>NC_064262.1:21183244-26183244 GCF_003254725.2 Canis lupus dingo | reverse complement strand
AGGTAATACTTTCAAGTCTTCCAACACTACTAAGGAATTTTAATTTCCCTTGGGGATGTTTCTCTCCTCCTCTTACCACTAAAAGAGAATCTGAAAATAGCCATCACAAATGAGCTTTGCATCTTTGCACTGTGGACCACCACTGCTTATTCCAATATAAGGGCTCTGGCGAGTGAGAAGGCAGGCAGGATCAAAGCCACCAGTAATGGCTAAACTGTGCCTAATTTGCCTACTTGTGATAGTTAGAGCTCAAAGCGGATATATATATATTTTTTATCTCTAGAGCACCTTACAAAAGTTAACTAATTAGTCCTCATAATGCCTTTCGAAGCAAGTATTATCACTTAACTCAAGGTGAAGCTTCAGTGGGGGGCTGAAATTTAAATCAAGACCACTTGGGATCCCTGGGTGGCGCAGCGGTTTGGCGCCTGCCTTTGGCCCGGGGCGCGATCCTGGAGACCCGGGATCGAATCCCACGTCGGGCTCCCGGTGCATGGAGCCTGCTTCTCCCTCTGCCTATGTCCCTGCCTCTCTCTCTCTCTGTAACTGTCATAAATAAATAAAAATGTTCAAAAAAAAAATAAAATAAATCAAGACCACTTGATAATGAGAAGTAATCCCACTGAATATGTAACTGAACCCAGGTTGGCTGTGGAAGGCATGAACCATTCCCCAAGAATCCTGGACGCCTAAAAAATGGAACAGACCACTTCAGCTGTCACCTGAAAACCATGAAAGGAAACAGTTTACTGACATACTCACCATTTCAAAGAAACATTCAAATTAGCAATTTTGGAGGAGTGCACGCTTACCTAAGAACTACATCTTGGGCCAAACAAAGATGTCGATATTCTTTGAAGTTATCTCTCCAGCTGCAGGACCCCAGCAAATCTTATCCTTTGGCTTAGAGCAGCTTTTCTCAAACCTGACACTACTGATGCTTCAGGCTAGATACGTTTTTAATGTGTTTCTCTCTTTTAATGAATTAATTTCGTCGAAAAGTAAACTGCCAACCCAACACACTGCTTGAACTCCCAAACCCAAGATCAAGAGTCAAATGCTCTACCCAATGAGCCAGCCAGGAAGCCCTGGGCTAGTGTTTCTTTGTCGAGGGCTCTGTGTTGTGCATAGCAGAATGTTCAGCAGCAGCCCTGGCACCCACTAGATGCCAGTAGCACTCCACACCCCTCCCCCAGCTGTGACCCTCAAAATGTCTCCAGACATCGCTTACTGTGCCCTGGGGGGGGGGGGCAGGCCAGCTGCTGGGTGAGAACCAGTGGCTTAGAAAAGAGGTCAGAGTATTTCTTTCCAGTACGGCACACATCCAGAGGGCCCTTGTAGATTTAACCAGGAAGGATAACTTGACCTAAATGGACAAAGAAGTCCATAGCATAAGGGGACTTGGGTGTACGTGCACACACAGGGTTCCTAAATGGTGTGCTGAATGGGGAGTGTTGCTTCTTGGCAACTGGAGGCAAAGCCCCCAGGAGAGCTTTGTGGGGGGTGGGGTGGCTGGAACCTGAGCTGGGGGTGTCTCTGCCTGCGGCCTGGAGCATTTTTAGTTTCCCAGGCATCTCCCTGGCAATGCTAATTTTCAGGGAAGTCTTGCAGCCCACACAGGACATTTCTGGCCTTGCTTGCCTCCTCCAACTCTGCACCCTCAAATGCCAGCTTCTCCCACTTTCTTAGCAGGGAGAGAAGCAGCTGAAAACTCCGTGGGCTTGTGAGAATGAGTAATTGGATATCAGCCGTTTAGAAATCAATCTCTCACTTCCCTATCCTCCCCCCTCTCCATGAACCTCTCCCAGCCTTCCCACAGGCCCCAGAGGCAAAGAAAAATTTTGGTATGGTTTAAACCGAGGGGACAGGGATCCCTGGGTGGCGCAGCGGTTTGGCGCCTGCCTTTGGCCCAGGGCGCGATCCTGGAGACCCGGGATCGAATCCCACATCAGGCTCCCGGTGCATGGAGCCTGCTTCTCCCTCTGCCTGTGTCTCTGCCTCTCTCTCTCTCTGTGACTATCATAAATAAATAAAAATTAAAAAAATAAATAAATAAACCGAGGGGACAAAGTCATGCACTTGAGAGAAGATGTAAAGGAATATATCCTATGGCAGATCAAGTGAAAGATTAAATAACGGGTAGTCAGTGCATCCCCGTTATGTTACGGAGTCAACTGTGTACCCCCACTGTTCATGTGTTAAAGCCCGAACCCCGGTGTGGCTGTAATTTAGAGCTAGGGCCATTAGAAAGGTAAAGGTGAGTGAGGTCATAAAATCAGATAAGACTGCTGTCCTCATATAAGAAGAGGAAGAGCCCCCAGGAGTGTGTATGTGCAAGGGGAAGACATGTGAGGACACCCCGAGAAGGCGGCCGACTGCAAGCCGGGAACAGAGCTCTCACCAGACGCCCATCCTGGCACCTTGAGGCCAGCCTTCTAGCCTCCACAACAACAAGAACATAAGTTGCTGGTGTTTAAGCCACCAGGTCTGTGGTGTTCTGTTATGGCGACCTGAGCAGATTCAGATACTATAGAATCGTTTTCAGTGGTTTAAGAAAAAAAAGAAAGAAAAAAAAGTTATGAGAATTCTCACTGACCTGGTAATAGCTACAAGATGTATTATGTATTAAGTGGGAGAAAACAACACTGCCAAACAATATGTACATTATCAGGCACTTGTTATTCTAGATAAAAACTATGGATACAGGCTTTCAGGCATTGGCACACGTTCTGTGATGTGTCTGGGAGAAGAGCCCCTAACCGGCAGCTAGCTCTGAGAGGAGACGAGATTGGAGATCTCGAGAAGAGATCTGGATCTAGGAGAAGAGGATTGGAGATGGGTGTGGTGAACAGGGGCTTTTCTCTTATACTATCAGGATCTTTTCAACAAAGCTAGTGTAGTGTGTATCACTTGTGTCGTAAAACAAATAAAAAATTAAGGATTTTTGTCTCATCTACTTTTCTGGTCTTTTCAAAGTCTGAGTCATGTTCTCAGTGATGCCCACTGCTAACCCCTCCTAAAAGGGGCCTAAGATGGTAGAGAATATGGAATTATTTCTGGTCTGACTTCTATAAATGGACCAGACCACTTCCTAACATTTGAGTATAACCTTCCACAGTGTTGTGGAGGAGGCACACAGGGGGACACCACCTTCCTCAAAATCCAAATCAAAGTTCATTAATAGGAAGGACAGTAAAGACATTTTCATTCTCTAGGCATGCGCGTTTGGGATTTCTCATTCAATTCACTTCATTGGAATTCGGGAAGAGAGAGAAAACAAATGCTTAATAAAAATGAAGAGGGGAACACAAACAATCCAGATGAAATATACCAGAGAAATAAAAATAAACCCCCATGAAAGAGATTGTTAAAATAAAACTGAAAAGGGTTGAGGGGAAAAGACGTTAGAAGCCAGACTGGTGATTTCATGGGGTTCATGACTGCTCAATAATTTTGTTCATCTATCTGCAGGAAATGTTTTCCTGTGTTACAAGTTTCCAATAACACCTGTCCGTTAGCACAAAGTGACTGGCAGCGGAAGCCTTCCCAGCCCAAGCATGCTTTCTAAACCCCAAGTGCTGGCTTTTGAAGGAAGAATAAGAAAATGCCTGCTCCTTTGTGAAAAGGAGACCAATATGTGACTTTTTTCCCCCTTCACATATTTGTATGTTATTCTAGTGGGTTTTAGGATTGTAGAAATGTTGAATGTGGGCCATTTTCACTGTTTTTCATAGTGGGAAATAATTTAGCAATGGGGGAGACGTAACTTGGTCTTCTATAAAGTGCTCCTCTGTCTCTCTTTTCTCTCCCATTGGGAAAAGGCAGTGGGTCTCTGTCTCTAAGGCTCACAGATCCCTGCCAGGTTTTGCTTCTAGCTCTTCCTTACTTTCCTAGATCGCTAGTCCTGTGGGTCTCAACCCCACTCCTGGAATAAAGCTCCACTCCCTTTGCGAGGAGGCCTTTGCTCAGTCTGGGAGAGCCTTTCAGCCCCTTGCCTTCTTTGCACCATTCAGACCAAGTCCCCTTCTTTAAAGACCCTCATGGGCACCACATACACCTCCACAAGCTTTTATGACAATTTAACGCAATTATTTAATGTCTGTCTGGCTCCATTCTACACTTCAGGAAGTTTGAGGTTTTGTTATATTTGCTTGACTGCCGAGTGCCCAGCACCATGCCTGGAAAATAGTCCTCAGCACATTATCTGCTAACAGACTGCTTTGAACTAAACTGTATTTTCAGGAGGTAATGGAAGGAGTTAAGATCTGACCGAGATATAATCTCCAAGGATAAGTTGAGCATCTGCCTCATAAAATTCCTTCTAGAAGAAGTGGTTATAGGGAAGATTGTCAAATTGATGGGTTGGAGAGACATGACATTTTTACTGGTCTTGCCACATTCCACAGCCAATGAAGAAGGATATTACCTAGTTCTAAATTTCATGACTATTTCAAATACATTTTTAAGTTTCCCCCTGGTCCTGAGTGAGGGTTAGGCATATCAGTGGGGCTGGATCAGTGTTAGATTCTCTTATTGAAGCACTAATACCAGAGCTTCTAGGTGGATTGCAGTAAGTCCTAGCAGTATTTTCCCCAAGTTGTTGTTCCCCTTAAATTTTGAGGCATGTATGTTGTTTTGGTCATAGGAATGTCCCAGTCCACTTGTTCAGTCATCACACAATTACTCTTCAGCTCCAAAGTTGTCTGCCAAAAGTAGTTGTGTGTGTGTTGGGGGTGGGAGGAACATCATAAATACTTTGGAAGAATTTCTGAGAAAACAATCTTTTGTCCTTACGAATGCTAATCCTTAATTATTCAATATTTTCTCTCTTTCTCATTAGATTTTCACATTGAATGTCCAATTTAATAAGAGCATTAAAATAATTCTCAGATGAATTTAAGTGAAAGTACTCTGGCCACATCTTGGTTTGCAGGACGATGCTCTGATCTCATTGAGAATGTAGAAGTCTCTCAATTATCCTTACTAATGAACAAGTTTAGTGGGAACAGCAATATTGAATAGAATTCACAATCAGTACATATATGTCTATTATTCATATGTCTGGCTAATAATTTCCCAAAATAATGTCCATTATTCATATGTCTGGCTAATAATTTCCCAAAATAATGTCCATTATTCATATGTCTGGCTAATAATTTCCCAAAAGCTTCTTAGTTTACTTTGGGAAGAGATTCCCTAGCCATCCTTCCTTAAAGCTGCTGTTATATTATTGCAAACTAAAGAAGGCTACCAGTGGAAGCTATGAAGGAGAGAGAAGCAAAGCAGACCCGTTCCATCCCACACATCTGTTAATGCAGATGAAGAATGTTCTGGCTTCCTGTCAGGAATACCCAAGGATTTTTAAAAAGCCAGGCCACATCCCTGACTAGTTACCTGACAACCCTGAGGGTGGGTCCAGGTTTCAGCATCTCAAAAGCTCCCAGGTGATTCCAGCGTGTGGTCAAAGCTATCCACAGTTGGCTTGGTGGTTACGCTGTGCGTAGTAACTCTCATGGGACGAGAAAGAGGTCTGGAGCCTGCAAGCACTTTGCTAAAAACAGCTGTTTCCAATGAAAGCATGCAAAGTTTCAATAATATCAATGTCACCAGAAATAAAAAAGAACCACCACTATGTATTCCTTCCAAGAGTATTTAAACTGAACCACCCAAGGGTACCAAGTTTTACAAATAAGGTGGCTCACTGCCTCACTGCTGCATGTATTTTTTTTTTTTAATTCATAGGGACTATGAGATTAAATGGAGGTCAACTTCAGAATGTGAAACTACTAAGAGAGAGCAGAATACTTCTACTTCCTGAGCACCTACTATGTGCACCTACTACAGATATGATCCCGTTCCAGGACCTGGGAATTCATCACAGTTCAGGACAAACACCCTCATCTCATGAAGCTTACGTTCAAGACAAGGCCAGCTATGTAATTTGCAAGACCCAGTACAAATGGAAAATGTGGCTCTCCCTGTGCAGAAATTACTAAAAATTTAAGATGGTGATGGTGGAACATTACACCAAGCACAGGGCCCTCCTAAGTGCAGGGCCCTGTGGAACCAAAGCACAGGTTCCACGTCCACAAAACCAGCCCAGATTCTAGAGGCAGGAAACAGGTGATAAACCAGAAAGATAATAAGTAAGTACTTAAATTATACAAGCTGTTAGATGTAGAAGTGCTTTGGAGGAGGTAAAAAGGAGAGGGGAAATCCAGGGGCAGTTTACATAGAGAAGCCAGCCATGAATATTTGGGCAAGAGCTTTCCAGGCACATGCTACGGGGATTCGCTAGAGCAAAGGTCCTAGGAAGTGTGGAGTGTGGCTGGAGGGGAACGGTGAGGAAGGGTCACCCAGAAAGGAGATGCTGGACCTCATAGGCTTCGAATGTAGCCTGTTGTCAGGACTTGGACCTTTCGCTTGATGTTTTAAAGGAATCACTCTAGCTGCTGGGTGGAAGAGTCTTAGGTATGCAAGGATAAAGGGAGTGAGAAAAGTAAGAATGTTGCAGTATTCCACGAGAAGGGAAAGGGGACTGACTGACAGGAATAGAATAAATGAGGTCTTTGAGATTTTTTATATATTCATATTCTATATTCTGCATGTATATACACACTCATATATATTCTAACATGGAAAACTGTCCACAATATAGAAGATAAAGGTACAGTGCCTAAAATTGTATGTACTTACTGGTCCATTTTTTTTGTACAAAAATAAAAGCCCAAACTATAAAAACATATACATATTTATATATAAATAGAAAAAGATCATAAATGTCATGAATCAAGCTGTTCGTAATAGTTACTTCTTTGGACTGGGACTGACACATGGGAAGGAAGGAAGTTGCATTTTATTTTGGCTATTATAGGAATGGTTCCTTTCTCAACACTCAAATGCAGGGAATGTCTGGCAAAAACTGTATAATACTTAATTGGGCTCTGTGGCTTGAGAAAAATGTGGTGATTTTTTAAAAATTGTGTTTATTTATTCATGAGCGACAGAGAGAGAGAGAGAGAGAGAGGCAGAGGGAGAAGCAGGTTCCATGTAGGGAGCCCGATGTGGGACTCGATCCCGGGATTCCAGGATCAGGCCCTGGGCCGAAGGCAGGTGCTCAACCGCTGAGCTACCGAGGGATCCCAAATGTGGTGATTCTAAAAAAAAAAAAAAAAAAGGAAAGAAAGAAAGAAAGAAAGAAAGCAGCAAAAACAAGATGACAAGGTTTCAAGGCAGGGTCTGAAGAAAAAAGACGTAGAGAGGTGGGAATCTGTAAACTCAGAAAACCAGGTGGGACGGTGAATGATCGCCTTTACGAGAAGAATCGGTTACAGAGTGTTCTGCAGGTATTTACAAAGGTTTAGAGAAAAGGGGGTAGAAGGATTTAGGTTGGAAAGAAAATGAATTCTTGTAATAGGATGATAAACACGGGCCCGGGGGCTTTTCGGCTCTGAGAAATCCTGCCTTATCTGGAATGGTTTTGCAGGATAGGAGCTGCTGCCCGGACCGTGCTAGAGCCTCCGGGCGTCACTGCCACCCTTCCTAGACCACTGTCCCTGCTGCTAAGATCCCTCCTGCAGCTCAAGCCTAAGCTGGTCGCTCCCACCCCAGTTCCGCAGCACAGGCCGCTCACCAGGAGCTCTGTTGTTCTTCAAAGGCCCCTTGTTGCTCTTAAGTCTAAAATTCGGATCAAACCTGCCCAGCCCCTCAAGGTGCAGCTCCTTCCCTTTTGAACCACACTTCCCTCCCCTGCCTCAGACTATACTCTCTCCCTCTTCCGCCAGTTAACTCCTTCTCCTCCTTCCCTAATTACACATAACCTTCCTGGATTTGGCTACATCCCCTATCAATTACTCTCATAGGTCCTGCACTTCTGCTTGCTGTGTGGTTTATTTGCATTTCTTTGCCTTTCCCACTCAGCTATCAACTCTGGGGACCAGGATGCAGGTAGTTCTAGCTTCACCGAGCACCGGGCCCAGAGCTGGTCCTCCGGACGTGTCGGAGGAATAAATGAGTGATAAGCCTTGCTTATTATACAGGTGAGAATTAGCAGCCTGTCTGAGCTATTTTCTCTTCAGCCCTATGATCCTTGGAGATCAGACTTTATTCCCTGAGGGATGAATATATTTAAAAGGACAGTGCTTCTTGGTGTGCAGAGTGCCAGGCCGTGCAGATCAAGTTGTTTCCTCAAGGGATGTGACAGTGAAGACTTTCCAGTTAGGCAGAGCAGTGATATAGTGGAGGGTAGCAGTCACGTGGGACACCTATTTACTATTGATGCCACCTTGCTTCAAGGCATGTGCTTTCAGGGCACCTGGGTGGCTCAGTGGTTGAGCGTCTCCCTTCGGCTCAGGGCGTGATCCCAGGGCCCTGGGATTGAGACCCACATCGGGTTCCCTGCAGGGAGCCTGCTTCTTTCTCTGTCTGTGTCTCTGCCTCTCTCTCTCTGTGTCTCTCATTAATAAATAAATATATATATTTTTAAAAGGCATGTTTTCAAAAAGATCTTTGTATTTTTGATCCAGCATTCCTCTAATACTTGTACTAGAGAAGAAAAACCATACTATCAGCTCCAGATGAGGAGCACAAGGTATAAACACATCAATGGGTGGAACTAGTCAAAATTTCCCGCAGGAGGACTGCTCCTGTAAAAAACACCCCAAATAATTGTGTTGGAAAGAGTCCAGTTTTGTCATTTGCTTTCTTCGGAGCTTGTAATGATGCATATTTCAAAAGCCCTAGAATCTGATGGTGCTGAACACCCACAATGCTGATGATGTTGCCTGATTATAAGAAAAATCCCCTTGAGGAACTTGAAAGGGCTCTTCCTTTCAGGATTCATGCAGACCATCAAAAGTGCTCTTGTGTTGCCTGTTGGCAGGAAGAGTCCAGCTATATTGTCCAGCTCTAATTGAGTCACGGCACATGCTTTTTAGTGTGACTATGGCAGGCAAAGAACTTGTGGGACATACAGACTTTACAAATAGCTTCCATTATCAGGTAAGCCAGGGACCTGTTTTAGGTGCCATCTTGAACAATAGAGATCCTGGGGGAAGTGAACAGTGTCTGTAATTACCATGCTGGTGACAAAATAAAACAAAATACAGCAAAAGGGATGTACTGTAGTAGGCAGGGCTATTATTAAACACAATACCTTTGGATGCCCAGAAACTTAGGTTGTATAGGAAAACCCTAACTACTCAGTCATACTACAGCCACAATCCAAAAACTGGGTGAAGGAAGTTGGAAAGTCATCGGAAATGACATGATCAACCAGGACATGTGGTAAACCACTCCCTAACTGGTTAATCTTTTCATCGGATAGGACTAGTTAAGCACATGTCTAACTCCACGTACATCTCTGTAAATTATGCTTTGAGACTATTTTCATCTTAACTGTCACAACACAGCATCTAGGTTTTATATTTCAAAACACCTGCAATTAGGCTAGTGCAGTAGCATGAGCCACACCGTTTTTCAACTTTATAATTAAAACAGGTGGCCTTTTCCCCCCATTTTTATAGAGAATATATTTCTTCATTTCCACTGGAAAACAAACTGGAACAATGAAAGAGAACATCCATTGCCAGGCAAAAACATCTTCCTCCTCAAAAAAAAAAAAAAAAAAAAAATTTTTTTTTTTTTTTTAGTGTCATCTACTGAGGATTGTTGATTGCCAGAGGTGTGCTAAGCACTTTGCACTTTATTCTTACCAAATCTGAGATGTGTTTAAGGAGGAGGAAAGTGAGGCCTATAAAGAGGTTAAGGAACTTGCTCAAGATCACACGGGAAGTGATGAAGCATGTAGCTTAGCAGGTCTTGCTTTTTACCAGGGTTCCTTGACACACTATACTGTGCTGTTCAAACTTCAGGCGCATTTGAATTAGCTGGAGATCTTATTAAATGCACATTCTGATGTAGTAGGTCTAGGCTGCGCCTGGGATTCTGCATTTCTAATACCCTTGCTGGTGATGATGAGGCGGGTGGTCCACGGACCACACTTCGAGCAGCAAGGCACTGTACTACTGCTGCAAAGGCATAGTTCCTTATCTTTTGACAGACTGGCATGATGTTGCATTGAGTTGGAGCCAGACACCCTCACTTGATTACTTGACCCGGATACATTTGAGAAAACGCAGAGACAAGAAAGATATAAATCCGGAAGCAATAGTGGTTATGGAATGCATACATTTCCATGTATTTTTACAGTAAAAATGCATTAAAAAATCTTTCACAAAAGAAACTTAAAAAATACAAGTAGGGTGTTGAGTTCTCCCCCCAACATTCGCTCAGGCATCAACTGTGTAATGGGTGGGAGGGGATTTCTTCAATGGTTTGATTTAATCATACAAAATACTCATCCATCATCTCTCATCAAGACATTTACATGAAGTGGGGGATTAGGGAAAGTAGGCTCACAAGAATCAGTCTCCAATTTAAGGTTACAGTAGTTCAGAGAAAACTATCTTTCTGCTTAATGCATAGTCCCTGTACAGTACAATATTTCCAAAGCAAATGTGATGCGTGGAACTCCGAGTAAACCGCCACATCAAGTCTTCACAGACTGATGGTGGGTAGCACAGAGATTTTAAAATGTCAAATACCACCTCTGACAACAAGAAAGACATTAAGATGTTAACTTCACGATGTACTCCAAGAATCCACCTTGATTTCACTTATTTAAAACTCTGGACCACAAGTGAGAGCATCGATCATTTAACATCACAGATTTTGCTAGAAATAGCGAGAAAACTCCTAGCAGTGGAGCCTGGGGAATAAAATCCCCAAATTGGCTCCTAGGAAACTGATGAAAACGAACGTCATTATTCAGTTGTGTTCTCCCTCAGCCTTACTACCACAGCTTAATGTGTGTGTGGAAAACTCTGGCAATAAAAGTAGCAGTCACAGACCCTCTTCCTCCTTTTCAGCTACCGAATGAACATTGTCTCTCTGTTCCAGGAAAGGAACTGGTTTTGTGCAGGTCCACACAACTACAGGAACTCAGTCTATGTTATGTATCAACCCAGAAGTCAAATAAAGCTATGAACAATGTAATATTTATATATGCATAGTGTTTTATAAAAAGATTGGCCCACATACTGCTTTTCATCAATACAGAAAGAGCATTAAGTCCATAGCACACTGCAAGAAATGAGTGAGGAACAGAGAATGCGAACAAGTGCTTACTAATTCACAAGCAGGCTCACCATGGAGGAAGTGATGATATTCAAACCCAACTAAAGCTTTAGAGAATTACTTATATAGTCTCCCATTTTAAAACAGCTTTACATACCTGATTTAGTTTACATTAAAATATATCCCAATGAATCAATTTGTTCCATATTCAGAAATATAAACACATATCACATTCCTCACAGCTAAATTTTTTTTGTCATAAATTCTCTTTTATACAAGAAAAAAGGCAACAGTTGTTTTTTTTTTAATTTTTAAAACAGGCTCTATTAATTACAATTTTTAACTCTGTACAGACAATGATTGGCTGGTTTTCTCCATTTTTTTTCCTTTTTCCTTTTTTTTTTTTTTTTTAAACAGTACCATGAGAATAACAGTGATTGACTTGCAAAGTTTTGTGTCTGTTAATGGAAAATGCAAAACAGTACTACAGAAATACACAATGCATCGTAAGCAGCGGTTTGCTGTAGTGGTCCAACAGGTACAAGCAAACGTTTGGCTCAGCTAGGCAGTAATCCATTTCGACCACATCCCGGGGCTACAAGCCGACCCAACCACACACCTCCTGAGGGACTGCAAAAGAATGGGTCGTTTGAAAAAGAAAAATTGTTATGCTTTGTTCTGCTGTCCAAAGACTCAAAGGACACGATCATGAGGGCAAAGGTTTGCCAACTCGATCTAGAACCACTGGGACTGTGACTTTCCCTTTCAACCATCCTGGAGACCTTTATTATGGTTTCGAAGGGAAATGGCACTTCTAGGAATAAGCACCCCCAACCCTCACTTCTTTAAGTATCAACAGAGAGGTAACTTCCACCAAGGCTCACTCCCTAGTCCCCAGTTCAGCGAAGGGCAACCTTGGGCTTATGCTACAAAAGGAGGAACACACTTTCTGTACTGGGGATTCTCCTGGCTCTCTTGCACGGGGCACATCGTTCCCCATTCCGTCCACTATTCAGCCTCACATCAGACAAGACAACACAGAAGGTGGTCGCTGTCCGTTCCCTCCAGTAGTTGAGCAAAGCTGTGACGGCGCTGCCTTAATGAGATCTTATTAGACGGTGGCGATGCTAATGAACCTGACCCATCTGCGCTTGGGCTACAGTTTGGGTAAACGGCGGCCCACCTCTCCTCTCCGCGCCTTTCTATAGCCAGGGAGAGTCCAAACTGTTTTCTGAACCAACTATGACTCCAGAAGGGCACATTTCCTTGTGCTGTGTAGTTTAGCTATAAATATCCTTCATTTGCAATAGTAGTCTCTTCATACAGTTTCATCTTAGGATCATGGGCAATCCTAATCCATCCCAAAGAGTCCTCAGCTTTTACACATATAACTTTTTGCCTTTTGCTCTTTTTTTTTTTTCCTTTTTTAAAGAAAGACTCCTGACTACAGCACTACATCACTACGTAACAATCTACATCAAATCAACTGAATCAAGAATTTCCCTTAGAGAAAATGATCGACAGCCCTATTTAAACCAGGAGAGAGAAAGATTGCCCTGCCCTCCCCCCACCAAAAAAAAAAGGGGGGGGGGGAACAATTCCGGACAACTCTACAGTTTAACGTAGAAACAAAACTTGTATCCCTCCGGGGCAGCATTTGGCAAATAAATTTCCAAAAAAAAAAAAAAAAGAAAAAAAAAAGTATGCATTTAAAAATACTTTCTTTTAATATTATACATCAGGCACAACACTTTTCATATATATATATATGTATATATATACTTTTTTTTTTCTTCTTCTTATAAGATTTCAAATGCATAAAATGTTTGTTGCTATATTCGTCGGATCGTCGGGTGTGAGCCGCGTCCCCAGGTGCGTAAACGAGGATGCTCTCAGGTTCGCGACCTCGCTCCCTGGGACACACACGGTCCATCCGGGCTGGCGGGGCGGCGCGCGGCGGCTCAGATGCTGAGGTCGGTGCTGCATTCCTTGTAGGGCCGCCTCCTCGGCTCGGGGGCGGCGGCGGGGGCGGGCTTGGGCCCCGGCTCGGCCCGCCCCCGGGCGCCCCCTCGCTGCAGCTCCTCGCGGTCCCGGTCCCGGTCCCGGTCCCGGTCCCGGTCCCGCTTCTCCAGGGAGCGCTCGCGCCTGCGCTCGGGGGAGCGCGCGCGCCTGCGCTCGGTGGACTTGGCCCTGCGCTCGGGCGAGCTCCCCATCCCCCTCCTGCGCTCGGCGGGGCGCGTCTGCTCCAGGAGCCTCTCCAGGGACCTCCTCCGCGGCCCGGGCGAGCCGTCCCTCCTGCGGCCGGGCGAGCGCTCGCGCCTCCGCTCGGGCTTCTCCCTCCGCTCCAGGGTGGTGTCCGCGCTGCGGGTGCCTTCCCGGCGCTGCTTCTCCGGGGACCTCCTCTTGGGGCCGTTGGGCACCAGCCGCTCCGGGGGCGCCTCTCTCCGCCCCTCGGGTGCCCGGTCCTTGGGTCGGCAAGCCCCGCCGTCGGGTCTCCTAGAAGTGCCGTTCCAGGTGTGATGCTCGTTGGGTTGCCTGCTGGACTCTCTGCTGCTGCCTTTTGGGTCTCTCCCGTGTGCCCGCTTTTCCCCATGCTGCGATGATTGGTGAAGGTCGGGTGGGTAACTGGACTCCAATGACGGATGCGGTCGGCGGTCCGGGGGCGCGGCCCTCACTTCCGGAACACCTTGGGGCCCGGCGGCGGCGGCGGGGCCGTGCCGGTCGCTGCTGGGGTCTGCCAAGGCAAAGGAACGAGAGCCACGGTTTGGTATCGGGGGCCTCGGGCTGCTGTCCCCGCGCCCGCGCCTGGGGTCTCATTAGACTCACAAACAAACAACCGTCAAAGCGCTCAGAACCCAAGCCCACTGGGCCTCGGACTAGTGAAGGCCCAAGCAAAGGTGGCATCTGGCTGCTGCCCGCGGCTGCCCTCGAGACCTAGGTCACTGAGGAGCCACAGCCGGGGCCACGATTCTAGTCTTTAAACGCACAAGGCAGACAGCGTATCTAGAAACAGCACAAAGTCCCCACCTTAACTACCTCTTGCTGTTCCCTCCTCACCCACCCCCATCCATCCTCCCCTGCCCACCCTTCTTCCCCGCCCAGCCCCCACCAAAGAAAACATTCTTTTAAGAATACTTATTTTAATTCGCTTAAAAATTATTAAGGTTATTGACCTAGAGGGGGGGATGAGGGAACTTTCTGGGGGAATGGATAGAGTCTGTATTTTGATCTGGGTAATTAAAGTGGGTGTTTATACGGAGATTAAAAAAAAAAAAAAAAAAAGCCTGAGCTGCACACTCAGGCTTTAAGCATTTAATGCAAAGTATACTTCTATTTTAAAACACTTTTCTTTAAAAAATAAAAATAAAAAAGATTCCAGGGTGGTGGGCAAAGGGCTGTTTAGAGAGGCCACATGGCCAGATGTTGATGACTGGCAGATGGGACGTGCGTGTGAGGGTCCATTGAACATCCTCTCTACCTTTGTCAATTTTTTTTAACACTTTGCTCTAAGTTTGCATAGGTTTAAGAAACTGCTCCCAAAATGTGGAGTTGCCTGACAAAAGGGAGTGGAAGAAAGGTTATCAGGTGCACGTTTGACGTTAGATGGGGTTTAGAGAAAACCTTTCAGAGGCAGTTTTCCTTATGCTACGCCAGGTATCCCTAACTGCATCCAGGAGCTGAGGACTCACTGCGATGCTTCTTACGACATTAAGATATCTATAGATTTAAAAGCAGAGAAGCCCATGGGCGCTCCTATTTATTATTAAACTATTTGAAATGACACGGCCAATGTTTTAGGTAGCATCCCGATATTATGAGAGCTCTTTTGAAAGCAGGGATGCTCTGCTGCAACCCAACTCAAGAAGTCATACACTATTTCTGGCAAGACACCTGAAATGATGTGCTGCCGAGTGGAGGGCAAATGAGGGTGACAGTCCCAGAGACGAAGGAATCACAGGAACTCTTTAAGGATCTTTCATGAGGCATCAAGGTCAACATTGAACAATCTGTTTCATGAATGATCTCCCAAAACCTAGGGTGGGTTTTAACAAAAAATAGGCATATAGCCTAGAGCAGCGTTTGTGAATTTTCAGAGAGTAAATATTTTTGGTTGGCTTTGCCAGCTGCAAAGTTTGTGATAACTACTTAACTGCGACTATAGTGTAAAAGCAGCCCTAGACAATTTATTAAAGAAATGGGCGTGGCTATGTGCCAATAAAACTTTACTTAGAAAAACAGCTTGTCAACAAGCTTTGGCCTGTGGGCTGCAGTTTCCCAAGGGATAGCTGGCTGAGCAGGAAATGTCACTTTTCTGTCCAACAAAGCCTTACCGACCTAGGGCAGGGCTCTGTGATATGAGGTTTGGCTCTTTCTGAATGCTGGGGCCTAGAATTAACACAAAGAGGGGCCTACAGAGTCATTTTAAGCTTTGGGTAAGGATAGGTGCTTAGATCACGCACATGAATCTAACCTTGGGGCTTGTCACACCTACTTTTAAGATAAGGGAGAGTAAGACTTCAGTAGGGTCCGTGGTGTACTTACAATTCAAAGAACGCAGGGTGCTCAGAATGAATTGCCAAACATATCAAAATAGAGCTAAGCAGAAGCAATGAGGAAATTAGGCCACAGCACAGAAACACCTAGTATTGATTGAGCTACAAACCGTAGTTTGATTATGGCCCATAAGGTAGAAGCAAGCCTCCCCGAGCTTTTCATTTCTCATACATGCAGCGATATTAGGAGGTATCATCGCTGTAGAAGGGAGGGCCCAGCACCAAGAACAGTCAGAGAGAAAGAGAAAGAGAGAAAGAGAAAAAGTTGAACATTTAGATTCCCTATAACAAAGAAGAAAGAAAAAAAATCTGCATTTGTTAACATAGGGCAAAGAGAGTTTATTTGTCCAGTCAGACAGTCTAAGGCAACACTCAAATAAGGCTGCAGAGACCGCAATCAGAACAGTGACATTTTTTAGACAGCCATATAAGGTGACTCAAGAACCCAGACAATGGATGCATCCTTTTTTCTTTCTTTTTTTTTTTTTTCAAACAACTGGAACAATGACAAGCTGGCATAGGAGAGCATTAACAATAAACAACAAAAGAACAAAGTTCCCTCCCTCCCCCACCCAAAGACCGCGGCAGTTAAATTAAGTACAAAAAACTCATTACAAAAATAGCCTCACAGAGAAGCAGGTTCCAATCAAGTCAGAAAAATATTGGAACTTAACATATTATAACCCATTTGTGACTCTAATTGATAGAATTAGAGAGATTTAGTCCAAATGACACATGGAGACATTACAGCAGCACAACTCTGGCATGTTCAACCCTTCTTGGAAAAATGAGTATTTAAAGGATCTTTATTTTTAGCCCAAAGAACATTTGTTAGTGTTGGATTTTCATCCTCAGTGCAACAGACATAGGTTTTGAGAAGGTACACAGGTTACTGACGATGATTCTCAAATGAAATATCACATCCAACAGAAGCATAGGGGAGACAGAAAAGGGAGACAATGTTACACAGTTTCAGTGGCATTGATACACCTACGGTCAGAGGTTTAGTATAGTGCACAGCTGTGGCATCCTAACATCAAAATACCTCCCCTGTGGTTGGCCATGTCTAAAGGGGCCTCATCTGATTTGTCCCATCCCCCCAACTTGGGCCCTTGGTTTTACACCTGTATGTGTGTCCAACACCTGGGAAGGCTGTCCTTCAAATGAGTTATCCTTCTCTTTGAGCTGCATCTTAATTAAGGAGATCTCATCAAGTCCAAAATGCAACTGGGAATTGTGCAGAATGACTTTCAGAAAGGAGGGTGATACAGATTAATCCCTAATAAAGGGGACCAACGTATATGGGGACCATTCAATCACAGTTTCTATAGAAACTTCTGTAGACCTTTGGTTGGGAAGAAAAGCCCTACATCTAGGGCATAGCTTTTTTTTTTTTTTTTTTTTTTTTTTAATTTTAAACAAGACTCTCAAATAAATAGGACATAATCATTATAATATACAATATTTTGCCATCAGAACACTAAGCTATGTAAAGATCATTGCTGTTTACTCAAATCATGTCTACACATATGACAAAGGAACTCTACGTATAACCTGGCTTTCCCCATAGGAAAGGTATTAGTAACATGTTTCCCTCATGATGAGCACTGGGAATTGTATTTCATCCTTTTTCATCTAAAAACATATGGCTAATATATCGACAGTTTTGTTTGTTTTATAGTAGTGGGCTCAGGTGGTCTGACTGGGGGTAGGGACCAACAAGTGGGATGAGGAAGTGTCATATACAGAGCATAGGGGGTGAGCAAGGCCCCCAAGTCATCTCCAAAATTTCACGCCTCTTAAGTAAAAACATCAAGTAATCAAAAAAGAAAAGATAAAGGAGAATTGTGCCTCAACATATCACTCAGGAAACCTGCTTTCCTGCTTCTGAAAAGGAGTATAGTCATTTTGTGCTAACAATTGGATCTGAGAAACAGTTTGGCACAGTTCAAGCAAACATTCCTTCGCTCTTGGTTGGACTAGACAAAATGTTCTCTCTGATTATCAGAAAGAGGGCTATAAAGATCTTGTCTTAGGCCAAGCCCCAGTCCACATAAGCAAGCAAAAGGATGAAATGTGTAGAGATTTCAGAACAAGCGAGGCAAATAATCACATGGTGCGAAAGGCTGGTAAGACACTGGTGAATAGGGGAAAACAAAAAGACTTTCCTGCTGCAGTTCTGGAGACAAATTCATGGAGTCATGCCAGGGAAGGAAGGAATGTTTTCATAGTTTGACCCACCATATTCTGGTACCGAGCCGTCTCCCCGCTTCAGAAACAGACGCACCCTGCGGCCACCATTCTTAATTAGTTCTATAGCCCGGGAATGCTTCATGTTTTTGGTGGTCTCACCATTGATCTCTAAAATTTCATCACCAATCTGCCAAAGCAAGAGATAGACAAAGTGAGAATATCACCGAGGGTTTGACCAGCTACCAAGGTGCCTTATGATTTCAAATTCTTTCATTTATTGATTTGCTAAATATTCGTTGAGTATATTCCCAGAAAATAAGTTGCTTAGGATCCAGCAGTGAAAGAAACAAAATCCCTGCCCTCATGGAGACGACATTCTAATGGAAGGCAATTAATAAGAAAATTAAAGAAATGCACGTATGTTAGAAAGTGTTATGTGCTAAGGGATAAAAAAAAAAATAAAGCAGTAAGGGTAATATTAATTGTTGAGGAAAAGAAGATGTGGTAGGCAGTTTCTAGGATGGCACCCCACCCCCCATCTTCTCCTCCTGTATTCATATCCTGTGTAATCTCCTTCCCTTCATGTGTGCGCTGGAATCAGTGACCTGCTTCTAATAAACAGAGTATGGCAAATGTGATGCAATGTCAATCCAAAGATAAGGTTACAGCTGAGTGAAGTAAGTCAGTCGGAGAAGGACAAACATTATATGTTCTCATTCATTTGGGGAATATAAATAATAGTGAAAGGGAATATAAGGGAAGAGAGAAGAAATGTGTGGGAAATATCAGAAAGGGAGACAGAACGTAAAGACTGCTAACTCTGGGAAACGAACTAGGGGTGGTAGAAGGGGAGGAGGGCGGGGGGTGGGAGTGAATGGGTGACGGGCACTGGGGGTTATTCTGTATGTTAGTAAATTGAACACCAATAAAAAATAAATTTAAAAAACAAAACAAAACAAAACAAAAAAAACAAAGATAAGGTTACAAAGTAATTTTGGCTTCTATGTGCCCCTCTTTTGTTGTCTCACTTGTTGCACACAGTGAATTGCCCTACAGAGTCCATGATGAGGAAATGAAGGAGAGCTAGGCCCAACAGCCCAAGAGGCACTGAATCCTGCCAACTACCCTGTGAGTGAGCTTAGAAGCAAATGCTTCCCCAGGTGAGCTTTCTGATGAGACCACAACCCTGGCTGATACACTGATGTGGCATTTACTTTGTCAGCTACTATTCTAGGCACTAGAGATAAAGGAGTGAACAAGACAGGTAAGATCCTTGCTCTAATGGAGCTCATTTTCCAGAAGGCAGAAGAGGAAAAGCACTGGCTTTGGAGATTAAAGTTTTGAATTTGAGTCCTATCACTTATTAGCTAACTGAACTTGCTCAAACCCTTTAACTTCACGGAACTTACTTTCTCATCTGTAGAAGGAAATGTTAACAACCCATCCCTACCAAAGTAGGAGGACCAAATTGGATAATACATGTAAATATGTCTTGTGAACTATACAGCATAATACAAAATACCATGCTAATGACAGTTCATTCAATCAGAAACTTTTTTCAGTATGCAAAGACATGGGAAAGCATACGCCATGTGTTTGAAATTTAAACAAAAGGAATACACAGTGTCTCGATTCCTTTGTGCACAAATTGTGCTTAAATGCATAAGATTCAAGAAAGTGGTAATACAGCTTGATTTTGGAAACTGTATGCTAATATGTACCACTTTCCACTACCTTTTTATAACCATATTCATGGTCTATTTTCTCCATTAAAAAAGAAAACACTCATTAAAAATTCAGTCTGGGGATGCCTGGGTGGCTCAATCGATTAAGCATTTGACTCTTGATTTCAGCTCAGATCAGAGTTGATCCCAGGGTTAGGAGATCGAGCTCTGGGTCCAGCTCTGTGCTCAGCAGGGAGTCTGCTTGAGATGCTCTCCCTCTCCCTCTGCCCTTCCCTAGTTCTTTCTTAATCAATCAATCTTTTGAAAAATTTAATCTGAAGAAACTTAAAAAATCAACATTATGCCTTAAGTACAAATATGAAGTCCCCTACTCTAGGTCACTGTTTTTTCCTTTTAGCTCTGGACTGAATTCATGCACTTTTTTTTTTCCTTTCTTGACCTGGCTGTCTTGATTTCTTTTCATTTGTTGCAAATTGCTCCCCACGTATACACCTCAGTCTAAGTGACTGATCTATAATGACAAGATGATTTTTTTTTAAACCCCCTAATCTCTGCCGGAAAGTGACATATGCATACACAGTAATAGATATTAGATATCTATCTAATATAGAACAGAGTGATCTTTTGGAACTTGCTTTTTTTTTTTTTTTTTTTTTGAAGATTTTATTTATTTATGAGAAACAGAGAGAGAGAGAGAGAGGCAGAGACACAGGCAGAGGGAGAAGCAGGCTCCATGTAGGGAGCCCAATGTGGAACTCAATCCCAGCACTCCAGGATCATGCCCTGGGCTGAAGGCGGCACTAAACCGCTGAGCCACCCAGGCTGCCCAATGTTTTGGCATTTGTATATTTGAAATTTGCAGCTTTGACTCCTATAGACCAACCATGAATATCCATGCCAAAGAGATGCTGGTCCTTTACTGAAGCAGTGTTGACCTGCTCCTGAGGCTAGGTGACAGCTGGAGAGTGAATGGAGCTCACCACCCAGAACCTACATGACTACATGCCTTTCCTACTCCGTAAGCATTCTGGTATACCCAGGATTTCCTGTGATATGCCTGCCTTATGAGATTAAGTATAAGAACTATGGGAATGGGGGGCACCTGGGTGGCTCAGTGGTTGACTGTCTTCCTTTGGCTCAGGTCGGGATCCAGGGGTCCTAGGATCTAGTTTCACATCAGGCTCCCCACAGGGAGCCTGCTTCTCCCTCTGCCTATGTTTCTGCCTCTCTCTGTGTCTCTCTCATGAACAAGAAAGAAAAAAAAAAAAAAAAAAGAACTATGGGAATAAGATTGAGAAAGTATTTACTTCAATAAATTTATAAGTAATTTCAATCTTTCATTCAACACTGAAGAGTTAGAAAAGCTCACCTAACTTGAACAGTTACCACCAACCATGCTTGAGGGAGACATTTACATTAGGGTGGGAATCATGCATTTAGAGTGTCCTGAAAACAGGAGAAAATGCAGTTCTCGAGAATAAGAAGGTTCTAGCCACATAATGTCAAAAAGTCACTGCAGATGACTTATTTGCCCAGACTCCTCTTCCTACTTACCCTCATCTTTCCACATCTTTCTGCTGGACCATCCTCTGCTAAGCGCAGAACATAGAGGTCCATGTTATATTCTCGGCCTCCTCGAAGACTAAAGCCAAATCCCTTGGCTCCTCTTTCCAGTTCCACAGTATAAAAATCTTGCTCCTGTTTAAACAAACAAAATGCTATCATTCAGGGAGAGCATATACGCACACGTATTTCTTCCCACCTCTTCCCAAATATTCTGTCATGGTGATTTGACAAAAAGGCATAGTCTTTACCCTTCTCTTGGTGATTCTCAATTGTTTATATATTCATTCATCTTAGAAGTTTGCAGATGCAGAATTTGAAAACATTCATGAGTGTGCCTGTAGACTGCACACTAACATGCATATATTAAAATTTAATCAGTGAGGCCACAAATTGTATTTATAGCAGGAAGTCATTACACGATACCATTCTGCACAGTGCGGGATGTTCAGCCTCCCTGCCCCAAGCCTGAAAAATGGCAGCAGTGTCCATCACCAGGACACCAACAACGACCTCCTCATACCTGGGGAGTGGCTCCCACCCTGGCTGAAGAGAAGCGTGAATGGATTGCTGAGAGCTCTGAGAAGGCCCAGTCAAAATGAACCGGTTTAACCATCCCCCAGTCTTTCCCAAATTTGCTTCACCTGAATGTTTGTGCATCCCCCTACTACAACCTTGTGGGACAGGTGACCAGTCACCTGTCTGGCTCTACAGGTCTCACCTGAAATTCACAAGTCACCGTAGCAAAAAAAGACATTTTCTTAGCATAAACACAGTTATGAATACCATGAGTAGATATTAGTGACTTTGCTCTTTCTCTGATTGTCAGTTGTTGAGACAATTATGGTTTTTTGTTTTTTCCCACCTAGAAAAGGGTATCTAGGAATATTTTTCAAAGGTAGTAAAATAAAATGTCATTTCCTAGATAACTAAATGTGAGTACAAACTTAGTATATCCTCTGTTCACAAAGAGGTTATTTATTTTAATTGAGGGTATCTTATAAAAGACATCTCATAAAAATAGCTTTGGAAAATTGGGAGGAAATGTGCAAAGCAAACAGAGAATAAAGAAGAATGCCCCTCACCTGTGCTGCCTGGGGTGCTTTGAACTCAAACTGAGATTCCGGCTTTGGTTTGGTGGTATTCCTGCCAAAATGAGAGAAATAAATGTAAAAAAAACCATTGAGAAACTGAAAAAAAAAATTAAGGACAAGTAATCATCAGGCCAGGAGTTAGTTTTTTGCCCTTAAACCTAACAAAATCAACTAAAGAAAGCTATGTCTAACCTGGTCTCCTGGGTCCCTTGCTGAGAAGGGGTGTGTGTGGTGGTGATGGTGGCAATCTTCTCTGCATTGGTCAGCAGAGTGGCATTTGAAGACTCTGTAGGGAGAGACAGAGCATAACAGAATGAGGGCCCCAGAGAAGAGATCATCAAACCATGCAAGATGTAGAAGTCCCATATCTGAATGACAAGTCTGGTTTCTCTGTCACTGTTTGAAGCAGTTCTGACTTGAATTTCTAAAAAATTAGGACTTTAAAGAATCATTCTAAGCTCTTCTGTAATATGAGGCATGTATGTCCTTATTATCTTCCTCTCAACTGATATCCCCACAAATGAATAAAGAGTTTGCCCCAGAAAATGCTACTCTAAAATTGTAGCCAAGGTAGGTGTCTTTCCCTGCCTTCCTGATACTTAAAAATGGCAGTCCCATCAAGACACTGCACCACACCAATAGTGCTTCTCCCCAGAATTTTACAGGCTGATAGTAAATGTCTCTACTAATGTTTCCTACAATTTATCAGCAATATTTAGTGAGTCTGCTTGGTTTCCTCATGTGAATATTAAAATCTGAAGTATGCTAACATCTTGTTAACTATACATACATACACAATCTCTACCTTCTTCCCCTTTGCTTTTAATGAAGCACAACTGAAAATATAGAGTTCTTCACAGATCTCATCTAGTATCACTGATGAAAAATTAATTTCCAAACTTGGCATTAGTTAGAGCCAGAGTTTGTAAATATAAGTTGTATAAATCATGAAGCCACCCTAAGTAATGAATATGATTACATTCTTATGTAAATTGACTTTCTTCTCCACTAACCACATTCATAAGCAACTTCATTAATCTCTAGAAGTTTGGAGATCCAGAACTTGAAAATGCTCATGAGAATGCCCTATAGACTGCATACCAACATGCATATATTAAAATTTAATCACTTATATAGTAATGGCTATATATTCTTTTACTAATTATTTCTCCATTAAGATCAAGACAGTTAGCAAGCAACTATATATATGTGCAAGGTACACTTTTAATATTTATTTTTAGGTTGACTACTTGGAACTTGGCATAATTTTTCTCATCAAATAAGTACTAAATGTGGTCGTTAGGTTCTAAGATTAGCCCATGAATGCCAATTTAATTCATAGTATGCAATGGAGTCTACAAATTTCTAGGAGCCCTGAGGTTCATAGTAGGCATCCTAATGCTTACAGAATACATATATCCACCTATAATGTGTAAGAAAGCTTCAATTGGGAAAATGTTTCCATGGGAACTTAAACTCTCTGCAAAATGAAAAGGCTGAATTATGATTTTAACAGTTTATATTCCACCTATAAAGCCCATGAGGCTGATAGCTAAGGCACAAGTTTAATAAGAAAATCAAATACACTAGATCAAGTACACCATAAAGTGAATCCAATTCATGTTACAGGACAAGTTTTCCATGGTCTGTTTTAACCACTGTTTCTACAGATTCTGAGGGAAAGGAACCTGTGGCCAACTGAAGATGAAAAACAATAGGTGAAACAGAGGGCATATTTTGTTTTTCCTCTGAGCATCCTCAGAGCCTTTACTATGCCAATATACCCTGAACTGGGGAGGTGGTGTTTCTCAGGTTTCTTTAGCATAATGGTTAAAAGGTCAGATTCCAGACTCAGATTGTCTGGCTGTGTGTACCCCTAGCTCTGTAATTTACTGGTTGGGACTTATGGAAAGTCACTTAAACTTTCCAAAACTGAAAGCCCCGGTTTTCTCTTGTACATATAGGATAACACAAATATCTAAGAAAACTTATGTAAAGATTATCTGAAAAGCACAGTGTATGGGATAGTGCCTGGCACATAAAAACCATACAAAAGATGATTAGCACATTTTTTTAAATTGGGAGCATGTATTTACTACTGTTATCACAATATTAAAGCCATATTATTGGTACATTTTTATGATTGCAGTTACCTAGCACAACCAAGGTGGTAAATCTATGTGATTTCTCATAAAGTATACCCACTGTGTCAGAACAATGGACTAAGAGATTGGACTGCCTATCAATATAATTCACTAGAAGTTTCATCAACCCATGTATTGGTCCTTTAAAAAAATTCACATTGCTTATCATAATTAATTTTATGGAGACTCTCTGGGAAATCACAAGATTGTTCGGGCCATGGGGAAATCATAATCAGGATACGAAAAAGAACGTTTCCTTGTAATTAAAGTGATTATAATTACTGAACTGTGCAGGAGTTCCCCTTTTGAGTTCTTGTGTGTTTTTGGTAGCCAGGGCTTCTCTAGGCAGATCAGATCCCATTCTGAAACAGTTTCTTTATTTCTGCGCCTTCATGATTTGATATGACAGATAATCACTCAATACACATATAAATAGAATTCTTTTATTAATCTTCCGCCTATCCTCCATTTCTATTTTCTGCATATTTATATGCAAATCTGTTTTGGATTGAAGATTAACTTTAAGCATTTAACAAATTAACATTTATATGCAAATGATTATTTGAGCTCACTGAATTTTCCTCCTATTGCTATGTTTCTTAATCTATGAAAAACTACCATTTCTTGGGACTCCTGGGTGTTGCAGTAGTTGAGAATCTGCCTTTGGCTCAGGTAGCGATCCTGGGGTCCTGGGATAGAGTGCTACAAAGGGCTCCCTGTGGGGAGCCTGCCTCTCTCTCTGTGTCTCTCATGAATAAATAAAATCTTTAAAAAAACCAACCATTTCTTGATCATTTACAACGTGCCAAGCTTTGTGCTAAGTGCATTTCCACATGCACTATTTCATTTAATTCTTAAAACTCAATGAAACTGGTGCAATCATTACCCCACTTTACAGATGGAGACACTTAGGCTTAGAAAAGGTAGGTAACATGTCCAAAGTCATCCAGAGTCTTATTTCCATTTACAAGGGAATTCTGTGTTGGTATCAAGGAAATCGTATCTAATTGGTGTGTTCCTTTCAAATAACCAGTGTGTCTTTATTGTACTGCATAAATACCACCAACTATCACAGGAGAATTAAAAAACAAAATACCCTGCTTTGATTCTAGATTTCATGAGCCATCTTCCAAGTACTTAAAATAATTTTTAGCATACCCTGATTTCCAGGATGCTTTTAAAATATCAATAAAGTTATACCTATTTTATTAAACTTTTAGGTCTTCATTTAGAATTAAACTGAGGCTTTAGGTGTTGAAATTCTTTCTAGCTTTTTAAAACACAGAGATGAAGCCCATTCTCACAAATCTATAGCTCCATCCCAAAGTAAAACTTGCCCTTGATTAAAAAAAAAAAAAGAAAAAAAAAAAAAAGTCTACTCCAGCACCGTGTATGAATGGATGCCAATGTATTTGACTTTTAAAGCTCAAAAGACAGATGGACTATTTGGCTATTATGATAAATTCCAGTAAGTATCCTATTCCTTTATTAATCAGTGTTTACACCTACTTTAGCCCTTTAGAGGAATAAAAATGGATATTACTACACTTTCCAGTGGAAATCATGTCTCAAGCAAAGCATATCTTAGCTCTCAAGGCACTGTCACGGTATTGTGCTAAATCAGGGCACTAAACTTCTGACAGGAGCTTCTATCTTGGGTTTCAATATATCTCCATGGCAAGTGATTACAATTCCAACCTAGCCCCCATGTTAATACCTTTAGCCTCCCTTATGGAATCCATACTACAAAGCCAAATAAATCAACAAAGGATACAATCATTTCTTTCATAAATATTTTAGTGCATAAATACACTTATAATAAATATCTAAAGGAAGTATTTCAAAGTTTTAATTCTATAAATATTTGAAGTTTTGGGAGACTCAAAAAAACGTGTTATGGTTGGAACCCTGTTCCTTTCACCCTATCCCTTGGCTAGCTATCATATCCACAGAGCCTTCTATTAAGATATTTATACTATCCTATGCCTTGGCCCAGGAAATAGCAATGTCTGGGTTGCCATGCCCTTGCCTACTCTGTAACAAATACTTGGAATCAGGATGATCTGAAGTACAAATTTAAGACCTAATATAAGTAACTGATTTTTAAGCTTATAAATACTTTCATTATCTAGAACTCGATTCATACTGATGGTTCTCTGTCAGTCTGAATAAACCAAGGGTCGGCCCTGTCTGATTATAGTCTCATTCCCACCCTGATTTCACAGAGTTTTCTACAGAAGGCAAGTGGTAAGGAAACGTGTGTGGTTTGACTTGTCAATTTCAAGTTCAGATTCAGTATGGTCAGCTCTTCCCTGGGCCTTTCTGTGCTACCCTTTCATATTTATTAGGCCTGGCCCACATCTCATAGGAGAAAATGTTCTGCCCCTACTTGCACCTCCCACTCTGGTCCCAAAGACAGTAAAAGCAGAGATGGGGAGGACCCCCGATCTAGGCCTGTCCATGGTCTGTGAAGATGGGCCTTCTAGGAGATAACAAGCCAAATAAAGGAAAGTCATGTTTCTGAGTCATCATTGAAGAGGGCTGGTGGGGGGCTAGGGAGGACCCAGAGAAATGGGAGAAGCAAGTGAGAGAAAGTACAGACAGACATAAGTAAGTTGGAGAAAGTACCAGGTAAACAATGACACGATGAAAGAATCAGGCAGCAGGAGCTAGGGAAAGAAGTGGATCCCGAGTGGGTTCTAAGCACCGCCAAAAGGAGAGCACACTTTCCCACGCTCTCAAAGTGCCTCCTGGGGTGTCTGACAACAGTATTCTGGATAACGTGGGTTTCTAAGAACTTCAGTCTCTTCGCAAGGACCACAACACAAACTGTCTTTGGGCTACTTGATGAATTAAACATTAGTGCGAAAGGTATGAAGGAGAGCAGAGGTCCCTGACACACACTCCCCCTTTTATTCTACAGTCTTCCACGTCTAACACACCCTCCCGAGCGAGAGGAAGTGATCTGCCATGTGTTTCTCTTCATCAGACCTTCATTAATGGAAGCTCTGTCTTCTAGGTGTTTGCAAACTTCTCCTGGATTGTTCCAGCATCTCTCCAGAAATCGGACTCCCCTGCCTCAATTTTAATTTCCGAGATGGCCATTTTTGGCTCCATTAAAAGATGAGCATCACAAATCTACCCTCTGTCAGACCCGATTTCCTTTCCCTGCCTTCTGAAATTTACAAAGTAAATGATGGAAGAGTTTTTTGTTTTGTTTTGTTTTTGTTTTTTTAAATCATGGCAAGGACTTGCTGCAGTATCTTGGGATGAAATCACATCCCGGGCAGCACATTGGTCCTCAACTACATTGTATCAGCATTAATGTTTACTTTCTTCTAGCCAAGAAAGTATGTGATGTGCCTACCTGAATTTTATATTTTTTAAGTACTGAAGTTTAAAAAAATGTCTTTATTGACAACTGCTTCTGGATAATTCACCTTGCCCTGTATTTTTTGGTGTTCCAAAACTTTTCCACTGCACTTCATTAATACCTAGTATGTGCACAGTAGTATACTTTGCTTCTGCATATTTATAGCTTTCCTGATTTCAAGCTCTTTTTCTAAGCCCTTCCCTCAAGGAGTACATTCTTTCCTTCCTTCCTTTTTTGGACATTATCCTTCCCACATTAAGACTGACCAATATAGACACAGCAAGTCAATGCCTGTGTTGAGTTCTT
Source organism: Canis lupus dingo (assembly GCF_003254725.2). Classification (NCBI taxonomy): domain Eukaryota; kingdom Metazoa; phylum Chordata; class Mammalia; order Carnivora; family Canidae; genus Canis; species Canis lupus. Next base: position 26,155,197 of record NC_064262.1, on the reverse strand, counting down.
CTGGATTAGTGTTTTGAAATCTCTGTAGGGCATGCAGATAGATGTGCCTAAATTTATATACTACATTTGGCTCTCTCAACCACTTCTCAATTTTTCTGGCTTCCTTCATCTTTTCCATTAGGAACCTATGTCCTATCATCCTGTGATCACATTCCTAAATTTTAATTGCCTTCCAGAGTGGTGAACTGGTGGAACGGACTTCAGACCACATGGTAAATTACTAACCATGCATCTGAGGCAGGGTGAAGTAGATCAGCAATCAAGGAGCTATTTTTTCCTCCACATTTGGTATGGGGTATTTTTGGCTCCGAGAAAATTCTGTTCTTAGAACCAACAATTTTCAAATATTTATTGTTTGGTTTACAATTTATTTTGTTCTGAAAGGCACCGTTTACAACCCCTTGAATTTTAAACTAATAGGGATCACTTTCTAACAATTATAAAAATATTCATTTGGTCAATTACTTTCAGATATATCTCTGATTTTCTTATCTTACAGATCAAGGGCACAGAATTGTTAATCACATTATCTCCTTAAACCACATTTTCTTCTTGAAAAATACTGACTTTCAGAATATATGTTTTAGAACATGTATAGTAATAAAAACAACAAAAAGACACTGAAACATTTGAGACAAGTATCACTTTCCACCCAAAGGCAAAGTCTGCTTAGAATGAAGTCAGTATTCAGGACTTAATTCTCTAAAGATTCTATACTTAGTGACATTAGAGCATCAACTTCATTTTTATTAAATATGAATGAGTGGGGTGCCTGGGTGGTTCAGTCAGTTAAGCACCAGCTCTTGATTTTGGCTCAGGTTATGATCTCAGGATCCTGAGACTGAACCCTGTGTGTCAGCTCTGTGCTCAGAGCAATTCACTTGAGATTCTCTCTCCCTCTCCCCTCTGCCCACCGTTCCCCCTCCCCCGACTGGTGGACTCTTGTACTCTCTCCCTCTAAAATAAATAAATCAATCTTTAAAAAGATATGAATAATGTGTATTGGTATTTTCTGCTGTATAATTTTATATTGTGGGGGGCTATCCTGTATACTGCAGGATGTTTAGAAGCATCCCTGGCCTTTACCCACTAAATGTCATTAGCACCACTCCAGACAATGCCAAATGTCTCCTAGGGAAAGAAATACCAGTGGTGTAAAAGAAACAAGATTTGAATTTAACCAATAAAAGAATCAAGCAAACAAACAAGAATAGGCCTAGTTTAATGCAAGTATAACGTATCAAAGGGAGGTTTTATTCTTTCTTCATCCACGTGTAAAAATTAGAGACAAACCCATTAAGCACAAACCCCCGAGAATCTCTCATTCAACAAAAACCTTTCATATATTCACTTATTCTGGAAAAAAAAAGTACTGGCTCTGAATTGTCATTATGTAGGTTTTGTGATGTCACTGTATCATACAGTTAAATTTTACTTTAAAAAAAATTAATTAATTAAATTTAATTTTAAGTAGGCTCCACACCCAAAGTGGGGCTTGAACTCATGACCCTGAGATCAAGATACACATGCTTTACTGCCTGAGCCAGCCAGGTGCCCCTCATACAGTTAAAGTTTAGGGGTTTTTTCTTTTTTCTAAATCTTTAATCATTTCCAGATAGAACATCAGAGGATCTTTACTGCCTGTTTTCAAACTATTCTATCATTTTAAGGACATGGGGACCAAAACCAAAATAAAATGGAGAAAGTTAAGATTTTCTGCAATGTCTGCATGTGCAGTAAGACAGGGTCACAGGGCAAGATGATTAAGTAAAGGGAGGGGGGAGGGGAGGTTAATGATGGCTTACACTTATATGATGGGTATGCTCAGTTAGGGACGGGTAATGCTGCCTCTAAATCAACACTACTCAATTACATGGATCCTAATGAGAGAGACAGACAGAAGAGAAAGAGAGGTACAGAAAGCTCGAGAGAGAACGAGAGACACAAGAGGTATACTTTACCATCCCCAGGAATGATGCGGAGGGTAACTGTGTTTCCCGCTTCCTTGATTAGGTTGACAATGTCTGAATGGGACTTGTTGGTGATGGAACATCCATTCACTGCCAGGATCCGATCTCCCACTTTCAGCTTGCCACATCGGTCAGCAGGACTCCCCTCAATAATCCGACCTATTTTGTGAGGCATAGCCACACATGCATTGCCTGCTTTGATATTGAGTTTTTATTTTTTTTTTAAGTTACGTGGGAATATAGCAAAGGGAGGAGAAAAAGGGTTGAAAAGGGAAAGAGAAGGTTAAGTGTTAATTAATTAAAGCATTAAGCAAATGTTATTAAAGGAGAGCTCTGTGCCGATGGTCAAAACATTGGCAATACTCAGCGCCTGTGTAGGAGGAGCTGCCACCGTGCGGTGACTGCTCCTAGCTGCGCTCCCTGCCCCAGCCCAAATGTGGGGGAAACCCCAGCTTCCCTTCTTCGATCAATGACAAAATCTGTGATATTTAGCAGCTTCAGAGATTCTCAAGAGCCCCAAAATAACTCGCTGTTGGCTTATTTTGGGTCTGCAAATGTGAAACCCAGAGCTGGGATGGATGCTTTTACACATTCTGTGTTCGTGTCACTTCATTTTTGCCAGCTGCTGTTTCAGCTTCTGCCAATGTTTTGTTCTTTCTCCATTTAGAAAAAATAATCACTAGGCGTCTGGTGAGGCATGAGAGTCTGCTACCACCAAAACTCCCTCTGCAAACACCTAATGGACAAACACTTAGTCTTTCTGCCTTCCCTCCAGAATGATGAAAGCTTTAGGAAAAAGGCATAATTACAAGACATGAGCCAATAAAGCACCCTACCCTGACACCTATTTTCCCTTCTGTGACCTCTGTTCCAGGTAGGGCCCAAATGGCTCATTAGATCTGATATCCAACTCTTTTTCTCCCAAAAATCCCCTTAAAGGACTCTGAAAACCTGGTATCTGCTCAGGCTAAGGACAGTGATCCAAAGCCAGGTTCAAATCCTTCCTCAACCCTTTCCTTTGATCATTTCCTTTCTCATGATCACTTATTGCACATCTACAATGTAAAAGCCAGGAAAAGTGCACTTGAAGAGGGAGGTTTTTTAATGCACTTTGAGGCACCCCATGTCACAACCACGAGCACTGCTAACTTCTCAAGAGGGGTGGGGAATTGGCTTTGAGTCCTGACAGAGGGTCTGCAGTGAAGTGTGTATTTACCTATTGTGGGAATTCATCTTTCTGAGGACTGTGAAGCAGTTATGCAGGTGAGTCACCTTTTGGAATGGTGATAAAATGAACATGGGAGTCACCGTAACTAACCGAGTAAGTGCTTCTGTTATCATTTGGACCTTGAGGATAAAATGTGAGGGGAAAGGCATTATAATTTCTTTGAATTTTGACATATTTGCCCAAGTGCGTATCATTGCACATGAGGTCAAGGCCACAGAATTGTAAGGAAGCAAACAGCCCTCTGGAATCCAAAAGGCAAGTCTGGTATACTCTATCTCCATACTCAAATTCAAGGTCCAGATTAAGTTTAGCCTATCTCCATGGACAACTCACATGAGAAAGGTATCAAACAGCAGGTATGAGGAAAGCTCTGCACGGTTTGAAACAGAAGTCTCATGCAAGGTATTAGGGAAAGCTGAATTTGTTTATTGTAAGTGCCAGAGGAAAACAATCAAAGACCAAATTGTGAAAATACATTCAATATTCATTAAATAACACATAGCCTCCCACCTGACAGATCTATTTCACTGTAAAAATGAAACCAAGAATTCTGAAATCCTGAGACTATCAGGGGTACATGGGGACAATCAAACTGAAGATCTGAAGAAAGCAAAGGGATTTCTTTCCCCCCTCTGCCTTTCTTTATATTGTTAAATTAAGCAGAAAAGTCCCCCAAATCAATTTACAAACAAAACCCAAAAAACCTTGCCTTGACGTCCAGTCATCCATTCATGACATGCTGTGACTTGATTAATGTAGCTCACAAAAGCATGGTTAGTAACGGGTGTTTGTTACTGCAGCCACACATGCATAGACCTGACTGACTCAGTCTCCTAATGAACAGACCTCAGGGGAAATGGCTTTAGCAGGAAGCAACTTCTAGAGACTAAATGAAGATAAAGGGAGTTCTACTGGATCAGGAAGCTGAAGGTATGGAGCACCTCGCCTGATCTTGGGTGGCAGTGACATGGGCCCCTGGTCATCAGACTCTTGTGGACAAGTCATTTGGGGATAGAACTGAGTAAATTTCAAAGCCTGCATAGCCCTGCCTGCCTCCCCATCCTATTCCGTATTAATGAACACATGTGCTTGGGGGATTAACAGATGATTTTTTTATCTAATAAAGAAGATGGATCATTTCTGGAGTACATTATTAGAATCCATTCTAACAGGAAATAGATTCACAGATTATGACATTCTTAGAATCATGAGGGTCCTGTCTTTGCTAGTACACCCCATCAGTTAGCCTTCTAAAAGGGTGACAAGTGGATTTCTCCACACTCTGCTGAAACCCCCAACATCCGGATGAGATGGGAAAATCAGCCCTGCTGGAATTCAAGGGCAGTGAAGACACACGGCTCTTCACTTGCAGGTGAGTCCCCTCAAAGACTTAACTAGATTCTTAAGCAGAAAACGGTAAAAGTTATTATCGAACATTTACAAATTTCAGATGGGGACAGAGAAAGGACGCAGATAAGGTGCACCGGGCACTTCCTGTAATTACCTTTACTCCTTACACCTGTGTTGTTCCCTAGGCATTTTTACAACCATAAGCTTATTCCCAAAACTCTCTGACCCGCTGAGCCTTCCGCTATTAATGATTTCCTAACTGGGGACCTCACAACGGCATTCTTCGCCACGGGATTTCTCACTCGGCCTGCACTGCCAAGGGGCTGCTCTTCACGGGTCATGCCAATTTCGGTTACGCCGGAGGTTGTGTGCCTGTGAACACGCATCCTGCATGGAAGCTGCAAGGTTCCAGCCCTCGGGAGGGGAGAAGCTACCGAACACACTCTCCATCCCCAATTAAGGCTTTGATTACCTGAAGCGGAAAGCATGAAGGCATTCCTGTTCATGAGACCTTGGCCATCTTTCGCTCGCACCCGGGGCGCTGGGGGCGGGGCGGGGCGGGGGTGCAGGGGCGAGGGGGTGCGGCCGGGACACTCACTCACCGAAGGTCGTGCCGGCCTCGGGCCTGCTCACCGAGGACACGATGACGAAGCCGAAGCCCTCGTTCTCGCCGCGCCGGATCTCCACGTCGTAGGGCTGCACGGCCGCGCTCACCACGCCGCTGCCGCCGCCGCCGCCGCTGCCGATGCCGCTGGTGCTGCCGCTGCCCGAGCTCACCGTGTTCAGCGAGTTCTGGCTGCCCTGCGGGGTGCGCTTCTCCTCCGTCAGCGACGCCGGCTGGTTGCTGCTGTGATGGGAGGAGGCCGGCGACGGCACCTCGTTCTCCGCTTTGGGGGCTGCGTGTGAGCGCAAGGGAGAGAGGGGGAGGGGGCGGGGGGAGGGGAGGAGAGGGGGAAGGGGGAGGAGGGGGAAGGGAGAGGGGGAGGGGGAAGGGGGGAGGAGAGAAGAGGGAGGGGGAGGAGGAGAGGGAAGAGGGAGGGAAAGGGCGGAGGAGAGGGAAGAGGGAGGAGGGGGAAGGGGGAGGGGGAGGAGAGAAGAGGGAGGGGGAGGAGGAGAGGGAAGAGGGAGGGAAAGGCCGGAGGAGAGGGAAGAGGGAGGAGGGGGAAGGGGGAGGGGAAGAGAGGAGGGAGGGGAGAGGAAGGGAGGAGGTAAGAGGGAGGGGAGGGAGAGGAGGGGAGAGGGAGGGGAGGGAGAGGAGGGTAGAGGGAGGGGAAGGGGAAGGAGGGGGAGGAGGAAAGGGAGAGGAAGAGAAGGAGGGGTGGAGGAAGGGAGGAGGGGGAGGGGAGGGAGCAAGAGGGAGGGGAGGGGAGGAGGGGAGGAGGGGAGGAGGGGAGGTGGAAAGGGAGGAGGACGAGGAAGAGAGGGGGCAGGGGGTAGAGGAGGGGGAGGGAGGCGCAGAGAGGGGGCACACAGGGAAGGGGAGGGGAGAGGGAGGAGAGAGGGAGGAGAGAGAGAGGCCCGGCTGAGCCAGCCCCTGCTCCGCCCACAGGCCCCCCAGTGTGCAGGGGGACAGCGACGAGGAGGGAGCCCCAGCTCCTTCTCCCGGGCAGCAGCTGGGGATAGGAGCCCGGGTGCAAACCCTGCAAGAGCACAGCAGCAGCCTGACTGTCAGCACCGGCTCTCGGGCTCATCGTGGCTGCCAGAGGCGCCCACTCGGAACTAGATCCCGGGGCATGGCCCACAGGACCGCGAGGAGCAGGGCAGGTGTGGCTGCACGGTGAGGACCCCCACCTCCACTAAGGAGCCTCTGGCGCAGGTTCACCTTCTCCTCACCCTCCAGGTCACCCTTCTGCTCAGCTCTCCAAACCGCTTTGCTTTCCGCTTTTCTATCAGGCAGAGAGGGCTGTGCATGTGGACTTTACCGTTCAAATCACCATATTGTGGGATTCTTGACAACACCCGGCAGAGGTATACTTAGTTTCTCTTCCTACCTTCCAGATGTCGTTGTCTACTCTGATCACACTCCTGGGTACATTAGCCTTCCTCAGAATGCCAGTTTTACTGCCTCATCAGGTGACATAAAGCACACCAAAATAGCCAAAATAATAAGCAGGAATGACCCACATTTGACGCTACAAACAAAATGTGTGTTCAAGTTTTGGGTTAAGATACTTACTCTTGAAGCTTCTCCCTTCATATACTTTTTTATTGTGGTAAAATATATGTAACATAAAATTGACCATCTTAACCATTTTTAAGTTTATAGCTCAGTGGCATTAAGCACAGTGACAGTGCTGTGCAACCATCACCACCATCCATCTTCAGAACTTTTTCATCTTCCAAAATTGAAGCTCTGTACCCATTAAACACTAATGAACCATTATGCCCTCCCCAACCGCTGGCAACCACCATTCAGCTTCCTGTTTCTATGAATTTGACTACTCTCGGTCTGTTATATAAGCGGATTCATACAGTCTTTGTCCTTTTGTGAGTGGCTTACCGCACTTAGTCTAATGTCTCCTTATAGATTTAACATGCCTTTGACCCAAAGCTAAAAATCCCAAATATTTAATATTTAAAAAATAAATCTGAAACAAAAATGCCATTGCTCTATTATTGGGGGGGGGGGGGGTGTGTGTGTCAGTAACATCGAAACTTTTCATCCCATCTCAAAAGCCACTTCTAACAGACTGCTACAGACTGTGTGGAATATTCTGAGGCCATAAGTGAGCTCTATGGGTATAATCCATGACTGATTAATACCGTTTTCCATGGTTTTAGTACGGTAGGACTCTCCTATTGGAATCTGATATCTTAATTCTATACTTAATTATATGCCACTTAAATGAGTTATACAATTTTTTTTTAAACAAGGGGCCAGTTTATTTTATTTGGTAAGTATCTATTTTACTAACATTAAAGTTCTGAAGAAATGATAATATTTCATGTCATATTTCTTCAGTAATTCAAGTGATACAACAATCTGCTTTTTCTGCACTCTTTCTTGACTATTTCGAGGTGGGGGCTGGAGACACACAGTAAACCACCAATGTGGGTGCTTTCAAGACGGTGGGTGAATGGGAAGGAGATACTTACACAATGAGCTGTCTCAAAATGGCAGATCCTGATACAAAAGTAAACCATGATTCACAAAAATGGCAAGGAAGGAATGCCAAAATTGGAAGGCAGTTGGAAGAAGGAGGGAATTTCTGAGGGTTCCACGGAGAAGGTTTTATTTGAGTTGAGCTGGAAAGGGTTTGTATGTTTTGATAACTCAAGTACTTTAAAGCTTGTAGACAGGAGGAACGAGTCAAGGATGGCCTAGAACTGGCCAGTTCTACCACCTTCTTACAGGGGAAACAAATTCTGGCTTATTACATATGAAAGGCAACAAAAGAATAAGGTATCACTGACTTTTTTATGAGCTTATTTGGTGGCACAAAACTGATTGTTTTAACTTGAAGCAACAGTTTTCCTGTCTTTTATAATGACCTCTTTTGTTGAGAATTAACATCAGATGAAGAAGGTGGCTAAGTTCTGGTTGGCAGAGAGAGAAGGAGAGGTAGGGGTATATTCAACTGGTCCTCTTCTAGAAGATTTTGCTGAGCGTGTCTGAATGGCACATTAAAGTACTTTTGAATGACAGTAGTTTTGCTGGATTTAAGAGAAGCAAACCATCTGGAAATTCTGAGCTTAATCACATTTGCAAAGATTTGCTAAAATAGATGCTTGAGGAGGCAGACACAGGAAGGGGGCCCTTTCTGTACATAAAGTGACAATGAACTGTCTAAAGGAATAAATGAAAAACATACCTGCAAACACCACTTTACGCCGCACTGTGAGGTTGACGTGGCCTTGCTTGGCAGCTTGTTGCATAAGCTGGACCACCAGCTGGTGTGATTTTCCAATTACTGGTGTCCCATCCACACAGATTAATTCATCCCCAGACCTCAGGCGGCCGTCCGTATCAGCAGCACCCAGCGGTACGATGTGACCGATATAAATCTGTTGAGTAATTGGATGGTGGATGAAACGTTGACCTTTTGGTTTACTATTATACTGATGGCCTTCACATTTCTGAGAACAATTCAATTCATTCATTCATGCCTGTATCCATGCCATAAACATTTATTGAGCACCCATTATGTACCAGGCCATTTTGACAGTTCTACAATTCTTAATTGATGGAAAAGTAATGATTTCTTTTTTTTTTTTTCTTAAGTTTGTTTTTTTTAGTAATCTTTACACCCAATGTAGGGCTCTAACTCAATACCCCAAGATCAACAGTTGCATGCTCTTTGGACTGACCCAGTGAGGCGTCCCAAAAGTAACCACCTCTTGTTTGGTTCCTTCGGCTTCATCTGGAGTCTGGTGAGGACTCACTCTTTTTCTCCTTTGCAGAAATAAATCACTTTACTCCTTTGTTTGCAAATCTTTTCTCCTTCTCTGTTTACCTCAGAACCCTCCTTCAGGAAACTCTGGAAATTATAATAGTAATACTACTTTTCTTTAAAGGTACAGCATTCTGCCTTGCATTAGGGAATGCAAATAAATACTGAATCAAGTAAAGTCTGGTTTGACATTCCATTTCTGTACTTTTAGCACGTGCATGCAGAGCAGTCTTTATATGTAATGTCTTGTTACATTTGCCATTTATTAAACCTGAGCAAAAATATTTGTGCTCTCCTTGCCTTCTCACTAGATGATAATGCTGTAACTACCTTTACGTAGTTTATAATTTATAAAGAGCTTTGACAAAGGAGTGATTAAGCATGTGGACTCTGAAATCGGACCCATTCCAGTCCTTCCACTTATGAATGCTATGATCTTGGGCAAGTGGATTAACCCTTCTAAGTCTTTATTTGATCTTTTGAAACACAGGAATAAATTCCTGGATTTGATGGAGAAGTGAGAAAATGTAGGTTAAAAGCCACTAGCATCGGGTCTGGCACTTAGGAAGTGCTCAATAGATAACAGTTATTTTTATTATGAGGAAATTAACAGTATTTATCTTTAGTTCTTTCTTCTCCTTTCAAAACATTCCTGCAGTGTTATACTAAGTTTGTTCTAAAGATGAGGGAACTGAGGACCAGGGAGGTTAAAGGTCTCCTGACTATTGTTCAGGTTTCTTCTTCTACTTTGGTCAAGACAGTGGTCCTACCTCTTCTGATCTTTCATGTCTTGTCAAGTGCTCTATATGCACTAGCTACTGATGCACAAAGACCACTCCCTGCTGGCCAATTTAACAAATTTGGCCAGAAGGATCTGGCCCTCATTTTATTAGTTGATGCCTATTATTTTGCTTTTTGTTTTTCATTTCCTTGATGGAGAGTTCCAGATGCTTTTTATGCACATGAATACAACCTTTAAAGAAAGGCACTAGTTGGGATCCCTGGGTGGCGCAGCGGTTTGGCGCCTGCCTTTGGCCCAGGGCGCGATCCTGGAGACCCGGGATCGAATCCCACATCGGGCTCCCGGTGCATGGAGCCTGCTTCTCCCTCTGTCTGTGTCTCTGCCTCTCTCTCTCTCTCTGTGACTATCATAAATAAATAAAAATTAAAAAAAAAAAAAAAAAAAAAGAAAGGCACTAGTCTCTTCTTCTTCAAGACAAAAAGAGCTCCCCAGAACTCAATGAATAACCCACACTATTTGAGATGAAACAGTCTGAGTTGCACCTAGCTGGACTCAAATCTTGGCGATTTGCTACTGCTGCCAATTTGCTTTGACATTGTAGAAAACAGCCTTGGGGGAAGAGGTAGACAAGAGACTCACAGGTTCTCCTGGTTCATTTCCACCCAGAATCCTAAATCCAAATCCGGTCTCTTTTCTCCAGAGGAAGATGTCCTGTTCTTGGCAGTCTGGAACTGCAGAGAAACAAAGAAGGAAGAGTAAGGTGATTTCTCTCAGAAAAGGAATTAAGGTGAACACATAGGAACAATCCTGATGGTGCCTGAGCAGATGACAGCTTTCCACCATGGAAAGAAGCAGAATTATCCGGATGGATGACAAAACAGAGGACGCAAGGTGGAAACAAACAGTGGGACCGGTCATTGAGCCCTAGGTTTCTTCAAAGAACTAATCACTGTTTGATAACTCCTAATCAGGCCCAAGCCATTATCCTGGACTAAACCAGAAGTCAGTGTTGACCACTGTCCTTGGTAATGTTGCCAGAGAAATTAAGGAAATTAAAACCATTGTGTGTCAGACTATAAAGTGGGTGCCCACCTCTGAGGAAAGAGCTGATGCTGAGTCACAGTGACCGTGGAAACAGAAGCTCACTCTGAGAAATTAGAAGCCCTGATCCCTGGTCAGTCATCTGATGTTATACCAAGTAGAGTATGAAAGAAAATAGCTTGACTTACAAGAGTTTTCAGTTTTTTAAAAAACGGCACTTTGTTCTCCCTTAATCAAGATCAGCAACCTAATAATTTGATTTTGTTAGATCATTTTTTGCCAAAAGTTACTCTTGATCATCCCAATATTTCCTAATATTAAAAACTTTTACAAAGTTTATTGTGATCTCAATGGCATTACCAAAAAGGAGCCAGCCTTCCATATTCTCAACATGAATGGTGATCTGATCTATAAAAATGTTCAACATCAATTTTCCATATTTTCTTATTTTATTCCTGGAATGACTGCTTTGCTCCAAAATTTGCCTATAATATCTTAAAATTGTAAGTATTAACTTATTATCCAATCACTTAATATTGTACTCTTAAAACTCAGTAATGGTCCATGCTTTAAAATAAAAATCTCATTTATTAAAAGAAAAGTAATTTCTGTAAGACAGTGCTCACTGTACCTGAAACTGTTCTAGGTACCACTCTGTTACTTAGTTAATAAAAATTTTATTTCTATTTAATTCTTCTTTGTTTTAATGTATACAAGTGTGTTTTATGGTCTTTAAAATGACACATCTTTTATTTAAAGGAAAAAATGTTTTAGTGGCAGTGAATCCTAAAGGAGATTCTCAAATACTGTTCTACATCCTTTCTAGTTTATTTAATTAGTTGGGCTCCGGATTGAAGGAGTGTGTAGGCCTGAGAGCTTAATTCACATCTTCTTCAATTTTGTATAGTGGGGTCGGGAAGAAGAAGGCGGCTGTTTAGGTTTCAAATTGGCAAGAGTGACTCACCCACTACCTTCAAATGTACAGTGTATGAATAATATACCGAGAGACAAGAAACTAAATGAACAGGTAAGTACAAGTGAGAGAAGTTTGAATCCAATATTTTTGCCTGAGCTATCTTAATGCCGCGAGCTTTAAATGCTGCTTTATGCTCAATGCTTTTTTATTATAATTGCGGAGGCTAAGCTGCAAGACTCCATGGAACAAGCAGTTAGCTACATCATAGGACTCCCATAAACACAATTTGAGAATGATATTTTCTTGAGCACGCTAAGGTAACAATATTTTCTTTCTTTTCGAGTAGCTGCTAAAGGGTATTTGCTCTAATAGCCTCACTGAAACAACAAATTAAATCAAGTTGGGTCTCTGTCTTGAGTTCACTCAAGCAGGAAGATTATTTCCAAAATAGACCACGGGTGCTTTCCGGCCGGCTCTGGGTTCCTGGCAGAGTCTGCCTTAAGTTTGCTGAGCCCTTTGCAAACAAGAAAAGGATCTCAGCAGAGACGTCCAGCCTATACCCATTTTTCTCAGCATCATTTAACACAAGAACACGTGCCCTTTCTACAGTGACACCAAATGTAGCAAGTTTCTGCCTTCGTTCGCTCATTTAGGTGTCAGCTGTCATGGTACGGGCGGTTGTGGCCAAGACTTAGGCTTATCATACAGTTTAGTCCATAGGAAAAAAGCGTTTGTGTCTCTCTGAAAATCAATGGGAAAATTTATTTTAAATAAATGGCAAATTTATTTAAAGAGCTTCCTGTTGAAAAGGAAGGTGCCCAAGGACACTGAGGGTGTGGAAGATGCCAATGATGAGCTAGGAAAACACGGACACAAATATGATACACCAACCCAAACATGTTACAAAGAAAGTCTTTTGGCACTTTGACTTTGGCATTTTAACCATTATCTTTCCACCAAACAAATTCCATGTACTCAAAAATGTAACTTGGATGATAAGTCAATAGTGAACCGTGTTACAGAATTATAGAATGTCTCTCTTGTGTTCTCTGCTGCCACTTCTTCCCAGGGGCCACTGAAGTTTCTAAACCAGTCCCCCCACCAAATGGTTTATTCTCTTCTTTATTTCAGGCAGATTTTACAAGAATTGAATTTTTTAGGAGGCAGCAGGGGAGAATTATCTTTCTGATATTAATATCACTTATTTTTGGAGACTGAATCAAAATGAACTAAGAAAACTTTGTCCAGTTTCCTTCCTTTTTAAGCCTTTGCATGGGGGCAATGTCAGCAGTTACCTCCTTTGGTAATGCCAGCGATAATTCAATAAAACTGTCAAAAGACTTCCTTTGATAATTACAGAGAATGGAATCACCAGGTTTGCAGAAAAACCTCCTGGTGTCTCCATTACTACAGACACAAATGCCCAGACTTAGATAAAATGTGCCCATCACTTTTTATTTCATCCTGTCTTTGGTCTATGCTTGGTCAACAGGAGCGCCATAACACTCCTGTTCATGGCAGTTCTCTTTCTTCCCTCCCTTTTCTGACTTTCTCCCCAGCACCCCCCCCCCCCCAGGGACCAATGACAACATCAAACAGTATGAATAATAATGGAGGAATAAAAGTTTTCAGCGGATCCTTACTCTGACATTCTCCAAAACTCGTAGAATTGATCTCTCTTTCTCTCTCTCCCTTGCTCAATCCCGATGCAGGCGAAGGTGACATAGCTGGAATATTAATTTCACAATTTTGCAAACCTTAATGTATGTGCTTTCTCTTACTTCATTTTAATTTAGTTTTGATTGATAAGGAATGTGCAGTTAAGCTTTCACAGTAAAGGTCATGGCTGCTGTGGGTTTTAAAAGACTACAGTTTGATTCTAGCTTTTTTTTTCATGGTGCTTTTCTTGTCAAAAAGCTGGTATTTACAGTTGTTCCACTGAGAGTTCCATACAACTACCATTACCATCTTAGATTCTTCATATTTATACCCTAAAGTACACATTTTCGTATGACCTTGTTTTAATCATGTCATGAACTTTGGGTTTGTCTAAATTCTGATTTCCTTTTGAAAAAAAAAAAAAAAGTATACTTTTGTTACTGCCACACTATTTATTTCAAAATGTATCAGATTCCCAATAGAATTCATTCTTGTACTAAGAGCTGTTCAGGTGAATTCTTGGCAATTCAGTCCTTTTTTTCTTTTTTTTAAAGATAGGGAGAGGGAGAGTGGGGGAATGGGCAGAGGGAGAGGAAGAGAGAGAATCTCACATGCAGGCTCTGAGACACTCTGCTCAGATCCTAATGCAGGACTCGATCTCATGACCCAGGCCAAAATCAAGAGTCAGATGCTTAACCAACTGAGCCATCCAAGCACCTCTGGAGTAGTCTTTTATTTAGAGACATAAATCATTAGATCTGGCCAAGATCTGAACAAAACACAAATAAGAACTGTCATATAACAGCTCTTAACATCTAGAAGCAACCAAGCTCCTTAAACTCACTATTATAAAGGATCCAATTGACAATTTCAAATGTGTGAGCATGTTTCTCCTGAATAGGACAGGTTTACAATGTTGGTACAACAGCTTTGACTTTTTTCTTTCCAAACTATTTTGTCAACAGGCACTGTTTCAACCGCATACTTTATTTAGACTTTTTGTAGTACACACTGGTGGATACTAGTTGGTCTCCCTGAACATTTACTAATAAGATCATATCAGGGTCATTTTTAAAGACATGTTAGCAAATTGATATGTTGCTAGAGAAAAGACAACACAGGCAACATGGCTTTTAAAGGTCTTCCATGCTTGCCTTTAATTATAAATTAAAGCCCTTCAAGGGAACTTATTAACACATCTGCAATTAAGATTGATTCATTTTGATACTGGTGTTTTGACAAATGGCCCTATCAAGAATATGGTATTTTGCCCAGCATTTGGACCATGTGAAGGAATCTGATCAGAGATTGTGTTTATCTTCACAATGCCCTTTAAAGTAAAATGAAATATAAGAAAAATGTTTTCAAAATAAAAAGAGGATAACATGGGTCCAATTAAGTATTATTCCTGACTTCAACTTCCTTGTTTCTCCTGGAGTATTTTGTTCATTTTTAATATGTCTTGGGGGAGGGGCAGGGAATCGCATCTAACAAGGCTACATGCTCTATTTCCCACCCACTCACCCTCTACCCTCCAACCACCCCACCCCAGGGCAAGATGAGATTAAAAACCACCTAAGGTAATGGGAGAAACGGACCTGGGATAAAGCAAAATACTGCTTAAGACAAGATTGCTGTAGGTTTGTTTGCGGTACTGTGAAAAGAAAATCTGTGACAGAGACCAAATAATTACCACTGGAGGGAGGAGGGAACGTCTCATCATTATGCTCATTGAGTGATGAGAGAGAAATCCATGTGAATCTTAACATCAATTAGGTTGCTACGATCACTCAATTATGGAGCCTCCAATCACCAAAAAGAAATTGATTCTCATTTGTATTGTTAGATCCTGTTCCTTAGATGTTATAGAAAGTGAAGACAAAACTGGCCCCAGTCCACATATTTCAGTCTGATAGTCACTTGAACAATTTAGGTGCTTAAATAAGCATCTGGCTGTGTCGTAAGAGTACACATTTTACTTCTTTTCTTTCTGGCAAAAAGTTTTTGGAAAATTTGATTAAATACCAAATTCTTAAGGAATTTTGCTTCCATCAAGGCGCAAATGGTATTTGAGCTGGAGTCTCCTGTTAAATGGATGTGTTAGAATTGTCTGTCAATCTGATGCCCCACCAGCACTTCAGAACATGACTTACTTTATCACAAAAAGATTCACACATGGGAAAGTCATAAATGTATACTGTATTGAGAAAAGCAGGAGCTTGGTCAATAAAGCAATATCTCAGCATCAATTGAAGTTGGGCCATTGATTGGAGAAGCCACACGGTTAGAGAGAAATGTGAAAAGAATGTGAAAATATACCTCTGTGGAAAGCATTTGTTCAATGAAACCACTACAATTAGTTAGAAGTCACAGTGAGAACAGACCCCATGTTCATACTTAGCAACTAATGCTTACGAGGGATGTTCTAAATGGAACTTCATCTCCTCTGACCTGGCCTCAGGCATACTCTAGGGGTCTTCTGAGACCGGGAACTAAATAAATTCCTTCTCAAATTATCTGGCTTTTGTGAGCATAGTCAACCCTTAGCCAAAAGAGCTTATTTAATTCCCCACACTGTTACAGTAAGGGGCAAGGATATTTCTCCCTGGAGGAGGAAAAGGATGGAGGGACTCCTGCGTGACTTCAAAAATTTTATAATCATCATGACTCCAGACTTGCCTTGTGCCCCTTAAGTGCTGAATTTCACCCAGTAATGTGACCAGTTGTTTTCCTCAGGTAGGGATGCTGGCCTCACTCCCCTGTTTTGCTTGGGTCACAGAGCAGTTGTCCCAGCCAGCAAAGCAAAGGCTTCATAGTCAAGGCTGAGTGGGTGGGCAAGAGGGTGAAGCCAAGGGGGTTTTGCCTGAGAAACAACCACAGCTGTGGCTATAAAGAAAACTTGTGCTGGGGCTGGGGCTGCCATAAGGAGGATGAGCAGAATGATTCTCTTCTTCCTTCCAATATTCATCAGACCCTTCACCAGACTAGGCCTTCTCCCTCATTAAACATTCTCTCCAATCCCATGCCCCAAAGAGAAAATGAAGTGCATGTTCTTCCTCCAAAGTGGCTTCATCCTGACCAATCATACTCATGAGAAAATGTCAGCAATAGCAACTGCCAAAAAAGGGAGTTAGCCTGCATCCCCTAAGATGAAAGCACCTTGGGAGCTTTCATTGATAATGGTATAGGATAAACGATTATTATTTATCCTGAACAGTCCTTAGAATCATTTCATAACAAAAGGTAAGAAATAAAACATGAAGGCAATATCAGGTTTATAAGGGCCAAAAAATTAGGATGTATGCTATCACTAGTTCATATTTATCGAAATATTGAAGCCAAAGGAACACACTTAACCACAGCATAAATAATTAAAGCACAAATCACTCACTGCTTTCTTTCTCTTTTTTCTTATTAAGGGGAATGTTTAAAAAGACAGATAACAGTAAAAAAAAAAAATTACCAGTAGTCTCAAAAACTAGGAGACCAACGAGAAAGCATTTAATTTCTTCTTATTGCTCCTACAATCTAAACCAATCATATTTATGTTCTATTGTACATCAGAGCTGTTTCACGAGAACATGCCACAATCTCTACACGGGGAGGAAGAATTAATGAGACAGCAGCTCTTATCTGCCACTTCTTTGAACTGAAGGGAAAAATAAATCCATTTTAATACAGACCCTTTATTTGACCACCATCCACATCTAGTCCACCCCAAACTGAACACATAATGGATCCTCCAGGAACATCCAGCAGATTCTATCACTATTCTGAGAAGCTTTCACCTCTCAACACTGTGTTTCACCTCTACCCCGTTTCATATACTGAAAGTCTATTTTCAAGAAGCCTCAAAAGACAGCTGGAGCCTTGGGCAGGGGTCTCGGGAAGATAGAAGCCAGGGTGCTACTCACGTCGGTTTTCATACATGCTCCTGGACTGGGCCCAGATTTTAAAAGGATCTGGTTTTTTCTGCCCAGAGCTGTCGGTTTGATCTGGAGCTGGGGCCTCTGCAGGTGGGTACTCGGGGAGCACCTGTGTGCTGTGGCTTGGGGAGGCCGTGTGCAGGCTCCGGTGGCTGGAAACGCTGTGCTGAGAACTATTCTGGCTGTCTTTTCTTTCCAGTGGTTGCTGAAAGCAAGCGAGTGAGAGAAGCAAGAAGAAAAGAATGTTATTGGTTCTCTGAGTGGGTGTTTCCATCAGCTTGTTTTTGTTCAGCATGTCTACGCACACATACATAAATACATCAACAACATTTTGGCTTCCATCTTTCTCCAGCTAATGCTGCATGCAGATAAATCCCCAGGTGATTGGCAGACAGAGACAGGGGCGGGCCAGATGGAAAGACATAATCACAAACCATATTGCTCTCTGGTCTGTAGCGGAAAACAAATCCAATTTTCATCATAGGTTCCCAGCTAAGACACCGGGTGCGTGTATTACAAGATGTATCAATTTAGCAACCTTATTTTTGTCACTGATATTGTTTTCAAAGGTCCTAGAGCAAGGGTGAAAGTGGGGAGACCTTAGAAGATTATTGTGATTATTTAGGTGAGAGAGGATGATGGCTTGGCCCAGGGTAATGTGGCAGAGATGGAGACAAGCGGTCAGATTCTGGACATATCCCTGAAGGTCGAGCCTTAACCAAGGGATTTGTTAACAGGTTGTGTGGAAGGTGTAAGAAAAAGGAATCAAGGATGGCTTCAAAGTGGGGGCTGCTGATCCAACTGGAAGACTGAAGTCACCTTCTATTGATACGACAGAGATAAAGGGGATGATTATTTGGGCCTTTGCAGTTGGAAGAGTTCAGTTCTGGGCTTATAAATTTGAGCTATTAGACATCCATCTGGAGATGTCCAATAAGTAACTGGGTACATTGAGTTTGAAGTTCAGGAAAGAGATACAACATGTATCAATCACTTCAACATCCTCATATTTTTTGGGCAAAATATGTTGAGGCAAAAAACCAGGGGTGATTTAAATGTAAAAGGCTATCACATCCAAAAGAAGTATGATCAAGGCTGAAAATATTTCTGGGGAGTTCTCACTTTCTATCTTTCAGTAATAAAATGCCCAACTTTCACCTAAAGGTTTGTTTAGGTTCTTCTATACCATAAAGTTCTTCTATACCATAAAGAAAACGGATCAGACCTTTCAAAAAATCATGCCTAGCATTCTATGTGCACTGGTACTTATAAGCATATAAGTAATTATCATATGAAGAGCTTCCATAATTCTTGGCTAATCAATTTTACAGGCATTGCACTTCACCTCTTGATCTCCCGACACTGCTGTTGCTTAAAAACCAAGATCAAACTTTATATATGGGTTGACCTCAAGAGGTCAGCCTTGTTAGATTTGCAACCCGTCCAAAGTCCAAGCAATATTCAAAGGGAAAGAGTTTCATTAAATTTCAATAGAATAAGCAGATTCCTGTCCTTAAAATCTGCTCAGCAAAAGACCCTTCCTATTTTATGAAACAGTCTTTGTTTGGATGTTGATCGAATGGAAAGCAAAATCTAGCGGGAGGAAAATACCTGGTGGGATATGAAATAACTTCAGTTCTTATTTTCTTGAATAGAAGATGGTGGTAAATCCAGATGTTTAGTTTCCCCCATTCAAAATAAAACCTCTGGAATCCTGACTCTTACTTAATAGATGCTCTGTCCCTATACTTACCTGCTTAAGAGCATCATAAAAGGGACAAGAATTGCTCCATTCTCTATTACAGAATCTATATGCAATGCTATTTAAGTGGTTTATAAGATCTTTGACCCACAGCATTTCAGTCCCTTAAAGTTGTGGATAGCATCAAAATCTCTCCTTGGTCTTATAATCGGTCCTATCAGAATCATTCCTTGCTGTCTCTCCAGAATGTATGTATCCTTCATCTTTCACTCCCCATCTCCACTGGAAATTTTCAAGGTCCCTTTCATTTAAATCTCAGGCTCCTTGACTCCCTCCTCTTCCAATCTTTGCTTTGAAGAAGTGTCTGAAGAGAGCCCAAGGAGGACAAAAGCTTCATTTACGCTTGACTATTACAGATTTGAATATAGATTTTGGCAAGGTTTCAAAGTTGAGGAATATCGGGGATGTACTTACTGAAGGCAAGTAGACTGCTTAAAATTGTATTTGGTGTGATGGCAGGAGAAATTTGAGGCCCATATTCTAAACTAGCAAAGAGGTCTTGGTAAAACTATGAGAGGTTTAGTTCACTCAGATGCAAGGGGACAATATACTCTGGTGTTGATGCCAGGAACACACACTGAGGTTTGGGCAGGGACAACCACCATCCCTCATGTCACCACTGTTCCCTTTGCAGGATGAAGTGCTCATTTCAGACCAGGATGGGTCAGAATTCCAAAGGCTTGGAATAGAACCTGGTCCTGCCAACTTTCAACAGTCCTCTCCAACAGCAAACTTGGCTCTGGGGGCCAGCTATCCAACTTCTGCCCCAAGAAGCTCAATAGCTGCCTTCTTGCTTCCCCTGGAGTCATGCTCAGGACTTTACGAGTCAAAAAATGTTAATGACAGATACATTTCCAGCTCTCTTTTGCATGTGGGTGGAAATTTGTGTTTCTCTTCACTGTGGTCTTTACAAGGGTCTTGATTATAAATAAGCACGCGCAGCACCAGCCCATTTTTGGTGTGCACACACACTAGCATAGAAAGAAAAAAAATGGGATTCAGGGTGCCTTTCTAACCCCCTTACACTTCCCTGTATTGCCTACTTCTTATAACATAAAGATAATGCTTGTTATAATCAAGACAGAATTTAAAGCCCTCTCTGTTTTGAAATAAACTTAGTAATAAGGAATATTCATGGAGACTTACTTTCTATTTTTTACATTTTTTTAAAGATTTTATTTTTAAGTGGTCTCTACACCCAATGTGGGGCTTGAACTCACAACCCCGAGACCAAGAGTTGCATGCTCCACTGGCTGAGCCAGCCAGGTGCCCTTCTTTTTCACATTTTGGTCCTGTTTTGTTTTTGTTCTCCTCTCAGGAAAGGAGGAAAAAGGTATTTTAAGTATGAAAGCAAATAATTCAACAGATTAAGGACCTCTGAGTTCACTCAGAGAATTGTATCCCTCCATTCGAATACCCACATTGGTTCCTCAAGATGAGTAGCAAATGCCAGATTGTGGGATTGGTCCACAGACACTATATTCATGGCACAGTTAGTATCGACCTCTGCAGCTTCAGGCTCCTTCGTGTTGAGACCACCCTTCATGAAACCTCACTGGGACCCAGAGTCTGCTGCACAGCAGGGTTATCTATGCAGGTAATGTCATACTCTTCTTTCCCGGGGTTACCCTGTCGTCCCCGGAAACCTAGCTATAACCTGTGCCACTCACCCCCTCTTCCTGAATTGGAAAATAGCTTCTCTCTGGCAACCTTGCTCCACTGACAGAATCTGATAACGGGCTAGACTTTCCTCCTGCAGAGAATGCACATGTGCTTTTACATACAAGTCCATAAATGCATATGCACAGATTCTGTTGTCACCTCATGGCTTCCCAAGACTCTTCGATGGTTGTCCCACTGTAACAAATCTCTGACATGGAGGACCTGGGAATCTTGGGTTTAACGGAAAGGAATGGCGTGGCCATTACCAGGGTGTGCAAATGAAGTCTACCAGAAATGGCTTGGGCCACTTTTCAAATTTTAACACCCTTTCTCACCTCCCAATAAATGAATCACTTTGGTCCAATTTAACACAAAATGACAGAATGTGGAATGAGTCTGTAAAACTGTCTCTGAAACTGTATTTCTGCAGCCCATTTAAATGCCATCTAAACTTTGTTCCTAAATTTGGAAAATAAAAGTAAAGCAGCATCCTGAGAATATGCTCGAAAAACGATGCCGCCACTAAAACTGTCACTAAATGACATATTCTAACCCACACTAATGGGCTAATGCACAATAATCTGGAAGCCATTTGGATTTTCCCCTGATAAGATTTAACCTCACTTTATGTTTCTTCTCAAGTTCAATTATGAAAAGTACTCATTTTGAAGATGCATTCTATTTTTAATATCTTGTACTCTAAGTTTTTTGAAGCTATGCGCTGTGTCTGTGCAAAAGTTCAAAATGCCTTTCAATTTCTGTGAGAATACTAATTAGCTATGATGTTACAGCCCAGAACTGTCCAGGAGAAAAGTCATGCTTATGTACCTCTCAAATTAAAGTCAATTTGTCCCCTTTCCTGGATTACCTCTCAGGGAAGATCTGGGGCATGGGGCATGACGACAAATTCAATTCTCAACTAGTTATAGCACAGGATCAGATTTGCATCTTTCTCCTCATTTTTCTAGGTGAGAAACTGGCCCAAAGAAAAGTATCTGTAGTTAAAGATACATTTTCAAGTCTGTTATTCTATGCATACCAGTACCGTGTGTAAGCACATAGCACACAAATGATAGAACATCCAGACAAGGCTCCCTTAAAGCAACTACCCACATTACATTTACTCACTCATCCAATAAATACATACTGATCATTTCCTATGAGCCAGATTATCAGGGATACAATGTATAAGAAAGAAAGATGATACTTAAACTTAGAGAATTTATACTTGCGTATTTAGGGGTGTGTGGGTGATGGATATTAATCAAATAATCATAACAGTTTGATAACAACATATTGCAATGTCCTTTAGATAGGTGGTAGGGAGAGGCTTCTAGAAGAACAGGCCATTAATGGAAGCAGCGTGTGCTAAGTCTTCAAGCAAAAATGAGTTTGGAGTGTCTGAAGAACACAGAGAAAGAAGGTAGTGTGACACAGCAAGGGAGTAGAGTGGTGTGAGATGAGCTCAGAGATCAGATACTACAAGGGCTTTATGAGCTACTTTAAGGAGTCTGGGACTCATTCTTCATTCAGAGGAGAAGAAATTCACTAATGAATTCAAAGCAGAGATATGCTTGGAGCCAAGTGGCTTCCAGAAAGTTTGGTCTGATTATTGAGAGGTGAAGAGATTAGTGTGGACAGTAGTTAAAGCAGAGAGCCAGTCAGGAGGCTACTGCACAGTCTATGTGGACCTGAGGTGGTTTACACTAGGGAAGAGCTGTGGTGAAGGGAAGGGACGAGTAGAAAGCAAAGACATTTGGGTTCAGATTCAACAGGCATTGCTGAATGACTGAGTGGAGGGCAGGGAAGAGGAGGAGGAGGGGGAGGACCTCTTGGAAACATGGATACCCACCTCCCAGCTCTCCAGCTCGAGCGACTAGTTGGAAAGATGTGCCACATATTGAGATGGGTATTTCCAATGCTAGCTCTTATCACTATTTTGATCTTTTTGAAGGGAGATTTTTATTTTTATGTATCAAGGGGTGCCTGGGTGGCTCAGTGGCTGAGTGTCATGATTGGCTCGTGATTCTGGGGTCCTGGGATCGAGTCCTGCATTAGGCTTTTGGGAGGTAGCCTGTTTCTCTCCCTGCCTATGTCTCTGCTTCTGTGTATCTTTCATGAATAAATAAAATCTTTAAAAAATAAACAGATAAATATCAAATCAGTTGACCAGTAAGAAAGAAATGGGCTCAATTTTCAAAACTTCATTAAAGTCCTTGGCCACACAGTAGCCATAAACTCATGTCATAAGACCTTTTGATTTAAACTGCACTAATTTCCCAGCATGAAAGATTTCTTAACTATTGACAGGCCAAGGAAATTGGGAAAATGCAATGGTTTTTATAAATGGAAATGGGGGAAAAGAAGTCAACTCATTGGTATTTCACAGAATGATTTCAAAATGAAGGTACTTATAAAGTGAGCTGAAAATATTTGCTCGGAAGAGCAAATGAATACAGACAGCACTTAGGAGCTTAAATGATGAAAAGAATTCATGTGGCTTAAAAATGACAAATCGATCCATTTTAAAGCAAAATTATTTACAGTTCACTTATCTGCCAAGACTGAAGGCCACTGCAGTGATTTACATGGACAACAGGAAAAACTCCAAGTGCTGATGAGATATTAGGCCAATGTCATTAAAGGTTGTGCAAAAATCAGAGACTCAACTCCAAACCAAAGCAGAGGACAGTCCTTGTCTCTTTTATCATTTATAGGTGTTAGGTCAAATAATCTCTTCTAAAAGAGATGAGAGGATTTAATGGAGAAGAAAAGGAAGGCATCGGCTGGATATGAAAATTAATGTGGGTTCACACGGAATGTTTTAAAAAAATCTAATACAAAAGCAAAGTCTATTTTCTAGATTCCAAGGGATTGAGGGTATGAGTCGCTGTGAGAAGTTGAGGAGCAATAAGATATACCTAAGCAATTCTAACCCTCCTTCCCTCTACTACTCCCTGCTTCTCCTCAGAGCCTGCAGGAGCTCTGATGAATTGTACTATTGCCAGGTTGTGGACAAAGGGCTCTGAGGTGCTAAGACAACCACAAGAGTCTGAGAAAACAGAATACATAAAACTGGGTGATTCAGGCTGGGGCCACTTGCTGGGCACATTACCAGAGAGATCTCTCTCACACATCTCTTTTAACAACTGGTTGTCAGCAATGTCCTTAGGATCCCTCCTAGCAGTAAGGGAACCGAGGACAATGTAACAGAAACCTGTCCCTTTCAGCTTGCTGCACTGGTAAAGAGAACAGGCTTCCTTGGTTTTTCCAATATTTGGTGTGAGTTTTTTTAGTTAACTGGGAAAATTTTGTCTCCTTTATGAATATGGTATGCTTTCTTTGATCTAACAATAAGAGCAAAGTAGATATGGTTTCCTACATTGCTCAGGCTGCTGGGGAACTTGGAACAATTCCATGGCTCCATCATGGCAACCTTATGTCTTTCCTATGGCTTTGTAGGACTACATAATTTATGTTGTTGTAATTAAGAGCTGAATGATTTTCATTATGTTTGTCCTTGGTTCTACATTATCTTTCTGCTTTTTATTTTTATTTTTTTAAGTAGGCTCCATGCCCAGCATGGAGCCCAACGTGGGGCTTGAACTCACAACCCTGAGGTCAAGACCTGACCTGAGATCAAGAGTCAGATGCTTAACTGACTGAGCCACCCAAGTGCCCCAATCTTTCTGCTTTTTGAACTTTTGAAGCTTTCAGACTTTATGCCCTACAAAGAGGATCCATATACATCTGCCTGTTTATATGGCTATTGTTTCTTTCTCTTCAGCTGCATGAAGGCAGGAATGTTTTGTTTTCTATCCTGCTGTATACTGGCACTGGATCCGGCATATAAAAGATACTCAATAAATACATGTCATTGATATAAGTGGGCAAATTTTTTTCACAATTTGAGATGATAAGTCCTTGTTTTGACAGAAGCAATCAAAACATCATTTGTTTGTAAGCTCCACGAAGAAAGGCACCAACCAACTTATTTATCACAGTATTTCCAGTGCCTCACACCAAGCCTGACACTAGATTTTTGATACTAATTGCTAAATAAATGGATGGATGGATGGATGGATGGTTGGGTAGATGAAGGAAGGGAGTAAGGGAGGTAACAGTTTGGAAATGAACTAGTGAGAAAACAAAAGTGAATACAGACTTAAAATTTGGGGTTTGATGTATGTTTAGATTTTTAAATTCTTTTTTAAAATTTATTATTATTATTAGTAATCTCTACACCCAACATGGGGCTTGAACTCACAACCCCAGCATCAGAAGTTGCACTCTCTACTAACTGAGCCTTCCAGGTGCCCCTAGAGTTTTTAAATTCTCATTTACAAAATTCTCGTGTGTGATTCAGAACTAGAGTCTCAGTTAAGTAAGTTTCCGTCAGGATGATTAAACTGGGCCTCAGAATCCGTTTCCAAGTGAGGTCTAAAACCTGACAGCAAATATGTCTTATTTTTGTCTCTGCTATTTGGCAGAAAAATTCCTAATGTTATGGCTGTCCAGGTATTAAATTAATAGCATTTTATTAAGATACTGCCATTGTTCCCAATGAGTACGGAACCCATAAAATCAACATTTAAACTAAATCTAGTAGGTGAAACTGCTTATTAAGAGTAAGCTATAGAGGCTGCCCAGGAGGGGAAATGAGATCAAAAAGTCCTTTTGTTCTAATAAAAACCCAGCTACTTAATTATTGAAAACACTAAAAAGAAAAAAAAAAAAGTATGAGGGCAAAAGAAAGCTGTCAGTCACACGAGCAAGCCAACAATGTCAGGAGCCTCTCAAAGAAGAGAAGAAACATGGTCCCAGGTTAAGACAGCAAATTCACAGAGCGAATGGTCGATCTCAACATATCACAACCCAGGCACGATCTGCATGCATTCATTACGTAGCCTGCACAACGGACCCTATCTGCCATTATGTGACTGGCTTTCTGGAACCATGACATCCAGCGTCCCCTGTGGATTCCCCCCACCCCAGCCCCACCATAGAAATCCCATCCTCAGCTGTCTTTCTGGCAGGACATCATCAAAATTCAAACTGGGGAAGGGAACCAGCTTTCAACCCACCTGTACGGAGCTCCCACGGATCACAGATGTTAGCAATGCTCTACTGGCAACAGCAGACCTTGGCTGAGAGTTCCCAAATTTTGTACAGCAGCTGCCAGAGTGTGCCAGCAATGCTGTGAAACCCATCATCCCTGTCCTGGCACAGAAATCAGGGAGAGATGAGCCCCAGGCTGGGGGCTTGTTCTTTTCTAACCCGGCAACAGACCAGTCTCTTAGCTTGTGGTAATTAAGAGCCAGCAGACTGTGGGCAAAGCAGTTAAGAACGCTTTTTTCCTAGGAATGCAGACAGAGTAATTGGCTTGCCGCTTGCTAATGACACAGCTTCTACAAAAATAAACTGTCATAGGGAATTCTCTTAACTGACTTGGTGAATACAGGCTCTATACCTGTTTGATATCCTTGGAGCTCAGCAGTGAATCCCAAAACACTTTGGTGAAGAAAAGATCCAAATGAAATCCACAAAAATCCTTCTGCAAAGTAAGTTTAAAGGGGATGCAAAACAACAAAAAAAAAGAACACCTTGCTACTTGAGGTCATGCTCCCTGTGAAAAACCGCTCTATCTCCCCCAGTCTGCTCCTTGTTAAGACTCCATTCCTGTGTGGTGTGTAAAATCAGTCCGCGCATCACACAGCAAGCATGCTTGAGGGTGCAGAAGAAAAAAATGCTGGCTAACTGAAGCTCATGTGACACATCTTCCAGATTGGCTTCTATTTTTCTGAAGGCTGAACAGGTTTCTGACTATGACCCAGGGAGGAGGACACACATGTGCCATGTGCGTATGTGCATGCACACACACACACACACACACACACACACACACACACGCACTCGCGCACGATGGCATCTCTGGTTCCGATGTGGACACCTACCAGCACTTTTCAGCTTAAACATGAACACAAACTGACAAGGGAAGCAGCCCTGAAGTCACATGCTCCAGTCGCCACAGCACTGTGCCACTGGAATCACATCAATTATTGCAGGTTTTTCTCTTTGGACAACTTAGGAGTGGCGCTTAAGAATGCAGGCAGCTCCCTCTCTCATCTCCTTAATAAACTTCTGCCTCTCGCCGCCAGGCTTGGAGACAGGTGGAAAAGAATCCAGCTGCAGCCCCTGTGAGCTGCAAAGTTTGAAAGGTTCTCCTTTCCTGGATGGCGGCAAGCTGTAGATTTTTCCCTCCCCCAAATATTCTAAGCCACGTGGAAGTACCCCTCTTTATCCCAATGATAATGAATTGGGAAGCTTCTTTCTCCCGGATCAATTTCACAGGCATTGTAGTTCCAGATCTTGAGTTTTTAAGTAGCATTTTAATTTGTTGTCAGTGCCCTGGGAGCAGAAGCTCACACCACCAAGCAAAACACCATAGCCTCTAAGCTATTAGCTAACATGTCAACTAGGTAATGCATCTTCAGGGAAACCAGATTACAAAGGACAGCAAAACATTGATTTTTTTTTTTTTTTAAAGAATCCTATACCTGCAGCATAATGCTGCTAAAGCTAGCAAAACAACAAAGGACATTTCGACAGCAAGGAAATGTCTTATTCTCAGTGCTGGGGCAGTGAACATTGTTCCATGTGAGCATGGATATATATACAGGGCAAAGCAATTCTTCTTTAAACCTGCAGGCTTTTTAATTTTGTAAATAATTCATCATCCAATGCATAAGAAAGCTCAGGGAAAGAATCTCCCCAAGTGAATGGATGGAAACACCAGTTAAGAGCAACCCTACTTAGGAAGCAGGTGGAGCTTCCCCCCCCCCCACCCCAAGGAAACAATAGCATTTGTATCAAGTTAAAACACCTAAGAAACTCCTCCATTTAATGAGAGTTGTCATGCATTTATACAGAGAAGATTCCAAACATGCATTCTTTAACCTGGCTCCTGCAGCCTGCCCACAAATCACTAGACAGTTAAAGATAAACCCAATACCTTCTCTATCAAACAGACCCCCAGAACTTAATAAAATGAGCCCAAGCTACTGTTTCCCCCACTGACTCTAAAACACATTTCATGAAGTCAAGCCAGACAGCGTCTCTTTCTACCACCAGGACGCCCCCCGCCCCCCCCCCAAACAAGAACCAAGTAACTGATAAGTCCTTACCGACTTTGGGCTCTTCTTGGGAACTGGCAACCCTGGAAAAAATGCAACAAGGAGGGAAGAGGGGAAGAAATCATTAGCATATAAATGTTACCTTTTTCCTTAAAGAACAATCCCCAGGTGTTTCATGGCAACCTAGCCATCTGCAGAGTTATGTCAGATTTCTCCCCAGCATCGGAGTTACCAGGCTGTTCATATCGAATCAAAGCAGAGGGAGGAGGAGAGCGAGAGGCAGGAGATCTATCTGCATTAGCTATGCTGGCTTGTACTGCAGCAGCCTGGAGGCTGGGAAAAGAAATTCACAGACCTCAGCGGCCTGGGAAATTGAACACTTGGACAGAATCTCAAATGCTCTTCTGGATTAAGAGAGACTTAACTTACAATTAAGTCCAGGATATTTCCTTTCCACACGATCCACTTGTCAATTGAAGCGGACCAATCAGGACAGAGGAAGGGGTGTATATTTAGTTGCAGAGGAGTACATGGTTAAAATTAAATTTTTCTTTCCTTTTTTTTTTTTTTTTGGTCGTTTCTTTCCCTTTTTTCCCCCCTCTGCTTTTCAGGAGAGGAAATGCCTTCTTTATTTGGATGAGCTGAACACCAAAAAAAAAAAAAAGACGGATGCTCTTTTGCCAGCAGGGAACACAATTTGAACTTGGTGTAGGACCCCTTCCAGATCATGGGCACACCTCTCCGTGCATGTCAATCACCCAAGCACACTCCTATTTAGCTTGCTGGAAAGGAAGCTAGCTGGGGTCAGATCCTTAAGGGGAAAGCAGATTGGTGGAGAGTGAATGAGAAATTTCATGGAGCTGAGTGAAGATGAGAAAGGCAGAGGAGAGAAAGGTATTCACTGATCCTAGCTGGCTCTTCCAGAACCCTCTCCTTCGTGGGAGGGTGAAAGCTGGAAGGGGCTGGTGATTGCCTCACACTTCTCGAAAAGTCAGCAGCGATTAGGGGCAGACGTATGGGAAATCTGCCAACAGGGGAGTGCAGCAAAAGAGGGCTAGAAAGGAAAATAAAAGCACATAATGGTGTTTCAAAGGTAATCATTTCTGCAAGCTGCCCTCTCATTCTTTATTTATTTCTTATTTTTGGTTTGAGCAAGGGTTAGAATGCAAGATGTAGATTCCATCTGCGCTGGGTACAAAAGATATACTTGGGATCGGATGATTTTGCGCCGGCAACTTCAACCTTTTTTAGAAAACGATCCCTATGTAGTGTGATGATTTCAATGCTTTGGGAAGTGACTTGTCAAACCATGAGCTGTGCTAAGTTCAGCACAAGTGAACATGAGGCAACGGAAGTGGATGAGTAGGAGGAAGCCACCAGAGGAGCACTGCTAGTGTGCCCACTGCAAGTGAGGCATGACTTGTCATGGATTCCTCGTCCCCAAAGACCCTGGAGACACATTCTGGCAAGGCACATCACATCACCACAACGGGGTCACCATGGTCTGGCCAAGTGGCTCTCGGACTTCTGAGCACATCCGGAGAACATGAAGAACTGTTATAAAGCCAGAATCCCAGGCCTGACCCTGAGAGGGGCCCAGGAATCTGCAGTATGATAAAATCTTCTGGGAGATTCTGACACAGGAGGTCTGAGGACCACATTTAAGGAGACTATGATGCAGTAGAAAGAATATGACTCTTTCAGGTCAGATGAACTCAGGTAGCCTTCAGTGGGTTGCTTCAGTGCCTCAGTTTATGAAATGGAGATAATCAGACTTACTTCACAGGATTAGGACAATTAAATAGACAACACATTCTGGAAGCCTCATACCCAGCACAGAGTGGACCCCTCAAATGTCAGTCATTTCACCTTACTTTGTGAATTTACACCATTCAGAAAGGCAGTGGTTATGGTCACCTTCCTCTAACTAGGGAAAGTCACTTGCCTAACACGGTAACATATAGAAAACACTGCAGGGGACATATTTTACCTATAGGTGAGAATAACTGTGTTGAACAATTTAGTTGTGTCATTATTCTTTAAAAATTATTAGGTGCTTTTGTGTATTCATTAATGTGATTCCCTTAGGGAATTTTATTAAGTTATATCAGCTTTGGTCACTGTATGCACTTCAAAATTGTTTAATACTACATCTTTGAATTCAAAGGTTTTCCTAATTCAGACTGACCTTCTTAACTAACTAAAGGAAATACCGTTTCACTGTAGTTACCTTTTACCAGACTTGACCTCACTTCACCCAGCGACCCTCTATAAAAATGTGTCAAGAATCCCCAATTAGGTAGGAAGAGTCCAAGAAAATGGCTTTGATCTGTATTCTGCTTATCACTTTTGAAACTGAGCATCTTAGGGGCACCTGGATGGCACAGTTGGTTTTTTGTCCGACTCTTAATTTTGGCTCAGGTCATGATCTCAGGGTTGTGAGATCAAGCCCCACATCAGAGTCGGTGCTCAGCGCGGAGTCCACATGGGATTCTCTCTTCCTCTCCCTCTGCTCCTTCCCACCTCCCTCTCTCTCTGTCTCTCTCAAATGAATACATAAATCTTTAAAAAAAAACCTCAAAAACCTTGACCATCTTAAATTCCCTCTTAAGATTTCATGTACAAAATAAAGGGTACTTTTCTTTCTCTATCATAGAGAAACACTTGCCCATTGAAAGGTGCAGGTACAAGGATGCTCACTGCAGTATTGTTGGTAGAAAGGAGACCTGGAAAGGACCAGAGGTTCTAAATAAACTGTGGAATAGCCAACCTATAAGGCAGTCTGCAGAGATTAAAAGGAACGAGCTCTATGTGTAACATGTATGGTCTCCAAAACACAAGGGTGAATGCAAGCAGCAGGTTGCAGAACAGCAGGGACAGGACGAGACAGGTGTTAAATACAAACACACGCACTGGGTCCACTCTCCATGACTGTCCACACCAAATGGATAACTGGGCTGTTTCTGGTAGACAAGGAGCGGCAGGGATTGGAGAGATGAGTTTAAGCAGACATGGTCTTAATCTAGAATTCTTTACCAAGAACATATATTCATATCTTTCTGAGGTAATGAAATATTTATCTAAAAATAAACATTAATTAACGACTCTTCCACTAATTGTACAAAACCAGCCAGTCGACAGCATACTGGGATCACAGTTATAGTCTGCTTCTTCTGAGGAGGTAGTTCATACAACATTCCAAAAGATCCCAGCTCAATCGACAGCACAAGTATTTCACAAAAAAAGAAATTTAATTTAGAGAGATATTTGTTTCTCTTTGCTATCTTCTTTTTAAAAAGCCACCTCTTTTACAAGAACCAAAACTGGCCACAAATTAGTATTCAAAATGTCCAAACTCGAGAGCCTCTACTTGAGTGCTTTTTAAAAAAGAAATCAAGGATATGCTTTAAGTCCACATAGTCATTAAATCTTAAAATCTAATGAATATGAATGCGGGAACAAAGCTCCTGATTACAATTTATAATGTATTTTAGCCAAAACTACTCAGATGGTTTGAAAACAGCTGGGAGACCTAATGGAAAATACTCAGAAAAGGTCACCATTTATCAGATTTTTCCAAGACCTAGCACTGGATGGGTGATAGAAAGCAGCATGATCCCACACTTCATAGCATGATAATGGTCTTCCCAGGACAGATCACACTTTATGTTCGCAGGGGCAGCAGGAAACTTGTGTTGCATACCTTGTGTCACATACTACATACTAGGCATATGCGAAGAAACAACACCTGTCTTAATGGGCTCACCTGTTCCCTTCACGGAAAGGAAAGGAAATTCCGAGAAGAGGCAGAAGAAAAAGTCTATGGATGGTACCATCTGCTCTTAGAGCCTAGAAAATAGCAAATGCTATTTCAAAGGGTTCCCGGAAAACTTTTAGGGGAAGGTACAAAGTGTGGATCTAAGCGTGATTTATGGAAGTCAGAAATGTTGGGACCTGAATTTCCAAAGTTCTCTATGAAAAAAATATCCTTTTGGAGAAAACAAATGGCAAATTCTCTGCTACTGACTGGAATCTAACCAAATAACATGAAGAGAACTCTTCCCTTTTAAATATCAAGACCATAAACTATGCTACTGAACATGTTCTCATAGAACTAAATGGCAAATGATATTCTTGTTGAAATTTTATAATGGTTGTATGCAACAATTTATATGAAAAAGTAAAAATATAATGGAATATATATGCATTTGGAAGCAAAGTCTGGAACCAAACACTGTTCTTTAGCTCATGGCATCATGGATGGGTTTTATTACCTATTGTAGTAATTTCTACAACAAGAAAAGCTTTATTTATGACCATACACATAGACACAGATAGATACCACAAAAAAACAAAAGCCTATACTGAGTTTTGCTTAAGATGAATGCAGCAAATTTTAGAACATTTAACTGCACTTTTAAATCTCAAGAGCCATCAGTAACCTCTGCATCCTCCAAATTTGCTAACTTTTCTCTCAAAAGAATGTATACATACAATTTACTTAAGTATCCCTGTTGAGATTAAGACTTGTGTTTATTCTGCTGACTAAATGGACATAGGGTAGACATCGATAGCTCAGCTACGCTACGGGGAGGGGGTGGGGAGCACTGCCTTTTCAGCACTGAGATGAACAAGCCTGAGTTGTGGAAAAGAGATCAGACTTCTTTGGACCTAACTTCCTGCAGGTTAAAGGAATTTTCAACTTCAACTGAAGAATGAAGAAAAATCATGCGAAAGTCTTTGAACAGGTAAATTCTAAAGTTACTACCATAAGCAGAGTGGATCTACAATAATAAAAATGTACCATGCCAACAATTCACATTTTTTCAATGTGATATTCATTTCTGCTTTGTACTTGATCCGTAGGCTTGAACATTTCAATGGAAACATTTTGGCTTCTTCCTTAGCATTCTAACACATGCTATGTCACTAATCCATATGCCATTGGAACACGTGGGATTCTTTAGCATTTTGCATTGCAAAATGTTTGATTAAAAACAGCACTGGTGTTGAAATTGGTAATGCAATGTTCAAGGAGCAGAGAACAGTTACATATATTGAGAGAGAGAGAGACAAAGAGATAGAGAGACTGATGGATCCACTGATCGATTGAGGCAATCAGGTAGATAGTTTATGGACATCACTGAAAGCCACAAAAAGAAGACTGAGAACTTGGTCTGGGGCTACTCATAGATAGATTCCAAACTATGAGTAGAATAAGACTACTCCTGAGCACATGTTCATTTCAGACCCCACTAACTTTCTTATTCTAAAATACATCAATACATAACCCTAAGTGCTGGACTCGAAAATTATAGCTGATTTTAATCCAATAAACTCATCATTAAGAGTTTGTATTCGGGGCGTCTGGGTGGCCCAGTCAGGTAAGCGTCTGCCTTCAGCTCAGGTCATGATTTCAGAGTCCCAGGACCAAGCCCCACCCCTGCCCCTTGGGCTCACAGCTCAGCGGGGAGTCTGTTTCTCCCTCTGATCCTCCCCTGTCTAGTGCACTCTCTCTCTCCCACGCCCTCTAATAAGTAAATACAATCTTTTTAAAAAAAGAATTTTTTAAAAAGTTTGTATTCAGGAAATAATCAGAGAGGTTGATAAAGATTTATGTAAAAAGATGTTCAACACAGTATTATTTAAAGAAGATAAAAACTGGAAACAATCTGAGCTTTTAAGAACAGAAAGCTGAGTAAACATATTGTTATAGCAACAGGATGAAAAATTATGAATCCATAGAAATAGTGAAGAACATTTAGTGATAGATATAAGATGTGTAAAAGAGGGATAGACCTGTACATAGAACATAAGCTCATTGTTAAAAAAAAACAGGTATATGTATGCATCACCCACATATATCACACACCTAAAGACTAGAAGAACATGTATTAAAATATTATTTCTAAATGCTAGGATTAATAAGTGATTTACATACAACTATGATTATAAACAGAGAAGCATTACTCATTGTGCTTGGACAATGATATGTATTTATTAGCTTTAGTGCAGTACTAGATTAAAACATAACTGGAGTTTGTTCTAGCTCTCTCTTAGCTCAATGACTACCATTTCTACTCGAGTGTCTGTGCTATAAATTACCAGGCCATGGCCTTGATTGAAAATAGGATAAAAAATGTTGTTAGAGCCTCTCTCAAGCAAGGCTGCGTAGAAGCACACAATTTCACATATAATTTTAAGCAGTCTCTGAAACCTTGACCAGTAACTCTGAGAAGCCAATTCTACTAAGGTCTATGAACCTCAGATTAAATCTCAACCAAGCACACGGCTGTGGTGTTAGATGCAACTCCTAGGGCAAGGTTGACTTCCACTAAGTGTGCGCCTGTAATAAGGACAGTGCATATAAAATACTTCATCTGCAAATAGAGAGGATGATGAGAAGGATCAAGCAGAAAGAGAAAAGTTTCGTTGTTTGCTTCTTCTTTCCTGGGAAGATGTAAAGGGCACATCTAAAAATTTTTTGAGGAGGGAAACTGCATTAAAGAACTTTGCAAAAAAAAAAAAAAAGGACTTTGCAGAACACTGATATCTATAAGCAAAAATGCTGCTGCATGAAAGAATTATGTACCTAGTAGGGTAAAGCTTTTATTGGTGGGGGGCCATATGAGGGTGGATCAAAATACAAGAAATGTATGAAGTACAGATGTGGAGGGGTGCAGGAAAGCCCACGCAGAATTGATGATTACTTCACGCAAACCAGTGACTTAAAACAACTAACATTAATGGCCAGAATCCCTTCTTTAAAAAGCTACCTGCATCATATCTACCAATTAGTTTTTTTATTTGTTTGGTTTGTTTAATACAAAACATATAAATCATGATTAAATTTAAACTGTATTTGACAAACTGATAAAATGCTAAGGACAGTCCAGAAACCCGAAAGAAGGTAGGTACACTTAGCCCTAACATTTTCCATTGGGGACAGGAAGGAAATTAGGGAAATTTCACTGCCTCATTTAACGAAACTGTGCTAAGGGCCTGCTATGTGCCAAGAGCTGGCATGAATTAAAGTAATGAATAAGATCTACAAGGACCTATTTTCACAGTACTCACATTCTGTGGGAAAACAGAGAATATACACCTTCGCAAATAATTTCAGAGGGATAGCTTTGGTGAAGAAGATGAAGCAGGATAATGGCACAGGCTGTGCCTGGGATGCACAGCTACTTTATCCTGGGTGGTCAAGCACATCTTTCTTGAAGAGCCAGTATCTGAGCTAAGACCTGAATCATGAGAAGGCACCATCCATGTAACTACTCACCCATATAAGATTTATTGAGCTCTGTCATATGCCTGCTGAACCATTACTGAAGAGATAAAGGTAAATCAGACATGGCCCTGACCTGGATGAGTTCATAGCCTGTCTTAAAAAAAAAAATTAAAAAAAAGCAATAGTATAATTGAGCGTGGTCAGTGCTAAGCACCATGATAAAAAGAAACACTTTGGCTCCTGGGAGCATGAGAAAAGAAAGCTAATCCAATGTGAAGAAGAGGGCGGAGAGGGATGAGCTTAATACTGAAGGAGGGCTGGCATTTAAGCACAGGGTCAGGAGTTGGGAGCAATATGGCATGACTGATGCCTGATGATGAGCTTAAGTTTTTTTTTTTTTTTTTTTTTAAAGCTAAATCAGTGTGCCAGCATAAACTCAAGGCCAAGTTTCAACTAGAATACATTGTCACTGAGGGACCTTACAAATGCTATATATAACAAAATTGAATCCATAAAACAAAATTTTTAAAAATGGCCCTCGTTTAAACATGTTTGCTTTTTTTTCTTCTTCTTCTTCCTCTGGTCAAATACCATGCTCAGCCCTATGGCATAATATTTCAATGCAAATATGATACCAACTGCCAAGAACAAGAGCATCAGACTCATGTCTCCAAAAAGATGAAGACACTCTTTCCTTTGGGGGACCTAATAATGGTCACTATGAAATATTGGCCATCATAATTTAGAGAGATGATTGGGTCTCAAATCTATGGAATGAGTAGCTCCCGATGTGTGTGTCAGTTGGCATTTGGTAAGAAGAACAGAGTCATACAGCTTTATGGCGACAGAAAAGTCAGCTTCAATTACACAGGACATACAGCCTAATAAATATGTCCCAGGGAGAAATAAATAGCTATAATCTGCTGGCTGTTAATAGTTTAC
The DNA here is from genome assembly GCF_003254725.2 of Canis lupus dingo. NCBI lineage: Eukaryota > Metazoa > Chordata > Mammalia > Carnivora > Canidae > Canis > Canis lupus. Next base: position 26,119,241 of record NC_064262.1, on the reverse strand, counting down.
AGGACCTTTCACCTCAAAGTCATAAGCCTTGAACTGGCACAGGTGAGGAGAGACCCAAAGTCATTAAGATTTTGAGCTACTCAAAAGTACTGTCATCGTACAATTGCTGTGAGAGATAAATGGCCACTTCAGAAATGTTGTCAATGAAACAACACAGATAGTGCTTTTGTTGTCGACTCCCCAAAACATGTGAAATACACCATAAAGGGTCAACAACTTGGCTTCTCTTCTCATTTGTATAGTACAAGGGGTAGGGTCTTTAAAAGCTAGAGCTGAAAGTAAAATTAACAAGAACTGAGAGCTTGCCTTTGGTGACGTACACTTACTCTTCCTAACTGCTATCTGAGTTAAGTACTAGCATCATCCCTATTTTACAGATGAGAAAACTGGGACACTGATGATTCAGTAACATGGCCATGGTCACACAGTCAGGTGAGCAGCGGAGAGGAGCAGTGGCCTAACGCCAAGATTGTGCTTTTTAACATTGAACTATACAGTCTCCTTCAGAGATGCTTCATCCATGTTGGATCACAGCCCATTCATTATGAAGGGGTGTTTATACATAAAAAAAATGCATTCATAAAAATTTTGCCTACAGCTTCATGAATATCATCCTATAGGCCAACAGTCCATGCTATCTTGAACCCATAATTGTGATGTGGGTTTAGGACAAGAGTTCTCTTTTTAGAGATAGCATGGGAGTCTAGGGATAGCCAATCAGGTTCTTAACATGGTCTCTGATATTTTACCCTAAGTCACTAAGTCACCCTAAGTACTAAGTCATTGACCATTCAGGGCTATGCATACTAAAAAAATAACAAAATGTGTCTCTGAATTGAGGGCAATGAAGCAAGTCTTCAGAGCTATACAAGTAACAGTTTGGCTGACCACCAAGTCCTATGAAGTACAGTTTCCAGAGTGGGGGGAGCTTTCTCTACCTTGCAAATGTAGTCCAACACTACTTAATAACACGATTTTTTAAAAATTGGGTGCAAGAAATATGGAATGAGTCAGAAGTAGAGTGAGTTATGGTGTCTTCTTTCCAGAAGGGGAAAGAAAAAGAACTTGTCAACTGAAAAAGACCACTAATTTGTCATGATGTACTATGAGGCCAATCTTTCTTCTCCAGAGAATATTCCTACCCAGATCTACTTTTTAAAGGTGGAAGGAAGCCAGTTTCTCAAGTGGTTCCAGGGAAGCTCTCTAACTCTCTAACTCTATGTTAGTTGGAAATATTTGTCATTTGGGTGTGTAGGCATAGGGTCTTATCTTAGTCTACAAATGCTCCAACCTCTGAGGAAGACTACCTGCCAGGCTGAGAGCCTAACTTTCCTACCACCTGTATTTCAAATTTAATTGCTTTGTGTGTAGATGCTTAATTTAAGGACTGCGCCTGTTACTCATTGCTTTTCTCTCTCTTGCTCACTGAGGTCTCCCCAGGATAGGAAATACTACTTGTAGCTTGGATGCTCTAAGGCAGTTCCTCTAACGTTGAAAGTTTGACTTCTAGCTGCTTAGGATGTGTAGGGCACATTATGAAAGAAGAGCTTAAAATAGCTCATTGAAAAACCAATAAGGATTCCTTTTCTGGGCTGGAAACTCAGAATGCTGTGCAGGCCCTTATTTTAAGGCCACTGGCCCCAAAGGGAAAGTTATCACTGTAATTGGTGTTGAGAAGTTCTAGGTTAAAAAAAAAATACATGCCAGGATCCTTTTCTTTGGCTTACTGACTTTTAGGATGATTTTTAACCCAGCTGCTTTATTTTTAGCAATGTAAGTAAGGCACAGGACCAACAAAAAGATCCAGGAGAGTATCCTGAATTGTTTTAACCTTACAGGACACTAACCCCTGAAATTTAAGGCCCTTTCTAAGGCTTATCTTTTCTACCACATAGGTTTCCAGAATGTATCCTGAACCCAAACATGTTAGTCCATCTTCACTGTCACCAGCTTTTCTTGCCTAGATGACTGTAAGAACCTAAGAACTGGTCTCTGCTTTATTCTTCATCCCCTTTAATCCATTATCCACACAGAGGCCAGAAACATCTTTCTACAGCATAAATCAGATTATATGGTCTGCAGGATACATGTTCTGTGGCTTCCTAACACAGTTTCAATGAAGTACAAGCTGCCCTGCATCCCACAAAGCCTTCCTCAATCTGAGCCAGCCTGCCCTTGTGATTTCATTTCCTACTACTCGTCCCCTTGTCTATGCTCCAGCCAGACCAGCACTCTTCACTTCTGGACTAATTCCTTTCAGTCCCCTGGCTATTTTCACTGGTTGTGCATCCTGCCTGGAACACTGTGCCTGTAGACCTATAGACCTACATTATGTGGCTTCTCATCACTCAAGGCTCTTTTCAGATGTCACTACATCTGAGGAGCACTCCAGGGATCCATGCCATCAGCAGATCCACAGTGAGCCTTCTTTTTTCTTTCAAGATTTTATTTTTAAGCAATCCCTACACCCAACGTGGGGCTCGAACTCGCAACCCCGAGATCAAGAGTCGCATGCTCTACCAACTAAGCCAGTCAGGTGCCCCTCCAAGTGAGCCTTCTTACCACATTTTATTCACAAAGCCCAGTTTCTTTGTTTTCATAGACCCTGTGATTCTCTGAGATTATTCTGTTTACTTGTTTATTGTGTATATTGTTAACTGTTATCATTGTCTTACTTATTGTCTCCATTTCAGGGAACTGGTCTAACTGACTCTAGGGCTCATCGCCAGTCCTAAAACAGTATCTGGTCCCCAGTTCGGCAAATACCTTGGGAATGAATGTGTGAATGTGCAGAGCTTATGAAATGCATTTGTATCTTGAGGGCTGCAGGGAGGGCTGATGAGGCAAAGGAGAGGGGCCGCCTGGTCCTTCTGATCCTCATCATCCCTGCTGTGACTACTTAACAGCTCCTGAAGCTTGGGCTGCTCCTTGATTTACTGGTGAGCTGCCAGCTCAGCTCAACTCGTGGCTGCCTCCCTCCGTGCGGAGAGCAAGGTTCCGCTGTGCCACCTTGTGTTCTAAATTCCCATCACAACGGATGGCTCCGGTCTCAGAATTCACTGAAGACTCACAAAGAAACCCCAAACCCCACAGCTCTCAGCTGCAGCAAATGGATATGTTCTCAGGGACTCTTCTAGAGTCTCAGTAATTCTTCAGTGAAGGATATCTCCACGTCTTTCCTTAGAAAAGCAACTTTTATGCCCACATGGAGTTTAAAGGCTCCAAATGCCTCCCCCTTCACTACAACAAACAAACAAACACGGATGAAAAAGAACATGCCAGGTCTCTTCCTTGAGCTAAATGCATGAATCTCTTGAGCAGTTTTAACAGCCTTATTGGTGTGACAATCACTTTTCGGTCACAGTGTACTTTTGCAAAATAGGAGGGAAATTTTCCCATTTGCTCCGTGAGGGTGTCTATAATTTGGTCATTTCAACTAACTTTATTACCAGACTGCTTAATTGTGACTGAAGCCACCCGGCACCATATCAAACTTTACTTCAATCTTTTAAATTTAGGAAACCATATTAGCTTTAGAAAAGACAGGTCATGGCTAACAATGCCAAGGCGATCCAACTTGGGAGTCCTGCAGCACTGCATTATTCAAACTGTCTGGAAGTCAGGCCTAAAGAGCCATTTACTGAAGGGTCAGGTTTTTCCAAAGAGCAAAGGACATGTGATGAACAGCCCCATTCATCTCCCATGGCGATATTAGATGTCTTTAAAATCCTCTTACTGAAACAATATCTGAACTGGTCTAAGTGATTATGTGAATTTCAAAGAAAAAAAGCTGTTTGCTCGACTTCGTCAATTTCTAATGAATTGCTGCCCCATATAGCTATGGGAAGTAGTGGAAATTGAGGCTTTGCTCAACTCTTAGATTTCAGGTTTCAGTGCGTCAGTCCTCATTTTGCCAACTGCATTTGCTTAAAGGCAGAATATGGGAATCTGCTTCACCCCCACACACACCTCAACACACATCCTGTCCCACTCAAGATGAATCTCAATTAGAAATAATTTTTATAGGTCAAGTACAGGGAAAATTCAAGAATTGCAAGGCTATTTAATGAAATATTCTATCTGGGAACAAGATGTATCACAGGGCACTGCCTTGGAGGAGTACTTTACATTTATGGGAGGGAAGGGTAAGTAACAGAAATTCACACTGGAGATAAAATACATCCTCACTCAGGCAGTATTTTCAGGGAGGAAGATATTCAACAAATTTCTCACAGTGGAGACTGAATACCAGCATCCTTTGCTTCCTCTCCTGTCTGATTTTGGCTGGTTCCTATTGCTCTAATAAGGCTTGGTGTCAACTCACATGGAGAACTTAATGCAAGCAAACGCATTAGCAACAGATTTTTTTAGAGCTATCATAAAGTTTCTGAGACTGCTTTCTTACCACAAGAAATCGGCCATGGATATTTGGCGGGGGGGGGGGGGGGCATGCATGGGTTCACCCTATTTTTCTCTTGCTGCTGGGGTTAACATTCTCAGGACAAAAGATAATCATCGAGGAGCATGACGGATAAAGCAGTAATATGTAAAGGCAAGCCCAAGTAGAGTTGTGAATCTATCGTTGGTCTTGAACCCAAAGCTAGCTTCCACCTAAAGTAAGAGGCCATGTAAGCAATGGTCTGAGGAGGGGGAAAGTGCCTACTGCCTCTCCTCTGGTTTGGATTCCAGACCCCGCACTCACACATCACTTGAGAGCATGCTCCCTTCTCTCCTGTCTTCCCAGCCTCCTGAGGGATTCCTTCCCAGCATCAGTGATTCCTAGATTTGAGATTTTATGAACCACCAAATTTTTGTAAAATAGATGTGAGCAAATGACCACAATTTGCCAATTTCTTACTTTGCAAACTAAGAATATTAAAAATGGGGGTCAAATAATGATCAAATACCATTCCTAAGTAAAAGTAAATTTCAGCAGGAGGAAAAAAAAAAAAAAAAAAACACCCAGGAAGGACATGATCTCTATGGGAGACTACTGCTTTGTACTCTGGAAAAACTTCGTGACTTGTACCGTTGTCCTGATTTCACAGTTTCTGTCTCATTTCACTGTTTACCGATCATGTCATCACCAATCAGAAGGAACATATCCCGAGCTACTTTTTCCCTTGAGGTTCCTCCTTTTTGCCTTTTTTTTTTTTTTTTTTTTTTACCTCTTCTCTATCCCAGAAAATTATGCCAAAAGTATTGTGAAGCATGACCATCTGAGTAACTCCTCCACCTCCTTGCTCTTAAATTCTATCTAATGTGAAGGACCAAGAATACCCTCCATCAGGACAGGGCAGCACTGTAGTTACTATACGCCCTCTTCTTGTTCCATTCACACAATAGTGCTGAGGAAGGTACAATTAAATGGCAATGCAGAGGCCCAAGGACAGTGCCCATGGCTGGCCCAGGATGAACTGCTAGCTAGTGGCAGAGAAGAGGATAGGAGTGTGATTCTGACAACTGGCCAAGCTGCTACTTCCATTACTGAGCAGAAGCAATAACTGAGAAGAAATGGGGAATTCTCATATGAAATTTCTTCCATCCAAGTGCAATGAAAAGTAACCCTAAACTGATTTCATTTGCACTGTAAAAAAAAAAAAAAAAAAAAAAAAGAGTATAGCATTTCCAATAGCAAAAACAAGATGGGTGCCAAAGGGATGAAAGGAAGTGCTTCCCAAACAAAGTCGATGTTCCTCTTCAGGGGACACTGGCCAAGACTGAAGACACTGTTGGATATTACCATGAGGGAGGAGACGGTGCTACTGGCATCAAGTGGGTACAGACCAGGGATGCTGCCAAGAACCCTACGATGCACAGGAAAGAATTATCCAGTCCTTGATCTCAATAGTACAAAGTTTAAGAAATTTTCTTATTAAAAAAAAAAAATTCTAGGGAGCTTGGGTGGCTCAATCAGTTAAGTGTCCGACTCTTGGTTTCAGCTCAGGTCATGATCTCAGGGTTGTGAGATTGAGCCCTGAGTCAGGCTCTGTGGGGAGCCTGCTTGAGATTTTCTCTCCCCCACCCTCTCCTCCTCCCCACCTGCTTGCATGTGCTCTCTCTCTCTCAATCTCTCTAAAATAAATACATAAATCTTAAAAAAAAAAAACAAGTTTCTTCCTTTCAATAGCCACATCTAAGTGAAAGTTGCTCTGCAGGGGGGCAAACTACAAAGAAACCCATTAATCAATGGGCAGTTCTGTGATTTTTTTAATGCAATCATTTCCCCCTTTGGTACATGGTATCTGTGGCAAAAGTAATCACAGAGAACATTTAAAAAATTAGAGCCAACATACATATCTATCTAAGGGAGCACTGACCTAATTCCAGCTATCTCCAAATGATTTAAAGAACTGATTAGTGTTTATGCAACTATACAAAAGCTTTTTAAAACACAGCTTTTTAGATGAATACAGCATGTCAGAGCCCTTGAACATATCAACTGCCAAAATAAAAGTTTAATAAAAACTGAGGTTTGCTGGGCAGCCCAGGTGGCTCAGTGGTTTAGCGCTGCCTTCAGCCTAGGGTGTGATCCTGGAGACCCAGGATCGAGTCCCACATCAGGCTCCCTGCATGGAGCCTCCTTCTCCATCTGCCTGTGTCTCTGCCTCTCTCTCTCTCTCTGTGTCTCTCATGAATGAATGAATGAATGAATGAATGAATGAATAAATCTATCTTAAAACAAACTGAGGTTGTTGAATTAGATGAGTTGATAGCCAACACAAGGGACAGACAGGGATTCCCTCCGTGATGGAATCTTTTAACTGGTCCATGTTGCAGTTTCCTTGCTATTACAGCTGCTACTCTATGATATAGGGCAAACAACTTTGTCACAAACATTAAAATCACAAAAAAGATATATTAGCATTTTACATGACAAAGGTAATTTATCCAATTAGATTTCTAGAAAAAGAATTAACCATGAGAAAATGGGGAGGGTGTGGCTAACCACAGTGTATTTTAAATGTTTACTTGCATGTCATTCTCTATAATGAGAGATTAGCACAGTGCTAAAGTTCACTGAATGGAAGGAAGAATGAACAGCATTTACTGCATATGGTGAGAAACAAAAAAACGTTGAGAACATTTGAAACACATAAGAACATGAGTATGAAATAAACCCAAGTAACAACCTGGCACAAAAAAAGACATGTTCCAAGTTGCCAGTAGAAACACAAGATTCCTAAAGACCCAGTGCTATTTTCAAAGACATTAAGATGTTACGAAGATTTCTGAACCCAATAGGATTATGTTCCCAGATAGGGGATGTGATTAATATATCTGAGCAGGGGAAACACCAGGTAAGGGATATATGAGGGAACATTTTTAAAACTGCAGGTGGCAATGCAAAGACAGGCTCAATCAAAACTATGTCAACTACTTAACTCCAGATGGTGGTAAAGAACGTGTGATTTAATTTGAGGAAAATGAAGGAAGGTGGAAAAAATATTACACAGAGTAAACACTGCCTCAGATCACAGTTTTGGAAATGTTCAGAGCTAAAAAATGCTTAGTGCAGAGGCTATGAAGATACCTCTTGCAATAAAGAGAAACTCGATGCAGTGAGGTCACAAAACTATTATCAGAGAAGAGAGAAGCTACCATAATAACATCTCTCACAGCAGAGACTATCCCAAGGAGGTGGTAACTAATAAATTAATTTTCACATGCAACCAAAATAAGATAGTAAGAAAATTAACTCTAAAGTTAAGAAAAGGGCAGCCCGTGTGGCTCAGTGGTTTGGTGCCACCTTCGGCCCAGGGCGTGATGTGATCCTGGAGACCAGGGATCGAGTCCTACGTCAGGCTCCCTGCATGGGGCCTGCTTCTCCCTTGCCTGTGTCTCTGCCTCTCTCTGTGTCTCTCTCATGAATAAATAAATAAAATCTTTAAAAAAAAATAAAGTTAAAATAAAGTTAAGAAAAAAACAGTCTGAAAATACCTTATTTCTTTTGTTGGAAAAAAAAAAGTATTAATTAAACCAAAAAGAAAGGAAAGCTAGCCACTTCCTAGAATTTTGAGATGATGACAGTAAAAAGCAATTTCTAACAAATGTGTCCATGGTAAGCCTGTGCACCTTCATAACTGCCTTCATGCACGCTGTATTTGGGTCTCAAACTCAGCTGCCCATGGGCAACGTGCAGGCGCGTGCGAGAGTGTGCCAGTGTGCCAGGCTGGATAGGAGACAAAAAGAAATGGGAGGACTGTGGCAAGGTGGAATTGTTGGTGCCAAGTAAATGCATTCAAATTTTCAAAAATTTTAAAAGAGACTACTGAAAAATATATGAGTGGGTCAGACTGAGTATTGATTGCCTGTGGATTACTAGTTCACAACTCCAAACACTTATTATACTTCTGAGCTCTAATCTAGTAGTTCTTGTACAGGGCAAATTTGTCTTCTACATAGACATTTGTCAATATGTAGAAACATTTTTTGTTGTCATAATTTGGGGGAGTGGTGGGGTGTTGGAGGGTATGCTGTTGGCATCTATGAGGTAGACACAAGAGATGCTGTTACACATCCTTACAATGGCAGGATGGACTCCGACAACATAGAATTATCCGGCCCAAAAGTTTAATGGTGCTGAAGCTGAGACACTGCTCTAGCCTCGTATCATGTCTCCTCCACCCTAAGTCACCTGTTACCCACATCTGTGCCACAGATTCAGACTACATGCTACTGTTGGTAAAATTCATGTGTTAATCTTGTCTCCCTAATTACAGTGCGAGTACCCTTGTTTTCTCTCTTCTTATCTTAGAGCTTGCACAAAGGATGTGCTCAATTCCTGATTAAGACTAGGAATGAATCAGCTGGGAAGCAGCTTGTCACAAGTATTATTTGAACTATGAAATTCAACAGAGAAGAAAAACAGCTACACACAGCTCACACTCTGAAGCACACTCACTGATATGACAAATGGCTCATAAATGGAGCTTTTCTGCCCTAACTTCGCAATAACTGAACCCCAGACTCCAGAAAATTGCTCGTGAAGAAAAATAATCAATTTTACCTTGATCCCAGAAGCACTATCCCTAGGGTGATGGCTCTGGACATAGACAAAGAAATGGAATCACAATAGATACTAAGATACTATTTTGTTCTGTATTACACAATCATAGTAAGTTAAATAGTTAAATGCTATTTACTTTTCAGCTCATTTGGAGGTCACATGGGTATCCCACAATTAACATGTCTGAGAAGAAGCCCTGGATTCCTGAGTTCAAGGCCTACCCACTCTTCCTTCAGTAGCCAAATCCTAGCAAATGGCTCATCTATCTATCCAAGTGCCCAGGCTAAAACCCAGGGGTCGTTTTGGCTCCCTTTCCCTTCCTTCTTCAGGAGAGGTTGGCTTGTGGACTAAACATTACTTTTCTTGGACACAAGTGGTCCATTTGCTTATGTGTCATCTGCTACAGAGACAGAGTAGAGTGGCAGTGACAGAGCGTAGAGCCCATGAAGCTACAGTATTTACCATCTGGCTTTTTATAGGAGAAGTCTGTGGACCTCTATTCTGCAGCCCCCTCTCAAGTTCTGTTGACTCTCCTAAAGCCATCCTAAATCCCCTGCTCCCTCTGTCACCACTGGTGTCACTCTGGTCCAAGCTGCCAACATCCTTCTCAAACCACTGCAGTGGCCCTGAGAGGTCTCCCTCCTCCACACCTGTTCTTCTAGAATATGTTCTATACATATATGCTGAGGGACTGTAAAAAACTGTCAATGAGAGCGTATCCCTTCCCTGCTTCACTGACACTGGCCCTTACACTGAAAATAAAATTTGAACTTCTGGTCCCGGTCTGCAAGGCCATCTCAACTCCCCTCGTTAACCTTCCAGCAGCCGCCCTAGCCTCCATTCTATTTCTTCCTTAGGACCTTTACACTAACTGGCCCCTCTTCCTGGAATGGCTGTTCCCTTTGCACTGTGGTTTCCTTGCCTCAAATTTTCTTTCTGTGGTTGCTCAAATTTTCTCACCTAATCAAAAGGACCCCTTTCATTTGGACCCCACCACTTCTGCTCACTACACCTGGTTTTATTTTATTATCTCTGTCTGATAGTTTCCTGTTCATCTGTTTATTTCTGCCCTATCTCTCCTTCCTCTAGAATAAAAGCTTCATGAAATCAGAAGCCTGTTTGTTGGGCTCTATTCCCAGTGCCTAGCAATGTCCCCCTCAGAAGAGAAAACAAAGCAATTGTTTCTCATTCAAATTCATCCTGATTCATCAGTAGAAGTACAGACTGATAATTCTACAGTCTGCTAACTATGCCAAGAATTCTAACTTGAATTTCCTATACTCTTCAAGAAAGCAGAGGGGATGTCCTGACTCCTTAATGAGAATTATAAATCAAATACACATTTGTGATAAATAATGCACAAAAGCAAATAACTCAGTGTATTGAGTTTACCTTCAAGGAGGATGAGACATTCCTTTACCAAAAAAAAAAAAAAAAAAAAAAGGGCAAAAGGTTAGGTGTATCTACCACTGTGCATTATAAGTGTAACAGGAATAAAATGGAAACCATCTAATCAAATCTAAAACTGTATAAATGTGAGAGCAAATAAGTGAAGACTGTTTAGGCTTAAAAATTATAAGACCAAAATTCTGTTAAAAATTTTTAAGTCCAAATACACAGTTCCTTAAGATGCTGAAAGTGGGGCAACCCAGGTGGCTCAGTGGTTTAGCACTGTCTTCAGCCCAGGGCATGATCCTGGAGACCCAGGATCAAGTCCCACATTGGGCTCTCTGCATGGAGCCTGCTTCTCCCTCTGCTTTTGTCTCTGCCTCTCTCTCTCTCTCTGTCGTTCATGAATAAATAAAATCTTAAAAAAAAAAAAGATGCTGAAATTGGGAGGTAATTTTTACGCATCGTATAATGAAAGACCAAACCAAAACAGAGACACTTTTTTATATTTATCTGATCTCTTGCTACATCATCTGGAATATAAATGTGACCTGAATTCTCAAAATATTTGATAACTTTAAACCATAGCAATAAACCAAAAGAACAACTTAAAACTGCATTAGTAATAAAGACCAGAAGGCTCCTTAATCACAAACGTGAATGCCCTCCTGTTCAGTACTGTGGAAGGGCTAGGAAGTTTGCTAATTTTAACATGAACAACTTTTAGCAGCTAGGAAGAAATGAGGCAGAGTGCTGGATCTGATAAGAAGACTCAACTTCTGTGGCACCTAGGTGGCTCAGTGGTTGAGCATCTGCCTTCAGCTCAAGGTGTGATCCCGGGGTCCTGGGATTGAGTCCTTCATTGGGCTCGGTGCAGGGAGCCTGCTTCTCCCTCTGCCTATGTCTTTGCCTCCCTCTCTGTGTCTTTCATGAATAAATAAATAAAATCTTAAAAAAAAAAAGAGGACTCGACTTCCAAAACTATGGGAGAAACTAAGCATCATGGTAAGCAAGGAGGTCAATTACTTTGAGATACTGAATCAAAAACAAGGAGACATCAATATCTTCCCTTTCAAACAATTTTGCCAAACTGTGAAGTTGCTGATAGCTATGTGGCAGATTATACATTTATATATATATATATATAAGAGTTTAAGGTGAATTTCCCCATGTTTTAAAGTTTCTTCCCCTTTTTGGATTAAGGATACTTTACATTATGAAACAATTTAAAATAAGTTCCTTAGACAATGTCAGTCTACTATTCAAAGATGAGACACTTCTTGGCTAAGTGGAGGCCCCGTAATTCCTCTTAAGCCTTGATGAGGCTGTCTCACTGGGACAGAGCAGGATTTAATAAATAGTACCTATTATTACTATTATCTGTATAAAAAATATCCATTCCTGGGGCACCTGGGTGGCTCAGTCAGTTAAACATCCAACTCTTCAGTTTCAGCTCAGGTCATGATCTCAGGGTCGTGAGATTAAGCCCCATATCAGGCTCCATGCTCAGCATGGAGTCTGCTTGGGACTTCTTTCTCTCTCCATCTCCCCTTGCTCACATACACACACTCTCTTCCTCTCTCTAAAATAAATAAAATCTTAAAAAAAAAAAAAAAGATATCTATTCCCTATGAACTTGCCTTCAGTTCTATATATTTTTTTCCATTTAAAGGTATAACAATAAAAGAAAGGGCAAAATAAAGCATATTGAACATCCTCTTTTAAGGGTAAAATAAAGCTTGTAGAGCAGAGCTGACCAATGGCACTTTCTGTGAGGATAAAAATGTTCCATAACTGTGCATGTAGCTACTGAGCTCATGAAATGTGGCCAGTTGGGGAAGAACTGAATTTAACATTGTATTTAATTTTAATTAAATAGCCACATGTGGCTAGTAACTAGTGAACTGGATGCTAGAGAATAGGCTTAACTGGACCAATATGACTCACTGAAATGATGTTCTAAGGATCTTGGCTATGGACATGCCAATCAATGCATTTTCTTGTCATTTAGAGCAGCCGGTGACACAGACTTTTATAGGCAAATAGACTTGGATTGGGATTCAAGCTCTGTCATCTTTTTGCTATGTGGTTACGAGGTGGTGAAACTCCCACTGCCTATCTCCTTAACTGTAATAATATAGTACTCAATACAATAACAACAACAAAAAATAAAAGGCATCCAAAATGGTAAAGAAGAAGTAAAACTTTCACTATTTGCAGAGGACATCATACTATATGCAAAAAAATCTGAAAGACTCCATCAAAAAATAGCTAGAACTGATAAAGTGATTCAGTAAAGTTGCAAGATACAAAATCAATTGACAGAATTCTATTTCATTTCTATACACTAATAATGAAGCAACAGAAACAGAAATCAAGAAAACAATCCCATTTACAATTATACCAAAAACAATTAGCTACCTAGGAATAAAGCTAACCAAAGAGGTAAAGACCTATATTCTGAAAACTATAAAACTATAAAACACTGATGAAAGATGCTGAAAATAACATAACAAAATGGAAAGCATTCCATACTCATGGATCAGAAGAACAAATAAGGTTAAAATGTCTATACGGGGATCCCTGGGTGGCGCAGCGGTTTGGCGCCTGCCTTTGGCCCAGGGCGCGATCCTGGAGACCCGGGATCGAGTCCCACATCGGGCTTCCGGTGCATGGAGCCTGCTTCTCCCTCTGCCTGTGTCTCTGCCTCTCTCTCTTTCTCTCTCTGTGACTATCATAAATAAATAAAAAAAAATTAAAAAAAAAAAAAGATTAAAAAATGTCTATACGACCCAAAGCAATCTACACATTTATTGTAGTCCTTATCACAAAATCAAAGCATTTTTCATAGAACTAGAAAAATAATTCTAAAACATATATGGAACCACAAAAGACCCTGAATAACCAAAGCAATCTTGAAAAAGAAAAGCAAAGCTGGCGGCATGATTCCAGACTTCAAGCTACATTACAAAGCTGTAGTGATCAGGACAGAATGGTATTGACACAAAAATAGACACAATGGAACAGAAGAGAAAACCTGGAAATGGACTAACAATTATGTGGTCAGCTCATCTTCGACAAAGCAGGAAAAAATATCCACTGGGAAAAATACAGCTTCTTCAACAAATGCTGTTGGGAATACTGGACAGCAATATGCAAAAGAATGAAACTGGAACACTTTCTTACAACATACACAAAAATAAATTCAAAATGGATGAAAGACCTAAATGTGAGAACCATAAAAATCCCAGAAGAGAGCATGGGCAGTAACCTCTTTGACATCAGTTGTCACAAGTTTTCTCTAGTTATGTCTCCTGAGGCAAGGGAAACAAAAGCAAAAATAAACATTAGGACTATATATCAAGATAAAAAGCTTCTGCACAGAGAAGGAAAGAATCAACAAAACTAAAAGGAAACCTACAGAATGGGTGAAGGTATTTGCAAATGACATATGTGATAAAGGGCTAGTATCCAAAATATATAAACTTATAAAACTCAAACCCAAAAAACAAATAATCCAATTAAAAAATGGGCAGAAAACATGAACAGACATTTCACCAAAGAAGACATACAGATGGCTAACAGACACATGAAAATATGCTCAACATCACTCATTGTCAGGGAAATGCAAATCAAAACTACAATGAGATATGGCTAAAATAAAAAAAAAACACAAGAAACAAGTGCTGTAGAAGATGTGGAGAAAAAGAACCCTCTTATACTGTTGGTGGGAATGCTAACTGGTACAGGCACAGTGGTAAACAGTATGGAGGCTCCTCAAAAAGTTAAAAATAGATCTACCCTATGATCCAACAATCACACTACTGGGTATTTACCCAAAGAATACAAAAAACACTAATTCAAGGAGATACATACACCCCTATGTTTATAGCAACATTATCTACAATAGTTAAGATATAGAAGCAGCCCGAGCATGCATCATCTGATGAATGGATAAAAAAAGATGTGGTATCTATATATAGTGGTGCATTATTCAGCCATAAAAAATGAAAGTTGGGCAGCCTGGGTGGCTCAGCGGTTTTGCACTGCCTTCAGCCCAAGGTGTGATCCTGAAGACCCGGGATCGAGTCCCACATCGGGCTCCCTGCATGGAGCCTGCTTCTCCCTCTACCTGTGTCTCTGCCTCTCTATCTCTGTGGGTCTCTCATGAATAAATAATATAATCTAAAAAAAAAAAAAAAGAATGAAAGCTTGCCATTTGAAATGATACAGATGGAGCTAGAAAGAATAATGCTAAGTGAAATAAGTTAGAGAAAGACAAATAGAATATGATTTCACTCATAGGTGGAATTTAAGATGAGCAAAGGGAAAAAGAGAGACAAATTAAGAAACAGCTTCTTAACTAAGAGAACAAAATGATGGTTACACAAAGGGGAGGTGCGTGGGGTTGGGTTAAACAGGTGATGGGGAATAAGGAGTACACTTGCAATGAGCACCAGGTAATGTAAGGAAGTGTTGAATCACTATATTGTACACTTGAAACTAATATAACACTGTCCATTAACTGGAATTAAAATAAAAACTTAAAAAGTCTTATAAAATTTAAAAAACACAGTGCTCACCTCAGAGAGTTCTCTTGAGGATTAGCATTTACAAAATTGAAGGGCCAGATATGAATTTATATTTTTTCATTTAACATATATGACCTTCTGTACACACACAATGCGCCAGACATGATCTCAGGTGGCATGGATGAGGTAGTGAGTGAGACCAAGTCTCTGCTCTCATGGAGGTCACAAGAAAGTGTGAGTGCCATGAGGGAGAATCACAGAGCAGAGAGAGATGCTAGGGTTCGATGTTATTTCCTACAGGGAGGGGACAGCAGGCTTCTTGGAGGATAGAACCTCTGAGCCGAAGCCTGAAGGGTTTGAGAGAGCCCTGTGGCCCCCTTGAAGAAGAGACATTCAGACTGAGGGAAGGGCAAGTGCTAGGGCGTTGGCACAGGACCTTGGAGCCGACCTGGGATGACGAGAAGTCATTTTGACACGAGGACTGCTGGGATTCAATTGACTTGCAATCACTCTAGTAGGAGAATGGACCCTAGGAAGCTCTCAGATGGGCTGCAAGGCCATAGCCAGGCCAGGCACCATATGATGGATGGCAGAGGCCAGGGACAAAGTGGGAAGTCGACGGAGCTGGGGCTTTTGAGAGGGAGAAGTGACGGAACTTGCTGATGCGAATACACTGAATTCTATCACTATTAGGATATCACTCTGCAACCAACCTGGATTCCCCTTTTCAGAGGCCCTGCAGCTCAATCTGAAAGATTCTTGCAGTCAAACATTTAAGTGGTGCAATTTGCCATTCATTCTCCAGTCCAAGACCAGAGGGCAAAGAGAAGAGCGGCACCTGATCATCTGGGTTTAACTCGGGCACACAGCTCACTGCAGTTCTAATTATGATGGTTTAGCATCGCTTCAGAAGGAAAAAAAGTACACACAAAGATCTAATGCTAATGATGTGCTCAGATGATGAGATTAGATATTGCTTTTCCTATATGGATCAATGATGATTTAATGAACTAAATATCATCAGTAAATTTTGATGAAAAATTAAGTGGCATCTATTTGCCTGCAGACTTCAGACCTTATTCATTACTTTATATGTAAGATATACTCCTTAATAGTTATGGTATTGAAGTCTCTCATCTATAAGCCAAGATGCTGCTTAGCATAGTGGTTAAGAGCCCAGTCTCTAGAATCTAAACTTCTGGGTTCACATCCTGGCTTTGCCACTAACCAGATGTGTGATTCTGGGAAATCACTGTCCTCTCTCCAGAGCTTTGTATCCTCTGCTCCTAAATGGAGCTAAGATTTTACTTCCCTCATGGGGCTCTTTTAAATTATGATATATAAAATGTTTAGAGCCAACTTTGCCTGGCACATGGTGGAAGTGTTCACTGTTTTACTATAAGTGGTTTAAACAAGGAAGAGTCTTATACGTATTTTTCCAACCAAACCAGAAATCTCCCCTTTACTTTATATGAAGCAAATTTAGCTGCGGCATTTCAACACTGAAAGCAAAAATAATTTCTTCATTTGTTTTCCTAGTGGAGGGGCTAACAATCACTGCCTTCGTTTCCCTGAGGACCCTGCTCAGAATCACAATGCAAATTAAGGCAGGGCAATGCAGTCACAACAACAGGGTGCAGTGAGGTTTTATTTAAGTGTGTGTCTACGTATTGCCTGTACCATGGTAACAAGCCTGACACATGCGAGCACTCAATCGACGAGAGCAGGAACATGGTCATTACCATCACCACCACCACTTCCATATCTAATTTTTGGCTTTCAATGTCTCTGTGTCATGCTTGTCAAGGTATGAGGCATGACTACGAAGCTGACTACGAATGAGATGGACCTTAGGGAAGATCGAGCAACCTGCTTCTTATACAGTCGACTTGAAAAGGAGAATATTATTCAGAAATGAAAATAATTGTTTAGTTTTATAACCCAGTTTTCCAAGTGAGATGTCACAGAACCTAAATGGATAAGGTCCATGAGGGTAGGAGCCTCAGAGTGGTTGCCACTCTAGTTGTACATCAGAATCACCTGTGGAGGGACACCCAGGTGGCTTAGCCGCTGAGCGTCTGCCTTCAACTCAGGTCGTGATCCCCAGGTCCTGGGACCCAGTCCCATATCAGGCTCCAGGAAGGGAGCCTGCTTCTCCCTCTGCCTATGTCTCTGCCTCTCTCTCTTTCTCTGTTTCTCTCATGAATAAATAAATAAAATCTTAAAAAAAAAATTTTGCCCATGGAGCTTCTACAAAAAAACAGAATGCCTGGCAGTCATACCCTGAGATTAGTATACCGTACATCTGGATAGAGCTTTTTTTTTTAAGATTTTATTTTATCTTTTGAGAGAGAGAGAGTGTGTGTGTGCGAGCTGGAGCGGTGGGTAGAGGGAGAGGGAGAAGGAGAGTAGGGAACCAGACTCCTCCCACTGAGGATTGAGCCTGACATGGGGCTTGATTCCCTGTGATCATGACCTGAGTCGAAATCAAGAGTCAGACACTTACCCAACTTGGCCACCCAGGCACCACCCTCTTTTTTCTTAAATAAAAAGCCAGCCCTAATTGCTTCTGATATTGGTAACAGCAGTAAAACACTACTGATTTATTGTGATTACTTCTATGCCAGCAATTAGCACAAATGCTATATGATTTTATCTCCATCAGGCACATGCAAATTAAGTACTATTATTCCCATTTTTTCAGATGACTTGCCTAAGGTCATAAAGCAAATAAAACTAGAAGCTGTGATTTAAATTTCCATCATCTGGCTCTAGAATCTTATGCCCTTTTCTTTACATATTTGTTTAAACCAGCTTGTTCAAAGGGTAAAAACAGGAATTACCACGTAGGCACTCATGATTCAAGATTAGCTTCCTTTGGGAGACCACTGATCCCCTGGCTAGTAGTAAATGCCCTCATGCTATGATTAGGACTCTCCTTAACTCTTCAAGATCTTATAGAATCTGCTACTAAAGCAATAGCTGCCCAACAAAAATTCCTAGACTCTCTGGCCAAAGTTGTTCTTGGTAATAGAATAGCTTTTGATTATCTTTTAGCTAACAAAGGAGGTGTCTGTACTATGGCCAGTATCACTTGCTGCACCTGGATTAACACTTCTGCATTAGCTGAAATTCAGCTATGTAAGATCATCAAAAAAAGCCAGTTGCCCTAATAAAATGACTTCTTCACTGGGGTCTTGACTTCTTTGATTCTGACTGGTTTGGGTCTTAGGGACCATGATTCCAAAGTACATTCCAGACATTGCTAATTATCCTATTTATAATAATCCTAATAGTCTCCCTGGTGCATTATATTCTCTCAGAAGCTTTCTTTTTTTTTTCTCTCAGAAGCTTTAAATGCATGTTTGCAACTGCTAAGCACCAAGCAAATAATCCTCCAGTACCGGATCATCAGAAAAGCAACAAAGAGCATGACCAGCTTAAAAAACGTGAACCTGAATTTGTGACCTGTGAAAACCACACAGAGATTTAACAAAAAGATGTCACGACCTGTGTGTACCATCACAGAAGATTAGCGAAAACTGTGAGAACTTCAGAACAGTCATTAGGAGTAGGGCTAATGCCTTAAACTTTGGTCACATCTCTTAGGCTGGGAATCTGATTAAAAGGAGGGAATTGTTAAAAATGAAACTCCAGGCCCAAAATGGAGCCATTTATGCTAAGCACCGTATCACCAAACTGAGACTTAAATCTTAGCTACAGTTTTGGCCTCTCCTAGGAATGTAATCTTCAATCACTCCACCTGGAGTTACCTAGTAATTCAGCACTAATAAGGTAACATGCCTGATAGATGCCTGCTTTCCCTTAAAGAAAGGTAACCTTGGGGCGCTCAGTGGTTAAGCGTCTGTCTTGGGTTCAGGTAATGATCCCAGGATCCTGGGATCAAGATTGGGCTCCACATCGGGCTCCCTGCTCAGTCAGGAGCCTGCTTCTCCCTCTGCCTTCTTCCCCCTGCTTATGTTCTGCTCTTTGTCAAAGAAATGAACAAAATCTTAAAATAAATAAACAAATAAGATAGTTATAACCAACCTGCTTTTGGTAGTATAACTCCCATGTCCCACTCTTTTCTGCATTAAAAAGGCCTTCCATTTTGTACAGCTCCTCAGAGTTCCTTTCCTTCTGCTACGTGGGATGCCCGATTCATGAATCACCGAAGAAAGCCAATAAAGCCTTTAACATTTACTCAGTTGAATTTTGTTTTTCAACATATTAATGACATCATTTTGTGCATAAAGGTAGAGCCAAAAAGGGTCACTCTGAAGATGATCTAGTTCAAAACATCCATTTTGTTGATAAAGAAATGAGTCTCAGGACAGGAGCAGTAACCTGGACAGACATGCAGAGCAGCTAAGAGTGGAGGTGGACCTACGGGGATCCACTTGACACCCCAGTTCAGCTTTCTTTTCAACACACACTATTTCTCAAAAGCAAAACATGTGTTCCCCACTTCCTTAAAGTTTTGCCAAATCTTGAAACAGAATATTCTGACTCAATACAATATTATATCCTAAAGATATCCCAACTACCAACTGGTGTGAATTAGCCAAATACACCAAATATACTCTGAGGCACAGGTAATTCCGTTACATATAATATCCACCCCCCCCCTTTTTTTTTTACGAAAAGCAAGACAAAACAAACAAAACCTTTATGGGACAAATGATCTTTTGTCAATAAAAAAAACAGTATTGAAAAAAATAGTAATCACCTTCTAGCATAATTTTCCAACACCTCAAAAAAGGCCTCTAGATTCACCCCAGTGTCACGCAACAGGCATCTGAATGCAAATACTATGTAAAAGTAAAATAAATAAAAAGCATTCTTTTGACTGCACAGCAGAGGGAGGAGGAGGAAAGGAAGCACCACGGGAAGATGGGGAGCTGACCCTAGGAAGAAGGTAGTGCCCCATGAAGAACATG
Organism: Canis lupus dingo; assembly: GCF_003254725.2. Classification (NCBI taxonomy): domain Eukaryota; kingdom Metazoa; phylum Chordata; class Mammalia; order Carnivora; family Canidae; genus Canis; species Canis lupus. The sequence goes on along the minus strand of NC_064262.1, from coordinate 26,099,370 downwards.
ACTGACGAACCAGTAGGCAGGGACGTGTTTACAGAGAAGAGACTTGTAAATAAGTCAGTAATGGTCCCAGCTGCCAGGGCATGTGGATGGACAACCCCACCAACTCCATGCCTGATCCAGGAAACTGTCTAATCCCAGAAATTTACAAATGATATTTTAACTTCTGCTTGATTTCCAGTTTGGGAAAAAAAATACCAAAAATCAAAATGTCCCCAATCTTGACAAGAACAGGTATCAAAAATGAGAAGATTAAGAATTAAAACAAAATATCGCTGTAGCTGGTTCTGTCCCACAGTAGAAAAGGCCAGTTCTTTAAAGTACAGAAAGCCTCATCCTCGAGATTTGAATCCCAAGACTCACAAGAATCATGAGTTTATCAATCTGCTTACCAGGAGTTTTGACAGAAATGAGATTCATTAGAAAGAATCTGAGAAGTGGCCATTTACTTTCTCATTCAACCTAGATGCTGTCTTTGTTGCTTCACTAAACCTTCTCATTTACACCCCCACCATACAGGAGTGATGATTAAAATGTCAGCCCTAGTTCCAATAGCTAATATATGGCGGAAACAAATATATTTATATGCTTTCTAGAAAGATTAATAGTAGCTGGTGCTAGCCTGCCAAATGCAGATGTACAAACTTTCTATCCAATACATAAATCAAACACAAGGCATATGGTGTATTTTAAAGACTGCTGATGTTAGAGTGATTTTAAATTACTCAGGTTCTGGAATAAACTATGTAGATGTTGACTAATGTGGCAATATATTCTGGGTCTTTCCATATTAATTTAAGTTTATAAAATGTAATGGCCTTAACAAAAAGGTCTTAGAAATTAAGAAGAGAGAATGCAAACATATTTGAAATCAAGGGGTATGTTTCTATAAACAGTTGTATGGTAGTTTGGGCATATTCATTACAATATGGTTCCAGTAACTGTGGTAGTTAGTATGTTGTAATGAGACTTTATTTTTTGGTCTCCTTAAAGTGAACCTAATAGAATGAAATGACAAACGAAATGAAGGAGCAAATAAATCAGGTAGGAGAGCAGGGTGGTTTGTGGCCATCAAATGAGCAGTGGCTAAATCAGAAAGGGCCCTGATGGACCAAGAACCATTTAAGTTTTCAAGTTGCTGGCTATAGAAATCAGCGATTATGCAAAAACTAGTGTTATTGAGAAGTTGGGCAGAGCACTGAACAGATTTGAGCTTTACTTCACAGTCATATTTTGGGTTGGCACCTTCCAACCTTTCAAGGACATGGTAAAAGTGAGATAAGAGCATATGCCAATATGAAAGGTGCTTTGTAAATTGCCAGCTTATCCATAAGCATCACTTATTGTCCTTGTCGTCATCATCATCACCACCAGCTACTACTATCATCACCACCACCAGCCACTACCATCATCATTACCACCACCACCACCACCTTCATCATTCTGAAGCTCAAGTCACTTTCTACTACATCTCAGTCACTGCTGAAAAAACAATGACCTATGCAGTCAAGTGATCCAGGTACAAGAAGATTTTTCAAAATGGCATCATAGAAGATAACAGGTTAAAAAATTAAATCCGCACAATGGCTTTTACAACTATTTTAGAAGGGTTGGCTGAGCATTTCAGTTCACACAGATAGTTGCTCTGAATTTTGGATTTCCTTCCAATGACCTGAATCATTTTGACTACAGAACACACAACTTCATGAGAGCATGAGAACACAGTTGCTGTAACACACATGAACTCCTCTGTTGCAATGGAACCATGAGGAAATAAAAGTCTAGTTTCTGATCTCTTTTCAGATGGTCAGAGTATGTTGTGCATGAAACAAATTGTGTTGGGAAAAACTGACTGAACAAGATCAATCAAGACCAGTCACAAACACATATCCAGGAGCAAAGCATTTCAACAGTGTGGAAAGTATTTCTCAGTGTGAGATAGTGGGAGTTCTGGTGAGGCAGAGGTAAGCAGTGCAGGCTTCGGAAAGAAGAAAATCTAACGTCTCAAGATTAAGAATCCCTAACTTCTCTGAGATCCTTCACCACTTCATTAAAATGTGGGTATGTTGACATATGTTTCTCATATAATTGGTGGAGAGCTGTTGCTCCTACCAAGTATAAATAATTGCATACTCATACATTATCTTTTCATTCATGAATGCCTAGCAGGAGTCAGGTATTATGTTAAGTGCGGGGATCCAATGTCAGCAGGTAGACGTGGGCCCTGCCTACTTTATGAATCTTTTATCTAGTAAAAAAAGAGCAACAAAGAAATAAACACACAAAACAATGACTTGCAATGATAATAATAATGATGTGATAAAGGCAATGAAAAATGGGGGTGCTGCAGTAAAGACTACAAGGAAGTAGGGGACTACTTTATTTTTACTTATTTTTTAAAAGATTTTTTTTTTTAAATTTCTTTGAGAAAGAGGCAGAGAGAGCACAAGCTGGGGGAGGGTCAGAGAAAGAAAGAGACAAGCAGACTCCCTCTTGAGCAGGAAACCTGATGTGGGGCTTGATCCCAGGACCCTGAGACCATGATCTGAGCTGAAGTCAGATGCTTAACCAACTGAGCCACCCAGGCACCCTGGGGAACTACTTTAAATAAGTAATCAGACAAACCATCACACAGGAGGAGACTTGAATGAGATTTGAGCCAGCCAAGTGAACAGCTGGGGAAAGAACATTCCAAGAAGAGGGAACAGGAAATGCAAAGGCCCTGAGACAACCAGGGCTTGGAGCACTAAAGGCATTTCCAAAAAGAAATCAGGTGGCTGGAGCATAGTGACAAGTGGAGAAGGGTGTGAGATGAAGCTAGAAGAGTGGCACAGAGCCACATTTTGCATGCACATTATGTAGGGCAGATTCAGGAGAATAAGTATAGAGATTTAAAAATATTAATGGTTTTTTACGTTTTTTAAATATTTTATTTATTTATTTGACAGAGAGAGAGAGAGCACAACCAGGGGAGCTACAGGCAGAGGGAGAGGAAGAAGCAGGCTTCCAGCTAAGCAGGGAGCCTGATGCAGGGCTCATTCCTAGGACCTTGGGATCATGTCCGAAGCTGAAGGCAGAGGCTTAACTGACTGAACCACTTAGGTGCCCTTATTAATGTTTTTTTTTTTTTTTTTTTTTTATTAATGGTTTTTTAAAAGCACAATGTGATTTACATTCAAAAGTATCACTCTGGGGGGATGCCTTGGTGGCTCAGTGGTTGAGCACCTGCCTTTGGCCCAGGGCGTCATCCTGGAGTTTCAGGATCGAGTCCCACATTGTGCTCCCTGAGTGGAGCCTGCTTCTCTCTCTGCCTGTGTCTCTGCCTCTCTTTGTGTCTCTCATGAATAAATAAAATCTTAAAAAAAAAAAAAAGTATCACTCTAGCTGCATGTGTATAACCTAACATATAAACATAACCTTTATCCTACAGAACCTACCATTTGGCAAAAATAGAAGGAATTTTGAATAGTTTCCAAATATTTAAATAAAAATGATCCTGAAGAGTAGACTAAAAAAAGCCTCCCAAAGCCACCTGAAGTCTGGTAAATTAAACAACAGATTCTGGGTTAAAAAAAAAAAAAAATCACAGAACACAAGAAAGCTACAACATACCTCCTCGTTGCACCAACAATGTCACCTCACTTCCCTTTGGACATTCGATCAGCATATCCACAACTTGGTTGTGGGTCAGAGCCTGCACGTTCTTTTTATTAACTTCCACTATAAGATCCCCTTCTTTCAGGCCACGGCACCTTGGACTGTCCACAATCTGTTTCACTCTTTGGCCGCCGCCACCGGGACTGTCTGCAATAGTAAACCCAAAGCCCATTGGCCCTTTGACTATATGAACAGTTATGAGTTCCGGCTGAGTGGCTATGGAGGAAGCCAAAGAGACAGTGTCATTGGGGTAACCATGGGAACCGTTTGAAGCCACGTCAGCAGGGCTGCTTGGCCTGGCATCCTTCATGCCATTGACTTTGCCTGTTTTACTGCTGTGACTAGCTGGCGAATCATAGGTCTCTTGCCCATTCACAATAATTGGTTCTTTATCCAAAATGGCCACCGAGGTCACTAAACTCGTATTGGGGTCATCTGGGTCAAAAGGCAATGGGTAACCCCGGCAGAGTTCAAGGTCCACGCTGGCACCAATGGGAATGGACTGAAAGATTTTCACAACTTGTGCATGCGTGTGTCCCAAAACACAGGTGTCGTTCACGCTGACAATGACATCTCCTGCAAAAGATAAGAGTTTGGGGTTAAAAAGGAAAACCAACAGTAGCCAAAAAAAAATTCTAACAACATGATACTGTAAAATCCTACCAACAGAATGTGAACTGAAACTGGATTTGGGGGTAGTATCACAGGGCCCAAAGAGACTACTTCTATTACTTATTTTAACTGCTAATAAGGCATTCTTTAGTGTCTAGTGTCTTCCCTGCCTTCCCTGCTAATGAGAATATAATGATCATTGAAAGAACATTGAGATTTCTTCAAAAAAAAATTCTCGCTGCAGAAATCCAAGTTTAGAATTCTTCTATTCAGACAGATCTAAGTTTTTAGTAAATTACTGCTTTATGGGTATTCAATAGCATCCTAACAGTAAAATGGCTCCAAAGTTCTAAATTTTTACCAGGGAATGCCTTGATAGAGTGGAGGAATCTGGTTAATGCACAGATTAAAAGCCATTTAGAAAGTCATGCACCCCTGATGCCGTCTGCTCTTGTCCAGGGGCTGAGTGGCAGGAAATGCGGGGGCCACCACGTGGCAGCATCATCTCTACCTGTCTCCATCTTGCCATCCAGTGCGGCAGGACCATCCAAGACCAAGCTCTTGATCTGCAGAAACTCGTCCGGTTCATCCCCTCCAACAACAGTGAAGCCAAAGCCACGACTGCTCTTCCGCAGCTTTGTGTGAATGAACTTGCCTTTCAACTCAGAAGGATTTCGTGTAAAAAAGGGTTTGCCTGGACGATAACAAGAAAAGCATAAGGAGAGTCCCTGTGAGAGTGAGAAGGTGAGTCAAATAAGAAATGACACAATTTATGGATAACTTCTCCAAGCTCTTGTACTTAAGGTTTTTAGGAAATTTCCTCTCTTGGTTGCACTAATAAGGTTCATCCCTTTGTTTAAGAAGGGGGAGATGGTATCTATTTAGTGTGTTTCAGCATGAAGATCCAAGAGAAGGTAGAAGAGAAAAATGGAACTGCTGTCCATCATCTGAAACACTTTTGGTTTCAGATCACATAGTTTGGCAGCAATGGAGCTGTCCTGAGACCCTTCACAGAAGATGAAGTGGGTCTTTGCTTTGTGTCTTCTGTTTTGCTATAGTTTATACTTTGCAATACAACATCCAATGTGTTGCCTTGGGCTTGGCTTCCACTTGCAAAACCAACAGAGCAAAAACTTGTTTCTAATCAAACAGAAAACATATTCTGAAAATACACTGAGGGACAATTGGATGCTCAGCAGTTGAGCGTCTGCCTTTGGCTTAGGTCATGATCCTGGGGTCCAGGATCGAGTCCCCCATCAGGCTCTCTGTGGGGAGCCTGCTTCTCCCTCTGCCTATGTCTCTGTCTTCTCTCTGTATCTCTCATGAATAAAGAAAATACATAGAAAATACTAGGAAACATATGGTCACAAAGAATAATTTGATAAAAATGTAGAATCACTACTTTCAAAATTAGAAGTCATTACTTTGAATTGAATTCTAAATTTATGTCATTTTTCCTATTAATTTTCATCTTTTAACTATTTGTAAAATAGCCCAGACATGTCCACTACTAAAATTTATTGTCTAAAAAAGTTTAGGACATGTGGTTTAGAATATTTTAAATCCAAAACATCGAGGGACCCGGGTGGCTCAGTTAATTGTCTGCCTTTGGCTCAGGTCATGATCCCGGGGTCCTGGAATTAAGCCCCACATGGAGCTCCCTACTCAGTGAGGAGCTTGCTTCTCCCTGTCCCTCTACCTACCACTGCCCCTGCCTATTCCCTCTCTTATAAATAAATAAAATCTTTAAAAAAATCCAATACATCTAAACTAAATGAAAAAGTTACTAATAAGCCATATAGCTCCAAATTCAGTTGCCTTATTTAAAATAAATTAATAGCTATAGAGCTAAATAATTTCCAAACATACTACCTCTGAATTTTCACTGAATTTTCTTAATGATATCCACAATAACATTTTGTGCACAAACCAAACATTTTATTTGTGGTTTTGTTAGGCATTTCTCTATAATTGAGACTTACTAGAATTTCTCTGGCTATCCCAAACAGTGGACCTAATTTCACGTTTAGACTTTTTAAACTCTCCTAATTATACTTCCTAACTCCTGCTCTTTTTGCCATGGCTTCCCCACCTTCCCTATTTCTTTTCTATCAAAAGTGTTAATCAAAATAAAAACACCCAGGAGAAAAAGTCTCCATGTACCCCTGCACCAGAGCCTGGCACCCAGGAAGAAAAGTTATTTTTGGTTAACTGTAGCTAAAAGGCCTTTTTAAAAAAGGTCTCTGGGCACACATACAATTTTTAATTGCATATTTCAAAAGTTTCCGGGTCTTAAAAAGGCTCTTTTAAATTGCCCAGACTCTCAGTTCTGCTCACGAGCCTCCCTCTTGCCCGGGCAGTCCCAGGGCTGGTTGGAAGCTTGACAAACTACAGCCCTGTCACTGTGGCTAAAGAAAGGCAAGACTTTGAAGCATTCACCACGCAAGGTTGTCTGCCAAGACATCAGTAAGGTGGTGTCAAGTGCACTCAGGGCTTGTTGGGAGACAGCTGCCACGGCAATTATCAGATGGAAAATTGAGGACAGGAGTGAATAGCCTACATCCTTAAGGCAGGGGCAGCTAGGAAATTCGGAGAGCGTGAGGGGAAACACAGTTGAGTTCTGCAGAGACAGCACCAGCCATCATCTTCACAATGAGGCTTACTCAGAGCATCTGATTAAAACTCGCCATACCTCCTCCATCACCCCCCACCCCCCGCCCTTTCCTGCTTTATTTCTGTCCCTAGCATTTATCACCATGCAACACAGCATAGGTTGTATGTATTGCTTCAGTAATGTGTCTCCTTCCTGCCCATCCCCGTGCACGGGGGCACCGCATGTGAACACGTGCACAAGCACAGTGATGTAAGCTCCAGAGGATTTCTGCTTGTAGACCTGGTGTGTAGAATTCTACCTGTTTCACTTGATGTGCTCCAAATATTTGTGCTGAATAAATGAGCGAAGGAACAACAGCTCAAAGAAATGAGATTTAACGTGTCTTTGAGAGGGCGGGAAGAGGTGGTTGGGTGTTTAAGCTTCTCACCCTTATTATAGGCAAAGTTAGAAAATGTGAAAATGTGCCTGGCAGTTTAACTGAATGAATTTTTTCAAAGCCATTAGCATACTGTGAACTTAGAATGTTTTCAGCTTAATAGAGACACGAGCAGAGCTTTGAAATGACACCGCTGACTTCCTTTTTTAACGCTTAACTAGGGTGGGAAGATCACAGGGTTTCACATTCATGCACGTTTTATTATGTTTTATGTATGAGTGGTCATCAGTTAATGGAGCTTTGGAAAAGAAGTGCTTTTCTACCTTCAAGCAGTGGCATTTGGAGCTCTCTGCTGCAGCCCTGTGGTACATGTTATTTTCTAAGAGATCCTAGTCTGTGGACAAGTTACCAGTTGTACAATCTTGTTATGTAGGAGAATCGCCTGATCAGCTCTTTTTTATTAAAGGTACTCATGTGTAGGGCTACTCTAGACTCGTTCAGGGTCCTTTGGGTTCTTACCTAAAATTCTGCTCTTGAATGACCCTTAGGGGCTTGCTTCTTTGCCAGGCTGGCACTGTTCTTGGCACCAGTGTTTGAATACCGTGGACCAGTGATGTCCAGTAGCACGTTCTATGACAAAGACGGTGCTCCATATGTGCACTGTCCAAAATGGCAGTCACTAGTCACATGTAGCTCCTGAGCCCTTGATATGTGGCTAGTGGAACTGAAGAACTGAATTTTTAATTTTTTAACTGTAATGAATTTAAATGGCAGCATGTAGCTAGTGGCATCTGTACCGAACAGCACAGGTTTACACTATGCAATGAGGTGTTTCCCCCCAACACAAAGAAAGACAAAAAAGCAAATGAACAAAAAGGGTTTTAGCCAGAAACTTAACTGTTCCTAATGACAATCAGGATTCAGATTGGGTACTCTACTACCTACTGGCTGTGTGGCCTTGGGCAAGTCACTAAAGCTCTCTCTGCCTGAGTGTTACATGTGTAAATAGAGGTAATGATGATACCAACCTCACTATTTAGGAGAGTTGTAAGGAATACTCGTGGCAGATAATATAGGTAAAGTGCTTTGCAGGTGTCTGGTAAATAAAAACAGCCCAATAAATGTGTGTTGTTATTTTAGAAGATGGTCATGGTAGTGGAGGGATGGCCACAGAAATCTCTTAAGCACCAGGTGGAACTGGAGAGTTTTCCTAAGAGCAACTCTCTTGAACATTATCATTTGCTGGAATTGGAAGTGCACTCTTGATCAAAGGAAAGTTTCACTGAGCATTGAACATAGTAAAGTTAATACCAAACAGTCTAACCAACTTAGCTACTCCACTTCTTCCTGAGAGTACTATAGGATGGTGGATCAGCAGCAGGCAGAGAAGCCAGACAGCATGAGGTTGCAGAAGGAATTTTATACTTAAAAAATACAGAGGAGGCTACAATTATATTGTTATTAATGTTATTATCTGCTATGTTTTATCTTTATTAAAACCATTAGCACCATAAAAATGTGCACCCAAGCCAGGAGAAATTATTTTATATAAACTGGTCATATCACCAATCTCATGATATTATCAGTGAGGAAACAACTTCTTTCTCATGAAAATTGTCATGTAAGAATGAAAATTAGATGAAAGAGTTTTTCTACTTTTTATATCTAATACAATAATACTTCTTTAAAAATGTACAGAGGACAAAGATAAATTTTAGTCTTTTTAATGGGTCTGTACCACAAACATTCCCCAATTCTATCATATATAACACCCGTTCTATTTTTTCTTATTTAAAAGGAAAACAATAAGCAAAAAACCCTCCCAAATCTTCTCCATCATTTAAGAGTAATGAGGCCTGAAAGTAGCAAGATTCCGGAGATACCAATTTTCAAAAGTGAACCTCTTTGGGGCTCCTACCATTTGTGAATGTAAATGAGCAAGGCCCTATGAAACACTGTAAAACATGCAAAAATGCCAAACTACAGCAAGAAGAGGAGATGAGTATTTAGAATATAAAAATATCAAATAATTTTGTATCTAAACAAAATCTTAGTCAAAACCAAATATGTTGACAAGGATCTTGAAATATCTCGAGGTGCCTTTTCAAATTATCTTATTTGAGCCCAATACTAAACATCTGTAGTGTCTAAATCAGTGATTTACAACTCTGGGGTACCCCCCCCCCCCCACCGGGGCATTGGGCAATGACTGGCACATTTTTAGTGGTCACAACAGGGGAAGGCTGCTACTGGCACCCAGTGTACAGAAGTAAACGATGCTGCTAAACATCTATTGCACAGGACAGGTTCCACACGACAGAGAATTATCTAGCCCAAAATGCCAACTGTGCTGAAGCTGAGAAACCATAATGGCAATTAGTTATCATTTTCAGAGCATTACAATTAGCTGAAGAAATTTACACAAAAAAAAAGCTTTCAATTTTCTTGACAAGTTTGATTAACAATATATTTAAAAGTTCTAACATTATGGTTTTCACTATCAAAGGAATGACTTGGGAGCTATGAGTTCCTTAAAACAAAACTAAACAAAACAAAACAAAACAAAAAAAACAACTAAATTTTTTAGCTAAACCCCTGGTCATTATAAAAACACTTTACCCTGAAGTGGAGCTTCTCTGGCTGGCTCCGGATTGCTTGGAGGGTGGTTTGGAATAACAGGAGGCACAAGCGATGAATGATCTTCTGTCCATTCTATAAGAAAAAGAAACAATTTACTGTTTTCCCTCCAAGCTGCAGGTCAGCTCACTCAGGATCCACCTTCTTAATTATACAATGACCCAAACCAATAAAACCAGGCACAGAGAACTTAGATCGAAAAAAAAATTGGTATCTGATCCCAGTCTTTATTAAGGACATCATGATTCCCTGTGTGTCTATCTGTCTCTCTCTCTCTCTCTTAAGGCCTTTGATTGTCTCTTTCCTAAGACCTTTGACTGTCTGTCTCTACCTCCCAAGACCTTTGAAGAAAGAGATATTGTGATATAAACAATAAAAACTTCAATTTTCTCTGGCTAGAGAGTCCTTAAGTGAGACCAAGTAAAAAATATCAGGAAAGGTAATACAATCAATTGATGCCAGCCCAGTAAGGGCATAAACTTCTCTCATGCAGTTGAGACACAGACTGAGCTGCTGAAGCCTGCTTGTCTGAGGTGGTAAAGGTGATTTCAGCAGTTTGCTTACGTGCTATTCCCTACCATCTCTCAAACCCGAATGGGACCTATCACCAATACTGCTGTGTCCTAACTGTACTCATACTCAACTTGGAAGCTCAGAAATAACTCACTGTGAGTGGCCCTTGAGATTTAGTCACTTTCCAGCTAAGCTAATATATTCAACTGTACACCTCCATTCCCCAAACAGCACTTTCTAACACAATAGTTTCACCAGCTTGGAAAAAATATTTTAAGATATCTTTTTTAAATAGAAAAGAGATGAAGGTAGAAAGGAGAATTTTTCCAGAGGTGCACACACATACACACACACACACACAGATACACACATACACACTCTATCTGAAATACAGTCTAGGGGGTGCCTGGCTGGCTTAGTTGGTAGAGCCTGCAAGTTTTGAACTTAGGATCATGAGTTCTAGCCCCACGTTGGGTGTAGAATTTACTTAAAAAACAAACGAACAAACCAAACAAAAAGCACAACAGTAAAATACAATCTATGGCAGTGATTGGCTACCTTTGGTTTATAGGCTGAATTTGGCCTTAGTGTCCATTTTTATACAGCTTTTTAAAAAAATATTTTATTTATTTATTCATGAGAGAAACAGAGAGAGAGAGAGAGAGAGAGAGAGGCAGAGACATAGGCAGAGGGAGAAATAGGCTCTATGCAGGGAGCCCGATGCAGAACTTGATCCTGGAACTCCGGGTTCATGCCCTGAGCCAAAGACAAATGCTTAACCACTGAGCCACCCAGGCCCTTTATACAACTTTTGAGACAAGGATGGCTTTTCTATTTTCTAATTACCACAAAAAATTAAAATGGGAAATAATTTGTAATACATGACAATTACATGAAATTCAAATTTCAGTGTTCATAAAAAATGTTCTATTGGAACACAGCTGCACTTATTAACTTTATATCTTAACTTAATATCTTATTAACAGATATTAATATATATCTCCTTTCAATATGTTAAGAGCAGAGATGAACAGGTGTAATAGGGACTTTATGAATAGCAAAACCTAAAATATCCACTCACTGGCCATTTACAGAAAGGGTTTCCCAACTTCTACTCAATAGTCTATATTTATTATATTCAATATTACAATAAGGAAAGTATTATATTTGATTTTCATATGTTTGCTATTTGCATATTATGTTGAAGGGGTATTAAGCCTATCATTTTAAAAGGCTGCAATGAAAAACTAGAAAAACTATTAATAAAGAGATGGTTATTAACAAACAGATCTATTAATTAAAAAGGTGGCTAAATGAAGTAGAGATTCACAAAATGGAAAATTATGCACTTCTTAAAAATAATTGAGTAAATCTATATCAATCAGCTTTGAAATATGTAAGAAATAAACTTAAATGAGAAAATGAAGTCACAAAGCTAATATATGTGTATAATATATATACACACACACATGCACACATACATAAAAGTTATGATCTGATTTTTGTTAGAATATGTATCTACGTACAATCCTAGAAAGATTCTGCACAGTGTTTATCATTGAGAATGGGACAGGGGCCAGCAGAGGAGAACTTAATGTTCTCTATTCTTGAGCTGTTCATATTTTTATAAAGAGCATGAATTAACTTATAGTTTTTAAAAAGCATTCAAAATTACCAGCTCTTTTTGATTCTTACATGTCATGTTCCTAAAATTAGAACTCCTAATTTTTCCTCCTAGTGGGGGAAAGTTAGAATTATGCAGGAACTCCTCTTAAAGTGCTCAAAGCCGTTTCGATTTAGACACCAGTTGGTATGTAAACATGCTGGGGCAACAGAAAGTCCTCCAGTCTGATGACAGCCTCTTTCTAAATTACAGTGGAGAGTGGGGGGCTTGGGATTGCCCTCCCTCCCCCTCTCCACGCCAGCCCCCCCCCCCCCCCCCCCCCAGCTGATGTCTAGGTTCTGGGCACGGATCTCCAACAGAAGCTCTGCCATCCACCTCCTGCAGGACATCAGGTCTATAGGATGGCAGGAGGATGTGAATACAGAGGCCAGTTCTGACCACACGGGGGTGTCAGCACCCCAAGCTCCTCTGCCCACACATCAAGGGAAAGCCAACCTTCTGGTGGCTGCTGCTGCTGTTGCTGCTGCTGCTGCTGCTGCTGGGGCTGCTGCTGCTGCTCAAGCTGTTTCTTCCGTTTGGCTTCTAGAACTGGGTTCTCATATTGTGTCTTCCGGTTGATGTGGCTGGAGCAGGAAGCAGACAGTATTCAGTTAGGAAACATTTCATCCCACAAGCAAAATGCCAGTCTGGCCAAGGCCCTTGGCCAGGTAGGTGGTCTAAAACTCTAACTATCACATGTCACCATATGCAGTTAGGACGAGGGAAAAGAAATGAATACTTTCCACATACTGACTGCTTAGATGCTACCAGTTTTTCATGCATTTTATTTTAAAATCTTCAGTAAGGGCCAGGAGGTAGGTCCCATTTTAATTCACATTTTGTGTAAGGGAAATAAATTTCTGAGCAGTTAATAACTCACTTAACATAAAATAGCTAGTAAATAATAAAGAGGCATGCAAGCTCAGGTCTGTCTGCTTTCAAATCCCAGGATTTTAACCACTGACTCTTCTAAATGTCCAAGAAAGCACCCTACGGGGAGAGGTACTTTAATCCCACAGAAAGTAGACTGCAGAATTCTTTAAAAATGAGATTAAAGTGGAGATACAATGTTGTGTGTAACAGGTAATGCCAGACTGCTGCATGACTTCCTACAGCAGTTCACAGAAGCATAAGCACTCACCCAAAGTTCAAAGAAGGGCTCTACCAACATCTGTCAACTATTTTGATCAACAGACATGGAGTCAGGATTAAAAGCATAAGCCTTAGGCAAAAAAACTCCAAATGCAGCTAACCTAAGCAAATGTGATGGTTCAAAGTGACAAAGACCTAGATACTTCAGAAGGCTCTAAAACTAATAAGCCCATGGCAAATCAAAAATACACATGCACACATATGAATACCTGTACATACATGGCTTTTTGCCATGGCCTTAGTGTACATGCACATATGTTACACAAACATACATACATTTTTCCCCCCACCAAAATCATACTTCATTAGAGGTTCAGGAACATACCTATTATGTGATTACAGTATTCAGAATTCAAAATATTTCTTAAAGGTGGGCTTGTCAAATAGGGTGGATAGACGAATTTCCTTTAATTCCTATGACTAGTTGCTTATTTGTTAATTCTTTTAGGCAATTTCATGCTAAGAAATGGTCTAACATAACAGGCATGTGGAGCTGATAAGACACAGTGAAGAGGACCAGATAGTAAAAGTAAGGTAACACAAAATTCTCCCCTCAAAACGGGTCTCTTTATCCTACAAAGCTGCAATCTCTTCTTCCTTTTCTCTCAACGCACAAATTAGTTGAGGGAGACCTCAAAATGAACCCTGAATAGACAGGAACCCCACTAAACATGTGAAGGAAAGATGATCTGCTGGGCACACAATGGAATTTTATTTTATGAGTGTCAGAGAAGCAATGGAGCTTGCTTTTCTAATGTCTCAAATCACCAAATCCTTCTTGTTAGGTACAGAGGTAGCAATGTGAATACTGGCCAATGACACTTGCTATATTGAACTCATAATTTTTTGTAATAAGATGCTGAGCATTTTACAATTTGCATCATATGTTCTGATTGCCAGGCATTATACTTTTCATTACTAGTAGAGCAAGGGATAGAAAGCTTGCTAGTTATCTTCACTGCACCAGGTAAGATTATGATGATAGAATATTTATATAGCATTTGTTTCTTTCTTTTCTTAAAAAAAAAAAAAAGATTTTATTTATTTGACACAGAGAGAGTGCACGAGCACGAGCCAGGGGAGTAGGAGAGGGAGAAGCAGGCTGTCTGCTGAGCAGGGAAGCCCATGCAGGGCTCAATCCCAGGACCCTGGGATCATGAGCTGAGCCAAAGGCAGAAACTTAACTGACTGAGCCACCCAGGCACCCCTGTTTTTTTCAAAGAATCTTTTATTAGTTATTTATCATCTTTCTCAGAGGAAGTGAATAGAGCATATCTGCTTCAATGTTCAATATCTTGGGTTTCTCTTCTTTCAGTATCATCCTAACAACAGATGGTTCTAATGGATGGATAAAGTGCCCCATACTAGAATAAGGTACATAACTACAGAGGTCATGAGGATGATTTAAGAGTCTTAAAAATGGAAAATAGGAGTTACATGGATGGTCCTCAGGCAAGGGAGGCAAAGAAGCATACGAGGTCTTGAGCTTGGCCCAGTTACCTTCTTAATTCTGGTGACATTTCATACATTACTAAAATGTGTCTGGCCCTTTTAGAAAGTCTGAAAAGTTCAGACCTGGCTGGGGCAAAAAGTAGGCAAACAGGCTCTTCTTCAGAAGACAATCCCTACTCATCTGTTTTGCTTTTTTCATTCATTCATTTATTCAACTAATACTTAGTGAGTAGCTGCCATATGCCAGGGCTGTGTTGGGTCCTGGTAAGCTAGTGGTAAACATAAGACTTAGATCTTGCCCTCATGAATTTTATAATATAATTTACGGTCTTCAGAATTGTTGAATATTTTCTCATTCATTGAAATATGCATATATATTTTCATTATAAAATTATGATGTTGCTATTATTAGCATTATAAGTTTGTACCTTATAATGATGACAAACTCTGTTCACCATAAAGTACATAATGGTAGAGAAGTACAAACTAAAACATGGATTAATAACCACTTACTCTACATAGTAGATACCATAGACAGGGTCTTCAATCTTTTCCCAACCAGCAGGCAGTTCTGAAAAATAAAAGAATATTTAGAGCAAGGAAAGCATATTCTTCAAGAACCTAAGGATTTTCAACAACCAAGGCAAAAAGAGAAAGGCTCATAAAAATGCCTTAAATCCAATTAAAACTATGGATCCTAAAAACAACAAACTAAAAGGCAGTCTTTTATTTATTGGTGTATTTTTCTACATGAGGAACAATGCTTTACAGATATTTTGCACAAGCTAATAAAACTTAATAAAATGTAGTCCCTGATGCCTTTGTTCCAAATCAACTATTAAATTAGATTTTAATGGCAATAATATAGTTAAAATTCGCCTTGAATGCCTAGTCTATACCTTAAATATTTACAGTTTTCTCATTTTATTTCTGCCTGCTTTACCACACACACAAAAATGGATGAAAATTAATGTTTCTTTTCATTTTCAATACAATAGTGCTGGTTTTGCTCTCCCTGGAATAAAACAAAATTTGCATCTTATTTCCTCCTGGTTTCTAATTAAAATGTGAGTAAGTAAAAGATGGAGTTGGGCTTTCAAACTGAATGCACCTATCCCTCAAGGGCAAGATTCAACCAGGCCCACCTTCAGTAACACTTTGCTTGTGAAAGCAGAAACACAGGTCCTGCCATCCGGGAACTCACTAGTTAAGGGGGAAGACTTTATTCCTTTTTTGTGGTGATGTAAACTGGCATTGTGGAATTTGTGTGCCTTTCTGAAAATCTAACCTCGCTCTACTGGACTTCACTTTGCAAGGTTTCCTACAAAGGCTGGAATTTTATTAACTAGCTAATAGTGAGTGCAGCCACAACAAGAATCTACTGTGAGAAAGCCCAGTGCGCCAGATAATTTGACTTGGTGAAAGCAGAAACCAGGTTGTGTTTTGTGTCATTAAACAATTCTTTCAAGCAGAGCAGCAATTCCTCCGCTTAATTTCAAAGCCATGTGGATACATACACGGTTTCGGCAAGCTTGAATAATGTCATACTCCAAAGTGAATCATTATTCCTAGAAGTCAGCTACTAAGACCAATATGAACGGAATAATACAAACATTTGAAATATCACTTATTTTGAAATACTAGATTCTTTTTTTTTTTTTTTTAATTTGAGGAATCCTAGGGTCACCATTGTCAAAGAATGATTCTTTCATCAAGGCATAGGGCTTACACGTGGCACAAACAGTCCAGTACTGAAACGGACTCATGCATGTGTACCCAAACACACACAGGCTAATTACTCAAAGTTTATATTTTGCTCAGATTTGGCTGCATATCAAGAGACATTAATTTCATGGTTTTTGCTCCACATGTTATCTATTTGCAAACAAAGAGACAGGTTTTCCCATTTTTCTTCTATTTTTTTTTAAACACTTAGCAGGTTTTAAAGAAGTCTTGAATTCCAGGAGACATAAGCTACTAAAATGCAAGACAGGTCCAATTTGCAGATGTTGATACAACTTGGCATTTTTATCTGCCAAGTCTTACGAACTGATGCAAATCAAATGCCCGGGAAATGGTTTCCCCTTACAAAGCTGGAAATTACCATTTAAATGAAAATGAACCAAGAAAATATTTCCAAGGAGAAATCGAAGATTAAAAAAATGCAAATTGGGGCACGGTCCACCTGTTTGTTCAGGC
The DNA here is from genome assembly GCF_003254725.2 of Canis lupus dingo. NCBI lineage: Eukaryota > Metazoa > Chordata > Mammalia > Carnivora > Canidae > Canis > Canis lupus. The sequence continues at coordinate 26,082,498 of NC_064262.1, read as the reverse complement.
ATGGGGTGGAAGAGTGGGTAAGTATGTGTAAGGGCACCACTCTGTTTAATTGAACCAAATCTTTTCCAAAACTTGCAACCTTGAATATTTGGTCTATCTTTAGATAAAATGGGCACTATAAAGAATTCAACTCATCTGTACACTTATCATGATGAGTACTGAGTAATGTACAGCATTTTTGAATCACTATATTATACACTTGAAACTAATAGAACACTGGATGCTAACTCATTCAATCATTGATTTGTCAAACATTTAGAGTGTCTACTGTCTGTCTGAGGGTGTGGTAGATATCAGGGACACAAAGATAATTACAAGTACACAACTAAGCAGACAGTTCAAACACTATACAGTTAGTGCTTTGAGAGAGGTCCGAAGAGGGTAGAGAAAAAGACGCCACCTAGACTCTTGTCCTGTTGTCTAGTTGACAACTTTATACTCTAGAGTTGAAAAATATGGCAGATCAATTGATATTTCTGGACGTTTGTAAATTTAAACATATCTTCTGGGACAGATTAGCAAACTCCAGAAATTTTCCAAGCTAAAAGTCATTTTCAGTTGAAAAGACAGATTTCCCGCTTCCAACGTGGTGATTAGCTTAATAATAGGAATTAGTCTCTTAATGCTTAAAATAGAAATGGGTCATCGATTTAAAAAAAGATGTTTATCCTCGAATTTGTCTTTTTGTTCTAAAAAGCTGAGAATGACAGAAAATGCCAGAGCCCAGAAAATAACGGCATTACAATTTTTTTTTTTCACTAAACACTTTGATGTTGTCTGAAAGGTCAGCTCCTATGTCTAACAACTGCTGGACATCAGACCAGAATATACTACCTGTCACAGCTATTATAGCTGAGACCCTTTTGGGGTTGCCCAGACTGGGAACTGAACCTTCACTCTACCACTTCATAGATCTGATGTCGGACTAGTTACTTAGTATCTTGCAACCACATTCTTCACCTGGGTTTACTTCAAGGGTCAACTGTGGATTAAATGAGGATGCCTATAAAACATTTTGCACAGCACCTGGCATATAGGCTCAACAAATGGCAATGTTCTAAGAAAGCAGAAAAGGAACAAGATTTATATGGCTTGCTTGCTAGCCAACTCTGCCTTTAAAAATCTCATACTTACTGTCAACACAGAAGCAAATATGAAGTAGTCAAATGTTCTAAATTCTTTCCAGAAGAGATGTGTTAGCACATAGATTGAGACATGTTCACAATCACAGATAGATTTCAAAACTGTGACTTAGCCTTGGTGGGGAGGGAACCCCCATTTTCCTCGTCTCTACCTCTTCAAGCTGGTGGGAGAACCTAAACACCCTACAGTTCCAAAAGGGAGTACTTTCCAATGCTGGGAAGATGCCTGCAGAGCATGCGAGAAATTCTGCAAACCAAAAGTGCATAATGCAGCTACTGACCCAGCTCAAAAAACAGAGTTCAGAAATGACAACTCTATAATCAAATGATCTGTGCCAACTGCCTCACCTCTGAGAGAGAGGCAGATTACAGACAAGGTTTCCTTGTCACATCTGGAGTTTCATTGTTTTCTGAAAACCTGACAGTTGCTGTTGTTTGAAATTAGGACCCTCTTGTTAAGAAAATGGGCAGTGAGCTTGTCAATAGAATCTGGAATGAATGCAAGAGAAAATTGTGTGTGTGTGTGTGTGTGTGTGTATACACTACTCTTTACACAGTGGGTATGTGTGGACAAAAACCGAGAGTCCTATCTACATATACATTCTTCTCTAGACCCATATTAAAGGCAAAAAAGTACCACAAGGAGTATTAAAAAGTTCAACAAGATGGAATTAGCTAATAAATAATAAAACTACTAGAAACATCGATATATGCTGATCACAGGGACAAATAATAAGACACATTTTCATTAAGCTTCCTCACAAATGCTATGGGAGCTCCTCTTTCAGCCTCTCTTGATAAAGAAAGGGAAGCTAAGAGAAGGTGAACGTCTTGCCCAAGACACAGAGCCAGTAAACAGGAGAGCCCAGACAAGAAGCCAGGAAGCCTGATCTGACCCTAGAGACAGTTCTACCATGTCACCAAACCATCTCCCAGAATCACCACTATGACCATGAGAAATAATATAAGGAGTCAGTAATGCTTTTTTTTTTCAATCTTCAACAGCATAGGAAAGTTCCTACAATATTATAGTTATAGGGAGAAAAATATGGAAACTTTTTTCCTAAAAATGTCAACATTCAAACTTCCATAGAAGTTCCCTGTACACGTATATTATCTCTAAGAGCCATCCACAGATAGCAGTGGTCATTCAAACATTTCAATCACCTAGCAAGAGTGATTTAAATTGGTTCAGTAGGGATACCTGGGTTTAGCAGTTTAGCTCCTGCCTTCAGCCCAGGAAGTGGTCCTGGAGTCCTGGGATCGAGTCCCACATCGGGCTCCCTGCATGGAGCCTGCTTCTCTCTCTCTGCCTGTGTCTCTGCCTCTCCGTGTGTGTTTGTGTGTGTGTGTTTGTGTGTGTCTCATGAATAAATAAATAAAATCTTTAAAAAAATAAAAATAAAAAAATAAATTGGTTCAGTAAGTGATTAAGGCACTCATTGTGTGTCTCAAAAACCTAGTTGGCTTTTTCAATTACTTTATCAAGTATTACCAATTAATTTTTTTGATAAAATAAATTTCAAATTATTCTATGCACAGGATGAATCTCAAGTCCTTCTTACCACAATGACAAGGACAACTTATAAATACCTTTAAAAAATAAGCACCATTTAATAGTTATTGACCAATGTTGGCATATCCATCAGTTACAACAGGATACATCCCAAACAGCAAGAACAGAGCTAAATTCCATTACATCATGACTCCAATCAATCATGATTGATTACTAAATAAAACAAAATCAAATGAAAACAATAATCTATTATTAAGCATTTATGTTTTTAGTTTTTAAGGCTATCTCAAAAAAGTTAGGTTGATTCAATAATCTCAGGACAGTTCTACTCATATTGATGTTAAACAATCTTCTATCTCAAAAATAAATGATGGTCAATGTTCAATAAGCCAAGACTTTTATATGAAATTTAGCTTGAAAAACTGTGTTTTCCAATCTATCCTTCAGTAAATGCATCAGATGGAATGCAAACTGATTTTAATATTGTTCAAAGCTAAAAGTAAAACTTAGCATAGAACATAATTCAATATATCCCAACAGCAAAGATAAAAGCATTTAGCATTATCTGCAAATATAAATTATTTCTAACTGCAACAATTAGACTTGATTTACATGGATACACACACGCCAAGGAAAATGTTACATATAAGCTCCACATCTGGTTTTCAAGCCATTCACTACATTTACCAAGTCATCATGTGGCTGGTGACTTAATAACACAAGTCTAAGACTTACTAACTATTCAGTTGATCAGGAGAATTACTGTATTGCTATTACTTCTACAAAGATCCTTAAGAGTTTGGAGGGTTTTTATTTTTGTTTTGCTTTGCTTTTCTGTATGACCCCTATAGATAACCACCTGCACCAAATGAAGAAATGAGGTGGAGGTTATACGAGAGACGAAGGCACACAGAAAGCATCTATCCTCTCAAGTCTTTTCCTCAATCTTCAATTCACAAGACTACCTAGCACGAATTTGCTAACCCTCATTCTAGTCTCAATTCACTCATTTTCTTTATAGACACAATTTAGTACAACTCTGCATGGTGGCTGCAAGTCAGACACAAGGGTTATAAGATTGACCTTTCATGGATAAGCCGAAATGAAAATCATCATTGAAGAAGTGCAAACTAAAGAAATTGAAGGATTAAGCAATTCGATGGAGACAAAAGCATTCAGGGTGAGTCATGCAGAGGCAGCAGGCTGGGAGGGTTTACCTAGTTCACTGTCCAGCTCCTCGGTGTGGACCCCTTCTTCTCCAAAGGAATAGCACAAATGAGACAGAAAAGAAAGAGAAAAATTCAGACACCAACACCAAGAAAGAAAACTCCCCTCAGAAAAACAGCAGCAAACACATCACTCTGTTTTGTCCTTACCTGCATTGTGGCCTGTCTCACTGGCTTGGCTAGTAAACCAGAGACCTCAGTGTAAATCACAAAACGGTAAGAGCTGATATTGGCAACATAATTATATGGCTCATTTCCTTGCACATCAGAATAGGGTTTGATTGGTTGTAGAAGATGACAAATACCTTTGTGGTTTCAATGTTCTTAAGTGGGAAGTCACTTATTACAGACCTTATTTCGGGCAAACAAAGCTGTTACACCTTTCAATAGGAGACCTTTTAATCCTGCAATAATCCTCTAGTCAGCAAGGCAATTATGCTCACAATTAAAGCATTACTTAACTTATAAGTAATACTGCTGCCTGAAAAATGGAAGGTGAGGTCAAACTGAGAATGCAGATTGTAAAATGTGCTACACTCCAGGGTCTTACAGAGGGAGTTAGAGAGGAATTATGTCAGCAAGTTAGGGAAGCAGGCTTGAAGGCTGCCCTGAAATGAGTATGGGGAGCCATCGTTTAGTTTGTATAGGACTTCTAAGTCAAACAGCTCAGAAATATTAGAATGAAAATGCTCTCGTAAGTCAGAGGGCAAAAACCAATCAAGATACTTTCCATTCTTGACCTCCTCCTGCTGTAAGTAAAACATTGTATTATAACAGAACGTGGGACAACACATAACAAATCACTGCATGTGTAAAGTCTCTCCAGCTACAGAGCAAGTGGCTGTTCCCTCTGCTGTATGCTCCATGAACACAGAGAATGAAACTGTTTTCACTACTGTAAAATGCTCAGTGCTGAGGAGTTTTTGGCACATGGTAAGTTCTAAATATTTCTAAATGGATCGATGGATGTCTTGATTATTGACTTTAGCAATCAACATGTCTTGATTTAAAAACGATTCAACTGCCAACAATAAGTTTTGGTGTTGGCATTCTCTCTTAAAAACGGAATCTTATTTACATAAAATCTTTCAAGAAAATACCCATTTAGATATTATCAAATAATGTTGGGGGGTGCATGTATTCGTTTCTCCAAAAAGTATTTAATGAGAGAGACCTACTATGGACCAGTCACTGTGCAAAGTGACAGACCAAGTATCCTTATGGGGGAGGAGACAAACCTCAAACTCCCATAAATAAAACTATAATTTAAACTGTGATTATTTCTCTAAAGTAACACATATCACAGGGTGACCTAATCGTATCTGGGGGCAAGGTCATGGAAAAAGTCCTTGAGCTGTAACCTAAAGGATATGAACAATTTAACAAAGAACTGAAGGTGAAAAATAACTGGAATTTAAGCTTTATGACAGCAGGGAATTTTTGACTGCTGTGTTCATTGATACATCTGAGGTTCTTAGGACACACTTGAATATAGAAGGCAATCAATAACTGTTTGTGAAATGTAAGAATATTCTAAGAGAGAACCAGTGGGGCTGAAGGGCAGAGTGGAGAGAAACAAGAGTGAGAAAAGTCAGGGGTCAAACCACTTAGGGCTTGGGGACCAGCTAGGGGGAGGGCTGAGTATTAATGGTGCAGACAGATGACCAGTGAATAGGGCTTGAGGGAGTGGTCAGTGATAACGCAATCACACTGACATTTTAAGACTGCTCTGGGTACACTGTAAAGAGAGTGGGAAAGCGTATGGGTAAGAGATGAGTGTGACCTCAACTATGATGTGACAAGTGGTGAAGAAGATATTGAATGGATTCCAGAGGTATCTGGGAGGCAAAACAAATTCAGAGGGTAGATGGGTGGACATGAATGTCTAGGTAAGTAGTAGGTCAAGGGGGACTGAGGTATGCATGGATTTTACCCTGGAACAAGGTAGGGAACACCTACAGAGGACCAGGTTTTGTGGGAAAAGAGATCATTAGTCGGGTTTTAAGTGGACTGAGTTTGAAGTCTCTTTCAGACAAAACGCATTATCAACCAGGCAGATTAAAATAGTGGCCTGGAGCCCAAAGGCAAGGTGAAAGATCAAAATCCCAGTTCATCACTTTTTTTGAGTTAGGAAACAGAATATATAGAATTTTTACAATAAGAACGATGCTATATTGTTACATTCCATGTGTCTATGACTTCCAGAAAACAGAAAGACAGAAGCAAGACTGTGACCAACATTATTCTTCTTCGCATCATGACGTAAACAACACAAGGCAGATTTGTGTTAACAGGCAAAAGAAAATGCAGGTGTGGGGACTGATAAATGACAGAGTGGTAACATCTGGTTATATATTTATACTGTTGGTGTATACAGACACACAGACATGCATATAATTTCTAGAAAAAAGGATATGTGAATCCTTTTTTTTTTTTTTTTAAAGATTTTATTTAGTTATTTGAGAGAAAAAGACAGAGACAGCAATAAAGATAGAGAGCATATAAGCAGGAAGCCTGATGTGGGACTCAATTCCAGGACTCTGGGATTATGACCTGAGGCAAAGGCAGATGCTTAACCTACTGAGCCACCCAGGTGCCCCAAGGATATGTGAACCCTAACACTGAAGGGATAATTAATAAACCAGCAGTATTTGGTATGAATACATACTTGTTCCAGAGATACTGTCATTAACACCAATGACAAGAATTCTAAGAATTAAAAATAAGAGTTGACCCTTAAACAATACAAGGGCTAGGTGGTGCTGACTCTCTGCAGTCAAAAATCTGTGTATAACTTTGGACACCCTCCCGCCCCCAGAACTTAACTACAAATAGTCTATTGTTGAAGACCTTAGAAATAGCATAGTTGATTAACACATATTTTGTACACTGTAAGTACTATATACTGTATTCTTACAACAATACTTAATCTTTCTTAATATTTTTGGCTCTTCACAAAGATATAAGATTCATTTGCAGGCTTCTCAAATAGTCAGAAACCTCCCAAAATTTTTCTAATATATTTATTGAAAAAAAATCCACATAAAAGTGGACCAGTATGGGCAACCCCGGTGGCACAGCAGTTTAGCACCACCTGCAGCCCAGGATGTGATCCTGGAGACCTGGGATTGAGTCCCATGTCGGGCTTCCTGCATGGAGCGTGCTTCTCCCTCTGCCTGTGTCTCTGCCTCTCTCTCTCTCTGAATGAATAAATAAATAAATCTTTAAAAAAAAAAAAAAGTGGACCAGTACAGTTCAAAGCTCTGTTGTTCAAGGGTCAACTTTACTAGATTTGGTAACAAAAGCATTCAGTAACTCTACTCAACATTTACTCAATAAAGTTTCTCTTGGTAAAAGCTACTGGGAGTCTTCTACCATCTAGAAAATACATTAATAGGCATTTTCATATGTTCCAGTGTAATTATAATGGAGACCGACACTGAAGATCCTATAGTAATAAGTCTAAAATGCCTTCACAATCATCAAGCATCAAATAAAGATTAAATTTTGTTCCCTGAAATCTTATGGTTGAATGTTTTTATGTTCTGATCTTTGAAAATTGGTCACTTTTATATTACATGTTAAATATAATATTTGAATAGCAGGACAGTTTCTTATCCCTTAAGCATGCAAAATAATGAAGCTGACCACACATTTTCAATTCCTTCTTCAGGAATGAGACTAAGCAACCAAAATAAAATGAGCATTTCAGTCATGCCTCCTTAGTCAGAAGGATTTATATTTGCATTTGGAGTCAGATAAATACGAACACATAATTCTATGCTCATTTCATGGTATCTGCAATCCATGTACAGCAGAAGGATATAGGAGGACAAGGTTTTGGCAGTATTACAGTTTACCGACTGATATTTTCAGACAAACCTCAAGTTTATATATACGACAATTCTGTCCCATAGGACAAATTAATAAAATTTCATTATCTTACAGTAAAATGCATATTCCATAATTATACCACTAATTCAAATGCCAGAGATGAATAATGAGTAGCAAAACAAACCATTTCCCTTTTAATTCGTCCATGTCAAAAAAGTAATTTTGGTAGAACTTGGGATAGACTTCGGTGTACTGAAAAGAAACATATTTCTTCTAATTTTTTTTTTCATTTTGGAAAAGTAATTAGAAATCCTAAAACCCTGAAATGAAATCTTCAAAATAGTAACTCTTATAGCCAATTGATTCTTTTTTGAGATTAACAGGGAAAGTTGGGCTAAGGGTAACACCTCAGGCTCTTTCTTAGAAAAATGTACTTTTCAGATAATTAGGATATATTCTAAATTACACAGAAATTCCCAAAGAAGTCACAATCTGCTTTCCCTGTGTCAAGTTATGAAACATGTAGAATTCAATAAAAGGTCTTGATTTTTTCCTTTGAGACTTTGTAATATAGGATTAGGATCCAATAGGTAAGTAACCAGAGCATCTTTTTTTCTCTATTCCCAGAGATTTTTCTAGAGTTTTTTTTCCATGGTCCTGAAGGTAGAGGTTACATCTTCATCGAAACAGTTTGTCTTATTATTATTTTTTTTAAAGATTTATTTATTTATGATAGACATAGAGAGAGAGAGAGGCAGAGGGAGGGAGAAGCAGGCTCCATGCCAGGAGCCTGATGCGGGACCCGATCCCCGGGCTCCAGGATCGCACCCTGGGCCAAAGGCAGGCGCCAAACCGCTGAGCTACCCAGGGATCCCCCGAAACAGTTTGTCTTAAAGTGACTTCTAATGGAGATACTAGCATGAATCTGTATTCATGTGTAAACAAATCATTCCTTTAAAAACAATTCTGATTCCCCTGCTGCTTTTGGAAACTACAGTTCATTTACTAGAAATTGGATTACCTTTTAAAAACTCAATTGTTAAAACCTGGTTGCTCTTGCTCTAAAACCTTAAAATTTACACCTATGAATGAGCCCCCAACTCACTTGAACCAAGACCTCTTCCTAGCCCCTTACCATCATCTTCACACTCTTCCAGAGGCTTCTGCTGCTTGTTCAGGCACCGAGGGTCTAACCAAGATGTTGTTTTTGTATTATGGCTGAAATCGAGAAACAAAAACAAATACATTTGAAAAGGAAAAAAAAAAAAAAAAGCAAAAAGCTCAACGGCAAAAGAATTACACATTCTTGAACATTTCCCCTCAACTAGAGCAAAGCTATTTTCCAACAGCAAAACCAACCCAGAAGAGAGCCCAAGTTTAGAGTTAGAAAAGGCTCGGGAAGGGCCTTAGGTAGACTTTTTAACTCATCTAAGGTATAACCATTCCATTACAGAAAGCTTAAAATGTGACACCAGTTTTATTTCTGAAAAATGAGTTTCAAATGATACTCTTTGTCTATACGGTCTCTCCTTGTCCAGACTTATTTTATGTCTTCACCTTTGCAGAAGAGCAAACTCCAATTTGCTTTAAATTTGTCTCTGACTTAAACCTTGGATGCTGGAATTCACAAAGAAGGCTGCTATTTCACTCATTATATTACATAAGATTTCCCCTGACACTGCGAAACTACCTCAATTCATGCAATTGGCTCACAGCTGCTAATACCTATCATTAATCACAGCATACTGAATTACGTTGCACACAGAGTGAAGGCAACTTGAAATTACCTATCATAAATAGGACTTGGGCCAAAAAACCTCACAAAGCTTGAAGCAGCTGAACTGTCTACTTTCTGGAGGGCACAGCCCAACTCCAGATGAAGTGTTTCAACGGATGCTGAGCCAGGCCTTGACGGTCTGAAATTGTACAGCAGTATTCCCAAGATTACTGCCCAGCAACCATGTTAGAAGCATCATGAGAACATCTGGAGGAACTGCCCAGAAAAAGCTCAGTACCCTGGGACAAAGTTCTCCATGACTCCCAGGCCACTCTGTGCAAGTTCAAAGAAGGCCAGTAGTAGTTCAAGTTACAACCAGAAATGAAAATAAGAAATTAAAAAAAAAAATTTTTTTTTTTGAGGTTTAGGTAGTAACCTTAATTGTTTTGGGACATCTGAAGTTTAGGTTGTAAACGCTGAAAAACATTGCCACAATTATTTGAGATTCAAATCTTATTGTCAAAAACACTAATGGTTTCAGTGAAAAACAATATGCAAATGCACATACAAATCACCTCAACTGTATAAAAAGGGGGAAAAAAACTAATGAAAGGTAAAACAGTAACAACTATCATCACTGATGTTACTTCTTTGTTCACTTACAACTAGCAGAATCTGTTCTTTTACACGTATGTCACAATTTACAAGCCATCACAATAACCCTATGAGGGAAGTATTAATATATTCTAAGATGAGAAAAATGAGGACAGAGGTGAGGAAATTTGTACCAGGCTACTTAGTTGATACCTAGCAACATTGGCAATCAAAACCAGGAGTCCAACACCAAGACCCATGGTCTGCACTATTCCTAAACCAGCAAGATAGTAAAAATAGTCATTGCTGGGAAGAAGATTATTTATGATTTAAAAAAAATACTTTTGATGAGATGAGCACTGGGTGTTACATGTTGACAAACTGAATTTAAATAGAATATTTTTAATTTTTATTTATTTTTATTTTTTCAATTTTTTTTAAAGATTTTATTTACATATTCATGAGAGACAGAGAGAGAGAGAGAGAGAGAGAGAGAGAGAGAGAGGGGCAGAGACACAGGCAGAGGGAGAAGCACGCTCCATGCAGGGAGCCCAATGTGGGGTTCGATCCTCGGACTTCAGGATCATGCCCTGGGCCGAAGGCAGGCGCTAAACTGCTGAGCCATCCAGGGATCCCCTAAATAAAATATATTTTAAAAAGAAGAGAATTAAAAAAAATACTTTTGTATTTTAAGATATTGTAGTTGTAAAAAAGAACATAAGAGGGACTCCTGGGTGGCTCAGCGGTTGAATATCTGCCTTAGGCTCAGGGCATGATCCTGGAGTCCCGGGATCAAGTCCCACATAGGGCTCCCTGCATGGAGCCTGCTTCTCCCTCTGCCTGGGTCTGTGCCTCTCTCTCTGTGTCTCTCGTGAATAAATAAAATCTGTAAAATGAAAAACAACAACAACAACAACAACAAAAGAGTGATCCCACCTGCCCTGTACCCAGATTCCCCCAATGGTAATATCCTACAAAACTAAAGTACAATGTCACAACTGGGATACTGATCTGCATATGGTCAAGATACAAAACATTTTCATCATCATAAAGATCCTCATGTTACCCTTTTATAGCCACACCTGGTTTTCTTCCAATCCCTGCCCCCCAAAACCCTTTTTAAATCCCTAGCAATCACTAACCGATGTTCACCATTTCTATGGTTTTTTCATTGCAAAAATGTTCTGTGGAATCAAACATACATAATCTTTGGGGTCTGCTCCTATCTTTCATTCAGCAGAATTCCCATCAAGGTTATTGCATATAATGATAATTAGTTCTTTTTATTCCAAGTAGTATTTCATGGCATGAATGTACCAGAGTTTATCTACTGAAGGATATGTAGGTTGTTTCCAGATTTTGGCTATTTGGAATAAATCTACTATAAACATTCATGTCCAGTTTTTTGTGTGAATGTTAAGTGTTCACTTCTCTGGCCAAATGTGCAACTGGTGGGTTATATGGTAGTTGCATGTTTAGTTTTATAAGAAACTCCCCAACTGTTTTCCAGAATGCCATACAATTTTACATACCCACCAGCAATGATCTAGTTTGCATCTTTGCCATCGTTTACTGTTATTACTATTTTTTTATTTTAACCATCTTAATAGGCATGTAATGATATCTTTGTAATTTTAACTTGCATTTCCCTAATGGCTAATGATGGTGAACATTTTTTCATGTGCTTATTTGCCATCTGTATATCGGCTTCAGTGAAATGTCTGTGGTTCACTTTCTAATTGAATTTTTTTAATATTACTGTTGAGTTTTGAGAGCTCTTTATATACTCTAGATAACAATCCATTTTCAGATATGGGGTTTGCAAATATTTTCTTCCAGTCTGTAGTTTGCATTTCATCCTCTTATTGGGGTCTTTCCTGAAGCAAATGTTTTTCATTTTGATGACATCGTATTTATCAATGATTACTTATAGGGTTTGTGTTTTTGATATCAAGTCTAAAAACAAAAGTCCTTGAGCACCCCAAACATTTATTCCCAAAAAGTATAACTGCATTATGCTTTACATTTAAGTCTGTGATGATCTATTGTGAGTTAACTTTTTGTATAAAGGTGTGACGTTGAGGTTGAGGTTAATTTATTTACTTCTGGCTAAATGCTTAATCTGGTACCACTTCCTTGAAATGGCTATCTTCCCTGAATTAAAGTGTTTTGGCATCTTTGTTGAAAATCATTTGCATATATCTGTAGATCTGTTTCTGGGTTTTGTTGACCTACGTGCCCATTTCTTCACCAATACCACACAGCCTTTGTTACTAAGGTTCTAGAAGTCTTGATATCCAGTATACTGATTACTCTAACTTTATTCTTTCCTTTCAAAAGTGTTCTAGGAACACCTGCGTGGCTCAGTTGGTTAACTGTCTGACTCTTGATCTCAGCTCAGGTTCTCATCTCAGGGTTGTGGGTTAAAACAAAACCAAACCAAACCACAAAGTTTTCTAGCTATCCTAGTTCTTTTGCCCCTCTACATAAATTTTAAAATAAACTTATCTATGTTAACAAAAAACCTCACTGAGATTTTGACAGGATTTGCATTAAACCTGTATATTCATTTTGGGAGAGGTGACATCTTTACTATACAATTGAGTCTTTCAATCCATGAATAGGGGACACTTTTCAATTTGTTTAGATTTTCTTTGATTTCTTTCACCAATATTTTGTAGTTTGTAGCATACAACATCCTGTCCATGTTTTGTTAGATTTACATATAAATGGTGTTTTTCTGCAAGTAAATGTGAATTTTATTTTGAATTTTGTTGTCCACATGTTCATATAGATACACATGTGTGCTTATCTTTTGTCTTGTGATCTTGCTGAACTCACTTCTTTTAAAACTTTTTTGAACACTTTTTGTGATTTTGTACATTTCTTATGTACACTCATGTAATCTGCATAGAGGGATAGTTTTATTCCTTCTTTTTCAATCTGTAGGTCTTTTATTTCCTTTTCGTGATTTATTATCCTGGCTAGAACTTCCAAGATCATGTTGATTAAGAATGGTGGGAGGTGGGATGCCCAGGTAGCTTAGTTGGTTAAGTGACTGACTCTTGGTTTCAGCTCAGGTTATGATCTCAGGGTTGTAAGATCAAGTCCTAAGTGGGGCTCCAATCTCAGTGTGGAGTCTGCTTGTCCCTCTCCCTCTGGCTTCTCCCCACCTCTAATAAATAAATAAAACCTTAAAAAAAAAAAAAAAGGAGTGGTGAGAGCTAATATCCTTGGCTAGTCCCCAATCTTGCAGGGGAAGGTTTTTTTTTATAATCATTAATGGTTTTTTTTTTTTTTTGTATTTTACCACTAAGTATAATGTTATTTTTGGTAGATATTATAAAGTCAAGAAAATTTCCCTCTGCTATTTTTATCATGAATGAGTGCTGAATTTTGTCAAGCACTTTTACTGCATTGATGAATGTGATCATGTGATTTTTTTCCTTACTATCTTAATACGGTAGATTATATTTATGAATGTTTCACATAGTGAACCAATTTTGTATCCCCGGGATAATTCCCACTTGGTCATAGTGTAGAGTTCTTTTTCTTTTCTTTTCTTTTTAAAATTGTATGTATTTATTTATTGTGAGAAGATGCCAGTGGGAGAAGGCAAAAGTAAAGAATTTCAAGCAGACTCTGAGATGAGCATGGAGTCCAATGCAGGGCTTGATCCTAGGACCCTGAGATCATGACCTGAGCAGAAATGGAGTCAGATGCTCACCCACTCAGCCGCCCCTGTGCTACAACTCTGTAGTTTCCTTTTTTCTTAGAGTATCTTCGTTTTTGGTAACAAGGTAACAATAGCTTCATACACATATATGCTAAGTGTTCCTTCCTCCACTTCTATTTTCAGAAGGAGACTGTAGAAGTTTTATTCTTTGAGCCCTTCTCCAGTGAAACCATCTGGGCCTGGAGATTTCTTTTTCACGAGTTTTTAAATGACAAATTCATTTTCCTTAATAGTTATAGAGCTAGTTAAATTATCTATTTCATATTGGATGGGTTGTGGTAGTTCATGCTTCTCACGAAATTGGGCCATTTTATCTAAGTTGTCAAATTTATGTGTGTAGATTTGCTGGCAGCACTTTCTGATTACCTTTTAATGTCTTCAGGGTCTGCAGTGATTCCCTGTTTAAGTCCTAATGCTAGTAATTTGTGTCTTTTTAATTTTTTTTTCTTTGTCAGTTTTGTCTTGTTATTGTTCACTGAACAGCAGACTTTCAATCTATTTGAGTATAACAGATTTACGTATATTTTAATTTATTTTATAGTTTAATTGGCCATTCTGTTTTCCTTTTTTAGTGGTACATAAAAAAAAACCATGGTAAATCTTAACAGAGAATTTTGATAATAAAGCCAAAGAGCAGCATTTTAAAAACTGACTATTACTCATTAAAAAGTTATATTATCTTAGAGTTTTTAGAATGGTTACAACTGTGTATTTTTCAATTTTTAGTAAAGGTTATTTACTAAATGTTTACCTTTAACAATGTGCATTATATATGTAAATATACACACACAAATAAGATACATATATAGGTTTTTTAATTTTGAAAGACTTTCCATATCTATATACTGTAGTCCCCCTTTATCCACAGGAGCTCAGTTCTAAGACCTCTAGTAGATGCCTGAAACTATAGACAGTACTGAATCCTAAGTATACTATGTCTTCCCCTATACATGCATACCTATGATGAATTTAATTTATAAATCAGGCACAGAGATTAACAACAATAACTAATAGTAAAATAAAACAATTATAATAATATAGTATAAAAAAGGTTATATGAATGTAGGCTTTCTCTCTCTCTCAAAATACCTTAGTGCACTCTATTCACCTTTCTTCTTATAATGATGTGAATGATAAAATGTCTATGTGGTGAGATGAAGTGAGGTGAATGATAAAAACATTGTAATGCAGCATTAGGCTAGTACTGATCTTTTGACAATATATCAGGAAGATCCTCTGTTTCCAGAACACAGCTGACCACGAGTAACTAAAACCATGGAAAGTGAGACTGCAGATAAGGGTGGGTGTGGGGGGTGGTCCTGTATTCTCAAATTTTAATCTATGTACTTGCACCATGGGGGGAAAGAAAAAAGACTCAAAATGGATCAGAGACCTAAATGTAAAATGTAAACCATAAAATTTCTAGAACAAAGATAGCAGAAAATGACAGCTTTATAACTTTGATTTAAGCAAAAATTTCTCAGCCAGCACACTAAAAGCACAGCCCCCAAAAGAAAAACACTGATAAATCAGACTTCCTCAGAATTAAGAACTTCAGGCTTTTCAAAAGACATAGTCAAGACAATGATAAGAAAACTCAGGCTTGGGGAGAATGTTGACAAACCACAGAGGATAAAGGAATTATATCCAGAATGTAAGAAGAACTCTTAGAACACAACCAAACAATAAAAAACAAAAATTCCTGCCATCCAATTAAGAAAGAATAAGCAGAGGATTTAGCTCTTCCTAATGGCTCCATATATTTTATATACTATGCCATTATAGGGATAATGGGATATTTAGGGGAATTATTAACCTTATGCTTCTTCAAGCTCCTCAGATCCAATGATTAAGATGCTATGCTAATTGCTTTTTTGGACAAAGCTGGTTAAATTGCCTAAAAGAATACCATCAAGCAGGTGGTGGGTCCTTTTAGATGTAATTTACCAGTGCGGCCACTAGGGAGCAGGAAGGAAGGGGAGATGACAGAAAAGAAGTACTTCAGGGAGGAGGAATGGTATACTTTACTCTATAAAATAGACTTCTCCATTTTCGGTGTAGGCCATCTCCCAGTTCTCAGGTAGAGGACCTAAATTATCCTCTGCACAAAGAGGTAGGTATTGAGGGAACTTCTGAGAAGCGTCCGTGATGGGAGCAGCGACGATGCTACTATTCACAGGCGGTAGTGCTGCTTCTTGGAGAGTGTGTTCTTCTTGGTCACCAGAATCGGCTGTTAAATTGCAGGGAGATAGAGAAAAGAAATTCATCAATCATATCCCAAGCCAAGGAGTTCACTACTGTTTGTGTCTGTATTCTTAAAAGCCCTCACTCTTTCTTAATTGCTCACCATCAACTCTATTCTGTTTTATTTAGATGGAAATTCTTTCAATAGAAATCAAAATGACATACCACATTTATTAGACCTAAAAAGAAAGAAGAGATAGACATGCTCAAATAATGCATTGCTCAAAATCTTGGAAAAGCCAAAGAACAAATTCATGACTCAAAACCTCAAGTCTCTTGTATTAATAAGGCCATCAAAACACAGAATGAGCCATACTCTTGCTCTTAGGTATCATTTGGCTTCATGATTCAGACGTCCCTGGAGAGCAAGAAGAAAGTCCATGCTGCAAACACAGGTATAGTGGCATCATTATCCATTTTTGTATCAATTATTTAAAACATTTTTGGTAGACAATGGCAAAGATCAAAGACTGGCATATCAAACTGGAAAGTATACAGAACTTTAGAATATAGACACAGCTATACCAATGAGTCAGAGTCGAGCCTCTTTTGGAAAAGTGAGGGGAATGTTCCTGTGAAAACCAAGACAGTTACCCCCAGAACAGGATCATGTGGGTGGACTAACTTGACTTGGGCCTTAAAAGAAGACTCTAAGTACATGAATCTCCTTGCCTCCTTATTAACTAGAAACATCAAGAGTTGATGTCATCAAAGTATCCACAAATGGCACTGTTGACATTCTGGCTGAATTTTTATAGAGGCCAAGAATATTAAACATCAGTCTCCATGGGGCTTTAAAACATAATAATCAAGGGTTGTAGTTATTTTCTATCTCCCACAGTAATTCTCCTGTAGACATTTCTGATTTCTGAAAGCAGACTGAGGAATAATAAAAGGCTGTTTTCAAATCTTTCTCCAATGAGTAGCGCTCAATGACACACATAAGAATGAGGGTAATTCAAAGTTTGGATGGAGGACATGTTAAGCCTATTAAGCACCTCCACCAAAAATCCATCACCATTGCAGGCTGCCATGCATCTCTCTCATCTTTTCCTAGAATCACCTCTCAGACCTCCCTTTAGAAATCCATCCATTCAAAGTCCTCGTGGTCCAGGTGGGGGCTCACTTAAACCCATTCCTAGCCCATGTGGTGGGCCTAAGTGGCACTATCACTTTTGTCTGTGATCAGATAAGGAACATAATCCAAACCAAACCAGGCATTGAAATTGCCTGCAATTACCCTCCTGATGCTGAAATTATGAAGCTGACAGACTCTCATGCCACAGGTGCTGGTGGCCATCTTGACAAGCTTGGCAAGACCTGCCTTAGAATTGAGGCTCCACAGAGGAAAGCAGAAATGAGAGGTAAAGTCACCTCATGCCTTTGATTGAGCCATTGATTCTATGTGCTCCCAGCCTCTTCAATTGCTTGATCCCCTAAATTCTTGCTTAAGCCAGTTTGAGTTGGTTTTACAATATGTATCCATGACTGGAGATTAAGAAAGCAACTGGAGGGACACCTGGGTGGCTCAGTGGTTGAGCCTCTACCTTTGGCTCAGGCCGTGATCCTGGAGTTCCAGGATCAAGTCCCACACCTGGATCCCTGCATAAAGCCTGCTTCTTCCTCTGCCTATGTCTCTGCCTCTCTCTCTCTCTCTCTCTCTCTGTCTCTCATGAATAAATAAAATCTTAAAAAAAAAAAAAGCAACTGGGATTTTGAAGTAGAAAAAAGGAAATGAGGCCAACATGGAAGAAATATTTCGAAATTACTATCAATAAAAAATAAATTCAAAACTTGGCAAGATTTAAGAGAGTCGCCCTTAGTCTCTAGGAGCCAACATTTAATCATTTCTGATATTTTTAGAATGTACACATCTCACATGGATACATAACAATCACCTGGAAAGACTGCTAAAATGCAGATTCTGACTCCTTACTACAAAGATTTGGGAGAAGATTCCAAAAAGTGCATTTTTAAAGCACCTAGTGATGAAGATTCAAGTACCAGAATCATATTTTCAGGAAAGAGATAAAGAATTTTCTAGTGACTCTGTCAGCTTCTAGGAGGGGTTTTGTCCTACTGCCAAGGGGCCAGAGTAGGAGACAAACTCCTCGGTCTGCCAGAGGCACAAATGATACATTTAGAAGGGGTACTAGAGAGAGAGTGCAGCCTGTCTGAAGGGAGCAAGGAACTCAGTGCCAGGTAATTAGCATCCTTTTTTTTTTTTTTTAAGATTATTTATTTATTTATTCATAGAGACAGAGAGACAGAGAGAGAGGCAGAGACATAGGCAGAGGGAGAAGCAGGCTCCATGCTGGGAGCCCGATGTGGGACTTGATCCAGGGTCTCCAGGATCACGCCCTAGGCTGCAGGCAGCGCTAAACTGCTGCACCACCGGGGCTGCCCGGTAATTAGCATCCTGAGGAAAAGTGGACTCAGTATCTCTAGATCTCTGGCTTTTTAAGAGAAGGTGGGAATCTGTGTATTTAGGTAAACACTCCAAATATTTCAATCACAATTCCTTAAAAAAAAATAATAATAAAGCAATATCGCACAACCAAAAAAGAAAAAAAGAGAGAAAAAAAAAGAGAGATTACTGATTATAAGCACTGACTCAGGATCCAGACTGCTTGACTTTGAAGCCTGGCCTCACCCCTTATTAATGTGGGCAACACAATTAACTTCTATATGCTTTGGTTTCCTCATCTATAAAATGGAGATCATCATATCAAGTCCACAGGATTATGGGGAGGACTACATGAGTAAAGAAGCCAGGACAGTGTCTAGCATATGGTTAACAGCATTTGTCAGCTGCCATCATCATCGGTTTCTTCTTCATCAAAGTTATTATGAGTAACCTTTTCTCCAGGTCACATCTGGCCTTTAGGAAACTGGCAGAAAAATGATGAATGTGATATCAGACTACAATCATAGGTTTGCCTATTTCTAGCTGTGTGACTTTGGAACCTTTCTAAGCATCTGTTTCCTCATCTGTAAAGTGGGAACAATGCACATGCCATGAGAACTGAAGGACTAAGGACAAGTAAAATGCTTACCAAAGTGCCTGGCCTTCAGTGTGGGCGTCATGGCTACTCAGGACTGGAACCTACTACTGGAAATGCCAATATACTAGAGCCAGTGATCATCTCTTAACACGACATTTAAGAGCTAGAGAAGTACCAGGACAATGGATGACATTCAATAATTTTACTAAAGAATTTTAATTAACCCATTTTAATAGAAACTGGGTGTAACAGGAAAAAGGCATGGCAATCGGTGGGACATAAATGTGAAATGATGTGGCTTCACACTGAGGATGTATAGTTAAAAAAAAAAAAAAGGGGGGGGCCTGCCAGGGTTCCAAAGCTTCAACTATGGGGAGGGAATATTAGCAGACTGGCAAGATATCTAAGTAACTGTAATTTCCTAAAGACAAATGAAAATCTTTCTAGCAACTGGATCTTATTTTGTATTATCCAAATATTTTGTATGTTATATATTTTGTCTTCTTTTAAAAAAATGCTTTATTGAGGTATGATTGACATACTAAAAGCCATGATATTTTTTATCAAAAGAATTTTTTTAGCTTCACTGACGTATAACTGACAAAATGGTAAGATACTTAAAGTATACATCATGATGATGATTTGATATGGGTATATATACATTGTCAAAGGATTCCTCCCATCTAATTGATTAACCAAAAACAAAAACAAAAACAAAAAAAGCCATAGATATTTAATGTAAACAATTCGACATGTTTGGCTTTCTGTGTCTTCTTTCCAGTTCAACAGAACCTTAAACCATCTTTCTCTCAAAGAAAATAGGAATTCCAACAATGAGATGCTGGGACAAAATACGGACTTAAAAATTCATAGCCCTAATCATGGCTTTGACTTTGACATATACTCTGATTTCAGAAAATTTTTCATTTGATTTCATAAAATCTTTCATGTGATTTACCAAACATTTAAGAGTACTGCCATAACTTTCTTAGAACGGTTGCTAATGGATCCAAACAGGATAGGTAGAATGATTACTGGAATACAGAATGGATGAGGGAACAAGGAAGCCTGGTTCTCCCACTGTCTAGTAGGGGAGTACACACCATTCCTCGGTGTTCTCACCAGCAAAATGGAGAAGTTAATGCCTAGGTTGCTTAGCTCTCAACATTTCCAGGTGGTTTCTAGGATCTGTGTGAAATTGACTTGTAAACCATAAATGAACATAAATTACTTTTTCACTTAAAGGAAATAAGAAGTTCCCAAGCATTTACATATACATACACATACTTGGGGGCTTCCGAAGGGGACTTTGAGAATATAAGGTCATGTCAAAAATACGTTTCTAGAGCCTGTATTATAGGATATCTACTTTTAGATTTAGGTGCATTTCTGACTGCATACAGAGCTAATAAACTCTGTATTTAAAACACAAAGAGCACTGGATAAGCATGCAGGCTCTGAAGTTAGCTTTTGGGGTTTGACACTCACTGGCTTTGTGATCTTGGGCAAGCTATTAGAGCTCTCTAGTATATGTGTAAAAAGCTTTACAAAGTGCCGGAGAAACATTAGCTCTTATAGTAATATCATCTCTTCACATTCCAAAGCAATGCTTTATCATTGCCTGCTAATGGAAAAGAAACATCAGCAACCTCATGTTCAAAAATAGGGGAGGCTGCTGAGAGAAAAAAAGGAAAAGCCTCAAAATACAATTAAATAACATTTGGTGTCTCTTAGAGGGAGTTAAAGGATGGTGGTTTGTTACAGATTTTCCAAGCTGTCTAAAACAAGGTACTTATACCAATGCTTTCATTTGGTATAAATAACTGTGTGCTTTGGTCAGTGGTATGCTTTGGTCAGTGGTCATGAAGCATGCATGAAGAGTGTTCATTCTCAAAGGCTCGTTTAGGCCAATAATTTGGGCACAGTTTGTAAAAGACTGGCCTATTGCTTTGTGCTCAACAGTCAGTACCACAGGGAGTATCTGGGATGACTCTTCATTGCTCAGCTCTTGCCTCAGTCACTGATGACAGAAAAGAATTGAGGCTGTCCCCTGGATGCTTCTTGCCACAGTCTCTTGCTCTTTTGCCTATAAACATTCCCAATATTATTCACACACTTTGTACCTCCTTCAAAAGACTAAAGCAGAAGTCACCTAAGATAGTAGCAACAGCATGTTAATTAAAATATTTCAGTAAATATTTTTATTTTTAAAAATTTTTTAAGATTTTATTTATTTATTCATGAGAGACATCGAGAGAGAGAGAAAAAGAGAGAGAGAGAGAGAGAGGCAGAGACACAGGCAGAGAGAGAAGCAGGCTCCATGCAGGGAGCCCAGTGCAGGACTCAATATCAGGACTCCAGGATCACGCCCTGGGCCGAAGGCAGACGCTCAACTGCTGAGCCACCCAGGCGTCCCTCTCAGTAAATATTTTTAATAGCTTCATCATGTTTCTCTATGTGGATACAACACTCATTCCTTTATCATAACTCTCCCAACCAGGAGCCAAGACCTCATTATGTTATTGTCACTCTATGCACCAAGTAGCTGGTGGATTGGTACTTAAAGTGGTTCAGAGAGCAAAATGCTTTGACATAGCTAGTTTGATACACATATCATAGGCCGGGTAGTGTCAATTATTTGAAAGAATTTATATGAGTTAGGGTATGACAGGTTGTCAACTGTCATAGTTATAGCTTGGTAAGTGAGGAGGCATTTACTCAACATACTGAGGATGCCCATCACATGTGTATCTGAAGATAATTTCTCTCTGCATCCTATCAGCTTTCTTGGTGTTAAGGACAGGAAGCGAAAGAAGATAGTCAGCTACCACTTGACTTTTGTGTGGGTGTATGGAGAGCAAATGATCAAACTGATTCTAGCAATGATAACCTGGGCCCCAAAGTTTTTCTCTGATGCCAGAATTTCAAGTGAGCTTCTAATGGAGTCAGTTTCTGAGGCAAGCCTTCTAGAGATCAAGATTTATGGTAGCTAGAAACAGGAAGAGCAGTAAAACCTAGAGTCAATAAATCCTACTTTGTTCTTGCTTTATACCAAGAAATCTACTTAATAAAGAGGATAAGTAAGGGATACACATTTCTTGGGGACCATCCAGTCCACATGGCAGAGCTATTTCAGTGCACATCATTCCGAAGGTCTTATTTCTGTGCCCACAACTATGCTTTGGGTTATATTATCATTTGCTATCCTTACTTATTGGAAGATCAAGACATTATAATGTTAGCTACTTTTTAAAAGAAGTATTAGCTCTTTTTCTTCATAATCTGCTTCTCTATCAGCAAGGACTACTATACATGAATCATGTATTTCTAAGTAAGTGAAATGAGCTGATCTCAACAAATGCATATGTAAAAGATGGTAAATTTCTTCTAGCTATTATGACTATGGGTCAGCCCGTGGCCTAACCATTCTAACTAGAAAATGGAGATTTTCATGGAATCAGATTCTAGAGCTGAAAGGGAGAACTTAGATATGATTTAACCTTACCCATGAACCAAGAAGCTAGGATAACAAACTAGATCTCCCTTTACTCAATGCTTCTTGCAGAAAGATTGGGTTACTATTATAGCAATAAAACCATCAGAAATTATTTTAATTGTCACCTTGAAGAATTTAAGGCTTCTGAGCTTAATGAATTAGAAAACTTCAGGAGGCAGCCTGGGTGGGTCAGCAATTTAGCGCCACTTTCAGCCCAGGGCCTGATCCTGGAGACCTGGGATGGAGTCCCATGTCAGGTTTCCTGCATGAAGCCTGCTTCTCCCTCTGCCTGTGTCTCTGCCTCTTTCTCTGTCTTTCATGAATAAATAAATAAAATCTTTTAAAAAAAAGAAAGAAAACTTCAGAGAGGCTTATATGGGTTCTAGGAAGCATTCAACTAATACAAGTATTTCCCTAAATATTCTATTAGATTTGCTAATGCAAGGAGGAAAATACAAGCTTAATTCCCCCTTTATTGGAATTTAGTCTAATCAAGTAATAACAGAAGTATGGTGATGTCAGGAAAGTTCACTAAGAGAGAGGAAGTTCTCATATACTGCAAATAGAGAATTCCCCCAGAGTGATACACTAAATATTGAGGAAACTACTAAAGTAGAAGAAAAATAGAAGAAACAAGCTGTTCTTCAAAGTCACAATACTATAAACTGGAGTGACTCCTGTCTTGCGCAGTTGTGAGTCCCTATATAAGGTCAAACCTTCATATAGTGAAAAATATCTTTGAACAGTTCTGGGTCACTACACTAACCCAAGAAATATACACCATAGTCTCTATGAATGGTACCCCTAGGAATTGTGCAATACTCAACCTGTATAGTCTTACTCAGAGGCATTGTCCTTGAAGATCCCCTCATAAAATATGGTATACCTAAGCTTGGGCATAGATGCCCCTGAATGCATATTTAAACGCATAATGCAAGGAGTATTATATGCTATGTAATATAGGGATCCCTGGGTGGCTCAGTGGTTTAGTGCCTGCCCTCGGCCCAGGGCGTGATTCCAGAGTCCGGGGAATCAAGTCCTGCATCAGGATCCCTGCATGGAGCTGGCTTTCCCTCTGCCTGTGTCTCTGCCTCTCTCTGTGTCTTCATGAATAAATAAAATATTTTTTAAAAAGATATAATCAAGTATCCATTATGTTTCCATCTTTCTCCAGTTAGGGGATATAGAAAAATTGAACAAGTTAACTGAACACTATACAATTCCACTGTAATCTCTATTTACAAAGGTGGAAGATAAAAGGATGCTACCAGCCTTCCATACAGCATCAAAGGATATTAAACTGTGAAGCAAGTCCTCATATTTCTCTTTATAAGCCACGAGGCATAATTACAGAACAGTGTCAAGACCAAGAAATAAATGAACAAAACACAAATATTCTTAATACATACCATTTTGAAGTGAAGGAAACAATGCTGATTCTTCTTGATTCCCTTCTATAGACATTTCCCTCTAGCATTTTTAAGATATTTGGGAGAAGTTAAAATATTCTTGCAAAGAATCATGGAGATAGATCATGGAAAAGACCACCCCTTCCTCAAGCTTTGCATGGTCAGTTTGAATTTTGTCAACCCTTCCGAACAGTTCTTGAGAAGAGATACCTTTTCTTCGCTCTCTGCAAAACCCTCTCACCACCCCTTATCCCAAGTCCATCAAGGGGGAAGGTGGTCTGGTCTTTACCTGTAAAGCTACTGTTCATTTCAGGAACGTCATCCTCCTCCTCATTCTCCGCATGGACTATGCCAGCATTTTGCATATCATTGTAGGATTTGGTTCGCTTTGGGGTCGACTGCTTGGAGCCAGACTGAAGGCTTTGCAAGGCATCCGTTGTGATCACTTTCCCACTGACTGGCTGGCTAGGAGGTTTGGGTGTCCCATAATAGTTTCCTAGGTGATGGAGAGACACATTTGCATGTTTTAGAAAGAATACTTTGTGTTTTTTTTCAAGGCTTCACATCTGAATCTCTCAGCACATTGGGGAAAAAAATTTTTTTTTAACTAGAAAACCAGAACACACTGTATTTCATTTCTGGAATAGGTTACAAGAGATGTGGTTCCTACCAAGGTAGACATGGTGATTTCAGAAGTCAGGAGGAAAGCTGCATTGTTTAGTTGCAAAGAACCTACTAGTAGTAAAAACAAAGCTGGCTGTAATGAATAGCAAAACTTCCTCCTCATTACATTTGAAATTCAATTGGTCACTTTTTTATATATATGCACCAGAATAATGCTAAACCCAATTTAGAGTTAGCTTCACAGAAAATAAAAAATTCATTACTGCCAGCACCTTTACGTGCCTACAAAGTCAAGGTCACCTTCCCTTAATAAGGGGACTCCTTAAGAGGAAACCAGGGCACTATTTAAAAAGGAAGCCTGTGAATACCACGTGGCACCTCTTTAACTGAATGGCAGGCTTGACTCTCAGGGTCATGTGGGGTGGGAGCAAACCCTTGCCAAGTTTTAACAGAAAACTGTGTCAATGGTGGCACGCTGGTCACTCTTTTAGGAAATATCCATTTCACTTTGAGCCACTTTCTCCCCACATTTGACTCAATGTTCTAAGTGATTCTAAATAGTACCTGGGGGGATCCCTGGGTGGCACAGCGGTTTGGCGCCTGCCTTTGGCCCAGGGCGCGATCCTGGAGACCCGGGATCGAATCCCACATCAGGCTCCCAGTGCATGGAGCCTGCTTCTCCCTCTGCCTGTGTCTCTGCCTCTCTCTCTCTCTCTGTGACTATCATAAATAAATAAAAATTAAAAAAAAAGAATCTTTAAAAATAAATATATAAATAAATAGTACCTGGATGGATTTTTACATTTTATTATTTTAATAAATGTGTATATTTTTAATGTGGATTTAAAAATGTAGCTACGAAGTCATGGTTTTAATATAAAGTTTACTTTTCAAATTAAGTGAAAAAGCAATACTTTTTAAAAGTGACTTTCTTGTTTTAAAAGTCAGCTATATATAATAAAAAATAAGTAACTGAATAAATAATAGTAATGGCAGTGATTAGAGTTTCCTTTTGAAAACTTAAGTTAAAAAAATAAGTTATTTTAAAGAATATTCCAAGTAAATAATAGATATTATGCTCAGATATGGACAAAACCATAAAGGTGATTCATGAACAGCCAAAGTTTGAAAAATACAGCTCAATAATATGTAGTGACTACATGATAAAAAAAATAGCACTAGAATGCCACTAATCCAATCCCCATCACACATCTTCTAAAGGAAGGCCAGGAAGATAAATTACACTGAGTCCTTCAATAAATCCTAAGCAATGTTTGTAATTCTTTGCTTGGTAAAGCAGAATTTATACATAATAACAAATCTCGTACACACTGTTTCTTCCCCAGGATTCATCCCACTGTCTAACTTCAGTACATAATTACATAAAGTAGACATTTTATTACACAAGTACAAAAGCAAAAGGAGACAGTAACATATTGCTGTGCATGAGACACACAGGTGGTCAAGGACTGGCTTCCATTGAGCCTTTATTTTATAATTAAAATCTTTTTATTAATATCATTTTTAAAAAATATTTGTCAAACCACACTTACAAATATGCACAACCACTTTCTTTGACAGTGGTGTGACAGTGCAAGTCAGCAGGGAAACTAACCACACAAGTTAAAACCTATAGTAGACTAATGGGTACCATGTTTGAGTTAGAAGGACACCAGAGTAAAACCTGAAAGACATTTTGGAGGTTTGTACTCCACTCAATCATCATAGTTCTTTCACAGAAGATGACGGTATCAGTTTCTTCAAAAAACTTGTCAAGTTTCCAACATAATGGTCTGGGATGGGATATAACCAACCTGAAGAAAGCCATCCCATATATGTTTTTAGAGGCATTTCCATAGAGCTTACATCTAAGGACATCCCACGTCTTTGTTGAAGTTGAAAGCAGGCCATAGTGCTGAGTTTTTCATGGACTGAGGACTGTTAATGCAGTTTAGGCAAGTAAAACAGCTATTTAAAAATTCATCTTCGGGATCCCTGGGTGGCGCAGCGGTTTGGCGCCTGCCTTTGGCCCAGGGCGCGATCCTGGAGACCCGGGATCGAATCCCACGTCGGGCTCCCGGTGCATGGAGCCTGCTTCTCCTTCTGCCTATGTCTCTGCCTCTCTCTCTCTCTCTCTCTGTGTGACTATCATAAATAAATAAAAATTAAAAAAAAAAAAAAAAAAAAATAAAAATTCATCTTCACAGGGAAAAAAAAGAGAGACGAACTCTAATGAATTTAATTCTAATTCCCTCTGACCACCATTACACCAAAGTATCATGTGCATTTTTGAGTTGCAAGTGAAACAAAGACCAATGTCTACATAAGACGACTTCACCAAAAATATGGAACCAAAGGATGGGTCCTTTTATTTATAATTTTATCATTTTACAAACATTATCATTCACTTTCAGGGCCATTAAACCAAAGCAACATTCAGGAAATTGTTGTGACTTAAAAAAAATCAACGAAAATGTAGATACCCTCAGTTTAGGACAAAAATAAATATCGGGAAAAGAAAAGTTCTCCATACATTTGACAACTACGTGTGGATTTTCCTCAGTTTTCAAGTTCAGAATCTTTCTTAATAAATGATGAGCAGATTTCTTAATGCAACTATAAACTCCCTAAAACAATCCACTTACTCGTAGTTGTTTACTGTTTCTGAAAATTAGTTTAAGATTGACTGGAGACCAAAAAAAAAAAAAAAAAAAACATATTATTAGGCTGAACCACATGCAATGGCTGTTGTAGAAGACAAGCTGTTGTGTAGCAGTAATCTCATCAGGTTAATCTAAGGTACAGGCATGTAGGTGGTGAAGAGACAGTCTGGGCTTCAAATCCTAGCTTCACCACTAACTGGCTCCATAATCATAGGCATCTAACCATTCAACAAACAAACAAACAAGAAAAAAAAAAAAACCTCTTTGTCCTCTTCTATAAAACTAGGATTCTATGAATACCTAGTTACTATCTAGAGCACCGGTTTTGAGGATAAAATGCAATGGTCCATTGAAAGCCTTTAATCCACACTAAAGTCGGCCACTACACTGAGCCTTGATAAATGCTACTTAATGTTGATAGTTTCTCTTTCTAATCTTTCAAATGAGCTCATTTCACCATGTTGGAAGGATTAATGAGACAATGTGTCTGAGGTGCCTCCCACAAGATAACTGAATATTATTCCTTTACTCTTGTAAGGGAACAAGCAGCAAAACTTGCCAATGACCAAATAACCTTGGGCAAGTTTTTTTTTTTTTAACCCTCAGTCTAATACTTCTCCCATCTGACAGAAATGACAGCCCCAGCCTGACTGACTTCACAGGATTATAACTTTCTAGAAGGTATCCTGTAAACTCTAAGGAGTTATAAATGGGAAATGGTGTAATTATTCAAATCCCTCCAGCATTTCTTATCTTCCATATTGCCTACAAACTTTAAGGAGAAGTTTATTTCTAGTAGTTCTCTAACTATAGAGGGTTCAACTTGCCTTCAAAGACATTGTCCACCTCTCCCCCCTCCACACACACACCGATTTAAAAAAGATAACTTGAATTAGTCACTAACATATAAAAATGGAATGCTTCTGATTAAAATCTGGATATACTGAGAAGTGCTGCTTGACAAACTGTAAGTTCTGGTTCCTTAGATTCCGTCTCTCCCAGACAGTGTTGATGACATGTGTGTGACCACAGCCAATTTACCTGGAACACACTACATTCATTGAATTAAGGGTTTTGTTTTTTTTTTTTAAAGATTTTATTTATTTATTTGACAAAGAGAGAGAGCACAAGCAGAGGGATAGGAAGAAGCAGGCTCCTTGCCGACCATAGAGCCTGACATGGATTCTGGGAACATGGCTTGAGCCGAAGGCAGACGCTTAACCAGTTGAGCCACCCAGGTGCCCCTGCATTAAGGATTTCTGCAGAGAACTTGTTCTCCCACCTTTGGTGTGTCCCTGTCCTTGCTAGATGAATATCTTGGCCCCAGTCAAGAAGAGCTTTGCTAAGGCTGCTGTAATGCAAAGGCATGGGCATACAAAGGGGCTTAGACACAGAAGGGAGGGAAGAAAACCTAAAACTTCAAAAATGGCCTCAATAACTCGAAGACTGGTCTTAGTGATTTGATTCTGGGTAAATGTGGTTTTGGTCCCTTGGACTCCGGGTGGATGGAGTTATGCTGAAATCCCATGTTGTCTTCACCAAGGAAGGATGGGCAGGATGAGTGGTGCATTTGCTATGGGCCAGGCACCATGGGTTCACTGTTTCGACCTGCCCTCTTCACTTTCCGCATCTAGCTGCCTGGCCCCTGGGCATGTCCCTTACAACTGGCCTCTGCCAGCAAACTCTCTGTCTTATCAAGCTTCCACGCTGGTCATCATCAGGCCAAGCCTGGCCATGGTAGAGTGCAAACTTACAGACAGTATGCGCAACAGACTTCCTGTGAGGAATACATGGATCACTTGACGGTATTAAATAAAAATCAGATGAAGAATTAGAAGCGATTAAAAAATTAATTGGGTTATCACCTGGCAGCCTTTACAGTTTCTAGGAGACCTGAGTCTAACTGTCCTACACTCCCCACGTTAGCTAACACACACTTCCTGAGGTGGCTGGCTCCCTCTCAAGTGGGAATGTGTGTGTCTCTGCAGCTATTTTCAAAACTGGCTCTACAATAAAACTTAACAGGGATGGTGGCTGGGGAGGGAAGAGAGGGCAAGGGAAGACAGAAGAGGAAGCCACTGCTGGCCTTAATTAACAGGCACAATCTTTGGCCATGACCAAGCCAAAGAAAATATTTTCTGACATGCATTTAAAAATTAATGGGGACTGCAAATCAATTTTTAGAGCTTGATAAAATATTTAAGGAGGACCATAACCCTGAGTTTTAAGCCAGAATGAATCAAATCTACACAGCCTTTCACTCTACAAGTTTAGTATTCATTTATCTCACTATAGAGCTTTTTTTTAATTTCTGCCAGCCACTATGCCAGACACTAGAAATAAAATGTAAAAAAGGGGATGAAAACATGATCTTCATAAATGCTCTTGTGTGGCACACATCAGTTTTCTTATTTTAAAGATTTTATTTATTTATTTATTTGAGAGCAAGCGAGAGAACATGAGCAGGAGAGAGGGGAAGAGAGAGAAGCAGACTCCTCACTGAGCAGGGAGCCCGACTGGGGTCTCGATACCGAGGACCCCGGGGATCACAACCTGAGCTGAAGGTAGACGCTTAACCCACTGAGCCACCCAGGCGCCCTTACCTCAGTTTTCTTAAATGTCGTGCAAACAATAAAGTTCTGTTGGCATGGAGATTCTGACTGAGTGGGTCAGGGTAGGGCCCAAGATTCTGAATTTCTAACAAGTACTCATGGTGCACTAGATCACCATTGCTCTTTAGGAGATGAGGAACACGGAGGCCAAGGCCAGTAGAAATGCCTGCCTTATGAGTCACTGGCTGGTCCAGGTTAAATAAGCACTCAGGCTCTTTGTCCTCCAGTTTATAATTCTATGCAGGAGGTGGGTGGGAGCCGGGGACACTTGTCTGTCCACTTCCTATAGAACAAGCTTCTGAAACTAAGAACAAGATGGTAGTGACTACCAATAGCTGGGAATCTATAGTATATGTCTTCAATGGGGCAATATGACCCCCAAGGGGGCAAAAGTCGGTTTGGGGTGTGGCAGGGTATAAAAGTCTTACTCTTTTTATGCGTAAAGCACAGATATATATATATATAGTATCTAAGGCCAAAGACATCCAGGATCTCTGTTTTTGCTAGCCTCACAGTCATGCCATTATCATCCACTTGTCCTCAGAGACTATTTCTGACCCCCACCCCCAATTAGATCAAAACCACCCTTAAATGTCCTCAGGGAACCATGTACCTCTCCTTCCCAATGCCTGTTGTTGTAATCATCATATGGTTTAACTGACCAGTATCGGTCTTTACCTCTAGACCACAAGCACCATGAGAGCAGGGACAGTCTCTGCTTTTGTACACTACTGCATCTCCAGGCCTAATGCAGTGCCAGCCCATAGAATTAGGAATTCTCTGAGAATGAGGAAATAAACAAGTAGAGACAGCACACAGGAATTCCAGCCAGGGATGCTCCTCCATACCTCTATTGTGGATCTGGTTTTTTAATAGCATGACTCATGGCAGTTTCTTCCCAGTCCATCAATCACATCTCAGTGACCTCAGATCTGCACTACTTCACTTTCCACTTGCTTGCTCAGCACATGATGGTATCAGTCCTAAAACACCCATCGCTTTCTTTTTACTCTTCCCTTTCTTACCTGCTCCACCCTACAGAAACATGATTTGCACGCAAAGGACAATAAGCCACTGTCCTATAATAAGATGTTTGTTCTTGCCACTGCCATTTGGCTTTGAACAGAAGAGGGTAATATAACTTAATAGCTTTGTGACCCTGAGCAAGGTAAGGGACCTCTCTCTTTGTGGCCTCAGTTCTCATGGTATAAAGATAAGAAAAGTACTCATCTAGCAGGTTTTTTTGTGTAGATGAAATTAGACACTGTGTACAAAGAACTCACCATTGCGTTTGGAACAATGTTAGCATGTAATGAACCCTAGCAGTCTTAAGTGGCACCTACTGTTGTAGACCAATAAAAGCTCTAAAATACAGAAGAGGGTGTTGTTATCAAATGTATATTTAAAGAACAATATTAATCAAAATTTACCTTTATTGTGTACCTCTCATGTCACTACCCATACATTCACTTACTATAATCTTCATTAATACTCCTATGGAAAAAGAGACATCAGTATTCCCAGATGACAATGAGATTCACACAATGTGTAAATGGGGACTAGCGCTGACATGTCCCCAACACTTATGTTGTCAACTCCAGGAATCTCTGTGGATCTCTAAGCAGGGAATTAAGCGAAACTACCCTGGCACCAGCCTCTTCATCTTCATATGCAGAGGAACAGCCTATTGCAGCACAGATTCCCTTTGGTTATTCTCATTATCAACAGAGAACATTCCATGGTGGAGTTTGCCAACAGAGCTTATCACAACAGACGGCTTCCAAGGCCTGCCAAAGAACAGGACTCCAGACTGTCTCGTTTTCCTCAATGACAAACAAGAACTCTCTTCACCCCTGCTTTATCTCTGTGTCCCCAAAAAGTATACCCTTGGCAGCTGCTTTTTTTGTAGACCTTCTAGGAAGCAAAAACAATAACATTATTGAATGCAGACATCCCTCTCCTTAATTAACATGCAGAAATATGCAACCCATAACTCGAATTTAAAATGTCACACTGGCACTGCACTTCCATGCTGAGGGAAAACCTTTGCAATGCTCAAAGTGTATAATCAGCCTCTTCTACCCAGAGGCATTTGTAAAACAGGCATGTTTGGAACCACCCCCACTGAATAGTTCATCCCTTGTAAACTCTCTCCTAGAGAAGTCCCAAGGGCTGGCTGAGGCAGCAACCTGTCTCACTGAGTGAAAATGTCAACAAGAAAAAAAAAAAAAAAAAAGAAAGAAAGAAAGAAAGAAAGAAAAGCAAGGCAAAGAGAGATGGTGCAGCTGATTTATTTTAAGCACCGTATCAAATAAATTTGTTCAGTGCCACAATTAGGAATTTGAGCCAAGGAGGAAAGACACATTTATTTCTGTTTTCTTTGCCTTGATGTCAAATCTATCTAATGACAGGAGGAGGCGTTGGTTCAAATTGCAAAGCAGAGATCAATGATGAGCTCCACAAATAGCTTCTATGCTTTGTGAGGGACAATAGTTAGGCTCTTAATGTAGACAGGTAGAGCCACTAACTGGTGGAGTGAATGCAACTCTCAGCATTATAGCTGCTGGGGCACAGGAAGTTTCATTATGCAGCCCCTAGCCCCACCACCAAACCTGGTCCTTTCCCAAGTTCCTTATCTCAGCAAATGGTACCAGCATCCATCTAATTATGTAAGACAGAAACTAGGAGTCATAAAGAAGGACCACGATCACTTGCATCTTCTACCTCCTTCTTATAACTGCTACATTTACCAAGTCCAGCTTTTTACATTCACATTAATATCTCAAGATGTAGTCATCTCACCACCGCCACCACCACCACAGTGCAAAGCTGACTCCATCTAGGGTTGCCAGATAAAACACAAAACCAGATGTTCTCTATTTTTATTTGTTAAATCTAGCAATCTCACTTCTAGAGTGATTCACTTCAATGATTACTTCTATAGGAAAGCTTTTCCCAACTCCAGAGAGATCAAATCTCCTCAACCTAAAGTCTCCTCTAGGGATGCCTGGGTGGCGCAGTGGTTTGGTGCCTGCCTTTGGCCCAGGGCGTGATCCTGGAGACCCGGGATCGAATCCCACGTCGGGCTCCCGGTGCCTGGAGCCTGCTTCTCCCTCTGCCTGTATCTCTGCCTCTCTCTCTCTCTCTCTCTGTGACTATCATAAATAAATATATTTAAAAAAAAATAAAAAAAAAATAAAGTCTCCTCTATAGACTCTTGCACACTCACAACTGTACACTTATTTCTGTGACTATTTGAATACTGTGCCTTGTGCACTGTAAGACCCAGGAGGACACTGACCATATCTGGTTTTGCTCAGCATTTTATGTTTAAAGAAACAACTGAGGAAACCAACTAGTCATACAGTCTACAAAGGAGGTGTCCATTTCCAGGGAGCAGAATGGGAAATATAAGGATTGCAGTCCTGCCTGTGACGTAGCTTGGGCGATGCGCTTTTGTGCAGGCTTTCTCCCAATTCTCTCTAGTGTCTTAGACTAGTCTCTCCCTGAATCTCAGTTCTGTCTTCTGAAGAAATGACTCTACTGCATTTCCAGCTTTAAAATCCTATAACCGGGATCCCTGGGTGGCGCAGCGGTTTAGCGCCTGCCTTTGGCCCAGGGCGCGATCCTGGAGACCCGGGATCGAATCCCACATTGGGCTCCCGGTGCATGGAGCCTGCTTCTCCCTCTGCCTATGTCTCTGCCTCTCTCTCTCTTTCTCTCTGTGACTATCATAAATAAACTTAAAAAAATAAAAAATAAAATAAAATAAAATAAAATCCCATAACCCTGCAACCCTACACTCCATACATATACTGACCCTTAAGGACTTTGCCTATGGTTACCCCACCTGAGGTTTTATTGCTTCACTCTACTTGTCCACCTTTTCACATGTCATTGATGTGCCCACAAAAGATCACCACTCACTACTCTGCAGTAACACACTCTTTGAGGGGATTCAAAATTATCCTGTTTTAAAGGAGCTTAACTCTTAAGCATGTGCTTAGCTCTCTACAGTCAGCTGAGAGGGGAGGGCCCATCTGGAGTAGGTGCTCACCATTCCCTGTAGCAGCTTTCATTCTCGAGCTGTGCTGTCAAATGTGGCAGCCACCAGATACCTGTGACTATGCAATGTAAAATCAGTTTCAATTAAACTAAATGTAAAATTCAGTTGCTTAGTCACAATAATTACATGCGGCTAGTGGCTGCCATGTTGGACGGCCCAGAATGCTGAACAGTTCCATCACCAAAGGAAGTTTTGTTGGCCTTCACTGGTTCTCAAGCAAGGCATAGTTCTTTGTCCCTCCTTCTCTAGGACTCATGTTCTGACCTTCTCTTGGTTTATCCCACTTGCTATCCCTGGAATCAGGCCTCAATACTAGTACTAACTTCCAAACTGAGATCCTATTCCTCAGTCGTTCATTTGAACCCCTGAGGTCCTCTGACAAGCTTCAGTTCAACTGTCACATCCACAAGGGGGTCTACTCTAATGTGAGATGAGATGCAGTACCCTTGCCGTATGCTTCTGGAGCACCCCGGTCTCCATTCTCAGAACACATGTGGCTTCTCTTGAAATTGTTTAATTTGCCTCATAATATTGAGGGGCTGCAGAGTACAAACCCTGGAGCCAGGCTGCGTGAGTTTGGATCCCAGCTCTATTCCCAGTTCACCATGTGAACTTAGAAAAATAACTGGCCTCTCTGGACCTCATGCTCTTCTTCCATAAAATGGGGAATCAACTGTACCTACCTCATAGGATCGGTGAGTAATTAAGTGAGTGGGTGCATGCAACATACTTTGAAGAACATCCAGCACATAGGATATGCTGGACAGTGTTGGCAAAAATAAAAAACGAAAACCATAAGCATCTTTAAAGGCAGAGCTGCTTGGTTTTCCGTCCTTTACATAACACCTTTGCCACAGAATAACATCTGATGCAGGAGCCCCTAGGTGGCTCAGCCAGTTAAGGTCTGCCTTTGGCTCAGGTCATGATCCCCGGGTCCTGGGATCAAGTCTTGCATTGGGTTCCCTGCTCAGGGGGAACCTGCTTCTCCTTCTCGCTCTGACACTCCCCCTTCTTGTATTCTCTCTCACTCTCTCAAATAAATAAAATCTTAAAAAAAGAAAAATCTAATGCAAAGCAAATGGTCAATAAATACTTACTGAATTGAACTGTGTATGTCCCAACGGGCTTGCTCTAATACTGCACTGCCGGAAACTTCCTGTATAGTCCTATTCAGAGCACTGTAGTGAGGTATTGGTGCAGGGATGCTCACTGCAGCCATGTTTACAAGACACCAAAAATGGGGGAGGGGTGGGAACATCCTGAATGTCCACCTGCAGAGGACTGGTCAGCATACATTGGGATACTTCGTAGCATTTTCAAAGACTGAGATAGAACTGTATGGGGTAATGCGGAAAAATTTCCAAGATAAGTGAAGTCGGAAGGCTAAGAATAGGGTGAGATAAACATGAGTATGTAGGTACATGCCCTCTGTGTCCCCAAACTTGCCCTGTGTGCAAGTTTTCTGAATCTCTACACTAGATCCTTTAACGGTGGCTCCCTATGGGGAGGAAGAGAAGCAAAATGGACTTACATAGGTTTATGTTCTTCACTATAGTATTTCGTCAAGTACATTTATTCCTTTTACTTAAAATGATCAAAGTGGCTTGCCTTAAAGAGTGTGTTGTGGGGGCACTTGCCTGGCTCAGTAGGAAGAGCATGCAACGCTTCACCTCAAGGTCATGAGTTTGAGCCCCACACTGGGTGTAGAGAATATAAAAAAGATAAATAAATAAATAAGCTTAAAAATAAAAAAAAAAAAAAAAAAAAAAAGAGTGTTTTTATGCCAGACTTTTCCTCTCTGGAACAAGGACAGGCAAAAAAAAAAAAAAAAAAAAAACCTGAGCAGAAAATAAGATGGTGAGTACCTGGCAAGTAAATAAAGACATTTTACTGGCAACCACACTGGTTTACTGACTAGCAGAAGGGGGAGGGAATCCACCAGGGTGGCAATTTCGGACCAGTCGTGTGTGTAAATATAAGAGCTAATGCTGATTGAGAGCTTACATGTGTCAGACACTATGCTCAGCCCTTTCCAATTATTGTCTCATTTAATCCTACCTATGAGGAAGCACTATTATTATCCTCATTTTACCAAAGGGAAAATGGAGACACGGAGCATTAAGCAACTTGCCGGAGGGCACACAGCTCGACAGCAGAGGGGCTGAGATTCCATCTCAGGCAGGGCAGCCGCCCAGCCTGCACGCCCAGCCTGCACGCTCGTTAGTGTCCGACAGACAGCCACCGTCGGGGCCAGTCCAAGGGAGGCAAGGACAGAGGAAGTTCTCTCAAGATCTATCCAGCTCTATTCCTGTGACAGTATCTGGCATTTAATAAAAATTCCATTTTGCTTCCAGCTTATAAGAGTCAACATAATACACTTCAGTTAGTCCCAAAAAAGTATGAGCTGTCTCATATGGTAGGGAAATTATACAGCTAAAAGGTCAAAGGCTGACAAACACTGAACAGTCAAACGGCTGAAAAATGGAATGTATTAACGCTGGGCCTAAGAAAATTTCAACTCCGAAACAACAGAGCAACAGTCACAGAACGACAGTTTTACATGAGGCGATTGGACACTCTGAAAAACATTTCCCTGTTGCTACCCACCATGGAGTTAGGTTCACGTATGGACGAGTTATTTCTAAGACTTTTTAGTTACATTCAGGATGTTCTTCTTGGGGTTTTCAGGTAAGAATGTGTGAGATCTGAAAGTCCAACTGAGCTGGGTTTGGTTCCAGGCTCCTGCATTTTAGCACCAGCTATACAACCTCGAAAATGTTCCTAAATGCTAGGTCTCAGCAAACCCATCTAAAAATTCAGTGATAAGAGTTACCTCTGTCAATGCAATATAATTAAAAAGGAAACAAAATAACTCCATCTACAAATCATTTGTAATATAAACAACTGGAGAAAATGAGTTTATCTTCCTTGTTTCCCAGACAAGTTGTTGTCTACACCACATGCTTTTCTTTTCCAATCCAACACTCTTTGGCATTGCACAACTACTCTCCCCTTCATCCTTTCCAAAAATGCAAATGGTTGTTTTTTATATTAGGGGATTTAAGCTCCCCAGATGGGCATAATAACTGATTTCAAATAAGGACAATCCACTTTCTGCTAATGAAAGAGGATTCACATTTGCCCTCTTCTGGGCCAACTGAATTTTTAGCTAGATTCACATTTGCAAGACAACCTTGAAG
Source organism: Canis lupus dingo (assembly GCF_003254725.2). Lineage (NCBI taxonomy): Eukaryota > Metazoa > Chordata > Mammalia > Carnivora > Canidae > Canis > Canis lupus. Next base: position 26,045,414 of record NC_064262.1, on the reverse strand, counting down.
ACGTTCCTGGTACATCCACTTAGCCCCCTCCCTTCCCTCACCTCACTCCTAGGCCTTAGTTACTAATCCTTTGGATCCCCTCCCACTTCCCCAAACACCAATCGTATCGCAACACTTCACAGAAATGGAGACAACCGATAATTAGCAATACTAGAGGGAAATATTCTTGAATTCACAATCAGAAATTTGATTAACATCTAAACACAGCCCAGGGTATATTCCCAATTTGGAAATGAGCAGAAGGCACAAAGATGATGCTCTTCCTTTTCTCTCACCAAAGAATATCAAACCATAATCCATATACCTAAGATCCATGACCATTACCTAACTGTTAGCCACTGCCTGTAACAGGGACTGTTATCATATCAAAGCTTTAATATCCCTAATAAAAGTCTTCTTGGTGTGTACATTTTGTTTTTAAGTCTACTCTTGAAAAATGCCCCTGTGGTCACCAAATAAATCCAAGTTTTATTTATTTATTTTTAAAGATTTCATTTATTCATTCATGAGACACACACACACACACACACACACACACAGGCAGAGACACAGGCAGAGGTAGAAGCAGGCTCCATGCTGGGAGCCCAACGTGGGACTCAGTCCCAGGACTCCAGGATCATGTCCCGGGGCAAAAGGCAGGTGCTAAACCACTGAGCCACCCAGGGATCCCCTAAATCCAAATTTTAAAAGATCACAAAGACATGCACATAATAATTTGGACAAATCTGACCTAGTTAATAGTATCATATTATGCTCTTCTGTCTCAAGTAATAACACTCAGAAGAGCAATCTAGCTACAATATTGATTTTAGAAAATGTATGCTGAATTTTTTTCCCTACCTTTGGCTTTGACCTTGACATCCTATTTGTGGAATCTTGTCCTATAGACATATTTTCACTTCTACAAAATGATTTATGTCCATGTTATTCAATGAAGTAGTGTTTTAAAATATTAAAAATATTTATCCAAAGGGAACTAGTTAAATCACAGCTATACTGATACCAAGAGATTACACAGCCTTGTAAAAGACAAAACAGTAATTTCTATTACTGAAATTGCAAAGAACTGTAAGACAGTGTTAAATAAAAGACCAAGGTACCAAAAAGCATGTATTGTATACTACTTTTCAAAAAAAAAAAAAAAATAGGGAAGAAATAAGAACATATGCAAAGAACACACATGCACATGTGTCCCTGTAATTACATTAAGAAATTGCAGAAGGAAAATGAAAAAGTAAATGGCACTGGATATAATTTTGAGAGACAGGAGAATTTGAAATTAGGCAGATAAGGATAGGTATACGAAAGAAATTTCTTACTACTTTTGAAATATTCTGCTCCCTGAAGCATATACATGTATTATCTACTAAAAAAATACATTAAAAATCAATTAATCATAAAAAAAATGACACTTCATTGCTTCAAGATTAAAAAAACACCATAAGGTCACATTTTGTGATTGACCATGATTCTTTTCCCTCTTTTTTCTAATACCATGAAAGCCCATACTAAAACACACACACACACACACACACACACACACAAACACACACACACACAAACACACACACTCTTCAATTAATAAAGGAGAAAACTCTTGGGGGGGAGGACATTTTAAAAGAGCTCCACAAAGCCTTACTCCATATATTTTATCAATCATATTAAGGTGAACTGCAATCTCTTATCATTGATTAGACTTCTCTAGTTCACAAAACCCTTTTGCCTCGATTGTTCCGGATCCTCTGAAGTGCCCAGGAGAGAGGCATCCTCACCTCTGTCACATAGACACACTCACCTTCATAGGTGCCGACTTCCAGAAGGGTCCCGCTCTGCTCGAGGTCCAAGAACTCCTTCACAGTCAGAAAGTTATAGTCCACGCCAGGTACTTCTCCTTCTCTGGGAGATCGGGTCGTGCCTACAGCCGACAAGACAAATGCACAGTCGATGAAAACAGAATGCTCCCCATTCAGTCGTAATTAGAATAACCTGTTCTGTAGGCTGGAGTTAGGACCTAAAGCTGCCCACCCATCTGCCCAAACAGAGACCCAGCAGAGACAACTTGTTTCTAACAGCACAGCATCCTCACTTCCACCCTCTAGTGCTGGGAACCTTCAAATGGGAGAAAGAACACAAACCAAGTCCAGCTGGATAGCCTGGGGTGAGTTTTTTATCATTTCTTAAAGTGCACTGAATGAAAACGGCAAACTGGATTTTATATGGACAACATTCACAACTGGCAGCTTTTAGGACTCCAGTAAATACTAAAAAGTTATCCACCTTAAGCTCACAGCCTAAGGGGCTTATATTTTTTAACACAGGCCTCAAAAATTCTTGTGTTCCAAAGTACATCCGGCAAGTTCCAATGTAATAAGCCCTTTGAAGAAAATGACACCCACTACATAAACACATCACTAGAGAAATGCAATTGCCCAAGATCGGTGGTTGGATATCTCCCAGGGATTAAAATGCCGCCGCTCTACCCGTGTAATTAATATGTTTGATGAAAAGAGGCCACCCATAAGTTCTGATGGGAAAGAAGGAGCACTGAATTGCCTAGAAAGTTCTCCCCTTGAGTTAATATGGTCATTCTCCTAATGACTAATAAATACAACAATTCTTCTTATGAATAACGTAGGGCCTCTGGAGTATGTATGTAAGTCACCCAGCTCAGGGGCTAAGCGGTAGACAAGTTATTTTAGCCTAATCTCTACCAAAAGTGTGGAAGCAATGTAGAAGGAATGTGAATTACACACAAACCAAGAAAACAAACCAAGAAGCAATTATGATAGTGTTTAAGAAGATAGATCTTCTGTTAAATATTATAAAAGAGCAAAAAAGAGCAAAACACATGATTTCTGCTCTTACATTCAAGTTAGGTGATACGATCAACGTAAGTCATTTTGTAAGGTGCCATTACCTGTGGTGCTTTAAGGTCGATGTTTTCCTACATGATAAACAGGGATTTTTCCATATTCCTAGGAACTTAATAAGCAAGGATTTCCCCCCTAATCCTAGAAACTTTAAAGCAATTCTATAACCAACTCTATGTACCTTGTGGCTCTAATGTTCTCTCATCATTTGCCTACGTGAATGGTCATGTCCACACACCTACTGTGGCCATCCAGAATTCTTTAAAGTCAAAAACTCAACACTTGTTGCATATTTACTTCAGGAAAATATATTTTTTAAATTGAGCCTGGTTTTTCTAATATCTGAAATCTGAGTGGGTTTTTTTTTTTTTTAATACCAGGTCTGACTGTAGAGTCAGACTACTTTAAAAAAAAAAAAAAAGATTTATTTGACAGAGACAGAGAGAGCACAAGAAGGGGGAGAGGCACCCAGAGGGAGAGGGAGAAGCAGACTCCCCACTGAGCAGAGAACCGGATGTAGGGCTCGATCCCAAGACCCTGTGCCAAGACCCTGAGCCAAATGCAGACGCTTAACCGACTGAACCACCCAGACGCCCCTAAATCTGAGTGTCATAAATAGCTGCAAACTGTATGGTTTTATGCAATACAGCATGGTTGTATTGCATACGTTTGCTTATCAGGTCCCACATGCTGGAGTTTTCCAGTAAAGAAGCGTGCTTATGTCCACAAGTCTACTCTTGTACTGTTTCTTGATCTGTTCCCATTTTGGGCTACCCTGGCAGATGATGACAAGTCCTTTCAGGTTAGCTTACAATTTTAAATTGAGATCTCCAATGTCAATCTAAAACAGTTCAAGGCTTGCCTCCCAACAAATTGTGGTCTTGGGCATGTTCCTTAGCTTCTGTTATTACTTGGTTTCCTCATCTGTGAAACAGGGATAATAATGGTACCTACCTACCTACACTATAGATTTGTTGTGTGTGAATGAATGAAATAAACCATTGAGAAGACTTAGCTCAATAATCATCATCACATATTATAGTTTATGTCATGGGTAGAATGAAATGAGTTGATAGAACACTATAATTCGGGGATTCCTGGGTGGCTCAGTGGTTTGGCGCCTGCCTTTGGCCCAGGGTGTGATCCTGGAGTCCCAGGATCGAGTCCCGCATCGGGCTCCCGGCATGGAGCCTGCTTCTCCCTCCTCCTGTGTTGTCTCTGCCTCTCTCTCTCTCTCTCTCTATCATAAATAAATAAATAAATCTTAAAAAAACCCACTATAATTCAAATGTTATGTATCTATTTATATGTGTGTATATATTATAGATCTCATTACATCTATCACTATGTTTGATTTCTTTTTTTTTGATAAATATTTATTGAGGTCTCAATTCATGCCAGGTACTAGTTCAGGCACCAGAGAAACTAGCAAACAAGACAAAGCCTCTACCCTAGTGAAATGTATATTTTACTATGAAAGACAGAAAACAAATGTGTATGTGAAGATAACATATAATTTCAGGTGGAAATAATCTTCCATAGGAAACATAGATTAAAATGCCTACGAGAAATGTAGGCTAAAGGGTTTAAAAGTATCTTGGAAGAAGGAACCACGCCCTGAGAGGAGGAAAGCTATTTTAGATGGGGATTAGGGAAAGCCTGGTTAAGGAGGTGCCACCCAAATGGAGAGGGCTGCCAAAGTGATGGGAAAGCATTCCAGGCAGGCGGAAAGGCCAAAAACTTTGATGCAGAAATAGACTTGGGATATGAGAAGTGCAAAAAGGCCGGAGAACTGTGACAGGGGAACAGGGAAGAGGTTAGTTAGGAAAGCTACAGCAAACACTTTATATTTTATTCTAAGGAAGAAGAGAAAGCTACTGCTAAGATTTCAGCAGGGTGGTGCTAGGATTCATTTTACAAAGATAGTGGAGCTTGACAGAGAAGAGGTTTTGGGCAGAGTAATAAGGGGAGACCGGCATGAACAGAAGCAATGAGACCAGGGAGGTGCTTATTATAGGGTCCATGTGAGAGAAAATCAGGTCATGGACAAGAAGAGTAGGACGGAGGCAGTGAGAAGCAATCAGATTTCTATTATACGTTGTGAATATTTCAAATAGCTGTGACACAGTCCACAGCACAGACATATTAAACTCATCAAGCCACATGAAGTCTATATTTTGAAGACAGAGCTTGCTGATGGGAGTGGATGGAGTGTGTAAGAAAAACAGAGGGATAAAGACTGACAGCCCATTCTTTGCCCTGGGCAAATGGCCTTGTGTCCTTTACAGAGATCAAGAAGGGGGGGAAGGGTTGGTGGTGGTTCTCAGGGGAAAAACATTAAGAGTTCATCCTGGGACGTGTAAAGTTTGAGTTGCCTGTTAGACACCTAGATGTGGAGGGCTCTGGACGACTCACCAGGTAAGCCTGAAGAACACAGTGGAGACTGGGAAATAAAATTGAGAGTGATCAATAAACCACTGGCATCTGAAGGCAAGAGAGAGATAATCTTGGGGGAGAGGGGAGTGTACAATAAGATGCCAAAAGGTTTGGGTTGAACACTAAAACTCTGTAATTTCTAGAACTGAGAAAACAAGGCAGATCCTCAAAGGAGACTAAGAGGTAGCCCGTCAGCAAGGCAGGAGCAAAGGAAGAGGGTATGATGTCTTGGAACCAAGTGAAAAAAAACTATTTAGCCTGCTACTGGGAAAACACAGTCTATAGCATATTGCGAAATCTCAGCGTGGGGCAAGGATAGAAACTCTTTGAAACTTGCTGCAAAGGGATCTGTCCTAAATGCATTCTATATGGCAACTCTTAGCCTCCACGCCAAAATTCCATTAACTTCATCTATCCCCATATCCTATCCCCATCCCCTCAAAAAAGATGAGGATAAATAAAACCAGTGCAAAATGTGTTGGGGTTTTCAGAGTCTTCCTTGAAACCAGACAATGGTGGGATTTTTTCCCCCCTGCTTCTTGAGCCACCTCTTCCTGAGTCTTTCAACCATGTTTTGAGAACCAATCTGTCAGTCACTCTAAAGGCAACAGTCACCCCTGAGTCTTAATTTCCTGAAAGGATCCAAAATTATGAAGAACTTCCAAAAAAAATGCTACATTTTAGAGGAAAGATGGAACCAGTGGATACGATTTTGCCATGTAAATAAATATGTTTGGTGGCCTTTGAGCTGCAGGGGAAGGAGGTGGGGGGCGGGCTAGTCTCCACCCACAAAACCTTCAGGGTTTATTACCCAGACAAAACCTTCCTACTCTGCAGGCAGGCAGGAGGTTTACTCCCAGTTACCCTCTAAGCAACCCGCCCTGGGTCTGGGCCAACATGACCAGGCTCCATTCAGTGTCGCTGGGAGAAAAGGGCAGGGGAGGGGACCCCGCCTCCTCTTTTCTTCTAGCAGAATGACAGGCTGCCGGCTGGACACACGCCTGGCAGATGGCATTTCAAAGGGTTTTCAGGAGCCATCTGGGGTGGGTACAATTATTACAAACCACGCTTCTAACAAAGCCAGAAGGGTTACTTCCTGGCAGAAGAGAAGTAAAACAAATTCTATCATGTTCCTCAGGGACAGCATATTAAAAAAAAAAAAAAATAATCACCAGGCTGACAAACTGGGGTTTTCTGCAGCCTACAACACTGCCTTTCTGCTTGCCTAGCCAGAAATCGGGCCAACAATATCTGCCAGTTATTAGCTTTAAGCAAATATGCACAGTGCTCACCTCCTTGCCTTCAAAAAACAAACACACAAACAAAAAAACAGGAGTGAGAGATGATCAAACAGTAGGAAAGGAGTAACAGCAACCATCTACTGGATACTTAATTATGTCCCAGGCAAGGTGTTAAGCACTAAAGCAGTACTACTGTATTTAATTGTTATAAGAAATGTAAAAGTAAGGACTATAATTATACTTATTTTATTGATGGAGGAAGCTGAGAGTCAGAGAAGGAAAAGTAACTACCCAAGGTCACATAACAAGTAAGCGGGGCAGAGCTTCCGTCTCTTAGAAAAAAAATATCTTTAGATATTTGCGGCAGCAGGGTTTTTAGCAAAAACAAAACAAAAAGAACAAAACAAAAGCAGTCCTCCAAAATTAAAAACGGACTGCCCATACATATGGGAATGATTGAGTGAAATATGGTAGATTCACCCTCAGGAAAATTTTTTCACTATGTTAAAAACAGTGAGATCTACACACAGTTACCAGAAGGAATGTCTATGATGTTCAGCTGAGGGATACAAACAAGTAAGTTACAGAATCATATGTAAAATATGGCTGCATTTTATTGAAAAACGGTAAAGGAAGCCCTATGGATGCTGCATATTTTTTGAGTTAATAAACCGTTCAGTGACTGGAATAATACTAAATCCTTAGCAGTGGTAACCTTCGGAGGGTGGGTTTAGAAATGGGAAGAGACAAAATGATAGTCTTTAAACACCTCTCAGACTTTGAATCATACCAATGGGTATGTAGCTGTTATGGCATTTTATAAATTGAATAAAATGATTATTTCAGGAATCTTGAACAATTTGATTCTCAAGTATCCTATTCAAATATCTTCCGTATTAACTTAGTCCTTGCAAAAACACGCAAAGGAATATAGACTCCAAGGGAATCAAACAATATGTTCCAAGGTTTCCCAGGTCATAGAAATCCAGCAGCAGTGTCAACACCACTTGCCTTTGGCTAATGAATAGAAATAAACTACGTATCAGGGCACCTGGGTGCCTCCATCAGCTAAGCATCCAACTCTTGATTTTAGTTCAAGTCATGATCTTAGGGTCCTGGGATCAAGTCCCATGTTGGGCTCTATACCCAGCGAGGAGTCTACCTGAGGACTCCTCTCTCTATCTCTCTTCTCTCGTCTTCTGCCCCTCCCCCTGCTCACACACACTCTAAAATAATCTTTTTTTTTTTTAAAAAAGAAATACACTACATATAAAGTTGAAAAGGTGATACTATTTTTCTGCCTGACTTTGTTTTTTAAACCTCAATGTGGGGCACCTGGGTGGCTCACTTGGTTAAGCAGCCGACTCTTGATGTAGGCTCAGGTCACCATTTCAAGAGTTCTGGGATTGAGTCCTGCATCATGCTCTGGGTTCAGCAGCGTGTCTCCTTGAGGATTCTCTCTCTCCCTGTCTCTCTCCCTCTGCCCCTCCACTGTTCATGCACTCTCTTTCTTGCTCTCTCAAATAAATAAATAAATACATCTTTATTAAAAACAAAACAAAAAACACCTGGAATGCCTGGGTGGCTCAGCGGTTGAAAGCCTGCCTTCGGCCGAAGGTGTGATCCTGGAGTCCCAGGATCGAGTCCCACATCGGGCTCCCTGCATGGAGCCTGCTTCTCCCTCTGCCTGTGGCTCTGCCTCTCTCTCTCTCTGTGTCTCTCATGAATAAATAAAATCTTTAAAAAAAAAAAAAACCCTCAATCTGTTCATCATTTTAACAGTCCTTTTCAAGTGTTAAGATGCCTATAAGATTTCACCAGGTATAGTCAATACTATCAACCCTTTCTACCACCAGATCATAACTTAACAAATTAATTTGAGCTACGCCCTACTGAATGTCTCAGTATGAATTAGCAATGCCCCCAAAAGTTCGCCTTTTAAAGCTTGAGTGGCTGCTTGCTTCCTATGCACATTTTATGGTTCATAAACTTTTAGTATACCTGGCTTGAGTTGACCCTTGCTGAGGGAAATCAGAAAGTGACCTTCCTTTATCAACTCAGCTCTATAAACCATGGCTATAGGAAGAGAAGTAGATTCAGAGCTCATTAGCTCTCTCTTCTTAATCTGAAAAACTCTTGTGAAATATCCAATTGAGGCAGCAAACAAAATCTTAGGGATGGAACACGATATGCCAGTTCTTCCTGCTATGTGTTCCCAGTACCATCAGGCATTCGGGCAAGCTGTCACTCAGCACCTGTCCAAAAGGTATCAAGGCCAGATTGCTAATAGAAGAATCATTACCCTACTAAGATTAAATTGTTAATAGTCGATGGTTTCACCTGCTGTTAAATTAATCTGGGTCGTGCTAATCAAAATCTAATAATGAGACTTCAAAAAATTATAGTCCCTTCAACTATCTCCAATGTTAAGGAAGAATCATTCTATATAATAAAGCAATTATGTGCATTGCTTGAAATTTGTTAGATATCCAGGACAGCCTCATGCTGTTCATTTTTTCAGCTGAGCTGATGGAGATGGAGCACAGTTGAATGTATTGTTCCTACAAATTCTCTTGGTCACCTACCCACATAAGTTTTGCCATATTTCAGGACGTGCAGTACTATTTACTCAACCTCTTCCTTCAAATCAAACTTAAAAAAAAAATGCAACTATATTCATGTAACAAAGAAATGCTTAACTGCTACACAATTACTAGAATAGTTTATAAAAATCGTACAATATCAAAAGCTGGCAAAAGTATGGAGTAACTAGAACTTTCATACATTGTTGTAGGGCTGCAAAATGGTATAGCCACCGGGAAAAGAATTTTGGCATTTTGTTACAAAAGTAAACATAAATTCGCCATATGATCCAACAAACATGGAAAGGAGACAGACTAATATACCCTTGAGAAGGGTATGAATCTTTTCATGCCCAAAACGGATTTAGAAACAACATATCCATGAATGCAGACCACAGCCTTCCATGTTTTAAGACTTCAAACACAAGTAATTTTTCTATGGTGCCTCAAATGTGGCAATAGGCACCCAAATGTATCTTTAGAATGCGTACTCCATGTTATCTTCCTGGATTTTTCAATAAAAACCACTCACTTTTACTGAAGCTTTTGTATCACCAACACTGCTAGTTAACATGAAGTATCCAAAAAAGTCCTGGAGACAGAAGTTAAACTGATCTTTTCTCATGAAAGAATGTGCATACATTTAAAAAGAGTCCACCTGGCTTCATCCTTGTGTTCTTTCAAATCTACATTTCTTGGGAAGAGACTGAGGAAGCATACTAAAGCTAGGTCATAGGTTAGGACCACTGAAAGTAGCTCCTAATTAAGGAATAAAGAACACAAATATCAATGGCTGCTATTTATTGAGCACTTACTGTGTGCCAGGGAATTGCTAAGTATGTGCTTCACTGAGGAGAGTATCCTGATGCTTGGATAAGAGCAAAGTTTGTTAGAGCTGCTCCCCCACCACTGTACCAGGCCAGCGCTTTCTAATGCATGCTTGCAGGCTTTCATTCTCCTAACAATTATTTTTAAAGCGCTGTATAATCTGTCAGGTGATAGGAATGAGCAAGACCCTGAGAAAGCTTAAAGTTTGTGGGGGAAAAAAACAATAAATGATATGAAGGAGAAACTGAAGGTGGTTCAGAGTCCTTCTACCAAAGGGACCTACCCAAAGGGGGGGGGGGCGGCCTAAAAATGAGAACATCCAGAGATGAAAGGTAGAAGAGTATGTTAAAGAATAGGAAAAAATTACAATGTGACAGGAGGAGAACATTTGTATGAGGTAGTCACAGAGCCTTGGGAAATACTGCAAGTATTCTGTGGCTCTTACTGGGTGTATGAGCCTGAAAGGGAGGGGAGGCGGGGAGGAGGGGTAGAAGGAGAGGATAAAGACCCAAAATACTGATGGTCTCAGATATGACAGCTCAGCACACTCAGAAATGGAATGGTCAAGGAATGAAACTGTCAGCTAGTAGCAGTGAGCAACACAGACACACGTACACACACAGCAGCTGTGCTGTGTCTTCAGCAGAACAAAGTTGGCTTCAAAGAGCCTAGCATCTGATTGGCCCTGTGTCCAATCCAACTCGATGCCTCCTTATAAACAACTAAAAGGGACCTGACTGGTAACATCCCTGTAGGATATTATAAATTAAGAAATAAAAAACCTAATAATCCTAGGAGGACAGGGACCAAAATTTTGAAGCTGCTGATGCATTATTTAATGCTCTACAAGTTGCCACTCACTCCTTCACTTCAAAGGAAGCCTTAGTGAGGAAAGAAGGTCATACACACTGTATGATGGCTGTTTTTACGTGTCAACCTGACTGGGTTACAAAATGCCTGCTTACCTAGCAGAACACTATTTCTGGCTGTGTCTGTGAGAGTGTTTCCTAAAGAGAGTAGCATGAAGAAGACTACTGTCACCAAGTGTAGGTGGGCACCATCCAATCTACTGGGGCTCTAAGTAGAACAAGAAGGCAGAGGAAGGGCAAATTTACTCTGCTTGAGCTGAGACATCCATCTTCTCCTGCGTTCAGACTATGGGGTGGGTAGGGTTCTGGTTTCTGAGCTTTCTGAGTCAGACCAGGACTTACAGCTTTGGCTACTCTGGTTCATCAGACCTTAGCACTCAGCACTCACACTACAAATTTTCCTGATTCTCCAGTATACAAAGGGCAGACTGTAAGGACTTCTAGTCCTCCATAATTGCATGCCTGAGCCAATTCCTATAATAAAGATCATTCTCCCTCTCTCCACATACTCTCCTCCTCCCTTATCCCCACCTCTTCTGGTTCTCTGGAGAACCTTAATACACAGGTCAATGCAAATTGATCCTTTCGAGAAGCACCATTTTGACTAATTGGGCATTCCCTCCCTCTAAATCTTTCAACCATCATAACAAAGGTCAGAAATAATACCCTCATCTTTCTATCCTGATCATAACAAAGAATACTCAGTAATTATGTCTTGAATGGAATACTGCCAAGCTGCACAACAGTAGGTGTGTAAAGACAATCATTGTCATGCCATGAACAACTCACAGGCTCGGTATCAGAAGATCCTTTCAGGTTCCATCTTGCATTTAGGAACACCATGTGATGGGGGCACAAGAATCTCATTTAAGAATCACACCTAAAACACTGCGAATAAATAAGGACTTAGCATTTGTTCCACTCTGCTGATGATTTGAAAAAGTGGCCTAGATACCAGAGATGGGAAGCATCTGATCTGGTTTTTGTGATCTTACTTCTAGCTTTACTCTCTACAACTGTGACTTAGATGAAAAGAAACAGGTTTTGAGTGTCTGATCCAGGTGAATCACCAAGATGAAGACAGCTTAACAGCAACTGCTCAAATTGCCCATGCATCCTCTTCCTAGAGGCCAGGTCCTCTGTTATCAGAAGTCTGAACAGGTCACCTCTCAAGGAGATCCACACAACATCAAGGATGAATGTGGACCCCACAGACTGCTGAGTACATCACATTACAATACAGAAAAAGGATATAGATTTGCCTATGGAAGCTTCTGGCAAGCAACAGACTCCCAATAATAAACAAAGGCAGCAATTTTTCAAAAGGAAGGAACTTGGTACAAGAATCGGGTTCTAGTTCCAGCTCTGCCACTAAAGTAAAATTTGTAACTGACCTTCAAAAAATCCCTTTTAAGGCAGCCAATGTCCTTACCTATAAAACAAGGAGGATAACTATTGCCAGACTACATGTTACAGGATTTGTGTCCTCTTAATGCCTGTGGTTCTTGGTCAGGCCACTTCGAAGAATGAAGAGAGAGACAACATGAAAAGTAGTGGGCTGCAAAGCAGGTAAGTAAGTACCATTATCATCCCCACCACACAGATAAGAAAACTTACACAGAGAGATTTGGTGACTTGCCAAAAATAACATAGCTGGTAAATGGCAGAGGCAAGGTTTGAACCCATGATCTTATGGCCACAGAGCAGTGGAAGCTCCTAAATGCAAGGAAGATACTGGGGTGAGGAAACAAACTGGTAGGGGGAGACAGGTGACTCTTAATAGCTCTCTACTTGGGGATGAATAAATCATTACCTGTCCTCATCGAAGAAAGCTACGGGGCTGATGGCGTTCAGTGTGGGGGGAGAGTGCTTCTCCCTCATGACTTCTTTGATCCCAAACCCGAGTTCTCTGAAACTATGTCTTACTACTTTTAACTAGAATAATGAGGTAAATTAGGCCACAATCCAGTGAACAGGGAAATCAGGTAATAACTTGAAAAGAGATATTAACCATTCTTCCTCTTTTACGCGGGGGAGGGAACTCTGTAACTATAAATTCATGGAAACCCTGCATTCATTAAAAACAGTAAAGTGAAAATTCTCAAGCTGTCAGTGATTCACTTTAAACATTCAGCATTCAGGAAATAAAGGACAAGAATCTCCAATACTAGATGCACGCTTATCAAAAATCAACTTTTGAGGATTATCTCGAGGCATTTTTGTTCAGAAAGGAATTCTGCAAATCAGTAATGCTATATCTTAGTACTAAAGGTTGTCTGTGATAAAAGGGGATTACATCAGACAGACTTTCTCCGTTATGACAGGTAATACTTTTTACTTTCTCTGAATTAATGACAGCAATTGTCTGTATGAGACGGAATGAACGAATTCCAACAATCTCCACCAGATAATTTCAAAAGCAAATGTGAAAGAAAATTATTATTTTGTTGAAAAGCTCTAATTAATTAAGAATATCAAGTTTCCAGAAATTAGATGACTTTGTAAGTCCACGGCTGAATGTTTCTAATATGTGGCAGCTTCCTTTCTTTTGCTTAAAACAACATCAAGAGTGACTGCTAATGGGCATGTGGTTTCTTTTTGGAAGTAAATGAGAATATTCTAAAATATTCTAAAATCAGACAGTTACATTGGTTGCACAATTTTAGGAACACAATAAAAATGCTGAATTGTGTACTTTAAAGGATGAATTAAAAAAAATAAAGGATGAATTTTATGGAAACAGCACTGTGTATCAATAAAGCTGTTAAAATTGCCCTACAGAGATACAAAATAGTCTCTGTCCTCAAGGACATTACAATTTAATACAGGAGTTGTTATATTTCCATGAACAATATGTGCATTCTGTAACAATTTAACAGCTGCTTCCAGGAGTCCTCCCAAGATATGAACCAAGAGCAAGTGTGAGATCAGAAATTTCTGACCATGTTATGTCATTTTCCTAAAAACTGCAGGCATCTAAAGTTCACCCAGAACAACAGAAAGAAACTCTTATAAGAACTAAAATCAGACTTGTCGAGTTCAAATTCCAGCTCTAATATTTACAAACTGTGCAACCATAACCAAGTGAAATATTTTTGGCCTTGGTGTCCTCATCTCTAAAATGGGAGGAATAATAATACCTGCCTAATAAGGATGTGTAAGGTTTATAGAAGACAACACATAAAAAATGGTTAGCTGGTTGTAATATGAATTCAACAAACACTGGCCATCACGAGAGAAGCGTCATCACTGTCAACACCATAACACACTCTGCTTATAAAGGGAAATAGCTGTGAAAGAAAGAAAAGAAATGAACTTTTGATCATTCATTACACTGCTAACATGGAACTCAGGTTTTCTATATATAATGTCGGATGCATTTCTCCCCAGAGAGGCGTTTTCCCCCTACTTTCACAAAACTTTCTGTCCTTAATCACCATCTTTTAAAACCTCTCATATGAATGTACATAATTTCCAACTGCAACTTGTTGGAATATCTTTTGATAAGAAATCACAAAGTGGAGGTGCCCGGGTGGCTCAGTGGGTTAAGCAGCTGCCTTCAACTAAGGTCATGATCCTGGGGTCCTGGGATACAACCCACAACAGGCATCCTGCTCAGCAGAAAATTGGCTTCTCCCCCCGCCCTCCATACCCAGCTCATCCTCTCTCTCACTCTCAAATAAATAGAATCTTAAAAAAAAAGAGAGAGAAAGAAATCACAAAGTCAACACTTTTGTAAATATCATAAATTTCATTAATCATTTATCACTAAATACCAGCATCTCCCTGTGAGAAAATGCCTATTTACTGGAAGACAGTGTTGGAATTGGAGGAGCTCAAGTCCTCTAATTCCAAGTTATCATGTAATTGCTCAGATGATTAACTGCTTCTATTTGGAAAGATGTAATATTTACTTATGGAACAAATACTACATGGCTGAATATAAAGAGAGAAATCAATTGATACTTAGTACCAAAACAGAGCAATTATAAAAGCAACTCAAGATGGATATAATAAAAGAGAGGTTTGCATTGACTTAATAAATACATTGGTTCTCAGTTGACATAGGCATGATAGTTCTCAAAGTCTTTACAAATTGTCAGCCAACTAGTCCTTACCATGTATGTTTTACTTTGGCTCCCATCAAGTATACAAACTGCTATGTCAAAGCAAACAAAGGGAATATTGTGTAGTGTGGGATATGACATGCTAAAAGAAAAAACAGGAGTTAGTTATCATATTAAGTCTGTACCAAAGATACTCTTTTTCTGATCTCATACTTGCTCTTGGTTCATATCTTGGGAGGACTCCTGGAAGCAGCTGTTAAATTGTTACAGAATGCACATATTGTTCATGGAAATATAACAACTCCTGTACTAAATTGTAATATCCTTGAGGACAGAGACCACTTTGTATCTCTGTATCTCAGTAGGGTAATTTTAACAGCTTTATTGATACACAGTGCTGTTTCCATAAAATTCATCCCTTTAAAGTGCACAATTCAGCATTTTTATTGTGTTCCTAAAACTGCAACCAATGTAACTGTCTGATTTTAGAATATTTTAGAATATTCTCATTTACTTATGTTTTCCTTACCAAAACGCACAAGAGTACAGCCTTTACAGTATAAAGGAAATCATAGTGGGAACAGTACAATTTCTAGGATATTTCAGCACAGTATTGAAGGGTTACTGAGCAGAGAACATAAAAACTGGTGATTTCTTTCTATTTTTTAACACGTGCCTCCCCCCAGCCTGTTTTTAATACCAGCATTCATCTTGTAAGGGCTTTGCTGACAGCCAAAACTCCTAACACTCAGAGATTGCCTTGAGTAAAGACTAAAAACACGAGCTTGTGAACATCACTCAAGGGTGGGTTCCCAGGCAGCTGAATTCACTCTTGGGATGCTGCTACTGTTCATAAGACACTTATGCTGCTCCCTCATTAATGATGACATCAGCAGATTCCCAGAAAACTGAATTACTGCTTTGACTTCTTCCCAGCCTGGGACTATCCATTACTTTATCTAATGCTTGCCAATTATCTCCATAACTATAAGTCACCATCCAAAAAAAAAAAAAAAATAGACTTGGAGCAACTGCAAAATGATCTAGAGCCAGCTGATTAACTGTTATTGCCCTCATTTTGATTAGTTCACTTCTCAATGAGCAATTATATCCTCATATTATGTAGTGCCTCCTTACCACAACTCTGCTTCATTTTATGTTACAGACTACACTTCCTAGATAGTTGAGTCATATAAATTATTGTTCACTCTTAAGCCAAATTAGGTACCTTGCAGAGGTGAAATTAAAAACAAGTATTAATACTGCTAAACATTTGCTTGGAAAATGTAGACAGCAATGAATGTATGCCTGTGCTGATGGGCTAAATTGAAAAATCCCGTCTTCGCCCATACTTACTTTAAAAAGAATTATTTCATTATACTACTTTGTGAGGTATCAAAGGTATTCTTAGAAAAATGGCCAGTTTGGGAATGCCTAAGTGCCTCAGTGGTTGAACAGCTGCCTTAGGCTCAGGGCGTGATCCCAGAGTTCCAGGATACAGTCGCACACTGGGCTCCCCTCGAGGAGCCTGCTTCTCCCTTCTGCCTATATCTCTGCCTCTTTCTCTGTGTCTCTCATGAATAAATAAATACAATCTTAAAAAAAAGAAAAAGAAAAGAAAAATGGCCAATTTTTAAAAAGTAAAATCAAGTAGAAATCTTCATGATTATAAGTTACTTAGAATAATTACTACATAAAACAATATTCTATGCTTTCTAATAGAAATTGGCTCTTTTCAAACATCTTTATTTCAGAGATGTCAGGTGTGTGAGTGGGCTGCCTTCTAAGATGGCTACATCATTTTAAGCCTACATGATTCTCCTTAACCCAAGAATGCAAATTATGCCCTTGTCAGCTATTCAACTGAACCCACTGTGAGTCCAGATCAAATCAAATCAAGGATCAAATCAATGACTTTTATCAGAGACAGAAATTTTAAAATCAATTCATGACAAGTTAATGACATCTTAGTTGTGACATATGAACAATCTCTTAGAAAAAATGGAGTTGTATTACTTGTTTATGTTTTATTTTACACATAGTAATTAAATGGCGTATCACACGATGCTTACTGGTCCTCACCCTTGGGTTTCATCTAATTCGTCATCCCTGTCAAGAGAGCCTGCTGATCAAGGGCAAAGCGAGGGTAGAGGCAATCTTTATTTCCTTCAGTTGGCAGCAGGGTATAACTGCCATTAGCTTCCTGTCAGCAGGTGAAGACCTGGTGATGTGATAGATGATCCTGGAGCTCTTACAAGCAGTTTTCACCACACACTTGCCTCTTAACCTATTTACCCAGAAGTTATACTCTCATCTTATGGGAAAACCACATTTTTGCCCAGAGGGAACAAAGAGTCAAAGTCTTTAATAAATCCAGAAGCTACCGCCATGGCCTTCCACAGCCCTGGCTTCTCAAAACCAAACCAAAAAAAAAAAAAAAAAAATTAAAGGGTATTTAATTGAGCCACCTGGGAAATCCAGAAAGCTGCTTCTACCCTCAACTTGTAATACATGTTATATCTGAAAAGAGTAATAAGAGATTAAAGCTCTTCATTTTAAAAGACTTTTACAACATTTTGTACAAGAAGATTTTTGTTTTATGCAGGTAAAACAGGAAATGAGGCACTTAAAAGACTGATTTTCTACATCTTTCAGTGAATACCAACTAAAGTCAGTTAATGACATTTACCCAAAATAAATGGAAATGGAAGAGAGAAGATTCACAGAATAGGTCTTGATCAAATTTTGAGTAGAAGTGGCTAACTTTAAAATTAATAACTGTCAATACCTTATTTCTCTCTTTAGACATAAAAAGTATCTACTATAAAAATTCTAGAACCCATAAAGGAGCACAGAGAAGAAAACAAGCATCCCATAATCCAGATATGAATACCATTAGTAGTGAAGGACCCCAAGCCCCTAGTCACCACTGCAGTCCCAGGGATGGAGGCCTGGAATCGTGAGGGACATTCTCTGTCCTGAACCACTGCAGGCGTCACTACAATCTACACTCAACAACCACAGGCTAGTACTGCACAAGAACACAGTGGTAGCTTTCTACAACCATATTTGGATACCTGCCACCCACGTGCTGCAGGTCACACAAATCCTGAAAACGAGAGTGACACAACAAAATTTATTGGAGAAAGTAGTACTGATTGATGCAAAATTCAGAAATCTTTACATGGGGTCAAGGGACTGGAACTACAAAACTTCCAAAATTTATCAAAAGCAAGAGAAGGAGAAGCAACAGTAATAGCAAGTAACAGATCTATTGTTATCACTGCCACAACTGAATATTTATTCAGCACTTACCATATGTCAGGCACTGCCCAAGTACTTTACATTCTTTGCCCCTCAAATCTCAACATAATCATGAGCAGAGTATTAAGATCCCCACCTCTGAAATCCGGAAACAGGAAAGGGTGTGTTTACTTGCCTAAGATCATCACACAGAGAGGGGGCTTTTGCCCTCTTAATTCAGGGATTAAAACCCCAGATTTTCTGAATCTGGAGCCTAATCTCTTAAATTTAATACCACATGCTTCATGGCATACTCTGTATCTCCTTATTCTTAGAAAACACCAGGCAGGATCCTGCCTCAGGGCCTTTGCACTTATTATAACTCATTCCCATCCCATCGCTACCACACTTTTGTCCCAGCGGCCACCTTCACCAGAGAGCCTCATCGTTGCCCTCAAACCTCCTTCAAGCATATGGTCAAATATCACTGCTATGGACTGAACTGCATCCCCCTCAAACTCATATGGTAAAGCCCTAAACCCCAGTGGGATGGTATTTGCAGGTGGGGACTCTAGGAAGCAATTAAGTTTAGATGGGATCATGAGTGTCGAGCCCTCGTGATATTATTGCCTTAATAGGACAAGACACCTGTAAGAACTCTTGTTCTCTTTCTCTCTCAGGTTCTCTCTCCCACCACCACCCCTTCTCAAGTTTTCCCCAAGTCTCACATCCCCCTGCCCCAGATTTCAGCCTAAAGGCCACTTTGTAACTTAATCTTTCCCTGGCTCTAAAGTAGATTCTCCTTAATTCTCCTTCACAGACCACTGCATATTTCCTTCATGGCACTTTCCACAATCTGTAACATTATGTTAGCTGTACACGGATTTGTTGTCTGTTTGACCACAGTATCAAACACTTAAAGGACTAGGGTCACATCTGTGTCACCCTATCCTCAGTGCTCAGCACACCTCGGCATGCAGTAGCGGCAGTTATTCGTTGAAAGAAAGGTACACTGAGGCTTAACTAACATCACACGATATAAGTCCTTTGAATGATTCTGAAAAAGGAAAAGTAGAAGGAGATGGGAATTAGTGACCTCAGTGAAATCCTGTATCCTGGGGCTCTTCAATGTGACTTGGAGTCCCAAACAGCTGTTTGTTAAACCATATTTAATCCCATAGCATTACGAAGCATTAAGTTATATTCACAAGTTAAAATACATCATAAACATCAATACCATGAAAATTGAAACAGGAGTTGAAATCAAACTCCTCTGTGTCTTCAACAAATACTTACTAGACATCTACTATGTGCCAAGTATTATTCGAGATATGAGGATACAGCAAAAAATAAACCAGTCTCTGTCCTCATGGAGTTTATACCCTAATGGGTAGAGATACACGGTAATTAAGCTGATAAATACGAAGTACCTCATTCAGCGTAAGTGAGGAAAAAGAATAAGAATGGTAAGAAATCCTGGGTGGTATAAGTGGAGTTACAACTTTCTGTGGTTTGGGAATGCCTCACTGAGAAGGTTCATGTGCAGAGGTGTACAGGAAGTGAGGGCAGGAGTGATACGGAAAACCCAGAGTGTTCCAGGCACACAGCTCGTAACAGTAAATAGAAATAACCTGAGGCAGTAATGTACCTGGTCTCTATATTACAGTATGGAGCAGAGACAGTGAAACGTTGGATCAGAGATATGAGGAAGACTTGGCAACAAGCAGATGCTGGTCACCATAAAGACTCTGGCTGTTACTCTGAATGAATGGGATACCATAGGAGGTTTTACACCAGCAGTGTCATGAGACTTCACAGACTTCACTTTTAAAGAGATCACTCTGCCTACTGAGTTGAGAACAAACTCCATGATGGACTAGAAGAGAAAGAGGAACAATAGATAAGAGGGTATTATCGTAACTTAAGTAATAGATTGTGATTGGGTGAAAGAGCCACTAATCCCTCCCATTCAAACATGGAATCCAATTCTCCCCTCGAATGTGAATCTGCTTAGTGACTTGCTGGGCCAGGGGAATACAGAAGGGATGCTGTGTTATGCCTGCAGCTTCTGATTTAGTTTCTCAGAATATGGCAGCTTGGGCCAGCCGTAAGGGAATAGCTCTGTTCCTAAGCATTTATTTGCGAGACATTATATTAATATGGTTAAGAACCTGAGCTTTGGAGTCAGAAATATTTGTATTTGAACTCAGCTATATCACTTAACAGGTGACCGCAGGCAAAGAGCTTGATTTTTCCGAATCTCAGTTCTCTCATCTGCAAATGGGATTAATAACAGGGCCTCCTTCCTTGACGTATTGTTAGGTTATGCTGAGATAATGCATGTAAAATACTTGGCCAGTGCTTGCCACATAATAAGTACTCCTTAAAAAAAAAAAAAAAAAAAAGGTACTCCTAAACAAAACTAAGCTAGCAAAAGGATTGATTTGTCACTTTTTTTTTTTTTTTTTTTAAAGGCAGGGTACCATTGAACATTCTGGAAATGGAAACTTCTGTGGCAGGACTCCCTGATTTCCATTACATTAAAAGCCCAGATGCAAAAGGAATTAGTCTCAAGGTAATAAACAACCACAGTTGACTACCCATCTTGTAAGAATGAACAGTGTCTATGAAGACGTCATATGATTATCTGCCAGGTTGCTTTTCAGGAGAGTCTCATGACCGGTAAAGCATGGCAGTAATGGAATGACCCTACTAAATAGAACTGACTCTCAGCATAAGAGCTTTCCCAAATTTTAAGACCATCACATCTATTTGGGCAGAGAGTTCAGCCAACTCAGTGGATGGCAAACTATTATAACATCAATTTATGAGAACCTGTAAATTTATGAAAAAAAGATGATTTTATTATTGTATCCAAAATCATGCTGCTGATAATGGGTGCAAATTCTATGATAAAACCCTAGACGGGAGATGTAAGGTCTACCACAGAGTGGAAGGACTCCAAACACAGAAATCACTTTACCACTTTATGAACTTGGGCTTGATAACAGATCGCTGTTTGAGATACATTCTATTTCCATTTTATTACAGAGATTACACTGAATAAAGAGCTGATTTTAAGAGTAAAACTCTTTCTGTGGCATTGAGCCAGAAGCAATAAAATCCTGACCTAACAGCTATAACAAAACAGAGAAACCTACTGCCATATATCTCTATATTAAAAAAGCAGCCAGCAAGATACATCCCTGGATGGACACTGGAAAGGAATGTTGCTTAAAAAAATATCAATATGCCACAATTTAGGAGAAAGTACAACAGATGTTTAGAACTGGTTTAATAAATATTTAAATGTGCATGCCGACATGCCATTAGTTTGTGAAATATAGGTTTTGGAAAATATTGACTTGAGGCCTGTATTACTTACAGAGTAAATACAAAGTACAATGAATATTCATGAACAATGAGAATTCACTGTTTTAATGTAAATATGCATACCTGAGTTCTGGAGTGATTAGCTTCCTATTTGGTGGTTGCTGGATTATGATAAATGTTATACCCCTTACCATATGTTAATGAGTAATTTAAAGCACAAGAGCTTTTATGAAGAGCTAAGTTCTATTTCAAACTGCAAAATGTTGAAATGCATTAGAAAGTCATTACTGCCTAAGAGTCATAAACATCATTTTTACCAAGAAGCCACCATTTATCTACAGAAGCATAAACCAAAGGTTTTTTTTTTTTTTTTTTTTAATTAAAACTGGTAATGGCTCTCAATCTAACTGCTTTTTTCAATAGGATGGAATGTCTCTGGGATGTGTTACTCTATCAATAATTTCCACTGTTCTTTACAGTGACACAAGCTTAAGGCGGCAATGGGTATAGACAGGTAGCAATAAGGAGACCTACTATGACAGAGGAAGAAAAGACCCTTTTTCACTGTCAAATGGTCTTCTTCAAGAACAGTGCTTTCTCCCCCCAGGGTAGCCTCCAAATGTTAACAAAATAGCAAAGAAGAGATCTAAGTCAAATAAATTTGGAAGGCAACTGGGTTTCAACCAATTGAGAAGAATTCTTTCTGCAAGACTCCTTTAAAGTCTTTAATATGCTCATACTCTTTGTTGAGTTTCCAGAAAGGATAAACTATGCTGTGTTTACCCAGTTCTTTCTTCATTGGGCATTTCACAGGACTCATGCTCCTTGGTGCACACTTTGAAAAACACCTACACAGGCTGGTGAGATTTGAGTACCATTTTCTTAATCTCCTAGGCAGCTTACTCATGGTTACTCATTATCAATAAAAGATCCAGGTTCTTTTTTGTTTGTTTGTTTTTCTCTTCCACATAGAGCCAAGTTTCAGATGAAATCTCACAATGACTTAAGAGACAAGACACAACTTCTGGACCCAGGAAACAACAGCAGCAAATTGAAATCTAATTATATCAGCCACCTGTTTGAAGTACTGCAATGGCTTTCCAAAGTCTACAAGATAAAATCCTTTTTTTTAAAAAAAAGATTTTATTTATTTATTCATGAGAGACACAGAGAGAGGCAGAGACATAGGCAGAGGGAGAAGAAGCAGGCTCCATGCAGGAGCCCGATGTGGGACTTGATCCCGGAACTCTGGGATCACGTCCTGAGCTGAAGGCACACGCTCAACCGCTGAGCCACCCAGGCGACCAGATAAAAATCCAATTTTTGAAAGAGTTCTTGGTAGTTTTTCCATGACCTACTTCTGCTGTCCTCTCTGGTCATTCCTGTCACCACTCAGGATCTCGGTTTTGGTACTCTCATTTCCCTGCAACTCCCCCCTAAGGAAATGATCTAAAGGCAGAGAGCTCTCGGCTAATTTAGCTGAAGGTGGTACCTACCATGACTGTCTACACTTGGAGACCTGACTCCACCCTGTTATTCCTCTATCAGAAAACACATATGCCACCAGTTCCTGCTAGACTCCCTCATGTTCTCCTGGTTTTAGGCTCAGCTTAGACATCACTTCTTCTGGGAAACCTTGCCTGATACACAAAGGCTGGCCTGGGTATCATTACTATGGTTTCTCATAGCATCCACCCCATCCCCACAACACAGGCCTTACCATTCTCCATTAAAATGACTTGTTTACTTGTTTTCTCAACCAGCCTATCTATTCCCTGGGGACTGATGACAGGGTCTGGGCGCACATATATCATATCTAGTAAAGAATTTTTTTAGACCATAATCAATCAATAAAGTATATGTAGCCACTCAGAATGTATGATAGTGCACAGCGGTAATGACCAAATTGTTGATGAACCAATGCATACCCATCACTTAAGAGGCCGGGCGTGTTTAATGAGACAACACTCTGGGTTAGACCACTGTGGACATCCAAGAGAGAATTAGAGTGTAGTCATGATAAACACATTAAATAGAAGTAAATGTAATGAGTGAAAAAAAGTTAAGGAAGGAAAAGGAAAAAACACAGAAAGAAGCAAGATTAAAAAGTGTCATTGTTTCTCCATTTAAATGAACTTTTGGGGGCACCTGGGTGGCTCAGTGGTTGAGGATATGCCTTTGGCTCAGGTAGTGATCCTGGGGCCCTAGAATCAAGTTCTGCATCTGGCTCCCTGTACGGAGCCTGCTTCTCCCTCTGCCTATGTCTCTGCCTCTCTGTGTGTGTGTATCTCTCCTGAATGAATAAATAAATAATCTTTAGAAAAAAAAGACTATTAAAAAAATAAAGAAACAATGAAGAAAGGGGAGAAAAAGAAGAAAAGGAAAGTTGACTTTGGTCTTTGGGATAGTTCTGTTATTCTATAACAACCTTTGCAACTAAAATTGTAATCCATACTCTCAAACCACAAAGCTCGGAATACAAAGGAAACCAATAATATTGCCCACTGGAAATATCTGATGTATTCTACATGGAGACAATGGGGTCTCTTACACATTTCATAAGAAGAAAAACAAGGTGCCACAATGAGGCAAATGGGCTTTATCTAATCAGCACCTCATGAAACTGTCCTGAGAATTCTTAGAGATAACAAATAGCAAATTTTTTGTGCAAGGGGCGTGGCACTTCACAGGACTTAATGAACCTTATGCACAAAGTTCTATTACTTTGTTTCTGCTTACAGAAAAGCGATAGGCACACAGCTGTATTTTGTCCTATTTCCAGAGTAAAAGCTGAGGCATTTCAGAGCATGGTTCAGTCCATGGCCTTGCTAGAATGGAATGGGGTCAGGTTAAAGAGGGTCACTGAAAAAGTGAGCAAATTCCGTGTGCTCCATAGTGTCAACGCATCCTGGTCTGCTGTGTGGATGTGAAAGCCACGGCTAGTATCATGTCAATGTGTAGTTCTTACTGTAGAACTAAGTTGAGCCAAACAACAGATCATGGCAAGTGGATATTTGGAAAGTTAGGCCATGCAGAATTCCTTGTGGTCACCCTCAGTCTAACTGTTTCAGTAACGTGGGGCTGTCTCTGGAGGTCCGAGCTTAGCTATGAGGTTTTGGCTGTGATCCAGAAAAATGTAATAGGACAAGTGGCAGTGTTCCCAGCCCTGCCCATTAATAATCTGCAAACTGTGCCCTTCAGATCAAGCACTCAGGACCACAGGTCAGGGAGGTACAGCCTCACATATGTCTTCCAGAAACAATTACTTTAAAATAGAGGTTCATTTGTGCTGCTCATGAGAAATGTTTATCCTTTCCCTCAGCCCCACCTCTCTCAGATGTAATTATAAACACCTACTTGGAGCTGCATGTCCACCAAAATTTGAAGATTCTCCTCTCCCTACAAGGAGTCCATGTTCCCTTTCCAGCTTACAGCTATCAATCACAAGTTCCCCAGATGTGGCCATCCCTTTACTCTGACATCAAAGCTGCCTCATTTGTGAACACCTTCCTGGGAAAATCCCAACATGTGCTGCTGAACAGAGTATCTTCCTCGAATTGGCAACTCCAATCACAAACTTCATCAACTCTCAATAGGATTTCCCTCCCTTTTCTCTTAAAGTATTTTAGAACAAAGGGTAGTATCTGCTATAGTGAGATAATCTACAGACAACGGGCTTACCCCTGGAATACTTTTAAAATTTGCAGAACTAAGCTAAATACAGGATACCCAAAGATTCTGTTTCTACTAAAGGATCAACAGTAATCTGATAAAGAGAAATACTGAGTACAGAATACTGAGTTTTCAAGTCCATTAAAGTAGCTAGTACAGAGACAAGTAACACAACATCTTAACTTACAACATTCTCTACTGTCTAAAATAAGTCTATGTGTTCCACTATATTATCTTTTGCGACTAGTATCATGGAATATTCCAATCACAGATACAAAGAATCTCTAATGTGTAAAAATGTATGAAAAAGCAAAAGAACAAAACAATGATCTTGTCACTAACAGCAGAATGTGCCTACTTCTTAACATCCTCAGGTTCAATGATGTGAATCCAACTCCACATTAAACAAACATTCACTGAGCACCTACTATGTTCAATCACTATGCTCAGTGTAAGTGAAGCAAACAGTCTCCTGTCCTCCACATGCTCACTCCCCTGGGGGCCCCAGTGACTTTACTGAATCACAGTGAGGAGCGGGGGTGAGAGGGGGGAGGAGATGCAGGAGGAGAGGACAGTTTTTTAAAAAATATGTACAGAAAAAAGGCTTCCTAATCTTTGCAAAAGCAACAAAGATTCTTTTGTTGCATATAATTAATTTCCCCCCAAATTATTCTTACATTCTCCATTTTCATCATAATTTATATTATCCTAATTAATTAGACTTGCAAGTTAGTAATATCTATTGTGCTTTTCCACTTCAGTGACAGAATGGGAGATTTGATTCCTTTTTTTTTTTTTTTTGCCCTGCCCTCCTTGATGTTCATTCAGTTCACTGTGAAGGTGTTGTTGACATCATTGCCATCTTTTGTCAAGATAGCTGCCCAAATTAAGGTAACTTGGGAAGTGATTGCCTGTAAAACAAATGGGGCATCACCGAAATGGCTACTTCTTGCTTCTATATCATCTGAAACTCAACAAAGCCAGGGAGATGGGTCCCTGGAGCATATCTCTAGTAAAAGCTCCAGCTCTTACTAGCAACAGACGTCATGCAGTAATTATGCTACCAAGCTGTCCAGAATTTCTTATCTGCATGCAAATTAGTTCATATGCGGTACAGCTGCTATGATGACAGTATTAAAACAAGAATCTGATAATGACACTATCCTCTTCATGGAAACACGGTTCAATCACTCTAATAACCCACTGTATATACCTAAAATCGCTCACCAACCAAAGAGCCTAATTGAGAGCTGATCCAGGACCCTGTACTGACCCAATCCACATTGCTTTAAATAAATACAAGAGTAGCCAAGAGGGGACTTTCGGGCTACCTTTTACAGACCTGACACTTGCAGTGCAGAGATGGAAGTGCTCACTCAACTGACAACATGGGTAATTGGGTGATTAAATATTCCCACAATCCTCTAAAGGTTAAAAAATTAAATGGCCATCAAACCCACAGCTCTTGGCTCCTCGCTTTGCCATCAATGATTAACATTAAGTCCTGGGACTTGCAAAGGCTACCAGCAGGCAGGAGTGCGAAAAGAGAAAAAAAAATTTGAGCCCTTAATTCCAGGCCTAAAACACATGCATAAAGCCAAGACTGTAAGCTTTAAACCACTTAGAATGGTCATTATATTTCAGGAAGGCTAATCTTCACACATATTCTCTTCTTCCTCTGGTATTTTCTAGATTTCACCAACAGTCATGCTAAATCACCACTCTGGAGCTGAAGCTGCAAAGGGAAAGTACCCACTCCCTGAACATCCCAGCAGCTCCTTTCAGGGAAACCCAAAGTCCCAGCCAGGGGTCCTAGGCACTTGCACAGCCTGCTGTGCTTGGGTTGTTACCATAAAGACACCAAACAGTGTCTTACTTGTCGATGTTTACAATATTGTTTTCATAGTTAATTCTATTTCAAAGAGCTTATAAATATCAACTGGAAATTTTATAAAAAGTGATGTTCACATAAAATAATTTTTAGGGGACCTGGATGGTTTAGTAGGTTAAGCCTCCAAATCTTAATTTTGGCTCAGGTCATGAGATCAAGCCTGGCGTGAAGTCTCCTTGAGATTCTCTTTCTCTTCCTTTCCCTCTGCCCCTCTTCCTGCTCACGTGCACTCTTTCTCCCTCTCTTTAAAAAAAATAAAATCTTTAAAAGATTTTTTATTAAATTTAAAATATCATTTTTATAGGCTGCCTTTCTTTTGTTAGCTAAAAGGATACAGAGACTTTATAGGAGGACCATATAAGTCTTAATTCAAAACTGCTTATTAATTCCTCCTTGCTCCTCTTCTACCATTTAACATCAATGAAAAACTGAAACACCTTGAGAATGTGAATTTTTGGAAACTTAGATGGTTTTATTTTTTTTTCTTAGATGCTTTTAAACTAAACAATCTAAACTTAGATTCTCTTTTAAACATAAATACCATAACTTCCCCTTACTTTTACTCCATATCAATGGATATAGGTTCACCAAATAGCACAAAATTCATGTTTCTTCACAAATGATTACTTCAAAGTGGTGTCATTGCCATTATACACAGTGCTACTTTACATAGCGAGAATTTTTCATCCACTCGTTGACCAGATGTAAGACATCATGGTGGGGCCAGGCCCTGAGGTCATCAAAGGTGAGTAAGAAGAAGGGGGCTGGGCACTCAGAGACACTACACCTCTCTGTGATGCACTAGACAGGTTACACAACCATCTCACCTCAATTTCTGAATCAACAACATGGAGAAAACCCCCCTCATGACACAGGGCTGTTGCCATTATTTAAATTTGGTAAGGAGTTAAGCACTTCACACAGGGCCTGGAGGAGGGCAAATGCTCAGCAAATGTCAACTCCCATTTCCTTTCCCACTTTCCAATGTATAAATGTAACCACTGCGCCAATATGTTACTTTTGGCTATTCAAAAACTGCCATTACTTAATGTCTAATTAGAATGCATTATTTTCCAGGAAAAAATCCTGGCATTTCTGTTCCCATTTTAAAAGTAAAAGGTTTTAAGTGTTTGTGTGTGTGTACATACATACACATATATTTTATAGCGGGCAAAATATACATAAAATTGACCAACTGAACCATTTTAAACCGTACAATTCAGAGGTGTTTACATTACAATGCTACAATCATCACCACCATGTAGTTCTAAAACATCTCCATCACCCCAAACAAACTCTGTATCCATTAAGCTTGCACGTCCTGTTCCCCCCTGGTCCCAGCTCCTGGCAACCGATGGATTTGCCTCTTCTGGGTATTTCATATAAACGGAACCATTTGATATGGGGCCCTTTGTGTTTGGCCTCTTTAACTTAATGTAGTGTTCTCAAGCCTCATTTGTGTAGAGTATATCAATATTTCATTCCTTTTCATACCAAATAATATTTCAATTTTATGGATATACCATTTGGTTTATCCATTTCATCAGTTGATGGACATCTGGGATGTCTCCACCTCTGGGCTACTGTGAATAGTGTGCTGCCATAAACATTCATGTACAAATTTTTGGACATCTGTTTTCAATCATTTTGAGTATCTATATCTAAGAGTGGAATAGGTTTTGAGGATTTTGAACATATGTACACACATATGTATTATAGATACATAAAACACACATATACACATGTATAGTACATACATAGTACACAGATATAATCAACAAGTGGCTGCACTAAACACACAGACACACAGCAAATAAGCTTTTGTTATATACCTTTCTGATCGAGGTCTTTCCTTCTCCATCGTTAGCTGATCTTGACCCTTCCTACCTTCACATTTGAAATCTATTAAACAACTTTACATCCTCTTCACATCCCACCCACTTATGTATTATCTCTATATGCATGAGAGTGCCAACACTTAGGTGTTAAGTGTTAGCTGAAAAAAAATGAGTATATGAAGCTATACCTTGCATACAGTGAGCATCTGAGGGACATCTGCTCCTTAATCACATCCAAGGTTAAAACAAAGAAGGGCATACTCCATGTTCAGAGTGCAACCTTAAATGTTCAGGGTGCTATCTATTCAAAGTGAATATCTGCTACCGATGTCATTCATACTGTCGAATTACCTTTTCATCACAAACTCTACAATGGTACAGCACAGTAGTTAAAAATATAGGCTTGGAGGCAGACCAGCAGTGGATTCTCCGCTTGCCATGTTACTGTTTGCCGTTCTCATCAGCTTCTATTTGCCCCTCTAATAAAACAAGGAGAAAAGTCCCTACGGCTTCAAGTTGCCAAGAGAACTGAATGACAAAATCCATGTAAAATACTTAAGGTGTCTGGCACTTCAAAGGGATTGCAATTTAAGATAGTGCAAAGAAGGGTACCTCTTACCATTAATTAAGTAGGTTCCAAATAGGAACTAAATCCCTCTTCTTACCCTAAACTCTCTTAGGGCATACCAAAATTTCTGGGAAAACCAATTCCAGATGATCCAATCCAGACCCATGGCTTTACACGTACATACAGATGAATCTCAAATTTATAGCTAGAGTTGCAGTGTGAGATACAGACTTGCCTTTTATCCAACTGCCTATGTGAAATCTCCACTTAGATCTCTCAGAGACAGCTTAGAACCAATGTAGCATGCTTAAGGTATTACTGGGATAGGCATATAATGGGAACATTCTATACTATACATGCAACTTTATATGAGCCTTAAACTAGTTCAGAATTTAAAGTTATTAGTATAATGTGAAAATTAACATGGCCCAAACTCAACCATTGCAGATTCGCTCTCCAGCCCCAATCTCCCTTACCATGTCCATAAATGGACTGTGGTGGACTCAACACTCAGATGAAGCACTTAGGCATCACCCTCTTGTGGTACAGAGCAGCACTGGGAGCTAAAGTGCCAATTTTAGATCATGGCTTCTCCTATTTCTATCCCAGTGAGTTTGGGCAAGTTACTTGACCTTCCCATATTTCAGTTTCCTTATCCATAAAGTGAGAATAAATAGCACCCGTGACATGGAGCTACTATGAAGGTCGAACGAGTGAGTCAGTACACTGAAGTGCATCAAATGCTGCACAAGTTTCCAGTAAGTCATTACCTATTATTGTTATTACTTTCCCTTTGCCTTACACCCACCCTCGACATGTAGACTAAACCTGACCTCCTCTTGCTCTCTCTCCACTGCCAACAACTCTAGCATAACTCACCACCATCAATTCCCATAAATCTGCATATGGCCCTATAACTTGTCTGCTCACATTCTTGCTCTCCGACAGTTCATTTTCCATAGCAGTCAGAGTAAAACTCTCTAAAACCTACATCAAATCACCTTCTCTTCTACTCCAATGATTTCCATTCAGAGCTGCAATGACTTCCCATTGAGAGCAAAATTAAAAGAAACCAAATCCTCACGATGACCTAAAACGTCCTATGTGAACCCACTCCTGCTTTCCTCTCTGACCCAGCTGCCTGTACTCTTTCTACTAGCTGCCAGCCACAGTGGCTTTGAATATATCAGAGCTTTTGCACTTACTAATTGTAGCAGGGATTGCTACTTGGCCCTCAATATCCATTCTCCCATTCTTCCTTAGTGTTAGAACTCCCAATTTCTCATGACTACATGATGTCCTAATACAGAGACGACATTTCCAGCCTGCCTTGGTGGGGCGTGGGGGGTGGGGGGGTGGCGAGAATAGCTAATGGAATACATTTTACCAACAAAATCAAAGCAAAAATATCGGGGCACTTGGATGTCTCAGTCAGTTAAGTGTCTGCCTTCAGCTCAGGTCGTGATCCCAGGGTCTTAGGATGGAGCCCTACATTGGACTTCTTGCTCAGCAGAGAGCCTGCTTCTCCTTTTTCCTCTGCCTGCCGTTCCCCCTGCTTGTGCTATCAAATAAATAAAATCTTTAACCAACAAAAACAAAGCAAAAATATGATGTGCAAAATTCAAGAAAAGTCCTGAAAAGGCATATCCCTCTTCAGCAATTCCTTGGTCAGCCAACATGGTGGCTGAGGCTTAGAAAGTCATTCTGAAGCACAAGTTTGGAAAAGCAACAAGACACAAAGAGCCAAAAGCTGTAGTGGGCAAAGCAAAATATAGAAGCAATCTGGGTCCAGGTGATCATCAAGCTCTAGGTTACTAACCTCTGTGTTACTAACATGAGAGAGAAACAGACAATATACTCCTACTTTGTTTAAGCTACTTTAATGAGTTCTCTCCTCATTTCTTTATAGACTGATTTCTCCACAGATCCCTACATGGCTGTCATTTCTTATCAGTCCAGTGTCCCCTCCAATGGCACCATCTCAGGAAGCCTTCCTTGACCACCCTGGTTCAGGAGGACCCTTTCCCTCTCCCAGTGTCTCCTGCCGCACAGCTCTATGCTTTCTTCTTTGTAGCACCCAACAGCACAAGGATTTATTTCCTTCCTTATTGTCTATCTCTCCTTCCACCAATGGTAATCCTTTGGGGCTCTTCTCTACCCTCTTTCCCCAGCATTTAGAATGGCTCCTGGCTCCAAAAGGAATGAAATACATATCTGACGTACAAATGTGTGAATGGCTTGGTTTTGTGTTTCTTCCAAATACTGTGACTTTCTTTCTCAACTCAAATTAGTGAATTCAATTACACATTTATCCAGCACCTACTTTGATGGAGACATTGGGGTAGACACTGGAGAGACAAAAATAAATGAGGCAGTGTCACTGCCCCCAGGGGCTTCAGAGGGTGACAATAATGAATTCCACATATCTTAACATACCATTAGATATTCAAGGAATAAAAAGGAAGTTGATGGCAGCTTTGCTTTGTATATATTTAGAAGCTGAGACTTTACCCATTATTTTCATTTTTGGAGCCAATTTTGAAACACAATGCAATCATTACTTTAGTGTTTAGGCTATCACAAAATATGGACACTTTCCAAAAGAGCTTCAAAATGTCACTAAACACCCAGTTATTGACAATTCTGTCATTGTACCATCCTCCCTTCAAAATCACTTTCTAGCATTCAGAAACTTTGAGGACCCCCTCGCCCCCGGAACAATAACAAGTAGGAGTCTATCAAGTCCTTGTAGCAAGACCAAGCACTCCCACAGGGGCGGGGGGAACTTCTAACAGATCTCCTCCATGAAAACATTTTCTGTGCCCTTGAATACGGACTTACCCACATGGTTACAACAGTTTCTCAGCCTAATTCTATTTAAGGTGGGAGCCTTGGAAATTAAACATGCAAAGTGCTGTGAAACCACCCAAGAATTATGTCCATCCAATCCAAAATTCTCCACTACTATCCAAGACCTCATGTGAAGTTCAGACTTGGACTGTTCTATAAAAAGCAGAATCACTAAATGATATAGAATATAATTTAAAAGCAGATCATATTTTAGAGTTCAAAGGCAGTATTGTTAAGAGCATGGGATTGAGAAAGAGAAAGTCCAGGGTATGAAGACTGGCCCAAGGCACGTGACTTGGGCAGGTGTCTTAATAACCAACCAGCCCAAGCCTGTTCCCTGAGAGCTGATGTGACAAACAAATGGCATCAGAATGGAAATCTCAGTGCCTGGCATAAATGCTCACTACGATGCCAGCAAGAACAATGACAATGATGGCAAGAGTGAGCCAGGATTTGAACCCAGGTCTGACAGTCTCCCAAACTCAATCTCATTTCACTAGTTAAGTTTTCTCATTCTTGGTCACCAATTGAGAGCATCTACAGGAGCCTCCAGCTCTGATTTTTAAGGCATAGAAGCTACAGAGCCTCTGGGGGGTGAGTTTGTTCAACCCCATCACCATGGCAGGTAATTTGTGCAGCAGAAAGAACAGAGACTGAATGGAGAGGAAGTGCCAACTCTCCATGTGGGGGACAAGGCACCATATGGCCCTGCAATTAGGGAGGAAGAAGACTGCCAAGGGCAAAAATAACCCTGGCAAAATCCACTGTGGCTTGTAGGAAATGTCAGCCCAGGTCAGTTTCTTCTTGGTGTCATTCCTTACCATGAATTTGAAAAGGATTTCAAAGATGAGAAGGAAGTCTTACAATAGTGGGTATTTCTAAGGCCAGGTCAGTTAAAACAATGTTCCCCTTTCCTAAGAGCCTGGTACGTGAGCAACTCTTCAAAGGGAAGATCTGCTTCCAGAGAAGATCATGGTTCACTTTGAGGAAGCTTAACAACCTCCTTCTCCCCTCCTGTAAAAGAAGGCAGGTGAACTAGATGAGAGGCGTTGTCTCCTGCAGCTCTGAAACAAGCCTGGGAGTGCAGTCCGGGTGCTGCAAACAACAACAGAGAGATGAGGAAGGAGGCTAATGGTCTCATCCTACCAGTACCTGTGCTGAAGTTTACATTCAAAGGTAAGAGGCAGGCAGCACTGAAATAGCATCAGGTTGTATTAACACCTTAACCGTATTTCTCTTATACACGGGTTAATTTCCAGGACAGCAAAGAACACGGTCACCCTTTCCAACCAGAAAGTAACACAAATGTTCACTCTCTCTCTTTTAACGGAGTAAAATAATCAGTGACGTTCAAATACCATCATTCATTCCGCTGAAAGCTATTTTATACACTTGCCTGCAAGGGTTGATTCAAAGAAAAACGGCTGAGGCCTGTATTTGGCAAAGTGAAAATTAATATTTCTTAAAATAGAGATCAGTTAGGTAATCTCTATCTTCATTATGACACCTCAGTATTTTTTTCCTGACAGCTTGTAGTCAAAATCACCCTTGATTGCTGCTTCTCTGGTTAAATAGCAGCTGAGGAAGCTGGCTTGGATTCAAGGACCATGTGGAATTTTTAAAAAATACATAACAAGCACTCGAATCACACCCACGTGGTGAGCTGCTCACACCAAGAGGGGCACATGGAAACTAGAAACAAATGAAAAAGGGCAATGCATGCCTCAGCTCCTCCTCACCCAGATCTCACTCCCACTGTGAGGAATGGCATGGACTACATAATTTATAGGCTTTCCTATATATATAAATATCTGTTGTTTTCCTATATTAATATTACTCACTTTGTGTTTGATATATACTCATTTCTTTGCTATACATCATTATTTTTGTTCTCATCTTATCTCCCCCACTGAGCTCTAAGTCTTGTGAAGCCAGGATACATCTTGGTATCATAACCGTGGGCACACTGTAGGTTTTTAGCTTCTGGTGCTTTCTACAGAGAAGGTTCTCAGGAACCTCGCACTGGAGAATGTAAGTGGGGAAAAAAGTGACAGGCTAGTAAAATAGTTTTTTTTTTTTTTTTAATATATATAAAAAACCTGAAAATATTGCTACAACTTTCCCTTCCTAGGAGTATCTACAAAAAGGATGATGAGCTTCCTGGCTGGCCCTTATGAAGGTAAAATGAATCAAAAAGGAATCTAGCATCTTCTCAAAGGAGTTACTCCTTTTAACAGGAGAGAGTGAAATTTATGCTGGAAATGTACTATTTTGGTTGATCTGGTCTCCATTTCTCACTTTTAAAAAATATTTGTTTTATTTATTTGACACACAGAGAGAGAAAATAAGCACAAGCAGTTGAAGTGGCAGAGGGAGAAGCAGGCTTCCCAAGGAGCAGGGAGCCCACTGCGGGGCTCAATCTCAGGACCCTCGGATCATGACCTGAGCTAAAGGTAGATGTTTCAACTGACTGCACACAGGCACCTCCATTCCTCATTTTGTGGTAACCAGCTACCAGCTCCAGGAGTCAGCATGGTCTGGTTATGCTCTAGCCAAAGTGATCAGGGATGGTCATATGACCCAGGTTCATCCAGACTGGACTCAATCTCGGGATGCTGGCTGTTGCTGCTAAGAAAAAAGAAGATCACTTTTCCTTTTTTTCTTTTTAAAGACTATTTATTTATTCATGAGAGACACAGACACAGGCAGAGCGAGAAGCAGGCTCCATGCAGGGAGCCCAAAGTGGGACTCAATCCCAGGACTCTAGGATCATGCCCTGGGCCGAAGGCAGTGCTAAACTGCTGAGCCACCCAGGCTGCCCAAAAGATAACTTTTCATGGATGTTGCTATAAACTGCAAAGATGGGAGTTTAAAGATGCTAGGGATGGTCCCATGCCCACCAGAGCTGAGTCTGTGAATAAAACCAACAAAGCAAAAGGCAGAGCTGAGGTACAGGGACAGGTTCACAACAACCTTTGGATACCTGGATCCACTCATGCCAGGCTCTCTTTGGAATTTTTCATATGTAAACCAATAAATTCTTTCTTCCGTGTGAGGCAGTTTTGAATTCAGATTCTGACTACCGTAATGAAAAGAGTTCTAAGTGAAGTATGGTGTTACTGAGGATCAACACAGGTTTGCCAGATTCTGATCCTTCAGGGTATATCCCCAACTCCCCATCATCTGCCATCATCTCCCATTCATTCCATGAAATTCTAGAGGCACTCCACTAAATACTATCATGCACATTTATAGACCATGTACATTTATTCCAACAAGCCTTTGCTCCTATTACTCCTTCCCTAGGAGATCCTTCCTTCGTCTGCCTGACAAACTATTGATACTTACAAGACCCATTCCCTGGTGGTAGCCATTCCCAACACTCACAAGCAGAAACAACCATATCCTTCACTGTGTTCCCCCTTGAATTTTTCCCATGATTGATAGCATCTTATGGCATTTGCCACATTGGATTACTGTTATTAGTTTGTTTCCCCCATGCTCGAACATCCCTACTCAATAACTTCTCTGTCTTTGTCTCCTCAGAGCTTAACATCCAATAAACGATTATGGAAAGGAGGAAGGAACAAAAGGGGACACAGAAAAGAGGGGTGTTTTCTGAATGCAAGTTTCCAGGACCTGATTATATCTTGTAATAAAAGCAAGAATTTAAACTAGAATTAGTTATTTCCAAAATAACCTCCCAACCTTTTACCTTACGTTGAAACATCACTACATTATTAAATGAATTCAAAGAAACAAACCCTGTTAAACAGTCAAATTAGGATTCCAGGTTCTCCTTAAAACCCTTGAAAGAAAGGTAAACATTTAAAGACAGAATGAAGTTGCTGATCTTTCAAATGTGATCACAACTGTTCTCTCCCTTTGCCATTTTCCCTAATCTACAGGTTGGCACATAAAGATGAAGTCAGAAATCAGAATTATGGGAATCAAGAAAGCAATGGCCTCAAGACTTCCACATTCTCAATACAGTCAATAAAAAGGCTTTAACTAGGACAGGCTCAATGGGAAACTCCTTGGGCAGACTCAAAGTACACACCACGCTTTCAGTGGAGCGATAAAGCACTATCTTTCTTTCTCTCTCTCTCATCCAAAAATATTTGTCTTGTGTATTATATTTTCTGAAAGAAATATATCTAGAAATCGCCTACATGTAGAGTCATACCAAGTTAGACTGGGTTTAACTGCAATTATGAAAGCTCTTCGATACCTGGAAAATAAAGTACTAGGGCTATTTAATTACAGCCTGAATGTCATTATCTTCCACTGCTAAGATCTGCTAGATGCTGGACTACCATCTAACTCTCATAAAGCAAGATTCATATCAGAACCAGAGGGATGTGTGAAGGGCAGCAGTCCAACCCATAGTGGCCACTTTCTCTCCATTTGGTCCTCAGTATTTTTCTTTTATGAAACAAGACACACGCACTAACTACCGTCCAACAGAAAACCTTCTTCCCAACAATATTGCCAAGGGGACAGCTGAAATGGATATCCCCACTCTCTAGAGAACAAGAAAAACAATTAAAAAAAAAAAAAAAAGGATGCCTGTGTCCTTTTAACCTGTATCCACATTTGTGATCGCGGGCCAAAGCATATGTGCTCAATAACAGGGGTGTAAGGAAACATATGTTAAATAACTCGCTACAGCACCACTCAGATCAAAAGCAGAGCAAGTCTTTCCAGGCTATTCCTAGACACAAAGGGAGCGGGCTTCCTTTGCACTTAGGCAGACTTGTACAACTAGTTAGCATATGAAGAGAGCCCCGTGCCTGTACCCACTTTCTGGAAACAAAAGCCGTCCTGTCATCAATATACAGAGTTTACATACCAATGGTTTCTAATTAACCTTTCACCAGGAGTTTTGACCACAAGTGCCTTTTCCTTCTTAACCTCAGCAACCTAAGGACCAACTCTAGACTTCTTAGTCTTGGCCACTGATGGCTGACAAGGGGCTTTACACAAAGTTTGGATGTGGGAATCAGCTCTGCTACTGAGGAGCTGTGTGAACTTAGTATAGTAACTTAACCTCTCCCGCCCCCTGTATGCTTACTTCCACAGCAAAGGCAGAAGAGCTCTCCCATGGGAGCAATGGAAATATTAGATTAAATAACATATGGAGGGACACCTGGGTGGCTCAGCAGTTAAGTGTCTGCCTTTGGTTCAGGGCATGATCCCAGGTTCCCGGGATCGAGTCCCAAATTGGGCTCCTTGCATGGAACCTGCTTCTCCCTCTGCCTGTGTCTCTGCCTACCTCTGTGTTTCTCATGAATAAATAAATAAAATCTATTAAAACATATAAAAAAATAACATATGGAAAATCTCTGTCACCGAGATGGGCTCAAAGGGAGCATCACAAACCACACACAGTGACAACCAGTAGTTAGATGTGCAGGAACATCTAAACTATGATGAATATTCTGGATCAACCATCACACCCAATAAATAGGAGATAAACTGCTCCTTAATTTATATTTGTCTTCCTGGACCATTCTATCCAAAGTAACTACAAACCCCACCCCCACCCCACCGTCTCCTCGCCCTGCTTTATTATTTTCCATCAAAGCATATATCATCACTCCCTGGCATTTTACATTTTTTCCCCTCGTATCCGCATGCCATGATGTAAGCTTGGTTGAGCTCATTGCTAGACCTCCAGTGCCCATAACAACACTGCCTGGCAAAAAAGAGCCCCCGGATAAATATTTGCAGGATGATAGGATGAAAATAAGCAAAACAAACACAAAATTTAATTTTTTTTAAAAAGCCAGAAAAAAAATAAGCGTTCTACATTTTTATATTTGTTTGGGGGAGACAGCTGTATTTTTAAAACTGCAAGTTGCTTTAAATCTGAAACAGGATTATCATGGATCTCGGCAACGCACATTCACCGGATGGCACATTTAAGGAAGCTGCCTGAGAGGTGCTGAGGGGGAGGCAAGCTTCTGCCCATACAGAGGTTTTAGGAGAATGAGGTGCACCCATGCACAATAATTTCTGCTCTGCAAACTGTTCCTGTCCCTTCCTCCACCTGGTGACAGCCAACGCAGCCATGTCGGTAAAATGTAACAGGGAAGAAGAAAACAGATGTGCTGAGTGGGGCATGGCTGGGCGGACTTCAGGGCTCCCTGCAGTGCTGCCAGCCCTGGTTCCCAACTGCTCCCTGAGTCTGGATGGTTATTAATACCAACAGTATTTTTTGAGAAATAATCAGGCTAAACATATTAAAGAACTTTTTGCAAGTATATACTTTTTTCTAGGGTAAAACGACAACAGAAATTGGAACCTGTGTTAAAACATGAAGATGTTTATCACAGCTCCTTAAAAAGGAAAAACTCATCATTTTACAGAGGATTATTAATGAGCAACTTTCTACTCTCGTGTCACAAGATATTATTTAATAATAAAAATATGTATTTGAGGAAAATCAGATTTTTTAAAACCTTTTGTTTATGTATTGAGAGGCACAGAGAGAGGCAGACACACGGGCAGAGGGAGAAGCAGGCTCCATGCAGGGAGCCTGATGCAGCACCCAATCCCGGGACCGTGGGATCATGCCCTGAGCCGAAGGCAGACGTTCAACTGCTGAGCCGACCAGGCGTTCCGTGGAAAATCAGATTTATATGTGGATATATTTATGATCACAGGGTAAGTGAAAAAAAGCAGGAGAAAAACTACATAAACAAGATAATCCTGGGGTGCCTGGATGGCTCAGTCAATTTGGTGTCTGACTCTTGATTTCGGCTTGGGTCATGATATCAGGGGTTTGTGAGACTGAGCCCAAGTCAGGCTCTGCGGTGGTCACGGAGTCCCCTTAGGATTCTCTCTCTCCCTCTTACTCACTTGTGCTCTCTCTCTCTCCAATAAATAAATAAATAAATAAATAAATAAATAAATAAATAAAAATAAGATAATCCCGATGATCTTCAGGGTATGTGTTTTCTCTATAAAACAAAATGTATTATATACACACAGAAAGATGACAACAGAAGTAGATGTAACAATAGATATATACAGGTACTATGTCAGAATGTTTACAATGACTATTTCTGGGTTATGAAATTAGAATTTTCCTTTTATTCTTTTCTTTTTTTTAAGATTTTATTTATTTATGCATGAGAGACATAGAGGCAGAGACACTGGCAGAGGGAGAAGCAGGCTCCATGCAGGGAGCCCGATGCGGGACTCGATCCCAGGTCTCCAGGACCACACCCCAGGCTGCAGGCGGTGCTAAACCGCTGAGCCACCTGGGCTGCCCAATTTTCCTTTTATTCTTAATACCTTTTTATACTTTCCAGATTGTCTATAATCACTATTTTAAAACTAAAATACTGTATGTTATTTTAAAATATTACTCAAAGACTGATGAAAATTCTCATTTGTAAGCAACTAAATATAATATGAAGCATTTTATATTTAGTTGCTTACAAATTTGTAATTGAATGAGTTGGTATATTAATCATTACACTGATAGAATGTACACCATGGGGAACATGGGAGTGGCTCAGTATGAGGGTATTGCAAGGAACTTTTAATAGGAATTGGGCATGAATCAGGGGACTACAGGTGAGGGAAGGCTCAAGAAAGCAGAGCTCCTTCTGGACTTGATGCTGTTTGGAAGCGGTGGTAGTTCTATCCTTGCCAAGAGCTAATAAATCGTACCTCAAATGCAGGAGGAACAAAGCAACACTATACTAGAATGGCAGAAATAACGCAGCACCAGTCAGTTGTATTAAGAGGAGAGGAAAGAATTGGGTCATTTTTGTGGTCTGGACAATGTTTATGTTTTTGTCTGTGCTAAGATATGATTACAAGTGGTCTTGTCCTGATCCCTGACTGAGGCCAAACTGATAGTAGCAGGCCAGCTCCAAAATGTCAAGGAATATATATGGTGTCAGGAACACGAAGGAAAAAACCCACAATTAGTGTTATCTCTGATGATAACCACAATGCAAACCTGATGAGGTTATTTTATAAGTAACACATGTAAGTGTGACGTACAAGTTACAAACTGCCATGCATGTGAATATGTGGTTAACGTCTTCACCACCACTGTCCACTATATCAGTCTCTTCCAGGTCATAAGAGTTAGTATCGTGGGGCGCCTGGGTGGCTCAATCAGAAGTGCATGAGACTCTTGATCTCAGGATTGTGAGTTCGAGCTCCATGTGGGGTATAGAAATTTCTTAAATAAATAAAACTTAAAAAATAAAAATAAAACTTAAAAAAAAAAAAGAGTTGGTATCTTTTTGGAGGCCTGCCACAGAAACTAGTGCACTAAGTTTTAATTACCCAAGATGTCAAGGATGATAGAAAGAGACCCAGATCTTAGGAATGGACACATACTAAAACTTCTACACACAAATTTTAATTACAGAGTTCTTATAAACTCTAACTTTGTCATTCTTTAAAAATCCACTTAAAAACTTGTAACATCTACCCCAAAACATAGTAACTTAAAAAAAAACTTATACATTGAAAAGTAGGCAAGGAAAAAGTAGGCAAAGGTAAAGTGGCATAAAGTGAACAACTAACTTTCAGTGATTCAGCCAAAACACAACAAAAGACAAAGCAAATTCCATGTACGATTAACATCTGGGATCTATAGGATATGAAAAAGATAACATTTTAAAAATGTATCGACAGAGAATTCCTAGTAGCTTCTTCCTCTTTCTCATGAACCATCTTGCAGTTTGGAGACTACCTGCCTTATGGACCTATACGAGAGGTCAGAATTCTGGAAAGGTGTGTAATATGCTTCTCCAAGTCTAGGAAGTACCCACCTCAAAGCAAAAATTGCTTACTTTGAGACATGGCCTTATTGCTACAAAATTATAAATTCTTAGATGACTCACACTGTACCCATCCATGCATTTAAAAATATCTAGGGAGCTCCTGAGAGGGAACTCTGTCCAGGGCATGGGAGGTCCATAAAGACTACTCCAATGGATGACAACAGGGTCTTCCTAATGAACAATGTCATAGGCAGGAGGATACACCACTTATTATACAGAAATTCCATCTAGTTGACACTCTCCTCCTTTCCAAAATGAATTTATACTCATCACCATATCGAAGGGTTGCAGGTATTTTAACAAGACAAAGAAATTCAACAGCCAGTAGTAAAGGGTTAAGGGGGAGGCTGAGTGACATATAATAAATTTTAAATCCAAACTCAGGTAAATCAGGTCCTCTAGGCTTTTTTGTTTTTAATATTTTTTAAAGATTTTATGTATTTATTTGTGAGAGAGAACATGCATGAGCAGGGAGGAGGGGCAGAGAGGAGCAGACTCCCTGCTGAGCCAGGAGGCCTACTGGGAGGAGCAGGGGGCTGGATCCCCAAACCCTGGGATCATCACCTGAGACAAAGGCAGGCGCTTAACTTCCTGAGCCACTCAGGGGCCCCTAAACGTTTTTATTCTTATTTAGTACATGCACATAGTGGGGTATGGAACAACAACAACAAAATCACCCAACCAACCAACCAACCCACCCACCCAAAACCCCCTCCTAACCCCAGACTTCCCATTTCTCCCCAGAGATAGCAATTGCTTTCTATACACGTGCACATACACATATTCATTCATTTAAAAACATGCAGAAAAAAAAAAAAAACATGCAGAGCACTGAACTATAGATTCTGTCCAATACCTTTGTCTGACTAAACAGTATTCATTCATGCAATTATTTATTGAGCAACTATTAAGTACCAGGCACAGGGATCCCTGGGTGGCGCAGCGGTTTGGCGCCTGCCTTTGGCCCAGGGCGCGATCCTGGAGACCCGGGATCGAGTCCCACATCGGGCTCCTGGTGCATGGAGCCTGCTTCTCCCTCTGCCTGTGTCTCTGCGCCTCTCTCTCTCTCTCTGTGACTATCATAAAAAAAAAAAAAAAAGTACCAGGCACAGTTCTAAGAGATTCTGAAAGATGAGGAAAAGTGACGAAGTCCTTGCCTTCATGGAGTTGATATCTCCATGCATATCAGCATATAAACACCACCTCATTATTTCAGGAACTATACATTCATCCTATCCTAAATAAATGCAGTAATTTCTTTCTTTCTTTTTCTTTTTTGCAGTAATTTCTTTCATTGCTCTTTTATTGATGGGCATTTAGGTATGTGTCCAGTTAACAAATTCTTTTTTTAATATAAACACTGGGCTTACAGCATCCTTTTCATTTATAAACAAATATTTTGGCCAAACTAAACAGCTGTTTAAAACACGCTAATCCATGTCAACATTGTATTTTGAAAATGTTTCATTCAGTGACTTCTTTCCACTTACCAACCTCTATAAAACCATACT
The DNA here is from genome assembly GCF_003254725.2 of Canis lupus dingo. Classification (NCBI taxonomy): domain Eukaryota; kingdom Metazoa; phylum Chordata; class Mammalia; order Carnivora; family Canidae; genus Canis; species Canis lupus. The sequence goes on along the minus strand of NC_064262.1, from coordinate 26,002,799 downwards.
GGAGAAGATATTCATTTTATAATTGTTTAACTAAATTAAGATTCCAGGCAATTGTTCATAACAGTTTAACAAAATATGTTACAGTTTTTTTAAAGCCTATGAAGAAAGTAAATGTCACAGTCAATCCATTTTATTCCTGTTGCAACTGTTAGGTGTAGTGCTAATTCTTCCAGCTGGTTTTCAGACAGTTTTAAAATTAAATGTGAAGTTTCCCTAACCCTTAAAAGTCAGTGACTGCTTTGCCAAGAGAAACAGGACTCTTCCCAAACAATTCACTAAGTTCTTATCATGTCAAATGTAGATTGGATGAGCTACATGTATGGGGCGAGGGACGGAGGAGGGTTGGGTTGCAGGTAGGTAAGCACATGCACTCATGAACATGAGTGTGGGTATACAAGTGTGCAATCTCTAAGCTAAGATTTGCAGAAGATTTATGATGCACTACAGCCTAAGGGAGAATGCTGAACCATACTAATTCAAGATAGTACAAAATAAAAACAAACCCAATACAGGAGCCTGTATCGATCTACAAAGAAGCCCAGCAGGAACATTTCCTGAACTCTGTGTGTGCCAGCCCATGTGCTATTTTAAGTACATTTAAGTACATTTCTCATTTGGTTGCAGAACAACCCACATTATAGATGTGAAAACTGAGACTTATAGAGGTCCAGGTATTTTGTCAACTTCATTCAGCCCCTAATGGCTAAGGTTGACCACGAATGCAGACAGCCTCTGTTATGCCACTATGCTCTTGCAACTCCAAAATACATCTACTAAAAGCTATTTGTAAATTATGTGCTAGGCATTTTATATTCATTACTATGTAGCGTACCATTTAGGATTTATACATATACACTCACAAATTCTGTAGATGCCGGTTCCAAGATTCAACCCAAATCTATCTGACTCCACAGTGAATGTTCTTCTATCCACCTCCTGGTGCCCCAGGAACGATATCATGGAGAAGTTTTACTGCCCACCTTCTGCCAAAAGGCAAGGTATGAACGGCTCTGGAGGGATATTGCCTAGATCACATCCCACCACCGCCTTGTGGTTGCTGTGGACACTGGGCAAATTAACCTTCCTGTGCTTGTTTATGTTAAATGGGGTCTCTTGGTGGCTCTATGTACTGAAGAATCCAATACACGAAAACATCTGAGAACAGGCATCTGGCCAGGTGCTTGGACACTCCTTGCACCTCACTGTTATAGGCATGCTGCCCATTACTCATTCTATCGCGGCTATCTTCACATGTTCTATTCTATATACAAACCACCACAAGCCCAACTCAGGGCACAGCCTCAGGTCGAAACACACCACATGGGGTAGAAAAGACCACCTACGAAGCTTCATTATTAGGAAAAAACTAAGGACAGCACTCAACTGAAGAGTAAGAGGAATAAATGAGCAACTCCCACTCTTACTCCTGAGCATCTCAAGCAACGTCTCCAACAAACCCTCCCACCCCCCACCCCCACCCCAGGCTACAATCCCTACAGCCCACAGATGCAGATCCGCTGTGGTCCGTTGTAAGAAACTGCTCTGGCAGACAGGCATGATTGCCAAGACTTGCATTTCCTGTGCGCGGGCAGGGAAGCCATGGAAACTGGAGGCTTGGGGCATCTGGGGGCATCCCAGGTGAAATGGAGCCCTCCCCTCTGCCGAGCAACCTTTTGCTCACAGATGAGGGATCCCAGCAGGGGAGAGGAGGGGGAGGCAGCTGACAAACGGCAGGCCGAGGAGATCTGGGGTGCCCTACTACCCCTCCTTCTGCGCGGGGGGCCTCCAACAGGCTAGGGGGTGGGGGCAGGAAGACGGCTCCACGATGGGGCGCTACACAAAAGGGCCTCCTCTTCAGTCCCTCCCCGTGTTCTCCAGCTGAGCCCAGTTTTCTGCAAACACCGCTCGGAACGAAGCTCGAAATCCAGGCTACCGGAGGGATGGGGGATTGGGGGGTGGGGGGGGCACAGTTCATTAAGTGGCAGCAGGCCAGTGAAGTGGGGACGGCGGGAATGCAGGCGGGGAGGGGGGGGAGGGGGAGGGGGAGGGCCCCGCCCTGAGGCCGGCGGGAGCGCCCCACGGCATCCCCTGCCCCCATCCCCGCCCTCCCAGCGAGCGGGCCGCGGGCCTCCGGCCACCTGCCCCCGCGCGCGCGGGCCTCGCAGCTGAGCTGTGCGCGCGGGGATGCGGGCGCAGAAAACATGGCTGGCGGGAGCACCAGGGGGTGCATCGGCGGGAGCACGGGAGGGAGCACCAGCGGGAGCTCGGGCGGGTGCACCGGAGGGAGCACGGCGTGGGGGGGGAGCATCTGCGGGTGCATCTGCGGGAGCATCGGCGGGTGCATCAGCGGGAGCACCGGAGGGAGCACGGCGGTGGAGCATCGGCGGGAGCAGCAGCGGGCGCCTCTCGGGGGATGCGGCCGCGGAACTTGGACGCCAGGCCCGGGGCACGTGCAGCGCGTTCCCGCCGCTCCCCCGCGCGCTGCCGCCGCCCGCCCCGGGCCTGCCCTCTCCCGCCGCTTCCCCGCGTCCCCGCTGCCCTCGTCCTCCTCGCCGCGCCGCCTCCTTCCAGCCTCCCGGACCCCCCGCCATCCCCCCATCCCCGCTGCTGTCACTTGCAAGCCCAAGGACAAACCCCGCCCGCCGTCCTGCCGGCGCGCGGTTACCTGCGGGCCCGGGCGGCCCCGAGCGGCCCCGAGGTCCGCCTCGGTCACTGGCGGCGCCCAAGCGCGCGCTCGGCCGCCGCCCGCCGCATCCCCGCGCGTCTGAGCGGCCCCGCGGCAGCTGCTCCTTTTATGGGGCGGGCGGCGGAGGCTGCGCGGCGTCCCCGGCCCCTGGCTCCGGCCGCCGGCGTCAATGCGCTCTATTCACTCCCGGGGGCCCTCCCGGAGTGCGCGGCCTCCCGCCCGCCCGGGTCCACCGGGCCCGGGGGATGGGGGGGGTGGGGGGGGGAGTGGAGGCTGAACTCGGCGCGCAGGGCCCCCCCCAAGCGGGGCAGGGTCACGTGGTCCGACCCCGGGTCCCCTAGGGGTTGCAACCACCCCGGCAAAGGATGCGCGGATGCAGGTCCAACAGGAGAGTCGCATTTACTTTAAAACCCAGCAGGAGTGGAGATGAACTTTCCATCATCATTCCCGTCACCATCATTATTATTTTACTTATAATGACAATTATTCAATAGCACCTGCCGTTTGACTAAGTGATTATTAGGCGCCAAATTATGCTCTGCTACCATCCCCACCTTGGGTAACACAAACCCAATCATATCTTCACGCCCCTGGAAATCTATATTGGTGCTAATCCCTAGACTAAACCGCTAACCACCTTGGCTTAGCATTCAAGGTTCCTTAAAAAATCTATCCTGGCCCTACCCTTCAGTCCAAAAGCTGGTGCATGTCACCCTCATGCAACCCTAGAAAGGCGGAACTATGTGTCTCCCCTTGGAAAGATGAGAAAGACCTGGCTCAGAGATGTTAAGCCACTGCCAAAGGTCACTCAGCTAAGAAGTGCTTGGGGCGATGTGCCAAGCCAATCCAAGTGCAAAGTCCTAGATCTTGGTCTCCTCATGCTATTGCCTTTTAAGGCCAGGAGGGCATGCTTTTTTAATTTTGGAAGATACTTCATTTCTTCTTTGGCAAGGATAGAATTTAAAAAAAAAAAAAATTGGAACACCCCCCCCCCTTGGCCAAAAAAAAAAAAATATCCTGTAGAGCCCCCTTTGAACCTGTCACCTCAGGCCACCTCTTCCTTTTGATTCATCTAAAATTTTAGTTCTAATTTCAGGCGGACCATGCAATAGTGAATGGGGCATTAATAAAAAACAATCAATTTAACTACCTTGGGACTGGCCCCCAGTGTGCTGACATCACTGCCTGGGATAGCAAATCATCCCCCAGAGAAGCAGCCAAAAAGCAATTATATGATATACTTTACATAATATCAAAGTGATTTTTCCATATGAATTATAGAGGCAGAGGACAATAAAATCCACAATGTAGGTCTGAAGCAGACCTCAAGGGTGTGGAAATGCATTAGGCAAATGAGCAAGTAATGTTACATTTGCTGGTGTCTTTTTTTTTCTTTTTAAAGCAACCAAGGGGTGGGGGGGTGGAATTTAAAATGAGGGGTTCCCCAAAGCTAAGCTGGTACAATTTCCTTATGCAGAGCTTATCAGAGAACTAGATGAGCCTGATTCTGATAAGATGCCGAAAAGAAATGTCTAGGTTAGTAGCTCCGAAAAGGTGGGAGTGGCGGGGGTGGTTGATATACTCCTGTTGAAGTCAAAGTTATTTTCAATTCTGAATAATTATATTAGGTCATTCAGTGTGTGGAATGGAGTGTCTGTAGTACACGGTGTTCCTGCTGAGAGGGTTCTCAAAGGCTCTGTGTTACGAGGCAGAAAGCCTGTAATTAGAAGCGATGAAGCACCCACCTCTCCATGAAGAGGACTGGAGTACAGCTTGCCCAGGTAATAGGGCTCTGAGGTGCACACAGCAGCATGCCTGACTGCCTGCATGTCCCTACTTCCCAACATTACCATTTAACTATGCCAAGTTTTATGAGCTTCAAAGGAGATGGGGGAAAAAAGAATTAAAAGCAAAAGGAAACAAACAAACAAAAAAGCCACTTGATAGGACTCTAAAAAATGTGATTTACAGAAAGAAATATTTGAACCCACATCCAAAAGAAGTTTGCCTCGAACATGGGGGTGGAGACATGGCTTATCCTTTGAAGCAGCCAGCAAAATTCCTAACCACGCTCAGATTCTGAGCCACACAACTTTTCATTTCCTTTGCACTCATGGTAGATTTTCTTAGAAGCCCTCTCAATGCTGCCGGTAAATGCCACTGGGAACAAGAAAATGAGGACATGGTGGTGAGGTCACCATCCTTTTGTCTATCTCCACTCGTATATATGAAAATGGGCTTCTTTAGAGGCAGTCTAGCCTTTGAGTCCTGATCCTCTGAATTGCTTACTTTGGTAAGGGCCTGTGAAAACTGAAATTTGCATTTGCCTATAGAGGTAGTATGGCACATTGAAATCAATTCTGTAGCTACTCTTAAATCTCAACCAGATGCACATGTCAGGCCTTGGTAAGGATTATGAATTGATTGTGTATTAATAGTTTTGTGTAATATGCTGACCAATTTAAGATTCTTGTTTACAGATGGTAAATGAGAAATTTCTTAGAGACAGGAAACTACATCTTCATACGATTTGGGGTTTTGCTCATCCATTCAGTACAACAATACGTCTCAGGTAAGTTTAGTCCTTGCCTTAGACATAAACAAGCGGTTCTTGATACTCAATTGGAAGAAAAAAGAAAAGGGAAGAAAAGAAATACTTTCATTATATTTCACTCAACTGCACCATCACCATTCCACCTCAAACAATAATACTAGGTATTGGTTTTTTTTTTTTTTTCCGAGACCCTCAAAATGGATGACAAAATTGAGTCTGATTTAATCTCTCTACCTGCTATGCCTGCTTTAACAATATTAAGTCATACATTTAGGGCTTGAGTAGCTAGAGGCAGTTTCTACATTAAACTCAACTGGCCACCCAGAACTCATTTTCTCCGTAGTAGGTATCAGCCTTGTCCTACATTTTGTGTGGTTGGTATTTATTTTTTTAAGTGCAAACATCATGGCTCTAACAACAAACAGAATTAATTCATTTTGGCTTTGAAATCTTTTTCTTGAAATACAACATCTTTTTCTCTTTTATTCATTCAACACACATTTTTAGAGTGCTTCCTGGTGTTGTATTCATTATTCTGGGCACTGGAAATGCAATAGTAAATAGACAAAAGGCCCTGTCTTCATGTGGTTTTTTACCTGTACCTGACTAGAATCCTAACATTCAGTATTGAAAACCTATTGAGAGCTGACCCACAATTAATAACCCTAATAATGAGATACTGTATCAGGAAACTCCAATGAATGAATAAACCCAGAAGAGTTTTCCCTGGCTTTAGGATAGGCTATGTATTTGTTCCTCTTGACTTTCTAATTGGTTTTTAATATAAGGCTACACATTGACAGAGATGTTCACTGTTTAGATCTTGGACTTTGAAGTTTACCCATCCTGTGTTGGTTATCCGCAGTCATCACTGTAACCATGGGCAAGTCACTCAATCCCACTAACTCTCGGTTAATTCATTTGGACTTTTTAATGGGGACAATAAGATAGGAATAATAAAATTAAATGAGATAATATAGGAAAATCATTTAGTCTAGAACAGTGTTTCTCAAACTTTTTTCATTATTGTTCCCACCAATGAGCCTTTTTAAGACTTTTTTCTCCCCCTAATCAACTACCCTTCCCTTGAAATTTAAATTCTACAGATATCCTGTATGTCTGTTTATGTATAAAGTACAGATAAGCCCTACAATACCTAAAAGGAGTAAGATCCACACCCTGCCCAGAACCAGTGTTTGCCCTTTAGAGGTATCGGTCCTCATTGGGAAAGCATGGCCTAAGGTCTGACATGTAGCGCTTGTTAAATATTAGCAAATAGAAAAGTCATAGTAAGAAAAATAAAATCAACATAAGACCCTGTATCTCCAAACTAGAGAAGGATGTAAAGTCTGGTAAAATGATGGTATGAGGCACATCAATTCTGGCACCTGGGAAGCTAGAGCCTGAGCATCTGGAGGCTGGGGTTGGACCTGCATCAAGAAGTCCAGCTTGCTACTGGGAGAAAGGTAAGACCAGCAGCAAGACAGCTGGACACAGAGTGACGACAGCTCTTAATAGTCAGCTAAGGGTACCCATCACTTGCAAAAGCAAAAAAGACCCAAGACAACACCCAAGTGCTTCCAGATCGACATATTTGCACACAGGTCTCCTTGCCTGAGAAGTCTTCTCTTCTGTCCCTCTGGGTCTCACTGTTCCACCAAGCCTACGAAAAGCTGATCTTCCTTCCTGAAGTCTTTAGCAGCCCTCAGTCACCAGACAAACATAAACGGAAGTACAGTCTACAAAATAACTGTCCACAGTTCTTCAAAAGTGTCAAGTTCAGGGGCACCTGGGTGGCTCAGTTAGTTAAGCGTCTGTCTTTGGCTCAGGTCAAGATCCCAGGGTCCTGCTCAGTGGGGAGTTTGCTTCTACCTCTCCCCTGCTCACGCGTGCGCTCTCTCTCTCTCTCTCTCTCTCTCTCTAGTACTCGCTCTCTAATAAATAAATAAAACCTTTTAGGGCAGCCCGGGTGGCTCAGTGGTTTGGTACCACCTTCAGCCCAGGGCATGATCCTGGAGTCCCAGGATCGAGTCCCACATCAGGCTTCCTGCATGGAGCCTGCTTCTCCCTCTGCCTGTGTCTCTGCCTCTCTCTCTCTCTCTTTCTCTCTCTCTCTCTCTCTCTCTGTGTCTCTCATGAATAATTAAATACAATCTTTAAAAGAAAAAAAACTAAAAAAAAAAAAGTATCAAGTTCATAAAGGACAAGGAGAGACTGAAGAACCATCCCAAATTGGGGTATACATGACAACTAAATACAATGTAGGATCCTAGACTGGATCATGAAAGAGAAAAAGACATTAGTAGGGGGAAAAAGAGTGAAATCCAAATAGTCCTGAGTTTAGTTAACAGTGTTGACCCAATATTAATTTCTTGCCTTGATCACTATACCATGGTTATGTAAGATGTTAACATTAGTGGAAGCTGGGTGGAGGATATATGGGAATACTCCCCATACTGTTTTTTTGCAACTATTCTCCAAGTCTAAATTATTTCAAAACAAAAAGTTAAAAAATAAAAGTGTTTTGTTCATTCATTTTTGTAATACGTGTATCCTGAGGGCCAACCCCCATGCTAGGCCCTTCTAATGGCTTAGATGTTAGCAATGAACCAAACAAGACAAAAATCCCTAACATCATAGATAACATTATCTTCTAGGTATTTCTCTCCTCCTCAGAATACCTATGGACCTTATCTTGTCTACTACTGTCATGCCACATTCATGTTCCCCAGGGTGGGAGTATAAATTGTTCATGGTCTGGGTATACGTCTTTCACCCAGGGGAAAGGATGGGAGAGGAGAGCTCCTAAGTCTGTTGCCTGGCTCATAAACATGCCTGTCATGCTGGGTACCCAGATCTTTGACAGGTGAGAGTAGGTGCCATTTTTTAAAATATGGAAGCCCTGACATAGAGCTTAGAACAAAGCAGGTGTTCAATCAACATATTTATTGTCTACAATACAAGAGTGGTCAGCTCTTGGTCCCTTTAGACTCTCAAATGCTTTAACTTTCTGATAGGTCATACTTAATTCTTCGACAAATAAAAGTACATGGTATATGTGTGTTTGTGTGCATAAGAAAGATTGCGTGAGACTTTGTTAATGAATTAGTTTTGGAGGTAGTGGAAAGGAGGAATACAGACCAAAACCAATATATCCTCACACTTCAAAAACTAATTAAGCTGGGATTTAAAAGATTTCAACAACTTGCTCTAGAAGACAAGAATGATAATCAAAAGAGAAACACCAAGAATTCCCTGTCATACTTTGCTAGACTGTAGCTATTCACACTAAATTGAAACAAAAAACAAAACCTGTCATATGGTCCTAAAAATGCTTTTGGGAATCAGAGTGGAACTACCTTTTTCTTGGCAAGGACCTCCCAGTGACATACTTCCTCACTGGATGCAATGATATCTCTAAGTTTAAGGTCATTTTTGTCATGTATTCCATGTGCCTAGTCCTCTTCCAGGGATCACTCTATTAGTGAATGTCACCTCCGTACATCCCATTCTAGAGGCTAGAACCTCAGCAATTATCCCGAATAACCCCTTTACTGCATCTCTAAGTTCTGACAAATTTTCTTCCTGAATACATTTCATGTCCATCTACTATTATCCCTACTGCCCAATGTTCTCATCCACCACGACCTTTAGCCTGGACAACTATAATAGCTTCTGAACTGGCTTCCCTGCCTATAATCCATTCTGCTCACAGCAGGAAGAGAGATCTTCAAAGAGGGGAGGGGAGGAGAAGGAAATCTGATTATGTCTTTCACCTGCTTATGTCTCTGAAGAACAAATCCTTTAATTTGACCTAAAAAGACATGTATGGTTTGGTCCCTGCCAACTTCTTCAGCATTATCATTTAGCTTAGGATCCCCAGCTCTTCCACTCTATCCACGCTGGCCATCATTCACTGTTTTAAAATATACCATGCTCGGGGATCCCTGGGTGGCTCAGAGGCTTAGCGCCTGCCTTTGACCCAGAGCGTGATCCTGGAGACCTGGGATCGAGTCCCACATCAGGGTCCCTGCGTGGAGCCTGCTTCTCCTTCTGCCTGTGTCTCTGCCTCTCTCTCTCTCTCTCTCTCTCTGTGTCTATCATGAATAAATAAATAAAATCTTTACACACACACACACACACACACACCATGGTCTGGGATGCCTGGGTGGCTCAGCGGTTGAGCCTCTCTCTTGGGCGCAGGGCATGATCCCGGGTCCTGGGGTGAGTCTCATCTGGCTCCCTGTGGGGAGCCTGTTTCTCCCTTTGCCTATGTCTCTGTCTCCCTCTGTCATGAATAATCTTTTTTTTTTAAAACACTTTTTTTTTTTTAATTTTTATTTATTTACTTATGATAGTCACAGAGAGAGAGGCAGAGACACAGGCAGAGGGAGAAGCAGGCTCCATGCACCGGGAGCCCAATGTGGGATTCGATCCCGGGTCTCCAGATTCACACCCTGGGCCAAAGGCAGGTGCTAAACCTGCTGCGCCACCGAGGGATCCCATGTCATGAATAATCTTTAAAAAACAAAAATAAAAAATAAATAAAAATAAAAAATAAATAAGTAAATAAATAAATAAAATCTTTAAAACAAAAAGGATCCAAAAGGAACAAATTATACACATACAATACACTAGATAGCTCAAATCCTTTCCATAATAGATGAAGGTTAAAAAAAAAAAAAGTCACGTAACAATAAAAATAACAATACTCTCCTTGGGGTTCACTGTCTTTAGGGAACTCACAAATAAGGAACCAACTTTAATATCTCCTCGAAAATATCTCCTCCAGAAATTGAGCATTTGAGGAAATGGCCAGAAAAGTTTTCTATGTCACTTACCATTATAAAATACAGTGTTCCAAAGTAAAGGACTGCATATTCTTTACATGTTTCTTTGCCATTGTTTCTTATCAGGGTTCATGATGAAGAAGCTATTTTTGACCTCTACTTCCAGCCTACTTTATACAAACCTACTTGAAATTTTGAGGGATACTTCTATGCGATTGGCTGATTTTGCATTACTTTCAGTTTTCAAAATGCAAATGATCTACATGAAAATCTTTATCTACATACAACCTTAAATTCATTTGTACATCAATTTCTTTTCCCTTTTGTTTCTGTTGCATTGTTTTTATCCCTAAGATTCCTATGGTGCTTGCTTAGTGTATGTCTGGTGCTGTGATTTAATCCAGGGCTTCTTTTAATCTGCCCCAAAACCCCACAAAAGAGGGATTTTTTTCTTCATTTTCATAGATCAGAAAATGGAGGCTTAGAGAGTATACAACACTTGTCCAAGTTCACATGGCTCATGGGCAATGAAGCAAGATTTAAATCAAATCTGAATGTTTCAGCAATCTCATTCCTGGGTATATATATCCAAAGGAAATGAAATCAGTATCTCAAAATGATATCTGCACACCCATGTTCATCGTAGCATTATACATAACAGCCAAGATATGGAAACAACTTAAGTACCCACCATGGATGAATCAATAAAGAAAATGTGGCATGTGTGTATACAATTATATAGCAGGATTTCCTTCTTTCTATGACTGAATAATATTCCATAATAGGATATTTCAGTACTCTGTATGTGATGACATGGATGAACCTGGAGAACATTATGCTATGTGAAATAACCCAGACGGCAAAATACAAATATCATATTATCTCCTCTGCATGTGGAATCTAAAATAGTCACTCACATAGAACCAGAGAGTAGAAGAGGGCTGGGAGGTGGGGCAGAGGGAGAGGGAGACGGAGACTCTTAAGCAAATTCCATGCCCAACGCAGAGCCCACGTTAGGGCTCACAAAACTGAGATCAGGACCTGAGCTGAAATCAAGAGTCAAGGCTTAACCACCTGAGCCATTCAGGTGGCACAACTGCTAGACCAAGTTCTAAAGATAGTTTCGGATGCTAAAGGAGCCAGCCACCTGCAATTAATTTAATAGGATTAAAGGAAATGTGAACTCTGTCCTACCCCTACATTACCAGGCACAGAAAAATGGGTCCCTGCAAGAAACAGTACCACAAAGGAAACATTAAAGCCACCAAATGAAACCTATCTCATACAAAGCCAGAATGATGAGGCTTGCCTATGTGGGGCAGTTTCCCACTATGGCACCCGCTCAAGACAGAGATATATGTAGCAAATCTCCAAGCACTCAGGAAGTCCGGGATGCTGGGTGATTAATCCAGACAGAAACTACAGAAGTCACTGATTTGAACATCAAAGTAGGTGACTCACAGAGTTACATTTTTTCATCGGTACAAATGAAGCCCACGTTGTGAAAATATTCTAGCCAGTGCATCCTTCCTGTAGTAATTCTCATTGACACAAGTATGGCAGATATGTAGAGAAAAGGTAAAAACAAGCTATTCAGGACACTTCAATGTTAGACCTGGTGCTTTCCCTATTTCATTAATGGACTCTATATCTGAGGGTCTTATTAAGACTTTATACCTCCAAGTAGAAAAAGCTTTTATAAATCTTCAAACACTACTAAGAAAACTTGGAAACTATAACAATGATTTTTTTTTTTCCTATCAACAACTCTCCCCTATTTGGCAGAGCTTTGAGTTATACAGAAGAGATCATTTTGTTAAAGCATTTTGAGAGCTTTTTCCCCCTCCGTATTTGTATTCAAATCTCTTATCTTCAGTACCAGGGCACTCAGATTATCTATGACTAGGGCAAGTGAAAAGCAGAGACTCCAGCCATACCAAAGTGGAGGGTACTAGTAATGGTTTGAGCCTTAAGAAAGAATCTATGAACTCAGAAAAATTCAAAAAGTTCTACTTTACATACGTATTTTTACAAAGAAAAAAAAACCACCAGACAGAAAAATCCAAACTCAAAAAGCAAAATACAAGGATGTGCTTAGCATAGCTTGAGGCCAAAGGACTGTCAAGTGTTTAGGAACTGGTTCTGGAGGATCCACTAACCCCATAAAATCACAGGCAAACTATGGGAATATGGCCTCCTGGGCACTCTTTGTTGGAGAAGGATGATAGATTTCATTGTACTATAAAAGACATGGGACATCCCCCAACAAAAAAGAATGAAGTTCTGGTTTCCTCTAGAACAGACTCAGAATCTTGAATGCTCCAGATACCTGGGTGGCTCAGTTGGTTAAGCAACAACTCTTGATTTCAGCTCAGGTCATGATCTCAGGGTCATGAGATCCAGCCCTGTGCTGGGCTCAGTGAAGAGTCTGCTGGAGATTCCTTCCTCTCCTACTTAGCCACTACCCCCGACTTGAGCTCCCACTCTCTCTCTCTTTAGATAGATAGATAGATAGATAGATAGATAGATAGATAGATAGATAGTCTTAAAAAACAAAGAATCAGGATGTTCAAGCTAACAGGGCCTTTAGATATAATTTTTGTCAAGTAGCTCATTTTACACACACCCAAACTGAGACACACAGATGGGATGTTTACTACCTTCACTCTTTAAGATGAGTTTTCCACTTTTTAAATCAAGCCACTGCTTTACAAAACTTGATTAATATATTTAGACAGACTCCACTGGCCAAACCATAGCTGAACAGATACACCTACCTCAGTTCTAACAAGCAATCACATGCATTTAACATACTTCTTAGAAAATAAAATCATAAAACATACCAAGTTTAATCAAATTTAAGGTACCAATTGTAATTTACAAAGCAATAAGGCAGAAAAAAATACTGCCAATTAAATCACAACATGCTACTGATGGTAGAATGCATTTCAATTTCTGAGATGTTAAAACGTGAAAAACTATGCACTTTAGAGCTGATGAAAAACAATACTGCCAAAAAGTAATGCTTTGATTTATACACCTCGTGAGGGTGCCTGGGTGGCTCAGTCAGTTAAGCGTCTAACTCTGGCTGAGGTCATAAATCCAGGGTCCTGGGATCAAGCCCCACAACAGGCTTCCTGCTCAGCGGAGAGTCTGTTTCTTTCTCTCAAATAAATAAATAAAATATTTTAAAAATATATATATGGCTCTTGAAGGAACAGAATGTAGTAAACTTTTTTTGTAATAATTAACAGGTAAGAAAGAGCCCATGGAACATCTCCTACATGAAAAGCCCTCTTTCCAACATGTCTGAAACTGGCAAATGATGAGTTAATCAAGAGTTGCACAAAAGAAGAAATCATGCAAAATTATTCATACATACTTAAAGTATCTTATTGTAACACAACAGTGTTCATTTTTCCATCTATCTTTTAAAGTAGATTGAGAAAAAATTTTTTAAGTCTATGTTCCTGGTCTAGGATCCTACAGGATCTTTCTTGGTATAAACTATACTTATCATTTAGCATCTATGATTTTCAATTTAGGTTCATTTGAAATGGAGTGATAATGTAAAGATACTTGCAAAGCAATTTGAACGCTTTAGTTTTTTTTATGACTTCTCTTTAAATTTTATAGTCCTTACCTACACCTAATTTAACAGCAGCTTTTGAGCAACCAAACTTTATTGAGTCTTTCTAAAGGATTCACAAAAGTTCTCAAGGAAATAACAACTCTCTTTTTCCACATTTATATGTCATTGGTTTAACTAATATTTATTTAAATTATTATTATCAACAGTAACAACATAGAACAGGCATAAGCAGGTTTAGGAATAAACAACAGACAGCTGGAACATCACACGTAGCAAGGGAAGTATCAAATACACCCCAGCTTCCATGGTGGCACCCACTGATGCGGTCTCCAGGTATTCAAGCTCCTGTGTAGTTCCCTCCCACGTGGCATAGGGCTGATGGGATACTGCAGTAATGGAGGGTGATTTCTGAGGATAGGTGGTAAAAGATACTCCAACTTCCCACTTTTTCTCTTCTTGGTTTCCTATTCATGGGAAGCTGGCTACCATGTCATGAGTTCACTCAAGGAACCCTATGGAGAAATGCACATGGCCCTTGTGCCAACAACAAGTATGAAATAACCAGGCATGTGAGTGAGACACCAGGGAAGTGGATCATCCAGCCCCAAGCAAGCCTTTTAGAAGACAATGGCAACCTAGGCTGACGTCTCTATTGCAATCTCATGAGGGACCACAGCCCATCACCACCCAGCTAAGCTACTTCCAGATTCCTGATACACAGAGACTATATGAAGTAACACATGCTTATTAATTTGGGATAGTTTGTCACATATTCAAATATAGCAGCCTACAAGCTGATGTGGGCAGTAAGCAGGCCGAGGTTACTTTTTCAGAATGAACAAGTTGGTTAAGTGGAGGTTCCTTCATAGAAGTTATCTGGATTTCTACACTACTGGAGGTTACCAAATATCCCTTGTATGTAAGGTTGTTGCCATTCCTAATTCCCCAGTTAGGTACTAAACCAAAGATGGGTAATGAATTAAGAGAGTGAGTTAATGGCACCAGCCAGCAACAGGGCTATCAGCAACAAACTATCAGTGCTTACCCAACAGGGTTGGGTAAAAGATGAATAAGCTCCATACACAAATGGAAGTTCAGAAGAAAAAGGGACAGGGTAAGACCAAAGACACCGTTGTACACACAGTCTTCATGAGGACAAGCCAGGACCTCCAGCCAGACATCCCATTTCAACACCTGCTGTGGATTCCAGCCCAGAACCTTAGTCCCATCTGCTTTCCTACCTTCTTCTACTGCATCAATGGTCTACATCAAGGAGTGATCAGCCTTTGGAATTGTCAGCTCCAAACGGTAGTTCTCAGAGGCCCACATGAAATCTGTTTCAGAACAAAACAAAACTGGGGGCAGAAGAAATATGGGAAGAAGGATCCAGAAACTACATACACTGCTAAATATTCAATCCAGTCCATCTTTGTATGTTAAAAAAAAATCAATTAGCAGAAACTACTGACATTCTATTTAAGTCCCATGGCCAAGACTTAGCTAAATAAATCCATTCTGTGAAATTTAACAGCAGGCTAATGTATTTTATGAGCATGTATTAGGTGAAACAGGTTTTTAAGACCTCAAAATTTATAAAAGGGCAAGGCTGGGTATTTGGTTGACAGTAACAAAAACAGAAGCCATGGTTTTCATGCGTCCTGAATATGCTGTATTTCTTACCTAAATGAGAATTTCTTACCTTACAAAGGCAAGATTATCATACCAGTTTTACAGACCAGGAAACAGCTCATGAAGATTAAGAATTTAAGCAAAATTGCATAGCCAGCCTATCTTTGGTGCACCCATTTTTTTTCTACTATATACTAAGAAGGGGTAGCTGATGCATGGATGATTTCTCTTTATCTTTTCTCTCTTGATGGTACTGGTCAGAGCAGGGGATTTCAAGTGGCTCACTCTCTAAGATGGTTATATTCCCTCTAACTGTCTGCTAACTTCAGGTGAAAGGAGGCCAGAGAGGTTGCAGGGAGAAGGGAAGAGGGAAATCAGAGCTAAACTCCAGCTCAAAATTAGAAGCCTAATTTTGGTAAAAACACGATAATTGACTCTTCAGTTCCTCACCCTCCAAGACTGAAATCATTAGGACACCAGAGAGGGTAGTATTAGGAACTCAAACCTCAACCTCACCTCCTACAAGTTGTGTGATCCTAGCTAAGTCAGACAAGAATGACATTACCCAGTTGTCACAAAGATTAAATGAGATGGTCTATAAAGTAGTTGCAAACAGCAAAGCACTCATTACACAAATGGTAATGATCACTAAAACTGTCAGTGCTTATGTGTGTAAGTTTTGCGATCATTCCAACTTGGGTTTGAACCCAGACTTTGCTACTTACTAGCTGGGTGGCCTTTGGTGAGGTATGCCACACTAAGACTCAACGATTTCATCAGTAAAATGGGGTTGACAATTGTGCCAACTCACTGAGCTGTCATCTGGAGTTGTTATGAATTCAATACAACCATTGCCAACTAAAGGTATTGAATACTTACTTCTATCAGACCACTACGCCAAGCTTTATATTCATATTATCATAGTTGTAAGCCTTCACAGTTATCTTCTTACTCTCAAAGGTAGGTACTGATGCATGGTCCTTAAGTACTTAGTAAATGCAGCTTCTAGCAACAGCACATATAAGCAAGCACTACCGCAACTATAGGCTGAGCTCCTGGGGAACATGACCCTGGCCCCACTAGCCAAAGGGACCACCCAACATCCTGCTTTTACCCTTTGCCATTCCTTCCCTCTTATCAAAGCCACTCTCCTGATGAGGTCATTAAAAATCAAATGAAATGGAATGCAGGGCTGGCAAGTGACCTCAAGAATCCTGGGCCAGCTTCCTCGCCTCTAGGCAAGGCTACAAAAATAGATAACAAATCTTTTAAGGGGACAAAAAAAAAAAAAAAAAAAGGCAGAACAAATCTATTTTAAAGACTCTTTCCTTCCTTTTACAATCACAATGTGCTTCGTAAGTGCCCTGATTTTGTATTTCCACTGCCATAGTCTGCCCCTGCATCTGGCCGCCTTCCACATCTAATTCTGATTTTTCTTGTTCGCTGAATAGATCTAGCCAAGGCAAAGAGACAATTAGATGGCATAAGAATGAATGAGATTTAAAAAAAAAAAAAGATTCCTTATAAATAACTCCCTGTAAAAATCTTGAAATAACCGTGGAGAAGAACTGTCATCCTATCTACAAAACTAACAACATGAAGACCACCCCCATTCCAAAAAAAAAAAAAGAGTGGACCATGTAATGGCTATCCTAGAATCCCCTGGGAAATTCAAAAACAGGAACAATCTCAATCTCATGTTCAATAATAATTTAAAGATTTGTTTAATATTTTGATGATTGAACAGTATTCTAACCTGTAGCCAGTCTTTAGCAGAGGGACTACTTGTCAAAAATGCTCTTAAAGTGCATCACTAATGTTTTATCATCATTAAATGCCTATGAGAGAATAAGTTTACCGGTCCCTCACTGCCATCCACCTCATCAATGGCAGAAGCACATGCATTTCCAAAGATTCCTGACCAAGTGAAACGACTAATAAAGACAGATGAGCCAGTAGGCTACATATCCAGAGTACTGGTTCCCCAGAGAACATAAGAACAACAGACCTTCATTGAAGGCCAGCTCAACTGCCAAGATATTGTGGAAATTATCCATTCCTCCCAAATCTGGATACTTACCAACAGGTACCAACACAAACCCATATGCACATGTACAAATATGCATGTACAGACACACACCTACAGGACAAGCAATTCACTAAACACTTAAGCACATCTCCAGTGACAGATGAGAAAGGAAAAAGTGCGTGATTTAAGACAGTTTTTCCTTTTTTCTTTTTTTAAAAATATTTCATTTATTTATTTATGAGAGACACACAGAGAGAGGCAGAGACACAGGCAGAGGGAGAAGCAGGCTCCATGCAGGGTGTCTGACGCGGGACTCGATCCTGGGACTCCAGGATCACACCCTGGGCCAAAGGCAGGCGCTCAACCGCTGAGCCACCCAGGTGTCCCTTTCCCTTTTTTCTAATTAACAGATGCTGTGTCCTATATCAGATGCAGGCAAACTCTATTAGAAGATAAATATTTTTATCAATAGCCTATCATATTCCTTGCTGTTAACACATAATTAAGTAGCTAAATCTTGCATGCAGTATTAATGAGAAACTATGTAGGAATGTGCATGGACAACCAATATTTCACAAGGCAGTAGGAATAGTTTAAAAAAGAAAACCATGTAGTGGCCATTTGGGTTCATGGCTGTAGGTCAACGTGTTTGAGCTGACTTAGTATCTCGGATCCTCACTTTGTTTGGCTTAACAATGTGGTTCAGTCTGGACAATGCTATTCTCATTAAGAAACATTTATGGAACAATCTACATGCCCATAGTGGGGCATGCAGAAGTTAAGTGAAAACCTATCACACAACAGATTCAGAGGGAGCCCATAGCAATTATTTGGCCATTACAGGTACTGGGAGAGAAAAATGTCATGACATTTTAAGTAGAATAAAAGGACAAAAAGCAATTTGGTTAATGTAGCTATACATGTTACATATCTACATGCATCATCTCTATGCTCACAGAAAAAAGACAGGAGGGGATCCCTGGGTGGCTCAGACGTTTAGCATCTACCTTCAGCCCAGGGTGTGATCCTAGAGTCCCAGGATCAAGGCCTGTATAGGCTCCCTGCATGGAGCCTGCTTCTCCCTCTGCCTGTGTCTCTGCCTCTCTCTCTCTCTCTCTCTCTCTCTCTCTGTGTGTGTCACTCATGAATAAATAAATAAAATCTTTAAGAAAAAAAAGACAGGAAAGATACTAACATCAGATCATTAACAGTGACTAAGTAGTGGGTTTCAAGGTGATTCCCACCCCCATTTTGCATATCTCTATTTTTTCCCCCACATTAACACAATGGATCTCTGTGATAGTTACATTAACTGCAAATGGTAGCAAAGGGAGAAAGTACACACTTCATAATAACCTGGGGGAAATTGTTTTCAAAGTCACTTGAGGCTTTAGCTAATTTGGCTGGTTAACACAGAGGTCAGTTTTCCCAAGTCAGTTACTGAGTATTGTTTGTCTGGGGATCGTATGCTTGTGCCCAAGAATTTACACATTTGGCAAAAAGCTGCCCAAGTATGATACAACAGCCTTAATTAGCAGTGCTTCTCCTAGAGCATGCAAAATTGACAGGGTTTCTGAGATGTCAAAAGAGGCCCAGGAGGCTGATGATTTTTAAGGCTTCTAGTACAAAATTTCCAGGCGTGGTTACAAAAAAAATTGTGGTTTATCTTTAGATATATTATATAAAATCTTGTGAAGATACCTATATGGCTCTATGTCACCTTTCATTTGTAGATAGTCAAAGGTCTAAATTGGAGGCCATTTTTTTGCTCCACAACCACCCTGATGCTGTGGAAATGTGTAATATGTTACCCTGCCCCTCTCAAATAAAAAGTGCCTCTATAGGACAGCTACTAAAATTTAAGACAATTTTTAAAAAACTTCTGAAATGCTCTACTCCTAAAAGCATTTGGTGGAAAGCCCTGCAACTGTGTCCTTTACCATTTCATCAAATCTAATTGACTAATTAAAGAGAAGAAGAGAAGGAGGGGAAGCAATAGACTGCTGAAATATATCCCACTGCCAGGTGATATTGACATTTATTTTATTTTATTAAATTTTTACTTATTTATTATTATTTTTAAAGACTTTATTTATTTGAGAGAGAGAGAGAGAGAGAGAAAGAGAGAGCACAAGAAGAGGAAGGGGCAAAGGGAGAGGGAGAAGCAAACTCCCCGCTGAACAGGGAGCCCGATGTGGGGCTTGATCCCAGGACCCTGAGATCTGTGACCTAAGCCAAAAGCAGATGCCTAACCGACTGAGCCACCTAGGTGCCCCAACATTTAATTTACACTGAACATGGATTCTAGCAAATCTCTTTAGGAATGGAATGTTTCCTTCAAAAGGATGCCAGGATAGAAGCCCTGATATCAGCATCCATGTCAATACCAACAGAGAGACATTTAAAAGCTATGTCCTGGGTAGCCCAGGTGGCCCAGAGAGTTAGCGCCACCTTTGGCCCAGGGTGTGATCCTGGAGACCTGGGATCTAGTCCCACGTCGGGTTCCCAGCATGGAGCCTGCTTCTCCCTCTGCCTGTGTCTCTGCCTCTCTCTCTCTTTCTCTGTGTGTGTGTGTGTGTCTGTCATGAATAAATAAATAAAATCTTTAAAATAAATAAATAAATAAATAAATAAATAAATAAAAGTATCGTCTTGTGGGAAACTATTTACCAGGGAAAGGGAACACTAGAGGGGTAATTAAGATGAAAGACTGGAAGTGCTCAACACCCACACTGAGACCAACTTCAGAAATTCTCACACAGGGCAGCCCTGGTGGCACAGAGGTTTAGCGCTGCCTGCAAGCCGGGGTGTGATCCTGGAGACTCGGGATCGGGTCCCACGTTGGGCTCCCTGCATGGAGCCTGCTTCTCCCTCTGCCTTTGTCTTTACCTCTCTCTGTCTCTCATGAATAAATAAATAAAATCCCTTAAAAAAAAAAAAAGGGAATTCTCACACATCTGAGTAGAGCAGACACTACAGTTGAGGGTACTCTAGAGGAATCATTCCCCCACCTACAGCCCATCTCTTCCCCAGTTCACATTCCAAGCTTTGTGGTAATAAAAACAATATAATCTTTGACTAGGCAAACATGCATTTTCCCCTCTTTTTGGTTGTTCACAGGAGCTTAGAGAGCCCCTGTTATATCCATTTGAACAATCTGGGTGATATGCTATTATGGTTTGTCAGGTAAACCCTTTTTTGTAATCAAAAAAGGCACAGAATGGAGTCATCTTTGTGAGACGCCAAGTCAGGCAGCCACTGCAGAGGAGCAGGGGGCTCTGACTCCATTACACCCAGGCTCCACTCATGTAGGCTGGCTTGCCATTAGATTTAATTCCAACAGCAGTGTGCTGGATAAAAAGGAATGCCCAACTCAGGACTTAAATGTATTCATTCATTCTACACCTACTGGGCTCCTTCCTTGAGCAAAGCTCTGTGCTATACATTGGATCCCAAGGGAGGAGGACTGCTGCCAACTTTGCTTTAAGAACTGAACCACACTGAGTATGAAATATAAGTGCAAGGTGTCTTGAAAAGTCTCTGATAATGCTCCATAAATTTCACTTACAGAATTAGCCAAGCCTTTAAGTAGAAAGAGGCCTGTCCCATTAGGGTGATTTCCAAGATTACTTTATCCTCTGCACTTCAAGGTTTCTATGACCTAGAGCAATGAGTTAATAATAATGTCAATGCGTAATTTTATTACCCATATAGTGCCACTGACACAAAATGGCAGCCCATGTGCTAAAACAACCAGCTGGGAATTTTTTTTGTCTAGCTCACACACTACTTTCAGTGCTTTTAAAAAAATTGGTTGCCAAGCAACCCAAGTATCTTTCCATGGATGAATGGATAAACAAAATGTTGAATACACATATAATGGAGTATTATTTAGCCTTAAAGAAGAGGGAAATTCTGACACATGCTACAGGATGCTTGAACCTTGAGGACACTTTGCTAAGTAAAATAAACTGGTTATAAAAAGATGAATTTTACATGATTCCATTTATCTGAGATACCCAGAATACTCAAATTCATACAGACAAAAAGTAGAATAGTGGTTGTCATTTGGTTAGGGTAGAGGTGGGGAGATAGGGAGAGAGTTTAATGTTTAATAGGTAGAGAGTTTGGGTTTTGCAAGATGAAAAGAGTTCTGGAGATTGTACAACCATGTAAATGTACTTCACAATACTGTACATCTAGTGTAAATATGATGTGACTGGATTGTACACTAAATGGATTAAGATGGCAAATTTTATGTCCTATGTGTTTGAGCACAATTGAAAACAAGTAATTACCATGATGTAAAAATGGGGACAATTCACAGAAAACAAATACAGATTTCCAGTTTATCTCAAAAAATGGAGAAGACCTGATAACACAGGGCCTGCCCCACTGCCTGGCATAGACGGCTAGAACAGAGAGCAGTGATATTCCCTCTGTGTGCTCCAGTTCTCCCAAGTCCCTGCCATCCGTGTCGTCAATCTACACAGTGCATTTCATTTATTTCTGTCCAGAGTTCCCAACAAGGGTATGGAGAGTGCTCATGGTATGAATTATGACTCATAGTCCCAGTCCTAGCCATAGCAACTTAGCAATAGGCATTAGAGCTGGGTGTGGCAAGAGAAAGACACCACGTCCTATCCTGGTCAGTATATTAGGGATGCCTGATTTCTGAATACATGAAGCCTAAAACTAGATGGATGGAAGTAAGAGAGGCACTATGTACCACAACTAGAATAAGACCAATATACTGAGACTCAATAGTGATGAAAAGCCATCAGCTTGCACAGCTCAATACAGTCCATCTCACTGCAGGAGTGAATGCAACCCTCCACTCTCCCAACACTGGAATGGCCAGTCTCTGAGTAGAGGTTCTGGACCTCATGCTGTCCAGAGACCTCATCTCAGAGTCAGTTCACAGAGATGGTCCTGGGAGCCACAAGCAATTCGAAGATCCTTCTCCTCCATGGTGACTAATGGAACTGTAGGCACACACCTAGAGATAATGTCCATTTCATTTCATGTTGTAGCATCTTTTGTTATACTGAATAATTCTGTAATACCAGAAGTCATATGAAAAGATTACTTCTGGGCAGTTTCCATTTATTTTATGTCTAATCGTGGAGAGTGAATATAAAATGTTCTGTAGGGATCCCTGGGTGGCTCAGCGGTTTAGCGCCTGCCTTTGGTCCAGGGCGTGATCCTGTTGTCCTGGGACTGAGTCCCACATCAGGCTCCCTGCATGGAGCTTGCTACTCCCTCTGCCTGTATCTCTGCGCCTCTGTGTGTGTGTGTGTGTGTGTCTGTGTCTCTCATGAATAAATAAATGAAATCTTAAAAAAAATAAAATGTTCTGTAGGTCTTAGACACTTAAGATTTTTTTAAAAAAAGGATTTTATTTACTTACTCATGAGAAACACACGGGGAGGAGGGGAGGCAGAGACATAGGCAAAGGGAGAAGTAGGCTCCATCGCAGGGAGCCCAACGTGGGACTCGATCTTGGGTCTCCAGGATCAGGCCCTGGGCTGAAGGTGGCGCTAAACTGCTGAGCCACAGGGGCTGCCCGACACTTAAGATTTAACGGAAGGGTAATGCTCAACCTTCACCGCAACCAGGAAGCTTGGAGAAAATGTGTGGATATGATTTTGGCTGTCACATAATGAGGACTGGGTGCGCTACCACCATTTAATGTATAAAGGCAGGAATGTTAACGGATCTCTGATACCTGGGATAATGTCCCACAATGGAACCATCTCACTCAGATGGTCAATAAAGTCCTCAATTTAAAGAAAAAACACTGGGGGGCTCCTGGGTGGTTCAGTGGGTTAAGCATCTACCTTCGGCTCAGATCAGGATCTCAGGGTCCTGAGATGGAGCCCGGGGTTGAGCTCCCTCCTCAGTGGGGAATCTGCTTCTCCCTCTGCCCCCTGCTCCAACCCCACCCCCAGTCATGCATTCATGAGTTCTCTCTCTCTCACTTGTAAATAAATTAACAAAGCAAAACATACAGCAGTATGTTAGCTACCTGCCACCTACAGGCCATTCAGCATGTGACCCAGGATACAGAACTCATGCACCAATGTCACAATACCAGAGCTGGAGTTCCAAGGCCTGGCTGCAAATATGAATACTTTATATTCACCTGCAAGCCTGTAACATTTTTGAATCACAGTTTCCACATCTGTAAGGTGAGGCCAGTGACTCTTGTCCACTTGTAAAGTTTTCTGGAGATTCAAAGATAAAACTGGATATCAAAGAAGTATTTTTTAACTATGAAGGAAAGGACACATTTGAAGGGTTATTTTTAAAAAAACCTTATGAAAATTACCCAAATGTCCATCAATGGATGAATGGATTAAAATATCAGATTTTATATATAATGAGAACATTATTCAGCCTTTAAAAGCAAGGAAATTCTGATATATGTTAACAAACAATGAAACTTGAAGGCGTTTTGCTTAGCGAAATAAGCCAAATACAAAGGACAAATAGATAATTCCACTTAAATGAGGTACCTTGCAGAGTCAAAGTCACAGAGACAGAAAGAAGACACATGGTGACCTGCGTCTGAGGGTGAGGGAAACAGGGAAGTATTGTTTAATGAATGTAACAGTTTCAGTTTGAGAAGATGAGAAAATTTTGGAGACAATGGTTGCACAACAGCAGGAATGCACTTCATGCAACTAAATTGTACATTTAAAAATGGTTAAAATGGTAAATTTTGACATATATTATTTTACCAAAATAAAAGTTAAAAAAAGAAACATTCTTCTTTATAAAAATGAATATGTGCATTGTGGAAATCAGAATTCTAAGGCAGATAAGTAAAAGAAAATATAAAGCCATTTGTAACAGAAATAACCACACTCATTATTTTGGTTTATATCCTCCCAGGATATTTTCTTTTAAAGATCCTTTACGATGAAAAATGTTCAAGAAAACATTATCTGGCGAATGTTGACTCAACACTATTTTTTACAAAATACTGAGTTGTTGGTGGGGGGCACCTAAGGGAGTGCTGTCGGTAAAGTATGCTACTCTTGATCTCAGGGGTTGTAAGTTTAAGCCCCACACTGGGTGCAGAGATTACTTAAAAATAAAACCTTTGGAAAAAATAAAAACAGAAAACACAATAAGGAATGAATAGAGACTAAACAACTATTTTTCCCATTATCCCACTCTTTTTCTGGCTGTCTAGTTGTTTGGGATTTCTTTTAGACTCCATGGTTCAAAGAACTACTTAAAAAAAGCAAGCAAACCAAGCTGTCAACTACTGAATAACAAGTTCAATTTTGCCAATGATATCTGTAGAAAAGTGGATTTCAGTGTTTTTAAAACTCAGATGCATTTACTAATTTGTTACCTCAAAGAGAACAAAGAAAGGTCATCTCTTTTTCCAGAAACCTATGAACCAGTTTGCTTTTTATTGTTTTTCATTAAAATTTTAAACATGAAATATGTTCTTGCAAATGAAAAACCCAAATGCACCTGCCCACATTAGGGATTAATTGCTTGGAAAATTCTATTTTAAAAATCACCGTGGTTGAAACTAAGGAGCATTCCATCCCACCCTTTACTCAAGTGTATGCAAATTACTTCAAATAATTTTCTACCAAGGCAATATAAAATATACAACAGGAATTTATTCTCAAATTTTGAATTCAGTGAAAGGTAGAAGAAAATATGAGTTTTTAAAATGGTTTTGAAAATCATGAATGCATATACTGAAGGCCTATCACTCAAAGAAAAGTACATAGTGTTATTTATAAAAGCATCCAAATGATCTTCAATTGAATCTATAGCTAAAACTTCAGAAGAATGGGGCTCCTGGTTGCCTCAGTTGGTTGACCATGTGACTCTTGATCTCAGGGTTGTGAGTTCAAGCCCTATGTGGGGTGTAGAGATTACTTAAAAAAATTTCAGGGGAATCCCTGGGTGGCTCAGCGGTTTGGCGCCTGCCTTTGGCCCAGGGTGTGATCCTGAAGTCCTAGGATTGAGTCCCACATCGGGCTCTGGGCATGGTGCCTGCTTCTCCCTCCTTCTGTGTCGCTGCCTCTCTCTCTGTCTGTGTCTGTCATAAATAAATAAATATCTTTTTTTTTTTAAAGATTTTATTTATTTATTCATAGATACAGAGAGAGAGAGAGGCAGAGACACAGGCAGAGGGAGAAGCAGGCATCATACAGAGAGCCTGACGTGGGACTCGATCCAGGGTCTCCAGGATCACGCCCTGGGTTGCAGGCGGCGCTAAACCGCTGCGCCACCGGGGCTGCCCTGTCATAAATAAATAAATAAATCTTAAAAAAATTTTTCAGAAGACCTTGTTAAAGCAGACCTTTCTACTTGACAAATACTAAATGTACCCTTCAAAAGCACATAATGATTACTAGGATATTCCATGTAAAAAAAAAAAAACATTACCAATGTTATTCTTGAGACTCTTCATTACATATCATAGGTCAAAAAATAGAGCAAAAGGTATCTGGATTTCAAAATACATTTGGTAGGATTTCCCCGAAAAGATCCTCGAAAAAAGAGGACCCATGGGTGACTGGACAACCATAATGACTGATGTATCAATTTTTAAAAATGTCACCAGTCTCTGTATTGGACTCTGTCTCCTTTAGTGATGTTGGCATATCTTCAATGAAAATACAAATGGCATGCTGATCAAAAACACTTCTAAGATAGTGCTAGTAATTTGATGCATACAGTGAAGATTTAAAATAATTTTGTTGGGCAGCCCGGGTGGCTCAGCGGTTTAGCGCCTGCCTTTGGCCCAGGGTGTGATCCTGGAGTCCTGGGATCAAGTCCCACGTCGGGCTCCCTGCATTGAGCCTGCTTCTCCCTCTGCCTGTGTCTCTGCCTCTCTCTCTCTCCCTGTGTCTCTCATGAATAAATTAAATGTTTAAAAAAAATAAAAATAAAAATAAAATAAAATAAAATAATTTTGTCTATTTAGACAATTATACCCAACTTCACAAGAAAAGATTAAAAAACACAAGTCCTAGGGATGCCTGGGTGGCTCAGCGTTTTAGCCTCTGCCTTTGGCTCAGGGCGTGATCTCAAATTACCCGGTTAGAGTCCCACATCGGATTCCTTGCATGGAGCCTGCTTCTCCTCCCTCTGCCTGTGTATCTGCCTATTTTTGTGTCTCTCATGAATAAATAAATAAAATATTTTAAAAAATAAAATTAAAAGAAAAAATACAAGTCCTATTTTTTTGGGTGGGTAAAAAGAAAAAATATAGCATCTATGCACAAGTGGGGGAAAAACATTTAAAAGAAAGCAATAGGGAGGAATTATCCTTTAACAGATAAGTGGTATAAAAAACATGTTAACAAATTAATTTTATTTAGCTTTGATTAACAAGAGTGAGGCAGATCCAGTTTAGAGTACTGAACACTTATTATTTGCCAGGCACCATTTTCAACACTTTACAAGTAATAAGCTTATCAATGTCAGTCTATAAGGAGGGTACCATTATTATCTCTCTCTCTTTTTTAAAGATTTTATTTATTTATTCATGAAAGACACACAGAAAGGCAGAAACACAGGCAGAGAGAGAAGCAGGCTCTCGATGTGGGACTCGATCCCAGATCACAACCTGAGCTGAAGGCAGATGCTCAACTGCTGAGCCACCCAGGCATCCCCATTATCTTACTTTTATGGGTAAGTAAATTAAGACACAAAGCAGTTAAAGAATGGTCCAAGTCAAATGACTTTAAGTGATGAGAGTGAGATTTGCATACTGGGCTAAGAGAACCCGTAATACAAATGTAACAAGCTAAGAATAAGCTAACATGTTCTAGAGGGACAGAGAGAAAGCTGACATTGCTAGTGTGTAATACGTGGTACAAAATAAAGGGACGTTAGACAAATAGCTGGAGAGTTTTTGCTAACCACTCCAGGGGAAGAGTAGAAGACTAAACAAGGTCATGAATGCCTGTCCTTCAAAGTGACTAAGCAGAAGTAAGAAATGACTTGTCAAAGATGAAGACAGGACTTAGACATTGAGTGTAAAAGTAAACTAGATATCTCAAGTTTCTTTGATCCTATAAATAGTACCAGCAGGAGCAGTGGTAGTAGAGATTACCATTTACTGAAAATGTTCTATATTCTAGTTTCCTTACATTAGCCTTTATCCTTATAACAAAATTGTCCAGTCCATTAAAACACAGAAAAGTTAAAGACCCATACTAAGACAGTAACAGGACCAGGATTCCAAGACAGATCTGTCTAGTTACAAAAACCTATGCCTACTACACTACTTTCCTTTCCAACCTTCAGCAACCTGATCATAGGAACATTTGATCTGTTCAACAGGTTTTAGGAAGGATCAAACTCTTGCCAAAAAAGACTGTTTCTCTCCAACTTACGCAGTTCCCAGAAGTGTAGCCTACCCATGAATTTAACTGTAGGCTTATACATTTTTTTTCACAGTTAAAAAAAAAAAAAAAAGCAAACGTTGCAGATACATGAAGGCAAACTTATTCTTTCCCTATCCCCCCAAGCCATGTCTAAAATAACAATGTAAATACCCCAGTTTTTATATTTACTCCTTTCATATAAAACTATATAAATGTAAGTGTATACACATATATAAGGGTATATTTCTATTCATCAAAGTAGAATCAAACTATATATTGTTGAATATCTCACATGAACATTGATATAAAAATTCTAAATAAAATATAAACAAATCAAATCCAATAACAAGAAGAATAATATGTCATGACTAAGTAGGGCTTATCCTAGTAATACAAGATTGGTCTAATAGAAAATCAAAATAATTTGCCATAGTTAAATTTAAAAAGAAAAACTATATGATCACCTCAATAGACATAGAGAAAGCATTTGACAAATTCTAACATCAATTCCTAATAAAAATCCTTGGCTAACTATAAATAAGCAGGAACTTCTTCAACCTTATAAAGGGGATCTGTAAAAAAAAATAAAATAAAATAAAGGGGATCTGTGAGAAATCTACAACATCATACTTAATGGTGAAAGAACCATCAAGATAAGAAGAGATGCTCTACCCATTTCTATTCAACATTTTAACTAAATGTGCTAGTCAGCACTATAAAGCAAGGAAAGGAAATAAAAGGCATCCAGATTGGAAAAGGACAATGTAAAACTATTTTTTCTCAGACGGCATGATTAGTCAAATCGGGGAATGGCAAGCTGCAACAGTTTTTTGTAAATTAAGTTTTATTGGAACACGGCCACACTCATTCACTTATATACTATCTATGGTTGCTTTCCCCTACATTGGGGAAAAGTTGAGAAACTGCCAAACCATACGACTCACAAGCCTAAAATATACTATCTGGCTTCTTAAGAAAAAGTCTTCTGACTCCTGATCTATGTAGAAAGTCTGATAAAATCTACAATGAACCTATGAGAACAGGCAAGTTTAGAGGCGTTGCCTCTTTGAATACAAAAATAACAGGTCAAATGAATTATATTTCGATATACTTGTAATTTATAGCCAAAGAAAAAATTCTAAATACCATTTTTAATAGCACCAAAAAAAAGAGAAATACTCAGAGATGCATCTAACTAGAAGATGTGAATGAACTTTATAAAATCTATATAAGTGTATTGTGAGAAATTTTTAAAGATTCATGGTCAATACCTGTATATGATCAAAACATTTTAAATATCAATCCTTCCCAAACTAATCTATATCTATATATTCAATGCAATCACAGTTGGAATCCCACCATACAGTTTTGCAGAAATAAACAAACTCTTCCATCAAAAAAATGTAACAATCATTAAACCCATTAAATGATACCTTTTAAGCATCCTAACACTGGTTATCTGGAAATTGAGCTCCAGGGCACTGGGATAATCAACATAGCAACACCAATTATCCTGATCACTGTAACACACCAGCATGAAACCAGTGATGATCTATGAAAATTCCATACAGACATTGCTAATCAATCATAGTATTCCTCCTCTCTGAGTCGGGATAAAGGGCTTCCAGTCCTAGTACCCTGGCTAAAAAGTCAACACTGTTTGCCATTCTGGAAGTTTATTGGATGCTGCTGACTGAAGTAGATATATTTTCATATCTTCATCTTTTTGCCTGGCTTTCTCTGTGCCATTTTACTGCTTTGCCCAAATCACAGAAAACGTGTCTTGTATTGTTGTCTACCCTTAGTCTTGCACTTGAATATGTTTACAATGTTCTCCTTTAAGAACCAATATAGGGGAGGCACCTGGGTGGCTGAGTCAGTTAAGCATCTGCCTTCAGCTCAGGGTCCTGGGATAGAGCCCCAGTAAGGCTCCATGCTCAGCAGGGAAACTTCAGCTTCTCCCTCTCCCCACCTCAGCTTGTGTTCTCTCTCTTAAATAAATAAATAAAATCTTAAAAAAAAAAAAAAAGACAATATAAGGCTAATGTATTCTAGAAAGCTTCCTATTGACTAAGCCCATGTCATGATACGTTTGACTTTCTCTGAGTCCTTTCAACATTAGATTCCGTGCTAGACAATGTTGCATTTTGTCATCTGCTGCTAGGGTTATTCTCTGAGCCCCACTTTGCTCCCTGGTAAAACGGTATAACTGCTACCTATATTGCAGAGTTGTTGTGGGGGACAAAGAAGATGTCTGGTTACCACTGGGAAGTAAGCTCTGGAAATCCTGGGATTTTCTCTAATTTGTACATCACTGTAACCCTGGCACCTAGAATCCTCCCAAGTGCATACTAAGTGTTCAATAAATAGCTATTTAATAAATATATAAAGTCTTTCATATAACATGGCACATTAAAAAGGGGTTCAATTTGTTCACACAGTTACTCTTCTATAAGAATTGAGCTTCTGGAAGACTGTCCCCTGAGTGCTCTTTTGTCTCCTGGAATCCTATTTCATTCAAGGTTTCTGAAGTTATAAATTAAAGGAAATATCAAAACTGGAGCTGAACTATGGATGAAGCAGATGAGGTACAATCCTAAGGAAGTGCCAAAAACAAAACAAACAAACAAAAGCCTCAGTAATCAAGAGAAATAGTATTTTCACACCATATTTTCAAAAGCCAAATTTAATGCAAAAAAAACCCCATGATGGACAAAATATCAGTTTCACTTTGTTTTGTTTTTGTAGTGTCAAGGTTTTATTTAAATTCCAGTTAGTTAACATTCAGTGTAATATTAGTTTCAGGTGTTGAATTAGTGATTTATCATTTAGGAACACACCCAGTGCACATCACAAGTGTCCTCCTTAATCCCCATCATCCTCCACTCACCGCCCTCCAGCAACCCTCAGTTTGTTCTCTATAGTTAAGAGTTTGTTTTCTGGTTTGCCTCTCTTCCCCCCCCCCCCCATATGTTCATCTGTTTTGTTTCTTAAATTCCACATATAAGTGAGATCATATGGTATTTGCCTTTCTCTGACTTATTTCACTTAGCACAATACTCTCCAGCTCCAACTATGTTATTGCAAATAGCAGGATTTCATTCTTTTTTATGGCTTAGTAATCTTCTAGTGTGTGTGTGTGTGTGTGTGTGTGTGTCTGTATCTCACAACTTCTTCATCCAAAAACATCAGTTTTCAATAAAGACAACTTCAATTACCAGTGCCATACTAAGCCATATTAAAGCTTGAGGCAAAAAAAAAAAAAAAAAAACACCACCACCACCACCACCACCACCAACAACACCCCCCAATCCTATCTTTATTTAAAATGATTTTAATCTTTTAAAAGATACACATTAAAATATTATTTCTCTTGATTACTACATTGTTTAGCACCTTCTTAAATTCTGTACCCCAGGAGAGTCCCTCACTTGCTTCACCTAACGCCGGCCCTGCAGGACAGCTAACATTGCCTTTGAAAAAAATCCCACGGATTGTCCACATAAAACAATATTCTCCTCTCAATAAATTCAACTCAGTCCGTTTGTCTTCAGTGTTCGAACAGCTCCCTGTTTCTTCAGATGAGCCCTGGATGAAGAAGTCATAGGAGCCGTGCTATACACAATATGTGCCTTCAAGAAGCAGAGTCTCACGCTCAGTTCAGGGGGGGCGCTGAGGCTGTGGGAGGTTCTCTCCCAGGAAGAGAGGACAACAGGTTCATGTGTCCCATGTCACCAGGACTCCAGGCACAGCTGGTGGGCCTAACTGCACTATTTCGTCTATGCTTATTCTTGTTTGTGGTCTCTCTCTCTCTCTCCCTGTCTCTCTATCTCTTGGTCTCTCTGTCTCTCTCTCTTACACACACATTTGACTTGTGCAATTTGAATGCATAAGTAATGAGATTCTTCTGGAAATGCATTACTGCCTGTCCCATGGCTCTCGCCAGCACGCCTGCCTGTTGACCAACTGTCTATCCCCAGGAGCCTCAGCTCCCACAAATCACTAGTGACTTCCTCCAGCCGCCAAGACAAAGGCGACTCTGGCAGCCAGGCTATGTATTTCTTTTGCTTTCCCTAAGTACCCATACCATGTTGCTTTCCACAAATTCACAGTTTTATCCCAAGATGAAATCGCACAACTTCTGCCAGGAATCGCACGCAGAAACATGGTTCTGTTTTGTTTCTGGACATACTGTATTTGATAAAATTAGAAGGAAGTCACCATATCAACATTTTCACACAAGAAGAAAGGAGAAAAAAAAAGAGGAAAGTAAAACTCAACCAGCTATGAGATCCAGTACAGAGAAGATACAAAAAGACATCTCTTGAAGGTTCCAAATCTTGAGGTGCAAAATAGCCTCTTCTATTCTTTATTCCTATTTGTGGCACCTAGCCAGTCACCAACTAATATGAGAGCTGGATGCCAATTCCATTAAACATATTTAAGCTTAGATGGAGAAACAGTCATGGAGGGAAAATGAAATCTCCCTGGGCCAAGTCTCTCAGTAAGAACAGACATTTCCTGCAAGCTCTCTGAAATCAGCTCTATTTTTTGGGTCACTGATACAAAATATGGACTTGGCACTAGGACTCTCATGGCAAAAGGGAGGCTGGATAATTACATTCATGTAAATATTCACGAGGTGAACATACCTGAAATTTAAATCAGACATTGTTTAACACCACCAAAGCCTGCGTAAATTCTGGAGTCACTGCATTTTAGGCTCCACCAGTTCAGCCCTGGTATTTTCCAGATGAGGTAACAGAGACTTAGCAAAACCAGGTGACGTGTCTTAGATAATACTGACAGCAGGTGTGATCCCCCACCACCCCGCCCCACACCAAAGTTTCTGCCAAGGAACCATGATGACCATGATGTTTTCTGCTGCCCTGTGGGAGGACCGTTGAAGCCCAAGGTTAGCACATGTTCAGGCCCTATGTAGTCCCTCCTCCTGGTGAGGATATACTATAAGCACATTCCCCAAGTGGCTACAGAAATAGAGCAAGGAGTCACATCATCACAAATGCCCACTCTTCTGAGCCTCTATTAGGGAGAAACATGGATGGAGAGGGATTCATAAAAACCTCACTTAGTACAAGTGCATTAAAAAAACCCAATGAAGCTGGACAAGTTGACTTGCATTCTTTCTTCATTAATTAAAGTATCGTCTTTCCTAATTATAACTTGATAACGATCTCACAAGGCTATTAGCTCAAAGCTGCAAAGTCTCTTCTGTCGTGTTCATTAGTCTACCCCCGTCCAAGTCTAAATCCAACACTGAGTAAACATTTTTTGATAAATGAAAAAGTAAAAAAAGAAAAATGGATTTGTTCATAAATCCCAAAAACATGGTAAAATGTTTTAAATACAGCAAAATTCTCCCATGATTTCATAACATAGAGATGGTGGCTTTTAGGTTCTGGGATATTCTGTTCAGAAAGTATTCCATACGTGTACATACAAGTTTTCAATCTAATTTGAGATTAAACCATATATAGAATTTTGTATCCTAGCTTTTTGCCAACTAACATCATATCTTGTTAATTTTAGCCTTCCCTTCCGTTCTCTCTTCTGCAACTCAAGTGCGCTGGCAGCTAAAGACACCAGAAGTGAGTAAAACGATACACAGTGATCCAAAGTCAAACATCAAGAGTTCTTCCTGGAGTTTAAAATTTTGGTGGAATAAAAAGAATCCTTCTGAACCAGTTCATCCTTGCACTTAACATAGGTCATTGTTTTAAATCAATAAATAAAGCAAATACCAGGATCATTATAGTAGTATTAAACTTTGTGTGTTTTCTGCACAGAAAGGATATTTATCTTTCCACCAAAGAACGGATAAGGAAACGAATTAAATGACAATAAAAATGATGTGGCTGAGAACAATCTTCAGTATCAGATTACTCAAGCACCTCTGAATTCTAAAGGTTGACAAGACGTTTCCGTAAGAATCACAGATTTTTTCCCAACTGTTCCAAAATGTGCACATTGATTTCTTTCTTTTTTTTTTTTTTAAGATTTTATTTATTTATTCATGAGGAACATAGAGAGAGGCAGAGACACAGGCAGAGGGAGAAGCAAGCTCCATGCAGGGAGCCCGACACGGGACTCGATCCCAGGACCCCAGGATCACACCCTGAGCCAAAGGCAGACGCTCAACCACTGAGCCACCCAGGTATCCCTGCACACTGGTTTCTAAACATTCATTGTGCATTTCAATTCAGCAGACTTGCCCACCGATATCTCTGCTTAGGTAGCTAGTAGGCAGTGAGACCCAAAATATCCAAAGCTGAATTACAATCTTCCTCATCAAACCTGCAACCTGCCTCATCTCAGTAAATGAGGACTCCAGCTTTCCTTGTGGCTCTGGGCAAAAACCATGATGTCATCCTTCTCTCTTCTCTTCCTCTCACACCTCCTATCAAACCTCAGCCTTCAGAATAGACCCAGAATCCGACCATTTCCTGCACATCCCAGGCAAGCTTCCATCACCGCTCACCTCGATAGCGGCATGAGCCTGCCAACTGGTCTTCTGGCATCCAAGCCTGCCTCCCTGTAGTCTAATACCCACAGAGCATCTAGAAATGTCCTGTGAAATGTTAAGTCAACAAAGGGGCAGCATGAGGGAGGTTTTTGGAATGACTGACTCTGTATCTTGACTGTGATGGTTACAAGACTGTGTGCCTTTGTTAAGGCTCAAATAACTGTCCGCCAATCAGGGAGATTTTTACTGTGTATTTAAAAAAATGTTCAACGAAAAATATAAGTCAGACCACAGAAGATCTCTGCTCTAAACCCTGTATTATAAAAATGAAGTTCCCACAGGGCATCTGGTGGCTCAGTCCCTTAAGCATCTGACTCTTGATTTCAGCTCAGGTCATGATCTCAGAGTCCCAGGATCAAGTCCTGCATTGGGCTCCACACTCAGCAGGGAGTCCTGCTTGAGGATTCTTTCCCTCTCCCTCTGCCCCTCCCCACGTTTCACGCACTCTCTCTCTCTCTACTTCTCTCTTGCTCTCCAAAATAAAATAAATCTGGGATCCCTGGGAGGCTCAGTTGTTTA
This sequence comes from Canis lupus dingo, assembly GCF_003254725.2. Classification (NCBI taxonomy): domain Eukaryota; kingdom Metazoa; phylum Chordata; class Mammalia; order Carnivora; family Canidae; genus Canis; species Canis lupus. The sequence continues at coordinate 25,968,083 of NC_064262.1, read as the reverse complement.
GCGCCTGCCTTCGGTCCAGGGTGTGATCCTGGAGAGCTGGGATTGAGTCCCACATCGGGCTCCCCACAGGGAGCCTGCTTCTCCTTCTGCCTGTGTCTCTGCCTCTCTCTCTCTGTGTCTCTCATGAATAAATAAATAAAATCTTTAAAAAAATAAGTAAATAAAAATAAAATAAATCTGAAAAAATAAAATAAAAATGATGTTTATGTTCCCAGAACATCCAATTCCTTATTACCTCTTTGACTTAATCTTCTGATAGTCTTTCTTCCCCTTTATACACTTTGGTCCAACCACACTGGATCCCCTTGCTGCTGTTTAAACAAGTTAGGCATGCTCCTGACTTAGTGACTTTGCACTGGCTGTTCCCTTTACCTGGAATGTTTCCCACCCCCACCCCCCCACCCCTTCCCACCACAGATACTCGCAATATTTCCAATACCTCTTACCTGGCTTTACTTGTCTTTTTCCTTTCTTAGTTCTTATCCATTTCAGATATATACTGTATCACAAACTTCTATTTCACGGCCATTGTCTGACTCTGCATTACTTACCCCCAGATGGAATCTAAGCTCTTTAAGAATGGCAATCTTCCCTCTGTGGGGGAATATATACTAATATATCCCCAACACTTAGAAAAGTGCCTGGAACACAGTAGGTCTTTAATAAATATCTGTTGAATAAATGATACACAATTGATTCCTACCATATATAAGGCATTGCACTAGCCCCTATGGTACGTTCAACACATAATAGGATAGTTATTCTGTTAAATAAGTAGGTTGAGCTACAAAATCTCAGGTCTCCCTGTGGCTCACAAATTCATTCCAGATGAGTGTTTTAAATTATATTACAGGTTCTAAGAGAATGTAAACTCCTTAAAGACCGGGATTTTAAGCCGTTTTCTTGCTGCTCTATCCCTGGCTGTAGAACTGTATGTGGCACATAGTAAGCACTCACTATTTGGTGAGTGAGCAAGCTCTCTGTGGACAAGAAATCTAGGTCTTATTTATTCTGAGTTTCTGATTATACCCAGCACATAGAAGGAACACCAGGCAGATGAGAGTTTCAGCCTGTTCTCACAGTCAGATTAAAAAAAAAAAAAAAAAAATCATAGTTGGCCATATTACACACAAGCCTCCCTCAAAATTCTTGGGAATATTAGCTAAAAGGATGATTTTAAATATGTCACAGAAGCACTTAACTTCAGGTGGCAGCCTTTTGGAATTCCTATTAAGTGTATCACATCAGAGGCTCACCAACGTTGACATACATGAGGATTCTGAGCGTGAAAATGAGGTCAAATCAAACTTTTGAAGAAGGCAAGCTTCTCCAGAAAAACTGCTGGGGTTTTCCCTCGCTATCTGACCTTGTTACCTCATTTCTCTATCCTGAACTTCCCACCAAGGCCACCGTGAGCCCAATTACCCAGACAAGAAACCCCAGCCATCATGTACCCTAAGCCCCTCCTCTGATCTGCCCCTAACTCCCCCCAGGCTTTGCTGTACAAACGAGAATTTTCCAAACATGGATACACCTCTTTTGCAAGTGACCACAAGACAGGAATTCAGCTTCCACAACCTTTGGGATCATGGTTCCTTTGTCACACTCAGTCTTTGAGTGCTAATAGAGACATGATGTGAACCACACATGGAATTTTTTTTTTTTTTTTTAATTTATGATAGTTACAGAGAGAGAGAGAGGCAGAGACACAGGCAGAGGGAGAAGCAGGCTCCATGCACCGGGAGCCCGATGTGGGATTCGATCCCGGGTCTCCGGGATCGCGCCCTGGGCCAAAGGCAGGCGCCAAACCGCTGCGCCACCCAGGGATCCCCACACATGGAATTTTATTTATCTTTTTTTTTTAAAGATTTTATTTATTTATTCATGAGAGACACCAAGAGAGAGGCAGAGACAGAGGCAGAGGGAGAAGCAGGCCCCATGCTGGGAGCCCGATGTGGGACTTGATCCTGGGACTCCAGGATCACACGCTGCGCCCAAGGCAGACGTTCAACTGCTGAGCCACCAGGCGTCCCCTACACACGTAATTTTAAATCACATATGTTGACACGGAAGCAAGTAGAAAGAAACAAGACAAAGTAATTTCATAAGATATCTGTTCTACCTTATGAAATATGGTAGCATGCATTTCATATGGTATGAAATATGAAATAAACATATCAAACTACTATAATTTCAATATGCAATCAATAAAAAGTTATTAAGATATCTCACCTTCTTTTTTTTGTACTAAACCTTCAAAAATGTGGTGTATACTTTACTTCAGCAGCATGTCTCCATCCAGACTGGCCACATTAGAGATGCCCTAGGGAGCACGCGTGGTTGGTGGCCGCCGTCCCGAGAGCAGAAGGCTCAATCTTAAGCTCTGTCTCCTTCGGGATGCCATTGTTGCTCTCAGACCAACACCACTGAAAGATCTTGTAACCAATGTTAAAATGTCTTCTAACCTATGATGACATCACTTTCATTATTCTCAGCTCCAAAGCATGATTCTTGCAAGGCAGTTCAATGAGGCGATGTCACGGTGAGAATGGGCTGCCAAGTATGAGAGAGCTGGCCTGCCTCTGTTAGTTGGAAATAATAGGTGTGTGTGTCTCTGACCTCTCACTAGGGTCTGTTTTGTTGAATTCCATGGACTTTCTTAAGTGTGTTATAGGGGTGTTTCTTATGACAGGGCAAGTGTGTCCTGACTGCAATGTCTGTTTGAAATAGCTATGCCAACAACAACTTCCAAAACAATTACAAACTGCACAGCAACAGAAAGGACGCTGGGAGCGGGAGAAAGTTCAAGGGCATTTACCTTCTCATTAGAAGTGTGCCCTGCAGGTCAGCTCTTCGTGTTCGAATAGGTATAACCAAGATGAGGTTTAAGAAGAACCAGCCTCTGTAAGAACTCAAAGGAATATTCGAACCGAGTTTTGAACGATGAAGAAGAACTAAAAACACATTCAGGTTGGGTAGTAATTCACCAGGTAAGAGAGTTTCTTTGAAAATCCGTAACCAAGAGCTTTGTCATTTTCTCCCTGAGGATGAAATTATTGCTTCTACTAGCCTCTCAAAGGTGAAATGGATTACCAGAATATGAAAGGCAATTCAATTTGGAGAACTTTCCACAGTGACAGTGGTGTAAAGTTCCTACCTAGATGGAACATGAAATAATTAACACATCACAGAGCACCTAGACTCTGACATTCTCAACTCCTATTTCCATTTTGATGGCCTCAAAAAGCTGCTTTTGCAAAAGAAGGCAAAGTGGCTTAAAGTTAACTTTCTCCCTTTCAGGAGAAGGTTGGTTTCAAGTATCGCTCAGCCTACAGAAAGAGACGTTCTGACCCAGTTCTAAGAGCTGACTCAGCAGAGTCCAGCTGGAACAGTGCTTTCAGGAGACCAGTCCTGGAATTGGTGAGGTTCTGAGAGCACCCCGCCAAAGTCAGCGATTTCTTCAAATTGGGGTCAGGTCATAGGAGCCCAGATGCTGTATCTACAGGCCCTCTTTCTTGAAGAAAGGCAAGACCAGCCTGTAATACACCCACAATCCTAACACCAGCCAAGAAATAATTGGCAGCAACCTCCAGTCGAACAGGGTTTGTTTGGCAGAGCTGAGACGCCAATGATTTACTCTGCAATTACTTACAGATATCACACTCAAGTGGAAGAGAAACCTAAAAATGAGTCATGGTTCACAGCCCTTTTGGCCTTTAAAAAAAGAATATACAAAAGCAGAAAGAAAAAAAAGGAAAATATACATCATCCCAAATCCTTACACCCTCTGGCCTCCCTAAAAATAAATTTGAAGTGTGTAGATAAAAAGTTATCAATAACTACAGTACTAAAATAAATGGGAAATATAACTAAGGTACAATTCAACAAATACTTCTAGATTCAGGGCAGTGGATCACAAAACTCTTTTGGTAATATTCTTGGCAGGTCAACCATAAATACTATATGCATGCTTTCCTTCATTCATGTATTCATTCATTCATGCAACAGTTCATTCAAGCCTTTCACGCACTGGGTACTATAGACACTGAGGTTAAAAAGGTAAATGAATGTAACAAGGAACTGCCTACATAAATTTACCTGAATCAGTAATACTGACAATATTTGTGATAAGATTTATCATTTAGTGAATGCCTACCATGTGTTAGGTTCTATGCAAGGCACGCATTTAATCACAACTATCAACAGTTAGGCATTAAGACCATTTTATATATGAAGTAACCGAGTTTTACAGAAGTCAAATGACTTGCCAAAATGACCCAGACAGTCAATGACAAGAGCCAAGCTGTCCCAGATTTGTCTGACTCCTACCATAAGCTTGATGTTTAAAACAAGAGGTTTACAAATAACGTTCGAAAACACCACCTTGGTTTTTTTCTTTCGTTTGGTATTTTTTTTAAAATCAGGCAAACCAATAGTGAAGAGTGCTGCGTGATACTTTGTTTGTTTCATTAACATTTATGACTGAAAAAAATCCCCCATTTCAAAAACGGATGGAGGACAGTTCACCAAAGATGACACACGGATGTCAAAAAAGCACACAAAAACATGTTCCAAAAAAAAAAAACCATGTTCCACATTCTTAATCATTCGGAAAATGCAAGTTAAAATCACAATGAAATACCACCACAGGGATCCCTGGATGGCTCAGTGGTTTGGCACCTGCCTTCGGCCTGGGGCGTGGTCCTGGAGTCCTGAGTCCCACATCGGGCTCCCTGCATGGGAGCCTGCTTCTCCCTCTGCCTCTGTCTCTGCCTCTGTCTCTCTCTGTGTCTTTCATGAATGAATAAATAAAATCTTTTAAAAAATAAAGAAAAGAAAAAGAAATACCACCGCACTATTAGAAAGTCTAGAGTCTAAAAAATTCTTTTTTTTTTTTTTTTTTTATTTGACAATAACAAATACTGGTGAAGGTACAGAGCAACTGAAATACTTACACACTGCCAAGGGAGAACACAAAATGGTATAGCTTTCTGGGAAGGAGTTTGACAGTTTCTTACAAAGTTAAACATACTCCTCACATAACCCAGAGAAGCTCCCTCTTGGCTATGACTCAAGCAAAATGGAAATCTATGTTTACTCAAAACCTCTCCACTACACATCTGATTCTCTGGGATGCTCAGCCTATTGTCTTCCCCTCTTGGAAAGTTCCTTTAGTGACTTTATTCATAATCCCCCCCAAACTGGAAATAATCTGACTGCCCTATGACTAATGAAGGAATAAATATAGTGTGGTACATGTATACAATGGAATTCTATGCAGCAAATACAAAAGAATAAATCAACGATACAAGCAACAACCTAGATGAATCTGAAATCCATTTAGTTAAGTAAAAAAAGCTAAATCCAAAAGATTCACTACGTGATTCCGTTTTGATGACATTCGGAAAACCAAAAGTATCAGGAACAGAAGATATATGTGATTGCCTGAGGGCTGGGAAAGGGGTTGAAAACAACATGGCTATAGAAAAGAATTTGAGGGGGTGGTGACAAAACTATTCTGTATCTTGAATGGCCTGGTGGGTCACATGGTTGTACGTATTTGTTAAAACTCAGAGAAATGTATAGCAAAGAGTGAATTTTATTGTAAGGTCAAATGTGAATAAAACTCACTTCAAAAAATTGTGATTTAAATATGTGAAATTAGACACCTCTGACACATACATTAAAATACTTGAAATTTATCTAGATTAAAGCCACCTCAATCTACAAGAAGCTTTCTTAATGACAAAATGTTGGAACATACATATTTTCAAACTGGCAAGTAACAGACTTTTTTTTTTAACACCTTCTCTCTGGTTGGCAAGCAGAACATTTCGCTCCAACACCTTCATTCTGCGTGCTGGAAAATGCAAACATGGTGCAGGGAAGCTTCTGGGATGGGGGATGCAGGTTTCTCCTCAGCCTGCAATAAGTCACAAAATCTGCTGTAGCTAATGTGTGTCTTTATAGAGGAGAAACTGCCCAGAAGCTGTGATTTTCCAAAGGCTTGCTGGCTTCCCATTAAGGAAGACACACCATAAGAATAACGTGGTCAATTGCCCTGGGAGCAATTGACCACCCAATCTACCCACCCAATCTACCGCTGGGTAAGTGCTCTGCTATCAAAATCATGGCTTATGTCCTCTGACATCCTTTGTCATTCCCCAAGAAGAGATCCTGGAGCCCCAAATCCCTCTTTACCTTGCTGGGTTTTTTTTTTTTTTTTTTTTTTTTTTACTATCAATGGAATATTACCGTGCCCTCGATTCCGCTTCTTTGTGTGACATTTATAACACGAAGAAACCAAACAGAAGCACTCAATCAGTGAGTAATTTTACAAAGTGTCTGGCAAGCCAGAGAGAAACTCACCTTGGCAATGTTGGGGGAGCAATGCTCCTCGATCTTAATTCTCCCGCACACACTTGGTTCTCTCCCTGGGGCTCATTCTCTTGCCTGCCTGAGACACTCCTTCCGTGAACAGCCCCCAGACTCTCGCTCATCTGCCTACCAAAGATTTGCTAAAAACCCCTATTACAAGCAATTCAAAGCATGAAATGAAAATTGATGCTTTCAACTCCTGTAAAGTTGAAAACGGAAAGCTGCCAAAGACTCTGTGTCCCTTCATTTTCCCTGTCAGTTTTCACGAATACAGATAGCGGTTATGAGAAAAGAACGTGGACAGTGGCAAAGCATTCCTCCCTAAATTTGACCCCACTAAGGCAGAGCTTTTGCAGTAAAAGCCAGGTCTGGTAAGGTTACATTAATAGCAAAAAGAAAAACTTCAGAATTGATGCTCACCAAAGTAAAGATGGCAAGCAACTCTCTGCATTTAAAAGTGCATTAGAACAATGAATTACTATGCTCTTGAATGGGAATCAAATCACATTGTTCCAACCTGGACAACACAAATGAAAGCCTCCCCTCTCCACTGGTGAGATGGGCAGTTCAAGTTCTATCTCTATGCAGTTTAGATACCTGTAAAATAAGCCAATGGAGCAGGAATAAAATCCCAGAGTTCTCTTGCAATATTATGCTCCAGGGTTGCAGGAATTAGAAAATTAGGGCAACGTTCTGTCTGTCTTCCTCTATTAAAATATAACTTCCATGAGGGCAATCATTGCATCCTTGGTCCCTGGAAAAGTGTCTGGCATATACAAAGTGCTCAATTAAACGTTAGTTGAGGGCAGCCCCGGTAGCTCAAGCGGTTTAGTGCTGCCTTCAGCCCGGGGCGTGATCCTGGAGACCCAGGATCGAGTCCCATGTCAGGCTCCATGCATGGAGCCTGCTTCTCCCTCTGCCTGTGTCTCTGCCTCTCTCTCTATCATGAATAAATAAATGAAATCTTTAAAAAAAAAAGAAAAAAGAAAAAATTAATGTTAGTTGAATGACTGAATGACATTAGAGGCAGGGTAAGTTTCCTCTGCTCTATCATTTGACTATCAGGTTCTGTAACTAAGAAAATAAATTGTGTACACCTCATTTGTGATTTCACGGTAGACCTAGTAGGCACACAAAACTGTATGAGATACTGGACTTATCTGTGAACTTACCTTCTACAGAAGGAAAGAAATGTGTACTTGAGAAAAGAACCACAGAGGCAATAAAGCCTTTCCACTGATGCTGTACAACGGTGCAGAGTACACAGCTTGTAGTCTAGGGAAGGCTTCTTGAAGTATGGGCACATGAAGCCAAATCTTGACTGGTCAAGAAAGATTAAAAACAATAGAGATGGACACTCATTTCCAGAACAGGGTAGTAGATGGGGCAGAGGGATAAGGGGTTTCCCAACTTTTACATATTAACAAAATACTATGAAAACTGGTACAAGCTTGCCAGGTTGAACACACATCTATGCCACTCCCTGGCTCATTTATCCCACATTGTCCTGGGCATCTCCACTTAGATGTCCCTTTTGACCTTCCAGTCTCCCTGGTCACTCATTGCAAGACCCCACCTACCACCTGGGATGCCATCTCTCCCTTTCATCCACCCCCCCCACCCCCCCGGATCCATCACTCATCACTGTCCTGAGTACCCCTTGGGTCTCTCCCCTCCTCCTTTCCCTTAACTTCAACTTTTCCTTAGACCACAGCTTTCCTCTTGGCCCCTCTGCATTAATTTCATCCCCTAAATCAAGGATTGACAAACTTTTTCAGCAAAGGGACAGAGAATAATAGTTTAGGCTTTGGAGGCCACAGAATCTCTGTCTCGGGACATCCGGCTGGCTCAGCCGTTGAGTGTCTGCCTTCAGCTCAGGTCATGATCCCAGTCTGGGGATGAAGTCCTACATTGGGTTCCCCTCAGGGAGCCTGCTTCTCCCTCTGCCTGTGTCTCTACCTCTCTCTCTCTCTCTGTGTCTCTCATGAATAAATAAATAAAATATTAAAAAAATAAAAAGGACCTCTGTCTCAATTATTCAATATGCCGTCGTAGCAGAAAAGCAGCCACAAACAATACCTAAACAAAGGTCTGTGTCCCAATAAAACTTTTTAAATAAAAACAGGCAGTGGTCTGGGGACCATAGTTTAACGACCCCTGCCTTAGAAGGTTACTAGAATGGTTTTTGACAAATACAAAAAGACCATGTTATGATCCTGCCTAAGCTCTTCTACTCCCACCGCCCTCAGGACAAATTCCAGGTTCCATGGCAGGACAAGCAAGGGCCTCTATGTGTCTCCCCCTGCCTGTCCCTCCCAACTCTTCCCTGACCTAAATCCTGGATAAAGCAGGCCTATGTCTCTGTGCCCCAATCTTTACATATTTCTTTAATCCACATGATGCTGGACTATCCCTGGCCATCTGTGTGTCTCCCACCATTGCCAATGGACCCTCTATGAGAGTAAAGGCTGTGTTCTGTAACTCTTTGCATCCTCCGGACCTAACATACAGGACATAGCTGGGTCACAGCAACTATTTGTTTGATTTTTAGTAAAAAAGAAAAAAACAAACCAAAAATTCCAACTTGGTGCTCATTTGACATTGTATAACTTTGAAGAAATTGGAATACACTCAATGTTCTAACTACCTAGCTTCTGCCAATGATCTTAATTCAACACGTGCTATTAAAAGGTGTCCAAATGTCAGAAGGAATTGTTCTTTCTCAGGGTGATATAATTCAAAATTTCCCCTTTTAAAGGAGATGTACTTTAAAACTGCTACTTAGCTGTCTCCCCATTAGTCTTTAATTAGCTGCTTGAACAATGCTGAGTATGTTACATCCTCTCGCAGGGAGCTAAGTCCTCAAGCAATTAGTTTGTCTTACCAAACATGACCTGCATCACACTGTACCCACAATGGGCAAAACAACAGAAAACTCTTATGTCTTCTAGAAGCTGGATGGACTCTGAGGCCAGAAGACATATGAGCTTGAAGGAAAAGCTGTCATCGATGAAACTGGCAAAACTTAAAAAGACTATTTTCAGTTTTTATAAAGAAGAAGAGAAACGGATACTCTTGCATACGCTGATGGAAATGTAAATTATACCATTGTGGGATAGGGGGTAGAGTAATGTGGAAGTATTTCTGAGCTAAAATGCACATATTCTTAAATTCGGGTCATCTGGGTGGCTCAGTGGTTAAATGTCTGCCTTCGGCTCAGGTCGTGATCCTGGAGTCCTGGGATCGAGTCCCGCATTGGGTTTCCCTGTGTGGAGCCTGCTTCTCCCTCTGCCTGTGTCTCTGCTTCTCTCTGTGTCTCTCATGAATAAATAAATAAAATCTCTTAAAAATAAATAAATGAATGAATGAATGAATGATTCAGTGAGGCCACCTTTAGGAGTTTAACTCCTGGAAAGATGCACAATTGGATACCTACGTATATGTGCAAGGATGCTTCTGTCGGCATCATCTCTAGCATTCTCAAACTGAGGAAGAAAGATGAAATTCATGGTACAGCCATGACCTCCCACAATCTATGCCATGCCCACTGCCTTCCTGACAACCTGCTTCCATGTCTAGGAGACAACTCAAACTTAATCAAGAATGAATCACCAGGGCAGCCTGGGTGGCTCAGTGGTTTAGCGCTGCCTTTAGCCCAGGGTGTGATCCTGGAGACCCGGGATTGAGTCCCACGTTGGGATCCCTGCATGGAGCCTGCTTCTCCCTCTGCCTGTGTCTCTGCCTCTCTCTCTCTCTCTCTGTGTGTGTGTGTGTGTGTGTGAGTGTGTGTTTCTCATGAATAAATAAATAAAATCTTAAAAAAAAAAAAAAAGAATGAATCAGCAATCTTAAACCATAAGAGGTCACAGGCCCAGCTTCCTCCATGCACCAAAGGGCAGCACCTGTTGGGGTTTTATAAAAGCTTGGGTGTCATTCTCAACTCCTCTCTTTCTCACATCCCTCATCTAATCCATCAGACAATTCTTCTGCGTAAACTTCCAGAATATATCCAACCACACCTGGTCTGGCCACCATCACTAGTACTAGGATTTCCAGTAACAGCTTCCTAACTGTGCTCTCTGCTTCCACCCCTCCATTTGCCCTTAAAACATTACCTAAAGAAAGACTTTTCAGGGGATCCCTGGTGGCTCAGCGGTTTAGTGTCTGCCTTTGGCCCAGGGTGTGATCCTGGAGTTCCGGGATCAAGTCTCATGTCAGGCTCCCTGCATGGGGCCTGCTTCTCCCTCTGCCTGTGTCTCTGCCTCTCTCTCTCTCTCTCTCTCTGTCTCACATGAATAAATAAATAAAATATTTAAAAAAAAAGAAAGACTTTTCAAATGCTGAGGTGTGTCATCATCTCAAACAAGACGCTGCAATGACTCCCATTTCACTAGGAGTAAAAGGGTTAAAATGGTCTAAAATGCTTGGCATGATCTGTCTGGGTTCCTTGACACTCTTACACTCTCCCTTCCTCTCCCTTCCAGAGTTCTAGCCATTGCACTCCTGATTCCTTCCAATCACTCTGAACTCCTTGCTGTTCTTCAGACAAAGCAGGTACCACTTTTGCCACAGGGCCTTTGCACGGGTCCTTTGTAATTCAACCACAGGGCCCTTCTACTTGACTGAGTGACACACTCATTCAAGTTTCTGCTTAAATACTACTTCCCCAGTGAGATCTTCTCTGATGACCCTATTTAAAATTGCAATGTACCCCATGACTCCACAGTCCTGACCACATTTCCTGTTTGGCTCCCCTCCAGTATCACTTACCATCTTCTAATACACAAAATAATGTACTTGTTTAGTACATCTACTATCTAGTGTCTCCTTGACTAGAACATAAACCCCATGAGGGATCTTTACCTGTTTTGGTCAATAATATCCCAAGCACCTGAAACAGCCCCTAGCACATAAAGGTTGCTAAATAAATATTTGCTGAATGAATAAACAGGTCTTGGAGTTTTGTGAGAACAAAATGAGCAAGGCTTAGCAAATAGTCACCTAATCAATAGGTTCTAGTTCTTATTACAAAAAAAATGAAGTGGGTATACACATACTGATGTGGAAAGCTGCCAACTGGGAGACCAATAAGAATGAATCTAGTCTACTTACTATATGAAGAGAGCTGGGATGTGTGCATATATATTAACGTAGAGAGGTTTGGAGAAAACCAAATTAAATCTATATATAATACTTTTGAAAAGTGGGACTGAGGAGTGAATGAGGGCTGGTGTGCAATTCTCTACCGTATTGTTCCACTGGGCTGGACTTTTACGCAAGCAATCAAGCAAACTTCAATTTTGCCAACCACAGGCATTTTTAGGAACAAACTCCTCGCAGATGAAAGGACTCATTTTAACTAATTATTTCAACCTTATTCCCTAATTGCTGAACTTAGTAGGACTAAATTAACATGGATTCGAATACAAGCTCCAGGAGGGTAAGGTACGTTTACTCTGTTCACTGAGCTACCCCTGATACACAGAAAGTGCCCGGTACACGGCAGGCATTCAGATATTTATAAAGTAACTTCTACCAATATGAGATCACCTCCAGGTAAGAATGTAAGTAGTCAATCAGAAGGCCCAGAAAGCTACAAAAAGAAATAGCAAAGGCCTCCATTAACTGGAGTATTAAGCCTCATTAAAAAGAGTTCAACATTTTAGACTTTTTTTGCTTTCCTTTTTGGTCTCTATTTACAATCATTATGTATTTCTAAAACAACTGTCTTTGGCACTGCTCCACAATTAATTAGAAAATTATGGCACTTACTATCTTATAGGCAAGTTATTTCATATAGCTGTTGTCAAATTTATAGATTCCCACTGATCTAATCTTGATTGCAGCAAAAAAAAAAAAAAAAAAAATATATATATATATATATATATATATATATATATATATATATATAGACCCAGTGCAATAATTCAGACCCACAGCCCACTAAGGGGGAAAGGTAGTGGAAAAACGACATTCCTTAATCAAGAGAATGACATCAACTTTTAAGATCAATTAAACTGGGTGTCTGGGTGGCTCAGTTGGTTAAGCACTGACTTTTGGTTTCAGCTCAGTCCATGATCTCGGGATTGTGAGATGGAGCCCTATATTGGGCTTTGCACTGGGCACAGAGCCTAAGCTTAAAATTCTCTTGTCTTCTTCCCTTTCCCCCTCACCCTCTCTAAAACAAACAAACAAAAACAAAATCAAAAAAACACTGTGATAAAAATCTAGATGCTTTTTTAAGTTCATGAGAACTACAGGATACATTATCTGGTTTGTATAAAAGAATGTGTGTGTGTGGTTTTTTTTTTAGATTTTATTTATTTATTCATGAGAGACACAGAGAGAGAGAATGAGAGAGAGGCAGAGACACAGGCAGAGGGAGAAGCAGGCTCCATGCAGGGAGCCTGATGTGGGACTTGATCCGGGGACTCAGGATCACGCCCTGAGTCAAAGGCAGGTGCTAAACCACTGAGCCACTCAGGGATTCCCGGGTTTTGTTTTGTTTTTTTAATTATTTATTTATTTATTCAGGAGAGACACGGAGAGAGAGGCAGAGACATAGGCAGAGAGAGAAGCAGGCTCCCCTCAAGGAGCCCGATGTGGGACTGGATCCCTGATCCTGGGATCACACCCTGAGCTGAAGGCAGACGCCCAACCGCTGAGCCACCCAGGCGTCCTTAAGAATATGTGTTATTAAATACAAGAAGAAAATGTGTTTCCTTTTTTCACTTTTATTTTTTTTATTTTTTTTTTATTTTTTTTTAATTTTTTTTTTTTATTTATTTATGATAGTCACACAGAGAGAGAGAGAGAGGCAGAGACACAGGCAGAGGGAGAAGCAGGCTCCATGCACCGGGAGCCCGACGTGGGATTCGATCCGGGGTCTCCAGGATCGCGCCCGGGGCCAAAGGCAGGCGCCAAACCGCTGCGCCACCCAGGGATCCCTCCTTTTTTCACTTTTAAAATGATTTTTCAAAGGAGTGCCTGGGTGGCTCAGCCAGTTAAGCATCAACTCTTGATTTTGGCTCAGGTCATGATCTCAGGATCCTGAGATCCAGCACAGTGTCAGGCTCTGCACTCAGAGGAGAATCTACTTCTCTCCTTCTCCCTCTGCCTTCCCTCCTCCACGCTTTCTCTCTCTCTCTCTCTGTCTCTCAATATATAAATATTTTTTAAAAATGATTTTTCATGGAGCTGTACTTTTTGTTCTATTTTGGTAATGGCAACTTGACTATAGTGAAATAGCTCAATTTTTTTAATGGCCAAAAAGTAATGGCCAAAGTTTTTGTTGTATCCACACATTCAAGTATGTACTGAACAACATAATTATGTGCTACCAAGCACTGTACTTGGAACTGGGATATAGGAGAAATAGCAAAACACAGAGTAAATGCATTACACTGGCTGCCCTTTAAAAGGTCAGATAACCTCAAATGTTAAAACTTTAAAATTCTTTTCATTTAAGAACGTTCAGCCTAGTGATTCATTTTCAAGCTCAATCCCTCTCCTTTGCTCTAATGCTTAAGATCTTCTTAACATCTTAGTAAAAGTTAGGTAATATTTTCCCCAATTCCCCAATTCTGTTTTTTCACTTGAATCTGACATCCAATTGAAACTTTAAGGGATATCATCACCTCATTGGAAAAAGGAGTAAAAATCAGCAAAGACAGGGGTACCTGGGTGGCAGAGTCAGTTGAGTGAGTGGACTCTTGACTTCTGCTCAGGTCATGATCTCTGGGTCTGAGGATAGAGCCCTCCATGGGGCCTCTGTTTGTCCCTCTCCCTCTGCCCCCCCGCCAAAAAAAATAAATAAATCTTTTAAAAAATATATCAGCAAAGACAGTTCAAGGCTTGTATGGGGGAAAAAAAACAAACAGATACCTAGATAGTATTCATTTATCAACTCACTAGACTACAGGGGAATGAATGGATTTAATGCCTTTATTTTTGTTGTTATTGTTGTTTTTGTCTTTTAAGTGAGATCTTCACCCAATGTGGGGCTTGCACTCAGGACCCAGAGATTAGGAGTCCCAGGCTCCACCAACTGAGCCCACCAGGCACCCCAATTTAGTGCTATCGTTATCAATATGGAACTGTATGTCAGAGAGGTTTACCTATTTGAAGGCACATAATTTGCCAAGCTACGAGGATCCTAAATTAATCACGGAGATGTGCCAGAAGCCAACAATGGCAGAAACTTGTCAAGACCTGGTAAGCAAGGGAAGGCAAGCAAGATCTTTGTACTTGGGGTCTGTAATACTTTAAAAGCCTAAAAGTCAGCCAGGGCAAGCCTGCTGACAGACACAACCATCAGCAGAGTTACTGAATTAATGGTTGGCATTGCTGTCTTTTCTTCCCACTAGATTTCTCAAAAATTGCTATGACAGTTTTTCTGGTGCCAGAGGGTGTCAGTATGACTGCAAGGGATGTGCTTACATTCAAATATTTGGGGTCTGATTATCAACATAAGACTTTCTAAAAAAAAAAAAAAAAAGAAAAAGAAAAGAAAAGAAAGAAAGAAAGAAAAAAGGAAAAAAAATACAAACATGCTGAGAAAATGGCGCTTACCCAACTATATGGTTTGTGCATGAGACGGCAATGGCAAAGAAAAAAAAATAATTTGGAGAGGGGCGCCTGACTGGCTTAGTCCTAAAGCGTGTGACTCTTGATCTCAGGATCCTGAGTTCAAGCCCCAGTTAGGTGTAGAGGTTATTTAAAAACATTTTTAAGTAACATCAGGGGCACCTGGGTGGCTCAGTGGTTGAGTGTCTTCCTTTGGCTCAGGTCATGATCTCTGGGTGTGGGATCAAGTCCTGCATTAGGCTCTCCGCAGGGAGCCTGCTTCTCCCTCTGCCTTATGTCTCTGCCTCTCTCTGTGTCTCTCATGAATAAATAAATAAAATCTTAAAAAAAAAAAAGACATTTTTAAACATCTTTGGAGTATTTTGCTTGGGGGGGGGTCTTTTTATTTCAGTTTTCCTAGTACTATTGTTTCTACTTTAACTGTATTAATCCTTTCCCCTTTAGCTACAGATCCCAAATTCTTTGTCCTACAGCAATTCTGGTAAGTCAACATTAGCAAAATCCATGGGTTTACATACTTATTGGGATCATTAAATCAGCAATCTCAGTTGGTATCACACTATCTGCTTTATATGCAGGGCAT
This sequence comes from Canis lupus dingo, assembly GCF_003254725.2. Taxonomy (NCBI): domain Eukaryota; kingdom Metazoa; phylum Chordata; class Mammalia; order Carnivora; family Canidae; genus Canis; species Canis lupus. The sequence continues at coordinate 25,952,536 of NC_064262.1, read as the reverse complement.
AGGGTCAAACAAATTAATAAGGATAAGTTTTCAGTAACGGTGTTAGTTAATGGCAGTGGTTAGCTCTTTTGTGAGTATGCAGATCTCATTCTCTCCTCTTTCTCCTCCCTTCTACCCACATCCATATGCCAAGAGTAAATGGAAAACAAGGGGGACAAGAGTGTCTCATCAGAAGCCTCCGGTAAATGTGTCTTAATAATATAGCAAGTATAAGTCATTGCTTCAATGGTGCTGCCTTCAGTGCATGGGCATAGTTTCTCTTCTTATCATGAGAGTGTCAAACACCTACGGTTGTTTGTCTCAAAACAGTCCCAGGTATCAGAAGAAAATACAGTGGCTCAAACAGGTCCTTGCTATTAATGAAAAGCTGTTACCTGCAAGTTTTTCAAGAACCTGGGTTCGATGGGTTGATACAACTAGCAGACACACCATGGACTGCATTACATACTTGCCTCTTCTGGCCAGTTAACTTAAGAGGCAGTGAGGCTCTGGTCACCCCTGGGGTAGGTCCTGTAATAAACACAACTGCCCATGCTTTGGCTCCTCAAGGACCAGCAGGTAAGCCTCAAGTCTAAATGTAATAACAGACCCATTTGATAGCCATAATTAAGTGAAATGAACCACAGATTGAGCCCACATCTCTTTATTACAAGAACAGCAAGATCCAAATATTTTTTTTTTAATGCTGCTACAGAAGTACACATTGAAATATGCAGCTTTAAAAAGAAACTACATAGGACTATAAACAAGTAGCCTTCAGTGTTGAACTAGGCAGGGTTGGGTAGGGTGGGTGTCAGGGATTAGAGAGGAGTGTCCTCAGCAGGGAATTTTCTTCTTGGCCCAGCCCCTTCTCCTAAAACCAGATGGGGAAAGGCTTCCGGAGCCAAGAGCGGGCAGCTTCTGTTTGCTCAGTTGAGAAATGGAAGAATCAAGTCCCTGTTGATACCATTAATCGGCTAAAGCTTTCAACAGCACTAAAATTCATTGGCAAGTGATGAGCAGCGTCTTGTTGATGAGATACAGTGCAAGTTAAATCACAAAAAGAACCTAAGAGCATATCCAATCAATACTTGAGGGCTTCCAAAGTTATCATAAAACACCAATTTCAGGCTGAAATAGCCTTACAGATGACAAAAGGCAAGCTTTTCTCAACTAACAGATGCATTTATCTTCCCGAACCAGAAAGACAATATGTTCTTCTGCGGGTTACCAAGTGCATATACACCGGTTTAGGTGCACTGTGTATGTACATACACACACTTAAATACCTGTCATACAGAAAAGTCATCGTGACCTCATGCAAAAGCTTCCAGTTTTACCTGAACCCCAACAAATACATCCGAACCTCTTGAAAGCACTCAACACTTCCTCAAGAGAAGTAGTAAAACAAGCAAACGGACAACAACAAAACCCAGCAAGGGTTATAGTATAGTGTCCTGCCTGATTCTCAATAGACAGAGCCCTGGACCGAGTGTACTCCAGGAAAGAGAAAAGGACACTACATACCTAATTGTCGTAAATATGCTACAGATGCCCTGGAATAATTTGACTCAGGCACAGGTCCACTCCCTTTGTGCAGGAGACAAAGTCTATGTACCAACAGCACAGACATGCAGCTTCCTTGCATCCAGGTACCCTGTTCAGTTAGATTCAAGACTTGGGAAGAGGAAGAGAGGGAGGGACAGGCTTCCTGCCTCTTTAAAAATCCCTCAGCCTTCCTGGCTTGGCCCATTCACTGACAAGAACCAGAGAGTGAGACCAGCCTCCCTGCTCCCAAGCACTCAGCGCCAGACTCTAGATTCCGCTTTCTATTTTCTGGATGCCCACAGACATGCATATCTTACCTAGATGAGACAGTGCTCTGACACACACATGTTAATTTCCAGGAAGCAAACTTAAAAAGCCTTCTGCAGGTACATTCTTTCCTTTAAAAATGGGGTGTGGGGGGAGCTGGAGTTGGGGGGGGGGTGGAAATCACAGCTTTTTCCTCCTTTATTTTCCCGGGAGCTTGCAAAACCCTCCAAAGTGCAAAGGCATGCGCCCACCGCGCAGGGGGAGAAGCAGCTCGCTCTCTCCCCCCGCCCTCCTCCGCCAGGGCGCTGGAACAATGCAGCAACATACATTTACCAACACCTGCTGGAGCCTATTAATATGCACGGGGACGTATTGATTTCCCCCCCTCCTCCCTTCCCCTGCCCTGCACACTGAGCAGGCTTTCATCTCCTCCTTTACCATCCATCAGGAACTCATTTCGCCGGCCCCCTCCCCCTCCCACCCCCAGTCCCCATTCAGCCGAGCCCCTCGCTCTGCAAGCCCAGGCTGACGAGCACACTTTGGAATGCACTTCATTAAAATTTAGCTGCCCGATTCCAACCTGCAATGCGGAGGAGGCAATACAAAGCGCGCGCCACACTTCCTCCAGCATCCCCTTCAAAAGCCCCATTGTTCGCCAGGCATCTGCTCCGGAGCCCTGCCTCTCCCTACCCACTGACCCCTGATTTTTCTGCTCTCCCCTCCCCCGCCCACCCTGCCCGGCCAAACGGGCCTGCCCGGTGAATTAAACCGCAGCCGCAGCCATCTGGCCCTCCCGGGCTGGCCCGCTTTCTCCCCGCCCCTCCTCCCCGGTCCACACACCACACACACGGCATCTTCACCTCCATGGATGTTCCCACAACCCAAGCGCAAACCTGGGGCGCGGGGCGCCTCCCGCCGCCTGCCTGGCCCCAGGCTTCCTCCAGCGGCGGGCGTTCGAATCCAGGGGTGGGCTGGGGGCGTTGAGGAGGCGATCGGGGGCCACTTGTACTTGCCTGCAAACCCCAGCCCAATCGTCAAGATTAATCCTTCCCTTTGTGAGCCTGAAAGAGCCTCCCACCACGCTGGTCCTCAGCTCTGCAGCGGCTGTAAAGAGAGGCGGGGGTGTGTGTGTGTGGGGGGGTGGGATCCGAACCCCTTCCTAGGCGAGCTGGGGGCGCCTCGGCCACCTGACCACAGAGCGATTTTGCGAGGGAAGAAGGCGCTGGCGGCAGGAGCAGCAGCTGACGGTGCGAGAAGCGAGAGAAGATGCCCAAGCTTGCGCCTTTTATATTACTGGCGACATTTCTAACACATGACAACAATTTCCATCTGTATTTAAGCCGGGAGTGTGAAAAAAGAGCATTACATCACAGAGCCCTGGTTCCTAGAGGCTGCCGGATAACTAGGCCAGGAAGATTAGGGCCGCACCTGCGGCGCGGGCGGGAGCCCAGCCAGGCGGGCACTGCCTCTCCCACCAGGCGGGTCAGGTCCCCGTGGCCCGCGCCTGCTGGTCCTGGGGGGAGCCCCGGGCCACGGAAAGGCGGGAAGTGGGGCCGATCCGCTTGCAAACCGCAGGAGGCTGAGTAGATGGGTGAGTGAGTGAGGGGGAAGGAAGGTGGGGGACTCCCGCCGCTAGGGATGCAACCCTGACTTCCCAAGAGCAAAGGGCACAAGGCTTCCAAGCACCTTCCGGGGGGACCCATGGCTGCCCGTGGGCCTCTTCCCCAACTGGCGAGGGGACTGCAAAGACAATAACTCTCATGTTTAAAACAATAGCTTTCCTTGGAGGGAGAGGCTTAGAATATCAATTTGAAGGATCCACTTTCAAGGAACAGACACTTGAAGAATCAAGGGTAGAATCTGGTTCGGAATCAAGCGCCTTCCTTAAGGCTTATCTCTGTGTCATTCAAACTCACGCTTTAAAACCCAGTGGTATTCTCTCTACTCTGTTTCTGATAACGCATCCCTCCTCTGCGCCTTCCGCCCTCCTTCGTGAGAAAACTTTGGAGGGACCCTTGGCTTTGCAGAGGCGAGCTCTCTGGCACCCTCAGTCCTTGGCAACTGATGAACCCACTCCTGTCCTACAGCATTCTGCCCACAGACTATCAGGGAGAGAGTCAGGCCGCCGCCTGCCTTTCCCCACCCCAGGTGTGACTTAGCCACCTGCAACCTTTCTCCAAGGAGTCATTACTGCTATTTGGGCAGCAGGAGATGGCGGGGCTGGAGCATGTGCGGACATGAAGAATGACGAGAAAACAGGGAAGGGGGTGGGAGGAAGGAAGCAAGGGTCATTTCTCTTCCTGGAGTAGGTGGGGAGGAGAAGGATGATGTAGAACCTAGACCGAAAAATGGGTGGATGACCAGACTTTCAGGGGTGGCAAGGCAGCTTTTTTTTTTTTTTAATGAGTTTATTTATTTATTCATGAGAGACAGAGACAGAGAGAGAGGCAGAGACACAGGCAGAGGGAGAAGCAGGCTCCCCACAGCGAGCCCCAGACTCGATCCCTGGACTCTAGGATCCCACCCTGGGCGGAAGGCAGACGCTCAACCGCTGAGCCACCCTGAGCCACCCAGGCGGCCCTACGGCAAGGCAGCCTTAAGGAGAGAGAGGAAAAGGTGATAAAGCAGCAGAAGCATTCAAATAACAACGCAAAATAGATCTTTCCCTCAAAGCATTCTCAGCTGGATTTCACAGCAGAGGAGAAAACAAAATCTGTTCCTTCACATTTGCTCCTCAGTAAAGTTGGTTGTTGTGCGCATGTATGTCTGACGGTCTGTTCCCCGCACAATCCACGGTGTGGAAGGACTGCGTTTCAGGTGCTCCTTGTCCTCCTTTCTGGTCACTCACAAGGGCCAAAAGACACAACTCGGAAGTCAGACTCTCAGTTCTAGCGCTATCTTTCCACTTTCCTGCTGTGTGACTGGGTAAGCTACTTGTCCACGCTGTGTGGTTTCTCCACGTCTAAAACGATGGGACAAAAACTACCCACTTGTTGTGAGGCTAATATATATACCAGGTGCCAGGCCCAGTTCACCATACGTAAAAGGGGCTCACCAATTGTCACCTATCCTGACTACCATTATTATTATGATGACTTTTTTTTTTCAAAGATTTTATTTATTTATCCATGAGAGACAGAGAGAGAGATAGAGAGAGAGGCAGAGACAAAGGCAAAGGCTCCATGCAGGGAGCCCGATGTGGGACTCGATCCCGGGACCCCAGGATCACGCCCTGGGCCGAAGGCAGGCGCTAAACCACTGAGCCACCCAGGGATCCCCTATTATTATGACTTTATCTCTGTGTAAAGTGTCTCCACAAAATGAAAGCCTCCATCTTCTACTTCAGCTGGGACCTGCAAACTGGAACGGCTCCCAGGGCTTCAGTTAGCAGAACGCACAGAGCAGTGCCTGCTCCTGGACATCACACGACAGGTCAGAAAAGGTGAATGAGGGCGCCTGGGTGGCTCAGTCAGTTGAGCATCCCTTCAGCTCAGGTCATGATCCCGGGGTCCTGGGATCGAGCCCCACTTCTGGCACCCTGCTCTGCAGAGAGTCTGCTTCTCCCTCTCCCTCTTCCTGCCATTTGCCCTGCTTGTGCTTTCTGTCAGATAAGTAAATAAAATCTTTAAAACAAAGAAAAAGTGAATGAGATGCCTTGAAAGAAAAACAGATTCTCTTGCTTCTTTCTTGTTTCACATCTACTTCTAGGAACGTAAAAAAGCCTTGAGAGGGGACTGTGAAATATTAGCTTACGTTTTCAGTTTTAGAGAAACAATGAACTTTAGGGAACAGATTCTTTATCAACCTTGTACATAATATGTGTGAAACATTACATCATTTCCCCTCCTCATCATCATCAAAAAACAGAAAAGGGAAAAAAGAAAAGCAGATTCTACATAAAACTTTCAAAAGCCGTTAGCCACAACCTCATGTGAAAAAAAAATGGAATTTGTATTTTATTAGTTTTCCACAAGAAAATGATTGTGCGGTACAAATTAAACTGCTCTTTCACAAGGAAACTGCACAGAGACTGCATCGAAGGAACAAGAAATACAAAAGGCATTCTCTTTATGAAAGAAAGAAAAGAACTTTTATTCACTAAGTATTCAAGGATATAGCTTTCCAATCTTCAATGGGGGAGAAAAATAGCCCTCATTTGGTTTGGAAATACCCCTTAACAATAACAAATTATTTTCAATCAGAGCTCCAAAGAGCAGGTTTCTCTCTATATAGATGAAGCACAAGGAGAAGATTCCATGAAAACCCACTTGGTTTTTATCTGAGTACACACTTGATCTAAAAAAAATGAAGCCCTCTGAGCTTGTGTGGTCTCCAGCAGAAGCCAGAAAAGATGTTTCATTGCATTTCTTCTAAATTTTCTTTTGAGGGATGCCTGGATGGCTCACTGGTTTGAGCATCTGCCTTTGGCTCAGGTCATGATCCTGGGATCCTGGGATTGAGTCCTGCATTGGGCTCCCCGCAGGGAGCCTGCTTCTCCCACTGCCTACGTCTCTGCCTCTCCCTCTCTGTCTCTCATGAATAAATAAGTAAATAATCTAAAAAAATAAAAAAATAAAAAATTCTCTTTTGTCACACACAACAAATTAAAACCCACAGGTCCTGGCTAGCAAGCCTTCCTTCATGGGCATGTGACTTCAAACTTTCACTTCAAGCTATTCAGTGTCTTAAGGGCACAGTTTAGAATGGCAATGAGGGGCAAACACTTCATTACTTGCAATTTTTAACAACTGAGAAGAGAGCCAATAATTTTCTTCACTGATTATATTCAAAGCAATCAGAGAAATGATTAGGAGTGGGAGAAATAAATGCCATGGAAAAGTGACCATGTGGGAGGGCATGGAAGGTTACGGTAAGGAGAGTGGGGTCTGGGGCCAGACTAGCTGGGTTCAAAACCCACTTCTAGCTTTTCCTTGGTGTGAATCATTGGGTAATAGATTTTACATTGCAATATCTACTTTCTCACTCTAAAATGGGAATAGAGAGTTCCTGACTTTTAGGATTGTTAGAAAGATTAAGTGAGTACTTACCAGGCAAGGCACAGAGGAAAGTGGTCAGTAAGTGTTGGCTGTGACCACCACATCAACCACTTCTAAAACTTAGGTGTGGATTTCCTCTAAAAAGCCTGCTCTGCCTATGTCTTCCCACAAATATCTACTGAGCACATACCAAGTACAGAACACTGCTGGATGTCATAAAGAGGCATAATAATACATTTAAAGGGTTGAAAAAAAGGTTTTATGGTTATTTTTTAATAGAAATGCCCTTCGGATAAAATTATATTGAACTGACATCACACAGGCCACATTCATTGAGTAAAATGCAATAAAAATTGAAATTGATAGAAAAAAGAAGGCAAAACTTAGCAACAATAATAATAATAAAATAAAATCTGTGGGAAGGGCCCAAATTCCTACACGAAAGAAAATTATAGCCTTCAATGCATTTATTAGAGAATAAGAGACAGAAAATAAGTGAATTATGCTTTCTACTCATGAAGCTATAGAAAAAAAATGAAATAAGCTAAAACTAAAAGAAAGGTAGGAAATTCAACAAATGGTGCTGGGACAATTATCCACATAAAAATAAACTGGGTTGGAAACCTACTTGCTGGGCAGCCTGGGTAGCTCAGTGGTTTAGCGCCGTATTCAGCCCAGGTCATGATCCTGGAGACCCGGGATCGAGTCCCACGTTGGGCTCCCTGCATGGAGCTTGCTTCTCCCTCTGCCTGTGTCTCTACCTCTCTGTCTCTCTGTTTCTCATGAATAAACAAATAAAATCTTAAAAAAAAAAAAAAAAAAAAAAAGGAAACCTACTTGCTATCGTGTACAAAAATCAACTCAAATTGATTATAAACCTAAATTTAAAATCTAAAACTATGAAACTCTTAGAAGAAAACATAGAAATGATACTGAAAGCACAAGCAACAAAAGAATAGATAAGTTATACTGCATCAAAATTTTAAAAAAATTGTGATAAAAACAATACTAAAAAAAAAAAACAACAATACTAACCAGTAAAGGTTATAAATACTATAAATACTAACCATATTACCAAATGATAATCCACAAAATGGGAGAGAATATTTGTGAATCACATAACTGATAAAGGCTTATATCTATTGGACGCCTGGGTGACTCAGCGGTTAAGCGTCTACCTTCAGCTCAGGGCGTGATCCTGGAGCGCCGGGAACAAGTGCCACATTGGACTCCTTGCATGGATCCTGCTTCTCCCTCTGCCTATGTCTCTGCCTCTCTTTATCTGTGTCTCTCATGAATAAATAAATAAAATCTTAAAAAAAAAAAAAAAGGCTTGTATCTAGACTATAAAAAGAACCCCTTCACAATAAAAGCACAAATAATCCCATTCAAGATGGGCAAAAGACTTGAATAGACATTTCTCCAAACACAGATGGACAATAAGCATTTGAGAAGATGTACACAATCGCTACCCATTTGTGAAATCCAAATCCAAACCAAAATAATATTCACTAGGGCAACGATCATTATAAAGTCAAGGACTAGTGAGGACCCAGCAGCAACTCTACTCCTAGGTATATCGCCAGGAGAATTGAAAAGATACGTCTACACAAAACCCTATACCTGAATGTTCCTCAAAGTGTTATTCATAGTAGGAAAAGGTTAGAAATAACCCAAATGTCTATCAACAAACAAATGAATCAACAAATGTGCTGTATTCATATAGCAGAATACTATTTGGCAATAAAAAAGAAACGAAGTATTGATAAGCATTAGGACATGAATGTACCTCGAAAGCATTATGCTAAGTTAAAGAAGCCAGAAACAAAGTGCTATACACTGCATGATTCTACTGTTGTGAAGTGACTAAAACAGGCAAATTCATAGATAGAAAGTAAATTACCAGCTACCTAGGGCTATGGAAGTTTACACAAAGTGAGGCATCAGTGTTCAAGGGTGCAGGATTCCTTCTGGAGTGATAAAGACAGGTCTAAAATTAGGTTGTGGTGACAGTTGTACAAACTTGTGAATATACTAAAAAACAGTGAATTGTTAAAAATGGGCTAATGTATGTGAATTATATTACCATAAAGTTGCATTAAAAATGTAGAAAGAAAAAAATATAGAAAGAAGAAATAATGAAATTAAAGTAAAAATATAGATAGAAACCTGTAGGCAATAAAGAAAAAAGAAAATCAAGAGAAGAGATGTTTCAATGAAAGGACTAATAAAATAGAAAAACCTTGGGGTGCCTGGGTGGCTCAGTTGTTTAAATGTCCGACTTTTGGTTTGGGCTCAGGTTGAGATCTCAGGGTTATGAGATCAAGCCCCAAGTTTGACTCCACACTGGGCATGAAGTCTGCTTATGATTCTCTCTCTCTCTCTCCCTCTGCACTCCTGCCCCCTGCTCATGCTCTCTCTTTCTGAAAGAAAGAAAGAAAGAAAGAAAGAAAGAAAGAAAGAAAGAAAGAAAGAAAGAAAGAAAGAAAGAAAGAAAATGAAAAGCCTCTGGCAAATATGAACATGTGGCAGAGAAGTCACAGATACTCAACTTTAGAATAAAAAAAGGAGGCATTACAAATATATAAGAGATTTATTTTCATGCATCAGAGATGCATTAGAAAATACCATGTACAGTTTCATACCAGTTAATTTAAAAATCTGGAAAGAATGGATCATTTTCTAGGGTAATAAATTAAGGAAACTGCCTATGGAAACTACCTAAAGAAGTAGTAGGAATCCTGAGTAGAGCAATGATTGTAACTAAAATGAATTGAAGATAAAGGATTACCTCCTTCCTCCTTTTCCTAGTTTCTATGAAGAAAAAAAGTCTCAGCCCAGGATATTTTATGGATGGATTTTACCAAGTCTTTAAGAAGAATGTGGCACCCTTTATGTTAATCTAAACATATATTCTCTCTCTACTACATACTATTGATTTTCTATGGGTTCATACATATTTATGAATGATTAGAAGAAGATCTCAGAGGAATATTTTTAAGCGATGATTTACGGATACCTTTGGGGAAGACAAAAGAAAACAGCATGAGCATAGGATGGTCAAAGAGGACAATGGAATTCATTGTAAGGCTTTTGTTTTTAACAAATGATTGATATGTATTGCTTACATAAGAGAAAAATTAATTTGACAATTATTTGGCATGAAAAAAATCAGGTATTCACTAGAGACTTGTATTAAATTTTCTGTCTGGTTCACTGAAGCATGGAGGGTAGGTTAGAGGAAAGCAGTACTACCACCTAACAGCAGTGATCCTAATTGTAGGCTGAACCCTTAAGGTAGTCTTTCTCTCTCTCTCTCTCTCTCTTTTTTTTTTTTTTTTTTTTCTTAAGAGGGAGGAGGAAGGGAAGGGCATAAGTAGAGGGAGACAGAGAGTCTTAAGCAAGCTCTGTGCTCAATGCAGAGCCAGACTCCAGGCTTGATCTCAGGACCCTGTGATCCTGACCTGAGCCGAAATCAAGAGTCAGATACATACTTAACTCTTAATTGACTGAGGCGCCCAGGTGCCCTGGAACTACAGACTCCTAAATGATGGACTCAAAAGCCTAAATATAAAGATAAAACACAAGTAACAAATAGAAATAGCCTTATAATTATTATAATACCAAAACAACCTTAGCTCGAAGTTATCATCAATTATAAGGTAGATCTTTGAATTAACAGCCCTTCAGGGGGAAAAAAAAAAACTACCATATTAAATATGTACATTTATGTTCAACAATACCCAAATGCAGAGACATATTTACATTCATATGTATACTTATCTAAGAATCAAGAAATAATGGTGTTATATGACCACAAGAGACCATGATAAAAATGAAAAACACTCTTCAAATTCAATGCATTTTAAGGTGCATTGTTTAGATTCCGCAGCAACGTTCTGCCCGGGAAATGATGTTTGGTTACACTGACATTAGTTTTTAAAGATTATTGAAGAAATAACAAAAGGTTTTTGGTTATTAAAGAAAATACTGTGTGTTAGGAAGGAAAACAAAAGTGCCTCAATATATTTGATGCTTTTGAAATTAATCAAGGGGCCTGAATATAAGATTAACATGTAAGAGAAGGATGATATCGCAGTTCCTACTGGTGATATTTCTTTGTGGCTTATCAAATATGACAATTTGCATATATCAGAGATGAATGATAAATTGCTTCTCTTTGGGTAAATAAATCTCTTTGGGTATTTTCCTTATAATAACCCTTGACTTCTACCATTAAAAAAACAAAAACAAACCAAAAAACAGACCAGCTTGAGATGCTGTTTTCCAGCTGGATTTTAATTTTTTTTTAAAGATTTTATTTATTTATTCATGAGAGACAGAGACACAGACAGAGGGAGAAGCAGGCTCCATACTTGGAGCTGGATGTGAGACTCGATCCTGGGTCTCCAGGATCATGCCCTGGGCTGAAGGCAGGCTCCAAACCTCTGAGCCACCCGGGCTGCCCACTGGATTTTAATTTGAATTGCCATGGCAGTGTGAGGAATCTCCCCTTTATGAAGAAACAACTCTGATGACAATTCTCTGGCTTTTGTTAGTCAACTGGGGAACCAAAAAGCAAATGGGAAATAAATAGAATTCGTCTGACTGTAAATTTCAACAAGAAATGGAAATTCAGCACACATGGAACATTCTTACAGAGTCGCTTTTCTAGCATTACTTCTCTTCAAGGTGTGAAAGATGACCATCTTCTTGGATAAGACCCAAGTGAGCTTTTTTACAGGTTTTCCAAGAAAATGAAAAAAAGCAAGCTTCCAGTGGTTACGCCTAAAAATGGCTCATGCAATGAAAACATGCAATTTAAGAGAGCTAATGAGACAAAAAATGGTGTGCAACGGTACCATCAAAGATGGAAGTTCCAGGAACTTCAAACTCTTATTGCAAAAGAGGTGCTGTCAAAAATCGGCTCTTTAAATTTGTATGACTTGATCTCTCTTCAAATGATCTGTTTTATGAGACCACATCTCTCTGTCCTGAAAACTGTGGCTTACAATGAACCTATGGGATCATCCTTTGTCTTTGACTTTCACTGGCTGCGGGACACAAATGAGGACTCCCAAGTATATTCATCCATGTGCATGATAGAACTTTTCACTACACTCATATACCAGCCAAATAAGCTGCTGAGTAAATCTGTCACAATGATTAAACAAAGGAGGCATGAAATACAGATCTGATACTTGCCAGGGAGTGTGATGTGAAAGGTAATGGTGGTTCTTGGGGCCATGTACCACCATAGGGAGTGCTCATCTTCCTGCAGCTATACAAAGACTCAGTGATGGATAGCCCTAAAAGTGGCAATAAGGCAAAACTTGTAGGACAACTAAAATCCATTCTAGGGTGCCTGTCCCACCTTTAGAGCATGCTACAGGGCTTTTAGCAGATCACAGTTAATGAAGAGGAAAGAACAAATAAGTCTACACTATTACCATTTGAATGTGCCCATCAGTGTGCCTTATGTTGGTCAATTATAATTGTCCAACACAGCCTAGATGGGGGGTTAGTTATACAGCAGATATAGCTGAACTGTAATTACTCTCATAAATATCAAGCATTTTGGTGGCGGAGTTAGAGACAAATTGCAATAAAACCCATTTTTACCCACAACACAGTGATGAGGCCTAGCAAGTCCTACTGTGTGGCAGGGAGAACCCTTCCTCCTCCTCTGTACCATGCCACTCTGCTCAATATAGTTGTCATAGAAAGGGACACAGAGTGTGCATCTCTACTCATCAGACACATGGTTATACTTCCATAGCTGAACCACCTACTATGTGTGGGGCCTCCCTTGGTGCTACTTATGTATTATGTCACTTACCTCTTACCACAATTCTATGGGGATGATATTCATGTTCTAATTTTATAAACCAGGGGGATCCCTGGGTGGCTCAGCGGTTTAGAGCCTGCCTTTGGCCCAGGGCCTGATCCTGGAGACCAGGGATCGAGTCCCACATCAGGCTCCCTGCATGGAGCCTGTTTCTCCCTCTGCCTGTGTCTCTGCCTCTCTCTCTCTCTCTTTCTCTCTCTCTCTGTCTCTCAAGAATAAATAAATAAAATCTTTTAAAAAATTTTAAAAAAATAATAATTTTATAAACCAGGAAACTGCAGGGAAGTAACTTATCCAAGATCATGAAGCCACAGAACACAGAGGCTAGGAGTCAAACCCAGTTCTCTATATACCCCCAAGCCTGTGTTTACACAGCAAGCAGAACACAGTGTCTTTCAGTGCCCTGAGAGCTGAAAGAGGATGCCTCTTTCTGGCAATTCTCTGGAAACCCAGGTTCTGGACAATGCCATTATGGATGCTTAGGGCAAGTTCCAGTGATGGCCCGTGACACTCTGATTTATTTTCCACCTGATTTCCATGTATTTCAGAGATACATTCAATCATGGTAATAAAACTCATTGTAATATGGCTTGGGCTGTCCAGTTCATCCCCAACATATAGGAATCCAGTATCCAATTCATCCCCAACATACAGGAATCCAGTGTACAAATGGACATCCTACACTGGTTCTCCCAAAGCAGAGCATTCTTTGCACCTTTCTTATTTCCCTTTCATGCTATAGGTCACACTACTCCTTGACATTGACATTGCCTCTGCCCCCTGAAGCAAGCTTTTCACTAGGGCTGGCAATATTATCTGTTAACAGAAGTGGCATATTCAGCATTTTCAGGATTCTCACCATCACCACCAGCACTATCACTATGACCATGATCCATTCCAGCACCCTTCACATGTAAAGTGCTTCCACAAGACTGAGGCTGTGCTAGGCTTCACAACAACTTTATAAAGGAGGTTCAAGATACCTATTCTGCAAAATGGGGAAACTAAGTCTCCGAAAAGTTAACTGACAAGAGAGGAAGAAGAAATAAAAGATATACTCCCCACTAGTACCCAGGGCATATAGATTTCTATCATTGGGTCTATCTCTACATTTTATCTTAACTCTCACCTTTTCAGAAACTCTCTTCTGGTTCTCATTTTTTCCTAGATGCAAGGACAAAATCCTTAGGAGAACAGATATGACCTCTAGTTTTCCTTTGTAAAAGATGAGTCACTTCGGCCTACTGTGTATTACACACATGGCCAACGTTTTTCTTTTTGTACTACAAGTATAAAAAAGAGAAGAGGACACAGGAAAAGTGAAGGAAGAAAAAATATTAGAATATCTTAATGGGCTAGTCATGATAATGAGAATTGACAGGACACCCCCCACACACACACCCCATTTAGATACTAGTCACTCATGTCCTCTCTGTGCTTGGAACTATATGCTTAGTGATTAACATACATTTCCTTCTGTCAATGTATAAAGAGGTATTACTGGCTCCGTCCTATAGAGGAAGCTTAGAAAGGTCAGGCAACCTATCCAAGCACAGCTAATAAGCAGCTGAGTTGGATTTTTAAAACCCAGCTCTTTCTACGAATCAGCAAGAAAAAGACAAACAACCCAATTAAAAAGAAAAATGGTAAAATACTTGAGTAGGAACTTCACAAAAAAGGATATCCTACTAGACAGCATGCATTTGAAAAGGTGCTCAGTATTATTCTACATCAGGAAAATGCAAATTAGAATCACAATGACATACTGATGCACATCCACCAGGACCAGGAAAAATCAAGAAGACTAACAATAGTAAATGTTGGCGAGGATGAGGAGCAATTGGAACCCTCACACATGTGGAATGCAAATTGATACAAACACTTTGGAAACTATTTGGCAATATCTGTTGCAGCTCAACATATGCCTACATCCTGATCCAGCAATTTCGTTCCTAGGTGGGAATTGAGTACATATGTCCACTGGTGTAAGAATGTTCCCACAGCAGTAGCTAAAAACTGGAGACAATTCAAATTCACAGAAGAATGGATAAATAGATCAGGGTATATTCACACAATGCAAGACTACACAGCAATAAAAAAAAAAAAATCGAAGTGCAGACAATATGGATGAATCTCACAGAAGGAATGCTAGCAAAAAGAATAAGAACAAAAGAATACATGTTGTATGATCCCATTTACATGATGTTCAAGAGCAGGTAAAATTAATCTGGGGTAATAAGTCAGAATTACAGTTACCTTTGGGAGGGAGGACGAGTATTCAATGGGAGGCACCAGGAGGGAGCCTGGTGGAATGCTTAACAGGTTCTATATATTGTTTTGGGTAATGGTTACATGGATACGTGTGTGTGTGTGTGTGTGTGTGTGCAGGTGGGTGCACGTCTGTGTGTGTGTGTGTTTCTGCACAAAATCATCAAGCTTAGTTAGTTAAGCGTTTGCCTTCAGCTCAGGTCATGATCCGGGGTCCTGGAATTAAGCCCTGCATCAGGCTTTTTGCTCTGTGGGCAGTGTGCTTCTCCCTCTCCCTCTGCCTACTGTTCCCCCTCTTGTGCTCTCTGTCAAATAAATAAATAAATAAATAAAATCTTCAAAAAAAAAAAAAAACCCCATCAAGCTATACACTTAAAGTTTATATCACATTGTATGTATTTTTATTTTATTTTATTTTATTTTAATTTTTTAGAGTTGGGGGAGGAGCAGGGGGGAGAGTGAGAATCCCAAGTAGGCTCCATGACCAGCACAGAGCCTGACACAGGGCTTAATCTCACAACCTCGAGATGGTGACCTGAGCTGAAACCAAGAGTCAGACCCTTAGCTGACCGAGCCACTCAGGCACCCCTTAATATTTTTTTAAAAAAGGTCTCTGATAGAACCCAAATATGCTGCCTGTAATAACTGTCAAAACTGTCATGCCGTAATGCCAGGATCTAAACAAGTAGAAGAAATGGATCTGTTTGTGGTGGAAAAAAAGGACATGGAAGGTGGGAAGGAAACAAAGAACAGAGGGAGGGAGAGAGAAGGTTTACAGGCTATGCCAGGCCAGGCCGCTACAGCGTGTAATAGGAATTCAGAACAAAACAGCAAGTATTAAATCGACAAGTTTTTTTTAACTACTCAATATTAGCAATATGATATTTTTTAGTTATATCTGATAGTTTGTTTCTCAATGTTTAACTGATCCACATCTACAGTGACCTGAGAAGGTACAAAATCCCTCCACAGGCCTCCCAACTACAATGGGTTTGCATGGAATGCCCAACTCCAGCACAATGAAGGAGGCTGAGGCCCACCTTTCCACAGGTGGCCTATGGGGGGACTAGGCCAGGCAGCAAACATGAAACTCAGTCAAATCTCTATTGGCTACAAACCGTTCTATCCACTAGGAGGAAACACGTGAGATTCCTGGAATTAGCTATAACCCTCCAAGCAATACTGCCGTAACTTAGGCTGAATTTCCCTCCACTTGGTAGTTTATATGATGTCTCATTTTCGAGTTATATTATACATTTAAAGAGTATTTTATCTATAGCTCAGGCAACATTTTTTTCTAAAATGCCACTGAAAAGATGTGGTGTGGCCCTTCCCCCAACAAAATCACTAGTTAAGGGAAATTGAGACTACAAAACCATTTAGAGATGGAAAGAAGAAACCTGCATCCCTCAAATCAATTAATGGTGCAAACTAGCTCCTAATAATCCTGTAAGATCTGTTTGTAATGATCTCATCTCATGAGATGGGAAATGAGAAAAATGTCAAGTTCATTTAAGCATAACAACTACACTGATTTTACTTCTAGTGTAACCAAATTTTGTCTCACTTTTCAATGCAAAACACTTAAGACAATAATAAGGCCTCACTTCTAGTAGGCAGGTCATGAGGGTAGAGAAGCCCCAACCAGAGATATGGCAACCTCAGAAGAAATGGTCCAAAGAATAAAGAGGTTTCCTCTGAATGATTGAAGCTGAAGAGAAATACAATGATAAGGCTGTACCCTGATAAACCTGAGGTTCTGGTAGGACCCATCCTGTTTGCTTAGATAGTCCCTATATGAAGTCACTTACTCTGCTTAGACTTTTTCCATTAACAAACAATAGGAAGCTGTATCTGAAACAGCCAAGCCTTCATCCAAAGGCATCATCCCTTAGCCTTCCATACCTATCAAAGTTGCCAAGGAATGGAAAAGCTAAATCATTTGCCCTAAGACTCCATAAGGGACCTCGAATCTAGACTTCTGTTCTCTTCAAATAAAGTTATGTCTATAGTTGTAAAGATACACTAAAAGGAATGAGAGAGGGGCAGCCCGGGTGGCTCAGCGGTTTAGCGCCTCCTTCAGCCCAGGGTGTGATCCTAGGGACCCGGGATCGAGTCCCATGTCGGGCTCCCTGCATGGAGCCTGCTTCTCCCTCTGCCTCTCTCTGTGTGTCTCTCGTGAATAAATAAAATCTTTAAAAAAAAAAAAAAAGGAATGAGAGATATTTAAATATAGTGTTTATTACCATACTACACTGTCCTTAGTGTACCTGGAGTTAATATTTTATGCATCTTGCAATTAGTGAATAGCACAATTATACCACATTGCTATGTGGATGTTAAAAGCATTAATTAAGTACAAACATTAAAACCATGTCCTAACTTTTGCTGGAGTATTGTTTTCTGTTGGTGGTGGTATTGTTTTTAAATATTTTAGAAGTCAAAAATATACATGGTCTTTCAATCCTTAAGAGGTTCTAAGGAGGGATGCCTGGGTGGCTCAGTGGTTGAGCATCTGCCTTTGGTTCAGGGCATGATCCAGGACTCCCAGGATCGAGTCCCACAACAGGCTCCCTGCATGGAGTCTGCTTCTCCCTCTGCTTCTGCCTCTCTCTCTCTCTCTCTCTCTCATGAATAAATAAATAGAATCTTTAAAAAAAAAAAGAGGTTCTAAGGAGCAAGCATGTCCAAAAACGACCACATTACTTTAGGACTGGGCTTGGGAGATTAGGATGGTTAATTTGTCTATTTCATTCCTAATAAACAGATTCCTTTTAAAATGAGGAATTAGAGCAGCCCCAGTGGCTCAGAGGTTTAGCACCTGCCTTCAGCCCAGAGTGTGATCCTGGAGACCCGGGATCGAGTCCCACGTCAGGCTCCCTGCATGGAGCCTGCTTCTCCCTCTGCCTGTGTCTCTGCCTCTCTCTCTCAATCTCTCTCTCTCAGTCTCTAATAAATAAATAAAATCTTTAAAAAATGAGGAATTAAGCTTAGAGATGTTAAGTAGAGTCACTTGACCACAGTCAAGTAGATGCTTCCTGATTCTCCCTGGAAAAATGGATGCTCTGCTTTTTCTTCTGCTTCTCCCTTGGTATTTACCTCAGTTCCTCATCACACCCACTCATTGGTGTCCTGGTGTCCATTCTTCCATGTCATATTGTCCTAGGCTTACTAAACCAAGGGATTTACCTTATTCTATTACAGCTGCCTCTTGTTTGTCTTCCCCACTATACTATAAACTCTCTTAGAACAGGAAATGTAACCAGTTTACTCCTAACTGCTGAACACCTAACAATGTGACCTGCTCATGATGGCATTCGATACATGTTTGTTGAATGGACAGAGAAGTGGAGTAAGTGGAAGTTGGTTGGTTGAGTAGATGGATCACTGGATTGATGGAAAGGAAAATTAAAGAAATAATAGCTACTATCCAATAAGATCCAATTCTAATACTGTCTCCATCCTTCAATCAGCCGAATTAAAAATGAAGAGACTGTGTAACTGGATTGGATTAGGTTTCTGGCATTAAAGTATCCAGTGGATATTTTCCTCACTGGAGTAACCATATTAGCAAAGCATGGTTGGGACATGTACCTCCCAGATGAATGGCAATTTGATCTTTCAGGCTTTATGTCTCCCTGAGTATCTACTACTGGTACTTAGCCAGTGCATAAAGCACGTAGGCAGAATGCTTCCCACCACTGAGGGCCCTATTCACATAGATTGCAAACTGAATAGTGCCCCCTGGAATCAATATAATGGGGTGCTTTTTATTTGCTTTTTTTTTTTAAGATTTTATTTATTCATGAGAGACACAGAGAGAGAGAGGCAGAGACATAGGCAGAGGGAGAAGCAGGCTCCCTGCGGGGGGCCTGATGTGGGACTCAATCCCAGGACCGCAGGATCACGACCTGAGCCAAAGGCAGATGTTCAACCACTGAGCCACCCAGGCACCCTAATGTGGTGCTTTGATGGGATCCCACCTCACCAAGAAAAGGAATATGCTTAATTACTGATTCTCTCTCCTCTTATTTTTTTTTTAAACTTTATTTATTTATTTATGAGAGACTCAGAGAGAGAGAGAGAGAGGCAGAGACATAGGCAGAGGGAGAAGCAGGCTCCATGCAGGAAGCCCGATGTGGGCCTCAATCCTGAGACTCTGGGATCACACCCTGAGCCAATAGCAGACAGTCAACCGCTGAGCCCCCTCTAATTTTTTTAAAACATTCTGTAGTGCTATAAGTAACAGGCAATATAAGCCACTGGTTAGGAGTGAAACTTCTAGAAAAACACAGCACAGCTTTACCACTTATTAGCTGTGACATCTTGAGAAGTTATTTCACTTTGAAGAAAGAATAACACCTCACCCATGGCAAGTGTTCAATATATGTCCATAATAATAATAATTTCATTATACTTTTATATTGATCCAGAATCTCATTAGCAGGTATTTAGAATCCATTTAAAATAATTTTCTAAATATGCTCAGTGGGTGTATATGTATCTAGGCATGTAGATGTACACATACATAGTCTGAGCAAAGAAAACATGATGATTGCTAGTGGGACTTGGAGTATTCATCTTTACAGCCTGAGTTCCAGTCTCTTCACAAATGGAAGGCAAGACACTTAATCTTAGTAAGCCTCAGTTTTCTCATCTGTAAAGAAAATTGCGGTGCCTGGGTGGCTCAGTCAGGTAAGTATCAGACACTTGATTTTGACTCAGGTCATGATCTCTGGATCATGGGATCCAGCCTCACAAACGGCTCTGTGTCAGGCATTGAGCCTCCTTAAGATTCTCTCTCTCTCCTTCTGCCGCTTTCCCCACCCACCCCCACCATCCTCCTGCATGCATACACAATCTCTTTCTCTCTCCCTCAAAAAAAAAAAAAAAAATCTGTAAAGGAGAATAATAGTAGTACATCCTTCCTAGGACCTCCACAAAGATTAAATGAGAAACTATAAAGAAAGCACATAGCATATACTTGGCATTCCAGAAGTGTTAAATTTTTGTCTTAATACATATGTGCACAATGTCTTCCAGGTTAGTCTCTATATACTGCAATACACAAGGTCTAACAAAGTACTAACAGATTCTCAATTCTGGGGTAAAAACACTGACATTTATAAGGAGAAAAAACAACCCAAAACATAACATTCATATATAATCAGTTCCCTTTTCCCAACTATATTGGTTGCTTTTTTAACTTCTTGAGGGCCATGGGTCTATTTTAAAAATACTTTATTTGGGAATTATTTCAAATTTAAAGAAAGTTACAAGAATAAGAATAATACAAAGAACACTGTATACCCTTTACTCAGTCTATTATTAATATTTATAGTTTTAAATGTTGTGTACCCATTTGAGATTAAGGTACATTCACTATGGCCCCCTACCCCTAAATACGTTAGACTGTACTTCCTAAAAATAGGGACATATAATTTATTAATTTTATTTTATTTATTTCTTAAAAGATTTATTTATTTATTCATAATAGACATAGAGAGAGAGAGAGAGAGAGAGGCAGAGACACAGGCAGAAGGAGAAGCAGGCTCCATGCAAGGACGTGGGACTCGATCCGGGGTCTCCAGGATTGTGCCCCAGGCCAAAGGCAGGCGCCAAACCGCTGAGCCATCCAGGGATCCCCAATTTATTAATTTTAAATACAAGAGGAAAATATGTCCCTGAGCAGTTAATAAGTCTAGTTTATTCATATTATGGTTGAAATGATACAAGTGACATTTTCTTGTTTAAATTTAAGGTCATCATTTTGGGTAGGTCATTTAGATAAGCCCATCAGGGCATAACTGGTTAAGTATCCTCACTTGGACCTTGGCGTAAATGCACATAATCCATTACAGAAGCTGGAATATTTATTTGTACATATTTTTACTAACATGTCTGATACAAGGAGGTTTCTTTAAAAATATATGTACTTCATTCTCTTGACCCATGATTCTTGGGAAGCGTAAATTTGATAAAACCTTCTCTTAAAATAATAAATGGTAAAAATAATGTGAAAACTTCCATGTCCCTACATAAATTGCTGTGGAAATTGCTTTATAATTGCAACACATCTTGATGAAAAATCTCAGCCAGAATTATAAAGCAATTAAATAAATTAACATGTCTGCCAAATAGATATATTAGTATCCTACACCCAGCCAAGGACTAATCCATATGGTATTAAGAGAAGACTCTTTCAAATCCAATAGGTTAATTTAAAATGTGGTTTTTAAGGTGATGCACCCAGAAAATAAACCAAGAACTTGGACTCTTGGGAGCAGTTGGAACTGGAATGAATCTGGGTTCCATCATTATTAAACTGCATCCTTGAATGCTTGAGTCACTTACCTAAGCTCTCCACACCTCAACTGCCACACTCACAATACAAAGATGAAAAATCATACTTGTCAGGGTTTGGAGAGGGCTAAAAGAAACAATACTTGTAAATCACTGAGCACAGTGACTGGTACATATAGTAACACTGGATTAATGATAGAGATTATTAATAAGCAGTAAGGCTGGCCTAACATATTTTCATAAGAAGATTATCAATAATATCAACTCTAATTAAACTTAAATCTAAACTCCTGTGGTTTTCCTTTTTCCTACACCCTTGAGAACCTTACAATAAAGAACATGAGTCATGCCATGTTTATATGAGGCTATCAATGGACACGTATAAATCAAGTCCAGTGTGAGGAGCCTTTAAGTTTGTAGTTTCTCTTTCCTTTTTTTCATCCAATAGGACTCCATCCACATGGCAAATATATGATGGTGATTAGGGTTAACAACACATAATAAGAAATACAGAGAAAGAGGGATCCCTGGGTGGAGCAGAGGTTTGGCGCCTGCCTTTGGCCCAGGGCACGATCCTGGAGACCCGGGATCGAATCCCACATCGGGCTCCCGGTGCATGGAGCCTGCTTCTCCCTCTGCCTATGTCTCTGCCTCTCTCTCTTTCTCTCTCTGTGACTATCATAAATAAATAAAAATTTAAAAAATTTAAAAAAAAAAAGAAAAAAGAAATACAGAGAAAGAAAACACTGGGGAATTAGCTGATGTTGGGAATGTGCAGAGAATGCTGTTTCAAGCATGCCTATTATTGGCTAAATCATCCAATTATTAATCTTCAGTATGTTTTCGTCTAGCATTCAGTGTTGGGTTGTTACTCAACCAATGTCAGAAAATCTTTTTTTTTAATTTTTTTAATATTTTATTTATTTATTCATGAGAGACACAGAGAGAGAGGCAGAGACACAGGCAGAGGGAGAAGCAGGCTCCATACAGGGAGCCTGACGTGGGACTCTATCCCGGGTCTCCAGGATCACACTCTAGGCTGCAGGCAGCACTAAACCGCTGTGCCGCTGGGGCTGCCCAATCTTTTTTTTTTTTTTTTTTTTTTAAAGGTTTTAAGTACTCTTTATGCCCAGTGTGGAGCTCAAACTTACAATCCCAAGATCAAGAGCTACATGCTCTACTGACTGAACCAGCCAGGCACCCCTGGAAATTTATTTTTGAAAACTTAGCTTGTGTTCTCCAGTAAAGAATTCCATAAGTTATCACAATTGTTTAAAAAGATAATCATAGGGATTCCTGGGTGGCGCAGGGGTTGGGCGCCTGCCTTTGGCCCAGGGCGCGATCCTGGAGACCTGGGATCGAATCCCACGTCGGGCTCCCGGTGCATGGAGTCTGCTTCTCCCTCTACCTGTGTCTCTGCCTCTCTCTCTCTCTGTGTGACTATCATAAATAAATAAAAATTTTAAAAAAGATAATCATATAAACAAGACCCAAAGCTTAATAAGAACCTGCAAAGAGGGCAGCTCAGGTGGCTCAGTGGTTTAGCGCCGCTTTCATCCCAGGGCGTGAGATCCTGGAGTCCCAGGATCCAGGGACTCGGGCTCCCTGCAATGGAGCCTGCTTCTCCCTCTGCCTGTGTCTCTGCCTCTCTCTCTCTCTGTCTCTCATGAATAAATAAATAAAATCTTAAAAATAAAAAAGAACCTGCAAAGAAAAAAGGGAGAATGCTGGACTGGACAAGTCATGTTAAAAATGAGAAGGAAAGGGTATGAGAGAAAGAAGCTTGTCCCCAACAGAGGATTTCTGGCGGACCTCTGAAGTGTCATAGACACTGCTGGGTGTTCAGGTACTTCTCATAAATACCAAAAAAGGTAGTGAGAGGGGTGCCTGGGTGGCTCAGTCGGTTAAAGTATCTGCTTCAGCTCAGGTCATGATCCCAAGGTCCTGGGATTGAACCCCACATCAGGCTTCCTGCTCAGCAGAGAGCCTGCTCCTTCTTCTCCCTCTCCCTCTGCCATTCCCCTTGCTTGTGCTCCTTCTCTGTCATATAAATAAATAAAAATCTTAAAAAAAAAAAAAAAAAGGTAGCGAGAAAGTGGAGCTCCAGAAAGCCTGGGTAACCTGCCCAGGTTGATGAAAGTGTTAAGTTGTAGAGCCTGCCAGCCTCTCCAGGCCACCATTCCAGCAAGCCCCCTCATACCTGAATGTCCTAACCCCGAGGAGAAGAGAACTGTCCTATTCATGAATGACCAGGCCCTTCTCATGAATTTGCTGATGGAACAGCTCTCCTCTCCTGTGGTAAGGAGAAGCAGAATAGATGCCACACTAGTGGTTTCAATGCTCCTTGAGGGGCACTCCAGGAATGAGAAGTGGTGTTTTGTTTTGGGTTGTCACAAACCTGTGGTGTGCACCTGGCTTTTATCAGACAGGTGTTATCAAAGTAACAAAGAACATATCCACTTCCCTCACAGCTCTTCAACTCCCCACCAGACATTCATGTTGATGAAAATTTGTTTATAATTACCTGAACCTAGATTCTTTTTTTTTTTTGAACCTAGATTCTAACTCCAAATTACATCTAAACAAAAGTATGTTTTCTAGTCCCATTCTCTTTTTAATTTGCCATAGCGCTCTTTGCCTAGACTATAGCATTACTTTGTTAAATACAAATCCTATCCCAGCTTATACTTGGTAGAATTGAACTATATATGAGAAGTGATACAGCAGCAAGCACGGGGGATAGGTCCCTTGATACAATCTTGTGTTTAAAGTGTTTTCTGTGCATAGAACACTGTGTTAACCACTATAAAAAGTACAAAAACACATCAAAAGCATAAGAATCCATCCCTACTCATGAACCGGCTTTGTCTGGTCTGCTTTGCCAGACTTCCCATTTTATAGGCTATTTCTAGCAGCACTACATTTTAAAGTCACCTGCTAAAAGATACATAATATGGAAGATAGAGGACCCTATGCCACAATATGAATGATTCACTTCTTCATTCTTATTCTTGGCTTCTTTGAGGACAACCCAATAGTTAATCAATGTAGAACAAATAAGTTTTTTTGTTTTTTTTTTTACTTTAAGTTTTATTAAATGTGGTTGATTTTTTTCAAGCAAGCTCTATACCCAACAGGAAGCTTAAACTCACGACCCCTCATGAATTCTCATAACTTATGAGATCAAGAGTCCTACATTCCACTGACTGAGCCGGCCTGGCACAAATAAGTTGGTGTTTAAAAAGAAGATTTATTTACTGTTTTAGAGAGAGAGAGAGAGAGACCATGGGAGCAGGGGGCAGAGGGAAAGGAAGAGAGAATCTCAGCAGACTCCCTCTGCTGAGCACAGAGCCTGACACAGGGCTTGATCTCACACCACCGAAATCATGACCTGCGCTGAAACCAAGGTCATGGTTGGCTCAACTGACTGAGCCAACTAGGTATCCCTGGAACAAATTAGTTTTGACAGAGGTGGAAGGAAAGGTCAAGTGCAGGCTGTACCGGGATAGTCAATGAGTGGGAGGGGTCCCCAGACTGCAGACCAGCTGGGAATACATGGGAAAATACAATACCAATGAGTAAAAGGTAAGGAAGGGGGAAAGACTTGATAAGTGATGGAGAAGAGATGAGGGCAGATACTGATTGCATATAGCCAGCAAACCTTTCCAAACAAATAGAAAAGAGGCAAGGTTTACCAGTCCGATGGGCTTGAGTTCAGATGACTACATTCTGTGTGTCCTCAATGAGGCCAGCATGAGAGACAACACATACACGAGCACCACGGCAGAGCACCTTACACACAGCAGGAGTCCACCAACAAGGGAGCTGCTATAGGTGTTAGTTACCAGCCACATTTCCACAAGAGATCAGGCTTAGTAAAGCCTGAAACAATCCTTTTTTATTTGAGACAGCACTTACTTTGGTTATAGGACAAGGGCAATAACCACGGTGAGAAAGTTTCCCGTGACTCTTACCAGAACAGTCCCGGAGATGCTTCCAAAACTATCTGGTTCATGAATTATGACCTGAAGCATTCCACTTGTGTCAAACAAAACCTGAACACAGAGATGCACATTCCAGGAGAGAAGGAATTCTTCAACACTCAGATCTTTGTCCTGGCTTCTTGCGGATAAATTGTTCTAGTTAATATCATCAGCTTAAATTACAGAATGATGGGGCAGCCCGGGGGGTCAGCGGTTTAGCACCACCTTAGCCCAGGACGTGATCCTGGAGACCCGGGATCGAGTCCCACGTCGGGCTCCCTGCATGGAGCCTGCTTCTCCCTCTGCCTGTGTCTCTGCCTCTCTCTCTCTCTCTCTCTCTCTCTCTCTCGCTCTCTGTCTCTCATGAATAAATAAATAAAATCTTTTTTAAAAACTGCAGAATGGTTTGATTCTGGGCAAGAAGTAATGCAGATGGCTGTGCTTAAGAGACACTCATAGGTTCAAAGAATCTATGATGTCGCAGTCTCATTTGAGATAACAACGATGCCAACTGTTAACAGATGCTAAGGTGCCTGTTTAAATATGGCACCTCTACAAAGAAAGACCGGGGTCATCTATGTTTACCACATCAAATTTAAAGTGTCTTATAGATCAAACAGTTTTAATCTCTTTGTAAACTTCTTTAAGTCACTGATCAATGCCTCTTACACAAGATACAATGGTTTTGGTATCAGTGAGAGCCTTGATCAACAGTGTTAAGGTACAGGGGCACCTGGATGGCTCACAGTCAGTTTGAGCATCTGACTCTTGATTTTGGCTCAGGCCATGATCTCAAGGTCCTGGGATCAGGCTCCATGCTCAGCAGAGAGTCTGTTTGACATTCTGTCTCCCTCGCCCTCTGCCCCTCCCAGAGATTTCTCTCTCTCTCTCTTTCTCTCTCTCTCTCTCTCAAAAGTAAATAATAAATCTTTTTTTAAAAGATACACAAAGTGTTAAAGTACAGAACAAAACTATTTCAGGACATCTGGGTGTCTCAGTGGTTGAGCATCTGCCTTTGGCTCAGGGTGCGATCCCGGGGTCCTGGGATTGAGTCCCACGTCAGGCTCCTGCGTGGAGCATGCTTCTCCCTCTGCCTGTGTCTCTGCCTCTCTCTCTGTGAGTCTCTCATGAATAAATAAATAAAATCTTCAAAAAGCTCCCCCCCCAAAAAAAAAAACAAAACTATTTCATTCCTCTTTCAGATGACCTTTGCTTGAAAAGAAAGATGAATCCCTTATGATTGAACCCAGAAAAGGGAGACAGAATGGGAGGGGTAGTGTTCAGCATTCCACGGAACCAGTACTACTGGATGAGTTGTATCTCGCTTTGACAGCAGCAGTATAGTAAATGACAAGCCCTGTCAGGTAACACATTTATCTTGACTGGAAAAGCAGCTATGCCAAAGCAAGAATCTCAGATGTTGTCACATCAGCCAGGGCAAGAAGTCATAAAGCAGAAGGCTATCAATGCGGGAGGGACACTGTTATCTAGACTGTAATTAGGAGGAGCTGGGAATGGGTACTCCAGCTCCAAGCGCGTAGGAGCCTTGACTCTTTCCTCTGGGTCTGGATTACCAGCCAAGTAATCAGTGGAGTCCTTATCAGCCATCTCGGGGCTCAAGTCTCTGAGCAGCCTTTTATTCTGAAAGCTTTATGGCAAAAGCAGCTCTGCTTTTTCTGCTAAACGTTAAGTAGGTGAGAAAAAAAATAAAACCAGAAAAATAAAGAGCAACTTCATCCATTTCTTCATTTGTTCATTCATTCAAGCATTTATTCTATGGTCCAGGCCCTAAGCTAGGTGTGGGCTGGTCACTGAGGAAAATACAGTCTCTGACTTTGCAACAGTCAGATTCTAATAGGACAGGCAGGCACTGCAAGCGGGCACAGGTGCTAGAAGCGGGTCACGGCCGGTAGCCGTGGCAGTAGTGAAGAGGGCAAAAGGCCCAATCTGTGGAGGAGGTGGCATCTGGGTTAGAGTTTAAAAGAAGTCTGTGTGCTGGTCAAATAGCAAGGTAGGGCGAGAGGAGGGAACAGTATGCACCCACTTAGGAGAAGGCAACAGGTATGTCTGGGGAAATAGATGAAATTTGCATGACTGAAGCATCAAAGGGCACTGGGCATGTATAAGAATTTGAGGGGCAGGAGACAAGACCATCATGCAGATGGTTCTAAGGAATGAGAGAAGTGAGCAACACAGATGATGTGTACCTAGATTTCAAATCCATTTATTTAGAGCTGGTTTTCCACAGGTATATTAAGAAGAGATTCAGTGAAGAGTAAGATAAACCAAGATATCCCAAAAAATCCTATAATGTTTTATTGAAAGCTGAGTTACCATTAAAGAATTATGAAAATTCTATGGCACCTATCAGTGAATTACTTGAAAATCAGAGAGAAGATACTTATCTTTAAGGTATGGTGCATTACATAGCCCCCGCTGCCATTAAGACCCCCTGATTTACATAGCTACAACTATAAAACTCAGCAATGAGAAACCTTTTTTGCTTCCTTCCCTCTCAATGGTCCATGTCATACTGCTCTAATCACACCACTATTAATGATGCCCGGCACAGGAGTCAGAACTGGTTTAACTCTGACCGTGCTACCTGTTAACCTGTGTGACCCTCAGCAAACTATTAACCTCTCTGAGCCCCTGTTTCCTCTAACAGACCCATCTCTTAGGGACACTGTTGGCATTTGGTGAGACAAGCTTGAAATAGGTCTTTCTATTTCCATTTTAACAAAGAGTAAACGAGGGATGCCTGGGTGGCTCCAGTTAAGCACCTGCCTTCAGCTTGGGGTGTGATCCTGGAGTCCTAGGACCAAGCTCCACATCAGGTTCCCCTCAGGGAGCCTGCTTCTCCCTCTGCCTATGTCTCTTCCTGAATAAATAAATAAAATCTTTTTCTTAAAAAAAAAAAAAAAAAAAAAAAAGAGTAAACGGGACTCAGAGAGGTTACATGACTTGCACCAGACCACACAGCTAGAGAAAAGCCCTCAGACCTCACACCGGGGCTTCTGACTCACTCTGCAATCCAGTTCTCTTTCTGTCACAATTATGGTTTGGGTTTTTTAATTTTGTTTTTTTTTTGGTGATGATTTTCAATGGTAAATATAATTAAATTTCAACTCTGATGACCTTTTTCACACTGTGGAAATAATAGAAGTTTTTGAATAAAGACAAAATAAAAGGGGAGTGAAGCATAATAAGAACTGTAGCAAAAATAGCACTGGATGAACACTTTGAATTGGTGGATTGCATGGTGTGTGAATTGTATCTCAATAAAGCTGTTAAAAATAAGAAAAATTAAAATAGTACTGGGTGAGAAGTGAAGTGAGCAATGCGGCATTTAGGAGCGGTAGGATTTTGAGGAAGTCACATTTGCTGCTCCATTTCCTTACCTGTAAAATCGAGGTACTATTACCTGCACAGTCTGTGCCAAGGAATTAACGTAAGATGGGATCTTAAATGATAAAATACATTGTGATGCTATGATGACACTGAAAAATAACTTGAGGGGGGAAGGGAGGGGGAAAAAATAACTTGAGGGGTGCTTGGGTGGGTGGCTCAGTCTGTTAGGCATTTGCTTTGGACACAGGTCATGATCCCGGGATCCTGGGATTGAGCCCTGTCTCAGGTTCCCTGCTCAGCAGGGAGTCTGCATCACCCTCTCCCTCTCCCTCTCCCCCTCCCCCGTGCTTGTGCTTGCTCTCTTTGTCAAATAAATAAAATCTCAGAAAAAAGAACTTGAAATAAAATTTTAAAAAAAGAACTCGAGAACAAAGGGGCTTTATTTATTAATTTCCAGTGACACATGAACCTCCTAAAATGTATAAGAAAAGGCATCTACCCCAACTCTCAAACACCTGTTCATGAGGTCATCCCTTCTCAAAATACTGAAAGTCACTAAAATACCAGCAGCAGGAAGTTCTGGAAAACACAGATTACATGAGCTTGCTTCCCTGTGGCACCGTTACAACATAATCAGAAGGATGTATTTTCCAAATGAAGGGCTTCCTAATCTGTTGGCACAAGAGGTCGGGAGAAAGTTCTGCTTTACCAATCACATGGGCTGAAGAATCAAAATAAACACAAGCATAGCTTGAGTTGTCCCAAGCCTATATCAGAATCCCAAGTCACCCCTGGTCTGCTCATGTTCAAAGGTACCCACGCTGCGCCAGACTCAGAAACAGACCTCTTCTGAAATTCCCTTCCCATTTTATGAAGGAAATGTAAAATGAAATGTTACTTGTTTTCTCTTTCAGGAGAAAGACCATTTCTACTTTCTCAATTCCTGACTTAGGGTTTCATAGAAATGAAACATTAATACCAAGGGCTTTATACATGCAAAGACAAAACATGATTTTCCACTGTTTTTAAAAGGCTGAGGTCATTTTTGCCCCAATTCCTATATAGTGGTAAGCTTAAAATCAAGCCATTTAGCTCACAGTCAGGTCCTATAAATCAGTGGAAAAAATAAATGGGAAAGCATGCCAAAACGTAACCATAGTAACACCACAGATGCGTCAAGAAATGGTGTGCTCATTTGCTTCATTCCCCATTTCTTAAATTGGAATCTAAGTAGGGGAAAAATTACACAGAGAACACTCATGATTCTGCAAGTACCAAATTCTGCACAACTACATTCAAACTGCCATCCCAGAACTTCAGAACAGCTATGATACAGCTACAGGAGCAGCCCTGGATGGGGAGAGTCCAGAAGACCCAGATCTGTTATCAGTGACTTGATGTCCCCATGACTTGTTTCCCCATTTGTAAATTGGGTATGAAAAATCCCAACCTCAAAGAGTTATTCAAAGAGTATATCAGAGTCAGAACAACGGTGGACTCAGGAGACCACAAGTCCTGGTCACCTTCAGACTTGCTTTTTACTGGCTTACCTTGGTGCCTTGGGTTCTTGATCCATAAAAAGAATGGTAATCCCTTCACAATCCATGCGATTTACATGAAGAATTATTATTAATCCAAGTGTAAAGAATTATTAGTAGGATATAAGGCTACAGTGTTGGATTCCAATGCTGAAAGACTAAAAGAACTGAGGCCCAGAGATTCACATGAATGCATTTATCACAACATTTTCTCGTTCAAATGTAGCTCTGCCTCTCAGCAGAAAGAGACAACCTTGGGGCATCGTCCCAAGTTCCTTACCCTCTAGAGCCTTGGTTTTATTAATAAGTAAAATGAAGAGCAAGGGGCTGTTCTAAAAGCTTATCTTTAAAAGTCCCAGCCTAGACTTCTGGCCTAAGTCCCTGAAGATCTATGGTGCCTTACGTTAAGTTCTGTTTATCATTCTGCAGTAGTATCAGGAAATATTAGCACTCCAGCACACCATTAGCACCATTTTTTAAAAATACTTAAAAAAAAAAAGAAAAAGAAAGCCATTATAGCAAACAAATCACAGTAATAAGCAGGGTACCTTCAACTCCAAATGATTCCTCTCATTTTTGCTAGTTAAAAGATGTTATTGCTAAAAAAATAAAATTTCAAGTTTTGAAGGAAGCGGTAATAAAAGTAAAATGCCAAGTACTAAAACCAAAACCATCCTTTCTTCTTAATTTTAAATAAAATGAAATAATTGTAAGTCCCCACCCCCAGGTTTCCTTATATTTAGCTGTGTAGGGATGTAGCTTGATAAAGCACGGTAATCTTTCCCTGCAATTTTACCGGCCCCATAGACTGACTTCCTCCTTCTCTTCCTCCTTTCATCCTTCCTTCCCTCAATATAAAAACCTTGCTTTCACAGTCCCTGTTCTATGTCTCACTTTCTCAGATTTGGTCTGATCTAATGGGTTTGTGAGATTTGACTTTTTAATTGGTGGAAACCATTTCCTCAAATGAAATTGTGCATGAAATCCAGATCTATGAATTGGGTCATGTTGGGGAAGAAGAGAGGGTCCACTGAGGCATCCACTCTGCCGAGAGGCCACAAAGAACTAACTCCCTGATCTCTGCAGAAGTCAATCTGAAAGCTTCTGGCCTGGTCCACCCCATTAATAACAGTGATAGTTAACATTTACGCAGGCTTACACCATGCCCATGCTTTGCAAAATGCACTTACGTGCTTCATCCCATGGGCTCCTCCTAGCAGTCCTATTGAATTAGTAACATTCAGACATCCTTTCCACTGATGTGAAAACCGGCCCTTACAAAGGACAACTAATTTACCTGGCATTATAAGCAAGTGGCAGAGCCAGAACCCAAAAGTCAAGTAATTTACCTTGTGCTATGTTATATGTCCCATGGTCATTTATGATTCCCTGGACTTAGGGAGTCACTAATGTGATCAAGCCGAACAGTGTTCCAGAACCAGCTTGTGAGCTCTTCTGGCTCCCCCAACTTTGCACACATCCACCCACCAGTTAGATGCCCTGAACTGGCTACTTACAAGGCACAGCATGGCGGTAAAGGTTATCCCTTATGGTCTGCTGGAGCTCATGATCAGGAGACCCTTTCTGGAATCGCTGATTGAGAAAATGTCGCAGATCCTTGTTCAGCTTTCCTCCTGTAAGCAATATATAAAATAGAAAGAACACATCAACATTTGGGCTTCTGAGAGACTGAGCAGCTGGAGAGCTGTGTGTAGGAATGCCACCTGAAGCCATTCTAGCCAGTCCACCTCAGTCAATAGGAGAACTCCAGGTTTTCCTGAACACTAGAAAGCTCAAATAACAAAGAATTTAATCTTGGCTATTACATTTAAAATGCATGCTGCAGACACTTGCAAACACTTAATAAAGAGAGAGTAGGGGCACTCGGGTGTTTCAGTGGTTGAGCGTCTTCCTTTGACTCAACTCAGGTCATGATCCCGGGGTCCTGAGATTGGGATCCCAACACCAGGCTCCCAGTAGGGAGCCTGCTTCTCCCTCTGCCTATGTCTCTCATGTATAAAGAAATAAACTCTTTTTTAAAATAAAATAAAATAAAATAAAAATAAAATAAAGAGAGTAAATGGCTGAAATCTTAAAGAAAACAATGTATACAATGTTCTTTGACCAGGGATCCAATTGTAGAAGGGTACCCTATGAATATACTTGCAAAAATCTGCAACATCTCCAGTATTGCTAATTGCAGCATTTTTATAACAGCAAATAAACAAACAAACAAAAAACCTGGAAAAAACCATGAGGGATCAACTAAGTAAAGCACAGTTCAGAGTAAAGCAGAGATTCATATCGTAACTACTCCAAGAAAGCTAGACCTGCATGTGTTGGTGTCAAAGGAAAATATGCAGAGTAGTGCAGACTGTCTGATTCCTTTTGTGTAAAAAGGAATAAAGAAAAGGAGAGACACTGCATTGATGTAAGGAATCATCACAGAGTTTTAACATCAGTTTCCTCTGGGTAGAAGGACATAGCTTGGGAAGTAAGGGTGAAGATGGCCCTCTTCATTCTATAGACAGAGATACAGAGATTTTACTATGCTGTGTTGGTTTCCAAACACTAGGCTTTTTCCTTGTTGTTGTACAAGCAACAGTTACCTGAGTGAGTCTGTGTATTTCTTTGTAATTCTCTACATTAACAAAACAACAGCTAAAAATATTACTGTTACAGAAATAATGTCACAGAAAGGAGAAGGTAACCAAATGTTCTTTTTCAATTACAAACACAAATTATAGTCTACAGGATCAACAGAAGGCTTGTAGATCAACTTAGCTCACATTTATTCTTAATGGAGAAAGATGGTTCAGTGACAGCTAAAAATAACCAGGCTAAACTCGTCCTTCCATTTTTAGACCAGATAAAAATTAGGTAAGCGCATTTCTAGCCTTAGAGAAACAATGTAGCAATGCAGTATCTATGTGAGCCACAAAAATTCATGTCTTCAGATGATAACTTCCCCATGGTCAAAAAGAGTCAATCATGAGGATGACAGTGATGGTTAAGATGATGATATGTCCCATGCAGGGCAGGAAACTACCAATCTTTATTTAAATATCATGTTCAAAACAAGATTCCCTATTACAGATGATCATTTTAGAAGAGACTAACAAAACCCAAAAGGAAAACAAATATATTTGAGCCAACTTTAGGTCACTTAATAAATATTCAATTACTCATCAAATATTTGTCGAATAAAAAAGACAAACATCCATCTATTCACTGACCACCCTTCCCCCCAATGGGCACAAGATCTGAACAACTTACAAAATAATATATTTGAGTGACCGTTAACCACATGAAAAGATAGTCAATATCATTAATTATCAGAGAAAGGCAAATAAAAGCCACAGTGCAATCCTACTATATAACTACTAGAATGACAAAAATTTAAAAGACTGACAGTATCAACTGTTAGCAAGATGTAGAAAAAAAAGGAATTCGTACACACTGTCAGTGGGTGTATACAACAGTTCATTCTCAGGGTGCCTGAGTGGCTCAGTCAGTTAAGTGTCTGCCTTTGGCTCAGGTCATGATTTCAGCGTCCTGGGATTGAGTCCCATGTTGGGCTCCCTACTCAGTGGGGAGCCTGCTTCTCCCTCTGACCCTCCCCCTGCTTGTGCACGTGCACGTTCTTTCCCTCTCTCTCTCTCTCTCTCCCTCCCTCTCAAATAAATAAATAAAATCTTTTTAAAAAATGTTTTAAATGGTTCATTCTCTTGGGAATTTAGCAGACTCTTACAATGCTAAACCTTCACTAACAAAATGACCCAGCATTTCAACTCTTATTTATGCAAAAAAAAAAAAAAATTAAAATAAGTGCACACACATACACACACACAAAGCTTGTGGATGAATCTTCCAGCAACTTCATTCACTATATAATAGTCTAAACTTAGAAAAAATGCAAATGTCCATCAACAGATAAACAGGTAAGCAAACTACTATATTCAAATAGGATGTTACACAACAATTAATGGAAACAAATTACTAACACATACAGTAATATTCATGCATCTAAAACACAGAATACTGAGCAAAAGAAGCTAGACACAAAAGGCAACATTCTGTATGATTCCATTTACATAAAAAGTTTAGAACAATCTAAACTATAGTGACAAAAAAGTTAGTGATTACCTGAGGCTGAAGGCAGGCAGAGACAGACTGCAAAGGTACACAGGGGAGTAAGATTTGGGAATCCACCAATGTCAATTTTCTGCCTTTGCAACGGCACTATACTTATGTAACAGGTTATCAATGAGAGGAAACTGAGTGAAGGGTACAGGGGATCTCTATACTATTTTTTATACCTTCCTGAGAGCCTAGAGATAAAAAGATTTTTTAAAGATGGAACACAAGGGAAGTTACTTTTTTTAAAGATTTTATTTATTTATTCATGAGAGACACACAAGAGAGAAAGAGGTAGAGACACAGGCAGAGGGAGAAGCAGGCTCCACTCAGGGAGCCCAACGTGGGACTTGATCCCGGGTCCCCAGGATCACACCCCAGGCTGCAGGTGGCACTAAACCGCTGTGCCACCAGGGCTGCCCACAAGGGAAGTTTCTGAAGTAGATGCCAATACAGAAAATCTGAATTGGGACAGTGATAATATGGGTTTATACATTTATCAAAACTTAGGGAACTGTGTGTGTGTGTGTGTGTGTGTGTGTGTGTGTGATTTATAGTATGTATATGACACTATTATAAAATGGACTTCAAATGTCCAAAAATACATAATTACAGAATGACTATGTCTTAGGCATTGTTTTATTATTTTTTTAAAGACTATTTATTTATTTACTCAGGAGAGACACAGAGAGAGAGGAAGAGACATAGACAGAGGGAGAAGCAGGTTCCCCATGGCGAGCCTGATGTGGGACTCGATTCCAGGATCCCAGGACCTTGGATCAGGATCTGAGCCAAAGGCAGAGGCTCAACCACTGAGCCACCCAGGCATCCCATAGGCACTGTTTTAAATGCTTAATTATCAATTTCCCACTGGAGAGATGAACTAAAAGAAAAATAGAGTAAATCTTGGTAGCAGTTAAGACTAAAGCTTGGGTTTAAAGTCTGGCTCCACTATTTATTAGCTAGTGAATCCACGCACATTGATTCATATCTGAATCTCATCTGCAAAAGTAGAGCACTGATAAAACAGTAGCTTTTTTTTTTAAGATTTTTATTTATTTATTCATGAGAGACAGAGAGAGAGAGAGAGAGACAGACAGACAGACAGGCAGAGGGAGAAGCAGGCTCCACGCAGGGAGTCCGCCACTGTACTGGATCCTGGGTCTCCAGGATCATGCCCTGGGCTAAAGGCAGTGCTAAACCACTGAGCCACCAGGGTTACCCAAAGCAGTAGCTTTGCTACAAAATTGTCACGAGGATTAAATGAGGTTCCAGTGGTGCCTGCAAAGAAAAAGCACTCAATCACTCAATGAAAGATGGAAATTGTCATGACAATGTAGAGTGGACAACTGTTGAGGTGAGGAGGGATAGACCTGAAGTTAGTTCAAAGATGGGCTCTACTCTTTTTGAAAATGCATATAAGCGTAAAATCCATTCTATTACTTAGAAAAAGCTGTACACAAAATGCGGGCATAGGGAAATTTGGATTAAAAGATATTTCTAGAGTTTCTGGAAGGGAATAAAACTCTGCTTCTGCTAAAATTGTCTAGACATATGTAAATTGGTTAGCATTTAGTGCATACTTATTTTTGGCACTGTGCTGGAGTTGAAATGAACCTAACTGGTAAATCATTGATATTTAATAGTCACACCTATCACCTCTATCTCTAGGTATAAGGTACCCTGGAATTTGACCAAAAGAATAACAATGTTTACCAGCAAAATCTTCCTTGTTTAGGACCTAGAGTTTATACTCCCCTTAGGAGGCCCAAGTTGTATACATTAGAAAGACACTGAGCCATGAGTAAAAAGATGTTATGGGATCCAAATATACTGCTTGAGTCAAAAGCAACATCTCAAAGAAGATTCAGGATACAGTATCTCTTTACCCTATATAGAATACAGGTTTACACATTCTTATGGATTACAAGCAGGTACCTATCAAGATAAACCAGGAGCTTATAGATTAGAAGGCATTCTCAAGACACAGGCACTCTTGGTTTACACTTGAGCTTTACGTTAAAACTAGCTAAGCTAGCTAAAGTTTATGATCATCAAACTGAAACTCCTCTCTACTGCAGATGTGCAAAAGGGCAGGGTTAACTATGCTGCCGGTTAACATTTACTCTGTGTTCTGTGACATTTGTAAGCGAAAAGCCTCAACCTTCCCATTACATTAAGAATACTGTACTTTTTGGCATCTAATCTCAAATTAATTGCCAATTATTCCAGGGTTATGTCTATAAATCTTCTCCTAATTGTCAAGGCAGTGAGCCAATGAAATAATAAATTGCTAGAGAAAGAGTTTGTCATAGCATCTTCACTTTCTTTGAAATACAAGATTCGTTTTTGCAAATGGAAAAGAAAACATAGGTCACAAATATATGGAACTTTTTCTAAGGAAAGGATTCAGAGCTTATTTTAGGACAATTTTATAATTTCATTGACAATAATGAAGCTTACTCTCTGTCCTGGATTTGCCATTATTTTCTATTTTCATATCAGTGTATCTGAAATTCTGTCTCTTAAATTTACAACAATAATTGCTGCTTTTCCCATTCACATTAGTTTATAGAAACTTAACCATATCAACTGATGTAATTTTTGCTAATTATTTTAAATGTTGTATAATATTCCACTTAAAAAAAAACTTATCAGGCAGCCCCAGTGGCTCAGCGGTCTAGCGTTGCTTTCACCCGGGTGTGATCCTGGAGACCCGGGATCGAGTCCCAAGTCGGGCTCCCTGCATGGAGCCTGCTTCTCCCTCTGCCTGTGTCTCTGCCTCTCTGTGTCTCTCATGAATTAATAAAATAAAATCTTAAAATAAAAATTTATCCCTTGTAGGGAATTAGGCTATTTTCAATGTTGTTGTCAATACAGTAATGCTATAATAAATGTCACTGTAATTTTTTCTTTTCAAATGTGTGTATATACTGGAAAAAACATAGTATATATACATGGGTCAATACTACTCACAGTTGTAGGCATCACTAGGGGTCTTGGAATATATCCCCCACAGATAAGGGGAGACAATAGTGTTAGTGACAACTGAGCATTCTATCATACACACACACACACACACACACACACACATATATATTTATTTCATGTATGTCTCATATACTATATTTTTTCTTTTACATTTCCTCTTCTGTAACCTGCCTATTCATATTCATATATTCATTGTGCATTTTTCTAATGGGCCATCCTGTTACTTTTGGTAAGATGTTCGTTATACATTCTGGATATGATTCCTTTATCAGTTACTTAAATTGCAAATTTTGCTTATTACTGCTTAAACATCAAGTGATCCCTTAAACATAACTGTGTAGTTTTTCCAAACTTTCTACTCACATGCTAGATAGCTTTCTGCCAAATCAACTAGAAGCATCATTTTCAAAGTGATGGATTATGAGGGGACTCTGCTTGGTCTCATCTCTATCTCCTAGAGTACAGATCCCAAGGGAAAATACTAGTCAATAGAAATAATCTTCACAGTCAAGAAATTAG
Organism: Canis lupus dingo; assembly: GCF_003254725.2. NCBI lineage: Eukaryota > Metazoa > Chordata > Mammalia > Carnivora > Canidae > Canis > Canis lupus. The sequence continues at coordinate 25,914,807 of NC_064262.1, read as the reverse complement.
GTGTCCAGAGCTATTACTTTTGAGTTCTCTTGATTCATCCATTTCTATCCAACCAAGGAGGCAAAACATAACTCTCTCTGTGTCATATAAGCTCCAGAACATCTACCTCGAGAAGGTCAAAGAACAGCATTTCATTACAACTAGAATTTCGACTTTAATACATTTCAAATTTTCATTGCCCAGGAAAACTTGTGTAAGGATATTAAATTAATCGCACTTTCAGGTGATAATGGTTAGCACACAATTTCTTCAAGGAATGATTATAGTTGTAGGGAAGATGTATTTATTAAAGCAACACAAATGGTTTGTATTGCAGTGAGTTATTACAGGAAAAAAAATCTGTGTCAGTTTAGCAGTTTTACATTTATAAAGGATAGGGCTTTTTATAAAAAAAAAACACCAAAATTATAAATTGAAATACATATCAGCTAGTTTTATTGTCACTTAAACTTACAATCTGAAATACACTTAATGAGTTTTGTCTGAAAAAGATTTTGCTATGCGTTTCTAATACATTTTTCCTAACACTTTTCTTACTGTACAAAAAATATGAATTACGGGGGAGTTAATATTTAATGGGTCCAGAGTTTCAGCTGAAGATGAAAAAGTTCTGTAGGTGGATGGTAGTGAGGGTTGCACAACAGTGTGAATGTACTTAATGCCACTGAACTGCCTACTTCACATGCTGAAAATGACAAATTTTGTTATATATATTTTACCACAATAAAAAGGTAAAATAGATTAATTATGAAAATACACAAAAGTATGACAAAGAAAGTTAAAAATCAACTGAACTTCGTTTCTATCACCATTCATGCTAGTACTGAATGCCCTGTGTACGTACACATAAACATACACACAGATAAACTTATAATACACTCACACATTTGAGGAGATTCACTCACTCATTCAATAAATATTTAGTAAGTGCCTACAGCCAGAAAAATCTGTGGGCCTGACAACACAGAGAAGGGACTGACACACGTGTTTTAGGAAAACTGCACAGGGTGGCCTCTAGGCAGAGGACATTGTTAAGATGAGAAGTAAAAGGAAGATAGGAAGCAAGTTAGCTCTGCCAATTGTGGGGTAACCAGTGCTCTAGGCAGAAGACACCGCATGTGCAAATGTCCAGAAATAGAAAAGAGGCTGGCATGTTAGAGAAAGAGTATGGAACTTGGACAGGGATGGCACACACTGAGGTTAAAAAGAGAAGCTGGGGCAGATCATTCCGTGCCTCACAGGCCATGATAAGGAGTTTGCATTTTATTCCAAACTCAGTAGGAATGCACTGAAGTGATGTCATTCAGGGAGCTAAGGAAGGCCTGGTCTGAATTCTGAGATCCCTCTTGCAGCTGGGTAGTAGTAGGTCAGGCAGAGAGGGAGGTGACAGGGTGCAGCCAATGTTGCTGATGACACAAGACTGGAAGTGGCCTAGACAAAGGAAATGGATGAGAAGACGGAGGGCAGGAGGGCACAGAGAGGAGATGTCATTTCAGGCTGGAACTGAAGGTTTGTTCAAATGATGAGGGAAGATAACAAATGCAAGAGAGGATTCAAAAGTGACTCCAGTGTCTGAGCTTAACTGTTGATGACCATGTGGGAATAGAATACAAAGTTCCATCAGATACCTACTAAATAGATGCGGGGGCACCTGGGTGGCTCAGGCAGTTAAGCATCTGCCTTTGGCTCAGGTCATAATCCCGGGATCCTGGGATGGAGACCCAAGTCGGGCACTCTGCTCAGCAGGGGGTCTGCTTCTCCCTTTCCCCATTGTTTGTGCTTTCTCTCTCCCAAAAAGATAAATAAAATCTTTAGAAAAAATAATGAGATGCAGAGGATCATGCCCTATATGTGGATTTATATCTAAATGTTCTAACAAATAATTCACAAACATTTCCAACCTACTAGCAGTGCTCAAAAAAAGTTTTAATAATTCATAGTATTTCATCATCTCATTCCATCACAATCTATTAACTATTACCAATTAGTAAGCAAATGAATTGTTTCTACTGTGATTATCTTCCTTGGATAAATCTATCTGTATTTATTTTCTCACAATCCTTGCAATGGAAATACTAGGACAAAAAGCATACAAATGATACAAATTCTCCCCCAAAATACTATATCAGTTTCCCCTTATCCAGTTTGATTTTAAATGGCCCCAAAATAGTAATGTGGAATCATCATCATATTATCAGTTTTATGTTATCAGACATTTTGATGTCTTTCCTTTAAAAAAATTATTTTAAACAATGCTGTAATGGAAAAACCTTGAATATGTATGTTTGCTGCAATCTACTGGAAGTGGAATTACTAGAATAATGAGAATGAATATTATTTTATAGATTCTTAGTAACATATTAACAAACTGCTTCCCAGAAAAACTTCTACTAAAGTCTAGAACAAGTAACATATCACTAATCTGACAATTCCAGTGTCAAAATGAGGATCATTTTTCCCCTTCTAAGTATGCATTTTTGTTTTGTTTTTAAAATAATCTCCACACCCTACATGGGGCTCAAATTTACAACCCTGAGATCAAGAGCTGCACTTGATGGGATGAGCACTGGGTGTTATACTATATGTAGGAAAATTGAATTTAAATTTTTTAAAAATGTAGGATGCCTGGGTGACTCAGTGGTTGAATGTCTGTCTTCGGCTCAGGAAGTGATCCCGGGGTCCTGGGATCAAGTCCCACATCAGGCTCCTGCATGAAGGCTGTTTCTTCTCCCTCTGCCTATGTCTTTGCCTCTCTCTGCATCTCTCATGAATAAATAAATAAAATCTTAAAAAAAATAAATATAAATAAATTTTAAAAAATGTAAAAGAAGCATTAAAAAAGCCAAAAAAAAAAAAATAAGAATGAAAGAGCCACATGCTCTAGCAACTGAGCGAGCCACACATCCTTAAGTATGCATTTTTAAAAATTTTCCACCAATAATTCAAACATGCCAACATCATATTATACAAGCAACATGGATGGTAAAAATATGTTTCTTTTCATTTTGAGAAACTGCTGGTTGCAATGAGAAAATTTATGTGGAGAATGGCCTGTGGCAAAATAATGGATGAATTCCATTATCATATGTATTTAAGTAAAATGAAGAAACAAACAAAACCCTTTGCTTCTACACACAACACAGATTGAGAACACTCAGTGTGCCAGTTCTTTCAGAATTACTTCCAAACCTGCTTCTTCCAAATGACATGCAAGCATTGGTTACAATGAAGGATCAGCAAAATTTTTCTATAAAGTGGCAAGGCTCAGAAAGCACGTGTTTTCCACCTTTGGAAGCACCTGTGGACTCTGTCCAACTATAAAGTTTGCTTTTATAGTATGAAAGCAGCCATAGATTATATGTAAAGAAGGTTTTTTCCAATAAAACTTTATTTACCAAAAAGGGCAGCAGATTTGGCAGATTTGGCCCTTCGACCAGTCTGCTAACTCCTCACCTAGATGCTGGTCCAGGTGAGCTACTCTTCTTATATAATTCTTAGGGTAGAGGGCATTGATTGTCTCCAAGGGTAGCCGTTGCAGGATAACCCAGAAACCTGCATTTCTGGGCTCCACCCAAAACTTACTGAATTAGAAATTCTTAGGGTCCAGTTCAGCAATCCATGTTTTAATAAACCTTCTAGATGATTCTAAGACGTGCTGAAATTTGTGACCAATGGTCACTAAACCAAAGCAAAGCTCCCCTAACAAAGTGTTGGGAACCAGGCTCTGAAAATGGGCCTATTTCCCTATTTGTCACCAATGGTCTCCATCTCTCGGCAAACCACAAGTGCTGTTAGTCCTCCCAGGCTAATAATAACACTTCACAATAACAAGCACAACACAAATGACTCCAGGAAGGTGGGATGTCATCAAATGTGCAGAGATTGAGTCCATTCCCCTAGTGGCACAAAGACAGTTGTTATTTCAGTCCTGTTTCTGTAAAACTTAAGAAGAAGAAGATGAAGAAGATGATGAAGGAGGAGGAGGAGGAGGAAAAGAAGAAGAAAGAAAAGAGAAGAGAAAGGGAAGGGGAAGGGAAGGAAAAGGAAGGAAAATAAAAACGAAAGGAAAGAAGGAAAGGAAAGGAAAGGAAAGGAAAGGAAAGGAAAGGAAAGGAAAGGAAAGGAAAGGAAAGGAAAGGAAAGGAAAGGAAAGGAAAGGAAAGGAAAGGAAAAAAGATTTGTGAATGTGGATAAAGCTCTATAAACTACTATTTACATTTAACTCCCCACATGGATGAGCACAAAACATTTTGCTGGCACTTCAGGACATCCACTTTATTATTATTTCCTGCCTGTATTCTCTCTTTTTCTCCTGGTGAATCTTTTTATAACAAATTTCATCCCACAGTGAGAAAACGCTTGAATTAAGCATGAAAAGAAAAGTACAGTTTAAATTCCATCATCTCTATTTTTTTCATTATTTCCAGCCTTTTGTGCTTCTTATATTTATTTCAGTTAAACTGGTGTAGTAGAATAACATCTGTTCAGAAAAAAAAATAAAAGATTTACATATGGAAAGGCAAAAGACAATGTTGCTCTGTTGGCAAAGTAATATAGCTGACATGAGCTAATCAACAGCAAGGCTGAAGTCAGATGTTTCCACGCTCAGAACCTTGAGTGGAATCTGAAGACATTTGTGCGTTCTTCAAGAAGACACTTTATTCTTTTTTTTAAAGACTTTATTTTTTTTAAGATTTTAAAAAATTTATTCATAAGAGACAGAGAAAGAGAGAGAGGCAGGGACACAGGCAGAGGGAGAAGCAGGCTCCATGCAGGGAGCCCGATGCAGGACTCAATCCCAGGACCCCGGGATCACAACCTGGGCGAAATGCAGATGCTCAACCACTGACCCAGCCAGATGTCCCTTAAGACTTTATTTTTAAGTAATCTCTACACTCAATGTGAGGATTGAACTTCTGACTCCAGATCAGGAGTCACACGTGCTCTTTGGACTGGTGTGCCAAGAAGACACTAAATTCTTAAAAAGATACTTCATTGGGATCTAACTGTATCTGCTCAGGTGACCTGCTGGACTCAAGTGATGCCAGTGAACATTAAGTGAGCACTTTCGACAGGCCAAATACAGTGCTAAACCATAACTTTACAATCCTCATCCCAACCCGGTGAGGTTGGTTCTATTTCCAATCCCATTTTACAGAAGAATAAACTGAGGTTCACAGACAGCCCCACCACTCAGATAATTGGGCACAAATTGCCCCTATGTGCATCTCAATATAAAAACCAAGATTGGGGCACCTGGGTGGCTCAGCGGTTGAGCATCCACCTTCGGTTCAGGGCATGATCCCAGAGTCCTGGGATTGAGTCTTGCATTGGGCTCCTCTTGGGGAGCCTGCTCCTCCCTCTGCTTATGGTCTCTTCCTCTCTCTGTGTCTCTCATCAATAAATAAATAAAATCTTTAAATAAGTAAATAAGTCAGTCCAAAGACTGACTTCCCATCTAAACAATCACACAGTTGTTCCAACATCCTCTCGACATTCAACATTATGTAGAAACCAAGAAAGTGACATCTGAGCAGCACTGACTTCCAAAGAACATTCAGCCAGGGAGTCCAAGCAAAGTTTCTTTCCAGGAACTAGAACCTGTCCTCTTGGCTCTTAGGACACTGTTGATTAGTAAGGTATTTTAAATGCTTTTATGCAAATGCAAACTGAGATCCCTTCAGCATCCCAAGGCCTGGAACATCCATAGTAATTAGCATAACTCTGCCCCTACCCTGTGAGACTTTGAGCCTTCGCCCAATTTAGTCTCAGACAGGAATGGATAATCTGGGTCACAAACTATATCCTAATATGGTCTGCTATCATTCACGCACCAATAGGCTGGGGCCAGAGTTCCAGGGGCTCTGACCTATATTAAGAAATCTCATACAAAACAGGGTTACAGCTGAGCATGCCACTCCAATTTCTGCTGGATCAGGAGGACAGAGACCACCAGCAACATCCCATCATTTCATGGGTCTGAAAAAGGTGAGACCGTTTCCCATAAGCCACGCGTCCCTATGAGTGTTCTTTGCACAGCACCCCTCTTTAAATATTTTTCAAAGCTGGAGACAGGTTTTCCTTGTAATGCCTGGGTGGCTCAGCAGTTGAGCAACTGCCTTTGGCTCGGGGCATGATCCCTGGGTTCTGGGATCAAGTCCCACATCGGGCTCCCTGTGAGGAGCCTGCTGCTCCCTCTGCCTGTGTCTCTGCTTCTGTGTGTGTCTCTCATGAATAAATAAATAAATCTTTAAAAAAAAAAAAAAAAAAAAAGCTAGGGACAAAAGAGAGAATCACAAGTATATGGTCCGAGACAGGTGAGAATGGAAAGGAAAACATGTCAGGCTGCCAGGCATCAGTAGGATTCTAGAATATACGTAGGCAAAACTTTTCCATGAGGTCATACAGTAAATTCCTTAGGCTTTGCAGATTGTAAGGCCTATGCACCAATTCCTCTGCTTTTTTTAGCAGGAAAAGACACCAAGTAATGACTGCATAGCTGTGTTCTTATAAAACTTCATCACAAAAACAAGCAGCAGGCTAGATTTGGCCCTAAGCTGTAGTTTGTCACTCCCTATTCTAGAGGATTATGTCTCTCTCATAAAACATGTTACACTTTCCTAAGACTGGAAGAGGTGTGTGGATTTATGTACCTGTGCCTGTCGAGGTAACTCTGGGTATGTGAACCGTTCCCTCAGAAATGGAGTAGGAAGGGAAGCCATGGGTCTGTGCAGATGGGGCTGTCACAAAAATGCTCAACAGGTGAAAGCTACCCATCCCACATCCTCTATAAAGTAGAATAATTTCACATATTTAAAGACCTGGCTAGCCTTCAGAGAAAGTTATCAAATGACTCCTGGAATAAAATCTGTTACTTGGGGATCCCTGGGTGGCTCAGTGGTTTAGCGCCTGCCTTCAGCCCAGGGCATAATCCTGGAGTCCTGGGATCGAGTCCCACATCAGGCTCCCTGCATGGAGCCTGCTTCTCCCTCTGCCTGTGTCTCTGCCTCTCTCTTTCTCTGTGTCTCTCATGAATAAATAAATAAAATCTTTAAAAAAATACAGAATAGGAAAAATGCATAGATTATAAACATAGATTTCCTTTTGATTATTGTAAATTTCATGCTTTTTCATAAATTATCTTTCTGATCATTACCTCACTCAATCCTTATACAACCCGGGGTGGTGGTGGAGGCGGGGGGGAGGTGGCATCATCCCCACTTTAAAACACATGGGAAAGACTCCTGGTGCACGGCTAGAACCAGATGTTCTAATGCCAAAGTTCTACGCTTTCCTGTCTCCAAGTTTGTGACTCCAAATGAGGTACTCATTCACTCATCCAAAGAGTGAAACTTTGTTTTATTAGAACTGTATACTGAGAAGCACCTGAGTGACTGCGTCACTTAAGCCTCTGATTCTTGATTTTGGCTCAGGTGATGATCTTGGGGTCCTGAGATGGAGCCCTGCATTGGCTCTGTGCTCAGCAGGGAGTCTGCTTGCTCTTCTCCCTCTGTGCCTCCCACTGCATGCTTTCTCTCTCTCTTTCTCTCTCTCAAATCAATCAATAAGATCTTAAAAAAAAAAAAAAGTCTGTATACTTATATTCTTCACAACTGTAAATGTCATGGAAAAAACAAGGGAAAATTAAGACCTGGTACAGACTAGAGGAGTCTGAGACATGGAGGCTAAATGTAACATAGTATCCTACATGGGACTCAGAGCTATAAAGGACGCTAGTGGGGAAAAAGAAAAACGGGGAAATCTGAATTAAGATTGGAGGTAATGTTCCAATGGAACAAATGGATCGTGGTTATATGAGATGTTAGCATTAGGGAAAATTTCACGAGGTTCAGGAACTCTCCGTACTGTCTTTGCAAACATTTTATGGATCTCAAATATTCCAAAATGGAGTTTATTTCTAAAAAATATATAGAGCGTACCACTATATGGAATATGACTGTGTACATGGCTCTTGGCTATTTTATATGTTGCAAATCTATTCAGGTAAGAATTCTTATTACTCTTTTTTTTTTTATTTTTTATTTATTTATGATAGTCACACACAGAGAGAGAGAGAGGCAGAGACACAGGCAGAGGGAGAAGCAGGCTCCATGCACCGGGAGCCCGACGTGGGATTCGATCCCGGGTCTCCAGGATCGTGCCCTGGGCCAAAGGCAGGCGCCAAACCGCTGCGCCACCCAGGGATCCCCAGGTAAGAATTCTTAAGAGATTTCCCTTTCTAGGTTGACCACAGCTCCCATTTTCAGAATGCAGTAGTAGTAGACCTGGTTAAAAAAATATTTGGAAGCGTTCATTCTTACTTCATGGGCTGGTCACCAGAGATTTTTAATCTCCATAATTCTGTAAGCAATGAGCACTTTCACACTCAACTATTTTCATTCCATCTCACTGCAGTCTTTCGGCTGTTATTCAACAGTGATTATAAATAATAGGGCTATAAAAGCCATTCAATAATTAGGACACTCACTGCCATATGCCCACCTCAACAATGGAAGGTGATTTATGTAAGGCAAGCCCATCACATCTGCCAGCCTCTGACAGGCTCTCTAGTTGCACATTAACATTGCTCTTAATGGCCATCTTTTTCTTGACTAGAAAACAGACTGACAAGCCAAAGTTTTCAAGCTTTTGAAGTTTTATATACAAAGAAAGAAAAACAAACTCAACAAACCATTTCCTGCCTTGGGATTTCACGTACCCAGAGAATGGTGGTGCTGGTGGGGGGGGAGTATAGAACGTAAACTCCGTCAGGTCCAAGTCTTGCCCATTTTCACATAATGGGAAAGACCTAATGAAATCCAAGAACAAAAGACTTAGCCAACCAAATCTCATCCACTCAACTCATGAGACTTCACTATAGTACACAAGCATAAGCCTATTTAGAATTCATCAAATGTTTCTGAACAGTAGTACCACTAGCACTGTGGGCAAGACAATTTGTTGTTGCTGGGGTTTACCCTCTGGACATCAGCATCCCCGTTCTTGGCAGTTCGCAGATAAAATCTGAAATTTTCCCCAGTCACTATACCAACCCAGGCAGGACAGTCCCATCCCAGAGAGACAAGTAAATGAATATCAATCAGAGACAGTTCATGTTTAACTATAGAATTTTTTTTCCATTTAGATCCAAGAGCATATTAGAAAAGAAAAATGCAAAAAGGACCATGTTGGGGATGGTTCCAAACTGCTAAGATTATATGTGTGATACGGTCATGCGTACATAAGCATACATGTCTTCTAGGGTAGGGCTGCTCACCAAGTGGCAGCAGAGCTCAGAACTAAAATCAGAGGTTTGAGCTCATCTTCACATGACTCAGCAGAGGCCCTCCCTCTCTGACAAGTATCACTACAGAGGCCCTCCGTCAGCATGTCTCCCATTGCTTTGCCTTATTGCATCCATAGCCATATCATTCTTTGAAACGATTTATTTTCCTTTTTCTTTATTAACGGTTACCTCACCACCATGAGATTCTAGGAGAGCTGAACCCATCTCTGCATAGAGGAGGAGCTATCATAGACTTAGCAAACCTTTTGAGACACAGTAACTAACTCAATTAAATTAAGAAATGAAGGATAATACTAGTTAAAATTACACAAGTGGTAGCTAAACCAGAACCAGGGAGACAGGGACACCTGGGTGGCTCAGTGGTTGAGCATCTGCCTTTGGCTCAGGTTCCTGGGACAGTCACCTGCATCAGGTTCCCCACGGGGAGCCTGCGTCTCCCTCTGCCTGTGTGTCTACCTCTCTATCTCTGTGTGTGTCTCTCATGAATAAACAAAATCTTTAAAAACATTTTAAAAAGAACCAAGCAGACAGATGCTCCCATTTTGACTTTGACATTAGTTACCTCTATGTTCTTGGGCAATTTCCTAAATAACTCAATCTCAGTTTCCTCATCAAGAAAGTGAGTATAGGGGTGCCTACATGGCTCAGTTGGTTGAGTGGCTGCCTCCTAGGGTCATGGGATTGAGCCCCACATCAGGTTCCCTGCTCAGTGGAGAGCCTGCTTCTCCCTCTTCTACCCCTCAGCTTGTGCTCTCTCTCCCCCAATCAAATAAGTATTTTTAAAAATTAAAAAAAGAAAGGAAGAGAAAGCTCTGATGTGTCTTCCTCTAGAAAGAAAGAAAGAAAGAAAGAAGAAAGAAAGAAAGAAGAAAGAAAGAAAGAAAGAAAGAAAGAAAGAAAGAAAGAAAAGATAATGAGAGCACCTAATCCAAATAGGATTGTCCTGAGGAACACATGAGCACATGCAATGTAATGCTCGATAAACGGTAGCTACCCCTCCCATCATCATCTGGCTTGAAAGAAACATTATTTCAAAAATACCTTTCATGGAATTCTGTTTGTTCTTGAGAAGTGCAATTTTTTTTAAGGTTCATGATTACAACTAAATGTATAAAACAAACAAGTGAAACAAGCCAGCCTTCCCATCTTGCTAGACTGCAAACTAATTAAAACCTATGTGTTATCCCCAGATTGCTTGCACACTCCTACTTCTGTACATAGCACATTGTATGGCTGAAGGTGTGTGAGCAAAGGACAGGATTTCCAGGGTGGTATGAATGACAACAGTACAAAGTACCAAACAACTACCTTCCACCCTGAAGCTCAGCACCAGACATCAGAGAATCTGGTGTTCGTTTTTTATCTCTCCATTTCTTTTTTTGTAAGATTTTATTTATTTATTCATGAGAGACACAGAGAGAGAGGCAGAGACATAGGCAGAGGGAGAAGCAGGCTCCATGCAGGGACTCGACCCCAGACTCAGGATCACTCCCTGAGCCAAAGGCAGCTGCTCAACCGCTGAGCCACCCAGGCGTCCCAGTCTCAACCTTTCTAATCTAGAAACACCTTCTCCCTTGGTTGTCTTCCTCCAAAATTAATCTGGCTGAGCCTCTCAGAAACAGTGACCAAACATCCTCCAGGCTAATCAACTCAGCAGTAATTCTAACAGGCGCCTGCTACACACAAACCTGTTACAGCTTGTCTGCCTCACTGTGTGGAGGCAACGGTAACAGAGTTAAAACAGTTCAAAGTTGAGGGTTTACTCACAATAGGGATTTTAGCTGCGGAATTCTCTGTTTCTCCTATAAACACATCACTAACAGACATGCTCGCCCCACTTCTAAGATAAACATTTTTAACACTGCAACAAAGATGCCAAATGAGCCAATAAACCCAATTACTGACTGCCATTCTCAGGCAAGCGAACTCCTGACACTCCACAGTTACCAAAACATTGAAGAGGATCCAACATGTGTCAGACCGACAAACTGAACCATCCCAACACCTCAGCCTTTTGGAAACCTCTGACACCTTCCTTTTCATTGCTTGATTTTAGTCCTGTCCTTAGGAGAGGGAAATTTATCTTTAGAAATTAAGATGACTTTGGGCATCCCCGGTGGCCCAGCAGTTTGGCACCTGCTTTCGGCCCAGGGCATAATCCTGGAGTCCTGGGATCGAGTCCCACGTCGGGACTCCTTCCATGCAGGGAGTCTGCTTCTCCCTCTGCCTGTGTCTCTGCCTCTCTCCCCCACCCCTCTCTCTCTGTCTCTCATGAATAAATAAATAAAGTCTTAAAAAAAAAAAGAAATTAAGATGACTTTAAGTAAATATTGCCATGCCTTTTCAAACTCCCCTATACCCTAGAGGGATGCCAAATCACAACTGAGAATTCTAGCTTGGTAGTAGGCCTGTATTGAAATTAGGTAATGATGGGGACACCTGGGTGGTTCATTGATTGAGCATCTGCCTTTGGGTCAGGGTATGATCCTGCGGTCCTGGGCTCGAGTCCTCATTGGGCTCCCCACAGGGAGCCTGCTTCTCCCTCTACCTATGACTCTGCCTCTCTCTGTGTATCTCTCATGAATAAATAAATAAAATCTAAATGAATGAATGAATGAATGAATATTAGGTGATGCTGATTGGGAGTTATAGTGAGAACCCAAAGGAATTCAGTTTGCTGGCCTTCCCTCACAAGGCCCTAACAGCAAAAGCAGAGAGCTACATTCTCTTTGGGTTGTCGAATGTTCTTCAATAACAGGCAACCAGCCAGGAGTATTCAGAATTTAAGTGGTAGCTGAGCATTCTCTCAAAAGGACCCGAACCTTGCTGAATGTCAGAATCACTTGCAGACACATCTGAAATAATTCTGGTGCTTCAGCCTCCACATCAGACAAATTAAGTGTCTAGAGGGAGGGACTAGGCATTGCTATTCACTTTTCACTCCCCCCTCACCCCTTACCCCACCCCGTCTCAGGGATCCCAATGTGTAGCCAGGGTTCAAAGTCCAACCCAGTTCTCTGATCCTGAATCTTCAGGGGACTCACCAATTGTGAGACTATCTATGCAGAACCTTCTGTTTATAGAGCATCCTCTAGGATCTCCTAAGATGAAGTACTTTGAGCTTCAAAGTAGAAATGTAAGACTCTGAACCAGTAGCAGGGTGGGATGGGCTGGAGGAATGAACATCAAGGAGAAAGGGAGGTAAAAAAAAAAAAAAAAAAAAAACCCTCTCACACCCTCTTAAAGTCACAGCTCTGGGAATTTAAACTGCATTTCTGCCTGCCCTGACTGAGGAAGCAAACTCAAATTAGCTGGGTAGAAAATTCATCTCAAAGGATCAGGGGACTCCGGGTGACCCGTACTTTGATGTCTCTCACTGCAGCTCAGTACACTTTTCGCTTTCACACCTATTCTTGAGAGAAGTCATGAGTTACTTATATTTAGTTTGAAGAACATACATCAAATAGCAAGGGTGGGATAGGGGCTAGGGGCACCAAGGTTTCTGCCCAGCTGTGATGGATGACAAAGAGCAAGGTGAGAAAGGGCGTGCTCATGGCACAAATGCAGGGCTTTCCCACACTGAAATGAAAACACTGATGTCTTCAAAGTGGCACAGGAGGACTCCTGAAGTGGGATAAAGCACCAACACACTTAGAAAGATCTAGAGAAGATGAAAGAACAAAGAGAAGGCTCCCCCAAATTAAACACAACTCAAATGTGACTGCTGTGAACCAGGTAATTATTCTGTTGATGGGATTCCACACTCACATGAACACTGAACCACACCCTCCCTTCAAAGGTTTCCTCAAGCTCCAGCACCAATTGATACTTTGAGTCACTTTCATTTCCATATCAAGCCCTTTACTGCTCATGGGAACAATCGATTTCATTTAATGAGATATTATTCCACCACTGGTCAAGGATACAGGAGCTACTACGATCATGCCCTCTCTCCAAAAGACTCCCAGGAAATGAGTGAAAAGGCTTCAAAAATGTTCCATCACCAAACTAAAAATAATAAAGGCCAGCAGAAAACCCTATCTTCAGGATCATCCAGATACCAGAATATTCCATAAAGTGCTTCTAGAGTAGCTTATCTTAACATCTACCCTATCTATAACCTTGATATGTAGGCTTTATTTATATATACTGAAATCACACTGTTATCTTTAAAGTTCAAGCTAAATCAAATTACAAAAGTAAAGCAATAACACTTTCCTTCCTTTTTCTTGTTAAAAGATGACTAGCTTAACATTTGCTTTTCTCCCCATAATTAGAAAGATTCTGGAAAGAGAAAATGTAGTCAAACAGGTTTGAGCAAAAAGTAGCTTTAAAAGTCTGATATAGGAAAGAGAAGCAATGAATAAAAGCTCCATCTCTCACTTGATAGGTATTACCTGCCTGAAAATTAAAACACACTTGGTGCTATCTCTAGAGAAGACCTTCTGTTCCAAAATGAGGGTCTAATGTTTGAATTGTGCAAGCCAAATCAGCTTGAAAAAACAGAAGGCTCTGCTAAGCTTTAGCAGAACAAGCCTTAACAGAATATGCCAAGGAATACGTTTGACAAAACAGAAGTAGAAAAATATTTTCAAAATCAGTTCTTGGCTTAAATATAGCATTTGGCACCTCAAGTAAACACAGAAAAAAACTAACTGGGTGGTGCCATGTGACTCTCTGAACTACAGCAGGCCAGATGGTGGGGTAGGTTATTCATTTCTCAGCTCCTCACACTCTTTGCCTGCCCATTAGTGACTTCACAGTTCAGGGTCCCTTAGAAGAGCTGAAAAGAGAAGAATTGGATAAAGGTGTATCATCAGTTTTGTTAGTGACTATTACCCCCTTTAAAATCATGCTGATGGCAAACGTCTTATGCCAATTCAACAGCTCTCATTATTAAATGTTCTGGATCATAGAGCCAAGTCAATGTCTCACCTGCTGAGACATAAAAAGTAAAGGGGTTAACACTTACTCTGGGAAGATGGGGCAGATGTACGTTTCCCTATTCCTCCCACTAAGTACAACAACAGACCTTGGATGTCATCTAGAAAACAAATAAGAAGTCTCTGAAATGTAAAGGAAGAGGAAGGCCAGACCAGCCAGGAACCTTAGGACAGACCTTTGCATGGAAATGAGTTCCATGAGTTTTCCCTATGCCTCATATATCCCAGAATTGGAGCTGAAGAAGCCAACAACCAGTAAATGATGATAGGTACAAACAAGAAAAGTCCAACAAAAGCCTACCCTCTCTAGCTGAAGAACTGGGAAAGAAGTAGTCAAGCAAGACAGAAAACTGTTAGACAATAACTGCTCTAGCTCAAACATCAGAGGGGAAACCAAACAAAATAAAAACCTAGGGTCCCAGCAACACGCAATCCAGAAATGACCAAAGTTGAAACCCTAGACTTCTACCTTCCCTACTCTATGACGGTAGACCCCAATCTTTTCTCCCCATGCCAGGATGATGCCAGAGAACACTGAGTAGATAGAGAGAATTTTCAACCCCTCTGGGCTAAAATGAATCCTTTCTCCACCCTACTCTGTCCCTTCCCCATATGTGGAAACCCCACATAAACCAAAACTCCTGTCCCACACAGCAGTAATAAAAAGCCGCTGCCCAAATCAAGTGTCAGTGGAAGAATACAGACCCTTGATGTCTACCTGGCTGCAGCCACAACAAGGTATCATCCATAATTCCCATGCCAAAGCAGTGTCAAACCAAACTAAGTAAAAGAAAAAATTTAAATAAGATTCTGAGTCTGATAACAAAATATCCAAAATGTCCAGATTTTTTTAAAAGTTTTTTTTTTATTCGTTCATTAGAGACACACAGAGAGAGAGGCAGAGACACAGGCAGAGGGAGAAGCACCTCCATGCAGGGAGGCCAACGTGGGACTTGATCCCAGGTCTCCAGGATCATACCGGGGCTGAAGGCAGGCACTAAACCGCTGAGCTACCCAGGGATCCCCGCAAAATGTCCAGATTTTAATTGAAAATCACTTATATCAAGCACCCAACAAAATCTCAGTAAGAATAAAAAAGATAATAAATACAGCAACACTGAAATGACAGAGATGTGAGAATCCTCTGACAAGAATTTGAAAGCATGCATTATAAAAATAATTCAAAAGCCAATTACAAACACACCTGAGTCAAATGAAAAACCATAAAATCTCAACAAAATGGTGAAGTATAGAAAGGTAAAACAAATAAAAATTTTAGAAGTATAAATTACAATCAGTGAATAGACTCAACAGCATAATGGAGGAGGGATAGAAGAAATAATTAATCAACTTGAAGGTAAAGCATTAGAAATTATCCATTCTGGAAAAGAGAGAAAATGACTAGAAAAACATAAACAGAACCTTGGGAACCTACAGGACTCTAACAAGAAATCTAATGTTTGCAATACTGGAGTCCTGAAAGAAAAGAGAAAGGGCAGCAATAAAAACTTACTTAAGAAATCATGACTGAAAAAAAAAAGAAAAGAAAGAAATCATGACTGAAAACCTCAATTTAGCAAAACATATAAATGTACAGACTCAAGAAACTGAGCAAATCCAAAAACAGAATAAAGTTTGAAAAATCCACACCAGGGACACCCAGGGGCTCAGCTAAAGTGCTGAGCCACCTGGGCTTCCCTGAAACTTAAACTTAAAAGAAAGAAAGAAAGAAACAAACAAACAAACACACCAAAACACTTCATAATTAAATTTTTAAATACTAAAGGAAAAGCAAAATATTAAAATAAGTTAATGAAATAACACCTTACGTAGAGGAGAAGAATAATTGGAATGATGTGATTTTTCCATCAGAAACTATAGAAAGTAGAAAGAGGTAGATCATTTTTCAAGTGCTGAGAAAAAAAAAAACAACTCAAAATTCTTTATCAGGTAAAACATGTTTCACAAATGAAGTACAAATCAAGACATTCTCAGATAAAGGAAAAGAGACTGTTCATAGCTACAAGTTTTCTATACAGAAAAAAAGTTATAAAGGAGAAATTTTTTTTAAAGATTTTATTTATTTATTCATGAGAGACAGAGAGAGAGAGAGAGAGGCAGAGACACAGGCAGAGGGAGAAGCAGGCTCCATGCAGGGAGCCCGATGCAGGACTCGATCCCCAGTCCCCAGGATCACACCCCGGGCCGAAGGTGGCGTTAAACCACTAAGCCACTGGGGCTGCCCATAAAGGAGAAATTTTAGTGTAGGAGTAAAGAAGAAAAGACAATGGAAAGAACAAAAAGATGGATGAATAAAATATATAGTTTTAGTTCCCTTGAGTTTTCTAAAAAAAGTATAAAACTGTCTTGATGTGGGTCTAAGTGTACAAGGAGGAAATATTTAAGACAAATGATATTATTACAAAGAATGTAATCGGAGGCAAAGTTGCAACAATTTCACTCACTTGAATGGTAAAATGACAACAATAGATTGTGATTAAACATATATAATATAGGGGCACCTGGGTGGCTCAGTGGCTGAGCATCTGCCTTCAGCTCGGGTTGTGATCCTGGGGTTCTGGGATGGAGTCCCGTATTGGGCTCCCCGCAGGGAGCCTGTTTCTCCTTCTGCCTATGTCTCTGCCTCTCTCTCTGTGTCCCATGAATGAATAAATAAAATCTTTTTAAAAATAAATAAATATATAATATAAATGAAAATATATATAACTACATGTATATGTGTATGTATATATACAGCAACCAAAGTCTATAAAAAGAGATAACAAAAACATTAGAGATAAATCAAAACAAAATGCTTTTAAAATGTTCAAATAGCCCTCATGAAAGCAGGAATAAGAAAACAAATCAGACAGAGAGACCAAATATAAAATTTTTAAGAAGTCATACTTAAACTCTAAAATGTCAGTAATTACATTAAATGTAAACGGTCCAACTATATCAATTAAAAGACAGACATTAGCAGACTAGATGAACAAACATAACCTATATTCTATCTATAAGAAACTCGCTTCAAATACAATAACATGGGTATGTAAAAAGGATGTAAAAGAATGGAAAAAATATATATCATGCAAACATTAATCAAAAGAAAGTAGAGTTGTTATATAAATATCAGATAAAGTAGAACTGAGAGCAAAGAAAGTTAACACAGAGAAAAATATGTTATGACAAAAGGGTCAAACCACCATGACAATCCTAAAAGTACATGTACCAAACAAGAGTTTTAGGATACATAAAGCAAAAATTGATAGGGCTGAGAGGAGAAAGAAACAAAAGCACAATTATAGTTGGAGACTTCAACATTACTCTCTCAACAGAAGAATTAGACAGAAAATCAGCAAAATGAAGAAAAACTCGCCTTCAAACACAGGATCATTTGGCATTTACAGAACATCTTACAACAGCAGGATGCACATTCTTTTCAAATATACATGGAACACATACCATGGCAGGCCATTGTGTAGATGATAAAACAAACCGCAACACATTTTAAATAATTGAAATCATACAGGGTATTCTCTAACCACAATGGAATCAAATTTGAAATCAACAAAAGAAAGATCAAGGAAAAGCTCTAAACATTGAAAACTAAAAATACACTTCTTTTTTTAAGTAGGTTCCATGCTGGGGTCTGAACCCATGATCCTGAGCTAAAGAGTGGCATGCTTAACCAACTGAGCTACCCACAGGCCCCTAACAATACACTTCTCAAAAAACAAGAACAAAACAAAACAAAACAAAACAAAAAACATGCGTCAAAGAGAAATATCTCAAGGGAAATGAAATACATTAAACTGATCATAAATAAAAATAGAATATATCAAAATTTGGGGACATAGCTAAAGCAGTGCTGAGATGAAAATTTACAGCAGTAAAGGATTGTATTAGAAAAAAGTTTCAAATCAAAATCTGTTATTACGGGATGCCTGAGTGGCTCAGTGGTTGAGCGTCTGCCTTCAACTCAGGGCATGATCCTGGAGTCCTGGATCGAGTCCCACATTGGGCTCCCTGCGTGGAGCCTGCTTCTCCCTCTGCCTGTGTCTCTGCCTCTCTCTTTCTGTATGTCTCTCATGAATAAATAAATAAAATATTTTTTAAAAATCTACTACCTCAAGCATCTAAAAAAAGAAATCAAAAATAAATCCAAGAGAAGGAAAAACATAAATAACAGCAATCAATGGAATTAAAAACAGAAAAACAACAAAGAAAAATCAATGAAACAAAGAGCTACTTCTTTGAAAAGAACTGACACATCTCTAACAAGATTCACCCCTGCTACGCAAAAAAGGGTCATGAATTGTCAATAACAAGAAATAAACAGAAGATATCTCTAATGACCTTTCATACATCTAGAGGACACAAGAATACTATGAACAGCTCTATAGAGGTATAAATGGCAATTTAGATTACATGAACAAATATCTTGAAAAATGGAAACTACCACAACTCACCCAATATGAAATACATAATTTGGATTACCCTGTAACTATTATAGAAATTGAATTTGCAAACTAAAAACCCAAGATGGTGGGCAGCCTGGGTGGCTCAGCAGTTTAACGCCACCTTCAGGCCAGGGCATAATCCTGGAGGCCCGGGATCGAGTCCCAAGTCAGGCTCCCTGCATGGAGCCTGCTTCTCCCTCTGCCTGTGTCTCTGCCTCTCTCTCTCTGTGACTCTCATGAATAAATAAATAAAACCTTTAAAAATAAAAATAAAAACCCAAGATGGAAATCTCCTAGCCCACGCTGTTTTGCTGGAGAATCCTACCAAATGTTCAAAGAATTAATATCAATTCTACAGTCTCTTCCAGAAAACTAAAAAGAGAGAAACATTTCCCAATTTATTTTATGAAGCTAGTATTATTCTGATATCAAAACAAAACAAAGGCAACGTACCAACAAAGACCAATATCTCTCATAAACAAGACAAAATAATAGTTCAGAAGTTCTCATCTGAAGAGGAACCAAAGCAGCTCAGTTGCACTGTGGAGATAAGGTCAAGTAGCCAGTATAGTCAATCTCCTTTCACATCCTGATCTATGGGTCCTCATTTGTGCCGGGATACAGATCTGGCAGTTAGGACCCAGTGCCCACTGGAAATGCTCAGAGCTCTGCTTATGATAGTGGTTAGCGGGTTCCCTGGACGCTGTAGCCTATGTACTTGCACATTAAGCCCACTTTTTTGGCCACAAAGGATAAGCAATACCAGACAATGAAATCATTTGCTCATCAGTGAGTCGACTCTTAAATTCTTTGCTTCTTCCTTTTTCTCTCTGCAGGCAGACATCCCAGGCATGCCATCCTTGTAAATGGCACCAAGAAAACACAACCAGATTTTCAATGACTCCGAGACAATCTTTTTCACATATTTGAAAGCAACAATATGCTTCACTCAACCTCAAAGTTAATTCTCCAAATGATTTATACTAAAAGCCAACTTCCCCTCCCCCCCATTTGAAAATGACATTTTAGATGAAGTTTTCAGCCTATCTTTAGAGAATGTAGTGCTCCAGTTCAAACGTGTTCTGGGAATATTTATATGTAAACATCTAACAACCTATCTTCTTTAACTATTACAGTGGTGGTGAGAGAAAACAAACGTTTTAATTAAAGAGAGAATGCCAAGTTGGCTGAACAATATCTACTTCCAAACTTCAACAATTATTTATATACATGCCATCCAAAGTTAAAACTAAATGAGTCTTATTATTGTTTCTATACTAGTCAAATCATGCTGTGAAGTCATCATTTAAATATCTTAAAAATTCTAATTATCAAAGGGTAGATACATATTTATACTCTTCTAAGAGGAGTGGCTCAGTGGGTTAAGCATCTGCCTTTGGTTCAGGTCATGATCCTGGGGTCCTGGGATCAAGTTCAGCAGGGAGCCTGCTTCTCCCTCCTCTGCTTCCCATGCTTGTGCACTCTCTATGTCAAATAAATAAAATATTTACAAAAAAAATCTTCTAAGAAATTTTTTTACTTCTAAATATGAAGTCACCTGCCATTACTTAAAGATTTCAAAAAGAAAGTAGGATGCATAGTCATTCAAGGGAATAACAGAGGAGAGAAATAAAATCATAACACCTGGAAAAAATAAAATATTACTTTAATTCAGGGCTCTCAACCTTATCACGATTGATGTATGGAACCAGATTTTTTTGTTGTTGTTAGGAGCAGGGGGCTGTGTTGTGTACTGTAAGACGTTTAGCAGTATCCCTGGTCTCTATCAACTAGAAGCAAGGTGCCAATACTCATTTCTTGCCAGCTGTGAAAACAGAAAAACATTTCCAGACATTGTCAAATGTCACCTGGGAAATAAAGTATCCTCAGTTGAGAAGCACTGCTTTAACGTAAGCATTCAGCAGCCTCATTGAATCCTGAGAATAGCTGAACTCTCTCTTCACCTCTGTGGGTTCAGTGTCTTGCTAACCCAACAGAATGATTGCCACCATTCTGCTTCTTGACCCCATTTTAGGAATCATCTAAGTCTTAGCATATCCATACAAGGCCATACATGAAGAGCTCCAGCTTTAGAGGGACTGAAATAATAGTGGTAACTGGTCACTGGTTTTCTAGAGAATGAAGATATACTTCTGAAGTCTGAAGCCCATGACTAGAATTACTATGAAGTGTAACTAAAGAAGTCACTATGTCTACAAATGTGGCAAGTAGGCTATAGTCCTGGCCTATGTTACCATAAAAAATATGAACCGCCATTAATCTAAATTGCTGGAATACAGGAAATGTGAGTAGAAATCCACCAGGTGAGTTAACTCACCCAACAAGCATCCAAAGGTCACCAGTGTTTCAAAATAATATCAGAGGTATACAATCCCGGACATCAATATTTTTTTTAAATTTTGTTTTTTTATTTCTTTTCTTCTCTTTTCTTTTCTTCCCAATGGAAATTTGCATGAAACTCACAAGTTGGGGAGGAAGACAAAGTACCTTTTTGTACCTCAAAGTCATCTTTGTCTCCCTCTATCTTTACTACCTCACATCACACCAATCAATTCCATGCCTCATGGTTCTGGAACAGGCCCACTTCTTCCCACCACACCTCTCCTTGCTGGACTATTACAGACAAACGCCTTCTAGCCAGTCACCCACCTTTCAGTTTTGGCCTCTTCCATAGGACATAAAGCAATCTTTCTTTTTTTATTTTATTTTATTTATGATAGGCACACAGTGAGAGAGAGAGGCAGAGACACAGGCAGAGGGAGAAGCAGGCTCCATGCACCGGGAGCCAACGTGGGATTCGATCCCAGGACTCCAGGATCACGCCCTGGGCCAAAGGCAGGCACTAAACCGCTGCGCCACCCAGGGATCCCTAAAGCAATCTTTCAAAACCACAAGTCTAATTACCTTTCTCTGGCTTGTATTCCTTCATGGGCTTCCTAATGTGCTTAAATGAAATTCAAGTGCTTTCAGGTCTCAGTGTTATCTGGGCCATGATTTAAGGTTAGATGAGGGGAAGGGAGAGACACGTAAAACAATGTCATGTGTAATGAAATCATATCTTATTCCGGGCTTAGTACTAAAAGCGTCAAAGAAGCCAGACCACTGATACTCCAAACTATATATAAAACTCCTCCTAAACTGCCAGGGTCTGGATTTTTGGAAGTTGAAAGGCCAAGCCTCAACCTTTCTAGTTTCTCTCTGAATGTCTATGTGCCTTTCCTTTCCCTGAAACAGTGAGAGAGAGCTAAGCCAGGGCTAGTATAAATCTGGCAGGAGTAGAGATTGGGAAGTTACTTTATTTACACTGTGACTCCATTATATAAAACATAGCTCCAACTGTGTTCAAAATATACATACACATACTCATTATATTTCCATGGGGTGGCAGGAGAAGGAGGGGCTGTTATACACAGAGTTATACAAGGCGAATGAACTAGAAAGAAATAGTCATACGGTAACAGCAATATCTCTGGATAGTGAGATTAGAAATGATTAATTGGGTTCTTAATACTTCCATGTGGTTTCTGCCATCAATAATGCAATAAGAAAAATAAATAAAAACTCTAAAAGTTTACTTCTTTTTTAAAAAGATTTTATTTATTTATTTGAGATAGAGAGTGAGAGGGAGAAGCAGGCTCCCCACTGAGCAGGGAGCCTGACACAGGGCTTGATCCCAGGACTTGAGCTGAAGGCAGACATTTAACCAACTGAGCCATCCAGATGCCCCTAAAAGGATACTTCTTTAAAAAATTATATATACGTGCCTAGATATAGAACAGATGGCAAAGGTAGCATCAAATTGTTTTGGAATGGAAAGATTTACCATTTGTCCTTTTCTTCTAAGGCTATAGATCTTTGTGAGCACAGAATGGAAATTGTTGTTATTTGGTGCTTTCACAAATTATCTCCCCAAATCAATCATCTCTAAGGTTTTTAACATACACAAAGAAAAATACACAAAACTGAGGCCTCAGAAATGTACAGTAAAATCCCTAACTGGGGGAAGCCTGGGTGGCTCAGTGGTTGAGTGTCTGCCTTTGGCTCAGGTTGTGATCCTGGGGTACTGGAATCGAGTCCTGCATCGGGCTCTCTTAAGGGAGCCTGCTTCTCCCTCTGCCTCTGTCTCTGCCTCTCTCATGAATAAATAAATAAAACCTTTTTTAAAAAATCCTTAACTGGTTGCAGTAGACAGTCAGCATATGTTAAAGGCGTAGAGAGCTCTGTATAATGCTAACCCAGCCTGAATGTAAACAAAGGGAGAAGTATAATTTTGAAGTGTGGCCACCATATAATATTCAATGGAAAGGTTTTCCTGTCACTTTCTTTTTTTTTTTTTTAATTTTTATTTATTTACGATAGTCACACAGAGAGAGAGAGAGAGAGGCAGAGACACAGGCAGAGGGAGAAGCAGGCTCCATGCACCGGGAGCCCGACGTGGGATTCGATCCCAGATCTCCAGGATCGTGCCCTGGGCCAAAGGCAGGCGCTAAACCGCTGCGCCACCCAGGGATCCCTTCCTGCCACTTTCAAATCAAACATTCCATGAATAGTAAAAGTTTCAAATTCACAGGTTCATTCAACACATACTACTGAATTCCATTCTCTGTGCTAGTAAAACAGAAGCAGTGACTGCCTACTTCATGCACTAAAGAAGGTCTTTTTCACCTTTCATAGGTGTAGTTAAATACTAAGTTGCTAAATCGTATCTACTCTTACCTCTATTTACCCAAAAGCCACAGTATGAGTCTTGGTTAGGGTATGAAACGAACATCACTGTAGGGACCACGGATTGCTCTGTCTCCTGCCCACTGCATTTCTATTCCTAAATTTTTGAGTGTTGGATCTCAAATATTAAGAATATAAGCTACATTGACTTTATTGGACAGTTATTTTAGAAATGTGAAATCTTAAGTGTAGATTGCTCACAGAGTATATACATTTTGCAATTGTCAAATAACTTACAATTAAACATGAAAATGCCTCTTGCTATCACCCCATTTCTTTCATATCAATTTCGAGAGATGAAAATTGTCTCCTGCCTTGGAACAGCAAACCCAGTTCCAATCATCACAGGGGCCTTTAAAAGCGCCCTCTATTACCCATAATATATTTCTAACCAGCATGAAGGCCAGTGGTGGGGAGTGGAGGGTGCAGGAGGCGGGGATGTGGGGGGTCTCATTCTATTACCTGGCACTCTAGCACTGTGCCTGGGAACACAGACACAGGGAGGAGAGAAGAGGAGACAACATTTCACTGCCTGCAGTTCCAGATAGCAATGGAAGACACTTCACGGAGAATCCAGAAAGGCTTAAAAAACACAGACAGTGATGCACTAGTTAAAAGGAAACAAAATCTATATTCAGCTGCATGAAGCGTGGTACAGATTATTCCATACGCAACCAACTGTGACTTCAGAAACAGAACCGGTTCAAACACCAGCAACACAGATAAGAAAACAGAGCTTTTCTGTTCCTCCTTCTACTGAAGGCACAAAGGAATTCACACAGATTTATTAATTCAAAGAGTTTTTCCAGTTTGCTCACTCGGACACATGGAGGAGAACTCTGACTTTTTGTCATCCATCACATGGTGACCACAATTTATTATGGGACTGTGCTAGGCGCTGGCACATATTATTTAGTTCAATCCTCACCATGATAATGATAATGAGAATTATCATTATCTCTGGTCTAGAAACGAGAAAACGATGCAAGACAAGTTGAGAAATTTGTCCAAGTTCATACAAGCTTAGTAAGAGGCAGAAATCGGACTGGAACGTGGGCAGCTGAATTCCACTGTCTGGCGCTGCTGCATTCTCTGAGAAAAGTCTTCTTATTGAACAAAGAAATAATTTTCCTCGGTTTTTTGTTTTATGTTTTGAGTCTCTTTTCAAAGCTCTTGGTTCTACCTGGAGTTCAACACAGAAAGCTCTGTGTCAAAGACTTGAGAGCTGTCTGGGCATAACAGTGTGGGTCCCCTCTGGAACCATTCCATATTGTTCTATATGTTATGTTATGCTCAACAGTAAGTATAATCTTTTCTTTCCAGATTTCAGTTGTGTAATAGAAATACAATCCTCTAATGTCACCAAGTCTGCATCAGGGAAAGAGAAATGAAGTTTCATGACTAGTTTAAAAAAATATCCCTCAGTATCAGCAAGGAAATTTCACGCCATATATTGACAAAATTCTTTCTTCTTTTTTTTTAAAGATTTTATCTCTTTACTTGAGAGAGAAACGGAGTGAGAGAAAGAGATGAGTGGGGGAAAAGGGAAGGGGAGAGGGAGAGACAGACCCCCCACTGAGCAGGGCATCCAACGTGGATCTCGATCCCAGGACCCGGGGATTATAACCTGAGCTGAAGGTAGATGCTTGACCAACTGAGCCACCCAAGTGCCCCAAAATCCCTTCTTCTTAATCAAAAGTTAGAAAATGTTGCATCCATCTCAGAGCCCATGTGCCTTGATGCATTTTATGGTCCTTTAAGCCTACATGTGACACTGAACACAGCAAGGGTCTGTTCTGCTTGGGTCTTCCAGTTGGCTTCCCAGGAGGCTTCATATTGGAAATTAGGTAAAATCCTGGTGTCAATATTCAAAGTATATCTCAGATCCAAAGGGAGTCAATTCCATATGCCAAACCATCATTAAATACAAAAAAACATATCTTTAAAGCATGCAGCTATGTAGAGATTTTCATAGAAACCAAAGGTCAACCAGGCTGTTGAAATAGGGTAGGTTTCAAGTCAAGGCCATTCCCCAACTGCAAGCCCTCTTTAACAAAGATGTTTCCTTTAACAGAGGTGTTTATTTGAGGAAAAAGTACAGTTTGCTCTTTAAATAAACTAGTTGCATGCAACTTTCCACATTCCTTGCTCCTGTATATACAAGACAGAAGGCTCTTTCCCTCACTATTCTTAATCCAAAGGCATACCTTCTATTTGTTCTATCTGGGAGGCAGTAGTAGCACAGGCTCTAGAGTTTGAATCCCAGCCACACACTCACACTACACCTTGGGCAAGATACTTAGTCTGCCTCTGGCTGGGTTTCCTTCTCTTTAAGTTGGTGATAACAACAGTATTTACCTCCTAGAGATGGTGTGGGGTTTGAAGGTGGAGATCTATAAAGTTCTTATCACACCACTCAGCAGGGGGTATGTATTCCAAAACACAAGCTATTGATATCACTATCCTTAGCTTCATTATCATCGTATTTGTAACTGTGCTTCTTGTTTGGTATCCCCAGACAGATCCTGTGCTTGCAGAACATAATAGATATTGTTTCATTTATCCCCATCTTTTGTTAGATAGCCCCTCTTCATTTTTCCCCTGGAATAAAGAAGTTTGTACTAGAAGATTCCAGTGTCCTTTTACCTTTAGTGGTGACCTTAACCTATAAGCCTCTTTTCTATTTCATAACATTTGATATGCATAAGATTTGGAATTGAACACTGCTTAAAAATATTATTCTATATTTAATGATAGTTTGGTTTCAAACTGAACTTTGAAAATGTATTTGCCTTCTCTTTCCTCTAATACTGTCTGTAAGCCCCAAGATTCCAGCTTGCTAGCACCAAATCAAAGTACTAAACAAATGAATTATTTGGGAACACTCTTCTCAAATGTTAATGTGTCTCTCAATCATCTATAGAGCCTGGGTGAAAATGCTGATTCTGGTTCCCGAAGACTGAAGTAAGCCCTGAAGATCTGCATTTCTAACAAGCTCCCAGGTGATGCCAGTGCTGCTGGTCCATGGGCCACACTTTGAGTAGCAAAGCTAGAAGACACAAGTTATCCAACATTCTCTCTCTCTTTTTTAAAAATCCAACTTTGATTTTTTTTTTTTTTAAATCAGCTCATAAACCACTTTTCACCTGCCTACTCAGAGGAAATTTCTGTCCAAAGCCAAAACTAAATAAAATGCTAACAAAGCACAAAAATGTGCTGGGTCTAAATCTAAGGGCTTTCTCGCCGGGTGCTTTGATATGACTCCATCAGGCTGAAGACAAAATGATACTAGAAATCAACCAGCACTTATAACCACATCTCCTTTCTTTAAGGATTAATGATAGTTGCTCCATTTTTATGTGTTTCATGCCAGTCCTTTATATTCCCCTGATCCCAACCATCACCAGGTAGGTCCTATTCTTATTCCTATTTTGTAGAAAAGCAAAGTAAGGCTCAGCCAGATTATGTAACTTGACTAATATCACCCAGATAGGAATTACAGACTCTGCCTGACTTCTAAGCCCATGCTTGTAACTACTCTGCTATGATGTACAATTATTCCAGAACTTCTAGTTCTGCTTATGGAGAAAAACAGCACCAAACTACTCCCTGTGCCAGAGATGCCAGCCTCCGGCCCCACATATCCCAGCCCCAAATCTACACAGGAGTAGACAGTGAAGGAAGCAGGTGCCCAGGGTTTGCTGTGGTCTCTCCACATGTGAGATCCTGCTTGCAGTCTACAGCCTGCCCACAACAATACTGAAAAGACACAAATTATAAGTTGGCCACACCGAAATCACTCAGCTCTCCAATTTAACTGGTACTTATAAAATGACTCCTCTATGCTGTGTTGTGGGGTAAACACAAGAAAGAGACAGTGTAGTTTCAACCTACAATGGAACTCAGTATTTCAGTGATGCAAGACTTCATTGATTTTATTCATTTATTCCACAAATATTCACTCAGTGACCACCCCCTGTTACCCACTCTGTAGAGTACTAGGGGTGTGAAGGGGAACATGGGGAACAAGGCTTCACCCTCTCTGACTTCACAGTCAAGCAGTGGAGACATACATTAAATGTGCAATTACACAAATATTCACAACTGTGATGAATGCAATAAGGATCATGGACAAGATGCTCCAAGAGACTTGGCTTAGTCTATGGGCATGGGAATAACTTCCTAGAAAACTTAGACAAGGTTAGGATAAATACTCAAACACCCACATTTATTAATGTTTTGGGGAGGGACTGGCTACACAAAGCAACTATCCCTAGACAGCTCTGCTATCAACACATTCCTTGGGAACAAAGAACATTATTGTCTTTTGCAAAAAGCTTCCAGATCTCATTAGGGGAAAATGGGCCAGATTTCTACTCTTATCATATGATTACTTCAAGCCATGCTTAAAATCACAGAAAGCTGGAGTGTCAGAAAGTTTCCTGACATCTGTCTTCTAATGATTCTTTCCACTTTCAGATTAAACAAATTTGGCTATAATGAAACAAGATGAACAGGGAACATCATCTTGATGGGAGGCCATGATGTCTCGTCTTCCATAATAAGCTATTACAACACGTTGGAATCATCCATATGATGCCAAAGGACCAATTATTACTAGAATTTAATTCTGGGAATAAGATTGGTAGGGAGAAAAGCATCAAGTTCAAACAAAAATACACTCATCAAACTGGCACCTCGTAGGCACTTCATACAGAACACTGAACTACACCCCAGGATTCCAGCATGAATACTCATTTTCTGAAGTAAATGAGGCACCCTTCAGGACATGGAGTCATCTTTCCTGACATTATTTTAGAGCTCTAGAAAGTAAAAAACAAATTGAAAAGCCCAAACGCATACCCTTATGCACATTTGCTCACAGGATGGTTTGCAACTAGATTAATTGTGAGTATATATCCCCCCAGGGGGTAAAACCAGCCTTCTTCCATCCCTCGTCTAGAATCTCCAATGAGTGAGAAGCAAAGCAAATGTCAAACAACACCTCCATTATCATATGTAAATTACAGAAGAAATGATTTCCTGTCAACAAAATGAATGCTGTATGTTGTTTTGGAAGTGGCATCTTATTAAACACACAATTCATTTTCATATTTAAACAAGAACAAATTCAGTGGAAATCAGCCATTTAAAATGACATCATGGTTTTTCAAGAAAAAAAGCTTGGAAATTAACATTCTAAAATATATAGCGCAACACAAACCACAGTAACACATTGATGACCAGTAGGCCCTGTTGCAAAAAACTGGTATCAAAACTGGGCTCAGGTCAAGACATTTGAGTTGGAATCCCCACCCTGCTCCTTTTAAGATGGAAGATCTTGGACAGTGGAACAATGGATGTAATGTGAAGCGCATAAAGTTCATGGTATGGCACCTGGCACTAGTAGTTGTTACCTGTTATCACCATCCTTATAATAATCTTTTGTGTATATCTTTAGTGCTGCTACCAAGAAAGAAGGCCACTGACATTCTAAAAAAAAAAAAAAAAAAAGGCAGGAATTACCAAGAACTCTACTATCAAATTCAGGATAAAGGCTCAATAAGAACAAGCCAAAAGGTGAATTATAAGAGAAAAAAAATAAAAATAATCAGAAAACTGGATCCACTTCCCTCTCCACCAATCCATGAAGCCAAATTGTTTATAACGGACATGCAAATGGGTAGCTCAGACTGGTTTCACCTGAAAAAGTACTTGTCTAAATCAGGGATTAACAAACATTTTCTGTAAAAGACCAGACTGTAATTATTTTAGGCTTTGCAGACCATTCGGACTCTGTAGCAACTCTCAAATCAGCTGTTCAGCGTGAAAGCAGCCACGGACAACGAGTAGATGAATAAGCATGGATATATTCCAATTAAACTTCACTGAAACAGGTAGTGTACCCATTCCTGATCTAAACAGAAGTTTGAGAAGTCAGTATGGTAGGTTTTTGTAAACTCTACACCCAACATGGGGCTCGAACTCACGACCCCAAGATCGAGTCACCTCGAAATCATTCCACCAAATGAGCTGGCCAGGCACCCCAATGATAGGTTTGGTTTTGTTTGTTGTTTTTCTAGCAGATGGTTTTCTGTCCACTTCCTGAAATTCCCTGACAACTGAGGGCAGGGAATGAACAGCAGAGCAGAGGGGTAGGGTACAGGGCCGGGTTCTGAAGAACCTGTTCCAAAGAGCACCAACCTATGCTGAGCACATAGTGGGAGCTCAATACATATTTCTGAGATGCTTTATTTCTTTTAAAAAGAGCCAGGCACCTGGATGACTCAGTCGGTTAAGCATTTTCAGCTCAGGTCACAATCTCAGAGTCCCGAGATGGAGCCCTTGGAGGGCTCCCAGCATGGAGCTTGCTTAAGATTCTTTCTCTCTCTCTCCATCTGCTCCCCTCTCTCTCCCACTGTACTAAAAAATAAATAAATAAGAGGCAAGGTGACAGAATGAGATTGAAACAGGTGCAAATACAAATGACTTTAAGATAGCAATGTCAACATCTGTGAAATCTGGGAAGTGGCAGTCTTGAGTTGGTTATCTGTGCTTCTCAGAGTACTGGAGGTAAAGGACCAGGGCCTTTAACTTCCACATCGCTGCAGACTGATACTTTTATTTTTTATTTTTATTTTTTTTAATTTTTATTTATTTATGATAGAGAGAGACGGAGAGAGGCAGAGACATAGGCAGAGGGAGAAGCAGGCTCCATGCACCGGGAGCCCGACGTGGGATTCGATCCCGGGTCTCCAGGATCGCGCCCTGGGCCAAAGGCAGGCGCTAAACCACTGCGCCACCCAGGGATCCCTGATACTTTTATATATAAAACAAAGACCACAGCATTGGGCAATTGCTATAAAAGTGTCTCAACTCTTACTCCCATTTTCTCTGTGGGCCTCCTTCTGGACTGATAACAGTTTGCAGACTGGTACCTGTCCTCAGACCACACTTTGAGCCCTGGGGATACTATTTTCTGGGGGGGTAACTTCCCCCTTGTTTTTGAAATATGGCACAACTGAAAATTTTAAAACAATAAAATCAGGAAGGAAGAGATGAACTGAAGACTGAATCTGAACATTTGGAGGCCATGAAGCCAATCTGCTGACATGCCAACCAAACAGGGGAGGCATGTGAAGCTTCTTTCATTCAAGAGGTATCTGCTATGGGCCAGGTAAGTACCTGTTCCTGGGCCAAGGCTCAGGAGTATAAGTCACAGTGCCTGCTGCCTTCAGGGAGCTTTCAGTTTGGTTGAGGGTTTTTCACACTGACATTGCTGACATTTTCAGCTGGACAGTTCTTTGCTGTGCGCAGCCATCCTGTCCTATGCTGTGTAGTATGCTTAGCAGCCTCCTGGCTTCTATCTACTACATGCCAGTTACACCTTCTCCAGTTGAGAAAACCTAAAAAGCCCTCTAGACATTGCCAGATGCCCCCTGAGCATCAAAATGACTTCCACTGTGAACCACTGGCCCAAAGTAAAGACTAATTACAGTGAACAAGAACTATAATATGCCAAACAGTGCAGGAAGGGGTCTGTGAAAAAACAAAAATTCCAACTATGTGGTAGCAATGACTGTCAGGAAAACGGTGGACTACATTTATCCTGCTCCATGACATTCCCACAGTTCCCAATTGTGTTGGGTTTTAGAACTGACTAGATGCCATCACCTGTGGTATGTCATGGAAGGTTCACAATAGCCCTGCCAAGGAATTACTGCATTTTGCCCTACATGGAAGAGAAAACAAAGATAATATCATTATCACCACCAATAACACAAAAGGTAACATTTACTGAGTACATATATACATAATCTATTATTCTAAGACCATTTTCACATTTAATGCTCATTATGCTCCTATTAGGGAACATCTAATATTGCCACATTGTACAGACAAAAAAACTGAGGTTAAGAGATATTAAATAACATGTCCAAGGTCACAGCACCATTAAGCAAAAGAGGGATTTAAATTTTACCACACTATAGTGGCTCCCCAATCAAGCTTCATACGTAGACACACAGTCGATCCTCATTATTCATGGAGTATGCATTTACAAACTTACTTCTCCTCTGCAATGTATTTGTTTTTTTTTTTTTAAGATTTTATTTACTTATTCATGAGACACACACACACACACACACAGAGAGAGAGAGAGAGAGAGAGAGAGAGAGAGAGGCAGAGACACAGGCAGAGGGAGAAGCAGACTCCATACAGGAAGCCCGACGTGGGACTTGATCCCTAGTCTCCAGGATCATACCCCAGGCTGAAGGCAGTGCTAAACCACTGAGCCACCTGGGCTGCCCCTGCAATGTATTTGTAAACTGAAAGTTAACACTCGCCACACTTCTGCAGACATGTATTTGCAGACATGCATAGACTGGTGAGACATTCTGGTCACCCAATGTGCATGTTATCAGAAGGGACCAAATAGGGTGATGCTCGACCTCATCTTTCACTTTTTTTTTTTTAAAGGTTATTTATTTATTCATAGAGACACAGGCAGAGGGAGAAGCAGGCTCCATGCAGAGAGCTCGACGTGGGACTTGATCCAGGGTCTCCAGGATCATGCCCTGGGCCACAGGCGGCGCTAAACCACTGCGCCACTGTGCTGCCCTCATCTTTCACTATTGATGTATAAACAAGTGCCCTTTTCATGGTCTATTTACTGCCATATTTTCACATGTTTGTGTTTGGGTGATTTCTCTATTTTAGATGACCAACAAGCACAAAAGTGCTGTCTAGTATTCCTATGTGCAAGAGGGCTGTGTTTTCCTTACATAGAAAACACACAAAAGATAAGCTTTGTTCAGGCATACATTAAAGCGCTGTTGGCCAAGACATCAATGTAAATAAACCAACAGGATGGTACACCCAGAAAAAGGAAGAGAAAATTCATCAATCTATACATGTGGCCAATCCATAAAGTGCTAAAGATCACACATTGGATGAAGGATGAAGCTATGGGGAAAAAAATCAGAAAAGTGGCTGAATATGTGGATTCTTGAGATGACAACCAAATATATATATATATATATATATATATATATAATCACAGTGGTCCCTGTTCTTTTGTGACTAAAAGCCAAAGACATTTATAGTCACATTACCCGGGTCAGGAAAATGTTAAATCTTTCTCATTCACTCTTTTATTTTAAAGATATACTACATATATGATTTGCAAAGAAATAGATATTAAATAACGTATCTGAAATAGAACCACAATAAAACAAGATTATGTACTGAGTGAATGATGAAAATGTTATGCCCCTATTACCCCTTGGAACAATGGCTCAGAATGTGCTAATTCAGCATGCATGACAACTCTACAGTGTGAATAAAGACATTGTACCTGGATTACTCTTAGAAATCCCATATTTCTGTGTTTCACTTCATAGCTCCTGAATTAAACTTTTCAGCAGTGGAACGTAGAAAACAATGTTTTAAAGCTCTTCATCCATAAACCTGTGTTTAATTAATCATTGAGATACATGATATTCTCTCACAAAACTTAACTATCCATCACCTCAAATTTGATTTGTATGGCATGGAGAGGGGCTCACAGTCCTACAGGGCTCGTGCTGTACAATAATTTGGTTTATATTTTTGCTTATAGGCAACAATTTCCCTAAACCATTAGACAAAAAAAATTTCCAATCACCCTTCATATGGTTATTCAAAAAGTAACCTCACACATATTCTAGCCAGAAGTCTACCCACTGAGGCAGAAGCCTTTCTATAACTAACTATAGTGACAGTAATTGTGCTGATCAATACACAGAAGGGGTTTGTCACTGACTCTCTATCACTGTTCTTAAATTTTAATTTCCCATGTCTTTGAAACTTTCTATTTGTGTGTATGTTTACCACAGACTATCACATTGCTAACCAGAGCAATGTTTTAGCATTGAGTATCTAGAAAAATGTTTAGCAATGAAAGATAATCAGAGGGGTACTTGGGTGGCTCAGTGGTTGAGCACCTGCTCAGGTCGTGGTCAAAGTCCTGGGATCAAGTCCTGCATCAGACTCCCCACAGGAAGCCTGCTTCTCTCACTGTGTGTCTCATGAATAAATAAATAAAATATTAAAAAAAAAAAAAAGAAAAGAAGGATAATCAGAGACACTCACATGACTATGAATAGTGAGTTGGAAATAGAATTTCTTAAGAGAACAAAGACTGGCTCCAGGTGGGATCTTAGGGTCATCCCCAAACGTCCAACAATGTGTATCTCTAATATAGAATTCCCAGAGGCTACTCAGCTGAACACAGGTCACATAAAATGCTTTAAAAAAGAATTCTATGGCAGGTGAGTCTGGAAAAGACTGGATAAAACTTTGTAGACATTCAATCACATATTACTGTAATAAAAACTCTGAGAAACCCGGAAGGGAAGAGAGGAATGAAACACTGTCTAAAATACGTTTCAGTGAGCAGTTCCCTGACCGAGTTGACGATGGATTTCTTTTAAACGCCTATAAATTCCAGGGAACAATGTTGAGAAATGTTTGAATATCTTGGTGGCCGAGGCCACAGGGAAAGATAAAACAATCCAGCACTACGTTTCTTCAGTGACAGATCCTCACTCTCGCTTCTTCAGTATGAGGGGGCATTCCAGATCAATCACCACACAGCTTTTGCCCCCGCCACTGGAAATTCAAAAACTGCACCATTTGCTGCATGACCACAAGTAAGAGCCATCTTTAGGAGGAGATGCACACTGGGCCTCATGAAACACTTCTGCATGACAATATCCATCCCAAACTAGACCAGAGGACCCAGTTAAGCCTTTCAGAATCACCTACAACTATCCCATTGAAAGGGACAAGCAGGGATCCCTGGGTGGCGCAGCGGTTTGGCGCCTGCCTTTGGCCCGGGGCACGATCCTGGAGACCCGGGATCGAATCCCACGTCGGGCTCCCAGTGCATGGAGCCTGCTTCTCCCTCTGCCTGTGTCACTGCCTCTCTCTCTCTCTCTGTGACTATCATAAATAAATTAAAAAAAAAAGTTAAAAAAAAAAAAAAAAAAGAAAGGGACAAGCATGAGAAAAGAATGTTCTCATCCAATAAAAATAGCTGTGTCCTGTTTGTTCACAGTGAGTAAAAATGGCTTCCTTCTCCCTACAAGAAAAGTAGGAGAAAAAAGTAGGAGAAGAGAGGAGAAAAGTCTTCAAATTGTGACATTTTCATTTTCAAAAGTCCTTTATCTCAATTATTTGGTGACATTAGAAGGGCCTCTAGGAAGAAGGGAGCATGGAGCTAGACTTCAGGTATCAATTCAAAAATGGATTAAGTGAGACCAGGGTATGCAGGTATATGTGCTGGCTGGGCTGACACGAGGGGCATGCTTCGATGTAGTTTGAAGAAAATGAACAAATGTAACAGGGAGAAGAGTCTGATTCATCAGAATTCCACGGTGGCCGATTCCTGTGAGAAACGCAGCCAGAAGATAAAACTTAATTATACTTTCTGAGGCCACTGGAGACATTCTTGCAGGAGGAGTGTGATGCAGGGGAGGGAAAGACTGCAAGTGTGGGAGAAGAGAGAGAGCCAGGAGGAAGGAGTGAATTTTCAGAAGTAATTTCAGGGGGACACCCGGGAGGCTCAGTCGGTGAGGCATTTGCCTTCAGCTCAGGTCATGATCCTGGGACCCTGGGATGGAACCCCACATCGGGCTCCCTGCTCAGCAAGGAGTCTGCTTCTCCCTCTGCCTCTGTCCTCCACCCCGCCACCTTACCCTCCTTGCCAGCCGGCTTGTGCTGTCTCTCTCTAGCTCTGCTCTCTCTCAAATAAGTAAATAAAATCTTTAAAAAAGGGGTGGGGGGGTAATGTTGGACACTCATGGAAAATTTTAATTAGTAACAGAGATTTTAAAGTAATAATGCTATAATGTTGAAAGACAATATGAATTCTGATCCCAGGTTGCCTGGATCCCCATCCCAACTCTCCCATTCACTCAGTGTGACCTGGGCTGCTTGCTTAAATTCTCTGTGCCGCAGGTTTTTCATGTGCAAAATGGAGATGTTAATAGTACATCTACCTCCAAAGGGTTGACATTAAATTTAAATGAGCATTTAAAGCACTTACCACTTGGCACAGTACCTGGCACACGCAAGCACTATTAAGCAGTCATGTTGCCAGAGCTGGCTCATACTGTCTCATGAGATCCAAATCCTTCCCAATTCCATCTTCACTGATATCAGCCATTGTTCACCAAAGCCACAGGCAGTTGTTAAACATTCATTGAGAGTCAGTTGTTAAAAATTTATGACATATCACACACATACACACACACACATGTGCTTAAGTGTGTACATATATATGTGTATACGGGCAGGCATATATACAAATGTGTTTGCCATCATTATTATCATTACTACGATTTTTTTAAGTGTGACTCAACCAGAGACTGAATCTTTTTTTTTTTTTTAAGTAAACTCTACACCCAACATGGGGCTCAAATTCATGGCCCCTAGATCAAGAGTTGCATGTTCTAGTGACTGAGCCAGCCCGGTGCCCCCAAAGAGACTGAATCTTGAATTCCTGGCTTTGATATAGATTACATGAAAAATCTGAGGTTGCTCCAAATTGCAAATGCTTATGGGGTGCCAGCAACAAGTATGACACAGGTGTTGTCACTGGGGCTACAGAAAAAACATGGTGAAGGGCCTTGCCCGCCTAAGGAGCATACAACCTAGCTATTTTTTGCAAAAATAATACCTGAAGTAAGACCCAAACTCACCCCATTTCACCTGCACCATTACCTCTTACTCATTTCCCACAGGAAAGGAAGAACAAGTAGGAATCTGGCACCAAATAGTTAGTGGGCACTGCTTTCCTTGGAGCCACTAGAGCTTGTCTGATCTTACTCCCTGCGCCCAGAAATCTCAGCTAATGTGGACAAATACAGCCATTGCCCTGAAGCTGTATTTGCTGTTCATCTCTCCTACTACACATACACAAAAAACCCAAGCCACACCTACATTTACATTTTTTCAAATTAATTAAAATCAACAAACATGTATCAGCCCTTAGAACGTGTCAAAGTGCTTTTAGTAACTTTCTACCTTTGGAAGCTATTCATTCACTGTTTTTAGCCACATCTTATCATACATCAAAACTGAAAAAGTCAGGGGCTCCTGGGTGGCTCAGTTAGTTAAGAGTCTGCCTTTCAGCTCAGGTCATGATCTCAGAGTCCTGGGATTGAGTCCCATGTTAGGATTCCTGCTCAGTGGGGAGTCTGTTTCTCCCTCCCTCCTCTGCCCTTCCCCTCTGCTAGTGCTCAGACTCTCTCTCTCTCTCTTTCTCAAAATAAATAAATAAAATCTTTAAGAAAAAACTGAAAGTCAGACTGTAATGAGAGTTAATTATAACACCTAATGTTTATTGAGAATTAACCATCAGCCATGCACATTCCTCTAAGTACTTTCCAATACTCCATTACACTTAACTCCTCATAACCCTGTGACATATCCTGTTAATATTCCCATTTTACAGACGTGAAGACTAAGCTTTAAAAGATTATACAAAAAATAAATAAAATAAATAAAAATAAAAATAAATAAAAAAATAAAAGATTATACAACTTGCCTAGGGTCACAGAGCTGGAGTGAACTAAAATTTGATCTGGAGTATGAGAAACTCTGGGACTCTAAGTCAGGTGCTTCTCCATCTCTGCACCACTGGCATTTGGGGCTAGGTAATTCCCTGCTCTGCAATGCTATGTGTTACATATGTTTAACATATCTCTGGCCTCTACCAAGTAGGTATCAGGAGCAAGTCCCATTTTTTAAAAAAAAGATTTCTTTAATTATGTGAGAGAAAGAGAGAACATGGGGAGAAATGGGCAGAGGGAGAGGGAGAAAGAGAGGATGTCAAACAGACACTGTGTTGAGCACAGAGCCTGATGCAGGGCTCCTACAGAGCCTGAATCTTAAGGTCACAACCTGAGCTGAAATCCAGAATCAGATGCCTAAGTGACTGAGCCACTCAGGCACCCTAGCAATTCCCATTTGTAACAATTAAGTGTCTCCAGTAAGAAGCAAACTCATTCACATGAGTTTGCCAAAATCCCCTCTGGACCAAAAATCATCCCTGGTTGAGAATTACTTCTATAAAAATTAAGAGAAATAGAGTAGAGGAATTCCAAAATCTGGCTATATATTAGAAATGCCTAAAGGATACATTCAAAAATAAGATTAAAAATGCAGATGCCAGGCTCTACCACTGATTCAGAAAATCAGAATTTATAGGGGCCCAGGATAATAGTCCTGGAAAAACTATTAGGGGAAACAGCTGAACACCAATTAGTCACGTCATCTTGGGAAATTACTCGCCTTTTCTGTGCCTCAAATCCCTTATCTATAAATTGAATGGACAAGGCTAGACTATATGTAAGACCTCTCCACGGCTGGCTAACAATCCATTTTGTGAAATCACGTGACACCCATCACTTTTCTCCTTGACAGGCTTCCATTCCACACTGCACACAGCAGCCCAAATCCTCAAAGGAAGAAGTATGTACAACTCCAATCTTTATATGACTATGCAACAATCTTGCCAAGGACAGATCCTTGACAGAAATACAATCTATTCCTTGTAGACACAATCTAGTGCAGAATCACTGCTAGGAAAAGGCTGATTTCCACTTCACATTGAAGAGACTAAAAACTTAATCCCAAATGAGAAATGGGATTAGGCAAAATGTTTGCTGCATCCATGAGAAAAAAAAAACTCCCAAACCAGGATCACCATAATGTGTATTCACAAGTCAAATCTATGACTTGAAGTGACACCAGAAAATGTGTTCATGCTTTCAGATTCATGAACTGCATTTGTGTTATTTATGTAATAAAATGTAAAAGAAAAAAGTGGAAATTTTCTATACCCTAGATATGCAGGCTTTCATCTGAAAATCCCACATCCAATTCCCAACTGGACAGAATTCATTCCATGACAAGTAAGAACTTTAGAGAATCAAACCATCATTGCAATACCTGTATATACTAGTTAAGCCCAAAATGAGAAAATTGCTGATGACCCAAACCAACAGCTTAAAAGAAGACATTTTCCTTTGCTTTTACCAATTTGTGAATAATCTGCAGGTTACATCAGTTCAGGTCACTTCTACTTTACATGCCTGTTTGTAAAAATGAAATGAAAATGGTTACATTGGAAAGTGTCTGGAGTTGTTTAAGCAAAAATGAGAATAACTATTCTTCAAGAAGGAGAGGGAAAAAATTCCTTACAAGAATGTTGAACAGAAGGGCGTCGTAGGGGACAGCGGGAAATTTCCTGGATTAGGAGTTCATGATATAGCCTTCCACCCAGAAATTGTATGTTATCAATTAAATGAGAGATGACCTGATAACCACTAAATCAACTTATGAGAAACTGATCACGCAGTAAACAGATCTATAGCTGTAATTTCAAATCACCCTTTTAAATATTTACTACCAGCACACTCTAGGAAGGGCGGGGCTACTTAAGATTAAAGTGTTAACAAAATTATTCCAACTTTCTGGGTGAGTATGGAATTACAGAAGAAGGGAATCTATTGATCTTAAATGAGATACCACTAGGCTATGATCAAGAATGAAAAATTGTTTTCTTCTATCCCAGCTTCTCATTTGATGTGTTAGATAGGTTCTGAGAAGTCTGGTGCTAAAGAATACTTGTGTCCAAGCCCAATAGGGCATCACCTAGATGACTCCTACCGCCATCTGTTGGTGGCAGGCAGGACTGAACTTTTACTTAGGCTTGCAGGATTCTTTGTTCACATTGGATCAAAGTTCCTTAATTGAGTATCTATGTTTTCATGTGTCTGTTAGTCATGTAGATGTGTTATTTGGAAAAGTATCTATTCATTTCTTCTGCCCATTTCTTAACTGGGTTATTTGTTTTTATGGGTGTTGAGTTTGATAAGTTCTTTACAGAGACTAACCCTTTATCAGATACATCGTTTGCAAATATCTTCTCCCATTCCATAGGCTGCCTTTTAGTTTTTTTGGTTGTTTCCTTTGCTGTGCAGAAGCGTTTTATCTTGATGAAGTCCCAATAGTTCATTTTTGCTTTTGCTTCCCTTGTTTGTGGTGATGTGTCTAGTAAGAAGTTGCTATGGCTGAGGTCAAAGAGGCTTCTGCCTGTGTTCTCCTCTAGGATTTTGATGGTCTCATGTCTCACATTTAGGACTTTCATCCATCAGGGAAATACAAATCAAAACCATGATGACATACGAACTCACACCTGTCAGAATGTTTAAAATTAACAACACAAAAAACCATAGGTGTTGGCAAGGATGTGGAGAAAGGGGAATCCTTATGCACTGTGGGTGGGAATGTAAACTGGTACAGCCACTCTGAAGAACAGTTTGGAGGTTCCTCAAAAGTTGAAAAAATACTACTTTATGATCTAGCAATTGCACTACTAGGTAGTTAACCACACACACACACACACACACACACACACACACGACTATTACTCTGCCATCAAAAAGAATGAAATCCTGCCATTTGCAACAACATGGATGGAACTAGAGGGCATTATGCTAAGTGAAAGAAGTCTGTCAGAGAAAGAAATACCATATGTAGAATTTAAGAAAGAAAACAGATGAGCATATGGGAAAGGGGAAAAGAAAAAAAAAGGAGAGAGAAGCCACAAGTGGCTCTTAACGATAGAGAACAAACTGAGGGCTGATAGAGGGAGGTTGGGGGGGATGAGTTAGATGGGTGATGGGTACTAAAGAGGGCACTTGATGTGATGAGCACTGGGTGTTGTATGTAAGTAAATTCTTGTATGTAAGTGAATGTAAGTTTGTAAGTCACTGAATTCTACTCCAGAAATCAATATTGCACTATATGTTAACTAAAATTTAAATTAAAAAAAAAAAACCCAAAGTTCCTTAATTGGATTTTACAAATGGAAGAACATCTTTAGACCATTCTTAATGGTATATTGCAGATATTCTGAAATATTTCTCATGTTTTTATCCCTTATATGACCAGACAATAAATGAATTCTCTGAAGGGATCTGGAGGTAAAACCTAAAATAATTGCCTCAAATTTCCTGATGCCTCATATTTTATCTTAAAATTTCGTATGACTTTGCATGGTACACTAGAGTAATCCATGTCTGGTTCTATGTAAAAATGTTTAAAGAGTGTGTATACTTTGACCGCTTACGTTTTACCACCAAATATTCAGGCTAAATTGAGGATTCATTTGAGAACACCATAGTTAGCTAGCCCAGCAACTGGCTTCAGGTTATCCTGGATATTTACAATCTCCAGAAATATTCTTGCCCCATTTTAAGAAAAACAAGCATGGGGGATCCCTGGGTAGCTCAGCGGCTTAACGCCTGCCTTGGGCCCAGGGCGTGATCCTGGAGTCCGGGGATCGAGTCCTACATCGGGCTCCCTGCATGGAGCCTGCTTCTCCCTCTGCCTGTGTCTGTGTCTCTGCCTCTGTGTGTGTGTGTGTGTGTGTGTGTGTGTCTAATGAATAAAAAAATCTTTTAAAAAAAGAAAAATAAGCATGAATTCAAGTCTGCCTCTGCCACAGTCTGCTCTGTGCCTACACTGAGCCTCATTTTCCTTATGTGTAATGTAAGGATATTGAACAGGAACTCTTGGGGTGCTTCCAGCGCTGGTCACCTCTGCAACAACGGCCATCAGACCTGCAAAGGCAAGCTCTACTCTTCTCCCTGCTAGTGAGCAACAGGTGCACACTGTTAAAAAAAAAATGGGATTTAAAAAAAAAAATTAATGTGCTTTTATTTCTCTCCTAACTTTTAAAATGTGAACATTCTGTAATTTAGTCACGGCCTTTACTTCCAGGTGACTTCTTCATTGGGTCTCAGTTCCCTTCTAAACAACAAACTTTTATTCCGGAAGGCAGTTAGCTTTTCATCATTCTTTCTGTCTACGTAACATCCAAGGACAAACCCCATAGGCACAAGTATATGTACCCAATGGTCACCAACAATCTGAATTACGTTCATCTTAAGTGCCGGAGCCTGGGTAACTCCAACGACCCCGTGACCAAGGTCAGAAAAATGAAATAATTCTAATATTTTATATAATATAAAATTTAATTAATAAAACATTGTAAATAGGCATTCCCTATCTCGTATATATTCCTAAAGGCTTTTTATTCAAGCTGGCAAAATACAAGCTCCCCCCACCCATTCTTCTCATTAGCAAAATGGGGAAATGCTTTACATGTGGGGTCACCTCATATCTACACACATTGTAACTCAATAAGGATAGACTTAGAAGGGCATCTGGCTAGCTCACTGGGAAGAGTGTGCAACTTTTGAGGTCAGGGTGGTGAGTTTGAGCCCCATGTTGGGTTGTGCAGAGATTACTAAAAAAATTTATTTTTTTTAAAGATTTTATTTTTTTATTCATGAGAGACACAGAGAGAGAGAGAGAGAAAGGTAGAGACACAGGCAGAGGGAGAAGCAGGCTCCACGCAGGGAGCCCGATGCAGGACTTGATCCCGGGACTCCAGGATCACACCCTGGACTGAAGGCAGGCACCAAACTGCTGAGCCACCCAGGGATCCCCTAAACAAAATTTTTTATTTTATTTTTTTTTAATTTTTTTTAAATTTTTATTTATTTATGATAGTCACACAGAGAGAGAGAGGCAGAGACATAGGCAGAGGGAGAAGCAGGCTCCATGCACCGGGAGCCCGACGTGGGATTTGATCCCGGGGCTCCAGGATCGCGCCCTGGGCCAAAGGCAGGCGCTAAACCGCTGCGCCACCCAGGGATTCCCCCTTAAAAAAAATTTTTTTTAAAGGATAGACTTAAGAGCTCAAGAGTGGAGCAAAAGTTGATGCTGAAGACTCAAGCAATGATCACATCAAAAGAGGTCTCAAAGAAAGAATTCTAAAAACTCAATAAGAAAACAACCCAATTAACAATGGACCAAAGACCTTAACAAACACATCAGAAGCCAAATAAGCAAATGAAAAGGTGCTCCACATCATGTGTTGTCATGGAAATGCAAATCAAAACAAGAAGACACCTGTTAGAATGGTCACAGTCTAGAACACTGACAAGTTCAACTGCTGGCAAGGATGTGAAACAGCAGGAATTCGTTTTTTGTTTTGTTTTGTTTTAAGATTTTATTTACTTATTCATGAGAGGTACAAAGGCAGAGAGAGAGAGAGAGAGAGAGAGAGAGATGCAGAGGCAGAAGGCTCCATGATGCAAGGAGCCCAATATGGGACTCAATCCTGGAATCCCAGGATCACGCCCTGAGCTGAAGGCAAATGCTCAACCACTGGGCCACCCAGGCGTCCGGCAACAGGAACTCTTATTCATTGCTCATAGGAATGAAAAGCAGTATACCCAGTTTGGAAGACAGTTTGGAGGTTTCTTGCAAAACTAAACATACTGTTACCATAGTATCAGCAATCACACTCCTTGGTATTTACCCGAAGGAGGTGAAAAATTATGTCCACACAAAACTCTGCACAGATGTTTATGGCAGCTTTATTTGTAGCCACCACATCATGGAAGGAACCAAGATGTCCTTCAGTAGATAAATGGATAAATAACCTGTGGTACCTCCAGACAGTAGAATATTATTCAGTGTAAAAAGGAATGTGCCATCAAACAACTAACCGAAAAGAAGGAATGAGCTATGGAGCCATGAAAAAATATGGAGGAACCTTAAACGCGTAGGACTACGTGAAAGAAATCAATCTGAAAGGTTACATCCTCTATGATTCCAACTATAAGACATTCTGGAAAACACAAAACTAGGGAGACAAAGGATCAGTGGTTGT
This sequence comes from Canis lupus dingo, assembly GCF_003254725.2. Lineage (NCBI taxonomy): Eukaryota > Metazoa > Chordata > Mammalia > Carnivora > Canidae > Canis > Canis lupus. The sequence continues at coordinate 25,871,550 of NC_064262.1, read as the reverse complement.
CAGGGGTTGGGGTTGAGGGGAAGTATAAACAGGCAGAGCACACAGGATTTCTAGGGCAGTGAAGACACTCTAAACACTCCTACAATGATGCATGCATGTCATCACACATTTGTCTGACCCACAGAATGTACAGCACCAAGAGCGAGCCCCAACATACACTACGGACTCTGGGTGGTAAGGACATGTCCATGCAGGCTCACCGACTGTAACAGGTGTCCCACCCTGGTAGGGGATGCTGAGGGTGGCGGAGGCTTTTTTACATGAGGGGGTGGGGAAGATACAGGAACTCTCTATCTTCCTCTCAATTTTGCTGTGAACCCAAAACTGTTCAAAAAAAGAAACTCTTCACAAAATGGGTGTGTATGTAAAGAAGATAGATTGTTCAGCAGCTTCGGTTTTCCCACGTGGTGGCCTGTGGATTCTTCACACTCTGACAAGCCCAACAAGATAATGCGCCGGCACAGAGAAGCCTGATGAGCATGAGCCTTCCGCTAATATTCTGGCAAACCCTGAAGAATGCAAGCCTTCAAATGTATTCTCTTTTTCTTTTTCTTTTCTTTTTTTTTTTTTTTTGTAAAGACTTTATCTATTCATTTATGAGAGACACAGAGAGAGAGAGGCAGAGACACAGGCAGAGGGAGAAGCAGGCTCCATGCAGGGAGCCCGATGCGGGACTCGATCCCGGGACTCCAGGATCACACCCTGAGCTGAAAGCTGACGCTCAACTGTTGAGCTACCCAGGCGTCCCTCAAATGTATTTTCAAGAACAAAACGAGTCACTGTATTTCTCCCCTCTGATCGCAGACATTCCCAGTCCCTCAAGGTGCCAATGAAACTCTACATATGGCAACTCTATTTTCAGGAAAAATTGCAACGTGTAAGAAGAGACTGTGTATCACCAGCCTAATCCCTTCTGTCCCGCTTTCATAGACACAATTCAGCCTCCCCTCGTTCTACAGCAGCTATTTCCAGACAAGCTCCAACACCACCTTTCCCCTCAAGTGACCACCAGAAAACCCCGAAAACACAAACCAGAATCCCAGTGTGCCTTTCACCTGTTCGGTATTCCCTCTCCAGCCCTGCTCCAGGTGTTCTGCAGTTAGAAGGCGGCCCCCCGCGCACCCTGCTGTATAATTCACACTCTGGTACGCTTCCCAGTCAGATCAGTAGTCTAAATTTGCACTACCACAAAAGCTTCAAGCGATTAATCAGTTGCAAATCAAATATTAAAAATGAGGATTAATCTCATCACTGCAGCCTGACAGATGCATTTAGTGTTAATAAATAAACTTCAAACTTCCTGCAGACCCTGTAAAGTGCATTCCCAATTTGCTCTCGCTCCTGGTTCCTAATAAGGAGGAGGGGGAGAGCTCCATTGATATTCTACGGCTGCACTACACAAGTATTAAAGCAGCCGGCTCGGCTGTATCGTGGAAGAGGAAAGAATCAGAAATTAGAGGGGGCGAACATTCTGACTTGATGCTCTCTGATCCCCCTAACGAACCTTCAACCGCACCATCAGTCTCGATCACATCATGTGGGCAGGGAGATTCATGAGGCCAAATAAAAATACGATTATGATATTCAGGGACATGTGCAATCGAAGGATAGATGAAAAACCCCATATGTTTGGAGTTTGCAGTATAATTTAAAACAGCAACATACTGGCCTTAAAAATGAAACCCCCATGGCCTCCACACTTCAAGGATCATGGAAAGACGCTTGGTAAGAATAAACCAATTCAGAAAACTTGCCGTCATCAGTTTCAAAGTAACTTCTGCCAAAGTGCAAATGGCGATTTAAAAACAGGGGCTAGGGGATCCCTGGGTGGCGCAGCGGTTTGGCGCCTGCCTTTGGCCCAGGGCGTGATCCTGGAGTCCCGGGATCAAGTCCCACGTGGGGCTCCCTGCATGGAGCCTGCTTCTCCCTATGCCTGTGTCTCTGCCTCTCTCTCTGTGTCTCTCATGAATAAATAAAATCTTTAAAAAAAAAAAAAAAAAAACAGGGGCTAAAGTGCCAGAAAAATACATGAACGTTTAGCAAGAACACATTAGAGCACACATAAGAAAGTTACATACTGTACACCTGAAACTCATCATAGGATATTATGCGTCAATTATACTTCAAATTTTTTTTAAAGTTATGTGTTGTGGAATGTGTAAAAAATAAGCAGAGGTGAACTCAAGTGAACGCATATAGCATTGCAGCACAGCAACGCATTAGTGTATTAGAAACAAAACAAAAATCAAACCCACCAGGGACCAAGTATTACTTAATCCCAAAAGTGAAGAAAAGTACAGTAAAAAGATCTGCTGGGGTCTGAACAAGACATATTCCTGCTGCACTTTCAGTATAGCATGACGACATTTACAGCATTATATTTAATAGTGAATTGTGGGAACTGCGTGACAGCAGCTGTAATTACAAAATGATGCTACATCTATAAAAAGAAATTCGACATAACCGTTAGAAATGACAAGACCTACACACAATAATGAGAGGAAAATTATAATGGACAGGATGGAAGCTATCGTCACATTTTTATAAAATGTATACATGTACATGTATGTATTTGTCTATATTTAAAGTAAGAAGCACGGGAGAAAGACATACAGCAACCAATTACAGGTGGTTAGCTCTGAGGAAAGAAACTGGAGCAGAGGTTCCAGTTTTTACTCTATAAATTTCTGAAATCTCAGATTTTTTAAATGAACATATTTTCTTTGTAATTATATATATAATATATATCCTCCATATTCCATTTTTACTCTATAAAATTTCTGAAATCTCAGATTTTTTAAATGAACATATTTTCTTTGTAATTATATATATAATATATATCCTCCATATTCCATTTTTACTCTACAAATTTCTGAAATCTCAGATTTTTTAAATGAACATATTTTCTTTGTAATTATACAGATAATTACAAAGAATGGGCGCATATATATATATATATATATATATATATATATATATAAAGAATAAAGGGGGGAAAATCTGAATTAAAAACACAGAATGGGAACCAGCACAGAGAGGTCATCCAGGGGAGGCTATGGCCATCACCTCCATCAAAGACAACGCTCCTTTTTCTGAAGACTCTGGGGAACACGGCAGAGCTCCTGGATAATCTAGTCAATTGCTAAACAACCTCATCGGTGAACAGGCCTTTTATCTACGTCCCTCTCCTCATTCTCAGCTCAGGGCCAATCCTTTTCTACTTTCCTCAGGAGCTACAGAAAACAGATGGTCACATCATCCTTTGAATTTATCAATGAATTACACAAAACCAACAGCATTTTTCCGGAGGGACAGTATTGTGTTTGACAATACAGAGTGACATATCCCAGCTCGCTCTTCACATGGAAACTCACCAGACTTCATTACTAATGAGCTAGTCAAAGGCGCTCTATCAGATATATTTAATTTAATAAAAACAAGTATTAATTCAGTGTCTCCCGTGCACTTGGTATTTTATTATGAGTTGTGGAGGGTCCTTTAGAAATGTAAAATTTCATGGTTGGGAGGAAGAAAATGATAACAAGGGGATAAATAATTCAGAGTACTTTATGATTAATTAGGAGAATGGGGCAGCCTGGGTGGGTGGCTCAGCGGTTTAGCGCCGCCTTCCGCCCAGGGCGTGATCCTGGAGTCCCAGGATCGAGTCCCATGTCGGGTTCCTTGCATGGAGCCTGCTTCTCCCTCTGCCTGTGTCTCTGCTCTCTCTCTATCTCATGAATAAATAAAATCTTAAAAAAAATAATTAGGAGAATGTACTCATTTTTACTACTAGTAGTACTACTATTAGTATTATCTTTTTTTAAATTTTATTTAAAAATAATACTTTATTCATGAGAATAAATATTTTATTTATTCATTCATGAGAATAAATAAATATTTTATTTATTTATTCATGAGAGACACAGAGGGAGAGACACAGGCAGAGGGAGAAGCAGGCTCCATGCAGGGAGCTTGACATGGGACAGGATCCTGTGTCTCCAGGATCACGCCCCGGGCTGAAGGCAGTGCTAAACTGCTGAGCCACCCGGGCTGCCCTACTATTAGTATTATCAAAGTATGAGCAAGATGTTTAGAGTTGAGCCTTGGATAAACAGGGTGCAGAGAACTTTCAGGACTTTTTCAAAATTTACCGTTTTGTTTTGCCTTTCTTTTTAAAATCTTTATTTTTTTAAGATTTTATTTGTTTATTCATGAGAGACACAGAGAGAGAGGGAGGCAGAGATACAGGCAGAGGGAGAAGGAGGCTCTACGCAGGGAGCTGGACATGGGACTCAATCCCGGGTCTCCAGGGTCACGCCCTGGGCTGAAGGCAGGCACTAAACCGTTGCACCACCCAGGGATCCCCCCTTTTTAAAATCTTTTGATATTTACCATCTGCCAGCAAAGGTCCAGCAAGCTTTGAAAAGAAGAGCCTGGGAAGTGGGCTTGGGTGAACAGTAAGTCTAAGAAATTTCTGTAGTCATTGAGGCACCCTGCAGAAAAGCTGGGACTGGGGGCAGTGGCCCAGATGTATCTATGAAGATCTGACCTGGTTTGAAGACAGACCAAAAAGGTTTGGGTTTCCACGACAAAAGGTCATGTTTTGGTCCATTACAGAAACAGAGAAGGAAAATGTTAGATTGGAGAAGGTTGCTTAAGGTAATGGAGAAGAAACCATGTCAAGAAGAGCAAACAGGAAGGCAGTTTAAAAATGCAAAATGGGTCTCAGGTACCTGGGTGGTTGAGTTGGCGAAGTGGCCAACTCTTGATTTAGGCTCGGGTCATGATCTCAGGGTCATGGGATTGAGCCCTACATGAGGCTCCGTGTTCAGTGAAGAGTCTGCTTCAGATTCTCTCTCTCTCCTTCTCCCTCTGTTCCTCCCCCTGCTAGCTCACTCCCTCTCTCTCTCCCTCATATAAATAAATCTTTAAAAAATTTCAAAATGGAGGGAGCCAGGCTCATTCAGTTGGTAAAGCATGCTACTTGATCTCAGGGTCATGAGTTCAAGCCCCACATTGGGTACTGAGCTTATTTTTTTATTTTTTTGGAAGATTTTATTTATTTATTTATTCATGAGAAACACACAGAGAGAGGCAGAGACACAGGTAGAGAGAGAAGCAGGCTCCTTGTGGGGAGCCTGAGGCAGGACTCAATCCCAGGACCCCAGGATCATGACCTGAGCCAAAGGCAGATGCTCAACCACTGAGCCGTGCAGATGCCCAGAGTATTGAGTTTAAAAAAAAAAAAAAAAAAAAAAAGTCAAATGGGATGCAGATTTATCCCTCGGGAGAGGGAATCACAACTGAGTGTTGACTCTTCCCTTTCTACACCTTACAGCTTTCTGCAGTTAGTGTCAAAGTGTGGGTGGAGGGTGACTTCTCTACTTCTCTCACTCATTCCTATCTCTCACTCTTTGTACCCACGTCAAAAGGTACAACCCTTCAAATGCCAAGTGACCCATTTCTGCCTAATCCAAATCTGCAAAGGTGTGAACTACAGAACAAAACATCAGAGAACATGTCACTTGTCAGAACAAAAGCTCAAAATTCTATGAACTGTTGGTAGGCTATGTGTGTTCCCCTCCTATTAAAAACATTAGTTACTCATACTGCAAAGTGAGAGTATTTTTGTGTTTTAAGGAACCACTGTGTGGACCAAGAAATGAAATCAAAGTCTTCCTTGCTAACAAAATAAAAGTGTTACATGAGCTCAAATAACAACATAATGGGATTAAGGGAAACATACAGAGGTCCTCTGGTCCTAAGTAGAGGGAGTGGATAATCCACATGTCCTTGTGTCCACTCTATGTTCTTGGACTTTAAAAAGACTCTGGGAAGCACAGGCATATTGGGTTACACTGTCACTGACCTACGGCTTGCTTTGCTATGTTGGCAGCTCAGGACCATCTTGTTTTTTTTTTTTTTCCTTCTTTTGCTCCCAGTGCTGTTTTGTTTTCCAGATTTTCATTAGCCTCTTGTGCTAACACTGTGAACAAGAAAACTGTCAAGTGGTGTAGTATCTCTTTCCTACCCTGAAACTCAACAGGCCTCTGAAAATATGCAAAATTCCACACATACTTATTCTGTGAATTTTGAGAATTTCTTCAACTTGTCCCTTTTACTTCTAAGATAGCTATTTTCTATCCTCATTGACACCCAAATGAATAATTAAGAGCCATCCAATCTTCCACAGTGCATAATGGCCTAAGTGGTGACAGGACTCTTTTTTTATCTCCAAGTTTCACTTGCTCTGGTTTTCCTCTGCAATCACGTTGCCTAATTTCTCATTAGCTAAGCATATCTGTGGACAAACAAAACAGTTTTTCCCTAGACCATGTCATTCCCGCAGTGAAGGCTTTCCATTTACCCTGCCAACATCCTTTAGCTCAAAGATATGAACGTGGTATACTCAACTGTCTCCAATATTCTGCACTTGCATTGTGTTTGACACACAAATTACACAGAATGAGCCAGGTCTTAAAATCTAACTTGCAGGGATGACTTCATCGTAGGACCATCCCTGTGCAGGCATCCAAGGTGATAAGAGCTGTAGAGTTCATGTTTCCCTGGAGATTCTTTGATAAATCTTACTATTTCTTTAAGACCATTCCCACAGCTTAACGAAAGTCTTCCTTGGACTAATCAGAAAACTCATAAAAATGAAAAGAGAACAAGAGTTCCTGGGTGGCTCAGTCAGTTAAGTATTCGACTCTTGATTTTGGCTCAGATCGTGATCTTGGGGTGGTGGGGTCAAGCCTCACGTCAGGCTCAGTGCAGAGTCTGCTTGAGATTATCTTTCTCCTTCACCTTCTGCCCCTTCCCTGGCTTGCACACATTCTCCCTCTTGTTCCCTCCCTCCCTCTCTCTCTGTCTGTCTCAAATAAATACATTCATACATACATAAAAAGAAAAAGAAAAGAGAACAAACCCAAAGCACAGCCCCAGACATCCTTCAGACGGTTGCACATTACCTACCTGTACAGGTGACACAAGGCTCACAACCAGGTAACATCTCTATTTTTGGCCAGCAGTTCTCAAACCCCACTGACTATCCACAAGGGATGGAGGGGGAATGTCACAGGAAACTAAATCACCGAGTGTTCAGGTTTGCAAATTATTTTCTACTTTTCCTATAAAGTAGAATGAATTGGGGGCATTCTTATTAAAAAGGCCCACGCAGATCTGTGTTCTAATAGGTCTTCTTGAGTTCAATGAGAAATGTGTGAATTTATAACTAAAATGTCAAGTGTTCCACAGAGTCCTTATTTATGTTGGAACCCACAGTAACAAACAGACACTAATGAAATTTTTTAAGACCTCAATTTAATTTTCTTCTAAAATGAATTTTACATAAATTGCTGATTTACTTACATGCTTAAAAAAATACTGCTAAAAATTTTAGAGCTTACAATGGTGATGTTACTCTAATTTTTGCCATGGAAAGGTATCATCATGTCACACATTCTTTAGAGGCAGAAGAATGACCAGGCCCCAGGATGACTGATCAAGAGCAAGAGATAGGTGTAGCTTTAAAGAAAATCCTTCATTGCTCCCTCTTCCCTCTACCCACCAGAAAGAAAAGTACTGTAATGGTTGGAGACGAGGAAGAGCATGTTAGTGGTCTCCAGACCAGGTGGTGTTTCATTCTGTTGTCTGAGTCCGGGGCTGTGGAATCTTTCCGATCTCCATAGTTTCAAAGAGATTCTTGAGCCATAGCAGAGTTAAGGCTGTTATAGGACAAGGGCAGGCCCAGATGACATGAATATTATGGCCTTCTTTCTTCTCCTGAGAAGTGGGATGAAAGGCAGACAGAGCCTAGTTCCCATCCTGATCCCAAAGTGTTCTCCCCTTTAAATATGGGTAAGAAAGGTAGAATGGCATCCTAGAGAAAAAGGCCTTACACCTCAACATTTTTCTTTATATGCTTTCTATTCTCTCATGAAATTAGGTAGGATAAGCTATGAAGTATCTCCCTTGGATACCTCAAACTCCCCTTGGCCAAGACAGACCAGTGGACAGTTTGCCTAAGGTAGCTCTCCACCAACCATTTTTTTTAAAAGATTTTATTTATTTACTCATGAGAGACACAGAATGAGAGAGAGAGGCAGAGACACAGGCAGAGGGAGAAGTAGGTTCCATGCAGGGAGCCTGATGTGGGACTCGATCCCGGGTCTCCAAGATCACACCCTGGGCTGAAGGCGGCGCTAAACCGCTAAACCACCGGGGCTGCCCTCCACCAACCATTTAGGCAAACTTATGCTGTTACTCATTCCTTCTTTTGGATTTGTCTCTGAGTGTGCTAAGACTATAGTTACCAAATAATTTACCATCCAAGCAGGACAATTCTTGAGGGCCCAAGGGAGTATTTTAATAATTATAGTGAGGGATATACACTAGAATTGTCCCAGGCACACCAGGAAATTATGGTATGAGTTTTCTCATAACAGATTGGAAAGATTAGATATTCAAGTTTGAACTTTGGGAAGGATAAAGGATTGGTTTTGGCCTACATTGGTTTTTAAGAGTTTTGGTTCATTGACAGGGCTCACGAAAGGAGTCCTCCATAAGTCCATAGGTCCAGATGTGCTTAATCAAAATCTGTGGTGAGGTCTGGGACAAAGCATCTATACTTTGATTCATCATTCTGCACACATGTCTCAGGAACTTTGAGAACAGAACTTAGGTGTTCCTTAGCTTATAGGCTAAAACACCATTAAAGACACTTAAGGACATCCACTCCATTATTTATGACATTAAGAATAATTCTAAATCACTGTCTCTGAATTTATTCCTTCTCTTTTCCAAAGGCTTTGTTCTTACTCATAACCCACAATCTAGAAGCATCTATCCCAAACAAGCCATTCCCACAGAATTCCTTGAAAGTAACAAAGGACCTATACGACTCTGAAAGATAAAATCATTATTTTACCCTGCCCATATTTTTGAATGTGAGTTAGAGAGTTTTCACTGTAAATGAACAACCCAAACATTTTTAAGAAAAAGACTCTTCATATGTTTATATACCCAACTGGGACAGACATTACAATTTACACTATCATTTTGCTGTCACAGTGTTTGGAAACATTTTCTGAAGAAGATAACTCCAAAAAACTTTCTGTTTAAATAAGCACCGCAGACCCTCTGCACTTATATTTATGCTCAAGTTCACTAAGACTCCAATGCAAAGCCATCCTGCTTTTGAACAGAACACTGGTAAATGGCCAGTGAGTAATTTCCATCCCTTGTCCCCCATCCACAATCATGTAGATTAATCTGAACAAAACAAAAAGAATTTAAAGATTAGATGATGCCCATGTGAGTACATGATGTAAAAGTAGAACAAGTCCATGGCAAGGTATTATGAGTTTGGCAGGGTTAGGTGGACATAAATACAATCATACACATCTACAATTTTAATTTTTAGGGAACTCAGAGAAAAAAGAAAGAAAGAAAGATAAACCCCCTGGGAAGAGAAAATGTTCCCTTAGTAAATGTTAAAAAGAAAACCACGAGCCCCATTAGAATGGCATTCCATAGGCTGAGTCCAAAAACCCGGGCTTGATGCCTAATCTAACTGCAGTTTCAACCTCTCCTCCAAAATGTGGTCTTAACAGCCCAATCAGGAATCTTCACATCCAATGAATCTCCCCACAGGCTTTCTCCATCCCCAAAATAAGATGAAGTAATCTATATGACAGACTTCTTGCTCTTTTCCCTAAGGGAAAGCCACCAGAGCAATCATTTCCTTTTGCTAAAAGCTTTTTTTGCCCCACCTTCTTTCCTATTAAAACCTTCCATTTTGTACAACTCCTCAGCACTCCCTTCTCCTTGCTAGATGGGATGCTGCCCAATTCATGAATCCTTTAATAAAGAAAATTAGATCTTCAAATTTACTCAATCGAATTTTGTTCTTTAACAGTAAAACAAAATATTCTCTTGGAGGGATACTTGGGTAATGAGTCCAGGATTGAAAATGAATGCAAAACCAGAAAAGAAGATCCAACCACAGCAAGGAGTCTGGCCCTAGCCTGACAAAAACAATCCTGCCAAAGAATAAAGAGTGAGGGATCACTCTACCCAGTATTAAGGCTTATTACACAGCTCCAATAATCAAGACAGTGTGGTAGTGGCAGAGGGATAGACACATAAATCAATGGAACAGAATACAGAACAGAGAAATTGACCTCACAAACATGCCTGATTTTTGACAAAGTTGCAAAAAGCAGACAATGGAGGAAGGACAGGCTTTTGAACAAATGGTGCTGGAAGAAGTGGGCATCCATATGCAAAAGAAAAAAATGAATATTGACCTAAATGTCATACCTCTTACAAAAATCTTATTCAAAACAGACCATGATGAGCACTTGGTGGCATAGCTGGTTAAGTGTCTGCCTTCTGGCTCAGGTCAGGATCTGCTTTGGGCTCCCTGCTCAGTGGGTAGTCTGCTGCTCCCTCTGCCCCTCCCTGGGCTTGTGCCTATGTGCTCTCTCTCTCCCCACTTCTCTCTTCAGGGGGGAAAAAAAGGAAATAAATAAAATCTTAAAAAAAAAAAAAAACATACCATGAACTTAAATGGAGAATGTAAAACTATAAAACTTTAAGGGATTCAAAAAAAAAAAAAAAACAAAAAAACAAAATTTTGTAGGATCGAGGGCTAATGTTATCAGAGTTATCATGCTTGACATTAAAGGCATGATACACAGAAGGAAAACTTGATCATTTGAACCTTGTCAAATTAAAAATTTCTGCTCAATGAAAGCCCATCTAGAGAGAATGAGAAAAACAACATCCAGCCTGGGAGATGAGATCTGCAAATCACATGTGACAAAGGACTGCTATCCAGAACATATAAAAAAAACTCTCAAACCTCAAGATTTTGAAAAATCCAATTAGAATATGGGCAAAAAATGGGCACCTGGCTGGCTCAGTTGGAGGAGTGTGCAACTCTCAATCTTGAGGTTGTGAGTTTAAGTCCCTCATAGGGTAGGGAGATTACCTAAAAATAAAATCTTAAAAAAAAAAAAAAAAAAGGAGGGGAGGGGCAAAAGACCTGAACAGACATCTGACTGAAAAGGATGTGCAGATGGCAAGTACACAAAAAAATGCTCAACATTATTATTACGTATGCATGTATTATTTTGTATCAACATTATTGCATTCAGAAAAAGCAAATTTAAACGACAGTGAGATCACTTCACACCTATCAGAACGAAGAAAATGAAAATAGTGACAACACCATATGCTAGTGAGGATATGAAAAAACTGGATTATGCTTCTATATTGCTGGTGAGAATATAAAATGGTATAGCCACTCTGGAAAACAATTTGTCAGTTTTTTATAAAACTAAACATTTGACCAGCAATTATACTCCTGTGAATTTATCCCCCCCCCAAAAAAGGGAAAATCTTTATTCAGAAAGGGGAAAAAAAAACACTAGAAACCCATTTGCGAATATTCATAGCAGCTTTATTTGTAATAGCCAAAAACCTAATTCAGCCAAGACACCATTCAACAGGTGAATAGTTGTGTGGTGTGTGTGTGTGTGTGTGTGTGTGTGTGATGACACACCCAACTCAGCAATGAAAAAGGGACAGACCATTGATACTGGCAACAACTTGGATAAATCTCCAGAGTCAATCCCAATTCCAAAGGGTTAACAGGTATTATTACTCCATTAACATCAAACTTTTGAATGACAAAATTTTAGAAATTCAGAACAAGGAGGCAAGAAAGAGGTAGGTGTGACTGTAAAAAGACAGTCACAGTGACACTTTGTAATGTGGAAACTGTTCAGGATCTGGAGCTTGGAGGTGGATAAACTTATGCAGGTGATAACAGTGCCCAGAAGTAAACACATACACCCATACAAATGAGTACAAGTAAAATCAGAGAAATCCAAATAAGACAAACTATATCAATTTCAATATCCTGGATGCAATATTATACTATAGTTTTGTAAAATGTTACCTTGCGAGGAAACCGGCAAAGGGTACAAGGGATCTCACTGATGCTGCAAAATTGCATGCGAATATACAGTTACCTAGTATATTGTTGAAATAGGAAACATCATAACAAGGTATACTTTCTAATTTTAAGTAAAAACACTAGCACACAAAACTAGTGAAACTATTCTAATTTTGTTAAAATGTAAGCATGTGCTTATGTATTTCTACATTTAAAAACAGACTGGAGGGGCGCCTGGCTGGCTCAGTGGGTTGCGAGGCCAACTCATGGTTTCAGCTCGGGTCATGGTCTCAGGCCCGTGTTGGACTCTGTGCTGAGCATGGAGTGCTTGTCCCTCTGCCTCTGTTCTTCCTCTGCTTCCTCTCTCTTTCTCTCTCTACCTCCCTCCCTCAAATAAATAAATAAAATCTTTTTAAAAAATTACTTGTATTTTCTTCTAATACTTGTCATTTCTAGGTGCTGGTTTTACAGATAGTTATTTACTTTTCAACTAGGGTAAGGAGTTTTCAACTTTTTTCTCAAGTTTTTAATTTATTTTTCAAGTGGTCTATAACAAACATATCATTTTTATGCTCCAGTAGTATTAAAAATACTTGATATCAAAAGGAGAAAAAAAATCACCCATATCGTATATATTTCTTACCAAACAGTATCAAAGCACACAGCTTCTCTGAGGGTTAAAATATTTTAAGTTAAGCGATTCTAGGTGGGAATGTTGAATTTAGAAATGATTATCCCTGGACTAGAAATGCCTCTTGTGATATAATTAATGAAACATATTCATATTTTCTACATACTCATATTTTTACTCAGCCAATCCCATCTTCTCTTAGAGAGGCTTTCAGTAGAACTATAAAATGCCAAGGGAGAGGATTATGCAGTCCTGAAAAACAGCTCTCTTACTTTCTGGTGTCAGAAGAAGTCTGACCAGACTGACACTCGAAATACAGGACCACTGGGAAAGGTAGAAGCAGCTGGAAAAACAATTGAGCCTGTGGTTACTAGTGTTAAAAAGGAGCAAGAGACCCAATGGAGTCACATGTGTGAAACCTCACGTCAGCAAACTAAGACTTCATCCCTAACACAGTTGCAACTTTAACCTCTCCCAGGAACTAGTCACCTTTAACCAGTCAACATGGACTTACCTGATCAGCACGGTGAGGTCATTCCCAATGGGAACCCTTCCACCTGCACAGAGAGGTTACCTAAGCCAGAAACAATCCACTCTCTGCTTATAAGCTTCTTTTTCCCATCTCCTCCCTGTCTTTAAAAACCTTCCCTTTCCTGTAGCTCTTGGGAGTTCCTTTCTATCGATGCTGCCCGATTCGTGAATCACTGAATAAAGCCAATTTGATCTTTAAATTTACTCAGTGGAATTTCTGTGGGTTTTTTTTTTTTTTTCACGGTAGGAAGTTAGACTCACTTATTTTTTTTTGTCCCCAAAACTCTCTCCATTTGCTTCAGATTCTTCCCCGGCCTGCATTTAACACCCTCTCTCAACACAGTACAAAACAAATCTGTCTGCTGCAAATATGGCCCTAGCAACTTTTTCCCCAATTACTAGGGTAACAAAGTGAACAGCAGAGAAAACACCTCCAAAAAGAATGTGCCACACTGCTGTCACGTGCTGTGCAATGACTGTGACTATTTCCTTTGAGCCCTGGTTTGTAGGACAGCTTGCCTAAAGAAACTTTAGAGTCGAAACACACCTATGAACCCCCCTGTGACCTCTTCCCATTTGTTGGTCTCTGGGTTCAGAAGTTCTCAACAGATGGTACCTCCTCCCGGCAGGATATATCTGGGGGTGTTTTCTGAATACAGAGACAAAGGGAGCTGTCACAGCAATTGAAAGGCAAAACCGGGACTCAGTGGGCAAGGGGTCTCCAAGTTTTGTGTTATGGCAAATGTAACTGAGGACTGCCCCAGTGGTCAGCAAATGGAATGCCAAGCATCTAAGCCGAGAACCTTCCTTTGGTTCACATAAATGCAAAGCATTCTTTAATGTATTTTTAATATAAGCCGCACGCAAAATTCTGCAGAATGAGAAGAAAATGCTACTTTGGTTTGTTGGGAACTTTGCTAAGGATTGTTAACCATTTCAGAAAGCTGCATCACCGGCAGCAATGCTACTTCTAATTTTCAATAGCCCATTCAATCCGTCTGTAGCAGTGAGTTTTATAGCTGAAGCATTCACAGGGGTTCCGCGTAGAAGGGCAAGCACCTGATAGTTCCTTGTGTCCTCTAGAGCCTTGCTATTCAAAGTGGGGTCTAAGACCAGTAGTACTGACTTCAATGGGGAGTTTGCTAGAAATGCAGTATCTCAAGTCTCCCAGCAGAGCTGTCAACTGGAATCTGCATTTAACAAGACTCCCAACAGAAGCAAGGCTCTAGTGAACTCACGTCCAAGAGTATATTATACGTATGGCAATAAGCATCATTTATTAGAAATTCGTTCCTTTTTTATTTTCTGTAGTTAGTTAGGTCACTACAGGACTTAGAGAATTGGATATATTAAAGGATGCATTAGGGCAGCCTGGGTGGCTTAGCGGTTTCCATAAACCAATAAGCTAAAGGCAGGCGAATGGTTAGCCTGTGGCCCGGGGCGTGATCCTGGAGACCTGGGACAGAGTCCCACATCGGGCTCCTTGCACAGAGCCTGCTTCTCCCTCTGCCTGTGTCTCTGCCTCTCTGTCTCTCTCATGAATAAATAAATAAAATCTTTTTTTTTAAAGATGCATTATCCATTAACTTCATTTGAGGATAATAAGGAGAACACTAAAAATATTTATTATCAAACAAGGAGTCACTGAGTTGAGAAGCCCGAAGTAAGAAATAAGTTACACACTGCCAGTTCTGTTTGTTCTCCGGTTTTTCTACATTAACTCCAGCTCCAGAAAAAAAAATAGTCAAATTGCAGCTGACTACAAAGGAAACAAATATGATTTTCCTGGACTGATCTTTGTGCCCCAAACTGTCCTTATAGAGGCAATGTGGTGCTAGGTCACCAAAATGTGGCATCAAGTGCAATTTGCCATTCACAAATGTAAACATGTGGAAACATATATTCCCTCTGAGGCCCAGACATCAATGCCTTTAAGGCAAAAACAAATAATCTTTGAACCCTTCTCCTGAACAGTCTTATTACTTGATAAATAAGTCCACAACTAGTGCTCTCATAGGGAAATATCTCTATGCTTTTATCACAGAAATGTCTGTTTTGAACTGAAGTAAAAACAAGATTGGATGGTCCCAGAATACTGTCAAAGGGACCTGAGCTCCATGTTCCCAAACTGCCAAATTGTCCCACAAGCAGCTCAAACGAGCATTTGACTTTCAAAATCATACTCAAGTATCTTCACCTCAACCTGTTTTTTCTTTTGCTCTGTTCCTTCAGTAATGACACTGCCCCCTCCCCCAAAAGTAAACCGACCCAAGCTCTTGGTTCTACAATAATGAAAAAGAAATCATTGAGGGGGCACCTGGGTGGCTCAGTGGTTGAGCATCTGCCTTTGGCTCAAGTCGTGATCCCAAGGTCCAGGGATAGAGTCCCACATTGGGCTCCCTACAGGGAGCCTGCTTCTCCCTCTGCCTATATCTCTGTGTCTCTCATAAATAAATAAATAAAATCTTAAAAAAAGAAAAAAGAAAAAAAATCACTGAGAATTCACTATGTGCCAGGCCCTGGTGACAACAAGACAAAAGACAGATAGTCTCCCCGGTAGAGAAGCTCATGAACAAGGAAATCCACAATGTGTAAAGCAATCCTTGAATCCTGCCTCTTACTAGCTTCCCACCTTGACTGAACTGTCAGGACCTGTTCATTTTATTTTTCAGGCATCTCTTCCATTTTTTTTACTCCATCAGCAGCTAATTATCTAACAAACGTAATCAGTTGCAGCTTCACTAAATAGAAGCTCAATTAACTGAAATCTTTTTCGTCCAAATTACAGGAAAAGAGGTTTCCATAAACCAATAAGCTAAAGGCAGGCGAATGGCATATCCATTATTTTTACATGCCAGGCATACATTCTGCTTCTTTGGGTCACAGCACTGTCATTTTCTTCTAGGAATGCATATCCCATGGCCCTTCTCTGGCTCAGTTCCTGTGGTTTCCACTGGATTGACCCTATTCCCTGGCATAAGAAAAGCACACCATCTAGCTTTGCCTGTCACAGGTCTAAGAGAAGGTGGGAAGAAGGGAATCACAGGACCCAAATCAAAACACTGAGTTTTAAATCTGGAACTTTGTTGGAAGAATGGCAAGAAGTCCAATTTCTACTGCTAATGCTAAGTGAGTAGACCTATTGGAGTCCATTTGCTCACTCAGGCAAAGATCTTCCTTGAGAGTCAAATGACTGGTGAGGAAAAGGGAATCCAGCTGACAGAGCAGGTCTGAATCCTGTTGACACATTCTTAGTAAATCCTTCTCCAGATACTTTTGCCCTGTTTTTTGCCAAAGGTGACTGGAGTTAGCTTTCTGACAATTGCAACAAAAAATACAAATGCTTCAAGTTTTATTTCATTTCATTTATTTTTCTTTAGTTTTATTTCATTTTAATTGCCAAATTTAGTTAAAAAAAAAAAAAGACTTCCAACCAAATCTATAAAACTTTAACCACTATAAGGGCCTATGTTAAAAATGGATCCTTGTTAGGACACCTGTGAAATCCCATGATACAATACTAGGGTATGGAAGAGATGAAATTTTGATAAGTATACCCTCCCCCCTTTACAAAAACAGCAACACATGTGAACTAACTTTGGACTGTCCAGAAAGACCATTCTCAAAGAGTGTTTCTCAAGACACCAGTCCCTTAAGAAAAAGAGTTTGGGGGCAAATGTGTGTGCTAGCCTGCCTACTATGTTCACTACTTAGAAATCAGGGTGTCTAATTAGCCTTTTAAGGGCACTGGAACTTACGTATTTAAGAAACCTGCTTCCCAGTGTTCTCTGACCTCCTAAATTTCTAATTTCTTTTATTATTATAACTTTAATTTATTTATTTTTAGCAACAGCCAGTAACATTTCACTAGGAAGTCACTGCACTCCAGGATCTACTAGCACTGTCACTATTCCTGCTCTTGCCAGGTTGCTGTTGTATGGGTACAATGTAAGAACCTTGATTTTCAAAACCTAACAGAATGTAAATCTCACTCTCTCAGCATATCTCACGATAATACATTTCCAGAAGTTATGCTGTCAGCACTGTGTTACAGTTATTAATCTTGTATTTGGAGCTGTTGGGGCTATTTGTGCTCGTGTGTAAGCAAAAAGAAAGGTATGTGTAACTGAAATCACCCCAGAAAATAAGTGTTTAAACCAATCCCAACTTAATTACTTTCTCAAAGAAGCTAAGACTGCTTTCTATGACAAATTGTACTTGATTTAATAATCAAAGTCAAAGTGTTACATTTCTGAACAGAATAAAATTCAGGTTATAGCTAATTACTCCAGAGTTGAAATTTAAAATTCTGTATTTGTGATTTAATCACATGACCCTAACACTATTTGAGCTGAAGCAAGTAGATAAGTCTAGGCAGAGAAGATTTATTTTTTAATGTAATCTGGGTATTCCTGGATCAGATATGCCTACTCAGAAATAGTGAAAAATAGAGCTCAAAGAATAAACTCAATGTTAGAACATGTGATACAAATGCATGTTTTAAATGTTTCAATGGTCAACAAAGTATGGTATCATTCATTCATACTTGTATGCATATTCATTTATTTAATAGATTGCTAATGGCCTATCCTGGGCTGAGTGCTATGTTAGGTGATAGGAAGAGAGTGGTGAGCAAAATCAGACTTTTCTTTCTCTCAGGTTACTGGCTGAATTGTGCTCCCACATCCAACCCTGTAAATGCATATGTTGAAGTCCTAACCCTCAGTTTCTCAGAATGTGACTGTATTCGGAGACAGGGTCTTTAAATAAGTAAGTTAAAATGAGGTCATCAGGGTAAGCCTCACTCCAATACGCCTGGTGTCCTTCCTTATAAGAAGAGAAAATTAGAACATAGACATTCACAAAGGCAAGACCATGTGGAGACTCAGAAAACAGTCATCTACAAGCCAAGAAAGGGAGTCTCAGAAGGAACCAACCTGCTGATACCTTGATCTTGGAGTTATAGCCTCCAGAATTGTGAGAAAATAAATTTCCGTTGGTTAAGCCACTTAATCTGTGATACCTTGTCATGACAGCCCTAATAAATTAATACATTTATAAAGATTAAACTCTGGGCTCAAATTGTGGCTTAGTAGGTTGGGCATCCAACTCTTGGCTTTGGCTCAAGTCATGATCTTAGGATTGTGAGATCAAGCCCCAAGTGGGACTCTGCACTCAGAGGGGAATCTGCTTGGGATGCTCTCTTTCTCTTTCTGCCCCTACCCATGTTCCCACATACTCTTTCTCTAAAATAAATAAATACATATTTTTAAAAAGTAAAGCTTAAACTCTATCTGAAGAGCCAGACTTTTTTTTTTTTAAGATTTTGTTTATTTATTCATGATAGACACAGAAAGAGGGAGAGACACAGGCAGGGGGAAAAGCAGGCTCCATGCAGGGAGCCCGACATGGAACTCGATCCTGGGTCTCCAAGATCACACCCTGGGCTGAAGGCGGCACTAAACTGCTGGGCCACCCAGGCTGCCCCTGGAGAGCCAGACTTGGATCAAGTAATCACACAAATAAACCCAGACCTGTAGCTCTGACTTGGTGCAGTGTGACCCAACAAAAGGAGCTGTAAGAGAAGAGAATGACCTAGTAGGGAAGACCAAGAAGGCCTTCCTTCCCCAAGAAAGCATACCTGAACTGAGATGGAAAGGAGAGGAGGTAACAAGGTGAGAAGGGACAGGACATACCTTCTAGGCAGAAAAACCAGGATGTGCAAAGGCCCTGTGGAATATCTGTGGGACCAATGGCAAGCAGAAAGGTGAAGGAGCAGAAAGCAAGGAAGTGCCATAGGAGATATGTTGCTGGCAGATAGTAAAAGGCCAAGCCACATTGTTCAAGATAAGGAAGGAGTTACTGGGATGCCTCGATGGCTCAGCAGTTGAGAATCTGCCTTTGGCTCAGGATGTGGTCCTGGAGTCCTGGGATTGAGTCCCACATCGGGCTCCCTGCATGGAGCCTGCTTCTCCCTCTGCCTATGTCTGTCTGTCTATCTGTCTCTGTCTCTCCTGAATAAATAAATATTTTTTTAAAAAAGGAAGGAGTTATTATTACAATCATATTCCAAGGGTCTATGAATCTAGATGGAAAAAGCTACATTCTGATTTTCACTAACTGTTAACTAAAACTCAGCATTTCCATCTACTATGAATCTTGATAACAGATTTTGAAAATATTATAGCAATATCTGCAACTTTTTCACCAATAGAAATTAGAAGTATTTTCAGATCATGTTAGGGTTTTTGCAGACACCTTGAAATGTATTTGTGTTCATTACTATTTTGAAATTATTAAGTTATTATGCTTTGTTACATAACCCATTTAAAGAAGCTCATATGTTACTCCTATGATCCATGTAGCACATATTTATTTAAAAATATTTGGCTAACTGTATGTGAATATAATTGTTTCCTTTGTTATGTTATTTCATGCAGCTAAAAATAGTATTCTGAGAAGGTCTCATAGGCTTTACCAGACTGTCAGGAGGGTCCAGGCACAGAAATTTAGGACCTCTTAAGGTTCCTGTTTTGTTTTTATTCGAAAATGAATTACTAGTGTGTCACTTAGGTAAGTTTTTTAACACCTCTAAGCCTTGGTTCTCTCATTAGTGAAATGGGGATTGATAATATTCTCTCTATCCAGTACAGCGGATCAAATGAGTTGATACATACAAAATGTTTAAATGGTGCTCGGACTTAGGAATGCTTAATAAATAGCAGATACTGTTTTATTATTGATGAAAATGCATTGCGGTGTTTTAAGTTGAGGGAGTGATGATGGTCAAGTTTACGCTTTGAAGATCATTCTGGCTCTAACACAGAATACTTGAAAGGGGTCAGGGTGGTGACCAAAATAGAGGATAGCAAGAGCAGTGCCACATTTGAAGAATATCCTAACCTAATATGAAACTTTTTAGTAGAGGAAACCATTTTTCAAATCAGATCTTAAGTAGAAGGCAGATACATAAATCATAGAAGCAGAACCACTCCTACTGAAGCTGGGTGTGGAGTTCAGAATCACATTAGCTCAGCATTTCTCTTTCCTCCCAATCAATTTGGACACACTTATAAGAAACTCCTAAATCTACAGAGACCATAATTTGAAAACTGGTCATGGTTATTTTCTTACAGGGTACTCCTGTTATTCTGTGTTGTCAAAACCACTAACTAACCCCAGGTTCTCACAAACTGTAGGATCATCCATTTCTCAATTTCCCTACAGGTTAAGTTTCACTTCATTTATTCAAAAGTATGTGTTCAGTGTTCAGTGTGTGCCAGGCACGGTTTTAGACAGTGAGGACACAGCTGTACTTATAGCATTAAACAAAAAATATTGGGAGCTGAGGAGAGTAGACAGAAAATTAACAAAATAAAAAAACAGTACTTAGAGATGATCATGATATAGATTAACATTTATAAGGCTATGACATAGTAGCTGATAACAAGCATATCTTACTTCTTGGCATCCCAGCCTAATGTTCAGAATATTCTAAGCCAGCTTCCTGAGTGTATCATAACATTCATTGCTTTTTTTTTCATAAAAGGACATCACTATTTGCTTATCCTATTTTTTTTTAAGATTTTATTTATTTATTCATGATAGACACAGAGAGAGAGAGAGGCAGAGACACAGGCAGAGGGAGAAGCAGGCTCCATGCTGGGAACCCAATGCGGGACTCAATCCCGGGACCCCAGGATTGCACACTAAACCACTGAGCCACCCAGGGATCCTGCTTATCCTATCTTTATATTATTTATTTTTTAAAAAAGATTTAGTTGAGAGAGAGAGAAAGAGAGCAGTGGGAAGGCGCAGAGGCAGAGGGAGAGAGAGAGAATCCTGAGTAGACTCCCTGCCGAGCTCAGAGGCCCTATAAGGGATCATGACCTGAGCTGAAATCAAGAGCCAGATGCTCAACCGACTGAGCCACCCAGGCTCAGAGCTGGAGACCGAGTTGGAGACTGAGGAGAAAACTAGATATTGAGGGAAAAGTAGAACACATAGAAAATGAAGTATACTATTTGAGAAAAAAATAAAAGCCTACAGTGGTCTTGACTTCAGCAACATAATTTTATATAGTCCATATAACCCTATGAGTATCATCATCATCATCATCATCATCATCGTTGTCGTCATCATCACTGTGCTCACTTTGGAGATATGGGGGTTAAGAATCTAAAAATGTTGAGACTTGCCTAAGATCATGCAATCTTTAAATACAGAAATAAGATGTGGACCCTGGAACATGAAAAAAAGCACACAGGTTGGCCATGCTTTCAAGGAAGCCAAGCAAGATTCTGAAGACACGGATAATTAGAAGAAGAGTGAGAGAATGCTCATCATCATAATTTCTGGAGGATTTGCAGAATTTTCTTAAAAATATTTTATTTATTTATTCATGAGACAGAGAGAAAGAGAGAGAGTCAGAGACACAGGCAAAGGGAGAAGCAGGCTCCATGCAGGGGGCCCGATGTAGGACTCGATCCCAGGGCCCTGGGATCACACCCTAGGCCAAACAACCACTGAGCCACCCCAACCAGGTGCCCAGATTTGTTGAATTATTCAAAATGTTGACTCCCTGACATCAAAGGGGAATCAAGGTGAGTCTTCCTGGAAGACCCAAAGAAGACCTGATCCAAGAAGACCAACAGGTATTGATTGTGCTTTGACAGGAGGTCCATATTCAGAGCATTTACAGGATGGAAAAATGGGTTAAAAGTTTTTAACAGAACTTTTTCATCATCAGAAAACCATAAAGACATAAATTAGTGTTGTGAAATGGAGCCAGATAACTAAGCAAACAGAAAACAAGAGATATTAAGAATCTTATCTCCTATACTCTAATATATTCAAACTATCTTTATTTTTTTATTATTTAAACAGTAGCAACTACAGTTATTCTGCTGATATAAACACTTAATGTGTGTCCAGCAGCACACTAAGTGGCATGTTCTTGGGCAGCCCATCTTCCCATGTCATGGTTTCCTCAACAGGAAGAAGAGGACAGAAGTGTCTATCTCACCATCTATGGTGAGAATTAAATGAAAGGGCATGTAAACAGTGCTTCCAGAAAATGCCTGGCATATAGTAAGTGCTCAAAGTATGAACTGTTCCATCACCACTACCCTGGGTTCATCCTCAAAGTGAAAGGTAGGTTTAACCAAATCATTTCACAGACACATAAATCAAAGCTTGCTGAGCTATCCTCAGGAGTTGGAGGGCGAAAAGGACTCACTGTCAAGACACTTGATTAACACAGATGCTGACAACATCAGTTGATTCTGGCTGAGTCTTCTGCTCTTGCCCACCCTAGAAACTCTTCTGCTGCAAATACAGCTGCCCTATCACGTCGCCCCATCTCAGCTCCTGGGACTAACCCTCAGCTGCACTTCTCAAAGCAAGGCCTTCTAATGGGCAATAAAACAAGTGTGGGCAAAAGCAGAAATCTATTATTTACAACCAAAGACTTGCATGACAAAATACTGCAATTACTACTCACTACTATGGCCGGATGATTCTCTGAAGAGATAAAATAATTGGTTTCCTTTATATTTTATTTTTTCCTATTGAGTGATTTTTTTCTGTGTGTACATTTTAGAAACCACTATATCAGGATTCCAAATGAGAAATTTCTGTTATATATAAGGTTGCCTGTGCTCAAAGAGAAATTCAGCAAATTAGGTAGATATTTATTACAAAAAAATAATTATGGAAGAAAAGAGGGAAGGGGGAAGGTCCCCAAACTAATAAGCTTACATAATAGATACATAATTGCCATATGAAATCCATTCTAAAATATTCCCCTAGATAATCCTCTTTAAAAAGGTAACAGGTGGCTAAGAGATAACTGCCTTAGAGAAAGGAAGACAAGATGGAATGAGTACAGGAGAAGGGGGGTATTTAGGGTCGGAGGATGTTAAGAGAGCCCAGAACTAGTTCCAGCATCACTCCCATCAAGCAACATGGAGACTTGCCAATGGTGTCATAGGGAGAGCACTGCAGAGCTCACACTCCGCAAGGACTGTAAAAAATGTGTGAACCAAGACAAGACAGGAAATGTGCCCTGGACACACTCCCTGCAGGGACTTTGTACCACTGTCCCTCTGCTTGGAATGCCTTGCCCCATTACTGAAATGGCCAACTCCTCATTTTTCAGGTCTCAATCACGTCATTTTTCTTCACAGCCCTTATGATCTGACACTATCAAGTTCATTTACTCATAGACTTTTTGTTTGCCTCACAGTACACAATATAAATTGTGGATAACTGAATGAATCTGGAGCAGATTCCCAGACCTCTTGTAAGGATAGATAAGGCTGGGATCTCATTTCACATGCAGCGTCGTACAGCTCCGTTCTGGCTGCACACTGTGTTGGGAGGTCATCCCAGTCATCGTCAGACCTGTGGGAAGGGGCTCTGTAATCGATTTATGAGGTCTGCCACGAGTATGGCAACATGTATGTGCAGGTTTCACTCACCCATGCATGGCTCATCCTACATGACCTAGGACCCTTTCCTGGTTTCCACTCTATTTAAGCAGTTAGAATGTCCCTCCTTCTGAAAGCAAGGCAAGTCCCATGACTGCACTTCTTAAAACCCTACAATGACACTCCTTCTCACTTGGAATCAAATCAAGCAGCCATTCATTATCCACCTCCCGTTTTACCCAATGGGTTCCAACTGAACTGGCCTCCTTGCCTGTTCTTCACAATGCAACCAGGACTCTCCTGCCTCCCTGTCACAAAAGCATTTTTCCTCCATCAGAAAGACGCTCTTCCCTCAATACCCCGGAGCAGAGATCTCTTACTTCCTGTGGGTTGAATTTTCACTCTATCCAAGTGCCCACCCTTGCTCACTCTGTGTAAAATAGCCCTTCCTCATTATCACTTTCCATAATTTCACCCAGCTTTATTCTTCTTTAGAACATGACATGTAGGGATCCCTAGGTGGCGCAGCGGTTTGGCGCCTGCCTTTGGCCTAGGGCATGATCCTGGAGACCCGGGATCGAATCCACATCGGGTTCCCGGTGCATGGAGCCTGCTTCTCCCTCTGCCTGTGTCTCTGCCTCTCTCTCTCTCTGTGACTATCATAAATAAATAAAAATTAAAAAAAAAAAAAAAAAAGAACATGACATGTACAAGGAACGCTTGCTTAAACAGCAGAGGGGACAGAAGCACCGACCCAAACATGCACAAAAGTCCACGTATTAACTTTGACTCCCCCAAAACTTTACTGCCTACCGTCGACTGGAAGTCCTACCAATAACATAGACAGTTGATTAACAACGTGTATTTTATATGTTATATGCATTACATACTAAATTCTTACAATAAAGTAAGCTAGAGAAAAGAAAATATTATTAAGAAAATCATAAGGAAGAGAAAATACATTTACAATACTATATATCATATTTATTGAAAAAAAAAAATCCAGGGATCAGTGGACCTGTGCAGTTCAAGCCTGTGTTGTTCAAGGGCCAACTTTACTTATTCATTGTCCATTTCCTCCCTCCACTCATTACCATGTCTCATCCTTTACCTAAACCCTGTGTGTGTGTGTTGGGGAGAGGGGTGAACATCCTGACCCCTCAGGGTCCTTCTGGCTGGACTAAGACTCCAATTGACATTAAACAGATGAACAGGAGAAAATATTTAATAGCATACCTGCAAGGAATCCACACAGACATGGAAATTCCAAAAACAGGCAAAATGAGGTATACATGTCATTCTGACCTAAGGACAGGGTGGTGGGCCTGGGACGTTAGAGGAAAGGAATGCAAGTTACAGGAAGATGAAAACAGAGTAAATATTTCCTAAACAAATGTTTGGTGGGCTACTCAGAAATAATGGGACAAAGAAAGGACTTCAATTAATCAGGCCTTGTTAGGTTCACCCCTAGACATACCACAACTAGTCCATATCATAATGTCATTATCTATGATGATAGCTCTCTTCCTGAGCTGTCCTATTTATTTATGGAGCATCCACTAAGAACAAAACTTGGTACATAAGGAGTCCCCCATAAAATATGTGTTGAATGAATGACTGAATTAATTTCCAGGGGTGATTTAAATGATTAACGCTTATTTTCATCTAAAGAACAACTTACCTACTCAATAAAACATGTCCATATGAGCCTCCTATCTTGCTACCCTCCTGCCAGGTAGGAGGGCACTCAAGTTCAATCTCCCAATTTGAAACAACTGTGGTGGGGGATCCCTGGGTGGCGCAGCGGTTTGGTGCCTGCCTTTGGCCCAGGGCGCGATCCTGGAGACCCGGGATCGAATCCCACGTCGGGCTCCCTGTGCATGGAGCCTGCTTCTCCCTCTGCCTGTGTCTCTGCCTCTCTCTCTCTCTCTCTGTATGACTATCATAAATAAATAAAAAATTTAAAAAAAAAAGAAAAGAAACAACTGTGGTGAAAAGCCAAAGAGAAATACACACTTGGATTCTCAGCAAAGAGCAATGTATCTCATCATGAAATACACGTAATAAAGAAACAAGAGGGGGGGAAAACTCTCCTGCAGGCCCTTTGCAAATCTTCCCTAAAGTAGTGATTCTCATAATGTGATTCATGAACTCAGCACCAGAATGCCACCAGCTCTTGCTAGAAATGCAAATGCTTGGGTGCCACCCTAGATCCTCTGAAGCAAACACTTTGAAGGTGAGGACCCACAAATCTGTGTTTTTACAAGCCTTCCAAAGGACTGATGCTCATTTCAGTTTGAGAACTACTGCCCTGAACAAAGACATGATATTTTAGAAATTTATAATAAATGTCTGTGTGTGTGCTTAAATATTTTATTTATTTCACAGAGAGAGAGGGTACGCATGCACAAGCAGAGGGAGCAGAAAAGGGAGAAGCAGACTCTCCACAGAGCAGGAGCCTGATGCGGGCCTCAATCCCAAGGTCCTGAGATCATGACCTGAACTGAAGGCAGAGGCTTAGCCAACTGAGCCACCCAGGTGCCCCTAAATATATTTTTTAAATCAAGCTTTGTATTCCAGGGCTGCCCTGGACTACTTATACATAAAACTGAACAACCACATCTGATTTCATCCTAATGTTGTAATTGTTTTAGGGAGCAGTTCTGATTATCACCAGGAATCTGCAAATTTAAAAAAATGACAGGAAAATGCCCTATAAGAAACCCTCGAAGGATAGAAAATGTGAATGTGTAACAGCTCTACATCCAGAAATTTCACAAAATGCCTTTACCTGAAGCTGTTTCTTTAATTGCTTCTAATGAAGTCGATGCATGTGTTAATTAACTATTAAATGCAAATGTGAGTACTTATAAGATGCATCATAGCTCTTCAGAGCACCAAAGAACTCGGTCACTCCCCAAGTCTAGAGAACATGGAGGGCTGAGTTCCCAAGTCATTAAGTCAACATCCCCTTCTTAATGCTCACAGGCACTTATTACCATATTTTGGAGTTGAAAACTATGCACATATGGCTCAAGGACAGTTTATATAAACAAATTAGCAATATTAATTGCTGGGTTTGTGCTGTTACATACATATTGTTTTATTTTTACAATAGCCCTAGGAAGTTTCGATCTATCCCCAGTTATAAGAAACTGAGGTCCCAAAAGACAAAGTAACTTATCTAAAATTGCACAATTCATAAGAATAAAGCCTGAACTGAACCCAAGTAGCTTTCAATGCAAGCCTTACTTTTTTTATTTTTTTCCTACCACACATATGGCTCCCTTGAGCTTCCAAGATAGGCTCCAAATAAAGGCACTTTTACTATAAGACTGAGAAAGATATGCCTAGGAAGGCCTTGAACACAAACTTCATTTACCAAGAAATGGTCTCTGGTGGATCCAGATTTTCCCCTTTTTCCTTCATGGATGCTCTGAATCACAGCTGTAACTTTCTAACAAAAAGATATGTGAATCACAGAAAGTCAATATGAGCAAAAGGATTCCAAAAAAGGGGGGGAAATATTAAGAAATGTCTGCACTGGTAGCCATGATAAAATTTTAATTTGAACATTTTCTAAGACCAGATTTCGGCTTATCAAGCACTATGCAAATCATATGCAGAGTTCACACAATGCCTGCATATATTCCCCCAGCCTGTCTGTTTTCCTCCCCCCTCTCCCGAGGATGTGGCCCTTGGGAAATCCAAGCAGAAACAACAGAGCTCTGATAGCCCTCTTGGCTCAGTGCTCTGGATGGAACATTTACTGTAGTGGAGATGACAAATCCGAGGCAAGTTTCTGATCAGTATTCGGTACAGATGTTCACAGGCGAGCCTACTGGTCTCTTACAAAGGCAGCATTAAATCCAAACATCAAGAAGAATTTGTATACAAATATTTTTTAAGTGTCAGATTAAAAACCCTCAGTCCAGTTAGAGTCAGAGGCAGACTCTTGCCACCCTGCCTCTTTAAAAATCAACACACACACACTCCCCAAACCATCTCTTTGGATGCACTCATTAGATAGAAATGGTTTTCACAATTGAACTCAGTGCCTTTGAAATGAGGATATAATGGAAACCAAAGAAAGCCCAATGCCACCATAGCCTTCTGGGCCACTGCTATAATTTGTCACAGAGCAATCTACAGGCTATCCCAAGAGACATTTCACCCATGAAGCTCCTCTCATTTCCAAGGATTACCAAGGTCTCTCCTGCCTGGCCTTTTCATTTATTCTTTCATCACTCTTGGTTTTCCTACATTTATCCCCTTTCCATTCTTCAAGATTCAGCTTAAATTTAAGTCACCCACTCTGAAAGGCCTTCCCTAGATCAAGACCACCCCATCATTTGCTAGAAAAATACTTCAACCACCTATAATTATTTTATTTCTCTTATCCATCTCTTCCAGAATCTCAACTCCTTAAAAGCAGGGACCTTGTTTGTCCTGGCACAGAGGGTATCTTCAAAGCCTTGGTCTTTAACTGCATGCTTGCCAAAGAAATGAATAAATAAGCACTTCCCTTTTGTACGTCCATTCCTAAAAGCTTGGGCTCTACATATACTGGAAAAACTTTATTCCTTAGATCCCCAAACCACAGGGCTTCCTCACTCTTAACAATGATGGAAGGCACTTACCTTCTAGAATGCTTCCAAGCAGAATCTGGAGCAGAGACTCTGGGGCGAGGGGCAAGAGAGGCAGCCCATGCTCCAAATTTAGGAACTCCACAGCACACTTGCCAATCTGTCTCAAGCCTCTAGATATGATGTGCTTCCCCCTACCATGCAGGCAGAGGGGGTCTAGCCTTCAGTCTTTGTTGCGGTGCATGTTGGATGACTAGGAAACCAGAAGATGAGCAAATCTGACAGCTGCTCCAGTGCTAAGTGAGCCCTCCACCAGGAGGGCCTTTGCTGAACCCAGGAGTGGGCGTGGGTAAGGACCTATGACTGGCGAGTCAATTATCTATCCAAAGGCTAGCAAGACTGACCCGGACAACTTTTCTGACTGATTAGAATAAAGACCCAATAAAAACTTGTCCAAGAAAATTTAAATACACACTTGGTGCCCTTTTTCATTTCATTAGATACAGTGTCCTTAGGCAGTTCTATCCAAACCCAGGGCTTCAATTAATATCTTGATGCCGAGGAGTCCTCCAGGCTGGACTTTTCTTCTAAGCTTCCCCACCTACAAACACACCATATAGCCAACCAACCCCTGGACACTGCTACTTGGATATCTTGCAGGCTTCTCAAACTCAAAACATGCAAAACTTGTCTACGGTCGTACTGATAGAAAGTGACAGGTTGATTTCAAGTTTCTATGACACCAAAGAATACACATAGTCTTTTCCCCTTGTTGACGGGGATACCTGTAGGAAGGTGGAAGGGAAGGTATGACTGTACTGATTTGCTTGGGTCAATGGACCTCAGATAAATGAGTTCTAGAGCAGACATGGTGAAGACTGCCAATAAAATGCCACCCAACTTCCCATCAACCTGGGAATCATTAACTTCAGTGTTAGCTATGGATTTCCTAGACAATGATGGGCTTAGAGTCATTTCAAGACATTTAACTGACTACGTTTTGGTGAGTTTGGGGAGAAGTTGGTACCACGTGCACAGCTCTTTAATGCTCACTTTGTTTTGTAAGAGTCTCAGTCAACGAAGGATCTTCCAGCACAGAGGATGAGGAGGGATAGAAGAAGCAAGGGGGCTGCCAGTCCACTGTTTTCTTTTACTCATCCTCATAGGAAAATACCACGTCTCAAGCAACGTTGTCCAAGTCCAGCTGGCTATATGTTTTACCTCATCTCATTTAGTTCACCAACACAAATAGGTTTTGTTAGCCCCATCCCTGAACAGAACTCTGTTGTCCTTAGGAGACACACTTCATTTGCAGTTTGTTTGCAAGCTTCAAATCTTTCTCATTTTCTTAGACACAGTTGCCACCAAACAAGCAAGCACCGGCCCAGGTATCAACTCGGTCCATTTGCCCAGGGACACTCATCCATCCTCAGCAGTAGGAGGCTCCAACCAGAAGGGCTGTCCCTAAAATGCCTCATTTCCGCACACTTCCTCGGGATGTTCCGGACATTAACCCTTGTCAAGTTTCTCCCGCCCTTGATCTTCTCAGGTTCTAATTCTCTTTGTCCAGGCAGGTTATTCTGAATTGGGCTTTTTTTTTTTCCTTATCTAACTTGGCACCAAGAATTTGCACATTTGACAAAAGAGTCAATGGGGTTTATGTGGTTTTTAAATTTAGGAATGCTATTCTAGGTCAGTTTTCTTTTTTCTATAGTCATCTTCATCTGTTCCTGGGAATTCCTGTGCATTGCAATGCATTACTCTGCAGAGATCCATTTTTTAATGGTACAAGGAGCATCAGTGTTAACACTTTGTAGAAATGTGCCTGTATGGTGAGCTAAATATTTCTCCTCCACGTGAGTTGTACGCTAGACCCCATCTCATTCCATTCTGCAGACGTGTACTGTGGGCTATTTCTCATATTTACCTGCCTTTTCCAATCCTCCCTCTTTTCCTTTTAGACTCAAAACAAGGCTTTTTAAAGCTGTACAAACTCCATTGTGGCTTTCTCAAATCCCCAATCAATTAAAAATGGCTCTGCCTGGCTGAATTTTCGGAGACCTCTGCTGAGGTTAAGGATCAGCCACAACTCATCTCATATTACTTGCACACAAATACTGGGTAGGACACTGATGCAGAGAATTTCAGGAGATTTTATAAAAACTCTCATTCTCATGGTATTAAGTCAAGCTACGTTCTTATCAAGGTCTATGTGAAGAGATGATTTCTAAGCTTACATTTGGATAATAAAGTGTTATTTTAAGTAATTCAATTTTTTTAGAGTGTGTTAAGTGAATATTTTTTTCTGCCCCATGAAATGTCACAAAGTGATTGGCATTCAGTGGCACACCAAGGCCAGCTAGGAAGTATTTTTCCAATTTACCAAAATTCTAACTTAAGGGAAAGGGGTCTTGGTAAACTGCGAAGATGAGTCATACTAATGACACCTAATCCCTTAAGATGCAATTGTGTGTATACACTGAATTGGATTTAAATAATTTTATGTTATGTGAATTTTTGCTCGATTTTTAAAAATCACAAATGTGCAACTTACAAAGTCTAAACAAACTGATGATGATGCTGTTTTA
Source organism: Canis lupus dingo (assembly GCF_003254725.2). Lineage (NCBI taxonomy): Eukaryota > Metazoa > Chordata > Mammalia > Carnivora > Canidae > Canis > Canis lupus. Next base: position 25,840,819 of record NC_064262.1, on the reverse strand, counting down.
TTCACATGTGGATCAGCCTATGACTATCACAATCAATCACAGAACCTGCATGTATAGCTTTGAATCATGCTCCCAACCTAAATCGTAACAGATCTGAAACACCTTCACACTCTCTCAATGATTAGATCTTAACTTGTCTCATCCCAAATACTATTTGTATGTGGAAAGAGGATTTCAAAATCAAATGACTACTGAACTTTAAGCTAACTAATGCAGAATGAACCTTCACATTTCTTATTCAGACAGGGCTAACATACAGATTTAGAACTATCTATCTTCTCAATACAGGATCTAATAGGGGGTTAGCATTGTTATTCTTATTGATTAACAAAGAAAAATTCTTGGGATTTTTGTGGTGGAGAGTATCTGCAGTATATTTCTGTGGATGAATTGTAGTTTTAGCATAAAACCTTATCCTGAGTCCATGAGTTAACAAATTCTTCACTAAAAATACAAACTCTGACTATGTTTGTAACAATATGCCTTTCATCGTTTTCTATTTAACAATTCAAGAGGTCCAAACTGAGTTCCTCAAACAAATGTTTTTCTGATGGATGTCATGAAAATATTAGCACTTTTGCTATGTTTTGTCAAGGAAACCATTAATAGATGGTACATAGGAAGCTTACATTCCTCCTTGCTTTGCAGATGGGATTTAAAACAATATAGTATTTATCAAATTGATGGCTCTGTCTGAAAAGACCAAAATTTATATTGGTTTGTTGTGTGTGTGTGTGTTTTTTTTAATGCTCTGAAATAGCAAACCATGGCAACTGCTGACATGAATGAGCAAAATCTAAGCAGCATTTTTTAAAGCCTCACTGGACTATTTAGCTACTGTTCCAGAAAGAATAAGGAGCCATACTAAAGCCTCTGTCTTCCATGTAATTATCCAAGCTCCATTTGCTGATTAAAAAATTGTGTACTGAGCACCTCTTAGGTGCCAAGCATAGTGCTACAAATGGAGAAGCTGTCAAATATGAGCCAAGGTCCCCTGTTTCCACAAGCTGGGAAACAGACAGCATTACAGTAGAATCTGCCAAGTGATGGGAGCCAAGAGAAGCTTGGGGTATTAGGAAGAAACCTGGTATAGCCTTGCATGGCCCAGAGAAGCTTGGGGTATTAGGAAGAAGCCTGGTATAGCCTTGCATGGCCAAGAGAAGCTTGAGGTATTAGGAAGAAACCTGGTATAGCCTTGCATGAAGTGAAAGATGATGAGGATCCAGGAATGAGAGGAAAAGGGGAGATTCTAGATGGAGGAAATGGAAATGCAAAGATCCTACAACAAAGTAGGTCAGACAGCTCTACTGCCTTTCTATTGCTTACAGTAGAATGGATGGGTGGGTTGGAAAAGCAGGATCTGATGGAACTGAAAAAGCAGGAAAGGGCCGAGTACCACAGGGCCCTAGTGACCATGATAATGAGTTTCTGCATTTTATTTTCATTTCAACATGAAGACACTGAAGGCCCTTATTCAGGATGTTCAATTTGCTTTAAATCCAGTCCTATAATTCCATCTTCACTAGATGTAAACAAAAATACCCAAAGGATTGCCCTCTCTCTCCTCCAAAAAAAACTTCCCTACCAAAACCACCTGTGGGTTTCATTCATCATTCCAAGTGAACCACTGTCTCAGCATGGCAGCAGGATAAACTGAAAGCTTGCCAAAGGATTTGAGGAGTTGACAGCTCATTGATCAAACATGAAATATTTTCCATAGTTACTGTACATGGCATAGGAAGACCTATCCCAAAAGTATGACCAAACCTAAGATGTAGGAAACTTTTTTTCACTGCTGATTGGCAGGGCTCCCAAGGCATAACTTTCAAACTGAACCTTCCATTTCACACCTTCCAAATTAAATATTTCATTACTCATATGCTTTGGGGTTGATGCTGTGCCACATGGAAGCACTTTGTAAATAACCAAAATAAGCACTCAAGATGGCAAAGGGATCCCTGGAGAAGAGAGAGTTATTAAAGTCATAAAGATAAAAGATATTTCACTAGCCATGGATTTCAAATTTCCCTCTCAAGTTCCTCTCTCAGTAAAGCCTTTAAAACTCCATCAATAGCTGAACCAGAGGAAATCAAGCCAATAAAATATTGACAATTAGAAGGCCTATAAAAACCCAAAGCTGCGGCCATGCAAATCCAACATGAAGCTTGTTTGTGATTGTGTGAAAAATAAAGAAACCAATAGGTACAAAGAATCAAGCAACATTTCACAAAGTATCAGTGGACACATAAAAAAGGATTTCATCATCAAAGAATACAAAATTGGACGCATTTTACATATAGTCTAATTATCAAAATATCAACCCTGTAAATGTAACTGACTTTCTATAAATTGAAAAATAATCTTTCGAACCAGTCTGACAAAACCAATGCTCTCTTAGAATTAAATATTCTCCAACCTGAGGTTCAAGAATGCTCCAACCATTAACAGATGAGAGTCAATCTGGCTTTTCCTCCCTCTAAAATAAAAAAGAATTTTAAAAATCCCACTTAAAATATGAAAATTGAAAAAAAAAAAGTAGGTGAAGATAGTGAGGGTCAGAAGAGGAGGAAGGTCAGCTTTTACTGAAATAAGTATCATCTGGCTACTTGCATGTCAATGTGAGGAGTCTGGGCAGAGCCCCTCTATCCCCATGGGAAGAGAGATAATGTGGTCAGAGGAGCAGCCATGGGTGTTCACTGATGGAGGAAAAGAGTCACCTCATACGTGGAGTAAAAGCAGACTGGCTAAGAGATGCCAGTCTCTCATTAATTCAGAAAAGCTTCATCTTCTTAAATTTGTGAAAAAGTGTTCAATCAATTATTTCCTCTAATTAGGGCTTAAGTAAACAGTGAGGCTGGTAAGTGGATTATTTGTAGTGCAGAGAAGAGAAAAAAGTAGAAGGAAGATAACTCCAGAGAAGAAGGGAGGGGAGAAGAGTAGAAGGATGGGAGTAGGGAAGAAGGAAGGGAAGAAATAAGAGAAAAGAGAGAAAGAGAAGAGAAAGCAAAGAGGAGAAACAGCCAGAAAATAGCATTCCATTCCTTCTGGCAGCTTCTAAAGAGACCTTGCCATTCATGTCAATTAGCCCTTCCTTTATACTCTCTTCTTCCCCACTAAACACCAAGGTATCTGAAAAATATGAGCAGTGGGGAAGGAGGGGAGATCCAGCACAAGGAAAGAGAGTAATTTCCAACCCACTGGCCTTGTCTGTCAAAGCTCTACAGAATCTGTGGCCTTACAGAGGAAAATCTGCAGTTTCGTAAGAATTAACAAATTGTTTTAATTTAACTAAACCCCAGAAGATGAAACACACACACACACACAAAACACACACATAACACACACACAAACACATCTCAACTTTTGCAAGACAGAAATTAAGTTTAAAACTAGTCAGTCATTTTCAAATAAAGAGAGAGAGAGAGAGATTATACATAATAGATCTCTGTCCTTTTTGTGGGAGAAGAATGTGCTCTGCATTCACATCACTATCTCTCCGTTTTTTTTTTTTCCAAGTATGAAAAGGGATGAGAAAAAGAATATGCAGCCTGACACATTTCTTAAACCAATCTCTGAGGCAGAGGCGGTTAGTGACATGCCAAAAATGAAAACCTTCTATCTCTTTGTTTCCAGTCTAATGCTTAGCGCACTGGATTACAGAGTTCTCAAAAGTTTCAAGAAAACTCATCCTTGAAGCTGTGTCTTTTGCCAAGTCTCTGTCTCTAAAAGTGAGATGATTGATCCACCTCTATCTCTTCCTCCTTCTGAGGTCTCTTTCCATCTGTAAGAGCTACTGGAAAAACAAACAAACAGATGGGAGGACAAAATATTTAACCCTCTTTTAGGAACACCAGAGGTGAGTTCTGTGAAAACAAGTCTTCTTACCATATTTCCTTGCCAATATGTACTTTTAGCAAGACCAGCTGCAAGTAATATCTTCCTTTGGATATTGTATCCATCAGATACGCACATGAGCATGCTGATACCCAATTTTGCCACTTCGATCAGCAAATCAGAACGGTGCTTATTTCAGGTGTTGCATGTAACAGGTTAAAAATTCACCACATGCTTTTGGCAAGCAATATGAGAAGAATATGAAAGGCTCCAATTTACTTACGGCATTAGCTTCCATATTAATTGAGACACTAATTGTAATTGGTGTATTATCAGAGCATACTTGATACACTCCCACCTAGGAATACCTGGTGTACTTTAAGCTATGAGGAATAGCTGTGTCCGAAACCAGTAACCTTATGATCAAAGCTACTCCCAAAAGCCTGCTTGATGAGGAAATAGGAAACTGCAGCACATAAAAGCCTAAGTTTCGCCTTTTGAAAGTTCTCTTTTGTAAATCACTTTGTCATTAAAGAAAGTATGCTAAGAACTCACTGCCCAAGATTTCATAAGCTTTCTGAGGCTTGGTTTAGAAAAGCAAAATGCTACAGAAAGAAGACCTGTAAGGTGTAACTGAAAAGATGAAGGCTTAAAGCAGGGAGGTTTAGAAGATCCTTTTTTTTTTTCCACTTAAGATTTTTAGAGAGACTAGGTTACCCAAGGTCATATAATGAATTAAGTGTAGCAGCAAAACTTGAACCAATGTCTTCTAATTTCCAGTCAGGCACTCCTTTCAACCACAGGCTTCCTGACCAACAGCTCCATCCTGATTATGTTCTTTCTGGACATCCACAGACACAGCCCTTCTTGGAATCCTACCTCCCTGCCATCTCTCTGACTGTTGCTTTTTTTCCTTGCTCACTCTCCTAGCTCTATCCCCTAAATATGGTGTGATGATTAATTTTATGTGTCAACTTGACTGGGCAAAGGGATGCTCAGAGAGCTGGGAAAACATTACTTCTGAGTGTGTCAACAAGGGTGTTTCCACAAAAAAAAAAAAAAAAAATAGTATTTGATTCAGTAGACTGAGTAAAAAAGATGTGTCCTTGCCAATGTAGGTGGGCATCATCCAATCTGTTGAGAGTCTGAATAGAACAAAAAAAGGCACATTCGTTTTCTCTCGTCCTGAGCCAGGATGTCCATCTGCTCTTGCCCTTGGGCATCCACACTCCTGGTTCTTGGGCCTTTGGACTCCAGGACTTACCCCAGTGGATGCCCTAGTTCTTAGATCTTCAGACTCAGGCTGCATTACACCATTTGTTTCCTAGTTCTCCAACTTGCAGACAACAGATCAAGCAAGTTCTCAGCCTCCATAGCTACATGAGACAACTGCTATAATAAATGTCCATTTTCATGACCTCTATGTAGATAATTTTCAAGTGACTGAACTTCCAGCACCACATTCACTCAACAGATATTCGCCAAATGCCAACTTTGTTCTTATCACGGTATTAGGTTTCAGGGAACGATAAGAGAAATTAGAGAAGACAAGTCCCCGCCCTCATGAAACCTGAAGTCTTACAGGGGAGAAACAATTACTATAAACTCCATAATGTCATGGTCTTGGAACGAACAGATTCTTTATGAGTATATAGCCAGAATCAATCTGAAAATGACTTCCAGGGCAGCCCCGGTGGCGCAGAGGTTTAGCGCCGCCTGCAGCCTGGGGTGTGATCCTGGAGTCCCGGGATCAAGTCCCACATCGGGCTCCCTGCATGGAGCCTGCTTCTCCCTCTGCCTGTGTCTCTGCCTCTCTGCCTGCTTCTCTCTCTCTCTCTCTCTGCCTCTGAATAAATAAAAAAAATAAATAAAAATTTGAAAATTACTTCCAGAGGAAAAGAGGTTGGAAGCTAGATATCTCTGAATATACTTTACATTGGAGGTTTTACTTGGAGACCATGTAAACATCTATTTAAATGTAAAACAAAACTGAATTAAAAGGCAGCCCCTAAAAATAAAGAGTATCCCAAACAATCTAAAACTTGGCAATTTGAGTTTATATCCATAGCAAGGTAATTCAACAGAAAAAAGCTCTATAATAAATACTTTAAATATTCATATCCCTAGTATGAGGTTGTGTCGCTCTAAGATTCTTTTGCTGAAGTCCTAACTCCCAGTACCTCAGAATACCACTGGAAGTCATATGGGTGGCTTGTAATCCAATATGACTGGTGTCCTTATGTAAAGAAAAGATTAGGATATAGAAGGTCATGCACAGAGAACAGACCATGTGAGAACACCCAGGGACAAAGCAGTCACTTGCAAGCCAAGGAGAGGTCTCAGAAGAAACCAAATCTACTGATACCTTGACCTTGAACTGCTATCCTCTAGAACTGTGAAAAAACAAATCTGTGTTATTTAAGCCACCCAGGCCATGGTATTTTGTTATGGCAGCCCAAGCAAACTAATACCATCCCTGTACTTAAGACTCTCAGAGCACACCCCCTTCGTGGCCTTGTCATATTGCAATTGACCTTTAGTGGTGTGATTTTTGATCCCCCAGTCTATACACTCCATGATGACAGAAAGAGGGTAGAACTGGCAGCTGTAGTGACTTATAAATGCAACGTGAAAATTCACTCACCCTCCTTCCCATGTTATTAGGGCCTATGTCCCTCGCCTTCACTGCGGGCTTTTGGACAACATGACCACCAGGAACCAGGACACGGCAGATGCGATGCTGTGTTGGTTTTCAGGCTGAGGGCTTACGAGACTTCTAGTTCCTGTCTCCTGGATACCCGCTCTTGGACCCTAGCCACCATGCAGAGAGAAAAGCAGGCCATGTGGAGAGGCCACGAGCATGCGTTCCGGCTGACAAGCCCAGCTGAGGGCCCAGCTCATCGCCAGCAGCCAACGCCAGCCCTGCGAGTTAGGAATCCTGCGGGATGGAACCAGGGGCGGCCACCACCTGACCTGCGACCACATGATAGACCATTAGCCACAGCAGCCCTGGAATATGAGAGATAATAATAAAACTGCCATTTTAAGACACTATGTTTGGGGATGGTTTGTTATGCAGCAATGGGTCACCTGAACAGCACCCTCTAAATACGTGCTCGATGGAATTCTTTCTGGGCTATTTCTACAAATGTCCGTAAGTGCTTTGGGATGTCTCTGGGACCCTGAGCAGGTGAGCACTGTTCACCTAATGGTAAGCTCTTCAATGAAATGTCCGTTCGTGAAAGTCAGAATTAGACAAATAACCCTACTGACACTTGACCCCAAAGAGAGCCAAGTCACTCAAAAATGCAAGAATGAGAGAAGTTGTACAGACAAAAACAGCATTTCAGGACCCATTTCTTCGGCTTCTGAGTAAGGTTCTGTCCACGGTCATTGGCTGCAGACAGTGTTCACAAAGATTTTGATAATGTTGTGATGCAGCATCACCCTGCCTTCTGCTCCCTCTCCCAGTCACCCCAACCCTATGAAAGCTGCAACTATCACCATGGAAACGAGCCTGGGAAGAAGCTCAACATTCTTGGTCAAACCCTCTATGCCGTCAGCCACAGGGAATGCTGGAAGGAGAGGCTTGTATTTAAGTAAAAACAGTTTTTTCTGATTCTGAGAGACACTCATTCCCTTCTTCCATTATTTTCTCCCTACTAGGATACAAGAAAGATGAAAGAAAGAAAGAAAGAAAGAAAGAAAGAAAGAAAGAAAGAAAGAAAGAAAGAAGAAAGGAAGGAAGGAAGGAAGGAAGGAAGGAAGGAAGGAAGGAAGGAAGGAAGGAAGGAAGGAAATGAAATGAAATTTTCATTTCTAACTGACTTCCAAAATAATATTGAGGACCTACCTTGTGGGGACTATGAAACAAGCCATAGAGAACCCTAAGCCACAAGGATTTTTGAGCACTGGGCTGATTCCACCACCAGTGAAGGATAGCAATTAATATAAGCTAAATTAATATAAGTTAAAAATAAATTAATATAATTAAATATAAGCTTTCAGACAGACCTCAGTTCAAGTCCTGATCCCATTACTCAGCAGCTGAGAAAATCCATTCATTTATTTATCTATTCATTCAACGAAAGTATTTTGTGTGCCTTAATATTAGCTCATGGATGTTTTGCTAAACACTGAGAAAACCTTAAGGTGCAAAATAGACAGGGTCCTGGAATATGTACTTCATGCCTACCACATACCATCAGGCATTGACCTAGCTGCTGGGAAAACAAAGGTGAACAAAATCAACTCCTTGGCTTTTTTTTTTTTTAATTTTATTTATTTATGATAGTCACACAGAGAGAGAGAGAGAGGCAGAGACACAGGCAGAGGGAGAAGCAGGCTCCATGCACCGGGAGCCTGACGTGGGATTCGATCCCGGGTCTCCAGGATTGCGCCCTGGGCCAAAGGCAGGCGCCAAACCGCTGCGCCACCCAGGGATCCCAACTCCTTGGCTTTAAAGAGCTTTCATTTTAAAAAAAATAAAAAAATAAAAAAAAATAAAAAAATAAAATAAAGAGCTTTCATTTTAGCAGGGGAGACACAGTAAAAAAAAAATTTTTTTAATTTTTTGACATATTGTTATAAGAGCCATGAAAGAGAAACATGGGAGGCTAAAACAGAAAAAAAAAATTTTGAGTCTTTTGTAAATTTATTTATTCATGAGAGACACACAGAGAGAGAGGCAGAGACACAGTCAGAGGAAGAAGCAGGCTCCATGCAGAAGCCCGATGTGGGACTCCAGGATCATGACCTGAGCCAAAGGCAGACGCTTAACCAGTGAGCCACCCAGGTGTCCCAAAAATTGAGTCTTGAAAAGAGACAGAGAGTGAGAGAGAGGCAAACCCAAGAAGCTGACTCTTAATGATAAAGAACTGCTGGTTACCAGAGGAGAGGTGGGTAGGAGCGATGGGGATGAAGGTGGGTGCTTATGATGAGCACCAGCTGATGTATGGAAGTGTTGAATCACTACATCGTACACAAGAAACTAATATTACACTGTATGTTAACTGGAATTAATTAAAACTTTAAAAAAAAAAAAAGGAAGCAAGAAAGAAATAAGAATCTTACTTTAAGGGCAGTAGTCAGAGCAGGAAATCGTGTTTAAATTCTTTAAGTCATCTTAGGTTCCCTGTCTGGAAACAGGGAACTGGTTTGTTGCAAATGACCCCATGCAAAGCATGTGTATCACACTTGCCATGCCGGGATGTTCAGTAAACAGCAGCCAGTGTTGTCATTATCATCTACGAAAGCACACTGGGTGATCCCAGAGAGTGCAACCCACCATGGGTCCTGAGCCCGCTTGTCCCTAGTAAGCGTGCTAAGCCCTGACTGCTCTTTCCCCCAGCCATCGCTGAGCAATCTTTGGGGGATGATAAAATCACATCTCCCCACAGGGCAAAGAGGTTTGCCACAAAGTAGGCAGGTTCCCCAAACTCAGGGTTCCTCAACTTCGATGGAATTCCAGGATCCAGAGTATCCAGATTTCCCTTGAAATCTACCCCTTGGGATTTGGGGAGCTTGGAGAATACTGACACAAACATAATGCTCATGCTGTTTGCTGTGCCAGGAGTGCTGAAGCCCTTCACCGCAGACCCAAGAGTCACATGATTTTTGCCAGCATGCACAAAGTGGTAATTAACAGGCAAATGTATTAGCTGGTAAGAAGGGTAAAATCCCAAACCCTGACAGTGTCTCCCTAAGAATCACCAGTGACCTTTAACTTTGTTTAAAACAGACAAGTCTTCAGTAACTTCACCCTTGACACGGTAGTTTCTTTTGATGACAGTTCTTAGGTACCATCATGAAACACACTCATGTAGACAGACACACAACACAACACCAATCCAAATCATTCCAAATTTCTGTAACCACTACCACTGAGCCTGGTAGTTTCTTTCGTTCTTCATCACTGGAGAACTATTACAGGTACTTATGTGTTCTCCCAGAAAGTCAGAAAGAGGAAGGGCAACAAAAAGAACCTTTAAAATCAGCATACAAGACAAAGGATGGTAACAAAGATGCAAGATGCAAAAAAAGAAAGAGAAAAAAAAAGAGATGGCTAAGAGATCATAAAGCAAAGAAGGTGGCCGATTTGCAAATATTATATAGTATATAGATTTGCTCTCAAAATGGAGACCTATCTAGGAAGAAAAATGATCTCATATTAAGTAAGCTTTAATCAGCAATGCTTTGCACAAAGGCATTCTGTCAAGGGCACACCACTTTTAGCAGATGATAAAAATGGTGTGTAATAATCTTCCGTATCCCAAGTAAAACTAAAAAATGCACGGGCGGCAGTTATCATTTCAGCAGGGTCACAAAGGTTTTCTTGGTCCCCTTAAAGCACTTTCTTCCTTCTCTCCAGGCCAATTTATTTTAAAAGCCAAGATGTAAGTTGAATTTGCTAACTCTCGTTATGTATGGCAAAAGCTCAGAATCTGAAATGCATTTTTAATTGAGTATACTGCTGAGAGTTTGGAAATTCCGACTGAACCAGCATTTGTCTATTTCCTATTAAATGAAAAAAAGCAACATGGCCTTCCTTCCTCATTATCACTTACTCCTAGGAGTCATATGCACATTCCAGGGAATGAAACAGCAGGTACAAAGACATGCATACACATACAAACCACAGTTTCAGACCCACATCTTGTTTGTTTAAAATAAGAAATCACTTGGGGGAAAGGAAGCAGATTTATCACTTCACCAAGGCACTAGCCATGCTGTGGAATTATTTCATGTCAAGGATAATCGCATCAATGAAATATTTATGTATACTCATTATAAGAAAACACTCTGTTTTATAACCAAGATTTTGTGCTGCTTAAGTAAAAAAAAAGCAGGAAGAGTTTAGGTTGCAGAATTCATTGTGGCCTGGATTTAAAAATTTAGTAAACCAAAGCCAGGACAATTCCCATATCAATGGAGATGTCCTCTGAGCAACCAGAGGTGCTGGAAGCAGTTTGTTGGAATGTTCAAAAGTTCTGTGTTACAATTAAAGGCACCGGAGACTGAGGTCTCTCTCTTCTCTAAGGCCTCTGAAAACAAAGCAAAATAAAAAATGGATTCCATGAGACCATTTTCTAAACTAAATCACTCATGCTTTCTTGCATTGTTTTAAATTAAAAGCATCCTCCGGTCCTCATCTCTGGGGCTGCCAGGTCAGATACCATCTTCCCAGGAGTGATGCACTGCATCAGATGCAGGACCAGCCTGCAGATCGGGGAGAGTCTCTTAGGACACAGAAGGCATCACAGGGACTGCCAGATACGCTACGGGCCAGTGAATTGTAATCCCAAAGAGATTTGTGTAATCTCCCAGTTAGAAAACCTGCACACTCCAGAATACACAAGGCTAAGAACATGATATATTGTATCTTGAGAAACTGCGCTGAGAGGGAAAATAAAAAGAATATATTCTTCTCTACCCAGGATTGATTTATCAGTCACTTACCTCAATGTGCAACGCCCAAAAAACAAAGGGAAGAAAGAGCACAGCAATTAGGCCAACACAAAGACAGACTATCTTATTTCACAGAGTGGTAGGAACAGTGGGGAGCTGCTGTTCCTTCCTTGCTACCTGATTCTAAAATCCCCAGCTCTTTAAAATCACTTAATTGCTTCTCTTAGCAGGGAATGTTTACTTCTTTTCTCTGCATTCTCTTTCTCAGAGTCCTGCTTAACAATTCATGTGGTAGAGTCTCTAAAAACTCTTCTTCATGGGACCCACGACAAATGGAAAGGATAAACCTATATGCCTTGAGTCCATGTGGAGGCTTGTGTTAGGGAATGGGGAGTTAAATTTAAAAAAAAGGGGGGGGGGGATTCTATTAACCATAGTATGATTGAGAAGAGGTTTTGCATACTAGGTCTCAAATCCTTTACGGATAACTCTTGATTGTAAGAGTTGAATGACTTGAAACAAGACTTCAAAGTCAAGTTGTGTTAGTTCGACCAAAACAGAAATTGATCAGTGAATGTGGTAGGAAGAAAAATGGCCTCCCCAAAGATGTCCATGTCATACTCCCCAAACTCATGCATATGTCACCTTACATGGCAAAAGGCATTCTACAGATGTGGTTAAGTGAAGGCCCTTGAAATGGAGAGGTTACTTTGGACTATTTTGAGGAGCCAATCTAGTCACATGGATTTCTTTTTTTTTTTTTTTTTGAGATTTGTTTATTTATTCCTGAGAGACACAGAGAGAGAGGCAGAGACACAGGCAGAGGGAGAAGCAGGCTCCATGCAGGGAGCCCGACATGGACTCAATCCTAGGACCCCGGGACCACGCCCTGAGCCAAAGGCAGCCACTCAACTGCTGAACCACCCAGGTGTCCTGATTTTTTTGTTTTTGTGTATACATCTATTCTCCAACACCACACAATATTAGTTTCAATGTACTACATAGCGACTCAACTTCTCTATATACTATGCTATGCTCACAAGTGTAGCTACCATCTGCCACCATAAACACTATTACAATATCCCTGACAATATTCCCTATGCTGTGCCCTTTATTCCCATGACTTCATTCCATAACTTGAAGTCTGTATTTCCCATTCCCCTTTACCCATTTTGCCAATCCCCCTGCTCCCCTCTGACAACCCTCAGTTTGTTCTATTTAGAGATCTGATTCTTCTTTCTGTTTCTTCATTTGTTTTATTTTTTAGATTCCACATATAAGTGAAATCATATGTATTTTCTTTCTCTGTCTGACTTATTTCACTTAGCATAATACCTTCTAGGTCTACCCAGGTTATTGCAAATGCCAAGAACTCATCTTTTTATGGCTGCATAATATTCCATTACACACATATTCACTACATCTTCTTGATCCATTCATATATTGATAGACGAGTTATTTTCATATTTTGGCCACTGTAAATAATTTGATAAACACAGAAGTGCATATTATTTTTCGGAACTAGTGTTTTCATTTTGAGTAAGTACACTGCAGTAGAATCACTGGATCATGTGGCATCACTATTTTTAATTTTTTTGAGAAACCTCCACAGTATATTCCACAATGGCTGTACCAATTTACTTTCCCATCAACAGTGCACAAGAGTTCCTTTTTCTCCACATCCTTAGCAAAACTTGTTGCTTCTTTTCTTATTTTAACCATACTGATAGGTGTGAGGTAATAACTTACTGTGGCTTTGATTTGTATTTTCCTGATGACTAGTGAGGTTGAGCATTTTTTTATGTGTCTCTTGGTCATTTGTATGCCTTCTTTGAGAAAATGTCTATATTGGATCCTCTACTCATTTTTCAATCTAATTGTTCAGTTTTGGGGGTGTTGAATTATATAACTTCTTCATATATTTTGGATATTAGCCCCCTATTGGATGTATCATTTGCAAATATCTTCTTCCATTCAGCAGGTTGCCTTTTTGTTTTGTTGACTGTTTCCTTTGTTGTGCAAAAGCTTTTCATTTTGAAACAGTCCCAACAGTTTAATTTTACTTTTATTTCCCCTGAGCTAGGAGACATAACTAGAAATATGTTTCTACAACTGAGGTAAGAGAAATTATAGCCTATGTTCTCTTTTAGATGGTTTCAGGTCTCATATTTAGGTCCCTAATCTATCTTGAGTTTATTTTTATGCATGGTGTTGAAAAGTGGTCCACTTTCAATCTTTTGCATGAAGTTCTCCAGTTTTCCCAAAACCATTTGTTGAAGTGACTGTCTTTTCTCCCATTACATTTCTTGCCTCCTTTGTCATAGATTAATTGACTATAGAAGCATGGGTTTATTTCTGGGCTCTCTATTTTGTCCCATTGATCTGTGTGTCTATTTTTTAAATTAATTTATTTTACAGAGAGAGAGAGAGCACAAGCAGGAGGGAGTGATCAGAGACAGAGGGAAACAGACTCCCCACTGAGCAGGGAGACCAACATGTAAAGCTCCATCCCAGGACCCTGAGATCATGACCTGAGCCAAAATCAAGAATTAGACACTTAACTGACTAGGCCGCTGAGGTGCTTTAATCTATGTATCCATTTTTGTGCCAGTACCATACTATTTAGATTACTACAGCTCTGTACTACATCTTGAAATCTGGAATTGTGATACCTGCAGCTTTGTTCTGTTTCAAGATTGCTTTGGCTACTTAGGGTCTTTTGTGGTTCTATACAAATTGTAGTACTATTTGCTCTACTTCTGTGAAAAATGCTGTTGGTAAACTGATAGAAATTGCATTGAATCTGTACTATGTACTGTACTATTGCTTTGGGTACTATGGACATTTTAACAATGTTAATTCTTCCAATCTGTGATCATGGAGTATCGCTCCATTTGTTTGAGTGATCTTCAACTTCTTTCATTGAAATACTCTAGTTTTTAGAGTATAGGTCTTTCACCTCTTTGGTTAAATTTATTCCTGGGTATTTTATTCTTTTTTGGTGCAATTGTAAATGAAATTGTTTTCTTAATTTTTCCTCTTGTTTCACTATTAGTATAAGATGCTATTGATTTCTGGGTATTAATTTTGTATCCTGCAACCTCAATGAATTCATTACTTTTAATAATTTTTTGATGGAGTCTTCATGGTTTTCTACATAGAGGATCATGTCATCTACAAATAGTGACAGCTTAATTTCTTCCTTACCAATATGCATGCCTTTTATTTCTTTTCCTTGTCTGATTGCTTTGGCTAGAAATTTCAGCACTATGTTGAACAAAAGTGAAAGTGGCTATTTGTCTTGCTCCTGATATCAGAGGAAAGGCTCTCCATTTTCATCACTGAGGATGTTATTAGCTTTGAGTTTTTCATATAGAGCCCTTCTTAGGTTGAGGTATGTTCCCTCTAAACCCACATCATTGAGAGTTTTTATCATCAATGATGTTGAATTTTGTCAAATACTTTTTCTGCATCTACTGAGACGATCATAAGTTTTTTTCCTTTGTTTTGTTGATATGATGTATCATGGTGATTAATTTACAACTAGTAAACCATCCTTATGTCTGGGGAATATATCTACTTGATCATGGGAAATGGTCCTTTTAATGTATTTTTGAATGTGGTACTCACATGAGTCCTTAAAAGAGGAAAAGTTTTCCTTTCATAAAGATATAACAATAGAAGCAGGTCAAACAGACAGCAGCAATAGAAAACTAATAAACTACAAATAATTAAACAGCTAGAGTTGACTTCAAATCCAGTGAGACCTAGTTGCTTAACCACTAGTTCTCAGCTGAAAACAAGGTTGTCCCTCAGAGGACATTGGTAATACCTAGAAATTTGTCTGGTTATTATAACTGGGGAGTTGAGGATGGTGCTACTGGCATCTACAAAGTAGAGGCTGCTTAATATCTTACGTTACACAAGACAGTGTCCCACAACAAAGAATTATCCATCCCAAAATGTCAATAGTTCTCGGTCTTCAACACCTTTTGTCTTTATATCTTGGCTTGGCTTGGCTTTATTCTCAGGTAAGATCTCCTCACATGGTAACAACATGGCTGCAAACAGCTTCAAGCATACAACTTTCAATCTCAGAAATCCCTTCTTTAATAGATCTGGCAAAAGTCCTTGGATTAATTCTGACTGACTCAGCTAGGATCACTCCCTGACTCCTAAACTAATCAGTTATCCTTAGGATGGAATACTAGCCTGATTGGCTAAGCTTGGTCACATGCCCTCTCCTGAGGGCCAAAGAGGCTGAATCAGCTTCAGCTCCACACAAATCATAAGCCAAAAGCAGAGGGTGGTTACCAGAAGGAAACAATGTAAGAGAGTTGGGGTTTTTTTAAGTGTCTGTTACTGCAGTAGACCATCTGACCAAAAGAACAATGAGTTCTTATGGAAGGTTTTGTGAATACTTACAATAACAACTATCTTCCATACACAGGTCTCTGTACCTCCAACACTCCTCTTGGGACTCTTGAATTGACTAATCTATGACTCTAACTATTCAAGGTGTTTTTCAAGAGATCACAATGACACACAACTGATAGACTCTGCTATCTGAGGTTAATATGACATGAGTTCAGGTCTATACAAAGTGTTTCTAAGAATGCTATGACCAAGCACTTATTTCTATAATGGTAGAAATAAGCTCTAATGAATTGCCAAAAGCATTATACCTGGATCCAAAAAAAAGCGTCCTAAAATGATTGAAAAAAAAGATTACTGTGAGAAGCTGATGCAATTCCCTTCATGGTACATGTTTCTAGAACCGATCTTTGATCAGTCATATCAATAGACAGAAGAAAGAGAAATGACCTCAATGCCTCAATCCAAGCCCTGGAATGTTGAGCCTTTGCTTTATCTTTTTACATCTACTTTTCCTATTACCCGTTCTCTGCAAAGCAGAGGCAGGTCACTTTAGTTAAGCACTAGTGATGTGCCATGCCTTCAAATTTTTTCACATTTTCAAAACTGTGGTATAAATAGTCAAAGTGACCTGTGATCAAGAATGATGTAAGTTTCTGAACACATACTGAAGTCAAATTCCTGCAGGTTTCACGGACAAACATGATAGATGATCACAGAAATTGATATCACACTAAGAAGGACAACATAAAAAGTAAAATGAATAAAATCCTCTTTTTTTCATATCAATCTCCCAGAAACAATGTATTTGTCATGTTTGTATTCAAGTTTCCCAAGTCAGATATCACTAGGCATCCTTTACAAATTTACATCTCTTCCTTCAAACCAGGACGCGGTATTTTTCCTTCCTTTCTTTGCTTCTCCTTCTTTCCTTCTTCCAAAAACCACCAAGAAATATTTTAATTCCTTCTCCCTGCCCTTTCTCTGCTCCTCACTCCACCCTTCATGCTGGCTTTCAGAATAGTCACCAAGTAGCATACAACTCTGCAAAGAAAAGGTCATAGAGCAAGTGCACTAAATTGCTAGATACTGAAAATGGTTTTCTAAAAATCATTTGAAAAATAACTTTTAAAACAAAATATTATATATTAAGAAAGAAAAAACAGAAGACACAGATAAATACAAAGAATTCCACAAATAGTACTCTACTTACATAAAGATACCCAGTATAAACATATTGCTATAGGTTAGTTTTAACTGTATATCATACATGTACACATATATGTGTATAAGATATAATCAGTACATACACATACATAAATGGACTTACTATATCTAATTCCACTTTTGTAAAGCAGAGAAAGCATACTACATTTAATTTACGTACGTACGTATTAAATTTAAAAATCAGTGGAATATTATGTTTTGTAACTTGCTCCATACAACTTAACACTACACATCATGAACACTGTTCTATACCAATGAATATTCATCTATGACATCATTGTTAATATTTAGTATTTTATTAAAGATGTACCATAATTTACCTATTCAGTCCTTTATTCTTATACACTTAGGTTTTTGCTAATTTTATAATTTTAGCATCAAAAATTTTTTTTAAGATTTTATTTATTTATTCATGAGAGACACACGAGAGAGGCAGAGAAACAGGCTGAGGGAGAAGCAGGCTCCATGCAGAGTGCCTGATGCAGGACCCCAGGATCATGCCCTGAGCTGAAGGCAGACATTCAACCACTGAGCTACCCAGGCGTCCCTGTAGCATCAAATTTTAAAATGCTACTATTGAGACAGACAAAACTAAATGCAGCTTCCTAACTTTCCATAGTTTATTTAGCCGACCTGACGAATTCTCCTCCTCACCTGTAGCTGAATAGTATTAATGTACTGTTAACAGTACTCCAATTTTTCCAGTGTAAATGTAGTCCTTGGGTAAAGGCATCAGAATGTGAACTCCACGAAGGCAGAGATTTTGGTCACTTTTACCTACTGCTGCATCCACAAGGATATAGAGCAGGTTCTGGGACATGATGAACATATAATAAATATATCTTCAATGCAAGGATCCATCTCCCTCATGAGAATGCCTACTCCACCCTTCCTTTTCTCCCCATCCCTGCTAACCTCCAAGCCAATAGGCAGGTATACAGGAGGCTTACACAATCCCATGGCACTGGGGAGTGGGGACCTGTGCTGGCCACTGAGTCCTCTGCCCCATGCTGTGAAGCACCTTACCTACCAGCTTACTCAATGTTCCATGGGTACTGGACACTGAGGCTGGCCCTGGGTGACTATTCTCCGTTCTCTAAGCTCAGACTGAGCCCGCATCTTCCTTTCTTAGGGCCTTCCTGCCTGAACTCCTTCATATTCTGATGAACCATCTGGGCCTTGGTCCTATCCTCCAACCAATCCCTGTCTCGGCCTATCTGGCCTGTACCCTCCCCCCGAGATGGTACAGGCCACTGTACCTCAGGCTCACTAAGGCATCCCCCATAGCAAATTGGCTGGTTCTCTACTCAGATATGTATCCATCCCTCTGAGGAATGTGTCACAACTTTCCTTTCACAGGAGGTGGGAGGTCAAGAAGCTCAGGATTGATAGGATCTCTCAGCCTCTCTCTCTCTCTGCCTGAGCCCAGTGTATTGCTTTTCTTATTATGATACTGCCAACCTGTCTTGCATGGGTGAACCCTGTATTATAGCCTTCCCAGGGTTCTAGGCATTGTGAGGCTAAAAAACCCTGCTGCTGTCAGCTAAGATGTCCAATAAAACCCCAAATACACCATCATTGGAATTCTGATTTGGAGAAAGGATGACACAGATAGATACGCTGACTGCCCTCCCCTCCCATCTTCTTCTCCTTTCGCACACTCTACTATGCCTTGAAGGGCTGGGCTCATCTTAGTCCACCTCCTCTGTAGCAGGGATTGACCTTCCCTATAATGTATCATCCAAACCAGAACGCATCGGAGAGTGAATAATTAGGCCAGGACAATGGACGTGAACTGGAACTGTCCCAGGCAAGCTAGTAAGTGTGGTCACCCTAGTTATACTAAACCCGACACTCAAACCCAATGGACCTAGTTCTTGATATGCTAATGGAGGCTTAAGGGATTTAGAAAATCTTATTTGGTAGACAAAAAGTTGAACACTGATTTTTCCTGCCTTCCTGCTTCAAAAATACTAATCTCCTGAAGCAAACAGTTGCCTCTGGGTGACAGGGAAGGTGGACACACACATACACATACACACACACACACACACAAATATAAAACAGAAAAGCATATTAATGAACCCAAAATGATTCACCCTCTTATTTATGGTATATTAAACAATGTAGCAAGGAACATCCATGTACACTTGCTCGTTGAATTTCTTACTTTTTGGTTCTGTTGGTTTTTGTTATCATGTTTAAAGGAAGTGGGATTACAAAAGACTTGAAAATTACTGAAGAGGCCTGAGGTAAAATAAAGCCTACACTGAAGCCTACTAAACAACTTGTTAATTTCCCACCAGCCATGGTGTTTCTCAACTCTGGGCTTTTGCTCATGCTGTGTCTGCTTCCTGAAACGCCCTCACTGAAACCATCTCACTCTGCCCTAAAAGTTCCTGCCCTCCGCCCTCTCCCCCGATCTCCCCACTCACAGTCGGTGTTCCCTCCATAGGACTCGTCTGCTTAGTGCCTAATGAAAGCACTTTCCACAAGTTGAGAACTATGTCAATCAGTTTGTACAATGATCTTGAGAAGGAAATAGAGTAGCCTTATTTTGCAAATTAGGAAACTGAATTTAGTAAGCTGTGGTACATGCATTCTAACCTAGGTGTCCTCATCAGAGTCCACCCTACCTTGTCCTTTCTGAGGTGCCTGTTTGATTATTTTTAAGGGTTAAATGCCATACTGAATATAACAACTCTTGCAAACATTTGTGGGGCTGGATGAATGCAACAAACTACCTTGGACCCATTTTCCTTCTATCTGGATGCTAAACTCTCTGATAATGAAGACTAGATTTTATCTAAATTCCAAAATGTTAGCATGACATGAAAAGCCTCAAGAAATTCTTACTAAATGCTAGCAGAAGTCTCACATGGACAAACACAATTCAGCCCTCCAGATGGTCACATTTCTGGAAAGGAACAGGGACCATCACCATGTAAGTTTCCAAGCCTCTTCTGTTTCTAGAATTGGATACCTATTGGGGCGGCGGGGGTGGGGTGACACTTGAATAGTATCTTTGACTTTATAGATGCAGGGAGAAGGTATCCACTGTTATAAAAGGGGTTTTAAAAGAGAGTTTGGAACTCAGAGATGTCTGAACAGGCACAATGACAGTAGGACATCCCTGATGGAATGGTGTTGTCTGGAATGCGGGCACTGGTCAGTTGAAGATGTCAGGGAGGACACCAAGGCTAAAACTACCTTCGAGTCTAACTAGTGACCAGTCCTCAGCAAAACCTAGATGGATTGAGAGGCGGGACAATTCGGGACAGAATCTACTTAGTAGTGAACTCCCTTATAGCACTACAGATATAACAAGGAGAGAAACTGTGTGAGTGTGGGTGGGTATGTGCGAGGAAAAAAAAAGCTACATTACCAAAAGCTTTAATATTGGATGGTTCGTGCAGAACATCCAACATCCAATGTTCCTCCAACCCAAGGTGGCTTCAAAGGAAAGCTCAGAATCTCCAGATGGCAGAAACAGGAGGGGTCCTATCTTGGCACATCTGAATGTTCTCAAAGTTTCTGGATCCCTTTACACTCTTCAAAATTAGTCTCCCAAGCCCTTTTCCATGCTCACAGAGTTTCTCATGAAGGGAACCGGATTCTGTAGATGCCATACTTACAAGTAGTAACATACCAGTAACTTCAGCCATCATAGGTAATAAATACTGGGATCTCTAGCTCTTCAACACATATCTCCTCTTTAAGGAAGGCTTTCTCATTAATGTTGGGAAGCTGACAACAACAACAACAAAAGGATGACAAAACTAGTGATTTTGACATGAGAAATGCACATCATAATCGCAGTTTGGGTGAAGAACTTAGGCTAAAGTGAGAACAACGAAATCTTAATCACATAGGAGGGCCTCATTAGAACCTCGAGGATTTCATCTTCCGAGATGCACTGTGAATGTCAGCGAACTTTGTGTGCAAAATTAGCATGTTTTTGGATTAGGAAAAGTGAGAATTAGCTAGATGTATCTGTGAACGTATCTATTATAAAAATCCCATCTTTTGCAGACATGCCATCATTCCAAACACAGCAATTTGATCCTCCAAGTGAAGCATCAACAATTAGAAGCCTGCACAGACAGGTTTAATTAACCTGAACGCTGTGTATCTTTGAAAAGACAATACACATATTTAGAGCTTTCTTCCACCCTGACCAGGCTTTATAAAAGCACATGTGTTTGTACATAAACTCACTCACATTGTCCTGTCAAAATTATGATGTAGTGGTGGAGAGGGATGCTAAGAGAAGTGGTTACCATAGCAACAAAAATCGCCACCACACTGGAGACGTCGGAGTGATTCTATCTCATCTCTCAGGTTCTTGCCAGAATGACTTGCTCAAGTTATCCATCAGCCATCCAGAACTAAATCCTTCAGGCAAAGGACTCCGATTGTTCTCAATCACCTGAGTACAGCCCTAACTGCCAAGTCTTTGGGTAATGAATTTTGCTGCTTCTCTAGCTCAGATCAATCAGGACTGCCCACTAGACTGGATGCTATCTGAGAGGAGGGTTTTTTCCCCTGTCTTCTTCTTTGTTGAATCTCCATTGCCTAGGATAATTCCCGGCATATAATAGGCACTCAATAAATATTTGTTAAATAAACGAATGAATGATCACTATAAAACACACAGCACTTATGAAACAGCTCAAATCTCCATACTTTATTTTTTTACAAGATTCACTTTATTTTATTTTAATTAATTCATTTTGTTTAGGTTAGCTCTATATCTAATGTGGAGCTTGAACTCAAGACCCTAAGATCAAGAGTCACAGGTTCTACCCACTGAGCCAGCCAGGCGTCCCTCCATACTTTATTTAAGGTCACAAGACTGAGGACCGGTCAGAAAAAATTTACCTCTTCTCTCTGCTTTGAAGAACTCCAAATAAGATTCCTATGCAACACGGGTTGATTCTTTCTCCCTTCTGGTTATCATTAGGTCATTCAATTGAAACAGGACAGTGCAATAGTTAAGTGTGTAGACTCTGAAAACAACAAGCCTAGGTTTGAATCCTGGTTCTATCATGGCATGACTTTAAGGGGACCACTTCATCTCTGTGTCCTCAGTGTCTCCATCTGAAAAGTTGAGTAACAGCACCTACCTTGAATGTTAGCTGTTGTAACTGGGTGCACCCTATAGATAAAAGGGCAAATAGCCACCAGTTCTTATGACTGCACAGAAGGCAAAATGACAATCATCAGATACACTTCTACTGTCTGAACTATGCAAAAGCTGGTATACATTTTCCTACAGTTAGGAAGTGGGTTTAGAAACTCTACCAAATTCTTGCAGATCACACCACAATAAATAGATTTACACCTCCATCAGCTATTCAAAAACTAAGGCTGGAAAGCAAACAGGCAGGCTAGCTTTCTGAACCTCCTCAGAAAAGAAGAAATACAAGGGATGTCACTGAGACAAAGTTAAGGGGGCTGAAAACCAGGAATTAGCAAATCTTCTCCTTCATGTTCTGCCCAGATTCCAGAATGAATGGCAGTACACTTCATTCCATCCAACTGAAAAAATGGAAGCAGGGCAGACAGGGTGGCTCAATGGTTTAGCACCGCTTTCAGCCCCAGGCCTGATCCTGGAGACCTGGGATCAAGACCCACGTCAGTCTCCCTGCATGGAGCCTGCTTCTCCCTCTACCTGTGTCTCTGCCTCTCTCTCTCTCTGTCTCTCATGAATAAATAAATAATCCTTAAAAAAGAAAAGAAAAGAAAAAAGAAAAAATGGAAGCAGTACAAGTCAATGATCACAGACAAAAGATCAGGAAGTGAGGAGTCTGAGACTCTCCAAGCTGGATGCTCTGATACTAGAAAAGTCTGTGCACTGTAAAAAAAAAAAAAAAAAAATGTAGAAACTCAACCTCTCAGAAAACTTGACACAGGAAATTTAATTAGCAATAAAAATAATGGTAAGAAAAGGAAAAAGAAACTTATTCAAAGGGTTAATACTCTAGTTGCTTTTCAGATACTTTCCAAAGTCACTTTAGCAGGGGAAAAGTGATTATATGAACATATCCTTGGCAAAAAGAGTATAGTAGAAGAATATAAAGTTATGCAAAAACTTGTTGAGATTAAATGAATTACTGCTGCATATAAATCAGTCTTTTTTAAAGAAGCTACACAGTATAAAATAGACATAGTCTCATAGTTGATTAGATTTACACTTCCATCTTATTTAAACTGTGCCACCTGGAGAATAAAATAATTCAATGCTTTTTATATAAAACACCCTGGCTTAATATTTCACAATGAAAAACCTTACTTTTGAACTAAATTATGCTGAAATGGGAGTCTAGGATAATAGAATATTCAGTGTCTGGGATGCTAGCCATTCAATCTGGAAAAAAATGCTGAGTCTCTGACATTGGTTAACTAGTGCAATGAACATTTTCCTACTGTTGGGAAGTGGATTTAGAAACTCTACCAAGCTTTGATAATCATGCCATAAAGCAGGCATATACTGCCATGTTTTCTTGTCAGAGCACCAAGTTTCTGCCACATTCAGAAAGCCCAGATATCTTTGAATAATGCCATTCTCTGTTCACAGATGATATCTCGAAAAGAGCCAGAGAGAATTACAGTCTTCTATACACACTGATCTGAAAGGAAACCATAATTCTCTAGACTATCATCCATAAATGGGCATGAATGAGAAATGAGAAGCACAGCTTCTCAATCAGTGTTCCTAGAGAGACTAATGCCCTTGGCCCCCAGGGCCCTGGGTGGGGACATGGGCAACTGTTACCCAGGATGATCTCATCCTACATGCATCTTGTCACGTCTCTAAATTGCCTCCAAAGGGCCATGCAAATATCACCATTGTCCATTTCAGCCATGACTGGAAAAGATGGGAGACAAATGGAGAGGACAGAGTTTTGCACAACATTAAGAAGAATTTGGATGAAAGCAAAACACATGGGGATGGAGAAGAGTCTGTGGCCTGAAAGTATAGTAATAGTGAGACAAATAAGAGGTTTCTCCACCTCAAAAAAAATTATTTAATATATTCATGGAATATGCTAAAGGAAGATGATATTGCTGTATTTCAATATATTTGACAGCACACTCATTTTAACGGAGTTTCGGGGGATTACAAATGTGTAGAATCCAGTTTGGGAATGACTGCTTTAAGCATTTGACTTCTGTCACCTGATGAAGGGTCTTCAGGAGACATTTGAGTTGCATCTGAATTATTTTTATTTTTTAAATTTTATTTATTTATTTAAAGAGACAGAGTGTGTGTGAGCAGGGCAGGGATGAAGAGAGAAAGAGAGAGAGAATCCCAAAAAGACTCTATGCAGAGCAGAGCCTGACTTGGGGCCTTATCTCACAACCCTGAGATCATGACCTGAAACGAAATCAAGAGTCGGATGTTTAATCAACTAAGCCACCCAGGCTCCCCACATCTGAATTATTTTTTAAAAATAACTTAAAAAGAAAGGGGGAATTATTCCAGATGGAGTTCCTAATAAGGTAGGTACTTCAGGAAAAAAAGGACTGTACGTGATCTAGGAGAAGGGAATAATGATGTATTTGGATGACATAAATTCTGCCATTTGACTTCTAAAATATTCCAGTTGTATTTGTACACTGTGTATTTCTTTTCATTTCATTTCATTCGAGGAACTTATAGTGACTACTATGTACTCTAGGCACTGAGGAATCCAGTTCCCCTTAGAGAGACAGACAAGACAGATGAACAAGGTAGGCAACATCCAACTTCCATCTTCTTAAAGAGAGACAGATTAAAAGCAATATTGATATAAAAAATAAATTCAGGGACGCCTGGGTGGCTCAGTGGTTAAGCGTCTGCCTTCAGCTCGGGGTGTGATCCTGGGGTCCTAGGATCGAGTCCCACATTGGGCTCCCTGTATGGAGCCTGCTTCTCCCTCTGCCTGTGTCTCTGCATCTCTCTCTTTCTGTGTCTCTCAGGAATAAATAAATAAAATCTTTAAAAAAAATTCAGAAGTGAAATTATGTTATACTTATAAGTGTGGTATGTCAACCTATGTAATGTGACAAAGACTGGGGGTGGCTACTCTTAGGAGGTGACAAAGGAACTGAGTCTGGGACTATGAGAAGTCAGACAAGCAAAGACCTGGGAAAACAGATTTCATCACCAGCCAAATGACAGGTACAAATGCTTTGTGACAGCCCTGAACTGTTGTGGGGTGGTGGTGGCACACAACTCCAAACCATAGCAGCTAGAGTGCCTTTTGAGAGAAATGGTGGCAAAGAATGAGTCTGCAAACACAGGAGTGAACAGATCACATGGACCACGGAGCCCATTGATTGTAAAGAATGTGGATGTTCACCTAAAGGAAGTAGCTTTTAGCAGAAAAATGCCACAATAGGATTTCTGTTGTTAAAAAGGGGAGCTGCTCTGCGGAAAACACTGAAGACTAAAGAAAAGCCCAAAGAAGTGGAGCAGAGTAGTTCACACCAAAACACAGTAGTTACCTCCTCAAACCTTAGGGCCCCACATTCCAAATGCTGAAGGAATGAGTCAAACTTGATGTTCACCAAGCTAAGGACTAAACAGATGTTCTGTCTCAGGGAGACACTTTTACCTTTCAAATGAAAGTGTTAAAAGAGTTACAGTCATCGCAAAGAAATGATGCAAAGAAAAAACATATTTGCTTCAACATTATTTCATTTACGGCAACATTATTCTTAATGACCTTCTTTGAAACTTGAAGGAAAAAAAAACTTGGAAGATAAAAGTTTTAACTACATACGCATATTCTTCTGGCAGAACTCAAGTGTATATTGAAGCCAATTATTTTTAAAAATAGGTAAGGCTTTACCTTGATTCTTAATCAATATCCCGTGACATCTGCAAACAAAATGATAACTTACCATGTTTACAAACTCTTGAAATGAAAAAGAAATGACATACAATAAAACCTGATTCTGACCTTATTAAATCATATTTTGTGAAAATGTGGACCTGGGTAACCTGAATCTGTATCCTGCTTTACCCCATTAAAAAAAAAAAAAATCTGTTTTACAAATCAGTAATTAACAAGACGGGCAGTATTCAATCTGAAAGGAACAAACAAAATAGAAATATATTTATACAAAACCACAACACCGGGGCAGCCCTGGTGGCTCAGCGGTTTAGCACCGCCTTCGGCCTGGGCATGATTCTGGAGACCCAGGAACGAGTCCCACGTCGGGCTCCCTGCATGGAGCCTGCTTCTCCCTCAGCCTGTGTCTCTGCCTCTCTCTCTCTCTCTCTCTCTCTCTCTGTCTCTCATGAATAAATAAATAAAATCTTTAAAAAAAAAAAAAAACAACACCAATTACAAATTGCTTATCTACTCATTATAGCAAGCCAGCTAGAGATCTCCACTACATTTTTAGCCTCCTTGGAGGTTAACTGCACCTATATCTTAACAAATAAATGTATTCATTGAAAAATACTTCCTAGTTCAAAGCTTCCAGTAATTCCAGCTAACGTTATAATAGAAATTAGTATAAAAGTTTGAGGTGGACTAGACTCACGTGAAATCAGAGTGCTTTCACATTCTGGATATATAACACTATGTACAGGTGATAATACTAAATGGACGTCTTTTCTCCAGTCATTATAGATTTAGTTTTATCTGAATTTAAAAGTAGATCTACCTCCAGTCATCTGGGTTTAGAAATGACGCTGAATCCAACTCAGAGAGGAGTTATTGCTAATTCTGCTTTATTTAAACAAAACAACTGTCCAGCAAGGCCAAATTCCTTGAGCAAACCTGCATTTGCTCTCCCTGGAACTCATCTTTCAGGGCCCCATCACCAACAAAAGTGAACTCTACCTCCTGACCTTTTCAGCTGCTCCGGGAATGTAGCCATAACCAGAGTCTCCTGGGAGAAGCTCTAAAGAAGTCTACTGTAAATACAGTACCGCAGTCTAAGCAGTGGACTGGACTAGATTTTAAAACAACGGTTAGCAACAAAAGACAGCAACACTAAAATCACCATGTAATGCAATCCTGCCAGCTCTGCTCTTTGGCTATACAGTAGTACAGTATGACTTAATTAAATAAGAAATGCTGCATTATTTTCTTTCTGTTACCAAACACTTTGGGGCCTCGTGTTCAATTAAAAATTAAAACTTGGCCACGTATACCAAGAGTCTAATTACATTTCTCAACATCTGTCTTTCATTCTAGGCCAAAAGCAAATAATATTTACAGAAGAACAGATTGAGACAAAATATACTGCTGCCTTTTCATCTGGTTGAATTGATGAACATCTCCATTACATAATTTGCCTTTTAGGTGGTTTATCAGTTAGGAATGCTTCTGGCTGCAAATAAGAGAATACCAAGTAACGGTGACTTAAATAATTACTGGTTTACTTTTCTCATAGAAATGGAGGGCGGTGGTCCCAGAGATCCATTCTGCCATTCAACAATGCTATCCAAGACACAGTTCTCTCCTTCTATTCCACCGTCCTCTCAGCATGTTTTCCAGACTGTCACCTCATTATTACAAGATGGCTGCTGTACTTCTAAGCAATATATCCTCACTCAAAGCAGGGAGCAAGACAGAGGCAAAAGGATTTATCTTCATGGGTGACTTGTCATTTTTATTCAGGAAGGGAATCACTCCCACTTCTAAAAATTCCTCATTGGCCAGAATTGGCTCACATGTACAACTCCAGACCAATCAGTGCTGAATGGGCTGACCAGACCAGCTGATACCAATCACAATTCATCAAGCGTGACTCTGGACAGGCCTGCTTTGCCCAAGGTCCAGTAACTGTATCGGCTAAACACAAAAATCAGGGTTCTGTTAGTAAGAACAGGGGAGACAGCTGCTGAAAGGCCACGTTTCACAAAATGGAAATATCTATGAAGAAACAAACAAATGGCCATTAAAAAAGAAAAGCAATAAATAGCATATATTGTTTTCTCCAAAGCCTAAATATTGTGGGAAGCTGAAGTGTTGCCAGAGCTGGAGCATAGAATGAGTGATTATGTAACTATACTCCTTGGATTGTTTGGTCTTTATTTTTAATATGAAAGGTGGTCATCTCCAAACCGAGTTTTCCTATATCCACTAAAAGGAAGCAAGGTGACTCAAGTCACTTCTGGAAATATCTTCCAGCCACAAAATTCAGTGATTGGATAACTCAAAAAGCAACCACAGGGTAACGGGATATTTCATCCAGTTTCCCTGGAAGGTGATTTAAATGTTCTTTTTTTTTTTTTAAAGATTTTATTTATTTATTCATGAGAGACAGAGAGAGAGAGAGAGAGAGAGAGGCGGAAACACAGGCAGAGGGAGAAGCAGGCTCCATGCAGGGAGCCCTATGTGGGACTTGATCCCGAGACTCCAGGATCATGCCCTGGGCTGAAGGCGGCGCTAAACCACTGAGCCACCCAGGGATCCCCTTAAATGTCCATTTTAAATGTTTAACATATACCCCAATGATATAATGGGTAGTATATAAAGAAAAGGTAAAACTTAAAAATATTCTCATGAAAGAAATTTGTCCTCAGAGTGTGACTGCTCCAAAGAAAATATCAAGATGTTTGTTTGCCAAGTCAGACACACATACAAGTAATTTCCATGTTATAGCTAAAAACACCATTGCACAGCCAACCTTAACATTTGCCTGCAGTCTGGCTAAAATTGAATTCTAGCAGCATATAAAGAAGTTTACATTATCATGCATAAATTAGCAATTTTTAGTGCTTTAAATAGTAAATGGCACTTCTTAAAACTCAGCCAATAAGCAAACCGTGCATATTTATGCCCAGGAACTAAGAACTGACATGGAGATGAATGTTAAATGTTGACAATAGGCAAAAATGTTACATAAGGTGTAATCTCCATTCTTGCTAAGTTTACAAGCACAGGGCAAAAGGAGTCTCCAAATTTTAGAAACTGCCAAATGCAATACTGTTGGCAATGATTATTCAGGGTTCAAATATAATGTTAAGATGATAATTAAATGTCACAATTAGGGGCACCTGGGTGGCTCACTTGGTTAAACATCCAACTCTTGGTTTTAGCTTAGGTCATGATCTCAGGATCATGAGATCGATCCCTGCCTCTGGCTTCTCACTCAGCTTGGAGTCTACTTGTCCCTCTCCCTCTTTTCCTCTTCCACCCCATGGCTCCTGTGTGCCTCTCTCTCTCAGATAAATAAATAAATAAATAAATAAATAAATAAATAAATAAATAAATAAATAAATAAAATCTTTTTTTGAAGTCACAATTAGGAATGCCTGAGGGGCTCAGCGATTGAGCGGCTGCCTTTAGCTCAGGGCGTGATCCCGCAGTCCCAGGATGGGGTTCTGCATTCAGGTTCCCCACAGGGAGCTGGCTTCTCTCTCTCTGTCTCTGCCTCTCTTTCTGTGTGTCTCTCATGAATAAATAAATAAAATCTTAAAAAAATAAAATAAAAAGTCACAATTTAACCAATTCCATAATGAGTCTCGTGAAAAATCCTACCCTTTTAAATTATATTGCTTCCTGGTAGGAAATAACCATGTAAAACAATTAAACAAATTAGTTCTTGCTAACCTACTGAGGAATTAAATGAAGCCACAAACCTAAGAGAGACAACAGAATCAAGAAAGGTAAAGCTCTGGCCTCTCTTTCAGTATCTCTAGGTTAGGATTACAGACCAGTGGGTTTGGCAGGCAAACAAAACACATGTGCAGGTGTATTTGGCTACTTCGTTACAAAAGACCCCCAAACCTGCAAATACTTCTACTCACACACTTCTTATTTGATGGATTCCAAGGAAGACTAATAAACAATGTCCAACAGAGAATAATACTTCCATCCCTAAATCCATCACAGGATTTGCCATGAAAGAAATCAGGAAGAAGCAGAGGTTTTTAAATTTTTCCAAACCAGCATCCTTGTCTCAGATTCAAACATCAGGCTGCTCTCTATTGCCCTCTAGAGGATCTCAGTCTTACAGCAGGAAAAGAAAAAAGTCAGGTGGCTAAACTTCCATGTCATCACACACTTCTTCACATATTTCTGATGATTTAGAAAACAAGGGTGTAAGATTGATTTAAAATGAGGAATTATTGTATATAATACTCAGAACTCTTTAGAGACTTATGTTTCTACATTTCGACTATCATCAAAAACCACGCAAAATCTTGCCACAGACTATACATCTCAACTAAGAATAACTAATCCATCCCCCAGAGCCCCCAGGTCTGGTCTACTTTCTGGAGTTTACATGTCCATTAACTGAAGGGCTAGACGATATGTCTCTAAGTTTAAAAAACAATGACTTGATGATTTTCAAATTTATTGATTAGAAACCCAAATGAGTGAAATAAGCTATGTTAGTATAATGCATTAGGGAATGGTGAAGACTGTAGCAAACTGGAGATCTCACATCCGCTAAGGGGGTAAAGATTTACTTAGTTCTTGGTGACTATGTGGAATCAAGGTTGCAAAATCAACTAATTTTTTTTTAAAAAAGAAAAGTCCAAAAACAGTTTTATGAAAAATCTCCATATTAGATATTTCAATTACTTCAAAACACTTTACTGGGAAAAGGAAATCATGACAATAGATAGCAGTTAGCCCACCATAGCAGATATCTCTGCTAGGAGATCATCTGTTGATGGCACCTGCAAACCAACAAGAAGAAAAAAAAAAAGAGAGAAGGAAAATTCATCCATCTCTCCTACAATGAGATTCATCCTATCAAAAAACCATCTGGTTAATAGGGACAGATGTAGCAGATGTGGTAATTTGAAGACTGCTTAAATCTTTAGCCAGTCCCTTCCTTGGGTGTTTCATCTTAATTTGGAAACAAAATGGCTTTATATGGCATATTAAAGTATAAATACATCATTCCAATAGTCTGGGCTATTTTTTCCCCTCATGACTCAGTCCAAAAACTCAGAAGACAGATGGACAGTCCCAAGGAAGAAACAGATACAACGGAATAGCCTTCATATTTGTAGGAGACATATCACTATTGCTGTTAGGAATCCTCTCCCAGCAAGGAGCAGTACAAGTCTGGTTAAACAGAAAAGTTACAGCCTTAATTCCCACAGTTACTTTACCCCATCTTGGGTCAAACTTAAATTCTTTAAAATCCACTCTTCTATCAGAATCATGGCCCTTCTTCCTTATATCCATTTATCTTTTTCAAAAATAAAAACAAACTCCCCATCCATTTTCTCCATAGCTGGCAGACCAAAGGATGTAGAACAGATCCAGTAAATGAGGATTAGCTGGCAAGATGCCAACTCATTTTCATTTGCAGGTTAAATACATTGTCTTATCTATATAACCTTTGCTATCATTAGTCAAATCTCTATTTCAGCAGCATTAAAAACTCCTTAGTGACTCTTCCCAACTCAAGTATATGACCTTTGAAAATTCCTGAAGGGAGCAGAGTTCCTAAAATCTAATTAAAAGGACCCAATCCCTTTGAATATTTTTAGGCATTTATTTGAGATTCCCAGGGGCTAAACTGAGTATCATATCTGGATTTACAGCTCTGGAAAAGAGAGAGACTAAAAGAGCAAGAGAGTGAGAGAGAACAAATCCTAAAATTATTCTACCGATCACTACAATTCACATGAGAGTTCTTCTCTATATATTAAAGAATGTATGTCCCTGTGCATATAATTTACTTGAAAACCTGGCCAAATCATTATTGATTATTTAATAATAAATTATTCCTGAAGGAGATACAAAGTTACATTTAAAGACCGTGGATGTCATTTAACCTCCCAAGATTTCCTCAGATCCCTATGGAATGGCGCTATATTCCTAGCATTTAATTTCTTCCTTGAAAATGAATGAATGACAGCCCTGTAGACTGCTTTGTTTAAAATTTTCTATCGATTGCTGTCTGCAAGCATTCTAATAATAGGCAAACGGAAGCAGAATTTATGTACTGTTTTGGTCTCTCATTTTAAAAGTAGATAAAACCCATTTAAGGAGGGAGGAGGTCTATAGAAAATATAAATATTTGAAGTGGTACCTAAGGTTATATAAAACAGTAAGAAGTAGCACAGGGGCCAATAAAAAGTATAGGATCAGTGGGGTTCCATGGACTGCCATATTGTGTGTACATTATGAGTGATAGTCATTGGTAATGCTGCCCAAAGGTCAAGGGCAATCTGAAGACTCAGCTGATGCTCAGACAGAGCACAATGTGGTTATCCACAGCTCTTGTTAAGGATCATTCCAACCCAGGGAAACTTCCTGAGCTGGAGTGAAAACACAACCCCCAATCCCCAGAACAGTAAATCAATGATGATTATTATCAACAGCCTACCAAAGACTTTAAAAAAAAAAAAAAAAAGGCAACACATGATGATCACAGAAGCTCCACAATTTAAAAAAATCTCTACTAATCCTCACTTCAACAAAAGAAATTAGACATTTTCATACAAATAGTTTAATAACGAGAACTGCCATCATCCATTCAGTGTTAAGAATGTGCCAGCACTTTACAGGCATGATGCCCACAGGATGTCTTGGTGAGACTGCTGCTCTTAAACCCACAGTCAGATTTCATAATGCCCATAAAGGTGGCCCAATCAAGGTCATACCACTAGTGGATACTCAAGTTGTAAGTGAACCCCACATCTTTACCCCCAAAGCCATTATTGTGTGTTTTTTTTTTTAATATTTTTATTTATTGATTCATGAGTGAGAGAGGGAGAGATACAGGCCGAGGGAGAAGCAGGCTCCATGCAGGGAGCCTGATGAGGGACTCAATCCCGGGTCTCCAGGATCACACCCTGGGCTGAAGGCGGCACTAAACCGCTGCGCCACCAGGGCTGCCCTTGTGTTTGTTTGTTTGTTTTTTTAAAAAAGATTATTTATTTATTTAATAGAGAGCAAGTGCAGGAGAGAGAGCTCAAGTGAGGTGAGGAGCATAGGTGAGGAGCATAGAGCGAAGCAGACTCCCCACTGAGCAGGAAGCCTGATATAAGACTCAATCCCAGGACTCCCAGATTATGACCTGAGCAGAATATAGATGCTTAACTGAGCCACCCAGATGCCCCCAAAGTTATTATTCTTACCTAAAATTCTCCATCAATTATTTTTCTTTACTTTTTTTTTATTTATTCATGAGACACAGAGAGACAGAGAGGCAGGCTCCAGGCAGGGAGCCCGACCTGGGACTCGATCCCAGGTCTCCAGGGTCACGCCCTGGGGCGAAGGCAGGCACCAAACTGCTGAGCCGCCCAGGCTGCCCTCACCATCAATTAAAATGCCCAGATAACAAATTTTCAGGAATCACATCTTTTAACATGAATTCAAAGAGGAAATGGTTGGTCATCTACCCCTCATTCTCTGTTCCTATCATTTGACTCTTCTATGGTTTTACATGGGTCTTAACCACAAGAGGACTTTCATCCTATGGTTCTATTTCAAATCTAAAAGAAAAGTTACCAGAAACATCAGAAGTCTCACCTATCTGGGATTTGCTGGGGATGGTTTTTAATCAACAGGGCTGATTACCTTGCTACCTCATGTGTTTTCACCCTTTTAATGAATCCATTGTACACAAATTCTCCTAAGATTCGTTGCCTGATATCCCTTAGATTCTGATGAGCTGATGAATTTCTCTATCTCCACAACTACAAAATCCTATAGCATTTGCCCTCCAATCAGAATGCAGAAAACAGACTGAAGAATCTGCCATTAATTGAAGAAACCTGCTGATTGACACTATGTCTGGGTGATGTTTGCAAACAAACTCTGAAACATCTGCCCACATAAAAGTTTGCAAACAGATATGAAAATTAGCTTTTAAAGAGAGGGGGTAAAATGGGAAGTATGGCGAAGTAGGCACTATTTTACCCACCATTGAAAAAACAATCCTATATCCTTTCTATATACAAAGGTATCCCCACATATTCCTGGCTGCTCCATACATACAGGCATGATTCACACCACCCTCCTATTAACACTTCAATTTTCTTCAGATCATGTATTAAAACAAAAAATATGTCTTTATTTCTGTGGTAAAAATATTCATATCCAAAACCTACTCATTTATGCATCTGCAAATCAAGATTCTACTATGTAGCTGGTATACAAGAAGGAGACAGTCTGGAAGATTCCTAGAGTTTGTCCATCCAGGGCTTCATTTTCCATCATCCCCCTTGCAAGTCAAGCAAGAAAAATGTTTCTGAAGCAATCATAGTCTCTGACAGTATTTATAAAGTCTAAAACACATTTCCACTAGTCTCATTTGTTAAAATCAGGGCTTTTTTGTATCTAGGATATACTTAGTATATACTTTTTTATGTTTTGTTCTCAAATCTTGAGTAGGATACATTTTAATACAAGAAAAGAAAGTCTGAGGAGAACTAATTTACACATCAAAAAGGCATATTCACCAAGACACCGTTATTGTACCTGGGCTTTGTCCTTCTACTTCTTAAAAAATGAGACTTCAGGCTCCTTTATCAGAATTCTGGTAAGGAGATGCACTTGAGTTGGTTGTTTTTTTTTTTTTTTTTACAACTCTTTCAAATTGTTCATTACAGAAACAATATAGGTTTGAGCTGAGCAGGTCCACTTATACATGGTTTGTTCATTTTTTCTAGAGTACATTACTGGAAATGTGGTTCTCCTTCTTATGATTTTCTAATAACATTTTCTTTTCTCAAATTAATATTAAGAATATAGTATATAATGCATATAACATACAAAACAGTATTAATCAACCACTTATGGTACCTGTATGGCTTCTGGTTAACAGCAGGCTATTACTAAGTTCTGGGGAAGTCAAAGGTTAGATTCACAATTTTGACTGGAGGAGAAAGAGGGTCATGCACCCCTAACCCCCAATGTTCAAGAGTCAACTGGATTAAAAATCAGTTTTTAGGAGAGGTAAAAAACATCTTGAGTATTGACTGACAGAAATGAAAGAGCTGACTTTGGAAAAGGTTTACAATATTTTGTTGATGGCCAGGTTACCTTCAGATTGCTTTCAGGTGTCAGGCTTGAATGTCCTATATCAGAGAATGCTGGGACTCAACGAATGGTCTAGAATCAGAGATCATCATGCAGCCCAGTGTTTCCCAAAATACACCCCTCCAGAACCAGCTTGCACAGATCAGGTGATGTGACTCTACTCCACAAGCCCCATGACTGGCTTCCGCTCCCTCAGAGGGCCCAGAAGCATCACTGGTGCATAGTGAGTGCTCAAGAATTAGGAAATGGAGATGTCAGTGTAAACAGGAGCAGGCTGAGAAAGATCACAATGGTTCTCGGTCTTTAATGGATGTTATCTGATTAGAATGAAATCTTATGCAGCTGACAGTGTTGATGGAACGGTACCAATGGGATGGGAAATGTATGCATGGAAGAAGGTTGATCAAAACCTTTAAGATGGAAAAAAAAAAAAAAAAAAAAAAAACCTTTAAGATGCAGAGTTTGCTATACTCTATCTCCTTCACTTCCTAATGAGAAAGACCATCAAGAAATTTTAAAACATTTTACTAAAGTGAGGAAAATGTGCCCACATATTAAGAGTGAAATCTCTAAAGAATGGGATTATGGCTGATTTCTTTTTAAAATTTTTTTTAAATTGTAGTTCTATATATATATAGTAACCATTTTAATCATTTTTAAGTATATAATTGGGTGGCATTTCCAATGTCATATAACCAGCACCACCATCTATTTCCAAAACTCTTTTAATTATATCTCAATAAAACCCAGAGGGAAAAAACATTTCCATCACCTCAAACAGAAATTCTATAATTATTAAGCAACAGTTTTACATTCTGTTCCTCTTCCAAACCCTGGTGACCTCTAGTCCACTTTCTGTGTCTATGAATTTGTACATTCTAGAGATTTCATGTAAGTGGAATCCTAGAAGCCTGGGTAGCTCAGCGGTTTGGCACCTGCCTTCGGCCCCGGACGTGATCCTGGAGTTCCGGGGTCGGGTCCCACGTCTGCCTCCACTGCTTCTCCCTCTGCCTGTGTCTCTGCCTCTCTCTCTCTCTCACGAATAAATAAATAAATAAAATCTTTTAAAAAGTGGAATCCTATAACATTGGTCCCTTTATGTCTGGCTTAATTAATTAGTATAATATTTTCAAGGTTCATTTACAGGATTTTTAAAATATATTTTTGTACATTTGATTCTTTTTTTATATAATGGAAATGTTATATATAGGAAATCATTAGGCTTTGTGTTTTAAGTAATGAGAGAGGTAAAGTGAACAGAAGAGAAAAGGAAGTCATCCAAAGTGGGAAGAACAGGGCAGGCAAAGGTGCAGAGGGCAGATGATACATGGTGCAGCGTCTCCACAACAGCGTCTCCACAGCGCTGTGTGCAGCGGTGCTAATGATCAGTGGTCAGTAAGTCTGAATGCTCCTGTGAAATCAGCCTAACAGAGAATATATATAAAACCCAAAGTATCTTGCAAAGCTCTCACCACAAGATCCGCTCCACCGGCAAAAGCACAAAGCATATTACTTACAATTGAAGCCCTAATACTGCAGGCAAGCATATTTTGCATGATTTGTCAGGTTACAAACGAACACAAGAAGACAGCATCTGTCAAGTTCCATAGGAAACCAGGCAGAACCAAATGTTATTCCTTACCTGAAAAACATAAACACATAACACATATTAAAATTCAATTGGCATAATTTTATATCTTTCTTAGTAGTTTAAGCCACATGTTTAATCAATTATTCATTCTTCTCATGGCAGGCTGGCAATAGCAACTGGATATTGAATTCTTAATTCAATGCACATTTTCCCCACTAATTCAAGATTGTTTTGATGTAAACACTCCCATCTCAGATGTACGTTTGGTAATGCTCCTAATGCAAGTATATGAAATCACTGTATCAAACATAACCTAGAGTTGACAGCAATTATTAACAGTGCAATTAGTCATTTTCAGGACACAATAATTACATAATCAAATGGACTCTCAACTCCCACTTGAAATCCTATCCAGCCCCTGCATCCGTCTATTTGCTGGTTGAATATCCATCCATTCACTCAGCACGACATGTAATGAGCACAAACTATGTCTGTTGATGATACACATAGAAAAAGCAGGATTCCAGTCTAATGCAGAAATAAATTATGTCCAAGCTTCTTCTCTCCTTATTAGTAAACTCCTGAGAAAAAAATTACATCAGTTTCTACTTCTTCTGCTCAGTCATTAATTCAATAAGTATATCCATAACATCTGTGCTGGGGATACACCATGCAACAGAGAACAGAGCTCTACTTCCTGCCCTCAGGGAACTTCCAGTCTAGTAGCAAATACAAGTGTGCACGGTTGGAGAGTAGAACACAGAGATGTAGTCTGAGGTGAAAGAAGGCCTTCTTGATGACACACATCTAAACTAAAACCTCAAGAATGAGCAGTTGTTAAAGGAAGTATCAGTTTGGTAAATAGAAGTAGTATTCAAAGTGTGGCCAGGGAACCCCTGAGGACTCCTGATCCTCCCAGAGGATCCGCAAATTCAAACGATTTCCATGTAACACCAGCACAAACATGTCTTTTTACCCTCATTTCATTTTCTTCTGAATATACAGTGGTATTTCCCAGAGACTATGTGACTAGTGGCACCACAACAGATTGAAGGCAGAAGCAATTATGAGAATCCAGCTGCCTTCTATTAAACTAGATCATAAAGAAATTGGCAAAATTGTGAAGAAATGCTATTAATAGTTTTTAATTTCTCAGTTTTAAATTCTAGAAAAATAAATACACATGAAACAAAAGCCCTTTAGTGTTCTCCAATATATTTACAATTGTAAAGGCATAACCTCTGAAGTTTAGATAAATAACACATTGATAGTGGTTAGTCAATTGTAACAAATGTACATACTAACACAAGATCACTGCAGAATGAGTGAAGAAAAACATATGTGGGAACTCTATGTGTCTTCTGTGCATTTTTTTTCTGTAAACTTAACATTGCTCTAGGACACCTGGCTGGCTCGCCCAATAGAACATGTGACTCTTAATTTCAGGGACATAAGTTTGAGCCCCAGGTTGGGCATGGAGTCTACTTAAAATTTAAAAACAAATAAACTGTTCTAAAAACCAAAGTCTATTAAAAAAGAGAGAGTATAAAAGAGCCAAAAAGTTTGAGAACCACTGGCCTATAGAAAAGCAAAACTGAAGCTCATGAGAGAGATGCAGAGAGAAACCAGTGAGTAGAGCACCAGGTGAGAAAGTAAGAGGTAATGGTAACTAGAACAAAGGTGTAGCTCTAAAGAAAACTGTTACCAAGATAATGCTCACAGCATGCCTGCCGAAAAAAGACTCTTTCTCCTATTATGATAGCCAAAAGGAACCAAGAAAACGTAAAAGTCTCAAAGACAAGCTGCAACCAAGACCTGCATGCATCTTAGTAGAATTTAGACATGAAGGGTTTTCAGGTTTCCTCTTAAAGATTAAAATTGAGATTCTGCTGTTATTTTAACACACACCAGGTAACTCAAAAAGTGTCCTCAAACAGTCACTGAGCAGAATTGCACGAAGTCAGCGCGTGTTTACAAAAGTTACTTCTCCTGTGGCAAAGAGAAGGAACCGAAGCTATGGGTGCAGACATTCCATTCTCAAGTTCAAGCCTTCTGCAGATGATTAATGCAAGACCCAGATAAGGTATGAGCCTTTGGAACTTCTGATTCTCTTCTGGGTTAGGGTTTTTAAAAACTGAGCAGTGCAGGATATAAGGAAATGCAATTATGTATCATTTCAGACACAGGATGATACATATTTATAGCTACTGCCAAGTACTGGTTCATAGTAAAAGACCTGCCAGGTTTCCCTATCCATTCATTCTTACAACTGACATTATAGCTACTGCCTCCCAAAACTGGTATCAAGGGCCTGGTGATCAAGGTGCAGGAACCAAGACAAAAAAGACCACAGTTATAGAGTTTGATATATGTTACAAGAGAGAGAAAGGAAGAATGCCATAAATGCCCAAAGGACGGACCTGAGGATGGGGATGCTATCCAAATTGAGGCCTGATTGACAAGCATGGTTTGGGCAAGTGAAGAGTAGAGAATAGAACGCTAAAAAAAATAAATAAAAATAAATAAAAATAAAAATAAAAATAAAATAAAAAAATAAAAAGAGAATAGAACGCATAACATTGTTGAGACCAAGGGGACCACATGTGGCCAAGGGCAGAAGCAACACAGGATCCCAAAGCATCCCTGGGAAGAGGGACTACATTAGAAGCAGGAGAATAGACAGGATGGACTATGGCAGTCCAGATGGCATCCCTAACTAGGCCAGCAGCAGGGTGAGAGGAGACAGGCTCCCAGGTATTTCGAAATTGCGCTGATGGAGCTCTGGTGACACCTGGATGCATGGGATGAAAGAGAGGAGCACAGCATGAACAACCAATGTTCTATGTAGAAGAGCTGACAGGCTTCTAAGACTCAGTCACCTAAGAGGGGAAGGGGCCAGCAAATCCTAGTGGCCACGATTAAATAAAAGAATCCTCAGTGTCTCTAAGTGCCTGAAAAATGCAATTTGTAAAAGTTGTTGTTAGTCACTATTATCATAGCTGTCCTTACTACTGAGCATCAGGCCAAATCAATCAGATGAATTGGATTCTATTCTATGTAAAACGTGACCAAAATCAGCTGTAAAACTGCACGGTTGGCCAATCCTCTATTATGCGAGTGGGGGTGAAGGTTATATCCAGGAAGAGCTATTACTGAACCAAATGGTGGCCTCCACTTACGTTCTATAATCCTGATTTCAAAATGCAAGTTCTGTTTTAATGTCCTCAGGCAAAGTTCAGGTGATACAAACAGAGCACACTCTTTCCACCTGCTCCGTAACCTTAGGGTGAGCATTTCAAGTCCAGACAGTGATGCAGTGGAGACGGGCTGAGGAAGACTGTACCACAATGAGGAAAATCCAGCCTCCCGAGGCCAAGGCTCTGTTAAGGGCAGGCAGAAAATGAAGGGGTCCAACGGTTGCCACTACAGTGGGATACATGCCCCAGATTCCAATCAGAAGGCTAGGGGGTCCCTGGGTGGCTCGGCGGTTTGGTGCCTGCCTTCAGCCCAGGGCGTGGTCCTGGGGACCCGGGATCGGGTCCCACACCAGGCTCCCTGCATGGAGCCTGCTTCTCCCTCTGCCTGTGTCTCTGCCTTTCTGTCTCTCTGTGTGTGTCTCTCAAGAATAAATAAATAAAATATTAAAAAAAAAAAAGAAAAAGAAGAAGGTTAAAGCCTGCACACAAACACCAAACAAGATGAGTGGCTATCTGCAAAATGATGATTGGGGATAGTAGATCAACAGCCTGTGATACTGCAAAGTGTGCTTATGGAGGCAGGGACAGAAATCTGAAGATCCTGAAGGGCATTCAGAGGCAAGGTGCATATGTACCAAAGAGGCTGCACCCAGGTGCCTGGGTGGCTCAGTCAGCTGGGCGTCTGCCTTTGGCTCAGGTCATAATCTCAGGGTCCTGGAATCCAGCTCCCCCACCCACTGAGAGCTCCCTGCTCAGCAAGGAGTCTGCTTCTCCCTCTCCACCTACCCCTCCCCCCTGCTCCTTCTCTCTCTCTCTCTCTCAAAAATAAATAGTATTTTTTTAAAAAATAGGCTAGGAAAATACTTTTTTTCCTTAAGATTTATTTATTTGCTTACTTGAGAGGGACAGAGAGCAACAGAGATCGTGAGAGAGAGCATAAGCAGGAAGAAAGGGGGAAAGAGTCTCCCCGCTGAGCAGGGAGCCCCAGGCAGGACTCAATCCCAGGACATCATGACCTGAGCCAAAGGCAGATGCTTAACTGACTGAGCTACACTGGTGCCTCGTCCTTTTATTTTATAATTCAGATTTTATTTTTTTTTAAGTTTTTATTTATTCACTCATAAGAGAGAGAGAGAGAGAGAGAGAGGCAGAGATACAGGCAGAGGGAGAAGCAGGCTCCACGCAGAGAGCCCGATATGGGACTCGATCCCGGGTGTCCAGGATCAGGCCCTGGGCTGAAGGCGGCACCAAACTGCTGAGCCACCCGGGCTGCCCTAGAATTCAGATTTTATTGTTAATTAGTCTCTACACTCAATGTAGGGCTCAAATTTACAAGCATGAGATCAAGAGTCACATGCTCTCCCGACTGTGCCAGCCAGGTGCCCAAAAATAGGCTTTTCAAAAAGGGATTGAGGAACTGGATTTATGACTAGGGAGGTAAGAGAGGGACCTTTACTATGCCTTCTCATGTAGAGCTGCAGCTCCCTCCAACACAAAATCTGGTATTAAAAATCAATTAACAAACTAGATGAATGACAGAATGAGTCATAAAGTTTATAAAAGACCTGACAGCATGGGTCCCCTAAACTGTGATTTATTTAACAACTGCTGGTTTATACACATCATAGAAATCTACACAACATAGTCAGTGACTTTGAGAAGCATAATCAGTTCAAAATTTGCTAGGCAGATCAGAATTTCACCAAGTGGGGGTCAATGGACAGCCTCCATCTCTCTCCCTTGAGGTATTTGAGAGAAACACACACTTTTTAAGGCTCAAATTAAGACCCCTCCCATTAGAATCTTTGGGTCATAGGTATGGGAAATTTTCACAAGCCTCCTGCACAGTATTTTACATAAAACGCAATTTGAAAACCACCAGGGGAGAAAGCAAGGAGATCTTAAAAGAAGGACTCTTCTTACGTACTCAACTGCTCTCAGTACAAGAGATAAAATGCTCGACTACTTGGAATTTTACTAAGCCAAAGAATTTTACAATAGGAAGTATCATTGGACATTAAAATGAGTTTCCAAGAAGCTTATAAAAATCTCTGAAACTTCCTTTACACAAGATGCAACGCTCATATTATTTAACCTCTCTGAGTCTCAGTTTCCACATCCTTAAAACTGGGATTAAAAGTAACGTCATACATTTACTTTGAGGACTGACCTTGCTAACACGTTTACTAGGCACAGTGCCAGGGACATAGAAAGTGCCTGATGAGTATAAGCTATAATTATTTGGTTACAACATCTGTTTTTTGTTTTTTTTTTTTTTTTTTTTTGCAACATCCGATTAAAATGGTATAAACAGTCCTGCATTCAAAAGAGGAGAACAGCATTGATTACCCTTTGGCCCTTAAATTTGCCCTAAACTCGCTCAGTCTCCAAAGTCAAAGCAAGGCTTCGGTTGGTTGGCATCTCAAGAAACAAACTGTCCTGCCCCCTGCTGGCCAAGGAAGGATTCACAGAGGGAGGGAGAAGGGAGCCAGTTGCAGCATCAGAGCCAGGCCAGAGTGGGTTCATCGTGTGGCAGGGTCAGCTCCACAGAACAAACGGTGTCTCTGTTTGTCTAGTTTGATGTCTCTTTTCAATCTAAGATTATGATGTCGCACTGACCTCCAGAGAAAAGGGCACTGTTCTACACGGCTCTGATAAGCTGCCTTCGGAAAAAAAACACTTTCTAGAGGCTAGTAGTCCTTCTTATGAAGAGGACAAGACAATGATCATGCCATTGAATAGTGGCTGTAGGAAAGAGACAGAGATGACAAAGGCAGTTTCCAAATGTCACATGTGGACAGCATGTGTGGAAGGATGTGTGTGTGTGTTTGTATATGCATGCGTATATTAGACTTCTTTTTTCCCTAATTGAAATACATACAAATTCTATTAAGTTTATGCAACCCTTTTATAGTTTAGAAGATGTATAATATTTAGAGTCAAAAGACTTGATCACCAACCAGTTGTTTTTAATATTTCTCTGTTCTGTTCAGCCTTTTACAAATACAGAATTCTTTATGGAAGGATACTTTTTTTAAGGATTTATCGTTAAAGATACTTAAAGGTAATCTTTAAGACCTGGATTCAAAACCCAAGTTTTACCATTTTCTTTCATACAGTGTTAGGCAAGTCGCTTAACCTCTGAATTCAATTTTCTCCTATTAAGATAGGAAATGCCTTCTCAGATTTCTTATGAGGAGTAAATGAATTATGTACAGAAAAGTGCTTTACAAATGGCAGCAAATCACATAAATATAATTTAAAGGCTAAATTAATCATGGAATTAGTCCAAAGTAACGGTTGCTCTCCACAAAATTTTAGAAATGATCTTACAAAGTTATAATTCCAGGGACACCTGGGTGGCTCATAGTTGAGCGTCTGCCTTCAGCTCAGGCCCTGATCCTGGGATCAGGGATTGAGTCCCACATCAGGCTCCCCATGGGGAGCCTGCTTCTCCCTCTGCCTATGTCTCTGCCTTTCTCTGTGTCTCTCATGAGTAAATAAATAAAATCTTTTTTAAAAAAAGTTACAATTACAAGCCCCAAACGTAGGATTCCTAAGCACACAGAACCATGCTACTGTGGGGATGCATCTTGCAAGCATCCATCTTTGGTTGGGAACAAGCACCTATTTTTGGATGTATCCCTGTGTGTTGACAAAGGTGCTCTCCTTCATTAAATGTCTGCTAGGCTCCTCAGAGCCTTCTTTTGGACTAGACCTCCAACTTGGTCCCCGTCTTATCTTTGGCCTGCCCAGTGCCGT
Organism: Canis lupus dingo; assembly: GCF_003254725.2. Lineage (NCBI taxonomy): Eukaryota > Metazoa > Chordata > Mammalia > Carnivora > Canidae > Canis > Canis lupus. Next base: position 25,797,461 of record NC_064262.1, on the reverse strand, counting down.
TCTGGCAAAGAATCCCTAGGTCGCTCACCACCCTTGATACTTGATTGCCTTGACCTGCCTTCAGCCAGAGTCCTATTGATTCAGCAAGAATCTCCCTACTCTTGATGTTCTTTCTCTCTTAGGAATTTTCAATCCACTGTTCCCCCTACTCTGCTCATTGGTTATATAAATTCCCACTTGTCCTTCCTGTAGTTGGAGTTGAGCCCAATCTCTCACCCCTACTGAAAACACATACTGTAATCGTCTTGAACAAAGTCTTCTTCAAGTTTTTAACAAGTGTCAGCATCATTTTTTTTCTTTAACAATATGTCACAGGGAAATAAGGAGAGAAAGCATGAGCTGATGCCATAGGGCGGTGACAAGGATGGCATAAACAGACATAAGAACATCAGGAAAAGCCACCATATACTGAAGGGGAATGAGTGCCTGAGAACTACAGGGGAGCAGCTTTTCTCACAAACAAACATACACACATACACACACACACACACGCATGCACGCATACACATACACACACACTCTCTCTCTCTCTCTCTCTCTCTCTCTCTCTCTCTCAGTGGAGTCAAGAGGCCTAAACTGTCCAGGCTCATTGGAATTTGCAGCAGCCCAGACACACTGCCAATGAGAAAAAAACAAGAGAAAGCACTAATAGGAAGCATGCTTACGTGAATTATCGGAGTCATCCCAGAAAACCTAACTTGGTGTTGTGTTAAACAAAGAGGCCAGCAGACTGAGGTGCCCATAAAGCCTTCAGCTCCATAAGCTACCTAAAACCTAAGTCTGCAATGCCTCAAGGTTCAGAAACTGAAACCAAGGGACAACCAATCACACACAGCCCACCAGGCTTTCCTCAACAAGACAAGTGCTTAAGTTACAGCCAATCAAACAACTTCCTTGTTTTGCTCCTGTCCCTTCTTTGGAAAAGCATCTCCTATAGCTCTCAATGGAGTGTTCATAAGCACATCCAGATTGGCTATGACCAAATCAAATCGATTTTTGTTCAAATAAACTCTTAAAAAATTGTAATGTGCTTCAGTTTATCCTTTAACATAAGTATGATCACTACCCCCATTTTATTTCTGAAATAACTAACAATTACAAAAGTAATCTTTTTTTCTTCTTTTAAAGATTTTATTTATTTGTTCATGAGAGACACAGAGAGAGAGGGGCAGAGACACTGGCAGAGGGAGAGGGAGAAGCAGGCTCCATGCAGGGAGCCCGACGCGGGACTCGATCCTGGGTCTCCAGGATCAGGCCCTGGGCTGAAGGCAGCGCCAAACTGCTGAGCCACCCGGGCTGCCCACAAAAGTAATCTATACCAAGTTACAGAGCTCAAAAATGGCAGAGCCTGGAATGGAACCCAGGCAGTTGGATTCCCAAGCCTATTCTTACCACCACTACACAAAGGTGACTTCCTGGGAGCAATATTCAGGAGGAAGGAGGAAAAGGAAATCTGCAATTCTAGGAGAAGCAGGGAGGACCCAGCACTAGAGAACCCCCATCCCAACAGCACAGGCATAAGAACCGCCCCCATGAACCTGGGCAATCTTTGAATAGACAACGTCTAACAGAATGTATTAGTTTGCCCTTCATACTACTTACAACCACACATCTTTCTCATATTCTCTTTTGAATTGAATATTTCCCCGAGAGAATCTTCTTCCCCTCCCTAATGCCATTCACTGTTCACTTGAAATCTAGCACAAAATAGCTACTGCTATAATACAGTAACTTTTTACTAATTATTTTAAAGCCTAAAAGCAAAACCCAAATTCCCTATGTATCATTAAGAAACAGAACCTTGATCACCACCACAAAGACTGAGCCAAGCAAGTATGCCAGGATCTAATGTAAAAACAACGCACATGAAAAATTCATTCCTATTCCCATTCAAGTGACAGTTGCAAGAGGGGGAAAAAAAGAGCTAATTAGTGACAAAATGAAAAAATTAAGTATTTAAAACATCTCTCAAAGACTTATTAATATTCAGGGTAGATGAAAACACATTCACCCCATTTTATGCTCACTCACTGGTTCTGGTTCTCAGATTTTTACCCTCATCATCATTTTTCAAGAGCAAGAACGTAATTTCACAAGCTCCCCAAACAGCATTTTGTTAGATGTATTTCACAATGTACTTGTTGATAACGGTGAGTTTATCATTCTATCAGCACCACTATAAAAGGCAGGGCTTTAAGAAAAACAGTTTTGTATAAAGTGGTTGTTCCCCCTCAAAGATAGTATGAATTCCAGGCAGGTGGAAGGAAACAAAATGTTGAAGAAGCTCCATTAGGTTGTAAATTCTTTATTCCCATTATTTGAAACCAAATGTGCCTAGTTACAGATAAACACATGGCAAATTACCAGTCAACCAATTTGGAAGCTCAACTTGGAGTACGGATCAGTTGACTACTATTTTCCAAGATAATTATCCATTTAAAAGGCGGTGGTGGGGGGCCATTTAAACACCTATTACACCTCCAAGACACAGGGTATTCACATTATCTCAAATTTTTTCACCCATTTTCCCCTCCCCTCCCCTCCCCTCCCCCTCCTCTTTCTAGCAACCTATTGTATATACTGTTTCTAAGAGTACAGTTTTTAAATTTCACATATAAGCATGATCATACAGGATTTGTCTTTCTCTATTTCACATGGCATCACACCCTCAAAGCCCACCCATGTTGTCAAAAATGGCAGGATTTTCTTGTGTTTATGGCTGAGTAGTATTCCATGGTGTGTGTGTGTGTGTGTGTGTGTGTGTGTGTGTGTGTGTATCACATTTCTTTATCATTTCATCCATCCATGATGAACACTTAGGTTGCTTCCATGTCTTGGCTATTGTAAATGCTGCTGCATGAGCACGGCAGTGAATAAGTCTTTTCGAGACAATGGCTTCATTCTTGTTGGACAAATACCCAGACACAAAAGTCAGACTGCTGGATCATACAGCAGTTCTATTTTTAGTTTCTTGGAAGATTTCCACAGTATTTTCCACAGTAGCTTCATCAATTTACACATTAACTCAATTAATGTTGTAACAATTCACCCAAGGAGGTAGTTATGCCCTTTCGACAATTAAAGAAAAAGAGCTTTGAAAAGTTAATTAAAAAAAAAAAAAAAGTTATTTTGACTGGGTTCATGGTCATTTCTGCCCAGGTCCAGCCTTACTCTTTGCCCTATACCTGTGGTCTCTGATATTAGCATATTTGCACAAACAGGTGTTTATCCTAAATTTCAAAACTACGATTTTGTGTTGTCATGCAGGAGGCAGAAAATGAGTGTGGGCGGTATTAGAATTTTGTTCTTCCATAGTCTGTGATAGGATCCAGCATGAGGTGACAGAAATTTACATACAGGCATATAAAATGAATGTCTTCTAAGAAAATGTAAATGAGACCCAAAGATACAACTATATATATTTATGGCCTTCGGGAAGGTTAATGTAATGCTTTAATATTTTCTCATGTGAATAATGAAATTAACTTCCCACAATCAAGTTAGTCTAAAAAAATTAAGGCAACAGCTATTCTGCAAAGTTACCATAATTATTAAAATAAAATCTCATTAACCCTCTGCCAACTTATTTCAGACAGGACCAATTCGAGAAAACCATTACCCCAGAGGCAACTTCATGCATTATTATGCTATAATACAAGTAATGAATAATCTGAACCTGGATAATTCAAAATCTGTCATTTCTGATGTCTTACATGTTAAATTCGTATAGTGTTACCATTATCACTTTTCCACCTGTGATTAAGCTCTGCCCTTAACTCTTTAAACTACTTTCAGATTTCACAATGAGAGACTCCAAAGATATTCTAAACCTAGGAACATCTACGCAATATTCATGTGGTTAAAAAACATTAACATGGGCAGTACAGGGGATGCTCGTGGAGTTCTTCCTCTGTCCTTCCAACTGAGTTTCCTCTCTACCCCCACCTGCTGAAAAGGAAAATGACAATCTGTAGTCTTTCTCCATTGGATACTGGAGGGAAAGAAGGAGTTAGAATGGAGGCTGCATTCCACTGGGGGAACGTGATCCATGGGGAAGAAATGGTGCAGGCTTTTGTGCAGCACAGCTCAGGAACTGAAAGGGCAGGACATGATGGTATGAATGACAGCAAGGTTGTCAAGCGTTGTGGAGTAAATAGAAGCCAGAAGATTTCAGTAAGAGTAGTCACGGAGGTGGTGATTTGGGACCACCTACAGTATCTCATAAAAATACACGTAGAGGTCAAAATTCTTGGTGGGAGCGTGGAGCTGCTGGTTGGTTCAGTTGGTAGAACGGGAGGCTCTTCATCTCAGGGGTGTGGGTTTGAGCCTCACGTTTTGTGCAGAGATTACTCAAAAATAAAATCTTAAAAAAATTCTTGTTGGGACCATGCTTCTTTAAATGCAATGCTACTTAAAGACTGGACAGCAAGAGCATGGCCTTATAAATATTACATGTCTGTCCCAACCTCCGGCACCTGCTGTCAACCCTTTCATAAGTATCTATGTTCATCCTGAGATATGTCCTTTGCCCACTCTACATGTTCTGAGGTAAATTATGGTGGCATACTCTCTCTCTGTAAACTACATTTCTGAAAAATTATGGTCATATTCCCAAATGACACATTCTGAGGTCACTGGTAGATATTCTTATCTTCAACACAGAATACTCGAAGAACAGCAGTAAAATGAAAGCTATGCACAGTGCCTACACTTCAATCTTAACTAAAAATAATATACACAAACATAATCATCATACAAATCAGAGACAGAACTCTATTATCAACCCTTGATGGAAAATAGAATTTATTTGATAATAAGGAACTTACATCTGAATCTGCACACAGAAGGCCAAATTTGAAGGCATTTCAGTTTTAAAAAAAAAAACAAACCCTCTAAAACCATAATGAATAATGAAATAATTCTATTCCAGGCGCTTAAAGAGATACACTTCAGAATCTCATAATGTATCATAGCTTTGGGTGGTTACCTTTATGAATGCAAAGTTTTAAAAAATCACTTAAAACCCCTTCTCCAATTATGTAGCTTTCCATTTGCTATTTTTTAGCAGTAACTTGGAGAGAAAAACCTATTTGATTGTGTCTCTTTTAATCTCCACTAAGCTTGAGCTCACAACAAGCCCTGATTTATAACCGCTCTGAAGCTGGGGGTTGGGGGGATGGAGAAAGATTACAGAAAAGAGACCTTCTGAAACATAAAAGTAAAGAGACTCCACTACATCCACATAAACCTGTTGATTTTTTTTAATGTAGTGTAAATTATATTTCTATAAATAAAACTCTACCCTCCTAGTGACTGAACCATCTTCTCATTATACAGGACCAACTCACTACTTCAGTTTTAGGTTTCTCTGCCACCTGATCCATAATGAACTCCAGAATGAATTATTTCAGAAATTATAAGGGCGGGGTGGGGGGGACGGGACGGACTCATTTCTAGTCCCTCTAGTTTAGAAACTGTGATTTTCATCTCTGAAACAGAAAGCAAAATACACTTGACTTTTAACTAAATGAATCACCTAATTTCCTTTGAACAAAAGAGATAGGCATTCTGTTCCAGGGAGATACTTCAGAGCAGTTCTTCTCTTGCCAGAAACTTCTCTCGGGAAGAGCTGGCTTGAGAGGCCTGTTGTGTGATGTCTCAGCACCCTGCACACGCAGAGCTGGAAGGCACTTGAACCCCTAGAGCCTGGATAAGTGGGTTCTAACTAAAAAAAGGACACTTGCTGACTTCAAGAGTGCACGGACTCTCGAGAAGATCAATCTTCCCATCCTAGTTGACTCTCTTAGGCAAATAAGGACCATGTAAAATGGAATTGTTGAACCAATCACCTTCCATGTTAAGACAACATTGCAGAGGGGCACCTGGGTGGCTCAGATGGTTAAGCATCTGCCTTTGGCTCAGGTCCTGATCTCAGGGTCCTGGAATAGAACCCTAAGTCAGGTTCCCTGCTCAGTGGGGATTCGTCTTCTCTCTCTCCCTCTGCTTCCGCCCCTCCCATTAGTGCTCTTTCTCTCTCTTAAATAAAATCGAAAGAAAGAAAGAAAGAAAGAAAGAAAGAAAGAAAGAAAGAAAGAAAGAAAGAAAGAAAGAAAGAAAGAAAGAAAGAGAGAGAGAGAGGGAGGAGGGGGGAGGGGAGGGGAGGGAGCAGAATAAGGCTTATAAATAAAACAAAGGGATGGGGGAAAAAGGTTATTTATCCTTTCCAAAGATGCTTCTTCCTATTGGTTTTCTTATATTCCAAACTTTCCAAACATGAGACAGCCAGTCTATCTTACTTCATTTTTCTTCCGATCACATGAAGCTCATTCCCAAGAAAGGCACTCTTGAAATGCATGGGGGTGGGGGGTGGACAAAAGAAAACAATCTCCTCTGTCTTCAGTGAGCCAGATTTTGCAAACTATCCACATGGGTCCATGATCACATTTTATCCAGTCGGTGGTATATGTCTTTTTATTTATTTATTTTTTATTTTTTTTTTCTTGATATATGTCTTTTTAAATGATTTAGTTACCAACATATAATCCCGGAACAATGCTTCTCAACAGGGTGGTATTGCTCCCCAAAGGACATGTGGCAAGGTCTGGAGACATTTTTTTGCTGTCACAACTTGGGGGATGCTGCTGGCATCTAATGGATAGAGGTCAAGGATATTGCTAAACATTCTACAATGCACAAACCCACCATGACAACAAGTCCCTGGCCTTTATGTCCACAGGGTCCAGGTTGAGAAACACTACACTAGAGAAATCAATGACCATATTTGTGCTGCCATTACTCACTGAGAGCAACGTTTCTCAAAAGGGTAAACTTTCCTGTGTCTCTGCCTCTGTGTGTGTGTGTGTCTCTCATGAATAAATAAATTAAATCTTTTTAAAAAAAATTCTTCAATGACTCCAACATACCCTGACAAGAAGTCTGAAAAATAGGCAAATATTTACTTAATACCTCCATTTAAAAAATAATACACTCAGTGAATAGATACACATGTGAATGTAAGAATTCACACTTTATGTTTTTTTAAGAATTTTATTTATTTGACAGAGAGAGAGAGAGAGAGAGAGAGAACAAGTAGAGGGAGAGGCAGAGGGAGAAGCAGACTGCCTGCTAAGCAAGAAACCCAATGCAATGCAGGGGCTCGGGGACTTGACCCCAGGACCATGATCTGAGCCGAAGGCAGATGCTTAAATGACTGAACCACTGAGGCACCTCCATAAATCCATTTTAAGTCTATCTAATATTGGCAAGTGTTCTTATATGTTACCTCGTATCTTATATACAGAAACCTTACTGCAGCCCCCCAAAAGAACATCATGCCCACTATGGAGAAAGGAAGCTGAGCATGAAGGAAGTAAAGCCATTTGTCTGGATTCTCCCAGCACATACCCAGGAAAACAGAGCTCAGTCTCTTCTCTAACCTTGCTGTCCTTCCTCCTACTACAATGATGCTCCCTTCCAGGATGGTTTTATAAATACCAAACTGAGCTGTTAAGACTGTAACCACCAATGTCAAACATTCACAGATGTTACTTAGCCTGTGCAAGCCTCAGTTTCCTTACCTGAAAAATGGGGATGTATTGAGAGGAATACATGAGATAAGGCTCCTCTGGTCCATACTTAGTACCAGAGGAACTCTCAAGAACAAGCAGCTGCTGTGGTTATTCTTACTGTGAGCCCCCAAGCCAGTATGTGTAATAATAGCAGAATCATATTTGAACAAGCAACCAAAATGTTGAGAAAGCTCAGCCAACACAAGAAAAAAATTTTAAGAGTTTATTAATTTGAGAGGTGAGGGAGAGAGAACTAGCAGGGGAGGGACAGTGGGAGAGAGAATCCCAAGCAGACTCCCTGCTGAGCCCAGAACCTGACTCAAGGCTCAATCTCATGACCCTGAGATCATGACTTGAGCCAAAATCAAGAGTGGGGAGATGAACCCACTGAGACACCCAGGCACCCCCAACATAAGAAGTATTTATTAAAAAATACTATCCAAGCAAGCAGAAGAACACAGGGAGTAGGAAAGCTGCTCTCAGGTGATAATGGGTACACTGTCAAATAGAAGTCTTTGGCATTCATTGGTATTTCCTTTTCTGCCATTAAAGACACAAAGCCATGGGGCAAAGTTATGGCTAACATATTTGTGGAGATCTCTAGTCCAGAAAAACTAAGTCCAAATCCCCTTACTTAAAGGAAGAGCAAGTAGGTGAAACAGGCTCAAAATGGAGGTCATTTTGATGTGAGTGCCATGGCACTGAAATAAAACCTCCGTTCCTAGAAACAGACACCCTGGATTCAGATCTTGCCTCACCCATTTACTAGCTCTGACCAGTAGAACATTACGTAACACTGCTAACCTTGCACTTCTTTGGATATTACCAGATATTACCAGAGTACCTCCTTTCATAGCACTGTTTAGAAATTCAAGTGATATAGGACCCTGGGTGGCTCAGTGGTTGAGGGTCTGCCTTTGGCTCAGGGCGTGATCCTGGTGTCCTGGGATCGGGTTCTGCGTCAGGCTCCCTCTGGGGAGCTTCTCCCTCTGTCTATGTCTCTGCATCTCTCTGTGTGTCTCTCATGAATAAATAAATAAAATATTAAAAACAAAAAGAAATTCAAGTGATATAATACATGCCAAACTCTTAAAAGAGGGTCCCGTGTACTGAATACATAGACTAATGTTCATCATCATGACTCTTGTTGTTGCGGTTATCAACACCAGCAGCAACATCTGTAATGCCCAGCTCTATACTTTGCTCACAGAAGGCTCACAATAAATGTCTGATTAACAATTGCAAACTTTTGGGATCCCTGGGTGGTGCAGTGGTTTGGCGCCTGCCTTTGGCCCAGGGCGTGATCCTGGAGACCCGGGATCGAATCCCACATCGGGCTCCCGGTGCATGGAGCCTGCTTCTCCCTCTGCCTGTGTCTCTGCCTCTCTCTCTCTCTCTCTGTGTGACTATCATAAATAAATAAAGAAAAAAAATAATTAAAAAAAAAAAAACAATTGCAAACTTTTAAGAATTGTTTACTGTCTACCAGACAACGCTCTATCAGCTAGTTGCTATTATTGCCCTCTACTTTAAAGAAGGAAGAAACTGGGATCCCTGGGTGGCGCAGCGGTTTGGCGCCTGCCTTTGGCCCAGGGCGCGATCCTGGAGACCCGGGATCAAGTCCCACATCGGGCTGCCGGTGCATGGAGCCTGCTTCTCCCTCTGCCTGTGTCTCTGCCTCTCTCTCCTCTCTCTGTGACTATCATAAATAAATAAAAATTAAAAAAAAAAAAAAAAAAGAAGGAAGAAACTGGACACCAGAGAGGTTAAGAAACTTGCCCAAGGTCACACAGCTAGCAAGTAGCAGAGCTGAGATAGGAGCCCAGGATTGAGCCTCAGAGCTTGCATCCTTAGCTACCATACAACACGGCTTTTTAACCCTGGAAAAGTAAAAGTGGGATTGAGAAATTTCTTGAAATCAGGGATCCCAGTCACTGAAAAAGATATTTAAGGATGAAAGGATGTTTCCACATGATAGATGCAGCAAAATAACATAGGAGACTTGAAACCCTCAACTCATCCAGACTCTTATGGGGCAAGTCCAATTTCCAGAGTGTCCCTGAGATGTAGAAGGGAAAAGATGGTATGTTTTGGCAGGGGGAACAGCTTTCAGGTATTACAACTCCATAGCCATACAACTTCACTGTCTGATCACAAACTAAATTCAGAGACGTGATTATTTGATACAAAATCGTAGGGGTGCCTGGGTGGCTCAGCGGTTGAGCATCTGCCTTTGGCTCAGGTCATGAACCCGGGATCAGGAATCGAGTCCCGCATCAGGCTTCCCACGGGGAGCCTGCTTCTCCCTCTGCAGGTGCCTCTGCCTCCTCTCTCTCTGTGTCTCTCCTGAATAAATAAATAAAATCTTTTTTAAAAAAATCATAACAGGAGACTCTTATACAGCTAGAGAAGGTAAATGGAGTCAAGTTAAGAACACTGCTCAACATTTTTATGAAGACTAAATCATATTTCTAATAGGCCTAGGAGTAGTCTTGTCCTAAGGACTCTACAGAACTAGAGCAAAATATCCAGTCCCAACCTCGTTAAGCCATTTCCTATAGTAATTACATGAGGTTTCATTTCTAACCACTCAAAACGCTTTTATGTTTGTCTCTTTTCTAGTGGCAAAGGCAGAGAGGTTAAGAGGAGAGAGCCATTTTGTTTCAAACAAGCCACAAAGCGAATACGGAATGCCACAAAAGAAGTCTTTATTCTGTCAGCCAGCCTGCTCCTCATTAACCAGCCGAGAATGAGCCTGGAATGCACAATTTCGTGGTAATCACAGAAAACAGATGCCCATGATGGCTGCAGGTAAAAACCAATTGTTTCTGCCTCTCAGTAACACTTGGTAGGAATGTGATCTGTCTCAACTGCACTCATTCCTTCCAGGGTTGCTGGTCTTCCAAGTGTTTGTGAAAATAAGTCAGGTGGTGGTGGGAGGAGGGCCTGGGGGGAGGGGGGCTGGCGGGTGGGACCAGTGCTACGGGAAATGAAAAATGATCTTGACATGATAAAGAGCTGCATTTTCCATCTTGTTCTAAATGGGCCTAGACAGACAACAGGAAGGCTATTTAACCCTTCAGGGTCCACACCTCAATAGAGCAGACTGGCAGGTGAACCCAGAAGGTTTTAGGAGGTCACCAGGACAGTGGTGGTGGGGGGGGGGGGGGGTGGATGTCCCCTTTTCCTTTACAGAAACTATCCTTTATCCAGTGCTCCTATAATACCCAGAACGTTTGCATTTCAAAAGGTACAAACCACTTCAAATACCCAGGTCCTTTCAGGCAGGCAGTTCAGGAAGGATCACAGCTCAAATGGTTCCCCTTTTTCTCTCTGCAACAAAAGCCACACCTGTCCTGAGAGGGGGTTTCCATTGGCAGCTCCTTGACCTTCCACTTCTCTCTTCTCCAAATCAGAAATTCTGGACAGCGGTTGCAGACCTCTGATGATGGAAAAAGGACACATGCGGCGGAGTGGACTCTGGGGCACCTATTCATTCCCCAAAAACTGGCCTCTCCGAGCAATCTCATTATGGCACAGCAGATGGACAAGTAAGGTAGAGAGAGAGGGAGGGGGAAATAACACAGGAAGCAAAAATGCACAGCTCTCAGAAGGACGCCATTATTTTACTTTATAATAATCCCAAGAAAAGAGTGCACCACTCATTGCTCATTTATTCCTTCACTGGAGAATCCGGAACAGGGCTCTGGGGAAACAAGAATGTTATCAGTCCCTCTTTCCTGCATTTAGAAAAAGAGATAGAGCAGCATTCTCTGTATGGTATTAATGTATGTATCACTCTACCACCTCCATAATGTGGTCTAAATGCAGGCATAAATGTACATACAAGAGATTCATTGCGGCACAATTTGGAATGGGAAAATGGAAACAACATCTATTCCCCAAAGTAGGCGTGGTTCGATAAATGATGCAAGAGCCATACAATGGAATATACGCAGTCCTTTCAAAGAAAAATGCAGAGCTAAGCGAGGTGATGGTGACAATATTTGTACCGTACTCACTGCTCATTAGTCACTTGTCATGTATTAGTTCATTTGAGCATCATAACAACCCCAGAAAACTGATGAGCAAAGAAACAGAGTTACCTGCCCAATCACACAGTTATGAAGTGCAATAGCTGGGGTTCCAATCCAGGCCTGCCTGGCTTCCAACTCTATGCTCCTAAGCATTATTCCACAGTAATGGTAAAAACAAACAAACAAACAAACAAACCAAAAAACAGCACAGTTTCCTTGTTGGGCATGTATGCATATTCCATGTTATATTTTATTTTATTTTAAGATTTTATTTATTCAGGAGAGACAGAGACAGAGAGAGAGAGGCAAAGACAGGGGCAGAGGGAAAAGCGGGCTCTGTGCAGGGATCCCCTTGTGGGACTCGATCCTGGGATCACGGATCACACCCTGAGCCAAAGGCAGACACTCAACCACTGAGCCACCCAGGCGTCCCTCCATGTTATATTTTAAAACAGGTATTTCTTAAGAAAAAAAAATCTCCTGATTATTAACAATGGTTATAATTGGGTATTAATAAGATCTTCCTCTTCTTTTTTATAAGGAGCATGAAATAGTTATATATGCTTAGCAGAATTTCTAGCTCCCTCCCCCTAAAAAATGTCAGAGATGTCCAAATGGTACTGAATTTTCAAGAGAGTCTCAGGTAAACATTTAATGCAAGCCAGTATAATACTACTTATTAGTGTAATTCATTCTCTCTCTGCTTCTTCCCCACCACCTTTCTCCCTCCCCTCACTAATCAAAAAGGAAAGGAAAATCTGAATGTCTAGCTTTGACCTTGCAATGGTTGCCGATGTTCTATTTTACTAAATTTGCTGTATTTCCAAAACAACGAACACTTTAAAAGAAGAGAGGAAATGTCAGTTTTATTTAACTTGGTTCTTCACTTTTTACTCTAAGTTCAATTTGCCCTAAAGTTTTGAAGAAGGCCTAACAACAGACACCTTTTAGAAAGATCACTTAACTTGATAGAGTTGCTTAGAGGAAAAATGTATCAAAAGCCCTACATTTTGCAGACAGCAGACATCTACTATAATCAGCTGAAAGAAAGAAAGAAAGAAAGAAAGAAAGAAAGAAAGAAAGAAAGAAAGAAAGAAAGAAAGAAAGAGAAAGAAAAAGAGCATCATCTTTAGGATATAGTGAGGAAAAACAGTGTCATTGAATATAACTTTTGAAAGGAATTTAGAAATTAATTTGTTTCTGGGGTAAGCATACATGTGCACACACAGCTTCTGTATATGCCTTGGCCTGCTGATTTCTTCTTGACAGCTAAAAACAGTACTTCTTGATTTGTCTATTTTCACGTCCTTTTTATTTGCCTCACAAAGTGACATGGCAACAGACTCTGTACTATTTCCTTAGAGTTTCACCAGTGAGCCAAGAATATGGCAGAAAAACGGGCACTTATTCTTCAAAAGCATTATAGGTACTAAATTAAGTCAACCAAACAGTGAGGTGGATTTCATAAAAGGTACACAATGTACACATTCTATTGTAGAGGTCAACAGATAGCCCCCAATGTGGTGTCCTTAGTCCAACATACTAAGCAACTAACAACCGACTTGCCTATTCCTTTTAAAAAGTATAATATATGAGAACAATTCCTGTAAAATGAATCTCTTTGGGTGCCTATATCCCATTTATAGTTCTGGTGTTAGAGAATGGACTAATACTAAGTGTAAAGACTATCCAACCAGTAACAGGATTGCAAATTAGGTGGCCCTGATTTTTATTTAGCATAGTGCCACATATGGCTCTATCTCAACAATTGGTGGTAGTGATGGTGGTGGTGGTGGTGGTGGTGGTGGTGGTGGTGGTGGTGGTGGTGGTGGTGAAACTATAGACTTAGTAATATTTGAGTGCTTATTAAGCACAAAAAATAGATTGCAGTAGTTTGTATTCGAACTATGGCCCATTAGTGCTCTTAACCTTAGAAAGTGTATATTACTAACTCTTATTTTGTATAATAAAGAAAAACTTAATTTTAAGATATTTAGGGTGTCTACCCAAAGTCATTCAGCTGGAAAGTTGCAAGAGTCGGGATTCAAGCCCAAGACAGCTTAATACCAAATCCATTAAGCTATTGTGTTTGTCCATCCCCAAAAAGTTGTCTGGAAAAGTTTTGAGATGGTCTTTAGAAATATCCAACTAGAGGCTACATAGCCTTTTGGTATTAATTGTGTAGAGAATTTAATCACTGGCTGGGGAATGCCAGTGATTCCTTCCCTATGAAATCAATTCAGGTTTTCCATATGCAAGTCAATGGACAATCCTCAACATGGGTGGACATTCAGATTTTCTGTCCTGCTCTACTGCACTTCTAAGCAGGGCAATGATCCTTCCTGTACAATAATCACATTTCTGCAAAACCTGCCTAAATGGTTAATATGTGCATGACCCTGATCATATAACCAAAATATTTGCTCCCCTTAACTAAATAATTTAATTTGACCATTTCAACCCTCAGTCCCATCTGTGGCTTTCTTCTTGCTACTTTATTAAATTGAGATGAATAGGCAGGGCTGAACTATGCCTAACATTTTCCTGCTTGTTTAATTAACAGCTATGGATATTTGCATTTGCCTTCCTAACATATTTAGTACTAATTAAACTCACAGATTCAGCACAGCTTTTTCTACAAGGCATAGCACAAGTTAACAAATTAATCCTCAGAACACTTCCTTTGGGTACTAGGGGATACCTGCTCCAACTCAGGTTGTGCTCTTAATGACCTTTGGTTGCATTTAATGTAGTATATTCTCTAGAAGAAGGGAGTAGGAGTCCTGCTCTGCTGGCCAATAGTTAGAATACATTCAAACTACTGCAATCCATTTTGGGTGTCCAATTTTAAGAGGAACATAAAATGAATTGTGTCCAAATGTGATACGAATGACAGAGATTTGAAACCAGATTAAAAGGAAGTCTACAGTTGCTTCAAGCACCACACACACACACATATACACACATACACATACTCAAACAGTGTTCCTTAAATTAGCTCAAGATGGGAGTTTAATGGGATACACCAAAAGAAAAAGGTATGGGGGGAGGGGGTCTCATAGTCAAATAGTTGGAATTGATATGTTACATTTACCTTCCTCTTACAGTTTTTTTTTTTTTTTTAAAGATCTTACTTATTTATCTGAGAGGGAGAGAGACTGACAGTGAGCACATGAGTGGGGGAGGGAGAAGCCAACTCCCCGGTGAGGAGGGAGCCTGACATGGGGCTTGATCCAAGGACCCTGGGATCATGACCTGAGCCAAAGGTAGACGCTTAACCCACTGAGCCACCCAGGTGCCTCCCTCTTGGAGTTTAAACAGATATTCACATTCTAATAAGTATGTTTAGGGAATAGATGCTCAAGTTTCTTCACAGGGTCTAAACATCAATGATCTATCATTTTCACCATGGTTGGCAACCAATCACCAGCAAGAGCTTTAGAGACAGAAGAAAATAACAAACTGGAGATCTCTTGG
Source organism: Canis lupus dingo (assembly GCF_003254725.2). NCBI lineage: Eukaryota > Metazoa > Chordata > Mammalia > Carnivora > Canidae > Canis > Canis lupus. The sequence goes on along the minus strand of NC_064262.1, from coordinate 25,782,379 downwards.
TAAAATAGAGAATATGGGGAATATGGCCTGCTGATATTAAAAAAAAGAAAAGAAAAATCTTCATCATGGCCATTACACTGGTGGAGTAACACAAAACACACTAGCCTGAGGGTAAAGATGCTTGGGCTCTAGTCCAACCTGGTTGGTAACAGACCACCATCTTGGGTAAGTCAGATCCTCCACTTCTATGAGTATTTGGTCTAGATTATCCAGCCAGAATGGCAGAATGATGGTGTGTAAAATCACCAGCACACATATTCTGTTTGGCCAGCATGCACTCCAGATCCCCACAGCTTGTTACCTCCAGCTTACCAAATAATCACCTATTCACAAACTTAGCATTCCTGTCTGACCCATGTGTGATCCCTAAGTCATAGAATATTTCTTCCAGATCCAAAAATAATCATGCTTTCTCTTTCTGAGTCACCCACAGTTTGGGTTATTTTTTAATCCTTTCCTCAAACTATTTTGAAGATCCTTGTTATCCTAAATTGGAGAGTATTTTTACAGCATTAGAAAGCACAAAGCCATCCACTTCCTCCACCAAGGAAAGTACCCCCCAGAATGAAGCTCTGACAACAGAACACCAAGCATCCTCTTCCTACTGGAAATCCTTTAGACAAACTGCAGAAAAAAAGTATTTAAGGATGCTGGTTTCACAGTATCAAACCCAAGAACTGGTAAAACAAAGGTCACTTGCTCAATCAGGTTTTTTAATCTTTTTGGTTTTGGGTTGGTTTTGGTTTGTTTGTTTGTTTGTTTTTGCTTTACTATAGCATGTACACACACACACACACACACACACACACACACAGCTACTGGGGGAAAAAAACCATTGAAATCAAACAGCATAAAGTTAGAATATTTCCTGAAAAACTAATCACTCCTGCAGGGTTCACATAATAAAGCCAGCTGTGGGACAGAATGCCTTTACTCATACCTATTAAATAAATGACAAAGACGAAATGCAGCAAAAAAACGGAGGCCCATTTTTTTTTCCAGTTAAGGTAGAGCACACAGAAGTGTGGGTTTGAACCTTCTTAGAGTTTAATTTTTAACATCTCTGCTTTAGACAACTCTACAGTGGCATTACTTAAAAGAAATCATTATCTTTTGGAAAATGTGAGAAACATGTTTTAAAAAGATAAAAACTGTGCCACACAGAGAATAATACTTTCCCCTTTCAACTCCAGGGACAAGGCGAATTTTCCAGTGCCATCTTACTGTAGCCTACTGGGATCCTGAAAAAGCAGATCTATCCAAAATCAGTGCTAAGAACTCCTTGAAACTTAAAACCAGCACATAACCTCTTGGTGACTTAAATCGATGTATTTCAGTTTTAAAGCCAACGGCTCCTTAACAAGAAGCAGTGCCTTGAAATTAAATTTGCAAAACGCAAACTCAATATTTGCTTTTTTCATTGAAGAAAAGAAATAGGAAAACACTCTTTAAAAGTTGTGAATCTGGGGGCGCCTGGCTGGCTTAGCTGGTAGAGCATGGCATTCTTGATCTTGGTGTTGTGAGTTCAAGCCTCACGTTGAGTGGAGAGCTCTCTTAAAAATAAAATGTTGACACACACACAACATAAATAGATAAAATGAAATAAATTATTTAAAAAACAAAGTTGTCCATCTTTTATTCTGATGACAAAAGGTCAAATAATTACTTATGTGTACCTAATCCTAAACATGTATATATAGGATGACTTTGTTTCCTTTTGATCTTTTTACAAAAATGGGTTCACCCTGGAGATGCCCTTGGTTTAGCTGCTCAAAGTGCATCAGCATCACATGGAGCTTATTAAAAATACACAATCTCAGGCCCCACCCCAGGAACAAGTTTCATTTTAAGGATATTTGGGGCAGGAGTGCGGGGTTGTAAAAAAATGAAAGTCAGAGAAGCCCTAGGCGGTAAAATGGTTAATAAAACACCAATCCCTATTCTTCAGTCAGAAGGTCCAGATCCAGAGTGGGTAATACACATCTCTGGACAACAACAAAAATATGCAGGTGCCTTGTTTTAAACTTGTAAAATGTCTATATAACAATGTCTTAAAAAACGGTGTGCTCTGCTTTATTGAGAGCACATCCACAGACAATAACATGTCTTATTTACCTCTGAACTGCTGTGAAAAGAGAAGCACAATAAAAAAAAAAAAAAAAAAAAACCTAGTGCCAAACCACAGTAAGCAATTATTTGATTTTACTATCCATCTCATTTAATCTTGGTGCAATAAATTCCATACCCCTAAAAAAATAAAATAAACAAATTCCATACCCCTGTTTGACCTGTGAGGAAACAGAAGCATAGTGAGGTTAAAAGCCCTCTTTCAGGGCGGTGCAGGATGGTGGGGAACAGCTTGGCCATGTTGCATTACTTGTCCAATAAAGTGCCTCAAACATCTCCAATGAGATGGCCTTTCCTGTCACAAACTCTAATGAAAGTCACTGTATCCAACAGGGACCTTGGGCAACGATGTTCATGTCCAAAATTCGCCATCAAAGTCTCAACTTGCAGATTTATGTGCCACTTGGGAGACTGCCACCCTGGGCCCTTGACACTATTATAGCTTTCATGCACCCTATTATTGAGAATGTAAGGAAGGTGAGGGAAGCTGAAGAAAATACATCACTGGGCAAACTGCTCCCTCTCTCTTCCACAAGCTTGTTCTAATCTCCTGCCTGCAGAAATACAACCCCCAGGACAAGACCTCTGAAGCCATCACCATTTTCTGGAGATTGTATAGTTGCTGCCAGTTCCCAAGAAGAGTGCCTCTGAGAAAACTAGAATTGGGATTCCCAGTCCCTATAAGGAATGTGCTCAAGCACTATTAGTGTGGGTAAAATGCTAACATGCATTCATCTCTGCCCTTTTCGTTACCCTGGGACAGTACCTGGTGAATTTAATCTCCGATCCATCTTGCCAGGTGTAAAAAAGAAATGGAACTGAGAGAAAGCCCGCTGGTCAGCCCTTGTTCTGATCCTGCCCAGTAGCCCCAGACAGGGCAAGTCACAGCCTATGCCTCAGGTTACTCTTATGTAAAAGACATAGATTCCTCAATTATTTCTCAAAGTGGGGTACACTTCACACAGAGGGTCAGGGGAAGGGGTAAGAGAGATGCTTTTGATAGGTAATGAGCATCAGGAAAAACACTGGTGGTTTGTATATAGGTCTGTTTTCTTTTTTTAATAAACTGTTTACTTTTTAAGAAAGTCAACTGAAGGAATACTATTCAGCAAATATCAGCTCGTGATATATAAATAGGGGAAAAGAAACACTAAAGGTGGTCCTCAAACTTCTCATGTGGCAGAGCACCTGGAGATGAGCATTTTACTCAAAGAACATGGAGAAATATGGAGATATTCCATTACATCCTAAATAGGAAGAAAATCTGGTAACTAATATAAAATCAGAACTATCAGATTCCATATCTGCAATTAGGAAAAAATACTGGCTACCAAAAAAAGGTAGACCAGCCTTTTTCAAATGTGGTAAATGATTTACTATTAGCTCATAATGTTTCATTTTCTGCTAGCATTCGAAAGTAAGTAAGCTAGAGTAAACACCAAAATGTTAAGGCACATTGATAAAAGGGAAAGCTTAATGGATGTGATTATTTTTTACATTGTTTTATACTAGTTCAGCCCAAGTCATGAATCCCCAAGGCTGGCTGGAATGTGCCATGAGAAAACCAGGAACCAGATGGCATCTGAAGTCCATTTTATGATTCCCTATCATGTAAGATCTTAATTTATGGTTGTGAATATCTAGAAAGAATCTAACTCAAAAAAAAAAAAAAAAAAAAGAATCTAAGTCACTGGGCCTGACTCCTTCCCTGCAGGGATCAATTTTTTCTTTCCTTATCAAAATAGGCTCTATGATTCTATGCTCAAAGGTCTACCCATTACTACTGAGGAAGCTTATTCCCTCTTCATCTCTTCCGCCCAGACTTCCTGAGACTCTGGCAGAGTTGTCCATCTCAAAATCCTGCCATTCCTGCCACTAATCAACCATGAGATAAGCAGAGTACCCAACTGTGCCAACTGAGGTTTATTCAGAGAATGATAAGGATGCTGGTAGGGAGGGGTACCTCCTTCCTCATGATCTTCGGGTATGAGAATTAAACCAGGAGCTGTCACCTGGAGAACACTTTCCTGGGATTAAAACAAACAGAGAGGGGGCAACTGGGTGGCTCAGTGGTTGAGCTGCTGCCTTCTGTTGAGGGCTTGATCCCAGGTTCCTGGGATTAAGTTCCACATCAGGGTCCCCGCAGGGAGCCTGCTTCTCCCTCTCCCTATGTCTCTGCCTCTCTCTCTGTGTCTCTCATGAATGAATAAATAAAATCTTTAAAAATAAAATAATAATAAATAATACAATAATAATAAAAATTAAATAAAACAAGCAGGGAACTACACAGGAACAGAGACAAGATTACTGATGAGTCCTGAGTAAAACCTTCCAAACCAGGAAGCTAGCAAACCTCAGAGAAACCAGGGGTGGTATTTGGAAATCAGTCTGTATGGGACATGTTTTCTGGGACCTGATTTTATGACCCACTTCCTGATTAATGAACAGGATGGTAGGGATTTCTTATCTTGCAGGATGACAGAAAAGATGAACAAAAAGCAGTAAACAATGTGAGAATTTAGGAAGAGGAAACAATGTGCGATGGTAGGAATTAGAAGGTCATGAGATATGCAGAACCTGGTTAAGATCCAAACTGTTTGGATACCAACCATTGCCTCCTTTACTCATACCATACCATTGCCTCCTTCACTCAAAAAACAAACAAACAAAAAAACCCTATTGGATCTTTTAAGACTTAGTTTCCTCATGCGTTAAAAGGGAAAAGTCTACCTGCCTGGCAGGGCTATTGTAAGAAATAAATGAAATCATATGTAGGAAGTTTTCAGAAAAGTTTCTGGCACAGAGTAGTTCTCCATAAATGTTAGCTGTTATTACTTTACTCCCATAAAATGTAAAGTTGAAGAGAAAATATGAACTCTCAAGTTCTCACCGACCCTGAATCACTAGGACCACGGAACAACATATTAAAACAACAGCCAACCCCTCGAAGAGATGAGTCACCTAAAAGGGTGGAGGGTGGATCACCGGCAAACAAACTTCAAATATTCTGGCACCAGATGGACCAACGTCATTGTGATGGTTTAAAGTCAGCCACCCTATTGGAAAGTTCCACAAGCAGTGATGCTGGTAGGCTGGTAGACAAGCCTTGGAATTCTGAGTTGTGCTCACCTCTGAATTTGCTCTATGATCTAGAAGTTCACAAGACTGCCTTCTGGAGAATACGGAGAATTCGGGGGGGAAATATAACCATACCCTAATTTGCCATTCTCGGGTCTCTGCCTTGACTAGGCTGGTTATGCCTTAATTACACTGAAGTCATTAATTTTAACGACATTTTTATAATTAGATACAAAGATTAGAATTTTTTATATCCCTTTGTACTTTCCTTTTAATATGAATTCCTTGTGGTTGCTGAACGAGTTACAAATTAGAATAATTTCTTCCAAAGAACAAAGAAGAGGAAGAGTTCACAGGAAGAGAGAAAATACCAAAGGACAAATAGCTCTGTTGCAGAAATTACACACTACAGAATCCGCAAATGTAACCAACCCAATCATTAAGTGGCACATGGACATTTGTTTCCATAGCCCCAGATTTTCTAGCTAATAAACAAAAGTAAAAAATCAGTATATAATAACATTTTTTTCATATTGGATGAAACTTTCACTGCTACGAATTTCTATTTACAACATAAAATTCCAGCTGAACCAAAATTCTGTTTTTTAACAAAACAGGAGTTCTAAGCAGGGTCAAATGGTGGTAATCATTTTTGATGTGGCTTTCGAAGGCACAGAAGATATTTATCACGATAGCAATGTTTCTTCTATCACCTCCCTCTGACTGTTTTCACCCATGAATTAACGGAAGATGTGTCTAAAATGTGCACAATCTTTGGGCCATAACGCTTCTGGGATAATTAGTTTCTGACATCCAAATTTGTTCTACATTTAAAATCTTCTTGGGGTGAAGGATTCCTTCTTATTTTGAACACCCAGGTTTTGATGGAACAGGATACAGTATCAGAACTCACATACGTACCCCAGAATGCCCCTGACATGTATTCCCTACAAACTCAAGAGTCTGTGGAGCTATTCTTGACCTTGACATTCATCTGCCCCTGCTTATAAAGGAAAGAGCACTTTTAATATATTTTCCCCATTCTGTAATGAACAATTACATGGAATTTAAAGATCACCAGTGACATTCTGTAAGGGACAGAAGAAATTCAACCAAAGGGCCAACTGGTGTTGAGCATACATTCTGTATCTAAGAAAGGTGCCAGGACTCCAGTCAACTTGGGCAAGCAGGAAGACAGTACCAAGAAGTCAGCCTTTGGAACCAGATAGGCCAGAGTTTCACCGCTGTCTCTCATACTGATTAACTATAGGAATCAATTACTTAGCCTTCCTAAGTTTCAGTTTCCTGGTTTATAAAGTTGGGATAATAATATTCGCATCAGCATAAGTGAAAATATAAACAAACAATTCTACAACGAAGTTCATGGTACCTGGCATACAGTAAGAGCTCAACAATAGTAACTATAATTTCATTACCATTATCATTCTTCTTATCCAAAGGAGCCATATTAATGTAACATACAGATTTATTTTATTTTTTAAAAGCAGACTCCATGCTGAGCACAGAGTTCAACACGGAGCTCGATCTTACGACCCTGAGATCATGACCTGAGCTGATATCAAGAGTCAGATGCCTAACCAACTGAGCTACTCAGGCACCCCAGATCTATTCATCTTAAATGCATTTTTTTTTCATTTTCTGGGATCTTGTGATATAACACAAAATATTCCCTTTCCCCACTACCTGCAAAAGTACTGATGCTTACTTTCATGAACAATGATAAATATTACAACAGATAGCATCTTATAACAGAGGAAACAAGGGTTCCTGGGTGGCTCAGTCAGTTAGGTGCTGCCTTCGGCTCAGGTCATGATCCTGGAGCCCCAGGATCGAGCCCATCAGGCTCCGTGTTTGATAGGGAGCCTGCTTCTCCCTTTCTCTCTGCTTGTGCTCTTTTTCTCTCTCTTATACTCTTTCTCTCAAATAAATAAACAAAACTTTTTAGAAAATAATAATAGATATAACATATCTGTATGTGAATGGATACTCTGTAATAATCTACACCAAAGTGTTCACTGTGGTTATAAGGAGTGGTTTGACTACAGATCTTTCTAGCAGCATATTCTAGTTGTTGTTTGATGAACTCTGAAATAAATTGAACAAACTTTGCTCCCATAAAAGAAATAAAACATGAACCACCAACTTACAGCATGTCCAAAATCTCATGGACTACATTATGTGAATGCATTTTGATTTGAACGCCCTTACCATCTATCTACAGTTTCAATTTTTACCAGTTCCTTGAAATATAAATACTAATTTGCCTGTCTTCCCCACAGGTGGTACAGAAAGAATAAAAGAAATCAATGCAGCTTTCTTTACTACATGCAGCATGACACACGACTGGCAGTAGACAGCTGTGTTTTTCATGGCTTCTGAATGTCTTACCTTCCATTAATTAAATCCTACTCTCAACATTTTTTTTATGAAAAGCCACACAAACATTAACGTCAACAAAAGTAATGAAGCGAAAGAAGGTAAGATGTATTTCCAAAAATTTTTTCAAGGTCCCGGAATCCCAGAAAACACAATTTTTTAAATGGTTATGCTTATTTAAACACACACACACACACACAATCTCCTTGTCAAACATATTAAATTATAAATTGGACATCAGTTTTGTAAAGACTGACTTCTAAATTATAATAGAACACATCTGGGGTGATTTTTGACTCTCTTCGAATATTTGGTTTTCTTGGCAGCTGCAGGAAATCTCTGGGCAGACACACCACTACAATAATTAATGCCAGCTTTCAGGCATCATAATGAAAAAAAAAATTCATGACAGCAACAAAAAAATGGTACCCCTCCCCCACAAAAAATAACCACGGATTTAATGTAAAACATGAATCCATGAGGCCTCTAGCCTAGAGCAGCTGAAAGACATTTGTGTGATTCATGAACAAAGAATCATTCAAACACTTCCATTAGACCTTTTCTGCATTTCAGCTACATTTATGTCCATCGTTTGCTGTTTCATTCATACCCTGGTTATATCTGTGCCCAACTTTACTCCTGACTTGTACCTCTGGTTCCAGTAAGACCTTTACATTCTCCTGGCTTTTAATTTTCCTACAGTCCCTGAAGGACATGCCTGAGCCTAGCACAGTGCCTGGGACACAGCAGATGTTCAACAAAAAGCTATGGGTCGACAGAGTGGATGATGACTTAAGTGTGAATAGATAAAAAAAAATGTAGAAACAGAGCAAACATCAAAAATTGGAAGACTTTTCTGATTCTAAAATTACTTCATATATTAAAGCAAATATTCTACTTTTTTCTTCCATTTTTCCCAGTTTTATTGAAATATAATTGACACACAAGAGCATATAAGTTTAAGTTGGTTAGTGTAACAGTCTGCATTACACATATTATAAAGTTATGACTGCAATAAACTTAGTGAGCACCCATCATCTCATATAGATATAATAAAAAGGAAAAAATAATTTTCCTTGTGATGAGAACTCTTGGGATATACTCTCTTACCCTTTATAAATATCATACAGCAGTGTTACGTATAGTTACCATATTGTACATTCCATCCCTAATAGTTATTTATCTTATAACTGGAAGTTTGTACCTTTTGATCCCTTTCATCCAATCTGCCCTTCCCCGACCCTCCAACTCTGGTAGCCACATATCTAATCCCTTTACCTACAAGTTGTTTTTATTTTTAAAAGTAAGTAAGATGATATAGTATTTCTTTTTCTGTCTAACTTATTTCACTTAGCATAATCCATTCTAGGTCCATCCATGATGTTGTAAATGGCAATTTCAGCATTTTTATGGCTGAGTAATATTCCATTCATTTGCCAATTGCCACTTGAGTTGTTTCCATTATTATAAGTTAGTGTTTTCATTTCCTTTAAATATATGCCCAGAAGTGGAATTAATAGATCACATGGTAGTTCTATTTTCAAGCTTTTGAGGATCTCTATATTCTATCATTTAGAAGTAACCATGAATAGATAATATGCTCCATTCTTGTACGACCTGAGGGAAATTCCTTAGCCTCTAGACTTCATTTCCTCATTGGTAAACTAGACAAGAGTTATATTATAATATCTGCCTCAGGAAGGTGTTATGGGGGCTAACTTGTTACTGCTTATAAAGTACTTAGCAGAGTAAATGAAACAGAATAAATGCTGCAAGGCAAGGACAGGGAATAAGAAAGAGCCAATGAGCATTATCACTATTTTATTAAAACACAGGGGTCAAAAAAAAACCCACAGGGGTCACACTTAGCATAAATACCAAGTAGATTTGAAAACCATGTTCAATCTTGGGGCGCCATGGTGCCACAGTCAGCTGGGAGGCCAACTCTTGGTTTCCACTCAGGTCATGATCTCAGGGTTGTGGGATCAAGCCCCCTCTACACTTAGCAGGGAGTCTGTTTGTCCCTCTCCCTCTCCATTTGTCCCTCCCCCACCACATTCTGTGCATGCAAGCTCTCTCTCAAATAAATAAAATATTTTTTTTAAAAAAAGAAATGTATGATCAGTCTCCTAACAGATGAAGAACAAATGTACACACCTGGCTTCAAATCCTGCCTGTTTGATTGGTGTGTTGTATAATCTCTGGGCCTCTGTGTAAACAATATTTAAATGCAGACGATAATAATAATTCCCAGCTTATAAATTTTTTTCTAAAGATTGGTAACATCTATAAAGAACTTAGCAAGATGCCTGACAGTTAATTATACATACATTTTAACTAACACTACCATTGCTATATTAAATAGCAATTTAAAAAAAAAAAAATAAATAAATAAATAAATAAATAGCAATTTAATGGTCTGGTAACATCATAACAAGTAGGTACTGTATAATAATTTGTATGTTGCATATCATTTATTCATGTATTAATACTTATTGGAAAAAATACTTATTGAGCACTTATATGACATTAGGGAATTCTAGATGGCATATTCTGCAAAGCCCCACAACAGCCATGTAGAACACAGTCTATGGACGTACCTGGGGGGCACAGTCAGCCGAGTGTCAGACTCTTGGTTTCCACTCAGGTTATGATCTCTTGGTCCTGGGACTGAGGCCTGCATCAGGCTCTGCACTCAATCTGTTTGAGATTTTCTCTCCCTTCTTCTATCTACCCCTCTCACTCATGCTCTCGCTCTCTCTCTCTCTCTCTCTCTCTCTCTCAAATAAATAAATCTCTCTTAAAAATTAAAAGAAAAGCTCTTGAGAAGTGTAGGAGGGATAAAAGAAAGGTAACATTTGTTGAATATCCAGCATATTTCATGTCTCATAGACAGCCCTGTACATATACGTCCTGATTTCATCCGCATTACTATATACCAAGAAAATTAAGATGATCACATTACCTGCACAAGTCAGGAAAGCAGCAGTTAAACTCTTACCAAAACCACACAGGTTACAAAGCCACAATTCAAACTCTGATCTACCTGGCCTTATGCCTATCTCTCTAAAATTTGCTTAACCAGAAAAGACAAAAATGAATAAAGCCAGCCAAAATGTATCTTCATTTTTAGCAATTTTTAAAAAGACAACTCTCAGCTCCTCTCAGGCAGCTATTAACAAATACTCCAAGATTCCAGTGTATTCAAAACATTCTCGGGATCCCTGGGTGGCGCAGCGGTTTGGCGCCTGCCTTTGGCCCAGGGCGTGATCCTGGAGACCCGGGATCGAGTCCCACATCAGGCTCCTGGTGGGTGCATGGAGCCTGCTTCTCCCTCTGCCTGTGTCTCTGCCTCTCTCTCTCTCTCTCTCTCTCTGTGACTATCATAAATAAATAAAAAAATTTAAAAAAAAAAAACAAAAAAAAAACAAAAAAAAAAAAACAAAACATTCTCTATTGGTGGTATTTTTTTTTTCTATTGGTGTTATTTATGCCCCAAGGGAACACCGTCAATGTGCAGAGACATTAATAGTCATCACAAGCAGAGAGCTGCTGCTGGGGTCTAAAGGTAGAGGCCAGCAATGCAGCTAAATATGCTACAAAACAAAGAACAGCCCTCCACAACAATGGATTATCCAGTCCAAAACTCCCAACAGTGGTGAGGTTTAAAAAAAAAAAAAAAAAAATCCTGTATTAACCAATAAAATGAGAATTTTCTGAGTTTCCAAAACATGGTCCTGTGTTTGGTCATATTCTAGAATTCCACAAGAATAGTCACTGAGCATGCTCACTTTTTTCTTCTGTGTGAAGGTCAGGCTTCAACACACATCACTGCCTACATGATCCCTCCATCACTCCTCTGCTGGGCTCAGTCAACATTCATGCCGGTGGCCCTCTTCTCCATGGAGAAGTGAACAAAAGGACCAATGCTGGTCTCCAGTTGACACAGAAGGATCCTATTAGCTTCTGGAAGGGCTCAGTCAAGGAAAGAAGAGTCAAGAGCAGCTCTTACAGATGTCATAAAGCATCACACTCGAGATTTTTCCTAATGTAAGACATCTTCAACCCACGCAATGAGCTCTCCTTTACCTGTGCTTTCTGACATAAGGAACTGGAAAATCATTTAAAATTAAACTTTGAAAAGGTGAAACTGAATCTCCTTTCTAAGAACAGAAACTGTATAGTCATCTGATAGATTTATCTCTTAATTTGATACACTCTGCCCCTTCCCCAAAATATTCCATTTAAATTTATGGGTCTACTTAATGAATGTTCTCCTGTGGGAACACAAGCCTTTTTTTTTTAAAGTCACAGTCTAATGAACTTTACTCACACCACAGGGGGAAAGGTCTTGATTCCTTAAGATCTCCAAAAAAGATCTATCTTTTGAAATGACAAGTATGTTGTTAAGCCAAGGCAGTAGCAACTCTTACCTTTTTCTTACTTGTGAGATGATCTGTTACTGATTACCTGTGAAGGGGTGTTGAACTATCAAGCAAACAAAGCAGTTAAGGGTGGGGAAAATGACAACTGTGACACATTTGACTAATCTGAAAAGGTGGAGGTGCCGTTTGAGATCATGCTGTCAACTTAATGTGTCTCATGAAGATTCCAGAAGAAGGAAAGGCGGTTTACTCAAAGGTATCACCAAATACACAGGCGGGAGGGCAATAATACTTCCCCTCTAAACACACTGATATATTTAAACCCGTACTTAATTCTAAAATTACAAACTTGTCCTAAAGACATGCAAAAGTGAAGATTTTAAAAAAAAATTTTTAATTTTATTTGAGAGAGCACAAGTTGGGGGGGGGGAGCAGAGGAAGAGAGAGAGAGAAGCAGAATACACATCAAGCAGGGAGCCCGATGTGGGGCTCGATCTCAGGAACACAGGATCATGACCTGAGCAGAAGGCAAACGCTTAACCCACCCAGCCAACTCAGGTGCCTCACAAAACCAAAGATTGAAAGTAAGCATTCTATAACCACAATACCGAGGAGATTGAAAAGGGTAAGCAACCAGATCTCAACCTATTGAAAAGAAGAGTCTTGGAGGGCTCATATGTGCCTTTAGTCGCAGAAAGTTTTAATACTCAGACTCAAGAGGACACATGGTAAGAAACTTAAAAGCTGAATTACAGTTTCCTCTTTGAGGGAAGAATCTAGTTTTTTAAAAAGATTCTAACATTTAAAATAAATCTTTAAGTGGATCACTTGGATGAATAAACCCAGTGCATATTTTAAAAGCATGTGTGGATTTGTTTATAAGAATTTAGAAAAATTCAGGAAGGATGGAAACCAACTTATTACAAGTGGCTCACAGAAGGGGGCTGATGAGAGAGAAAATGAATGTAGCCCACCTGGGGCACAAGGAGGTATTAGCACTGCTAGTACTTTTTAAGAAGTATGACTATGGCTGACTTTTACTTTTTTTTTTTTTAAGTCTTTTTCAGTTTTTATGTTTCAGTACTTCCGTATTTTGTTTTTCTAAGTTTAGAAGAAAATCGGAACAGTACCTGCTAATAGCATCCTCAAAAACAAATACTGGTACACCATAAGATATTTCATAGCACTCATTAAGCACTTCTACGTGCCAGCCACCAAGGCTAAGGACTTCATTTAATCCTCTGGGCATTTGATGGTTTCATCTTCCTGATGGCCTTATCTCCCAGATCAGGGAATAGACTAGTATGTGGGTTGTTGGTTTTTTTTTTTTTTCCTAACTGAATAGTTTGTTTCACAGAAATAGGTTCATTAAAAGAATTATTATACAAATTATATAGCAACTGCAGCTTTTCAAAGACCAAGGATATAATGAAATTGACTTGACATTAAACTCATATTATAGATAATTCAGTTGCATCTCATGACTGAGAGGCTGTTACAGAATCATAACTGCTCCGGGGCCGATTTTGGCAATATTTGTAATAACAACAGTGAGCAAGAAAGCGACTTGCTAACACTGCTAGCTCAATTCTGATTCATCTCCATCCCCCTGCCCCTCCTTCTGAGGCTTCAAAAACATGGTTGAGGTGGCTTTCCTGGAGTCCCAGTGCCAGTGGGAGGCAAACCATCCTACTGAAGAGCCTCTTCAATGCAAATATAAGACTGTTCTGTAAAAACAGACACATGGGGAAAGAGCATTTTTCTGGGCAGACAGGTAGATTTCACTGTCTCATGGAGTTGGAATGGGATGCGTTTCACATCGGTGCAACACATGTCTCAAATCCAGAATCCAAGGCTATCCAAGTGAAATACTCCATAGTCACAGTTGGCAGAAATTATACTGTTATTCTGCTCCCCCTCCACAAAGATGTCTACATGCTATTCCTCAGAACCCTATGAATATGCTACATGGCAATGGAGAATTAAGGATGCTAATTACAAGTACATTAAAATAGTGAGATTATCCTGGGTGATCCATGTGAACCAAATCTGCACCCCAAGGGCCCTTAAAAATGGAAGACAAAGCAACAAGAAGAACCAGAGGGGGATGTGGCTAGGGAAGAAAGGCAGACAAAGACGCCACATTTCTGGCTTTAATGATATAAGAAAGGAGCCTCTAGAAGTTGGAAACATCATTGAAGCAAATTTTCCCGCACAGCCTCTAGGAATGAACAGAGCACAGTCAACAATTTGATTTTAGCCCAGTGAGATCCAACAGACTTCTAACCCGCAGAACTGTAATAAATAATACATTTGTATGTTTTAAGATAGTTTGTGATAATTTTTTATAGCAGTAAAAAGAAGACTAGTACAGGGAGTAACTACTGAGTTTTTTCAAAACCAGAAGATTAAAAAGAATTACATGGATTTTTTTTTAACATCACAAGTTAGGTGAAAGAGGTTCACCTTCACTGATATATGACAGATAAACTGGACTACATCAAAATTGAAAACTTGTGTTATGAGGGCTACTATCAAAAAAGTGAAAAGACAGACTACAGAATGGGGGAAATATTTGCAAAAGCAACTGTTTGAAAAGCATCTATTATCCAGAATACATATTTTTTAAAGTTCTTACAACTCAACAATAAAAAGACAGCCCAATTACAAACAGATCAAGAATTTTAGTAGGTATTTTTTTAAAGAAGATATACACAAGAGGCCAATAAGCACATGAGAAGATGTTCAACATCATCACTCATTAGGGAAATACGAATCAAAACCACAATGAGATACCACCTCACACCCACTAGGATAGCATAAATAAAATAGCACAATAACATGTTTGGGTGGGGATGTGGAGAAATTGGAACATCCATGGATCAGCCATTTTGAAGAACAGTCTGGTAATTCTTCAAAAAGTTAACCGTAAAGTCACCATATGACCCAGCAATTCCACTCCTTGATATACACACAGGGGAAATGAAAACACAGGTACATAGGGAAACTTGTATATAAATGTTCAAAGCAGCCTTATTCTTAAGAGTCAAAAGTGTCAATAACTCAAGTGTCCATCAACAGGTGAATGCATAAAAAAAGTGGTACATCCATACAATTAAATATTATTTGGCAATAGAAAGGAATAAAGTATGGATAATCTTAAAACATGGATGAATCTGAAAACAAGAAAAGTGACTGGTAGCCAGTCACAAAAGACCACATGTTCTCAGAGTCCATTCATATGAAATGTCCCAAATAGGCAAATTGATACATACAGAAAGTAGATGAGTGATTTCCTAGGACTTGGAGGTACAGGGAAGGATGGAGCAGGGAGTGACTACTGTTGGGTACAGAATTCGTCTTGGAAGGGACAAAAAATGTCTAAAATTATATTGTGGCAATTCTGGGAACTATTACAAACACTGAATTCTACATGGCATATGAATGACTTGTATGGCATATTAACTACATATCAATAAAGCTGTTTCCAGTGTGATTTAACCTCTACATTCACATGCATTCACGAATTGCTAGTTTTTATATGAGGAAGCAGGTATTTTGAGAAATAATTGTAAACCGACCATGGTCAACCACAAGAGGGCGCGCTGCTCACAGCTACAGAACCAGGAGACTACCTGAGTACTATTTATCAGTTTGATTTTATTCTCTCTTTTTAGTTGGGGCAGACGGCAGGGGGCAGGGGCAGGGAATTAGTATGTTTCGCCTCATCCATTTAAGCCAACAGTGTGACCAAAATTGACAACAGGCTGAGAAAGTCATGACAAACACAGATAAAAAGTAAATGTTTAAACTTCAATAATACAGAAACTACAGAAGACACTGCATTGCACTCATTTTCTTTCCCTTCTTGTCACACAACGGATTATACAAAGTTATTTATTTAGCATAAAATTCAGCCAGATAAGAGAAATCATTACACAACGTGAAATGTGTTATAAATACTTGGTCTCTGGTTCTTTGCTCTCCATGTCCAGCCCCAGAACAAAGCCTCATATAAATGTTACTCAATAAACATTTATTAAAAGAAACAGATAAATGAATAGACAAGTTCATTCTACACTTCTTAAATTTCAGGAAAAAAAATGTTTATCTACTATGCTTTGGAAACCAGATCAAAATATTTCCCTTGATCCATAACACAAATGAATAAAACATTACAGTCATGTCACTGAATAAATATCTCCCAAACGAGTTCTGTGGTGTCAAGGATAATTCCTCTGGCCAAGGGATCCTTTAATATTGACAGACACAGCTCTCCTAATGCATCATTTTTGGTCTTCCTATTTAAAGTTCTTTAATCAATGCACCTCTCTTAATAAACCACAAGCACAGAACATTTCATTAGAAGAAACCACATTCTACTCCATCCATCTCATATTTCAAATGATCTGACAGCAGAATAGCATCTGTAATAGTAATAATACCAGCTATCTATCCTCTCCAGAAGCCATATACAGTTGCAAAAATTCTATAGCACTCTTAGCTCAGTCACAATAAAAATTATACATGATTTTTAGACAGATTTTTCATTTGGGGTTAACAAATGGGTGAAGAATGTGCTGCTGCACACACAGGCCATAATCATCTTTAAGGCACCTTGAGTTTATCAGGCACTGGAGCATTTTCATAGCAACACACTCTACAAGAAACCGGATCACCAAATGATAAACTCAACTTGAAAAGTCCTCCTCTGCCATTTTTTAGCGCATAGTCTACTGTCAAAACAAAGATGTTATGCTTAGCCAGTTCTAGGCAGCCCAGAAACTTTAAATAGAAAACCAAAACACGTTGTACTTGAGCGACAAGGGAACCAACTCTCACACATCATTCATTTATATACCTAAAAATTATTCCATGTAACTAACTAGAGACTATATGAGGTGCCTGGAAATACGACAGCAAACAGGGCACATTCCTTGTCCTCTAAGAGATCAGGGCCTGGTAGACCAGATGGACAGATAGATACAAATGGCACTAACAAAAAAGAGTGGAATGTCAGGGGTAAGCACATGGTGTTATGGGAATGCAGGGGTTCAACACCTAATTTAAATTTGGGTGGTTAGTAATAGCTATAAATGGATGTGATAATACAGCTGAAGCTTATGAGCAGGAGGTAGCCAATGAAGTAAATAAAAAAGCAGCACCCCAAATAGAAGGAAAAGCCTGTGTAAAGGTCTGGAAGCAGGAGAGCTTAGGAAATTCAAGAAACAAGACAGAGTTCAATACAGTAGAAGCAGAGTACGGAACAAAGAGGGGTTAAGGAGGCAAAGGCAGGCCAATCATGAAAGATGCTCATTTAGGCTAGATCCTTAGGGAGCCATCTCTGCAATGGCCTGCAAGTCTGGAGGCTGCATTCCCACTCCACACACACACATTCTAGTCTCTCTTAAATTTCCTAGAGGTCAAACCAGAAACGCTAAAAAGTGATTAACCCACATTGTCACTCAACTGTGCCCAAGCAAGTTCACAGGAAACAAGTGGGAGAACTTTTCCAAAAGTGCATTTGAGCAAGATTCACAAGTCAGGTGTAGGTTAAAAGCATATTAAAGTTTTACAAAGAGTTTTCAGAGGTAGGTGTTCTCATCTTAAACTTACAAATAATATGGCTGAGATTCAAAAACGAGAATGGACTAGCCAAGACTATGAACTCGGCAACAAGACTTGGACAGGAACCCTGGTTCTCTTATTGGTTGTTTGTTTGCTACTATAACAGCTGCTTCCCTCTGTGAACAAGTTGCTAGCACGTACATAAGTTATGACCACTCTTCCCTAAGCATTTCCAGTGATAAAATTCCAAGCTATTTTAGGGAGCTGCTTTTTCAGTTTGCTGTACCTGGATTCACTCCTCATAGGCCCTAGTACCAGCTGCGTGTAGGGGTTAATGGTCTACGGACCACTAAGACAGAGTTTCAGGGTTGGCGTGCATTCAAGACCCTCTGTTGTAAGAAAATCAACTCTACATGAATTCTCTCTAAATGAGTTCTGGGGTGCCTGGCTGGCTCAGTCAGAGGAGAGTATGACTCTTGATCTCAGGGTTGCAGCTTCAAGCCTCACACTGGTTTTGGAGATTACTTTAAAGAAAATAAAATATTCTTTACAAATGAGCTCTACTTTGCATTTTTCTTTGTATCGCTACTCTCACTAAACTGAAGCATCTCAGAAAGTAAATCAATATTCAGAGAAATGGGGTAACCTCAAAGGAAAATCACATTCATCTCAGATGTCTTATACAATGACGTGTGTGGGTTGCTCAGTGAGAATAAAAGGAAAATTTTTAAAGGTTGTTTTATTTCCCAAGCACCAAACCAACTGAAAATTAAGAAAGAAGGAAAGAAGGAAGGAAGGAAGGAAGGAAGGAAGGAAGGAAGGAAGGAAGGAAGGAAGGAAGGAAGGAAGGAAGGAAGGAAGGAAGAAAGAAAGAAGAAAAAAAGAAAAAGAAAGAAAAGAAAAGAAAAGAAAAGAAAAGAAAAGAAAAGAAAAGAAAAGAAAAGAAAAGAAAAGAAAAAACAACCATAACAAAACAATTATTAAAAACCTCCTGTCAGTGGGCAAGGAAAGACACCAGTGAGGCTGTACTGGCCCTGTGGCGATCTTCCCTCACCCCTGTTCTAGAAGGGGTGCTTCTAGAAGGGGATGCTTCATCATCCTCAATTTTTGAGCTCCCACAGGCTAACCAAAGCCCTCTGAAGTCAGACTGCAGCCAAGAGATTGGCACAGATGCTAAAATACCTTCCTGTATAGTCACAAGTCACAGAATATTTTGCTTAGCTGTAAGACTCCCTGGTTCCACAAAATATTGAGTATTATTTAATCCTTTGTCCAAACCTAAGAGGTGTTATTAACTCATTCCCACTTTACCCCTGAAGCAAATTAAAATCAGTGAAGTCGGGTAACTTAAAGTCAACTAGTCAGTCTGAGGAAAATTCAGAAATCAAACCCAAATCTCTGAGTCCTAACAGTCACTTTTATCATTTTGCATACAAGGTACTTCTATACTTCAATCTCTCAGGTCACTATGGAGAGGATCACAAAGTTTACTGTTAAAAAAAGTCCTTGAATAATATATAGTCTCAATAATTTCATCAAATTTTCCTGTCTTTGTCCTATTTTCCCAAAAAGGAAGCGTCATGCACACAAAGGAAAATCTTCAAGTCCTCAAGATGATGTTCTTTCCAGAACACTCTGAACAAGAAATATTATTATTAGAAGCATAATCATATGTAGTCCTTCTTAATGTAATAAATATGTTGCATGCCTTCCATTTCAGAACTTGCTGGGTCAAGATGAACTAAAAGAAAGATTATTCTTTTTAAAAAGCAAATAAGTATCTGGGAAGCAAACTAGTTCTAATGTTCCTAAGAGCCAAAACAAACTTATGCTTCCCCTCAATTTCACCAAACCCAACATTTAAAATTCAAGATGTGTTATCATGATGAGCACTGAGTAATGTACAGAATTGCTGAATCACTATATCCTATACCTAAACTAATACAACACTGTATGTTAGCTATACTGCAATTAAAATTTTTAATTTAGGGATTGCTGGGTGGCTCAGTAGTTTAACGCCTGCCTTTTGGCCCAGGGCGCAATCCTGGAGTCCTGGGATCGAGTCCACGTCGGGCTCCCGGCATGGAGCCTGTTTCTCCCTCTGCCTGTGTCTCTGCCTCTGTGTGTGTGTGTGTGTCTATCATGAATAAATAAAAAACAAAAAATAAAATCTTTAAAAAATTTTTTAATTTAAAATACTAAAAATAAAAATGCAGCATTCAAAATTAAGAACAACAAGGCAACTGCACCATAATAAGGAAAAAGAAAAACAAAACAGGTTTTGTTTGACCTTTTGATCTTACTGCCTTCTTAATTACAACAGTTCACATAATTGGGGACAAATAAAGGAAAAAGACAAGGAAGCCCATTGAGGCCTCCTTGGAAAATATGTCCTCAGCACAGCTCTGCCTAAATTAGTCTTTTATTAACACAGGCTCAGCAAGTTTCTTTTCTTTTTTTTTTTTTTTAAAGATTTTATTTATTTATTCATGAGACACAGAGAGAGAGAGAGAGAGAGAGAGAGAGAGAGAGAGGCAGAGACACAGGCAGAAGGAGAAGCAGGCTCCATGCCCGGAGTCTGACGTGGGACTCAATCCCAGCTCTCTGGGATCACAGCCGCAGGCCGAAGGCGGCACTAAACCTCTGGGCCACTGGGGCTGCCCGGCTCAGCAAGTTTCTAATCCAACCCTATGATGTCTAATAATGGTCCTCCTTTGGACTAAAAGCCAAAATGGGTAGCCATTCTAAAGGTTAAGCAGAAGATATGAAAGTCAGACAAAAACATACCCTATTTTTTGCCAAAATACATAAAGTTAGATCTCAACTGATTAACATCTGACCTGCCCTGTTAAATGGACTACAAGATAAAAATTGTTAAGCGTAAGCTAATACAGTAGGAAACGGTAACCTGGACGCAAACCATCATGATGCTTCAACCTAAAAATCTCAGCCTCCCGGGGGAAGACGGAAGAACCATTCAATTCTATGATGATAAGAAGTATCATAAAACAGTGTTCGAATCCACATGCTAACATGCGATCCTCTTGCAACAGACAGCCTCACTGGGTTGGCCATTCGTTCCTCCATGACTGTCAACTTCTCACACCAAGCCCCTGAAGACTGAGCCAGCCTTCTGTGAAGAACATGGGATCTACCCATCACAGCTGACTGACTCAAGTGGAGCCCATCAGTCTGTCCCCCACTATTCAGAATTGAGACATAAATTCTAGGTATTTGGTATGGCCCTGTTGCTGAAACATCCCATAAAGCCAGCCTGCCATGGCCATTTTTCCATGTACATGTGATAATAAAGAAAGCCATTTGCAGGGGAAGAAAAATAAAGTGGATACAAAAAGAAAACCTTGGCTATGCCTCATGAGTTTGATTATTCATTATACACAGAAGCTGAAGTGATTATTTGCTGGTGATTTTTGAACTTCAGGGAAAAAAATTTAAACCCTCCATCTCAGAGATACAAACCAAGCCTAATTAGAACGGACAATACAAGCCATTACACAGCTTCAATGGTCTCTCAAGTTTTCAAAAGAAAGAGTGGAGATAGATAAACACTGTAGCACAGACAACACTAAAAAAAATTTAAAAATTAAAAATCCCTTAGGAAAGCTTTAATAGGGACAAGGTGCCTTGAGAGAATCTAGGATTAACAGCATTATTCTAGAAAAGCTTTTTAATTACTCTGATAAATGCCTGGCAATTGCTGCTTCTGATTAAACAGATTTAAAATAAAAACAAAACAGAAACCTGGTTTCTGTAAATATTAATATTTTAACTGGTATTTTTTTACATTTTCAACTTTGAAACATCTGGTTTCACATTTTAGTCGGAATAGAGACACAGGTAAAACAACAAGTGTCTACTGGAGTTCATTCAGTATGTTGGAAAATTGCGCAGCACCATGGCCAAGTGCATCCTTGAACTGGGAGAACCTATAATGGTTTGTGGACAGTATATATACCTCTTGAGCTACAGCTGCTGAAAGAGGTAGAACACAGCTGAATTTCTAGAACACATCTTCAACTCCTCGCCTTATAAACAGAGCCCCAGACGCTTTGAACAAGGACCTCACCACTCTTCCCTGCCCTTCTACCTCACAGGAAACCTAAGTCACGAGAACCCATGGGGCAGACATCATTCTGAAACACACATCAAAGATGCCACTCTGAACTCCCAAAGAAAGACTTCAGCAGTAGGACTCACATTAAGATGGGTGTACAGCTCTGCAGTTCTTGCCTCTCTATCTTGGCTTTGGAAGAACGCCTTGGGTTTCTTTAAACTCTACAGACTCATGCTGATTGCAGTCAAAATAAATATTCCCAAGATCTAAGGCAACCCTCATTGCGAACTGAGGTCTCCTTTAATTAAAGGAATTTCCAGGAATGCTACGGCTACATTAAAAGGGCAGTTCACAAGTCAGTGGACTATAGTTTTAAATGGATATTAACACGCATAGTTATATGTTGTTTAAAAGTAGATTCTTTTGGCCAGGGCTTCAAGAGTCTTTGGAAATGCTGTAGCATATTATACATTTTCCCCTAGATTATTAATAGTACCCAATGCTTTACATCTAAATGGTCTAGTAGTTAAAAAAAAAAAAAACTGTATTATCTGGATGCACAAGTAACACACTGTTCAAAAATAATTGCATAACCATCTTTCCCAGTTTTTTGATACTCTGAATGAAGATGCAGGCTTCTTAATGCCAGGTCTACCACTTAACTGTGTGATCTTAGGTATGTTACTTGATCTTCCGATGCTTCAGTTTCCTTATTTGTAAATATAGATACTAATGATGCCTGTCCCAATTAGGGTTCTAGGGGAGAACAGATGACTACATCATGGAAAGCAGAGAGAACAATGCCCAGCACACAGTAAGCCCTTCATAAGTGTTCATCATCATCATCATTAATTTTCACTCTTCACAATGAAAGGCACCATAGTTGTTCAATGTCAGAGTACATAAAATCAGGAGGGTAGAGTGTTAAATACAATCAATGCTTCATTACCACAGGGTCACTTAAAACTGAAGAGTATTCTTTGGTAATTCTGAATTTCTTCTTATCCCCAGGAGATAGAGGGAAATCTCGCAAGAGACCATTCCTCGGGTGTCAACTAGTCCAAAACACCACTATCACAGTCTTATCATCCAGCCTGCAGCCTAGTGAACAGGAGCTCGATGAGGCAAAGCAAAATAGCCCAAAAAGGTCTGAAATGCATCCACTATAATAGGTACTCCCATCATGGGAAATGTTTTTTAATTAAGGAGAAAAAACTGTCGTACAAGAAACTGCCATCTTGGCAATACATCCCATATTGTCTCTGGGAGGAGCAATATTAATAAAAACCTTAAATAAAAAAATAAAAAATAAAAACGTATCCATTCCTATGGTTTCCAAGTATTCTGATGTTCTTAGATTCTCCCAGGAACTAATTGGCATTTTACTCTTGTATTTACTTCCTTTGTCTCAAAACAAATTTGTTACAAAGCTCTTTGTCTTTTCTTGGAGGCAAGAGGGTATATAACCCCAGGTATATCTCTCTGGAAGTTCTTATTTAATTCTTCTTCTTGGTCACCTTTTCTTTGCACACTGCCAAATAACACTGGTTTCTATTTCAGATGTTTATGAAAAAGAGAGATAAAGAACAACTCTGGGTAAACTTCTCCTAGGCTTACACTGTGAATCTAAGGTTTCCAGTGGAATATTCATTTCTGAAATGGCAAGAAAAAAAAAAACACACAGAAAGTCAGGGGGAGAAATGAGATTTCAAAAACAGCAGGCATTTAGAATTCAGTTATACAAAAACACTGATGCAATCAGTACCAATGGCTTGAGTATTTCTAGATCTAACAAATGTACCTTCATAGTTAAAAACAACAACAAATATCTAAAGCTTTGAACTGGTAAAAGTAGCTAGGTCTTGAGATTAGATACAAAGTCATAAGGTTCTAGATAAATGCCAGATCTTAGTGCCCATCAAGATGACTACCAAATTTGTGGGAGGAAATCTCTTCACTTGGATCACTAAGCAGACATAGCATCTTAGGCTACGTGGCAGGAGAAAGCTCCACATTATCAAGGTACATGTCTGGTGTCTGTCCCCCCGGCAGCCCACCTCATTTTCTAACAACTCCCACCTACCACTCATCCTACACTCCAGTCTAATTACTCCCAACTTTTCCAAATACGTAAATAGGTTTTAAAGTATACTGGAACCTAACGTGATAGTAATTACAAGAAGAGGAAGAAGAGGAGGAAGAAGAGGAAAAAGAGGAAGAGGAAAGTAGGAGGAGGAGGAGGAAGAAGAAGAAACATATCAACCAAAATTGAGAAGAAATTCACTAAAAGACTTATGCTATTAACCTCCAAAGCATCTGTATTCATTTAAAAATAGTCAATTCATTAAAATCTATTTGAGTCTTACTCTGTGCTAGGCAGTGTTTGCAGAACTGGAGATACAAATTGTGCCCTAGAAAACTTTCTCTTCTGCTTCTCTTTTACTCCCTCTCAGACAAGGTCTGAACAAAATGGTTCCTCCTGATAGGGCAAGTCTAAATCCTCTTTGGTTGAGGGAAGGAGAGAAGATAAGGAGATGGAGGCAAGTCTTCCTTTCTCATTGGGGTTTTAATTTTTGACCTTATGAATGCATTCATGAATTACTCATGTAACTAAAAATAACAGGAAGAGGGTGGGTGAAGCATTTGTTTAAGAGATGTCTAGGAAAATCTAAAAGTCCTCTGCAGTTACCTTAAGACCTCCTAAGAATATTAGATACTACACAACCCCACATTGCACATGGGGATCAGAAACCACAGACTCTACCCAATTGTTCATAACAATGAGAATTAGTAAAATGATGCCAATCCTTAGGCAAGCACCATCTTTCTCTTGTCCATCCCTGTAACCTCAAGTACAAAATACCCGGCAGTCAACCAACACTCAAATGAGTAATTATTCAAATGCTGACTGAGAGAATGGGGGCCCCGAGAAAATGGTGTCTCCTGTCTCAAGTATAATGCCTGGTCATTTTGTCTTCTGTGGTGACTCCAGTGTATTCTCCAAGACTCCCCTAAAAGGATCACCTTGTGTGTGTGTGTGTTGTGTGCTTCACTGACATCTAACTTACCCATAGTGAAAAGCATAGGTTTCAACTCTACACCTGGATATTGTCTGCTGATGTTTACACCCACATAACCATCAAGCAGATGAAAGTAAAAAAGGTTCCAGTACCCCAACAGACTCCTTCAATACCACCTCTTTTCATTCTTTTAACCACAACTTCACTCACTTTTTGTTTTGTTTCTTTATTTTTCTATTTGCAAAGTGAAAGAGGTTCTGAATAAGACAACAGCTAAGAAGTTCATTTTTTTACTTAGAGAAACCAAAAATCTCTAATCTAATAAAGTGATATAGACAAAAAGTAGTATGAGAAATCTAGCAGTATTCTATAAGAAAATGAAAATTTAACACTGAACTAAAATGATTTTGGTGACATTTATTGTAAGGTGCATTAAGGATATGAAAATATATTAAAGGTTTCTAACTGAAATACCTTTATTCTCAATACTCGATGCTTAAATAATTTTAATTTACAGGTTTACTGACTATAAATAAAAGATTCACCCAAGAAATAGATGTGACACGATATGACACAATGTGCCCCTCAAAATTCTCATCTTATAATTGTTCCCTTCTTGAAACCTTGTTCCATCCATCTTTTGAGAATGTCATAAGGCAAAATAATTTGTTAAATAAATTTTGCCAAGGACAAAATACCTCAGACCTTTTCTTACACAGGAAACATGAGAGCTTCCAAAGGAAAAAAAAAAAAAGTCACCAAGGTCCATAGAGACTTCTTAAACCTTTAAGGCAATAATGATAAATTAACAAGAATCTAGCACAAACTATTTGGGGCATCTCTAAAATCCACTCTCCATCTCTCTCTGGGACAACTCCAAGAACATTCAAGTCCCATTTATAACATTCAAGAACTATGAAAAACAAACACTTGTCTTATCAATGTAGAAGCCCAGAGAAGTATCACACCATTAGCTCCTCAACACAGCCTGGCACAGACTCTGCTTGGCACAGAACACAAATAAGAAAAACAGAAAGTTCCAGAGAATTCATCATTTTGCAAAACAGAATTTTTCAGATAGCTTAGTAAAAGGGACACGGTAATGCCAGAACTTTAAAAGAGAGGAACGATTTCTAGATGACATCACTGACGGGTGTGGACAATTTATTTATATCAAGGTTTTGTAACCTTGACACCATTAATACTTGGGACCAGCTATTTCTCTTTTATGAGGGGCTATTCTGGGCATTGCAGGATATATAGCAGCATCCCTGATCACTGCCCAGTAGATGCCAGTAGCATATCCTCTTGTAGTCACAACCAAAAACAAACACAAAACAAAAAAACTCCAGACATTGCCAACGTCCCCTGGGAGGTGAAATAACCTCTGGCTGAGAACCACTGATTTATAATGATGACACTGATGATGATGGTGATGGTAGTGGTGATGGTAAAAATGATAGCAATAATAATAATAAAGCAACCTCTACCTGTTCACAGCATTCTATATTGGCTGTTGCACTGAGAATTTTATACATGCTTCATTCTATACAGCAACCCTGAGATAAGTACTATAGTTTTTTACATTTTACAGATAACAGAACTGAGGTTCAGAAAAGTTAACTGTCCTCTTACAGGTCACACAATAAGAGGTTGACCCGAGGTTTACATCTAAGCCTAACTTTTAAATTTATAATATCAACCAGGGTACTATATATTGCCATCTCCACATAGAATTATGAGAGTGCTCTTTGAACAGAGTACCAGGCTATTCCAAACAAGTAAATGTACAACATGGTAGCCAAAGGATACAGACCATGTCCAGTGTCATGAGAAAGCAGGCCGCCAATGGACAGCAAAATCTCACGTGGCTTCTTTCGGTAACATATGCTTTATATAGGATCTCAATACTCAGAGCAATCTCTCAAGATAGATACCAGTATTCCCATGTTATAGGTAAGAAAACTAAGTACCAAGAGATTGAGTAAATGATCCATGGTCAAATAGTTGGCTTTCCAGATGGAGTCATGGTTTAAAGTAAGATTGGTCTCATGGCTGAACCTCAATTGCTTGGAGCACAATGATTTTATGGGTTGAGCAACAATAATAAAGAGCCAGCATGCCAACATACTATTAGCAGTAACTGACACGGGCTAAATGCTCTTGGGTCCCACTGCATGTTGAGACTTTCATAAGACCAAGTGAACTCTACCCTCATGCTCCAATCACTTCGCAAACTGGAAATTCTTCCTGTGTCCTATCACTCTGGATCTACTTATATCCTATATGGGTCTTGGCTCTTGGCTTTTTATATCTTATTTTAGTAGATCCAGATTTTTTTTATTTTGGTAAGTGAATTCTCCCTTCACAAAAATATTGAATTCACAGCTGAAGCTCAGCTGGGAATGTGAGGTGCTTGGACAATGTGTCTCATGGATAATCCAAAGGGGAAAGGAAAGAAACAAAAGGAGATTTATGGTGGGAAAATGAGAGCAATACCCAAAGTGGGAATAATCTAAAGTACAGATATTTAATCTGAGAGAAATATTTGGATACTGGGAATTCCAAAAGAGAACTGAGACCATGATTATGGTCCAGAAGGACCTATGGGCTGTTATTAAGAAATGCATTTACATTGAAATACAATGCTATATACACACACGCATACACCAGAGCGGTGTAAAAATACTATTTGAGGTTTCACACAGCACTCCCATCACAGACAGTGATGATATGCTCTAATAGCTGGGATAATTGACCACGCTGGGACCCTAAGCTTGTTTCTGGACACTTCAGCAGCTCACATGGAAAAGATAAATTTAAATGTAAGGCCATTAGGACACAGGAACAATTGTCACCATCTCCAAGGGGAGGTTAAATAAGTAGGTGAGAGAATTTTGTACAAACGTTTACCAGGATCACAGAAATACAGTTCTCAGATGTCATCCATTTTATGTTCCCTTGCAATATGGAAATAATAGGGCTCAGGCAAATCAAACAACTGGAGGCAATAAAGGTGGCAGAGAGAGACATCAATGGACACTAAAGAGACATCATTAAATTAAAGAACAATTCA
This sequence comes from Canis lupus dingo, assembly GCF_003254725.2. Taxonomy (NCBI): domain Eukaryota; kingdom Metazoa; phylum Chordata; class Mammalia; order Carnivora; family Canidae; genus Canis; species Canis lupus. The sequence goes on along the minus strand of NC_064262.1, from coordinate 25,754,653 downwards.
AATCAGAGGTCTTTCAGAAACACTTTGCACTGGGCTGTTCACTTTGTTCTACTTAGTCCCATCATCCAGTAGAAATCGTGAACAATCCAAAAACCCTTTTAGTTATGATGGCAAACCCAACTCTAGCTAAAAACGGGATGCTCTTGTTTTCTGACCTACTCACACACCTAGCCTTGGAGCCTGGAAACGAATGAAAAGGCCAGCATTTGCCTGGAGGAAAATGGAGGAAAAGTGGTAACTGGTGACCAGGGCAATGGAGAATGGATGCCATGCAGGCAAGAACAGATGTGCGGGCATTCACGTCAGTCTTGTTGTGCATATATAATGACGAACATGTCCCACTTCCTCTTTCTAGAAAAGTTCAGTCAGGTTTCAAAGCTTACCCAGGTCCCTTTCTTCTCTCCTGCCCTACTATGCACTCATTTCTTGAAGTTTCCCTCCCCTCCTCACCCACACACATTCCTCTCTATTCTCTCATTTGCAATCATTTCAGGATCTCCTCTTTTCCCAAGTACTTCTGATTTCATCTATAGCAGAAACCCGAGCCAGTACATGATTTCATTCATCAAAAGATGCCACCAGCATCATCCTTGCCTGTGACACCCCATGTTAGGGAAAAACATCACAACTTGAAGGCACGGATGCTATCAATAAAACTGCAGATACTGTGGCACTTTCGGGGATACCAAGAGGACTTTTCTTCCTCATGGCCTTGAAATCATGCCACAGAGATAGAGAAGGCCTCTGACATCTACCCTGCAGGAGACTGGCTCTCTTTTATCTAATTTTTACCCCATTCACCTAAAAGGCCAATTAGTGTGCCAGTGATGCCTCTACTTGGAAAAGTAATACTTCCAAAAGGTTATTTCAAGACAGACTGTTAAATGAAACATGAGTAATTCCATTAGAGTGTTGATTAGGAACACAAGTCAGAAACTGCTCCAGACAAGAAACTAGTAACTACAACAACAAATGGAAAATGAACTCCAACTTGGCTCCCCAGAGAGAATCAAATGAACTGTCGGGTATTTGCCTTCTCTAATTTCCGAGGATCCAGCGAAGGTTCCCTCTCTGTCAGTGATATTAAAGAGTTGGTCTCGGGGGAAGAGGAAGGCAGCCCTCTGTTGGAGTTCTTGCATTCCTCCATCAGCCAAAGGGGGGATAGGCCAATCTCAACATATGGAAAGGAACGGATTTCTCTCCACTTTGACAAACTCCAGGAAATACAAGTTCAAATCCTTCTCCTCGGCTACTTACACAACATAAACACATACACCCACAAGTTCAACAACATACAACCACGCATTGAGTCAAACTGCAGGATACCTCACAAATACTGTTACCCATGGAAGGACATATCAGCTTTCTTAGGAAATACTTGTTCAAGTTCTTTTCTTGTGTTTATTTTTTTTTTTTAATTTTTATTTATTTATGATAGTCACAGAGAGAGAGAGAGAGAGGCACAGAGACATAGGCAGAGGGAGAAGCAGGCTCCATGCAACGGGAGCCTGATGTGGGATTTGATCCCGGGTCTCCAGGATCGCGCCCTGGGCCAAAGGCAGGCGCCAAACCGCTGCGCCACCCAGGGATCCCTCAAGTTCTTTTCTTATAGCTTACAGATTTTTTTAAGGTCAACCATGACATCTGTCTTCAAGTTTCAGTGGTATCTCCCACACCCCAAAATTCTCTCAATCCACACCTCTGAATTTGGTGACAAAACACTTCACATGCTTTAGACGAAACTCAAACCTCTGGCATGGAGACTTTCTATTGACACATTTCAGTAGACTGGAATGGTCACAGATTTCCTCTGCGTGGCTTCCTCCTTCAAGAGAAATATAGATGCTGCCTCTGCTGTGACCCCACAGACCCCTATACCTCTCATTCCCAGAGACACCTGTCTATTGCCGTACCTGTCTTATATTCCAAAATGGGCTATGATGCATTTGGGAAAAAATTAAAACTCACCATTTACCAGGCCCTCATGACATCGGCTCACTTGCACCACAATCTGCCTTGCCCATTGTAAGCCGGCAATGCAACACTGCCTTTTTCTCTACCTGGAAAGGTCTTTGTCCAGTTCTTTCCATTCTTGTAGTCTCAGTTCCAAGTGTCATTTTGTCAGAGAGGTCTTTCTCATGGCCTAGAAAAACTACTATGGAAAATAGTCCTATTGCCTCCTCAGTTCCACTGACTGTAAACTACAACCCATTTATGGCCTTTGTGGCACCTACATACCTGGTAATTGTGTTTGCTTTGCTATTTGCATATGCATTCAGTCTCCCTCCCCTTTCTCTTCCAAGAAACTGTGTATTTCAGGATGGCACCAGGCAATACCCTTATCACCTTGTAAATACCTAGTATACAAGTAAGCAACTGTTTGGGGAATTAACCTACTGGTTTAAAACATGGGATTGATAAATAACTTAATGAGCAGCTACCTATTGTCTTAGACAGCTGTAGTTGTCATAATAAAATACCATAGAATGGATGACTTAAACAAGAGAAATTTCTCATGGTTCCAAAGGCTGAGAAGTCCAAGGTCAAGGTGTCAACTAACTCAGTTCCTGGTAAGAGCTGTCCTCCTAGCTTTCAGATGGGGGCCTTATCACAGTGTCCTTACATGGTGAAGACAGAGAGAAGGCTCTGGTTTCTCTTTCTCTTCTTATGAGGACACTAATCCCATTAAGGGGATTCCATGCTCATGACCTCATCTAAACCAAATCACCTCCCAAAGGCTCCTCCTCCAAAAACCATCACATTAGGAGTTAAGGTTTCAACACATAAATCTGGAGGGACAGAAACATTCAGTCCATAACACATATGGACAAAGGAAAGAAAGATTTTTCTTCTCAACGGATAACTGATGTTTAGCTACTAGAAACTAACTGCAGAAAATACATATTTATATGGGAAAACAAAACACTGCCACACATTCATTATTTATCACTTGTATTTCACAAAAGAATCACAACCTCATAATATTTGTTGAGCATTTATTGTTATGGGAACTTTTTTCATCTTATTCAGCCCCCACAGACATGACCAAATGATTAAATCTACATTTGCTAACATTTTCCGGTTAGAGTCTAGGAGATTAACGTCTAAATCCTGGGTTGCTTTTTTCTTATTATATTGGACATCTTTTGGATTGTCTGCCAAGCCCAGAAGCCAACCGTCTTCTTGGGAAGCTTCCTGCCAGATCTCCATGGGGGGCCCTAGGCAGCCACAATTGGGCTAGGAGTCCAAGCTCCACTCATTGGCCAAGGGCAGTCATGTGACCCAAGCTTGGCAAAGCAGACTCTTTCCAGGGAATGTGGAACTGTGATTGAGAGCCAGCTAGCCAGCCTCTGTGGGTGGCTGTAGGAGTGAGGGGTTATTCATGTTTTATTCCACATGAAAGCTGCTCTGCAAAGAAAGAGAGAATGTAGCAAAGAACAAAAAAGCAGAAACAAAGGGAAAAATAAAGTGCTGATGGCTTTCCAGGTCCCGATTCCAGCCCATTCCCAAGTACCAGCTCATTCCTGACCCTGAAAGTAAAAAGAGATCCCTATATCATAAAGACTCCCCCTTTTTCTTCTTTTTACTTAAGTCAGCTTCGATGCTAGTTACCTCGTGTATTGTAATCTCATATGTATGCTGTAATTCACTGAGAATATGAAAATCTTCTGTATATTTGCATATGCCCATGTGTGAGCAGGCATATACGCAGCTATAAACACCAAACTATTTCTCCCGCAGAAACTCTGGGGGAAGAGAGGTAATCTCATGATCTCTGAATTAATCCACCCTGAAACTGATCTGCGTATCCTTACAACTCAAAGCCAAGCTATCCAAAGAGCTTTCAGGAAACATATTCCTAATCAAATGATAACTTAAGTGGAGAGGGAAAAATAATAATGTGTCCCAAGCTGGCTATTCTTATCACATCTCTGACTCAGTTTAAGTACAATGAAAAAGTTGGCACAGTGGTGACTGGGTAGCTAAGTCAGTTAAGCATCTGATTCTTGATTTCGGCTTAGGTCACAATCTCAGGATTGGGAGATGAAGCCCTGCGTGGGGCTCCATGCTCAGTCTGGGGTCTGCTTGGGATTCTCTCTCTCCTTCTCTCTTTGCCCCTCTCCCTGCTCTCTAAAATAAATAAATAAAATCTTTTAAAAAAGAAAAAAGTTGGCACCAAGTGGGTGTTCCAGAAATGTTCATTGCTGTTATTGCTGCTATGATTATCACTTACTTCCTTCTGACCCAGTGTTCCCCAGTGGAACTGGCAAGGGGAGGTCCCACCATTTGCTGGGACCCTAAAAACATCTTCCCTGAGCAAGGAATGATTAAAATTGCAGGATAACTATAAGAGTTAGCAATGAAATGTGGCACTCTATGTTCCAAAGGAATTCAAGATGATGAAAAATTAATAACATAAGTGACTGGCTAGTATTGGTTTACATTTTTTATTTATTTTTTAAGAAGATATTACTTATTTATTCCTGAGAGACACAGAGAGAGAGAGAGAGGCAGAGACATAGGCAGAGGGAGAAGCAGGCTCCCTGCAGGGAACCTGATGTAGGACTCAATCTCACAATCCTAAGATCATGACCTGAGACAAAAGCAGATGCTTAACCACTGAGCAACCTGGGTATCCTTGGTTTACATTTTTTAAAAGAAAACTTTGTAAATGTGTATCTATTAAAAACAATACAAAAAACATACAGTCACATTGGCATTTGAGAAAATGAAAGCATCTTCTTTCTTTGGCAAGAATCCAGAAGGAACAAGACATCGGGATGGCATGTGCACACGCACTGAGACCTCTTTTCAAGCTGCCTTCTCTGAATCTCACCAAGTCTCACACTCACATTCCTTCCAGCACCTTCATGGATCTAGCATGGGCTGAGTGAGACCTGTAACAGCTGAGGGTCCTTTGAGTGTTCACTATCCACCTGCTCCATGAAATCCTACTGCAAAACATGACTACCCTCAAACAAAAGCAGACGTAGGGCCAAGGAGGGGAACAAAGGGAAAAAGGAAAGTGATAAGATTTCATGATCCCCTGCACTAACAGCTAAACAAATCAAATTGAAACAATGAGATTCTTTTGAGACCTATGGGATTGGCAATTGCTCAGAAAAATATATATACTACATAGTGATGGTGAGGATGTAGAAGAAGAGCCAACCCAGACTTGACTGGTGGGAAGATACCCTGTTTCAACCTATCAGAGGGAGTGTTGGCCAATTCCCATGTCTTTCAAAAACATGTGGTCTTTGACCTAGTAATCCCACTGTTAGAAACGTATCCCACAGAAATAATCAGAAAGATGCAGAGTGCATAGGGTACACAGGTGTTCTGAACAAAGAAGATGAAAAAAATGAGCTTCTACTAGAGAAAAAATGTCATCAATCTGAAGGTTCCATAATAATGGAGTGGTTGTCTGAAGACAGAACATACATTTAGGGATGCCTGGGTGGCTCAGCGGTTTAGTGCCTGCCTTCCACCCAGGGAGTGATCCTGAAGTCCTGGGATCGAGTCCCACATCCGGCTCCCTTCATGGAGCCTGCTACTCCCTCTGCCTGTGTCTCTGCCTCAGTCTCATTCTCGCTCTCTCTCTGTCATGAATGAATAAATAAAATCTTTAAAAAAAAAAAAAAAAAGAACATAGATTTAAGTCCAGGGTTCTTCAAATCTTGTTCTGAAAAGCTCCAGGAGTGCTCACATATTTAAAGGTCCCCCTAGGTAATTTAAATAAAGAATTTACCTAGTAAATTCCTAGGAATTTCAGTGGCTGGGTTTCTTCCCGGTTCATCCCAAATTTAATCTGCATTACACACAGTACACATCCTCCTAAAATGATGTGTCATGAAATGGTTCTACCACTTAAGAAACAAAAAGAAAGGCTGGACAATAAGGACTAATACACAACCATTACAAATCAAGTTATATATAAATATATCCAAGCTAAGAAGGGTAATTAGGTCCCAAGTACCTAGGACATTCCAGCGAAGGTTGAGTCTTTAACACCTACTACTTGGAGGCACAGACTGTCCTGCCACGCACCATACATATAAATTCTTAATAATGGTGTAACCTTCTTTTAATTACATCTGCATGAGGCAGTAATGATAAAATCTCAGGTTTTTAAAAATATTTTGTTTATTCATGAAAGACAGAGAGAGAGAAGCTGAGACATAGGCAGAGGGAGAAGCTGGCTCCCTGTGGGGAGCCTAATGCGGGACTTGATCCTGGGACCCCGGGATCACACCCTGAGCCGAAGGCAGATGCTCAACCACTTAGCCACCCAGACGTCCCTAAAATCTCGTTCTTAAGATGGTGATGAAATTTAATTGAGAAGATGCATTTAAAAGTGTTTCACTTCCATGCCTAGTACAAGATATTCCATGATGGAAGTTCTTTTGATATGCATCAGCCTAAAGCTTAGAAGTTCACATGGAGCCAGGATTTAGCCCTACTTCCAATTCATGCAGGACTCGAAACCATCACCAGGTCAGAACTCCTAGAAGGCATCCATAAAACCAAATCTTTTAGCTGGTAAAAGATGACTGCTTCCACAAAGGACTCCAGTCTTTGAACTGTACAGTTTCGGGGGGCAGGGGGTTGCAGCTAAGGAAGTAAGCACTTCATTTCTTAAGCAATTGCATAACCCTAATTACAACCCCAACAGGACACTCCCGTTTCCCACAACCACAGTACTACTCAAAGAACACTCAGAGCAACACTGAAACCTTTTATGGAGAAGAGTATGACTGTCGTGTTTTTATGACTTTGAGAAATGGTGCTAATTCAGGTCTCATTTCTGTAGTGATTTGATTTGATCATTTTAAAATACAGACAATAAAATGGCTCATTTATATAACCACTTGCTAAGAGCTTTGGCATTTTAATAGGTGCCTTAAGAAAACATACCTTTTGAAAGAAAAACTAATGTCTACAGAGAGGAAAAGGATGAATGAAGTTCATAAAATATAACTGCATTTAGTTTCGATTTGGGAAAACTGCAAGATCATCCACTTGGGAAACAACCCACAGATCCACTGACATACTGCTAAGTCCTCAGACAGCTGCTGCCCTTATCTCAAGGGTTCCAGGAGCCAACAGCTTAGCACAGACTTGGTATCTGCCCCTCGCTCACAACCTCCCCTTCGAAACTTGTGGTGGTCTCAGTGACTCAAGGAACTAGACAGAGTTTCCCATAAGACTACTGCACACAGTGGTCTTGGAATGAGATGATCTGGCCTCCACCAGGTCTTGGAATTAGATGATCTGGCCTCCTCCTGTTGATTGCTCTGAAGAAGGGAGCTACCACAAGACCTGCTCATTTCTCAAGACAGAACACCTGCTAAGAGCATTCAAATTCAATCCTGCTTAGCATTTTGTATATATCTCCCCAAATTTTGCCATAAAATGATATGCTTTTTTAAAAGCCTCATATTATTTGAGCTTTGCATATCAGATGTTAACATATTTTATATCTGAATTTAATTTAATTTAGAAATGCTTTGCAGTAAATTATACTTAGCTAATTGCAAGTGCGAATGCCTCCATAGTTTGAAGTGATTTATCATGTTTTGAAGGGCACGTGCAAAAAGGAAACATCATCTGTGGCTCTACATTTACCTTTTTAATACCATAATGGTAAAGCCTGGGCATGGTACCAATTGGGGGAAAAAAATAAAGCTTTGTCTGGTAAATTAAATTGTCTGTTGATAGAAACCAAAACACTAATTGATATACTTCTCAGTAACCCAGGTCTATATTTGAACTTGTATTTTCCAAAATGAAGCTAGGTTAACAACTGAGGAGCTCTGTGAAAAGAGACAAAGCAAGTGATCAATGACACTGAAAATGCGTCACATGTGCTCAGTGCTTTGAGGACACAATTCTTCCGGATTGTTCCTATTCTATTCTCTATTATCTAAGTAATAAGTACTGTTCTGGCCTTAGTAAATTCGATTTTTATGACAGTAATGAAAAGGAGGAGTCTGCCCATGTTTTCAGGCTAATGACACAGCAAATGTAATAGGACAAGACACAACGGTCTAATAAAAAAGAAAAACAAATCTTAAAAGAAATTTGGACTATGATAATGGCCTAAAATAGCCATTTGCAATGCAAACGACCACGCTATCTCTTAATTGTTCCTTTCTAGTTACATGGCGAAAGCCAAAAGATGGAACACATTAACTGCAAAGAATAACTAAGTGAAATTAGGAGTCTCTCTTCCCTTTTCCAAATAGAATTTAAAAGACTTGCAGTCTTTTCTTTTTTTTTTTTAACACAATATTCTATACTACTCAAACACTGCCCTGGTCTTGAAAATATTGGTTAATTAATCCCCCATGGGTTATACATTTTTCTATCTAACCATGCACTGTACGATTTTGTACTTGTACTTCTATCTCCACATTTCATTCAACAAGGATTTATTGAGGTTCCATTGCTGAGCACCATACCAGATGCTGAATATCTGACAATGAACATGGTTAAGTTTAGTGGTCCAACGGGACAATATATAGATTTACAGCTGAATAAAGTGATGATAAGTGCTGATCAGTACACAGAGCTATCAATACAACAGGCAGAAGGAGTATCCAGCCTAGACATGGGTGTGGGAAAAGGTTTTCCAGAAGAAAGGACCTGAAGAATGAGTCCAAACTGGCCAACAGAAGCAGCAGAGAAGCAGAGGGTAGGGAAAGTTGGGCCAGTGCATGGCTGGCCCAAGAAATAACAGGAACAACAGTTGAGTGGGAGGCACAGCACTGCAATGAAGGAGATGCCAGGGTTTAGTAAACTCAGGGGGAGGGGAATGGGTTCAAGACAGGGCAGGGGGGGGCGGGTACCTGAGTGGTACAGTTGGTTGAGCATCCGTCTCTTGGTTTCATCTCAGGTTGTGACCTCAGGGCCCTGGGATCCAGCCCCAGGTTGGGCTCTGTGCTTAGCACAAGTGTGCTTAAGATTCTCTTTCCCTGGGGATCCCTGGGTGGCGTAGCGGTTTGGCGCCTGCCTTTGGCCCAGGGCGCGATCCTGGAGACCCGGGATCGAATCCCACATCAGGCTCCCGGTGCATGGAGCCTGCTTCTCCCTCTGCCTGTGTCTCTGCCTCTCTCTCTCTCTCTCTGTGACTATCATAAATAAATTTTTAAAAAAAAATTAAAAAAAATAAAAATAAATAAATAAAAAATAAAAATAAAAAGATTCTCTTTCCCTGGGGATCCCTGGGTGGCTCAGCAGTTTAGCGCCACCTTTGGCCAGGGGCATGATCCTGGGGGCCCGGGATCGAGTCCCATGTCGGGCTCCTGGCATGGAGCCTGCTTCTCCCTCTGCCTGTGTCTCTGCCTCTCTCTCTCTCTCTCTCTATCATAAATAAATAAATATTTGAAAAAAAAAAAAAAAAGATTCTCTTTCCCTGTTCCCTGCCCCTTCCCCTCCCTCTCTTTCTGGCTCTCTCTCTCTCTCTCTCTAATAAATAAATAAACCTTTTAAAAAAAAAAAAGATGAGGCCAGAAAATGAGCCAGAGGTAACCACCAAAGGGTTTATACATCTTGTTAAGGAGTTTCACCTTTTATCCTGACAGCAAGTGGAGCCTGATCCCAGTTTCATTCGACAAACATCGTGAGCCTTGGAGAGAAGATATTGGAATTTGAAGGAAGGCAGAATGCAGGAGCCTCCCCAAGCAGATGGCCTCCCCGAATGCAGTTTAACAGGCCTCAATGCAAGATCAATAACGCTGATTCAATTTAATTCACGCTGGAAAACATATCCATTTGCCCATTCACTCAGAAAAAAAATGTTTCTATCATTCTTTACTAATAATGTATATGTTCCCCAACACAAGAATATGGGATTTGAGCTTTTATTACTGCATTAGCTTGTCTTGATTTGTATGCATTCCATCTCCCTTCCACCAGCCTCACATTGGTCGTCCTAAAGATCAATGGACTCAACTACACAGTGGAAGATCAGAGTTAGAGATACACGGATCTTCCCCTGAAGTCAACTCATTTTTAGAACATGTGATTCCATCACATGGAGTGATAGACTCCACCCCAGCATTAATACAATAAAAAACAAAGGTCAAGAATAAGGACAGCATGGGTAGACAGCTTACCCACTGAGAAACTGTTGGACAGAATTACGTATCTGCACATTAAGCAAATACACTGCTTTCCACAGGTACATATCCCAAGAAACTTCCCAATGGACAACAGTGGGCATCAGTATGGCAGTTTATCAATCACCTGACTGACCTTTAAACAGACTTACTAGACTATCCAACAATCAACACCTTAAACAGAAAGAAATCTTTACCGCTGTGCAAGCAAGTATTTCAAAGTAAGGGGGGGAAAACCCACCATACTTGAAGATTGTGTTACCATAGCAATTTTTTTTCTGCCTTTCAACTTCTATTATATACAATTACCCTTTCCTGAGAGATTCTCAGAGATGATTCTCTAGTGCTTTTGTCACAAAAGAAGAGGTGTTTTTTTTTTTTTTAAAGATTTTATTTATTTATTCATAAGAGACTGAGAGAGAGAGGCAGAGACATAGGCAGAGGAAGGAGCAGGCTCCCTGTAGAGAGCCCCATGTGGGACTCGATCCCAGGACTGCAGGACCACAATCTGAGCCAAAGGCAGATGCTCAACAACTGAGCCATCCAGGTACCCCAAAGAAGAGTTTAGGAAGCCTCCTCATTATTATTTGAGATTTCTCCAGCATCTTCTTGCTGTTTACAGCCAATCTGTGATCACTTGCCGTCCCAGTTACATCTGCGGTGTCCTCTTCCATGTCAAGGGGCCCATGTGTAGCAGGAAAGTGATGGGAGAGTGATCTCATCTGCTTCCATTAAGGAATACAACTTCCACTTTAATTCAGAAACACATTCTTCAGGGGTCCCTAACCTTTGGGGTCATGACTCCCTCAAATCACAACATCTTGAATGTAACTTGTGAAGTTCATTCACAGACCCCCAAATACATCTAGACCAGTAAGGATTCTTTGGGTTCCAAGAAACAGGAAATCTAAGTCACAGGAATTCAAGCGACCCAACCTTCCAGGATCTATTGTCTTGCAGAAATAATGCTTAAGGTGTTACTGAATAACATGGCAAAACTGGAATCAGAAAGTACAGTCTGTATCATCAAGACTGTTTCTTTCATCTCTGTGGGCTTCGTTCTTAGGATCCATGTAACAGTGACATAAGTGGCCAGCAGCTACAGGCCAACTGCATCACCAGTTCAAGTGTGAAGGACAGGCGATGGTACTCTTTTTCCTACCACATCAATACTCACAGTATCAGTTCTACTGATTTCTGATCAGGTCACATGCTCATCTGTGAATCAACCACCATAGCCAGGAAGATGGGATTTTTTGATTGCTCACTCTTGTGCTACAATGCCACCAATCCCAGGAGAAATAGGCAGAGAAAATGGTAGTGGTGGTGGTGGTGGTGGTGGTGGTGGTAGTAGTTAAAAGAAAATCTAAAAGGCTTTTGCTGGAAGACAGGGAAGTGGGTGCTAATTATAAACTCCTGATCTACACCCTGAATTTAAGTAGACTTATCTTTTGCATTAGAATCAGAGAATCACAGAATCTCAGAACTCAAGGAAACAAACATAGTGAACTAGAACAGTAGTTCTCAAAGTATGGACATGGACTCCTGGGGATAGCCCTGGGGTCCTTCTCTGGACATGCCAGGACTGGTTCATTTCCCTGTACTGTTCAGGCACTGAGGGTTCCTGTACTTCAGCCACAGGGTATATAGTTATAGGACTAGTATCTTGCCCAAGACTATAAGCTTCATGTAGGCAACTCCCACATTGGTACCATTCCCCACTGTTGCACATCTAGCACACTTCCTGAAGTTAATAAGTGTTTCTTGAATGAGAAATTAAATAAATAGCAACATAACTAAAACAACTAAATACTTTCTTGGATCTTTACCTGCTAATGCTCTTTCTTACCAATGAACCACTAAAGAAATTCTCAATCCAACCTTCTCAGCAAAGATATTACATAATAAGGGACCCAATTCTTATTCGCCCACATGGAGCACAGACAGATATCAAAATAATGAATAAAAATCGTTCACAACCTACAGCAAATGCCAAACCAAAAAGAAGCAACATAATCACAATACAATCTGTCATTATTTGCTTGGGAAAGGGTTTTCTCTGTGCCCCTGTGACTTAACATATTTAGACTGGCACAATTTAAGGACAAGCCCCTAAAACCCACCAGAGGGCAAAGTTAGAAGATACTTAACAATGAGGAAACAGCTCCTATTAAGGCATGTTCCAGGGGAACAATGGCTTACATAAATTTAATAAACCTTGAGACAAATATTCTTTTGTAGAATTTCTTTTGTAGAATTTCAAGGCAACCATTTCCATCTGACCAAATCACTACTTTTCATTCACGCAAAGAAAGAAGATATCAAGTTTCTATATGCACCTACCAACTTAAAGGAAATACAGAAAGCAGAGGAACATGTAAACACATAAAAAGACACCACAAGAATGGAATCAGCTAATCCACACCATGGGAAACTATAGGACAATCCAATTTCTTCAAAAATAAATTAGAGAGAGGGGGAAGGAATGGGGTGGGGATGCAGGATGGAGCAGTGGGGATAGAGAAGAAACTAAACAGATAGAAAGAAACAAAAAATAGGGAGCCTATTTGGCTCAGTCAGTAGAGCATGTAACTCGATCTCAGGGCTATGAGTTAAAACCTTGTTGGAGGGCAGCCCCGGTGGCGCAGCGGTTTAGCACCACCTGCAGCCTGGGGTTTGATCCTGGGGACCCTGGATCAAGTCCCATGTCGGGCTCCCTGCATGGACCCTGTTTCTCCCTCTGCCTGTGTCTCTGTCCCTCTCTCTCTCTGTGTCTCTATGAATAAATAAATAAAATTTTTAAAAAATAATAATAAAACCATGTTGCGCATGGAGCCTACTTAAAAAAAAAGATGAATCAAGCAGTCAAATTACATCAATAAATGTCTCAATACATGGACTTTGATTAATTGATTAATTAATTTATATTTAGAGTGCGCATGAGTGGGGGGAGGAGGAGAGAGAGAATCTCAAGCAGGCTCCACACTCAGCACGCAGCCCCTCTGCGGGGGCTCCATCTCATGACCCTGAGATCATGACCTGAGCTGAAATCAAGAGGCAGACACTTAACTAACTGAGGCACCCACATGCCCCACCTGGACCTTATTTAGATTCTTATACCATCGAAGAGAAAAAAGATTTTGTGGCATTTGATCATTAGTAATATGAATATTGACTAGATATTTGATGACTAAGGTATTACTATTGTTTTAACTTAAAAATTTTTAATTACTTTAAAAAATCTCTCTCCAGCATATATTGATTACATATATACCAAGTGATAGAACATCTATGAATTCCTTCAAAATAAAACAGGAAAGAGGAAAGGGATTGAAAGTATATAGTGGCATACTGGGCTTCCTTATATTTTTGTCTGTTCTTTCTATGTTCCATTTTAGTCTCTGGAAACAAGAGGGGAAAACAGGTTTCACAAAAGCATGGGTCTTAACCATCTTGTAGGTCCTGTTCCCAGGCCCAAGCACAGTTCCTGATTTAAAAAAAAGGGGTTCAATCAGTGAAGTGCAACTGAGAAGGGAAAAAAAAAGGCTCCATAAGTATCTGTTGAAGGAAGGAGAGGACACTCCCACTACATCCAGTCCATTTAGTTCCTATTATTCATTTCACTAATCTAAAGGTAGAAGGAGCAATGTAGAGTACCATCTAAGGCTCAATAAAACCTTCCCCAGGCTGCTTCTGCTAACATCACACACACTGCTGTGCTCAGCAGGAGCTTCACCTCCTCCTCCTCTCTGTCACTACTGTTAAACCTCTAGGTGGCTTCTCCTGTGGTGCTGACAGCTCAGGACCCACATAATTGCCATTTTTATGGGAATGGAATAAAAGTGAGAAAATAAACCCTATCCAAAGCAACCTGCTTATTTATTTTTAAAACGGTGGATACTTACTGGGCCTGCACTATGTGCCAGAACTGATCTAAGTACTGGGGATGCTTCCTGCACTCACACTTTTAGTGGTGGACACCTGCCTAGCACACCCTTCTCCATCTCACCACATGAGAGACAGCAGGGTACACTGAGCTCTAGAATTTACAAGACCAGGTATGAATCCTGGTACTACCACTTCCCAGACACTGGACATCACAGGCATTAGTTGAACTCTCTTCACCTCAGTGTCCTCACTGATAAACTGGAGAACAAGAAAAAATCTACTTCTTAGGGTTGCTGTTGGTACTAAATCAAGTGCTTATCACAATGCCCAGTATTGAACACTCATTAAAATTACTGAATGCTGCATCAAATTTTTTTCCTTAGGAAAAAAATTTTAATTAATTTGTTTTAATTAAAAGAGGATTAGAAGTTGTTTGGCCAAGGCACCATATGTCCCTACTACCCTTGCAAAAGTAGATGCAGACATGATTTGAGGAATACCTGTCTTGCCTTTTCCCTAAGCCTTTGTGGGATCTTGGAGGAGAGAAGTAATTCACTGCCAGAGGTGCAGATGTACAAATAGTGGCACTTATTTGCACATCACATCTGGAAACCTTTCCAACTCCTTGGCGGCCAAGAACATTTCAGGAGTTTCAAAGCAATAGGTCTTATCTGTGCCCTTGCTGCACAAGGGAAATGAATACATCCCACTGCAGGGATGGAAGAAAGCAAAAGGCCCAGTGGGGTCTAGAGGCCCTAGGTAAGTTTCCAAACTCCAAGGTGTTAAAAAACAAACAAACAAAAACAAACAAACAAAAAACATATGACTAGTGATGGAGACCTTAAGAAAGCTGCACAGAAAAGCCAAATGGGTTTTTGGAAGGGTTTCGCGTAAGGTCCATTATCTTAAAAAATAAATCAGTCCTTTGCTCTCAGCTGACCGATCCTTTTTCCACCATTAATGGATTCATGAACAAAGAAACGGACATAACCACCTTCCACTTCCTCCTGAAAGTAGCCACCTAAATACCTTTCACCTCTTATGTAGCATTTTGGGCTTCGGTTTTTATTCAGGAAGGCAGTAATACTAGAAGCCATGGTTTTTCTCTTGTCTATCAATAATTTAAACTCCTAGTAAGTTACAGGCAATATCTGCTTGCTGCAAAATGGCATGTTTTTCTCCACCCAAATATCTTTTGCTACTCAACACCAACAAATTTGTGGAAATATTTAAAAATTTAAAAATTAAATGGACACTAAACACTTACAGGTGCTTCCAGACAGGAGCAAGACCTGTACTCCCTAAGCCCACACCACCAGACATACACACACAGATGGCTTAAGAAAAAGAGGAGACAGTACCATCTTCAAACAGCACCAAGGCACATTAGCCACTTTAAAGAGAATATAGGTTTAAGATCTTTAAAAGATAATCTTTGAAAAATCAAAGCCTGAGGTTAGTTTTGGAAAAAGTGAGAGAAGAGATAAATAGGAAAGAGTTTATAGCTGGTCAATTTAATATTTTGGCCAAGGGCACATATTTTTTTTTAACCCCCAAACTGAGGGGGGCTCTTATCATGTTTAGAATCTGTGTAGCATTTAAACAAAGAAGTAGCTTTAAAGTCAATTGTTAAAACTTTCACCTTAGCAGAGGGGTGCCAAGGCTGGCTAGTACTGGCTCAGAAGAACATCTCTTCCCAAATCCTTGTTCAATGACTTCATTTTGGTAGCCTGGGTTCAGCCATGGTGGGTATATTTACATGGTAGAAATTTGAGGAAATGCTAAAAATCAGTGAACCGGCTGTTAAATACTTATTAGCACACTACTGAAGTTAAATGTCCCTCAAAAAGGGAGGGGTTAAATAAATTACTACACAATTGTACAATGCTTTCCAAAACACCTTGGAAGCTAGGATGTATAGAACGATATATTTATTAATGAGTAAAGATTTCCACAGCACTTTTAAGTTAAAATTACATTTAATTGGGTGGCTCAGCAGTTTAGGGCCTGGCTTCGGCCCAGGGCGTGATCCTGGAGTCCGCGGGATTGAGTCCCACATCGGGCTCCCTGCATGGAGCCTGCTTCTCCCTCTGCCTGTGTCTCTGCCTCTCTCTCTCTCTCTCTCTCTCTCTCTCTCTCTCTGTCTCTCATGAATAAATAACTAAAAATCTTTAAAAAAAAAAAAGGATTTTAAGTTATTTATTCATGAGAGACACACACAGAGAGGCAGAGACACAGGCAGAGGGAAAAGCAGGCTCCATGCAGGGAGCGTGACGTGGGACTCCATCCCGGGTCTCCAGGATCAGGCCCTGGGCTGAAGGCAGCACTAAACCTCTGAGCCACCTGGGCTGCCCAAATAAAATCTTTTTTAAAAAATTACATTTAGGGATCCCTGGGTGGCGCAGTGGTTTAGCGCCTGCCTTTGGCCCAGGGCGCGATCCTGGAGACCCGGGATCGAATCCCACGTCGGGCTCCCGGTGCATGGAGCCTGCTTCTCCCTCTGCCTATGTCTCTGCCTCTCTCTCTCTCTCTCTCTGTGTGACTATCATAAATAAATAAAAATTTAAAAAAAAAAATTACATTTAATTTAAAAGTTACATACATATATACAAACACATGTATTTTATATGTATGATGCCATTTCAATAAAATATATTTATGTACCTGTACACATGTATAGGAAAAAATCTAGAAACATACACATCAAAATGATAGAAACACATTATTAATGGATGGTAGGATTATGAGTAAGTTCTAACTTGTTGATCTTTCCTAAAGTGTCCAAAGTTTTTAGAATAAATAGCTATGATTTCATAATGGGAAGGGGATCACAACAAAACCTAAATAAAAAGAAATTATTATACTAACATGGGCATATGCATTTCAATGCTAGCATGATGAGCTACTTCTAGATGAAGATGCTTAGGATAAGATGTAGAGGGGAGTATTATTTTTAAAATGTGCTGAAATGAATTAGTTAGCAGAGTTCTATGTAAATTCTCAAAAGTTGTTCTTGCCTAAATGAGCCTTCTGCTTGTGGGCTAATTACATATGGCCACCCAGTCTGATGAAACTTTGAAAAATAAATTAATATATAATTAAGAAGACTATCTTTCTTAGTGACCCTTCCTATCATTACACACATTGGTCTACGTCATTCATTTTATTTTATTTTATTTTTATGATAGTCACAGAGAGAAAGAGAGAGAGAGAGGCAGAGACACAGGCAGAGGGAGAAGCAGGCTCCATGTACCGGGAGCCCGATGTGGAATTCGATCCCGGGTCTCCAGGATCGCGCCCTGGGCCAAAGGCAGGCGCTAAAACGCTGCGCCACCCAGGGATCCCTGGTCTACGTCATTCAACACTTGGTACATTTTGTGCCCAATCCAAAAGACCAGACCAACCTGACATCTATCAGTAGGAATTTTTTTTTTAATTATCTCTCTAATTATACTCAGGGCATTGTTTTGAGATGTCAACACTTTTGCCATTGGGAAGCTCTAATAATCTCAGATCCTCCAGAATTCCTTTGCAGTAGGTTTTAAAGATGGAAAACATGACCAACTTCCCATTTCAAATTTTGAGGTTTTTCCCAGCACCCTTCAAACATGTTATCAACGATAACATTAGTGAGAGGAATAAGAAAGTCTTTAAAAAGAGTAAGAGGAAATTAATCCATTCTATTAGCCCTGCCCTTAGTGTTACAGGATTTGTGTCCTATTAATGCCCATGGTTATTGGTCATGCCGTTTGGAAGAATGAAAAGGTAGACCAGACGAAGAGTAGTGGGCAGCAAAGCAGAGTTTACTGAGCAAGAGCATAAAGGTCCGGGAGACGGACAGGGCCCGAGAGGGCTACCCCTGGAGATTATAACTTTAGGAGTTTTTATTAGCTCCTTTGCAGGAGGATCTTAAACAATCCAGGTGTGCTGAGTCATGCCCATCAGGGCCTTTGGTCACCTGTCTACCTATTAGGTTAATGTCTCTGTGTTGATGGTCTTTTCTTGGTGACATCTGGGGGCTTATGTCTTAGCTATTTCTTGCCCATGATATTGACATACACTTTGTGATTAACTGTCTTATGTTAGGACCTTTTACAGGAGTCATTTCTGCAAGGGTTGCAAAGCAGAATGTTCGTGTGTTCCTGTCTA
This sequence comes from Canis lupus dingo, assembly GCF_003254725.2. NCBI lineage: Eukaryota > Metazoa > Chordata > Mammalia > Carnivora > Canidae > Canis > Canis lupus. The sequence goes on along the minus strand of NC_064262.1, from coordinate 25,736,492 downwards.
AGCTACAGAACGAGATGTTACTGCAGCTTTATTTTAGCTCTCCTAACTCCGTATTTTCTTGTTGGGGACCCTGGCCCCAGCTACCTATTAGCACCATCTCCCATATTGGGGTTCACTTGCCATATTCCTGGGGAACCATCTGACTAAAGGCTTCAAAATTAGGTTTTGCTTATTCTTATTCAAGTTTTTCAGATTTGTCCAGTTTTTCATGACTTTGAGAGTTCTGAGGAGTACAAGTCAGGTATTTTATTAAAAACAAAATAAAACAAAGAAACAAAAAAGCCACACAAATAAAAAACCCCACAATTTGGGTTTGTCTGATGTTTTCTCAAAAATACCAAAGGATAAGATGCCCTTCTGGTTGCATCATGTTAGGCATACATGATGTCAACATGGCTAATTACTGATGATGTTGACCTTGAATTACTTAGTTAAGGTTGTATCTGTCAGGTCTTCTCCACTATATAGTCGTTATTATTTTCCATTCTCCATTCCTTGGAAAGGAGTCACTAAACCAACTCCACACTTCAGAGGAAGCAAATTAAGCCCCGCCTTCTGGAGGTAAAAGTATCAGTACAGGAGTACTTGGAATTCAGTAAAGAAGATTTGAGTCTTCTTCCTACTTACCTATCTATTTCGTCATTTAACTATTATTAATCATTTTCTTCTTTGGGCCATAATCCAGTACTATTCTTTATTTTGTTGCTTTTTCTATTTTCAGCCTACACCGAAATATGAGAAATTGAGATCTAGGATTTTCTCATGCATTCAAAGTGCACGTTCAACTATGTTAGAAATATTTCATTTCTCTCAAATTTATAGGTTCTCAGCTTCAATGGTTGCCTCATAGTTCTAGGATTCTAAAATTTGCTACACAAATGTCTGCATTTCCAGGGTCACCACACTATAGAGCGCCAGGGGGTACTAATCACAAAACAATTTTTAAAAAATTAAGGATTTCCTTCCTCTAGTCCCAAGGAACCTGCTACTGATTGTAAACCTCAGTCTTTACCACTAACTATTCGGTAGCTCTCTTTGTTGACCCTTCTTCTCCCTTATACAGGCAAAACAGCAGTATTCATGACCAAGAGCCTAAGAGACTTACCAGACTTTAGAAAGTTAATGCTGAGTTGGAAAATAAGACAGCAAGTGGGGAAGACATGAAGAAGACAAGTACTTCCATTTATCAATTGATTTACCGTATGTCAGGCACAGAACAAAGAATATTAATTTTTTTACGTATCTCTCAAAGCGCAAAACTCCCTTCAGGAGACAATATTATCTATCATATGGAATTTATTCAGCAAAATGAGATAATGCCAAAGTCACAAACAACTGGTTAGTTAGCCATGGACTAAAATCACCCTGTTCCAAAGCCCTTTCTCTTGTGCATTAGACTTTTCTGCTTCCAAGGAGGCCTGGTCTTAACCTTAAAATGCCTTTGACCTAGGATGGTTGAGTCCAGGTAGTCACATGTAGACTTGTCAGATGCAGTTTTACTTCTAGTGCTACTCATCTGCACTCCCTCCACCACAGGCTACATTTCTAACTCCCAAGTTACACACTCTTGGCATGGAGAAAGTTATATAAGATCACTGACATAATTATTTCAGAGAAGGGATAAGCTTTCTCCTGTCTCATTTCAGCACTCAGAAGTACAGTTCTACTCTACTTACATTGATGCCAACATGTAAGTTATTTTATCACCAAATACTTTCGCCTGCCTGCAGTACAATTTTTTAAAAAAGAGTCATGTATAAAAATAAATAGCATCTTTTCATCTATCATGACAATGGTGATCCAAAAATTTCCCTGAGTATTCCCTTCCAGATAAACCAGTAACCACTCACTTATACAAAGTGCACGTTCAACTAGAGTTGGCTTCATAATATATTAATTAACATAGCTTCATTCTGCAGTGACAAGAGCCCATCTGCTTTCTTGGCACCAAAGAAGAGATGGATTGCAAGTCAGCTTCAGGGAGACCAGAGCCTGGAATATTTCTATGTGCACATCAATCTGGAAAGTTCTTATCTAGCCCTATTTTTTACTGTTAGCTCAAAGCATCCTAACAGATCTCTTCAGCAGGCCAGAGGAAGACTGCTTATTCATCAAGTTCTATCACAAACAGGGTGAACAGCAAGCACCCAGCATCACAGTCTAACTCTGGAGTTCAACATTTATAAGAGAGAGGAAGCCAATCCCACAACAAAATTTTCACCATCAAATCTTTTTTTAAAAAACATGTATTTATTGGGGATACTTGGATGGCTCAGCAGTTTAGTGACTGCCTTTGGCCGAGGGCATGATCCTGGAGACCCAGGATTGAGTCTCGCATCGGGCTCCCTGCATGGAGCCTGCTTCTCCCTCTGCCTGTGTCTCTGCCTGTGTGTGTGTGTGTGTGTGTGTCTCATGAATAAATAAATAAAATTAAAAAAAAACCCACATGTATTTATTCATTCATTCATTAGGAGGGGGAGAGAAGAGGGAGGGGCAAAATGCCAAGCAGACTCTGTGCTAAGCATGGAGCTTAATGCAGGGCTCAACCTCACACCCCTGAGATCATGACCCGAGAGGAAACCAAGAGTCAGACACTCAATGGAATGAGTCACCCAGGTGCCCCACCATCAAATCTTAATGTAAACACTTCTCTAGACCTAAAACAAGCTTATGTGTTGTTGTTGTTCTTTGGGGTAGTATGATCTATAATCTATGACTACATCTCTTTAGATAGAACTTCTTGAAAGAGTAAGCACTAAGATGGGGCACTAGAAGAAATTGGGTAAGTACCATGCATGTGGATGCCTAGTTAATGATTAATGGTGCACTCTCCAAACTACAAGGGCAGGAATCTAAGCCCATTAATATGATTTTGAATTTAAAATCAGAGTGGATAGTCTGTGGTAGGCAGAATCATGGTCCCCAAAAGATGTCTACATTCTGACTCCCAGTGAATACCCCACAAAAGGACTTTGCAGATACGACCAAGGATATGGACCTTGATATGTGGAGATTATCCTGAATTACTGCATAAACCTATTCTAGTCACTTGAGTCCTTAAGAACTGAGAAACTTTCCTGTCAGAGCAATGGAACTTTCCTCAGAGAGATGAGACAGAAGGAGGAGAGATTCTAATAGTGGCAAATACTCAACCCACTGCTGCTGGCTTTAAAGATGGAAATGATGGCCACTAACTAAGGAATATGAGTGGCCTCTAGAAGCCTAGAACAGCTCTCAGTAAGAAAATGGGGATCTCCCTATTATAATCACAACAAACTGAATTTTGCCAACAACCCAAATGAACAAGGAAACAGATCTTCCCCTAGAGCCTCCAGAAAGGAATGCAGCCCTGCCAATACCTTGATTCTAGCCCCGTAAGACCTGTGTCAGACTTCTGACTGCAAAAACAAAATAAATTTGTGTTAAGACACTAAGTTTGTGGCGACCTGTTACAGCAGCAATAGAAAATTAACATATAGGCTCAAGCAAAATAAACCCCATTTCTGAACATCCTGGCTCTCATTCTTAAAACCAAAAGGAACTAATTACAGAGTTCACTGTTTACAAATGTGCTTTAGAAGAGTTGCTGCAGAATCACATTTGCAACCCCACAGACAGCTGTTGGTGTTGGGCAAAGTCTCCAAGAGATTATTACCAAATATATATATATATATTTTTTTTTTTTACCAAATATATTAAATCATCCCAGTCTATTCTAAAAGGCAAAGATAATTAACTTTGATCAATAATTCCAAGCTTAAAAAAATAATCCCAAGCTTTTTTTCAATATAAGCTTATAAAATGGCAAAAAAAAAAAAAAAAAAAAATTGGCACAGACCTCCTACATGAACAGTTGTTTTTTCAGTAAGTGTGGAATGATAAACTACATAATCCCCAAATCTACTCTGAATTCAATATCTACATACAGGTGAAAAATTGTATTCCAGATACACGTGAGACAATCAAATATGGGTCCAGACATCCTTCTGGACCCTGACCACCAGCACTGCCTAGACCCATAATATGGAAACCAGTGTCATACTAAGGAAACCATTAGGATCTTGGCACACACTGTCACTGTACCTTTGCTTGGGACATCACAGTTTTTCTACTTTCTATCTTAAGGATGAGTATGAACATATTTTTAACATTGCAAGGATTTTTAAACCTTTTAATTTTAAAGATTTTTTTAATAATCACAAATCCACCAGAGGCTACTTATGCATTGCTAAAGACACACTGCTAAAAAACAATACTGTAAAAGAATGACTATCAAAAAGAGCTTCTTCCCCCCTCAAAAGCCTACAGTAGTAGCTATAGTTGCCATGGTTCAGATTATCACCAACACATGACACTGAACCATGACTCCAGTGGAAGTTTACAAGGAAAATATAAAAGAAATTTTAAAAGGGAAATGGATTCAATCATTTTTCAAAATATTAAACCACAGAGGCACTTCGGTGGCTCAGTGGGTTGAGCATCTGACTCTTGGTCTCAGCTCAGGTCCTGATCTCAGAGTTGTTAGTTTAAGCCCCACATTGGGTTCCATGCTGGGTGTGGAGCCTACTAAAAAAAAAATAAATTAAAAAATTAAATAAATACTAAACCACAAAAAAACAGTACTTGGGAGAATATGCTGCCAATCACATTTTCTCTCGGTAGAAATGACTTCCCCCAGACTACCATGCTAGGCTTTGTATCAGACTCTTTATCAATTCAGTCTCCTACGGGCTACAGCCAAATGATTCAAGGCTGTCCTAGATTGTTGATCAATTGCCAATATGGTTTATAATTAACAGTATTATATTATGCAATCCTTTAAAAATAATCAAGTGTCCATATGACTAAACATTGGAACACTTACCCAAAGCTTATCAAGGTTCAATATTAGGGGGTAATTAAAATACAGAGATGACAATACTTCCATTGTTTATCATGAATCCTACATGTGACAAGTAATGATGATAAATGAAAAGGTTTCTATTATTGAACTGAAGCAAATAAGCCTGTAAAATGGGGAGTGGGGGTGACATTTGATGGTTTTAGAAAGCTACGTGGTATCTTTAAAAGCTAAACACTAGACTAGCATTTAGATTCTATGAATAATCGGCTGTGCATCTTTAGGCAAGTAATTGGACCTCTCTGAGCTGAAGTGATTTCCCCTCTCATTTGTGAAATGAGGGAGCTGGTCTGCATTTAACTCTACATTCTAAATTCATGAATGCTATGTGGACTAGCATTGCCCAAATTTGACCTTTAGTTCCTTACTTCTGACACCGAGCTAGAAGTCAGCACACTGCTTTAATCTTGCCCCTGATTTAATTAACAACCTCTAGCAAGTATGTTCCCCAAGAAGCTTCAGTTTTTCCTTTGCTAAACGCTTCCTATTCTAAATGTAAGGTAAAACAAAGCCACTTGGGGAGATATTTCTATATAACCAAGTAGCATTACTGTTTATAAAAACTAAAACAAGCATAAAATAAAGCTCAAAGCCAGTGAGTTCAATTTCCTTTATATTTTTAAGAAGGGGGGGATGTGTGGAGGGGAAAAGAATAAAGATAAAACATCTCATTGTAACCAAGTACACTGTTGAACTTGACATTCTTCTTCCAAAGTACACAAAATGGAACACTTAATCCATAAAATAGATTTGAAGAATGGCTTCTGACCCTTGACAGTTGGCATGGAACCATAATAAAGAATGCCAAGTTTTTTGAACAAAAAAAAAAAAGAGAGAAGCAAAGAACTAAATGACTCCTGGTCTTTGGATTCAGGCAGGAAAGCCAAAACAAAACAAAACAAAATTCCACAAAGATTTTTGGCAAGCAAGAATTTAAAAAGCACCTACTGGAGAAAACCTACTCACATGAATATGTGTCAGATAATATGCCACACTGAACTACACTGACTTAAAAACAAGAAGGGAAAGGTGGCAGGTATTCAAAGTCTTTACTGCAGATAATGAAACTGAAAAAGGTAAATCCAAAACATGCCCCCACATATGTGAGACACAAGGTTACAGTGAGGAGAATACCATCAGTATTCTAATGAACATACTTTATCCACGCCTAGACTTACTGAATTGTGAGGCGTAATTGTGGAGGACTTACTTTTAATATCGTGCCAATGTTCCCTTGCAAGATTCCATTCTGTCATTTATCAAGAGGTCTTTACCATTTTGTTGTCATCACTCCCAGTGCCATTTGGTCTCTGATGTTCCCAACCATCCCCCTTCTCAAGAGCACCTCTCTTGTCTGCCCATGGACGGATGTTTAAGCATGGCTAGAAAGAGAACAATTGTAGAGCCTTCGGCACACGCCATATGGCAGATCCATTAACCACCACATTTAATTGGCAGAATTGACATCTTCCAACTCAGTGCCTGCAAAAGCAGCTGGTTCTGTATTGTCCTTGTGCCTTATAAGTTGGTTAAGCCCTTTAAAACTTATGCCGAGGGAGAAGCTGAGAAAGATTCTTCAAAACAATAGTGAAAGACTTTCACTGTGCTTTTAGCACATATAATAAAACTAAACACATTGAAAATAAAACTCTCATGGATTGGGAAATCACACACAAAAAAAAGCTTACAGGCAATTCTTTATAACCCAAATGCTATCAACTCTCTGAATGGGTGTTCCATGCTCATCTGTCTTGTAGGTTGCCTCTACCAGATTCCTCCATCCTTATCAGGTGAAGAGTCACTCATCCTTCGAGACTCTTGGATAAAGCTACAGCTCCTTTATCCATGCCACAAAAGTGCCCATAGCTTTTGTTCCAGCAATTTCCATGTCCTTTGTAGTTGTTCCTTTTTTTTTTTTTCTTTCTGGCCATCTCTCACAGAAGACCTGAGCTTCCTGTTCATTTCTTCCCCTCCACAGCCTAGTCCCATCTGAGACACACAAGAGATACTTAATATTCACTTCCATGACCATCAAGTTATTAAGCAAGTCATCTGCCTTACATGTAGCCACTAGGGTCTCTATCCACTTTGGTGAAAATGGCACACCATTACGGATACTGCTGGGTATGTAAGTCTGGTTATTTCTATGCAATGTGGGCAAGGCTTGAGCCCTCCTCACCGCTTTCACGCAGTATATGACTGTGTCAAGGGAACAGCTAACATGTGTGTTATTATTATTGTTGTGGTCCTTAAAATCCTCCCAACGAGGCTACAGCTGTGCTGTTCTCATTCCCATTCTTAGGGAGTAGATACTAGGGCCTGGGAGGGTGAATGATTTTTCCAATGTCTCCTAATAAGAAAATCTGTGTCAGAGCAAGGACTGGAACCCAGATCTGCCCAACTTCTAAAACTCTTACTTTACAAACCTCCAAGCTACCCAACAGCATATGCACATCTCCAACTGATAACAGAAAGACCAAAAAAGTTGAGGATGACCTTTCACATAATGCACCTGTATATATTCAGGTGTCTACTTATGAGCACAACCACTACTGGTAACCGTTTACCTATTTGCAAGTTTTTGCTATGCTGTATGACATAAAGAATCTTTATTCTTAAATTCCAGACTGAAGTGAGATTTTTACTTCATCATTACAATGAGCTTTAGGGAACTCACAAGCTTTTTCCACAAGTTAAGCCTGCAGGCTTCTGAAAGCTTTTGAGCACGTTCAACCTATTTCGATCCAAGATCCCACAAGAGTTCCCATACTTGGGTAAACAAATATATGAAACCAAAGGTTAGCTAAACAGAAAAAGGGTAGTTCTTTTTCTGTCATTGGCATGCAGGAAAGAGCTTGCTTACTAACTTTCACAAGTTCCCTGGTGGCTTTCTGCAGTAGTGAGAATATCCTTAGATAACTAGCACATGTGGCTAGCTAGGTGATAGAAATCTACAATCCATTCAACAAATTCTTACTCAGCATCATCTGTCCTAAGGCCTGGGGAAACTGTGATGAACTCAAAACACGTTATTCTTGCCTGTCTGGAGCTCATTATTCTTGTGTGTAACAGTGACTCGTGAATAAACAAACAAATAAAAAGCAACTTCAGATATTGAGGACTCAGAAGAAAATAATAGGGTGATACAAAATTTGAGGAGTGGAGAAGACAGAAAGATGGTAACAAGAAGAAGCCATGTGGAGGTTACTTTAGTTAGGTAATTACAGAAGTTTCTGAGCTGCTGTTGAATTCAGAGCTCAGAAGGAATAGCCAGGAAAAAAATCTGATGGAAGACCATTCTAGACAGAAACCACACAAAGTCTAAATGGGCTTAATATGTTCAAGAACAATAGAGGAAGCCCAGGAGTATGGAGCCATCTTTCTCTTCATGATCTCTGTTTTGATTCCAGGGTCGTTGAAGATCATATCCTGTATGATTTCAAATCTTTCAGATTTAGTGAGGCTGGTTTTGTGGTTCAGGATATGGGCTTCTGTGACATATAATCTATGGGTGCTTGAAAAGAAACGGTGTATTCTCCTTTTGTTGGGTAGGGTATTCTATAAATGTCAATTAGATCATAATGATTGATAGTGTTGCTGAGTTCTTTTATATCTTTGCTGGTCTGCTCTCTAGTTGTTCTCTCAACTGCTGAGAGAGGGGTGTTAAATTTGAACTATGGATTTGTCTCTTTCTCCTTTCCTCTCTACCAGTTTTTCTTTCACACAGTACACAGCTCTGCTGTTTGGTGCACAGATATTTAGAATCATCAACTTGGTGGAAATGACCCTTTCATGATTATAAAATGTGTCCCCCTCCCCAGTTACTTATCTGCTCTGAAGTCAACTTTCTCTGATATTAATATATCCACTTTTTCTTTCTTTTGGTTAATCTTCCAGGATATACCTTGCTCCATCCATCCTTTTACCTTTTATCCTTGAACCAACCTACATCATTTTATTTAAAGTCAGTTTCTTGAAGACAGTGAATAGATGAGTCGTGTTTTCATTCCACTATGCCAGCCTTCAAACTGGTGACCTTAGACCATCAGCATTTAATGAAATCATTGATGTGCTATGGCTCAAGTATACCATATTATTTTTTGGGTGTTCCCTTTGTTCCCAATTTTCTTTCCTCCCTTTTCTTTTTCTTGCCTTCATGTGGTTTCCCTGAACACTTTTTACAATTCCATTTCAATTTGTCTATAGTATTTTGGGGTGTATCGCTTTGGTACAATATTTATTTTATTTTTGTTCAGGGACTTAGGTGCAAAATACGATGTAACTACTCACTTCAAGGAAATAAGAGAATACAGTTATATCATAAAGATATTTAAAAATTCATTGGTTCTGATGTATCTGGCAGGAAGAGAAAACAGTGTCAGAAGGGACTCTTAATAGCAATGACAAATGTATCAGCAAGTAATTTCTATCATTATATCAAGCAATTGGAGAAAAGATCCCCTTTAAGCCCAAAGCCAATGCATTATCTATTTCCATGAATCTGCACTTCCTGAGTATCTGATTCTTACCACTTTAACAAACAGAACTCATAAGTATGATAAGGGCCATTCATGGTAAGCCAATATTTGAAAATGGATGACTGTGTATAAGAAATTAATAACTCTGTCTGGTGTATTTACTCTCATTGCCAAACAACATTTGCATCAATACTACATTTTTTTATAGTGAAATCTGAGAAATCCAAACTATTTAAATGTAAATAAGAACGTTCTTATTTTACACTAAGTATTTATAAGCCATTATCTGGCAGATTTAATGACTTACATTTATAATTTTAGCACCCACTGCACCATATATAGACTCTTCTGCCCTGTGCTTGCAACCAGAATGCAGCCCTTCTGTTCAGCCACCCTGTTTCTCCCTTACAGATTACATTAGGCTTCTTGTTTTCCTGCTCTAATTATAAGACTGGTGCCTCATGTAGACGAGAGTAGAACTAAAGTCCCCATCACTGCAAACAATCTGGGTGCGGCCTGCTCCATCCTAGGACCCAGCATCAGGACAGGCTCATTTGCTGGCTTTTGCCATGCTTCTCCCTCTGCCTGGTGTCTCTGCCTTCTCTCTGTGCCTCTCGTGAATAAATAAATAAAATCTTTAAAAATTAAAAAAAAAAAGGAGGTAAAAAGTACGGCATATAACACGACGAAGTTGAGGAAAGACAATCTTTTCACTAGCACTTCCCCACAAATACATGCAAGATGGCTATCAGGAGAGTGAACAGCTCTATCCACTGAAAAACTGAGTGGTAACAAAGAAAGTCATCTAATTCTGCGGGCATAGGGTAATGCCCCTGGAGTTTTTCTAGTTTCATAAAGGATCCCTTCAACAAAGCATCTCCTTGCCTCCGCTGGCTTAGTGACAGGGACAGCAACGAAAGGTCAAAGAGAAGGAAGTTCAAAATGAAGACTGGGGGATGGGGGTGCCTGAGTGGCTCAGACGGTTAAACGTCTGCCTTCAGCTCAGGTCATGATCTCAGAGTCCTGGGATCGAACCCTGCGTCAGGCTCCCCGCTTCTCCCTCTGCCTCTGCTGCTCCCCCTGCTTGTGCTCTCTTGCTCTCGCTCTCTTGCTCTCTCAAATAAATAAATAAAATCTTAAAAGGTGGGGGGCACTTGGGTGGCTCAGTGGTTGAGCATCTGCCTTCAGTTCAGGGCATGATTCCAAGGCCCTGGATGAGTTCTGCATCAGGCTCCCCACAGGGAGCCTGCTTCTCCCTCTGCCTAGGTCTCTGCCTCTCTCTGCGTATCTTTCATGAATAAATAAACAAAATCTTTAAAAAAAAAAGATGATGACTGAATCACATCGGTTTCCTTGTGAAGCACTAAGATACTTCAGGTCCAAAGAGAACAGGCAGGATAGGAGAGCCAATTGGGGCCACAAATAATCGCAGGCAAAAGGTAGTTTCAAAGCAGATGTGTGCCTCCCTAGCCTTGCCACCTCCATCCTGAGCCCTCTGTAGTCTCTGCGGCAGCTGGCTGAACAGCCCCTCAGGTCAGCGCCAGCTGGAGCTTCCACGCCTGCTAAGGGTAAGAAGATAGGGCACAACCATGAAATGGGAAGGGCTGGGGGTTCAGGGGAGTACAATGGCTTTCCAGAGGTAGGACAGGGCTCCTGGATGTCTCCCGGAGGCCACATTCTCTGATGCCCATGCACCTGCAGGGTCAGACCCCCATTCTATCTATCCCTCCAGCTCACCACAAGGGAATCCCACAACTAGTATATGCTTTCGTCCTTTGCTTATATAAAATATCCAGCCAGTGCAACCAGCTGCTCACCCAAACTCCAGCCAAACTCCTGCTGCTTGGTAACAGTGAGCATTTTACCTATGATAAAAAACCACATATGAATATAAAGCACAAAGCAACTCTGATTGGTTTTCTTGTGCTTATGCTATACTTTTTTCCCTTCTAGCTTCACAGGAATTTTTTTTAAAAGATTTTATTTATGAGGCAGCCCTGGTGGTGCAGCGGTTTAGTGCTGCGTGCAGCCCAGGGTGTAATCCTGGAGATCCGGGATCGAGTCCCACATCGGGATCCCTGCATGGAGCCTGCTTCTCCCTCTGCCTGTGTCTCTGCCATTCCCCTCTGTGTGTGTCTTCCGTGAATAAATAAATAAAATCTTTTATTTAATTTTTTAAAAAGATTTTATTTATTTATTCATGAGAGACACAGAGAGAGAGAGAGGCAGAGACACAGGCAGAGGGAGAAGCAGGTTCCATGCAGGGAGCCCGACGTGGGACTCGATCCCCGGTCTCCAGGATCACATCCTGGGATGAAGGCGGCGCTAAAGCACTGAGCCACCCAGACTGCCCAGGAATGGTTTTTGTCAGCATTCTACTCTATGTTGATCTTCTGTGCCTCCTATTATGTCTGGTTCTGTAAAGGCATAACCCCAAATCTCGCACTTTGTTTGGGTTTTTCAAACTCAGGCCACTGACATTTGGGGCTGGGTAATTCTTTATTGTGATGGGCTATGCTGTGCATGTTTAATGGCATCCCTGGCCTCTAAGGTAGCACCTTCCACCACCACCAATTGTGACCATCAAAACTTCCTCCAGACTTGATAAAATATGCTCCCTCGGGGGCAGGGGTTGTTTTCACATTTGTGGAACAAATGACCCCTATTACTACTGGCCTGAAATGAGTCAACTCAAAACGCCTGAGGGACAGGTTCATTATCTAGTTTAAGAATAAAGACACACAAAAAAGCCAATCCCAGTAATGAAATATTTAGATAGCTAAATATTTAAATATCAGTGTGAGCATTTTTATCATTCCACCTTTCCATTTCCTGTTCCAGACCTCTCCCCATAGCAGGGTTTTGCTTCAATCAAATTTTTATTGCCATTTCTCTAACATCAAAACAGATGTCACAGCCCTGAGTTATAGAGCTGTTTCCTTTAGAGCAGGAAGCAGCTGATTTTCCCTCCTGGGTGTCTTAAGAGATAGCAAATAAACAATAGCACCTTTTTGCAACACCACAATTTATACTCCAGTAAGGGAGGAGGTATAAAAGGTTATTTAATCAAGTAAACAAATTCACACCTGTTTTCTCTCGCTCTCTTTTTGGTGCTCTCTAGAATTTTATAAATGTGTAGTTTGAACCTAATATTGTTTCCTGCCAAAAAAAGTATTTGGACTACAGCAAAATGCCTCTCTGTAATTCCTTCCTTCCTTCTAACGAGGTTCAGAGCCTACAGGGATTCCCAGGGGCAAAATCATGGAGACCAACTGTTCCTGATTTACTTCCTTATGCACCTTACTTTTCCCTGTTTACTCCTGGACCACGAAATATGATGTTCACAGGGGGAGGTGGGAGCTTTTTTGTGAAACTGTCCTCTGTCTCCTTACCACAGCTGAAAAATTGAAAGATGTCTTCTCTATCAGGAAAACTCTATCCAAGGACCTTATATTACTGGGCTAAGTAGCCTTCCAATGGCTCTCAGTGATCATCACACCCTCCTGGTGCTCATGCCCTTAAATAATCCTTTTCCTATGAGTGTGAGACATTATGGCTCATTTCTAACTAAAGGAAATGGGCAGAAGTGATGAGATACCATTTCAAAGGTAAGGTTTAAAACGACTATGTCTTGTGTCTTAAGTTCTCTCTCTCTCTTACCTCTGGGATCCTTTACTCTGGGAGAGGCCAAGTGCCATATTGTGTAGCCACTGTGTGAAGAGGTCTCTGTGGTGAGGGACCACGGCTTGCCAACCATGAAAGTGATCTTGGAAGAAGAGCACCCCCACCAGCCCAGTCAAACCTCAGATGAGCCAGCAATCCCACCTGACACTATGACTACAACCTCCTCAGAAATCTTGAGCCAAAGTTCCCAAGATAAGCTGTGCTCAGATTACTGACCCACAGAAACTGAAAAGCAGATATTTACTGTTGTAAGCTGAAAAAAGTGGAGGTAACTTGTTACACTACCATGGATACCTAATATACCTTCTCAGCTGGACATATCTACAGCCAACAAAATACATAATCAATGGTCATTTAGCTCATTCATGTACAAAGAGCATGTGATTTCAGAGGATCCCCTGCTCCAGTTATCCTCATTAGGTGAATGAAATAAGTCATCACCATGACTTCGACTGTGTGGAATGTTTTTCATGTTGAAGCAATCAAACTGAAGTGAAAGAGATAGTAAGGTTGAGATTTTTGGTCAGTGGTTTTTTTCTTTTTTCTTTCTCTCTCTCTCTCTCTCTCTCTCTCTCTCTCTCTCTCTCTCTCTTTAGAGTTTATTTATCTATTGACTTAGAGCTCACAAGGAGGGGGGAGGGCACAGGGAGAAGGAGAGAGAACCTCAAGCAGTCTCCACACTCAGTGTGGAGCCCAATGAGGGGCTTGATCCCATGACCCTGAGATCATGATCTGAGAAGTCAGGTCTTTAACCAACTGAGCTACTCAGGTGCCCCTTTGGTAAGATTTGAATGTTAGCCACAGAGAAGTTCTGAGAAAAGAGATACTCAGAGTAAAAAGTGTTTAAGAACGCAAGCTCTACCCTCCTTCTTGGAAAATCTGAAGATTTCTTAGCCTATTAAAAGCTATGAGAAATCCCGCAACAAAACTCTGCTTCAATTCAATCTTCTATTAAGATCCTACTGAAGTAACATTCTGAATGACATACTATGGAGAACAAGGGTCCAGAACACCAGTTCTCAAAGTGCAGCTTGAAATGGAAGTGAAAACCCAATTCACACAAGCCTTGAGTCTTATTTTACAGTGTGTTTCCCAATGCAAATCAGATCCTTCTCTAAAAGCATGAAAATCCAATTTCTAATGAAGTAATTTTGATTATGATTTACCAATCTTCCTCCAAAGTACAGGCCAGGGCAACATGAGATCACGATCAGTTCAGATTTAAAGGTTAGGGAGACCTCCACATTCTTTTTTTTTTACCTGCCAAGTGGAATTTTGAAGGATAAACAGCATAGTAGTTAAGATGATGAGTCCTGGAGTAACTCTGAACTTGATTTCTGGCTCCATTACTTACAACACATGTCAATTAACCTTGCTGAGCTTCACTATCTTTATCTGTAAAATAGGGATAAAAATACCTAGCTCGTTGGATGACAGGAGAGAATTTATGTTTAGTTTTGGCACAGTTTCTGGCACGGAATAGGCACCCAATAAATGCCACCTACTGCTACTGTGATCACCATCCAATGCATCAGATCTTAAAATAACCAATATAAGTTTCTAACAGACTCCCATCATCTCAACACATCTCAACCACATCATTCACAACTGCACAGATTTCTTGTCCTTGTTATGCCTTTGCATTGCCAGGATAAAGAATCTGAGGTTTTCACTTCACTCTCAAGGGACGATTCTTAGCTCTTCACCCCCACCTGCTTCAACCACATCTGTCACAACCTTCTCAGGTTCCAAACTGCAGACAGTGTCACAACCACCACCTCAATTCTAGAAGTGGCACTGTCACCTACTAAAAGGTAAGCTTTGCTGTTTTGCTTCCATCAAAGATGAAAAGTAGGCAGATGACCAGGCTAAAAAAAAGCTTAAATCTTCCTTTCATAAAATTTGGGCATCAGAGCTACAAACCAGTAGGAACACTGCCACATTTAGTACTTGAGATGGTCAGTTTGGAACCCAGGGAAATGGACCTGGCATGTGGGCACGCACACCAAGCAAGGGGAGGGGAGATAAGGCAGCTATAAATGCAGCATCCGCCAGCCCCATCCTTACACTCACAAGGCAGCGGTTATGCAAAAGTGCTAATTTCAAGATGCTCACTAGAATCTCTAACTTCGACTAGAAGCTGCTTGAAAACTAGTGTCATTCTGGGATACAAGACCTAATGTGATGTAGTCTCAGGGAAATAATAGCTGGAGAGGGAAATGTCACCTCAGACTCTCACACTGCAGCTCTACAGCAACGTTTAAGTCGCTGGAAGCCCCTGGGCCTTTGAGTGACCTTAACAAGGCATTTAACCTCCCCAAGCAACATTTCCTCATTTGCAAAATGGAATCTTGGTCTGGATCTTCTAGGCTGTTAAGAGGTCAACGATGCTTTGCCACCAAGGGCACAGTAGGGCAGTGAATTTGGGATGGGTCCTCCAGCTCCAGGAGAGGCCTTTAATCAATCCTAAGTAGCCAACTGGCTCAAAGTACTGATATTCATGGTGACCAATATGTTTTGAGCATTTAGTCTGTAAAAAATATGTGTTTTTTGTTTCTAGCCTCATAACAACCCCAAAGTAGGTTCTGTTATTATCCCCACGACAGATGGGATAACTGTAGGGCTGAGAGACTAAGCAAGACAGCCAGGAAATGCTGGTGCTAGGATTCAAATCCAGGCAGTCTGACTGCAGGGCCTCAGGCCGTCGCCATTATACCACATTGCCTCCCCGAGGAAGCATTTAATACATATTTGTGAAAGGATGGATGGGTTGACAAATACAATTATCTTGCATTTTCACCCTCTGGGACTTTCTTTCTCCCCTTCCAAACCAAAGGGAAAACACTGATTTGTCCTCCCTTCAGATCCCAGGAGTAGAAGCGTCTTCCTAAAAACCAAGCTAATTTGTTTATACTGATTTTAAGACGATTATTTCCTGACCCAAATTTTTACTACCCTGAGGGTGAGTACTTATTTAAACACTACCACATAATGAAATAACAGTGCAAAAAACAACAGCTCTTCACAACAGGCAATTTTTTTTTCTTTGTAAATACAAAAATCCTATAGGCCAAAAAAGTGTAGCATGACAAATCACAAATCAGAGACAGAGGCTTCTACAAGAGGATTTAGAGCTCAAGAATTTCAATGTACTTAATAACATTACATCTGAGGCAGATGGCTGAATGGCTTAAGAAATCCCAATTGCTAAGGGTATCCCGGATGGGATGGAGATTCCCTAGCTGGGTTTGTATTTCTCTTCTCTAGATTAGAAAATGGCTGGCACCACCTGGTGGTTCTTTTTTCCCTCTCAAGTCCCCTTGAACCATAAAACTAAGATCTAGATGATATTCTTGTTGTCAAAGTTAACCACGTAAGAAAGCAGGCAAACTTTGCTGTCTTATTCGTATTATTTCAACTAAAATGCTGAACAAATTTAGTATTTCTCCATATGGAGAAATTCTCATCTCTAGGGTATTCTCTTAAATATAGAAGTTATAAGGAAATATAGGAATTCACAATCCCCAAGACTCATACCTAGTTCCATTTGAGCAACCCTGCCTGACCTTATACAACATAGAGAACAATCCATATCATTCATTCATTCATTCACTCATTCACTCATTCATTCAGGCTGAGGATAAAGAGATGATTGTGTATAAGTTAAATGTGCTTTTGATGATATAACTCCAATAGATACTGGGCTCTTCACCATTTTACACGTGAGGACACCAAGGCTCAGTCTAAATTAGGAACATGTCCCCGAACTAGGAAATTACAGACATGGGATTTCTAAATGCAGTTTTATCTGTTCTCATAGTCCTCACTGTACCACCATTTGTTTTGCCATGACTAGATGATGCTGATTAATCCTAACACATTTACATGAAAATGGAAAAGCCCCATTTTGAAACCTCATTAAACTGATATAAGTTATGCTGAAATTTTCCTTTGCTGGAAATCCTACCAAGTCAAGATGCAGTTGTACTGAACACATAACAAGTGCTCAAACGTTTGCTAATTAGTTTTCAAGTTCAGTTGACCCTGGGTAGCTCTGAAGCATTAAATGTCTTTCACAGACAGAAGCACAAAGGAGACAGCCAGAGGGTCAGAATTACCCAAAGGATAGGATGGGCATTTGTCAAACTTGCAGCCAGCATCAAGGAGAAGAAACAGGTCAGAAGGAATTCACTTATCCCACCATGTGTCTCTAGGCTCCTAGAAGTATGTACGATGGCTATGGGACCTGTGTGTTATCTTGGATGAAATTCCAGGTAGAGAAAACCAAATGGGAAGCACATGGGAGAGTTAAAAAGGTGAGCAAACAGGGGGGAATCCCTGGGTGGCTCAGCGGTTAGTGCCTGCCTTCCGCCCAGGGCGTGATCCTGGAGTCCCGTGATCGAGTCCCAGGATCAAGTCCCACATCGGGCTCCCTGCACGGAGCCTGCTTCTCCCTCTGCCTGTGTCTCTCTGCCCCTCTCTCTCTCTCTCATGAATAAATAAATAAAATCTTTAAAAAAAAAAAAAAGTTAGCAAACAGAAGCCACATGGCCTGGAATGCTTCATGTCCCATGTTAGTTCTGGACAATTTTAATAAGATGCTCACTCTGACCTCCTATGGACTGGGAATCCACAACAGCACTGCAATACATTTACTCCTAGCCCCATGGACCCATTATTGCTCAGCTTTCGATAATTCGACACTTAAAACAGCTGACAGGCAATCCTTAATTAAAATGAACTGAAAATAACTTGAGGCAAGTGTGGACATAGAAAATAACTGTTTTTTTTTGGTAGTTACCCAACTTACCCAATTTTCTGTGTATGTGTTTTCCTTCTAGGTGCAGTTTTTATTGAAGGGGAAAAAGTGACCTCAGAATTTATTGAGATGAAAATCTATCGTGAAGAGAGGAAGGATGGCAGCAGTAGTAAATGAAATAATGCTGTTAAGATGCCCATAAGTATTCAGTGAATGATTGATTTTTTTTTTTTTTTTTTTGTAAGAAACAAGTATTTCTTCTAGACAGGTAGAAAATGATTAAACAGTACTCCAGGAGTACTTTGGAGATATTTTTTTTTCTTTACACCTAATAAGGAACTTAACTGAAATATATATCAATAAAAAATCTTTTTCTTTTTTCCAAGGTTACACTAAAGATCTGATGTTGGTATTTGGGAACCTAAAGAAATTTAACTCCAAAAAACCAGCTCTCCCTTTGAGATTCAACTTCAAACTACAAAATTTCTCTGCAATGCAGGTATATAAGCTACTTTATGGTAGAGCACAAAGCATGAATATAAGTCAATTTATCAATTATGCACCACTGTGGTTCACAGTCACATCATATTTTTCATCTAAATAACTGATGTGAGAAGTGAAATAAAATATCAGCAGCCAAAACCATTTGGACACCCTGTTTCTTTATAAAAATAATGCTAACTTAAAGGTAACCATGTGGGAAATGTTCTAAGAATTTCAACCAGTGTGCTTGTGTCATGCTATACTTTTCAGTGCATTCCCAGTATATGATCTAAGATGACCAACTAGTCCCATTTTGCCTAAGACTTTCCCAATTTTAGCACCAAAACTCCTGTAAACCCAGGAAAGTACTCGGTCCCAGGCCAACCTAGACAGTCTACAACTGTCTTAGTTCTAAGAACATTCCCCATCCCCAGGAGTACTCTCAATCCAGGACAAACGAGGATGGCTGGTCACCCTAATACAGAGACATCCTGAAGTGTCAAATAAGCAAGACAAATCTTCCTGCAGTATAAAGATACAGGGGGTACTTTACATCACCTAAAAGAGTTTGGTATTAAAACAAAGATATATAATAGAATACTACATATACTGCAGATGAATTTTCAGGAAAAAAATACGAGCAATCCAGGTAATGTTGAACCTTCTGTCCTGTTTTCACAGGGGTACACAGGTGGAAATCATATCTAATATCAAACTTTTTTTTAAATATGAAACTCTTACATGATGTAAAGAGTCATCCTCAAACAGGCTTGAGTGATGGAATGGAGATATACGACACCACCCACCTGGCTGAAACACACAGGCCCATCAAGCGACCCACCGGAAATATCCAGAGCCCTAACTGACCAAGAGACTACATACAACTAGGTACCATTACCAAGAAAGGGAGGAGTCTATATATTGTCATGCCTCCTCACCTTCCCACTTTAAAAAAGGCCCCCACCCACTGACTCTGGCCAACAGACTCTCCTCCATTGTCCAGCTGCCACTCCCTGGAGGTGCATTCCATAGACTGCTATCACCTTTGTTCTGTCTCAGGGGAATCCTTTCACCTGATCCATGCCCCACATCTGGGGACCCCATCTGATCGGCAGACACCCCCTGTAGGCACCACAGAAAGGATGGACTGATGAGTAAGAATGGAGGGGAAAAAGCCACTGACCTAAAAACACCTGGGGACAAAGTTCATTTCCCTACCTCTACTTGCTACAAGCAAGTCTTCTGTGTCCCAGTCACGTTTCCTTTATTTCAAAACACTGCCCCTAGAAGGCAGGGACTTTGCTTTGCTCACTACTATGCGTCTCGTACCTAGAACTATACCTGACACACAAGATCACACGATAGGTTTTATTAAATGGGTTTTCTCTAAGCCAGGCATGAAACTAATGTCCATGTTAGCAGATCACAGAAGTGGAAGTGCTTGCAAATTTTTTTTTAACACTGTCTTTTTTCCTTAATATTTTACTTTTAAGGGACGCCTGAGTGGCTCAGTGGTTGAGCATCTGCCTTGGGCTCAGGTTGTGATCCTGGGTCCAGGGATCGAGTCCCATATCGGGCTCCCTGTAGGGAGTCTGTTTCTCCCTCTGACTGTCTCTGCTCATCTATCTGTGTCTCTCACGAATAAATAAATAAAATCTTAAAAAAAAAAAAAAAAAAGATTTTACTTTTAAGTCATCTCTACACCCAACATGGGGCTGAAACTCACAATCCTGAGATCAAGAGTTGCACACTCCACTGAGCCAGCCAGCCGCCCCTACAAAGCTCTTTATTACCTTATTTTCTTCCATTCGGTGAGCTATGGATATTATGTTGTTGCCTTATTTGGATTTTGATGGTTAGTGGTGATATATTTGTAAACTTGAGTGGGGGAAAAATCTGTTAGGCTAAATTTTATGTATCAGTGTATATGTGCATGGGTAGACAACACACATAGATGGCCACATATAATTGGGAATATTTTCTAAAATATATCGACAGAAATCAAATATTTACACTAGGGATCCCTGAGTGGCGCAGCAGTTTGGCACCTGCCTTTGGCCCAGGGCGCGATCCTGGAGACCCGGGATCGAATCCCACGTCGGGCTCCCGGTGCATGGAGCCTGCTTCTCCCTCTGCTTGTGTCTCTGCCTCTCTCTCTCTCTCTCTCTCTCTCTCTCTCTCTCTCTCTCTGTGACTATCATAAATAAATAAAAATTTAAAAAAAAAACAAATATTTACACTCACTAAGGTAAAACCAAAGTTAGGGACACTTGCGTGGCTCAGGGGTTGAGTACCTGCCTTTGGCTCAGGTCAGGGTCCTGGGATGGAGTCTCACATCAAGCTCCCTGCAGGGACCCTACTTTTCCCTCTGCCTATGTCTCTGCCTCCCTCTGGTGTCTCTCATGAATAAATGAAATCTTTAAAAAAAATAATTAAAAAATAAAAATAAAATAAAACCAAGTTTAATCAAAAAAGTTTGAAGACATAAGCATCATAAGGAGGAAGAGACTACAATTCTCATCTCCAAGAAGAAAAGGAACAGCGCAAGAATTTGAGAGAAACGTGGATGATAGCCAAATGTGAGACTTGAGACTATATGGGGAAGGTCTTTAAGTGGGGATAACAGAATTCACTGAGCCAGGAGAGGAGGGCTCCAGAGCACTAGGGCCCAAGGCAAGCCTGGCATTCTTCTACCTGGTGGGGGTGGGACTAGCCTACACACCAAGTGTCTGTGGGACAACACTGCCTATATCTGCATCTTTTCGGGCATATCCTATGGAAGAAATCCTGGCCAAGGTTATTCTGGTGACTTCCACAAGGTGATATCGCATCTAGTAACTCGAACAGCCTACTGTCTGAGGAGCTCTCTGCCCCTGGCCACCAACAGATTTGCACCTACCCACAAAAGGAAGAGGATAGCGAACAAACATTTTGAACTTTTTACCACTGCCCAACTTCATGTTTAGGATGATGGATCAAAATGTAAACCTCTACCTAATAGGTTTTTAAAAAATTAGACATGTATGTATACACAAACATCCATTACTATAAAAAAAAAATGTTAGAAGACATGTCTGACAACCACCACCAGCATCCTTTATTGATTCATAATTCGAGATTTAAAAGGGAGTCTTGTGGTGTTTATGACACTCTCTAAATAGCCCAACTCAACACAGAGGTAGTAAACAGATCAATGGAAATTGTAAACACTGCTTGCTTTGTGATATGAATAGTTTTATAAGTGCATATTTATTGTATTGATAAGTGAGTTCCTCACAGGGTGAAGTCTTCCCTCACTCTTCAGTACTACCCTGTGCTGATAAATTTTTTTTTTATTTTTATTTATTTATTTACGATAGTCACAGAGAGAGAGAGAGAGAGAGGCAGAGACACAGGCAGAGAGAGAAGCAGGCTCCATGCACCGAGAGCCCGACGTGGGATTCGATCCCGGGTCTCCAGGATCGCGCCCTGAGCCAAAGGCAGGCGCCAAACCGCTGCGCCACCCAGGGATCCCCTGATAAAATTTTTAACACAAGTTCCATCCCTCAAATGCTGCGGTATCAAAAGTCAAAAACACCACACTCCCTCTCCACTGCTGGGAAGTTCTGATAGATCAAACCCTTAACTCATTTCTCTGCTCAACCCACACAGTTTCCCCATCAACATAATCTTACAGAAACATACAGTGAACTTCTAGATCAATAATAAACCTTAAGATGTTTCCAAAGAGGGCAACCAGATGACAAGGAATCAAAAGCAGTCTCTGTCTACACAAGACCACATTTTATTAAATTATTTTAAAATGCTCTCTGCCTGATGCATTTTGTTGCTAACACTGAAAGTGGCAAGAGAAAATGGTCTCCTGGAGCAAGAACCCTCAGAAATAGACAACAAAACAGAATGGTTATGTAAAAATTCTAAAATTTTATTAAAAATAATTATTTACGGGTGCCTGGGTGGCTCAGTCAATTAAGCGACTGCCTTTGGCTCAGGTCATGATCCCTGGGTCCTGGGATCGAGCCCCATATCAGCTCCCTGCTCGGCGGCGAGGAGTCTGCTTCTCCCTCTGTCCATCCCCCTGCTCACTCTCCCTCTCAAATAAATAAATAAAATCTTTATTAAAAATTTTAAAAATAATTATTTAAGCAGACAGAAACAAACATAAGCAAATGCAACATACTTTCTCTTTTTTTCACTTTAGTGTTTTGCCATGCCGGTAACTTGGGCAGTACTTTGCGTATACAAAAAAAATTGACCTTTGAGTAAATGACTGAATGATGACCACTCTCAGAAAGCTTAGAATCCTTACAGCAGCAGCTCCACAATCACCATCTCTATACGTTTTGTATGAAGAGCACACCAAATAAACAAAAGTGGTTCCAAAGCCCAGAGTTAGAAAAACCATCCTTTCTGTAAAATTGGTCACTTGCAAATATATTCATTAAAAAAGCTCAAAGCTCGTCTTACAAATACCACTCCAGGGCCTTGTTGGGAGGCATGTGCACAAAATGTCCCACTAGCAGAGCTCAGCCATGTAGGTTATGCTTAGGAGACACACCCTGGCTCTAGCGTCTGCCAGCTACACGAGCTGCTCCGTCTCCAGGCTCATCTGGTCCCCACTGTAACCCACAGTTACCACACAACTCCCAGGTGACAAGCCATGACAAATGATCACACCACTGAAAAAGGAAATACCTAAGAGCCCGCAACTGAGGGAGAGGTAGGGCACCTTGGAGATGCGAACATCCTCCTCTGATGAGGGCCTGGAGACGCAAACGTCTACAGGGACCAGGAAGTAACATAAATAAGCACATCTGTCGGGGATTGTATAAGAGAGGATAGTGCTGACTGTCGCTAGAGAGGGTATGTCAGACCTCAAGGACAAAAATGAGTAGTTATGCTCTGTGTCAGTAAAAGAAAACCTGCCCAAATTCATGGGGGATGAGTTCACAACCTCTAAAACGGATATATAGATATGCAGTGGTGCCAGGCTGCCAGGTGCCCATCCAGTGCTCACTCTTCTCCTTGTGCTGGTGGGTGGCAGCCCAATTTCAACTGCAGGGCAGTGTGTCCAGCCCAAAAACCACAGGTCCTAGCCTCCCTTGCAGGGAGGTCCAGCCAGTCAGGTGCCAGTAGAGCACATGCATGTAACTTCCAGAACAGTTTTTTGTTTTCTTTAAAGATTTTATTTATTTATTCACTGAGAAACACAGAGAGGAGAGGGAGAGAAGCAGAGACAGGCAGAGGGACAAGCAGGCTCCATGCAGGGAGCCTGTCGTAGGTCTCGATTCTGGGTCTCCGGGATCATGCCCTGGGCTGAAGGCGGCGCTAAACCAGCTGGGCCACCGGGGCTGCCCTCCAAAACAGTTTCTTAAAAGAAGACAGACAGCTGTCATTTGATCTTATCCCCTTTCTCTCCCTCTCACTTCTTCCCACCTGGAACTCTATCTAAAAGCCCTACTGGAGGGGAGGACAAACAGCCTGATCTAGGATAGAGAAGAGAGAAAACTTGTGATGTTGCCATAGGCTTTAGGTGCACTGGACTATCTTCTCCCAAACTTTTCATTTCCTGGGAGAAAAATCAATGTGGCTTAGGCTACAATTTTAGGGTCTCTGCATTATCATTCCAGTGCAATTCCTAAATGATACATAGGCCTACATGCTTTTTTTTTTTTTTTTAAGATTTTATTTATTTATTCATGAGAGACACAGAGAGAGAGAGGCAGAGACATAGGCAGAGGTAGAAGCAGGCTCCAATGCAGGGATCCCAATGTGGGACTCAATCCCAGGACTCCAGGATCACGCCCTGGGCTGCAGGCAGGTGCTTTAGCTGCCAAGCCAACCAGGGATCCTGGCCTATATGCTTCTAAGATCAATCAGAATATTGATAGAAATGAAAGCAATGAAGGCACAGTGAAAGGCAGACCAGCCTGGTGGCTTTGGAATCTTGGGTACAGATATGACCAACCAATGGCTCTGCCATGTTCTAGGGAGCTGGCCCACCTGGAGCAAGCTTCTTAACCTGGCAGGCCTCAGCTGTGCCATGGAGGCTCTAGTAGTAACCACCTCCCAAGAGGAACCCAAGGATTACATTGAACTATTTACCTGAGGCACTCAGCACCCTAGCCAGCATACAGGACGGGCTCAGTAAAAGATGGCCTTAGGAGGAGGAACCCATATGAGTCCACAAGATGGAAAATGGTTTGTGAAACGTTTGCTCTGAGACCTGTAGGCAGGAGGAGCCCAAGGGCACTAAAGAACTGGGAGAAGCATAATCAAATACAGGAAGCCAGAAGGGGGTAGATGGCACATGTAAACTTTTAAGAACCAAGCCTAAAGAGCCATTACCCCCAGCAGGTTCATCAACTTAGGCCAGGAGATGTAGGACAGGTTAAGCCTAGCACATGTGGAGTGACATCCCTTCCCTCATTTACTCACGTATATGCACTCAATAATTCTTGCACTTTGTTCATGTAAGGGACAGTCACTGGGAGCTTCTCAGGGGCAAGCAGCCCTCGTTCAGCACTGAACATTTGATAGTGAGCAGGTACATGTGCTGGAAAAGGCTATTGTGATACAAGAATTAGGGTTTTCTTACTGATTTTTTTTTTTTTTTTTTTTTTTTGAGAGAGAGAGAGAGCAGAGGAGCGGCAGAGGCAAAGGGAGAGAATTCCAAGCAGACTCCACGCCCAGCCTGAACAACATGGGGCTCGATCCCATGACGCTGAGATCATGATCTGAGCTGAAATCAAGAGTCTGACGCTCAACCAAATGAGCCACTCAGGCACCCCTACTGTAGTTAATTTTAATTAACTTGTATGTCCCATTAAATAGCCATACGTAGCTAATGGTTACCACACTGGATGGTGCAGGTCTAGGCATGTCTGAGATGCAGCCCTCAGGTTTGGAAGAAGACAAGGACAAGCAAGGAAAATGTAAGACGATGGAGGAATGGACTGCCAGACTTAGCTCAATACTCCCCTATATACTCATAACTCTCTGGGCCAATTAAATATAGCTCATGTCTCAAGCCTCTCCATTCCTACCTCCCCCAATCCTGTAACATGCATGCCCTCCCAGGTGGCAGAAGTTAAAAATGAATGGCAGAGGGACACCTGGGTGGCTCAGCGGTTGAGTGTCTGCCCTCAGCTCAGGGTGTGATCTCCAGATCCTGGGATGGAATTCCCCATCAGGTACCCCACAGGGAGCCTGCTTCTCCCTCTGCATGTGTCTCTGCCTCTCTCTCTCTCTCTCATGAATAAATAAATATTTTTTTTTAAAAAAGATGAATGGCAGATTGTTATGAACACTGGAGGTCCTACTCATTCAAGTGTCATGCCACAGCACTGAGTCAATGAACTCAGCTACCCAAGCCAATTCGATCCAGACTGCATGCTGCCTGGTACTGTTTCCTTCCCATGCATGATGGCACAGAGAATGACATGGTCACCTTGCATCAGGTGAAAAAATGCTGCAGTACCACAGAAAACAAGGAATCTAAGAGAACACCAGGATTTACCCATCTCCATTCTAACAGATCTCAGATGAGTACGGATGTCATGTGCTAAACATTTGTGTCAACAGCACTTTTTCGAGAGGTCATAATGTCCTCATTACGTGACACCTGGGCCACAGAAGCTGGGAGCTGATAATCTCCCTCCCAATTGTAAAGCTGGACTGGCTCTCACTGCAGTCAGCAGCATGAAGGAAAAGTACCTTCTTTTTCCAGGGGAGTTTTGGAGCAGCCTCAAAATCTACAAGACATCTAATGGAGGGGAACTCAAATCGCCCCTGGGGCTGCACTTCTTTTTCTCTCAACTGAGTGACATATTAGAAGGTGTCAACCAGCTACCAGAAACTCAGCAATCACGTGTAAACCAGGATAACCTGACTGCCCTGTTCACTGGACAGGATTCAGCCAGCCCAAAGAGGTAATGGGGCTTAGCGGGGCTTGTGGCCACTGTACACACACGCACTACACCTGACAGATAGGAAGTCTGGTTTCTCAATGGGAGTTGGCCTTTCTTCAGAGGGTCGGTTGATAAAGTCATGGTCAGCGGCATTCAGAATAGAAAACAGCTAGTCGGGCATCCCCGGTGGCCCAGCGGTTTGGCGCCGCCTTCACTCCAGGGTGTGATCCTGGAGACCCGGGATCGAGGCCCGCGTTGGGCTCCCCATGGGGAGCTTGCTTCTCCCTCTGCCTGTGTGTGTGTATGTGTGTGTGTCTATGAATGAATAAATACAATCTTTAAAAAAAATAAAATTTAGAAAAACAAAAGAGCTAGTCTGAGGACTGGCAAGTGGTCTCCTGGAAGGAGGTAACACAAGAGCACTTACAAACTCAAGGCTTAAGGCTGTTTTAGATTTGGGGCTCCTGGCTGGCTCCCTCTGCCTCTGCCTATCCCCCCTGCTCGGGCTATCTCTCTGTCTCTGTCTCAAATGAATAAAATCTTTTAAAAAAATAAAATAAAAATAAGGCTGTTGGCGCACCTGGGTGGATCAGTCAATTAAGCATCCACCTCTTGGTTTTGTCCTAGGTTCCTGGGATCTAGCCCCGGGTAGAGCTCCAGGCTCAGTGGGGAGTCTCCTGGAGATTCTTTCCCTCTTTCTCCTCCTCCCTCTGCCCCTCCCACCACACAAGAGGGCTCTCTCTCTCTCTCTCTCTCTCTAATAAATAAATGTTTAAAAAAAATAAAACTTTGTTAGACTTTATGAACAAAACACAAAACAATGTCACATAATCTATGATTTTGGATATATCCTATTTTTCACATTTTAACAACTTAAAAATGAATGCAATTGTGTAATTATCACCCTACGGTTGTTTGCAAATCAGTACCCTTTCTGGGCTATCTCTAATTTACACCTGTTAATCCTCTCATTGCTCTGAGCACAGCAGATATCACCATCCCCAATTCATATGGGAGGAAACAAGAATCAAGGGTCAAGGCAAGTCCCAGGAGCTATGACTTCCCACGAGGGATATTTGCTTCATCACACTGCAGGGAGTTGGTCAGCAAGACTGTGGTTTTTGGCTTTTTTCCTGAGTATTTCTTCCAGAAAAGAATCTACAGGGGAGCAGTTTGTAACACCCCCAAACACTCCTCTGGCAAAGGATTATCCTGAGCAGATTATTTTTAAGAAATAGCAGATAAAAAGTTCTGAAAACTAAGTGGAAGTCACTCTTTTGTAAGGGATATTTACATTTATAAGGGAAATCTCTATTCAGAGATATGTCTTCCTCTCTGTACCAGGAAGCGAGGAATGGCTAAGTCTCTAGAAATTCTAATCAAGGTAGAAGGCCTGGGACTTAAATCTGCATAACAATGTTATCCTTGTTTACGGCGTTCCTCCTCCGGGTACCTCCCACAACTGGCTTCCCCTTCCCCCAACATCTTTCTTTTGTCTTTAGCTGGAGAGGGTATTTAAGGGCTGGCTTGCATTTTAGGGAGTTATTTCGTTTTCCTGGGTCTCCTCTTTGTAAACAGAATACATACGTGCTATTCTTTGTTTTTCTCCTGTTAATCTGTCCTTTATTGTAGGAGATTTTAGCCAAGAACCTAGAAGGGAAGAGGAAAAATTATTTTTCTCCCCCACAAACCTAAACTGGTATAAATCGGGGACACTCCTTTCAGGAAATCCTGACTACTGCTCTGCACTAGGAAGCTAGTTAGGTGGTGCCATAGTCAGCCACCCACATAGATGAGACAGATTGAGACAGTTCCTGCTTCACCGGTTTGCCATTCTTTTTTGGGGGGTGGGGCACAAACCTGAAAACACCCTTAGGCATTTTAAAAGGAGATAGAAAGGAAAGGCAGGAGGGAATTGGCCTCAGGACAACATTTCAGTGACTAATAAAGATCCCTGTGTGGTGCCTGGCTGGCTGGCTCAGTCCCTACTGCACGTGAGTCTGAATCTCCAGGTCCTGAGTACAGGTCCCATATTGGGTGTTGAAAAAAAAAAATCATCAAACTCTACTGTTTTCAACAATACTAATTCTAAAATGGGGATAACAAACACCATGTTTCAATAATGGCTTAAGCATAAATATGATCCTTACTATAGAACAAAAATTCATGACACAGAAGCTTCCAGATGACTTCAGAAAGAACTCACTGCTCCATGTTGACATGATATGAAGCGATGTTATAATTTACAGAGCTCAACAGTGTGATTAGGAAAAAGTTCTGTGACTCACATCTAGAACACAGGCCAGCTGTTACAGAGAGAATAATACATCAATGGGTCTCTGCTGCATTCAACTAATTTTTAATCTTATAGATTTGTGGGAATGCTTGGCTGGGTAATGCTATTAAAATTTTCGAAAAGATGAGAACCAGGATTTACAAAGTTCTAATAAGAGAAAACTAAATCACTGCTTCCTCCCAGCAGGAACTGAAAATTCCTTTACCTTGAATTCCTTTGTACTCTTTATCTCTTCCTGGGATATAACTGTAACTATCTCTGTCCTCTGGGAAGAGGAAAGGGGAAGGAGGACTGCATTGTGACCCTAAACCTCTGCTTTTTAAAACCACTAAGGGCGTGCTCTTCTTATTTCTGCAAGAAACTCCTCATCTGTGATAACATGGCATGAGACGATGTGCAATTTTCAAGAATTATTTTATGCAAATATATCATCTCCAACTGCATATGAATTAAAATAGCAATAAATCAAAGCCTATTTTCTCATTGACTTATATTATTATTTCCGAGTTAATACATGTTCACTTGTGAATCAGCTAACACCAAATTTCTCTGCATCCCCCATGAATACAGCTGGAGTCTTCTGACTTACACAGCAAGAAATTCTTACCACAGGCAGGAGGATATCAACTATATACTGGATGCTGGCTATGTGCCAGGTGGTTTGTTCTCTGGCTTAAATATGGCACTTTATTTAGTTCTTATTCCAGAAATTGTAGGCACATACTGACAGAACCACCTTTCCCTCCCTCCACACTAATTCAAATGAGGGAGAAGTCCTCGGGGGAGGCCACAGGGATCTCTGGGTACTAATCTTTTAACAGGAGCCAAGAGTATTTGCCATGGTAATGGCATCTTCAGCCAGGTGCCACAGGGAAGGTCCCTCTAGGATCCTGTCACAAGTTTGCCCTCCCTAAGGGCAGCTAGGGCCACTGAAGGGAAGTCCTCTTGGGCTAAAAGCAGGATGTGTACTATGGTAGACTTACAGGGAAAACTGTTCCCTCTTCTTCCCTTTTGGTCAACTCCTTTAAGAAATGAAACTGTCCTTTCTAGGTTGGTATGACAAATATACTCTTTGAGCCATTTCAAAGTAGCAAACAATCATTACTTTCCCTTCATTTCTCATTTCCTCTAAAGTAACACAGAATTCAAATAAATGTGACACACGTTGTCCTTTTAATGACGGTTGGCATGTCTGAGGATGTGACACGGTCACAGCATGCCCTGTGACCATCGGGCTGGTGTCACCTTTATTTTAAAAGCAACAGGAAGCAAGCTCCCCTTACTATAGTTTTTTCAGCTACAGAGAAAGACCTGACTACAATCTCTCTATGCTGCTCCTTGTTTTCAAAGATTTCTCCAATAAGCTATATTCCTTATCACAAGTCACATAGGACAAACCCGGAGAATGAACATACTCCTTGTAAATATATTACCTGCCAATACCATGTTTTTCAGGGCTTTTTTTTTTTTAAAGATTTGTTTGTTTTTAAGACTTTATTTATTTATTCATGAGAGAAACCAAGAAAGAGACACAAAGACATAGGCAGAGGAAGAAGTAGGCTCCCTGCGGGCAGCCCGATGGGGAACTCAATCCCAGGACCACGGGATCATGACCTGGGCCAAAGGCAGATGCTCAACCACTGAGCCACCCAAGTGCCCTTATTTATTTATTTTAGAGAGGGAGGGAGGAAGAGAGAGAGAGAGAATGTAGAGGGGAAGGGGAGAGGGAGAGAGAATCTCCAAGCGGACTCCATGCTGAGCACAGAGCCCCATGCATGGCTCAATCTCAAGACTCTGAGATCACAACTGATGTAGGACAAGAAAGAATTTAAAAAAAAATTTTTTTTTTTTTTTAAAAGGACAAGAAAGAATTCTTGAGACATCTTTGTTACAAAAAGGTGATTTTATTAAAGTGCAAGGACAGGACCCTTGGGCAGAAAGAGTTGCACTGGGGTCATGAGTGTCCCATTATATACTTTCAAGTTGGAAGGGGTTAGGGATAGTTTAAGTCTCTAACGAATTTTGGAAGCAAAGTATCCAGGACCTTGAGGGGGCTAACTATTCTTAGGAAAAGATCATTTATTACTGTCTAATAAAACCTGAGTCATGAGACCCTTCAAATGTTTATCAGTGGGTCATATGCTTGGGGGATGATTGCCAACATGTATCTTGGGGGATAGAAATAAAAGAAGTTTTCAAAGGAATATATGTTAAAGTAGACTTACAAGGTCCTGGGGGTTGGACCAAGATTGCTTTTGCCCTTAGCAAAGTATCAACATGGAGGAAGTTGAGTCCCTAAAGGAATGTCACTCTGCCTGCTTCAAGGATTTGTCAGTGGGCTATAAGTAGTAAGGAAACTTAATAATTTCTTTTCTGCCTTTGTTTGCCACATCAACGACCTGAGCTAAAACAAAGAGTCAGTTGCCCAACCAACTATGCCACCCAAGTGTCCCAGTTTTTTTGTTTTTATCCTGAGTATTTCATAGACCAGGTATGTACTCTCTGTGCAGCCACCACCCCACCAGTTCTCTCAGCCAGATCAGTGTCACTCTTATATCACCTCCCTGTGTTTGCCACCCCCATTTTGTATGTTCAAATATAAAAATAACAAAACAACACAAAAATTATATCACCTCTATTCTAACCCCTCTGGTATAAAACCCCCAGAAACAAGATGATAATACCTTAATAGGGGAAACAGACTCTAGAATAGTTCATCATAAATAAATAGCATTAACCATACAGCATGAACAAAGAGGGAAAATGAATTCTGCCCAAAGAATTTACAGAAAATTTCAAAGTGAGGGGCCATCTGCTCTCAGCCTGGAAGGTGAGTGGGAGCTTGTAGAGGGGAGACAAAACATTCACACAAGGACAAACCTACATGAGTCAAGGCCTAAGTCACAGGGACTGTGCCCACCTAAACTGTGTATCTAACTTTACTTTAACAACCAGTACAGAGCAACCAATAAAAACTATTATGAAGCATTTATCAAGATGTTAACAGGAATGTGCAAACCACATGCTAAATCAGGGCCAGGCACTGGGAGAGGGCCCAAACGTCACACATGAGATACTGTGTCTAGAGAAACTGGCACCACTAGGCTCCCAAGTCTGACACATGATTCATCTCTTATTCCTCTCTTTTCCTTAGTCTAATGAGGTGCTGGCCACCTCATTTCAGACACGGCTCCTTTATTCCCTCCCACATTTCCAGAAAGGGATGCCTCACGAGAGTCTGCTCACAGTGGTTAAATCCTGGACCTTCCCATCCTCAGCAAGTTACACCTCAGCTCAGGTTTTTCTGCTGGAAAATGAGGAGATATCTCCCAGGGCTGATGCTTCTGAAGCACTTAACACCTCCTGTCACAGAGGGAGCACTCAGTAAAGCCTAACCTGAATTACTCATGCCTTCACCCTGCTCCCCTTTCCCTCCCTGTCTCTGGGCTCCCCCTCCTCTAGATCATTCTTAATATCATCACCACCACAACTCACTTGTCTAAAATAGCAACGTAGCAGGGTCAGCTATGCGGATTCTCTTTATCACGGGCAACACATCTAGACTTCATTCTGCAGGTGCCCCCGAGCAGCTTGGTGGGGCCAGTAAACTGAATTCTAGCTAATAAATTTGTGCAGAGTGAAAGAAAGCCATTTCTCAGCCTGACGTATAAAAAAAATTTCATGATACTCCATGTTCTCTCCTCTTCCATCAGCTTATTGCAGATATGTAAAGTGACTTGGAAGCCACATGTTGAAAATGGCAGAGGAAAAAAATTAGACAGACCTAGGGCCCTGAATCACTATTTGGAAGAGAGTCACCTGTCAGTTAGAAACAATCCTTCTAGACATTTGTGAAGAAGAAATTAGCTTCTGTTACATGAAGATACAGAGGCTTCGGAGTTCATCAGTTCAGCAGCTAACATTACCCTGACATAATAAAATTTGTGACTACTCTCTCCCCATCATGCACAACATGAAACCTGACTTTAAAGAATGGGATCAGGGTCTCCCCAGTCCAACCCCAAAATACTCTCCAAGCCCATATCCCACAAAAAGCCAATAATGTGCCCACTACTTTCTGTAAGTACCAGGCATCACCAGACCTCCTCAATCCTTGACATCTGTACCCTTAGAATTCCTTCTATCAGACAGTCCCAAATTCTTTATTTGACAAAATTCTGATTAGCTTTCAAGGATGAGTTCATCCACCATCTCCTTTGAGAAGCCCATGTGGAGCTGGTCACCATGTACTCTGGCTCCAAGAAAAACAAGAACAGACTAGGTTCACTCCTTCAGTATAGGAATACTATTTATTATATAGCAAATTACCTCGGCATGTCCACATCTCCTATGTGCTTCTGGAGAATAGAGGCTAAGAGCTCTTCAACTTCACATTCTCAACCCTTAACACACTAGCTGGCATAAGTAGGGACTCAGTGTCATATGAGTAAATTCATAAATGCAAAAAGTAACAATGGCATATTCTATGGATCAGTTGGTAGTATGCCCCAGTGCACCTGTTTGGTCTCAATATCCCAAAAGGGTAGCCACTTCCGTAGTGTAATTCCTTGGCAGGTCACTTACCTTTGTGTATATATAGCCCAGCCTAATATTTGCAGATTTAGAACACTGAATACACCTCTCTCGAAAAAAATAAATAAATAAATAAAAACTTAACAAACAACAAACCAACAAAACCACTGAAGACCAGGGAGCCATACAAGAAGGCTGGTAAACTCAGGCAAATCCACTCCACTGCTACACCAGAAGCTCAAATCCTCAAATCCAGCCATCAAAATGAGTGAAATGAATGAAAACTCAGCAATAATCTAAATGTTCTCTTTGACCTCAATAAAACTGGGGGAAAAATTAGCGCCCCAAATAATTTGTTACATAATGTATAACATATCCACAAATGGAATATTCTAGAACTATAAAAACAGATACAGACCCCCTTTTCCCATTGCAATTCAACCTCTACATTGTAGTCCTCAGAATACCACAGTGGTAAACCCTATTCTTGGGGATCAGGACCCCTCTGCTGTACTCAATTAACTTTCCTTTGGTGTTCTGTCACGTTCACTGGTATGATTTTTTTATTACAGTCTGTATCTCCCACAAGTACTAAGTGAATGACAGTGGAAAAAATGTCTTTTTCAATTTTTAAACAAGTTACCAAAGATGAATGAATCAATGAATGAACTTTCAACAAATACTGACATGAAAAAATAATGTGCAGGCACCTAGGTGGCTCAGTTGGTAGGGCATCTGCCTTCACCTTGGGTCATGATCCTGGGGCCCTGGGCTCCAGCCCAGGCTCCCTGCTCAGCAGGGAGTCTTCTTCTCCCTGTCCACCCCACTTGTGTTCTGTCACTATCTGTCTCTCAAATAAAATCTTTAATGAGAAAAAAAGAATGTGGATTTTAAAAAAAGATTACATAATTGCATGTTCAGCATAATCCTATTTTATGAAGGAAAAATGTTATACTCAGCTGCACATGTCCACACACACATACACACATACACACACACACACAGGAATCTGGAAGGTGCTTCACCAAGATGTCAAAATATGAATTTTCTAGCAAAGGTTAAAAGATCTGTGTGGGGTGATGCTGACTTCATTCTGAAGACTCTAGGCTCTTCTTTCTCTTTGGTGCTGTTCAGGGTAGTTTGCCCCTGAGTAATGGTCAGAATGGACAGCTTCCGTGAGCAGGAGGAGGAGGTAGCCTGCTTCTCTACCTTGTTCACCAACTATGAAAGCAACAGCTGTGATAGGAAAGTGAAGATGGACCATTCCAGCCACCATCAGCCACAGCGAGATGTCAGAGCCCAGGGCACATGCAGAGTGCTAGACCAGCCACATCTGGCACTGCAGAGCGAGCTGCATATCAGAATTGAGAAAAATAGGGCTTTTCATTCTAGTTTCCCAGCTTGAGCCGATTCACCATGGAGAGGAGAAGATGAAGAATGAAGGAGGCAAAAATACTCTGCGTCCTTACCCTGTCATGTCCCTGCAGAATATCTGGGGGAGAACCAGGTGGCTTTTCATGGTGATTTACTGGAAATACTGGACTAATGTGAAAGTCCCACTTACTCAGTCACTGTTCAAACTACAGGCTCAATATGGATATTTTACTAAAGCTGCAAAAAATAGGAAAATAACGATTTTTTTTTAATTTGGAAGGCTGGCAGGGATTAAGGAATACATACAAATGTTCACCATTATCATAATGGTAGACATAAGCAGCACTTCCCTTCAATACTTTGGATAAGTACACCTGTAATTTTGTCATACACATATATAGAAAAGGATATGTATGGTAATGTTTATTAAAAAATCAAAAGCAGGACAAACTGAGCCAGTATAGGCTTATATTCTTTGCCCTTTGATGGAACCATTCTCTCCTTGAAAATATATCAAATAAATCATTTAGGATATATGCCAATATGAAAATCTGGAAATATCCTACACTGTGACTAAGGAACTAATGGTACACCAAAAAGCAGAGCACTCTAAGTTTTTAAAACCACAAATGCAGCTGTGAATGTAGAAAGATGTTCATGATACAATATTAAGAGAGAAACAAGTTTTGAAACACTATTATTTAATTAAATTTTTAGAACACAATCATATACTTTAATATAAAGGTAATGTGAATATATTAAAATATAGATTTTATATTTATTTATATAAAATATATTTTATAACTAATGAAAGTATAATACAAATGGAAAGAAGTTGTGGTTAGGAGGGATTATTGATGTGGCTGTCTTCCATCTTTTTTTAATTTTCTATTTTTTTCTTTAAAAATGTGATGAACAATTTTTTATAAAGATTCATTTATTTATGTGAGAGGTAGACAGAGAGCACCCACCCCATGTGGGTGGAGCAGAGGGCGAGGGAGAAAGAATCTAAAGCCAAAACTCCACTGAGTGTGGAACCCAATGCAGGGGTCAATCCCACAACCACGAGATCTCAATCTGAGCTGAAACCAAGAGTCAAACGCTTAACCGACTGAGCTACCCAGGAGCACGGAAATGAACAATTCTTTTAAATTTTAAAAAAGGCAGGAACCAGAGCACCGGCTGGTTCAGTCAGTAGAGCGTGCAATTCTTGATCTCAGGGAAGTAGGTTCAAGCTCCACGTTTGGTATAGAGATTACTTAGAAATAAAATCTTTATTTGTTTTAAAGATTTTATTTATTTATTCATGAGACACACAGAGAAAGAGGCAGAGACACAGACAGAGGGAGAAGCAGGCTTCCTGCAAGGAGTCCAATGTGGGACTCAATTCGGGATCCCGGGATCACGGCCTGAACCAAAGGCAGATGCTCAACCACTGAGCCACTAAGGTGTCCTGAAATAAAATCTTTAAAAAAAAAAAAAAAAAAAAAGGGTGGTAAGGAAGAAAGGAAACTATAAAGGGAAAAGGGAGTAAGAACCCTAAGCTGGGATTTAGAAGAGCCAGCTGAGAAACCAGGTCCCATCAGAATAACCTGTGTAATTTGGGCTCAGAACCCAAGGAACATAAAGAGATACTGGGTATGGTTTGCATGTTCACAGAGCCAAGACAGTGTTTGCACCCTGGGCATCCCCTCTAAACCTTTCCCCTCAGGACGCCTGGATGGCTCAGCAATTGAGTGTCTTGCACTTCCTTGGTAAAAGTGGAGATTACCAGAGTACCTCCTTTCATAGCATTGTGTAGAAATTCAAGTGCTATAGGACCCTGGGTGGCTCAGTGGTTGAGCATCTGCTTTTGGCTCAGGGCGTGATCCCGGGGTCTGGGATCAAGTCCCACATCTGGCTCCCCACAGGGAGCCTGCTTCTCCCTCTGCCTCTGTCTCTGCCTGTCCATCTCTCATGAATAAATAAAATCTTAAAAAAAAAAAAAAAAAGGAAAGGAAAACATGATGTCAAGTGAGAGAAGCTGAATAGAAAGACCACATAGGGATCCCTGGGTGGCTCAGCAGTTTGGTGCCTGCCTTTGGCCCAGGGCGTGGTTGTGGGGTCCCAGGATCGAGTCCCACGTTGGGCTCATGGCACGGAGCCTGCTTCTCCCTCTGCCTGTGTCTCTGCCTCTTTCTCTCTCTATCATGAATAAATTTTTTAATTTTTTTAAAAAGAAAAGACGACATATTCTACGTTTCCATCTATATGAAATGCTCAGAATAGGCAAATCCATAGAGAGAGGAAATGAATTAGTGCCTCTTAGGAGGCAAGGAGTTGAGGGGATCAGGAGAAGTGCCATGAATGGTTATGGGATTTCCTTTTGTGGGGAGGAAATTGTTCTAGACCTAAAGAATCGTGTTGGTTGCACAACGGAATGTACTAAATGTCACTGAATTGTATACATTAAAATGATTAAAATGGTGAATTTTATGTTGTCTAAATTTTACCTGAATTTAAAAAAATACTCTGACAGCATTAAAAAACTGTGATTATACTATAATTATATAGAATGTGCTGGAGTAGACAACATAATGTAGAAAGCAAAAGAATTAACTATTCCATGAAAACCAGTGCTCGGTACAGCACCTTGCTGCAGAGCATCGACTTTCATAACTGGCAGCTCTAGAACCAAAGCCTTGCGTGTCACATCACGGTTACATATCCTTAGGTAAGTTTTATACCCTGCCTGAGACGCACTGTCCTCATTCATAAACTGCGTATTACTGCCATTGGCATGGTGAAATGCTTTTTCTATTAGTTGTCACTTAGTGTAAAAGTGATGATGAGGAGGATGAATGCATACTTCCTCCTCTTTTTCCTTCGTATCTGTACTGAGTGTTGCTAACCTACCTGGTGATCATTACATTAAAAGCAAAATGACCAGGGCCCTTGGGTGGCTCAGTGGTTGAGCATCATGATTCTGGGGTCGTGGGAAGGAGTCTCACATTAGGATCCCCATGGGGAGCCTGCTTCTCCCTCAGCCTAAGTCTCTGCCTCTCTCTGTGTCTCTCATGAATAAATAAATAAACAAACAACAATAAAAAAACCCTTTCCCCTCTACAAGTGCCCCTCCCTGCCTCTCCATTCCCTCCAGGTGTGTGTACATTACTTCTTTCCTAAGGTTGGCTGTTTTCTAAGGGTGGAGTGCTACCATGTTCATCAAATAAACTAGAAAAATGACCTAACTTGGGGTTGCTTACCAATTGTGGAAGAGGCTAGGTAGTCAGCACAACAGGTGAGAGGGTAAGACATTATGGAACAGTCCATGATGGGGATTGTGGCCAACCAACAGGATGGGCAGCGAGCCACTCAAGGGCTCCTAGCTCTCACCAGGCAGGACCGAAGACCAGGAGTGTCTACCCATCTTCAGATCTTTTCGAGGAACAACTGAAAACTCAGATTTCTGGGATGTTTGATGTGGCCATTACTAAACGGGTGCACCCTTGGGTGAGTTATTTAGGTAACTTGTGGGTTGTTGTGATAGTTAAATGGCAATCTGTACAAAGTGCTTAGAAAGTTCCCCAGCCCAGGCACCTGGGTGGCTCAGTGGTTGAGCATCTGCTTTTGGCTCAGGTCATGATCCCGGGGTCCTGGGATCAAGTCGCACATCAGGCTCTCTCTATCATGAATAAATAAAATATTTTAAAAAACAAAGAATGAAAGTTACCCAGCCCAAGGTGAGGCCTGAGTGTTAATCCTTATCCAATCAACACCCCCCCCACCGGCTATCCTGAACGACCACTACCTGATGGTGACAAAGCTCCCTGAGGACAGGGCCTATGACGCCACTAGCTTTGTCTGCCTGGCCACAGGCATAACAGTGGATAGCAGGAGGCACACTGCTGGCACCAGTGTTTCCTGAATGCATGAATCAATCAGGGAATAATTCCTAAATAGTTAGGATCCACCAAGTCCTGTTTGCATCACCAGCCCAGACCCACCCAGCATCAAGGGCATGAATAAGCTCCACAGGAAGCAGCTCCTGGTCAGGCTGCCCTGCAGGTGGCCCCCAGAGCCTCTGCCTTTTACTTGCACTTTTGGAATTCTGTTCTGGTTGGAGACTTGGGATATGGCAAGTGTGGGCAAGAGGAAAACAGATGGCTATCCCAGGGGTGACTCCATGTAACTGCTGATCTATCAAGAGTCTAGAAGCCACTCCTCCCTGCCCTGTCATTTGTTTATGAATCTTCCTGCTGAGAAAAATCACCATAGGTTTTTTTGGTCCATATGCTGTTCTGGAAAGTTGGCCCTGTGTCAGAAGAAGTGGGAAATGCCAGTGGCTTCCTACCACAGGCATCTCACCTGGCCCAGGCCTGGGAGTCTTTGTGCAAAGAATTGTTACCTCAGCCATCAGGCCCATAAGCCCTACCTTGAGGCCAAACCTCAAATCATCCCACAGACCAGGATATACAATAGCAACCACTGGTAGGACGTGTGGCAGACTCCACACTCCACAATGTTAACCATCCTTATACCAACCCAACAACAAGCCGTTCGGCTTAATATTCCCATTTTACCGAGGAGGAAAGCACATCTCCAAGAAGTGAAGGAACACACCAAACATCGAATGGTAGCACTCAAATTCCAAAGGGAATTTGACCCCAAAGACAAGGCCCTTAATCACTTCTTCATTTAACTTCCCAGAGACAGTCTCCGTACTGTGGGAAAACCTGTCAGGCTGTCCATGTATCAGCCACAGGGCCCCCACACACAGTGCACTTAGCATCTATCACTTGGAGAGCATTCGGGGACATCCAGTCTTTCCTCCTCCGAACGCCACTGGAAATCGGTCCACACCATTCACTTGAGCAGTTAATCATTTCCTGAGGACTGAGCTCCCTCAAAAAAAATTACGAACCAAAAAAAAAAAAAACTACGAACCATCAAGGGGCCTGGGTGACAGGATGGACCATCCTGCCATCACCCAGCTTGACAAAGACTCGTTGAGTTCTTAAACCCTTTTAGCTAGATTATAGGACAGAATGGCCTTTTAAATATTTTTGCATGTTTTTACTGAATTCTTGACTTCTCCATGAGCCCACTCTGACTATCCCACTTAATACTATAATCTACTAGGGCACCCAGGTGGCTAAGTTGGTGAAGAATCTGCCTTCATGGGGGCAGGCCCGGGTGGCTCAACGGTTTAGCACCGCCTTCAGCCCAAGGCATGATCCTGGAGTCCTGGGATCAAGTACCACGTCGGGCTCCCTACCTGGAGCCTGCTTCTCCCTCTGCCTGTGTCTCTGCCTCTCTCTCTCTCTCATGATCTGGTCCTGAGATCAAGCCCTCTGCTCAGTGGAGAGCCTGCTTCTCCCTCTCCCTCTGCCTGCCACTCCCCCTTACTTGCTCTCTCTGGCAAATAAATGAAATCTTTAAAATAAAAATTGAATACTATAATCTACTACACCCCGGGCATTTTCAATGCCTTGACCCTACTCTTTTTCCAGAACCCTTATCAATTTCTAATGTACTTCATAATTACCAATTGATAGCTTACCAACTGTCTTACCCTACCTGCTTACCCTTGCTAGACTACAGTATCCAAAGGCAAGACTATTTGTCTGTTTCTTTAACCAATATACTCTTAGGGCTGCAACAGAGCCTGGCATGGAGAAGCATTCAATATATATCTCTAACCGTGCTGAGCCGAAATGAAGGTTCTCACTGTTTGATACCTCAAATTCCTCCTCTTCAATTTAGCAGTTCTAGTACTGCCGGCTCCATGCACTGTCATGAGAAAGCAAGGGCGAGAGACATATGCGGAGCTTTGGTATAAGGCCTGGCACACAGTGAGCATTCGGTACCTCTTGCCTATTCTTTAACCCATAAAATGAAATCTGTGCTGTATTCTGTACCAGCCTTCATAGACTGAGTCACTAACTGCTATTCTTGCCATGAGTCAAGCCATTTCTGAGGTTGGGAGAGGCATTCTTCATTACGTACAATGCCTCTTAGAGCTATTTATTCTATCAAGGATGCTGAGCGTTTATTTCTTTATACTGTAGACAGACGTCTATAATGTTGACAAATGTCTGTAATGATCGGTAAACAAATATGGAAAGGAGGGACTAGATGGAATTTAATAGGCTGCCTGAACCCTGAAATAAACAAATAAATATATATAATATATAATACATATTATAATTATTATATAATTATATATTTTATATATATATATATAAATTTCCAAGGCTCAAGGTCAATTCAACACTGGGGTAGACACTCTGGGCCTCCACTGATTCCTCAATTTCAATCCAAGTGAATGAGGGGGAACTCTGTAACAATCAAGTGCAAGCATATTCCTTTTACTGGCTTTGCAGCTCTGCATTTTTAGAAATGGAAGGTTTGCAGCAACGCTGCATGAGGCAAGTCTATGGGTGACATTTTTCCAACAGCCACTCCCTCCCTTCGTGTCACCTGTGTCATATTTCTGTAATTTCTTGCATATTTCAA
Source organism: Canis lupus dingo (assembly GCF_003254725.2). Classification (NCBI taxonomy): domain Eukaryota; kingdom Metazoa; phylum Chordata; class Mammalia; order Carnivora; family Canidae; genus Canis; species Canis lupus. Next base: position 25,695,577 of record NC_064262.1, on the reverse strand, counting down.
ACTTCTTCATTATTATTATATTTGTTATGGTGACGTGTGATCAATGATTATGATTCATTGAAAACTCAGGTGGTTACACTTTTTAGCAATAAAGTGTTTTTTAATTAAGGTCTTTACATGGTTTTTTTAGACATAATGCTATTGCACACTCAGTAGATTACAGTATAGTATACACCTAACTTTTATATGCACTGGGAAACCAAGAAAAAACTTACGTTCGACTTGCTCTATTATGATACTTACTTTATTGGAGTGATCCGGAACTGAACACACAATATGTCTAATGAACATGCAATGTGTCAAACGTATGCTTGTATTCACATTCTGATCTTCCCACAAGACCCTGATCTTCCAGAGGGTAAGGGCAATATCTCAATGCATCTTTATACCTCCTGGCCCCAGCAAGATGACTGGACTGAAGCAGCCCTGAGGTGGCGGTGCAGGGGGGAAGGGGAGGGAAGAAAGGGAGAGAGTAAGGATGTCTAGGGAGGACAGGTGGGAAAGAAGGTGGAAAGGTGACAGGAAGGAGGAGGAGGAGGAGGAAAGGAAGGGAAGAACAGGATTGTGTGCATAAGGGAGACTGCCATTTTAGTAAAAAAATAAAGAAATAAAAAGTCTGTGGTCTTTATGCTTTTATACCTTCCTATAGGTGTGAACTGATGATCATCCTGGTAACACTGGATGCCTGGGGTGGGACTCACAAGGTTTGAGACTGGAGGGGGAGAGAATGCCAGAACTTTTTCTTCAAGCACTTGTGTCATGCCTGACTGGCTCTGCTATGGGGACTGTGTGACACGGAGGATCCATCCCGCTGAGAGCACAGCACTGAGAGAAAAGAACATGGCAACTGCAGCAGGGAAAGGGGACAAAATAATTAGGGGATCCTGGTACTTCCCAGTAGGCAAGTACTTGATCTCGGGGGCGGGGAACAAGTGGCCACCAGCCAAACCAGCACAGCCTGAAAGAAATATGGCAGGTGGAGTAAGGTGCAGAGAGGAATAAGGAAGACCCTTTCACCTGGGACCAGACTCATGAACAGGACAGGACAAAGGACTTGAGACATTAGTGGTGGATCTGGGCTACTCAGCACCACCTCAATGCGAAATTTTCTAGTGAATGCCGGGAAAGAAACTCAAAGCCTTGCCTTGAAGACAAAGCTATATATATGGGAAGGGATTGCCACCCTTCCTTTTTCCTTCACCCCAGTGAATCAGTGATCCTTCTTGAACTATTCTAGAAAATCCTGGATGAATCACTCTTGCATATGTGATCCAGCCATATCCACTGCAGTTCCCACGTGTTTATGTCTATAAGCAAGAACATTCTCTTTCATGTCAGGTCTGCCTCCCAGTCTCTGCAATCAACACGCTGCAATCACAGTTCTCAGTCTACTCACTAACTTACCAGCTGGGGGACCTGGGGGGCCCCTGGAACCTGGTCTCTTCAGACCTCCAGCTTCCTAACTGGGAAAACTGGGAAAGTGACAGTACAGAGCTCATGGGTTGCTATCAGCATTAAATTAGTTAATTCCATTGGCACAGTGATTAGTACATAGGAAGCTCTTGATAAAAAGTTGTTTCTTTTAGGCAGTGCTTCATATACTGCTCACAATCACCCTATGATCCAAGTGTTTATATTATTAGTTCCATTTTACAAAAACGTGTCTCAGGAGTGAAGTAAATTTCCCAAAGCTAAATAGCTAGGACATAAATGGCAGAGCCAGAGTTTTGAATCCAGATTGAAAACTCATGTTCCCAATTCATAATTATATTCTCTCCAGGTCTTCCCACTTCTTTCACTATCTTCCTTTAATATATTTTACCCCATACCTCTATTCCTTTATTCCTCTATCGATTCCTCTTCTACTGTCCTCTTTCTGGCCTACACATATCTAAGGATGCAAACACACACTCTGAGCCAAAGAGCTCAAACATGAGATGTAAAAAGGAAAAGATCAAAAATCAGACTCCATTTGGCTGTGTCTTCTACCAACCATCCAACCCAATTTTTCCACACCTATGTAAATACACAAAAGAAATGAGCGTTTGTGTCTACTAAAACACTCCGACAAGAATAAATACAGAATTTTTATTGAAAATAAACCCACACTACAAACTACCCAGATGCCTTTGAATAGAAGAATGAATAAATCTACTATGGTATTTGCATACAATAGAATATTACACAAGCAATAGTAAATGACTATGAGACATACAACAAAAAGGATATATCTCACAAATATTCTGTTAAACAAGTTAAACCAGTCATAAAAGAATATACAGTATACAGTTTTTGCTTATTTGAAACTCAAGAGCAGGCAAAAAAATGTATGGTAATAGAAGCCAGCACGGCAGTGACCTCTTTAGAGAGAGCACCAAGTAGAAAGAAGCACCAAGGAACCTATGGGGGTACTTCTAGATCTCAATCTGGGGGATGGCTTCAGGTTCAAAGGTCACGGAGCTGTATTTAATATTACTGCACTTTCTATATCTTGTGTATTCTAGTGTTCAATAAAAAAGTTTTAAAAGAACAAAAGGTAATAAAAATATCTGAATTCATTTCATGGCCGAAGTCTCCAGGGTTCTGAGGCAGCAGCCAACATGGTGGGCTTTGGTGCTATTCAAAGAGAAGTGCTGACTTGCCTCTTAGCTGAGACCTGAGACAACCTTATTTGTGGAAATGAGAATGGTGTAGATCAGGGCACATCCAACGGGGTCACAGCCAAATTCATCTGCTGTTCTCTGCATCTCTTGGCCCCGATGCAAGCTCTCAGGCTTGCAGAGATCTGCAGCAAAAACTGAAACACAGCTCATCCACAGCTGGCTTGTTTATGCTTATTCTACATCACTGTTCTTTTGCTAACCCTCAAAATTAATTCCTATTTCACATTTCCTGGCACATTTGATGGATTTTTGTTGGTATATTATGATACTCTGGTTCTCTATCTCCCCCTTATTTGACCTGGAATGCATTCTTGCAAGATATTGATTCCCTTGGACAACAAAAGTTTCAGACAAAAGGGGTTGTTGGAACCATTCATTTTATTATCAGGCACAGTATTACATCAGTCACCTACATTTTGTAGGAAGTAAGGACAGCATGACAGTATGTCAAAATTCTTCTAGATTTGGTTTTCGACAATGGTACCAAGACAATTAAATGGGAAAAAAAAAGAGTCTTCTCAAGAAATGGTGCTGGGACAATTTTATATATACATGCAAAAAGGACAAAGTTGGAACCTTTCCTGACACTACACACAAAGTTAGCTCAAAATGTATCACAGATGTGAATATAAGACTTAAAACCATAAAACTCTTGGGGTACCTGGCTGACTCAGAAGAGCATGCAACTCTTGATCTCAGGGTTTTCATATACCCCATATTAGGGGTAGAGATTACTTAAATAAATAAAACTTGTGACACCTGGGTAGCTCAGGGTTTGAGTGTCTGCCTTTAGCTCAGGGCGTAATCCCAGGATCCAAGATCAAGTCCCACATCCGGCTCCCTGCAAGGAGCCTGCTTCTTCCTCTGCCTATGTCTCTCATGAATAAATAAATAAATCTTTAAGAATAAATAAATAAATAAATAAAACTCTTTTAAAAACTATAAAATTCTTAGAGTAGTAAATCTTCACAGCTGTTGTGTTGGGCAAAGCGTTCTTAAACATGAACCTAAAGCACAAACACAAACGAAAAGTTACAGAGAGTTTTGTACTATGAATGAGACCATCTCAAGAATTAAAATATGCCTCCACAGAATGGGAGAAGATATTTGCAAATTAAAAACCAATAAGGGACTTGTGTCCATAACACCAAAAGAACTGTTACGACTCAATAACAGAAATAACACAGTTTAAAATTAGGGAAAGCATCTGACTAGATATTTCTCCAAAAAAGATACACAAATGGCCAATAAGCCCGGGAAGATGCTCAAGATCATTAACTACCAGGGAAATACAAACCAAAACCACAGTGAGATACCACTTCATACACTTGAGATCAGTGTACTTCATACACTTGAAGTAATAATACATGTTGGCGGTGATGTGACAAAATTGGATCCTTCATACACTGCTGGTGAGAATGTAAAATAGTGCAGCTGCTCTGGAAAGCAGTCTGGCAATTCCTCCAAAAGTTAAACATAGAGTTTCCATATGAACCAGCAATTCCACTCTCAGGTATATCCTCCCCATCAAAAAAATTAAAACATATGTCCACTCAAAACTTTATACATAAATATTCATAGCAACAGCATTCATAATAGCCCCAAAGTAGATACAACCAAAATGTCCACCAACTGGTGGAATGGATAAACAAAATGTATATCTACATTATGAAATACTGTTCAGCCATAAAAAGGAATGGAGTGCTGATAAATGCCACAACATGGATGAATTGCATAAACATTATGCTAAGTAAAAGAAGCATTCACAGAGGACCTGACCTCATATTGTAGGTTCCATTTATATGAAATATCCAGAACAAGCAAATCTATACAGACAGTGTTGATTTGTAGTTGCCTAGGGCTGAGGTTTAGGAGAGTCATCATGAACAGGTACAGGCTTTATCTGGAGATGATGAAAATGTTAAATTAGATTTGGCTGATGGGGGGCAGCCCGGGTGGCTCAGCGGTTTAGCACCGCCTTAGGCCCAGGGCGTGATCCTGGAGACCAGGGATCGAGTCCCACGTTGGGTTCCCTGCATGGAGCCTGCTTCTACCTCTGCCTGTATCTCTGCCTCTCTGTGCCTCCCTCTCTCTCTCTCTAAGAATAAATGAATAAATCTTAAAAAAAAAAAAAAGATTTGGCTGATGGTTACATAATTCTGTGACTATATTAGAACTAGTGAACTATAAACTTTAAGTGGGTAAATAGTATGGTATATAAACTATATCTCCATAGAGCTGTTATATATTTTGTAAAAGAAAGAAATGAGGAAAAGGGAGAAGAAATGGCTATGACATTAAATAATAAAAAACAAAATAAAAAACCTCACAGGCCACTGAAGCTTTATGAGCAGAAGACTATGACTTCAGTTAGTGGTGCAAAGACCTAGGGCTGACTCTCCTCTGATCTAACCAGCCCTGTGACTTTGGGAAAGGCACATCTCCTCTGGGTCTCCTTGTGAAATGAAGGGTTATGTCTCACTTCTCCTCTATTCTTTCCTGATTCTTAAAAATGCATTACAGATCCTCAGATAACATGATAAGGAAGAGGAAAAAGATAAAGAGTAACTAAAACTGATCAAGCTTTTACTTCATGATACTGCCTTACAATTATTAGCCCATTTAATTCTTCCAATTTTAGTATATGTTTCTATATAAGGAGCACCATTCAATTCTCCCAGGAATCTTGTGGAATACATAATACTCTCCCCATTCCACAGAAGAGTCCAGAGGGGAAGGCATAGGACACTTTGCCTTTCAAAGATATTATGAAGGGAAATTCTAGGATGACAACTGTGGAAAGGACATAGACAGGACCCAGTCTGACTTAGAGCAGGAAAACAATAGTAGAGGACTTCAATAATTATTTTTTTAAAAGGAACTGATGGATTCTTTGAGTGGTCTGGCTATGTTGGCAGCATTTTTCAGTTCTTCTTGAAAGTCTGAGGACACTTTGGAGATGGCCACAAAAACAAAAACCTTAAAGCAACAGAAAAGCAAAGTCTGGTATCATTAGTGTTCAATAGAAAGCAATATGATTATAGTATACTATGTGGCTCAACTATGAATGTTAATCCAAAAATGCTGATATGCTGACACTGATATGTAGATATTAAGAAGACAGAAGAAAGAAAACAAGTTTTAATTGGAGTGAGAAAATTAAGTAACTTCCTTACTAGGGAAAAGAATCGGTAATGATAGATAATACCCACATTTGAAACTGCAAGAAGTAGGAACACAAACATGATTTCTAAATCTGGAAGGAAGTATGAGAAGAAACAGCTTATAGAGTCAAGTATGGTTCCTCTCCGGGGTCCTATCGAAAGGTGGGGAGGGTGATGCTGGGAACACCTATGGTTTTTATCAATCAAAGTACTTTTTGAGCGTCTTAAAATTATCTAATGTATGACTTTAGAGTCTTTAATAAAAATTAATTAAAACCAAATGAAAATCTTATTCAAGTTTGAGCTGGGATTCAAACGTTGGTGGAAGTCCAAAATCCAAGTAACGACCAACATATTCTGTGATCTCACCTATGGGACTTTGCTCCCATGGAATTTATATAAAATGCTCTTGACAAGGTCTTAGAAAACACCTTTATATATTAAGACATTTTTTACATAGTCACTAATATAAGTTCATTCATTCCAGAAAAGAGATGGAGCCCTCAGCTCAACTCCTACCAACATTTAACTGGGATGAGTAACACCAGTCATTAAGGCAGAGCCAGAAACACTGGCAGTGTCCCTGCAAGTATGAGCAGCTCTCAAAAGCCTGCAGATATTTTAATGTGTTTTTCTCTCCTTCCACCCATGGGGACAGGTTCCCCAGAGACTACCTCTGCTTGTATCTAGCTGCAGAGAGCACATCTCATCCTTGAAGAAAGTGCCTTAGGTTTCAGGCATGGAATTAATAAGGTGGATAAATACTTTCACCTGAAACAGCCACCAACACAGTCACCTGGATTTTTCAGTTAACCAATCTTTAAATGCTTTCTGGTCATCAGGAAAAAAAAAAATAAACAAACAAAAACAATGATAACTTTCAAGAATAGCACAGCCCACAACAAAACAGGACCATGGTATATCACACAAAACCACTCTGGCTTTTTTTTTTTTTTTTTTTTTTTTTTTTTTTTAAAGATTTTATTTAGTCATGAGAGACACACAGAGAGAGATATGCAGAGACACAGGCAGAGGGAGAAGCAGGCTCCATGCAGGGAGCCCGATGCGGGACTTGATCCGAGGACTCCAGGCTCACGCCCTGAGCCGAAGGCAGACGCTTAACCACTGAGCCACCCAGGCGCCCCCACTCTGGCTTTTGACAAAATCTTTAACCTAACAGAAACTTCAGGCTTCATGTCAACAGTTTGGATACACAAATGTAGGTCCATTCTTTAGCTGTCCAAAATAAAGAGAAAAATCATCATTCTCTCCAGTTCTAAAGTAAGTGTTTATTATACCCCAAAATTAAAAGGAAGAAATTAAAGGACAAATCAAAGAGACAAAATGGATAGGTTTCCTCCCATCGTGGCATATTACATTTGTGACAGTTTAAATATTATACTTCGCTTTAAGGCTGTCAGCTTATTTACAAATAGCTCAGAGCCCAGCTCCTCATCACAGCCCCAAGGCAGGCTGCCTGGATTGATTTAATGACCAGCTCTGACCAGAATTTGCCTCCAATTTATCTATGTAACAGGTGGGCAGGTGAGGGAGGAGCAGGGGGTGGGAATGTTTTTTCCATAGGAGAGGTTCCTCCTCTAAGCTTCATCATTCACCCTATCTGAGCAGTCTTCACCTGCCACTGTGGCTAGGGCTCTTCCAGTTAGATGCTGGAGTGATCAAGGTCTATGCAGGTCTGGCTTTGGCATGGCTTCCATGCCATCAAACCACCTTAAAAAAAAAAAAAAAAGCTCCTCAGTAAACAAGAGTATCCCCACCAGGCAGACCCACAGCCTAATTGGGGGTGAGTCAGCTCATCAATGCACTGGAGATTTTGGCTGAAACCTTACTGAACATTTCTCAACTTGTTGATGTTAAGCCAGAAATTAAGATGGAACCACAGGAAGAATAGAAGTAATTTAAGTTCACTGAGAGTTCCAGGCTCCGCAGCTAAACTCCCCAAAAGTGATCATTCTGCATTTGCTTTGAAGGACTGTGGAAGAGCGAACCCACCTCCAGCTGCAGCACACAGAATTTCAAGATAGGAGTCAAGGCTTTTTGCAGGGAGAAGTTATGGCCACCTGCATTACGGAAGAAGCAGGTCCCCTTTGTGAGTAAAACCAGCTTGTGATCATGTTATTACAGTCTGAATAAATATTACAATGTACGAAGGGACATGATGCACCAAGCTTCACATGTTCTAATAGCCCTAGGCAACCAGACTGCCTGTGTTCCCATCCAAGTTCCCCTCCATGCAGACTATGTGTCCACAGGCAAATTTCTTAACCTCTCTGTGCTCAGTCATCTGTGATTTGGAAATAATCATGATTCCTACAACTTAGAGGGGAGTTAAAATGTTGGAAGGAGATAATCTGGGTAAAACCTACTACATATAAAAGACTGAGATTGTAGTAATAGAAGAAATGGTTGTTTTTCTGCAAATGCTCTATCCTTGAGCTATAGTTGCTTGAAATAGTTGCTTTTCTTTTTACTTTCTGTTTTTTTAAAGACTTTGAGAAAGTGAGAGAGAGAGAGAGAGAGAGCACATAAATGGGAGGAAGGGCAGAGAGGGAGAAGAAGACTCCCTGCTGATCAGGGAGCCAAACATGGAGCTCAAACCCTGGACCCCAGGATCATGACCTGAGGTGAAGGCAGACACTTAACCAACTGAGCCACCCAGGCACCCAAAATGGTTGTTTTTCTTATTGTTGGCATCACCCTAGTAGTAAGCAGTCAGTGACCTATGGTGTGCCATTGTGGGCTGTGTATATTCAACACCTCACACTTCCTGTTAGGAGAGACTCCCCATGTCAAAATTAAGCAAAAACATCAGAAATTTCGAAGTGGAAGCATAGAAAGAGAGCTATGTATTGGCAGGACAGTTGTTAACAAGAAATAAGGTTGAACAGTCCCAAAACAAGGGCCCTTAATACAGACAGGGCGGAAGGACCAGCATATCAAATGGCCGTGTCATATAATAAGCATCACACACTTCACTTTTGAGGAGCTGATGAACAGTGGACAACCGTGGACCAGAGAGCCGGTCCTTGCTAACACACCAGAGCGTTAAAGGCAGGGAAGAAATGGCCTTGATTTTTCTCCATTAGAGAAAATCATAGCAAAGTCACTGCACTGAGGGTAAAATTCAAAGAAAGAGTTGTAACCTCCTGGATTTAAAAAAAAGGGGGGGTTGAGACAGTACTCTCGGCCAGGGACACATTTTAACAAAGCCACATCACTTTCAACTTTTACATTTTTATGGCAAATAAAATGACTTTGGGACTGATTTTAGCTCTTGTTTTGCACCCTAATCGCCATAACAGCAAGGATCGAGTCTTATTCATGGCTATACACTCAGTATGTAGAACAATGCCTGGCACATAATAGGTAGATAATAAATATTTGCTGAATGCATAAATCATTTATCTAAATCTCTTAACGGGCAAACACTAAGGACTCAGTAAATAAACGGATGCCTGATTATCACTACTATATTTCTCTACAGAAAGATCAATCTATTTCTTTGGATCCCCAGAATTTGCAAGTCTTAAATGCAAAGTTCATACTCAGTAAGTACTTCATGAATAAACAAAGAAAAAAATATTTGCCACAATTTCCCAAACAGATGCCTACCGTCATAGTATTTTTTTTTATTTTTTTAATTTTTATTTATTTATGATAGGCACACAGTGAGAGAGAGAGGGGCAGAGGGAGAAGCAGGCTCCATGCACCCGGAGCCCGACGTGGGATTCGATCCCGGGTCTCCAGGATCGAGCCCATGGGCCAAAGGCAGGCACTAAACTGCTGCACCACCCAGGGATCCCGATGCCTACTGTCATAAATGAGGAATTAAATGAAACTAAAATCATACATACACAGGCAGAAACACAAACTCTGCAATTTTCTGTATATATATTGAACATTTCTTTCCTAGAGAAGACAAAAGAATCCACATAATAGAAAAGGTAATTAACCAGTGACTTTTTTTTTTTTTTTTTTTTTTTAATATTACAACCTGGAAGCTCATCACTGGTATTCCTCTTTTCCACCCAAAAAGCAAACTCCTTGAGGGTAAAAACTGGAGAAGAGATTAAATCCAAGATTGCTATTTCCAGTAGGCCAGGGGAAAAAAAAAAAAAAAACAGATGAATGCTAAGGATGAGATTTTAGAGTTAATTACAGACTTCTTTTGAGGTTGGCTAATAAAATTTTAACAAAAAGGAGATGGTTCTCCCTTGCCAATTTTTTCACCCATGCTCCTGTCTTCATTTAAAAAATTGACAGAACTGGGGGGTCCCTGGGTGGCTCAGCAGTTTAGTGCCTGCCTTCAGCCCAGGGCATGATTCTGGAGACCCGGGATTGAGTCCCATGTCGGGCTCCCTGCATGGAGCCTGCTTCTTCCTCTGCTGCTGTCTCTGCCTCTCTCTCTGTGTGTGTCTCTCATGAATAAATAAATAAAACCTTTAAAAAAATTGACAGAACTTCATAACTAAACAATATCAAAGATTATCTACTGTCCCAATGTCACATTTTAGCAATGGAGTAAAAGCAGAGGTGTGGCAATTTCATGAGAAAACAAAATTACGTTGTCATATTCACTGTTCTCAGAACATAACATAATTAACACAAACTGACCTTAGATCTGGACAAGCCATTACTACCCTGTATATATGTGCAATTTTGCTTTACTGCTTTTTTATACCCTTAAATTCTATCTTCCCTGTAACTTGACATCTTTCATAGGAATTCATGTACAAGAAGGTCTTTCAGCAGGTACAAGTGAACCAGGATTCCCAAATCCACATGGAGGAAGTGGTAAAGACCTAAGCCATGAGATCTAGATCAATGGGTAAAACATGGTTTCCTGCCATCACTATTCCCCCAAATCAAGTAGGTCCAGCCCAATCTGATGAAGTCCTGGCTTCTATGCCTGGAGTGATCCAACGAGAGCTCAAGCATTTGTGGCTACACCACATGCTCTATGATATAAGCACATATCTCATCTATTTTATTTTTTTAAGTAAGCTCCATGCCCAGTGTGGGGCTTGAACTCATGACCCTGAGGATCAAGAATTGTGTGTTCTAGTGACTAAGCCAGCCAGGTGTTCCCTCATCTATTAAACTAAAGCCAGATAGACCCTAAAACATGTTCTCAGTCAACAGGCCACAGAGAGGACAATAATATCTCCCTAATTCCTCAGTGACATTTTCCCTGGTTCCTAGAAAGAAAGGAAACAACACAAAATTACATTTTTCACATGAATGAGTGATCAAGAACAAAGTGGCATCCATAGAATTTTAGATTTTTAGGGAAGAGTCATTCAAGTCATATGTACTTTTCTGTGACACATAAACTCATGTCCAGAGCAGTGAGCAATATCCCAGAGACAGGAGCCAATTCAGATCTCCCAGTTCCCAATCCTATGATGTTTCTACTACCCTGACTGAAGAGATAGTTATATGAGTGCTCCAGAGCTGCGGAAACATAGCCATGATTTGTCACGCCTGCCACCTTCCCTGCCATACTAAATCAGTTTGTCTTTCAAGGCCAAATTAAATGTAACCTCCTCTGTGGGGTCTACCTTATCTTCCTCCTGCCCAGATGAGATCAATCACTTCTTATTCTATGTCAACAATTCAGCCCTTTCCTTGACCTGTCGGTTACCTTTGGTTCACTCGATCCTGTAATAAATTTTATCACTCACCTCCCTTCTCTTTCTCTGGACTGGAAGCTCCCTGATGGCTGGGTTCATCTTTCTAGTCTCCCATTCTCTCCCCTTCATCCCCAGTCTCCTACACCCTGCACATTTCTACATAGTCATTAAAATGTTAATTTACCCAACAAATATTTACCAAGCTCCTACTTCACATGCTGAGGATGTAACAATGACAAAGACAGAAAATGAACTTCCACCAATGCAGTCTTCACTCTTAAAAGGGAAAAGTCACATCAAAGAATTATTCAAATACTGATGGGTGGTATGCAATCATAAGGTGAAATATGTATTTAAGTGAGGAGAAATGCTTGCAGTAAGCAAGAAGGGTAACGCCCCTTGAAAGAGGTTCTCCATATGGTCATGCACATTTGGGAATGTTTTAAATGTTTTGGATCAGCAGTACAATGTATTCAATCCAACCAGTTCAATGGTTGACTCCACCAACAAGAAAAGTATGTTTGGGGAAGTACAGTCAACAGCAATGATTCAAAGTCAAGCTTTGACCTTTAGTGACCAAAAGAAGGAGGGAAAACTGGAATAAGATTTTGGAGGAGACTTTTAAAGAACACAACCAAAGTCAAATGAGGAAGGATTAGAGTAGTGAATGTGCAAAGTGTTCCCCAAGGAAGAGTTTTACGCTGAGATCTCTGAGATCTAAACTATGACTATGACTCAGATAGGTGGGTTGAAGAGGATGTGAGCCAGAAAAGATGTAGATCCTCTCAGGAGTAAGGAACAGCAGATTTATGTCAAACCTGGAGTCAAGATTATGAATAACGAGCACACTGTAGGCGTCTAATAGTTGTGAAAGAAACCAATTTTTAGTTTCCTTCACCCCTTCTTCTTTCACCACTACGCTCCACATATAGCAGCCTGATCCTGCCTGGCAGATGTGTCAATTCCTCCCAAATACCATTCCAAACAGTCTCCCAGGAAGCAACACACATAAATTTAAAATCACTCTCTTATCTTAAAGGACAAGATGATCTCAGCGTAAAAATTGCACAGAAGGATTTAGGGAACTTGTGTTTTAATGCCAGTTTTGTTGTTAATTTACCAGGTGGCCTTTGACAAGTTGATAAACGACCTTATGTCTTCACTTCTCTGTCTATAAAATGATTATCCAGAATGACCCTGTTTCTTAAAGACACTGGAATTTTATGAGATCTGAAAGGATGTACCAGTGAATCTGCTTGAAAGTGATTCAGCAATATACTCAACTAAAAAAATTGTTTAGGGACACCTGAGTGGCTCAGTCAGTTAAGCATCTGCCTTTGGCTCAGGTCATGATCCCAGGGTCCTAGGATTAAGCCCCACGTCAGGCTCCCTGCTGAACAGGGAGTCTGTCTCTCCCTCTCCATCTATCTCTCCTACATCTCATGCTCTCTCTCTCGTCTCTCAAATAAAAACTGTTTAAAAAGTTGTTTTAAAGTACCTAAAATTTGCTTGATTTGTTGATGTAGAGGAATTTTATTCCAAAAGATCATGTCTTTTTTTTAATCTAAGTAGTTTAAAATCTCTGCTAGAGCATTTACCCTAATTGGAAAAATAATAATGGTCCAATTCTCAAGACATGCAACAACTGAAAACTTGAAAGTAACGCACTACTGGCCCAATGATCATGACCCCATGCTTTAGAACTCCAGAGTACAATGGTAACAAGAGTTGCACAGAGCTATGCTTTGAAAATGGAAGGTGGCATTCAGGATCTATCGTCCACCACCTTACTAGCTAAGTAGCATGACTGTGGGCCTTAACCATTCCAACACATACCATGTAGAAAATGGAGCTCAAGACTGCAGACAATTCCATGATATATAAACAAAGCTTAGCATAGTATATGGCTCATTCCAGATGTTCAAAAAGTGGTAATCACCTTAACCTTAGAAATGAAAACAAGATAGGCTGCTTTGAGGACCCATGACCATTGATTCAGCACCCATCATAGGCATAGATCTCACTGGGCCAGGAAACGGAGTCAAAAGTAAGAATAATATTCAAAATCCCCAACATATATTAACTCACTGGATTCTCCCAATATCCATATGAGTACTATTACTGTCTCCCATTTTATAAGTGAAGAAATTATTGACAGGGTCATTTACTTGAAGGAACATCTGGCCAACCCAGGCAGTCAAAAGCCCAGAGCCTACAGTCTTGATCACTATGCTACAATGGCCCCTCCATAGAAAAAAAGGAGTCCCTCTAATACTGTTGAGCATGAGAATACTAAATCAAAGTAATTTCTTGGGAAAAATTATTTTGATCCTATTAACAAAACTCCTTAAAAGGAGGAGACTAAAATCATAGAAACCAGGTAAACCCCATAGAGAAATTCACAAGAAAGGGTAAGTAACAGCATGAGTAGTACCAACCTTTCATAACACTTACCAGATTCAAACACATAATGTAAAACATCTGGGGAAATCAAGTCTAGCTATTTTCTGGGAAAACTGGGTCCTTTGACCAACTTGTAATCAAGAGTGTTATTATCAGGCTTCCACCAAGAACTTGAAAGAAGTGGAGGGGGAGGCAGAGAATAAAACTGTTCTTCTTGGCCAATGGCTGTGAAAAGCCATTTAATAGTAGGAACATGAGATTGTCTCTAATGTGTACTGAAGAATTCAGAAGCACTCAAAATCTAATCCAGGTGGTCTGATTGTGATCCTAGGAAGACAGAATCAGCATGTAATAAGCTCATCTCACATTTGCAGTAAAGTTCATTAAATGATTGTACTTAGCCTTAAGAAAGTCTAGGTATACAGGAAGTGTTCTCAAATTTATGGTGGAGGGCCTCAGCTCCTGGCATCTGAATTCACCTAGGGACTTTTTCTAATAAGTCAGGTAGGTGACAGAGGAAGCTCAGAATTCTTTCCCTCACCTAAGCAGACAGTGGTCAAGAAGTCATGAGGGCCTCTGGAAATTAAGCAAAGGAAGTGCCAGAGGTTAGTACCCATCAAGGCACTGCCAAAAGGAGATCATGTTTCAATCATGGGTCATACAACCAATTTACCCCATTCACCAAGTAACCATTCTGTTTGAGAAAATTGTGACTTCCTACATTGGCTTGCGAAGAAAAAACGAATGCATTAAAATGCTACAATAAGCATTCTACTCCAATGGTTACGATTTGTTTATTTTTTAAAAAATAAATCCATAAGATGATCATTCTAATTTGCATGTCATTCTCTGTGAGGTTTAATGAGTTTGATCCTGGCACTTGGGTAAATACCCTTGGGAAGCCATATGGCTGCTATACAAGTTTCCCTTAACCATATGAGGTATACATTTCAGATAGGCTTTTTGTTAGCAACAGAAACCAACTCAAGCTAACTTGAAAGAAAAAAGAAAGGGGCACCAAACCACTGAGCCTCCCAGGGATCCCCAATAAATAATATCTTAAAAAAAAAAAAAAAAAGAAGTGTATTATGTAGCCACAAAGTAAAGGAAAAACAGAAGCCTCAGAAAGGACAAGAACCAAAGTAACTCTCTAAAGATCAAGGCACCAGGAGCTACCAGTCTTTTCTTACCTCTAAGCAAACAGTTCAGACATCACTCTGTTCCATATTCAACTTCAGGAAGAGTGTGTCTGATTGATTGGCTTAAATTACATGTTCTCTTATTGCTAGACAGAGAACCTTGGTTGACCATCCCATTAAGATTGAAATATTTATTTTTTGGATATTAACTCCTTTTTGGATGTAAGATTTGTAAATATCTTCTCCCACTGAATAGGCTGCCTTTTTGTTCTGTTGATGGTTTCCTTCACAGGTAAAACCTTTTCTAGTTTGATGTAATCCCATTTGTTTAGCTCAGTGCAATATTATTTACAAAAGCCAAGATTTGGAAGCAATCTATGAATGGAAAAATCTATGTTAGGAAACAACAAATGAGGGGCAGCCCTGGTGGCGCAGCGGTTTAGCGCCGCCTGCAGCCCAGGGTGTGATCCTGGAGACCTGGGATCGAGTCCCACGTCGGGCTCCCGGCATGAAGCCTGCTTCTCCCTCTGCCTGTGTCTCTGCCTCTCTCTCTAGCTGTGTCCCTATGAATAAATAAATAAAATATTAAAAAAAAAAATAAAGGAAACAACAAATGAATGGATAAAGATGATGTGGTGTATATATACACACAATGGAGTATTGCTCAACCATATAAAGGAATGAAATCTTGCCATTTGTGACAACATGGATGATCCATGCTATGTGAAATAAGTCAGGCAGAGAAAGACAAATGACATCTGATTTCATTTACATGAGGAATCTAACAAGGAACAGACAAAATAAAACTCATAAATAACACGGAACAGAGGGGAGGGGTATGAGGTAGGCAAAAAATGGTAAGAAGACTAAAAGATACAAACTCACAGTTATAAAATAAGTTATGAGGATATAATGTAGAGCATAGGGAATATAGCCAATAACATTGTAATAACTTTGTATGGTGACAGATGGTAACTAGACTTTTATGGAGATCATTCTGTAATGTAGAAAAATATTAAATCACTATGATATACACCTGAAACTAATAGAATATTGTAAGACAATTATCCTCAATTAAAAAAAAAAAAGACAGATAATTTCCCCAATTGGGAGAGTAAGGGGGGGGTGGCATTGGAAGGAAAAAGAGGGGAAGGAAAGAAAGAAAACAAGAAAAGAAAATATGTGCTGAAAAATACACTGGTGCATCTCACAAGCAATTCAGTAGCCTACAACAGCAAATTACAAAACTGTTTCTCTTCCCAATTTCTTTAACATCCCAATCACTTAGTGGGTCGAAAACCCAAGAAAAAAGTTGACATGCAGGCTAGTCAACCCTCATGAAAAGAGCACAATTAAAACACATGTATTAAATAAAAATGAATTGAAAAGTCTGCAAAAACCATTTAAAAGAAAAGATTTCAAGTATTTCATTACACAATCTTTATGGTACTTGCATTATGTGTTACCTAAACAAGTCACAGTGTTTCAAAAAACATATGCATGTAAAAGATGCACTAGAAACCTTTTGCCTAAAAAAAGTAAAATCAAGTACTTGTGAAGTGTGGCCCTCAAGAATGGAGAGTATCTCTTACAAGTGGGTTGGGTCATAGCAAAGAACTTAATCCTTGTTAGACAAATAATTCTTTGCAACATTTATAACAAAGACTTCATTTTGGAATTCCACCGAAACTGGCAATTTGCTCTAAGATTCTATTTCTGAAAGACCACCCAGTTTACGTGGAATGTGTCAATTACTGAATAACCAATATTCACACTTTTCAAAAGATATTCTTTGAGAGTTGTTGCTTTAAACGTTAGCATCAGAATATTCAGTGGTGAGACAACAAGATACATTCCAGAACTGCCACTGCTCTAACCTCCTCCCTGTCTCCCACTCTCAGAACAAGAAAGGACACCTGCCACAATACCAAGGGTTTACTTTGGGTTTTGTATATACATGAATTGCCCATGGGCATTTGGTAAATTGTGACTCCCCCAAATAAACTGGTGGGGCCAATATATTTCCTGTTCATCAGAAAGAAATAAGCTTTTCAGTCTTAATTCCTCAGTCTACCAAAAAGAAAAAAGAAAAGAATTCTTTCAGAATTGTGCCCTAAATAGGCAAAGAGGGAGATAGAGAGAGAGAGAGAGAAAGAGAGAGATTCTAGGAGAAAAGTAAGATAGAGAAAAGAACGAGGATGAAAAAGAGAGGACAGAGAAAAGACACCAACCAAACATTAAAGAGCTCTAAAGGTGATGGTCAATTAATGCAATTCTGAATTCACAATGCAACAGAAAAAAATACACCCACATAGTCTACCATCCTCCTCTCCCCACCACCCTGCCATCTGCTGCCTATCCTTAGATACAAAAGGGAGCTAATGACCCAACATACAGAATATGAGGTATCTAAGTACAGACTTACTACTAAATGAATGAATAAGTTATACCACATGGGGTGGAAAAAGAGAGAACTTGTCTACACTACCACATAGGATCACACAAAATAGGTATAAACAATGAACAAAAGTACTTTCCTCAAAGGATTAAAGGACATAGCTCCAAAGTTTGGAATACAAAATTTTTTAAAATTTATTTATTTAGTTAGTTAGTTGAGAAAGAGAGTCCAGGGATAGGGGCAGAGAAGGAGAGGGAGAGAGAAACTCAACAGACTCCACAATGAGTGCAGAGCCAACACAGGGCTCAATCCCATGACCTTGAGATCACAATCTGAGCCAAAACCAAGAATTGGGTACTCAACCAACTATGACACCCAGGAGCCCCAGGATAAAATTTAAAGAGAGAAAATTTAAGACAACTTGAATCAATTCCCTGACTGATAAAATACTGATCAAACAACTAATCTTGTTACCCAATTAACAAATATTTAAGTAAAAGATAAAACTCCCGAGATATGCAGAATATAATGAAATTTGTATTAACACGATGTGTAACAAAAAACTTTAAAATAGTGTAAATCCCATCGTCAAGCAATTCTGCATGCAAAAATATTTGTCTCAGGAAATATTCAAATAGATAACATCATATATACACAAAGATATTCATCACAGCATTATTTATAAAAGCAGAAGTTCAGACACAACCTAAATATTCAACAACAGAACTTATTAACTCAGATAAAACATCTATAAAATGAGTATCGGGATAGTGGGTACAAAATGGTATTCAGAGGTATTATAAACATCATTCCCTATTAAATCTACATCATGTGAGAAAAAAATTCAGGCTATAACTTAAAATCTATGGGATAAATGCTCATGAACTGTAGGTGCCATATGTAGGTGTGTGTGTGTGTATATATATATATATATATATACACACACACATACACACACACACACACATACATACATTCATTCATATATATATAATGCTATTTAAAAATCAAGTGTATGGGACGCCTGGGTAGCTCAGTGGTTGAACATCTGCCTTGGGCTCAGGACATGATTCCAGCGTCCCAGGATGGAGTCTCCTATAGGGCTCCCAGCGGGGGGGCTGCTTCTCCCTCTGCCTATGTCTCTGCCTCTGTTTCTGTGTCCCTCATGAATAAATTAAAAAATAAAATCTTTTTTTAAAAATCAAGTGTATGGTATTATATAGCTTTATATAGATTTTCTAACTACAGCAAACAAGTTAGATAAGTTAAAGCAAAAAAACAACAAGGATAATGTGCTATACTTACAAAAAGGTTAGAACTGTAATGGGTCAACCTTTCATTAGATTGAGAAATGAACTATTATATTCTAAATCTATTTTTACAAAATTCCATTACCAAATAAAATCTTGCTTCACACCTGTTCTGCAGAATATTCATATGTAAAGGACCCATTATTAGCAAAATCATGATATAGTTTTGGTCAAACTACATAAATCAATAAAAGTAAGGAAAATATTTAAATGGAAAACTACTCTTTTTAACTTGAATTTGGTACATCAATGGGATTCTCACTTCATCTCAAATAAGCATTTATGTCCCAAGCTTCCTTTTAAGCAAAATGAGAGTCATACCCTTCACTAAAGACTGAATTGCCTCCTAAAATGCATCTTCCCCTTCCTCCAAATTCTCAGCTGAGCATATGGTGGCCCTGATTACAGCACTACATCTGGTTATGACCATATGAATGAGGTCTGGCTAATGAGATGTGAGCAGAAGTGAAGTGTGTAATTTCCAAGACTTGTCTGTAAAGACAACAGACCTCCCCTTGTCCCTTTCCCACTGACAGGAATGCCAAGGAAAACGGCATAATGGCAGAGCAATAAATAGAATGGAACACAAGTTCCCATCCCCACAGAACCACATTAGCCCTGGACTCTTCTAGGGCTGGACTGTCATGTAAGACAGAAATGAACACGAAGGATAGATAGTGAAGCCACTGTGATCTGGTGGCTTCTGTTAAGGTACTTTGGCTGATACACAGAAAACATGAATACAGTTGAACCATTCAAGTCTCCAACCTGATCTTCTACACCTCTTCTCCCAAAACCATTTCACAATGGGACTCTGCCACTTGTCACTCCTTAATCGCTTAAGAAAACAGAGTACCTAGTTAATATCAAGGGCTTCTGTGTAAATATACAGAGTACCAGGTGTAGTTACAATAAAATGTTGACAAAGGATAATCTAATTCAAGGATGCCTGGGTGGCCCAGCAATTGAGCCTCTGCCTTTGGCTCAGGGCCTGATCCTCAAGTCCCAGGATGGAGTCCCACATCAGGCTCCCTGCATGGGGCCTGCTTCTCCCTCTGCCTATATCTCTGCCTCTCTCTGTGTCTCTCATGAATAACTAAATAAAATCTTAAAAAAAAAAAAAAAAGGATAATCTAATTCAAATGCAAGATTTTCAGACAGAAGTAAAATAAGCCTAGATATCCACCATCTAGATAAAAAATAATAATAATCCAAATATCATATGCATGTTTTATATTGTGGAAAATTTGAAAAAATACATCTCAAATTGGCTACCTCTGAGGGATTGGAATTTGGGTTAGGGGCAGAGGCAGATCACAAAAATAATGTAGTTTTCTTTCCATTCTTGATTTCAGCTCAGGTCATCATCTCAGGGTGGTGGGATGGAGCCCAATGGGCTCCATGCTCAATGGGGAGTCTGCTTCTCCCCCCACCTCAGTCCCCTCTCCCTGTTCGTACAGGTGTGTGCACAAGCGCATACACTCTCTCTCAAAAAGAAATAAGTGAAATAAAATAAAAACTACAAAAATAAAGGACATATTAGAACACTGTGACACTGGAACAAAAAAAGGCAAGGGCAGGGAGAGGCACTGGAATCGCCATCTATGAATAAAACCTCAGTCTTCTGAATAAAAGTTAATAAAACTAACTTTTACTACATAGAAAAAACTATAGCACACCCCAAAACTTAAGTCTATCTCTTGACCTTCCTTGCCTTTAAAGGATAACACAATATTCTCTTAGAAACAGTAAACAGGGATCCCTGGGTGGCGCAGCGGTTTGGCGCCTGCCTTTGGCCCAGGGCGCGATCCTGGAGACCCGGGATCGAATCCCACGTCGGGCTCCCGGTGCATGGAGCCTGCTTCTCCCTCTGCCTGTGTCTCTGCCTCTCTCTCTCTCACTGTGTGCCTATCATAAATAAATAAAAATTAAAAAAAAAAAAAAAAAAAAAGAAACAGTAAACAGAAAAAGGAAAATTAATGCAAAATTAAGGAGACAGAAGAATAAACATTCTAGGTCTGGTTAAGACATTAATAATCACGGGCCACCACTGGCATCTGAGGCACAACATTTTCCAACTGGATGTTCAGTTAGTTCATCTGTGTGCCTCAGTCAATGCCTGAAGGCTACCAAGACCTCCCAAGGACGTGGTGGGGAGCCCATGACCCAACTTGGGCATTGATAAACATCATTCACTGCAAAGTACTTATTCCTACCTCAGAACAGCACAGCTACACTACACTGAATGATAATGCCCATCACACAGTAATGTCACATATACTGAATGTTAGCATATACTAGAGCCTGTATAATACAGTGGCAGTAACTGACTATACCATTCAGGCCACAAGTAGTTCAGCATCTTGTATTTTATGGAGAACCTGCCATCAAACAAGTACTTCTTTAGATCAGCAACACCCAATTTTTATAAAAGGTACCCAGATAATTAGATAAATCACATTCTCATTACTGCAAAAACAATTCTCACTACCCAGTCTCATGGTAAAAGAATAGCCACCTGTGTATGAAACAATCAACAATAAGTTTCCTCAGGAAAAAAGTACTCCTAATCTTTATGGGACTTATAATCTAAGGAGCTATATTACGCGTCTAGAAGCCATCTCAACAACTTTACAAAAATCCAAAGGCTTGTTTGAACAGTGGTGGAGAAAGAAAAAAAGTTTATCTTTTGTCTCCACAGTCAGAACCAAGGGAAGTGTTGAGCATACAGCAGAAACTAGGTAAATGTCTAGTGCTGGCAAGAAAATTGTTCGAGACCCAATGTAACCCTCGAGGTCCAAATGAGGGGCACCTGGGTGGCTCAGTGGTTGAGCGTCTGCCTTTGGCACAGGGTGTGATCCTCAGGTCTTGGGATCTAGTCCCACATCAGTCTCCCCACAAGGAGTCTGCTTCTCCCTCTGCCTCTCTCTGTGTCTCTCATGAATAAATAAATAAAATCTTTAAAAGAAAATAAAAAAGGTCCAAATGAACTCCTATGAGGCTAAGTTGAGAAGAAAGAAAAACCAAGTGTATCTTGTGAATTACTATGGGCAGAAATTAAGAAAATAAAATTATTCAAGTAGTAAATAGGAAAATGAAGCCTGTGAAATCAGTTTTAGAAACCACAAACCAGAAAACCAATTCACAACAGTCTTAAATGCATACACACACGCAGATAATAAATTTTAAAACACTAAAACAATATTCTTGATGATTAAAAAAACCTCAAAAATTATATACTGATTATAAAGAACTAAAAGCCTTTAATCACCCCATCTAAAAGAAACAAGAAAACATAAAGACTGCCCAAGATGCTCAAGATATTCCAATCTAATGCTCCCCATAAGCTGTCGTTCACAAAATCTGATAGAAAACAGTTATTCCTAGGCATATGGGATTCTATTTGAACATCCAAGAATTATTTGTATACTAAAAAAATAATGTGACTACAATGTAGATATTAGACATACATATACACACACATAACATAGAAATGGCATTACCGGATTCATAGCTGTTTTCCAAAACAAACAGATCCTGAAAGTACAAGTAATATTAACTAATCCTGAGTGTCTGAAATTTTTTAAAATACAGACTCTGCAGGAACCCTTATCCTGAGTGGTCTTTCAGCTGACCTAGATAATACAGCGCCTGAGAGATGGAAACAGTGATTAAACTAGCCCTAGGACAGAGTAAGATGTCTGTATTAACTTACCAATGGCCACAATCATCTAATATGTATTGGAAAATGTGTGAAAGGAGAAGAGAAAGATCAATTTAAAAACGCAAGAATTCTCTTTTACTGCTACTGTTTTTAGAGGTTCAGTTGGTGCTGCCAGTTTGGAACCAGCACAGAGAGACTTTCCTCTTCTGGGCTTTGCAATATACTCATTACTTTCAGGCCAGGGTGTTAATTCTTTGTCCTCTCAGCTCTTCAACTATCCAATGAGTCATGGTGATGACCACTCTTGCATACTATTAGTGACTTCCAACAAATTCTAAACTTATGCCAAACAACTTTTAAATACATGCGATGCAGAGGCGTAAGAAAATGAGCCAAGAAAAACCACTGATGGACTCTCCATTTTGTTAATGTTTGCCCTGGAATTCACAGAACAGGCAACATTCTATTTCCCATATGATGAAAGAGCATATTATTCAAAAGTCACTCCACAACAAATATTGGAATACCACTTTTCTGAATTTCATCTTGCTTAAGCTAGTATATGAAACACGGTTGTGAATAATCTAACCAGTGGGAGAGCCAGATATCAAAAACAAAAATTATCAATGAGCTAGGAAAGATAATTTTCTCTGAGAAAGGTGATGAAACAGCAACATGCTTTCAGCGCTAGCACACACGTAATTACAGTCACTAGAAATAAGAAATTAAGATTTGCACTGCAAAGTTGTTCACAGACATTCTTGAAAACCTAGATTTTCAACAATAGAGGACTGTTTGAATAACGAATGAAGTAAGCCACAGAATAAAGTCCCACATGACTATAAAAACTATGTTGTAGAAGATCATATATTGACAGGAAAGATGGTCAGGAATCATAAAATAAAAAAGGGAGATGGAACAGTACCTAAGGAATGAATTTGTTTTTGTTTAAAAATAAATGAACCTGTTATAATGGGTGCTTATTACACATAGATTTTAAAACACCAAAAAGAAACGTAGTGCCATACCAGCATTTCTCAAAGTCAACTCCAGGGAATACTAGTTCCCTGGCACTTTAATAAAGGCTAAAATGGGGGAAAGAGACGGGGCTAGGAGTCTCCTGGAGGTCAGATGCTAGCTAATGTGTATTCAGGCTTTCTAGAATACATGCAGCATTTTCGAAAACTGTTCACCAACAGAATTCTTTTTTTTTTTTTTCAACAGAATTCTTCTAAAGAACATCTTGATAGGATAATAATCAAGGGCATGCTTTCTTTTTTTTTTTTTTTTAAGATTTTATTTATTTATTCATGAGAGACACAGAGAGAGAGAAAGAGAGGCAGAGACACAGGCAGAGGGAGAAGCAGGCTCCATGCAGGGAGCCCAATAAGGGCATGCTTTCTTAAACGCTGAAACAACGTGTTCACAGTGATCTTCACTGAGCAATAAAATATAATTGTAGTTTTATCAATCAACTTCTATCACATTTGAAATAAGAAAAAAAGGCATATTATTTTTTTAAATGACTACAAAAACTTCTGAATCATCACTCAAAACAGAATTGTAAGACTGGTTAATTTCTAACTGGCAATAAAACTTTACTTGAAGACTGAACAAAAATGTGTGAAGAGTTAATAACCTCACACTGGAATTAAAGAATCTTTTATTACCCATTTTCCTAATGAGACATTGTCAATAAAATAATAGGGTTTTTTTTTAAGATTTTATTATTAATGAGAGGCACAGAGAGAGAAAGGCAGAGGCAGAGGCAGAGGGAGAAGCAGGCTCCCTGCGGGGAGCCCAATGTGGGACAATCCCGGGACCACGGGATCATGCCCTACGCTGAAGGCAGATGCTCAACCACTGAGCCACCCAGGCGTCCCAAAATGATACCGTTATTCAAACTATCTCATTCACATTTCTTCCTTTTTTTTTTTTTTTAAGATTTATTTATTTATCTCAGAAAGACAGACAGAAAGAGAGAGAGTATACACAGGGGACGGGGTGCAGATGGAGGCAGAGAAGGAGACTCCTCGCTGAGCAGGGAGGCTGATGTATGGCTTGATCCCAGGACCCTGGGATCATGACAGGAGCCCAAGTCCGGCACTTAACTGACAGCCACCCAGGTGCCCCTCCCATTTATATTTCTTAATAACTTAGTGGAAGAGTATGAGAAATGCCTCCCTGAGTTTCACATAAGTTGAGGAAAAGAACATCAGAAAAACAGCAACCTCATGATGAAATATCTATATTCTGAATAGATTTTGTAATATGTAAGAGAAGGAGTAGAAGGTGAAGTCGGACATGAAGATTAGCTCCTAGTTAACAATCCTTAAATCCATCCCTCTATGATATGTCATGTGGGGATATAAATATGCAGGAAGACACATCTACTCTCAAAGAACTCATGGTCTTTGAATAAGTGGGGGTGGGAGAAGGAGATATACTTTAATAAAGATATGTGTGGTGCACAACTGAAGCACAGAAAGGGCGTCAAACGTAGGGGGAAAAGGGATGCAGGAGGATTTGGAACAAGTTGTCAGGTAAGGCTTCCTACAGGAGGTGCCAGCTAGGCTGACATCAAAAGCCTGAGCAGAATGTGAATTTCCTGGCATCTGTCCACAAGGGATATGTATGGGGATGTTCACACATGTATATGAATGTTCACTGCAGTGCTCCTTATGAAAGACAAATGTAGAAGCAGCTTTATAGCCTTCACCAGGTTGCAATCCTAATGCCCATTCACGCTGTTCATAGAAAAAAAGAGTCATGAAATTTGGCGACATTAGGTCAGGTCCCAGCCCTCACTGACATTTAAAACTCACTGTATGCCCTCTGATGCACACAGACACACAGACACATACAGACACACAAACACATATGCACTCACACACAAACATCATGCCAGAAGTGCAGCCTGTGACTCAAGTTCACCAAATTTACATCTGAACAAGACCCAACAGAGATCCAAGGACCAATATTTGAGAACCAACTTCCTAAAAGACCAAAGGACTTGCAAACATTCAAACTTCAACACTATATGCAACCCAAACAGGAGGTAAAGCAGAATCACCTAGCCAAGAACTGTAATTTGAAATAAACACAAGACAGTGGCCACCCACTTCTAAATGTTCACATTGAAGGCCACTGAAGTTGAGGAATTTGCCCAAGGCCATTCATAAGGCTGCAACTGCAACCTCTCAGTTTCAGAACTACCCCAGCAAGCTACACCAACTGACCTCCTCCCACTATATTTGTTAACAATTAGTTGAAACACTACAAATAAACTAAGAAAGAAAACAGAATGAAATTTATCACTTCGACTGTTTAAACAACAAAATCTCTTATAATACATTTATAATTTTTAAACATTGATTTGTTCTTTAAAAACAATAAGGCAGGGATCCCTGGGTGGCGCAGCGGTTTGGCGCCTGCCTTTGGCTCAGGGCGCGATCCTGGAGACCCAGGATCGAATCCCACGTCGGGCTCCCGGTGCATGGAGCCTGCTTCTCCCTCTGCCTATGTCTCTGCGCCTCTCTCTCTCTCTCTCTCTCTGTGTGTAACTATCATAAATAAATAAAAATTAAAAAAAAAAAAACAATAAGGCAGACAATTATAATGACAAATAATTTATTGAGCTCATATCCTAAATCTGGCTATATAACAGGCCCTAGCATCCACTATTAGCCAACCATTGAACTAGGCCATAGGGGAGTATAATCAATAGCACCATTAAAGCTCAAATTTTAGGGCAGCCCTGGTGGCTTAGTGGTTTAGCACCGCCTTCCGCCTTCCGCCCAGGGCCTGATCCTGGAGACCCAGAATCAAGTCCAACGTCAGGTTCCCTGCAGGGAGTCTACTTCTCACTCTGCCTATATCTCTGCTTCTCTCTCTGTGTCTCTCATGAATAAATAAATAAAATCTTTAAAAAAAAAAAGCTCAAATTTTAAAACTATAGAAAGATGAAGTAAAATAAACCTAAGACAAGCCTAGGCAACTAGAGCATTAAGATCCAGTAAACTAAAATATTAAATTAAGAGACAGAAGTATTCATTGCTTTATAATGATATATATATACACACACAATATATATACAATATTATATATAACATATATATACAATATAATATATAAAATATATAATGATTTATATTATATATACAATATTATATATAATGATATATATACAATATTATATATAACATCAGGGTTACTTTTCCTCATTATGTAGCAGAAGACAATGTGATGCACAATGTAACCAATGATGACAAACCCAACCATAAGTCAAAGTACTCAGCAACACACAGTCCTGGGTAGTTGGCTTTTTTTTTTTTTTAAGATTATTTATTTATTATTTATTCATGAGAGACACAGAGAGAGAAAGGCAGAGACATAGGTAGAGAGAAGCAGGCTCCCTGTGGGGACCCCGATGTGGGACTCCATCCCAGGACCCGGGGATCATGACCTGAGCATAAGGCAGACACTCAACCACTGAGCTACCCAGGTGTCCCAAGTCCTGGGAAGTTCTAAGACTAATATAAACCCATGTTGTTGTAGTTGAAATTTGTGACAAATAACTAGTTATAACAAGATTATGGCAAACAATGAGATACACACACACAAACACAGTGATGTAAACAGATTCTTTATATAGAAAACTTCATTATAAGTTATTCATTATATAGAAAACACACTGTCTTTAATTAGAGTCACTAACATAGTTATTCTCAATCTAATTATCATATAACATACAACATGAAGACTCCCAGTCACAGCCGGATGGGTAGCCAGTGGGTAAACTCCCTCCAGATTCAGTGACCCTAACTACAAAGCTATTTTTCTTTAATTAGCTTACAGGAAAAAAAAATCTCAATCCGTGTTGCTGCTGAGCCTCAAAAGGCTTGGGTAGTTGAGAGGAAACTCATTAACTTGCTTACAACAGTCCATGCCCCAAAAAAGAAAGGAAAAAGCATAACTTAATGAAAAATAATGAGATTAAAATAAAAGGAGAAACAGATTTTATTTAACTGGCTTATCAACATTCATACACACTCCCTGGTTTCTTTTTCCAGGAATCGTTAGAGAACTACAGAAATAAACTTACAGAGCATAATTTAAAAGAGCATACCTAAACATTACAATAAATATAAATACTATACTAACTTTTTTTAAGTCTTTTTTTTTTTTTGAAGATTTTATTTTTATTTATTTGACAGAGCATAAGCAGGGGGAGCAGTAGACAGAGGGAGAGGGAGAAGCAGCAGGCTCCCCAGTGAGCAGGGAGCCCGATCCCAGAACCCCAGGGGCCTCTTAAGTCTTAACTAATAGGCTTTACATGCCTCTTCTTACTGTCTCCCAGAGAAGTCTAATCATAAGACATATCTGGGGTACTTAAAAATCACAGAAACCCTGGAAATACAGATTCTGTCACTCTGGGATGGGGCCCAATATTTCAACAAATGCTTTAGGGGGATTCTTATAATCAGGCAAGTTTGGGAAATAGTGGGTTATTCCATGAAATCCTCCTAAGAACCCTAGGAAGTCAGACCACCCATTTGATAACTACCTTCATTTAATCATTTGACAAGAGAAGAAAAAAAGGCATAGAGGTCACCAAGCTACTGGAAGGGAGAGGCAAGAAACAAACACAAATGTGAGCTCAGACACTAGCTTATAGCCTCAAAGTAAAACTGCCTAAGGCCAACTTCCTCTCTCCCCAAGTAATGCAACAGAGAAGGATATACACAAACCCCCCTTCAGTGACAGCAAAGACTTAGTAACACACCATTAGTTCCTTCATATCTGC
The DNA here is from genome assembly GCF_003254725.2 of Canis lupus dingo. Taxonomy (NCBI): domain Eukaryota; kingdom Metazoa; phylum Chordata; class Mammalia; order Carnivora; family Canidae; genus Canis; species Canis lupus. The sequence continues at coordinate 25,667,376 of NC_064262.1, read as the reverse complement.
CTCAGAGTATCTAAGTCAAAGACATTGGTAAAAAGCCTGTAGTGCAGCTCCTGGTATGCAATATGAATGAAGTAAGATTTCCTTCCTACCTCCCATTCTTCAAACACCCTTTCTCTACTGACGTTCTCTATTAGAATATTTATGCCTACTTCCATCAATGGAAGCCAAAAGTTCCTGGACATATACAATCTTGGTAAAATATATAAAATAGGGGCACCTGGGTGACTCAGTCAATTAAGCATATGGCTCAGGTCCTGATATCAGGGTCCTGGGATGAGCCCACGTAGAGCCACACCTGGGGCTCTTTGCTCAGTGGGTAGCCTGCTTCTTCCTCTCCCTCTGGCCCTCCTCCCTGTTCTTGCTCTCTCTCTCTCTCTCTCTCTCTCTCTCTCTCATAAATCAATCAATCAGTCAATAAAATCTTCTTAAAAATATGTGTATTTATGTAAAATAAATGTCTGGCAAATAGTAGATAACAAATTTATTTTTAATTTTTTTATTTATTTCATGAAAATCACATTCAAACATTGACATCCAAAAGCCCCACCAGTTTCTTGCCTAGAGAAAGGTACTTACACAAAATTTATTTCATTTATTCACTTAAAAATCATAATACAATGAACATAAGTCTCTCCATACATCCTCAGTTTCCAACAATATAAGTTAAAAGAAAATGATGACAACTAACATTTACAGAGTACCTCACAAGTATTAAATCACTGTTTCTCATAATAATAAGTTTAAGAGGGAGGTACTATAGGCCCCATTTAAAGTTAAGAGTGAAAAAAAAAAACACAGAGAAGTTAAATATCTTGCCCAAGTTCACATAGCCATCGAGCCTAGAAAGATATTACTGTTTCATTTGAATCTCATAATAAACTTGTTATGCTTATCTACTGCTACATAACAAATGATCCCAAAATATCATGGCTTAAGATAAACAACAACACTAGATTTTAAAAGTTCTCATAACAGGAAAAAAAAATTCAACCATCTATAGTGATGTATGTTAACTAGACTTTATGTGGTAATGGTCTCACAATATACACAAACAGGAAATCATTACACTGTCCATCTGAAACTAAAACAATGTTCTATGTCAGTGACATGTCACTAGAAAAAAGACGATAATGTGGCTGGCTCAGTCACAGAGCATGCAACTCTTAATCTCAAGGTTTTGAGTTCAAGCCCCACATTGAGCATAGTTCACTTAAAAAAAGAAAAGAAAAAAGACAACAATAATTCTATCTTTCACAATTTCTGTGAGTCAAGATTTTATATAGAACACAATGGAAATGTCTTGTCTCTGTTTCTTGACTTCTGGAGCTTCATCTGGGTAAATGAAGGTAACACCACAGTTAGGGGCTAGAATCATCTGGGACCTCAGTTGAGGCTCTCCACTGCAACACCCACAAACACTTGACGTTCATGGTAGCTGCCTGAGTTTCTCACAGCCTATCAGCTGGTTTCCAAAATCACATCCCAAGACAAGCACATGGAAGCTCTATCATTTTTGATGACCACATCTTGGCATTTCCACAGTACCACTTCCACCCTAAGCACAAAGTGATGCAAAGAGAAGGTACGCCGACACAAAACCCCCTACCTCCCAAAGGAAGAAGGGTCCAAGTCACAATCTAAGAAGAATATGGGAGGTAACACTGCAATTTCTCCCGCAATCCCTAATACACATGAATATTAAGATTTCTAACAGTGAAAAAAATAGAGTTTTAGAAAGGTTATGTGAATTGCCCAAAGTCATACAATTAATACCAAATGGTACAAAGAGGTTAAAACAGGCCTATGTGACTTCCATAAGTTGTGATTTCCATTATACCATACTAGTGAAACATGCCATTAATACTGTGCTGTTCTTTGGTGAAAGCTGGGACCCATATATATTTTATAAGTTTTTTTTTTTTTTAAATAATCTCTACGCCCAACATGAGGGCTTGAACTTGTGATCAGAATCAAGAGTCAGACCAAGAATTGCAAACTCTTCAGGCTGAGCTAGCCAGGTGCCCCTTTGTTTGCTTGCTTGCTTTAAAGAAAGAAATCATCCCATGAAAATTTTGGCAAAACAGTATCCAAACACGAATTAAATTTCAGATTTTGGAAAGGGAGCAATCTTGATTGGAAATCCTATTGTAAAGTATTCTTAGCCTCAGCAATGATGTTGAATGCCGTGGTTTGTTTTGGGGGGATTTTGTTTGTTTTTTAGTTGAGGATTAGTATAAGAAAAAAAAATGAACATATTCTGCAAAGAGATTCCTTGAGAAGAGGAACCGCCTAGGTCAGTGGTGTAAACCATCCAATAAAGCCAAAGTAAGACATAGCCAAACAACACAGAACCCAACAAGCCACAAACTCCATCTGATGTCAAGTCCAAAAGGAGAGTTTTGTCACCATCATCAATGGCCTTGAAAGTGCCAATCCCAGCTATGAGTGTCTTGTCTGGCATGAGAAATTTCACAACATATCTTTATTGCAGGCTGAGCCTGCTTGCATCATCTAGATTTATTGCCTTATGAAAACCTGCCATGTGAATGTTTACTGTTGTCATGGAACCTTCACATGAGACCAAAATAACACACACCCATCACTGTGACATGTCCAAACAGGACTGAACAATAACAAGGACTGGAAATGGTGACACTTAATAATGTTATTAATTGAAAAAAAAAATCAAGACATCTCATTTTTAGCTATTTGTATCATCATGGAAGACTTAGCAATATGTACATGATCTTGTCAAACTTGACAATAAATCCATTAGTCCTTCATTTCATGATGGGGTTGAGTAAAATGCCAGGTGTAAAAGATACCATACCTCTTCCACAGATGTGTCTTGTAAGTGGGCAGTGCCAGCAGCACTTACTCCGTAGATGGGTTCATAGCTAGTACAATAGGCAGAATGCCTTATTGAAAACTTCAGTACCTTGGGGCACCTGGACAGCTCAGTTGGTTAAGCATCGGATGCTTGGTTTCAGCTCAGGTCATGATCTCCTGGGTCAGGGATAGAGCCCCCATTGGACTCTGCACTCAGCCTGACTGGTACAGTCAGTTGAGCCTCCAACTCTTGGTGTTGGCTGAGGCTGTGATCTCAGGGTCATGAGCTCAAGCCCAGTATCGGGTTCAATGCTCAGCAAGAGTCTGCTTAGGATTCTCCCTCCCACTCCCTCTGCCCCTCCCACTGGTTCTTGCGTGCACATGCTCTTGCATACAATCCCTCTCTCACATACACAAATACATTTTTTAAATCTTTAAAATAAAAAATGAAATAAAAATATAGAAAAATTCAGTACCTCTTTGTCAATCCCTTTTCTCTGTGCTGGATGTTTTAACTGAGACATTAAAGAACAAAGTGTGAGGGCACCAGGCTGGCTCAGTCACTGGAGCACCCGACTCTTGATCTCAGAGTCATGAGTTCAAGCTTGCATTGGATACTGAGATTTAAAAAAAAATAAATAAATAAAAGCCAACATGATATATGCATAGGATTTGCTGATCTGGGTTTGCATAAGTGGTATCTTGAGGGTTCAGAATCAAACGGCCACCTCAGAGTCAGAGGCCAGAATTCTCAAAATTACTATCATTCATTCCAGAAGGCAAAGCACAGCAGCCACTACCTTTGTCTGCACACAGTAATCAAATTTTTTCTTTCCAAACCCCTACAAAGAATCTTGATATGATTAATGACCACTTATCCTGCAGCTTCTTTTTTTTAAAGGGATAAGTTGAGCTAAATTAATTACAGTTTAAAGTGCCAAGTGCATGGTTAATGGCTAAAATCAAAGTCATCTAGATGGTGAAGCCTCATCCAAAATTAAGCCAAATTACCCTCCATATTAATATTGAAAAACAATGCGAATCAATGCCATCGATACACTTCTAAACATCTTTATCCTCTAAAAAAACTTCTCAATAATCAAACTATGTTTGGCATTAAGCTCAAAAGAATATCCAACCATAGCAATTAATATCTCCCTAGAACCAATTAATTATTCAGCATTTACCTAGCTGCCTCAGAAGCTGGTTGCTTTGCAATGGAAGCACTTACTTTTGCGCTCCTCCAGTGTGGAGAGGAACACTGACTCACTACTAGTGCATGCATGCATGCAACACTCAGAAGGGATAATCCAAGAGGATCAGATCAGTAACACCCAGGAGCCCAGCTGAGGAAGCCCCAGCCAGATCACATTTGTACCAGCTGTGATATTTTTCGCCCTAAAGGCAATGGCCAATGGCCATAGGCCAATGTTGCAACAGATCTCAAAATCAGGCACAAGTAAAAGACGTGGATAAGGAAAAAAACGGAGTCCTCGTCAAAACTAAAACCACCAGAATGTCAACTAATAATCATAATAACAATAAGCAGCAACAGTAGTCACAACAATAAAAGCACAACCATGCCCAGAGCTGATGGGAAGCTCTCAACAGAGGACACTTTGGTTAAATGCGATTTCAAAAAACAAAACCTTAGAAAAACCTTGGATTCAGCATTCCACATTTGGGAAGCACTTCCAGGAAAATCATTAATCATGCGGGCAAAGATTTGGCTACAAGGATGTTCATCACAGAGTTGTTTAAAGCACAAAAAACTGGAAATAACCAAGATAACTGGAAATAAGTTAAAAGTTACATTAATAATGTCATATAATGCAATACTAAGCAAACCTTTTTTTAAGATTTATTTATTTATTTATTTATTTATGAATGATAGACAGAGAGAGAGAGAGAGAGAGAGAGAGACAGACAGACAGGAGGAGGGAGAAGCAGGCTCATGCTGGGAGCCTGATGTGGGACTCGATCCCGGGACTCCAGGATCGCGCCCTGGGCCAAAGGCAGGCCACTAAACCGCTGAGCCACCCAGGGATCCCTCTAAGCAAACCTATAAAACTGTGGGCTTGTGTTTTCTTGACAAGACAATACATTCATGACTTATTAGGAAGTAAAAATTCAAGTAGCAAAGTATATTACAATTCAATATAAATTTTAACTTTACCCACATATGCACAATGTATCTAGAATAACATATCCTTTTTTTAAAATTTTTTTTTTAATTTATTTATGAGAGTCATACACACAGAGAGAGAGAGAGGCAGAGACATAGGCAGAGGGAGAAGCAGGCTCCATGCACCGGGAGCCTGATGTGGGACTCGATCCCGGGTCTCCAGGATCGCACCCTGGGCCAAAGGCAGGCGCTAAACCACTGCGCCACCCAGGGATCCCTAGAATAACATATCCTAAAAGGATACTATTGGTTATATTTGTCTGGTGGGATTATATGCAATTGTGGGAGGTCTGTTCATTCTAATATTTCCGTAATAAACATGTATCACTCTTGCATTAGAAAATTAATGAATAGCATTTAAGCACTTCCCCAACATTCTACCACAAGCCACTTTTAAAGGCATACTGTTTTCAGAAAAGACAAATATTTGCTCCCTAAATTAACTTGTAGCCTAAATCCAAATATTTAATTCAAGATATACCCATAAATAGCTCTTACTCTCTGTAGAATACTTTAGAATAAATGCTTGAGGTAAGATAAACGTCTTGCAGAAACAGAAAATGCATTCACACTGTGAAATCCACAGCAAGAGGATCTGGCTCCATGAAAGTAGCCATCAGAGGTAGGAAATCCACAATTATGGAGTTCCATTTCCTCTCCATAATTCTTTCTGATAACACGTACCATTATGGTCATTCATCTGAAGAAAATCAGGCTTACCCTGACATGAAAACGGGTCACAGAAACACAGAAGAATGTCAACCTCAGGAAAAAACGAGATCTATTTGGGAGTGTTGATGGATAGTGGAACTGACCCATGCCAAAAACTACCATCCCTTTTGACATGACTGCATTAAAACCTCTTATAGACAACAGTAGAGGAATAAAATGAAGAGGGCTGGAAACAGAAGGAACAATTACAAGCTCCCCTCATTTTTTTTTTTTTTTTTTTTTTTTTTTTGCAGGCTCCATGCACTGGGAGCCCGATGTGGGATTCGATCCCGGGTCTCCAGGATCACGCCCTGGGCCAAAGGCAGGCGCCAAACCGCTGCACCACCCAGGGATCCCTCCCCTCATTTTTTATGCTAGAAAATTAATTTATAGCAAGGACCTTGGCATCAGTGTTAATTCTGCATACGTACACGAAAGACCCCACAGAGATTTTTAATATAATTTCTAATACACTTCGGGTAACTTGCTTACATTTTGAATTAGACTTGCAAAGGGGGATTAAAATTAAAAATGGATTAAGGAATGCAAATTAAAACAAACTCTCCCTGATGCATTAAATTTTCCAGATACCATAGAAGTCTTCGTCAAGTCCAAAATGAGAGTGCTAAAATGGCCTTATATCCGTGGAAATCCACATCTTGTTCCCAAAGAAAAACAGAAATGAATGTTTATCACATATCTTGGAGTTAATCACATGTACACTTAGATCAAAGAGAATAATTAAGGTTGAAAAAAGAATTTCAGATCTCAGCTTTCACATTATCATGTGCCCCATGATTATAATCACCTGGACCAACAATATAATGAGTTTTCCATCTTACTGGGAAATTTTGCTCTGCATGTCTTTGGGACAAGGGATGAGCAGTATGTACCCAGTCATTATACCTTGGATATTACTGTAAAAAGACATGCATTTCTTACTCTAATCTTTCATATGTCAGGCTTCATTGAATTCATTAGCATTTTAAATCACCCCAAACAGGACACAAAAGGTTTAACTCAAACATTACTAATCAACCTTCTTTTTTTTTTTTCTTTACTAACCAACCTTCAAAATATTCACACTCACTACAATGAACATAATGAGTGAGAGGTAGACAGAAAACAGGTTGTAACTGGGAAGAGGAAATGAAGGTGTAGATAAAAATAAAATGAGGCATGTATTAGTCGTCTAGTATTAGACTAGAAATAGGATTTAGCATACCGTAGGCACTCAATAAATACTCACTAATAGTATACTGGACACAATTACTTTGCTGTATCTGGCTGTCCAACACCATGCATATAAATACTCATCACAATTTGACTAGGTTCTCTTGAAGCTGGAGTTGAGATGGGGAGAGTTAATAAGGGGTCCAACAAACAAGCAAAATATCCAACTGTGGAGAACACAACTGGGTTCCCTGGCAAATACTCTGTGCCCCCCCTACACACTTATCTAGCCATTGTCTCACTCCAATCTATTGGTTAAAACAGACACGCTTCCAGCCACCATATTTGCATGAAACTCCATTGCATTGGCCCCAGTTTATTGACCCAGACCCTTATGAACCAATCATGGTCCTTCTCCCTGAAATGTACAACAAGGACCAAGAGATTCCAACCCTGGTCTGCCTGAGCCTGGGAGAGGAAGAAATATATGCAGAGAGTTGTGGGTGGAGACTTGTGGGTAGACAGTCTCTTGCTCAGGAAGGTAGATCAGTCTATTTTAAGAGAAGAATAGAAAAATGAATCAATGGCACATGGGGGGGGGTGGTAAGGGGGGAAGAAAGACATCTACAGAGAAACCTGACGAAGTTCAAAGTCCTGCGTGCCAGGGTGTTTCTGAGGCTTGACGAAATCCCTTAACTTGGGTACTCTCAGGTCCCTTATACCCTTAAAGCATACTCCTTCTTCTTATTTTTTTTCTTATTATTATTTTTGCTCACGAGCACTTACTACTTGCAACTCCGTATCCGACATCAAAGACTCGGTAACGAAAATAATCAACAGACAAGAAAGAAAAAGATAAGGCCACAGACAGCGAGGGGCACGTAAGCCAGGGTGGCGCTTGCACAGATGAAGAGTCTCACCGTGCAGGGCCAGCTCGCAGGGCCAGCTCGGAGACGGGGGAGCTGGGAGAAAGCGCATGGATTTCAGTGCTGCTCAGCCTCTGTGGAATGGAGAGCGAAGCACAGGGACTAAATTAGCTAGAGATATCAGCGTTGTTTTCACAGTGTTTTAGTATCTGTGAACACCACATTCTTTTCCTTTCTTGTACAGGCTTGTTTGAAACTCTGGCAAAATGCTGCACAGGGGAAGCAATTGAAAGTTGGCTGAGATGAAGTTCTGTGATTTCAATTAAAAACATTCTCTCACTCGCTGCTTGCCACCACTGTGGAAAATAAAGAACTGCGATGGCAAGAGGCTTTTTTTTTTTTTTTCCTATTGAAAAATATTTCTGTTAAGCTTCAGAATGGTGCAAATCGTTTATCTACATACACAAATAACTTCTGTTCGAGCTATACCAGGGCTCCGGTCCAATCCCCCATTACTGGGAAAACAGCAAATTTTGTATAGACTAATTCTCCTGTTCTCATTTCTTAAACGACCTCCACGATTTTGCATTTATGTATCCAAGAATGCCTAAAAATTCCCATAAATGCCTGCTATCCCACCGAGTTCCAATAATTATCGCTTTTGCCAGTGTTCATTCTGCTTCAGAAGCTACCCACCAGGGCTCAAAATTCATTATTTTTAAAAAGCACCATTTTCACCATACAAAAAGAACTACCAAGACTTTCTCCCCTAAAGGACAGCACACTTGTTAATTTTTCCCCATGATACTAAACACTAAAGAATGCAATCATAAAATCTCTTTGTGAAAGCCCTCTGATATGAATTAATGATAACTTTTAATATAGCAATACAGAGCATAAGGATCTGGATTTACTTCTGCTTGCTGAAAAGTCCTACAGGATGGTATAAGTTAGTCCCGTACAAACAGAAGGAAGGCAAAGGAGGAAAGTCGAAGGAGAGGGAACTCTCCTACATCTCTCTGAGCCTTGTCTTCACAGAGAACTTGGTCTCTGGAACACCACTCCTACCTCCAGAGTCTCCAACAAGGACAGAAGCCACAGACTGCCACCCATCTAAATGGAAGTCTAGCTTCAAAGAGTAGAATAGAAGCAAAAGAGCCAAGATAGCTCCTTTACAATGAAATTCCAAGCAATACAAGAAGAGAGAGCCCACAGAGGCTGACTTCAGAAAGCAGAGGACAGCTCTGGCCCCCTGAAGATGTCACAAGTCAACCCCCACATGGAGACATTCACTCCTGCAGGAAGCACCCATGGCCCTGCTGTAGTCACAAGCAGAAGGGCTGAGTTTTAGCTGTGAAGAAACACAGCTTGGGTTCTCTTACCTGTACCAGCCTGCGGCTCCCTCCCCCTTATTCCAATTTGGGAGACACAGCCAGGGCTCTCCCAGTAACTCTGCAAATGGGGCGGGACTGCCTGAGTTTCTGCTTGCACCTGAGTGCAGGAAACTGCGCATGCTCCCCACCAGGGAGAAGCACTGGGCAGGCACGCACGCTCTCAGCTCAAACAAGAGAGTAAGACCAGTCCAGCAGCACTGACCTTCCAACATTGCTATTAACCTCAGGAAACAGAAGAGAAAATTAAAATTGCCCTATGGAGCTTTAAGAGAATCAGAAATTAAAGATGAAACGAAGAGAACAAAAGGGAGGCCATGGGCATCTGGAAATGGCTGAAACAAGGCCACAGGGTCAATTGGGTTAAAAAAAAAAAAAGGCAATGATGTTTATCCACATTTAGCAAGAGATCCTTAGCTTGAAGTCTTGAGGTGTTGGAGGAGCAAATGAGTAAGAAAGAGCTAAGGGATGGGACTGGGTTCGCGTGCCCATGATGCCATTTCCTACCTGGGTGTGACCTTGGGCAAGTCATTTCTCCTCTTTAGGGTGCAGTTTCCACATCTACAAAACAGGCATAATTGTAGTTCCCACCCCATTGGGTGGAGTGAGCATGGGATTCCTAGCACACAGAAAGTACTCATGAAATGTCATGATTAAGCGTCATACAAACTGAGAGACTTTACACACACAAATATGCACCCTTTCCCCAGAGATCAGTTTCCTCAAGAGAGAGAAAAGAAGGTATTTCCTGAAAGGTTTTTGCTGTAACCTTTGTATTCCTTGTCAGTTGGTTTGCTTTAATCAAAGTTCCTAAGTGGGCCATTTCTTATAAATGGCCCAATTTTCAATTTGCCTATAATCGAGCACAGAAAATCATTTTAAATTCCTTGAAACCACGGAAATCTCAGGAGTTAGAAAGGAGCACAGAAAACTTCATCTTTGGGGAAGTCATCTGGACTGCACAACTTTTTGATTCAGCTCATACCTTTCCAACTAACACCAGACAGAGCAGCAACACCACACATTGGTGGCAGATACTGCTATAAACTATGGAGCTGGCATGAAGGACAGCTGGCAAGGGCCAGAGTGGCTGGAACTACCTCATTTTCTGTTTTGCCTGCTTCACCCAAAATCAGATTCTCAGGAGGAAAAGGCAAAATGTGGCCACCCAATCTCAAGGCCCTTCTCACCTACCACATCTCAGTCTCTGAAATGTCAAAGTGGTGATGGGAAGCCCACTGCCTGTTTAAAACCCCAGAATGAAGAAAAAATAAATAAATAAAAATAAAACCCCAGAATGGAGGCACCTGGGTGGCTCAATGGTTAAGTGTCTATTTTTGGCTTAGGTGGTGATCCCGGGGTTCTGGAATCGAGTCCCACATCAGGATCCTCTCAGGGAGCCTGCTCCTCCCTCTGCCTAGGTCTCTGCCTCTCTGTGTCTCTCATGAATAAATAAAATCTTAAAACAAAACAAAACAAAAAAAACAGGATAGCCTGCGTGGCTCAGAGGTTTAGCATTTGCCTTCAGCCCAGGGTGTGATCCTGGAGACCAGGGACCAAGTCCCACGTCTGGCTCTTTGCATGGAGCCTGCTTCTCCCTCAGCCTGTGTCTCTGCCTCTGTGTGTGTGTGTCTCTCTCATGAATAAATAAATAAAATCTTTAAAAAAAATAAATAAAAAACACAGAATCTCACAACAGCTGGCCACTGCCCTTGTAATAAAATCCAAACCTCTTAGCATGGCCTTCAGGGGTTTTAGAAGCACTGGATGCCCCTCCCAGTCCACTTCCCACCACTCTCCTTGAGCCCACCCTCATCCAATTTTCCAAATCCCACCCACTTCTAGGACTTCATTTCCACCATCCTTAAGCCCAGAATGTCCTTTCTCTGTTATTCCAACATCTAGCTCCTTGTCATTCTCTTAGACCACCTGCCCTAATACAAGTCCCCTAAGCATTCAGTCTACAGCCTGTTCTACAGCCAGTGACCTCACCCTACTAAACTGGAAGCTCAGTGAGGACAGGCCCATGTGCTGATATCTATGAATAGAAAGCACCTGGCACCCGCAAAGGGTGGAAGATAATGCTCAAACTTAACTCCCCATTACTACAAACACAGGGGCTTTAAAAAAAATACTTTAGAAAGAGAAAAATACACTAATATGCAGTATGACCCTGAGCATGGGCATTTCTTTAAAAACTCCACCATGTCAGTCTCTTGTGCAGTCAGGGTTGAAAAGCACCACTTTATTTTTTTCTTTTTTAAGATTTTATTTATTCATTTATTTGAGAGAGAGAGAGAGAGAAAGCGAGAGCAGGGAGGAGGAGTAGAGGGAGAGGGAGAAGCAGACTCCTCACTGAGCAGAGAGCCCAATGTGGGGCTCAATCCCAAGAACCTGGGATCATGACCTGAGCTGAAAGCAGACACTTAACTAACTGAGCCACACAGGTACCCAAAAACCACCGCTTTAGAGCATTGCTCTTCATACCATTTGTGGGGAAGCACCATTTGTTTCTTATTTCCAAAAGTATCAAAAATACAAGTAAAAATAAATTACTAGAAAAATAAAGGGAAAACACATAATACAAGCCTCAAATTTTGTTTTATTATTAAACTTGACAGAAGTACAACTGCTCTGTGAAATTATTCAATTTCTAAATGCTTACCCTCAATTTCTGCATTTACACCCATAATGCACTAGTAACAAAAACAGTTTGCACCTCCATTGGTCTACATTGGACATTCAGGATATCAATGCTCAGAGAGTGCAGAAAAAGGACAAAATACAGTCTAAGAACTTAGTTGGGGAACCGCACACCATTCAAATTATACTACACAGCAGTAAACAATTACATATCCAAACAAAGGAGCATGCCATAAGGATCGGGACAGACTTGTCACCTAACAGATTTTGTGCTGCTTCTGGGCACAGGGAAAGAATTTTCTCAGAGTTTAAAGAATGTTGGAAGAATGGAATTTCTGGGATGTTTTATGCACAATTAAAATATCCTTTTCTTAAAAATATAACCTGCTTTTGTTCACTTGGGGTTTTGGGGGTTTTGTTGGGGGGGTAACATTTCTGTATCTGAACATGTGTTTTGCATTACCTAAGAATGTTGAGGTGTGTCATCTTTCCCCCAAAACAACACTGTTATCATGATGGCACACACTGAAAATGACAGCATTTAAAAATAAAGAGAATTTATCACTTGCAGTAGGACTAAACTAAGAAGGGGCGACTCACTGCATATAAGCTATTCAAGGGGAGAAGAGATCCAGGTGGGTCAGAAGAGCAGGTGAATGAAACACTTCAGGTAGAAGGAAGCACTGGGGTGGGACTTAAGGGGCGTTAGGGTTAGATGAAGAGATTGAGGAAAGAGGGACTGCAGCACAAAGATGGCCAGTTGTAGCACAAGGTCCATTCTTTCCTGCCCTTTTTTTCTTTTTTAAGATTTATTTTTTATTTGAGAGAGAGAGAAAAGGAGGAGAAGCTGGGATCCCTTGGTGGCTCGGTGGTTTAGAGCCTACCTTTGGCCCAGGGCGTGATCCTGGACTCCCAGGATCGAATCCCACATCAGGCTCCCTACATGGAGCTTGCTTCTCCCTCTGCCTGTGTCTCCGCCTGCCTCTCTCTCTGTGTGTCTCTCATGAATAAGTGAATAAAATCTTAAGGAAAAAAAAAAAAAAAGGAGAAGCAGACCCCCCACTGAGGAGGAAGCCCCACGTGGGGCTCGACCCCATGATCCTAAGATCATGCCCTAAGCCTAAAGCAGACACTTAACCGACTAAGCCACCCAGGTGCCCCCCTTCCTGCCATGAGTGTCCATCAAAGCCAATGCTTCTACTAAACTCTCAAGGGAAATACCAACGACAAAGAAAAACTTTAATATGATCTAAGCCAAAGTCCACGGTCTTCCTAGTAAGTCTTTATACAGAATTTGATAATGTACTTCTGCACCTGAAGAATGATGGGGAAAAAATGAGATTTCCAATGCCTCTAGCATTGATGCACAAATTCAGTGAGACTCTTGCCTCTTAAAAAAAAAAAAAAAAAAGGAAAGAAAACCCACCCAGAAGCTCCTCTTAATAAAAGTTAAGGATTTTTAAAAAGAAATAGCTTCATTACAAAAATAAAATTAGCTCTGCTCTACTGACTAAAGACAGCCCTCAATTAGATTCTTCAAGTGGCCAAGAATATTATTTCGTAGGTCCTTTTGGTTGCAAATATGACATGATATGTAATATTAATAACAATGAACAGTTTATGTCATTCACATTGATCCCTCAGATAATACTAACAGTTGGGTGGTATCATCTTTCTACAGACTGAGACCTAATGAGTTGACATTACCTCAGGTTGTCAGTGACAAAACTAAGGTTCAAACTCACATCTCTGGTGCCAGGTCCTTTGAAGGTCATCACTTGGGAAATGCTTTACTCCTGCTTCCTCTCTAGATCCTCAACCAGTCAAGCTCTGGCTATTGCAATGTAAGTAAATTTGAAAAAAGAGGACCCATTAAAAGCAGAAGCAGCTATTATTTTTAAATCTGAAATATTCTGCTCTTTGGAAATGACTAATCAAAAATTTCAACATTTTTCAGGGTGAAGAGATCAGAGGACCTGGTGTTTCACATTGCCCAGCCCTGAATGCTCATTTAGAATCACCATTAATCCTTCGAGGTAACTTCACTTCAACGTCCTTGGAGCAGGTTTCAAGTTATTCCTTTCCACCCCAATTACCTTCCTCAAACCTCCAGGGCTTTTTCAGACTTGTTCCTGTTTCTGGGACTTGACTCTTGCCATGCCCTCTGCAGGGAACACTCTGCCCCAAATCCATATGCCTGGCTTGACCCTGTATTTTGTGTCTCAATTCAAACATCACCACCTCCAGAAGGCCCATCACATGTCCCCCACCCACCCACCCTCTCTCCCTCTCTGGGCTTCCCCAGTTTTACCCTCTTGCTGGGGCTCTTCGCTGAGATTCTTATTCATTCGACACGCAAACTCCACATGAGCACAGCTCAAAAAGAGAAAAAGAATCAACATTAACACAGAAAAAATAAACCAGATGCCACACATATCATAAACAAACACACCCTGAGGGGAAGTTCCTAGTAAATAAATTCAAAATAAGGAGACTAAATATTGACTATTTTGCTAGCTCACATACAGCACATAGTAAGAAACATTTAAACGTGGTACTCATAGGAAATGTTCACCAAACAACAGAACTCCAACCTCTTCCTCCTGCTATTCAACACTCTTCCCTCCACCAACCTTGTCCACAATGATCCTTGACATTTCTAAAATGAACAACTTTTTAAACTGTGGCTACAAATTATCTCCTGGACCACACCCTCTTGGAACCAGTTAGTTTCTAGAAATCAGTGAAGGAAAAAGTGATAACTAAGCTGTGCAACAGAAAATATATAAAGTCTCCCTAGGCAGCTTCCCCTCCGGAAAGCTTGGATCGGTCTTTCCAACAGACCCAACCGGGCCACGTTCCAGTGGCCTTATCATGGCAGGATTCTCTTGGTCATTAACCATAAACCATCATGGGTCCCTCATTTCCCTCTGCAACCCGGTAGGGCTGGGACTCAGAAGCTGGTTCACTCCCAGCATGTTATGCTGATGCAAAACACTTTTTTAATAAAAGTGGTAAGTTTATGATTTATTTTTTTTTTAAGTTTATGATTTAAAAATATAGAGGATGACTTCCAGCTGTGATAAAACAGTCCATTTTCTAGGCCTTTTGAATGCCAACCCCACGCACAAATGGGAGTCAAGTTAAAGTGTGCCTATTTCCAAGGAGAGTATATGAATTCTTATTATGGGATGCTTTCTTCTCACAGTTCCTCCCCTCTCAAGAATCCCTTCAAGTTGTATTCACACATACAAAATCTCTCTTCCTGCACTGACACCATCAACAAAGGGCCTGTGTCACAACTATTTCCTACAACCCACTTCTTCTCAAAGTAGCTGCTGTCAGCTTTATTTCAGGGATTTGGGGATCCCTAGTGAGATAAGCAAACCCAGATTAAATCTACACAATGCTGGTTCATAACCATATGTCTGTGTTTGGATCCAGTTATACTGAATAACTCAATGTAAAACAATATTGTTTGTAGTTTTGCTATTAAACTAAAGACTTAATGGAGTAGCTTTGTTAAGAGACAGGTGTAACTGGAAAACTCAAATCTGGGGATGCCTTCATCCCCATGAAAAGAATACACCAGTTATTTCAAAGCAAATACATGGAAAATGACAATAAATACCATATACTGAAAACACACAATTTCTCAAACGCATATTCCAAGGAAAAATAAACACGCTTCAAAATGAATCAGTAAAAAACAATAAAATATGTCACCACTTGTATCTTTTTTAATATATTAAAGCAGTTCCTTGGCAGGCCAATGCTAAAAATTAATATGATCAGGGACGTGGAGTGTGATATAGCTGGGAAGAATGATAAAAACTAATCTAAGAGTCACTACTACTTTTTAAGGAGTTACTTATTTAGGATATCTCATTGTAAAAAAAAAAAAAACAGAAGTAACCCTCAACCTCCACCAAAATCCTACAATGGCTTCCCATTACCCTTTGGACACAATCTCAAACTATTCCCCCAACTTTACTTCCCAGCATCCTCCTGGCACAAAGGCCTTGATCTAGTCAAATCTCTGCTTATCATCCAACCAACAGTACGGATGGATTTCTACCTCCAGGTTTCTCCTACATGGTGGACTTTTGTCATTGCATCTACTTCCCCTGCCCTCAGAAGAAGCAATTCTGTTTTGCTGAAGACAAGAGCTCCTTCTTCACTGGCTATGATTTATTGGTATCACCAGTCAAGGTACTCTGTGTGGGCATTTCTCCAAACTGAGGCATTTGTTTGTGAAATTGTTGTTGTTTTAAGTAATCTCTATGCCCAACATAGGGATCAAACTCACAACTCTGAGATCAAGAGCGGCACGCTGCACTGACTGAACCCAGGCTCCCCAAACTGGGCCATCTGGACATTTGTTCACAGAATTTGAATCTAAAAAGAAAAAGATTGAAAATGGTTGATTCAGCCTCCAGGGGGCACTCAACAAAGGTAGTTCATCAGTACCCTCCATCCAACAGTCCTGGAGCTGATGAGTATTCACCCTTCTGACTCAATTTTTCAGGTGTCCCTCAGATTCTATAAGCTACCCCATGTCTCTGCTCTTTGTTTTTAATGAATTTACTTTCTACTTCAGGTAGATTCAGGATAGACTTTCTGCTTCTTGCAACCCAAGTATCCTAACTCATATGCTTACCAAGGTCATTCCTGTACCTTGGTACCAAATCCACTCTATGATTATTTTCAAGACCCTCAAAATCACCACTCCAACACCATGACCATCTCTCCTCAAAGCTTTTATAAGTCCTATCATAGACTCTTATTTTTCACTTGCCATGCTTCTCCAAATAAAATATAAAATCATGGGACACCTGGGTGGCTCAGTGGTTGGGCATCTGCCTTCAGCTCAGAGCATGATCCTGTAATGCCTGAATCGAGTCCCACATCAGGCTCCCTGCATGGAGCCTGCTTCTCCCTCTCCCTATGTCTCTACCTCTCTATCTCTGTCTCTCATGAATAAATAAATAAATCTTTAAAAAATACAAATATAAAATCATAATTTTGTATGCCATTGACATGTGATTTTCCAGCATCAAATCTACCACCTGGAAGGTGACAAAATTCGTTACCTACTATTACTAAGTGCTTTCCTATGTATATGGCACTGTGCTAAGGGACTTCCCATTCATTACTGAATTTAATCCCCACAAATCACAGCAATCCTCCTCATCTGTGGTTTCACTTTCCAGTTTCAGTTACTCATGGTCAACAGAGGTCCAGAAGTCCAGAATAGATGATCCTCCTTCTGCTGAATCATGACAAATTCAAAAGTAGCTTAATACTACGTCACAATGCCTACGTCATTAACCTCACCTCACCTCATCATGCAGGCATTTTATCATCTTACAACATTACAAGAAGTGTCAGTACAGTAAGATATGAGAGAGAGACCATATTCATATAACTTCTATTACAGTAGTGTTATAATTGCTCTATTTAATTATTAGTTCTTATTGTTAACCTCTTACTGTGCCTAATTTATAAATTACATTTTATCATAAGTGTGTAGTTATAGCAAAAAACATAGGGTTTGCCACTAGCCACAGTTTCAGACGTCCACCAGGAGTACACAAGGGGGTTAGTTTTGGGAATGAAGACCTGCCACTAGAAAATCTAATCCACTAAATTAACTCACCAGGAGACCCTGAACAAGAGACTGACTCTCTTAGAAAGTTTCCTTAATAAAATGGGGAAATACATTTTTTTGTATTTATCTCACAAGATCATTATGCAAATCAAAGAAATCATTTCTGTGGAAAAGATTTACCACTGTAACAAGATATTAACAAATATACCCAGAGGAGGTAGAGCAGGCCAAGCATCTGAGTCTATAGTTAGACACGTTTGTCCAACAAGCTATAAATTGCAGCATCAGCTACAAGTCACCAAAATAGAAAGAAACACGGTCCCTGTATTCCCAAGCAACCCACCAGACATCATGAAGAATGACATCAACTCATATTTATTCTCGATCATTTTAAATACTACCAACCCATGAAATTGAATTCTTCATTAATCGTTGTTTCATATTTGACTGGCGCTTCACAAAATAAAGCCATTTCAGTGGAACTGGGATTAAGCGCCCCCACCTTCCCACAAATAGTCAAAAACATAAGGTTCCATGTTTTTACACAATTTCAACAGAGTGGCAAACTCAAAGTATATTCTGTAGATACCTAAAAGGTTTTGGAAGATAGAAATAAGATATACAGAAACAGGTTCTAGAGGGGGTTCTGTGGTCAACTAAGTTTGGGCAACACTGTGTTAGGCAAAACAAAATATGTTCCTTCAGTACTGATTGGAATTTTTAACAAGTTATGTAATTCAGATCCCTACAAAGGTGTTGGAATATGAAGCATTTCTGAAGCTTACTTGTACAGAGCATCCTATGGGCAAGTGTTCCATGGGATACACACTGAAAACACGGCAGGAGACATTTAATGACAGAAATACAGGGGTACCTGGATGGCTCAGTCGTTTAAGGTGCCAACTGTTGGTTTCAGCCCTGGTCATGATCTCAGGGTCGTGGGATTGAGCCCTGTGTGGGGCTCCACACTCAGCAGGGAGTCTGTTTGAGATCCTCTCCCTCTGCCCTCCTCCCTCCACTCTTTCTTTCACTCAAATAAATAAATCTTAAAAAAAAAAAAAAAAAAGACATACATGTCATAGGAATTCCTTCAGAGCATACTGCATTTTGAGAAGCAATGTACACAAATAGTTGTGTGCAGGAATTCCACCACTGATCTAGTGCCTTATGTTCTCTGGTTATTAGTCAAGGAGTCCTAAATCTCTTGAATATTTCTGATAATCTAGAAGACACTCACCTGGGGCCAGAAGGTCATTTGTCCACAGCTGAAGAGTCAATTAGTAAAGAAGGAATGAGGGAGGGAAGGAAGAGAAGAATCATTGGAGTCTCCTTTAATACTAATGTTGAATAACAACTAACTTGCTTTCATTTTTTTTTCAATAGAGTTCATGTAATTTTTTTACCGTTTTATCTTTTTTAAGTTAGTTATTTGAGAGAGAGCAGGGGGAGGAGTAGAGCGAGAGGGATAAGCAGGCTCCCCACTGAGCATGGAGAATGATTTGGGGCTTGATTTCATGACCTCTGAGATCACGACCTAAGCTGAAATCAAGATTCGCACGCTCATCCAAAACTGAGCCATCCAGGCACACCTAAGATTTTCTTCTTAAGTTAACTCTACACCAAGTGTGGGACTCAATCTCAAGACTCTGAAAACATGACCTGAGCCGAAATCAAGAGTTGCATACTCCACAGGCTCATTCATGCAGGCGCCCCAGATTTCCACATAAGATAAAAATTGCCTCGGGATACTATTAACCTCAACCAAAGATAAGTCTTCAGAAGATAAACCATATGACTCTATCCACAAGTCAGCAGACATACATTCAGCAAACACAAATGAGGTAGGGAATTCTACTAACAAAGGCGCTTCTGTGAAAAATGTTAAAAGTGAATTGGTAATAAAGCCAACCCACTGTTTTATACTGAGCAGTGTAAACACCAGCAATGTTTACCTCAGGGCAAAAATCGATATGTTGTTAATTAATCTGCACCCCCAAAAGAACACATCCTCACTGGGATACTTCCTGGTTTAATGGTTTCTGGAAGCACAAATTCAAATGCCATCATGGGCCATGTAGAAAACTTTAATGAGTGAAGCAGGCAGAGCCTAAGAAATTAGGGAGTTAAGGGAACTAAGAGGCAATCTGAGAATACAAGCCAAACTCAAGACATTTGTGCTCGGTTCAATTAAAACACAGCACTGGCGCCCCTCCCTCCCCTCAACCCAACAAAACAAAACAGGTGCAGTCCAAATTCAGTTCACAGGCTGCCAGTTTGAGACCTTTGGGAGAGCCACCAACCTTAAGAGGATCTGAACCTGGACTTCGACAAATGCCTGATGAGCACTTAAAATTTACAAATCACCAATTTGAGAATATCATCAACCCAGATGTGTCAAATAAATTTGCTTATACTGGATGAATATTCGCAGGTGTATGTACAAATGTAATACACTTTCAATACTGTACAACTGAGCTGAATGTCTTACAAGTAAAGTAACCCACTGAGTGACCTTGGGCAAGGTATGCCACCTCTCTGGGCCTCAGTCTCTCACATGTATAAAATGAAGATGATAATACCAGCCCCTTTTGGTAATGAAGGTTATACAAGAATAATACATTTATAACACTCTCAGCATATAGCAGGCGCTTGATTAAATGGTAGTTAACTTTTATTACCATGTATATTTTGGTAACTATCCTAAGTGGTGTTTAGAACAATTTATGTAAGGACAGAGTGAATTTCATAGGCAAGCTGTCATGTAAATGATGCTGATCAGGCCTTGGAAAATGCTCCAATTGGGTGACCCATCTCAGCCACCTTCCAGAAGCCACATAAAGATCCTGGAGCCATCTCATGGAAATGCTCAGAGCCCAGGAGACAACAACAACAACAACAACAACAAACGTACTGGTATTCAAATTTGAACAACAGCTTGAACACATTTAGCATTAATTCTGTTAAATATTTTTAAACACTCAAAAGAGCAAATCCAAACACACAAGATGCTGATACACAGCTCCCTGCCAAACACCTTGCAATGTACATAGTCATTTGCCCTCCACAATTCACGCCCATTAATGTGACTATTCTTGCCTCCTCTTCAAGCAGATGATCTTCATACTTGCCCTTTTTTCAGCACTGAACGCTCTCCCCTACAAAAAATTTAAATTCCAACTTGTTGGGTCGTTTTTCTTCTTTTTTTAATCCCTGAAGAAACTGGATGGGGAAGAGGAAAAATGATGAAGTAATAACACGCAGGTGCTTCCTACCTAATTAAATGAGAAGTTTACAGCTGCACTGGTAGTGAATCATCCCTGTGGGTTATCCACGTGTATCCTTCAAGTGGCACGTAGCTCCATCAAGAGCCATATTCCATATGCTTTCCTGAAAACTGCCTTCTCCTAGCTTGGTAAAATGATGACTATCAGGTAACTAATGGTATTTTCTGCTTCCTGGTTTTCCTCCCCATGGACATCCCAGTCCATTTGTATTTCCTTAATTCTAAAAATAATTAAGTAACCTTCAAGCAAGAGGCTCAAAGCTTAGTAAATCATGCTTTGAGTTATATTGAATCAAAGTATACTGTCAGTAGAGAAAAAGCTAGATGCAAACTTGTGTCCAGTGTACCATTTGGATCATATATATGCATCCATGTATTTCACATACTCACTCCCTGTCACTGCCTCTAGGAAAGTCCATGATGCAGGTGAAGGGAAGCCAGCTCAAATACTCATTATAGAATCTTTTTATCTTTTGAATACTGTGCACCTAATGAATATAGTAATGGCCCTAAAAATGTACCTTTGGGTTTTTTAATTTATCTGGACTGCCAAGTGTTTTCTTACATTTCAAATTACTCATGTCAAAAGTGTTTAATCTGTTTGTATTTTTTTTATTTTGAGAGAGAGAGTGCATGTGAACACATGTGAGCAGAAGAAGGGGAGAGGGAGAGAGAAAATCTTAAACAGGCTTCACACCCAGCGCAGAGCCCAATGCAGGGCTCAATCTCACGAGCTCATATCCTGAGCCAAAATTAAGAATTGGACACTTAACCACGGATTTTTCTTTGTTTTGTTTGTATGTTTGGGGGGTTTTGGAGGGGGGGGGGGTTGGTTGGGATTTGTTTTGTTTTTTTGTTTTTTTTTGCATATGAACTGAAAAATATCTACATCAGACCATTAACTCTAAGGATGTGTTACCTGGAGCTAGAAGTTTTGCTTTTTTCTCTACACTTCTGCAATAATATTCCTTTTCAAATGAAAAAATAAAAAACTTCAAAGAAAAACAACATTGAGACACCACTGCATATCCATTAGCATGGTCAAAATCCAGAACACTGATAGCACCAGATGCTAGTGAGGATGCAGAACAGGAGCTCTCCCTCATTCTGCTGGGAAAAGAAAATGGTACAACCTCCTTGGAAGACAGTTTGGCAGTTTCTTACAAAATTAAACATAGTCTTACCATACAAACACACTCCCTAGTATAAATCCACACAAAAACCCACACACAGTTTATTCACAATTCCAGAGACATAGAAGCAACCAAGATGTTCTTCAGTAGATAAATGGATAAACTGTGGTCCATCCAGACCATGGACTATCATTCAGCACTACAAAGGAATGAGCTATCAATCCATGAAAAAAACATGGAGGAACCTTAATTGCACAGGAAGTCAATCTGAAAAAGCTATATACTATGTAATTCCAACTATACAGCACTCTAGAAAAGGCAAAATTATGGAGAAAGTAAAAAGATCAGTGGTTGCCAGGGGCTAGGGAGAGGGAGGGATGAATAAGAAGAACACAGAATCACTGAGTCAGTGACAATACTCTGTATGATGCTCAAATGATGGTTTTATATCATCCATTTAACACAAACCAATAGAACGTCCAACATCAAGAATGAACTCCATGTAAACTATGGACTCTGATGATAATAATGTGATAGGGTCATCACATGTATGATATATATGATAATAATAATAAAGGGTCATCATTTGTAACAAATGTACCACTCTGGTAGGGGATGCTGATAACTAAGGAGGCTGTGCGTGCATGTGGGCAAGGTCTACCAGAAACCTCTATACTTTACTCACAATTTTGCTGTGTACCTAAAACTGCTATAAAAACTACAATCTACTTTTAAAAAGCTACACAGAATAAGACTGGATTATTTTTATGATGACAAAGAGAGGGGGTTATATACTGAGGTTGAGTCAGAATCATTACAAATAAATTCCTATCCTTAAGCATTTTTATTAAATGCCCAGAAGGAGACTTGTAATTTCAAAAAGAATTTTAATAATTATAACTGGTTAACTTTCTGGACTCTTTATCTTTGTTGATCTTGATTACAAATCTGGAATTGAAAATGTTCACCTGCACATTGCACTCTTTTTAGGATCTATGGAAATATCAAGCTCCATAATATTCAACTGATTTCTCTTACTAAAAAATGAGTTATTTCATCCTATTGTTTGGTGGCTAAACATGT
Source organism: Canis lupus dingo (assembly GCF_003254725.2). Lineage (NCBI taxonomy): Eukaryota > Metazoa > Chordata > Mammalia > Carnivora > Canidae > Canis > Canis lupus. The sequence continues at coordinate 25,644,468 of NC_064262.1, read as the reverse complement.
CAAGTTAAAATTAATTTTACCTTAAAATCAGAATATTTAAAATATTCTTCTCTTTTTCAAATGTCCCACTAATGAGGTACCTGGGTGGCTCTGTCAGTTGAGCATCCAACTCTTGGTTTTGGCTCAAGTTGCAGTCTCAGGGTCCTAGGATTGAGTTTGCTTCTCCCCCTCCCTCTCCCTTTCTCTTTCTCCCCTCTGCTCCTCCCTTGCTCATGTGCATACTCTCTTTCTTTCTCTCTAAAATAAATAGATAAATCTTTAAAAAAATAAAAATAAAAAACAAATTGTCACACTAATAAACAAAATGCAAGGTAAGGAGAATGATTATAGAAAGTGCTTAAGCATTAAACTGCATCCCAGGGATGCCTGGGTGGTGCAGTCGGCTAGGTGTCCAACTCTTGGTTTAGGCTCAGGTAGTGATCTTAGGGTCATGAGATCTAGCCCCACAGTGGGCAGTGAGTGCAGAGTCTGCATGATATTCTCTCTCCCACTCATGCTCTCTCTCTTTAAAATAAATAAATCTTTAAGGCAAAAAAAAAAAAAGAGTTAAACTGCACCCCAAAGACACCCATTTTTTATTAAAGGAGGCTAATAATCTTCATTTTCCAAAAAAAAAAAATAAAACAACCAAAGCAAAATGAGAACTAGCTGCAAAGGTATAAGATTTGACTCCCTTATTATTCTGGCAGACAATAGTGTGTCTACTGGGGTGCACATGGCACATGGAATCAGGCAATATAGTAAACATTGATTAGAGACTGTCTTCATGACTTGCTCAACAGAATTTTGTCAGCTTTTCCTTTGGAGAAGAGTGAATTAATGCCACTGAATTTGAGACTTTTCTTTCCATCCAGGAGATAAAATGCTGACTTCTCATTCTGAAACTATATATGTAAGAACAACTTGATTTTCCATTCCTTAACCTTGTTTACACAAGAGGTGTCCAGGATGGAACTTGGATATATTCTCATTCATACTCTTTCTCTCTCTCCACATTTCAATCTCTCTTAGATCTCCATGCCCTCAACCCTCTCATTATGCCAAATTAGAAAAAGGTGATTTTCTTCCATCTGAGGCTTTGTTAACAATGAACACTAAGTACTACTCATTTTCCTCATATACACTCTTAGCTTCTCCCTAATAACCAGCTAGTACTTTGTATATCAAACTCTATTTTTAGCCAAATATCCCAGACCTTCAATCATCTCGTCCCTTTCAATTTTTCAATCATAACCCACTGGCTATTAACTCAGGATTCCTGGAAATTCAGAAATGAAAGAGATCTCAGGTCCAACCTCTCATCCAACATGAATCAAATCACAACTTCTGTTTGGTACAACCAACCCTAGGCTTGGAGAGAACACATATGTCAATGAATGGAACATCTTTCTAGGTGGCCACATCTTATTTTAGGGAGCTTCACATGTCACCAATTGCTCCCATAGCTCTGTTCACATCTCTTTGGGCCACAGAAAACAAAGAGAGCTTCAATTCCACTTAGCCTTCCATCCACTTATAGGGATGGTCTCCACATCCATTCTGCTGTTTTAATTTATTTCAACTAAATACCCCAGACCGTGTCCTCATTTTCACTAAGATCTTTGTAATTGTCATTAAAGACACAATGATATTCAAGAACAAGTGGCTTTAAAATTACCTTCCTTTTAGTTTTAAGCAGTGTGGAACAGAACATATTGGATCTTCAATCAAATTCTGTCACATACAAACGCTGTATGAATTTCTAATCCTGAACCATGTCTTTTTAAGGCTGCAGTACATGGTAAAGGTCAGGTAAAACCTAATCTCTCCTCTCTTGGAATCAATCAACTTAAGGCATTCCATATTTATAAACTTCTTTCTCTCCTGGGACTTAAAAAATACTTTTTAAAACAATTACAGTATAATTAAATTTAGCCCATTTTGTCCTTTCTCAGAGAGATTCTCAACATTTATTCCATTTCACATCTCAGAAGAAAATGAAAATTAACTAAATTGAATTATCCCTCATGATTATTTATACATGGGTTTTAATTTATATTACAACATTTACATTTGCTAAGTACAAAATGGAACTAGGTTGCAATTTTACACTTATAATCTACTCCACTGCCAAATAAGTTCAGCTCAAATTATAATTGCATAGAAAATGCAAACATATGATTTTGACTTTTATTACCATTTCAACTCACTACGGAAATTATTTAACATGGTTTTGCCAAGTTGGAAGAACCCTACCACACAATATTTGTTCAAGCCAATGTGCAATCAAAAAAAAAAAAAAAGAAAGAAAGAAAAACCTGATTTGAAAATAAGTTTTTTTTAAGATTTTATTTATTTATTCATGAGAGACACACAGAGAGAGACATAGGCAGAGGCAGAGGGAGAAGCAGGCTCCCTGCAGGGATCCTGATGCAGGACTAGATCCCAGGATACCGGGATCATGACCTGAGACAAAGGCAGATGCTCAACCACTGAGCCACCCAGGCGCCCCTGAAAAGAATTTTCTTAATGCACTTTGTTTTAGCATTGACTTACATGTTTCTTAAGAACTTTACCAATAAAAAAAAAAAAAAAAAAAGAACTTTACCAATATATTGGAGTAATCATCAATTAATACAAAGGCTTTTATCTCTCTTGTAACCCAGTCCTCCTCAAGGAGTGATCATTCTGTCCAAGAAAAATCAATCAAAATGACTGATCATTAGCTATAAATGCATAATAAAAATTAAGGAAGCACACCCCCCCTCCCAAAAAAAAAAAATTAAATTAAAGCACCAAAGAAAATCAGAATCGATTTGGAATTCAGACAGATTTTTAGGTTCATGGTAGGTATGAAGGAAAGAAATAATAATGAGTGCATTAAATACTTTTACCATGTGCAGGCTAGGTTTTACACAGTTTATCTGCATCGTTTCATTTAATCCTGAAAACCTCCTAAAACACAGATACTGTAACTAGCCCCCTTTTAAAGAAAATGAGACTCTAAGAGATGACATGACATGCACAAGATCACACAAAGAACAATGGAGCATAGACCTAACTCACAGACTAGTAGCCTATGAGTTGAACCTTCATGTACTGGGTTAAAGGGTGTCCCCATTCCCCCAAAACTCACATCCACCTGAGCCTCAGGTGACCTCATTTAGAGACTGAACCTTTGCAGGTATTATTATTTAAGATGAGGTCATACTGGCCTATATCCAGTAGAACTAGTGTCCTTGAAAGAAAAGAGAGGACACGCAGATACACAAGCAAAGACAACCATGTGAAGAAGGAGGCTAGGAATCAGGGAATTCCAAGGAATGCCAGCAACCAAGGAAGAGATAAGAAAGAGTTCTTCCCCACAGCCTTCAAAGGAAGCATAGCTCTGCAGACAGATCTTAGACTTCTGGCTTCTAGAACTATGGGAGACTGCATTTCTCTTGTTATAAGCCTCCCACTTTATGGTAGTTTGTTATGGTAGCCCTTGGAAACCAATACACCTGGGAAGAGAATGTAATGATTCAATGCAGTGTTGCATCCCAAAGAAAATCTGTGAACAGAGAAACAGTAATGGAAACCAGCAGGTCAGAAGATCACCAGGTTAGGATCAAATAATACCCACTGGTGTATTCCTAGCCCCTCCCAATGGTCACTGGAAGCTCCAGCTTGCAGCTATGTCTATTATGAGCTCTGATAGCATTGCACATAATGGGGAAACATAACATTTTTTCTTGATAGCAGGAACATCTGGTTATCCAAACACAAGAGACTCACAACAGAGATTTGCAAAATATAGCCTCCCTAAAGGCTGAGAAGTGCTTAGATAAAACTTGATTATTCCATATCAACTTGGAAGTTTGATTCTAAGACCCCAGGTTCATGTGCCCTAGCAAAATATTTCTGATTCTTCCATGTAAGATCTAAGCTTGCTTTTTCCTTCCATTTGTAGTCATCCACCCACCCATGCATGACAACTGTGAAGCCTGCATTCAAAGAACATCATAAGGGGCAGCACGGGTGGCTCAGCAGTTTAGCACTGCCTTTGGCCCAGGGCCTGATCCTGGAGACCCAGGATCGAGTCCCACGTCAGGCTCCCTGCATGGAGCCTGCTTCTCCCTCTAAAAAAGAAAAACAAAAACAAAGAACATCATAAACAACAAACATCATAAAGAGCCTACTAGGTACCTGACATTTTGCTCATTCTTAGAGATACTATAGTAAATATGACAAATACAGGCCCATCCCTTAGGGATTTTATCCTTTAGCGAGAATAGGAGACATTCAACAAGTCATTTTAAGTGGGAGGAGGGATCCCTGGGTGGCGCAGCGGTTTGGCGCTTGCCTTTGGCCCAGGGCGCGATCCTGGAGACCCGGGATCGAATCCCACGTCGGGCTCCCGGTGCATGGGGCCTGCTTCTCCCTCTGCCTGTGTCTCTGCCTCTCTCTCTCTCTCTCTCTGTGACTATCATAAATAAATAAAAATTTAGAAAAAAAAAAAAAAGAATTTAAGTGGGAGGAGAGTCACCAAGAAGACATGAAGGATGTTATAGGAAATATGAAATTAGGGGGGGTCAGGCATGTGCAACTGTTCAAGCTGTGCACTGCACAAGGGCACCTGGCCAAGGAACATGCAGGGGCTAAAATACATTCCTTTCCATATGTACAATCTAACTAGAAGAGTGTTATTATCTTATTAGCACAAAAAAGCCATTTGAACTAGGATTGGCCCTGAAGCTGTAAAGGACAAGGGTCAGATCTCATAGGCAGTATTAATGAATTTGTATTTTATATTAAAAGTAATGGGAAATAACTGTAGAGTTTTTAAAATATTAGAATCAGCTGTCTAGGGGAGCAGAGGCAGTAATTTATCCAACATGATTTCATCACTTGTGTAATACTGAAATAATTCAAAGAAATATATAAATAATTGAAACTAAGACCATCTGTAAAAATGCCACTTTGGCTCTTTACCAATTGATGTGCATTTAAAGCCATGATGAAAAATGTAAGTTTTTTTTTTTTTTCATTCTTTTAACTTCGGGAAGATTTCAATGGTTTATTAATGCTCTTTCACTCGACTAAAGTGGGATCACAGGCTCCATTCAAACCTGTCTTGCCTTTCCACCTACCAAGTTCTTGCCTTCCAGAGAACCTAGTAAAATGCTCAAATGACAAAGGGTCTGTCTGTAGAAAGGAGATCTGTTCTCCCCATCCATGAGACTGTGATGTCGGATAATTAAACCCGCCACTTCAAGATAGATGAGTTTCCATCTCAAGAATTTCTAGTATCACATCAAGCGAGACTATCACAGGGAGACAAATCTATATAACATGGGGATTCTCAGAGAAGCCATCATTTCCCGAACAGAAACCAGAGTGAGGCCATCCTACCTCCGCAATTATTGACCTATGAGTCAGTTTGCTCAGAGCGTAGGAACAAGTTCCCACTGGCCCAATCACGCAAGGCACATCTCAAAACCAATCTCTGTTTGGATGAGTTTATGGAACCCCACAAACTACACCTCAAGCTTCAATGTCCTCATATATCAAATGAGAATGAATAGACATGGGGACCGTTCCAAGGATTTACAAGTTGATACATGGAAAAAGTGCTCAGAACTGTATCAGGCACATAGTAAGTGCACATAAACATGAACTGCTACTATTATTTTCATTTTTAGGGCATCATAATAGATTTCCATACATAAAACCCACTGAGAAGACATGCAGATAGATAAATCTGTTCACCTTTATGGATTTGTCTTTCCCAAACTTATCTGGCCACTGGATCCTTTTATCTCCCCATAAAACCTCTTCTATCACTAGGGGAGCTGAAGCCCTACATAGCTCATCACAGGATATGGTGCTCTGAGCCACGTGTCTCTGCCTTATTTATTTCCATTGCTCATCCAGTAATCCTGAAGGAGACTTTATTTATAATTTAACCATGAGATGGCAAAAGAAGAAAAGGCAGACACATAGTGAAGCCACCTTTGCATTTCTGGTCCCTCAATCAGTGAATTGTCCTTGATACTTCCTTTGGAATTTAATTACAAAGTAATAAAAGGCCTCAGTCCAGGTGGTGTTTTTATGTGTTATTTATACATAAGAAATTGGCTGAAAGGTCAAGTGAAATGACAATAAAGGGCACCTTGCCCGGACTTAGTGCAAAAAAGTCCACCTTGACCCCACACAAGGACAATTATAAACAACCCAGGCCATTGAAAACATGATGCCCCAATGTAGTGCTGGGAGAAAAATGACCACAACACGGCTTATTTATCCCTTTTTCTAGGGACATAACCTAGAACGTTAAATAACACTTCTTTAACAACCAGAAACACATTTGTTAGACCGATAGTGACGAAGAACCTTGATGTCTTAAAAAAATAAAAATAGCTCACACTTACACAGGTGGAACTATCCTTTATGTATTAACACAATTACCCTTTGAGGTAAAATACTTTAAAAAAAAAAAAAAGATTTTATTTTTAAGTCATCTCTACACCCAACGTGGAGCTCAAACTCGCAACCTAGAGATCAAGAGTCACACACTCCACCAACTGAGCCAGTTGGGCACCTCAATACTTTTATTAAGTAAGCTCTATGCCCAACATGGGGTTCAAATTCACAACCCGAAGATCAAGAGTTGCATGCTCTATAGACCAAGCCACCAGGTACCCCAAGGTAAATACTTTTATACCCATTTTTTCAGATGAGCAAATTAAAGCATTAAGCATAAAGTATCTTACCCAAGACCACACAACTAGGAAAAGAGGGATTCAAATCAAGAGTCTGGTTCCAGAGGTCATGCTCTGATGAGGTATTTTTTTTAAGTTTTAAAAATCTGTTGCTTATTTTATGACCTGGGCTGTTAAAAGGATTTACAGCTACTTCTGACCCTGCGAATTTATTTAGATAAATATTAAACAAACTCAGACATTGAAGAGCCACCTTCATAATGTGTCACACTTGAAAAACACCTGTTATTTATTTTATATGTCTTTATTAAATAAACACATTTTTAACATCCCTAGATGACAAGTGAAAGGAAATTTTATTTCATTATTATAAGAGGAAAACAAGTATCATCTACTCCAAGCAAAAGGGAGCCCTAAAGAGATATATATCAGTAAAAGAATGTTATTAATTTCTAGCTTAAAAATGTCATGTACAGAGGGTTCAAGATTTTATTTTTTTTTAATTTTTATTTGTTTATGATAGTCACAGAGAGAGAGAGAGAGAGAGAGAGAGAGAGAGAGGCAGACACAGGCAGAGGGAGAAGCAGGCTCCATGCACCGGGAGCCCGACGTGGGATTTGATCCCGGATCTCCAAGATCGCGCCCTGGGCCAAAGGCAGGCGCCAAACCGCTGCGCCACCCAGGGATCCCTGTACAGAGGGTTCAAGATTTAAGTTCTTTCTCTTTCTCTTTTCTGAAAAGGTAGATCAGCAACTGCTAAAAGATAGCAAAGACTCAAGGGCAACAAAATGAGACCGCCTCTCAAGACAGTCAGATCCACTGAGGGGGAGTGACCATCTTACCTTAATATTCATGGCTAATCCTCTCATGGATCAAGGGTGGTCCCAAATTCTGAAAAAAAAAACTGCTTCAAAGAGCATTAAGAACTAGAGATGTCACAAATACAGATTTATTTGACAATAAATCAAGTTGCCCCTATGAGTTTTCTACATAATGAGAAACCACAGAGATAAATGTAAAGTACTGCTTCTAGATTCAATCCATCAGTGGTAAAATGATATGCTGAGGGAAACCTGGCTCGGCTGACAGGTGTTCCTGCAGAAAGGGACTTGTGGTTTAGACATGACCACAAGAGCAACCCCAGCCAGGAATGTGACATGGGTCCAAGTAGAGGGAAGGGCTTCAGGCTGCGATTCTAACTTGTTAGAGACCAAATCAAGGGAAGAAAGGAAGCCAAGTCTGTGCTGTGAGCCACACCAGGCCACAGGAAATGCGACTGAACACAGCAGGTCCTTTCCACAACAGGCAGTCAGTAGTGGTAAAAGGTCTGAAAATGAAGTCATTTGAGGAATCTTACCAACCTATTTAAAACTGTAACAAAGTTCCTTCCAGTATACATAACACCCCCTACTCTGTTTTACTTTTTCATAGCATTTTTACCTCCTAACATACAACGATCATTGCTTTTATATGAATTTATTGTCTATCTCTCTACATGAGAATGAAGATATTTGACTGTTTTGACGCTTACTGCCTAGGCCAGTGCCCGACGCATAACAGATGCTCAGTAACCTGAATGAATTACTCAATTATTTCATAAGAATTGTGGATGCTTACAACCAGAAAGGAGAAAGCTTGGATGAAACACAATGCAGTTTTTAAACATTTCAATAATTATTTAGATCTCACAGTAATTAAAAATGCAGACCCTGGAAAGAATGACACAGGTTTGAATCTCAGACCTGCTGCATATAAGCAATACACTCTGAGTATGGGGATGACCTCAATTTTCAGAGATACCTAAAGAGATTGAGAACCCAGACACTTGAGAATAGAGATTATATTCAAATGGGAGGGTAACAGCATTTATTTCCCAAGATTACTGGAGTAGTGAAGCAAGATAATGTGTATAAAAGAGCGTTTAAAACTCCAGATCTCAATGAACCATTATCTATCCTCATTTTTTTTTTTTTAAGATTTTATTTATTTATTCATAAGAGACACACACACACAGAGAGAGAGAGAGAGAGAGAGGCAGAGACACAGGCAGAGGGAGAAGCAGGCTCCATGCCGGGAGCCCGACGTGGGACTTGATCCCAGGACTCCAGGATCACGCCCTGGGCCAAAGGCAGGCACCAAACCGCTGAGCCACCCAGGGATCCCTTATGGTTTTTATTAGTAGTCATGACACCTCACTGCGTATGGAGCTCCATGATGGCAGGAGCTACTGGTATGCACACCAAAAAGCCAGCTGTGTGGAATCCCTCCCAAGTTTGTGTTCAGTGCCTTGACATTAGTCACTTATTATTGGCCTTGGTGGGAATATTTACAAAAGGGAAATTGGCAAACTACAAATTAATGTTCCCTCCCCAGAACAAGTTAACCATTAACCAGCACAACACTGATTACACTTGAGAAAAGAGTTAAGAGCAACAGCAATGTAAGGACAAACCTACAGGTGAGAGAGTTCTTCACATTGGAACCATAAGCATGTTTAAACAGAAACTGGACATCACCCGTCAGGAGTCCATGACATGTAATTAATGCCCCTTTTTTTCCACTGGACTCTAAGGACAGGAAACCTGAATTGCCTACAACTCCCCTTTCCCAAACTGCTGCTGTAGCAAGCATGATGCATACAGTGGCTGGATTCTATTATTCCCTTCTACCCTCATGACTCTTAAACTCTATAACACATGTTATACTACACGAGGCCTAATTTCCATGGTTCTGATTACTAGAGAAAATGGGTCAATGCCTTCTCTTAAGTATGAAAGGTGAGCTACTCCTTCTAAAATCTACCTTTCAAATAAAAATGCAACAATGGGAGCTATCACATAAAGACAACCACACTTTAGAGTGTGTTCTTATCATTCCAGCCTCCAAGCAAAACAATGAAATCATTTTGTTCTTCAAAAGGATCCTGAAAATGACTGAAACAGCTTTAATTAATGATGTCATTAGCATGAGTTTCCAGAGATACCAAGATAATGAGTGGATGGGACATGAGTTATCATTGATGCCTTTCAGTGTATTCAATGAAAAAAAAGCCTGACAGTCAATCTGTTTGTGGAGCATTGTCCTTCAACCTATCCATACTTCGTTCACCTTTCTCCTCAATGTAACCAACAATTCATTTCATACAGAATCCACTCCCCAACTGACAAAAACCCAGCCACCACACAGAGAACATAGATGAAATAAAAATATTTATATCAAGAATTCAATGTAATCTATATAGGATACTGGATAATTCTACCTCAAGTAACTGACGGCTTTCTATGTTACAAATATAAAGGTGAAAAATTAAAACAAATCCCCACACACAATATACCACAAACCAGGAAGCCTCAGAGCAAACCATCTCAGAGTAATAATTCAGGGGGAGAAGCTGGACGCACCAAAAGGTTGTAGAATAGGAAGAGAGTTTGGTCAGAAATCCCACATTCTAGTCCATTCTTTGAGGTACTAATGAATAGCTATTGACTTTGGCCAAGCAATTAGGCAAGCGGTGGTTTCCTTCAATCAACAGAAGAGGAAAATACTTTCCTTGTGTATCTTACACCTACCCTAGAAGAGCAAATCACTTAAAATATGACAACGTAAGTTCTTTAAAAACAAACTCTGAATAACAAAAAAGTATATGGTACTGGTATCTAACATAGTCATCAGTTTTTTCCAACTGCATTTTGGTCTTCACTATTAGCTTCTCTGAGCCACACAGACTCAGAGTATTTATCAAAAAGACTGCTTGCATTTTTATGCTCTTTGACTTCTTTTCAAGTTATATTAAAGTGTAAAAAACGGGTTATGCATTTTTACCCAGGACATATAAAAATCTGCCATTACATGTAGATTTGAACCCAATTCTGCATTGGATACAGTGAAAATCCCCCACTTAAGCTTTCTTACAATTGATATTTCATTGCACTATAACTAGAGTTAAGTACATACTCTCATAAAAAACTTTTGACATAGGACGCTTGGGTGGCTCAGGGTCTGTCTTTGGCTCAGGGCATAATCCCAGGACTCTGGGATGGAGTCCCACATCAGGCTTCCTGCATGAAGCCTGCTTCTCCCTCTGCCTATGTCTCCGTCTCTCTCTCTCTCTCTCTCTCATGAATAAATAAATAAGTCTTAAAAAAAAAAAAAACTTTGACAGTAATTAAATTGTATTTTAAAAGACATTCTCATTGGAATACCACCACATATAAGAATATTTCATTAAAACTTGAAGTATCCAAATATTCTAGAAAATAAACAAGAGAAATCAAGAGATTGAGAAGTCAAGCATTTTGGAATAGAAAGAAACCTCATTAAATTATCTTTTTTGTGGGCACAAACTGTTATAAACAGGTTAAAATAATCCCACTAACTTTTTTTTCAGCTAAGGATGCCTCCAACTTTTAATCTGATTGGTACCTCATTTTTGTTTGTGTGTTCTCATTTTCTCTTCCTTTTTTCTTAAAACAACTAAAAACCCTTGTTGGACACCTGTGGATTACACTCTTTCCAATTACTTCATTATACTGTTCAAGGAGGAAGTATTTCAGACATCCTGACCCTAAAAGTTGTATGTGGTAAATAAAGACATCAGAATTGCCACTTGTATTCAGCCCAAATTCAAAGACAATGCTTGAGTTTACACTGACCAGAAGATGGACATTTGCTCTGACTCCCTGTAGTTTTTCAAATGCATATGTACAGGTGATGATTTGGAATAGACATAAACAATGACTTTCTTTATAGATGTCATACAAATACTATAGAGGCCAAGAACAAGCTGCCTCAAGATGGGTCAGCATGGCATGAAGACTGAGTTAAAAGAAACAATCGAACCCAGCAGATTCAGGAAAAGCTCTTTACCTCCCCTCTCCACTGCCTAAAAAAGAATTTAAATAATCTGCTCTAGGAAGAGAGCTCTCAGCACCTTACTATGAACTAGGTATGGTAGACAGGGAGGAAGCACGCAAGGCCTGTTTGATCAAAGTCCTCTAAGTCCCATTGTTTCTGAGTGGCCCAACAAACATCTGCTTACCAAACATTTACTCTTTTCCATCTTCCTGTGAATTGCATTCCTTCCCTTTGAAGTTCCAGACCCCTAGCCCCTTCTTCTTAGGTCAGAATGACATTTATACCGCATTATGCCTGTCTTTGGGGTTTCCACATCGGTGTGGATTCTCCATACGTACACACACTATTAAATTTTATTTTCTCCTGTTAATCTGTCTCATGTCAATTCGATTCTCAGTCCAGCTAGTAGAACCTCGAGGCATAGGATATTCTTGCTGCCAGTACATTACCAAGATAGTGTCTGAATTTGCCTTTTAGGATGTATACTAAGGCACTACGTTACCCAAAAACACTAAAGCTCTTGATAGTAAAATTTGTAAGTCAGGATCTAAGTGGGGAATAACAGAGAAGAGGAAAAATCACATTCATAGTTTTATCATCAATTGCTGCTTTGTGGAACAACGGGTTCAGAATTTGCTGCCTCATAAAGCTAAGATAATACGTTATGTTCTCTAAAACTGGTTCTCTCTTTGGTAGCACACGCCCTTAAAGTATCTGTTCCGTGGGTTCCTCCTTTTGAACCTGATCTTCCCCTTCAGGATATTCCCCTCTGCAAACATAGACCACCGAGAGGACTGTGCTCCTGGCAACCCTGGAGTCCCTCCCAACTGGCGATAGCTGATTTGCCCAGGAATGGGTGGCGGAGTGAGGCTCTACCAATTGAATTCTCTCTTTGGAGGGAACTGCAACAAAGAACCTCTGTGTGACTCAAATTGCATGCTGATAAATTAGGGGGCTATAGGGCTCCCAAATACCACCTTGTCGGTGGAAAATCAGAAAAAGATTATCTGGAAAGAAAGACATTCAGACCAAAGAAGAGATGAAGTCCTTGCAAGTATCTATTCCAGCTCCAGACATTTCCTGAGGCCCCATTCCCATCTTACCCTGGGATTTCAGGAGACATTCCTTTTTCCAATAGAATAAATTCTCCTTCCTGCTATGCTACCTGTTACTTGCAACCAAGTAACCGGATCCAAAATTAAGTATAGGCAAAGCACTGGGCCATATTATTCTATATCAGGCATCACTTAGTTAACTTTTCTATCTTTTCAAAATTTTGATCTTATGAGGTATGGATGATACGAAAACGATACAATCACATCTGCCTCTGAGTAGCACCTAACCAAAAATTCCACTGAAAACTAGACAGCCAGCAAAGGCTATATTTACACATCTCTCAGTACAAGTTACACTGTGTAAATATGTATGACTGGAAGGGTGTCCATCAGGGGTAAACTCAGTCAGTGCACTTAAAAACTCCATGTTCATTTCTTGGGAGTCCCAAGAAAATGTAAAATGGTTAATATGGAAGTTCTCTATTTCTGTGTAACAAATAACTCCCATGTGTAAGAGCTTCAAACAGTAAGAATTTATTATCTTACACAGTTTCTGCAGGTCAGGAATTTGGAAGCAGTTTAGCAAGGTGGTTCTTGCACTCAGGATGTTGGCCAGGGCTACAAGCTTGATCAAGTCTAGAGGATCTGCTATGGCTGTTGGCAGGAGATCTAGGTTCCCCACCATGTGGCCCATTCCAGAAGGCTGCTTGCATATCCTAACAGGGCAGCTGGATTACCCCAGAGCAAGTAATCAAAAAAGGCAAAGTGAGGGCATCTGGGTGGCTCACTCAGTTAACCATCCAACCCAAACTGATTTCAGCTCAGGTCTTGATTCCAGGGTGGTGAGTTCAAGCCCCACTCCACCCCCAAAAAAGGCAAAGCAGAAACAGAAGCCCCTATGTCTTTTAAGACCTACCTTTGGGAGTGACACCTTGTCACTTCTATGAAATCATATTGGCCCAAATATCAGTCCTACTTAGTGTGAGAGGGCACTATTATAAGGGCATGAATAAAAGGAGGTGAGAATTGTGGAGGTAGGGAGGGCATCTTGGAGTAGAGCTACCATAACAGGCTATAGCAGAATATATTCCCCTTTGAAACTCTAAACACCAAATATAGTGCTTAGAAGAAAAAAAAAAAAAAAAAAAAGGAGGAAGACATCTTGGATAAGCCAATGTTTATTGGTTATTTATGATAGTGAAGAAAATCAATTGGGTATAAAACATGCTCCTACTCCTTCCAAGAGTTGAGTCTAGGCAAGAAACTGAGACCTACATGTGGAATAATTAATTAGAAAGCAACTAGGTTGACAATCTGATTCTGAATGCAGTACAGGTTCAGAAAAATAAGGAATTATAGGGTGGATGAATAAGGGAAGGTCTTTGTCCATGCTTTACAAAGGCTTAGCTTCAGTTAGTATCTTTCCTTTTAAAAAAAAAAAAAAAAGATAGCACACATGTGCATGCAAACAAGGGGCCGGGGGAAGCAGAGGGAGAGAGAATATCTTAACAGGCTTTACAACCAGCATGGCGTCCAAAGGGGGCTCAATCCCTGGACCTTGAGGTCACAAACTGAGACAAAATCAAGAGTCTGTGCTTAACCACCTGAGCCTCCCAGGCACCCTTAAGTTAACACGTTAGCCACCTACTTTATATAATACAGGTAGAAATTCTTTCAAATGTTTGCTTGATGTTAATTTAAGCAAGTGATTTACCAGGTCTAATGGATCAGTTAGTCTAAGAAAAAGGCTGGCAACCTTTTTCAGAGTTGAGCTTCTGACTTGATTGCCACTCAGGTCGTGATCTCAGTGTCAAGGGATTGAGCCCCCACCCCTGCTCTGCACTCAGCAGAGTTGGCCTATCCCCCTTCCTTTGCTCCTCATCTGCTCCTGTGCACTAGAGCTCTTCTCTCTCAAATAAATGAAATATTAAAAAAAAAAAAAAGGCTTGCAACCTAATTATAACCAAGTCCCTCTTCTTTTGAGCTTTTTATTTTAAAGATTTTATTAATTTATTTGAGAGAGTGGGCAAGGGTGATGGGCAGAGGGAGAAGCAGACTTCCTGCTGAGCAGGGAGCCCTTCAGCGGGGCAATCCCAGACCCCAAGATCATGACCTGAGCTGAAGGCAGACACTTAACCAACGGAGCCAGTCAGGCGCCCTTTGGGCTACTTTCTTGATGCTAGATTGCTGGGCTGACAGAAAAGACTTTTTTTTTTCCAAAGATTTTATTTATTTATTCATGAGAGACAGAGAGAGAGAGGCAGAGACACAGGCAGAAGGAGAAGCAGGCTCCATGCAGGGAGCCCGATGTGGGACTCGATCCTGGGACCCCAGGGTCACGCCCTGGGCAAAGGCAGACACGCTTAACTACTGAGCCACCCAGGCGTCCCACAGAAAAGATTTTTCACAAAAAGGAAGACAAGGGGTATTCCAAAGGGGAACATCAAAATTATCTTGTGAGCAAACTCCAATAAGGAATCTGCACCAATTTGATCTTCGTTCTACAAGTGTTTATGTAACACCAGCTATTATAAGCCACTCACTGTACTGGGTACTAGACACACAGTGAGAATAAGACAGCTACCAGTCCTGCCACCTACAGTTTTTCAGTTTCTATTAGGCAAGCCCCCCCACCCAAAAAAAAGAATTTTTTTTTAATTCTCATAAAGGAATGATGAGTGCTACTATGACAGGGAAAACAAAGGGAACAATTAGATCACAGAGGAGAAATGATATTTCCCTAAATCTAGGATATGGGCAAAGAAGGACAATCTGATTAAATGACAATGAAGCTAAAATCTGAAGTCTGTGTAGGAGTTGGGGGGGGGGGGATGATATAGGCAAGAAGGAATATTCTAGGTAGAGATAAATACATGTTTTCAGGCCAAAAACTAGAGAACAAGATGAATTTAAGGAATTGAAAGAAGTTTAGTGACTAGAATATACAGTGAATGGGGGTAAGTGGAAATAGGAGAGAGGAATATTTTTGGCTGATTGAATTCTGCAACAAATCCCAGAAAGAAGTGGAGTCTGTCTTCTTGCCTTTGAATGCTAGCTGGCCTGGCAACTTGCTTTGACCAATTAAATGTGCTGACAGTGGCACTGTGTGACCTCTACAGCTTGGGCATCAAGAGACCTTGCCTGCCCACCTTCCCTCTATTGAAATGCCATTCCTAAAACCACCAGGTACAGAAGCCAGTCTAGCCTGATGGAGGACAGGAGCCCATGTGGAAGAGAACCAATACGCCCCCACTGTCCAAACACATAAGGGAGACCACCTTGGCCCTTCAAACCCACTCTCCCTTCCAGTTGGACACAAGACATGAGTGAGCCCATGTGAAAGCAGCCCAAGAATTATCTAGCTAACCCAAAACATCATGAGAAATAACAGATTATTGGAGTTGTGGGTTTTGTGTGTGTGTGTGTGTGTGTGGTTTTTTTTTTTTGAAGCCACTAAACTGTGGCAGTTTTGTCAGGCAGCAAAATAGAAACAGGCCAGGTCATATGGCTTCAGGTTAAGGACACTGCTCTTTATCCTGAGATCAATGCAGAGCCACAGAAGGGTTTTATGAATGGAATAACATAAGCCTAATCCATTAGTACCACAGACACAGTACCTAGGCCAAAAAGCTCTCCAAAAGCCTAAAAAAATCTCATAAACAAGGTGGCTGGAAGGGGATGGTTTAAGAAACACAAAACAAAAATGACTGAATCAGAATGCGCTCATGTTTTACTAGATGACTGCAATCCATAGCAAGTCAACTGCAAACCAATACCTGTGTAGTAACATATATTCTTTTTCATCTGGAAATATTGAATTCAAGTGTTTGAATTAAAAATCAGACATTTTTATTTGTTTGATTAGCCATGGAGAGGGGACTCTCCCTATCTTTAAAAGGCAAAGATGGAAACAGAAGAGCTCAGGGACGCCTGGATGGCTCAGCAGTTTAGGGCTGCCTTCAGCCCAAGGCGTGATCCTGGAGACCTGGGATCGAGTCCCACGTCGGGCTCCCAGTATGGAGCCTGCTTCTGATTGTGTCTCTGCCTCTCTCTCTGCTCTGTGTGTCTCTCATAAATAAGTAAATAAAATCTTAAAAAAAAAAAAAAAAAAAGCTCAGAAGTGAGTAGCAAGAAACAGACAAAAAGACTCACTGCAGCAGTAGGTTGATCTATCAGTACAGCAAAGAAGAAAGTATATTTGCCTTGTAAGCCAAAAATATAATAAAGAAAATTCAGCAAAATTTCAGTGTAACTACTTTTTTAAAAAGTCTCAAAAAAAAAAAAGTCTCTATCTAATTTTCTCTAGACAATATCTTTCATCCTGATGATGGGCAAGTTTATACAGCTTCCCCAAAATCAAACCCTATACCAGTGTGGCTATAGCAGCGAGAAAATCTCATTAGGAAAGTCAACTGGCAAAAAGAGGAAGATTTATATTCTGAAATCTAAATTATAATAGCCAGGGGCACCTGGGTGGCTCAGATGGTTAAGCGTCTGCCTTCAATTTAGGTCAAGTTCCTGGGGTCCAGAGATAGAGCCCAGAATTATCAGGCTCTGCTCAGGGGGGGAGCCTGCTTCTCCCTCTCCCTCTGCCTCTCCCCTGCTTGTGCTCTGTTTCTCTCTCAAATGAATAAACAAAATCTTCAAAACTTAAATAAATAAATAAATTCTAATAACCAGTTTTACTACTGTTTGAGATTTCCAAGAGCTGTCAAGAGAATGGCAAGCCAGACAAACGCCTTGAAAATGTTTTCAACCAATTTGGAGACCCCAGCCTGCCCCTCCTTGTCACATCTCCCTTGCCCTTTTCCCTCAAATTACTAAGACTTGCTGGCTTTGTCTGTTTTGAATGGCAGTGCACAGTGTCCAACTAAGGAAATCCCCTCCTTCCCCAGCTGGCTCACCAGGAAATTGTTTGGAAGTCAGCTTTTTCCTGGAGGTAGCCGACTGCCCACAGGGAGAGAGGGAGGATGTCTCTGCAGCTGGGAGCACTCCCCTGGCTAGCCAATTCAAGGACAATTCATGTGGTCTGACCACATGGCCACAGGCAGTCTTTGTAGCATGGGCACCTGAGTACACTGTGTGCTTGCTATGTGGCTTGCTTTGGACAAGCATAAACCACAGCTCACTATCCCTCACCTGCAAGCAGAATTTTTTAGGCCACACCTTTTGTTTTATTTTATTATTTACTTCTAAACTTCTGACAAATGGGAGAGCTACTGCAAAAGGTGATGTTTTATTCTAAGAAAGGAGAAGAGACTTAAAGGGAGAAAATAATTAAACTACCTCAAAATTAAATAAGATTTTTACCTAAAGGACACTCTTCTGATTACTTTAGCCCAAAGAGTTATAAATAGGCTCAGTCAGGCTATCAATCAATTCAAGGAAACAAAAAAAAATAGCAATTCTTCTTTGTTTTACTTTATTTAATGTATTCAGCATTTTGGTTTTTCCATTTTGTTTTATTTTTTACAAAAAGAGCAGCTGTCAGAAGCAAAAGAATACAGACACAGTAATATTCTTCCAAGGACGAAATATTTAACCACATACCCTGACCTCAAGAAGTATATTCCATATTTTGTTTAAAAAAAGAAGTATATTCCATATTAAATGTCAGTATCATCACCCTTCCTCTCAAGTTCAAATACGTACAAGGAAAACAAACTTCTGGCCACTGAGGATTTTTTTCAACTATCCAAGTTACAAATAAAAATAGAGTTGCCATGAGAAAAAATGAACTATTCCTTTCAATTTAGCTTAGTTCACTTACGTCTGACTCAGAGGGGAAATTCTGAAGCACGCTTCTTTAACAAAGGCTCTGTTCTCAACTGATTCAGGTACTAACTACACAGAGGCTGGGAGTGGACAAGATGACCAGCCTCTGGATGTCCCTTTCAGTCTTTTGATGACATCGTTCACCTGACAACCTCCCCACTATTCACATTCACTGACACCTTTCCCTTTTCTGCATTTAGACAGGACAATTTGAAGCCCAGAAAGACAGAAATCAAAAGTCACAAGTATGCATCCCGTGAATGCAGATGACTTCTAATGAATATAGGTGGACATCCTAATTATCTAGGGCCTGGAGATGTACTTGTTCCTTGATGTCACAGTGACATAAGATTTATTTATAGTTTTCCAAAGACTCATGAAACATTTCCTGAAATGAGACCATGTCACTGAAATCATTTTACCGTGGGAGGCAGGGAGAGCAGGGGGTGGGGGAAACCAGTCCTCAAAGGCAGGAACAAAGTTCTGCCTACTGTCTTTGTAGCAGAGGGCTGGGCATGTTTTTTTACTGAGGATGCAATCATGTAGGTAAACAGCAAAAACCCTCTTCTGATGTTATATCCTGTCCTGTTTAACTCATTAATTTAAGAGACCCTAAGTCACTAGAGTAAACACTAGCATTAGTAATTCTTTTGTGACCGCCCCTCAAATCATTTCATTATGGCTATGTAGCTAGAAAGAAAAATGCAAACCAGTCTGCTAATATGTTAAACTAACACAGATCACACATCCAGTGGTGTACTCAGATCATCAATGAAATACACTCTTTTGAACTTGCGGCCTCACAGCTGGACATGAAGAGTCTTTTTATTTATTTCCCTTTTTTTTAATTGCCTTTTCCAAGTCCTGCAGATTTCCACATGTCTATTATTATGGGCAGGAAAACCAATCTCATAGCAAATTGTATAATCTTTATTATTTAAAAACATACAAATTATGTTTTACCACCAAGCTCATTATTTCATACTCTTTCATGTTCAAACTAGGGGGTTGAGGGGGGGGATATCAACAACCAAACAGATCACCAATGCTAATTCTGGACAAATTCTAAAAAGTTAAATGTAGACAGCTACAAATGATATTGAATTACTCACAGACAGACTTGATAACAAAAAAGTATCCCAAAGAAACAACTGTCAAGTGGTCGTGAAGATGGTTCATTTTCTAACTTCAGAGAAAATATTTCAATGATGAATGTTGAATTATGAGCCCACCTGAATTATGTCAGTAGGAGTGACACAGACTACATGAAATACCATCTCCTACATCCCCATCACTCAGACCATGTCTTATCTTCCCTAGACTGTGTCCTCTGCACCTAAGACCCTATGAGAAATAAAAGGGTGATTGATTTGGGGAGTGAAAGACAAGCAAGCACGGGATCAAGTAGTTTGGAGATAATGAGGATTTGGAAACAAAACTGACATTCCTTATATTCTTTGCACCTAAGTAAGCAGATCATGGCCACTTGATAAATGGTCATTCATGATATTACTAAGTTTCTGGATCATTTTATAGTCTCTGGGGATAAAGGAAGGATAAAATGAGAAAGAAGAATCTTAAGAGACAAAAATGAAAAGATCAGGGGAGAATCTTGAAGTATCCAGGTGGTAGAGGCTGCAAGTTATCTAAATGTTGTCTATTCTACATCTCTGTCCCTAAGTAAGAGACCTTCCAAATCACTGGCAACCAGATGGGAGGACTTAGGTTAGGCAAACAGCAGGGAGGGAAGGTCTGAAAGCACCAGAATACATTCAGAAAGTTCCCCAAACCTCACTTCTCTTTATCACAAGCAAAGCAGAGCTCACAAAGAAAGTAACTTAGGAATGGCCAAACAATGTATTATTTAAGCCATGCTTCAACAAGAAATTAGAGAAGTTACTATACTGCTGAGATCCTTTCCCCATCTTTAAAAAGGTGACATTTTTATTTTACTGGATATTATGAATAAGCAAAACAATACATGTGAACCATTTGTTGGTTACACTGCCCAACCCAGAGACAACCTGAGACATACTAACCATGATTTAGTTTGTTCACAGCATGTTTCTCTGGAAGAGCTTCTGACACCTCGCAAACTCCAAAGCCCCCTCTTACTCCAAAATTCAACAGTTCAGGAAAATCTAAGTACCACAGTTCTTCTGGTAACAGACACCATCTTTTGCCTCTTGTCTCTACTCCAGCTTCCCCATAAAACATCTGTAATGTTTTCATGAGAAATGTGGTCATGAGAAGAGATCTGAGAGAAATAATGTTAATGGAATCAAGTCACAAAGAACTCAAAATCTACTGCCCTTAGTTTAAACCAAGATGGCTGAGGGACGGACAGTTGTACCAAATGGCTCCAAAGCAGGCTTGCTCAACCTTGGCAGGGTTCACATTTGTGGGTAATTTTTTTGTGGGGGCAACTGTGCTGTATGTTATAGGACGTTTAAGCAGTATCCCTCACCTCTCCACTCTACATGTCAATAGCGCCCTCCCAGTTGTGACAACCAAAAATGCATCCAGACATTGCCAGATGTCCCCAAGGGATGATGCTAACCCTACTGAGAACCACACTACACTAAAACCACTGAAATGAGAACCACAGCTTTGAAGTCTGAAGCCCTTGGGTGTGGCTGCTCTCATAAGTGAATAAAATAACCTCTTCAGAAATAAAAATGGTTTCCCAGTGGCTCTGGGGGAATTAAAGGAAGATGATTAACTTTCTTAGAAAATACCACTTTATAGGGGAGAGAAAAACCTTTCCTTCTACCCTTCATGGTTCTTGGCTGGTGCTCTGTAACAAAACATAAACAACAGAAACACATTGAGACTTATTTAATATAACTTTTGCATGACCACCCATAGTCTTCATAAGGAAATAAGACCCAAGAAGTGGTTAAACCTGAGGATTTCTTACACTGGCCTTGATGAAGAGTGGAAAGTTATAGGCAAACATGACAGGATATGAGCTAAGTGTGGTAAACTGGCGGAAACTTAGGAAGGCCTGTTAATTTGAATTTCTCTTATGTCTTAGGAAATAAGGGTGATCCTTTCTTCTAGGTATAAGAAGGGCATCTGTCATATGAATGTCATATCAACTGTATCAGGGCAAAGTCACAGCATCCCTCCTGTACTTGCCATTTCTCAAACTCCTTAAACTTAATATATGCACTATGCCAAGGTGTCATATTTTGGGGAAGTGGGTCTTGAAACCAACCCATCACCTTCCACACCTGTGGTTGGGAGCCTCACCACTCAGCATGTTGCTAGATACACAGTACAGTCTGTGACAAGTGTTACTTTTACAAACGGTTTATACCATCTGTAGGAAAGATAAAAGAAAACCAGCAAAAGGAGTAATCCTGACACTAGAGAAATGCCCACTTATAAAACAAAAATATTCCTTTTAGTGGATGATTTGCCATTACATGCAGTGGCCAGATGCCATAAATGAGCAAATAATATCTGAAGACATTTTATCCATGTTCCAGAGAACTGTTATTTTTTAAAAGCCCTCAAACTGACAGATGATCCTTCTAGGATCTGAACATAATTTGATTTGTCCCCAAGCCCCATTGCCATGGGGCCAGAAAGAACATTTGGCATGATCCTAACTCTAATATAATATGGTTGGCTTCTCTTCCCCTTTTGGTCTTTAATTACCATTATTAAATGTGAGGTCAAAGTTATGTATATGAATTATTACTGTCACTTTCTGATTTTACAGTTAACTTACTATAAAGAATGCTAGCAAGTACTTTACTTTCCCATCCATAAAATGGGGATAATCAGAGCACATATACCTGCAGGGTTGTTATGAGGTTCATATTTGTAAAACGATCACATAGTGTTGGCACATATTAAGTACTAATATGTTCTTGTTACATAAAATTAATATTGCTCTGTTATTTGAACAAGAAATAATGTTAATGTTTTCATTCTTCATATTAAATTGACTGTGCTTTTGTGCCATTTTGGTTTTCTTTTAGTGGGAGGAGACACACAAAGAATCTTGTGAAATGTACCCTTCTGGGTATCTAGGTGGCTTGGTGGCTTGAGTGTCCAACTCTTGATTTCAACTCGGGTCATGGTCTTGGTGTCTTGGGATAGTACCCAGAGTTGGGATCCCTGCACAGCAGGGAATCTGCTTGAGATTCTCCCTTTGCTCCTGGCCCCACTCTCCTACACTCCACACCCGCCTCTCCCCACACACACTCTCTCATGCTCTGAAATAAATAAATAAATCATAAAAAAAGAAACGAAGTGTAGCCATCTGTCTCTGGGATCTCAGAACACACACACACTTTAAAAACAAGTTTTACAGGAAACACAAATCGTGTTTTTATGTATATGTAATATATGTAAATTCTGGTCATACACTAATTCCATGACCCAAACCATGAATTTTGTACTATTGGTTTGAAAAACACTACTTTAGGCGAGTATTCCTCAGAGACTGTTCTGGAGAAAAACTTCAAGAGATATTAAGGAAAGGATTCTGAGTTAAAATTAATTGGGGAAACAGTTTATTTTGTATATTCAAATAACAAGGCTTAAGAAATGTATTAATTATGTAGAACTCAAAAGGCCCCAAACTTACATGGGAACTGGGATCTTCCTTACTTCTGTTGTAAAAGATGAGTGTCACGTAGTGTGAGGAATCATAGCTAATTTTTGTATTTCTCAAGGGCAGCCCGGGTAGCTCAGCGGTTTAGGGCTGCCTTCAGCCCAGGGCATGATCCTCGAGATCTGGGACCAAGTCCCACAACGGGCTCCCTGCATGGAGCCTGCTTCTCCCTCTGCCTGTGTCTCTGCCTCTCTCTCTGTGTGTGTCTCTCACGAATATATAAATAAAATCTTTTTTAAAATTTTTTTTTTTATTTCTCAAATGAAAGGGGAAAAAAACTTCCTAGGGAGAAACATTCTTCTTGCCTTCTTACCTAGCTCTCCAGCCTAACTCAAAGGAAGTAATTAGGAATCCTTGGTCATCCCCAGTAAGTAGTTTTGCAATTTCTTTAGTAATATTTAATGAAATGTGACCTGGAATGGTTTTTCCTTAAAAAGGAATTTACTAGGTAAGCAAGTAAGACAGCAGAGATTGAAAGTGCTATATAAATGCTAATAGCTTCCAAAACTCTTTTTATTTTTTGTCTCATTCACCCATTTATCCAGTCATCTATTAAATATTTATTGACCATCTACTCCACACCAGACACTGTACTAAGGTGCCAGAAATATTCCGGGGCGGGGGGGGGGGGGGCTATTTTCCCCTGTTTTACTGAAGCATCACTGACACGTAAGATTGAATTCATTTAAGATGTACAACATAATGATTATATGTACATATGGCAAAACGGTCACCACAATACATAATCACAATACACCATCACCATACATAGTTCACAAATTTTTTAATAAATAAAGTTGGGGTGGCTGGGCAGCTTAGTTGGTTAGGGGGTGGACCTTGATTTTGGCTCAGATCTCAGGGTCCTGGGATTGAGCCCCACATTGAGCTATCTGCTCAGTGTGGAGTCTGCTTCTTCCTCTTCCCTACTCTCAGCCTGCACATACGTTGTCTCTCAAATAAATAAGTAAAACCTTTTTAAAAATAAATAAAGCCTTATAAATAAATAGCAATTTTAAAGCCATGAAGGGAACCCTTTAGATCTTGTTATCTCCTCTCTGCTAGAAACTTCTAGAAAGAAACCCCAACTCACAGAAAGAATAGCTATACATGACTAAATGTCTCACTGCAGCATTAAAGAATAATGAGGTGGGGGAGGAGGACTCCAACAAGAGGGAAATAGTTAGGTATACGGTGCATTTCAATTTTGTCAGATAACATTAAAGTGTATTGTATAACTGGATGGGGGTGCCTGGCTAGCTCAGTCAGTAAACCTTGCCACACTTGACACCGGGGTTGTGAGTTCAAGCCCCACATTGGGTGTGGAGCCTACTGGAAAAAGGAAAAAGGAAAAAGGAAAAAGGAAAAAGGGAAAAGGAAAGGAAAGGAAAAGGGAAGGGAAGGGGATGGGGAAGGGGAAAGGGAAAGGGAAGGGGAAAGGGAAGGGGAAAGGGAAGGGGAAAGGGAAAGGGAAAGGGAAAGGGAAAGGGAAAGGGAAAAGGAAAAAGGAAAGGAAAGAAGGAGGAGGAGGAGGAGAAGGAGGAGGAGGAGGAGGAGGAGGAGGAGGAGGAGGAGGAGGAGGAGGAGGAGAAGAAGAAGAAGAAGAAGAAGAAGAAGAAGAAGAAGAAGAAGAAGAAGAAGAAGAAGAAGAAGAAGAAGAAGAAGAAGAAGAAGAAAGAAGAAGCAGTGAATTAAGAAAAAAAATTAATGTAAAACTGGGCAAATATATGTATGTAATACTGCTATGGTGAGGTGAGGAGTATAGATGGCTAGGCTAGGAGAACTGAACCTAAAATTTTCCTGTACAATGTATATGAAAAGCAACAAGGAAAGTGGAAATCCTTAGTGTGTTAGCACAGCAGTTATCAAATTTTAGGGCACACAGAAATCTGCTGGAGAAGCCTGTTTTAAAATGCAGATTCTGGGGATCCCTGGGTGGCTCAGCGGTTTAGCGCCTGTCTTTGGCCCAGCGTGCAATCCTGGAGTCCCGGAATCGAGTTCCGCGTCGGGCTCCCTGTATGGAGCCTGCTTCTCCCTCTGCCTGTGTCTCTGCCTCTCTCTCTCTCTCTCTATCATGAATAAATAATAAATAAAATATTTTTAAAAAATAAAATAAAATGCAGGTTCTCCTGCCTCTCTCCTAGACATTCTGATTCTGAAGGCCCAAAGAGTGCCTGAGAGCTTGCATTTGTAATGACCACCCAAGAGCTTCCAAAGCCTGTGGTCTATGGACCATATATGTACCTGCATTCAATGAAAATTTACTGGCTACCTATATGCCAAATCCTGCTCTAGGTGCTAAATCCGAGCAGTAAATAAAACCACACTTGAGGAACAGCCATTTGGATAGTAGTAATTTTTTTTTAATTGTTTACATTTAAAATGACATTTCTCAAAAGAATTTGAAAAAATAATTCAACTGCCAAAATTTCCCCGCCTAATTTATTTTTTACATAAGAGGAAAAACATATGAGACAGCTCTGACCTTCAGGTCAGCCTCTGGCATGGACACTGGAAGGGAGTGGTATTAGCTGGCCACACAGGGCTAGCCACCACCTGGAGAGGGGCTCCACAAATGAGGCCCTTAGCATTTCCTGCCATTCCTGTACGCCCTTCCCAGAGAATGAAGGGAGATTGCTGGAAACCAGAAATGGTGGTGGCAGAGGGAAAAAAAAAAAAAAAAAGAATGTGTTACCTCATTTCTTAAGAAACACAAATTAAGGAACTTTTAGAAATTCCAATTCTTCTCTGCCTCCTTCAAGATTTTGATGCTGACCTCTGAACTCTGTGCCAGGTAGAATGTGCTCCCTGCCTTCTCTGCATTTTATCATTGATTTCCTCATCTGGCGTATTTAAACTTCACTACATCCTGTTTTGGTCTCCTCCGCCCCCCGCCTTTGGGTACAAATTTCAGCAAGTTTCTCCAGGTTACAGGAAGGCAGAGCCAAGGGTGGAATGAAATTTAGCATGGGTGGGGGCAGCCACCAATGGGGACAAGTCAATCCTATTTGTCTTGGCAAGGCATTCAGTAAGCTGTCGGTTATGTCATTTGCCCACAAGTGGGCAGGCCTCGCTGTTTTGCAGTCATCCATTTCCCAAAAATGGTATCCTGACCACACATAAACACAAGGACACGGACACAGACACACACAGAGACATATACAGCAGCACACTGCACCCCTAGCCAGCTTTGGCTCCAGAATAAGTAGGACCATGTACAAAGGAATGAAAAACAGAAAAGATACAATCCATGTGGAAAAAGAAAAAAACATGTAAGAATTTTAAATACTAAAATATTTGTTCACCTACAGAGTGTGAAAGTAGAATAAAAAGTGGATAGCCGGAAAATTTTATCTAGCAAAAGAGGTTATACAACACAGTTTTTTTGTTTTTTTTGTTTTTTGTTTTTTTTGTTTTTTTTAATGATAGTCACACACACAGAGAGAGAGAGGCAGAGACACAGGCAGAGGGAGAAGCAGGCTCCATGCACCGGGAGCCTGACGTGGGACTAGATCCCGGGTCTCCAGGACCGCGTCCTGGGCCAAAGGCAGGCGCCAAACCGTTGCGCCACCCAGGGATCCCCCTACAACACAGTTTTGAAGTTAAAACGACAAAACCATGAAAGCTAAGCACTACCCCAAATTCCACTGCGAAAGTGTTTCATCTCAGGTATTTTATATGAATTAATTTTAATTTACAGCTAAATGTCAAGGAAAATTGGTTTGTTTTCTATATTGTGTTATGTTTGGTGCCCTAAGGCCTTTAGGCCCCAAGTAACTTATAAATAAATAACACTTTATCCCGATTGTTATGTAAAATAATTCCCCAGTTTATGCTTCCTACATTCCCTAAAGAAAACTCCAATCCTGGTGTTGCAAGGGAATTAGATCTGTAAACCCTAGCAAACAGTTCCTGAAAGCAGACTAAAAAATTGGTAAGATAACAGGCCTGTGTCCTTTTATATTTCTTGTTTTATTTATACGAACTTTGGGATTCAAACTTGTAAACAGAACATGCAATGGCATAAATATCTCCTAAATACAATTAAGGACACGGAAAAATCATATGATTGACCTAAGATGGGGGGTTGGGTAGAATAAACAACAGCAATTCTCTTAGTTCTGGCATCAAATAACTTGTGAGGGTTAAAAGCCCCATGTTTATATCTTAAAATCATCAAATGACTACATTGAGATAGTTACCATGAAATCATTATGCTCAAATTACACTAATTATAAATTGCACATTTCTGATTAACTGTTGAAGCTTTTAAGTGAAAGCTTTAATCAGCAATAGCCTTTTAAAAATACTTCCAATGCGTGTTCTGACAATGTTGAACTTTATCTGAGCCCCATGCTCAAGGGAAAGAGCCCCGTTCACGGCACACTACCCCCCTTTTGTGACCCTTCTGTGTTCAGAGCAAAGACTCCATGCAAAGGACCACTGTGTCCTGGAATATGCTGGGATGAGACCCACCTCCCATTTTCTTTAATGATTCCCTTGTTTTATAAAACCCTAAGTTTTCTCTCTCTACTTTGAGACTTTCCTCACTAATGCAAGTTCTCTCTATTGCAACAGTCTGAATAAAATGCCAGGTACATTGGCTCTTTCATTATAATAGAGTCCAACTTGCCCAAGTGGGGTTCATGGTAACTGACATGGGAAACAAAGGCAAAGGAAAAAAATTAAATTTCCTTACTATTTACACTCCATAAACAAGTCCTCGAGACAGGCAGAGTGACATTTCCTCCAGGAACTCAGCTGCCTTGATGTTAATACTTTGCTAAGGGCAAAAGCCAATCATAGCCCGACCCCCCAGGATCCAGTAAGTCTATTCCAACATATAAAAATTATTTTGGAAATTTTCTTTATCACTAAAATCCCACCCCACCCCCGCAAGATACATGTTCGCAACCATCCCTTAAGCGTATGATCCATTGACATATATCCAAAGGGTCTCATGACAAGGTTTCATTAGACAGCAATAAATGACCCTTTCCCCAACAATAACTAGCCCTCTCAAGGTCCTGGAAACCTTGTTTACAAAATTCCTTAAAGATTTATGCTACCCCTAACACCCTCCTAACTTGAAAATATATAATCACCACCCCTCACAACCCTATTGCAGCTCTTTCTGTCATGGGTCCTGTCCCCATGCTTTAATAAAAACCACCAAAGATGTCTCAAGAATTCTTTCTTGGCCATTGGCTATGGACCCCCACATCTCTCCTACATCAGTAACTTTGAGACTAAAATGATTTGGTCAGCCTCACTCTCTCTTAGCAGTCATCGAGAAAACAAAGCCTACTCAGTATGAGGATGATGGTACAGATACACTGCCCATGTTCATGCAGCTCAAAAGCAAAATGACCGCACTGAATCATTCACACTCCTCCAACTGCCCACTCATGATCTGAGAAGATGACTAGAGCTGACTGAATGAAGCCCAGAGAGAACCATATGTAAAGAAAGCAACTGTCACTCCTTCAAGTTTGTCCTCAGCAGACCTATCATTTGGTATTCTTCAAAGCATTTATCACTTCCTGCGCATACTTCCATTGCAGCCGTGATGACATTCAGCTATAAATTTTTATTCACTCAACTCATTAAAATGCAAGTGTGCATGTGTCACATCAGACACATTCCCAACACCTGCATAATAAACCCAAGCACACTCTGGGCCCGTTGTGTTGGCTGCTCTATTCTAGGATAGCGCTTGACACATAGTAAGCACCCACTAAACCTTGGCTGAATGAATCAATAAATGCCAACTGCTATTTCTGTTGTTATCACTACTACTTGGCAGGAAATGACTACGTTTCTGTTTGGTATAGAATTTTTAAAACCAAAACAGAATCCACTGACAAATGTACCTTCCCCATCTCAATCAACCATTAGACATGTCCAAGCTTATGGCTTCATTTGACCAATCTACAACTTTTCAAGAGCAGGAAATGCACCTTGTATGCTCCTTCAGAAGGATGAGCGCAGTATAATATTGAACATTCAGGCCCAGGGTTCAGCTGAGGTATGAGACAGACAGGCTTCCAAGTTTCTAAGATCCCAAACAGTTCAACATTCTATCCAAAGTGCCAAACGCATCAGGAAGTCACTCATTTGCAGAATTCACTTACTGATGACAGTAGCTGATGGCCCTTTCGTATCTACTAAACCCCCAAATAATTCAACTTCTCTCTCGGAAACAGTAAATTAGATCAGGCCTGGTCACTATGTTGGTTCATAATTTTTTTTTTCCAGAACTTAACAATTTCCAGCAAATGAAACGAAAAAGCCACATCCGGTATCAAAAATGAGACATGCACGTGAGGCTATGAAAGTACAGCAAGACCGCCCAAGTACATAGCTTAGAGTTGGCTGCAACTACCTAGCTTAACTGCAGACATCCACTCCTGGAAGGGAAAAGATCTAACAACAGTAGCCAGCAGTGGGAACCATGTAGCCCGGCTCAACTCTGTGGTAAAGGTACTCCACATGGATCTGCACCTTCTCTCAAGGATCCAGAAAACTAAAAACCACCAGAGTTGCGCCTGTCCTAGCAAGGGAATAACAGCCTGAGAAGGTAAACTGTGAATCCAGGAAGCAGGGGCTAAGATAAAAGATTAAATTGATTCCGGCAAGACACCACAGGAGGGGGAAAAATACAAACAGCTACTAAAAATCCAAATGTAAATTAAATCCCATTGTTAGGCCAAAGAATTGCTCAAGGGGAAAAAAATTAGACTCTTTTTCTCTCCCAGAATTTGTAAATCCCCCTTTAACAGGCTGGAATGGAAATTACAAAATTCCACCCCCAGGGGATCTACAAAAGTCACCACTGAAATGGAAATGCCTCTTGTAAATCACACAAAGCCCCAGCCAGAGCTCTGCTTTCAGTGTTGTCACTAAGGACAGGTGGAGGGATGAGGAGAACCTCAAGGAAAGAGGGTCTCAAACCAGGATTTGAGTCACTAAACAAAGTAATAGAAGAGCAAATGCTATCCTAATGAAATCTTCCCTAGTGCCCTATTCATGTTTCTCCCTCTCAAGGTTCTGTGTCCAGCCAGATTGGAGCTGGGCTGCCTGGCACAGGGTGGCAGTGTGACGGAGTTTCTCCTTCATTGATTGCAACTAAAATGACAATGTCGTTAATGGAAACATTTTCATTGTATTCCGACCTGAGTCTACTTTTCCAACAAAATCCTGTTAAACGTATACAGAGATCAAGTATTTCCAATGAAATCGCAGTATCCAAAGTGACCTAAGCGCAAAATATACACCTAATTTCAAAGATGGGATGAAGAAAAAAATGTAAAATATCTCATTAGTAACTTGATATTGACTACCTACCTGTTGAAATGATAGTATTTTGAACAGAGTTCATTAAATAGATCACAATTAATTTGATTAATTACAATTGAATTTTTATTTATTACAATAAGATTACATTGTTCTATATGTTGGCTAACAATTTAAATAAAAAAGTATTTCCTTTTTAACAAATAATAAATAAAATAAGATTATACTATTAATACACACTAAGCTTGTTCCATTTTATTCCTTTTATAGTAGCTACTAGAAAAATTTAAATCACATGCGGTTCACATTATATTTAGACTGGATAGCTCTGGAGTTTCAAATCAGTTTGTATGTTCAGCTTTAAACTCCCTCTTCATCTTTTTTCGTGCCTGGCCTCCTCTGGCAGTCAGATGAAGTCTACAGGCCCTTCTGAGAATGATGGAATGATGTTTATAAATGAGTAAAATAAAATGTGCAAGAGGACGCAGGAAATCAATTATGCTGAAACATACTAACAGAATACTGTAAAAATACATTTAGGTTTTTTTTCTTAATGAAGGCACTGAATAGGAAATAAATAGTGGTGAGTCCAATAACTACTGTAATTTCTCCATAATGATACACATAAATGAAACCAGAATGCCATATCAAAATATCTGAGATTTCTACTGATGACAAAGCCATGGGTACCATTCTGCTGCTGTGTGTCATTGCCCACAGGGTAACCGGAGGAAATGCTTTACATTCAGTTAGTGGTAAGGAGGGAAAATGTAGATGTGATCTTTAGTCTACCAAAGGTGTACCGGTCCCTGACTTCTATCCAGAGATTCCAGGTTAAGAACGCTGTTTTAATACCTGATGAATTCCTGAGTCTGTTTGCCAAAGACGATCCCATTCTAGGATGTCCTTTCACCTTGGCTCATTCCTGTTAATTTGGAGTTCATGACTCACAATTCCTGTTTTGACTACGACCAAACCAATATTATAAGGAAGCGCTTGCACTTGTTTTTTTCCGATACTTTTGCTCTCCAAAGGGAACAGGAAAAGCAGAAAAGGAATATATACTTAAAAGGGGGGGGGGGGGGATCTTAACTATGTACCAAAAAAACCCCAATTCTTTTAAGTTAATGATTCATTTCTGTGTGTCAGAATATTCAGCAACCAGAAAGATCACATAAATTTCAGCGACACTTCATATAAATGTACTCCATATCTCCCAGTCTGTTTTTATTTACAACACTTACTGTGTCCTATGTACTGTTCAAAGGACTACAGATATTAACTCCTTAATCCTTAATACAATCCTATGAGTTGAGTGCCATTAGTATTATACTCTTTTTACATATGAGAAAACTGAGCCTTGGAGGTTAAGTAACTTGCCCAAGGTCACACAGCTGGGCTTCTGACAGAGACCAACTGTCTATGATGTCTATGACAAGGTAACGGAACCCCAAGACTCTAGTCACTGCAAGTGAACAAAGGTCATCACCTTACCACCTTCATTCCCGGCTTCCAAATCACTCACTGAAAAATCAAAGCTAGATGAGGTAAGGAAGACCACTATATATCTTCCGGCCTACTCACAAGCAGTTTTCAAAATTAAAACAAATGGCTTTCTTTGTGAGGGAAAACAAAGCTCCTCAGTATCTTAGGGCAATGAATGCTACTAGGCCTGGCATTTTTTCCACTCTTATCTAAACTATGTTCCAGGAGAATCTAGGCCTAGCGATAAGCCAAGTTTCGACTTCACCACATCAGCTTCACAGCGATTACACACACACTCGAGTCTTCACCAGCAAGAGAAGGACACAGAAACCTAGGGACCTCGGGGTCCAGTCACTGTTGACACTCCGTTGCCAGAGCAAGGTAAACTCAAGAGCTCAGCGGTGAAACCAGCCCTACAGGTGTATCCAGGGAGGCAGGTTTACAGAGCCACATTCTTGCCTTCTGTGAACAAATGAAGGATTGTCTCCACGCTGTGCTGGGCTCAACAGGGCCAGATAAGCCTCCCTCACACAATAATCTCAATACAGAAACATGTCAGCTGGCTGCCACTCTGTAACAGCTAAGGTAAAAGGGCTCTGAATGCCTACCAGGAAAAGAAAGAGGAAAGTAATGTTACAGAAACATTTATTTAGAAAAACAATGCTCATTTGGTAAAGCTTCCCTACAGCAAGAATCTTTAGGGTAGATACAATCAGTAAACATTTATGGCTACAAAACCGTATGCTAGGTGAGTGGGTGACGGGCACTGAGGGGGACACTTGACGGGATGAGCACTGGGTGTTATTCTGTATGTTGGTAAATTGAACACCAATGAAAAATTATTTTATTAAAAAAAAAAAAAGTATGCTACCTTTTAAAAGGTCTCCTGGACCAATTTAAAAGCCTCATCTCGGCTGTGTGAACTGCCATCCCCTTTCTGAAATGATAAGAGTCCCAGTGGTCGCTATAATATTAAATAAAATGACCTCATTTCCTCCAGAGAAATATTTTTACCTCAACCCCCACACTCTGGCACTCAAATACACAGGACTCTAATATCA
This sequence comes from Canis lupus dingo, assembly GCF_003254725.2. Lineage (NCBI taxonomy): Eukaryota > Metazoa > Chordata > Mammalia > Carnivora > Canidae > Canis > Canis lupus. The sequence continues at coordinate 25,611,632 of NC_064262.1, read as the reverse complement.
AGGGGCAAAAAGTCAGACCTAATAGGCCTGGATCGTTCTCAGATTAACAACCTTGGGGGAATAATCCTATAAGAAAATATTTTCAAGATTTGGGGTAATAACATTTTTGGACCAGATGAAATTTGTTAGAGTTTGCACTTTTGTTTCTAAAAACTTCTGAAGTCATTTGTTTCCCACAGTTTTTCTCAGAAGCTACTTTGTGGGAAAGAAAGCCAGTTCCTAGGCAGCAAGCCAGCTCAAACCGGGTTGCTCTGAAAGAAAGCCAGCCCCCGCTGAGGCTGGGCTAAATGGCCAGCTCTCACCAAGGTGGTTAATTTTTGACCTAGGTAGAGCCATAGGTATGGACATGGAAAACACTTATAACACAGCATATTGTGCCACAGGCAAGACACACAGAGAGAGTGGATTGCAGGATCCCAGTCCTCTCGCTTCAAATTACATATGAAGAGTTATGCCAAACTGCAAAAACCAGTTATCTATAGAGAGAAAAATGAGGGGTGGGGTGCGTGGTTTGGAGGAACAGTGGGAAAATGGCCATCCAGGGATTAAGGACACAGAACCTGGAACTACACTGCCTCCTGTCCAAACCCCAACCCTGCCACTAATTACCTGAGTAATCTACAACAGTCGCATCACTTAAACACTCTCTGCCTCAGTGTCTTCATCTGTACATGGGAGCACACACCCCAGAGGCTGCTGTAAGGACTAACGAATGGACGTAGGCCAGGCACTTGGGCGCAATCTTCACGTTTTATTTCACAACACTTGTCATTTTTAATATAACCCTCGTAATGAATGCTAGGACTGCTGCCTCCGTGGAGAGAGGAAAGAAGTGAGTCTTGGAGAATTGAAGGAACTTGCTCCAAATTGGACAACTAAAAAGAAACTATAGGGGTGTCTGGGTGGCTCGGTCAGGAGGGCCTACAACTCTGGGTCTCAGGGTCATGAGCTCCAGCCTCACACTGGGCATAGAGAATTAGTTTAAAAAGGTTTTTAAAAGTACTTAAAAATATATAACTAAAAAGAAACTACGTACAAGGATGCACACCTTTCTGTGAACACAAGAGCCCCGCCGTGTTAATCTCCCTCTCTTGTCTGGCTCTTCTTTGCTTACTTTCTCCTTCAAAAAAAAGGGGGGTAGGAAAATTCAAGAAAATATGTATATACTTCGTTTAACAAATGGAAGTGACTTCAGTGACAAAATTCAAGTCAAACTCCGGGAAGCTGTGTGCTAAGGGGCTCCCCAGCCCCTACCCTCCTGGCCTGGCTCATTCTCCTCATTCTCCATTAGGCTGGAGAAGAGTCTGGCCGAGCAGGGCACATGACACAGATTGAAGCCATGCTCACAGCAAAGCCACCAACAAATCCACCAGGGAGGAAGCTCCTCAGGCCTTAGTGGTGTCTCGTGAGGCCCAGGAGGGGTGGCATGAGAAATCTGGGTGCCCTTGGGGATGGGGGGGGGGTGCAAACAGCCATCATTCCCCTCCATTTCTTCCTTCTTGAAATGCTCAAAACTTCCCTTAAAAGAAACACTGATTTTGTGGTTCGTCACTTTCTGCACATTGCTTTTTCATTTCTGGGACTGCGCCGGCGCTCTTTCACATATCAGAATGACGGCCACTGGTCTTTTAAAATGCCACCCTCGGTCACCCTGCGTGGCGGAAAAGGAAACATCACTGGCTGGCTGGCTGCCATCACAATATTTACCATTGCTGGAGTGTTTTGTTTGTTTTTGGTGGAGGATGCAGAGGGTTGACAAAGGAAAAACAAAACTCCTCTGTGTCAAAACCCAAGCTGAGGATGATTTCCTTCTCCGGCTGCCCTCGTGTCAACTGCTCACAAATCCAGAGCAGCCCTAGGCTGGAGGAGTGTTTATGGCCCTGCTGAGCAGTAAACATGCCATCCTTCAAAACAACACACGGAGCCACCCGCACATGAAACCAACCAGGTGGTTCCAGAAGGGATGTATTAGGTTTTGACGTCGAACGCTCAGAGTGAAATAACTTTGTTTCCCCTAAAAGAAGATAAACAAAAATAAATATAGGAGTGTTCCAAAGCAATGCAGCCAGCCACTTCTTCCTATGACTCACAGCAACCTCATAACTTCTTTTGTTATGTCAACTATGGGCCGGGAACCATGTGCTTTTTGGTGGATTGATTCATACATTCTTGAGAGCAGCTCTGGGAGGAATTTAAAATTACTCCCATTTTGCAGATGAAAAGACTGAGACTCACAGAGGTGAGCCACTGGCTCTGAGACCCTGGTTGTCAGGTTCTGGAGACTAAGTCAGGTCCAAGACGCCGGCCCCACATTCAGTTAAGGCTTCAAGAGGTCACCCTGTAGCCCTTCACTCAGGATTGAAGCTAAATGCTGTTGAAGCTTTTCAACAAAACACCCAGATGCCATAATGATCAACTTAAAACATTTAAAGCAGGCATATTCTAAATGTCTGAAATTAAAAGACTGCTAATACCAAGAGCTGCTGAGAGTGTTAAGCAAAGGAAATTCATATACTGCTGTTCAAAATGTAAACTGGAGCAAGCACCTTGCAGTGCTACCTGGAACCATCTAGTGGAACAAGATAAATGCATAGTCTATGCCTCAATCCTGCATTTCCACTCCAGCTACCCCCCAGAGAAATGCAAGTACATTCCATGTATACCAAAAGACATGAATGGCCATAATGACAGTAACATTATTCATAATAATCCCAAATTATAAGCAACACAAATGTCATAAAAAGTGGAATACATGGGATGCCTGAGTGGCTCAGAGGTTGAGCGACTGCCTTCGGCTCAGGGTGTGATCCCGGGATCTGGGATTGAGTCCCTCACTGGGCTGCTCGCCTGGAGCCTGCTTCTTCCTCTGCCTGTATCTCTGCCTCTCTCTGTGTCTCTCATGAATAAATAAATAAAAATCTTAAAAAAAAATGGAAGTGGAATACATGTTGGTATCTTCAAGCTACATATAATGCTATACAAAAATGCAAATGAATGAACTACTGATATATGCAACATGGACAAAGCCGAAGCATAGCATGGAAGAAGAGATGAGGCCAGGTACAAAGACTAAAAATGCTGAACGAACCCACAACGTCCCCAAAACAGTAAGACTCATCAGTGGGACACAGGTCAGGACAGTGAGGTTCCCTTTGGGGAGGAGACAGTGAACCCAAAAGGTGGCTTCTTGGTTGCCAAAGTCTTCTAGATCCGGACTGGGCTGGATTACTTGGGTGTGTTGAGTTTTTAATATCTCATCTATTATATACTTAGGATTTATGAAATTTTTAGATTTCCTCCTTCTCCCTCCTTTCCAAAACACAAAAAGAAAATCCGTAAAACCCTGAAATCTAAACCAGGCTTTTAAGACATGCACAGGAAAAAACAGGTACAACAGAAGACATTCTAAACCTAACTCAATATTCTTAACATTTAGGAGCAACACCATGGGAAAATCACCTCAGCAGTATTTTAAACTGTTTATATTCAATAAAGACCTGCTCATTGTGGCATCAAAGAGACACATGTACAACCCATCTCAAAAAGAGGCACAGAGGGTGGCTCTATGGTTGAGCATCTGCCTTTGGCCCAGGGTGTGATCCTGGAGTCCCAGGATCGAGTCCCACATCAGGCTCCCTCCATGGAGCCTGCTTCTCCCTCTGCCTGTGTCTCTGCCTCTCTCTGTGTCTCTCATGAATAAATAAATAAACTCTTCAAAAAAAATTAAAAACAGAAGAAAAAAAAAGAGGCATAGACATACAATGCCTAGCATTTGAAAGTAGAACTCTCTTGTTGCAATGATAAAGTCATTTACTCTTTTGGCATAAAATACTCTGAGGTAGGGTAAAAACTGAACATCCTCTGCAGTGGTTACTTAGGGAAACAGGGGCTAGCTTGTCCTTAAATGTCCTCCTCCATGGGGATAAATGGACGTCCAACAGTCCTACAGAAGACAACAGGACTCTACATAATATGACTGAGATATGTGAGGTAAAAAGCCAACACCCATGGTCCTAGGGAACAAAAATACACATTCTGTCCCTTGGCCAGCGTGCAAAGAATTCTAGTGCCTCTCACATCTGCCAAAGCACAAATAAAGTTTCAAACTCTCCAGATGCCTCTGAGGGAAGGCACAGTAGCTCCAAAGACATACAACCTGGGACTCTCCAGTCCCTTCTTTTGGATACCTCCTAAAAATATTCCAGACGTGGGGTGCCTGGGTGGCTCAGTAGGTTAAGTATCCGAGGCTTGGTTTCAGCTCAGGTTGTGATCTTGGGGTCGTGGGATTGAGCCCCGTGTTGAGCTCCACACTTGGCAAAGAGTCTGCTTGAGATTCTTTTCCTCTCCCTCCCCCCTCATCTCTCTCTCTCTCTCTAATAAATAAATAAAATCTTTTTTAAAAATATTCTAGACTCACTTCAAGCACATGGCTTCTAAGCTTCTCCTGACCTCCACTGTGTTGGAGTTGAGTTGAGTCCCTTCATTTTCTCCCTTAGAATGCTATTTCTTATTCAAACTTATCTTATCGGGATCCCTGGGTGGCGCAGCGGTTTGGCGCCTGCCTTTGGCCCAGGGCGCGATCCTGGAGACCCGGGATCGAATCCCACGTCGGGCTCCCGGTGCATGGAGCCTGCTTCTCCCTCTGCCTGTGTCTCTGCCTCTCTCTCTCTCTCTCTGTGACTATCATAAATAAATAAAAATTAAAAAAAAAAAAAAGATTTAAAAAAAAAAAACTTATCTTATCTGCACAATTATTTCATTTACCACAAAGAACATCACTTTTCTGCCCATCTGCAATTCCCCAGGGCTAACCAAGACATCTGCAGATAGCAGGTACTTAATAACATCTTAACACACAAACGTATAAATTCTTTCTCAATACCAACAATAACAACATAAGCAAATATGTTTGTGTTCTCAAACCAGCAACGCCAGCCTGGTGCGTTTCAGGAGTGATCTAAATTCACCCCAGATGGGCTTTTAGACAGTCAAGCTGGTTTTTCTTTGAGCCTGGATTCCCCATGTGGAAAAGCTCCCAGAAAGGCTTGCCTAGATACAGAGAAAGTGATGTCTACACAATTCTGCTTCAGCCTTCTGCTGGGAAAACCTCCAGCTATTTCACTGAACTTCATATAACCAAGTCATAGTTCACATTTCACAGATTCCTCATGAGGGTTCTGACATCTTTGGAGAGGAGAGCTGGGGGAAGGGTGGGCAGACATCTGTCTTTAGAGTGGTTTCTAACAAACCGATAAGTACAAACAATTCTAAGAAGACTAGGATGTCACTGGTCCCTGTGGTCACCAAACAAAAAGGAGGTCTGTCCTATGGAATGACTCCAAAGAAGTGAAAAAGTACCTAATCGTGATTTAATTACAATATTTTACCCTGGAATCACAGAGGAGAAAATCACCCAGGTTTGAAGCTGGAATTACAGGTCTCATTGTCCACACAAATACATACAAGGTTGCCCTTGAGAAGAACTATGTAGAGATGGTGTCTGGGTAGCCTTCACCCATTTCAATTCTCCCACTTCTCAATATAACTTCCCCCATCTTGGTTTCCATTTAATTTTCCATCCTTCCTCCTATGTGGCTGCAAGGGGAAATATTCTGAGAAAGAAGTTTAAATCTGCCAGTTACATGCACTCCTTCCTTGTCTATTAATAACCCACCACTCTTACTGACTTTCCCTACCTTGTCTCTAAGCTATAAGCTCTTAGCAGACAGGGACTCTTCTTTTCTTTTTTAAAGATTTTATTTATTTATTCATGAGAGACACGGGGGAAGCAGAGACACAGGCAGAGGGAGAAGCAGGCTCCCCACAGGGAGCCCAATGAGAGACTCGATCCCGGAACCCGGGATCACAACCTGAGCCAAAGGCAGATGCTCAACCGCTGAGCCACCCAGGTGTCCTGGAACTCATCTTTTCCATGCTATAGGTAGCACAGAGCATAGGCCAGCCCAACATGGCACACGTACAAATAATGGGAGACCAAATGGGTGAATAAGTGAATCAGGTTCCTCTTATACTTTGCAATAACATGAAATCCCAGAATAACCTTTTGAGATTCCAAGACACTATGCTTCCAGACGAGGAGAGGCAGGGATATTTTTGTTTCCCTCTGATATATCCCTACATCAGCCTATTTCCACTGGCTGAGATCAGTCAGAAGCAGGACAAACAAACAGGAAATGAACTGGTCTCTGTACAGTCAAAAAAAAAAAATATTCAACACAAATCTACAGAAATCCAAGTCACCTTGACCTTGGTACTACTTACCCAGCGTGCACTTACCCTTTCCTCTTTGAATTCCTTCAGGGATTCAACCCATTCCTTCCTAATAGTTTCTACGGTTATCTTTAACTCAAGTTCTCTAAGCAACACACGTGCGTAAGTGAACTATGCACTGTCAGGACAGAATAAGTGTCATGAATCTTGAAGATTCCTTACGTAAATTAACAAAAAAATTAATAAATAATAAAACCAAAAAAATCCTTTGAATATTTTGTGCATTCTACATGGCTGGCTAACACGGCAGAAATACCTTTGGATACAAGCGACCCTCGCTATCTCGGGAAATAGTATTAAGATGGAACCCTTTTGTAAACACCAACGCGATAAGGGAGGTCTGGTGCATAGACAGTGCCTCCAAAGGCACTCTACAGAGAACAGGTATCCTCATTACCAACACAGTCAGAAGCCAAACTGAGAGTACAGAACTGTATCTGTTCATGTCACTCTACGTGTTTCAAAAAACAAGCTTTCCTACAAAGACAGCCTCCATTCCTCTTGCCCCCAATCTTCCTGTCAGGCTTCCCTTAATAAAGTTTCTGCCTGATAAACATCATGAATGTTCTATTGTACTAAGAAGAAAGAAGCTTACATCAAATTGCCTGGTTGGAGCTGAACGCTTGGGAACCACCTGAGCAATCAGCTAAATTATTTGGAAAAGATTATTTCTCCAAGTGGGACAGTTTCCATGATTTGAATTGGCATAATACTCATCAAGAGGTTGTTTTTCTTTTACTAATTCTCTCATATCAGTAGTTTCAGGATAAGAAGTAAGCATATTTAAAGCATGTTTGTTCTCATGGACATTGAACTGCATCAGTCAAGTGTATTCAAGTTTTCCCAGGGGTTTTACACACACACATACACACACACACAATGTACTTTCCAACTCAGTTGTTGAAGAAGAGAGCTTTATTACATCAAAACATTGATTAAAAAGTCACTATATAATCAGGGCGCCTGGGTGGCTCAGTGGATTAAGCATCTGCCTTCAGCTCAGGTCATGGTCTCGGGGTCCAGGGATCAAGTCCTGCTCAGAGGGGAGGAGTCTGCTTCTCCCTCTCCCTCTGACCCCCTCCACTGCTGTGCACACTCTTTCTCTCTTTCAAATAAAAAAAATTTTAACTCTTTTTTTAAAATGTCATGACATAATGGGCAGAGAAATTAAATTTCATCTCATGAGTGAGCTAAAAAAAGAACACTCAAAGAATATCATGGTTTTTTTAAAAAAATACTGTGTATAAAATAATGAAGTAGTTTGTTCCCAGAGTTAAATAATGACAACCCAATGTATGTCCAATGAATAGGCATTTCATAACTTTTCCATAATAATTATCTTATAATTTTAAGAAGAGTCTATGCCAAGCTTTCTTTCATAGACTATTTTATTTAAATCTCACAATCCTAAAATGGGGGAAGGGGAGATAATTCCCTAAGGGCAGAGAGCTTAGCTTGTTTTTTTCATCTGTTTATCTCAAGATAGAGCACAGCACCAGGCATACAGTAAGTATTTAAGAGAATCTCTTGATGGAAAAAAAAAAAAAAAAAGAAATGAAAAGAAAAGAAAATCTCTTGATGGAAGGTTAACATTTTTTCATGTGCTAGACAAATGTAGCTCATAAAACTCAAGCAACTTGTCCCAGACCACAGGTTGGTAAGTGAATAAGCCACAGTTCCACTGAAGGGCTGTGGGATTTCCAAAACCTGACATGTAACCACTCTGTGAGTCCAGTCCTTCTAAGGGGGTTAACATTAATCCTTAGCACATCACATCCCTACAAGGCAGCCACGAGATCCCATCTTGCAGATTGAGAAACAGATACAATTTTCACACATTAACCCAGTACTGTCCCTGCCCATGTCTTTCCCTATCCTTTCTCTGTCTCTTTCCCAGTGTCCCTCTGCCCCCAGGCATTACCTTAGGGTCACAGATCCAAGGGGAAATGGATCTAAATGGGGAAATGGTCTAAAAACCATCAGAACTTGAAAGAAGCCAACCCTTGCTGGCTGATACCTCAGCCCCTAACTGCTAGAGGAAGTTATTTCCATTCTTTTATCAAAATCAGACACTAGCAGCAGAAACAACGGGATGAAAAAGGGAAGATAGGCTCATCTTGATATTCCAACAGGGCCTAATATCCCTGTGTCAGGGAGTGAATCAAAGGGAACTCTTCATAAAGCAGGAGCTTGAATCACTGGCTCCTCTCTTACCAAGAGATATGAAGAAAGGAGTTATCCTTTAGACTCCTACACATCTCCCAGTTTCCTCCAGCTCCCAAACACACTCAATCATTTGCTCCTATTCTCAGGGCTCCATGAATCACCAACGAGCTCTACCTGAGGACCTACCTGGTTCTCTTTCCAAGGTAAGGATCTTGTCCTTACCTTTCCTCCTTTCCAAACTTAAGGTTATTTAGCGCTAACTCAGCTCAGAGAGATCTTTTGAGCAGATGCACACCTATATCTCCTTGAACAGAATCCCTTAGGATCATGCAGATCTTCAGGCTTACCCTGAATTCACTTTTAGGCACTCCCTAAGGATGCCCCTTTGTGATGCTCCTGACTTCTGAAGCCACTCTAAGTCTAAAAGATATATGGTACCCATTTCTTGGATATCTGACCACAATTTAAAAAAAAAAAAAAAAAACAGCATTTCAATGAGAGGTTGGAAATAGTCTGCATTCAACTCACCTATTCTGGGTGCTGATGATACCAAGGATGGTTGCACGAAAACAAACAAGTTTGGCCAAAGCCCCAAGGCATAATTAGTCTTGCTCTAAACCCTTCCAAGGAAGCCAGGACCTACAGAATCTATTTTTCTTAGCCAAGAAACAGATGCGGGGTGTACATGATTTTCCAAGCATCTTCAACACAGATACAACTACCTGATACCTGTTCCCTCTGCCCAGAGCATCCACTGTTGGTGGGGGCTAGACGGACAGCCCTGAGAATCATTTGGTGTTTTAAAAAGGCTCTATTGAGGAGCGCCTGGGTGGGTCAGTCAGTTGAGCATCCAGCTCTTGATTTGGGCTCAGGTCATGGTCTCCGGGGTGGAGCCTCACATCAGGCTCAGCAGGCAGGGAGGATTCGCTTTCTTCCTCTGCCTCTGCTCTTCCCCCTACTCTCCATGCACACTCTAATAGATACATCTTTTTAGAGACAAAAAGTCTCTATCATTTCCATCCCATCATTATGACTTCTACAACATCTGAGAACCATCCACTGTACAATTCCATTTTAGCTTTTTTTTTAAAGCAGTTCTTCTGCATATAATTAAATGTATTTTAAATGGAAACTTTCTATCACTCCCGTAAGTAGACATATAGAATCAGCTGCCAGAAGAATCAGATAACTCCAAAAGCAAATACAATGAAAGCAAAATGATGACATTAAAAACTATGGCCTCTCAATCAGAAAGGAAGGTTAGCGAATATGCAGGGCGGATTGTGCTTTCATGGAAAGGGGGAAAGGACTGAATCAGAATTGAGGCAGGAGCTCCAGTGAGAAAAGCTGAGGGATTTATTTCCACCTCTTTTTTGCTGCCTGAGGTCCACACAGTAGACAGCTTCCTAAAGACTGTTTCTCAGGTACAGATGCTATCAGGGTGACAACTTTCAACGTCACATGACCAACTGAGGAAAGGCTTCCTCTCCAAACACCCAGCTCCACGGGAGAGTCGGGAGTCATACTGATTTCCACTTTCTGCCCTTCTTTTCACAAACCATTTTGAATAGCAGACCAGGGGAAAGAAACCTCTAGCGTCTGAGATGTTTAAGAGTTGATAAATGACGACAAGGGCAGAAAACCCCAAGGTAATTCCTACACAAGCAAGGTCACCCAGAACTCCAGATAGCAAGAGGACCCAGAATTGGAAATGCTAATGGCAAGGAAAGTATTTCAACAAGATACAAAAAATAGCAGGGTATTCTTTCTTCTGCATGACTGACCTTTGACAGCTCAAGGTCATACCAAAGTGATAAATGATAAAAGCTTAGGTACTGGTACCTGTTTTCTAAGTTGAGATGATGGTATTTTTTCCTGACCATGGAAATTTCTGCCAACTTCTACAATCCTGGAATTCATCTTGTGATTAAAAGAAAAAGGGCAGGGGCACCTGGGGGGCTCAGTCATGTGAGTATCAGACTCTTAATTTCAGCTTAGGTCATGATCTCAGGGTCTTCACTTGATCTTAGCCAAAAGGCCGAGAAACGATATGATCTCAGGGTCTTGGAATCGAGCCCAGAATCGGGCTACTTGCTCAGCTTGAGAATTCTCTCTCCCTCCCCATCTGCCCCTTCCCCTCATATACTCTAAAATAAATAAATAAATCTTTAAAAGAGAGAGAGAGCAAAGCCAGAAGGTTATGACCACTGAAGTACAATAGATTTGTGATTAAATTCCATTGCTGCCACATACAAAGCCTCAGTTTACTCATCTGCAAATGGGAATAATCTCCTTAGGTTGTTCTGAGAATCAAATGAGGCAATATACATAAACTGCCTGGCACATACCAGACACAGTTGCTCCTCCCTAAACTTCATGAAATCTATTACTTTTAAAGATAAAAATATTTTTAAAAATCCATGAAATTGAAAAGGATTTATGTACCAAATGCTTAATATCTTGTAGCCATACTGGTGTAAATGCTGTAGATGTACCGATTCATTTAATCCCACAAAAGCTCATGAAGGCACCACTACTATTATTTCCATCTTATAGATGAGTTCACTGAGGCAAAGAGAGGCTTAGTAGCTTGCCCAAGGTCACAGGGTTAGTCAACAGCAGTGCCAGGCTTGCAGTCCAGGCAGTCTGGCTCCACAGATCACACTCCTAACAAGCCGTGCTGCCTCTGAAGTGCCAGAGAGGGATCATGAAACAAGCCCCAAACTATGAATACAGGGACAGCTATGCAATAAATCAAATACAGTAAAATGTTTATGGCAGAATCAATTAGTGGGCATACAGGTGTTCGTGATAAAATTCTTTCAGTTGTGCTGTGTGTTTAAAATTTTTATAATAAAATGTTGGGAGGAGAGCAAGGAAGAGCCCAGAATGTCATTTCCTGCTCAAAAATAGAAGAGCACTAGAGAGGATTTGCCAACAATGCCACGGTGAAAGGATTTTTTTTTTTTTAAGTGTCCCAGTTAAACTCCACAGAACAGAGAATCAAGTTACAGGTGACCCCAACTGGGGTCAAAGGCTGGGAAAGATACAGGAGCAAGTGGGATGAAAACCTGGGTCCCCTGCCAGAGTAGCTAGAGAAACCATCTCCCGGTTGAAAGCGTTAATGGAAATGCCAGACTAAAGCAGTCATCTGGAAACCGTTGCTTGACACTGTACATGCAAACAGATACCACATCTTCTGAAATGGCAAGAATGCAAGGGTCCAGCCATGCCTATCTTTAAGTACTGGCAAGCACCCAAGACAAGTGAACAGATACCGACTTCTCAGGCGCTACAGATGAGGACCAGCTCTTAAAAGCCTCCCAGGGAATGAAGGATGGAAAGGACGAGAAAGGGGAACTCCCCAGGACGAGGCTGAGCCATCACCTAAGGGGTGGGGGAAGGGGGAACTGGTATCCAGCACTGCAAACCCCCACCAGGGAGGAAATTCTCAGTGCTCACAAAGAGGGCAGGTTTATATCTTTCAAGAATGCTCCTGCAATTTGTGTTCTACATACTTGGATGTGAGCCCTTCCACTGAAGGCGTCCCAACTGCTAGACTGGGTCTGGGGGTAGGAAGGGAAGTTGGAGAGAGAAATGAAAAGGAAAGGATGGTGAGGGAAGAAGGGGATGGAATTTTAGGCATGTCCATATGCAGCTGGGAAAAATAGAAAATGGTGCATCTTTTTGGAAGGGCAATTTGGCAATATATAACAAAACATAAAATGCGTCTACCTTTTGAACCAGAAAACTATTGGGATTTTATTTTACAAATACAATTATATGTACATAAAGATCAAGGTACAAGGAAGGATATCTTACTCACTGCAGCATGATTTGTAAAAACAAAAGGCTGGAAAGAACCTTAATGTTCATCAGCAGGGGACCAGTTAAATAAATTATGTATGGAACACTGACAAGAAGGCAAACTCCAAGTCGCTGAAAAGCATGAAACCAATCTCAGCACTAATATAAAAAGAACTCCAAAAGAGAGGTGCAAATATTAGTTGTAAGTAACAAGGAACAGAAGCTGGTATGTACAAATCACCAAAAAATACATCAGTGTGTACATGTGTATATGTACACAAAGACACCATATATTATAAATACATTATGTATATATACACACATGCACACACTCTTTTCTATATATATTTTCTTGCACATATCTTTTTCAAAAGGAAGGAGGGCAATGGAAGAGGAAAAGGAATATGCTTATATAGTATAAACAATTTCTAGAACAAGATACCATTGGGGAACCCGGGTGGCTCAGTCGGTTGAGCATCCAACTCTTGATTTCCACTGGGATCACGATCTCGGGGTCTTGAGATCAAGCCCTGCATTTAGGCTCTGACACAGCATGGAGTCAGCCTGAGATTCTCTCCTTTCCCTTCCATCCCTCCCCAACTCGCTCTGGGAGAAATGGAGGAGTCAGGAGATCAGAGACTTTTCACTCTCTACCCTTTCTACTGTTTGAATTTTTTATTCATCTCTATTCTTTTTCCACTCTAAATGAAAGGAAATAAATATGAATTTTTTAAGGAAACATTTATTATTTATTTCTTTAAACATATTGGTTTCATAGCCACCATGGATATTCTTTTTTTTTTATTTTAATTTTATTTATTTATTCATGAGAGACACACAGAGAGAGGAATAGACACAAGCAGAGGGAGAAGCAGGCTCCTCACAGGGAGCCCAGTGTGGGACTTGATCCCGGGACCAGGATCATGCCCTGAGCCAAAGGCAGACGCTCAACCGCTGAGCCACCCAGGTATCCCAACCATGGATATTCTAAACCAGACCACCAAAATGACATTTTTTTTTAATGATTTCACAGTACATTTATTGTGTTGTTTGTAAATTCGTACTGAATTATTTCCTAGGGGACATGATAATTAGTAGTCTATCCTAAAATGCTTTACATAAATTTATGTTGGATTTTAAAATTCTTATTGGTATGCATTAATTCTTCATGATTAAAATCTCCAAGACAAGGAGGTATCACTCCCATTGACATTCTTCAAGGATTTCTTGAGTGATAAAATCAAAGACTTGAGCTATCTTGATTTTTAGAAATCATGCAATTCATACAGTTTGCAAGTGATTAAAAGTTACTCTCCTTTAAAATCACAGGCCCTCTGAGGATACATGGAGGGCTTTCAGTCCCTACAGGTGATGCAGTGCAGAAAACCCTCAGATGCTGCCTCTGCATGCTGAGATAAGATTTTGAAAAGGCCAGTGCGCCTGGGTGATGCAGTCGGTTGAGTGGCCCATGCTTGGTTTAGGCTCAAGTCATGATCTCCAGGACCTGAGACTGAGGCCCCCGCCAGGCTCCCGCCAGGCTCCACAATCAGGACAGAGTCTCCCATAAGACTTTTCTCCCTCTGCTCCCCCACCAGCCCAGGGCACAAGCACGTGCTCTCTCTTTCTCAAATAAATAAATAAAATCTTTAAAAAAAAAAAAGATTTTGGAGAGGCATTTTACTGAAGCCTTTTTTACTGAAGCCCTTTTTACTGAAGCCCTTTGGTATCCACCAACAACATACAGGACTATCACCAGTCACAAGACCACCAGTAAAATATGATGAGGCTCCACTGCTTGTTTGAAATATTTGATTTCACAGGAAATGTACAGTTTATTTGAAGTTGAATCCCCATACCTCTGCTTGCTGGCAGGACATGACATTCTGAGTATGTGATGGACATTTCATCGGACTGCTTTGAACATAATACCCAGTTTACAGAGGATATAAGAAAAAGAACTAAAAGAAGAAATTGCTGAATAACTCGCTGTATTATGAACATCTCAAAATAATTCAAGTGAAAGAGTAAAGTTTTATAATACTGAGGTCCTTTCTCAAAAGGCAAGCAAAGGGAAAAGGCTGGTCTCAGGCACACAGGAACAGGAGACTGGACCCACATCAGAATCTCTCCCTCTCTGTACATTTTCCCTCATTGCACACCAGCTTCTTCTGAATGCTGGAGGTGAAAGCTCTCAGTCCCCAGCACTTATCTGTAACCAATTTACCAGGAGCAGGAACACATCTCAAATTTCCAATCATTAGTGTTTGAGACCATATAGTTCTTTGTTTGCACGGCCCTGTGCATTGCAGAATATTTAGTAGCATCCCCAGCCTTGACCCACTAGATGAGATGCCAGTAACACCTCCCTCTCTCCCAAGCTGTGACAATCAAAATACCTCCAGACATTGTCAAATGCCTCCTAGAGGTAAAAGTGCCACTGACCTAGAAAAACTCAATCAATTGTTCAACTTACCCTCCCTAAGTGTTGAGAAACAGCACTGATTAGCTGGCTTGTTGCGCAAACATGGACAAATAGACTATGGCAAACTTGCACTCACAAGGTGACCCCTTCCTAGTCTTGCGGTTTAAGAGAGGTTTCCAGAAAGAGAAAGTTGTCAATCACAATCACTGCTACTATACTCTATGTACTACACCACCTATACTCTCTAAGTCAGTGCCGTCTGATACAATAGTCAACAGCCACAGGTGGTGACCTGAAATGCAGCTACTGCAACTGAAGAACTGCAGTTTTCATTTTTATTTCACTTTAAGTTCTATTTAAACAGCCACGTGTAACTATTGGCTACCAAACAGGGCAGCATAATTCTAAGTATTGAGAGATTTCAGGTTCCTTTACAACAGCTCCTGGCACATAGTAGGTGCTTAACAAGTATTTATTGAATTAATGAATAAATGAATGGACAAGGTTGGCCCCAGGATCTGATGTGAAAAAGATTATTAGACAAAGTCAGATTGCTCCAGCCATATGAAAAATGAAAAACACAGCAATAAAGAATCAGGGAAGTAGAAATAACCCAAGTATCCATTAATGGATGAATAGATAAATGAAATGGGGAGGGGGTGTATGTGTGTGTGTATAAAATGGAATATATTATTCAACCCTAAAAAGGTAAGAAATTTTGACACATGCTCCAACAGGGATCAATCTTGAAGACATTATGCTAAGTCAAATTAGCCAGTTACAAGAGGATAACTATTGCACAGTTCTACTTAAAGAGATACCTAAGGTAGTCAAATTCATAGACACACAGAGTAGAAAGGCAGTCCAGGGGAGGGGGAAGAGGGAGTAAGTGTTTACTGAGTACAGAGTTTCAGTTTAGAAAGCTGAAAAAATTCCAGGGGTGGATAATGGGGATAGCTGGATCACAATGTGCATGTAATTAATGGCACAGAAAGAAATGGTAGAAATGGCAATTTTTACATTATATATATTTTATTATGAAAGAGAGCAGAGCAGAGAAGGAAAGGAGAGAGAGGAAGCAAGGGAAACATGGAGGGAGATAGGGAAGAACCAGGAAAGCTTAATACAGTATGGTAGACTGAATCATTGCTCATGACGCATGTTGTCTCTGTATTAAAATTATATGTCCATGCTCTTTGCCATGTAACTTTGCAGTTTCTTCCAATATGGATAGAGCATACTTGCCTGCACCATTAATGTAAAGTTTGGCCATACAATCTGCTTTGGCCAGGTGTAATATGATACAAGCAGAGGCTTCAACTATGCTTTTGCAGTGTGTCTTGGCCTCTTAAACTCTGGCGATTCGCCATTGTAAGAATATGTCAGAGTAGCTGCTAGTCAGAGAAGAAGAGGAAATAAATAAACCCAACCTCAACCCCATTCTCCAGAGACAAGACCAACCACCCCACAGCCTGACATAAAGCCACTGTATAAACCTGTGATTGAGAGAAGGGCAACCTTGTTGGAGGCTGCAAGTTTTGGGGGCAGTTTGTCACACAGCACATTAATAGCAAGCGGTACCTGACACAATGAGTTTCAATGGTCATGGCTTTTTCCACCACGAGAATCATCAAAGCATAATGAATATTGTAGTGGAAGCCAAAAAAGTGCTCCAGGATCAGCTGCCTTCTAGAATTATAGATACATCAGTTCTGTTAAATATAATGCCCTAACTATGAACTGTTAGGAATCATTATTTAAAAGGCCCACTAAGCATCAGAACCTGGAAGAAGGTGAGTCTAATGTGGAATTCTGCTACATTCCTTAAAGGCCTGTGGCTTATGGTTTTAAATGGTGTAGAATCTGAGGAAAACAAATCTTGGCACCTCTCATAACTCATCATCATCCCAGAAGACCATCTCATTTCAAAAGGATCCAACTTGAAACGCTCCCTGAAGCACTTCAGGCCTCACTCGGCCTTCTCCTTCTAAAATTTCTACTTTCCGCAGTCCCTGGCAGTCATTTTGAGAGAGCGGCCAATATACTCTACTATCTGAGACCCTTCACCCAGGGAGGAAATAAAATTTGCATCCAAGTCAAGCACATGTTTTTATGCAATTCAAAGGAACTAAACTATGAACAATCAGACAACTCACAGAAGCCCTGTCATCATTGACAAAGATTCATGAAGAAGACTCAGGCACACCATCTCTTCTGAAAGACATGGATGCCTTCCTGCACCCTGCTGAAAGGAAGCCATCCCAGCTTCTTGCCTGATGTGTTTCCTTGGGCTTTAACAGGCTGCATGCCCTTCTCTGGCATCCCTTCACCCCTACATCAAATGACCAAAGATGGGGAGTGGTTTGGAGTTCTTTTTCCTCCAGAGCAAACGTCTTACCCTGTTATGTCCCAAGCTCAATGTAGTTTCCTCTGGGCACATTCAATCGTGATGCCACATCCAGCAGGAATGAGAAGGAATCCAAGGGCAAATGGGAAAAGACTATCCAGGGGATGAGAGGGATAGCAGCCAGGAAAAGACTGATTTTAGGGGAAGAGAGGGAAGTTATTTGAGGCTTTCTGAGGCTCAAGTGCTCTATCTGTGTTGCCTAACCAATCCCTAATTCTGCATATCACACACCAAAGCAGTTCCCATTGCTCATCTGAAAAAGTGACAAGGGCATAAGGCAGCAGATTAGGATGAGCACACAGACCCGCAGCAAAGAAGTATAAGAGAAAAGATCGTTAAAAGAAAGATTTATGACATACGCCATTGTTTTAAATTCAAAGTATTAACAAATGCCAAAACCACAGGGAATATAAATACTTGAGAAAGAAATTCACCAACCGATGAAATTTTGCTGGCAATTTTAAACATGTTCTGCTGCAGTAACATTCCATTACCCTATGTGTGTGTCGTATGCATTTGATGTACACATTTGTTGCTCCTTTTAGTTAACTCCTTATAAAGAGTTAATTAAGTAGGTATTCCTTTTCACTCAGTTTCTATTATGTAACTTCCCAGGCTGTCAACACCACTTGACCTTCACTTGGCTAGAATCATTTCTGTTCCCTAATCTTTATTTAAAGTTTCTGGTCAGGGATCCCTGGGTGGCGCAGCGGTTTGGCGCCTGCCTTTGGCCCAGGGCGCGATCCTGGAGACCCGGGATTGAATCCCACATCAGGCTCCCGGTGCATGGAGCCTGCTTCTCCCTCTGCCTATGTCTCTGCCTCTCTCTCTCTCTCTCTTTCTGTGACTATCATAAATAAATAAAAATTAAAAAAAAAAAAAAAAATAAAGTTTCTGGTCAGCCTGAAATCTCATGTTTTCTTGCTAAAATAATTATGAAACCTCTGAAAGGTTCAGAGTGGATGACAAAGGCTCCCAATGATGATGGCAATGATGAAGAGGAAAGGGAAAAAAAAAAATCAAGAAAAGCGACCCAACAGTCAACATTTATTGAGTATGTGAATACAGTTTTCTGAAGAAAAAAAAAAAATGTAAGAGACTTGTCCTCTCCCCAGGAGATATTAGTCCACTCATCTCTGCTCTTTATCCTAGCAGTGATAGAAATATAATGAGAGGAAGTAAATCTTCAGGAGACCTCTAATCTAGTAGATTCTCTCTTTCCCCATGCCACCCCCAAATTTAGCACCTTTATGAAGGAAGAACCAGAAAGTTCTTTTGGGTTGCACAGGAATTGATAAGATACCCCATCTAAAGTTCTGACTGTAAGTAAGTAGGTAGGTATGTAGGTAGGTAGGTAGGTAGACAGACAGACAGACAAATAGTTCTGACTGTTGCAGTCCCCATGATATTTTAATACAAATTTGGCCAAACCTTGATTTTTTTTTTCAGATTTTATTTATTTATTCATGAGAGACACAGAGAGAGAGAGAGAGAGAGAGAGAGAGAGGCAGAGACACAGGCAGAGGGAGAAGCAGGCTTCACACAGGGAGCCCAACATGGGATTCGATCCCGAGTCTCCAGGATCAGACCCTGGGCTGAAGGCGGTGCTAAACCACTGAGCCACCAGGGCTGCCCCAAACCTTGCTTTAAAGGTCTCTGTTGATAGATACATCGCAAACATTATAACTGAGTGTATCCTGGAAAAACTATAAACTCCTGAAACATGCAGCATGGTACTGTCTATCAATACACAAGCATATGTACATTTAAGTATGGCACAATAAGATCTTAAGATCTGGGTTTGAAACTCACCTTCAACCTTTATGGACTTTTGGATTTTTGTACTAATTAACTGTTCTAAACCTTAGTTTCATTACCCCTAAAAAAAGGATAATAGTAATAATTCTATGTGAGTAATAGAAGAAATGTACATAAATTGCTTACCACAGAAGCTGCACAGAGAAGGCATTCTATCAATATTAGTATTTGCTATTATGTATTGATTTGGCTCAAATCAGATTTTCTTTCTTGAATTGCTTAGAACTTTTTTTATTTATGGAACAATTCACATAATGAGGGAAAAAATATATACAATGAATGTGAGGAATCCATGCAAAGCATTATACAACTTATAAATACTGATGCCATAAAACGCATTTTGCATTAATTTCATCTAAAATCCATTTTTATAGTGTAAACCAAATGTGATTTAAATTGATGCTTATTGTTCCCTGTTCTGAATTAGCATAAAGAACACTAAAAAAGAGATACAGAAAAATAATAAGTTTCTTTAAATGTTTACTTTTAAAACTCACATTTAAAAACTAAATAGGGATCCCTGGGTGGCGCAGTGGTTTAGCGCCTGCCTTTGGTCCAGGGCGTGATCCTGGAGACCCGGAACCGAATCCCACGCCGGGCTCCCGGTGCATGGAGCCTGCTTCTCCCTCTGCCTGTGTCTCTGCCTCTCTCTCTCTGTGTGACTATCATAAGTAAAAATAAATAAATAAATACATACATACATACATACATACATACATACTAAATAAAATAGGGCAGGCCGGGTGGCTCCGCGGTTTAGCACCGCCTTCAGCCCAGGGCATGATCCTGGGGACCCAGGACTGAGTCCCAGGTCGGGCTCCCTGCATGGAGCCTGCTTCTCCCTCTGCCTGTGTCTCTGCCTCTCTCTCTCTCTCTCTCTGTCTCTCATGAATAAATAAATAAAATCTTTAATTAATAAAGAAATAAATAAACAAACTCACTCAAATTTAATCCTAAGGAAGTGGCAAGGTAGCATTCAACTATAGTTTTGCTAGAGAAAACAAGGTATTCTGTTCCTTGAAAACATGAATTGTGGCATTCATCTTAGCATCCTCATCACCAGCACAGTGCCTAGGACAGAACAGGGCTCAAACATCTGTTGAAAGCATAAAGAGTGGGATGGATGGATGGATGGATGGATGGATGGATGGATGGATGGATAAAGTGGGTGGATAGGTGCATAACTAGGCAGGTGAATGGGTGGGTAGGTGGATGGACGGGTAGATGAATGGGTGCATTCGTTAGCCAATTTAACGTTATCAGTTTGTATTAGTTACCTACTGCTATGTAACAAATGCCTCAAACTTACTGACTTCAAACAACATACATTTATTATCTCACAGTTAGTGGGTTAGATAACTGCAGTCATCTGCAGCATGACAATGTCTGAAGGATACTCTTCCAAGTTCACTCACATGGCTATGGCAAGGGGCTCAGTTCCTTACCGCATGGGTCTCTCTGTAGGTCTGCTTACAGTGGATTTCCCCAGAATGAGGAATCCAACAGAGAGGGAAAGAGAAAGAACGCCAGGATGGAAGGTAAACTTTTATAATCTAATCTTGGAAGTGATAGACCATCACAGACCAACCCTGACAGTGCAGAAGAAAACGGGGTAAGAGTGTAGATACCGGGAATCATTACATCATGGAGATGGTAAACTCTGAAATCATCAAATTTTGTAAATCCTGCAGCCAAGCTCAGACAGTGACAAATTAACACAGCAACATAGGCAGGTATTTTTGCACATTTGTAAAAATATACAAATCATTCAGGTTGTGTTGCTAGGGTAAAAAGGGATGTATCTATAAATAAGAAAAGGTAACTAACTATGAGAAATATCAATGCTGATTTTCTTCTTGATCCAAAAATGATTGAAATACTCTTGCTGCCTAACTTTCAACTCATAGCTATCGTGATTTTCATTCTAAAAATTCAGAACTTGACTCAGCAAACACATAAGTGCCCAGAAGGCAGATTTCCAAAATCCCATCTCTCCCTTTCTGGAGCACATGCTGGTTCTAAATGAAAAAGAAGTTCAGACCACAAAATGGTCTCTCATCTCCAGCCCTCACACAAACACGTTGCATTTTTCATACAGCATCAAATAGAATCAAACACTTCTCTAGAATGCCTTATTATCCAAGTCTGATTTGGAAGGCTGATTTTTACATCACCAAAAGCTTTGTGTTGATTTCTGTTTCTGCATCTGTTATCAAATGTCACTCAAACTTGGACTTTAATTAAGTCATAACTGACAGATGTTGACTCTCCTGAGTCTGAGCTCTTCCGTGACTGAATCAAGTCCTTGGATATCCATATTTGGCACATTCTTCCTCGTTTTAAACGTTTCCAGAGGATGGTGGCAGCGGCCAGCATGTATTAATATAAAGAACTTCCAATTATGTTTTTAGGCTGGAATGAAGGAGAAACAAGTGCCAGGCTGAACTCAGGAACTGCTGGATGATGGAGAGGATCTCTATCCCCAAGAGCAGTCTTTATTTATGGCTGCTTCCTATCCCGGTGTGTTCACAATTACCCTTTGCAAAGGCTTCCACTCCAAGTGCTATGAAGCCAAGAACATTTGGTAAACTCAGTAGTGTCTCTGTATGGGTTGTCACTCCAGGCTGCTCCTCCGAGTCAGCCCATATGTGACACTAGATGATACCGTGAGAGCTGCTGAGTCACAAGATACTCGCAACGAAAGTAAATCATCATCAACACCATCAACGATAGAATTTATTGTGTGTGACTACTTTTTAAACAGTGGGGGGGGGGGCCAGGGGTGTCATGCAAAATTTATGTAAAAGACCTTTCTCGTCAGGGATTTATCGCTGGTAAAAAAATTTTGACCATGTTCTAGAGTTAATTACTCTTGCATTTGACTTTGCTATTCTATTGAACTAAACTCAATTACATACAAAAATCAATCAAAACTTACGTAGCTCGGAGGACGGGTAAACCACTGATGATGCATTACAAGCTATGCAGCGAGATCCTCACTTAGTAGAAGCTTTATTCCCTGCCCTAATTCAAATTACACATTTTTACACTTGCTTTGTTTGAAAGAAACAAAGGCGGGGAGGCTTCCTCAAACACCACCTCACCACCTTCATTCTCAGTGGTATCCCTCACAGGTATTTTGAAGCAGAAATCCGTTTGACTATTTCAAGTTAACAAGAAATGGAAACCACTCCAGGAAGCAATCTTTCAAGTTCTAATTCCAGGAAACCAAAATGTCAATTAAAGTGCTTAACCTTGGGCCTCATAGTGATGCTCAATACCTGTTTGGCAGTGATGGTGGCATTATAGGGCTTCCTTTCATTTAATTTGTGCATCTCAGCATGGGAAAGGAGATCAGAGGTTCTTCATAGAGTCTGACCCTTGGCCCCCCAAAACTCGCCCCCACAAATGGCATACTCGGACGGCTATCAACATTACTTCCAGGGACATCGTCACCCTCAACATGCAGGCATTCCACTTGACATAATCCTGAGAGCACACACAGGTAGAGAGGATCCAGAATGGCTTTTTATTTTTTTAAAAAAGATTTTATTTTTATTTATTCATGAGTATACACAGAGAGGAGAGAAAGAGAGGCAGAGAGACAGGCAGAGGGAGAAGCAGGCTCCATGCAGGGAGCCCGACGTGGGACTCGATCCTGGGTCTCCAGGATCACACTCTGGGCTGAAGGCGGCGCTAAACCTCTGAGCCACCCAGGCTGCCCTAGAGTGGCTTTTTATTTTTTTTTAAAGATTTTATTCATTTATTCATGAGATACACAGAGGAGAGAGGGAGGGAGAGAGAGAGAGAGAGAGAGAGAGAGAGAGAGAGAGGCAGGGACACAGGCAGAGGGAGAAGCAGGCTCCATGCAGGGAGCCCGATGTGGGATTCCATCCAGGGACTCCAGGATCACGCCCTGCGCTAAAGGCAGGCGCCAAACCGCTGAGCCACCCAGGGATCCCCTAGAGTGGCTTTTTAAAACCACACTGTATCACTGTTCAGTTGAAGACTCACTACCTTTACAATAAAATCCAAGTTCACCTGTAAGGTCTACAAAACTCTACATTATCTGGCCTCTGGCTGGTCTTCAAGCCACCATCCATCAGTGTGCCACTGGAGCCAGCTCTCCTCAAACTCACTAAAGGTCTTCTCCACCCCAGGGGCTTCACTGGCTCCCTCTGCCCCCAAATCATCTTGAAGCAGACTCCTCGGGATCCAGACCCCATCTCAAAGATCAAGTTCTACAGGAGGCCTTCTTGACCAGCCTATCTAATGTTGCATCCCATAATCCAATGTTGCTCTTCCAGTTATTTTTGTCTGCATTCATTAACATGTCTATCACCTGACATATGGGTGCACATAAGAATATAAGGTCCATAGTAATAGTAGTTCATAAAAATTAGGGCTTATAATGTGTATTAAACTTATTAAGGCCAGGCATATTTCTAAGTACCTTTGTTCTCACAGGTACAGTATTATCCTCATCTTATAAATGTGAACACTAAAGCACAGAAAGGTTAAATAATTCACCCAAGACACGCAGCTACTCAGTGGTAAAGCCAGGATTCAAATTCAGAAGTGTGTGGCTCTAGAATCCATGCTCTTAATCATCACACCCTGCTGCCTTCCCGTCAGAAGAGGGACCCTCTCTGCTCTACTGAGTGCTGAATCTCCCAGAGCCTGGAATGCTTAACAAAGAGAGCTAGAGAGGGGCTCCTGGGTGGCTCCCTTAGGTATCTGCCTTCTGCTCAAATCATGATCCTAGGATCCTAAGATTGAGCCCAGCATCAGGCTCCCTGCTCAGCGGAGAGTCTGCTTCTCCCTGTCCCTCCCCATGCTCATAGTCATGTGCACACTCTCTCTCTCTCTGAAATGAATGAATGAATGAATGAATCTTAGAGAGAGAGCTAGAAGAGGAGAGCTAACTCACTGCCTACTCCAGATCATCTGCCTTTTCTCCTATCACCTCCAAATCCTTCTAAGTCAGGGATCCTATCCTCCACCCCACCAATGTACTCAGTTTCTTCACTCCAAGTGTGATGTGAAAACATACAACACGAGCGGCTCTGCTGTACACTTCTTCATTCACAAGGCAATGATTTTAAGAATCCAGGAAACAGGTCAGCCCTGGTGGCTCAGTGGTTTAGCACCGCCTTCAGCCCAGGGCCTGATCCTGGGGTCCCAGAATCGAGTCCCCCGTTGGGCTCCCTGCATGGAGCCTGCTTCTCCCTCTGCCTGTATCTCTGCCCCTCTCTCTCTCTCTCTCTCTCATGAATAAATAAAATCTTAAAAAAAAAAAAAAAAAGAATCCAGGAAACAGCTTTCTTCATTCAGAGCCCAAATATCCATTTGACTCACTCAATTCTTTTTTTTAAATTCCAGAAAAAGGAGTCAAGTTAGAACAGCCAATTTTATGCCACAGAGATCTCGAGATCTCTGTGACAATAAATAAGAATTGAACATTAAACCCAATTTATTTTTTTCACAACAATTTATTAAACAAGGCAAACCTCAGCCTACAAGCCTTTGTGGCTACCCCCAGCTTCTATTAGGGCCATAGTATTTCTATCTTTAAGACATCACATTCCTAGATCTGGGAAGTAGCCTGTTGCTTCATCAAAACACTATCCAACAAAAACCTTCCTAGCGGTTAGGTTTAGTTTCCTTCAGGAGCAGTTGGCTGAGAGCTCACTGGGACACGTGGTTTCAACTCTTTTTCCTCAAAGCAAGGTAGCCCAGCAACCCAAAGGAAACTTGACTAACTTCTGTGGGGATGTGCTTGTACAACTCCTGGCTCTCTGCACCTCTCTTTGACTACAGCCTTCACATACCCAGAGAAATCAGGCCAAAAACGGATGTCTCTTCTGTAATATTCTTTCTCTTCCCCATTCCTCATTTTGTTTTCAGAGTACAAGTCAGCATTAGGAACTGGGAACTATACCTCACCTGCCTAAAGAGCTCAACTGATAAATTTGATACAGGGCCCAAAGGAGTTCTTCGTAAGTCAACAGCTTATATGTTATGAAGACATGCCAATGACTCCAATGTCTGGCACTGCATAGCTCAGACAGTTCAAGCACCAGGCCATGAGACCAAGGATATACAATTAGCCTCCTTACAAACGGTGAGCTCAGCAATATCCCAGGATCCAGCTGCACCCCTGGCCCCAGAGAGTCATCCTGAAAGTATGCGCTGGTGACTGAAGAGGAACTGGTCAGCACAAACTGATGGCCATTCCTGAAAAAGCTGCCAAGCCCATGGCCCTGGTGACCTGAGTGACTAGCTACCAGAACTGGGATTAGAGCAAGAGCAGTGAGGTGGGGCTCACTGCAGTGAGCAGTGAGGTGCAGAGTTGGCTCCTGGGTTAAAGAGTTGATATTTTGAAAAACAAAATTAAATAAAGTTGAGGGGTGTCTGGGTGGCTCAGTCAGTTAACCATCTGCTTTCAGCTCAGGTCATGGTCTTGGGGTCCTGGGATCGAGCCCCACACTGGGCCCCCTACTCAGCGGGGAGTCTGCTCCTCCCTCTCCCTCTGCCCTTCCCCTGTGCTTGTGTACTCACACTTCTCTCTCTCTCTCTCTCTCTCTCTCTCCTTCTCTCTAGGTCTCAAATAAGTGAAATCTTTTAAAAAATAAAAATTTAAAAAATAAGGTTGATATTCTCCATCATGAATTCTTTTCACGAATTTTCACTTCCTAAAATATTGCGTTAAACTGTTTTTTACCTTGATTACTGAGGCTGTTACTGCGCTTAAATTTTGTGCTCAAGGCAAGTGCCTCACCTGCCTCTCCCTTGTCTCTGCCCTGACATCCCGCCTCTATGGAGTCACTGCTTACATCTTAAGCTTCGTGTGCCAATTGATTTACTCATCTCTGCTGTGTCATTTGATTTAATCCTCATAAACTTTATAAGAGAGGCACTGCTATTGTCTCCATCTTACTCAGGGTTCTAATGCACAAGACAGCTTGCAAAACTGGCCCAAGGTGCACACCAGTAATAGCAGAGTCCAAGGACTCGGTTCCCAAAGCAGCCGCAGTGGAATATGTAGTCACACTTGGTATTCCAGGACAGGTAAACTTAAAACCCCCTCCTTGATTAAACCCCTTCACTTAAAAGCAAAGGCAGCTGATGAATACAACATAATCCTCAAAGTATCAGCCCCAAAACAGCTTGAAAAAAGAAATAGCTTGTTGGACAATTCTTGCTAAACGTAAGAAATGTGACGCTTATCCTTAGAAGAATATTCAAACAAGCTTCTAAGGTTCCAAATGATGTTTGAAATGTGATTAATGAACCACAGGAGAAGACAATCTCAGTTTCCCACCTGAGCCAGAACCAAACTTGCTGCAATTCTGGTAAGGTAGGCACACACAGACGAAAAAAGAAATCAAGTGCATTAAAGGTGAAAGGACCAGGGATGGGTGCACTTGCACCTGGGGAACATTAAAGCAAGAGCTAATTTTAGGACTGGCTGGCCGGTTCGAATCCCTTTACCTTAATTACATACTTCTGCTAACAGAACTTAGAGATTGGCCCTGATTCAGATCCGAGAGACAAATTCAGGTGCACACCCCCACCTCATCTATGGATAAAATTAGTATAGGTTGTAAATGTATTTATAGAATCTATTTCTTCAGCTGCACCTAAGGATCTCTGCAAATATTAACTCTTTTAAAGATAAGGCAATCATTTGTTTTTAAGTTAACTGAATACAGGTAAGATCTGGACCACATCAATAGAAAAAACAATGTCCTATATGATGAATAGTAAACAGGTTTCATTTCATGTGCCAATTCCAATACATTACGAACAATTTTGCAGGGACAGCTGGGTGGTTGGGCATTTGTCTTTGGCTTAGGTCATGATCCCCAGGTCCTGGGATCGAGTCCCACATCAGACTCCTCGCAGGGAGCCTGCTTCTCCCTCTGCCTATGTCTCTGCCTCTCTCTGTGTGTCTATAAACAAATATTTTTAAAAACAATAATTTTGCAAACCAATATCTTTGGTGGGAAAATGTGCCATGATTGCTTAGCTCTAACCGCTGTGGGCATGGGGAGGCAATGACCAATGATAGCTATCAAACTTGCTCCACATATCCTAAATGCTTGTCCTTGAATTGATTATCTAAAAGCCAAGAGGGGCACCTCGGTGGCTCAGTCAGTTGAGCCTCAACTCTTAATTTTGGCTCAGGCAATGATCTAAGAGTCGTGGGATGGAGCCCTGCATCAGGTTCTCCACTCAACAGAGTCGGCTTCTCTCCTCCTCCCTCTCCCTTTGCCCTTCCCCTGCTTTCTCTCTAAAATAAGTGAGTAAATCTTAAACACACATACACACACACACAGAAATTAAAAGTCAATGGAGGATAAGAATCTATGAACTAGGGTAGACATCTTTGCATTTAATACATTCTTGACTAACAGCTCTAGACTAAGTCATGGAGCATGTCCAAAATGGGCTCTATTTTAATTTTTACTTTTATTGTTTCAATTTTCCATTTCCAGTTCTCCTAAATCTTCTGCAATGCAGCTTTCCTTTTCACCTGCATTCAGAGATGCAAAAACTTTGAGCCAAAGTGGGTGGATCCTAACTCACTGGCGTAACTCCCCACCCTCTTGTGACCACAGACCCCATTGTTCTGGGACAAAATGATATTTCCTTCAAATAGGTAGTAAACAAACAATCAAATACTGGAAATGAAGTTTATTTTAGCCTCCCAAAGTACAAGGGGT
Organism: Canis lupus dingo; assembly: GCF_003254725.2. Lineage (NCBI taxonomy): Eukaryota > Metazoa > Chordata > Mammalia > Carnivora > Canidae > Canis > Canis lupus. Next base: position 25,583,992 of record NC_064262.1, on the reverse strand, counting down.
AAAAAAGCAAGGGATTCCTGAGATAGTTTATTAGTCTTATAGTCCAAAAACTTTTGATTCCATTGAATCCTTTGTTTTTGTTTTTGTTTTAAGATTTATTTATTCATGAGACACAGAGAGAGAGAGGCAGAGACATAGGCAGAGGGAGAAGCAAGCTCCTCACAGGAAGACCGATGTGGGACTCAACCCAGGATCCGGGGATCATGCCTAAGCCAAAGGCAGATGCTCACTGCTGAGCCACTCAGGTGTCCCTCCATCGAATCCTCTGTAATGTGATAACTATAGAAATTTTTAGGGAGGCGTGGGACAGACACACACTTCCACCTTTTCCTGATTGCTTATTACATACATTTCCAACAAAAAGGAGCCTATATACACATCACTTAGCTCCAACCAGCTATTGAGACTATACCTGCATATGACCAAAATAGGCTACCAAATTGGCCACTGTGGTCATTTTGGCCATTCATGAACAAGATCTCAACTTAAATGCTATCTCCTACAGGAAACCCTCCTTGACCTGCCACCTCCTTATCAAATGATATAAAGAACAACCCAACATATGTTCCTGAAACACTCTAAACTCCATCCAATAGGCAGCATGCTTCTAGTTACATGCGCAGGATGAGAGCATGGCTATCTAATTCATCATGGAACTCGACAGGCTAGCAGAGCCTTTTGAAAGTCACACATGCTCAACAAATGAGGACATGATGGGATGGCCATCACCACTAAAAGTGGGGTTAAAAGGGCTACTGCAGAGAATAGGACTCGCAGTTAAAATGCCTGGGGTCTCAACTTCACTGGAAACCATGAGCAAGAATTTAAACTCTGTCCTCAGGTTGCTCTATCTGCAAACGAAGGTAAGGCCTCTCCTCTACTCTAGGATACCACATTAATCTGAGAAAAAGAATTATATTTTGAACACAAAACTATTCTAAAATATTTTTTAAGGAAAAGACGGGTATAAACAAGCAAACTGGCCATCAGTTTCATTAAGCACCCTCTACCTCCTCCCCGTAGGAAAGAGGTTTTTAACAATATGTAAATACTAGGGGTGCCTGGCTGGCTCAGTCAGGAGAACATGTGACTCTCGATCTAGGGGTCATGAGTTCGAGCCCCATGTTGGGTGTAGAGATTACTAAAACGAAACAACAACAAAAAAAAGATAAGTAAACTTCAACAACAACAAAAAAAGAAAGTAAATGCTAAGTTTAAAGGTCCATGAACACAAAACCACATCTTTGTGTTAACCACTAGGTCCTCAGTAGCTGGCACACTCCTTTTGAAGAAGGCATTCGATATTTGATGAGTCAGGGAGCAAGTGAATGAAAGGATGATAAAATTAATAACAAAGAAGTAATAATGACAACGTACAGACGACACCCTGCCTGCCAGGTACTTCTCAAAGTACTTTTATGCATTAACTTTTCAACCTTCTCACCAACCTATAAACTATACCTAGGGTACTTACCTTCTGGGGCTAGCGCCATCACTACTCCCCTTTTACCAATCCCAAGAACTAAGAGAGAGGTTATATGATCTGGCAAAGTTAAGCTACATAGGAAATGCACCTAACTAACACTCTATCCATTCTCAGAGTGTTGGGTGAGGCATGAAAGAAGAAGAGGATGGTTGGGTAAGAGGGGGGACCAAGAAATGGCCACCAAACCCTTCCATGTGATTTAACAGACACAATATTCATCTAAAAAAAAAAAAGGTATTTACAGAAAAGCCTCCAAATTTGGAATCACACCGTCTAACCGTGTTTTCTGTTCAGATTCTTTTAACCCAGATGATGTGAGCAAATTTTAAGAGATGAAAAATGCCTGAAGTGCAATGCTCACCAGTAGTTTTAAAGGCATTTTGCAGAGACCTCAGAGAAGCGCACGGCACTCAACATTATTTGGAGACACGGACTTTAATTTTCACAACTTCAAAGGGGAGCACAAGTAAACACGGTTCACAGATCATAACTACTGAAGCAGAAAACGAGACAAGGGAAGTAAGTAGTAAGTCCACATAATAAAGAAAAGCGAAGCAAATGTTTATGCCAGAGAGCAAACAAGTTTTTCTTTATGATATATCCCGGATTCTTCCTCTTTTCTAAGAAACTCCATGCATAAGAATATCTATGTTCTTTGCTACTAAAACTTTCTTTTTTTAAGTTTTTATGAGACAAAAATTGAACTCTCAGGGCCTATCAAGAGGGCTTCTGAGAGCTTTCAGCCCCGGGGCATGTGAGTCACAGAAAGCTTCAGGTTCCTGGCACTGTCTCATGCTGAGCTTAGACACACGGGGACTATGCTCTATGGATTGGATTGAAATTACTCTGCAGTCATTACAACTTTACACATAAGCCCCATTACCAGACCACACATCCTCCAAGACATGGACAGTATTTTTTACACACCCATAATTATGTAATGATGGTGTTCACTCCACACGGCATAGTATATATACATTAAAAGCACTAAATGAGGAACGCCTGCGTGGCTCAGCGGTTGAGCATCTGCCTTGGGCTCAGGTTGTGATCCCGGAGTCCCCAGGATCGAGTCCCACAACGAGTCCCACATCGAGCTCCTTTGCTCCTTTTGAGGAGCTTGCTTCTTCCTCTGCCTATGTCTCTGCTTCCCTCTGTGTCTCTCATGGATAAATAAATAAAATCTTGGGGAAAAAAAACACGAATTGATTAGGCATAAATATTTAAAATATAACAATTTTTATAACCACGTTTTGGCATTTCTTCCTATTGTGAATGGACCATGGACGTTGCCCCAGTGTCTCTCAACTTCTGCACATGACAAAGTATGAGGCATCTCATTGGCAGGGAGGAGAAAGGTCACCAAGGGATATGTTGTTTTTTTTTAAGATGCACCTTGCATATGAAGATCTAGCACAAGACAAGGAGCATGCGGCTCACCCAAATTTAGCCCTAGATGAAAGCAGAGGGTCAAAGTTAAATTCCAGGCCAGTCTGACGCTGAAGTGATCATGGAAACCTTCTCCCTAAGTCAAGATCTCCTCCCAAAGCCTTTAGGGAAAGGGCAAGATGCCCAGGAGACTGGGCCAAGAGATGCAGGCACTTGTCTTCAGATTAAATCTACCTCCAGCCAAAACCGTACTGCAGGAAAAATATCCCTTTGTTTGCTTTTTTTAATATTTTATTTATTTATCCATGAGAGACACAGAGAGAGGCAGAGACATAGGCAGAGGGAGAAGCAGGCTCCCCTGGGGAGCCTGATGCAGGACTCCATCCCAGGACCCCTGGGATCAGGACCTGAGCCAACGGTAGTTCAACCACTGAGGCACCCAGGTGCCCCTGTTTGTTTATTTTAAATTACATAATTAAGGTCTCCACTCCAGCAAGTACAGAACAGGACTGCACTGTAGGGGTGCTTGAACAGCGGGCAGGCTCTGAAGGCAGCCAGAGGCCCCCACTTATGAAACCAGGGCCAAGCGCTAAGTTATTCATAAAACACATGTATACCATCTCCGGAGTAACTTAGTACACACCATATCTCATGTAATATTTACAAATATGTAGGGGGCTTTCATGATCCCAGTCTTATGGATGATCAAACTGAAGCTCAAAGAGGCTAAGCAGTTTGTCAAAGGTCCGTCGGATTAGCCAAGATGATAACAGGAAGTCAGCATTATTCTCAGATCATCCTCTTAAAGGCCCTGTTTTACCAACCCCTCCCCCAAAGGCAAACTACGCGCTGTCAGGTTCACCCACCTGCTAGAGCGACATTGTCCAATAGCACTTTCAGGGATGACTGAAATGTTCCATAGCGATGCTATCCAATATGGCAGACACCTGCCATGGGTAGCTACCGAGCTCTTAAAATGTGGCTAATGTGACTATGGAAGTAAATTTGTATTTTTATTTTACTGTAATTCATTTGCTTGTAATTATCTACATTTAAATAGCATAAACATAAGGCAGGGTAAGCTCTAGAGACCATGATCCATAGAGGGCTGGCACTGGTAACTGAGCACTGAGTGGCACTCAGGCCAGAGCTCTTTCCACATTATCAAACATCAGGAGTCCTGTGTACCAACTAGTTCTCTGACCCACACTCATCATTTAACCAGCCTGAACCTCAACTACTAATTAGCAACTCTGTGCTAATTCATAACAATTTCCACATGTTACCCTATTCGTCTTCATATACCCTATATTATTAGAATCCATGAAAATGTGGCACAGAGAGGCTAAGCAATTTGCCCTTGGGACACAGCTAATAAACGGCAGGAGCCAGGATTCAAGACACTTGCCTTCTGACACCCATCCTACAGCTGGCCCTTCACCTGCCAGCACCATTTACTCATGTCCAATAAAGAAAATTCCTTTCCCAACTACCTCATAGTGTTATAAAGGTAAAATGAGATCATGGAACTGAAAATGTACTGAAGATATAAGACAGGTGTAAGTTATTATCTACATACTGTTTGAAGTTTGAAAAACAAAACCAAAAACTTCTCAACTTTTCAGATTAGTGGGGACTTAGAACATTCCAATCAAGTAAGAAACCTAAATCAGTAAGTAAGAGAAATATTCAGGAAACTCTCCAAATCACTCAAATCTACACTCGTCCTGAAATTCAAGGTAATCATTTAGGTCTATGAGATTCCTTTTTTGTTTTTTTCAGCCTAGAATTCCCAGAAGCCAGAGTGGCCGGCTATTTTCGAGATGAAGGCTAAATCAGGCATAATTGTGTTCTTGACAATGTCAGCAACTAACTGCTGTAAAGGAGAAATCCAGACCACACCCCTAAATTCAGTGGGAGATGGAGAGGGTGGATGTCTCTCTTCACCCATGTAACTCCATCTGAACTGTCAGCATCTGCTGTAAAGCAAGATCTCTACCAATAATGTGGAAATATTCAAGTTCCAAGGACACTACCCATAAGTAAGGGCAAATCCAGAGCAAACTCACTGTGGCAAAAACAAAACAAATACAATGAGATACAGTGAAAGGGAGTCTAACCTCTAGGCACCATAATCAGACCAGCTTGTGTTTTTTGTTTTAGTTGTAATTAGCAGTCACTGTTCAGTTCAAGCATTAAGACAAGCCCAGCTGTCCCATTCTGAGAATTATGAGCAGTCCAAGAGTGAAGAAAATATGGGGTAGATTCTATAATTATAATTACCAAGAAGTTGTTTTTTTAAATCACCACCAATAGGGGCACCTGGGTCGCTCAGTGGGCTAATAAGCATCTGCCGTCAGCTCAGGTCGTGATCCCAGGATCCTGGAATTGAGTCCTGTGTGGGGCTCAGTAATCAGTGGGGGAAGCCTGCTTCTCCCTCTGGCTCTGCAGTTCCCCCTGCTTGTGCTGTATGTCAAATAAATGAACTTAAAAAGTAAAAAAAAAAAAAAAAAAAAGACAAAGGCAGGAAAATATATATACATTTGTATTTTACCATATTCTAGGCTCAGTGTTTTTCAGTTTCAGCTATACATTAGACACATCTGAGAAACTCTTCAAAAAAAAACTCTCTATACTTATATTCCCCCAAAATTTTGGCTTAATTGGTGAATCTTGTAACATTGCTTTTTGAAAACACCTTCCCCCATGAATCTAATGTAATGCTTTAGCTAAGAACCACCGCTGTAGGTCAAAGGTACCAATAACATATGGGCAAGGAATGCTAAGTGAAATGATATTGTCATACCATGCACAATTTTTTTTTAATTTCTTCATGAGAGAGAAAAAAAGACCTAGGCAGAGGAAGAAGCAGGCTCCCTATAGGGGACCCTGGGATCTCAGGACCCTGGGATCACAACCTGAGCCAAAGGCAGACATTTGAACACCAAACCACCTAGATGCCCCACAAAAAAAAATTTTTAAGATTTTATTCATTCAGTTGAGAGAGAGAATGCAGAAGCAGGGGAAGGGGCAGAAGGAGAAGTAGCCTTCCTGCTGAGCAGGGAGCCCAAAGCGGGGCTCAATACCAGGACTCTAGGAATACATCCCAAGCTGAAGGCAGACGCTTAAAAACCAAGCCACCCAGATGCCCCATATACAATTTTTTTAAAAATGTTAACCGTTGTATGTTCATTTTAATAAGTATTTAGAAAAGGTTAGCTGTCATATAAACCTGATGATTTTACATATTTTTACACTAAAGTTTAAAAAGCTTGTGACTGAGGGACGCCTGGGTGGTTTAGCAGTTGAGTGTCTGCCTTCGGCTCAGGGCATGATCCCAGGATCCGGGATCGAGTCCCACATCAGGCTCCCTGCATAGAGCCTGCTTCTCCCTCTGCCTGTCTCTCTCTCTCTCTCTCTCTCATGAACGAATAAATAAACTCTTTAAAAATTAAAATTAAAAGCTTGTGATTGAAAGAAAAATTTAAGTAAAGATACAGGTGGTACACAGGAATAAATTACAAAAGTAGTTCCAGAATGACCAAAGTCTAGATATCTGATGATAAAAGCTGAGGAAGATCTTGGGAGGGGGTGAGGAGGAAGAGGAAGGCATAGGAGAAGGAACTGCCAGGATCTGTGGAGTGAGCTGAGGTGGGAAGAGGAAGAGTTAACAAAAGTCAACCATGACTAAGTGCAAAATAATGAAGTCAAGTTCTCTATCTTGCTCCAAGTACTATACATACCTGATAGGTGTTCAGTAAACATTCCACCATGGGCAGAAATGGAAAAGGTCAAGATTAAGGAGGTTACTAATGAAACACCAACCTTTAAATCAAGAGCTCCAGCTTCTTCCCTTAGACAGATCGACCAAAAAAAAAAAAGATCTACAAGTTCCTAGAGGATGATACTGCCTAACACGGCTACCTGCCGAACACTGGCCCCATGGTAAAGGAGACTCTCCCTAGCCAATGCTTCTTTTTAAAAATTTTAAGATTTTATTTATCTATTTGAGAGACAGACGGAGAGAAGGGGAGGTTGGGAAGAGCAGAAGGAGAGGGAGAGGCAGGCTCTCTGTGAAGCAGAGAGCCTCACGCAGGGCTCAATCCTGGGACTCCAGGATCATGACCTGAGCCAAAGGCAGAAGCTTAAGCCACTGAGCCACCCAGGTGCCCTTCACCAACTTCTAAAACCACATGAGCATAGCTGCCAGGCCATTCTCCAGCACACGCTTCAAGTTTCATTCTTTAAATTCAGTTCCTGCTATGGCCCTATGTTCTTTGAGCCAGTTTCCCTCCTAACTGATTACTATGAACTCAATACAACATGTTTCTGAAGCCCACGTGTGGTAAACTGGACCATGTATTCTCAAAACAGAACTCCCAACTATACTTATTTATCTTCACTCATATTTGCCAAAGTGCAGAAGAAGAATATAGATGGTATACAGGAAAAGAAATAATAATGAATCACATTTTGAGAGACTTATTTCCTTTCTTATTCTTTCTACCCTTCAGATTTTGGATCTCAGAAGGTCACAGTTTGGAACTACTGGAGGTTTTTCCACCTAACAGTAGTTAATTGCACTCTTAATGAAAGGACAACAGGACTCGGGTTCATAAGCTTGTATTTATGAATAGAGCACTATTTCCACTTTTTGTGATATAAAATTTGCTCTAAAAATACAACTTTTTAAAAGTGAAATAGCTATTGGAGGAAAGGCCAATGGTCCAGTAATAATATGTGAATATGGCAAAAAGCATGATTTTGCCACCTTTGAGGACTACTGCTTCAGATCCCGTGTTTGTTTTTTCTTTAAAGATTTTATTTATTTGACGGAGAGAAAGCACACGCACAGGTAGACAGCGGCAGACAGAGAGAGAAGCAGATTTCCCACGAAGCAGGAAGCCCGAAACGGTGACCTGAGCCGAAAGCAGACGCTTAACTGACTGAGCCACCCAGGTGCCCCCCAGATCCCATGTTTTAGTCATCTTCTTCAATAGCATTCTAAAAGTGTTTCTCTACTGCTTCAGTGTATTTGCAAAATGTAGGTGTTGGAAATGCAGAACTAGACATTACTTTTTCTCATTCCCAGGAAACTGCAGAAATAACTTGGATGAGCTAATCCTAGCAGAATGTCTCCTAGCCTGCTTCTGGTGCAATGAAATTCAAATATTTACCAACCATACCTGCACTTAAGACTTTGCTCTGAGTGACCAAATAGAAGTCCTGGTGTAGACTGTTTATTGCTTCAATTCTTCCTTAAGTGGTATGTTGACATCAGTTTAAAAAAACATAGCCCAGGATCCCTGGGTGGCGCAGTGGTTTAGCGCCTGCCTTTGGCCCAGGGCGCGATCCTGGAGACCCGGGATTGAATCCCACGTCGGGCTCCCGGTGCATGGAGCCTGCTTCTCCCTCTGCCTATGTCTCTGCCTGTCTCTCTCTCTCTCTCTCTGTGACTATCATAAAAAATAAATATAAATAAATAAATAAAACTTTAAAAAAAAAAAAACATAGCCCAATGCCATGGCAGGGTGTTTGGCACAGAAGGATTTAGATGCCAGAGCAATGTGAAGTTTGATCGTGGGCAAGTTAATTAACCTCATCAAACCTCTAGTAAGTTCTAAGTTCTAAGAGGAGTAAATGAAATAATGCACAGAAGACACCTCGCACTGACATAAAATAGACACTTCATAATGTCCACTCTCATTCCCTCTCTTGAGGGAGTTATGCAGCTAAGGAAATAGCACCTCACCAATATACCGACAAAGACACTCACTCCGTTAATAATTTAGGACAAGTATTTACTCTCCTTCCCCAGGTCCTTCATTCTCTATAATGAAATAACAGGGATTGAGTGCAGTTTGTCCTGAAGAAAACTGAGCAAAAACGGAGAACAGCTTTGCGATCAGGTTCACTTTACAGCAGTAGTAATTGTGTCTTGTCCGTCCAAAAGTGGTCCCTTCTCTTTCAGCCCCCAGCTTTGCCTTCCCTTCAACACCAGCACCATCTAAATCAAACTTTCCAGGGACCCTCCCAAGCACGGGTTTAACGTGCCAAGGCACCACCTGGGGATCTTGTTAAAATGCAGATTCTCATCCAATAGGTGTGGGAAGAAAACTGAGATTCCGTACTTAATAAGCTCTCAGGAGACGCTGAAGCTGCTGTTTGGTCCACGGAAAGCATTTTAAGTGGCAAAACCCTAAAAGACACCAACACCTTCCAGATCCAGCAAGGAGAACAAAGGAAGGAAGGGCATAGACATTAGGAGGACTTCGCAGATTCCCTCCTCTTTCCAAGAGTCTGGCCAACATTCCAGCTTTATTTCCAGATGTTCCAGGCAGGGAACGAAATGTCTAACAGAACATCCCAACATCCCATTTAAGGGAGAACCACTGTGACAGGCCTCATGAAGTTGGTTATCATGACACGTTACTAATTTGCTTACTTCTCATGATTTTACCAGCAACCCATCTGATGCTTTCCCCACTGACGCTTTAAACTGACAGGTCTGCCATTACCCTGCATAGTGTGGCCCTACGTCAGCAGAAGAACAAGAAACCATGGAGCTAGAGACTGGTGAGTGGCCATAGGAATCCACAGGCAGTTAGGAGAACCAGGGAGCCCTTACTGAACACCTAATGATCAAGAGGAACTCCCATCCTATTAGATTTCACGCTTACTCACGCAGCAAATGCTTGCAAGGCGCTAGAGTGCAAGAACTGTGGGCCAAGCACTGTTCTAGGTTCCATGGACTGAACTTAAAAACTTGTTCACCACGATAGCCTTTTCACTTTTGACACACTTCATTTTTTTTTCATTGAATTGAATGAAATTTGATCACAACAGGCCTGTGAGTTAGGCACTTGAAATAATATCGCACCAGACCCTGTGCTACATCATTCATCATCTTAATTTTCAGACTCCAAGGTAAACATCCATAGTTAAGAGATCATATACACATACACACACGCTCTCCGGCTGTACTTAAGTAAACTCCCAAGTAACACAGCTAGTAATCGCCAACACCTTGGAAATGTAACAAAATCCCACCTGACTGCAAGATCCATGCTCTTAATCTACAGCCTGTGTTCCCTCCTCATAGGAGAAAAGCAATTCCCTACCTGCCCTCAAGTTTATCATCTCATAAAAAACAGAGAACAACCCACAGCTGGGAGGCAGTTAAACAAACATAAAAGGACCAATGGTAAGCCTAAGTGAACGCTCACAACACAAAATGCTCTAGAACTCAGCACCCAGTAGGAAGCCAACTGTCCTTCCCAAATATTTTTAACTTGGAAACATTTCTTAAGTATCTTTTTTCCCAAAGCATGTGGGTGGCTCAATTAAGTGGCCAGCCGACTCTTGGTTTCGGCTCAGGTCATGGTCTTGGGGTCCTGGAATGGAGCTCATGTCAGGCTCCGTGCTCAGTGGAGAGTCTACTCAAGGATTCTGTCCCTCTCACTCTGCCCCTTCTCTTGCTCTCTAAAATAAATCTTTAAAAAAATATATATATATCTTTCTTCCAACCCATATACTAAGCTCCTTGAGATAGACTATCCCAGTGATGGATTCACGGTTGATGTTACATATCTCCTGAATGCATTTGTTTCAATTACCCATTTTATACCAAACTACCCAGAGCTTAGTGGCTTAGAAGAAACAACCATTTCATTATTTCTCACCATTCTGTGAATTCAGAATCTGAACAGCAAACAGCAGGATCTTGGCTTTCTGTGGTATCTGCTGAGGCTAGAGCACCCAAGACACCTTCCACACTCACCAGTCTGGGGTCCCAGCTAGAATGGCTGAGGCAGCTGAGTCTGATAGACAGGCTTAGAAAGGGGTAGTCAGGTGCTAAATGTAAGGGCCAAAGAGTCCTCAGACAAGAAGCTCCTTCACCAACGTATAAGTTTTAGGGAGCAAGAAGACGGTCTTGCTCCCCACTAACCCCCAATGCTCATGCACTACAATCCCCAAACACGTTAAGGAACTGTGACCCTCTAACGAGTCCCTTAGCTTCAATATCTCTCTGGTGCAGGCAGTAGAAAGACATTTCCATAAAGGTGCTGAGATAAGCAGCAATGTAAAAAACAAATGCAATACTGTCTCAGGATGGATGTGCTACTGGACAGAAGGTGCCAGTCCAGAGGGGTTTGGCCATAGTCAATAATTACAGTAAGTCATTAGTAGGTATGTGGCTTGAGTCCCAACACAGGGAGCCGAGAAATAATATTAAGACAGACTTGGTTCCACTGCAAGCTCAAGTTTATTAGAAATTGAAAATATTTTTTAAACACTACAGCTGAAAGAAACAAGGGACACACACTTTGCGCCCATTTTCCCTGCAGAGATTCACAACTCCCTTAAAGGTTTATTTCAGGGGTCCTGGGAGGCTTAGTTGGTTAAACACCTGCCTTCAGCTCAGGTCATGGTCCTGGAGTCTTTGGATTGAGCCCCATATCAGGCTCCCTACTCAGTGGGGAGTCTGCTTCTCCCTTTCCCTGTGCCTCTCCCCCCACTCTTTCTCTCTCGCTCTCAAATAAAATCTTAAAAAAAAAAAAAAAAAAAAAAAGGTTTATCCTAGATAGGGGTCAGATCTAAAGTGAGTCACAGGCTCCAAACAATGAATTCAAATCCTACTCCAGCTATAGTCAGGGAAGGAGAGGAAATGAAGGAGCCAGCAAGCACATTCCTAAACTGGCCAATTTAACAACCTGCCATAATCTCTTCCAGCTGAGAGTGCACGGCTCTGCTGACCCTTTATTCCCATTAGTAAGTACTTAGGTGCATGCGTTTCCATAGTACTCAACATCTATCTAAATCCACACTCTGGGAATCCTGGGAATAGATACCGACACAGGCTTGTGCAATGATTCAAAAGGCTCTTTTTCTGCTTTCTAAATAAATAAATAAATAAACCAGTTCTAAGAATTTGGGACCCAGACCATACAAGTGTGGAATGGAATCTAGCACCTACCACTCACTGGGCCACTACTGAACTTCTCTGAGCCTCTGTTTCCTCACCTGTAATATGGAAATAATAATAGCACCCATCTCATAGGATGTTGAGAATTAAAAAAAAAAGAAAAACATAAAAATGTATCATGTCAGTCAAGCACTTTGCCCAGGACATGGGACCCCCTAAGCTTTCAATAATTGATAGCTACTATTATAGCTTGTCTTTTTATACCGCACCTAACCCTAAATTAACAGACACTTCATTTTTTTTAAGTCTCATAATTCCACCCCATTCAAGTCTAACTGAATTTAAAATATACACCAAAAACTAAAAAAGAGATACAGACGCAGCTGCCAAATGGCAAGTAAAAAGCCGTAATTTTCCATCATTGGAATATATTTAGTGATAACTATAAATGAAAAACTAAGAAAAAAAAATCCCAACTTAACGTCACCCTCCCAGTCTGACAGTCTGAAAACCAAAAATGAAGTTCCGCTAGCTTCCTGTAGCCTTGCTCCTTTCCACTCCCGCCTGCCAGGGCCGGGTGAAGTCCCACATTTCCTGCGCTGAACAGGGAATGTTCTGCCAGGTAAAGCGAGAGACACTCAGGCTCCTGCTGGACAGCTGGGACAAGGAATTAGGAACTCAGGAAGCTTGATGCCATTCCTTCTCCTTTCTCCCAATGACATTGGTGCCCAGAACTGTGAGGGGACCCCAGCTAGCACGGGTAAAAGGCTCAACCACCCAACGATTCACAAGCCTGCATCTTAAGCACCTGCTATACACGGTATTAAATGACATCATCTCCAAAACACACCTTGTTGGGTGTCCTGCTCCCAATTTCTCACACCTGAAAGGGAACTCCCCTGCTGACTCAATTTGCTTAGGTGGAACTGGAAATTTAATTGGGATATATAGTTTTTTAGATTTTCTTCAGGTTACACTGCCACCAGCACTTTACACTTCCTAGAATAGTTTGGGCTCTAAGGAGTACTTACAAATGTGTATTTGTACGCACCTCTGGTTTGAAGGACACGGTCTGCCAGCACACTTCCTCACTTACACTTGCCAGCATACGTGAAACTTCATACAAGATCCAAACCACTAAAACCTCTACCAACTTATCCACAGACCAAAGTTCAGATGTGCCAAGATTTATAAAACTATAGCAATGTCATACTTAGAGTATCAGCCCGAGAGAACCCAATAAAAATGACAAAATATAGGGACGCCTGGGTGGCTCAGTGGTTGAGTGTCTGCCTTCAGGCCCAGGACATGATCCTGGAGTCCTGGGATCCAGTCCCACATGGGGCTCCCTGCAGGGAGCCTGCTTCTCGCTCTGCCTGTGTCTGTGCCTCTCTCTCTCTCTCTCTCTCTCTCTCTCTCGAATAAATAAATAAATAAATAAAATCTTAAAAAAAAAAAAGACAAAATATAGATGCTACATTTCAAGCAGTCATTCTACATTACCCTACCCACTATCTGAAATTATTTTAACTCTTTGTGTTTATGATCTTTTCCATCCACCTCCACCCCCAGAACAAGAATGTAAGACCCATGGGAGCTAGGCCTTCATCAGTCTTGTTCACCAGAGTAACTCTAGTCGCACAAGGCAGAGCAATTGGTAACTGTGGTGGATTTCATTGTTTTTTGGCAAATATTCTCTCCCTCCTCCTCCTCCTCCAACCTACATGGGAGTAATTTACACCATTAATGTGCATTGGGTATGTGCTGCAATGACAGGGTCATGTCAGTTCAAAAACCAGGCTCGTCTCTGCTTGTTCCTGCTTGCCCCTCTAGGAACTTTGATTTTTGCCATAAAAAGAACCTGCCCCCAGGGGTGCCTGGATGACTCAGTCAGTTAATATCTAACTCTTGATTTCAACTCCCATCATGATTTCAGGGTCATGAGATCAAGCTCTACATCAGGCTCTGCACTCAGCACAGAGTCTGCTGGAGATTCTCACTCTCCCTCTACTCTGCCCCTCTCTCTGCTCTGCTCTGCTGGTGCTCTCCCTTTCTATGAATGAATGAATGAATTAATTAATCCCACCCCCAGATAACCACTGCCCCCTCCAGCTTGGGCCCCAGAATGAGACATCTAGAACAGAACTCCCCAAACAACTTGCAGACCTGAGAGTATGAAAATAAATATGTCAAAAGACACGGACTTTTGGGTGACTTGTTACACAGCATTCTTGTGCCAACAGATGACTGATATAGCAAGGCTATCAATATATATTAAATTATTAAATGAAAAACTTTCACTATACTTATTACTTTCAAAGATTCATTAATTGTGACAATTCTGCAAGACCTCAAGTTTTAAGCCTGATTTTTGCTTTGAAATGTACTCCTTTGTGTAATAAGGAATATATATTCAGATATTGGGACTTAGGAGACCAAGACTAATGTTTTAGGCCCTCCTTATTTAACCAGAGCCAAAAGATAATGAACACTTCTTCCATTTGTAGATTGTACTCTGAAACCACTGATGGGATTTTTTTACCCTCTCCTGTCCTGATACCGTGGTGAAAGCTTCAAGCTCACAAGACACCAATTTTTATAGGGTAGTATTCCTTTCATCTAGTGCAAAAAGCCTTGAAGCTCATAAAATTGAGGCTGTAAACTTTTAAGGCATATAGCTTCATAGGGTTACTATTGATGTATTTCCATTACTTTAAACATTTAATGTAAGTAGTTTTACAATTCACTTAAATATTGTATTTACAATTACTTCCTTTCTTAACAGAGAAAAGAATCACATCTAAATGGGGGTGAAACCATGTCACATAAGTACTTTTTCATTCTGACCCTTTATCACTCAAGCCAATGGCTATAAAAGAAATCTCTTTTTAATGAAATTACAATTTCAAGAGAGGGTGGAGAACAGACAGGAGACAGGACCAATAAAATATGAAACCAATATGTTCCCCATCTATGGTATTGATATGCTTAATTTGAATGTGCCAAGCATATGAAATGACAAAATTTCATATGTGCAGATGGTTATAATCTATCAATGCCTTCCCCCACCCCCTCCAAGTGTGAAAAAATATGGGAGAAGCACCTAACAGAGTATCCAGGCCTTATGGTGAATATATGGTGAAATATTCAGTGGAAAAAAAAAAGTCTATTTTTAACATGTATTTTAATGACCTAAAATTCTGATAAATCCAAAATGCATTCCAGGCCCCTTTGGGAAGTCCACCTTCTATGTCAGAAAGCTCAAATCACTTTTTGATACATGGCAGTAATGCTGATTCACTCCTTTCTTTTTAACAAGTTTCTAATTTCCTTTTTAAGCACTGATAGGATAGACTAGTGGTCCACAATCCTTTTGCTGTCGAGATCTATGTGCATCATGTTTCACAAATACAGCCCAATCATGAGAAGTCTGTGCTCCCCCACTGCACATATGAACTAATAATGAGTAACTTATCTGCCCTCAGGATAGCCAGTGTAACCAACAGAGTTGAGCCAGTTCCATCAAAAAGCAACAAAACTTGACATTTTAGTTAACTCCTGTAACCATATCTTTAAAAAAACGTACTCTTCTTGTCCAGTAGGTTTTATTCTCTTTTAATACTGAAAAGCACTTGAGATTCCCTCCTCAAAGACCTTTTAAGGACTTTAAAAGAGACTTAAGAAACTGGGTTGGGATCCAGTGTCGAGTTTTAATCCTGATTTCCCCTTTCTCTTTTTTCCATCCCAATTACATTTCCTTACTGAAATAAAAGTAGGTTTAAAAAACAATAAGACTGAGACAAAAATACTCCCAGTACACTCACTGTGATGCTTCTAGCCTAGTTATTTACCAACTGTCAATAATGCACATGATGGGCCTTGTGGGGAATGAAACCTAAAGCCATCTAAAAGCACCAGACAAGGGCAGCCCAGGTGGTTCAGCAGTTTAGCACCGCCTTCAGTGCAGGGCATGATCCTGGAGACCTGGGATGGAGTCCCACGTTGGGCTCCCTGCATGGAGCCTGCTTCTCCCTCTGCCTGTGTCTCTGCCTCTCTCTCTCTCTCTCTCTCTCTCTCTGTGTGTGTCTCTCATGAATAAATAAATAAAATATTTCAAAAATAAAAAGCACCAGACAAGATGAAAGGTGTTCCAAATCAGAGTATCTGAATAATGATGCAGGCGGGCTGAGAACACGTTTTAACCCTCATGCATCCTCTGGAGAGGAAGGACTTTGCACAAGGGGCTAAACCCAAACTAGGTCCTTAATGAAGGTTTACTCCCTGTCAGCAAGATAGCAATTCCCTGTATCATAGGCTAAATCTTTTATAGCAGGCTTTTATAAAAAGACAGCAATTATTTATTCACCCAGTACACCCATGTGAAGGAGTATCCACTGCAGGCTAAGTCCTATCTAAAGTGCTTCATACCCCATTATTTCATTTGATCATCCCAAGGATCCAGTGAGCAAGAAAGAAATTAAAGGTCCAAGAGTTGCAGTCAGCATGTGGTAAGACAGTAATGAAGATACCTTGTCCTGACACCGGGGATGATAAAGTGAAAAAAAATAGGATTATTTCCTTCAAGGGTCCTGCTATCATACAGAGGTCCCAAAAAGGTTTTCAGGCAATAAATGAAAGTAGTTAAGAACTGAGAATCAAGTGAAGGGTGTCTAGAGGAGGTCCCTAGGCTGGTACTGGGGGTAGAGGTTCCCAAGCCCTGGGTATTTGAGCTCAGTCTTGAAGAACAAATAAGGGTTGGTTTGATTGGGATGGGACGGGGGTAGCAGAGACAAGGAGGGATGAAGACCTTCCAGGAAGAAAGAAATCATCTCCATGGGGCTTTCAACAAAGATTTTGAAATCAACTTTGAATATTCAAGGAACGTATAGAACAGCTCAAGACCATCGTGATTATGTGCCAGGCATTGTCATAAATGCCTGACGGGCAGGGTCTCTTTGAACCCTCATAATTGAAGGAGGTAGATTCTCTCATTATTCCTACTTTATAGAAGGGAAAATGGAGGCTCAGAAAGCTTAAATAACATGGCAAGTAAGTGATTAGACTTCATTTTTACAGATTGCAGAAACTTCCATCGTCAGGCCCTTAAAGATTGCTCCTATCTGCCCTTCAGGTTTTGCCTCCTGTCCAGTTCCTAAAAATGCACCTGCCAAATCAAAAACAAGCAGTCTGAAGACAAATGGAAAATTTTGGCCATCTGTGCCAATTTTAATGAAATAATTGCTTGCCCATAGGCCAAGCTGTGAAAGCCGTTAGAAAAAGCTGGACATTGAAAGCTTTCATGTATACAGAACAAAAAGCTCCCAGTACAATGACTGTCAAGGTCCAAATCTTCCCCCTGGCCTAGGTACTTGTTCCCAAAAGAAAGCTGAGGTTTGAGAAACCACTTCCCACCCCATATCTCACAGGTCCCTGTGTGTCAGAGCCTCTGAGGCCATTTCACATGGATTGCTGCGTCCCCTTCACAGAGTGAGGCTCGTAAACAAAAACCAATGGCCAGCCCAGAAAGCTCTTGCCAGTAAAGGGACCTCTCCGTTCTCCTCAGACAAAACATTAACTTCAATAAGTAGCTTAGAAAGAAAGCATTTTTAATTGGCATTTTTGTAAACAAAGGGCAAATCTGCAGAAGAGAGAAAATATGTCTGGCTGGGGAAGTAAGAACTGACTACATTAGACATCTCTACAATAAAGAATTCCCTAAGCTACCAATTTTCATCACTTGACATTTTGTTTCCTCTTCACGTGAGCAGACGGGAGACAACACTATAGCTCCAATGTTTTTTTTTTGTTGTTGTTTTGTTTTGTTTTGTTTTGTTTTGTTTTGGTAAAGGATGCAAGTTCAAGGCTAGAATAACAGCCCAGGTTAAAGACACTGTGGAGAGAGGAAGAAGATGTGTGTCTTCTCCCAAGACTCACCTGTCCCATGGGGACTGTTTTTCAAAAGCACTGTTGCTCATGCTCTGCACTTCAAAGTTAGCCTCCCCTGTTTTCAGGTACAGGAGACATGGGAAGGCTCACTTGCCCCGGTAGGTAAATGACATCTAATGGCAGACACTACCAGGAGACTTGGTACAGGGCTGCAATTGACAGGAAACTGCTGTGGCTCAGCAGTTTAGCGCCGCCTTCGGCCCGGGGTGTGATCCTGGAGACCCCAGATCAAGTCCCACGTCGGGCTCCCTGCAGGGAGCCTGCTTCTCCCTCTGCCTGTGTCTCTGCCTCTCTCTCTCTCTCTCTTTCTCTCTCTGTCTCTCACGAATAAATAAATAAAATCTTTAAATAAATAAACAAACAAACAAACAAATGGAAACACACACATACACACACACAGAAGATATTGGATCAGGATTCATAGATTAGGCAAAATGTTCCTCGAGCTCCTTTGACCTGTCTGCCGCGAACATACGAAAGGAGAAATGGTAACTCTGATGATGTCTGCAAAACTGTAAAGACCAACAGGACGGTCGGTGGCAAACTGTAAGGCCCTCTCCCCCTCGAACGGCAACATCACAGAGGGCCATAAAGTCTAATCCAAACTCTCCTTTTTTCCGCCTTTGTCTCTTTCCTCGCCAGCCATTCCCACTGTGTACGAAGACCAGGACAGACTGCGGCAGTGGTGGTCCAGCCACAGGGCAAGTGTTGATATGCCTGTCAATTCCTTTTTTTTTTTTTTTTTAATTTATTTATGATAGTCACACAGAGAGAGAGAGAGAGGCAGAGACACAGGCAGAGGGAGAAGCAGGCTCCATGCACCGGGAGCCCGACGTGGGATTCGATCCCGGGTCTCCAGGATCGCGCCCTGGGCCAAAGGCAGGCGCTAAACCGCTGCGCCACCCAGGGATCCCCTGCCTGTCAATTCCTAAGGCTCAAAGGGGGCAGACACAAAAGAACACAATTCCTATATTGGAGAAAAGGGGAAATCGACCGTCATATCATTTGTTACCATCGTTTATAGACAAATACAATTTTCTTTTTTTTTTTCTTTTAAGAAAATACAATTTTCTTTTTGGTTTTTTCTTTTAAGATTTTATTTATTCCAAAAGGAGAAAGATGGGGGATCCCTGGGTGGCTCAGCAGTTTGGCACCTGCCTTCGGCCTGGGGCATATCCTAAAGACCTGGGATCAAGTCCCAGGTTGGGCTCCCTGCATGAAGCCTGCTTCTCCCTCTGCCTCTCTCTCTCTCTCTCTCTCTCTCTCTCTCTCTGTCTGTCTTATGAATAAATAAAATCTTTGTAAAAAATAACAAAAAGGAGAAAGAAAGAGAGCATGAGCAGGGAGAGGGATGGAGGGAGGAGTGGGAGAGAGAGAGAATCTCAAGCAGACTCCACACTGAGCCCAGAACCTGGATGCAGGCTCAATCTATGACCCTGAGATCATGACCTGAGCGGAAACCAAGAGTCAGACACTTAATCAACTGAGAAGCCCTGACAGATACAATTTTCTAAACCTGTTCATTCATTCCTGTACTAGGAAAGAAAGGAACACATTCATCCCCATACATCTCCTATGAATGCAAAGATCCTTCATGGACACAACATCCAGCTTCAGGCCACTTCCACTTGAAGGAGAGCGTGGTGTTCCGGAAAGAGCACTGGACTGAGAGCCCTGAGACCAGAAGGCCAGTCTCTGCTCTCCCACATCCCAGCTACATGACATCAGCTAAGTCACTTCTTTCGATGCATCGGTACCTTTCTGTCACAGAAAATTAACAGATGAGGTAAGTACGAAGGTCCCTCGTAGTCCCAAGACTCTTGACCAGAAAATGTTCTACTACCAAATATTTGTCAAATCTTGTTTAGAACAATTATCTTCATAGGAAGATAGTAACTTGAAACCGGGAACACAACCGGTCCTCTGGGATGTCAGTAAACCAAATGCTTTCAAGGCCCAAGCTAGGGAGAAGCCTCACCTGTTCTGAAGACTAACCTGGTAACTTCCTGGAGCAGATGCTCACTTTTTGTTTGTTTCTAAAAAAGAACAGTATCAAGAGAAGGTGAGTACATCCCAGTAATCTACCTCCACCTTCTTTTAAATGTGACCATGCTTTATACTTGGGGGGTGGGAGGCAACCTAAAACAATTTATAAGGTGATGCTTTATGCTCCCAAAAAAGAAATGTGTGTGTGTGTGTGGGGGGGGAATCCTATTCACATATCGTTTGAAGGGAATGCCTTTTTCCAATCTCCTCTCCCTAGTTACTAATGCTCCTTCAGAACAAACCACCCCCAAACAATCATTTTATTATGCCCACAGATTCTGGGGGTCAGGCATTCAGGTGGGGGCACCATGGAACTGGTAGGATACCACAATTCCTGGGGCCTCAGCGGGAGGTGACCTGACAGCTGGGGTCTAGGATGTCTGGAGCCATCTTCGCTCACGTGTCTGGAGGCGGACATCGGCTGTCAGCTGGGAACTCCTACACAAGGTCCCTCCTGTAGTCTCCCTACAGAGGCTAGTTCGGGTTTCCTCACAGCATGGTGGCTGCATCCCAAGAGCAAGCACCCCAAGAGTGGGAGGCAAGATCACACAGCATTTTTAGTCTTGCCTCAAAAATCACAGGAGTGTGACTTCCATTGTGCTCTGTTGGTGGAGATGGTCACAAAGGTCTGGCCAGGTTCAAGAGGAGAAGATATGGATGCCCCCTCCATACTCTGTGGCAAAGTCAAGGTCTTCTAAGATGAGCATGTGGGATAGGAAATAGTTTTGCAGCCATCTGTGGACAGTGCAATCTGCTACACTGAAAAAAAAAAAAATCCCACGAACAGAAAATAAAAAATCTGGGTCTTGGGCATCTTTGACCATTGGAGTTTTAAAGCAAACACTTTGATAGGCAAAAGATCATAGCCAAGAGCTAGAGGAATGGGATTTTAGCCACAGAAGCCCCCGAAGCTCCCTGTAAAGCCATTGACTACAAACACTAATCCCGGTAACAATTAGAAGTGTCCTCAAGACATACTGTACACCTTTGCTGTTTTATATCCCGTTGACATTTGATTTAAATGTTCAAAAGTATTAAAACATCTGCTGAATTACAATTCCAAAGTTCAGATGACATTGAGATGAAATCTATGAAACTACGAATTCGCCATGTTAAATAGGTTTTTTATTTTTAATGGAATACAGACAGCCGCTGTTTCTAAAGCAGCCACATACGTAAAGCCGTGGGTTGGGTTTAATTTGGAGCTGATGTGACCTATGGATCTTTGGACATGTTGCAAGGGAGACCTCAGCCTTCAATAATGCAGCATCTCGTAGCAGTCCTGTTCTCTGGGACGGCAGGGGAGGGTAGGCAGAGATGATTGACCATGAATATTATATAGCTCGATTTTCAGTATCTTGTACTTCCCCTTCTTAAATCTAAAAACCAGACTCCAGCCTCTTCTTCTGTTTTAAGGATGTAATAGGCCCACCTCCTAGGTTTTTCATTCCATCATTAACCAGGACCACCATCACTATCAGGTATTTTACCAGTAACAGTCCCACCTCGGTTGTTCGGTAATCATTATTCAGAGCCTCTCTGCCTCTCCTCACCCACTAAGAGAAGCTTTGGCATTGCCCATTAGGTGCTAACCCCATTCCTAAATCATCCACCCTGTCCCCTTGTCTTAATATTATGAGAGACACAGAGAGAGAGAGTCAGAGACACAGGCAGAGGGAGAAGCAGGCTCCATGCAGGGAGCCCGACGTGGGACTCGATCCGGGACTCCAGGATCATGCCCTGAGCCTAAGGCAGATGCTTAACCGCTGAGCCACCCAGGCTTCCCCATCTACATGCCATTTTTAAACAAAGAAACCATTTGGTTTAGCCTCAAGAGTTAGGCTCTCATAATAAATTTAAAAAAACCTTTTTTAAAAAATGGCATGTAGCAAATGCTTAAGATACAGTGCTAAGCCCTCACCTCACCTTTATTATTTCTTAAGGTCATCACAATAATTCTATGGAGTGGTTACCACTATCAACCCCATTTTACAGTGAGCTGCAGAGAGGATGCAAGGCTTTTCGGGCACGAAGTGTGAGCCCAGGTTCTAAGCAGGCTTCCATGACCCCTCAGGGCTCCCAAATGGGAATTAACCTTGTAAGCAATAAGTTGGCAATTCACAAAGGGCTCCCTCACTCACCGGGAAGCTCCTCTGAAGCCTGGGACTCTTGGCACGGTATTCACTGATCCTCAGCAAGGCCTACTGCACTCAAATTCAGGCCCCCAAGTAAAAGCTTGAATGAAGGAAACTGTCCGCTTAAAGAATCTGGCCCTCAAAATCAAGTGAATGGTAAGAAAGGCTAAAACAGGTGTACTTCCCAGGAGTTAAAGTCTTTCTAGTGAAGAGAGGACTCCATCCCAGGACCCTGGGATCATGCCCCGAGCTGAAGGCAGATGCTCAATGACTGAGCCACCCAGGTGCCCCTAGTTGCTACCTTCTAATCTCCCTTTGCTTTCCTGCCCTCCATTCATATACACTGATTGTCTCATATTAAGACATAATAAATCAAGAGTTGATCTGCACATAAGGGTAGAACAACAGCAGTATATGAGAGGCTTCCTTGGGCTTGGCTGGATTCCAGTGCCCTTAGTACACCTACCTACCTGAAAATCCCTAAAGACTCAGTTTTGATATAAAACGTAACTCCTGGTTCTAAATTTCCTATTTGGGGGATTTGGAGGAATTGCATAATCCCTGCTTTATTTCAACCATGAACTGAACTGCTTTATTTTCCAAAATTTTTGCACACCACACTCACTACCAGCTTGGTATTTACAAAGCACCTTTGCCCTCCGGATTTCCAAACAGTGATAAAAGCACAGAGGAAATATTTTATGGCTGGTCCTATTCTATTCTAGTGCTGTAGGGGGTGTGCAGAATGCCAGCCAGCTGTAAGCAAAGGTCCAGGGCCTAAAAGCTCTCTCGGCGGAAGCCAAGTGTTACACGTGGTATTTAAATGGTAAGGGGCCTGTTGAGTCAAATGCTTCCCTGGGGACTTGGAGAGACACCAATTTGCTCAAATTCACCCCTGGCTGGGAACATAATAGAGGGCTAGAGTTCAGGCTTCTGTTCTGGCTGATGATTCATTTAGGACAAATGATTTTACCTTTCCTTTCAACCCCCTGTGACAAAAGGTATGTTGGAGAAAGCCAATTCAGCAGACTTCAAGGGTGTCCCCACACTGCAGCAGACGTAAAGCCACATGGAAAACGAAAGGGACTGCCAAAGGTATTCTTTTCTATGGCAACTAACATTGTAACAGTCATAGAGCAGCAAAACTGTGGGTTTGGGAACTAGTCACACGTGATTTCAAATCCAAACGCATCCACTTCCCAGATGTGTGTTGTTGGTCAAGATACTGAAAAAGTGGCACTTATTAAATTAGTACACACACACTCACCTGCACTCCATGCTCATATACAGTGCACACTGTGCTAGACCTCCCTCCAGAATCCCTCTGCAGTGCTTGTCTTGACTACAGAGAGCCACCTTCCCCAAAGTCACATCCCCTTTCCAGAAGAGCCGCTTCCAATGGCCACTGGACATGGGGTTGTTGACTGGGGGGAACAACTCTGTCTTCTAACTCAAGACAATGCTGCAAAACCATCTCAACTTTGGAGCTTCCTGTGGGCCAGCTGGGGCGTTCACTAAGCATTAATGACTCACAACCTAACTTTGCCTTCAGCCATCCCACCATAGGAATAGACCCCTAGAGCGGCGCCTGGGTGGCTCAGTCAATTGGGCACCTGCCTTTGTCTCAGGTCATGATCCCAGGGTCCCGGATGGAGGCTCAGCAGGAAGTCTGCTTTTCCCTCTCCCTGTCCTACTCCCCCTGCATGTGCTTGCTCTCTGTCAAATAAATAAATAAAATCTTTTTAAAAAGGGGGGGGGGGAGTGGACCCCTAGAGTATTTCCTAACATGAGTCCTGGGTGGTAATTTCTGTTCAACTAGGAGAACAGACCGTGAACTATGACCAGTTCACAGTACTATACTATTTGGTTTGTCATTTTTACAAAGTTAAGTGAAATGCAAATATGAAAAAAAAAACCACCCTTTCTAAAGCTAACTTTTCTAAAAGGCTAATATGATACTAAACAGACCCTCAACATTCCCTTTTGCCTTAGTCCTGACTCCCCCTACATCACACAAACTGGTCCACATCAGATTTGCTTTTGTCGTTTTAATTAAGATAAAGAGCAAAGTGGAAATTTGAAAGTTATATCTTTTAAAAAAAAAAAAAAGACTATTTTTTCATGAGAGACACAGAGGCAGAGACATTGGCAGAGGGAGAAGCAGGCTCCCTGCGGGGAGCCTGACATCGGACTCAATACCAGGACCCCGGGATCATGACCTGAGCCAGAGGCAGACGCTCAACCGCTGAGCCACCCAGGTGTTCCAGTTATATCCTTTCAATCAAAAAAGAATGACAGGGACTGACACAATCTATAGTCAGCTAACCTGAAACAGTGAACTCTAAAATGTAGACCAGCTTTAATCTGTCAAAACTTAGACAAAATTTCTCATGGATAAGTAATCCATTAATAGCTTAGAAATATTTTTTTTAACAGAGGGTAAGATAGAAGAAATTACACTGCGATCCGTAACAGTTTGCTAGATAAAATATAATTTATACTATTAAACATTCGTTCCAAGTTTTTCTTATGAATATAAATATGAGAAGAGATAGTATTAAAAGTTGCCTCTCACCAGCCTTGCCTGGAAACACAAAGACACTGAGGTTCAGTAAAAAACAGGTAATTACAAAGAGCAGAAGTGGAAATGGATGAGAGAGAAGACTAGATGGCAAGACCTTGTTAACTCACTTTAAGAGGATTTCCCAAAAATGAGCCATTAACTGGCTGAGCAACAGCCTGTACAGTCTTTAAGAAGAAACGCATGGCACGAAGGGGCCTGGGTGGTGCAGTCAGTTAAGCATCCGACTCTGATTTCAGCTCAGGTCATGATCTCAGAGTCATGAGATCGAGCTTTGTGTCAGGCTCCATCCAGGACATCTGACCCGCTTAGGATTCCCCCCTCCTTCTACCTCTGTACCCCCGTACCCCCCACCACCGCCAAAAGGAAAAAAAAATGCGTGGCATAAAAGCCAAATATCACTGGAATAATTTCACAGCATGCTCTAAGTAGCATTTTTTTAAAAACCTCTTACTGTGAATGGAGTCACGCAGAATTCATTAATATGAGCCTTCATGGTCAGAGCACATCCCTGATCGAGCAGGCAAAGAGAAACAGAGGATGAGTGAGATTGATAAACTAAGAAATGTTATGCTAGTTCAATATTTTCAGCATTTCCACTAGAGGCATCATTAACCAGTATGATTCTCAACTACTTGTTCCTGATTCCCCAGGTTATAAACAATAACAGCATGTGAAGAAAATGTCACCTGTCAAGTAGGAGAGCCTCTACCTTGGCTTGCGCCACTTCTTAACTTTTGAGTTGTCTGAATTCTATGATGTTCTTCGATTTTGGTGTATACTCATTCTCAACCTGGATCTATTCTGCCCTCCAAGGAACTTTTAGCAATATCTAAAGGATATTCTTTGGTAATTACAACAGGGGGTGAGGGGCTCATAATCACCTAATGAGTAGAGAGGCCAAGAATGTTACATAAACATCTTAAAACACCCACCAGAGCCTTGAACAGCAAAGAGCTAACCAGCACAAAATGTCAACAGCACCAAGGTTAAGAAACTCCAGGGGACTGGACGGCACACTGATACCGCAAACCAAAGGTCAAAGCCCCAGTTTGAGTCCCATGTACCTTGGTCAGGTACTTACTAGCCCTTCTCAGCCTCAATTTCCATGTGTATTAAATGGGCTGATAATACTCTGGAAGAGTTTGGGTGAAAAATAAATGAGAGAACAGATGAGGAATGACCTAGCACAGTGCTTGGCACATCAAAGGTGCCTGTGACGTCTGGTAAATGTGAATCACTGCTCTGTTTCAACTCTAGCGATTTCCCACCCATCCCCATTTCCTCTAGGATCTTATGGGGAAGCAAAGAAAAGAGGAGCCCAGCCAACTCTAAAGCCCACTCTAGGTCAATAGTTTACATGGAGCTCCTTTAATAATTTTGACTTCTATTGTGTCTAAATTTATGTTTGAGGAACCTGGGGGTGGGGAAGCCTGCAACTTTTACATTTTTTTAAAAGGTGTGTTGTTTTTCCAAAGGAGGATTTCAATTCAATAGCCTAGGAGCCAAATCAAAGAAGGAAATGCAAAAATCCCCAGTAGGTCTCGGAAAAGCTTGTTAGTGGCATATGTTAATTAATGCACACTTTCCTCAGGCCATGAATACTTTCACGGAGTTATCTGGAGACCTATATAAGTAAAACCAAGTAAATGCTCAGATCTGATGAAATGAAAAAAAGATAATGTCTTCCTTGGTAATGACCCTGCTTGGTGGCTCAGCTGTAAACCACTACCTAATGTATGAAGGCGGTAATCCTCAATTTACCTTATGAAAACAATACCTGCCTGCTGTAAGCAATGCCAAGTCACTTACGTAAGAGGTAGCTTCTTGTTGCTCTTACCCCACTTCCAATCCTCAGAGGAAGGTTAGGGTAACTTACAATTCATTGTCCAAGCCAGGACACTGAAGACTGAAAGAGGGTACTATTAATAATTACACCAGGACAACAGGTACAGACCAGGTATTTCTCAAGCACCCTGGGACATACGACCACCACTCTGGTAGCCTTAGGTTCTATGTGGTTCCAGACATTCTTACTTTTAACGCACAAACACACCCACTCAGGTCAGCTATAAACAAGTCATACAAACGGGGTGATCCTATACATACTGTTGTATCTCTTGCATTTTTTATTTAACGGATTCTGGTGTGTTTACATGTCAGAGCACAGAGAGCCACTTCCGTTTTTTCAACTGACTACATACAGAATATGCCACTTGGAGGTGGTGCCATAATTTTTCAATCACCCACAACACCTAGAGGTCAACCTCAGATTTTTGTCATTATGTGCAGAGGGCTAGAGAATAGAACTTCTATGGGTTTGAGTATTCCCAGAGAATGGGCTTCAAGCGGTGAGGAAGCTAGGTCCAAATGTTGCCCCTTATGATGGGCTCTTCCCCAACACTCTCCGCAAAGTCTTTATCAAGTCGTATCAAGACCAACAGTTAATGAACACTTGAATTTCTGCCAGGCTTGATAAAGGGAGCATGCTAGCTCATTCCATTCTTGCCTTGCATGTTCTCTTAACTCCAGACAGTCTGGGCCGTGGGCGTACTTGGAAATTTCCTGCTCTAGGCCTTTGCTCCTGCTGTTCCCTCCACTTACAATAACATTCCACACCATCGCTATAAATATCCTACGCATGACAAATACAACCTCCTCCTCAGGCCTGTCCCAAGCCGGACTACAAACTGTCTCCACATCATCCCTTCCTCCTGGGGATGCCCATATAACACTGTTTATTCCCCCCGCTGCACCCCACCCCATAATCTGAATCAAGTCCACAGTCACTCCTAAATCATGGGGACACATCGTGGGGACTTAGACACAAGTGGTTATAGGCATGCGCAGGCACAAAATCACACAGACATAGCCTGACCCAATTTCCAGGCCTTAATTTCCTTATCTGTAAAACGGGGTTTTTAAAATAGAACCTACCCCAAATATATAACTTATATTGTTATATGATGTTGAAAATTATGTGAGAAAATGTATAGAAAGCCATTAACATAGAGGAGACGATAAGGGAATGCTAACAGTGTATTACTGTGTTCATAGGACTGATCCTTTGAGGGCATATTTCATTCAGGCAAATCCAGCACATTAATTTGTACAAAGAAATCACAGAATACATGTGTTTGTTGAATGCAGTGTTTAATCACAGCTGCTCACTGGATCAAATCATAATAATAATGGAAGTTACTATGTATTAAGTGTTTACTATATACTAAGTATTCTTTAGAATAATGTCTCATGCATAATCTCCTTTGAGCCTCACAAACAATTCTAGGAGGTAGAAACTAAATAAGAAAACTGAGGTGTGAAGAGGTTACAAATCTTACCCAAGGCCAGAGGGGACAGGAGGTTCAGACCCACAGCTCCCTCACTCCAGAGTCCTACCCTTAACACATTCTGGAATCTGTGCCCCTAAGCTGTACCCCATGCTGATCAAGCATCATGTTCGTGAGAGAAGTAGTAACAGAGTTCTAAAAACTCCCACTCTTTTTCACAAACAAAATCTTTCATAGAATATAAATACCTTTTATAGGAGTGGGCCTGGGGGGATCCCTGGGTGGTTCAGTGGTTTGGTGCCTGCCTTTGCTCTAGGGCGTGATCCTGGAGTCCCGGGGTGGAGTCCCTCTGCCTGTGTCCCTGTCTCTTTCTCTCTCTGTGTCTCTCATGAATAAATGAATAAAATCTTTTAAAAAAAAAAAAATATATATATATAGGCATGGGCCTGGATTTTCAAAGGGGGTTAAACCCTGCTGCTTAGTGCAATTACTACCCTTATTCATCCAGCCCTCTACTATATCTCTCTTCCAAATCTTTACTTTAAAAATAAAATGAGCACAGAGGGCAGAGACAGATAAAACAATCTAACAGAGGAAGAATGCCAGGTCTCTACGGCAAGGCCCAGTGAAGGCTTCTTCTGGATCCTGCATCCTGGACCTGACCCACATGGAAGCCTTCAGATCCAAGCAAAGTGTCCTACTGCAAAGTGCTGCTCTGAACAGGAAACATGACTAGGCACTGCGGCAGTTGGGACAATTCAAAAGTGAGCCTTGCACACAAGCACCAGGTCAGAAACTTCATGCCCCACAGTGGATTACTGCATATTCTCAGCCCACAGGGCCACTATTATTGGCACTGAAGGAGCAGAGAGACCATGTCCTCATGACAGCCCGCTTGCGCTTGGTAGACACGCAATTCATAAATGTTCACTGAGTGGTGCCCAGATGGCTCAGTCAGAAGAGCATCCAAATCTCAAGTTTAGAGTCATGAGTTTGAGCCCCCTCTTGGGTGCAGAGATTACTTAAATAAATATTTTTTTAAATCTTTAAAAAATAAAAATTTAAAAAAAAAATGTTCACCGAATTCTAGGGGTTGGCCTTCACATGTGTAAATACAGCACTCCGCTCTTTCTACAGGTGAAGAAACTGAGGCATAAGCATTATAAAGCAAGAGTCCTGAATGATTAGAAAGAAGAAATAGGGCAGCCCAGGTGGCTCAGCGGTTTAGCGCCGCCTTCAGCCCAGGGCCTGATCCTGGAGACCTGGGATCGAGTCCCACATTGGGCTCCCTGCATGGAGCCTGCTTCTCCCTCTGCCTGTGTCTCTGTCTCTCTGTCTCTCTCTCTCTCTCTCATGAATAAATAAATAAAATCTTTTTAAAAAAGAAAGAAGAAATAAAGTGAGACAGCCAGGAAGTACAATGTTTTCCTGACAAAGCCACACCAATTTGTGGCACCATTTGCCGGGCTTCCCCTAACTGCCCCTGTCATATGTCCATGGTCTTTCTTGATAGGGAAAAATGTGAAAGAAAAGACATCATATACGTGTACTAACTGATAAATGGAGGTAGTTGTGGTCAATCAAAATCAGCTCAGGTAGCTGTGGTCAATCAAAATCAGCTCAGGAGGGGCTTGTGCCCTAAGTTCAGGTCACTATCCCAGGGTCCTAGGATGGAGCCCCACGTGGGGCTCCCTGCTCAGTGGGGAATCTGCTTTTCCCTCTCCCTTTGCTACTCCCCCTGCTTGTGCTTGCTTGCTCTCTCCCTGTCTCTATCAAAAAAATAAATAAGAATCTTAAAGAAAAAAAATCAGTTCAGAATGTAGCATAAAAGACCTAGATATAAACGGCTCAGACCTTAGGCCCTGCAAGCAACCACCTCCCAGTGCAGTAAGAGCATCCATCATTCCTGACCCGAGAACCTGGTCTATATCCTAGCTCTGCCTTTAACAGCAGCGCCAGAGAACATCTCGACTTCTCTGCACATCAATGTCTTCTTCTGTAAAATGGGAATGAGTACAGCACCTACACTTCATGGAGTCCTTTGAGGAGTAAATGAGTTAATAGACAGCCCTTACAGCAACGCATAGCACACAATAAGGGCTTTTAAGGACTAAAGGAGATAAAATTATACAAAAATTTCTATAAGCAAAAATGTCTAGTGCCTCCCCTTTGATAGAATTCACACCTGGAATAATCAACAGATAGGAAAACTGAACAAACCAGGCAATTGCCCTGGTATAAAGTTTACTGGAAAGTGCCTGTATGCATTTGCTATCCTTCTACTGTTATACCAATCATTCTAGAATTCTAAAGATCCAGGAATCATGTAATTGCTCTATAATAATTTGTAGCTTCCTACAGAGTGGTGACTAAATCCTACTTTAAGCAAGAAATCTAAGGGAAATAACATGAAGACATAAAGAGTATAGAATGTGTTTCCATCAAAGCTGCTCCATATAATTTGGTCCAACAAATTCAGCTCCATAAAATCTAAGAGGAGGTGGTAGTGCCAAGAAAGAAGATTAAAACCCAGAGTGTTAAACAGAAGTGTTTTGAGTCAATTACGCAGTCAATTCGGCGCCTCCGCAAACCTAAAATCAAAAGTTATCAGATTCAAAAGAGGAAAACTGACAAACTTAATGTAATAATAACTACCGTTTATCCAGCGTTGCCTTTGCTCTATGTTTCATGCTGAGAGCTTCGCTGCCACATTGCCCGTCATCCTTGCAACAACCAGACAAGGTGTAAAATCATGTACCCAAGGCCATGGAGCAAGTAAGCAGAGAAACTGGATTTGAACTGGCCCATTTGAAATGCAAAGCCTGTGAGCCTGGAGCATAAGGCCTCCAACCCAGAAAGGTGGGAAGCTGGCCAGAGCAGGCCTGCTGGTGGGACTGACGCCCCTAAGGCTGGACGACCAGCACGCATACCCTTCGCAGAATGCTCTATGTGCCACAGAGATGACGAGGACACATTCTGGCAAAACTCCATCAAGGCAACATAGTTCCCATCCTCAGAGCTGGAGAAGACTGGCCAGTGGTACTCCTGACAGCCCCGGGAAGGGTCAGGCCAGGCTGTGGCAGGGGATGAACACAGAAGGGAGGAAGCCAAAGGCCTCAAGAAGTCCTAACTGCACTTGCTTCTGAAGGCAGTAGGAAGACGGTCAGGTGGAAACAACCCCCAAGCGTTCGCTGATGGATGAAAGGATAAAACAAAACGGGGTCTGTCCACATGATGGAATATTACTCAGCCTGTAGGAGGAAGGAGGTTCTGACATGTGCTAGAACATGAACAAACCCTGAGGGCACCACGTTGTGTGAAACAGGCTCATCACAAAAGGACAAATACCATATGGTTCCACTTACATGAGGCACCTAGAGTGGTCGGATTTATCAGGATGAAAGTCGAATGGTGGTTGCCAGGGGCTGGGGGAAAGGGGAAGGGCCAATCACTGCTCAGTGGGAACAAGGTTTCAACAGAAGAAGAAAAAGTTCTAGAGATGGATGCCGGTTGCACAACAGGGTAAATGTGTGTAATGCCACTGAGCCAGACGTTTAAAAACTGGCTAAGATGGCAAATCGTATGTGACGTCTATGTTACCACAATCTTTGCTAGGTTGAATACAACTGTGCTAGGTCTGTAAGCATGCCCAGAACTTAGGGGCTGTGTCGGAGGAGAAAGTTGTGTTGATCGGTGCCGGAAGGTACAGGCACTTAAGTCTGGACCTGCACACGGTGCATCCACAGACAGACAAACGGAGAAGCTCGCAGCTGGGGGCACCTGGGTGGCTCAGAGGTTGAACGTGTGCCTTTGGCTCTGGTTGTGAACCCAGGGTCCTGGGATTGAGTCCCGCATCAGGCTCCCCGTGGGGAACCTGCTTCTCCTCCCTCTGCCTAGGTCTCTGCCTCTCTCTCTCTCTCTCTCTCTCTCTCTCATGAATAAATAAATAAAATCTTTAAAAAAGAAAAAAAGAGAAAGAAGCTCACGGCTGCAACGGGCCAGCCTTGCTGCAAGCCCCCTGCCCTCAGGGCATAGAGACTGCAGCCTGCCCAGGTGCCAGGATGAGGCCCCAGCTTCCAGCTTTCCTCAGACCACGCTCCAGCAAGTTCCATGCTCCAAATTCACACAACGGAGCAGTAGAGTCTAAAGGGACTCCCATCACAAGCTACAAAGGCGCTAATGCAGCATCCTAGGGAGAGCCTGGAGCATTGCCAAGCATGAGGAAGCTCCTCACTGTCACTTCATCCGCTCAGTAACCTGGCACTAGCAACAACTTCTAAAGCTTCAGTGCCCTCACCTGTAAAATGGGAGGCTGGAACACCACTTCACAGCTCGCCCCAAGGATTAAAGACCATGCACATGTGGCCTTTAGAGCATAGCATGACCTGACAAGCACTCATCTGCTATTGTTGGCATCATGGGTTTTAGTCTTCTTTCCCTGGTTTTCACTTCCATCCTTGGAGCCCAACAGGCAGAGCATATGACAAGTGGGGAGGTGAGGGCTCAAGCCACAGGGATCAATCAGTTTAGGGACTGTGACTCAGCATACAGCATGTGGCATTCCTCTAGGTCTCTCTCTATTTGGCTGTAAGTAAGCAGGAATGTGACCCCCTTTTGCCAGTCACCCATCAGCAGAGTCCATTGTAAGGCCAAAGCCTGCACAATTAGGAGAGCAGCCCTGAAGAGATCAAGTCTGTGCCTTACAATATCTAGGTCCTGTCTTCATATAACCCACACTCACCTCTCCAGGCCATTCTGGAATGGTGTCTGCCGAAAAGAGATTATTTTCTAGTTTGAACAAAGTCACAATATGGGCTAGTGGCAGCTCTGAAGCAAATGAGGGAAACAGGACCCATGCCCTGATCAAACCATACCTGAAGCTCCTACCTTCATCTGAAATTCTTAAATTATATGCATCAGCTAATCCCCTTTATTGCTTAAGCCATCTGAGTTGTTTTTTATTACTTATAACCAAAAGCATCAAGGTGATAAAATGGTTTCTGCCATCCCAGGGTAACTCAGAGTCTCCCTCTCTGGATAAAATACTCAAATTGAAATGATTTGTTCAACCATCCCAATATAGAAGGTACTGGAGACAGAGCAGCCCACAGAAAAAACATCATCCCCAGCCTCAAAGAATATAATCTGTTCCATATAAAGTACTTTAAGAGAATTAGCACATTGCCATAAACTGAGGCTCTTTACAAAAAAAAAAATGTCATCAGGGCACCTTGGTGGCTCAGTCGGTTAAGCATCTGCCTTTGGCTCAGGTCATGATCCCCAAGTCCCAGGATCAAGCCCCACGTTGGGCTCTCTGCTCAGAAGTAAATCTACTTCTCCCTCTCCCCCTCACCCCACTCATGCTCCTTCTCTCTCATTCACTCTCTCAAATAAATAAATAAAATCTTTTTTTAAAATGTCATCAGGGATCCCCGGGTGACTCAGCAGTTAAGCCTCTGCCTTTGGCTCAGGGT
The DNA here is from genome assembly GCF_003254725.2 of Canis lupus dingo. NCBI lineage: Eukaryota > Metazoa > Chordata > Mammalia > Carnivora > Canidae > Canis > Canis lupus. The sequence continues at coordinate 25,550,722 of NC_064262.1, read as the reverse complement.
GTGATCCAAGTCCAGGGATTAAGTCCCACATCAGGCTTCCTGCGAGGAGCCTGCTTCTCCCTCTGTCTCTCTGTCTCTCATGAATAAATAAATAAAATCTTTTTCTTAAAAAATCTCATTGGTAAACACAGTGACCCAAATCATCAAAGTACACTTCAAAACTACTTATCCCAAGTTTCCACATTTAACAAGCATCAAGCCAAAGTGTCACTCTGGCCTCTTCCTCTTGGAGCAAGTCGATGTGACACCAAAGCACCATGACTATCGTCACCATTTGTAAGGGTATCGTCCCCTGCGCTGTTCAATCTGGTAGATACTAGCCACATGTGACCACTTAGAGTTGCATTTTATTTAATTGTAATTAATTTAAATCTAAGTTTTCATTTTCACCATATGGCTAGTGACAGGGAGCCACACTCACCGCATTACAAGCATACAGTCTCCACAAGTGGCAGGTGGATACTACACTGGGTATCGTTGATAAACAACATTTTTGTCACTGCACACATTTCTGCTGGAGAGTGCCATCTTTCCTCCAGAGCTCCCTTTCTATTTTAACATGGTAACTGCAGTGTTGGGGAAGAGGTCTCTCTCAATTATCTGACTGATGCTGGAATCCTGAAGCAAGAAAATGACTTTCCACAAACACATATACACACAGCCAGTGGTTGCCACCTTAGAAGAACTTTCAGTTCAAATAACTCAATTAGTCTTTCTATTCTTGATTCCCTTCCCTAGTCAACGTTCATTCGAGAGTAGAATCGGGTCTGTTACCAACATGTATTAGGCAACTGGAATTGAAAAGGTCAGTGTTTTAGAGCCACGAGCCTCCAACTTTGAACTTCCCAAAACCAGCCAGAATTTGTATAAATGCTGTGGATTCACAGGGCCCACCCCCCAGGATTCTGAATGCAGAGGTAATCCCCACATTAAATAAACACCTGGATGTTTCTTAATCAGTGGCAGTCCTGTGGACCGTTCTTCACAGTTGGGGCATCCAGACTCCACTGGGCAGGAAGACATGACTCAGAATCACTAATGAAGTCAACCCCAGATGTCCAAAGCTTGAAACTCTCCCAGGTAATTCTGATGCATTTTCCATTCACCCAAACCCAATTTATGGGCCACTGTTGCCAAAGCTGATCATTTTCCCCAAGCAGCTCTGCCTGCAATCTGTTAGCAGCCATCAGGTGAATAGAAGTGCCTGGTAACAGGTGCAAAGGGCTGTAAATTCCACTTCTGCACCCCCGGCCCCCCACAGACTTTTTCTTGATGTCTCTTTTCCCTCAGGAATTCAGGCAATAGGGGGACTCACCAGGTTTTATTAAATCCCTGGAATAGGCTCCCTCTACCAAAAAAAGACTCCAAGAGTAAAAAAACAACTTATCATTACCATTAATGCCCTCTTCCCACAAAGGTCTTCCTTAGAGATAATTATTTCACATGGAAGAGCTTAAGCTTACTTTTTTTTTTTTCTTTTAAGTAACCTCTACCCCCAACATGGAGCTCAAACTCATGACCCAGGGACCGAGGTTCACATGCTCTACTGACTAAGCCAGCCTTAGTCCACTGAGCTTATATTTTTCAGCCTTAGTCCACTGAGCCTTAGTCCACTGAGCTTATATTTTTCAGCCTTAGTCCACTGAGCTTATATTTTTAGGTAAAAAGTATCAGAAACTGACTCACATTGCTTATGAAAGCCAGGGCCTTTCTTCCTTATGGTAGTATTTCCCACAGACTTAGAAATAGGCAATGGCTATGTGAATTTTTCCTTTGCTGGGCATCCTGTCTCTCTGACTTTTCTTATAAATAATGCCATAACACAGGTAATATATCAATATTGAGATAACACTGTACTTTCAATCTACACTATGGAGGTACCCAACTAAGACTGTGCACTATGGTATCATCCAATATGGCTAGAGACTCTCCTTCACTTTACCAAAGACTCAGGAATCTTGTCAAGGATTACCCAGCCTAAAACATCACGGAATATAAGCTTTTCCAGCCACATCTTAACGTTGAACATTTTAAAGTAGAAAGGAGAGGCAGCTCGGTGGCTCAGAGGAACCTGGGTGGCTCAGTCATTTAAGCATCTGCCTTTGGCTAAGGTCATAAGTCTGGGATGGAGCCCCTAATTGGGCTCCTTGCTCAGCAAGGAGTCTGCTTCTCCCTCTCCCTCTGCTGCTTCCCTTATGCTTATGCTCCTTCTCTCTCTCTCTCTCTCTATATATATATATATATATATATATGTATATGTATATATATCTCATATTAATAAATAAAATCTTTAAAAATAAATAGAGTATAAAGGAACCCAAATTTCATGCCAATTTGGGAGAATTCTGGATGCCCCCAAAAGTACCATAACGCAGGAAGTGGATCAGTGCTTATAGTAGTCTCAAGATGAAAACTCTCCTTAATTCTCTCTCCCATCCCAAGTCCTGGATGACATAGAGAATAACATAAGATTTGAATCCTAGGCAAGCTATTAGAATGTTCTTATTATGAATCAGTTATGGAGAGAAGGAAGGGGACAAGGGAAGGAGAGAAAAAACACAGTCCAAATCCAAACCTAGCAAAATCTGAACTCCATCTTGGGCTTTTGCTGCCAACGTTATAGTTTTCGTTTTATAGAGGTCTTCCCTTGCTTTGCTCTTTGACAGAAAAACTGCATTGACCGAAGTTGTAACCTGAATTACCTAACTAATTACCCCTTCCCCATCCTTGCACAGCAAACCTGGTGCCTGACATGAATTATGCAATGCAGAACAATCCATTATGCAGGCAGAAAAGCAAGAAGGGCTGCCTTTGTTTTCAAAAAACAAAATTCTACCATATAACCCTGGCCCTGAAGAACGGATACCCACTGGTCTTAGAGGTTAATCGTATTCTAAAAGCATCTACTCTTGGAATAAAGGGCAAGGTCCTAATTTATCTGTAGAATGTCCCAGAAAGTTGTGGTATTGAGGACTTTCCTGCTATATTTAAAACCTAGAGGAATACATGATTCATTCGTTTTTTTATTTGTAAGGCCACACATTTCACAGTAAGGTCATCTCAGAGTAGAGCACATATACCATTCCCAGTACATACTCATATAAATGTCATCGTCAAGGGGCACCTGGGTGGCTCAGTGGTTGGAGCATCTGCCTTTGGCTCAGGACAAGATCCCGGGGTCCTGGGATCAGTCCTGCATCAGGCTCCCCGCATGGAGCCTACTTCTCCCTCTGCCTCTATGTCTGCCTCCCTCTCTCTATGTCTCTCATGAATAAATAATGTTTTTTTAAATGTCATCGTCAAGAGGCCATTTTGCACCCAGTTCAAAGACTCAGCAAACCGGGACCCTGAGACAAAATACTCCAAAAATTATGATCAGCTGTCAAAATATACCCTCTCCCCAGCTCCTCACAACTGGAAGGGGGGAGCTGTCACCAGCTGAGCCTCCAACAAACACAAGCAGACCACAGTGACAAACTGGACCACTTCTGGAACTTATTATTCACTTCAACACATACTTATTGACCCTTACTGTGAATTGGTCACTATCCTGGGCCCCGAAAATACAGACAGGAGTAAGAAATGAGATTATGGCTCTTAAACAAATAAAGTGTGAAAGACATCAAGTGAGAGAAACAAACACATAAACATGGGGCTGCAAGCTCAACGCCCCTACCAAATATGGCTCCCAGATGTGTTTTGTTTGGTTCATCCATGCTTTTGGAAGAGCTCTGAACCAACAGTTTTAGACTGTTGAAGTGCGTTTTTTAACAATTCAAGCTTCTGGAGTCTCTTGAAAATTTGAAAAATCTGGCATCACTAGCCAATGCTCCCAACATGTCAGCAATAGGCTGAAGCTAAGTCACAACCGCTCCCTCTGAACAAATTGTGCCCTTCTAGTTTACCCCAGTCCTCAGCCGTCCCTAATGCCCTCTGAAATACCCACTCAGCATTTGCATTTGTGAGTACTATTATTCAAAAATAATAAGAGTCCCAGTGCTAGGTAGTATGTGTTATAACTGAGGTAAGTGAAGAAATACAGGACTCCCACATACTGGCACCAGGGATACAACAAGTCGATATGCTCTCTGAGTCTTAAGAAGATAAAATTCAAGGGTGCCTAGGTGGCTTAGTCAGTTAGGCGTCCAACTCTTGTTTCAGCTTAGATCATGATCTTGAAGTCCTAAGATTGAGCCCCAAGTCAAGCTCCACACTCAGTGCAGAGTCTGCTTGAGATTCTCTCTCCCTCTCCCTCTGCCCCTCCTCCTGCTCGCTCTCTCTCTCAAATAAATATTTTTAATATTTTTATTTTATTTTAATATTTTTAATATTATTTAATATTTTTAATATTATTAATATTTTTAATATTAATATTTTTAATAAATAAATAAGAGGATAAAATTCATGTGAGCCAAGAGTTCTAGGCATCTATGCAAGGAAAAGATCCGAAGTAGTTCACCAAAATGTTAAGTATAAGGATATTCATCAATGTGTTGTGTAAAACAGGAAGGGAAAGCAACCTAAATGTTCAATGTTTATCCTCAGAGCATGGTTTAATATAGCACAACCTGAAATTATTCTACAGCCACTGAAATGACAAAACAGATATATTTGTAGTACAGAAAAAACATCTATGATATACTGTTAGGCGCACACACACACAAAAATCCACAAACAGCATATGCTGTATTAGCCAATTTTTATAAGAAAAAGACCCTCCTGGGCAGCCCAGGTGGCTCAGAGGTTTAGTGCCACCTTCAGTCCAGGGCATGATCCCGGGGACCCAGGATCGAGTCCTACATCAGGCTCCCTGTGTGTTGCCTGCTTCTCCCTCTGCCTGAGACTCTGCCTCTCTCTCTCTCTCTCTCTCTCTCTGTCTCTCATGAATAAATAAATAAAATCTTAAAAAAAAAAAAAAGACCCTCCTAAAAAACCTACCAAAAAACTGTGTGTGTGTGTGTGTGTGTGTGTGTGTGTGTGTGTGTGTGTGTGTTTGGATAAAAATAGAGTATGAACACAGATCCCTGGGTGGCTCAGCAGTGTAGCGCCTGCCTTCTGCCCAGGGCATGATCCTGGAGACCCGGTTTCGAATCCTGCATCGGGCTCCCTGCATGGAGCCTGCTTCTCCCTCTGCCTGTGTCTCTGCTTCTCTCTGTGTGTGTCTCTCATGAATAAATAAAATATTTTTTAAAAAATAAGAGTATGAACATGTGTATTTCTCTGAGTGGGATTACAGACCATGTAGATACATTTTCCTTTCATATTCACATCTTTCTGAATTGTACACATTGTTTAAATGAGGAAAAAATAAATTTCACAGGGGAAAAAAACATAAGCTGTGGAAGCACACACTAACTATAAATAGTGATTGACAGTTCTACAAGGTTACAATAATATTTGAGTTTTTAAAAGATTAGAAACCAAGATCTAGATGCCAATGCTTGGTTTAAAAAAAAAAACCCCACATGCTCGAACACCAAGGAAAGTTCTTTTTTAACAACTTGATCTGGAGTTTTGAATTCTTAACCAAGTCACACAGACTTAAACAGGCTGATAGTTGGAGGAGGAAATGAGCATGCTCTCTCCCTATCAGATGTAAATTCTAACGTTTGGCCAAGAGTCCAGGTGGTAAAATACTGACTCTATTTAAATCAAGCCAAAGTGATGCCTTCCGTGGCCACATTACATAAGCAACAGGCACAATCACTGCACACATCTGGTCAGAATACAGGCCCTCTAAGACCTTCAACACAATTAATTCAATATTTTCTCTACAGTTCAAAATGCTACAACAACTGGCAGAGAACCATCTTAAATCATCACGGAAAAATCAGACATATGGCTAAGTATATTTAATATGCCTTAAAAATAAGCCACGGATTTTCTAGCCAACAAGATCTTAGGCAAGACTTTTCTTTATTTATTTAAAAGTTATGCTTACTCGTTACCCTCAAAAGATTTCAATTGAACAGATATTTCTTGAGCACCTACAGAGGGCAGAGATTACAAACAGAGAGAAAATAGGGACGCTGCCTTCAAGAATTCAAGACACATGCAATCCAGTATGAGAGACAGACAGGCAAATCTACAATTACAAGACACTATTGTCTTGAAATTATGATGTATGTAGGGGAAAAAAAGAGGGCACGGAGGAGGAAGGATTGAATCAACGGTGTTGGGGGAGGGAGAACAGGGCAAACAGAGGAAGGAGAATGAGAAGAGCTTAACAATATGGAGCGGTAGGTTCTGTTCTGGCCCATTCACACTTTGGGAATCCATTTCTATTCCTAGGCCAATTGCCAGCAGGGTCACTAAGCATACTGTACACTCTCAGGCAGCAATGGTACAGCCTAAAAGAGGTGCATCCACAGTGATCCCCCCTCCCCCAGTGAAAGGGCAGAGGGGCTCCTGGCTACAAAGTCAACACATTTCTAGTGTGTTAAACCTAGGATAAGAATTTTGGAAGCACGCAGACCTGACCTTGAATCTCACCTGCATCAGGTGCCTGGGGGTGAGGGTAAATTACTTGACCTCTCCAGCTAATTTTCTCATGGCGAAAATGAGAATGACATCATCTACCCAGGCAAAACCCTAACCTGGGTCTCAGCTACCTATCAGAAGATCAATAAGTAACAGTTATGATTAGTTTATTCCTCCTAATTCAGATGCCCAGTCTCTACCCTGAAGTTATACATTAGAGCAGAGTTTCTCAACCTCAGCCCTATGGCCATTTGGGGCTGGATAATTCTCTCTTGATTGGGGGGTGGGGGGTACTGTAATGTACACTGTAGGATGTTCAGCAGCCTCTCTGACCTCTACTCCCTAAGGGCCAGTAGCACTTCTCCATCCTGAGTCGTAACAACCAAATATGTTCCCAGGCACTGCCAAATGTCCCCCAAGGGGGCAAAACCACCCTCAGTTTTAAATCACCTCTATAGAGGAACTCACCAACAGGTGTCCATTTCGCAACTGAAAATCATCACACAGCTGCTATTATGTAGGTATTTGGTAAGCCCTGCCTATGGGACCAAGCAGAGGATTGTGTTCTGGGTACATTTTCCCATTTAATCCTCACAACCAGCCAATGTGGTAGGTATTATTCTCATTTCCAACTGGGAAAAATGAAGCGGCAGTGCCTGGATTTGAACCCAATCAGCCTGACTCCAAACCCTTATAATTCCAAATCCCACTGCTTCCCTTGCCATTCGTGATTGGAGAATCCAGATACAGTGCTAGGAAGATCAGAGGACCTCAGGGTCAAGTTCTCAAGGATCATTCTGCCTGGGACCTCCAGGAAATAGAGAGATGACTTCCCCTTCCTCTATACCTTCATGCAACATGGGACCTAATGACAATAATTAGAATCAATACGTCACCACCAGTGTGACAAGGTGAGAGAAGTTCTACCAACAGACGGTGACGTCCAGAGTTCCCTTCTCACTTGTCAGAACTAATCCAACCACAGCCTTTTCAAAAAAGTGGCATCTGAAACATGCAGAAAAATGAGGCCTTTTTCTAGACTTTAAAAAGCTCTCCAGGAAACTATCCCACAATTTTTATCTCTCAAGAGATTCTTTCTTCTCTCTGGACTGCTTTCAAATGAGGAACATTAAAAAAATAACAGAAGCCAACATATATTGAGCACTCACTATGTGCCAGGCCCTATGCCATGTGGTTTCCTAAAACCTCCTCATTTTGTTCTGCCATCAACTCTAGAAAGGAGGTATCATTATTATCCCCATTTTCAGATGGGGAAGCCCTGACACAAAGAGGTGAAGTGCCTTGCCCTGAGTCACCTGGCTAGTAACTTTAAAAATCTGGCTTCTGGGATCCCTGGGTGGCGCAGCGGTTTGGCGCCTGCCTTTGGCCCAGGGCGCGATCCTGGAGACCCGGGATCGAATCCCACGTCGGGCTCCCGGTGCATGGAGCCTGCTTCTCCCTCTGCCTGTGTCTCTGCCTCTCTCTCTCTCTCTCTCTGTGTGTGACTATCATAAATAAATAAAAAATTAAAAAAAAATAAATAAATAAAAAATAAAAAAATAAAAAAAAAATAAAAATCTGGCTTCTAAATCCAGGCCGGCTTAAATCCAAAACCTATACATCTATTATACATCAATAAATTGATATCTTCAGGTTCTCTTACAAGCACCACTATCATCCTGTTAACACTGTATATAGCAATAATTCTGAAATATGGCTTATAACCAGGGCATAATCGCCTTTTAATTGCCCCATCATGCCACTGTCCATAAAGAGAGCTTAGAGTCTTGTCTCATGACAAGCTCAAAGATTAGCCTTATTACGAAAAACATAACTGTGTCCCATTAAAGGTGCACACAAATGCCTCCGATGGCAATAATGGTGGGGTTGACACTTGAGCCGTGAGAATGTAATTCTCTTCTGTAATTCTTTCTCATGACACTGGAGGTGGTAACAGAAAAAGTCTATTCACACAGAGGGCAGTGCCCAGAAGAACTTCTCACAGTCCATTTGGGGGTGAGAAGAGTTTGCAAAGTTCCCTGACATTCTCAGGTGCTGCCCGAAACCCCGTCACATGAAACTGGCTGCCGATGCTGCCTTCAGGAATATTCCTCCATCAATCAGCTAAGCTCTACTCAGCCACACTCGCAGACTGCAAAATGACAAACCCTCATCAAGGTTAATGTGATCCATCATGAATTACCCACAGTTTCAGAGACTTTCAAATATGGGAATTTTCAGAGGCAAATGAGCTCAGGAGAGATTTCTCATTCTCAATTTGACAGCAGACGTTCAACAAATACTTGAGCAACGACTATGTACCAGGCACTACTCTCAGTACTTGGAGATGCAGCAGCAAACAGATCAACAACATCCCTGCCCTCTCGGAGCTTCTATTCTAGGAGAGACAAAATAAAGATTTTACTTATTTTGAAATGATCTATCTGAAATGGAGTGGAAATAAAGCAGAGAAAGGTTACAGGGGATGACAAATGACAGTGGAGTTACAGCTTTCAATAATGAAGTCAAAGAAGGTGTCACTGAGAAGGTGACATTTGGGAAAGACTTGAAGTTCATGAGGGAGCAGGCCTTCTAGCTGTCGAGGTGGGGAGTGGCAGGCCATGGATGGGGAAAGTAAAGAACTTCAATGGGCCAGATGGGATGGGGGGGGGCGGGCTTGTGAGTTACTGTGAGGATGTCAGTTTTTCACTGTGAGATAAGGACCAAAGAAATGATTATAAGTAATGGATTACATCATTCTTTAATTACTTAGCCATAAAAAGAGAAGAGAATTATTTAATCGTAAAAAACACTGTTCAAATTCCCTCTTCTAATTTTGCGACGAGCCTTCAAGAAAGGTTAGCATCCAGAATACACTGGACACTCCCTAGGACACTTTACTATAGTCAAGCAGCCATCAATATGATAGGCATGGCCTTGAGATTGTGGGAGTTCAGCTGTGGAAACACCAAAACAAATTCACAAGAAATACTATATTGATGCAGACATCCATAGGGGTGCAGTACAGCAAAGCTCTAGTGTTTACGAGGGATTTTTCAAGGTTATAGATCTCACATAGAAGCTGCATAAAGACAGGCAAGAATGCAGTAACCTACTTTTTTAGGATGTGAATGTCAGCCCTTAACGAATTTGACAGCCCTTATTCTCAGTGTATACAAAATCAGTATATCCTGTTACACATATATACAAACTCAAGGAAGAGACCACTAACATCAGAGACCGGTGTTTTGCATTAAATAACCATCGTTTATAAAGCAACATCCTTCATGTAAACCCTTGTGGTAAGGAGATGTCAGAATGTTTTCTCTTATAAACCACTTAATTCCCCTTGGTGGATATCATCAATTCTGCTATCCTAAACTAGCTGGGTAATGAATGCCAACAAATGTAGTAAGCCAACAGTATGCCATTGCATCATAAGGTCAAGTTAATCTGTTTTTAAATAACACAGCCATTGGCGAAGGGTGGCCACTGGAAACAATGGACAAGTTGGGTTGCCTGTCCTTGCATTATTTTTTTCTAAAAGCTGTGGAATGTTCCACAGTGTAACCTAAAAATATCCTTCGGAAAGTGGTCTCTTAGCATGAAGAATAAAAAGATTGATTTTGAAAGTTTAAGTCAAAGAAAAAAAGACAAATAAACACAAAGCACAATTTAAGAGCAAGAGAGGACAAAAATCAGACTGTTTTCTGAAGCAAAGACCTGATTTGCTGCTGGCTGAAAAAACCATACATAGGGACAGTGCTACAAGAAAACAGAGGTAAGGCGTCATTCTTACGGATGCTGACATAGAACAGATCGCACATCAACAGAAAACAGAAAAGCACCCCCCACCATCCCGCCTGCTCAGCATCTGAAATTTCCCTTCTTCAACTCCAGTAAGAGTCAACAGGCAGAAATATTTCAATATAATTCATTAAGCCTTGTCGGTCATTTATTTATTTATAGATCAGTATAAATTATTAGACATGAGGAATCAGCTGATTGGAAGATCTGGCGAAGGGAAAATGAACATATGAGGATCCTATATCAGGAGAAATAAAAGACGAATAGGGAGGAAAGGGGGAAGGATGTAGTTGGCCTGGTCTGCACTTATCTTAGGAATGAGAAGCAACAAAGTAAAATTCATTCATCTGTCTGGCAAATAATGAGTACCAAGGTTTTGCCAGGTACTGTTTTATTTTATTTTTTTGAATATTTTATTTATCTATTTGAGAGAGAACAGAGCACGCGAGAGAAAGAGCGAGTACACACAAGCAAGGGGGAGGGGTAAAGGGAGAGGGAGAAGCAGGCTCCCCGCTGAGCAGGGAGCCCAATGCGGTACTTGATCCAGGGACCCTGGGATTGGGACTTGAACCGTGACCTGAACCGAAGGCAAAAACTTAGCAGACTGAGCCAGGCAGGCGCCCTGCTGGTACTATTTTAGGCCAGAGGAAATGTGAACAAGTGAGAAAAGCTTCTTGTTTTCACAGACCTTTTATTTTCAGGGGAGGAAAGACAGACAAAAAAGAAGAAACAAGGGGCCCCGGGCTGGCTCAGTGGGTACAATATGCGCCTCTTGATCCCAAGGTGTCAGGAGTTCGAATCTCATGCTGGGTGTAGAGATGACTTCAAAAAGATTAACTAACTTGAGGCACCTGGGTGGCTCAGTGGTTGAGCGTCTGCCGTCCTCTCAGGGTGTGATCCCAGGGTCCTGGGATCAAGTCCCACATCGGGCTGCCCACAGGGAGCCTGCTTCTCCCTCTGCTTGTGTCTCTGCCTCTCTGTGTTTCTCATAAGTAATAAAGTCTTTAAAAATAAAATTAATTTAAAAAAGAAGAAATGGGGCAGCCCGGGTACCCAAGCGGTTTAGCGCCGCCTTCAGCTCAGGGCATGATCCTGGAGACCCGGAATGGAGTCCCAAGTCAGGCTCCCTGCATGGGGCCTGCTTCTCTCTCTGCCTGTGTCTCTGCCTCTCTCTCTCTCTCTTCTCCCTCTCTCTCTCTCTCTGTGTCTCTCATGAATAAATAAAATCTTTAAAAAAAAAAAAGAAGAAGAAGAAGAAATGGTGACAAGACCATGAAGTCACAAAGCAGGATGAAGGGACAGCATACGACTCAGGAGTTGTCTTACAGGGGGTCAGTGGCGTGCAGGGACTAGCTCACACTGGCTCTTCCCCACTCCAGATACACTACAGATCCACAGGGGGCCTCCACCAGAGCCAGTTGTTAACCATTTAGCAGTACACTACCTGATGACCTTCTCTCTGAAGGGACACTAGAGAAAAGAATCAATCTTGTGGCCATCTGGGGAGAAGAATAAGCAAACCCAGAGGCCCTGAAGCAGAATTCAAGGGATGCCAAGAAAGACAAGGCCCTGTTTTTTTTGTTTGTTTTTAAGATTTTATTTATTCATGGGAGACACAGAAGGCAGAGACATACGCAGAGGGAGAAGCAGACTCCCTGCAGGGAGACCGATGTGGGACTCGATCCCAGGATGCCGGGATCACACCCTGAGAGGAAGGCAGACGCTCAACTGCTGAGCCACCCAGGGGTCCCTTCCTTCCTCCTCCCTCCCTCCCTCCCTTCCTTCCTTCTCTTTCCTTCCTTCCTTTCTTTCTCTTTCCTACCAATAGAAAGATGGTCAATGTACAGTATTTGCTAAGACTGCCTTATCTACCATTCCTGGAATTCACTCACCTGTTCCCAAGGCCCTGTGTTTTAAAGTGAGAACTGCTTTGTTACAGAGCTGTCATAGTATATTTCAATTGGTCAAAATAAACCCCCAACATCACAACAAAACACAAAAAAGCACAAAGAACTATATTCCATTGTATATGGTCATAATTCCCTCATTACGGTGAGGGAAAGGGTCTGGTGGTGGTGGTGTGATTTCTAAGTTGTGTCTTATTTATTTCCCCGGTTCTGTCAAACGGGGACAGTTTCGGCTTCCAGGTAATTTGCAAATCCACAGACTTCACCTACAAAAATCTGTAAGCATGACCTACAATATTACCACTCTGGGAAACTACAGTCACACCATTTTCAACTTTTGGAGTCGGGGTTACTCATGGAATTGCAGCATTTTATGAGTGCAAAGGACCGAAAGGGCACACCCATTTTATTTCTGGCATGAACAAATGGAGAGACATTGGCCCAAAGAGGGTGACTTGCCAGGGAGAACAGCACTAGCCGACAAAGCTTGCTCTAGAAACCCATGTGGCCTGTGTCATGGGTCATATTCTCAATGTGTCTATACCTTAGGGCAGTGATTCTCAAGACCGAGCACAGGCCTTAGAATCACCTGAGGGCTTGTTTAAAAATGCTCCACAGGCTTCACCTCTAAAGTTTCAGAGTTTTGGAATCAGGAGGGCTGGGGTGAGGTCGAGGAATGTACATGTCTAACCAGTTCCCAGGTGACTATGGCCACGGGTCTTTGGGTCCTACTCTGAGACACGCTGACCCAGGAAACAGGAGCAGGGGCTTTTGGAATGCAACACCACTGACTTCCAGCTAGACTTCCACCACTTGCATGACTCTTGGAAAGAGTACTCAAACTCTGAGGACCTCAGTTTCTGACATCTGCATCCAGCTGCGAGAAATAAAAAACAAAATGTCCATAAAGTACTAGCTTCGCCAAGGGCCTGGCACATTCTGAAGCAAGCGCTTAGCTTATATCCTATAGCAAAGTTTCCTTAATTACTTTTTTCTTTTTCCACATATACTAAGATGGCTACCATCCAAACAGCAGAAAAGATGAAAGACTGGCAAAAATGTGGAGCAAGTGGAATATTTTTGGCACCTATATTCATAGTAGCGAAAAACAGTAAATAGTCCAAATATCCACTGACGAGCAAAAATATTTAAAAACTGATATGTAGGGGGCCAGCCCGGGTGGCTCAGTGGTTTAGTACTGCCTTCAGCCCAGGGCGTGATCCTGGAGACCCGGGATCGAATCCCACATCAGGCTCCCTGCATGGAGCCTGCTTCTCCCTCTGCCTGTGTCTCTGTCTCTCTCTCTTTCTCTCTGTGTGTGTTCTCATGAATAAATAAATAAAATATTTTAAAAATATAAAAATAAAAAAGTAAAAACTGATATGTATACCTACAATGGAATATTACTCAACACTAAAAAAGAACAATGAGGGACGCCTGGGTGGCTCAGCGGTTTAGCGCCTGCCTTCTGTCCAGGGTGTGATCTTGGGGTCCCGGGATCGAGTCCCACGTCAGGCTCCCCGCATGGAGCCTGCTCCTCTCTCTGCCTGTCTCTGTGTCTCTCATGAATAAATAAATAAGATCTTTTTTTTTTTATTTTTTTATTTATGATAGTCACAGAGAGAGAGAGGCGCAGAGACACAGGCAGAGGGAGAAGCAGGCTCCATGCACGGGAAGCCCGACGTGGGATTCGATCCCGGGTCTCCAGGATCGCGCCCTGGGCCAAAGGCAGGCGCCAAATGGCTGCGCCACCCAGGGATCCCAAATAAGATCTTTAAAAACCTAAAATAAAATAAAAAAGAACAATGAGGAGTGCCCAGCTGGCTCAGTCGGTAGAGTATGTGACTCTATAAGCTGGAGCCCCACAACGGGTAGAGAGATGACTTAAAAATAAAATATATAGGGGATCCCTGGGTGGCGCAGCGGTTTGGCGCCTGTCTTTGGCCCAGGGCATGATCCTGGAGACCTGGGATCAAATCCCACTTCGGGCTCCCAGTGCATGGAGCCTGCTTCTCCCTCTGCTTGTGTCTCTGCCTCTCTCTCTCTCTATCATAAATAAATAAATAATTTTAAAAAAAAAAATATATATATATACATAAACTAAAAAAGAACAGTGACACAATATGAAATTCCAAAATATTTTGTTGAGTGAAAAAAGCCAGACACAAATGAGTACATACGGCATTATTTCAATTATACAAACTTCAGTAATAGACAAAATTAATCCTCGGTGAAAGAAATCAGACAGCCTTTGCCTCTGCAGGATGGGTGGGGAACTGACTGGAAAGGGACAGGAGGGAAATTTCTAAAGTAATGGAAACATTCTATATCTTGATTGGAGTGAAGATAAAATGAACATATACATTTGTCAAAACTTATCAAACTATATAGTGAAGATCCGAGCTTTTACTACAAGTAAATATATACTTACAAAGTATAAAGTATGTTATGTTATATATGCAAAATAACATTTTATGTAACATACATATGTATCTGTAGTTTTTTTTAGGCACTTTGTGACAAAAGACTGTCTTCTCCATCTAAAATGAACCAAGTCTGATCTGATAGATCCATTTAGCTTGGTTCCTTCACAATCTAGTCCTGCTTCATATAATACCATTTGCTACAGACTATTTTAGTCTGTGCATCTTCCCAGAGAGCTGCCATGAAATAGAAACAGCAGAATCTTCTCCCACAAGAAGACCGTGACATTTCCATACAGACGGCACCCAAAGTGCCCTGTGTCCCTGGGAGTGGCCAGCTCAGGGTGCAGATAACACAAACGTAACATTTTCCTTTACCACGTACCAAGGATGAGCCTATCTAATATGATTCAAACACAGTAATGAAGACATAGTAACAGCAATTGTCATATAATTTAAATCATATTCTTGCTATGAAGAGAAGACTAGTGAAATGCTTTCTAGTGCCATGTTTCTAAAATGAAGATGTTGGAAGAACTGTGCCCATGTAATTATTACATAAAATAGTAGCTTTCACACTGCGGTGGATTCCATCCACATCTTTATGCTATTCTGAGTAGATCAAGTAGATTTACACACACACACACACACACATACACAAATGCACCTGCTGGGAACAATCCTGTGCAGTACACAGAATGGTTCTGGATAAAGGGAAATAACACTTTGGAGACACTACAGTTTCCTTTCCATCCAGGAGTGTCTGATTCCAAACACACTTGATTATCTGACCCACCCTTCCTCGGTTCCATGATGAGGCAGCCCTGGCACAATGCCTCTTGGACCTTCGCTTATTGGTGGATAGAAGAGTTTCAGCAACAGACAGTATATCACACATTAAGAACAGGACTATACAGGACCCACTAAGCAGATAATAGATGGATAGGTACCCCTGCCTGTCCCTCC
This sequence comes from Canis lupus dingo, assembly GCF_003254725.2. Classification (NCBI taxonomy): domain Eukaryota; kingdom Metazoa; phylum Chordata; class Mammalia; order Carnivora; family Canidae; genus Canis; species Canis lupus. The sequence goes on along the minus strand of NC_064262.1, from coordinate 25,535,139 downwards.
GCCAACCCTTTCTCCAAAACGCCCCTGCGCTGAAACCTGTGGGTGCTCCCATCAAATGCCTTGACAGAGTGTTTCCTCTACAGTTCTATCAAGTCCTAACAATCCAGGTACTGGCATTGAATTCATAATCCAGGTTCCTAAACACTAAAATCTAGGCTTAGAAATAAATCACCAGTCAAATTCAATTAACCATAATAACAGCTCATCTTTATTGGGCATTTACTATATGGCAGGCCCTGTTCTGCACACTTTCCAGTTACTAGCTTATGTAATACCCAAATGAAAGCCAGGTTACAGATGAGGACACACTCTCAGGTGAAGGTGTTAGACCTCAAGCAAAGCCTGAGGAGATAAACAATGAATAAGGCACAGTCTCTCTTCAATAAGCTTACCACCTTGTATGGAAATGAGAGGAGGGACATAACTCATAGCTCAGAATAAGTTAAAAAAAAAAACTACAAAGTACACACACTGAGGGGAGCCCAAAAGAAGAAAGGTTTGTTCAGCGTGGTGGGATGTTGGAGGGCTTCCTGGAAGAGGTGTCCGACTGGAAGATGACATAAATAGTGGGAGCTTTTCATAACTGTCGGTCCATTGCTCCCCAAACTGCCAGAAGGCCTGACCGCTCCTTCTGCCCCCTCCAGTTTCATCTGGAACAGGCCTGTTTCCAAGGACCTGCTCAGCCCAGCCCAGCCCTCCTTTCCTTTAACACATTCCTCCAGCTGCTGCTAGCCCTTCTAAGCCCTCAGGCACATATGGGAACTTTTCACCACGCTCAACTCTGCGACCCCCCTTGGTGCTTTCATGGGGGAGAACCAGTGTCGTGGCACTTGGTGGTACAAGTGATCCTTTACTGGAATCAAGTCCTCTGTTGGACTGATCTGGGGACAGCCCCTTGCCTGCACCAAACCGAGACTGGAGGGACTCCCCACCACACCAGCAGTCATCAGAGCGGTGGGCACTCCTCTACAGGCTTCTAAGAGAGGAATCTGCCTTCATTCCTTCCCAGAAATCAAGCCCTCCAGTTCAGGAGGGTCATCCCACCCACCTCCACCCCCCCACACACACACTCACCTCTTCCCACCGGGCTTGCATTAAGGACTCAAACCCTCGCTTTTGGATATCTGTGTGATCTTGGGCAAGTAACTTATCCAATGTCAGTCCCAGTTTCCTCACCTGTAACCCGGGGTTTTACAAATTCACCTCGCTCTCAGAACTGTCAATCAGAACAAAACAGCCAAGGAAAGCCTGCCACACAGAGCCCGGCACGCGGTGAGCCAACAGTGAAGAGTAGCTACCACTGTCATTATCAACGATAAGGATGATAGTGGTGCTGGAGGCAGCGTGAACTTGGGCTTGATTCGCGCTGACCGAAAATACTCCTTCTTTCCCTCCCCCCACGCCTGGGGCTGGGCCACACGACCGAGACACATGCGTCATCCAGCTCTGGGGTGAATGCAGGATCTTCAGGCGGCGGGGCGTGCACAGGAACCGCAGGGCGGTCATGCCCCAACCCACCTGGAGGGATGCCGGGTGAAGCCGGTTCCTCGTCCGTAACCACAGACCCCTCGTTCATACCCATTCTCGGGGTCTGGAAACGGAGAAGTGGCCCAAGAACGCAGCGGCTGCGCCGGCTGCATCGGCTGCATCGCTCCCCAGGGGAGCCCCGGAGCCCGTCCACTTTCACCCCTGCCTCAGTTTCCCAACTCCCGCAGGCGAAGCTGCGCCTCACTTGGTGGCTGGGATAACAGGTTGGCAAGCAAGCCAGGCCTGGGGAAAGTCTCCCCGCTTGCGGGCGCAAACCCAACCCCCCCCAACACCACCACCACCTCTTTCCAACGCAGGTGGGCACACGACCCACAATCTCTCAACAACTTTGCTTATTTCACCACCGCAGGGCGCACGGCCCCAACTTCCCCTCCCAGCTGCGCCCGCAGGAGGAACGCGGGAAATCGAGATGCGGCGGCTGGGGCTGGGGCGGGGGGGGGGGTGGGGACCCCGCAGGCCGCTCCCGGGTTTGCAGGCACCTCCCGGAGGCGCGTCCCGTCTTACCTTGTCTGACGGCTTTGAAGGTGACGGCCTCCTTGCAGCTGTCGATGACTCCCAGCACGTCGTAGCGGGGCAAGCCGGACACCCGGATCCCCTGCACCTCCAGGAGCAGCTCCCCCTCGCCCAGCCGAGGGCCCTCGCCGCCGCCGGGAAGCCCCTTCGGAGCTTCGGCCACCGCTCCGACGTACGGAAACTCCCCATTCTCCGCGCCCCCCAGCACCGTCACCCCCAGCTCACCCTGGGGTCCCCGCCTCACGGTGCATTCGTGAATCTTGCTAGTCCAGTGGTTCTTCTTCTGGATCACCCTCGACATGATGGGTTACACCTCTCCTTACCACCACCACCACCCCCCAACACACACACACACAAATAATAATAATGCAATGAGAGACAGGTGCCCCCCACCGCACAAGCCCCCAGGCCCCCGCTGGTTCATGGGAGAGACATCTCCCCCAAAATAACGCCACGGGAGAGAGAAACTTGGCAGCCTCGCTCCCCTGCACACACTCGCGCACTCAAGCCATCATAAAACAAACTTTCTGGGCTCCCCCGCGAGCCCTGCACAGGCGCCCGCGAGCTTTGTTTGCATTCCGGGGCTCCTCGGTCCACGCTCCGGCGCCCGAACGTTCTCCCCGGGACCAGAGTCCACTCTGCGCCGCTTGGGTGTTGTTTTTTTTTTTTTTTCTTTTTTCCTTTTTTTTTTTTTTTTTCTTTCCTCCTCCCTTCCTTCCTTTCTTGCCTCTTGGAAATGCGGTGTCTCCTCTCCGCCTCCCGCCTGGCTCGCCTGTCCTCGCTGGCGGGCTGTTCCTGAGGGCGAGGGCAGCCCTTGCAGCCAGTTGCTGGGAGCCCTGGAGACGCGGTTGCAGAGCGGGGGTGGGGGGGGCCCAGGAGGGAAGCGCCTGCGGCCCCTTTAAGCAGATACAAAGGCTCGGCTTGTTTTGTTACAGTTCATTCTATTCCGCGCCGCCGAGCGCAGCGGCCGGCGAGAGGAGACGCGCGCGCATGCGCCCCGCGGCCTCCTGCCGGCCGGCCCGGCCCCGCCTCCCCCTCCCGGAGGGAGAGATTCCAGTGTGCTTCCCGCTGGGTCCTAAAGCCGACCCGCCCGAAGGCGACTTCGCCCCCCGCCCCCTTCCACGCACCCGTCTTACTCCTCCTTTTCTTTCCTGGCCCTAGAGCCAGCGTATCCCTTGGGGATGCGGGGATGCGTACGTGCTTTTTTTTTTTTTTTTTCCTCCCACTCTTTGCAACTTTTGAAATAGGGGCGACCCCGGCTTTGGCGTTGTAAAACCCTTTCCAACAGGTGGGGGTTGGGGAGCTCACACTCACACCCTCACCCTCGCGCTCGCAGTCACGCACACACGCACGCGCTCACGCCGGCCTCGGCCTCTCACCGCCCTCGGCCAGTGGCTGGCCACGCTGTCGGTCACCCCGCCCCCAGCCCCCGCCGCACTTCCCTGCAGCACCCGGAGCTCGACCCGACCCGCCCCGACCCGCCCCGACCCGGAGGCGCGCGCCTGCCCTTCGCCAGCCTGCGCGCACCGGTGTGGGTCCCGGATCCGGGACTGCCAGCATCTCTGCAGACCCTGGGTCCCCTGGTACACCCCCCCCCCCCAACCTGGGATCCCTGGGAACTTTGAGATCCCCTTAAACTTTGGAGCCAACTTTTTAAGACACGAGGGAAAACTATAGGCACAGGAAAGAAGCCAAATGGCTGGAGGGGGGCTCAGGTCGTCAACCTAAAAGGGACCTAGCTTTTTCACTGCCTTTTAACAGCAAAGACTCCTCCTGGAGCCAGTCATCTGCCCCAGGCTCAAGTTCCTGGCTGAGCCCAGAATCCTTCCTTCCGACCCGCCCTGGGGCCAGGAGATGAGGATCACCCACCGGTCTTGGATCTGCACGCGCGCCCAGGCGCCCGCGGGGTGGGGGCGGGGGCGCGGGCTAAGCAGCCACATCCCGGAATTCACGCCCCCGGGATCAGGGCCGCCCTGGGGTGCGGGCCGAGCGAGGGCCTGTCCCCGCTAGGTTTGGGAGTGAGCTCTCAGGGGCCTCCAACAGAAAGAATACCCTGCACGGGGAAGGCTGTCCTACCCAAATAACACCCAAATCGAGAGTCTCCTAAGCCATCTCTTTTTCTCAGTGATTTATAACATATATGTTCATCTTGGGTCACAGAAGAGATTCCAAGGGCAAAGCAAGGGAGGGGGACGCAGAAAGGATGGGATGCTGCAGAAGTCGAGGTTGAAAGCCAGGCTATGGTGTTTAGGTTCCCACGGGTCCAGTCTCTCCGTGACCTTGAGCAAGCCCCAAGACCCCTCAGAGCCTTCCTCTCTCCCCTGTTAAGTCTAACAATACCTTGCAAGGTTCTTGGGAGTATTATTACATGGGAGAACACTTGTAAAGTGCCCAGCTTGTAAAGCGAATACTTGTAAAGTCGCATGTAATAAAAACTTGTATTAGTAGTAGTAGTATTGGGGAAAACAATTAGGAAATCATTTGGGGGGTCTCAAGTAAGATGAGGATGATGATTCCTCCTCTTCTTTCTATAGCTTAAAAATATATAGGCACACACTTAAATGTTTTGGAAACACTCTTTGTAGGTCACTCTTCTAAGCTATTAAAAATAAGGGAAGAATGTTGATGCTTCTCTCCTGAGTATCAGAACTGAAAATCCCAGTGTCCAGTATTTGTGGAAGAAGCAAGTGGCCAATTTTTCCTGGCTCTTCTTAATGAGGGAAACTTCATCTCCACTCTCTTTACAAAGAAGCAGTTTGTCTCAAACTTAACTGGATCAGAATGAGTGGGAGCTTCAAAACTTTATTCCCAAACCCAGACACAGATCCACCTAATCAGAATCTTAGGAATGGGCTCTTGCCTCTAGACTTTTAAAAAAGACTGCCCCCGCCCCCCAAGTGGTGCTGGTACACAACACTGAGGACTACAAGTCTAGCATCTTGGTTCCTGAGCATTTTTAAAACACAACCTTTTGGATAAAAAATACTAGGGTCCACACCATCCTCTAGAGTGTAACCTCCAGGAGGGCCTGGAACTTTGGCAGTTTGGTTTGCTAACATGTCCCCAGTTCCCAGCATGTATTGTACCTAGTTAATTCTCAAAGGATTCCTTGAATGAATCTCCCCACAAAAATGCACGTTTTTGCATACCACCTTAAAGTGGAGTCACAGATGCCCCTACAAATCACTGGTAAGCTTGACCTTGTGTTTCCCCCTCCTCCCTACTCCATATTTTAGTAGTCTGATCTCTTGCCAAGAATGCCCCACCTGCCTGGAATCAATGACTCCTACCTCCCCATTCAACTCTCACTCCCACCTGGAGCCTTCTAAAGGAAGGCTGAGACCAAGTGGTCTGCAGGTCCTCCCAGTGCAACAATATCATCTTCCCTCTCTAGGATTCCAGGTATCTCTGCCGCCAAGAGGGGAAAGGACCAGGAATTTAGCATCCCTCAGATTTCAGATGTGGAATAAACCCCAGAAAAGAAGAGATACCTGATAGTACAGAGGGCAGAATGGAGAGAGGTATAGAAAGACACATTATAGGGCAGCCCTGGTGGTTCAGTGGTTTAGCGCCGCCTTCGGCCCAGGGCGTGATCCTGGAGACCTGGGATCGAGTAGCGCGTCAGGCTCCCTGCATGGAGCCTGCTTCTCTCTCTGCTTTGTGTCTCTGCCTCTCTCTCTCTCTCTCTCTCTGTGTGTCTCTCATGAATAAATAAATAAAATATAAAAAAAAAAGAAAGACACATTATAAATCCAGGAACATAAGTAACTTGAACCTCCAAAGCAGCTAAAACCACCAATTTCCAGGTACTAAAACCACCAATTTCCAGGTACTAAAACCACCAATTTCCAGGTACTAAGTTTATGATGTTCCCAAACTTTCTGCTCCTCATATGACCTTTTATATCTCTGCCGTTACATCTGGTCCAGTTCCAATGTCCCAGTCTGGAAGCAGGGCAGAAATCAGATCTATCCTATCCAAACTTTGAGTCCTCAGCATGTAAACCCATGCCTTACTTGGAGTGTACCCCATACACACTTGCTGAATGAGTACACGAATGCATGGATAAAGTATGACATTAACCTGGGGTACCTGGCTGGCTCAGTCAGTAGAGCATATGACTCTTGATCTTAGGGTGTGGGTTGGAGCTCCACAATGGGTGTAGAGATTGCTTAAAAAAAAAAAAGTGTGACATTAAACTATAAGTATGTGTGTGACCTTTGACACAAAACCCATTTAGTTTTGGTAGCTAGAATTAAGTTATTTATAGATTGCTTTCTTGAAAAAGCTTATAGTTATCTTGAAGTAGATTTTTCTTGAATAGAGGTTCAAGAAACCTCTATTCTTTCTTGGCTTCTTTCACTTATGCTATGACTTTGGCAATATATTCCAATGGAGAAAATAATATCATAAAATATCTAAACTTTGAGACTTACCATATGTGCCAGGATCTTTCTGTTTTTTTTTTTTTTTTTTTTTTTTTTAATCATCACAACTGTGTGAGGGAGATATGACTTGGATTTTACATGAATGACCTTGACTTTACAATTGGGGAACAAAACAACTAAAGAAACCTGCTCCCAAGCATGGAAGTGACAAAGCTAGGATATGAGTCCAGGGGCATAACCCAAAGTCCATACACAGAACCACCACACTGTGAGAGTGTAGGATGTGGCCATCTGCCATTTAGCATATTTAAGTAATAGCATTTTTTTTGGCTCCTGAATTTGCCACATAGTGTGTGCACCCTAATTAAGTCACCCTCCTATCTTTTCCCTGTAATCTGATGGAATATGGTGTTCCACTCTGGAATCCAACCCCCGGTTCCCCATCCATGGACTCAAACTGAATAATACACTGGGATGTAAAGAGGATTAATTTGCAAACATTTCTAAATTGTTTGGAGATCTGTGGGCTGTGGTACAGGTGACGTGCCAAACATCCTTTTACTGCTATTGCACAAGCATTTTAACAATGAAATCTTAATAAACACAATATATTCAGATGGGAAGTAAACTGTAACACGATAAACTCTATGCAAATTAAGATCTTATTTTCATATAACTGATTCCACTAAAGGGAAAGAAGAAAAAAACCCCACAAAGATAATATGTGCATCTCTTTTCTCTCTCCCAAATACGTTTCTTCCCAAAGAAATTTATCATAGCAGTCTAAAGTGGCATTTTACTTCATTTTTCTGATAATGTGAGGATGGAAAATGAGTTGGTCAAGCTCTGGGGCAAAGGAGGACATATAAATCAGTTATCTTTTAATTTCTGAAGAATGCCATCAAGAGGCATAAATTAGAGATATCAAGATAAATACTCTGTATTCAATAAGGTAACTGACTCCACACGGGTGATTTAGAGCAGAGGATCAGCAGAGGAGGTTGAAGCCATTAGTTGAGAAAGAAGGGAAATGGCAATGAGAGCCATTTTCTTAGTCATCTGTGGGAGGCACTTTTATGATATACTTGATAACTTGTTCTTTTCCTCATGGGGAGGCAGATGGGTGGTCTTCTCTGATCCTAGTATTCTTTCCTTCAGTACTTCCAGATGGGCAAGAGTAAATAAAATTAATTCTTAGACTCTTTCAAAATATCACACATGAACTGTTCTTTTTTTTTTTTAACTATTTATTTATTTATGATAGTCACACACACACACAGAGAGAGAGAGAGAGAGAGAGAGACATAGGCAGAGGGAGAAGCAGGCTCCAGGCACCGGGAGCCTGACGTGGGATTCGATCCCGAGTCTCCAGGATCGCGCCCTGGGCCAAAGGCAGGCGCCAAACCGCTGCGCCACCCAGGGATCCCTGAACTATTCTTTTAATACCCCAAAAGAAATCCTGGAAGAAGGTCTAATCTTGGCTACTGTTGCAGTTTGTTTCCATGTGAAAAATAACTGATAACTACAAAATTTGAAATATGATGTTGGGTTTGAGGAACCCAGAGAAACCCAAAAATGTGTCATGAGACTCTCTCCTGAAATTTCACAAATGGTTCCACTATATAAAACACAAAGTATCATCCTACCTAATTCCCCTGACAACACACCTGATGGTATTGTTAATTTTCTTGGGAACAGGATATTTGCATTCTTTGATAAGAGACGTTTTATCTCCTTTCTATTTCCCACTGACTCTGAAAATATAGTCATTTGAATATGGTAGATGCTTAAATAATACAGGATTTTGTTATTGAAGTTGTTTGCGCTCTATATTTCTTGTTTTAGATCTTTAACAATTTACTGTGCTAAAACAGAACTGAGAGAAGAGGAAAACATACTTTGAAACCTAGGGTAGGATGCCCATATTTTTTTGTAAACTAATGTTTCTGTCTTTTGACATCACTTTGTTTTTAAGACTTATTTATTATTTTTGGGACGCCTGGGTGGCTCAGCAGTTGATCCTGGAGACCCGGGATTGAATCCCACGTTGGGCTCCTGGTGCATGGAGCCTGCTTCTCCCTCTGCCTGTGTCTCTGCCTCTCTCTCTCTCTCTCTGTGTGACTATCATAAATAAATAAATAAATAAATATAAAATATTAACTCTTGGGAACACGATTTCAAATGACTTAATTTAATTCTGCCTTTTTAATATTTTTAAAATTGTTCTGCAAAAACAAATATTACTGGAGTATTTTTAAAAAACATGGGCATCCCATGGGGTGGGCACCTGGGTGGCTTAGTCAGTTGAGCATCCCACTCTTGGTTTCAGTTCAGGTCATGAGATCAAGCCTTGTGTTGGGCTATATGCTTACTGCAGAGTCAGCTTAGATTCTCTCCCTCTGGGCAGCCCAGGTGACTCAGAGGTTTAGCACTGCCTTCAGCCCAGGGCATGATCCTGGAGACCTGGAATCGAGTCCCACGTCAGCTGCCTACATGGAGCCTGCTTCTCCCTCTGCCTATGTCTCTGCCTCTCTCTCTGTGTGTGACTCTCATGAATAAATAAATAAAATCTTAGGAAAAAAAAAAAAGATTCTCTCCCTCTGCCCCTCTCTCCCCCTCATGCTTATGCACTCACACATATGCTCTAAATAAATAAATAAATAAATAAATAAATAAATAAATAGGGACACCTGGGTGGTTCAGTTGGTTGAGCATTTACCTTCTGCTCAGGTCATGATCCCAGGGTCCTGAGATTGAGCCCCACCTCAGGTTTCCTGTTCAGGGGGAGTCTGATTCTCCCTCTCCCTCTGCCTTTCTCCACCTCCCCCCATGCTTTCTCTCTCAAATAAACACTCTTTAAAAATAATAAATAAGTCTCTTTTTCTTAAAGATTTTATTTATTCATTCATGAGAGACTGAGAGAGAGAGAGAGAGGCAGAGACAGAGGAAGAGGGAGAAGCAGGCTCCACGCAGGAAGCCTGATATGGGAGTTGATCCTGGGATTCCAGGATCACACCCTGAGCCGAAGGCAGACGTTCAACACTGACCCACCCAGGTGCCCCAGAGTCTACCCTCTTAGGTTCTCTCTCTTTCCACTCAGAATTTATAATTATTTTATGGAATAAAGTAATCCTTTTTATGCCTTTTCACTCAGCAATATGCTGTCAATTTCCTATTTGTAAACATAAACCCATAGTTACCACTTTAGTAGCTCAACAATATTTATTTATTTTTCAATATTTTATACGTTCAGTGTTCCAAAAGGTATTTAACCAATGCCCTGTTACTGATCCTTTAAGATTCTGAGTGGGGCTAAAGTCATCATTTGTATTAGAATGTCTCGGTTGCCAGTGGCAGAAACCCAGTTGAACTAGCTCAAGCAAAAACTGTAAGTGAATTAGCCCATGTAACTTGCAAGACCAGAGGTGAAACTAGTTTTCAGCACAGCCAGCTGAAGAGGCTGGAAGCCATGCTCTTGGCATTCTCTCCCTCGGTCTCTTGGCTCTGCTTTCCTCCATTGCCTTCAGCCTCTCCAACCACATCCAGATTGGCCTTCTCCAGACAGCCAGGAAACAGCTTTCACTATGCAAACTTAGCAATCCCAGAAGAAAGGAGATTTTCAGTAACAGATGGAAAAAGCAATCAGGGAAATTTCAGTTTGTATTAAAGCTTTCAGTTTCAATTGTTCAAAGTACAGGTAAAGTCTACCTCCCTTGCAGTGGCTTTGGCAATAAACACAAGTCCATCACAAACATCATTAGCTGCCTGTCAAGCCTGGCCAGGGTCTGTGTTTAGACCTTGGGACTAAAGAAATCCCATCAAGTTGGGTTCCTCTGTAGACTGCTATCATGATCCCCTTTTCTAGTGACCTCAGACATCCAAGAATTCGAATAGTCGTAGGAATTTTATTCCAACCCAACTGCAGTGGTTGGTCCTGAAGCTGGCAACAGTGCAGGATGGAACCCTTTGCAAAGGAAGCCTGTCAGATGTAAGACTTGTTTAATATAGATGAATTGTTAAACTACCGAACATCAGTTTCAAATGCTCTGAAATGAGTTTTTCTGGGGCAAAACTAAAAAAAGAATTATATATTCCAAGATGGCCATGACGGTTCATTCATTCATTCATTCATTCATTCAACAAATGTTGATTGATTAAATACTTATTTTGTCAACCCTTCTAGGCACTAATGATACAAAACTAAATGATACACTTTTTTTTTTTTTTTTCCCCTTAGAGGAAGCTTGCCTCCTAACTGGATACTAGAACAAGAAAACAGACAAGGGGCACCTGGCTGACTCAGTAGGTAGAGCCTACATCTCTCGATCTTAGGGGCTGTGAATTCAAGCCCCATACTGGTATAGAATTTACTTTGAAAAGAAAATTAAAAGAGAAGAGCAAAGAAAAAAGAGAAAAGAAAAGAAACAAACCAGTTCAATAGTGTTTGGTAAGTTTAGTTACAGGGAGCTCAGGGTGATCCTGAAGGACATTTTTTTTTTCTTTTTTTAAGTGAGGGGGCAGTGGGAGGGAATGAAGGAGAGAGAGGGAGAGAGAGAGAGAGAGAGAGAGAGAGAGAGAGAGAGAGAGAGAGAGAATCCTAAGCAGGCTCCACATGCAGCACAGGCTGGAGCCTAGTGCATTACTTGATCCTACAACTCTGAGATCACGACCTGAGCAGAAACCAAGATTTGGAGATTTAACCAACTGAGCAACCCAGGCGCCCCCTGAAGGAGATTTTAAAAGGGAGGATTGTGATTTGTAAATATGGCTTTGGAAATTAAAGGTGCCATTGTTAGGAGAACTTCTTGCCTCCTCCCCCTCTAATTTATTTTAATGGTATTTTAAGAACTGAAAGACAAAGTCCAGTTTTATGATCACATTATGGTATGTGAAGGTGTATTTTATGGAGCCATTCATAGAGTTCTCAGATAGCTACAGTCGCCCACAATGCGAATATATAGTTCTATAAAGCACAACTCTGTCTTGCCACAAAGCTGATCCAGCAAACACTAGGTGGGGTTTCAGAAGATGACTCAGGATAATGAAGCAATCTGGCATCTGAGCAACCTTGCTCCTTGAACTGTGCCATCTTTGGAAAATTGTTCCCCAGGAAATCTTGTAGCCAGATGAATGAAGACCCAAAAAATGTTATTATTCCCGTTCCAAATTTAGCACGTTCCTAGAATTTTAAACTCATTTTTATGGACTGTTGCCCAGGTAAGGGGAGCCTTAGCCAAATCCAGAGTGGTTATGAGCAACACCCCCCTCCCCAGGGAGTCAGTGCCCAAATTTGGAGTCTTTGCATCCAGAACATTTCTAGCATTAACTGGCTGAGAAATTCAGCATGCCTGAGTTTGGGTACCCCAAGGATTTTACATGCAGCAGTGAACTGCTGAATTAAGCTAAGTGTTGGAAGACACTGGAGTTTTAATTATTAAGTTAGCCCTCTGCTTTAGCGAATGCACAAGCTGGCATATGCTTGGGAATGTTTCCCCTTCCAAACTCACAGCATCTGCATTTTTCAGATATTTGACCTTGATCTTGTGACCTTTCCTTTAGAATCCTGAGAGTTCTGGGAACATTCACAGAGCTGAGTGATGGGAGCAGAAACTAGACAGCAAATCATTTTTTGTTTTCTTTTTTTTTCCCCACTTAAATCCTGTGTTACCCCATTTCACAGTAGACCCAATTTCCCCTTCAGTTATTAATTTTATGTTAACCTATCACCTCAAGCTGACTTTACTTTTTTAATTGACATCACTAAAGCCCAAAACTATTAAAGCTATACGATCCACTTGCTAAGGCAAGCTGGCATTTCCTGATGCTTCTCTAGGCTAGGGTTTTCGAACTTTTTTGAATGTTGTTCAAATAAGAAATGCATTTTGTTTCTCTATCTAGCACACATACACATGTATACATATGATTGAAACAAAAGTTTCACAAAACTGTATTTCTCCCTACTGTATAAGATGCCCTATGTAAGGGGAATATGGCCCACAGCCAGATCTACCCTTTAACCTTTCCCTGCATCACCAATGAGCTAAAGACAGTCTTACATGTATAAATGACTGAAAAACAAATGAAAAGAATAACATCTATATTGAGGCATATTTACAGAATGTCATGAACCCTTAATCTTTGCATTTATTATCTCATTACATCTTTATACTAATTTGTCTTTGTGCTAATCAAAATCATGACCATAATAGAAATGGTTAACATAATAGAAATTAGTTAACAGTTTTTGAGTTTTGAGTGTGCTGGGCATTTTGGTAAATCTATTTTTATTTATTTTTTAAAAGATTTTAGTTATTTGACAGAGAGAGAGAGAGCAGAATGGCAGAATGGCAGGAAGAGGGAGAGAGAGAGAGAAGCAGGCCCTCCTCTGAGCAGTGAGCCCAATGCAGGGCTTGATTCCAGGACCTCAGGATCATGACCTGAGCCAAACGCAGACACTTAACCGACTGAGCCACCCAGGTGCCCTGGTAAATGCTTTAGATGATGCATTTATTTAATCTTCTCTACTCTATGAGGCAGGGAGCATTAGTATTCCCATTCTACAGATGAAGAAACCGAGGCTTAACCAGGCTAGGTAACTTGCACAGGTTCACACAACTAGGAGGTGTCAGTTAGGATTTGATCTTAGGCTTCTCTGCTTCCAGATCTGTGGTTTTTACTGCTCTTGGTGTTTGCGGCTCCTAACCACAACTTGACACATAGGATGGGCCCGACACATATTTGAAGAATGAATGAATACACACATGAATGGATGAAGGATACAGGGATAGAATGATGATTTCTTATGATTCTAACCAACTATGGGGACACAGATAAATTAAGTGATTCCTCTGTGCTTTAAAAAGCAAGCAAACAGGGCACCTGGGAGGCTTAGTTGGTTAAGCATCTGACTTCCACTCAAGTCATGATCTCAGGGTCCTAAGATCAAGCCCTTAGTCAGGCTCCACTCTCTCTGTCTCTCTCTCTCTCTCTCTCTTCCTCTGCCCTTCCCCCTGCTTGCACGCACACGCACACGCGCGCACACACACACACACACTCCCTCTCTAAAAATAAAATAAATAAACAAGCAAAGTAAATGTCTCATTTATTGAGTGCCAAAAAGTGCATGTAAGTGCTTTCAATACCCTTTCTCATTTGACCCTCATAATGACACTAGGAAGCAGGTGCTATCCCTATTTTGCAGAAGAGACTGAGGTTCGGAGAGGTTAAGTACCTTGCTAAGATAAAACAGCCAGTATTCACGGGACGCCTGTGTGGCTCAGCGGTTGAGGGTCTGCCTTTGGCTCAGGGTGTGATCCTGGGGTCCTGGAATCAAGTCCCATATCTGGCTTCCTGGATAGAGCCTGCTTCTCTCTCTGCCTGTGTCTGTGTGTTTCATGAATAAATAAATGAAACCTTTAAAATAAAGCACCAGTATTCAGACCTGATGTGACAAACATCGTATTTTTATTTTTTCAAACATCATATTTTTAATCACAATGCCATGTGCCTCTATTTATTAATTTCTTGGGTTTTTTTAAGTGTATTTGTTTAAGTAATCTCTACAGCCAACATGGGGCTTGAATTCCAACACAGCCAGCTAGGCACTCCCATTTATTATTATTTTTTTAAAGATCTTATTTATTCATAGAGACACAGAGAGAGAGAGAGGCAGAGACACAGGCAGAGGGAGGAGAAGCAGGCATCATACAGAGAGCCTGACCTGGGACTCGATCCAGGGCCTCCAGGATCACGCCCTGGGCTGCAGGCGGCACTAAGCCACTGCGCCACCGGGGTTGCCCCCATTTATTAATTTTTAACGCCACTGTAATACCCCATGGTTTTTCAGGCAAAATAAACAATGCATCACAGGCTTCATTAATAACTGTAATGTTTTATAATCACATATTTCTCTATCAAAAAATTCAAAACCCAAAGTGGAAGAAGCAGAGGAAGTATAGAGATGTCTTTTAGTACATTTGATATAAAGATTGTGTTATTAAAATGTTGTTGCATAATCTTTGCAAATTTTCTATATATCTAAAATTATTCTAAAATTAACAGTTTGAAAAAATTTAAATTAAATTAACAGGTTTGAGGTGCCTGGGTAGCTCAGTAAGTAGGTTAAGCATCTGACTTAGGCTCAGGTCATGGTCTCAGGGTCCTGGGAGTGAGCCCCACCTCAGGTTCCCATTCAGCAAGGAGTTTGTTTGTCCCTCTGCCTCTACCCCAGCTCGTTCTCTCTCTTTCTTTCTCTCTCACTTTCTTTCAAATAAACAAACCTTTTACAAAAAAATAAAATTAAATTAACAGTTTATTTTTAAAAAACCACTGAGGCACATGAAAAATGTTTAATTCATCATTAGGAAAATGCAAACCAAAACCGCAATGAGGGATACCTGGGTGGCTCAGAGGTTTAGTGCCACCTTCGGCCCAGGGTGTGATCCTGAGTGCCGGGATTGAGTCCCACATCGGGCTCCCTGTGAGGAGCCTGCTTCTCCCTCTGCGTATCTCTGCCTCTCTCTGGGTCTGTCATGAATAAATAAAAATCTTAAAAAAACAAAACAAAACAAACCCACAATGAGACAGATACTATCATACACCCACCAGGATGGGTATAGTTGTGTTTTTTTGTTTTTTTGGTTCTTTTTTTTAATTGAAAATAACAAATGAAGATGTGTGGAAATCCGAACACTTATACGTTGCTGGTGGGACTCTCAATGATGTAGACACTGTGCAAAAACGGTTTAATGGTTCCCTCAGTAAGTTAAACAGAGTTACCATATGACTCAACAATTCCACTCGTAGGTATATATGACCCAAAAGAATTGAAAATAAATGTACAAACAAAAACTTGTACATGAATGTTCATAGCAGCATTCACAATATCCAAAGGTGGAAACCACCCAAATGTCTGTCGACAGATGAATGGATAAACATAATGTGGTCATCCATACAATATAATACTATGCAGCTATAAAGAGAAACAAAATACTGATACATGCTATAACATGGAAGAACCTTGAAAACTTGATGTCAAGGGATGGCTGGGTGGCTCAATGGTTGAGCACTTGCCCTCAGCTCAGGTCGTGATCCCAGGGTTCTAGGACCAAGTCCTGCATCAGGCAGGGAGCCTACTTCTCCCACTGTCTATGTCTCTGCCTTTCTCTGTGTGTGTCTCATGAATAAATAAATAAAATCTTTAAAACAACAAAAAAGAAAACATGATGTCAAGTGAGAGAAGCTGAATAGAAAAGACCACATATTCTATGTTTCCATCTATATGAAATGCCCAGAATAGGCAAATCCATAGAGAGAGGAAATGAATTAGTGGTTCTTAGAAGGCAAGGAGTTGAGGGGATCAGGAGAAGTGCCATGAATGGTTATGGGATTTCCTTTTGTGGGGAGGAAAATGTTCTAGACCTAAATAGTCGTGTTGGTTGCACAACGGAATTTACTAAATGTCACTGAATTATATACATTAAAATGATTAAAATGGTGAATTTTATGTTGTCTAAATTTTACCTAAATTAAAAAAAAATACTCTGACAGCATTAAAAACTGTGATTATACTATAATTATATAGAATGTGCTGGAGTAGACAACATAATGTAGAAAGCAAAAGAATTAACTATTCCATGAAAACCAGTGCTCGGTACAGCACCTTGCTGCAGAGCATGGACTTTCATAATTGGCAGCTCTAGAACTAAAGCCTTGCGTTTGCGTGTCACATCACGGTTACATATCCTTTTTTTTTTTTAAGATTTTATTTATTTATTCATGATAGACAGAGAGAGAGAGAGGCCCCACGCCGGGAGCCCGACTCAGGACTCCATCCTGGGACTCCAGGACCGCACCCTGGGCCAAAGGCAGGCGCCAAACCGCTGCGCCACCCAGGGATCCCCACGGTTACATATCCTTAGGTAAGTTTTATACCCTGCCTGAGACTCACTGTCCTCATTCATAAACTGTGTATTAGTGCCGTTGGCATGGTGAAATGCTTTTTCTATTAGTTGTCACTTAGCGTAAAAGTGATAATGATGAGGAGGTTGAATGCATATTTCCTCTTTTTCATTTGTATCTGTTCTGAGTGTTGCTAACCTACCTGGTGATCATTACATTAAAAGCAAAATGATCTGGTTTTGGGGAGATAACAATCACATTTTTATATCTACATGTGGCTTTCTACATCCTAGGATAAGTATCCTGTGAACAGGTCTTTATAAAGTAGTTTCCAAAGAAGAATAGCAAACCACTATAACTATTATTTGGGGCTATGTTGAAATTTAGGCTAAATATTGCTATTACTAAAATTTCTAGAGTGGTCCCAACCTATTATTAAGTAAGAATTATCATGTTATCTAGGAATTGATGGAAAAGACTCTATGAAGAAAAAAGATATCTACTTTTCCTTCCCTTCCCCTTGAGGATAACTAAGCTGTCACTGTGAATATCAAGACTGCTATTTCTTCTTCTATTTGCATATGGCATCCTCCCAGGTAATTTATGGAGCAAATCTTGACACAGCTCCTGCAGAAAGCCTATAGCTCCTTAAGTGTCACCAGTAACAGAAAGGCCAAAACATTTAAAGAGGCAGAGGGAATTCATCTCCCAAAAGGTTCAAACACAAGACTCTCTGCCCTCCACCATACATAATTCTTCCACCCACACAACTCAGCCTTGTAAGGAAGACAATGACACTTCTAGAACCCTGCCCTCTAGCCTCTGCTCCTTTTCCTCTCTGGCTCTCCAGGGAGTTGAGGAATGCTGGAAAGAGCTGCAGGGTTTGGCTCTCAGTTGGTCAACCTCGATGCTGATTTCTCTATGGGACATTTTCAATCTCCGTTCTTGGCGTTGAGCTGCAGCAAGACAAGAGCTGCCAGCTGAGTGAATATTCATCCAAGGTCTGGAGGAGGGGTGGGAGGTGGGGGAGTCAGATGGATATCTGACGAGGGAAGGATTGAGCAGAGTTCCCATCCCTGCTCACACATCCTGGTCTTCCTAACAACGGTAATGAAGTTTGACTGCCCTACCTGATTAAAACCATCAAAATAGCTGAACCCCTCTTTCTTATTCTGTATTCTTTATCTGACTCCTCCAACAAGGTGGAATGTCCTGTGTTCATTTTAGTGGCACCTATACTTTTTTCAGGCATTTGTTCCTTCCAAAATATTTCCTGAGTACCTACTATGGACCGACAATTTGCTAAGTGCTGGGTACTGATTCAGCTTTTATTCAAGAAATATTGATTGTGCGCCTAACACACATCAGGCATTTGACCTACGAGGGAAGAAGTGAGCAAGTAAATGGACAGAGGCTCCATCCTCATGGAGCTTACATTTTAGTGGAGTGATATAAAAATGAGAATATAGTCTGTGAGTAGCATAGGTGCTATGCAATGTGGGAAGAGGCGACCGTGAGGCCCCGGTCGGGGATTGCTCTTATGTATAAGGGAGTCCGGGAGGCCTCCTGGCTAAATTTATATTTGAGCAGAATCCTGACAGAATGAGACACAGGACCAAGAGAATGGCCTGGAGACAGTGTTCCAGACAGAGGGAACAGCAGGGGCAGAGCCCCGAGTTGGGAGGGTGCTTGGTGTGGCAGGGAAATACAATAGACCATGCTTTTACCTTCATGGAATGTAGGGCATAGGAATCAAATATTCCTTTGTCTAAATCCGAGGGGACCTATGTGCCAAGAAGAATACACAGATGGGGCTGGAAGATCCTACAAAGACACCTGATCAAAGTTGAGGGAAGGATTGCTTTAGGGAATATAGTTTCTTTTTTTGTTTGTTTTTAAGATTTTATTTATTTATTGATTGATTGATGAGAGACACAGAGAGAGAGGCAGAGACACAGGCAGGGGGAGAAGCAGGCCATCAGCGTCTAGGACTCGATTCCGGGACCACAGGATCATGACCTGAGCCGAAGGCAGACACTTAACTGCTGAGCCACCCAGGTGTCCCCAACAATGTGGTTTAAACTGAAATGCAAAGAAGGAGACGTTAACTTAATGAAGAGGACTAAGACTCTGGGGTGTTAGGGAGGGTATTTCCCGTACAGGGAGCAGTGAGTATTCAAAGGGGTGGAAGGGAACAGGGCTAGTTCAAAGAAATAAAATATCCAGGGGTCTGCCTTGCAGAGAATGAAGAGGAACGCATCCTTGATAAGCTGGAAGATGTGAGTGGGGGACAAATCAGCCAGGTTCTCTACAGTTTGTAATTACTTAGTCGTTGAAGGAACTATGCTTACTGTCTGCCTTCCCTGCTGGAGCAAGTTCCAGAGGGCTGGGACCCTGTCTTGTTCACTACTGGGTCCCCAGCTCAGGCCCAGGATGTGGCCCACAGCACGGGTTTGTATTTGCTGACTGGCTGGCCTGCTTGCTGACATCTCCAGCCATCTAACAACAAACCAGCCTCAAGAGTGAAACTGCAGCCTACATTTTGTGCACAGCTGGCTCTGCCAGATTCAGGGTTTAGAAAAGGCCAAGCCAACTCGGCAGTATTCAGAGCTGTGATTTCTGTTTCAAAATCATAGATAGAAACTGACCATGACATTGGACAACTCCTCCCACTGAGAAGGAAAATCCAAATGTGGCACTTTAAAAAAAAAAAAAAGAAAGAAGGATTTTATTTATTCATTTGAGAGTGAGAGAGAGAGAGCAAGCACGAGGAGGGGGAGGGGCAGAGGGAGAAGGAGAAGCAGACTCCTCACTGAGCAGAGACCCCGACATGGGGCTCAATCCAAGGACCCTGGGATCATGACCTGAGCTGAGGGCAGATGCTTAACCAACTGAGCCACCCAGGTGCCCCTAAATGGCACTTTTCTACCTTAGCCATACTGAGGTGGGGCAGAGATTTCATCTCGACTTGGCCATCATCCTCTTCTCGGATGGATGCTCATTTGCACAGTGTTAAAGAGTACAAGTGTCGGATATGAAAACAATACTGTTCTTTTATTTCGGGATCATGTGTGGTATTACTTAAGCTACCTGAAACCCACCCGGTAGACTGATTGCCAAGACATCTTCACTGTGAGGGAATAAAAAGTGTAACAACTCTGTGGGACAAGGTGCAGAGATTTAGCCAAGCCCTCATTGTGTAAGCCTGAAGATTAACCTTTTGAGGACCATTCCTCATACCTGTCTCTTCAGCCTCCATTTCTCCCTCACCTCCTTCCCAGAAGCCCTCAACTTCCATTTCAGCAGAGCTGTGGTTCTGAGGGAGTGAATGCCATCCTCCCTAGGGCAGGCGCAGGTAACCCAGGTACAGCCTATAGGTCCACTTGGCTCACCCGGCTACGGTTGCTGGTACAGGGCTTCACACGGGCCCCCAGGCCTTGCATATGCAACGTGGGGACAGACGTTCCCTTCCGTCTGAGCTGTGTGGTGGCGTTGCAGATACCAGGCCTGGAACAGCAGTGCACGTTTTTGCACCAACCTGCTGTGCCCCTCTGGGGCCCGCACTCATTCAGAGGAGGCCAGAGGTGACACGTTGAAAGGAAAGAGCAGTGCAGCCCCAAAACACTGTGGACCTTGCAATCAAATCACATCTGAATTCTGTCCTGTTTTTGGACTCTTCCATTAGGTAAATCCATACATTCTGTTTACTGTTTAAACTGAGACTTCGGGCAGCCCTGGTGGCTCAGCGGTTTAGCGCCGCCTTCAGCCCAGGGCCTGGTCTTGGAGACCCAGGATCGAGTCCCATATCAGGCTCCCTGCATGGAGCCTGCTTCTCCCTCTGCCTGTGTCTCTGCCTCTCTCTCTGTCTCATAAATAAATAAAATCTTTAAAAAATAAAAAAAATAAACTGAGACTTCTGTAATCGGTGGCTCATTGTAGATGATAAAGGTGATGAAAATCCAGAAACAATTTTCTGCCCTCTAAAAATATGGCTGCCTGGAAGAAAACAGAATATGGTGGAACTTCTGCAAATCCATCTCTTAATTTTTTTTGGTGAGATCTTCCAAGAGTTAATGCCTTAAATATGTTTATGAAATTTTAAATAAGTAAAAATGCATGTATTTTCTTTTAAAATGCCAGTAGTAGGGCACCTGGGTGGCTCAGTCGGTTAAGCATCTGCTTTCACTCAGGTCATGATCTCGGGGTCCTGGGATTGCTCAGCGGGGATTCTGCTTCTCCCTCTCCCTCTGCCCTTCCCGCCACACCCCCACCCCACTCATGCTCTCCTTCTCTCTCTCTCTCTCTCAAATAGACAAAATCTTTTAAGAAAATGCCAACAGTACGAAAGGTATACAGTGAAAGGAGAGTCTCCATCCTCCCATCTCAGCTCCCCTCCCCAAAGGAAACATTTTAACTACACTTTTTAACTTACTGTGTATACTTCCTAAGAGATTCTGTACATAGAGCTCCCTTTTTGTTTACAAAATGGTGTTTTGTGCTGTCAGCCTTTGGCTTAGAAACATATCTCAGAGTTTGTTCCCTATCAGAAAATATTTCAGCTGCTTCTTATATAAGGCAACATGGCAAAGAATTTTTGGTTCATTTCATTGTCACCTGCAAACAGGGAGTACTTAAGCTTGTTTAATCAGCATAGTGAAGCAATAATAGCAAACACCTTCACAGGCTTCTGAGGAAATCCATTTAAAATTATTAAACAGCGCCAAACTATCCCATGTTTCGGTTTTGTAACTTATTAAACCAATCTCCTATAGAGAGTCATTTAGGTTGTAACCTTTAGCTGTCAACAAATGTTATGTATGCTCCTTTGTTGGAAAACTGCATAAAATGTCCTAAACAACAGTCTGTATAAATAGACGCTGTTGAACCAAAAGTTTTTTTTTTAACTTTTTTTTTTTTACTTTTATTTTTGTATTTATTTATGATAGTCACAGAGAGAGAGAGAGAGAGAGAGAGAGAGAGAGGCAGAGACACAGGCAGAGGGAGGAGCAGGCTCTATGCACCGGGAGCCCGATGTGGGATTCGATCCGGGGTCTCCAGGATCGCGCCCTGGGCCAAAGGCAGGCGCCAAACCGCTGCGCCACCCAGGGATCCCTGAACCAAAAGTTTTAAACTTAAGACCCTGAACAAAAGAATTCAAAATCTGGTTTTGTTGGGCTTTTTTTTTTTTTTTTTGGCATTTAACCCTCCCCCCCTACAAATAGATGGACTGCTTTTTCTCATTCATTCACTTATTCAACAAATATTTATTAAGTACTCACTCCTTGCCAGGGAATATTTTGGGTTCTTACTTCAAAGGCTGAACAACTAACATATGTTCATTTGAGAAGAAGGGAGGAAAGTCCAATGAATATACAGTCCTCTGTGGTCATTTAGATATTCTAATATCTAAGGGATTTTGGTTTTAACAGCTTCACACTTAACTTCAGTACAAACCAACTCAGTCTTGGGGGCATCTGGGTGGCTCAGTCGGTTAAGCATCTGCCTTTGGCTCAGGTCATGATGCCAGAGTCCCCAGACAGAGGCTGGCATTGGGCTACCTGGTCAGTGGGGAGTCTGCCTCTCTCTCTCTGCCCCTCACCTTGCTCGTGCTCTCTCACTCTCTGTCTCAAATAAATAGAACATTAAAAACAAAATAAAACAAAGTAACTCAGTCTTGGACCTGAAGGGGTCATTTCTGTGCTAGATAATTTTTTAAAGATTTTATTTATTCATTCATTCATTCATTCATTCATTCATTCATTCGAGACACAGAGGGAGAAGTAGGCTCCTCACAGGGAGTCTGACGCGGGACTCGATCCCCAGACTCAGGATCACACACTGAGCCGAAGGCAGATGCTCAACCACTGAGCCATTCAGGCGTCCCAGTGCTGGATAATTTCTAAGTGAGAAAAGCAAGGAACCAATAGTGCCTTCTAAAGAGAACCTTTCACAAGATCCTTTACTTCAAGAAACGGCTCCAGGCCATTTGTTGGCTCTTGCTTTCCCCACCAAGCCTGATTGGATCAGGGGAAGACATGGACTTAAAGGCAGCCACTTTATAAGTTGACTGGTGGCCTATGAGCTGGCCTGGCTCTAGAGCTTTGCCCAAAAGGAATGATGGTAACAACATTGCACCAATCAGATTCTCTCTTTGAGTTGAGCTGCAGAGAAAACAGAATAAATGTTTAGCTAAGGAAGCACAACCCAAAAGAGAGTAGTGGCTGAGTCATGTAACTGTTGGGGTCTTGTAGTCAATGTTTTCAAACCCTATGGTTTCAAAGCCTGTGGTTACCCAGAGCTAACCAAGTCAAGTATTTACCTTAATTTTAGGGCAACCGTTCTCAAACTTGAGCAGGCAATCCTTGCCTCTGGACTATTTCATTAAGTAAGGCCATATGTCCTGTTTATTGTTTACATTGAAACTTCTGTTATTGGTTAACACATAATCATCCTACATGGTAGGGTCCATGGAAATTCATAAATAGTTTTCTGTCCTCACCTGGAGGGCCTGTGAAAACACAGAAGATTGTTCCACCACCAGAATCTCTCATTCAGTGGATCTAGGGGTTGGTGCCAAGAATTTACATTTCCAACAAATTGCTAGTTGGTGCTGATGGTGGGATTCCAAGGACCACAATTTGAGAACCACTACTCTAGAGAAATCTTCTACCCATTCAAGTCTCTATGAAGCATAAGGGACCTGTTCTTTTTTTTTTTTTTTTTTAAGGGTCCTGTTCTTACTGTTAGGCTGGAGTGTTCCATTTTCTGAATCCCTGTGATACCATTGTACCACAAAGCTGGTATTCCTGATTGCCTTATAACATCTCCACATTATTTGAGCTAATACGAATGAATCCTTACCACAATATGAGCCTAACAACTAGAATACAGTCACAGCTATCTTATATTGAGCCCTTATTCTGTACAGATAGAAATCATTCAATAAATGATAACTAGATGTTCTCTCAGGAATCGCAATGAATCTTACAAATATTCTATCCCTAAATTTGTTATTGCAATATTATTTTGTATTTTTCTTTAAAAAATGTTTAATTTCCTCTTGATTCTTACCATCAAGTATATAAGAAGCAATTTTGTCTCAGCATTTGCAATTTTCTCTACAGGTGCAATGTTCCATTCCATCATATCCTCAAACATACTAAAACTCAGAGAAAATAAGGAGCATTGCTCACAAAATCAGACTGAATTCTTCCTGTGACCTAGATATACTGTTTCTGACCAATTAGTATGTTATTAAAATGTCTTACCTATGAGGAAATCTGAGATCACATTTATTACAAATGGAAGTAGGAAGACCTGTTAGAAGTTAGTGTATATAAGGCCTTATCCTTATAATCTCCGGTCTCATTCTTTACTTTCTATTTATGTCTTTTGTCAAACTTTAAAAGGAAATATTTATTTTATGATTACTAGACTCTGAACTTCATGAGATCGGCAAGCAGATCCATTTGCCCAACAATTTTTCCTTAATGCCTAAAAGACATAACAGGTGTGCAGTAAATATTGGTGGATGTTTTGGACTTGATGTTTGTATTCCCTCAAAATCCTATCCCCAACGTGATGGAATTCAGAGGTGGAGACTTTGGGAGCTAATTAGGTCATGGGGTAGAGCCCCCATGAATGTAATTGGCATCCTGATAAGAAGAGGCTTGATTGCTCCCTTGCCCACTTACCGCCATGTGAGGATACAATGGGAAGAGGGCAGTTTATGGCCCAGAAGGGGGCGCTCATCAGAACCCGACCATTGCTGGCACCCTGGTCTTGAACACCCAGCTTCCACGACTGTGAGAAATAAATTTCTGTTATTTATAAGCCACCCAATTTATGGTACTTTGGTTCAGTAGCCCAAGCAAGACCAAGGCTGGAATTGAATTCATCAGGCCATATATCCATTATTAAAATGTACTAAGTCAAGAGTAGTTTATATAACAAAACTAAACTAAAAACATGGACATAAAGTAAAATAATATATTGAAAATACAAAAGCTCATTTCGTAATCCAGTGCAAAGGAAGGAGAAGCAACATGGCTAGGAATTTCTTTATTCATTCTACTGATAGGAATACTACCTGTGGCCAAGGGCAAGTCATTTAGTCTGTTTCATCGGTGAAGTGAGGCAACCACCTTCACAGACTTCTGAGGAAACAATCCATTTAAAATGATTGTGTTCTACATACTGTAAAAGAAATATAAGAGAACCCATAATAAAAACGACAGTCTGATACACCAAAATGGCTCCTTTCATCTCAAGACCTTGAGGCATTTTGCAAATGATAATTATCTCTTACATCATCCCCTCTGAGGTAAGAATTATTTTCCCCATTTATAACTGAGCCTACATAAAATTATTTCTCCCAGAGTCCCAAGTCATGACGGCTCTTTGAATCCCTCACCTCCTGAGATGCGTGTAAGTTAGCACATAAATCACGTTGTTAAAGAAAACTTTACATCAGGGCAGAGTTAATGTTTGAGCTATCAGGAGACTAAGCTCATTAGAGATTTTAGATTTCAAGTAGAAATTCCCCAGTGATGAGCGGAAATGGGAACTGACTGGCAGATTTTCAAGACAAAAATCGTCTCAGTTCTACTTCATATTTTAATGACATTTTCAATATTTGAATGGCCTAAGAGATGAATTGACTTCAGAACACATTCTGAAAATGTAGGTGACCTGGAGCCAAAATAAAGAATATCTGACCAAGTATACATTCTCAAAGGAATGATAATAAAATCCTAGACTGGGAGAATGTTCCATTTTATTGCCCAAATCCATAGAAATTCACCATGGCGGATCAAACTTTTAATATCTGGTCACAACAGGACATCATTCTTAATGATACCCAGCTGCAGAGAGTATGTGCTTGGAATTTTCATCCTTACCTTTGTGCTGTGACAGATCTTACATTTAGACGTACAAAATTTTAAACTTTATTCGCAAAGAGTTACAGGTAACAAGAAGAAGTCATAGGATGTACAAAATACTGCATATATCCCTTACCTAGATTCACCAATTGTTAATGTTTTGCCCATTTACTTGTCATTCTCATATGTAAAATTTTCTCCCTAGCCATCTGTAGCTAAGTTGCATTCATCATGTTGCCTTATCCTTAAATTCCTCAATGTGTATTTCCTAGGAACTAGGGCATTCTCTTACATAACCACACTAGAGTTCCCACCTTCAGGTAATTAAACATTGATCAACATTTTTATTTAATCCACTGTTCATATTCCAATTTTGTTGACCCGTCCATTTTAAGGACCTTTATTGCATTTTTCTCCGGTACAGCATTCAGACCAAAATTGCATATGACATTTTGTTACTGTCTCCTTTAATTTCGATCAGTTCTTCAGCCTTTCTTAACTTTCATGACAATGACATTTTTTTTTTTTTAAAGATTTTATTTACTCATGAGAAAGAGAGAGAGAGAGAGAGAGGCAGAGATGTAGGCAGAGGGAGAAGCAGGCTCCATGCAGGGATCCTGACGCGGGACTCGATCCAGGGTCTCTAGGATCACGCCCTGGGCCGAAGGTGGCGCTAAACCGCTGAGCCACCTGGGCTGCCCAACGTTGACATTTTTGAAGAACACAAGTCCATTTTTAAATAGATTACAAAGAAACAAATTTTTGAGAAATGTAGTTTTTGTGGTTCTTGTTACTGTCATCTTTGTTCACTCCTTCTCTTTACACTAAATTTAGGATGCTCAAAACTCATTAACTTACATTCTGCTAAGTTGAAATTTGTGAAGTTTTTGAAATGCTCTCTGTCAGCTGAACTTGCTAAGCAATTCTTAAAAGCTGAAGGGTTGTAAGGATGGCCATTTAGCTTACTTAAGGAAATCAATAGTGCCCTGCTTAGGTACTGTTTACAAACAAGGGAGGAGTTCATTGCAAATAGCAATATACGTAGTATTACGTAGTTACCAAATGTAGGGATCAAATGGGGGGTGGGGGGGACTGTGTTTCTGTTTTCTTGTACACACAGCCATGTTTCAACTGGAGACAAGATGATTGATGCTCATAGAGAAGGAATTAGCCTACAAGTCACACAGCTAGTAAGCAGCCTAGCAGGGGTTTGAATACGTCTCTAAATCCCACCCTGCTAGGCCTACTGTGTGCCAGATTGGTTTGCATGGTGTGCGTCCTAACAGTGCTGGATTTCTAGTAGGCAAATTATATGTGCTCACACACAAGCAAAGTGACCTCACTAAAAAAAGATTGTTTATGAATTAAAAACTGCTATTTTAAGGAGATCAACAATGAAGTATTGTGGGAAAAGTAGAATTTTGGTCTTCTTTTCACTTGTCTTAAGGTGGTTTTTTATTTTGAAAGTAGTAGGTGGGGTGTGGGAAGTAATCATCATAATCTTTCCAATGCTCAGAGCCTCGTAAAGTTCTAAATCCAGGTTTGGGTCCTTTAAAAGTAATAAAACATCATTTTACTTAAAAATATTCTTTTTATTATTTTACAGAAAGCTTCCCCCACACTGAGTTAATGAATTTTTCCTGCAAAATACAGTCGTGAGAGACTTTGCTTTAGAATTCCCTGACTCAGAGCACTTATGGAACAATTAGAACAGCTCCAGAGATAAAGAGAATTGCCTGATAGAAAAATATACGTTTCTGTTAAGAGAAAGTTACAGTGGAGTTTGCAGGATAGCCTCCCTTTCTGATTTGTCATTGTTTTTCTTTGGTCAGCTAAGGATTAAATTCTTTCTTCATATTCAGATAAAGTGCCCATCTGGACACTTAATAGCCCACTCTACTTATAGTTGATTTTTATTTCTTTAAGTATTTGTTGGTTTGTTTTTTACTGAGGTCCATAGAGGGATACATTTTGGGGAGAGTCTGTTAAGAGTATGAAAGGAATTATATTGTCTTAAGGAAGGATCATGAAATAGTCCAGCGACTCATACTTTAAACACTCCTTTTTTATTTTTTATTTTTTTATAAAGATTGTATTTATTTATTCATGAGAGACACAGAAAGAGAGGCAGAGACACAGGCAGAGGGAGAGGCAGGCTCCATGCAGCAAGCCCGATGTGGGATTCGATCCCGGGAATCTAGGATCAGGCCCTGAGCCAGAGGCAGACGCTCAACCGCTGAGCCACCCAGGCGTCTCTATATGTGTGATTTAAGTATCCATAAGTATGATTGATTTTATTTAAGTTATATGAATTCTCTCCTAATTGTCCTGGCCTCAAAAATTATGGGAACGAAAAGAAGACATAAACCTCCTTTTGCACTTTATCTATATAAACAGATGAATGAATGTGGTATAATAAACATGTGCATGTTTACAATAACTGGCATGATGCTGTCCTGAGCGGCTGGTGGACAGGCCAGGTGGTGGTGGTAAGTGCCCCTAGTAACTACTGAGCAGTTGCTATTTGCAGGCATAGAGGGAAGCAATTCACTTTCATTTAATCCTCACCTAAAACCTCAGAGGCAGTGATTGTTACGATCAATTTTGTAAAAACATGTATCTATTTATTTCTTTAAGAAAGCTCTTTACCCTATGTCGGGCTTAAACTTCCAGCCCTGAGATCAAGAGTTGCATGCTGTATGGACTGAGCCAACCAACGCCCCTGTTATAATCAGTTTTACAGATGAAGACAGTGAGGCTCAGAAAGGCTGAGAAAGTGAAAGCTCCACAGCAAATGTTTCCCTTTACTGTGTCTCTAGAGGCTGCACAGATCTCACTGGCAGTCATCAGGAGGGTGAATTGGAAGGGGATTGAATGGTTCTGCAAACTAGGGAAGGACCTATTGCAGTAGTCCGGGTAAGAGGTAATGACAACGGGTACTGGAATTTTTTAATTCCTTTTTTTTTAAATCCATTCTCCCACCCTCCACCCCCTACCACTGGCAACCACTATTCTCTTCTCCGTATTTATGAGCATGGTGTTTGTGTGTGGGGTGTGTGTCTTAGACTCCATATATAAAAGATATCATATAGTATTTGTCTTTCTCTGCCTGACTTATTTCACTTGCCATGATATCCTTGAGGTCCATCCACATTCTTGTAAAGGTCACGATTTCATTCTTCTTTATGGATGAATAATATTCCATTGTATAAACATATCCTGTCTTCTTTATCCATTCATCCTGTCATGGTCACGTAGGTTGTTTCTATGTCTGGGTATCATAAATAACTGCAATGAACATGGGGGTGCAAAAATTTTTTTGGTGGTGTGTTTTATTTCTTTGGATAAATATTTCTTTGGTGTGTTTTATTTCTTTGGATAAATATTTCTTTGGATAAATAAATGAAAGTGCTGGATCATATGGTAGTTATACTTTTAATTTTTTGAGAAACTTCTATAGTATTTTCCAGAGTGGATACACTGATTTACATTCCCACCAATACTGCACAAAGATCCCCTTTTCTCCAATCCTCACCAACACTTGTTATTTCTCGCCTTTCTGTTACTAGCTATTCTCAAGAGATGTGAGGTGATATCTCATTGTGGTTGTGATTTGTATTTTCCTGATGATTAGTGATGTTGAGTACTTTTTCATGTACCTATTGGCCACCTGTAAGTCTTTTTTAGAAAAATGTCTATTCAGATCATCTACTCATTTGTCAATCAGATAATTTGCTTTTTGCTATTGATATTTGTGAGTTCTTTATATATTTTGGATATTAAACCCTTAACAGATATCTGATTTGCAAATATTTTCTCCCATTCATTTTTTTATTTTATTTTTTTATTTTCTCCCATTCAGTAGGTTGCCTTTTTATTTTATTGGTCTCCTTTGTTGTTGTTGTTGTTTTTAAAAACCTCAGCTTAAAATAAATAAATTAAATAAATAAATAAATAAAAACCTCAGCTTAGTGTTTTTTTTTTTTTTTAAGATTTTATTTATTTATGAGAGACAGAGAGAGAGAGAGAGAGAAAGAGAGAGAGAGAGAGAGAGGCAGAGACACAGGCAGAGGGAGAAGCAGGCTCCATGCAGGGAGCCTCACGTGGGACTCCATCCCAGGTCTCCAGGATCATAGGTGCTGCTAAACTGCTGAGCCACCCGGGCTGCCCTGGCCTCCTTTGTTGAGCAGAAATTTTTCTGTATGATGTAGTACATTTATTCATTTTTGCTTTTGTTGCTTTTGCTTTTACTTTGTTGTTGTTGCTCTTTTTGTTGTTTTTTGTTGCTTTTGCTTTTAGTGTCAGATTGAAAAAATCATTGCTGAGACCTATGTCAAGGAGTTTACTGCCTATGTTTTCTTTCAGGAGTTTTATGGTTTCAGGTCTTACATTCAAGTCTATAATCCATTTTGAGATAATTTTTGTGTATGGTGTAAGATAGGGGCCCAGTTTTATTCTTTTGCAAATGGATTCCAGTTTTCCCAGCACTATTCATTGAAGAGACTGTCCTTTCCTCTTTGTATAGTCTTGGATCCATTGTAAATTAATTGATCATATACACATGGGTTTATTTCTCTATTTTGATCCAGTGATCTACATTTCTGTTTTTATGCCAATAAAATACTTTTTCAAAATTACTGTGGGCTTTATAATATAGTTTGAAATCAGGAAGAACAATGTCTCCATTTTGTTCTTCTTTCTCAAGATTCCTTTGGCTATTTGGGGTCTTTAGTGGTTCCATAGAAATTTTAAGATTATTTATTCTATTTTCTTGACAAATACCATTGGAATTAAAAAAATTTATTTACTTATTCATGAGACACACACAGAAAGAGAGAGAGAGAGAGAGAGAGAGAGAGGCAGAGACACAGGCAGAGGGAGAAGCAGGCTCCATGCAGGGAGCCCGACGTGGGACTCAATCCCGGGACTCCAGGATCAGGCCTTGGGCTGAAGGCGGTGCTAAACTGCTGAGCCACCCGGGCTGCCCCCACTGGAATTTGGTTAGGGATTGCATTGAATCTATAGATTGCTTTGGGTAGTATGAAGATTTTAACAATATTCCTTCAATTCATGAGTACAGAATATATTTCCATTAATTTGTGTCTTCAATTTCTTTCATGAATATCTTAAGCTTTTTAATGCATAAATCTTTCACTTCTTTGGTTAAATTTATTCCTATTCCTATTTTTGATGCAATTTTAAAGGAGATTGTTTTAATTTCTCTTTCTGGTTATTCATTATTAGAGCAGAGAAATGCAACTGATTTTGTGTATTGGTGTTGTATCCTGCAACTTCACTGAATTCATTTATTAGTTCTAGGGGTTTTTTGATGGGGTCTTTAGAGTTTTCTATACATAATGTCACATCATCTGCAAATAGTCAGTTTTACTTCTTTCTTTTCAGTTCAGATGCTTTTTATTTCTTTTTCTTGCCTAATTGCTCTGGTTAGGATTCCCAACATCCTGTTGAATAAAAGTGATGAGAGTAGGCATCATTGTCTTGTTCCTGATCTTAGAGGAAAAGCTTTCAGCTTTTCACCATTGAGTATGATGTTAGCTGTGGGCTTGTCATATACGGCCTTTATTATGTTAAAGTATGTTCCCTTCCATATGCACTTTGTGAAAATT
Organism: Canis lupus dingo; assembly: GCF_003254725.2. Taxonomy (NCBI): domain Eukaryota; kingdom Metazoa; phylum Chordata; class Mammalia; order Carnivora; family Canidae; genus Canis; species Canis lupus. The sequence continues at coordinate 25,504,281 of NC_064262.1, read as the reverse complement.
TTTACACAAATGGATGTTATGGACTAGAATTTTGAGGGTGAGTGGATGGAGATGCTCAGGTCTTTTTTTTTTTTTTTTAAGATTTTATTTATTTATTAATGAGAGATACAGAGAGAGAGAGAGAGCGAGAGAGAGCGGCAGAGACACAGGCAGAGGGAGAAGCAGGCTCCATGCAGGAAGCCTGACGTGGGACTCAATCCCGGGTCTCCAGGATCAGGCCCTGGGCTGAAGGCGGCGCTAAACCGCTGAGCCACCGGGGCTGCCCAGATGCTCAGGTCTTTTTTTTTTTTTTTTTTTGATGCTCAGGTCTTAATGATGGATTTGATAGGTACATGTGGGAGAGGGTAGTAATGAGGATAAACCCTGAATTTTTCCCTGGCATGGTATGAAATATAATTTGGTCTTTGTCCCTGTTTCTGGCACAATATAATTTGGTCTTTGTCCCTGTTTCTGCTAAAACCTTTGGAATTTCCAAAGTGATGAGAGCAAACAAAGATGTCTTTTATTATATTGAAGTGATGATTTTTGGATCCACCTAAGGATGAGGGCTGGTTGTCCGGGGAGGCGACCATGTGATTAGAGGGTTGAAACTTTCAGTCCCATCCCCTGACCTCTGGGGAGGGAAGAGGTTGAATCGTATGCCTATGTAGTAGAACCACCATGAAACCCCAGAAGGATGGGGTTCAGAGAGCTTCTGGGTTAAGGAACACATGGAGGTGCTGAGAGACTGACTGACCTGGAACGGGCCTGAAAGCTCCCCATCCTTTCTCCAAGCCTTGCCCTATGCATCTCTTCCATCTGGCTGTTCCTGAGTTACATCCTTTTATAATAAGCCTGCAGCCTAGTAAGTAAAATGTTTCTCTGACTTCTGTGGACATCTCTAACAAATCAATCTAACCCAAGAAGGAGATCACAGGAACCTCTGGTTTGTAGCCAGTTGGGGACAACCTGGACTTTGATTGGCATCTTGAGTTGGAGGGTGACATTAGAACCTACACTGTGTAACTGGTCAGTCAGAAGCACAGGTTTGTGGCTGGCATAGGAAGTGGAAGAGAGGTTCGCGGTCTTGTGGGAATGAATCCTTAACTTGTGGAATATGATGCTGTCTCCTGGTAGAGAGTGTTGAATTTGAGATTTGAGTTGAATTGAGTTGAATTTTAAGGCACCCAGTTAATGTCCAAGAATTGCTTAGTAATGTGGGTGGACCCTCCCCTCTACATACACACTCATACATTGGAATTGAGTCCAGGAACCCAAAAACACATGGCAAGAGTAGATGGTAGTGGAGGAGCTCTGAAGGAAAAGATCTGTCAAACCCTAGTCATCTGATTCCTTGTCGGAGGAAAGCCGGTCAGAATTAGCAGAAGGTCAGAATGATGAAATATTTTAAAGGAAACAATTTCGTCATTTTGAGGAAGAGGAACCAGGCTATAGAATTTTCCCCTTGTCTGCACCAGGCACTTGTTTAATAAATTAGAAGTAAGGACACCTGGGTGGCTCAGCGGTTGAGCATCTGCCTTCGGCTCGGCGTGATCCCAGGATCCTGAGATCGAGTCTGGCGCCTGGCTTCCCGCAGGGAGCCTGCTTCTCCCTCTGCCTGTGTCTCTGCCTCTGTGTTTCTGCCTCTCTCTGTGTGTGTATGTTTCTCCTTAATAAATAAATAAATAAAATCTTTTAAAAAAAGAATTAGAAATAGTTTGTAATTCACAAACTGGCTGGACTGCAAGTGGTGCTTCTCAAGTGTTTGAAGGTGATTAAAGGCAGTTTTTTTTTTTAATTTTTATTTATTTATGATAGTCACACACAGAGAGAGAGAGAGGCAGAGACATAGGCAGAGGGAGAAGCAGGCTCCATGCACCGGGAGCCTGATGTGGGATTCGATCCCGGGTCTCCAGGATCGCGCCCGGGGCCAAAGGCAGGCGCCAAACCGCTGCGCCACCCAGGGATCCCCAGTTTGTTTTTCTAAGCAGTTTAAATATTCCCTCTGGAAATCTTGTTAAACTCTTCATTTGCTTTCCAAACTCTTTCTCTTTAAAAAGAGGAAAACATAAACTTCCATTGAGCCTTTGTCCCAATTAATGATGCTTTACACAATTTTGAGTAAATATTGACCTGCTGCATTAGCCTTCGTCTTCCTCCATGATCAATAGAGGCACTTTACACCAAGCGCTCAAAGCTATCTGGTTGCTATCAGTGATTATTTTAACGACTGTTCCAGGGAGTATTTTGCATTTTGTGGAATAGACTGGTCAGTGTGGGGTGGGGGTAGGACGCAGAGTCTCATAGCCTGCCTTGCCTGCGAACCAAGCACCAGATCATGGGACTAGGTAGTGGTGGAACTGTTTTCTCTCATCTCTGTTGAACACCTGCACATGCCAGATTTCTGCATACACTATCTTCTTTAGTCCTCACAACTACCGGACATGGAATATTTTATTCTGTCCATTTTGCAAGTGAGAGAACCAAAACTTTACATCTAACAGTCTGCTGACCATCTTTCTCCAGATATCCCTCAAGCAACGAGCCAAATATTATGTTCTTGACCTCTTCCTTTTATTTATTTATTTTTTTAAAAGATTTTATTTATCTATTCATGAGAGACGCAGATAGAGAGAGAGAGAGAGAGAGAGAGAGAGAGAGAGGCTGAGACACAGGCAGAGGGAGGAGCAGGCTCCATGCAGGGAGCCCGATGTGGGACTCCATCCTGTGTCTCCAGGATCACGCCCTGGACTGAAGGCAGCGCTAAACCGCTGAGCCACTGGGGCTGCCCAACCTCATCCTTTTAATTGACATCAATGGCATCCATCTATGATTAGAAATCTAAGCTCATTCTGATACCTTCTTCCCCCCTCTCTTTTTTTATTTTACTTTGTACATTCTGTTACTTGCCACAGCGTAATGGTTTCACTTCTACATATTTCTGTATTCATTTTTTATACAATTTTTAAAAATTTTTAAGTAATCCCTACACCCCACGTGGGGCTCAAACTTACAACCCTGACATCAAGAGTCCCATGCTCTACCAACTGAACCAGCCAGGTGCATCTGTATTCATTTTTTTTAATCCTCTATATTAGTTTCTTATGGCTGCTGTAGCAGATCATACACACACACAAAAAGTAGTGGCTTAAAACCACACAAATGTATTCTCTTACAATTTTGGAGACCAGAAATCTGAAATGAGTCTTCTAGATCTAAAATCAAGGTGCCAGGGGTGCCTGGCTGGCTCAGTCTGTGGAGCACGTACCTTGATTTCAGGGTTGTAAGTTCGAGTCCCATGTTGGGTGTAGAGATTACTTACAAATAAAATCCTTAATTTTTTTTTTTTTTTTTTTTTTTTTTTTAAATCAAGGTGCCTGTAGGGCTGGTTGCTTCTGGAAGCCCTAGAACAGAAATCATTTCCCTGTCTTTTCCAGTTTCAGGAAGACAGCAGCATTACTTGGTTTATGGCTGATTTCTCCAAACATATCATCTTTTCCCTCCCTGCATCATAGGTGGTCTTCTTTCTCTTCTGCAGTTAGAGACAGAGACACAGGCAGAGGGAGAAGCAGGCTCCCTGCAGGGAGCCCGATGAGGGACTCCATCCTGGGTCTCCAGGATCACACCCTGGACTGAAGGCGGCGCTAAACTGCTGAGCCACCCGGGCTGCCCAAGATCTGTAATCACACCGGCAGAGTCCTTTCCACCATGTCAGGTAACACTCACAGGTTCAAGGAATTAGGATGTGGAAATCTTAGGAGGCTGTCTTTCAGTTCACCTCACCTCCTAGGCTGGCTCCCTCGGCCTCATCTCTCATCCAACCGATCTCTCCACCTTTAGTATATTCCATTCTTCTTCCCTGCCATCCATGACTTAAAGCACTGGTTCCCAAAGCAGGTAAATTGAACCTCAGGAAAGCTGTTAAAAATACAGAGGCCTGGGGATCCCTGGGTGGTGCAGCGGTTTGGCGCCTGCCTTTGGCCCAGGGTGTGATCCTGGAGACCCGGGATCGAATCCAAGGTCGGGTTCCCGGTGCATAGACCCTGACTTCTCCCTCTGCCTGTGTCTCTGCCTCTCTCTCTCTCTCTCTCTCTCGCTGTGACTATCATAAAAAAAAAAAAAAAATACAGATGCCTGAAGTGCCTGGGTGGCTCAATTGATTAGGTGTCTGGCTCTTGATTTAGCTGAGGTCATGATCTTGGTTGGTGGGATCGAGCCCTGTGTTGGGCTCCACTCTCAGCAGACTGCTTGAGATCTTTTCTCCCCATTTCTATCCGTGCTCTCATTCTCTCTCTCTCAAATAAATAAATAAATAAATAAATAAATAAATAAATAAATCTTTTAAAAAAAATACAGATGCCTGAGCATTACCTCTGGAGATTCTGAATCAGAACAAGGATCTATATTTTATAAATGCACCACCATACTGATTTAAATAAGTAGATGAACAAAGACTCCTATTTTGATGACAGCTCTAAAATTTCTAAATTGGGAAAACTCAGGAGTTGGTTTGTGGGAGTGACCCCCCGGGAGATTTCCCTGAGCATGTGTTTGCACAGCAAATGTGATGCTTTTGAATTGATTGCATGTTACAGATCAATGAAAATAGCAGAATTTCTAAAGATGTTTTTTATGCAGCTATTACATTGGATTTTTTAAAACTCTTTTTTTAAAAATCGTTTTTACATTAGAAGTGCCTTTGTGAGAGGCTTTATGATGGAGGTTATAGCATAGGGGAGTAATGCTGAAATCTTTCTTGTTTATGCCTTACCTTATCACCCTATAGTTTCCAGGTCATTCTGATGCCCAGTGAGTTTAGGAACCTCTGATTCTGACCATAAACTTCATAAAAGCAAGGACTATCTTGTTCTGTATTTAATCCCCATCTCCTGGGACACTGGCACAGAGTTGCATGCAATTCACGTATACTAAATAAATGATTCAGTGAATGAATAATGGAATAAATGCTAGTACAAAAGAGTTTGTTGAGGAGCCCCTGGGTGGCTCTTGATTTTGGCTCAGGTCATAATCTCAGGGTTATGAGATCAAGTACCATATCTGGCTCCATGCTGGGCAGGGATTCTGCTTAGGATTCTCTCTCCCTCTGCCCCTGTCCCTACTCCCTGACTCTGTTCACGCCCATGCACATGTACTCCCTCTCTAAAAAAAGAAAAAGAAAGAAAACAAGAGTTTGATGAGTCATGACTACCAGATAACCTACTTCCATGAGAAACTGAAGCGAGGGATTAAACAAGGAGCACAAAGAACCAGGTTGTTCAGAAGTCAAGGTGAGCATCACTTGCTCTTGAAGAGCACTACCAGTGCTGGTTGTTGGTGTATGTTTAGAGTGCACACAAGCACTTCTGGGAAGTGAAAAGGCCAGCAGAGTATGTTATTTGTATCTGTCTGGATAGAAGGGATAATAGCTACCATCTACATGGCACTTACTATGGGCCAGGCCCTGTATATATATCAGCACATATGTGTATCATCTCATTTAACTTTCACAAGAACCCATTTGTGAGCTAATAGTTGATAAATCTTTGGATGTTTTCCAGCTTTTTGCTCTTATGAATAATGTTGCTATGAACATTCATGTACAAGGTTTTGTGTGGACATATGTTTTCACTTCTCTTGGGCACATGCCTAGAAATGTAATTGCTCCATTGTATGGTAACTTTATTTAATTTTGCTTATGTTTAATTTTTAAGAAACTATGGCCTGATGTTTAAGCCAAGATCAGACAGCTTGGAAAAGAAAGAACCTAAGGAGAGGGAAGGGACAGTGTTCTAAGCCATGGGGAAAGCACTAGTTTCTTTGTTCCATATGTGGCACCTATAAAGTAACAATTATTGTATTTTGTATCTTAAACCCAAGGCTAAATAGTGTTATCAAAGGGAAACTGTCAGTTTCTCAAAAGTGATAAATGTGCCTACATCATAGCAAAGTTGCTGCTTCTCAGTTTTTTTTTATTTTTTAAAACATTATTTATTTATTTATTCATGAGAGACAGAGAGAGAGAGAGAGAGAGAGAGGCAGAGACACTGGCAGAGGGAGAAGCAGGCTCCATGCAGGGAGCCTGATGAAGGACTTGAACCCGGGACCCCAGGATAATGCTCTGGGCTGAAGGCGGCGCTAAACCGCTGAGCCACCCAGGCTGCCCATCTCAGTTTTTTTTTTTTTTTTAAGATTTTATTTATTTATTCATGAGAGACACACAGAGAGAAAGAGGCACAGACACAGGCAGAGGGAGAAGCAGGTTACATGCAGGGAGCCCAACATGGGACTTAATCCCAGGTCTCCAGGATCACGCCCTGGGCCAAAGGCAGGCACTAAACCGCTGAGCCACCCAGGGATCCTCAGTTTTTTAAAAAAGACATTTTATTTTAATTACAATCTACCTCCAACATGAGGCCTGAACACATGACCCCAAGATCAAGAAATGCATGCTCTACCTACCGAGCCAGCCAGGCACCCCTCAGTTTGAATTGAACTATTCTTAAGAAATCACACACACACACACACACACACACACACACACACAAACAAACAAACAAGGCAAACACCATAACTAAAAACAAACCAACCAAAGAAACAAAAAGCCAAACTCTGGCTCTGATAACCTGGTATGAGAAGGGCATCGGCCAGCAGAAAGTATCTATGCCATTCCTTATATTCTGTCTTTTTCTATGTTTCAGCAAGTTAATCTCTTCCCAGGCACAGCAATAATATTTGCAGAGTCTGAAAGTCACAGCTCTGTTTGCACTGCTTCCCAGAAGACAAATGGTGTTCAGCAAAATGCAGGAAAATAATCATACTCGAGCCATATTTCTCCAATATGCTTTTCTCCTTTTTGTCAGATTTAGTCAAAGTTGTTTTGAGTGAGTGTGTGTTTTCCCTGTCTGTGTTTTTCAGTGCAAGACACAGCAAGTATTCATGACTCCAGTTCAGCCAATCAGAAGAACACACGATAGATACATCGGTTAATCCAAGGTGACCTGCTGGTTTCAACTTTGTTTGCAAAGGCAGCTGCAGCACGACCATGGAGGCAATTACGACATTACAAACCATAGACATAAAGTTGGAGAGATGATTTCTAAAAGGCCCAAAGAGGGTTTTTACTTCTTAGGCTTATGACCAGAAGTTCATGGCACATTAAGTTTTCCATTTGAAAGCAAAGAGAATCCCTTGCCACAACTTCTAATTTCTAAAAGGGATTGGAGAGAGAAAATGTCAGGATTTCTCTGGGTGAAAAGTATTCTCCAAGTGTAGTGATAGAACACCAGCTTTTCTCTGTCCTTTAGGATTGAGGAGGAGGTAGGGATTGGTAGTCTACCTGGACAGAGGTCATTAGTGACCCTTTTTCCCATCATCTACCTAACATTCTTGCTCATAACTTTTGCAAATGACACCTTGATTTTCTTTTGTGAAACAATGCCATTCTTAGGTTCATGTACTTTGGTCGATCTGACACCATTTCTCTTTCCCAGGGATAGGCACATGATCCAGACGTGGCCAAGGGAGCAGTGCACATCCCTGATCAGTGATTGGTTCAGGAATGGGCCTGTGACCCAGCTGGGGATAATGAGAAGCCTGGAGTTTTTGCTGAGACAGTCAGGAAAGATGTGCCCTCTTTCATCTGGGTTGTTAGGCTGGGAGAATTTGAGTCTAGAGCTGTTGCTGAATCTCTTCTCTGGCTGCAAGGAGGGCTCCTATCTATAATAACAGACAATGTAGTCAGTAGAGAAGAAAGTAGAACCCAGAAATGGAGGAAGACAAGTTACCATGGCATCATCCCAGCACCCAGAGCTCGCTATGCTGAAGCCTATACAGACCCCCAACTAGTCCACTGTATGAACCATTATGTTCTTTTGTGTGTCTTCAGATGGAAGGAGGGTTTTGCTTCATGTAATCAAAACAAATTTTTTGACTGATTTAGGGGTCATCCAAAGCTGTGTTTAGTACTGGAAGAAAAGAGTTTTTTTTCTCCCTTTAACACGACTCAGAATCAACATGGGAATTTGAAAATAGTCTCAGCATGTGAAGATGGTTTTAGCATAATTGCTTTATCTGTACAAGGGTGCCATACATGGAAATCTCAGCAAATTAAAATTGGAAGAAACTTGAAATGTTTGTGACCTAAAAAGGTGAAGTGACCATCCCAGGACCATATGTTGTGGTACAATTGAAGTGCCGTGGTGTCAGAGCCTTCTACTCTTTTTCATTATCTTTTAGTGAAATGAATTTAAAAATTTAAGATCCTACACGTAAGTAGATTGTAATATCAACTTACTGGGTAGAGGTCAGCTTTTTTTTTTTTTTAAGATTTTATTTATTTCTTCATGAGAGACACAGAAAGAGAGAGGCAGAGACACAGGCAGAGGGAGAAGCAGACTCCCTGCAGGGAGCCCGATGCAGAATTTGATCCCAGGACCCCAGGACCATGACCTGAGCTGAAGGCAGACGCTCAACCACCGAGCCACCCAGGTGTCCTTAGAGATCAGCTTTTTAGAATAAGTGAAATAGAGTAAATAACTTCAGAATATATCATGTATATGAAGAGCAAGTTATATTTCGTAAAGTCTTACTTCAGTTGTATATAAAAATAAATATATATCCATATATATAAAATCAATATGATGAGTCTGACATGAACTATGTACTGTCAGTGTGGTTCTTGGTCAGAGTTTGAAAGCCTCTTTACTGCATGCTTAGATTTCTTTTGAGCACGTTCACATGTGAAAGTAGGAAGGAAAGTGTTTTTTTTTATAACAGGAAAGTGTCACCAGGCATCCCACTCAAGCTAGCTAGCCCCTTCTGGATGGCATAGATTCTAACGAAGGTTCTGAGGCTGAGTTACAAGCACATTTTCCCTGTTTGTCTTCCACATCACTGAGCTACCAGTAACAAGAGCATTCTTTTGGAACGCTTTGGAATTCTTTGGGGGATGAAAGTGCTGCATAAAATCAAGCCTGGTCTGTTTATGGATGTAATTCCCTGTGCCCGGAGATCAGGACAAGCACTGCGGTCTGAATTACGCTGCATCTGATTCTCATTAACTGCCCGTGATTTCCCCCCTGGATCTGGCTTCTCTGCCCTCTCTGAATTACTGCGCACATGGCTGGCTTCCGCAGATTGCTCAGCCCCGGTCATCTGCAATCGAGTCCGCTGCTCTGTTGTAACCCACGCTGCAATTTGAGCGGGCCCATATCAGGAGTCTTCTAGACATAAAAATTCTGTCTAGTGATTAGAGAAACTCCCTGAGCCGAATGCTGCTGACTTTACAGAGTTTATTACCAAAGACTGTGGTGAAGGGGTAGATTTGATTTCTTAGTCTTCGAGAAAGAAAACTGGACAATAAATGTTTATTACCCAAACTTGGCCAGCAAGCAAGGCCTATCTTGATCCCTTTTTAATACTAGATGAGTGTGGCACACATTTTCTCAACCTAATAAATACTGATGTCGTGCCTACTATATGCCAGGCATGTCCCCAGTGCTTAACGATTATTAGCTCATGCAAACTTTGTAATAACTGTTTGTCAGGGTGAGCAAAGTTGTGCTGCAGTAATAAACAGCTCTCAGATCTCAGCATTTACAACTACAGGTGTTTATTTCTTCCTTTCACTCAGGTCTCCCTGGGGTTGGTGCGTGTATAGGTGGAGGTTCTCTGCTCCATGTTGTCCTCTCAGGTGCCCTGACTGCACCTGGCGAATCGCAGGCCACTGTGGCAGGGAAACAAGGCAGGCAGGAGTTGTTTGTTTTGTTCCTGTTTTTTTTTTTTGTTTTTTTTAAATTTTTAAAATTTCCCCAATTGTCTCCACTTGATTATAAATAATGCATCAGTTCTTTACCAGTTTCTTTTTTGTTCTTTTAAGATTTTATTTATTTATTCATGAGAGACACACAGAGAGAGAGAGGCAGAGAACCAGGCAGAGGGAGAAGCAGGCTCCCCACCAGGAGCCTGATGTGGGACTCGGTCCTGGAACTCCAGGATCATGCCCCAGGCCAAAGGCAGACGCTCAAACACTGAGCCACCCAGGGATCCCAGTGCACCAGTTCTTAAAGGATTCTACCTGGAAATGGTACATTTCTTCTGCTCACATTTTCATTGACTAAACCAAGTGGGAGGCCTCACTTAACTTGAGAAGGACAAGGAAGTGCTATCCCGTCATGTTTCTGGAAGAAAGAGAAGCAGAATTATTTATTGAAAAATAAAAATGACCATTGTGGGGTTCCTGGCTGGCTCAGTCTATAGAGCATGTGACTCATGATCTCTGATATGTGAGTTCAAGCCCCATGTTGGGCATAGAGCTTGCTTAAAAAGTAAATAAATACGTAGATTTTTTTTTTTAAATGACTGTTGCAACTATTCTCTGAAGAATGTACTTTTACAATTCCTTTTTTATGGATGAGAAAACTGAAACACAGAGAGTTTCCAAAACTTGTCCTAAGTCACAAAACTAGTAAATGGAGTAGGGTTACCAGGTTTTTGTTTTTGTTTTTTTAAGATTTTATTTATTTATTCATTAGAGACACAGAGAGAGAGAGAGGCAGAGACACAGGCAGAGGCAGAAGCAGGCTCCATGCGGGGAGCCCAATGTGGGACTCCATCCCAGGTCTCCAGGATCACACCCTGTGCTGAAGGCGGCGCTAAACCGCTGAGCCACCCAGGGATCCCCAAGGGTTACCAGGGTTAGCAGAGAAAACCACAGGATGCTCAGTCACATTTGAATTTCAGACACACACATAATTTGTAGTATAAATACATCTGATATGCAGATTTGGAACATATTTTTGCAAAAAAAAATATATTTGTTGTGCATCTGAAATTTAAATTTAGCCAGGTGTCCTATATTTTATCAGGCTACCCTAAAATGGAGCAGTCAGGATTTGAACCCAAGTATTCTGGCTCCAGAGATGAATATTCTATTCAGTGCCAATCTCCTGCTTCTATGACTCTCTGTTGTTCCTCTGCCAGGGTTAATTTTTTTCTCCTTAACCATATGAATAAGGCTGAAAGCTAACTTGAAGACTTCTCTATCAAAGAAAAAACAGCATTCTAGAAACGTTATTTCCCTGGTAGTTTCTACTAGAGTCCTAGGAGTCGTGGGGGCCTGGAGGGTGAGGGTGACAGAGACAGAAGGGGGTGTGGTGTAGGAGAATAGGAGGGAATGAGAATCTGTCCACTTTCAGACATATCTAGTGATCTGCCCCCTGATGTTCTTTTTTTTAATTTTTATTTATTTATGATAGTCACTGCCCCCTGATGTTCTTAACTAATGGAAGAAAATGTGGGACAGATAATCAAAATGACAGCTATTCCCTAAAACTTTCCTGATGACTTTGAAATGTGGCATATTGCCTTTTTAATTATGAAGCACTTAGGCTGATAATGAAATTAGTTTGCATTCTCCAACCACAATAATTGAGGATACAGGCTTGAAGAGTCGGATTCACATGAGTGGTAGGCAGCAGGCTTATGATTGTGCATGTGGGCGGGTGTAGGCTTGAAAGAGGAGTATAAGCCAGACTACAACTCCAGAGTTTTCAACATATTCCCAGGAGGTGGATAGTTGGTATGCAAATAATTAAGTGTGGATCAAAATCCTAGCTGATACATGATTGACTTTTAATAAATACTTATTCATTGCCTGACATATAATGAAAATAGATGTCTGTTGAATCAATAAATGATTGGCACCCTATAAAAAAAAGATGCCTTCATTTGCCCTATTTTAGAAATGAGGAGCTGGAAGTTTACTTTTTATGTTATGTTATTTATTTATTTATTTATTAAAGATTTTATTTATTCCTGAGAGACAGAGAGAGGCAGAGACACAGGCAGAGGCAGAAGCAGTTTCCCTGTGGGGATCCCAATGTGGCACTTGTTCCCAGGACCCAAGGATCATGACCTGAGCCAAAGGTGGATGCCCAACCACTGAGTCACCCAGGTGCCCCAGGAACTGGAAGTTTAAAGAGGCTAAATGACCATCTATTAACGTCAGGCTAACTTGGGAAGAGCGTTTGGTCTAGGCAAGAACTTGGATTTATGGAAAGGATAGTTTTGCAAAGTGCTGCATTACTATTCAATTTCTTTTGGCCTTCTAAGGCCTTGCCATAAGCAGGCAAACCTGATGACTCATCACCCCTATTAGCAGTAATAACAAACAAACAATTAGGAAGTATTGATGATAGTGCCTGAGCCCTTGGATTAAAAAAAAAAAAAAGCAAGTACAGACGATGAGCATTTCCTTTCTGGTAAGTGGTCTGAGTTTCCCCTCTCCTAATCCCTTGCAAAAGGAGACCAAATCTGTCCCAAGACAGTTTTATTTATTTATTTTTAACATTTAAAAACATTTATTCATGAGAGACAGAGAGGCAGAGACACAGGCAGAGGGAGAAGCAGGCTCCACGGAGGGAGCCTGATGTAGGACTCGATCCTGGGTCTCCAGGATCACACCCTGGGCCAAAGGCAGCACTAAACTGCTGAGCCACCCAGGCTGCCTCCCAAGACAGTTTTTTTTTTTTTTAAGATTTACTTATTTATTTATTCATTCATTCATTCATTCATTCTTGAGAGACACACAGAGAGAGAGAGAGAAAGAGAGGCAGAGACACAGGCAAAGGGAGAAGCAGGCTCCATGCAGGGAGCCCAATGTGGGACTCGATCCCAGGACTCCAGGATCATGACCTGGGCCGAAGGGAGGTGCACAACTGCTGAGCCACCCAGGCGTCCCTCAAGACAGTTTTAAAGCAAAGGATTTCTTGTGGTTTGATGATCCCCCCAACTGATCTACCTTTCTATAAATCTTGCCTTGGGAAAACACAACCTGAGTGATCCTTGTTCTAAGAATAACTGCAGCATGCAAGAGCACCATGCTTTGTTTTAGTCTTGCTACCTTGCTTACAGCTCAAAGAAACTACCTTCTCAGTGAGGCCTATATAGGCTAATTTCAGTTCTGAGCAATGTGGAGACCCCATAGTAGCTTCTCATTCTGTGCCTTGGTGCAAGAGCCAGGGGAAAGAAAAGTAACGGCAAGTCTGAAGAAGTGGTTCTTTATCAGAAAACCATTCAACATTGATGTGTGACCTGGGCTATTTAATACCATTTGGCCAGGCACTAGAGGTGTATCAGTAAGCTGGACACACGTACCTTAAAGACTTTGCCAGAGTAACAGAAAAATAACACTCAACATTAATTTCTATTGAGAACACTGACTTTTGTCATTACTATATCCCAGGTCCTGTCCTATGTTCTTTATCATGATCGTATTTTATAACCCTCAAAGCAGTCTTAAGGACTATTCTAACACCGCCAGTGGGGTATACTGCTTGGTAAGCCCCTTTAGAAAACTAGTGCTCTCCCAAGGTGAATACGTGCAAGCCCTGCGACCCAGCAATTGTACTCCTCAGTAAGTACCCAATGGAGATGTGTCCAGGTGCTTACCAAAAGACATGTCTAGAATGCTCACGGTAGCATGGTTAATGACAGTTCCAAGGAAGGAACTACCCAAAGGCCCATCAGCTTCTTGATGGGTAAATTAATTGTGGCATATTCACACTTGCAGCTGTGCAAATGGACATCTGCAACCACATACAGGAGTGTATTTCAGAAACATAATGTTGAGCAGAAGCAGCCAGACACAAGAGGCATACCGTATGATTCTATTTTTATGGAGTTCAAAAATAGGTAAAACTCCTCCGTTAGACAGCAGTTAGTGGTTACCTATAGGGGATGGTGATATGGGAAACAAAGGGAGAAGAAAAATTATTGAATTTCCTTACTACCTACAGCCTTTGACAAGGCAGAGTGACATTGCTCTAGGGACTCAACTGCCTGGATGTTGACCACTTTGCTAAGGGCAAAAGGCAATCTTAGCCCAACCCCCAGAATCCTGTACGTGTACTTTAACATACAAAAATTCCTTTGGAGACTTCCTTTATCTCTATGGCTCCCCCCTCCAAGATAAATGTTAGCAGTCATCCCCTAAGCATATGATCCATTAACACACATCTGAAGGGTCTCATGACTAAGGCTTTATTAGACAGTTATAAATAACCTTTCCTAACAATAGCTAGTAGCCCCCTCTATGTCCTGGAAACCTTGCTTCCAGAATTCCTTAGAGACTATGCACTCCCTAATCCCCTCCCAACTTGAAAATATATAATGGGCCACTCCCCATGACCTCAGGGCAGCTTTTTCTGCCCACAAGTCCTGTCCCCATGCCTTAATAAAACCACCTTTTTGTGAGGCATCTGGGTGGCTCAGTGGTTGAGCATCTGCTTCTGGCTCAGTAAGTGATCCCAGAGTCCTGGGATTGACTCCGCATCAGGCTCCCTGGGGGGAGCCTGCTTCTCCCTCTGCCTGTGTCTCTGCCTCTGTCTCTGTGTCTCTCATAAATAAATAAATAAATAAATAAATAAATAAATAAAATCTTTTTAAAAAATCACCTTTTTGTTCCAAAGATGTCTCAAGAATTCTTTCCTGGCCGTGGGCTCCAGACCTCACCAACATTCCAAAAGTCCTTCATTTGGCAACGACAGAGGGACCCCTTTCACTCTTAGAGAGCTTTCTTTCCGTTTTCACCTTGACTTAATAAACTATCACTCTATCCTTTTGTGTCCATGAGATTCCTTCTTCGACTCCACAGGACAAGAACCCTGCAACCCTGCAACAAAGGTGTGGTGGACAGAATCCTAAGGTAGCCACATTATCTCTGCCAGTGGGTGTTCCTCCCTTGTATAATCCCTGGCCCCTGAATACAAGTGGAACCTGTGATTTGATAGAGTAGCCCGGCTGTAATTCAGATCTCTAATCACTTAGATTGTCCTGGATGGGCCTGACCTAATCAGATAGGCTCTTAAAAGGGCATTTAGAGGTCCGAGACAGAAGTCAGAGAGCCATGCTATGGCCGGCCTGGAAGGAAGCAACAGTCTGAACTGCCACGGAGGCAGGAGAAACGGAGACTGTTATCTGGCCAACAAGTAACCAAAAGTGGCGACCTCAGTTGTACAGTCGTGGGGAACTGATCCTGCCAACATCCTGAATGAGCTCAAGCCTCAGATGAGACACAAGTCCTGGCTGACACCTTGATGACCACTTTGTGAGATCTGAGCAGAGGATCTAGCTAAGCCATGCTCAGACCCACGACTTCTGGACACTGAGACAATGAATCCATGTTGTTTTAATCCACTAAATCTGTTTGTGACATAGCAATAGAGAACTAATACAGACAGAATGTAGGGAGTGGAAGGCAACTACTGAGGCACTGAGGGGGCTCTGTTTCCTGATCTAGGTGATGCCATATTTCTAATTTGTGAAGATTCATTGTCCTTTACACTTAGGATATGTATGATTTTTCTCTATGTTTAGGATGCTTGATACAAAATATCAATACAATATCATGGGGTATTCATAAAATGATACAATCTTGTGAAGTAAAGATTTATTTATTTAGGCAGAGAGCTCCTGTCTGCATGGAGCCAGACACAGGACTTGATCCCAGGGCCCTGAGATCATGACCTGAGTGGAAATCAAGAGTCAGATGCTTAATTGATGAGCCATTCAGGTGCCCCTATATATTTTTTAAAGTGGGGTCCATGCCCAGCGTGGAGCCCAACACGGGGCCAAAACTCATGACATTGAGATCAAGAACTGAGCTGAGATCAAGAGTTGGAGGCTCAATCGACTAAGCCACCCAGGTGAGCCCTAAAGTAAGTTGCATATTATGATTTCTTTTTTAAAAAGTATTTTATTTATTTATTCATGAAAGACAGAGAGAGAGAGAGAGAGAGAGAGAGAGGCAGAGACACAGGCAGAGGGAGAAGCAGGCTCCATGCAGGTAACCTGACGTGGGACTCGATCTTGGGTCTCCAGGGTCAGGCCCTGGGCTGAAGGCGGTGCTAAACTGCTGAGCCCCCAGGCTGCCCTGATTTCTATTTTACAGGTGAGGAAATGGAAGCCCAGAGACACACACATACCTAAGCGTACCTGATTACTTTGTGCTATGATGTCCATACTGTAGCCTGTCCTTCTTGTTGATGGGTAGGCAATACAAATATCCCCTTGGTGGTGCTGCTGCAAAAATGGGGTTGGGGGGCACCTGGGTGGCTCAGCTGGTTAAGGATTGGACTCGTGATTTTGGCTCAGGTCATGATCAGGCTCCATGCTCAGTGGGGACTCTGCTTGAGAGTCAGTGCTCCTCTCCCTTTGCCCCTCCCCCACCGGACTCTCTCTCTTTCAAATAAATAATTTTTTTTAAAATGGGGCCGGGGGTGGGGAGAGGAGCAATAACTCTTCAGAATTTGTCACGCCTTTGAGATATGTCATTTTATTATTCAGAGAAGCTTGCTAGTAATTCCAGTCATACATTTCTGATAAGTGTGGGCTTTTATTGCCAGCTCACTGCTGCTCCTTTTTCCAGGGACAAGCAAAATTGTAGCTACTGGAGATTCTGACTTTTGACCCCTCCTGTACAACAGTGGAGAATGAAAGATAAGGATGAGAGGTGAGAGTTCACTCATGGTGTGCTTGTTCAGGAAAAGACACCCATTTTTTATAGTATTTTATTTTATTTTATTATTTTATTTTTAAAGTAGGCTTCATGCCCAATATGGGGCTTGAACTCAAGACTCTGAGATTAGGAGTTGTATGCTCTAACAACTGAGCTAGCCAGGTGCCCCAAAAAGGTATCTCTTAAAGCAGGGATTTCTTGAAACAAACCAAACCCCACAACAATAGCCTTTTAAAGTTTACTGATACAACACACAATCATTGTCACAGAATCAAACAACTTTAAAAATTAAAAACCTATGAATTAAAGACTGTCTTCCCCAGAATAACCATTGTTAACTTTTGGGCATGTCTTTCCTTTGTTTGGGTTTTTGTTGTTGTTGCTGTTGTTGTTTCATGATTTAAGGATCTGTCTGAACTGAAAAAGCAAGTGGAAAGTTATCCCAAAACAGAACTGACTTTCCTATTATTATGCAGAAAGATGGCACATGGATATCTAACACCACAATGTCCAGTATATTTAGTCACAAGCCATACTGAGATGTGCTACGGAAAATATATGGAGGATTTCAAAGACTTAGGGGAAAAAAAGATTATAAATATCTTAGTGGTATTATATTTATTATATGTTAAAATTATAATCTTTTGTATATATTTGGTTAAGGAAAATACATCATTTCTAGAATTTTTTTCCTTTTTTTTTGTTTGAATATAATTGAATACTAAAATAAAATTTTATCTGTGGCTTGTATTCTATTTCCATTGGATAGGCTAATCTAGCATATTGTAGGTTCCCACAAAAGAGAACCCCCGCGGGGAGCCTGCTTCTCCCTCTGCCTCTGTCTCTGCCTCTCTCTGTGTGTCTCTCATGAATAAATAAATAAAAATCTTTTTAAAAAATTAAGTTTATTTAATTTGAAGTAATCTCTTCACCCAACCCAAATTTATGACCCAGAGATCAAGAGTTGCATGCTTTTCCAGCCAGGAACCCCTATTCATTTCTTAATAATCTTTTTTTCTGATTATAAAGACAGCATAATATAGTTTTTTAAAAAGTCAGAAATACAGACAAGAATGAATTAGAAAGCAAAAGCTCTCTCATAATCTGAATCATCATTTTTGTTAATATTATGAACTATTGGGCAGCCTGGGTGGTTTAGCACCACCTTCAGCCCAGGGTGATCCTGGGGACCCAGGATTGAGTCCCACTTTGGGCTCCCTGCATGGAGCTTGCTTCTCCCTCTGCCTGTGTCTCTGCCTCTGTGTGTGTGTGTGTGTGTGTGTGTGTGTGTGTCTCATGAATAAATAAATAAAATCTTAAAAAAAATTATGAACTACTATACACATACAAACTGTAGTCTGTTTTATAAACATTTTTTCACTAAATCTATCATTGATTTCTTTCTATTATAATATACAGGTAGATATTTCATTATATGAAAAATTAATGTTCGATATGATATATACATATATATTTAATATATTTAAATTTTTTATTTATTTATCTGACAGAGAGAGAGATCATGCAAGTAGGCAAAGCGGCAGGCAGAGGGAGAGGGAGAAGCAGGCTCCCCACTGAGCAGGGAGCCCAATGCAGAACTTGATTCCAGGACCCTGAGATCGTGACCTGAGCTGAAGACAGATGCTTAAGTGACTGAGGCACTCAGGCACCCCTATGATACATTTTTTTTCTTTTTTTTTTTTTTTTTTCATTTTTTTTTTATGAGGAAAAAATTACACTATCATCTACTAGAATTCTTTTTTTTATCTACTAGAATTCTAATACTACTTTTATCATTAATTCATAGCAATTTTAGGATGTAAACTCTTTTTTAAAAAAGATTTTATTTATTTATTTGAGAGAGAGAGAGAAAGAGAGAGCATGAGTAAGGGGAGAGGCAAAGGGAGGGGGGAAGCAGATTCCCTGCTGAGCAGGGAGCCTGACACAGAGCTTGATCCTGAGACTCCAGGATCCCGACCTGAAGGCAGGTGCCCAACTGACTGAGCCACCCAGGCACCCCTGGATGTTAACTCTTTAATGAGAGCCTGGAAATTAGTTGGTGTTCGGCTGCTGTTATTAACTGGATTGGAAGAAACATTCAGTGCCATCTACATAACTTTATACTAGTAGGATTAGCATGGTTTTATTAGAAATATAAAGCCATTCTGTATTCAGGAATCATGCTTTGATATATAAATATATACTTCTAGGGACTTAAGACACATAAATTAACATTCTATAGTATACACTTCTTTATGAGGTTTGAAAAAAAGGGGATCCCTGGGTGGCACAGCGGTTTGGCGCCTGCCTTTGGCCCAGGGCGCGATCCTGGAGACCCGGGATCGAATCCCACATCGGGCTCCCCACATGGAGCCTGCTTCTCCCTCTGCCTGTGTCTCTGCCTCTCTCTCTCTCTCTCTCTCGTGTGTGACTATCATAAATAAATAAAAATTAAAAAAAAAAAAGGGCAAAGTGTTACCTACTGGAGCACAGTGAAAATGTTCTTAGAAGGGCTTGACTTCCAGTTTCTCCCGGAGTTTGGGGAGCCTAGAACCTGACTTACATGGAAAGCCTACAGTAAAGGTGAGAGGCTAAGAGACCATCTTTTCTGGGGAAGCATAGATGAGCCAAGAGTGTGGATGCCCCAAGTAAACTTATTTGAATCTCCTTAAAGAATCCCACCCTGAAGAAGAGAGTGGCTGAAGTGACATGATGGGCTGTGCCACCAGAACACGCCAGGCGGGGACACATAAGCTGTGAGTGACTCAGTAAATAGGACACTATCATCAGTCCCTAGTTTTGGGGTGGGGAGGGTGGAAGTGAGCTTTTAAAGACCTTAAAACAGCCCCATAAGGGAAGGAGCTGGTGTTTGGGATTTTATGTCACCAGTTCCGTAAGGGCATATTGTTCCCTTCCATAAACTCTTCTCTCTGTCCTGGTCCCAGCTCTGTAGAGTTCAGAAGTATCCGAGAGTGGTGACAATTGGAGGCAGCACAGAGAGAAACAATAAATCATTCTGATTTCCCCATCTGGGGTTAGGGCTGAGCCTCTTGGGGAGAAAAGTTTGAATTGTATGAGAAACTGAAGTTTTGATATTAAAACTATATTAGACATCTTAAAACCCAAAATAAGATTTTTTTTTCATGCTTGGATGTTCCTAAACAAGCCATAGAATCTGCCCTAGATAATGACCTGAGGTAGGGGAGGAAAAAAAAATGTAGAGAAGATGGGAAGATAGCAAAACGAATTTGCTTCCGTCTTTATCTTACCAAATCCAATTCATTGACTTAGTCGGTTTTCACCCTAAATCTTCATGCTTGTGTAAGCTGTATCTCAGTTTCTAACAACCAGAGATAACCTGATTGATTGACACAATGGTCATATGTGACTTGTTAGTTGGGGCTCCGGTGAAGATTCTCCACTAGAACCAGATGGTTGTCTTTTGACTAAACCGAGGACTGATCCACGGGTCAGCAGCACCAGTGTCACCTGGGAGCTGTTAGAAACGCAGAATCGGAGGCTCCCTCTCAGACCTACATAACATGAACCTGTCTTTTAATAAGATCCCCAGGTGATTCATATGCACATTATAGTTTGAGAAGCATTGATTAGCAAACTCAGTATGTTTTGGATTATATACTAGACAGGGAATTGCTTATTTTGATCTCAGGGTTGTGGGATAACGAGTTAGAAGGAGCTTAGAATTAGGAGAGCTGGCCCTGGCTCTGTTACCCTGGGCAAATCTTTTCTAGGACTTTCCTGCTTTCTCATAGTTGTTTGATCAGACATACTGTAAGGTCCCATCTGGCTCTGACATTCTGTAATTCTAAGAGATTTCAGTTGAAGCCAAAGAAAAAATAAAACCCAGTTGAAATTTAATAAACATTGTAATAAATTGATGAAAGAGCCACTGAGGCTTTACCATGTCGGTGTGTAACAGTGATGGAGTGTATTGTCCACACATCTGAGCTCATCACAAAGTCCTTTGTGCTAGCCCACATGAGAAGTAATTTCCTGTTTAATAACAATTATCCCTTCTTCACTGAGGAGGAAGCATATTTGATGGGAAAAGAAGATTATTGCTAAAACAAAATGATATTTAGAGTGGCAGGCTGCCAGGAGCTTCTGAATCATTTGTATTGGAGTGATTAGTAAATTCTTTATTTGAAAAACAGAGCTAACGAGGATCATTTTGGTATGGAAGGGTTTCTTTTGAAGAATAGTTCTGTTGAAAAAACCATGCTTGCACACGCACACACACAAAACAAGCTCGTACTTGACCTTCTGAGTGCAAGTCATGTTGGTGTAGATGAAGGACAATACCAGGGTTCAGGACTTAGGAATGTGGTTGAGGTCCACCATCCATTCACTGCGAGACTGTGGTAATCTCCCTCCCCTTCTGTGGTTCAGTCCTGTTATCTGAAATGTGATCGGATTGGACTATTCCATTCTGCCCGTTGCTGCTCCTTTTTTTTTTTCCCTAAAGATTTTATTTATTTATTCATGAGAGACACAGAGAGAGGCAGAGACAGGCAGAGGGAGAAGCAGGCTCCATATGGGGAGCCCGATGCGGGACTCGATCCCAGGACCCCAGGATCAGAGCCGAAGGCAGACGCTCAACCACTGAGCCACCCAGCTGCCTCTCATTGCTCCTCTTTAACAGAGTCACCTGGAACTTTCAGCTGAGAAGTACAGCAAAACCTCAGGCAACCACACAGGGTAAGAGTTGGGCAATTAGTAATGTCTGCTCTGGGCAAGGCAACGGGAAGGGACATAGTTCTGTTTGTTTGCAAATTCCTTGGCTAGTGGCTCTTGGAGGAATACTGACAGCTTTAACTATTTCCTCCTGGAAACATTTATAAAAGGGTCTTATTACAGGATAAAACAAAAGAGAAATTGACTAGGTTTGCTATGGCTATTTTGGAATCTTTTTGTTTGTTTCTTTAAATATTTTATTTATTTATGAGAGACACAGAGAGAGGCAGAGACAAGGGCAGAAGGAGAAGCAGACTCTCAGTAGGGAGCCTGATGCAGGACTCGAACCCTGGACCGCAGGACCAAGACCTGGAGACAGATGCCCAACCACCAAGCCACCCAGGTGCCCCTATTTTGGACTCTTTTAAAAGCCTGGAGTGTATGTGTGTTCTTCTGCTTCTGATAGCAATGTGGAGGACAAGCTCTGAGGAAAAGAAAAATGGGCCTGGATTTGAAAGAAATTCGGTGTGAGATATCTGATAGGTTGAAAATGATTTATGCAACAGCCTTCTGTTTTGTTAGAACATGGATTGTTGTTCCATTCAGGGTCCTTTATATGAAACAGATGCCCAATCTATAAATCAGGCACCCTGGAGTAGGGAGATGGCATTTTTGTATAAATTATTGTGGATCTGGGAAGTATAAGTGTGAATGAACAAATTTTTATTGGTTTCTTGGCCTAGAAGTAATTTTATCAGTCATCTGACTGGGGTGATTCCCCCCCACCCCATTCTTCCAGGGGGTTGGTGGTGAAGAAAGAGTTGAAAGTTCTGGGGAGAAACGTGTTCTTTGCCCTAACAGGTTTGACACAATGGGGTAGCTAAGCGCCTCCTTCCCAGCCTGCAGAGAGAACTTTGCTGTTTTATTTGGCTTTTAGTTGCAAATGTAAATCCTCCCAAGGAACCTGGATCAAAGTATGCCATCAAGTTCAGAGAAGGAATACATATATAGTCCTTTCCCCCTTCCCCCCTCTTAGGTCACTGAGCTCTTCCTTCAGTGGTCTACTTTCTACTTCCCATTTTTACAATGAAAATTTCATTATTTTCCTGTCACCCTTGTTCCTTTGATAGTTTTAGATAGAGTCAGTTAGTGATCATTCTTTCCATACTTGAAAGCAGCAAGCTCATCCATTTATTAATGGGTTCAGTAAAAACTAGGCATTTAACTCCCTGTCTGAGGGTCTGACACCTGGCCACCTAGTGACAGTGTTGCCGAAGACCTGGCCTATCCTCAAGGTCACAATCCAGCATGGGGCCATAAATACATTTAAGATGACAGAGAATTCAGATATGGGTTCTCTCACTGATTTTGGAATTGCTTATTCATTTTAGAAGATGTTAAGGATTTTCTTTCTTTTCTTTCTTTCTTTCTTTCTTCTTTCTTTCTTTCAGATTTTATTTATTTATTCATGAGAGACAGAGAGAGAAGCAGAGACACAGGAAGAGGGAGAAGCAGGCTCCCCACGAGGAATCTGATTTGGGACTCAATCCTGGGTCTGAAGGCAGATGCTCAACCATTGAGCCACCCAGGTGCCCCTTTATTTTATTATTTTTTAAATATTTTACTTATTTATTTGAGGGAGAGAGGGGGGTGGTGGGGATGGGAGAGGGAGATGCGGACTCCCCACTGAGCAGGGATCCCAACATAGGGCTCAGGACCCCAGGATCATGACCCGAGCCAAAGGCATGTTGAGAACCCAACCAACTGAGCCACCCAGGAGCCCCCATTTTCTTTATTTTGATTATATTCTTTGAGTTGGTCCTAGCTACACATGGCTCAAAAATAAAACTGAAATCAAAAGAAGTCTTGTTCTAACTCCCAACCCCACCCACCCACTACCCCACCTTCACCCTTCTATTAAAAAAAAAAAAATTATTTATTTATTCATGAGAGACACAGGCAGAGGGAGGAGAAGCAGGCTCCATGCAAGATCCTGATGCGGGACTCGATCCCAGAACTCCAGGATCACGTCCTGAGCCAAAGGCAGACACTCAACCTCTGAGCCACCCAGGCGTTCCATCCTCTACCCTTCTATGTGTAACCACTTTGACTAGTTTCTTATTGAACCTGTTGGTGTTCATTTTCGGGCAAATATAAACAACTATAAATTATCATCTTATTTCTCTCCTTTTTACAATGAAATTAGGATACTGACCATGTGGATTATTTTGCATTCTGCCTTTTTCACTGAGCAGTTTCCCTGAGGCTGGGCCGGAGAGTTGCATTCTCTTTTTCACAGCTGTGTAATATTGTGTCTCGAAGTGCATGTGGTTGATTTACCCGCTCTCTCAAGACGCACACTTGGGTATTTGCAGCCTCTTGCCTCATGCATGCACACAGCTCAGCAATCAATAATGGGGTTAGTCTGTCACTTTACTTCATGCTGGCTTAAGTGTAGCAGTAAAGCTAATTCTCAGGAGTGAAATTGCCGAGTAAGAAAGTAAATGCATTTATAATTTTGATAGAGATTGCCAATGAGCTCCCCCAAGGGTTGTACCATGTTGCGTTCTTGCCAGCGTTGTAGGAGAGTGCCTAATTCCACTATTTATTACAGAACGTGTTGTAAAATTTTTGAATTGGATCTTTGCCAACTCGATAGGTGAAAAATGATATCCTTGTACAGTTTTGACTTGCATTTTTCTTATTACAAGTGAGGTCAAACATCTTCTCATATGGGAAAGAGCCATTTGTATTTATTTTTCTGTGACCTCTTTGTGGATGTTTCTTGCTCCTATTTCTCTTGCCCTGTTGATGTTTTTCTTCCACAATTTCTAATTGGAAACTTTATTCTTATTCACAAATAACTATCCTAAGGATCTGAGCTAACTCCTCTTTATAAGTATACTCATTTAATCTTATAGCAAGCCTGGGAGTCCGGTATTACCATCCCATCTTCAGAATAAGGAAACTGGGCTTTGGAACCACCAGTAAGAGGCAAAATTCATGTTCAGATCTGAGTTCCTCTTACTCTGAAACCCTTTCCTCTTCATCACCCAGTGTTACTATTTTCCTCAGGCAGAGACCACAGTTATCTAATGCAAACTGACTTTCTTTTCCCAAGCACACAAGACGACAGAGGAGGGTTTGGCTGAGATCGTGCGGAGTGGCATGTCATAGCCCAGCTGGGATTATAGACATGCCCTGCGTTGTCCACCCAGTGAATAATCCATAGAGAGATTGATTGTACACCACCTTCCCTGCCTTCCCACAAAGCCTTGTTGTGATGCCTCTGAAGCCAAGAGGAACCAGAAATGACAAGTGGCTGAAATTACCCAGGAAAAGGATCACATCAAGTCAGGCATCAAAGATTATGTGTGGCCACTGTGACCTAAGCACAGAAATCACACTTTTAAAAAACTTTGGTTAAATTAAAAAAAAATTTTTTTAAGGATTTTATTTATCCATTTGAAAGAGAGAGAGAGAGAGAGAGAGAACAAGCAGGGGGAAAGGGCAGGGAGAGGGAGAAGCAGATTCCCCATTGCCCGACCCCAGAGACCCTGAGATACGGACCTGCACCAAGAGTAGACATCTAACCAACTGAGCCACCCAGGTGCCTCAGAAACATACTTAATGAAGAAAGGCTTCCTATTAGGAACCTAGAAAATGTGAAGTATCATAGCTTCTTCTGCCTCTGCTGTTCAAGAGGTGGCTTCAGGGAACCTTGGGTTACAGGCTGTCTGGAGCCCCTCACCTAGTTCTTTCTAAAATACCTGGGCCAGCACCTGGAGTCCTGGACTTCTCTGGAAGGACCTGTCCTTTTCTGTTGAAAGTTGCTGGTGCCGTGGATGAACACTAGAGCTGGCCCCAAAAGATAATCAGAGATAGAACTGCGGTTCACCTTTGACATTTGACAAATCTGCAAGATTCACTGAAAGCGCATTACCAAATGATTAAAATCCCGGGTTCTGCCCCCTGAGAATACATGTGTGAGGACATTACATTTACTCGTTGAATAATGTAATCACCGCATTTGCCTGCCAGTTCAAGAATATAGCCAAGATGCTCTTTTTCACTCTATTTACCAATTGCATTCTAAAAGCCATCCTCTTCATGGCAAGTTTCCCCATTTTCATTCACTTTAGTTTATTCTGACTTGATAAAACTTGAATCCGCTGGATTTAAACTTAATTAAAGCTACGGTCCTGTTTTTCAGCAAAGCAGCAGGCATGCATGAAGGCGTGCACTAACAAGGTTCAGGAGATGCCTCCTGGAACACAGACTGATCACTCACACACAGGAGGGGAGTGCAAACTGGTTTGGATGTGCCTGAGCCTTGTTTTTCTTCTTTTTAAAATTTGAGTATAGTTGCCATGCAATGTTGCATTAGTTTCTGGTGTACAACATAGTGATTCAACAAGTTTATACATTCTGTGGTTTCGCTGAGCATTTAATTCAAGTTTTTATTGCTATACAGAGGTGCTGGGGTGCCTGGGTGGCTCAGTCATGATCCCAGGATTCTGGGATGGAGTCCCCATGGTGGGCTCCCTGCTCAGTGGGGAGTCTGCTTCTCTCTCCCTCTGCCTTCCCCATGCCCCCCACACCTTCGTGCAAGTGCATGCTCTCTCTCAGATAAATAAATAAAATATATATTAAAAAAAGGATACAGAAGTCCAGCATTTCCACTGAATGTGTATGTTCAGAAGTAGAAAAAATCCTGGAAATGGATTTTTTTGTGTTCCTTCCTGATGTTTTACCTTTGATGTCGTAGGAGAGCTGGTGTCATTTAACAAAGAAGATATCTGAATGGTAGCCATGCCATAGAGCGGAGTTTAGCAAACTTTTCTGCAAAGGGCCAGATAGTAAATATTCCAGGGTTTTAATGTCTCTGTCACAACTACTCACCTTTGCCATTGAAATGCAGAAGCAGCCATAGCTAACACAGAAATGAATGGAGTGGCTTTGTGCTAATAAAACTTTATTTTTTAAAAAAGCAGACAGTGGGCAGAACTTGGCTTTAAAACCATACTTAAGGGCAGCCCTGGTGGCTCAGCGGTTTAGCGCCACCTTCAGCCCAGGGCGTGATTCTGGAGACCTGGAATCAAGTCCCACGTCAGGCTCCTTGCATGGAGCCTGCTTCTCCCTCTGCCTGTGTCTCTGCCTCTCTCTCTCTCTCTCTCTATGTCTCTCATGAATGAATGAATGAATAAATAAATAATAATAAATAAATAAATAAATAAATAAGTAAAATCTTAAAAAATTAAATAAAATAAAATTAAATAAAACCATACTTAAGCTTGCATAGAGCTAAGCATAAGTGCACTTTCTTCCCTAATTAGGAATCCTACATAGGGGAGTGCTTTCAAGTTATAAGAATTTACAAATATGATTGCCTCTAGCCACAAATTAGAACTAGACACTACTAAGAAGACCATGGAGGTGGATCATCCACCAATTCTTTATTTTCATCATTCTTCTTGTTCTTGTACCCCTTTATGTATGAATCACTTATTTATCAGAGCTTCCTGTCATATGTGCCTCTGTCTTTCCTGTTTATCTACTTCCCCCTGACCCTGGAGAAAGTTTGAGGGAGGGGTTGGGAGTTTGGGCTCAGGCTGGCTCATGCCTGGGTTTAAATCTTGGCTGTCATGTTTTTTGGAAGGTGCTTGACTACTGGGTTTGCTTGTTTGTCTTTTGAATGAGACTTCAGATAGATAATCCATAAAGCTACTGTGATGTTCATAAATGAGTATGAATGAAGCTTCACAAATTAATCCTTGAAGAGTGCTTTTAAAATAAATATATAAAGGAAGTCTAAATTTTTACGAGTTCATAGTCTCTGCCATTTTCCTTGTAGTCTCTATTCATTCTCTCTTATATGAATTAAGTCCTGAATTTCTTCCAGACTTGCATATATGATAAGATTGAAAGCAGAGATGTCCTCAGAAGAGAGTAAGTGTGTTGGTTACTATTAAGCTTGGATGTCAGTGTCACAAAAACTCAAAATACCAGTGGCTACGCAAGACCAGCTGGTGCAGCATGACACTAGGATCCAGGCCCCTTCTCGCTTGCTCACCCCACATGTTTGCTATTATCCAACGTGGCAGCTCTGGCTTGGTTGGCAGTTCATCAGTCAGAAAGGTCAGGGCAAAAAGGGCAAGGAGCGGGAGGCTTTGCAAAACCCATCCCGGGTTCCTCAGATACTCTGCATCACATACACCTGCTTTACTTTCTCCACTAACTCTAAACATCTAATGTCTTTGTGTCTTCATTGTTTATTGTCTGTTTGTCCTAATAGAATATAAGCTTCAGGAGTTTGGGGACTTTGTTTTATTTGCCTGTGCTTCCCCCATACCTGATACAATGGCTGGCATTTGTAGATGCACATTAAATGTTTTTAGGATGAATTCCAGAATAAAATTATTTCATTTTGACATGCTGAAAGGATTAATCTTTGTATGCCTCAGAGTGCTTTATGCATAACAGGTCCTCCATAGCAAATACCTGGAGTGAACACCTGAACAATAAACAGAGTATCAGTCAGCTTGGATTAATGCCAGATAATAATAGTTAACTATGATTATATACTGAAAAATATGCAAAGCGTTTTACATGCTTCACCTCATTTACTACCTCTTCTAAACCCAAGGGTAATGGGTGGTGGTGGTGGTCTCATTTTAATGATAAGGAAATGAGATTTCATGGAAGTTAAGTAACTTGTTCAAGGTCATGCCACTGACAACAATAAAGCCAGGAGTTGACCCTGGTGTAATGGGATTTGACCATCTGTAGACTTAAGCACCAGATCACATTGGCCCCAGAAGAGAGAGCTAATCTACGAGGATAGATTGAGATGACTTTTGGATTCCTGGATTAATTGGAATAAGAGATCTTTGAGGTGCCATAGACCCATCTCTAATAAGTACAGCAAAGAGATACAAAGAAAGCACTTCATGAAGGAATTACTTAGTCATTGTCCATTGACTTGACAGTGAGCCTGTCTGAACTTGCTTTATTATTTTATTATGATTAGTGAACAGCAATAAATTTAAATTCAAGAGAAAGTTAATGAAGTCCAAAAGTTATCAAAAGGAGAAAAATGCATCAAGCTGATGAAAAGCTCAGGACTTTGAAGGACTTCTTCCAAACCTTTGAAGTCACATTTCTTCATAAAGGGCTAAGTGGCCCAACTTTTCTTTAATTGGGCTTTGTGTGTGTGTGTGTGTGTGTGTGTGTATGTGTGTGCAGCTAAAAATCATGATTACCTATAGGCTTCAACAACTATACCTATAGAATGAGATGGAATTCATTTTTCAAAGATGTAAGTCCAAATTGCTCTGTTTGAGGCAGTCCAGGACTTAGAAGCAAAGACATGTGGCTTTGAAATGTTGGCTTTGCCAGTTTCTACCTGGTTTTCCAGTTTGGGCTGGTTGTGAAGAAAGCTGCTATGGTCCTTCTCCTGCATGTCCATGCACATCTCTCTCTTGGAATTCCTAGGAGTGAAATTGCAAAAGGCCATAGGATAAGTTTTGTTTTAGAAGATACTGTCAAACAGTATCTCAAGTGTTTGTACCAATTTATACTCCTACCTACCAGTAATGTGTGAATTTCCAGTTGCTCCACAGCCTTATAGCACTTGATACTGTCAGCCTTTTAAGTTTCCTTAAAAGTAAAGAAAGAAAAAAGGAAAACTTGCATGACATAAATTCTTCTTCTTGAGCCTCAGGAGAAATTTCTGAAGTGTGGAATACCCTAGAAGAAAGAAAGAAAGGATGAAAGGAAGAAAGAGAAAAGAAAGAAAGAAAGATGAAAGAAAGAAAGAAAGAAAGAAAGAAAGAAAAGAAAAGAAGAAAAGTCACATTTCCAACACACCTAACAAGTTATTCATGGCAGTGGTGAATAATTCAGTTCAATAGAAAAGTATAAGAAACAACTACTGGTCTAGATTCAGTGTAGCTGACAATTTGTTGCCTACTCAAAAGCCAAGTCTTCTCTTCCTCCACACTCACAGTGCTTCAATTGTGCTCAGCACCCATCCTTCAGGAAGGCAAACCTATCTCCAGCTCAAGAGGGAATCCTGATTGATCATTCTAAGCTAATCAAAGTTTTTCTTCTTCCTGTCTTGAGTAATTAGCTGAAGAATGAGGATGTGACACTGGTCTGGCCAATGAGAAATGGGGAAAGATATGTGGGGCAAAAGGATAGCTCCTAGGAAAGGTTTCTTACTATTAAGAAAGAGATTTCAAAAGAAATTGTCCTTCTGCATGTGGTATATCTGGATGGATATGGAACTGCAACAACCACCTGACTGCCAGGATAACGATGAAGCATACACATGAAAGAATTACAGGAAATGGAGGTGGAGCCTATGTTCTGGAAATTGCTCTAAGTTTATGTATAGTAATAAACACATTTATTGTTTAAGATCGTTTTGGCTGGTTTTTCTGGTACTGGCCACTGTCACCAAAAACTCTGATGCTGGACTGTGTTCAAATAACAAAGGGGGAAATTGAGCTCTTACTCATCCCTTGTAAATATAAACCTCCTCTTTGCTCAATCTTTAGAGTACATTAGGCTCACCTGGCAGGCTTATTAAAATGGGCTACTAGGGGACGCCTGGGTGGCTCAGCGGTTGAGCATCTATCTGCCTTTGGCTCAGGGCCTGATCCCGGGGTCTAGGATTGGGTCCCGCATCGGGCTCCCTGCAGGGAGCCTGCTTCTCCCTCTGCCTATGTCTTTGCCTCACTCTCTGTGTCTCTCAAAAATAAATAAGTAAAATCTTTCAAAAAATAAAAAATAAAATGGGCTACTGGGATCCACTACAAAAGTTTCTGATTCAGTAGGTCTGGGGTAAGGTTAGGAATTTGCATTTTCCCAAATGATGCTGATACAGCTGGTCCAGGGCCCACACTTTGAGAACCACTGTTCTAGAATATAGATACCATCTTCATGTATTTAGAGACATGCTTTTAAAAAACTCACATCTTTCATGGACTTCTTTTTCATGATAAGGAATACAAATCTTTTTTCATCACTTTGAGTGACTACCTAGTATTATATTGTGTGGATATACCAGGATTTGTAAAACCACGTTACTAATCATCTGTTATTTGGGGGTTTTATGATATCATGTTAACACAAACAATCCTGCCATAAACATCACTTTATAGTAATCCTGACTAACCATTTAGTAATGTCCTTAAGGTAAATTCCTAGAAGTAATATTGCTGAACAAAGGGAGATGTCTGACTTTTTTTCCTTCTCAGAACATGTTCACAATCCTTGTAATCTCTTCTTCCAGACACATTGTCCTTAGGTTTAGGAATTTTGCTGGAGGACTTTTGGTTGATCCTGCCTCAGCAGGCTGAGACCTTAGCCATTGGCCTTCCAGTGGTCTTTCTTTTATGTTAAAGGTGTTGAACAGAAAAGGCCATGGTATTGCCAGACACAAGCTATTATATTCCTAGGGGTTAATTTGCTAATTTTTACTAGGAGAAGTAAATGGAAGCCTGAGAGCTTCTTAAGTCTGTCTTTCTACATATCATGCTTTTTATCTTTTCACCGCTCAATGCTCCACAGATCGATGCTTGTATTTGAATGTCATCTGTCAATCTTCTTAGACATAAAAAAAAAAAAAAAAGGTCACCCTAAGAGGGGAAAACCTGGGCCCAGGCTTTGGCTCTGATGCCTGGCCATGGAAGCATGTATTTTTATTTTTTTAAAATATATTATTTATTTATTCATGAGAGACACAGAGAGAGAGAAAGAGAGAGAGGCAGAGAGAGAAGCAGGCTCCATGCAGGGAGCCCAATGTAGGACTCGATCCCAGGACTTCAGGATCATGCCCTGGGCTGAAGGCAGGCGCCAAACTGCTGAGCCACCCAGGGATCCCGAAGCATGTATTTTCAGATGTAAACGCCTTCCTAAATCAGAGTAGCACCTTTATAGTTCATCCAGGTTGTGTAGTATAATTCAAGGGAAGAGGGCTCACCAGAGGTAGCTGGCAAACAAAATGCAGATAATACCTGATTAGTACTGGTCTCGGCTTAAGTTCTTTAGAAAGTAGAGCCTAAAGCAAAGATTGAAGCATGCAACATATTTTCATTTTAAGTATAGGAGTTTATTTCTTTCTCACTTAAAAACTCAGTGTTGGGGATGCCTGGATGGCTTGGTTGGTTGAGCATCTTACTTTGGCTCAGGTTGTCATCTTAGTGTCCTGGGATCCTGCCCTGCTCGGGTCCCTGCTCAGTGGGGAGTCTGCTTCTCCCTCTTCCTCTGCCCCTCCCCATTTGTGCTTTCTGTCTCTCAAATACATAGATAAAATCTTTTTTTAAAAAGATTTTATTTATTCATAAAAGAGAGAGAGAGACAGAGACATAGCAGAGGGAAAAGCAGGCTCCCTCCAGAAAGCCCGATGTGGGACTCGATCCCAGGGCTCCGGGATCATCACCTGAGCCAAAGGCAGATGCTCAACCACTGAGCCACCCAGGTGCCCCAAATAGATAAAATCTTAAAAAAAAAACCCTCAGTGTAAGATGGTTCTATACTGGCATCATAGCTCAAGCAATCATTGATTTGTAGCCTCCAAGACTGCTCTAGTTATTGCTGCTTCCAGGGTGGTAGAGGGAAGGATGATGGAGACAGAGAGAAAGGTGGGAGGAAAGGAAGTGTGTATTCAGTTGTTTTAAGGGCAAGACTTGAAGTTTGCATAAACCACTTCAGCTCACATCCCATTGGCAAGGAGTTAGCTGGCACCCAGCTGCGAAGGTTTGGTCTCCAGCTGTGTAGCCATGGGAAAGGCACTGAAACTGATTTGGGAGGTTCAAACCTAGGAAAGGAAGGGTGAGGAAAAAATGAAGCCCCACAAAGAAAGATGTGGAACCCTGTGATGCTATATCTTATGAGCCAGTCATAAGGAGACTCGTGGACTATGCATCAGGCTCAATTGCTTTGCTCACAGTACTCTTCTGCTAGGATTTCAAGGAGGAAGTGCACCTGGAAGTAGCCCATGGAAGAGAGAAAGGAAGGGGAATTTATCTTTCCCTCTCCCTCCCAACTTCCATTTCCTATTGGTCAAGGCTTACCCTTCTGGGGAACTAATTCTCTTCTCTTTCTGTTGTACAATCCAACCGCTTGGCAACTGCTTGGGAAACAGATTCCTTGCCCCAGAAGTAGAAGGTTGATCCCATGTGAATGAGGCACTGCCCAGATAGGGAAAAAGTCAGTTAGGAGAATCTGACAGTATGTATAAGATCTGTGTTCTAGCATATTACTTATGGTCATTTGGAGTAGAAAGTAAAGGGGACTTTGTTGAAAACTTTTCTAACTGAAGTCCATTGAAGTTCTGAGCCTGTTGGTCAGTGCCTTATACGATGAACTTATTGGTCAGAGGCTGGTAGGGAGAAGGTAGTCTCTTTTCATTATTTATTTATTTATTTATTTGAGAGAGAGAGAGAGAGAGCACAAGCAGGGGGAGCAGCAGGCAGAGAGAGAGAGAGATGCAGCCTCCTCACTGGGTGCAGAGCCTGATGTAGGGCTTGATCTCATGACTGTGAAATTGTGATCTGAGCCAAAATTAAGAGTCGGACACCAAACCAACTGAGCCCCCCAGGTGCCCCTATCTTGGACATACTTAGAATACTTAGACTCTTAGTTTTATTTTCTGTACATGGGGGAATTATAACAGCATCTAGTATTCTAACAACATCTGTTACTACACTACTATCCACCTTACAGGGCTATCATGAGAGCTAAATGAGACAAGACATGCCAAGCTCCTGGCCCATAATGCGCTCTCAATAAATGGCAGAAGCTATCACAGTCATCATCATCACCATTTTATTTTGTGGGTCACTATTGCTCCATCTGCTGACAAATTGTTCTGTCTTCTTTTAACATTTGAGGGGTTTTAGTGATCCTTTACCTCAGTAAAGGGATAATGGCAGTTGTCGTAAGGCATCGAGTCATGCAAGGGTGGTGCCTCAGTGTCAATCCTTTAATTGTTGGTTTGTGACAGATTGTACAGCCATCATGTTAAACTTCCTTTTAAAGATATTTTAACTCTTACATTAAAGCATAAGTGTGTTTACCTCAAGTTTATCTCCCATTATTATTATTTTTTTAAGATTTTATTTATTCATGAGAGACACAGAGAGAGGGAGAGGCAGAGACACAGGCAGAGGGAGAAGCAGGCTCCATGCAGGGAGCCCGATGCGGGACCCGATCCCGGGACCCCAGAATCACGTCCTGGGCCAAAGGCAGGCGCTAAACCGCTGAGCCACCCAGGGATCCCCTATCTCCCATTGTTTTGACGTGAAGTCTTATAAATAGTGCTTAGGATTGTTGAAAATCTTGTGGCAATTCCCCATCTCACCTGCCCATGGAAAGATTTTCCTTGTCCTTAGAAGCTTTCTGATGCTCTGGTTCTAAAGGATCATATGTAACATTCAAATTCTACTCTTTATCTAACTTAAAAAACAAAACAAATAAAAAAGCCTCGTACCTCAAGTTAACAGAGTTTGTTAGGGGAATAATCCTGTGGACTTGCTAATTGCTAGCAGGCGTCATTAATCAATTTGTTTACACTTGGCTTACTATGATTTGGCACTTATAAAATCTATTCATTGGTTTCTCACAGAAACCAAGGGCTTATCCCAAAAATTCAGCAGCTGTGTAACTAAGAACATTAGGGCTCTCTCTTCATATTTTGGAGCATGTATCAGCATGGGGGCCCCATACGCCCTCCACCTCAAGATAGATGTATTATTGATGGAATGTATGTCCCATAAAGTAAAGTGTCAGATTTTCTTAAAAAAAAAAAAAAAAAAAAAAGATTTGGGATCCCTGGGTGGCGCAGCAGTTTGGCGCTTACCTTTGGCCCAGGGTGTGATCCTGGAGACCCGGGATCGAATCCCACGTCGGGCTCCCGGTGCATGGAGCCTGCTTCTCCCTCTGCCTATGTCTCTGCCTCTCTCTCTCTCTCTGTGTGACTATCATAAATAAATAAAAATTAAAAAAAAAAGAAATTAAAAAAATTTATTTATTTATGAGAGACACAACAGAGAGAGAGAGAGAGAGAGAGAGAGAGAGAGAGAGAGAGGCAGAGACACAAGGAGAGGGAGAAGCAGGCTCCCTACAGGGAGCCCGATGTGGGACTCACTCCCCAGACCCCGGGACCATGCTGAGCCACCCAGGCATCCCAAAGTGTCATATTTTCTTGACTCAGCAATTCTTAGCTGCAAAGACAATAATTTATCTGGTCAACGCCAGCCTCCAAATGAGAAGGAAGAAAAGAAAGAGAATTAGGAAGATTCATCCATCATAGACTCTCTCATATTAACTCTCCAACAAGCTTTGGGTTTTTTTTTGTTTGTTAGTTTTTTTAATGATTTCACTTATTTATTCACAAGAGACACACGGAACGAGGCAGAGACATAGGCAGAGGGAGAAGCAGGCTCCCTGTAGGGCACCCCTCTCCAAAAAGCTTTGGATCTGACCTTTCTAGTTCTTGACCCTCAAGTAAGACAAAAATGAAACCAGAGTGAGTCATGGGAAAAGGATCCTGGGGAAGATGAGGTTTGAGATGGAGACCGCTGTGGACAAATGAACAAGCTTCTACTTAACTCTGATCACTCCTCCAGGCTCAGTTCCTCCCCCTCCCTCCAGTCCACGCACTCTGATCTCCTTATGATTCCTCAAATATGCAAGTTCTTCCATGATTCTGAGTGTCAGAATAGGAAGAAATGTCAGACATAGTCAAGTGATTTTTTTTTTTTAGACCAGGCTTTCCGGAGTCCTGGGATTTTCTTGGAGGCCCCCTTGGAGTCTCACAGCAGTAGAGGACAATAGTGAGGAAAAGGAGGCTGAAAAGACAGGAATCGGGAACTTCCTCCTCTAATTCAGTCAGATCAGCTCCATCTTGTGCTTTCTATAGTTTCAGAACCAAGTTACCTATTGCTCAATATTCATATCCACTTCTCCCTTCCTACCCCCTGATTTTGTGTGCAGTGGCAATGGGCCTGACTCCAAGCTGTGGAGTATGATGAAAGTTATTCACAATAATCCTGTCCCTCAATTCCTCAGTCTTGTTGGCAGCTGTGGCTTGGCATAGGACCCAGTGTTGGCCCATGACACATGAGAAGTCCCTGATGCTCAAAGTTTTGGGAAACTTTGACCTCCTTATTAAAAATGGACCTACATGGCTGGTACTGACCTTCCCTTCTTCCTTCTTCCTCCTTTCAATGCCAATGTCATGTCTACCATTACATCAGAAGCCTGTGACCATGAGTATGATAGGAATGCCTGAAATTACGGAAACATTGAACCTGACTTCAGTGAGCCACTGAACCAATTCCAGCAACCATCTAGCTCCAGAATTCTTGCCACATGAAGAAAGGAACCCACTATTGCCTAAGCTACTTCAATTGGGCTTTTGTCACTTGCATCCCCCCAAAAAAGTGTTGTTGGCAGATATATACAATTTTTGCTTCTAGATAATATTTTGTTTAGATCAAGGATTTTGAGGCTAAAAATAATTTGTGATATGATCTTGTTCCATCATCTAGTTTTCAAGAAAATAGTAACAGTTTTGATTGGGTATAAATAATTACCTCAGAACAGTGGTTTTGGGATCCCTGGGTGGCGCAGCGGTTTGGCACCTGCCTTTGGCCCAGGGCACGATCCTGGAGACCCGGGATCGAATCCCATGTCAGGCTCCCGGTGCATGGAGCCTGCTTCTCTCTCTGCCTGTGTCTCTGCCTCTCTCTCTCTCTCTCTGTGACTATCATAAATAAATAAAATCTTTAAAAAAAAAAAAAAAAAGAACAGTGGTTTGGGGCACTGGGGTGGCTCAGTCTGTTGGGCATCTGCCTTTGGCTCAGGTCATGATCTTGGGGTCCCGGGATCAAGCCCCATGTTGGGCTTTGTGCTTAGTGAGAAATCTGATTTTGCCTTTGCCTCTGCCTCTGCCTCTCCCCACACCTTGTGCTCTCTCTCATTCTCCCTCTTAAATAAATAAATCTTAAAAAAAAAAAAGTAATGGCTTAAAACTATAGGCCTTTTGTTATTTCTTCCCAGTTCTGTGAGTGGCCTCAGCTTAGCTGGGCAGTTCTTCTGTGGCTTGTGATATCCCCTGGTGCTAGAGTTATCTGGGAGTTCAATAGGCTCACTTGCCTAATGCCTCACAGGAATAGCTGGAAGGCTGGGCTCAGCTGAGGCACTTGGCCTTTCTGTCTGTCTCTCTCTCTTTAATTTCAGAGCATCTGAAATTGTCCATACGTCCTTTCCATGTAGCCTGTCAATTTGGGTTCCTTAGCCAGATAGCTGACTTCACTTCTTACATGGCATCTCAGAGCTGCCCAAAGTACATAAGCAGAAGCCACCAGGCTCTCCTAAGGCACAATGTCACATTTGTGCATTCCACTGGTTCAAGTGAGTCATGGGGCTATTTAGATTCAAGAGTGGAGGACTACATGAGGGTGTGAATACCCGGAGGCGTGTTTTATTGGGGACAATCTTTGCAGATTAGCTACTACAGAAACTGAGACCCACACTGTGAAAGCTGGTTGTCTAAGCTGCTAGAGCCATAACTATTTAATTTAGAAGATCATTGAAGGGATGAGACACCCACATAGGATGGGGCCAGGGGAGGATGGGGAGAGAAAGTATTTAGCGCTAGCCTAGAATTTTTTACTCTTAGCATCCTTGTCATTGGGGGCCAGATAATTCTTTGTTGTGGGGGTGCTGTCCTGTGCATTGTAGGGTGTTTAGCAGAATTGCTGGCCTCTACCTACCAGACACTAGTAGCACCCCTCCCAGGTTGTGACAATCAAAAATGTGTGCAGACATTGCCAAATTTATCTCCAAATTTACCCCTGGAGATAAAAGAGCCATAGTTGACAACAACTATGGCCCTAACCTTATTTAAAGGTTCTGTTACTTCACAGAAATCCAGCTGGGCTGGAGACCCTGATCTTACATGTGGGCCAATGGAGCATATTTATATTCTTAAAATTTTCCAGTGGGAAATGTCTCTATGTAATAGAAAAAAATAGCATAATCAATTTCACACTTTGGGTCACTTGTTCTATGTAGAGACTTTACTTTGGATAAAGGCTTTTTAATTTTAGCTATAAATTCACCAAGGAGTATTTTAAAGATTATACCCCCAGGAGAAATCTGAACTAGTATCCTCCTCCACTGCCAGTACACAGTACTAAGCAATTCCCCTGCTATTTTTCCTTTTGCTTTTGCCAAGAGCTGTCCACAAATAGGTAGGTCTTAAAACCATGGACAATGGGGCGCCTGAGTAGCTCAGTCAGTTGAGCATCTGACATTGGCTCAGGTCATGATCTCTAAGTTCTGGGATCAAGCCCTGTGTTGGACTCTGCACTCAGTGGGGAATCCGATTCTCCCTCTTCCTCTGCCCCTCCCCCCACGTGTTCTCCCACCTGTGCGCATGCTCTCTCAAATAAATAAATAAGATCTTAAAAACAAAAACGACCACAGGACAGGATGAGATCAGCTGGAGAAGGAGGTAGATGAAAAAAGAAAAGGTGGTG
Organism: Canis lupus dingo; assembly: GCF_003254725.2. Taxonomy (NCBI): domain Eukaryota; kingdom Metazoa; phylum Chordata; class Mammalia; order Carnivora; family Canidae; genus Canis; species Canis lupus. Next base: position 25,466,535 of record NC_064262.1, on the reverse strand, counting down.
GTCTAGGCCAGGATCCACCCCCACCCTGAGTCCCTTCAACATTCTGAAGTAGACAGAAAAGGAAGAAAAACAGGAAAATGTTACACATACACCCACATCTACAAATATACAACTGGGCGGGAAGGGGTTGCGCCTGGCTGGTTCAGTCCGTAGAACATGCAACTCTTCATCTCGGGGTCGTGAGTTCAAGCCCTACATTGGGTGTAGAGCTTACTTCAAACAAATACATAAATATAATTTAAAACACACACAAATATACAACTAGCGACCACCCTTATAGCTCAAACTCCAAGAAATTATTCAAACTTGGCAATCCTAAACTATTTGCCCTGCCCTGCCCTGCTGTCCCTGCAGAAACTGCTTGTAAAACCTCTGACCTAGATTTTTTCCTTCTTCCCGTCTCCTTCCCCTGACCAAAGCCTGGTGCTCCTCACATGGCCCTGTGTAGCCTGTCATGCATCCTGCTTCTAGGATCTGTGAGTATATCAAACCTTGTTTTTCTGAGGGTTTCCTGTGCCTCTTCTTGCGGCCACTCCTGACCCCCCATCACATAAAAGAACACAGATCATGGGTACATTCTGATGGTACAGCCAACAAGATTTCCTGGTGGATAGGGTATGAAAATTGACACAAAGAGAGGGGGCAAGGTTTTTGGCCAGAGCAACTGGACAGAAGAAGTTGAAACTTGCTGAGATACAGGAGAGTGCATGTAGAACAAGCCACTGTGGCATGGAGGAACATGAGTCATTTAAAAAAATATATTTTATTTATTTATTTTTAGAGAGAGAGAGAGTGTGCAAGGGATAGGGGCAGAGGGAGAGGGAGAGAGTCTTAAACAGACTGTGCCAAGGGCAGAGCCCCACACAGGACTCAATCTCATGACCCTGAGATCATGATCTGAGCCAAAACCAAGAGTTGAATGCTTAACCAACTGAGCCACCCAGGCGCCCCTGAGGTTTAGCCATGTTAATGTAACATTTCCCTAGACATCCAAGAGGAGACATGGAATAGGTGGTTGAATGAATAGGTCTGGAGTTCAGGAGAAGTCTGGGCTAGAGACAGGATTTGGGAATTATTGCTGTAGAGAGATGTATAAATCCATAGGACTGAAAGAAATTACCATGGGGGTGCCTGGCTGGCTCAGTCAGCAGAGCAGGTAACTCTTGATCTCAGAGTCATGAATTCAAGCCCCATGTTGGTTGCAGAGATTACTTAAAAAAAAAAAAAAAATTTACCAGGGCAGTGAGCAGGAAAGAGCAGAGAATCAAAATCTGAGCCCTGGGACCATCAAACTTGAAAGTAAAAAATTGGTGTCAATGTTGTTGTGTGTGGGTGTGTTTAAATACATACATACATATAGATATATATTTAAATATATATATTTGAGAATAAATATATATAATATATGTAAATATATATTTGAGAATAAATATATATGTAAATACATATATTTAAATATATATAAAAATATATATATTTGAGAGAAAAAGCTAGTGGGGAGAGAGAGCAGAGGGTGAGAGAGAATCTCAAGCAGACACCCCGCTGAGCAGTGAGCCAACCCAGGACTCGATCTCAGGACACTGAAATCATGACCTCAGCTGAAACCAAGAGTGGGATGCTTAACCAACTGAGCCACGGAGGTGACCTGGTCCCAGTGGCTCATCTGCACTGGCTAATTCTGTGATCTTCATGGGGCTGCTAAGTTTCTTAGTCTTTCCCAAATCTACAAATTCAATGTAATTATTCATCATTAATTAATTATTCATCATTCGAATCAAATCGTTACGGTTCTAATCGTCTATGCTGCATAACAAACTTCACTGAAACACAGAGCCATAAAACACCATCGTATTATAGTTCATGATTTGTGGGTACAGAGTATGGGCTGGGCTGTGTGATTCTTCCAAGGCTTTTGGAGTAGCTGGAGGTCTATCGGTGGTATAGAGCTGCTGGATAAACTAATACAGTTGCCCCTTGAACTACATGGGGGGTGAGGGATTAGTCGAAAATCCATGTATGAATTTCGACTCCTCTAAAACTTAACTACTAATGGCCTACTCTTGACCGGAATCTTTACAGATGACAAAAAAAAAAAAACAAAAACCGATTAGCACAAATTTTGTTTGTTACACATGTTATACACTGTATTCTTACAATAAAGTAGAGAAAAGAATATGTTACGGGAAACCATAAGGAAAATACATTTATATTACTGCAGTGTATTTATTGAAAATAACCCATGCGTAAGTGGACCCGAGCCATTCCAACCCGTGTCGTTTGAGGGTCAACTGTGTATTTAGTGAGGAGGGATGTGAACTGAATCTTGCAGCCAAGCGTTTAGAGCAGATGGAAGAAGTTACGCTGTGTTCAGGAAGAGAGGGTTGGGTATTCCTGGAGAGCAGCCTTCAGCCTTCTCGGCTCCCCCAGGCTGTTGCAGAAGTTGGAGGGAAATGGCCAGAAGTTTGGTAAATTGCAGCATAAATAAGAAGAGACAATGTTACTAGTGTACAGAGGAAACAGAATCCCATCGGAGTGTGGGCTTTCCTCTCCCTCATGGCTCTCATTTCATCTAAAACTTGAGCCTTGACCTCCTGAGCTACGGATCCTCGTGCTGGAAGCTGCTGTTCTACATGCTTCTCTGGGAATGTTTTCCAGACTTTCACAGGCACAAGTGCTTCTTTCGTCTGCTGTGTCCCTGCCATGTGTGTACCCACAGGAGGTACAAGGAAAACTTGCACAGAGATAAAGACCGCAGACAAGGAGCAACTTGAGTGCATAATGTGGATATGTGCTCTGGGCGAGGACAGGCTTCACAAGAAATGACCTTGGAAGAAAGTGAAAACATTTAAAAAGTGGGAAAAGAAATCCTTTCTTAATAGAATGTTGCCATTGCAACTATACTCAAGAGGCACAGAAGGAATCAAGTGTTGAAAGCTTCATAAGTAAAACTTTATGATAAACAGCACGAGAAGTCATCTTTTAGTCAGGCATCAATCACTCTTCTGACCTAAGAAAAGAAAGATCTGGTTTTCATTTATATATACACACCTGTTGTGTGCATGTGTGTGTGTATAATGTTCTGAAGGTTCCGTATTTAAAATTTTTATGATCCATTATATCCTTACAGGAAAGTGTACAACTCATATGTGTGCTGTTCAATGAATCTTCATTTTCATAAATTGTTCATATCCAGTGGTCGGCACCTACCTCTGCAAACAGAACATCATTGGCACCTGGATATTCCTCTCTTGCCCAAATCCAGTTATTATCCACCTCTTCCCCAAGTAGTAACTCTCCCGACTTCTAGCAGCATGGATGGGTTTTGATTGTTCTTGAACTTCCCTGCAAATGGAATTACATTTTGATTCTCGTTTCTTTTTTTCCATAATATGTCAGTGAGATTAGTGTTCGTTGTTGCTTGTGTTGGCTATTCATCCTCATTGGGGTGTATTCCATACTACGTTCATGCTACAATTTATCCATTTCGCTATTGATGGATATTTGGGAAGTTTCCAGTTTGAGGCTCTTAGGAACAGCATTACTATGAACATTCTAGCATGAGTTTTGGCACACATGTATATGTATTCCTGTTGGGTCATGATGTGGTTCTTGTTTGTGAATCTGTGGACTTGGTCATATTTGTTCAAAATTGATGTTGCAAAAGCATTTTGCACATTGTTGGGAGTCACACATGTTGGTTTTCTTTTTATTTTATTTAATTTTCTTTATTTACTTGAAAGAGAGAGAGAGCACGGGGGGGGGGGGGGGGGGGGGGAGTAGATTTCCCACCGAGGAAGGACTCTAACTTGGGACTGGATCCCAGGATCCCTGGGATCATGACCTGAGTTGAAGGCAGACTTAACCGACTGAGCCACCCAGGTGCCCCCACATGTTGGATTTCACTGATACTTGATACACTTTCTAAAAGAGTATACAATGATTCAGCATTAAAATGAAAAGTCATTATATCCACAAGTTCTTGGGGATACAGAAACAGAGTAGCAGGGTACAAATGGTTTTATTGAAACAGATATTCATCTAGGGAGGGATACATCAATTCTCCTAAATGTTTGTGGAAGGAACCTAAGAAGACAGACACTCTGAAGGAGATGAAGCTGCCAATTATTCTTGACTTCGTGTTCTTTTTCAGACCCGCGCAAGAGCATTTCCTATCACAACACCAAGCCACGCAGCTGAAGGTGGGAGAAACTGCCAAATTCCTTGAAACAGATGAAAGAAATTTCAGAGCAGTGAGAAGCTGATATGTCTTTTTCTTTTTAAGATTTTATTTATTTATTCATGAGAGACACACAGAGAGAGAGGCAGAGACACAGGCAGAGGGAGAAGCAGGCCCCCTGCAAGGAACCTGATGTGGGACTTGATCCTGGGTCTCCAGGATCACGCCCTGGGCCAAAGGCAGGTGCTAAACTGCTGAGCCACCCAGCGATCCCCCTGATATGTCTTTTTCACGTGTCATGCAGGACTGTCCTTAAGGCCTGGTGTCATAGTGTAATTGGCAGCATTAAAATTTTTTTTCCTTGGAGGTAGAGAAGTAACAATGCATTACAAACAGTAGTGTCTTCTATTTGATGAAATACGGTAATTAGAATGCTAATATTAAAGCTGTAATTTATTGGCCCAAGCCTTGCACTCAGCAATGCACTAACATGCTCTCATTTAATTTGGTCTTCGCAGCAGCCCTACTCAGTAGATCATATTTTTAGCCCTGGAGAAATTAGGCCCCTTTAGCAGGAAGCCGTGGGCCGGGGCCCAGCCCCAGGTGTGCAAACGCGGAATGCTGAGTGTGCCCAGGGCTGGGGAGGAGGAGGTTTTCCAGCTCTCTCCTTGGAGGATAGATTCATCCGAGGTGAAGAGGGGCAGGAAGCGCATTTTGGCACCGTGTCTAGGCTCTGCTCCGGCTTTAACCACAGCTGCGGCTGGGATGCAAGCGCTCCGGGTCATCTATTACCTGCGTCCCCTGGAAGCATTGCTGCGTCTTCCCGCTTCAACGTTATCCCCGCTGCAATCTGTTCTCCATGCAGCCGCTGGAGCAAGCACTGAAAACCTAAGTCCGAACGTGTCATGGGGCGCCTGGGTGGCTCAGGGGTTGAGCACCTGCCTTTGGCTCAGGTTGTGATCCCAGAGTCCTGGAATCGAGTCCCACATCAGGTTCCCAATAGGGAGCCTGCTTCTCCCTCTGCCTACCTCTCTGTCTCTCTCTGTGTGTCTTTCATGAATGAATACATAAAATCTTAAAAGAAAAAAAAAAAGAACCTGTCACTCCTCCACCGCAAACCCTCACCTGGGGTAAGAGATGAAATCGCCGGCATCCCCCCAGGCTTGGGGCTGAGGGACCTGTCACCATCTGACTCCATCCCTGACCGCTTCTCCCACCTCAGCTCCAGCGGGGTTGGACTCCTGACTCTCCTTTCTCAGCTCCCGTCCCCCCAGGAGTAGACTTGGGGTTGAAGATCTGTGTGTCAATCATTTATCTGGAATGTGAAGGAAATACCCCTAGTTCATTGAGGAGGGAACACAGGAAGAAAAGAGGGGCTCTTTTCTTCTTTTTAATTTTTTTTAGGGGCACCTAGGTGACTCAGCTGTTGAGCATCTGTCTTCAGCCCAGGGTGTGATCCTGGAGTCCCTGGATCCAGTCCTGCATCAGACTCCCTGCATGGAGCCTGCTTCTCCCTCTGCCTGTGTCTCTGCTTCTCTGTGTGTCTCTCGTGAATAAATAAATAAAATCTTTAAAAGAAAAATATTTTATTTATTTGAGAGAGAGAGAGGGTGTGCACGAGCAGGGGGGCGGTGCAGAGGGATGCGGAGAAGCAGGTGCCCAGCTAGCAGGGACTCCCACCCAGGGCCTCTCCCAGGACCCTGCGATCACCGCCCTAGCTGAAGGCACACGTTTAATGGACTGAGCGACCTAGGGAGGCTCCTAATAAAAGTGTGCTACTAAGCCAGCTACCACTCTGAGCCAGATACCAATTTCACTGGCAAAATCTGGGAGCCAGTGTAGAATAGGCACCTCAGCGTTGGCCCTCCAGACAGGCTCGGGCCTGGGGTGTTCATCCAGCAGCTCTCTCCTGCCCCCAGTCCTCCTTAACCTCACCACTACCAGCCAGCTGCCTGTGTGAGCAGAGCAGGCTTCAGCAGCCCAGAGAAAGCCCACAGGCAAAAAAGATGCGGATGCTGGTAATTTGACACTTGACATCGGGTTGGCACTGAGATGGTAAAGCCTAAGACACGTGTAGTGTCCACTACAGGCCCATGCATTTGCTGATTCCACTGTCTGGGCCATTTAGTCCCTCTGATACTCGCAGGTGACTCTTTCAGGTCTACGCTCAGATAATCCCGCAGGGAGGCCTTTTCAGATCACCTTCTTTTGTTTTTAAGATTTTATTTATTTATTTGGGAGAGAGTGAGCAATGAGAGAGAGAGAGAGAGAGAGAGAGAGAGAAAGAGGGAGAGAGAAAACAAACAAGGGGAGGGGCAGAGGGAGAGGGACAGTCTCCTGACATGGGGCTCGATCCCAGGACTCTGGGATCATGACCTGAGCCAAAGGCAGACAATCAACTGAACCACCTGGGTGCCCCCATCGCCTTCTTTGAATTGTTCCCCCAACTTCTTCTTTTTTTTTTGTTCCCCCAACTTGTAATATGCATTTGTTTTTCTTTTCCCTCACCATATAAAGGCATCAGGAGGGCAGGGATTTGGGTCTATTATGCCTGCTGATTTATCCCCGACACCCAGCGTGGTGTCTGGTACATGGTAGGAGTTTAAGAAATATTAAGTGGATGAATGAAGGGTCATTTAAAAAAAAATCTCTGGATGCCTGGGTTGCTCAGTCAATTGAGCATCTGACTCTTGGCTTCAGCTCAGATCATGATCCCAGGGCTGAAAGATAGATCCCCATGCAGTACTCTGTGCTCAGCAGGGAGTCTGCTCAAAATTCTCTCTCTCCCTCTGACCCTCCCCCTGCTCTTATTCACCCTCTCTCTCCTTCTCAAAATAAATAAGTAAATCTTCCAAAAAAATCTCTATTTGTCTCCTGTGTTTGTCAATTGACTTACAATCCCCAGGGTTGAGAACTATGATTAATTGGCATCTCCAAAGGCCAACATACACCTATTAGGACCTGTTACGAATGGCTTTAAATGACCTGCCTTCTCTCTTTCATAAATGTCCAACATCTACCATTTGCCAGGCACCGTTCAAAGCACTGAGAGCACTGCTATATATCGCTAGGAATGACTTTTGGCAGGAAGTGACTGAAACATCAAAAGCAATGGCTTATACCAAGTAAGGGTTTTATTTTTCCCACATAATTAGAAGTCTAGACATAGGCAGTGTAGTGCTCGTTCCTACAGTGGCTCCAAGAGGCCATCAGGGACCCTGTCTGCTTCCACCTTCTTATGGTCCCAAGCTTGCTGCTCCCATTTTAGCAGTGTCTGCATTCCAGGCAGGGAGCAGGGAATGACAGAGGGGAAAAATGTGTGTTCCCGAGGACTCCTCACCTGATGATCATACTTTGCCAAAAAGCTCCACTCAGCAATTCCTGTTTCTATCTCCCTACCCACATCTTGGCTGTCTAGCAGCAAGGGAGCTAAGAAATGTAACATTTTTTGTTTGTTTGCTTTGTTTTCTTTGGTGTGCCACTTGCTTCTGGAAAACAAAATCAGGAAGAAGGGCAAAATTAAATGCATCCTTGAGTCAGCGACTAGCAATACCTGCTGCCACGAGACCAAAAAGGACCATGCTCTTGGGGTGTCATTGTAGTGCATGCAAACAGAACACCAGGGTGCAAACATGCACCTGCTCTACATACATCCCCACTTGGAAAAAATGACAAAAAGCCGAGAGAGCTGTGAAAAGTAGTAAAATAAGGGGAAGAGTTAGTGACTCGGATTCTACATTATACCAAGAAGTCCGGGAAGCAGCTCTCCCAGAGAGGTAGCATTGCAGCTGAACTCTGTATGACCAAACAGAGGCCATCTTGCCAAGATCAATTGCAATTTTACTGATTCTTTGTCAGTTATAATTTAATCTGGGACAAGAAAGAAATGTAATCATGTCTGCCCAGTTCTATAAAATCCAGTTTTCAAAAAAAAAAAAAAATCCAGTTTTCGAGATGTGGGATAAATCTTATTCTTCCTAAATGTTCTCTCAAAGTTGTGATGGAGGTCTTTTCTCCCTCTGTGCTTCTGTTTTTTTATCTTCTGGCCTCTCCTCTCCCTCACACATGGCAAAAGTTGACATTGTTCCTTGGTTATAAGGGTAAGTGATCACGGGAGGCAGACATGGGTGAGAGTGTTTGGATTTTTTTAAAGACTGCCAAAGCCTAATGGCAATAAAATAAATAAATAAAATAAAATAAAATAAAATAAAATAATAAAATAAAATAATCAGCAAAATAAGCCAGATGTGGGCAATTTATAAAAGGGAGGATAATTCTAGAGAAATTACCTTCAACCCATAAGCCAATCTTTAATAACCGTAGGTGTTATTAAAGAAGATGCATTTTGAGAGCTCCATATTTAGACTTCCAGAGGCTATCTGTGGTGATGGGCAAAACTCTGTGCAGCTACATTCTAATTCACACATGGCCTTTGAAGATCTCCCTTGTGCTCATATGTTATGAATCAGTTGTTACATACGAATGTGATTTCTACATCTAGAAGGTTTCCTGGTCACAAGGAGGGATTCAGATGTTACCGGATTTATTTTTTCTTGCGACTCTGCTGATGTATGGTCTCTTGCTGAATTCTTTCCCCCCAGTACCTTTAGCTTTAATTAGCTATCCTTTATCTAATATGTGCTACAGACAGAAAGACCTTTGTGCAAACTGACAACTATGGCTCCCAAAAATCTGGCTAGCCCCAAGTCAGCAGGTGAATACAAGCCCACTTTCAAGAGAATCAATAGGGAGGAGGTTAGGAAAATGTCAGTGAACATTGTGGATACAAAGTGGATATAACGTACTATCTTACACTACATTTATGAATAACCTTTCATGTTCAATGTAGAAATGGTTAAAACATCTTCCATCCCATGTCATTTTTAGGCTGTGGTGTTTTGTTTTTCCTCTTTTACTTTGAAGATAAAGTTCTCTTTCACCCCAGATATTACCAAGACCACACCAACGATTCAGCACTTCCACAATACTGTCACATCCAGGTGATATTTCATTCTTTGTATGGATACTTCAGTACTAAGTAAATGCTGCCTAAATGGAAAACCCTTTCCTTGTAATTGTAAGAAATCTGTATTATAATAGATTAAACATGAACATCTTTTTTTTTTTTTTAAAGATTTTATTTATTTATTCATGAGAGACACACAAAGAAAGGTAGAGACACAGGCAGAGGGAGAAGCAGGCTCCATGCAGGGAGCCTGATGCGGGACTCGATCCCAGGACCCTGGGATCATGACCTGAGCCAAAGGCAGACACTCAACCATTGAGCCACACAGGTGCCCCGTGAACATACTTATTACATACATTTTTTTGGTGATGAACATCCCTTTATGGGATGTCCCTGTTGCTTACACTGTTGCCCTTGCAACTGTTGGTAATAAAATCCTATGTTCTTTACTTCTGAATTTTACAGCTTGTTCATGTAAGAATTCCACATATGGAATAAACATGTAGTATGAAAGATTCTGATAACCAAAATTGTTTTAAAATGTTACTTGAGGGTCGCCTGGGTGTCCTAGTCAATTAAATGTCTGACTCTTGGTTTCGGCTCAGGTTGTAATCTCAGGGTCATGAGATTGAGCCCTGCATCATGAGCATGGAGCCCGCTGAAGACTTTCTCTTCCTCTCCTTTTGCAACCCCCCCCATAAATCTTAAAAAAAAAAAAGTCATTTGAATGGTTTAAATAAACTAGTATGTCAATATAAGGGAATCATTTGCAATGATCAGCAGGCATGTTCTTAAAATAGTTATAAGAAATGATGTTAATATCATTATTCATTACCATCATGAATAAAAATAAGAATATAGAATAATGTAATTCCTGGATGATTCCAATTTTGTTAAATTGCATTAAAAAACTGGAAAACAGAAGTGCCTGGTTGGCTCAGTCGGCTAGGCATCTGGCTGTTGATTTTGGCTCAGGTCATGATCTCAGGATCGTAGGATCAAGCCCTGGGTCTAACTCCCTTCTCAGTGTGGACTCTGGTTCTCCTTCTCCCTTGCCCTCTGTACCTCCCTACTCTGTTTTGCTCTCCCTTTCCCTCTCAGATAAATAAATAAAATCTTAAAAACAAACAAACCTAGAAAACGACGTATCTAAGGATTACTCACTATGTGATAGGAAATTGAGTAGTTTTTACATTCTTATTTTGCATTTTTTTGTACAGTTTGAATTATTTTTACAACAAACCTGTAAAATCAACCTTAAAAGCAATACAAAATTATTTTTCAGTTAGGAGGCAATGCATGAGGGACATCAGCTTAGGAGTGAATAGATGTGGGTACTAATCCAACTGACCATTTATTACATTCACAACCTACACCTCTTTAAGCTTCAGTGTCTTTCTTTTCTAAGTGAAAGATGAAGAGAGGGATAAATGGTTCTCCAAAGCCATGCCACTTTCCAAATAAAGATGAAGGGTTGAAATGATGGTTGTTAGGGGTGCCTGGCTGTATTGGTCAGTAGAGCATGTGACTTTGATCCCGGGGGTTGTAAGTTCGAGCCCCACATTGGGTGTAGAGATTACTTAAAAACAAAATCTTTTTTTTTTTTAAAGAAAAAAATGGCGGTTGTTAGAATCATGATGAGAGGTGTTGAGGGCATCTATGAGAAAGCACATCAAGAGATGAGAGGCACAGAGAAGATGGTGAAAGTGAAGCCTTCCTGACGTCCATATTTCCTAAACGCCATGAACACAGGCTAGCCAGCCCTGTTTTCAACAGCCCTTAGAACCTTGATACCCTCCTTTGATAAGTCAGGAATGAAAATGCCTACTATGTACAGATCAAGAGAGGATGCCAGTAAAATATTAACACTTTGTAGGCACTCAAATGGAATAGTTACACTCTCACATTGGCCTCTGTCACTCAGAATTAGAAGGAAAGAAGCACCAGAATGTTACATTTACTGTCTGTGCCCAGATTACAGCTTGGTATTTAGAAGTCTAGTTCAGCAGACTTCCCTCCAGTTGGAAAACAAAACAGGGATAACTGGCTTGACTTTGTCTCTTTATCTCTTTCCATTTAAACACAGATATCCTGTTGTGATAGCCTTTGACACTTTATTACATGGCTATGGTAAATAACAACTGCCCCATTTTGTAATGTCATTCTGGTTAAACGGTGCCATTAATTACTGAACATAAAAGTTGAAGTTTTTGTGAATAGAAGGAAATGTCATTTGGATTCCTTTGCTTTGTTCACTAAATTTATTTGAGGGCTTGGGTGGTTTAAATAGCTAAGAGACAAGCTTTCAGTTGTTGGTCTGTCACTGAGAACTGCCCCTATTCTGACAATAAGAACCAACTAACTTGGGGGCAGTGGGGAAGTGTCAAAAGACTTTCAGAGCTTCATTGGAAATCTGAGTTCACAATGGCTTTAAAAAATTGAATGTGATTAAGAAATCAGCTTCTAAATACTCACAAACTACTTTATTTGTTTGGAAAATACACCTTGAATTTCCTTTTTTATTGTCTAAAATGACACTCTCTGTTACTGAACTGGTGTTTCAGAACTTGCGAAGAAACAAGTTAAAAATCATGTAGGTCTCTTTCAAGAAAATCTTAGGAATTATTTTATCACAAATTTCTGTATTGATCAGGACATTGAGTTAGAAATTTGTTGTCTTTCATGTTTGTCAGTGTCCTTCTCTGTTACTTTCTTAAATAGGGAATAAGCCTGTGATTATATAATCCAAATTTTACTGAAATTTGTTTTAATTTTTTCTATTATTAACTCTTTTTTTTTCTTAACTTACATTTTCATTTCAGAAATTATTTTTATTTCAGGTTGATTTCCAATTTCTTCCTAATCTTTTTGAAACTTGGCTTTAGTAAAATATGAATAAACATTGTAATCTGCTAGATAATAGAATACTAAAATTTTAGAATTGGAAGGAGCCTTCTCTGTTCCATCTTTGTCATGAATGAGATGATTAACACTGGGGATATTTTATCTTATTTTATTATTTTATTTTTATTTTATTATATTTTATTTTTTGAAGATTTTATTTATTTATTCATGAGAGACACACAGAGAGAGAGAGAGAGAGAGAGGCAGAGACACAGGCAGAGGGAGAAGCAGTCTCCATGCAGGGAGCCCGACATGGGACTCGATCCCAGGTCTCCAGGATCAGGCCCTGGACTGAAGGCGGCGCTAAACTGCTGAGCCACCTGGGCTGCCCTATTTTATCTTATTTTAAAGATTATTTAGGAGAGAGAGAGAGAGACAGAGACAGAGAGAGAGAGAGAGACAGAGAGAGAGAGATACTGAGATTGAGCACACACACCAACAAGGAGAGGGACAGAGGGAGAGGGCAAATCCCAAGCAGACTCCATGCTGAGCGCAGATCCTGACTCGGGATCAATCTCACAACCCTGAGGTCATGACCTAAGCTGAAATCAAGAGTTGGATGCTTAACTGACTGAGTCACCCAGATGCCCAACACTAGTGATATTTTAAATGAAAACATTTTTTTTCTACTTGGTTTATTTTGTATCATAAATATGCTATTTTATTTTTATTTTATTTATTTATTTTTAATTTTTTTTAAATATGCTATTTTAAACAATGGTGTTCACTTCTGCAAATCAGGTCTTGACCTAGTGTAAGGAAAAATTTAAGACTTTGAAATAAACAAAGGGATGAATGGATATTCTTTCAGTGGAATACTGAAGTTACTGGATATCATGTAATCTTACAGGAATACACATCTTTGTCTTTGACTATATATAAGTCTGTTGAGATAAAAGTTAACTTGAAAACTCTTTTGGGATAAATTTCTGCATTAACCAGAATAATTCAGAAGTTGATGAGAAAGCTGTAATAATGCAAATAATTCTTGTCCATAGACATGCAAAGAAATTTTGTCCTGTGGATCGCCAGTTGATTTTCCTCTTCTGTTTGTAAATTTACTTTGGCCTTCCCATCTATGTGTCTCTCTGTTCTTTGACTTCTCCTTTTTTTATTTCTATTTATTTATTTATTTATTTATTTATTTATTTATTTATTTATTTTAATTTTTATTTATTTATGATAGTCACAGAGAGAGAGAGAGACAGAGAGAGAGGCAGAGACATAGGCAGAGGGAGAAGCAGGCTCCATGCACCGGGAGCCCGACGTGGGATTCGATCCCGGGTCTCCAGGATCGCGCCCTGGGCCAAAGGCAGGCGCCAAACCCCTGCACCACCCAGGGATCCCTGACTTCTCCTTTTTAAGAAACATTTTATTTTTATGTAATCTCTACACCCCACATGGGGCTTGAACTTACAACCCTGAATTCAAGAGTCACATGTTCTACTGACTGACCCAGCCAGATGCTCTGAGTTTTCCTTTGAAAGAACTGTGACATTTCACTGATTCTCCCTGGTAATGAGTTACATGAAATATTCACCAGGTATTCGTTTTATATTTATATGAGTCATGATTTTACCTTTTGGGAGAAATTATCCTTTAACCTAAGGTTGTTTTTTTTTTTTTAAGATTTTTAAAGATTCTTTTAACGATTTTATTTATTTATTCATGAGAGAGAGAGAGAGAGAGAGAGAGAGGCAGAGACACAGGCAGAGGGAGAAGCAGGCTCCATGTAGGGAGCCTGACATGGGACTCGATCCCAGGTCTCCAGGATCACACCCTGGGCCAAAGGCAGGACTAAACTGCTGAGCCACCCAGGGATCCCCATAACCTAAGGTATTATGCAAATGACTATTGCATACTGGAAAACCACTCATCCCTCTCCCTAGGCTTATAGATGAAGGCATTGAAGCTCAGAAAAACTCAGGGTATATTATGTAATAAACTGCTGAGCTGGATTTGAATTCATGTCCATTTGGTTCCTAAACTGATGATTAAGGGAAACAAACTCCTTACATTGTCTCCTCATTGAGAAAAATATTTTTATTCTTTTTTTTTTTAAAGATTTATGTATTTGAGAGGAAGAGAGAGAGCAGGAGAGGGAGAGACTCTCAAGCAGACTCCCCACTGAACATGGAGCTGGACACAGGGTTTAATCCCATGACCCTGAGATCATGACCTAAGCCAACAATCAAGAGTTGGACACTCAACCCACTGAGCCATCCAGGTGCCCCTACATTTTTTTAAAATTTGTTTTTCATGTTTCAGTTGATGCTGATATTTCAAAGTAATTACTTGTTATCAAAAACAAAACAAAACAAAACAAACTAGCATCCTCCCATGATTTTGAGATTCATGGTTGCAAAATTAGATTTATATTGTCTTTGACCTCAGCCTTGTCCTTCTAACTGCTAGGTTCCCCTGTTCTGCTTCAGCTGGAGTATTTTTCTTGGTTTTGCATCAAATAATCATATTTCTCAAAGCCTTGATTGGTATTATTTGAGATATTCACTAAATTGCACACAAATTTCATCCCTCCTTTGAGTCCCCCTTCAGACCTTCTGATTATGTGAAGAAGACCTCAGTGAGGTGATAGTTTGTCTTTAACATCTTTCTTATACTTGCTACTCTGCTTTTTTTTTTTTTTTTGATTTTTAAAATGTATTTATTTGAGAGAGATAGCATGAGTGAGTGAGCACAAGTGGGGGTAGGGCAGAGGGACAAGCAGACTTCCTGCTGAGCACAGAGCCCAATGCTAGGCTTGATCCCAGGATCCCAAGATCATGACCTGAGCCAATGTCAAATGCTTAACTGACTGAGCCACCCAGGCACCCTGCTACTCTGCTTTTTTTTTTTTTTTTTGGAATTCAATTTGCCAACATATAGCATAATACCCAGTGCTCATCCAGCCATCTACTCTGCTTTTTTTTTTTTTTTCTCTGCTTTTTATAACAAAGAGCTTCAGAGCCTTCCCAGCAAAGTCAGAATATATGTATATTTTTGTTTTTGCCGTGCTAATTCAATGCTTATCTTTTATTTATGCAAAATAATTTTGTTTTGCATTTACATTAGTAGTATAAAGCTGCTTTTAAGATAAATTTCAGTTGGGTTTCCTGGCTGGCTCATTTGGGAGAGCATGCAATTTTTGACCTCGGGGTCATGAGTTTGAGCCCCATGTTGGGTGTAGAGATTACTAAAAAAGTAAGTAAATAAACTTTAAAAAAAGATAAATTTCAGTTAAAAATAGGTGGGCCTAAAGAAAAGATTGATTAAATATCTCAGATAATAGTTATGAGCTAGCAGATGGCAAAAATTATGACTCTTAGGATGACTCAAATTTGGGAAGGAGGGGAATCTTTGGAAGTGAAAATCCAGAGCTATTCCAGTCAGCCATGTAATAGTTACGTGGCTCTGGGGCACTTACCGATAGGAACTTAATGGTCAAACTGAAGATAATACTATGTATCTCAGAGTCATCCAACAATACAAGTCACTGGACGGACAATAAGGAAATAAGGTGATATAGGTGACTCTAAGCTTCCTGAGGTCATGGAGTATATGTAGCTTATCGTTTTATCCTTAGTTTCTCAGATGGTCCTTAGCACATGGGATTCATAACAGCTCACTTCCTGTAGTGCTACTTAGTGTGGCCACATGAACTCTTCCTATGGTATTATAAAGCAGAGGATATTATATGTAAATACGCAAAGTATGTATAAGCATTTACAACCTTTAAATTTCTCCTGTGATTATCAAAGCCATATACATTAGGTATATACATTGCATACAGCACACGCATTCAAAACATAGAAATATATGATAAAGTGTGAAGCAGGAGTGCCTGGCTGGCTCCATCAGTAGTGCCTGTGACTCTTGATCTCTGGGTCATACATTGGAGCTCCACGTTGCGGGTAGAGCTTACTTAAAAAAAAAAAGCCTGGAAACAAAAGCTTTATATACTCGAGATACTACTGTATATGCAATTTTCTAACCTATTATTTTCGATTACCAGTAGATCATAAACCTTTCTCCTTAGCATTCAAAACTCTTTCATTTGGCATGATGTTTTATGTTTGACCCTCATTTGGGGCCTTCCTTCCTTTCTCATCTGTTGTGGAATCTGCCAACAAGAACATCACCCTGTAAACTCTTTGGTAAAATGTTCCCCAATAATTAGGCAATTTGGGTAGAGGGAGCATGCTGTTGGAGAGCAGATAGGAAAAAAGAAGCAGGTGAAGAAGGGAGGTGAGTAGGGAAAGAAGCACTGGAGACAGTCACCTTCACAAACTGCATAGGGAAGTCTTGAATAGGGAGGTGGTTCCCTTTGGCAGAACCTGGAACCCACCCATTAATCTTGCACTCCCTCTGCTGGTTTCTCAGAACACATCCACAGTGTCATTAATGAGAGCAGTGGCGACACAGGAGCTGAGGCGTTGTGAAAGTCATCCGTGATGGACAGATAAGAGAAACAGCATCCTTTAGACAATTTTTGTATGATCAGAGTTTAGATCAACGTTGATGGTTGTGCTTCTGAAACAATGTAGAATCCAAGGCCTGCCTTCCCTTCCCCGGTCCCATTCTTTTTCTCTGCCCCAGGAGACTGAGATTCTAAGGGTCTCAGCTTTTCTTTTCTTTTTAAAAATTTTATTTATTTATTTATTCACGAGAAACACACAGAAAGTGGCAGAGACATAGGCAGAGGGAGAAGCAGGCTCCCTCCGGGGAGCCTGATGTGGAACTCGATCTCAGGACCTGGGGATGACCACCTGAGCCGAAGGCAGATGCTCAACCACTGAGCCACCCAGGTGCCCCTCAGCTTTCCTTTTTTTCTTTTTTTCCCCTCAGCTTTTCTATTCAAGATTCTTCTTAGTCTCCTGACAGGGCTCTGGTGATCTCTTTGGTTGTTTCTCTTAACTGTATTTTGCTGTGGCTTTCTCTCCTTTTTCAGTCTCTGCCACTCCCTGCTTCCTGGCTGTTGTCATTTATGAATGAAACACTAATGGTAAAACCCTGCCTTTACCTTGCAAAGCAGTGCTCTGTTAGCTCCTCTGATTATGCAGCCTCTTATTTCTCCATTTGTGCTTAATTCACAGCTGTAAAAAGCTTTTCAAAATAGGTGTGTGCTCTACTTGACAGTTGTGATAAAACAATGCCTCCAATAAAGAGAAAGCAAGACACATTGGCAATTTCCTCTTCCATAATTTATAGTCATTTAGCTTCTCCCCCTCCCCCCCAAGAGATAAGAATTTCTTTGGGAACAGTTTTCTTTTAATAGCACCATCTGAAGCAGCAAACATTTCTTGTGCAGTCATTAGCGCTCCTAGCCTACAAAACAGTGACTGAAGATTAAATTAGAATTTAGAGAAGAAGCTGCTTGCATCACATAAATAAACAATGAAGGCCTCTGCTATTTTATCACAGAACTTAAATAAGCAGTACAGATGGTCAGTGCTGTGTTGCACACGCATAACCTATTTAAAAGAGCACATTATAGGGTCAGAGGCATTCATGTACTCACAGCCATTCATTTACTCTACTTGAGTTACTTCTTTTACACCAAGTGCCAAAGCCATGCGTCAAGCAAATTACTGCAAGCAGTAATGCAGACAATGAGAAGATAAGAAAATTGTTGAATGATGAGAGGACAAATAATAAATTCGTTTAAGGATTTATGGCCCCAAGTGTAATCTAATATATGTTACTTGCCACTAATCCTTCTCACTGAGGTCCAAGTAACAAAAACAAACAATAAACAAACAAAAAAGGAAACCAAAAACCCTCAGATTCCTTTAGGCACACACAAAATGTAATTTATTATCTTACCGCTTCATGTCATTGAGAAGTTCAGAGCTTCTAGTATAGCTGGTTCAAGATGCTCGGGTAGGAATGTCAGGTCTTCTCTCTTTCATGTTGGCTTCATTTGCAGCATGCTGGCACTGCTGGTGTTCACTGATTCTCTCTGTGTGCATAATAATCCCTTCAATTCCAATGGAAAAATACTCTGTCCTAATTGTTCTGGCAAAAGATCAGGGATTACATCTCTTTGGCCAGTTTTGAGTATGTGCATTTTCTGAACTGATCATTGTGTCCATAGGGATGTGGATTAAGTCATGGGCTCATCCTGTGAGCCATGAGTGTGTGTAGGGATTGGGGGGAGGTGGTGGGCTTGTGGATAGCACCACCAAAACAACTCTCCAGGAGGGGAGATGAGCAGCTCCCCAAAGGAAAATCTACATGCCAATAATAGAAGATGGTGGAATGGATGCTAAGTAGGCAAAAATGAGATGTCTAATCCTTCAACCACACGATTTAGAAAAAGAGCATTCACTAGAATCTAGAATGAACTAGAATCTTCAAATGAACTCAATTAACACATACAATAGATCCTACAGTAAACCCTGAAAATGTCTTTAACATCTATTATTCCCCCGAAGTTCCAGTTCCCATTATGTATTAGGGGGCTGAACTGACAAATGTTCTTCGTAAGTTAGAACAATCTTATTGGCACCTTTTTCATGCTATCAGTCGATGCTTGCCAACTTTTACGTTTCCCTTTTTTCCTCAAATGGCAGAAGAAAGTCTTACTGTATCACATCCCTCAAATTGTGGAATGGAACAAAACGTATGGCGGCCCTTCTAAGAATCATGGTGCTGAAAGGGTCAAGTGCGTGTAAAAGGCATGGCTGAACTAACAGATTCCAGACTGCTAAGCCCCTGCCACCACTTTAGAAACGTTGCTTTCTTTTAACTTGTACTTGGAACCATTTACTGTGGTTATTCTGGTGGTGCCACAATCTCTCTGGAATTTCTTACTAGATAACAGACTACAATCCTAAAAGGAACTATTGTTTTACTTCAGTATGAAAATAGGACAAACGCACACACACACACACACACACAAGAGGACATATAAACCCACTGAAATCTGAATGAGCCAGAAGGACTATTATCAACATCAATTTCCTGGTTGTGATATTATCCTATAGTTTTCAAGAAGTTAGCATGAGGGGGGAGGGACACTGGGTAAAAGGAATAGGGGATCTCTCTATAGTATTTTACAATTGCACATGAACCTACCACTATCTCAAAAAAATATATATATATTTTTTAATAAAAAGCATAAGACCAGGGCACCTGGGTGGTGCAGTCGATTAAGTGTCCACTTTTTGATTTCGGCTCAGGTCATGATCTCAGGGTCTTGAGATTGAGCCCCGCATCAGGCTCCGAGCTCAGTGAACTCCCCTCCTTTGTGCCCACATGTGGCTTTTGAGCTCTCTCTCACAAATACATAAATCTTAAAAAACATAGCATAAGCCCAACAACACAAAAACAATACCCAAAAAAGTAGTAATAGGGTTAGCACTATGATGATAATAGTGTCCTATGTAGGACACTTCCCTTCAAATACTTGCTTCCCTTTTGTTGGAAGCAAGTATTTGAAATGCTTTTCTAAATAATGTTGTAAACACATTCTTACCTTCATACAGACTCAAAAGCTTTGGACTGAAATTGTTGAAGCCCTAGACTAGGTTAAGACTCAATTGTGGAAAGAGTTCTGAAACAAGTTTTGTAAGTATGTATTCATTCCACAAGTATTTAGTTTTTCAGTTTTCTTTGTTTAAGTTGAGGTAAAATTCATATAACATGAAATTAATCATTTTAAAATTTATAATTAACCATTTAATTTTTTTTAATTTTTATTTATTTATGATAGTCACACAGAGAGAGAGAGAGAGAGAGAGGCAGAGACATAGGCAGAGGGAGAAGCAGTCTCCATGCACCGGGAGCCCGATGTGGGATTCGATCCTGGGTCTCCAGGATCGCGCCCTGGGCCAAAGGCAGGCACTAAACTGCTGCGCCACCCAGGGATCCCAACCATTTAATTTTTAAAAAATTTTTATTTAAGTAATCTCTACTCAACATGGGGCTTGAACTCATGACCTGGAGATTAATAGTTAAGTGTTCCCCTGGCTGAACCAGGAAGGTGCCCCTAAAGATTTTATTTTGAAGTAATCTCCACATCCAATGTGGGGCTTAAACTCTCAACCCCAACATCAAGAGTGGCATGCTCCATCAACTGAGCCTTTTAGATGCCCCATAATTAACCATTTTGATATTTTTTTAAAAAATTTTAAAAATATTTATTTATTGGACAGAGAGGATACAAGCAGGGGGTATAGTGGCAAGCAGAAGGAGAGGGAGACACAGTTCCTGACTGAGTTGGGAGTCTGATGTGGGGCTTGGTCCAGGACCCTCAGATCATGATCTAGCCAAAGGAAGATGCTCAACCAACTAATCCACCCAGGTGCCCTCATAATTAACCATTTTAGAGTGAACAATTCAGCAGCATTTATTACATTCCTCGTGTTGTGCAACCACTATCTCTATCCAGTCCAAACAGTAGTGTATCACCCCCAAGTAAAATCCTATACACATTATACAGCCTCTTCTTCCTCCCTTGATGCTTCTGGCCTCTGGCAGCTATGAATTTGCTTCCTATCTTTAGGAATTTTGTCTTTTCTGGATATTTCATATAAATGGCTTTATATAACATGTGATCTTTTTCATCTGGCTTGTTTAACTTAATATTTTGCTAAGGAAAATGTTCATCTATGTTGTAGGACATATCAGTACTCCATTCCTTTTCACGGCTGAATAATATTCCATTGTATGGATATAGCACATTTCTTTTGTCCATTCATCAGTTCATGGGCATTCAGGTTCTTTCCACCTTTTGGCTATTATAAGTAGTGTTGCTCTAACACTTATATACAAATATTTGTTTAATCCTTTTCATTATATACCTGGGAATAAAATATAAAATAAAATATCATACAATAATCCTTTTTAAAAAGATTTTATTTATTTATTCATAGACAGAGAGAGAGAGAGAGAGAGAGAGAGAGGCAGAGACACAGACAGAGGGAGAAGCAGGCTCCATGCAGGGAGCCCAATGTGGGATTCGATCCCGAGTCTCCAGGATCACACCCCGGGCTGCAGGCGGCACCAAACCGCTGCACCACCAGGGCTGCCCTCATACAATAATCCTATAGTTAACTTTAACACATATTTATTGGGATAATATAATATAATATAATATAATATAATATAATATAATATAATATAAATATTCCCTGTAGTGCTGGTAACACAATATAGAGAGAAGATCCTTGTTCTCCTAGGGCTTATACTCTAATAGCAAAGAGACAGTAAAAAATAACCTAAGTTGAAAAGTGAAAATACAGGTCTTCTTGGTAAAAAAAAAAAAAAAAAAAAAAAAAAAAGCCAACAACTATTAAAAATTTCATGATGGCAGGAGACTGGGTAGATCATTTGGTTGGATGTTTGCCTTCAGCTTAGCATCCTGGGATCAAGCCCCACATCAGGCTCCCTGCTCAGTAGGGAGTCTGCTTCTCCCTCTCCCTCTGCTGCTCCCCTCTGTTTGTGCTCTCTCTTTCTCTCTCTCTGTCAAATAAAAATTTAAAATCTCTAAAAAATTTTAAATTAAAAAAAAGTTTCATGATGGCAACAGGAGAGCATTAAACCCCAAGTAGGGTGCTTCAAAGTGTGGAGCTCTAAGAGACTACATGTCACTCACCCTGAAACCAATGCTGATGGTAAGAATAGAATAGGGTGATTTGCCAACCACCCGCAAATACACATAACAGGGTAACATGCCAGAGATCAACTGGAAATGCAGTGAAGTAATTTGGATAGGTGGTTGGGAGGGTCATTTTCAAACTCAGACCTGGATGATGCAAAAAAACCAGCTGTATCAAGGTCTATGGGCAGAATATCCAAGCAGAGTGGACAGTTTGAGCAAAGCCCCGGAGATGTGAATGCACTTGGCGTGGTTGAGAAACCAAAACGACAAAACAAGGCCAGTGTGGCTGGAGCCTGGTTATCCTTAGCCTCTAAGTGTGCTTTCTAATATTACATTTCTTGAAGAAGGCATCCAACTCTTTACATTTCTAATCAACATGAATTTGAGGGTGTTCTTTGGAATGAAGCTAGTGAAACTGTCTTCATAACTTCAAGCCTGGACCCAGGCTCTCAATGAGCAGGACATGGCACACTGAGGTTCCCCAGGTACTTACCCGGTGAGTCCCAGATTTTGCCTGATGTGTACAATTTATTCTGCTTCAACTGAGAACATATTTGTAGGAGTAGTATGGTAGGAATGCTGAGCTGAAGGATGGCTGGATGCAGAGTGTGTGGAGGACAATATGATGCTAATAAATGATAAGAAGCATGCCATCATGTCAACACAGTGCCCCAGGCTGTCTTCTGGGATCTACAGAGAATGTGGGTTTCTGAGAGCAAAGTCCTGAAAGTGAAGGAGGCTGACATGAGGCCAGGAAAATAGAAGGATTTTTTGAGCACATTCTCGTAGACGCCACCAGTGTTCAACTGGAGTCAACACCATGTTCCCTTCACTGCTGACTGTTTCACCATCTTCTCCTCCCTTTAAGCATGCCTTCAAAAGCTCTAATCTTCCTCAAGTTCTGGGAACTGGAAAAAATGTGTCGGACACTTCTCCAGTCAGTTTGCAAAGACTGTAGAGGTTCAAGAATCAGCCATCTTGTTAACCTAGTAGTTTTCTTTGCAACTGGGGAAGGCCAACCCCAAGAAATTGGGCTTACAACACGCCAACACTTGTCTGGAGCCGTGAGGTGAGTCACAGAGATGATGCAGTCCAGGAGGATTCCCTTAGGAATCACTGTAAAATCAATGATTTAGAAAACTGAATTAATGAGGCTGGAGACTGTCTCTTAGCAAGGGGGGAAAAAATCTATATTTGCCGTGTCTTCCCTAAGCGGTATTAGAAACTGTGAGAGAAGGGCAATAAATTTCATTTTAAGGAGAAGGTAAAGATACCAGATCATGGAAGTGGTTGAGCAGGTTTGAACGCTCCATAAGGTTTATGTGAGTAAACATTTCTCACAAATATGGTCATAGTCTGTTTAAACGACATTGTCTTAGTTGGGGCTGCTGTGACAAACCACCATAGATGGGGTGGCTTAAGTGGAAAGCATTTCTCACAGTTCTGCAGGCTCAAGAGTGAGATCGGGGTGCCAGTGTGGTTGGGTTCTGGTGAACACCCTCGACAAGGCTGCAGACTGTCAGCTTCTCATTGTACCCTCACATGGCAAAAAGACAATGAGAGAGATCTTTGGGGTCCCTTTTGTAAGGGCACGGACCCCCTTCTCCAGGGCTCCGCCATCATGAACTAATTACCTCTAAAAGCCCCCCACCTAATACCAACATGTTGAAGGTTAGGATTTCAACATATGAATTTTGGGGGTCACAGACATTCATGATGTTTCAGACCATAGTCAGGTTCGGCATGGCCTTCATGTTCATTGCATTCGTGGCACTACGAACATTTGTGAGTGAGTGAGAACATTTGTGAGTGGTGTCAGCCATGCCTGGGGTCCAGCTCTAAGACAATTTTGGGCAGAATACAGAGTCCCAAATCCTTCCTGTTTAACAGGTATTGCTGAATCACCATTGTATTTAGATTGTACAATATTTAAGTTTTGTGTTTTTAAAAAATACTCATTATCACTGGGCAATTTTTTTAAATTCTTTCTAAGTGAAGTACCTAGGGAAAATGTTATATTCTCGTTTAGAGCTAAATATAACACCTCCAGATGGAAATAGAAATTAGAAAATGTTCCATCTCATTTCAATTCTTTTTTTCTCTACTGTGATACCATAAGAAATTCACAGGAAACCAGTCAAATCAAAAAATATTTCCCCCATTGATTTTTCCTGACCTGAGTAGAATCTGAAAGTTCAGTCACTTTTTATGAGAGTGAACTCTGAAAATAATCATTTTGTAATTGTTTCAGAAAAGGGGAAGTTATAGTAATCATCATAATAATATTCTACTACCATAAAGTTAATTTTTATTTGATTAAAGCTGAATGAGAAAACATTACCTTCCTAATTACCTGTCTTAACAGGAAAGGTAAACTATTTTACACTTTTTTTTTGCTTTTGAGAATTTTTCATTTAAGCATCTAAGAATGTTAGATGTTTAAACATCTAAGAATGTTTAACTTCTGTTAAAAAAAATCCGTATATATATTTACATCCAAAGAATAACATGAAGGGGTATATCCCCAAATGTGAATAATCATCACATTGAGGGGTAAGATTAGGTATAATTTTTCTTTTTTGTATTTTCATATTCTACAATGATATATATTTGTTTAATAATATGGGAGGGGAAAGAAAACAAATGTAGGCAGACTATGGGTCAGAGTCTTGGCTCTACACAGATGGTATGCTCAGGACCCCAGTGGAGTTTAAGCACTCTGTGGAGAGAAGTGGGCAGGGTGAAGGAACCAACAGGCCATGTGAAGCACCCAAGGACTAGCACAGCAGGAAGCCGTTGCCAGCCTTACAAAAGGCTGAAGGGATGGCAACCTGACTCTAATGCCTGCGGAGAGCTTGAGACTCATAGGACCTCAGAAAGGACCTCAAGGCAGAGATGGAGTGGGGGGAGACAGTTACCTAGCCTCCTTTCTTCCCCCATCTGAGCCCCTTGCAGCCCAGGTTAGGTACTCCTAAGAGATGGGTCTCAAGACACAGAGCAGGGCAGAGAGCAGAGGAGAGTGAATGTGCTGGAGCAAATGGAGAAGCAGGCATGCAGGCAACCCTGCTCTAAAGATACGCCATCTGATGTAGGCTATCGCTTTGTTTGTTTCCACCATTTTGGAAAAAAAGTTATTTTGCTTTTTTATCCATAATTTTCTTCTTCTTGGCTCTTCATGGAATTGAAATAAATTTCGTGTGTCTGTGTCAGAAACCGTGATGGAGCCTTTAATCAAGGGTACCTGTTTCCCTTGCCGTGTGGTGGGCATGTGGCCCGGAGCAGGCCGTTAGGGTGCGTCCTGTCCCTGGACATGGGGATGAGGGGACCTGCTGTTGGGGCAGCTCAAGGTCCTTCTCCAAAGACCAGTGTGAACACTGGGCGATAGAGGAGCTTTCTCCTTCTCAAATCAAGAACTCTAAAGACAAAATCTGGAGCTCTCTGTGGCTACCTTTTCCACCATCTGGAGAGCCTTTGGTGGATGCTGCCAACAGGGAAGGAGAGAACAAAGAGGTAGAAGAAGAACACAAATCCCCGAAGGCGTCCTTTAGGTCCTGAGCCCAGTACCACCTGCAGCCAGCAAACCCTGGGACATCTCCATTTTATGTTTAACTGTTCTTTTCTGCTTACGTTACTCTGAGGTATATTTCTCACACTTGAATCCGGAAGAGTCCTGAGAAATGGAATCTCCAATAAGGAAGATGAGGGTGATAACAGCTACTGTTCATTGTGTTCTTACCTATGTTTTCACTTATTCCTTTAATAATCCTTTGAGGAAAATATTATTATTGCCATTTCCCAGGGAAACAAACTGAGGTGCCGAGAAGTTAAGTAATTTGCTAATGTCAGTAAGGGACTAAATGGTCAGTCAAATGCTTGTTGACTCAAATGCAAAACCCATGTTTGTTTAAGATTTTATTTTATTTTATTTCTTAAAGGATTTTATTTATTTATTCATGAGTGACACACAGAGAGAGAAAGGCAGAGAACAGGCAGAGGGAGAAGCAGGCTCCATGCAGGGAGCCCGACGTGGGACTTGATCCCAGGTCTCCAGGATCACACCCGCAGGCCAAAGGCCACACTAAACTGCTGAGCCACCTGGGCTGCCCAGATTTTATTTTATTAAAAAAAGATTTTTATTTTATTTTTTAAGTAGGCTCCCTGGTTGACATGGAGTCTAACATGGGGCTTGAATTCACAACCCTGAGATTAAGACCTGGATTTAGATCAAGAGTATCAAGAGTCAGACACTTAACTGACTAACCACACAGTGCCCCAGATTTTAGTTTTTCTCTTAAATGCTCTCTACACCTAAGGTAGGGCTCAGACTCACAAACCTGAGATCAAGAGTTGTATGCTCTAGGGGTACCTGGGTGGCTCAGTTACTTTGGTGTTCAACTCTTGATTTCGGCTCAGGTCGTAATCTCAGAGCCCTGGGATCAAGCCCTGCATACCCTCAGCACTGAGTCTCCTTGTCCCTCTCCCTCTGTTCCTCCTCTCACTCTTGTGCACACACACGCACACACTCTTTCTCTCCCTCTCAAATAAATAAATAAATAAATAAATAAATAAATAAATCTTTAAAAGAAAAGAGTTGTATACTCTGCTATCTGAGCTAGCCAGGCATCCTGCAGAACCCCTGTTCTTTCCTTTCTTTCTTTTTTTTAAAAAAAATATTTTATTTATTTATTAGAGAGAGAGTGAGAGAGAGCATGAGCAGGGTGGAGAGGCAGAGGGAGGGAGAGAAGCAGACTCCTGGTTAAGCAGGGAGCCCGATGCCAGGCTTGATCCCAGGACCTTGGGATCATGACCTAAGCCAAATGTAGACATTTAAGCTACTGAGCCAACCAGGCACACCCACAGAACCCATGTTCTTAGTAAAGCAGCGGTGTAATCGATCAGCTGGGCTAGAGCACTTTTATAATGACACTGGACTGATTAACCTAGACCAGGGCTGTCTCAGGCAAGCTGGGCCATCTACTTCTCCATTCTGCCCCCCTTGGTTTACTGCTGAGGAAACTGAGATGTAGCCAGGCTAAGTAATTTATCCAAGGTCACATGCTAGCCCACATTACAGCTCCGTGGCTGGGGAGGAAAAGGATTAGGGAAGGTGACAATCAGCCACAGCTGTGTCTAGTCTGTGACCCAACTGTGAGGCTTTTCAAGGCCCCATTGCCTCCTCGTTCACAGATCAATACTAAGGCACAGGAGAGCAAAGTGCAGCCTTTGACAAAGGCCTGCCTCCAAGTCTTTAAAGCAGAGGAACTTGATGTACAAAGGTGAATTGGTTAAAACGTACTTATTGAGTAGCTTGAATAACAAAAATATGAACCTTAAAAAACATATGACATCTGGAAGAGATGCAGTTAATAGGGTGAATTTGAGACTGTCTTGGAAACTTTGAGATAGTAGTAAATGAGGACTTCTCCTTTGCTCCATCCACTCACAAAACCCTCTGGATTGTCTGGTAGTTATTTAATATTTAATAGATCCTTTGTTTTAGATTGCAGTAGCTCGTGGTGGGAACCAGTGGCTCACACCGCCTTCTCTCTGGGTGTGTGTATGTTTGTGTGTTTGCACACACACATGTGTGTGTGTGGACGGGGTGGAGGAAACATGGCACATGCCTTGCACTGTGCTGTGTACTTACAGGGTCACCTCTCTCACACACCCCTAGGAAGCTGGTATTATTATCTTCTTTTAACTAAGCTGGGCCATTCATCCGATGGGTCTTTATTACTTCCTTCTTTGGGCCAGAGTATCTGGTAGAGTGCTGAAAGTGGAGTCATGATGACACTGTGGTCACTGTCATTGTGGCACTCAAAGCAAAGAAGGTATAGAAACTGAATTAATGCAAGTCAGCCAGACCAACTGCTCCATTCTGCCTGTCAGCCCCAAATAATAAGCATGTGTGAACGTGCTAAACTACACTGGTCTACTCTGCTGGGTTATGAGGCAAGAGGAAAAAGACGAGCGAAAAGTGTTGGGAGAAGATTGTACATCATTCTCAATCAATAAGCTGTGCCATGCTGGAAAGCACTATATTTAAAATGCATCAGTGACTATCTACAGAGCTTGGAAACCACCAACAGATTGAAAAGGAATCCTATGGAATGGGACAAAGGATTGCAAACCATATATCCAATGAGAGGTTCATCTCTAAAATATATAAGGAGCTCCTACAACTCGATAGCAAAAAAATAATAACCTGGTTAAAGGGGCTAAGATCTTAAAAAGACATTTCTCCAAAGAAGACATACAAAGGGCCAACGCAGATATGAAAAATGCTCAACATTACTAAATATTAGGGAAGTGTTAATCAAAACCAGAAGGAGATAGCACCTCATATTTGTCAGGATGGCTATCATCAAAATAGACAAGTGGTAGTGAAGAGGTGGAGAAATTGGAACCCTTGCATGCTGTTAATAGAAATGCAAAATGGTGCAACCACTGTGGAAAACAGTATGACAGTTCCTCAAAAATATTAAAAATAGAACTACCTTATGTTCCAGCAACCCCATCTCTGGGTATTTATCCAAAAGAATTGCAGTCAGGATCTGGAAGAGATATTAGCATTCCCACGTTCACTGCAGCACTATTCACAATAGCCAAGTTGTGGAAATGAGCTAAAAGTCCACTGACAGATGAATGGGTAAAGAAAATGTGGTGTGTACCTAAAAAGAATGAAATCCTGCAACACGTAACCACATGGATGAACCTTGAGGACATTATCATAGGTGAAATAAGCCAGTCACAGAAAGACAAATACTACATGATTCTGCTTATTTCAGGTACCTAAAATAGTCTGAGTCATAGAATCACAGTGGGATAGTGGTTGCCAGGAGCTAGAGGGAGAGGGAAATGGGGAAGTAAAAATCAACGGGCATAAAGTTTCAGGTGATGAAGATGAATATGCTCTAGAGCTCTGCCGTACAATATTGTCAACATATGGTCAATGAAAATATATGCTAAAGAATTTAGCCACCAAAATAAAATAAAAATTAAGATAAAATAAAATGCATCAGTGGCTTTGTATTAGTTTGAGGATTAAGGGGTATAACTCCCCAGCATGGGTTTTAAATTGTTGTACTATCTGGCCATTGGCTACTTCTCCAAGCTCATCGCATAACTTCCTATTTCCAGCAGCTCTGCATGCTGGGCTTTCTATCCTCTGGCAGCTCATTGAGTTCACCCTGCTTTTTCTCACATGGACGGGCTTATGCAGTGTCCTTTCCTCCTGCTCTGGGTATTCACGTTACCTGTCTCCCCTTCTCAACTCACCCTTCAGATCTCCTTGGCCAGCCTTGCCTTACCACCCTGATCAGATCACATCTCCCCCATGTACCTCTCCAGGGTAGCACTTATATAACTGATACCTTCTCATTCTTAAGATTAGTTAGTATCTGTGTTCTCAAATAGACAGTGAGCTGCTTAAGGTCAGAGACTGCCTCCTCTCTCTTCTTTGCTCACTTTTTAATATTTTTGCTAAATTTGTAAACATAGTACTAAATAAGTATTTGTTGATTGAATGAAAGGACGAATGAATCGATGAAGTTGAGGTATTGGCTCCTAAAGGCAGAGCATCTAACCTAGTTGGAGAAGTCAAGTAACTGTGCTTAGTTTTTTTTGCATATCATTGTCTATCACCTAGCCCAGTGCTTGAGAGACCACTTATCTAAGCCAGTGCTTCTAAAACCTTTATTCATTCAAGTCACTTAGGGTCTTCTTATAGTGCAGCTGCTGCTGTTTCTTCTTCTTCTTCTTCTTCTTCTCCTCCTCCTCCTCCTCTTCCTCCTCCTCCTCCTCTTCCTCCTCCTCCTCCTCCTCCTCCTCCTCCTCCTCCTCCTCCTCCTCCTCCTCCTCCTCCTCCTCCTTCTTCTTCTTCTTCTTCTTCTTCTTCTTCTTCTTCTTCTTCTTCTTCTTCTTCTCTTCTTCTTTTTAAAGATTTTGTTTATTTATAAGAGAGAGAGCACATGCAAGCAGGGGGAAGAGCAGATGGAGAGGAACAAGCCGACTCTGATTGAGCACAGAGCTTAAAATGGGGCTTTAGCTCACGACCCTGAGATCATGACCTGAGCCTAAATCAAGAGTTGGACACTGAACCAAATGAGCCACCCAGGCACCCCAAGGTGCTTTGGGTTATAACAGAAAACCCAGCTCAAACTGGCCTAATTAAAAAATAAAGATGTTGTATTATCATATAACTGAAGAGGACTATGGAAGGATAGAGCTCAGGTACAATTTGATCAAGGCTCCAGTTTCTCTGATTTTTCTTGGTGCTGCCTTCTTTTCTGTCTTTCCATCCTTTGATTGACTTCCTCAATGGAAGCAAAATGACTGCAGCTTTTTCAGCTCTCATATCTCTATATTGGACCATCCAGTAGAAAAGAGGTTATCTGTCTCCCCAGCCATCCTTATAAATTCTGTTCTCTTTTTTCAAAAAAAGATTTTATTTATTTATTTATTTATTTATTTATTTATTTATTTATTTATTTATGAGAGATACACAGAGAGAGGCAGAGACATAGGCAGAGGGAGAAGCAGGCTCCTCACAGGGTGCCTGAT
This sequence comes from Canis lupus dingo, assembly GCF_003254725.2. Taxonomy (NCBI): domain Eukaryota; kingdom Metazoa; phylum Chordata; class Mammalia; order Carnivora; family Canidae; genus Canis; species Canis lupus. Next base: position 25,436,322 of record NC_064262.1, on the reverse strand, counting down.
GTGGGACTCGATCCTGGACCCTGAGATCATGCCCTGGGTCAAAGGCAGACGCTCAACCACTGAGCCACACAGTTGTCCTATAAGTTCTGTTCTTAATTCTAGTTGGATCAACTTAGGTTATACGTGGAGTAGGGTGGGAAGAATTTATAATGCATTTGGTTGAAGTTGTCCATTTGTTAGCTTCCGAAGAGGTGACTAGTGTTGTCCTATTTGGGTGCCTGGTCCTGATGGTACATAGGTTCTCAAACTATCCCATCCGTGTGGCTTGAGTTTTGTACTTTCTATGAAGTCACAAACATATACTGGATCATTGCCTCCAAGTGTCTACCTAGAGCAGTGTTCTCATCTGTGGTACATTAGAATTACTCGGGAAACTTAAAAATTATAGTTGCCTAGGTTCCACCCTAGATTAAACACATAAGAATTTTTTGGAGGTAAGGTCCAATAAATACATTTTTACAAAGATCCTTGAGGGATTCTAATGTGAAGCAGGTTGGAAACCACTTACCTAGAGCAGTGCTTCTCAGTGGGGGTAAGGAGGAGAAGTTTGCCCCCAGGGGACACTTGTCAATGCTAAGAACCAATGGCTGGAGAGTAGTTAGACTTCTGGTATCTAATGGAATGGTGCTAAACATCTCATAATGCACAAAATAAAGCCCCGCCCCAACATATGTCCATAAAATCACCTGGCCCAACTGTTAATAGTATTAACATGGAGAGCTATTGACCTAGAGGAGCAAGACGTTAGAGTGGATGATTTATTAGCAGCATATTCTGACATACTGGTAGGGAAACATATAGTATAAAATAAGCAATTTTCGGCAGCCCCGGTGGCTCAGTGGTTTAGCGCCACCTGCAGCCCAGGGTGTGATCCTGGAGACCCTGGATCGAGTCTCACGTCAGGCTCCCTGCATGGAGCCGGCTTCTTCCTCTGCTTGTGTCTCTGCCTCTCTCTCCTCTCTGTGTATTCTCATGAATAAATAAATAAAATCTTAAAAAAAATAAGGAATTTTCAAGAAATAACAAGAAGGCATGTTTAAAATGAAAGTTCTGGGGGACACTTGGGTGGCTCAGTCAGTTGAGTGTCCAACTCTTGATTTTGGCTCAGATCATGATCTCAGGGTTGTGAGATTAACCCCTCTGTCAGGCTCTGCACTCGACACGGAGTCGGCTTGGAATTCTCTCTCCCTCTGCCTCTGCTCCACTCCCTGTTGCACTCTCTCTTTCAAAGTAAATAAATAAAATCTTTAAAAAAAAAAGAAAAGAAAAATTCAGGGTTTCATGCCCTGAAACGTCTTTTTTTTTTTGGTCACAAAACTGTTCTTTTTCTCCCCCATCACCTATTCGACCCTCTTCCCCATCTCCTCCTCTCTGGTAACCATGAATTTGTTCTCTGTAGTTAAGAGTCTGTTTCTTGAATTGTCTCTGTATTTTTTTTTCCTTTGCTCATTCATTTTGTTTCTTAAATTCCACACATGAGTGAGATTATATGGTATTTATCTTTTTCTGACTTGCTCACTTAGCATAGTATACTGTAGCTCCATCTACATCACTGCAAATGGCCAGATTTCATTCTTTTTAATGACTGAATAATATTCCTCTCTCTGTGTGTGGGGGGCATCTTTATCCATTCATCATTCAGTGGACACTGGGGCTGTTTCCATTTCTTGGCTATTATAAATAATGCTGCAATATACATAGGGGTGCTCTCAAATTTGTGTTTTTGTTTTCTTTGGGTAAATACCCAGTAGTTCATACCCTGTAGTCCTGATTCATCCAGTTTGGAGTGGGGCCTAGTCATCTTAACATTCATTTTGATAAAGTTGATTAGAGTGCAGGTGTTCCACAGACTGTGCTTTGAGAAATGCACATAGAGAATCCCCAGTGTTGTGCTCTCAGGTAGGAGCCCAGCCTGAGCACAGAAATAGCCTCAAGAGAGGTGACATCTGCAATCTGTGAGTGATGTGAGGTAAACAGGGAGGAAAATGAGCCCACCCCCCACCGCCACCCACCCTGGGGGGTGTACAGTTTAGTTGAGGCCTTGAATGTAATTGTCAGGAGCCTTGTCCCAGCTTCAATGGGCATGATCTCTCTGTGGCACCTAAATATGCAGTGGGGATCTCAGACCCTGGGAGGTTTGGTGAAGGGACTGCTTCACAAACTTCAGCCTTGGGGGGCCCTCCAGGCTTCCATCGGGTCCTGCACTGCAAATAAACCCACTGAGAACCGCACTCTAGCAGCTTCAGCCTAGAGCTGACTTCTCTCTTTGCCTCTTCTCTTTGCTGCTTGCATTGTTTTGGCAGAGTTTATCCTAAAAATAGCCCCACTGAGCCCCGCCTGGGGGCCTACTGCCTTGAGCTTCTGCAGGGTTGTACAGTGTGTTTGTTAGGTTCTTGCACACTCACCATCTCACCGAAGAGACAACATTTCATAGGAGGAGAAGGGAAAACGGGGTTCTGGAGACTAGAGGCAGCAGCGGAGTCCTGGCTCTGCCCCGACCAGCCTCCCTGCCTCTGGATAAGTCACTTAACCCTTTTGGGGCTCAGTTTTACAGACTCGCCCAAGAAACAGGCATCTTCTCAGACCAGGCCCATGGAATCAGCCTGAGGGCAAATCAGATAGAATATGTATCAGCTATTTGCTGAAGGACAGTATGAGAGTTCCTCATTCTGAGCACTGTGGTCCCCTTAGTATCAATGATGAGTTCAGTATCTGTGCACTCCAAGACATTCCTGATACATACCAGGCAGTGTCTGATGCAAAGTTGAACTCATTGTTTCTATTCTTTTTTTATTTTTCAAAACTTTTAAAAAAATTTTTTATTTATTTATGATAGTCACAGAGAGAGAGAGAGAGAGAGAGAGGCAGAGACACAGGCAGAGGGAGAAGCAGGCTCTACTCAGGGAGCCTGATGTGGGACTCGATCCTGGGACTCCAGGATCATGCCCTGGGCCAAAGGCAGTTGCCCAACCACTGAGCCACCCAGGCGTCCCCATTGTTTCTATTCTTGTCTTTAAAAAAAAAAAAATATTCATGAGAGACACACAGAGAGAGGCAGAGACATTGGCAGAAGGAGAAGCAGGTTCCCTGTGGGGAGCCTGATGTGGGACTCGATCCCAGAACCCCGGGATCAGGACCTGAGCCGAAGGCAGATGCTCAACCACTGAGCCACCCAGGTGCCCCTCTCTTCCTGTCTTAATTCAATTCATCTCTATCTCCTGCTAGAATTCCTCAAGGGCAGGGACAGTGCCCACTTTTTTGCACATCTCTTTGCCTCTGGCGTCTAGTCCAGTACCTGGCCCAATAAATATTTGTTGAGTGAGTAAAGGAATAAATGAAAAATGAATTCAAGTCAACAGAGGTTTTGAGGATGCCTGCTATATGCTAGGGCTTTGTAGTCAGGAATTATTTGTATGCAAGAAATATAAATCCAGGGGACGCCTGGGTGGCTCAGAGGTTTAGCGCCTGCTGTCAGCCCAGGGCGTGATCCTGGAGTCCCGGGATCGAGTTCTGCATCTGGCTCCCAGCATGGAGCCTGCTTCTCCCTCTGCCTATGTCTCTGCCTCTCTCTCTGTGTCTCGCAAAAATAAATAAATAAATAAATAAATAAATAAATAAATAAATAAATAAATATCTTAAAAAAAAAAAAAAAAAGAAACCCAGCCAAAGATATAACCAATGTTCTTTAAAAAAAAAAAATTTATTTATTTATATGAAAGAGAGCATGAGCAGGGTGGAGAGGGAAAGGGAGAAGCAGGCTCCCCACTGAGCAGAGGGTCCACCACAGGATCCACAGCAGGACCATGTGAGCTGAAGGCAGATACTCAACCAACAGCCACCTCAGGTACCCTATCACCAAGGTTCTTTTTTTTTAATTTTTAAAGATTTTATTCATTTATTCATGAAAGACACACACAGATAGAGAGAGAGAGAGAGAGAGAGAGAGGCAGAGACACAGGCAGAGGGAGAAGCAGGCCCCATGCAGGGAGCCCAACATGGGACTTGATGCTGGGTCTCCAGGATCACACCCTGGGCTGAAGGCAGCGCTAAACCCCTGAGCCACCTGGGCTGCCCTATAACCAAGGTCCTCATCAAGGAAGTATGGCCAGTTCTTCAAGGACTCGGTGAGTGCTGAAAAATCAGCACACTTGGATCGGCCAGTCCACCTGCCTGGACTCCATCTCTTTCTCTCTCTACTGCCATCCTCTCTCATCTCCTCACTTCCTCTCTGCAGGTAGTTTTATGCTCTTTACTGCATACTGGCTCCTTCTGCTTTGATCATACTTGAGACCAGAACACTCCAGCCTCTCTTATTAGCAAGAGACTCTGAGGGCCAAACCCAAATTTCCAAGAAAGAAATGATGAATGTCTTAGTTAGAGAAGGAGTCCACCTCAGGTCCAATCAGCGATGATATCATGAGGTGATGTCAGACTGAGAGGCCCTCCAGCCTGCCCCCCATTGTGTAGGAGACCCAGGAAGTAGGTGCTGACAGGAAGGGCATGGGCAGGTTTCCCCAGGAAGTGAGAGTGGAGGCTGAGAGGTCATCACGGGTAGAGGCTTGTCTAGAACAGACGCACTATGCTGAGTCCCGGGGTGAGCACCACTCATTTATTCCAGAACTATTCATTCAATGCCTACTTTGTGCCAGGCGCTGTTCCAGATGCTGAGGATACAGCAGAGGCAAGAAAGACAGATAAGAACCATGCCCTCCTGGAAGCCTCATTCCATACTACAAACAATTCTACATTATAGCAAATAAGAACATGAGCAAGATAACTGCAAATAGTGGTAAGTAAAAAAAAAAAAAATAGTGGTAAGTACATGGAGAAATTGGCAATTTGATATAAGGTGATGGGTCGAGAGATGGGAAAGTTATTTTCAAATTGCCATTTAGAGTGTCCTGTTCTGTCAACTGGCTAAAAATACTAAAAATAGTGCTCAGATCTGGTTGTTCTGTTTATAAAGGAGGAAGTGAAATAGAGTTCAGAATGTTCTTTGCAGTTTTCCGTCTGCTTGTCATGTGGGGGGACAAAGCATCTAGCTTAGGCTGGATTAGGGACAGTCAGGCCCTGGAGTCACCATTTCTAACCCTCTTTTGGAATTTATTAATGCAGTCCTGAGTGGCTCAGGACATGCCACATTCCAAGAGCCACTTGCCTCTGCTTGATTTGGGGGCCTGCCTAAAACAGGCTTCAGGGGGGGGACGCCTGGGTGGCTCAGCGGTTGAGCGGCCTTTGGCTCAGGGCATGGTCCCGGGTTCAGGGATTGTGTATTGCATGGGGTTCCCTGCAAGGAGCCTGCTTCTCCCTCTGCCTATATCTCTGTCTCTCTCTCTCTCTCTGTGTATCTCACATGAATAAATAAATAAAATCTTAAAAAAAAAAAAAACAGGCTTCAGGGGAAATAGAGGGGATGTGGCAGGCGAGCAGACTCACCTAATTACCTCAGTGTCAGTCCTCTCAGACTTTCCCCACTAATCTTCTATAGAAAGCCTGCTGCAAAGGGCAGGGCTGTTCTCCAGCCATTTTCAGAAATAGCAACAAGCTAAGTTTTACTGAGTGCTTAGTATATGTTAGGCAGGGTTCTAAAGCTCTACGTGTAGTAACTTAATTCATTTCTGTAATTCTACTACAAGGTAGGTACTACTAGTATCCCCATAATACAGGTGAGGAGGTCAAGGCCAAAAAGTTTATAAAGCTTGCTTGAAGTCATATGATCGAACTAGACTTCAAATCTTGGTGTTTTGGCTTCAAAAAACCATGTTTTTTTTTTTTTTTTTTTTTTTTTTTTTTTTTTATGAATAATGCCCAGTTCTAGCTGATTCAGACTGTCTCTGGCTTCTCTCAAAGTAAGTATTAAATCAACTAAATGACTACATCATGCTTACTATCTTCATTGAATTTTCTACTAAATAAGTGCCATATGCATATCCAATATCTTTCAAAGCTCCTATTCAAATACAGAAACAGAGAGCGAAAAATCTTGAATTTTAGGTCCAACATAGAACGATTCGTGTTTGTGTGAGTTTGGTTTGATTTTTTTTTTTTGGCAACTCTTCCATCAAACCATTATAGTCTGATACCCAGTGAGGGGAGGAAGTATTGTTTGACACTTGTCTTCATTGAAACACAGATTGATTGGTTCCAGAGATTTGCCTTACGAAAGTAGAGACTGGGAAAGTATTAAGATACTAAGACAAAGAGAAGCTCCACAGAAGAGTTTCAGGCATCAGTAAGCAGGTGGGGCAGTAGAGGGGGCAGGGCAGCTTTTAGAAGCTTCTAACTACAATCCTCAGTAAGTGTAGTTCAATGTATCAGTTGAACCCACGTCTGATTTACTAGAAGAAATAGGAGAGCTCATGATTTTCTTTTTCCTATTTCTCAGCTTAAAAAAAAATTAAATTGAGGACCCCTGGGTGGCTCAGCGGTTTAGCGCCTGCCTTCAGCCCAGGGCTTGATCCTGGAGACCCGGGATCGAGTCCCACGTCAGGCTCCTTGCATGGAGCCTGCTTCTCCCTCTGCCTGTGTCTCTGCCTCTCTCTCATGAATAAATAAATACAATCTTTTAAAAAAAATTAAATTGAGATGTAATTCATATACTACAAAATTAACCTTTCAAAGTCTAGTATATTCACTGTTGTACAACCAAAACCATGATCTAATTCTAGAACATCCTCTTCACTTCAAAAGGATGCCCATATCTATTAGCAATCAGTTCCAGTTTCCCTTTTCCTTAATCCCTGGCAACTACTGGTCTACTTTGTTTCTGAATTTACCCATTCTTGACATTTCATATGAATAGAATCAGGCCATATGTGCCTTTGTGTTTGGCTTCTTCCACTAAGCACAGTATATTTAAATTTTATCCATGTTGCAGCATGTTTCTGTATGGGCTTCATTCCTTTTTATAGATTAATAAAATTCTGTTGTATAGATAGACCCTGTTTTATGTATCCATCCATCATTTGATGGGCATTTGGGTGTCTTTCATTGCTTGACTATCAGGACAAATACTGCTATCAACACGTATGTACTAGTTTTATGTGGATTTTTAATTATTTTTGTTATTATTTTAATTTAATTATTTTTAATTCTCTCAAGTACACACCTAGAGTGGAATTACGAGGTCATATGGTAACTCCATGTTTAATATCTCGAGGAGCTGCCAAACTCTTTCCCAAAGTGGTGCATCATTTATGTATACAGTAGAGTGTGAGAGTTCTGGTTTACCCACAACCTCACCAATGCTTGCTGTCATCCTTCTTTCTGGTTATAGGCTGGAGATTCTTATAGATATTTGGTTTGCAAATGGTTCTATTAGGTGGCTTTGGTTTTATTGGCTGAAGGAAAGTGAGGATTTATTTATGTATTTGTATGTGGAGAGGCAGGGAGAAAGGAGAGAAGAGGACAATAGAGAGTTTTGTCACCCAACATTGTCTAATGAATTTATCTTGAGACTCAGGGAAGAGAGGAGATGGCTCAGAACCCAAGAAATTCCTGAAAGAGCTTATAAGACTGTGCCCTATCAGGATACCTTGGGGCCCAGGGACCAGGTTCATCACGTGTGAGGATGTCTCCCCACTAATTGATGCTGGGATGTTGGACAGCAGGGAGAGGGGCTGAGAGATACCAACCTGGTGGTGGTATATTGACAATGTTAATCGAGGGCACTTGGGAGGAAGCAGAGTCTGGAAGCTGTCCTCAAATAGCTAGTGGCAGTGACTTCCACAAGGGGGCCAGGGTACAAGAATCTACTGTGACAGGGCGAGGCTCAAGTCCTGCCTTAGGAGGTCAGAGTCAACATGACCTGGGAGTGAAACTGACCCACAGGTGGGCAAACATGAGTGCCATTTACACATGGCCCTGCCTCAAAGGCCCTGTGTAAACCCACATATTTTTACTTTTTGCGTTCTAGGGAATTCTAGGCCTGAGAGGTATCTATAGCTTTGACCCTAGTGAAGAAAGGGAGGGTAGAAACATCCGTGACCTTTTAAATGCTCATTTTTCTACCCAGCCTGGTGTTTCTCATTACTGTTTTACAGACTGGAAGGAAATGGATTTTGTGCCATGTAAATTATTTTGAGTTTATGGTCTCTGGCTAGAAAGCCAGGGTTGTTCCTCAGAGGATATTTTATGCCAGTCCATTAGCATGAGCTCCTTATTGATGAACCAATAAAGCATGACCTGCCTGAGCCTTGTAATGGAATCTCCCAACTCATAATTAATATTCAGGTAAAGCGCCACCACATTAATCTGCTTTCCCTCCCATGGTAATTGGTGTTTAATTTTTATTTTATTAACCAGGATTGGTAAATCTTGGGAGATTCTGGTTTTGGGCATTTACTCTAAAGAGGCTCCTATGTCGTTTATTGATACTTCTCTGTACACAAGGAAGCCTATGATGCATTAACTTGTTATGTACTTTAAACTTTAAGAAGCCCTTCTATGATCTCACTTGGGCCCCATGCCTACTCTGAAAGTCAGAGTAACGGAGATATCACAAAGCCCCATTTTAACTCATAAGGACACGTAAAGGCTCAGGAGCAGTCGCAAGTGGCAAAACGTGAATCTTGTCCTGATTCTCTCAACTCTACACAAGTCCTGTGCTGCATTTATAAAATCTTCATAATGAAATTTATAAGGTGGTTTTATTGACTTGATTTATCAAATTAGTTCTGTCCTCCATCTCTCCTCCGCCCCACAAAGCCAGTGGGTAAATATACTACTTCAGAAGCCAGTGCTTAGAGCTAAAACACTGTCAGGATGACTGATCTATTCAGTTAAAATAAAATAAAGTTCTGCCCAAGCAAAACAATTTTAAAAATCAGATACAAATGAGCAAGGGGATGCATTTTTTTCCCCAAACACTTGGCCTCTCCTCCCCTCCAAAACCATAAAATCAATTCTCCTACATGCACAATAGTCTGTGACAAACTTGAATTGGCATATTGGGTTAATAAACTATTATGAAAATCAATAGTAATTAAAGGGAACACTTAGCTGACAAAGTTGATAAAACTGAATGTATTTGTGAACTCTTCATTTTCTTTTCCCCCTTAATTGTTACCTCTGGCTGTCACAGCTTTTAATTGTTTGCTATCCAAATATCAAAAAACTGAACTAGTGTGGGTATTCCTGGATAATTTCAATTACTAAAAGCAGGAATTGGTATTCCCTTTCTTTCTTTCTTTCTTTTTTTTTTTTTTAGGATTTTATTTATTTATTCATGAGAGACACACAGAGAGAGGCAGAGGGAGAAGCAGGCTCCCTGCAGAGAGCCTGATGCAGGACTCAATCCCAGGACCCCGGGATCACAACCTTAGCCAAAGGCAGATGCTCAACCACTGAGCCACCCAGGCATCCTGGCATTCCCTTTCTTTAAAAGAACTTCACTAAGCTTGGATTTATCCTCTAAACTCTGTCAATGAGCACTATGATTGATGGTTACATGGAAAATGGTGACCAGTTGCTTTCCTATGAAATCAGTATAAATGGATTTGGGATGTAGCAGGATGTACCAAGTTTAGATATTTGACAATTTCTTTTTTTTTTTTTTATTTGACAATTTCTTGATTGCGGATTCCTAATTACTGGAAGAATCTTTCTTTTCTCTTCTATCTTCCCCTTCCTTACTCTTGTGGGGAATGTGTTGTAGAAATGGCAAGACACAGAACCAAGATATATAATGGAAAACCCACCAGAAAATTTACTTTCACTGCTAATGTTTCCAGAGCCAAATTTGGGAGACATCTGAAATCTGTGACTTCATAGGTCTAGTGAAGGATAGATGCTTTTATTAGAGTTCAGGGAATTTAGGTAAACTGCCTAGAAAGATGCAGCTCCAAATCCAGGCCTATTCTTCAATGAGAATTTTTGTTGGCCTAAATTATCTGGATAACTGACATAATATTTTTTCATTCATATCTATTTCATTCATATCTATCCACCATAATATTTTTTCATTCATATCTATCCACCTATCTATCCACCATATCATCTATAAGCCTGTAGGGAATCAGGTCAGTCTTGATCATGCAGGGACACACAATCCCTGACCTCAAGACCTTCAGTCATCTACTCCTCAAGACATCTCATCAACCAACACAAACCCACATATTAAAAAGGAGGCAAAGTGTAGAGGCCATAGCAGCTGAGCTCTGCCTGTTGGCAAGAATGACAGGGGGAAGCTAATTGCAGTGGTTGGTTCCAAGGACATGGTGAGTGGTCTCCTGCTGGGTAGCATAGGGGAGCTTAACAAGAACAACCACCCTGCCATTTCCTGGTGGTGGAGAAGGATACACCATCAATGAGATCGAAGTTTCTAAACTGGGATGACAGTGACATCATGCTCACCAACCAATACATTGCAGAGATGGTGTGACATGTGACTGATACCCACCAGTGCTCCACTGATGCTGTTCTGGAGATCCTATCCTGGGAGCATCCCTATGATGCTGCCAAGGACTCCATCCTGTGCAGGGCCGGGGACATGTTCATGGGCCCTCCCCATAGCCATGCAGCGTCTCCCCACACTTGCCATCAGCCCTTCTCTAAGTTTTGAGCCCTGGATTTCCAATTCCCTACCCCATCCCACTCCACTGAGAGGCTAGGTGAGGTAGGAGCTTCCAAGTTGCTTGGCTTTGCCATTACAGTCAAGGCTGGTTAGGGAACAGGAAGCCTGAGTCTTATCTTCACTACCTCTTCTCTGTGTTGTTATATTGCATCATTGTTGGTATTAAAGTAATATTTTCATTTCTCCCCCCTCACCAAAAAAAAAAAAAAAAAAGAAAAAAGAAAAAGTTAGAAAATGTCAAAAGGAGGCAATACCATACAATAAGTATTTTGAAAAGAGAAATAAAGGATGGTGTGAGAAGGTGATGGGTGGTCTCTGGGAGTTCATGTCAGTCTTCTTAGAGTGTATTAGTTTGCTCGTGCTGCCATAACACTATGACAAGACACCCCAAAGACAGGGTGGGGGCAGGGGTGATTAAACAACAGATATTTACTTTCTCACAGTTCTGGAGTCTCAAAATCTAAGATCAAGGTGCGGGCAAATTGAATTCTCCTAAGGCCTTTCTTTTTGGCTTGCAGACAGCTGTCTTCACACGGTCCTCCCTCCGCATATTAGATCCTAATCTCTTCTTAGAAGGCCACCAGTCACATTGGATTATGATCTCAAGTCCCCTAAATTACCACCTTAAAGGTCTTATCTCCAAATACATTCCGAGGTACTAGGGGTTAGGGGTCCAACATATGGATTTAAAGGGGACACAATTTAGTTCGTAACACATGGAAAGTGACCTTCAAAGCAGGACTTGAAGTAAAAGTAGAATTTACTCAAGTCAGGCACCACGGAAGAGGGAGAACATTCTGTGTCAAGGGTAACCCACACATCAAAGCCTGGAGACAAGAGAAAGTGGCATGTGTGGCACACAGCAAGCTCTCTGGGATGGCTAGAGTCTAGATGGGTCAAAATCTGAGGCTGAGCATAAGGAGGGCTGGATTGTGGTGGTTCTTGCCACCCAAGTTATGGTTGGGACAAGGGGGCACTTGGAAGAATTTTAGGCAAGGGACTGAGGATCGGATTTGCATTCATCTAACACCTCAAGGCCGCTGATGGGTGCCTGAACACATAGCAGGAGCCCTCCATAAGCTGGCAGTAGGCTGTTCCCCTGTCACAGAGAGACCGAGGGGCCGAGGATGACCATCCTCCTTGCATACCTGGGTGCAGTTAAGGAAGCTTTTTCCTGTAGGTGATCTTTTTGGATCCTGCCAACTCCATGCTGGGGACACCAGGGCTCAGAGAGGTCCAGAGAGTTGCTGGAGGAAGGTCACGAAGCTAGCATGCGGCGAGCCTGGACTGGAGCTCTAGGCTTTCAACCTCTTTGCTCCAGCCCTTTTGAGGAAATCAGCCTCCTTTCTGAGTGATGAACAGCATTCTCTAGCCTCTCTTCCAAGAAGCCCTGCAGCACATAGTTCTTTGTGGTCTACTCGACATCCTTGTTAAAATGTTCACTCTTTCAAGGAGGAAAAAAAGCTGTCATTTGAGAGGCATTTACTGCCATAATTACAGCCACCATTTGGCGAAGTTGAGTGAGAAAACCCCAGTGACTTAAAAGACAAACCACCATATGCCACAATCTGTCAGGGGCCAGCATTTGACAGAAAACAGTTTGATGGAAAGTTTTCTGTTGTATTTTCAAAAGAGACAGGCATGTTACAGGGAATCACACTGATACATTGATAGAGTTTGCTCATTACTGGGTTGTGTTTTTTCAGCCACTTTTATGTGCTATCTTCTCATCTCCCCCTGCCCCCCACCCTGTCCTTTATCAAAATCTATGCCCCAAAGGGCTGCAGCCTCCCTGAGCTTTCTGGGTACCATTAGCAAAATCACACTTCTTTTCTTTTCATCTTTGTCATCTGGCCCTCTGTGGTCCCCAGGACTGTTTTGTCCAAAACCTAGACTAAGAAACTCTTCTCATTATGCTCCACTAACTTCTCCATGCCAAAAAGAACCAGAAGAGGTGGCTGGTGGTGGTGATGATCTTTGAGTACTGCCGGCTTGTGACCCAGCTGAGATTTCTACAGTGCCTACCTCTCTCCCCTTCCTTTGTCCTTTGGGTCCCATCTAGCCTTCTCAAGGCCCCACTATCTCCAAGGCCACTTGGCCTTGACAGGAGTCTGACTAAACCCTATTATTTGACCTGAAGTTTAGCCTAATAAGTAATCCACACTAGAAATTAATATCCTAAGCATCATTTATACTAGTGTGTCTCAACCCAGGAGGGATTTTTGTCCCTCAGGAACATTTGAAAATGTTTGGGAACATTTTTGATTATCACAAGGTGAGGGAAGGGTGTCAGTAACATCTAGTGGGCAGAGGCCAGGGATGCTGCTAAACACCTTACAATTCTCAGGACAGCACCCCTGCCCCCAATCAGAAAACTCTCTGGCCCCACATGTCAGTGGTGCTGAAGTTAGGAAACTATGATCTAGACAACCACTAATACCTAAGACTTTATTCTATGCCAAACCCTATGGTGGAAATGAGGGATTCTGTGAGAAACATATTGTTGCCCCTCAGTCTAGAGGCATTATATATAACTTAGAATGTTTTCAGTTACAAGTAACAAAATGCCCAAAGAAGGGCTTAAAGATAGTTGTAAGTTTCCCATGTAAAAAAATCTGGAAGTAGATTGTTTGGGGATTGGTTAACTGAACGATTCAACAATTTCAGATGTCTGGCTGGGTCAGCTTCTCCACAATCTTTCTGGTTTTCCCCTCAGGGTTGCAAAATGGCTGTCACCCTGCCATTCTCACCAGACAACCCTCAAGGCAGGACAGATGAGAGGCATAAGGATCTCCCCTCATGAATCCATTCTTATGAGGGAGAAAAATTATTTCCAGAAGCTCCCCAAGACCCTCATATGCTTCATGCCAAAATTGGGATACCTGCCTGTCTTTAAACCCTGCAGAGAAAGTTGGGAATGGGATTGGTATGAGTGGCTTAGACCAGGACTTAGCACACTTTTTTTGGTAAAGTGCTATGTAGCACATATTTTAGACTTTGTGTGTAATATATGATCTGTGGTTCACATTCTTCTACTTTTAATTTTTATAACCTTTAAAAATGTTAAAACTATTCTTAGCTCATGGGTTGTAGAAAAACAGGCCATGGACCACAGTTTGCTGATCCCTGGAAAAAGTGCTTTCCAATACCTGTACAAAATCAGGATTCAATTAGCAAGGAGGATGGGGATAATGGCTGTTGGTAGGCAGATAACTGTGTCTGCCATGGAAAGGTGCAAGTACGACGTAATTGTAATACAGTGGTACAAGTGCTATAAGATTTCATGCAAGAAGCTGTGGTAGCCAGCCTCAGAGATAATCCTCCATGGTCCATGGCTCCTAGTCTTCATACTCTTGTATCAGGTTGGTTTGTTGGGCTAATGGAAGAGACAGTATATGACTTTAGAGTCCAGGTCATAAAACACATTGCAACCTCTACTTCACTCTCTTGGAGTGCCCATGCTGGGGGAAGCCAGCTGCTATATTTTAAGATACTCAACTGCTGAGAGGCCCACATAGTGAGGAACTGAGACTTTCCACCCACAACCAGCACCAGCTTGCCTGCCATGTGAATGAACCACCTTGCAAGCAGCTCCTCCAGCTCCAGACAAGTCTACAGTTGACTGAAGCTTGGGCTGGTACCTTGACTGCAACCTCATGAGGGAGGCTGAGCCAGAACTTCTCAGCTCAGCTGCTTCTGAAATCCTGCAAAATAATCCCTATTTGTTTCAGGTTCCTTAGTTTGGGGCAGATTTATTATGCAGCCACAGACAACAAATACACAGGCATCTAGGAGGAGGGATGGCAACGTCTTGTTGTTAAGACTCTTAGTATGGAGTTTTCAAATATTAGTTTAGACAGTAAGGTGCGGCGGAGGGGGGATGCAACAGAATTCGATTTAGGAAACCTGGAACCTCCAGTTCATTTGTGAACTTGGGGCACACTGACTCACTTCTTTGGACAGCATAAGCAAATCCTGGGGAAGAAAAATGAGAGAACTATCAAAAGTTGGTGAAATAACTTATATATTGTGATGCAAGGCTCAGTTCTATTTTCTCTGTGGTAGTAAATAATGTATCTTTCTTTCCTATCCACCTTGAAAACAAAAATGCAGAAAAACCCATGGCAGCGGGTGAGGGCGGGCAGATTATAAGTGTCCGACGTCAGGAAAAGAGACTATGCAGGGAGTAGTTGGTTCAGAACCAAGGACAGTAGCCTACATACCTCTACCACTTCCCCCCACAGAACACTTGGGGCTTGATATGCATTTTATGGCATCCATTCTTTGATATATAAAATTAGAAGAGTTGAATCATATGCTATTTAAAACTCAGCTCTGATCTGTAAATTCATGATTCCAGGTTATGTGCACAGCTCTCAAATCCCTGTCAAATCCCCTGTTCAGTTTCTGCCAATGCAGAAGGTCAGTTCTGTCTCTTAGATGGACATAGCATTAAAGGTGATATATTGAACTCACATCAATTTACTGAGGAAACGAGGACAAGCAAAGGGTGCTAATTTATTTCTTTTTATTCAGCTCACATTTACTGCTGTTTGCTATCATTTGCCAAGCCCTGCAGGGGATAAAGGAGGGAAGTCACAGATTCTTTCTACAAAAAGTCTGCAGTCTAGAGGGGAAATGACAAGGACTCAAATAACTCTTCTTTCTGCATTTCTCCTTCCTCCTTTATATATGCACTGTACTCATCTCCTTAAATAAGACTGACTCTCAGAGAATGATCTTATAACAGACATTTTTACTTTGGTGTGGGTTTAACTCACTGTGTTACTGTGCACTTTAAACCTCATCTATCTTATGGAATGGGAGATTTAATCATCTGTTAAAGAAATTTATTTTATTTATTATTATTTTTTTTTGTTAAAGAAATTTAAACCCATCATCACCAGACATCTTTTAGTTTGGTCAAGTCCACTGTTAAAATTTCTTCATCTGCAAAATGAGGCTAACAATATCGACACTGCCTATTTGTTTTTGTTTTGTTTGGTTTGTTGGAGAGAGGGAGAGAGAGAGAGAGAGAGAGAGAGAGAAAGAGTGAGCAGCACTCAAGTGGGGTAGGAGGGGCAGAGGGAGAGGGAGAGAGAATTTTAAGCAGGCTCCGTGCCCAGAACAGCACCTGTGGGAGGGCTCAATCTCACGACCCTGAGATCATGACCTGAGCTGAAATCAAGAGTCGGGAAGTTTAACCAACTAAGCCACCCATATTCCCCAACATTGCCTATTTGTAGCTTTTGCCAGCTTGGCACTCCTCATTCCAGGGCTGAGACGGTAACCCTGTGATTCCATGTGGCTATGATTGGACTGTCAATCAAATCTACTTCCTGGCCACTGGAGTAGCCATAGCTCCACCATTCATAGAGATTGGTTCGAGGGGTGGGTACAAGGCCAAAGCAGGATCACTTAAAATCTCTACACATGATATGATTACTGCCTTATCTGGAATTACAGTCTACAAGGATGATGTAAGCTTTAGCTGCTTGTAGGAAGACATCTACAAAAGGAGAAGATGGTGCTAAAATGTTGAAAAAAATGAAGCTAAGATACAGAGAGGGAAGGAGCAAGAGAAAATGAGAGAGAATAATGAGAGAGGTAGAGTAGTTTGGCTTCTGGATCTAGCCAGGCCTGAACATAGCACATTTTATATAAGCTGATATATTCTCTTTTATGCTTAAGCACGTTTAAGATAGTTTCTTTCATTTATAGCTTAAAAGAATCCTTACATGCTAATTATAAGAGTTATTATGAGGACCAAGTAAAATATTTGAAAGCCCTTCATCAAACACAAAATATAAAAACTGCAGGGTGCCTGGGTGGCAAAGTCAGTTAAGCATCAGACTCTTGATATTGGCTCCGGTCATGATCTCAGGGTTGTGAGATGAAGCCCCATGTCAGCTTCCGTAGTGGGTGTGGAGCCTGCTTAAGATTCTCTCTCCTCTCTCTGCTCCCTCCCTCGCCCCCTGCTCTCTTAAAAAAAAAAAAGGAAGAAAAAAAGAAAAAGTATAATAACTGAGGTAACGGTCTCTGAATTAACCCCTTTACTCTCGCCATACATTTCCAAGTGCATAAATAGATTCTACTGCATTCAATTGTGTCCTGCAGCCTGATGATCTGATAATGGGGAAAATCTTCAATTTTCCTTCTTTTGACATTACGCTAGTGTGTTTTATTTATTAAATTTCTCCGTGAACTAAATAAATAACCTGAAAAGATCTCCATGTTCTTTCAATATGGGTTAAAAATGCAGAGCTGTTCAAAGTTAAGTGCAACCAGCTTTTGGCATTACTTGGTAATAAGAACCTTAAGGGAATCATTGTCCCCTTGATGTTTTGCTTAAATTGCTGTTGAATGGCTGCTGCTCTGAGGGATAGAATCCTCCACCATCCACTGCCCTTGATTGCATCTGCGCTAAGATGAATCCATCACAGTGGCATTCCTGAAATACTGAGGCAGGGCAAAAACTTTGGCAGGTGTTTTCTCCAATTAATTTCTCTCTCCCGACCTTCTCTCTCTCTCTCTCTCTCTCTCTCTCTCTCCTGTGGGAGGCAGAGGCAATTTAGAAAAAACTTAACTGTTCCAATGCGTTTTTAGGAAGTCCATTGAGTCTTGACTTATAGTCAGAATTGTAGTTAGTTTTATTTTTGCCTCCAAACTTAAAATATCTCTGCTGGAAACATGGAACTTGGCCTTTTCTCCAAAAGTACGTACATATTTGGAACATGATTTAGACATGTTGAAGGTGTGAAGGTTGAAGTGAGGGCTGAAGTGGGGTCTCAAAATTTGGTGGATTTGAGCTTCCAGCTGATACAGGTGGTTTTGAGCCCTCCAGAAGCCATTGAGCTCAGGAATTCCTAAAAACTAATCTAGGGGTGCTTGGGTGGCTCATTTGGTTAAGCAAATGACTCTTGATTTCAGCTTAGGTCATGATGTTATGGGTCATGAGACTGAGCCCTGTGTGGGGCTCCACATTCAGCATGGAGTCTGCTTGAGATTCTCTCTCCCTCTGCCTCTGCTCCTCCCCCCATTCATGTGGTCTTTAAATAAACAAACAAAATCTTTTAAAAAATTGATCTATAGGGATACCTGGGTGGTGCAGTGGTTTAGTGCCTGCCTTTGGCCCAGGGCACAATCCTGGAGACCCAGGATCGAATCCCACGTCGGGCTCCCGGTGCATGGAGCCTGCTTCTCCCTCTGCCTGTGTCTCTGCCTCTCTCTCTCTCTCTGTGTGTGACTATCATAAATAAATAAAAATTAAAAAAATTAAAAAAAAAAAGAACAGTACTTAAAAAAAATTGATCTATAGCTTGTAGGTTTTTCTGATAAGGAATTTAATAACTGAAAAAAATGCTGGTTTCCTAGTTTTCATTATTATTACACATGGAGTCTTTTCCTAAAAAAAACCTATTAATTACTAAGAGATTACTGATGCTTATTCAAATTTGACATCCAGGGACGCCTGGGTGGCTCAGCGGTTAAGCTTCTGCCTTCAGCTTGGGGCTTGATCCTGGAGTCCCGGGATTGAGTCCCACATCGGGCTCCCTGCATGGAGCCTCCTTCTTCCTCTGTCTATGTCTCTGCCTCACTCCTTCTCTGTGTCTCTCATGAATAAATAAATAAAATCTTAAAAAAAAAACAAATTTGACATCCAGAAACTGAATTTAGTGTGCTATCACAGTTACTGAGGCCTCAGATTCAGTGTTAGTTGACCATGTGCCAGCTGTACCCATCCTGTCTCTATTCCTCCTTATTCCAGGAAGATCAAGCTCATGACCTAATTTGGGCCTTTGGATTTGCTATTTCCTCTGCCTTGGAATGCAACTTCTTAATTTTTCACACATTTGTTTCCATATTGCCACTCAGGTATCAGCCCAAATGACTCCTCAGGGATGCCTTCCCTGCTCATCTCATTAAAGTAGCCACCTACCAGTCACTCTCGGTCACCTTATCCTACTTTGTTTCTACATTGCTTTTTATGTTTATTGCCAGTCTCATCCCTGGAATTTCTCTAAGAAAAAGGGCCTTGTTCATCTCTTTCATATCTATATCACCAGCTTCTAGAAACTATACCAAATGCAAGGTGGACACTCAGTAAGTATTTGCTAGGTGAAAAAATCTGGCTTCCATGCAACTTTACATAATTGCCTGCAGATATTAGATTCCTCCTGGACATTGTGAGGAAGCAGTGTGGGTAGATTATGGTGTTTTTTGCTGCACTAAAAGAATGTTTGCAGGCTTTTTATTTCTTTTTAAGATTTTGTTTTTAAGTAATCTCTATACCTAATGTGGGGGTCAAACTTACAATCCTGAGATCAAGAGTTGCACACTTCGCCAACCAAGCCAGCCAGGCACCCTGATTGTAGGCTTTCTAAAAGGCTTAGAGTCACTAATCAAGAAGGGTTCTTTACTAGAGGGGTGCCTGGCTGGCTCAGTTGGGAGAACATGTGATTCTTGATCCTGGGGTTGTGGGTTCAAGTCCCATGTTGGGTGAAGAGATTACTTATATGAAAATAGAACTTAATAAAGAGGGCTCTTCACTGGAATTCATAGATGGGTTCTAGAAGCCTGTGAATCTTCTGAAATTTTATACATATTTTCCTGCAAAGAAATGAAATAATGTTCTTGTTCCTAGTGGGATGGGAAGCACTGTCTAAAGCTGACTTGCCACTAATTTAGACTGAGTCCAACCCAGTTCACCACACCAAAGCACACACCTGGGCAGGCAGCATTTTTGCCTTTCCAGCTCAGGCATTCTACATTTACACTCCAAGCAAGTTGCAAATTGAGTACTCTTACTTGCCTCTATGGGCTTTTCAAAACTGATTGTATATGAAAGAAATACTTAAAACTACAGAAGTTCCAAAGAATTTTGTGGACAGAAGTGCAAAAATAAAGCAGAAAACATGTTTTGAAAACTCTGATAACTTCTTTGTTGCCCCAAACTCTATGGGTTTGTACTATAGATATGTTGAAGCACTTCAATGTAGTTCACTTCTACTGTCAGTATTATGGATGCCTAAGATTTCAGCTCTGGAGTCAGGTGGACTTCTGTTCAAATCCAGGCGCAACTACTCTGTGTGATCCCGCACAGGCTACTCTTCAGTTACAGCATCACAAAATGGTATACTAGGGCAGCCCAGGTGGCTCAAGCAGTTTAGCACTGCCTTTGGCCCAGGGCCTGATCCTGGAGACCCAGGATCGAGTCCCACGTCAGGCTCCTTGCATGGTGCCTGCTTCTTCCTCTGCCTGTGTCTCTGCTTCTCTCTCTCCTCTCTGTGTATTCTCAGAAATAAATAAATAAATAAAATCTTAAAAAGAAAATAAATAAAGTCCTTTAAAACAAAACAAAACAAAACAAAATGGTACGCTAGCCTTGGAGGGTTGGAATTGGGGTATTATATGCCAAGCACTGTTCTTGCTACTTCATATATATTTGCTCAGTAACATAGCACAACATAACATAACATAATGTGTAATCTTCATACGAATCTGTAAGGTAGGTCATTTAAAAATCATTGCCATTTTATAGAGTGGAAGACTGAGACACAGAGGACAATGACACACAATTATTAAATGTCTCATACATATACAATTCCACACGGCCTGACAGATAGTGGGCATGTCATATGGTCTCTGGAGTTGCTGAAATGACTATATGAAAAGATGAATGTGGTATCTGAAGCCCAGCACAGAGCAAGCATTGAATAGAGGTGACTGTTTCCTTGAGAGCAGTTCTCCTTGTTGAAATAGTTGGCATCAGAGCTACCCTACATATAGCCCAGTCCCAAAGGACATTATGAATATTCTATTTTTGTGGACAGAAATGCAATACGGGTAAACCCAACCTAGACTGCAAGATGTTTGTGAAACATGTCTCTGTCCTAGGTGACAGTGACAAGTGCAGCCCAAAGTGTGATGTGTAGTCTTCAGGGCAGCGGTTGTGGGGTCCTCACATCTGGCTGTGTGGCATGACTTTGAATATGGTCTGACTACTTGTTCTGGTCAGGTTCTCTAGTCATCCCTGCAATTATTCAATATTCTTTTTAAAAAGATTTTATTTATTTATTCATGAGAGACACAGAGAGAGAGAGAGGCAGAGACATAGGCAGAGGGAGAAGCAGACTCCCCATGGGGAGCCTGATGCGGGACTTGATCGCAGTACCCTGGGATCATGCCCTGAGACGAAGGCATATGCTCAACCACTGAGGCACCCAGGTGCCCCTATTCAATATTCTTTTAGTAAACATTCCCCCGCCTTATTTTTGTTCACTGTATTCTATTGCTTGCAACTAAGGACTCTTGAGATTTTCATTGCATTTGAAAATTCGTCAAACATTTCTAGAGTAGCTACTCTCTGACAGGATCTGGGTACAGCAAGAGCCACAGAGAAACTTTCCTGCTCTCAAGGAGCTTATCTGAAAACCAGCCTTACTCTTCCTTTCCTTCTTTCCTGCCAGGGGTCATTCTGCTGGTAAACTAGCTCCAGCTCCTTCAACCTTTCCTAAGTGATAAGTTTTAGTTCTGATACCATCCTGGTCCCTGCCCCTGATGCTTGACACAGAATATTTGTGGGGAATCTTACATAGAGAGTACCAGGGACTCAATCAAATTGGATTAAGTCCATATACATACATATATATATATATATATATACACATATACACATATGTATATATATACACATATGTGTATTGGTTCAGGAAACTGAACATTTTAGGGCCTGTCACCATCAGGCTGGCCAGTGGCTCTGCACTTAGTGTGCTCAGATTGCCATAACAAATAGTACATACTAGGGTCTCACACAGATATTTACTGCCTCTGTTTTGAAGGCTAGAAGTTCCAGATGAAGGTGTGGGCAGGGCTGGTTCCCTCTGGGGCTGTGAGGGAAAATCTGTTCCATGCCTCTCTTCTAGCTTCTAGTGGTTTGCTCACAATCCTTGGTATTCCTTGAAATGAGCCTGCTTAAAATATTAAGTAGCAGAAAATAGAATGCCTCCATCCAGCATTCCACAAAACGAGACTGATTTAATTCTTCCATGATAGAAGGTTCCTGGCTGAGGAACAGCTATCCTCAAAAAACCTGGGGTCTTCCCAAACTCCTCGGCAGAAAGAAGCAGTACTTCCAAAGTTGCATCTAAGTTACGGAGCCCAGAGCACTCACATCTCCCCATTTACGCATTTATATCCACATTTCCATTTTGAACCAAACTTCCTGGAAGCTCACTCACTCATGTGACAAGGTTCTCACGAGAAAAGACACTGTGCCTTGAGCACTTATTAATATTCATCATTATTTCTAAATGAAGACCAAAATGAGATGATGTTGTCAGGCTTATAAAAATGCATTATGAAAAGTCACCAAATATTGCTATGCAGAGGATGCGCCTAAAGCCTTAAAGTACACTCAGTACATTCTGGTCCTACTTAGAATCACACTTTCATTAATCCAGAGGGCGAGTAGAGCTGCAGGTGAGTATATATGGTAAATAAAGCACAATGGATACACTGAGCATTAAGATTATTGGCAAATCTGGCTTTTGATAATAGACCTGGTTCTAACCCCAGCTCCAGCCCTTGGGCTCTCTGGGTAAGTAACTGAACTCCTGGAAGCATCAGCTTCCTCATCTGCAATATGGAAATAATATGCCTCACTCATAAGGTGGTTTTGAGGATCAAATAGTTAACCTATGAAATCATATTGCAGAGCACCTGTCTATAGAATACACACAGCAAAATGGCAATCACTGTGAAGTTAAACAAACAACTTTTTCCTTTAATAATTAGAAAGCCATAAGTGTCCTGGATCCTTTGGCTTGAATATGATCTTGACGTAAATGGAATCTCTGAAAAACCACACCTGGAGAGTTTTTTTTTTTTAAATCTCAAAAGAGGTACCCTATCACATTACAAAAGGAGTGTTTTATTGTGTATGTAGTCTGCAGTAGATGACTAAGTTATATCTCTAACTGTTTTTGAAAAGCCATCCATGCATACATACAGTGCAGAGTTCTTTCTTTCTTTCTTTTCTTTTCTTTTTTTTTTTCCAGTGCAGAGTTCTTTAAGAAAAAAACTGGAGCAAATATTCTGGCATCTTCCATCAAAACCGAGAAAAGTGTTGAGATGTTATATAAGCGTAAAGGACTAGGGATGATGGACACTGTTACAGCCAGAAGGGGGGAAACAGAGAGGGAGTTTGTAGATGGTGGCATCCTTTTGGAGTGACAGTTCTGGTTTCCTATAATACGCTGCTATAATATAAATTCAGAGGACATCTTGGAGCCCAGTAAATCAAAATTACATTTGAACCTTATTGATTAAATAAAAATATCAAATCAGTCTTCTCCTGAAACCTATTTGCAGTTACAGGATATTACCTGAATTTTGACACCACTGAGGGAAAAAAAATGCCAACTAAAAACAAGGTGCTAGAGTTTAGTTTACTTGATTCACCTTTTCAAAGTCTAATGTCACATTACACTTAGCTAGTAAAGTAAGCGGTATTACTGTGGACAGGAATCAAAGGATGCCTTATATTGTCTTTTTTCTTAAAGGTCCCTCATAATTTTGTAGGACCTAATGAGGATTTCAATTTTGGTCACCTTAATTGTGTGCAGAAGGAGTAAGAGGTGTTAAGATGGGGTAAAGGGGAAGATGCTAAGAAATCCAGCCCCCCTTACCCAAAAAACATGCAAGGGAAGAGGTGTCTAGTCTCTTTATGTGCCAGATAGTTGACCCTATTATTCTGATGATTAATGACCTGAGATCTCCTTCTAGCCCTATAACTTTGTAATTCCAAGAATAAAGTCTCTCTCTAGCTATCAAGGCAATTAAGGTAAGGATCACACTCAGGTAAAAGTGAGATTATGGCCAGAGTCATCCAGATAATTACTATAATCCTCTGCTTCCCTTTGGCATTGGAAGCCTGGAATGTTTAATCAAAAGAAAGACCCTTTTGAGTGAGCGAATGGATGGTTCATCAGATTCACTGAGAACCACAGACACGCTGGGTACCACAGCTGATGGGGTGTCTGCCTTGCAGAATTTGGAAAGTGCTCACATAGCTGGAGTGAACACAGTAGAGAGCCTTATAGGTTTGGGTAATCTTAGCGATAATGACAAGTAACAAGAAGGCTCTGAACAAAGAAGTTATTCCAAAAACCACCTTTGCACATAAGAAACACAGGAGGCGCCTAGCAAAATTGTTGAGATAGAGAAACTTTTGTTTAGCAACAATTTGCAACACTTTAGTTCTACCCTCTCTCCTTTTGAGGCTATTCCCCTTCCTTGTAAGCATCTCTTCTCCCCTCCAACTCACCTTGAATACCCGCTCTTGCCTTTTGGTCCTACTTATGCTATGGAACCTTCTTTCTTAGATGTGCTCTCCCCTGTCTTATGATTGCTCAGGGGATAGGAATGAGTAGGATGATTCGGATTCATTTCAAACAAGGAGTCACCATCTTTGAAGTCACTTACCACCTATAGCCCAAAAAGCAATACTTGTCTTTTATATATATAAAGATTTTATTTATTCATGAGAGACATAGAAAGAGGCAGAGACACAGGTAGAGGGAGAAGCAGGCTTACTGCAGGGGGCTGGGGAGCCCGATGTCGGACTCAATCCCAGGACATGGAGATCATGACCTGAGCCAAAAGCAGATGCTCAACCACTGAGCCACCGAGGCATCCGAAATACCCATCTTTACCACTTTCTTCCCCATGCTTGGAATGAAAAAGCAGCTGTCCCATAGTGTGAGGAAGTCAACAATATTTTCCTTGCTGCCTGTACTGATTACAGTTAAAGGGAAGGACCCACAGCTATTTCTAAAACTTTAGTACATAGCAGTAGCTCAGCAAATGTACTCAGAACCATGGACCCCACCTTGTGCCTGAATTTTCTGAGGCAACTCTTGAGAATAGGAAATTTTCTTGTCATTTGTTGAATTTGAGGAAGGATACTAATCCCGTTCCGTGCGGTCAAATTGGATTCATTTATAAGGAAGAAAGGCCTGCCAGTAACTGTTGTGTAGCAGATAGTTGGCCCAAGCTAAAGGCCAACAGTTCCGGGCATGCTCTGACCCATCCTGGCTGGCCACATCCCACTGATGTGTGCACTGCGTAACCTTCTTGTTCTGCATCAGAGTCTCTTCTGATGCCCCCCTGGCGCACGGAAGGTGTAGCTCAAAAGCATGGGCCATCTTCAATCAATGGGGCAGTGGAGCTTGTGGGCTTGTGGATGAATCCTCTAGCCTGCCTTCCTTTAGACAGAAAATTCTGGGCAGCATTTCATGTGCTT
The DNA here is from genome assembly GCF_003254725.2 of Canis lupus dingo. Classification (NCBI taxonomy): domain Eukaryota; kingdom Metazoa; phylum Chordata; class Mammalia; order Carnivora; family Canidae; genus Canis; species Canis lupus. The sequence continues at coordinate 25,411,444 of NC_064262.1, read as the reverse complement.
TTTTCTTTCTTTCTTTCTTTCTTTCTTTCTTTCTTTCTTTCTTTCTTTCTTTCTTTCTTTCTTTCTTCTTTCAGAGAGAGACAGACAGAAAGAGAGAGAGAGCATAAGCAGGGTGAGGGGCAGAGGGAGAAGCAGACTCTCTGCTGAGCAGGGAGCCCAAGCTGCTGCTCCATCCCAGGATTCTAGGATCATGACCTGAGCCAAAGGCAGATAGATGCTCAACTGATTGAGCCACCCAGGTACCCCTCATGGGCTTTTCAAGACGGCCTAGTGGAATGGAGCCCCTGATGACTAGCCCTGCCAATGCCAGTTTCAGTTCCACCCCTACTTCCTTACTCTTTTGTTTCCTGGGATTCTCCCAATAGATTGCTTATACTCAAGACCTTGTCTTAGGGGTTCCCAAAGAAATAAATCAAGGGAGTGGCATTTTCTGATAATATTCTGTCCTGTGTTTGGACTATAAGTGTCCCTCAATTACTTTGACTCATTAAAGTTATGATATGTCTTATCCTAATTAAAGTAAGAAATGTAAATTTTTAAATGAGTAATATATATATTTAAAATGCCAGCAAGTAACATAGGAGAAAAGCCTTCAAGAAAGCATAATGAGAATGAAAAATAAGTTGAAGAATGATTCATTAAGATGCTTATATAATTGTGTAAAGTCATACAAAGTGACATCTCATGTCATTGATGGCTACATATATTTGTGGCTGAAGGACACATTCTGGATTTGTGGTGATAGACCCCGAGGAGGTAAACCAGAAAATGGGGCTTCTAAGTGGTTTACAGAGGATTTCAATTCTATCTGTAACTTTTTTTTTTAAGATTTTATTTATTTATTCATGAGAGACACAGAGAGAGACAGAGACACAGGCAGAAGGAGAAGCAGGCCCCATGCAGGGAGCTTGAAGTGGGACTTGATCCCGGTCTCCAGGATCACACCCTGGGCCAAAGGCAGCGCTAAACCGCTGAACCACCCAGGCTGCCACTATCTGTAACTTTTGTCGTATATTTTATTCTTGAATTTTTATTTAATTAAAAAATATTTTGGGATCCCTGGGTGGCGCAGCGATTTGGTGCCTGCCTTTGGCCCAGGGCGCGATCCTGGAGACCCGGGATCGAATCCCACATCGGGCTCCTGGTGCATGGAGCCTGCTTCTCCCTCTGCCTGTGTCTCTGCCTCTCTCTCTCTCTGTGTGTGACTATCATAAATAAATAAATAAAAATTAAAAAAAATATATTTTATTGTCAAGTAACATCCATACCCAATGTGGGGCTCAAATTCATAACCCTGATCAAGAGTTGCACACACTACCAACTGAGCCGGCCAGGAGCCCCTGTCATATATTTTAAAGAAAATATTTGAAGAAAATTTTACAAAATGTTAACTTGTTCATTTGGGTTGGAAAGTATGAAGGCATTTGTTATATTATTCGCTGTCACACATTTAAAAGGTTTCCCAAATTCAAAAAAAGCAATTTTAAATGTTTTAATAAAACTCAATGAATTCAAAGCCTTGAAAAATAACAGATGACCTATACAAACTCAGTCCCAAACCATAATAGGTATTGCCAATTTGAAATATGTTCTTCCAGATGTTTTTTTCTAACTGAATATCATTGACTTGAAACGTAACTTTTAGTCTCGCTGTCTCCTCAGAGCTTAGAACTTCTCTTGTTGACTAGGGTAACTAGGGAGAAAGTATTGATAAGAGAAAAAATTTAAAAATATATTAATTTTTTCCCCATAAAGTGTGAGATTAACACTAGGAGATGAAATATGGGGTGTGACATTTCATGGTCACACAGACAGGGCTCCCAATGTAAAGAATGTTTGTTCTTGCCCCAGATGTCTGAACACCCAATCCAGAATTTTTATCAGGATTAAATCAAGTTCAACCATAGTTCTATCTTTCTTCTGCCACCCATCTATAAAAACTATAACATACAAGGTTTTCTCTATCTGCCATAAGAACTTTCGGTTACTGGGCTATTTTTTTTCTCTTTATGATTACAAATAGCCTTCACTAAATCTGCAAACAACCTACAGTTTGGAATCTCGTGCATGGCTGCAACTTGGTATTATTTAATATTATTTTTATTAATACATGTGTTGGGAGACAAGAGAACATTTTGATAAATACTCATGAAATGTGCCAGATCGATGCATATTTAGAGTATCTATTTGCACAAAGCAATAACGTGAACATATGGCTCACAAGTTCTGAAGCCTGATACTGTTAGATAGATTGATGCTGGTAATTTATCATGTGCCGCTAGAAGCAAGAGAGATGGATTGTAAAACCCTTTAATGGCTTCTGGCATCTAGGCAACAAACCTTTCTGGCCTTTCTCTCTTTGCCCACAGACTCATCAGCATCTCTGTGAAGTAAGATTCAAGGATGAAGTCAATATGGAACTTCTCTAAGTTTTCAGGAACAGACCAAGGGCTTGGTTATAAGCAGATCTAAACACAAAACACTACAGAGATAAACACCCCGATTCATTTTCCTCTGAGTTTTTTTTTTTTTTTTTTTTTTTAAGGGACCTACTGCTTTGCATCCTGCAAATTGTTCTCTTTGTTTCTCTTCTCCCCAAACCCAGACCCGGGGAACCAGGAATAATAGCTTCTGAGGGCTGAGGGGAGATGGTGGGGAGTAGGCGGCAAAGCTATGGGAGTGATTTGAAAACTCTTGACTCCTTCAGACCCGCCAGCACCAGAAACTATAAATAGGAACGCTTGGCAAGAAGGGCAGAAGGGACAGACCTTTGAATGCTCTCGAGCAAGAGGGAGAGAGCAGGGATATCTTAAATATTTGGTACAAAAGCCACTTCATTCCTTTACAGCAGAGCTGCTTGGCCTTATGGGAGAGCATTTATCTGAGCAGGATTCAGAGCTGAGAAATTTTGCTGCAGTGGCTGCTGTTGATCTGATGGGATTCTTAAAAATCCCTCTTTGCAGGGGGCGGAAAAGTGGACAACCTTTTTATCTGGAGGAATATTTGTCTATTACATGTCTCTTAGGGACTGAATGATGCCCCACTACCAATCCATATATTGATACTCCAAACCCCAATGTCAGATACGGCCTTTCAGGAGGTAATGAGTGTTTGATGGGCTCCTAAGGGTGAGGCCCTCATAAGAAGAGGAAGAGACACCAGAGATCCCACTCTCTTACCTGGAGCACAGGGAAAAGGCTACGTGAAGACACAGCAAGAGGGCGAAGTTCTGCAAGCTGGGAAGTGAGGCCATGCCAGGACCCATCCTTGTCCCTGCCTTGATCTCAGACTTCTGGCCTCCAGAACTGCGAGAAAAGACATTTCTGCTACATAAGCCACCCAGCCTGTGGTTTTCAATTAGGGGCTGTCTGAGGGGACATAGTCAATGTTGCTTAATGCTGGGAGGCAGATTTCTCCTTCCTTCCTTCCTTCCTTCCTTCCTTCCTTCCTTCCTTCCTTCCTTCCTTCCTTCCTTCCTTCCTTTTTTTTCTTTTCTTTTCTTTTCTTTTCTTTTCTTTTCTTTTCTTTTCTTTTCTTTTCTTTTCTTTCTTTTCTTTTTTTCTTTTCTTTCTTTTCTTTTCTTTTCTTTTTTCTTTTCTTTTCTTTCTTTTCTTCTTCTTTCTTTCGAGACACAGAGAGACAGAGACATAGGCAGAGGAAGAAGCAGGTTCCCTGTGGGGAGCCCGATGAGGGACTCAATCCCAGGACCCCAGGATCATGCCCTGAGCCAAAAGCAGCCACTCAATCACTGAGCCACCTGGGTGCGCCAGGAGGCAGATTTCATTTCATTTGGGTCTATGAAAGGCACCAGATATATATCAAGGTGTGAGTGGTAGCAGAGTGGTTAAGGGAATTGGCTGTGGGACTGGACAGACCTTGTTCAAATCCCAGTTGACCACTTACTAGGTGTGTGATCTCTGGCAAACGACTGTCCCTCAGTAGGTTTCTTCACGTGTAGAAGAGGAATAAGAATAGTTTATACTGCAAGATTGTTGTGAATTGTTTATACTGCACTGATGCGTGTGGGGCTTGCTGCAGTAGCTGGCAAATGGTACTCTGCAAAATGCTAGCTCTCACACCGAGGCGGAGGGCCTCATTTGTGTGGAGTCGGTTCCGCTTCCCAAGTACTTGCATAACCATCATTACATTTGATTTTTATAGCAATCTTATGAGATTCGTTGGGAAGGAAATATTAAACCCACTTGAGGAAAGAGGAAACCCAAATTCAGAGAGGCCAAGAAACCTGCTCAAGCTCAAATTTCTAATAAATCTAATAAATCAAGGAGGCCTAGGCTTCCATTGAAGGTCCCCTGACTCCCAGCTCAGTGCTCTCCTCACTAAATTTGTTGTCTGAATTCCTCTCTGCACCACCCCCTTCCCCTTTCTTCTTGTCTTTTTTTTTCTCCTCAACAAATATACACCAAGTTTCTATCATGTTCCAGGCATTTCCCTTTCTTCCCTTGGACTCCTGTGTTTCTTTTCTCTTCATTCACTGCGACCTGGATGCTGTGTGTGTGTATGTGTATGCATACGTGTGCACCTGCCTGGGAGTGTGCATGTGTGTCCACGCTCTGCCATCCTGGGCTGTCCTTCTCACTGGGGATGACCCTCTGCCATGTGTCTCTTCTCCTTACCTGCCAGTTTTTTTAGCTCATAGAAGTCAGCACTCAGCTTTCAAGGGCATATTATAAATAGAGCCTTAACAGCCAACTCTCTTTCCTTATCTGAAAGCTGACACCAAGCACAGGCAACCGGGACAAAAAAGAAACAGAACAGGGTCAGTGGTGGAGCAGATAATCAATATCTTTAAGTGATATGAGAGCAGAGAATCCCAAAGGGACGGTGGGAGGAGACCTGAAAATGACAGCCTGAGAAAGCCCGCTGGGCTCTTCCAGGGAGGGAGGGATGGGGCATTGTTTCAAATAGCAGGTTCCATATTACATTTGTTGTTGTTGTTGTTTTAATTATAAAATCTAATTGGTTTTATTCAGTGATCCACGAATGGGGTGGCATCCCATCTCACAAGTAGACAGGTGCTCCCCATATTATAATTTTTATATTTGGAAAAAAAACAAAAAAACAAAAAAAAATCCCTTATTCTCACAGTACAAATGACTAAAATTAAAACTGTAGAATCTTGACCCCTGAAGCTATGTAGGAGTTGCAGCAGGTCCCAACGGGACAGGAGGTGGGCTCTGAATTGTGAGGTGAGATCATTACTCTGCAGTTTTGGCCATTTGGGACATGAATTCTAAAAGTGGAGAAATGCTTTAATGCGGAGTCTTCGGAAGGGAAGCAGGGCCGGGCAGTTGGAAGGAGTCAGTGCTGGAAAGGTTCCCATAGAGTTTAAAAAAGACCATCAAATCTAACTCCTTTGTTTTACAGAGGAGGTGGCTGAGGTGTTGAGAGAAGTCACTGGCATGAGGGCTAATAGTCGTCCTCACCCAGCACTTGCTTTGACCTAAAAGGGGGGACAGGGTAGGAGGGATATAGTGAAAGACCAGAGACTCTCTAAAGAAATAATCTTCTAAGTCTAATAGAGAATTAAAATGTGTCTTTAGGAAGCTGGGACTGATCCCAGGTTGCTGGCTCAATGATCCTGAAAGATGAGGCTAAAAGGGCTGTAGGGACATAAAAGCAGACTCCTCCTGCTGTTCTAAGTGACTTCTATGAGTCTTTAGGTAGGTCCTTCCAAAGACCTGAAGTAGTGGGTTGGACAGGAAGGGAGGTGGACGATTCTGAAGCTGCTGTTGGCTTCTGTGCAAGTAAAAAATGCCTCTTTAGGGAATAGAGGTTTGTTTGTTTTTTAATGATTTGTTCATTTATTAGAGAGAGAGTGTGTGCATAAGCAGGGGGAGGGGCAGGGAGAGAGGAAGAGAGGAAGTAGATTCCCTGCTGAGCAGGGAGCCTGACATGGGGCTCCATCTCCAGACCAGGAGATCATGACCTGAGCCATAACCAAAAGCTGGATGCTCAATGGCGCCCAGAGAATAGTTTTTATCTGTCCTGCACAACGAACCACCCCAAAAGCGATGGGACCTTCATCCTCACACTCACCTTGACTGTGGCCCACACTCTGACTGTTAGCCTGATGCTGAGCCTAATTCTTTCTTTGACCCTTACGTAAAGCCTGTCTCTGATCTTCACCATTTATGAGCCTGATATGGTGACCCTCATCAAGACCTTGACCCTGATTTTGAGCCTCACATTGAACCACTCTCAACTTGACTTTGACTCTGGTTTTCATTCTGATAGAACATGAACTAATCCTTCACCCTGTCCTACTATTACCTTAACTCAGCCTGTTGCTTGCCCAGATTTTGGCCCTGACTCTGACATTGACATGGACTGACTCACCTTTACCCTCATGTTGAGTTTGTCCTCTATATGGACTCTGACCCAGATGCTGATCCTAATCTTGACCCCGGAAACTTACCTTATCCCAACTTTCACCCTGGTCCTCACCATATCCCTGTACTTGACTATGGCCCTCACACTGACACTGACCCTTATCCTGATGATGGTTCTAAATCTTATCCTCACACTTCCTCCGAACCTGATCCTAATCCTCACCCTGATACAAAAACTCAGATCCTGAACTCGAGCCTCACCAAGATCTTAACCCTGACCTTGACTTAGATACTCAAAATTCTCTTCCTCCCTGACCTCTGACCCTTATCTTGAATGTCACACTGACTCTCACCATAATCCTGAGTCCAACCATAAATTTGATGCTGAATAAGCTTCTGATCTTGAACTTGGCTCTCACTCTGACCTTACCTTCATCCTGAATTTTACCCTCACTCTGTCTTTGAACCTTACTTTGAACATGACACGGATCTAACCTTCTCCCTGACCTTCATTTTGACCCTGGCTCTTTCCTTCATCCTACCAAGACTCATACTGACAAATCCTTATACTCACCCTAATTCTGACACTGACCTTTATTCTCACTTTGACCCTAATTTGACCGATACCCTTATTAGACCTTTACTCTACCTTTCACAGTGATCTTGAACCTGACCTTGAATCTTACCCTCACTTTGACCCTAATAGTAATACTGACTCTGTCAACCTAATTTTTACTCTGAAAACCTCACCCTGAATCTCTCCCTAATCTTTACCCTAATTATAAAATGACATTGTCACTGACCCTCATCCTTTCATATAATTTGACTCTGATCATAACCCTCACACTCACACACATTCTGAACCTGACCTTACCCTGTTCCTTACCTCTTATTCCTGGTACCCTGACCCCTCACTTTTATCCTTTTTGGAACTTGCACTAACCTTATCCTTACCTCGATCCTAATCCTAAGTCTCAGGCTGACTTTGTCCCAAAAGTTGACCTGGTGCTGATTTTTTTTTAAAGATTTTTAATTTATTTATTCATAGAGATGCAGAGAGAGAGAGAGAGAGAGAGGCAGAGACACAGGCAGAGGGAGAAGCAGGCTCCATGCAGAGAGCCTGACGTGGGACTCGATCCAGGGTCTCCAGGATCATGCCCTGGGCTGCAGGTGGCACTAAACTGCTGCGCCACCAGGGCTGCTCTGGTGCTGATTTTCAATCTGACCTCTACTATCAGCCTTATCTTCACATTCTCCATGATCATCTTCTCAAACTGACTTTGACGTCACCCTAACACTGGCTCTGACTTTCCCACACCTGAGCCTTACCAGAACTTGATTCTCAACTTGCCCCCAGCTTTAACCTGACCCTAATTATCATTATTATTTTTAAAGATTTTATTTATTTATTCATGACAGACAGACAGACACACACACACACACACAGAGGCAGAGATACAGGCAGAGGGAGAAGCAGGCTCCACGCAGGGAGCCTGATGTTGGACCCAATCCCGGGATCATGCCCTGGGCTGAAGGCAGTGCTAAACTGCTGAGCCACCTGGGCTGCCCTAACCTGACCCTAATTATCACCTTATCTTGAAAACCCTGAACCAATCATCCTGAAGCAGACCCTGACCATACACTTCTCTTAAACTGACTCAGATCCTGAACTTGGCCCTAAACCTTCCTAATCCTGTTACTCTGATTTTCATCATGTTCTCAAGCTGACAGTGCCCTTACTCTGACTAGTTTCTTCTCTCTTTGACTTGTCCTTAACCCTGACCCTCTCCTTGAATTTTTATTCTCACCGTGTCTATAACCTTGACCCTGACCCACACATGTACATGGAAACATCCTTTCATTAAACATTTATTAAATCTTAACCCTGACCTACAGCCTCATTCTGATCTTACCCTGACTCTGACCCTAACATTGACATTTACCCTGATCCAGACCCTCACTCTGACTATGCACTTGATTTTCACCCTCACTTTAGTCTGAATCTCATCCTTATATTCATCTGACTCTGACCCTGATGCCTGGCCTGAAATTGATTCCAAGCTCCCTTTTATCCTTAACTTAAGCCTCACTTCTAACTCTGAAGATTAACTTGACCATGTTTTCACCCTGACACTCACCATTATCCTGATCCTCACATGATGCCAACTCTGGCCTCCAGTGACCTTTACCTTGGCCATCACCTTGATTATGAACTGCATGTTAATCTTCCCTGAGACTTATCCTGACCATGACGTTTACTTTGACCCTCACCCCAAATCTTGAGACCCTCACCCTCATCTTGAGACTGACTGGATTCTAGCTGAACCTGATCCTGAACACCACAATGATCCAACTTTCACCTCCACCCTGAACTTATCCCTCACCATATGCCTGATGCTGGCCCTCAAAATGACCCAGACCCTTATGCTGTCTCTGACCTTCACTATTATCATGACTTTCATCTTTGCCCAAAACCTACTTTCATGACTAAATTTGAGCCTAAAACTCAACTGACCTCAAATTTTACCATTAGCCTGATCCTATCCCTCACCATCACCTTATTGCTGACTCTAACCTGCATCCTTAATCTTATTCTGACCCTCACCATGTCCATGACTCTTCACTTGACCCTAAACCTTTTTCTGACTCTACCCCTCACCACGATCCTGATGCTGACCCTTACCTGAAACTTCAACCTTATTCAGACTTAGATCTTCACCCTCACTGTGTCCCTGGGCTTGCACTAGACCTTAACTTTCACTAGGAACTTGAACCTCAACCTCAACATGACCATCATCCTGATTCTGACCCTGATGCCAACTCTGACTCTCATTCCTACCTTGACACTCACCCAGATAGTGACTTTCACTTCTTCCCTATCTCTGAGGCTGACCTTGACCCTTAATACTATGATACCCTCTGACTTTGACTCCTACTTTGATCCTTACATTGACCCACATTATTATCCTGATCTTGACCCTGACTTTGAAGCTGATACGATGCTGACTCTCACCATGGCTGTCCTTAACTGTGACTATTTCCCTGAATCAGACTTTGAATCTGATTCTCACTCTGATCCTAATACTCATATTTACCTTTTCATGACCCTTATCTTCAATGCGATATTGACTGTGATGTCACCCTGACACTGTATCTGACTTCCTCACTCCTCAAACATCACTCTGTTCTTGATGATCAACCTGACCATGACCCTATTCGTTATTCTGACACTGACCAATACCCTGACTTCAACCTTTACACTACTCTCACCCTGAACCTGACCTTCATCCTGTGTGACCCTGAAACTCAACATGACCCTAATCCTGAACATACCTTGATTCTTACCTCACCCTGACACTTAATCGGATTAGAATTCTCATCCCGACCCAGGTCCTCATGCTGTTCCTTCCTATGAATAATGACTATTACCCAGCCTCATCTTTATTTTCACCTTAACCCTAATCCTAGCTTTGACCCTGACCCTGAGCTTCATTCATATGTTTACCCTCGCTCTTAGCCTGACCTCACATGGAGCCTCATCCTGACTCTGACAATGACTTTGATCCTCAACCTGACCCTCACTGTGACCATCACCTTGACACTGATCCTTAAATCTACAGCTACCCTCACTTGATTCTGCACCAGACCTTCTCTTCTCCTTCATCTGGACACTAACCGCCTCACGGACCCTGACCCTTTACTTGATCCTAACATATACTCTGACCCAAATCTTTTTTTTTTTTTTTAAGATTTTAGTTGTAAGTAATCTCTACATCCAACATGGGGCTCAAACCCACAACCCTGAGATGAAGAGTCATACACTCCACTAACTAAGCCAGCCAAGCACCCTTCACTCTGACCCAGATCTTGATCCTAACACTGATCTGGATCCCTACTATGATCCTAAAGCTCACATGATCCTGACCCTCAATCTTACCCAATGACCCTCTCCAACCCTCAATGTGATTCTGATTCTCATAATGGTTCTCATAATGGTTCTGACCCTTAAAACGACCTAAGTATTACCACATTGAGTTTGAACATGAAATCTTGTACATTTACAAGCTAGTTTCAACTAGATTTCTTATAACTAGCAATAAGAACATAGTTTAAAACTCTATGTATAATTCTGAACTTGCTTACATTTGTATGCATGTTTTTAAGCATGCTGCTTTGACTGGTATTAATATGGTCTACTTCAAAGTAAGAAAGTGCAGTTGAGGAGAACATGTGGTTCTCATTGATTTGCCTCAGATAAAGCATGGGTTAATTCTAGCAGTCAGTAAAAAATTTCTGTAGAAACTAATGTCTGATTTCTCCTTTACTGCTAGTCTGTTCAAGCAAATATGATTTTCAAGGATATTTGCTTTAACTCACAATAAGAAGTTACTGTATACAGAACAATGTGTAAATTTGAATTCATTTTCACATATATAGCTTGGATTCCTCTTGTTCTAACTCACAGGAAGAAAATGCAGTGAATGCACAGATGAACGCAGATAAACGTATCTGAGGTTTTCTTGGTCATACCTTACATACATCTCTATGTAGGCAAACAGAAGTAGAATTGAAAAAAATCTGTACTAGTGCAAAGAAGCTCAGTCTCAGACATTTCTCTTAAAAGAAACTCCTTAGTGCTTCATAGAGTAAATAAAGATGAACACAAGCGTGGATGAATGTGTGCCATTCATCTCCAAGGCACATACTTACCATGGGGTATGGTAAATGAGGAAGAATCTAAGAGCAGTGATGAAAAGAATCTGTACTAATATAAACAAGCTCAGTCTCAGACATTCTTGCAAAAATAACCCCTTATTGTTTCTGCAAGTAAAGCAAGATAAACACAAGGGTAGAAAACATTTAAAAACACATTGTTATAACAAAGAGAAAAGAAGATAAAAATATACTGTTTACTAAATGTAGTTTTAATTGACTCTTTGTTTTTTAAATGTCAGTGGATTAGCAAAATATGCAAATAATTTTGGATAGCAATACATATAAATTTGTATTTGCGTCCTCAAAGCTTTTGTTTCTTTTTTTTTTTTTTCAAAGCTTTTGATCAATGTGAAGTAAATGCTCATAAAAAAAAATTACCTGGTGGTTTTCAACTTTCTGCCCTCTAGGTATCTCTTACATCTAGAGGAAAAAAAGAAAGGAATAATAAAAAAGGTATTTGGTATAGGTAGTTGATTATACTGGGTACAAGCACTGCAGAGAGATACAGATGTGTGTGTACAGGATATGACTTTCTGTTTACTTTTAACAGTTATGCAGTTCATTCACATAATAAATTTAAGATTACATATTGTTTTATTTATTATATTGTCAATCATATTTTAAAGCTATCATTTAAATTATCTATATGTTTTATATCTCTATATATCTTTTTAAAAAAGTAAACTCTATGCTCAGTGTGGGGCTTGAACTCACAACTTCAAGATCAAGAGTTGCAATGCTCTGGGCAGCCCAGGTGGCTCAGCAGTTTAGTGCTGCCTTCAGCCCAGGGTGTGATCCTGGAGACCCGGGATTGAGTCCCACGTCGGGCTCCCTGCATGGAGCCTGCTTCTCCCTCTGCCTGTGTCTGTTCCTCTCTCTCTCTCTTTGTGTGTCTCTCATGAATAAATAAATAAAATCTTAAAAAAAAAAGAAAGAGTTGCATGCTCTACCGACTATGTAGGTCTTGATGCAGACAATTTGTTACATAAGTAATGTGCCAAAAAAATAAAATGATAATTTGGGCCTTTTGTGTAAAATGACTTATTTTATGCCTAGATCAGAAGTTCTTTTTTGTCACCAGCTATTAACTGTTCTTTTAATATTAATGCCATGCTTTTTGCATACCCTTCAACCATTTTCTTAGTAATTTTCTAGGCCACCCTTGATCTACTTTTATTTATTTGTTTGTTTGTTTGTTAGTTTAGGTTTTATTTATTTATTTATTTGAGAGAGGGAGAATGCACACTGTGGAATGGGCAGTGGGAGAAGCAGCTCCCTGCCAAGCAGGGAGCCAGACGTGGGACTTGATCCTGGGACTCCAGATCATGACCTGAGCTGAAGGCAGACGCTTAACCGACTGAGCCACCAAAGTGCCCCTAGTTGTATTTATTTAAAGTTAAAAATGCTATCACAGAGTTAAATTAACCCTTTAGACACAGACAATTTCCAGAAATTAAATTACTTCATATGCCATTGCCAGCTCACAAAAAAATAAAAGTGCAAATATTTATACTGATAGTAAATGTGCTTTTGAGGTAGTCCACAAATTCAGAATCATTCAGAAACAAAGGTGTTTCTAACCTTGAAAAACCTATATAAATTGGACATTAAAGAACTTTTAGATGCTTTGCTATTATCTAAGAAAATAGCTATAATAAAAATAAAAGGTCAAAGGCAAAGACCTATAATTTGACAGTAATGCTTGGGCTGACCATTATGTTAAACAAGGTTAACCTAGATAAATACCTTATAATCACACAGACAAGAACACTCTTGGAGAAATTCAAAGACGCTGTTACCAACTGTCTGAAAGAAGTCTCTAATTCAGTTTCAGTTGCTCCCTGCACCTCAGGATGGCTGATTATACCAAAACATTTGAAAAATGGAGTTTAGCAAAAATTCTTCATGATAATACCCATAAAACAAAGATAAATCAGAAATAATATTCAATTAACACTGGTGGCCTCGTTTTAGGTGTAGATGCCACAGATGTTTTCAAAGCAAGTCTTACATGGCAACCACACAATCCTGATAAAATGGACAGGGTGGGTCACAGACAGGTGCCCTGTGGACACCTCCAAATGGACTTCATACTAACACTTTCTATGGTGATTTAGAAATATGTTTTGTTCATTGGTGTTTACTTCCAGGGTGCAGTGAAATTTTACCCTGTTGTAAAGCTATTCCCATACTTGGGGAGGAGGTAATGGCTTAGTTTTGCTTTCCCACCTGGTAAATTTTCATTTACCTCTCTAATGACAGAGACATTCATTTTACTAGTACTTGGGTTAAGTACTTTTACGTGGAAACTTCACTGTCCTTGTCATATCCAAGTCCTCAAGAAATATAAAGAGAACAGAGCATTTATTTATTTATTTAAAATATTTTATTTATTTATTCACGAGAGACCCACAGAGAAAGGCAGAGACATAGGCAGAGGGAGAAGCAGGCTCCATGCAAAGAGCTGGAAGTGGGACTTGATCCCTCGTCTCCAGGATCACACCCAGCGCTGAAGGCAGATGCTCAAGCACTGAGCCACGCAAGTGTCCCGAGAACATGATTTTAAAGTAAAATTAACAAGGCTCTCAAAGATCCTTGAACTCCCATCAGCTTGGCAATTTGTAAGATCAACCCTTTCTGGGGCTCACTGGTTTTCGCCTTCCTGTGCAGGGGCGAAACTTCCTCCAAGGGCCAGGCGGTTGTACCTGGTGGCCTACCTGTGGCCCAGCCCTGCCTCCCTTGGAGGAAGAGAGAGAGAGCGTGACCCAGGGATGGGTTGCAAGTTTTCCACCACCCAGCATCCTTTTGCAATTTTTTTTTTTAAGATTTTATTTATTTATTCATGAGACACACACAGAGAGAGAGAGAGGCAGAGACACAGGCAGAGGGAGAAGCAGGCTCCATGCAGGGAGCCCGATGTGGGATCAATCCCGGGTCTCCTGGATCAGGCCCTGGGCCGGAGGCAGGCGCTAAACCGCTAAGCCACCCAGGGATCCCTCCTTTTGCAATTTAATTGTTTTGGCCCAAGTCACCCTCCCCCTGCTCCTCAAGGCATGCTCGCTGGCAGGCGGTTGGCAAAGTGTGCAGCGGGGAGCCCCACTCCTGTGGGCCGGGGGCGGACAGGGCCCCCCAGCAATCCCCCCGCTGCCCGTTACCGACCTGCCAGCGAATGCCAGGGCTAGCGGGGAGATGGGGGGCATCCTCCTCTTTCCTCCAAAGGAGGAAGGACACAGAGGGCAGTGGCGGGGCTCCCGGACTTGCTCTTTCAAGAGCGCGCGCTTGGGCAGCTCCGGTGGCTCAGCGGTTTAGCGCCGCCTTCAGCCCAGGGCGTGATCCTGGAGACCCGGAATCGAGTCCCGTGTCGGGCTCCTGCATGGAGCCTGCTTCTCCCTCTGCCTGTGTCTCTGCCTCTTTCTCTCTCTGTGTGTCTCTATGAATAAATAAATAAAATCTTAAAAAAAAAAAGAAAAAAAAAAGCGCGCGCTTGCGCTGGGCAGGCCCGAGGGCGCGCGCTGCAACCGCTGCAGCGGCTCGGCGTCTCCACCTGCTGGGGAGACCTGACCTCCCTGCTTCCAGGGAGACCTGACGTCGCGGCGGCCGTGTTAGACCAGAACAAGCACGAGTAGGTCAGGCCTCGCAAATTGTTGAGGGCTGTGCAAAAAAGCATTGAGAATGACCGATGATTTGGTGACAAAAGGAACTGCTGTGGATCTGGCCGTAAAATAACTCAGGGACTTTTCTTTGAAAAACCGAAAAAAAAAAAACCTCCAAAAAAATTAGAAGAAGAAAAACCGAAATCAGGGACGTCTGGGTGGCTCAGTGGTTGAGCATCTGCCTTTGGCCCAGGGCATGACATGACCCCTGGAGACCCCAGATCGAGTCCCGCATCCGGCTCCTGCATGGAGCCTGCTTCTCCCTCTGCCTCTCTCTCTCTCTCTCTCTCTCTCTCTCTGTGTCTCTCATGAATAAATAAATAAAATCTTTTAAAAAAAATCCTAATTTATTCCTTTGGCACATTATTGATATAACAAATTTTAGGGAATGATATATTGTTATGCATTATTTTTATGAATTTGGGAATTCATTCGTTCATATATATTCCTAAATAGGTGATAATTTAGTTTCTGACTGTGGCTTTACTTTATTTATTTATTTTTTTAAAGATTTTATTTATTTATTCATGAGAGACACAGAAAGAGAGAGAGAGAGAGAGAGAGAGAGGCAGAGAGAAGCAGGCTCCATGCAGGGAGCCCGAAGTGGGACTTGATCCTGGGTCTCCTGGACCAGGCCACGGGCCAAAGGCAGCACTAAACCGCTGAGCCACCCAGGCTGCCCCTGACTGTGGCTTTAAAACACACTATCCTATACATAGACCTATCTCTGCCAGCCTCATAGCTAGTATTAATTAGTATTTTTAATTAATCACCCACCTTTTTCTATAGTCATAAAAAATCACCCAGAGAACAAAAGTTTTAACACCATTGAGCTTTCTTAAAAATAAGCACTTATCTCCTATTATTTTAAAGTTTTGAAAATGCAAATTAAGGTATTCTAGGGACACCTGGGTGGCTCAGTTGGTTGGGCATCTGCCTTTGGCTCACGTCTGTGATCCCCAGGTCTTGGAATGGAGCTCCATGTTGGGCTCTCTCAGGGAGCCTGCTTTTTCCTCTTGCTTTGCTGCTCCCCCTGCAGATGCTGGTGCTCTCTTTCTCACTCTTTCTCTCAAATAAAAAAATAAAATCTTTAGGGGCACCTGGGTGGCTCAGTCAAGTAAGCATTTGCCTTCAGCTCAGGTCATGACCCCAGGGTCCTCAGATCCAGCCCTGGCCTTGGCATTGGGCTTCCTGCTCAGCAGGGAGTCAGCTCTGTTTCCCTCTGCCCCTCCCCACCACTTGTTCTATCTCTCATGCAAATAAAATCTTTTAAAAATAGTCTTTAAAAAATTTTAAAAATAGACTTTAAAAAACCAACAAACAGAAAAACCAAGATATTCTAACCCTGGCCAAACTGACCACAGTCTGTGTCCATGTGTGCATTTGACTTGTCACTGCTTTTGAGCCCAAATGGGAACATACTTGTGATTGAATAAATTGGGCTTGTTACTGGTTGCACTGGGAGAGAATACACCAACTGGGAACCATAGGATGTCTCAGTTAGATGGCATTAGAAAGTACCCATTATAGAATTTGGGCTTTAATCAGGTGATTTTAGGAGGGCCTAAGGAAGTGAGGGTTTGCTCTAGATTGAGTGTTATTAGAAAGTGGGGCCAATTCAGTGATTGGGTACTTTGTGGATACACAAACACATACTTAGGTAATTTAAAGTTTTTAACTATAAAGCTTAAAAGATAGTTTATCAGTATATTAAATAAAGCAATATATATCATTTTAAATTACTATGTGAACTCACTGCAACAACTTTCTAAAATTAAGCAGTAAAAAATCAAGTAGAAGCTCTCTGTAATTTTTATACCCACTATAATCAACTATCTATATTATCTATATCTATTATCTATATTAATTGAAGAAATCATTCTTTTCTTTCTTTTTTCTATAGACATAAGTGACACCTAGAGGCCAGAAAGTTAAAGACCATCCAGGTAATATTTTGAGCACTAGCTCATATTAATTAAAATTTTTGAGGAGGTAAGTACGAACATATATGTATTATCATCCAGAGGCATTTGCATATAAGACATAAGGGGTCAATTAAAATATGTAGATAGTCCTCTTTTTTTAAAAGATTTTATTTATTTATTCATGAGAGAGAGAGAGAGGGAGAGAGAGAGACACAGGCAGAGGGAGGAGCAGGCTCCATGCAGGGAGCCCAATGTAAGACTTGATCCCAAGTCTCCAAGATCACACCCTGGGCTGAAGGCGGGGCTACACCGCTGAGCCACCCAGGCTGACCCAATAGTCCTCTTTTTTTCTGCACGTAAGAATGTGCCTTTAAAATGAGTGTGTTTTGCTTTCCTGATGTTTATTTCAGTTTAGGGAGCAATGAGAACTTTCTTATGAAAGAAATATCAGAGACTGAGCCAGTTTGCACGAATATGAATTGTTTGCAATACTATTTCTTGTTTGCCTAAACTGAGACCTATGTAAGATTTCTGTGAAGAAAAAAACCCCCAAAAGCTCAGAAACATTCTTTACCCCAAGTTCTCTGTCTTCCTATGAGTTACAACAAGATAAGAGGAATTTACACTGTATATGTGAAAATGAGAACATACATACACATTGTTCTCACACTAAGCTCTCACTGCAAATTAAGCCAATACAGTTGAAAGTTGTATGTTTGTGTACCAGACAAGCAGTGAAGAAGAAACCAAGCTCAAAACCAAACATCTGCCTCTAAAGAGAATTTTTTGTTAGATTTACTTATTTGAGAGAGAGAGAGAAAGAGAGTAAGCAGGGGAAAGGGACAGAGGGAGAGAAAGAATCTCAAGTAGACTCCCTGCTGAGCATGGAGCCTGACTGATGGACTCAGGACTCCATCCCCTGACCTCGAGATGATGACCCCAAGACCACAACCTGAGCTGAAGTAAAGAGTTGGACACTCAACTGACTGAGCCACCCAGGCACCCCTATAAAGAGAATTTTAAATGATGGTTACAATTAACAGTTAATGTTGAACCCATGCACCACCTGAGGTAAATCAATGAGAACCACATATTCATCTCAACCGTTCTTTCTCATTTTGAGGTGGATCATATTAACACAAATCAAAGCAATATATTTGAAAACATGCGGTTCAAGTGTAAGTTCAGAAGTATACACAGTTTTCAAAAATACATTCTAGAAACTAGAATGTAAGTGTATGAGATTTCATATTCAGACTCATGATGATGATGATGAGGTTCACATCAGAGCCAGAGGTCATAACAGAAATCAGGGTCAGTGCCAGGGTGACCATAACAGAAATCCGGATTACCAGTGACCAGGTAATCTGGTCAGGATTAGGGTATTGATCCAGTATTTCATGACAATAGGAAATGTTAAGTTCAGGATGAAAGTAGGATTCAGGTCAGGGTCAGAATATCAATGAGGGTAATGGCCAAGTTTTATGTCAGAGAGAAGGTAATGGACGAGGGGAGGATGATCATTAAGGATAAGTGTCATGCTCAATGTGAGCATCATGGTCACAGTAAGGGTCAGGATCAGTGTCAGGATCAAGGTCAAAGTGTATGTCAGGGTCAAAATGAGGATCAAAGTCAGTGAAGGGTTTATTGTCAGAGTGAGATCAAGGGAGAGTCAGGTACAGTGTCAGGGTTAGTGTCAGAGTGAAGGTAAAGTCAGAGTCAGGATAAGGGTGAGTAGACTACTTATTATGGGTAGCCAGGTGATACCCAAGGTCAGGTTAAGAATCAAGATTACTCTTATTTATTTATTAGAGAGAGAGAGAGAGAATCATAAGCAGGCTCCACACCCAGTGTAGAGGCTGACATGGGGCTTGATCTCACGACCCTCAGATCATGACCTGAGCCAAAACTGAGAGTTGGATGCTTAAATGACTGAGCCACCCAGGCACCGGAAGAATCAAGGTTACTTATAGTGTCACTGTTAAAAGAGTCAGGGTCCGAGTGAGGACCAAATAAGGATCAAATTATGGGTGAGGATTAGTGTCAGTTTTTAGGAACAAGGTTCTTTAAGATCAAGGACAAGGTGAAATGTGGAGTCAATGTTTGGGAGAGAGTCAAGGTGAGGGTCAAGGTCATTCAATATGAGTGTGAGATAAGAGTCAAGGTATAATCAGAGTCAGGGGCAGAGAGTCATGATCAGAGTCAACGTTTGGTTAAGGTCAGGTTCAGGGTGAGGGTCGGCATTGTCGTCAAGATTTGGGTATTGGTAAGGGTCAGGGTCAGGTTGAGTGTCAGTCAAGTAAGGTCCCTAGACTTATCTTTTTTTCTTTTAAAGATTTTATTTATTTGAGACAGAGAGAAAACAAACAGGAGAAAGGGGAGGAGAGAGAGAAGGAGAAGCAGACTCTCCACTGCGCATGGAGCTTGATCCTTACCCCACTTCTAATATTTAATCTCAACGTGACCCTTAACCTGACTCTGACCTTCACTAGACTCTCTTACCCTCACCAACACTCTGACATTTATGCTGACCCTGACGTTGAATCTGACCCTCATTCTCATACTTTTTCTGACTTACTACTATATGTCATCCTCTCGCTAATCTTCACCTTCATTCTGTGGTGACCATTACGTTGACTCTTACTATGACCCTGCCCCTTTCCCTGATCCCAAACTGACATATGCATTCACATTAACTATAAACCTGACTCCAACATTCAACTGACCCTGACACTAAGCCCGAGTTAGACCCTGATCTTCACAGTCACTGTACCAAGTCTGAATGTTACCCTACCTCTTTCTTGACCCTGACTCTGATCCTGACACTCTGTCCCTAATGCTCACACTTATCTTCACTGTGATTCTTACACTGACCTTGTTCATGAAATTGACCTAGAACTTCACCTGACCTAACTTTCACCTTGACACTGACCTTGATATTCAACTTATCCTTACGCTGAACCTGTCCTCACTCTGACCTTCACCCTAGCTATGATATAGACCCTGAGTCTCACTAGGTCCTAAACCTGACCCTCATAGTGTTCTTAACTATGACCTTTATCCTGACCCTGGCATTCATGTAGACTCTTGTGCAGACTCTGATCTTGAACCTGATGCTGAACCTGACCCTACTCTCAAATTGACTGTGACGCCAACTATCATTCTGATCCTGAGCCTGCATCAGAATTGATACAGCCAGAATTGACTCTACCTTGTCCCTGACCTAGTCACCCTTTAAAAGGCCCCACTCTTCAAACTGATTCTGTCACCCTAACACTCTCTGACCTTCTCACCTATGAGAAGTTACCCTGAAATTGACCTTCAACCAGATTTAATCCCTGGTTGACAATCCTAAATTTGGCTTTGAGGTGTTCTTAACCTTTACACTTCTTTCCCTTTGGCCCTGTCCTGAAACCTACCCTGCACAGAGCTTCATCTGAGCTTTCACCTAATCTTTACCCTCAAAGAATGCTGACCCACACCAGGATCCTTGCCCTTTTCCTTAACCTGATCTGACTTTCACACTGACCCTCATTTGAATGTGACCCTGATCTTCTTTTCAAACCTTATAATCACCCTGACTTTCACCTTGAACCAGACCTTTACACTAACCCTGATTTTTATCCTTACCCTGAACCTGGCTGTGCCCAAAAGCCACTCTACTCTGAATGTGTTTTACCGTGTATACTACCCTTATATTGATCCTAATCCTGAACTTGACCCTGAAAATTACCTGACTCCAACCATCCCCCTTACCTTCAGCATGACCATACTCTTTCTTTGTTATGCAACCTGACCATCAACCAGACCCTTTCCCTAAAATGCACACTCATTCTTACTCTGGTACTGACCATCATTTCTCTCCTATTCAAATGGTCCGTCACACTTACTGTGACACACAAGCTGAATCTGACCTTAACCTTCTCCTGAACTTCACCCCCATCTTTACCCTCACCATGTTTATAACGTTGATTTTTTTTTTTTTACAACCTTGATTTTTACCCACACTGACCTAGAACCACCCTCCACCTCAAAATATGCATGGGACACTTGACCTTGAGATTCAACTCTATCTATACCTCCCTTATCTGTCACCATGAACCTGATATTGGCCCTTACTCTCACCATGACTCTCATCCTTACCGTCATCCAGACCGTTGTCTTTACCCTGCTCTTGACTCTGACCTTCACTGTGGTCTGAATCTCATTGTCATGTGGGCCTGACTCTGACTCTGGTGTTCGTCTCAATATTGATTCTAACCTTTACCCTTATTCTTAAGTGGACTTTGACTCTGACTCTAAGGCTTACCTGACATTGTTTGTCACAGAGGCTCATTCTGACCCTAACCAAGATCCTTCCTGATTCTGACATTGAAGTTTTCCCTGATCCTAACCTTGATGTGAGCCTGCTACTGATACTCACATAGACCCTGACTTTTCCTTTGATCCTCAGCTAGATTTTTGCCCTCACACTGAAGCTGAGCCTGACTCTGAATCTGAACCTAAATTTAAACTTCACCATGGCTAAACCCTGACACTCACCCTCATGCTCATGTAGACTCTAACCTATTCCTCACTATATCCCTGACATCTGCCTTCACATTCACCTTGACACTGAGCTTCACCCTGAATCTGACTCTGATGTGTACCTGACTTTCACTGACCCTCATTATTACTATGACTTTGACCCTGACCTAGAACTTTACCCTCATTCTCATCCTGACTCTGCCCTTGGCCCCAAAACTCACCAGATACTAATGCTCTTACCTGACCCTATTCCTTACCTGATCCTGATACTGACCCTCATTCTTAATATCTTTTTTTAAAATTTATTCATTCGGGCAGCCCTGGTGGTGCAGCGGTTTAGCACCGCCTGCAGCCCAGGGCTTGATCCTGGAGACCCTGGATTGAGTCCCACATCAGGCTCTCTGTATGATGCCTGCTTTTCCCTCTGCCTGTGTCTCTGCCTCTCTCTCTCTCTGTCTCTATGAATAAATAAATAAAATCTTTAAAAAAAAAAAAAAAGAAGCCTGACCTTCAGGCTGCAGCTTTAAAAAAAAAAATTATTCATTCATGAGAGACACAGAGAGAGAGAGAGAGGCAGAGACATAGGCAGAGGGAGAAGCAGGCTCCATGCAGCTTGGGCTGATCCCGAGTCTCCAGGATCAAACCCTGGGCCAAAGGCAGAAGAAGCTCAACTGCTGAGCCACCCAGGCATCCCTTAATATCTTTTTAAAAAATATTTATTTATTTATTTATTTATTTGAGAGGGAGACTAGAGGAGCAGGGGAGGGAGAGAGAATCAGAAACAGCCTCCCTGGACATGGGGTTTGATCTTATGACCGTGAGATCACAGCCCAAGCTGAAACCAAGAGTCGGATGCTTTACTGACTGTTGCCACCCAGGAGCCTTGCTCAATTTTATTCTGACCAGACCCTCACCTTCTAAGTGTCCCTGATATTTCACTTGACCCTGACCTATATTCTGATTCTGACTCTGATGTTCACCCTGATCTTTAATCTGTCCTAACCCTCATCTTTACTATGAACCTGACTTTGATCCTGAATCTGACATTAATACTTAACATTTACTTTCACAGTGGTCCTTACCTTGATTCTTCCCTCACTCTGACCCTTACACTCATTTGGATCCTGACCCTCTCCCTGACTGTGGCATAACCTTTCCCCTACCTGAACGTGATCATTATTCTAATCTTGACCCTGACCCTGGAGCTGATTGTCAAAGTGATCCCCATGACTCTGACCTTCACCTTGACTGTGGCCCTAAATTAGACCCTGCACCTGACCTTACTCTGATCTTTTTTTTTTTTAAGTTTTTTATTTCTCTATTTGAGAGAGAGAGAAAGAGAGAGAGAACAAGAGCTGAGGGGAGAAATAGAGGGAAAGGGACAAGCAGACTCCATGCCAAGTGCAGAGCTAGACAAAGGGCTCCATCTCACGACACTGAGATCATGACCTGAGCGAAATCAAGGGTCAGATGCTCAACTGAATGAGCCACCCAGGTGACCCCCCCCATCCTGATCTTTATATTCATCCTTATTCTTCATATGACCCTTACCTTCAGATTTGAGTGTGGCCCATTTGTAACCCTGACACTGCCTCTGAATCCCCTACCTCTCCTACCATACCCTATACTTGACAATGAACTTGATTTTACCCCCGACCATCACCCTGAACATGGCCGATACCCTAACTTTAACCATGATGCTCACTCTGGCTTTGAGCCTATTCTCATCCTGAACCTGGCTCTCATCATACTTTTGCCTTGAACTAAATCACACATTACCCTGACCATGAACTAAATCTCACATGAACTTTTCACAGGGGCTCTGAACGTGACCATGACCCTCACCTGACTCTAACTCTCACTGCTACCTGCCCTGAACTCTTATTCTCACCCTGATCCTCACTCTCACTTTGATTCTAATCCTGACCCTTATCCGGATGCTGAAATTGACCTTGAACATCATCTACACCTTAACTATCCAGGAGAGTAAAAGCAGAAGCAAACAGCAGCTGCTGTAAAGCTATGAGCTTCCTATAAAAGCTTGTTTAAGAAAGAAAAAGGGACACCTGACTGGCTCAGTCAGAAGAGCAGGTGACTCTTGACCTCAGGGCTGTAAGTTCAAGTCATCCGTTGTGTGTAAAATTACTTAAAAATAAAATCTTTATTTTTTTTAATTTTTAAAAATATATTTATGATAGTCACACACACACACACACACTCACACACACAGAGAGAGAGGCAGAGACACAGGCAGAGGGAGAAGCAGGCTCCATGCACCGGGAGCCCGACCTGGGATTTGATCCCAGGTCTCCAGGATCGCGCCCTGGGCCAAAGGCAGACGCTAAACCGCTGCACCACCCAGGGATCCCAAAAATAAAATCTTTAAAAAGAAAGGAAGAAAAAAAGTATTGGCCAAGTTGACTTCAATAAAAGGTATTTGAGTGTCCCAAGCTTGCTACACCCTGAGAATCACCTCAGTCTTCACCAGTTAGGATTTCCACAGCCCTTCCTCCCAAAGTTCTTTTTTTTTTTTTTTTTTTTTTTTTTAATTTTAAAATATCGGTCTTTATTTACATATTGTGTATCTCAAAAAAGGCTGGAAAAACAATGAGGTTTCAACAGGAAATCAGTAAATCCTCATAGATCTGCCTGTTGCTAGCACTTGGAGGTTCCTCCCAAAGTTCTAATTTCACCTCATGTAATCGTTTATATCATCAGGCTTCAGAAAAACCATTAAGTTATCTTATTTTGAGAAGAGAAAAGATATAGAGGACAGAATTTTGCTAAATTAGCTGGCTTATTTATTTATTTATTTCTTGAGAAAGAGTGTGGGGAGGGCCAGAGAAAGAGAGGGCGAGAAAAAACCCCAAGCAGACTCCAGGCCAAGTGCAGAAGCCCACCTGGGGCTCACTTCAGAACCCTGAGATCCTGACCTGAGCCAAAATCAAGTCAGTCACTTAACTGACTGAGCTACACAGGCACCCCAGCTGGCTTTTTCATTTAAGTAATTTTAGTGTTGAGTATTTGAGTGGTAATCCCGACACTTCTACATCATTCAGTTTCTAACAGTTTACCATTAAAGAAAGCACAATATTTGGCTTGTTCAAGCAAAAGTTTGGTCTTTGTTCAAGACCAAAGTTAAATTTACAGTTAAAGAGTGTATATATTAAATTGTATTTAACTAGTAACATAATAGTAGATGTCTCCTTAAATGGCTTAATTCTATAAAAGTTTTACAATACAATTCATAAAAATTTGATGTTAATTAAATTGTGATTTCTGGATTCTTAACTAACTTTAAAAGCTTAATTAATAGGGCAGCCCGGGTGGCTCAGCAGTTTAGCGCCCCCTTCAGTCCAGGGTGTGATCGTGGAGACCCAGGATCAAGTGCCACGTTGGGCTCCCTGCATGGAACCTGCTTCTCCCTCTGCCTCTCTCTCTCTCTCTCTGTGTCTCTCATGAATAAATAAAATCTTTTTTAAAAAAGCTTAATTAATAAATAATTAATTTAATCATATTTAATGTTTAATTAATAACCTTTAAATGTATGAATCTTTCTAAAAGAAAAAATGCAAAGACTGCTGTCTAAATAGAATCTTAATTTCCCTTTATTTCTTAAAATGTCAGTAGATTAATAAAATATGAAAATGGCTTTGAATTCTAATACATATAATTGGTTTTGCTTTTTTTTTCAAATTGTAAAGTAGTAGGAGATAAGTGCTCATAAAATGTTCCCAGGATAGTTTTAAAAAATTTATTTATTTATTTATTTATTTTTAAAATTTGATATATTTAAATTAAAAAATCCAAACACAATCCATCTATTTCTCTCATCTCCCAACCCCTACCTCTGGCAATGACTGACATATTCTCTGCATCTATGAGTTTGCATATAAATATATATAATTTTTGGAAGATTTTATTTATTTATTATTTGAGAGAAAGAGAGTGAGCAAGAGTAAGAGAGAGAGAGAGAGAGCACAAGCTGGGTGAGGGGCAGAAGCAGAGGGAGAAGCAGGCTCCCCACTGAGCAGGACTCAATCCCAGGACCCTAGCTAGGATCATGACCTGAACTGAAGGCAGACACTTAGCAAACTGAGCCACCCAGGTGCCCCAATGTTTACTTATTTATATTAAGATTCCATGTATAAGAAAGATCATGTGGTATTTACCTTTGACTCAATTCACTTAGCATAATGCTCTCAAGGCCCATCCTTGTTGTCACAAAAGGCAAGATTTCTTTTTTTATTTTTTTTTATGGCTGAATAACATTCCATAGAATATATCACACCACAATTTCTTTATCCATTCATTCATCAATGGATATTTATGTTGTTTCAAGATCTTGGCTATATATCACTAATCTCCAGGGAAATGGATACCAAAACCACAAGGAGGCGGAGCACCTGGGGGTGCATCTGGTTAAGCATCTGACTCTGGTTTCCCACTCAGGTCCCAATCTCAGTGTCCTCAGAACCCTGCCTCAGGCTCTGTGCTTAGCACAGAGTCTGCTTAAGACTCTTTTTCCCTCTCCCTTTGCCTATTTCTCTCTCAAATAAATAAATAAAATCTTTAAAAACAAAAACCCACAGTGAGGTGTCATCCTCCAGCTGTCAGAATGGCTGGTATCAAAAAGACTAAAAATAAGTGTTGTCGAGATAAATACCTAGTAGTGCAATTGCTGGGTCATGGGGGTAGTTCTACTTTTAACTTTTTGAGCAACTTTCACACTGTTTTTCAGAGTGGCTGCACCAATCTGCTTTCCCACTGACAGTGTAAGAGGGTCCCTTATCCAGTATTTGATTTGAAAATATCTTCTCCCATTCAGTAGGTTACCTTTCCATTTTGTTGATGGTTTTCTTTGCTGTGAAGACTTTTAGTTTGAGGTAGTTCTACTTATTCATTTTTGTTTTTGGTGTCAGATTTAAAAAAATCATTGCCAAGACCTATGTCAAATAGCTTATTGTCCATTTTTAATTCTAGGCGTTTCATGGTTTCAGGTCTTACGTCTAAATCTTTAATCCATTTTGAGTTAATTTTTGGGTATTGTGTAAGGTAGGAGTCTAGATTCATTCTTTTGCATTTGGCTGTCCAGTTTCCCCAACACCATTTGTTGAAGAGATTGTCTTTCTTTCCTCACTGTTTATTGTTACCTCCTTTGCTGTAAGTTCATTGACCATGTAAGCATAGGTTTATTTCTGGGCTTTCTATTTTGTTCCATTGATCTACGTGATGGTTTTTGCGACAGTCTCCCACTGTTTTTTATTACTATAGCTTTGTAATTTAGTTTGAACTCAGGGACCAGGACAGGTTTTTACTTTCTATCTTCTGGGTGTCTCTTGTGTCTAAAGAAAAGAAAGAAAAAGTTGATTACTTTAAAGATGGCAGTTACTTGTAACATTCATACATACAGTTCACTACTTTGAGAGCATTTGGCACAGCAGTGCCACAGTGGATCAATTACACTCGAAGGTTGTCTTGGTCACCTGCCATAGTGAGCTCAGGCTCTGGTAGTCCATAATATTACTCTGAGTTCACCTGTTTATGATTCTATATCCCTCATTATACTGGAGCATTATGGTGGCAGGGAATGAAACCCAATCATGTGTGTATCCCATATCTAATTTAGAACCTGGCACATAGCAGTCATGCAGCATGTTGGAAAGAAGAGGGAAATGAATACTGTACCTAGTTTATTTCTTTTGTTCCCGTTTATCTGAATTTGTATAAAAAATGAGACAATTCACCTAATGATGTGGTGCTAGAATTCCTGGCCTTACAGCATGAAGATTACATGAAAATATCAAGAAGAGGGATCCCTGGGTGGCTTAACGGTTTGGTGCCTGCCTTTGGCCCAGGGCGCGATCCTGGAGTCCCGGGGATCGGGTCCCGTGTAGGGCTCCCTGCATGGAGCCTGCTTCTTCCTCCTCCTGTGTCTCTGCCTCTCTCTCTCTCTCTGTGTGTGTGTGTCTATCATAAATAAATAAATAAACAAATCTTAAAAAAGAAAGAAAGAAAGAAAGAAAGAAAGAAAGAAAGAAAGAAAGAAAGAAAGAAAGAAAGAAAGAAAGAAAACATCAAGAAGAGTTATTGGATGGAGTTTGTGGCCAAAAATACCCATACTGTTTACACCTGGAGGTTCATCCTTTTGGATTTTTAGAGTTTTCTGTTTTTAAAAGCACCTATTAAAATGTTGATAGGTCATGACAGGATTTTGTCTGTCTCATTCACCAGTCTATCATGCCATCAAGGACATTGTTTTTATTTTTATTTATTTATTTTAAAAAAATATTATCTATTTATTTATTCATGAGAGACAGAGAGAGAGAGAGAGAGGGGCAGAGACACAGGCAGAGGGAGAAGCAGGCCCCATGCAGGGAGCCCGATGTGGGGAACCCGGGATCAGGCCCTGAGCCAGAGAAAGCCGCTCAACCGCTGAGCCACCCGGGCTGCCCAAGGACATTGTTTTTAATCACAATATTCCACATCAAACTAATGACTGGAACACCATAGGAGTTCAGTAGAGATTACTTGAAGAAATGACTTTCTTTTACCAACTCTGGCTCTTGTTGGCTGCTGGCAGCAGTTAAGGAGTTAAGGAGTGTGGTAGTCTTTCAGCAAAAGATTAGTGATGTCTCCTGTGTGCACAGTAATGCAAAGTAAGGGTTTTTGTAATATGTTTACCATGAATGTATTAAGCCACTCGTAGCTGTCAGCTAACACTTTATTTTCCATCTAACATCTTAGACAGTTGACTGCGAAGAGGAAGACTATGGTACTAGAAGGTAGGAAAGAGTATTGACCAGGAAAGACTAAAAGGGTTTGAGATGTAAATGAGAATTCTAGAAAACAGATTCTGCAGCTTCTATATCTGGCTAGGTACCTTGGTGGAAAAGGAATAATTTCAAGCTTCTCTTATTTGCTAGTTTTTGTTTGTTTGTTTTAGTTTTCCCACAAATTAAAAGGTTAGGTTGTGCAGTGCAACAGTATTTTAACATTTTGCTAATTGAATGAAGCTAGTGATGTGCAACAAAAAGATTTTCATGTTTATTTACTGAGATTGTGCATGCACTGTGTTAATTTCACACTCTTTGCACATGTATTTTTCCTGAATTAGAGAGAGGGAGAGAGAAAGAGAAAGAGAGAGAGAGCGAGAGAGAGCGCATTGTTGAAGTTCAGAGATAAAGGAATAATTTTAAAGAACAAAGAAATGGATTTATAATTCCCTGTCCCCAGAGTCTCATATCTTTCTCTGGTTAGGAAGCAGATGTACTCATAATTTTTCTAAAGCTAGATTATCTCAAGGCTTTATGTCCAAAATCAGACTGGAGGTATTTGCAGGTTTTTTATTAAGAGCTTGAAGAGAATTTGAGGGATGAAGGAGGCATTTTATTGCACAAACACAAAGGTTCTTCTACTTCTCCCTGCTTGAAATTACAATGTGAATGGTGTCACTGCTGTATAAAGCTACATTCATTTGCATCTGGAACGGAGTGTGCTTTGATGAGTTTGTGAGGGACAATCAAGTTTTCTGTCACCTTGTCACACATGGAGTTTGAGGTATTAGAACAGAGGGGCTGTGTCACGTTAGCACAGAGGGGCTACAGCCTCAGTTTCCCACCAATCCTCGAGACCATCCTAGTCTAGTTCGAGGCTCTTTCATTCTCAGCGTGGTCCCAACAGTTCGAGGTTTTACTGCACACGAAGCAGGTACAACCTTCCCCATGTATCTTAATTTGTCATTTGTAATGAGACAGTACTCGGAGAAGACAGACTCTGAATTCATTTTAAAGGCACATCTGGGTTCAGCCTTGGGCCTGATGTTAACATTTTACTTGAAATACTCTACATGGTTCTTTGATGAATAAGAACACTGTGCATATAAAACAATTGCCCTCATCTCCAAATTCCCACCCAAAGCAATTGACATATGCTGTGAACTTTCATGTAAACAAATGCAGAGTTAAAACCAAGTTGCTTTTTTTTTTTCAAATTGCAAATGAATCTCACTGCTTATTGCCAAATATTTGGGAAAGAAGATAGACACACGATATAGATTTTAGAAATACATTTCTCAACTTAATTTTACATCTTGATTGTAAGTCCTGTCCCAATTTTCTTGTCTGTTTCAGCAGTCTTTTAGAAAACTATTTAATTAATTAACTAGTTAATTAATTAATCTATTTATTTATTTGAGGGAGGGAGAGATCAAGGGGGCGAGAAGAGCAGAGGGGGAAGGGAGGAGAGGGACAAGCAGGCTCTGCATTGAGGACAGAACTAGACACAGGACTCAATCTCATGATCCTGAGATCATGACTGGAGCCAAAACCAAGAGTTGAATTTCTAACTGACTAAGCCACCCAGGTGCCCCTCGAAGATGAGGAGAAACAGGCAGAAAAGGACAGCACAGTTGATCATCTATTATTGCTCTTGATCCATTGTTAAAACAGCCTGTTAACAAGAGAGAAATAGTTCTGCCTGGTGTTCATGAACCAGAAATTCATTCTATGTAAGTGTGAAGTAGGTACACCATGGGTATTCGTGTAAGCACAGAGTTCTCTGAGTATTTAATGAGGGTAACTTAGATATTGTAAGGGAAAAGACTATAATTGAAACACTCTGGAAAATTTACTTCTGAGGGATTAGTTAATGGCATTCTTTTATTTTTGAGAGTTATTTTAAATCATTCTTTCCCCATATTTACTAAAACAAAAATGTAGTTTCTTCTTTGAGCTTCTCATTTCTGCAAGCAACATACAGTGTTACCAGCTGTTGCAAACTAGTCAATCTATTGTCCATAAGGTCACAGCCAAACTGATTGCCCATCGCCCTGGTTGGATTCAACTGTGTTTCTGAGCGAGCTCATTTCTTGAAAGGAAATCATGGCAGGGCAATGGCAGTGAACTCTGGGAGAGATGGGGATCACGGAAATCAGGATGAAGATCACTCCATGGGGTCCATATGTTCTCTTGCCAGGAACACATACTCCAAATTGACATCCTTTGTCTGCCAGCTGTCTGAAATACAGGAGGAATAGTTCTCTGGAGGAAGGGCAGCCCGAAGATTTCAATAGTGTTACTAATCCTCTAGTATTGGTCTCCAGGAATGTCAGATGTCCTCTGCCCCTCCTTAATGCACATAAGCTTCATTACAGAACTGAAGATGCCCTTGTGTCAGTTTCCTTCATTCTCTTCCTCCATTCCTCTCTCCTATCTTCCCTTCATTCCAACATTTGAGCTCAACTATATGTCTGGCACTGAGTACACAGTTGGGAACTTGATAGACATTGTCCCTGTGTTAATGGATCTTATTATCTAGTGTGGGAGAAAGATGTTAAATGAGTATACACATACATAATTACAAGTCGTAATGGGTGCTGAGGAAAAAGTATGATGGTATGGGAGAAAACTGCTGGGAGTTGGGTGATGAGAGGGAGAAGGCAATCTCTAAGGAAACCACATTAACTGAGTCCCCAGAGAAAGCCATGTAAGAAGGAGAAATGTAGGTGTGGGGGTTAAGCGTGTGCAAAGGCCCTGAGACTGAAGGTATGGCTAAGATCAACTCATCTGAGGCACCAAAAGCCCCCAGTGTTGCTAAAACTTCACCAGCAGAGAAAGGTGGCTGACAGGCCATGAAGTTGAAGCACTAGTTAGGGGACAGATCATTCAGGCTAAAGGGAAAAATATAAAATGTCTGTTGAGAAATAAAACTTGCAAGAGGAACAAAAGTAAGAATTAATAGAGGATGTAGGATTGTGCCTGACTGACACATTGCTCTGCAGGTGGTATTGTGTTCTCTCATAAATTATTTGGGGGAACTGTGGCCATTTTGCAGTGTTAGCAGCATTGCATCTGAGAAATGACAAAGGTATGAACTCACTTTTTCATGAGTCTTTGAACTCTAAACAGGTTCAGCTAGGGAAGATCAAAAAGATTAATGCTTGGCCTGTAGCATTAAGCCCAAAGCGTTCATTTAGGATGCCTGCTGCTAGCTCAAAACAATAAAAGGTTGTGCCCTTTTGAATTCACGGCTGCTGTTTGTTTGGCAGAAGGTAATAAATAAAAAGACCATGGCGCCTTGGAGCTCTTTGGAAGGCTTGCAATAAGGAAGGTAGAAGGTATAAAATGGCAGATTGAGTCAGGAGAGGCACCTGATGACGGAGTTGGTGAATGGAAATTTGAAATAATAAATATCATTCTTTAAAAGAATTTCCACAATCAGGGGCTCTGTGTTGTGTGATACAGTGCTCCCCTCATTGCCGTGTCCCCTTCTCCTCTGGAACTCCAGCGACTCCGACCCCTGAGGCAAAAATGGCATTGAGGGGTAGGGAGCACTTTGATTATTGGTTGATTAAAAACCGTTTTGCATCAGCATTTTTTTTATGAGACTGAGTTGCATTTCATCTTTGAAATGGAATATATTAAATGTGTTCTACCTCCTATGAAGAAGTGTCTTGCTTATGGTAGTAAAATATACATAACATGAAAATGACCCTTTTAACCATTTTAAGCATGTAGATCAGTGGCATTAAGTACATTCACACTGTTGTGCAACCATCACCACCATCCATCTCTAGGACTTTTTCATCTTCCCCTACTGAAATGATGTGCCCATTCAACACTAACTACCCATCTCCCTCGGCCCCTTCTAGCTCCAACCACCATTCTCCTTTCCTTATCAATTTGACTGCTCTAGGCACTTCTTAGAAGCAAAAGGATATAGCATTTGTCCTTTTCTGACTGGCTTATTTCACTTAACATAATGTCTGCGAGGTTCGTCGGTGCTGTACCATGTGTCAGAATTTACTTCTTTTTTAAGGCTGAATAATATCCTCTTGTACATTTATACCACAATTTGGTTATCTTTTCATCTGCCAACAGACATTTGGGTTGGGGAAAAAGTGTCTTAATATCAACATGATCTTTGTTTTCTTATCTCACTTTTTTCTTTAATCTCCCTTTTCCTCTTCTCCTTTCTTTGCCCCATCCCTTCCCTCTCCTTGTCTTCCCTCCCTATCTCTCTCTCTGGCCATAAAGAAGATAGAATTTGACTAAATATTATTATCATTGGGAATCTTGAGGAATAGTGCAGTGACTTCCTTTTTTATTATAGTAGACTTTTCTTAAAAAAAAAGATTTTATTTATTTATTCATGAGAGACACACACACATACACACAGAGGCAGAGACACAGGCAGAGGGAGAGGCAGGCTCCATGCAGGTAGCCTGACGTGGGACTCGATCCCGGGTCTCCAGGATCACACCCTGGGCTGAAGGTGGCACTAAACCACTGAGCCACCCAGGCTGCCCAATAGTAGACTTTTTAAAAAAAGATTTTATTTATTCATTTGAGAGAGAGCAAGGAGACAGAGCACTAGTGGGGTGAGGGGCAGAAGGAGAAGCAGACTCCTCACTGAGTGGGGGATGTAAGGATAGGTCCCAGAGTCCCTGAGCTGAAGGCAGACACCCCAGTAGAGTTTTTTAAAGAGCAATTTTATACAGCAAAATTAACCAAAAAAAAAAAAAAAAAAAGCACAGAGTTCCCATAGACTCTCTGCACCCCTCCCCAGCCTATCGGTGTCCCCACCAGAGTGATGTCATTGTTAAAATTGATAAACCTTCAGTGAAACATCATGATCTTCCCAAATCCATGGTTTACATTGGCTACATCCCTCTTGGCATTGTACATTCCAGGGGTTTGAACAAATGTATTATGACATGTATCCGTCATTATCATACTAATTTATTTCACTGCCTTAAAAATCCCCTGTGCTCTATTCATTCCTCTCTCCCACCAAGCTCTGACAACGACTGATCTTTTTCTTTGGTCTTCATAGTTTTCCCTTTTGCACAATGTCATGTAGTTGGAATCATATGGCATGTAGCCTTTTCAGATTGGCTTCATTCACTTAGTAATAGGCATTCAAGCTTCCTCCATGGCTTTTCATGGCTTGATAGCTCATTTCTTTTTAGTGCTGAATGATATTCCATTGTCTGGATGGACCAGTTTCCTTATCCACTCACCTACTGAAGGACATCTTGGTTGCTTCCAAGTTTTGGCACTTGTGCATAAAACTGCTATAAACACTCACGTGCAGGTTTTTGTGTGGACATATGTTTTCAACTAATTTCAGTAAATACCAAGGAGTGCAACTAGCAGATCATGTGTTAAGACTGTGTTTAGCTTTTTTTTTTTTTTTTTTTTTAATTTATGATAGTCATCACACACAGAGAGAGAGAGAGAGAGAGAGAGAGGCAGAGACATAGGCAGAGGGAGAAGCAGGCTCCATGCACCGGGAGCCCGACGTGGGATTCGATCCCGAGTCTCCAGGATCGTGCCCTGGGCCAAAGGCAGGCGCCAAACCGCTGCGCCACCCAGGGATCCCTGTGTTTAGCTTTGTAAGAAGCTGCCAAACTGTTTTCCCACGTGGCAATGAATTCCTTTGGGTTTGCTGTTTTCCTTTAAGAAACCAGGAGTCCAGGCTCAATTCCCATACCTAAAGTTACAGGTGACAGTTTGGATTAAGTGGGAAAGTAAGTGGGGAATAGTTAGTCATCTCATAGGGCCTGATACAAAGTGACTGCAATTTCTTTTACTCATGTGGAGCTGTCCAGGGGAACTGGACAGGGGCATGTGGAGTCAGGAGAAGGTTTTTATAACTGGTTCAGCCATTAATGAGCCAAGATACAATTTTAAAAATTATTTATTTATTCATTCATTAGAGATACACAGAGAGAGGCAGAGACATAGGCAGAGGGAGAAGCAGGCTTCCTGCAGGGAGCCCTATGTGGACACGATCTCAGGACACTGGGGTGATGACCTGAGCCAAAGGCAGATGCTCAACCACTGAGCCACCCAGGCAATCCCCAAGAAATAATTTTTGGAGGTGATTTGCAGAGAGAAGGGAGAGGAGAGATGGGGTGTCTCTGAAGAATTAGGTAATGGTTTGCATCAAAGAAATGAGAAATTGAGTAAGAGGCAGCCTTCTTAAACTAGCAGATTGTAAGAATCACGGAACCATGACAAAAAATGAAGTTGGTTGGGTGAGATATTTATAGGGAAAAAAAGGACATTATGCACACACAGTAGGTGCTTATATATTACTTGCCTGATGGAATTAATTGGAGGAATAATGAAAGTTGTTGTGCTTAGTTGAAACTATGGTTTAATGGTGAACATTTTTCTTTAATTTTCGTCTAATGGGGAGATCGTGAACCCCATTTATGTTTTTCCATTATTTCCTATACTACAAAGAAAAAAAAGTAGCTCAATTTGCCCTTGAATATAACAATTGTGAATGGCTGAGAAAAATCATTTGCTGTCCTCATCTGTGTCACAGGGGTGACCTGTAATTCTTTGTTGCCTCTTCAGCAGAGAGGAACAATTACAGCCAGGGCACTTCTGGGTCCTATTTCAGTGTGACAGGCTTGCCAAACTGATGAGCAGTAAATGCACAAGGCAAAAGGTTTTAAGATAATTTCCATGTCCAATAGATTGGAGATCTTTGTCAGAGAATGCAGAAATTAGCTGAACAAATTTCATCCTGATTATTTTTATACATGTCTTGGAATCCTAGCCAGAGCTTCATATTGGGTCAGATATTGAACAAAATCCAATTATGGCAGATAATTGATTCATTTTTTGTAAAGTCTACTCAGGTTTATATCAAGGAAAAATGTAAAAAATTAAGCAATGTCATGTGAGTGGCTGTCAGCTGGATATAGGTCTTAGCAATACTAATTATTCATTAGAAATTGCCAATAATGCAAAGAGAAAACAGATCATTACTAATGTACCCAACAATAACCAGTCATCCTACAGACATTTTTGGTGTGCATTTGCAAATTATATTTTGCCTCTAAGATTGCCCCCAGTGATTCCTACTGCATATATACATTTCCTGTGTAATCCCCTCTTCCTGAGCACAGGCTGGCAAAGTTGATGGGATGTCACCACAAAAATTAGATTACCAAATTTGTGGCTTCCATCCTGGGTGTTCTGCTTCACTGTTTCTTGCTTGCTCCCTCTGATAAAAGCCAGGGGCCATGTTGCAAGCTCCCATATGGAAAGCACAGTGTGGCAAGGAACTGAGGAAGGCCTCCAGGCAATAGATAGACAGTGAAGACAGTGAAGATAGACAGTGAAGCCTTTGGTCCAACATCTTGCAAGGAACTGAATCTTGCCAACACCCATGTGAGTGAGCTTGGAAGTGGATCCTCTCCCACTTGAGCCATCAGATGAGATTGCAGCCCTGGCTGGCAGCATGACTATAGTATCCTAGAGACTTCAAGCTAGCCTGTGCATAGGTAGACAATATCCAGATATTGGACCCAAAGAAACTCTAAGATAGTGTTTGTTGTTTTAAGCTGCCAAGTGTTGGGGTTTTTTGTTATGGAATAACAGATAACTAATATGTATATGTTTATAAAAATTGGATTATGTTGTCTTTTGTCAGTCAGAGTTTTATCAGCAAAAGAGGCACTCAATTGGGATTTTTAAAAAGATTTTATTTATTTATTTGAGATAAAGATACAGAGATAGCAACCAAGATAGCACAAGTGGGGAGGAGAGGGAGAAGCAGGCTCTCCACTGAGCAGGGAGCCTGATGAGGGGCTCCATCCCAGGACCTGGGATCATGACCTGAGCCAAAGGCAGACACTTAACTGACTGAGTCATCCAGGTGCCCCTCAGTTGGGATTTTTGAGGAGAGCTGTGGGCAGTGTTAAGAAAATCAATTACCTATGAAAGAGGAGGCTGGGGCTTACAACAGTGAAAAGCGATTATCATCCTTAGCCGTGAGGAAGGAAGGAAAGGAAAATGTGTTACAAGAGGTCAAAAAGAGGGGAGCCACAGAGGGGAAGCTCTTATGGGAGCAGATTTGTCAAGGGACACACCACCTGACAAAATTGGGTCAAGGCCAGTAGGGAGCAAGGAAGAAATACTCTGGCCTCTTTTTTTTTTTTGCCATCCTCAGATTTGCCCATGACTGTCATTGGCCAAGCACAGTTGGAAGCCAGAAGGCAGTTCCTAGGGGTCAGCTCCCTAGGACAGAGAACAAGGCAGAGAAAGCAGAGAATAGATCTGCTGAGGCATAAAGAGAAAAACCAGCATATGCCTATGTTCTTGTGCAATTATTTTTATGTTTATCATCTTTCTGTATCATTAAGATTCTTCTACATCATGGTTTTAAATAGCTACATATGGGCACTATTACAAATTGTCTCAGTCACATATTGATGAACATTTTTGGATGTACAAAAAATTTTCCTTTTGCTATGATAAGCAGAGATGAATATCCTTATAGTCCTACTTCTATGGATTTAAGAAAATGGTTTCTTAGAGCATAATGCAAGAAGTAGAGATAATTAAGGACAAAGAACATTTTTTGTAGGCTTTTGATATAACTTGCCATATTGCTCACCAGAAATATTGCTCTACCCTCCTTCTAGAAAAAAATATCTTTGCCTATTTGATAAGATTAAAAAATATGCTTTATGATGTACCTGGGTAGCTCAGTCAATTGAGCATCTGACTCTTAGTTTTGACCTGGGTCATGATCTCAGGGTCTGGAGATCAAGCTCCATGGCAAGTTCTGTGGTCAGTGTGGAGTCTGTTTAAGATTCTCTATCACCCTCTGCCTGCCCCCCACCACTCACGCTCTCTCTCTTTAAAAAAAAATAAAAAATAAAAAACATATGCTTTAATGGGGTGCGTGGCTGGCTCAGTAGAGCATGTGACTCCTAACCTTGGGGTTATAAGTTTGAGCTCAATATTGAGTGTAAAGGGGCATCTGAGTGGCTCAGCAGTTGAGCATCTACCTTTGGCTCAGGTCATGATCTTGGGGTCCTGGGATTGAGTCCTGCATCAGGCTCCCCGGAGGGAGCCTGCTTCTCCCTCTGCCTGTGTCTCTGCCTTTCTCTCTGTTTCTCTCATGAATAAATAAATAAATAAAATCTTTAAAAAAAAATTGAGTCAAAAGATTACTTAAAAAAGTCTTTACAAAAATATGCCTTATTTTTTTTATTTTGTTGTTACTAAAGAATTTAAAATACTTTTTTAACATGTTAATTAGCTGCTTGTATTTCTTTGTGACTTTTGCCCATTTTTTTCCCTATTGGTATCAGTCTTTCTTATTGATTTATAGGATGTATTTAATGTTAACAATTCATTGTTGTCATATATACTATGGATATTTTTCTTAGTTTAAAAAAGTCATGCATAGGGACTCCTGGATGGCTCAGCAGTTGAGCGTCTGCCTTTGGCTCAGGGCATGATCCTGGAGTTCTGGGATTGAGTCCCCCATCAGGCTTCCTGCATGGAGCCTGCTTCTCCCTCTGCCTCTGTCTCTGCCTCTCTCTCTCTCTGTGTCTCTCATGAATAAATAAATGAAATCTTTAAAAAAAAAGTCATACATAGAACTTGTTTCCTTATCTGAAAAATATTAAAATGTTGACCTTTTTATTTTAGTGTTTTAATAGTTTAATTACATCAAGTAAAAGTTTTAATCCATTTGGAACAGTATTTGGATGTAAAGTATGACACACAGGATTCTAAAACATTATTTTCTTCTAAATGACTACCAGATTGTCTCAAACCATTTTATTGAAAGGACCATCTTGTTTTCTTCTCACTGATTTAAAATAGAAAGACAGAAGCCACCTGACAAGTATACCCTTGATTCTATAACTTACAGGAAAATGGGCCTTTAAAACAGGCCTTTTATATTTTTTGTTGGACTTCCTTTCCATTATATGTATTTGCTATCCTTTGCAGACGGGTTAAATACCTCCGTAAATATTTTTTACTGAACATGATTTCGTTACTTTACTTTTCCATGAAGATTAGTAACAGGAGCCTGGAACTTGGGCCTTGTCCTGACTGAAGATGATATCCTTTACTTCCTCTAAGCTACACCTTATCCATTTTTTAAAATAATTTTTTTAAAATTTTATTTATTTATTCATGAGAGACAGAGAGAGAGAGAAAGAGAGAGAGAGAGAGAGAGAGAGAGGCAAAGACACAGGCAGAGGGAGAAGCAGGCTCCCTGCAGGGAGTCTGACGTGGGACTCGATGGTCTCCAGGATCACGCCCTGGGCTGAAGATGCCACCAAACTGCTGAGCTACACAGGCTGCCCTAATCTATTTGTTGATGTACGTTTTTTGACTTACTGGGAATTTTTATAAATACTATTGAGATTTCAGAACTTGTTTACAAGTGAACTTGGTTTCCAGTGGTAGATTTAATTGAAGAAGACAGTGTTATAATTTCTAATATTTAATGCAAGTCAGTGCCCGCTTCATTTCCTGATTTATTTATTTACATATTTATTTATTTAGTACTATCTACAGTAGAATCCAATGCAGCACTTGAATTCATATCCTGAGATCAAGACCTGAGCTGAGATGGAGTCAGATGCCTAACCGACTGAGCCACCTAGGCGCCCCTCCTGCATCTTTTAAAATTGAAGATTTGAGGACATTCTGTG
Organism: Canis lupus dingo; assembly: GCF_003254725.2. Lineage (NCBI taxonomy): Eukaryota > Metazoa > Chordata > Mammalia > Carnivora > Canidae > Canis > Canis lupus. The sequence goes on along the minus strand of NC_064262.1, from coordinate 25,372,788 downwards.
CCTGCAATGTGGTAAAAATATTGATGCATTGAAATACTCCATTTAAAAGGCATGCACAAGTGGTGAAAGATTTTTCTGCTAGCATTTTTTTCTTTGTTTTTTGATAGAGAGCATGAGTGGGGGAGGGCTGAGAAAAGAGAGAGAGAGAATTGGAAGCAGGTTCTATACTCAGCATGGAGCCCATAGTGGGGCTCAACGCAGGGCCTGACCCGGGGCTGGATCTCATGTCTTGGAGATCATGCCCTGAGCCGAAACTAAGAATTGGATGCTTAAACGACTGAGCCACCTAGGTGCCCCTGTACTAGCATTTCTTGAAAAGGAGGTCCCAGGTCATGTTGTAGGATCTGTATTCCCTAAAGGGCATCTAGTGGAAATATTTGATGAAGCTTTTACCTTTGTAAAAAGGAGATAATATAATATAGTATATATTTTTTGATTCTGGAAGGCATCCAATGAATTGTATTACCTTCCAAGTTAACAGAAAATGGTATCAACATAATTTCTTTTTACATAGTTAAAGACAGTCATTACTTTGAAAAGGAAGAGTTTCCCCTTAATTTTAGAACCAACAAAATATTATCTCAAAATCAAAATCCATAGTCTGGGTTAAATTCTCTCTTGGAGAAGAGTTTTACCTGAAACTTCCAAGATCATTAGTAACTGGATAACATCTCTTTTCTCTGAGGGAGTTAGTTATACGTTATCTATCACCAAGTGCTTGTGCATCTCAATAATTTATCAGTCTCAATGGCATTCAGAATCTATAATATTAATAGGAAAATACTGAATAAATTTAATAGTTTCTACATGCCAGGCACTGGACTGTGTACTTTTCATGAATATATTATTCAATCATCACCATACTGTGAGACAAATATGATATTTTAATCAGTTATTGAGGTATAACTTACAGTAAAATGCATCCATTTAAATTGTGCAATTCAAGGCATTTTTGTAAATGTATACACCCAAGCAGTGGCCATCACAATAATTATATAGAACATCTCTATCACTGCAAAGTGTTCTTTTGTGCCCCTTTTTATAAATATATACCATATATATTATATAAATATATAATCAATCCCTTGCCTTCACCCCAGTGCCTGGAAACCACCAGTCTGTTTTGTCACTATAATTTTGCCTTTTCTGGATTTTCATATAAGTGGAATTACAAAGTATGTACTTTTTAAAATTTGACTTTTTTCACTTAGCATAATGCTTTGAGATTAATCTATATTTTTGCATGTGTCAGTAATTCATTTCTTTTTATTGATGAGTAATATTCCATTGTCTGGATGTAACATATGATGTTTATCCATTCACTAGCTGATAGATATTTGGGTTGTTTCCAGTTTCTGCTATTATGGATAAAGCTGCTGTGAACAATAATGGACACATGTTTTCAGTTTTCTTGAGTAAATACCTAAGAGAGGCATAGGAAAGCTTGGGAATGGGGGACAGAAAGCATTTGGGGAGGATTTAATTATAGGCCAAGAAATTGTAAGAAAACAATAAAAACAAATGGGGAGAGAGAAAGATGCTCCTCAGGATTTCAGATTGGTCTCACGGTGGCCACTCTTTCCTTGAGGAGTGCACTAGGTCCTGGGTGGTGATTACGGATGCTGTGTAAGTCAGTGGACCACCAACCATCTCAGGCTCTTTACAGGCATTTGTTGTCATTGGAGATTACAGTGGAGATATTGGTGTCAGTGTTCAGTGCTCAGAGGAGGTAGCTACTGCCATCTGTGAGGCCACCATCCTGGCCAACCTAGAATGAGTTGAACAACACATTGTTCACAATGTGAACGACACATTGTTCTCATGTGGAGAGGCTACTGCGGGAACAAGAGCAGCAAGCACCACACTGTCTTAAGCAAAGTGACCAGCTGCTGTGGCTCTGTGCTGGTGCATTTCACCCTTGCCTCCAGAGGTACTGGCATGGTCTCAGCCCCTGTGCCCAAGAAGCTACCAATGATGGCCAGCATTGGTAACTGCTATAACTCAGCCAGAGGCTGCACTGCCACTCTGGGCAATTTTGCCAAGGCTACTTTTCATGCCACTTCCAAGACCTACTGCTGTCTCATCCCTGACCTCTGGAGAGAGACGGTGTTTACCAAGTCTCCCTATCAGGAATTCACTGATGCTCTTATAAATACCCACATCGGTCTCGATGCAGAGGACCTAGGCTCCAGCTGTGGCTACCACATAGTTTCATACAAGAAAAATAAAGTAAATTAAAGCCAGATTAAAAAAAACAATAAAATATATATACATAAAAATAAGAGAGGCACTGGTTTCTGTAGTGGTCATACTAGTTCTAGATGCTCTTCATCCCTGCCAACAACACTTGGCCTCTTGGGCCTTTTTTATGGTAGTGGCTCTAAGGAACGTGTCATATCTCATCACAGTTTTCACTTGCATATCTCTGATGTGGTGTCCAGTTTCCATGGTGACACCCAGTGATTCTCACCTCCTGGGGGTCATGCCTTTGTTTTGTCCAATCTCATAAAAAGTAGGGATAACCTGTGTAACAAATGGCTGTTGCAGGAATGACAACTGAATGGCTCCTGAGGCTAGGTCATAGAAAACATTATAGTTTCTGTGTTATTCTCTCTTAGACCACTCACTCTGGAAAAAATTAGCTGCCATATAATGAGGACAATCAAGCAACCCTATGGAGAGGTCTGTGTTGCAAGGAACTGAGGCCACATGCCAATAGCTAGCATTAATTTGCCAGTAATGGAGTGAGCCATTTTGTAAGTGGATCCTCTAAAGCCAGTCAAGTCTTTAGGTATAGCCCTAGAAGATAATTTGATGGCACACTCATGAGGGACACTCTGGGACTGAACCACTCAGCTAAGCCATTCTTGGATTCCTGTCCTACAGAAACTGTGTGAGGTAATAAAAGTTTATTGTTGTTCTAAGTTTTGGGGTAGTTCGTTACCCAGCAATAGGTAACCCGTACCAGATTTCGGTACTTGAAAATGAGGTGCTGCTGTAACAAACATTTAAACCAAAGGAGTGGTTTTGTCACCAGGCAGTAGATAAAAAAATGGAAGGACTTTGATGAAAGCATTAGTGCAAGCCTACTGATAGAAACTTGATGGTCTTTGAGGAGCCTTCCAGCAAGGAGTTGTGGGTTAATAGGGTTGGCATAATTCTAAGATGGCTCTTAAATTCCTGCCCTGTAATTCATGTGTTTTGCACAATTACTTCTCTTGAGTGAGTGTTAGCATGATGAAATATAACTTCCATGATTATATTGCATTATATGGCAAAAAAAAAAGTTTTGTTTTTTTTTTTTAAAGTTTTACAGACATAGTTAAGGTCCCTAATCATTGAATTAATCAAAAGAGAAATTATCCTGGGGACCTGACTCAGTCATATAAGCTCTTAAAAGAGCAAATGACATGTTAGTGGTTCTTCTGCTGGTTTGGGGGGCGTGAAGCAACATATTTTGAGATGGCCTATGGATTGTGACGTGGTAAACAGGAGAGGACCAATGTTCTGCAGGTGGCAGAGGGAAAGGTGTTGTTGGTAAAGGGAATAACATACGTAAAATATGGAGGCCTGAAGGTGTATGGTCTGTCTGTGCATAGTCTAGCCAGTAGAATGAGTGACAGAAGACACTATCGGGGGAGTCAGTACCATGCTAAGGACCTGGACTATCTGTCACACGTGCAGCAAAAGGGAGGAATTTAAAGCAGGGAAGGGATATTACCATCATCTTTAGAGAGCACTTCCTAAGAACCAGGACCTAAGTTGAGAACGAGTTTGCATCATCTCACTGAATCTGTAATAGTACCTAATGAAGCAGTTACTATTATTCCCACTTCACAATGGAGGAAACTCAGTCTTGGAGAAGTCATTCCCAAACCTAATAGGTGAAGTGCAGAATTTGAAACTCTTAAACATATGCAGGCTAATCATTTTTAGATCACACATCTAGATGAGAATAAAGATTTTAGCGATGGCATGAAAAATCAATTGAAGAAAGGCAGACAAAAAGCCTGCTAAGGCTGTTGCAAAGATTTTGAGGAAAGACAACGAAGAAGAAAAAGAAAGAAAGAAAGAAAGACGATGAAGACCCTAAGAAAAATTACAAGTCTTGCTCTGCTATGTTCTCTGTAGCTTTGGGTTTGCTAATGAATCCCTTGGAAGCATCGGGATCCTCTGTAAAGTGAGAATGGTAATGGTGCTTCCCTTAAAGGTGGTTGTTGAGTATTAAATGTGAAAATTATCAATCGTTTAGCACCATGCGGAGATGCAGTTGGCCCCTAACATAAAGAAATACAGAAGGTGATTTAGTAAATATAAAGGCAGGTCCACTCCAAGAAACTGTTCCTAAGTACTTAGTAAAGTGGTCTTCTAGGTAGGTGTGCACACTGGTACTACAGCGAACAAGATGAGCAAATAAATAATTTAAAAAGCAAATACTATTAAGTGCAGGAACTGCCAGTAAGAAGTGGAGGATGCAGGCAGCCCAGGTTAGTGCTGCCTTCAGCCCAGGGTGTGATTCTGGAGACCCAGGATCAAGTCCCACATCGGGCTCCCTGCATGGAGCCTGCTTCTCCCTCTGCCTGTGTCTGTGTCTCTCATGAATAAATAAATAAAATCTTTTAAAAAAAAAAAAGTGGAGGATGCTAATTTAGCTGGAGTAAAGAAACTTTTAAAGTCTTTTCCTACATTTTTATTTAACAATCTTCTGATGTTGAGTCTGTTTTATATGGATCTGGACAAAATTTGTACACCCAAAACCAAGAGGGGAGGAAAAAAAAAAAAAAAAAAAAAAAGAAGTAACTGGAAACCACCAGCCTAAGTCCCCCGAATTAGTCCTGCAGCTCGAAGGCCCCGCCCTCCACTAAGCCACGCCCCCTTGGAGGTTTACACTTTGGCTTCCGCCCGCCTTCACCACCGAGGCTCATTTGCTCGCGAGAGTTCATCCGTCTAGGGTGCTGCAGGAATGGGAGGCAGAGAAGAGTCGCGAGACTTGGCTCGACCGCATCCCGCCTCCGACTCCTCCCCTCCTTCCCAGCGTTCCTTTGGGCCCCCCCTCCCCCTCCTCGGGTTGCACGTGCAGTTGTTGTGGTTCCGTCTCACGTGACCGCGGAAGCGCCGCAGCTACGGGCCCGCCTCCAAGATGGCGGCGCCCAGTGAATGGGGTTGCGACCTGCTTCTGCTCAGCCTCGATTTATAACCGTGGAGGGTCTGCGGGACCATGGAGAGGCCTGGATTCACGGCTTCGCTGGTGGTGAGTGCTGGGTGGTGCGGTGGGGCGCTCGGGGTGCCTGCAGCCCGCAGCGGCTTCCGTGCCCGAGAGCTCTCTTCCGGTTTTGCGCGTTGAACTGCCCTGGGTCGCTGGTCGCCGGGCAGGTGTGGGAGGGAGCGTGCGGTTCCTGGGCCCCCGCCAGGCAGGCGTGGTGTCAAGGTTGCGTTCTTCCTACCTGGAGAACAGGAGGAGATGGGGAGGGGGGAGGCGGGGTGCTTGACAGCCTTCCGCAAGACGGTTTACCTAAAAAATAAATAAATAAAAAATAAAAGCTTCAGTTATAACTGTTCTCCATACCATGGAGAACTTGGGAATTAAATACATAGAACAAAACCCAAAACGCTCAGACTCCTCCCTGTCCAGGACTGTGGGTTCCATTTAGCCTTATCTGTTTTCACTCTCGGAAAATGACATATCTGTTCATGCAATATATAATTAGTCTGCTTATTATTATTATTATTATTATTAATTTATTTTTTTTTAGTGTTTCAAGCATTCTTGTAGGTTGTAGGTATAGTGTGATAAGCACAGATAGTTACGGAGCCAGTAAGATGGTAGCGTTTAATTCCTTAGGAAACGACGAAGAATCAATATGTTTTCACATCCCCCCCCCCAAAAAAAAACAACCCCAAGAATAAAAATTTGTGTGATATTTTGCAAAAATAAGCCTCTGTTAGAGCAGGTGCAGTAGGCATATTGGTCGCGGGGTAGGATCCCCGACTGGGGATCATGACCTGAGCGAAGACAGATGGTTAATGGACTGAGCCACCCAGGTGCCCCACAAATGCTTTATTTATTTATTTATTTTTTTTAAAAAGGCTCCCACTGGGAGGAATGGAAGCTCAGTGGAATTTCATTTAATTATCAAACGTTTGTTGTTGCAGGTGTTGGAGATACTATGGTGAACAAGACAGACCGGCTTACACGAGTCAGGTGGTGGAGGGAGAATAGCAAAGTTAACTGTTAGGATACCTGATGTGAGGGCTAGTTTCAGGGTATTATGGAAATATATGCAAAGGGAGTGTCTTAGCCACACTTGTGGGGTGACGGTTTTAAATGTAGGTTTGTCGAGACTTGTGTAAGGTAGGTTTTAAGGATACAAAGAGATGCGTTATCTCTTTGAAGTTTTCCTCTCTAGACAGTGAGACAGCAGTGGTAGTTTTGACCGTTAACATTACTCTGTCAGGAACTGGGGTTGTTGTTAACTGGGGTTAACTGGGGTTAATTGTTAATTCTGACAGTTAAGTCATATCCTAGTTTTCCAGATGAGGAACTGAGGTATAGAGAGGTTAGGGAATTTCTCCAAAGTGAGATCTATTTCATGTGTGCAAGTGTTGGAGCTCAGATTCCAATCCAGGTGGCGTAAGGTGGGATTCCATGCCCATAAATACTCCTTGATACTGTCTCTGAAGTCAGCAGCAGTAGCTGTTGCTAAAAACAGGCCAGTGCCAGAGTTAATGAGCAGTAGTTTAAAAATTTTTTAACAGGGATCCCCGAATGGCTCAGCGGTTTAGTGCCTGCCTTTGGCCCAGGGCGTGGTCCTGGAGTCCCGGGATGGAGTCCCACATCTGTCTCTCTCATGAATAAATACATAAAATCTTTTAAAAAAATAAATAATTTTTTAACGTATGAGTGCCTGGGTGGTCCAGTCAGTTGGGCACCTGCCTTTGGCTCAGGTCATGATCAAGCAGGGAGCCTGCTTCTCCCTCTCCCCCTGCCTGTCCTCTCTTCCCATCAACTAAAATCTTTTTTTATTTTTATTTTTTTTATTTTATTTTTTATTTATTTATGATAGTCACACAGAGAGAGAGAGAAAGAGAGAGAGGCAGAGACACAGGCAGAGGGAGAAGTAGGCTCCATGCACCGGGAGCCCGACGTGGGATTCGATCCCGGGTCTCCAGAATCGTGCCCTGGGCCAAAGGCAGGAGCCAAACCGCTGCGCCACCCAGGGATCCCAACTAAAATCTTAAAAAAATTTATTAAAGTATGATACAAATGCCTAAAAATATTTTTTTTCATTGTAGTTACACAAGATAAAGTTAGGATCAGTATGTAGAAGTTTTGAGGAAGATAGATTTCTTTCTAGCTAAAGAAGAAGGATTTTATTCATTAAGCACATAGTTTATCTGCCATGTATTCTGTCCACCAGGCACTCTGATAGTCCTTGGACTTATGGTGGTAAACAAACCAAACTGAAAAGTGCTATTTAAGAAATGAACTAGGGGCACCTGGTTGGTTGTGTCTGACTTCAGCTCAGGTCATGATCTCGGGGTCCTGGGATGTGGCCCTGCATCCGGCTTCCCACTCAGTGTGGGTCTGCTTGTCCCTCCTTGACGCTCCCCCCCCCATGTTCTCTCTTTCTTAAATAAATAAAATATTTTAAAAAGTTATAAAAAAAGTAGAAATGAACTGCAGTGGGGTAATATTGGAGAACCTATGCTAGATGGAGTGATCAAGAAAGCCCCCAAGGAGGTGACATCAAACTAAGACATAAAATATAAGAAAGCACAAGACATTTTGCTGAGAAGAGAAGAAACTTCAGAGGGAGCAGCATGAAGGAAAACCCTCAGATGGAAAGAACTGAGGGTGTTAAAGTGGTGGCTGAGGCCTAGTGGGAAAGGGTAGTGGCAGGGGGTTATATTGGAGAGGTAGAGAAAGTCAGCTGAGGTGAATCTTTGTGGGCCATGGAAAGGATTTTGAATTTTATGTGAAGCATAATGGAAGCCATTATTACAAAGTAGTTCAGCAGTAGAGTGGGCCCTTTTTTTTGGGGGGGGGGGTTGGAAGTGTCTTTGAGGCAGGCTGAACGCTCCTTGGGGAGTGTTGTTTTGCTTAACACTGTTTTACCAGTGCCTGGCATTATATAGGTACTCAGCCTTATGTTTTGAATGAATGAAATGAAAGTCTAAATGATTGCTGGTCTTGAAATTCAGATTCTGAGTATTAAACGAGACTGTCAGATATGCAATACAGAACCTAGCATTTAGCAGATATTTTAATACTCCCTTCCTAAAGCTTCATGAGGAGGATTGAGGGTTGTAGAGTAGAGTAAGGGAAGAGTCACTAGGATATTAGTGTTCATTTGGAGCAGAGTAGGCTTTTCAGAAGAGAAAAACCTCAGAGTACAGTGACTGGTACATACTTTCAGGAAAGCAGTGTGGAACTAAGTGTTAGTAACCTAAAGATGTTCATAACACTTAACTCAGTGAAGATAATATAAAGCCACTTAAAAGCGAAACACAGGAATGATTAGGTAAACTGTAATAGACGCATTTCATCAACTATTCAGGGGCCATTAACAACAGTGCTATAACATGGAAAATACTTAATACAACACTACACTACTACTAACACTAGGTACATCTGTTCATGCTTAATTAAAACATTCACTGTTCTCATTAAAAAGGGACTATTGAAGGGACTGTTGAAATTTCTAATACAAAATAGTTTTGAAGTAGCATTACTTTTTCTCTTCCAGTTTTTTTAAAATATAAAAATCTACTTTATATTTTTAAAAACATCACATCCTGTACTACATCTCTTTTCCTTCTTGCCTGACTCTTCTCTCCCCTTCAATACTTAACTATTTCATTGCCCTTGTAGTTCATGAATTCATCTGGCTTGTTACTTGGATGAAACCAAAAATATCCTACTCTAGTTACTTTTAACCAGTCCTTGTTTACAAGAAAAAGAACCTTGGCAAGTGTGGACTTTACGCAGTGTAGAGTATGGGCAGTCCTTTGCGTGGTAGCCTGGGTTGTCAAAATGTGCAAGTGGAAACCTTGCAGAGTGGTCTTTATAACTGATGAGAAAGTGTATGATCCTTTAATGACCTCTAAAAATTCTTGTCAGTGTTAAATGACAGACTCTTACTGTTCATTAGAAATGTATAGAAAAGTGAAAAAAATAGTAAAGCTAATATTGAGAGCATTGTAATTTAAAGCATTAGAAACCAAGGATTTATTTCTTTGTGAAGAATGTGTTAAAAGTAATTTGACCAGTGCTGGTCTTCTAGTCAGATAATTTACAGTACAGAACAAGCATCTTTTATGCCTTAGCAAAGTGTCATAATGTTTACCAAGTTTGGATCAACTTCCAACATTTTATCCTGTGTGCTTTCTTTCTTTCTTCTTTCTTTCTTTCTTTTTTTTTTTTTTTTAAGATTTTAAGATTTTATTTATTTATTCATGAGAGATGCAGAGACACAGGCAGAGAGAGAAGCAGGCTCCATGCAGGGAGCCTGACGTGGGACTCAATCCTGGGAGTCCAGGATCACGCCCTGGGCCAAAGGCAGGTACTCAACCCCTGAGCCACCCTGGCGTCCCATCCTGTGTGCTTTCAACGTTAGGAAATACCTCTGAGAGTTCATTTAGTGGGAAGACTTTTGCTGGCATCCCTTCCTCTGGGACATCTTCATCCTCTAGAGTATCTCGGACACCAGTGTCCCTATTCCCATGGCTGGCTATATCTTGTAAATTTATATTTGATTTTCACTTTCAGTGTTACCACTTTTCATTTATTTGCTGCACTTTCATCTTTGTTGGCCAGTTCACTCTTTTGATTATCTATTTTTGGAAAACATCTCTGTGTTTACTGTAATTTCATCTATGGTGTTGGTAACTTGTGTTACTTGTGGGAATTGAAATTCATGCATGTTGTTACGGTGTAGCGCAAGGACTGTTTGCTTGACTCTTTTCTTTTTAAATTGTGGTTTAGTGAGGTGGTTCTGAAAAAGCTTTTTCATAATCTTCATGTAGTAGTATCTTCTCACTGGGCCCGACCTCCTGCTGAGAACCCCTGGCAGAGTATGACTTGAGGGGAATGGCGGGGGTTATAGTTGCTAGGGCTTGTTAGGTGGGGTGAGAAAACAGAAGAAAAGAATGAAGTATTGGACATACTTCAAAGGAAGTTTTTGATGTTCTTTGCCACATATTTTTCCTTTCTGGAAATTGCCTCCTACTCTTAAATTTGGTGTAAAGGGAGGTTACTATCCAGTGATGAAGTATTATCTCCAGATCTGTGAGGAATTGGGAATTATGCTTCCACATTCTCTAGGTTGCTTTTGTGACTTTTTTCTTTTCGGCATTTAAGTCAGAGCAAGCAGGTATTTTTTGCTTCTTTTTGTGTTGAGCAGTCACTTAGACACAAGTATATTCTGAATTTTGATCAGTTAGTGGAGCATGCAAGGCACCCTTGGAGATCACCAGTTATCTAGGACCACAGTTGAGAACCGCTGCTGCGATGGAGGCCTTTTTTCTTGTCTCGAGTACTAAAAGATGGGACCACTTTTCTTTTCTCATTTTTCTTTCGGTATAAGTGGGGTTGCTGGGAGAGTTTTAGTATTTGGTAATTGTAAAAGACTTGTTAATGTGCTTTTGTTACCACTTCCCAAATAAATGCTACATGTAGAAATAAAAATTTAATACTGAAAATTTATAAAGATTTTGAGTAGTATTAGTGAAATGTCAAATACAGAAAAGATAAAAATTGCACCCATAGCTTTTCCACCTCCACAAATTAGGTATCTTTTACCCGTTCAGCAAGACCTACTTGTCAGCCTTTGGGACTTGGAAAGATTGCTTTGAAGCCCTCCTGAGTTTGCAGTCAAGTAGGAGGCAGACCTTAAAAGGAAGATAAAAATTAGCTGTGTAGTGGCAAGGAGTGATTAAAAAGTAACCATTTACTGAGCATTTTAACATGTGCTTATGCAATTTTTTGATAGCCCAAGTCCTATAGTTACAGTTTTGTATTTTGCTTCTAAAAAATTCACCCAGGGCAGCCCGCATGGCTCAGTGGTTTAGCATGGTCTTCGGCTCAGGGTGTGATCCTGGAGACCTGGGATCGAGTCCCATGTCGGGCTCCCTGCATGGAGCCTGCTTCTCCCTCTGCCTGTGTCTCTGCCTCTCTCTCTCTGTCTCATGAATAAATAACATCTAAAAAAAAATTCACCCATAAATTCAAATCTAATGGTCATAAAGAAATTTGAATATAAATATTTCTCAAGGGCAGCACTGGTGGCTCAGCGGTTTAGTGCCACCTTCAGCCCAGGGCGGGATCCTGGAGACCCGGGACTGAGTCCCATGTCAGGCTCCCTGCATGGAGTGGAGCCTGCTTCTCCCTCTGCCTGTGTCTCTGCCTCTCTTTCTATGTCTCTCATGCATAAATAAATAAAATCTTTTTTTTTAATAAATAAAATCTTTAAAAAAAATATTCTTTAAGTTTTCTAAGTTGGTGCTGACTTGTTCCTGCCATGCATTACATGATTTGGCTTTGTGTAGAATGTGTCCACAGGCAATTCTTGTCCAGAGAGCTGAGTTGGAGGAGACATTTAAATCATAATTACTAATGAAAGACTTGAATTTATGTATTCTCTCTATAAATTTATGAAATTTAATACATGAACATATTCTTCCATCTTTGTTAAGTCTTTTTATGGCTTCTAATATTGTCACGTCAGAAATACTGCATCAGGAAACTTTGTAGGATATTTATAGTAACACTAAAAATAATAATTCATGCTTAATGATAAGTGATTGAGGCTGGTGTTTTGCTGTTTTTACTGGTATTTCCAGTTTTTTATTACAAACAAGCATATAACAGGGTTATTAATTATATTTAATTCTCATTTAATCTCAGTTGTGAAAAACTCTATGAAGTACAGGTACTATTTTCCCCATTTCATGTATGAAGAACTATAGACTTAGGGTGAAATAGCTCTGCTAAGGAGATGCAGTTGAGATTGAAGCTAGGTCTGTCTGATGTCAGAACTATGTTTTCAGGCAATATTTAATCTGTACGAATTTCTGAAGAAATGGAAGGATACTCAAGTCAAATTTTAGAACCATTACTGTGTTCTTGAGAATAGCCTCACTAAACAAAAATGAAGTGACACAGCCTTTTCCATTAGGAGGTGATGATAAACAGGATTTCTGGAGAAGTCACCCTAAGTAGACCACAGAGCTGTCAGTGTCAGTGTGGAATGCCTGCAAGTATAGTAGTAGATAGATAGCGCTGGCTTTCTGTTGTCACAAGTGCTCCAGCAAACCACGACAGGAACAATCAGTGAGTGATGTACTCTTTTTCTTTGGAAGATGCGATCTTTTGATAAAGTTCTCATCATCTCGCGTTTCCTTTTGGTTCAAACCAGCAAACAGGTGCAGAAGCCCTGCAGCTTAGGAGGTTCTGGGTTAGATATTTAGGAGGGCAAAGGTGACTGACCCCGCTTCTGGTCTAAAGAATCCTAATGTCAGGTCAGACATAATGGTTAGCTAGTACTGAAAGTGAATATAGACGGAGTTAGATGGGCAAGTAGTCAAGGAAGTAGCACTTAATTCTGACTGGGAGCTTGTGAAGGACTTTAGGAGGGATGCGGCATTTGGTCACAGCCTTCAAGTGGACAGGACTTTGGCAGGTGTGTATGTATGTACGTACAGTGGTGGGGGAGTAGGTGGTCTGCTGTAGACAGGAGACAATGGGGATAGGAGGGACATCCCACATTGAAAGAAAAACTCAAGCAGGAGGGCAGAAGTGAGAAGTATAAGGACAGGTTCAGGAAACAGATTGGATGGGGCTCACAGTCCACAAGAATATGAAAAATGAAGCCAGATACATTGTAGTGTAGGGCTCTTGGGTCAAGGCTCTTGTTACCCTGTAGGTGCTGCCTATATACCACATGCAACCAGGGAATTAAGGTTTTTTTTTTTTTTTTTTTTTTGTGGAGCAGTATTCATTTTGACAAGCTTCACTTTTATATGTTTATAATACTCATTACAAGACCGGAACAGTACAAAAATTAGCAAGATACTACTCATCCCAAATTTCTTTCCATAGAGGAAGTAACTTGTAGCACTTCAGTGTGTATGGTTCTAGACTTCTAGTTATGCATATATATACAAATCAATACACATTTCTTTGAAAGGTGAGATCATATGGGATATATTGTTTGATAGCTTATTTGATTAATTTAAAAATATAACCCATGTTTCGGTGCCAGTGCGTTCAGATTGACCTCATTCTTTTAAAGGTTGTGTAGAAAAAAAAATACATAAAGGTTGTGTAGCAATCCATTACTCAGAGATAACATAATTTATCTAACAAGTCCCCAAGGATGGACCATTAGGTTATTTCCAGTTTTTTACTGTTACAAATAATGCTGTAGTAAACCATCTTGTATATTTATGCACTTAATTCTGTGGAAGAAATATTTAGAAATAAAATCATGGGATCAGGGGCTTTATAATTTAAAATTTTCGTTTTGCCAAATTGTCCTTCAGAAAACTATAATAATTTGTTTCCCTTAATAGTGCCCATACCTATTCTTCATATTTTTAGCCTTTTCTGATTTATGGGGAAAAGTTTTAATTTGTTTTTATTTGATCATTAATGATGGGGAAACATATTTATAATTTTGTTGGCTGTTTATATTTTTCTTTTGGGAATTGTGTGGTCCTGTATTATGCAATTTGTTTTTAATTTGATATACCTTTTGAAGGTTGATTTATAGTATCTTCTAACATGGGTGATAGATAACTTATTAGGGTCATTGATTCAGTCATTGATTTTTTAAAGATTTTATTTATTTGAGAGCGAGCGAGGGAGAGTGCGAGCTGGGGGCAGGGAAAAGGAGAAGCAAGCTCCCCTCTGATCAGGGAGTCAGATGTGGGGCTGGATCCCAGGACCCTAGGATCATGACTTGAGCCAAAGGCAGACGTTTAACAGACCAAGCCACCAGGTGCCTCTCAGTCATTTTTTTTTTTAACTTCAATATTTAAAAAATTGTTATAGTTGCTAGCTTTTTTAAATAATAAATTTGTTTTTTATTGGTGTTCAATTTGCCAACATACAGAATAACACCCAGTGCTCATCCCGTCAAGTGCGCCCCTCAGTGCCCGTCCCCCATTCACTCCCATCCCCTGCCCTCCTCCCCTTCCACCACCCCTAGTTCGTTTCCCAGAGTTAGCAGTCTTTATGTTCTGTCTCCCTTTCTGATATTTCCTACCCATTTCTTCTCCCTTCCCTTCTATTCCCTTTCACTATTATTTATATTCCCCAGTGAATGAGACCATATAATGTTTGTCCTTCTCCGATTGACTCATTTCACTCAGCATAATACCCTCCAGTTCCATCCACGTTGAAGCAAATGGTGGGTATTTGTCATTTCTAATGGCTGAATAATATTCCATTGTATACATAAATCACATCTTCTTTATCCATTCATCTTTCGATGGACACTGAGGCTCCTTCCACAGTTTGGCTATTGTGGACATTGCTGCTAGAAACATCGGGGTGCAGGTGTCCCGGCGTTTCACTGCATCTGTATCTTTGGGGTAATCCCCAACAGTGCAATTGCTGGGTCGTAGGGCAGGTCTATTTTTAACTCTTTGAGGAACCTCCACACAGTTTTCCAGAGTGGCTGCACCATTTCACATTCCCACCAACAGTGCAAGAGGGTTATTGCCTGGGATGCATGAGTGGCTCAGCAGTTGAGCGTCTGCCTTTGGCTCAGGCGTGATCCCAGTTCGGGGATCGAGTCCCACATCAGGCTCCCTGCATGGAGCCTGCCTCTCCCTCTGCCTGTCTCTGCCTTTCTCTCTGTGTCTCTCCTGAATAAATAAATAACAGCTTTTAAAAAAATAGTTATTGCACGCCTACTGTGTACTGGTGCTGGGAACATACTGGTTAGCAAAATAGATATGGATCTTAGAGTCTGATGGGACTGTAGAATTAAAAAATTGTGATTAGCATGCGCAAACAAGAGGGTCTAAGCCTAGACTGGCAGATTTGGGAGCATCTGTACAGTCCTAGAAATGAGTAAGATCAGATGATTTGGAGGAAAAGAGAGCAATGAGGTGGCAAGGAGGTGCCAAGCAGAGGGCAATGGCAGTGGAGTTGAGCGGTAGATGGGGTCCTGAACTTTCAGAACCTTGTAGGCTGTCCTATGATTTTGTCCTTTATTCTTAGGGCTCTTGGAAGATTTGGGAGACTTATAGGCTGGAGAGTGGCTAGATGAAATTGAAATTTGCATTTCATGAAAATGATGCTGCCATTAGTGTGTAGGGGCCAGGAGCACTGGCAGGAGAGTGAATCAAGGTGGGGAAGAAGACAAGGATGCCAGGAAACAGGCAGCACTTGTCAGAGGCAGAGTCACTAGTGACTGCTTTGTTGTAGAGAAGACCAAGGAGGGATGTTCCTCAGGGAAGCCTTAGCGTTGTTTAAGCCAGTGGCCTGTGATGATTTTGTTTAGCTAAATTAGACAGGTAGTTTGGTTTTATCCTGTAGCTGAGCAGCAGTGTTTTTTTCCGTTATTTTGCCAGCCTCTTTTTGAAAAAGAAAGGTTCAATAGTATGAAGTCTTGAATTTTTTCAACTCCCAGAGTAGTTTTTTTTTTTTAATTTTTTAAAAAAATTTATGATAGTCACAGAGAGAGAGAGAGAGAGAGAGAGGCAGAGACACAGGCAGAGGGAGAACCAGGCTCCATGCACCGGGAGCCCGATGTGGGATTCGATCCCGGGTCTCCAGGATCGCGCCCTGGGCCAAAGGCAGACGCCAAACCGCTGCACCACCCAGGGATCCCCCCAGAGTAGTTTCAAAGCACTCATTAGTTACTTCCTCTCTACATCCTGTAGCACTTTACATTTATTAAGTTAGAGGCATATTTTATATCAAAGTTTCAATAAATTGTTATGTTATAGTAAGGCTTGCTGGTTATCTGAGATATGTTCTGTATATTTGGCTTTTGTCTAGTTCTTTACTTACAGTTTTCAGTGTAAGCTACCACAAATCTTGAAACTAATTATTTGCCTGATGACAGAGTGAGAGTGAGAGAGAGCAAGCCAGAGCAAGTGCATGCGAGCAGGGAGGAACACGGGGAAGGAGAGGGAGAAAGAATCTGAAGCTGACTAGGAGTTCAGCCCAAAGCCTAACTCAAGGCTTGATCCCAGGACCCCTGAGATCATGATCTGAGCTGGAACCAAGAGCCAGAGGCTTAACTGAGCCACTCAGGCACCCCTACCTTTTTGATAAATGATCATAAATAAAACAAGTTTCTCAGACCAAAGAATAAAAGAATTTGACGGAGTTCCTTATATTCAACTGCTGTTGGCTTATGCATTTTGAATATAATTATGTGCATAACAGTATTACATGTAAAATTAGCAGTCCCAAAAGTTTTTGTTTAAATCTTAAATATGTTGCTGTGTGGCTAAAATATATCAGTATTTTTTTTCTTTTTCCTATTTTTTATTAGCTTTTTGTTTTGTTTTCAATTTTTTTCAGTCTCATGAATTTAAATGACATTTGAGTTACAGAAGTTTGAAATCTGCAAAAGCAATTAGTAACTTCTGATTCGTGTTTTACTAGATAAACAGATTGAATCTGGTTATTTTATTCTCTGAAGGTAAGAATTTTGATGAAAGAAGGGTTAGAGAATCAATGCATGCAAAGTAGCCAAATAGATTAAAAGACTAATTAACTTATTGATTAAAATTTAGCAGTAGATAGCATCTCTCTGAACCCTCTCTTAAGATTAAAGAGAAAATTAGAATGAAATGCAGCATGTTTATAAAGAATCTAGTCCTATCAGATTTCTCCAGTGGGATTTTTTTTTCCTTGTGTTTTGAAAAAATGAAGAGGCATGAGCAATATTTTATGTACTGAATTTTACAAAATCCTTTAAAAATAATTGAGAAGAATATTGAAAAAGATTGACTTTTTTTTTTTTAAACTTTCCTACTTTACTTACAAACATATTCCAATGACTTAGAAAAGGCTGTCTTTATTTCCAGAAAGAAATCCCAGTTGTCATTCTTTGTGGTTTTCTTCTGGCATATCTCTGTGTTGTTTTGGTGACATCTTTTTAGGTCATTCACAGAGTAGACCTTTGTGGTCTTTGAGGTTCCAAAGGTTTCATGTCTCTCAGGCCGATCACATAGTACAGTATTAATATTTATGGCTATGTACTTTCCTGCTTCTATTAAAATAGTTTTTAATTATGTACCTGTCCTAGTTCATTACTGGATTTCTCATCAGAGTAATTTCATTGTTGCGGTAAACTCTTGCACTGGTTTTTTGGTGAGTGGTAAGTAGAGCAGAGTGTTTGCTATGTACTAAGCTTTGTACTGCCAGAGCATTTTGTGTACCCAAAGGATGGAAACAGTACATCATTTTGAATTTTCCCTGTATGTTTGAATAATATTGATTTTCTTTTTCTGTATCTTAGTTTTTAATATGTAGTTTTAACATATATATATATTTTACCTTTTGAATAGATAATACATTCATGTTCAAAATCCAAAAGATGAGAAAAGTTAGTGATTCACTAAAATTATTATATAGCAACCATATTGAGAGTCTTTTTCTCTTTGTAATTCTTCTTTTTTCCCAATTTTTTTTTACTTAATTTAAAAATTATCAAGGAATTTTTAAATATACATAAAGGAGAGTGAATACCACAGGAGTCCTTAGATGTATGGATCTTAAAATACAGATCTAGATTCCCAAGGACCATTACCTATCTCAGGGTGGAAGTCTCTCCCCAAAAAAGTCTTCAGTTTTACTATGCATTTGTTAAAAAGACAAAAATACAACAATTTGGTTGATATGGAAAGATCAGCAAGATAAATTAAGTAATAAAAGTGATGTGCAGTACAGTACATATTGTATATATCTTTTAAAAAATATATGTATTTACATTTGTTTATATATACCTAGAGTAACTTCAGAAGGATACAGTAAGCAACCGGCCGAAGTGGTTACCTGAGTTATTATACTAGGGAAAGAGACTTTGAACTCTTAACCTGAGATTGCTTGCTTATTTTTGAACCATTTGGAAGTATTAAAAATTTAATTTGATTCATTTTAAAAATAAAAATGTACTTAAATTACAATTTAAGAATATAGCACAACAATGGTTATTTCCCCAGGAAAATCTATAAAATTAGATAGAAGTTCCTTTGACTTTGCCAAATAAGCTGTGGACTGATCAGTATGAGAAACAGGCTTTAAAAATTACTTTTTTCTTATCCTCACCCCCAAATGGCAGAGAGCTTATTCAATTGTAACCTTCTTCCTTTCTTTTCTTTTCTTTTTCTTTTTTTTAAAGGCTGGTGGGGTAGCAGGTGTTGCTGTTGACCTGATATTATTTCCTCTGGATACCATTAAAACCAGGCTGCAGAGTCCACAAGGATTTAATAAGGCTGGTGGTTTTCGTGGAATATATGCTGGTGTTCCTTCTGCTGCTATTGGATCCTTTCCTAATGGTAAAAAAAATTATATTGATATTCTCATTGCCAGAAAGCCAAGATAATGAGATTTATCTCCAGGATGGTATATGATGTTACCCCACATAGAATTGCTCATGTGTTGTAGCTTATCTCTTGAATTTATTTTCTATTCATTAACCCATTGCTTTTGTATCAGCTAGTGCTAGAGATCCCATTCCACTGTATTTGTCAACAATAGGAGCAGTCTTTCTAAAATGGTTTTTCTTGTTAAAATTCGCAGTTAGAATCTTGAAAATGTTGTTCTAATATTGGTTGCCATACCTCAGAACAGTGGTTCTCACCCTTGTCCACACAATGGAATCTCTTGGGAAGCTTTAAAAAAATACTGATGCCTGTATCAGCTCCCTAAGTTTAATTGGTCTGGGCTTTGCCTGGGTATCAGGGGGTTTAGTCACTTCCTAGGTGATTGCAGTATGAGGCTGAGTTTAATAACTACTGCCTTGGAGATTCTTTTGGAGCACATGAACCTAAGAGGCCTTAAATTCTGTCTTATCTAAATTGCTCTTAGATGATGCAGCCAACTCCACTAACCTCCTCTTGGATATCTCCTTTAGGTGTCTTGCTTTTGTTGTAGTTTGGAGTCACATTATATGATTTATGGCGCTCTTATTTTGTAATCCATATAATCTGTTTTATTTAATCCATTTGTTGATGTACTTTTTTCAGATACTTATCTCATTTTGCTTACTGACGCTTTCAGTGGCACTCTGAAGCAAACCAAACAACCACCCACCACACACACACACACAATTATAGAACCTCTGTTCTAGGAGATTCTTTTTTTTTTTTTTTTTTTAAAGATTTTATTTTATTTATTCATGACAGACAGAGGGAGAGAGAGAGGCAGAGACACAGGCAGAGGGAGAAGCAGGCTCCACTCAGGGAGCCTGACCTGGGATTCTATCCTGGGTCTCCAGGATCATACCCCAGGCTGAAGGCGGAGCCAAACTGCTGGACCATTAGGGCTGCCCTCTAGGAGATTCTTTTCTTTTCTTTTTTTTTTTTTTTAATTTATTATTTATGATAGTCACAGAGAGAGAGAGAGAGAGAGGCAGAGACACAGGCAGAGGGAGAAGCAGGCTCCATGCAGGGAGCCTGATGTGGGACTCAATCCCGGGACTTCAGGACCATGCCCTGGGCCGAAGACAGGCACTAAACTGCTGAGCCACCCAGGGATCCCCAGTGATCCTAGATTTGATCATAGTGTGGTCACCTGAAGAGGTTAAAAAAGTCCCGATGGGGATCCCTGGGTGGCTCAGTGGTTTGGCGCCTACCTTCGGCCCAGGTCGTGATCCTGGAGTCCCGGGATGGAGTCCCAAGTCGGGCTCCTGGCATGGAGCCTGCTTCTCTCTCTTCCTGTGTCTCTGCCAATCTCTCTCTCTCTCTCTCTCTCTCTCTATCATGAATAAGTAAATAAATAAACCTTTTTTTAAAAAAAAAAGTCCCGATGCCTGTGTTGCACTTTCAAAGATGTGATTTCACTGATCTCAAGTGTGGCCTGGGCATTGGAATTAAAAAAACAAAAACAAAAACTTTTTATGGTATTTCCTTGATCATTCTAAAAGTTCTTTTTCTCTTACAAATTTCACAGAGGAATTAGTGTTGGTAGATGGTAGTATTAGCAATAGTCCATGGAGTACATGGTGCTTCTGGGCTCACAGGACTATTTTAGATTCTTGCCAGCAGGATTTAATAATGTACATGTGGTTTTGAACTTTTGCATTTGTGAGAAAATGCTTTTCTTGCTCTACTTCTTTTTTTTTTTTTCCCCATCCACAGAACATCAGCAGATATATGATGCGGGGTAGATAGTCAAAGTCCCTGTGTTTCAGAAATGGCCTTTTTGTTATTTTCTGTAAATTTTGGTTGAATAGAAGTTTCCTACATGACACCTTTTTTTTTTTTTTTCTTCTTCTTTAACTCTTTGTTAAGGTTCTAGTCCGGGTGCAATAAACCAATGTAACATTCCATGGCTGTAGACTTTTCTGAGAACATATAGTGGTCCCCCCTTATCCGTGGTTTTGCTTTCAGTGGTTCACTTACCTGTGATGAACTGTGGCCCAGAAGCAGCTGATCCTCCTTCTGATGCATCATCAGAAGTCAGTAGTAGCCTAATACTATGTCACATACCTACATCATTCATCTTACTTCATCTCATCACATAGGCCTTTTATCATCTCCCATCATCACAAGAGAAAGGGTGAATACAGTATCGATACTTTTGAGAGACCACATTCACATAACTTTTATTACAGTGTATTGTTATAGTTCTATTTTATTATTATTGTTGTTCATCTCTTACTTTGCCTAAATGATAAATTAAACTTTGGCATAGATGTGTATGTCCAGGAAAAAATGTAGTATGTATAGGGTGTACTATCCATCATGTCAGTCTCGTGCTGGGGCTCTCCCCTGTGGATAAGGGGAGACTGCAGTATTCTGCAGTGGTGAAGACTTGGGGAAGAAGAGGACTAAGGGTTGAAAAAGGAGGAGACAGAAGACCCCTATTCAGGTTCTTTACTTCGATTTAGAAGGGAATGTAGAAAAACCATAGGTTTTTGTTTTTAAAAAGCTAGAAGAGACCTAGGTATCAGCCCAATTTCTGTTCTTTGTTGTAACTTGTCCAGAGTCTCACTTGGAACCTTGTGACATCATTTCTAATTAGTTGGGTTTTCTTGGGTGTCGTCTGGAGAATTTTGGGATTTACATTTCATTTTGTTTTGTTTTTTGTTTTTTAAGTAGGCTCTACACCCAGCGTGGAGCCCAAAGTGGGGCTTGAACTCTTGACTTTAGATCAAGACCTGAGATCAAGAGTTGGTGCCTGTAGGATTTATAGTTCTTTTTTTTTTTTTTTTTTTTAAGATTTTATCTATTTATTCATGAGAGACACACAGAGAGAGGCAGAGACATAGGAAGAGGGAGAAGCAGGCTCCTGGCAGGGAGCTTGATGTGGGACTAGATCCTGGGACTCCAAGATCATGCCCCAAGCTGAAGGCAGATAGATGCTGAACTGCTGAGTCACCCCGGCATCCCAGGATTTACATTTCTAGAAGATTTTGTGTATCACAAAAGTGGCAATATAATCTGAGCAGGTTGAAATGGTTAACCAGGAAAACCTAGGAACTTGTAGCACTTTCTTCCTTCCCTGTGGTTTGGGTGGGAGGATGAAATGTGTAGCAGGTGGAACTTACTGCTGATTGCAGTTAAGGAAATTCTAGCTGCATTTAGTGAGTGTGCTGAAGTAAAGAAAGACTTCTTGAGAACCACTGTGGGATTAAGGACCTATGTTAATTATGTAAAACTGTTTGCATTGGTCATTACTCCTTCAGGGACAGGAGTCCTCATTTGGCCCAGTGTTTCTATTTGTTAGCAGCCTGAGGAGAGTTTAAAAGCTTGTTGACTTTAACAATGTAGAACTGATTTTTCAGTATGAAGCTCTTTTTCTAAGTGTTTTAGACTTTACTATGATTTTGTTCAAACGTCCTTCAAAAGATGAATTTGTCTTTCATTTATCTTTCATGCCTTATCTTTTAAGAAAGTGATAAACATCTTTTGATTAACAGTACATGGCAGGTTTTAAAGCTGTCTTGTGCCTAAGATAAGTTTGTGGTGACAGTGAGAGCTTTTTTGAGATTTGATTTCCAGTTGTAATTAAATAGTTGATTATTTCCTTGATGTAAAGGTGAGATGATATAGCAAAAAGTAGCCATAGTTATTTTGAGTGAACAGCAATAAAACATTATCAAAAAGATATTTTATTTAAAGTATATATTTTCAGTCTTAACCTCTTTATAAATCAGCATAGCTGATTGTTCTATTTTATGTAACGGTAATTAGGATTACAGAAATTTGTATCTTATTCTAGAATGGTTACTAAAAAAATATCAAGTGACTTATTACTACAAAATGATGAATGCCAGGTTTGCTGTTAGGCTTCCTCAGAACTAGGATCGTGTCTTCTGCATTTTTATAAATCCAGGATTGGGCATATAATATGGGCTAAGTAAATTCTGCAAGAGTGGGGCAGGGAGGAAGAGTATGTGTTCACCTATTATCGTTATATCTTACAATTTAATAATTATTGTTGTAAATTTTTTTGAGACCCCTATTTCTTAACAGTTTGAATATATATTTAAACTTTTTGAAAGACTGGCTTGTTTTAAATTTCAGCTGCTGCTTTTTTTATCACCTATGAATATGTGAAATGGTTTTTGCATACTGATTCATCTTCATATTTAATGCCTGTGAAGCATATGTTGGCTGCCTCTGCTGGAGAAGTGGTAAGTAACAAGTTATGTGTGTAAAATACTTACAGAAACCATGCATATATCTTTGGTGCAGATAATACTTTGATTTTTAAAAGACAATTCTTATAAGTTATGAAAGTCTAAAACACCAATAAATGTAAATGGATTAAATACGATAGTTAAAAGATAGAGTCTAGATAGAATGAAAGAAAAATCCAGCAATATGCTATTTTCAAGAGACAGCCTAAAACATATTTATACAGAAAGAATGAAATTAAAAAGATGGAAGTAGATATCCATGCATATTGTGATGGCTTTGTGTTGTGTCAACATAACTGAGCTGGAACTCTATTTCCTAGAACTCCCTTTCCAGGATCATTCCAGGTTATGCTGGCTATAAGATAAACTAGCACAAGATTTGAAAGGTGGAAGTGAAGCAATAGTTGTGTTGATGCTTACAAGGTTGGTGTTAGAATCTGGTCTACAGCCTCTCCAGTTCCTACTGGATCATCTCCTTCAGCTTCTCTAAATTCTGAGACAGATGTGTGGGCTCTGCAGTGAAGAATGCTAGTTTATACTACAAGTCACCCACATCAGTAAGGTTGGTGAGAAACAGATGGGTCAGTTTATCCTTTGTCCTTCCCCATTTCACATCATTTCATCCTTCCCCCTGCCTGCCCTCTGATTTCTGTCCTAACGCTAGATGTAGAATGACTATTCTACATAACCTGCTTAATCAGCTCCCACAATTACAGTTTACACCTATAATAATCCTTTATTCTTATCACTGAAGAGCTGATAGAGTTATGTTAGTGTCAGGCAAAAAAATCACTGAAAGCCAAAAACCAAAGAGACTATCATATAGTGATATAAGGAATAATTCTCTTGGGAGATGCAATAAACTTGATATAATCTCAAAATATAAAGGAGAGATTGCCAGAAGAACAAGGAGAAATACTAGAAATGTAATTTTTTAAAATTTAATTTTTTCCCATCATGATAATTGTACTCTTTAATCCCATCCCCTATTTCACCCATCCTCCCACCCACCAAAACTATAATTTTTGTTGGAGATGTTAACTTCTATCTGTAAAAATCTTAAGACCAGACAGGCAGAAACATTTATTGAGACCATAGAAGATTTGAACAAGAGAATGACAAGATGGGGCTAATGGATATGTGTAGAGCTCTGCACCTAAGAGTTGAAGATTATTTACTTTTTTCTAGCATACTTGGAACATGAATAAAAATGTATGAACCAGTAGTACAACAAAGTGAATTTCAACAAGTAGTGTAAAGACAAGGTTGTACAGATCATTTGGTGTCTGATCATAGTAGAATAAACTTGGAAAGCAATGACAAGATAGGCAGTCCCTCTCTCAATACTATTGTGTTGATATCTGTGTCTGTCCTTATGTCGGTACCACATAGTCTTGATTACTGCAGTTTTGTGCTAAGTTTGGAAATCAGTAAGTAGGAGTCTTCCACCTTTGTTCTTTTCTATCAAGATTGTTTTGCCTATTCTGGTCTCTTGCATTTTCATGTGAATTTTAGAATCAGCTTATCAATGTCAGTAAAAAAGGCAACTTAGATTGTGATAGGGATCACATCAAATCTGCAAATCAATTTTGGAGACAGTTGCTATATTAGAAATACTGAATTTTCTGATGTATAAATATATGGTGTTTTTCTACTTATTTAGGTACTGATTTTTTTTAAACAGTGTTTTGTAGTTTCAGAGTATAAGTTTTATACTCCTCTTGATAATTTATTCCATTTATTCCTTTTGGTGCTATTCTAAATGGAAATTTTTAAAAAATTTCATTTTTGGGGCACCTGGGTGACTTGGTTGAGTATCTGCCTTGAGTGTCTGCCTTCATGATCCTGGAGTCCTTTAATGGAGCCCCATATTGGGCTGCCTGCACAGTGGAGGGTCTGCTTCTCCCTTTGCCTCTCTGTACCTCACATCCCCTGCTTGTGTTCTCTCTCTTGCTTGCTCATTCTCTCAAATAAATAAATAAAATCTTTTAAAAATAAAATTTCATTTTCCATTAGTTCATTGCTACATGTAGAAATGATTTTGTTTTCATATATTGATCTTGTATCTTGTAACTCTGGGGAACTCATTAATCAGTTCTGAAGCTGTTTAGTGGATTCCTTAGAATTTTCTATGCATGAGGTCATATTCTCTGCAAATAGAGGTAGTTATACTTCTTTCTTTTCAGTCTCTATGCCTTCTATTTTATTATTATTTTTTGCCTAATTGACCTGACTAGAAGCTCTAGTACAGTGTAGAATAGGAGTGGCGGGAGTGTGAGTCCTTACGTTTTTTTCTGATCTCAGGAAGGAGGTCTTAGTGTTCCACTATTAAGTATGATGTTAGCTGTGAGGTTTTCATAGATGTTCTTTATCAAGTTGAGGAAGTTGCCTTCTGTTCCTAGTTTGTTGGATGAATTTTTTTTTTTTTTTTTTTTTTTTTTTTTTTTACATTGTGAAGGTTGCATTTTGTCCATGTTTCTGTTCATCTATTGAGGTAATCATGAGACTTTTGTTTTTTACTTTGCTGATATGGTGTATTACATTAATTGGTTTTCAAACATTAAACCACTCTTGCATTATTGGAATAAATCTCACTTGATCGTTGTATATAATACTTTTTACTTAGGGCTAGGTTTTATTTACTGAGGACTTCTGTTTCTTTATTCATAAGAGATAAAAGTCTATACCTTTTATTGTGTCTTGCTAGTTTTGGTATCAAGGTAGAACTGGCCTCATAGCAGGAATTGGGAAATGTTAAGATAATTTAAAAGAAAGTTATTTTAAAGATATATAGTCAAGTTAATTATATCATTTTAGTTGATGAAAACATATCAGATTATATCTGGGAAATCCAGTAGAAAAGGAATTATGGGCAAAAGTCTGTTATACAGAAAAGCAGTATCCCTCTGTGTGATAATATGAATTGTTGAGGTTATGATGTTTGATAAAGACAAAAGATGATCTCTGCTCTCCTTTGTTATTTTTGTGTCTTAAAAAATTATTTTCTTGTATCTAGGATATATAAAACCTCATACTTTTTCATTACTGTAAAATGAGTTTCTTTTTTTAAGAATTTTAATTCTAGTATAGTTAACATACAGTGTCATATTAGTTTCAAATGTATAATACTTGGGCTTCCCGAGGGGAGCCTGCTTCTCCCTCTGCCATTTATTCTCTCATGAATAAATAAATAAAATCTTTAAAAAAATGATTTTTCAGAACCCAAATTAAGTCTGGATTTTTTAAAAAAAATGCTTTCATGATTTATTGAAGTTACAAAAATGATGGGACCAGCAGTGAGTGTATTGATTTCTGAGTGGCAGGGAACACAAGTGGTAATTCTTTCATGAGCCATGGACCCATTTAGGAATCTAATGATTGGCTGTCTCTCCAGGAAATTGAATGCATGAACATTTTGCATAGAATTTCTGGACATTTTCATTCCCTCTACTCTTACTTGAAGTAGGAACTCCTGTGCTTGAAGTGTACTGGAAAATTAGCTTAAACTGCAATTTAAAAGCAATTTATACTTAATTTAAAAACAATCCTTTAACCTATTATCCCAGGTTTAGATTTTTTTCTGTGATTATGTTCTGATTTTAGAACCTCATTATATGCTGTATTTTTTGAGTATATAAAAGAATAACAAGTTATGAGAGTTTCAGTGTCTCTCAGAATGTGAAACTGTCCTTGTGACAGCTCTTGCCTCATTATTTTAGAATTGCATGTTGGTTAAGCTGAAATATTCTCATAAATTCAGTATTTAGTTTATATTTTATAGCATTTTGCCGAAAACAGGCAGCAAAAAGAACTTGGCCTCTTACTTCATCTCACATGGGGCCATCTTGCCTGAAAGCTAATTTGCCATGTCAAAGGATAGGCTTTCTTAAAATTTTTTTTTAAAGATTTTATTTATTTATTCATGAGAGACACAGAGAGAGGCAGAGACATGGGCAGAGGGAGAAGCAGGCTCCCCTCGGGAAGCCCAATGGGAGCCTCAATCCCAGGATTGTGACCTGAGCCAAAGGAAGACACTGAATCACTGAACCACCCCCAGGTGCTCTGGTTTTCTTCAATTTGAATACTGAAGCCTTTGTCATTGTGTTCTTTGTGTGAACTCTAGGGTGTAGGAGCTGGGGTAGGTAGATGTGAGCTAGGAAACAAGTGTTTATACCCTAGAGATAAACAGTTCTGGGACAGTCATATTTTTATTACGTCTCTCAGGATTTCTGTGGTCCCTTAGATGGTAAGGCCTAATGTCAGATACCTTTTTATAGTTTCTGTGGTGCCTGGAGAACTTTAAAAAGAGAAGCAATCAGTAGCGGGTATGTAGATTGACTTCACAGGTGAGACTTATCTTGATGGTATTTGATTGATTTTAAATTTAGTTACAGTGTCCTATGTTGAAAAGATTTTTAGAGTGTGTGGAAATGTTGATTATGATGCTCCAGTTATCTTTGTACTTTTTTTTTTTTTAAGATTTTAATTATTCATTTGAGATAGCGCAAATGGGGGCAGAGAGAGAGGGAGAAGCAGGCTCCTCACTTAGCGGGGAGCCTGATATGGGGCACGATCCCAGAACCCTGAGATCACGACCTGAACCAAAGTCAGATGCTTAACCAACTTAAAAAAAAAAAAAAAGATTTTATTTATTTATTCATGAGAGACACAGGCAGAGGGGGAAGCAAGCTCCCTACAGGGAGCCTGATGTGGGACTCCATCCTGGATTCCGGGATCAGGCCCTGAGCCAAAGGCAGATGCCCAATTCCTGAGCCACCCAAGCGTCCCTTTTTTTTTTTTTTTTTTTTAAAGATTTCATTTATTTATTTGAGAGAGAGAGAGAGAGAGAGAGCGAGCACGTGGGCAAGAGAGCACATGCATGAGTGGAGGGAGGGGCAGAGGTTCCCTGTTCAGAAGTTCCCTTCAGGGGGTTTGATTGCAGGATCATGGGATCATGGGATCATGACCTGAGCCAAAGGCAGATGCTTGGACTGAACCACCTGGGTTCTGTCTTTATACTTTCTTAAAAATACTTACCAAAGCCATTCAGTATCTATTTTCTCAATAAATGCTTGGGAAATGTATATACTGCCTTCCTATTTTAGTACCTTGTTTCAGATTCATGGATCGAAGATCTTTGGTTTCAGATTCATACAGGTGTGGTTGCTAGAAATAAGAGAAAGAAATAGGAGAATTTAGGAGAAGCAATTTTCATGGGTAAAATAAAGAGCAATGGGAAACATTTAAAGCTGTCAATGGTCAGAAAGGTTTAGAGACCTAGAGAAAATAAATAGTTTCGTTCCCTCATTGTTCTGTAACACATACTTTGATAGAAGATTGTTAATTTGCAAATAGATTCTTAGAAACAATAACCTATTGTTATTGTTGGTATCCTTTGTGTCCACAATTGCTTTGTTGTAGCACTTCTAAGTATATGAAAGAAAGAAAAGCACAGTGCCCTAATAACCATCCCCTGTAGCAGCACCTTGATTAAAACTTAATGATGAATCAATAAAACTATAATTACAACCTTCTACCTTATGTTTGTAATTTGGAATACAGTAAAATCAATCAAATAAGATTTAATATGTAACAACAGTGAGATAGTCTTTTGTGCCATTTTTATTAGGAAGTTTGCTGCACCAAATCTCTAAATCCCTGCCTCAATTATTTTGCAGCTCAGCTTTCATCAGACACAGAAGAAGCCCTGTGAGAAGTAGAATCTGTAATTAGATCAGAAGGGTTGGGGGCAGGTTTACTCTAATACAGCAGATGCTGTAACATTACAGCTATAGTGATATTTTAAGTCTTTAAGATTTTACTTTTCCCAGGTCTTATCCTACTTTTGGCTTAAGTTCATATTGTTTGCAGAAATAAAAGAACATTGACATTTCTTTGCAGCCTAATGTAGCCACTCTGAATTTAATGTGTACATGGGTGACAGATGTGTGGATGTCCCTATATACATAGATGCAGGTTGATTATCCTTTTTGGCCACATTCTAATTTGGGATTGAGAAAGCTAGGAAATATATCATGTTTTGTAGATACTTTTCTGACAGCTTCTAATAGTAGTTCTCCAAGTGCAGCCCAGAGAGCACCTACTTTAGATTCAGTTGCCTGGGCAGGTTACAAATGATGATTTTTGGAGATGGCACCCGGAATCCTGCATTTTATTTTATTTTTTAAAAAGATTTTTATTTGAGAGTGGGAGAGAGAGAATAAGCGGTGGGGAGGGGTGGGGGGTAGAGAGAGGGAGAGACAGATGCAGACTCCCTGCTGAGCAGAGAGCCCAATGTGGGACTTGATCTAGGACCCTGAGATCATGACCTGAGCTGAAGGCAGATGCTGGATTGACTGAGCCACCCAGGAGCTCTGGAACCCTGCATTTTAAACAAAATTCCTAGGTATTCTGGTACTCAGTGATATTTAAGCACCACTGATTTAGAGTCATCAAAAATTTAAATGTATATTCCACTACTAAATGTTTTTACTGAATTGGTTCAGCAGTCCCACACTGAGGAATATGTTAGTTAGCTAGTGGCTCAAGGAGTGCCATATACTGATCAGAAGTGCAATTCCTTTTGTCTTCCTCAGAATTATAAACTTTTAGACCTACTAAAAGGCCTAGTTTAATAAAGACTGGCTAGTTCTGAGGGTGGCAGTGCACTCAGACATGTCGATTTGGATTTTGGAAATAAAGTGAGGGTGGCACCAAGACCTGACATTTCCTTCAAGGCCCATGCCATCTAAGATGCCTTGAAAACAAAGGCAATTTATGTTGTTTAGCTTATCTACCAACTGACAAGGTCCTTGGACCTTCTATGTGCTGTAGTCCATACAGGGCTCATTGGTTATAAGCATATGGATTAAGTACATCATTAGCACCTCATTTTTTTTTCCAGCTTTCCCACTGAATTGGCTATTTGGAAGTTCATGCCTTGATTCAGTGAGGAGTGTTTGTCAGCAACAAAACACATGTTAGTTACCATTGTGTTTTCCCAAGTGGGACTTAGGCCATTTTTGATTATGTTAATATGTTTTAAAATACATTTATAGGGGCACCTGTCTGGCTATGTCAGGGGAGCATGCAACTCTTTTTTTTTTTTTAAACATATTTTTAAATTTTTTATTTATTTATGATAGAGAGAGAGAGAGAGAGAGGCAGAGACACAGGCAGAGGGAGAAGCAGGCTCCATGCACCAAGAGCCCGATGTGGGATTCGATCCCGGGTCTCCAGGATCGCGCCCTGGGCCAAAGGCAGGCGCTAACCCGCTGCGCCACCCAGGGATCCCGAGCATGCAACTCTTGATTTCAGGTTGGTCAGTTTGAGCCCACAAAGGATATAGAGATTTCTTTAAAAAAAATTAAGGATCTCCTGAGTGGGTCATCTGATTAAGCATCCAGCTCTTGGTTTTGGCTCAGGTCATGGTCTCAGAGTTGTGAAATCAAGTCCCATGTCGCACTCCTCACTCAGCAGGGAGTCTGCTTGAGATTCTCTCCCTCTTCCCCTCCTCTTCCCCCTCCACTCCCCACTCATACACTCTCTCTCAAATAAATAAATCTTTATAAAAAGACCCTGAATTCCTTAAAAAAATTTTTTATATGTATTTATAGTGGTTTTTTTTTTTAAGATTTTATTTATTCATGAGAGACACACAGAGAGAGGCAGAGACATAGGCAGAGGGAGAAGCAGGCTCCCTGCTGGGAGCCTGATGTGGGACTCAATCCCAGGACCTGGGAACACAACCTGAGCTGAAGGCAGATGCTCAATTGCTGAGCCACCCAGGCGTCCCGTTGTGCACATATTTAAACTCTCTAACAGTCTTCTGAGTTCAGTCAGCTAAGCACACCCTACTTTTCAGCTGTCTCCGCCATATGAGCCTGAGTGAAAGTGAATGTGCAGAGCAGGGAGAAGAGGGGGACAGGACCTGAGAGTCTGTCTGGGCATGGCATGGCCCATGTCTGGTGATGATCCTGCTTAAAGTATAAGCATGAATGTACAAAGAAAATTATCAGGGAAGCTTTATAAAGAACAGTTTTCCCCACCATCCCTCCAGTTTTTCTTTTTTTAAGATTTTATTTATTTATTTTAGAGCAAGAGAGGAGTGAGAGACTGAGCAGGGAGAGGGATAAAGAGAGAGGGTGAGAATCTTAAGCAGAGTGTGGGGCTTGATGTGAGGCTTGACCCCAAGACCCCAAGATCATGCCCTGAGCTGAAATTAAGAGTTGGCTGCCCAACCAACTGACCCACCCAGGCTCCCCCATCCCACTAGTTTCTTAATGACTTCCTTCTTTAACACATTTCAGTTTGTTTTCTGTTTTATAGATTTTCTTTTCTTTCCCTGTTATAGTATGCAGCATTAGTTCAGATGATATTGATTCATCATCTAGGAGAGTGTATTTCATTGACTATCTTGTTTAATTAGTGGTCAAGAGGGAAGGGAAGCTCTGTTGGCTTTTTATTTAAGAGCAGCATCAGTTTTTGGAACACAAATTAAGTTCAGTTTTATAGAAATAGTGAACAAGATTTTCATGTAAGATGATGAAGTTGAAATAGTTTCAAGCCACAAGAGTGTTACTTGGTCAGTTATTGCCATTACAGTGTAAGGAGGAAAACCAAATACTTCTCTCCAAGGACCAAACTAGTGATGATAGGATTAGTTACTTCTGAGCAAGTCTGCATTTGACAAACCTTTACATTTTCAGATGTTATTTTGTTAAAATTAGGGTTCTTGGTGGCATAATGAATTAAATGCCACTATTACAAAATTGCTTTGATTTGTAATTGTATACTTTTCAATATTTGAGTGCCTATTCTCTGTCGGACACTGTGATGGGTGCTTAAAAACACAGAATAAGAAATTTTGATTCCTGTCCTTGGGGAACGTATAAATAAATTGGATATGTTTATTATAGAACTAGAGAATACATGAGGATTTCTGTAACGAGGTAGCATATGGATCATAGATGGCAAGTAACACAGATCAGAGTTGGAACTCTGACTTGTCACATAGCTTATTTGCTGTGTGTCCGTTGACTATTTACTTAACCTCACTGTGTTGCCGTTTTCCTTATCTAAAAAAACAGGATTAATGTGCCTCACTTACAGTTCTTCTAAGGATTAAGTGATACATCACTTAAGTGCTCAGCCTAGCATCTAGTCCAGTAAATATTGGTTCCAGTCCATGTCACACCAAGTGCAGGATGTAGCACAATTTTAGAGTTTTAGAGTTTGGGGAAGGAATCACTTCAGAAGATGATGAAAATTCAGAGAATTTCAGTGACTCGTTCAAGGTTTCCCAGCTGCTGTGGACTGTAAAACACTATTGTAGAATGAATGGTTAGACAGACACTTCTCTGCATACTTCCAGGAGCACTTTCGTCTTTTACTTTTCATAATATTTTAAAAATGGCAAAAGTGATGCAGAATTGGCAACGAGATGTGTATTACTCTGTAATATTGTGAATTCTGAACACTTTGTTTTGTTTTTTAAAGATTTTATTAAGTGATCTCTATACCCAGTGGGGCTCGAACTGACAACCCAAGATCAAGAGTTGCATGGTCCACTGACTCAGCTGGTCATATGCCCCGTTGTGGGTTTCTTAAAATAAGAAAAGGTTAGAGTTCTAAAATGTGCTGTTGGTTACTATGGTGGACAAAGAAATGGTCTCCTAAAGATATCCTAGACCCTAAAATCTGTGAATATGTTATCTAGCATGGCAAAAAGGACTTAGCAGACAAGATCAAGTTAAGGATCTTGAGATGGGAAGATTTTCCTGGATTATCTAGGTGAGCCCAGTGTAATTATAAACATCCTTACAAGAGGAATACAGGGAAGCTGAGGAGAGAGGCTTTAAGATGCTGTGCTCTGTCTTAGAGAGGGACCACAAACCACAGAATGCGGGTAGCCTCTAAAAATGAGGGAATAGATGCTCCCTTAGAGCCTCCAGAAGGAATACCACCTGGCTGACAATTTGGTTTCAGCTCAGTAAGACCTCCAGAATTTTACGAGTAAATTTGTGTTATTTTAAGCCTCTTACTGTGTGGTAATTTGTTAGAGCAGCAATAGGCAACTAATATAGTTAGCATTAGATGTCAGTCTCCTCCACTATCAGATTTTATGTGTGTTGAAGTCTACACCTCTGTCCATGGGGTTTTTGTCACCTCCTGTGAAACCACAGCTCATTTCTGTTACAGAAAGGAACAAAAGTGAAAAAGCCATTTAAGGCTAAAGTTTTCTGTAGAATTGTGTGAACAGCCTTCACAGACAAAGCCTAAAAGATGATGTAATTATTTTTGTTGAAAAGATTATTAACCTGATAATCCAGACTTCTGCCTAGAGTCTGGATTATCAAGGATAGTAGTTTTGTCAGAGACAAGACTAACAAAAATGAACAATTTTTATTCTAGTGTCTATTGGCTGTTTATATGAGTGGAAAGAGTCTAGATGTAAAGAATGTATTATGGGGGGACGCCTGGGTGGCTCAGTGGTTGAGTGCCTGCCTTCAGCCCAGGGTGTGATCCTGGGGTCCCTGGGATCGAGTCCCATGTTGGGCTCCCTGCCTCCCTCTGCCTGTGTCTCTGCCCCTATCTCTGTGTCTCTCATGAATAAATAAAATCTTAAAAAAAAGAAATGTATTATGAATTTAGGTGCCCCATCAGTGGATAAAATTTAAACTCTAAGGATGGTAAATCAGGAGTTAGAAAATTGCTGTTAGGATTATTTTATTGGCAGCTGTGATTCCATTAGTAACCAGGAGATGGCAGAGTTGACACACAGATGAGCTGTTCCATCCTAGAGGTTTTGATTTTAAATGGTGGTCTAGAAAGGTACGTTAGGTATTCTTAATTTGGAAACCTGCTTCCCAGAATTTTGAGAATTGTACAAAGAAGGTGAAATAAAATACAACTAAGTAAGTTGTGCATTTCAGAAATTTTCAGGGTGTTGAGGTTCCTCTCCCTCTTACTCATTTATCACATTGGAGTTTACTCTGCAAAGCCCAAAGCAGCCTTTGCTTTGAATGTGATTAAATTTTGGCTGTATTCCCCTTATTTAGGTTTCTCTGTTGAGCTTACTGTAGGTTTACCTGTCTAAACATGAAGAATTAACTCATACTGAACTTTGAAACTTTAATTTCATTGGGTGTACATATATATGATAGATCTTTGGTGAGAAATAATTCTCGAGATGATAACCAAAAGATATGGGTTTCACCCTTACTTCCTAACCCAAGTAGTGCTCTGACCCTCCCTAACCTTTGTCTCAGATTGATATGTATTTAATCATGCTGACAATTGGCTTCTAGTATCGGAGGCCTATTAACAGGCTGTTGATTAGGTTTCACCAAGAAAAATAAAAATCAGACAAGTTACTGTGAGCTGCGTTGGCCTGGTTGGGGAAAGGATGTTAATGGAAGACACTATTGGTGATGCCCAGTGACCTTGAAGAGCATTTCAAGAGTGAGAGGACAGGGGTGCCTGAGTGGCTGAGTCTGTTAAACATCTGCCTTTGGCTCAAGGTCCTGGGATTGAGCCCTGAATTGGGCCTGCTCAGTGGGGAGCCCATTTTTCCCTCTCCCTCTGCCTCTCCCCTGACTCCTGTGCCTGCACACACCCTCTCTCAAATGGATACATCTTAAAAAAAAAAAAAAGATAAGTGAGACAGTGACAGGTTGGCTGTGTAGAAGGTAGGTGGCTGTGGCAATGAAAGAACCAGAAAGAACCAGATTTAGCAGCATCTCTCTCCCTTCTTCTTCCTCCTCTGCCCTCATACCTTTTATCAAACGGGAGGGTGAAGTTCACTGTAATTTTTCCCCTTTTTACACATTTAGTCTTAGCACCATAGTTTTATATCTTGGTGGTTAGTTAATGCTAGATGGAGACATTCAGGTCTCCATTGCAAAAAACAATTCAAGTTAAACACGTCAAGTAAGTTTTTATTTACGTCAAAGAAAGAAAAACCTTGACAGCTTCATTATCAATTTTTAATCTGAAGTTTGTCATGCTTTTTGGTATGTTTAATTCTAATGAAGCCAGTATTACATTTTAATGCTGACAAAAGATGGGAACATATATTTTCTTTATGTAAAATCTTAGTCATTTTGTCTTCTGATAGACCTCTGACATATAAAACACTCTTGGGTTTAATGAAAATGCCACCATTCCTGTGTCATGGAATCATACTGAACCCTAGATTTGTGAGGAAAGAATGCTCTAAAGAATGGATTTACCAAGAGACCCACAGATAACATTATTTCCTTTCATGGAATCACAATCCTGTAACATGTTTTTGTTCTTGTGCAGTGAAATACCCTGTTGTGGCTCAGATTCAAATCCAAGAAAGATCAGAGTTAATAGAAAACCAAATTGAAGGCAGTGGAGTCACTGGAAGAAATAGACAGTGGCCTCTCTCTTATGCCAAAATTGCCATGCCGTGCAAGTCAGGAAGCCGTGCTGGGGTGCTTTGTACCTCTTCAGTTAGCGAGATTGTTTTTCATCTGAGAACCTTTTCAAAGTTTTTGTTTTGCTTCTGTATTTTTGAGAAATAAAAATATAATGTAAGAACATGAAGGGTTATGAAGCATGAAGTTCCATAAATATTTATACCAAGCCACACAAGGAGACAATTCCTATTTTCTTGACATATTGGGGTTGTACTTCACTCTTGACCTCTTGAATTGAAAAATACAAGGAGTTAGTGAGCCTTTTTCCTTCTTTTCTCTTTTCTTTTTTATTTATTTTCATTTCTTTAATGAGTTTTAGATGGTAGGAGCTATCCTTTTAGGTTCATGTAAGTTTCAATGATCTTTATTTTCTGTCCTTGTTTATAAGTATGACTTTAAAAGTTTACACACTTATCAAGAATAACATGATTTATGCCCAGTTTTAGGCCTTAGTGGTAAGGTGTTTAATTTGTTTTTTGCATGTGTGATTATCTCTAAATTAAAAATAAGTATTTGTCAAGGCTAATAAGTAGGATTGCATTGAAAAGCATATTTTAAAATTATTTTTAAAGATTTTATTTTTTATTAGAGTGAGAGAGGGAGAACATGATTTGGGGGAGGGTCACAGGGAGAGGGAGAAACAGACTCACCGCAGAGTGGGGAGCCCAATGCGAGGCTCAATCTCTGGACCCTGAGATCATAACCTGAGCCAAAATCAGATGCTCAACTGCTTGAGCTACCTGGACTCTAAAAAGCGTTTTTTCAAATTAGCCCTTTCATTTTATTTTCTCCCTCATTTAAAATCTTTGGTCCATAGCAGATATATTTACTCTTTGATATTATGTTTTTTTTTTTTTAATTTTTATTTATTTATGATAGTCACAGAGAGAGAGAGAGAGGCAGAGACACAGGCAGAGGGAGAAGCAGGCTCCATGCACCGGGAGCCCGATGTGGGATTCGATCCCGGGTCTCCAGGATCGCGCCCTGGGCCAAAGGCAGGCGCCAAACCGCTGCGCCACCCAGGGATCCCTCTTTGATATTATGTTAAAGAAAGTAATCAAGTAGTAACACCTGTTGGGTTTAGAGAATTTAGAAATGCTGGTAGGCAGAAAAGAAGTAGCAAAATTACCTGTAATCCCACTTTGTGTGTGTATGTGGGCAGGGGGCTGTCTAGGGTGCTGGGGTTGGGAACTAGTTGAAGCTGGGGTGGTTAGTAGGATAGAAGATGAGGTGTAATCAGCTGACGAGCAGTCTTGGATCTATTGCTGTGTGCATTATTGACAGTAAAGGAAAAGCCCTTTTGATTCCTTCTTTCAACCTATTTGAAATGGCTGTCATGTGAACACTAGATGATGCTGTTCTAGCTGTTAGGGATTCAGAATAAGTAAGTAAATAAGCAAAGTGTTTCTTGCCATTGAGGCCCTCATAGAGAGGAGAGATGGACTTAGAACAAAGTATGAGGATTGATACAGGCAAGACAAGGGAGGAGAGGTTCTGGGCTGACAAAATAATGCATGTCCATTAAGAGTCCAAGTTTTTTAGGTTGAAAAAATACCTTTTGATGTCTTGCACTGAGCATGTACATTATCCCTTTTTAACTATAATTTTTTGCTTATGAAGAAAATTTCAATTTTCACAGCAGTTACTTCTTTTTTAGGATGTAATTAAATTATATATTTTAGGTTGCCTGCCTGATTCGAGTTCCTTCAGAAGTGGTTAAGCAGAGGGCACAGGTATCTGCTTCTTCAAGAACATTTCAGATTTTCTCTAACATCTTATATACAGAGGTGAGATGTATTTTTAAACTATTTTTCTTTATTGAGAAAGGTTTTATAGTAATTAATATGAATATTGTGATTTTTCAGATCAGAAGTCTTAGAAGAGACCATAAAGCTCAATTTAATGCCCAATCACAGCAGCTTTTTATACTAACGATATCTCTGCCTTTCCGTTTTCAAATTTAATTTTAATTTTTTTCCCCAAATTTCTAAACAGCACATATTGAGTTGCGTATATGTTCTACATTGTAATTGTCCTGTACTAGTTTCAGAATCAGACATGGAATAAATTGTGAAAATGTGGAGTAAATAAAGCTGTCATAATAAAATGTTACTACAAATTTGAGGACCTGAGGAAGAGAAGTATAAGAATGGACATAGAGGGACGCCTGCTCAGTGGTTGAGTGTCTGCCTTTGGCTCAGGGCGTGATCCTGGAGTTCTGGGATCGAGTCCCACATCGGGCTCCCTGCATGGAGCCTACTTTTCCCTCTGCCTGTGTCTCTGCCTTCTCTCTGTGTCGCTCATGAATAAATAAATAAAATCTTAAAAAAATGGATATAGAGACTAGCATTATAACGTTTATATTAAAATTAATTCCTTTTTTACTTGTTAATGTTATGGGTCAGAAGTTAATCTTGCTGTCCATGTCTCTAGGGACCATCGAACTGCTCTTCTTTGTATTCTTTACAGAAGCCTTTCTTTTTTTTTTTTTTTTTTTTTAATAGTAATTAGTCATGTGGAAATTTTCAATGTGTCTAGGTTTTAGAAAACATTTTTCTTAATGGTCCCTTTGTCACTTAGGTGAGGAGATACTGAGTATTTAATCATAGGACCATGAGAGCAACTCAGTAAAGGGACCTTGTTGTTAGTCAGGTGGACAGTTAAATAAATCAGGGCTTGTCCAGAGATATTTATTACCATGGAGAGATTATTAATGAATTTCTGATGTCTTCTGATTGAAACTATGAAATATAATTCTATTTTTATATGAAAGGACGATTGGCATTTGGTGCATTTGCTTTTCGGAATTTTTTTTTTGGAATATTTTTATATAAAACATCTCAAGTATAATTTTCAGGAGCAGAAATTTTGAAAACAATTGAAGTGGTCAGTTTGATTATTTTAGAGATGTTCCTATTTAAGGGGAACTGACCTGAGCCTTATATACTTTAGGTCGGTTTGTAACCTTTAACGTCTTATGGAACTGTGCTCATTGTGAATGTTTTAAAACTCTGACTTCAGAAAAGGTAAATTTGCCTTTCTCAGAATGTCATTCCAAACTTTATGCTATTCTGACTTTCTGAGCTCTTGGTCTTTTGTTTGTTTCAGGGCATCCAAGGATTGTATCGAGGCTATAAAAGCACAGTTTTAAGAGAGGTAACTCACTTAATTTCCAGTATTGAAGTATGAAAGAATGCTATGCCTTTTTGAGTAAATTTATTCAGAGAAATTTTTATTTAAAAAATAAAAAAGGGGAATTATGATCACTTTTTGAAACACTGTTTAGTCTTATCCCGGTTCTTAGCCCTGATGAATGGGCAGAATGGGTTTGCTGGAAGAATTGTCCTCCAGATGAAAATGGCACTCATCCTGCGCTTCATTGTTGCTAGAGTGGCCAGATGTTTTCGGCTGAAATAGCCGAAACAACTACTAAGAAACAACTACTAAGGGTAACGTACCAAGTTAATAATTATCAGAATACACAGAATTAATGAAAAATTGGTAATGAAAGAAGCACTTGAAGAGACAAGTGTCTCAGAAGTCTGTATCATGCAGTCAACTCTTGCCTTCCTCATAACAAGATATGAGCTGGGAAGTTCCATCTGGACTGGAGTGCTGGCCATGTGGGTGGCTTGCCACGCAGTGTGCCCCCAGCAACCACTTAACCTTTTGCGACTTCTAACACTGAAATTCTGGGATCCATTACATTTCTTCTTCTTTTAGTTGAAAAAGCAAAATGATTTTAGTATATTCTTATGGGAAGTATGTTTTAATTTTTACCTCACGTAGAGAACGATATTTTGAAGTTCAAAAGTTGATTTATACAAGATTTATGACAAGTCTTTGGTTTGGGATATAATTTTCTTTCTTCCTTTCTTTCTTGCTTTATTGAGGTGTAATTGACAACTAAAGTAGTAAGATATTCAAAGTGTACAATGTGATGATTTGATGTATACATATATATATTGTGAAAAGGATTGGGACAGATTTTCTATTAAATAAAATACAAAGAGGAATCTGCATACCTATGCTCTGTATTCTTTTTTTTCTATTTGGAATCCCCTAGGTGCTAAAATGTTTGCATTTATAAAAATGTTTTTAATGTAAATAAACATTGCTATAATTAGTAGAACATTGAAATTATTTGAAGTCCCTAATTTTATTCCCAGGTTGTTTTTGTTTTGTTTTTTTACTATAGACTACAGTCTCTTTTATGAAACACCAACACTGGTACATGTTATTTGAAGCTTTGATTTCTGCAATGTAACAGCCTTTAGGGTAGTGTGGTGTGGTTAATGTAGATATTTGAAAAACTTATTTTGAAGGAAAACTGAATGTTTCAAAATTAGTTTATTTGTGTGATGGTGAGCTTCTGTTTTTCAAAACTATCACCCATACTATATCTTCATTCTGTACTTATTTTCTAACTCACTAAACATGTGTGATTTACTCAGATTTCACTAGAGTGCAGCAAACCAGGGGTGGGGGGACACTGAACCTTTTTTTATTTTTCTGAGAGATGCTGAATAAATGAATATATTTA
The DNA here is from genome assembly GCF_003254725.2 of Canis lupus dingo. Lineage (NCBI taxonomy): Eukaryota > Metazoa > Chordata > Mammalia > Carnivora > Canidae > Canis > Canis lupus. The sequence continues at coordinate 25,332,964 of NC_064262.1, read as the reverse complement.
TGTGCCAGGCAATACTGGTTTTGCATACAAACAGATAAAACACATGGTTACAACTGCATTCTATTCTTTTAAAAATTTGTTTTGACATATGTCACACTAATAATTAATTTCTAGGCTTCAGATTTTGCAAATAGTATGACCCTACCAAGATGACTTTGTTTACTGAAAATGGCAGTGCTTTGTTGGAAATTTAATTGGGGTCTTCTGCATTATGCGTATTCATAAAAGATCCTTCAGAACTGATTTTAGGTGAAATATTGCTTTTGTACAGATTTTCTGATAGAACGAGAGAAGAATTATCACTGAATGAAACATAGCTTCTTTTCAGAATGAGAAATATAAGAAGTGATATATCTACTTTAAACAAAATTTTTACATTACAAATAGTTTCAATTCCTACATTATTCTGACACCAATATCAAATCTTTTTGCCAAGAGCTTGTCTGATTGTTTCAATAAGAAAATACATTGAAGCCTTAGTGAGAATCACCAGGAAACTCATATGGTTATTCTGTGTACAATTTTTCCTTTAAAACATGTTTTATCTCCCTAGTGGTAGCCTATTAGAATGAGATTGAAGTTTGAATCCATGCATTATAAGATAGATTATGTCTGTTCTTTAGATTTTGTGAATGCCGTCCTTTTTTTTCTTTTTTTCTGTGTTTGATGTTTTTGGAGATCGAGTGTTTATCCCTTATGTTCTCTTAAATTATTTTAGTTACTGTGAATTTTAGATGGAGTCTAAGCAAGGTCAACAGATTATACCTCATCCCTTCAGTATTCGTTTGTCTCATGATCTTGGACAAATTAGATGCGGCCAAGGACTGTGCTGGAGTAGTGTCATTGTAATAAGATGGAAATGGGGAGCAAAACCACAGCTGCTTTCCTAGTCAGACTAATTTCAGAATGTCCATTGTCCTGAAAGTTCTATGGAGAGCAGCCTCATGATCTTCTTTGTGAATTAAAAGGACTTCTAAAGAGGAAGAAAGCTGAGAAAGGCAAGTTGTTTCAAAAGAAGTAAGAATGAGTTAAGCTCTGCAAATGCATTTTATCCATAGATTCTCCTTAGCATCATTTTAAAAGTCCTTACTCTGTGTTGGACACCATGCAGAACATTTTTGTCCTCAAGGATTTATGTTCTTGTGGGAAAATGACTAGGAATAGACAACTTTATAGTGCTCTGGTGATACATAGGTACAAAATGTGGCTGGGGTATAGAGGAAGCAGTGCTTGAATGGTACTTAGTATTTGTTGCATTGATATAAATGAAATGTTGACTTAATTCTCAAAGGGGTGGCAATTAGAAATAGTCAAGGAGACAGGCAGTGGCAGATGTAACATTATGAGCAAAGGCACAAGGGTGTAAAAGCACCTGTATACCTTGCTTAGCTCAGCAGCATTGAGGTTTTCATGCCTACAGAAGAGGCAAGAGTGATTTCCCTCTACCTCAGTTCAAGTGAGGATGCTGCAAGGAGGCACTCAACCAGGTAGGGTATTTGCAAGAAGAGGTTGAGCCTCCCTGTAGCTGGATCCCTGCCAAGGGACTGTAGTACAGCACATGCGAGTAAGCCTTGGAAGAGCCTAGCATGTGTCCCCCAGAATTTGGAGGCTAAGTTACTGGTGTTTGACTCTTGTCTGCATAAGTCTGATGGTAAGATGGCAGTTGGAGCTGCCTCAGTGGCAGGGAAGATGTTGCCATTGTGATCATGAATGACTCCAGACTTCTTTTTGGTAGATAAGAGTAGCTGCTATGGAGAAGTAAGATGGATAAGGATTATCTCCTTTCTCTCCCCACAGCTTTGCTGCCAGGCTTCAATGAAAGCAGCTCTCCCACCAAACTCTGTTACACATGCAGTCAAAATCAAGCAGACCAAACAGATCACTCAACCTGTTCTATAAGTTCATTGAAGCCTTGGATCTGTCCCTTTAGGGCCTCCAAATTACCACGGATTGAAAAGCTCACTTCTAGGTAGCTTTTCCATTGTAGTTACCCTTCTTGTCTATTTTAGACAGTAGAATTCCCCTCATGCAGTGGCTGGAAATGGGTACCTTTAGGAATCAAGCCTCAGGATTATTCTTCAGTGTCTACCCCAGCTCTGTTGTCTGCTTCCTCAGTTTCTCTCCCCCTCAAACTCTTTCTTTCTTTCTTTCTTTCTTTCTTTTTTTTTTTTAAGATTTTATGTATTTATTCATGAGAGACACATAGAGGGGCAGAGACACAGGCAGAGGGAGAAGCATCTCCATGCAGGGAGCCCGACGTGCGACTTGATCCTGGAACTCCAGGATCACGCCCCGGGCCAAAGGCGGTGCTAAACTGCTGAGCCAGTCGAGCTGCCCTGCCCCTCAAACTCTTGATGTTATATAAATCTGTATGTTTTATCAGAGACATAGGTGTTTATGTCATAGGTGTTCATTTGTTTCTTTAGCAAAATATTTTCGGGGTGACTTTTTTTTAATCACTTTGTAAAGATGACCATCTCAATTTTATGCTTGCATAGTATTCCAGTGTATACATGAGCCATTGGTTTCTTGTTGGTGGACATGACAAACATGTTGCAGTGAATGTTCTTGTTCTTATGTCATTTTGTATTTGGTTGAGGATGTTTGTAGATTAAATACCCAAAGTGAGATTGCTTGGCTAAAGGTGTATTACATTGGTAATTTTGATACATATGGCCAGTTTGCCCTTCGTGGAAATACCAGTCGACACTGTTTTTTTTTTTTTTTTAAAGACTTTATTTATTTATTAGTACAAGCAGAGGGGAGAAGGAAAAACAGGCCTCCCTACTGATCAGGGAACCCAGGGCAGGGCTTGATTCCAGGACTCTGTCTGTTGAGGCAGACACTTAACCGACTGAGCCACTCAGGCACCCCACAGTTGACACTTCTGTCAGCAATTTAGGAACTCTTTTCCTGTGCCTTACCAACGGTGCTAGCAGTCTGAGAGGCTAGTTTCAGTATAGTTTTAAATCTGAGACTGGGCATGTGAACATATATCCAAGAACTATTTTATTTCCTTTACTGTGAACTGGTTGTTTGAATTAAAGTCCTGGTGAGAATGAGATGGAAAGATCCATCCATGTGCTTTCTAGAGAGCCTGTCATGTGGGATGTGTTTAGTATGCTTAGCAACTGGGAGGGCTTTTGACAGGAAATAACACCTAAGTGTGAAAGGCACCTCTGCCCGGAACCAGCTGCCTGCTCTTGGCAAGTTACTTAACCTCTCTGAGCCCAAGTTTGCCCATATGCTCTAAGAACTTTGCATAGACTATTCTCATTGAACTCTCAGCAGTCTTACGAAAGAAGTATTGCAGCAATATGGTCTGCTAGGGGACTCAGATGAAGAAACCTGACTCTAGGTTGTGAGGTCCTTGAACAGCCATACAACCTTGATCTGTCTGTGTTTAAACATCCGAATGCCATTTAATGATTAGTAATGATTGTGTTTGAATTAGAGGCCAGCTGTTGGTATTACTTTTAAAGCTTCTCAGCCACAATTGGAGAATGTCTTTTAGAGAGGAATTTTCTATTCAGTTAACAAAATGCAACCTGCAACTGATTTTATATTCACTGACTACTTCTGTAGGAAAAACAACATATTGGTTATAATAATGTAGAGTTGCCCTTACTGGTGTTTTAGTTGGTCAAAATTAGTAATGTAAATATGTTGGGAACTTCTTTTTTGATTGTTCTCTTTTGGGTCACATTGATAATTTGCTGGAATTTATTTCCCAAGTAAGATTATACATTTAGAGAAAGGCTTTCTTACTGAGATTGCAACACTTGAATGTTTTCCATTGAAAGATGTTTTGAAGCATCTGTAGCTAGAACTTCTGTTACTTATTTACCATCCTTCAGCCTGTGTACTATTTCCTGCTTTCATTATAGTAAAAAGAAAAAAAAAACAAAACCAAACCCAGCACTATCTGATAAGAAAGAATTTTTTCTCCTGGTGTCACTGCGTGTATCCATCTCTCTGCATATGTTTATATTAAATTGTTTTCTTTCATTTCCTTCTTTCTCTTGTGGTTTGTCGTTAACCTTTTTTTTCTGTTTGGCTTCGTACAATTATGCCTTGTGTAGTTAGATACCATATAAATTTGCCTTGAAAAGAGCTATTGGATTTTTGCCTCTCTGTAGCATGCACAGGCTTGTAGCATAACATAATGCCTTCCACAGAATTAGCACTCAGTAAATATTTGTTGATGTTTCATTCCTTTAAGTCTGATTAATTTTTATTCAGATGCTGCTAGCCATGATTGACCACTTTAGAATGCTGAGGCAGCTCTAGGGGGACTGGGAATTAGGCAGGGTGGTGGCTCAGCCTTTTGATACACTCCATTATAAGACCTTTGCTTTAGATAACTGACGAAGTACATATATAGATTTCTAAGATTTCATTCTTCTTAAACCTTGAAAGAATCATTTTTATAAGCCTGGTTTTATCACAAAAGTAGGAATTGCTGTAATAATTTACTTATTTTCTATATCCTACTAATTCCACCAAAAAGGAAAAAGGTGATTATAAATCTTTTCAAACTTTGAATGTGAAATTGTTTTTCGCTTAAAATCCAATGCAAACATATTGAACCCTGTTTTAATCCTACATAATTCATTTTATTAACTATGACCAAACAGAACATCTGTTAAAATTCCATAATGTTAGCTTCATGGGAAAAGAAAAAAAAATCTGTTTGCTTTTGGAATTTTTCCATTGTTTTATTGTCCAGGCTCTCAGTAAATGTGTAACGGGATGTTCTTATTAATGGGAATATTAAACAAATGAAAATGAGATACCCCCTTTAATCACAGAGGTTTATAAAATGAGTCACTTAATTGCATTTACAGTATCATAACTTTATACTGTAGAGATGTTCTATGGAGAAGGAGTGATGGTTCATTCTTTGAGAACCTAAAGTTGTTACTCCTCAGATATGAATTTTAGCCTGCAATTTTTCATCATCTCTTAAATAAACAAACATTTTTAGAAAGAACCATTTAGTAAAATTATCTTAATATAGAAAAATTACTCTAGCCCTTCAGTGCATATTTTCTCATGTTTTGTTTACAAGAAACCAGCTGCTATTTACTTTTCTCATTCTTTGGACACATTTCCTTTGCTCTGTGCAGTTTTGAAAATGCTGCCTATTTCCATTGTTGCAAGATGGCGATGCTGTCTTGAAGGGACACCAGTTCCTGTGGATAGGTTTTACCCACTCTTCTATGTACACACATAAGAAAGGTACTGGTTAAAGGTAGAAATGATCTCATAACTCTTCTTCATTTTAAATGTTAGCATCATAAACCATTATGTTGAAGTACCTCTCCCTCTCTGTTGTTTGTATTTTTCATCCTATATGAAATATCCTCTTCATCTCTGTAATCAGTGTAGATTGCATTTAAGCTGCAAACAAGAGAAAATCTGATGCCATTGGCTGTAGCAGGCAAGGGTTTTTCCCCTCCCTGTGTAACAAGAAAGATGTAGTCATTTGAGTCTGAGGCTGATGCTGATTAAATGAGAGCATATACAGGAAACAGGCTCTTTCATTCTACTTGGTTAACTTTAATATTCTGGCTGCTTTACTCATGGTCACAAAATGACTGCTCCATTTTAGGCATCATGGTCCTCTTCCAAGCCTGAAGAATGGGGAAGGGCTGGAGATAGTACTAGCTTGTCACTCTGTGTACTTGGGAAACAAAAGCTTTCTTGTACCAGGTGTCTTAGTGCCTTCCTGAGTTGAATGGGGAGTAGGAAGTTAAGTATATATGGAGCTTTTCAGTATAGGCAGTGAAGCCTGGCAAATGGGGTTGGGACTGCTGTTCCTGAGTCGCCCTGTAGTGTCTGCCATATTCTGGCTACCCATGCTTTTCTAGCTCAAGGTCCATTTCTTCAGAAAGGAAACCATATTATATACCTCACTTCATCCCATTCTCTGGTACCCTCTTGAGGATATCCAGAGCACTTGTCTGTTCTTTAAACCGTAATATCTGTTCTTTTTGTTGCCTTTGTATTTTTGGGCACCAGCGTGGAAACTTTTCTTTAAAAATCACTTGGTGGTTCCTTTGTAATTCTGAATTGTAATTATTCTGAAAGTGGAGGTTTACTTCAAACTTACTAATTTTTTACACAGTTTTGATTTTAAAGTTAAGATCACAGAATACCTTTTTTTTTTTTTTTTAAGATTTATTTATTTGAGAGAGAGCGAGCACAAGTGGACTGAGGGGCAGAGGGAGAAACAGACTTGCCACTGAGCAGGGAGCCTGATGCAGGGCTTGATCTTGTACTCAGGGGATCCCAGGATCATGACCTGAGCCGAAGGCAGACACTTAAACAACTGAGCCACCTAGGCACCCCTAATTTTAAAGTTAAGATCTCAGAATACCTCTGTTAATATATGTAGACATTTTTCTTAAAAATATACATAAATCACAATTGAAATAATGGCTAGTGCTTGCTAAGTACTTACCCTGTTCCACTTAAGGTACTAAGTTCTTCACGTATAGTACTCATAGAATCCTCTCAATAACCTGAAATATCCCTACTTTATAGAAACTGAGGTTTGGTAAGGTTGTGGTTCACTCAAAGTCTTGGATCCAGTAAGGGAGGGAACTGAAGACTCCTGAGCCCATGATCTGAATCCCTGTGGTCACCTGTACATTTTGCATTTATATGCAAATAAATTTTTCTAGGGAGGAACATATTTCAAATTAGTGGTATCTTTCTTCAATTCTTATACCTTTAAGTAGGCATTAGTGCTAGGAGTTTGGGGAAAAATATGTTCTTAGCAACGAGGAGTCTACATGACTTTAAAAGAAAAGTTAGAGTATATAAACCTAGAGAATCTGCTTCAATAGAGATGCTCATGAAGGACAGTGGCTCACAAGTGCATATTATCCCATATGTTTGTGTGATTAGCTCTTATCCGATAGGCGGTACTTCACATGTTGCTTCTCTGACGGGGTCTACTGTGACCTCTTTAGCTAAAACTCTTGCCCCAGCCCCAAGCACTCATTTGGTACCCTAGATTTGCACTCTTATCTGAAATAATCTTTTCTTGTTTATATACTTATTACCTGCTTCCCTCCCCAAATAAAAATATATGCACTGTGAGCATATATTAACTTCTTTCTGTTAGCTCAACACCTACAGGAATGCTTGACATGTAGCACACTCAGAAAATATTTAATGGACAAATCAATGACTTAATCATATTTGCTTCTTAGAAGTAGACTAGTTTTAAAGTACTTAGATATTGAAAATCTCTAGCAGATGCTTAGGCTAAGTTGGATTTGGCAAGAATTATGGAATCATCACTTAATTCCCAAGCAAGGTAGTGTTTTTCTGTCATGTAAACTTGCTGCACTTCAAATGAAGTTAATTTTCTCCTTGCCTTTTACCATATTTCCTGGTATATGGTGCCTTCCACAAATAGTCTGTTATGATTTTGTCATTTCTAGTTAAGGGTTGTTCCTATGAATGTTTCATATATTTAAAACATTTTTTTCAAATGATGTAAGAAAATAGCAAACAACTTATTCATGAAGAAAATCTTTCACCAGATATAGGCACGTTACATACACTGAACACTGTGGGTCAGAAATTATTCTTGAGATTCTGAGTAGTGTATAATATCTTACTGTGTGAACAAACATTATTTTATAAGGAGAATTAAGAAACAAAAGAAAACCAAGTTTGAAGGAAAAATTTAGAATTTTTTGTGTGTAATTCAAGTATTGTGTTTGAAGGGAATCATTTAAAGGACCTTTTGAAAATGATTGTGTGTTTGACTACTTGGTTTCATATTACCTTAGGATTATATAATGTTAATAGTCACAATTTGAATTCTGATCATTTACTTCACATATATTTTTCTAAGCCTTAGCTAAAAGTAGGATGTTTGCCCTGTTTTATAGATCAGTAATCTGAGGCTTGGGAAGATAAGCAGTGCAGGTAGTATGTGGCAGGACTGGAAGCAGAAGCCATGCCTTTGTGATCCAAAGTCTGCGTTTGTTACACCCTGCCTCTTGCTCATGTTTTGCAGATAAATCCACTGTTCTTTCCTCTTGGAATTTTTCAGTAGATCAGAAAAATAAAGTGATTTGAACCAAATCTGTTGACTTGAAATGGAGCACTATTTCTGAGGGGTAGGATTCTGAAATGTAGAAATGGAGCCATATATTCAAGTAGAACACAACCAGATGTTTCTAAACTAGAATTAATATGATTTCAGCATCCTTCCTCCAGGCTTTGTGAAGATGGCTTAAAAATGCTTTGGCTGCTTTTAGACTCTGTCCTCTTCTCCGTGGGCTTCAACATGTGTTCTGAGAAAACATGGGAAAAAGTGGGATCAGTGGGAAAAAGCTGATCATCTTTGGCATTGAAATGGTTTTGGTATTAGGCTAAGTAATTAATAGATAATTTATTGACTAATGGAGAAGGGGAAAGTGGTGAGAGAGAAGACTTCTTTTCCTTTGAGAAAATACTTGGCTTTTTAAATTGAATTTGCTGATACAGATGTTGAACTAAAATAATACACTAGAGGGTGCACAATGCCTGTGTTTTACATGTTAGTGGCAGAAACTTCCATTTATGATCTTGGAAAACTCTTGAAGTGATTGCCTTGGTACCTTTAAAAATGGTTCGAGTTAAGAAGTGAAACGCCAATATAATTAGTGTTTTCCAATCCAAGGTTCCTAAATAAATAAATTTATCTTTTGGTAAATGTATGCACAAATTTTTATTTGGGTTCGAATTTTAAAAATTTTTGTCATGGAAAAATGTCAAGGTACACAAAAATAGATCAGTAAAATGAATCTCTCTGGGCCTGTCACTCAGTTGCAACAAGTATCAACTCTTGGCCAATATTGTTTCATCTCTACTCAGACCCACACCCCTCCCCCACTTACCTTATTTTGATGCAAATATTACATATTACCTTATTTTATCCAAAAATCCTTCCCTGGGTGCATCTCTAAAAAGTAACAACAGGTGGCTATATTGTTAAATGTAACCAGAATGCTAGAACGAACTATGTCTGGGGAGGAGTATAAAGTGAGCAAAACCACATACTTCATTCCAAAGATTCAATAGATTTCATCTAAGGCTAACAAATTAAGAAACATGCTTAAGTATATTGTCCAGAAATATGGATGTTGGTATATATTTAACCAGAAATGAAAGCCAGTCACAAAGTGTTTCCTCCAAGATATTTATCAACTGCAAAGGGGAAAATAGTAACTTTACAGGTGGAAAGACTGACTGATGCTACCTTCAAGTGATCAAGGTTAACATCATCACTAATAAGATGTATTGACACCCTACATCCTCAACATGAGGTACCAGGAAGGACACAATATCACTGCTTTGATCTTCTTGCCCAAAAATGCATAATCTGAACCTGATCATAAGAAAACATCAGACAAACTGAAACTGAGAGACTTTGTACAAAATTGTGAACGTCATGAAAAATAAAGATGAATAATAAAGATGTCACATGTAGCAGGAGACACATGGATGCAGTGTGGGATACTGTCTTGATTCTGAACAGGAAGGATATTAGGAAAACATAAAATTCAAGTAAGGTGTGGCACTTAGCTACTAGTGTTGCTGCAGTACTGGTAGCTGGTTTTGATATCATACTCTGGTTATTTAAGTTATTAACAGGGGAAGCTGGCTGTGGGGTATACGTGAACTCCCTGTGCTATGTTAGTGACTTGTATTAAAGTCTGGAGATTATTTGGAAAAAAAAATAGCTGAAAAACAATGCCAGAAGACATTATATGAAATACTTTATTTTTTAAATGATCTTCTAAAATAAGGACAAATTAAACTTAAAACTTATGTTTTCAGTTTTTAATTTTTATCCAAGTAATGTTAGTGAAATTAGTAACAAGTCCAACAGTGTGGAACATAGGCTGAGAAGCAACGGTCTCCTGTCTTCCTTCTCCATTCCCATCTCACTCTCTAGAGCTAACCTCTTTTAACAGTTTCTGTGTTTAGTTCATCTTATTACATCCATATTTCTGGACAATATATTTAAACATGTTTCTTAATTTGTTAGCCTTAGATGAAATCTATTGAATCTTTGGAATGAAATATGTGGTTTTGCTCACTTTATGCTCCTCCCAGACGTGCTCGTTCTAGCATTCTGGTTACATAAATTTCATAACTTTGGTCATTTTAGAAATTTTAAGTCATGTGTTGTGTCTGCATTTTTTATCCTACAGACTTTCATCATCTTGTAACTTTCTGTTTACGAATTGAGGCTGTTCACTTCTTTTTGCTGCCTAACCCTCTTTGATTTTAGATTAATCCCACTTTCTGGAATGCTTCTCCCACTACACTTAATTTTGTTAGGTTGCCTGTCAGGTTTACCCTGTCCTTAATCTACAGTCACTTCTTCCATGATTTTTTCTGGATTGATTTTCAGAGTTGAACACGGTGAGCTAGTGTTGGTATTGAGATCTCATGAACAGTCACCCGGCCAAGTAGTGAGGTGGGGTTGTATAGTTGACCTTCAGGTAACTCTGGTGTGAAACTCAACTACTGACAGCCGGCTGTTGACCAGGAGCCTTACTGATAACATAGTTAACACATATCTTATGTGTTATGTGTTTTATATGCTGCATTTTTACGAGAAAGTAAACTAGAAAAAAGAAAATGTTATTAAGAAAATCGGAAGGGTGAGAAAATACATTTAAAGTACTGTACTGTATTTATATATATTAAAAAATCTGCATTAAGTGGGACCAATGCAGTTCAAACCTGTGTTGTTCAAGGGTCAATTGCATTTCCTTTTGTGTTGGTCTTGTGTCACACTGAAAGACGGATTTCAAGTAGACTGTCTTTCTGCACTCCCATCAGTCGCTAAAGTTTATTTCATATTTTAATTTGTTGAACATTTGGGGCATGAACTTTCTATTTTTCTCCTTGAAGTTTCTAATTGTTTTTGGGGGGATGCATTATTTACCTTTTTCATATGTTCAAGTGGGACAACCTCAAAACCCTTTTTATTTTTTGTACTGACTTTCTTTTTCTCTTGGGTATCTTGGACTCTTCCATCATTGTGTTCTCATCTGGTGTGGTCAGTCACTATGTCTGGACTTTGCACTGCCTTCCTGGGGTGGGTTTGATACTTCCTGGAGGTCTTAGAGTATAGTCCGGGTGTGGGATTTGGAGCTAGACTGCTTGGGTTCTACCATAGCTCTGCCTCTGACAAGCTTACGTCTCTGGTCCCTTACTATCCTCATCTACTTAAAGGCATAATGAATTAAGGATTTGGTTTATTTGTTTAAGGCCTTTATTTTATCCTGATTTTTTTTTTTTTTTTTTTTTTTTGCCATGTAACTTTCTTTAGTACCTAATAAAATTTACAAAGCTACTGCCTAACAGCATTTGGTGATAATCATTCATAAGGATTCTTTGGCCCTAAGTGTGTTTCCTCAATTCTTTTTTTCAGTAGGAGGGAATTATATCATTGAATTAGGATTCTTAGAGAAGTATTTTGATCTTACTGGTTTAGGGTGCATCCTAATTATATTTGGGAAATAAGTGGTTATGTTTGTATGTCTTTTAAACTGATACCAAGTATTCTAGTAAAACTCCCTTATAGCTAGATCCACATGCTGTGAATCTTCCCTGTTGTCTGTGAATTATTCCATACTTCTGTTTGGAAGAATGGAATACTAACCAAGTTAAGAATCACTTTGGAGGGGCTCCCGGGTCGCTCAGTTGTTTAATTGTTCGAGTCTTGGTTTTGGCTCAGGTCATGATCTCATGGGTCGTGGGATTGAGTGCTGTGTGGGGGCTCTGTGCTCAGTGGGGAGTCTGCTTGAAGATTTTCTTTCTTTGCTCCTCCCCCCACTTATATACACACATGGTGTCGCACTCATTTGCTCTCTCTCTCTAAATAAATCTTTTTAAAAAATCACTTTGGAATGAAGTTTATTGTTCTTTATGGGGCAAATGAAGTATGTCTTTGGCCTGGTAGGAGATATCAGTAATGTCTGCGTAGAGGAGGCTGTGATATGTGTTCTCTTGAGCAACCAAGATCTTATGAAAGTTACACTCTTTGCCAATTATCTGTTGGTTCACACAGTTGTTTACAGAGGTTCTTTTCTTCATCCTTACGGACGTTGAATGTGAATTTGAAAAAAGTGCATGTTGTTTAGATAACACATCTCAACCGTTAACTTTTTATCAAGTGAACACATGAAACAAAGGGCCTGGAACAAATATAGTAACTTCTTGGTAAGTAGTGACTTCTTACTGTCTTGTAAGCCATTTTATGAACTAACAGATATTTGCCTATTTAATACCACTGAGAAAACAGGTACTTGGTGGTGTAAGTAACTTGATCTATATAAAATAACTGTTCACAGAGGGTACAGTTGGGCTCTGAATTCTTTGAGCACTTACTTACGCTCTTTTCATAATGATGTATATATTTCCTTTTCTTTGTTGGAAGTATGAATGAATAGGTTTTAAAGTATATATTCTTTTCCCAGAATTCAGTGATGAACATTTTGCCTTATCTGCTTTATCCTCTTTTTCTATTTTTTCCTGAAACATTTTAAGAAGGTAGCAGATACCTGATACTTCATCATTAAATATTATATGTCTTCTATGAATGGAGTCGTGCGTGACCTCAGGTTGTGAGCTCAAACTCCATGTTGGGCTCCATACTGGACGTGGAGCTTGCTTAAGAGTCTCTCTCCCTTTTCCTCTGTCCTTCCCCCTCCTGTAAGAAAAAAAAGAATGGAGTTATGGTTCTCTCTTTTTAAAATTTTGTTTATTTGAGGGGACAAAGGGATAGAGGAAGAGAGGGAATCTCAAGCTGATTCTGCACTGAGCATGGAATCCAATGTTGGGATCGACATCACGACCCTGGGATCGTGACCTGGGCTGAAATCAGGAGTTTATGAAGCTAAGAGTTGGTGAAGCTAAGTTTAGTCATTAGATTAAGTTGGTGTTTTCTAGTTTTCTGTACTCTAAAGGTTCAGTTCTTTTTTGTTACTAAGAAGTAATCTATGGGGTGATATTTTGAGACTATGTGATTATCCTGTTCCCCAATAATCTTTCACCCAATAGTTATAATGTCTTTGGATACTTCTGCCGGAAGCATTTATTACATTGGTGATTGCAAAATTATGATTTTCCTAATACTGTCATTTTTCTCTGAATTTGTTAGCTGGCAGTCTTCGGTAATGAAGCTTTTCTCTGCTACTCCTCTTTTGCTCCTCACTCCAGCTCCAGCTCTTTTTAAAAATAGTCATATGGGGATCCCTGGGTGGCGCAGCGGTTTGGCGCCTGCCTTTGGCCCAGGGCGCGATCCTGGAGACCCGGGATCGAATCCCACATCGGGCTCCCGGTGCATGGAGCCTGCTTCTCCCTCTGCCTGTGTCTCTGCCTCTCTCTCTCTCTCTCTCTCTCTCTGTGACTATCATAAATAAATAAAAATTAAAAAAAAAATAAAAATAGTCATATGGACTCATGGATTTTTTTTAAAAACTGCTCCATCGAGGTATAGCATGTAACATACAAGTCACTCATGTAAAGTGAGAATTAATTGGATTCTATTATATTCATAGATCACACAGTCATGGATTCTTTTTTATTCAATAACTATAAGCCACTAGCATTATTCTTTTCTATGCTCAAACTGTCCCAAATTTGGCCAGTGGGAGCCTCTTCAAGCTCACTGCTCTGTTCTCAGGACATTTCCCTGATTATCTTTTTTTTTTTTTAATTAAAAAAGAAGATTTTTATTTATTATTTATGAGAGACACAGACATAGGCAGAGGGAGAAGCAGGCTCTCCACAGGGAGCCCAATGTGGGACTTGATCCTGGAACTCAGGATCACACCCTGAGCCAAAAGCAAATGCTCAGCCACTGAGCCACCCAGGCGTCCTCCTGTTAATCTTGAAGAACTTCCTCGTTGTTGTAACAGGGTGTCCTGATCCTGTTACGGGCCCCCTCTCTAAGGACCCCTTGATTGCTTTTAGTAGGGAGAGATATTTAGAAACCAAGATGTTGGCTTTAGGTGTATTATTGCATCTAGGCTTTTTTATTGGACAAAAAGTTTTTTTTTTAATGAAATACATTGTTTTTATATCCCCTTCCCGCTTCCCTATATTTATTTCAGACAAGAACAACAAATAGTTTACTTTTTAAGTTACCATATTGTTAAATTTGGCTATTTTGGTATAAAATTGACTATTTTTGGAGGTATAAATTTGAATACATGTGTCCATTCATATAACCAACCAGCACAATCAGAATGCAAAACATTTCCATCATCCCCTAAACTCTCTTGTCCTATCCCTTTTTTGTAGTCCTTTCCGTGTCCTTACTTGTAACCCCTGGCAGTGACTGATATGTTTTCCATCACTGTAGTTTTTTCTTGGTGAGAATGGTATTTGAATGAAATCATACAGTATACAGCATGCTCTATGCCTTTGAGATTCAGGCCCATCATTGCATGTATCTATAGTTTGTTCTTTTTTAATTATTCTCTTGTTTGGATACTCCACAGTTTATCTATTGACACTTGAATTCTTTCCAGTTTGGGGCTGTTATGAAAAGAATAGCTATAAATATTTTTGTATAGGTTTTTGTTTGAACATTAGTTTCATTTCTCTAGGGTAGATAATCATGAATGGGATTGCTGGTAAATCAGAAATAGGATCCATAGTAAGTTTTTGGTAACTTTATAAGAAGTTTATGTAGTGACTGTACAGCTTTGCATTCCTACTAGTAATACATGCTATAAGTCATCAGCACTTGTTTTGGACAGGATTTTGCCCATTCTTATAGGTGCATAATATCTCATAATGGTTTTAATTTTCATTTAATGATATTTAACATCTTTTCATGTGCATATTTTCTGTCCTTAGATATTCTTTGTTGAAGTATCTTTTCAAGGTTTTTCGTCCATTTTTTAGTTGAATTATTTCTTACTGTAATGCTTTGAAAAGTACTTTATATTCAGGATGCTTGTACTTTATCACTTATTATTTGCAGATATTTTCTGATAATCTGTAGCTTGTGTTTTCATTCCCCGAACCATATTCTTCATAAAATAAAAGCTTTTAAATTTCGACAAAGTCCAGTTTATCAATTTTTTCTTTTATAAATTGTGCTTTGGGTGTCAGGACTTAGAACTCTCCCCAACTCCAGGTCATGAAGGTTTTCTCCTGTGTTTTATTTTACAAGTTTTATAGTTTTATATTTGACATTGACATCTATGATCTATTTTGAGTTGATTTTTATTTAAGGGATGAGGTTCATGTCAATGTTTGTTATTTTGCATATGGATGTCCTATTCCAGCAGCATTTGTGGAACACTGTCTATTCTCCATTGGAATGCTTTTGCACCTGTGTGAAAAATTGGTTGGCCGTATTTGTGTGGATCTGTATCTGGAACAAATTTGTATTGGTTCCTTCCTATGTGTCAGGAAAGTCTTTGTTTTTCTTTTCCCACTCAGGTATTTGTATTTTTTGACCATCCCAGTCTTGAAAGATGATGTTTTGATTTTTGAAGACATTTCCCTTTGTTTCTTTCTTTAACAGAGAGGAAGAGCTGTTTTAGAAAACCCCCGAAACCTACATGTCTTCCATCATTTGTTTTTTTTTTTTTTTCCCTAAAACATTGTCTAAAAGAAAACCCAAATAAACTGTTAGGAATGACTAAGAACTTTCCAAAACTTAAGTTTTTTTTTCCCCCTTTTTCTTCCATTTTTCTAAGAACGAACTACTTTCTCTTAAATTAATCTACCTTTAATATGTATGCATCAGTGGAATAGAAGCTCACTTCTCTTTCAACTCTGATTTTTTTTCTTTTTTTTTTTTTTTTAATTTTTATTTATTTATGATAGTCACAGAGAGAGAGAGAGGCAGAGACATAGGCAGAGGGAGAAGCAGGCTCCATGCACCGGGAGCCTGATGTGGGATTCGATCCCGGGTCTCCAGGATCGCGCCCTGGGCCAAAGGCAGGCGCCAAACCGCTGCGCCACCCAGGGATCCCTCAACTCTGATTTAGCAGATAGTTTCCCTTCCTTACATAGATTGGACCACTGTTTTTTTTTTTTTTTTTTTTATTGCTGTTACATTGCCACACAGTATAAATAATCTTGACATTTATTACGGGAAGAAGGCAAAGGTGCTGTGTATTTTATTTTGTCCAAGCATGAAGCATCTTTCTTTGAGAGTTGTCCTCTTTACAATGTCCTGCAAAATACAAGACCTCACATGACTAAGATAACTTGGTGATTTTTGGTGAAGATAAACCTAGAACCTGGCTATGTGACTCTTGGTCTAGCACTGCTGTCCTAGAATGGCCAGTCTGCAAACCTCAGAGTTAACATGAAAATTTTAATGTGAAAGACATCCCGGAAATTTTCTTTGTACTCTGAGGTTCAAAAGAAGTTCATTGTGGCTGTGAGAAAAATAGTTACTCAGTGGTTTTTAGCTTACCTGAAAACATGTACAGAGTGCATGTAGGGTACAGAGATATGGAATTAGAGTGTTTGGGTAAGACGGAAGAGATCAAAGATTCTACCTTTTGAGGGCTTTTGTTTACTTGTGTGTAGAAGGACTTTATACATTTGTGAAGCAGCTCATGGATAGTTGAAAATACCTGTGATATTGCTAAAGTACTTGCAAATGTAGAAATAATTGATAATCAGGGAGTGAATCACTGTCTCTGAATGAGTTCATTTCCAGTAATGGCCTTTTATAAAACTTAGAAAAAGGAAGAGGAGTATAATGGAGTTGATGTGTCGATATTGGGAAGCATTTAATAAAAAGTGTGCTGACTGCCTTGTAAAGATTATTTTTTACCTTTTACTTCAAGTGGAACTGAAACACTGAGTTTGGACTTGTCATCACATGTGGCAAGCCCCCTTTGGGGTTGGGATCTTTGTTCATTCCTTTTTTTTTTTTTCCTTAACAACTAACCCTTGCCTCAAGTTAGAGGGGGGAAAATAGAATTGCAAGACAAGGTGGAATTTGCTTGGAAGGCTCTGTGTAATGTTCTCATATAAATGAAAGGAATGAGTCTTCTTAAAGCATCAACACTATTAAATAGAAGAATTAAAAAAAAAATCAATCTGGCAGTAAGCCAAAAAGAAAGCATGGAGGTATTAGCTCATTAACACTCTCCATTTAATAGACAGTAACCTATTTACTGTGAACATTTCATTGATTACCTGAAGTAAATGTTAGGAAAATCTGGGTAGCAAATGTGTCCATGAGGCTCAAATATGTGAATAGTACAGGCATACGCTTTGCTCTTGGCTCTGAATGTGTGGGATTTCACTTGAAAAATCTTGAATGAACTTAATTCTTGTTGCAGTTAAAAAAAAGCTAATCTCTTATCAGGAACACTTCAGTTCTTTGTGTTGAAATAAAGTTAGATATATGTTGAACTTGTTTAAAAAAAATGGATACAGAAAAAAAAATGTTGTGGAATTCATTTCATGCAAATGAAAAACCAAAAACCATTTACAACTCATTTCATAGCTTAAAGAGTATTTAGTAGGTGCCACTCATTTTTGGAACTTTTTGAGGAATTATTATTCAACCTATGTGACTTTGTTAGCTTGGGCTAGCCTTTGCATTTTTCCAAATTTGCTTGTGTATGCGTTTTTAAAACTAGTTTTAATATTCTAGTTCTTAAAATAAAGAATTGGAGCCATCAAATTTGGCAAGCGTTAAGCATGCTAATTAGTTCAACATACTGACCAATTCTCTGAATTATTAGTTCAAAGAAGCATGTGGACAAGGATGAAATTAGATTTGGACATTTTTCACTCTAGTTGTTTTAGGATACTCAGGGTTGCTTTGATCTGTAAATAACAGATGCTTTTTCACGCATGGTTCAGGATACATCAAACATGTCTGAAACTTTGTCTCAGATTTAAGACTCATCATTCTTATTCTGAATTGGGTATACACACTTGTAAGTGTATAGCAACTTTAGAAAAGCTTTTTTTGAGTTTGTGTTTGATAGTTAACGCTCGAATATTTTATTTGTCATATAATGTATGCACAGGCTTTATTATTTTTTACAAACTGACATAAATAGTAATAAGCAAATGCATAAAATTTACTTTATTGCTAAAATAGTTTCACTTATTCACATGTCAGATTTAAGAGCAAAAGCCTTGGCAGTTATGAAAGCGTAAAGAGTATGAGTGTGTGACTATGCATACGTGCACAACATATATTGCTTATATGTGTATGTAGTATATACATGTAATTATATATGTTTAGCTGTCTGTGATAAAGATAAATCTTTATTTTTATTAGCTAAATATTCTGTTTAACTTTAGTAACTAATAACTGGAATTGAGAGCAAGCCTACTAGTCTGCATAAAACATTGTTTTTAACTTAGGTTTCATAATTTACTACCTCTTTTGGCTTTTATGTGACAATTTAATATCATTGGGAATAAATTTTGTAAGGAATGGCATTCAGTGAGTGGAGGACAGGATGAGAAATATGAAGGACTAAGATGGTAAGACTTGAGAAACCCTTGGAGTCCCCATTTTCCACAGTCCCTGATCAGAAGGCTGGCTCGCAGGCCTTGTTTCAGCACAGTCTAACATAAAAGGATGTGATAAAGTCCAAGAAATGTCCTCCACTTCATAAAGCTGCTTGTCTAGAAATAATAGAAATTCTGAATAATAATTAGACAGTATTGCATATTTTCTTTAGTAAAGTGATTTTTTTTCCTTTTGGTTATTAACATGAAGTTTTACAAGACATTTCATTTGTGACTTTTATCAAAATAGTACCATAACAGTAGCTTCTTTACTGTATCATGCATTAGGATACCTGAGTTCTAGTTGTAATTATGCCTCTTATCATCTTGTGCCTTTTGAGGTTGTTTAACCTCCTAGGGCGTTTTTTTTTTGTTGTTGTTTTTGTTTGTTTTGTTTTGTTTTTTTGTTTTTTCATTTTTAAAATGGTTGGCAATGTTGTAGGCCACATCTGGACCACAGCCTGTTTTTGTAATAGTTTTATTGGCACATAGCCATTCTCATTCGTGTATGTCTCATCTGTGCTGCTTTCACACTACAGTGGCAGGGGTGAGTAGTTGTGACAGACATTGTATGGCTCTCAAAGGTTAAAATATTAATTACCTGACTCTTGAAAGAATCTTTAACTAGATCATGTGTAATCTGCCTGGCTTAAATTTTCTCTATGCCAACTCCTTTTAAATTCTAAGACTAAAAGATATATCATATACCATGTTTCAATGTTCATTTTCCCCTTTACTTGCTTAGCTAATTATCAAGAGAAAGAAAATACTGGTTGGATCATATGGTCTCCATTTCCGTAGCAGCAGCGATACCTGGGAGATATTTAGAAATACAAATTCTAAGAATTGAAACTGGAGGGATAGGGCACAGAACTGTGTTTTATAAGGTCTCCAGGTGATTTTGATGGTCACTAAAGTGTGAGAACTATTGGACTGGCTGATACTAAGTAAGTTCACTTAAAAGTTTTTCTTGTTCTGTTTTGAAGTAAAGAAAAACTTAAATTCTACAACTGTTTAATCAGGAGAAAAATAAAATGTTGGATATTACTACAGAAAACAGTGGCTAATATTTTATCTTTTTTTTTCTTCAGTAAAACCTTTTGTCAAAAATTGTGTATAAATTTTTAAAAAGATTTTATTTAGTTTAGAGAGAGTTGCATGCACATATATGAGCAGGAGGAAAGGTAGAGGGAGAGAGAGAATCTCAAGCAGACTCCCCATTGAGCATGGAGCCTGCCTTCGGGCTTGACTCTACAACCTGAGACCATGACCTGAGCTAAAACCAAGAGTCAGATGCTTAGCCACTTGAGCCACCCAGGCACCCCATGTATAAATTTTTTTTTTTTTTCCTTTTTTTTTTTTTTTTTTTTTTTTTTTAATTTATTTATGATAGGCACACAGTGAGAGAGAGAGAGGGAGAGAGAGAGGCAGAGGGAGAAGCAGGCTCCATGCACTGGGAGCCTGACGTGGGATTCGATCCCGGGTCTCCAGGATCGCGCCCTGGGCCAAAGGCAGGCACTAAATCGCTGCGCCACCCAGGGATCCCTAAATTTTTAATATAATGACAGATATATTAAAGATAGGTCAGTGTCACCTTCAGCATGATTTTTTTTTTAACAGATTAAAAAAAGTAAGCAATATGATTGATTTCTTCATGGGATTTTCTTTTTTAGGTGGGGGATTGTGGTATTTTAAAACTAATGATTTGAAATAGTTTTCGGAGTAAAAGAAATCTATCAACAGTTGTTTTGCT
Source organism: Canis lupus dingo (assembly GCF_003254725.2). Taxonomy (NCBI): domain Eukaryota; kingdom Metazoa; phylum Chordata; class Mammalia; order Carnivora; family Canidae; genus Canis; species Canis lupus. Next base: position 25,312,665 of record NC_064262.1, on the reverse strand, counting down.
TGTAAAGTAAATGGGTTAAGAAAAGGGCATTTAGGGAATACAGTAGCCTGTCTGCTATGGCTGCCTTTCTTTGCAATTTTAAGTGAGATCAGTGTTGAATTGACTTTTTTTTCATTGTGAACAACCACTAGAAATGAGCACCATTCCGACAACTCATCTACATTAGGAAAGATCACAAACATAGTGCTTTGTATTAAATCTCAAAGAGAGGAGTAGCAAAATTGCACATGTCAAGAAAGCATTACAGGATGACGCTGTTATTTGGAGAATTGCTTTCATCTTTGAGATATCTCACACCTGCTTCATTTGGCAAAGAATGTTTCATCTCATGAACCCCCCCCCCCCCCCCCCCCCGGCCACCCGCCGAATCCAGAAGTACATAGATAAAGCACAGTAAAAGGGAAAACTTTTAACATAAAAACTTACTTAAGTGCAATCTAAAAATTCAGGGTATGTATAACCTGAACTTCCTATAAACCACCTTCATTTTGTTGAAAAGAAACCCATGGTTTGATGTACAACATGTGTACATGGACACTATATATACATTTATATACATTGGCGTGTGTGAATATGTATAAACACATTTTCATTATGTATATATATTTTAAACAATGCATATTACAAATTTTACTTATTTAATCACCTAATACTGTTTTTTTAGTTCTTCTAAGATCTATTAACCCTTGGACACTGACACACTTCTATAGGGTGAATTTACTATGCTGGTTGCTTTTACTTTCCTTTTTAAATGCACCAAAAATATAAAGTAAGTCGGAAAAGTGTGTGTGTGTATATATATGTATTTGACCATTGTTTATTATAGAGTAAGAGTTAAATGTCTTCAAATAGTAACATGATAAATCTTGTGAAGTCTTTTTTTTTTCTTTATATAAACAAGTTTGGATTTTTAGGTTGTGGGTGGTTTTTGTTTTTGCTCTCTTACTAAACATCATGATTGTTTGAATGTCTTGTAACTCCTTGAGCACCTTCCTCTAAGAGGCTAGCAGTTTTTGATAAGGGGAATATTTATTCTAGTTTTTCAAGGAGGTGGAATCAGACTTCTTTTTCACATTTTATGGATGACACATTTGGCTATTCCTGCGCAAAATCCAGTTAAAAATAATAGCATTTAATATTTAATAAAATACCAGGCTTTTTGAACCATCTGGAACTTTATTTTCTTTGCACGCAGCATCTGAGTTTCAGCTGTTAGCATTTCTCCTTTGCTCTGGGAAGGGTCAATTGCTTTTAAAGTCTTTGATGCTTGCTGTGTCAGCCCTTTTCATATTTTCAAAATGCCCGTGTAAAAGGGCTTTTCATCCATTCATGCTGATAATTCTTTTGAACTTGAGGTTTGAACCAAACTAATCAAATTTAATTATAGCTCAAATCCTGTTACAGTGAACTCCAGTAGGCTTCTAGCTTAGGTTGAATTTTTTGTTTGTTTGTTACACTGTAGTTCTCTATTACCAATAGCATTTGGAGTGGGCCGGGCTGTTGATTGTAGTTTGGGGGACCTTTTGTAAGGCTCAGAATTTTGTTCTGTTAATATTGGTGATGTGATTTGAACTTTTATTCTTTTCTAAAGGAAATACTGAATTAGTGTCAAGTAAAATTTCTCTTGCTTTGCACGTAGCCTTTCCCCTTCATCTTTAACAGTTCAAACAGTTAAAATCTAAAAACTACTTTCTTAAAGAGTCCTTCTGTTTTATTGTTGCTGATGTTTATTTTTTTGTTTGTTTCAGACATCCTCCTGGGAACACACCATGATTTATGCGTATTTGCCAGGTGTTCTGAGAGATTTTTTCTTTTTGCTTCACTAAAAAAGTTGGAACAATATTATTGACTAGAAAGAAAGTAGGAAATATGAGTGTTTTAGACTGCAGCATATATTCAAGTGTGGTGGACTGATTTTTTTTTTAGCATATTCTTCAAAATGATTGCTAGCATGTGCCTATTGTATTTCAGCATCTTGTTAAATTCACTTTTTACTCTGTATTTACACTATTTGAATGTGCAGAGCTCTTTCCCCCTACAGTTTAAATTTCTATTTTTAAGTTAGATTTTGTTTGGATTTCTGAGCAGATTTGGAGGTAATGACATTGAAAATACTTTAAGTTCCTTTTCATCTCCAAATAAAGTCTATGAAGTTTTATAATACCAGACCAATTTTTGATCTGTAAGAATAAAATGACAGAACTCATTCTTCAGAGCTCTTGATTTTGAAATGGGAAATAGCGTTCTTCAAGAAGAGCAAATGCAGAGCTCCTTGTATTAATGATGAACATTGAGTTTTCTTTTTAAAATTCATCTCAGAATTGCTAGTTTCCCAAAATTTGTTACAGCAAGTATTCTTGTTTTGTTGTAGTGAAATGAAATGTGAAGTTAATTTATATCCTAGCTGCTTTGAAGTATAATTTTGCTTGCTAAGTTGTTACGGATTTCTAATACTTACGTTTAAAGGAATTTTAGTAGTGATGGTTCCATGCGTAGCATCTGTGCAATTGCCATGTGTAAGACAAGTTTACTCCATAAATCTTTGGTGGGTTTTAGAATTGTTTGCCATAGTTCCCTCTCTGGTCAGAGGACATGGCCAGATTTTGTATACCTTTTGACTTTAATGCCAGAGAGTGTGACAGCTACATCTCGTTGTTGGTATTCTTAAGTAAACAGAAGCCCAAACTATCATTAGGAAAGTAAAACTTCCAACTAACAAGGACTGAATTTTGCTAGACCTACATAATTTCTTGAGAGCAGGGGTTAACATTTTCATTTTGAAAAAAAATGCTTCTACTTCTATCTACACATGTCTAGGCAGAGTATACTGAGTATTGTTTTAACTCTTATCTAAGTGTTGCCATTAAGAACTTAGATTGATGAAACATTTTATCTACAGGTACAGATGGTGAGAGATACAGTGTTTAATGCCTACAGACATAAACATGGGAATTGTGATACAGGAATGGGTGAGAGCATGGCCTCTGGAGGTAGCCTGTCTGAGTTCAGATCTCAGATCTCAGCTCCAGTACTTACTAGTCCTGTGTCCTTAGGCAAATTATTTAATCTCACTGGTCTCATTTTCTTCATCTGTGAGGTGAGGGTAATAATGCCTACTTATAAGATTGTTAAGATGACATGTTTGTACATATAAAGTGCCTAGGAGAGTGTCAGAAATATAGCCTGATAGAATTGTTAACGATTTTTTGTTCCTGCTGTCCTCATGATGTCATCATTATCAGGGCCATCCTGAAACTTACTAGCTTCTTCCAAGGGCATTATCATTTAGTTTCAAACTGAGTGCCTCCAGTACCCTCTAATATACTGAGTATACCCTGAATTTGATCTTTTTGGAGTCTCTTACTTGCCCTCATTATAATTTTCAGACCATAAGTTTCAAAGAGGTGACCAAAATATTGGAGTCATAAAGTTCTTTTTTAAAACTATAAGCTAGGGACACCTACCTGGGTGGCACGGTGGTTGAGCATCTGCCTTTGACTCAGGGTGTGATCCTGGGGTCTGGGATCGAGTCCCACATCTGGCTCCTGCAGAGAGCCTGCTTCTCCCTCTGCCTGTGTCTCTGCCTCTCATGAATAAATAAATAAATAAAAAATTTAAAAAGAAAAAAAAAACTGTAAGCTAACATCTTAAAATTTCGCAGTTTTCAACACAATTCTAGGATACCCAGCTTTTCTTGAAAAAAATCAGAATATCTGGCATTATCTAGTCTGCATTCCTGCATGGCAGCAGTTGACTTGAGCTGAGTAGCAGCTGCTTTCTTAGACAGAGGCTGTGCCCTGCAGATCACCAGAATCTCTACCAGTCCCTGTTGTCTCTGACACCTTCCTCACTTCAGCCATTTATACCATAGTTTGGGCCACATAATACTATTTGTTGCCAGCAGTTTAGACTAAGCAATGATAATGCATACTCACATTCTACTGCCCCTTCACTGGTAGGCTGCTAAATTTTGATCACTGTATGAAACATGAATTTGTTGAAATCAAGTATACATAATAGTGTTTTGATTTTGCCTATTAGAACATTGTGCTGTGCAGGTGGGCCCTGTGCTATTAGAACAGGGTACAACTAAAAAAAAAAAAAAAAAAAAAAAAAAAAACAGGGTACAACTTTCTGAAAATAAGAGATGAGAGGGCTGCCTGGGTGGCTCAGCGGTTGAGTGCCTGCCTTTGACTCAGGTCGTGATCCCGGGATCTGGGATTGAGTCCTGCGTAGGGCTCCCCATGGGGAGTCTGCTTCTCCCTCTGCCTGTGTCTCTGCCTCTCTCTCTCTCTCAGTCTGTGTCTCTCATGAATAAATAAATAAATCTTAAAAAAAATATATGAGAGGTGAGAAGTACAGCCTATGTTTAAACTCAAGCCAAAGCAAAAGTGATTGAAGCCCAAGCCACAGAAAATTGGGATGTGAAAGAATTTTGCCTTGAATATGTAAGGGAGCACAGTTGAAGTAAGTTACAGTGCAAAAGGGTTGTCAGCAGGAGTAAAGAGTGACAACTGTGATGCCTTAAGGCAGGCCGTGTCAGCCTGTGCACAGTTGACATTTTGGGCCTAATAAATTACTGAATGTGGGGGCTGCTGTGTGCATATAGGAGGTTTAGCAGCATCCCTGCCCTCCACCTACTAGATGCCAGAAGCACCTTAGCTCATCCCCCAGTAGTGACAACCAAATGTCCCCTGGAGGGCAGACTTGTTCGTGGTTGAGAATCACTGTTTTAAAGATACAGAAGGCTTTATATTATAATACAGTAGTTACTCTGCTCTAGTTTCCATTGACCTCTTTGATGCGGCTTTTATTCTTTGAATCTTCTAGAATCTACTTTCCTAAAAACATGCAGTGTTTATTTTGTAGGCATTTTAATGCAGAGCAGAGAGGAGATAGCCCCCCCCTCCCCCTCTCGCTCCCTCTCTCCCTCCTCCCCCTCCCCTTTACAGTCAAGCCCAACTAATAACTTTAACAGGAGGCCACCTGACAGACTTCTAAGGGAATCCTCCACATGCTGAGGATCTTGACTCTTGTTCTTCTCCACTGCTCAGGAACTCTCTGAGCTTGGGGCAGTCCATGCTCTCTCTGCAGCTGGTGTATAAATGAGGTGATTGTATCAGATAATGATCAAGATGCCTTCAAGATAAAATTTAGGATGCAAGATGGAAAGTATTGTAAGATTTCTGACACCTTTACTGTGTGTGTGTGTACACACACACACACACAATTTTGGCTATTCCCTCATCTGAAGTCAAACATTAATAGTCAAGATCATTGAACCAGAAGAATATGCCATAGTTTTCACCTTGTTAAAATGAGGGGCTTCAATAAGGGGTCATGGTAACATCAGAATCACTCAGGGGAGCATCGGAAGTGCTTTAGATGACTGTGTTGATTTTTCTATAGCTATAATGAATTAGCACAAACTTAGTGGCTTAAAACAACACTTACTATCTCACAGTTCCTTAGACCAGTCTGGGCGATGTGGCTGGATTCTCTGCGTAGGATCTCACAAGGCAGTAGTCAAGGTGTCAGCCAGCGCTGTGATCTCATCTGAAGCTGTGGGGTGCTCCCTCAAGCTTATATGGCCATGAGCACGTTTCTTTCCTTGTGCCTGTTTTGATGAATTAGGATCAGGAAAATAATCATGACATGTATTATGATTTTTTAGAGTTAAGACCTCATAGACTCACCAACATTTTACTCTGTAACATTAAGAAACTTGAGAGGTTTTGTCACTAAAAAGTATATCTTGTTTTTGTAACAGTGGTATCAGTTGTTAGAGTCCTAGGATTTTTATTAAGCAACTAACAATTTTCTAGGAGCTAAATTTTACACTTGCAGCTGTCAAAAGCCAAAGTTATTTCCAAACGATCTTCATCCCCCTTCCCCAGAATAATAATTCACAAGCTTGTTAATGTTCTTGGGTTCTCATGGATGTGAGAAGTTTAGAGAAGCAGTGTCCAGACATAAGGATGGAGTACTTTTCCATTACTAAGTATATTGCTATGATTTATAGACAGATGAGAACATATCTTTTTTTTTTTTTTTTTTAAGATTTATTTACTTATTTTAGAGAGTACACAAGCCAGGGGAGGGGCAGAGGGAGAGGGAGACAAGCAGACTCTCCCCTGAGCAGGAGCTCGATCCCAGGACTTTGAGATCATGACCTGAGCTGCAATCAATTGTTGGATGGACGCTCAATTGCCTGAACCGCCCAGGTGCCTGAGAACATCTTTTTACTTACGTGGATCTGCATATGTTTCTTCTAAGATGGCTTCTCTGAGAGTAATGTAATTGAGTAATTTAGCCAGTGGTATAAAAACTGGGACTCCTGGTTAGGATTCTAAGATGTTGTGGACAGACACCAAGTTTAGATATTAAGCTTAGAAGGATTTTAGATTCATAATTTTGAATGATCCTTACCCCCTCCCCACAATGACTTACACTGTATTTATAAACATTCACATAATACTGATATATTATCTATATGCCAGAGTCTGTGAATATAAGAAGAGGCAGAGTCACAGCTATCCTTAAGGAGCTCATAGTTTTGAGGTAGGAAATCAAGAGTCAGCATCATTTAAAACAGATTAGAAGTTGTAGAATCAAAGTTAGTGAGGTAGAAGCATGTATTAGGTCCACAGCTTATCACAGATTTCCTGTATAGCAGAAACCACATTACATCATTTGTATCTAATGAAATTGTTTCTTTTTCTTTCTCTCTCTCTTTTTTAAGTACTGAAAATACTGAAAGCAAGTGAGGGATGCCAGAAGCAAGTGAGATCATATGCAACTGGAAATTCATATTATGGCGGAGCAAGTAAAGTTATGGCCAAAGATATCATTCTGATATATAATGCATCCAGCTGGTGTGTTTATCAAAACACTTTATATGCTCTCATTAGGCAGTTCATTTTTCATATAATTTGGGGACAGTCAACTTAGATAATTTTTATGTGAAACAAAGACTCACCAACATTTTGTACCTTCCTGGCATCCGATTAGTAAGGTAGTTCTTATTAACTCTTGCTGTCTTTCACAGCTCATTTGACTAAATTTTATTAAAACTGCTGTCTATAGCTTCCCATGAGCAGGTTTTCTTAGCATAGAAGTCCTGTAGACAAAATGAAACTACAAATGACATGTCTTTGTAACTTACGTGCTCAGCTAAACTGACATCAAATATTAATACCAGCAATTTAATCTTCAGTGGACTTTTAGGACAAATACTTGCGATTGTACCATTTGAAGCTTTTTTATTTTGATGGTGAAATACATTTAACAAACTTTGCCATTGTAACCATTTTTGAGTGTACAATTCAGTAGCATAAATTACTTTCATAGTGTTGCGCAACCATCACTCCTCTATTTCCAAAACTTTGTCATCACCCCAAACATGAACTCTATAACCATTAAGCAATAATTCTTCATTCCCCCCTCCCTCTCCCAATTCTTAGTGTGCTCCAGGCTTCTTTCTGTGTCTACGAATTTGCCTATTTTAGATGTTGTATGTAAGTGCATTATAAAATATTTGTTATCTGTGTCTGGCTTATTTCACTTAACACAATGTTTTCAAGCTTTATCCATGATGTGGTTTATATGTCAAAACTTCATTGCTTTTAAAGGCTGAGTAATATTCCTTTTTATCCAAATAGCATATTTTGTTTATCCATTTCCCCGTTGCTTCCATCTTTTGGCTATTGTGAGTAATACTGCAGTGTCTTAGTCCATTAGGGCCACCATAACAAAATCTCACGAACTGGGGGCTCGTAAACAGCAGAAATGTATTGCTCACACGTCCAGAGGCTGGAAATCCAAGATCAGAGTACCAGCCTGGTCTGGTGAGAGCTTTCTTCTGCACCTGGAAGAAGCGGTAGGGAGTACTATGGACTGACTCTCATTCATTCATTTATTCATTTATTATTTTTTTTCTGACTCTCTTTTATAAGAGTGCTAATCCCATTCATGAGGGTCCTGCTCTCATAACCTCATCACTTTCCAAAGGCCCCACCTAAAACCATCATGTTAGGCATTAGGATTCCACTAGATGAGTTTTGAGGGACAGAAACACTCAGACTGTAGCATGCAGTGAACATTGATACACAGGTTTCTGAGTCCCTGCTTTCCGTTATTTGGGTATATACCTAGGACCGAAATTACTGGGTCGTATAGTAATTCTGTGTTTAGGTTTTTGAGCAGCTGCCCATTTTCCACAATGGCTGCAACATGTTAAAATTCCCACAAACGGTGTATGAGAGCTTGTTTCTCTGCAATACGTATAATTTTTCTATTTTGATTATAGCCATCCTGGTAGGTGTGAAGTAATTTAAGCCATTTGGTTGTTTAGAAGGTAAATTGAAGAAAATTTGTTTATGAGAACTTTAAGCCTTGTATAAAAATACCCTGAATTTAACCATTTTTAAAAAATTGTATTTTAAAATATTTTACATAATAAAAAATTTGTTAGACCCTCTAATTCTTTTATATGTTAATGTGAATCATTTTTATCCCAGTTGTCATGATCTTTAAAGTGTTCATAGCCTCCCTTTAAAAAAAAAGAAAAAAAGGAAAGTAATGAAGTGGGACACATTCTTTGTGAAGAAAAAGGAATTTATTACAAATGAATGCTAACTGTATTTCAGCCACAAGAAACTAGTCGGAAATCTGCAAACAGGCCATGCACATCTGCTTATGCCAGTGGTTCTCAGAGTGTGGTCCATTGATCAACATCACTTGGGAACTTGTTATAAATGCAGATTTTCAGGCCCTGCCTAAAACAGAAACCTGAGGATGTGTTTTAATAAGCCCTCCATAGGATTATGATGCATGCTAAATTTAATCTGTTCTGTCCTGTTTGAGTGCTTTTCTTGTTCTTGAGAGCATGGAGAGAGTCTGTGCACCTTCTAGGAGGGCTTTCCTTCTTAATTTAGCCACCTCTGGCTCTGGGCTCCCAGAGTCTCTGCTGTGTAGGTAGAATGCTGATAGTTTATTGGGTATCCCTTCCAGTTTGAGATGTCCTTCACTGTAGGGATTCACTTCTCTTTGAATTGTTTATTTGTCATAATGCTTAGCAAACTGTAGAGTTTCTTTAAAGGTTTCTTCATTTGAATAGTGTTCCCTATGGGTTAAGGACAGATATATAGAGTAATTACAGGGAAGGAGAAGGGAAACCATTTATTTGACTTATGGGGTAGTGGGAATCATGGCAAAACGTGAATTTAAGTTGTTAAAAATTTTTCCTTGTGGGGTTAGGCTTTCTTATTGCTTAGATTCCTTTCTGCCTCATTGCATTTTGCCTTATTGTGACAGTAGTAGGCTGTTGAGAACTCAGAATTATCAGGAGGAACTTGTTTTAAAATACACATGGCTGTCTGGAATGAATTTTGAAAATGGGAGGCAGATCCTGAGATGATTTTGTTTTCATCTTTAGTGTATAGCAACGTGTCTTTCAAGGAAGTTCTTTGTATCAGTATTATTTTACTAGTTTGATAACATACTTTAGATTTTTTTTTTAAAGGATATTTTTACCCTGCGATATTTAAATACATGACTAGGTGAAGATATCATTTAGTTTTGGCATGCATTCTCTCATTAAATAATGGGATCTGTATTTTGCAATTTCTGGGTTAAAAATGAAAACACGGTCAGTGGTTGCAGCTTCTGTACCTTACAGCTGCAATAGACATTTCTTGGTAAGACAGATCTCTTTTCACTCACAGATTGGCTTTTTAGCTTAGGTTTTATAAAGCCTCCAAACTGAAGTTGTGTTGGAGTTGAGTGTCTTGCCGTTAACAGACTCCTAGGGCTCTGTTTGTTTCCCACAATTTTCTGCATGTTTGTCCCAAATGAACCATAAAATGGTTCAGTGCCAACATGTGGTTTCAATAACAAATAAGCATGGGCAAATGAATGTTGCATTGGAATTGGAAGTTTTATACATATACCATGACTTTAACTTCTAAGTCAGTTCATAGCTTTGTTAGTGTGAAATAATTTATCAGTCACTATTTGAAATTTTTCATTCCATGCACCAGTTATTTGGAGTATGATGATTGAAAATTACACATTTTTTGGTGATCCCTGGGTGGCTCAGCGGTTTAGCACCTGCCTTTGGCCCAGGGCGTGATCCTGGAGTCCCGGGATCGAGTCCTGTGTCAGGCTCCTGGCATGGAGCCTGCTTCTCCCTCTGCCTGTGTCTCTGCCTCTCTCTCTATGTCTATCATGAATAAATAAATAAATCTTTAAAAAAAAAAAAAAGAAAATTATACATTTTTTTTGTAAGCAATTTTCTGCAAGTTTTTCATAGTATATTTCTTATTTTTTAAAAAAAGATATTTATTTATCATGAAAGACAGAGAGGCAGAGACATGGGCAGAAGGAGAAGCAGTTCCCTTCAGGGAGCCTGATGTGGAACTTGATCCCAGGACCCGAGGATCGCGACCTGAGCCAAAGGCAGATGCTCAACCACTGAGCCACCCAGGCGCCTCTCATAGTATCTTTCTAATGAAGTTTTATGGTTAAGTGGGATGGGAACAAATTTCTTTCTGACCTCTTTTTTACCTTCTTGTTTTTTAATTATCATGGTTTATATTGCATAAAAATGACCCTTTCATATTATAAAACTCACTTCTTTACAAAAGTTCCTGTTGAACATGAGGCTATCCAAATAGGCATGTACTCCATTAGCTGCTTTAAGTATCAGGATTAGGTGTAAGTGGACATTGCTTCTTTTTCCCCTCTCTCTGGTGGAATAACATGAGATGGAGTCTGTGTACATTTGTCTATTTCCTCAGGTGGGCCATGAGCTGGGGGTTAGGGAGGATAGAAGGAGTGATGAAACAAAGAGAATTAATTGAAGACATATGGAATTGAGTATCTTGCCTTTAACAAGTTTTTGCTGATCTGCAACCATATTTTCCAATCAGCTTTACCCTAATGAAAATGATATTCCGGTCTAAGAATAAAGAAATAATGTATTATATTTAAGAAGGCATTTTCAGGGTTCATGAGTAGCTCCGTTGGTTAAGTGTCTGCCTTTGGTTTAGGTCATGATCCCAGAATCGTGTGATTGAGTCCCCTATTGGGCTCCCTGCTCTGCAAGAAGTCTGCTTCTAGCCTCTACCCTTCCCCCCTGTCTTTCTCTTTCACACTCTCTCTCAAATAAATAAAATCTTTTAAAAAATAAATAGATATTTTCAGTTGTTACGGTTTGTTTATAGCTCAGTTTTGTTTCTTTTGCTTTATATTTTGTGTCTTTTTTTTTTTTTCTAAATTCTGGGACTAACATTTTGTTTTTACATTATAATTTAGTCTCTTCAAAGTACTTATTACTTTTAGATCAGCTTTATAGAGCTATCATTTACCTATGCCTGTTTTAAGCAAATAGTTCAGTATTTTTTGACATATTCATAAACCTTGTTTTATTTTTAAAACTTATTTATTCATGAGAGAGAGAGACAGAGACACAGGCAGAGGGAGAAGCAGGCTCCATGCAGGGAGCCCAGTGTGGGACTCGATCCTGGGACTCGGGGATCATGCCCTGAGCTGAAGGCAGATGCTCAACCGCTGAGCCACCTAGGCGCCCTATTCATACAACTAAATAACCTATCATCCCAAGTGAGATAGAGATAAAGAATAGGTGTCAGCAAACTTTTTGTGTAAAGGGTAGGGTCAGATGATAAATATTTTAGACTTCGTTGGCCATAAAATCTGTGTTGTAAGTACCCTACTCTGCCCTTGTAGTGTAAAAGCAGTTGTAGACAGCATATAATTAATAGGCATGGCTGTATTCCAGTAAAACTTGATTTACCAAAGACAGGCAGCCAGCCTGCATACCATCGTTAGCCAGTCCCTGATACACAGCATTTTCATCACCCCCAGAAAAAGTTCCTTTGTGTCCTTTATAGTCAGATATCTGTATTCAGCCCTATGCAACTACTAATCAGCTACCTAGCACTTTAGAGCCTGTGTGTGTGTGTGTGTGTGTGTGTGTATTTTTAAAAGATTTTTTATTTATTTGAGAGACAGCACAAGCAGGAGGGGCAGAGGGAAAGGGAGAAAATCTCAAGCAGATTGCACTGTACATGGAGCTGGACACAGGGCTTGATCCCATGACCCTGAGATCATGACTTGAGGTGACAACCAAGAATCAGATGCTGAACTCACTGTGCCACCCAGGCACTCCAATCCTGTGTCTGTTTTAAAGAACTTAAAATAAATGAAATCATGCAGTGTATACTCTGTGGCATCTGGCTCCTTTTGTTTAGCATTATTTTTAAGTTCATCCATGTTGTTGCTGTATCTGAGTTCATTCTTTTTTGTTGTTGAGTGGTATAATTGTGTAAATATAAATATATCACAGTTGCTTATTCTGTAGATAGACATGTGGATTGTCAATTTTTGGCTATTAAATTAGCAACTATGAGCATTCTTAAGCATGTCTTTTTTTTTTAAGATTTTATTTATTCATTCATTCATTCATTCATTCATTCATTCATGAGAGACACAGAGAGAGAGGGAGAGACACAGGCAGAGGAAGAAGCAGGCTTCATGCAGGGAGCCCAATACAGGACTCGATCCTGGAACTCCAGGATCATACCCTGAGCCCAAAGCGCATGCTCAAACTGCTGAGCCACCCAGGCGTCCCTCTTAAGCATGTCTTTATGTGGGTATTTGTTATAACTTGTTTTGGGCAGATACCTGGAAGTGGAGAAGATGGGCCATATGGTATGTAACTTTTTAAGGAACTACCAAACCGTTCTCCAAAGTTATTGTACTATATATATATATTTTAAAGATTTATTTATTCATTCATTCAGAGAGAGAGTGAAGAGAGAGGCAGAGACACAGGCAGAGGGAGAAGCAGGCCCCATGCAGGAAGCCCGATGTGGGACTCAATCCCGGGTGTTCAGGATCACACCCCGGGCTGCAGGCGGCGCTAAACCACTGCGCCAACGGGGCTGCCCAGTTACTGTACTATATTATATTCCTTCCGGCTATGATTGAGAGTTATAGTTGCTCCATATTCTTGCCAACACTTGGTACTGTCAGTCTTCTTACTTTTTTACTTATCTGTTCCAGTATGCATTCTTTTTCTTTCCTGCCTTACCTTATTGGTTAGACCCTGCAGTAAAATACTAAATAGAAGTGGCAACAACAAGGGCCTCCTTGTTGTTTCTCCAGTCTCAGGCAGGGGAAAAGGGTAAAGTCTTTTGCCATTAAGTATGGTGTCAGCTGCCTGTTTAGAGGTGTTCTTCCGTAGGTTGGGAAAGTTCCCAACTACTGCTGGCTTTTTTTTTTTTTTAATTATTATAATGGGTGTTTAATTTTTTCAAAAGCCTTTTGATCATGACTGTTCTTCTTTATTCTGTTAATGTGGCAAATTACATTGATTTTAGAATGATGAAACAACCTTGTATTCCTGGAATAGAGATCACTTGCTCATGATGTATGATTATCATTTTTATGTATTTCTGGGATCACTAAATATTTTGTTAAGGATTTTTACTTCTGTCTTCATGAAGAATATTGATCTGTAGATTTTTCTTGGAATATCTTTGGTTTTGATATCAGGGTAATTCAGGCCTCATGAAATGTGTTAGGAAATCTATTTTCTAAAAGAGTTCATGTGAGATTGATAGGACTGCTGAGGTATTCTATTTTGTGCCAGTTTTTCAAAAAATTTGTCCATTTCATCTAAGTTGTTGGTCTTATCCTTTTTTTTTTTTAAGGTTTTATTTATTTATTCATGAGAAACAGAGGGAGAGAGACAGAGACACAGGCAGAGGGAGAAGCAGGCTCCATGCGGAGAGCGTGTTGTGGGACTCGATCCCGGGTCTCCAGGATCACACCCTGGGCTGAAGGTGGCGCTAAACCACTAGGCCACCAGGGCTGCCCTGTCTTATCCTTTTTTTTTTTTTTTTCCTGTCTTATCCTTTTAATGTGATGTCACCTCTTTCATTCCCTATATTGGTTACTTGTATCTTGTCTTTTTGTTTCTTGGTCAGTATAGCTGGAGATTTGTGAATTTATTGATCTATTCAAAGAACCAGTTTTTAAAAATTGATTTTATCTACTTTTATTTTTTCTATTTCATTGCTTTCTGCTTTTATCTTTATTATTTCCTTTTTCCTATTACTTTGGTTTATTTTTCTCTTCTCCTTCCAGCTTTAGAAGTTGGAAGCTTAGGTCATTGATTTGTAAATCTTCCTTTTTTTTCCTCATGTAAGCATTTAAGTTTATAAATTTTCCTCTAAGCACCAGATTAGGTATATCTCCCAAACTGTGTAATGATGTGTTTTCACTTTCATTCATTGCATGATAGATATTTTTTTAATTGAAGTATAGTTGATGACATTCAATGTTACATTAACTTCAGGTATACAACATACAACATGACTCAGCAATTCTATACGTTATGCTGTGCTCACTGTTATAGTTACCATCACCACACCTCATACAGTGTTATTACAATATTGTTGACCATATTCTCTATGCTGTACACTCTGTGACTTACTGGAAATTTGTACCTCTTAATCCCTCTCACCTATTTCTGTACCATCTCTCCCCTCTGGCAATCACCAGTTCTGTTTTTTTCAGTCTCTGTTGTTTATTTCACAGTATTTTCTGAATAGAAATGATGGTATTTTCCCTTAGGATGTATAGTGCCACAAGGAGAAAAGAGCCAGATAATACATAAAATAACAATACTTTTTTTTGAGCCCATCATAGAGCTGAGATTGCAAGGCAACCAAGGAAACTGAATAACAGAGGATCACAAGCCCCTCTAGGAAGGGACAGGACATAGGGACTGTTTTCACCTTTGGTAGATAGGAAGAGGTGGTAGCCAAAAATGAGTCACAAGGAAATACCTGAAATCTTAGCATATTTTGGAAGGCTCAGTGCAGTCTATTGCGAGAGTTTAGAATTCCGTGAAGCCTCAAGTGCCAGGGGGATCTGCACCCATTCAGCTTATTTCTTGTTGCTCTACCAGCTACTTAAAAGAAGGGTTTGGGGACAGGGGAGAACACCTGAGAGAGCCTCCTTGTGGCACAGAATTTGAGAGTGGAGCAGGAGTACACAGAAAGGCCCATCTGCTCTGGACCCTCCATGAGTATAAGGTGGTAATCAGGAGAACAGGCCCCAAACTTACCCATATCCCAGGGCAAGGTTGGCTGCTGCTAGTGAAGGAAGAATAGAAATCTTTCCTCAGTTTTGTAATTATACTTGGAAAATGCCATCTGCCATGAGGGGAGTGCTGGAAAAATAAAAGTGAAGTCTTTTATTTCTGTGGCTTGTGACTAGGAAGTGACTGACTCCATGTAGAGTAGCTGTCAGCCTCCTGGCTGACTGATTTGGAGCCTTTCTGCAGGACATATATACCTGATGCCCCAGTTTAGCTTGGGATTACTGCTCGGGATTCATTTTGGAGTGTTATAGTTTCTTTTGAGAATTTCTGGTTGACACCCTTTATTAATTTTATGTTTGAGATACTTATTCTTCTGTGTATGTGGATGTACTTAAATTGGGAGGTACATATTTGGGATATCAGTCTTTTGTCATGCATGTTGTAAATATATGCATAGTTCTGTCAGTTGCCTTTTACTTTTCTCCAAGACCTTCATGTTCCATATGGAGGTTTTATATTTTTATGTAGACGAATATATCATTTCCCCCTCCATCATTACTTCTTCCTTTGCTTTTATGGAAAGGCCTATGTTGATTTATTTTTTCAAGGCGTAATTTACATATTCTCAAGTGCACAGGTGTTCAGTGTACAGCTCGCTGTGTTGCATGTATGTACATATCCCTTTAACCACCACCCAGTTGATGGTAAAAAAACTTTTTCATCACCCAGAAGCTCCCAGGCTCTTCCTGTTTCATGTTTGCATCCTTTCTCCCCTAGAGTTGACTAACCACTGTTGTGACTTTGCTCGTCATAGATGTTTTATCTGTTCCTGGCCTTCATGTGAATATAATCACATACTGTGTGTGTTCTTTTGTATCAGCCTGTCTTCACTGAGATTCAGCCATATTTTATGTGTAATAATTCTTTTTTTACTTTGTTTTACAGTATCTCTTTATATCAATATTCTACAATTTGTGTATCACTCTGTTGATGGTATTTGGGTGGTTGGACAGTTTTTGGTATTATGAATAAAGCTATGAACACTCTAGTATGTGATTTTTTTTTTGTGAGTTCAAGTACTCATTTCTCTTGGATATGCACATAGGGGTAGAATGGCTGTATCACAGGGTATGATGTATATTTAACTTAATAGATATTGCCAAAATAGTGGTTCAACCAATTCACAACTCCCCCAAAAAGTCACTTACTCATTATTCTTCTCTTGTTGGATTGTTTTTGTTTTACATATTTCTAGCAAAAATTCTGGTGTAAGTTCATCTTCCAACTGTAGCCTTCACTGTGAGAAATCCTGTTTTGTATAATTAAGTGACAAAAACCAGCTCTGTGGAACATGACAGTAGGTGAGGCCTAGTACCCCTAGTGTATCTAAGTATTCTTAAAATACTGGTGTTTAGGAAATGCCGTTATTCTATTTCAAAGTCAGTACATTCCTTTAACAACTTTGTTTAGCTCGTGTAAATTCTTTAGGTTGGATAGAGGGTGTTGTCTGGTAAAATTTTGTTGTGATTTTATTCAAGTGTCCTGGCACAGAGGAGACTTTTTTGTGTATGTGATTTAATTGATTATATTTAAATGAAAAACTCCCCAAAATGATTTACTTTTGCTTTAGGGGTGTTGTCTCTAAATTCCTCTCTTAATGTGGAAATCTGGAAATCTCATTCTTAATGTATTTGGGACCCTCAAGGCTGTTCGAATCTTCTGACCCCCTGTAGAAAGAAAGCTATTCTTGTGTTCACATCATGTATACTTGGCTCGATAAGTGAAATGGTATGATTATAGAGGACTGTTAAGAAAATCCATGCCACAGGGAAAGGGGTCTGGCTGTTACCACTTACAGAATGGTTGAAGTGCTAAGAACATCTTCTAATATTACAAGGAGCCTAGGATTCTCTGAAGATGGGATCACTGTCTTTAGTACTTACTAACATGGGATTGTTTTCACACTGGCTCAGACTCTGTGAATAGGTTAGCACCACCAGGAGTCTCCATCCCCAACACCCCTGTTTTGCTCAGTGGTTTCTGTGTTTTTGCCCCTGTATTCATAAAAACATTGTATGTGGGACTTTCTCATGTTCCCCTTTCTTGCTCTTGGACATGCTGGTACTGCCTCCTTTTCAAGTGCGATGGCAAGAATAGCTGGAAGGAGCAAACTGTTACTGCTTCACAGTGCCCACACATCCCATCTGGCCCTTAACACACATGCTATACTTGCCCTTGGTTCCTAACCAAGAATCCAAACTTTGCCTGCTCTCTTGTTTTAAGTTGCCTTGGTTTCTGGCAAGAAGTCCTACTAGATTCGAGTAGAGCCTAGAGTAACATCATGTGGTTTTTAACTTACCCACAGACCTGTAGAACCTAACCCCATGTAAAATTAAACTTCACTGGGAAGGTTCCAAAGGCATGAGAATCGTGGCTTTTTAGGGGACTGACTGCATCAAGAAATGCCAACCAGAAAAGAGGCAGCAGTTGATTGTGATGTTTCCTGCAGCTTTCTAGAGAAGAGCTTGTGTGTGGTTTTGATGTAGCAAACCAAGGATTTAAATCCAGCATCTAGGGCAGCCCCGGTGGCGCAGCGGTTTGGCGCCGCCTGCAGCCTGGGGTGTGATCCTGGAGTCCCGGGATCGAGTCCCACATCGGGCTCCCTGCATGGAGCCTGCTTCTCCCTCTCCCTGTCTCTCTCTCTCTCTCTCTCTCTGTGTCTATGAATAAATAAATAAAATCTTAAAAAAAAAATAAATCCAGCATCTACTATGCACTGGGCCCTATATTGGTACATTTCACATTTAGAAACTTGTTGAATTAAAGCCAGCATATATCTATGAGCATATATTAAGGTTGAAGAGGCTTAATAATGAAACAAAATGAGATAAATCCCACAGGCAAAGAAGGCTGCTTTAGAGTACTGTTCCATTTACCTGTCACCTAGGAATTGATAGCGGAAATGCTTAAATATTCAAAATATTAAAGACAATATTCAAAGATGTTCACTTTTCTATGCTTTATTTTAGCTCAGTGATTCTTAAATGTTGATATGCATAGGTTACCCTTTAAGGTTTTTTTTTTTTTTTTTTTTTTTTAGATTTTGTTTATTCATGAGAGACAGAGAGAGAGAGAGAGAGAGAGAGAGAGAGAGGCACAGAAAGAGGGAGAAGCAGGCTCCATGCAGGAAGCCTGATATGGGACTCGATCCCCGGTGTCCAGGATCAGGCCCTGGGCTGAAGGCAGCGCTAAACCGCTGAGCCACCGGGGCTACCCTGCCTTTAAGGTTTGTTATAGAAAACTAGGTATCCTGGATTATTCAGGCAATATAAATTAATTTTTTGAAGCATCTGTGGTCCCAAAGATAAATGGCATGCCTTCTATTTCTGTAGCACCCTCTTGACTTCCTTGTCTGTCTCTTATACCAGGGCTCTCTCAGCTGACCAGACTTTTGTCTTAGAAACTTAGGATGCTAAAACTGTAATGTGGAAAGGGACTTGAGAGATCTTGGTGTCTAATAGCCTTGCTTTATTGATAAGGAAACAAAGACCTCAAGGTCACAGGTCCTGTTCATAGGAAAAGCAGACTGCGATGCAAGCCTTACACTCTGGTCCCTGCTTCACCAGCATATACTACCGTTCTCTTTGACTTCTCTGTCAGTGCTCACATTTAATTACCAAAACTTCATCATTTGCTCTTCTGCATGCCTGTTCACTTCCCCCTATCACAGGAACCTCCTACCTGGTCTTCGTCTTAACCCCAACTGTACCTATGTCTCTCTCTTTGGGTTTATCTCCCTTTTACTTGAGAATGAATTTTTGGATTGATTGACAGGTTATAGCTCTGTGTTACTTAAACTAGCAGTGATTAAAAAATATTTACACTGAAAAGATCAATTGTGAAAGGGTTCCACTGAACATTTTCGTTTATTAAGAAAATAAAACAAATTCTTGGTTAGTTCTGTGTATTCAGCCCAGCTTTGTAGCTTATACAAGTAGAAAATGGATGTTTCATCCTGTCTCCCATCACAGCAATATATGTCTTAAAGGGTTTTGAATTTTTGGTGGTTGACATGGTTGTTCTTACATAGTTATGCCTTTGGCATATAAGCTTGAATATGTGTATATATACAAGTAGATATACACACATCAACTAATATATGTATTTCCTGTCCCTACCTGTCCCCTTTCCCTGTTTCTATAAAATTCTTTTGTAATGTTACTTGTTTGTGAATTTTTTCTTATTTTTTGGATCAGAGTTGAAATGGAGTTACTAGACAACCCCACAGTGCTAGTGGCCCAGTTTCTTTCTTTTTCTTTTTTTCTTTTTCTTTTTCTTTTTCTTTTTCTTTTTACCTCATACAAAAGTAACAATTGCAAACATGCAGGCAAAACCAGTTCTCCATTATTAAACTAGTAGCTAAAATAGGCGGTTCATCCTTCCTATGATCCAGAATCTGACTCTTCTTATCAAGGGGCACCACAGAACTGGTGCTAGAGAAGAACCTTCTTGAAATAAGGAATTGCTTCTGCAGCTGTGTAGTGCGGGGAGGAGAGTGGGATATCCACAGAACTTCACTGTTTCTCAGCCTTAGAATTTGAGAAGGACCAACCTTAAGGAGAGGCAGGGGTGGCTGGGTGGCTCAGTGGTTGAGTGTCTGCCTTAGGCTCTGGTCATGGTCTGGGGCTCCTGGGATCCAGTCCCTGCATTGGGCTCCCTGCTCAGTCTCCTCCCTCTCCTGCCCATTCCTCCTTGCTTGTGTGCATTCTCTCTCTCTCTCTCTCTCTCATAAATATGTGTATGTGTGTGTATATATATATATGTATTTGAAGATAAAGAAAAGAAGGAAAGGCAGCCAGCCCCCACCTATATGCTCTTGTGCTTTTGGTGCCACTTCTGGCTGTGCTCCAATTCAGTTCAACTGCTTTAACAATTAGGCCCTATGATCCCTATGATAATCAGAGGGTCTGGAACCAGTTACTCTTCCTCAGTAGAGGAACATCGGAACATCCGTTAGCGTTAGTTCTTAAAACACTGTTAAGAATGTTAGATTGGGGATCCCTGGGTGGCACAGCGGTTTGGCACCTGCCTTTGGCCAGGGCGCGATCCTGGAGACCCGGGATCGAATCCCACGTCGGGCTCCCGGTGCATGGAGCCTGCTTCTCCCTCTGCCTGTGTCTCTGCCTCATTCTCTCTCTCTCTCTCTGTGACTATCACAAAAAAAAAAAAAAAAAAAAAAAAGAATGTTAGATTGCTCCTTGAGGCCAAAGACCTTTTATTATTCATCCTCGTATTCCGAGGGTCTGTCTTAGCAGTGGATACTTACGGGCCTTCAGTAAATGGTGATGGTGTTAATGGAGATTGAATTAAACTAAGACCTCTCAATTCACAGATTCTTTTAATTATGTTGACCTTTCTTAGTATTGTGATTTTGCATTCTTTTTACACCATTATTAATACAATAGAATGAAAAGTCCTACTAAGATGCAAATTCAAAGAATGGATTACTTCATTAAAATGAGTATTTCTTTTTAGTTGGACTTCACCCCTTTTTCCTTTGAAATTTTATTTGATGTGAAAAACCACTCTGTGAAACACTCCTGATATAAATCAGTGTTAGGTCTTCATGATCCTTTTTTTTTAATATATATTTTAAAATTTTTATTTATTTATGATAGTCACAGAGAGAGAGGGTGGGGGGTGCAGAGACATAGGCAGAGGGAGAAGCAGGCTCCATGCACCGGGAGCCCAACGTGGGATTCGATCCCGGGTCTCCAGGATCGCGCCCTGGGCCAAAGGCAGACCCTAAACCGCTGCGCCACCCAGGGATCCCAGGTCTTCATGATCTTAAACTCAGTGCATGCGGTCTAAGGCATCACCTACCAAGAAGTAGGAGATCAACTGTAGTTTAGGTATATTTCTGAACAACTCACATCTTTACAAATGGTTTGTTGTTATCCTGTTTTCTTTAACAATAAGATTCTCAAAAATTTCCACTTCTATTTCCTGTTTAACAGTCCATCCGTTCATCTAGAGCTCTGAAAGTCATCTACTATAAGTTTTACCTTAAAGAAAGCCCAGTCTGCAAGAAATAGCTTAGGTGTATTATATTAGGAGTATTATACATTCTTTAATCCATAAAAATTGTGTGTCAGTATACTCAGTTGTGTTTTATGTTTCTCCTTACAAGGAATTTTTAAAAATAATAGTTTGCATTTACATTTGTATCCTTAATTTTCCATTTGTTGTCTAAATGGCACCATTTAAAATGTTTTAAGAAAACATTAACATTTCCTTATTGGATTATGAAAAAAGACTATCTATAAAGAAAAATTACCCTGTGAGCAGGTGATTTACAATATTATTTTCTCTTGGCTAACCTCTGTTGAAATCCAAAATGCATACTGGTTATTGTTGAGTTGCATTAGAATTAGTTACATATTGTAACCTATTTATAAATTATATAAAGTGCTTCAAACAATGCCTAGCACATAGCACTAAGAATTTGCCGTTATTATTCTTATCTTGATTTTAAAGACAGGAAAATGGAAATGAAGTGCCTTTTTTGATTTTTTCGTTGAAATTCCATGCTGTCAGTGTTCATTATGATAAAATTATAGTTCACCGAAGTTCTCTATCAAAGATGTCTACATATTTACTTTGCATATATATCATAATTTGTTATTACACATTTCCTCCTTTTGGGATTTTTCTGTAGTTTTTAAAAATAATGTATCATGCTTTATTTTCTACATACTTCTGTTAACCAAACAATTTAGAGAGCACTCAAATTAAATTCATCTAAGCAGTACTAAATTTGAAAGCAAAGTATTGTTTTCCCCGGGAACAAGCTGTGTTGTATGCCATTCTAATAATGACAAACTTTGCAGTAAATTTGCTTAAAAAATCCCTCCCCTCTCTTCCATTTCCCCCACTCTCCCAAGAATGAATATAAATGTTAAACAAAATTGTAATGAGTTTCCATTTAGGCTTTTGAAGGAATTTTTCATTATAAGGGAATTGGATACTTATTGCATTTTGAAATGTAAGTAAAATGAAAGAAGAAAACCACTAGAAGACAGTCTGTCTTAATATTTTGTGGCAGAGTGTTCGTCTTTATTTTTCTCCACTTTATTTTAATATTGATTGAGATGGAGATAAGACAGCTTCTAGAAATTAATAGTTTCTAGAATAAAGCATTTTATTCTTCTGTTTCACTATTTTTTTTCTGAGATCTGTTCATTTATTTAAGAAATATTTGTTGAGAACCCATTATATGCCAAATGTTCTAGGAGCTTTGATTCATTAAGATACTTTACCCCACCCCAGCCTACCCAGCTCCCAGTCTTCCCATGGACTGCTGATTTCAGGAATTTCTGGTGAGTTGGCTGAAAGACAGGATGTGGTTTATGAAAGAAGAAGAGCCGTTAAATTTTGTGAGAGTTTGCGAGAATGTTTGTATCTTAGTCAATTTTTTAAAAGTTTTAAGTTTATTATAATTTATCATTTCAATATATGGAACATTTTAAGGGAAAAGTCTCTGTTAAAATGCTTATTACTGGGGTACATGGGTGGCTCTGTTGGTTAAGTGGCAGACTCAGTTTTGGCTCAGGTCATGAACTCAGGGTCCTGGGGTTGAGCCCCATGTCAGGCTCTGCACTTAGCAAGGAATCTGCTTGAGATTCTCTCTCTCCCTTTCTCTCTGCCCTCCCCCTCTCTAAAATAAATAAATCTTTTTTTTTTTTTTTTCTTTTTTGGCTGGGTACACTATACTTTATTGATGGTACATGACAAGGTAGAGCTCCCCAAGCCCCTCCCCTTCCTCAGGGGGTCTGGAATGGAAACTGGAGGCCAGGAGATTCTTAGTGTGTTGGGGGATTAAGTGGAGGCAGGGACTCCCCAGCAGCTGAGGGCCTCTCTCTTCCTCTTGCTCTCACTGGGGCTGGTGGTCCGGGGGCTCTTACTCATTGGAGGCCATGTGGACCATGAGGTCCACCACCTGATTGCTGTAGCTGAATTCATTGTCATACCAGGAAATGAGCTTGACGAAGTGGTCATTGAGGGAATATCAGCCCCGGCATTGAATTTGGAAGAGTGGGTGTCACTGTTGAAGTCATAGGAGACAACCTGGTCCTCAGTATAGCCCAGGATGCCCTTGAGGGGGCCCTCTGATACCTGCTTCACCACCTTCTTGATATCATAGTCAGCAGCTTTCTCCAGGAAGCAGGTTAGATCCACAACTGACACATTAGGGTGGGGACACGGAAGGCCATGCCAGTGAATTTCCTGTTTAGTTCAGGGATGACCTTGCCCACAGCCTTGGCAGTGCCAGTGGAAGCAGGGATGATGTTCTGGGCAGCCTCTCGGCTGTCACACCACAGCTTCCCAGAGGGGCCTTCCACAGTCTTCTGGGTGGCATTGATGGCATGGATGTGGATGGTCATGAGGCCCTCCACGATGCTGAAGTTGTCGATATTGTTGCCATCAGTGACCCCTTCATTGACCTCAACTACATGGTGTACATGCTCCAATATGATTCCACCCATGGCAAATTCCATGGCACGGTCAAGGCTGAGAATGGGAAACTTGTCATCAGTGGGAAGTCCATCTCCATCTTCCAGGAGTGAGATCCTGCCAAAATCAAATGGGGTGATACTGGTACTGAGTGTGTCGTGGAGTCCACTGGGGTCTTCACCACCATGGAGAAGGCTGGGGCTTACTAAAATAAATAAATCTTACAAAATAAAGTGTTTGTTACTGTTTCAGTTTTTGTAATTATAGATAATTCAGTGGCATTTTATTCTGTAGCTTTAGTATCATGAAGGTTTTCATTTTGAGTACTATTAGAGCTTTTAAATGTTTACTATTAGTCACTTTATTCACTCATTTTGTAGCTTATGTAGTTTTAGCACATGTCCCAGATTTTATATAGGAAACCACTTAATTAAAATGTTGTCATAGGGGCACCTGGGTGGCTCACTCATGATCTCAGAGTCATGAGATCGAACCCCACATTGGGCTCTATACTCAGAGAGGAGTCTGCTTGAGATTCTCTCTTCTTTTCCATCTGCCTTTCCTCCTGATCACTCACTCTCTCTCAAATAAGTAAATCTTTTAAAAAATGTTATAATTAAAATATGAAATAGAATTATCAAATAAAATACTTTCTCATTTAAGGATGTTTGCCAGTGGGGCAATAAAATGATGATTCCAGGCTTATGGACTTTAACATGTGTTTGAGAAGCTTATCTTTATTTTTGAGAAGAGAAAACTAGATTTTTTTCTCTGTGATTATGATTGTGCTCCAAAATGCACATACAGTTTTAACAGCCTTTATATCTTCATAATCTTCAACTTTTCTTCTTTTATGCA
The DNA here is from genome assembly GCF_003254725.2 of Canis lupus dingo. NCBI lineage: Eukaryota > Metazoa > Chordata > Mammalia > Carnivora > Canidae > Canis > Canis lupus. The sequence goes on along the minus strand of NC_064262.1, from coordinate 25,288,160 downwards.
AGGACTTTTTTTTTTTAAAAGGATTTTATTTTATTACTTTTTTTTAAAGATTTTATTTATTTATGATAGAGAGAGAGAGGCAGAGACACAGGCAGAGGGAGAGGGAGAAGCTGGCTCCATGCCGGGAGCCCGACGCGGGACCCGATCCCGGGACTCCAGGATCACGCCCTGGGCCAAAGGCAAGCGCTAAACCGCTGAGCCACCCAGGGATCCCCTTTAAAAAGATTTTATTTATTTATTTGAGAGATCACAGAGGCAGAGAGAGAGGGAGAAGGAGACTCACTGCTGAGCCGGAAGCCCAATGTGAGGCTTGATCCCAGGACAGGCAGGGGCTTAACTGACTGAGCCACCCAGGCACCGCAGGGGCATTTTTTATTAGCTTTTTCAAGGTATAATTTATATACCATTATAATTCCTCCGTTTAAGTGTACAAAGCAGTGGTTTTTAGTGTAATTACAGAGTTATAATTTGCAACACAGTCTAACTCTTACCACCCCCAAATTATGTCCATTTATGGCACTCTCTAGGGATAATTTTTAAAAAAAAGATTTTATTTATTTGATAGTGCACAGGAGAAGGGAGTAACAGGGAGAGGGAGAAGCAGGCTCCTGCTAGTTGGAAGCCTGATGTGGGGCTCGGTCCCAGGACCCTGGAATCATGACCTGAGTCGAAGGCAAACACTTAACCAACTGAGCCACCCAGGTGTCCCTAATTTGTTTATTAAAAAAAACTTGTTGAGTACTTATTTGTTTTTTAATAAATGTTATTTATTTAAAGATTTTGTTTTTTAAAGAGTGAGCCAGTCTTAAAGTGTGAGAGCATGAGCAGGAGGGACAGAAAGCGAGGAGAGAGAGGAAAGCTGACTCCTTGCTGATTGCAGAGCATGATGTGGGACTAGATCTCACACTCTGGGGTCATGATCTGAGCCAAGATCAAGAATTGGATGCTTACTGACTAAGTTATCCAGGCACCCCTTAATTTTATTTTTTAGAACAATTTTGGATTTACAGAATTGTAATACAAGTTAATACAGAGTTACCATATTCTCTGTGTCCTACTCCCCCTGTTCTTAATATCTTACTTATATGATACATTTGTTACAATTAAGGAATCAATATTGATACATTGTAATGAACTAAAATCTATAGTTTATTCAGCTTTCCTTAGTTTTTACTTGATGTCTTTTTTTTTCTCTTTCAGGATCCCATCCAGGATAATACATTACATTTAGTTATCATGTGTCTGTAGGCTCTTCTAGGTTGACAGTTTCTCAGACTTTGATTTTGATGACCTGGACAGTTTTGAGAGTTCTGGTTACCTCCTCTGGTTGTAAATGCCTATTGGGATTTGTCTAATAATATCTTTCTCGTAAATAGACTGATGTTAAGGTACATACACCAATATGACTTATCACTGTTAATGTTGGCCTTGATCACTTGCCAGGTGTTTCCATTAGAAAGTTACTCTTTCCCCCTTTCTACACTCTCCTTTAGAAGAAGTCATTGTGTGCAGCCCACATTTAAGGGTTCAGCAGTTATGCTTTACTTTATCTACATGAATTACTTGGAATTCTTCTGTAGAGCTTTGTCATTTCTTTCATCATTTATTCAATCATTATATTAGCATGATTCACGGATAATTATTTTATAGTTTGGGTTACAATCCTATAGTGCTTGATTGTTGCAGTTTGGGCCATTGGGTGTCTTTCAGTTGGTTCTTGTGTCCCTTTGATGTACCCTCATCAGTGTGAGTGTTGGTTTTGTTATTACTTGTTTGATTTTGAGTATTTCCTTAATTTTTGGCCATACAAGAGGCTCTAGGCTCATCTTATAATTGCTTGCTCTGTTTCTAGAATCAGCTCTTTCTTCAAGAAGCATAGTTCTCCTTCCATCCTCTGCTTTTTTAAATTTTTTTTGTTTTTACCACCTCTTTACTCAACTTCCCCTACCTCTTCTCACCCTCCATAACTCATATTAATAACTTAATGGGTATGTATTTGTGTGTATCCTTTTGCTTCCACACTATCATAATCATATCCAAATACAGTTTTTGTTTTGTTATTTGTAAAAAGTGGCTTACGTGATACATATTTTTACATATTTATCTTTTTCTGTCTTAGCAATACCTGTAGAAGTCTCTTCATGTCAGCTGCTACAGTTCTGATTCATTCTTTTAAATGACTGTTTTACTGTTCTGTGGTAGAAGATTGTTTTAAGATACCAAACTATTTTCCAATTAATGATGTTCATATACTTTGCTTCTAGGTGTCAGCCACTACAAACTGTTGTAGTAAACATTCCTATATGGAAATGCTTTATCTCAGGAGGATAAATTTCTTAGAGTGGGTTTGCTGTACCTAAAGATATGTTTTTAAAATAGATGTTTCTAGGGATCCCTGGGTGGCGCAGAGGTTTGGCGCCTGCCTTTGGCCCAGGGCGCAATCCTGGAGACCCGGGATTGAGTCCCACGTCGGGCTCCCAGCATGGAGCCTGCTTCTCCCTCTGCCCGTGTCTCTGCCTCTCTGTCTCTCTCTGTGTGACTATCACGAATAAATAAATAAAATCTTTAAAAAAAAAAAAAAGAAAAGAAAAATTATTAGAAAAAATAGATGTTTCTAGATTATAACATTCTTTAAAAACCAACAACTCACACGTCTACTAGCAGTGCCTGAGAGAACCTTTTTCCTTGCATTTCTGTCTACAATAAGTAGAACAGGTCATATCAGTTTTACTATTCTAATTGATGTTAACTAGTACCTCCTTTGTAGTTCACTTTGAATTGACCTAGTTTGGGTGTTGTTTGTTGGCAACAGTGGCCACAGAGTGGGAATTGCTTTTGTAAATTTGCCGGCTTCTGTCCTTTGCCTTTTCCCCCTTGGGTACTCGTCAGTTTATAAGAGGTCTTTGTATTTGTAAATATTAGACCTCTGTCTTCTGTAATTGGACATATTTTCTCCAAATCTTATTATTCTTTTGTTTTTTCCATTATTTGCTATAGAAATTTTCATTTTGGGGGATGCCTGGGTGGTTTAGTGGTTGAGCATCTGCCTTCAGCCTAGGGCACGTGATCCAGGAGTCCCGGGATCAAGTTCCACATCGGGCTCCCTGCATAGAGCCTGCTTCTCCTTCTGCCTGTGTCTCTGCCTCTCTCTCCCTTTCATGAATAAATAAATAAAATCTTAAAAAAAAAAGAAATTTTTATTTTTTTCATTAGGAAATATGTCTGTCTGCTCATTTATAGCTTCTAGGCTTAAGATCCCCTTTATAGGGATCTCTGGGTGGCGCAGCGGTTTGGCGCTTGCCTTTGGCCCAGGGCGCGATCCTGGAGACCCGGGATCGAATCCCGCATCGGGCTCCCTGCATGGAGCCTGCTTCTGCCTCTGCCTATGTCTCTGCCTCTCTCTCTCTCTCTCTCTCTGTGTGACTATCATAAATAAAAATTTTAAAAAAAAGGTCCCTTTTATATAAAGTACATATGTTTTCTTAGATTTTTTGGCAGATTATTTTTTAATTTAAATTCAATTTAGTTAACATATAGTATATTATTAGCTTCAGGGGTAGAATTTAGTGATTCATCATTTGCATAAAACACCCAGTGCTCATTACATCAAATGCCCTCCTTAATGCCCATCACCAGTTACTCCGTACCTCTACTCATCTCCCCTGGAAGATTATTAACAAAAGGAATTATTTAACATTTAATCTGTGTAGTATTTACTTTTTGTGCTTGGAGTAAGATGGGATTCTCTTTGCTTATAGTTGCCTGTAGTGTATTATTGCCAGCACCTTTCCCCATCTTTTCATAAGTTAAATTCTCATACATGTTGAAAGTTATTGCTCTTGTTTCTAAAAATATTCTTGGCAGGATGCCTGGGTGACTCAGCAGTTGAGCATCTATCTGCCTTTGGCTCAAAGCGTGATCCTGGAGTCCCAGGATCGAGTCCCACATCGGGCTCCCTGTATGGAGCCTGTTTCTCCCTCTGCCTCTCTCTCTCTGTGTATGTGTGTCTCTCATGAATAAATAAATGATACCTTTTAAAAAAATACTCTTGGCAAAAAGAAAATTCTTGGCTATACATGGGCATTTATTCTTCTGTAATTGTTAAGATCAATGTACAGTTCTTAAAAATTATAACTGAAAGAATTAAGGTATATATATTAAGCTTGGGAAAACTGACAAGAATACAGTATAGTTTCTACATTTTTTCAGATCTTGTTAGATGGAATTTTATAGATTTGTTGATATAGGTCACATGCCCCTCTTGTTGACTTTATTTCCGGGCATTTTTTTCTCTCTCTCTTTTTTTTAAGATTTATTCATTTGAGAAAGAGAGAGAGATCAGGGGGAGGGGCAAAAGGAGAGGGAGAGCGAGAATCTCAAGCGGACTTCCTGCTGAGCCTGGAGCTCCATGTTGGCCTCCATCAACCCACTAAGCCACCAGGTACCCCTTACTTATTGTTCTTTAAAAAAAAAATCCCATTTATTCATTTTAATCCTTAAACCTAATTTTTATGCCAAGCTTGTCATTTTAACCATTTCTTTACCATTTTGTTTTATTTTAAACAGAGTATTTTTTTTAATCAGAATATGACTTGGTCCTTCTTCTAGTGGCGTAATTTACTTTCTTCACCTATTATAAAAATAGTTGTTCTTTTAACTTGCTTTATTTGTTATATGTTTTAACTTGTGGTTTCTTAGCTCTTATTTTTGCTGGTTTAAGTTATTTTGGATTTTTAATTTTTGTTACTTTGGAATTTCTACTATACATTTCCATTCCATTAATGATTACCTTTTATTTCCCCTTTTCGAGGATCCCTGTGTGGCTCAGCAGTTTAGTGCCTACCTTCAGCCCAGGGCATGGTCCTGGAGTCCCAGGATCGAGTCCTGCATCAGGCTCCCTGCATGGAGCCTGCTTCTCTCTCTGCCTGTGTCTCTGCCTCTCTCTCTCTCTCTGTGTCTCTCATGAATAAATAAAATCTTTAAAAAAATATTTCCCCTTTTCCCTGCACATTTTTGAGTTTCCATACTGTTTTCCTTCCAGGTGCCAGGTGTAGGGTTTGGTATCCATTTTTCTCTCAATACTTGTTAGGACCACTGCTCTAGCTTCTGATGTTGCAGGTGGGAAAGTCTGGTAGCTCTCTAAGCTTTCCCCTCTGTAAGGAATATGTTCTTTCCACCTGCAGGCTTGTAAATTTTTTTCTCTCAGAGTTTAGGCACTTACTAAGTTATGCCTAGGTCTATGTCTAGAATAGAATAAAGTGAGCTCTTTTAATCTGCAGATTGAAGTCTTTGGGCCAAGGAAATTCTCTTCTGGTATGTGTTTTATTATTGCCTTACTACTATCTGTTCATCTTTCTTTTGCTGGAACTGCTGTTCATCTCATTAGTTCTGTCCTCCAATTCTCTTATCTCTTCTATCATGATTTCTCTTTTGTTGCTTTGAGCTCTTTTTTCCATTTGATCTTTCATACCACAAATTTGGACTTTTGCCATGATCCATTCTTTCTTTCTTTTTTTTTTTTTTTTTTTTTTAAAGATTTTACTTATTTATTCATGAGAGACACAGAAAGAGAGAGAGGCAGAGACACAGGCAGAGGGAGAAGCAGGCTCCGTGCAGGGAGCCTGATGCAGGACTTGATCCCGGGACCCCAGGATCACACCCTGGGCTGAAGGCAGGCGCTAAACCACTGAGCCACCCAGGGATCCCCTCTTTCTTTCTTTTAATCATTTGTATGGTTTATTTGGAAAATTAGTGCTTTTAGATGCAGGAAGACTTCTGTCTGCTGTAATTAATTCTCCCTTAGTTAGCTTATTATTTTTCTGACCATTATTGGCCTCTTACTCTTCACACAGCTCTTTTCAGTTGTGGGGTTGCTCCCTTTGTCATGACTGGTAACTGTCTTTTCAGATGCTCAATGTTATGTGTTGTCATATTTTCCCTGTCAGCTCATAAGGGCCCAGTTCTGGTCTTGGTCACAAATGATTCAGGGAGACCTTGCCCCCTACCCAAGGGTCATCAGCTCTCCTCAAACCAGGCTTTTTCTAAAGCCAGTAGTTTAGAGTAGTTCCAAAGTTCCGAAAGGCTAGACTCCAGGTACTTGCCCAGCTCCTAGAAAAATTAGAGACACATATTCCAGTCTCTTTCTCTATACTCCAAAGAGCTTAAGCCTTCAATTCCATTTAGTAACCTACAGGCATCAGGCCTATACCTTTTGCAGCACAGGGATTGAAACTGTAGTGGGAGTCACAACACAGAAAGTGGGGGTGTATTAACTTCACATCATCATCTTCCTGGAATCTTTTTTTGGCCCTAGATTTTCATTTTATCATTCTCTTAATGATTATAGATGTATGCTTTGGCCTAGGTTTACCAACAGTAAGGATAAAAGCATTAGATGGGAAATTGGAAGGTCTGTGGGATAAATTATATTATAGTTCTCCACTCCACTTCTTTCAATGTAAAAGGATCAATTATACTTCCCTTCCTGTTGTCAAGTGATTTGCAGTGTCTCCCTCTCCCATAGTCAGGCTTGTCATTGTGACTTGTTTTAATAAATGGAACATATGTGGAAGCAATGTATTCTAGTTCTGAACAGAGATATGACAACCTCCTCTCAGTTCCTACCTTTTGCCTTGAGAATGGCATGTCTCAGATATGGTTTGTTCCCTCTAATTGGGTCTTAGAATCATAAGACACATGGAGCAAAAGCTACAGCCTCAAGGCAGCCATAGCCAACTTACAGGTGACATATGTAATGTGAATGGGAAAAATGAGTTTGATGTATGCCACTGGGATTTGAGGGTCATTTTGGTAATGCATCACAGCTAACTGATAAAATCTGGCTGATGGCTAACTGATAATTTCTTCTTTCTCATTTAATTGGGTAACATTTATTTTTATCTATCATTTAAAAAAAAATCTGTATCAAACCCTACAGTTTATTTTCTGTCTCCTAAATATTCTCATAATTGGCTGACATGCATAAAGTAGTATTATGGTTATAGTCAAACACTACCTGTGAGGAGTGTTTACAATTATATATATAAAATATATATATAATATATAATTATATAATAGGACTCAGCCCATGTAGCAAAACTGAGGATAAAGAAATCAGAAAACTGAGGGCAGTGCCTTGTGGCAGTTTATTACACTCATTTATCTAATGCCCTAAACTCCACCCAAAGTTACCCTTTTGGAAGTGTGGCTTCTCTTTAATGGTACAAAAAAGATTATTTGTAGTTCTTACTACCAGTGCTTGAATGCTGTGTTCTATGAGAAGTAAATAAGAGTTCATTGGGGTTACATTTATGGAGTGGCTATGCAAAGCTTTTATTTCCTGGGATGTGTATGTATGCATATGTATCTGACTTTTGACTTAATCAACAGACTGGAATGAATGGGATCTATTTTTATATTTTATCATTTTGCATCTTGATTGATACTTTTTTCCCCTTATTGATCAGCTCTTGGCACATTGTTCTAACAAATATTTGTAGATCAATAGTTGATAAATGGAAAGAATATTCATTGAACTATGAGCCAAAAGAACTGGATGCTGGATTCTACTCTAATTTTGCACCGGCCTTATTGCCTACCTTCTCTTCTTCCATTCCTTTGCTTTTCCTCCTTTCACTTATGTGATAGTTACTGAGCACTCTGTTCTTTTTCTTTTTCTTTCTTTTTTTTTTTTTTTTAAGATTTCATTTATTTGAGAGAGAATGAGCAGGGGAGAGGCAGAGGGAGAAGCTGACTTCCCTCTGAGTGAGGAGCCTGATGTGGGGCTTGATCCCAGGACCCTGGTATCATGACCTGAGCCAAAGGCAGATACTAACCGACTGAGCCATCCAGGTGCTCCTGAGCACTCTGTTCTGCCAAGCCCTGGGATGCAGTGAGGAGTAAGGCAGACATTTCTCCCTTATAGCCCTTAACAAGCTACTGTCCTTCTCTTCTCTTCTGCTCTGCAGCCCCTCCTTTCTTCTGACCATTTTGTAAACTGGTCATTGCCACACTACTGCTCAGCCTCCTTGTTGTCATTTTATGTTCACGGAACTGCTTTCAAATATGCCTTTACTACTACATTATTCTAGGGGAGGCTAGAGTTGGGGACTGTCCTGAGAGGAAGATAGCTAAGTGGGGGAAGCAGTGAGGGAGCAAGTGAGCCACTCACATGGCCTAACCACTATGCAAATCTTTTTATTTTTTTATGATTCTTTTCAAGTTGTAATTCTGCATAAATGCCCAAAGGATGCAGGTATACAGATGATTCAAATATTAGATGAGAAGTTTATTGCTCTTGGCTGTTCTTTTAAATTTTATTTATTTATTTTATTTGTATTTTTTAGAATTTGGGAAACCATCAGTTAGAACGTCTTTATTACCAAAAAATAGATTGATTCAGATATGGGGAAGACCTGGATAAATAAGCATGTGCCTCAGTTAACAAGGATAGTTGGTAGAATAATAAGCAAAATAATTTCCTTTCTCTTGTAGGACTTCTTGAGGGGTCAGTTACAACTTTTTCCTCACCCCTCTTTTTGTTTTCTGAGTAAGGAGCTAAGCCGTGCTGGCTGAAAGGGAGGCATGGAGTTGTAAGTGGGAAAGCCAAGTGACTATACATGCGAATGCCTTTCCCAGCTGCAGAAAAAAATATGAAGAACAACCTGATTATGTTTTGTGAAGGATTAAAGTTGCATGCAAATTCCAACTGAAAGCATCTGTTTTCCTGACCCTGTGCCAGAGTTCTAACATCTTGACAGGAATTCTTGTTGTGAAATTTCTGTCTCAAGCACCTCCCTCAACTACTCTCTGGCTGTTTTCTTAGAAGGCTTAAGTCAACATGGCTTAACATTTTGGAAATGACTCTTAAGAACTGAAAATGAATTTCTCCATTTGCTTCTTATACACCAGAAGATAAGTTCAGGTTTCATTTGCAAGAATCACCCTAATTGCTGAGTGATCATTGTAGAAATTGAGTGATCCACAGTTCATTAAAGAAATCAGTGAGAATAAATGTATCAATGAAGGCATTGGCATATGTGTATATATTTATATAAATATAGATTTTTTAAAAAGATTTTATTTATTCATGAGAGACAGAGAGAGAGAGAGGCAGAGACACAGGCAGTGGGAGAAGCAGGCTTCATGCGAGGAGCCTGACATGGGACTTGATCCCAGGTCTCCACGATCACACCCTGGGCTGAAGGCGGCACTAAACCGCTGAGCCACCCGGGCTGCCCCTAAAGATAGATTTTAAAAATTTTTTCTTGCCCTAAATGGAAAACTGTTAAAAGTATTTTTAACTTTATTTCCTAAGAACCCCAACTGATAAAAATAGTTCATCTTTTTAGGAAGACCACAGGTTATATCTACCTGTGACCCCATAGTTACATTCTGCTCAGTCATACCTATGTTGGTATAATTTTTGATACCATAATCCTACCATGTAAGTTATGTTTACAGACCTCTGGTTGCAGGATTAAGTGTTAATGCAAGTGTTGAACATTTGCTAGGAGTCAGTGTGGAATGGTGTGTTAGAATCACTTGCAGTGTAAAAGCCAGTGTGGTTTTATTTTTTTTTTTTTCATTTTGATTGATTTGGTAAATTAAACTTGATACCTAAAAGACAATTTCTTTGTGTTCTGAGAGACTTGAATATTAACCTTGGGCATTTTTAAGGATGATTGTGTTAATGAAGGGTTAATGTTGGGCCTTCCTCTTCTAAGCCTTGTCATAAGTTTGTTCAGAAATAGTGTATTTATAATCTGTGCGATATGTCTAGGATCTGCTATATATTAGAAATATTAAAAAGAGCATTTTATGAGAAAAATAGAAATAATTTATCGAGGATAAATACTGTGAAATACTATGCATTGATCAGAAATGACAGATTTATAATTAATGAATATGGTAATATCTCTATGATATTGTTAGGAGAAAAATCCAGTTTTAGGACTCCTATACTGACGTTTAATGAGAAAACCCAAACCAAAACTAAGTGTCCTGGGCTCAAATGTCAGTTAACTGGTTAAATGGAGGTAGGGAGCTCACTTTGACCTTTTCATTTTAGGCTTCTGTGTATGAATTTTTAGATGAGAATGTAATTCTGCTTTACCTATACACATTTTTTTGCTATGGGAAAATTAAAACACACACAAGGTAAATGGAATAGTATAATGAAGCCTAAGTGCTCCTTTCCAGGCTTCAGCTGGTGTCAATATTCGGCCATTTTTACTCATCTGTATCACCTCCTACTCTTGACTTTGATTACTGTTGTATGTTTTATAGTACATTTGAAGATTAAATTTGTATCCATTGAAATGCACAAAGGATAGATGTATACTTTTGAAGGATGGATACACTTCTATAATCCACATCACTATTATGATATTGAGTATTTCCATAACCTAGAGCATTCTGTAGTAATCCATCCCAGGCAGTCTGCCCACCTGGGATAGTGTTGCCTTTTCTTAGAAATTGATGTAAAAGCAACCATACAGTATGAACTCTCTTTATGTCTGACTTCTTTTGCTGAGCATAACGTGTGTGAGGGACATTATATGTGATAGCAAATATCAATAGTTCTTTCCACTTTATTGCCATTATTCTACAGTAGGACTATACCACACTACATATAGCATTACTTTTGTTGATGGGCCGTAACTGTTGTGATTAAAGCTGCTATGACATTCATGACAAATTTAATCGTTGACATATTTTGTTATTGCTCTTGACTAAATACCTAGGTGTGGAATTTCTGGATCAAACACTGATCCTTTGGACGCAATTGTCCTGTTTTAAGTTCCTACAAGCAAAATAGAGTTGTGATTGCTATCCATCCTTACTCTTATTTGATTTTTTCAGTCTTTCTGATGTCAGCCTGTTAGTGGTTGTACAGTGCCTTGTCAGTGTGTGCTTTTTGAAAAACAGTTTTTAAATCGTGCTGTGAAATAGGTAAAACCTAACACTTGTCACTTTAACCATTAAATGTACACATTAGTGTCATTCTCGATCTAGTGAACGGTCACCAATGCCTGGTCCCAAGATGTTGTCTTCCCCCCGCCCCCAGACAGAAACTCTGTACTCCTAGAGGAAGAACTCCCCACTGCCCTCTCCCCCCAGCCCCTGGTAACCCCTAATCTGGTTTCTGTCTCTATGAATTTGCCTATTTTAGATATTTCATGTAAGTGGAACAATACATTATTTGCCCATTTGTGTCTGGCTTATTTCACCTAGTATGATGTTTTTCATGGTTCTTCCGTGCTATAGCAGGTGTTAGAACTTCATTCCTTTTTATGGCACAATAATACTCCATTGTATGGGTGGCACCCATTTTAATTTTTAGTTTATTTGTTGGTGGACACATGGATTGTTTGATTTATTGTGAATGATGCTTCAGTGAAGATTGATGTACAAGTATCTGTTTGAGGCCCTGTGTTCAGTTATTTTGGCTGTATACCTAGGAGCAGAATGCTGCGTCATACGGTAATTCTGTGTTTAGCTTTTGGGGAACCAGTGGCCTTTTCTCTCAGTGTGTTTTAATTAACATTTCCCTGATGACTAATGATGTTGAATATCTTTTCCTGTGCTTATGTTAGCAATTTGTATATGTATTTCTTTGTGAAGTGCGTGTGCAAGTCTTGTGTGTAATTTAAAAATTGGATTATCCCCCCCACTTTTATTTTTAGTTAATGAGGTTTGAAAGGTCTTTATATATTCTAAAAAGAAGTCCTTTTCAGGTTATTTTGTGAATATTTTCTTTCAGTCTGTGGCTTGCCTTTTTATTAGTAGTAACTTTCATACAACTGAACTGTAAAAAATGTTTAAGATGATAAATGCTTTGTGTATTTTAACAAATTAAACCTTTAAAAAAATTTACAATTTTCACATTGTTGTGCAACTGGTCTCCAAAACTCCTTTCATCTTGCAGAACTAAAACTATGTACCCATTGAATAAGAACTCTCCTTCTCCCTCTTCTGTCTCTTGGCAACCACCGTCCTACTTTCTGTGTCTATGAATTTCACTACTCTAGATTCCTCACATAAGTGGAATCATACAGTATTTGTCTTTTTGTGATTGGCTTATTTCAATTAGTATAATGTCCCCAGGATTCATTCCTTCTGTAGCATTTATCAGAATTTCCTTGTTTTTAAGGCTCATATTTATGTATGTGTGTGTACACACACACACACACAGTATTTTGTTGAATAATATTGAACATCTTTTCATATGGTTGTGGCCTTTTGGATATCTTTTCACGAGAAATGTCTGTCCAAATCCTTTGCCCATTTGAAAAGGTAGGTTTTTGTTGCTGTTGAGCTATAGAAGTTTTTAAAAATATATTCTTTATTTAGAGAGAGGGCTTGAGCAGGGGAAGGGACAGAGAGAGAGAGAGAGAGAGAAAATCTCAAGCAGACTCCCACTGAGCACGGAGCCTAATGCAGGACTTGATCTCACAACCCTGAGATCATGACCTGAGCTGAAATCAAAAGTTGGATGCTTAACCACTAAGCCACCCAGGGACCCCTAATATAGTCTGAATCTTAACCTTTTGTCAGATACATGATTTGCAGACCTTTTCTCCCATTCCATAGTGTGTCTTTTCAATCTAGTGATTATGTACTTTGGTGTACAAAAGTTTTAAATACTAATGTAGTCCCATTTGTCTTGTTTTGCTGTTGTTGCCTGTGCTTTTAGTGTTGTATCCAAGAAAGCATTGGCAAATGCACTGTCATGAACACTTTGCCCTATGTTTTCTTCTTTAGAGTTTCATAGTTGTAGGTCCTACATTTAGATGTTTGATCCATTTTGAGTTAATTTTTATATATGGTGTAAGACTCCACCTTTATTTGTTTGCTTGTGAATATTCAGGTTTTCTAGCATTATTTGTTGAAGAGATTCCCTTTCCCCCATGTACAATCCTGGAATGGTTTGTTAAAGACCATTTGTATATATGCAAGGGTTTATTTCTGGGCTCTCTGTTGCATCGATGTGTATGTCTTGATGCCACTGCCACATCATTTTGCTTACTATGGTTTTGTAGTAAGTTTTGAAGTCATGAAATATGAGACCTTAACTTTGTTCTTCTTTTTAAAGAAAATAATTTCTGGCTATTTGGAGTCTCTTGAGAATCCATATGAATTTTAGGTAAAAACATTTTTTATTTCTGCCACAGTATCATTTAGATTTTTTTAGATTTTTTTTATTTTTAAAGATTTATTTATTTATTTTTGAGAAAGAGAGCTAGGGAACAGATTGGCATGCAGAGGAAGGGGCAGAGGGAGAGAACCTTTGAACAGAGTGTGGAGCCTCATGTAGGACCGATCCCACTACCTGAGAGATCGTGATCTGAGCCAAAACCACTTTTTACTTGTAAAAAACAGTGAAACTTGTTTTTAGGACTTCAGAAGTATAGTGGACCACGGACTAATTTGACATTGTTGTTATCTTGTCTACATAATGGTGCTCTGTGCCTGGCGCACTCACACATACGTTGATATACTAGGAGCACCTTCCACCCAGACACAATTACTGTGATAATTCTGTAGAATGCAGAGAAAGAAAATCTGATCAGGACCTTCAGTGCTAACATTTGTCAAGGACTTGCTGTGCCCAGCACACAGGAGTTAGTGATTGGTAATATTCTCAGAGCTCCTGGATGAGTTCTTAAAAGATTTACTTAAGAGTCAAACCACTTACACACTTCTCCTTTTTCGTGTTACATTTTGATACTCTTTTGTCCACTTTGTGCTTTTTTTGGAAAGATATTTTGGAACGACTTTTAACATCTCTTAAAAGCCTAAGGAATAATTCACTTTAGATTTTTCCTACTTTTAGGTTAATTTCCTTTATTAGGTAGGTGTTCTGTTCTCTATGTATGGAGAGTAAGTGGATTCTGGTTGTTAAATTGAAAAATCAGTGTGTATTGACTGTTAGAATTCTTTTCTGTCCTGTCAAATGCTAGCAGACCAGCTTTGAATGTTTCTCACCTTTTTTTGTTTAATTTTAAATTTTGGAACAATAGTCACTTAGAAGCAAAGGTTTTTAGGTCTTCAACTTGCTTTGTCCTTTGTTACCTTTGGGATTGAATGGAAAAAAGGCATAGCATATTTAAGAGGAGAATCGCTTTGTTACCGCTGCAACATTAAAGTGGAAAATGCTAAATCAGTCATAGAAATTTGGACACTGTCAGGCAACAAAAAGGAGACATCTCTGTGGGTCACTTGTAGGATCCCTTGAAAATTGGAATGAGTCAGTTCTCGGACCCAGTGTGGTATCCATGGCAGGCCTGCCAATTCCATGCTGTACTTCAAACCCCTATTAATTTGAAGTCATAGCAAAAAGTTTCCGTTTTTTTTTTTTTTTTGTCTTATTGCTAGAGAGTTTTAGGTTATTTCTGCCAACGTACAATAGCTTTCATAGCTTTTAACTTATGCTTCCTAGAGCATTCATAGTAGTATTATGTTCATTGCAGCTAACCATCAAGTATTTTTTAAAACAGTGGTGATATTCTAATGTGATTTTTTTCCACTGAAAAATAGACTTTTTTTTGAAAAATAGAATTTTAGAGATAAATAAAACCTTAGAAATCATATCTTTATATTCCCTGGGTTTGTTATAAATCACTTCATTATTTTTTAAGTACCATAAGGTCACAGACACTTGTTTTAAGATCTCAGGGTTAAAAAAAGCATTGATTGGCTTCAGTGATGATTCTGGTCCAGTAGTTAATGAGAGGTAAAGCATGTTCATAATGTAATTTTGTAAATTCTTTATTTCATTAGTAATGCCCAACACTTCCTTCCCCTGCTCACCACGCCTATATTTAATTTTATCTACTTCACATGAAATCCTCACATGTACTCTTGTACAGCATTATTGCTGTGTTTATTACTACTAAGTGGAATCCATGTTGAATTTTAGCAGGTTTTTTTCCCCTCTGCATCTGCCTCTTTGATGGTAGCTGGGTTTACTGCTGCTAACTTATTAGTGCCCTGGGTCGTAACAACCTTATTCAAACACAACATCTTAAATGGAGGCATTAAAAAGGTCACAACAGTGAGCCATTTTGTAACTTTTGGTGTAATAAAATGAGTATGTTGTGTTTTGGAATATAAGACCTCTGAGTGCAGCTATTCATTTTCTTCATCTATAAAACATTTTAGAATAACAGCTTACATCTGTTTGGGGTTTAAAATTCCACATTTTGAAGAAACATCACTGTTCTGTAACTCCAAACCAGACATGGGGAGGGAGCTAGCTCTTTGTCAGACCCATGTTCTGTAGAGGTTGGGAAAAGGGTTTGTTTTAGCCCGGGAGCTGTATTCGCTGGCAGTACTCCTTTCACATGTGTGGAACACATTTTCATTATTGTTTCTTCATCTTGTAAATGACAAAAAGCATTCAATAGAATTTTGACTTGAAGAATATTTGAAAAATTTTTTACACATCAGGAGTTTATCTTAAGAGGGATATTTCACTACCAGAAACCAGAAATAAATTTAATTATTTAAGCATTTACAGTGCATTTAATTACCTTAGACTGTCAGTTAATCTCGTTTTAGAGAGTAAAGCTGGGGTTTACTGTTGGCTCACTTTTTAAGATAAATACCCTATAGAATAGTTTGGCCATTTCAACTGTGTGATTTTTAAATTACTTCTTTAAACTTGAAGGAACAATTTAATGAGTAGCTTTTAGTAAAGGAAAATGGGCAAAATGCTCATCTGTAGGGTTCAAACTCTAATACATTAAGTATCCCAAAAGCGTAGATATCCTACAATGAAGTTTTACAGGTTATTTTTATTTTTACTTATTTATTTTTAAAGATGTACTTATTTGTTTGAGAAAGAAGACCTGAGCGCCTACCAGCAGGGACAGGGGAGCGTAGGGTAGAGGGAGAGTGAGAGCCAGAATCTCCAGCAGACTCCCCGCTGAGCATAGACCCTAGACTCTGCTGTGGGGCTGGATCCCAGGACTGTGAGATCATGACCTGATCTGAAACCAGGAGTCGGATGCTTAACCAACCGCGCCACCTGGGCACCCCAGGTTATTTTAATCCAGAAGTAAAAAATGCCTCTGTGGACCATTAAAATAAGTTATAAGGCCTTTTTTAAATTTTATAAATATGAAATATTTACATTCTTGTTAAAATGTGATAAACTTATATCTGGGAGGGGTGAGTACAAAGAAGAAAATGAAAATCATCTATAATCCTAGTACCTCTTAGTCTTCTTGGATATTCTATTACATGCTATGCATTTGTTTGAAATTTAGAAAAACTTTTAGAAAACTATTATACAGGGGTGCATGGGTGGCTCAGTCAGGTAAGCATCTGCCTTAGGCTCAGGTCCTGACCTTGGAGTCCTGGGATTGAGCCCCACATAAGGCTCCTTGCTCAGAGGGGAGCCTGCTTTTCTCCTCTCCCTCTGCCTTTTGCTTGTGTGCGTGCACTCTCTCTGTCAAATAAATAAATAAAATCTTAAACCATTCCCTCCCTCAAAAAAGAAAACTATTATACAGTCAGTTTGGGGGGTTTAAATAGCTAATATAATTGAACTTTAGTTTCAGAATAGATTTTTCGTCACTGCTTTCATGTTTTGGTGACAAAAAAACTAAACTCCGTTTCACTCCTGTTGAGCAATTTTGACATCCAGGGTAGGATGCTGCCTATTATGAAGACAGCAAACTTCTCTGAGATTCTTTTTGTCAGCCTAAACTGGATTGTTGTCATTGATTTTTTTTTTCTTATTACCACTTCCTGCCTGACAGGAAGACAGATTTTTTTCTCCATGTCCACTCTCAAACCTGGGACCATTATTTGCTCCAGCAGAGTAAGACAGAAGATGTTAGACTTTTAATTTGTGATTAAGTGTAGATACTTCAGAGTAATTGAATGCCGTTGATTCATTTGAAGGTAAATATCCATTAATGCCTTCAAGGTAGTGGTCTCTAGCACACACACACTTCAAGCACTCACATACCCATATGCATATTGATAATGTTCAAAGTCCATATTTTACTCTTAACTTACAGCTGAGCTGAATACAGAAAACAATGCTGGGGCCATGGCCTGCTCAGAGCAGCATCATCCCAGCACAGCCCTTTTGGGCAGTGACTGGGTGTCACAGAGGCTAGTGGGTGGTGTTGAGTGGAGTTCAGGTGTTTTTGTCTTAGGAAATAGGGTGGTGTGGTTCTGTTTTCAAATTTTAGGAGATGTCATTGAAAGCAGATTCTACTGGGGGTGAATTTATGTGCAGATCAATGCACTTAGATGTCTTCTAGGTAGAGTAGCAGAGGGCTCTGGAGTCAGATTGTCTGGGCTTCGTAGGGTGTCTTTAGTCAAGTTACACAGATTCCCTGAACCTCCTCTTCATCTGTAACATGGAGGTAGTAATAATACTTAACTGCCATACAGGGTTGTTGAGAGGAGTGAAATAAAGCTCAGGAAGTGCTTACTAGCACAGTACCTGATACATGAGAAGCGCTTGGTAATTCTAGTTCTTAGTGTTAACCACCTGACTGCAGACACTTGCCATCAGTGTGCTGTTGTCCTCAGCATCACATTGGGCTACTGCAGATGACTCCTCTCCCTGCCTACTCTGGGGACTAGCCAGTCATCAGGCCCACTTGTGCTCCTGTACTCCTGCACCATTGACAAGCTGACCCTTCCCACTGTCAGACTGGCTGTTCTGTTCCTCTGTCCCTATTTCTCAGCTTCCTCTTGTAAGTGGCTCTATGTGTCTCCTCTCCTCTCTTTCCTACCTGCTCTGTTCATTCTTGTGCCTCCCCTGGACATCCCTTCCTTACTCTCCCTCTCTCCGTCCTTCCCTCCCTCCCTGCCCCTCCTTTTCTTCCTTTTCACTCCTCTTCTTTCCTTCCCTTTCCCTCCTTTTCTCTGTCTTCCTGCTCCCCTCACTGCCACCTCCTCCCCCGCTCCCCGCCCTCCTTTGCCCCCCCACTTGTTCCCTCTTTCCCCCTCCCTCTGCATTTTCCTCCCTCTCCCTGTTTCTGTTTCTTTTTTTTAAATAAATTTATTTTTTATTGGTGTTCAATTTACCAACATACAGAATAACACCCAGTGCTCATCCCGTCAAGTGCCCCCCCTCAGTGCCTGTCACCCATTCACCCCCACCCCCCGCCCTCCTCCCCTTCCCTGTTTCTGTTTCAAGCTCAAACACTTGGCCTGCTAAGGAGTAGACAGCTCTAACTCTTCAGCAGAAAAATGTCAAGTCTTTAAAGTCTTTATTGCTTGTGTTAGGAAATATTTATTTTGTCATTTCGGTAGCCAGATCTCTGTATTGTGCTTCTCTTTCTGTTTCAAAAGGGTTTTATATCATCATTTTTTTGTCCCTTGGGCTCAGAAAGTTAGCAGAGCTCTAAAGGCAGTTACAGCTTAACTCTCTGAAAACTATGTGTCTACCATACCTATAAATTTAATTTTAAATTTTAATAAATTTAGCTTTATTTTATAAATAAAATAAAAATGAACTAAGGTTTCTAAATAATAGTTATAGATTCATGTAGTAATGCTAGGCAAACTCTGATCTTTCCTAATTTTTTTTATTTTTTTATTTCCTCTTCAGATTCCTTTCTCATTGGTCCAGTTTCCCATGTGGGAGTCCTTAAAAGTAAGTTTTCCAGTTTTCATATAAAATTTCTCTCTATCATAAATACCCACCATTTTCAGTATGGAGTAGCAGAATATGATATTGACTAGCAGTTTAAAAACTCAAAATTGTTGGTAATTGAAAATACTTTCTGCATGTGATTTACATGCCAATTCAGTCTTCTAATCTTTTTCTGATATCTGTGGTAGTGGAAGCTGAGTATAGCAGGCATAACTGAAACCCACGGATGTTAAGGAAAAAATTTGCTTTACTTTCTTTCTTCTTGCAACAACTCTCTCCTTGGCTGAATTTTATTTCATCTGTGCATGTGTACATGTGTATAGAAGTTAAGGAATAACAGTGTTTGTAAATGGAAAGAAAGCAAGTGTGTCTGTAGGCCTCCACTGGCTGAGTGGAGAGTAGGCCTCCAGTGTCTGTAGGCCTCCACTGGCTGAGGCCTCCCCCACTCACATGTAGTGTTTGGCAACTGAGGGAGCAGTGAGGCCATGGGCCCTGACTGTCCCTTCCATGTCTGCTGCTCACCCCAGCCAGGCATGGGACTCCCTAGGGGGAACAGAGTGTTAGGAGTTGTGAGTCAGCCTCAGGGAAGGTCACTCATATGTTTCATTACAAATAATAAAATGGATTTTTAAAAGCCTGTGTTTAAAACATGAAATGTTTTTCTTTAATCTTCTGGGGCAATGGTTTTGAAAATTGTAGGTCATGATATGGATTGTGTAGATATTTGACAGCATTGTAAAGACTAATAGAAAAGGAAATAGTAGAGAACATCTTATGTGGTAAGGATAAGTCTTATTTTGTAAAATCTTAGTGTGGGTTGCTCCTGGACACGTCTCTGTACTGGGTTGCGATGTAAAATGTGTCTAGTACATTTGCATGATGATTAAAAGATTTTGAAAATCCTTGTCCAAGTGAAAATGGTTTGTAAATGACCAAACTGTAAAATGGCAAAGTACCTAGGTAGGCATTTGATAATACAAAAAGTAAAGTAATTAGTCTCATAGTTACATGGAATTAGTAATCAAAGCCTGTCTTTTGAAAAGTCAAAAAAAAATTGTACTCGGAGGTTATACGCTAAGGATAGTAAGATGAGACAAAACATTTCTCATACAAAAGAAACTATGGAATATTACATATCAACAAACTATTCTTACAAGTGATCTGATTTTAAGTAGCACAGCTTATTTTATAGATATACTTTACATATAGTTTCTTGGGTCTTTCATTGTTTTTGTTTTGACCATTTTCTTTGTGGTGCATGGTGAGAATGGATTTCTTCGGCAGTGTTTCTGGGCATGATGTAACAGCTATCCAATGAGAAGGTCACATTCCATGAGCATAACAGCTCTCCTTTTCTGTGTGTGACCAAAGAACAATGGAGCCAACAGCTGTCCAGCAAACAAGACTTACTTTATTAGTGTCTCAATAACCAGCATTCACGCAGCTTCTGCACACTCGCTAACATCCTTACACCCTATCTTTGCATAGGAATGTTTTGAGGCCTAAAAGGGAAAAAGCATGGGGTTTATTTCTTTTCAGTATTAAGGACATTTATAGTATTCTAACTAGTTAAGAAATGTCTAGAATTTTTCAGAGTAATCATAGATCATAATGTTACACTTTTAACAGTTGTCTTTGAGCAAATGTTAAAGTGCTACTTTTTTTTAAGTCACATTTATTGAGTAATTTTGATACAGGAACATCCACCCTTTGCTAATGTACGTTTTTATGAGTTTCGACAAATGTTTATGACTACCACAATTACCAGAATACAAAATATTTCCAGTTTTCCTTTTTCCAGAATATCACATAAGAAGAATCATACACTATATATGGCATTTTGTGCCTGGCTTATTTCACTTAATTTGCTTTTGAGATTCATTCATATTTTTGCCTGTAAGTAGTTTGAATCTTTTTGTCACCGAGTAGTATCACATTGTGTACGGAAGTACAGTTTGCTTATCCATTGACTAGTTGAAATGCATTTGAGTTTCCAGTTTTTGATGGTTATGAATAAAGCTGCTATAAATTTGCATACAGATATTTGTAAGGGAACATATGTTTTTGTTTCTCTTGGGTAGGTACTTAGGAATAAGGTCATAGGGAAAGTATAAGTTTAATTAATAAGTTTAACTGTCAAACTGTTTCTTAAAGCAGTTGTCCCATTTTGCAACAATGTATGAGAGTTCTAGTTGCTCTGCTGCCCTGTCATCACTTGTTATATCAGAAGATTAAAAAAATCTTTTTAGCCATTCTAATAGTTGTGTACTGGTACGTCATTGTGGTTTTAATTTGCAGTTCTCTCATGGCTAAACAATGTTGAGCATCTTTTCACATAATATTTTGTTTAAACATCTAAATGTGAACTCACAGTGCTTTATAGAAGTAGACAATTTTGGGCACCTCTTTTATTTTTGTGTTTATGATTTTATCCATCAAGTTTGCTTTTGCAGCCATGGAGTGATTGTAATATATGGAAGAATTTCTCTATTATATTTCTGTGAGAATACTTCTTAGGAAGATTTTTCTCTACCAGGACTCGAGCAGGTTGCATACACATTGTGCTGTGAGGGGCAGAGTGCCTGGAGACAGGGAGTGGCCACTGTTTTCTGAAACTTACTCTGCCTACAATTAAGCGTATTATCTTTTTCTAAAATCACTTCCTCCTGCTACCTCTGTCTTTTTTTTTTTTTTTAAGATTTTATTTATTTACTCATGAAAGACACAGAGAGTGCGCAGAGACATAGGGAGAGGGAGAAAGCAGACTCTCGGCGAAGAGCCTCATTGGGGACTTGACCCCAGGACCCAGGACCATGCCCTGAACCAAATGCAGACGCTCAACCACTGAGCCACCCAGGTGTCCCCTATCTCCATTTCTGTTAATCATACTACTAATCTGACCCGTGGGGTCCAGGCCCTGGATTATAATCTCACCATCTCTTCCTCTCTGTCCATTTCACATCACTCACCAAGTTTTGGTGGACTCTGACTTTTTGGAACCTGTGGCCTCCTTTTTGTCAGATTCTTACTAACTTATGCCTAGACTAGGCCCTGACAGTTTCTCCATTCTACACAGTAAATTTGTGTGATATTCCTTGAACATCTCTTGGAAGTTCTCAGAAATTTGTAACTTCCTGACACTCTGAAACATGAAGTAGATATCCACACTGTTTTTTCTGGCTCCCTCCCCCCTATACTTTTTCAAAATTCTTTCTCTCCAGCCCTAACAGGCTCCTCACTGCCTCTGTTTTTTTTAGCTGCTTTCTGAAATATGCTTCCACATCTCCAAACACTGTGCATCTTCCAAAGCCAGTTCAGTTTGGGGTGTTTTTTTTCCCCCTCCTTGAAATCTTCCAATCTAGGCCCTGAAGATTTACCCTAACTTACCTAACATTTGTGTGCATTGCTTGTTGGTATTTAATCACACAGTGTGCAATGTTTAAAACAATTTAGAACTAAGCTTTAGAGGACTGGAGCAAGGCCTCAGTCCCTTGCATTTATGGATATATGACAGGTACTGGGAGTATTTAAGCATTGCCCGCGTACTCTTGAGCTGGACATTGGCCCCTTTCACAACAATGCAAAGGTGAATAAGAGGGTTCTTGCCTTTGAGGAGCTTGGAGTCAATGAGAGAGGCACAAACCACCAGATAAGGTTAAGGTAATGTGTCTGTAATTGGAGACTTTTCAGATGTAGGAGCCAGTCCTCCTGACTCCCTAATTGCGTCATTACACTACCTCATTTTTTTCTGTCCCTTTTTTCTCATAGTACATAGACTGTAAGAGTTTGCATGAAAGAAGGCTAGACACCGTAGAAAAGAAGAAAAATAAAAGAGGGTAGATTATCATACTCAGAATCCCCAAGAAGATAATTGTCCTTTAAGATTCATGTTGTGTTTGGAACTTTTTGGCAGCCCAACCAGAAGAGAAACATGATAGATTCCATGGTTATTATTACCTGATAAAGACCCATCGCTTATTATTTTATTTTGCCCCCTTGGCCTTAGATATGGTCTTTATATAGATGACTTGTGGATGTATAATTCTGTCATGGACTGCCTCCTCTGAGATACATCTTTATGTGACCACCTTCCTAATTGACACGTTCACTCAAGATGTCTCAGGCCACCCAGTGCAGGAGCAGGACCGAACTCTTGGGTTTTGTTCTCCTTCTCCCCAGCCTATTCCTTCCCTGTTGTCCCTGTCTCAGTAAAGAACATGAATATCTACTGCTTGCTGAAGTAGGAGGCAACGAATTACGCCACAGTTCTCCTTCCCCCTCCTCATGACCCAGCCCATCAGCAAGTCCACTGTTGGTGTTGAGACCTCTGACACACCTGTTGTTTCAGTTGGTATACATTCGCTGCTCAGAAAATCTCCCTGATTCCATTCTTGCTTCCCAAAAATATCCTCTCTCCATAGCAGCCAGAGTGATCTTCTAAGGAAATAGATCATACCACTGTCCACTAAAACCCTTCAGTGACATCTCTTTGATACAGTTCTATGTCCTCTGCCCAGCCCCCCCCACCATCTTATCCCCTACCACCCACCCCAACATATTCCAGCCACACTGTGTACTTAGTTTCAGATGTAGAGTTCAGTAATTCATCAGTTGTCTACAAAACCCAGTGCTCATCACATCAAGTGCTCTCCTTTAATGCTGTTTCATTTATAATTAGTTTCTTTTAGAAGTATGTTCATAGCTATAACAAAGCTCTTACTGAGCTTTAGGTAAACAATAAGCATATTTTGGAAGGTTATGATAAAATTCCATGTAAGAATGTTACTTTTTTTGTATTATCTGAATATTTAACAGAAGTGTGCAGTGCAGTTTTAGAGGATTATTAAGAATGGAGTCAGGTCTAAATAGGCTTCTGGCTACAGGATGTTACAAAGTTGCAAAGCAGTAATTAGAAGAAATACAATCTTTAAGTACAGATGCAATTGTTGAAGCATAATGAAAATAAAATAAAATCATCTTGGTTACATAAGAGGATAACACCGTGCTGATGATTTTTTAAGATGAAGTCATAACTTTGTAATAGAAATCAGAGGCCAATGGATTATTCTTTTAATTATAATACAATGTATAAAGTACTGATTTAGGTTTTTCATATATACTTTGTATTGTCAGTACTTTATAAAAAAAACTTTGTATTCAAGTGGAAGAGTTAATAACTTGTTTATTCTTAATTCTTAATTTGATAATAGTTAAAATGTCTATCACTATCCCAACTGACAACAAAATTCTCCCATACTCTTTAGCAGTCTGTATAATAGTATAGAAGATGCTCAGCGCTCATTGTCTCCACGTACACTTTTTCATTTCTGGTGTCTGTACGGACATGTTTGGTCAGAACTTAGACTTCCAATAAAGGCATACTAAAGACGGAGAAGGGAATGATAACGGAGTAAAAGTGTGTATGTATGTATGTGATTTTTGCCACACTAAGTTTGTACCCTAAATTAACTATAACATGTCATCAGGGAAGAAAACACCTGAAATTGAGAGCAAAGTAATTTTCTGTCCAGACCACCAGTCGAGTTAGAGCCTAAAGTGCTAGTAAGGATTTTATCAAAATCACAGAATGAAGCAGGGATCTTGAACAATTCAAAACTATAAGAACATTTGAGTTCTTAATTTTCATCCTGGAAGATATGGGACACTTTGTGTAAAAAGAGAAATCAGAATGTCGTAGTGTCCTTTTATTTGATTGATAAAAGTAGTGGGTGACATTTTCTTGTTTCTAGGGCTACTGAGGGAGAGGCAGAGGGATCCCATAATACGGGAGTTGGGAAAATAAAAAATTCCTCCTACTTTTAGGTGGGATTCAATCTGTAAGCAAAAGGTTTGAAAATTCTTGTTTTGTGTAGTTTGTCCAAGGCAGATAGTGAAAGGTCAAGGCATGTCCTCTATTGTAATGGCCTTGAGAGGTGGCAGGAAAGGGTGTGGCTTCTGGATCTCTGGGCTCCTCTCCCAACCCTTGTTTAACCTGTGCACTCAGGTGCCTGGCATCCACAGTAGCTGCAGTTGAGAAGTCGCAGTAATGACAAGGCCCAGCACATTCCATGCAGGCTCCATTACTGAAGGTCAGGTTTAACCCTGCTTCACCAGTGCCACAGTTTAGAGGATAGGGAGTCAGGGTCCTCTGTCAAAACAATAAAAAGCACGCCAGGAGTCCTTTTTTGTTTCTTGCTTTCTTGCTTTTTTAAGATTTTTAACTTATTCATTTGAGGGAGAGAGCACAAGCAGAGGGTGGGGGGCGGGGGGGGGGAGAGGGAGAAGCAGACTCCCTGCTGAGCAGGGAGCCTGATGTGGGGCTCGATCCCAGGACCCTGAGATCGTGAGCTGAGCCAAAGGCAGACGCTTAACCATCTGAGCCACCCCGGCGCCCCTGTCTTCTTTCTTTTATACATTTGTCTCCTACTTAGGCAAGTTTGTGACTAAAATGATAAATAGGATCAGTCAGATAGAAGATTACTATGATGAGTCACATGGACTTTTTTGGCTGCGACAGTGTGAGAAAAGAGGGGAGTTTACCATACTTTAGCTTAATCATATTATCAAACATAGATATATATTAAACAGCACTTTAAAAAATGCCTATAATGATTCCAGTTCCTTTAGAGATAGAAAACTTTGCCAGTATTTGACTTCAAAGGATGCAGCTCTAGATTCACATGTAACCTCCTTTGAAAAATGGGAAAAAAGGAGTTCGCTTTTTGTTTTTGTTTTTTAAACTTGCTTTCTGGTTATTTGTGAGCATTTTTGGGGCTTGTTTAGTCTGTTTGGCTTGACTGTTCACTGGGATGGCTTTGCTACTGCTTCAGCCTCTCTATCTTGGTGGATCAGAGCCCTCTATCCCACTGAACCTAAACAGAACCTTGGAACCACTTAGCACAGCTCCTCGAAAAGCTCCACAACTCAAAGTGATGGAGGTGGAACCTACTTGCCATTCCTGGTTTATAGTGTTCTCTACTGAGCCAAGAATGAACATTTGAGATTATGTTTGGCCAGTTCTTGTCTTCCCCTGTTCTTTACACAAGAGTAAAGTCATCAAACACTGCTTACGTTGTAGGCACTCATCCAGTACCAGGTATTTGCCAACCTTCTTTGTATAAGGAACTGTGCAGGGCCTCTGGGATTCCAGAGTTGAAGGTAGTGAGCTCCCTGTCCTAGAGAATTAGGGGTGAGATGAGATAGCTTTTGAAGGTTAATGAAAGTCGTGACTCATTATTATTTATATTTTTCTGGTACTGTTAAGGATAGAGGCTTCCCAGTATATTTGTTCCAGATAAATGGGAGTCCTTAGTGCAGTATCTCAGTTCTTTCATTTTAACCTTAAAGATCTTTTATAACAATTGTTCTGTACTTAAATATAGCCTTCCAGGTATGCCTTTGCAGGCAGAATTATTAAAAATAATCCTACCTTTTCTTGTTGACTCCCAGTCAACATCATGAACATCAGTTACAGTAATTTGTTTTAATTTTTATTCTGTGATACATTTAGATATTGTTAATAAAAAGAGACCTTTTTTCCCTACCCAAAACTAACAAAAGCCATCTAATCACAGATTCAGAAAACTCAGAAAATGCCCATTCAGAATAAATACCCCTCTAGTAAAATGTAGCCACATTACCCCCAAATAATATTTTTAAACTATAAATCCTAAATATTACTAAACAACTCAGCATTTGGGCCCATCTTGCTTTTGCTCAAGAATCATAAATGAAGGGTGCCTGGGTGGTACAGTCAGTTGAGCATCCTACTCTTAGTTTCGTGTTGGTGGTGATCTCAGGATCTTGAGACCCACATCAGGCTCCACACTCAGCATGGAGTCTGCTTGAGATTCTCTATCTTCCTTTCCCCTTCTTCCCCATGCTCTTATGCTTCCATGCTCTCTCTCATAGATCTCTAAAAAATAATAAGTGAAATTTCTTTCCCTTTAATTACCAGCATAATCTTTCATTAAAGGCTTTCGTACAAATTCTTTTTTGTTAAAGATTTTATTTGAGAGGGGGAGAGAGAGTGTGTGTACAAGCTGGGGGAGGGGCAGGGGAAGAGGAAGAGGCAGACTCCCCCCTGAGCAGGGAGCCTGATGTAGGGTTCGATCCCAGGACCCCGGGATCATGACCTGAGCCACAGGCGGACACTTGCTGACTAAGCCATCCAGGCGCCCCTTTCTTACAAATTCTTAATATCTTCACCACCTTACTTGTCTAGAAAGCAAGTGTCTTAATGTCTCAACCAACCAAATATAGTTTAAGCACAAACAAGGTACATATCAACCCACACAGGGTTGGTGCTATTGACACATCTCCGAATGCTTTCAAATCAACCTGCCATTGTAACTGTAATCAGCTTGTGTGTTATGAATGATACCTAGTTGTCCGTTGGTAAATCTGTCTTCAGTTATGAAAGCTAGTTCTGTAGGAGAAACCCATTTTAGGCTTTTAGCTACTTGATTTTATTGCTAGAGCCATGGTATCACAGAAACGAAAGCTTAATTGTGGTCTCAATTATGGCTAATCATTTTCTTGGTTTAAAACTTTGCTTTGAAACTCTCCATTTAAGACATGTTAGTTCAAAACCATAATGAGGCACCACCTCGCACCCGTCAGGGTGGCTAAAGTTAACAAGACAGGAAATGAAAGAAGTCGGCGAGGATGCGGAGAGAGGGGAACCCTCTTGCACTGTTGGTGGAATGCAAGCTGGTGCTGTGCTCTGGGAAACAGTAGGGAGGTTCTTGAAAAGTTTGAAAATAGAACTACCCTGTGACCCAGCAATTGCACTACTGGGTCTTTACTCCAAAGATACAGATGCAGTGATCTGAAGGGGCACCTGCACCCCAGTGTTTATAGCAGCAGTGTCCACAGTAGTAACGCTATGGAAAGAGCCCAGATGCCTATCAACAGTTGAATGGATAAAGAAGATGTGGTATTTTACACATACACAATGGAATATTACTCAGCCATCAAAAAATGAAATCTTATATTTGCAATGATGTGGATATAACTAGAGGGTATTATGCTAAGCAACATAAGTCAAACAGAGAAAGAAAATTAAATGATTTCACTCATGTAGAATTTAAGAAACAAAACAGAGGAGCATAGGGGAAGGGAGGGAAAAACAAAACAAGCTGAAATCAGAGAAGGAGATAAACCATAAGAGACTCTTAATCTTAGGAAACAAACTGAGGGTCACTGGAGGGGGAGATAGGTAGTGTGATGGGGTAACTGGGTGATGGGCATTAAGGAGGGCATGTGATGTTAGGAGCACTGGGTGTTATATAAGACTGATGAATCACTGAACTCTACCTATGAAACTAATAATAATAATAAAGACATGTTAGTATATGAATACTGCACAGAGAGATGATTCATTTAATTGAAAAATAACATGTTAAGCAATCGTTGCTTTGTTTTTTAAAGTGTATGTGCAAAAGCTACACAACAGCTCCATCAGCTACTGCCTGGAGAGCATTTGAATGTCTCTGATATGTTAGAAAGTTCTGGTGGTAGGCTGACAATACTAAGGCCCGCACAGAGGATTATCTTTTCTGTTGTCTTAAATTATCATCTCATGGTATTAATTTGGAACTGAGTAGATGATTCTGTTCACATTCCTATCCTTGTACCACAAAAAGCATTTGGTAAAATTTCATAATCTTGCAAAATTGGAAGCTACATAACTACTTTTGAATTTAACAGCTCAAGTCCCAAACTGAGTTTTCCTATGTGAAAGCCAAAACACTTATTTTCAATTTGTTATTCATTCATAGGACAATAGTGTACATTTGGGTGGGTCTTTTAAAGTGAAAAAAAAAAGCCTTCTCTTCATGCTCTACTTTAATAGAAAACACCTGACCCAGACTTGGACTTCTAGCCATTTCATAGTATTGGGCCTGGTGTTAGCTTTCTATCCTTTGAATGAATACTCAGGCTAGTAGCTATTATCTTGGGGGTTAAGTAGGGGTGGAGATGGCAGGGGAGGCCAAATTACCTCATGCCCTTCTTCCTCTAATAGGCTTTGAGCAATGAGTGAGGACTGACTTGGAAAATTAAGATAACCTGATTATTTTGTAGTGCTACCTTTAGGTATATCTGGATTCCTTATAATATCCTAATAGATGATAAAAATCATGTTAGTTTTTTAAAAAGCTGATGCTAAAACTTGCATACCTTTAAACAATATGAATGATAACATTCAAACTCTGTATTTTAGTAGTTTCTAGTCTGCTGTATTGATCACTGTACTCTGGTCATATAAGATGTCAACATTAGGGGAAGCTGGGTAAAGGGTATATGGGAACTCTATTATTTTTGCAACTTTTCTGTGAGGCTAAAGTTATTTCAGAGTTAAATCTCTAAGCTCTTAGAAATATTTTCTATCAAGCTGCAGTATAGAAACTTAACATTATAAAAACTAAGCCATGAACCAGCCCCCAGGCAGCTGTGAGAATAAGATGGTGAGAGCATAGTAGATTATTTGCTCTCGTTCTCATCTAGAATCTTGCAGCTCTACAGGGAAATGCCTGCCTCTTGTCACTCACTGACATTCCTAATCAAAAAACAAAAAACTGCAGAAGCAGAATTAAGAGCATATCTGCCTAATTACTTCCACTTGAAATTTCTCCTTGACCTGAGATATTAGCAGTTGTTTTTGGATTCATCTGAAAATTTCATTTTTTATTTGAGGGAAGAAAGGAAACAGCACACTAAATTGGGATAAATAAATCAATACTACGTAAAGTATAGAGATCTGCTTTTTTATTCTTATTTATTTTGGTACACAATCTCCATTGTAAGAGTTAAGGCTTCCAAGACTCTGGTTCTTCATATTTGGACTTACTTTCTGTCCCTCATCCCCACACTCCCTAGTCATTTATCTGGCTGCAAAGAAACCATTAGACCTCCATGGGAGTGGAAATACTCATTTAGATTGAGAAATTATGGCAATTTAAAATGTTTTGATCCTTAAAAAAAAATCTTCATTATAAACCCACATGATTTTAAACAACTTTCATAGATGTCAAAATATTTTCTCTAATCATTTATATATTATAATGTAGCTTTACTAGAAGTTGAGCTATGTATAGTAGTGAGAAATCTTACAGCGTTACATATATATTATCCTGTCTACAAGACCTGTGGCTTTGCGGGGGAGCCACCAACCACTTTAGTTACCCCACTTACTATCTCTGGCTTTAAGCAATTTACTTAACATTGTTAAACACTGCCTCCACACCTGTGTTTGCTGATAATACATATTTTCCAAAATTAAATGGGAAATGTAAAATCTTTAGCATACTACCTGGAACATGCTAGGTACTCAGCAAGTGGTAATTACTAGTCAGTAGTAATCATTCATACTGTGGCCTGCATTGTTTTTTTTTGTTTGTTTGTTTGTTTTTTTTGTTTTTTTCATTTTGCAGTCTACTCTTAAATTACAGAAAAGTCATAAACAATATATTTACACTTCTAGTGAGTAACCTTTCCTGTCTTCCTGGCCAGTATTTTTTTTTTTTCTTTTTTTCTG
Source organism: Canis lupus dingo (assembly GCF_003254725.2). Classification (NCBI taxonomy): domain Eukaryota; kingdom Metazoa; phylum Chordata; class Mammalia; order Carnivora; family Canidae; genus Canis; species Canis lupus. The sequence continues at coordinate 25,257,993 of NC_064262.1, read as the reverse complement.
ATCTCAGTCCTCTGGTCCCTGTACATACATGAGCAAATCTGTCATTTCACAATACTTTCATAATTCACATACAGTACTTTTTTACCAATCACGTTCTTGTTATTGGTAGTGGTGTTTAATGAATTTTAAAGTAGCTCCCAAGCGAAATATTTGCAAATAACATTTATCTTTTTAGCTTGGTCTCTTTATATTTCCAAAATTTTTTATTTAGACAATTACTCGTTTGAAAAAACCATTACAGTCATATCACTTAAAATAAGTTGTTTGAGGCAGTGACATCGTTTATTCATTCACTTGGATATCTTAATATCATTCCAGAGGAAATTACAGGCTATATGTGTAAGTAAAATGTCTTACAAATATCATTGTCTTTGCTGTCCAGACAGCTATAACCTGTAGATCCAAGTCTACATGTTTTAATACTTTGTACCAGATTGTCTCATACACTTTCCAGTTCTGCTAACTACCCATTTAAACTGGGCAAGTTGCTTAACTTCTCTGAGCCTCAACTTCCCTGCCTATAAAATGAAGATAAAATGATACATACCTCAGAAGATTGTAGGTAGGATGATATGAATGAATGTATGTGAAGTGTTTAGTACCTGAAATACAAGTAAATTCTACAGAATTGTTTATTGTGGTTGCCGTTATGTTAGTTCTATCATACTGTGTGTTTGCTACTGATGTTTCTCACTTGATTCTAAACCTTTTGGTTCTGGAGATTTCTTTTCAAATACAAAATGATTTCTTTAAATGTTCTTAGACTAAACTATTCAGGCCAGGTAATAGTGGAAAGTTATACTAATCTATGGAGATTTTATTTTTAAACTGTCTTCAGCCATTTGAGTCTGTTTTGATTAGGTATCCCCCAAACCAGTTTTTTTACTTCCTAGATTAGAGCAGGCACTTCTGTGAAACCTTTATCACCTCTCTTCTCTATGTTATAAACCTTCTCTACCCATACTGTACTCCTGCCAAATATTAGACCAAGGAATGGCTGCTCTTCTTTTTCCCTTTGGAAAAAAGTGCCTGATATCCAGTACAGTACTCAGTAAATATTGAATTGATGAATTACATAACGTCTTTGATTTTTCCCCCTCCTGTATGACATGTAATTCACATCTTGTTATTCTTTTTTTTTTTTTACATCTTGTTATTCTTTATTATTGCTTATAAACAGCATTATCATTAGTTTTGTAAGTCTGCTTTGAGTAAATTTCTGCTCTGTGGAGCACTCGAAAATATCTGTAGATTAATGGAAGATGGACTTCAGTGAAGGACTTTGCACTAAAGTCCAGTTCAGGTTTCATATTCCTTTTCTAAAAATTCAGCAAAGTAAGTAATGGTATTAGAATTGGCCTTAGCCTGATAAAATACACATTTTTCCACCTCAAAAGTAAAAAAAGATGTTCTCCTGTTTGGTTTCTTAAGCTGTTGCCAGTGCTGGTATGAGCTCTGGAGAAGATCATGCTTTCTGCAAAAGCACAGAGATATTTGCAAATACTAAGTTCACTGAAAAGATACAAAGTACTACACTCAATGGCAAGACTATCTTCAGAAAGCTGTGTGTAGTAAATCTTTTTTTAGCTTCTCTCCTTTCATATGATGTTTACAAAAATCTGTTTGGCAGCTGCACTCTTAGTCTAGTGAATTTAATAAATGCACTTTTTAAGTAATCATGCTTATCATTTAGGTGGAAGGGAATGTTGGGAGCCCTCAGATAACACATATTGTTATATATCTAATTTGCTTGGTTAGGTGTCTGACTTAAAGCTGTTTGCTGATTTCAGACTAAATTGCAAAGCTATCATAATTAGAACAATAGAGTATTGGCATAAAAACAGATATATAGACAGTGGAACAGAAAAGAGTTTAGAAATAAATCCACACATATACAGTTAATTAATTGATGACAAAGGAGCCGAGAATATTCAGTGGGGGAAAGGACAGTCTCATCAGTAAATGGTGCTGAGAAAACTGGACAGCCACATGCAAAAGAATGAAACTGGACCAATATCTTACATCATACACAAAAACCAACTCAAAATGGATTAACGACTTAAACACAAGACCTGAAACCATAAGACTCCTAGAAGAAAACATAAGAATATTTTTAAAAATCTGGCACCAGAAGCAAAAGCAATAAAATCAGACATAAACAAATGGGACTACATCAAACTACAAAGCTTCTGCACAGCAAAGGAAATCATCAACAAAATGAAAAGGCCACCTACAGAATGGGAGAAGATAATTGCATATCATATATCAGATAAGGGCCTAATATCCAAAATAACAAAGAATTCATACAGAACAGCAAACAATCTGATTTAAAAATGGGCAAAAGATCTGAATAGACATTTTTCCAAAGAAGACATACAGAAGACCAACAGGTACATGAAAAGATATTCAACATCACTGATCATCAGGGAAATGCAATTCAGAACCACAATGAGATATCACCTTCTACCTGTCATAATGGCTGTTCTCAAAAAGACAAGAAATAACAAGTATTATTGATGGGGATTTGGAGAAAAGGAAGTTGGTGAGAATGTAAATTGGTGTGTCCACTATCGAAAATTGTGTGGAGATTTCTCAAAAAATTGAAAACAGAACTATCATATCATCTGGCAGTCCCACTTCTGGGTACTTATCTGAAGGAAGTAAAAATACTAACTTGAAAAGATACCTGTATCCCTATGTTCATTGCAGTGTTATTTAACAATAGTAAAGACATGGAAACAATTGTGCATCGATGGATGAATGGATAAGGAAATTGTGTGTGTACACGTGCGCGCACGCACACACACACACACACACACACACACACTGGAATAGTATTCAGCCATAAAATCTGAAATTTTGCCATTCATGACAACATGGATGGACCTCAAGGGCATTACGCTAAGTGAAATAAATCTGAGAAAGACAAATACTGTATGGTCTCTCTTTTATGTGAAGTCTAAAAAAAAAAAAAAAAAACAAAAAAAAACTGTTCATAGGTACAGAGAACACTTAGGTAGTTGCCAGGAAGTAGGGGTAGAGGAGTAATGAATGAAAGAGATCAAGAGGTAAAAAGAAAAAAGGCAGTAAATCACACACAAAAGTTATTGAAGTTGACAAAATAGGGCCATATATGTATTTATATGGCACCATTCTCATTTCTCTAGCAACCTCAGTCTTCCAGATATAACTGCAGTGGGGAAGTATTGAGAATAGGAAATTAGTACTAAGTTTGCTGTTCTTCTTTCAGTTGTGCTATGTTTGATCGTCTCTAAAAATGTCATGCCACCATGAGTTGGTAATTATATTATCCTAACAATTTTAATAAATATATTCAAGAAGTCTTTTTTTATAATATTTGTCATCAGCTTTGCCATGCATACCATTATGTTAAAGGTCCTACCAGTGCAGTAAGGCAAGAAGAACAAAAGGCAGTAATCCATATTAGAAAGGAAGAAATGAACTTATGTTTATTTACCAATGTGATATAAAATACAGAGAAGCTACTAGAGCTGATAAATTTAGTAAGTTTGCAATATACAAAATCAATATATAAAAGTCAATTCTGTTTCTACATATTAGCAACAACCAATCAGAATTTGAAGTTAAGGCAGTGCCATTCACAATAACATCAAAATAGGAAATACTGAGGGACAAATCTGAAAATTCAAGTGTAAGACCTATATACTGAAAGCTACAAAATAATTTTGAGAGAAAATAATGGAGGCTTCAGCAAATGGAGAGATATACTGTATTTATTGGTTGGAAAACTCAGTATTGCCAGTACTTCCATTCTCCAGAATGATCTATCATTCTATTTTGTAGAAATTGATAAACTGATTCTCAAATTCTGTGGAAATGCAAAGAACCTAGAATAATAAGAAAAATTTTGAAAAAGAACAAAGTTGGAGAATGTTTCATGATTTCAGGGATTTACTGTACAGCTGTGGTAGGTAGTCTCCAATTGGTGTCAAGATAGATCTATAGATTGGAGCAGAATAGAGTCTAGAAACAGATCAATACATATATGGACAACTGATTTTTGACAAAAGTGAGAAATCAGTTCATTGGAGAAAGGATAGTCTTTTCCATTTGCTGGAACAATGAACTTTTCATATGTAAAAACAGAACAAAGAACCTCAATCCGTACTTTGCAGCATACATAAAAACAAACTCAAAATAAATGGTAAATCTAAATATAAAACCTAAAAAGCATTTCTAGAAGAAAACACAGGTGAATTAAGGTCTGAGTTAGGGATTTCTTCTATGTGCCACCAGAGTGAGATCCATAAAAGGATAATTTGAACTTCATCAAAATAAAATATTTCTGTCCTTTGATAGATACCATTAAGAGAATGAGAAGACAAATTATGGTCTAGGAGAAAATATTTGCTAATGACTTGTATCTAGAATATATAAAGAACTCTCAAAACTCAGTAACTAAAAAAACCAATTCAATAGAAATGTGCAAAACATTTGAACAGACACTTCACTAAAGAAGATATAGGGAGGGGCATCTGGGTAGCTTAGTTGGTTAGGCATCTAACTCTTGATCTTGGCTCAGGTCTTGATCCTCAAGGTTGTGAGTTCAAACCCTACACTGAGGCTCTATGCTGGGTGTGGGTGTGGAGCCTACTTAAAAAAAAAAAAGATGATGATATAGGGATGGCATATAAACGTATGTGAAAAGAAACTCAACATCAGTCATTAGGAAAATATGAATTAAAACCACAGTGGCATACTACTGCACACTTTTTATGAATGGTTAAAATTTAAAAATCCCAATAATACTGGGATTGTTGAAAGGATGTGGAGAAACGAACTGGTCAGGATGTAAAGTGGTACAACCAATTTGGAAAATGATTTTGTAGTTTCTTATAACAAGTTAAACATATTCTTACCATGAGATCTCCTAAATATTTCCCCAAGAGAAGTGAAGGCATGTGTCCATATAAAATATATAAAAATATATATGTGTGTGTATGTGTGTGTGTGTGTGTATGTATGTTTATAACAGGTTTGTTGGTAACAGCTAACAACTGGAAAAATCCCAAATATGCTTCAGTAGGCAGAAACCTAAACAAATAATGATATATCTACACAATGGAATATTGCTCAACAATTAAACAGGTATGAAGTGTTGATACAGACAGCAACATGGATGAATCTTACAAAAATTCTGAAGGAAAGAACCCAGGTTAAAAAAAATGAAAGACAAAAAAATGAATGTCTAATTACTTTTACATAAAATTCTGGAAAAAGCAAACTAATCTAGAGTGACAGATCAGATTAGTTAGGGGGTGGCAAGGAAGGGGCAGGAAGAGGAGGAAGGACAGAGAGAAGCCTTTTTGGGTTGATGGATTTGTTCACTATATTAACGATGGCAATGATTTTTTGTGCGTGTGTCAAAACTTAACAAGTTGCAAACTTTAAATATGTGTAGTTTATTGGATACAGTTGGACACATTCTTATACCTCAATAAACCTAAAACAAAACAAAAAACACAGTGCAAGCTCTGCTGTTAGAAAGCCTGGATAAAAGATGGATAATAACAGGGCCCAACTCTTAGGGTTTTGTGAGGACTTGGTGTTAACATGTGTTCAGAGACTAGACCAGGGTCTGACTCAGAGACGAGTCCTGCCTCTTGTCTTCTACTGGGTCACCAGCTCTTTGAGAGCAAAGTACCATGTCTCTGCCACCTTCTTGTCTAGTGTGAAACTTGATGGGTATTTATTGGTATAATCCTCAACCTCTGTCATTGACCAGTGCAAAAAATGTTTTGACAGATTTTAAACCCATACTTAAGTAACAGAATTAGCATCTTCCAGACATGTGCAGTATGAATAAAGATTGAAAAAAGAACTAAGGACTGTGGCAGACCCTGCTCTGGACTAATTTGCAAATTATTGTATGTTTAGAATTAAATGGGAAATACTTGAAATGTTACATTGTCTTAGAGATGTATCTTTATTTTTATTTGTACACATACACACCAGTGTGTGTATATCATACATATTTCCTGAAAATTGTTTCCTTTGAGCACTTGAATGTGGCTGTCACTCTTGTTTCTTTGACTTATTTTAGAATGCAGTTAAGTCCTTGGGAAAATCACTTATGTCATCAGTGAGGAATGTCACCAAAATAGCTTCTCACTTAAGTTCCCATCCCCAGAGCTAACCCACAGGAGGTTCCGATAAATTCAAATATTTAATAACTTATATTTTTCTTTCTCCTTTAACACAGGCCCTCTGGTCCTGGAGGCAGGATCATGTGGTGGATTGTTGGCAGTCAGCAGTCTGTGGAGCTTTTGCAGGTGCAAAGGATTATATTATACTGGGAAAGACCAAAGGGGGGAGAAAAATGTGAAAATATTAACTATGCAAAAACAACATTCTTTAGAAATTCCAGATTGTTTAGATGAAGAGAGTTCCATTAGTTGTTTGAGAAAAGAGTGTCTTAGGGGAAAAAAAAACTGCTAAAAAGGTGTCTGCTTGAAAGACAACCAATTTGTTTTTGACAAATTTTTCTTTTTTCTTCTTATCTTTATTAAAGCCTTCACTCAGGCCCTTGGATTATCTTAAAGATGATTTATAAAGTCCTCTCTGGGAAGAGACTTGCTGTGGGTGCAGGGCTAACTGTGCAGCTGTCTGCCTTGAGCAGTGCTTTGGGGGTTTCAGTGATTTCTGCAGAAGGCAATGATTCACGGTTCGTGTGACATGTTTGACAGCCCCACAGATTAACTAGTGTCAGGAGAGCTGAGGCTGCTCAGCAAACTTACCGAAGGCAAAACGGGTCTGTGGAGAAAATATGGAGATCTAAACATCTGGGCATTTTCTAGACATTAAACCAAGAGCAAAGCGACAATATGCAATACTGTGTTATCCATTGCTAAATCGTGTGCATTTTCCATTGAGGTTGTAATAAGAACTCAGGTGCTTTAAAAAATTAAATAAGTGATAGTTTTAATGGCCTAAGAGAGAGGTACATTTTGCATTACAAATAAAGGTAATTTAGAATTATGGTTGAAATAAAACGAAGTGGAGATTTGCCAGAAATTGTAGACTGCTAGTTTAGATGTGTAGCCAGTAAATAGATATGTAGTTTTAGGATGTGCACTTCATTAGAAAATAATAAGGTTGGTTTTTTTCCAATTTGTTTAATGGTTGTTGGATTGGGTTTTTTGTTGTAGTGATTAGGAAAACAAAAAACATGTATTTTATAGGATTCTTTATTAATAATTGGACCCATTTGACTTGCAGAATTGATAATCAAAAATAAGAATCTTGCCTCTAGACACAAAGCCCACTCAGATTGATTATGACAGGTAATTGTTTCCACATGACACATAGTCATTAGCTATGTTAAATGAGTAGGTGGTCTTGATTCACTTTCCAGAGGTCAAGAGTCTTTGCTCCCCAGTCCTTAAGAGAAATGTGTGATTTTTTTTTTTTTTTTTTTTTTTTTTTTGAGTCCTTCCAAGAGACAAAGTGAGCATTATGGAAGTTTAGTCATCCTGGGTAAGGAAGGGCACATCTTAAATGTAGCAATACCATAAAACTTCCATGTGTTGAAGCAAGAAGTATATATTCTCTGGTCCCGTTCCTGAAGTAGCTAATTCAAAGCTTTGCTTACAAGCATTGTTTCTATGAAGGAAATGTGCATTCACTACAGTCTTTTTCCAAATAATGCTTTGTGATAAGCACTAAGCGCTTAGATTAGAAGAACAGGAAGAGAAACTTTATCAGCCATCCACTGGGCGGTAGGTCTGGGGGGCCAGGCCCTTTCAGAGTGGAGGCTCATCTGAGAAGTGCAGCTGGGTAGCGCTCTGCCCCAGTGGCTGATGGAAGCTGCATCGTGGAGGAGGCAATGGGCTGGCCCAGAGCCACGTACCTGGTGTGGGCCTGCTTGCTGGACTCAAAGAGTTGTCAGGTCTCAGCTCTGCCCCCAACTAAGGAAGGAGACTGGGGCCTTCTTCCTTACCTGTAACACAGATGTGCCCCCGCTGCCTTAGCGGGGATCACTGCAAGGATAGGTGGGGATAATGTTTGTATTGGCCCTTGTAAGCTCTGAAATGGAACTGATCGATGGGGGTATGTTTCCACTGCCATAGCAACAGCCAACACCCAGAACATGAAAAGCTGTCTCACATTCATATTGACAGTTGCATTGAGAAAATAACATATTGATAGAGTTTTACTCCGTATAATCATGCAGACTGAAAAACTCCTCCAATTCAGTTCAGCTGAGGTTCTGGTAAGTGAAGGAGTTTGTCTACGTCTGCACAAATCCATTAAAGGTAGATCCCCATATATATAGCAAAAGACAAAACAAGTATATTTTTGTTTATATCCCTCTTGTTTTAAAATTTCAGTTGGTATGTTGATCCTGAGGGATACAGTTACTATTTAAAAACCTTTGTGAAAGATAAACATTTAAAAATATTCCAGCTTGTGAAAAAGTGATGCACTGTGGGAGTCTGTGGTGCCAGTATGCCCACCACACTAGAGAGGACTAATGACGTGCTGTCTCAGACCACTCTTCGCAGGCCTGACGTCCCTCCCCACCACACGCTCAGACCCTGCAGCCTCACTTGGCCACCAAGGCTGTGATAAGACTGGCCTTCTATCAGAAATCAGGTTATTCATTCTTGTGCACTTTTCCAGTTTTAAATTGGTTAAATGATCCTGGATGAACCACGCTCTGTGCTATCTCTGGCATTTTTCTGTGCCCATGCTTGTTTTATAAACTACTTGGCACAAATATCCAAAAATGTCCCCTGAGATTGGAGGTGTTGATGGCTTGTCATGCTCAGAAATTCCCTTGGCTTCTGGTCAGGGGTTAAACTAGGGGGAAAAAAAAGATTTTGCCAACTTCCTCACTTCAAGTTAATTTTTAAACATAAAGCCATAATTCAGCTTAAGTAATTATGACATTTGCTACTATAGTGATATGTACTATTCTAGGGTTCTTTGGTCAGTTTCTCATAATTAACATCTACTTACGTTTTCTGAGAGAGAAGGAGCAGGACCCAAAGACAGAGGGTCGGAGGGACAGAGAGGGAGAGATATTCCCATGGTTTGAAATTCTAGAATATGGGGCGCCTGGGTGGCTCAGTTGGTTAAGTGTCTGGCTCTCGGTTTCTGCTCACGTCATGATCTCATGAGTCATGAGATGGAGCCCTGCACTGAGTCCCTCATTGGGCTCCGCACTCAGTGGGGAGTCTGCTTAAATATTTTCTCCCTCTGCCCCTCCACTCGTGCGCAGGTGTATCCTGTCCTCAATCAATCTTTAAAACAAGAAAGAAATTCCAGAACAGAGTAAAGGATTTATCTGGGTAACAAATGAGAAGGCCTAACACAACTTTGAATCACAAACAAAAACACTTTCGTTGTTGTTGAAGCACTCTGTGTCTGTATACTTGTGTGGAGACTGTGCATAGGAGGTGCATGGAGATGCTATTCTTGCTGAGGCTCATCAGGAGAGGGGAGGCCAGGGAGGTTCTTGCATGTCAGCACTGCCCACTGCTATCCCCACCACTTTCACAGCTGCTTCTGGGAGGTGACAGCTCCAGACTTGTTGTAGGGAGGTGGCTCTTTGTTTGGAGTGGTGAAGAACCTACATTTGTTCCCTAAGGATGCATGAGATGTCATTTCATTGTAAACATCCATTTTCCCCTGAACTTGGTCTTTGAAAGCAGTTGGCCTAACATTCTGTAAACACCTAACTCTTGTGGAGCCCCTAGAAAGTTATTTCATGTGTGATGTGAGCGCACAGGCAGCCTACAGTTGGCTGCACCAAATAATTATTTCCTGTCTAATAGGGTAGCATGTTCCTTGTATTTATTACTAGCAGTTTACAGTTCCCTTAAGTGAGATGTAGAAAATCACTGCATTTTAACTTTTAAAAGCACAGGTCCCCAACCCCCTCCGCACTGTAACCCATTATTTTATTACGTGATCCTCACAGGCCTTTCTTTGCAACCTCATAAAAAACATTGTGAAGGCTGTCTATTAAAGCAGTCCTTGATATTTGAAGACATTAGAATTGATTTATTAATAACTCATAAAATACAGCTACCATCATAGTAAAATTAGGACCTATTTAAGCATATTTGTTTTTTCCTTTGCCTTTTCTTCCTATTCCTGGTAGGACACAGCAGTGTCTAAGAGCATATTGGCAGGCAGCCACAGTAAGGGAAAGGTGCACTTTTGCTAATGGCCAAGACAAGTTTGATGCTTGGTGCCCACATTTATGAGAAGACAAACACTAGGCAGTGAAGGTAAGTTAGGAAAGCTCGAGTGGTCAGACAGGGGACAGGTAATGTCATCGCCAACTTTTAAGGCTTCAGAGTTGGTCTAGGTTAGTTTGCGAGCATTTTCAAATAGGATAATGGTGTATGCACTTCTGAGTTTTAACAATCAGACACATTTTAATGTCTTATCATGTATCAGAGTCATCATGTAATAAGTGAGCACTACTTTTGGAGCTAAGATGCATGTGGTTTTGAGTCCCAGCTCTATACTGTGTGGCCCTGAGCAAGTTGTCTATAAAGTAGAATAGTAATCCCCGTGCAAACAAGATACAGTAATTACTGACAGCACCTGGTACAGTCCCAGCGTGCCAGGTACAAAGGAGGCCCAAAGTATTAGCTCTGAGCTTCCCCTTCCTCCTCTCTCTGAGAGGACGAGTTGAAACTTCGGGTTTGTAACAACTACAGATGCTTATCCAGGGCACCTGGCAAGCATTTTTGAATGCCTGCTGTGTGTGCTGGGCTAGAGCCATGAAGGAAAATCACACATTCTCTCTGCTGTTGCAGAAAAGAGGCAGTGTCCTAGACATTTGGCACAGACTCATTTAGTCCCTGTGTCATACTGTTAACTGCTTTTTACAGGTGAAAAAACTGAGGCCCGTAGCACACTCAGTGACCATGAGCTCATGTTCTGGAGTCAGTAATGTTCAAGTCTCAGCTCTGCACTAAGTAAAACCTTCTTTCTGTGAGTTCTGTATCCTTCCTCAGTGATCCTCAGTTTCCCTACCTGTAGCATGGGGTAGCAGTTACAGAAGTACCTGACTCCTGTGGTGCTTTACCTCCAAAGTAAGTATTGTATCTAAGGCCAGGCAATGAGTAGAGTAGGGGTTTCAGGCTTGGCCTCCCTGACTCTGAAAGAGTTCTTCCGGGATGGGGCCTGCAAACCCTGGCAGCCAGTGAGGGAAACAGAGTTGGATACTATCAGATTTAGGGTGGGGCGTTTTGGATAATATGGTTCGCTGCCTGAAGTTGAATAAGTACCTGAATTTCAGGCAGGTTTTGAATCCCAAGGAAAATGTTTCAGATGTTCTTAGCACAAAAGTAGCTAAAACAAAAGGGGACTCTAGTACTCATGTAACTGATCATCATTAGCCTCTCGGTATGTGTCCTTTGTGAGTAATCAAAAAATGGAACATAAAAGCATGAATGGGTACATCTTTCAAAAAGTCAGTGTCATAATACATGTTACCAGAGTTCAGTGTGAGGATCTTATTTCTACAACATGTTAGTAGAAAGATATTTGGTGGAGATCAAGTGACCTTCACATGCCACAAAAATCAGAGACAGAGATGTTATTTCTGAAGCATCATTTGCCCCTATAAAACTGTGCAGCCTAGCTCATGGAAGCTGAATCTTTAGAAAGCCCTTTTGGGTTTATTCTTTCTATCTCCTTAAGGCCTCTTGGGGATTAAAATACATCTTTGCATCACACCAAATAAAGACACCATATACTGTGATTTCTGTTAAAAAAAAATGTTCTCCAATTCCTCTGTCCATAGATATGGGTATTAAAATGTGTGGATTTTTAAAATACCAGTTTGTCAGTCTTGGTATTCCATGGAAGAGAAGGTGGGAGGAAGCTGTAGGAATTTTGCCTGTTGAATCAAGACTAACTGGAAGAGGGTGCAGAGTGGGGCCTAGAAATGTCACTCCCTGGCCTGGCCTGTTATCTGAAGCCTGCATATATCTGAAAAGAAAGCTTTTACTCTTTTAACTCAGAGAATTTAGTCATTAATACCAAAAGTCCTTATAGCAGTATGCATATTTCTGTTTGCCCATTTTGTCTTAGCCCAGAAAAGACAAAGTTATTTTGGAGTCGGGATAAAGAACAGTGGTCCATAGAAGGCATGGGCCTCCAGGACTCACTGGGAGCAATGAGCTTCTCATACTGACAGTGGGTGTCTAAACATAGACACACAACCATGTATACACACAGGTTTGTTGCTCCACAAAAGAGCAAGATAAATTATGCCCCCCCCCTTTTTTTTTTTCCTCACCTGAGTGTATAAAGCATCATCCTGTCATCTCTTTTATGTGTGGTTTACCATCACTACAAAAGCAATGCAGCAGGTGGATTTTGCATGTGTGCATCCTCTTCTTAAATCTGTCCAGTGGGGGTAATGATTAGGGAGGGATTTTGGCAGAGTTGCGAGGAATTGTAAAATAAAAGACCACACCGTGTAACACAGTAAACAACAATACCTCCTTTATGTGTTGGGTATTTTTATATGCACAGGTGGATTTGCAGCTGCAGTCACCACACCTCTGGATGTGGCAAAAACAAGAATCATGTTGGCAAAGGTAAGTGTAAAATAACGTAATGTAGATACAACAGATGCTGGTACGTGGTAGCACTAGGGCTCCTATGTATATAAAGTGAATAAAAGCAGTGTAACACTTCCCTGTAATAGCAGCCTTATGCTGCCTCCTGGACCACTCGTGAAATGGACACATTGATAAGACTGTCTGTAGTCATACAGTGTCTGTATAGCATTTTAACCTTTATGAAATTCTCCTCAGACATTCTGTAAGCAAGTGGGGCTGTTTTTACGGGTGACAGACCTGAGGCCCAGAGAGTTGACTTGCTTCATGCTATGCAGCAGGTAAGCTAGAGGCTCTGAACTCAGGCCAGATGAATCAGGACAGTTGTCAGAATGGTTTAAAAAATTTTTTTCGGGGGATCCCTGGGTGGCTCAGTGGTTTGACGCCTGCCTTCGGCCCAGGGCGTGATCTTGGAAGTTCCAGGATCGAGTCCCACATTGTGCTCCCCGCAGGGAGCCGGCTTCCCCCTCTGCCTGTGTCTCTGCCCACCCCCCCGCCATGAATAAATAAATAAAATATTTAAAAATTTAAAAATTTTTTTTTGTTGAAAAGATGATACAGAAAAAGCTAGACCAAGATCTCATGGAATGCGATGTGCATAACATATCTGGGGCACAACAATAGAAAAAAAGAAAGTCCTACCCTTACGGAAAAGTGGAAAGATGAATGCAAGATTCTAATATGTAGGTTGACAAGGCCAAACCTGAGAGTATCGGTCGGTCCTGTTTTAAACTGAACACAGTTCTCTTTACTGAATGTGTTTATTAGCTACTTGGGTGAGTTCACAGCTGGACCGGCTCTATGATTATGGCCCATTCTTCTCAGAGCAGTTACTGTTGTTCTCAGTCTTCTTCCGGTCCAACAGCTGTCGGTGGATTATCCAGTGAGCTCTGCATCCAGCTCAGTACTGCGAGAGCCTAGGAAAGGAGCTTCCTGGGAGGCTTACCTGTGGGCTTGAGTGGAAGGGCTTCTGGTCTAGTGCGGTCCGGGGGCCCTGACTCCCGAGAAGCTCCCCACTGTTTCAGACTGTCCTAGAGGGTGGTGGTGGGAGCTGTGCATCTGACGATCAGTTGGGGAATTTCATAAGATAATGGCTCTGTCTGTTGTCCTGTTACGCAGGCTGGTTCCAGCACCGCTAGCGGCAATGTACTCTCTGCGCTGCACGGGGTCTGGCGGACGCAGGGGCTGTCAGGGTAAGGACAAGAAGGAAGGTGAAACTGCCTTTCCGCCCCTCCCCCGGCTCTTCCTCGCTTAGCCCAAGCGGGATGAACCCCTTTCCTTCCTTCTGGTCGGCCTGGTTGGGTCTCTGTTTACACCACATAAAACATACTCGATGTCGCCTATGTGAGATGCTAGTGCACAGTCAGGTTGACGCAATGTCTAGCCACGTGATTGCCAGACTTGGCCATCTCAGTGTTGGAGGACATCCACGTGCACCCCCCCCCCCCCCCCCCCCCGCCCCACAGGTTCTGGGCTGCAGCTCTGAGCAAACAGGCTTCCAGTTACGTAATTTAGGAATGCAAGGGAGCCAGGGTAACATTTAAAGGAAAGCGCTTGTGGTTGGGGAGACTTAGGACTGTTATCAGTAACAGCTATTTTCCCTGTACCACCGAGCGCGTGGTCTTGCTTAGAACCCGCTCTGTGCTTTCCTCAGCACCGCAGACTTCTAGCATCGTGTCTTCAAACACCTACTTTTCAAAACGTGCTTTTCACGTTGCTTTTACAATCTATAAAGAGATCCAAGTGTCGGGTCTACAGGTGTGCGAAATTACAGCGTTCTCTTTGGAATGGCCTACGAGTGATTTTCCTGAGAGAGCAAAGCCTCAGCCTCCTCCTGGAGGGCCAGGAGTGAGCGTTGTGGCAGGATTTGGCTGGTGGGGAGAGCAAAGCTGAGGCAGTGCCACCTCCTCGTCCAGGTGCCATGTTGGTGATTTGATTATAGTGTTGTGTGCACTTGCCAGGTTTTTCATCCAGCTGGCTGATAGTTGGGGAACATGAGGCATATTGATCAGGACCCGGGTAAGGTTTTTGCAGGGGAATGGCCCCATTTTCTATTCAAAATTTCTAACTGGTAGTTTGAAAAGTAGGTCGTGTCAGGTGGTTTTGTTGGATGGGCCACCTGTGAAGGACTGCTGCTGGTTGATGATGGACTTAAGGATTTTGAAACAAGAAGTGGGTTTAATGGGAAGGAGTATTTGAGCATGCGCAAGGGAACGGCGGAGTGGGAGCACGTGCGCCGCAAGTCAGCCACTTAGAGCTAACTTGGCGCAAGCTGGTGGCTCGTAGCTCAGACACACGGATTTTGACGCAGATCTCCCACTGAACAGTGAAATGGTGTGAGAGAAGAGAGAGCTCGAAGGCCACTCTTCAGTAGCAGGTGAAAGATTCTCAGTGTTTCCAGCAGGTTTGGGGTCACAGACATGTTGCCTGCAGTGGCTCTTTTAGACCATAAAGTCCGTATGCTGAATTTCGCTGCCCGATCTGTTTCACTGTTGCTCATGTTTGATTTTATGGCAACTACGGGTCAGACCTCTGCTCTTGACTCAGCTCTGTGGACTTGGTATGGAGCTGCAGTGCATCTGCCTTTCTTGAGACCGCGGCCAGAGGCGGGTACGGCAGGGTGGGCAGGGTTGCCGAGGCCTTCCCTCGGGGAGCTGATGGCAACGGAGCCCTCCCTGTCCTAGCTGGGCTGCGTGCTTGGTGTTAAGTAAATAGGCCGCGCCAGAATGAGAGGCAGAGGCCCCAGTGTCCCCAGTGTCAGCCCTGCGAAGGTAATGTGGAAATCTGCTTCTCAAGCTGGGGCTCTCAGTAGTGCACGGTGCTGTCCTTAGAGTGTTCCAAGCAGCCGCACTTGTCCTTCAAGAGATGCTCCTTTCCACCAGCTTCCTACTGAGAGGATCAAAGGCACCAACTAACTTGACAAAAGAATTGTAACTAAAAGCAAGCAAAACAAAAAGATCCCTGCCAGCTTGGGCCCCTGCTCCACCCCCCAGCCCTGGGCATCCAGGGCCCCGACCCAACCTGTCTGCTTCCCACGCGGCCCCTGCCGCCCCTCCTCCAGCCTGAGCACACCTGCCCCGCGGGAGCACCCGTGCTGGCCTCCCGGGGCAGTGGGGACGCTTCGGTGGTGCCATGCTGGTTCACAGGGACGACCACGTGCTGGCGCCTACTTGGCTCTCCGCTCTGCGGCGGACAGGCTTCTCCCGGATGAAAACCCCACTCGCTCCCCAGTCCACCAGCCGGAAAGCGGATGGCGAAGCCCGTTGGGCCCGCATCGCTCCTTGCCCCTTGCCTTGCCCCGTTTCTGGGCCGCGCCCTTCGTGTAACGCCCGCGGCCGCCCGTGCGCACAGCCCCAGCCCCCCTCCGCTCAAGTGTCGGCCCCCTCGTGGGTTGGGGCGCTTGCTCTACAAATGACTCTGCTCTAAGGCTATAATTATGTTCATAGAGTCAATTGTCATCTAGTGAAACCATGAAGTGCTTCCATCTGCCTCGTGCCAGGAGCAGCCAGGAGCAGCCGAGTTCAGTAGCAGCAAGGGCTGAACCCAGACAGGCCGCTCGGGAGGGAGGGAGGGAGGGAGGCTTTGGTGGCAGAGGCCCCCCCCCCCCCCCCCCGTGCCGGCCCCTGCAGGCCTCCCTCCTGGCCCCCTTCTCTGTAGGTCGGGCAGGAGGGTCCCAGGGGCCTCGAAGCCGTAATTGAGCAGTTTCTGTCCTCACCGAGCACCGAGCCCAGAAACCGTGCCTGACGCTGAGCCGGCTTTTCTCCTTGTATCGCTTCCATGGTTACTTCTAGACAAGAACAAGAGATTCTCGTCTGTAGTACTTCACTTAATGACTTAAATCCTTACTTTGCCAACCAAAGTAGGGGCCCCCCCAACACGAAGTCCATTTTCCTCAGAAGTGCCGTGCAACGCTCAGGAGGCCGCTGACCTGTCCCAGCAGGGGGGCCGAAACCGGGGCGCGGGTCCCTCTCCATCCACGTTCTTGGCCAGTCCCTACTTAGCTTATTGTGGATGTTCCTCCTCTTAGGGGTTATGTCCTTTTCAGAAAACCTGACCACTTACACTTTCCTTCCCTAGACCTCATCCAGAGCGTCCTCACTACAAAGCCCTTTAGTTCTGATTTTTTCTGCTTACAGAAGTCACACTCTTGGTAAAAAGGCTGTTATTCTAGAAAGACAGGGAATGTTTCCTGTCATCCTGGCCCCCCGGAGAAAGTTGAGGACCCATCCTTGCCGTGATCACGTGCACAGCTTGGGGACTGCACTTTAGTCAGAGCCTGCTGTGGGAGTTTGCGTCGGTTCCTGTGGGCCGCCTCAGGCGGGGCCTCTGCAGTCTCTCTGGTTAGCGGCAGGGCTGTGACGAACCCCTTCGAACAAATGCCTGTGCACAGCCACGGGGTGGTTTTTCAAGAGGGAACCTCCAATTTGCATGCCCAGTAATATTGTTCTTTACTCTGCCTTTGATTATTCGCACCTCTGACCGGCCTCATGTGGTGTGTGGGGACTGAACCTTCGAGAGGCTCTGCCTGGGTCGTTGGCCTTTCTGGTCCTTCCCCAGAGGAGAAGACAACTAGGGAATGCATGGAGACTCACTTCCCTGGTCTAGCATCACATCCGGGGGCCTCTCGGGTCAGGACAAAATGCAACTGAGTCACTGGGAGGAGCGGCGGATTTGTGGGAAAATCTCCAACACGCAGAGCCTACCTTCATCCCCAGGGTGGGCCGAGGCCCACCCCACGGTTTAGGCCTGTGACTCCACTCCCAGGGTCCGGTTCCTCATCTCCCAGGGACACAGCCGGTGTGCAGGTTTTCAACGGGACTGTTGTGGAGACAGAGTTTTTCTTAACTAATTATTAGACTTAATTGTGAGGCTCACGAGTAAGTGGTTTGGTATTTAGCCACGTTGGCTAACAAGCAGCTGGGACCCAACTTCAACGAGTCTGCTTGGGAATGTAATTCAGTGCCATTCTGAGAGCAAAAGCACACGCTCTAAGTGCTGGGTCGGGTTTAATGGGCATGGTGTGCTGAGCTGTGCAAGCTGTGGGTGTTGGAATTTAACCTTTTTTACACACACCAATTTAAAAAAAATCTTTTCCTTCTGCTTTTTTCCTCCCCTAGATTATTTGCAGGTGTCTTCCCTCGAACGGCAGCCATCAGTCTGGGAGGTTTCATCTTTCTTGGTGCTTATGAGCAAACCCGCAGCTTGCTGTTGGAACTTGGCAGAGCGAGCCCCTGACTCCGGACGGTGCCCCATGCTCTGCTCTCAGGAAAGGGGACGCCGTGCGAGCAGCTGCAGTCGCCAGGCTCGGGTGTGCGAGGACCGGAGCCCTGGCCCTGGTGGTGCCCTCAGCCCTCCTCTCAGACCCCCGTAATAAATCCATGTGGTGATGCTGCCCAGAGCCTTCATTGGATCTGTAGCTGTCCTGCCTCTCCTGCCCCGTGCTAGCGGACACCGAGGGAGGCAGAGACGCTTCTCACTGGGTCGTGGTGGGCGGGGGGGAGGGGGGGGAGCTCGACAGGGAGCAGGAAAGTGGTGCCCGCCACTGGGTGTCTCCCTGTGGTGAAGCTTCGGGCTCCGTTTAAAAACAATGAACTGCAGGTGCAAGCAGGCATTCTTCTGGCAGCCAGGCTGCTGTTCCTAATTACCCTCAGATGTCCCCTAAAGAACACGACTGTATTATTTTACAGAGAAGTGTCCAGCAGCCCACGTGGTGTGAGACAGAGCCAGCAGTTGCAGCCCAGGGCCTGGGAGGGCGTGGTGGGCCCACTGAGGACCTGAGTCCCCCTCCCCGCGAGCCCCAGAGGAGGGGCCTGGGCCAGCGGGGAGACAGCACCATTTCTCCACGCCTGGTCAGGTCTGTTGCGCAGTACTGGAAATTAGAAGGGACGAAATGGGGGAGGTCACCATTTCAGAGCTTGACTAATAAGCTCCAGGTGTTTGTTAGAAATCTCAGGAATCCAGGGGTGGTGTATCTTCCCCGGAGCAAACAAGTATATGATTTTGCTTGCCGAGAAGAAATTTTCCCCTTTTTGGGAAAACAGATAATTAAAGGCAGAATGTAAGGGAGTTTTTGGAACAGAACGGGGTGAAACAGTGCCGCTTACAGCATAGGTAGAAGAATGCCCCAGCCACACAATCAGCATTTATAAATGAACCTTTATTAAAGACACTTCAACGCCGTTTGTTAGACACTTCAATATTTTACATGTTTTTCAATGTACACTGTACCAAAATTTCTATAAATAAATAACTTTGTACATAAAAGTAATACTTCCTCTTTCACATTGCCTCTCAGAAGCAGCAAATTCACATATTTTGTGGAAGTAACATTAATCAGTTGACTGTTGAGAACACAAGTCTGAATGTGCTTACCTTTTAGAACAGTGATGACACCGGACAGTAAAATTTAACAACCATTTTGTCAGTCTGTACCTTCAGCTTTTTGGCTAAAGGAACTTGCTTTCTGAGATTTTAAGGACCTTGTTTCAATGCAGTTTTTCCTGAAATACACATTGGCACTCACAAGATGGTTAGCTACAGGTCTCCAAAGTGCAAATAGGCCCCGGTCAAGGGCTTCTTAAGCTTGTACAGTCCCAGCCCGGGTCTGTCGGTGGGAGGGAAGGACGTGGAGAGACAGGCTCCGGATCCTCAGTAGAGATAAGCTAGCCCTGAAAAGTAAGGACTCGATCCTTTTTCTCCCCCATGATCAATGTCATATTAATTATATTGGCAGAACTAAAACATCACTATTGAAAAATCCACAGGTACCAACACCAGCAGCCTCTACCTTAATAAAAAGCCTCGAATGACAATCGAACGATACGGATGACAACCACATTTGCTTTTCTCATAGAAGAAAGGCAGGCAGTGCTTAATTGCTTGGAACAAATGCCTCGTGGCAGATTAACCACCCCCGTCCTGCTTGGCAAGAACTTAAACTTTCAAGAAAGTCACGTATGGCAGAGGTACAGGACGACATGGGCATCTCTGGACTCTGCAGGGAGGGGAGCTGCGAGAGCAGCCACACGTGAGCAATACTGACAGGAAGTGAGTTCCAACGCACACGAAGGCTCGGGCCGTACAGCCTCCCACGGGGCTGGCCTATGAAGTGCAATACAAACCCAAGGACTTCCCCTCCCCACCCGCCAGATACTCCTAGGAGCAAATGTGGTTTTTAGCTTCTACAACTTCCATCCATGCATTAAGGCACCAGAACTATTATTCCCTGCCCCCCTTCCAAAATTAAACAGCAACCTGATATGAAAAATAATATTGTCAAAATTGTACTTTTTTTTCTGTTAACCATGCACTAAAGATTAAAATAGCCTCTGCAAAAGATATATAATATATAGGAAATCTCTGAAAACTCTTATGTACAATGGTATCAAATACTTTTCTGCTTTTGTACACAATAGCCTCTGGCGGTTCTGTGCTTCAGCTGCAAGTCCTTTAGACCACGGACACTCCACATGGAAGTTTAAAAACTCTGTACACATCAGTGACGCTTGAACTCAAGCTTCCTTACAGCCTCTCCTACCTCTTTCCTGTAGAGACGGACACAAGAGCTGAGGTAGACAAAGCCTAGCTTTTCGGTGCAAAGAGCAGGGGTACGCCCCGTTGCCCGGGGAGCTGTCCTGTCAGCGGTAGGGACTCGGGACTGGAGTCACACGCTTGGGGGAGGTGTCCGTTGGAAAGAAGCAAGTGCTGGCCTTCACTGGGGACGTCAGGAAAGCCCGAGGAGGCTTCTGGGAGCTCAGGACTGCCTGGAGTTAATGTCGAGGGAGGCTGGAGGTCTATGGAGTCTGGCTCACACAGCCTCGCTAAAGTCCAAGAGGAGGCCCCTGTGAGAAAGGAGAGGGCATGTCAGAGCCTCCCGTCCGGCTGCTTACCGACCCCCTCCCCGCCCCCACCTGCAGGTGCCTCCTTGGAAGACCATGAACATCTACCTTTCCCATCTGGAGGTGCCATTGGCTTTTTCTTCAAGGGTGTCAGCATTCTGTCGTGGTTACTGGGATAGAGGGACCCCTTGCAGTCGGCACGGGACCTGTCAGCAGTCCCACTGGTCATATGATGCAGAGAATGTTCCCGGTCCGTCTGACTGGGCTCCTGGCTGCTTAGTGTACCGGGCTGTGCGCCATCTCTGGTCACAGGCTGAGGATAGAAAGCTTGTTCCTTGGAGTAACCGTCCGAGTCAGTGTTACAGTCACCGCACGCAGCCGGGCCACTGTGCTCTGCGGGGACGGAGACAGATTAGAGCCATGGCCACCAAGGTCTGCATCCCCACCCGGAACAGGGAGCTCCAGGGGCCTGCACAGACCAACTCTATGAAAACTCTCCTCTTCCCCCAAGTGTTGCATCAGCCCAGAGAAAGGACTGGGCTGATACCGAGCCATTAGTGAAGAAGGGGCCCTCCATGTTTCAGCATTTCAGATTAATTGCTTCATGAGAGAAAGTGGTCCTACTGCTCTGATCACAGAGGGGGGAAAAAAAAAATCCCACTGCATGACATCCCTGTGGTGTCAGGAGTCTTTGGAATAATTAGACAAATAGTCTCAGAAACAGCCCTGGTGAAAAGAGACTTTGATTTGGGCCTTGCCCCTTATTTAATTTGCCTATAAATCTGGAAAGTTCAAGCCCAGGCTCACCACAGCACAGATTTATTTAGGAGACATGCTACTTCAGATTACAAGAGCCAGGCCACAGCTTCCTGTTTATGCACTGAATACCAAACTCTGAGCTAGACTTAGACCGGTAATGCATCTCTCTCACTGAATGAACAGGTCTACTTGAATTTTAATTTCAAGAACTGAAGGCTGCCTGATGAGAGCATCTCTTACCCATCTTCTGCGGACCAGGTCTCCGCTGGGCTTTCTCCATCCCGTCCCACGGCTCCTTGTTACATCCGGTGCAGAGCTGGGGCTGCCTGCACGTAACGCCATGAGCGTCCACCTCTGCAAAGAGGCTTGCGTCTCTCGGACAAACACCTGCAGTAGATTCCCACAGTTAGAAATGAGGGGCTCACTCCTCAGAGTCAGCCTGATGAGAACAAGTGGCAAGGCTACTAGAATGGTCCTTTTTACAATGTTCTTTACGGTGGTAGGTGCCTGGGCTGACCAGCAAGGAGCATTTGTAACAGGCTTCCCCGCAGGCAGGCCTTTTGGTGTTCAGAGCCGTGCTGGTGAGCAGTTCTTAGAAGGACAGACCTGCCCCTGCAAGCATGCAGTCTCCCCTGTAGAGGTAGCTCACCCTAGGAGAATGTTCTAGTAGCAGACATGGGGCCACAGAGCAGGCCTGGGCCTATCCCCTACTCAACGAATGGGTTGCTTTCAGGACCTGTAATGCCCTTTGCGGCTTCTTATTTCAATCCTACCTCATCCTGACTAGGAGATGTAAGCCCCATGTAGTAACTTCCTGGGGGTTGGATTTTTAAAACCTTGCAGACCATGCACAGGGCAGGGCTAAGAGAACCCGACAGAAGGCTTGAGTCGCCCAGCTTTCTGGGTCAGATGTGCTCAACGTACAGCCATGCACCTGCCCTGGGAAGGGGCAGGAGGCTCCTGAGGACATGGCCACGTCAGGCTCTGAGGCCTTACCGTTGCTCTCGATGTGCCCATTGGCCTGATGGCCACCCTCAGTCCTGATCACAGTTTCCTGTCGGTCAGAAAGAGTCCCCTGAGAAGAGAGGTAGCTTGGAACATCCGGCGGCACAATGGTTTCATCTGCAAGGAGACAGGACAGTCAAATACCAGGTACCCTGATCTTTTGTGGTGATAAGAAATGAAAACACTTGTTAACCGTCAGGCCCAGACAGCAGAATCTGTCAACAGCAGCCGCCCAGGCTGTGTAGAGAGCTTGTCTGGAGGGCCCAGCTTAGCCTCGCTCCCCACCTGGGTGCAAAAATGGAGCAGTCGGAGGTCTGAGCCCGCAAAAGAGAGCGCAGTGATGGCAGTGGAGCCAGGACTAGCAGAAGCACAGTACCGTGAGGTCACTGCGGCAACAAGCCAGCACACGGCGGCCACCAAGCACGGGCCAAGGGTGCCCCTGTGGACCTGCCTCCTCTACGGACAGCACCGCTCTTCTCCCCTCGGCGAGCTCAGCCAGCAGCGGCTAACCTGTGTTGGTGACGCTGTACTCCTCACTCTTCTTCCTGGTCTGGTAGATGATGCACACCCAGACCAAGGACGTCAGGACGATGCTGCACACCACTGCGATGGTGAAGATGCCCACAGTGGTGCCATCCTTCCTGCAGCCAGGGGCGGGCAGGATGCTCAGCTGGCTGTGCGCCCGCTCCGTGCCCAGGGTGTTGGAGATCTCGCACGTGTACTGGCCCGCGTCCTCCACTACCACATTCTGAACGATAAGCAGCTGGTTGCCGGGGGTGAAGTGGTGTCGCTCAGTGAGGCTCAGGGGGCGGCCCCCCTTTAACCAGGTGATGCGGGGGGTGGGGTTCCCGGTCGCTTTGCACTGGAGAGCCACCGTCTCTCCCATAGACACCACACGGTCTTCCAGAGGTACCACCAAGGACGGGGTTTCTGCAAGAAGTCAGAGGAGACCATATGGTTATTCTGTGGGCCTGCCCTGTCTTCTGGACAAAGCACAGTCCAACACCTCAGTGAAGTGCCACGTGAGATCTTTTATCAGAGTGGCGAGCTTTTTAGAAGACCGAACACAATGACTAAATCATTACCATCCTGGGGGGGGGTGGCTTCAACAAGGAGGGGGAACTAACCCCGAGCCACACAGAAACCCCTCCTCCCCCACCTCTCCTGGGCCAGGCCTCTATTCTTCAGCAGGCCAGGTCTAGAATGTTCCATATCAAAGCTCTATAAAAAATATTCCCTTAATTCAGTGGCTATCTTAAAAAAAAAAAAAAAAAAACAAAACCACTTGTTCAAGAAAATGTTAGCAGCTCAACATCTCAACATTTTAAACAACTAGAACCAGGACACCACATTCAGCCACTGTAGGTTCCACAGAACGTTTGAGAACCTCGCCACTAGGTATCTGTGCTATTCGAGGGCCCTCTCCCACATCCGCACACGTGTACTCATATACTTAGGGGATGAGTGGTCGAACCAAAGACTGTCAGGGTGGCGTTCGCGGAAACGGTGCCGGCCGAGTTCTGGGCGGTACAGCTGTAAAGCCCCATGTCCTCTATCTTCACATTTGTGATGAAAAATACATCATCATCGGGCATGACGTGCATGCGTCGTTCACGAGCAGCAGGGAAATCCGTGCCTCCATCCTTCTGCCAAGCGATCTGGGGGTTAGGGTGGCCGGTGGCCGCACATTCAAGACGGGCCGTGGTGCCGGTGCGGATGGCGAGGTCGTGGGGGATTTTGGTAAATGACGGCAACACTGCAAAATACATACCGTCAGGCTCGCATTACGGAAAAGCAGGATGCAAAGGCCGGACAATCCTCTGGGAAAGAGACCTCCCGCTCTATATGGGGGTGTCCCCTCCCCACCCTTTGTGCCAACATTGGGCTAGAACAGACGGTGAGAGTGCCCACCGCCTTTGAGAGAGCAGTAGGCTTCCCAAAACTGCCCAGCCTCTTCCTTCCAGGACTGCTCTCACCCCCTCAGATGGAAACTTTCTATGAAGCCATTCCCCTTTGATCCCTTATGAGGCAATCTTTCCATATGGAGATACCCCATAAATGCTGGGGTCTGACACTTGCCTGCCTTAAGTAGCCACCGGAACAGAGCCCGGGAAACAAAGGTATCTGCTCCAACAGGATGTAATGAGAGCAGGAAGGAAGACCAGCCCTCACCCTGGGCAGAGCAACAGGATGGCCCTTCCCTCTTGAAGAAACCCATGGAGGGGAGGGGTGTTGGGGCCACGTCACCGGATGCTCACGAGCTGTAGGCAGTTGGTTAGCTTATTTCTGCCACATACTCCCTGACCCAGCGGTGAGCATCCAGCACAGACCGGGGCATCACTGCAGTTCCCATCAAGGTCATTTCAGTGGGAAGTCTAACTGCTCACGGAGCTTTTGATAACAAAGAGGACTCCTTCAGGATAAGCCAAGACAGTAGGCCAAAGTGGGGTAAAGACTGTGTTTTCCTGTGATCTTTAAGGGCTTCAAGACACGGTGGTTCCAGCACTTTTTAACGGGAGGTTTAATAACCAGGTTACTGTGGTGGGGGCTTACCTACTCTAGCTACTTACTGACTTGTCTTCTTCTACCCTAAACTCACTAACAAATAGCAGCCCTGAGAAAAGCCACCTTGATAGGCTCTAAAGCTCGAAGGGCAGGTGCTTCACTATAGTCAGGGTTTGCTTGGGATCTGGATATCAGACGTCAAAGTTTGCGAAGAATAATAAATGGATAAAAATACGAGGCTTGGCCCCATGATTTCATTTAACATAACAGCTGGATAAGAAAATAAGTCCTCAAAAACAGGTAAATCACTGAGAAAAAGCCTTCATGAAATCTACAAAACTTGCTCGGGGGCCAGCCGGGTGCTAGTGATACAGTAATGTGCCAATGAAGCTGCGTGTCTCCTCTCTGTATCCTTCCCACCCGGATCACAGAGAAGCACGGGTGGCTCTAGGGGACTCCTACACCGGAGTGAACAGCACTTCCTTACCATTCACAATGAGCCTGGCCTTGTGGGAGTAGGTAGAACCAAAGTGGTTGGTGATGACACACTGGTAGCGGCCCTCATGTCCGAAGGTGACGTGGCGCAGGTGCAGGATGGTGGTGTACTCCATCACCTTCCCATCCTGTGCGCGGACGTGGGCAAAGTTCTCCATGTCGGCGTTGGCCAGAACCTCGTTGTCCTTCTTCCAGGCAAATGTCATCGGGGAGCTGCTGCTGCTGGCTGCTGAGCACGTGAACCGGATGTCCTTGCCCACGACAGCCATAGTGGGCTCTGGCTGGGTGATAATCTGTGGCTTTGGTAAGTCATCTGGGGAGAGGAGAGCCGAATTTAAGAGTCTCCCACCCAGGTTCTCAGGACACAGAGGGACCACATCTTTCAGGGTCTCTGCTTGCCCTCAGCTCCACCAAACACCATAAGCGACTCATACCACGGATATCTGGCCTTATCCAATTATAAACCTCTGGGCAGTATCACCTCTACGACCAAACTCCTTGATTACAAACCCATCCACTGACATGCGTGTACCAAAGCATTTATTTCAAGAATTTCCATGAGAATGCCACGGTTCGCCTCACTTGCTTACTACCTTAACACAGAACACACTAACAGAGTCAGGAAGTGATTCTCATCAGTCATGACTGCATAGACCTTACCCACAAACTTCACTACAAAAGGAGTGGAGTAGGAAGCACTTCCAGAATGCAAGACAAACTCTTCCAAAAATCTGTACCTCCATGAAAGCCACAACAACACTAGCAAAAATGGTTATGATTAACTTTTTAAGAATTCCAGAAGGCTCTAACAACCAAAAGGCCGTAACAACGGGAGGGTTGACTCGAGAAAATGCCTGAATTTCAGGAAGGAAAATGAGCTTTGTGGCATTCTAATTTAGCTTAGCTTACGTTCCATCCCTCTCTCCCTAGCTTTGTAGTATCCTTAAAACCCAACAGCTTAACAACCACCGAGAGGGGCAGAATGGGTTTGGAGCCCCAACAAAAGCCCCATCCTCTGGCATTATGTGACCTGAGGCAGTTGGCTCAGCAAGGAAGCCCTCCCCATTGGACATCTGATGGAAACAAGCAGCAGCCCATGGTGAGGCCATATCAGCTGAGGCCAAAAAGACACTGGCCAAAAAACTAGAAAAAACAGTGAATGAAATGCAGACCATGGGCACTGAAAAGGTCCAACATGTTCTTAAGGCTCTAGAAGGCCACGTGCACATGCAGGGCGATTTGCATGCCCAAGACAGACCTGAGAGGATCCTCATTTCTTATCTGTGAGTATGGTTTGGTACTAAACAGGAAGTAGTGACATACCGTCAACATACAACAGAGATGCTGGGCAAAGGATGAGTGGCTTTCCGAAGTGATTTAAGGATTTTCTGTCCAGTCATTAGCTAACCAGGGAGGGACTGTAGTGGCTGCACAGAACAGACTACAATATTTGTCTAAAAAAGTCACTAAACGAGTTGTAATGATAAACAGAATAACAGCAAACCAGGGGGAAAACAGAGGAGAATCTGATCTCTGGAGTTGCCATATTATTTTAAAGGCTCAGTTTCCAACAAAAAAATTGCAAAACATGCAAAGAAACAGGAAGAAAAAGCAGTCAATGAAAATTGTTCTTGGGGAAGCCCAGATCGTGAACTTAATAAAAAATTTAAATTGGCTTTATAAGTATGTTCAAAGAACTAAAGGAAATCATGCCTAAGAAAATTAAAAGTAGAAGTATCTGAATACTTTCGCACCAAACACCAATCAAGAACTAGAAATTAGGGCGCCTGGGTAGCTCAGCTGTTGAGAGTCTGCCTTTGGCTCTGCATGATCCTGGAATTCTGGGATCGAGTCCCACCATTGGGCTCTCTGTGAGGAGCCTGCTTCTCCCTCTGCCTGTGTCTCTGCCTTCTCTCTGTGTCTGTCATGAATAAATAAATAAAATTTTTAAAAATAAAAGAACTAGAAATTGTAGAAGTAAACCAAATATAAATTTGGGAGTTTAAAAGTATAATAACTGAAATGAAAAATC
Organism: Canis lupus dingo; assembly: GCF_003254725.2. Lineage (NCBI taxonomy): Eukaryota > Metazoa > Chordata > Mammalia > Carnivora > Canidae > Canis > Canis lupus. Next base: position 25,230,727 of record NC_064262.1, on the reverse strand, counting down.
CACTAGAGGGGCTCAAAAGCCCAACTGAGCAGGTAGAGAGTTAGTGAAGTTGAGACTATCCAATCTAAGAAACAAAAAGCAATGAAGGATAAGGAATAGTCAGAAAGACCTGTGGGATAGCACAAAACATACAAATAATGGGAGTCCAAGAAGGAGAATAAAAGAAACAGAATATTTGTAGAAATAATAGCCCCAAACCTCTCAAATTTGATGAAAAATAGGCATTTACAACCATCCAAGCAGCTAAATGAACCCAAAAAGTAAAACTCAAAGGTCTCCACCCAGAAACTTAATAGTCAAACTGTCAGAAGTCAAAGACAAAGAATCTTGCAAGCAACAGGAGAGCTGCGACCATCACATACAAGGGATCCTCCGTGACATTAGCAGCTGATTTCTCATCAGAAACCATGGAGGTGAGTAGGAAAACATGGTCAAAGTACTGAAAGAGACTGTCAGCTACGAATTCTATATCTAGCAAAACTGTCCTTCAAAAGTCAAGGAGAAATTAAATCACTCTCAGATTTAAAAGCAAAAAACCTGACATGCACTGCTACCACACCTGCCCTACAAGAAATATTAAAGAGAATCCTTCAGGCTGAAATGAAAGGACACAGTAGTAACTCAAATTCACACAAAGAAATAAAAAGCACCATTAAAATAACTACATATGTAAGTATGCAAGTACAGAATATTTTTGTAACACTCTTCTATCTGATTTAAAAGGCAACTACATAGAGTAACAACCACAAAACTGTGTTGATAGGCTTGTGATAAATAAAGATGTAATTTACAGGACACCAGTACCACAAAGGAGCAGCTCCACAAATGGAGCTTAGTAGGAGCAAAATTTTGTAATCACTGAGATTAATTTCATTTTAATCTGAACTAGATTGTTTTAAGATGTTAATTATAATCCCCACAGCGATCATTAAGAAAGTAACTAAAAAAATAGTAAAATAAACAAGAAGGAATGAAAATGGTACATCAAAAGATACCTAATACGAAACCAGTCAGTAATGAAGACACATAGGAACTAAAAACCTAAAATACACAGGAAACAAACAGCAAGCAGTAAATTCTATCCTATCAGTAATTACATTAAACAAATCAATTAAACCTTCTGGTCAAAATGCAAGATTACCAAAATGGGATAAAAACCCATGACCCAGCTACATGTTTTTTTTTGTTTTAAGAGATACACTTTATATTCAAAGTCACAAATAGGAACAGCTGCCAAAAGAGAGCTATGGTATCTATGCTAATATCAGATAATATAGACTTTAGGACAGAAAGGGTTAACTAAGGAGAAAGAGTAACTTCTTATAATGTAAAACGATCATCTCAAAGACTAAACATCAAACATGTGCGTCTAACAGAGCTCCACAAAACAAGAAGCAGAAACAGAGAAAACTGAAGAAACAGACAATGCAACAACAATTTGTACAATTCAATACTCCATGTTCAATGAGGGATAGAACCATTAGGCGGATCAACAAGGCAACAGAAAACTTAAATGACACCATTAGCCAAATAGACCTATCAGATATCTACAGAACATTCCACCCTACCACAGTAGAATAAACATTTTCAAGTGCACGTGGAACATTCTCCAACAGACCATATGTTATGCTAAAAAAACCAATCTCGATAAATTTTTAAAAAGACAGAAATGCTACAAAGTGTCTTTAATGACAGTGAAATGAGGTCAGGAATCAGTATCAGAAGGAATACTGGGAGTCTAATTTGTGGAAACGACACTCCACTTTTTTAAGTTGAAGAAGAAATCATAAGACAAATTAGAAAATATTTTGAGATGAATGAAAATGAAAACACAAGTACCAAAACTTAAAAGCTCAAGCCTAAAACCATGCTTCTAGAGAGATTTAGAGCTGTAGATGTCTACATTAAGAAAGTTCTCAAATTAATGACCTCATCTTCCTCTTTAAGAACTCAGAAAAACAAGCTATATCCAAACCAAGCAAAAGGAAATAATAATTAGAGCAGAAATAAACGACAAAGATGGAGGAAAAAAAAAATCAATGAAAACACGTGTTACTTCTTTGAAAATACAAAATTGAAGACTGTAGACTCGCAGAGTTTGGGGAGATGGGAAGAAAATTTCAAACACTAAAATTAGGAAAATAAAGAGGGTACATGACCACGAGCCTTACAGCAATGAATGAGAACACTATGAACCATCTGTATGCTAACAAACGAGATAACCTCATATATGCACAACTTCTAAAAAAGACAAACTATCAACTGACTCAAGAAAAAATCCAAATAGAGAAACAAATTTTAAAACTTCACATAAGAGGCCAGATCCAAATGACTATACTGATAAATTTTACCCAAAATTAAAGAATAATTACCACTAATCTTTCACATATTCTTCCAAAAAGATAGGTGAGGAGTGAACAGTCCCTGACTCTACTGTATAAGCCAAGTATTCTCAGATAACAAAATTAGATGAAAACAAAATTAGGGACCTTTATGGAAAAGGGAAAAAAAAAATCCCACGTGATCACTTAACAGATGCAGCAAAAAACATTTGACAAAGTTAACACCCTTTCATGATGAAAATACTCAACAAATTAAAAATAGAAGGGCATTCCTTAACCAGATAAAGGTCATCTAAGAAAAGTGCACACCATCCTATCTAATGGTCAAAGTCTGTATGCTTCCCCCTCAATCAGAAGAGACGAGAATGTCTGCCCTCACCACCTCCCCTCAGCACTGCACCCGAGGCGCTCTACCCAGCGCAACCACGCCAGAAAAAAGCTATCAAAATTGGAAGGGAAGAAGTAAAACTGTCTTTTGCAAAGGACATAATAAAATACAAAGAGAATCTTCAGCAATTCAGTAAAAACCTATCAAAATTAAGAAATGATTTCAACACAGTTGCAGGATACCATTCACTCCTTGTTAGTGGGAATATGAAATGGTGCTGCTCAAGAAGTTAACAGAGTTCTCTCTATGACCCACAATTCTGTTCCCAGGTGTGCACTCAAGAGAATTCACGTAAAAATTTACATGTGAATGTTCACAAAATTATTTATAATAACCAAGAATTAGAAACAACCTAAATGTCCATCATCTGATGAATGGCTAAATAAATGTTTATCTATACAATGTAATATTCAGCCGTTAAAAAAAAATAATGAAGAAAAATGAAGTAAGGGGGCGCCTGGGTGGCTCCCTGGTCAAGCATCCGATGATTTCTGCTCACCATGATCTGAGGGTCATGAGATCAAGCCCTGAGTCAGGCTCTGTGCTGGGTGTGGTGCCTGCTTAAGATCCTCTCTCCCTCTCCCTCTGCCCCTCCCCACACCAACTCATGGCTTACTCACACACTCTCTCTCCCCCCAAAATAAAAAGAACTAATACATACTAAAAACTTATGCTAAATTTAAAAAGCTCATCATAAAAGACCATATATTGTAGGATTCCATTTATATGAAACATCCAGAACAGAGAAATCCTAGAGATACAATGTAGAGTAGTGGCTGCCAGGGCCTAGACATGGGAGAGTAGGGTGTGACGGCTGTGAACCTAGAGTTTCTTTTACTGGTGATGGAAATGTTCTAAAATTAGTAGTGAGGATTATACAGCTTTTCAAAATTCTGAAGACTATTAATCAGCACATTTAACACAGGTGATTGTTATGTATGTTCATGGTACATCATCACAGTAAATATCCAAACATTTTCATGCCCTCCAAAAAGAGACTCCCTACCTTTTAACTACCATCCCTTCTCCCTCCACCCTAAACCACCAGTAATCACCAACCTACCTACCACCCACCCCTGCAGCAGTCCCTAAATGGGGACCTATTCTAGACACTGCATTCACTCCTTCTGGACTTGCCATATGGAAGGAATCATAGAGGGTATGGTCTTTTGTGGTGGCTTCTTTCACTTTACATATTTCAAGGTTCATCTATGTATGAACGATTCCTTTTTATGGCCTAATAATACTCCAGGACGTGGCTATACCGTATTTTATTTACTCATCAAGTGATGAGCATTTGGATTATTTCCACTCTTCGGCTATTCTGAACAATGCTGCCACGAGCATTTGTGTCCAAGTTTTATGCAGACATATTTTTGTTTCTCCTGGGTACACAGCTAGAAGCAGGTTATCCCAACTATGTTTAATTGAGAAACTTCCAAGCTGTGTTCCAAGGGGGCTGCACCATTCTGCATTCCCACCCGCAGTGGAGGAGGGTTCAATTTCCCACCATCCTCACCAATACTTGTTATCTGACTTTTTGATGCTAGCAGTGCACATGAGTGTGAAGTGGTAATTTTTCCATTTTATAAAAAAGGAGGGGGAAGACTCCCACACAGCTTAAAACTCTGATCTCCTGCCAGGTGTTTTTCACGATTCCCATTTAGAGCCGGTGACTGTTTTGGTGGTGAGCCTGAGCTACGATGTGGAGGCGGGGCTAGGGAGCAGAGGGCTGCTGGATCCCGGAACATGCCAGGGCCACAGGCCAGAGGCAGGGCAAGGCAGGGCCAAGTCCCACCCTGGCTTATCCAAAGGGGCAGATGATGCCCCGTGACAGGAAAAGGGAGGAAGGCACAGAAAGCTCCATTGCAGGAAGGTTGGTTAACAGTTTGATGGACAAGGCCCAGCTCCCTGGTGAACAGTGGATTGCACAATCATTTTGTCCTAGGGAACGGGAGCTAGATGCAATTTTACATTCTGCACAGAGGTCCCAACAGACTGATCAGTACAGAAGTTCATTTTGGAGGGCTGTACCTCACTGGGTGTTCTTAAGGCTTCTTGCTGGACTGGATTAGCACAGGAGGGCAAGCCTATGTATAGAAATGGTGGTGGACGGAGGTGTAAAGAGGGGGCAGCTGTACTCAGACTTCAGCAGGCGCATCAACTAACGCTCTGCCCCAGAAGCAGGATGGAGAAGTGGACTGCAGGGGTCCCAACCCTGCTGGGGGAGCTCCTGGTGAGGATCATCACACCCAAGGCACACCCCATACAGACTGGGCGGGGGACAAAAGTCAGGTGGACTCACGCCTGCACAGGAGTTCTGATCCCACCTGCTTAGTGGGGATCACCTTCTGATCTCACCCTCACTCCTGCTTAGAAACCAGGAACCGCTCAGAATTCATCTCCTTCTCTGACCACGTCTCATCGATCAAGAGGCAGTGCCTTTCGGCTGGAGTGTGGTGTGTGTGCGCGTGCACAGTCTCCAGCCGGTCGGCATCTTCTGTGCTCTTTGCAACCAAACCTGGGATTCTGATCACCCCTGGTCACAAAGATGGCAAGACCCATGCTCCAACGGTCAGAAGGGAGAAAGAGCGTAAAGCTACGAGTGCAGATTTCAGTGGTTTGGAGGAACAGCAAGAGTGCAAGTCAACAACAAGGAATTATTTTTACTACAGTAACTGTTCTCCTGAGACTTGTTCTTCCTGTGTTTAACCTTTCATTCTTGGGGCTGGAAAGAAACACACATTAAAACCCCAGCCTCATACACTGAGTAAATTCACAGCTCAACCTGGGCTCTAGAGCCGTCTTGAGACAACACAACTTTCTTCCAGTAACTGATTATTCTGATTTGTAACTGAACCAACACAGGCTCCCTTCTGATTAAATGCACATACTCCAAGAACCACATAATGAGGCGTCTCTACAGTAAATACTATGTGTGGTTTCAGTGGGAAATAAATCGCATCCAGGAGCTGATTGGTAACCAGGAATTGGGGTTTACTCTGATCACAGCAGTCACTCCCATAATGAGAGGTTCTTCCTGGCCTCACTGCCCTTCATGAAAAAAAAAAAAAATCACGAAGACAATCTTACCACACACGAAACTCTCCGGCGACACGGAGAAGATGCTCTGGCCCTTCAGCGACTCTGGGTGCGCGCAGGTGGCCGTCACGAAGGCCTGCAGCGTCCTGCTCAGTAACCACGGCGGCAGCCACTTCAGCTGGCAGTCACACAGGAAGCTGTCACTGCTAATACGGCTGAAAGCAAAACAAAAGGGACATCTGAGGTGGGACCTCAGGAAAGGGATATTCCCTCAGTCCCCTCTGATGACCGTCTGTTGTTAACACCAGCAATCCAGAAAGGGAGATTTTTCTCCCAAGTTCCTCTCCAGTGACCTAGGGCAGGACATACCATCTACTTGGAGATTTTCATGATGTGCATCTCTGGCTCGGACGTTAGAGGGGGAACCCAAGACCTGGCCTTTCTACCAAGCTCCCAGGTGACGCAGACACCACGGCCTTAATGCCCCATGGCGTACCCCACCCCCGGAGTTCACACGTGTTCAATGCCAGGCACTCCCTGCTCTAATCTGCCCGGGGGGGGGGGGGGCACCAGCTCACCTCGTGCAGCCGCTGCCCATCTGACGGGGTGAGGAGCAGTCCCCTCTCTACTCCCCGCCCCCCCACTCCTGACCAGCTATTGGGGCTTCTAAACCCCATCTGAAACTGTGATCTAAATTCTGAAACAAGTTCCGAGGAGGGCTCTTTTTCTATATTGCTGTCGGGTTTTTATTTGGCAAAGGTGAAGGTTTCCTTACTTCCAAAACCTAAGCCTCGCCGGCGGTTGCCTGCCTGCGTGTTTACGTCTACGCAGGGCGATTCAGGAGGCAGCAGAAGTCGGGCCGCCCCCTGAACAGTGCTTGCTGGCTGATTACCGCTGCCCAGGGAGCATGAGAGTGCACAACTCTGGTTTTGTGAGGCTCCAACCAAAACAGAGAATATTTTCTTTTTCATTTCTCAGCAACTGAGGATAAGCTTTTTAAACAGAAATCGGAATCGCCATCTCAGCGGACATTCCTTCCCAAGGAGTCACAAGAAGACAAGTCAACCGGAGAGTCTAGCTGCCTGTTCCTGGAAGACTCGAGGCCGGAGCCGGAGCCGGAGCCGAGGAAGCCCGGGCGCCCCTGTAAGGAGCAGCCGCCTGCACGGCCACAGAGGGGGCGCACGCCTGTCCCGAGCAGGTCCACAGCATCACGTGAACCTCCTCTCCTCCCTCCGCCCCACCCCACGGTCCTCACGTGTCAACAGGCCACCAAACAGGCCGGCTTTCTGTCTTCCTCTATCGGAGCAGAGAACTGTCAAGTTAGTAAGCGACAAGGGGGAGTGCAGTGCAAGCCTGGAACCGCTGCAAGCTCAAGTCAGGGACACCTCCTCTTCCGGCCCCTTCCTCCCGGCTCCCAGGTGAGCCATCTGATACTAAAATACTTTTGGAAGGTGCTTTCTCAAAGACTGAAATAATTGATCTCAGAGCCACTCTAACTGGGATGTTTGGCCACATCTGACCTTTACATCAGCATCAGCTTTTTCTTTTTAACGAGTTCTACATTTGTCCTTGCTGGGCAGGGAGCCCTGCGCTCCGAGGTGTCGCCCGAGGGCTGTTCCACCGTGGAGTGGTGCGGGGCCGGGAGGGCTCCCACAGCCAGCCCTGGGGTAGCTGCAGGCCCGGCTCCCCAAACGGGCGCCTGCCACAGGGGGGCTGGCGGGGAGACCCCACGTCCACACCGCCCGGAGAAGGGCTCTCCCGCTGTCAGCAGCGCCGTCACAGGCTCCCCATCACACAGGCACGGGGCACGACTGCCCCCTTCTGTGTCACCAGCAGGAAGGCCTGAGTCAGTCTCGAGGAAGCCACTGGGCTGTGGCTGTGAGAGCTGAGGCACTTGTGTGGGGGACAGGGACCTATTTCATTTGAGCCCCAGGAACACAGCAAGGAAAGCAAGTCTGGCATCTATCACTGATCAGAAGCGCGTGTGGGAAGAGTTACAGCCCACACCACGTCGTGCCGGCCTGGCTTGCTTCAGGTTTCCTACCTTCTCCACAGGGAAGCCCGCCCCACACAGAGGAGACGAGGCCTCGGAAGAGAGTGGGTAGTCGGGGCGGAGAGAAAACTTTCCTAAAGAGCAAGGCAGGACCCACAAACGGGGGCTTCTGGGTGGCTCAGTTGTTAATTCAGGTGTCTGACTTTTGACTTCAGCTCAGTCATGATCTCAGGGTCACGAGACAGAGCCTGGTGTCAGGCTCTGTGCTGAGTGTGGAACCTGCTTGAGATTCTCTCTTTCCTCTGCCCTTCCCCCCAGCTCTCATAAGCATGCGTGCTGGTTCTCTCTCTTGAAAAAAGACAAAGGACTAACAAGATAGATGAAGAACAAGTCCAGCCACACAGTAAGGACCCCCAGACCTCCCCTACACACACACACACACACACACACACTCAGAGAGAGGCAGAGACACAGGGAGAGGGAGGAGCAGGCTCCATGCAGGGAGCCTGACATGGGACTCGATCCCAGGTCTCCAGAATCACACCCTGGGCCGAAGGCAGGCGCTAAACCGCTGAGCCACCCAGGGATCCCCCACACACTGCTTTAAAGACAAAGGTGAGGTTGGAAGACGGGACTGGGAACTGCCCGCAACCCCAAGGCTTTGCAGATTTCCACTACTCTTCCTTCTTGTCTGCTGCCAACAGGCACAGCTTTCCTCAACTCCCGCCTCCAGCCGTCCCATCACTGTGCTGGCTTACGGTGCATTTTCATGATTCCAGCTCAAAGTGTGTTTCTAATCATCGCTTGTGGAAATTTACCCAGAGCATGACTAAGTGCACAGTACAACCTGCCTTGATCAGATGGCGGAAGAAAATGACCAAGTGGAATTAACCATTTCTCCCATCAGAGGACTGGGCCCAGGGCCAGCCACAGCAGGGCACATGCAGCGAGCAGTGGGAAACCCAGGCAGGGGCTGAGGCTGAGCCTCCAGAACCACACTGGAGCATATTTTGGGGGGGGGGGGGTGTGGGGTAGTCCTAAGCACCTGGAAGGGGCTAGTTCTTCCCAACTAGGAAAGCATCTCAGGAAACCTCAATTTTCAGGGAGGCCAGAAGGAAAATCTCCATGTCCTTCCCTTTTTCTCTCAGAATACCCTCTTCCCATTTAATCAGATTACTTCCAATGTTATATTTGAAAAGTTGCAAAGAAAAGTTGAAAGAAGTACACGTGAACACTCACCATCTAAGATCCTGACCCTTCTAAGAAAGAGCAGCTACTCAGCAGCTACATAAATGCCATAAAGCAGGTGCCAAAAGGCGTCCCGTCCCCTCACTTATCTGGAGGAATGTCACCCAGGGCCTGCTTTCATCTTAAAGTATGGGAACTCCGCCTTCCTGCTTCCCCATTTCTCCCTGGGGCCCACCAGGAGTGGCTCGGGAATGAGGATGAGGTCAGGACACAAAGACAGCCATCCTCTGGCATCCACCCTTCTGTCAACTCTTCTAAGAGCCAAAAGCCCAATATTTCGGAAACTAATACCACAGCTAGACTTTTTTGGTTGCAGAATCAGATTAACGTATAGGAAGAAGAAAGGAAGCACGGGTGTTGCCACCTAAATACCCAGACGAGCTCCTTGGCCAGAGCCCAGGGCACAGGCAAGCTCTTCCAACCCTCGTTACCCAAGGGCCCGTGGTGAACGTCTATGGCGGCAGCACCACCACCTACGGCGGCTACCTGTAACCGTCCCACACATCCTCTCTGCCTCGCTCATCGGCCAGCACACTCATTCTAGAAGCCCTTCTCAATACAGCTGCTCCATTTTACGCAAATCTAAATGAGGAAAATTTGCCCTCGACATCGTTAAAGGAATGATTATACATTTTCTAGAAGAGAATTCATTTCATGTCACTTAGAGCCATGGTTAGTAAACTATGGCCTGCAGGCCCGGTTTTCGTGAATAAGAATTTACTGGCACACAGCCACGTCCATCCATTTGTGTATTATTTATGGCGGCTCTCTGTGACAACAGTGCAGTTGCCGTGACAGGAGCCCTGTGGCCCACAAAGCTGAAAATACTATGTGACCCTTTAGGAAAAGGTGTGCTGACCCTAACCCGGAATAAGCCTCCATGGGGCACTTTTTTTAAGGACAACCTACCCACAAATACAAACGGCCCCATCGGGCATATGAACTGAGGCATCACGGAATAAAGGCAATTCTAGCTCTGAATTCTCCGCTCAGGTTAGCCAGGGCCATGGAGTCCCAGGTACTTACAGCTCCTTGAGATTCTTCATCTTCACAAAGGCATCAGACTGGACAGATCTGATCGCATTCTCTCCAAGGTTCCTGCAAAAGAACAGTCTTTACTTATGCAGACAAACCCTGGGCCCCCTTCAAGTCAGCCATGTGTGGAGCTGAGAGGCTCAGGAACTTTCAGGGTAGTCCCGGTTTCACCTGTGTGCCAGAGATACGAGCCAGACCCCGCGTCCCAAGTCCACTCTACGTGGCTGGGACAAGCACGTAGGACAACCTCGGAGGCACGCCAGCCTGGGGGCAGCATCAAAGCTGGCTTGAGACCCGCTCAGCAAGTCAGCAGGCAAAACCTTTCCGAACAGAATTCAGGTTGAACTGGACTCCCAAACAAAACAGATGAAGAATCAGGTACTAGGGGCATCTGCCCTCGATGGTGACAATATCTGCCACTCTGCGAGCTGGCTCCATCCTCTTCCTCCCGGGCGCCCGGAGGCGGCCACAGCAGGAGAAACCCTCCTGGCCAAGCCCCCCATGTGCTCGGCCCGGTGAAGCTGCTGCAGCAGGGCAGTCAGCCTGGGCCGGGCCAGATCGCCTGCACCGAGGTGAGGAGCCTGGGGTCTGTGGAGGAGCCAGGGCCATGGTGAGGCAGGGCAGGAGCGGGGAGGAGGAGGTATTTATCCAAACAGCAGCCACATTAATTAGGAGCTCACCAACTGGCCATATGTTCTGTAACTGTTCCTGGCATGGGCAACATAAAGGCCAAAGTTGAAGCTGACTTATAATGAGAAGGAAGCAGCTGGCGTTTCCAAATAGGCTGTTTCTCAGTTTACAAAGATGTGATTAAATTGCTAGCAGACTTCCCCGGCAGCCGCATTTGGCAGGCCTGTGGGTCAGGGAAGGTCTGGCGAGATACTCACAGGTGCTCCAAGCCTTCCAGCCCCGAGAAGGCTCTCTTAGCCACGGACTTGATCTTGTTTCCAAACAGAGTGCTGCCATTTCCAAACATCCAGAGACAGGGAAAACCCAAAAAAAACAAAAATGGAGGGGGAGAGACAAGGGAGGAATGGGAGAAAGAGAACACACAATTAGGGCACTGCCATCTGATAAGACTGTCCTGTGAGGGGCAGGTAGAAATCTGACCTGCACTCAGATTACGGGTCTGAAGTGTGCAGGCCTTCCCCCTTTCTGAAATAAAATACTTTTATCTTTATTCGAATTTAACAGCGATGACAGGTTGCAATTGCACACACCGTCTCACCTGAAAAGGCTCCTTGCGGTGTTCAGTGGAAACCCCCTCAACCAGCCCGGGCTGTCTCTGTGGACCACCCATGGGGCTTCATGGGAAAGAGGGGACTGATCGCCGTTCCAGGGAACAGCAGCGGAGTCGTGGAACGGAATGCAAAGGCAGGGTGACCTACCACCCATGCTGAAAACTGGGGATTAAAGGTTCCCAAAGGAGGCAAAAAGAGGGCAGGAAAATGCTCTTTGCATCCGAGACGCACCCTGGTAGCCAGGATGTGGCCACAGCGAGCTGCGCCTCTGCCTGTGGGAAGGCCCCTAGGGGGTGCAGGGCGGGCCTGCAAGAGCCTTTCGGTAGCAAGAGCCCAGATGCCCAGATGCGTTGCTGCTGCTGTTGAGCGCAGATTTTAAATGATGCCCGAGATTCATTAAATCCCAGACAGGTCGTCAAAGGTCAACCTCCAAGGTTATCAGATACCTGTACCCCCGGACTGCCCACCCATGAGAAGGGGCCCCTACTTCCAGGCAATTCCAACCACAAGCTCCACAGGAAACTACCCAGAGTTTTCCCAGGAACCAAAACCTGGCCCCTTGCAACACACACGGAGCAAAGGAATGCTGGTTCTGCTGCTGGGCTACGTGGTCCGAAGGAAAGCCTGTTTGGGGGGGGTGAGGGGCACCCTCCTCACCGGCAGACACTCTGGTGATAGCCCAGCGGGCATTCCCTCCACCTCCTGCAGGCGCACCCCAACGCCACGCCGACAGATTCGCGGGCTCTGCACCCTGACGCCCAGTGCCATCATCTAAAGGGCTCCTAGGAACGGGGGCCGCTGCGGAGCCCGAGGCCCAGCTCCGGGAGGGGTGGCAGGCGGCCCTCGAGGAGCCCCGGTGCCGTCTGGGAGCCCACCGACCACCAGAGATCTCCGCCGAGCCCAGGGCCACCTTCCAGGGCGGCCGGGCGGGAGCTGCCACACGGGCCCTGAGCTGCGGCCGACGGCTCGGGGCTCCTGGGGTCCCCCGGGCAAGCGCAGGGGGACCCTGGGACGACGGGGCTGCCCGCGGACAGGCCCGGCCGGCACCACAAGCCACAGGAGGCGCGTCCCCCGCCCTGCGCTCGGGGGCACTTGCAGGGGGGCAGCCGGGTCCCCCCATTCACTAGAGCAGGCTCCTCCCCTCAGGGCCTCCCCGGGAGCAGCCAACCAGCGGCTCTGAGCTCAGCCTTGCGCCTCCGCCTCTGGGAGGCCGGCGGGGCCTGAAGGCCGGGGACCCCTCTGACTTCTCTTGTTCTCGGACGCGGCCTGTGTGAACGTGAAAATGACCTCCTCCTAAGAGTTTCCACGCGTTCTCTCCAGCTGAGGTTTTTATTCTAAAACAAATAACCCGAGCGCGCAGAAATCCGGTGGCCACACTGACGGACGTTCCCTAACCACAAAGCTAGCCCGGCACCAAACCCGAGCATCTGCGAGAGCCTGCAGACTTCCCCCTTCCTCGGATCCCCCGGGCCGGGTCACTGTGCTCCAGGTCCTAGTAAAACCTATTAACTGTTTAGGGAAATCTCCTGTAAACTAGATCCAGGAAAAAAGCTGTGCTTTATTTCCTCCGTAACGTATTAGTCACGCTGACCTCTTTTACAGTGAGGGCAGACTGTTATTTCTAATGGTAACAATAGCAATAAAACAAATTCTCAATTATGTGGGGGTTAATCATCCTGCTGGTGGATTAAAATACCCCCTTCCGTTCTCCAGGCGGACATCTGGGGTCGCGGCTCAAGCAGGCAGGCTGGGTCGGCTCCAGCCAAGAGTGGGGCTGCGGGGAGAAAGGAAGGCCGGGTCCATGGGCTGGGGGAGGCTCGTTCCGTCCTCACGACTGTGGGCGGCTGAACCTCGCCTGCACCTGATCTGGGGCTCCCAGAGAGAGGCCCCACAAGTCAGCCATCCACCCTCTTCTGCATCTCTGACTGCTCCCAAAGGCCTTTCAGGTCTTGCTAACAGCCCTACGGATGCCAGGCGGGTGCTAAGGTGGTGCTTGTACTGACCCGAGGAGCCGTGCCCTGTTGACCCCACTCCCCTACCCCTCCTCTGCCTGTGACAGTGAATAGCCCCCTGTAGGCCCTGCCATCCTCCGTGAAGACATGAGGACAGCACCTACCAGGCCCGCGCCGCCTCACTGGCATCAGGAGGCCTCGTGGCAAGATCCAATTCTTCGTTTCTCCCATCACTCCCCTTTGCACACTCCCTGCCCCACCCCAGGGAGTGCCATGGAGAGAGCTGGAACCATGGGGCAGCCACTCGCCTGACCCTCCCATACACAAGTGACTAACCACTCCCCTCTGCTCCTACTTGTGCTCCAGAAAGCCTCCTTCCCGCCTCCCGTACCATGACCCTGTGCAGACCCCCAGGAAGTGTTCCACCAACATTATGAGTGGGGCCATGCGGTGAGGTGACAGGTGAGCGAAATCATCACAGGTCAACTGGGCAAGCTCGCCAGAGCTGGTAACCTTCTCGCCCTGCCAGGAAGCTCAGACCGAAGAACTATCCAGTCCAGCTATATTCCGCAAGTGGAAACATGAAGGGCAGGGCTGCGGCCAGCACATCTGCACAGAGGGAAGCCTTTTATGGCCCTGCTGCTCCCTTGTTCCTTCCTTGGAAAGGACTTTAATTTCGGTCTGACCTGCACGGCAGGAAGGACCCCAGGTCCTTGAATAACTGAGTGAAGGCAGGAACATCTCCGGTCCCATCCTCAATCCCCAAACACCTTCCTGCACGTGCTTCAAGGGCAAGCCCGCACCCGGTCGGAGGGACCCAGCGCCGACCGCAGCCCCGCAGGATGAGGGAATCTGTGGTGTGACAGCCCTAGAGAGGCAGCCCTTCTCTGCTCACACTCCCGACCCCAACGCCCCACCACCTGGCCGCTCACACGGCGCAGTGCGGGGTCACGGCTGGGAGCTTCCAGGCGGTGCTTGGAGGGGACCAAAGGGAGGAGAGTCCAGCACTGGCCCCTTCCTTCCCTCGTCCATTAAGGGTTTCCTCGGCACCTTCTCACACCCCAGGGAGTGGCTTTTAACCAGAGCTGGGCCCCAGGAGCAAGGGAAAGCGTATGCTTTCCTTCTTTCCCCCTTTAACGGAGAAGATTCCACACACCGCCACAGGCAGTTGGAGCGTCACAAACGCCACCCGTGCCCGTTACACAGCTGCACCCATCGCCCAGTGGTGCCAGTCTTCTCTCACCTCTGGAGCGTCCCCCCGCCCAGCCCGGCTGGTGGAACAGGAATCCAGGTCACAGGCATCATGCCATTTTGTTTTTCCATCCAAGAGGAGGAGGATTTTTTTTTTCTTTTGCAACATAACCACGAGACCATCCCATCTCAGTAAGTGCATATATTTAATCATATTAAGCAATTCCTGTCCCCATTTCCCCCAACTGTGTGCTTCCTGCCTTTATTCTGAAACATGAACAGAACCTCCGGCCCCAAGACTCTGATGAGTGGGGCTGGGTGGGAGGAGGCTGGAGATGGCATGTTTCACCAAGGTCCCCGGGCTCTCGGGACCAGGTCAGCGTGGAAGGCGCTGCCCTCAGGGAGCCCGTGTCAAACAGCACAAGGCAAGTGAGGCACACGGGCTAGGACTTGAGGTAGAACTGCTGAACCTGGTCCAGCGGGTGAAGAATGACAAAACACGGGAACACATAGCAGTGACGGGGAGAGGCAACACCAGGCTCCAGGCGCAGGCTGCACTCCACAGAACCAGAAGCCCCAGCATCCCTGGGGCCACCTGCCCTCACGTGCAAGAGCCTCTGGGAAGCCCTGCTGCAGGTCCCACTGGGGGGACAGACCCCACAGAGGTCCCAGTGGCGCTACCCCCCCCCATGCCCTCTCCCACACCTGTCACTGAGGGCCCAGCCAGGCAGGCCCAGGGCAGTGAGGCCCGTGTCCTCGGCTCTTGTGGCACCACCTCTGTGCCGTCCTGGCTCTTCCCAGGCTTGCTAGGTCAAGGGGCCAGGAGGCGGGGAGGAGGGGGCACTTTTTTAGGGGAAGGAAAAGGAAGGCAGACCTTTGGTCACTCTGTCAGACGCTCACACTCTGCTAGGCTCACTGTCCCCGAGCAGGCTGGGGGTGATGCAGTGGGGACTGCCTCTGCCATCTGCCCGGACCCTCCCTCCGACTTGGTAGTCAGTGGTCACAGCCACTCCCGTTCCCACTCCTGGAGGCTCCTTGGGGGCTGGTGACGCACGGAGGGAAAGCAGGCGGGACGAGGGAGAGCAGCGCGAGCTCTGGAGCTGGACCGGCCGGCGCCGACCCTCCCCGCCGTGCGGTCTGCGGCAACATCCTTTCACCTGCCTTTCCTCGGCCACGACGTGGGCGCACGATAGAGCGCGCTCGTGAGGTTGTCAGATACGACACACGTACACACACGCCCTGCGGAATGAGTGACAAATTCTAGGGGCTTAAATACAGAAACCTTGACTAAACTGCGGTGCTGTCATATTAGCCCATGGTAACGGCTGTTCCTCTTTAACGTTACGACTGACAACAAAAGTATGGACCAGACGTTCCAAACCACTAACGGTACCTGGCTTTAGAATTTCACACACTTTCTAGCAGTTGGAAGAGGGCAAGATTTCCTTGTGCAAAGCAAGACAAAAAATATTTAGTTGTTTTCACGTCAGTCACAAGTTCAGCAAGAGAGGAAACCCAACAGGCCTCGGAACACCAGGTCTCAGCCGCAGGGAAACCAGCGCCCGGGGCAGTGGGAGACGGCGGGCCAGGGAGAGGCCGGCACGCCTCGGCGCTCTTGTTCAGACTTTTCTTCCCAGACAAAAGATCAGTGCGAGCGGCCCTGCTCCAGCTGGGCCCAGGACACAGGAGGCAGGGAGAGCCTCAGAACCGTGGTGCACCAGCTCCGCAGAAGCCACGGCGGTGCCGAGATACTCACAGCTTGCTCAGACTGTCGAGCCCCGTAAAAGCGCCGCTGGTGTCCTCTATTGTGCCCGAAATCTCGTTATGGTCCAGATCCCTGGGGAGGAGACAGAAAGGCGGCTCACCATCCAGCCCGAGTTCTCCACTCTCTTTAACATCAAGTGGGAAAACAGACGGACGCCCAGTGTGCGTCCTGGAAGCCCCAAACCGGTGTGTATTCTAGATGCCCAGCTGTAACGTACGGTCAACCCAAGAGCAAGCGCTGAGCTTCGAGAAGCCTGTTCCACACACCCCGTCGAGAGGCTGGCCGCCTCAGCCTTCCCACAAAGCTGCCATGTGCCTCAAGCACGCAGCTCCCCAGCTCTGTGGCTGCTCCCCACGTGCGGAGGGTCAGGCCCCGGGGCGGGAAAAGGGTGCAGACAGCACATGGGGAAACCACCTCCGCCCCTCCGCCCGCCCCACAGCAGGCATCTGCCCACGGGCACTGAGACTGAGCCAGAAAGGCTCTTTAAGGTTCCTGTCTGCCCTCACACCAACCAGAGTCCCTCTCCCAGACTTGACTAAGAGGCCACCGAAGGCACACGGAGGAAGGAGATGGCGGAGACAGAGGCCCCGGCACAGGGTCCTCCCCGGGGCCACTCGGTGCTGGCAAGTGGGTTTGGAGGCCAGAGTCGCCCCTCCTCGCGGGGCCTGCACAGCCGCTGACTCGGAGCCAGGGACGACATCTGGGCGCTGAGTCAGACTTGTGACCCACTTGCCAGGGCTGGCGGACTTCTCAGCCCAGTCTCCTCCAACAATGCAGATCACAAGGCGGATGACTCAGCTTCCTCCCCCAGCTCGCGGGGCAGATCACAGCGGCAGGCGAGGCCCCCACCTGGTGACCAGGCCCCCACCCTGCCCCACCAGAGGCTGCCCCAATGTCCCCCATGGTTCTCTGGTGCCTACGCCTTCCTCTCCTGCACTCTTGCCCACGACACAGGCAAGGAACAAAAAGGGATGCTGCTCCGGGCCCCCAAGAGGCCTTCCAGAGCAATCAGCACTGCCAGGAGGGAGGGGAGCTCCACTGGAGAAGTGCAGTGCTCGCTCTGACCTTTATCTTAGAGCAGAAAGCTCGAAGCGCCGAGATTCTGCTGCTGGAAGGGATCCCTCCTTTCAACGGGTTTCTCCCTATTATCTTCAAAATGAAAGCCTGGGACCCACGGCTGCCGCTCTGTGGGCCTGTCTCCCTGCTCCTCGCTCTGGCTGCCAAAGCTTTTCTCTTCTTTCTGGCTCAATCTGAATGTTGCTGGCCTTGTTATTCGGGCCTCGCAAACGCTCAAAGGCTGGCTGACCTCGGCTTTAATAGCCTGGCATCAGGGCTCTTTCACACTCCTGACAATGGCCCAGCACTGAAGCCTGCTCTGGCCTCTGTGCCAGGTGCAAGTGCACAGCCTTCCTGTCACACTGGAGCAGGCCCTCTGTGCAGCGGGGCATGTCGGGCAGGAGGCTTCGTATCCCACTCTGTCTGGTGGAAATCACCCACCCTTCTCTGGGGGCTTCATGCCCATGGCTGCCTGGAAGTTCTCTGGAGCCAAAAAAAGAAAAATTGTAGCTCCCAGAAAAGCATCCTGAAGCAACTTCTGGCAACCCCACGTCATAAGGAACTGAAAAGAAAAGGACGTTATGGCCTCTCTGTTAAATAACCCTACTGAAGCTCAAGGACAGAAATAGGATTTCCCATTACATCCCTTGAAATGGGGCCTCCTGGACACAGAGCGTGCCGAAGGTGCAGGGGGAAGATTCAAGATGAGACAGCCTGAGCGCTGGCTGTGGTTCCGGGGGGATGCTCCCAACCGTGGGACCCTAGCATCCCGCCAAGGGCACGGCAGGAATTACTGCTCTGCGAATGGCAGGTTTCAGAGCCACTGTCACCCTCTGGGCACCACCCATTGAGAGAGGCATTTTTCTGCTCAACTGGTTCTTTTTTCAGTTGAAGCTCTGAAAAAAGTGTGATGCTCTGCACACATAGGTCAG
Source organism: Canis lupus dingo (assembly GCF_003254725.2). NCBI lineage: Eukaryota > Metazoa > Chordata > Mammalia > Carnivora > Canidae > Canis > Canis lupus. The sequence goes on along the minus strand of NC_064262.1, from coordinate 25,212,542 downwards.
CTCTGGATCGGATTCTGACACGAAAGCAATGAGGAGGGAATTCAGGGCGGCAGCTGGCTGACTCTGTTCGGCCTTCTGAGCCAGGGACCCCTGCATTCTGTCCACCCCGCCGTGAAGGACGTACAGGACACGCAGGTTTTTGAGTCCCTTGAAGGCGCCTTCTGCGATGTGGCTGATGGAGTTGTGGCTGAGGCGCAGGATGCTCAAGCTACTCAGGTCGGCCAGGCTCTCCTCGTCCAGCCGGGTGAGATTATTGAAGGACAAGACCCTGGGGAAGAGAAGCAAACGTCACTGTCACGTAACACGGACGCGCCCTGCCGTCTCCTGAACACCGAGCCACGTTCAGCAGGGTCTCGGTGGGACAACAGGACGCTGGCAGGCTCGCGGGGATCCCCCCCAGAGGGCCTGTGCAGCTGGAAACCCACCAGGGCCTCACACCGGCAGAGTTTGGCTCCTGGAATATTTGTGTAGATCACGGAGACCGGAAGGTGTGTTGAGCTGCGAAGATGACACAAGGTCATACAACACAGGAACCGTCAAGCTCCAATCAATCCCTCACGCCGGGTCCGTGGGGGGTCCTGACTCAGGCTATCAGGGACCTCTCACGAAGGGGCCTGAGACCTTGGCCCGGACCCAGCGGGCTCAGACAGGGAGCAAGGAAGCCCTCTTAGACGCCCGACACTGGCCAGCAGAGGGCACCACTAGCCACTGCATGGAACCAGCCTTCCTCCCAGAAACTCCTGCCTGGGGGCGGGGGGGCCAGGGTCCCCTCTCCTGCCCGCACCCCAGCGGGCCTCCTGGGACCTCCTCGCACGATGCCCCACACATCTTCCCTGAGCATCCGAATCAAACCTTCCTCCCGGCATGCCTCCTGCACACGGCCCTGGGTTGGTTACTTGGCCTATCCTTCATCCTTGAAAAATGGAAAATCTGGGCTGGGCCAGGGGGAAGCAAAATAAATTTGGAGAAGATCAAGGAGTTTTTAAAGGCTGCAGAGAGTAACATTATTTCCCTCCTGGAGAAATAAGTCATGGTGTCTGTCTGTCGGGAAGACCTGGCAAGTGATTAAAAATACCTCCTCACCTGCCACGACAGAATTAAGTTTATAGGAGGGGCCGGAAATGCTGGAAAGCAATCCTAAATCTGGCTCTGAGGCTACTGGATGTCTGGCAAACTGATAGGCGGTTGAGGCATTTCTGTGACCTTCTCTGCCCCTTGTCATGGGGATGGAGGACAGCTCATGTTGCTCTACCTGCCAGAGGGGCACAGGGGACACACCTTCACTGCTGCCTCCAAACCAGGGCCACGCACAGCCTTCAGCCAGTCAGAGCTCGGCTCCTCACTCAGCAACTGGCCTGGCCCAGGCACGGTGGACTCAGGAGGCTCCTCTCGCCTCCTCACGGCTCTCAGGCCTGGACAACAACCAACCAGGAGTCCTGGGGCCTCCCTGGTGGGGCCACGGCCTGAACCGAGAGCTGGTCAGAAGCAAGGATCTGCTTGCTTCCTCCAAAAGCACCACCCAGCACAGGGGTCAGACACAGGCATGACCACCGGGCACCTGCAGTGCCACTTCCATCGTCAGGGACCCACTGGCACAGCGGAAGGCCCAGGCCCTCCTGCCAGGAGCTGGGACGTCACTGGTGGTCTCGGGGATGTCCATGGCTCAGGATTCCCAGTCCCTGCCCACAGCCTGGTCTGGAGGTGTCTGGAAGGAAGGATGGGCCACACGCCGTCCAGGGAGGAGTATGTGCACATGCGCCTCGGCACGGGCCCCTGCCACCCAGCCACAGGGCTGCAGAGCAGGGACAGAGAAGGAGCCAAGGGCCCGGACGACTTGTCTAATGGAAGGAGGGTGGACGCTCTGAGGATGACATGCAATTCTCCCACTATCAGGGTGTCACCATCTCTCAGGGCCAGGGCCCAATAAGCCCTGTCACTAGAGGAGCACATGTCACTGGGCGTGCCCACTAATGTACAAGAGGCTTCCCTTCTAGAACAGAGCGCTCTACCTCAGAAACTCTCCAAGGCCAACCCTGGAGCTCCAGCTAATCTGAATGCAGGGGTGTGGAGAGGCCATCAGGAGGGAGTCCAGCTCAAAGCACTGAGGTCCCACTCAGGGCTCGGCTGGCGGAGCTGTGTCCCCCGTCCCAACCCGACACAGGCCATAGGCCTGCCCGCCCCTGAGTGCCTGAGCTTCCCAAGCCGCTGTGGACCCACCGGACTTAGAGCTTTCCCACCCCAGCAGGGTCACCCACGAGCAGAGTCCCCGAGTGTCTCCACACACAGCAAAGGCGGGACACTTACAGCTCATGCAGCTTCGGGCAGAAGCTCCAGCCTTCACGGTTAATGCGAGCGATGGAGTTGCTGCTGAGGTGGAGCTGGTGCAGGGCCGAGAGGCCGTAGAGCCAACCCCTGTTCACCTCCACCAGGCTGTTGTACTCCAGGTGCCTGCAACGACAGTGCACAGGGTGAGGGCAGGCCCGCCGGAGGTCTGCTCTCATGTGCACACCCATCACGTCCTCGGGTCACACACTAGTGGGCACTGAGGATCTGAAAACAGCGCAGACGAGGATCGTGGGGTCTGGGGGGGTGCAGGGGGGCATCTATGTGTGTGTGTGTGGGTCAGACATTGGGGAAGACAGGCAAACCCAACAGATGGCAGTGAGCGCCCAGGCTGACTCGGGAGTTCGGAGGGCGAGGGGACACTTCCTTGAGGTGACCTTTCTTAGCCGAGTACAAGTGAACCAGGCACACAAATGGGCAGAGGGGTTCCAAGCACAGGGCACAGCAGATGGCCGAGCCCATGAAAGGAAGAGAAAGGAGAGAGAACGGGGGTACTTTTTATCTCCCCCCACTTAGAGATCAGAAAACTGGGGCTGGGAGAAGGTAGGTAACTTGCGTAAGATTCATTCCCTAGCTCTGCAAGCTGTGAGGGGCCAGATTTCAAACCCAGGCCTGGCTAACCACATGTAGGCTCTGGACCCTGGCATCTAGAGACACGCCTTAGCTCTGGGGTCGGACTACTTGGATTTAAATCCCAGTTCTGCTACTTTACTGGCCGAACAGGGTTGAAACATCTGTAAGATGGAGTGACCCCAGGGTAGCAACTTTGCAAGGCTGTTAGGAGAAGCAAACAGGACGATGCCATGCTAGAATTTCTGCACGGCGCTGAGGACTTCACTCCCACCAAGAGGCTCCGGTGAGGACACCTTACCCTGCTTCTCGACCCTGCACAGCCCAGCCCAGGATGACCCCACTGCACTAGCTTCTTGAATAAAAGTTACTAATTCATATGTTGCCCCACGTTCAGTATTATAAGGCTTTCGGGCAACCAGGATTTCTTTTTATCTGTCTCACTTTTTGCCGCTGCTCAAAAGGTGAGCACTCCGTTTATAAATAACCTCGCGGGCACCTCCTCACCCTCGACATGTATGTATTTGCTCAACCTAAAAACCAAATGCCATGTGCGGACTCCATTTTCTTCTCAGAACTCTCTTTAAATCTCAGCACACCACCTCCTGGATTTCAAAGTTTAGAACAAGTTTTTAGGAGGTCACGAAAAAGTGCTTTTGAATAGATAGAAACAGACGAGTGGCCAAGCCAAGGACCAGGAAGAAAGGGAGAAGCAAGACCGCAGTGCTAATGCTGATGCCCTCACCTCGCAGAGTGTGGGTGGGTGTGGGGGTGGGTAGGAATAGGGGGTCATCAGAGACACTTTTGATAATGAGCACAGCGCAGAGCTGATGAAACGGGATGTAGAGTTTTTGTTTTCTGTCTCCGTTGCAAAGATAACAAAAGACATGAACGTAACTTGCAGTCTGGAAGGGAGGGTGTGTGTATGCACGCATGTGTGCATGTGCATGTGTGTGCATGCGTGTGCATGGCAGGTTCCTGAGCAAGTTACATCATTAACCATAACACATCTCCAGTTGATCAACAAGACGGGGGAAGTAAACCAACAAGGCAGGGTCCCTGGTGGGCTCAGTCAGTGAAGCCTGTGACTCTTGATCTTGGGGTCATGACTTTGAGACCCACATTGGGTGCAGAGATTATTTTTTTCTCAAGATTTTATTTATTTGGGCAGCCTGGGTGGCTCAGCAGTTTAGCTCCGCCTTCAGCCCAGGGCCTGATTCTGGAGACCCGGGATCGAGTCCCCCTTCTGGCTCCCTGCATGGAGCCTGCTTCTCCCTCTGCTTGTGCCTCTGCCTCTCTCTCTCTCATGAATAAATAAAATATAAAAAATTTATTTATTTGTTCATGAGAGGCAGAGACACAGGCAGAGAGAGAAGCAGGCTTATTGTGGGGGAGCCTGATGTGGGACTTGATCCCAGGACCCCAGGATCACGACCTGAGCCAAAGGCAGACGCTCAACCACTGAGCCAACCAGTTGCCCCAGTGTAAAGATTACTTAAAAATAAAATCTTAAAAAAGAAAAAAAGAAAAACCAACCAGGAAAGGGCTACAAGAGACTGCCCTTCACGAGAACCAGGGGAAAGAAAGAATGGGGAGCAAGGGGCCACAGGCACTTTTCTGTACCCTCTGATTTTACTCAGTTATGAGAGTACATGTTACTGCCCATTGAAAAGAAACTAATTTAAATGTTTAAAAATGGAAGATCAGTAACTGCCTTTTCTGCCCCTCTCTGTTTTACGTGACTTGCAGGCAAGCAAGCTCTGCGGCCGTACACATCTGGCTGGAAAAAGTGCTCCCTTGATAACAGTGGAACACCTGCATCGAGTGGCTTGATTAGCTCACTAAACATAAGTAAATCTCCAGGGTGAACTAGATGTTTTGGGGCCCACCTGCACATCTAGACGGTCATATCCAAAACAGGGAGACAGGGAACTTCCTGTAGCACGTGGGAGAGGGGAGGGTGCAGGAGGAGGCCCACTCTGCACCCCACTGCTCGCTGAGGACTTGGCAAGGGGACAGAAGCCCAAGCACAATGGCTCCTTCTACCTTTACCAACCTGCTTCCCTGACCAAACCCACCAAAACTCTCCCCCCGCCGCCCCGAGATTTTCCTAACCTCTGAGGAAAATACCCTTAGATTGGGCAAAGTCACCAAAGCTACTAAGCTGTGCCCAGCCTCCTGAGACCCAAAGCGCAGGGGGCCAGGTGCGGCTAGAGTCCTAAATGATCCCTGCAAGGCAGTGTGGGCTGAGGCTGAATGAGCACACGCAGGTCCGCAGTGCCTGTACCCGGGGCCCTGCCCGGAACCCAACACCACACTTACAGCACGTGTATCCTGGACAGTCCCCAGAAGGCCCCATCCGTGAGCTTGCTGATGTTGTTTCGCTGGAGCTTTAGCACCTCCAAACTGTCAAGCCCCTGGAATGTCAGGCCCTCGATGACCCGAATCCGATTCCTATTCAGGTCCCTGAAGGGATGAAGATAGCAGGTTCAGAGGCCTCGCTACATGTACCCCACCCACAACTGTTCCCATGCAGGCCCAGCTGGGTTTCTGAGCCAGCAAAGAAAATTGGGGTGAGGCTGTCCTGGCGAAGCCCAAATGGACCGCGGGGGTCCCCATGTGTCTTAAGCTGCTCTTGCCTGCCACGCAGGCAGTGATGCTGACTAAGCCATGGCTCGTGAACAAAGGAGGGCGCAGCGTTCCCCAGAAGCCAGCCCCACCAGGCCTCCAAATGACCAAATGCTCCATTTCCTCCCCAGACATCCAGGACCCTGCAGTGAGGAGGTGGGTGTGACTCAGGATGGGAACATCTTAGGTGAGGTGTCTCTTAGCTCAGCAAGAGCAATCCATACCAGATGACTCGACCTGGGAAAAACCTAACCACTGGATAGCAAATGGCAATGACTTTCCCACTGGAGGCATGAGCCGGGGTCTCTACAGATGGAGAGGAGTTGGTGAATGTGGGAGAGGAGGGGATGAAGCACATCCATCTGGCGTCCAACTCCACATGACAAAACCACAGTTCACCAAAAAATTTCAGGAAGCTGGGTGGGCTGGATCCATTAGTAACACTAGGGGAAGAGGGGGGAACATAGGGCTAACCAGAAAGCCCTTGGTTTTCCCCAAATACTTCTTTGGTGTCTCATCATGACTCTGCTCCTTCACACAACCTTCTGAGCATCAAGAGACCTTCTCCAGAGCTGAAGAGACCAGAGATCTCCCACATGGGTGTGAGTGTGTGTGTGTGTGTGTCAGAGAGTGTGAATGAGTGTCTGTGTGTGACAGCACGTGTGTGAGCGAGTGAAGCACAGGTGTGATGGTGCTGGGGTTGGGCGCCCCGTCTTGGTGCTGAACCTGGCTCTGAACAATTGTTCTGTTTAGACCCAATCTCCGACACTGGCTTGTTTTCCTGAGATACTCTTCTGATATAAAAAGGACATAAGAAAATGAAAAAATTGTGCCATCCTAGGAGTGCACTCAGCTTTGGAAATCAAAAAACTAAACAAATCCTTTCTTAAGAAGCGGCACCTGGGTGGCTCAGCGGTTGAACATCTGCCTTTGGCTCAGGTCATGATCCCGAGGTCCTGGGATCGAGTCCCACATTGGGCTCCCCTCAGTGAGCCTGCTTCTCCCTCTGCCTCTGTCTCTCTCTATGTCTCTCATGAATGAATAATAAATAAAAATAAACAAAAAAGCAAAACAATAACTACCTTATAAGATTTAGCAAGTGAGGACAATGGCCCGCCTCTTGCTCACTACCTCTGGCTACACTAACTTCATCTCAGACTGCTCAGAAAGTGCTGGATACCACAGCGTCTACAGTAGAGATTTTACGGAACTTTAGAGAAAAAACACACACGCGGAAACCCCGAAGATAAATACCCCAATCCACACAGCCTAAGCATCAGCCAGGATCAGCTAAGCAGCAGGATTCCTCATCTCATTTTGGAAAGTGCCCATGAGGACAAGCATGTATATCCTCAGTGGATCTCGATTCCTCCACAACCTGAGGCAGCCCACAGGCACCAGACCCAGCTTCTAATTTGTTTTTATGAGGTGTCACCGTAGGGCCATTAATGATAGTTTACGCAGGGCCTGGCCGAGGAGGAGTGAGGAAGGGGTTGCATGTGCAACGAGGGCCATGGGGAAATCTGGCCTCCATAAAGTGTGGCTAACCTTAATTAAAGTGCAGGTTTCCATACTCACAGTTGTGTCAGCCTGGGTAACTTGAATGCTTTCATAGGAAGCTGGGTGATCCTGTTTTTGCTCAAGCGGAGCATTACCAGCGACCGTGACAGACCATCAAATGCTCCCGACTCCAGGGTGCCAATCCGGTTGCTTGCCAGGTTGCTGGAACGGCGACAGGGCAGAAAATGTCATGGTCAGTAGGGGGCCTTCCTCAGCCTGGTACAGACACCAGACCTGGCTGAGCTGGGGACAAAAGCTAAACACACCCGGGGGGGACAGGTGTCCGAGGGCACATTCATCGTCTTTACTCCTGGACAGGGGAGCAGGAAACTGGTGCGTCAGGACCATGCCCTTCGGGCCCTGATGGGATGATCACTTCAGCCTGGTGCACACTAGGCTGGCGGCCAGGGCTGCCTCCACCGGGGGGCAGGGTCGACGTCACTGACCCCAGCACCCTCACCGTCCAGCAGGGCTGTGAGAGGGCCCGCTGCACAGCCACCCATGGGATTCCCTCAACACCCACTGAGACCCAGGGTTCGAAGTCGGCAGGAAAAGCCCTAGGAATCAGAAAGTCCACTTCCAGGCACAGTCAGACCGATTTAATAAGTTAGAGAGGCAGCCTTACATTGTATTTACTTCTTAAAAAGATTTACTTATTTCAGAGAGAGCGTGTGTGCACACATGAGCGGGTGGGAGGGCAGAGGGAGAGGAGAGAATCTCTAGTAGGGACCCTGCTGAGCGGGGAGCCCAACTCGGGGCTCGACTTCCTGACCCCTGAGATCATGACCTGAGCTGAAATCAAGAGTCGGATGCTCAACTGAGCCTCTCAGGCACCCTACCAGCCTGAATTTTTTTTTTTTTTTTAGATTTTTATTTATTTATTCATGAGAGACAGAGAGAGAGAGAGACAGAGAGGGGGGCAGAGGGAGAAGCAGGCTCCATGCAGGGAGCCCGATGTGGGACCCGATCCTGGATCCCCAGGATCACACCCTGGGCTGAAAGCAGCGTTAAACCGCTGAGCCACCGGGGCTGCCCATTAAAGCGGGTCTCACTGTACAACTTTAGATCTGTATCTACACTCTCATAAATGTGTATAAACCAACTCATCTTAATCGTGTTAAATATATCAAAGAGACACTAGTTAAACAGACCTGCCCAGGGTCCCTTTGGACAACAAGCAACTCCTCAATGGGACGTCCTCCTATAGGATTATGTGTGTAAAGAGCACTTCCCCTCACAACACACCGGGACATACAGATTGTACCTGTGACTCCACTGTGTGTACACTCTATCAGCTAATAAAAAGAAGAAAAAACAGAGAGGAAAGGGAAGAATAATATAGGTTATTCCTGTCAGAAGTTCCCGCTACCGCCGCATTCCTTCCACCTTCCATGGACAAACGCTGCTTTTTGCAGCTAAAGCATAAAGGAAAAAGACCAGAGAGAATTTGCTTCACCAGAGATGGGAAGGGGATGAGGCGTTTTTCTGTCAGGCGGTGGCCCAGGACAGGGCACACGAGGATTCTGTGCAAGCAGGGCTGGACTGCTTGTTCCTAACACCCCACATTAAAGGGGAACAGTCTGTATGATGGAGATACATGGGCCAGGAGCTGCCAAAATAGAAAGTCCCTCCTGCTTTCATACAGAGAGAGGTCACTGCAATTCAGTTCAGTGGCTGTTGGTTTCTTTGTCCCAAGCAAGGGAGTGCCAGGTGGCAACAGGACACCTCTGGAAAGCCCTGAGTGGGGGCTCAGCATGGTCACGCTGGCTTTACAAAGGCCAGGGCCCCCCCCCCCCCCATTTCCAATTCTGGTGCCCTGATGCAGCCTAAGAAAGAAATCACATCCCCTCCTTGGGATCTCAGAAAAATCTGGGTACCATACCTTGGCTTCCCTGAACAGAGGGGTCAAAATAACTCCTACAACACCCTCATGAACGATCCCCAAAATGAGTCAGGATGAGTAATGACACGGGGAATGAAAACTCACATGTCATTTGAAGTTATCTCTGGAGCCTGGGTTTTTAGTTTCTTCCCCAAAGCAATATTTTTCTACCAATAAACAGTAAGCTCAACAGGTTTGAATGGTTCCTCCTCCCTTCCACCATGCACTGGGTGTGAGAAGGGCTGTTGGGATAGGCAAAGGGGACACACACCAACAAAAAGATCTAGGTGGTCCTGGGAACCCAGATGTGGGAGTACGCACCTCCTCGAAGAGCGCTCACTCCAGGCTTCAGGAGTGGGGTGCCACGAAGATCAGCACCCACCACGTAAGCCTCGGCAGGGAGGCCTCCCTGCAGGGCCATTTGCTACATACCCCTGAATCTTCCCTCCTACCTCTCCTGGGAGGCAGTCCAGGCAATGAGAGAGAACACAGGCCTTGTCCTCCAGCTACACCTGTACTTGAGAGCTAGTGGCTCCTCTCAAGTGATGGGTCTGTGAGGCTGCTTCACCCCCTCCCTGCCTCAGCTTCCATCTATGCAGTCAGGATAACGCTGCTCAGCAATGTCCACAATAGTTAGACTATGGAAAGAGCCTGGAAGTCCATCGACAGATGAATGGATCAAGATGTGGTGTGTGTACACACACACACACACACACACACACACACACTCTGAGTATACTACTCAGCCTTCAAAAAGAATGAAATCTTGCCATTTGTAATGATGTAGATGGAACCAGAGGGTATTAAGCTGAGAAAAGTCAGTCAATCAGAGGAAGACAATTATCATATGATCTCACTCACATGCAGAATTTAAGAAACAAAACAGAGGATCAAAGGGGAAGACAGGAAAAAATAAAACAAGATAAAATCAGAGAGGGAGACAAACCATAAGAGACTCTTAATCACAGGAAACAAACTGAGGGTTACTGGAGGGGAGGCAGGTGGAGGGATGGGGAACTGGGTGATGGGCATTAAGGAGGCCACGAGATATAAGGAGCACTGGGTGTTATATGCACCTGATGAATCACTGACCTCTACCTCTAAAACTAATAATACACTATATGTTAACTAATTGAAATTAAAAAAAAAAAAAGAAGAAGAAGAATGCTGTTTAAGCAGGAGATGCTCTACAAATACGCACACAGAAGACAGTGGACCGGGGTCCCCCGCCCTCTGCCCTGCTGAGGAAAGCCAAAGGTGCATGCCCAGCCCCCCACCCCAGGCTCAGCCTGGGCACAGGGGAGAGGGAAACCCATGCTCTGCACCCACCCTGGGTGCAGACGGCAGAGCAGGGGCACTTACAGCTCCTTTATGCGCAGCCCGTGGGGAAAGCAGGTGTTCCGGATCTCCGTGATGTTGTTCGAGCTCAGGTCCAGCACCTCCAGGGAAAGGTAAGCCTTCAGCTGACTCCCCTCCACACCGCGGATCTTATTGTGCTGCCTGAAACACACAGAGGGAGGGGACTGGAGTCTGTTTGCAGAGAAACAACATTTTCCCCACTGTTTCTTTCAGACACCTTCTTCCCTGATTCAGATAATTCTCAAAGTGGTGCTGCTCTTCAAATGAGGTCTCCTCTTCTTCTTTCTGCAAAGTTATCACCTGCTGGCTGGGTGCTAGACAGAAGATCGAATTTCCTGGCAGTGACATGTTTGTCTGCCCAAGTTCAAAGCCTAGGCTGCTCTCCCCAAGGACAAGAATGCAGGGGTTATGTACACCATGCAGAGAACACTGAGCCAGAACTCAGAACTCACAAGTGTGCATTCCCATAAAGAATGTTCCTGGTGAAACCAACCAGCTCCTGGTGGGGTTCTCATCTAGAATCTTCAGAATGTAGCCCAAGCCCATCACTTATGGACTGCAGGCACCATAGCCTAGAGTTCAGGTCTAATCCAACTTAATGCTCATGACACACCTCATGTTTTGCCACATGTGAGGATAGGCACAAGGGATTTTTTTTATTATTATTATTTTTTTAATGGCACGATTCTGACAACCTAAGGAGAACAGGATTGATGCTCAGTCTACCTGGAATTAGATCCAGGTAGAATCTGGAGTGAATCTGACCCTACTGACTCTACCCTCTTGATAGCTTTGTTCCTCGGTTTCCTCGTATGGAAGATGGGGCCGTGACCTCTTCTTTTAGAGACATGGATCACCCAGCTGAAACCACACGAAAGCAGATGTTAACCTAAGTGTTCAGAGTGCTTAACCCCCACCCAAAAAAGGCATTTTACCACCATGACTTATTTGCACCTATAGTCCTCTTTCTGGAAACCCCTGAACTTAACGAACTAACCAAAATTTATCAATCAGGAAAAAGATAACAAATGCTGGCCAAGGCTGGAGGCTACGGGGACCCCGGCCCCCAATTGTGGGTTTGGCTGTGCCAGGCAGATTCAAACCACAGCAGCCTTAAATCCCAATATTCAGATACTTCAGAATCTGTTGGGTGGTACTGTTGGGCCTCCAGTTCCAGGCACTCACTCAGGCCAGTTTCTGAGTCAACAGTGTCAGGGTCCCTGGCCAATCAAAGCATTCTTGAACACAACACAAGGAAGCCAGGCGTCGCTTACCAAGTGGCATCTCTTTTAAACAAACACTTGACCAAATCGGTTCCAACAGGCATAAACAAGGCTCTCTTTCCCAGAAGCTCTGGGGCTGCTTGTCCACTCCTTTGTTTTTTTCTGCAACTCTCCCAGGCCCTGAACCCAAAAATCCATTTACAAGAGCACAACTCCCCACACGGGGAAGTCTCCCCAGAATGAAAGGCCATTTTTCCCTCCGCGTCCTCTCCCTGCCAAAGCTCTGTCCTTTGAGTTCTTTATTATGTTCTTAATAAAGATGGTCTCTTCAGTTTTCTGCCTCCAAAAGAAAAAGGGAAAAAGAAAAGAAAACCTTTATTATGTTAAGTATGGGAAAAGAAGAACAAGAAAGGCAACAGAGCTGAGCCTCATCCAAGGAACTGTGAATGCAGGACCAGGGAGCCAGGAATAGAGGATGTGAAGAAAGCCGGCAAGGAGCACCCGTGGCCCGAAGTCATGCAAAAAGGGACTGTACACAGAGGAAGGGGCCATGGGACAGCTGGGAGCCCCCCTGACGCTTCTCCCATTGTGCCTCGTCTCTCTCCTCTGTCTCTGCCCTTCATCCTATACCTTTTTTGGTCTTTCTTGCCAGTCTGTTTGTTCATGGATTCAAACAGGTTGTGGGCCCCTAGGTGTACCAGGCCCACTGTGGAGGAAGGACTTGGTGATGAGGAGGCGGCTCTTTCACATGCCGTAGACATCCCCAGTTGGCCCAAGAGGCAGCCCCAGGGATGAGACACAACCGGGCGTGAGAGTGAAGGTGACAGGCACCGGGGACACAAAGTGCCAGGGGCAGTGCTGAGTTCTGCCCCGAGCAGGGTGTGGGGGCCAACTCCAGGGGCTGGAGGCGGACACTGGGAAGACCCAGGCCAGGAGCTGGGAGGCAGGCAGAGCACAGCAGGCGAGGCCTCCCAGGCCAACCTGGGGAATAGGGACTCCATGTCACCACGGTCCAAGAGAGGGGGCAGCAACACAGACAGAAGACAAGAGTAAGAGGCCCCCGAGGACCTGGAGAGGAGAGCTGGGGGCTGCATCAAACACTGATGCTAAATATTCTAGTCTGCAGATCTGAAGATAACCTGGTTAGCAGGCTAGTGGGTGTGCCTGCCATCCCCTATGTGTGTGTGGACTACTCCCAACTCAGTAACCTGAGAGAACCTGTTAAGCCATCCCAAGGAATGGGGGAAAAACATTTGTAAATCATGTATCTGATAAGGGATTAATATCCAGAATACATAAAGAACTCCTAAAGCTCAACAACAAAAAACCCCCAAACAACCCAATTAAAAAATGGGCAAAGGACTTGAACAGATGTATCTCCAAAGAAGACATGCAAATGGCCAGCGGGACATGAAAACTCAACATCAATAACCTCACACTCATACAATTGGTACTATTAAAAACAAAACAAAACAAAAAAACAAGAATGTGGACAAGAATGTGGAGAAATGGGAACCCTGGTGCCATGTTGAAGAAAATGGTATAGTGGTTCCTCAAAACATTAAATATCACACAACCCAGCAGTACCACTTCTGGCTATATATCCAAAAAAACTGAAAGCAGATCTCAAAGAGATATAAGCACACCCATGTTCATAGCAGCATTATTCACAATAGCCAAAAGGTGAAGCAACCCAAATGTGCATCGAAGGATGAATAAACACAGCACACTCTACACGTACAATGCACTAAGTTCAGCCTTAAAAAGGAAATTCTGACCCACGTGTTATACAATGAGCATGAATCCTGAGGACTTTATGCTAAGTGAAATAAGCCAGTCACAAAAAGACAAATGCTGTATGATTTCACTTCTAGGAGGTAATCTGGAGTAGTCAAAGTCACCGAAACAAAGTAAAGTAGTTCTTTCCAAGGGCTGGAGAAGGTAGGAATGGGGAACTGCTGAATGGGTAGACAGTTTTAGTTTTGCAGGATGGAAATAGCTCTGGAGATCAGCTGTACAACACGAGCGTATTTAACACTACTGAACTATACACTTGAAAACTGATTAAATTTTGTGCTATGTGTATTTTACCACAATTTAAAAATAAAACAAAAAACCCAAGTCAGTTCACAAGAATCCACTGCCTACCACTCAAAACGATGACTCTTGCATCTCATGTAGGACTAAGTCCTCACAGTGGTCTCCGAAGCCCACGTGACTGCCACACACCCGCCCTCATTCCACTGTACACACCACCCCACACGGCCCTCAGATAAGCAGGCACACACACGTCTTAGAACCCTTGCACTTGCCTTTCTGCTTGGAATGCTCTGCCCCCTCAGATGCACAGAAGGATGCCCCCTTACATCCTTCCCATCTTTATTCACACATCGCCTTTGCAATGAGGCTTCCCTGGCCAGGTTCTCTAAACCCACAGACTCCTCCTGCCCATCTCTCTCTAACACACACTTTCAAAAAAAAAAAAAAAAACAAAAACAAAAACAAAAAAAACACACACTTTCCACTCCCTTGCCTGCTTTATTTTTCTCAAAAGCTCTAACTATCACCTAATATATTCAGTAATATGCTTATTTCTAAGTTTAACACCTTCTCTCCGACCAGGATATGGCTCAAGGAAGGTGGAGATACCTGTCTGATCTGTCCACTAATGTGTCTCCAACCACCGGAACAGTGTGAAGCACATAACAGGTGTTCAATAAATAAGTGTTGAATGATTCATAAAAAATGAATACAAGTTGAATTTCTGAATCTCAGAGATTTGGGACTTGTCAGCATTGAGGCAGAAGAAAATCATTAAGCAGATGAGTTCAGTCAGGGAATGTGAAGGAAAGAAAGCGTGTCAGTGGCCCAGTGGTAGTCCTGCCCAGACAACACAACACACTTAGTCCTTCACGGGTCCTCAGGGCTTCAACACTGCTGGTCCCAGCTGCTGAGGATGCACTGCCGTCTCCACCCCCCCTTCCCCCCCCCGCCCCCGGACTGATCTCTCTACTCTAGCTCAAAACCCTGATCAAATTCTTCCTGAACTCCTGCACTCTGGAAAACTGGCCACACAGTTCTGTGCTCCTGTAGACTCTACCCAACCCACCCCCCAACATGGCAAAAAAAAAAAAAAAAAAATCACACTGTGTTAGAGATCTCTGTGGACCGTGACAACCCCACCCAAGGCCAAGAGCTCATCACTGGCATTTGGCATAGCACTGAAGAACCTGCCATGAGCACTGCCCTGCCTGAGTTCAAATCCCAGTTACACGCTTTTAGGTGTGAACCTTGAGAGGAGCCTCCTCTATAAAGCAAGGTGTGAAGTTCCTATACCCCCCGGGTGATGTGACCTGACACAAAACAGTTGCTCAATAAAACCAGTTCTTGTTTTTATTAGTCATATTTGTATCCTCAGAGCCAGGCTCAGGATCTAGTTTGCGGGAGCTGCTCTGGCAAAAGAATGAATAAATATAATAAATGACTGGTTCCTGTCTACTTCTCTGCCATATTTCAATGCAAAGCAGGCAGGCCTGAGTCCTCTCTCAGGAACAAATCGTTGACTCGGGGCCCTCAGTCTCAGCTCCGTGCATGAAATAAGTGTGTTCCAGCTGGAGAGTATCATCTTGGGTAGCTGTGCTTCAAAGCAAATCCCAGACGAAAGCTTCTGCAGGACTCCACGGCCAGAGAACTGACGGATCCCCAACCAGATGCGTTACATTCCCCTCCTCACTCCCGCAGTAAATGTGGCTTATGTGCACGCCCTGACCACAGCCCACCAAACCCTATCCTACCCGATCCCGGGAAGTCGGCTTACCCAAGATGCCCCCTCCAGACACCCATCCATAAAATGCCAGACCCAACGTGGTGGCAGTATTCAGGGGAAGCCCTCCTACCCCCTTGAGAGTACACAGCTGTGAAAATGTGTTTGCTGCCCTGATTCCATCAGGTGGTCCACTTTCAAGAAACTGTCCATGTTTTGAATGCCACGTGCAACATGGAGGTGGTCATCATGTCTCCTTTAATGTAACTGACTGTCCAGTTCCGAAGAAGGCCCACACTTAGCTTAGTAACTTCTAGATCTTTGCTCAAGTTCTCTTTAGCAACAGCTGACCAATAACTCAACACCTGTACACAGCAGGTCCTGGGTGAAGTCACAGGGAAATCACAGAGCAACCTAAAGGGGCAAGTACTATTAATCTCTGTACTTCATAGTTAAAGAAACTGAGGCTTGAAGATCTCCTGAGGTCGGTCACACAGCTGCGAAGCAAGAGGAACTCAAATGCAAATTCAGAAGGGCAGGACTATCAGGCGTGCCATCTCAGAGGCTCTCCCAGCAGAATTTTAAGGACACAGTCCTGGACTCAATCCATAAGCCCTCGGCAAAGCTTGGCTGGGTCTGAATGCTAGCTGGCTATTTCCTGGTCTCCTCAGACCCATCTGCATGACCGGCCTCAGCTCGGCCTAGCTTTTGTATCAGCTTCCTGGAGGCCTGTGCGAGCAACTCTCCAGAGGGCTTTGTGCCTCTGGACTCTCAGCAAACGAGGCAGGGAAGCTCAAGTCCTTACTCATGGATATTCTGGGTGGAAAGAATAGTTCCTCTGAGATCATGTCTTTA
The DNA here is from genome assembly GCF_003254725.2 of Canis lupus dingo. Lineage (NCBI taxonomy): Eukaryota > Metazoa > Chordata > Mammalia > Carnivora > Canidae > Canis > Canis lupus. The sequence goes on along the minus strand of NC_064262.1, from coordinate 25,196,359 downwards.
AGGATGTCTAACTGAGGGAGGATTGGCCGCCTTGATTCTTGGGGAACGGAGAGCTGCAGAGGGACACCCAGGCTCTCTCCACCACTGAAACCAAGTGAGAAGGGCTCTGCGGCTGTGGGGCCAGGGAAGGTGCGGTGCTGATCCCCGGTGCCCACCTCCACCCCGTGTCGGTTTACCCCCTAGGCAGCCCTCAGGGGCAAGGAGAACTTAATACAGCACAAGTCTATTAAACCAACACCTGTTAAAGGCTTCAAAAATAAAATCGGTCTTCAAAGGCAGAGGGCAGGCAAGATAAGCTCTCTCCACTTGGCTACATTTTCAGAGTCGATGTTGAATTGGACGGTAAAACAGCCAGGGGCATTTGAAACCAACATTTAAAACTTTTCATCATAAGTGATTGTTCCACTATGGGTCTGTGTAAGGTTCGTTTACAAGGTCCTCCCGTTGGTGGTGGAAAAGATCTCATGTCACCGACAACAGCCAGGAAGAAAGGGAAAGCAGATCAAAAGAAGCAGGGTCACGGGGGTCAAGTGGATTACAGCTGGTTCCTGAAATTATGCTCCTATTGTCTACACCAGGACTCAGCAAACGTCTTCTAAAATAGGCTTAATAGTGAGTATTTTAGGCATTGTGCCTCATGCATTTTCTGTCATGAGTACTCAACTCTGACACTGGAGTGAAACAGGACAATATGTAAATGAATGAGTGTGACTGCTCCCGTAAAACTTTATTTACAGAAATAAGCTGTGGGCCACATTTAGCCTGCTGCCTACAGTTTACTGACCCCTGGTCTACACTATAGCAACCAGTTTGGGTTGGTGGGGGAGTCACCCAGATTCTAACTCTAGCTCTTATGCAGCCTTAGAACTGTCGGTAAATTACTTTCTGCGCCCGGCTTACCTACCCGCAAAATGGTACTCAATGACTCTCTACAGCAGAGAACCCTTCCATTGTTCCTCTAGGGCCCATGTCAGATGGCACTGATTGGAATCTTTCCCACTGATGTCTTTTCTACCTCTTCAGGAAGTAAACTGGGACCTAAGTCTTCATCTTCATTATGTCCCTCAAAAGACAACCCAGGATCCTGACCAGGGAGAGCCAGTGGAGACAGGTAGGCAAACACGGTGATCTTAAGAGAATGGAGATCCTCACTCTTTATCCTTACTCCTTTTAATTCTTCCAATTAGGCAAACACACTAAAGCCGGCCAACCCACTGTCCTTAACATCTAAAGCAGGCACACCCTGCGGCTCTTCCAGAGAATTATGGTGACACCCAGACACTGTCAGCTCCCAGAGTGTTGATTCTCACTAGTAACAGCATGTCTTCCATGTTATCTCAATATCAAACTTTTAAAGGTCTTCCTTAACAAAATCAGCAAAATTGATTCCAGGCCTTGCTTTATTTAAACCTTTGGCTAAGACATAGTTTCGCACAATCTAGCCCTGAAATGGGGTGGGCATTGGGGGGGGGGGGCGGTCATACACCTGCCACCACCACCCCCACCCTGCACTCAGCACAGTGATCCTGGTGAGCATCCTTACGATCCACACCCTGCAGGCTTGGAGGACCAGAAGCATCTTGTACCTGGCCTATCCCGTACTGTCCCAGAATTGGTTCTATGGTTCTGCACCACAGCACTTATTACCCCCAGAGCAGGCACTCCAAGGTCTGACCAGAATGGATGAAGGCGTTCACACACCCTTCAGTGCTGCCTGGGGCTATGCTGTAATTCTGTAGCCCATACCTGGAACCCATAGAAGACTAGACAATTTGTGACCTTGTTATTATTGATTTCGTTGTAAAACTCAGTCAGGGAGGCTCCGATGCCTACCTGAGGGGGGTAGCTGTATTATCGCAAGCGCCAAAAGATGCTAATCATTTCAAGAACACCGATGAAGATAATAATTTCTCCTTTGTTGAAAAGTACAGCACTGCCAAACAGGCCATGTGGCCCAGTGGTGGCAGCTGTTCTATTTGTTTGCAAATGTTTTCATGGCAATATTACAGGAATACTGAGAAGTGCATACATCCTAAGTGCAGAGCTCAATGCCTTTTTCCACGTGTTCAGCCATGTACCAACTGCTCAGATCCAGATTCAGAACGTATTCAGCCTCCTTCCTGTCCCTCTCCTGGCAGTTCTTCTTCCCAAAGGGAACAGCTCTGTTCTACCACCAATGACTAATCTTGCCTACTTTGGTGCTTTATACACATGGAATCGCTCCCGATAGGCTCTTCAGTTTCCGACTACTTCCACTCAACGTTCTGCTCATGGGATCCATCCACGCTGTTGTATGAGCTGCCATTCTTTTTCATCACCATATCTCTACAGAGCATACAGCAATTTACTTTTCCTACTGTTGATGGGCATGGAGTTATTTCCAGTTTGGGTTACTGCAGAAACCACAGCCATGAACACACTTCGTGCATGTACCTTTGGGTGCGTACTTGCACTCACCTGCGACAAGTATCTACATCCAGGAGTGGCACCTATGCACAATCTCAGGGCATGCATTGGTTCGGCCTTAGCCAACATTGTTAGTTTTCTCTTAAACCAAATTCCCCAGAGTTGAAATGTGTCTGAAAAGCCATTTGATCCAAGTCTGATGCTTCCCGCCGCTTCACTCAACCACAATGTCAGATGCTGCCACCCTCCCACATCCCTCTGCCTGCACCTGTCCCCCACAAAAAGCATCAGGAATACAGCCTGGGGCCGCAGAGCATGGCTAGCTCAATCTAATCTCATTCAGGTGTCCAGCAGAATTCTTTTAAGTGGGGGCCTAGTGAGCACCAAAAAAAGAAAGAAAGAAAGGAAAGAAAGAGGATAGAAAACAATTATTCTAAGCCCCAAATTGGCAAGAAGTTAATGTGCCCAAAGTACCAGGACCAACACCACAAGCAACTTGAAATAGGGAGAGAAGGAGGCTATAAGAAGAACAAGTCCAGAAGAGCTTTCCTAGGCCAATGTGAAGAAACATTTCGCTGCCCAGAATGACAGTCCAAAGCAATATCCCCTCAACTAGACTGCTTGACATTCACCTTCTTAAGCACAAAAACCAAAACCATCTGTTCTACTGCATACACTGATCATCTGCTCTAAGAAACCAGTGACGCCTCAGAAACGGCCCAGCTTAGGTTGTTTGCTGGACAGGAAATGAGGATCAGAATAAGCAGGTTTCTTTCTCTCTCTCCTTCTCACTGCCCACCCCTCCCCTCTGCTGCTGGTGAATCATCCGTTCCCTGGGGAATTTTGGCAGATTCTCAGCCTGGCTGCAGATGACGTTCCGGATCTGTTTATTCAGGTGGAGATCGGATAAAAAACAAGAGCAGCCCAGTGGCGGGATAAACAGCCTCCACCAGGCGGGGTCAACCCCTCCGAAGGCAGGACTGAGCTGTGTCAACCAACCTCCTGACCCCTTCACTTCCTCTAGGGTCACTCTCCCCTTGGGGTCTTCAACGAACTGTTTTGATTAACTCCTTGCAAGGGAGACGTGATGTCCCATCCCCATGGGAGTGGCTGGCCCCAGGCAGCTCAGTGCAGCAGAGCCCACTTGGTTTCCCCCACCCTTACACACATCGAGCTGGAAGCCGAAGATCAGGAATGGTCGAGTCAGCCACCGTGGTTCTGTGAAGTCTACAGGGACAAAGCCCACAAGTGACCGTAAATCAACAGAATCCTCATCCAAACTACCAGGGTTCTGCATTCCATTCCATGGTGTGCTAACAAACAAAAAGACAAGAGAACCTCCAAAGGAAACCTACATGGCTAAGTGAAAGAAGCTAATCAGAAAAGGCTGTCTACTCTGTGATTCCAATATAGGATATTCTGGAAAAGGCAAAAGATCAGTAGCTGCCAGGGGTTACGGGGAGGGAGGGATGACTAGGTGGAGCTTAGGGATTTTTAGGGCAGTGAAACTATTCTGCAGGACACTGTCATGGTGGATACAAGTCCTTGAACATTTGCAGAAGCCCAAGGAATGTACAACAGTGAACCCTAATGTAAACTATAGGTTTGGTTAATAATGTATCAATATTGGCCCATCCATTCTAACAAATTTACCACACTAATGTGCAAAATGTTAATAGTGAAAACCAGAGGACGAGGTATACGGGAAGCGTCTGTACTCTCGGCTCAATTTTTCTATAAACTTAAAAGTGCTCTAAAAGTCTATTAATTACAAACAGATGAAAACAAATCCTCCTAAGGTATTAAGAAGTCCCGAGGTCATTACATCATTAGAATGTAATTAGAATTTTGAGCAGTCTTCTTTACTGCTATATCCTTTGCACCTAGAACCATCCTTGGAACATAATGGTGCTCAATAAATATTTGTTGAATAAACAAATGAGTTGCCATCTTAGTTCGGTCTCCTATATTCTCCACCACAAACCTGAACAAAGGAATGTTATTCAGAAAAAAATACTGAGGCAACCATCCAATTAGAATTTTTTTTAAGAAATTAAAGGTTAAAGTCTACCTAGAATTTATTAGGTAGAAAACCTATCATGTTTAAAAGAAAATGCCTAATAAAATGGACTTTAAGGTTAATTGTGCATTTTCCCCGGTTTAACCCCAAACAGACATTCACAGATTAGCCAGGATTGGCAAAGGTGAGCCAGGTCTGCTTCTCGTGCGGTGGCTAACGGTCCGCCCATCCCGTACCTGGCAGCAGTGAGGAGCAGCCCTGTCCCAGTTCCCCATCATGCCTTGGCCACAGGGGGAAGGGTGATGAGGAATTCAACTAGGGGAGCTCCTAGCAGACACCAGTGAGCTCTGGAACACCTAGCTACCACACCTGGGCTGCAGTCCCCAGGGAGAAGGGCTGTCCCATGTTAACACTAGCGGGGACTCTAGGGGTTGGCCAATGCTTGCAGAATCAGTTCCACGACCATGCAGAGGTTACCTGCCCTGGCATCTGAGCAGGGCAGAGCGGCACCAAGCTGAGCCAGGGCATGGAAAGCCAAGAACAATGAGCCCCTTCCACCCGAAATTCCCATCTACACAGGGCCACCCTTGGGTCAGGAAAGCCAAGTGTTTCTTTTCTGGTCAAGGCCAACATGGCTGCTCAGTTCTCTCCCTTGGCTTTATCTTTCCCTAAGTCAGTCAATGCATCCTTGTTTTTTCTTCTCCTTTTCTCCCCTGCCCTGGCAAGCTGCCACCCAGCACACAGCTGGTGTTCCTCTCCAGCACACTGGAGTCCTCACAGATGAGGGGCCCTGCCTGGAAGTGCACAGAGCACCAGGCTGTGGGGCTGCGTCCTGCAGAACCACAATCCCCGATGCCAGCGGGGAGCCCACGGGTGCTGCAAGAATGCATTGGGCTCACTTAATTTCTTCTCATCACCATTTTCAAGGTCCCTGTGTCTGCGTCCCTCAAAGGAAGCAGGGAGGAAAACCAGTGTGCCTCATGGTGAGCTTGTGGCACAGATCCTCCCAGAGTCAAGGGGCTGGCAAAGAAAGGTGGGCAAGGTGGAGAGATGGTGGTGGTAAGGAAGGAGGCGGTAAGAGAACCTTCAAAGTCAGGCTCCAATCCCAGAAACTTTCAACAAGGGGTGTCCACTCAGCTCATCTTAGAGGGTGTGAAGCCGCTGCAATGGTTGACATCTCAAGACTGGGAGGGTAGGTTGCAAGTGTCCCCTCTCTTCCTGCCGTGTGCTGTGATGCAACTGCTGCACTGCACAGAGTGAGCACCCCTCTCCTCTCCATTGGAAACGCTGGGCAGCAGCGGGGGGAGGGGTGTGGGCACAAGGGGCAGCCTGAGAATCTAAGACCAACAGGCTCTTTTGCTTGCCACAGTAGTTTGTGCCCCTGGGAGACCTCACCAGTCAGGACTTGAGGATCCCCACGTCTGGGTTCCACCACTTGGTTTTTTAGGAAAGACCTCCATACGTTAGGACCTGTTTTTGCTAAGCTCCGGAAACCCAAAGATGAGTTTTGCTTAGACAAAACGGTAATTGCTTCTTTGATTTACAACACTTTGGCTGACAAAAGGTTTCAGAGGAACACTCTTCTTTCAGATAGCCGGGGAAACCTCTAACCCAGGGAGCCTTACTCAAAATTTCCGAACAAAACATAACATTCTGGTGGCTGTGCCCCCATCTTGGCCTCTGCAGCCAGCAGTGCTCTTGCACTCAGGATGCCATCCACACCACGATCCAGAGCAGAAAGCAAGGTGCTCTGCTGACGGATACCCATGACTGCTACTCTCCCAACGAGGCCGGCAGGAAAAAGGTAGGAAATTCTATAATACGTTTCTCTTGGATATAGTAGGGCAACGACAGAATTTTTCCTCTTCTCTCTTTTGCATACTATTTTAATGTGCTTATTATGTAAATAAATTGTTATTTTACAAAGCTGTTAGTGCAACCTTAGACACTGAACTCTGGGACTTGATCCTTAAGTGCAGAAACGCCTGGCCTGCCTAATAGTCCCAAGGTGGAGGGCCTTCTGGGGCGAACACTGCCCAGGGGCAGCCTAAGCAGCAGTGGCCTTTCTTCAGGGGGTGCCAGCAGGGGCTACTCCACTCATGCACCAGGTACCCATTCATCTCCAGGCAGGGCTAGCACAAGGTTCCAGAGTCTCCTCGCGGACCCCTTGAATCCTAACAGTCTCAGGGCACACAGCAGCCTCCAGGTGGTAAAAACTTCAAAGGGCCTTTGTAGTCAGAGCCTGGACTGGTGCCCTGGGGCCTCTGCAGTCTCCTGGAAATGGTTCCAACACTCCCAGTACTGGACTGGGCTGCATAGTGGAACCTCCCCTTGCTGCTACCCGCCAAGGAGGCACACCACCCTTCTTTCTCAGTAAAAATGGAGCAGGAATAGCAAGAGCTAGAGTAGCAGCAAGAGTGGTCTCAATGTTCACATTTTGTGAGTGCTTACCAGAAGTCAAGCTTTGGCTAGCTCGTTGAATCCCCATGACTACCCAAGAGATGGGTGCTGCCCCTATTTTATAGATACGTCAGAAGGTTAATACAACAGGAAGCAGGGCAGCTAGGATTAGAGTGCAGGAAGGAGTCCTTATCCTGCTGCCCTCCTCGGTATGTGGCACCTGCACAAGAACGTAAGTGGGTAGAAGGATTCCTGGGGAACAGGGCTTCTCTGGACAGTACCCTGTGCCACCCACCTCCTCTTGGCATGCACCAGGCTACACCCCACATCTGTGACTCCACTGGAGGTGGACCCAACTCTGCACACTCGGGGCGGGGGTGGCGCAAATCCTGCAGTGGGCCACAGAGCACGCCCCCACCCCTCCACAGGTGCACAGGGGCCTCCTGGACCTGCAGCGTCCACACACAGCTGCTGCAGGGCCTGGCCAGCCCCCTCCTGTTTCTACTGGAGTGGTCACTAAACAGGTGAGAGTAGCTCTCAGTTCCTTAGGCCGTTAAGTTTGACGAGACAAAACTGGGCCTTCTCCAGGGAGCAGGGACAGGTAGCACTGTGCCCTACCACACCAGAGAAGGCCCCTGGTAAGCCAGATTCCGAGGGGTAAGGTCCTGGTCTGGGGTCATCCACTCAGCCCATATGCAAGCCCTTCTTCCCACTGGCCCCAGGCCATGCTGCTCTCTGGAGGGAAGAGGCCAAAGCAGCTTTATCAGACAGCCTGTGGTTAAGAGGACAGAGAGATGGGTCTGTGGGTGCCAGGGTGCCCCTGAAATCCCTTCGAGGGCCACAGATGGAACTTGCCCTCTGCTGGCAATAGAAACATTCCCTGTGCTTCCCATGCCAGCTTCCCAGCAGCTCTGCGGTTCCAGCAGAGGAAAAGGTTACTTTAGCCCTTGGCTGCAGTTTCCGAGATAAGACCCTCTCTCCCCTCTGGGAGTGACACCACTGGTGTGCCTTTAAAAATAAAGCCGGGCCTGCTTCCTGCTTCATCTAGAAGACTTCTAATTCCCCAGTCATACGGTTTAGGATATCTCTTAGCACACAATTTCCTATGCCTTCAATGTAGGATCTGACTGCACTGGGGAGGGTTAAGGATGTGTACAGTAGGATTAAGGAGCTGGCCTTTTAATGCAGTCTTTCTTATCTACCCTGAAGACGATAAGCTCTGCTAGAACATCAAAGTGGCACTGCCTCCAGTACCCTTGGCTCTGCACCTACAACCAAACCACTCCTTTGCCTTGCCCGTTGTAGCTTCCTGCAGGAGCCAACACTTGCTCTCTTTCTTTCTTGAAACCATAGGCTTCAATTTTCTTCTTTGTTTCAGGTTTAAAAAACAAAACAAAACAAAAAACAAAACAAAACAAAAAAACAACCCTACCATCATAGATCCAAATGTAAGACATATACCACAAACTTCTAGAGAAAACCCAGCAGAAAACCTTTGGACTCTAAAGCTGGGCAGAGTTCTACTTGCCACTAAAAGCACAAACCAAAAAAGGAAAAATTAATACACTGGACTTCATCAAAATAAGAAACACTTGCTTCGAGAAAGGTCCTGTTATGATGAAAAGATAAGCTACAGACCAGTACAAAATACTTTCAAACCACAGGTCCAACAAAGAACCAGTATCTAGAATACATATAGGAAAAAAAATTCTGAAAACTCAACAGTAAAAAGCAAAGAATCCAATTAGGAAATGGGCAAGAGGCACAACATCGTCAAACAATGGCCGTGATGGGGAGGACCCAATCATTCATACGCCACTGGTGCCAATGCAAGATGGTACAGCCACACTGGAAAAGTACGGCAGTTTCTTAAAATACTAATCACACCATTACCATACAATGCAGCAACTCTACAGCATGCATCCCAGAGAAGTGAAAATTGACATTCACTCCAAACCCTGCACATGAATGCTCATACCAGCTTTATTCTTAATAGCCCAATGTGGAAACACCCCAGAGGTCTCTCGACAGGTGAATGGTTCAACAAGGTGTGCTATATCCGTATCATGGAGTACTATTCTGCGATAAACAGAAGCCAACTACTGATAGTAGATGGCTCTCCAGCGAATTATGCTGCCTGAAAGGAAGCCAGTCCCAAAAAGCTACATGATATGTGAATCCACTTATATCACATTCTTTGGAAGAAATATATAAATGGAAGTTATATATAGGGAAAGCAAATCCGACATTGCCCAGGGTGTCAGGGCAGAAGGGAAATGGGGAGGCTTTGAAAAGCGAAATGAGGGATCTCTCTGGGGATGGAGATGTTCTATAACTTGACTGTATCAATGTCAATATCCTGGTTACAAAAGTTTTATAAGATGCTACTACTGGGGGGAACTGGATTAGGGTATAGAAGAATCTTTCTACATTATCATTATTTACAATAGCATGCAAATCTACAATTATCTCAAAAATCAAAAGTCTAAAACACCAAAAAACATGTCATGACATTCCTTGTGGAATCAGATAGAGGCCCTGACAGATTTCGTGGTAGAATCATGCTACCTCTTTGGTTTCCAGCTGTTCCTCCAAACCAGCAGAAACTGACCTAGTAGGACTCCATTCTGAAAGCCAAGCACCAAACACTGCTGGACACTCTAGGATTTCTGAAATCTAGGGATAAGTATGAACTGCTTCATTATTTTCCACTGTTGAGGAAAGGACAAGGGGGTGCGGACTCCTAGTGCAAAGGGGGATGATGTTGATAAAGCCTGTGAGAAGACCAGTGTGGCCCCAACCTGGAGCATCAGGAGTGACCACGCGGTCCCATGCCCTCTCCTGGCCGAGCCCCAGCACCGCCTGGCTATGCAGCGGGGCTCAGCAGGTGTCCACATCTGGACACAGGTCAGACTTACACTGCCATGCGAGAGAGTCCCCAGGCATCATCCCTGGAGCACTAGCTTTGGAGGACTTCCATGAAACAGTTCCGGAATACCTGCACACACCCTCCCCTGTGGGCCCTTGCAGGCTCCTGAAGCAGGCCACAGCAAAGGAAAGGTATAGACAGGGCTCCCATAAAACTACCTTCCATTCTGCTCGATTCTGCATTTGGCAAATTTACATGATGCAACTCATCTCACACAGCACATGCGGCAGGTGGCTCACTGTACCGTGCCCTACTCCCTCATTAATAAAGGCTTTAACATGTCCTGTAGCAAAGAAAGCCGCAGATCTCTAACGCTAGAGTTTCTGAACTTTCTGACTCAGACAAGTAGTCAGGATGGGCTGGATGCACGGAGGGACCTGCCGTGATTCTCCAGCTTCACTCTGGAGAAAGCCTTTCCCCAAACCACTTGCTAGCCCCTCACAGGTGAGCACCGGGGTGAGGCAATTTCATATCTAGAAAGCAGCAAGATAAGGATTCACCAGACAAGGGCCACCCTCCTTCCTCTAAGGCACACTGCCCACCATGCAGGAGTTTCCACTCCATTTTCTCTCCTGTAGTACTCTGTCCAGCTTGTCAACAAATCAGGAAAAGCAAGTCCTTTTTTTTTAATAATATTTATTTTTTATTGGTGTTCAATTTGCCAACATACAGAATAACACCCAGTGCTCATCCTGTCAAGTGCCCCCCTCAGTGCCCGTCACCCAGTCACCCCCACCCCCTGCCCTCCTCCCCTTCCACCACCCCTAGTTCGTAGGAAAAGCAAGTCCTATCTCTTGGCTGGAAAGTGCCATGCTCTCCCTCCCCAAGAGCCCCCAACAGACTACTTCTGTTATCACTTGTTCCAACTTATTCTCTTCATCTTGATGATAAATGTCTAGAACTACCCAATATGTGTCCCATGCCCCACAATCGCTTATTCTTGGACTGACCGCTTTAGTCCTTCAGTTTTTCATTCACTCAAACGTCTACAGGACGCCTATTATGTGTAGCTTATATGTATATACATAAAATATATAAAATATTTGACTGCAGCAGCATCATCCCGCTTTCCTCAACCCTTGTGTCCAAAAAACACACACTGGAGTCAAGGAGGAAAAACACAGATGTGATGGGTGCACTGACAGATGGGGACACAATGGTGTGGGGGAGGAGGCTAGGCCAGGAACAGCCATTTCAGACCACAGTGACAACATGAATGAGGCCAGAATCCAGAGATACAGTCTGTGGGGGCTTCCCCCCGTGCAGTTTCACACACAGGTCAAGGCAGTAAGTGGCAAGGAAGAAAGGGAATCTAGGACAAACCTGCAAGAACCAAGACTTTATCTCAAAGGTGACGGGGAAGCCACAAAGGGATTCTTCCCTCATTTCCTCACCAAACCCAGACTGCGGGGCAACCATAAGGCAGACGGTTCCCTGGATGGTAGGTGTGGAGCTCCCTGCAGGCCCCGTGGGGAGGGGAACAGAGAAGGAAGGGAAGGGCGGAGTCTGGGCACCTTTGGAGACAGACCATAAGGAGTCCCCTGGAGAGACAGGCTACAGGTGCCAGGTTTGGGGTGAACAGCAGCAGTGGGCCAGGGTGCTAACCTCCCACATCATTCAAGCAGACTCTTCAACATGGTGCTCAGCGGGCCCACTGGGCAGAACTCAGCCATCTGGGCCTCTGCCCAGAACCCAGGGCCCCACAGCCAGGTCTCACAGGCTGACAGGAGAGGAAGTGGTCCTGTGCCCTCTTGACACTGGTTCAACATGGCTGATGTAGAACCAGCCCCTTCTGGTTATAGAACCAGCCTATAAGGGAACAGCAGCCCAGAAGAGGAGAGGGGACATGTGGAAAACCCTGAAGTAGGGTCTCTGGCAGGGTCAGGGCTGGAAGCCAAGTGGCAGGACACTGGTTCCTCTCTGAATGGTACTGAATGATGGGGAGGCTATGTGCACCCAAAGAAAGGATGCTTCCTCCCCATCCCTCAACCCTGGGTGCCAGCACCCATCACACTATAGATGGCATGCATCCTGGGGTCAAGAGGTAGGATGTGCTTTGTTGGGTGATGTCCTGACGAGAGGAAAGTGAAGGGCCTTCGCCTGCCAGCCGATAAGTCACCCTAAGTCACAACATCCAGCTGGAGGTGGGCAAAGAGCGGGCCAAGGTTCTGTTAAAATGCACAAGAAGAAGGCCAAAGGAGAAACAGGTGGGATCCTCAACAACCTGCCTTCTCTTCCCAGAGATGACCCATGAGGCCACCGAGGCAGGGACAAGACGAACCTTGGCCTCATACAGGAAGCTAATCTGATTATTTCCACGATGTACAATACTTTGCTTTTTGAATCCATCTCCCTAGATAATTTAGTGAGTCTGTCCAGTACTCTTAGGTGGAACCACAGAATTGCTGGAGAATTCCTATTAGCACACACAGGAGAATGAAGAAGAGGAACAGGGCCAGTCCCCAACTGGAAGGAGCCCTTGGTGGTGAAAGGGTGGATGACTACTGCTGGTGAGGCTGGGGAGCGGCTGGGGGTGGGGTGCAGGGAGGGGGGTGCCGGGATTGCTGGGATGGCCGGTCCTCACTTGGACTCCCAGGAAATTACAAGGCAGAAAAACCACTATGTGTGCTGAGAGCCACTGCTTTTTCTCCTTATAAAAAAGAACACACTCGATTTGGAACAAACACCACATTCTGCAAAGTCTCAGGAAATCTTTCCCCCTCATTTCCAAAATTCTACCTTTCTGACTTACAGAAGGGCCAATTCCAAGCACAACCCTCACAAAACTCCATCGCATACATCACATGATCATTGAAACTCAACATTAGCACTAGAATCCTGCTGTCTCCCAGTACAGCTTTTGGGTGGGATCTGAGGGGACCTTCCCTTTCTACAGCTCATGTTTACAGATTTTCCTTTTTAAAAAGAAGGGCAAAAAGTCTTACTTCTGGAATTATGAAGAACAAGTTTTCTGAAAAGATGGAAATAAGTTTTGCCTATCATTTTACCAGGAAGATGGTTCCCCCCCCCCCCCCCGCCCCATCAGAAGGGGACTTCTCTGACTTACAGGTGGAATGCAGGTGAGAGATGGTCCAGAACGCCAGCTTTCAGGGCAAACAAATGACCCAGATTAGGGGGCAAAGCCAGAATCAAGCTCCGTGAATCACCAAAGGGGGGCATGTCCAAGCAGACCCGAAGCCCACCCCCATGCACCCCATAGGCAACACAGTTTCTCAGTCATTAAGTGGTTAACTTGACAGTGTCTTCCAATTAAATCAGGAGTGGAAACCTCTGCCAGAGGCCCCAGAATCCTGGGGTCAGCTTTAGCATTTACTTCCCCTCCACCTGTACCAAAAAAAGAAAAAAAAAAAGCACAGGCCAGGAAGGTAGGGGAACCTGGGCACTTTCAGTGACAGGTTTGAGAAGGAAGGAGTCAAAGGGAAGACAATACCTTTCACTTGCAGTTACCCACCTTGGGCTCATTAGAAAACTTTGGCTACACATCAAAATGACCAGGGGAGATTTAAAAAAAGCACCAGTGCCTCCTGTGTCCAGTGCCCCCAACCCAGCCCAACATTTTGATATTACTTGCTCTGGGATGGGACCTAGAAATCTAGGTTTGGGGTTTGTTTTTTTTGTTTTTTTTTTTTTTAGTTCCCAGGTCATTCTACTGTGCAGCCAAGAATGAGACCCTTTTAGGTATTTGCTGAGTGTTTCGGGGACTTGCTGCACCCACCCCAGGTAAAAAAAGGGGCAGTGAGAGGAGAGGAAATCAATGATGCTGCTACACTCAGAGTTCCCTTAACAGGAATTCACCTATGAGGACGTTAAGGACCTATGCACACACAAATATGGAAATGATCTATAAACTTCAACTAGGTCACCAGCGAGTGACCCATAATGGGTCTCTGCAAGTGAGGTCTGTTCTTAGAGGATGCATATAGCCTATGCCTCGGTCTAACACGAAAGCCCCTTGGAACACAGCAGCAAAATCAGGCCCTGCTCTGCCCACAATGGAGGGCGCTCTGTGGAGAGGGGTCGGTCTAAAGCAGTGTCTCCCACCAGGCGCAGGTTCACTATCCGCTTTACACTGTGTTGAGCGCACGTGGTATTCAGCAAATCCGCACAACCTGCTCTATCAGCAAATACCTTTGTAGGAGTAAGCAAACTGAGGCCAAGAGCACAGCAAGGGCAGGTTTAAACCAAGAGTCCTGCTGATCCAGAACCTTCTCTTAAGCACTATGCAGAGCTGCTCCTCCCCATAAAAGCTCTGTGATGCAGGCATTGATGTAAGCTGGAAAGACCCATTTGCAGCTATCCTTTCCTACAGTTGCCTGGGTCTCTAGGATCTCATCTCCCGGCAGCCCTCTCCTATCCCTCCCAACAATAAAATGCTTCTTAGTCCCTAAAGACACTCTTCATCCACACGGCTGAGCAAAGACTAGCGGCCTCACGTGCAGCCACCCCATGGGTGCCACACGGCTGCCTGCTGCCAGCCTTCACACACTTTTCTAACCTAGTCAAAGGAGTTGGAGAGATGGGACCATAAATTGGCACCTTTATCTCAGCTGTTTGGGTTTGAAAGGCATCCAGGAAGTGAGGAAATGTCGCAGGAATTCGCCTTGAAATTATGTCTTCGAGGGCAGGTTGCCACTCTTCGAGAAGCTGCTGGCACAACTGTACCACGTGTTGGCCTCTGCAGGAACCTGACAACAAACTGAGTTTCCCCCCACAGCACTCTTAAAAGCACCGTAATCAGCTCAGAATAACTAACTTGTGGGTGTGATCAGGGGGCAAGGGGAGGACTTCCAGTTATGCTGCATCAGCTAATGAAAATCACCCCAGGGCTGCCCAAAGTAGGTTCACCTGGGGGCAACGTTGCAGAGGCAGAAGCATGCATGCACTTGGCTTTGAGAGATGCCTCTGCCGTGGGAGCAACCGCACATCTGCGCTCTGGAGGTCCATCAGAGCCTGTTGGCTACCTGACTCTAGGCTTCATCCTCCTAACACAATTTGGTAGGTCAGCACTTGAGGGTCTCCAGGGTCATATACTTTCTTCTATTCAATGAGTACAAACCCCAAAGGTAGACAGAAAAGAAATCAAGATCTATGTTTCCCACTTACTGTGTGATCTCAGGCAGGTTTCTGGCCCTCTCTGTGCCTCATCTGTAAAAGGTGCTTAAAACAGACCCTATGCCATCTCCTGAGACTGCAGAGGCACTCCAATGAAATGGGGCCTGTGAAGGCACACAGAGCAACGCCTCCTGACATCAGGAAACCCATGTACTGACCACTGCCATGTCTCATCTTGGAAGGTGGAACCCTAAGAGGCAGCTCATGCTTTTTCTGTAGAGATTTATTTATTCCAGAGAGAGAGAAAGAGAGAGCACGCTCATGTGAGCATGGGGAGAGGGAGAGAGGGAGAGAGGGAGAGAGAAGCTCAAGCAGGTTCCCTGCTGAGTGCAGAGCTTGATGCAGAGCCCAACCCCAGGACCCTGAGATCACGACTTAAGCTTAAACCAAGAGTTGGACAATCAACCGATGAGCCACTCAGGCACCCTGAGATGGCTGATGTTTTGATCACTTTGGAACTACAGAGAAACGGCTTTGGAACTACAGAGAAATGGCAATCCTATGCGAGTCGATACAAAGAGTAAATTCTTCTATCTTGAAGAACCCCTGCCTTTGAGTAAGCAGGGTGAATCTCATATTCCCTGCCTAACAGCCAACAATGACAGACCTTATGAAAGGAAGGCCCAGCATAAATGCAAACACATTTCTTCCACTTGGGCTATAAAAGCTGGAAATGGCTCCCAGGTGTGCGCAGACACAATAGGCCCTGCCTTCTTTACAAGGTCACCACGCGGGTCAAAGTCAAGCCAGCCATTTTCGGATTAGATGCACACGCTCCTGGGGCTTCCCTAGTGGTAAGTGGATTACAGAAGCCACCTGCAGGAAGTGGGCGAGGGGAGGAGGAGGAGGAGGAAATGGTCCTGCTTGGAAGGAGACTGTTGATATGGGCAGGGGCCAGCTCCTTTCACACGGGAGACTGAGCAACCCAGGAGGTGCTCCACCTCCAGGCTGGGCTCACGAGCCCCAGAGGGCTTTCGGCACCCACGGCTGCAAGGAGAGGCACTTCCCTCCAAGACCATCCACATTCCATCAGCATCCCTGTGCTCAGTGGATCTTGGATTGTATTTAAAGCTTACATGGTCACCATGTAAGGGGGGAGCCACACCCACAACAAAAGCCAACTCTGAACCACAGAACTTAAGCTACTGAGTTCCCAAAAAAGACAGTGACCTCCATGAGCATGCTATTTCCCTGGCCTCCCCTTCATCGGCTCCCCAGACCCACAGCTGGCGTTCGCTTCACTTTCTCAGCAAATGACTTGCAGATGTACCGCTCATCTGGCTGCCTCACCACCCCCCAACTCACAAAGAAAGGGGGAAAAAATAAAAAAAGGAAACACAGAAGGAAAATGACAAGTCATGACTGTGTGTGATTTGGCAGGCTCGCCGTGAGGGCCACTGTAGCTCCTTTCCCAGCAAAAGGCTCCCTTAGACTCAGGGCAAGAGGCAGTCTGCAGGACAGAACCCCTGGGAAGCTTCCGGGACGGAGAATGCTTTCCTTGTCAACTGGGTGTTTAATTTTCTATTTTGAGGCTCATCGGTGGTATCCAGCGGCTGACGAGGCTGCAGTTCTCAGAACCAGGGGTCCTGCTCTGCCTTCCAACAGAAGCTTGCTGGCTCTTTGTAGCAGCCTGCCTGCTGACAAAGCAAAAACACGGGGATGGGCAAGCGGGCCTTAAAATGGAACTAGCCATGTCCCAGGAGTACTCCTCCACGTACCCCATGTGGTGGTCGATGGTCAAGCAAGCCAGAGGCTCCATGTGACGCCTGTATCTTACACTCACCGGGGCTGGGAGGCGGGTAAAGAAAGGAGATCCAGGCAGGGAGAGCCTCAGCTAAAATGTCACTCCATCTGGGAAACATTCCCCTCTTCCACCCTACCAGTGACAGCAGCCCTCGCCTGCCTTACGACCGTCTACATCTTTCTCTGCAGCTAGCCTGTGAGTTCCTGGAGGGCAGAAACTCCAGCCTGTAAGGCATGTTTGTTCACAGGGGGCTTCACCTCACGCCAGCCTCAGCAGCCCCACCTGGGAGTCCCTGGTCTCCCTCCTGAACCCATCTCAGCCTCCCCATTCATGTGCTCACTGATGACCAGAATGATGGCCTCCCAGTGGCAGAAGGCGGAGACACCAGGAGGTGGGTGAGTGAGGGGGCAGGTGGGCAGGCAGGTGTGGGCCGAGTTTCGATTCCATCAGGGCAGGGGACGACTGTGCACCTTTCAGATGCTCCCTTTAACTTCCACCTGGAACAAAGCAGTACCATTCATGTCTTAGACGAGGGCAAAGATTTATCTGATAGTACTGACTGATAACCAGCAGGAAGGTAAGTGGTGCTAAAAGCACCTCCCTGCGCTGGCTCTTCCGGCCCAGGGAGGTGGGGCAGCATGCGGAGTCTTTCATACCTGCACACCTAGGCAGTAACTGGTCTCCTGCCAGGCTCGGCTGTTGGCTGAGTGCTCCCTGCCTCCGTAGTTACTGGTGGAGGTCTGCTGGGGTGATCGGCGTGATCACCAATGAACAGCAAATTTAGCAGAGACAAATTTATAACAGCCATGAGCCTCAAACCCACAGCCACAGCCAGATCTGTCCCGCCCCTGCTCCCTCATGGTCCATCGTCCCTAGCGCCTTCCTCAGAAGCAAATACCTCACCAGGCTTTTGAGCCCTGCTGTCCCAAACAAATGACTATTGCGGCTTCAAGAATTTGTCTAAGTAATTTACTGCCCTCCACTAGCTAAGCAGCTTTGTAAGGATTCCACACCTGAGTCTTGGGGTGCCCTGCACCACCCCCACAATCCCTATGTAAGCCCGGGCAGTGGTTCTCAAAGGCAGGTTCCCAGACCAGCAGCAACACCTGGAAACTTGTGAGTGAGCAAGGCAAATTCTTTAGTAGCACTCCAGACATGGGCTGAAGCCTGGCCATCTGCAGCTCAGCAAGCCTTCCAGGTGATGCTGACAGGTGGCTCAGTTTGAGAATCACACAGGAGATTGGGGGGAAAAGCCAGGATCTCCCGAGGGAACGGGTGTGCTGTTTCACCTAAAGCAAAGATTTCAGTTCCCACCAATGAAACTCTGGGCAAACGGGGCAGAAAGTGAGCACGCCCCTCAAGACACAGGAGAGGAACCCCGGCCCGGTTTTTCCACATAACATGCTATTTGCTGACGAGGACCATAGCTTGCCTTTTGCATGTAGGAAAAGAACAGGCCACATGCCGCTCAAGGAACAGGGACATTCACTTAAATTTGACTCGGGACTTTCTAAATGCAACTTTGTTCAGTTCCTGCCTAAAGTGTCTCAGTCACTATGGATTCCACACTCCTCAGGAGCAGGCACTAAGAGCCGCCAGTGGCCCAAACAGGGTATCCTTGCACACCAACACTGAAGCAGACTGGCCTTCCCTTACCAGCACGGCGACGCGGGGCTCTCAGCTGGAGGACGCGTC
The DNA here is from genome assembly GCF_003254725.2 of Canis lupus dingo. NCBI lineage: Eukaryota > Metazoa > Chordata > Mammalia > Carnivora > Canidae > Canis > Canis lupus. The sequence goes on along the minus strand of NC_064262.1, from coordinate 25,178,032 downwards.
TCTGAAGCAGAATGGGGCAAGGGCTACCCAATTCCACATTTCCTAAGAAACTGGACTCAGTCCACTCTTAGCCTCGTGATTCGTGGATGGTCCAGCAAATTCCTCTGAAGGAAGGGCAGATGATCCTTTACCGTTGGGAGGATTGCTACACCCACCTCACCTCTCGTGCACACACCTATGAGCCTCCCCCCCCCCCCCCCCGTATTCATACACAAGGAGCTTCACCATCCAAGATTACTACTCTAAGTTGCCAGATAAACTATGATCTCATACTACTGCAGATAAACATGGGGTGTAAAACAACAACGGCTTTTAACACCCCTTCTGCAGATGATGACCTTCCTCCAGGTGAGGCAATATGGAGAAAGTTTTAAAGGCAGCTAAGCGAAGAGAAAGGCAAGAGGCCTCATCTCAACTCACTAGGGGGAGAACACCACACACACACACGTTTTTAGGAATCACAGCCAGCTGTTTACTACTCAGTGTGATTTCCCCTGTGCCGTATGCCTCATCACGAACAGCCTAGCTCCGGTCTCCAAGACGAGCCAGCTGAGCTCTGGGTCCCCTTCTCCATGGCTTCCAGGCCCATGTAGAGACTGACTCTTCTCAGCCCTGACAGGCCACGACCGATTCATCACGGACTCCCCCCTCCAAGGCCTGCTCTTTAATTACACTTTAACGTGCATCGATCTCCGCTTGAATGAGCCTGTAAAGAAGATTGATTTGGCCCCTCTTTTTTCTAGAGGGTTTACCAGGCAGGCTCATGGAAAGTGAAGTACTCCTATTGATTCTACTTCCCCAGAAGATACAGCCAAGGAGAACGCTCCATCCCTCACGGGCTCCGGCTCCCTCAACTCCACCCAGGGCTCCTTCCCCTGCCAGGGCTGGCTCTGAGTGGGGTCACAGACAGGACACCAGGTTTCATTCCCTTCAGGGTTTATTCTCCGGAAGTTCCAATAAAGAGATGTTAAATATACCATCCCTTTCACTTAATCCATTTTTCTTTAGGCGAGAGGTCACAGCAAAATAGGTAACTGTGGAGACTGATATCCGCCTCTGATCTTTTTCCTGGAAGATTCTAAATCTTCCAAATACATTTGCTAACATGAGAGAAAAATACTTTTCTCCAAAAAAAAAAAAAAAAAAGAATTAATTTTCAGATGAGTGGTTGCCAGGAGTCTGAGGGGAAGGGAATGGGGTATGGAGTTTGTTTTTGTGGTAATGATAATGTTCTGGAATTAGAAACTAATGATTGCTGCCCAGCATGGAGAATAAACTAAAAGCCGCTAAACTGTATACTCTAAAATGCTTATTGTAAATTTTAGCTCAATAAAAAAGATAGGAGGCAGCCCCTGTGGCGCAGCAGTTTAGCGCCGCCTGCAGCCTGGGGTGTGATCCTGGAGACACAGGATCGAGTCCCACGTCGGGCTCCCTGCATGGAGCCTGCTTCTCCCTCTGCCTGTGTCTCTGCTTTTCTCTGTGTGTGTGTCTCTATGAATAAATAAATATCTTAAAAAAAAGATTTTAATAAAAAAGATGGGTTTTTTTTTAAGATTTTGTTTTATTCACGAGAGACACAGAGAGGCAGAGATATAGGCAGAGGGAGAAGCAGGCTCTCCGTGGGGAGCCTGATGTGGGACTCGATCCCAGGACCCCAGGACCTGGGGATAATAACCTGACCCAAAGGCAGATGCTCAACCACTGAGCCACCTAGGTGTCCCCCAAAAAAACAGTTTTCAAGGGGCACCTGGCTGGCTCAGTCGGTGGAGCATGTGACTCTTGATCTCAGGGTCTGAGTTCAAGCCCCACGTTGAGAGTAGAGCTTACTTAAAATCTAGGAAAAATAATAATTTTCAAAAAAAATGTTTTTTTCTCATGACTAGAAGTGAACGGAGCAGGCATAGTGAAGGGACAAGGTTTAAAATATACACCAATGTGGGGCCCCTGGCTAAGCCAGCTCAGGGTGGTGAGTTACGGCCCCAGGTTGAGGATAGGGGTTACTTAAAAAAAAAAAAAAAAAAAAAGTACACCCACCAACCCACTACCCCCTGAACTGGAAAAGAAGTTACCTGGACCAAGCCCAGGGCCAGATGGGAAGCATGTTACAGCTGACACGCACGAGACAAAAAGCTGCCCTGCTTTAAAGGGAATGTCGATTTCACAGCAAGCTTTTTACTCCTAGGACTGAAAAAAATCCAACCATTTCCACTGTAACCGATCTTCTCAATGATACAAGTGCAATAACACCACAGGAAAAGCGGAAATTTTTCTTCACCAGAAATGTCACTTATGCATCAGACAAAATTACTGTTGCCGTGGGAATCGTAACATGAGTTTCCTGGACTTCAAATTAAACACACACACACACACACACACACACACACACACAAACCCACAGAAAACGGAAATGTAAAAACCTACCGGCAGATTTTGCTCCCATTTAACAAAACTTTTGTTTCTTTTCCTAAGAACTGTTTTTATCAAATTAGCTCCCTCACTCCCCAACCCAATCCTATTAATAGCTTTCCTTGAGTTTCATGCTTGTTATTAAGGACAAATGGCTTTGGCATTATCTTCAGAACACGATACAAATAAATCTACTCTCTGACAAATACTTTAATTGAATTAGGTTCCTTTAATCAGAAAGTATTACCCAATTGAAATTTTACTGAATGACTTCAGTTACCAAAACTCGGCAAAAGTCTGTTTTGAGGCCCTGAGAGTAAAGCCGGATGCACAACAAATCTTCCCCCTCCTCGCCCCACCCCCAGGGTCCTCCAAACTGTGACCCCTGTGAACAAGGGCCCTGGTGTCTGGAACACCGTCCAGGAGCCAGGTTACAGGCATGGACTCAGGACACTAGGAACCAAGCATGGAGACGATGAGATGATGATCTGATTTCCACAGGCAAACATGAGTAATTACAGGGGTCGGAGCTGCAGACCACAAACCCACTACTTCTGCTGCAGCCAGAATACTTACAGGACAGCGGGCTCGGTCATCTCTTTTTTGACCTCACTGCCTCTGCTCTCAGGTTCCAGGTCACAGAGGAATATGAAAGCTGCAAGTGGACTTTTACCATCTGTCTCATTCAACAGATGAAACAAAAGCAACCTGTCCCAGGACATATGCCTGATCCACCCTCTCCCTGATGGACCCACCTACAAACACCTCCCCAGAAACTTGTGCCATCTTCTCTACCTCAGCTGGCCTTAGCCAGCTAGTCTCTTTGCACATTTTGCTGATTTTTTGGATCCTCTGCCTGCCCACAACGGGAAGGTGAGATGGAAATGAGAATCTGGGGATTAGGACATGAAATGAGAAATGTATTGATCTACCATGTTTTCACACACTATGTTAGGAGCTTCCCAGATGTGACAGCACTGAACCCTGGTGAGGACACTCTCGGATGGCCTCTGGCCCCCAACAGAAGAGACCTATTACATGTTTGTTGAATATATGACACCTTTTAATTCACTGGTTCTGAAGAGCCACAGACACCAGCAAAACAAGCTCTTCTAAGCCTGACGGATTGAAATTATCCTGAGGACAGAGGTGCTGAGCGCTTCATGGACCAGGTTGGAAAGACACGCTCATCCGCTGCCCAGTGTTACTTTCTTCCCAGTCCTTTGCACAGCCCTCGTGGGAAATACAGAAAGGCATGAAGGATGGTGGTAGCACAACCATCCATAACCCTGCTACCCCGATGTCACACCACTAACCTAACTTTGCAGGCACTAAACCCAGGGGAGCACAGGCCTCTCAGAGAAAAGGAAGATCAACACCCTTCAGCTTCCATGGTTTCAGAGAAATCACTGACCAAGTCAGATGGAGACCAGCGTCAGGCCAAAGAGGTGGCTGCCAATGTTAATCTGCATTTTCCAAACTCAATCAAAACCAGGAGGGAGTCTTTATGTCTTCTCCCTGCTTTACATAGTTTAACGCTGTCTAATTGGAATAGCAGGAACAAGGCCAACCAGCCCCACGGCTCCAGACACTTGGGCCAAGGAACAGAAATGTAATTTTAGTCAGCAGAGCAAGGCGTGATTCAAAGGGATACAGGCCCGCAGAGCACGCTAGGGGCCCTGCCTATCTCTGGCAGCGGGTAGTTCAGAGTCACCTGCCACACTCCCGCACCTGGTACATTGGGGCAGATAAAGGAAAAGAGCATGCCTGGGCGTTCACATCCAATCTCAGTTCCAGCTCTCGACTTGGCAACTTACAGGAACTCAGGGATCCTTGGTTTCCTGTAGGTGACACAAAGATGTTCTCTGTGTCCCTGGTTTCCTCCCCAAGGGAAGAGCAAGGGGAGTGAAGGCAGTGCTTCTCACACTTGAATGAGTGGGTACAGGGCCAAGAGGCCTCATTAAAGCAGCTTCTGATCCAGTGCGGCTGAGCTGAAGCCTGAGATTCTGCATTTCCAATGAGTTCAGTGCGGGTAGAACTTTGCTGGCCCAGAAACCATACATTAAGTGGCAAGAAGTCAAAAGCATCTTCTAGTGCTTTGCTTTCCGAATATACAACAGAACATCACATCCTTAATTAGCCTCAGGTATGGGTAACTCATTTAATTTAGATAGTCGTTCAACATGTTCCAGATGCTAGACATAAAGGCAGATGGTACAAAGACACAGTCAGACCCTGGCCTGTCCATCTTGGGACAAAAGGCCAAAACCTTCATTCCAGCATGTCACAGAAACAAGGACTGACTCATACATCCTATGGTCCTACAGGTAAGATCATGCCAAGGCCCAAGGGGCCAGGTGACAAGGCCACAAGCCAGAAGCAGCAGCCACCAACTGTCAAACACTTCCTGGGTGTTGTGCATGATGCCTGGTGTTTCATATACTATAATGAACTTCTCTTAAACCTCTGGCTCACCGTCCCCATGTGCAAAATGGATTAAGGGAACTCTCTATGAGGAAAATGAGGTTTGGAGAGATAGAAAGCTGTTTGTCCAGGACATGGAGCTGTGGCCACAATTCTAACCCCTTGCAATTTCAATCCTGCCATGCCTTGAAAAGGGTTAAGCTCAGCACTGCATCTTATAAGGACAGAGCACCTCCTGAACACAGGGCCTACTGCCAGTAAAAACCTGACACCTGCAAGCTACACAGCCATCGTGGGATGACGTCTTCCCACCAAGTCCCTCTGCTCTGCCTGCCAAGCCTCGGTGTGGAGAAAAGATACATGCAGGTGAGCAAACGAGCTCTAACACCAGCAGAATCAAAATCAAATAAAAATAGGCAGGGCTGGCATGGAAAAGGGAAATTTAGTGTGAAAAGAGAGATGCTCTGCTGGAGGAGGCTGCCCATGGAATCTGGTTGAGAAAACTGTTGGACTCACAATGGGTTCATATGGAAAGACCTCTGGGCAAGTTTCAAACAAGCAAGCACCTCCAGCTGAGAGCTGAAGTGGGCATAAATCATGAGCAAGGGCTCTTAGCAGCTCCAAAGAGAACTCACCCCCCTCGCATCCTTCCTTCCTTCTTTAAGTTCCTTTATAGCCTTTTTCATTTCCAGAGCATTGTTGAACACTTGATCACATCAACTAATTCCTTACTTTTAGCTTGACTTCAGAGGCCTGGGGGTATTTTCTTTTTTAAAGCTGTAAAAGTGAACTGGGTCACGTTACCAGATTCACTGCCACAAACACGAGCTTGCTGTCTTGTAATTCACAAGGCTTCCTCTAACTCCATTCACTCCAAGTTGCAATTTAACCACCAGGACCAAGAAATTTATTAATTCTATGTACCTCTGGGCAGGGAGAAGACTAATTTCCCCCCAAATTAGGGTGAGGCAAGTCTTCCAGGTTTTAATTCTACAAACAGCAAGACATTTGCCATGGGCATTATGGCCATGTGGAGAAAGGCCGTTCTTTACCAGCGAGCACGGGGACACAAGTTTTCCTGGCACCAAATGTCAGCAAGATAATGTCCCGGCCTCATGACCCAGCCCAGGGTTCCCCACGTGGCACCACTTACAGAAAGAGAGAGATGATGTGAGATGAAGCAGCACCCAGGGACGGCACGGCTGTCAGTTCATTGTTATTGAGGTACCTGTAACAACAAGAAGTTTGTCATTTAAGTTAGCAATTTGAAATCAAACAAAGTAAATCAAAAAGCAGTGCTGAGTTGGCCATGGTAAGACAATACTGAAATGTTCAATAAAAGACAGAGAGTTTTATTTTTTTTTTAAAGATTTTAATTATTTGAGAGAGAGAGAGACAGAGACAGAGAGAGAAACAACAAGGGGAAAGGCAGAGGGAGAGTGAGAAGCAGACTCCCTGCTGAGCAGGAAGCCCAATGTGGGACGCGATCCCAGGATCCTGAGATCATGACCTGAGCTGAAGGCAGACACTTAACCAGCTGAGCCACCCAGGTGCCCCAGATGATAGTTTTAAAAGAGAATTTTTAAAGGTAGACAAGTCACATGAGCTCACAAAAACAAACCATTTATCACACACATGGTTTAGAACCAAACACTCTCAGAGTGCTACCTGTCTTCCAGAGTCTCATCTAGCTCAAAATGCAACACTGACAAACAGGGCACAGCGACGACACAAGATACGGGGTGTAGAACAAAAGCTCTCTGAGGTCATTGATGGGGATGCTCTTTGTGGGCTGAGAGTCAGAAAAGGATTTGGGGAGAAAGACCATCCTTTCCTGGAAGCTTTTATATTCTGTGACATGGGGTTCTGCGAATCACAGCTCTGCCATCACCCAAGGGTGATGCCCTCATACCCAGGGCCAGAGCCTCACCCAGGCTCATCTCCAGGAGCCTGGGATATGTGGGCCAGTTATTCTGGTGCCTCAGCTGTGCAACAAATAACAAGGGAGCTGGGCTTGTAGTGTCTCATCTATTTGTGATTCCAGCTTTCCTGAACTTGGGTGAAGCCTCCAGGCATGTTTTCCAGGAATGTGTACATACACACACTTTTGTGCAAAGACATTTTGAAAATCCACCACAGCCCAGATGTGCTCTCTAAGACCCTTTCCTGCTCCAGCAGCCTAAATCTGTATTTTCAGAGTTCTTATCTCTTAATGAAAGGGAAAGCCCACAAACCAAAACACAGCTCGCGAGTCTGCCCCCAGAGGCTTTCCAACCCAGCCTCCTTACATGGACATGTATTTCCAAATCTGGGAAGAGACTCCAAAATCAGACTTGCAAAGTGAGCCCAAAAATCCTTAAGAAAGCCAGAGCATAGTGATCCAGCTTTCTGCTGGGTAACAGGCTGGAAAGAAACGGTATCTAGATGCGGAATCAAAGGGATAACGCTAGGCTATCTATTTTTTTTTTTTTTTCTTAAGAGTGTGTCTCTTACACGGACCATCTTGTTACTCTCTGAAGACAAGGTCACTGAAATAACAGCTGCATTCATACAAATATACAGCTAGTATTTGCTTGAATAGAATAATCTGGTTGTCTGCCATCTTCTATAGATGTGAACAGGAGGAAAAAAAAAAAAAAGGAAAAGGCCTTGAATTATCCCATTTGCTTTCTGCAGCGCCAGAGCCAGTTAGAGATGAGGCTTGGCAATTACTGGGCCGTGGGACACAGAATGTCTGTTTCAATAGCTTCATGACTGAAGCATCTGGCAGAGAGAAAACAGATCCGTATCATGTGGCAAATCCCTTCTTCACTTAAAGGGCCCTTGTCTGCGTGTTGAAGTACACAATTAATTACTTTCACAGTCTCTTATCTGACTGCCCCCGGAATCAGATTGTTTCTGCTTCACCTCTGTGCTCCTCCAACCCCGCAGTGATCCATTTCCTATCTTGATGCAGGGATGATGAAAACTCTCCAGCGGTTTTAATCTCTCCTAATACATTTTCACGGTACCATCAATGTACTCATTACCTGAGGAGACCCTCAGATCTTTGTAGAGCAAGGAAAACTAAGGTCAGGGCTGCCTGCCAATAAGGTAGCTTGCGTAAAACATCTTCAGTGCTAGAGATCTGTTCTAGAACATGGTGCTAATAATAATGTCAGCAGCAGCTAACCTACGGAGGGGCTACTACATGCCAGGCATGGCTCTAAGAGCTTTTTCGGTGTATTAACTCATCTTTAGACTGCTAGGGAGGTACATCCCATGGACATTTCCATTGTACCAAGGAGGAAGTGGAAACTATGGAGACGTTGACCAACGAGATAGTCACCTACAGTAAGTGGCAGTGACCCGGTGGGGGGGGTAGCCCCCAAGTCTAGCTTCCTAACCATTCACTACCCTGGATTTCTTTAGAATTACAGCAGCAACTCCACATGCCTGATGCAACTTCATCATTACAACTCTGAGTTAGGTACCAGGTACTAGTGCTGGTCCCTACCCTATATCTAAGTGTTCTAAGTCAAGTTTCAGTTGCAATCACGAGGCTAAGGCCGCACAACCAGACAGTCACAGGGGCAAGAGCTGAACCCAAGAACGGCTGCAAGTGAGTGGAAAGGCCAGCAAGCCAGAAGGCTCCTAAACCTCATGGTGGTTGTGCTTCAGCCTGTTTAGGATCTGACTTGATGCTAAACCTTGAAATAAACAGCATGGACTTCTCTGCAGGGGAACTTTTGCTGAACGACTTTAGTCTCGGGCCAGCCTGACTGCACATGTGACAAAGTACTCCACCCAATTTCACAGAAATAAATGAACAAGGAAAAGGGGCATCATAATAATAGTTCAAATCCTGACAAAAACTACTGGAAGTGGGGCGTACAGGTGCAGCAGACCAGTGCTAAAGATAAACGAGGCATTTTAGATCTAGTGGCAGCCCCAAGTAAACAGATTTAGGCAGAGATCACAGGCTCTGATCTCAACAGGGCTGCTGGATTTATGCAGAGGACAGTTGGGAGTCCAAAGGAGAAGAACTGCATGGCCCGCGTAACTCTTGATCATTCCTACATAAAAAGAACCGCTAGCTAAAATGTAAGTCAGTTGGCGTCACCATTACTGGCTTTCTCTTTGGGCGCTGTCCCCTGTAGACATGAGAACAGTATCCTCAGAAGGCAGTGGAGACTGCACTCACTCTGAGACATAACCAACTTGCCAGACTGAAATAGAGACCAGTCAAAAATAGCACAGCCAGAGTTCGGAGGGAAAGTTTAGCACAGTCTCCACGAATAAGGAAAGTAGGAATTTAGGACAGTCTTTGATGAAATCTTCAGAGTATCTGGGGTTGTGCAGTTTTCTATGTGTCACACACGCCCCACACTGGCTCCCATCCAAGGCCCTAAAAATCCTTCTAAAATGTCTTGCTTCTTGAACTCACTTTTCCTGGTGATGCAAGAAGTGCCTCACTCAGGTGCATCAGACCACGAATTGTGGCCTGACTCTGGAGCTGGAAGAAGAGGTGTACATACAGTAAACAGGGCCACATGGACTTCCTGACCCCAGGGGAGAATCTAGAGGTGAGCCTTTTCCTGCTCACCCATCCTAATGTCATCATGGGCCTTCTGGATTCTCTCTAAAAGTGTCCAGTTACTCAGCTTGCTGAAAGGAAGTTCTTTTATTTTGTAAGAGTCAAATGTTTAAAAAAAAAAGGGGGGGGGAATTTCAGAGTAATTATTATCTCAATCAATGGAGGCTTTGACAAACAATGAAAAACAAACCGAAGGAGTGATTTGGGGTTATGGGGCTTTGGGGCCGTTTTGGTTTTTTAATGGCCGTATTATTTATTCAATAGCTGATAGAAGCACATAGTAAAATTTTTAAACCGTTTCAAAAGAGAATAACCAGGAATACACAGTGAAAAATGAGGCTTCCTCGCACTTCAGCTCCCTGGTCCGCTTCCAAGAGGAAGTGCCTGCTGCCAGCTACGAGAAATGTGCACATGTTTTTCTCTTACACAGATGCTTGTGAATTACACAGACTTTTCTACAGTGCAGTTTTCCCCTTAGTAATATATCTAGTAGATCTCCCCAGTTCTTTTGACCAGCTGCAGGGTACTCCTCTGCTGGCAAGAATGAACTATCATTTATTTAGCCAATCCACTACTGGGGAGACGTTTTGGTTGTTCCCAAACACAAGGAGAGCTGCACATCATAACAAAGTTGGGCACGAGGTTGAAACTTCAGTTAGCTCTGCATCTCAGAAGGGACAAGATCATCAATAGCCGGGAGGAGAGCAGGTTTTGGAGTCAGAGCCACTTAATCAATAACTATTATTAGAGCTTTTAGCTACTAGAGAATAAGGCATACTAAATAATTACTCCGGCAAGACTTGATGATACATTGCTTCTACACCAGATGGCCAGATGTACCTATTTTAGTATGGGGATAGAGGAGATTTAACCATTATAAACAATGACCGTTATGGGTGAACTTGGTGATCTCCGCTGAATGCTTTACACCCACTATCTCACTCAATGACACGTCAACCCTTTGAGGAGGGTACTAAATTAGCACTCCACCTTAAAAGAAGAAACTGAGGCACCGTGACAGAGCAGCCGAGCAGGGATTATTAAGGGGAATTTTTTTACAGTTCAGGTTTTCAAATCAGGTAGCTCTGGGTTCAATCAATCCCAATCCTACCCTTTAGCAACTGAAGAGCCTTCAGCACATCACTTAACCTTACTGTGCCTCAGTTTCCCTTTGGAAAAAATGTAAACAACACCAGTATCAACTTCAGAGGGTTGTGGCAGGACCCAGCTGAAATTCTTAAACCTAGCGGCTTAGGATGGAGCCAGAAATAGAGCAAATGCCTAACAGGTGGTGGTAATTGGCAGCCAAAGAGCAGTGCCTCAAAAAGATACCCTCTGGTTCTTCCACCCCTCCCTTAAACACCCAACAGACACACACACACACACACACACACACACACACACACAGACACAGACACACGGGAGAATGATCTCGAGACCCCAGAGGGTGAGCCATAAATACCCAAAGGCAGGGCACACGCAGGCTTCCCGGCTGCCTGGAGGAACATTTTAGGTCAATGGCCCTGGAAAGCACACAGCAGCACCCAGAGTAAGCATTCTCTGGCCAGGCAGCAAGCACGGGACCTGCATGCAACTCTAAAGAGGACGGTATAAATAGCCCTTCTTATTAACAGAGGAGCCTGGCCGCCCAGGACCCCTGGCTGGAAGCCCTCCCTGGTGGGCTTTCCACAGAGCTTGTGGGCAGCGAAGACCGTGTGGCTTGGCAGCAGCTGCTCAAGTGTCCTCATGGCCTCCAGGGACCTCCAACCGGCTTGCTTTCTCTCTCCACCCGGCCCACGATGGACTGCGGTTCCGGGCCTCCAAAATAAAACCACTGCTAAACCACCGCCTGCTGCTTTGCCAGCCTGTGGTTCTCCTCTTGTTAAGGTTTCCAGAGTTGGAGGGAGGGCTGTGCAGGATTTAGGAGAGCTGACAGTTCCTGGGAAAGCCTTGAACCCAGTTAATTTAGAAGCAATTGTGTGTCAACTATGATTTTTTTTCTTTTCTTCAATATCCTTTCCCCACCCCTTACTCCCCTTACTCCCTCTTTCCCATCTGCCTCTACCACGGGTTAAAATGACCTTCAGGAAAGGCCCTTCATCAGTGAGAAGTTCCACTGCTCTGGGCTCTAGGGAATTCATCTTGTTCATCCCAGTGTGACTGCAGGTGGTCATGGTGGTAAAAAGCCCAATCAACTGGCTCTCAAGGATTTGTTTCTTAATAATGTGCCCAGCTTGGGGTGCTATGTGGTTCCAAATGTAGCATAAGGAAATAACAACACTCAGTAGCCTCCTCGTGTGCCAAGCTCTAGACATCATCTCCAGTGAATAACTATGGTACCATTGGTAATGTGTTCATACATCCATGTTGCCAAAAGGGAAAAGAAACACCGAGGTGCTAAATAATTTCAGCCAAGTCCTCATGCCTTGGTTCCTTCTAATGTCTGGAGAAGGTGGCAGTGAAAACAGCAGTGCTTAGGACAATAGCTAGCTAAAGTCAATCCTCATGAGTGCATCAACAGGACGAACAGTCACACACATAATTAAGAGCCCAGGATGCTGTCAGGAGCCTCATCCTACTCAGAAATGCGACAGGAGTTCTTCTGAGGAGGGAGAAAAGTCAAGGCAGAGGGAGAAGGGGGTATTTTATTACGTCAAATTAGCACAGTGACCCACCTCACACTTCCTTGCTCCCTTCACTGGCTGCTGACCTTATGCCAAAACTAGGGTTCTGGCCAGAGTATTTCCAAGGGCTCCTTCCAACTATGAAGTTCTTTTAACTTTGGAAATTTAAACCTTTTTAAAAGACGCATAGAAACTATAAACACAATTTGGAGAATCTGAAGATGGGGCTAGGGGGTGCAAGTATTTTGCCAATTGTACCAAGTGATGAAATTAAGTTTCCTTTAGATAAATCATCCAACAATGAAATAAAAAAATAATAATAAACAAGGGCTTCTATCAGTTACAATGACCAAAACATGTAAAGCACTTACCTAATAATATCTAATAAAAATATCTGACAGTAGAAGCATGGGGTGAATAATTTATGGAATATCCACGTGTGGTCATTTTACATAAAAATTAAGTAGGACATTTAAAGTTTAATTTACATACTAATGTATTCAAAAATGTAAGGGTTAAGTATGAAAAAGATACAAAACTATAAGAAGGGAAAGAAGCCAGACCAGTTTGATCCCAAAATTCTGCCTGTAGAGGTATGTATTTTTCACTAAGTGTTCATAATGATTATGTCTGGTGATTTTAGTCTTTACATAGTTCTAGACTTTCTAAGTTTTCTGCAGTGGTTAGGCAGGGCTTATATAGAAGTTTTTCTAAAGTCCCTGTGGAGCTAACATTCCTGATAACCCTGACATCTATGTTAAAAGCAAAATTCTTTACAGTCAAGAAGGAAAGGGGGATGCCTGATTTACAGGACATTGCACAAGGCAGGGGGGCTGGCTGAGAGTTCCAAAGGCAGTAATAATGCCTGACTCTGGAGAAGAGAGGGGAAAAGTAAGCCTCTATTGTCCATTCTTCTATACCTTTGTTTCCTGGGAAGCAGAAGGAGTGGGCTAGCACATGTGCCTCTGCTGAGCAGGTTGCTCTACCTCCGCCCAGTAAGTGGGGGGAAGCACCTGTCAGGTGTGCCAACACAGTGGGTCCAGAAGGTTTGCACAAATGAGGGGATCCTCCCATATGCCCACTGCAAACCCATGACTTCTCCTGGATGACAGCACACCCATCACTGACTGCCTACGAGGAGGGCGGCAGTGAAGGAGATCAGAAAGCAGTACAATCTGTCATAGGCAGCCAGTTTAGACTCCTGATCCAGGGGAGTGAGAGAAACGGTTTCCCACCTCCAACCAGAGTTTTAGGAGAAAGCACTCACACTTCCTGTAGATTCGGCAAGTCCTCAAAACCAGCAGGGTCAATCTCAGACAGTTTGTTGTAACTCAGGTTTCTGGCAAAGGAAGAGCAAAAAAATAATAATAATTAAATCAACATACAACATTAAACCCCAAATTCAGGAATCTTCTACTCTGCCCCCCAAACCAGGCCCTCTCCTTCATAATTGCCCCTATCCCATACATTATTTTAAGTAACCTTATTCATTCTGAGATTTACAGATATAGCTCCTCCCCACTTGCATCCACGAATAAGTCACCGTGAAAATCTCAAATCACCGAAATTGGCTAACCCCATATGGATTTCAATCAATATAACTGCACCACTTAGCAACTTCAAAGAAATTCTAAGGTAAGTCAGTCCTCTACCTACATGAGAGTGTGGTGACCCAAATGTTTTGCACCAAATCGGGTCCAAGGCTATTCCAAATGGCATTTTAAAAATATTTTACTAAAGCATCAAGTATCACACAGTAGTAAAGAAAAAGAATAGTCAGGCACTGACCCTTTACTGTCTACAAATCAGTGGTTCTCAACCAGGGAAGACATTTGGCAATTATCTGGAGACATTTTTAGTTATTACAACTGCAGGGAAAAGGCGGGGGCAGGGTCGGCTACACACATCTAGCACACGGAAGCCAAGGATGCTGCTAAGCATCCCACAAAAAGCACAGGAGAGCCCTTAACAACAAATCTCCAGCCCTAAGTGTCAATGCTAATAATCAGGGGTTGAGAAATCCTAGTCTAAGCAAGATCTTATGGACTAAAAATCGCTAAGATGCTCACTCAAAGTTGAAGGAACTGCTTAGAAAGGGGAGACCTCAGGAGGCTCTAATCATAAGGCTTTCCATGAACACAACATGCCCACCATCAATGAATAAATACTGGGAGAGACAGTCACACAGGAGAGAGGAGCTATGGTTATGGGAAATCTGTGGCTGGTTTTAACCAAAGGCTCACATACATGCAAGCAGCCTCCTCAAGAAGATAGCACCTGCCAAGATCATTCAGAATTACTTCTCTCCTTTCATCCCCCAGCTATACCCTTAGAGGCACACAAGGAGCAAGCTGATCTGTGTTCAGTCAGCCGAGCTTCTTGGATCAGCCCTCAGCCTAGACCAGCTTGATCTTTCAGGAACAGAAATCCAGAGACATGGTCCAGAGGGGACCTTGGTGTATACTGTGCCTTGCTCCCTGCCACCAAAACACACCCAGTCCCACATATGCCAAAGAGGTCAACAGTATTGATCTCAGCTATTAATTCCATAGGCATTAATGCCAATTAACAGTACTGCAAATCATGAGTTTCAAGTCTATCATTTCGGCAGCACGTAAGTGGCAACTAGCTTTTAAACTTACTCCAGAGACATTCCAATCAATACTAACCTACAGCTGATAGCCATTTCATTGTCGGCTCAAGACATTCATCTAAATAAAAGTCAGACTGCATTTGAAATTAATGGTACATCTGTGTTCAGGGCACAGCCTGAATTAAAAGCAATTTGTCCAGAGATTATGTTACTATAAAAATTGAAGGTGGTAATTTTTTAAACCACATATTGAAGTCAAGCATGAGCTTGTCTGTGCTTGGCGGTATTTATGATCGGGTACACAGAAATCAACAGGTTAGACTTGAAAAAGAAAATCCACACATGGAGAAAACACTCCCACATCAGAAAAAGGACTGGACAGAGTGAAAACTTTCTTCTATTTTGAGCACATGAGCATAAACAAGAGGGAGGGAAATACTGTTGCTGAGTCCAGAGATAACGTGAGTTTACAATATCTACGACATCTGCATCATCATCAGTAATGAGAGTTACGGAGATGGAGGAGACATCAGGAGAAGACTCAGAAGTCACAAAGGCAAGAAGCCTGGAGGGCAAGCAAGTAATGTGGATGGTCACCCTGCCAGGCGTGCAAAGAGGCCGACACAGCAGTACCTGCTTGCCCATCAAAAGGGGCATTTGCTCTTGTCCAAAAACAAGGGCAATGCAGACCAGTCTTCATTTTCAAGAGAAGTTCAAACTCTGAATTCTTAGGTGAAATCCTTTCAATTCTTAAAAACAAAACAAAACAATTCTTCATGGGCCAAACATAACGTTCCTGCAGGCCTGCAGGCCACATCTGGAGTGAGGACCACCAGCTTTTAACCTTGAATTCTGGACAACTGACTCTTCAGGCTATTAGGTTCAAAATGCATGTCTTGTCTCTGGCTTATAGATGTGGCCAGGGGTGGAACCAGTCTCAGGCAATTAACTGGTAAACTATCTGGAATGCAATTACTTCCCTTACTCCCCACCCCAGGAATGGTATTAGAATAAAACCATTTTTAAATCATGACACCCCTTTGGTCTGTCATTCTCTTAAAGAACAGACAAAATTTACTTAAATTTCCAAAACGTTATATGAATCCTGCTCTTCGGATTAAGGCTCCTTGGAAAAGGGTCTTCTGCAAGGTAATCTTACGAAGAAGCTGAACAGTATGAGGGCCTCACGCTGAGATTCCAGTAAACAGCAAAGAAGATGAAGACACCTGTAAGTGGAAATTTAAGCTCTCCCCGGGTCAGCCTGAATGAGGCCACTTTTTCCCTCTGAATGAACTAGAAAAGCCAGGTTATCAACAAATGAGGGTCAGCAGACTGGTCTAAAGGGTCATTCTCCTCTCAAGAGTGCCGATTAGCAATCAGAGAGAGAAGACAGAGGCTGAAGCTCGGATCCCCTGCAACAGCTTCAACTTTCTGCCACCGCAGAGCCGTCCAGCTCTGAAGTCTGAGAAGTGACCAGTCCTAAAACCTGGGACAAGCTGCTGATCTCCAACTGCTGTGATCAGGAAATGGGGAAAATATTTACCGCAGTCTCCTTGACAAATATAATCTGAAACAAAATCCTCAGAGACATTTTCTTGTTTGCTCATCTCACTGAGACAAACTCTCGGCATGGCTCTCTATTGTGGTAAAATATACAAAACATAAAAAGTTACCGACTTAACTGCTTTTTAAGTGTGCAGCTCCATGGTATTAAGTACAGTCACACTGTTGTGCAACCGTCACTACCATCCAGCTCCACAACTTTTTCTTCTCCAACTGAAACTTTGCACCCCGTAAACACGGACTCCCCATCCTCCCCGCCCCCTGGCCCCCTCCACTCTACTTTCTGTCTCTGTGGATTGGACTACTCTGTATAAGACATCTAAGTAGGGCAGCCCAGGTGGCTCGGCAGTCTAGCGCCGCCTTCAGTCCAGGGTGTGATCCTGGGGACCCAGGATCGAGTCCCACGTCAGGCTCCCTGCATGGAGCCTGCTTCTCCCTCTGCCTGTGAGTGTGTGTGTCTCTCTCTCTCTCGTGAATAAATAAAATCTTTAAAGAAAAAAAAAAGACATCTAAGTATTTGTTTGGCATATTTCACTTAGCACAATATCCTCAAGGTCCCCCCATGTTGTAGCCTGTGTCACAATTTCCTTCCTTTTTAGGGCTGAATAAAAGTTCCATTTTGTGTGTGTGTGTATACATATATCCCACATGTTGTTTATCCATTCAACAGCTAATGGACAACTGAGTTCTTTCCACCTTTCTGCTATTATCAAGAATGCTGTCATGAGCACTGTTTTTTTTTTTCTCCCAGCATAATTTTTTATTAAGATATAAGTGACATGTACCATTATACTAGTTTTGGGTACACCACATAATGATTTGATACCTCAGTGCAATTCTTAAATAAAGTTTTTTTTGACCCTTTCACTGTTATGCTTCTTGATATCACTCATTTCTCAACAATTAAAGAAATATGTTTATTCACCCCAAGGATTGTGCAGAGAGGGGTGTGAATTCTCATCTTGGGTCAGAAGAACAATCAAAGGGTTAATTATAAAAAGGGGAAAAAAAAAACTTTCATGAGGTCTTTCTTTCAGGTGGCAGCTGACACGCACACAAATCTAAAGCATCTCACTTATTTCTCCAAACATGATTGCCCCTTACCAGGCCCGACATCTGAATGTGTCTTCAGTTGAAGGTTTCAGATTCTCCTGTCAAAACAATTCATCTGTCAGCAGGACAGATGCTGTCAAAAGCATTTCTGCACCTTTCAGTAGCAGAGAGGGCTGGAAAGAAACCTCCGGGAATTCAGTTACTGCCAATTGCAGCTTTCACTAAACATTTTGTCAGCCATTGTCATAACACAAATTTTCCCTGTTCTCGTACAAAGGGTGCGCAGAGCTTGGAACAATTGGGCCCAGCCATAGATATTCTTTCAGCTAATCCGCTGAAAGATGACCGTCCGGCCCACCATTTGGAGAACACACAAGAGGTACCTCTGTGGAGAATGGCTCAAGTTTTATCCCGGTTTTATCTGTGTCTGAGAAGCAAACTGTTTAACAGTGCGAGACAACAATCTGCTTGCTGAGCGTTTTTCCTGACAAAGACCCCCGACCCTGACCCCACTGAATGAGAAGAGCTAAGTCTTTGAATAGCTGAGCAATCCTCACCATTATGGAAACCTGTGCTGTCCAATTCGGTAGTCACTGGCCAGGCGGCTACTCCCATTCACACGGAAAGTAATCAAGATTACACCAAACTAAGAATTCAGTTCCTTGGTCATGCTAGCTAAATTCCAAGTGTGCAACCACCACGTGACGCTCCCCACTACGGTGAGGCACAATGCAGACAGGAGATTTCCATCATAGCTGAAATTTCTATTAAACTGTACTATATTGGGGACACCTGGGTGGCTCAATGGTTGAACATCTGCCTTTGACTCAGGTTGTGATCCTGGAGTCCTGGGATCCAGTCCTGTATAGGGCTCCCCGCAGGGAGCCTGCTTCTCCCTCTGCCTATGTCTCTGCCTCTCTCTGTGTGTCTCGTGAATAAATAAAGTCTTTAAACAATAAAACTGTACCATATTGAAATCATGCAGGAATTAATACATATCTAAAGTGAACTGGCACTTAAAGAAGAAAATTGGATTTCAAACATAAGTTTGAACTTCCCAATAATTCAAGAGCTTTCTTAAAAATGTGGTGGGAGATGGATACCGACAATATTAGCTCATACATATCCTTTAGGCGCACGAGGTTCTTAACCATCCCAACAGAGAAGACATTTGAAAATTCAATTCACTAAGAAGACACTGAATAAAAAATGCCCTCTGAGTGTAATTCTATAGGCTTAAATCAGTATTTATATAATCTGACCAGCACCTCCCTGGATTACAACCAGAACCACATATTACAAACTTGGCAAACACTATTCAAAGCTGGCAAACAATAATTCATTGACTCCTTGGAGTCGAAGGATAAAAAGTTGTTTGCTATTGAGTAAGCTGTGGTGAGGAAGTAACCCCAACATCGTTACACCAACATAATTAGCACTTCATCCTCAAATACAGGCATTGCTCACAGGCCACTGACTTATCCAGACAAAACCTCCTGCTCAACACATGGCCGTGTTCTTTAACATTAACTGGAATCAGAATTCAAAGTGGAAGCAGGTCCTAACTCTATGACAAGCATTCCCTGGGGAGTGAGGTTTTCGTGTTCAGTTTGGTTTCCAGGCCAGCCCATTTCCCATTACTCAACTGAACCCCTGAACTCCATAGTACTTTGCATAGGTTAAGCCTTCAGGTGTTTGCTAAACTGAATAATATAGCCAGAAAGAGAAGTGTGAAGCAATCCAAAGACCCATCTGGGGAGCCCTCCTGGGGCACCCAAGACTGACCTGGAAACCCCTTATTTCTTAGAAAACCTGGGCCCCAGTCATCTATCTCTTCTTACCTCAAAAGCTGTACTGCGTGCCACCCATTAGAAAAGGAGTCACCTGCTTAGGACTCCGGGGAAAAAGTGATTGGTTTTCAAATTTCAGGGAGTGTGAGTGAAGAAGAAAATACAACTCGTTAAAGTTACTTAATCCCTTAAGCTTTTAAAGCCATTTCTGCTGCATTCTTACCTTCTGAGAAATTATGTGTGGTACACATCGAGTTCCAATGAAATCACTACATTACACTCCCTAGATCTACATTATAGGTTTTATGAGAATAAGGGATTTCTTTTTATACCTACAATATTGAATGCTCTCATCTTGTTTTCTGTTGTGATGTTTTCCCTTCATTGACCAAAAGCTACAACTAAACAAGCTGATAATATGTATTAAAGGTTTATATTGAGAATAATAATAAAATTGCACCTTAAATTGGAATCATTCTTCTGGCAAGAATTCCCACTCAGGAGAAGGTTCTGTACTTGCTGCCATTTTCGTCAGTAAGCTAAGTAGCCCCATATTCCCTAAACTGAGGCTTGCAAAAAGAAACGCATTCTGCAAACAAATGCAAAATCACTCAGATAGCAACTCACTACATACAGCTCATCTTGTAAACTTTTGGTCAGTTCTATTTAAGAAAGTCAGGAATGAATCACAGTTATTTCAATTTCTGAAAGGGTTACATTGATAAATCTCTATGCACATGAGGCCCGCAAGCAACTCAAAAGAAGAGATAATATGCTCTAGCCATATGAGGACTTCACAATGAGTGAAGTCCTCATTTTACTCCTTAAAATCAGCTATAGAAATCGGTGTGGGCCTCTGAATTCCAATGCTTAAGATATTAGCTGACAGAAGCCACCCAGGCCTGCTTCCATAATCCCATAGATCTTATATGTGCTTCTCTATCTTAATGGTTCACACATCTTACCCCGGCCCATGGATAATCTGAATACAAGTCTAAGTCTTTGTCCTTTAGTACCAATCAAGTTCAACAAATATTCAGTGACTACAATGTGTCTACAATGTGTACTGTGCTCTGATAAATTCTGATACAAGTTAGGGTAAGATCTAGCCTGTGATCTTAACGGAGTTTGTAACGTACTGGTCAGAAAGACTCTGAATATATTACAGACTCTGTAAATAATTGCAGCCAAAGGCTCTGATATGGCAAGCATCTTCTGAATGATAGACCAGGAGTTGTAAATTGGTGGCTCTTGGGCCAAGGCTGAACTGCAGGGAAATTATGTTTGTTTGTGAGTAAAGAGTGTTTGGAGAAAAAGTCTTCACCAAAAAAATTAAAGTTTCAGTTTCTCTTGAAAATAATCACTGGGAAAGCATCCCTAATAGTAGCCACCAGCAACATTTTTTTAGCAAGTACTGCAGTTGAACATGGACCTCGCTACTCCTATTCTCTCTCCTAGGCCCTTCTTACTCATTTGCACTATCTTCCTGGCCCTTGTAAGTATTTGGCATCCTTGGTATGGGTACCACTGTGTCCAGATGGCATTCAGAGCAGGAAGATCAATTATGATGAGAAAGGTTAACCAGAAAATGAAAGACCTTAGTGAATTCTAGAAGAATAGAAAAGGAGCATGGTTTTTAAGGAAGAAGGCCAGGAAGTAAGGCCACAAAGGTAAAGTAAAATAAATAAATAAAATGGAAGGACGGACGGACGGACGGAAGGAAGGAAGGAAGGAAGGAAGGAAGGAAGATTTCCAGAGGAAGAAAACAGCTCCTTGTTTATCTACTTGAAGTTTTGACCAAAAGAGTCAAGAGCCCCAGCTCCATGAACCATAATCAGCATTTGCTTTCTTTCTATTACATCCCTTAAAGCAAGAGGTTTTAAATCTGTCTTTCCTACCCAAATCTTAGTTTGGCTGAAGAGACAAAGTAATTGGGTGTGTTGTGTCTCATGCCAGGCTGCAGGGGTGGTCCCAGAGGGAAGCCCATAAATATCCCATAACAGTCTCTGAGTAAATATGGTACATGCATCATTAACCTCTAAAGATTAATTAATTTAATTAAGAGGCACTCTGGCCTCACCAGCTCTGCAGTTAGTGGGTATTTCACAAAGGGAATCTGAGCAGGAAATAGCTGCTGGCCACAAGCTGACCCTCCCACAAACCTGTCACACAGGAACACCACCCATGACCACCCCAGGAGGGGAGAGGTGTCTACAGCCACCATTTGGTTTTGCTGTTACAGAAGTGGCTGTGCAAAGACTTGGAAATGGGGAGGGAAGAGGGGTCAGGAGTCTGGTCACCTACTCTCTACTTTATCATTTCCGAAAAGGGATCACAAATTCACCCTTTCATGGAGTGCTTGAGCTCTATAGGACTTTCCAAACTCATCACGCCCGTAATAGGACTGGTTCCCCCTTGCCGGGCACCATCCATCCAGCACAACAGTTTAATCTTTAGCTCTTGAACACCCAGCCATTCTGTGGAACAGAGGGAGCCTAGGGCCTCAGAGCCAGGCACTCCCTGCCTCATCAATCTCTTGTCCAATGATGCTCTCATGTCCTGAGGTACCAGGCACTCCAGTGTGAGCAATAGGTTCATCAATCATGATCTAGAGAAGACAGAAACGTGGCAAGAAGGCGTGCTCACCTCTGGCATCACACTTAAGGTCTGGATGGAGTTCCTTCAGAGAAAGGATGGAGGGAGATTCTCCTAAATGAAAACTATGCTCTACTAAGGCAGGAAACAGACTTTTGCTTCTGTAGTAGTTAAAAGTCGGTCAAAAGGGACAGGAAGTGAGGGACACATTAATCTGGTGGATAAATTTGGAATCTGCTTCACCAAGTGCTCTGCGAAGTCCACCAGTGCCTTCTGGTCACAGAATACTGTTAAGATACTTACACCTCCACCTGAACCCCTCGGCCCCTGAAATATCTGCAGGAAGATGAGCATCTTATAGAACCACCACTGTAAAATTTAGGGTGTTTATTAAAAGCGTGATGCAGCTTTAAAATTCATTAAATTTGGTTTCACATATGAAAGATGCAAACTAGCAATATCCTATAAGCGTTTTGAATGTGTCCCGCAACAAAATTGTGTAAACGTTGGCACAACCACCAATTCTAAGTGATACTAGGATCAATTTCCTTTCCCAAGACACTGAAATGATTCTCCACTTAATCACTGAGTGATTTCACACACTTCATGCCCTCACCAAAGGCCTCTCAGATCGGAAAATAACTGTTTTAACACAGCCCCATAAAAAGTACTCCTGGTCACAAGAACAGGGTGGTCAAATTCCAAGCCTGTCTTTCTGGCAGAAGGTACAGCCGAGGATTTCGCTGGGATAAAGGGATAAGGAAATTCTACACCAGTGACTCTGGATTCTTCAGAAATGAAACTTTCAATACTCCAATAATATATTACTTCCCGAGCACGACAGACACGTTAAAATATTCAAAACAAACAAACAAACAAAAAAACTCTTTCCCTCCATCTGAGTCATTACATACCCTCCTCAACCCTCTCATCCAGGAGTTTCCCCAAAGCAGGAAAGGGTCAAGGCATTTGGTGGTTTTCCGAACTCCCATTTCTGACAATGCACCCTCCCCTCGAACACGAAGCCAGTCAATGAGAATGAGAGTACACAAACCTCTGGTTAAAGAAACATATGCCAAAAGATTAAAAAAACAAAACAAAACAACTTGGCAGTAACACCTCTGGACACCTAACGATCGAGGTTTGTTGTTGTTAAATAAAGTACAGTTGACCCTTGAACAACATGGATTTGAACTATGTGGGTCCACTTACACTTTACATTACAGTAGTGTCAATGCAGCTTCCTTCCTTAGGATTTTCTTTCCTTTGGCTTACTTTTATTATAAGAATTCAGTATATAATACACATAACACACAAAATATGTGTTAACCGACACATATGTGTTTATGTCATCAGTAACAGTTCTGGTCAAGAGTAGGCTATTAGTAGTTAAGTTTTGGGGAAGTCGAAAACTATACACAGATTTTCGACTATGCAGGGGGTCAGCACCCTTAACTACCACCCCCACTGTTCAAGGGTCAACTGTATTTAGAAGGGTGATTTTAGGCAAATATACTTTTGGGTTACAAAACAGCAATATATAGTAAGTTGCCTAACTGTCTCCCTTAAAAGGGAGGAAGGAAATGAAAGCTTTCTTTTTAAAGCAAATACATCTGTACAAACAGCAGCTTACCTTAGTGTTATCAGCATCTCTTTCCTCCCCAGCCCACACACAAACGTACACACACACTGACACAATTTAAGGGACAAATGACATAAGTGGGTGTAACTACCTTCCCAGGCTAGAGCTGCCCATAAGGAAAAATCCTTCTGGGAAACCAGAAGTTCCCAAGGGTAAATGCTGGAGTCCTTGATCAGTTTTCACTGTAACATATGTGGATCTTTCATTTTTCCAACGGAAATCACACCCACTACTCACTAACGTCTCTGATATTTCTTTGTGCCTGTGTGAAACCCAAGCATCCAAAATCAGTAACGCAAATAAAAAAATCCAGGTGTACTTGCACTTACCATGATACTCGACATTATAAACAGACTAAGTGCAAGGTTCCTTCAAAGATTATCAATATAATATTCTCTTCTTAGTTTTCAACATCGTCTTCCAGATTTTAAATATTCAAATAATATCTTCTAGGTTTATCCTTCCTTTCTTTCCCAGCTATGTCAAACTTACAAATGAAGATCCCTCAGATACAGGGAACAGATCCCCGGTATTAAGTCAGCCAAAGTCAAAAATTGAATTTACCCACAACTTTTCAAGAATACATCCTGTTGTATTACATGGAGGCACAAGAGTATCTCTAGCTAAGTATTTTGAAGAAAATGCAGTTTTAAAAGGTCAGCCTCCTGGCTAACAGTTAAGTCACTGACTTTATTAGCTAGCTTATCAACTTGGGATTTTGTTCTGTCAATTTTTCCGTTGGGCTTTTTAAAGTTTATGTGTGTTATGAAGTGCCTGGCTGAAGCCAAAAGGCAAAGTTTTTCTTTCTACGATTCTAGGATGTCATGAAATGCCAACCACATAAAAAGCCCATCTACATGGTATTCCTGGGGCCGTACAACTTCTTTGGTCCTGGTTGCCAAACCATGGAGAAGACGTGAGGTCAAGGTGTGCCAACCACACAGTACTGCAGCATGCCCTATCGTACACTGCTTTCTGCTATTAAAACATAGTACTTCCTTTTCACTACAATTACAAGCACAAAGAATCAGATGAGGTGTGTGACTGCCATCCTTGAACATATTAAAATTTTACTGTGTCAAAAAGGAAGCTGGCTGTGAAAATGACAGCACCATCATATACTTCCATTTCTGTTTTTTCTTTTTTTAAAATCATTTACCAAGGCCTCTAAAAAGATGCCTCACCTCTTCCACGTGGTCCGTCTACATCCAGCAGGGCCCCATGCGTTGTAACACAGAGAAGCCCTCATATCTGTGCCCTTCCCCATCTCTTCCTGCCCCTCCACTGTCTGCAGTTCCAGGTCACTGACTCCCAAAGGTGTGTCTTAAAGGGTAGGTCCTCGTGCTAAATTCCACTTGCTAAACTCTACTTCGATCAAATAACAAATACTGGCACCTGTGGGATGTGAGTCTGTTTTTAAAGTAAATCACCACTAACAGTGATGAAAGCCCTACCAATAACTGATCATAAGGGACTCCCTTCAGAGTCCCAGTGACAGGTTGGGGAAACCTCAGGAAGACCGCATGTCCCTTGAGATACTCCATATCCTCTCTGCATGCTAGCGAGAGGTAAGAGCCATTCAATTCCCACCTCAGTAGGAAACCAAGGCAGATGTGTCACACCAAACCCAGACATCAGCTACATCAAGGCAGCTGCCCTAGGAACAGGTAGGACATCTTTGCGTAATACATGTGATGTGATGAACACACAAACCCCCCAGTTTCCACCATCACTCCTTTTTAAAGATGACGTAATAAAACTTAACTTGAGTTAAAATCTCTGTTGAGCTTGCCCTAGCCAGGTAACTCCTATCATGGCTTCCTTCTAATAATCTCACTACCTCTTTTTTTTTGGGGGGGGGGGGAGGGGGGCTGATGCTCTTGCATACTTGACACTAACGAAACTGGCATCGCCAAGCCCTCTGTAGTTAGAGGGCAATTTGGTTCTGTGCCACAAGATATAGGAGATCAAACAAAGGATGGTTTGGGGTGTGGCACAGCTGGCTCTGTAAGGCATTCAGCTATGACACCCAACCTGTCCTCCAGCTAAGCCTCTCCAGGCTGGCTTTCTCTTCTCACTCTCCAACACTCAGTTCTCAAATACTATCAAAGCAAATAAAAGACCCTCGGGTCCCAGGTCCAGTTTGCATGGCCACACAAGCATGACTCTGCAAAAAAGCGCCAACAACTTCCTTTACCTGCCCCACACTCAGTGGTGATCGATAAACCAGAGGGGGGTTGGCTTTGGTTAGGTTTAAGCTTGCATAAGCACAAAGAGAAAACCACCCACTCTCAAACCCAGAGAGCTACTGCAGAAAGCACCTGCACAAACCTGTCAGGGTGGTTTATAAGGTCACAAGCACCTCAGAAAAGATCTTTTATTCCTTAGGGCCGTGAGACCAATGGTAGGCCTGCCACACTGCTGGTGTCAATATTTATCTAAGACCTAGGTATTCATGATGGTATAAACCAGGCACTTTTTCAACTTACTCATTCATGTAATTTACCACTACAAAGCCCCCAAACAGAGATGCATTTACAGCTTGAATTTCTTTTCTTCCATTTCTATATGGGAGGCTGGCTGTGGGGCCTGCGGTCTATGTCAGCAACAATTCCGGCAGTTTGAGAATAAGGTGCTCAATGTATTCCAATATCAAATGTCATTGCACCTGAGGACAATAAAGAGAGGGAAAAGGGAAACAAAGCACCAGCTCTCTCCCTTCCCATGGCACGCATGTTTTTAGCACTGCAAATGAGCAAAGCCTAGACCCTGCAGTAAAGTAACTGAACCCCTAGAACCACGCCCAGGCATTTCTAAGTGTGACTTACTCACACTGCAGGATTAATCCAGCAACCAATACCCAAAGGTATGCAATGCTCAAAGGAAGACATCTGCTATTTATTCAATAGCCCTGTCTGGTGGGCCCCCTTCTCCTCACCCTTTACAAAGTCTTCCTCCCTTCACCTCCAAATAAAGGCTTATACACAATTCCCCTTCCTAGGTAAAAGGCAGAGGGGTAACTAGTCTATTCATATCACCTTTAGACCTCCACAAATAGCTGTGCATTGTAGAAACCAGGCTCACAGATGGAATCCTCCAATCTTTCCCCATCAAAGTCCTCAAATCAGTTAGCAACAGATGCTAACTGCAACTCCCTCCATGGGCTGTGCTAGGTTCTTCCAAGGAGACCCACTGCTGAGCTCTTGTGGAGGAGGCCAACTTGGGGTTTTCATACCAAGGAAGCTGAGGCACTAGACAAAGATGGTTCTCTCTCCAGGGACAAATTGTAGAGCTTGCCTCAAAGCCCTCTTGCAAAGTTGCTGGGAAGTGACAGACGTCTGAAGCCAGCTACCTGATTTACTAAATCTTCTTTTCTGACCCAATACACACAATTCTTCCTAACAAGACAGCTATCCCTACCAAGCCCTTCACTAGGATTCTAGACATGCCACGTAGCCTGATAAAGATCATCAGGCTGCTATCTGCCAACAGGTTGTAAATCACTTCAGCTCCTTCCTAAGCAAAATTATGATGGCAAGTGATGAGCTATGATATATGGTGCACGTATGGTCTGTGAGAGGCCAACATTCCTACCTCTGCTTTAAATACGCCTGTTGAGTGAAAGCAGGGAAGCACTGAGCCGAAAATGGTAGCAGCTGAGGGTGTGGTCAATTCTTTTTTTTCTTACATAAAAATATACATGACACTTAAGCAGCCAGTATTTCCTCATGCACATTGAAGTTAATAATTCACAAACCAACTGACATTCAAGGATCAGAAAATGTAAAGGTGGTTAGTGCAAACACTTGTGTTCTTGCTCTTACTTAACAGCTGGTTTATTTAACTGATGGCTTGTGTTGCCATTAAGGGCAGGTAGTACTTCAAAATGTTATTTGTTAAGCTACCCGGGTAGCTTAGCTTCTGAGTTTCACAGTATTCAAACTCCAGTATTTATTTTCCCCTCAGATGGAACAGTTAGACAATGCTCATGAGGCAAAAATACGGGACAAAATTATCCTAGTTTGCTACTTTCTTGTATTCATGCTCTCTCATTTCTAATCTGGCCCCTCCTAATGAACAACCCTCAAAGATACTAATGTACTGAAGGAGCAGTAGGTACAGTTGGAATAGCACTCGTCCTGGGGACCAGTGCCTGGATCTTAGACCAGAATGTCTTCTCTACATGAGGAAGATACACCTCCCCAAAAAGGAAGGCCTGATTCACTCTGCCCTCAGACCTTAGCTCCCCACCTCTTTTTTCTCTTCTGTGTGTGAAATTATCAGGTTATTCTTACAGGCATGGAAAGTACCAACTGAAATTTGTATTACAAATAAACTTACTTAAATTTGGGCACAAGTTTTCCTGATTTTAGAAAATACAGTTTTAAACATAATTTAACAGTTTGAGAAGTCATAAAATAATACATTTTACTTATTCAGGAATAATGAAATAGTCTTATAGTCTGTAATAAATTTTTAAATGGGAAACAATGGTGCCTTTTGTTTATAAATTATGAAAACTCCAGTAACACTAACACATTAATAATATACTATTAGTGTTACATTATAATATAAACATACTATAACAGGATATTTAATACTATTGATTTTTTTTCCATAGGATACTGAGATCTTTTTTTTCAGTAGAGTTGAGACACAATCCACCTCTCTTTCTTGATTTCCCTTAGCTTCACCTTCTCTAAAATCATGCAAATGTATGTTGAGAGTAGGGGAAGGAAGAAGGAATCTAAGGAAGCCTTTGCCAACCACTTCTTGAGTATCTCCACCCTGTTGCAAGACCCAAGCCTTCCCAGTTGTTGGTTGTGGTGGTTTTTCAAACACAGGAAATTGAAGCTTGGAAGTGTGAGTTCTGTGTACAGCCATGGACCTACTACAAGCATGTGAACCACAGCACGGTTTATGAATCCATGATAGCCACAAGGCCACATGCATATCCAGAAGCCTTGTTAAAGAGGTTATACATTAACCACCACACATCTCAAGGAAGATCCTATCACCTCCACCATCTCCACACCTTATACATCCCGCCTTTGAAAGGGCTTTCTGGAAATTGCTACCACGGAGTTTAAAGTAAATGCGAGATGGGTCCATTTTCTAGTTTTTAGGAAATGGCTACTTTTAGCAGGTGCAGCTGATCCTTCAAAGGTATCAAGGGAACCTCTGGGAGGGAAACAATAACACCACACTGAAAATGTGTGCAGAAGAGCCAACCTGGGGTTATTTCTACAAGTGTGTGTAGGTGGATGCTTCAAGGACATAGGGAAACAGTGCCTGGGATAATTCACACAGCAGAAAAGCCAGTGGTCACTCACATTTGGTTTGGAAATTAACAAACACACAAATGCTCATTCAGCACCTGCTGTGTGCCAGGACTGGCGCTGGGTTCTAGGACCGTGCGGTACAAGCTGGCCTCTACCCACCGAGCGTTTACAATCAGGAGGAGAAGACAGACCCTGAGGAGGTAACCAGAGATGTGCTCTGAAGGCTATCCTGGAATAAGATAGCAGCCACCATTGCCTGGACATTCTAGGAAAGCCCTCTGAGGAAATGTTTAACCTCAGACCGGAAGATAAAGATGAGTCACGGAGGACGAGACCACAGGCAAAGGCTTCAAGGGAGGAAAAGGCTTGGCTGGGCAAGGAACCACTCAGTCCTGCCTGGGCCCAAGCTCCAGAAAACCCCCGATACCAAGCAACCACAGGGGGGTAGGGGGGAGACGTGGAGTCATAGGGACCTGTAAGTGAGCCTACAGAAGCCCACTATCCAGAGTGGCAGCTCTCACGTTTAAGACTTCAAGGCCAAGCCCCTCCCCCCCCCACTACCACCACCCTCAGCTTTAAAATGCAGACTTCCAGGTCTTGCGCCACAAATTCAGACTCCAAGGTCAATGGAGAAGTTAGAGAACACCTACCGGCTACCCAGAAGACTAACAGGGAGCCACCAAGTAACCCCTATTTCACTTGTCTAGAGATGGCTCACTGGCCAGTCTACCTAAGTCAGTGGATCGCCAAAGGTAGTGCTGTCAATGTTTTTCCAAGGTGGACCTATAGACCTTCTTTTAAGGTCCCTCCCACCACCTGGAATCCCCACCTCTATCCACTTGGCTCATCTAGAATGGGGCTAAAGAGTAGGAAATTAAAAACAAAAAACACACAGAAAATCTGATCTTCTACATCCAAGCCAAAGGCTCTAAATGCTTACAGAGATTCAGTTCTAAACCCTGCATAACTCAATGAGCCCCTCTCCCTCTGGTTTCTTGTTGTAAAGGAAACGCTTGTAAGGCCTCAGCTTCCTTTCCCATGAAAAGCCACCAGGGCCAGCGTTTTCAATTAGCTGTGTCAGCCCACCACACTGAAGCCGGCCAAGTTCAATTTGTCTTCCCTCCCCCAGCTTCCGGTTGCCACCAAGCACTTCACACCTCCCTATTGTAAACCCGTCCAGAGCAATTACCCTGACTGCCTTTGGACAGCCTCAATACTGCATTTCTGTCTAATTTATAGCTGCAAAGCTCTGTCGGCAAAGGCAGGCTTGCCCTGGAGCAGAGGAAATGCACAAAAAATAGACTTGGCTATAAATGTACATGCACAGCAAGTTTCCTTAGGTTACAGGTGGACAAATCCTCCCATTCTCCTGGTGGAGAACCCTGTGTGTGTGATGAGCTCCCGCAAAGACCCCCAAACCTAGATTCACTTCAAGAATAACCACCATTCTGTTCTCTTGCATTTCCTCCCCTGCCTGGGATTCCAGACTGGGCAGCGGGGTGAGGTGGGGTGAGGTGGGGTGGGGTGGGGTGGGGTGGGGGCAGTAAACCAGATAAACCAGTAAGTACTGTCCATTTTATTTCTACCTGAAGACCTTAAGTCTTTGAAAAAAAAATCTTAAAAATGCACTTTCTCTCTCCTAAGGAAAGTAAGACAGAAAAGCATGTCTACCTGGGGAAAACCCCAAGCCATTCAAAATCGTACAATCTCTTTTTAAAATGACCCCATTAAAAAGTAGGCAAAGAATCTGGACAGTCCTCCAAAAAAGATACACAAATGGCCAATAAGCCCATGGAAGGATGCTCTGCATCACTAGTCATGAGGGAAATGCAAATCAAAACCACAGGAGATAGCACTTCACACCCACTAGAATGGCTATCGTGAAAAACACAGACAACTACTACTGGTGAGACTGAGAGCAAAGAGGAAACTTTATACACTATTGGTAAGTGCATACTGCCTCTGGAAAAGCCTAGCAGTTCCTCAAAAAGTTGAACACATTTACCCTATGACCCAGCAATTCCACCTTAGGGATACACATACCCCAAGGCAAGTGAAAATACACATTCACACAAACACTTGCCCACAGCAGCATTTTGCAAAAGAGCCAAAAAGTGGAAACAACCTAGAGCCCATTAACTGGTGAATAAACAAAATGTGGTGTATCCACACCATGGAATATCATGCAGCCATAAAAAGGAGAAATAGCTGATACGTGCTCTAACATGAAAGAACTCTGATAATATCATGCTAAGGGAAAGAAACCAGACCCAAAAGGCTAGTATTGTATGATTCCATCAATATGAAATGTCCAGAATAGGCAAATTCATAGAGATAAAAAGTAGATATTGCCAGCGGGAGGAAGAAAGAATAGGGAGGGACAGCTAGTGGATACAAGGTTTTATTTTGAGGTGATGAAAATGCTCTGGAATTAGTAGTGATGGTTGTATAACTGTGAATATGTTAAAAACCCTGGATCATAGCTCAGCTCATGTCTTGATCTCAGGATCAGGAGTTCAAACTGTTGTGCCAGGTGTGGAGCCTACTTAAAACACCCTGTATCAAATCATTTAAAAGGATGATTTTCATGGAATTTGAATTGTATTTCAATAAAGCTATTTTTTAAAAAGAAAAAAACCTGCCTGCCTTATCAGACTCTCAAAATTCTAAGGAAAATGCCAACTAGCTACTTCTGTACCACAAGAATGCAAAAATAATTTTCCAAGTGCTAGTAGATAAATGAAGTGGACAGCAGACAAAATACCCACATTTTGAATGGTAAAGCCATGATACCACCTTCAAAATTCCCTCCCACCCAGTCAATCCTTGCTGCTTCCTAAACGACTATGACTCACTACCAGAGCTCTGCTCAGGGAGCCATCACAGGTGGAAAACCTCAGCTGGAGTATTAGCCTCCTGCAGAAAACAAATTCTCAGGATTTGGAAAGAGCAGGGGTTTTTTTTTCTTCTTCTTCTTCTTCTTTTGCGTAATTATTTAATAAGGCCGTGGAAAGCAGGGTTCCCCACTGCCAGCCATTCAAAAATTAAGAATAAGCCAGAAGGCAGGACAAAATGTCACCACAATGGGGAGAAATAAATTAGTTAGATTAAGATGAAGATCTAATTGATTAAGATCTAACCCCAGGCTGCTTTTAGAATCACAGCATGCTATTTCTGGAAAAAGTCTTTCCAGTGGAAAGGTTGGAGACTATACGTTTCAATTTTAGATTAAAATTAGTTGAAGATCACTGAGAGCAGATATAAATGCCCAATGCGCCCCCCACCTCCTTTGCCCTGCTACTAGTATGCTGGTCATGCCTGGACCATAGCATGTCCCCTAGACCAGCAAAGATGTAGTTAACTGGGAAGTCCGAAAGTCTAATGGGGCCTGGATTCTAACCGACATCAAAGAGATTCCAGTTGTTCCCCTTGTGCAATAAACTTCTTTCACCCAACATCATTCACACTTTCAGAGTGCAAAGTTCACTCTGATATTGGTGGCTTTCTCACTTTGTAGCTTTTTTGGCAAGTGCCCCTTGGCCTGGTTGTTCATTAATATATAATCAGAACATTAAGAGCATTGTTTCACCTTCTAGGGAGCCTGTGGCCAATTTAATAAAGCTGACACTGTCCTAGTGTGGAGGAACCACCTTGCAACTAGCAGAGAATTCAGATGCACAAACAGGGCGGGGGGGCGGGGGGGATACGGGATACGGGCCCGCATGTCCGCTCAAAAACACACACAGTTAAGTATTTCACAAGATGTTTTTGATATTCCTCCACGGCAAAGGGGTAAGATTAAAATGCTTATCTCACCGCAGAAACTGACCTGGTACTTCTTTCCTTTTAATCCTTTCAACAGCAAATTACTTCTTACCTTTAAAACCCTTCCAGGAAGCAGTGACAGCTGCGGCCAGAAGACAAACCAAAGAGAAGGGAAGTCTTCCGTGCCACCAGACAGTCATTGAGGATGCGGGTTTAGTGCGCTACTTTTACTTTTCAAGTCAGACACACACAATGACAACTCACTTTCAAGACCATGTTTACTTTGCTCAAAGCCACATTCTAAACACGGCCTAGTCTGTAGAAGGGAAGCAGCGTACAGTCCAACCTTGTTTATGCTCCAAGTAGGTTTGACAGAAAAACCACATCAATTTGTTTTAAAATAATTTCCATTTGCTGGAAGCTGTTCCTGAAGGGTTCTCCGCCACGCTAATCTGCTCTGATTCCTACCAGCTGTAGGTACCAGGCACGCCAGCCCCAGGCAGGGCGGCTTGGGCACAGGCAGGCTGGCTCTGCAGGGCTCAAGCGGGCTGGGGCTACTTCTGGGTATCTGCAAAGCCACCGCAACATTCCCCTCCAGAACACATAATCAACTTCAGTTTAAGAAGAACACAAAAACATTTCCTAGGTCAGATTCAGAATCTGTGAATCTGTGACGAGCCCACACAGAGCACGGTGTTCTCGGCAGTGACACCTGGGGGAAAGAGGCTTTTCAGACTCTAAGAAACACATCGTCTCTCGAATTAGGGATAGATCTGTGGTTCAAGCCCAGAGTTCACAGATGAGGCCATGAATGAAGTTCATTTATTCAGCTAACTCTGTGTCAGAAAAAGAAGGAAATTTAAAAAGGAAATGTCTGTGAGTAACATATGCAAAGATCTTCAGCCTCATCATCCAAAGAAACGCACATTAAAATAATCCAGTGCAATTTTCAGGTATTAAACTGGTGTACGGTTACCGAAAATATAAAGCAGCATCTAAATGTTCATGACGGTGTGGGGGAAATGGGTACAATTTCATATGTAAATTGGTGGCCTCGTAGGAGCACCAGTGCCAAAAATCTTAAGAAGTTGTATATCCAGGGCAATCTGAATTTAGTAACTCAGCCTATGGAAATATGAAACGTATAAACATATATGTATAAGGATGTTTACCCTAGTTTAGGAAAAAACTTAGATGCCTAATATCAGGGAAAGTTGAATTATGCATTAAATGGTATTTTTAAAAATGTTTAATATTACAGAAAATATTTATGATATTGAGTCTTTTTTAAAAAATAGAATTACAAGTGTATAGCAACCTTAATTTTGTATTAAAAAATATAACTCAACCGCAGACATATTCATACTCCAGAGTGATCTGGTTGGTCACTGGATAATGAGATCATTTTTTTTTCGTTTGTAGTTTCCTCTTTATTCAACAGACATGTCTACCATGTGTCACCAGAATATCAAAAGTAACTAAAATAAAGGCATGGTAACTAGACTATAGGTCAATAGTATAAAATCCCATTTACATGAAATCATGTTCCTTGACTATCATAACTTACTGGGTATTAAAGGACCCTCCTACAAGAAGATCTTGATACCATTAAAATAAACATTTGAGGCAGAGCTCACTGAGCTGAACACAGTTTTCCCCACTACTTGTTAGCATCTCCAGGAGACTGCCCACACCTGAGGTCCATGCGGAAAGGGGCCAGATTTAGAAATCTATCTGCTCAGAAGTCTCTGGCCACGGAAGCTTCTATAAACCTAAGTTGCTAGTTTGGATTGAACCAAGGAGGGCACGGTAACCTGCCCTCAGTGTTCTCACAACTCACTCCGGTCAAGGAGAGCAGCCTTTTCCTCTGCCAGCAAAGAGCGAGAAAAACGACCTTGGCCTGACCATCCTTTTTGTCAAAGTAGAGGTCTTTGGAAAGTAAAGAAGAGCCAAGCAACCCAGACCAGCTGCCCTGGCCAGGGCTCAGCATAAACTGAGCAGAATAACCACAAGGGGAAGGGTGTCTAGACAGCCTCAGTCTAGGTAAGAAACAACCCTCCCCTGCAGTGTCAATCCTCAAAAAACAGACTCCAAACATCAGCTCTAGCAAAAGAGCAGATGAGAGGCCATGTCGACAGTTGGGAAATGCACTGTGGGCTCCCTCGCCAAACACAACATGGAGCAGAGCAGCCGGGTCCAGCCCACCTGCCAACGACAGCCACCGGAGATCCAGAAGGGAAATAATGCCTGGGGACCCCGTGTGGGAGACAGGTCACTTGCAGTGTTCAAACCGAACAGGAGTTTCAATAACAACCCCTGGATAGGGGATTTAAAAGCCAGCCACCTTCTCACAACAGAGGAATGAAAAACAATCAACTCTTAATGTGGCTCGGAAATTGCCTATCTTTTAACTCCAACTCTTTGTTTCTTCTTCCTTTTCATTGTTCTAAGTCTCTCAACATTAATATTTCGTGGGGAATAGAGGATACTATCAAGCAGACAAGGTATATTTAGAAAATGTATAGACAAATGAGCCTCTGGGAGGTCTATATTATCCTAAGTGTTTGGGAGATGTATCTCTATAGGGTTTATAGGACCACGTAGAATGAAGACCAATGGCTCTATCTCCATCAATATCTGTACTCAAAATATAATGTGGGCCAGTTTCTAGAAATACAATGGTAGGTCAGACACAAAACCAGTCCCTGCTTTCAGGTAAGATTATAGAAGATGGATTGGGGGGGGGGGGGGAGTTGGAGAGTTGGAGAGTTGTCGGTCAACTCATCAATTCTGTATAAAGCCACTACACAGTTCTCAAGGCAGAATTCAGTAGGAAGGTCAGGAAGAGTTTCTAAGGGACAGCTAAGGGGGGACAAAGAGGAGTTTGCAACGCAAAGAGGGAAGAACATTTCTCCAGGCAGAGGGAAGAGGATGTGAGAGACACGACACAGGCGGTATTATAAGGGCATGGAAAAAGTCCCACGTGGCGGCCGGGACCCAGGGAGCCACAGAGGAATAAACAATGAACACTGGAGAGGTGGGTGGACAGCCAGAGCTTTAGGCAATGGGAGTCACGTGTTGCAATCTGTGACTCTGCGGAGACCCCGTGGCTGGCAGGGGAAGCGAAACGGAAGAAAATTCTCCCCATGCCCCCAAAAATCCGCATACCACAATGAAATAGTATAGGAGAAAAGCTGGATATAAAATGTATCCTACAAAACTACTGAGGAATTCTCCCTTTCTTCCTTTCATCATCTTTGCTGGGGTCTTTTTTTTTTTTTTAAGGTGAAGAGTAGGGCCCAGAGGGTCACTGGTGGCCACCACGGTCTCCCAGGACCACATATATCTCCCAAGGCTGCAGGATTCAAGGCATGCCAAGGATTTCAGGCGGAGTATAAACTCCATCAGCAGGCTAAACTGTTTATATGTTCTTGAGTTAAAAATACACCACTCAGGTCAGCGTTAACACCAGGGCCTTATCACCAAGGCCGTTTGTAAGCTGGTTACACAAGGCCAGCCTACAACTCGCCCATCTTTTAAATGTGCCTCAGTCTACAAATTGTCTAATGATACATCAGTGAGATTATAATAAAGCCACCAAATATACACGCATTTGAGAAAAACACTTTCCAAACCCAAGGATACTTTACTGTTTATAAATAGTTTACTTTTTTGATCCCTGAGCATATAATATTCGCAGTTGCTCCAGAAACCAAAGAAACATGGAACAGGAACACAAACCACAACCTAAGAGAAACAATAAACAACAGATGGTGAGACATATGCGCCTGCTACCACCCCCTTCACCAAAGGGGCACACCAAAAATGGATTCTGACACATGAGTCTACCAATGGAGAAGCATGCTCTTCAAGATCCCATTCAAGACACCATTTATGGAGCACAGGCTGCTCGGCTACAACTGTGCTAGGTGCTTCAGGTCCCAAGGAGTTGAAGGACCGATCCCTGGACTCCAGGAGCACGCAGACTTGAAAGGGAAGCAAGACAAACACAAGAAAACAAACAGTACTAGTTTCTACCATAGTCATTCTAAGTACCAGCATGGAGTGTCAGGTTTGAGTTCTGACTTTGGCAACGGCTAGACCCTGAGCAAATCAGCCAACCATTCCCGGCCTCGTGTATGATGCAGAGGTATTACATTTCATAGAGTTAAGATGATAATTACATTAAAGGACAGGATTCCAGCTGCAAAACTGTAAACTGCTATTACTGCTAGAATTATAACAATAGTAGCTAACCTTACCCAAGCTTCTGCTATGTGTTAGGCCCTCCTCTAAAAATTACAAATTATTTCAGTTTTGTCCTCATAACAAGTTCAATGAGATGGGCATTATAATTATCCTCAGGTAATGCAAGAGGAACCTGAGTCAGTTGCCTAAGATCACCAGGCAGCCTGGACCCCAGAGCCACCACTCTGACCATTGTGTCACCCAACAACATGGCTGCTTTATCCCCATTACCACCGCTCCTCACAACCACACATGTGGAATGAAGGGGGCTTGAGGACACGGTGAATGAGGACATAGCATTATCTTCCCCCAGGAGACCTTGAAACGCTGCACTGCTCTGGGTTTTTCATTGGTGACCATGGCTTGGATTTATTTGAAGTGTTTAAGACAAATGCTTAAGTCAGTTCAGACCCAAGTCACATTCGCCTCAACTAATGATTCTAATTCGTTGATGTTTACAAAATTTTTTAAAAGGTCATGTGTCTCTAAACAAAGGGGAGGGGTCCCCATAAATAAGTGTGGCTGGCATGCTGCTTTCCATATAAGGGCATGTCTATTTTAGGTATCACAATCTCATGTCCAATGATTCTGCCAATTTCACCTCAATGCTCATTTTTTTTTGAAACTCTGACTAGAATTTTCCAACTACACTGTAACTTTAAGCTTTTGTGTTTCTTCTGCATTTAAAAGAATGCCATTTCCCAATATATAACTCCCAGATGTAGAATTCACAGATGATTCATCTCACAGAACAAGTGTTCGGAGACATCAGCTCCAAATAGAGGAAAAACTTGGAATTCCCTTCTCCCTCAAAATAAGAACTCGCCTGGATCTGCTCTGCTCAACAAAGTTTGTTTTCAATTATATTTCCAAATTCTTTTAACAATAACT
The DNA here is from genome assembly GCF_003254725.2 of Canis lupus dingo. NCBI lineage: Eukaryota > Metazoa > Chordata > Mammalia > Carnivora > Canidae > Canis > Canis lupus. The sequence goes on along the minus strand of NC_064262.1, from coordinate 25,140,580 downwards.
GCATGGCGTCTGGCACCAACACATCTGATTCTTTGAAGTGGTTCTCAAGCAGAAAGGAGAAAATAAGGAGAAAGGAAGGGAGGACCATCCATAATTTTTGTTTTAGGTCAGATATTCTCTCAAAAGTTCGCCCTGACATATAAAATCAAACAAACCACAAGTTATGACTTCTCACTGAAGGTCCATACAAGTCCATTCAGACTCACCTCTGAATCTATCCCTTTACTCATCAGCTAACACTGGATGGAAAAACAGGTCCTCAGCACAAAGAAACAGGTCCTCTAACTCCTTACATCTAAGTTCCAAAAGCACCTCTGTTAGGTCCTCCACACAGGTTAATCAAGAGTAATCACACTTTGGGGCTAAACCTCAGATGCCCTTTGAAAAATAATGGAAACATGAGCTCCCTTCTGCCCAGAAAAGATGCACCTAGCCCCAAGAAGGAAAGGCATAGGGCAATAAACAAATAATTGCCAGGGGATTCTTAGGTAAGTGAACCTGAACAATCCCTCCTACTTAAAAATCAAAGTGAAGGAAGACAGAGATGTGTGAAAACTTACCTAACTGGAGAGATGGAGAAGCCACTGAGAGATGACTAGATATAAATAATGAGTGAACAAGGTCAAGTGAAAAACAGAGATTATGTCTGACACTGACAAAAGGACTCACATAATCATGGGAAGATTATTCGGTCTATTTTGATCAGAAAGCCCATGAAAAAAGGCCATCTTCAGGTCTTAAAAGGGGACTGCTTAAAAAAAAAAAAATTCTAGTTCTTTGGATTATTTCCTTTAGCCTGAAAGTAGCCCCTAATTCCTGTTAAACTTCCTGTCAACAAGTGCCAAACCACTAATTGTACCTCCAACTTTACTGCATTTTAGCTGTATCCCCAAACAAGCTTCCAAATTCCAAGAATTTGTTCTAAAGAAAAAAAGAGAAAAACCCAAGAATTGTCACTGACATCACTAACGGACTCCAGGTGACAGTGAAGGAGGTATTCAGATCACAAAATAAAAACATCTAGATTCTGTATGATAAAAAAAGTCTTTTAAGGAGTCAGGTGATGATAGGATCCCAATTTTCAAGAACAGCGCCTAACAAAGAGCAAACCAATGAAAACACAGGCAGATGGGTAGCTCTGGAATTAACCTGCCCAAAAAGAGTGAGCGACAGACTTTGAAAATTGGAGAAACCACACCACTGGACTACATATATTAGGCTGTTGAGCTTCTGCCTTAAAAGATACACACAAGACATCTCCTGGTAAAACGGTTAAAAGCTACTCTGATATCCACTATGTTCATACCATGGAGAACCAGCTCAGAAAGGACAGGCCAGGTGGTGTGTAACTGCCCTTCCTCTGGAGAGGACTATGGAAATCCATCCAAGATGGCCCATCTAGAAATTCAGGGCAGTTTATCAGCATCGCTTACAACTAACTTCCTTTATCCCAAGTATGCACTGAAGGCTTGCTTGAGAGAGATGCTGCCCCAAGGTAAGCAGAGATAAGCAACTTTGGAAAACATGCCATTAATTTATTTGCCTTTTTTTTTTTTTTAACCTAAATCTTAAAAAGCTAAATCAAAAGTCCAAAGTAGGTCTTCATTAGCTTCCAAAGTTTTGAGTTTTCCAAAGGGAAAGAAAGAGGCAATGGCCAAAGAAATACCATGGAATATTTGCTCTGCTTCAATAACACCCAAAGGCCTATTCATTCAGAAGTCCTCACGCACACCTCATTTTCCTTTGCTGCCCAGGTACCCATTTGAGGATTCTGCTCAGAACTGCCAGACATACAAAGATCACTTTTAAGGAAGTATGCTAGACACACAGTTCAATTTTCTAATTTGTACCGTCCAATGAGTAGTAAGCTTATTTCCTCTTTGCTTCAATTAGGAGAGAATCATAAACCTGAAAATAAGGAGTCTTAGAAGTCATACATCCCTTTCCAGAAAGGAAATTAATTCATTAGCCCAAGGTTACACTACCGATCAGGAGCTGAGCTGGGACAAAACCCCAAGGTCTCCTGATACCCAGCTACAGGCTATTTTTTCATCCTACCACATTTCTGCCTTCATAGCCTTAAGAAAATTAATTTTTCCTTTTAGTTCAATAGTTTTTAATCCCTCTTTGGTCACGAACCCCTTTATGAAGCTTCATGAAAATGTCGCCTTTCTGCCCAGAAAGATGTACTGAATTCCAAGATTTCAGATATAATAAATTTCCCTAGACCTCCCCCCACAACAAATAATATTTGAGGTCAGCCAGTCTTTATTTTAGGAGCATCTGGAATTCAATATAATTTAATCATTTCTAAGTACTGTTTCAAATGAACTTGTGAAAGAACCCAAAAATCTCCATTAGAAGAGTTCTTGATTTTTCACTTGGGCAAAGCACGGCCCTTGATGAGGTCAAATCACCCGTGGCCAAGAGTCCTACACAGACACCAAATCTGAGCAAACATTCAGAGGAATTTGGGACGAGGCAGGCTTTAACAGCTACACAACATTTCAGTTTGCTTTCTGGATCTCCTCTCCTCCAAAGACAGAAGGAAACCCCAGCCCCTCCAGACTGCAGCTTCTGCATGCATCCATCACTTCACTGCATCAACAACCAACTTCCTGGAAGCAATGAGCTCTTCTGGCTGTTTATAAGTTTTGCAAGCACTGTGAGCCTGTATGCCAGAAACTCACACCAGCCCAGGTGGAGAGAGGAAATCACTAACAACAACAAAAAATAATTAAAGGTAAAACACAAACTACAACGTAGGCAAGTTGCATGGTGATAGACCACCGTATCACACCGCTGAAATCAGATGAAGGAATGTAGTTCTCCCAGATTGCAAAACAGATTATTAAATTCACAGTCAAAATTTCTTAATTTTAAACCCTCCCCCCCAAAAAATTTTTTATAAGGCCTCTGGCATGTACTTCCACTTTTTCAAAGGTAGAATTCACTGTAAGATGGTATCTAAACAAATATCACAGAAGTTTAATTAAGCTTACTTTGTCTCTGAGTTTGACATGACCACACTGCACAGCTTTTAAAACCCCTGAACGCCCCATAATCAATATGGAATTCAATTTTCACAAATAGGATATGGAAATCATTCAATAAACCAGGATGAGCACACAATCACAAACGGAACTTGGAGACAAGGAACTCCCATTCAGATTCCTAACGAAGCAGCAGTCAGCATAAACTCTCAAAGGGTCTCTCCTAAATAACAACAGCAGTGCAGGCTGTGGAGAAACTAAACTTCTACAAAACAAAACAAAACAAAACAAAACCAAACCATTCTGCAGCTACTTGAAGAAAAGCATTTTCAAGACTGTGAAGTTTAAATCAAGCACAGAGGGTTCCAGGAACCTAGTTCTTTGCTTTTGGAGGATTTTCTTCCAGGGTGCCTCTCACTCTATTTAAAGCAGCTTCAAGTAGCCACAGCTGGAGGGTCAGGCCTTGCAAAGTAAACAACAGTTAACTTGGTTCAGACTGGAGACCTAACTACACCCAACGGCTAATTACCCCTCTATTAACCAACAAGATCTGAAATATCACTTTTTAAATGACCCATTCGAAGTTATGTTTGTTCACAAGTGGCTTCTAATCAGCAATTAATAGCATTGTAGAAACATCTCAATGAAGAGCTATGTGGGGAGAGAGGACAGTTCAAAATTGCATACTCCTGGCAAAGGCCTATAGGACCAAAGAACTTTCTAAGCACCTCCCAGAAGAAGGAGGGGGGGGGGAATCCTATTCTTAGAACACACAAAGTCAGAGTGCACACAGTACATGCTCAATAAACATTCTGTAAAGACAGCTTAACCAAAATTCCTTTTGGAAAAACACACTTAAATGATGTGGGGTTTTTTTTTTTCCCCAAAAGTTGTTCAAATTTACATTTCTTAAAATCACCCTATAGTGAACTGTATGGTATGTGAATTATATCTTGATAAAGCTGTTCATAATAATAATATCTGATACATTTACACATGAAATGGTATGTTTGGATTTGCTTCCAAAAAACATGAAAGGTGAAAAGTGTGTTGGGGCACAGATCAAACGGGAGGAGCCATGGGGTGATCATTGTTGAAGCTGGTGGATGGTACAGAGAGTTCACTACCTCTCCCTATCCACTTCCAGAGATGTCTGGTAGCTCCTTAATAAAAAAGGTAAGAAAAGATACTCAAGACCAGCAGACGTTGCCTGGTCAAGTTCTCTCCAACCAGCCCAAAGCGCTAATGTCTGATACACAAATGCTTTCAAGAAAGCAAAGAGCTCTGCAACTATTAAGGTTTGGCAGAAAGCAGGATTATCTGTCCTCCAGTTCAAAAGTTAGATACTTCTCAGAGTCTCTAACAGGCTATCATCAAGAATGCACCAAGAGAGAGGATTTATCAGCGTAATGTATGCTTTAAGTGACAAATTATTTGAATGACAGATTATAAATTGGTGGAAGGAACAAAGGATAGGAAGTGGGGGTGGGGGGTCACTTGCTAAATGCTGCATAAAGGAGCCTCAGAAGATGATGATGCTGTGGATTTTTTTTATCAGCTTAAAAAAATCCTCATTTTCACCTTGTTTCTTAACAACTAGGTAATTCTGCTTGCTGGACAGACCCTCATTCATTTCATTCACTAAATTCCTAATAATGAGACCTTGAGGAAAATACAAAACAAAACAAAACCCTGCAGATCTTAGAAGATTAGAGACCTGTCCACCACAGAAGTTTAAAGAATAATCAATGCGAAGTGCTTAAAGAGAGACAGACCATGCTTTCTTTAAACTCCCTGAATGCCACCTTTTGCCAAAACAAACTGAACAAGCAGTGATTGGAACCTGCATCCTGGTTCATAAGGAAACCAAGATGTATTAGGACTTGCAGAGATGAACGGATTGGTTGTTCACACAATAGGCTTTACCGGTTATGCCAGATTAAATAGTAATAAAGACGCCAACAATCGTAGCCGTTCATGTGGGCAAGGCTGTGAATCACAGCCATTCACTGGGGAAAGGACACAGGTACAGGTGCAGAAGGAGTAACAGCAAATGGCTTTTCAGGTGGCATCCTTGCCAGATTCCAGACATGACCCTGTGCTCACCACCCGTGTCCCATACAATATAGCTGCAAACAAACCAAAACAAATGAAAAATGTCAGAGCTCTTCAGCTCTCTGTGTACAACCCAACAATCAACACCCCTCACCCCTCCTCCACTCTCAAATATTTCCAAAGAGAAATGGGTACAGCGCAGCATTCAGCTGGCCCCAGAGTCTGAAACCTAACCCCTGCCTGGAAGGGCGCACCTGCAGGCTTCCAAGCTATCGACCTAGAGGCACGACCTGCGTCTCAGTAGGGTTCAGTTTCAGTGAAACCAGGGAAATAATAGGATAAAACTATTAGTTTAAGGGCCTCTCACTTCTCTGCCTCCTTCCCATAGCCACCTCCCAAAGGATAATGCTAAAGGAACAGAAGTATTTGCACAACTGGAATACATTTATAAACCACCTCAATAATTTTTGCTAATTGTATAATTTGTATAATTTGCTGCAACTGTTCACAGCTTCCCGCCAGCCCTCCAGGTTGGCCTAAGATTCCCAAGGGCATATGAAATTTTACTTGTTTCACTTTATACATATCACCAAAAACTTCATGAGAGAAGGCTGCATGGGATGTGAGCCCTGCCACCTGCCAACTCCAAAACAGGTCCTCATTTCGGACAAGTCAGCTTTTCCTAGGAAGCATCTGTCACCAAGAAATCTGACGTGGGGGATCCCTAGGTGGCGCAGCGGTTTAGCGCCTGCCTTTGGCCCAGGGCGCAATCCTGGAGACCTGGGATCGAATCCCACGTCGGGCTCCAGTGCATGGAGCCTGCTTCTCCCTCTGCCTATGTCTCTGCCTCTCTCTCTCTCTCTCTGTGACTATCATAAATAAATAAAAATTAAAAAAAAAAAAAAAAAAAAAAAAAAAAAAGAAATCTGACGTGGAAGGACTGGCCGTGAGAAGATGTAAACCTTGAGTTACTGAGGCTTTCAACTCGCAACTGGGCTCCAGAATCAGCAGTGAACTGACAGACTTATATTGAGGAAGTGGACTAAACACATGTGTATCTGTCTTCACCGCAGCTGCCACTTGGACTAATACAATCCCCTTTATTAGAGATAAAGGAAGGACGTTTGCCCCAAATCACACAGGAGCTGTGGGGTGGTGGGGCCAGGGATGGCTTCTCGAAGTAATTTGCAAATCTCTTCATCACAGTTCCCTAGTGAAGGGTGTGTGCCGGGTGTGATCACCAGGGATGAGGGTATCCACATATGAAACAGAGTGGAAGTGAAGAAAGCTTCACCCTCACCCAGTCTCCTCCCCACCAACAACCCAACCCAATACCCAACACAGGGAATGCTCATTTTGAGGACAAAGACAACTGAAGGCAAAACACAAAAACGCTTGAAACCCAGTGAAATGAAGGAACAGTTTTTTAAGAAACCAAGTGACTTCTGTAAGCAGCTGGGCTTACAGCTTGTGTTTCAGAAGAGTATACAGAACATACTTGGATAAAAACCACATAGAAAGTATTAGATTATTAAAAAAAAATGTAATAATATAGGAACATATAAAGCAAAAAAGTCCTTGGATAAGAAAAATCCAGAAGCATACTCCCTCCAAAAAATAAAAAAAATTAAAAAATTAAAAAAACGAGAAACAAAAACCAGCATAAAAACTGGCAACTTCTTGGGATCCCTGGGTGGCTCAGAGGTTGAGCATCTATCTGCCTTCCGCTCAGGACATGACCCCGCGGTCCCGGGATCGAGTCCCACATCGGGCTCCCTGCATGGACCCTGCTTCTCCCTCTGTCTACCCCCCGCCCCCGCCTGTCTATCATGAAGAAATGAATAAAATCTTTTAAAAATAAAAATTAAAAAAAAAGATTTTCAGTCAAAACTTTCTTAGCCACAATCATGGAATTGGCCAATTAACTGGTGAGTCTGTACTATTAAACTCTACTATTAGTTATATTAGTTATTAGCCTAATTATTAGTTATTAGTCTATTAGTTATATAAAAAAATAAGTGAAGGTTTCAAGTGGGTAAACTACTGTGAAAATTTTAACCTTTGGTCTTTAAAGTCCTACTTCTTTGCGTGGGAAGACACGAACAGATCTGAGCTTCTTAACTGATTCTCAAACTTGAACTGGACACATAAGCAGAGGACAATCACATTACTGACACACAACATGAACTGAATCCATGAGGCAGATGGAAGGGACCGCATAGGCCCAAGGTCATGCATAAGTCATAGAAAAACACCACTAACAGTCCCTGAATTTCCCACAGGCCAAGGAACATTGGGGATTTTTAGATATTTTCCCTCCTCTGCCTGGGAATTTTGCTTCTACCCCTCCTCCCTCTTGTCTCAAGACAATGCCTTCAGCCTTTGAAACTGCATCCATTGTAAACAGCTCTGAATATTAACACAGCCCAGAGTCCTGTTGGCTTTTAAAAGACCCCCAGGGTTTCAAATTGCAGTTTCTGAGGAGGGGGAAGGTCCCCAACGAGTAAATGTCCCCAAGCTCTTTCAAAAGGAGTTGAAAATTAGGCTTGCTTAGGAAAACCTGAAGTCCTTCAACCTATGGAGTAAGTCAGAAGAATCCCTTGGAGTTTTAAACAAATGGGGAAAAAGAAGAAAAGACGGTGGTACAACCAACATCCATTATTTACTTACAGAGACTTTAAATTCAATGAATCCCTTTTCCAGACTTGTCTCTCCTGTGGTTGTCACTTTTAAAATAACCACAGGCTATGTTAAATAACCTCCCCTTCCCTGACTAACAGGCCTTCAGGGCTTCAGCAGGTGCACAGAACTGGGCCAGGTGCATTGTTAAGTGACACAAAACCCTAGTGGCTCTCTTGCATTCCTGTCCACCCTGAAAGGGAGGATGCTGAACAGCCTTTGCACCAAGGAGACACTTCTGCAGAATGGGGGAGAGGCCCTTTCATTGTGAGCATGGTCTCTGAGGGAGAGAAAGGTCAGCCAGAGGCCATCCCAACGCGCTCAGGGCAGGCTGCGTGGGGAACACAGGCAAAGAAATGAGCTCTGCAGGGAGAGAAATCTCTAGCCAAAGGAGCAGAGCTAGATTGCCGGGACATCGGGACATCTAGTAGGAAAGAGCTCTTATTACATTGAAACATCTTCAGTTTTTTGGAGATGATGAATTATTCCTGACAATACATTCCAGAGTCCAAAGTTTGTGAAATCTAGTGACCAAATGTAATTATTGAAAGAGATATTTTCTTTTGAAAACGGTCCCTGGGAAAGGGGGCATGAACAGTTCTGACATCCTGAAGGCAAGAGGGGCACTGTGTGCCAACACAGTTCACTTATTTGGGAACCCGGGAGTCTCCATACGCTTCCTAATTTCACAGTATTCACAAATTTGGATTTTGATGGCTATCATTTCATATCAGAGGGACTGAAATAGTGTGCCTTTCTCTCAAGGCAACTAATTTTATTTGCCAGACTTCCCTTACTCAAAACAGGTGTCAGAGAACTAGTAATAGACAAACACTGCATCTTGGAGGGGAAGGGAGACCAGGCTTCTGACACTTGTTGCAAAGGAAAGGACTCTGAGCCCAAGCTAAATGTCCCCAAAACTCTGAAAGCACTTGTACCTTTCAGATTTTTGGCCATTAACCCATATTCCCAACAACCCTTTGTCCATCCTCAGAAATTGGATGATGTCTGATGAGTTCTTTGTAAGTTATACAGGGACACAAAGAGAAAAATGGGCCGAAGGGAAGACCTGAGGACAATCCTTACAATCATCAACTTCTTACACACACACACACACACACACACACACACACACACACATCTCACCTGAGGTTCTGGAACAATCTGGTCATCATCAATGATTTAAGTCAAATTTAAGTCTAATTTGCATAAACAGGATGGGAAGTACGTTCCAAATCCTTAATTCACAACACCCTGCACACCTGGCCCTTCTAGCACAGCTGTAAAATTTGAAAGACAAAGGCCCTCTTTGCTACACAACTACAATGGCAACCTCTGGCTGGTGTTTATTTTCTAATGCAATCTTGAGCACCACTTTTTGTGCCAGAACTGACAAGGTTAGACTTAAGCCCCCAGGTTTGATACCGCAAATACCTAAGGAGACATAATACAAAGAGACCCAAATCAATACACTCATCTGAATGTGGCTCCGGATAACTGCACGAGGAGTCCTTGAGTCAAAATCCTGGCTTTCAAATGCTGTGTCACCTTCCCTCCCCAGTAAGAACGACTGAGAATCTGGACTTGCTCCTCCGGGGCCTGCCCTCTTTCCAATCACAATCCCATAAGCCACCATTCAGTCCCAGAACAGTTACACTAGCCACATACTGTGCTCAACTTTATGCCACAGGGAAGAGTCTAAGGTAAATTGTATTTAATACTGCTCAAACAGCTTCTGAAGCCCTGCTCTCAAAAATAATTTCAAAGAAAGCAAACATCTAAGTTCTAAGAAGTTCAACTTCTTCTAAGGTTCTGGGAAGTTGGAATAAGGCTTGGCAATGCTTGGTGCTATTTATGAATGTGCTGGTTGGACTATGCCAATCTCACCTACGTAATGGGATGGCAGACTCAGTTATGGCTCAACTACTACAACCATAAGTTATTGTGAAGACGTTATCCTCAGGCTCCAGGAATGAACGCATTTTCCCTTCTACCACTGCCATTCCATTTTTTTCCTATTCAAACTGCATTTACATTTACTATTAAAAAGTCTTACTTTCTGTACACTAGGCCTAGGAGCAACTCCAAAATTAGATGCTCTGTTTACAAAAGTTAAAAAAAAAAGTTCCATAAAGCCACAGGTCCCCTTCTATCTCCAACCCATAGCCTGAAATTGTTTGAACTAGCTGCAGTAAATCTAGTTCATGGGGTTATAAATGAGCTCAAAGCATTTTCTAGACACAATGGACTGGGAGGGTATAAACTTGGTGAAACTACAAGATATTTTATTTTATTATATACAGAGACTTTCTCCCCTAAAGTCTTGCTGAATCATAGCCAGGAATTTAAACCATATAAATATCCCGATGGAAAACTCAGAATAAGACTAATGACTTAAATGAAGAAATCTGGTCTAGAAAACACACACACACACACACTTCATTTTTCTTTAATCAGAAAAAAATGACTTCACACATATTTTTCAAAAGATACCCATTTTGTAACATGGTATTGCCACATACTAATCAGAAATCACCATTCATATCTCAAAATCTAATCGGTTAACACCATAATCAGCATGATCAAATCTAGTGAGGCTCAAAGCAGGCAGTTTGGAATTTATTGGTCATCAAATGTGTGAGTAAAAGAGAAAAGACTGCAATTTAAAAGGTACTTATGTCATGTGAAATGTCACTCCTAAGCAACAGGAAGCCCCGAAAGTGGCTAGTTTTGCTCCAAAAATTAAAGGACAAGGCAAAGTGGATCTTGTGACCACCGGGAAGTGCAAATAAGAGGACACCCTGTCCTCTCTGCGCAGTCACCACTTCTGTACTAAGTGCCTTCCCCACAATGCCACTGACACATGGCACTGGTAGTCATTCTTCCAACAGGTGAACACTTCAGAAGTTATTCTGATTCTGCCCACATGATTTTATTTTAAAAACTATCTTAGTAATATGTAAAGGGAAAACCACCATACCCCAGACTGCCCCAAGTAAACAGGATTCTATCTGGCAATGCTGGGCTCTGTCTCCCACTACTTAACAGCCACCTCCTGTATTAACCCCCCTAGCCCTCCCCCCCCCCCCCAAGACCACTGATTTTCACGAAGTCAGTGAATTCCACAGAAGCAGCAGAAAATTGCAGAGAAAAACCTAACCCCAACAAAAATCCAGTTTCAAAACTCCACAGTACTTGATCATCAGGCTGCGTGGTAAGTTACAGATCCACGTGCCCGGTTCCAGATACCCAGACCACATTTTCTTAGACCAAGCCACAGGTGTCGTTTAAAACTTGTGTCACCAGTTTTCTCTTCTTTAAACTGGTGAATGTCATGCCTGAGGTTCCTCCCGTGCCCCTATATGTTCTAGGAAAGGTGTCCAATTATGCAACTGAAAAGGAGACGATTCAAGCGAGGCCTTTTCTAGAAGGTACTGCTAGTTCTGCAGAGATGCTTAATTACCCATAACTGGATAGGATTTTTTTGACTCTCGAACCAGATTTCTTAGAATAGAAAAGCGCCTATTCTATTCTACTATGTTTACAGACGTCTAAAGCGGTTTCTTCCTGCCAAATCTCCTGTAAGTAGGGTCCCACTAAAGTCGTCACAGGCCGAGATCCTGACAGCCCAGAAAAGAGCCTCTTTCAGGTGAAACAGACAGCTTAAATTAGCAACCAGGACCCTGGCACCTTCTCCTGAAGCAGCACTACTCCTAATTTGCACCATTTACGGGGGAGAAATGAAGTGTGGGGCTCCACCCCACTGCATCAGGAAGCCCTACAGGGCCCCTAAGGAATAGACAGGAAGGGTCTGGAACACAGTTCCCTAATGCCCATCAGGTGGAAAGGGATCAAGACACCCCACTCACTCTCACTCACACACACACACACACACACACACACACAGCAGTCACATATCCAGGAACTTTGCAAGCCCCCAAACGTGGGTGTAGGCAGGCTCGTACCCCTGCCAGAGCCAAGTCAGGCCACCACGGTCCTGTGGGACTCGGAGGCAGCTACGCACACGCACTCTCACTAATAAATAATGTAAATGGAAGACTGGAGCCAAGAGTCACCTTCCTTCGTTGCGCACTGGAAGGCGGAGGAGCTCACACACCCAAGAGTTGGGTTACAGGTTACAGGAGAGGGGGAAAGGAAAAAAAAAAAAAGAAGTAGAGACCCGCAGACCCCAGACGGGCTTCCTGACACCCTCGCTTCCAGATGTTTCCCGCTCTGCAGCGCACACACGCGCGCACACACACACGCGCACACACACGCACACGCGCGCTCCGGCTCCCCGGCAGTCGCTCACCTGCAGACCCCGCGGGTACCTCCCGGAGCCCACCGCCCCGCGCCCACGCCCGCTCCTCGGCGCCCAGCCTCCCCGCCAGCGGCCCGTGCAACCCGGGGGGGCAGGCACCCCCGCCGCCGCGACTCCGAGGGCAGCGCCCGGGGCTCGGGGAGTGGGCCGGCACTCACAGGCTCCGCGTCCAGGCGGGCAGGTCCCCGGGCAGCGCCGCGAAGCCGCGCCCGCCGCAGTCCAGCGAGTCCCCCGCGCAAGTGCAGGCGGCCGCGCAGGGCGCTCGCGGCTCGGCCCCCGCCGACCCCGGCCGGAGCAGCAGCAGCAGCAGCAGCGGCAGCGGCGGCGGCGGCAGGACCGGACGCGGCGAGCGGCGCGGGGCCCCGAGCGCTCCCCGGACCGGCCGCGCCATCTTGTCTGCAGCGCGCGGCGAGGTCCGGGCGCGGAGGCTGCGAGGCTCCCGGGGGGCGGGCGGGCGGGCGGGGGGCTCCGCGGCGCGCTAGGCTCCGCGCCGGGGCATGGCCGGCCGCGCTAGTCCGCCCGCGCTGCCCGGGCCGCTCCGCAGCCGCCGGCGGGGGCCGCGAGCCCCGCGCCCATCCGGGCCGCCCCGGCGGCGCTCCTGCAAGCCCCGGGCTCCCGGCAGCAGGGCAGCGGCTCGGCCGGCGCTCCTCGCCTGCACGGAAGGCGCTCAGTCCCGCAGCCCGAGCCGCGCGCCCGAACGCATCCTCGTCGCGGCCCGCAGCGCCCCGCAGCGCCCCGCAGCTGGACGGCGCGGTCACCCCCGGGCCCGAGCGCCCCCGCTGTCCCGGCCCCGCAGGCTGAGCGCGCGCGCGCAGTTCCGGGCCGCGCTCGGCTCCTCCGCGCCGCGAGAGCCCCGCCGACCTCGCGGCCGAACAATCAGCCGCTCGCCGCGGGCCTCCCGGCGGGCCCCGACGCCCCGCCCCCGCCGCTCGCCCTCACACACCCCCTGGGCTCCGCGCCCGCCGCCTCCCGCCGGCCCACGTTGGACACTTCGCGGCGGCGCCCGCCACGCCCCCCGGCCCGCTGCTCATTGGCTGCCGGAGACCAGGGCGACCAGGCCGCGCAGCCATTGGCGCGCTCGCCGCGGTCCCGCCCCCGCCCCTCGGGAGGCCCCGCCCCTCGGGAGGCCCCGCCCCTCTGGAGGCCCCGCCCCGCTCCCTTTTCCCACCCTAGGTGTGAAGGGCGGGGGACCCGGAGGAGGCGAAAGGGAGAGGCGGCCTCCGACCCTTAAAGGGGACGTGCCGTCTGGTGGCGGAGAAGCCGGCTGCGGGCTGGGGAGTGGAGGCGAGACGTGCCCTCGGGGTCTAGGGGAGGAGAGAAAGTTGATTAAGAGGGTAACGCCTCCGCTTTTGCAGTTGTCCTGGCCACCCGCTTCCTTCCCTTCTCCCCTGGCTGTAAATAGGGCCGGGGATGGGGAGCAAAGTCTGTGCCCACTCGCCAGGCGCCCTGCGAGACCCAAGGCACAGATTTCAAACTCCGCAGATTTCCTACCAGTCACTTCAAGAGGGCTGGCCGCCTTCCTCTTCGCGCAACTTGGAGCTCCGTCCTGCTCCTGACTCGTTCTTGACCTCTCAAATCCAGCAGTGCGTCCTCAGTTACCAAAGGGAGCGTGGGCTGCAGAAACCAGGTCTCAAAGGTGCACACACACGCACGCCCGCCCCTAACCCTCGCTTAAAGGGTACCTCTGAAAATGCTCCAGGCTTCAGATGGAGAGTTGCTTTGTTTGCTCGTTTGTTTAAATATGAGTGTTTTTAAGCCGGTTTTCAGGAGACAGAGTAGAAGGGAAAAATAGTGATTGTGGCAGATCTTCTAAGTTTAGCCCTTACAAGTCCGAACATAGTAGCCATGTGTGTCCAAACCACCGTGAGGTCGAGCGCGCGTGTACACACACACACACGCACACACACACATGCAAGCGTGCAGTGAGAAAGGGGAAAGGTTAGCACCCTAATATATAGCTGCCCCTCTGGGCGTTTTGGTTTTTGCTGGTGTCTCCCGTCCCTTTCCAAGTGTATGCAAGTTTCTAACATAACTGCACAAATGCAGCAAGTCAAGTCTTTCCAAAAACACTTGCTCCAGCAAATGAAAGCTGACTTTGTGTTTTATGGAAACGGAGGAGAAGAGCTGCTGCTCAGAAAGAAAAAGAAAAAAAAAAGCGAAACGTGTTTAAAGGGTTTTGTTACCCATTTGATGTATTCTAAGAGGGCTTATCTTAATTGAGATGTTAAACTTTGCCTCAACCAGAGGAGCATGTCTGGTGGTTACTGGTTTCCTTTCTCCTTATTTCCCTCCTCCTCTTCTATTTCTCCACCTACCTCCTCTGATTAAGTACGCTATCAGATATAATGGTGCCTCGCTTCTCTCTCTCTCTGTCTTTTTATGCATGATCTCAGCAGTGATGCCCAAAGCAATGCTCAAATATGTGTGTAAATCAATCCAAATATGATTCCCAAGAAACACTATCAGAAAAATGTTACACCGGACCCATCTACCCAGGGCTTTAATCAGTTTTTATGTTTCATTTGTAATCCACATAAACATACACCTTCCATCTGGACAAGAAGAAATGGATCTCTGTGTTGTAATGCCTTTCGGCAAAATAATAATAAACCTAAGAATGGAATTTGAAGGGTCCCCAAATTTATGAGGTCCTTTATGTCAATGTTTCTTAAACTTTTCGAGACCAAGGAACACAAAACAGTAATTTATGTAGAATACCCATGAACATTTCCTTAAACAAAACTGTCAGGTCCTCCAGCCTCACCCCTACCCCCAAATGAAACAACATATGTGGCAAAAAGATGTTGAACTCATTGAACCTCTTGAGCGGCTGACCTAAAATTATCTTGCAGGTCTCTTCCATAGAAGTATTATAAAATGGATATTTATTGTCAGATGTTTTCCAAATGCTTGTGAGCGTGCCCGTACGATGCTCTTTTGGGACACTGAGATTCTGGAAGTTGGGTTTGAGACTCTGCAAGGTAAGGGTGTGCCTACAAATGTAAAGCATCCCCTGTGGTCTAGTTACCACGCAGCCAGAGAGAAGCATTCCAAAACCAAGGAACACTTGGGGGGACTGGGCGCCTGAGCCTTGGCAGTTCCTCTTGTCTACAGCAGAGCATGAAGTCATGTCTGCTCCCCATACCATGTATGGAAGTTTGCCCACATACTAGCAACCTGCTTGTGATTGAGAGTGTGAGCTTGGAGAGCAGTGATGTTGGGCTCAGGAGAGAATTCATCTGTGGCCACAACCTGAGATCAAGGAGACCTGAACAACAACAACAATGACACATTTCTAAGGGAGTCCGCGTCCCTGCTTATCAAAGTGCAAGTCTTGGCACACTTAGCACAGAGCAAGAGTGGATTTGGTGACTCTGGGTCCCCATTTTCCTTGACTGCCATCTTCACGATTTTAAATAGTTATTTATTCCTTGAAGGGGTCGTGCAGGGATTTTAGGTTTTCTGGTTCATTTTAACCTACCAGAGACCAATCTCCGGGGGTCTGCATGGAATCAAATCCCCAGTGAGAATTGCTACATGTCTCTCTTAGCCATTAAACCTCTTAAACCCATTGAAAAAGAGAAACCCCAATTTAAATAGCCTGAAATCACTAAGGGGGGGGGGGCGGGGGGAGGAGCAAATGATAAAATAACAAGAAAGCAGGTTGATCATGGGAATTACTTTTTTTTTTTTTAAACACAAATTCCAGAGGACCGAATTATGGCAGTTTGTTACAGTTCTGGGTGGTGATAATTGGTGGTTTTATAGAACACTGAGATTCAGAAGTGCTTTCTCATTGTTAGAAGAGGCTTTATATCATGTTCAGTACATTAGAAGAGCACCAGGGCAGCAGTCAGAAGACCTGGATTCTAGCCAGGCCTCATTACCCATGAAACCTTGCCTTCAGCCTCAGTTTTGTCAAATGGAAAACAAAGATAATGGTACTTCTGACCTGAGTGCAAAGACAGTTAAGGAAGGATCCATTTTGATATAGAACACGAGGGGCAGTTCAACTGTTTAGGGCTACATACACTTAAGGCTGATTTGTAAGGTGTTTTTGAATCATAACACTGGAAAAAATTGAGAGTCCATATACATACGACACATGGAAAATTTTAGTAGGTGCTTTCAGCATAAAGGTTTTTTTTTTCTCAGGGATGCCACAAAGGGTTAATAATTACCTATAAAACCCCTGAAGACTTGCAGGGTGATGACAGCCCTGCTCTGAGCCTGTTTTGTATCTCTCTTCCAAGGAAAATAAAGCTGTGTACTCATTAACTCCTTCCTTGCAATAATCTTGTCAAGGAGATGGATTGGTGGAGAAGGCTAGAGAGGAAGCCAATGAGTCCAGGGTTGGACTGACTCTAAGATGATCCATTTGGAGATTTCTGTCCCCCATTCCAACATTTTCCCTGGGTGGAGGCAGGAAGAGGTGTGCTTTGTTGAGCAATCTCTGGCTGGTGGAATATTGGTTAATGCCCAAACAGTGCCAAGCAGCAGTTGCTTCATTTCCATAGATAGACTGCTCACCTGCGACCCTGCACATGTCCCTGCCCCCTTCTACAGAGCAGCATCAACTGGGCCCCAAACCAGTGGTTTCTACCTTCTACCACAGACGAACCTGCACGCCTGTCCTTGCCTCGCGAATTTGTGATTGTAACTGGTTCGCTGAAAGGATAGAGAACAATTTTATGAAAGCTGTCAGCATTTCAAAATTTTGAGAGTCTGGAATGAAAGTCAGTATGAGAAGCAGCCTCTTAGCCTCAGTGATGAAGAGATGCACTAATTACATCATCCACAGGGACTAGACCTCTCACCCTCCCTCGGCTACCTTTCCAGTTGTCACTTGGAGCAGCACCTGAAAGGGGAGGAGGGATGGAAAATCATAGTTTATACCTTACTGCCAGCAACTGAGCAGCAACACTTCAATGCATATAAAAGACAGCACATTTATCATAACTTACAATAATAATCTTCGTGAAGTCATACACCTTATATTTTTCAAAGCACTCACATCACAACAACAGCAACCATTTACTGAGGACTTATTATGTGTCTGTCACTTAGCTGAGTGTTTTATATACTTTTTTCATTGAGGTTGATGTTGAGAAAAATGCTCCAGGCTACACAAGCTAATAAGTGATAAGGCCAAGGTTCCAAGCCAGCTCTGTGGACACCAAAGATCCATTATGACATTTGAGCCTCATATATTTTGAATATGGTGGTTGTTATAGTTCCCACCCTATAGATGAAAAAGCTGAGGTTAAATGATTGTGTCAAGGTCACATAGGATCAAGAATAAATAGAACCTTCTTTTTTTAAAATAATTTATTTATTTACTGGGCAACCCGGGTGGCTCAGCAGTTTTGTGCTGCCTTCAGCCCAGGGTGTGATCCTGGAGACCCGGGATCGAGTCCCACGTCGGGCTCCCTGCATGGAGCCTGCTTCTCCCTCTGCCTGAGTCTCTGCCTCTCTCTCTTTCTCTGTGTCTCTCACGAATAAATAAAATCTAAAAAAAAAAAAAAAGGTATTTATTCACTTATTGCAAAGAGAGAGAGAGAGAGACAGAGTACTTCAGGGAGTGGGGAGGAGCAGAGGGAGAGGAAAAAACAGACTCTGTGCTAAGCATGGAGCCTGACTCTTGGAGCTGAAACCAAGAGTCAGACACTTAACCAACTGAGCCACCCAGGTGCCTCTAAACAGAACCTTCTTAAATCAAAGTTCCTTCTCACCCATCACCACACATGCTTTATACCCAATACACATCTTTAGAGGTGCATCATAATGCTTGTTTCTCAAGGACTTTGTGAAAACGGACATAATTTCTTTCCTTTTCCATACTTGCTAATAGCTTTCCAGAATTTCTTCTATGATTAATAAGCTAACATTTTATGGTAAATATATTGGCCTCTGCCCCCACCATACACAGCAAAACCTGTATAGTTATAATGGTTAGTATTTACAGAGCACTTACTATGCATTAGATATTATTTCACATTTCACATGATGGTTTAATTCCAGTAAAGTCGCATGAGGGTTTTATGAGGTAGGCACCCTGAAGGTCAATTCACATTGGAGCTACTGAGACTCTGGTCAATCCGATTACCCAAGTCATGCCGAAGTTAGGGATTGAATCCGGACCACAAAGCCTGTGTCTAGCAGTCATCCAGCCGCATCCTTAACACTCTCTATTTGAATTATGTTTTGTGCTTATTTCTTCTTCTGGACCCGCAGCTCATGAAGTTCAGAGTCTGCATCTCTGCCCTGTCTTGGTATCCTGTTGTCTAGCACAGTATCAGGCTCGTGGTTGCACAGAGGTAGCATTTGCTGCCCGAGCCCTGCAAGCTCTGAAGGAAAGGACACTTGCCAAGCACCCCGTTCCATTTATTCAACAAGCTTGCTCTTCAAATGCATGCACCAGCAGCAGCAACATCCCTGGGAGCTCATCAGAAATCTCAGCCCCCGTCCCAGACCCATGGGATCAGGATCTGCCTTTGAGCAGGGCTCCTGGGTGATTCCTTTGGACACTTAAAATTAAGAATCATCAGTCACCATAGGTACCCCACACACCCTGTGGCCATCTCCCCCAATACTGCCACAAAGATAAGCTCTTTGCACTTTGTGTGTTTTTATGAGCATGCGTGCATGTTTATGTTTTCCACATTTTCACAAGCCCTTAATAAAATAATTTCAAAAATATAGGCAAGCATGTGGTTGGCATTACTGCCCCTTCACTGAGAGCATTCGATACATCTGCTGCCCTTGAGACTTTGGTAAAGTCCTCTCGTGCTGTTCAACTCTCTTGTTCTTTGAGATGCATTCAGACGAGAAGCATTTGAGAATTTTATGGGCTGTTATATTTGTTTCCAAAAGGGCAGTTGGGTTTTTGACACATTTCAAATGTATCATAAACATATAGACAGACACACATTATGTGCCTTTCACTGTCATTTTTATCCTTCTGCCACATTGTTTACGTAATCATTTGAGTATTCTTATTTCCCGGAGGGGGTTCTGACACCCTTCTTGGATTTAGATGCTATAAGTCAAAGAAATGTCTTCGTCTTGTCACTAGTCACCCCTTCCCTCACCACTCCCACCTAAAACCCACTATTCTTTCTTACTTGGAAGTGCACTAAGATGCAGAGAAGGCAAGCAGGTTGATGAATCACCTCCAGAGATGGCCATTAATTTCTCCCCTCTCTCCTGGGCTCCGGGAGGGCTTGTGACTTGTTTTGACCAACACAATGTGGAGGAAGTTACGCTGCCGGTTCTGAACCTACCATCTTCCACTCCTGTGTTCTTCCTACCCTGAGCTGCCATGTAAAGAGGCCTAGACTGTCCTACTGAATCACAAAGGCCCTGGAGGATAAGAGACCAGGAGGAGGGAGAGCCTGTGAGGGAGAAAACAAAACCAGTTCAGCCAACAACCAGTACCATAACCCCAGACACCGGAGTGAAGCCATTTCGGATCTGTCAGCCCAGGGCAGCCTTCAGCTCAAAGCAACTACAAGGATGAACCTAGCTGGCACCACAAGGACAGAGACAATTCATCCTCCCTAAGCCTCGCCCAAATTCCAGACCCACAAAATGGAGACCAATAAAAATGGACCTTGGTTTAAGCCGCTAAATTTTGGGGTGATTTGTTATGTGGCCACAGAGACCCGAGGCAACAGGTGTGACTAAGTGGACATGCAATAAAACATGAGTGGATTTCTTTTAGGGGAAATAAAGTCTAATCAAATAAACCTGTCATTGGGAGTGTCACAAAAATTAGTGTTATCAGTTGACCTTGCTGACACGTTTGTCAGGATCCTTGATTGAATGCAGCATGCCAACCAGCTGATGCAGTTGAACAAAGCTTCGTGGATGATAAATATTCTGGTTCTTTAGCAGGCCACAAAATGAGCTCCCTTTTTCCTCTCCTGGAAATAGGTATGAGAGAAACACACCATATTGCCTTATTTAAAAAAGGTAGGTTCTCCCATTCATAGCTAACAGCAAGGTAAAATAACTAATTGGATGGATGAAATCATTGAAGCCCTATTATACTCTTCCTAAAAATATCAGGTAAGTCCAAAAGTCCTTCTCTTTCATAAGAGACTTGGGGATAAGTCTCAAAAAATGGAATCCCAGCCCTAAGACAGACATTGACATACGGATTTTGGGGGGTAGGCATGATTGGTAGGGGGTCAGGGAGGTAAGAGTTGTAGCTCTTGGACACAGACTAGCTTGCCTACCCAACAGCTTATCTTTAACGTCCGCAAGGCATAGCTTACCACTTCCCTATGTATTATCTTGCTCTTCCCTATATATTATATATTCTCCAGCTCTCATTTGTCAAGAGCCTTCACTGTGCATGGCATGGGGAGGCATAAAGTAAGTTAGCTGAGCCCCTGCCATCAAGGGGTTTACAAACTTATGATTCTGTTGACTGCTAGATCTCCAGCATCTACAACCGTGCCTAACCAACAGTGTCTGACCAATAAATACTGTTGAAAGAATAAATGATGGAATGAATGAATGCTTTTCTGTACATGAACCTCATTTTCCCACAAAGACTATAAGCGAGTCACAGGAAAGCAGTCATAGAATCAAAGATGAGTAGAAGACAAAGTGACCTTCGGGATCATCTAGAACAGTGGGTCAGGACCACCCCAGACCTGCTGGATCAGAAACTCTAGGGTGGGGTCCAGCAGTCCATGTTTTTCAACAGGAGATTTTCATGCACAATGAAGTTTGAGAACTGCTCACCTAGTCTAAACTCCTCGTTTTACAGATCCAGAGGAAGGATAAGATGGCCTCAAAGCAATGCAGCTAGTTAGTAGCTGGAAGTTGAACCGGCCTGACCAACCATGAATTGAAGGATTCCCAGGTTACATGACTTCCAGTGCTAATCCAGAGTAAGTTCTAGGCAAATAAGGACAAGTTGGCCACCTTAATTAGAACCTTAGTTTCCAACTTCACATCTAGAACCCTTTGCCTGCCATACAGCTAACCTACGTAAGAAGTAACTATGTGCCCGGGAAAGATTTGGGTGATTTCAATGTCTTCACTCACTTAATCCTCTCAACAATTCTTTGAGGCAGGGACTATTATTATCTTTATTTTTAAAAACAGAACATTGAGACAGAGAACGGATAAGTATGGTAGTCCACCTTATCCATGGGAAATTCCTTCCAAGACCCGCAGTAGATGCCAGAAACCACAGAGAGTACCGAACCCTCTATATGTTTTTTTCCTGCATATACACACCTATGATAAGGTTTAATTTATAAAATAGGCAGAGTAAGACATTAACAACAACTAAGAAAAATTATAACAATATAACAAGCTATATGAATGTGGTCTCTCTCCCTCTCTCTCAAAACACTTTATTGTGCTGTCTCACCCTTCTTTGTGTGATGATGTGAGATGATAAAACACCTATGTCAGGAGATGCAGTGAGGGGAATGGTGTAGGTGTTGTGATGTAGCGCTAGGCTACTATAAGCCTTCTGATGATACATCAGAAGGAGGATCATCCGTTTCCAGACCACAGTAGACTGGAGGCAGGGCAGATGCAGGGCAGGGGAGTGGTACTCTGTGCAAAACTGTGCAAAACAAAACCCAAAACTGTGCAAAAACTGTGCAAAACAAAACCCAAAAATGTGGGTAATGGGAGACCACTGTAATGTGCCTAAGGTCACTGAGCCATGAAATTATACTCCAGAACCTGAGCTCTTAACCATCATTCTTAAACACTTTCTATTTAATATAGTGGATTCCCAGCTCCTTTTCTATCTTTTTTGGTGACACTTTTAGGAGCAGTTGTTTCCACTACCTGTCAGCCTGTTTGGTATCCCACTCTCTCTAGCAATAAATGGAACCATATGGAAGGGACTGCCTGCCACCCTGACTTGCACAACGCCCATCCACAGAGATGGATGTGTCAATTGAATGTTGCGGGAATCAGTAGCAAGTTGACCGAATGGCTGATTGAGGTGGGTTTTCAAAAGAAAGGGGATCCAATATTAACCAAATATCTGCCATGTTTTGGCCACCATCCAAGTGAAAAGTGGGCGAAACTTGGCTTTCAGTGGGATGTATTTGGCCCAGTGTATTAATTTTCAACATCTGAAGTTGACCTATCTTTAGAAAGTAAGCATGTGCTTATAGTTTCTGCCTGCTTACCCTGGAAGGCATCTGAGCTTTCGACTATGATCCTAGGCTTTCCCTAACACTAATTCATTTATTCTTTACAACAAACCTATGCAGGAGGCATTCCCAACTACTCTTCTAGATGGAAAAATCTGAGTCTTGGAGGGTCTGGGTAACCTAGCCACGCTCATAAGCTCGTAAGTGGGAGAACAGGATTCAAGTCAGGCTAACTCTTCCCTACCTCCATCCCTCCACCACACCACTCCCTTAGCCACTAGATTTCTCCAGGAATCATGAGAACAAGAGAGCCATCTTGTGTTAGATAAAGGGTCCACTTTACAAGGGTGAGGCTTCCACAAAAGGTCTCCTACTCTCAATATAATCAATCCAAGTGAATCCCAGGGGTCTTCTAGATGGTTCTTTCCCATGACTCCCTGTCTTTGAGGAGAACATCATGTTCTGGAAGCTAAGTAGGAGGAAAAGTCAACTATATCAAATAATTTTGGAAGGATAAAGTGAGAACTGAAAACTGACTAATGGATCTCACAAAAAAGATTTCATTGTTGACCTCGACAAGAGTACTTTTTGTGGAACACAGATCACAAAAGCATGATTTGAGTGTGAAAGAGAGAACTAAAGATAAATATTGGGCACAATAGGGACAGATCATACTTCTGAGGAGCTGTACTCTATAGGGGAACAGTGAAATTGCCTTGGTAGCTGGAGACAAAAATGGAGTCAGAAAATTTGTTTCATTTTGTTTGTTTTGAGATGGGAGAAAGAATATGATATTCGTAATGATGGAAATATTCTTATATAAAATGGAAGAACCAGTAATGCACAAAAGGAAGAGGAGAAGTGTGGAAGCAATATTCTTGAATGCGCAAGAGGGGATGGATCCTAGTGGACAGGTGGAGAGGTTGGTCCTAGGTAGAAGAACCTGAAAGCTGATGCAGAATATATGGCAAAGAAGCAGGTGGCTATGGCGGTGTGGGCTTTTGGATGTTCTCTTCAAATTGCTTCTTTTCCTGATTGACAAAGGAGGCAAGATCATTGAGAGAGAGAATAAGCGTGAAGGTGTTGGCAGTTTAATGAGCCATTAAAGATTACCAGGTAGCATAAATATCCACTGGAGGTGAGAGGGCGTGAATTAAAGTGAAACCGATCAGCTGGGTTGTGTGTTTCTCTAAATTCAAGTGCTTGTGCTCCAGTGCAGGTATGGTCTGGTACTGGATGTAACCAGGACTAAATTTTTGCCAGGGGAGCATGATGAAGCGGTGAAGGAGCAAGGGGGCTTGAAGTTATAGGCTAGGGAGTAATTACAACACGAGGCCATGGAGCAGGAAAATGGCAAGGGACTATGAAAAGGTAGTGGGATCAGCGGAATAGGTGCCAGGGGAGTTGGAAGTGATTGTAGTCAGATTGCTACAGGAAGTGAGCTGGGAGGCTCGATGGGCAGGGGTCACTCTAGTTGGCAAAGATAGGTTGGGGTTGACCATGGGAGTAAGTAGCTGAGTGTGTGAGAGCGAGGTCTGGCACTTAATAAATAGTCATCGACTGTTGGATGAAAGTGAAATCACTGGAGATAATCTGATTCAAGACCTGAGAGGCCAGTGTAATGGAAAGATCATTTATGCAAATGCTTATGAGAAGTACCAAGAATTATGATGGGAAGATTATTGAGAGGGTGGCAGTGAGCCAGGAGCTAAAATTTCAGGGGTGAGTAGATGATGGCCACAAGGACAGGGTGGTGGATGGGAAAACCTAAAAGCATGCATTTCAGAGTTGTAGTAGTTTGGGGAAGGAGAAAGAAGAGTCTAGAAGTGGCAATGAGGAATTAGGAAAAAGCTGGCTCAGTAATGTAAGAGGTGTGAGAGAAGAGAAACAACAACCACAGCCACCAGCCATTAACTTTCCTTGCAATTAATATAAACAGATATTTGGCTGGATGGTCATTAACACCACGGGTCAACAAATTTTCCCAATAAAGAGCCAGATAGCAAATATTTTCGGTTTTGTGGCCCACAGAGTCATTGTTGCAGCTACTCTACTCTGTAGCTCAAAAGTAAGTAGCTGAAGATAACATGTAAATGAACAGGTGTAACTGCATTCCAAAATAAATTTATTTGCAAAACAGGCTGTAGGCCATATTAGGTCTCCGGGTAAAACTCTGCTAACTTCTGATAAATGCTGCTGAAAAACGCCTAAATAGGAGAATGTCTAATGAACAAAAATAAGATGTGTTTATCTGAGGACCAAAATTTTAAAAGAATTAAGTTTAGGATATTGGTCATAAGCAGAGCAGCCATGTATAGTTGTGAATGTTGTACACTGCACAACCTCAAGGGGCACAATATTCACATAGACTTCGATATCAGTGACTCTTCCTAGAGGTGGTGCAGACCATAATCTGGATGGCTACATATGACAGTCCTAGTTGTAAGAATAGTAACTGCAAGGACTTACCTATATTGAAATAGTTGAGGGGCCCAGCTTGAAATATCCTGCTCTTTCTGGAAAAGCAATAATTACTTTTATAGAGCATTTGCAATGCATCACTCATAATACTTGGGGATATAGAAGTATTACCTCATGTAAACCTCCCAGTGATGATATATATTTTCCCCATCTTACTTTAAGGTTCAGAAAGGCTAAGCAATTTGCCCAAAAATACCCAGCTAGTAAATCCCTAAACCAAGGTTTGCCTGACTTTCAAGACTATATTCTTTCTATCCCCCTCTCCTTTCTTATTGGTTACAAGGTTCTTTAATGATGACCTAGTAAAACATGTATTAAGAAAATTTCTTCTGGAGACCTAATTAAAAATAATTACATACCTTAAAAGACACTAAAAATATGGCGGGCATGCCAACAGGGAAGACAGTTCTTATTTTATCAATGTCTTTATGGATTTGGAGTCCGTTCAGAAAAGCTCAGACTCAAAAGGTAATTGCTGGCAGCATGCAAAATCCATCAACCCATAATTAACATATGACAATTATTCTAATTGCCTCAAACAACATTTCTGTTTTTAATTGTAGAGCAATTTGCCAATCGCATCATTAATTGGCAATTCATATTTTAAACACGTAAAAGACAATGAGTCTTTATTTCCTCTGAGGCAACCGAGCCCATTAATTGAATTTTTAAAATACATTTTCTTCTTTTCTCTGACCATAGGACCCCCTTCAGATGGTTCTGATTGCAGTTTCTTCTGGCCAAAGTGTATTTTCTCTGGGTAACTTAATCTCACTTTAGCACTTTAATACATTTTCCTAACAATTCACTTAGACCAGATCCTCGTTTCTCTCTAGACACCCTGAGCAAGGCTCCTGTGGACTTCAAAGGGAAAATAGTGGGTGCAGGGAAAACTAGGAATCTGGTTCCTCGGTTCAAAAACCCTGCACACACTATAAAAACTCACTGGTGTCTTCCTGTGTGTTAAGGGCCAATTAATGTACGTGAGTGAAGCCTTTGTATGAAACCACCCTGGCAACTCGCGAACTTGCTGGAAAGCCCAGCAGCTAATGGAAAACAAAATTTAGTGGACCCAATTCCCATACAGACCCCTCCTCCCTCATTTGCTCATAGAAAAGGAGTAAGAATTGCCTCAAAAGGCAAAAAGGCAGTAAAGGCAGCCACTGACTCCTTCATTCTCTCTTTCCATGCCTTCAACGCACATTTATGACCTACCTTGGGCCAAACTGGGGGCTAGAGATCAAACATTTCAAAAGAATTCTTCACTCAAGCACCAACTTCCACGCCAACTTTAAGGGTGACCTTCCTCTGGAATGATTGGGAAAGAGGTGGTACGGCTGAAAGAGGCAGCCTGACAGCTCCTCTGTGCTGAAGAATCTTCCCTCTGGGCTGCTGTCACCTGGAGCTCCCAGGCTTCAGCTGCTTCTGTACGTGGGCATTTGTAGCTGGGAGCCGGAGGAGCAGCATACCTTTACCTCGTCCCTTCTTTCCGGGACCAAACCCACCACCACCTCATAGGGCTGCACGAGGCTATGAGAATTTTGTGAATACCTGCTGTTGTCTGATGCAAACTGCAAGACAAACAATTTAATAATGTCATACTCATGGGGTACCTCAGTGGCTCAGTCTGTTGAGCATCTGCCTTTGGCTCAGGCCATGATCTCAGGGTCCAGGGATCGAGCCCCCATCAGGCTCCCTGCTCAGCGGGGAGCTTGCTTCTCCCTCTCCCTCTGCCTGCTGCTCCCCCTGTTTGTGCTTTCTCTCTCTCTGTCAAATAAATTAAAAAATAATTTAAAAAATAATAATGTCAAACTTTTCACAACTGTCTACATGACTGTTGCCCATAGACCAAGGGGGTGGGGAGGAAGGGAGCACAGAAAGTTCACACCTTGACAGGGGTTTCTAGCCTGGCCTTGTTTATCAGACTCCTGGGCACCCTGTTCCCAGGACTTCCTTCTCCAAACAAGTCCCTTTGGTTCTGCCTTGGACCACAGAGCTCAACTCTGACCACCTATTCCCTGGGGACCTCCTCCCCACACCCACACCCCAGACCAACGAAATCAGACTCTTGGGATACGGAACATGAGCATCAATATAGCATTTTCCTCCCCCACCCCCAGGTGATTTTAGTGTGTAGCTAAGGTTGAGAACCAGGGCCC
The DNA here is from genome assembly GCF_003254725.2 of Canis lupus dingo. Lineage (NCBI taxonomy): Eukaryota > Metazoa > Chordata > Mammalia > Carnivora > Canidae > Canis > Canis lupus. The sequence continues at coordinate 25,113,756 of NC_064262.1, read as the reverse complement.
TAGGACAGACAGATCCTGTCCCTATACCAGGCTACAGGATGGGGTGGAAATGGGGGTGCAGGTCCCAGAGTTTGCATTAGTCAGTCTAGACCAGAGTTTGCAAATTGGAGGCCCACCCACAGTCTGGATCCAGCCAGAGGATTTGTTTGGTTTGGCCCATATGGGGTTTAAAACATTTTTTTTTTGAATTACTTGCCAATGTTTATTAATGGGAATATATTGCATAAAAATCTAGATAGTTGGCTTCTTTTAGAAAATAAGGAATTTCTGGCCATCCTCAGTCTGCATTCCTGCATGACCACAATTGGCTGGAGGAGAAGGAGCAGCTAGCCCCTTAGGTGCAGCATGAGCTCTCTGGTTGACCACAGTCCCCACCACTCTCTATTGCCTCACACCAGTTCCGCCTCCCTTATTTACTTACCTTCCTGGACCACCCCCGCTCCATCCACCCTGACTGACAGGGAAGGGGAAAAAGAGGAAGCCTGTCTCCCTCTGTAATGTCTCCCCTAGGAAGTGCAAAAAAGGACTCTGTCATCCACAGGGTAAAAATGGAAATAAACACATGAAGATTCCTGGATTCACAGAGTATGGCAGGGAACTCTTCTTCTATACACAACTTAACCGGCACAGGCCCCTGCCTGCAATGGGAGAGCACTTAATATGATTTACACAGAGTGGGGTTGATGTGAGGTTCACCCCATTTCCATGGTTACCTCCACCTCCACTTCTTTGTCCAAACTCAGGCTTGGGCTTGCACAGGGAAAAGAAGAAGAAAAAAATCCCACCCCCAAACTCTACCTGTTCAATGATACATAGTTACTGTTTATCAATGCCTTAGGCCAGGTCACGTTGCCAGGCCAGATGGCCGCGCACCTGTCTTCCCGGGGCAGTATTTCTCAACGGCGCAGTTCACACTCCTTGTGGCAGATTCCCGTGCCCCGCCCTAGACTAACTGAATCTGGATCTCTGAGGTTGGGGCCATGGAGCTGCAGTTGCCAAGTGACATTTTTGCTCCATAATAATAATAATAATAATAATAATAATAATAATAATGGCAGCTATTCACAGCCCTTGCTATGCGCGTTGTATCATCTCATTTAAACTTCACAGAAGTCCTTAAGTTAGGTAGTCGAAGCCTCACTTTGCAAAAGTGAACCTGCAGCCCAGAGGAGTCGAGTAACTTGTTCAAGGTCACGCAGCCAGTACATAGCAGAGCTGGGATTCTGATCATCTGTTGTAGTTGGTAAACCACTGCTCTGAGCCAAAGGGAGGCAGGTGGAAGGTTTATGAGTTCCCAGGTCCAGGAGGATGGGGTGGAATTTTGTCCATTATAATCGTAAAACTTTGGCTTTGTTTTCAGTAAGTTGAGACTGTTTGGGGGTAGAGGCTAGACAAAAGCATATTGCTTATCACAGAGGTTGCATATGATTAGATGATACTGATACCCCTTGTCCCTCGGACCAGATCTCTGTGTGTCTATCAGGCATCATCTCCACCCCTTACTCCAACCTCCCTGCTGTCCTCCGTGTCTTTGTGCTGGGACTAAGCATGTGTGCTTCCTCTCCGAGGTTAGGGGTCAGCACACTTTCTCCTGAAAAGTCTACACAGTAAACATTTTAGGCTTTGGGGGCCATGAGGTCTCTGTTACAATTACTCAGCTCTGTCACTGTACTACCAACGCAGCCAGAGACAGCAGATAAGCCAACGAGCCATGCTTTGTTCCAATAAACTTTGATGGGCCTGAAATTTGAATGTTCTTTTTCTTAAGGATTCTATTTACTTACTTGACAGAGGGATATATATATATATATATATAGAGAGAGAGAGAGAGAGAACACAGAAGCAGGGGGAATGGGAAAGAGAGAAGCAGACTCCCCCTGAGCAGGAAGCCCGACACAAGACTCAATCCCAGGACCCCGGGATCATGACCTGAGCTGAAGGCAGATGCTGAACTGACTGAGCCACCCAGGTGCCCCCCAAATTTGAATTTTCTATCATTTTTTTAAAGTAGGCTCTGTACCCAGCATGGAGCCTAATGTGGGGCCTAAACTCATGACCCAGAGATCAAGCCCTGAGCTGAGATCAAGATGCTTAACCGACTGAGCCACTCAGGCACCCCTGAATTTTATATCATTTTTATATGTCACAAATTATTTGCTATCTTCTATTTGTTTTCAGCCATTTAAAAACATAAAACCCAGCATGCCACAGTCAGTTAAGCATCTGATTCTTGGTTTCAGCTCAGGTCATGATATCATAGTTGTGAGATCGAGCCTCACTTTGGGCTCCACACTCAGTGGAGAGCTTCTCTCTCTCTTCCTTTTTCTCTGCCCTTCCCACTCGTGCTCTTTCTCTCTTTAAAATAAATAAATAAATCTTTAAAAATTAATAAACAAATAAAAGTGTAAAACCCCATCTCAGCTTTCAGGCCACACCAAAAACTGGTGTCGGCTGGCTTTTGGGGATGGGCCACTGTTGGCCACCCTTTGCCTTCAGTCTTCTAATGGGGAGTGCTTTCTTATGCTCCAAGGTCCTCTTAGCTCTTGGCTTTTCAGAGAGGCTTTTCCTAATGCCTGTAGCTAAACATTGCTTCCTTCCTCCTGTTCATTTCTCTCCCAACATCTTATAAAATTACACAGCCATACTTATTATTATTTAAAGATTTTTCTTATTCATATGTTAGTTTATGCTTCCATTGTGGGTCTTCCTGTACTGAAGTTACAAGTTCCACGAGAGCAAGGAGCTTGTCTGAGATCTTTGCTGTGTCTTCAATGTCTAACCAGTAACCGAGGGCACCTGGGTGACTCAGTGGTTGAGCATCTGTCTTCAACTCAGGTTGTGATCCCGGGGTGCCGGGATCGAGTCCCGCATCGGGCTCCCTACATGGAGCCTGCTTCTCCCTCTGCCTGTGTCTCTGCCTCTCTCTCTCTCTCTCTCTCTCTGTCTCTTATGAATAAATTTTAAAAATCTTAAAAAAACAAACAAACAGTAACTGGCACATCATGGCATAAGCACTTGAATAAATGACTAGACAAAAGTTTCCAGCAGTACACCTCATGTTTCCTTAGATTACTGTCTTGCATACTTCTTGTTATATGGCTCAGGAGCTGCACAGATAAAATATTACCCAGCTGCAGCCCCTAGGAATTTCAAGTCATAGAAAAAACCCAAGCCAACAAAAACCTAATTTCTCTCATCTAGAGTCGAGCAGAGTTTCCTGAAATACCAAGGGCTTGGATGGGATTGGAGGTAGGGTGGCTATGAGGGAATAATGCACATCATTCCTGGAGTTAAGTGTATTTATCATCCCAAGAGCAAACATTTCATCTTGCACTAAACGAAGGGTTTCTACACTTTCTTATGAAAAGCTTAAGCAACGAGGGCTCATTATTTTTTCTCCCATATAAATAAATCAGACATCGAAGTATGTCTTAAATGATGCGCCTCGTCAGGGGTGTGAAGAAAGCAGACTCCTCACAGACTGGCACTAGAATATACATGAGAGAACAGGCATGGGCTGTGAAAACTTTTGTGAGCAGTGGCACCCGGCCCCATGGTCACGGGAGAAGTTTCTCCCTGGGCCCTCAGGGTCAGCTAAGCAGTGTGGATGAGACAAACACTAATGCTCATCTACCTGATGGAAGCCCCAAAGAAAAGCAGTAGTCTTCCATTTCTACTGAGGACCTGCACCCACAGGAGGGGCTTTTGTACTCCTAGTTGCAGACTGAAGTTTCGGTGAGAGCAGATTTCAGCATTTCAGGGCGTGCAGCCCTGCCAACACTAAGCGCATGACAGATTCCCTGAACGGGCTCCAAGTCCAGGTGATTCTAGTCCCCACACTGATTTCCCAGGCTAAAGTGAGTTTTGTAAGGAAAAAATGACCACCACAGTTCTATCTTTGAGGCCTGAAGCCGGAGCCAGAGTGATAGATGCTGTGTCCTCTGCAAATCTATCTCAGACAACAAAGTCCCAAGGGATCCTTGTGGGCGTTATGGCAAAGGCAGCAATGTCTAAATGCCAGATTCCACAGCTAAGATCTGCTGCTGCCTCTCTGACAGCGAGCCCTGCTCTTCTCAAAGCATTAAATATGTTTCGCTCGTCACATTAATTTTAAGTCATTACAATGATTCAAGGATCGCTTTCTTGTTCCTCAGGGCCTGGAGCTTTAATTGAGCTCCTACTAAGCACATGCTCTATACAAGGCAATAGGCTGGTGGACAAGGGGAGGGTATGGGACTAGAATACAAAGGTGAATACAGCGGGTGTTGCCAGGTTGGAGTTCCCTCCATGGATTGACAACGTATTCACATATTTTGATATTTAGAATTGGGGATTTAAAAACTTAAGTTTCATCATCACTGGAAACAAAAAATCAACTAAGCTACTCCTACTGGCTATCAGATGCTATTACTCATCTCACCTCCTTTGATTCTCATAGGCAACCAGTGAAGTAGGTTCTCTTTTTGCCCCATTTTAGACATGAGGCAACAAAGGATCAGAGATGTTAAAGGAAACATGCTAGTTCACACAGCTGGGAAATGGCTAAGGTGGGGATCAAGTGGGGATTTGTCCGAAGTCCAAATATCTGACCACTAGGCCTCTTCTGATAGTGCCTTCCTGGGTTGGCCTAACCCTTAGGTAAGGTCGAAGGTCTTTACTCACTGTAATTAGAAGGACCCTCCCTGGGACATCTGGGTGGCTCAACAGTTGAGCATCTGCCTTTAGCTCAGGGCGTGATCTCCCAGTCCCGGGACTGAGTCCCGCTTTGGGCTCCCTGCAAGGAACCTGCTTCTCCCTCTGCCTGTGTCTCTGCCTCTCTCTCTCCCTCTCTCTGTGTCTCTCATGAATAAATAAATAAAATCTTAAAAAAAAAAAAAAGGGACCCTTCCTGAAGTATCTTCTTCCCTAACTCCATTCTGCAGTCTTACTTCTGTGAGTTGCGATTTTACCATAGGAGATTCATTCCTTTGTGGGGAAATCTAGATCTCTTGATAAATTACAAATGCCCTCTCAGAGGAATAACACTTTGTGCCTTTAACCTTTATGAACTGCCCAGTGTCATACTGAAAAGAGGAGGCATAGAAAGGATGGTCCAGGAGGTATCAGAAATGTACATTGTCCACCAAGTCCTTTCAACTATCTCAGGAGTTGGAGATTATTAGTTCTGGTTTGTGGATGAGAAGAAAAAAGCTCTGAGCAACAGGCAATTGGAGTGCTTTTTCTGAAGCCTATGCTTTCTTATTCATTACATTGACTTCGTTTTTTTCCCTTTTTTCCTATTTTTAAAATTTATTTTTCTTTTTTTAATTTAAATCCATTTAGCCAGCCTATAGTACATCATTAGTTTCAGATGTAGACTTCACAGTGCCTTCTAACAATTTTCTCTTTATAAAACTGATTGCCTTGTTATTATGATTATTATCTTATTACTATTATTAAATTTTTATAACATTTTCTAGAAAACCTTCTCAATGCTCTTAAAGAAAAAGGAGGGTAGTAGTTTTTTGTGATACAATGGTAATTAAAATTGGAAGGGATGCTGCCAAATGCATTTTGGAGGGAAAATTGTATATTTAAGTGTTTTTTTAAAATTTTTAAGTAATCTTTGTACCAGACATAGGGCTTGAACTTATGACCCCAAGATCAAGAGTTGCATGCCCTACTCACTGAGCTAGCCAGGCACCCCCAAAATTATATATTTAGACAAAGGCTTTTACTTTCTAAAAGCTGATACCATGTAGTCTTAGAGCAGAGAGAGGATAAAAACAGTTTTATGGCAAGCACTTCAACTATGGTTATTATAGATTTAAATGTTGATTGAATCAGCAAAACAAACTATTAAGCAGCATTGAAAATCGATGTGAAACGGGTTTCTGTATGACTTGATCACTCATGAGCTGGAGTTTGACATAAAGCAGGTGCTTCATTGGAATTCAATTAGAAAGATCGGTTCATACAACCCCGAATTGATTACCCATGATTCACATCACAAATATTATACAGTCACTGTCTGCCCTCTAAAGAACATGGTCATCTATTTTATATATGCACATTTTCAAAATCTTTGAAGTAGCCTTTAAAAAAAGAATTGTAGCCCCCGCCCCCCCGCCCCATCTATTTTCACTCTAGAGGATGTAAAATTAATTGTAGTTACCTTTAGCAAGAACCTGCTAAACATATTTATTCATTAACACAAAAAAATTTACTGAGTTCCTATTATGGGCAAATCACTGTGCTTTGACAGCTACTCAATGGATTACACTCGGAACTCATAGTCTTAGAGAAAAGATCAGGCATGTATCAAAGTACCTAGAAAATGATTTATGTTATTTAAAAGATGTTGTAAAATTCTTTGATATTCTTCCCATAGGATAGTGGGGATCCACTTCTCCTTCCCTTGAATCTGGTGTGTGATAGTTTGGGTGATGAAGTAAGACAGAGTGATGCTATGCCAGGTCCAGGCCTGCCTCTGCATGGACTCACAGCTTCCATTTTGGTCTACCGGAGTCCTGAGCTGCCTTGTAAACATTCCCACTATCCCAAGGCCACCATGCTGTGAGGAAGCCCGAGCTAAGCATGTGGAAATACTCTGGGGAGAGGGTGAGCAAGAGAAACACCCAAGTCAACTCAGCCAGGTGCCAGAAATCAAGGAACGAAGATATGTCATCCCCACTGTGCCTGACCAGACTTTTGACCCAGAGAATCATGAAATACAGTAATAATAGATGGTAGATTTAAGCCACTACATTTTGGTGTAGTTTGTCGTGTAGCAACAGATAATTAGAACCTGCTTAGTTTTAATAAAAAGGGGTACATGAGAGCCATAAGAAATCAGAAAAAAAAAAAAAAGAAATCAGAAGAAAACTTTGTTTCCAGCCTGAATGATGGTGGTAAGAAACAGGGAAGGTTTCCAGGAAGTGGTCACATTTGAGGTGAGTTTGGAACACTTTAGGATTAGGAAACTCAAAGATGAGGGAATAAAGCAGAGAAAATAATGCAGGTAAAGGCACAGAGGTAAGAGAGTGTCTGATGGCTGTGGGGAAGATGGAGGAGTCCATTTTAACAAAGAAAATGGGTTGCAGGAGAGATGTATGGTGATATGAACAAAAGAGAAGTTGAAATGAAATAATGTATCACTGAAGGCCTTGATACTCCTCACTGGGGTGAGGAGTTAGATTCATTTAACTGGACAAGGAGGAGCCATCCACTTTTTTGAACAGGGAAGGGATGTTCCTCCAGTGCCTTGGAAGAAATTAAACCAGTGGGATTGAAAATGGAGTTAATGGATAAGGAATGAGCCAGTTATGAAGTTGGAGAGCTAGAGATTCATTCTGACTTCTTCCCTGGTAGGAGTGGATACAGGAGGAACTGGCTCGGCTGGCAGAAGAATGACCCCCAGAAATATCCAGGTCCTAGTCCCTGGGATGTGTGAATATGCTAGCTTCTGTGGCAAAGGGGACTCTGCAGATGTGATTAATGGTAAAGACTCTGAGATGGAAAGATCATTCTGCATTTTCCAGATGGGCACTCTTTCATCACGTGCATCCTTTACATGGAGATCATTTCCCAGGTGTGGTCAGAGAGAGAGGTGAACACGGAAGAAGAGACAGAGATAGACGTGATCAGGTCTATAGCTGCCATCGCTTTGAAATTAGAGGAAGGGTCTAGGAGCCAAGGAATGCAGCCAACCTCAAAATCTACAGTCAGCCAAAAATCTGGAACGTTGGTCCTACACTTGCAAATAACTCAATTTTGCCAACAACCCAGAAAAGCAAGCAAATGGATCCTCCTGTAAAAACCTCCAGAAAGGAACATAGCCCCGCTGACACCTCAAGTCTAGCCTGGTGAGACCTGTGTCAGACTTCTGACCTCCAGAACTGTAAGATAATGAACTTGTGCTGTTGAAGCTGCTAGCTTTATGATAATTTGTTACAGCAATGATAGGAAACGAGTACAGATCTCAATTAGTGAATGATATTTTTGGAGCACCACTGCCCAGTGTGTTGAGAATTAGGAGTTGACAGGATTCTCATGAGCTTTGTCTCCATTAGGCTGTGGTTCTATTTTCCTGCTACAGGAAAACCACAGTCTCAGAATGGTCTCTCTCCACCGGGGGGACCTTGATCAACTTACTTAACCTCTTGAGCTTTAGTTTCCTCATCTGTTAAATGAGGGGATTGCATGCAAATGGTGGCTCCAGACATTGCAATTTTTACCATGACACACTGGATGGAGAATTCTCCTATGTGTCTAAACTGGGTTTGGGGAAATACCACTGTTCCAGTGATAGCATTCTTTCCTCTCCTCATCCAGAAGTCATCTCAGAATATAAGTGATGTTTTGACAGGGCTAACTTTCTGTGTCAATTCCAATTTGTTGGGTTTAGATGCAGGGCTTGAAAATTTATGTATTTTTGTTCCAATTTTATAAAGGAGGCACAGAAATTTTTTTATTACAAAGCACGATGAGAAATACATCACGTGTTACAAATATCAGTGGTGAGTCATTACTATTAGTGCCACAATACTAATCACTTCTTTAAATTCTGATCTTTGGATTTTTTTAATTGAATCAGACTTTCTGAGGACAGGATTATACTAAGCACTCCTGGCTCAGTTTTCCAAGCAAGGGATGTGCTAGTCATTGGAAATCTGAGGTTCCAACTTCCTTAGGCAAGTTGTTTGCTCTCTGGAACAAGATCTGAGGAAGACCTCCCCCCCCATTCCATAGTGACCTAAGGTAGACAATGAAGAATTCATTGAAGATATACACCAGGGGAAGTGCTTTTATTTTCAGGCTCATAATATTCATAGTTCTAAAGAGATAATTGGACCAGTAAACCATCAGAAAAACACAAGGGGTCACTGGTCAAGTGACTCAAAGTAGTTTCTGTGAGCACCACCATGCAGAGGAGGAAATGCATTGGGTTGAGTTTGAACTCTTCTTTTGCCACAAATAGTTAAATGATCTTGGGTGAGTCATTTGCCCTTCCTGGCCTTCACATTTCTCCTCTGTAAAATGAAGAAGATGAGCTAGGTCAGTGCTTCCCACTGTAGCACGCAAAAAATCCTGGTGGTCTATGACCTGGTTTAGGTAGTCTTGTTATATATGTACTTTAATATTTGCTTGGAAAAGATACTGAGCCTATTAGACCCACCATTTCACGGATGTGATTGCTTAAAACAAGGCTAAAAATATATATGTCTAGAAAGAAGCAAAAATGTATTTTATTTCAGACGCTGGTCTGATTTTCTAAGATGTGTATCCCAGTTGATGAGCTTGACTGAAGTGTATCAATCATGTTATTTTCCACATTTGTGATGATGCTTTGACATTCTGGGGCCTCAGGGAACCAGGGAGACTGACCCACCCCACCCCCACCCCAGGTTAGCTAATTCCTGGGGATAGCAAACACCTTGCCTGAGTGCACATCTTTGATATGCAAACCAATTCTTCCTGAGTCCAAAACCCCCCATTCACCTCCTTATATCAGTCTCCTGCAGTCCCAGACATTATTCCCCAGCCCTAAATCACCCTGGGCCATATACCAGAGAACTAGGGACCACCTTAGAGCCCAGAACCCACCGTAATTACTCAAACTATCCAATCCTAAACCTGATCAGCCTCCCTGACTTGCCCATTCTGTGCCAAGAAAACTACAGTAAAGGCTCTGGCCCAGGCTTTTCCCTCATTCTCTGCCTCCTGCCCACCCTAGTACTTGCCCGTACAGCCTGGCATGGTGTGGCATGCCCCCTCCCCCAGGGAACTGTGAGCAACAATCTTTTCAGTGACAATTGTCTCCTGATCTGTTGGCCTCAGCATACTGGAATAAAACAAAATCCCAGCACATTCTACAACGTGGTGAAAGGATTCCTTTGGTCTACTTTTATTAGTTTTTTTTTTTTTAAGATTTTATTTATTTGACAAACAAAGAGAGAGAAAACACAAGCAGGGACTAGTGGTAGAGGAAGAAGGAGAAGCAGGGTCCCCATTGAGCAGGGAGCATGTTGCCTGCCTAGGTCCCAAGGGTCCCAGGATCATGATCTGAGCCAAATGCAGACATTTAACCGGCTGAGCCACCTGGACATCTGGGATTCTTTTTGGAGTGAAGAATATCGTGGAATGAGACGGTAGTAATGGTTGCCCCACTTTGTAAATATACTAAAAAACTGTGTATCTTTAAAGATTGTGGTATGTGAATTACAGCTCAATTTTTTTGTGGTGTGTGAATTACAGCTCAATTTTTTAAGCTTTACTTCATTTTTTAAAATTGAAATATAATTAACACACAATATTATATTGGTTTCAGGTGTAGAACACACTGACTCGACAATTCTCTACATTACTCAGTGCTCACCACGACAAGTGTAGTCACCATCTGTCACCATACCATGTTATCGACTATGTTCCGTAGGCTGTACTTTTCGTCTCCGTGACTTACCTGTTTTATAACTGGCAGTTGGTACCTCTTAATCCCTTTATCTCTTTTGCCCATTCCCCACCCCCACTCCTGCCCCTCTGGCAGCCACCGGTTTGTTCTCTGCATTAAGAGCTTGATGTTTTGCTTTGTTTCAGTTTGTTTAATTACAGCTCAATTTTTAAAAATTGTCCTCTTGGCCACATTTCCTCTTCTTCTACCAAACTCCTATTTGTCCTGCAAGATTCAGCATAGATGAGGAGTTGCCCCCAAAGCCTTCATATGCCTTGCCTTCAGTTACTATAGCTTATCCAGCTGTGTTTTAATTGCTGGTTTATATAGGGGAGAGGGTTAAGGGAAAAAAAAAAAAAAACGTTGGGAAACCTTGCTTGTGGAATTCACCATTTAACTCTCTCCCTCCCGTTCTCTTCCTCCCTACCCTTGATCTGAGAAATTTCTGGGCAAATCCCAGTTTTGGTTTCAGCAAAATGCAATCCCGAGTGTGTGATTTTCAAGTGTGATTTTTCCCACACTTTTCTCTGGGGCTTCTAAATCAAAAAAACACGAGAAGGGACTCTGTTTTCCTGTTGGAGGCACTGCTTTTTAAGGACTTGGGGACAGATGAGTCTAGCATTTAAGTGAAGTCCAAGTCTTATCTTTTTTATTAATTTATACTGGAAAAGATGACTTTTTTTTGAGAAGGGCCTGTGATTTTGGAAAGAGCCCCAATCCACAAATATCCGTCTGAAAGGCCATACTTCACATTTAAACTCTTTAAGCAGATGATGACTCTTTCTTTAAAAGATTAACTGAGGGTTTTGATAGCTGGTTTCATCAGCCTGTTAATTCATTCCTGAGGAGAGGAAAACCAATGTACTTCTTCTACTTATCTGCCCATATCTTGTCTATGCTAATTGTCTATTATCTTTTTCTTTGAAAGGGCACAGCAAACCCCCTCTTGGCAGAAATTCTGATTAACTGTAATGGTGCCCCTAAGATAAGACAGGACTCTCTAACCCCCTTTACGGAGATTTAAAAAAAAAAAAAAAACTCAGCCAAACCATGATCTCCTTGAGGAGCACCAGTTAAATGAAGGGAGAATTGTTTAGCAGCCAAGCAGTGCATAGAGTCCAAGGAGGAGGAGCCCCACAGAGTGTTCACTCTTCCCCCCAAGCTAGGAAGATTCTAGCATCTCCTGAACTACAAATGGCACACAAATCACCCAGACTCTGGTTCAGCAGATCTAGGTAGAGTCTGAGATTCTGCATATCTTTTTTCTAATATTTTATTTATTTATTTAGGAGAGAGAGAGGCAGAGACACAGGCAGAGGGAGAAGCAGGCTCCCTGCAGGGAGCCCGATGCAGGACTCAATCCCTGGATCCAGGATCATCCCCTCAACCAAAGGCAGATGTTCACCCACTGAGCTACCCAGGCGTCCTGAAATTTGGCATTTCTAACAAGCTGCTGGGTGATGTTGCTGCGGCTGGTCCAGGTGCCACATCGAGTAACAAGGAATAGCTCTGATTTCCTAAGCATTGTTAAAACCTAGATTCCAAGGGAGTTTCTGAGAGCTGACATGCTGGGGTTCTTTCTTGCTGGTCCTAGTTAAGTATTGATGGTAGCAATAATAATTACGAAAACAACGATGGCCAACATTTCTGGAGGGCCTAGTGGGTACGGTCAAACCTAGCCTAACTGTAACTGTTACCATCTCATTAAAGGACCATCTGTGGTTCAGAGACACTAAAGAACTTGCTCCAGTTCTTGTTGCTCAGAAGTTTCCCAGCAGTGACTCAAGCCCTGTGTGGCTCTACAGATGGGCTCTTAAATAGAACTGTCTCTCATTTTCTGATGTCTCATTGTAGCTTCAGTGGGGCTGAGCATGCATAGTTTGACCTTTGCTTTCAAAAGGAGCATTTCCCCAGGTGCTATAGAACTAAGCCAATGGTGCAAAGCTCTCCAAGAAATCCGATGGAAGGTACAGGTAGGTGATGAATTGATACATAGGCAAAAACTACCCTGATAATGACCTGCAGGCTTGATGTGCCCTGATAACAAAATGTTTTCCCCAGTGACTATTTTTTACCTTGCAAAGCAGATGCTACATTAGGAGAGTGTTGCCACCATAATATGAGGTTTTTTTCAAAATTGGTGAGAAGGGAAGAAAAATGTATCTATTATGTATTTTTTAGTCAAAATTGTGTTGTCTTCCTTGAACAAAAATCAAAATGCTTGAATGGGACACTCAAAGGGACAGTTGATAAAGGAAAGAAAAATGATAAGCTGAACTTCATAAAAATTAAAAATTTTTACATTTCATTTTTTAAAATTTTTTTATTTATTTAAAAAATTTTTTTAAAAATTTTTACATTTTAAATGGCACTGTTAAGAAGTGAAACAGATGAGCCACATACTGAAAGAAAATGTTTGTAAATCTCTATCTTGTAAAGGACTTGTATCTTTACAAGTCAGTAATAACCCAATTAAGTAATGACTGAAAGATCTGAGAAGATATTTCACTGAAGTAAATATACTGATGATCAATAATACACGAAAGGGGGCAGCCCAGGTGGCTCAGCGGCTTAGCACTGCCTCAGCCCAGGGTGTGATCCTGGAGACCCCAGATTGAGTCCCACGTCAGGCTCCCTGCATGGAGCCTGCTTCTCCGTCTGCCTGTGTCTCTGCCTCTCTCTCCTCTCTGTGTATTCTCATGAATACATAAATAAAATCTTTAAAAAAAAATAATACACGAAAGGTGTTAATACCATTAGGCATTAGGGAAATGCAAATCAAAACCACAATGGGAGGCTAATTCATACTCAGTAAAATAGCTGTAATAAAAAAAAAAATACGGACAATGATAAGTATTGACAAGAGCATGGAGAAACTGACACATTGCTGGTATGAATGTAAAACGGTTCAATTACTTTGGAGAACAGTTTCTGTCCTGCAAAGGATTCTGTTTCTTGTTGCAATTTCCTTATTTATTGAAATACCATTTTGGTGGTAAATTTTACATGCTGTGTCTTTCTTTTTCTTCTTCTTTTATTTTTTTTAAGGGGGAGGGGCAGAGGGAGAGGGAGAGAGAGAATCCCAAGCAGGTACCACACCCAGCACGGAGCCTAGGATCATGACCTGAGCTGAAACCAAGAGTTGGACACTCAACTGACCGAGCCACCCAGGCACCCCAACATGCTGTTTCTTTTGATGTACAATGAACTTTTGATCAAAAATACTTAAAATCCTTTCATTGATGCTAGCCAAATTATGGAAGCAGCCCAAGTGTCTGCCAATAGATGAATGGATAAAGAAAATGCAGTATGTATATACAATGGGACTATCACTCAGCCATAAAAAAGAATGAAATCTTGCCACTTGCAATGGCATGGATGGATCTAGAGAGTATAATGCAAAATGAAATAAGTCAGTCAGAGAAAGACAAATACCATATGATTTTGCTCATATATGGAATTTAAAACAACAAAACAAATCAACAAAGGGGGAAAAAGAGAGAGAGGAAAACCAACAAATAGACTCTTAACTGTAGAGAACAAGCTGATGGTTAGCAGAGAGGAGGTGGGTAGGAGGATGGGTGAAATAGGTGATGGGGATTAAAAATTTACTCATCATGATGGGTACTGAGTAGTGTATAGAATTGTTAAACCACCATATTGTACACCTGAAACTAATATAACATTAAGTGAACTATTGGAATTAAAATTTAAAACAAATTAAATCCTTCAAAAGGTGAAAAAACTGAACTTATATTTTGTTGTTGTTGCAACTTCTGTTAATCTTATCAGACATCAATCAGTTCATACCCCTAAACTAGGAGTAGTGAGTAGTTAATTTTCTAAGTCAGCTTTATTAAAATAAATTTGATCTAAAATTTTGACAACCTTAATTGAAATGTGTACTTTGTCTCCTAAATGTAACAGATTTTTAAAAACATTTTATTTTTTTAATTTAATTTTTATTTTTTTTAAAAAAACATTTTAGACTAAAAACCATTTGTAAATATTCCAATATCTTGTATTTACTTTGGTATCCTTTTGTAATAAAATGTGTGCATATTTATATATGCTCATGTTTATTAATTTCTCTTGTCTGTCTTCTTTCTTCCTGTTCCACTGTTATACAGGATGTGTTTTATTGGTTGACTTTGCAATGGAGCGCAGACATTGCATAATGAGATCCAAAAGAATAGCCTTCATGCACAAACCCTGGACTTTGAGATGAGGAAGTAGGAAATGAAGAGACTTTCTGCTGCCTTCCTCTGGTAAGTGGGTAAAGATGCTTGCGGCTGTCTGGAATCTGGCTGCATAATATTAGTTGGAAATATTTTTTAAAAATATAAGTATGAAAAGGCATGTTGGACAGTGAAAGGAGGGAACTGTAGTAGACACTTGTTCAGCGGCTCTCCCCTTTCTAATTTGGAGAATCGCCAATGGCATGAGCTCTACCTCCTACAGTAGAAGTCGGAGAGAGATGACACATTGTCCTGCTTTCCTCTCTCTGGATGCCAGAAGGAGAGCATGTGAGCCCAGAGCAGCCACTGGGCTTTGAATCGTGATTGAGCGTCGCAAGAGGAATCTTAATGTTCATTCAAGATAGTCTGTTCATGTCTTAGGGCTGTGGTGCTAATGCAGCTCCCTCTGCCTGGATCATTCTGTTCCTAACCCTTCCCTAGCTCTTCCTTCAGTCAGGGCTCTGCTCAAATGTTACTTCCCTGACCACCTCCCCTCAAATAACTACCTCATCTACTTTCTCTAAGTCAATTTTTCTATATGTGACCATCACTACCTAGGATTATATCTTTATTTTTAAATTCTTTATTGTTTAATTTTTTTTCCTACTAAAATGTATTCTCCATGAGGACACAAACTTTTTGTCTTGTTCTCCACTTTATCTCCAGAGTCCATAATAGTATCCAGTACAAAGTGAGTGTCCGATACCCCTTTTTTTAAAAAGATTTTTTAAAATTTATTTATTCATGAGAGACTCAGAGAGAGAGGCAGAGACGTAGGCAGAGGGAGAAGCAGGCTGCCCGCGGGGAGCCCGATGCTGGACTTGATCTCAGGACCCCAGGATCATGCCCTGAGCCAAAGGCAGATGCTCAACCGCTGAGCCACCCAAGTGCCCCCCAATACCCTTTTGTTAAGTGAATACATAAGTGAAAACTAGCCCGGTGTGTGGCAGGCCAGTGACAACTTGTTAAGCTGCCCTGAATTAGTAATAGTTTTCTATCAGGCTTACTTGAAGGTGATTTGAATCTTGAGTGAGTGACACGAAGGTGAATATATGATTGGAGTTCACTCTCCAGCAGTGACGTGATTTTTGTGTTAAGTTACAAGGTTCAGTTATGAAGTTGTGATGAGGAATGAACATTTGGCTATACAGACTCTAATTTAAAATGGCATCTGCCTGCAGGACCTAACACAGAATCTGTCAACTTCCCCTTAAACACTTAGAAAAACTATGAAAAAGATAGAAACCGGTTCTGATAGATGATGAGGTGCAAAGTATCAGAGGGATTTTCACCAACTGTAAATCAAATGATGCAGGATTAGGAAAACAACTCACAGTTATGAAATAGTGCTGCCTGCTTCCCCCAAAAAAGGGAAAAAAGAAAACGCTCTTCAAAATGAATTGACAGAGGTTAAAAGTGCCAAAAGAAAATACACACCTATAAGGAATTAGAAAAGTTTAGAAATTAAAGGATGAGTAAAGTTTTTCTGGTAACTGCAAATGAAAAGGCATAGAGATGGCAAAATTATTTTCTGACAATATAAAACCTGAGGCAGAGAGCATTAATGGGACAAAAGAGATAATTTTATACTGATGACAGTTAGAATCCATAGCAAAGAGAATAGTCAACAACCTAAACGTACTTATCACAGATCCAGAAAGAAGGAGAAATAGATAGGAGGCAGCTGTTGTGGGAGGTGTAAAAACATTCTTCATATACGTTCACAAATCTACTATTTAGAAAATATAAATAGATGAGAGAATTTGAAAAATAAACTTAATAAGATTTAATATGTATTTTGTATATTGAAACTATTTTCTCCTCTTGGGTGTCCATTAATGTTTATAAAAGTTGACCCTGTGTTAGCACATTGAGAAAATAACTTCCCCAGATGAAAATGCACAAAGTATCTTTTTAATTTTTTAACTTACTTAATTGAGAGAGAGAGGTGGGGGGAGTGGCAGAGGGAGAGGGAGAAGCAGGCTCCCGGCTTAATCACCTCTCTAAAGGCCCAGTTTCCAAATACAGTCACACTGGTGGTTAGAGCCTCAGCATATGAATTTTGGGGAGGCACAATTCAGTCCATCACGGATATAATTATTGATAAAAAGAGAAATCTGAAATTTATAGTTATGTCATACAGGGTACATATATGTAGTTATGTCATCAGTAGTAATAAGTGTTCTTTAATACTCTGCAGTTCATAACAGTTGCTCATTTATCTTATTTCTCAGATCATTCCAATGCCACTTCATCATTTCAGCCTTTTCTGAATAGCACTTCCATGTATCATGTGCTACTGGGTATGTGTAAGAGCCATTGCTCTCTAATGCATGACCTGGCTTTGTTTTTCTTCTTACACTTAACATTATCCACTATATTTATTTGTTTAATTAGTTACTGACTGTCTCTTCTGCTACAAAAGGCTTCCTGAGAGCAGACTGCACCTATTTTTGCACTCTTATATCCCAGCACCTGGAACAATACCTGGTGCATAGTAGGCAATCACTAAATTGTGACATGAAAGAGTAGGTGGTCATGTTACCATCTCAACTAAACTTTGGGCTAAGTAGGTAGTGTAGGTGCTGTTAATGGATGCGGGATCAGATGTTCACATGGGCGTAGGTGAGGGGTTCTGACTCCCTGCCCTGGATACTCTTTCGGTCATCATATGACAGTCTTCATGATTCACCTTCTTGTCTTAGATGATTAGATACAACATCTAAGACATCCCTTTTTTTTTTAAAAAAGATTTTATTTATTTATGCATGAGAGACATAGAGAGAGAGAGAGAGGCAGAGACACAGGCAGAGGGAGAAGCAGGCTCCATGCAGGGAGCCTGACGTGGGACTCGATCCCAGGTCTCCAGGATCCCACCCTGGGCCGAAGGCAGCGCTAGACCGCTGAGCCACCGGGGCTGCCCAAGACATCCCTTTTGAGAGAAGAGCATCATTGAGATATAATTCACAAACCACATAATTCATCCATTTAAAGTATACAATTCAATAATTGTTAGTATACAATTCAATATATCCACAGAACTGTGCAACCATCACCACAATCAATTTTAGAACATCTTTCACCTTGAAAAGAGATTCCTTTTAAGTGGCACACCTCGATTCCCCAGTCAGCCAGCTCCAGGCATTCCCTAATGTATTTGAAGTCTTTACAGATTTACACATGTGTACACACACACACACACACACACACACACACAGAGTAATTGGAAAATCTGTAATCTATATATATCTGTATCTGTATCTATATCTATGTCCATATATCTGGGCTTTTTCCTTCCCTCTGACCACTCTGTTCTGGTGCCACATTATCCTTCCACTATCCCTCCTACTTGTTCCCTTCCTCCTTTGTCCTGTGATACTCACCCTGCCTGGTCTTGTCTGGGCTGACAAGGAGTTGTCATCGTATCTCAGCTTCTTTGCAGTGGGCTTTCTGAGTGTCTTCTGGAAACTGAGAACTGTGAAGCCATCCTGCCTGAGTTTATTTTATTTTATTTTTAGATTTTATTTATTTATTCATGAGAGAGAGAGAGAGGCAAAGACACAGGCAGAGGGAGAAGCAGGCTCCATGCAGGGAGCCCGACATGGGACTCAATCCCAGGACTCTAGGATCACGCCCCGGGCCCAAGGCAGGCACTAAACCGCTGAGCCACCCAGGGATCCCCTCTCTGCCTGAGTTTAAATCCAAGCTCTGCTACTTGGCAGCTGTGTGACTTTGGGAGAATTTCCTTCTCTGTTTCAGTTTGTTCTTCTGTACAAGGGGACGATAACGGTGTCCTCAGAGGATTAAATTAGCTATTATGTAAAAAATGCTTAGTATAGTGTGTGGCACTAAATAAGCACTAGGTTCATATTACCACCACCATCATTCTTGTTATTATTAAATGTTTGGCAACAGCATCAGGGGACTTGAGAAAAAAGTGTATCACAATTGATCCAACAATTCATTTTAAGAGATGCATTCTAAGTAAACAATTGGACAAGTACATAAAGATTTGTGTACAACATGAGATTAAAAATATTTTTTAAGAAAAGGAATGAAAATTTTGAAATAGATTGCATATTGGTTAAATAACAATGGAATACTATGTAGCTTCATTAAGAATTACATTAAGTGGGCAGCCCGGGTGGCTCAGGGGTTTAGCACTGCCTTCGGACCAGGTCATGATCCTGGAGACCTGGGATCGAGTCCCATGTCAGGCTTCCTGCGTGGGGGCTGCTTCTCCCTCTGCCTGTGTCTCTATCTCTATCTCTCACTCTCTCTCTGTGTCTTGAATGAATGAGTAAATAAAATCTTTAAAAAAAAAAAGAATTACATTAAGTAATTCTTACATTAATTAATTACATTAAGAATTAGCCAGGAGTACCTGGCTGGCTCAGATGGTAGAGCATGCAACTTTCAGTCCTGGGATTGTGAGTTCAAGCCCCATGTTGGGCATGGATCCTACTTTAAAAAAAAAAAAAAGTTACCTACATCAGGAATTCTTAAACTTTTCTTATTCTATGGATCCCTTTGGCAGTTTGGAGAAACCTAATGGATCCTTTCTCACAATAATGTTTTTAACTGTATAAAACAGAATACACAGGATTGCAAAGAAAACAGTATGTGGAAATAAAAGTATCAGACATTTAAAAAGTTGTAATATACTAATAAATGTCATTCTTGTTATAGGCACAAAATAAGATCTAATAGGTCTAATAATTATAATTTTAAAGTACTGGTAAACATAAACACATCAAGATATGCATGACAGGCTCGAAACAAATTCACAGGTACTGCTAACATGACTGTGATTTGTCGTCTATATCAACAACTGGAAGAGATGTTAAATGTCAGTTAGAGTCAGTGAAAATAAATATATCATCTTTTTCTTCCCCCAAATTCATAAACCCTCAGGTTTTAAAATCCATGATCTAGCTCACGGTCCCCAAATCTTTTCTATAAAGTTTCAGATAATAAATATGATAGGTTCATGGGCCATACATTCTGGGTCACAACTATAGTTGACCCTTGAACAATGTACGGAATAAGGGTGCCGAACCCCTCTGAGGTAAAAATCTGCATATAACTTTTAAAAAAAAAATTAGTTTTAAGTAACCTCTACACCCAATGTGGGACTTGAACTCACAACCCTGAGATCAAGAGTTACATGTTCTAAATACTCAGGCAGCCAGGTGCCCCTTGCATATAACTTTTGACTCACCCAAAACTTAGCTACTAATAGACTACTATTGAGAATGTTATTAAGAAAATCATAAGGAAGAGAAATACATAAACAGTCTTATACTATATTTATTTTTAAAAATCCACATGTAAGTGGACAGCGCAGTTCAAACTCATGTTGTTCAAGGGTTAACAGTACTCAATTTTGCCATTGTAATGAGAAAGCAATATGTAAACAAATAGGCATGGTTGTGTTTCAATAAAACTTTACTCAACAGGCAGAGGGCCTGATTTGTCTTGTGAAACACAGTTTGCTGTCCCCAATCTAGGTTACTATTTTCTTTTTCAAAAAAAGATTTTATTAATTTATTTGAGACAGAGAGAGAGAGCATGAGAGAACACAAGACTGAGAAGAGAGTACAAGTGGGGGGTGGGGTAAAGAACAGCAGAGAGGGAGAAGGAGGCTCCCCACGGAACAGGGACCCCCGAGCTGGAGCTCCACCCCAGAACTGAATTCAGCTGAATTCAGACATTTAACTGACTGAGCCACCCAGGTGACCCTAGATTACTATTTTCTAATGCAGAAAGATGTTCCTTAACTACTAAATGAAAAAAATAATTTTTATTTGATAAATAATTATGCACTGTCTTATTCTGGTGAAAAAAATTGTACCTCTATGTATGTCTTTGTATGTATGTGTATATGTATATAAATGCACAAGTCTGAAGGACCAATAAAAATGTTGATGGTGATTATTTCCGAGTGATTGGAATATGAACAATATTTTTTCTTTATACTTTTCTATATTCTCTCAATTTTCCCCCATCAGTATACATTCAATTTTTAATGAGAAAAATAAGAATTAAAAATCAATTAGTTTGAGGAGGCTTTGAAAGCCCAAATTTATATGGAGCAGAAAATCCCCCCAGGATCCCTTTAACCACTTCTCCCATCTAAGTCCTCAGACAGAAGGAACTCATTGGCATCCTTGCACTGTCCCAAAACAACTACAAATATTGATATTCTATTTTATGCAGTTCAAAACATTATCCTGAGAAGGGACCCATTAATCTTCCCCAGACTGCCAAAAGGATCCATGGAACAAGAAAAAGTGTCTTGTCTCCTGCAAGGTCTATATCATGGATCCTGTTTTAACCCTCTTGGGGTCAAATGGCCCATTTTTAGTGTCTTCACTACAGCCTTTTAAGGATTAAAATCAAAGTCCTTATAGAGGCTCCCAAAGGACTGGAAACCGGAGGTCCTCTGTAAAGCTGATTCTATCCCCTTCCTGTCTACAGGCTGATGTTACCAATGCTGGGACAGCTCCCAGTCTCTCTTCGGAGGCCTTCTTACTTCCAGAGAGTACCGTTAGCTCTTCTATCAATTTCCTGCCTATGTCAGACCCAAGGGCTATGTTCTCTGTCCCTCTTAAGCCCTCTGCTTCATTCCTGGCTGACAGAACTCTGGTGATGTCAGATACTGACTTGGGGAATATGATCTTTCCCATCTCCAGGGAGGATTGAGTGCTGATTAGTACAAATCATTGTGTGTGTGTGTGTTGGTTTTTTTTTTTTTTTTAACCTGGAGGCATTTGCCCTGTTAGGGTTCCGTGGCAATGTCCAAAGACGTTGTTATCATGAAAAGGGGGCTGCCACTGGCATCTAGTGGGTAGGGGCCAGAGATGTGTCTAAACTTTGTACACTTTGTAAGACAGCCTTCCCGACACAGAAATATCTTCTCCAAAATGCCAATAGTGCCACAGTGGAGAAATCTTGGTCTAAATGAATCATAGTAATTCCATTTCCTTTGCGATGTGATAAAACTGTGGCTAGTGAGCTTTAGAGGAAGCTTGGTGATCCAGTAATTCCACTTCTGGGTATTTATTGAAGAAAATGAAAACACTAACTCAAAGAGCTATCTGCATGCCCATGTTCCCTGCAGCATTATTTACAATAGTCAAGACATGGAAAGAGCCTCACTGTCCATTAATGAATGAATGGATAAAGAAAATGTGATATATAACAGTGTGTTTACAATGTTAGAATATATATTATAGGATACTGGAGTATTATTCAGCCATAAGTAGAATAGGATATTATTCAGGCATAAAAAAATGAATGAGGGGCACCTGGGTGGCTCAGTCGGTTAAGTGTCTGCCTTCAGCTCAGGTCATGATTCCAGGGTCCTGGGATAGAGCTCCACATCAGGCTTCCTGCTTAGTGGGGAGCCTACTTTCCCCTCTCTCTCTGCCTGCTGCTCCCCCTGCTTATGCTCTCTTTCTCTGTGTCAAATAAATAAATAAAATCCTTAAAAAAAATGCATTCTTGCAATTCATGACAACATGGATGGACCATGAGGGCATTAAGCTAAGTGAAAAAACTGGATGGAGAAAGACAAATCCAATGATCTCACTTATATGTGGAATCTAAAACAAAAACAAAAACAAAACCATCCAAGCTCATAGATACAGAGAACAGATTGGTGGTTGCCAGAAGCAGTTGGTGGGGAGTGAGAGCGAAATGGGTGAAAGGAGTCAAAAGACACAAACTTTCAGTTATGAGAAAAAAGAGTATGGAGCTGTAATGTACAGCATGGTGATGATAGTTTATAATACTATATTGCATTTGAAAGTTGCCAAGAGAGTGTATCTTATGAGTTCCCATCACAAGAAAAAAATTCTGTTATTGTGTATGATGGAGAATGTTAACTAGACTTACTGTGGTGATCATTTTGCAATATATGCAAACACTGAATCCTATCTCATACACCTGGAACTAATATAATGTGGTATGTTAATTATATCTAAATAAATATGATTTTAAAAAAGAGAAAACTGAGGAAAAGATGACTTTTATTCCTGATAAAATATTCCAGGAGGAAACACTCACTACCCTTCCTTCAGATCCCTGGACATTCTCAGGGGAAGAGGTGATGATGGCAACTGCAGTGGCTTTGAATCATTAATACAAAGAGGTTGGTAGAGATAAGATGGAAAATGTACCTACATCCTCAGTGCCTGCTGAGTCTTGGAGGTTTTATAAAATGTTAGCTTAATGAGCCAACAGTATCTCTCTGGCTCTCTCTCCCTTTTTGTGTTTGTTATATGAATCCTGGGAAGAACTCTGATTGGCCTAATTGAGTGACACTCCCACTTCATGGGCCAGTCATGATTCAGGCAGGTGACATAAGAATCACATGCTCAGCTCCGTGTTTAGAGATGATGTCTGTCACCATCAGAAAGAGACTAGAGAGTCAATGGATATGATTGACTTCTAACGTATTCACAATGTTGTGCTCTGTGTCTGACCCCAACATTAAGGCAAGTTAATTCATAGTCTCTTCTTATTTTATTTTATTTTATTCTATTTTATTTACTTTATTTTATTTATTCATGAGAGACACAGAGAGAGATGCAGAGACATAGGCAGAGGAGAAGCAGGCTCCCTTTGGGGAGCCAGATGTGGGACTCAATTCCAGGACCCACCCAGGCATCTGTCATAGGCTCTTCTGATAATGATCTTGCACTGGACTAACAGTAATGGCAATGAGCAGTGCACCCGCTGTGTGCCAGTCACTTTATGTATTTCTCCTGAACCTTCATAATCACCCCCAAGTGACTGGTACTATTTTTCCCATTTTACAGATAATGAGAATTGGAACCTGGAGAGGCTGGCTGCCTTGCCCGAGGCCACACAGTGAGATGTTCAAAGAATCAAATCCAAGTCAGCTACTGGAGTTCACACTATTTTACCACACTGCACTGCCTTCCTTCCTAAGTGTCTGTGCTACATGGATTACAAGGTCAGTTTAAAGTTGGGTGCATCTAAGGGAAGACCGTGTCTTAATATTTTTTGCCAAATGGATGATGCTTCCTGGCAGCGACTTTAAGAACAAAGTAAAAAGTGGGACACCTGTGTGGCTCAGAGGTTAAACGTCTGCCTTCGGCTCAGGTCGTGATCCCGGGGTCCTGGGATGGAGTCCCACATCGGGCTCCCTGCATGAAGCCTGCTTCTCCCTCTGCCTGTGTCTCTGTGTTTCTCATGAATAAATAAATAAAATCTTAAAAAAAAAAAAAAAAGAAGAACAAAGTAAAACGGAAAGTTGAAGATGATAGTTCAAATAGAAAGAACTCCCCTCCGGTGGTGGAGCAGGGAGGTGTGATGGGGTTAGGCTGAGGCGGGCATGACGTGAGGATGGAGATCTTGCTCGCTGCTACCTCAGATGCCCTGGGGAGTCCCTCCGTTCTCTGCTCCAGCACCCTAACCATCAATACCACTATGCTTTCTTGTGGTTGCCAGTGTCAGCACGGTGCTATTCATCCTAACGAGGATGAATAAAGCTCGACTAACAGCGTGCAGAATTTCCTTTAGTCTTCTTGAATGGGTGAGCTAGAGAACTTTAATGGGACCAGAGACTCAGAGAGGTGGAGATCTCTGTCCAAGCCATGGCTAGCAGTGTAAGGAGGTGCATTTCTCATTACACATCTGGGCCTCTCTCTTATCCATCTCCGTCTGCATGTTCCTGACTCCTTGGCTTGACTCCAGCTGAGCCCTGGCTCAGAATGCCATCAGTCCCCCTTTACTCAATCATCAATCAAGGCTCAGAGGAGATCCCACATCCTTGGGGGAAACATGTCTGTGACCACTTCATTCCATGCAATGCTTTCCCTTTGCTGATGCCTTTAAAAAAACTGCTCTAAACTTTATTATAAGCATCTTACTATACATATCTTGATGTACTCGTTACCACTTAACATAAAAAAAGCAAACATGTAATTTTTAAATACTACTCAAAACAGCTCCTCTAGGTTAGGAGATAGAAGGCTACCCCTTGCTAGTTGTGCAATTTTGTTAAATCACTCTTGCAACCTCAAGTTGCTTGGCTCCCACTGCCAATATGGGCACTTATCTTACCAAGCCCTTGATGGCTTGTAGGGTTCCTGTGTGGATGAAGGCAGATATTGCACAGGAAAATGTTTATTGTCATTTTCCATATCAGTTATTAGGAAGCTGAATGCCTACAGGAGTCAGGCAGCTAATGTGAATGAGGGGAGGCCAGAGTGAGGTAATGGGGGTTGGCAGAGACTACTGGCCCTTGGGGACTACGAGTCCCATCTGAAGGGACAGTTGGTGCTCAGCTTCAGCCAATTGCAGCTATGTAAGAAGGAGGACCTAGTGCTGCTAGAGTTTAATTTTCAAAAAGAAATCCAAAATAAAGACTTTTTGTGACATTTCTTGATTTTTGAAACACTGACTATGCCAAATACAACCCAGAGTCTTTTTTTAAAAAAAGATTTTATTTATTTATTCATGAGAGACACACAGAAAGAGGCAGAGGCATAGGGAGAAGAGGGAGAAGCAGGCTCCCTGTGGGGAGCCTGATGCAGGACTCGATCTCAGGACCCCCCAGACCATGACCTGAGCCAAAGGCAGATGCTCAACCACTGAGCCACCCAGGTTCCCCAGGCTAGAATCTTTCTTATAGAAAGCCATTTTGCAACTCTGCTCTATATGTGTATATTGTTTTAGACTAGAACAGACATCTGGATTGGATCCCTGAGTTATTTTTTCTTTAGTGTTTTCTTCACTATGCGCTTTCTGGGTCTATGGTCTGTTTTCTTTTTTTTTTCCTCCCTCCATAATGTGACTGTAATATTCTTGTGGGAAGTTCACATATTCTGTACTGAAGTATAATCCAAAGTGGATTAATTTCCTTGGTAAGTGATATTTGCTTGTTAGTCTGTTCATATGGCTCTTAAATTTCAGCATGAGTCAACATTGTCTGAGCTGCTTGTTAAAAGTGCTGATTTACCTCATCAATTCTCTCCAAGATACATACCCAGCATTAATATATACATGTATCCATCAAAAGTACATCCATCCATCATGTACTAGGGGATCCCTGGGTGGCTCAGCGGTTTGGCGCCTGCCTTTGGCCCAGGGCAGGATCCTGGAGTTCCGGGATCGAGTCCCACATTGGGCTCCCGACATGGAGCCTACTTCTCCCTCCTCCTGTGTCTCTGCCTCTCTCTCTCTCTCTCTCTTTCATAAATAAATAAATAAATCTTAAAAAAAATAAAAGACATGTACTAGACTATTCATAGCAGCTTGATTCATAACAGCTGCATACAGAAGTCTATCCAGTTGTCTGTCCTCAGTATCAGAACAAATAAGAAATATGCATTCACAAGAAAAATCTGCACAGCAATGAAAATGAATAAGCTGCATCCACATGCAAAAATATGGATCAATCTCACAAATATAATGTTGAGCAAAGGAAGCCGGACACCTAGGAATATGTAGTATGTGTCTGTTTATATAAATACAGAAATTGGCAGAACCTAATCTGTAGGCTATAAGTCAGGATAATAACAGGATAACTGATGGAGAGAAGCAATGACAAAAAGGGGATCCCGGCCTCTGAAGTGCTGGCAATATTCTTGGTTGCATGAACATATGAGAATTCACTGAGCTGGACATCATTTCTACTTTTCTGTGCTTTACCATCTCAATGAAAAGCTAACATGCTAATTCCAAGGCTCCACTACAGACTAACAGAATCACTGTCTTGCACGGGGGTGGACTGGGAGTCCCCAGGCACTCCCAGTCCAGGTCATTACATGATTTCCCCTTCCAGAAAGACATTGCACTTGAAAGAGCACGTATTTATTCCTCCAGAGGACTTCTACAGGCACTCTTGGCTGACCCATCCAGCATCTGTCTTTCCTAGTTTCTCTTGTTGTGTATTTCCACATTTTACAAGATGCAAAGAGTGACATAAAATTAACAGGCATTATGGGTACATTCAAAGGCACTTGAGGGCATAGAGAGAGAGACAGCTCTGATAAAGTGCCAGCTTATAAAATATAGCTAAATAAAATTAACAGTTTATAGGGTGACTAAGACGCCATATCCCCAGGGAATAAGTCAAGTGTTCACCGCTGCTGAAATCCAGCTGAATGCTAGCTTCCCTGGGGAAGGAGATCTGGGTGGATGCCAAGGGCTCTAGGGCTTTTCCTGGAAGGAAAAAGGGGAGGTTCTATGACTGGGGTAGGGACAGGGAAGGACCAGCATTGTAGATGTTTTGGGAGCTGCACTCTCAAGCTTTGTTTTTGTCAGTGTGGGAAACCTAAAGCTGAGAGATTTATTCAGGTCACATTTATTTATCATTTGTGCTCTTGCATTAAGAATCTAGAAATATATTGAATGTCAAAGGGGAACCAAAAATGAATCTTTCAATAAGCTACAGGAAGGTCATAACTGCATACATGAACTTTGTCTTTGATAAAAGATATGCCTGGCACATAAGAATACTCACTAACTTCATTCATTCATTCTTTCATTCAACATCTATTTATTGAGTATTCACTTTAGGTTTGGTACCATTCTCAAGTAGTTGAGACAAATAGAAGACCTTTACCGCAAGGAGTTGATAGTCTAAATGGAGAGAGATCAGCCAATTCATCAGGTGTATAGTATGTTCCATAGCAGTAAGTTCTTTGGGAAAAAATAAATCAGAGAAAAAGAATAGAGGGTTGGAGAGTTGAGTAATGTTGCAGTTTTATCTGGGGAGATAGAGGAAGGCCTTACTGAAATTATGAGCAAAGACCCAAAGATGATGAGACAGTAGGCTGTGTGGATATATGAGGGAAAAGCCTTCTGGGCAGAGGGAACAGCAAGTGCAAAGGCCCTGAGGCAGGAGTATGCCTTGTGTGTTTGAGGATGCCAAGGAGTCTGGAGTGGTTGTAAAGGGTGAGTGAGAGGAAGGTAGTAAAAAGTGAGATCTAACAGGTGATGGGGTTACTGGGTCATTCACTGCGAGAACTTTGACTTTAACTCTGAGTGAGACAAAAGCCACTGGAAGGTTGTAGGTAGAGGAATTACGTGATTGAATGATTAAATACAGCACTGTACACACTATACACCACCTTAACATACATTATTATACTTGATCTTCATAATGACCTGAAGAGATAAGAAGAACAGGAATTATTAGTCCTATTTTCAAAGGATTACATTATAGAAATTAATAGCACAGGCTCTGGAGGTAAACAGATGTGGATTTGAATCCTGAGGCAGCTGCATAAGAGCCAGGACTTTGTGCAAGAGTCAGCTTTGGTTTCCTCATCTCTGCAATGGAGAAAATAACACTATTGGGAGAGAAGATAAAATTACCAGTGGACATGCCTAGGTAGTGTCCAGCACGTGTTTTGCTCAGTGAACGTGACATTTGTCGGTACATTTTCCAGTTAGAAGGCATTTTAGACATCGTTCAACTTTGAAGGTCTTTGCATTGGCAAAAGCTGAATCGGCATCTGCTGGGGTAAATACACAGGCTCCTGGGCCAATGCCACAACTACTGAGCCCCTAATTCTGTTGCTTTGAAGCCTCATTTCAACGGCTAACAACTTAAAGTGAACCTAGCAATGGAGGTTAAGGCAGCTCCAATGCAATAACTGAGTAAATTATAGAACTTCTCTGAGCCTCATTTTTCTCATGTGTAGAGTGAAAACAGTGTCTACTACTGGAAATGGTGGGCACGATGCCTGCAAAGCTCTGCAAGCTCTACCAGGGCAGGTATGTGCTGAACACTCCATCGTTGTTAGTTACAAAGCAAGGTTCTCAAAATTACATTGTCCTTAAAATTAACTCACCATAAAAAAAATTCACTTGCATTACTTTGAGTATTTTTTCACTTTTAACAATTGAAATTGAATTTAAAAGAAACTTCATATCAGAAAGATTATTGTGGTTGCTCCCACAGTACATATACTAAAATTGGAATGACTCAGAGAAGATTAGTATGGCCCCTGTGCAAAAAGATTATCTATGTACCATCCAATGTCATCCTGTGGGTTCCCCGGTGCTACGAGGACAACTTACTCAGAGAATCACTGGAAGGAGGACACCAGGATATAAAGGAATACTTTTAGGATCACGTTCCTTGCTGATGCTTTTGTCTCAGGGTTGGGGCAAATATGGAACTTGTGGCCTAGGACACAGAGGGGGCAGATGAAGAAAGTGTCTGTTTCTTTCCAGGAAGGCTGAAAATAGATACATTGGTGCCAAGCTCTGCAACATTTACACAAGACAGGAAACCTCATCATGCACAGGACTACTTTTGCCTAGGGAGACCTGGCAACCAATTAAAGTGGTTGTCAAGCTGTAGTGCTTGGAGTCTACAAAAAAGAACAGACCTGCAGTGTTGAAGATTTATTCTCTAGGACTGTAGGAGAGCCACTTCGAATACACAATTCATGTGGATTCTTGGCGGACTCCTCCCGGGCCCTACTGCTTTTTCCTTGCCTTCTTGGGTTAAAGTATTACTCAAGTATTTATGAAAAAGGAGCATCAAGTGTGGCTGGGGTCCAGCATAGTTCAGTGCAATCAACTTGCACCAGCCCTCAGCCATGCTATGATACCGATTTTGCTATTAAATAATTGAAGAGGGGTTAGAGAGAACCAAACAGAATTACACCAGTTGCAAGCATTTATCAAACACCTAGCTTACCCTAGAAGCCATGCTAGAGAATTTTACTGTTAGCTTATGCACAGCAACTCTCTAAAAGGGGGTCTCATTAGACCCATTTTAAGGACGATGAAATACAGTGAGGTAAAGTAACTTGTCTGAGGTCACATGGCAACTTAGCTGCAGAGCTCAATTCAAATTACAGCATGCCTCATGCCAAAGTCCCATTATGCAGATGTTCAGACAACAAGTAGGGTTTTAAAGACAGAGAAGAAGGCAGCAAGGCTCTGAGGAAGGCTACTCTTTCCAGGAGTGTGTGCAGAATTTAATGGCATCTGTCCTGGTATTGGTTTAACTGAATTGGGAATTGTGTATAATGCTAGACCAGCTATCTGGGTCTACACCTAAAAGAGTGATGGAATCATTAATCCTGGAAGACAAGGAGACATGTTTTCTGGAATTAGCTCTTTTGCCAGCAAGTGACATACCTGTAATGGGTCTGCTAACATCGTGGTACAGTTATCCTGGGAAGAGTTTGCACAGGCCACCTGGCTGTGCCCTTACCCGTTGGGGGCATTTGATAAGACTGAACAGAGTATTGCTAATCCATTTCCTTATCAGTAGTAGTCCACACAAAAGGCCCTATTGGTTGTCAATTTCAGCTTTAAAGAATGGTCACATGATCAGGTAAGATACATTTGTGAAAAAGGTTTAGTGGACTCAATTAATAATAACAATGATATGAACATAGTACTTAATATGTGCCAGACACTATCCTGAGCAATTTTTTCATGTGATAACTCGTTTAACCTCTGAGGACTATTATCCCCATTTTACAGACAAA
This sequence comes from Canis lupus dingo, assembly GCF_003254725.2. Classification (NCBI taxonomy): domain Eukaryota; kingdom Metazoa; phylum Chordata; class Mammalia; order Carnivora; family Canidae; genus Canis; species Canis lupus. The sequence goes on along the minus strand of NC_064262.1, from coordinate 25,083,595 downwards.
GAAGCAGAAAAGTAAACTCACTCAGGATCACTCAACAGCTAGGTGGCAAAGCTTGGATTTGAAATACAACAGAATGGCTTCACAATTTTCCATGCCCATGGGTCACTCAGTATAAAGTCAGATGTCATCTGTCAGAGGCATGCAATGAAATTCAGTTGCTATGAGGGGATTCGTGCAAGAAGCAAAACACTTAGCTAGGCTGAGCCCAACTCTCTGAGCAATATCTGAATCTTAGAAAAGTTTTGCTGTTTTCTACTTACTTAATGTGGACCTTTTAGGGATAAGTCATATGCCATCATAGATATAATAACTACGATGCTTTTGATTATAAGAAACAAAAATACTAATAGTTTTTTTAAAAATATTTTTATTTGGGATCCCTGGGTGGCGCAGTGGTTTAGCGCCTGCTTTTGGCCCAGGACGCGATCCTGGAGACCCGGGATCGAATCCCACATCGGGCTCCCGGTGCATGGAGCCTGCTTCTCCTTCTGCCTGTGTCTCTGCCTCTCTCTCTCTCTCTGTGTGACTATCATAAAATATATATATATATATATATATATATATATATATATATATATATATATATTTGGAGCCCTTCTCAGGCCCAATCCCAGGACTCTGGGATCATGACCTGAGCCAAAGACAGACACTTAATTGACTGAGACACCCAGGAGCCCCCAAAATACTAACAGTATTAAAAGTAAAGGTAATTAATTTTCTCATACAACAAGAAGTCTGGAGACCATGGTTCAAAGATCCTCAGCATGTTGGTGATATCTCCCCTCATGGTCCCAAGATAGTTGCAGCAGTTCCAAGCATCATATCTTCACACTCCAGCATTCCAAAAAGAAAAGGAGATGGGGGCAAAAAAAAAAAAAATTCCTCCTTTTATGCCGGAAATTATTTATTAGAAGTTCCTTCACTTCCTTCCTTTCATAGTTCTTTGTCAGAACTGTGTCATGTATCAATTCCTAGACCAGTGTTTCTGAAGCTCAGCCTTACCAACATTTTGGGCCTGATCATTCTTTTTTTGTGAGGGTTTATCCTGGACATTGAAGGATGCTAATCAGCATCCCTGACCTTTACCCACTAAATGCCAATAACGTAGTTCCATGTATAACAACATGAAAATGTTTACAGAAACTGCCAATGTCCTATGGGTGTATATATGCATGTAGGTAAAATTAACTGAGTTGAGAATCGTTGCCCTTGACAAACAACAGGCAAGGAGAAATGGGCTAGTCATGGATGGCTTAGACCAATCATAGATCATCCCCCAAAGCTGTGCACACCCCTGCCTGAAAATCATTTCTACTTCAGGGAAGAAGTGGCTGTGTGCTTGGCAATCATTCCCCATGCTGCTTTTTTGTTGTTTTAAAAAAACACTCTTACTGGAAGTCCAAGGGGAGAATTGAGGAGGAGATTTTTCTCTCTTCTTGCATCCAAGAAAACATTCATGGGGCATATTGGGAAGAATCAGGTCATAGAAATGGGAGTTTCAGTGGTATATGATGTGTAGCTTTGGTGGCCACAGGAAAAACAATCAGGAGTCAAGGCAGTCAGTCTTCTTTTTACTCAGAAAATCTACACTGAACAGCCTTTTTTTTTTTTTAATTTTTTTTATTTATTTATGATAGTCACACACACACAGAGAGAGAGGCAGAGACACAGGCAGAGGGAGAAGCAGGCTCCATGCACCGGGAGCCCGACGTGGGATTCAATCCCAGGTCTCCAGGATCGCGCCCTGGGCCAAAGGCAGGCGCCAAACCGCTGCGCCACCCAGGGATCCCTGAACAGCCTTTTTATGGAGGCATTCTTCTCTTTTCTTCTTGCCCTACCTCCCTTTAAAAAAAAGTCAAATCTTCTTGCCCTACCTCCCTTTAAAAAAAAGTCAAATATCTGCCCACAGATATTTGGTAAACAAGGAGTTCAGGTGGAAAATTCTTGTATTTGTTTCTCAGTAACATGTTTTGGATATTTAAAAATAAAGGGGAAAGGAGAGAAAATGAGTGGGAAATATCAGAGAGCGTGACGGAACATGAAAGACTCCTAACTCTGGGAAATGAACTAGGGGTGGTGGGTGGGAGGTGGGGGTGACTGGGTTACAGGCACTGAGATGGGCACTTGATGGGATGAGCACTGGGTGTTATTCTATATGTTGGCAAATTGAACACCAATAAAAAATAAATTTATAAAAAAATACACGCCGGTTAAAGTATAATTGGCCATTTTATACTCATTGTAGACTCTCACATTTTGTACTAATGTGAGAAAAGCTACCTCATTATAAATGTGATTATTGGAGGGTGCAAGTTTGAAGGACAACAGCTACCTTGTACTGAGCACTTGTTATGTACTGGGTGCTCCGGTCAGAGCTGTGCGGGTAGGTGTGAGGCTGGACGTGGATGATGGTGTGTGGTCGGTGTCAGGGCTCCATGTCACAGAAGAAGAGCCACAGAAGCCCAGTGACATGCCCAAATTACACAGCCAGAAAGAGAAGGGGTTACGTAAGCTCTGGATCCAGAGAGCTAGACCCATTCCCCTTTCTTGTTTTCAAATTACTTTAAAAAATGAAGAGTATGGTTGTAGCAAGCCAGTGCAAGAGTAAAAGAAAAACTATCTTCTTTCATTCTTATTGCTGAAGGACAGTGAAAAAAAATTTTTTTAGAAAGCAGTTAAAGAAGTATCTCCCTTAAAAAAAAAAAAGAAAGAAAAAAGAAAAAAGAAGTGTCTCCTTTCCCTAAGATACACGGTGTGGACTTTTTAATTAGTGTTTTCATAAGTGAGAGCCTTTAAAACATAACATTCATCCCAACGTTTCCATATTTAGAGCAACCTTTCATATTGTTTTTGCTATTTAAACTTTTTTCTTATTAAACGTGTTTACAAAAACGTAGAGAATGACTTTGATGAAAACCATGATCTGAAGAACAGTTCTTTAAAACCCAGAGAAGCCATGCTTGCAACCCCTTTAAGCCCAAGCACTGCTTTCTAGCTGCAAGTTCTGAATCTCACCTTCCACATACAACCAAAAGTTTAAAAATAGTGTGAAGTTGAAATGACCTTGGACAGCCAATTTGACAGAATTTACCAGTGGTTTTCAAACAAACTGAAAAGTTTGGGGTGTTTGTGTGTGTGGAATCATAAAATAGATTTTTTAAAATTTAATTTTATCTCCTCTCATTTCATCTTTTTCACTAGCCTTCAGCAATAAGAATGAAAGAATAATGAAAATTTGCAAATGGAACCCAACTTTCCAGGATCAATATGAAATTACTTACATTAAGGGCTACAGACATTGATGAAGGTTGAAAACTAATTATAATGAAAGAAAGTTGTGTTCATTGAATCCTCCCCAAACCCTGGAGGCATAAAAACTTCAGGAATTGATTAATTTTATTTTACTCAGATACTTTATAATGATTCAGCAAAACAAAGTTATAAATACTTCAGCACTGAGTAACATTAAATTGGTAGCAGATTTGAACCTATTCCCCATGGCCAGCTTGCCTCGGAAGAGTCAGCAATATCAAGATACGCTTCAGTGGTAAAGTTTATCCGGAATTGATTGGAGCAGAGAAAACAAAATATGATACATATATTTTTAAACTCCTACTCCTCATCATGTGCTCTATGCATCCCCCACTCTCTGCAATTAAAAAAAAAAAAAAAACCTTTTCAAAATATTTAATTGGAAAACACAGTTAATCAGATTTGGTAAAACTAAAAAAAAAAAAAAAAAAGAACGACCTTAAGGTGAGTGCATATGTGTAAAGAGCCAGTTCGCCCTATTTGGGGTAAGTTGTGTTCTCTAAAGCCACAGCAAAGACTGAATTACTGAATAGCGAATCATCGCCCCTAAGGGAAATACGGGGTTATGTTCCTGTGAGCCTTGGCCCTAACATTCTGTTAAACATCAACACATAATTTTGTTTTATGTGTATTTCTGTTTAAAGATCTCTTATTTATCATGTATTGTGGATTCATTAAATTAAACTCGAGGCCAACAACACTCTGACTCATGTCTGAATGAAGCTTATCTTTTTTAAACAAAGCCTTTAAAATTATTTATTTATTTATTTATTTATTTATTTATTTATTTATTTATTTATTTAAAAGAGAGAGAGAGAGAGAGTGCCAGCAGTGGGAGAGGCAGAGGAAGAGAGAGAATCTCAAGTAGACTCCCCTCGGAGCACAGATCCCAATACCAGGCCCCATCCCACAACCCTGACATCATGACCTGAGCTGAAATCAAGAGTCAGAGGCTCAATGGACCGAGCCACCCAGGTGCCCCAGAGGGAAGCCTATCTAACACACACACTCACTCTCTAAGGCACATCATGGTGGTATGCTTAGGAATATCAGACGGGACTTCAGGGCTGTGCTTGGGGGCCATTGTAAACAGCAAAATCACCATTGAAAAGCACAGAAATATGAAAAATGTGTGCTAAATAGGCTGTGGAAAGGACACCTATTTAGAGTATGAGAGCTGAGACAGGAAGGGAGAGCGTTACTTGCCTCGACCTCAGCTGGGAAAGTAGACTACGGTGACTCAAATTTTTTGCTGCTGTATGTGTGTTTGTGAATGATGTCAAAAGTGCTACAAAGGTATTGAATTTGTGATTACAAATAAATTTTAGCAAGCAGGTGAAATGACAAATACAGAACTCAAGAATAATGAGGATTGACTGTATATATATACATGTTTATATTTAGATGGATACATACATACCTGTATATCTTATTTGATGAAGCAAAATATCTGTTCTCTGTTTACTACAGCTAAATGAAGAGAGGCATTCTCTCCACCAGGCCTTCATATAAAACCCTTGAGTCAGGAGGAAGAAGACTCTTGAGCTTGGGAAGAGTTGCCCACAAAGGCTGCACAAGATAAAGAAGGAAGAGAGGGCAGGGTGGATCTCCCACCTACGACATGGAGTCCTTAGAGAGTGGCAGACACAAAATACTGACTTGGCTATTTTTAAGGCCAATCTACGGCTTCCAGGTCAGACATGTGTATACTTGGGCAAAGCCTGGAACTGCTTGGTGCCTCCGTTTTTTTTTTTTTTTCTCAACTGTAAATGGGACTAATTATGGAACATACCTCTCTGAGTTGCTGTGAAGAGCAAATAAGATATTCATGTAATGATTAAAAAGTACCAATCTTGGGGTGCCTGATAGCACAGTCGGTTGAGTGTAGGACTCTTGATTTTCATTAGGGTCATGATCTTGGGGTCCTAAGGTTGAGCCCCATGTCGACTCTGTGCTTAGAGCCTGCTTGGGAGTCTCTCTCTGCCTCCCCCTCAGCCCCTCCCTCAGCTCACACTCTTTTTCTCTAAATAAGTAAATAAAATCTTAAAAAAAAAAAAAAAGGACCATCTTTCTTGGGACAACCAGATGTGCAGTAACTCCTGAGCAGGTGCAGTGTGTGAGATACACAACCCAGGAATTACATATTATTGGCAAAAAAGGCTAATCAACTGTCTCAGAGCCAACCAAGGGGGAGAGAGGCACAAGTTCAACTATTCTAGGATTTGAAGGCAATCAGTGAATCCTGGAAGGGTAAGACTGCTGACTTTGTTTTATTATTGTTTGGTTTTATCATTGCAATAAGTCAAGAGTGTGAAAAAAAAGCAATAGGGAATCTGTTCCCAGACTATGAGATGGAAGGGACATAACAATCTCATGCAATAATTGGATAAACCGATTGTAAAAAGACACTTTTGAGACTACAGGGGACATCTGAATGCCAACTGGCTAGTACATGGTATTAAGTAATTATCATTAATTTATTAAGTGTGATAACTGTATTGCATTTTGTAGGAAAATGTTCCTTTTAGAGATTCATACAAAAGTGTTAAAGAGTGCATGCCATGTTGTCAGAGATTTGCTTTAAAATATTTTGGAAAATAAAATAAAATAAAATAAAATAAAATAAAATAAAATAAAATATTTTGGAAAGAAAATGAAAAAGGAAAAAGAAAGGGACTGGGGAGAACTGCTGTTAAATTAATTGTTTGACTAAAAATTAGTAGTAAATTTTTTCAGAGTGATTGACATCCTAAGTGCTTTTGTTTTGTTTTATATTTTTGTTTTTTAAAATTTTATTTATTTATTTGAGAGAGAGAACGCGAGCCGGGTGAAGAGGGAGAGAGAGAAGCAGACTCTCCACTGAGTAGGGAGCCCGATATTGGGCTCAGTCCTAGGACCCTGGGATCATGACCTGAGCTGAAGGCAGATACTTAACTGACTGAGCTACCCAGGCTCCCCTTAGGTGCTTTTGGATCCAAGAAGAAAGTTCAGCTCAGTTATTCTATGTGGTTGTTATCATTTTGAGAGGACATTTATGTTTGAGGGAGAAAGGGAGAAAGAAAGAGAGACACAGAGAGAGAGAGAGAGACAGAAAGAGAGATGCATAAGTAAACAATAGTTGCTAAAGAACAGCTCAGTCAGCAGTGGTCTGAAACCTCTGGGGTCCCTGAGATCTTTGAAGTGATGTGTAAGTTCAAAACCGCTCATAATAATGCTTAACAGCTGACATTCTTGTAGGCATAAAAGCTAAGAAAGCAAGAGTGTTGCAGGCGGAGGGAACAGCATGTGCAAAAACATGTGCAGGTTGTGCATGTCCAGGTCTGGCTCAAAGTGGTTCTGTGTGACCAGAATGGACAGTTCACAGCACACAGGTTGAGAGCAATAGCTGATGGAGTGGTTTGTAGGGGAGGGTGCTTTGCCTTACAGATGCTTGTCGGCACAGGGTTGAAACTTTGAGACTCCGCTTCACAACTCTTGTAAAAAGGTGGGAACCTGTCAAGATTTGGAAGGCCTATATCAAAGGTATCAGATGCTGTACATTTTTTTCTCTGTTTTTTCCCCACGTACCTAAATGTATTGTTCTTAAAGAAAGCCAGGTTTAGGGGCGGCTGGGTGGGTCAGTTGGTTAAGTGTTTGCCTTCAGCTCAGGTCATGATCTCAGGTTTCTGAGATCGATTCCTGCATCTGGCTTCCCTCTCAGTGAGGAGTCTCCTTCTGCCTCTCCCGCTTCCCCTTACCCTGCTCATTCTTTCTCACTCTCTCTCTCTCTCTCTCTCTCAAATGAATAAATACAATCTCTCTCTTTTTTTTTTTTTTAAAGAAAGCCAGGTTTGGCAAAGTAATAGTAATCATTCCAGTTTACCTTACAGAGCACTTGCAAGGTTGTAAAGTTCTTCCCTGCAGACATTTCTGCATTTTGATTTTGAGCCTGCAAGGTAGATACAGTAGGTGTTAGCATCCCTGATTTACAGAGTGAAGAGCTAAGGATCTGAAACACCAAGTGTCTTTTTTTTTTTATTTAAGATTTTATTTATTTATTCACTAGAGAGACACACACACACACACTCAGAGAGAGGCAGAGACACAGGCAGAGGGAGAAGCAGGCTCCATGCAGGGAGCACGACGTTGGACTGGATCCCTGGTCTCCAGGATCACACCCTGGGCTGAAGGCAGTGCTAAACCGCTGAGCCACCGGGGCTGCCGACACCAAATGTCTTAACCAGAGTTGTCTGGGTAACAGGTGGCCAAGCAGAACTTGAAGCTCATCTCTGGCCACCACATCATTAGTAAATTAGTCAATTCATTAAAATTCTCACTAATTCCATATGATTCTGTTGTAGGTGAAGGCTGAGGTTTTAAGAGTGAGACAGCTCTTATCCTCATATCCCTAAGCCCAGCCGTTCACATAATTAAGTGCACAGTAGGTCACCGACAAGCAGAATCCTATGTCCTTTCACTACCCATTCTTTTTTTTTTTTAAGATAATTTATTTATTTATTCATGAGAGAGAGAGAGAGAGGAAGAGACCTAGGCAAGGGCGAAGCAGGCTCCCTAAGGGGAGCGTGATGTGAGACTTGATCCAAGGACCCCAGGATCATGACCCGAGGTGAAGGCAGACGCTCAACCACTGAGCCACCCAGGTGCCCCCACTTAACCATTCTTGACTCTGCCCTCACAACACTGGGTCTGATACTGCATATTAATAGTGAAAACCAGTGGGGTGATAAGAATTGCCTCTTGGGCATTTCATGGTAGCCCATTCTTAGAATTACATACTTAAACATGTTTCAGGCTTCCTCTCTTGCCCTTTCTAACCAACAGTTCATATAACTACACGTGGGGTTGGAAACGTACATGTCTACCTTTTGCCCCCCACCTTAGAGCTGTTAATGGCTCCTACTGTAAGACCAAAGTGGCAACATGGTAGGTTTACAGGACAATGGTCATTGGTACAATATTGAGGCCCTCCCCCTTCTTGTTTTTTCATTGTGTTTTAACTTTGAATTAGTCACCAACACTTACAAATGAGGAGACGAGCACATAGGGCTCTGGATTTGTCTTCTTAATCAGTGGGGACATCTAGCAATGCTAGTCTTGTATTTTTCCACAGTAACAACTGGCTGAAGTACTGACTGGCCTCTTTAGGTGACTCAGGAGCACTCCTCTTTGCTACACTATCCACCATTCTCTCTTGTCCTCAGGCCAATGCACTGATTCATATCACTTGCCTGGTCTTGGCATTCGTGTACACAAACCCAGGCCTGTTTTCTTTGGTGCTACATTGCTAGCCTTCCATGACCTGGCTTCTCCGGCCTTGTCTCCAGCCCCTTCTGAATTTTATGCCTTGGTGATAGAAGATGATGAGAGCTTCCCAGAAGACAGTGTACCTTTGCTTCCTTGGAATGCCCTTGACCATTTCCTCAGTTCTGCAAAGCCACACTGATGCTTCAAGTCCCAGTTCAGGTATCACCTCTGCCAGGAGGCCTTCTCTGATGCTCAGGGGATGGGATAAGGATCGCTTTACATCCCCTGGTTGCTTGTGCCCTCTCAAACCTATGCTACTGAAGTGATCTGCTCCCTAATTCAGAAGCCCTCTCACCTGCCCACATTCACCTGTGGACCTCAGCACCTTTATAGGCAGGTGTTGTAAAAAATCAGACTGAGCTCAGATGCCTCCCATGGAGCAGGCCTTGGGATCTCAGTCTGGGGAACTTCCTTGGAGTCTACATCCCCTTCTGCAGCCTTTCTCTCCTTTTCCCCACACGTCTATCCCAAGAGCTCTGGCTGTGTAGAAAAAGGCTACCAGTTTGGTCTTATTGTGTACGTTGAGCTTTAGATAGAAGATACTTAACAAGTCTTTCTGGCTTCTTGCCTCTGTACCCCGGGATGAGGTCAAGGTGGGAGACCAGGTGAGTCACTGAGTCACCTGATGGCTCTGCTACAGTGTAAACCTGGGCAGACCACTTCCCTGGAAAGGTGCTCCTGGCAATTGGAGAGAGGGAATCCATTCAGAGAAGCCAGCCAGAGGCGAGGATGGATTAATCACTATTTTTGCTCACTGTGGCTATTAATAACTGCCAGTTATTTAGATATGAAGTAATTAATCACCACTAGTAAGTAGAGGTACTCAGTGAGGAATTAAATACCTTGCCCCGAGGCCACTCTTGGAGTAAGGGCAGGGACCGCGTTAGTCTAATTTAGAGACTGCTCTATTGGAGGCCAACTCCAGGAAACTCTGGATAGGATCTGTAGAGGATGTTATTAATTACATTGCACAACATCCTCAGAGGGCTTCAAAGGAGACACTGACAGATACCTACGTAATCAAGAAGAGTACAGTTTTTCCCTGGACAATGAGAGTTCTGCAGCTGATCCCACTTCCCCTTTTGTGTGAGTTGCTAGAAAACTCAGAGCCAAGTGTGTGACTTGCCTGTTTGAGCTTTTTAGGGATTCATTTTTGGAATAAGCTTCCTTCTTAGCAGCCTGCTCATATTTTCCTTTCTCTTGGTCTACCTACTTAAATACAAAACAAAGGAACAGAGAATTTCCTACCCGGTCCTTTTAGAAAAGTAATATAAATTCCTTTTCAGAAAATGGAGAAAACGCAGGAGACAAACACAAAATTGGTATAAATCACTCAGTCACACCTGGAGAGAAGCACACTCATGTTCTGGAGTATTTTCTTCCTTCTGCCTGCCCCCATTGGTATACATATGTCTTTTACAAAATGAAATCAGTACCATATATGGTATTTTAGAATAGTCCTATGCAAACCACTTCCTACAGTATCTTATGTACATCTTTGGTCTTGTAAATGTCCCATATTTTATTCAAGCAATGTAGGATTGTTGAATTTTGCCCTGTTTCTAAAAAATTTTTTTTCTCTTTTTATAAAAAAAAGTGTTAGTAAACACTTGTAGAGCTGAATCTTTATGCATATATACTGATCTTTCAGTTAAAATTCCCAGAAATTCTCATGGCTTCTAATTTATGTTATCTTGTTTAATTTAATATATCCTGTTGAACACCCTTTCTATCTGGAAAAGTTGAGATATAATTAGGGAGGAGAAAGTCAGACACGCCTAATCTCCTTTTCTCTGCTCAACAGAACCTTCCATTCATCAATTAGGATTTACAGTGCATGTGCCTTTACATTCAGTTTTCTTTGAGGACTCAGGATCCATAGAATTAAGATATGTAGACCTCAAGGGGTCTACATTCTACTGAGAGAAATGTATCAAAAAAGTATCAAAGTTCCCAAACTCGAGGTTGGGGAAGAGTTTCTACCAACTATGACATAACGTATCTGAAAGATGCCAAAGGTAACTCATGAGGGCAGATTGGGACATTCAGCAAATACTTACTGTGCCAACACTGTGTGGGAATGCTGGGGGTACAGCAGAGAGTAAGACCCCATCTTTGCCCTCAGGGAGCTCAAGGTCTACAGCGGGGTGTAGGAGGAGGGGTCTTGGAGTACTTAGATAACTGCAAAACAACACTGCGGGAGCTTGAGGGCCAATCTCTGAAGGAGGAAGAGGGGCCCATAATAGGCTTCCAATTCTTTAGGTGAAAGAAGGAAGAGGGCACCAAAAGAGGGGGAAATGTTTGCATAACAATTTGATCTTCTGCAAGTCTTTTGACTTAGTTCCCCCACTTAAATTCACTTAAGATTTTGATGACTTTGTATACACGGGAAACAAAAGTTCCGTGTATCAATTCTTTCTTTAATACGTGCAAAATACTCCTTTAATTTCCACTTTCATTTGGAAAAAAAAGAGTAGAGTTGGAATCCACCAAATTGTTGTTATGACCCACTCGGGGACTGCTGTGCAGATTGACGTTAGAGGTGCAAACTGAAGGTGGGTTTCGTGGTTGACAAAGCAAAAATGAAAGGAGTTAGTGGCTCTGGCTCAGAGTCTCTGGAGCAGGTCAACCAGGTCAGGATAAAGGCCCTTGAAAAGCCCCTCTTAATGTGCAAATGAAAAGCCTAAATAGACTTCCATTGTCTTGGAAAAGAGCATAAAGAACACCTTTTTGTTTTTTTGAGTGGTTTACCAAAAGCTGCTTCACTCTTTTGTTATGTAAAGCTGGGCCTGCAGAGAATTGGCCGGTTTTGTGTGAATGGCTTTCAATCTCTTTTAAGGAGATCCAGGCTGTTCAGGATGGCCCTACCAATGGTGGGACAGGACAACAGAACCCCTAAAATAATTACCTTGAGGAGAATCATACTAATGATTAAGTTCAGCTCAAAGGATTGATAAGTCAGAGAGGTGAACTGGTTTGGGCATAGTGGTCAGGGTTGATGATCTGAACTCCCTTGGACCCCGCCATGTTAGCACAGTGGTCATGCTTTGGTGAAAAATGGCTGATTGTGAGCCTATTAACGAAAAAAAGCTGTAACATTAAAGTCCAAAACAAAGGTTCAGTGCACCTCAGTAGGCCCATGGACCAGTCAGGACAGCCCAGTTATTAACCACCAACCCCACCAACGGTGGTGTGGACCAGTCTTCAACAACGCCCCCGTGTGTTCATGAGAAGCAATGGCAGTGGTAAACCCATTCCCATAGAGTTGCTGTAGCCTGTGGAAGAGGAATTACTTCTCTACTCAGCAAATTCTGGAGTTCTTAGTATATGTGGGGAGATGTCTTAAAAGAATGATATAGAACATCCTGCTATTAAAACAGAGATTAAATGGGGGGAGGGGGTAGGAAGGGACTAGATTTGAATCCTGAGTTTGTAGAGCATTTGGCACGATGTGCATCACTATGTTAAGTCTAGGCCCATCTAAAGGGGCCTATATTTTCAAATACTTCACCAGGGGTTCTCCAGGTGTGGTTCTCCGACCAGAAGCATCAGCATCACCCTGGACCCTGTTATAAATGCAAATGTTTACCCCTCCTTCTCTCCACACCTATTGTATCAAACACTCTGAGGGCGGGGCCTGGCAATCCAGGGTTGCACAAGCCCTCCTGGAGATTCTGAGGATCCAGTGACAGCTACTGCTCATTGGTTCTTCCCCTTCTCTGCCTATCTCTTTAACCACTTGACCCTGTGAACTTGGCTGGCTCTGGAGCTTAACACATTAGTTGAGACCAGTGAGTTAAAGATCAATGAAGACTCTGCGGAAGAGTGGGGGCTGAGTTTGGTGTTGAAAGCTGCTAGATTTTGACCAGGTAGAGCACAAGCAAGAGAATTTAGGTGGAGGAGAGGAGTGGTGTTGGGGGTGGGGGTGAGGGGTGGGAAAAGATATGGACCAGGCTTGGTACAGGTCAGGCAGACAGCCTGTGGGGGGCTTTAGGGAAAGGTGAGCCTTTCCTGGTATGTGGGCAGCAAAGCTGCAGAGGTAGTTTAGGGTCAGACTGAGGTAGGCCTGAATTCCAGGATTAGATGCTAATACTTTATCTCCTAGACAATAAGGAGGCATGGGAGGTTCTGAGCAAGGGAATCCTAACCACATATTATGATTATTAATATTATTTTTTGTGGGGAGAGGCAATTTGGTAGCTTTGTGTGTCAATCCCTGTGCTACATACACTCTTCCATGCATCTCTCATTTCATCCTTCCAAGGGCCCCACAAGGATGAGTACAATCCTCACTCCCCTTACCCCCATCATGTTTAATGACCTTTAATTCAAATATGAAATTTCAGTACAAGCCATTTGTAGAGAGCTTGGGGCTTGCTCTCTTAAAAACAAGAATGGAGGAATGCAACAAAATGGTCTTCCCTTTTTTTTCTTCAAAAAATTTCAAAAAGAGGATAGATCACGGGACCATGAAAGATCCATTTAGTCATACCCACTTTCTCCCCCTACCAATAATCTTACATCCACTCTGTAATCCTCACACACATTCCTGAATGAAGATTTAGAGTTCACCTTTGTTTACATAGCCATTTAAAAATACTTAGCACCAGCTTGCTTCTTATAATGCCAAATGAATCAAGTCAGGAACCTACTCTGATATGCATGTCTAGTGATAGAACTGAACTAAAACTCGGGCAGCCCAGCTCTGGAACCCATACTCTTAATTATGAGCACAGTGTTTCTCAAACTTGTCTGGACTGAGCTGCAGAGTCAGAAATATGAATTACATCGTGATCCAGGACACACATACTAGGAAACAATATTTCATGGTGTCATGTACATTGATTTTTTCCCCCCTGTTCTATTTTCTTCTATGCTCTTCTATTTCATTCCTTGAAGGTTTTTAGTTATGGCTCACTAAATTGATTTCACATCCCAACAATGATTGGGTTACAGCCCACAATCTGAAAAACAGTGTGTGAGAACATAGTATTTTGCAAAGAAAATGGCAACTGATGTGAAATAGTAAGTGTATAGGACACGGCAGATGGAATTTAAGCACCTAACTGTGGGGAACAGGCAAGGAGAGTTATGGTCAGGAAGAGAGAGGGAGAAAGAGGAGAGAGAAAGGAGACAACTGCTAGAAGTCCAGTCATCCTTGACGACTTCCAAGGAGGAGGAAAACATAGTTATAAGCCTTGAGAATAAGTAGAATTTAGTGAAAAAAATCAGGGAAGGACATATCTACAAAATACTCTAATAGCTTCTAGGCCACGAGGGATTAAAGTCAGCACTACTCAGTTGCAGAATTATCATTTGGAAAATGGGGGTAATAACTGTCCTAACCTGAACAGGTTGCTCTGGAGCTAGAAGATAATGCATGTTTCATGCTTTTTGCACTTGGTTGCTTCTTCATTAGAGAGAAAATGAGAACCATATAGCTAATTAAACTTTTCTAGTAGCCACATTTAAAAAAGTAAAAACAGGTGAAATTAATTTTAATAAGATATTTTCTTCAACTCAATATATATATAAAATAATATTGTTTCAATATGCAATCCATAAAAAATTATTAATGGCATATTTTACTTTTTTTCACACTAAATCTTTGAAATATGGTGTATATTTTTAAAAGATTTTATTTATTTATTTGGGAGAGAGAGAGCACGAGTGGGAGTTGAGAGGAAGGGCAGAGCAAGAGGGAGAATCAGACTTCCCGCTGAGCAGAGAGCCCGATGTGGGGCTCGATCCCAGTACCTGGGTATCATAACCTGAGCCAAAGGCAGATGCTTGACTGAGCCACTCAGGCGTCCCTGGTGTATAATATTTATGCTTGTAGCACATCTCAGTTTTGATTAGCCATGTGGCTAATGGCTTCCCTAGTGGACTGTGTGGACCTAGCACGTAAGGGGTGCTTCAGAAATATTATTATTGATATAGTTGTCATCATTGCTATTCAGGATTGAGTAATAGGATCAAAGACTTCTTTGCAGGGGAGGATGGTTGTGTGTAGAGTAGAGCAGTGGAGCATCCTATTTTCCTACCTTCCAGGACTCTTGCTTGCTGGGGTTTCTTTTCTTTCTTTCTTTCTTCTTCCTTCCTTCCTTCCTTCCTTCCTTCCTTCCTTCCTTCCTTCCTTCCTTCCTTCCTTCCTTCCTTCCTTCTTTCTTTCTTTCTTTCTTTCTTTCTCTCTCTCTCTCTTTCTTTCTTCTTTTCTTTTGCTTGCTGGGGTTTCATGGCAGCTAAGGCTTCCAGTCAGTTAAGCCCATGGTCCTCGAGTGTAGCCAACAGAGGCCCTTGTTGTGATGCACAGACTGTGTGAGTATCAATGTTTATAATACAGCCATGTTTATACTTTTGTTTCTGGTATGAATTTATTATTTACTTACGATATTTAATAAAAACCAGACATCACCTCATTGGTGTTTAAACGAAAACAGTACTATTCATTTTATTAATTCTGCTGAGGTCATCTGCTGTTGGGTTCACAGGGTAGTGGGTGGGAGGCAGGCAGCCTATGGGGCCTTGTGCCAAACGGTCCTTGGGCCCCAGAGTATTAGCTTCTCATTCGGTGGGTCTCGGTGGCCACTACCAAAT
This sequence comes from Canis lupus dingo, assembly GCF_003254725.2. Lineage (NCBI taxonomy): Eukaryota > Metazoa > Chordata > Mammalia > Carnivora > Canidae > Canis > Canis lupus. Next base: position 25,068,382 of record NC_064262.1, on the reverse strand, counting down.
GGAAGGATAATGAGTGATGCTGTGGATTCAGGGCCCTAGCCGGGTCGTGGAGCAAGAATGCCTGTTGATGTGCACACTCAAGAAAGCTGATGCTAGAAAGGGGCTCAGGGTGAAGGTTTGATGGGTGCTGAGCTCTTTATGAGCAGGATCTCATCTTTTCCTTCCAACTTCACAGTGAGGTATCCATTTTACAGTGGAGAAAATTGCAGTTCAAAGAAATCAGGCAACTTGCCCGGCTCCATAATGGGTAGGCTTGTCTTTTTGCAAGGGGGTTCTGATGAGAGACTGTGCTCTGTACCACTTCCCTAATGCTGCAATTACCCCTCCAGACCTTTCTCACCACAGCCATGTTCCCCTCAACGTGGTTTTCTCCTGATTTGGTGGCTGACTACGAAATCTGGTATTAAGTCCGGTCCAATGCCGTTTGTCCTTGGTGAATGGAAACTATTTTCATAAGTGATGTGAACAGGTGTGAGTGTGCTGGTGGATCCAGATGTCCCAGGGCTCAGGAAAAGTGGGTTAGAGGTTGGGTTCCAGCTCCTCGTTATTCTACCAAAGGCCAGCAGCCTCTCAGGTGTGAGGAGCTTGAGTGCAAGAGCTGTTCTGTTCTATTTTCAGGATATGGACGTTGTATCACTCACGGTGCCCCAGCCACACTCTGCTCCCTTCCGTTTTCTTGAATTTGCCAAGCTTGCCCTGGTCTTGGAGTCTTTGAACTAGCTCTCCTTTCCCAATCGCCTTGCCTGACTACCCTGAATCGCTAGCTCTCCGCCACTACACTCTGTTTAGATCTGGCCATTTATTCCATCCTTATTTGTTGGTTGATCTGTTGACTGACTTTGCAGTAGAAGGTAAGTTCTGTAAGGGCAGAGAAAATGTCAGCTTGGCTTGTCCATGAACTGCCCCCACTCTTACCACAATGTCTGGCCCCAAAGAGACTCTTAGTAGTTATTTCTCACACAGAGGAAGGAATCATGATAGAGATGCTTCAAGATTCATGTGCACTCTGTGAACTTGGGTCAATTCCTTCCTCCCTGGGTCTCAGTTATCTCATCTGTGAAATGGCCTCCAGATGACCTCTGAGCCTTCTTCCAGCTCTGAAATTCCACAACTCTCTGATCTGACACTGGAAATGGCTGAGCCCCACCCCATTCAGTTATTTTGCTTTTATCGCTCGTGTACTTCCTTAGAAAAGGGGGTGGGGATGTTCTCATAAGACCTTAATTCCTTTTTGAGCATTTGGGCAATTTTCCAATTCTTATAATTGTGTTAGAAACTGGCAAAGTTAACTGAGTTATTGATTCTGGAGTTTCGAGTCTCTGCTGGTGAGACTGAACCCACTAGCTGGCAGCTTGATATTCTTCTCTCTCCTCTCCTCTCCTCTCCTCTCCTCTCCTCTCCTCTCCTCTCCTCTCCTCTCCTCTCCTCTCCTCTCCTCTCCTCTCCTCTCCTCTCCTTCCTTCCTTCCTTCCTTCCTTCCTTCCTTCCTTCCTTCCTTCCTTTTTTCTTTCTTCTTCTTCTTTTTTTTTTTGAAATGTTGTGAGATTACAGGCCAGTCCCTGAATCAACAATTCTTTCATTCTATAATAAAGTTGTATTTTCAAATTTTGCTTTTGACTTTAATTGCAGCCAGGCATGAAACAAGAGAAGGAGGGTGCCGTTCCAGATGAGTGCACATTCAAAATCATTCAAACTCTGCTTGGAAGAGGAGAGGAAAATTAATAATGAGAACAAACAGGCCTTTGGAACCAGGCTCCCCCTCCCTCCCTTCTTTGTAAAATGGAATCCTTCTCTTAACAGAGTAAATGGAAAAAACACCAGAGCAAACAAACTGGGGGAGGTGCTAGCACAGTTGGTTTCCTTGGTCTACACAGACCCAAATAAAGTGCAGACAAAACTATGTATGTGATAGAACCAGATAATTCAATGCCCACTCATTCATTCTTTCATCTGACAAATGTTTATTGACTGCCTCTTCTGTGCCAGACATTGGGCTGGGTGTGGGGATAAAACAGTGAATAAGCCAGATAAAATCTCTATCCTAATACAATACCACCACTCATGATAATAGCAATTGTTCATACTTACTATGTGTTAAGTATAAGTGTTTTCAATGAAATTTCTCATTTAGTCCTTGTAATATATTTTTTGAAGCAGGTGCTGTCATAAGTCCTATTTTAGAGACAAGGGAACTGAGGCACAGAGGAATGAAATGAATTGTTCAGGACACTGGAAAGCAGAGAAGTGGGGGTGGCTCTGGGGGCTGTGCTCATGAGCAATGAGGTTGAGAGTCTAGTAGAGCCAGCAGGTGGGTAAATGGGTGATTCCAAGTTGGTTTGAGAAGCGATAAGATAGCGGACACAGAGAGAGGGTGAGGAAGGATTTGTGCAAGACAGGATGTCTAGGCTGAGATCTGAAGGGTGAGAAAGAATAGCCAGGCAGAGATTGTGGGGCATCTGGAACAGATAAACATATTCCAGAAGAGAGAGAGGTGGAAGAGTGGTACAGTAAAGGAAGGGAGGTGAACCTGGCAGCATAGACAGGAGGCCCTATCTTAAAAGGTCTGGAAGGCCAGGCTAGGACCTTCATGTTCTGGCAGCAATGTGGAGGCCCTGAAGGAGAACAAATTCACAGCTGGGAAAAGTTGTGTCTAACTGCTTTGTGCACAGAATGGTTGGGAGGGTTGGAGACAAATTGGTTCCAGGGAGAGCTGATGGCGGTCTGTCATGAGGCCAGGGCCAATGGTGAAAAAAAGTAGTGTACTGGTTTGAGAGCATTAAAGATATAGAAATTACAGGATTTGGTGATAATTCAAATCGCCATGCTTCAAATCAGGCAGGAGACTTAAATTAACTTTGGTTGTCGGCAATAACTGATAATTCTCCACTTCACGTGTGCTGTACACACAGGGTTACAGGAGAAAACTGGGATTCCTTTGCCCTTTGAAGTTGTCTTTTTTCAAAGACCCACACAAAGTTGATATGAAGAACGTATCTACATCACATAACCAGCAGTCTTTGCCACCAGTCTTTGTTCTTTTTTTTAAATTTTTTTATTTTTGAAGATTTTATTTATTGATTGATGAGAGACAGAAAGAGAGAGAGAGAGAGAGAGAGAGGCAGAGACACAGGCAGAGGGAGAAGCAGACTCTGTGCAGGGAGCCCGATGCGGTACTTGATCCTGGGACTCTAGGATCAGGCCCTGGGCTGAAGGCGGTGCTAACCGCTGAGCCACCTGGGCTGCTCCACCATTGTTCTTCATACTATTTTTAAAGTTCTTCATCTGGGTCTCTCTGCTTATTTATTTATTTGTTATTATTAATTTTTTTAGAGTAAGAGAGAGAGCATGAGAGTGAGCTCAGGGGGTGGGGGGGATGGTAGAGGGAGAGAGAGTATCCACACCCCGCACTGAGTCCAGCCGACATGGGGCTCCATCTCATAACCTTGAAATCATGACCTGAGCCAAAATCAAGAGTCAGATGCTTAACCAGCAGAGCTACCCAGGAACCTCTCCCTCTGCTAATTTATAACTAGGACCTAAAGATTTTCCTTCTAACTAGTGGTTGAAAGTCATTTGGTCCACCATGTTTTACTTTTGTCTTGGCTTTCAACAGGGTGAATTTTTTTGTTGTTGTTGTTAAAGATTTTATTTATTTATTAGAGAGAGAGAGAGCACAAGCAGGGGGAGCAGCAGTCAGGAGAGGGAGGAGCAGGTTCCAGCCTGATGCAGGTCCTGGGATTATGACCTGAGGGGAAGGCAGACACTTAACCAACTGAGCCACCCAGGCACCCTACAGGGTGAATTTGTATATATCAAATAAACATGTCAATCTAGGGGCTTGACCTATATGCTTTCTCTTCTTTAATTTATATCATTTTATACATGTCTTCTTTATAGTCATAAGTGGCCTCCAATATTGTTTGGAAGAAGTGGGGTATAAAATACTAAATATGAACTGCCTGAGAGTGAGGTCACCAGGTCTAGCTCCTCTGCTAACTCCCTTCTGACTTTTGTGGGTGCTGGGCTCCCCCATTGGACTCACTCTTTTGTATTAGAACATTATCTTCACAAGATCCTTGACAAGCATATATTGCTTTGGAGGGTAACTTTTCTGTACTCATTAAAAGACAGAAGTGGCTAGTGTATTGAATGTAGTATCTACCACTTAGCAGGGTGTAGGACTTGAAAGGGAAGGGGACTAAGGCGGGGAGGTCTTGGTGGAGATTTGAAGAGTAGGGACACTTAGGAGGCTGGAGCTTTGTGGATAGCCCCAGGACAAACCTCAGTGGGAGGCCCTGGAAGGACTGTCCCATAAGAAGACAGGAGTCATTGGCAGAAGTGGAAGGCCATCAATCTGATCAGAGAAAGGTGGGCTAGAGTATGCCTTGTTCATTCAACCTCGCTTTCCACCATTGTGTGGACACAAGCCAACCTAGCCACACTTTCCATTACCTTGAACAGCAAATTCAAAATACATACCTCTTATCTGTAGGAGGTACGTTCCAAGTCCCCCAGTGGATGCTTGAAACCATGGATAGACCCGCACCCTATATATACTAAGTTTTTTCCTATACATATATGCCTGTGATACAGTTTAATATATGAATTAGGCACAGTAAGAAATTAACAATAAAAACCAATAATGAAATAGAAAAATTAAAACAATACACTGAAATAAAACTTAGGTGGATGTGATCTTTCTCTCTCAAAATACATTATTGTCTGTACTCACCCTTCTTGTGATGAAGTGAGATGATAAAACGTCTATGTGATGAGATGAAGTGAGGGAAATGACAGGGGCATTGTGATGTAGTGTTAGGCTGCTACTGACCTTCTTAGGATTTGTCAGAAGGAGGATCATCAGCTTCCAGACTGAGGCTGACCAGGGGTAACTGAAACCGTGGAAAGCAAAACTGCAAATAATGGAGGCTCCTGTACCATGATTAGGTACCTGCCCATGGAAAATGATGCTTAGAAGATTTGGAAAGAGGTTCCTGCTTTCTCTTGCCCAACTATCCTGATCACATCTCATCCAATGTATCAAATCATTGCCTTTTCAGTAAGTCTCGGTTAAAATGAGAATACGCCTATGTGGTGTCATGCAACAAGGATGAAATCATAGAAACTGGCCTTTGAGTTGGAGGGGCTCTGGAAGATAACTGGCAGCAGCTCTTGTGTCTGTGAGAGCTGGCAAAAAATGACAGGGTTGGTGGTTACACAGAGCTGGTGAAACTAACCAGACCAAAGTCACTAAGCCACTTACTTAGTGGTAAAAGCTGGATTAGAACACAGATCTCTGGCTTCTAGCAGAAGCTCTTTCCATGACACATGATTAGAAGCCAGTCTACAACCAATTCTTTTCTCAAATAACAGCCAAATAAAAGGGAAAAAGGTCTAGGATGAGCAGGTTTTGATACCAAGAGATACGAGAGATGCATAGGACCTGTCTATGGAGTTCTGAACCATTTTTGTCAACATCTGTTGTGTCTGTAGAGAATCGTTCTTTGTCCATGCTATATGATTCTGGTGGGTCCACCTGCAAAAGACCCTAAAGTTGCCCCTTCCCCAACCCTCCATATGGGAGAGGGCACATGCCTCAATCTGATCAACCAGAGCTCTTCGTGCCTGTTTTGTAGATATGGATACAAGCAAGGGCAACCTCCAGATCCAACCAGAGTACCTCCATGAAGTGGGATGTATGGAAGTCTCACTTCCTCTGTACAGACTATTTGGCCTGGAACTAAAAGGGGCCACCTTTCTCATGGCATTTGAAAGAAAGATACTGCTTGAGGATGAAGCCTACATTGAAGAAAACAAAGCCCCAAACAAGAGATAATGAGCAAGAATGAGAGGAAGGTGGGGGGAGGAAGAGAGGAGGAGAGACAAACAGATTGAGAGAGAGATTACGAGATTGAGACAGAAAATACAAGAGCAAGCAAGCATCTGGAAGAAATAATCTCAGTAACTGGATCCAGCCACGCCTGAAGCCAGATGTGCTCCAGAACTTTACAGTTTATGGGAGCCAGTAAGTACGTTTTATTTTTTTCTGTTTAAACCAGTTTAAGTTCTCCTGTTTAACTATAAAGATCCTGTTTATAATATAAGCTTCTTTATATAAATGATCCCACTTGATTTTCTCAACTACCCTATGAGCTAGATATTTGTAGGATCACCATTTTATAAATGTGTCAATTGAAGCTCAGGGACATTAAGTCATTGGCCTGAGGTTACAGGGCTTTATGAAAGCCGCCTGTATTACTCTTTATTAGATCCTTTCTTTTTATCTGCTAAGCCCTTGTTGTTCAAGAATTTAGGTTGAGAAGCCTGGATACCAGCTTTGTCCTTCTGTGGCATGTTGAGGAACGAGCTGTCTTTTCTGCTGACTGTTCTTCCCAACCTGGCTTGTTCACGCATCATTAGCTGCTCAGATAATGCTAACTAGATAAGATAACTACACTGGCCACATGAATCTGGGCATGGTACCTCAACAGTCATCGGCGGGCTTGTCTGCAGCTTTGTGTGGGTGGACGTGCCAGCCGCCGAGGCCACAGCCTCCTCCCCTTGCACCACAGCAAGCCTTAGTGGGAATCACAACCATGAGCCATTCCCCTTTGAGGCCAGCATGTGGTGCAGCCGGAAGCCTGTGGTCAGCATGTGGCAACTCAAATAATACACTTCCCCAGTGCGAGAAAGCCACAACACAGCATGGAGGAAACAGTTCACCAGAACTTTCTACCTCACGTCTGCTGGACAAGATGGCCAAGGTTGGGATCTGAGCAATGCCTCTGAGTTTCCCAACATTCCCTGGAGAATCACGTAAAAAGACAGGTGGATTGTGACAAAGGAGAGCTCCTATAAACGCAAGCTTACAAGACCTGGTTGTCCCTGTCTGGTTTGTTTCCCCCAGCACTGGGGCTGGATGAGGACAGACACATCCTTCTTCTGAGGCTTCTAGCCATTCCCTCAGAGAACATGCCAAGTTCTGCACCTCCCCAGTGAAGACACCCAGCCATCTGGGGTGTGCCGGGGTTGTACTTTTGGATCAGTTCCTTGGATAAGTTGGTGCATCCACCTCGGTTTTTCTTCCATGTTCCTGGAGAAAGGAGTGTTCCTGTGAGCCATATGGTCTAGCACCACAGGAAGAAAAGTCTGGGAGTTACCGCTCCTCTGACTTGTGAGCACATTTCACCTCTGATGTCTTCTTCCTGAATGCATTTCAGCTTTACTCTTCTGATTCTTTCTCTCCCATCTGGTTTCTATCTGCCCCAAGCAGCTGTTTTTCCCATTTACAATAACACACTTACCTCTTTCTTCTTTACATGCCGTGTTTTCAGTTTTGAAATGCTTTTTTCATATGGATCGAAACAGATTGCTTTTTTCTTCTTCTTCAAGAAAAGAAGTACCTGTATTTTGACACGGTTATGCGCAAATTCTTTAAGCAGAACCACAGAACAATCGTAGTGAGCGTCTTTGCTCCCCGGCCAGGATATCATTCCACACATCCACAATCCCCGTGCTCTGTGCGCAGGAAGACTTTAAGCCATGACTCATATTAGCAAAGCACAGTATATGTAACATGGCCAGTCGGGTATCATAAATATTTATAAAGACCATAGGAACCTCTCTCATAATGCAAAGAGAAGTGCTCCATAAGAGTTAAGCAGTATGTGTTGGATTTTTTTGGAAAATGATGAATAGATGACCTTTTCTCCAAATGACAAAGTGCTCCTCCCTCAAACCTCTTGAATTTTAAAGATAGTCGGGAAAGCAAAGCCCTGGGATCTTCTCTACTGATTGAAGAACGGGGCGGGACACTTTGCCATCAGCGATGGAAGAATTTATTCCCATTTTAAGTAATGTTTACACTGTCCAGCCACACCATAGGGAAAGGAGTACAGGGAGAATTTGAGAAAGAGTAAGGCTCCATATTCAAGACGGTGGCTGTTTCATGACCTACGAGGCGCTGGGGTCAGAAGAGAATCAAATCCTGACTGTGCTGTCTGTCAGCTGGGTGATCTTCGTGTTCCTAGATTTCCCTTCTTTTTCAGGGTCTTAGCACATGCTGTTCCCTCTATGTGCAACACTCTCCCCCTGTTTTTGCATGGTGGTCCCTTCAGGTCTCTGCTTCAATGTCACCTCCTCAGAGAGGCCTTCCGTGACCAACCCATCAGCACGGGTCCAGCCATTTGCTTTGTTTGTTTCCCTCCTTCAGTGCATGGGGCACCAGTTCTTCCAAGTCTTTGTTTCCTTGCTTTGTGTTGGTCTCATCCTCTTTAAGTCTTCATAAGGGCAGGGGCTGTGGTCTTCCTTCCCTGTTAAAACAAAACAAAACAAAACAAAACAAAACAAAACAAAACAAAAAAACACAAAAAACCAACCACTCAATATGGTACTTTTTTTTTTTTTTTTTTGAGCAGTTTTGGGTTTGCAGAAAAATTAAGTGGAAAGTATAGAAAGCTTCCTCCATACCCCACTGTGCTCCCACCTCCCTAAATTCTCCTGGTATTAACATCTTTCATGAGGGTGGCACATTTATTGCAATTGGTGAACCACTTGATGTTGATACATTATTAATGAAAGTTTGTAGCTTACATTAGGGTTCACCCTTGGTGTTGTATATTCTGTGGGTTTTGTCAAATGTTTAATACCGTGTATCCATCATTTTAAGATCATACAGAACAGTTTCACAGCCTTAAAAATCCCCTGTGCTTCATCCCTCCCTCCCTTCAACACCTGGCAACCATTGATCTTTTTACTGTCTCCATAGGTTTGTTTGCCTTTTGCAAAATGTCATATAGTTGGAGTCAGACAATATGTAACCTTTTCAGATTGGCTTCTTTCACTTAGCAATTCTTTCCCTGCCTCATTTTCCATCTCCTGTTTTCCAGTGTCCCTGAGGTAGGAAGTACCCAGTGAATATTTATGGGGTGAACAAATACATGAGCCTCTTGTTTTCTGATTTGTAAAATGGTCTACTTTATAGTCATGAGGATTCACAAAGGTAATCTATGGGCAGGGTTGCTGAGTGTATGGTTGTTGGTAAGCCCTCCAATATGTGTAGGGGCTGAGAGTCTGTTTATGAAACTTAGGGTCTTTTCAGAGCTCTGGCAGGTGACACTACAATTTCTCCATCAGCCTCTTTGTCTCCAGACAGCTGCCCCTAAAAATGACAGAGCCTTTGAGAAGTCTTGGTGAGCTGATAATAGGATGTATCTAGTTACTGTGTTTAGTGTAAAATATTTCCACTATTTTCAGTTCTTTTGAGAGATGCTTCTTTTCAAAGTGATTCTGGAGCTCTCTACACGAATGGTCCTTATTTCTTTTCCCCTACTTGCTGTTTAATGACCCTTGCTTTTCTTGAAGGAAATCTTCACCTGAAACACCCAGTATTTCCTTTTGCCATGAAGTGGAAATTCTGATGGCTTCCCCAGTGGGAATTTGATGAGACTGGCCTGGTTGTAAAAGTGTGGCCTGCATGGGTGAAGCCTCTGTATTCTTAAACTCTTCAGTTTTCTGAAAAGTTCAGGTTGCTGAAACAACTTCTGAAATGGGAAACCGTGCAAAGCATTTCACAAGAGCTCCTATTCCTGGATTGTTTAAAATGCTTTGAGAAATGGAACATTTCTGTGGCCCTTTTAGGCCAGATAGAAGTTAAGTCTTCAGTTTCAATGTTTTGCCTAATGCCATACATCTGGACACTGAGAAGGGCCAGGTGACTTTCCACATGAGTGCCCTGGCATTTTCTGGACTGTCAGAATCACTGTTTTATAAAAATAATGAGCAACTTTTCAGATTTTTAAATGGCTGTGCCAGAAATGGTTACAAAAATGTAAAAGCCTTGGGGCATCTGGATGGCTCAGTTGGTTAAGCCTCCAACTCTTTATTTCACCTCAGGTCATGATCTCAGTTAGGATCGTGAGATGGAGCCCCACATCCAGTTCTGCATCAGGCTAGGTGGGGAGCCTGCTAAAGATTCTCTCTCCTTCCTCCCTCACACCCCATGCTCTATTTCTCTCTCTCTTAAAAAAAAAAAAAAATCCCTCTTTTTGCTCTGAAAAGAAGAGAATGCAACATCTGAATTAACAGAGTACAACATTTTAAAACAAATTTCCTTCATGGAATAGTCTCATAATATTTATAGGCTATTAGTTTCAATAATATAAAATTCCAGTTGAGTTTTGCAATGTTAGACATACATGGGGTCACATCTTGGGACTTGGCTTGCTTGAAAGTCAGATGAAACCCGAAGGTTGGGATCCCTGGGTGGCGCAGCGGTTTGGCGCCTGCCTTTGGCCCAGGGCGCGATCCTGGAGACCCAGGATCGAATCCCACATCGGGCTCCCGGTGCATGGAGCCTGCTTCTCCCTCTGCCTATGTCTCTGCCTCTCTCTCTCTCTCTCTCTCTCTCTCTCTCTCTCTCTGTGTGTGTGTGACTATCATAAATAAAAAAAAAAAAAAAAAAAAACTATTTAAAAAAAAAAAGAAACCCGAAGGTGGCACCAGCTGGCTATGAGTTAGAGCAGGGGTTGTCAAATATGATAGTGTGTAGGGATCATTGAGGTGCTGGGTGCTCAGTGAAAATGTAGATGCCACCCCTCACCGAGATTCTGACTTAACTGCCTGAGATGCAGTCCAAAAGTCTTCATGCATATTTGAACTAGAAATTTGGTGAATTAGAGTTGTTTAAACTTATATTTGCAGAGTACTGTTCTAAGAGCTTTGCATGTATCCACTTAGTTAATTTTCACAACACCCCTAGGAAATGGGTGTCTTTATTAATCATATTTCATAGAGGAAGAAACTGATGCAAAGGAATCATGCAGTTCACCCACATTCACGGCTAGCTAGAGCAGAGCTGGGGTTGTAGCCAGACTGTCATGGTCTAAGCTTTTAGCCACTTTGTTACACTGCCTCTCATGGTTCATCATTACTTCCTTAACTTTGAATCTGGATGATAGATTCTTCTTCCCTTTTTGCCTGAATGAAAATTTGCATCTATCTGCGTAAGTCATTCAGAATAGAGTGGTCTCTTGATTCTATCAAGACGATGAGGCATATAGACAGACACAGGACCACTTCAAAAGAAATGGACATAGCCATTAGGATGGTTAATAGTAACTGTTGGCGAGGATGTGGAGAGACTAGAACCCTGGTGCACTGCTGGTGGGAATGTGAAATGGTTCAGCGACTGTGCGATATTGTTTGTCAGGTCCTCAAAAAATTAAAAATAAAATTGCGATATGATCCAGCAATTCCACTCCTAGGTATATATCCAAAATAATTGAAAGCAGGGACTCAAGCAGATTCTTATATATTCACAGCAGCATCACTTACAATAGCTAATGGGAAAAATTCAAGTAACTACCAATGGATGAACAGATAAACTAAATGTGGTACATCCATGCAATGGAATATTGTTCACCCACAAAAAGGGAAAGGAAATTTGGACACATGCCACAATTTGGATGAACCTTGAAAACATAAACCAGACACAGGAGGGCAAATGTTGTATGATTCCACTAGTCTAGGCACACCTTGGAGACATTGTAGGTTTGGCTCCAGACCACCACAATAAAGTAAATATTGCAATAAAGTGAGTCAAAAGAACTGTTTGGTTTTCCATTACATGTAAAAGTTATGTTTACATGGTGCTGTGGTCTGTTAAGTGTGCAATAGCATTATGTCTAAAAAACAATGTACATACCTTAATTAAAAATTTTGTTGCTGTATGTCAACTGTTCTTTGATAAAAAAATACTTTATTGCTAAAAATGCTAACCATCAACTGAATTTTCAGGGACTCATAATCTTTCTGCAGAGGGAGGGTCTTGCCTAGATGTTGATGGTGCTGACTCATCAGGGTGATGGTTGCTGAAGGTTAGGGCAGCTATGATAATATCTTAAAATAAGACAACGGTGAAGTTGGCTACATCCATTTTCTCTTCCTTTCATGAGCAATTTCTCTGTGTACCAAGCAAATATTGTTTGATAGCAGATTGCCCACACTAGAATTTCTTTCAAAATTGGAGTCAGTCCTCTCAAACACTGCCATTGCTTTAACAACTAGGTTGATGCAATATCCTCAATCCTTTGTTGTCATGTCAACAATTTTCACAGCATCTTCACCAAGAGTAGATTCCATCTCAAGAAACCACTTTTCTTTGCTCATCCATGAGAGGCATCCACTCCTTATCCACTCAAATGTTCTCATAAGCTTGTAGCAATTCAGTCTCATCCTCAGATTCCACTTCTAATGCTAGTTCTGTTGTTATTTCTTCCACATCTCCAGCACTTATGCCATGGAAGTCTTGGACTCTCAAAGTCATCCATGAGGGTTGCAATCTACTTCTTCCACATCCCCATTAATGTGGATATGTTGACCTCCTCCCATGAATCACAATTGTTCTTAATGGCTGTTAGAATGGTGAATCTTTTCCAGGTTTTCAATGTATTTTGTCTAGAACCAACAGAGGAATCACTATGTATGGGAACAGTAGCCTTATGGAATGTATTTCTTAGTAATATTGGAAACTCAAAATTACAACTTGGTCCAGGAATGCAGAAAGAATGCAGAGTTAATCTCATTGTCCATCTCCATCAGAACTCTTGGATGACAGGTGCATTGTCCATGAGCAGTAATATTTTGAAGGGAATCTTTTTTTTTCTCTGAACAGCAGGTCTCAACAGTGGGCTTAAAATACTCAGTAAGCCATTTATAAACAGATGTGTGGTCATCCAGGCTTTGTTGCATCATTGGCACAGCACAGGCAAAGTTGATTTAGCATAATTCTTTAGGGCCCTAGGATTTTCTGAATGGTCAGTGATCACGGACTTCAACTTATAGTCAGCAGCTGCATTAGCCTCTCATGAGAGAGTCAGGCTGTCCTTTAAAGCTTGGAAGCTAGGCATTGACTTCTCCTCTCTGGCTATGAAAGTCCTAAATGGCATTTCCTTCCAATAGAAGGCTGTTTCATCTACATTGAAAATCTATTGTTTCGTGTAGCCACCTTCAGTAATTATCCTAGTTAGGTTTCCTAGATAATTTGCCGCAGCTTCTATATCAGCACTTGCCGCTTCATCTTGCACTTTATGTTTACAGATTTGGAGTCTTTCCTTAAACCTCATGAACCAACCTCTGCGAGCTTCAAACCTTTCTTCTGCAGCTTCCTCACCTCCCTCAGCCTTCATAGAATTGAAGAGTTAAGATCTTGCTCTGGATTAGGTTTTAGCTTAAGGGAATGTTGGGGCTGGTTTGATCTTCCATCCAGACCACTGAAACTTTCTCCAGATCAGCATTAAGGCTGTGTCACATTCTTATCACTCACATGTTCACTGGAGTAGCACTTTTAATTTCCTTCAAGAACTTTTCCTGTACATTCACATCTTGACTGTTAGGCCTAAGAGGCCTTGCTTTCAGTTCAACTCGGCTTTAGACGTGCCTTCCTCACTAAGCTTAATCATTGCTAGCTTTTGACATAAAGTGAGAAACGTGTAATTCTTCCTTTCACTTGAACACTTAGAGGCCATTGCAGAGTTCTTGACTGGCCTAATTTCAATACTGTTGTGTCTCAGGGAATAGAAAGGGCGGGGGCGGGGGGTGGGGGACGTTGGTTAGGGAAGAGCTGGTCAGTGAAGCAGTCAGAACACACACAACTTTATTGATTAAGTTCACTCTCTTACATGAACACTGTTTGTGGTGCTCCCCTCCCCAATTATAACAGTAACACCAAAGATCACTGATCGCCGATCACCATAACAAGTATTGTGATAATAAAAAAGTTAGAAATATTATGAGAATTATCCAAATCTAACACAGAGACACAAAGTGAGCAAATGCTGTGGGGAAATGGCACTAATTGGGGTGCCTGGCTGGCCCAGTTGGGAGAATGTACAACTCTTGATCTCAAGGTTGTAAGTTCAAGCCCCACATTGGGTATAGAGATTACTTAAAAATCAAATCTTAAAAGAACAAAAGAAAAGAAAATGGCACTGATAGACTTGCTTGACCACAGGTTGCCATAAATCTTCAGTGTGTAAAAAACACAATATCTTGTGAAGTACAGTTAAGCAAAGCACAATAAAATGGCACATAACAGAGCAAGATGTGCCTGTATGAGGTACCTGGAATAGGCAGATTCATAGAGACAGGAAGTGGAACAGGGGTTACTGGGAGCTTAGGGGAGGAGGAAATGGAGCACAGAGCTTCTGTGTAGGGTAATGGGAAAGTTCTGGAAATACAGACACTGATGATGGTTGCATACACTGTGAATATACTTGATGACAGTGAACTGTATATTCAAAAATGGTTAAAATGGTAAACCTTATGTATATTTTACCACAATAAAAAAAAAAAAAAAAAAGAAATGGAAAAAGGAGACCACCAGCCAAGTGAAAAGATGCAGTGAGGCAAAGGGACTTTGGATTTGATTCAGAGTCTTATCTCAGCTCTTGGCATATCATCCAGAAAATTGTCCTCATTGTTATCCATTTCAGTGTGTGCGTAGACACAGCTGGGATAACTTTAGAGAGACAGCATTGAAATTCATCAAAAGTTTACCTTCCCATATAGAATAAAAGTGTTATTAATGTTAAAAAAAACATTAAAACTATATTGAAACATTAACTTCAAACAAGTCCTCAGCAATATGACAGATTAAAACAAAGAAATCCCTCTGATTCTTGTATGGGGGATTGGCCACACTGCTGCTGTGACTTTGGTGGGTGTTGTAATGACCCAGTTGCAAAGACAGGCGTCCCAGTTATTGGCTCATCACAGACGTGTTATTGGAAACAGAATATGCAACCTTCACCTCCAAAATGATGAGCCCTTGCCAACTCAACTGAAAGAGCAACTCGTAGATTGTATCCAGCTAAGGGCTGTGGTTGAGCAAAGACAAACATCCTATAAAGCAGAGTCTGTTGTTCAACTCTGCTGAGGATGAGTAAAGTTCACAAGAGCTCTCAGCTCAACATGTGTAACCAGATATGGACACCAAAGAATTAATACAGACCAGGCAACAGTGCGTTACTGTGCACGGAGACATAATTCATCATAAGCCAGGGTGTTCAGAAGACAGACTTCATGATTCAGGAATGAAGGAGTGGCCTCTGGTTGATAAGGGAGTGATCGCATTTGAGAAAGATCAAAATTGCATGCTGGTAGGACTACTAGGAGGGATCCTAAAGCTGACAGTGAATTCTAGTCAGTGCTTTCTACAACATGGTAGATAAATAAACACACAGTGTCTCTATCCTCTTATACGGGGTACTTGTAGAGTCTTTTCAACAATTCAGTTGAAGGAGCGCTGTGCTCATCACTGAGTCAGTTTATGGCTTCTTGATATTAGTGTCAACATCTAGGCAACAAGTACCTGCCAATTAACAGCGTGATGAGAACAGCTAATCAGAATTATTTAGGAAACTCTTCCCCCTAAAAAAAAAAAAAAAAAAAAAACAAAAAACAAACCAAAACCCTATATAGATGTAAATTAGTTTATTTGGTCAACCAAGTGGACAACCCAAAATCTGTTGCTTACTTCTGCTTGGTGATTGTGCCTATGGGCTCTGTGTTCAGGATGCAGGGAATGTGGAATCATATTCTTTCCTCAACTGTCTAAAACAAGTCCTATTTTTCTCACCACCACTCTCATCCAAGCCACACTCAACTCTCCCAGGACAACTGCACTTGCCTCCTAGCTGGTCTCCCTGAGACCACACTTGCTCCCCTCAATCTGTCTCCAGGCCCTCATCTGAGCAAGCTCATCACTTCACTCCCTGCTTAAAACCATCAAGAGCATCCCATTCACTGTTCCTCTAAGGTTTTAAATATTTACTAGATCTGCTGGATCTAGTCCCTCCCTGGCATTTGGTGCCTGGTGCCTGGTCTCACCCTTGGCCCTGCAGCTCTCTGTCACCCCCACTCCCATCCAACCAGCAATAGTCATACCAGCCTTCTTTCCGTTGTCTAAGCTCACTTAACAATTCCCAGCCTCAGAGCTTTTGCCAATGCAAGTCCCTTCTGCCTGGAATACCCTTGCCATTAGTTTTGAATTGGCTACGTCTTATTTTACACCCCTACCGGTATGTCACTTTCCCAGAGAGGCCTTCCTGGGGCACCCCATCAAAATTTAGATCCTTCGTATGTTCTTTCTTTTTCTCCCGGATCCCTTTCCTAGCACTCGCTACAGTTGGTAACTATATTTTTATCTGTTTATATAGTTATATACTTTGTCAGCCACCCACTGCATTATCAGAGTGAAGGAGGCAATGTGTATCTTATTTATTCACAAATTTTCAGAATCTAGCAAGTAGATAACCTGGCACCTAGCAGTGTTTCAATAAGTATGTGTTGCATGAGAAACACTTAGTCTTAACATGCTCTTTGTGGTCAGAAGGAAGATGTAGGTGGGGATGACTTATAAACAAACCACATGCATTTTATCAGACTCTGGGTTAGTTTTATTAATGTCCAGATACCTAGTTAAATTTACAAATCACGACAATTGGGGGAAAATCTGACTAATCAGTTAACTGTCATTTATATGGGATTTCCCAAACAGATGGGGAGCTACGCTCGCCTTGTAAACAGATTTATAAAATGTGTACAGTCAAAATGCACACAAAGCCTTTCCATCATTTCCCCTCTTTTCTGCTTTTATTATCCTTCTACTCATCATGACCAAGATCAGTCCAGTACTTGGCAACAGGAGGTGTAGAAATGAACCGAGGGCATAAGCAACAATCGACATGGGCCCCTTCGGAGCCCCCCTTAGACCCACATTCTCAGGCAATCCGATGCAAGAAGATGCAAGAAGCCTAGTAAGGAAAGAGGTGGGGGGTTGGGGGGTGGGGAATAAAGGCCTTTCCGAACCACTGCTTAATGTTTTTAGATCCACCTGGAGAAGGGCAGCCAGAACTGTTTTTTAAAAAATGACCCACTTTATTCTTAAAGCTCTCCAAGAGAAAGAAATGCCACGATCTCTGTAGGGATGAGGTAAAGATTAAATCAGATAATCCACGGAAAGGATTTAGCAAAGTGGTGGCCGCATTGCAAGCGTTCAATCACACTGTCGGTGAGGATTATTAGTATTCAGCAGCGCTGGGAGAGCCCCTTTCAAATCTTTGCTCTTGGAACCTGTACTGAAGATCTTAAAACGCTTGTGGTCAAAAGGTTTTTGATACATCAAATCGAGACTCCCCTCCCCACCACTCAACAGTCCTTTGTACCATTTAATATTTCCTCTACTTAAAATATGAAATGGGAAAGTGCTAAGTAACTATTTCGTGATGACAACTTGCAAGGGAGTTGCGGTGAGTCGGGGAATCGCAGGATCCTAGCAATTAGCCAAACGGCTAAGCCACGATTTCCCCCCTTTTCTATCCAGGCCCTTGTTGTTTGGGTAACTTAACGACATCAATTCGACACTTCGTTTCGCCCGTATCCCCAGAGTCTCAGCTGTGCAAAAAGGGACGTCCTTTAATGATTTCCTCTGAATGGCTTTCCATCCAGGGAGGAAGAGGGCCCCTCTTGTTCAAATACAAAGGAACCATCCATTCACCAAGCCCTTTCTTCTCTGTTAAGTGTCTCTTGAATTTCAAAGGAGGACTTGGAATCTCTGGGTCTCAAACCCCCGAGTGCAGCCCTGGAACTGCAGCTTTATTTCCTTTGTCCCTTTAAGGCCAGAAAACACGACGGGGCCGCGAAATAACTGTTCTTATTTTTCCTGGGTTCAACACGAGACCCGGGTCCAACCTGCTAATGCTAACCATTTCGCAGGAAGCAAGCAGTTTATGACAATCAGCTCAACAATACACTTTCCGTCCAAACAGGGCTAGATGGCTAACCAACAGCAACAGCTGTATTGTGCTAGTCAATCCTCATGTTAAAGATTTACAGTTTTAAATTCTGTCACTTGGTTTGCCAACTGTTCCTCTTCCTGGAGCTGCCCGGTTGTTTCGGGGGAGCCTTGAAGTGGTTTCCTAGCTATTTCGACTCCCCCTGAATGACAATGCGCTCTTAGAGTCCCACCGAAGAATGGAATTCCCTGTTTATATCCACAAGGCTTCTCTCGCTCTCCTTCTTTTAAACATATGCAGAGTCATCGCAGAAACTGGAACCAGATTAAAGCAACGCAGGCTTTTAAGGCGAGTTTGAAAAACGTAAAGCTGGAAGCCGGCTTCGCGCTAGCTCCCCGGTCCCCTCTCCGTTGTTATGTGATTCATCTGCTCTAATCCGTCCCGATTCATCATGCTCGTCCATCAGCATCTTCAAAGCAAACCCGGCAGCTGCTTTTGCCATTTATCAGTGAGAAATAAAAGAGAAAGGGGGAGGGAGGTAAGGAAAAACCCATTGCCACGTTCAGGGGCCGGGGATGATGGGTGTGAAAAAGGGGTGGAGGGTAAGCTTATCTAATGAAACCCAGAGCCTGGCCGGGGTGTGAGTTCTCCAACAAAGGGCTGTAGCTGAGAGCAAGACCAGCAGCCAGTCTGCAATCAAAGTCTCAGGGATCCGGCCCGACGGAAACCAAAGGTTTAGTGCGGGAACTAGAAGAATGCGTACAGAATGACACCCACTCCAGAGGAGCTCAAACCTCACAATATGTGCAGAAACCTGATGTTCTCTTTGACCAGTCTCTCGGCTTTGTGCTCTGTGATGCAGCAGGGCTTGGCTAGCGGGAAGCCTGCATTTGGCCTGACTGCCCTTCCTCGCCCACCCCGGGGAGGGCCGGGGGTGGGGATGGCTGATGTGCTAATTCACAGTTCTCATTCTCTTAAAATGCCTTGCAAATCACCTGCCATTGAAACGCAGCTGATGGGTGTCTCAGTCCCGAATTTGTGACACACCAACTTTTCCTCTCCGGTTTGAGAGTCAACAAGCAGGAACGATGACTGGGTGTTTTCAATTCTTGGAATTCAGCTTATGTATTTGCAAGCCATGTGACAGGCTAGAAAGAGAGGGTAATCTCTGTGAGAGCAGAAGGTAGAAACAGCCGAAATGTTCCTCAGTAATGGTGTTCCATGCACTTAATAGGAAGAATGAGGAGGGTAAATGCACTGTGGGAATGCTGTGGCATATATTCCCCACTGTGAGAATACTCAGCAATTAAAAAAAAAAAAAGGAGCAAATTACTGACTCCTGCAATGACATGCATGAAGCTCAAAAAACAAAATAGTCCGTACTGTATGATTCCATTTATAGGAAATTCTAGACAGTCAAAGCTATTTGATGGTAGGAAAAGAACAATGGTTGTATCTGAGGACAAAACAGTGGGAATTATCTGATGCAGAACATGAGGGACATTTCTGGGGGTGATGTTCACATTCCGTATCTCGATAGGAGCTTGGGTACACAAATGTATTCATTTGTCAAAAGTCAGTGTTGTGCATTTGTCAAAACTCAGAATATTCACTTAAGATTTGCACAGTTTACTATAGTGTATTTTGCAGAAAAAGAAAAAAAACGAAGTGCATGGTAAACTCTAGCTAATGATCCACTGGCTAAAGCATTTGTGTGACTGTGTATGGAAATCTGTGATTCACTTCGAAGTGAATCAAGGAATGATAAGGTTTGATGGAAGGACAGAAGGATGACAGAGTGGGTGGGTATTTGATGAGGCAAGCCCAGGAAGCTACTGAATGGTAAAACCTAGCTGGCGAGCATTCATAGGTATTGACAGCCAAACTACCCACTCTTTGCTTTATTTTGAAATGTTCATAAAGTGTGAGGGAAAAGAATGAGGAAGCTTTTTAAGTCCCCATAAGGGGACTTTATCATTAGGTAAAAAAGTAATAAATAGTATTTACGGTTTCCTACCAGTTGTAGAAAAAAAGAAGAATGAATGCATGTGAGTATTTCTTACTATGTGCATATATAGGAAGGCCCTCGAAATAGATTGCTGGAGAGAAGTTACATCAGAGCTGGGGAGGTGGGGATGAGAGGGCATATTTTAAACCATAAGGTAAATAGTTTTACACCTTTAGTTTCTGTCTGTGACTAGATTAACCTATTCAGAGAAATAAAACAAAAACAAGGATATATGTCTGAGCCATTGCAAATATCTGCAACTGAGTCCCTTTGCATGGCTGATGCTTGGAATTTATTTTTTTAATATCCGTTCATTCATGCAATATTCACTAATCTCTGTGTGCCAGACTCTGGGAAGATAGGGTAAAAAACAAAAGCCAGAGTAGTCCTTGCTTTCGTGGAGTTTACTGACTGATAGACCTAATTAAGGGCTAGATTAGTGTCCTGTGGTGGTCCAAGCTAGTCTGGGGTGGAAGGGATTATGGAGGTTCTACTGTTGGAGGAGCACAGGGGCTCAAGTCCCTGAAAGAAGGCCAGATCACAGAGGACACAGAGGGCTGAGGTTGAAGACCACGGGATAAGGCTGGGGACCCAACATACAGGATATTGATTTTTATCCTTTTTTTTTTTCTAACATTGTAACTTACTCTCTTGAAATCTATTTCTGTCTGTTTTTGTATATTAAAAAAAAAAAGTTCTAAGAGGACGTCAGAGCACAACTTGTTACAGCTCTTCCCTGGAGGAATGAAACATCTCTGCTGGCAGGTGGGTCTCCTGGGGGGTTAAAGCCCTTGGAGAGCAGCCCGCAGCCAATGACTGACCAGCGTTGGTGTATTCCTTTTTTTTTTTTTTTTTTTTAAGATTTTACTTATTTTTTCATTCATGAAAGACATAGAGAGGCAGAGACACAGGCAGAGGGAGAAGCAGGCTCCATGCAGGGAGCCCGATGTGGGACTTGATCCCAGGACTCCAGGATCCGGCCCTGAGCCACAGGCAGGTGCTGAACCGCTGAGCCATCCAGGGATCCTGCGTTGGTGTATTCCTGTTCCAACTTCTCCATAACTGGCTTTCACAGGCCTCTCCCTGCTTCCTCAGTGGGAACTGTGGAGAGAGTTGGCTTTGATGATATCAGTTGCAGAAAAAAGACTTGCTTAAGATCCCAGGTGTTTTGACCTCCAAGCCCAGGTGTCATCAGAGAACCACGTATTTATTTCTTGTCATAGTTTCTTCTCAAGAACATAACTAACATTTCTTTGATCATTATCTTCACTAAATCTCATCTCAGAAGATGCATGAATTTAAAAATTGTGCTGGCTTCCGTTTTCTATGAAGAATGTCTGACTAACTCATACTTCTGACATAGAGTTGCTTTATACTTTTCCATGGTTCTCCTAAATGAACAATATACCAATATTCTCCTTTTTTTCTTTCAATATTCTTGAAATTTAAACATTTTTATTTATTTATTCATGAGAGACAGAGAGAGAGAGAGAGAGAGAGGCAGAGACATAGGCAGAGGGAGAAGCAGGCTTCCTACAAGGAGCCCAATATGAGACTCGATCTCGGGTCCGGCGATCATGCCCTGAGCTGAAGGCAGACGCTCAACCGCTGAGCCACCCAGGCATCCCACCAATATTCTTGAAATGATCAAGAACCAAATAAACAGATGCCAAGTGGTCTGGTTGGAGGAACAAAGACATTACTTTATTTGACTATTTCCTTATTTATTTTTTATTTTTTAAAAAAGATTTTAATTATTTATTCATGAGACACAGAGAGAGAGGCAGAGACATAGGCAGAGGGAGAAGCAGGGTCAGGGAGCCCAATGTGGGACTTGATGCCCGGACTCTGGGATCACAACCTGAGCCAAAAGGCAGATGCTCAACCTTTGAGCCACCTGGGGGTGCCCCAGGGCTTTTACCTTTAAACCTCTATTAATATGCATATTTGGTACAGCTAATTCTCTACATCCTGTCTTTCACATTCTTCACCTGCTTTTTGTTTCTTTGTTTCTTTCTTTTTTTTTTTTAATTAGTGGAATTTCTTGCAGAGATAATGTGAAGAAATCAATGGCAAGGTGAAATTTTCTGGTCCGGATGCTCCCTTCTATTAAGTGCCACTTCCCTTCCTTCAGAAGTATGAGGCTGTTTTAGGGTGGGCCTCTATGAATGACTCAAACCAAAACCTTTTTAGTTTGGGAAGTCCAAATACCCAGATAATTTTCACGCTGGGATTACTTGTCCAGATGGTTTGAGTGCAATTTTCTTGGCATGCTTGTAAGAACACAGGAATTTGCAGGGGAAACCAGAGAACATAGAAGGGAGGAGGAAAGGTGGGGGAGTGCAAACCATGCCTGAGAAGTCAGAGAAAAGTTTTGGATTCCACAAAATGGCACTGGCCAGCTGAATTGGAATCGGTCCTGGTCACACTTGGCGATGGTACCCCACTCCCTTCTCCAAAAGTGCAGACTTCCCCTCTTCACAGTGGGAATTACCTGCCTCTCCAAATAGAGAACAGATTAAGAAAGGAACAAATGGGAATTCACAGAGCTGATGGACACATGGCATAAAGCATCTGCACCAGGAAATGTGAGGTGAACTCTTGTATGCCTGCCTGGGGCATGGAGCTGGGGGGCGGCGGGACAGGACCCCTGTCCAGGGAGATGTCAGCAAAGAGCTGAGTTTAGACCTGGACACACAATAAGGGCAGGCAATGCTCTTTGACAGTCTCAGCAACCATTGTTTAAAAACAGGAATAGGAGGGGCACCCGGATGGCTCAGGGTTGAGCATCTGCCTTGGGCTCAGGTTGTGAACCTGGGGTCTTGGGATTGAGTCCCGCATCAGGCTCCCCATGGGGAAGCCTGCTTCTCCCTCTGCCTATATCTCTGCCTCTCTGTGTCTCTCATGCATAAATAAGTAAAGCCTTAAAAAACAAAACGAAACAGGAATAGGAGGTGGTAGGCAGAAGGCTGAGACGGTGTTTGTGTACTTTCTGCAGTTATTCAATCCATCACTGTTCTACGCACTGCTCTGAAAGCATCTCGCAGATGTAATGAAGTTCTCAAATCAGTTGATCTTAAGATAGGATGTCGATTCAGATGGATCCCAGGAGTCCTTTAAGAACAGAGACGAAAATGGGGATCCCTGGGTGGCTCAGCGGTTTAGTGCCCACCTTCGGCCCAGGGTGTGATCCTAGAGTCTCAGGATGGAGTCCCACATTGGGCTCCCTGCATGGAGCCTGCTTCTCCCTCTGCCTGTGTCTCTGCTCGCCCCCCTCTCTCTCTGTCTCTCATGAATAAATGGATAAAATCTTAAAAAAAAGAAAAAAAGAATAGAGAAAAAAAAAAGAATAGAGATGGAAGAGGTGGAAAGGGGTCAGAGAGCTGTGTTTCTGCTGACCCGGAAGAAAGCAAACATGGGTGTCTGTGTGATGTCTATGGAACCATGTGGCCAGGACCCATATATGGGAGCTGAGTGGTCCCTGGCTGACAGCTAGCAGAGAAATAGGCACGTCAGTCCTACAACTCTAAGGAAATGAATTCTGCCAACAACCAGTCTACTTGGAAGAGGAGCCATGGTCCCACGTGTGAACTGCAGTCCCGGCTGCCATCTTAATTTCAACCCAATGAGGCCCTGAGCAGACAATCCAGCCACACTGTGCCCAGACAGCTGGCCTACAGCAACCATGAGATAAGAAACTGGTGTGATTTGAAGCTGCTAAACCTGTGGCAATTTGTTACTCGATAAGAGAACAGTAGTGCAGAAAATGACAGATCCGTTGCCAGAGGCAGTATAAAACGCTGATCAAGAGAATAGGCTTTTTCTTTGAACTTCTCCGATACAATCCTAGCTCCACCACTTCCTGGCTGTGTGATTTTGAACCGATTACCTAATCTCTAGAAGTCTCGGTTTCCACGTGTGTAAAACAAGATGAAAATATTAAAACAAGAATGTTATGAAGAATAAGTGAAAAAATGTGTATCAAGTTCTAAATATGATGCAGGGCACCTAATGAGGGGTCAGAGAGTGAGAGTCATCAACGGCAGCCACGATTTGTGCCCATGTTCAGCACTGCACAAGCGGCTTTATGGAATTAATCTTCACAGAAACCCTGTGAGGATGGGATTATTTCACCCATTTTACAGATGGGGGAACTGACGGGAACTGAAATAACTTCCCTAAGCATATGTGGCTGGTAAGTGGAGGAGGCAGGATACATTGCAGAGCTCTTTGACCCTGAATCCCACCGGTTAGACTTCTCGATCTGTTAAGCTCTCTTCATGGTAAAGAAGTCAGAACTCTTCAGATTCTTCTTTGGAAGAGAGCCGAGGTGACACGTTGAGATTTTGACCTGCCAGTGTTCTCAAAATGGAGCCAAAATGATCCCCAGCGCTCCAGCCATTGGTCTCTGATCCACAGATGCTCTCCTTGGAGGTCCCTCTTGTTTATGTACCTTTCGGTTACCCTCCAGACCTCAGCTGCAATAGCATTTCTGCAAGAAGGTCTTCCCTGGCCCCACAGACTGGACCAGATGTACTAAACAGACTCTCACAAAATCCCTCTCCTTTGTAATGGTTCTCACATCCTGCCAATATGTACTAGACCAGTGGTTCTCATCTGAGGGCAATTTTTGTCTCCCAGGGAACATATGTCTATGTCTGGAGACATTTGTGGTTGTCACAATTGGAACATGAATCCATCAGGGGTGCTGCTAAACACCCTACAATGCACAGGATAGCCCCAATTGTCAATTATACCAAGGTTGAGAAACATTGTTCTGTACCTACTTACATTTTTTAAATAAAAATGAGATCGCATCATACATATACTTTTTATCACTTGCGTTTGCAGGTTAAGAAATAATTTTAGTACTTTAATATTACTAGTTACCTTCTAGTGTGTTGGTGCTTACAAGAGAGAAAGAATAATTTCATGCCATCATGTAACTTTCTACAGTGGCATTTTTTTCACGACTGCATGCCATTAACATCAAATGGCTGTACCAAAATTTATTCAAACAATACTCTATTGTCGGACATTTAGATTGCTCCTTATCACCTTTTTTCCTTTCTTTTCTTTGCCCCTTCCTTCCTCCCCTCCTTCCTCCTTTCCTCCCTTCCTTCTTTCCTTCTTCCCTCCCTCTCTCCCTCCCACTCTCCCTCCCTCCCTCCCTTCCTTCTTTCCTTCCTTCCTTCCTTCCTTTCCTATCATAGATACCATCATCATGAACATCTTTGTGGCTTACCCTTGACACACATTCCTGGTGACTTCTTCAAAATCAGTTTGGTCCTAACTGCTTTGGAAATCACTTTGTGTCACTGAATTTAACTGAGATCACATAGCCAACAGCAAACCCACAAACATTTCAAGCGAAAAATGCAAGTGTTTGCTCTCTCCTAATAGCACTGACAGGAGAGCCAAGGTTGTAAGAGAAGCAAAGCAGCACAGCCAATTCTCACTAGAGACATGGTTTTCACATTGTCTAAACCTGCTGGGGCAGGCCAGCCTTTGGCAGGGAGTAACTTTATAATCTCTTCTGCCAGAGACTTCCAAAAATTCTCAACTTCTTTTGGAGTTTCCAGTGAAGCTTCTTGACATTCTGAGAGAGTTAAAGAAGAAAAAGACGTGCTCATGGACAAATTAAAACAGCTAATGCCAACTGGCTGGAAGTCATCTTTTCTGTGTTTGAAAGGTGGGGAGCCTAGTCAAAGCCCTAAGTAAACAGCTTCCAGAGACAAAAGACAAGGTGTTTTCTTTTCTGAGCAGTGGAAAGTCAGGAACAGCTTGTGGCAGATTTTGCAAACTTCATAGGAGTTCAGGTATCATCGCATAATAATCTTACTCCTGGAATGGTTTCAGAACCAATGACCAGGTTTACTGGATCCCCAAAATGCCATGGAATCAGCCCACACCAGGGTAGATTTGGGGGATGGGTAAGGAGAGAAACAGAGTTGGAATGAAGATGTTGGAGACAACAGGATATATTTGTGAAGATACCAAAGTCATTTCTACTCTCAACTCTGACAATAGCTGGACTCTACGGGGATGTTTTGAACTTGAAGCATTCTCCAGGTGAGCACGGGACAAAGGCCAAGGGAGGAAGGATGTGTTCTGGTCAAATGAGGAACATGCATTGTAAATGTGGGCGGTGACTTCTGGCATCAGGTTCTCAGGATATAAGGGGAAGAAGCCACCCAACCCCAAAGCATTTAAAGTCATGTGGTTTTCCTGGCATAAAGCATAGGAAAGAGTCCAGAGGAAGGGAAGAATGTTTTGTTCATAAAATATAAAGCTAAGCAAACAGAGCAGGTTGGAAAGGAATTGTAACTTTTTTGTATTATGCAAAAGAATAGATGATAAATCCATTTAGAATTGACAGGAATGGGGCGCCTGGGTGGCTCAGTTGGTTGGGCTCCCGACTCTTGGTTTCAGTTCAGTTTGTGATCTCAGTGTTGTGAGATGAAGCCCCACTTTGCGGGGGTCCATGCTCAGCGGGGAGTCTGGTCCTCTCTCTCTCTCTCTCTCTCTCTCTGCCCCTCCTCCCACTTGCACACATACACACACTCTCTCTCAAATAAGTAAATAAATCCTTAAAAAAGAAGAAAAAGAATCAACAAGAGCAGCATATGAATAATCCAAAAAACATTGCTTCAAGTCCTGGGAAGGAATAATGTGATGTCTTGCCCCAGCATATTTCTTTCTCAGTATGTTTCCTGCAATTTTCCATTGAAATGAATGAGCATTCCCTGGGTCGCCTGGAGAAAGGTGGCCTACGTGTTGGGCAGCATGTAGAAACCCTTCCCGAGGTCAAAATATTCCTGTGGAGAACTTAGGCCTCAGTGAGCGCTGACTGTAAGTCCTATCGTCTGGGATTTTTCTGAGTTAAAAACCAAATAAACCTTGAATCCACTACTGTCCGTCCATAACTTTTGGTGTGGTTACTCCATGCCCTGCACTCTGCTAAACACAGAGGGTTGCATTCTCTAACCTAGAATATATTCACTGTCCCTTGTTACCTGGTTTTATTTGCTTATTTTATTACTATTAGCTGAAATTATATTATTTCGTTAAAAACAATTAAAAAAAATGTAAACCAGTACATAAGCCGTAAGGTTCAGGAGCTCCTCTGTTCTGTTCACTCATAGTATTCTCTATGCCTGTATATTAGGTGTTTTGCTTTATTGCACTCTTCAGGTACTGTATTTTTTTTAACCAATTGGAGGTGTGTGGCAACCCTGCGTTGAGCAAGTCTATCAGCACCATTTTTTCCAACAGTGTTTGCTCACTTCTTGTCTCTGTGTCACTTTTTTTTTAAAGATTGATTGATTGATTGATTGATTGATTTATTTATTTATTTATTTATTCATTCATTCATTCATGAGCGACCCAGAGAGAGAGAGGCAAAGACTAGGCAGAGGGAGAAGCAGGCTCCCTGTGGGGAGCCTGATGCGGGACTCTATCCCGGGACCCTGGGATCACAACCTGAGCCAAAGGCAGATGCTCAACCACTGAGCCACCAGGCATCTGTCCCTCTGTGTCACATTTTGTTAACTCTCACAGGGTTTCACGCATTTTCATTATTATTGTATTTGTTATGATGATCTATGATCAGTGATTTCTACTTCCTGAAGGCGCAGATGAATGGTTAGCATTTTTAGCAATAAGGTCTTTTTTAGCAATAAAGCATTTACATGGCTTTTTTAGACATAATGCTATTGCATACTTAGTAGACTATGGTATAGTGTAAATGTAACTTTTATATGCACTGGGAAATAAAAAAATTCATTTGGCTCATCTTGCTGCAATATTCACTTCATTGTAATAGTCGCTTAATTATACTATTTGCTTTATCATGGTGGTCTGGCCCCAAACTTTGCAATATCTGCAGGGTATGCCTGTAGTGTTTGGCACATAGTAGCTGCTCACCGAACCTTTGCTGACCAGATTGACAAATGTTTCCATCTGATACTCTTTCTAGGAAGAATTCAGGCCTCTCTGAAGACTATGCTAGCTGAGCTCCTTCAAGTGGTCTTCCACCCTTTCCTCTTCTTTCTTTTTTTCCCTTTTTTAGGAAATAGAGGTATCAATTAGAAACAGTAAAATCCATCTTAGGGTACACTTGTCCAAGTTTTGACAAATGCCGACAGTCATGGAACCACCATAATCAAGATATGGAATTGTTCCATCACCCCCCAAATTTCCTACACTATTTAGTTAACCCCTCCCTGTCACCCTGTTTCTGGCAACCATTGATCTGGTTTCTCTCCCTGGGGTAGTGAGCCCTTGAATCTGGCTTCTTTCACTTAGGACAATGCGTTTGAGATTCATCCTGTTGTATTGTTAATTTATTCCTTTCAATTGCTGAGTAGGGTTTCATTATATGGGTGTACCACAGTTTGTCAACCATTCCCCACTGGAGGGCCAGTGCCCTCACCACTTCTTACCTGGGAAAGTCTTGCATGCTCTCATAGTGGCTCTCATAGGGCTTTGGGGCAGCAGGACAATGGGTTGAATTCTAGGCCTGATACTTCCTAGCGGTGTGAACTTTGAGCAAATTAGTGAAATACTAGGACTCATTGTCCTTAGGAAGAGTACTGGAGATAATTTATATGAAGTATTTAGCCCAAGGGCTGGCAAGTAAATGCACAATAAATGGTAGCTCTAATCTCTAGGGGTGTGTGGGGGGGGGAGGTCCTGCTCCTATTTCCCTTCCTCTGATCAGCTCACCAATTTGTAGTCATTCAATCATTATTTAACTGGTTTGAACCTCAGTTTCTTTAACTGAAAAATGGGAGATAATAACACTAACTTCATAGAGGTGCTCTGTAGCCTAAGTGGGCTAATGTCTGTAACTATCCCTGCATGCAGGTGTTTGGCCCAGAGGAGGTCCTCAAGAAATGGCAGTTGCAACATGAGTCTGAGAGCACTAGGATAATGTGATTCTCATACCATCTTCAGAGCTGGCATGAATCAGAAGGAAGCAGGGCTATGCAGGTGGGAGGGGAGGATGTGATTTGGGTTTGATTCACTGCTCTGTCCCCTCCTAGCTGAGTGATCCTAGACAAGTAGCTCAACCTCTCTGTATCAGTTTCCTAATTTGAAATAATAATACCCACCTGTAGGATCGTTTGGGGGATTGCATGAGATAATAGGTGTCAAAAGCTTGAATAGTGCCCAGCGCAGAGTTCGAGAAGTGTCAGCTGTGAAGATGCTGCTCATTTCTGACTCTGTGAAATCACCTGAGCTTTAGCTATCTCTGCCTTATCATGGAATAGCACAGCTCCAGGCATCATATAGTTCAGTGCATGTTTGTTGAACTGAATTAACGTGAATAACATATCTCTTGTGATCTCAAATTTAATTGCATATATTGAGATGCAATGCCAGGTGATTTCTCAAAGGACTGCTCTGCAAAACTACCAACGATGAGATTCAGAAAAGCAGTTGAGGATATATATTACCCTAATAGGAGGCCTCCTCATTACAATGATCACGATTTTTCATACCAGCCCTTCTTTTGGAGAATTTCATCTTTGATTCTTCTGAAAGAGCTCTTCAATGGAACACTTCTATTTTCCTCCATAGAAGAACAGATTGAGTTTTTGCAATGGGTTGGTAGCCTTTGGAAATCAGAATTTTTTTTCTGTTTTTTGACTCCAGGACTAGCTTGCTGTGTGACTCCAATAAAGCGATTTCCTTGTCTGTGTCATAGGTGCTCCATCAGCTACCTTTGTGCAATGCAGAGTGAAATCCACAAATCTTGCAAAGCTGGTTGATATCCATAAAGGTGGTAGGTGTGTGTTGGGGGTGAGGAAAAGCAGTATAAAAGTTATTATCATTTATTATAAAGAAGCAAGGGGTCTTAGACATTATTTGAGAAGAAGATAGTATAGATGATACTACTCATGCACATCGAGTTACTAAGCCATATTGAGGTCTGTTTGTTCATTCATTTATTTTAACTCATCAAGTGCTTACTACATTGCCTCCTGAGTGGGGCGTAAGGCAGGTTTCACATCACATTCTGCTAGCCATTGTGAATGGGCAGGGAATGCTAATGATCAAAACTGGTCCAGTTGGACTGAATCTCTAAACTTTGGTGGGAACTGCCAGAAAAGAGGTTCAGTGTTTCCTCTTGGACTTGACATTGGAAGCAGTTGCTGGTGGCCATCCTGCCACCCCAAGGAAGACTGTCCAAGAATGGGACCAATACAGAGGAAGCTCCCACAGGAAGAGAGAAATGAGAGCCTAGTGACAGAGTCCAAGGCCTGGCTCCAAGTGTATCTGAAAGCCACACTATTAACGTGTCTTTCTACTGATGTGTCTGCTGATGGTCTTTTCAATTTTGTAAGCCACCCGGTCTCCTTCTCCTACCTTTTCTTGGCATGTGCAAGTTTGGGTTGGGTTTCCTAAGGCTTGCAATAGCAAAAGCCCTGTTTAGTATTATAACCATTTGCTTGTTGTGAGATCCTGGGGTTACTTACCACTCTGAGCTTCAATTACTCCATCTGTAAAATGGGAATAACAATTTCTAATGTGCTATTTGCTGTGAGAATTAGAAATAATATTAGTAGATAGTAATACACAGAGACAAGTCTTTTTTAAATGCCACCCTCCCTGGGAAGACTACCCAATCCTCCTACTAGAAATTCCAAGGCCTCTGCATGCCCCATCTCACTAGACCTGCCTCATTTCTGTAGTGCTTATTTCTATCCATGGCAAAGTGATTTGTGTAACTGTCCCAACTAATGGCCTCCTTGTATCTGCATCTTTTTTCTACAATTTTGTAATACTCTACCACTCTGAGTCTACGTTCTGTCATATGCCTTTCTCTAATCAATGGGATATTAATAACTATGATGCAAGCAGAGACTTGAAAAGTATATGTACATGGCCATTTTTTTTTTTTTTCTCTTGCAGGACTGGGCTGTTCACCTTTGCATGTCTGTCTTGCCATGAGAAGATGCCAGGCCAGCCTGTTGGAAGAATGTGAAAGACACGTGAGCCAGGATGGCCTGGTTTGATCCAGCTGACCTTGGATGACCAAGCACTCAGCTGCAAGCCAGCCAGCTGCCTGCCAGACTTGTGAGTGACCCCAGCTGAGATGAGATCAGCCTACATAGCTGATCTACAGAATCAGGAGCTAAGGATATGGCTATAGTTTGAAGTCGCTGAGATTTGGGGCAATTTGTTATGCAGCAAAAACTACCTGATACATTGACAAAATTTACTTAATTGCTATGTGTACTATCCCTCTCCTCCAACTAGGCTGTGAGTCCCAAGAGAGTATAAATTTTTATCTGTTTTTTTGGAGTGGGGTGGGTAGAGCATGTCCTATGTCTAATACAGAGCCTGGCAGACAGTAGGTACTTAGTAAATATTTATTGAAATCAAATAACATACAAAGTACCATATGAAGTACCACTTGAATTGATGTTTAACAAATGGTAACTATTACAATGATAGTGTTAATATTTTTATGCCAGAGTCAACATTTTTTCCTCCCTCAGGGTCTTCTGTTATTTTTCCTGCAGATGGTTTTCAAAAACCTGGAAAAGCACAAATGAGTCCCGTTTGGGTATATGATTGGGGAGGAGGGTTGGCAATAAAGACACATAACAAGCTTAATTTTTTTCTTTTCTTACCAAACTGACTTGGGATTGTGGGTGTTACAGAGACATGGTGTGTGTTGTTAGCTTTTTTTATTTGTTAGCTCTGCATGTGCCATGCTAGCAGCCCCTGTGGGGGGTTGATATTTATGTGTGTAGGTGGAGGAAAGAGAGTTTTGCAGCCAGAAGTTCAGAAGGTAGACTTGCAGCATAGATAGTTTTCTTTCAAAACAATCATCACATTTGAAGTAATTAATTAGTTACTGAATTGTCTATTTAATTTATCTCTCCTCTACTAGGCTGTAAGCTCCATGAAGGAAGAGGCTCCTTCTACTTTCTTCACTATTATACCTATACCAGCCACCAAATCTGTTGAGGGAATGAATCATGACCTTGCTCATTTTAAGTATGTAAACTTCTCGAACAGAAGGACTTCATCTTTCTACAAGTATGGTGTGAGCAACACTGCAGTAGCAGTTTCTGAGTGTGCAACCACTCTCATTTTGGAGCAAATAATAACAATTTTATATTATATTATATTATATTATATTATATTATATTATATTATATTATATTATATATATAACAATTTTATATGTTATATTAATAATTTTATTGAGACCTTACTATGTGCCAGGCACTGTTGTAAGCATGTCATATCTGAATTCACTGTGGAAGGAGGTGCTATAATAAGCCCCATACAGATAAAAAGAATGAGAAACACCGTGAGCCTCTTTTGGAATACTGTGACATGCCTCGAGCAAGTCACTTTTCCTCTGGATCTCTGTCCCTCACTTGTAATTTAAGGCACTCAGTTGAGAACAAACTTTCCTAGGCCTTCCAAGAAGAGCTATAAATCACATGTTCTAGCAGAAAAAAGAAAGTCTTTTGTGGTAAGCAGACTTGTGTGCCATACCACATCCCTTTGGCCCACCTTATTTCAGTGTAGCTGTGTGGAAACTTCTACGCACGTTGCCAAGTTTCATGTCAAGTGTTTCCCTCAGTGTCTCTTTGCTCTGCTGCCTCAGAATTTTCCTGAGAGCTGGGGAGGGCTGCGCTGCCAGCCTGCAGGTGCAACCTGGGAAGGGCAGGGCATCAAATGCCCCCAACTGTAGCCTCCAATCAACAGAGCATGGAGCCTGAGGAGCTTCGACCTTTAGTGGGCTAATTTTTTGGCATATTTTTTATGGTTCCTCAGACAGCCTCCAGCAGTATTGAGTTCCAATTGCTCATGTTTCTAATCAGCTCATTAACACGTCTTTATTGCCTTTGGTTCTTTCTCTGTCTTATTTTGGCTCACTTTGTTATTTTTGATCACTGGAATAAACTCCTAACTAAGCTGTACTTGAACCCATGTCTTTATCTCTGCTTTTGGGAGAATTCAAACTAAGACATGTGGTCAAATGGTTTGAGAAAACACTGCATGCTATGCTCCTTACTCAGACACTTAAAATGGCCATTAACATATTCAAAGCTCTGACAAGTCCTGCTGCAAACAGACCTATCCAGCACTCTTTAATTCAAGGTCCCCCAAATTCAGTGCTCACAGAACGTTTTACCCTTAAGATCTTTTAAGGTTCTGCAGAATAAGTGTTCCATGGATCATGCTTTGAGTAATGCTGGACTGTATAATCTCCAGGATCCTCTTCCTCAATAGTATTTGTCAAGTTCATGGGTAGATCTAGTGGCCTCAGCTGCCATTCCCAGGCACTGGGCCAACAGCCAAATAGAACTCCCTGGATGAGAGAGTTCTCTTAATGCTAGGAAGCAGAACCTTCAGACAAGCCTCTCCAGAAACTGCCTCTTTCCCCTTTTTCCTTATAAATGGGATAGTCAGTCTGCGGGTGGGGCCAGGAATGTTTGGCTGACTGGGCTGGGAATGCAGCTGTGGGCATCCTGAGAAAAAGCTTCACTTGCTGATGAAGCAGGAGGCAGATGAGATGAACAGGAAATGGATGCCAACAAGCCCGCCTCCCCACACTTTTCTGCTAACAAGAAGCCATGGGAGAATTTAATTGGCAGGAGTCCAGAGGGGATAATTATTTCCTATGGTGGTGCCCAGAAGGGCACTCAGGAGACCCAGAGATTGCAGGGTCAGGAGGATGTGTGTGGCTTCCCAGTTGGGGCTGGTTGGTGGGAGTGGAGAGGGTGGTCAACAGCTCATCCATGTTCCTTCACTCCCCAAAGGCTTGTGCTCGAGTAACAACATTTGGGTTCTTAGATTTGGGTGGATTGGGTTACATTTATCTCAGAGAAAAATCTGAAAATGTTATCATTCTCTTGTTTAATACAAATGAAACCAATGAAAATAGTAACAATAACAATATTAATTTCTGAATTCTTTGTTGAAGGATTATAACATAAACATGAGGATGTATACATATAACACAAGAGCCTTTTATCAAATCCTTTACATTCGACGACTAACCTATGTCTCAGTCTCTCAACCTCAGACTATTGGCAGTCAGGGCTGGGTAATCCCTGCTGGGGGTGCTGTCCTGTGCACTGCAGGATGTTTACTAGCATCCTTGGTCTCCACTCGTGAGATGCCAGGAGCACTTTTATTCTCCCAAATTGTGAGAACTACAGATATTTCCAGACGTTGCCAAATGTTCCATCAGGGGCAAAATTAGTCATTGGCTGATTACTGGAAGTAGATAGAAACTACTGGAAATTTTACTGGTACATGCATGGTTCAAATGAGGGAAAAGTAAGTGCAGGAGAATACAATTGCTAAAGCATAGATTTCCAGCCAGGATGTCTTGGTCCAAATTCTGGATCTACCATTTATTACCTGCATGACTTGCACATTATTTAATCTCTCCATGCCTCAGTTTCCTCTTCTATATAATGGGGAATAATGACAGCACCTACTTGATAGGGTTATTGTGAAGATAAGTAAGTTAGCGAGGGATCCCTGGGTGGCTCAGCGGTTTAGCACCTGCCTTCAGCCCAGGGAGTGATCCTGGGATCCCGAGATCGAGTCCCGCATCGGGTTCCCTACATGGAGCCTGCTTCTTCCTCTGCCTATGTCTCTGCCTCTCTCTCTCTCACTCTCTTTCTCTCTGTGTGTCTCTTATGAATAAATAAATAAAATCTTAAAAAAAAGATAAGTTAGTGAATATATGAATAAATATATTTAAGTATTTATAGAGTGTTTAGGATAGACTGGCACATAAATCTCTCAATAAATGCAAGCTGTTATTGCCAAATCATCACTTTTTCTTTCTTTTCTTTTTTTTCTTTTCTTTTCTTTCTTTTTTTTTTTTTTTTTTTGCCTTAACCTCCTAGACTTCAAACTTTTTGAGGGGCAGAGATCAAGCCTTTTTGTTTTTAAATTCTTGATGTCTGGCATAGGTGCACAATCAAGTTTGAAAAAGAAAGGAAGGAAGGGAGAGAGGGAGGAAAGGAGAAGAAGTCTAGCAATGGAACATCCAGTGTAAAGACAGAAGAGCAGAATCAAGAACCTTCCCCACATAGCTGCCCTGTGCACTAGAGCCTGGGGCTGGAGCTCCATCTCAGAGCAGACTCTCCTGTGGAAGAGGGGGCAGATGGGAGAGTCCACACAAAACACTGGGATATGTATACAGGGATCTAAATGTAAAACTGAAGTGGGGACACAGATGCATGGGGACTTGATTGAAACTCCTTGGGGTTGGAGGCTCTAGGTGGCTCTGTGATAAGTAGAAGTGATTGCTGCAGGCTGGAAGAAGCAAAGCAGGAATGCATGTTGTCTGCTCGTGCTTCAAAAGGGGCTGAAGTATGGCTAACCCTATGTTATTTACTCTTCCATTCACAAGACTTGTGAAGTCCATTCATGGACTTGGGGTAGACCTCTTATGTAGAGGGTTGAAACACTTTAGCATCAGGGGGTGAGGCTTCTACTGGCCACTCAGATCATGGTCTACGTCTAAGTTGGAGGATGAAGGAGAGCAGTGAACAGCACTGCATAGTTGAACTTTCTGCAACCATGGAGGTATTTTGTATCTGTGCTGTCCAATATGGTAACGACCAGCCACGTATAGCCATACAGCACTTGAATTATGGCTAGCGTGACTGGGGAACTGCAATTCAAATTAAATCTAATGTAGATTTAAGGAGCCACATGTGGCTAGTGCTTGCTATATTAGAGAGTGTGGGTCTGGAAGAAACCACATGTCTCTGGATCCTCAGGCTCTCTAAGAACATAGTGAGAGATGATGGGCTCACTGCTCTCGATAGGGAAGGAAAGCCGTAAGTGCTATAACTCCCCACTCAGATCCTCCTGCCAGACAGGAGAAACGTGGTCCTGTGCCAGACTGTGGCCCACATTGCTGGACCACAAGGAACCTAGTGTGAAGGAAGAGAAAGAAAGAGGCCATACCAACAATGCAGACTTCTGATTTCCTATTACTGCGATGATAGTGAACAATACTTATGAGCACTTGGTGCGAGCTGAGTACCTTCCAAGGCATCTCGCATGGACCATATCTCATTGGATAGGTCTACTCACTGCCTCTGTCTTACAGACACAGAAACTGTGGTACTCACTGTCACCTAGCCAGCAGACTATGGAGCTAAGTGGTAAGAAACGAAGACTCTGGGATTAGGCACAGTGAATGTGAGACTAATTCAGAATCTTTTTGGGGAAGGAACCTATAAGAAAGTGTTAAAGTTGGCTACTTTTGCAAAGAACATCGGGGTAGAGGAGATGTTTTTTCCTTTTTCTGTATTTATGTTTTTCTGTAACATATGAAAAAAATTTATTGATACATGCATGGCTTTCAGGTGAGAAAAAACATATCTGTGGGGTTTACCTGTCATTAGGATTATGATCCTTTTAACTGTTGTATTTTTTTTTAACTGTTGTATTTTCTGTACTAAAGCAGTCAAATTATTTTAAGATGGAGAGAGGTCCCTTTGTATTTTGAGGGCAACTGTGGGTAAAACTCAGTGATCCCGATCACTGTGTGGGTTTACATTTTTCTATCTCTCAAGACGGGGCTTAAAGGGGAACCCAGGCAGACAATCCCAGTGATACCACAGTGGGTGCTTGAGCTAGCGGACTTTGGAAGTGGGGTGACAAGTTATTCTAGTTGGCACAAGACTGAGGGGTTTCTTGAGACATGGAATTTTCATGCTAACTGGGGAAGTCCCAGCAAATCAGGACACTGATGATTCTACTTGGAAAAGGGAAAAAGATGAGCGTTCTTAGGAGACTTGGATGCACACAGCTCCAGCAGGGAGAGAGCAGCTTCACAGCAGGCCACTGTTCAGGTGGAAGTAGGGATGGCCAAACTGAGGATACGACTTATGTCCTTGGCATTACTTGTTTTAGACTTAGAGGTTCAAAGACAGCGTCCTGAGGAAACACCACCAGTGCCAGGCAGGGCTGCATCATGACTTCCATGGGTCGTGTGCATTTTTGCCTTTGTGGGTCCATTCCTTCTGAAAAAAAGTATTAAAAATTATATTTAAGACTGTATTTGTATAAAGATACATATAAATCTGGTTTGGATTCACTATTCTACACCTTTTATTATTATTACCTTCTCTATTTTCTATTGACTTCAAAAGAAATTAAAATGAAAACTTAAAAAAAAAATCAACCCTTAAAAGTCTTGTGGGCCCTAGGTTTTGTGTCTACTGTGCCTAGTGAGCAAGTCAGCCCTGGTTCTAGAGGCTGAGAGGATGGGGAAAGAGGAAGGTTTGGATGCATCTTGGTCAGGGTTTCCCAACTTAGATAAGCCTGGCTGGGAAGAAATTGCACATTCATTTTCAACCACCTCTAACTGAAATTTAACATTTCCTTTTGTTATGATGTAGGCAACAAACCATACCCACATGGTAGTACCTGCTTCTCTGCCACCAGAAGAAATCACAGGGATTTTCAGATCATATTCCAGTTGCGGTGGGAGCAGTGAAATAACATATTCCCTCATCGCTTCTTCAAAATCGTGGTGGTTATGAGCCTGGCTGCTAGATCATGTTATTTAATGCATTAGTAAAGAAGCTCACGTATTATTGTAACACTGCTTTTTAAATTTTTAAAATTTAAACACTCTGTCTTAACATAGTTTTTTCTCCAATGTATTTAATCCAATGTATTTTGTTTTCTGCATTTTAAAAACTTCTTCTGAGAAGGGGTCTTTGGGCTTCACCGGATTGTCAAAGGTCCATGTCAAAGAGAAGGTAAAGAGCTCTGCACGGAGTGTTCATGAATCTAGCCCTTTCCTTAGTCTCACCCCTCCAATGAGGAAAGCCTGACTCAGCTCTGCCCACCTCATAGAGAAGTCCAGGATAGGGTTAAAAGACTGGCTGGCAGAGGATAAAATCACACCCCAGGTGTGCAGCCTAATAAGGAGCTGGAAAAGGAAGCCCAGACAGGTTGCATGGGGGTGTTTTTTCCTGTGGTTTGGTTGTTGACAGAACATCACCAACCCCTCCCGGGTGGAAACAGGTTGAGTGGTTCCCTTTGAAATGCTTCTTTTGCAGAAAATTCCACTGCTGTGGTCCTGGGGGAGACCCCGAAGTTTTTTTTTTTCACTTAATATGACTCATTTATTTATTTGCTTTAAATCTCCATTGAGCACTTCCTGTGTGCCGTGCAATTTGCTAAGCGCTTTACATGCATTATCTCATTCAGGTCTCATAACAACTCCATGGGGAAGGTGCTCTTATTATTTCTATTTTTATGTATGAGGCAATCGCGGGAGGCTCAGCGGAGCAGATAACTTGCCTAAATCCACATAGGCAGGGAGTGGTAGGCTGGGATCTGAACTTCGATTGACTCTTCTGAGAGGCTCTTCCCTTTGAACTTCTGGGTTACTTGTTTTTTGTTTTGAATCGATGGGACTTCCTTAATTTTAAGGCTGTAGCACACCTCGGACACATCAGTTGATAGGCAGTGAGCACAGAAGCAGCTTGAGAGGCCAACAATAAGGTAGAATGTGGCCACACAGACACACTGGGGACATTTTTGGAACTCCAAGCCCCCTGGAGTGAAGGACAATTGGTATCACACCTAAGCTTAATTGGTCCGTGATTATCACAGTAGCTGAAAGCAGGTCTTGTGTGTGTGTGTGTGTGTGTGTGTGTGTGTGTGTGTGCATGTACGTGCACCGTTGATGGAGGTGCAGAGGCTCGGAGAGAAAGCTATCCTCTTGTGCTGAGATAGAGGTCATACAACTTCTGCATACATATCCTTGATTTTAGCTTTTAAAAAATTTATTCTTATTTATGTGTGTGTGTATTTATTTATTTATTTATTTACAATCAAGCATCAATATTTCTTAACACAAGACAAAGGAAACACATTCAATGAGTTAATAGAACACTGTCCTGCCAGATGTTAAATTTAAAAATGTATATCTAGTCTAATTTCAAATAAATAAAAAAAATTTATACATAATTACACAGTACTATAGTTTGAATTTGACACTGGTAAATATCTTGACAGAAAGTAAACAAAACATCATTTAGGACTAAAAAAATTATTCTTATACCTTCACACTCTTCCTGTGGACAAACAACATGGCCCATCTACACATACCTAAACCAGAAATGTTGTATGAATGATAAAGAAAAGGCCTATTGTGTATTTGGAGTACTGCAGCTCTTGCTCCAAATACTCTTGCTTTTACATCAAAGCAGACAACAAAAACAGCACTAAGGCATAGGTCATGTTGGAGTTTGAGGGTGAGGTGGTAACCTCACCAGCTCCATGCTGGTCATGGAGCCCAGTGCAGAGCCTGAACTCACCACCCTGAGATCAAGACCCAAGCCAAGATCAAGAGTTGGATGCTTAACCGACTGAACCCACCCAGGCGCCCCCATATCCTTGATAAACATCCAGATATAAAATTAATAAATCACAGAGATGTAATGTATAGCCTGGTGACTATAGTTAATAATACTGTAGGGCATTTTTGGAAGTTGCTGAGAGAGTAGATCTTCAAAGTTTTCATCTCAAGAAAAAAAATTCTGCTAACTATGTAGAATGGCAGCTGCCAACTGGACTTACTGTGGTGATCATTTTGCAATGGACACACAAACATTGAATCACTATGCTGTATACCTAGAACTAATATAATGTGGTATGTCAATTATACCCCCATGAAAAACAAAAGTCAAGGGGAAAAAATAGCCCCCTCTCTGTCCCCTTTAACTACCTAGTCAAGTTCTAGTCTTCCAGTGCTGGGACTTTGGGAGAAGTGGCTGGTTTTCTCTGGCCCCTGCAGGTAGGATGGGTTTGGCCTCAAAGTTGCTCTATCCTGGCTCTGCCTTGCCTCCAACCACCCAGCAACGCCAGTATTCAGATGCAATGACTCCACAAGGCGCCTATCCTTTGTCACCATCTGTTTATATCCCCAAGAAAGATCTGATGTTGCAAAACACTGCAACTTACAGTGAGTGGAGCAAGGAACAATCCATTCCTTGTTTTAAATCAAGTTGTCATAATCCAAAGGCAAGCTCCAACTTTAATAACAAACACCCCGTGTTATGACATTTTACCTTTTCCAACTATTTATGTAGGCACAAATATTGTGTTTAAATTTTAAACTATACAGTTAACATAAAACAGTCCACTTACTTAAATACAGTAAAAATAAAGCTTAGTTATGCCAATTTTGCTTTCCGTTTAGGCCTCATTCTTTAAATAGATCATTCATTCAACAACCATCCACTGCGTGCTCAGTGTCAGACACCGCGCTTGGCACAACATAACCCAGAATGAACCAGAAACAGTTCTTGTGCTCTGAGCGCCATAGGGAAGCAGGAGGAGCAAGAATGGTTTTTATATGGACGTGCATTTTTCCATCTCTAACATCTCGAGAAAGAGATACCAGAAGCGATTTGCTTTCCTTTTACATTCTCTGCCCAGCTCTGTTCCCTGACATCCAGCTGCAAAGGGTCCCAAAGTGTCCATGTGGGGTGCGGTTTTTCAATGGCTTTATGAAGTCAATCTTGTGAAAAATAGGCATAAAAGTGATGGAGGAGAGAGTATTTCACAGTCACCCAAAGAAAGATAGAATGTGTGATGCTCAGGACTTGGCATCCTGACTCTTCATCCCACACTCAGATGGCAATTGGATTTTAACAAGGAGTGGGGTTTGTGGTTTGGGAAATACGGCATTTTTACTGCCTTGGGTCATATTTGAAATATTTGCAGGCGTTTAAAATAGCGTAATGTTATTTTTTCCCTTGTCTTCAAAACAAACCCAGCAAGCTTTTGTAAGTCATAACAACAAGCATAAAATTGGGACATTGGAAAACCCATGGGCAGGGCTTTGGAAAATCCATTCTCCCTCAGGACAAGTGTTTGGATTTGGGTGCAGAGGACCATGAGCTTCTTAGGGACCCACCCGACCCTGAATGACTTTGAGGTCCTGAAGGAAGGGTGTAGGGCTCCTGGGGCAATACAGCTGGGAGGTCCCACCCAGCCTTTCTTCAGTGCAATGACAAAAGTATGCACAGGGGCTTTGGGACTTTCCTTCTAGCCAACATGTCCTGTTTTTTACTCTGGAAATTTCTTTGAAAGAAAAAAATAAAAATAATCCAGAGACTCATATTTGTTTCGGTGACAAATTCCCAAAGCCCTAGAATTCTGTTCTGTGAGCCACACTGTCCGGGGCCTATTCCTGCCCTAAGGCTTCAGGTGGGAGCAAATATGAAAACCAGGAGGTGAACTGGCCTTAAATGCAAGGGTACATAGCTTTCTGTTGTAGAACAATGACCCAAAATAAAATATCTAAGTTAATATGGAATAAATGTGCAGTTAGATAGTAAACACCGAAGTCAATATTTCTTGAGCATCTATAGGCCATGCTCTAATGAATCGTCCTAAGAGTTCTATTGTTAGTGTTCTATTGTCCTAACAGTGGGCTATTCTTCTCCCAATTTTATTCATACAGAAAGGTAATGTACAGGGAGCTGAAGTGACTTGCTCCGGGTCACACAGTTCTGAGGCAGTGGAATTGAGATGTGGATCTAGACAGCTGGCTGCAGGGAAGGAGACCAAGCACTACTTATTCCATTGTTGCCATTACTCACTCAGGGCTTGTCTCTCAAGCCCAAATTTAAACAAATCCCTATCTCAGGTACCTGGAATTTTGAAAGTCTGGTGGCAAAGGAAAGCATTTGATGGTTTTCGTTTTGATTTTAACTATCAAAAAAAAAAATAAGTACAGTTCTCAGATTATTTGGAAGATGAAAGAAGAGCAAACAAATCAAGAGTGAATTAAGAGTGGGTTTTCCCCGGGGCACTTGGGTAGCTCTGTCAGTCGAGTGTCCCACTCTTGACCTCATTCAGGTCTTGATCTCGTGGCTGTGAGTGCGAGCTCTGCATTGGGCTCCACGCTCAGCATGGAGCCTACTTAAAAAAAAATATGAAGCAGGGTTTCCTTCTCTCAACTCTAACCATTGTCCTCTCCCAAAGAGCAATCTGGACTTTGGGGAATTATCTTTTCAAACTTTTAAATTCCTGGTCTTGGGAAAGAAGGAGGAGGAGGAGGAAGAGGAGGAGGAGGAAGAGGCAAAACAATATAAAGCCGCTTTCAAAGCTGAATAGGTAGCACCAGCCCAGCAGCCAGCAGAGAACTGCTGGGGCGACCCGCTGGAGGCCTCCAGAGTGTGGGAGAGTGCTTTCTGGAAGAAGGACACGGGAATGCTTTCAGCATCCTGGGATAAAAGACTTGAGAAGAAAGGCGCCTCTCAGTGAATGGTGCTCAAAACAGGGGAATGGCTGGACAACAGGGGAAACCCTCTCCATAAAAAGCCGAAAAAAGCGCCTTTTTTGTTGATCCCCTCTCTGGGAAGCACGGCTCCCCCTTCCTCCTTGACCCCTCCCCAGCTCATCTCATTGGGCTCAGAGAAAAGGCTTCTTGTTGTAATCCCATCTGCCTGCTGCTCATCGACATTCTTTTATCTCTGCCCAGGGCCTGGCAGTTGGGCTGGGGTTTCAGCTGCCAGAGATTTTGGGTTTCACATTGAATATTCCCAAGAAGGGCATCCGAGAAATGTCAGTTTACATCAAAATTGCCTGCACTAACGAATAGCCAGAAAGTTTTCTTTCCCCAGCAAGGTCAGGAAATAATTCTCTTTTCAAGATCATGCCAATACAAACTCCCATCCGCATTTGGGATATTTGATTTAAAGGGATAGAGGACCACTTTAGTTTTACACTAAAAGAAAAAAAAAATCCCAGAAAAAAAAGGTCAATTTTAAAATGGAATTAAAGATGGAACATTTGGTCATGTTTCCTTCTTCATGGTGTTTGTTGTGACCATGAGTACAGCACCCCAGCAAATTCTTAAGAACAGGGTTTGTGGCCTACGGTCAGAGGGAGGAATTTGCAGGGAAGTTAAAGGATCACCAGGAGAAGACAGGGGGAACAAATCACCAATAGGTAACAGCTTTCGTGGTTGGTAAGTAAAAAGATCAGGGGAGTGAGGATGGAGCTAAGAGGATAAAGGAGAAAGAGAGGAACCTCTTAGAGGACTTATACTAACCTAACTTCCTATAGAATGCACAAGAGAAATTGGGAGGAAATTTGATTTTTTTTTTAATCCTGTAAGAAATCTCTGCTCAATATGATCATTAAGCACTGGTGCAATTATCCCAAAGGTAACACTGGGTTCTTGAGGTCACGCAGGGGAAAATTCAGGCACAGGGCTGGGGCAGGACTGTCTGGGCTTTGCATAAGGGTGTCTGCACTCAACATTGCAGCTCATTAGTTCCAAGCCTGAGTCCTGAGCAGGGACCTGGCCCTCCCCTGCCAACCCTGTTTGCTGCCTGCCCCCTTCCACTGTTTCCTTTGTTAGCTAGATTTTTCTGTGAGGTGGGTCTGGGAGGCAGGAGGGCAGGGTACGGAGGACTGGGGATCAGAAGATGTGTGTGTGTGTGTGTGTGTGTGTGAAGTCAACAGCGAACTGACCTCTGTGGCTGGGTGTGGCCATCCTAACTGCAGCGGAGGGTGGGAGGGTGATG
The DNA here is from genome assembly GCF_003254725.2 of Canis lupus dingo. NCBI lineage: Eukaryota > Metazoa > Chordata > Mammalia > Carnivora > Canidae > Canis > Canis lupus. The sequence goes on along the minus strand of NC_064262.1, from coordinate 25,025,003 downwards.
GCTTGGAGTTGACCACAAAGATTCTGTAAAGTTTTGAAGCCCTTGGCAGCCTTTTCTCCACTCCCAATTTTTTTCCCCTTCCTTTGTGGAGCAGAGGCAAATACCTTCAGGTCAGCTTATTTTCCCTTTTCAGCAAGAGCACTAATCCCCGGAGCTAGCTAGGTCTTTCTAGAATAAAAATGAGATGCTAAGAGTCTAGCTAGAAATCCTTCATAGATCAGCCATTGTCCCCAGGGTGAGGTACAATCCTCACCGTGGCTCAAATGTAGCGGGGCTGTTTAAATTATCCTCCAAACAAGGACATTTCTGAATGTGGAGGTGAGTGCCTTGAAAATACCAGGGCCAAGGCTAGGTGCAGAGGCTGTCCCAGGTGCAGAAAGACATGCTGTCACCGACTCAATAACTCATGCACTGTTGCCATGGCCATTGCCATCACCATCCTTGCCCACACCTCCCTCCTCGGTCTTCTCCCTCCCCCTCTACTCTCTGCTACGTTGTGCAGGATTCTTTGGTGTCCCATGGCCCTGTCTCACTCCAGGACCTTGTTACCTCCTGCCTGGAACACCCTTTTGTGTCCATCTCTCTGGATGGTGTCTGTTGATCTTTCCCTGAGTCCTTCTCTGCCCAAGGAGGCTCTCTGTGACTGTCACGACCATACTGAGGCCCACTCCCACATCCCCAGAAACCATCGGTGACAGCCAAAATAGGTAATCATGGCTGGGTACCATGAATGGGTGGCACCGACAAATGGATGGATGGATGAATTAACAATAATCCCCCTTTGTCTTAGCTAAGGCTGCCATAACAAAATAGCATACCAGATGGGCTTAAGCAATAGAAATGGATTTTCTCACAGTTCTGGAGGCTGGAAGTCCCAGAGGTCAGGGTGCCAGAATGGGTTCAGGTGAGAGCTTTCTTTCTGGCTTATGGATGGCTGCCTTCTCACTGCATCCCTACGTGACAAAGAAAGGGGGAGCAAGCTCTCTAGTGTCTTCTTATAAGGGCATGAATCCCATCATTGGGGTTGTCTTCATGACTTCACCTAAACCTAATTCCCTCTCAGAGGCCCCATCTCCAAATATCTTACAAGGGGGGTTAGGCTTCAACATGTGAGTTTGGGGGGGGACACAATTCAGCCCATAGCTTTTTAAAAGCTATTTATTTTGAAATATTTATAGATTCTGAAGAAGTTGCAAAAATAATATAGAGAGGCCCTTCACTATATGGTAACATTTATATAACCGTAGTACGGCATCAAAACCAAGACATTGTTATTGGTATGATCCATAGAACTTATTCAGATTTCACCAGTTTTATATACACTTTACATTTGTGGGATGTGTGTGTGTGTGTGTGTGTGTGCATGTGTGTAGCTCTATGCAATTATTTCACATGTGCAGATTTATATAACTCCTACCACAATCAAGGCACCACAAAGACCTCTTGTGCTTTTTAGAGTAAGACTTAATCCATCTCATGGCCACTACCTTGTCCCAAACCCTTGAGAGTAAGAATTTGTTTTCCATCTCTGTAATTTTGTCATTTCTAGCAAGTAGTATCCATGGAACCATACAGTATGTAATGTGTGTTTAAAACCACATGGTTGGGGGCACTTGACGGGATGAACACTGGGTGTTATGCTATATGCTGGCAAATTGAACTCCAATAAAAAAATTAAAAAAAAAAACCACACAGTATGTAGCCTGAATTTTAAAAATAGTTCATGTGGTGTTTTCTCTGATGTGACTGCTACTAGCTACGTGTGTCCCTTCTGGGTCATGACCTGACAAAGGAAACTGGATTGATGTTCTTCCAACAACTTCCCCATTACATCGGTAGTCCTAAGGGACTTGTTTGTTGGGCTTTGTTTCGGCCTGGGTGCTATCTGCCCATTTAGCGTGTGTGAGGGTGCCAGAGCTTCCCATGTGGTTCGAGAAGCCCTGCCTCAGGCACTGACAACAGTGACCTCTCTGAAGCTCCTTGTCTTGCTATCTGCATCCCAGCCTCAGAGGCACAGGCCACTTGGGAGCACGTGGGAGCTGCCCCACCCCTCATACCCTCCTTTTTAGGGGCTGCGCATTTCTGGGGGACATAAAAAACTTACACCACTCACTAACCAGTCCAGAAGTATTTCAGCATTTCAACAATCTTTATTTGTACTGGTATTTCCTTATTAAATATCACCCTTTCAATGTCCTGTTCAATGTCTGCCTTCTCATCTCCTGGAAGTCAGATGCCTTCTTGTAATTGTCGTAAGACCAGCACCTAGCTTTGAGTCAGCTCACAGCAGGCACGCATAGCACGTTTGCTGAATGAGTAGGTAGGAATCTGGTTTGTGGGTAGCTTGTTAAATCTAACCTGATTTCTCTTAAGAAACTATTCATTCCATTCCCCAAAGATGTTTTCCTCTCAAGTTCTGCTAGATTTTTTTTTTTTTTTTTAAATCACAAAAGAAGCGAATGTGTCAGCAGCTGCTAGTCTAAATGGCCTGGTTATGGTGCTCACAATGTCTCCTGCCCTCCTGACTATTTTGAAATAAGCACAGGAAATTACGTAAATTGGCAGTTGGCATCCAATAGTTGGGATTTGGAGGTACGCTTACTTGTTTCCCAATTTCTGTTCCCCTACCACGTGAACACATGGAGCTGTGACCTTCCATATGGTTTTAATGCACGTCAGAGATAAGTGTTCCAACAAGCTAGAAGCAACAGGTTGAGTGTTTTTCCTCCCTTATTTCATCTGAAGCTGCTTCAGGCAGGCTGTGGACCTGAGGGAGATACAAAACTAGCTCCCATGGCACTGGACCTTCACAGAAAGTTCAGGACTCCGACCTTGTTAGCCATTTATTCTGGAAATCTTCACTGACTTGCAGGACTCGGTTAGGTGAACTCCTTGCCCCCAGCATCCTGAGTTGACCACTCATGGCCCTGACTATACTCTACTGGAATTGACTGTTTTCTGGTCTGTTACACACATCGGACTGTAAGTCTGAGGGGGCTACTGCCTTATTTGTTTTCTCCCCTACCTTGTCCCAGCATCTGGCTTGGTATCCGATGACCCAGAATAGGGGCTTGGTACTTATTTGTTAGATGAATGAATGAGAAGGGAAGCAAGAGCATTAACCAGAATTTTATGACAGCCACAAAGTCATCTGGACTTTTGGCATCCGTGTATGCTCTGGTTCTTATTGCAACAATCACCAGAGACCTTGTCATTAATCCTACAATTCAGTGGCTCTCAACTTTGTGTGTGCATTAGAATTACCCAGAGGATTTGTTAAAATACAGGTTGATGGGCCCTATATCCACAGTGTCTGATTCAGTTTATCCAAGGTAGGGCTTGAGATCAACATTCCTACCCCATTTCCAGGGGATGCTGATATTTGCTGTGCTGTGACCCCAGTTTAAGAACCAGTGTGCTAATAAGTAGAGGGATTGCATTATAAGTGCATTTATTTTAACATTCAGATTTATGGGGAGATTTAAAGATTTATTTATTTGAGAGAGACACAGAGAGAGAGAGAGAGAGAGAGATCAGGGAGGAAGGACAGAGGAAGAGGGAGAAGGAGAGCAGACTCCCCGCTGAGGGCAGAATCAGATGCAGAGGTCCATTTTACCACCCAGAGATCATAACCTGAGCTGAAATCAAGAGCCTGATGCCCAACCGACTGAGCCACCCAGGTGCTCCTATGGGGGGATTTAAAAAAAATGACAGTGTTACTGCTCATGTTGTAAAATCAGCATTATTAATTATAGTGTGATTTAAGGAACTTAGGAATCTCTAGCTTTGATTTTGTGGGAGAAAAATAGATGGGCTTTTCAACAACATGAATTCCATATTTGAAAGGTATGTGAAAGAAAGATCATGGGCTCTGGAGCCAGTGACACTTGACTCTGGATTTCATTTCACTACTGACTGGCAAGGAGAACTGGGGCAAGTTATTTGCTGTCTTAGGTTCTCAGAATCTGTTAGATGGGAACAGTAAAATACTTTTCACAGTTGCTAGCGGAAACAGTAAAAAATTAAAAGTATCTCTTCCTGGTCAAAGATGAATTGGTTTATGAGATGAAAGAAGTGAATTTCTATAGTAAGGAAATAGTGTTTTCTGAAACTATTCAGCACCTGAATTTTAGGTAACAAAGACTTTTGTGTCATGTTTTTTGAAACATTTGTGTCAGTGTTACTGAGCTTAGCTAGTAAGAGTTTGAATAGAGAGGGAAAAAATGAATAGAGAGGGATATTGTACAAGTAAAGTGACTTGTTACAAAGTAGGCGCTCGATAAATGATGGTATAATAGAAAAACAGAATGTAAGAAAACCATGTGAGCATAAGAATGGTGGATAAATCCTACGGGGATGATCTTCATTACCTGTGTATTCATTATTTGAGAACCTGTAGGTAGCAGTTGTGAAGGGAAGCTGGGATCATGGTAATGTGGAAAATATTCACCAATGACATGACTATTTCAAAGTTTTACCAAAACCCTTCCTTGTTTAGCATCTGGTTTGCTCAGCAGGTCACAGTCTTAGTTGGTTCCCCAGTCTTGCTGTCCATTGGATGCACACCCAGCCAACAAACAATCCCCATAAAAACCAACTTGAAAGTAAACAGGAAATCTTACGACGGCACAAGATTTCACATAGTTGATGAAACGACATTGGAGAACTATTGCAGTGACATGGAAACAGGGATATAGCAGAGTCAGATAAATTTACACCTGAAGAAGAGAAAATCCAGAAGGATGAGGTTATAACAGTTTCAAAAGAAAGTCATTTGTCTACGAAAGGATAGTGGGAACCCTGAGAAAAGTGATGAAGCCTGGTTTTGCACAGTTGACTCTTTCTGATAAAACTACTGAAACCAAATAGGGAGGGATGATATTGTATTGGGATAGCACATAGTTTGTCAGAAATATTGTGCTAAAAATCTGCACAAGTCTTACTTTTTCTAAGAATTAGTATCCCTTACAATTATGACCCCATTAAGGGTGACCAACTACAGCTCAATGGCCAAATCTAGCCAGCCACCAGATTTTGTAAATAAATCTCTATTGGAACCAGCTATGCTCCTTCATTTACTTCCTGTCCATGCCACTTCTATACCACACTTGGAGACTTCCGTAGTTACAGCAGAGATTTTATTGACCACAAAGCCAGAAATATTTACTATCTGGCCCTTTGCAGAAAAGTTTGTTGACTCCTGACCTAACTTTAAAAAAATAAACTTTTCTTCTTTATTAAAAATGTTTTTTGAAGATCTAGCTCTTTTTTCTTTTTTTAAGATGATTTATTTATTTGAGAGAGAGAGAGGGAGGGGCAGAAACAAAGGGACAGGGAGTCTCAAGTGATCTCTGTGCTGAGCAAGGAGCCTGATGCGGGGCTCCATCTCATGACCCCGAGACCATGACCTGAGCTGAAACCAAGAGTTGGATACTTAACTATCTGCGCCGCATAGGCGCCCCTAAAAGCTCTAGTTTAAATAAAAGTTTTATCCTCCATTATTTACACTTGTATTTTGATTTTCATTTAAAGTTGATTTATTCTAGATGATGTCTGTCCTTCTCACCCTCCCCAAATTATCTTTAGGTGATGAGTCCTCCCTGTAATTCAAGACTAAACATGACTGTTCATAATGATGAATTATTGCTGGTTCTCAATTTAAGAATGCAGGGAACGAGACTAACTATTTGAATCCTGGTATTGCTACTTCTTAGCTGTGAGTGCAGGCAAACTAGTTAACCTCTTTGGGCCTCAGGTTCCTCCTCTGTCAAATGGGGATGACAGTATTGACCTTGCCCAGTTAGTGAACTAAGACAAGATAACGAAGGTCAGGTTATCCTAGTTGCTGATGCACAGTATACACACTCAGTGTTGGCGGTTGTAATTTCTGTTTTCCTGATGTCTGCTTGGTTTGGAGTGGTGGCTTACACCACCTGCATTCAGGGCCCTACGTTCCCCTGGGCATTTCCTGAGTTGCTCACTCTAAGGCCCTTGTCTACCACTATGGTTAATAAAGTCTTACTTTACCAAACTAACCAGGCTGCTCTGTTTAAAATGTCAGGGATGTGTTAAGAACTGATCTTCACTGTTAAAGGTGTTTCTTTTTTTTTTTTAATTTTTTTAAAAATTTTTATTTATTTATGATAGTCACACAGAGAGAGAGAGAGAGAGGCAGAGACACAGGCAGAGGGAGAAGCAGGCTCCATGCACCTGGAGCCCGACATGGGATTCAATCCCGGGTATCCAGGATGGCGCCCTGGGCCAAAGGTAGGCGCCAAACTGCTGCGCCACCCAGGGATCCCAAAGGTGTTTCTTTTCGTGGGTTGATGTCACAAGTATGTGACACATAGCAGCAGTGAGGAAAGTTTCATAGTGTCCAATACCAGCAAGGAGATGCAGTCCAACCCAGTGCACATATAAATGTTCCCAGATGCTCTGACTTCCAGAGGGGTGGTGTGTTGTCATCAGGGACAGTGGATAAACATGAACATGATAGTAGCATGGTGGTGATTGTAAAGAGGGCGGTAATCAGCCGGCCAGGGGAGAGCAGCTGATTTCCTGACTAGATCATGGGGGAGGAACAATATTGGCTTTAGCCCCCCAGACCAGGTCCCAGCTCCTAACACTCACAGGAACAGTTCTCATTAAGCTTCTCTGATACGCAGCTTCTAAATTAGCCCCAATGATCCTGCCTCTTTGGATTCATGCCACCTATAATCCCCTGCCCTCCACCAAGTATGGACTGGACCTAGTGACTCTCTGCTATCTGATGGAATGTTACTTCTGAGATTAAGTTACAAATAATTCTAACTTCTACCTTACTAGCAGATTCTCTTATTGCTATTCCAATTTGTTCTTTTTTCATGAAACAAGCTGCCTGCGTTGAGAGAGACCCAGATGCCAAGGGACTAAAACCCAATGATCCTCAGTAAATCTGCCAACAAACATGGAAATAGATTCTTCCCCAGTCAAGATTTCAGATGAACCTTTAGTCATGACTGTCATCTTTTTTTTTTTTTTTTCATGATTTTCATCTTGATTCTAGCTGGTGAGTGACCCTGAAGCAGAGAACCCGACTGAGATTCCTGACCTGTGCAAACTGTGAGATAATAAATGTGGGTTGTTTTAAGCCACCACATGTTAGGGTAATTTGTTATGCAGCAATATGTAACTAATACAGATTTCTTCCTTAGTGTTAAAAAGTAGAGGAATGGCCCACATTCCTGCTGAGGGTTGGTGTTCAATTAGATTCTCACTGACTTGATTTTCTCTCAGTTATTATTCTAATGTTGTGCTATATCGCAGGACAGCACACTGCTGATAGATCAGTCGGCCTAACACAACCTCTGATACTGCAAGACACATATTTAAAAACCTTTCCTGGCTCACATTGCCTCAAGGAAAGAAGCTCAGCTTTTCCATTTGGTGAGCAAGGCTCACTTGGACATTTATTGTCCACCAGCTGCTAGAACGATCTTCCTAAAACACCAATTAGTACATGTTACTCTTGTACTTAAGTCTTTTATTGGAGTCCGGCTACCAACCAGATTAAATTTGTGCCCCGCAGCATGGTACTCAGATCTTGCCATGATCTGGCTCCCCTGCCCTCCTGCCTCACACTTAATATTTCCACAACACAGAAGAGCTTGTCCTATGCACCTCATCTGTGTCTTTGAGACATAGACTTTCTCTTGTCCTCCACTGCCATATTCTTTCTTACATTGTCCAAATCCCTTTCTCTGGAAAATTCATACTTGAAGATTCAGCTCAGATCCTCACATAATGAAAAGGAGAAATAAAGAACTCCCCCCAAACACAGTCATGTGTTTAGATCAATATAGACCATCTCTGGAAGGATTCAGAAGAAACCGGTGACACTGATGGTCTCTGGGGAGCGGGATTGGGTGGGCATGAGGGGCAGAGGTTGGGAGAGAGAATTTTCACTGTAAACCCTTTTTTACTTTTGTATTTTTTGACATATGACTATATAGACCTATTCAAACACTAAATAAAACAATTACAGTCAAGGAAAAAAAGTTAATTTTTGGACTCACCTTTGCTGGGAAGCCTTTTCTGACTCTTACATGCTGAGGAGATTGTGTGATGACTTTTATATATGTCAACCCCTGTAGTGTATGAGGTTGTAGAGATCTGGGATCACCCCTATTCACCCCTCAAAATATCTGAGGAATAAAAAGCTACAGTTCCTCAGCACTCTTCAGCCAGACTTGCTCTCTGACTCATTCTCTAGGTCCCTACTTAGACAGGCGTTTCCTGACCACCTAATCTGGTTAGGCACACCTGCTGGTCTCTATTGCAACACCATGCATTCTTGCATGGCACATACTGTCATGACATGTCATGTCATGTCATTTTATTTATTCTAGAGAGAAAGAGAGACAGAATGAGAGGGAGGGGGAGAGGGAGAGGGAGAGTTTCAAGCAGACTCCACAATGAGTGTGGAGGCAGTTGCAGGACTTGATCCCAGGATCCTGAGATCATGACCTGAGCTGAAACCAAGAGTCGGACACTTAACCAACTGCACCAGCCAGGTGCCCTTATTGTGACTTTTATGTGTTGGCTTGTCTGTCTCCTCCTGAACTGTGAGCTCCTTGAAGGCAGGGACTATGGCTACCTAGTTTTCTACTGTTTTTGCAATGTCTTTTTTTGTTTTGTTTTGTTTTGTTTTGTTTGTTTTTGCAATGTCTTGAGCAATGTCTGTCACACACTGGGTAAATACTATAGGAAATATGATTTACTGACTGAGTAAAGAGACCAATGAAAGAATACCACTTTGTCTCCATCAGAGTGACTATCTGAATGTCTAATAGGCTCTCAAAACTATTTGTTGAATAAATGAATAATGTAAGAGAGGACATTTAATCACGATAATACTGATAAATGAAAGGAACTCATTACATGGTTCTCTCAATCTTTTAATATCAGCTCATGGAAAAGAATAGCTTCCTTCAGCTCCATTTAAATTATTCAGAATAAAGGAAAGGAAGCAGGCTCTCAAGGGACAGGCTAGAATATCCTTGTCCGATTGTGTACGCGCGTGTGTGTGTGTGTGTGTGTGTATGTATGTGAGGAGGGGGGAAGATACATCAGCTTAGGTCTAACTCTAGGTGAAGCTGCTGTCCATAGACGGGGGGGGGGGGGGGGGGGGGCAGGGGAATGGACTAGTTCTATGGCACTCTGTACAAACATGCTGCCAAGTGGACCATGAAATCTGTTTTTCCTCAAAACCAGCAGTTAAAATTAAAATTGCATATATGGTCTTTAAAGCAACACTGTTTTGGATTATAAAACTGATGCATGCATTGCAAAGAATTTCAAAGCTAAAGAAAATGTAAATAAGAAAATAAAAGGTACCCTAATCTCACCATCATGGTGGCCTATTTTTTCTTATATGTGTTTTAGATACATTCTCTCCCTCCCCTGCTTCCTTTCTCCCTCCACTCTTCCTTCTCTTTAACACATTTTGATCCCTTTATATTCTGTCCTGAATATTATCTGCCAGCATTAAATGTGTTTTGACAATAACATTTGGAAGAACTGTATATTATTCCAGTGAATTTACCCCAATCCCTTATATCAGTTGTTTTCTTTTTATTGCTACTATCTCTTTTTTTTAAAAAAAGATTTTATTTATTCATTCATGAGAGACACAGAGGGAGAGAGAGAGAGGCAGAGACACAGGCAGAGGGGAAGCAGGCTTCATGCAGGGAGCCCGATGTGGTACTCGATCCTGGATCCCCAGGATCATGCCCTGAGCCAAAGGCAGGTGCTAAACCACTGAGCCATCCAGGGATCCCCTTATTGCTACTATCATTCTACAGTTAACTAATATACAATTTGACAGTAAATAAATTTGACTTTAACTTTGTGTTTCCTTTAACTAGATTTATAGAAGTGGCAATTATTGGCTAAAAGAGTACAGAATTTGAAAATAATGTTTATAGGTACAGTCAAATTAATTGTGACCCTTATTTCATTAACAGTTTTTTTTTTAACTACACCCTCGCCATAGATTTTCACCAATATTTTTACTTTGTTATTTTGTAATGCTTTTATGTTTAATTAGAAAGATTAAATTAAAATATGTTTATCCTTTATATCTCTTCTTCCATAAATTTATTTTCCCCATTCATGTATCTCTTCTGGAGCTTAAATATTTAAAAATTCAATTAAACTTACATAACTATTAATTTTGTCTTTGTGCTTGATTAGACTTCCAATTAAAAGTAACATTTTAAAAAAAAGTAATATTGTGATATGTAAAATCCTTTGATGGAAATCATCAGGCTGTAATAAACTACAAAAATAAAGATGTCATACTTTGGCAGCTCACTTACCTTCATTTCAGCTAATTTACAATTCCATTTGAACCCTTTGGAATTTTGAGTACCATTTTGAGAAATGGAAACAAAAGAATGGATTTGAAGAGCTTAAACCAGTATGAAAGATACCACTCAGAGGCAGTGATGCTCAATAAAGTCACCTGGTGGGGCCTATACTTGGTGTGTTGGGCCTTCTTCCACATTCCTTGGCGAGGCCCAGAATTTGGATGTTACCAGGGATATCCTGCAACATAGGAATTCCTCCTGACTTCCTTCTTTCGAGGACTCTGATTGTGCTTTACCACCATACAACTGGCCTGATAGGGTGCACATGCCCCCAGTGAGATGGCCCTCCTTCAAACAGAATCATGACCAGTGGGCACCTGCCACAAGGGCAAGTTTTTCCTCTTTGGCTATGAGATCTTGACTACACTCAGGTGGGGCTAGGTGTTCTAGTGATCTAGGTATAACAAATGCACTACTCAGAGAACCATTTTTAATTTGAGAAGCAATGGACATGATCTGGAGCCTTTCCCACCAAAGGGCGAGCTGGTCTTTCATTTGGGGGTGAGGCAACCATGGGGTGGGGGTTGGGTGAGTGTGATGGGTGAGTGGGACTCCGAGAGCAAGATGGAGACCGACCCTGGATAGGAAGCAGAAGGTTTGTCATAGAAAACAGGAGGCAAAGCCTCAGAGCACTACTGAAGGTAATACATGCAGAGGCAAAGGGTCTTCCTTAGCAGTGTTCTTCTAATGCTGTTGATCATGTGGCTCCCAGAATGTTTGAAAAATCATTTATTCCTTACATCTTAAAATGGTGGGCTACAATATTTCATCATAAGGTTATATAGTTGTGCAATTTTAGTATACTTTAACGTTGATGCTATAAAACAAAATTTGTTTTATTCACTCTTGAATTCATACAGGAGAAGGTTAATAATACTGAGATTTGACACTTTGCTCCTTTTTCTGTTTCCATTTCAGTTCCTGCACAGAATTTACTACAATGTAATGTATTTTAACGCTTGAAAGGCCTTTTATTGATCACTCTGTCACAATTTTCTGGATCAATTTTCTGTACAAAGTTAAACTTTGAAATCTTTAATCTTTTCTGGGAATTTAACACTCTGTTAAACAATTTCTTGTGCATTGAGTTGTTATTAAATTATTTGTATTCATACTCAATTGCTCAAAACAACAAGTACATTATAAAAGTTTTGATAAATAATTATGCAACATGGGAAGAAAAATTTTATGGAAGTATGTACCTTAAATGAGATGAATCGGATTTTCCCCTCCTAATAACTCTTGGATATTTCTTACTGTCCAAATGAGACAGGGTTCAGTATTAGTTTTATCCCCCACCCTTTTTTTCCTACTTTTAATTGTACTTGTAAGTACTGAAAAACTTTGCTCACATAAGTAGTGGGGGAAAAAAAAGAGTTTCCTTATAGCAACATCACTCAATTCTTCAAACTCTTCTGGGGTATTTGCCAAATTGTATGGTGATCTATCATCAAAAATTATTTTTAATGATCTACTAACTGACAACTCCATCAGATCCTTCTTCAATTTTGTTGAAAGCAAAGAGTTGAAAAGGATTTGTAACCCAATCATTAGAATCATTCACTTTCTCAACACTAACAGCTAGATTCTGAATCACTCCTTTGTTTGGAGTCCTGGATTGTTTTTAGCCTGGAGGAGTGCACCACAGTAAGCTTTGGATGGGTGAGAGGTGGGCCTTTCTGCTATAAAAGGGGGAGGAGACAGCTCTGAAAGGGAAGTCAGAGGGGCAACCAGCTGGGGCCTAAGGCAGTACCCCAGAGGCATCCTTCCCTTTGTGTCTGTGGCATCCTGCAGGAAGTGTGGCCCGAAGCTAGGCAGTCAGAGGCCCTGGAAGGAGAACCAGGCATGCCACAGGTGTGTTCATCTAGAGAGGAGCTCACAATCTGAAAATTAGTCCTTTAAAATCATTCATGCCAAAGTCACCCTTAAAATATTTTCTGGCAAAACTATCAGAGTAATAATAGATTCAGACAAGAATCACCAATGGAGGCAGGGAGTGGTGGGGGAAAGTCTGATGAAGAACAGGGCAGTTGCAGTGTCTCAAGATGTTTCCCCGCAAAGCATGAATGAATTACTCATTAACTCCTAAGTACAAAATACTTATAATTAACTTTACAGTGGAGAAGCTGGCAGATACTATGTATGGACAGACACTGTGTATGGGTACCTACTGAGACAATGCACTGCGGAAAACATACCATCATTTCTCTGATGGCTCTGCCTCAAAAGAAAAACCTGAATTTAATCTTGGGGAAACATTTAGATAAAGCCAAATCGAGGGATGTTCTACAAAGAAAGGGATCTGAAGAGACTTGATAGCTAAATGCCACACGTGACTGGGGTTGGATCTGACCTATAAAGTACCTTATTGAGATCATAAGTGAAATGCTAGGGAAATGTGCAGATTAGAGGCTATTATTGTCTCATGGCTGTACTATGGCTATGTAGGTAAGGATCCTTGCTTTTAGGAAACATACATTAGAATATTAAGGGGTAATGGGGTATTATCTCTGCAATTTACTTTTATTTAAAAAAAATATTTTATTTACTTATTTGAGAGAGACAGAGAGAGTACAAACTAGGGGAGGGGTAGAGGGAGGGAGGAAATCTCAAGTAGACTCTGCTGAGCACTGACCCCATTGTGGGGCTCGATCTAACCACACTGAGATCATGACCTGAGCGGAAATCAAGAGTCAGATGCTTAACTGACTAAGTCATGCAAGCATCCCTCTGCAAGTTACTTTTATTTATTTATTTATTTATTTATTTATTTATTTATTCATTCATTTGTTCATTCATGAGAGACAGAGAGAAAGGCAGAGACATAGGCAGAGGGAGAAGCAGGCTCCATGTAGGAAGCCCGACATGGGACTCGATCCTGGATCTTCAGGACCACAGCTTGGGTGGAAGGCGACGCTAAACCACTGAGTCACCCGGGCTGCCCCTGCAAGTTACTTTCAAATGACTCAGGAAAATAACTATATATTAAGAGGGTAATAAGGAAAATATGTAATCTAAGTGAAGAGTATTCAGAAAATCATTATACACTTACTGAAGTTTTTCTGAATGTTTGAAAGTTTAAAAAATAAAACATTAAAAAATTTTATTCTCCTGGGGACTGTGATTCCCCTTGTTTGAAAATCACTGATTTTTTTAGAAGCCCTGTAGACAAAGGGGAAGCTTAAGGAGTCGGAGCTGGTGTGGACAAACAGATTCTTGAAGAATGAGGAGGTCCTTGCTTTGTAATGGGAATAAAACATGGAGTGAGATGTGAGTGATTGTCAGAGAAGGGAGCAGAGACATTCCTTTGCAGGTGGATAATGAGATTTTTAGGTTTATGCAAAGGGAGGGTGCATGAAGGAAGGTTGAGTAACACTATCATAGATAGAGTGGGACTCTCCAAAATCTGAGATAGGTCTAAGAAAGAGACATAAGGCTAGGCCATGGCATGGCCATGGTCTGCTTTGCACCCTTGGTATTTTTCATTGAGAAAAATGATGATGACTTTTTTTTTTTTATTTTTTTTTATTTTATTATTATTATTTTTTAATGATGATGACTCTTGCTCAGTGTAGCCAAGAGGATAACCTCTGTCCTGGTCAGGACTGGATTTCTCTTGTGTGTGTTCAACCATAATACGATCTGATCTTATTTGGGCTTTTGTATGCTGTGATACGTATTTCTCAATTCAAGGTCCTTACTGTGAAATATCTGTCTTCAAGTCTCTATCAATCGATTTCTGCTACAGGCTTTGCTTCTTTCCCATTGACTTAGCAAATGATGGCTATTGTTGTGTCATGTGGTAGATCTGCTTCTAACTAGCACCCCTATCTCTGTCCTGATTCTTGGCCTAAATGTTTTCCCCACAACAATCACTTGGAATGATTATTGTTTAAGTAATAGAGGAAAATTTGCCTTATCTCATCAACTGAGTGATAATGGGCCTCTTGGAATTCTCCATTAAGTATGATTTTGAAGCCATTTTGGGGCTCAGTGGTTGAAACTGCCATGATTGATTAGTGAGATTTGCTACGGCCCTGGGAAGAATGATGATAATACCCTGGGTATATGGGGAAAGCAGCCTCTATGGTGGCCTCTAGTAGTTCCTACCATGGTATTCTTTCCCTTGAGTGTAGGTAGGACCTAGTGATTTGCTTGGAATCAAGAGAATAGAGTAAAAGTGAAAGAATTTTGCTTTTGTGATTACATTTCAAAAGATTGTGACTTCCATTTTGCTAGCATATTCTCTTTCTCTCTATCTCGATGGCTTTCATGAAGCAAGCTGCCTTTTTGAGAGGGTTATGTAACAAGGAACTAAGAGTGGCCTCCAGACTATAGCTGGCAAAAAACTGATGCTCTCAGTCCAACATTCCTTGAGGAATGGAGTCCCACCTTCAAATGAGACTCCGGCCTGGCTGACACCTTGAGGATATGTAGCCATGTCTACACATCCTGAAGTAGAGGATCCGGCTAAGCATGCTGGATTGCTGACCTATACAAACTGTAGGATAATAAATGGGTGTTCTTTTCAACTGGTAGGTTTTAGAGTAATTCGTTATGCAACAATGGATAACTAACATACCATGTATTTGTCATCCTTTGTTTAACCACTTTGTGCACATTATTTTGGTACCAAAAAATAATAGGAGCAGCACCAAACACTTAGCAAACAGCAAGAAATGATAGCTGAGTTTAAAGAAGATAAATTACCAGGATTAACCACAAGATCTTAAGACACAGCAATCAGATGCCATTTAGTGGCAAACAGTCCTAGAGAACTTAGCCAAGTTCCAGTTCAACTACTTTGCCACTCAGTCCAGTGTAGTTCATGAGTTCTTCCTGCCCTGGTCCTAGCACTCTGCATGATCCTTACTTATCTCTCTTCTCCACTGGAACATAGGTTTCCTAAGGACAGAGACTCTGTCTCTTTCATTCACTGTTCTGTTGCCCACACCTGGCATAGTGCCTGGCACATATTAGGCTTCACTAGGATCTATTTATTGAATGGATAAATGTTTATGTTTCAAAGAATGTCAATAAGTCACAAAATTTTGCCACACATTTAAAAAACGAAAGCACTAGAAATGGTTCCAATAAAGATTTTTGTACGTGTGTGTATGTGTGCAATCTGCAAAAAGGGGACAAATCTTCCTATCTGGCCAATTCTCTCATTTAGGGCATCTAATTCCCTGATAATGTAAGTTAAGTGGGGGCATTACTGTAATAAGTACCATTAATTATTCATTGCTAACACAGTGTTCAAGGTCAAATGAAATCTAATGGAAAAATCTCTTCACTGTGGAAAAAATCACTTGCTGATTGTTATTTACAATTTTCACTGCTGCTGTATAGAGCTTATCTGCTTCCAGCATGCTCAGGAGGGACCAGAGCCACTAAGTTCATTTTATGGAAAATAAGACAGTTTCATTTAACTGATTGCACATGTCTCAGCTGTTTAGGAATTTCCTTAACCTGTAAATGATATTATTTTTGTTTTGAACTACTATAAAGAGAGAGAAGAAAATAAATTATGGTAGGACAGAGGCAGAATCAATGAAAAATAGATTATTTCTGTGGGAAAGAAACCTAGAAAGCAAGAATCACCAAACTTCTGAGATCAACCCTTGAACTGCCAAGCATGAAGTTAACCAGCATAAAAATCCACACCTTACACTAAAGAGATGAATTTAGCATTTGCTTAGCTGACAAAAGGCAAACGCTGTTGATGCTTTAATTTTGCGAGAACCAGAAGTGACATTTTGGCTTCTTCTATTGTTCTGTGTTAAGAAGGATTCTGAGGCCCAGCGGAGGAGCACCACAATTGACAAAGGATGGCACAGAGTCTAGAGTAGATTATTAATCAGTGTATTTATTTATGAGACTTAGACTTCTCTAATATAATACAGTTAGACAATTTCAGGGTCGTTTGTGACTCAATAAAATCCAATTATGATTTATCTTCCACATTGCAATAGTATGACCAGACATGTTTCCAGATTCAAGGAACTTTCAGGAAAAAAAAAAAAGCAAAAAATCTCTGCTCTTCCAGCCTAGACTTGGTTTACACTTAACTTTCAACAGGTTATTTTAGCTTAGAGAAGGATTTCAGGCTCTGAAATGTTATCAGGTTACCCACGAGTGAAAAACAAAGCCCATAAAAAATAAATCATTTTTCAAAGGTTACAGAATCCACAGATGCCTCTGGCTTATGTGTCTGTACTTCACCATAAAGCAATGACTGTAGGTCCACTGGTGATTTGCTTTAATCTCAAGATAAATAAAACCTGTTGGAGCAGAAACTGGGGATACGGTGGTCAAAGGGTAAGCGGTACTGCTAGTACTTTGTTCTCATAGTGAACATAATGACCTTGGGGCATCTCGTCCTTCACTAACCTAAATTGGTACACCGAGTCTTTAAAAATAATGTATATTAAGCCACCTGGGTGGCTCAGTCAGTTAAGCATCAGTATTTGGCTCAGGTCATGTTCCCGGGGCCCTGGGATCAAGCCCCACATCCGGCTCTGCACTCAGTGGGGAGTCTGCTTCTCCCTCTCTCCACCCACCCCCCCATTCCCCTGCTCCTGCTCCTGCTCTCTTTCTTTCCCTCAGATACATAAAGTCTTTAAGAAAATGTATATTTAGACAAAAGGAGCTGAAAACACTTTGCAACATGGTCATCAAACTTGTAATATGTAGATTGCATAAAGACAGTGAATATTTTTAGATGACGTCAGCCTGTAAAACTCTTTTTTCGCACTATGAGACCTGAGGTGCCTGATGCCCTGAGAGCAGGACCACAGGTTTCTTCTGTTTGGCAGCTGCATGGACTGTCTGAACGCGGTTTCCTGTGTGACATCTCCCGGGTACACCTGCGGTGTACAGTTGCCTTCTCCTTCCCCTAAACATAAGGTGTGGAGTAAGTACCTCCTCTGAGGACCTGCCTTCCCTCTATCTCTACAGGCTAGTCCTTCAGGGTGCTGAGTTTTCATTCATTCATTCATTCATTCATTCACATATAAATTTAACAAAAATGTACTGAGAGCCTAGTCATGCTAGCTAGGTGCAAAGTCAGAATGGTAAAGAAGAGAACAGGGTTGCCACCCTCATAGATGGTATACTCTGGTGAGAAAGAAAATTAAGAAAATTACAATACTTTGTGTGTTATAAAGGAAGTAAATAAGGGATTAGAAAGAGAAGAGCAGGGAGGGATTTCTGGTTTTGGCTAAAAGAATAGTAAGACATTGGGCCCCAGGGTGGTTCAGTCAATTAAGGTTCTGCTTTCAGCTCAGGTCATGATTCCAGTCCTGGGATCAAGTCCTGTGTGGAGCTCTGCATGGGCTCCCTGCTCAGCGGGGAGCCTGCTTCTCCCTCTCCCTTTGCCCCTCCCCCTGCTTGTGCGCTCTTTCTCTCAAATAAACAAATAAAATCTTAAATTTTTTTAAAATAGTAAGACATTAAAAAACAAACAACAAACAAAAGAAACATGGCTGCCTGGGAAGGAGAGGACAGGAATTCTGTGGAGACCTGAAATGACCACAAAACAAGAATTATCAGGGGAGAGGTATCTCTAGAGTTGGCATTTGCCCTGGGGTAAGTCTTGTCTCTGGCAGCCTAAATCCTGGGTTTTTAAATTTAATTTAATTTTTATTTTTTAAAGATCTTATTTACTTATTTGAAAGAGAGGAAGAGAGAGCACAGACAGGGGGAGGGTTAATGGGAGAGGGAAAAGCAGTCTCCCCCTGAGCAAGGAGCCCAATGTGGGCTGGATCCCAGGACCCTGAGATCATGACCTGAGCTGAAGGCAGACGCTTAACTGACTGAGCCACCCAGGCGCCCCCAAATCCTGAGTTTTAATCAGTCATGTGTTAGAGACAAGAAGCAGGCTGTAAGATTGGATTCATGAACCTCTACATAAATCCAGGAGACAACAGTTCAAGTGAGTGAACTTAAAAAAAATCCCACAAAAACCTAATGAGGGGACACTGGGGGCATAGTTTCTGCTCCAACATTTGGGTGAAGAAAAAAGATAACAGAATTCCTTTAGAATTCCTTATTATAAACTCATGATAAAGGCAACTGCAGGTTTGGGGTTAGATCTATGCTATCAACAAACAAAGGACCTTGTACCAAAGATATAACTATAGGTGGTGGTAAGGTGGCTGGTAGAAAGAAAATTTCAAATCCTCTGTGCAGAAAACAATCGGGTTTTAACCCAAGTCTCAGAAAATATCTAGGAATAGGGAATCCCTGGGTGGCTCAGTGGTTTAGCACCTGCCTTTGGCCCATGGCGTGATCCTGGAGTCCCAGGATCAAGTCCCACATCAGGCTCCCTGCATGGAGCCTGCTTCTCCCTCTGCCTGTGTCTCTGCCTCTCTCTCTCTGTGTCCTTCATGAATAAATAAATAAATAAATAAATAATAATCTTAAAAAAAAAAAAGAAACTCATTAAAAAAAAGAAAATATCTAGAAATAACATTCACAGTCAAAACCACTGCAAACATTAGGAAACAAGGTTAGCATGAACATGAGGAGAAACAATATAAATTCCCATGTTGGTGGAGAGGACAAAATGGAATTGAATTAGGAAAGTGTCCCCCACTCTGAAGTGGAAGGTCAGTCAACAGCTGAAAATAAGATTGTAGAAATAAATCCAAATACATCAGTAGTTACTATCAAATATATGAAATAACCTAAACATTTCTATAAGAAATCAGAGATTATTAAGTGACATAAAAAAGTTCAGCAATACAGAAAGATCGAAAATGAAAGGTCAGATGTAATACAGCAGGTATTTATTAACCTAAGGAAATATGTACAACTATTTGTGGAAACAATATTTCTAGGGATAAAAGGGTCATTCTATTTTGACAAGATTTTTTTTTAAAAGATTTTATTTATTTATTCATGAGAGACACATGAGAGAGAGAGGCAGAGACACAGGCAGAGGGAGAAGCAGGCTCCATGCAGGGAGCCCAACACGGACTCAATTCCGGGTCTCCAGGATGATGCCCTGGGCCAAAGGCAGGCGCTAAACCACTGAGCCACCCAGGCTGCCCTTGACAAGAGTTTTAATTCATGAGAAAGAGAATAATTATAAACTTATGTTTCCAGTAATATGACTTCAAAATATCTAAAGCAAGAGCTTCAAAACACAAAGAAAAATGAACAAGTCCTCTACTATCATGAGTTAAAACTTTTTAATCAAAAATTAATAGGGGTGTCTGGATGGCTCAATGGTTAAGTATCCAACTCTTGATTTTGGCTCAGGTCGTGATCTTGGGCTTGTGAGATGGAGCCCCATGTCAGGCTCTGTGCTCAGTGCGGAGTCTGCTTGGGATTTTCTCTCTCCCTTTCTCTCTCCCCTCCCACTGCTCATGCTTTCTCTCTCTCTAAATAAACAAATAAGATCTTAAAAAAATAATTGATAAAGGAAATAAAAAATAGAAAAAGGAAATTTAAAAAGTATATAGAAGACTTAACATGATTAGTAAGACAGATCTAGTGAACACATGTAGAGTATTATTCTTAACAACTGTAATAAACCTTTCTTTGTGTGTATACATGCAACATACATGACATATGGCCATGTATTGGGGCATAAAGCAAGTATCAACTCATTCTAAGCTGTTGATATTATACGGACAAATGCTGGTAAACTACCTCTGTTGAGGGGAAAAAAAAAGTTCCGCTTTATAATGTTTCCAGATTTCTGTGCTGTAAATAGTCCCACCATAGCTGATTTTGGGCTATTGATTTATTAACAATAGGTTTGCAAAATTCCCGAATCTCCAATAATCACATCTTTTGAGTTTGTATAAGTTGGCTATAGCACTGTCTATAAAAGGTAAAGTTAGCTATTAATAACAAAAGTGTAACTCCTCCTTCATTTAGACACTAAACACACTCTTCTCAGTGGTGAATATGTCGAAGAAGTTACAATGTGCATTCAAACTGAGGGATAAGGAAAATACTATTTGTGAACCTTGTGGGATGCAGCCAGCTTGTTTCTTACAGCTTCATATGATGTCTTTGTAGCCTTCGATGATTATATTTAAAAATAGGAAAGGTGGAAAATAAATGAGCTAATATACATCTTAAACAAAACAATGCAAACAAAAACTAGAAAAAGCCAGATAAAGTTGAGTGGGGGTCATAATTACAAAAAGATAGACACTAATGAATGGTAACACAAATATAAAAATAGAAATGATCTCCTTGTGCATATTTTGGTTGATTTATTAAAGCAATGTAACTGACAACTTAGAAGATTGATCAAATTAAAAAAAACCCAAATAAAACAATTATAAGGGGAAAAATGACAAAAAAAGAAAAAATGAAAATGTGAGCTTTGTATGAATAATTCCACATCAATAAATTTTAAAAATTCAAGTGAAATGGATATGTTCTTAGAAAAGTATAAATTATCTAATTGGGGGACATTTGGTAGCTCAGTCAGTTATGTGGCTGCCTTCAGTTTAGGTCATGATCCTGGAGTCCTGGGATTAAGCCCTGCATTGGGCTTCCTGTTCAGTGGGGAGTCTGTTTCTCCCTCTCCACTATTGTGCTCTCTCATACTCTGTCTGATAAATAAATAAAATCTTAAAAATATCCAAATGGATTCAAGAAACAAAAAGAAAACAAGAATGGTGCCATGCATTAGTTATCTACAAACCACTCTACTACCACTCTATGACTTAAATAAGTACTTATTATAAGTACTTATCCATGGGTCACTGGGATGGTTCCTGTGGTCTTGGCTAAGCTTACTCATACATCTTTGGCCAGCTGCAGGTTGGGTAAGTATCTCTACTAATTGCAGTTAAACTCTCTATCACACACATTTTAAGGGCAGCTGCCTGGAGGATGGTATGGTGTGGCCTCAGTCGAGACACCTGAACTGACCTCCACATGATACCTCATCCTCTGACAGGTTAGGCTGAGCCTGCTCATGTGGTAGGCTAGGGTTCTGAGAGAGTGAGCAGAAGTGTAAAAAGCCTTTAAAGACCTATTGTTGAAAACAATACAGGGGAAGTATGGCTAAGAAATTCACAAAGGCTAGCCTAGGTTCCAAAGGTGATGAGGTAGATCCCTCTTTGGTGAAGGGCCATAGATATACAGAAGAGCGAAGAATTGTGGCCGTTTTTGTAATGTATCATATCCTAACACCAAAGATGTTGATTCTGTTAAAAAATCTTTTCCCAAAGAAAGTACTAGACCCAGATGCTTTTACTGGCAAGTTCTACCAAACATTCAAGGAACAGACAAATCTAATCATACAGGGTCTCTTCAAAAATAGGAAAAGAGAGATCACACCACAATGCATTTTTACAAGGCTTATAAAACCCAGACACGAAAATTAGACAAAAACAGTGTGAGAGAGGAAAAGTAATAGCTCAAATGCACTGAGGATCATAAACACACAATTCCAAGCAAAATCTAAGGAAACAAAATCCATCAATGAATAGAAAAAGATAATGCATCATAACC
The DNA here is from genome assembly GCF_003254725.2 of Canis lupus dingo. Taxonomy (NCBI): domain Eukaryota; kingdom Metazoa; phylum Chordata; class Mammalia; order Carnivora; family Canidae; genus Canis; species Canis lupus. The sequence continues at coordinate 25,003,107 of NC_064262.1, read as the reverse complement.
AGGAAGGAGAGCAAGGTTGGTTCAACGTTGGAAAGTGTACTAAATCACTACATCAACAAAACATAGGAAATAAATCAACTCTGTTAAATGAGGTAAAAGCATTAAATAAAACTCAGCAAACATATGGTAAATTTTAAGACAAGAAGGCAACTTTATTAATAAAATAAAGCACACATGGGGTGCCTGGATGACTCAGTTGGAGAAGCAGGAGACTGTTGATCTCAGGGCTGTGAGTTTGAGCCCCACATTGGGGTAGAGATTACTTAAATAACATATATTTTAAAAAACCCCCACCTAAACCCCACAGAACCTACATCAACCCTTAACTGAACATCAGACTCATTGTTGGAATGTTAAAAACATACCCTTTAAAGCCAAAATCAAGGAAAGAAAAGGAACTTTAATCAACAGTGTTTTGGAGATTCTAGCTTATGCAACAAAATAAGAAAAGTAAATAAATGCATGAATATTAAAAGGAAAAACCAAACTCTCACCATCTGCTGATGATACATATGTCTATATAGAAAGAAGACACAAAATAATCCATGAGTAATTTGACTTAGTAAGTTTGTGGAATACAACTATATGTAATTAATGATATTTCTCTGCACTAGCAAAAAAACAGGAAATATGACTAAGATTCTACTTATAACAGCAAAATTATCTGGCTTAGAAAGAAATGTAATGAAATATGTATAAGATCTGACAGAGATAATTAGAAATCCCAAGCATTTCATTGCAAACCCAAATAAAAGCATCGAATGATTTACATCAATGTAGAGTTAATTCCCATTTGTGGACAGAAAGACTCAGAAGTTAAAAAAATGTCAATTCTTCTCAAATAATGTTGTAGATATAAAGTAATTCCAATGAAAATCTCAAAACAGGCTTTTTATTTGTTTGTTTTTAAAGTTGAACTGGACACGCTGTTTAAAAAATTTACATAGAAAAGCAAAAATTGGCAAGACATTCCTGAAGAAAAATGTTAAGAAAGGCAACTTGCCATAACACATGTTAAAACTATACAAAATAAAGCAGAGTAGCTGGCACAGGGATTGGCTAATAGACCGCAGAGACAAAAGGTCCACATGGGATCAGTGGGAGAAAACCGGATAGCTTGATAATTAATGTTAGAACACCTCATTATCCATACAGGGAAAAAAAAATTGAATCCCTTTTCACAGCTTTCCAAGTCAATTCCAGATGCATCGAGGGCTTAAATGTAAGACGCAAAGCTTTTAGGAAGAGACACAAGAGTTTATCTTCATGCCCTTGGACGTAAAGAATGATTTATTAAACAAGAAACAAAAAGCACAGACTGTCAGGGAGTACATCAATTGGGCTCATTTAAACTAATCATTTTGCTCACTAAATGATTCTCTAAAGAAGGTGAAAAGATAAACTCCAAACCCAGGGAAGATATTTGCCATACCCAGAACAGAGAAAGAATTAATATGTAAAATATATGAAGAAAACCCAGAGGACTCATTTTGATACATTAATCACGGAAGCCTTCTGCGAGGTGGTGGCATGAAAGCAGAGGTCACAGGATGAGAAGGAATTAAGGGAGGAGGAGCATTCCAGGAGAGGAGAGGCTAAGTTCAAAGGCTGGGAAGTGGAGGACGGAGCCCCATGGGGCTGGAAAACAGAGGACAGAAGGGAAGTGGAAGTAGGGGAAGGCCAGAGCTAGTGGGACCATACGAGGGGAAGCCAGCTAAGGTTTCACTGAACACACCTGGCTGCTACATGAAGCGTGGTTGAGAATCTACCTTACTTGTGGGGAGAACATGGGGTCTCCAGAATCTCATAGAGGGTCTGACGTAGAGCCTCAGAGAGGCAGCTGTGGGGTTTTGGTTAAGGGCATATACTCTGGAGCCAGATTACCTGGGTTTCTATGCTCACTCTGCTCCTCATATGCCCTTTGACCTTGGGTAAATTACTTAGGTTTTCTGTGCCTCAGTCTCCCAGTCTGGGAAGGTCTTCTTCTTCTATCTTCTTCTTTCTCCTTTTTTCTCCTGCTTTTCCTCTTCCTCCTCCTCCTCCTCCTCCTCCTTCTTCTTCTTCTTCTTCTTCTTCTTCTTCTTCTTCTTCTTCTTCTTCTTGTTCTCCTAGAGATATCTACACCCAATGTAGGGCTTGAATCCATAACCCTGAGATCAAGAGTCACAGGCTCCACTAACAGAGCCACCCAGACACCCCTAGGTCTTCTTAATCTTTTCCATCCTTTTAACCCCTTTGTGGTCCGGTATAGTCTGTGGATCCCTTCTCAGAAAAAAAAAGTTTTTTTAAGCATAAAATAAAATACATAAGATTCCAAAGGAAACCAAATATACCCAAATATTGTTATCAAAATATTTAGGCAGATATCGTAAGAATTAAATACAATTAATCCAAGTAGAAAGAAAGAAACTTCTAACCACTAAGCCTTTGGACATCTGTGGATCTTGTGTTAGTCTGTTGAGGCTGCTACCACAGAATCTATGGACTAGTTGGCTTCTGAATAGCAGTTTATTTCTTGCAGTTCTGGAGACTGGGAAGTTCAAGCTTAAGGGCGTCAGCAGATTCGGCGTCTGGTAGGACCTGGTTCCTGGATCACAGAGGGCTGTCTTCTCAACATCCCCACATGGAAGATGGGGTGTAGGAGCCTCCTGGGGTCTCTTATAAGGACACTAATCCCATTCATGAAGGCTCCATCCTCATGACCTCATCCTCTCCTAAAGGCCTCACCTCCTAACCTATCACACTGGGGGTTAGGTTTCAACTCATGAATTCCAGAGGTGACCCACACATTTGGTCTCTAGCGCCACTGTTCTTGAGAAAGCACTTCCACTGACACCTGGCACGCAGCGACTTTAGTTATTGTGGTCACTGCCGTTATTTTGAGAGGTGGCCTGGGTAATAGTGAAGATTTTCTATGATACCCGGGGAGGTAGTTCTGCCACAAGCTAGCCCTGTGACCTGGGCCTCCCTGGGCCCCGAAATGCCATGGTGCCTCTCCTGGAAACCTTGACGGGAGGGCTACGGGAGGGAAGGGAGGCAGAGGAGGAAACAGCTTCAGGACAGGTTCTGCGGGTTAGGGTTAGGGCTTCAGCCTAATGACAGTCATTATTCATAAACTACAACTGCTCATTCTCTGGGTTTTATTGCTCGTTAAGAGCGGAGTGTAACATTCTTAATTAAAGTCAGGAGTTGGACGCCCTAAAAAGAGACATGGAGAACATCTGAAATTCTGAACCTAAAATAAAACTCTTCAAACAGATTATTTTTGTAAGAATAAAGCTTTATATGCTCACTGGGGGAAAAAAATCTCTCTCTCTCTCTGTTTTTTTTCTTTTTTGGTTTTGAGCGTGAAGTTTGTTTTGAACCCAGTGGTCCCATAATTCTGAGTTTTCCTGCTTCCTTACAAAAAGCAGCCTTCCTGGGTTCTACTAGATGTTTGCATTTATATTCTCAATGTTTACGAATATTTTCAAACCTGCTATCTTGTTGCCTTGCTTCTTCCTAGAGGGCTTTTGGGCAGGTGTAGGCATCTTTTGCTTGAGTTAGCTGGCAAAGGGGAATTTTGCTCACCATCTACATTTCTTTGCTGCGAGGCTTCTTGGAGTTTCTACATTTGAGTGTATACTGGGGGCCCCAGGAAGGGGAAAGAACCGTCAGCATTTCTCTAGCTTGTGCGACCCACTTTTTCTCTGTAGCACTCCTCATAGGGCTAGTGGGGGGAAATGCTGCCTTAGGGATACACGCTAAAAAAGAAATGTTGGGACTCCTGGGTGGCTCAGTGGTTGAGTGTCCACCATTGGCTCAGGTCGTGATCCCCTGGGTCCTGGGATCGAGTCCTGTATCGGCCTCCTTGCAAGGAACCTGCTTCTCCCTCTGCCTGTGTCTCTGCCTCTCTCTGTGTGTCTCTCGTGAATAAATAAATAAACTCTTAAAAAAAAAGAAATGTTTTTCTTAGGAGGTGTCTGCAGTTAACCACACTTAAAAGACAAACAAAGGCAAAGTGGAGGATGTGGGGTGGGGGTTATGACCGCTGAATCTCTGGGAGAGACAGAGCTGCCTCAGAAAGATCCCATGGCTTTTTCAAAGACCACCTTATTTTTCGTATTCATCTTGTGATTATTACAAACACTGAAACGTGATTCCCAGGCGGCTTACGTGGGTTTTGGGTTCATTTGCTAGGCCCTGGGTCCTCTCAAACAGCTCAGAACAGCTCTTCCTCTTCTGAGGTCTGCCTGGATGGCTGTACTGAGGCCAGATATTAGCTCTTTCTTCTTTGCCACATGTCTTCAGCCCCACTCAGCCCCCCTTCCACCGAGGTGCTGTTTGCTGAGATTGTTTGTCCAGACCAGGTGGTCTCAAGGAAAAGCTGGCCGGCTGGCCCCATGGAACAGGGCATGTGGGTGTTAACGTGAGTCATGTGGGGCTGCAGAACATCTGGGCTGTCAGCAACCCGAGGCCCTATCTCTGCTGCACATGAAAGGAAGCAGCCGCGGAACATTTCCCAGATGGGGAGTTGGCTGGGTGGATTACACTGCAGATTAAGAGGATTCTTTTTTGGTTGCCCTCCTGAAAGAGGAGGTGTAAACTTGCTTCTCACTTGCTCAAAGCTAGGGGCCAGAATTTTGAGAAGCATTTCTTCATCCGTATGACCAACCTTAACTGAACATCTAGAGCAGTAAGTCTCAACCAGGGATGAGGTTGCTCCCCCAGGAGATACTTGGCAATATCTGAAGACAGTTCTGTTTGTTGGGGACTGGGGTTGGAGAGTGGGCCAGTAACACTACTGGCATCTAGCAGGCAGAGGCCAGCAATGTTGTTAAACATTTCACCATGCACAGGGCAGCCCCCATAACAAGGAATTATCTGGCCTCAAATAGTCACGAGTATCACTAGAATGGAGGTTGAGGAATCCTGCTCCAGAACAAGGTGAGTAGTTACATAGTGCCAGAGTCAGAAATGTCAGGGTTCGAATTCTGACTTCTTCACTTAATGCCTGTGTCACCTAGTTAGATCACTTAATTATTTCATTTGTAAAAAGAAGCTATTAATACCTACCACTTAAAGTACGTAGTATGGTATAAGGCACTTAAAACAGTAAAATTTGCCATCATCACTCTGTGAAAGGTCCTGAGTTGGCCCCATGAAAGATAGGAAGTGGACGGAAGCAGATAGAACCTCAGGTGCCAGGCACTATTGTATGTGTAGTAAATGGTAGGGAGAGTTTGCAGAAGAGAAAGAACATAGAGACAAGGTTCTAAATCCCATAACTTCTAGAACTGTGTTGTCCAACAAGACTTGCCACAATGGTGGAAATGTGCCGTGTCTATGCTGTCTGATATGACAGTTACTAGTCACATGTGGCTAGTAAGCATTTGAAAGGCCCTACTACAATCAGGGTACTGAATTTTAAATTTTATTTAATTTTAATTACTTAAAATTAAGATTCTACACATGGTGAGTAGCTACCCTATCGGATAGAGCAGGTTTAGAAAAGGAAAGTTGATTGTCATAGACCAAATATTGATACAGTATGTGTGCGGGTGCACAGTTGGGGCACAGGAATTGAGGGAACAAAGGTATCACTTCTGACTAAGCCCATCATGGAAGAGACTCAGGAAAGGAGAGCCTATAGGATGGACAGGTTCTTGACAGCAAGAACGGCGGCCAGCAAAGGGGAGCAAATTCCAGGCAGAGGAAGCATGTAGGCAAAGACTAAGGTAAGGAGAACTCAGTGCATCAGTACTGAGGTGGAGGTCAGGTTGTGAGACAAGAATATGGCATCTTCTGAATGGAACAAATGTCACATTCAAAGCTACAGCCCCCCAAATAGACAACATCAAAGGGAGCTACTTGGACAACACATCTTGCTTGAAGCCCAGGACACTCAAACACAAAATAGAAAGGAAGGGACTTGGAAAATAAAGCAATGCCATGCTGTGTGGGGGCAAATTCTTACTGAGTCTACCACCAAGTGGCAAGTGTGGGTCTCAAACTTGGGTCTGAGTGACTTTCAGTACAACGTCTTCCATTCTATCACAGTGAGAGCACCACGTCTGTGTGTGGGATTAATATGAGAAGCTGGAAGACTGCCGAGGACAAATTTTGACAATTTGACAATTTGCTCCGGGCCATTCTGGTTTCTGGAACCCAGTTAAGGATGGGATGACATGGATGGGCAGAGGATAATTGGTACTACGAATCTCTGTCTCAATCCAATTTTACTGCAGACATCCAGTCACTGCTTAAAAGATTTCTTAGGAATCTATTAAGCATCATGACTCTATGGAGTGGTACTTATTTAGAAGCTACTGAGGCTGGGCTAGAGTGGCAATATCTTTGGGGATTTCATCACCAAGGCAGGAGGAAAGAATCTTCTCATGTAAAAACTAAGGTTTGCAATGGAGTAGGAAAACTGATTTCTTTACAGAAGGTATGTGTGCAAAATCTGCCAAGCTGTAATGTTCACTAAAGACAAATAAAGGACTGTCAGTAAGGTAAACGTTTCTCATGACAAGAGGAAATCCACTTATGCAAACCCAAACTGTACCAGTTTTGGTGACTGGCTAGAACCAAAGGTTCTTATTGCAACTGGAACACAAGTACAGTTCCCCAAAGCAGGTGGATTTTTAAAGTCGCAAATCGTAAAATAGCTGGCTCAGTGAACAATGAACAATTCTGATGAATAAAATGGAAATAAAAATGTCATAGTCTGTGGGTTGCCTATTACATGTTGGAAAGAAAAAAATAACAGAGATAGCTCAAAATAAATGTTTGGATGTTAAAAAAAGAAACAGAGAGGAAGAGATAGAAATCTCAAAAACATCTTTGAAAACTGAGCATTTGTACCGAAGACTTAAAATGTTAGAAAAAACAGAAGCTCAATGACATTATCAATCTGTGGCTGGCTTAATTCATGATTTCAGTCATCTGGTATTAATACAATAGTTTCATAACTTAAAGGGGAATTTCAAAATAACTTTTAGGTCTCCTCTTGTGTAGGAGTTAAGGTGTGTAGAGTTTTATTCGGTGTAGAACCCAGGACAAGAACTCCAGGTAACAAGATTGTCATTTTTTCACCTCCCTAGTTTACAGCTTTGTAAAGCCCTCAGCCCTTTTTGTGCTCAGACACTTTGGATTAGGTCAGATGTGTTTTCGAACTACTTTACCTCTTAATTTTTAAACCCTTGTTTATTTTAAATAAAATTTAATCCATATGTTTCTGATTCATTTACACTTAACTCATCAAAATGCTGTTTCATAAAAAACTCTTTGATGTTCAAATTGCCTTTGGAGCTATTTTTAATAAGATTTTTTTTAAGCTTCCCTACTTAGAAACAGAAAGTTCCATTTCATTGCTATTTAACAAGTAGGGGTCCAAACGGGTGGGTTCAGTTCATTATTTAAATGAAATAATGTATGTAAAATGCTTCATAAATTCTGAAGCAATCGGTGTCTGTTAGTCATTATGGTTGCTATTGTGGTTATTACGACCACGCAGAGGACATAAGGTTTGAGGTTTCTCCTTCCTGCAGTTGGCTGGACCAGATCATCTTGTAGCTCCCTCTTACTTGTTACATTTTCTTATTCTATGACTTTCTCATTCTTAGCAACACGTACAATAAACACGTCAAATGACTGGTGAAGTAATAAGGAAGTGTGTCAGACAGAGAGAGCCACCCACACAAATTGGACCCTTTTTAGATGAGGTTTCACATGGACCTACTGTGTGGAACATGATCTTCGCTGGGGTTTAGGGTCTAGTTGGCTTTCATTGACTTACGGCGGTCAGGGTCTATTTGGTGTGTTATTTGTATGAACTGATAAACTCTGACGAAAAAATGGTTTCCTGAGAAGGATGTTTTGTGAGCAGGCACCTGGAGGTGGGATGAGAATGCCCAGTCTAACGCAGGGGCTGTTCCCAATCCCACAGATGCATCCTAACCCTTCAGGGGAGTTCCATGGAAAAGCTGCAGTTGTTTCTGGAGGGGTGGGGAGTGGGGGTAGTTCTGGAAATGTGGGTGCAAACAGTGTTGCTTAGGATTCTACGCGGGGCAGAGCATTCTCCCATTTCTGGATGGAACTCAGCTCTGTCTTGGCTCATGGGAGTCCTTATGCATTGACGATGGTGTCCCTTGGAATAGTGGGACAGGGGTGGCTGAGATTGGTGGCTGCATTTCTATTGCCTGGTGGGAGATGGCGGAGAAGTTTTGGCAATATGTGGCAGTCTCCTGGAGCCCCACCAGTCAGTTAAGGTTGGCTTAGGCACATGTGAGTCTCCCCTGGATTCTCTAGAAACACTGCTGTGTGCATGGAGGGCTTGTGGTGTGTGTGTGTGTCCCAGGGGAGTCTCTATGACGTCATTCCTAGGGGGCTGATGAGGCCTGGGGCCATTCAGCTTCCATGTGAACTAGCAAAATGACCATTTTGCTTCTCTTGTCTTGACAAACACGCAGGATGTCTGGACCACTCTAACAAAAGTGAACAGGAAACCTTTGTCTACTGGAAGTTGACCCCATCTTGTGTGTGAAGCATATACTTTCAACTTTCGCATGCTCTCCCTATGGCTTGGTCGGTTGCACACCAGGCTGCCCTTAGGAATTTGGAACCAAACATGAAACTCTTTATCACACAATGGAGGGAACATTGCTGTGCCCTTTCGCACATCAGTCTTCCCTGGTGAATGGCTTCCTAGCCTTCTGATTCTTGCCGTATGGAACAATTGGCCCCTTCACTTAACTTGCCAGCAGTAATCAGTTATTTCTCCCAACCATAAATTTTAACCATTCTTTTCTGAGGGGAAGAAATTAAAGTAACAAAGGGAGGTGACTGTAAAGAACAGAACTGTCAAAATAGCCAATGTTGAATAATTTGTTGGGTCCCTGGCTTAGGCTTGACTGATTTTAGCACTAATTTTTGGTTTGGAGTGTTTCTTGGGACAAATCATCCTTAGTTTCATCCAGTGAAGATTTTGAGCACAAGTGTGGCAAAGCTTGTAAGACAGGCTTTACTATAATTCAACAACTTAACTGATTTAATTTTTGTTTTGTTTTGTTTTGCTTTTTTTTTAGGGGAGAACTCTGGTATCTGCTTGGCTATATCCTTTTTCATGAAACAGACCAGATTTTTGACAACACCGACTGAACTTGGTCCATTGCAGACATTGCCCGAGAAACCACCTGGCCGAGCTAAATTGTAATAACTGCTCTGAGCATCTAATTCCACCAGGTCTTGTTTGAAAAAGAGAAATTCCCCAAATGACTAATGCTTTTAGGTCCGGCGGCAGTTTTTCATTGTCCTCAAAGCACCTGGTATAACCTAGTTGCTTTCAATTCTTCTGAGAGCCTGTGGATTTGAAATGAAAAAAGAAAATAGGATCCGCTAAGTCCACAGGGCAAGGCAATCTGCTTTCATTAAAGAAAACTCCGAATGTTTCCGAACATGTGGCCCACTAAGCTCCCCCGTCAGCCTCAGATTTATGTATTTGCTCTGGAACCAAGATTTTTGTACACCAGGCACAATACCTTGGAGTATTTACAGCGTAAGCTATTTTCCTAAAGCAAACAGCTGCACCCCTGGGCTCGGTAAACCCCTCTGTCCCCAGACACAGGAGCCAGAACCTTCTTGGGAAACAGGTGTGCCTTAACTGGGAGGAGGCCCTTCTTGGGCCTGATTCCCTGAATGTCTGAACATTTCACCCCTTCCAGAGATGCAATCTGATGACTTCTGAGAGCCTGTGGAAAGGCACTTTTTTTCTTATTTTCCCCTTGATAAGAAAAACGAAAAAAAAAATAAATAAAAGATCCAGTTATTACAATCTAAAGGGAAGGGCTGGGTAGCTTCAAGAGGAAGCCGTAGATAAGTTTGAGCTGTTACAAAGGCACTTTATCTTCTTTTTCTTTTACTTTCTCTTCTTCTTCTTTTTTTTAAAATTTTCCTCCCTCTTTTCTGGCAGGGAGGGTGGAGGCCTCGATCAAGAGCAGGAATTTGAAAGGGAAACAAATGGCAAAACATGAAGCTGCTCTACTGTCTGGAATTTCAATGGTTCTTTTTGCTTGGGAGAAATCTCACTCACTTCCATAGGTGGAGGTGCAAAATCAACCACATTCCTGCAAATAAGGCTTTAAGAAAATACAGAGGTGGAATGAAGGGGTGGAGTGATTCATTTACTTATACATCCCATCACTATCTATTTATTTTGTTATTAATTTTTATTTTTAAAAATTTACTGATTTATTTTGGAGAGAGAAGGAGAGTGAGGCGAGGGGCAGAGGGAGAGGGAGAGAGAATTTGGAACAGACAGAGCACATAGCCCAACGTGGGGTTGATTTCATGACTGGTGAGATTATGACCTGAACCCAAATCATGAGTCAGACACTTAACTAACTGAGCTACCCATGTGCCCCTCTAATCCCATCAATATTTATTAAGTACCTGCTTGGCATTGGGGACCGAGATTACTGTTGCCATGCAGTTGGATATGATACCTGTAAGAGATCAAGCAAAGATAGCTCCTTCATTAGCTGACACAAAAACCTGGAAAATTTCAACTATTCCTACTCCTACTGGAGAACAGAAATGATGTGTAGCTGTTAAAGTAGAAATGCTTTGTAAGGATGGTTGCTATTTTTCTGTTATATTTAAAAATCTTAGTTTGAATTATGGGATCTAACGTAACATGGTATCTGGAGGAATCACAATTGAGTGGCCAGGAGAGTTGAATTCTTTTTCTGGTTCTGCTAATAACTAGCTGGGTTGTCATGTGCTAAGGACTTTCCTCCTCAGGCCTTAGTTTCTCCAAAGGTCCAATGAAGGGAGAAAGGATTTTGAACTATCTTACAGCTTTGTGATTCTATAACTCATTAAAAGTTGAGAAGAAAAAAAAAGTTGAGAAGCAGATTATCTAGACAAAATGTAATTGGTGGGCTGAAGTGCTTGGCAGGTGTTTTGATCCAGAAGGAAAAAAGTCAGAAAAGAGAAAGTCCTACACACATGCGTTAATGATGTCCACCAACAATCTATCAGGATAACAGGACAGTGGAGTGGTGGGAGGAACATCATGGGGTGTGGAGTCAGTCTTTTTGGGCTTGAATTTTGGCTCTACCAGTATGTTGCCTGAGACCAGTTTTTTACTGAGTCCAAATCTCGACATCCTCATCTCTGCGATGGGTTAATATTAGTGCCTACCACATCAGCCTGTTGTGAGGATTAACTCAGACTGCCTATTTGGCAAAGGGTGCCATGGACACAGTCAGTTCTAAGTATTAGGGACCCTCATGTTGTGGTCTGGAGACTCTGGGGAATCTGTCAGGAGGTCTGTCTGTGAGGTCAAAATGGTGTTCATGCTAAAACTAAGATATGATTTGCCCTTTTACTCATTGGGGTTTTCCAGTTATTAGAATCCAGCCACCCTCTATTAAGTTAACCATTAAAAAATGAACAAAAATATGGAATAATGCTACTCTTGTCTTTTTTGTTTTAGAAAATGTAGTTATTTTTCTTAAAAAGATGCATTTTCATCAACATGTAGTAAAGTTATTATTGCTATTTTAAATACATCAATTATTTAACATATACTTAGTTTGAATTTCTTTTTTTTAAAAAAGATTTTGTTTATTCATGAGACACACACACAGAGAGAGAGAGAGAGAGAGAGAGAAAGAGACAGGCAGAGGGAGAAGCAGGCTCCATGAAGAGAGCCTGATGTGGGACTCGATCCGGGGACCCCAGGATCACACCCAGGGCTGAAGGTGGTGCTAAACTGCTGAGCCACCGGGGCTGCCCTAGTTTGTATTTCTAATATGGCAAATGGCAGTAGCTCTAATTCATATAAAAAAAAAGCTATTTGGAATTGTCAATAATTTTCAAAGGTGTGGTTTTACAAATAAAGAAAAAATATATTCTGCATTAGTTTCCCACTGCTGCATAATTGCTGTAACAAAATACCACAAACTTAGTGGCTTAAAAACAACACAGATTTATTATCTGAATGTGCTGGAGGTCAGAAGTCTCAAAGAGATCCCTAGGACTATGTTCCTTCTGGAGGCTCCAGTGGGGAATTTCTTCCTTGTCCTTTCTAGCACCTGAGACTATCTACATCCCTTGGTTTTTGGCTTCCTTCCTTCGTCTTCAAAGTAAGCAGCAAAATCTCTTCAAATTTTCCCCTGCTTTTGTAGTCACGTTGTCTGTTGTCTCTCTGATCTCCTGTTTCCCTATTATAATGATGGTGGTGATACTTCGTTGACCCGAATAACCCATGACTATCTCCTTAACTTAATCACACCTGCAAAGTCCCTTTTGCCATCTAACATAACTTATTTGCAGGTTCTGGGAATTAGGACAAGGACATCTTGGGAACCATTAGTTAGCCTACCATAATTCCAATTTTGAGTTATTTACAAGTTGGATCCTTAACATACAAGAAAAACAAAACTATTAAAATTTATAATGGTAGTACATACAAGGGTGAGGGCAGATATATCTTTTTTACTCATTTTGTCAACAAATGTTCTTCAAGATCTATATGTAAGTCTTTGTCCAATCTTTCAATTGCCAACTTAAGAGTCCCTTCCTTGATGATGTCTTCTCTACTGGCCTCAGGAGACTTTCCTTTCTCAACATCTCCACAAGCGTGGGATGGAATAAGAACTCCATAATTGTTAGCTAGCATTATTGTCATTATTTCTCCATTTCTCTATCCTCTACCAGCCTCAAATCTACCATTCCCTAAAACATTCCACCATTCCCTACAATTCTACATTCCCTACCATTCCCTAAAGCGTTCCATGAAACACTTGTCCCAATAGATTGTATGACGTGAAACAGTTCTATGGTCAAAACATTTCAAGAAACACTATATATCTTATTTTTCATTTTGGAGATTTATAGTGCACATCAGCATATTAAAGGCTCTGAGAAGTCTTTCAGCATCAATGGGCAAAGATGAAGTTAATATAACATGGCATTTTCCAAGGAATCTCTTCTATAAAATTGACACACATCCCACTGTAAAAAACACTGCTCTATACTCCTTGGGGGTAAGGACCAAATTGTGTCCTTCTTTGTATCTTTTTCGGCGGGTCTGTTCTTGGGATACTTCTAGGTACTTGATAAATATATGCTGAATGGCTGCATTGAGCAAGGGGAAAACAAAGTTGATGAGACAAGATCTCTTCCCTCAAGTTGCTAAAAATGAGTAGGACAGATGCCTAAATAAGTATTTATAGAGTAGTAGGTAAATGAAATGTGGTCTAACCTAGGATTGTTAATAAGAAGGAGATAATCAAATCCGAATGCTCAAGACCAACATAAGAGTTAAGCAGAACTGAAGCAGGTAATTCCAACAGCCCTTTGAACTCTGTGGACTGCCCTCTCTCAAAAAGGAAAAAGAAAATTAGATCTGTGTGGCACAGAGCAGAATAGAAAGAAATAGCTGTCTTCAGATAAAGAATGAAAATTATTATAGAAAAGATTAAGCTAGGATTAAAACCCCAAGTCACATCTCTATTGCATCCCAGATGATGGCTGAGAACCCAGTACTCAAATCCAATTGTGCCTGTGAATGTGTGGGCAGTCAGTTTGAGGGAACAAGCACATAGCTTGCTGCCCAAGGCTGGCCATGACTTTTCCAATCCTAGCTGCCATCATTTATCAAAAACGAAGATTCTCCTGACACGGGCAGCAGTGATGGCCCCACTCTGAATGGCAGCAAAGGCCAGGGCAATCTCTGGTTGAACCAGCCATCCCAACAGCTGCTCTACAGCCATGCTGGATTCCCTGCTGGTTGACTCTGAGAGCTAATTCACCCAAGGTCACACAGGGGCAGAGGTAGCCTTTTCTATATGCTCTGCTAAAGCCACTATGTGAAGGGAAAACAAACAAAAGTAGGTCAAGCAAGAAGAGAAAGAAATTGGTATAGCTCAGTGGAAGGCGCAAAGGATTTGGGGGCCACTAGAAAGATTTGGGTTGGAATCATGGTTCTGTCATCTCTGACCATGAGCAAGTTACTTAACCTCTATGAGATTGTGCTTTAGTTGATAAATTTGCATATAACTTCTATGTTGGATTGTTGTAAGTTTTATTTTATTTTATTTTATTTTTAAATAAATAACTAAAAAGATTTTAGTTATTTATTCATGAGAGACACACAGAGAGAGAGAGAGGCAGAGACACAGGTAAAGGGAGAAGCAGGCTCCATGTAAGGAGCCTGACATGGGACTCAATCCCGGGTCCCTAGCATCAGGCCGTTGGCTGAAGGCAGCACTAAACTGCTGAGCCACCGGGGCTGCCCTGTTGTAAGTTTTAGAAATAAGTTTTATAATGTGCACATAGTAGGCACTTAATAAATTCTAGTAGGATAGCATTTACTAATATATAATATTTTATTTTAATGTAATACAATGTACTATAGTAAAATAAAATAAATTTATAAAAAGCCATAAATCATTTATTAATAAACGGTGGTGGGATAACATCTGTGAATTACTAACCTTTGTTTCCCTGTCCATCTTCTAGAATTTGTTTTTATCTCATAACCGTGTTCCTCATTCAGGAAGTTGTCCATTCTGAGTTCACTGCCTCAGGAAATAGAGCAGCAGAAAAGCAGATAAAAAGGAGACTCTTCTGAATTTTGCATTTTTAAAAGTTAGACAATGAAGGAATAGAAAAGAAGACTCCGGGCATACGGTTGTGCTGACCAATATGGTAGCCACTAGCCACGTGTGGCTACTGACTGCCTGAAATGTGGTTGCTCTGGTGCTGTAAGTATACAATGCAAACTGGATTTCAAAGACTAAGTACAAAAAAAGAATGTAAAATGCTTCATTATTACTTTTAAAAATCGATTATGTGTTGAAACGATAGTATTTTATTGGGTTAAGTAAAACATATGGTTAAAATTAATTTCACTTGTTTCTTAAAAAATGAATGGAAAGTGATGTATATGGCTCACCATTGTGGCTCACATTCTATTTCTATTAAGTAGCACTGACCAAGACAATGGGGGAATAGAAAAGACTCATGGTGTAGTCAACAGATTTGGGAGAAAATATTCACCCAGAGCAAAGTTTTTTGTTTTTGTTTGTTTTTTTTTTGCCCCTGAAGTTAGAAAAGCATCTCTGGCCTGGGTGAGGAAGTCAAACGCTTGCCACGAGAGCTAAGATGCAGGTTCATTCCTTTGTGCTGCCTGACCAGTAACTCTCTAGCCCAAGACCTGGATGGGGGATGGCACTGTCTGCAGATAGGGTGCTGGGATCAAGCAGCCAGGGTTCCAAACTTTGCCAGGCAGAGTTCTTCTGCGGCAGCAGGATTCTAGAAAAGAGATGACCATATGTTGTCTCAGCCAATAGGGTCTTAGAGACCTCATTAGGTGTACCCCACCCCAAGATAAGAATTCCCATGCATCCCAGAGTGTGTCCACAGGCACGGTAGAGCAACTGCTGAATCTGAAGAGGTTTCATGGTAGGAATGGGGCTGAGGTAGCAAGAAGCTGGACAAATGGTTAGCCTGCTGGGCTTGTATGTGCTTAGCATGGATCCTTTTACCTGGCTGATGCTCTGGTCTCCTGGCTGCTGAGGATGTTTATTGCTGACACCTCATACCTTCACCTTTCTAAAGGGGACTACCCTTCACTGACTGGACCCACCCCTCCCAGAGGTGCCTGGACAGCTATGGCGGGGACACCCACAGCATCTGCTACACAGAGAGGCATCAACAGGGGAGCAGGTGGACGTCCTTTCATTGCCTTGGCAGAGGATGAGTCTTATCCCTAGAACTTAGCAGCAACCTTGTGGAAAGAGTAAAGATCCTGAATCAGTGGGGGTTAAGTTTCTCCCATCTTTGTTGAAAAGGAACACAAATAGCAATTAAGGCAAAGTGGAGAAAAATAAAATTCTATTCCTTGCATACTTGAATCATGAAGCGAGATTCACTCTTTGTTATGAGATTACTAAGGCACAGCAAGCTAATAGCAAGGTGGGACAAGGTGTATGTGACAGAAGGAGTACATCTGGTGACAAATAGAGATGACTTTCTTATAAAGACAAAAAGAGAGTTCTATGGTATTAGTCCAGTGTGAGCTATTAGCAATGCTGGTGAGAAATATTTACACATTCCAGTGGTTATGTGATACAAGGTCCAGGTGGATATTAAATGCCCTGTGACGAACCTGAAATGATCGTACTGACACCATAAATATCTCGTTAACAGAGCCTCACAATCTACAAAAAGAAAGTGCTTACTGACTTTATTCATGTGGTCACCATATTTTCTCAAGAATTTTACAAACATTTAGATTTGTTTAATTCAAGGGAAAAACAATCTGGACCAGAGGAAGTTGCCAATAGCTCACAGGGCTTTTACTTCTTCATGACTGTCATTTAATGTAACGAGTTTCTCTGCTTGTATTTGTTTGCCTGATTAATTCAATCTACTCCAGTTTACATTTTTCTCCCATCCAAATTTTTAGAGTACCAAATAAGAACTTAAAAACTCCAAATTTGGGACCCCTGGGGTGGCTCAGTAGTTGACCATTTGCCTTCGGCTCAGGTCATGATCCGGGGTCCTGGGATCGAGTCCCATATTAGGCTCCCTGCATGGAGCCTGCTTCTCCCTCTGCCTATGTCTCTGCCTCTCTCTGTGTGTCTCTCATGAATAAATAAATAAAATCTTAAAAAACAAAAACAAAAACAAAAAATCCCCAAATTCAGAAACCAAAAAAATGGTCAAACTCCCAATGTTGTGGAAAAAGGAAATCACCGTTCTGCCAAACATCTGCCAGCATCAAATGTGCTATAGTCAATTCTTGCTTGTCTTCCAGCCACCTTCAAAAACTCTTCTGTTCACTACACTAGTTTCCCCTTCATTTGATTTGGAACTCGTTTGCAGTCGTCTCTACTATAACATCCTTATTTTCTGCACAGTCGGACGGGGGACAAGACAAGTCCTGCTCCTGCCTTCATGAAGCGAACAACAAGCAAATTGCCATTAGCTGGGATGACAGATAACATCACACCTACATTTTGTGCTTTAAAGCACAAATTCTTTCATTCTTTCATCATCACAATAACCCAGTTATCCCCATTTTATAGGAGGAAGATTGACTCTAAATTCACACAGCAGACCAGGATTGGTTCTAACTTCTCTATTTTATTGTTCTCCTCGCTGAAATCACCAAGTGGATTATGTGTATTTGACATTTCATTCCTTTTGGTTTTCGAACCCCTCTGTCTCCTGGTGGTAACCTTCCCCTCCTGTCCTGACATTGCCTGCATCTTGGTGTCACACTGGAAGGGAACTGATGAGTCAGTGCCTGTTGAGGAATCACAAAGGGACCCAAGAAAGAGAGTTGCGTGTCACTAAAAATCTTTCAGACGAAAGGTCCGCATCTCCAACAAAGGATTTACAGGTGCTGCAGCAAGGATTGATAGTTTTCCCATAGGTGAACCTGCCCCTTCCTCCTTCATAGTGGAATGCCCATTCCTTAGCTGAGACTATGACCACTCAAAAGAAAGATTACATTTCCCAGCCTCCCTTGCGGCTGAGGTGACCAGGTCATTGAGTTTTGGCCAACGGTATGCAAAGAGAGTGGTCTGTGTATCTTCCAGGGAGCGCCTTTAATGGAAGGTAGTCTGATCTTTTATGCCAATTCCTCCTATTGGCTGGAACACAGACCTGAAGGCTGGGGCTTAAGCAGTCAGGTTGGATCATGAGGTTAAAGTAGTGTGTTGATGATAATGGAGAAGGAAGCTGGAAAAAGCCTGTGTCTTATGATCAGGGAGCACCATAGCACACCTGGGCAGTTTACCTTTGGACTTTGCTTATGTAAGAGAGCATTAAACTTCAGTCTAAGTTTCTATTTCCTTGGTTTTTTTTTTTAAGATTTTATTTACTTATTCATGAGACACACACACACACACACAGAGAGAGAGAGAGAGAGAGAGAGAGAGAGAGGCAGAGACACAGGCAGAGGGAGAAGCAGGCTCCATGCAGGGAACCTGATGCAGGACTCGATCCCGGGTCTCCAGGATCATGCCCTGGGCCAAAGGCAGGCACCGAACCACTGAGCTACCCAAGGATCCCCTCCTTGGGTTTTATAACAATTTAATTTAATTTTAATGAAATGGGCACTATGACAGGCTGGCAGGGAAATGAAAAGATTTTCAGTGACTTCCTAGTATTTTTGAGTCAGGTGGTTACTGATTCTCCCTATCCGCAATGTTTGTCCACCTACTGTCCTTATGCCAGAAGGACACTTGACAAGACAACAGCTTATTTATGATCAGAATCCATTCTGAGTGATCATTTTCAGGTGACAAAACTCCTGCTCCTGGAAGATCCTGGGAAAGTCACTGTCTCCTCAGTCTGGTCTTTATACAGCTGTCCCTCAGGAAAACCTGTTGGTGACAGGAGCCATCAATTCTGTCGTCCCAGCCCCTGGAGTCACCAGGAAGTTACAAACCATCCTAATTGCCTTGTACTCAAGATGACTTTGTGAAAAGAAGCCCAGAGGACAGAGAACATGGAACAATGGGCTCAAACATCCAATTTGGAAATATTGGTACAGGGTGGATTGAAGGGCCAGGGATGTCAAATTGGGAGCAAGGAGAAAAATTGGGAGGGCATTGAGATAATCCAGGAGACAAGTAACAAGAGATGGAGGTAAGGAACTGCCAGTAAGAAGTAAAGGAAACAATCCTTTAGTTCTAAATGCTGTGGGCATGAGATTTCATAGTGATTATTCATGGAGGGAAAAGGGTGGAATATTACCAGTAAAGTCCCACTTAGTGTGGGCAGAAGAGTGAGAGCCAGCCAAGTAACTGGAGAAGCTATGACCACCAAGGAAGGAGGAAGACCAAAGAGACAGGCATCACAGAACAGAGTGTGTTTTAAAAGAGATAGTGGTAGGGATCCCTGGGTGGCGCAGCGGTTTAGCGCCTGCCTTTGGCCCAGGGCGCGATCCTGGAGACCCGGGATCGAATCCCACGTCAGGCTCCCGGTGCATGGAGCCTGCTTCTCCCTCTGCCTGTGTCTCTGCCTCTCTCTCTCTCTGTGACTATCATAAATAAATAAAAAAAATTAAAAAAAAAAACTTTTAAAAGAGATAGTGGTAAACAGAGTCAGAAGTACTAAAGAGATCAGGAAGGATGGGGGGAGAATGTAATCTGTTGGTCTTGGTGATATGGTGGCCATTGGGAACTCTATCCCGAGTGGGTCTGGTAGACTGATGGATGTGGAAGGCAGATTGCAGCTGAGGAACTAAGCCTCTCTTTCATCCTAGAGTCACGGAAAGTATGGGGTGAAGTGCTGTTTCTGTGGGATTGCAGAAAGTTCTGGAACACAGACATCAAATGAAAGTAATTCTTATAAGACCCTTGATGTGATCACATGGAACACTTTCAGTGCCTACGTATGTTACCTTTGACGCACTGGTAATGTATGAAAACAAAAGCTTCAGCATTGTGACCTCGCTCCACTGTTTTGGACATCTTGACTACTGCCCGGTCAGTGGCTCCAAAATCAACTAAGAAATTATGCACATGGGTGTGATAACAATATACCAAATGTTTACTGTCCACACTAAGAGATAGTAATGAAAAGTTCTGCTAATTAGGTCATGTTTATATTTCCATCATCATGGCTAATTACCTGTTTTATTTGATGATATGTTATTAAGTATCACCAGGGCACTTGTTTCGCAGCATATTTTAGACATCTTACAATGCTTTCTCTATCTTTTGGGCATCCTTACCAGCCAAGATTTTGCTTGTATTAGGAAGCAACGGGTAAATGGAACATGACAAGCAAATTATAGGATCTATGCCCTCCCTTTGCTCCTTCACAGTGAAACATGGTCATAGGCTGGTCAAATTTTAGCATCAGAAGGAATGAAATTATAAATATTATTTAGGTGAACAGTTTTCACCCCAGGAGTGGGGAGAAGATTTCTTGATGGGATGTGGGAATTTTATTCCAGTTACAAGACAAAACTGAATGTCACCATCTAATGCATTTCCTTAAAATTACTACAATTTTGTTTCTCAAAACTCTTTATATGTGGCCACTGTGAAGACAGAGTGACTACAAAATTGTGTTTCTCAGGAAAAAGAGAAAAAAGTAGACTTTTGGCGTCTACCATGGTAAGTTCCAGGGTTTTGAAAGAGTGATTGGTGGTTTAATTAGGGCAATATCTGTATTTTATGAATAGGAGACACTGAAGTCCGTAGGGGACGTGGGACTGTCACAGCATTGCCAGGTGTGGAAATGACAAAGTTAGAACTAGAATTCCAATCTCCTGCTTCTTCCTACTGACCTCTACCCCAATATAGTCCATACTGGAAAGGTAGGTGTGATGGTTATTTTTATGTGTCAACTTGAGTGGGCTAAGGGGTGCCCAAATAGCTGGTCAAACATCATTTCTCGTTGTGTCTGTGTTGGCATCTCAGAAAGAGATCAGTATTTATTTACTAATTTATTTTTTAATTTTTTAATTTTTAAAAAGATTTTATTTATTTGACAGAGAGGATACAAGCAGGGGGAGTAGTGGCAAGTAGAGGGAGAGGGAGAAGCTGGCTTGCAGCTCAGCAGGGAGCCCAGTGTGGGACTCCATCCCAGGATCCCCGGATCATGACCTGAGGCTAAGGCAGATGCTTAACCGACTGAGCCACCCAGGGGCCCCAGAGTTCAGCATTTAAATCTGTAGATGGAGTAAAGAAGATTGCCCTCACCAATGTGTGTGAGAACTATCAAACCTGTTGAGTGCCTGAATAGAACAAAAAAGCAGAGGAAAGGCAAATTTGCTCTCTTTTTACTTGAGCTGGGACATCCATCTGCTGCCCTTGGACTTGGATGCTCCTAGTTCTTGGACTCTGAGACTCAGACAGGAACCTCACTGGCTTCTCTGGTTCGCAGACCTTTGAACTCAGACTGAAATATTTCACTGGCTTTCCTGGGTCGCCAGCCTATAAATGGCAGATTGTGGGACTTTTCAGTTCCCATAATTGTATGACTTAGTCCCTGTAATAAATCTCTTTATGCACATCTATATAATCTTATTGGTTCTGCTGGAGAACCCTGACCAGTACAGCAGGATAGCTCAGCTCCGGGACCATAGACCACACTCTGAAGACCACACTCTGAAGGATTCACTCTGTACCTCAAGAGAATGGGGTTGCAGTAGTCACTACTATACTGGGATTGTTTTGATGGTTAAATGAAAAAAATATATGAGAGGTTCCCACCCAGTACTTGGCACACAGTGATTGCCCAAAAAGCATCATCTACCTTTAACGACACAGGCCTAGAGCTGGCTGTGGTTTTGCGGAGTTTGTCCCAATCTTGGTAAATCCCTATAAACTGAAATGTGGTCAGTGTTCACCAGACACTGATCTATTTGGTCTTCAGACACTTGCTGCTGGTCAATTTCAACTTAGACCCAATTATACCATGTTCAAACACCAAAGGCATGTGAGTAAAAACATACTCCTTGTTTTATTGTTTTCTACATATATGTATCTAAGTGAATAATCAGTAGGCAAGCAGTATATGGGATCTTGTTTCTAACTGAGGCCAGACGTCTGAAGCTGAGCAGAGAATTTAGCAGTAGTATTATGCTTCTGTCCCCCTATCTGAAAGGTCTGAGGCAAATTACTCAGCTCCTCTGTGCCTCCGTTTACTCATCAACAAAAGGAAGGTAGAAGAGGACCTACCTCTTGGGTTGTGAAGATAAAATGAGATATTGCACACAAAGTGCTTAGCCAGAGGCCAGAGAGAGTCCATCGTAAGTCCTCAAGTATTGGGCCACTGCTATTATTTCTACCTCCCCTGCCCTCTTCATCATCTCATTTTGGAGCTTGGCTCAAATCAGGAACGGAATATCCAAACCTTATGTTTAATTAATAGAGCTGTGAATGTGTTAGTAGCATCAGGCAGGCTGAAAGGAGGCCCAGCCTTTGTCCTCTGCTGTAGCCTGTCCATCTTGCGGCTGATCAGGCAATGTGGAATGGGGAGGAGACACCCTACATCCTGGGTTCCCTGAACCCTTGAATTCATGGGCTTAGACTTCACACTGAAGAGAAGCTTCAAGGGATTATATAGCATGACACGATCTCTCCTTAGTGTAATTTCCCACCTGTTCTGCTCTCTACCCCTTATTGACTGCTGATAAGATCTTTCCTTCTTTTTTTCATTATTTATTTATTTTAGAGACAGAGAGAATACAAGTGTGTGTAGAGGGGGAGGGACGTGGGGAGCTCAATGTAGGATTTGATCCCAGGACCCTGAGATTATGACCTGAGCCAAAGGCAGATGCTCAACCGACTGAGCCACCCAGGTGCCCCTGAAAAGTGCTTTCCTGATATCTGACTGTGTGTAAAGGTCTCCATTCCGAATCTGGGTGTCTGTGCTAAAGATGATGAGGATAATGGGAAGTCAGATATATGAAGCAACAGTCCAACCTGTACTGTGCATATGGATCACATAGGGAACTTGTGAAAATACAGATGGTTGACTCTTACCCTCAATCTTTGGACTCAGCTAGTTCAGCCCAGCATTCTGCCCTTTACTAAGCAGCAATCCAGATGATTCCACGCAGGATCATCCCTCAACCGCACAGTGTGAAAACGATTCTAACCCATGGTCATATTAATATTCTGTTGCTTTGAAACTTGTTGCTTACATAAGAAAATATTGGTTCTGGCAAGCAGGGACTGCCTGTGTTCAATCTGTATTAATGCACCACCCATCCTCCCATGGCCAACTCATTTCCTGAGATAGGCTTTAATATCAAGAAGCCCTTTTAAAATCCATTTTAACAATTACTTTCACTTTTTAACCAAAGGGAGAAATAGACAAAAGCGTAACATTGGAGAAAAAAAGGATACAGTTTGAAAACTTTAAAAAAAAATAATGGTCTTAAGATGCCAAACTTACTCATTTGGTCAGGGGAAGAAAAAAAGAGATTCAAAACTCACTGGCCAATTTATGAAGACTCGATTTAGAATTGATTTCTACCATGCAGACCAAACTCCTCAAGGATAGAGGTAGTCTGGTATAGCAGAGAGAGCACAGATATTTCTATTGGAAGACTTGATTTGAATCCTGGTTCCATCAATCCAACCATGTGACCTTAACTTCTTGGCTTCCCAGTGGGAATAAAGGTGTGGGAAACATTAGTGATAATAGATTTGCTTAGCCCAGCTATTAGTAGTATATCATGATCGCCGCTATTGTCATTTATCTTCTCTTTCCCACCAAGAAGGTGGGAAACATAATGGTATTATTTTATAACTCTGCTGTGAGGATTATTAAATATGATTATTAATAGGCTATACATTTAGTGCTTATGATGTTCCAGGTATTATTTTAAGCAATTTATGTATATTAATTCACTTAATCCTTACAACAACCTTATAAAGTTCTCTCCATTTTACAGATGAGGAAACTAAAGCTCATAGCTAGTAAGTTCATGATTCAAGGTCACACAGCTATAAAATAGGGATGAAGCTGGACTATTGTATGTGAAGAATGTCACTCAGTACCTGGCACACAGTAGACTGTCAACAGGAAAGAGTATTCATGGTGTTATGTGTAGAGAGAACCTTTCCTAAAGGACTGCCTTGGGAGTATAAGAGTCATGGCTGTGTAGAAATTCCACACTGGCTCGCCTGTTAGCACAGATGAAAGTTCATTCGTTCATGGATGTTGGGTTTGGTGTTGCTCTGGCTAACAAAAAAGAGATACCTCTAAGCTACAAGCTACAAACAAGGATGGACATATATTTAAATTGGGTTTGGGTCAAATTCATCCCACGTGGTCTCCAAATTAAAGATACTTGTCTACAAAGAAACTTATACTGAAATTGTTATATTGTAAGGTTCCCGTTTAGTCCTGAGAATATGATTATGCTTCTTCTTAAGATGGGCTGGGAATTAAAAAAAAGTCCTCTCTTGAAGTTATATTTTGATGGGCCAGCATTAGACACAATAAAGGCAGTGATATTTAAGTTGATCAGGGACAGATGTTTAACATATTTTATGTAAGAATTGTAGACACAGTCAACTGCCAAAACAGACTGTTTCCTGCAACATTGGACAGATGGAACCAGAACATATACTCCTGAGGAGTCTGAACTCCTCAAAGTGACCCTAATTAAAAAAAAAATTAGTTTTGATCAAAGCACTCAAGACTTTTGTTTCTATATACGTTGTTCACTTTTTCATGGCTACAAAGGTCTGTGGGATGTAAAGTTCTCTTTCTCCCTCTCTCTGACTATGTGTGTGTGTGTGTGTGTTACACATGTGTGAATATCTCTGGTTTCAAAAGCATACTTCTTTTTATTTTCTTTCTATCATTCACTGTGGGAAAACCCAGTGTGCAGTACACATTGTTGGCTCTCTCCCCAGCATCTGCTCCCCTCTGCTCTTCCCAACAGCCCCTGATTTCCATCTGGGGACCTGGGGTCCCAAGGATGTTGACTCCACGCCCAGCTCAATATCTGGTCACCGCTCTGTTGGAAAGTCTCTGATGGCCTCCTTTCTTATTCAGAGTAAAAAGCCAAAGTGTTTCCACTGGACTGCAAGGCTCTATAGAGAGTGGTGCTGGTACCCCAATCTCCTACAGCTCTCCCCATTCTCTCTCTGCTCCTCCTCACAGCCTCTCTTGCTCTTCCTTAAATAGGGCAAGCATGCTCCCACTCCCAGGCCCTCATTAACTCTCTTGGAGAACATCTCACTGAATAAGACAGTGGATCTCTTGGAGAACATCTCACTGAATAAGACAAGCGAAGACCTTGACTGAATCTAATAGTTTTCCCCAAAGCCCTCATTTTTGCTCAAAGAAAAAAATATGCCAGTAAAGTCAGATTAATTTTAAGTATTCACTATTAAATGTTTCAAGAGGAGTTTGCACCAACGTTCTGCCCTGCTAAGAATTTAAGAGGATGTGTAGGAAGTCTTTCTTGTGTTCATAAAGAACAATGTGCAATTCAGTTTTGGAGAGAAGGCTTTGTTGAAAGCAATTGAAAGAGTTATTTACTGGGTTGGGTTCGATCTTGCTGCGTTTACACAGCATTGGCTATTCTGCCGATATTCACTTAATGAAACTTAAAAAATAAAAACATCTGGAAAATGTGCCAACTGATGCCTGCTTCACCAGTTTAGTTCTCTGGCTTGCCTCAAGTAATTTTAATAAAGTATGTTAACTCTACCAGGGTCTTGAAGGAATTCATGTTCTATAATCTGGCCCTCTCCCCTGCTACAAGATTTTTGGAAATAGGCCCGTGAATTTAATGAAATACTTAAAATAATACTCTAGGAGGATTTAAATCTTGATAATTATGCAAGGAGTTGTACTTCAGGTATATGTTTCTAAAATGACACATTTTGCCCAGAATTGTGATCATTGCACTTTAAAGGAGCTGTGGTCACCAGGATCAAATTTAAATAGAGTTTTCAATTCACAGATGACCCCCAAATGAAATTCATGCCACTAACAGTAGGGAGAAACTGTGCTACCACTCTCCGGAGTTTGCCTTATAATGACTCTGTTTAATTTCCTGTTTTAAAGAAAGAACTTGAATGGAATTTCTTCTTAAAGGATTGTTTGGTTTAAACCTGATCCTCCCAAATGCTAAATCCCTCCTAAATCCCTCCTTTGAGGATTTGGACTCCAGACTCACCTGAACGTATCATTTCAGTTCTTGGATGAGAGACGCACTCTTCATCATTCCAAAGCAATCCGAGAAAGTCCTTCTCCACCACAAATGGCACCAACAAATGTACAAAGCCCACTTTGTTCCGTAGGAAATAAAAATGTATTTTTAACAGTGCATCCTTGGCCTGAGAGAGGAAGAGCCTCTACCTGGACGTTAACGTAAGTCAGAATCGTTACCGTTCATAACAATAGCTATCATTGCCTTTTATGCATGTGGTGGTCAACGTATCTCTGTTTTGTTTCATTCAAGCACCATGATATCTGCATTTGCTGGCAACCCCAATCGGGACTTTTTTTTTTTTTTTTTTTTTTTTTTTTTTTTTTTTGCTATTCAACTCAGTTAGGAGAATGAGTCATTAACCAGAGAGTCTATGATCAGAGCCTTCACACTTCTCTGGCCATGGGCAGTTAGTGGAACAAAAGTCTTCCCGGTCACCCCCAACCAAGCTCTCTCACTTTCTAGTGGAAAGACAATTCAGTGATAATAAGAAGGGTCAGTGTCTAAGCAAATTATGTTTGTGTATATTGGCTTTAGCAATACAGGGGAGGATGATTCATTCTTAACCACAACACAAAAGATATGTGCAAGTTGAGTTAATGGAAAGTTATATGCTAGACATATTGCTCATACAAATAGGAATTTTTACACATTGTTGAGTTAAGCAAACAAGTTCACAAACTCAATCAACTGGGAGGCTAAACCAAGAATAATTTAAAATTAAAAAAAAAAAAACCCAAAACACCTTGAAGAGAAATTGAAAATGACAGTCAAGTAAGATAAAACGCTCCAACATATTCTACCCCCAGGGCTCAGGGATTCCAATGATCAGTTAGCTGATGGCTACATACATAGTAAGAGCGATATAGTTCTCTGAAACCATGACAGACAGATAGTTTTCTCAGCAGAAGGCAGAATTAAAAGCCAGAGTAATCTTCTGGTTCTAATGAATGAATACCAGGTTTAAAAAACTCCGAGTAATTCACTTATTAGATTACTAGGAAGTAGCCCTTAATCATGCATTAAAGTAAAAGTCCATGGAATTACAAATCATTCACCCAGAAACCCCAAAAGAAAATACATACATTTAAAAAAAAGTTGACTTTTTGAGATAATTGTAGTTTTATGTGCAATATCTTATAAACTACAGTACAATATCACAACCACATTGACACGGACACAATCAAGATACAGAATATTTCCATCAACACAAGGGTCTCCCATGTTGTCTTTTGATAGCTATATCCACTTATCTCCCACCGTCACCCTCCTCTTCACCCCAGGCAACTGTAATCTGGTAACCATTTCTATAATTTTCTTATTTCAAGAACGTTATATCAATGGAATGATTCAGTATGTAACCTTTTGGAGAACTGCCAAATTGCTTTCCAGAATGACTATAACATTTTATTTTCTCACCAGAAATGCATGGGTGATCTAGTTTCTTCACATCATCTCCAGCATTTGGTGTGGTCTCTACTTTTTTTTTACATCAGCCATTCTGATAGGTGTGTAGTGATATCTTAGGAGGTTTCAATTTGTGTTTCCCTAATGGCCAATGACGTTGAACATGTTATGTGTTTACTTGCCATCAGTATATCCTCTTTAGGGAAATGTCTTTTTATGTCTTTTGCCCATTTTCTAGTCAGCTTATTTTTTTTTTCCTGGTGAGCTTGAGAATTCTTTTGTAGTCTAGATACTGGTCCTTTGTTGGATATGTGTTTTACAAATATTTTTTCTCAATATATTGCTTGTGTTTTCATCCCCTTGCAGGATATTTTGCTGAGCACAAGTTTTTGATTTGGATGAAGTCCAACTTACCATTTTCCCTCTTTTATGGATCTTATTTTTGATGTTAAGTCTAAGGACTCTTTGTCTACTCCTAGATATCAAAGATTTTCTGCTATTTTTGAAATTGTTTTATAGTTTTACATTTTACATTAGTTCTCTAGTCCATTTTTTATTTGTTTTTGCATAAGGCATGAGGTTTATATTGAAGTTCAGTTTTTTTCCGGCTATGGATGTCCACTTCCTTCAGCACCATTTATTGAAAAAACCCTCTTTTCTCCATTGAATTATTTTTACACCTTGGTCAAAATCAGTGGGCATATTTGGATGAATCTATTTCTGAGTTCTGTATTTAGTTCCATTGATCTATGTGTCTATCCTTCTGCCAATACCACAGTCTTGACTACTATTGATACATAACACATTTTGAAAATGTGTAGACTGATCTCTCTCATCTATTCTTTTTCAAAATTATTTTGATCATTTTAGTTCCTTTACCTTTCCATATAAATTTTAGAATAATCTTGTCTACATCTACAAACAATATTCTGAGATTTTTTTTACAGAAGTCAAATGAAACCTGTATAAAATTGGGGGAAGAAATGACAACTGGACTATTTTGAGTCTTCCAATCCATGAGCACACTAAGTCCTTCCATTTATTTAGATCTTCTTTGATTTCTTTCAGAAGTATTTTGTGCTTATTATAAGCATAGAAGTTCTGTAAGTATTTTATACAATATTTTTGTTTTTGAAGGATTTTAAATGGCATTATATTTTAAAACTCAGCATCCATGTGTTCATTATTGCTACATAGAAATAAAATTAACTTCCATATGTTTATTTTGTGACCTCGTTGAACTCATTTATTAGTTCTAGAAGTTTTTTGGTTGATTCCTTGAGATTTTCTAGGAGATAGTCATGTCATCTGTAAAGGCAGTTGTATTTCCTCCTTTCTTTTTTCTTTTCTTTTCTTTTTTTATTTCCTCCTTTCTCATCTGTATTCCTTTACCTTCATTATTGCATTGGCTGGCACTTACGCAAATTGTTAAATGAAGGTGGTAAGAATGAGCATCCTCCTCTTGTTCCTGAGCCTTTTTTTTAAAAAAAGATTTTATTTATTTATTTGTTCATGAGAGACACAGAGAGGTCTCCTCCCTAGCATTACTCCTTATCTTTCTTTTCTTTTTCTTTTTTTTAAAGATTTTATTTATTTGTTTGTTTATGAGAGACACAGAGAGGTCTCCTCCCCAGCATTACTCCTTATCTTTCTTTTCTTAATCTTTAAAAAAAGATTTTATTTATTTATTCATGAGAGACACAGAGAGACAGAGACGTAGCCAAATTCCCTGTGAGGAGCCCGATGTGGGACTCCATCCCAGGACCCTGGGATCATGCCTGAGTCCAAGGCAGATGCTCAACCACTGAGCCACCCAGACAACCTCCCTTGTTCTGGATCTTAGGGAGAAAGTATTCAGACTTTCACTAGTAAGTATAATTCCGGATGTAGGCTTTTTGTAGATGCTAGGAACTGAGTTAAAGAAGTTCTCTCTATTTCTATTTCTCTAAGAGTTTGGATCACAATGAGTGATTTTTGAAAACTGAACCAACCTTGCATCCTGAAAATAAATCCCACTTGGTCATGTTTTTGGAAGTTTTTACACAACAAATCTTACTAACAAAAATTTTTTTAATGGCGACTCAAATGATTTTTTTTTTATACTGAGTGAGCTGTAGTCTGTGTCTCTTGAAGAACTGGTCCATTTCATCTAAGTTGCTATATTTGTGTGTGTAGAGTTATTTATATTATTTACTTGTTATTTTTTGAGGTCTGCAGAGTCTGTAGTGATAACCTCATTTCATTCCAGATATTGATAATCCATGTCTTCTCTCTTTTTTATTGAGAAAAAATTTTATTTATTACTATTTATTTTAAATTTTAATTTATTACTATTGCCTAAGATTTGTCAATTTCATTGATCCTTTCAAATATACAGCTCTTTTTTTCATAGACCTTTCTCCAAGAATTGTTCTTCTGTTTTCAGTTTCATTGGTTCCTGCTCCTGTTGTTATTTCTTTCCTTCTTTTTTGCTTTAGGTTTATTTTGTTTTTGTTTTTGTTTTTTTTTTTTCTAGGATCTTGAGGTGGGAATTTGGATTCTTTATACGAGATTTTTCATCTTTACATACATTTAGCACTATAAATTTACTGCTCAGCAATACTTTAGCTGTGTCTAACAAATTGTGATATGCTGTGTTTTCATTTTCATTTAGTCCTTTGGATTCCCTAATTTCTCTATAAACTTCCCCTTTGACCTATTGATTATTTAAAAGTATGTTCTTTAGTTTCCAAATTTTGGTGATTTTCCAGTTAACTTTATTGATTTCTAGTTTGATTTCACTGTGGTCAGTTTTTTTATTTCAATTCTTTTAAATTTCTTAGTGTTCCTTTTATGGTCCAAGATGTACCACTTTTTTTTATATGTTCTGTAGGCATTTGAAAAGAATGTGTATTCTGCTGTTATTGGGTAGAGTCTTCTATAAATGTTGATTTGCTGCTGCTGGTTGCTGGCACTATTGAGTTCTTCCACATGCTTAGTGATTTTCTGTCCATTTGTCCAATTAATTGTTGAGAGAGGACAGTTGAAATCTTGAAATATAATATTTTCTTTGTCTATTTCTCCTTTAGTTCTATCAGTTTCTGCTTTCCATATTTTGCAGCTCTAGGTTTGCAAACACTAGGTTTGGTGCATACAAACCTAATGTTAGTCTGTCTTCACGGTGGTTTGACTATCATCATGTAAAGTTCTTCATCTGGTGATTTTCTTTGCTTTAAAGTCTACATTATTCATGTTTTTGTTTGTTTCTACCAATCTCAGCCTTTTAATGTGTATGTGTGTATTTTAAAAATGTAGTTGCATACAATATACTATATCTAATAATTTCTCTAATTGGTATATATATAATTTGTATTTAACATAATTAATTATATATTAGGGCTTAAGTCTGCCATTTAAATTTTTGCTTTCTTTTTTTTCTCTATTCCATTTTCTATTTCTTGGCTTTTATAGTCTACCTTTTTTTTTTTTTTAGAATTTCATTTGTATTTTAATAGCTATTTTAATTGTGGCTTTAGGTATTACATTATATACACACATAACTCGTTGGTCTACTGGTGCCATCATTATATCCATTTAAGTAAAGTGTAGTAACTTTATCTCCCTTTATGTCTATTAGCCTTCCCTGTTTATAATATAATCAACTTAAAAGAGTTCCTCTTTCTATACCTAGAACTACAATATGCAGTATTATAATTTTTTGCTTCCATCAAACATAACAGGAAACTCAATAGAAGGGCAATCTGTTGTATTTACCCATATTTTTGTCTATAGTCTTTTTTCTTCTTTCCTAATACTCTTGAGTTTTTAAAAAAATTTATAATTTTCTTTCTCTGGAGAACTTTCTTCAGCCATTCTTTTAGTGAAAAATTCTTGTTTTCCTAAGAAAATTGTCTTAATGTCCCTTTTATGACTGAATAAAAGAGAGAGAGAGAGAGAGAGAGACAAAACAAGTAACAGACTCTAACTATAGAGAACAAACTGATAGTTACCAGAGGGGAGGTGGGTGGGGGCACCTGGGTGGCTCAGTCAGTTAAATGTCCAACTCTTGATTTTGGCTCAGGTCATGATTTCAGGGTCATGAGATTGAGTCTGGTGTCAGGCTCTGCTCTGAGCATGGAGCCCACTTAAGATTCAATCACTCCAGTCTTCCTCTGTTCCCCCCACCCCAGTCGTGTGTGTTAAAAAAAAAAAAAAAAAAAATCTGGTACAATTGTTTATCTTTCGGTACTTGAAAAATGTTCAAAAAAAAAAAAAAAAAAAAGGAAAGAAAAAAGAAAAAGACCACTTTCTTCTTGCCTCCATGGTTCCTGATGAGAAAT
The DNA here is from genome assembly GCF_003254725.2 of Canis lupus dingo. Taxonomy (NCBI): domain Eukaryota; kingdom Metazoa; phylum Chordata; class Mammalia; order Carnivora; family Canidae; genus Canis; species Canis lupus. Next base: position 24,971,679 of record NC_064262.1, on the reverse strand, counting down.
ACACTGTCATTCAAATGGGTTTTCCCCCAGAAATGTCATTTCTGTCTTGCTAGTACCATGACTATTTCTTTATGTTTAGTTTTCAGAAGTTTGACCATGATGTGTCTTGTAGATTTTGGATTTATTTTGTTTGGAGTTTGCTTAGGTTCTTGCAGCTTTATTTGCCAATATGGGAACTTTCCAACCATTAATTCTTCAAGTACTTTGTAGTTTTTTCTTTTTCTCCCTTCTAGGATTTTGAGGGCACAAATTTTATAGTAACACGGGTTCCTGAGGTTCTGTTCATGTTTTTTTTTTTTCAGTCCATTTTTTTTCTTTGTTGCTTAGATTGGGTAATTACTAATTTTCTGTCAGTCAGTTCAATTATTCTTTCTTCTGTCCACTCTCTTCTGCGTTTAAACTCATTCACTGAGTTTTAAAATTTCGATTATTGTATTTTTCAGTCATAAAATTTTCATTTGGTTCTTCACTGTATCTTTTACTTATTTGCTGAGATGTTCTATTTTTAATTTGTTTTGATTCTGCTCATGAATGCTCACTGAAGCAGTTTTATCATGGCTGCTTTAAATTTTTTTCCGTGAAATTTTTAATTTTAATTCCAGTATAGTTAACATACAGTATTCTAATAGTTTAAAGCATACAATATAGTGATTCAACAATTCTGTACATTACTCAATGTCCATCATGTTAAGTATACTCTTTAATATTCTTCACCTATTTCACCATCCTCCCCCACCTCCCCTCTGGTAACTATCAGTTTGTTCTCTATAGTTAGAGTCTGTTATTTGGTTTGTCTCTCTCTCTCTCTTTTTCTTTCTTCGCTTGTTTGTTTTTTTCTTAAATTCCACATATGTGTGAAATCATATGGTATTTTTCTTTCTCTGACTTATTTCACTTAACATTATACTTTCTAGCTTCATCTTGCAAATGGCAAGATTTTATTCTTTTTATGTGTGAAATTATACACACACACACACACACACATACACTAGATCTTCTTCATCCATTCATTTACTGATGAACACTTAGGCTATTTTCATAATTTAGCTATTGTAAATAGTGTTACAATAAACAAGGCACCTATTCTTTTGAATTAGTGGTTTTATATTTTTTTTGGTAAATACCCAGTGGTGCAATTGCTGAATTGTAGGGTAGTCCTATTTTTAACTTTTTGAGGGAAATTCATACTGTTTTCCATAGTGGCTGCACCAGTTTGCATTTCCAGCAAAGGTTCTTTTTTCTCTACATCCTTGCTAACACTTGTTTCTTGATTTTTGGGTTTTAGCCATTCTGACTGGTGTGAGGCGGTATCTCACTGTAGTTTTGATTTGCATTTTCCTGATGATGAGTGATGCTGAGCACCTTTTCATGTGTCTGTTGACCACCTGTACTTTTTTTTAGAGAAATGTCTGTTCATATTGTCTGCCCATTTTTTAATTGGATTATTTGTTTGCTTTAAGTTCGTATCAGGTAATTTTAACCTTCCTCTCATCTTGATTTTCAGACATATTGATTGCCTTTATAAATTGAAATTTTTCTGGTTCTTGATATGATGAATGGTTTATGACTAAAGCTGGAAAACTGGGTGTTAGGAGACTCTGGAATGTATTTGGACTTTCTGTTTTAGCTGACTCTGCTGACACTACAGCACTTTCCTCTGACACAAAGCCTTTAAGATTCATCCATGTTATTGTATGTAATAAGAGTTCATTCTTTTTTTTTAAATTATGGAATAATATTCCATCATATGTATATGCCACAGTTTATCTATTCATTTTTGAAGGACACCAAGCTTGCTTTAAGGTTCTGTAGATTATAAATAGAACAGCTATAAATATTCATATTCAGATATTTGTGTGAATATATTTTCATTTTTCTTGGGTAGGAATTAGCAAACATTGCCTATAAAGGCCTGAGAATAGATACTTTAGGCTTTGTGGGTTCTATTTAATAAGGTGTTTTTTTTCTCCCTCTGTTTCATATTAATTTTTTAAAAAAATGTGTTAAAATTTACTTTGCTGTTTCATATTCATTTTTTTAAAAAATGTGTTAAAATTTACTTTGCAAGCAAAACAAAACAGGTTGGAGGCTGGACTGGGCCCATAATTTGCTGACCCCTGCACTAGGGTAAATATCACTTAGTTTATATATTGTGACTTAGACTATATCTCTTTACATAAATGTTAGGTGATTGGCCTAATGATTAAAGAATATACGTATTTAATGTCACATAATTTATTTGGAAGTGGTATTTTACCACTTCAGATACAATGTAGAAAACTCATTACCAGGTAGGTCTCATTATATTCCTCTCTTTGTGTTATAGTTGTAATATATCATATCTGTATACATGAAAAACTTTCTATACAATATTAAAATTTTAGCTTTCAGTCATCAAATATTTTAAAGAGTTCAAGTGAGAGTTCTTTATATTGACTGAGATTTTTTTTTAAAGATTTTATGTATTTATTCATGACAGACACAGAGAGAGAGAAAGAGGCAGAGACACAGGCAGAGGGAGAAGCAGGCTCCATGCAGGGATCCGGACATGGGTCTGGATCCGGGATCAGGCCTTGGGCTGAAGGCGGCGCCAAACCGCTGAGCCATCCAGGCTGCCCTATTTACTGAGATATTTACCATTTTTGTTGCTTTCCCTCCATTTCTGATGTTCCAATTTTTCCTTCTGGTGTCATCTCCATTCTGTTGAAGTATTTCCTTTGGCAATTTTTTTAGAGCAGCTCTGCTGACAATGGATTCTTTTAGTTGTTCTTCCCTGAGAATATCTTTATTTTATCCTCATCACTAAAGGACTTTTTCCACCGGATGTAGAATTCTGGGTTAGCAGTTCTTTATTTTCAGTGCATCAAAAATGTTGTGTCACTTTCTTCAGGCATCCTTGGGTTTTGGAGGAGAAATGTGCAGTCACTTGACTCATTGTTTCCCTTTAGGTAATGTATTATTTTCCTCTGGCTGCTTTCCAGGAAATTTGTTTGAAAATTCCTTCTCTTGGGACTCCTGGGTGGCTCAGTGGTTGAGTTGAGTGTCTGCCTTTGGCTCAGGTCGTGATCCTGGGGTCCTGAGATTGAGTCCTGCATCAGGCTCCCCACGGGGAGCCTGCTTCTCCTTCTGCCTATGTCTGACTCTCTATCTGTGTCTCTTGCAAATAAATAAATAAATAAATAAATAAATAAATAAATAAATAAAATCGTTTTAAAAAAGGGAAAATACATTCTCTTGAATGCAGTACTTTGGTTATGTTTGGTCTTGAATTTCTTTGGACTTATCCAGTTCGTGGCTAGCCATAATTCTTGAATCTGTAGGTAAATGTCTTTTGCCAAATTTGGGAAGTTTTCAACCATTGATTCTTCAAGTACTTTTTCAGCATTTTATTCCTTCTCCTTTTCTTCTTCTTGGACTCTAATGTCATGAATGTTAGACTTTTAGTTAGTGGTTCACATGTCCTTGAGCCTTTGTTAACTGCTAAATGATATTTTTCTCTCTATTGTTCAAATTAGACAATTTCTATTGATCTAGCTTCAAGTACATGGACTCTTTGCCCATTATCTCCAATGTGCTCCCATACAAGCAGTTTTAAAATTTGGTTACTGATTTTTTTTGTTCTAAAATTTGTTTGGTTCATCTTAATATTTTTTTTATTTCTTTGCTGAGACATTCTGTTTTTCATTTATTTCAAGTGTGCTTGTGATTACTTGTTGGAACATTTATATAATAGCTGCTGTTAAGTCTTTGTAAGATAATTCCCCTATCTATGTCATTGTCGTGTTGATGTCTGCTGATTGCCTTTTCCATGCAGTTCGAGGTTTTTCTCATTCTTTGTATACTCAGTAATTTGGATTGCATTCTGAACATTTTGAATATTATATTATAAAAGTATGTGTCTTGTTTAAATCTGATGAAAATTGTTGATATTTTTATTTTAGCAGGCAATCAAAATAGTGAGGTTAAGACCACAAATTCCAACCTATGAGCATTGTTTCCAACGTCATTTCAATTTTCAAATCTTCATGGTGCACTTAAGATCTGTCCCACTTGTGTGTCTCTCAGTGGTTAGTTTGGGACCCTGGCTATGATCTATCTGTTATTTCAATTCTCACAGTCTCTGGTTAGCAGATTAGGATCAGACTCTTGCATACACAGTTTAGGGTAAGACCATGTGTTCATAAGTAACTATAAGAGTTGCTTTCTCAAGTTCCTCTTCTTCCATGTCCTTGATACTTTTCACTTCCCTTGGGTTCCTCTTTTTGGTCCTGTGGCTTGAAACTAGGGCTTTAGTTATCTGTCACGCATGTTTGTGACTTTACCCATGTCTGGGCTCAAGTGGCAAGAGGATAGAGAAGGAATCAAATGCAATGGAGGAGTTGTTCCACTCTCGTGGGATCACATCTCCACCTATACTAGAGGAAGATTCCCTTCTTTCAGAGTTCTGGCTCCTGCCAGCTCCAGTGGCAGCCTCTGTCACTGCCCCTATGGGATTGCCTAAGGGACAAGGTGGGAGAGAACCAAGAGAAGGAAAAAAAAAAAAAAAAAAAAGGCGGCAAAATGGAGGATTCCTGCACTGTCTCTGAGTGTTAGAAATTTCCTGTCCCCTCTTCTCTAAAGAGGACCTGAAGGTTTCTCCTGGAGCATTCGTGCACCAGCGCTCTCTTTGGGGTTTTGGGCTGCACAGTGTTCAGGCCAGAGCATGCTAGAAGAGAAAAAATGGTAAGTTCACAACCACTTTGTAACTTCACAACCAGAATGCAACTTCACATTCTAATCTCCCCCAATTCACTGCTATCAATTACATTTGAGAGTCCTCAAATAACTGCCCTATACATTCTGTCAAAATTATGTAATTACATTCAATAAGAGATACAGTGTACAGTATGCTTATTCCATCTTACCTGGAAGGAGAACCTTATAATATATACATTTTTAAAATTCATCAACCCCTGTCATAAAATGCCTTCTGCCATACTTTGACAATCACCAGTCAAAAGCAAGGTGGTTCAATCTCCTTTTTATTTTTCCTAAGGAAAGAACAAATGTATATTTATCAGTCTTTTCATCATGACACAGGTCCCATTAGTTAAAAACATGCAACTTAAGGTCTTAGCTTCTCTAAGCATCTTTGAAAAACTATATACCTGGATGCTATGACTTTAGCTCTTGGTGGAAATGTGCTCAAGACAGTGATTAAAAACAGACTTTGGTTTTTATCCAAAGTTGAGAAAAGAAAAAGTAATCTAAATTTTGCTTTGTTATCCTTTGCAATTCTACTTTGGAAGACATTGTCCATTTTGTTCAACAATGTTTAAATAAAACATTCCTCTTTGAATTTCATGTAAAGAAAAGGTTCATCACTTCTTATGAACTCACATACTTCTTATATGACTCAAGTTTTCTCTTTGTCCTGCCTTTTAGGATTATCAGAACTTCCCATATTCTTTGTTCAACTACACTGACTCTCCTTAGCTAGGTTTCTTGGAACAACTGTTTCTCCCCTATCATTTCACTATTTTGTACATATATTATTGGTAGAGACTAAGTCATAACTGGATAAGATGCAATGGGAAGGTTATTAATTTCCTCTTTCCCTTTTCTTTGCTCTTGTGCTCTTTAGAAAAAATACAGTGTTGAACCTGGGTGATAAGTACATAGGATTTCATAATTTAATTGTATCTATTTTGTATATTCCTGAAATTCTACTTAGTAAAAAGTTAAAAAAAATGAAATGATTGTAATAGTGTGGCACTGCTATAGGAATAAAAAGATGATCACTGATATAGAATAGGTAGCCTGAAACAGACTCAACACACTGGATTCTGACATTTATGTTGAAGATGCAATCATAAATCAGTGGGGAACTTTTTTAACAAATACATAATCTGATGGCAGTGGGTTAGCTATTTGTGAAAAAAAAAAAAAAGCTTGACTTTTTACTTTACATAACTACCAAATTAATTTTAGGCATATGTAAGAGTTAGGGGGAAAATTAAACCATAAATATGTAAAAAATAAGTGATTACTGACTTCATTTGAGGAAGAACTTTCAAAGTTGAAAACAGAAGAAAATAATCTGAAAGGTTAAAGATTGTATTACATAAACATCTCACACTTTGCATTTTGCTATAAAAACCATCAATAATAATCCAGTAACAAACTGGCAATAATATTTGTCACAAATATCACTGGCAAAAGGCAAGTATTCTCTAGCATTGCTAAACTGGATAAATAAATAGTAAAACTCAAGCAAATAAACAGTCAAATATCTTGATAATCTACGAAATAAGAAATAGCTAATAAATATGTAAAACAAATACATCCTTCATCAATAAGCTATTTAAGAGAAATCAAAACTATTACTGTTATTTATCTACAAGAACTTTAAATTTTATTTTTTTATTTTTAATTTTTTTAATTTTTATTTATTTATGATAGTCACAGAGAGAGAGAGAGAGAGGGAGAGAAAGAGGCAGAGACACAGGCAGAGGGAGAAGCGGCTCCATGCACCGGGAGCCCGACGTGGGATTCGATCCAGGGTCTCCAGGATCGCGCCCTGGGCCAAAGGCAGGCGCCAAACCGCTGCGCCACCCAAGGATCCCAGAACTTTAAATTTTTAAAATACTGCACATTTGGTTCAGTAAATTCACTTCCAGGAGTTTATTTCAAGGATACAATAATATGAATATAGGGGTCTATGGGTGTCTCAGTCAGTTAAACATCTGCCTTTCACTCAGGTCATAATCTCAGGGTCCTGGGATCGAGCCCCACATTGGGCTTTCTGCTCAGCAGCAAGTCTGCTTCTGCCTCTGCCTCTCCTTCTGTGATCTCTCTGGATCTCAGGCTCTCTCAAATAAATAAATAAATCTTTAAAAGAATAATATGAATATGAATTATATATTATATAACCACATATTCTGTACATGAATTATATATGTGAGTATATATATAAAACTATGTGCTCCAGTGAGCAATTGCAAACACACTTGACACAAATGAAAGATAGAATATTGCAGCAGAAAAACAAAAGATACAAAGAAGAACCGAATAGAAACACACACACACACACACACACACACACACACACACAGGCATTTGCTGCTGCCTTAGATAAAAACATCTGGAAACAACAGAACTGTCCAGCGTTATGATAATGGTTTGGTAACCAAGAGCATATCCATATAAGAAATATTTTGTAGTCATTTCATATTGACTACAAAATATTTCATTCCATCAATATGAAATGATGTTCAGAAAATATTATTTTTCTCCAGGGACTGTGGGTATGGAAGGAATGGGTATTGAGTATCCAAATGGCATGATTGGAAAGAGATAGTGATGATTAGACAACAATGTGAATATACTTAACGCCACTAAACTTTACACTTAAAAATGGTTAAAATGTTAATTTTACATTATATGAATTTCACCACAATAAAAAAAAGAAATATTTTATGATGTAAGAAAATACAACAAGAAATGCTATGTTAAAAATGAGGCTCTTCCCCCGAGCGGCCTGAGGTGACCTCCAGAGATGGTTCACTACTCGCTGAACCCAGAAAACCCTACAAAATCATGCAAGTCGAGAGGTTCAAATCTTCATGTTCACTTTAAGAACACACGTGAAACTGCCCAGGCCATCAAGGGTATGCATACTCGAAAAGCCACCAAGTATCTGAAAGATGTCACTTTGCAGAAGCAGTGTGTGCCATTCTGTCGCTGCAATGGTGGAGTTGGTAGGTGTGCGCAGGCCAAACAGTGGGGCTGGACAAGGGTTGGTGGCCCAAGAAGAGTGCTGAATTTTTACTGCACATGCTTAAAAATGCGGAGAGTAATGCTGAACTTAAAGGTTTAGATGTAGATTCTCTGGTCATTGAGCACATCCAGGTGAATAAAGCCCCCAAGATGCGACGTAGAACCTACAGGGCTCATGGCCGGATTAATCCATACATGAGCTCTCCCTGCCACATTGAGATGATTCTTACTGAAAAAGAGCAGATTGTTCCTAAACCAGAAGAGGAGGTTGCACAGAAGAAAAAGATCCCAGAAGAAACTGAAGAAACAAAAACTTACGGCCCGGGAGTAAATTCTGCATAGAATAAACGCAAATAAAAATTTTTAAAAATGAGGATGTTTGTATTTGTATTATAGGGAATCTGCCCCTACACTGTGTACTAATTCACAGCTGGTGATATGAATTAGAAATAATAAAACAATAATCTAAAGATGCCCAAGGTCCATGTATCTCATATATATCAAATCCTAATTTCCAGGGAAAACTTGTTTTTATTTTATTCAAAAATTATTTTAAGAATTAAATCTATAATTGATTTTAGTGCATGTCTCTGAGAAAGAACCATTCTTTTATTTTATTTATTTATTTTTTTAGAACCATTCTTTTAGATTATAGGTAGTATGCATGTATGTATGTATTTATTTATTTTTATTTATTATTTATCTATTTGTTTATTTATTTGGAGAGCCAAGCCGTGCAGCAGGGCAGAAGGAGAGAGAATTTCAAGCTGACTGCACTGAGCACAGGGCCTGACATAAGGCTCAATCTCATGACCCTGAGATCATGACCTGGGCTGAAATCAAGAGTTGGACACTTAACTGACTGAGGCACCCAGGCACCCCAAGATTATAGTTAGTCTTTAAATTAGGGCCTTGAGAAGAAATAATAATTACAATATAATCTCAAATGTGTCAAAGGAAAAAGAAAATAGACTCCAAACCCAAATGTACACAGAGATTTACTGAGAAGTTATCAACAGAAATCTTTGTAAGGTGAGATAAAACATGACTCATTATTTATTCTTTGTGTGTGTTATTTCAAGTTTCCTACATGGCTATAAGATGTACAGTCAATAACATAATTTACAAAAATTAGTAAGTAAATCAGTTGATGGATGCTTATGAAGACAAGAGATTTCCCGTTTTAAAACTTGAAAGTATCCCAAACCTCGACTTTTACTAAACTGAGTATCTTCCTTGTCATTGCAGCCAAATGTGTTCTGTTTATTCCAGAGTCAGTCAGAAAGTGAAAAAAATATACCTACCTTTGTTGGGGCAATAAGATGACAAATGGCCAACTCTCTCTCTTTTCCTGTTCCTTCTCTGCCCTAGCCCATTGCAACCACTGAATGTACGGGCTATTTTGGGTTTAGTCTCATAATCTGTATAGGTAGGGAGGCAGCTATAGAGGTCTTTAGGACTGTTTCTGTGGGACTGGCTTCTTTATTTTGATTTAACCTCTTCCTTACCACACAGACCTTCATGAAATCAGGCTCAGAGACTAAGACATTTTGGCCAACACTTCGGTTTGTGTGAAATACAGTCTCTCCTCTTGCTTACCATAAAATACCATGCCCACCTCCATCAGACTTCCATCGTATCTAATCATTTTTCTTGGTGTAAATCACTTCTCTCTGATGAGCCAATGTATTGCAAAGCCCAACCCAGTTTTCCATTATAATGTATCTCTATAACATTTATAGTTACATTTCGAGTGGTGAACTTCAAGCATATTTCCCCCCTTTTCTATTAGATAATAGAAACCATGAGGACACAGACTGAAGGTTAACCTTTGCTTACTACCTAGCACAGTGCCTGGTTTATCATAGGGTCTCGGCAATCCTGGTTCTCTTGCACTGGTTTCTTAAGTCCCACAGTTAACACACTTTCATAGAGCTGTTATAATGTGCAAGTTGGAAAAATGCCATTCAGAAAGAAAGGTATTTGAAAAGGAAGAGGGAAGAGGACTTCATAAGTCAATGAGCATGTTAACGTGTATGAGGGCAGAACTTGAAAAATAACAGGTTGGTCATGCTCTTTTCCAAAACACCTCCCAAATTCAGGGGCTGGAGAATTACTCGCTTAGGAAAGTTCCAAGATCCAAACCAAATGATAATTTTGTGCTGGATATTTCCCCTCCCTCCAGTTCCACGCTCTTCTTTACCAAGCTCTGTGCTCTGGGAGGCTGATTTTCATGGCCTTCATCAATGGACTCAACCTTCCCTCTGAGTTTCTATTGAATGAAGTCAATTGGGACCATTGGCACAAGATCTGAGAGTGAGGTCGTCAGGCTTATTTCCTTTCTACCTTGTTCCTCCATTCTTCCTTCCTCTACAGTTTGGCCATGTATTCCTACCGAAGGTCATGCTTGCTGTAAGGTAGCCCTCAAGCTCCGTTGGACTTTTGGTGAAGTTTTGTCTCCTTGCCCCTTCAAGCATGGGCTGACACAGCCCCTCTGTAGTTAAGCACGAGGCTCTATACCACCCGTTGCTGGTTTCCCTTAACCTTACTCACACTTTTATAAACAATGATTTACTTTTATTCAATACTTCATGACTGTCCCATGGGAGGCAGCCATGCGTGTCCTGCTAAGACTCCAAGCCACACTTCTCTTGATGTGGGGTAATTTTTTTTCCCCTTTATGCCTTTACTGAAGAGCTAAGCAGTGTCTGCTAGCCGGATGGCAATGATGGCTTCAAGATGAGGCTTCTTCACGAGATCTTGTGGGATGAGGAATGCTTTACAGCAGAAAAAAAGCATGTGAAGCCAGATGGGCACATTGAAGTCAATCAACATGCATAAAAGGCATGATCCCAGTGCTCACCCCAACCCTCAGTGATTTTTCTCATCTAAAGAAGTGTAGCTTTTAAAAAAAGATTTTATTTATTGAGAGAAAGAGAAAGCATATGTGTGAGAGAGAGAGCCTGAGCAGGGAGAGTGGCAGAGGGAGAGGGAGAAGCAGATTCCCCAGTGAGCAGGGACCCCGATGTGGGGCTTGATCCCAGGACCGCAGGATCATGACCTGAGGCAAAGACAGATGCTTAAATGACTGAGCCACCCAGGCACCCCTGAGGTTTGGCTTCTGAATAGCAATGGTAAGAGTCATAATACCAGTAAAAACAGTAATACTGATGCCTCTAATAACAACTCACATCTATCCACCACTTACCACATGTCAGGCACTTTAGTTGGATTATGTTCTTTAATCCTCCTCTGTGAGTAGACATCACTGTCATTTTCTTGGATGAGAAAACCAACCTCATTAATAATTGTATGTTGGTTATGTATTTTGGACATGCTGGTTTAGATATATCTTTTTTTTAAATTTTTATTTATTTATGATAGTCACAGAGAGAGAGAGAGAGAGAGGCAGAGACACAGGCAGAGGGAGAAGCAGGCTCCATGCACCGGGAGCCTGATGTGGGATTCGATCCCGGGTCTCCAGGATTGCGTCCTGGGCCAAAGGCAGGCGCCAAACCGCTGCGCCACCCAGGGATCCCGGTTTAGATATATCTTATTAAAATGAATTACAATGATTTTTTTTTTTTTTTTTTGCTTTTGAAGTCATGTCTACTACAGAATTTGAAATTGCACATTTGGCTTGCAAGATGTCTCCACTGGGCAGTGTTGGAGCTGAGTGGAGGCTATCTCATTAGCCTCGGTTGGGTCTACTGCTAAAACTGTACATCTGCAGCAATAACAAAGAAAGACCTTTGCTTTTGATAACATTTAGAGGGAGCAGCGGTGGAAGAAGGAACGAGACATGTTTCTGCGGCTTCGAGAAAACCACAGCTTTGCAGGTTTATCTTCACCAAGAGAGGGATCTGCTTTGTGGGGCTTCAGCATGTGCTTCTCTAAATATTCTGATGGTTGAATCCAGCCCAAAAGCAAACATTTCAAAGCCTTTGGCAGAAGCAGTTTAGAGAGAGGCATCCAAGCCATCAGGCCAACAGATGATGTTTACTTCTTGTGACGTAATAGTCAAGTCAAATTTTATTTCATAGCAGTTACTTTCATGTCCTGAGAATAGAAAAATCCCTTCAGATGACCAAAACACCCCTGCACAACCCAAATCCCATTAAATAAATCTGTGTCTGTGGAAAACAGTGATTCTTTCTTCCAGTCAAGACAGGTCTTTAACCTCCTGAGGTGCTTCTTACATTAGTAGGAGAGAGAAAGAGAGAGTGAGAGCGAGAGCATTTCTTTAAACAGACTGATAAGGCTTGGTTCAAAGGTATGCCACGGAGTTCAGGAGGGTGATTTGGAGAGCTCAGCGCCCTCCTGAAATGCTTGGCATGGGACAAAGACTGTTAGAAACAATAAGCAATGCTGCCTTACACAAAGGCTTGACATTTTCCAAAGTCCTTCTGCATCCATGATTTCACTGTACCACCCTCTACCCCCACCTCACCCCCCCACCCCCCTTCTTGGAGATGAAGAAACACAGCTCCAGCTCAGCGCTGCAGAGAAAGGAGAAGATTTGGAATCAGTGCTTGCACTTAAATCTCTGCTTTTCTAGCTGTGTGACCCTGGGCAAGTTACTGAACTTCTCTAAGCGTCCTTTGACCTATTTGCAAAATGTGGCTAGTACAGACTCAAAAGGCTATATGATTTCATTTATATGACATTTTAGAAAAGACAGAACTATAAGGACAGAGGATTCTTAGTTCCAGGGATTAGTGCTGGGTTGGGGGAGGTTGTGATGAGAAAAGTTTAGCACAAGGGGAAGGTTTGAGGTGAAAGAACTGCTTTGTATCTTCACTGTGGAGATCATACAACTAGATGCATTTATGAAAACTCTTAGAACTAACTGTATGGGCGAAAAATAAGTGAATTTTACAGAATGTAAATTTTAAGACATTTAGGCAGTTAAAAATGGGCTAATAAAATGTGTCTCTCAGGGTTGTTGTGGCATCTGAGTTTACACAGTAAATAGTAGGGTGACGAGTGAAACTATTCATTTTTCATCCTAACTTGCTCTTTCGAAGCTTATAGCTGCTGGAGAGAAAGACAAGAAATAGAACCAACCAAATTTAATTTCAACTCTTCAAACTGCTGACAAAGAAACAGGGCAGTGAGTTTACCAGTAAGAAAACTTGACAGTCTTCTTTGCCCTCTCCACTTGCCCATTTTATCTTCCACCGGTGGCCCCTTCCCTGCCCCACCAACTCTAAACTTTCTCACCAAGTTTCACACAGATCTAGTTGTTTCTTGGTTATTTGTTTCAGGCACGCTGCCAGCTGGCTTGATCTGCCTCCTGCTACAGAAAACAAATCTCTCCTCCATTTCTCATGTGTTACCAGCCTAACAAATAAACTACTGTCTACGTCTTACACTGATTCCTGCAAACAACCCAGGCCTTCCCACGTGGAGTGCTTTCCACAGGCTGGGATTTTTGAAAAGATGAAATATAACAGACTGGCAGCAGTGTGGTCCTTGGAACTGGCCGAGGGTATTTTTAGCTGCTAGGGTTTCATTAATGGCACTGGCTGCCGTTGGCCATTGCTGGTGGATTCCTCTGTCTTGCTGAGGGGAGTGTGTGGCTTTGAAATAGAATTAAGTCTGCCTGAAGGGTCCCAGCTCTGGTTCTCAGGGATTTCATAGTCACGTCTTCATTTTTAGGATGCTCTGAATTTTAGAGGCCTTTGTGGTGGGGATGCAAGGAGAGAAGTGGTTTCCCCACCCTCTCCACGACATGAGTTCCTTTCTGCCATTGCCCGGTAGATCAGCCCAAGCTTTACAGCTTCTTCTCCTCACCCCATGCCCAGATGAGGAGTTTTAAGACCCTGGCATCCTTCCTTGTGAAAGAGAGCTGAGGATTTAGACCTAGAACACTAGAAACAAGGAAAATGGGAGCTGGGTTGCAGAGGGTTCTCATTAGGTGTGCCCTCAAATGCCTTGACATATTGTGATCTTCCTATCAACAGAGGCATTCAAGAGGAGGATGGACTTGGGAGAAATTTTGCTGCATCCCAGAGGAGCTGGTGCTTTCAAAGTTCCCCTAAGCTCAAGAGTCCGTGAATCCACATGGCTGCTTGACTTGAAAAGTCAGATGCTGACCCAGGGAAGGTGTGGAATCAAACTCTCCTGGAAATTAGATGACACAGTACTGGGCTAGATACCTTCTGTCTGTTCCTCTGGCTCTACTTTCCACTCTTCTAGAGTCTTCTGTGTTCTGGGAGGCTGACAGAAATGCATTACATCCACAGGCTCTGGGTCCCCAGGCTTCCAGGTGAATCTGGCCACATGGGACCCCAGAAGGGTGATCTAAGGGAGGGAGAGAAGTGAGGCTAGGGTTATATTCCCTTGACTCTCCTGCTATGGATGAGACACAGAATGGATGCGCTCCTTGGACAAATATGGTTGTCTGTCTTTCCGTTCTATTTCCTCCTCATGTCCTGTCAGGCCTAGTCGAGTTCTGTTCTTACCCTGAGTCATTACCCAGCATTTCTCTACATCTGCCTGCACCCTTGCAAACCGTCCTTCTGCTACACTTGCCTCAAGTGATTCCAACTGGGTAGACCATCTCTTTCCTGGCAGGGCCCCAACTGACACAAATATTAATACAGACCTACCCAGTGTGATGAAGAAGATGACACAGTTCTTGCCCTCAACTGCTTTCCACAGTGGTTATGGAGATAAGACGAAGATCTTGGGAGGGGGGGAATGGACACATTTTTGTTGTGGTGGCTGTTGACTACGTGAGCTCTTGTAACCCTAGGAGACGAGAACCCTGCCTAGATACGTCAGCCAACAAGACTAAATTCAGCTAAAAATAAAACAAACCAACTCTTACATGAATTCAATCGAACAAATGTCTTCTTTTTTGGCTTTCTGACAAGACAGATTGACCGAATGTTCCTTCTGGACTGGTTGTTTTGGCATGGTGTTCAGACACGGCCTCTGACAGCATCTGCGTAATGACAAGGTTGACTTTGGAGGACTTGTGCACAATGGGGACCGGTGGTTTCTGGCAGCCACGGAGTGACCTGGGAGGGTCAGAATGAGAACACACATGTTGGGGCTGGATCCCAGGATAAGGTAAGAATACTGCCCTGGGGGACCCCTACAGCTGCCTGGTCATGAAGCGGAACGAGGCTGAATTCCCTCATGAGGGAAGCACCTGCAGAATCATTAATAAGATCAGGAAACCAGTGCCCTTTCAGGGAGGAGCGCCTCGGGGAGGAAAAATGTGCTCACGTATTCATGAAGGGGCACGTGAAGAAGTCCAAGAGGCTACACACCATGGTTTATGGAACTGGGCAAAGGGCTTTGCATAGAGTGGGAGCATAAACACTTGTATGTGGATACTTTGGTTTTTCTGTCAAGCTCTCTGTTTCCCTTTAGGTTAACACTGATCAAGTCAGGGTTGTGCCACATTTGTTCCCTTTATCTCCAGGCCTCAACACAATATCTGACACATAGAAAGTGTTTAACAAATAATTGTTGAATGAGAGTGGAATTGATATGCCTTCCTCACCTGTGAGGCCACATTCCTCTTCCTGCTCCAACTGCATAATCCTGATGTCTGATCTCTCATCGGTGTTTTTCTAAGGAGTTGTACCTCCTGGGGTAAGTCTGAGAATCCCAGGGGTGTTTACTGGCATAAGGGGTCATTCTTAATTACTGTCCTCTGCAGAGAAAACCCTAGAAGATGTGAGTCTACACATGAAGCTCATATTATGCTCCTATTTTTGTCACCACGGTTGCATAGTGCGGCTCTTGAAAGCAGGA
This sequence comes from Canis lupus dingo, assembly GCF_003254725.2. Classification (NCBI taxonomy): domain Eukaryota; kingdom Metazoa; phylum Chordata; class Mammalia; order Carnivora; family Canidae; genus Canis; species Canis lupus. Next base: position 24,956,148 of record NC_064262.1, on the reverse strand, counting down.
GGTCTAGAAACGTGGAATCATCTTAGACCAACACAGAAAATTGTTTGGTTGTCAATATTTTTTGGCACAGCAGCAGTCTCACTGGGTCTTAGAAATGGGGGAAATGAAGACTTTCTCTCCTCTGGTAACATTTACCATGTCCTGTTCTATCCAATCTAGAGGAGTGCCAGACTCTTCTCTCCTAGTTACTTTCAATCCCTTAACCTTGCAACTAAACTGTTTTCTTCATTGTGCTTGTGGCTACCTGAAATCACATTTATTTATTATTGAGGGCACAAGGGCAGGGACAAGAGTATCCCACCACGTAGAATGTGCTAAGCACATATTAGGTATGTAATAAGCTTTGTTGAATAAATGAATGAATGAGTGATTTTACAGTATTAAATGGTATTCTATTGGGATATGAGCTCCTCCAAATATATGCAATTCTTCAGTACACAGCTCTTTTGATATATAAACATTCATCCATTCGGATAAGGAGGGATTTCTAATTTTTCTGTTTCTAATGGAGATTTCTAATTTCTAATTTCATCCATATATCATGTTTGGAACTAATCTTCCCTCATGAAAAACATGATCTTGGCTTTGAGGTGAACCAACAGGAAAGTCTATCTTATCCCTTATGATGAATTCCCTTCTACATAGCCCAGCCTTTTCTGCTCTACCCTAGTTCATCAGAAATACTATAAGGTTGGGGTCCCTGGTGGCTCAGTTGGTTATGCATCTGGCTCTTGATTTTGGCTCAGGTCATGAAGTCAGGGTCATGAGGTTGAGCCCTACATTGGGCGTGGAGCCTGCTTAAGGTTCTCTTTCCCTCTTTCTCTGCCTCTCCCCTTCCCACCATCCAACCTCCACTCATGCACTCTTTAAGAAAGAAATACCATAAGATTGAGCCTCAGAAAGTGGAGGGTTATCACCACTTTCTTCTCAAGATTCCCTTTGGTTCCTAAGTCAGAGATGACCACTTGTCTTTCAAAATCATTTGGTTATTTTTCTGGGCCTAGAGGTGGACTATGTTTCCCATTCTTACATGCAGGTAAGTGTAGCCACATGACTGAATCCTGCCCAATGTAATGTGGACAGAAGTGAGGTCCATAGAAAGCTCCTCTCTCTCTTCCTCTGTCTGTCTACTAGATTCAGAAGTTGTCTCTAAAAGAGAGAAAGAGCCTGGGTCTCTAATGTGGTCCCCCTAAAAATGAATTTCTATGTGAGAGAGAAATAAAAGATTGCATTGAACCACTAAGATGTTCAGGTTCATGTTACGGTAGGTAGTTAGTTATGCTAACTAAGAGAGTTCCTACACAAATGTGTCCATCAGCCTGAAGCATTCTGTGAACTTTATAGGCCAGGAGACATGGGGAAATGCTAGCCTTTCTCAAACCACAACAAAGAGGCTTTATTGCCCTATGTCTGCTGACACCAAAGGACCACTCTGAGTTCTCCCCAAGAAAAGAAAGTGTGACTGGATGTTTCCATCACTACAAAGCTTCTGGCAATGACTATTTGGAAAAAAAATGTTTTTAAGTTTCATCAAACTGCGACCTCACTGCAAATGAATAGATGTACAAACTCTTAGTGATGGAAACACTTGCTATGGGAGAAAACTGTATGACACAGTGAATAGCATTTCTGGATGAAAAGAGATCAACCTGGTTCCAGCCCTTACGGTTCTGCCCTAACCAGCTGTGAGAAGCCTGGACCTCTCTCTAGGCTTCATGAGGGTATTGAAAGGACCAAGAAAGACAAACTACTTAAAATAGATCCAGGTTCTGTAAATACTAATGAGATAAGCAATTTGATTCAACAGACCTTGTTGAAAATTTGATGGAGGGAGTTGAGATAAATGAGATAAGACAGGGCAGCCCGGGTGGCTCAGCGGTTTGGCGCCGCCTTTGGACGGGGGTGTGATCCTGGAGACCTGGGATCAGGTCCCATGTCGGGCTCCCTGCATGGAGCCTGCTTCTCCCTCTGCCTGTGTCTCTGCCTCTCTCTCTCTCTGTGTCTCTCATGAATAAATAAATAAAATCTTAAAAAAAAAAAAAGAGATAAGACATAGTCTGCTCTCTGGGAGACACATTCTCCCCATGCTTCTTTTTAGGGGAGAAGATAACTTTTCCAGATGGTTCCCAGCAGATATTTCTTTGTTTTCCATTAGGCAGAACTGGGTTACATGCTCATCTATGAACCAATCAATGGATAAGGGGATAAGCATTATTGAATTAAACTGGAGGAAACAAATACTTGAATAACAAATTATACCCCTGACAGGACCAAATGATAGTGAACTATCAGTAGTGTGATCAGGGTATATAAAAGAAGTGATTAACTCTGACCTCGAGAACGAGAAAAATTTCTATAGTGTTTGTAATGTTCTTAGGAAAAAAAAAGCGAAATTCATGAACAAAGTTATATGTGATTACAAAGTTATATATGATTTGTCCTCCCCCCTTTTACCTATTTGACCTTATCTCTTGCCAATCCATAAAAAATATTTTATACTTCAGCCATAGCCACCAATTTTGAATTTTTAAATTGCCATAATCTCCCCTCCAAGTCTCTCACCCTCCTTTATCACCTCTCCTCCTATTACATAATGTGTACATATCATTCCTGTTTTAGCTTGTGAGTCACTTCCTCCAGGAAGCCTTCTTAGATTCCCAGTCCACATTAGATACCCTTTGTGCCATTTAGCATGCTACTGCCTATATGTAACAGATACGAAAATACAGTGGTATCATCACCTAACAAGAAATCTGGAGATATACAGATATAGGATTGGTTCTATGAAATAATAATATCAACACTTAGATTCATGTTCTACAATGCTCTTGGCTTTTACTTCATGGTCACAAGATGGCTATTGTAGCCCTGAATCATGCCTTCCCAGGAAAGAAACGAGCAGAAAGGGAAGAAAACACTTCTCTGTGATGATCTTAATCTTCAAGGAAAATCCTGTTTTAGAAGACCTTTGAAGGCTTTCCCTCATGTCTCACCGGCCAGAAGGAGCTCATATGTACAAGCCCTAGCTGCAGTGGAGGCTGGAGAGTGAGCGTCTGGCATTTCTAGGCTGGGACCCTCTGCAAGCATGGAAGAAATGTGAAGGTCTTGACTGTTGAGTAAGCCAATGACAGATCCTCCCTCTAGACTTCCACAGCCCCCAGTCCTCTCTCAGGTCTCTCATTACATGGTATGTAATTGCTTACTTGATCACATCCACTTGCCTACAATCTTTGTTAGGGAAGGACAATTGCACTGAATAAGTGGAAAGTAAACAAACATTATTACTACCAACACTTCCAATAACAAAACCACAAATTGAAATGACTTCAGTCTGTGAGTAGCTGTGTTTATAACTCTTTAATGACTGGTGGCTCTTGGTGAAATCCTAATAGGTAAGATCTCAACTTCAAGGTCTATTAAGACAAAACAAAACAAAGAACAATTCCCAAATCTCAAATGGGTGGTAAGATGAGGCAGGGATAGTGAAGCATAGAGTTTGAGAGCTCATAGGCAGAGAGACCAGAGCTGGCCTGGAGGAAACCAAATAGGAATGGGTATCATTTGGGATTCTTTTGGCCCCGGGAAACAGAAAATTCAAGTTAGTTTACATAATAAAGAACACTTACTTTCTCAATAACAGAAAGTCTCCTGGCAAGGCAGCTGCAGGTTTTATTATGCTTTGTTATCCGTAGTTTAGCATCCCCCAGGGTTCAAGATGGATACCACAGTTCCAAGCTGTATACCCACAAGACCCACACAAGGACACATTTTCCCGTTTGCCTCTTTTTAAGGGAGAGGGTATCTTTTCCTGAAGCTTCCCCACAGATTTTTCTTTATTTTTCATGAGGCGGCCCTGGGTTACATGCTCATCCATAAACTCACTGCAACAATGAATGGGATGATCATCACTGAATTAAACCAAGTAAGATTTATCTTTGCTACATGGAGAACTCCAACAAAATTAGTGGCTCTTCTTCAAGGAAAAAGAAAGCAGGAGTTGGAATGGCTGTTAGACAAGCAACCAATGACATTTGTTATAAATGGCTCCCTTGGACCCAAGGAAATTCCAACTTTGGAATGAGTAAGTCATACAAAGCCAAGTCTCAAACCACACCTGGCACTGCAAAAAGAAACCTCTTCAAATGAAAGAACAGCCTAGGTCACGATGTTTGTCAACTGGTTTCTTCCACTGTACAGAGATACAGAGATTCATATCAGTACTTTAGCAAGAATAAAGAGTAATTTCTTACATTCATACCTTCTGTGTTACTTCTTGCAGAGGGGCCAGTTTAGTTATCTCTAAACACCAAGAGTCATAAACCCTGAACTATCCTAGAAAAGTAAGATGCTGGCATTCACTCTGTACTCCTATGGTTTAAGTCTGGCTGGGCCCTCGCCTCCTACTTTTTTTTTTTTTTTCCTCGCCTCCTACTTAATTGGTGTCTGAACATTTCGATCTCATCCCTTACCGAAAGACTTCCTCGTTCCAGATGTGGAACGTGTTTTGATTGGTCCCAACCTGTGAGGCAACACCTTCTTTAAAAGTTGTTAAACCAAGAGGAGGTGTTTGCCCGCCAGGTCAGAGCAAAACAGTTTCAGAGTGGGTTTTGGTTCAACTGGTCTGAAGGGACGATTAATGGAAGCTAGGAACTCCTTCTAAGCCAGAATTTTTCCTGTAGACACTGAATTATTCTTCTGTCTGGTCATCTGGGTCCTTTCTATGGGATGTTTTGAGGTTCTGAGTCAGAAGTCGGCAGACCAGAGTTGGTCGGCCAAATCTGGCCTGCCACCTGTTTTTGTAAATAAAGTTTTATTGGGATACAGCCACATTCAATTGGTTGCGCCTTGTCTGCAGCTGCTTTTGAGTAACCATGGCAGACTTGAGTAGTTGCCACAGAGACCCTATGGCCCACAAAGCTTGAAATATTTACTTTCTGTCCCTTTACAGAAAAGTTTACTGAGCTTCGTCTGAGAGGGGAAGAACAAATGAGAAGCAAGGAAGCCATAAGCAAGACAGATGCCCAAGCTCATATAAATAAATACTAAATAAAAGTTGCAAAGAAATTAGAATGGATTCAGATGGTTTGGAACAGGCCACAGTGGGTCAAACCAGTCCTTACTGGGATTTTATTCAGCCCTGATATATATGGGCACTTCACAGGGAGCTGAAGCGGTGGCATGTCTCCCTGGGAAGAAGCACTTCACTCCAGAAGTGTTTGTGTTCCCAAATGTGAAACCTGGAGGTGGTTTTCTAAACTGTCCAGTTTAACTGCTCCAGTCGGGAGTGTTTTGCAATCTGACACACACATCCATCAGAGTTGTTCCACGGAGCCCCTGGACTGGCCGTAAAACACTCAGCCGCAGACCTCCTTCGTTTTCAAACAGGAGCCGAAGAAAGACCACAAGAGAAACCTGTTTATACGATTCAGATTTTCTTAGTAACATAAGGCAGACGTCAGACAAGTCTTCATCACTAACTGTAAGAATGGATTTCTCGTGAGACCCAAGGCAGACAGAGTTATCTGTTTGGGGTTCTGGTTTCTTACCTTTCTAAACCAAAAATAAGAAAAGGTAAAATAAAATTATTAAAGATGATAATTATTACTCTTACTTTAGACATCATGTGAGGCACTTTATGTATACTATCTCAGTTGATTTCACAATGATACGTAGAAGAGGATATTATTACTATATTATCTCCTTTTTATCAATGAGGATGCTAAGGTCCAGCACAGGGCTTTCCAAACCTGGAAGGCTTGTTAAAACACAGATGCCTGGTCCCGGCCCTAGAGCTTTCCGTTCAGCCAGGCCAGGGTGAGGCCTGAGAGTCTGTGTTTCTACCGAGGTCCTGGTGGTGCTGACTCTGCTGGTCCTGGCCACATGGTAAGTACAATGGCTGGGCATTTAAGTGAACAACCTAGACGCCTGATCACTGTGGCAGGGTCAGTTCTCAAACCCAGGTTTGCGAATGTGACTATATCCATTCTGTTAATCATTTTTGATAATCTGCTTCCCATGAACTGGAAAAAGAATGAGCAAATGGCATTCGAACACACACTCTAGAAATCCTGTAAAAAACTCAATGGGTATAATTTCCCAAATGACACAAGTCTTTCTCATTTGGGGACTTGGCATTTTTAGCCACCTTGGGAAGGGATGTTTGGATACTATACAGCCACAATGCCCTATAAATGATCCAATTGGCACATTACTTTGGCCTTGCATAGTAGGTCCCACAAAATTACCAATTTTAAGAAGACTTATCCAAATAACCACACCCTCATGCCTTTTTATGTACTTTTAGGACTTGAGAAAGAGATGATTGCCACACATGATCTTGCTTCAATAGTTTCAGCTCTATACATCATACTTTCTCTTCCCATCTGAAGGGAAATTGTTTAAAGGGATTATGTTTTGCTGTTCTAATATCCTAATGTTGTATCGTACCTGAGTATACAATATTCAAAGTTCTACAGTATATAGAGCATCTGGATAGTTTGACATAGTGTTAAGAATGTGGGTTTTGCTCTCCAACTTTGTGTCCATGTACAACATTAGCGTCTACTATGTGGCTTTGCTCAAGTTCCTAAACTGTTTCCTTATTAATAAAATGGAAATCAAAACACCCCCATAAGGTTGCTTTGAGTATTCAGTGTAAGGTACTTAGCCTTGCATATGAGGAGGTCTGAAAACAATAATTATAAATTATTATATATAAAACTATAATCATAATCATATTTAGAGATAATATCATATAATTACGTATTAATATTAATCAATACTTTAACATTATTACTTATATTACTATATAATTACTAATTAATTATGTAATATAACCATTAATTATGAACTATAATATTAACATATCAATTATATAATTATATATGATATATGTTATACAGTTATATGTAATTATGTAGTTATAGATTATTACTTAAGCTCTAGAGAATCTATTAACTAAATGCATATTTTAATCTGGTGTTTTAGCAGGGGCCCTGGCAGTGTTAGTCAATATATGTCAGCTTCAGGCAAAAATTCAGTAAACAAGTTTCCATGCTCATTAGTCCTGGGAAAGGGGAACTTTGCTCAGATTATTTTCCTTCTGGAGTAGTCTCTTCACTCTTTGCCTATCCAGGCTTCAGGTCTTTCCTCTGCTCTAAGACCTTCCCAGACCATGGCCACACTACCTTTTAGATTCATTATGCAAATTAGTTTATACTTTTCTATATTTTTTCTTGCATATAAACTTCTCCAAAATGTACTCTCCTGTTAAGATTTTTATCTTATTTAATTTATGTGCTCATTTATTGGCTTATCCACTAAAAGGAACTGTCTGGGGAAGAGACTGTCTTCATCTCTGCTGAGACACCAACATCTACCACACTGCCACATAGACCTCAGTCTGTTGAAAGAAGGGATTAACTTTTTTGAACTCGATGTTCCAGTAGATGAAGTGATCCAAACAAACCCAGAGAGGGGAAGCTGTGAGCCCATGTCATCTGCAGGCCCAGTGGGGGAAGGGCACATGCTCCTTGAACAGCCCTCACCACTGGGCACCGGAGATGTATCATGTGATCCGCAAGACCCATTCCTCAAACCTGTGGGTCCCACACACTTCCCCTTCTGTACCATTGGTCCCCCGCATGGAATGGCCTCTGTCCCCCAAGCTCCCTGCGACGTCTCCACTCTGCCTGCCCCTCTTGCCTGCAACAGCCATGGGGTCCCCATTACCCCAGAATATACTCTCCTCGGGGGCAGTTATTCATGTCTTACTTTGTACTGGCCACATCACTTGATAAATACTTGAAGATGAGGGTGGGGAAATAGAATGAATGTAAATGTATTCTTTGAGAAGGAAGGAGGGTCTAAATGGTGAAGCAAAACAGGGTAAGTCCTTGCAGAATAATCACCAGTCCTATGTTAAAAATAATGCTGCTTTCAATCCAGTGCAAGGAAGATGCTTACTTAGGCGGTATAGCTCTGAGCAGGTTAGAGAGAAAAATAAGGAGGCTGTTCTATGCCTACAGCAACAGCACACAATTTGACACATGCTGGAGATGGGTGGCATAAACATTTCTTAAGGCAGGTCTTATAAAGGGGCTATAGTCCTAAACTCTCCTCCTGTTTGACAAAGTTACTGTGTTTTGACTTTGGGCTAGATTAAAATGTCACGTGAGTTTAGCAGCTGAACTTTGGATATCCTAAAGATGGGCATTAGGACATACTCTAGGAAGCACAGTGAGTTTTCAAACTATCCTAAGGTTTTATATCTTAATCCTAACACATGACTCTATATCCAGAGAATTTTCAACTAACTTGATTGAAATACTGGTATGTAACTAGGAAACTGGAATAGCTGGGGCCAATGATTATGTGAACACGTGAGAAAATCAATAATACCTCCTGGGTTGATGTGATGGTGTTGTCCTGACTCACTTGAATCAGTTTTCTGACCTATCTTGACTTCTTTACCAATAGTCACAGGAGAGAAAAGTCCCATTTCATGTGACAACCATTAAGTAGGGTAGTTCTTCTCAAACTGTAATGTGCTCACAAATGACCTAGGGATATTGTTCAAATGTAGATTCTGACTCAGTAAGTTGAGGCAACCTGCAAGTCTGCATTTCTAACATCCCAGGTCATGCCGATTCTTCTGGTTCAAGAAGCACACTTTCAGGAGCAAGTAGGTAGAAGACAGTGGACCAACCAGCCTGAGTGCCACCAGAAGCATATGCGTTATTCTAAAGGGCATAGGCACAAGAGCCTTCTAGAAATGAAGACCTTACGACAAGCATCCTATCCACTGTGTCTTATCAGAGATGTGAGATTTGTTAGCCCAAAGTACACACTTTCCTCTTAAAATCTGCAAAGCAATGACTCTGAGAAGTTGCTAGTTAAGAGGATGGAAAATGAGTGGGATTACAGGAAGTCATGAGCTCTAGAATCAGACAACTGAGGTCTGACTCCCAGCTCTGCCACTCACTCACCAGCTGTGACTTCGGGCAAGTTGCCTTCTCTTCCTACGCCTCAGTTTCCAGAGCTGGAAAGTTGGGATAATAATACTCACAGGACTGTTTGTAAGGACTAAAGAAAGAACACATGAACTTCATTCATGTGGGGCACAGATTGATCAATAAATAATAGCTTCTATTTTTTCCTGAGTTAATCAACTAGGGTGTTGGAGCGCTTGCCTAGTGAACACTACCCAGGTGCTCCCAGGAAAGAGAAGGTGAGGAAGAGAGAAGGAGGAGGTGGAGGAGGACAAGGAGCTACAATCAGTTCTCAAGTAAATTCTAAAATCTACCTGGTGAGGCAAACACATGCACATGTGGAATGATTTAATATTTCCATAGTAACACGCCAAGATGCATCACAAGCAGAGTTCTACAGAACGCATAAGCCATTTGGAGAAAGTAAATGTTTAAAATGATATTGCTAGAGACAGGAGAACTAAAGGAGTCACTAGACAAAGTCAGGACTGTATAAACTTAAAAAAAATTAGTCTCATTCTTTAGCAGGATATTGACAAGAGCTGCTGTCATATGGAAACTATTTTTTTTTTAAACACCTGGCAGGACTAATTTGGGGGATTAATTTCTTTTTTCATGCGGATTCAACACACAACAAACTACAAGGTGTGTCTGAGATGCAAGCCTGGTCAGAGATTAGATCACATAAGATAAATTACCGTAATTCCCCTATTATTTCTGATTACGGTTTGAATAGGACTTTGGGTCACAAGCCACCATTTGCAAAGAACCCAAAGAAAATTTCGTAAAGTTCACAGCATCTCTGAAGGCTGTTTTGATACTTTTTCTCAGAAAGGCAACCCTTCAAAAATATTGAATAAAATCTTATTACTTTCATAAAATTCCTTCATTAGCTTATTAAAATTTTTTTTAATTAAAGTCTTTTTCCGTTTGCTTATTTTGTGATTAAATGTGACGATTTTCCTGGTTCCACAGACCAGCCTGGCTGCGTGCGACCATGAGACAGACTTGTAGCTCCTGAGAAGATGGAAATAGGAGAGTTCAGGGAACGAGCACGGTAGACGTGATTGCTCTGGTCACTGTCTGAACCTGTGGAGGAGACCATCAGTCTTCCCCGGAGACCAGAGCACAGGAGACCTCACACTATGGCTGCTTCTCCATTTGATTCCATCTACTAGATGGGATGATGCATAGCTATTTCAGGTAAGTTTTTCAGATTAGTGGTTTAGAGTCATTGTTTTAGTTTTATTAAGGAAAATGTTAAATGTTCTAAAAATAAAGCAGTTATTTTCATTACCTCTTCTTTCTCTTAGTATTTTGAGGTCCTATATGCAGCTTCTATCTCCTCCTTTATCAGGGAACTGCCTATAGCATCACCTGGATATTCAGCAGGCACTGCTAACTTAGGTAAGCTCTCCTGGCACATATTGATGAAGAATCTGTTGGGTGGTAAACTGGCAGAAACACGGTCCCTGACCTCAAAGAGCGGAGTTTTAAAAGGGCAGACTCAGGGTGCCTGGGTGGCTCAGAGGTTGAACGTCTGCCTTTGGCTTAGGTCATGATCCTGGGGTCCTGGGATCGAGTCCCACATCGGGCTCCCTACGGGGAGCCTGCTTCTCCCTCTGCCTGTGTCTCTGCCTCTCTCTCTGTGTCTCTCATAAATAAATAAATAAAATCTTTAAAAAGAAGAAAAAATAAATAAAAGAGAGACTCAAAATATGTCATTTCAAAACAATAGGGTAGCTACCAAGTCAGAATTATCCCCAGGGTGCCATGGGAAGCGTGGAAGAGGGAACCTGCTTTTGGAAGGAGAAAAAGTGGAGGAGACAGTGTCTAAACTTAGTCCTGAATTGCACATACTTTGAGTGCAATTGAGCTCTATGAGCCTTAGTTTCCTCATTTGTGCAATGGTTATAGTAATAATCATCTACCTTTAGGTCAATGTGGGAATAGGAAAGTTAACATACGCACATAATTAATTTGACCAATGCAATGCCCAACATATAGAATTTATATGAGCCGAGTTGTACACTGAGTGGAAGCTGCAGTTTGAACTACATGGTGACAGTCTTGTGTCTGTGCTCTGAATCACAGTGCTATCCTGTGAAGGTTGGGAGAGATGACAAAGCGTGTGCAGGAAGAGGGAAGAGTGTTGCAAAGGTATAGATAGGTGAAATGGTACAGATAATGAAGGAGACACCAAAAGTCCTGACTTACTAGAGTGTATGTAAGGTCCAAGGCAGAGGGTGTCAGGAGATGAGGCTGGAGCATCAGCAGAGCCTGGGACACAGAAAGACCCATAGCCATTCTAAGGAGCTTGATCTGCATCATCCGAGCAATAAGTTTCTTTCTTTCTTTCTTTCTTTCTTTCTTTCTTTCTTTCTTTCTTTCTTCTTTCTTTCTTCTTTCTTTCTTTCTTTCTTCCTTTCTTTCTTTCTTTCTTTCTTTCTTTCTTCCTTTCTTTCTTTCTTTTTTTTTTTTTTGATTTTATTTACTTATTCATGAGAGGTGCAGAGAGAGAGAGAGAGAGAGAGAGAGAGGCAGAGACACCGGCAGAGGGAGGAGCAGGCTCCATGCAGGGAGCCCGATGTAGGACTCGATCCCAGGACCCCTGAGCCAAAGGCAGATGCTCAACCACTGAACCACCCAGGCATCCCTGAGCAATGGGTTTCAAGCAGAGGGTGCAGGTGGTGTGTGTCAGGGGAACAAGTAGAACTCGTTTTGAGACATCACTCTTGCCACTCTTGAGTGGCAACAGGATGAGGCTGCGGGCAGAGCAGCTGAAAGTAGCATGAGCTGTTGGACTACAGATAAACAGGAGCTAACACCACTGGAGAGCAGTGATAAGCTTTGAGAAACACAGAGGCTGACTGGCTGGGCCTGGAGGTGGCCTCTGGCGAGGCCTGCCCTGACATTCATGCTCTTGTGTAGCTTCCTCTTGCCCTGTACCAGAGGGGCCCATTGTGACCAATGGCGTATGGTAGAAATGGTGCTAGGTCACTCTTGCAATTAGGTTACAAAAGAGTATGCCTTGCATTCAAGCTCTTTCTCTCGGATCACTCGCTGTTGGAGAGGCCCGCATGGCAGGGGACTGAGGCCTCCAGCCAACAGCTGGAGAGCACCTGTGGTCTGCCAACAACAGGAGTGAGCTGGGAAGCAGCTCCTCCCTCCAGATCCAGCTGAGCCTTGAGGTGCCTGCACCTCCGGCTGGCAGTTTGACGGCTGCCCCCGACAGACTTTCTCTACTAAGTCCCGGCCTCATGCCTGACCCTCAGGAATTGCGTGCGATAATAAATAGTTGTTTTCTCATGCTGCCTAAATTTGAGTGTAATTCGTGATGCAACAGCAAGTTCAGTAACTCAAGGAATGGCAGGAAATGGCAGAGGTCTGTGATGATGTCCAGGTTCGGGTGGCTGAGTGGACAGGAGTGTCAGCAACTGAACCAGGCCCAGGGCCAATCTGAACTCGTAGCTTTACACTGATTGAAGTTGATCTTCATAAAGTACCATCTGCCACTGTCTTATTTATTTATTTATTTATTTATTTATTTATTTATTTATTCTTAATTTTTTAAATAAATTTATTTTTTATTGGTGTTCAATTTGCCAACATATAGAATAACATCAAGTGCTCATCCCATCAAGTTGCCACTGTCTTTTTCAAATGAAGTCTAAGCTCCTGAAGCTTGTGTTCAAATCTCCCCATTCTTTCCCCGATTCATCGGCTCACCTCCTTCCCCTCACATCCCCAGCCTTTACCCTGCATCTCATCCCTCCTGCTACGACTGGCCAAACCTTTGCTCCTACTGTTTCTGCCTCCTGCAAAGCTTTCTACTTTTTTTTTTTTTTAAAGATTTTATTTATTTATTTTTTATTTATTGTTTTATTTATTTATTTATTTTTTTTTAATTTATTTTTTATTGGTGTTCAATTTACTAACATACAGAATAACCCCCAGTGCCCGTCACCCATTCACTCCCACCCCCCGCCCTCCTCCCCTTCTACCACCCCTAGTTCGTTTCCCAGAGTTAGCAGTCTTTACGTTCTGTCTCCCTTTCTGATATTTCCCACACATTTCTTCTCCCAGCTTTCTACTTTTGGTCAGGCTTTCGGCTCTCTGTCCATAGCCTGTTTTGACACTTACTTCTTTCCTGAAAACTTTTTGTATCTAAGTAACTAAATATGACTTGGCTTTCCTTTGAGGTCCTCACAGGACATTTATATCTTTTTGGTGGCACTTGGATTACTTGCGTATGAGTGTTCTTGCCTTTTCTCTTACTGGACCTTGAACTTTTCTTGGTTGGGGCTATGTCTTACTCATCTTTGCCTGGCACATGGAAGAGTGCCCAATAAATGTTTGATGAGCAAATGAATTTGCTTTCTTGGCTAAGCCTCCCTAAACTGGTCAGCTTCCCATGATTTGCTATGCTCTTTCTTAATCTCTTTGGTCAAAATTTTATCATCCAGCTACATAAATAAACTACATGAATAAAATAAGCAAATGAATATAATCTACTGTATTTGCATCAAAGTCGGTGTCACTGTGATCTATGTCAAATAGAAAGAAAAATAAAAACCAATTTAATACTTAGTGGTCTGGAAAAATCAAATCTGTTGATACACATGGATAAAAAGTTTTTAGCAACCCAAATCTACCATTTGCAGACCACTTCCTATGTTCCTGGCTGTACAACTCTCATAAATGCTATCTTTAATTCTCACAAGAAATCTAAGATCCTGGAACTATCATCAATTTCCGTTTTAGGAATTGAGAACTTACAGTGTAAACAAGTTGAGTTTCTTGCCTAACGTTGCAGCAGTAGCAGAGGAGTAGTTGGAACTTGAACTAGAATCTATACTACCATTAAATGCTCCTTCCATACTACCATTGCTGTAGGGTGGCCTTAGTTTTGTACATGTTTCCTTGGGGAGGGGTGGGTGCTTGTGATTTATTTTTTAAGAGCATTTGCCTCGAACAAAGACAACTACCCATGCAAGAAGAGGTGGGTTTATATCATTTTGTGCTTACTGGGAATGCAAGAGCACTCTTCCCGACAGGTGTGGCACGCCATTTCCACATGTCCAACCTGGTGTGTTTTTCCCAACACTAACAATCTACTCCTTTTTACTTCTGCCTCTCATACACCCTTTCTCAAAGAGCACCCTGGTTGATCGTCAGCCTAGTGCAAACGCATCTAGAAATACCCAATGTTAGGATACTTGAAGTCATTCTGTTTTCCTTTCTGTTGAGAGGCCAGAATGTCGATGTGGTGGAGGGGATAGAGGTGAGCAACGTTCTGGCCCCCATCTGTACCAGCACCAAGTTGTTAAATCCAGTACAGCCTCCAATTTGTAACCTTTCTAATGGTGCCTTTTTCATCACTATACTTTCTAGCTCAGTGGCTGGCAGAGAGCTCAGGAATTTGAACTGAACCTCAGAGTTCTGGGCATGTGCTGTTCATTAGAACATTCTGCAGAGATGAAATGTTCCTTATTTATGCCGTCACAGGTGGTTCTTGAGCACTTCAAAGCTGGTTTGTGTATCTAAGGAACTGATTTTTAAGTTTTATTTAATTCAAATTAATTTAAATTTAAATAGCCACATATGGCTGGTGGCAAGGTATTAGCACATTTCTTGGCTGCAACCTATTTATCTTAGAGAGTTATGGTGAGGAATAAATGAAGTGCTAGAAATAAAAGGCAGCATCATGATATAAAATCAGATGGCTTGGTGTAAATACCAGCTCCATCCCCCGTTATCTCTGTGACCTGTGTAGTGTGTTTACTTAGCCTCCCTGAGCCTCAGTCTCTTCATCTGAAAAATGGGTTTCACAATAACTCTCTCTCACAGAGGAGTCAGTTGGATTAAATAAGACAACAGAATACAAACTGTTTAGCATGCCACTTGGCACATAGTAAGCCCTCAACAAATGATAACGTTTTTTATAAATTGAGAGTGTTCTGAAAAGCATAGATAGGATTATTAGTAGGTAGTGATGTGGCCCATGATCACTCCACTGAGCTATGCCTTCTCTGGAGAGGATGTGGCCATGTTAGCCTCTTTCTCTTTGACAGCTCTCTTTTGCGGTCATGTATTAAAGAGCTCACAAAAATCTGGTGCTTCAGACGCATCCCTGAAACATTTCTCAGCTCATGGAACAAGTCTGGCTTCTCTGGGGTGAGCAGCACACTGTTCCTTTCCTGTCGTGGGGTTGTACTGAGATCTGCTCCTTAGGTCTCCTCTTGCCTGCCTCCTGACACTGGTTACTTCTCCTTGGAGACTTTGCAGTGGAGATGGGTTTTGTCTGGACAAGCTGAGGCTGGTCTGGCTGCCACAGCAGCAAACATCCTCGATTGTTTCTCTCATGCTGGCTGCTAATCCCCTTTTCTGTTTATCCCCTCAGGAGCCAAGGCTGTAGGTGTGTACCATGGGGCTTTGAGAGAGAAAAAGCAGACGTTCCCTAGATGTCATTGCCAAGGCACCAGCCATATTTGTGGTGTTATGGATATGGCCCCAAGATGGCACGAGCTTCCAGTTGTCAGAGACAGCCCACTGGCTCTCGTTACTGAAGCTGCCACCAGCATTTTACAGCTTCCTCCTGCCAGCCACTGGCCTGGGAAAGTTCAAATCAGTGGAAAGAAGCTGGAGCAAGTGAACTATTCAGAGAGCCTGGGAATACATCCCAGCCCTCTTTGCTCTATGGTCCCAACTTGGCCCTGTGGCCATTTTGCAGATCTATCCTGCAGGAGGTAAGCTGAGGAAGAGATGGACTGGCTCACAGACCTTGAATACTTTTTTTTAGCAAACAGTTGTTGAGGGCCAGGCACTGGTAAGTGCTGATGGGTGAAGAGAGAGCCTGAAAGCCAATCCTGTGGATCTTATTTATTGACTTGGTTCTTTATCATCTGCCCCTGCCAACAGAATGTAAGCACCCCAGGGGCAGGGATTTTGTCTAGTATGTTCCTTAATGTATCCTCAAATCATGGCACACTGACACTCCATGACAAATATGTGTTGAGTAAAGGAATGAAGGATTCTTTCCTAATTATTGAATATTGTACACAAAGCATGTATCCTGAAGGCCCTTGACTACAAATCTGCCTCCAGAAGAACCAGAAATATTGATGTAGGAAACACATTAATTCATTGATTCAATGATGCTCAGCAACTCCCTTCCTTCTTACTATCCTTCTCCTTCTCTCCTTTCCTTTCTTTTCTTTGCCCTGTCCTCCTCCTCTCCTTCCTCCCTTCTGTCATTCCTTCACCTGCTTACTTTTTCTTTCATCTAATAGTCACTGGGCACACGAGTAACAAGGCACTCTGAAGTGTACATGGATGAGACACAATCTTAAAGACATTTGTCTTTGCTCATCCAGTGTGTTTGAAAGAAACAGGGGCCTCTATACTGTGTGAAGGATGGAAGTTTATTGGTGCTTGAAGAATTTGTTGAAAGATGGGATTGAAACTAGAGATACAAGTTGAACGAGGCAGTTTATAGCAATGTCCTGAAAATCACCCAAGGGAAAAAAATGTAAGAAGGGAAGATATAATCTTACTGTGATATTTTTATGGTAAGAATATTTCCTGGACTAAGTCACAGGTTCAGAATACACAACACAAATCCATTCTATTGAAAAGCCAAACTAAATTCTTTTTGAACATGAAGATCTGATGTCAGCAGGTAATAATACAAGCCTTTTGGGGTCTAGGGTAGCCAACATAGAGTAGATTAGTCTAAAGCAGGGGTTAACAAATTATGGGCCACAGACCAAGTGTGGCTTACTATCTGTTTTTATATAAATAAGTTTCATTAGTAGGCAGTGATAAGTTTCATTGTTTCATGAATCACTTCTGGTTGTCTTCATACTGCAGCAGCAGAGTTGAGTAGTTGTGACAGAGACCATATGGCCTGCAAAGCCAAAAACACCTATTATCTGGCCTTATAGAGAAAGTTTGCTGACCTCTGGTCTAAAGGAAAGATGTTCTGATGCCAAATGAGATCCTTTAGAAAAGAAAACACTCCTCACATTCAGTTTGGTACATTTATGTTTATACACCTGCTTTCCCTATCAGTGAAAGGCAGCCAACTGTTCATATCATTACATCATCAGCCCCCAATATGTTATTGTTCCCTGTAACGCTTTCTGCAATATGGCCACTAAATTAATGATCTGAGATAATTTCCCGCAAACTAAATTGTTGAACGATCAAAGTATTTTCACTCTAGGTTTCCTATTGCGCTGCCCTTTTGCTCACTCATGCCAGAGCTGGATAAAACACTCATATCACCTCATGTTTATCTTGAGGCTTGACTTGGCATACAGCAGCCGTATAACTGACGATTTCTTCACCTGTGCTTGTTTTGTGGTTACTGGTCTCAAAATGCCCATAAACTTGATTAAACTTGTCCCTTCTATGCCTTCTCATTTTGCATGTGGATTGTTTATGATTTTGAGTTATGTAATTCTTGGTTTCTCAATAAAGTAATCAGCAGGTGGTATGCCTCTTTGTTTTCAAAGTTACCTCCCTGCGTAAAAAATTTGGAGCCAGGTGTCTCACTGAGTTCATCAGACCCCTGCGTCCAGACCTCCTAGGCCTTTCTTATAACCCAGCCCCAATCTTTAAGAATTGAAAATAAATATTTCCAAAGAAGGGCTGAAGCTTTTTGGCTATTCTCCCTTCTTTTACCACATTGCAGAAACTGAAAAATGAGATCCCCCCTTCACTGTTTTGGTGATAAAGCCTTGTTAGAAAGATAATTATTTAAACAGATGTTTCCAGATACACATTTAATATGAGCCTCACAATCCAGCAGAGTTCTCTTCATTCTTCTGCAAATGAGGGAACTGACACTCAGTTCCAGTAATTTACCCAAAGGGGCACAGCTTTTGAGATGCAAAGGCAAGAATCAAACCCAAGATTTTTCCACTCTGTTGTTCTTCCTCTCAACAAAAGTGTGAGAATGAAGACTACAGAGTTGTCTGTGATCAATATCTAGAGAGAGTTAATATCCTGTAGTCAGAGGTTTAGAGAATCCTACTAGAAATGGAAGTTGGTTTATATAATTTTAACAAGTGTGCAATGAACGATTACTTTTGTTGTCATTTCAATGAAAGTGGAAATGGTATTTGGAAGATGGTGGTGGAATAAATTAAATTTGATTTTCATTGGAGACTTACTGTAAAGGAAGAAGCCAAATCTGGATGATGGGTCAAAGTTAGCTTTAAGAACACAAATATTCTTTAAGTTAGAGAGAGTTTGGTAAAGCGCAATGGATCTCACTAAAAAGTCAGTGATAATTGCTCTATGAATATCAACTCTCTTCTGTCCATTGGCCCCTTATCTTTCCCTCTTCCTTTTCTTGCTTTCTTCTCTCATTCATTCACAAATTTGTTGAGTGCTGATCAAAAAACCAGGCTTTCAGTGAAATCTTGGAGATATAAGGACAATCTGACATAAATCTTGCTCTCTAGAGTCTGAAGTTTAGGGCTTTGATGTTGAAACCATTCTCCCCATTTTCCCACTGTTGTGGATGCAGAATTAGGGGGATAGTACTGAAATACAACCCAACGTATTTCGAGGGTCCAAAAACATTATGGTGTACATCAAGAAATTTGCCTTTACAGCGTGAAGTCTTATCCTAGGAATTGCCTACACAGACCTCTCTGTGCCTTCTCACTGCTCTCTTGTCTTCCCAGTCCCTAGAACCACAATTCCAAACTGACTTTCTTTTGATCCCTGAGGGTGTAGGCTAAGGGAGATACAGGGAATAGCTGGTTTATATCAGCTTCCCAAGCAACCCAAAGGCAGGGAGAAGATATACAAATATAATATTGCTATACTGAGTTAAATCCACATTCTCCTTTCTACAATTCATTCTCATTTCAAGATCCCAAAAAAGATTGGGTAAATGGAGAGGAGAAGATATCATAAACATCCTAGTTCCCATGAATAACTTGGAATACTTCATTGATCCATTTTTAAAAAAACCTTTAGAATACTTTCACTGCTTTAAAGAATTACATGTCTATAGAAAGTACAACATCAAGAGTGGATTCAATGTAAGCTGTGGATCTTGGGTGTCAGTGTAGGTTCATCAATTATAACAAATGTATTAACTCTGGAGCAGGATGTTCCTAGTGGGGGAAATTAAACATGTGCACACGTGTGTGTGTGTGTGTGTGTGTAGGGGAGTAGGTGGTATCTAGGAACACTTAGCTCAATTTGTTTTGAACTTCAAACTGCTCTAAAAAATAAAGTTCATTTAAAAAATCATGCACATTCATAGGCTTATTGGGAAAACTTGTCAAAACCCTAGAAAAGCATAGAAAGCAGCTAAAAATCACCCACCATCCCTCTGTCTTCAATGTGAGATGAGTAGGATCGATTTGGTGACCATCCTTCAGTGCATCTCTCAGACCATATCTATATGTTTACAAATTTCCATAGGAAATAAGGTTGGATGTGTATGTGTGTGTGTATGTATATGTATACTCATGTTTGATTCTATGCATTTTCATGTTAATATTCATGTGCGTAATTTTTAATGGCTGCATGGTATTGGGGATATGAATATGTCATAATTTATCTAGGAGGTCTCTTATTTGAGAATCACTTAGGATTTTTTCTTTTTTTAAAAATATTTTATTTATTTATTTGAGAGAGAGAGAAAGCATATGCATGTGCAAGAGCAGGGGGACAGGCAAAGGGTGAGGGAAGAGCAGACTCCCCGTAGAGCAGGGAGCCCCATGCAGGGCTCTATCCCAGGACCCCAGGATCATGACCTGAGCTGAAAGCAGATGCTTAACTGACTGAGCCACCTAGATGCCCCTAGGATTTATTTTTTCTCATATAAATAAGGCCTCTTACAGTATTCTTTGAATCTGTGTATCTTTCCAGTCCATACCACATCTTGGGGGAGATTATGAGTTAGGCTTAATATGACCTGTGTGAATTCATATATACCATGTGTACTTCTAGGCAGGGAACCTTGAATAATTCTAGACCTAACATTTCTATTAGAGAAATAGGGGAGCAGGTATGACTGTGAGATCACACACATAATGCCTATAGCTCAGACACTTAGGCTCTGGTAAATAATAGCTGCTAATAGGATCTTTGTTGTTTCTTTTGTTTTGGTCCATGTCCCTTTGCTAAGAAAGATCTGAGTATGTGGCACAGGATGGTCTGAACCACAGAAGATGCAAAGAGAATCACATTTCTATTCTTTAAAAGTGTCTGGCTCTGGCTGTAAATAGTTTTAGAAGCAAAGGGTCAGCTCTAGAATGCAATTCACTCAACCATCCTCTTTAGAGACATGGTGAAAGGACTATAAAACAGCATCATGTAGACCACATAGCCAGTGGCCACCAAAATAATGGTCAGACAGGTTTTCTTGTTTGTTGGGCTTCCATAAATATTACTCCCTGTCAGCCTATGACTCTGTCTTAGGGCTGAAGGTCAGTACCAGATTAGTCCTTAACAAAAGCCTCTGGTACTGTCTGCTTTATCTTCTTCAGTTGTAACACAGTTGTAAAAAACACAAAACAAAACAAAACCCCAAAGAAACAACCAACAAAAACAAACCCTAAAACAAAACCTTTAACACCTAGCTGTCTCTGCCTGAATCTGCCATACATTTTGTAAGATCATGTGAGGCTCCTGTTTATGCTGTGATTTTGAACATTGACTTCAGGAAAGAAAAAAAAAATTCTTGCTATTGGTCCAGGCTCCGATTTATGGCTCTGTTCTGAGTCCCGAAATGAGATGGAAGCAATGAGATTAGTTTGGGGCTGTGAAAAGCAAGTAACATGTGCCAATGTTCAGTGACCTAAGATCAGTAGAGCAGGACAAAAAAGTTAGATGAAGACAGAGAAATGGAGAACGCCTTTGTGTCTGCCATTGTGACTCTCCTTGTGTCTGGGATGGTATTCGTTTAAACATCACAAGTCATCGTGTTTTATTAGCACTAGAGAAAACAGAATGGATAGCATTAGATTTGATACTAGGATTAGAAATAACAGCAACAAAGTTTTGCCCGGCTGCCTCCCTGACCCCTACTCAGTAACTTGTCTCACCAGTCATGGCTTCTCCCACATGAAGTCTCTATCATCTCCATCATGAACAGAGTGATACTTTCTGAATCGAAATATTGTTTTATCTCAAACAAATTTAATTACAAATAATAGTTATGACTACTATTTATTGAACACCTATGGAGCACCTGGAACTGAACTAGGTCCTGGGTACACAGGAATCAATCAATCTTTATTAAAAGCTCACTCCATGCTTTTAATGGAGGTATTACTCTAATTGCTGAAGATATGGCAGAAAACAAGATATCTGAAGTCCCTGCTTAAAACTTCCATTCCCGTAAAAGGAGACCACCAACATGTTCATAAACAGTCAATGCCATGCAGAGAATTAAAATATGGTAATAGAGAGTGAGTGACTGGGTTATCAAGCAAAGCCCCTCAGGAGGGGTTATATTGAATGTGAAACTTTAATGAAAGGAAAATCCATCTCATTGAGGGTGAGAATTTAATCCTTGGGATAACCTGGTCAACTCAGTTTCAAAGAGGAGGAAAATGAAGCTCAGGGAGGCTAGGTAACTTCTCCACAAGTAGGGATGGGATTCAAATACTGTTTGCGCATCCAGTAAGTCCCACCATCTTGGGAATGATGATGGCAGTCTGTTCACAAATGTCTCTCAAGACAAGAGACAAGAGATCTTCAAGTGTGTACCTGCCACACTGTGGGAAGGAACTAGAGAAGGCAGGTGATTTGGGACATGGAATCTCAGAGTTTACTACTGCAGGTATAACCAGCCTGAGGGAAATACATTTGCAAAAAGAAAGTGAGTTGACTTTCTGGTGAGTGTCCAAAGGGCTTGTCCAGTTGGAGAACAGGGGATGGCTGGAGTGCACACGGGGCCAAGCCTCACCCAAATGGCCAGTGTTTGATTATAGTGCTCTGTGGTCTGGCACCTTCCATTTGCATCGCTGGAGGTAACTACTTTGGACTACTGAGCTTCACATTTAATATTTATTTAAGAGGAATGATCTCTAAGGAGATTCTGTCTTTTGAGAGTTTCATGACCTGTTTTCTTTGGCTCATTAGCTTACTGTCCCAAAGAGGAAAATATGAAAGAAAAAAAATCTCATCAGGCTCAAAATCTCACACATTTTGGCGATCTCTATCTTTTGAGGGAAGCATCTTTTTGCTTTCTGCAAACCTGTGATCAGGGATTTATGATAAACTTAGACAACTCCTTAGAGCAGGGACCTGTTTTATTAGTTTCTGTATCATCCATATGTTTGTATAAACATACTCAAGTTTAAGAATCTCTGGTTTAGGACAGTGGTTCTCAACTTTGGAAACATATTAGAGTCAGTCACTCACTGAGATTCAAAAAAATCTTGTTCACTGGTTATATCCCAGTCCCATCAAATTAGATTCTCTGGTAGTGAAACTCACACACCTGTAATTTTTTTTAAAGATTTTATTTATTTATTCATTAGAGACAGAGAGGGAGAGAAAGAGGGAGAGAGAGAGAGAGAGACAGAGACATAGGCTCCTTGCAGGGAGCCCGATGTGGGGACTCGATCCCAAGACTCTAGGATCACGCCTGGGGCCAAAGGCAGGCGCTAAACCGCTGAGCCACCCAGGGATCCCACACACTTGTAGTTTTTAAAGCTCCTTGTGCGACTCTGATATGCAGTCAAGATGGAATTGCACTGGTCTGGAGCCTTTCTATGGCATAATTGGTCATTGGGCAAAATTCAAAATAGGGAAGTTAGCTCTGGATTTCATCTACAGAAATACATAATTTTCAAGTTTTTAAGAGCCATCCTTAACCATTAGTCATATTTGGTCCTTTGATCAGAAAGGAAATTTTACCAAACAAAGAGAATGTATGCCTGCAATTATCTTTACAGATTTTTTGGGTAACTTGCTAAAAGGTAGACTCCAGGGCCCTACTTAGGTAGTCATTGATTCAGCAGGGTCAAGGAGAGGCCTGGGAAACTGTCTTTTTAATATGTACTTAGGTGATTCTGATGTAATTTGCCCTTGATCCACCTTTGGGAAATAACACTTTAGACTAGAACTTTTCAACTAGGAATATTTTGTGTTTCACTTTTAGGGCACATTTGTCTGCAAGTGTTTGCAGACATTTTTGATCATAACAACCGGTGTGCGTGAGTGTGTGTGTCTGTGCGCTATAGGGATCTAGTGAGTAGAGGCCATGGGGGCTGTTTAGCATCTTACAAAGCAGAGGGCAGAACCTCCAACAAAGAATTATCTGGTTCAAAATGTCAAGAGTGCTGAGGCTGAGAAACCCTGTCTTACATTCACATCTCATCCAAATCAAATTCCTTCTCTGCTGGCCTCACAGGAAAGACATCACCCTCTTTAGAGCTTCCATAGCTTTTTCCAAATTAACAATCATCTTCATGTGTATGTTTCATCTCCCTGATAGCAGGAACTTTATTTTAGGCCAAGATCCTTGCTCCATTCATTTTTGAGTCTCCCTCCAGCATGTAGTCCTAGCACCATGAATGTTTATCCATTTCAAACAAAATTCATTTTGAAATAGTCTTTGGGACTGACAACAAAATGGCTTTGTGACTGGTAAACCATAACTAGTGTCTACAAGGGAGAAGGAAAACCCAGGGGCCTAATATTTTAGTCTAGAAGTTTGCTAGAAATCCTCCAAGCTTCATCTGGGAAAATGTCTCTCTCTCTCCATATATATATAAAATATATACATATTTTTTCTCTGTGTGTGATATATATATAAAATATATATTTTTTTAAGATTTTACTTATTTATTTATTTATTGACAGAGAGATCACAAGCAGAGGGAGAAGTAGAGGGAGAGAGAGAAGCAGGTTCCCCATAGAACAGAGGGCCCAATGCAGGCCCCAGTCTCAGGACGCTGGGATCATGACCTGATCCGAGGGCAGATGCTTAACCAACCAAGCCACCCAGGTGCTCCTTTTTTTTTTTTTTCAACATTCACCAAATATTACAGTTACTTCTGAATCAGCCTGGGGTATCTGTGGGTGAGCCAGCCATGGACCACCCAAGGAGCTCCATCATTCCCTGAAGGAACCTCACTGGCTGGGTCTGCTGTAGAAACTGGCTACCAGTTGGCACCTTTGAGCAAACTCACTTAGTCCCTAAGCCAATCCCAAATTCCAGGAAATAAAAATTCAACAAATAGTTCTACACAGATCTGTGAGGGAATTAAGCAAGAAACAGTGCTCTCACTGCCTCTAAAAATAGCAGGTAATTACCTTTGAAGAACTTTTAAGAAGATGCACTTAATGGCACAGAGTACAGCAGCAAAGGACTCATTTGTTTGTTGATAGGAGTTGTCTCTATGTCATCAGGAGACTCTGGAGTGTTGGAAACCCAATCAATATTTGAGTACTATGGAGTTACTATGCTACTGGGCTGACCATAGTCAAAAGCAAGAAACTGCCCTTAGTGAGGCTGACCTGACCACATTTTTTACTAAATTGGTCATGTTAGTTTTCCCAACTTTGATTTTTGCTCCCATTTTTACACTTGGCACAAATACTGTGGTGAAATGCATTCACTACTCTTTTGCTTTACGTGTTAGAACAATCTCTCAGTGCCATCAGCTCTTTAAATGCTACTTTGGAGATATTCCAATTCCAGCAAGATTGAATACAGAAATGAGATACTCCACAGATTGGTTGTGAGGGTTCACCAATTTAGCAACTTGCCCCCGTCAGTTAATCGCCCACAGAATACTGGGTTAAGAAGAAATTACTTTTTCTTCTTCCTCGTGCTTTAATTTTCCATCTAGGCAATATGCACTAAAAGACTTGGAATTATGAAAAGTATGAAAAAATGTGTTGTTTCAAATAGTTGGCTGGGTTGTTCATCAGCCGGAGGCCCAGCACAGGTGTGAATATTTGTTTATAATCTAAACACAGCCGAGTAAACAGTCCCATTTTGCACCCATCTTTTCTTTCCATACAATGCTTGGAATATTTTCTTTGTGATGGTCAGTGACTTTGTTTAACTTTTAAAAAGGCTGAATGGGAAGGAAGGGCCTGGAGACTCGTAACTGTTTGTACAAGGCCCTAAAGTGACTGACAGCTGAACTAAGCTGGCCATAGAGCCCTGACATTTTGTCAGCTCCCCTGAGGAGTCAGATGTGATGTCCACTGCTCACCTGTCAAGTGCTGATAGAAAAACAACTCTGTCACATGTAGCCTTCGAGGCTACTCACATGACCCCTAACCCTGGGACCCCTTCGGAGTTCTCCACGGAGTATCAAAATCCTTTCAAATATTTCCAGCTGGACACCTTCTTGAGCTGTAATGGCAGTTTAGCTTCTTGCCATCGGTGGTCATTGTTGAGGGAAACCACCCCCTACCCCCACCCCCTCCACTGCCCTGGGCAAGGTCAAATTTTGGAACCTTGTTGACAGCAAGAGAGAGGGGCTATGCTTACTGGCCAATAAACATCCTACGAATGGAAAAGTGTCTCTTCAGGGTAGCAAGAAAATAATTCAGTTGATTGAGTCCATTCAGAGTACGAATGAATAAATTTCATGGAGGAGAACAAAATCATCTTAAAACTATAACATTTGAGGTCTCACAGGGTTCTAAGGAGTCCCTGGGTTAGTTACAGCATTCCTCAGGACAAACTAAAATGGCATTGGGCAGAATGTCCCCAAACCAACAGATCCACAACGGGCTAGTTGAAGCCAGAATATTTCCACTGCTCGTTCCAGAGATGGTTCCTTTTTTCTCTGGTTTCCCAGATTGTCAGACTAAAGGGCCTAAGCATTTGCTGTGCACATGGAAGCTCAGACTCTTAATTCCTTAACAGAAATTTCCATCAAAATGAGCTAAAAATAGCCAAATGAAAGGAAAGTCATGAACTGTATCTTTCGACAGTATGATCATCATTTCCTTCATTTTACAGATGAAGAAATTGCGATCCAGAGAAGGGAAGTGGCTTTGCCCCCAGCTATAGAAGTGGTAAAGGACCAACTGTCAATGAAGACTTGAATTTCCTCCTTCCCTCCCTCCTTCCCTTTCTCCCTCTTTCTTTCTTTCTTTCTTTCTTTCTTTCTTTCTTTCTTTCTTTCTTTCTTTCTTTCTTTCTTTTTCTTTCCCTTTCTTTCTTTCTTTCTTTCTTTCTTTCTTTCTTTCTTTTAGAGAGAGAGAGAGAGAGAGAGAGAGCACAAGCAGGGGGAGGGGCATAGGGAGAGGGAGAAGTAGACTCCCCCCACTGAGCAGGGAGCCTGACAGTGCTCAATCCCAGGATCCTGGGACCATGACCTGAGCCAAAGGCAGATGTTTAATTGACTGAGAAACCCAAGTGCCTCTCCTTCATTTCTTTAAAGCCTCGTCCTTAAAAGTCACTGCTGATTTCTAAATCTAAATTCATACATTATTGTATCCTATAGATACAACCTGTTTTATAATGTGTGATTGTTTAAAAATAAGCTAGCGGATCATAATAATTATATTTTTGGGGAAAATCAACTGTGAAAGATTACTTCTCATGTTTTTTCCCCCCTTTGGTGCCATTTATGACAGCATCTAATACTAATTCAAGTGCTTGAACTACCTGAATCACAATTCAGTCTGATACCTGGAATTGACATCATATTTGTCTGTCTGTTCTAGGACAACTCCCCATAGAATGAGCTTTGTGATTTTCCCACCTTCCTTAGCAAGTCAATTTAGCTCCTCCAGCCTCCCTGGTAGAGCCTAGTTTTTATTTATTTATTTATTTATTTATTTATTTATTTATTTATTTGGCATTTTTTTGCACATTTCCTTTTGAGAGACTGTGAACCATCCTCCTGAAGTGGCTCAGCTTCCTTAGTTACCAAGGCCCTGGACAAATCAGCCCACTTCTCATTTCCTGGCCCAGGCACTGAGCTGAGATGTCAACCCAGATCTTTAACATCAGAACCCTGGGCTCTTACCGTGTTATTCAAACGATTGAGTCTCATGATCTGGGAAACTGGTGATGGATAAGGATCAATCTCTAGAAGGAACAATAGAAATGTTCCGGATCAAACAAAATTTCTGTATATCTGTCAGTTTGTGAACATACCTTTTGAGACCATTTAGTTTATCTTGAGAAATGCTGTTAAGGTTTTAACTCCAAAGGATACTGTGCTATCTTGCTCTTCCATGTACCAGCAACATCAACTTCACTTTGAACAAGATCCTCAGGTGATTCATGTGAACAATAAAGTTTGAGAAAAGCCTTGGAGGTTGGAGAGAGCCACAAAAGTTACTCTTTAACTTTGCCTCCCTTGTTCATGGCTAAGTAGGTAAGGTTTTTCCAACCATTTATTTTTCTTCTCCACTACCACTAGGCTCATCCCTTCCCTCCTCTTTCAGTTTCCTTGTCCTGTCTACCCACCACTAACCCCCTTCTACTTAAGTCCTTAAAATCCTATTTGTTTGACATGAAATATTGTTGTATATTCTGGTCTGTTTTCTAGAAACCTTTAATGTATTTATAGAATTCCCTTTTTCAAGTAGAGGTCACTCACTCTTCCTTATTTCGTATAACACAAGACAAAAAACAAGAGTCAGATTTCCCCTTACTTCTTTTGGTTGCTTCCAAGATCACATTCATTCTAGAACTATTTCTAAATTTTTTTTTTTATTTACTTATGAGACAGAGAGAGAGAGAGAGAGGCAGAGCCACAGGCAGAGGGAGAAGCAGGCTCCATGCAGGGAGCCCGACGTGGGACTCGATCCCGGGCTCCAGGATCACACCCCAGGCTGAAGGCAGGTGCTTAACCGCTGAGCCACCCAGGGATCCTCTCTAGAACTATTTCTTTGAGGATTTTTAAAATACAGCAGAGAAAAGCTCGATAAACTTATGTGTATTAAAATGAAGAACATAGGTAAAATTAAGAACAAATGCAGCAAGAGCAAAAGGAAAGAACAGAGTTTTTAAATGCACACACAATTCAGAATTGTATCCAGAATGTGTAGTGAAATCCTAAATATGAATACAACAAAACCCAATTTAAAGGAGATGGGAAAAACGTTTGAAGCAGTCCTCAGATCAGGAAGCATGAGTATCACACATGAAAATGAAAAGATGCTGAACTATGCTACTAATTAGGGACACATATGCTAAAGCCTTAGTAAATACCATTTCGCACCCAATTAAGAAGCTGGACAACATCAAGTATGATGATACTGAGTATTGGAAACTTAGGCTCCTGGATGGAGTATCAATGTTGATGACAGCATTAGAGAGCAATTGGTGTATCTAGTTAAGCTGAAGAGCCCTTACTCTGTGACCCAACCGTGTCATTGCTGGGTGAGTCCAGAGCAACTGTTAGCCAGATGCACAAGAACTATGTATGAAATGTTCACTGGAGCAATATCTGAGATGACAAGAGTTGTAAACAACTTCATGCTCACCAGGAAGAAGGATACACTGTGTGTTTATCCAGTAAAAAACTACACAGCAATTGTATGTGGATGAAACTGAAGTAGGTATATGTGTATGTTTATATATTTATATTTATATATCTCAACTTGGATCCATTTCACCGTGTAATGTTCAATTCATTAATGGTAGAAGAATATAAAGCATACCATTTATGCAAAATTTAAAAACATTGAAAACAAAGCTTTGTTTAAGGATATACGTATATGTAGTAAAAACATAAAGCAATGCTTGGTGATGATAAACATCACATTTAGGACAGTCGTTATTTTGGTGGAATAGGAAGGAGGACAAATCTATGAGGATTTACGGAAGAGGTTGCAATAATGTTAGTGCAGAGCTTTATTTCTTAAGCTGAGTGATAGATACAAAGGTATTTATTATATTTTCTTTATATTGTGTTGGAGTCTGAATATTGATTATATAATATTAAGACAAAAGAACTTTTCCTTTTAAGACTGTGTGACTCAGAGCAGATTCTCATCCCATCTTTGATGAACTCTCACCATATCCAGCCTATAGTTTTCCTCTCCGTGTTTCCTATCATCGCCTGCATAATTTCAGCAACCCTGTTGCTCAGTCAATGACCCCGCAGGTCCTAGTCCTTCTATGCTCCAGCAATCTTGAACATCACTTGCCCAAGGAACTCAACAGGTTGCATTTTGGATTGTGTCACCCAGAACATGTCTACCTAACATCCCCCTGACTCTCTTCTTCTATTTCTTCCACGTTCTTGCTTATCTGTACTTTGACCTTCTGGTGAGCTCAATTTCTTTGACCTCCAATCCTCTCCTGAGTTATTTTCTGCCTTCTTAACCACCCTGGACCCATAGTCAATACCTTAGCACTTTGATCACACTCACCTTGCCTAACTCTGATTGCCCATTCTCTTGAATCCTGGCCTACGATATGGAATAATGCTCACAGAAACCACATAACAGTCCTGACTGGCATCATTACAAATCCATTTTCTACAGAGCAGCTAGGCTCCAGGCTCTGACACCAGTCTTTTCACTCACTCCTCGTTGAAATCATTCCTAGCCTTCAATATCAATGGGCAATGGTTCCCCTTGTTCTAGAATGGTGAGTTAACTGTGTCCTGCAGAACTAAGGTTTCGGGGAGAGGAGTGGGATATGCTTCAAGAGTAGCTCAAGAAGTCTTCTCAGGAAGGCTCTGGGTTGCCATTCTCACTTCAGTCAAAGAAGATCCACTTTAACCATTTAAAATATTGGTCTTCCAAATAAGATTGCAACCAATCGGGATCCCTGGGTGGCGCAGTGGTATGGCGCCTGCCTTTGGCCCAGGGAGCGATCCTGGAGACCCAGGATCGAATCCCACGTTGGGCTCCCGGTGCATGGAGCCTGCTTCTCCCTCTGCCTGTGTCTCTGCCTCTCTCTCTCTGTGTGACTATCATAAATAAATAAAAATTAAAAAAAAAAAAAGGATTGGCTACATTCAGTTTAAAAAAAAAAAAAAAAAGATTGCAACCAATCAATCAGCCAATCAGTAAAGGTGTGGGGGGACCAGTTCAGGCATTTTAAACCCTTCGGTGGCTTTCCATTGCATTTGATATAGAATACAATCCCTTAGCATGGAGTCTGTGGGACCTGGCCCTGTCTCCTTCCTGACTTCATCTCATGCTTCTCACCTGTGGTGAGAACGCTATCCTCCCACTGCCCTTCGGCTCCTACCTCTAGGCCTGTGTGACGTACCACATACCTGCTGATGTACTTGTTTCCTTGTTCTATGTCTGACTCCTCGTTTTCAAGTATCTGCTTATATGTCACCTTCCCTGGTCTTCCTCATTATTCTCCATCACACTATTTTACTCATTTCCTTCATAGTACTTCTTGCCATCACCTTTGTCAAATATTCTGTTTGCTTCCTCATTTAGTATCTGTCTCTCCCACCCCTACATTGTAATTCTCTTGCAGGGAGGCCTCACGTTCGTTTTGTTTAGCATTCAGTGGCAGAGTGAAAGGGTGGCTTCAACCCCTCCTCAGGTCCTTCAAAGTAGGATCTTCACCCCAAACCACCTCAAATAAATTAGTAACTAAAAAGGAAACAACACTCTTGCTGTGCACGTGCGGCTTCATGGAAAGCGCTGCATCCCTTTCCTTTTCAGCCAGATGCTGCCCCTGGACCTTCGCCACAGAGAAATTTGGGAGCTGCCCTGGGATCAGCTGATCCCTAGTGGATCCTATTCACATTAATAGGAGGTACTCAGGAAATATTTTTTTTTTTGAATGAATGAATCAATAAATCTTTGAAAGTTTGAAAAAGCAGCAGCCTAGGGAATAAAGTTCATCTCGCGTAGATCAATCTGAGCAAGAAAAGTAGTTGACGTCAATCTTCTCTCCTCTCCTCATCATCTACTACCTACCCTGCTAGTCTATTCCGGGACAAAGGACAATTAGACAGAATGAATATGCAACCCTGACTTCTAATATGTGTGCTATGTTGAGTCTTCTGATGTGATATGATGCATCAGGACACTTGCAAAGGTCTGTGGTGAAAGATTCACTGATTTTGGAATAAGTTGGTTAATTACTTCAGTGTTTCAAGACACAACTCAAGCATCCTCAGTTTATCTCGAAATAAGTGGCAAGCTTTCAGAGGTTGGAATGGCTGCGGTTACAGTGGATCACACAATTTTACCACTGCACTGCAGGACAGAGAACAGTAGTTATTACTTCAAACACAGGAGGCAGATTAGATATGATCAGTAGTTAAGAAAGCCAAACCCCAAACAGAAAAATCTCAATTATACCCTGTGTATACCTGGGTTGTCATGGCCACACCTTCCCTTGGCAAGTGTGTCCAAGTACATTTTCTCCCTAGGCTGCCTTTCCTCTTGCCTGCTGTGATTGTCCTCAAGGCTTATAATGAAACATGGTGAGATAGCAAACATGTGGTTTGTGTGGGTGTATTTGTTTTTCTGTACAAACAAGATTGAATCCTTTAGAAGAAATACACAAGCAGGAATTGGCTTCAGGCAAAAAACAGGGTGAAGCAATGGTGAAGGTGGGTGGGTGGGTGGGTGCAGGGTGCTCAGGCATGTGAGCTGGGCATCTGGATTAATACAGGGATTGAAACTGAAATGGAAGAGGGGGGAGTTTTTTTTTTTTGTAGGGTGGGTGAGTATGATGATTTCGTAGCTACTTTTTGGAGGGAATAAGTGTCATGAACCAGGTACTAGGTTCTTTAAGTTCAGATTGCTTATTAAGCCTTTCAGAAATACCATGAAACGGGCACTCGTTATCTGCATTTGACATGTGAAGATAGTGAGGCTCAAAGAGGTTAACTCATTTGCATAAGGTGCCACAGTTAGTGCCAGAGCCAAAATTTTAATCTAGGATTGTCCACCTCCAAAGTTTGGGCTCATAACCACTGTTCGGCACTCTGCTTCCAATTGGGAGAATAGTCCAGATTCCAAAGGAGAAGTTAAGTTTACAACTAAAGAGAGACATTTCTTAGGAGATAGCAAGAGACAGAAGTCAATCTCTGGCAGTTTCATTAAGGTATGTCATAAAGGAGAGACCTGAGGAGTACACAAAGCATGATCCATGAGTCATCAGCATCACCTGAGCATCACCCTAGACTCACTGAAACAGAGCTTGCATTTTAACAGGATCCTCAAGTGATTCCTATACACAACAAAGCCCGAGACGTACTGCTTTAGAATTTATATTATGCCATCTTGGCAACTTGGTGAACTCCTATTCATTCTTCAAAGCCCAGGTCAGATATCTTTCTTTTTAATTCCAGTATAATTAACACACAGTGTTATATTACTTTCAAGGGTACAATATAGTGATTCAACACTTCCATACATCACCTGGTGCTCATCACAACAAGTGCACTCCTTCGTCCCCATCATTCCCTTTACCATCCCCCTACTTACATCCCCTCTGGTAGCCATCAGCTCATTCTCTATAGTGAAGAGTCTGTTTCTTGGTCTTCCTCTCTCTTTTTTTCCCTCTTCGATCGTTTGTTTTGTTTCTTAAATTCCACATATGAGTGAAATCATATGGTATTTGTCTTCCTCTGACAGGACCTCCTACTTATCTCTATCCTGTGCTCATCACACTGTGCTTGTTTACCTGTCCTTGAGAAGGGGGTATCTTTGTATTCTAGCATCAGTCAACTATGTCCCTTCAACATGATAGGTTCCAAAAAGTATTCAATTATTTAATTTAGTTAATTGTTATTCAAATTAAGTCTCTCTTGGACAGTAGCTTTTAAATTTTCCTGTGCCCAAAAGTCACCTGATAAGCTTGTTAAACTGGAGCTGTGGACCCCGCACCCATAGATTCTGATTCTGCATATTTAGTTGGGTCTCAGGAATTTGCATTTAAAAAATGTTATTTATTTATTTATTTATTTGATTTTATTCTTAAGTAATCTCTGCACCCAACATGGAGCTCAGACCTATAATCCTGAGATCAAGAGTGGAACATTCCACCTACAGAGCCAACTAGGTTCCACAGGAATTAGCATTTTTAACTAGTAGCCCTAAGTATTTCGGGTGCGTATAGTCAATGTAAAAATCTTGTTTAGAAATATTTCTAAACTGGAGCCTGGGATTTTGAGCTTCTGGTCAAGGGGGCTGCTATTGTTCTGCTTATTATACTGGGCTCTATGTTGTCCAGACACCAAAAGTGACCAAATCTGTCAGTGAGGGAGCTGCTCGAGTATGTTTGGACTATGTTTCAGGAAGGACTATTGTTCTCTTTATAGAGAGATGAATATGTGGTCAATTTTAGGCCCTAACAGTCTGAGTTACTCTACTGATAGGCAGCTCCACTGTTGTAGAAGTCTCCCTCCTTCCATTGACCCAGTGGCGCCAGTATTCGGGCGACACATAAGTATTTTCCATATGTACAGCTCTGATTGTGCAAGTGCTGCTAAGTGCCAGGCAATGGGTGATATTTATTTAATTCATACAACAATGCTAGGGGGCAACACTATCTCCCTTTTAATGACAAGGAAACTGAGCCTTGGAGACATTTCACAACTTACTTGGAGTCACAGTTAAAAAGGGGCTGACCTTGGTTTCTCTGATTCCAAAGTTCTTGCTTCCTTCTTGTTTGTCTCTGTTTCCTCAGCTACACTTTCTGCCCCAAATCCCCCGGGGATGGGCACAGCTGGGGATAGTTAGAACCTTCCATAACATCCATTCCCTGCACTTCTATTCTAAGCAGCATCCATAACCACTTTTCTCCAGCTGTAGAGTGTATCTATACTAACACAATTCTGTTCCTAAGAGAGTTTTTAACTGGTTTGACTTTTCCCTTAGCTGGTGGTCTGAGTCCCTACATATCTTCATGGCTGGAAGAAAAGGCACATGGAGACATATTTCTGAGTTGTTACAACAACTGACTGAAATCACAAGAGTGGAGGCAATCAATCCAATCCAAGAAATTGGATCGGCAGGGCTGTAGCTGCTTTAGTTAGCTATCTAAATTTCTCAGGAAACAAAGCAAAGTTGTTTTTTCTTGGGAGGTAGGGTTTATTATTCTGGTGGGTAGGAGGAAAGAATGGGTTAAATATAATATGGTATATTCTTAAAATGAGACACTATGCTGCTGAATTTTCTTCAATGTCTACTATACCAATAGGCTTAATTCCTGTCTTCATAGAATTTACTATGTATTAGATGAAGTGGAACAATGTAGATCTATATATTCTATCAAAGAAAGTCATCCAAGGTATGTTGTAACAATGCAAAATGTAATTCTCAGAGGAATAAATAAAAAAGAGAAAAATGTTCAGGAAAAAAGTCTCTACAGATAGATAAATTTGCCTGATTGTTGTACACAATGTTATTAATGGCAGTTATCTTCAAGGACTAGGAATGGGTTGGGTTAGAGATGGAGGAATGGATGAGAATAATGGACTTCGTGCATTTTTGTGGCAGGGATTGACAACTGTCCTCCCTCAAATCCCTTCTTCAGTTAAAAAACAAGGGAGAACATTTTCTAGACTCCCTGTGGCTCAGTGTAGCCGCGTGACTAAGTTCTGGGCAAGCAGGAAGTTAAAAGTATTGTAGAGGACAGGTAGCAGGGCCCCTAAAAAGGGAGGGGACTAGCCCTATTGCCCATATTCCTTTCTGCTGCCTGGAATGTGGATTGATGGTGTGGCTCCAGCAGCCATGTGGGGACCAAGAGTCTGTCTTGAGGGAGGGAGCCACAAACAGGAGAATACAGGAGGAAGAGCGTTAGGTCTTCCCCATACCAATCTACTACTGCTCTGCTGTCTACTTTGGGAGTCATAAGCCACATGTGGATATTTTAATTTAAATTAATTAAAGTCACATAAAATAAAAATTTCGGTTCCTCAGCCCCACTAGCTACATCTCAAGTGTTCAATAGCTATGCAGTGGCCAGTGGCTACTGAATCGGACAACACAGATCCCAGAACATTCCCATTATCACAGAAAGGTCTCTAGTGCTGCTCTACTGCTTGCTTCTAGACTACAAGAGAGACTAAATCCCCATATATTTATGTCTTTGTTACTAGTAGCTGAGTTAAACACACATTATACAAATTCTTTTTACGAATACACATAACAATTATATCTTATTAAACTAATACAGTTTTGAATACATGATTGAATATCAAATATGGATTAAAATAGATAAAGATGTACTATATGTAACCTGGTAATAAAATAATAGAGGAATATTGCGTCAAGAACAGATTTTAAAAAGCCTATGGTATATAAGAGATCTGGAAAATTATAAACCTTTAGATTTGTCTCCTTGTTCAAAAGCAAAAGCCTGGGCACCCAGAGTTTATATAACCTCCACTTTGAATTGACGTAGACCACACACCAGGTAGGCATACACATTTCTATAGAGTTGTTGTCTACACATTCAGCTATGGAGCATATTAAGAATGTTCTAAGAGATACAGTTAACATTCACGGGAGACACTTTTATAAGGATAAGATATGGTCTAGTGCTCTTTAGCTATTCATCAAACTCTCTGCTGTTTGCATTTTGAAAATATACAATGACATTACATTTTAAATACACTGAGTTATACTGTGCTTTCTTTGAACCTGCAGCAAAATTATGATACCATTGTGTATTTTTAAAGATTAAATATTTCTCATATTTTTGTGCTACAGCAAGCAAACCAAAGGCTTTTAGCATTCCAGGTCTTGTAGACAATTTCAACAAGGTTGTTTATTCTTCATTCGACGTGTGCGGGATTCAGGGAAGTCATTTTCATTCTTCTAAGAAGGTGCCACCCAGGTAATCTCTGACAAATGAACGTCAATGCATTTTCTCATCAGTCTGGAAAATGCAGCATATAAAACCCATGTATCGGGGCTGAGGTAGCCAAGGGCAGATGGACCAAGATCCTATGGCAGATGCTTATAACAAAACAGAGAAACCTGCAACTTACTTTTAACAGGGCACCAAATGTACTAAGTCCCTAAACTCCCCATCTGGTACTCTGCCAGCACAGACCAAGGACATGTGTCTTCTCCCCCTCTTGTGTGTGTGTGTGTGTGTGTGTGTGTGAGTATGTGTGCACATGTGCATGCATTTTAGTTTTCAGGACATGATGATATGACATATATGCTATTACTGTACATTTTTATTTTTAATTCTGCTGAAAGTCTTAGAAGCTCATTGAGATGGATGAATATTGAAAGCCGGGCAAGTGTGTTCTCAGCCGGCAATTGGTACTATTCTGAAATCCCTTTTTTGTTACGCTGGGAAAGAAAGCGGTTACAATGGTGGGTTCGGTATGACCACCACTTCCTTTTCACCTTTGCCAGAGAAAGAAAGGGATGAGAGCAAAGACTAATGGTGGCTGAGGGCTCTGGGTCCCACTCCTAATTTTGACTTAACATTTCATTGTTTTTCCTTCCATCCTCAACAGCGATGGTGATTTTTTGGGTGCAAACTTTAGGATCTGGGACTATGGCCTACTGTCCATTCAGTGCATCACGTCTGATATCAAGAAAATGCTAAGAGCAATTTAAATTTTTACTGAAGTCTCTTGAAATAACGTGCAAAGGGGATTCAGCCTTCGTAACTTTGTAGAATCCTCTTTCCCCCTCTTTGTCCCTTGTCTCTGGAAGGCAACCACCTCTTGCTATACTTCCCCACAGCCCCCTACTCTTTCCAAACTCCCTCTTATATAAAGATTTCTCCATTTTTCACACCGTTTTTCAATTCTCCTTTGCTATTACCAGCACTAACACAACCGAAGGCCTCGAGGGTAGAGCAGGCACCTTGGGAAGCTCCATGGGAAGCAGTGGGAAGGCAAAAACATGAGTGACTTGCATCCTGAGTTGTTTTTTTGTTTTTTGTTTTTTTTATTTCTGATACAAAACCTCTAACACCTTTCTGACTCATCCCTCCCTCTTCAGACGTCCATGCCCCCTTACTCTTACCCGATCTGCAACTTTGCCAGTTTCTTCCCAACTACTGACCCCCATCCCACTACTAGCCACTTGTCTCTTCTTTTCTCCCACCTTCCTCTGCTATGTGACCCTGAGCTAGTCACCCTCATCCCAAGCCCTTGGTTCCCTTAGCTGGAGACAAGGCATGTTCTAGAAGGTCTCTGAGTGTGCTCTTATTCTGCAGTTACAAGATTCAGGTCACACCTGCTCAAGAAAAATACATGTAACTTGGTTAAAATTGAGCACCTGGACATCGTTACCCTTTCTACTTTGAAGTATTTTTAATGGCACAGATAACACATGAGTATTTATTCCTACGCAAAGTGAAAGCACTGTAGATAAGACTCAGATTGTTCCTTCTACCCAGCCCAACCCATACCGCCTTCTTGTTTTCAAGATCAAAGAAACACAAAACCCTCCAAACTTTATCTACTTTACTTCTTTAGGAGTATGACCTGTGCTTTTCCCGGCAGTTTTCTGTTTCTATTTTTTTTTAAGATTTATTTATTTATTTTAGAGAGCGGGAGAGAGAATGTGAGTGGGGGGAGGAGCAGAAGAAGAAAATTTTCATCTTCAAAATGATTCCCCACCGAGCGTGGACCCTGACATGGGGTTTAATCCTGTGACCTGTGAGATCACGACCTGAAACTAAGAGTCAGATGCTCAACCGACTAAGCCACTGAGGCGCTCCCATTTTCTTTCTACCCATACGCGTATCCGAAGAAACTGTGTCATATTGTTTTGTGAGGTTTTCAAAAATATATACATGCAGTTTCTGTACATTTTTATTTTCCGGTCCTACTGACTGGCTGAGGGGGCTCATCCAAATAAGAGCTGAAAGTTGCGCAAGTGTGTTGGTGGTAGGCCATTGATGGTGTTATCGATGTAAAAACAAAAATATAAATGGTATATACTGGGCTTGTCGTTTTGCACTTGCTTTTCCCTCCCCTTACTACCAGTTGTTACAGAACATAGGTCACTCTTTTTAACAGCTTGCTAGTATTCCATGTAGGAATCATAATCACAGCCACAATTTATGGTCTGTAGATTATTTGCCAAGAAGTGTTCTTTCTGAATCCTTGTGGAACTCCATGACGTAACTGTTCCCATTTAACAAAGGAGAAATCTCAGAACCAATATAAAAACACCACGCTTTATTTCATCTCCTGCTGGCCACGGAAGGTGTTTCCAGCTGCTTCCATGACAAACATGCTACCAAACCTCCTTGTCCAGGTGTTGCTATGAGAATGGTATGAGGATGAGTGTAGGCATGGGCATGAAAGGAAATTGCTGAGGGTGACATATGTGCATTTTTAGGTTTAAGAGATACTGCCAAACTGCCTTTGATGATCTTATCAAGTGAAACTGTGAACACTAAGAAGGGAGAGGATGTGCTATGAAGTAGGGAGAGGCTGGCAAGGTGGCCGGAAAAGGGACACCCCAAACTCTAATTTCGTTCATTTTTTAAGGATTATTTATTTATTTATTAATGAGAGACACAGAGAGAGAGGCAGAGACACAGGCAGAGGGAGAAACAGGCTTCCTGTGAGGAGCCTGATGTAGGACTCGATCTCAGGACTCCGGGATCACGCCCTGAGCCAAAGGTGGATGCCCAACCGTTGAGCCACCCAGAAGTCCCTTCATCCATTTTTCAACTGTGTATAAGAACAATCCTGGGTAAAGGCAGAAGTTTCCCACTATTTCTTCCAAGTCCCCTAAACTCTAAGGCATCTTCCTGCTTCTGCTTTGCCTTCCTCAGCCCATAAGACCCTCCACCCTCTCAGCAGTGCATCTGGGCACCAGCTGTGCCAGCTTTGTTAGGCTTAGGAAAGACGTCAAGCCCTTCAGTATTTACTTTATCCCAAGAACATTAAGGAAGGTAGACAGCCCTCCGTCCCTATGCACCATTTACACAGATGTCAGGCTGTGGATGTGGGTTCATTTTTCATTGGGTAATCTGCAGGTATGAATTAAACCATAACCTGCCTTGCTGACACCACGGCATCAATATTTTCTCAGACTGGAACATGGTCTCCCTGTTCTTATCCACCACTTAAAAATAAACTTAACATATGGCGTTTGTCTTATGGCAAAGGAATGCAATGTGTTTTTCTTGACATATGACTCAATTCAAACATTAGGCAAAACTTTGATATTTCAGAGAAGTTTGCTGCTGGAGGGAATATGCTTGCTACCTTCCCCATTAAACGGGCTAATTCCTTGAGGCAAATATCCGGAATGAAATCCGGAACTGAGATGTTCCAAGTTTCTCAGATAATTGAGTTCCTTAAATCACAATATGTGTGGTACAGACCCTAGGGTACTGCTGGATACTCCATGAGACATCTTAAAATAGTCAAAAGAATATACAAACTGGGTACAAGTTGGGAACACACATGGTGATATTTATACAGCTTTCCCAAAGACCCCACAATGCTTGACCAATCATTTAAACATGCCCCAATGTCACCACACAGATGGAGGCAAAGCAAAGAGGACCATAGACACATAGCAAATACTTGCAAGTGAGGGGGGCTTGGCAGGCCCAATCAGTAAAGCGTGAGGGTTTTTTTTAGTGTTTTTTTTTTTTTTTTTTTTTTAGAGAGAGAGAGAGATTGAGCATGAGCAGAGGAAGGGACAGAGGGAGAGAGAGAACCCCAAGCAGACTCTACAATCAGCTCAGAGCCCAATTCAGGTTCAATCTCATGACCTGAGCCAAAATCAAGAGTGGAATGCTTAACCAACTGCTGTAATTCTCGGGGTTGTGAATTCAAGCCCCACATTGGAGGGTAGAGTTTACTTTAAAAAAAAAAAAAAGGCTTGCACGTGGAGAAAACATTCAAATATTCAAATACAAGCAGAAAAACAATAATGAAATAACTACCACTTACTGGGTGTTTATGAGACTCAAAGCACAATGTTTAGTGCTCTGCCTTTGTGGTCATATTTAATACTCACAACAACCTCTGAAGCTGGTAATGTCATCACATCTCCATTTTGGTTTTTTTTTTAATTTTTTTTTTAATTTTTATTTATTTATGATAGTCACACACACAGAGAGAGAGAGAGAGAGGCAGAGACACAGGCAGAGGGAGGAGCAGGCTCCATGCACCGGGAGCCCGATGTGGGATTCGATCCTGGGTCTCCAGGATCACGCCCTGGGCCAAAGGCAGGCGCTAAACCGCTGCGCCACCCAGGGATCCCAACATCTCCATTTTGCATATGAGGAAACTGATTTAGAAGGTCAACTCTTCTGCCCAAAGGTATCCAGCTATTGAAAAGGATAGGCTTAGGATCCAAATCCACTTGTATCTGATTCCAGAGCCTGGCCCCACTTTGCTAATCCTTAGCAGAGACTTATTATTATATGTCACCAGACAGAGGAGATTTTAAAACCCAGGCCTCAAAATGTCACGACAATTCTGTGAATTTTACCTCCATGCAACTTCTAGACTTTCTAATCTGCCTTAGTTCAGGTCTGCCCATTCTTACCTGGTGCACTGAAGTAGGCTCCTAGCTGCTCACTCTATTTCCTAATTTATTCTCCAAGGCTACTGGGAAAGCGACCTTTCAGGGAGAAACAAGTATTGTGCACCCCCTTGCTCATAAATCTTCGGTGGTTCTTACATGTAGTTCCCACAATGGCTTGGACGGTGCTTTAGGGACAATGAGCCTCCATGGGACACCTAGTGAATGGCTCAGCATTTTCCAAACTATCCCCTCCGCCCCCTTACCAGATGGAGTTTCTGAAATTAAGTATCCAAGGTCACAGCTATACATCCAGCAATGTTAAATACTAGAAAGTGCCTTCTTTAGAATCTGAAAGGTTAAGCTCTGTCTTTATTAGCTCCACAACCTTGGAAGAGTCCTTCTTTTTCTTCATGCATCCCTCTTATCTGGTCAGTGTGAAGTTAGAGGTTGCATATACGTCTGAGGTATATAGCATTCTAATATTATTGATAAAGATTGTGAGAACATTCCATCGGTCATTTACACCTTAGTAACTTGATAGAGCTCGACCATTTTCCCTGTGACAGGAAGGTGGGAGCAGGGTATTGAGGGAAGAAAAGTTTTCGTGGGCAAGATAAAGGAGGAGCCCCACCTGGTAGAAGGCTGGTGGTGATAAGTTGCCCCTGTTGGGGGCCCTGGCATCCTAGAGGTGTCTGTGGGAGGACAGAAGCTCCTACAAGAGGAAAGAATACATAACAAGAAAGTCCACAAACACTTTATTGACTTCATCATTCTGCTTAGGGTGAACCTGGGATCCACATTGAGCTGTTGTGGGCCTGGGAGAAGCAGAAACACATGGGGAGTAAGTGGTGGATACAGCTACCATAGTTTCTGGTGCAAACCATCCTTGCCGAAAACATTTTGATCCTGGGGCCTTTGGGGAAAATTTTCAGGTACTTATTTCTGAGAAACAAGTCATCCTCAAACAGCAATGATTTATTTCTCCCAATGTGTGTGTGGGGGGGTGGCAGCCAATGTGGTTCTTTTGCTGGTCTTGCCTGAGGTTGCTCATGTAGCTGCAGTTATGTGACAGATTGGGGCTGAAAGTTCCAGAGAACTTCATTTAAATGGTGGGCGGTTGGTGCCAGCTGTTAATGGGCAGCGTGTCTCAGCTCTCCATTACATGCACCACCCGCCAGCCCATGCTCCAACAGGCTAGATGGGGCTTCTCCACAGCATGGAGGTCTCAGGATTCTAAGACAGTGGGAACTGAAGCCACGGTCTCCTATGGCCAGGGCTCAGAGCTCATACATCACTTCCACCACTTTTGATTGGTCAAAAGACGTCACCAGACTAGCACAGATTGTGGGGTGGTAGGAAGGAATGCAATATCCTATTGCAGAGATGCATGCATAGGGGCCATTATTGTATCAATCTATGACAGGGGGTATTCCTTCACACAGGCCCTATTTCCAGAAAGTTCTGTCCCCATCAGCCTAAGGGTTTTACCGTATTTGGCTTTTTGGAATCAACAGGATATTTAATGGCCTTTAGTCAATGTGGTTAGTTAATGACCAAACAAGGGGCAAAGCCAAAGCATAAATTTTGTACTAGAGTTTTCACGGTCTTTGGATTGACTTCTGTCACCTTCCCACTCTTTCGCCTCCTGAAAAGCATTTGGGCTGTATATGGTATATGTGTAGGATGTTGACCTAACGTCATCCAAATACATCCTATTTTTCAATTAGGAAAAAGCAAATTATTTTGACACTTTAATATTGGCTTTACCACCTTTAGGAAGAGGTTCTAATTCTAAAGATGTTCTATCATCATAATATAAGGCAGTGATCCATGGGCCCAGGCTTGGAGTAGCATCAAATTTAATGTGTAAGGCATTCTAATCTGAACTTGCATCTCTTGAGGGACATTGGAAAAGATTCGATTCCTAAGCCAAAGTACCATGTCCTCTCCGTTGCTAACTCTCTCATACCTTGAAGTTGCCCACATTCTTTCCCTGCTGCTCCATATTCTCTTCAGACTCTCTTCGATGTTCCCAAATGGTAGGCCCCACTCTTCTCTTCTTGCTCTTTCCTTTGCCACATGAGTTTTTCCCCCTCTAGAACTCTAGAAGTGGCTCTTAAGGCTTTCTGAAATAAATTCTTTTTCTGAGTCCTTCATCCCCCTGATTAGCTAATGTAACCAATGACATTTGGGTCCATAAATTTTTTTTGTTGTTGTAGGAGATGTCCTGTGTATTACAGGACATTTAGCAGCATTCTTGGTCTCCATCTACTAGATGCCAGTAACATTTCCCCCCAGGTGTGACAACCAAAAATGTCTTAGGACATTGCCAAATGTTCCCTGGGTGGCCAAACCAATCCCAGCTGAGAACCACTGGATTATCTCAATCTGTCTATTAAAGGCCCTAGGAGACTGAGGAGGAGAGATAAATGCTTTACCTGGGCAGTGGCCAATGCCAGTTTTCCATAGTGTGAAGGAAAGAGAAATAAACTGAAAATATATTTATTAGTTAATAATTTATATCTGTTATAGTACCATAATCCAGCAGTATGGTTAGGAAAGAAAAATGACTCAAATATGAGTTAAAGTATATGCCCTCAGCTCTAGCCTAAGATGAGCATGAGAAGCTAATGAAAAGTTACCAGCTGGTACCATGAAACAATCAGGGACCATTGGGTTCAGGTATGAGATCTGCCACTTGTCATGAAATTCCACAGATCTGGGCTGGACAATGACCTTGAGTATTTGGAAAGGCTCTTTAGGTGTTTCTGATGTGCCCTTCTGGTTAAGAACCTCATACTAAAGGCTCAATAAATGGAGGTGGCTATGATGGAGACCACATTAGTTAGAATGGAAGATGAGGGGCTTGAGATATCAGGTGGATCACTGTTTAGCTCTATGACCTTGACACTGGCATTTTGCCTTCTAGAACTCATTTTTCTTATTTTCCAAACAAGGGGTTTGGTCAAATCTGTGCCACTTGAAGTGTGGTTCAGGAGTACCTGGGATGTTGATCAAAATGCAGATATCTGGGCTCTGATTCACATTTAATAAGTTGGTATCTCTCAAAGTGGGAATCCAGAGATCTACATTTTAAAAACACATCCTAAATTTTTCCTACACAAAAGCAGTAACCATTTAAAGATTATTTCCAGGTATCAGATTCTATTCTATTCTAGCTTTTTTTGATATCATAATACCTACCCATGACATGAGTTTTGTTTTTATTGTACCCATTTTACAGATGAAGAAACTGAGGCTCACATCAAGTGACTTCCTCAAGGTCTCAGAGTAAATGTTGGGGACCAGTTTCCAATCCAAGTAGTGTGGCTGCAGAACCCCAACCTCTAACCCTTGTACACTCTGCCTCTCTTTTGAATACTGATCTTTGAGAGCCTCTGGACTTTTAACAATTACAAGGGCTCCTGACACCTTGCAAATTTTAAGTCTAATTAAAGTTCTTCAGAACAATTTGCCTCTGTTGTCAGCCATGATGGCTTCACGAAAGGACAGCTTTGGTGGGGGGGTGGGGAGAAGGGAGAAAGGAAGAGGAGAGGTCACTAAAATAAACATGAGAAGAACTTGGCTTCCCAACATGAGCAGTTTTTCTTATTAAGCACCTTTCTCCAGACCATCGTGTGGCTAATTCATTGCCATATTTCATTACAGAAACTAACTGAAAGATTCTAAATAAGTACTTTTCCGTCAGAGGTTGCAGTTAATTTCAACTTCAATACTTAGTGATGTTTCTGACTTCATGCTGATTGATGATGAAATGCCAAGGAGTCACATGGAGACGGCTTTTCCTCTCCATCCTCTCGTTTTCTTTCTCAGATAGACTGTGTAAAACAGCCTTGCTGGAGAGTCTGGGAGATGCATTTGTTTTGATTTTCTTCATTAATGTTTTATCCATTCAGGATAAATCACGGAGAACGCACACCAGGCTGGACATTTGCAAGCAGATTCTGCAAAATCAAGTCAAATTCAGGAATAATCTGGTTATACCAATTCATCATGTCTAGCATTACTGACCATATTCAGACAATGTAATTCCTATTACACCTGCTTTTAGAAAAAAAAAAATCTAGTCAGTAACCCTAAATTAAATTAACATTTTTAGTGTATATAATTTGTAGTTCGGAATGAGCTATAATTATCATTTAGGGAAAACCATATGGAAAGCATTACCAGCCTTCACTAAGTCTCGGGTTTTAACAGTGATCCATGACTCAAAATGCTTTATCCAAACAGGTTGTAAATTGTGAGACAAGCAAGATGCCTTTCAGTCATTTTTATATTAATTCCAAATGAAGAATTCATTGTCTTTTCAAATTATAATAAATTGGAGAGCAATTTCCCACTAAACAAATCAAGGAAATTGAAAAATTGCTTCTCTGGGAGCTGTTTTCTACGTACATTTTTAAAAAGCACTCTCTCTCTTTTTAAGACGTGCTTCTATTATTCTTGATGTGTATACTAATAGACATCTGCATTGCCAAAACAATTTTCTTCCTCTTCTTTAAAGTGGAAGGTGAACTCTGAAAAATGTTTAATGTTCAATGTAAT
Organism: Canis lupus dingo; assembly: GCF_003254725.2. NCBI lineage: Eukaryota > Metazoa > Chordata > Mammalia > Carnivora > Canidae > Canis > Canis lupus. The sequence goes on along the minus strand of NC_064262.1, from coordinate 24,911,215 downwards.
TTCATTCTAGGGGGGATCTGGAGCCTGCAATGAGAGCTCACATTTAAGAACCTCAATGAATACTTAGATTAGCTTCCAAAGCTACCTCCCTTCTCTCTCAAAGATGCACTTCACTTCCTGGGGAATCACAGGACTGTTTGTATCATGGTGAGGCCACAGATTCACCAAAGTTGTGCTTTGTGGGCACTCAGGCATCCTCAAAATTCTTGAGATTGCTAAATTAAGCTGAGATTTTAAATGATATACATAATAATCCCATAAAATAGGGAGGAAATGGTAACAAACAAGGACAATATTGAAAACCAAAATGAAGAGAAACCCAAGCCAAGAAACAGTGTTATTGCATAGAAGATAACTAAAAGCAAACAAAACAAGTTTTAAAAATAATATTTACTTTGCCTTTTGAAAAAATCTGACCTCCTTGCCACCTCCTCATGTAGAAATATGGGAAGATTCTTTGAAGAAGAGAAGAGGGGCCTATTTGTGTATTGATATTTCATAACCAATTCAGCTAAATATTTTGATTTACTTCTGCAACTGACTTGATCTCTGGGTAAGGTTATCTGGACCCAAGACTCTCCTGTGCCAAGCCTATTTTTATGGTTATTGACACTATGGAAATTTCTGACTTCAATGTGCATGTTTTAGAAAATGAGTCAGGAGCTTTCCATACTACATGCAGCTTTTCTGAAGAGACTGGGTGGCAACCTCTAGAACAAAACATCTTTGGTTGGAAGAGGAGTTTGTCCAGTGAGCCATATGTGGTCAGAGGAGTTACTGAATTTTGAGGGTCTTTTCTGAAGGTGCCATGAAGGGTTTCTCTGAAGGGTGACCTGTTGGCAGGACTTGTTCTTGGGTTGGTCTTTGGATGTGGGGATATTTTAACCTGATGGTTAAAAATCAAGTGACAAATCAAGTGACAGACATGACATCAAACTGTCAGTTGAATGCCTGTTGTCTCCCATGAAATTGTCCTGTTTTTGTGGCATGAAGACAGTCTTATGGAGAAGGGTAATTTTTGTATGGAAAATAAGTAACTGTCACCATGTGATAGATATTCCTTATGGCTTCATCATTCCAACAAATCCTCCCAATTTGTGTCAATACAAATACAAACACAAACACAGACTTTTAGAATTAATAATGAGAGTTACCAATATACCAATGCCAACTAAGTCCAAAGCCAAGATACAGACTATCTTGGAGATCAGTTGTAGGACAACGCTGGTTCCAAAGCTCCATTCCAGATGGGAACCAAAGAGGGTTGGCTTTAGCCAAGCACTGATATGGCATGATGTTAGCAGACTCTTGCCAGCAGGATTCCATATAATTTGGACAAAGAACATGAGAAAGTTCATTATAGATCTTTACCAAGGATAGGGAAGAGGACATCCTGTTATTTGTCTCTGTTTCTTCTTTACTCCTTCCCTCCCATGCTTCTTTTCTTTTTCCTCTTTTATAGATTAAGCATGGTTTTGACATAGTAAAAGTTTAGAAGCACTGAAAAAATGTTTAATATTTTCCCCTTGATGATTCTCAGAGTAGTAATCCACAGAATTGTGAACGAAGTCCAAAGATTTCATTGCATTTCTTTTATGTCTCTATATAAAGTGCCTGTCACAGCAAGTATTAGAAATATGTTTGCCATTATTATAACAATTACTGTGAGGAATAAGTGAGATAATGCATATAAATCCTTCAGCAGAATGGCTGCCACATAATATGTGCTCAATAAATGGTATAGGCTGGAGATATACATTCTTATAAATCACATAATAAAAGATATAAATTTACTTTTATTATATTATTGTCTTTGCTTCTCAAACTTCTGTTTGACCTCTAAAACCCCAGCTTGAGTTTAGCCTTCTGTATCACCCTCAAACAGAACTAATTATTCTTTCTTCTTCTTCTTCTTCTTCTTCTTCTTCTTCTTCTTCTTCTTCTTCTTCTTCTTCTTCTTTCTTAGAGAAAGAAAGAGAGCACAGAAGAGCAGGGGTGCAGGTGGTGAGAGGCAGAGGAAGAAGGGGAGAGAATCCTCTCTTGAGGGGCTCTATCTCACGACCCTGAGATCATGACCTGAACCGTAAAAAAGAGTCAGATGCTTAACCAACTCAGCCACTGAAGCAAACTAATTATTCTATCTTCTACGGCACATGGGTACTTATATAAGCACTTATTATATTGTATTATAATGAGCTCTTCACTGGTGTCCACTCTGATAGGTCCTGAGATCCTGGAAGCAAGGATTCTGCTGTATTCAGCATCGGACTTCCTACAGCACAGGGTAGAGTCTGGCCATGTGTAAGTTGCTCTAGAGACTTCTGTTAAATTGAACAAAACCACTAGGCTAGAGACAAAGGGAATGCTCCCATCTTTGTGCCCAAATGAAGATGGGAATGTGAAGAATGTTTTTCTTTGAAAAAAGGGAATCTCAGGGGCTTATTTGAAAACAGGCTGAATGCTTAGAGAAATGAGTGCCAAAAGCAACGTATAAGCAGCTCAGGCCTGGTGCAGCCCCAGTGCTAGAGAGTATCCCAATCTCCGTCTTTGAGCAGCTGCAAAACAGATGGGAATGAGTGTGGCTCAGTCACGCTGCCACTGGATTGGGGAAAAAAGGGCCAGGCTCAAAAGGAAAAGAATGTTCTCTCCCACGTGTTCGTTTGAAAATAAAATTTTCTTTCAAGATCACCGCCACCATACCAACATAACTTGATGTGAGTTTTGGTGCTTCAAGCAGGCAAGAAAGAGTCTAAAAAGCACTGAAAACGATCTTACATGCCCCTCATGGCAGTTGTGAGGCTGACATGTGAGCCATCTTGCCTAAAGATGTCCTTTCATCTTCCCCAAGGCCTTGCATTTCTTCAGCCCACAGAGTGACGTGATTTGGACAAACGTAGTCAGAGTGGCGGGAAGGATCCGAGCAGAGAGCTTTGGTCCAGAAAATGTCCATTTATGGGGCTGAGTCTGCAAAAAAGTGCAATAGTTTGGCCCTGAACCAATGCCACACAAGCAAAATTCTGAGCAGCTGTGTGTGAGTGTCCCCCCCACCTCCAATGCCCCCTAGGCTGAGAGATTGGCCTTCATCTCTACTGCCTGACTACAGGAGAATTCGCCAAGTTAGCTGGCTCTTCTTAACCACATCATCATAAGCCCTATCCCCAGTCCACGAAACAAAGTCTAGCTTTTCTCCTCTGGTTAATGAACTGAGTGTCGCATCCATTCAACATCAACTGGGCTGTGAACCAGAATGGTGCGAGGTGAAATGACACACAAAGTTGAAGAAGCAGTTGTCTTGAAGGAACTCCCAATCTTGTTGGTGACAAGGATTGTAAACATGTGGTTAGAACACCATTTAATAGAAGTCTCCACAGAAAAATATGTTCAAATAATTATCAACAGTGACACAAGAAGAGTAATTCTATTAAACTCCCTCGGTGGATTGGTAAGATGAGAATCTTTGGTTTCCTGGGGGGCACTGGTGGAGGTTCGTACCAAGTATGGATTCTAGAAGAGGAATCGGATGTAAGAGTAGAGGCCATTGTGCTATAAACTGTTTAAACAGCGATCAATTACACGATAGGTCTTAGGGAAGTAGCTTGTTTGCATTGAACTTTTCCTCATGAAACTGGGTGGGTGGTTTGTAGGATTTTAATGGCATTTGTCTAGCACTACCATAGTCTTAATTTATTCCAGGTATTAGGCTTTTGCACACATGGTTCCAATCCAGAAATTTCTTTCTGTATGATAACCATGTGCCTGAAGTTCCTATTCCTTGTGTAGTTCAGCAGAAAGTACATTTAAGCTCGGCATTCCATTTCCACACATTCTGGATAGCCGTTTATTTGTTCCAACCCCTTGAAGGTGCTCCAGGCTCTGTAAAGGATCTATATTCATTAAGGAGCTGGTGGTCAGGGCAGAGGAAACTCAAGACAGTTGAGAGGAAGAATGTATTGTCTTAACCTCCAAACATGAACTCACAAGGGGAGAGGATAGAAAGGAGGATAGAAAATGATCCATAGGCAGAAGAGTTCAGGAGCCTTGTCTAACCTCTGGAGTGGTCTCCAAGTTTGTAAGATTGTAGATTCATGTGGGCCCCAAGAGGTTCTGATTTGTGTCCTTCAGAGTCTTTACACTGAAGCATCTTTCAGGACAACTCTATCGATGAGCAATAAGGATCATCTCTTACAGAAATATATCGATATATTATGAGGGTCCCATGTCTTTGTTTTGTTTCTCCATCTTACCAAAAATTCTGTCTCCTTACCAGGGCCATAGATAGGTGGGTAGGAGAAAGTGGGACAGCTGGAAAGAAAAAGAAAGGCAAGACGAGGAGAGAGGCAGAGGAAATAAGAGCAGGTGAATGGGTGAGGATGAGATTGGAAGTGGTGAGAAAGGAGAAACAATCCAAAATTGCCACAAATGTATTCCAGGGGAAACTTCTAGGTAGATAGACTTTGGGGCAGGGTGGGGAGGGGAGAGGAGGCTGTTACTCTTTAAGAATAAAACTAAAAATGAAGACAGGATGGCTCAGCAGTTGAGCATCTGCCTTCGGCTCAGGTTGTGATCCCGGAGTCCCGGGATCAAGTCCCACATCGGTCTCCCCACAGGGAGCCTGCTTCTCCCTCTGCCTATGTCTCTGCCTCTCTCTGTGTGTCTCTCATGAATAAATAAAATCTTTTAAAAAATAAAAAATAAAAATGAAAACAATAATTATTCTGACAATTAAAAATTACTGCAATTCATAGATAAAACGAGACTTTCTATTCATAGCAGAGTGGCAAATTTCTTCTGCAAAGGGTAGGTAGCAAATATTCATGGCTTGGTGGTCCTGTGGTCTCTGTCACGGCTACTCAACTCTGAGGTCACATCTCAAAAGCAGCCACAAATGATGCATAAATGAATGAGTATGGTCGGATTTGGGCCTCCAATAGTAATAACTGCTTTCAATACATCTTTTGAAGATTTTATTTACTTATTTTAGAGAAAGAGAGAGACTGGAAAGAGTACACAAGTTGGGGGACGGGCAGAGGGAGAGGGATAGTCATCTCAAGTGACTCCTCCAGACTTGGAGCTCATGACCTGAGCTGAAATCAAGAGTTGGACGCTGGGCAGCCCAGGGGGCTCAGCGGTTTAGTGCCGCCTTCAGCCCAGGGTGTGATCCTGGAGTCCCAGGATCGAGTCCCACATCCGGCTCCCTGCATGGAGCCTGCTTCTCCCTCTGCCTGTGTCTCTGCCTCTCTCTCTCTCTCTCTCTGTGTCTCTCATGGATAAATAAAATTTTTAAAAATCTTAAAAAAAAAAAAGAGTTGGATGCTTAACCGACTGGGCCACCCAGGTGCCCCTCAATATATCTTTGATTCAAATCAGAAATGTGGGGCACCTTCATGGCTCAGTGGTTGAGCATCTGCCTTTGGCTCAGGGCGTGATCCTGGGTCCTGAGATCAAGTCCCACATCGGGCTCCTGGTGAGGAGCCTGCTTCTCCCTCTGCCTGTGTCTCTGCCTCTCTCTCTGTGTCTCTCATGAATAAATAAATAAAATCTTTAAAAAAAAAAAAAAAAAAGAGAAGAAGAAATGTGTCCTGGGACCCATTTCATCATTTTCCCAAGGTTGATAGGCCATAGTTATGTGGTAAGTCAGGAAACTTCATGTTTTGTGTTTGAGATGATTTGGGCATGATTTGGGGCATGATTTGGGGCATGATTTGGGGCATGATTCTTTCTCCCAACTTCTCACTCGTTACATTAATTTGGATCTTGTATATTTTTAAAGAAGGGAGGTAGCTTTGTGCCACAAGAGAATAAGAGATCGATAGATTTTTGGTGCCATCTTTTTGGAGGCTCAAAGTAAAGATACTGTGAGCACATGGATGGTCTTTTTCCAGAAACACAGCTAAGAACTTGACAGAAATTATATATAATTTTCCCAGAAGTTGTATGATCTAATTTCCATCCTTACAAGAATAGCTCATACTATAGCTTTTCATGATCTCCCTTAGAAATCCTAACCTTCAAAGAACACTTGTTTTGTACTTCTGTCCTTGTGTATGTCCTTGAGCTCTGTGAAATTGTGGGTCAGGCACCGAGTTACAGAACCTACTTTGCCAAAGGATAAAATAAAGAGTGAGAAAGTTGAGACAATTTCCCCTTAGAGAGTTCCAGAAAAATAGGGTCCTGAGCATATTCCAAGCCATCCAGGCACCAACTCCCCAGTCTTTACTTTTCCCTTAGCGCCAAGGTTGAAATAGAATGACTTGGATGTCAGATAGGTTACATTAAAATCACCATGTTGCAAAGAAAATCCCTAAAGGGTAAGAATATTTCCAAGCTCTAGCCAATGGTCTATTGATTTAAAACAGTAATAGATAAAGCAAAATTCCTGCACAAGAAAAGGATCTGACAAGGCCCTTGGAGGTCATTTCAATAGGATTTCTGGGCCCTGGCAAGTGTAAAGGTTCCCAGCGTATCAACAGAGACATTTCAAAGAAGGATTTTATTTTAGTTACAGCAATGACTCACTGTGAGAACAAGGACAATAGCAGCCCAAGAACCTGACAGTTATCAGAGCAAGGAAGGGACATTTGACAAACGGAACCCTTTCTTGATAATCTCAACAATGTAATCTGCCAATGTGTGTGCAACTCCACCTCAGAGGCTGTGGGCCAAGTGTAGGGGCTGCCCAGAGGACGTGCTGGCCTCAGAATATCTGGAGGTCATACACTTTTTTTTTTCTTTCCCACCAGCTTTCTGCCTCTAAAGATGAGCTGGGAAATTGCTTTCTTTCCAAATTACATTTTGAAAACCTTACTTAATCTTCAGCAATAGTAACAAATGTTGAGAAATCAACCTGTATTGTTGGAAAATGTTGAAATTTGTTCAGATTCTCCCACAAGCCCTTTGCCTTATCAGCTGTTGAAAATTTTTCTTTTCTTCCAGCCTTGTTCATGTTTTTCCAAGCAGAGTTTATATGAATGGAAGTGCACAAAGCCTAAGAGTTCGGCTAGATGAATTTTTAATAAAGCTGAACACAAAATTAGCCAGGATCAAGATAAAAAAAATATTACTAGCATCCTTGAAAACACCTATTGGACACCCCCCCCCCCACACACACACACACCTGTACCAACCAGTCTTCTAAGCAGAGATTGCTTTGTAGCAGAGGCTCAGTTGAGGGTGATCCTTGTCTGCCAGGGCATTTGCCAATGCCTGGAGACATTGCTGGCTGTCACAGAAGGGGAGTCGGTACCGCTGGCATCTAGGGAGCCCACGGATGCTGCTAAACACCAGACAACGCACAGCCCCTGATCACAGAGGGTTAAGTGGTCCCAAATCTCACTAATGCCAAGGCTGAGAAAGCCTCCTTCACAAAGAGCACCAGTCAGGATGTTTTCCTTTGGGTCTGGCTTCTCTCATGCATTGTGATTTCTGTGAAGTTCATCCCCATTGTTTCATGTATGGAAACTGTACTCATTCTCACTGCTGCGAGCATTCCTTTACTTGATTTTTAGAAAGTTTTTCTTCTCTTTTCAGATTTTAACTCGAAGATGTTTTTCAAAATATACAGGTCTTTTTCAAAATTTCAAATCTTGATTCTATGACTTGTGCTTTAGACACCTTAAAAATTGCATTGCTGGTTTATTGTGACAAAAATTACTATATTACTCACTTGTGTGTTTGGACGCATATCTGGTTTGTTTGTTCTTTTGCCTCTTCGTTCATTCAGGTAACCAATAAGTAGCCATTTCCTGCCAAGCTCTTGCAGGTGCTGGAGGATGTAGAGATAAATAAGGAACTTACTTTCTGGCACTTTTCTTGGGTACCAACAAAAGCACACTCAACTGTTAGGGTCGGGGGTGAAAGTGATGTCACACTTGGGAGTGAGACTGGGTTGGGTACAGTAAATATGCAAAAAGGATGCCACCATTTTACCTTCTCACTTATTGTCTGGGTTTGCTTTTATACTTTTATACTGCTTCCTCCAACATCTTTTCATCATGATCTTACAAACAACCTGAAAACTCCTGAAAAGCCAGCACTTTGGGAATATGTGCTTAGGGGGAAGCAACTGCTTCCAACAATTTATCTTCTACCCACTGCCATCTACTTCAGAGTTCCTACAATGGATGTTACCTAATTGGCAAGGTAATACATTCATTTGGGACCTCAGTCACTAAAAGCTAGAGAGGATTCCAAGTTAACCTATTTCCATGTAAATTTTATACCAGTTCCTAAAGCAAGTTGCAATGCAGTGATGTCCTAGACCAGGGTTTTTCAATCTTAGTATTATTGACATTTTGGGCCATTAAATCCTCTGTTGTGGGGTACTGTTATATGCACTGTTGGATGTTTTGCAACATCCCTGACCTCTACTCTCTAGATGTCAAAAATACCACCCTTGCTCTCCATTGGTGGCAACCATAATTGTCTCCACACATTGCCTCATGTCCCCAGGATGGGTGGGGCAAAATCATCCCCACGGTGAGAACTACTGTCCTAATGTACAAGATGCATTTCTTTACCAAGCAAAAATTTCCAGTGCTTTATTATTAAACAGCCCAGCTTAATAAAATTATTGAGATTTGAATGCAGGCAGAGGGGTTATCTTGGATATTCATTTTGTTTAAGAAAGTAGATTTAGGAACTGTAATAAACATAGCAACCAATGAAATGATCATTTGGAGATCAGACTCAAAACAGCTATGGCCCGCTTCCACGGTTCTGTTTTCCTACGTAGAGCTTTGGAATGTTTAAAGGTCAGCTTTGGAAGATAAACCTTTCAGTTCATAGCCTCTGTTTTGGCTTGGACCTAGGTTTAGTCTGGGATGTCTGCGACGCTGAGATCTGAGGACATTTCCTTTTGCTTAACTTTTTGGTAGACAGTGTTTCTATTCTGCTTCAATGTTCCATCCCAGGATCATGGTTTTCAACACTGAGGTTCCTGAACATCCTAACATTGGAGGAAAATCAGCCTTTGGTAGATAGGGAAGGAAAGAGCTAAAATTCGTTCAACACTTACTCTCTTCCTGACACTGTGCTAATCATCCTATACACTTTTTTCTTGAATCCTCATAGCAATCTTAGGGGTAAATATTATGATGCACATTATTCCTAATGAGGGAATTGAGGTCAAACAATTTGTTTAAGGCAAAATAGCTGACTTGTGGTCGAGCTGGGGTTTGAACCCAAAGGTGATGGATTCGAGAAAGCTGCAGATTCTTTGTCACACTGCTCCTCAGTTCATTTCCTCTGACCTTGAACCTTGGCTGGCTCTGTGACTGGTTTTGATCAACAAGAAAGAAGCAGTTCTTTTTTTAAAATATATTTTATTTAAATTCAATTTGCCAACATATAGTATAACACTCAGTGCTCATCCCATCAAGTGCCCTCCTCTGTGCCTGTCACCCAGTTACCCCATCCCCCCACCCACCTCCCCTTCTGCAACCCTTTGTTTGTTTCCCAGAGTTAGGAGTCTCTCATGATTTGTTCCTTTCTCTAATTCCCCCCCCCCTCAGTTTCCCTCCTTTCCCTTATAGTACCTTTCACCATTTCTTTCTTTCTTTTTTTTTTTTTTTTTGGTACCTTTCACCATTTCTTATATTCCACATATGAGCGAAACCATATGATAATTGTCTTTCTCTGATTGACTTATTTCACTCAGCATGGTACTAGAATGAGGCAGTTCTTTTTTTTTTAATTTATTTTTTATTGGTGTTCAATTTACTTCATCTTTCTTTTTTTTTTTTAATTTATTTTTTATTGGGAGTGAGGCAGTTCTTAAGAGATCTGTGGTCTCCACTTTTCTTTCTCTTGGACTATTCCCTTACACTTATGCAGCAAGATGCCATGTAAGTGGTTTGATTATCCTAAGGCTTCCTTACTCTGAAGAAGCCCAAGTTAACTGATGTGGAGAGAAAGCTAACCATGAGGAGAAGCAGAAGGTACCAGAAATGTGAATGAAGCCTTCTCAGACCTTCCAGCCTGATGCAGTTTAGAGCTCAATGAATGACCTCACCTGATGCCATGCAGGGCAATAGCTTCATCCTTTAGCTTCATCCTGCCAAGCACTGCTCACATTCCTCACACACAAAATTGCGAGGAAATAAATTGGTTGCTGTTTTAAGCCACTAAGTTCTGGGGTTGTTGGTTATACAACAATGGATAAGTAAAACACTAGGTTTGCTGACCTGCAACCCCAGGTAGTTTATAGGAAGGCTAGAGGATAGAGGTCAGGGGAACTAAACAGCGGTTTCTCCAGGCCCTTGGGTTTCATGGGTGAGAGTGGATGAAGCTCTGCTCCCAGTTCACAAACTCTGGGATTCCAAATGTTCAAGAAGCCTTGCAAAGCCTGTATTTTTGACAAGTTTTCTTTAAGGCTTTTCTTATAGATCTCTCCAGAATCCCTAGATTGCATTAATAATCTAATACAGTGGATTCTCTAGCTGGACAGTTAAAGCAATATTTCCCAAACTAAGGAAAAGATGTTTTATGAATATAGTTAAACAACTAAGAGTTATGTAATTATTTTATGGTTACCTTCCACTTATAGCAAGTGATGTTGCCTTCCATATGCCAATGATAGAAGTGTTAAGACAACTTTAAGTTTAAAAAAGTGAATTAATTAAAAAAAAAAACCCATGGAGTAAGTAATAGTACCATTAGTATGGAAACAAGGCTACAATATAGTGAAGGTGGTGGATCAATAATTCAAGCTTGGGGAATATCCAACAACACAAAGAAAGAAAAATGCCATTGTAACAGTCATCTTTCTCATTCTTTCTTTTTGACCTGGTTATTCACTCCTGGGGCTGGCATATCTCACAAGGGGACTACTCTTGGTATATGAATCATTACTCATCATGGGCAGCAATACTGACACTATTGAATTTGACTCAAGACAAATTCCAGAGGGAGAAGTAGCATACAAGGACAAAGGGGTGGGGGTGGGGGGGTGGGGGGAGACAGAGTGTGGAATATTTGAAGTTGGGAAGTGATGTATTTAGATAGGAGTATTATGTTTCATTTGGAAAGCCTGAACAATAATTAACGTGACAGGTTTTGGCTACAAGGGTAGTAGGGGAAAACATGGAAAAGCACTGAGCCAGAAGTCAACTAGCAGGCTCTAGACATGTGGGCATGGCCAATGCTTCTGACTAGGTCTGGTTTGTAGACACCACTGCGAAACCTGGCTTTTGCCACCACTCTTGGGCAATCTTACCCTGGATACTACAATTGCTAACCTGCAATTGGATGGTGATTCATGCTCTTTGCATTTACAGTAACACAAGCATAGAAATAAATCTGCACATATATGCAGATTCACAAGAGTGACTCTTATGGGTAGGAATTAGTGAGACTTTCAATTCTTAATGTTTGCATTTTTACAATAACATGTATTACATGTCTAAACAAAAAATTTTTTAAGTTGAATAATAAAGAAAAATTAGAGTATGTGTATAAATATATATATACACACACACATCTTATAGCTTCCATTTCTCCATAGAACCGTGACTAACACAACAATTAATATATGTAAAAAACAAACAAACAAATGCTAAATTCCTTACTGCATTTGCCCCCACAACAAGACTCCAAGTTATGCAGGATAAGCAATATTCTTTTTCCTGAGTGAGGAAGCTGAGACATACAAAAGCTAACTGCCCCCTCCCCTGACAAAGAGGTTATTCATAATGCAGTGGGGCAAGTATCCTCCTGCCACCATTTCTTGTTCCTGCAGAGCTTGTAACATAGCATCACAGGCACCTCACCATTTTGCTCGTTAATATCTAACTGCAGATATCTCTGGGATCACTGGATGTATTATGAAATGGACTTGACATAGAAGACTCCTGCGCAAGCTACTGAGGTCTTTTTACCTCGGATATACAAGTGTGCCATGCCACCCCCACCCCCATCTCTTCTCTTGCATAGAACCTGACTCCTGGTGGTTCTTCACACAATATCTACACATTATACTGAACTCTCCAACATGCTGCTAACTGGTTATGCTCTAAGACCTCTAGAAAAGCTGACAGCTTAAGAGAAAGAATGAGAACACAGACAAATTTTGTGTTTTATACATGTACACACACACACACATACATATATAATTTTCAATTGATTTGCTTGCATAATAGGGGTAATGGGGAAATCATAGTCTTTCAGTGTAAAGGCTTCTATTTCTAACTGCTACTGAACCTTTTGTCTTAGGAACGTACTGTTCTCCTTTGGTATTTGGGTTGGTGTAGAACAATTTATGTTGTGCAAAGAAATCATAAGTAGGCACTATCCTATTCCTCAGCCTGACACATGCCTCTGGTTTTCTGGAACATTCAATCCAGTTCTGTTTCCTTCCTCTGTCCTTACCCCTCACTTCAAGGCCAAACAGAGCCTGGGTTAAGGCTTTTGGTGATCGGATAAGGAAAGACCATTATTTTAGATTGATATGGGTTTTACTTGAGTTCGCATCTACTTTAAGACATTTGTCCTCCTTTATCTTTCAGATCTAAAGGTCATTTCACAGGTTGCAAACATCATTGCACAATGACTCTATTTGAAATTCAGAAGATAGTGGAGTCAAGGTAAAGACTATTTCCTGCAATACATATTATGCCTATAAGATTGAAAGAGATAGAGTGATCTAGGTAAATGGCATAGCTAGAGAGTGGCAGATTGATGTTGGATATTCTATATCCAAGGCTTTCCCTTTAGTACCAATCATGTCTTTCATCTAATCAAGCACATTTTTTTTTTTATAGAACACCTTTTATGTGCATAACACAGTAATGAAAAAACCACACACAGTTCCTGCTCTTATAGAGCTTATATTCTACTGTGGTATCTTTCTTTCTTTTAAGGATTGTAATTGTTTATTTGAAGAGAAAGCATGAGAGAGGGACGCACAAGCAGAAGGGAGGGGTAGAGGGAGAAGCAGACTCCCTGCAGGGAGCCGCTGTGCAACTCCATCCCAGCACCCTGAGCCGAAGGCAGATGCAGAATCCAGTGAGCCAATCAGGTGTCCTCTTTTTTTTAATTAAAGATTTTATTTATTTGAGAGACAGAGAGCACAAGCAGGTAGGGGAGAGCCAGAGGAAGAAGCAAACTCCTCACTGAATAGGGACCCCCTAGGACCCTGGGATCACAACCAGAGCTGAAGGCAGATGCTTAACTGACCCAGGCACCTGCCTGGGGTTATCTTTCTGAAGCAAGTTGTCTAAGTGGTTCCCAACCAGGGTTAATTGTGGCCCCTCAGAGGATATTTGGAATGTGTGGAGATACTTTTATTGTCCTAACCAAAAAGGGGAAATGCTACTGTCATCCAGTAGGTAGAAGCCAGGGAGGGATGTTGCTAAATCTCCTACAATCCACTGGACAGCCCTGTCAACAAAGAATTACCAATCCCAAATGTCAATAGTGCTAGTATTGAGAAACCTTGGCTTGGATCAACTATTTTCTTCAATATAGATATAAAGAATAGAATTTAAAATTTATCTTAAATAAGGAGCCCCAGATACTCATGATGGAGGTCCTATCATGCAGAAACTTTTTTGGTGAATTGGAGCAGGAACATGAAGGGATTTTTCCAAAAGATAAATATCAAAAATATGAATTCAGTAAAAGTGAGGGAGGACTCATTCAGGTACACACAATATTGTGTTGCTAATAGCGACATGCTACATGTGCACCTCTGAATTTCCCAATAATCCAATCACAAGGAAAATGAGAACCACACATTCAAATAACTAACGGTCCACTCTTGCCATGAAATTGGAACACTGCCATCTCATAGTCTGTGAACTATTTAATTTAAAAGTCTAATTTCTACAGAAGCAAGGAATCATTGTAGATAAAAATGACGTCTTAGTAAGATGGTGGGATGGCTGAGTCTACAGTTTTCTCTTCCTAGGGAAGAGAGAAAGGTGGAAATGAAGTTACTGTCCTGAGCCTTGCAACCGTCACCCCACCACCCCAAGCTATCTAGTTACACAAGGGTGGCATAGATTGCGAAGGCTTAGTGCAATAGTTTTCTCAGGCCAGGACAGATACACGGATGGTTCAACTACCTTTGCCCTCTTTTTGACTGTAACATGTCCAGCTTTTTCTTAAACACAAGTTTTGGGATGCTAATAGCTCCTATAGAAGGAATGAGCAGGAAGTTAAGTAACATTAAGCGAATCAGTAGCTGGGAATAGACATTAACATTATGCTTACATTCATAAACATATATGACCTTGGACAAGCTATTTTCTCTCTTTGATCTTTAATCTCCTTGTATGTAAAATAAGAAGGATGGATTAGATGATTTATGAAATCCTATGACTCACATATTGACAGAATAAATTATGCTTATTGTGAGTAAGAGGTGTTCAGGATGATCCCTTCTCTTCATTCTCTTGCTCTTTCTCTGTCTCTTCTGCTTAGTTTTAAAGACAAAGTGTTTAATAAAATGAACAGGATGTTACTTGTCTCTGTAAAAAGCAGACTGACACTAGGCTACATGAGCTCTTAACTTTAGGTCAAGTACTAAATTTCAAACCAATAAAAATATGTCAAGACAAAAGCTGAGAGTTAATACAAGGCCAGAGGTCATACTCCTACCTTATTTGCTCTGCTCATGGTCAAGTTTGCTCTAAATGAGAACTTTTAAAATTGCATTAAGAGTGCCATGCAACCCCCTTATTATAACTGGAAAGTCATCTGAAGCCCCTCTAAGTGGAACCTTCTTCTTCCTAACAGGGGTAGAGTTGTAGTTAAGTATGGAGGTACACTCAGGTTCTATCTAGAGTCTTTATTTTCAGTTGGGTGTTTGTATTGTGCACTTTTGGCTGGGTTGATCCCATTGGTTTGTGAGGGTGTGTGTGCTGGGCATAAGCCTCAAATCAAAACCAGCAACTTCCGTTCATAGACTTTTTCAATCTGCATGGTTTTTCTGAAAATATTCAGTTCTCCAACTCAACTCAAGTGATCAAGAGATTCCAAAAAATGACACCAAATCCAAGAAGAGTGGTACCATCACTATTTCTCTGCTGAAGATGACTGCAGGGCTCTTCTTTGGCATTGAGCAATGTTTTTGTCAGGACTGACTTCCCTTGGCCCTGACAGTCTCCCACCAACTTTAGTGAAGGAGGTAACCTGTAGGAGATGCTGGATATTCAGGGCATATTAGCTGATTTTCAGAGCCCTTTTTCTCACATCCACACTCTGGTCTGGGGAGTTCCCTAAAAAAGTCCTGACAGCAGAACAAAGCATATTGTCTGTCTAGATAGTGCTTCTAGCAGTCTCTAGACTAAATCACGAAGGAGTCAATTCTCATTGCAGGAATTCACAAGGAAAACAGACCTTCCCTTACCCAGGGCAGGAACAAAATAGGCAATTTATCACCCAGCAATAAGCCCCAGGTTAGTAAATTCCAGTTCTTATTTTATGGCCCTCAAAGAACCAGGTCAAGCAAACTCTATGCCCCCAAGTAACCCTGAAACCAGGTGGTTCCAGCTCTTTAGGCTCCTTTCCCAAAAATCTGTACAGCAGCTTCCTGGAGCTGGCTGGAAGGAGTTGATACTATTGGAATTTGGCCTGGGTTTGTAAATCTTTAGCTAATAGGGGCCTAATGCAATGCTCCTTTTAAAAATTGGAAAGATAATGAATGTTACTTCAAATTACCCTGGGGCTTTGCAACCTTTGTGATTTCCTGCTCTCCCCATGGAAGACATTCTTTTTTCTCACCATCTGCGGCACCTCTGTAGGTGAGCTGTACAATGTGCCATGCCTTAAAAAAAAATGTCTTATTGTTTGAGTCTCTCATAGTTGTCTTTCAACATGCTGATTTTCTCTGGCTACACTTTTGGAAACTGGCAGCCTTAGGGAGGATTTTGTGACCAGTATTATGATTTTGCTGTGAGCTTGCCCATCCTCTTCTGATTCCGGTAGAGTCAGTCCTGTTGGGTCTTGATGCTTATTCTCTTTTCTGTTTACTCCACAGGGGATTTCATCACTGTGCCTCAGGAAATGGACTGCATACAATTTTCTGTATATATGATAGGACTCAGTCTCAAAGTATATTCCAAGTATTGGGCAATCTCTCTTCAGCCTCCTTCCAAATGGTACTTCCATGCCATTTTTTTTTTTTTTTACCTGCTTTCAATGGCAGGTTTTGCCTCACTTGCATATCAAAGAAGCTGATGTTGGATTTTTTTTTTTTTTTTTTTTTTTAAAGCTCTAGATTGAGGATGATGTAGTTTGAGGGCTGGAAAGTGACTTTCTGGGGAGGCTTCTTTCTTTCTTCAGGACCTCCTTTGGTTTGGTTCCATCATTTAGAATCTGGAGTTGTGTCTAGTTGGAGAAGGATCCACTGTAATTTAATGACTAGACTTATTACAGATTTGGTAGAGTGAGTATCCCAGGATGGCTCTTGGATCATACCCATCTAACTCAGGTATTCACAAGAGCTGGTCTCTTTTTCCACTCAAGCTTTTCTAGTGTGATTAAGGACAGTTCTAACTGTAGATCAGAGCACCTAGAGATGGCAGTTTTCCTATTACTCAAAGGAACAGAACAGAGAGGTCTTTTCATCATTAATCAACATCAAATGTTGGGAAGTCCCAATTAGTATTTCTGGGCCCAGTGAAACTAAGTCTGGGCTAATTTCAAACCCCAAGGGATCTTGCAGCAAGGCTGCTCGGCCATCTGAAATCCTTTCTGGGAGCACAAAGAAAGCTCTCAGATGAGTCCAGTCTCTATTTCTGGAGCATCTGTGGTCGTTAGGATTGATTGTGTAGACATGGCTCACAGTCCCAACTTTCTTTTCTTTTCTTTTCTTTTCTTTTCTTTTCTTTTCTTTTCTTTTCTTTTCTTATTATTCTTTTAGGAGAGACTTAAGTCTTCTTATCTGGTTTTGGAAACAGTGATGAGACCAGGTGACCTCTGCATTTTAATTCCAAAATGCAATATGTGAAAGTGAATTCACAGGATAAAAATTCCCAAAACATGTCAGCAATTTTATGCACTGTTACTTTTCTGCTCTAAATTCTGTAATGGTTCCTTATTTCACTCAGGGTAAAAGCACAGCTCTTACAGGGGCTTCAAGGTTCAAAGCTTCTGGCCCCATTGTGCCTTCTGGCCTCATCTCATATGACTGGGCTTCCTGCTAACTCCTTTCTGTTTCCCAAGCATGCAGGCATATGCTTGCTATAGAGCCTATGTTTTAGATGCTCCTTCTATCCCCAGATATCCATCCACATGATTCACTCCTTATCTTCTCCGAGGGTCTGCTAGGATTTCACTTTCTCAAGGAGGCCCTCCCTGACTGCCCTATTTAATCCTGCAAAGGTCTCCCTAATCTTCTTTGGGATTCCTGATTGCCCTGTTACTTTTCCCAAAGCATTTAAAAATACTATGTAACCTAATTATTACGTTATATCCCCCACTGGAATGTAAGATCCACAAAGGTAGCAATTTTTGTCTTCTTTTTCAAAATAAATACCACTTGCCTAGAATAGTGCCCTGGTACTAGTACATAGAAGGTGATAAATAAATAAATAAATAAATTAATTAATTAATTAATTAAATTTTTAACTTGTTTCTTTAAAAGATTCTACATATAAGTGAGATCTATGGTACTTGTATTTCTCTTTCTGACTTATTTCACTTAGCATAAATGCCCTCAAGATCCATCCATATTGTCAGAAAGGCAGAATTTCCTTTCTTATAGCTGAATAGTATTCCATTGTTTGTATATATGGGTGTATGTATGGATATACACCCATACATACACCCATATATACATACACACAACCATACATCCTACGTTTTCTTTATTCATTTATTCATTAATGGATACTTAGGTTGTTCCATGTTTTGACTATTGTAAATAATACTACAATCAACATGGGTGTGCAAGTATCTCTTCAACATAGTGATTTTATTTCCTTTGTATATATACCCACATGCAAAATGGCTGATTCGTATAGTAGTTCTATTTTCAATTTTTTTGAGGAACTCCAGAATTACTCACCAGCTATTTATTTATTTATTTAGATTCTATTTTTTTTTTCGAGCAGTAGATCTTTTACCTGAAACCAACCTCTCTGATCCTCCAGTGATAGGAAAATTCAGAACTCTATAGAGATTTTGTGTGGACAGTTAATTGGTTCAATTTGGGACTGTCCTGGTTAGAAAGAAAGAAAGGAGAGAGGAAGGGATAGAGGGAGGGAGGAAGGGAGAGAAGAAAGAAAGGACAGATGGAAGACAGAAAGAAAAGAAAGGAAGAAAGGAAGGAAGGAAGGAAGGAAGGAAGGAAGGAAGGAAGGAAGAAAGAAAGAAAGAAAGAAGAAAGAAAGAAAGAAAGAAAGAAAGAAAGAAAGAAAGAAAAAAGAAAAAGAAATCTTTTGTATTTGTCAAGAGAATAGTGACCACTTGCAAAATCACAGAGTAAATATGGTTCTTTGCACTGGGCCAAATAGTGGAGCTAGAGAGATTCTTATAACTCAGATAATATATTCCTCTGTTCAAAACCATCTAGTGGTTTTGTTATCTCACCATTAAGTCCAAGCTCTTATCCTGATATATGTCATAATTTGCACTTATCAGTTTGGTTAGGCTGGAACTACTTTCCCCAGGATCTTCTTCCCTAAATGGTTCTGGGTCAGATTGGCCTAAGAGGAATTTGTTTGAGATTTGGAAGGCAAGTGTGTAAGTGTCATTACTCTTGGAAGGTCTTTGCAGTCAAATATGGTAAATGACAAACATAGATGTGTTCTAGGTGGTTTTTTTTTTTTTTTTTACTGTCTTCTGCTCTATCCTAGCTCCTCATCAACAACTGTCTGAAGACCATCTTCAGATGCTTATCTATGGACACACAGAGATGGTGGCTATGCACAGTCTACAGCTTTCTGTAGACTCCTCTGTCAGCTCTTCATAGTCCCATCCCAACAGCTGGATGTGCCTGGCTCCTCCTAGATCCCCCTTGCAAGCTCTGTCTTATCCACCTTTACCAGGTCTAGTCAGTGACTCTTCTCTGATATCCAACAACCTCTTTAAGGCTGTTACTTCCCCAGCCCCTCCCACAATGTATAAAGTCTAATTCCCATAAAAAGCCCTGCTCCAAAAATCCTCATAGTGGTTTTGCCTCCCTGGCTGAATCTAAATCCCAAAGAGGTAGGACCACCCTTGGTGCTTCCTCTGCTTAAAATGTTTCTGCAGATAGTCATAGGGCTCATTTCCTTACTTCCTTTAGACTACTGTTCAAATATGAGCCTGGAATGGCATTCCTGATATAAAATAAGAACTCTTCCTCCACTCTCTGCATGGCTCTATCTCTGTTACCCTTGGTAATACCTTTTATCACTTTGCAGGTTATTTGCTACATGCCTTCCTACAAGCAATGGATACCTAGAGTAAACCTAGGCATTTAGGAGGTCCTTGGATATGTAAATACTCATATTTCTAGTTTCATTACCCTCTAACTGAAATTTAGCATTTCCTTCAACTATACAGTTGAATTTACAGACAGTAAATCCCATGGTTTAGCAGCGCTTGACTTGTTATCAACAAAAAGTCATGAATGTGTTTTACCACATTATAGTTGTCAACAATATCTGAAATATTATTTATGCTCATCACTTTGAAATTGTGGTAGTCATTAGGCTTGCAGTAAGATTACATGTGAGTGAAGCTTTCCTGTCCAGAGATGCTCACAAGACATAGCTGGCCAATTATAGAGAAGCTCTGTGCCTGGTTGGCAATCAGCCACCAAATAGTGAAATCATGGCTTCTTATATTGGTAACCCAGCCATCTCATTGCTTTCTAGTATTTCATACTTACAGTGTTAATCAATACATAGAAGGAGTTGTTTCTCTTGTTTGTTAAAATTTTATAAGACTGGACAGTCCTATTAAAAAGAAAATAATAGGTCCCAAATGGAGTCACTTATGCTAAGCCCAATGCCACCAACCTAAAGGTTAACTTAATTACAGTTTCAGCTCTCTCAAAAATGGAATCTTGAACCAGTCCATCAGGAAACACCTGATCAGCATAGGTGATCTGCCTAATAGACCCCTGCCATCTCCTAAAGGAAGTGACCTTGCAATAATCAACTTGATTTTTTTAATTTATTTATTTATTTATTTTTTTTTGCCTAGTATAACTTCCTTGTTCCTGCTCCCTTCTGCCTATAAAAGTCTTTCATTTTGTACAGCTCCTTGGAGCTCCTTTCTATCTGCTAGATGAGATACTGCTTTCTTCATGAATCATTGAATAAAACCAATAAGATCTTTAAACTTTACTTAGTTGAATTTTGTTTTTTAGCCATTCAAATGAAAATTCTTTTTTTTTTTAAGATTTTATTTATTTATTCATGAGAGACACACACACAGAGAGAGAGAGAGTCAGAGACACAGGCAGAGGGAGAAACAGGCTCCATGCAGGGAGCCTGGGTCTCCAGGATCACCCTCTGGGCTGAAGGCGGCGCTAAACCGGTGAGCCACCCGGGCTGCCCTCAAATGAAAATTCTTAATTCTTTATAAGGCTGCATGGTCTTTTTAACAAGACTAGGCATGAAGTCTGGGAATAAAGACCAGGTAAGTTTACACACAGTGGATGGCTAAGATAATTATTGAATTGTGTTACTTAATTTATTGCAGATAGACCATGCAGTAATGTGAGGTCAAGCACAGTGTTGCAAGTTACTGAATTTCAATACAATTGTTTTTCTTTGAATTCTATGTATTTTGTTTAATACATTTGAAAATACTATTTTGAGAGGGCATCCACAGTCCTTACCAAGTCTGTGCGATCTCTGGCACGAGAAGAGGTTAAAATCCTACACTAGAATGTGAACTCCAAGACAGTATAGACTTTTTCTCTTTTGTTCATTGCAATTGTTCTTTTTTTTTTTTTTTTTTTTTGCTCAGAAATCTACCACTTGGTGATACTTGATTAATTTCAAGAGTAACCTAAGGCCAGATAGAACTCTGTTATTAATATCCTCTCCACACCTTGATATATATCCCTTTGCTTTTCCTGAGGGCAGCCCTTCCCTTTATTCACTATTGGTGGCATATTCACCAAAGAAATTGCATCCTTTGCTAGTCACTGGAAACAACATTGCTGAAGATCCTGCCAACAGGTAAGGTCTTTTCAGGACACAATGCTAGACCTTCAAGACAGCCCTATTAAAAAACAAAAAAAAACAAACAACAAAAAAAACTAGAACAAAATACTCTACAACAAGAAAGAAACCCAGTAATAACTTGTATTTTGGGGATTTCCATTTTGCTTTTTTTCCTCCCATGAAAGAAGCATAACATTGTATTCTAAATTGGCATTTTCTCTGTTTTAAGAACATTGACTCAAACTACCTTCTGTAATATAGATCTCAAAAATTCCGAGATGACAAAATTTTCTCTGCTGAAGACCCCTGGAACCAGAAGAAAGCTCTCAGGGCCCATAATGCTCTACTATTTGGATAAGAAACTCTTGAACACTTCTCACATTAAGAGAAGAAGCCCTGGGAAAAAAACTGCAGTTTTTAGCACTGTGGTTCATTTTAATGAATGCAACCAAGACACACTAGTCAAATAGCACAGCTACAACATGGCCTAAGTAGTAATCCCATCACTACTCCCTCTGTATGCAAACTTTCTAAGGTACTTCCAAACCTGCTTCCTCATTTGACTTCCCAACATCCAAAAAGACATGGACTGAGAAGTTCCAAACAGATTAGAAGAACCTAGTTATGGAACCACTTTCTAACATAAGTGTAAGAATATATACATAAGAATACATAAGAATAAACTCAAAATGGATTAAGGAACTAAATAAGAGACCTGAAACCCTAAAAATCCTAGAAAAGAGCATAGGTTGTAGTTTCTCTGATATCAGCCATAGCACCATTTTTCTAGATATGTCTCCTGAGGCAAGGGAAACAAGCAAAAATAAACTATTGGGAATACATCAGAAGAAAAAGCTTCTTCACAGCAAAGGAAACCACCAGCAAAACTAAAAGATAACATATTGAATGGGAAAAGACATTTGCAAATGATGTATCTGATAAAGGTTAATATCCAAAATATATAAGGAACTTACACCACTCAGCACCATAAAAGCAAACAATCCAATTAAAAATGGGCAAAAGATATGACAGATATTTCTCCAAAGACATGCAGATGGCCAATAGAAGAGATGCTCAGCATTACTCATCATCAGTGAGAGGCAAATCAAAACCATAAAGAAATACCTCACACCTGTCAAAATGGCTAAAATAAAAAACACAAGAAACATCAAGTGTTGGTGAGGATATGGAGAAAAGAAGGAAACCTTGTACACTATTGGTGAGAATGCAAACTGGTGTGGCCACTGTAGAAACAGTGTGGAGGTTCCTCAAAAAATAAAAAATGGAACTACTATATAATCCAGTAACTGCACTACTGGATATTTACCCAAAGAACACACACACGAAAAAATAATTCAAAAAGATATATATAGTCTTATGTTTATCACAGCATTATTTATAATAGCCAAACTATGGAAGCAGCCCAAGTATCCAACAATAGATGAATGGATAAAGAAGATATGGCATATATACATATGCTATGGAATATTACTCAGTGATAAAAGAATGAAATCTTGCCATTTGCAATAACATGGAAGGTTCTAGAGGGTATAATGCTAAGTGAAATAAGTCATTCAGAGAAAGACAAATATTATATGTTTTCACTCAGATGTGGAATTTAAGAAATAAAACAAATGAAGAGAAAAAGAGACAAATGACAAAACAGATTGTTAAATATGAGAGAACAAACTGGTGGTGGCCAAAGGGGAGCTGAGTAGGGGAATGGGTGAAATAGGTGAAAGGTTTAAGAGTATCATGATGAAAATGGGGTGATCTATGGAAGTGTTGAATCACTCAATTGTACACCTGAAACTAATATAACACTGTATGTTAACTAGAATTAAAATAAAAATTATAAAGTACCAAAAAGTTTCTTTTAATTAAAAAATTTAAAAAATGTTACTTTTAAGTAAAAGTAATAATTACTTTTAAAAGTAAAACTAGAGCAGCCCCAGTGCCTCAGTGGTTTAGTGCTGCCTTCAGCCCAGGGTGTGATCCTGGAGACCTGGGATGAGTCCCACGTCGGGTTCCCTGCATGGAGCCTGCTTCTCCCTCTGCCTGTGTCTCTGCCTCTCTCTCTCTCTCTCTATGTCTCTCATGAATAAATAAATAAAATCTTTAAAAAAATTTAAAAAATTTTTAAAAAGTAAAACTAAACTTTATTTCTTTGTTGATTTTGTGTAGACAAAGAGAATGGAAATTAATGCTTTCCTATGTCTGTCTATAATAAGAAAGGATACATTAAATTGGAAAAGAACCCAGTTGCAGAACCCCAGTTTCCTATGATGGAACAAAATGATGAGAAAGGGACTCTTCTAAGAGAATTACATTAAATCTGATTAATATCTGATTAGTAGTACTCTCATACCTGAGGATCGTAGGAAAGCTAAGGTATATTAAACGATCTATATTTTCTTATAAATATTTTGAGAAGAGAGAACTAACATTTACTAATTTTTAAATTACTCCTAGACAGTGTGTTTGTTGCTATATAAATAACCTGTTTGAATTTCCCCACCTATCCTAAGAGGTCAATATTAGTGGTACTGAAGCCTAGGAGAGTTAGGTGTCAACAAGGTCACACTCTTTCCATCATAATGTGCTCCTCTAGAGCTCACAGAATTTCCCAGACTTCCTATCTCATACAGTCTTCATGATTCTATTATTTATTTAGGGTGGCTTAAAAGATTATATACATGTATTTAAATGGGAAATTTTGCATTGTTGCTGGTATTAACTTGTGATAGGTTGTGATAGATTGAGGGTAACTGTACCACTTGTGATAGGTTGAGGGTAACTGTTAAAGTAAATGCAATGGAAACAGGATAGGATTAGCACATTTTAGCCAATGCTGGTTGTCAGTAGAAGTTCCTTTGTTTTTTTTAAGTTTTAATTTTTAAAAAAGTTTTTATTTAAGTAATCTCTACACCCTATTTGGGGCTCAAACTCACAACACAGAGATAGAGAGTTGCATGCTCCTTCAACGGAACTAGCCAGACACCAAGTTTTCACTAAAAAGTTC
The DNA here is from genome assembly GCF_003254725.2 of Canis lupus dingo. Taxonomy (NCBI): domain Eukaryota; kingdom Metazoa; phylum Chordata; class Mammalia; order Carnivora; family Canidae; genus Canis; species Canis lupus. The sequence continues at coordinate 24,887,089 of NC_064262.1, read as the reverse complement.
CGAGCCTGAAGTTGACCCTGCTAATCAGAGAGCTAACAAGTCCTGGAGATAAGGCATAATAAGCCATAATTAATGTATTAGTTTGCTAAGGCTGCTATACACAGTATCAAAGCCTAGATGGCTTAAATAACAGAAATTTAATTTCTCACAATTCTGGAAGCAAGAAGTCCAAGACCAGGGTGTTGGTGGGGATGTTTGCTTCTGAGGCCTATGGTGGCTTGTTGATGGCCATCTTCTCCCTGTATTCTTACAGATCTTCCCTCTGTAATGTGTGTATCCAAACCTTGTCTTTGACAAGGACACCAGTCATACTAGATTAGGGCCCACTCTAATGACTTTGTTTTAACTTAATTACCTCTTTGAAGACCCTATTTCCAAATTCAGTCACATTCTGAGGTACTGGTGGGGGTAGGAGTTTGAATTATGAATTTTGGAGGGACACTATTCAGCCCAGAGCAATTAGGACCAAAATGAGACCTTTTTCTTGGATTGCACGGGTTGAAACAACAGTGAAAAGAACTTTCTCATTATGTGATTCAATGTTATTTATTATCATGACCCAGAATCATCTAAAATCGTCTCCTGAACCACTGGAGGTTCTTGCCCACGCATGGAAAACATTATACGCTGTACTCTATTGCAGATATCTTTGTCAGATGCTGTGGGCAGATCCCCCTGGCCCATGCTGGATGACACCTGACGTTTTTGTAGAGTTTCCTTGCACACAGCTGGCTTCTGAACTTAGGTTGAGGGCTTTAATGGCCCACAGGAGCCTGCTTGACTGGCTTGCAGGAGGAGGTATGGGCCTGAGTGCAAGTTCATATCCCTAGGAATGTGGAGGTGGTGGATATTCCTGCTCTTTTATGACTTGTAGGGCCAATTTCAAGGCAATTCTACACAGTCCCTTAAAGAGCCTCCTGCAAAACTGAGCCCCAGTACCCAGAGCAGCAAACCTGCTCATTCACATGCCATGATTACCATTCCTCTCCTCTCTGTTTCATTCCTCTATGTCCTCACTGTGCTGCCTGGGATTTCTGCCCCAAATTAACTACTTTCACGTAAATCATTTTCTTAGGGTCTGCTTTTGGAGAATGCAACCAAAAAAGCATATATATGGTTTGCCATCTAAAAAGGAATAAAGAAATAACACAAAACAAAGCTATCTACTTGCTCTCATTTCTGGATAATCAACCCAAATCCTACATTACTTTTTCTTAGAGCAATGATGTCAAATGCAGATGTAGAAATAGGCATGGAGATTGAAACTCCAGTAACCAAAAGTCTTGAACTCAAGTCTTGATCACCTTCTTTGGTGACTCAATCTCCCTTCTTGCTCTGAGAAATTGAAATGTTATGTTTAGCATGGCCTTAGAAACCATAGTGGGTGTGCTGAAGTTATCTTTTCTTTCTGGTCTTTGGACAATTTGGGAGATAATTTGATTACACCTTAACTTCCTCATATTGACTAGACTGGCTGGAAGTAGATTTTCTGATGATAAATATAAAAGAAACCCTTTTGCCAGGAAAGACAGAATAATCTGATTGATCATTTTACCTAAAACCAAAGGGGTTTGCTGAGGATGTGTAGAGTTGACTTCAGAGCACAATGTAAACAGAATTTCCTTCATGGTGTCAGAACGTTCTCTGCAGAAGTTATGTACAATGTCTTTCTAGATCCACAAATAAAGCAACAAACCATATGAAGTCATCTAGGTTTCTTTTCTTTTCTTTTTTTTTTTTTAAAGATTTCATCTATTCATTAATGAGAGACACACATACACACACACACACACACACACACACACACACAGAGGCAGAGACACAAGCAGGCTCCATGCAGGGATGCCTGACGATCCTAGGTCTCCAGGATCAGGCCCTGGGCTAAAGGCAGCGCTCAACTGCTGAGCCACCCGGGCTGCACCAAGGTTTCTGATTCCCATAGAGCTTTAAAATAAAGTGTCAATAAGAAAGGATAGAGAACGATATATTGAATGCCACTTACAGTATAAATTTATCTTAACAATGCCACAGCTTCCTTCTCCTTTCAAAGAAATAAAACAACACAAATGTGTCCGCAACTCTCTACTACATCTCTTTATTCCAATTCCAACACACAGATAGATTTTGTTTTTATCTTGGATTTTGTTATCATCCCCAAGGATGTCTTACTATTTTTACTACACGTGCAGTATCATGAACTATATAATATTGTTTTACATATTCTTAAACTTTCTGTAAGTGGATCATTCTGTTTGCATCATTTTACAACTTGACTTTTTTATATCCATTATCATGTTTTAGGGATTTATCTATGTTTATATATGTAATTTAGCTCACTCTTTTTAACTGCTTTAAAACATTCCACTGTACAAATAAGCCACAATTTGTTTTTCCACTTCCCAGCTGATAAACATTTAGGTTATTTCCAATGTTTTTCTATAACACATAATGGCTTTACAAATATTCCTGGACTTGGTTCTTTGTGCATATGGGCAGAAGTCTCTTGTAAGATATATGCCCAGGAGTGGAAATGCTGGGTTATATATGACGTGTTGCTTCAACTTTATTAAAGACTGCCAAATTGCTCTGTAAGGATTAATTTATAATCCCATCAGCATGTGCAAAATTTCTTTCCCCCACACTCTCAACCCACATTTAATATTGACAGACTAAAATTTTTTGCCAACCTGAGGTCTGTGAAAAGTATTTCATTCTGGTTTTAGTTTGCATCTTCCAAATTACTAGTGATGGGAAGGGGTTATTTATACCTCTTAGATACCAATCTTTTGTGGTTTATATGCATCACATATACTTTCTCCCAAGTGAGTGAATTTCTTTGCACCTTACTTTTGAATGGAAGGTCTGGATTTTAATGTAGTCAATTTTATCAGTCTTTTTCTTTACACTTGGTGCTTTTTATGTACCATCTAAGAAATCCTTTCACTAAGGTCATTCAGACATCCTCCTACATTAATTCTAAACATTTTATATTTTTACCTACACAATTAAGTCTAGAATCCACTTGGAATTAGCATAGAGAAGAGCTCTGATTTAATATTTTTCATTACAGGTACTCAAATGTCCCAGCATTAGTTATTGAGAAGACAATTATTTTCCTGCTGCTCTGCAAAACCACTATTATCATAAACCAAGTATTCAGAAGTACATGAAGATAGTTCTTGTTCTCTAGTCCATTTTGTTGGTCTACCCATCTGTGTACTACTTCCACAACATTTTCATTGCTATAGATTTATAATGTTGACATACACCAGGGCAAATATTTTCCTCTGCATTCTGCTTTACTCTTAATCATGATTGCTTTGGCTTTTTATAGCTGTTTCCTCTTCTACATGAATCTGAGGACCAGCTTGGGTAGTTCCATGAACAGTCCGGCCTGTTAAAATGGTAATTATGTTTTTTGAATTTATGGATTAATTTAGGAATAATTAATACTTTTACGACATCAAGTTTTCTATCCATATCTCTATTTATTTTATTTTTTAAAGGCATTTCAACAACATTTTATTTTTTAAAAGATTTTATTTATTTATTCATGAGAGACACAGAGAGAGGCAAAGACACAGGCAGAGAAAGAAGCAGGCTTCCTGTGGGGATCCTGATGTGGGACTCCATCCCAGGACCCCAGGATCATGATCTGAGTCAAAGACAGATGCTCAATCAGTGAGCCACCCAGGTGCCCCAATAACATTTTATAATTGCTTTTATGTAGATGTTACATTTTTCAGGTTCCTCCCAAAGGAAGGCTAAATAGATTCCACATCTTGATAGGAAGTATCAAGGTTATAGAAGAGTATATGAGACCAGAAACATGCTGTGGCCATTTTGGAAAATACACTTTGCCACAATCTGCCCTCTGGCTACTGTAATTTATATCCCTCTCATATTCAAAGCAGTTTACTCCCTCCTCAAGAACTACAAATTCTACTTCCATTATGGCTTCAATTTCAGGCTCACAGTTTAAGACTTTGCCCTCTAAATCACACTTATATGCAGCTGAGGCTTTTTGGGTTTGGTTCCTCAAGTAGGGCTTCTAGGGACAGTTGCTATTGATCTTGAGTCTTGTGAACTTGAGAAACAATTGGGCTACAACATATATATGGAACATATACTGATGGGACAGGTATACAGTAACTGCTATAGATCCTTCTCTTTCAAAAGGGGGGAAATGAGAAGCACACAGGAATCCATGCTAATTTTGAAATCCAGTAGGGTACACGTTGCCATGTACTTGACTAAGTGCAGTACTTAGTCTGACAATTGTGCACCGTGGCTCTTGCTTGTACTCTCCAAGTCTTCTTTCCTTTTCTATTAATAATGGCCCATGTGACAGCTGAACAGTTTTCTCAGTCTACTTTCTGCATGTAAAATGTTAACTAAACTTCCCTTTCCAGCCAAGCTGATATAATTATTTTAAAAACCTTGTGAGTTTCTTATGAATCTGTGCATTATGAATACATTCCATTAGACAAAAGCTACACCCACCAGTCTTGTCAAATAAGCCCTTTTCTACCTTGAGCTTGCTGTAAAATTTCTAATGAGCACTCTTCAGGTTGTTTGTTCTATTGGTTTACAGAGGATCTGGGGAGCATTCCTGAAAGATCGCCAGAGGGTCTTTTGGGTGAGCAAAGCAGTTCTTGAGGCACTGCCTTGGGTCTTTCTGAGGTTCTAACAAAGGGTCTAACTATCCAGTCCTGGTTTTAATATTTGCTCCGAGGCTATTTCAAAATTTGAAACTACTGAGAAGGCTGGGAATTAGAAATCATTTTATTCTTGAACACATCAAGTCCTGGCTCCTTTATATTTCTTCTCAATGTTACTTGAAATGTGAATAATTCCTTTTTTCTTCAAGGTCATCTTTTTGCTTTCTCATTTTATCACAGATGATAGGAAGAAGCCAGAAGACACTTTCAAGATGCTGCCTGAAATCTCCTTAACTAGATCGTCCAATTAGTTGGTACGTCATCAGCTTCCACATTGCTTCAGGAACGGGATTCCTAAACTTTGTCTCATGACATAACAAGGACTTCTTTCAGTTTCTGAAAATATTTTTCTTACCTTCCTTTAAACCTTCACAGATAGCTTCATAGGGTTATCAGGCATTCTTTAGTGGTCTCTTCAAGATCCTTTAGGCTTTCACTAACACTCTCCTGAAGGTTTTTACAATTTCTGCCCTCTACCTTGTTCCAAAGTCATTTCCACATATTTTAGATTTTTTGTTGCCACTGCATCTCACTTTTGGCACCAAAAATATACTCTCATGTTAAGCTATATAACAAATTACTCCAAAAAATAGTGGCATAATTAGCCAATTATTTTGCTCATGAATCTGTGACATGGGTTGGTTTTGGCAGGAATAGTTCTTGTTTATTCCACTTGACATCAGCTGGGGCAGCTTGAAGGCTGTGGCTGGAATCACCTGATGGCTGATTCACTCCCATATCTGGTGACGGATGTTGGCTATTGGCTGAGACCTCAGTTTGACTGTGGAATGAAATACATTCCACAATGTATACAATACTTTATATATTTATATAAAAAATATATATAAAAAAAATATATATATATTCTTATAATATAAATTCTTATATTTCTTATATAAGAATTTCTTATAAAATTCTTCTTTATAAAACGGGAGGTGAGTTCCAAGGGCAAATATCCCAAGAAAAGGAGAGCATCAGAAGAAAGCTGTATGACCTTTTAAAATTGAGTTTTGGAAATCCCCAGAATTATTTCTCCTGTGGCTGAGGCAGTCACAAGTCCCATCAAAAGCAGAAAAAAACAGATTCTCCCTGTTGATGAACAGTTGCAAATTTCTGGAAGATCATATGGGGAATCCTGGTGTGCCCTTTTTATGGAAAACACATTTTACTTTAGTTACTATTTTATATAGAGTTGTTAGGCAGGCTTCTCTCAAGGTGACATTTGAACACATATCCATGAAAATGAGGCAGTCATGTTTATGCTTGGGAAAGAGCAGTGGAAACAAGTGCAAAGACCCTGACGCAGGTTATGATTGATGTATTTGAATCAGTTTGGCTGAGAACAGATGAGCAAAAAAAAAAGTGTTAAGTTCAGAGAAATAACCAGGGGCTTATTATTTAGGGTCTTGGGTCTTGTAGGCCATTGGAAAGATTCTAGCTTTTACTCCAAGCCATGAGAAAGGTGTGAATTAACAGAAGGGAGACATTATTGGCCTTAGGCTTTAAAAGGATCACTTATTGAGATACGATGTGCATGAGTTTGTATTATATTTGTTATCACTGTGAAGATGAGCCATATAGAGATAAATAGGAATGAAGTTTATTGCTACACACCCAGAGAACTCAATTATATTTAAGCCAAGAAGGTAAGTTATAAATCTTAGACTCTTGTTAATGTCTTTCTAAAATCTGTATTTGGTTTAAAGTTGAATTTGTACCTTTTAGGCATCACTAATAAAATTTAGCACTCTCTAAAACCAAGTGTTTTCTAATTTTGAAACTTTTTTAGGTATGGGGTGACAAGTATGCCGGATATCTCTTCTTTGTCCTCTAGATCCATTACCAGTTTCTATTGTGTTGTCTGCTTCAAGAGCTGACCTCAATGTCTCTTGGACCTCTGACTTCAAGGTAGGTATAGCCAATGAAAAGTTCTAGCAGGAGAAAGGGAGGAAGGGAAGTGAGGTCAGGATATTAATTCTTGTAGTCCATTTTGACAGCTCCTTAATTGTATCTTAATATAAGGTCACAGCTTCTCTCAAAGGAGCTGTTCTATGAGACTCTTTTTTCAGTCCTGGTCACTTCTATCTCTCTCTCCCCTGCAGGCTAACGTGGTGGACTTCACTCCTGCTAGTCCTCCATTGATGCACTCTTCTCTTTGGTTCTCCATACCCACACCACTGTAAGTAGATCCTTTGCAAATAAACCCTTCCCAAATAATCTTTATTTTGCATGTGCCATCTGTTCTTTTTGGGACCCTGGGATGATATAGCAATTCTTAAGCTTTAAAAATTAAAACTAGGGCTCTTATGTATTTAATTTTGACTTACCTCTCTCCTTTCTTTTTGTCATTTCTTCTTTTGTTTCCTCCTAACCCTAAAACAATGGGAGTAGAGGAATATGTCAGACATGCTCAGAATTTGAAGAGGCAGTTTATTGAAGAGTACAACTCTTCAAACTTGGATGTAATATAAGCAAATACATATCCACTTATAGGTGTCTGGGCATCAAAATCCATGTGAAATTGGCACATTTATTTTTCCTATGTTAATGGGGAGAGGGTAGTGGTGACCTCTTATGTCCTACCACCTCTATTCCTCATTCCCACCAACTAAACCTTTTAAACTATATTGCCACTTACGGACATTTTATGAGGACATTGAATAGAGGGCTAAAAGAAGTGAGCCACACTTACATCTGAGGAAAAAAGCTCTAAAAACATGTATAAAAGCTCTGAGGTAGGGACTTGGGAGGCCAGAGCTTCATAAACCCTAAACATCCTAACTCTTACAATTGAACTTAACATTAGTACATTTTCTCACTTGGTTCTTAGGCCATTGTATTTCTCTCTTGGTTTGCCGATCTTCTTCTCTACTGTCTTTGACTTTTTCCAGAGAAGAGAATTAAACAGAGGATCAAATAGTCAAGATTTCAAACACATGGTGCATTTTTTCTTTTCTTTTCTTTTTTCTTTGGAAATTATTGTACATTATTTCTTGACTGAATGGGCTTACTTGGACAAAGCCCAATAGTGGTCTGAGTAACTCCTTAGTCAACAATTGTTGAAGGACTGGCTATATCTTTCCTAAAAGAGGCCAATTCTGCATTTGGCTTAAAATGGCATTTGGCTTTCGGGCTCTGAGATAGCTTCTTATTCCCCTATGAAAGGCCCACGAAACCTGAGAAAAATACAAAAACGTAAACAATAATAGAAAGCCTAATGGAAATAATTGTCCCAGTGGAGTTGGACCAAGAAAAATCCAGGCAAGATTTCCTTCATGGCAAACTCAAGCTGGTGATGTACCAGAGCGGGCCAGAACAAAGGAGGGATGGCGAGTTGCTGAGAGCTTATCTTTGCTGTGCTACAAGTTAAGAGCAATGTTCCAATGACACCGCCTATATAACAAATTACCTCTAAAGTTAGTGGTTTCAAACAATGGAAATCATGTTTTATCTCTTGCAATTTTTGTAGGTCAGGAATTCAGACGAGGCACAGCTTGGCTCTGCTCCATAAGTTCTTCGAACCCCAACAGGATGACTGGAAGCCTGAGGCTGGGATCTTCTAATGGCCCATTCACTCACATGTTCAGTGGGTGATGCTGGCTCTTGGACTGGGCCCTCATTGGGATTGCCAGGCAGAGCATCACATAGGCCTCTCTATGTGGCATGGGCTTCCTTAAAATATGGTGGCCGGATTCTAAGGGGAAATGTTCCATGAGAGAAGGAGCTATGCAAAAGTTGTATTGACTTTTTTAATCTGGCTTTGAAAATCACTCAGTGCTACTTCCAGCACACTGTACTGGTCAAGACAGTTACAAGGGTTCAATTAGGTTCAAAGAGAGCAACACAGATCCCCACTGTTTGATGGAGGAGTACTACCATGTAAGATGCCAGGTGGGATGAGATATAATTGGTGCTGCCATCTTTGGAAAATACAATCTGCCAAGATGGGGGCTGTCAGGTGAGATGGCCTCGGTCAGAACTCATACTGTGCTACTTCCTAACCATATGACCCAGGGCTTGTAAGTCACTTGACTTCTCTGTACTGTACTTCCCTCATAGGGTTGGTGTGAAGATTCAGTGAGTTATATGATAAGCAATGAGGATAGTACTTGGCACATATTTAGTCCTAAAAAATGTTAGGTCTTACCATATAATGTAACAGGAAGGGTGCTCTGTCCTTGCCATTTATTTCCATCTTCCTATTCTCTAGGTGAAAGGGAGTGTCTTTTAGCACAAAACAAGTTAAATTACACCATGAGAGATGGCTCATAGTGGCACAGAGAGGTGGGAGTTGTTAGTCTGCTACATTTTCTTTCCTTAAAGAATCTGAAACCCTTAGCCTGGTCCTTGGAGACCTACAGGAAACTGCTCACTGCAGGAAAAATACGATCTGCTACAGATAACGGCTCCCAAGTTAGATGGCCATGCTCTGCCAGTTACTAAGTGTCTGATGGTAGAAGCTTGCAGGATAGAAGAAGCAACTGAGACCCCTTGAGTGGGAAGATAGATGAAAGGAGGAAAAAAAGAAAAAAAGGAAGAATTCTCCCATTTCGGAACCTAATTTTATATGTCTCCAAAGGTAACATAATGTGTTCATAATGCCCGACTAATGAGAATGGGTTTTTATGGACACAAAGGTTGTACTTGCATGCTTTCTAGACATCATGGACATAGGGAAGTTGCTGCTCTACCTCTCTATTCACAGGAAAAGCCACCAAAATATTAACACTGGTGCATTAAAAGTGATTCTTGTTTTATTTTTAAAAAATCTTTTCCAAATCTTCTACTATTTCATAATTCAAATAAATACTAGGGGGAAAATGTCCTCCTGATACACAGCAGCTGTGCTTGCACATCACTAATGCCTCTTAGTATCAGTTACCAACACACGGACATCAGCATTTCAATGGAAAGAAATGGGCCAAATCATCCTCTGCAGCTTCCTTTTCTTAAGAGAGAGAAGAATTTGACAAGTTTCTTCTGAACCTAATTCTGCAGAATCACCAAGATGCAGTGATTTACAGAATGGAAAAGACGTCACTTTCATGGCCAGAGTGGAGTGACCTTAGTGCCCCCCAAAGCCCCTCCAGTTTTTCCTGTTGACATTTGCTGCAGAACACAATGAATTTTCCAGTGACCCAGCTCCCTGTGCCTTGAACAAGATTTCAATAGAAACCACCGTAGCCCATAAAAAATACAGGGGTGGGAGCGGGTCATATGAAAGATCGCAGAACGCAGCCAAGCTGCACCTCACCCCTCCCCTCTACAGCTAACAGCACACCCAGAGGTCCTTAGGGAGGGGTGAGTACAATAAGAAAACACCTGTGAATTCCTTGCAGAACTCCCCCGATGGCTACATTCCACCCTTTCCTCTTTTATAAAAGATTCCATTTGCTCCATCTCTGACCCCAGGGCATGGACAAATGGATGGAGGCCTGGTGTGGCTTCTCTGCTTTTGGCTGTGTTCCCCGCACCAATTAATCACTGGACCTCAGCCTGACAGGCTCAGCTCTCTGCTGCTGCTCATCCTCTGGCTGTTCTGGTAATTACTCCAAAGCCTTCCCCAGATGCAAAAATTTCTCAATGTTTTTTCTTCCCCACCTCTCCAACTCATGTGCTGGCTACTGCACAGAGAGTGGCCATGGCCTCCTCTTATTTTACCATCTGGAGTCAGTAAGGAACCCTGAGCATCCAGTTTGAGTTCAGGCTGTGTTACCTACTAGCTTTACCACCTTGGACTTGTCACTTCCCTATCCCCTATCCTTCCTCAACCCTGGAAAGAAGATAATAGTAACTAATAAGTAGCAACCTTGCCATCTTCAAGGAATCATTGTGATAATCTGATCAGGGGTGATTCTTAACTCTTCCTCATTTTTTTTTGCCAAAGATCTTTTTGGCAGTCTGGGAAGCCACAGATCCTTTTTTAGAATTGTGTTTTTAATGCATAGCATACTTAGGATTGCAAAAGACAACCAAGCATATTGAAATACAATGACTGGATTATTAAAATCAATTGATATAAAAATAAATGTCTCTAGCAATACCTTAAATAACAAGATTTAGCAGTTAGTCTGAGGACTGTATGATTTCTAACTAGTATGGAAGCTAAATGATATGTTCAGATATCTATAACAGCAGTGATGTGATATGAAAATATTTGTGACTTCATTTCATGATAAAGTCACAGGTACCTTTTGGACTGTGGTTTGTTGCTTGTATTCATAATTGATGGAAATGCTAAATTCTAGTTAGAAATTTTTAAAAATATTTTATTTATTTATTCATGAGAGACAGAGAGAGAGAGAGAGAGAGGCAGAGACATAGGCACAGGGAGCCTGATGTGGGACTCGATCTCATACCCCAGATCATGTTCTGAGCCAAAGGCAGACGCTCAACCGCTGACCACCCAGGTGCCCCTCTAGGGAGAATTTAATGAAAAAATGTTTTCCCCTTCAAGTTCATAGTGCTCTGAAATCTGTTCATGTTTTCTTGAGGGGACATGGACATCATGTCAAGAAATTCTAATACAAATAAATGAGATAATGTATGTGAAAATGCTTCATAAACTGTGGGATTTGATGCATGTGAAAGATGGAGAAAGACAACCCCTGCCCCCCCAAAAAATCCCATCAGGTTCAAGTTTTCCTGAGTCTTTGTATTTCTTCTATGTTGGCTTCCTTCAAGAATTTTTTTTTAAAGATTTTATTTATTTATTCATGAGACAGAGAGAGAGACAGAGAGACAGAGAGACAGAGAGAGAGGCAGAGACACAGGCAGAGGGAGAAGCAGGATCCATGCAGGGAGCCTGACATGGGACTCCATCCTGGGTCTCTAGGACCATGCCCTGGGCTGAAGGCAGCGCTAAACCGCTGAGCCACCGGGGCTACCCTCAATAATTTTTTAGAGGTTGGTTGGGGGAGAATGATCTTTACAACACGTGTCATTAATATACACCTGAGGACTGAGGCATCATGTATAGAGTTAGTACATTATATTCGTTATCCTCAGGTTAAGCAAGTGTGTCTCTAGCTATGGTCCCTAACACATCTATTAGAATGGCCTAGGCTGGGGAGAGGGTAGGCAGTTTACATTTTAAAGACAGAGCTTTTGAGACCCTGCCCTGTCCTAGTGAATCAGAAGTAGCCCCAAGTGACCTGTTTTTTTCTCCCTCCTCCTCCTTCACCTCCTTCTCCTCCTTTTTAATGCATACTGGATGATTCTAATACACACTCAATTCTGAGAACCTTTTGATTAAGGGAAATTGCATCTATTATTATCATTCTTACTTGGAGAACCAGAGCTGTTGTTGGGACAGAGGATGGAAAGATAACTTTCTAGAAATTTTTCAGCTTGATTACTACTTGAGCCAACATCAAATAACCAGAATCCATGCTCCAATGGTATCCCATAATCTTTTCCTCAAGTATCTACCCCAATTATGATGGTTGGAAAATAAACATCTCCACTCAAGGTGGAAACCCAATTCCACCATCAGCTTGGCACTGCTGGGATGCTTAGAAGAGTCAAGGGGTGAAAAAAAAAAAACCCTCATACATAGGTATGCAAGTCACCAAAAGTCTGTGTCCAGCATTTTATCACAGATATATTTTGGAGTATTAGGAGATGCCCCAAGCCTGAGATATGCTAGATGCTGAGTGTTGCTTGCAGGAAAGTAAAGAGGGCCAAGGGTAGAGGGAGTCAGACCTTACCATAAGAAGCCTTATTTCATTTTGGTCACCCTGTCCTAGACACAAAGAGCCCAACCCAGGGACTCTGACATACCAGTACTCAGGGCTTGCTGATGCTTTCCTGGTCTCTGAGGCAGGGCGGATGGAACAGAAAAGAGGAGCATTGAAGGTGGTGCGATCCCTACAGAGGAGCTGCCTGGCTTGTTCTGTGAAAGTATTTTTTTCTCTACTCAAGAGCTTGATGGGGGATGAAGAAGAGATTTTGTCCTCCCAAAGAAAAGGTAGAGACAAAGAGAAATGTCAGTAACAATCTCCATCAGGAGGAACTGATGATTCGAAAAGATATTTTTGTTAGGTGGGAGAGGTAGGGGATATCCAATATCCTCCTTGGTGCTGAGGAACACACAAAAATGCTAGAAAGTATCTTTCTCAAATGCCCCTTTCTTTAAGATTTCAGCAAGCTTCTGGGAATGTTTGGTGTTTTCTCCATATGGCACAACCAAGAGTACTTTGAGGGGATGGTTATGGAAACATTTCAGAGCTCTCCTTGGCATGCACATTTGCAGGCTTCTCCTCCAAGTGCCAGGGATTTTGAGCACTGAGAAACATAGCAACATATAGCAGGAGCCTGGAGCACTGGGAGTACAACACTCTCACTGGCTGCACCAAACACTGCTTCTACTTCCCTCTCCCTACGCACCAGCACTTTTCCCTTCCACTTTGAGACTGTTCTGTTATGCAAAGACTCTAGGTGACTTCTGAGGGGAAGAGAGGACTCAATTTCTCTCATTTCCCTTCTACCCACATAAGCCAAGCTTCTTTTCCTTGTTCCATCTAAAGAACATGTGCTGAACACCTGGCTATCCCAAGTGGCCTCTTGCCTGCTTTTTGCACATTTAGGGGAGAAACAGAGCCTAAATCAGGGGGCAGCAAGCTGTGACCTGTGGACCAAATCCTGTTGTCTATTTTTGTAAGCAAAGTTTTATTGGAGCACAGCCATGCCCATTGACTTGCATACGGTCTATGGCTACTCTTGAGCTGCTAAGGTAGAGCTGAGTCGTTGTGACAGAGAGTTTATGGCCTGCAAAGGCAAATATATTTTCTATCTGGTTTCTAATGTCTGGCTTAAATCATGGAGTCACGGATCAGAGCAGCTGAAAAAGAGGAGATTCCAAGAGTTAAATGAGGACAGCTAAATTTCTCATCTTGAGAGCATAAAAGCAAGTGAAGTAGCTCGTTGTTTGCAATACAGTAAACAACACATACTGGACACTTGCCGTCTGCCCAACCACTGCACCAATCACTTTACATATATTCTCTCTTTTTTACAAGGCAGGTGCTCTTATTATTCTCATTTTATAGTGGAGAAAACTGAGGTCTAAAAATATTACATCACTTGCCCTGGCCATCCAATTAATAAGTGGTAGGGTGGGAATTGGAACCTAGGGAGGATTCCAGAGCCCAGAGTCTTGACCATGAGGCCACTCTGTGGAATGGCTTCATGTCCCAAGAGAGTATGGAAATGGCTGCTTCCTCCACTGCCCAGATGAACGGTGTGCTAAGTCTTAGCACTGGGTGGTAGGGGTAGCAGAATTACAGGAAATGTGGATTCCTTAAGGCTTTCATGGACTTCTGAGGCTGTACTCAAAATGTTCTGGTTGAAGGTCGGGTGGAGATGACTCCCTTGCCCAGTTGAAATTGCTTCCCTCTGCCTCATTTACCAGATTTTAAGAAGGAACCAAACATTATCGGTTGCATGGCTATTTGCTATTTTGAAAATTTGTTGGGGGATGAGGTTGAAACATTGAAAATTTAAGTCCAAATTGACATAATAAGGAACACTTTTAAGAAAGGCTTCTGTGTGAGCCTTTCATCTAAAATCTCAGACGACTTCAGGAGTAGTTACTATTTACTCTCTTCTATGACTCCCTCGGGGACCATAATGGATTGTGGCTACTTCAAGACTTGAAGAGTTCCTTTAAGTTGTGTAATATTTTTCCCGGGTCTTTTTGGCTAACACAAGCACTTCACCAACATCTGGGGGGGAAATATTGTGCACCAATTTCTCTCTTTGTTTAGAGTGGCCTTGACCTAAATTGGTATTTTAGGCACAGCCTGGGTTCCCAAAACTGTTGTTTATGCTACTGGACATAGTTAAAAGGAAGAAGAAACAATCCCCAAGGACAAAGTCAAAGCAAAATAGCATCTAATTCATAATCTCCGTGTAAGGTTCGAGGAGCTCAGGTACACAAGACATTGAGCCCAGTGTAAGCTACGGGAAAGGTGGTTCCACGCTCAGCTCTACTCTAATAAGCGCGTTGGATATCTTTGTATCCCATCAACCAACCATTACTCGTGAAAATGACCATGAGTCAGCCCTGACTTGGTGCCAGCTCTGGATGAGGAGCTGTACCCTGGCCTCCAAAAAGTGTAGGATCAAGAGGGAAACTTTGAATTTATATCTCTTTTTTTAATTTTTATTTATTTATGATAGTCACAGAGAGAGAGAGAGAGGCAGAGACACAGGCAGAGGGAGAAGCAGGCTCCATGCACCGGGAGCCCGATGTGGGATTCGATCCCGGGTCTCCAGGATGGCGCCCTAGGCCAAAGGCAGGCGCCAAACCGCTGTGCCACCCAGGGATCCCTGAACTTATATCTCTTTTTAAATCTCATCCTATTACATTATTCTTGGTATAGGCTTTATAATGTACATCTTATGTCATTCAGCAACGCATGAAAAGATGATGAATGAGCACGTGCTCAACAGTTCTCTAATGAAAGGGTGTGTGGACAAAATTCACCGTTTTGCATTCCTTATCTGAGCATTTGATTAGCACTAGACTCTCAGAGGGTCAAAAACTGGAATGTCCCAGGGGCCAGTGCTTAAGTGCAGAGCGTGTGCTCCTTCTAGACAGAGCAGCTGCTGCTCCAGTCACCCATTTTCTGGCCCACTGTCACCATGTGGAAACAAGTACTCAGCTTGACCCTATCTTTAGATTTTTTTCAAAAGTAGCTGAAAAGCTCATTTTTATGTAAAAAATCATGATGTATGTGTGAAATCTCACGAGACTGAAATATTGGAGACATTAAGCAGTCCTGTGCTCGTCAGAGAACTCTACATCTGTTGGCCAGATTTGGCCCTTGAACCTTCAGTTTGCAACCTCTACCTTGAATGCTATACCCCCCAAATTTCCACGGTTAAGTAAACTTGCCAAATGCAACAGGATGGGGTCCTTCTTAAATGTTCTTAATGCAGGCTGGTATATTAAATATCCTCAGAAATAGTACAAGAATGAAACCTTGTTTAGCTTTTTTTAAACCACTGTTCCCCCAAATCATCAGCCTGTGGACCCTCCTTGTTCCCACATTACAACAAGCTGCAGAGGTGTAGTTGCTAAGAACATACACTGGGCCATAGCTGAGCTGGGCAGTCTTGCTACTATTACTCTCATTTTATACATGAAAGCAATGGAATCCGTGCAAGGCTAAGAAAATTGTTCAGGGTCATATTGCTAGTGAGCGACAGGCTCTGGGTCAGACTTTAAAGCTGAAACTGTTTCTACTGCATTTCTGAAAAAGCTTGAGGATTTTGTTTTCTCTACAGCTGGCACAGTAACAAATTCAGGATTCAGGATTGGTTCTTTAGTTGAACTGTTTAAGAAGAAAACTCATATCCCCTAAAAGTATATCAATGACACTGGTTCTAAAAGCGACACAGGGGCAGGGGTCTCACGTTCTAGTATCACCTCCCCTAGGGAAGCTTTGTGGATCCTCTCCTCTTCCACCCTGCCTTGCCCTGCCCTGAATATTCTGAAATGGCTCCCCTGGCCCTCCCTGCTCCTACCCTCCCCAAACCTCATCACCTTTCTCTCCACCCAGTGAAGGCCCTGATTCAGCAGACCTTGCCTAGCTCCCTCTGCAGACACCCAAGTGGGAGCCAGAGGGAGGGGTAGGTCATGGACTGGGATGAACAAGGAGGTCTGGGAGGTCCTGCTCTGTAGGGCGGAGGTTTGGAAGCAGGCTGGGCTGGCTGGGGGTGCGGTCAGGGCTGAGCAGGGTTGAGAGAGGCCCAAATAATGGCCTGGCCCCTGTTAACACCATTTGGACACCAGATGCAGAATGAGGGCTGCCATTTGGACAGCCTTGAGCCAAACACCATTCCCAGGAGTGAGGGATCCATCCCCGCTATGTCTTAAAGATCCCCAGAGAGGCTTCTTCATCTCGAGAGGGGAATTCACTCCTCCCTTGGCAATCACTCCCAGGCTTAACTAACCAGCCTTAATGGGAGAGAGTTCATCCTAGCTTCCAGAGAAACTCTTCCTGCTACGTTTCTTCTCAGAGTCTTTCCAGATCCCCTGAGGGACAGGAGTCCCCGCCCTCCACATATTAACCTTTGATAAACTTGGGGGCCACAGAGGGAGTAGCTCGGAGCCTGAGCCAGAACATGGGTTTGAGTCTCAGAGCATTAATGAGCTGTGTGACCTTTGGGCAAGTTACCTAACATTTCTGTACCTCAGTTTCTTCTATAGAAGGAGGGTAAAAACTCAGTACTGTCAAGAGAAATGGAAGCATACAACCATACAAAATCTTGCACATTGATACCCAGAGTGACATTGATAAAAATCCCAGCGTGGAAACAACCCAAATGCCTATTATGGATAAGCAAATGGAGTATTACACTGTCAGAGAAAGGAATGAAGCATTGGTGCATGCTCCAACATGGATTAGCCTTGAACACATGATGCTCAATGTAAGAAGCCAGCTACAAAAGACTACATGTGCTACGATTTCATTTATATGAAATGTTTAGAATAGGCAAATCCATAAGAGATAGAAAGTAGTTAATGGTTACTTAGGGCTGGTGGGAGAGGGGAATGAAGAGTGGGTACGGAGTCTCTTTTTGGGGTGATGAAATTTTCTAATGTTGACTGTGGTTACGGTTGCAAACTCTGAATGTACTAAAAACCACCCAGTTAAATACTTTAGATGGGTAAATTGTATGGTATGGAAATCATCTCTCAATGAAACAGTAATTTTAAAAAAGGAGGAAAACCCCCACGGAATCCTACATCATAGGATTATTGTTCACATTAGGTAATACAATGCCTGTAAAATGTTTAGCACAGTGCCTGGTAAAGCCATCAGTAAATGCTATCTTCAATAATAATAATAACTAACATATAGTTACACTTACATCCTATATTATCGTATCACATAAGCAATAATTATGATACACAATATTATATGCAACTACACATTATTATTATTTTTTAAGATTTTATTTATTTATTCATGAGAGATACAGAGAGAGAGGCAGAGACATAGGCAGAGGGAGAAGCAGGCTCCATGCATGGAGCCCGATGTGAAACTCGATCCTGAGACTCCAGGATCATGCCCTGGGCAGAAGGCAAGGTGCTCAACCACTGAGCTATCCGGGCATCCCATGTAACCACATGTTAAATATAAATTGCATTAGAATAATTATAAAATAATTATAATTTTCCCTTTGTCTCCTCTTCCTCTTAAAACTTTATGATTTCGGAGTGGTCCTCCAATTTTTGAAACACTATTAACATTCTTTTTGAAAACTACGAATATTGTGTCTCATAACATCTATAACACATTGTCATAGTTATCTATACTACATCTGTAAGACGATTGCTATATATGTTCATATTCACGTATTTCAGGCTCTATGAAGGACTATAATACACCATACGGTGCTTGGCATCACTCTTAAGAAACCTTCTATTAGTAGTCGCATTCACCCCGGGACTCCTCTCCTTCTCCAACCTTTCTGAATTTGGCTCGCTTTCTCCAGCTCTTTGCAATGTTTCCCGGCCTCTTAGACAATTCGGAGGGAAAACAGCTCTGAGTTTGGAGAAATTTAATTACAAGCAGGACTCCCCTTCAACTGCCTCGCGTCGCTGCAACCAGACACCAGGAGAAAGCACCCAGCGGTGCGCTCCCAGCCGGGGAGCCGGAGGAGGCGGCGAGGCGCGGGGGCTGGGGGGCTCCCCACGGCCACCTGCGGGGGTGGTGGAGGTGGTGGTGGTGGGGTGGGGGGCTCGGGGGTCCCCTTGCAATCCCGGGGCGCCCTCCCTCAGCTGCTCGCTGCAGCTCAGGGGGTGGGGGGCCGGCTGCGCTCCGCTGGCCCCCGGGGAGGCGGGGAGGGGGCGCGCGGGGAGGGGGGCCGATGCGCGCAGGTGTCTCATTTGCATTCAAATAGCAGCCCCCCCCCCCCCCCCTTCGCCCCCCGCCCCGGGGATCCGACAACAAAGGCCTCATTGAAGCCAGGCCTCCGCCTTCCGCGGGCCGAGCTCGGATGGGAGGACGGTCTCCCCGGGAGGCCATCGCTCCCCCACCCGGAGCTCGCCCCGATTCGGTCACGGGTGACCGCGGGACTTCTGAGAAACGCCAGCTGGGCCGCTGGCCGCGACTTCAGGACGGTCGCCCACCGCCGGGGCCGAGGTCCCCTGCAAGCATCTCCTCCCCGCTGGCCCTGGGGCCCCGCCACGCTGCAGTTTCCAGAAGCACAGCCCCGGCACGCGCTCCGGGCCGAGGGGTGGCGGGACCGCGAACGCCCCTGCCATCCCCCCACCGCACCCGGCTGCTGATCTGAGGCCTGAGCCGGGCTTAGTTTTCATACCTGTTGGGCGGACTTCAAGGAACAACCTGATTTTGCAGCTGTCTTTAAGGAGCTTGCAGGTGGTGCGTGCCATGGTGGCAAGGTTCTTACAATGCTTTCTTCTCATGGACTTTCTTGCAATTGTATGCACACACACACACACACACACACACTTAAAAGTGCTTCAAAGAGAAACAAGGAATATATTTAGGAAAGCTCCCCCACCCCCACCCCCGGAAACTGCTAGAAGCAAAGTCATTTAGAGGGAAAAGCTTAGCAAATTGGCATCACAGAGTATCTGAGCTGGACTCTGTGGCTATAATAGGGGCTGGGGTAGTCTTGCTGCTTCTCCGTGGGGGGGGAGGAAAATGCTAGTGCAAGCATGTCCCCGGGGTGCAGGACCGCTGAGTGCATGGGGGGCTGCAGCCCTTTTGCCCTGGCCCTGCCCATCCCTGGCACAGCCCCAACCCCCAAATGGCCAGGGCATCCTTGAGGAAGGCACAGTCTGCTCAGCCATTCATGGGCGCTCAGGCTGTGGCTCTCAGGGACCCAGCTCTGCACTTAATTCTAAAAATGGAAACCCAGAGATATAAATGGACTTCCATCCAACATCACACCGCCCAAACTTTTCATGGTGCATGGAGTCCTCACAGCTTTTGCAGTGCCCCGCTTGAATCCAACCAAGGGGAGTGCTTGTCAAGTGCCTCCCAGAGAGCAGCATCCCTAGAGTCCCCAACAGTTTCTGTAAACCCTTGAGTTCTCCAAGGAAGAAGAAAGAAAAAAAAAAAGGCTCCGAAAGGAATCATTTCAACATTGGTTCATGAGAGTTGTACGGTTTTGAAAAGAGGAGAAATAAAAGGATTGGATACAAATGGGGAGAGAGAGGATGTAACAGAAAATTTGGAAAGAATGAAGGACCACAAATACTGCGATCTAGACCTACAGTTGAGTATGGATGCCGTCCCTCCTTATATTTAACATTCCTGGAACATCACATCACATCTGTTCATATAACTGGGCCAATTCAATTGTCATATTGAGGCCCTATCCTGCCATACTGGTGGGAATCTTCATCTCAGTCATTTTTGGGATTCCTGACTCTTCCATTCCCAGGGCCTACCTCTGAGCCGAGGGGTGGTGTGGTGGGGGTGCCTTCTGGCTGTCAGACCACAGAGATGGTCTTGGGCATACCACTATCACCCACTATACCCCCAGTGGCTGGTTCTGAAACTTGTGACTGCTTCAGCAGGAAGCTTGGGACACAGGGCTCATCTCCACTGATGCCTCGATGCTCCTCTGAGCCAATTTTCTCTGGGATTCTGAACCCTGGGATTCTGGCCCCATGGCACTTTTGCCTTCAGGTTTCTCCAAGCTCACTCTCAACACTACCCTCTTTGCCTCTGCTCTCAAGAAGGTAAGTTCTCTCTGCTTTCTGCCTTGCCACAAAATTGTATTGGGGGCTCCGAAGCCCAGAATCTGCTATCTGCTTAAATGAGGGAAAAGAGTAAAAGAAAACTGTACATAGAAAAAAATGAATTCATATGTTAAACTACTCTCCAGTCCCACAAACAGGATTTTGCTCCTAGATAGGACTTTGAAATTATTCATCCTATGCCCCTTATTTTACAAACCAGGACATGATGTTTAGAGAGACAAAGTGATTGAACTGATCAGTGTAAAAGGCGGGATATAAAA
The DNA here is from genome assembly GCF_003254725.2 of Canis lupus dingo. Taxonomy (NCBI): domain Eukaryota; kingdom Metazoa; phylum Chordata; class Mammalia; order Carnivora; family Canidae; genus Canis; species Canis lupus. The sequence goes on along the minus strand of NC_064262.1, from coordinate 24,866,357 downwards.
GAGGGAAATTTCATGTGAATCAGATCACATTTTAAATGTGTTTCATAGCTCATGCTTCAACAAATTCCAGGAAAAATTTTGCTTTGAAGCTAAAAATAAAATAATTCACTTCCTTTTGTTAAGTGAAGGAACATCCCCAATTTCTACCTATTTTATGTGCTTATATTTAGGCATAGAAGGTTTTCTTAGAGTAGGTTCACCTGTTTCCTAAAGAATTAGTTTTATTGGATGTAGCGTGCTCTTTAATTTTTTTTTTTTTTTTTGCTTTTTAAAAATATTTATTTTATTTATAGAGAGAGTGTGCACTTGAGCAGAGGGAGGGGCAGAAGGGGAGGGAGAGAATCCTCAAGCAGACTCTCTACTGAGCACGGAAAGGGCTCCCACAACCCTGAGATCATGACCTGAGTCGAAATCAAGAGTCACATGCTCTACTGACTGAGCTGCCCAGGATCTCTGATGTAACATGATCTTTGAGATTATTTTCCTCAGTGATGTTGCCATAAAGATGAATTAATATTCTGTTAATGGTGCAAACAGATATTGAGATGTGTCTCCTTGCAGAGTTGTTTTCTTTGGTGCTTTCACTACTCAGATGCCAGCATCTCTCAGTAATAATATGAGAAACCCTATAAACTCCACTCCTTGTCCTAGATGGGCATTTGATATTTAATATCCATTAGTCACTTCAACTCACTTACCAATTTGGTGATCTGAATGGAAAACGTGGATGTAGTAGTTTGCTTCCAAGTTCCTGGGTGTGCACTTCCTCTGAAGCTAAGATGGAATCCAAGGTGGGAGCCACAATAGGCCTGGAAGATCCGGGCCATATCATTAATACCTCCAAAAGGACACTTGTCCCTTTGTCTTGAGAGGTGGGAGGGATTCCAGGATAGAGCTCCCAAAGCCAAGGGAAGAGAGAGTGTGGTAAGAGATGGTAGTGAGAACAAAATCATGCTTTTTCCTCAAGCAGCCAGCTAGGCTGTGAGAACCAGGGCACATTCCAGGCAAGAACTTACTAGATAGCTATGGATACTTCTAGTGGACCTGATATGACTAGCTTTCTCCTAGGTCAGAATTAGATATAAAAATAATAGATGCCAACTTTTATTCTGCACTTTATTCAGTCAGATACTAGTTAAAAGCATGATCTTTTCAGCCTTAACAATCATCCAATGTTTGGCACTGTTACTATTTCTAATTTATAAACAAGGAAGCTAAGCACAAAGAAGTTGTTACTTGCATTAGGCCAGAGCAGAGCCATTATTCAACCTGAGACTCTGTACCTACCCAGGCAATGGCAGCCTTCACCACCACACTAGATTACCTCCCGCTAGAAGTATTATGGGAGGCCTCCAGGTTGACAAATTTAGTTGTTGATAGAGTCAATGTGAATTTGATACCGAACTCCTTGGAGTTCAGACTTAACTACATGTGCCATTACACTTGGGGGCATCACAAAAGAGTGTTTCTCAACTCCACTTAATAACAGTTTGCACCTTAAAAACACCTCGTAGGTATTCTTTTAATGACTTCCAACATTGACATCTGAGACGATGTCCAGAAGGATGGAGGGAAAACTAAAATTCGTGTGGAGAATGGAGAAAAGCACACTGATAACATTTACCTGGCATGCATAAGGACATAGTGGCCACCCTGTATAAAAATAAACATTAGACCAGTGTGGGGACCCCATTTATAGAACTATCCTCCCGCTCGCTCAACCGTTTAGTGATTCAACAACTCTTTACAGAGTGCCTATCATGTGCCCAATACCGCAAGAGACAGCAGAGCGTGGCAATCAAGAGTGCAGACTTGACCCAGGCTGCCTGGGTTAGAAACCTGACTCTGCAACATATCATCTGCATGGCCTTGGGCACATTACTTCCCCTTTTGTTGCCTTATTTTTCTCATCTGTAAAATGGGGATAAGTCTCCCTATAACTCTTATAGTCCCTAATTCATAGGGAGGATTAAATGAGTTAATACCAAATGAGTTCATATATGTGAAGTGCTTAGAAGTGAACATGGCCCACTGTAAACACTATTTGAGTCTTTCTTATCATAAGAAAATTTACCCAGTTGCTGAGACCAAAATCCTAGGAACATCCTTCATTTTCCTCTTTTTCTCGTCTATACCTCTCCCTTCGGAAAATATTTCATAAACAAGTCCTTGGATCTTTATCTCCAAAATGTATCTCCCCAAACTACTTTTCTCAGCCTCCTCCGCTACCGAGTCTATGTCACTTTGCTCTCCGTCCTGGACCACTGCAATGGCCATGCTCTTACCTCTTTATCATCTATTCTTCAAAATAATCAGAATGATCTTAGTAAAATACAAATCATCCCACTGTGCCTCTGAAAGCCCTACCATTGGCTTCTCGCTGCAGACAGAAAAAAAAAAAAAAAAAAAAAAGCAAACTTCTTACTCTGGGTGAAGAGTTTCCAGACAAAAACATTTAAATGTGAATTTCAGGAAAATAATAGTTTTTTTTAGTGTAAGTATGTCTCAAATATTGTCCCTGTCCATAGCCTGTGTTTTTATCTTCCAAGCTGCTAGCCACCAAATCCTAGGTAACCTCTTCCATGTTACTCTTGATGGCAAAATTGTTTTGTTATGTACACACCACATATCATCTTCTGAAACACTTGTTTATTATGGACTTCCTCTCACGAGAATTCACGTGCCACAGGGACATGGGCCTTGTCTTTCTGGGTCACCACTGTTTTTTTCAGGACTTAGATCTGTGCCTGGCACATAATAGGTACCCAACAAATACTTGTTGAGTAAAGAGTAATAACACCCACCAATACTCTCTTAGTGCTTGTGAGGTTCTCAGCATTCTGCTAATGACTTTCCATGATTTGCCTCAGTGAAACCTCAAAATAATGCTGTAAGGGGGGTTCTATTGTTACATCCACTTAATAAGGATGTGCTAACAATAATAACAAAGGCTGGGCTGGTTATTAAGCTATTTTAGCTCCAAATCTATACTCTGCTAGTGACTCTGGGGCCATACCCTACAAGCTCCACTTCTGTTTTGCCAGCAGCTTCCCATTAGGTTCGCCCATGGGGCAGGCTAGAGAAAGGATGCAAGGAGGAGAGAGAAGAGACCTGCTCCTGCTGGTTTTGTGTGTTGTTGCTGTCAGCACCTCTCCAGCATTGGGTTTTAAACTTGGCAGCATCCATTGGTTCCAGTTTCAGGTCTTTCCATTCCCAGAACCAGACGCATCAAACTCTTTAGAGATTCTACTACCAGCAAGCACCAAAGCCTCTAAGGACTTAGCTCCAGTGAGGGCGAGGGTGGGGGGGTGGGGGGCGGGGGTGGGGTGGGGTGGGGAAGGGCTCCTCTGCCAAGACTCTTACTTTCCCTCCTTCCCATTCCTTCCCTTCTTCCCACTCTCCTTTCTCCTAAGGGTTTCTATTAAGAGGTAATAACCCAACCTTTTCATTCCCCTAACACCTGGGATGGCAGCAAGCTTTCTACGCTTGGTACCTCTGTGATACCTTAGTGTCCCTTTTGTGCCTTTTTGGTTTCCTTATGCATGGTTAATGGTCCTTTCTGTTAAATTCTTTCTGATAAAATGTTTGAGATCTTGACTGATGCCAGAAACTGAACGCAGAGGATTAACAATCGTATTGCCTGACGGCCAAGCAGGAGTACAACGCTTACACAACTAGCTTCAATAAAAGAAAGTTAGAAATGCCCCTGGAGAGGAACAGACAAAACGAAGACCAATTTGGCAGTATCTATATAACTCTATCATAATGATTCCCAGAAGGCAGGAACATGTTGTATGATCTTGGCAACTACCTCTTGGAGCTGGGCAGGGTCAATTCTTAGAAAAGTGATGTTGGATCAATGATCCAACAAATATTCTTTTCACCATTGTTTCAGATCCAACCCGTACTGCTTCCTCCACAGAACCTGTGGCAGATACCCTCAGGGGCTCCCCAGTGCCACAGAGCTCCTTTTCCCTACCCAGGATTCCATGATAGGGTGGAAAAGTCAGGGTCGAACTCTCACAGCACTCCTCAGGGTGGAGGAGCTTATGACCCATTCTGGCCAAAGAACTGTAAGAAGAAATGACTGAAGGAGGCGTCTGGGGAAAAGTTTGTCCAGAGAGATGCCAAGAGACTGTCTCTCATTAAAAGCCCACCCCCTATTCTCTTTGCTGCCTGGCTACCTCCTGCTTCCTGCTATCCAATGTGGTTGACATGCTTGGAGCTGTGACTGCCATCTGGACAATGTGCGACAAGCCCAACGATGAAGGGTTACTGAGGAGGACAGGAAAAACCTATGTCCTTAATGACATTGTTGAGATGCTGAATCCACTTAGGAATAGCCAGCTTCAGACTTCTTGCTAAAAAATTAAAAATTATGGTTTCAGTCGCTGTTAGTTTTCTGTTTCTTGTGTTTTAACACATTTTACCTGGTATATCTTCTAATCCCCTAGCTGGAAGCATCTTTCCTTTTGGCTCATGAATCCTTCTTTTGAATTTCCCTATAATTTTGTCCTAGAGTCTGTTTAATTTTTATACATGAAAAATATTTATAAATGCATTTTCTTTTTTTCCCCTACTAGACCTCAAGCTATCAAGGCCAGGAACAACTCTAATTCATCTGGATATTCCACACTGCCTCGAGTAGAGCACCTAACATAGGTAAATACTTAATAATATTAAGTATATATCTTGTACCTCTACTTTAGGCAGAAGAGGTAGGATGATGTCTACAGCTTATATTTGCGATTTAGAATTTGTACTGTCAGAGGAAAGTTATCTAAAAGCCCCCAACTCTGGATTCAGATGGAACTGGATACCTACCTTGGCTCAGCTCCCTATTAGCTAGGTGGCTCTGGATAAATTTTTCTATCTTTATATTCCACTACACTCCAAATTCTCATTCAAATACCACTTTCTACATGAAGCAGTCAATGCTCTTGCTCTCTGTCTCTCTCTCCCAAATTTGGAAGTATTATTTTCCTCTTCTTTACTCAACATTCCCTTTTCTGAAATACCGAATTTTAAATTAATTTTACATACATATGATCGTTCTACATACATTTTTTTGCTATGTGATTCTTTTCATTTAATGTGTGTTTTTAAAATTAAGTCAACATACAATGTTTCAATGGTTTCAGGTGTACAGCACAGTGATTTGACAAGTCTATATATTATGCTCTGCTTACCACAAATACAGCTACCATCTGTCACCATACAATGCTATTATAATGGTATTGACTATATTCTCTATGCTGTACCTTTTATCTCCATAACTCATTCATTTCATAACTGGAAGCTGTATCTCTCTCACTTAATGTGTTTTGAAGATCTTTTTAGTTCTACACATATAGATTTACCTTATCAGTATAGCATTTAATGGTATAGGCTTATTAGAATATATTTAATTATTCCAATATCAATGGATATTTGTGTTGTTTCCATTTCTGCACACTATATAAAATTCTACAACTAATGTACATGATTTTTTCCACCAGTGTGAAAGTATTTCTCTAAGAGAGACATCCAGATGTACACTGGCAGATGAATACACATTTAGAAATTTAGCAGACTACACCGAATTCCTTCTAATTAGGTAGTAACCGTTAATAGAAGTCAAAGTCATTCAGGTGCTCTTTCTTTGACTTTACTCATCTTCTCAGATTTTGGGACAAGAGCAATTTGGGGCCTTTCAGCTAGTCCAGTGTGTTGCCCTGTTTTGCTACCCATTCCCCTCTATACCCCATCTCTGGGGCAGTGTCAAGATGAGGAGGGAAGAGGACAGGTCTCACAGGCCTCTACATGGCCCTGCCACATTCCAGCTGTGTCACCACAGAAGTGGTTCTAGACCTCTCGGGGCTCTTGGCTGCTTATTTGTGAAACTGGATGAGAAGAGTTCTCACATACTGAGGAGGCAGATAATGCTGAACAACCTTTTCCCCTCATGACCTTCTTCTCCCTTCCTCTATCTTTCTCTGGCATTCTTCAGTTCTTGGAGGTCTATGGGGAGTTTATTGTATTTATATTCCAAATAAGGACCAGTGCAATAAGTTTGAAATAAAGATGAACATTGATCTTCGGAAGAGAATTTCATCCTCTGAGACTCTTTGCTTCTACAACATGAGTGGATGTGTCACATTCATCTTTGAATCGGCCAACATTCTGAGCAAATCCTACGCATTGTAAATCCCCAATTAATAATGGTGGAACAGATAAATCAATTCTCCTTTAACTGCAGCAGTTCCATGATGAGACTCTTCTGGGGACTAGGGGTTTCCAAAAAAATATAAATAAAAGCAAAACCAGTCCCTGTTCACCATTGTGATGACATGATGGATGCTTGAGGCATTATCACTTTAATCTAGGGATGCAAACTTCTCAGCAAAACAAAAGAAAATTTCTGATATCAGCACTAAAAAAAAGAAGAGTGAAACTCAGAAGGATCCTTTGCAATGCCAAGGAGGAAGAAATATATGCCATTTGTTAGAGAGGTCAGATTGAAGAATGAAACTGACCAGTGGGTCTGATAGCAGATAGAGTCCTTCAAAGATGCAAGAATAATAGAAGCATTTTAGAGTCAGGTGCCATACTAAGATCAAGTGAGAGACGTCTGGCTGAAAAAGATGACTTTACAGCCCTTACAACTCTGTGGAAAATGCAACTGGTCAGAGAAGCACTCTATGCAGGCAGACAAAATGCACAGACTTTTCTTGAAAAACATCAATACATTAAGAAAAAGATTCAGGGGATCCCTGGGTGGCTCAGCCGTTTAGCGCCTGCCCCTGGCCCAGGGCGTGATCCTGGAGTCCCGGGGTCCAGTCCCATATCAGGCTTCCTGCATGGAGCCTGCTTCTCCCTCTGCCTGTGTCTCTCTGCCTCTCTCTCTCTCTCTCTCTCTGTCTGTCTCTCATGAATAAATAAATAAAATCTTAAAAAAAAAAAGAAAAAGATTCAGCAACAGCAACGTTCAACTAGCTGAATACTACTTGGGTAGAGGTTGAAAAATCTAGCATATTATGGAAAAACTCCCTGCTGACATTTTAATAACCTCCATATTAAAAATGATTACTTCCTTCAAAGGGAAATCTTTTAATGTAGATTTTTTAAAAACCAAGAATTAGAAAACTTTTCTTAAAAACGATCAAACCACCTCAGAGTGTCAGTTAGAACTGAGCTTACATTTTGAGAAACAACTTAATTTAATTGTACATTTATTGAATACTTAATAATAATAACTGTAACATGATACATATAAACACATAATTTATATAACATATATGATATAATTATACATGATATATAATATGATATAAAATAATAAAAAATAATATAATTTAGTTTTGTTATACTAATAATACCTAATACTTATTTATTTTTCTGATAATACCTAATAATTAGGAAATGCTTCTTATGCTCTGGACCCTTAAGCATTAAAACAGGGAGATACTCTTAAGTCTACACAAGAAGCCAAGACTTAGAAAGGTTGCTAACTTGCTCAAGGTCATGCACTTCGTAAAGGAGGAAGCTGGGACTTTAATCAGTGTGATGTGACTCCAGAACCCATGCTTTTAACTGTTTGGATGTGAGGTTCTACCTTGAGCGTTTTGATGCACATATGATGCAGACATTAAGCTAACCTATTCTGAAAGATGCTACATCTCATTGGTGAGTTACACACAGACATAAGCAACACCAACACCAGACAAAATAGATAATGTACCAAGCCAAAATTCGGGTAGCAAGCAACAGAAACTGATCACCTGATTTACGCAGTAAAGGAAATTACTGTAGGGATGTTGATAACATCACAGAGTCACTAGACAGACTGATGACCAGTATTAGAGACTAAATGAGACCATCTGAAAGCAAGATGTTCATCAGTGATCTTCCTTCAACCGGATATAACTATGCTTAATACTGAAAGAAGAAAAAAATTGAAAATGTAAGGATTAGTCTTTCTTGGTTTGTTAAACATACAGTATCTAGTGTTAACCTCACTGAGGATGGTTTTCAAGTTTTTTCACTTGTTTGTATAATGGAGAATAAAAAGGAGTTGTAAAGGTCTGGTTGATTTTCACACAAGGGTGTTTTAAGAGGATATATATATATATATATATATATTTATGATAGTCACACACACACACACACACAGAGAGAGAGAGAGAGAGAGGCAGAGACATAAGCAGAGGGAGAAGCAGGCTCCATGCACCGGGAGCCCGATGTGGGATTCGATCCCGGGTCTCCAGGATCGCTCCCTGGGCCAAAGGCAGGCGCCAAACCGCTGTGCCACCCAGGGATCCCAAGAGGTTATATTTTGGATGTCTTATTAGTATCATGAAACTGTCAGAGTTTTCTGTATTTGGGGAGGAAGTAAAGCAAAGCATACAGGAAAGCTACCATCATAGCCCCCCAAAGAATATTAGTGTCTAAATAAGTCTCCCTGACTTTAGTAAACATCTAAAAAATGTCTCCCAGTATTTATAATGGTAAGTCACAGGCCAAATCTGTGATCTTTTTGAGGTAAGAATTTTGTTTCTTTTCAGAGATTATTATGGCACCAGGATGATTGATGCTCAGGAAACTTTAGCAGACGACTCAGGCAGAATGATGACATCAGGTAAATGATTCTCTCCTTGACTTTGAGTCTCTGCCACCCTGGCCATCATACATATTTTATGGACCTGCCAACAGCACCTTCTTCCTTTTTTGAAGAGTATAAAGATTAAATTCACTTCTCTTTCCTTGAGCACACACAGATGGCTTCTCTGTTTTTTTCCCCCCTCTGGGGTTTTAATTGTGTTTTCAAGTCTCCACTTGTAACCTCTCAAAAACCTATCTAAAAATAATCACCAAAGCTGCAAATCCAGATTTTCAGATCAGGAAATATTCTCTGATTTATGAACTGTACAAGTTGGGTGTAACTGACAAAGCCTCGTCACTCATCACAGATTGTTTGTCTCCAGCTCGCTTCTCTCTCCATCTATCTCTGTGCATGGCTCAGAAAATCCATTTAAGATGAGATTACAACATAGTCTCATTAACCTTGGCAGCTGGGCAATCAGCACTGGCCTTTGGTTCTGAGGCCAGCCAATAAGCTCCAATGCCTGGCTATATTGATCGACATGATGTTCTTCCCAACCCAGAGCTGCAGCTTGAACTGCTTTTGGTAAAATTCCATTCCAGGCAAACACCTGGATTCATGCCACTGATTGGACCTGTGCAGACATTTGTCTATCATCTGAGAATTATTCTTCAAATGCTGGAAGACATCAAGGTTTACATATCTCCAAATCCAAAATGAAAAATGAGATCTGGTTTATGTGCTGCAAATTGAAAAGGCCTCCTATCCCTCATACCTGTGGGTCCCTAATCAGAATAATAAGACTTTCCTCCCTTCCTTTTTCTTTTGCTTGATGACTTTATACTCTCTCTCTCAAAGTTTCCCAGTCAGAAGTATACTCAACTTAGAACAACATCCTGCTCCTGATAGAAAGAAAAAAGGCTCTTTGCTTCTCCTGTGGTAAGAGGAGATGAATCTCCCAAGGAAAGAAAAAATCATCTGTCTATGCTTCCCTGACTTGAGAAAGAGCATAACTGGGACACAGTATTCTGACTTGGAATCCATTAAATACACTGGACTTGCAAATTTAATTATCCACAGCAGCCAGATGGGTAATATAAAAAGTGAAGCAGATCATATTTGTCTAATAATGGCACCTGTGGCCAAGATAGTTACTGCTCATCAGATATTCTGTGTGCTCCCTTGGGGTTAGGTACAGGGCCATGTGACTATTTCTGACCAATGGATTGTACATGGAAGCAATTGTATCACTTCTAGGTCAGGGCTGTTAACAGCTGTGTGCCAACTCTATTTCTCTCTTCTTTGCTCTTGTGACTTTGGATTTCAAATCTTCCATGTAAAAGGGAGATAGTCTCTGATCTACATTCGATATTATGCAAGGTAGAAAGAAATCTTTATTGTTAAGCCACTGAGATTTTTCAAGTTTGGTCCAGAATAGCACTAATGCTAATTACCCAAATGTGACATCTTAAATTGTATGTTTGAATACAGATATGCTTTGTTTATCGAACATTTAGACATGTTCCTCACTGTCCCAATGAAATATTCTGGCTCTTACTTTTCTTTAAAAAAATCTAATATTTGTAAACCATACATTATATATGGTGTCCATATCCAAAATACATAAAGAACTCCTATAACTTGGGACATGTGGGTGGTTCAGTCGGTTAAGCATCCAATTCCTGATTCCATCTCAGGTCGTGATCTCAGAGTTGTGAGATTGAGTCCTCAGTTGGGCCTCATGCTGTGCATGGAGCCTGCTTAAGATTCTCTGTCTCCCTCTGCCTCTCCCCACTCATGCTCTATCTCTCTCTAAAATAAATAAATACAATCTTTTTTTAAGAAAAAGAACTTATATAACTCAATAACAACAACAGATTCTATTAAAAAATGGACAGAGGGACTAAATAGACATTGTTCCAAAGGAGACATCCAGATGGCAATAGGTACATGAAAAGATGTTCAACATCACTTGTCATCAGGGAAATGCAAATTAAAACCACAATGTGGTAGCACCTCACACTTGTTAGAATGTCTATCATTAGGAAGACAGAGATAACAACTGTTGGTCAGGTTGGAGAAAAGGGAACCCTTGTGCACTGCTGATAGCAATGTAAATTGGTGCAGCCAGTATGGAAAACAGTATGGCGGTTCCTCAAAAAATTAAAAATAGAACTACCACATGATCTAGCATTCCACTTCTGGGCATATATTCCCACAGAAAATGAAAACAGGATATTGAAGTGATAACTGTACTCTCATTTTTGTAATAGCATTATTCACAATAGCTAAGATATGAAAACAATCTAAGTGTCTGTCAACTGATGAATGGAAAAAGAATATATATAAATATATAAAAGGAATATCTATGTAAAAAATATATATAAGATGAAATATTATTCAGTCTCAAGAAAAGTAAATCCTGCTGTTTGCTGCAACATGGACAAACCTTGAGGTCATTATGCTGAGTGAGATTAGTCAGGCAGAGAGAGAGAGAAACTCTATATGCTATGTGGGATCTAGAACAGCCCAATTCCCAAAAACAGAGAGTAGAATGGCAGCTACCAGGGACTTGGGAGATGTTAAGGTTACATACTTGCAACCAGTAGATAAGTGAGTCCTAGGGCTCTAATGCACAGCCTAGTGATTGCAGTTGACAATATTGTATTATAAACAATATTACATTATAAACCTCAAATTGGCTAAGAGACTAGATCTTAATTATTGTAATCACAAAAAAGAAATGATAATTATGTGACACAATAGAAGTGTTACCTAATGCTATGGTGGTAATTATACTGCAATATATAAATATATCCAATCAGCACACCTGGAACCTTCAACTTACAAACTTTACATGTAAACTACATCTAATTGCAAAAGTTAAAAAAAATAATAATGAAGTTGGCTAATATTTGTTTTGTCATCACAATGTCCCTTTATCATCTCTAGTTTACAGAGGAGAAAACTGAGACACAGTGAAGCTAGGCAACTTGCCTAAGGTCACACACCAAGTAGAAGTAGAGTTGGTAGATTTAGCAAATAAAAATACTTGGGACATACTTACACCAAAATAAAAATAAAAAAAAAAAACAAAAAACGATTCAATGTTTATCTGGAATACAGTTGTAATTGGCTTTCCTATTTTTTCAATCTGGCAACCCTAAGTAAGGAGGGCCTATCAGAATTTGAACCCAGCAGTCTGACTCTAAGTCCACGAGCTTCACCACATGCTACTCTACTTCTCAGGCTATTTTTGGTTCTATACTTTTTATTAAAAACATGGATAAAGGTAGTATTTCGTGTTCCTCTCAACTCTATTCTTGACAGCAAAGAAATGTGAGTGGAGTAAATAAAATGAAAAGAGGCCAATGTGTTGGAACCACAAGATCAGTCATACAACAGGGAGTGGTAGGGACTGTGACAAATTTGAGACAATATGCTTCATCTAAAGAGAACACTTTCTATTAAGTGTTGTAGATTGTTGCCATGTGGGAATTCAGGCTTCTCTAAAAGAAACCAGGAATCTAGATTTTTCTGGGTGATGTTCTCCTATGTTAAGATGTTGGCAACTCAATTAAAGTAATTATAATCTTGCATGCGTCCACATAGTTCAAGCCAAACAGAACAGGTCTACAGGCTGGAATCAAGCTCTGTGTCACTAGGTGTGATTTCTGCATTCACAGAAAGAATGCAGAAATCTGTTGTTGCATTAGATTGCTGGGAACTTTCACCCTCTACATCTACCTTCTTCCTTTGGAGAAACTAGTGTTGAGACTATAATATAAAAATTGCTGTCATAATTATGTGGATATTTCTAAATTACTATACTAAACATTACTATACTAAATTACTATACTAAATAGATATTACCATACTAAAGCCAATGGTTAGTTATTGAGTTTCTGCTCAAGGCATTGGGCTGAGCACTATAGGACTGTGGACACGAGCAGGTTACATGCTCATCTTCTCTCCTATTCCAGAATCCTAAATCGAACACTAGGACAGACTGGGGTGGGGGTGGGGGGTAAGCCATAAAGAGAGGGACAACCCAGCATGAAGTGTATTCAAACAAAGGAGAGGCACCTGATTGAGCCAATTTGGAATAATTTCATAAAGAAGATCTCATTTTAAAAGACTGTGAAGAGGCAGGATTTCAGTAAACAAAGAGGGTTTTTTAAAAAGGGAGCAGTATAGATGAAGGCATGGACTTGAGAAAGCTTTCAGTTTGGCTGATGCAGGAAATGGTTCTAGCATTTGGAGTGAGATCACATTGGAATAGGAGATTGAGGACCAGGCAAAGGGAGATTAAAATCAAAATAGCATGCTTTCATGATATATTTTGAAACCTTGTATCAGGCCGGTTCTCCATATAATCCAAAGTGCTCAATGCTTTTTTTTCTCCACTTGTCCACATGGGTAGCGTAGCTGCTCTGCATCTGGGAACACTGAGAGAGGTTTAATTAGTTTCTTCGAGGTAACGGAGAAAATCACAAAGGTAAGATCAACGTAGAAATCATCTAGGTTAAGGGCTGGCAAACTTCCTGTCAAGCACTTGGATAACAAAAACTTTCAGCTTTGTGGGTCATTCTGTTTCTGTTGCAACTACTTAACTCTGCCTTTGCTGGGTGAAAGCAGCCACAGACAATCCCAACAGATGGTTGTGGCTATGTGTCAATAAAACTTTATTCATAAAAACAGGAAGCAGCCTGGATTGGGTCATGGCTATAGTTCACTGACACCTGGTCTAAAGTTTTTCATAATATGGTGTCATAGGTGATTTGGGAATGTTTGCTGATTGAAGAAAGTCATGTTCCCTGAAACGTAACATATCCATTCACAACCTAATGCAATGCATTTGCTCTGAGAGGCAGCCTTTCTATTGCCTTCTCCTCTGGCCATACTCAATTGCATCAAGTCCCATGGATGATTTTTAAATACCTTTCTCCATATCCATGGTCACTGCTATCATTTTTCATCTGAATAATTCTATCAAATGCTTAGTGTCCACACATATCCACTCCTGTTGCCATCTAATTCAGCCTCAACATGGAAGCCCAATCTAAGAGCAGATACACTTTGCTTAAAACTCAATGGAGGGGGATCCCTGGGTGGCTCAGTGGTTTAGTGCCTGCCTTTGACCTAGGGCGTGATCCTGGAGTCCCAGGATCGAGTCCCATGTCGGGCTCCTTGCATGGAACCTGCTTTTCCCTCAGCCTCTGTCTCTGCCATTCTCTCTCTGTCTCTCTCTCTCTGTCTCTCATGAATAAATAAATAAAATCTTTAAAAAACCTCAATGGAATACCACTTTATTTTGAATAAAAGCTAAGTTGTTAGTCTAAAGAGTCCACTCATAATCCAGAGGCCCTTGAAAACTCTTTCATCTCATTTGTGACATCCCTGTCACAAATGGCATCCTTTCCATGCCATTCACTTTGGTCTCTTCCCAGATGAGATGACACTTTCTTGCCACAGGGCCTTTGCACAGTCTTCTCCTCTCCATTCCCCTTTCCTCCATTTGTCTAGTTCAAAGTTCTTTTTGTCTTCAGAGTTCAGTTTCCTGGCTCTCTAAACTGCTCTCTCACACCACCCTTAGAGTCCTTACTACATTTATAATCAAGTAATGAATTACCCAATTCACTGTTCAATGCCTGTCTTCCTGTTGCTTTTGTTCACCCATGTATATCTTAGTACCCAGCACAAGTGTCCTCCAAGTAGCAGGTATTCTATAAGTACTTGCTGAATGACAGTACAGAATCTTAGGTTTGGAAAAGACCTCAGAAATTTAATTAATTGAATCTTCTGTTCAAAGCAACATTCTCAATAATTTCAGGGGATTTATAAGGTACTTGACTTATCCCTTGGCTTCAGTGATCTAAAGCAGCCCCATTTTATTTATCTGGTGAACTCCTTATAGGAATCTTTGTGAAAAATGCTAATCAAAACCCCCAAATGTGTTCAGTCTTATGCAACTATGGGTATCTCCCCTACAGCCAGTGATTTTTCTCCCTCCATCTTCCACTTTTCATGATTTTCCAATTTTTCTATAATGACCACGTGTTACTCTTATGAAGAATAATAGTTCTACGAAGTCATTTTGAATTTACTTATTGTTTTTCCTTCCAGAGACAGTGATGTTTTATTAAAACATTATATAATGTTTAATTATGAAATATTTCAAAAAAAAAAAAAAAGAAATATTTCAAACCTAAAAAAAAGAGTGAAAATAAAATTTATTAAAACCAAGCCTGGTGTTTTTAAAATGTCTAGTTTTGGGTTTATCCTTATATAATAAAGGAGCAGAAATTATATTCAATTCCATTTTACAGATGGATTAATAAGTCAAGAGAGTGTAGAGGACTCTTCATGGGGATAGAGTTGGAAAAGGAAGGAACTCCGGCCATGTTCAACCCAATTGCAGCACCCATAGGCTGTACCATCTTGTACTCTCCCAGACTCTGCATTACACAAAGAGTAGCTCTAATTTCCAGTTACGATATTGCCAAAAAGTGGTGAAAATTCAAGTCCTCCTGAGGGCATTCTATAAATTGACCTTGAATGGAAAACAGCCTCTTCTCTTAAGATAGCATCACATACAGTGATTCTCTGGAAGGAAGCCACTGTTACTTCTAACTCGTGAATGCAAAAGAAAAACAGAAGCAAAGCACATGGCTTTCTCTGGATGCCAAGATGGCATTTCTAGTAGGTGACTTAGAGGCCAGTTAGCCAAAAGCCTAACTGGTGTTCAGTTGTATATAAAGGGAAAATTTCAACCCTGAATTTAAAATTTCAGATATTAACATTACCTTAAGTGAACTAAAGGACAAAAGGAATACTCTTTATTGGAGATCTATTCACTTTCTTTCTATAGTCTTTTTCTCCTTATCAAGAGGCTAGGGCCAGTTTCTGAGAGGCTCGTTAGGGTATCTTGCAACCGTGTTTGAGGTGCTGAGACGTCAGGACAACCTCCAAGAGTGTAAGAGAAACTTGTTGATAAGTGGTTAAGTACGATTATTCTCACCCATACAAAGTCCGCCTGTTGGAGTTGTATTAACCCTAGCTAAACACACTGGTGCCACCTATTGGAAAAACATATTTTAATAAAAATAAGTTGCAGGCTTGAAGTCTGCAATATTGGAAAAATGTCTCCCTGGATGGCAATTTCCCGTCAAAGGAAAACAGAGTTAAGCCAACTCGCTGAAGGAAACTTACGTGAGCTCTAGGTATTTTGTTTTTTTGGGGGGGAAAAGGCTTTCATTTTTCACCCTGATAGCAAAGAAAATATTAAATAATAATGAAATAGAAAGCCAACAAATACCATAGTCCAAGAATGTGTTTTTCTGCTGGTTGTCTCATGGGCACTCTCAATGGGAGCTGACTGGGCTCTCTGGGTTCTAAGCACAGATGGCCCTTCCCCTGGGCTAAAGGGGCTTTCTTTCTTTTTCTCTCTCTTTATTTTTTTAAAGATTTATTTATTTATTTATTCATGAGACACACCGAGAGAGGCAGAGACATAGGCAGAGGGAGAAGCAGGCTTCCTGTGGGGAACCTGGTGCAAGATTCCATCCCAGGACCCCGAGATCATGCCCTGAGCCAAAGGCAGAGATGCTCAACCACTGAGCCACCCAGGCTCCCCTGGGGCTTTCTTTTTTGAGCTGTTATTGAAGGACCCAGATATCTGGAGAAGAGGCAGAATGATCATATCTAACTTCTTACAGAAAAGAAGAAGCACTCTTTTCCCTTTCCTCCCTTCTACTAATCAAGAGCACCATTTATCTGATCACAAATTATAAAATGTTCCCTTTTGCCCTTCTCCCTACTGCCCTGTACCACCAATACCACCAAAGTACTTTTAACACAGTAGTATGGAATCTGTACAAACATCCTGCAGGGCAAAAATGGAACAATGAAGATAAGCAACAAATAGGACAGATTTATGTATGACCTGTTGTGTGTCAATTTGAAGAAGAAAGGGCACCTGGGCGGCTCAGTTGATGGAGCATCCAACTCTTGGTTTTGACTCAGGTCATGATCTTAGGGTCTTGAGATCGAGACCTGCGTGGGGCTCTGAGCTCAGTGGGAGAGTCCACTCGAGATCCTCTCTATCTTCTCAGCCTGCTCTTCCCACCCCCATGCTCTCACTCTCTGTCTCTCTCTCTAAAATAAATCTTTAAAAAATATTTGAAGCAAAAGAGGTGGAGGAAGATGAAGAGGAAGAAGATTGGGAGGAGCAAAGGGAGGAGAAGAAGGAGAAGAAATGAAGAAATAATTCTGGCAAATGGCATAAGCAGTTTCCTGAAAGAAATAAAAAATGAAATGATCAACATGAAAATCTATGCATTGAAGTTACACTTAGGGTAAAGGGGGTTGGGAAGGAGGATTTTTGCATTCCAGTTCATGCTGCTTTTTTTTTTTTTTTTTAAAGATTTTATTTATTTGCTCATGAGAAACAGAGAAACAGAGAGGCAGAGACACAGGCCAAGGGATAAGCAGGCTCCACGCAAGGAGCCTGACATGGGACTCGATCCTGGGTCTCCAGGATCAGGCCCTGGGCTGAAGGCGGCGCTAAACCGCCAAGCCACCCGGGCTGCCCCAGTTCATGCTTCTGTGCTTTCAAATTTTTCTGGCTATATACCTAATCATTTTTGTTAATTAAAGGAAAGGAATGCTGAGACAAAGCTCATCTATGCTGGGAAAAGTCCAGATCAAGCTCGCTCTTGGAAAAGGGTAGTGCCTAGAAGTGGCCAAGGGGACTTCTGGGAGGTTGCTGATGTTTCTCTAGATCTGAGAGCTGGCATCTGTAACAAAGGTGTGTTCAGCTGTGAAAACCCATCAAGCTGTATATTTCTCATTTATGCACTTTCCTGCATGTGTGCTCAGCTGGAATAAAAGTTTCAAAAATGATGCCAGGAGGAATTGTTAGGTAGTAAGATTTTAGACCATTTGTTTCTTTCTATTTCCCTGTATTAAGGTTAACTAATGAATGTTATAAAAGTCAGTGAAAATAGACTCAATTTTGATATTTTTTCCCAAATATATGTTTCAAATACATCTGTCCACACATTGTTGAGGTTAGCAGAGTTAGGAAAAACTCAATACCATCCCTGCTGACACTTTGCTTCTCCCAAGTAGGAGCTCTCCTGGGAAAGTCTGGGAGAGAGCCCCTTGCTAGTGGAGTGTGGTCTTAGAAGTCCTGGCAGGAAGACACACGGCGGGCTCCCTGCCCACATGCCCAGGCTTTCAAGAACCAACGTAAAGATTTCTGCGTCCATCGATGGAAGCCTGTTCCGGGCCCAGCAGGCCTGGTAGCCACACTTCAAATCAGACAAACTCCCTCTCCCTCCCTGGCAAGAGAGCGATTGCTCCCTGTCTGCAGGAACCCAGGTTCAGATTACCTGTTTACCAGTGAACATTTGATGGGCTTGCAGATATCCTGGCAGATAAGTTTTCAAATGATTATGCCTGCCATGCCCTTTATTTGGAAGAGCCACAGTACACCGCTGCAGCTGGCCAACACGTGCGGCGCGTTTCCTATCAGCTTCTGATAAGGGTGAGGAGCGCTGAAGACCCAGGTAGGGTTACGGGCGAACCGTGTACTTGATAAACGTCACAGTGTCAATCTCCCACTTTTTTTCTTTTTTTCTGCATAGTATTATGAATAGTCCAAGAATGTGCTTTTCTGCCAGTTGTCTCATGGGCACTTTCAATGGGAGTGCCCATAGTATTTTTTTTCTGCATTCATAGTATTATGAATTGTGCTGAATGTACAGGTCAGAACTTTCATCTGGTTCCACTCAGGTGGCAGGTAAAGTTGGTGTGAAACCACTAAGGGCTTTTTCTATTATGACCCCCCCCCCAAACCAGTGTTAGGGGCTAGACACTTTGCTTTTGGAAATTTCCACTGCTGTTTTCTTCTAAAAACCAACTGATTAAATTTTAGCACGCTCCTGTTGCTGGCAATAGGCATTCCAAAGTGGATGTATAGATTTTACTTATCTTAAAATCTGGCAGATTAGGAAAAAAAATCTAGAATTAAAAAAATAATAATGAGGGATCCCATTATTATCCCTGGGTGGGTCAGGGGTTTAGCGCCTGCCTTGGGCCCACATCATGATCCTGGAGTCCTGGGATCGAGTCCCACATCCGGCTCCCTGCATGGAGCCTGCTTCTCCCTCTGCCTGTGTCTCTGCCTCTCTCTGTCTGTCTGTCTGTCTCTCTCTCTGTGTCTCTCATGAATAAATAAATAAAATCTTAATAATAATAGTAATAATAATGATCTATTTCCTGGCGTGGTTTCCTAATTTTCATTTAAAAACAGTGTGGAAGATGGACTTTATTTCAATAACAGTAAGGATTAGAAGCAGTACTAACTAGAGCAGTGGTCATTTTAGGAGCATTTGTTAGCCACCTACCATGTGCCATGTGCTGATGTTCTATTGTAGTACGTGTTAGAGCATTTATTTTTATTTGTTTATTTTCAATTCTTTTTAAAATTAAAGAGAGAGAGAGATAAAGTGTGCACCCTAGGGGTGAAGGGCAGAAGGAGAGGGAGAGAGAGAATCTTAAGCAGGCTCCATGCCCAGCCCGGAACATAATGGGGGCTCCATCTCACCATCCTGACATCATGACCTGAGCCGAAATCAAGAGTCAGAGGCCCCATGTTGGAGCATTTAATTTCCACTATACATTATTCTTACCATGCAAGAGAGGAAATAAGTCCCAAGACATTCGGTAATAACCTGCCCACATGCATCACACAGGTGGCATGAAAGAGGCAGAGGTGGGATTTGACCTTAGATTTTTTTTTTTTTTTTTTTTTACTCTGAGTACCTGCTTGCTTTCTTCATCGGTTATACTGATATATTGTCATTGCCCTTGTCACTTGGAATATTTGTAGCCAAACAGTCTTTGGCTAACTGTTGGCTTATTAGGTACATACGTGTGGGAAACATAGGAATTGGCTTCTTCATAACCAACTCTAGGAAGGTGACAGTTTATTTTATTTATTTATTTTTTTAGTATACTTTTTTAATTGGAGTTCGATTTGCCAACATATAGTATAACACCCAGTGCTCATCCCATCAGGTACCCCCCTCGGTGCCTGTCAGAGGGTGACAGTTTTTGAGCCCAAATCTTTTAACTAGTTCAAGGAACCCTGGTGGGGTTTTGTGTGGTTTTGCCATTTTAGATGCTCATGGGCAGAAAGAGAAGAAGTTCTTACAAAATTGACTCTGCTGGTCTTTGTGGTGATGGTAGTGGGGTGATTTTATAGAACACAGACCTATTGGCTAAGATTGGAAGAGCTGGCTCAAGCCATGTCAGAAGTGTTCGGGAAACCATCTAGTGAGGGAATTCCATTTTTCAGGCTGTCGGCGAGGTGGTGCTGGTGGTGGGAGTCTGTTTTATTTGTTTCCTAAATCTCCAATCTAAAAGCACACACTCCAGGCCCAACTATCTCCTCCCTGGGATTAAATGGTACATATACCAGAGCTGGATATCTAAGGTGAACAGAAGTGTATTAATCTGAAAATGGTGTGTTTTTAAGGTTGTGGTCATTTTTGATAGAGGCTGGCTATCTAACAAGCCAGCAAATAAAAAGGAGAAATGGGAAAACAAATACTCATTCCACTTAATCAATTCTTGGGGAATGGGACCTGTGTGTGTACATATTTTACAGTATTTTCGTCTTGGCTTGGCTTGGCATCCAAGCCGGTGGCGGTACGAACGTTAAGGTCAAGTGGTAATCGGTTCCAGAAGTAGCCATAAGACTACAGCTGCCCACGGAAAGATGAGAGTTTTGAATACAGGATTCCCCAATGCAAGAGGTCATATGAGGCGGACTTTACAAAGTTTACATAACAAAGAGCAATTCTGTTAACTAAAATGATTAATTCCTGTCAGTACACATCAAACAGAACTGTTACAAAACAGTATTGTCTGGGTTCACATTGCATAGTAAGGGTTTTTCACAAATTCCATTTCCAATAACTCTTTTGACAAAGCCAGAGATTTTTTTGTTTTGTTTTTCTGAGGGGGTGGTGGTGAGCGGACATCAATTTCCCCAGGAATCCGTGAATGGGGTCCGAGGAGGCTGCCGTCTTAAGTGTGAGATGTGTCACACTGATGTTGTGGCAGGAAAAAGACAACAGCCCTTCTGAGGACTGGAGGCCTTCCAGGGAGCAGGGCTTGATGAAAAATGTCCTGGCAGTACAAAGCCCGGATTGTCCTTCTCCTCAGAGACAATGGGGTATTTAAAAGGCTCACAGCACCAGAATTTGAACTTACTCCTTTAAGGCATTTTCAAGTTTTATGTCTCACAGATGACAGTAAAAGTGAGTAGAAAAAGCCCGTTTTATAAACTCTCTTGCAATCAAGTAGGCGGCCTTATTTTGAAGATGCTATTTGCCTGCAAGTGTGGTTATTCTTGCAAGTCCTAACAATTTAATGAGCTCATTTTCTGCTACTTAGAAAGTCGCGACGGGGGAGGGGGCTAAGGAAGGGGTGCCCTGAATTCCCAGATGGAAAGGTCTGGATTTGAAGACTGATTCTGTCAGTGTGGGTGACCTTAAGCGTAACAGCTAAGTTCTCCTCACCTCTAAGAAATGGTATCTGTCCCCGAGTCTCTTCTCAGGGCTGCTGTGATAAACAAAGGCAGTGGTCTATGCAAAATTAGTTTATTATGAAGGGTTTCAGAAACGGAGATCATCATTATCACCTAATACTCCTATAGGGACAATTCTGTCCCTTGGAAGATGATTTGGAGGAGGAGGGTTTCAACAGGTAAGCCAGGGCCTTTTTCCTCTGATGAGTCCCCTTCTAGGACTGTTGAATCTATTCAGCTTCTGGGTTATTGGGTGAAATTCCTTGTCCTGAAGTTGATGGCAATAATAGAATAAATTTCTCGAATGAATTCAGTGAATCTTTGGGTGGGAGAGGGGACCCTTATCTCCAAACAGACCCTTGAGTTACCCTCATTCTCCAAAACTAGTACAACACACGCGGATTTCCTCTCTATTTTTCCTCCCGTTGGGCCAACTTTGTAAAAGCAAAGTTGTCAAGATCAAGCGTGACTTTCTGCATGCAAATGAACTGCATCGGCCTTAGCACCAAGGACCTCACAACTCAGTTGCACAATTAAATTTCTAAAGCTGGAAGAAAAATGCTATTGACATTTAAAAGCTGCAGTTTTCTCTTTTGATGCCGGAATATCTATGGCCAGTTATACAGCAAGCAAAACAAATGGTGCATTAAATTTGGAAGCATGTTCCACGTATGTTGTGTGAATCTACATTCGCAGAGCTTCGTAAGGGGAAAGGAACCGACACCAAGTGGAAGAACTGACACCAAAATGGTGCTAGCCCTTAGTTATTTAGAAGTTCTTCAGGAATTGTTTTCTCTTCTCTCTTTCTTTGGCCAGGCATCTTCAAGAATCGAGTGGAAATACCACACCAGACCCTAACTTTATTTCTGGTAGAAATGCACTACCCTCCCCGTGGACCATAAATGGGAAAGTAGAAAGTTTTCTATTTAGGATTTCTAGAATGAATTATGAAAGATGCCTGGGATAAGTCTGAATAATTGTTCAATGTCCTGGCTCTAGTGGAAATGATCCTGGGGAGTCACCTTGCTCAGCATTCAGAAGGGAAGTTGCCTCTAAGGTGAAAAGCAGGTCCCCCCCACCCCTGCCACCCGCCACTCTTTAAAAAAGATTTTATTTATTTATTCATGAGTGACACACACAGAGAGACAGAGACACAGAGACATAGGCAGAGGGGGAATCAGGCTCTCCACAGGGAGCCCGATGCAGGATTCCATCCCAGGACCCCGGGATCACGACCTGAGCCAAAGGCAAGACGTTCAACCACTGAGCCATGCAGGCATCCCTGGATGCTCCCCTTTCTAAGACGGTTTGCAGGCATTTAGGCGGTCTTCCTAATGAGGTTTTGACAGCACACTCCAGTGTTCACAAAGGGGGCATAAGAAAAGATTTTGTTTGAGAAGTTCTCAGGATCCTAGAACTGACTTGTGGGCAGAGAGGTTTTTGGGGGTTTCTAAAAGGTGATAGATGTTTGTACTCAGTGTTGGAGGACTAGCTTCCAGGTTGGGTAATGGCTGAGTGTGTGAATGGTGGAAGTTTTGCTGTAAATGGTCAGCTTGATGACGTCCCTTTAATATCCAGACTAGCTAGGGTCCCCCTGATACCGCCTATGGGGGCTTGACTCACAGGTCAATGCTCCCTCTTGTGGTGGTTTGTGGTGTGTGCGCTCAGACAGGAGGTGGGGAGTGGGAGTGAGGGGTCTCCAACATACACCATCTGCAGACGAATATTGGGCCCCCCCAAACCCGAAGGAGGTGGTGACATTCCAGTTACATGTTTATTCCAAATAGTACATATGGCCTACTCCTTTAACTTTGAGGTTTTGTCTTTTTTTAAATTTATTTACTCATTAAGACACATACAGAGAGGCAGAGACATAGGCAGGGGGAGAAGCAGACTCCCTGCCGGGAGCCTGATGTGGGACTTGATCCCAGGATCCCAGGATCACGACCTGAGCCAAAGGCAGACACTCAACCACTGAGCCACCCAGATGCCCTGTCCTTTGAGGTTTTTTTGTTTGTTTGTTAGTTTTTCCTTTGAGGCTTTTGAGACAACTGTCACACCGGCTGTTTTAAAATTCTCATGCTTTGAAATTCTTACCTGAATTCTCTCCACCTCACAAATACCTTTTACTGGTTCCATCTCTAATTTGGGGTGAGTGGAGATGAAGTGATGGCCCGCCTGCCTGATGAGGGTCTGAGGTTTCACCAGGTGTCTCGCCAGCTGAACAGCTGGACATGGGTTTTCATGAAAACAAACTATAACGTCCCCAAACTTAACTTCTTTGTTTCTTGTAATGCAATCTTACTTCCCAATATGTTTTAAATGGTTCTGGTGCATAGTTTAAGGCTGTGGGCTATACCTATGCAGAGGGCACTTATCTCATGTTTATTTAATCACAGAAGCAGCTTCCTTTGAAAGTGGAATCAGTGATCAAGTATACCACCTATGGATCAGTTCCTCCAAGTCCTCATTCTGTTTGACCTTACGCCGTGCCTGCCAATATTCATAACAGTTGTTCTAAGCAGCACCGAGACTGTACTAGATGAGAGATAAAGCATATGTTTGGTCTATGACCTTGATTATGACATGCTTTGATGTGAGATATGGATTTACCTTGACTGACATTTGTTTGACCACTGCCACAGATGCTGTTTCAAATCAGAAGAAAATCATTTACATGGTGGGGGGGAAACATCTCATGAGTTTGAGTCAACACTTTGGAAAGAAACCACACTACAACTAGGTGTTTTTTGGTTTTGGGTTTTGGGTTTGTGTGTGTGTGTGTGTGTGTGTGTGTGTGTGTGTGTGTGTGAAATCACATAGTAACAAGTCCCATGTCACAAACATGTAACATCAGGGCTAGTATATATATATATATATATATATTCATTTCAATTAAGCCAAAATCATTTCTAAGCATCTACTCTGTGTAGGAGAAATCGAAGAACCTTGGTAAACATTGCTTCTTATTGTACACAGCACAGTTTTAGCAAGTGCCAATCAGTATTTGTTTTCCATTCATTAAACACCGAAAGTTCTTTCAGCATGCCATGCAATCACACCTTAATATTTGCCCTTCTCTAGGTTTTACAAAATGTTTCAGACACAGACTATCAAACACTGAGGACTATACAAATGTCTCCCTCTGATATCAGGACTTAGTGGCGACTTGAGTGGCTCCAAGTCCTGGGAAAGTTTCCACTGCCTCCCCAGTGCCCTCCCCGACAGCAGGAACTTGGAGGAGATCCATTGAGTAAGACCAAGGTGACTGTCTTTGTCCTTCCAGCAGGAGTCCTTGGACGGCCCTGTGCCAGCGTTGTAGGGACAGGAGTTTTATGACCACCCATTACCTTAAAGCTCCATTGCCCTCTAGCCCAATCCATTTCTATTACAGCTAGGGAAATTGAGGACCAGAAAGCAGTGCCTTGTGCAAGTTTACACTGCTAATATAGCTCTGTGCCACCAGCAGAGTCCCAGTACCACCGGGCCTACCACTTCTTTCTTTTTCTTTCTTTCTTTCTTTCTTTCTTTCTTTCTTTCTTTCTTTCTTTCTTTCTTTCTTTCTTTCTTCTTCTTTCTTTCTTTCTTTCTTTCTTTCTTTCTTTCTTTCTTTCTTTCTTTTCTTTTTCCATCTATTTGAGAGAGAGAGAGATCATGAGCAAACAGAGGGGCAGAGGGAGAGGGGAGAGGAGCAGAGGGGCAGAGAAGCAGACACCCCTTTGGGTAGGGAACCTGACTTGAGGCTCGATCCCAGGACTGTGGAATCATGACCTGAGCTGAAGGCAGATGTTTAACTGACTGAGTCACCCAGGCACACCCCCAGCCTCCCATTTTTATCCTATCCTTCCCTTGATCTAAGTCCTCTTAATCTCTCAGATTTCTGCATGAGCTATGTCATCTCCATCCTCTGAGTTCTTGCAGACAAGCTGTTCTATCTGCAATTCCACCTTCTCCCTTTTCTACCTTGGACAAGCAACTGATTTATTCTTAAAATCTTAGTTAAAACACCACCTCCTCTAGGATGCCCTTTCTGATCCTCTGAGACTGAGTTAGGTGCCCTTCCTGGGTTTTCTCCTACCATCCTGTACCGAAGCCAATTCCACCATTTCTCACCCTACAGAGGAATCACTTAGGAGCAGCAGGCTCAGTGAGGACAGAGACCTACATCATGCCAGGCTGCATTTTCTGATGTTGAGCAGCACAAGGCCTGGGACTCCCGAACTGTATTGTGAATGGATAAATGAACCAAGGAGCAGGTGTTCTCTCTTAACAAAGCAAGGGCAGAAGGAAAAAAACTAGTGATAGATGGGGATCCAGTTTCAACAGGTGGAGAACTGATAGAAAAGGAAATGGTTCTGTGAAGTCCAGACCCCAGCTAAGCCTTTCTCTGGGACTACTCCTTGAATCTTAGCATGTCTGCTCCTCAAATTCTAGGGATTTGGAGAGGCTTGCCACAGAGCCTTGAAGAATTTAGGAAGGAAAAGAAGAAGAGAAAGAGAAGAACAGCATAATAGGACCCCACATACCACCCAGTTCTCTCTGGGTCTGTCAGAGAACTTCTCCAAGGAGAGACTCAGTTAGGGCATTCTCAGAGGCTCCTCTGGGTTCAGGTGGAAGTGGAGGGGGGGCTTTTACTGCAGGTATGCTGGTTGGTGCCTACTTTTTAAAAAATCCCTATGGATGGTGGGTTCTTGTTCCAACTCACTACCATGGTGGAGCTCACACAGGAAATGAAAGAAAAATATATTCTGATGCTAACATAACCCAGGTGCCCATGGGGTTCCTAGGATGGGCAGCTTAGTCCTTAGCAGAAGCCTGGACTTTCAGGGTGCCTCTTGGGGCCAGCTGGCCAGCAGGATCATCTTACGTACCTTTTCTGGAAGAATTCTGGCTTTGAGGTTGGAGAATGGGTGTTTTTTGCTGTTTCTAGAGCAGGTATCTTGCTCTAGAGATCAAGGAGTCTGAGCTTTTTTCTTGATGTCTCCAGAGGAATAAAGCTCTTGTCCCTGTGGTAGACTTTTTAGCAGTGGCTCATCCATACTTCACGATCGCCTCTCGAAGCCCAGGGTGCTCGAAAAGCCAGGCCTGTAAGAGGAGCCACTGAAATAGGACCATTACTTAGTACTAGTGTTTTAGAGAAAAACACAATCCTTCCTCCCCAAGTGATTTCCCACATATTACTTAGGGCATCAGTTTTCTCATTTGTAAAGGGACATACTTGAGTGAAACTACCTTTAAAATCCATCTCCTAAAATTCTTAGATTTTTATAATCAGAGTTGCTGGTTCCTCTCTCAGAATATTGTCTATAAAATGCTAGTTTCCCAACCTGTGTGGACATGCCCAAGATGTGCCAGAGGAGAGAGAGAGAGTCCTGAAAGCTCAAACTGAACAGTTCTAAGGGTCTTGTCGTTTCAGAGTCAACTTCCTGTTGTATTATACGAATGACTCAGCGTCTGGCCCTCACTTGTGCACACAGCACCTCCAGCTTCTCCCCAAAGCTTTCCCCACAGTATGTAAGGGAAGACTTTCACGTCCATGGTATCTGAGTGGCTCTAAGCACTTGTCTTGGCTCTGCTGAGTGGGAAGCTCTTCTCCTCCCTCCAGGCCCTGTGAAGTCTGACCTGCTCCTCAGGGATCCAGGTTCTCACCCTAGAAATTTTTAAAAGAGTTTATTTGACATAGAGAAAGAGCAAGAGAGGGAAGAGAGAGAGAGAGAGAGTAGAAGCAAGTGGAGCAAGAGAGGGAGAAACAGGCTCTCCGCTCTGAGCAGGGAGCCCAATGAGAGGCTCGATCCCAGGACCCTGAGATCATAACCTGAGCCGAAGGCAGATGTTTAACCAACTGAGCCACCCAGGTGCCGTTGCCACAGGATTCCCTGTAAGAGTTGCACTGAGCCCTCCATGCAACAAAGTTGTGTAACACCCTGGGTCAGAAGAGAAGAACAGCATATTCTCATTTGTGATGCTCTGTTAATCTAAGGGAGGCCCCAAGGAGGGAGTCTCAACTACTGATTTGACCCCCAAATTTAGAGAAGTAGCATTTTCAGCATCTACTCACAGCCCCTCCCTCTAACACTTGGCTGTGCAGTCAGAGGGCTCCTCCTGGAAGAATGGTCAACATCATTGATCCAGAACTTTTCTGACTCTCTGATGACTGGGTTAATTCCTTTGTTATGCTACTTTTCTTTTTATATTGAGATGAGTCCTCTCAGAGGAAGCTAAAAAGTCCATTCAAAAGAAAATGTACAAAATGAGTTTGACAGACAGGCCCCACTGTATTTGGATCCCAAGAGTGGACACGAGTATGATTAACACTCAAGGCAGAGCCTGGTGGCATCAAGATTTTGGAACTTCTCATAGATTCATAATCATGTCCACTCTAGATCTGTATTTCTTTATCCTGCTCTTCTGATAAATCCCCCATTCTGCACAGTAATTTTCCTTCAGTGACTGATAGACCAAGGACTCATTTTATTCGTTTGGCCACAGGCCTCAGGTGGGTGCCCACGTAAGGTATTCCATGGACCTTTGGAGAAGATCTTGCCACTGGTCCTGTCCTAGAGCAATAGGAGTGAGTGCTTAGAATATGGCCCCACACTTTAGGAGACTAGCCAGTCCTAGAAGGGGAGCATAAGGAAGGGAATGGATATGACTTTGATGTGTCAGCCACAGAAATGCCCTGCTCTAAAGAGTCTTTACATGTGATCATTACTGATTGTAATGATCAGTACTTGATTCACTCATCCAACGAGTATCTGTCAAGTGCCCACTCTATGCCATCATGGACTGCATTATTGTTCTAGGTGGAAAATAAGATGTGCTAACAAAAACTGGAAATCCAAGGAGGTCTGTAGGTGGAGGAAGATCTTGCTGTTGGACTTCAGAGAAGTTCAGTTATGTCAGTGTAAATGTAGAAAGATTACCAACGTGCAGTATTTTACAAGAGAGTCATTCCAGAACTGTGAATATGGGGCCTTGGAAACTATTGCCTGAGGTGACCACATCTAACAGGAAGCACATCAGACAGAAATCTCTGATGTAGGAGACGGATGAGATATCATCTTTTTAGGGAAGGAGCCTGGGAAATCACCTTCATTGAGGATCCTTAAGGAGTAGCATCAGGCTGGGATCATTGTTCTGGCACGTTTTTCTGCTTATGCCAGGCTGTGCTGCCGAAAAGCAGGGTAAGGGCTCTGCACTTGTTTCTGGCAGTGCAAATGGGGTGTCCTTAAGTTTCCTGCCACTGATGACCAATAGCCGAGCTTTCAAAATGGAGGTGAAGGGTGGATTTATCCAACCAATAGGTACAGAGAATAGATTTAACCCCATAGCACTGACTCCATAGATACCTTCAGGATTGCTTGCTGCAACCTCAAAGCGTGCCTACTCATAAGAACTGCTCAAGAAGTGATATAAATGATTGAAAGTGAGGGGAGGCGGAGGCCTTGGGGACATGTACACTTGAAAAATGCTTTGCTGATCAAAGTCAACCGAGTTTCTTTCCCACAGGACTCCTCAGCGTCTTTAATGGGAACATGCACTTTTTGAAGCAGTGGGGTGGAGGACAGGACACAGAGCCTGGAGCAATTTGCAAACATATTTGGAAAAATGGAACCCTTCCCTAGAGGCGCATCACATGGGGCCAGTGTTCTTGGAAAATGCTTTGGAAAACACTGGCTGAGGACTATGCTGTCATCAGGCCCGAGCTATCATTTAGAGCAAAATTAAGGGTGATCTTTGCCTTTTTCTCCATTCACTGAGACTTGCATTTTCTTTTGAAGAAACTTATTTTCTTTAGCATTTAATATTTTTCAAACTGCCATGCTACCCAATAGGGAAATGATTTTAAGTAAAGCACAACAAAAATGAAAAAAAAAAAAAAAGCAAACCCAAAACAATCACCACCTTCCCCTCAGTCCCTTGTATTTCAAAAATCCATGTTCCTAATAGGCTTAACAGGGGTTACGTAAAACCTTAACTTTGTTTTTTTAATTACCTTCCAAAAAATATTTGACATTTTTATTGTGGGGAATTTTTTTTTGAAGTATTGTGGGGAATTTTTTAAAGTTAGCTCGATTCAAAGATCTCTATGTCCATCTATATTTATAACTATGCATTCCTCTATGTGTTTATCAATTATGTTATATAGTCCATAAAGTAAACTTAGTTTAAAAAAAAACCAAAAGACATTTTAAAAAGGAAGAAACATACAGACAAATCAGTCTATTTAAAATATAAAGATGGTTTTATGATATTCAAGCCATAATTATTAATGTATTATTAATGATTTGGTAAGACTAGATCAATTTTAAAGCCATCTGGGTGGCTGGTTAAAGGTATCATTTCCTGGGCCTCAGTCCCAGAGATCTGATTCAGTGGGTCTAAGGGAGGCCTGGGAACCTACAGCTTTAATAAACCTCCATGCCCCCGGATAGTTCAGATGCATGGGCATTACCAGGAGAGAAATAGGTTGGAGGGTAAGAAACAATATGGGTTACTGATCCTTTAGATATAATGAACTTGACTACATGCAAATTTAAAGTAGCCAATATATTTTTTAAATTTATTTTCTCTTTATTTTTAAAGATTTTATTTATTTGAGAGAGAGAGAGAGAGTGAGCTGGGGGGGAGGTGCAGAGGGAGAGGTAGAAGCAGACTCCCTGCTGAGCAGGGAGCCTGACATGGGCCGATCCCAGGACCCCAAGATCATGACCTGAGCTGAAGGCAGACTCTTAACTGATTGAACCATCCAGAAGCTCCATTGAAAAAAATATTCTAAAAATATACTTCATTATAAAATATTTCTAGGGAGCTTGGGTATTCTGATGGGTGTTACAGAATAAGCAGATACGGTGGGAGAAATAGTCTGACCATGTGTTTCTCTGTTATTCTTCCTTTGGTGACACAGGATATGTTTCTTGTGTCCCCTGTTTATCTGCTTGGGAGCAAAAGACATTGGTCAATATTTGCAGTTTCTGGAACATTTTGCATCTGCTTCATGTGTTGAGTTTTATGATATACAATATTACAAAGCATTTTCCTCCGTAAACACAGTTATTAGGGCATATTAGATTGGCCCTTCAGACAGATTAGGCAGGTTTTCATGTTAGCCTTTGATGAAATGCAGCAAAGAGCACAAGGGATGCAGTTTTTAAAATATCATCCTAATAAAAGTTTCTGGGATTAGGCCTGGCTCTGCCAGCAGCCATGAGAAGGTTAACAAGTCGCTGGCGCATTACCAGCTATCAACAGCAGTTACTCTTCTGCGCAAGGACGAGGAAAGAGCAACCCCTTTTCTCCTAGAAGAATGGTCGCTGCTGCCTTGTATGAAGGCATCCTACAGCCATCAACCAAAAAAGGAGATACTTGTGAGAACTCAAGGTCGTGCACCCTCCAGAGTGAATCGTAGGTGCCCTCAATTTTGAAAAAGCTTATAAAAGCAGCTTCCTACTCCCCAGTTATACATCTTTGCTTTTCTTTCCATCTGATAATAATGTGAGAAGAAAGGTGGCAGCAGGAGCAGAGAAGAGTTTAGCGTATAGAAGGTGGGAAAAAAGGACTTTAATGTTGTGCTCCCCACATGAGTGCCTGCGCATGCTGATCAGGGACTTCGTTTCATGTGTCATCCGCACAGCCTGGCAAAATATTTTGAAAGCATGATAACGAAGAGAAGATTTGTGTTTTCCCGGCATTACCATTTTTATTTTCCAATACTGTAATTTTTGTGGCAATAGCTCAAAAAACCCATCTACTTTGGAAATTACATTTTTCCCCCCATTTGCCTTAGGGAACTGTTATCTCAGATGATTTTGATCAACTCTTCCACCAGCCATAGTCTCAAGACATGGAAACAACCACTTGGCAGATACTATGCTAGAAATTTAAGTCTGAACAAGAAGAAAAATATGGCTAAGGGTCTGAAGACATATTTAAATTTCCACGCACTGACTAGCTACATTGTTTGAATTCTTTAGCCACTGTTTATATATCCTTTTAATTGAAACTATTGTGAAATAATTGAAGAGTCACATTTGGTTGTAAGAAATACAATAATACCAATTCTGTGTACACTTTGTCTACATTCCTCCAATGTTACAAGAATCTAGTGTAATACACGACAACCAGGACACTGACATAGATAGAATCCACCATGTTCAGATTTCTTGGTTTCACCTGGCTTCATTGTGTCTCTGCATATGTGTTTAGTTCTATACACTTTTGTCACCTGTGTGGGTTCATGTCTCCATCACAATCAAGATACTAAACAAGGCCAGCACCACCAGGACCCATCAAGTTGCTCTTTTGCAACTACACTCGCCTCCCTCCCATGGTTATAATCCTCCCCCTACTCCCCGGTCACCACTAATACATTCTCAGTTCTTTTTTTTTTTTTGAGGTTTTATTTATTTATTTATTTATGAGAGACACACAGAGAGAGACAGAGACATGGGCAGAGGGAGAAGCAGGCTCCATGCAGGGAGCCCGATGTGGGACTTGATCCCGGAACCTTGGGATCACGTCCTGAGCCAAAGGCAGATGCTCAACCGCTGAGCCACCCAGGTGTCCCCATTCTTAGTTTTTAGTTTTGCCACTTCAGCGATTTTACATAAATGGAAGCATCAGTGTGTAATCTTTGGGGATCCCCCCCACCCCCGCACTTAGCATAACTCCCTAGAGATTCATCCAAGCTGTTGCTATATCAACAGCTGGTTCCTTTTTATTGCTGAGTAGTATTCCCTAGTATGGATGGACTACAGGTTTTTCCCCATCTATCTGCTGAAGGACACTGGGTTGTTTCCAAATTGGGACTATCATGAAGAAGGCTGGCATGAACTTTCATGTACAGGTTTTTTTGTTTTTGTTTTGTTTTTGTTTTTGTTTTTGAGTGAAGATAAGTGTCTGGTCTGTTTGGGCTGCTATTACAAAGTACCATATGCTGACTGGTTTGTAAACAAGAGAAACCTATCTCACAGTTTTGGAGGCTGGAAGTTGGAGTTCAGGGTATCAGTGGGGTGTCAGGGAGTCAGGTTGTATTAAGGGCTCTCTCCCGGGTTGCAGAATGCCATCTTCTCTCTGTGTCCTTACACCGTGGAAAGCAAGGAGGGGCAAATGCTAATCCCGTTCCCTGGAGGACTCTAATCCTAATTACTTCCCAAAGACCCTGCCTCTTAATACATTCACATTAGGGAGTAGGGTTTCAACATGGGACTTTTGGGGGTACACATTCAGTCCACAAGAGTAAATTATCATATCTCTGGGATTAATGCCTAACAGTTCAATTTCTGGGCCACGTGGTAATTGCATGTTTAGTTATATAGGGAGCTGCCAAATTGTTTATCAGAGTGAGTAGTGTATTTCCACTAGCAATGTGTGAGTGAACAAGCTTCTCCTCATGCACCTCGAAATTTGGTGGTGTTGCAATTTTTTTTATATCAGCCATTCTTTTTTTTTTCCTTTAAGTTAAAAACAACAACAACAGAAGCTTCACTATCCTAAATATACTTTCCATGGGTTCCCCTCTTTTTCCCCTGAAAAATCACTGATCTGTTCACTGTCTCTGTAGTTTTGTCTTTTCCAGAATTTCATGTAATTGAAATTATACAGCACATAGCTTTTCCAATTGGCTTCTTTCATTTAACAATATGCTTTTAAGATTCATTCATATCTTTAAAAAAAAAATATTTGAGAGAGAGCAAGCATGAGTTGGGGGAGAGGCAGGGGGAAGGCGGGGAAGAGGGAGAAACAGGCTCCTCACTGAGGCAGGAGCCCAATGCGGGGCTCAATCCCGGGACCCTGAGCCACTCAGGCACACCAGATTCATCCACATCTTCTTTTGGCTTGGTAGCTCATTTCTTATTGCTGCTGAATAATATTCCATTCTATGGATGTGGTACAAAATGTTTATTCATTTACCTATTGAAAGACATGTTGGTTGCCACCAACTTTTGGGAATTATAAATAAAGCTGATAAACATTCATGTACAGGTTTTTATGCGGGCCAAGTTCCCAAATCAGTGGGATGTATAACTAGGAACATGATTGGTTGATTGTATCGTGAGACAGTATTTAGTTTTGTAA
Organism: Canis lupus dingo; assembly: GCF_003254725.2. Lineage (NCBI taxonomy): Eukaryota > Metazoa > Chordata > Mammalia > Carnivora > Canidae > Canis > Canis lupus. The sequence goes on along the minus strand of NC_064262.1, from coordinate 24,833,097 downwards.
ACAAACTACCAAAATGTCTTCCACAATGGCCATTCCATTTTCCATTTTCTCCAGCAATGGGTAAGAGCTCTTTCTGCTTCACATTCTTGATGGCAGTTATCGCCAGTTTTCGGTTGTAGCTATACTGATAGGGGTGCAGTAGTATTTCACTGTTTAAACTTGCAATTTCCTGATGACAAATGATGTCGAACATCTTTTTGTACACTTATTTGCCATGTGTATACTTTCCTTTGTGAGGTTTCCATTCAGATCTTTTGCCCATTTCTTAACCAGCTTGTTTGTTTTCTTATTGCTGAGTTTTAAGAGTTGTTTGCATATTTTGGATATAAGTCCTTTCTCAGATATGTGTTTTGCAAATATTTTCTCCCAGTGCGTCTTGTCTTTCATAGATGAAAAATTTTTAATTTGAACAAAGACCAATTTAGCAATTTTTTCTTTCAAATATCTGTGCTTTACAATGCTTTTGTTATTACTATTGTATTTTTGAAGTCATCAGCATACAAGTTTATGACGACTTTCTACTATGTTGTATCAAGAAGTTTTAGAGTTTCATATTTTATATTTAAGTTTATGGTCCATTTAAAGTTTCTGTCTAAAGCGTAACATTTACGTCTAGCTGGATTTCATGTATACATCTATCTCCAATACTACAGCATTGTTTGTCAACATGATTATCCATTCTCTATTAAGCTGTATTTGCTCTTCATCAAACATCAGTTGGCCATATTTGTATGGCCTGTTTTGGGGCAATCTCTTCTGTCATATAGACCTGTATATCTATTCTTTCACTAATACCATCCTGTCCTTTTCAGGTGTTTAGTTTGAGTCTGGTTAGTTAACATACGGTGTTATATTACTTTCAGCTGCACCGTTTTAGCCAACAGGTGTGTAGTTGTAGTTGCATCTCATTGGGATTATAATTTGGACGTCTCTAATGGTCGATGATATTGAACATATTTTTGTGTTCTACCTGTAGATCCTCTTCAGTGAAATGGCTCTTAATGTTTTCAACCTTTTTCTAGTTGGCTTCTTAATTTGTTTTACTGTTGAATTTTGAGAGATCTTCTTGCATTCTAGATGTCTGTTCTTTGTTAGATGTATCCCAGTCTGTACCTTGTCTTTTTTTACCTGCCTTCTCTGGGCTTTACTTTATATTTTGAAGGTTTGCCTTTTTTTTTTTTTTTGCCTCATATTTTAAAAGTGTCTTTCTGGGGAATTAAAATAACTATGATAGCTACCTTTTTCTTGTGTTAATTAACATTTATTGTTGTTTAAGGGGCTCTCTGCTTGTCTTTCTGATCTGTAACAATAGAACAGAAAGAACTTTTCTCTTCTTCAATGGCTGTTATTAGAGAAATAATATTGGAACATAATGAGACATCATTTTCAGTGAATTTAATATGCTTTAGCAGAGCCAATAAGGAATGTTCTTCTACTACAAAGAAACAAAATGGAAATAATTTCAGCAGAGGAAAACATGCTCGTGTCCCAGACTTTGGGATGCTGGAGATACTGTATAAGGAGAAAGATCTGTATCACAGGAACAACACAAGTTCAAATGGGGTGGGGGGCGGCTTGGAGAGAGAAAAAAAATCTGGTAGTGAGCAAAAAACTGAGAAAGGGCTAGTTATCTAGAAGCTAAGCAATCCAAGGCCTCAGAGTCATCACAGCCATTACTTGGGAAGGAAAACCGATTCTAACAAAGCAGGAAAAGCAGCTAGTCCCTGCTAAAGCATTGAAATTGCTCTGGATTTGGGGACGGAGACTTGTAGAGAGTTTGGTTAACCTATTCGAATTTTAATTTTAATTTCTTGTCTCTTAATTTAGGTTCAAGATTGCTAAAGGATATCTTATTAGATTAATGGCTAGAAAAAAAATCAAATTTGTTATATCATCCTTACCATCCACTCTATGGAAATGTAAGCACATACACACTTATATCCTGCATATCTGGATGATTTTAATACTTATGAGCTTCATTAATAATAGAAAGAATACAAAGCATGTTCAGGTTGTTCTAATATAATTTCCTCACTATGTGAAAGGCTATTTAGAAGAGGTGTCAGTCTGTCTTCCAGACTTGCTAGTTCTCCCCATTCTTTCTCAATGTGAAGACTGCCCTCTAGTGTTCTATCTTTTAAAAATTACTAGATTAAGCTCGTTTGTGAACAATAGCTGGCCCCAAGTAGAGACTTATATTTATATACAAGCTGCTTCAGAGGTGAATTCCACAAATATCTGTCATACACCTACCATGTGCTGATCCCTGATGAAGAAGATCTGTCTTATTCCAGAAATACTTCAAACAGTGCCAGTTATTTCAAATAACCTCTAATAGAGATACATTATCAGACGGGAGAGAGAGTAACAATAGTTAAATGTTTATTCTTGCAAGCCACTCTGTTCAGAGATGAGTTCCCAACCAAAAAGAGTTTCAAAAATATAATTTCTAAAAGATACCAAACATTTAGGATAGTAGATGGGAGTTTTTCATGAGGATGATCTAATGAGATTTTTCAAACTTTGGAGAAAATCGCAAACATTCACAGGAGGAGCATGGCACCCCAACCCCCTCCCACTGCCGCCCTCTGTACCCACTGACCAGCTCAGTCATTGTGGATATCCTACCAATCAAATTTCAACTGCACTTTCCCCCTTCCACTCCAAATCCTTTTACCTCAAGTGATATTTTAATCAGTTTAACTAACTGCCATATTTTGAACATCAAAATCCATTTTTTCAGTGCTTAAAAACCTCTTGCAAAACACTCTCTGATATTCTGACCTCTATTTGCCTGAGGGAAGAAAAATGAAGTTACAGCAGATTTGAAGGCAGTAAAAGTAGGGTGCTATAAAGGTGATATGCAAGTTAGCCTTTAGGTAATGATTAACTATTTATTACTCAGGCAAAAAAAAATGTCATCAAAAGAAAGACAGAAATAGAGAGAAGCACACAGCAAGATGAAGGAAGGGAGAAGGAAAAGAAAAAAGAAAGAATGAAGGGGGGAGTGCCTAAGAATGAACCAAAAATGTTATTTGTGCAGCGACGTCCTCCAAGAAGCCTTCCGTAATGGTTGGAATTAACTGCCCTTTTCACAGCTTGCTTTCTATTGTTTCATTCTGCTTTGTTTTAAATAGAATGCTGCAAAGATCTGTTTTCCCAAGAAAACATTTAGCTGTATATTTGGTGAGAGCTTGAATTATATCTTCCTCTCTGTGTATTGCTTTCTCCTCCTTGGCTCATTCCAACAGTCTTCTTAAGAAGACTCCCTGAGTCTGTTCTTGACCTTTACCTTTACTATTTCTCAGGTAGCAGTCAGAATGATCCTGTTAAAACCTGACTTGGGTCACATAACTCCTTTATTCTAAACACCATGAAGACTTGCCATTTCACTCAGAGTGAAGCTCAAGTCTTTACAAGGGCCTCAAGCAGTCTAGGCATCCTCTGCCTCAGGGCCTTTGCACAGCCTGTTTCCTCTGTCAGGAACATTCTTTCCCCAAATGTCTCCCTAATTCACTCACTGTTCTCAAGTTCTTGCTCAAATGTTATCTTTCACTTCCTTGTTCCAGTACTTCTTACCCTACCCATACCGTACTCTCTTTTTCTCCAAAGCAAGTATCACCAAATGGGTCAGTCTGCCCCATCAGGAGGGACATGGGCTCCACATGCAGAATGTGTTTCCATTGCGTTGCTTAGAGCTTGTCCCCTAGTAGATACTCTCAAAGTATCCATGGGACAAATCATGAATGAATCATGTCCTACATGGTGTGTTGTAGACAGGAGGCACACTTAATAAATGAGCCACTAAATGAATTCTGACCCAAATTTGTTCTGAATAACCAAACCGCCTGAGTAAACAGGGGAGAAATACTCAAAAAGTTAGGGCAATTGGAAGTAAATTTTATAACGAAGAACAAGGCAGTAGTTCTATTAACTTTGAAAAATGTAGCTGTGAGCATGGAGTAGGAGTTCTAGAAATCAAATAGAATGTTCTCCCCAGTTCTGTTTCAGCACCCACTTGTCATCCTGAAAGTTGCATGCTAAGTTTTTTCTCCAACCTCTCGCTCTGGTGCAAATCTTTTGAAAAGAGAAGTTAGTAACCCCCATCTCCCCCAAAATTGGCATACCTGAAATCGGGTGTTTCAAAGTAGGTTTCTCTCCTACTAGATGTATTCTGTTTAATTGTTTCTCATGTTAAATGGCAACATATACCCTTTTGAGAAAAAAAAAAAAAGGTTTTCATCTTGGTCACCCTACAGCAATATTCTTGGGAACAAAGTAAGTGCAGAAATATCAAGGGAAAAGCACAAAGGCTCTTCTTAAGTGGGTGGTCAATATCACTTTAATTCTTCATTGTAATCCTCACAAACCCAAAGCCCTGTGAACTATTAAATTACTATGGGGATTTCCTCTGGGCTCCTTGCCCCAGCTGGTCTCAGGATGTTCTGGGCAACAGGCAGCTTGGGTAATGTTCTCTGAACACCTGTCACCTGCTTCATACAATAATCTAAATAGAATGTGAATACAAAAGGCCTATTATCAATTATGCAATGATCAGTTTGGCTCAGACTGCATGTCTGTGTGGCCTCCTTTAGAGCATGTTGAACATTCCCTTAGCAGGCACATCAAAACACGTGAAACAAGAAAGGGCATGAAGAGATGGTTGCTAACTCTACTTCCAGTTTCGGTTAAATGAGTCTGGGCATATGGAGGTGATCAGTGGGTAGAGGCAGATGTTTGTGTAATGCTAAAGACAGGGACTGGGCAAGACCTGTGTTATCCAAGCTCTGAAATGTGTGTGCGCCTTGTGTGCGTGTGCATATATTTTGTGAGTCGTTCTTTCTACGCTGAAGTTAGACCAAATGGTATTCAAACCCTGTGTAATGAGACCCTGGCTTCTTACCTTTGTTACCAGTTTTTATTTAATGCCTGGCAAGTTTGGGGTGACCAGCTGTCTCTATTGCATAGACTGAGGGGGCATGGCATTTGCAGTGTTCAAACTGGGAACATCTTGGGTAAACTGGGACAAGTTGGTCAACCTCTGTCATAAGTGCTCCATATTTATTTGCGTGGAGTCTCTTGTTTCACTCACCAGTATATACACATGATTCTAAGAGGGATTAAAATCAGTATGAAGGATATTATAGTGCATATTAGAAGAAGAGGCAAGACCCCAGAAGGGATACATATGAAGCCAGTGGTATAGCAGGGGCGGAGGCAGTAGGAGGAGCTCCTCCAAAAACAGATGATAATGGAGTGCACTGTCTGTAGAGAAATTTTACAGCAATGGTAAAACTGGCTAGAAGTCAGCCTGCTTTTAATTATCAGCCTGCACCAGCAATTCTAAATGAAGTCATAGATAAAATGCTCCTCCTGGCTGGGGCAGATAACCCCCACTGCACCTCTCACTCCTGGGTATGTCCCTGTATGGAGCAAAATGTAACCTATTATCTGTAAATGTCTTTTTGTTGTTGTTGTTGAGAGCTTGCTATGGTTATGTTGAGCCCTTTGCATGCTTTTCTCATTTAATCGTCTCACCAACTTGTAAAGAAGATCCTTACTTTAGCCTTTTTGCAGATGAGGTACTAAGACAGTAAGCTGACAATCTGAATCCCACACCTCTCTGAGGTCAAAGATAGTGCTCTCGACCCAGGTACTCTGTTGCCTTTACTCCATGAGGACAAATCTGAAAGCTGAGTCTATAATGGTGCTCACCAATGTCATGGGCAAGGGGGTGGCATTGGTGATTCAGAGATGAGCTGCCTAAAATATATTTACTGAAACACTGAGTGAATGAATGACTACATTGAGTGAAAACTCATGTCTTCATAGAGTTATCAGAATCCAGAGAGCTTAGTGTTCAAACAGGGCAAAATTTTTTGGATTTTTTTTTTATCAACTGGGGCTTGCCAGAGTCTTAAGACTTTAGAACACAGAAGACTGATCTGGTTCCTGTCCTGTCATTCTCCTTTTGGGGGAGATGCTTACATCAATGGACATCAAGTGTTGGTAGATGAGCTGCACCATGAAACACTAATGTCATTGCAAGATTCTTTTTGTTTTTTAAGATTTTACTTGTTTATTTATTTATTGTGCCAGTGGAGGGAAGGGCACAGGGAGAGGGAGAGAGAATCTCAGGCAGACTCCTCCTTGAGTGCAGAGCCCGACACGAGGCTTGATCTCACAACCTCGAGATCATGAGCTGAGACTAAATCAAGAGTGGGATGCTTAACTGACTGAATGCCCCAGGTGCCCCAAGATTCTTCTTTCTAAGATTAATTTATTTCAGCTTATAAGCCATGAAAAATAGAGAACCCAGAACTGAGGTGGATTCTCAAGGCCCTCAAGGCATTGCTCTCAACGTACTGAGGCCATCATTAATGGGGTTCCCAGAAATCCCACTGTGTGTGAATCTGACCTGATGTGCAATGAGGGTGATGCTCCTTGTTCCTACTGGGACAGTCTAATTTGGAGATTTTTCCATGATTTTAGGAATGGGCTCTAACCTAGCAGTTTTATGCTAATATTCTATGGCTGTGTACGTGTTTCATTTGGCCTGTAGTGTTCCCAAATTTTTGAATTTGATACTTTAAAGAATAGGAAGACTTTGCATAAACACTTGTATTTCTGGTTTTTCCTCAAACATTAGAAAAGCTAGCTATACACCTGCTCAGCAGCACTGACTGGCTGCCTCTTCAACAAGGCATGAGTCTATGAGTCCCACTGTGGTCGATCATTCACTCAACTCACTTCATTCCTTTATGTCACCTGTCTCCTCCCTGCATGAAGCTTGTGATCTCTGGATCTACACTGGCCAATACAGTAGGCACTAACCACATGTGGCTAAAAGTTTGTGTTTAAATTGATTAACATTAATAATATTTAAAATTTGCCTTCTTGGTTGCAGTAGCTATACTTTAAGTGCCTCTTAGCCACATGTTAGTGGCTGCCATATTGGGCAACACAGATCAGAACATTTCCATCACCAAGTGGAGTCTACAGCACTGCTATAGACATGAACTATTTCAGAGTCATGACTGGCACCGCTAACCATCCACCCAATGGATTTTACCCTGAAAATCCTATTATAGCAAGAGCAGAAGGGAGAGAAGGAAAAGGAAGAGGAGGAGGAATTGTTTGTAGAGTACTTACTCTCTGTCGAGCACTGTAATAAGAACATTCCACAAATTAGCTAAATTAATTGCTTAAACAGTCCTATTTGATAAGGGAGATAACTCCTCCTCATTCTAAAGATGAAGAAATGCAGGCTTAAAAGTTAATTAAATTGCTGAAGCTCACATCATTAATATATGGTAGTCTAGGATTTAAATTAAGGTCTGTTTGGTCTTAGAACTGATGTTCCTCACGATCATTCAATAAAGTAGAAATGAATCCACAGCCCATTAGCAGTGAGCCAACTGAAAAGCCAGAGAGGAGGGATGTGGTGTCCTGGTTCCACTGGGATGAGGATTGCACCAAAATAATAAAATTAGATAGCATATTCTTGACCAGCCCTAATGGCCATTTCAGCGAAAAACAGGAAATTGTCTATTTTTCAAGAGGGCAATTATTTTTTTCAGTTGCCTTTGGTTCTAAAGATTTTATTTTATTTTGAGAGAGAGAACACATAAGCAAGGAGAGCCAGATGAAGAGGGAAAGAGAAAGAATCTCAAGCTGAGTGCAGAGACCCATGCAGACCTGAGTTCAGGAGATCATGGGATCACGAGATCATGACTTGAGCTGATATCAAGAGTCTGATGCCCAACTGACTGAGCCACCCAGGTGTCCTACTTTTTTTCATTTCTGTAGCAATTACATTGTACTTCTTTTCCTTGACTGAGAATTCATAGCTGCCAATTACAAGCTGATTTTAAATACAGGTAGCTATTACGTGTATTCATCAAGAAGAGAACATATCTTGACATTCAAGTGAAATGACATTTTTTCCTTTTTAAGGGGGTTTATTGTTAAGTGTGTCATTCCATTCTTATTTAGAAGTGTCATTTTCACAGACTGCACTTAATAATAGCATTGTATGCCTAGAATGGAAAGAAGAAAAACACTTCAGCTTTTGTCTATTATATGGTATCATAAATCACTGATCACTGGAAAGAGGGAGGTGTTGGACTAATTAATTTCATTTTGGGTAAGACTTTTTATTTTATTTTCATGTCTCTAGGCAAAATAATTATGCTCCAGGTGCACAAACATGTTTTTGTTGCTTCTGTGCATTACAAATTCTTTTTGATGATTCTCTTTTTTCCTGCTTTATTTGCAACTTTTTACTATCCCGTGGTTCTTTTTTCACTGGCATTGTTTTCTATTTGCGTGCTTCTAAATTACAATTTCGCTTTAAAGAATGCAACATGTAAAATTACATCAAGAGTTACCATTAGCTGGACAGCCACCTGCAGAAGAATGAAACTACACCATCCTCTTACACCATACACAAAGATAAACTCAAAATGGATGAAAGATCTAAATGTGAGACAAGAATCCATCAAAATCCTAGAGGAGAACACAGGCAATACCCTTTTTGAACTTGGCCACATAACCTTCTTGCAAGACACATCTATGAAGGCAAGGTAAACAAAAGCAAAAAAGAACTATTAGGATGTAATCAAGATAAAAAGCTTCTGCACAGCAAAAGAAACAGTCAACAAAACTAAAAGACAGCCTCCAGAATGGGAGAAGATATTTGCAAATGACGTATCAGATAAAGGGCTAGTTTCCAAGATCTATAAAGAACTTATTAAACTCAACAGCAGGGATCCCTGGGTGGCGCAGCGGTTTGGCGCCTGCCTTTGGCCCAGGGCACGATCCTGGAGACCCAGGATCGAATCCCACATCGGGCTCCCGGTGCATGGAGCCTGCTTCTCCCTCTGCCTGTGTCTCTGCCTCTCTCTCTCTCTCTCTCTCTCTGTGACTATCATAAATAAATAAAAATTAAAAAAAAAAGACTTTGTTTAAACTCAACAGCAAAGAAATAAACAATCCAATCATGAAATGGGCAAAAGACATGAACAGAAATGTCACCAAGGAAGACATCCACATGACCAACAAGCACATGAGAAAATGCTCTGCATCACTGGCCATCAGGGAAATACAAATCCAAACCACAATGAGATATCACCTCACACCAGTGAGAATGGGGAAAATGAACAAGACAGGAAACCACAAATGTTGGAGAGGATATGGAGAAAGGGGAACCCTCCTGCACTATTGGTGGGAATGTGAACTGGTGCAGCCACTCTGGAAAACTGTATGGAGGTTCCTCAAAGAGTTCAAAATAGACCTGCCCTACGACCCAGCAATTGCACTGTTGGGGATTTACCCCAAAGATACAGATGCAATGAAACGCAGGGACACCTGCACCCCAATGTTTATAGCAGCAATGGCCACAATAGCCAAGCTGTGGAAGGAGCCTCGGTGTCCATCGAAAGATGAATGGATAAAGAAGCTGTGGTTTATGTATACAATGGAATATTACTCAGCCATTAGAAACGACAAATACCCCCCATTTGCTTCGACCTGGATGGAACTGGAGGGTATTATGCTGAGTGAAGTAAGTCAATCGGAGAAGGACAAACATTATATGGTCTCATTCACTTGGGGAATATAAAAAATAGTGAAAGGGATTATGGGGGAAAGGAGAGAAAATGAGTGGGAAATATCAGAGAGAGTGATGGAACACCAGAGACTCCTAACTCTGGGAAATGAACAAGGGGTCGTGGAAAGGGAGGTGGGTGGGGGTTGGGGTGACTGGGTGATGGGCACTGAGGGGGGCACTTGACGGGATGGGCACTGGGTGATATGTTATATGTTGGCAAATTGAACTCCAATGTGTATATATATATATATATACAAAAAAAAAAGAGTTACCATTAGCTGAAGAAAAGTGAAAAAATTTTAATCAGGTAAAATTATTTTTAAATGTAGAGGGGATACATTCATTTGGTTGGTGTCAACCTTTTATTTTTATTCTATATGTGAAATCATTTTGTAGTTTCCTAAACTATAAACATTTATCAGAAACATTTTAGGACAAGATTTGCTTTGCCAGAGCACATAATTATCATCAGCTCTGCTTGCCAATAAAGAAGAATGCTTTCATCTGGATGAATTTATGCATAGGATGTGGATGGTAAATTCGTTTTTGAAGGAGATTTCCATCTATAGCCTAGAGGCTGAGGGAAAAGCTTTTTAAAAAAGTAGACAGAGAATCTGATTCATAAAATTTCCCATTTCAATTACAACCAACATGATGCTGGTTCCTCTACAAATGCAGTGACTGATATTGGTGATATTTTCCATTTTTGGGGATAGAGTTTTAAAAATCTCTGCTTTTCCATCCAGGACCTTATTTGCCAAGCAAATCTCCCACCAGCTTAAGTAGCATTTTCTTAGGATGAAATACAGAAAAAAACAGATGTTAACATTAAAAACTGAGAGGAAAATGATTTCTCATTGCAAATATACCCCCACTTAGTGGTAAATGTTAGACTGAAGAATTTATTTGCTCTTTTAATTAGCATTTGCCATTTGCCCATGATGTGGCCCTCAGTGTGCTTTATGGCAGTACTTATCAATTTTAATGTGCATATGAATCACATGGGATATTGTTCTCATGCGGATTCTGGTTCAGGGGATCTTGGAGATTCTCCATTTCTAATAAGTTCCCAGGTGAAGCCAGCTAGTAAATCTGCTAAGAATCACACACTAAGTAGCAAAACTCTTGGAATCAAAATAGAGATGAACAAAATAAAGCCCCACAATAGGCTCTTCAACAAATGGAAGAGTTGGGTAACTTAAGACTTAAAAAGGAGTGGGAAGGTTCTGTTCTTCTAATGGAGAGGACTATCAACTCAGGGCAAACCAAAAACAAAGCAAAGCAAAGCAAAGCAAAACAACACAAAACAAAAAACTAACATCAAAAGACATAGGAGAACAACCAGAGGAAGGTAGATACTGTAGGGGAGGTGACAGGACAAAAAAGGAGTGACAGGTGGTCAGTTTCCCATTTTTTAATGGCTTTAGCCAGAAAGCAATCCCAACTGTGCTATGTGGGTTGACTCAAACTCAGAAAATTCTGCAATGTACTGGCTTAATAACCACATGTCAGAGTTCAGGTTATACACAGCAGCTGGAAAGTAAGGAAAGAGAGAGTGAAAGAAGAAAAGGGAAGGAAGATAAAGGAGGGAGAGAGATACAGAGAGGGGGTCCCAAATCTGGTGTGTAAACTGTCCCAATCTGTGGCTAACCTCCAAGTCATATATGCATGAAGACTAGAGAAGACTCTAGGCAATCTAGCTAAGGCTAAAAGAACTGCAAAGATTGCAGTTGCTCCTGATGGCAAAGGAGAAAATGTCTGCAGTTTGAGTTCAGCAAATTAACTTCCTGTTTACAAAAATAATCAATATTTTTCAAAGGAAACTAACAGAATCCAGAGATGCTTTAATGTATTAACCCCAGTGCCTAGGATACAATCAGATTTTATTGTAATATGAAAAAATAGGAAAATGTGACCTATATTCAAGAAAAAAGAGTATCAAGATCAAACTGGAGATGAACAGGTATTGGAAATAGCATATTTTAAAGCACCTCTTATAACTATGTTTGAGGACACAAAGGAAAGTTATGCTAAGATAAAAAAAAGATAGGAAATCTCAGTAGCAAAATAACAAAAAAACAACTATAAAAAAAGACCAAATAGAAATTCTAGAACTGAACAATATGGCATCTAAAAAATAGAATATTCATTGGATGGTCTTAACACAGATTGAAGATGACAAAACAGCCAGTGTGAAGACAGATAGACAGTATCCAATCCAAGAACTTTAAAAAGTGAGCAGACTCTCAGGGATCTGTAATACAATATCTAAGGAAATCACATGTTTATAATTGGAATCCCTGAAGGAGAGGGGTAAGAGAATAAAGCAGACAAAAACATCTGAAGAAATAATGGCCCAATACTTTATAAATTTGGTGAAAGACATGCACTCATGAAGTCAGCTCCAAAGAACATAAAAACAAGACGATCACACTTAGGCCCACCAGAGTCAAACTGCTAGTTATAATGGGAAACAGCATTCCTAGTGCCTGAAAGTACAGACTCTGAGTCAGAGAGCCTTGCCTGGAAGCCTGCATCTGTTGTTTAATGTCCATGTGACCTTGGGCAGATGACTCTAAGTACTGAGCAGATTTTTGGCTCATAGGGTACTTAAGAAGTTAAGAATCAACTGCATTGCTTGTAGGAGTGCAAACTGGTATAGCCACTATGGAAAACAGTATTAAGTTTCCTCAAAAATGAAAAATAGAATTACCATATGATCCAGTAATTCCACTACTGGATATTTACCCAAAGTAAATGAAAACAACAATTCAAAAGGATATATGCATCCCAATGTTTACTGTGGCATTATTTACCATAGCCACCATATGGAAGCAATCCAAGTGTTTATCCATAGAGGAATGGATAAAAAAGATGTGAGTACATATTTAAACACACACACACACACACACACACACACACACACAGAGGAATATTATTGAGCCATAAAAGGAATGAAATCTTGTCATTTGCAACAACATAGTTGGACTAGAGAGTATAATGCTGAGTGAAACAAGTCAAAGAGAGAACGGCAAATACTACATGATTTCACCCAAGTGTGAAATTTAAGAAACAAAACAAACAAGCAAGCAAACAAACAAATAAACAAAAAACCCAGACTCTTAAAGAGAACAAACTGTGGTTGCCAGATGGGAGGCAGATGGGGGGAATGGGTGAAACAGGTGAAGGAGATTAAAGAATACATTTATCATGATGAGCACCGAGTAATGTACAGATTGTTGAATCATTATATTGTACACCTGAAACTATTGTAAAGCTGTATGTCAATTATATTTCAATTCTGAAAAAAAATGACCATTAGAAGGATATGGAAGAGAGAATGGGACTTTGGGATAAAAAAAAAAAGGTAGAAATCATGGAGAGGTTGGTTAACCTATACTTGCTGCTAACTCTGGATCCAAAGACTGAACCAGCATAAATTTATTGACCCAGTTCTGATAGGTTCTCTCCTGCCTAAATTGTCACAAGTTACCACGTGGTCAACTAAAGATCGCCAGGGACCAGTAGCTCCATGAAAGTGACATTATTTCATGACATATGTTCTCTCACACTAACTATGACTTGAAACAGTCATCTCTATTTGTGATGTAGCAAAACAAGAGTGGAGTGATGATATTTCTGAAAGAGTAATTGATGACTTCCCCCCCCCCACCTTTCCTGCTTTGCTTTTGTCCTTGCTTTCTTTCATATATCAAGGTGAAGTGAGGCCACTTGGGGCTCATTGATGCAGGGAAGGGACATGTTCCCTGGATGGCAGAGAAAAAGGTGGTTCCTTCCAGGTTTTGACATTTAAAAGCCTGGGTCTTTAGGGAGAGGTCAACAATTCAGGGCCCAGTCCACAGATTTGAGAGACCACGTGATCATTGAAAAGAAGACTATTTTTTTTTAAATAGGTTTTCTTTTTCTCTTAAGATTTTATTTATTTATTCATGAGATACAGAGAGAGAGAGAGAGAGAGAGAGAGAGAGGCAGAGACATAGGCAGAGAGAGAAGCAGTCTCCATGCAGGGAGCCCGATGTGGGACTCAATCCTATGACTCCAGGATCACACCCTGGGCCGAAGGCAGACACTCAACCACTGAGCCATCCAGGCATCCCGAAGAGAAGATTTTTAAACCTCCAGTTCATAAAATAATTTTGTGCTAAAGTTAAAAAATCTTTGAAGGGGAAAAGCTGAAAACTTGGAAATGGCAGGTCTTGGCACATCCTATCATGTCCATTGTTTTCACCTTACGTCAGCAATCATGATGTCTTGCTTAGATTATTGTGATAGCTTTTCCCAACAGGTGCACCTGCTTCTGCTCTTGCCCCTCATCTGCCCTAGGCCAATCTGCTTTCAGTAGAACAAAGTGTTTCCTGTTGTAGCCTATGTCCTATCAGGCCAATTCCTCTGTGCACAACCCTGCAAAGGCTCCCTGTGGTACTCTCAGTCAAAGCCAAAAAGACCTTTGCAAGGATTACAAGACTCTACATACATATCCTAGTCCCCTTCTGACCACAGTCCTTTCTATTTACACCAGCTTTTCTCCTGTTGCATCATAAATATGTCAGGCATGCTACTGTCTTGGGTACATTGGAATATTCTTCTCCCTGATAACTACATGGCTCACCTCCTTCAGGTTCTTATTAAAATATCACATCCTCAATAGGTCTGCTTGAGACCCTGCATTCCCAATCTATTGCTCTTACTGTATTTTGTTCTTTTTCTATTGTACTTTTAGTATATAATTTACTATATATTTTTAGAATATAGATAATTTACTTAATCTTTTTTTGCTATTATTTATTGTCTGCCTGTCTTTTCAGAATGACAAGGGATTTTTTGTTTTGTTCACTGTGTATCTAAATAGCCTAGCACAGTGCCTGCCATTTGGTAAAAACTCAATAAATAATGAATGCATCCTGGACCTCTTCCCTTTCTTGTCCAGGTTGAGTCCCAAAGAGGGAAAGCAGGACTGGCAGATAGGATCAGGGGATGTGTGAGCAAATGTATGTCCTTTCCCAACCAGGATGTTGTATTAGCAGCATATCGTAGAGAAGAAATGCAGTGTCTAGGTTATGAGTATTTGATGTTGCTGCATGGAGTTTCTATAAATACCTGTGAGCCCAAGAAGGACTGAAGGGACAGAGAGCTTTGAATGATACCCAGAGAGTTTCCCTATTGTGGAGCAGGAGTAGCAAAAATGATTGCAGCAATAGCAGGGAGAATTGCAAGACCCAAAAGAAACTTCTAAATGCAATAAGAGTAAGTTGTACATCAGCTGATGTCTGTTATCTAAGTGGAAAGGTAAATATGTCAGAGGCTACAACCATAACACCTGGAGTTTATACACTACCCCAACCCCTGTCTTTACCAAGGAGTGGCAATCTTTTTCTGTAAAGGGTCAGATGCCAAATAGTTTAGATTTTGTAGGCCATGTTTTGTCTCCATTGCCAAGTCTTGTTTCTTTTCTAAAACAACTCTTTAAAAATACTTTTAAAAACCTCCTAAGCTTGCAGGAAATACAACAACAGGCGGCCCATAGACTGTAGTTCGCTGATTCCAGAAAAAGGGAAAGATTCTCTGATGACACATGTAAATGGAGGAAAAGCTTAAAGCAGAAGTTGTTTGGGAAAAATAAAGACAGTTAAATTTCTTACATATTAAATTTATGGGTTGAGTTCAAATTATGTAGAGTAGCTTCAGGCTAAGAAGGATGTTATCCTTTGGCTCAAGCAACCAGGAAGAGGTATGGTCAGCTGCTTCTCTGGCCCCAGCTTGGCCCAAGGGAGGAACTATGTTTTTTCTGAGGATCTCTTGAGATCCACCAGCCCATGGTAAATTCTGGCAACATTAAAAATGTTCCATTTATTAACAAATAACCGCTATATAACAAATCACTCCAAAACATAGTGTCTCAAGACAACAACCATTTTATTATATTCCAGAATTCTATGGGTCAGGAATTTGGATATGGTTTGACAGGATGGTTCTTCTGCTCTCTGTGGTGTTGACCAAGATCACTTGGTGGTGATACTGGCTGGCAGATGGGCTGGAGGTTCACGATGGCCTTATTCTGTGTGCCGGGAGCCCTGGCTGGAAGGCTGAACTTAGCTGGGACATTGCAAGGAACTCCTCCACATGGCTTCTCCAGCACGCTCAAGGTGAGTTGGATTATTTCATGGTGACTGTAGGCTCCAAGAGTGAGTGTTGTAAGAGAAAAGGTAGAGCTACAGGTCTCTTCAGCACTGGGCTCTCAGACAACAGGTACAGCCAAACTCTCACCAACTTCTCTTGGCCTAAGCAGTCACAGAGCCCAGCCAGGCTCGAGGGAGAGGAGAGGAATCACAGAGCCCAACCCATCTCCCTCTAGATTGGAGAATTATCAAACATTTTTGGCTATCTTTAATTTTCTTTTCTTTTTTTTAAAGATTTTATTTATTCATGAGAAACAGAGAGAGAGACAGAGACACAGGCAGAGGGAGAAGCAGGCTCCATACAGGGAGCCCAACGTGGGACTCGGTCCTAGGTCTTCAGGATCACTCCCTGAGCTGAAGGTGGTGCTAAACCGCTGAGCCGCCCAGGATGCCCCTATTTTTAGTTTTCCATCAAGTGAAATCAGCAAAATGTTATCAAAAATAAAATCCTGGTGAGTACTGTTTCCAGGAATGACATTTACCTTCCCTGATGCTACCAAGGCATGGGAAGAATGCCATTTTCCCAGGAAACATACATTTTATTTTCTTAGCCAAAAAGTAAGTCAAATATTTTGTTTCTCCACGTTCTACTGTCATTCTTGACAACTGCCAGTGGGGTAGAAAGAAAGTAGAATTAATTTGGATTGTGATTGAAATTGGGAAGAAAAAGGTAAAGACAAATAAAGAATTTGGTAAAAAGTTTACACAAGAGGGAGGGCAGAACAAAATCATTTATTTCAAAGAGAAGCTGAGAGTGTCCTCCGCAGAAAGAGAGGTAAAGCAGCTAACTCATCATAGGGGATACACAGTGGGAGGAAGCAGTAGAGATAGAAAAATAATTTCCAAGTCAGCTGAGTATGGGAAAAGAAGAGATCAGGGCACAAGTGTGCTTGAAGCCAAAGAACAAAAATAAGGTCAAACTTTGGTTCTAAAGATTTCAATCGAATTCGGAATTCTGTAATAGGGGAGAATAAATTCCTGCAAAACATACAGCTAAACTTGAGCGATGTTCCTTTCAGTATGAGTGAATAGGACAAATGTTCCATGTTACAAGAGCAGTTATAATTATTATGTATCTACAGTGGAGGATGAACAACATAGAAACAGCTAGGTTTCCAATCCAATCCAATTTTGAAATACAGAAATGAAAGGACCAAATGCAAACAAATAAGCGCGCCCCCCACAACACACACCACCGCCAAACACTCGACCCATATTTTGTGCAGTCTCACTTTAAAGTCTGTCCTCACAGACTTTCACGCACTGTGAAAAAATGAGGGGAAAAAAATCTATTTTCTGTCTGCCCTATAGGAAGAGAGCTGTTGCTGCTGCATTTTCTTGTAGATGGAAGTGTTTTGTTCTCTGGTGCTCTTAAATATGCATTAGAGCTGTGAAGCCCAAGAAGGTTGGGACAAAAGGACTTTCCCTCTGAAGTGGCTAACACACAGTAGGGCCAGCACAATTCATCTAGGAGCAGCGGGGGTGGGGCAGCCACTGGAACAGCCCCAGAGAGGACAAATCATAAGCAGACAGGCAGTGAGATAGAAAATCCATCCTGAATTCAGAAGAGCTCTGAAAAGGTGACCCAAGTAGGGAGGATATATTCATTTCCGGAACGAGGCGCTGTCTGAAATAATCAATGTATGTATTCCTATGCAATAATTCCCTTCACACTCTAATTTTCTCCCTCCCCTTACTGCAGTCCCCTAATATTTTCCCTCAGATCAATATTCAGATCTGAGTGTTTTAAAAGCTTATAATATGCTGGGTTTTTCCACTTCAAACTAAGAGTTTGTGTCTTTTTTATTTAATGCAGAAAGTACTACTACTGTCCACTGCAATCCAAGCCTGTAGCATAAAATCTGACATGTCAAAGGCAAGAGAAGAAAGGAAAGGCAATGAATGTACCTATGGAGGGAAGGACTGGATGTCACAGTAACAGCATTGTGCCTTGGACACAAAAGGATTTGTAGAAGCGTGAAAGCCCCCAAATAAATCTACATGCAAGTAATTTACTAAGTGGCAACCTACAGCCCAAAGAGCTCAATGTGACTCCTACAATTCCAGAAAGAATAAATTTCTCAGCTACAATCTGTATTGGTCTCCAGTATTCCAGTTGGAGACTGGACTGTGGTTAAATCCAGATGGAAACTCATCTATTTTGTGGTAGCAAAAGCAGTTCTGTTTCATATGACTGATTCTTTGGGGGCAGCCCCTAAATGTGATAATGATGGCGTTTTGAAAGACACTGTTATGAATCAGACAGATGAATAAATCAAGCAAATATAAGGAATGGCCTTATATATAGAGCTTATGTACTGAGAGAACCTTCTTCATAAAAAATACTGTATTTTTATAGGTATGAACTGATTCCATGACTCTTTATAAAGATTATCTTTGTAGGATTTGCATAGTATGTCTACTTGATAAACATGACTATCATTTCCTAAGGAAGTGGGGTATGGGTAGGAGAGGAGCATTTAACAGGAGAAAATATGATATGGGGGTTTCAAAGAATTAGAGAATGCTGATATCGGGAAAAAGGGATCTTAGAGTTAATGTAGCTCAGTCTAATATTACTTAAGACCAGAGGTGGTTATTTATTTTCCCAATGTCACACATCTAGTAAGTGTTCAAGCCAAGATTTGAACCTGGGTCTACTGACTCCAAATCCAAGGCTCTTAGACTATCTTAATATTTTAGTCCCAAAACTTACATGATACTGACTGCTTATAGTCTATTAATTGGGCTAGGTAACTACAAGATTATACAACAGATCAACTCTGAAGTCTCAGAGGTTCAGCAAACAAAGCTCATGTGAAGTCAAGTGCGGCTAAGTGGGGCTTCCCTCTGTCCAGGGAACTAGATGACCAGACTGTCTCTTCAACTTGAACCACCTCCATATCACAGGAGGCTTTAGGTCACTACATTAGTGAAAAAAAGGAATGTGGATTATCACACAAATTCTTAAATGCTTCAACCTGAAAGTTGTATATATTACTTCCACTCACATTCCATTGGCTAGAATTAACTCTAGGGCTCCATCTAAATCAAATGGTTTTGGAAAGTATAATCTCCCCACCATGTGCCCAGGAAGGAGATGAGAAATAGGTGAATACTTTTAACCTCTCTCCCATGTGCATACCTCGTTTTCAAGAAGCAGAGAATAAAGTAATATTACTAAATGAAGTATGAAAATTTTCTGGGTGATCAGGAGGTAAGAATAATACAGTTACTCTTTCTGCTAAACTCTTACTAAAGTATGAAGGCCTGGTAAGAAATACTGAGGACTTATGAATTCATATCTTTTAGTACAGTCATTCTAAATCCCCAAGTTAGACTTCACAGACACTATGATCCAAAATATTGGCCACCTGCTTTATCTGTAAAATTTTACAGATCACAACTCTAAATTGCATCTCTCTTTCCAGGGCATTTGGTAGCTTTCAGTTGGCCCCATGTCACAGGGAGCAGTGCCTCCAATAAAATGGATACAAATATTTGTGAAGCTCATCCACGGCTGCTCCAAAACCAGGCCAGAGCCAGGCCCTGGAAAGCATGTGTTTTGCTGGCACATGGCAGGTCCTACTGATATGGTCCAGGGAGCACCTGGAGACTTTCTAACTCTAGAAAACTGCAGAGATTAGCCATGGGCTGTTACAACGAGTCATCTGCTTCTTGTTTTCCTATTTGTAGTTTTTAGGGCAACATTTGTTCCCTTCTTACCCATTTTGTTGAAGGGAACACTGTAGTTGTGGTTTACCAAATACTAGAATAACAGGAATCTAACCTTTCTGATACAAATGTTTATTGAGTTGGTTGTGATATTGAAGACTTTCACATACGCACACTATAAACTTCTTTAGACTGTAGCTTTGCAATCCTCAGCATGTAAACACTTGCGGGGGGGGGTCTTGGTTAAATTCAGATCCTCATCTAGAAAGTCTAGGATGGGTCCTGCAACTGTCTTTCCAACACGCTCAAAGACGATGTCAGTGCTATGGATCTCTCCAGGGGATCTCCTGGGATTCCTTTTTACCAATTTCAGTGTGTCCATTCCCTACTGGTTATCTGTTCTACTGTTAAGGTCTCTGTAAGATTGTCCCTTGGCTATTGTTTATGTATCCCCATTCTCTGAAGTTAGTACCCAGTGACTCACAGGATGGAGAGGCAAAAGCCTAGCCCCCTTGCCAAAAGATGGGAGAGACCCTGGATTGCCATTTCTGCTTCAGGGATGAGGCTGAAGCTAGACTTTACCTAAAACCACATCTTTATCCTATCCTGCTTCCTATTCTTCCTTAAAGGTTTTCTTCACAGAGCACTGCCTTGAACAACCCCATCTTAGGCTCTGCCTCCAGGAAAACCACTTAAGGCATTTGCAAACCGTGCTTTGAAAAGCTAGTTTAGAGTGTTCTAGAATTAGCTGAAACAAGATGTTGACTTGGGATCACACAGATTGGGTTTTCAAAATTTAACCAACACTTTTTTTAGCTTCTTGGATAGAGGAGATGAGGGGCCAAAATTGGTGTCACTGATGGTTGGCCAACTAAAGACATCATGGCATTTGAGAGCTTCCATAGGCTCATGTTTCTTGAGAGTGACTATTTGGTGCTTCATGGATATTTAATGTTTACTTGGTCCTTCCACCCCTTCCTACTATGTTCAGCACGCATGGGCTGTACTTACATTTTCTATATCTGATGCAGATCATATGATACTCATTTTTAATCTTGATTTCAGCTATCTTTTTTTACTTGCTTCTTTACTTTCTTCCTCATAGCAGGTCTGAATGCACTTAAATGATAGGAGCACAAAGAAGGACTCTGACATGTACAAATTAGTTTATAAGAAAGATATTGGCAAAAAAACGAGGTAAGAAGATCTGAAAATGGGATAGTGAGACAACTCAGGGATTAGGAAGAATGGAAGCATCTACTCACCCTAAGGATGATGGACAAGGCAAAGGGCTGCTTGTTCCCAGGATGCAGGAACCAACCTAGCTAGAGGAGGGATGATGGAGGAGATAATTTCTGCTGCAGAGAGAGAGAAAGAGGCACCCTGGCATCCGCCTTTCTCCTATTTCCTTTCTTGTCAGTGCCTGACATGGGCTCATAGAACCAGAGGCCAGTAGGCAACGGAGCCTGAGGAATGTAATTTGCAGAGGCAGACTCCTACAATACAGGGCAGGGCAAAAGAAGCCTGGCGAATGAGGACCTGCACAGTAGCCCAGCGAGGGTTACTGTCAGTGACAAGGTAAGGCACACTGAACAGGGGAACCCAGGGAAACTCTGGCCTTTCTAGATTGTAAACTAAGTATAGAACCACTAGCCTAAGAAGTCAATGAATAGAGCTAATGGCCTACTATTAATGACATAATAATTATTTTAAAGCCAACTGGGTTCTGCTCTATGTGTCAGAGTAGACTCGATGACATCTAAGATTTTTATCATCCTGTGATGTATCTCCAAGATTCTGTATTGAATAAAAATTTAGGCACGCCTGCGTGGCTCAGTGGTTGAGCGTTTGTCTGCCTTTGGCTCAGGGTGTGATCCTAGAGTCCCTGGATCAAGTCCCACATCAGGCTTCCAGCATGGAGCCTGCTTCTCCCTCTGCCTATGTCTCTGTCTCTCTCTCTCTGTGTCTTTCATGAATAAATAAAATCTTTAAGTAAAAGAAAAAAAAAAAAGAAAATTTTACCCTCAAACACTAAAGGAGATTTTTTAAAAGCTGATTCACATATTCATTCATGGTGAACCATTTTACAACTGAGAAGAAATCACTATTTTGAGAAGAGATCATTCAAAGAAATTAAATGCTAGTAGGAAGAAAACGTCTGCTTATATTTATTAAGAAAATAATTCCAATATTAGCTACAGGTAAAATATGTCTTGCATTTAATGATTATGTAGCAATTGGCTAAGGAGACAGAAGAGGAAATTTGAATTTGTGATGAGAACAGCTTTACTTAATTCAAACAAACCAAAATAGGGCAGCCCGGGTGGCTCAGCGGTTTAAGTGCCTGCCTTCGGCCCAGGGTGTGATCCTGGGGTCCTGGGATCGAGTTCCACGTCAGGCTCCCTTCATGGAGCCTGCTTCTCCCTCTGCCTGTTTCTGCCTCTCTCTCTGTGTCTATCATGAATATATAAATAAAATCTTAAAAACAAAGAAATTTTCCAAACAAACCAAAATAATGACAGTAATGATTCACTGGATATATCCTATGTGTCAAGAGCTGTGCCAATTGCTCTAGAGCAGGGTGTTTCAACTACTACATTTTTTAATATTTTGGGCTGGATGATTCCTTATAAAGAGGGCTATCCAGTGCATTGTAAAATGGTTAGCATCAGCCCTGGCCTTTACCTATTTGATGCACTCCATCCTCCAATTGTGACAATCAAAAAGTGTCCAGATATTGCAAAATGCTCTCCACCCCTGCTCCCAGGAGTGGGTGGGCAAAATCGCCCCTGGTGAGAACCACTGCTCTAGAGGCATTAGCCTATAATTACACCCAAGGCACCAAAAGAACAAATGAGGCTTACTAAGGTTAAGTGAACTTGCCCAGCCGCATGCAGAAAGTGAGAGGTGCAAGCAGGATTCAAACCCAGATCCAACTCTAAATCTGCTACTTAATCTCAACGTTGAATCTCCTTTTGTTTTACTCTTTTCTTCCAATTTTCTGAGAAGTATTTGAGAATGTATTTTTTAGTCCAGAGAAAAATATCAGGAGGAGAAGCAGTCATTTTTGGATCTGAATCTACAGCAGGAGAGTAACTGGATGTCTGATGAGATGGTGGTTTTACACTGTTCGAGATCACAGAAATTCAGAAGCGTAAGAAGCCTGGGAGCTCTTCTGCTTCAGAAAATGCTATTGTGGACATGCAAGCCCTTAACAACAGCATCTGACAGCACCTGGTTCATTTCAGCTGAAGAGACGATGTGCTGCAAAGCCTCCCTCTTTTCTGTGTGCTCTAGTTCCTGTTGAATCTCCTTTTTTGTAATGTTGTACCACTGCAGTAAATGATCAATTTCGACTTCATGCCGCCAAGGTCAGGTGTGAGGGAACAACAGGCTCTCTACTAAACCATGTAGGAATGATTTATTGCTTTTTCCAGAAGAGGATTCTTGACATTTCGAAAATGTAATGGAGTGCAGGAGTAATTAAGCCAAAGGTAGACTGCTGCACGATTGATTGGCATTGTCAGGGAAGCCTGATTAGCTTAGATGCTTCAAGAACTGATTTTGCCATCTATGAATTAAAGGTTAGTAATTAAATTTATGGGCCATGGCCACTGTTTCCAGGTGGCATTTCACATAGGAGTACTTGTGTTTTGAGAGGACAGGCAAATAAAGCAAACATCAGTTGCCTCTTTACTAAGGGCCTTTGCTTAAAATGTCTCCAGGGGGAAAGGAAAAATAATATTGAATCAAACTTGTCTGTAAGTCAAGGTATTACTTATTACATTCAATGTTTTTTAAAAAGCAAGCTGTAGCTTCCTTCCAAATGGCAAATCAAAGAAGGGGAGGACAGTTTAATAAAAGACACTCACATCCATTGTATTTACCTACCAGTGGGCTCTGTGTGAGGGAATATTTAGTTATGAGTTATCTGTTGTTTTCTCCGTCCAGCCAGGAAACAACTTTCTGAAAACTGCCCTCTCCCTTCCCTTCCCCATCCTTCCACCAAAATACTTTTGGAAGCCGACATATTCAAAACAAAGCCCAGGGCAGCCCTGGTGGCTCAGCGGTTTAGTGCCGCCTTCAGTCCAGGCCTGATCCTGGAGATCCAGGATCCAGTCCCACTTTGGGCTCCCTGCATGGAGCCTGCTTCTCCCTCTGCCTGTGTCTCTGCCTCTCTCTCTCTGTGTGTCTCTCATGAATAAATAAATAAAATCTTTAAAAAAAAAAAAAAAAAACAAACAAAAAACACAGCCCATCTAAAGCATTCAGAATCCTTCCTTAGGGTTTTTTTTTCTCATTCAATGTTTTTTAGTAGATTCATAGCCTATACAACCATCACCAAAATCAACTTCAAAACGTTTTTTTTCACCCTCCAAAACAGCCCATGTCCATTATCAGAAACTCTCCTCTTCTTCCTCTTCCACCTAGGCCTACCCATTTGCTATTGTGTCTCTGTAGATTTGCCTATCCTAGACGTTTCATATAGGTGTCATCATACAATACTTGGTCTTTTGTGACTGCTTTGTTTCAGTCAGCATGGTTTTGAGGTTCATTTAGGATGTAGGATACAATAGTATTTCATGCTTTTTGTAGCTGAGTAAGATTCCACTGTACAGATGCATCATACCTTGTTTGCGCATTCCTCAGTTGATGGACATTGGGTTGTTTCCACTTCAGGGCTACTGCAAATAATGCTGCTCGCCATAAATATTCATGTATAAGTTTTCATGTGGACATATGTTTTTATTTGTTTTAAGTGTATATCTAAGACGTTGAATTGGTGGGTTCTATGTTTTGAGGAAGTGCCAAACTGTTTTCCAAGGTGGCTGCTCCGTATAGCTACCTTCAGCAATAAATGAGGGTTCTAATTTCTCCATGTCCTCACTGGCACTTGTTAGTGTCCACCTTTTTTATTTTAGCCCTTTTAGTTGGTGTGAAGTGGGTTCCTATTGCAGTATTTCTTTGTAGTTCCTTAATAACTAATGAGGTTGTGCATCTTTTCATGTGGTTATTGGCCATTTGTCTACCTTTGAAAATAAATGTCTATTTTAATTCTTTGCTTGTTTTTTGATTGGGCCTTTTTGAGTTATATGAGTTAATTAAAAAAAGAGTTATTTATGTATCCTTGATACAAGTCTCTTATCAAATATGTAATTTGAAAACAATTTCATTCTTTAGTTTGTCTTCTCACTTTCTTTCAGCAGAGAAGCTTAGGTTTTGATTTAGTCTAATTTATCTACTTTTAAATGTTGTCACTTAAGCTTGTTGTGTTTCATGAAGAAACTATTGCCTAACTTATATACTCAGTACCATTTGTTGAAAAGACTACTCTTTCACAGTGAAATTATTTTGGCATCTTATAGAGGGTTAACCGTTAATGTACAGGTTTACTCTGGATTCTAAATTTTATTCCATTGAAGTATATGTCTACCTTATACCAGTACCACATTGTCTTGATTATTGTAGTTTTGTAGTAAATTTTAAAATCAAGAAGTGTAGTCTTCTAACTTTGTTCTCCTATTTCAAGATTGTTTGGGCTATACTGGGTCAATTGCATTTCCATATGAATTTTAGAATAAACTTGTCAATTTGTGCAAAGATGGCATCTGGGATTTTGACAGGGTTTGTGTTAAATCTGTAGATCCACTTGGGAACTATTGCCAACTTAGCAAATATCAAGTCTCCAGATCTATGAAGACTTGGAGGAAGATGGGATGTCTTTCCATTTATTTAGATCTCCTTTAGTTACTTTCAATGTTTTCTAATTTTCAGAGGACAAATTTTTTCATCTTTTGAAAAATTTATTCCTAATTTATTCCTTTTTGAAGCTATTGTAAATGACATCCTGGGAATTTAAATAAGGATTAAGCAATCCCAGGCTCTGTTTGTCTAGTGTTTTGAATGGCAGAAATGTAAATCTAGCTAATGTTGGGAGCCATTTTCTGCTTTGTATTAGAAATACAAAAGCCATAATATAGTCTTAAAAAAAACATGAAATGAGAGATGAAGAAGACTCTCTGGATTTCTAGTGGTACTGAAGACTTTAATTTTAGCTCAGTTTTTAGGCCAGCTGCATCCTTATCCTTTATGACAATCCTTTGCTTTTGCTTGAACTATCTCTAGTGCATTTCTGTCTGCTGTGCTCAACCAAAAACCCAACTGACACACTATCAGCAAGCAGAAAACAGAACCTGCTCTTGTTGTTAGGGAAGAAATGGGTTGCTTCAATGTCATCCCCCTCTCTCAGCCCTCAGTTAATTGCTCATTTTTATCTCAAGTGAAATAAACAACATAATATTTTAACAGTCATCATTTATCCTGTGAAATTACCCAACCACATTAAGCTTTTTGGCACTCTTACTGTGTTAAACTACCCAAATTATAACAGAAGTGCCTAAGCTATGAGAACTGATTTATAGAATTGAGCACAGGGTTTGATACTTACCTCTGTTGGAGAGATAGCTTCCCAGAATGTGAGAGTTTTTGGAAATTAGCAATATAAAGTAAAATGGCTTTAGAAATCTTTTAGGAAAGCCACACACCTAAATCCTCTGGTGCTACTGGGCTCTAGACCAATAATTCCCAAACCTGATTTTCATACATGTCTCATCAATTATCTCAAAGGCTATTATGAAATTTCAAAACACATCTAGGTATACTTTAATTATTTTAATATACATTTGTAATGTATAGATAATACTTTGGGGGTATAACATAAATATTAAGTCTGATATGTGATTCATAAAACCAGAAAAATACCATTCCAGCCAATGGATTTTATAGAAGCTCAAAAAAGCTTGGATCTTATAGTTAGTGAACACTTCAAATATCTATAAATAAAGCTATATCTGATAGTATTTAAGATTATACTGACCACTCTTTGATATAGTACTCCTATTTCTATAAAATTATTCTAGGGAAATTATCATAGATGTGCATTGAACATGTTTAATATTGCATTACTAATAACATCAAAAGTAGAGAGACTTGGGATGCATGGATGGCTCAGTTGGTTAAGTGCCTGACTCTTGATTTCAGCTCAGGTCTTGTTCTCAGAGTTGTGAGTTCAATCCCCATGTTGGGCTCCATGCTGGGTATGGAGCCTACTTGAAAAAAATGTAGAGAGAGACTAAAAGTATAGTAGATATTACATGTATTAACTTTAGCTCATTCACATGATAGAATATTAAAGAGCTATTAAAAGTCATATTAATGACTTTTAATGACTTGGAGAAGCTTTCTCAATACAGTAAATGGAAAAAAGGTAGTACTACATAATATTCCATCTTGGTAAAATAACATTTCCCAATAAATAAAATGCCCCAATATTTATGCACAGAAGAAAAACCAAGAAGGATAACAAATTATAGGAAGGTTATTTTATTCTTGCTCTTTTATATTTTTTTACATAGCATTTATTACCATTCTCATAAGAAAAAGTGAATGTTATCCCCCCAAATTTATTTTTTAAAAAGTGACAAATAATGTAGATGACAACAATCTCTTCAGGAAGCAGAGCACTGTGTTTGATTCTATCTGACTTGAAGGACACAGTGTCCTAGACTTGGCTTAGTTACTGAGAAAACAAAAAACAACTTTGTCTTCTTACGCATGAATTTCCTGTCCTAATAATACCTGTCCTATCTTCCTTTCAAGGATGTATCAAGGAGCCAACTTAAGAAGCTACTTTGAAAAATATAATAAAAGTATAAAATACTATTAATTACCATTTATGGAATAACAAGTAGTAATAGTAATGTAACATTAGTGATTATTTAATAGGCAAGCAGGCTGACACAAATCGATCTCAGAAATAATTTTATAAGGCAAGCTAGGTTTTTATGAGTGTTTTGGCAGAATAAGCCTTATTTCCCTAAGATTATTGAGGTTAGAAGAACAAAGAGATCTTGGTCTTCCTTTGTTCCCTTCCAAGGCCAGGGTATTCTCTTGCTTCCTAGGACAAATTTTGTCTCCACAATCCAGACCAAACACAGAGGACTTTTTCATCCACTGCCATGGCCCCACATTAGTGAGAGAGGACACATCAAACAGCCTACAAATCCCTTCCTTTTGGTCTTCAATGACAGATTATGCAAAATCACTTCCAAAGGAGAGGAAAATACTTTCCTTTTTTCGGAATAGTATTTCATCATATTAGGTCATATTGCATCATATCATGATATAATATCAAATCTCTCGCCATGAATCAACAGTCAAGATTCCAGTGTGTGGCAGATCTGACCTCAGATCTTTACATAATTCATATGTCCCCACCAGACCACTGTACCAAATCATCAGTATAAACAAATTACATAAATTCAAACATTTAGTAATAGTATATAACTGAGTGCTAAAAATCATTAAGTTTTTTTTCCTTTTTCAGATGAGAAAACATCCTTTTCTTCCTTTTCAAGAGACCCAGGAACACTTGCCAAAGGTCACACAATTTATGATCTGCAGAGAAAGAATTCAAATAAAGAGTAACTTTATCTTCATGTATGTTTCACACTACTCTTTACACTGATTTTGGGAAACAGCCTGATAGAGAAAGATATTTATTTCTATTAGAAGGAGATGAGGTGATTTTACTCTGCAGCTGGTCAAAAGAGCAAGGCCATGTATGTTTAATAAATTATCTAAACCAAAAGCCATCTGAATATCCACTCCTAAGTTTCAGTTAGTAAGAATATCAATATTTCACTGGGCTGTAGGGAATTTGGAATTTATTCCATGCAATGTTATAAAGGTTAGATGACATTCAAGGATGTGCCACAACAAGAAGAAAATGTGAGAGTACCATGTGGATTCTCAACACAGTGATAAGTGAATATGTAGAAAATATAAATTTTAAGAAGTGTCAAGTGTAAATACATGGGTTCTGATTCTAGTAATGGCCATTTATCTCTTAACCGACCAACCTTCCTGCTTAAGTAGAAATATAAAAAACAAGTATCTGGAGGCACTAGAAAGTGATGAAAAGCAGGTATATACTGAAGGAAAATCACCACTTGGCAGAAAGGAACAGTAGTGTGAATTTCTTAATCTTTTATAGCTTTCAGCCTGCTGACAAGCTCCAGTTCATGATTTTCTGGATGGTGGAAATTCAGTTAGAATACACCTGCAGTCTTCAAGGTTTGAAGAAGAAGTGAAGGACAAAATTGAAAGCAGTTTAGGTGTTGGAAAATGGTGAAAGAAATCTCCAAAGGAAAGATTTAGAAGGATGATCACCAAGTTTTATATATAAATTCTGCCCAAATCTCTGACCTATCCCTGACTATGCATTTGTAGGACAGATTCCAAAAAGCTTAAGTGGATCTACAAAAATAGTTCATTAGGATTTCAGCCTCAACTCACTGCAGAGGAAACACTTCACGGATTGAGTTCAATCAGGTTACATTGCTTTAGGAAAAAAGAATCAATACTTTTCAGAGGAACATAACAGAATGTAGGGCTTTCTTGGATACAATTTACAATGCTTATAATACTATCTAAAATTATCCAAGATATAAAAACATGAGAAAACATGATCTACTCAAGAGAAAAGAAATAATCTATGGAGATCAACCTCAAAAAGACTCAAATATTGAGTTTAACAGACAGAGTGATAAAGGAAATTCTTTTTTTTTAAATATTTTATTTATTCATGAGAGACACACACACAGAGAAGCAGAGATACAGGCAAAGGGAGAAGCAGGTCCCCTGCCGGGAGCCCATGTGGGACTTGATCCCAGAACCCTGGGATTATGCTCTAAACCAAAGGCAGAAGCTCAACCACTGAGCCACCCAGGCATCCCAATAAAGAAAATTTATATAATAAATAAAAGAAAAGGAATCTAGCAGAAGAAAAGGAAACCATAAAAATAAACAAAATATACTTTCAACAATGGATAGATTATCCAAACAAAATTAGTAAGGCAACATTGGACTTAAATTACACATGATGTGAGATGGACAAAACAGACAGGTACAGAACATTCCATCCAAGAACAACAGGATACACATTCTTTTCAAGCACACATGGAATATTCTCCAAGATGGGCCACATGTTAGGTCAAAAGCAAATCCAAATACATTTTAAAAGACTGAAGTAAAATCAAGCAACTTTTCTAAACACAATGGTATAAAACTAGAAATTGATTACAAAAAATAAAACTGACAAATTCACAAATATTTTGACATTAAACAACATGCTTCTGAATAACCAATGGTTCAAAAAATTTTTTTAAAAAGAAATAAAAAATATCTTGAGACAAATGAAAATGAAAATGCAACATACTAAAACTCGGGAGATGCAGCAAAAGCAGTCCTAAGAGGGAAGTTTATAGTGATAAACACATATCTTAGAAAAAAGAAAGATCTCAAATAAACAACCTAGCTTTACCTCTCAAAGAACTACGAAAAAAAGAACAAACTAACTACAAAGGTAATAGAAAAAAGGAAATTACAAAGATCAAAGCAGAAATAAATGAAATAGAAATTTAAAAGATAATAGAAAAAATAATTAAAGAGCTGTTTTTTTGAAAATCTAAACAAAACAGACAAACCTTTAGCTAGACTTACAAAGAAAAAATTGACAAGACTCAGAAAAATAAAATTATAAATGACAGGGGAGATGTTACAACCAATACCACAGAAATATAAAAGATCATAAGAGACAATTATGAATAACTGTATGTCAGCAAATGGATAAACTCCTAGAAACATACAATCTATCAAGATTGAATTATAAGTAAGTAGAAAACATGAATGTGATTAGCAGGAATAGAGATCAATTCAGGGATCAAAAATCTCTCAACAACAATAAAAAAGTCAAGGACCAGATGGCTTCATTGGTGAATTCTACCAAACACTTAAAGAAGAATTAATACCAATCCTTCTCAAACTCCCAAAAAGTAAGAGGAGGGAATTTAATGAAGCAAGTAGTCAAGAACACTACAAGAGAAGAAAATTATAGGCTAATTCCCTAATGGACATAGATGCGAAAATCCTCAAAATTTTAGCACATGAATCCATGAGTATGTTAAAAAGATCAAGTGGGATTTATCCCTGGGATGCAAGTATAGTTCAGTACCGTCAAAGCAAACAATGTGATTGATATACCACATTAACAAAATGAAGGATAAGAACCATATGATCATCTCAATACATGCTTAAAAAGAATTTGACAAAATTCAGCATGTTTTCATGACAAAAACTCTCAATAAAGTGGGTATGGAGGAATGCACCTCAACATAATAAAGGCCATATATGACAAACCCATATCTAACATCAAACTCAATGGTGAAAGGCTGAAAGCTTCTCCCCTAAGATCAGGAACAAGACAAGGATGCCCAATCTTGCTGCTTTTATTCATTATAGTACTGGAATTCCTAGCCAGAGATACTAGGCATTAAAAAGAAATAAAAAGCATCCAAGTAAGAAAGGAAGAAATAAAACTGTCACCATTTGCAAATGACATGATATGTTATACAGAAAACCCGAAAGACCCTATCAAAAAGCTGTTAGAACTAATAAGTGAGTTCAGGATACAAAAATCTAAAAACAAAAATCAATAGTGTTTTTATACACCAACAATGATCTATCAGAAAGAAAAATTAAGAAAACAAACTTATTTATAATGGCATCAAAAATATATACTCAGGAATAATTTAACCAAGAAAGTGAAAGAGGGATCCCTGGGTGGCGCAGTGGTTTGGCGCCTGCCTTTGGCCCAGGGCGCGATCCTGGAGACCTGGGATTGAATCCCACGTCGGGCTCCCGGTGCATGGAGCCTGCTTCTCCCTCTGCCTGTGTCTCTGCCTCTCTCTCTCTCTCTTTCTGTGACTATCATAAATAAATAAAAATTAAAAAAAAAAAAGAAAGTGAAAGAACTATACATTGAAAACTTGAGACAATGATAAAGGAACTTGAAGAAGACAACACAAATAAATGGAAAGATATTACATGCTCACAGATTGGAAGAATTAATATTGAATTAAGATGTCCATATTATTCAAAGCAGCCTACATACTCAGTATAATCCCCTATGGCATATTTTATAGAAATACAAAAAACAATCCAACATTTATATGGAACCACAAAAGACCCTGGTTGGCCAAAGGAATCCTGAGAAAGAAGAACAAAGCTGGAAGCAACACATTTCCTGATTTCAAACTATATTATAAAGCTATAGTAATCAAAACATTATAGTATTGGTATAAAATAGACACACACGTAAATGGAACAGAATAGAGTCCAGAAATAATCCCATGCATATGTGTTCAATTAATTTTTGACAAAAAACAAAAAATATATGGTGGATAAAGGATAATCTCCTCAATAAAGAGTGTTAGGAAAAAATGATTTCAAAAGAATGAAATTGATCACCATCTTACACCATATACAAATCAACTCAAAATGGCTTAAAGACTTGAACATAAAATCTGAAACTATAAAACTTCTCTAAGAAAAAGTAGGTAGGGGTAAGCTCCTTGTCATGGGCATTGGCAATGATTTTTGGATTTGACACCAAAAGCAAAGGCAACAAAAGCAAAAAAAAATGAGTAGGACTACATCCAACTAAAATGCTTTGCTCAAAAAAAAAAAAAAAAATCAGCGAAGTGAAAAGGTAACCCATGAAATGTGAGATTACCAAACCACAAATCTGATAAGGGATTAATATACAAAATACACAGGGAACTTATACATCTCAATGGCAAAAAAATAATAATAATAATCCAATTTAAAATGAGCAAAGGACCAGAATTGACATTTTTCCAAGGAAGACATACAAACGGCCAACAGGAACACAAAGAGTACTCAATATCACTAATCATCAGAGAGAACCTGGAGGGCATTGGGCTAAGTGAAATAAGACAAACAGAGAAAGACAGGTACTGCATGGTATCCCTTATATGTTGAATCTGTAAAACAAAAAAGTTGGACAGTAGAAAAGTGGTTACCAGGGAGGGCTAGGAGTTGGGGAAAATAGGGAAAGATTCATAAAAGGGTTTAGTCAGTTATAAAGTGAAAAATGTCTGAGGATTGAATATATGACCTGATAACTATAGTTATAGGTAATACTGTTGTTATATAACTGAAATTTGCCAAGAGAATAGAAATTAAATGTTCTCTCTTACATGCATACACACACAAAAGGACAAATATGTGACATGATGGATGTGTTAATTGACTCAACTGGGGACTCCTTTCACAACATATCTCTGTATCAAATCATGATACTTACATACATATATCAAATAAAATTATATGTATACATGTATCAAATCATGTTGTATACTTATATATTGGACAATTTTATTTGTCAACTATACCTCAATAAAGTTTGAAGAAATGAACCAAATATAAATTCTATTACTGAAAAATGTCTTATCTGAAATAAAAATTCACTGTCAGAGCTTAGAAGCATTTTGGAGATGACAGAAAAAAGAGTAAATGGTCTTGAAATTTATCAATAGAAATTACCCGCTAAGGAACAGAGAGGGTTGAGCATATGACCTTGGCTCAGGTCAAGATCTTGGGGACCTTGGATCAAGCCCTGTGTTGAGTTCCATGTTCAGCAGGAAGTCTGCTTGTCCCTCTCCCTTTCCTCTGTCCTTCTCTCTTCCTATTTGTGTTCTCTCTGTCTCTCTCTCAAGGAAATAAAAAAACTTTAAAAAAAAAAGAACAGAGAAAAAAATAAGTGGAAATATATAAAAAGAACAGAATTTCAGGGATATGTGGGACAACATAAAACTATTTAAAATAATTTGAGTAACATAATTTGAGTCACTGAAGGAAAGGAAACAAAAGGACAAGGATTTTTAAGAAAATAATTATTGAAATGTCCCCAAATTTGGTGAATGAGGATCTACTTATTCAAGAATGTCTGCAAACCAAATGCAGTATAACACACACACACACACACACACACACACATACACGAGGCATATCATAGTCAAACTGCTGAAAACAAAAAGAATGAGAAAATGTTAAAAACAATCTGACAATAATATGTTAGCTACAGAGGAACAATTGTTGACTTCTCATCAGAAAAAATGAAAGCCATAGAATTTCACCTTTAAGTGCTAAAACATTTGAAAAAAAATTCTAGAACTCTAGAGCCAGCAAGATATTCTTCAAGACTAATGGTAAAATAATGACATTCTCAATAAATAAAATAAAGAGATTTGATAGCATCAGACCTATATTATAAGATACGATAAAATAAATTAATCACACTGAAAAAATGATTTTAAGATGGTAAATTAGATCTTCAAGAATGAACGAAGAACACTGGAAGTAGTCTATTTTTCCCTATTAATTCCTTTAAAATACTATTTTTGCATTATACTTTTTTTAAAATACATCTTTTTTTGTTTAAATAAGAAAGTATAACAATACCATGAGGGTTGTAATGTGTGTACATATATAATACATAAGTCAATTATAGCATAAGTGATGAAGATGGCAAGGTAAGTATTGCAAGATTCTTATTTTTAATTATATATTGAAAGATAAAATATCACACTAGGTAGACTGAAAAGTTAAGGATATGTATTTTAGTACCTGAAGCAGCCCTATAAAATGTAAAGAGATATAGCTAACAAGCCAATAGGCAAGTTAAGATAGATTTCTAAAAGAATATTATCCAATCAATTCAAAATAAGGCAAGAAGGGCAACTGGATGGCTCATTGGTTGAGAGTCTGCCTTCGGCTCAGGTCATGATCCCGGGGTCCTGGGATTGAGTCTCACATCAGGCTCCCTGTAGGGAGTCTGCTTCTCCCTCTGCCTGTGTTTCTGCCTCTCTCTGTGTCTCTCATGAATAAATAAATAAAATATTTTTTAAAAAAGAAGACATTGATTATGTTGTCAGAAAACTTCAAGCCCAGATATTTTTATAAATTACTTAAGGAAGAAATAGTGTCAATTATACACAAATTATTTTAGTAAATAGTCAACAGAATACTCTTCAACTCCTAAGTCTAGCAAAACTTGTTAATCAAAACCTGACAAAGACATTACAAAGAAAAAAATTACAAAGAAATCCATCTCATGAATATAGATTTAAAATCATTAACATAATATTAGCAAATTGAATCCAGTAGAGAGAATACTACGTTATGGTCTATTGGGGTTTATTCCAGGAAGGCAAGGCTGGTTTAACCTCAAAAAATAATCAATTACTGTAATTCACTATATATGTTAGGTGAGTGGCTTTTCTATGACAGAACATTATATAATCATTGAAAAGACTGCACGTGATTTCTATGTATAATCCTTAAGAGGCAATTTTCATATATTATTAGGTGATAAAGGAGAAAAATAAAATAAGATTTACACAAAATAAAGTCTCACAAGTTAGTATTTATTATTGCTGCTGTCATTAATTTACTAATAACATGTATGTGGAAGAGCTGCCTCCCCTTCAAAATCCAGGTGTATTTTCAGCAATTCGAAGAACATTTATTTCTAAAGGATCTAAAATGATTTGCAAATGAATTACTGCCTGTATGGCATGACTAAAATCTAATCTTTCAAAAAATACTTATTTATTTTCATTGGAGTTCACAAAGAAAGAATTCAAGTTTCTAAAAATTAAAGGCTGATATTGATATACAGAAAGAAAGCAATGTTTCCTTAGTGCAATATGAACAAGTGTGATTCACTTCTCAGAGGAATTCATTCTTTCTTATCTGGTACCAGCTGCTGGTGAAAAGGACAGAAAAAAATAACAGTAACTGATTTATGTACTAATCTGAGCATTCTATATGCACTCATTTCATTTTTCTGTATTCTCACAACAACCCTAATGCCATTATATCCATTTTACAGATGTAGAAAGTGAGGCACAGAGAAGTTTAGTAACTTGCTCAAGTTCCCACAGCAAGTAAAATGGCAGAGCCAGGGTTTGAATCCACACTGCTGGCTCCAGACCCTATGGTGAAAGCAAAACTAACAGTTAGATGTGACTCTGAAAAACATTTTATCCGTGATATTCACATGTCTTTGGTAATTTGGGAATATGTGTTCCCTCAAATTGTAAAAACTAAAGTGTATTATTTTGAATTATAATAATACTCTATCAAACAAGTAATTTAAACACATCTATCCAAACATTTACTTGAGAATGAAATTAACACAATCTGCAACAGGAGTGGTTAAAAGAATGATAAATGTAAGGTGAAATATTTGAAGGAGGCAGAAATGAAAGAAAACAGCTTCCTTGGGAAGAAACTTAAAGAAACTCTGTGAAAGGCATAAGCATATTATAGCAGACTCTTAACTTTCCCAAAGGACAAGGACTGAAATCTTTCAAACACCTCCATTCTATAATGCCACCATGGCCTTTCCTGCAGTCAAGGTGACCAGTCTTTAGAAGTTCTTTAAGACACAGCGGAGTTGATGAAGTCAGAGCGACTGGGTCAGCAGTAGGGAGAGATGGGGATACAGAAGAAAACAATCAGGGTTTCAGTTCAAGAGCAATTCCCTGTTAAAGATGACTTGCTGTTCCCCAAGGCATCTGTGAGGTGTATATTCAGAGTCTTTTAGACATCAGAAATGTATTATCTGCATTAAAATCACTAGGTGAGTTTCAGCTTTCAAAACCATGGGGTATGAGTCAAAATTGAATGTTGGTATTACATTGGGTTTGTGTCTACATTAAATATTAAGATCACATCATTAAATAGGAATTATTCCTTCCCTAAGATTTCTGGTCAACCTTCAGGTTTCAGCATAAGTATAACTTCTCATTATTTCCTTCACAATCCTTATTCAAGTTTACAATTATAGCACCATTTGTCTTATTATCATTTACTTCTTTATTTTTTGTCACCTTTGCACCAGAAACCTGCCAGTCTTATTCAGCACCGTATCCTCCTAACAGCATCTAAATCCTACAACAGTGCCTGGTTTTTACCAGGAGGAGCTTAGCATGACCAAAGGAATGAATGAATAAGTGAAGGAAGGAAGGAAGCAAGGAAGCAAAATTTAAAGGTGGATGTAGGGTGATCAATGAGCCTTAGTCACTAGGTAATTGACTCATGCACAAATACTACTTTTGTGGCATACAGTATAATTCTACTGAACAGCTCAGCAAAATTATAAGCAATTATATTTATATGCCTGCTTCCATAAATTGAATTTTTGAAACTGGAAAGATAAAGAGTGTAACTTCTGAAAATTGTGTGTACAAGTTAAATTCTAGTGCATATAAGAATTACCTGGGGAAATCTAAAAACATCCATTCCCAGACTCCACTCTGTCAATGATACATTCAAGTGAAATGAACACCAGACGGAGTCAGGGGACCTGGAATCAAATCCTGATTCTGGAAAGACTACATGAATCTGGGCAAGATGTTTTTCTTTTGCGTGCCTCTCTGCATGAGCAATATGAGAAAAATAGTCTAAATTAAGATCGACTTCCTTTCTTGCTATGGCATTATGTAATTCTGTGGGTCCATATGTATTTGAGCAGTATGCGAGGTCCTGCATGGGATACAAAGATATGTAATTTATAGACCTTCTTCTTAAATAGTAAATTAAACAATATAATAAATCACAATGCCAAATGACGGCTTATGGTTACTACATTTCTTGGGTTCTAGGATGCAAATCTTTCCTCCCCCACTGAATGTTTTAGAAACTAAGACATATCTTACAATAAGTATTAAAAAAGAAAGCTTCAAGGAAGAGGAATAAATTGTGACATAGTTATATTCCCTTGCATATTAAGTGAACAGATCCATTTCTAGAAGGTATACCTCAGGTAGGGTCGTTTGAATTTTACCTGGAACTGGGACACTAGACAGTTGCCTAAAATGTCTTCTAAAATGATAATACTGTGATGTAATACTTCAACAAAATTTTATTGAATAAATCAAGAACTGTCATCTACATAGCAAGCAAGACAATGGGAGGATAATCTACTGAATTTGATAGGAGAACTCGTAGGAGTTCAAAGTGAGGAGAGATTGGCATGTTTGATTATTTATCTTGAAAGGCCATTATGCACTTGCTGAATACCTATCCATCAAAAACCCCTCCCACTTTTAAGGGAAGCTAAATACATAATTAAACACAGGGGAAAGTAAAATGATATGCCAAAAGAAAGACAAATACCATATGATTTCACTCATATCTGGAATTTAAGAAACAAAACAGATGAACATGGGTGGAGGGGAAGAGGGGCAAACCAGAAAACAAGCTTTTGACTACAGAGAACAGACAGAGGGTTGCTGGAGGATAGGTGGGTGGGGAATGGTTTAAGTGAGTGATGGGTATTAAGGAGGGCACTTGTTGTGATGAATACTGGGTGGAATATGTAAGTGATGAATCACTAAAT
This sequence comes from Canis lupus dingo, assembly GCF_003254725.2. Taxonomy (NCBI): domain Eukaryota; kingdom Metazoa; phylum Chordata; class Mammalia; order Carnivora; family Canidae; genus Canis; species Canis lupus. The sequence goes on along the minus strand of NC_064262.1, from coordinate 24,795,284 downwards.
TCTATACCAGAAACTAATATTACACTGGATGTTAACTGGAATTTTGATAAAAACTTGAAAAGATGCAGAGGAACCCCCAATATGTTTCAGTATAACTCAAAATTATTTTTGTTGGGAGGCAACTGGATGGCTCAGTTGGTTAAGCAGAAAGCTCTTGATTTCGGCTTAGGTCATGATCTCTGGGTCCTGTGAATGAACGCTACACCATACTCTGCTCAGTGGGGAGTCTGCTTGAGGATTTTCTTTCCCTTGTCCTCTCCTCCTCCTCATATTCTATCTCTCTGTTTCTCTCTCACTCTCTAAAATAAGTAAATACATCTTTAAAAAAGAGAGAGAGAGAGAGATTATTCTGTTGGAAAGCAGGCCAGTGGTTGTCTGGGCAGAACTAGTGGAGGGGGCAGAGTGGAAGGGATGACAAAGAGGTACAAGGAAACTTTAGGGGTAATGAAAATGTTCATTACCTTGATTGTCGTTATAGTTTCAGGGGCATATACATATATTAAAGTTCACCAAGTTATTTACCTTAAATATGAGCACCTTGATATATTACAACTACATCTCCAAATACTGAAAAGGGGCTTAGTCTGTCAATAATAGAGCTCATGGTCATGAGGATGGATTATCAAATGCAGCATGGCATGAAATGTCATGCGAAAGTGATTCAGGATAATCCTCAGACTGAGTAATATCTAAATATCACCACCACCTTAATCATCAACACTAGCATTTAGCAAGTGCTTAGTCTTCCCAAAACAGTCACTCTACAAACAAGTTTACTTAAATTATCTCATTTAATCCTTATAGGCACTCTAGGTTTATCATACTATTATCCCCATTTTACTGACAGAGAAACAAAGCTACATAACGATTAAAACTTGACCTGACTCACAGAACTAGTGAGAAGTATATGTAAGATTTGAACTGCTCAGAATCTGTGCTCTTAAACCACTATTCTAGGTACCCTCAGGAATGGGAATAAGATACTTAAAGGTCAAGAGGTACAAGGAAACTTTAGGGGTAATGAATATGGTCATTATCTTGATTGTGATTGAACTTGGTAGGATTTTTCATATTGATACTGAAGGAGAGAATAAGTAACAATGATATTTCTTAAGAAGTTCTGTACCTTGCAGGCCTGCAAAAATATATCAAATCTGAAGAAATAACAACTATTGGCCAGGATGTGGAGAAAAAGAAACATCTATGTACTGCTGGTGGGAATGTAAGTTAGTACAGCCATTGTGGATAACAGTATGGAGAGTCTTCCAAAAATTAAAAATAGAACTACCATATAATCTGAAAATTCCCCTACTGGGTATTTCCCCCAAGGAAAAAAACACTAATTTAAAAAGACACATGAACTACTATGTTTATTGCAACACTACTTAAAATAGCCAAAATATGGAAGCAACCAAGTCCATCAATAGATGAACAGATAGGGATGCCCGGGTGGCTCAGCGGTTAAAGCGTCTGCCTTTGGCTTGGGGCGTGATCCTGGAGTCCTGGGATCAAGTGCCTCATTGAGCTCCTTCCATGGGGCCTGCTTCTCCCTCTGCCTATGTCTCTGCCTCTCTCTCTGTGTCTCTCATGAATAAATAAATAAAATATTTTAAAAAAATAGATGAATAGAAAAAGATGTGGAATATATATATATATGAATATTAACCATTAAAAGGATGAGAGTTTGTCATTTGCAACAACATGAATGGATCTAGAGAGTATTATGCTAAGTGAAGTAAGTCAGACAGAGAAAGACAAACAGCATATGATTTCACTTACATGTGGAATCTAAAAAACAAAGTGCATAAGCAAACAAAAAGCAGAAACAGACCCATAACTACAGACAACAAACTGATGTTTGCTAGAGGGGAGGGAGGTGGGAGATGGGCAAAATGGATGAAGGGGGATGGGAGATACAGGCTTCCAAATAATGGAATGAGTAAGTATGGGAATAAAAGGCTCAGTATAGGGAATAGAGTCAAAAATACTGGAAGAGCAGTGTATGGTGACAGATGGTAGCCACACTTGTGGTGAACATAGCATAATGCGCAGACTTCTTGAGTCACCATTTTGTACATCTGAAACTAATGTACATTGTGTGCCAACTCTCCTTCAATAAAAAAGACATACCAGCTTAAAATAAATAAATAAATAAATAAATAAATAAATAAATAAATAAATAAATATCAAGTCTGTGGCATATTGTAGGGTAACCACAGATTGAAAGTTTATCTTGAAAACAGTACTTTGTGACTTTTGATGGGTCTGTGGTTTGAGCAGTATGTAGTTAGGGTTTCTAGCTGTGGTGAACAAGGGACAGAACTGCCTAAGGTTTGATTTGGTTATTTCATTACTTTTTTAAAAGAAAGGGTGGTGAATCAGAGCCTGGAGGACTGGGAAACACTTAACATTTCCAAACCTCATACTCTGCGCAAAGTGTATATTCATGACAGTTGCCCTGTTTTATTTTTACTGCGGTAAAATATCCATAACATAAAACTTACCAGTTTAACTATTTTTAAAATGTATAATTTAGTGTCATTTAATACATTTACTGCCTTATTTTAAAAGGTAGTATTTCATTCTGAGGAGACAGCATGCATGGTGGTTAAGGCATGGGTTCTGGAATCAGAGAGATTGGCATTTGGTTTCCATTTTAGCCTCTTACTAGATTATGACCTTGGACAATTTAATAACCTCTCCAATCTTCAGTTTCCTCATCTGTAAAATGGTGATAAAAACCTACCAGATAATACGGTTGCAAAGATTAAGGAATATAATATATGTAAATTACTCAATATAATTCCTGGCATGGAGTAAAGTCTTTCAATATGTTATAGGAAATGTGGTTAAATTTTTATCCAGCATCGCTGCCAAGTCAGAGGTTCTTAACCTGGGGAATGTGAACCTTAGGGGGTTGCAGACTGGGTTTGAAGGGATCTATGAGTATTCTAAATCATAAATCTTCTCTAGCTGAGTGTTTAGGAAACCGGTTTATAGTATTCATCAGATTCTCAAAGTGTTCAGAGTACAAAGGAAAAACCAGAAAACTCACCAGAAAAATACCTATAATCAGATCAGCCTTGTTTCACCTGCTTCTCAGAAGCCTTTGACCATTGACCTAAGTTCTCCTCTCCTCTCTGGAGATTACAGGTGAGCAGGAGAGCAAAATGCTTATTCTTTCTCGGGGCCACGGTATTGAACCTATGAAGGTAAGAGTCACACTCCCTGGAGTTGTGGCCAGCCGTCTGCTTAAATCCACTTACCCGATGCCCCTCCCCCAACTCTTGGCACCTGTCACTGTAAGCTAAGTGTCCCAGGGACACAATGCTAATTGCCAGCAGGGTTCCTGTGGGAGTATGAAAGACAAGGCAAGGGGCTCCCAGAGCTCAGAAGGCTCTGCTGCCCTGTGCCCTCATGTTATGCCCTTCTGTACCCTACCATTACATACTACATTGCACATGCTTCAAACAGCATTTTATGTGCATTTGAATCACCTGGCAGTCTTGTAAAAATGTTGACTCTCACTCAGTAGGTCCCGGGGGTGGGGCTGAGATTATGTGTTTCTAACAAGTTCTCAGGGACCACACTTTGAATAGTGAGGCTCTAACCTCTTCATGTTGTCATTATTAGTTTACTTGCCTGTCTCATCAGCTGTCTTCTGGGCAAACTAAAGGCAGAGAAGGGACCTTATTTGATTCTATTTCCCAGGGGTTTAGTACAGACAGGACACAGAGAAGTTGAAAGTGAAAGCTTAATAAGTGAATGGTTGAATGAATGTGAGAGGGAGGAGAACTTGTCACTGCAAAACATGCATTTTTGGCATAAGGATTATTTTAGGCTGATTATAAGAAACAGACATAGGAGAGGCTCTGAAAATGAAGCAGAAGTTGCCTTTTTTTTTTAAAGAGACATTTACATTTATAAGGGAACTTTCTATTTGTAAGGCTGTCTTCCATGCTGTAGCAGGAAGAGGATGACTATATTTCTAGCAACTCTTATCAAAGGCTAATTGGCTTAAATCTGTTTAATGACCATAACCTTGTTTACTGTGCTTTGACTAGTAATTTCTCATAACCGGCTTGCCACTCCACCTGTCTTTCTTTTGTCTTTAACTGGAGATGGCATTTAAGCTGGTGGTGTGGGTCATTTCTGGGAATTAGTTTACCTAGGTCTCTCCCATGTATATAGGAGGTACACAAGCTATTAAACTTCTGTTTGCTTTTCTCCTGTTCCTCTTTTATTAATGGAGGAGGGGATTCTCAGCCAAGAACCTAGAAGGATAAAGGGAAGACTACTTTTCCTTTCCTACAAGTGAATGAATGAAACACATCCTAGAAAAGAAAGGAGCTTTTCTCCAGGGGGCATGAAAGTACGCAGTTTGTCACAACTGGACCCATTTTCCAACTACCTTTTTGCCTTGAAGATAAAAGTTCCCTTCCTCTCTGGGCTTAAGAAAAGATCCCCATCCTGAGCCAGCCAAAGAGATGAAAGAGAAGTCACCATTCTCACCACAAATTAAGATACTTACTTTAGTTAGACACCAATTTTGAGAGAATAAGAACATTTACTGTGTAATGAAATTCACTATGTGAAACCTGCCCAGAGCATAAAAATCTACAGGACATAGATATTCATAAGGCCATTTTATATACCTGATTTTAGTGTAGGCTCTTTGACACGCATTACAAGGTTTAATTTATCTAGTTATTTTAGCCTTTACTACTAATGCATGGAAAATAAGGACTCAGGAAAGAAAGCAAAATGTCTTGGGAAGGTGCTTCACCAAGGCAGACACAAAGTGTGGTTGAAAATCCCCATCAACTTGTCACTTCTATTACACTAGGTGGGAACAGCTATAACCCCAGGTGTGATCACGCATTACCTTTCCTGTTCAGAGTCACTGCTACATTGACTTGCAAGCAGATCATTTTGCAGAGAGACAGAATGTGAGTGCCATCAGTGAGAATGCTGTACCCAGATGTCACACTATTTCATCAGGCAATGATGAATCACACTGGAGTTCTCACATCTACTTTCCCATGACCTCTGAGCAACAAGGGAAAGCTGAAGAACAATTCTGGGCATTCGATTTCCCTAACAAAGCAACAGAGGGCCCAGATTAAACTGGCCTCTTTGAAACTTAAAAGGAACCACCATTTGTCACCGTTTAAGGGGGCAAACTGATAAATGGGCAGTGAATAATCACAAGACAATTCAGTGATTAAATGTACGGCCATTGTAAGCGCAGATTCAAACCCCTGGAAAGAAAGAAATGCAGACCCATCTCGAGTTCAGCTGAGTTTGCTTGTAAGTTCAGTATGTTTAAAGAATGTAAAAATTGCAAAAGCAAATTTGAGGAAGCCCTTATGAGACACGTGGGGAAAAGCAACCTTTCAGCACAAGTTGTAAATGCAGTTAGCCTCCTAAACATGGTCTTGTTTGTTTCAATCTACCTGTTCCAAAAAATGGCTACAAAAGCTGGAGAAACAACTCCCCTTTACCAAAATGTCAACACTGACTCAGGGTGTGATGATGGTGATGATGAGGAGGATAGCTAGATTGCCATCAGCTAGGTACTTGAAGCACTCTTCATATATTCAATTGTTTATTCTTCAAAACAATGTAAAATAAATGATTATTTAACTTCATTTTAACAAGGTGTATAGCGCTTAAAATACTTGCTTAAAGTCACACAGCTAGTTTATTTGGGTAATCTGGCTCTAGCCCATGTGCTTCCCACCCCCTCAAGTTTTATTGAGATATAGTTCGCATGTAACATTATATACATTTGAGGTGCAGTGCTGATTTGATACACTTAAATATTGCAATATGATTACCATTGTAGCAGCTAAATCTTTATCACATCACATTATCAGCATTTGTGTGTGTGTGTGTGTGTGTGGTGAGAACTTCTGAGATCTATTAGCAACTTTCGAGTATAATACAGTTATTGTTGGAACACCTGGGTGGCTCAGCGGTTGAGTGTCTGTCTTTGACTCAGGGCGTGATCCTGAGGTCTGGGGATCGAGTCCCACATCGGGCTCCCTGTGAGGAGCCTGCTTCTCCCTCTGCCTATGTCTCTGCCTCTCTCTCTGTGTCTTTCATGAATAAAAGAATACAATCTTTAAAAAATAATAATACAGTTATTGTTATGTATAATCACAATGCTGGGCATTACATGCCTAGAACTACATCATTTTCTAACTGGAAACCTATACTCCTTAACCAACATCTTCCCATTTTCCCTGCCATCCCCCACTTCCCTGCCCCCCAATCCTGTTAGCCACCATTCTATTCTCTGTTTCCATGAGTCTGGCTTTTTTAGATTCCACATATAAAGGATATCATACAGTATTTGTCCTCTTCTGTTTGCCTCATTTCACTTAGCATAATGCACTCAAGGTCCATTCACACTGTCATAAATGGTAGGATTTACTTCCTTCCTACAGCTTAATTATATTACATTGTATATTGTCATATGACAAAACCAAATTTAGTAATGAGTTTGATGCCCTTTATTCAAGAGGAAACGCTCAGATTGGGGAATACAGTGCTTCCCAAACAGTGGCATATTCCTAAGAAATTCTGGGAAAGATTGAATTTTATGAGCATTATAAAAGGCAAGGAGGAAAAGGGGCAGGCTTGACTAGGGGGTTGGAAATTTCTTTATAAGGTTAATAGGTCCTGTTTTCTTGGGTAAACTAGCTAAAGCTGAGTTGGAGGGTTGTGACTGATATGTGTTAGGTTTCCTGGCAGGGAGACATTTCTCTTTAGTGCAGGCTAACTTAGATTCAGATTTGTGATGTGGGCCAGGCCACTAGGGTGGCTTCCTTTTTGAGTCCCAATACTGAATTAACTTTATATATCTTTTTCTGTATATTTATAGATATATCTCACATCTTTTTCCATTCATTTGTTGACAGACACTCAAGTTGTTTCCATATCTTGGCTATTGTGAATAATGCTGCAACAAACATGGGTGCAGCCCATGTGCTTTCAATTCCTCCTAGCATTGATAATGATGACGCTAGCACACTAAAGGCTGCATTTGCATGGCATTGCAGATTCCAGAGTATTTACTTGAACTATCTACAAAGAAACTTGTCTGGTTCTAGTATTCCTGAGACCATGAGCTTTAAAAGGTTATTGAGTGGTTCAGTCCATTGTAAGTAATCAATCAACTAATGAGTACCAAGTAAGTCCTTGTTGCACAATTGAGGAGAGAGGGTGATGGGAAAGTAATAAAAGACACACAGAATGGGGTCCCTCTCTTCATGCCCCATCTTCTAAAAGATATGTTTGAACCAAAGATGCTTAAACCTTGAGAGTCCTCACCAAGATGATGGTATGGTCACCATAAGGGAAGCCAAAGGTGGTGGTGGTAATTTTTGCTGCTCAGCATTCTCTCATACTTCCATTGGTAATAGCACCCTGAACTTTTTTTGAAGCATCTTATCTACTGTTTCCTTATGATGCATAGTCTTGTTCTGATAAGAAGGGGCAGGCAAGTGGCCTGAGTTATGCCACTTGGAGTTACCCTGTTGGGAATTCAAATTTTGAGTAGAATAATGCAAGGACACACACACACACTCACACACACACACACACACCCCTCAACATCAACATAAAGTGCATACTCATTTGGAGAAGCTGTTGATTTAATTCTGCTACCCAAATCTTCAGATCCTAAAGCTACTCTGGTTTATACTTTTTTGAGTCTTGTTTTTCCGTGTTGCTTAGATTCTGTGTGATCTCCTATATGCCTCTACAAATTCAATTTGGGTCTAAGTTGCCCTATTTCTGCTGCTTGTAACTATATAACCCTAACTAATACATCAAGGCTATATACTCAGTTATTCTATAGACCAGTTAATATTAAACTATGCATATCTTAAGTCACTTTAGAGAAGGACTCTGTAGGTCACTCACCTATGTGAGTGATTAGGTAGGATTTAAATAAACTGACTAATGTAAGTCAGTATGGCCCTATTTTCTTTTTTTTTTTCCTTTCTATTTTAAAAAAATATTTTATTTATTTATTCACAAGAGACACAGAGAGAAAGAGACACAGGCAGGGGGAGAAGCAGGTTCCATGCAGGGAGCCCGACATGGGACTCGATCCTGGAACTCCAGGATCATGCCCGGGGCCAAAGGCAGGTGCTAAACCGCTGAGCCACCCAGGGATCTCTGGCCCTATTTTCTGAAAGACAGATACCACATTATAAATATCCTGCAAACTTTTTTTGCAGTCATTTCATTAACTGTACTAAGCACTGAATCAAAAATCAGAAGTCCTTACTGCTTGACCTAGTTCTGCTACAAAACGGCTATGTATTTGTGGACAAATTACTTTCCTTCTCTGAGCTTATTGCATATCTGTAAAAGTAAGGAGGTGGGGGATCTTCAAGTATTCCACTCATAGGTTGGAGTTCTAAATGGAAAAAATGGAAAAAGATGCTTTGATAATTGAGTAGATGCATCTCAAGACCTCTTTTTCTTGAAAATAATCATTTCCCTCAAATGGATTGGTAAGATGGAATTGAGTTCCATCTTGACTCCTTGAAGTAGACATCTTATGGTATGCATGTTATGATGGAGGATCCAGCACCTTTTTTGTACCTCTAATGATCTTACCATTCAAGAGGAGAGCTCCAAAGGTCAGGATTATTAAATAGCTCTCCTGTCATTTAACTGAAATCTAATTATGGACCAATTCCAAAGAGGTCAGCAACAAATGTAATTTATTTGTTAGCCATTATAAATGAGTTTTAGATTAATTCGGATTGCCAAGGAAAATTTGCGTCAAATAAAAATTCATCATAAATTTTATTGGATTTTTTTTTTTGCTGGCAACTATTCAAATTTTCTAGTTCCTAGGTTCATCTGTATAACCGAAGAAGCACAAAGAAAAAATAGATGTCTCATTTAAAATAGTCTGAGTCCTGAGATGTATTTATCTTTTCATCATAGCTCCTCATCTTATATTCCTCTGACCTCCAAAAGCCACCCAAACCACAAATTTTCTAAAGTTACTCCTGACCTATTTCTGCTTTTTCTACAGTACATCTCTTTTGCAATTTAATGACATCATTTTGCAGCCCTGCGGTCAGTGGCCTTGAGCTGAGCACAATGGTCAGTTCATGTGGTGAAAGGGTAAATATCAAAAGATTCAGACCAATTCCCTCTAGCGTTCAATTCATCAGACACAATGAGAATACATAATTAATGGGAAAAACTTACTTCCTCCATGTATCATGGAAACTTAGACATACAAACTTCTAAAACATAAATACTAAGATGTGTATTGGCTATATCAATGTAGTTTTTCTTACAAAAATAATTTCAGAACACATTCCTTCCTCAATTGCTATTTTAAGAAATTTTATCAGTTGGCATCAAGATTAAGGTTAAATGAGATAATATATGGAAAGCCAGGTAGTGCAACATTGGGACTTTTGTACAGGTGTCAGCTCTTGAGGTTTGACACTGAGTTGGGCACTGTTATGAATTATACTCATATCACATTATCTGATACTTACTGTCCCTTAAAATAGATGCTATCATAACTGCATTTTCCTAACAAGGAAATGGAGGCTCAGAGAAGAGTATAAGCCCACAAAGAGCCAGGGAATGGCAGAGCTAGGGTTCATATCAAAGTCTCCTATCGTTCATTCTTTTAACTACCTTACCATGTTTATAATTTCATGGTGAATCTGAAGGAAAAAGAAAGTAGACTGTGGTTTCTTGAAAACTTTGAAATGTTGAATAAGTATTATGCCAAATGGGGGGGGGGATGTTTTTCTTCTTTTAAATGGCATTGTTAGGAATTACTGCATATGTACCTATGATACCTGATTGTCTTGTCTGTAAGCCACCAGCATACCTCATGATCTTATATTGGAACTGATAGGCTGGGGTCTTCCTGGTGGTGTGGTTTAGAGGTGAAGAGAAGTCACTATCAAAAATGTTAGTTCCTTGTCATTGAGAGGTAAAATCTAAAAGGGTTGTGATCTAAGCAAACATCTTTTTGGATAGCAATCACCACTGGCCTTGCCTAGGGAAGAGATTGCATCCATAAGAGGATCCATCTGTGCTGTCTCCTCAAGAAAGGTCACATATTTATCTCCACACAATTTGACATCAGCCATTTGTCAGCCATGGTCACACGTGCTTGCTGTTGCCACGCTTTATCCTTTTAGTCAAAGCAGTGATTCCTTGTTTTCAGAGAGCAACTGTAGGGTGCCAGGTGTTGATATTTTAGAAACAAACAGCAGGAAGGACAGCTGTGGTGGCAGATTTCAATTTTTGAAGTCAAGCTGGTGACAGCATAGTATGCCCAATAAAATTAAAGAGTTTCAGATGTGAAGTCTTTGCATCTCCACAATAACGTATGATTTGTGATGACCTTTCTCAGAGGCACCCCCTCTGGAATTTACCTTGATTCTGTAGCAGGGAGCTTCAAAGAGTGGCTTCAGTAAGGTACTTACACCTCCTGAAGGCTGTCAAAGATCCTTCACATTTTCCCATGTGGAGGCCCTCTGCCATTGTGCCTGCTCTCATCATCATCATTCATCAATACACCCACTTTCGTGTCAATTCAAATTCAATGTGACATTTGCTTTCACTTTCCTTTGTGGGTCAATGTCCTTCTGAGCCTCACAAATGCTGGCTATGGCATAATTATTACTGCTTTGGCTCATAATCATTTGTTGGTTCTGATTTAATTAAAATAATAATTCAAAGTGGTTTTTATGGAATCTTTTGTTTCTCAGGTAAAAGCAGCACAGAGCTAACAAAATTCAGTCCTCTAGATTCTTCAATAAGTGGTTAAATCAGAACCACAAATAAAATGAAATTACAGTTCCCTATAGGAGTAGTAGGACATTACTTTGATATTTTATTAATAGCTCTGTCTAATGGTTTTAGGAAATGCTGTGTTCACATTGGTACCTGATTTCTTTGAGAATCTTATGAAAGCCATGGCCTCTTCTTAGAAAAAGATGCAAATATGTTCAAGGTTTTGTACATATTTTCAGGTTTCCACGGATCCAGAGACAGCTTTACAATGTGTGCTCTAGATCTGTGCTGAGAGATCTTTTTGTGATAAAAAATATTCTCTATCTGTACTATCCAATATGGCAGCCACTAGCTACATGTGGCTATCAAGTAGTTGAAATATAGCAGGTGCAAAAAGTTTTGAATTACATTTTGAATTTAACTCAGTTTAATTTAAAGAGTCACATGTGGCTGGTGGCTACTATATAGGACAGCTAGCTAGCCTTGCGTAAGTCATTCTTCATTTTCCCCAATCTCCCCTAGCTCTAGGTGACCATTAATTAATTTTTTTCACCATAGATTTGCCTATTCTGAACATTGTATATAAATGGAATCATACAGTATGTGATCTTCTGTTATTGGTTTCTTTAGATCATTCTGTAAGTAGTTCTTATAATTCTGTTAAGGTTTATCCATGATGTAGTATCAGTAATACTAATCATGACATATTAGTACTTTATCCCTTTATATTGTTGTTGAATAGCATTGTATTATATGAATAGACCACATTTTGTTTATCCATTTACCAGGTGACCAACATTTGAGGTCTTTTCACTTCTTGGCCATTATGAATGATAATGCCATGAACTACTCATGTACAAGTATTTGTATGGATGTATATCTTAATTCTTCGGTATGTACTGAGAAGTGGAATTGCTAAGCTTTATGGTAACTCCATCCATAATATTTTCAGGAACTGCCAAACTGTTTTTCTAAGTAGCTATACCATTTTATATTCCTACCAGAAAAGTATGAAGGGTGCAATTTGTCCACATCCTCAGCAAGGCTTATTTTAGCATCCTAAAGGGGATGAAATAGTATCTTATTGTAGTTTTGGTTTGTACATCCTAAATAGTAAATGATGCTGAGCATCTTTTCATGTGCTTATTGGCCATTCGTGTATCTTCTTAGGAAAAATATTTAGTCAAGTCCTTTGTCCTTTTTTTGATTGGGTTGTCCTTTTATTATTGAATTATATGAATTCTTTATATGTTCTGGGCAAGTACATATATATATATATGTAAAACTATATAAATGTATTTGTAAATACATTCTTTCATTCTCTGGATTGTCTTTTCACTTTTTGAAGTACAAAAGTTTTGAAGTACAAAAGTTTTTAATTTTAATGAAGTCCAGTTCTTTCTTTTTCTTTCTTTCTTTCTTTCTTTCTTTCTTTCTTTCTTTCTTTCTTTCTTTCTTTCTTTCTTTCTTTCTTTCTTTCTTCTTTCTTTCTTTCTTTCTTTTTTCTTTCTTTCTTTCTTTCTTTCTTTCTTTTTCTTTCTTTTCTTTCTTTCTTCTTTCTTTTTTCTTCTTTCTTTCTTTCTTTCTTTCTTTCTTTCTTTCTTTCTTTCTTTCTTTCTTTCTTCTTTCTTTCTTTCTTTCTTTCTTTCTTTCTTTCTTTCTTTCTTTCTTTCTTTCTGCAATTGGTGTCATATCAAAAAGAAAAGAACGTTGGGGCTCCAGGGTAGCTTAGTTTTTTAAGTATCTGCCTTCAGCTCAGGTCATGGTCCCAGGGGCCTGGGATAGAGCTCCATGTCAGGCTTCCTGGTCAGCGATTAGCCTGCTTTTCCCTCTCCTCCCTGCTCATGCTCTTTGTTGCTACCCCTGTTTCTCTCTCTCTCTCTCTCTCTCTCTCTCAAATAACTAACTAACTAACTAACTAACTAACTAACTAACTAACTAACTAAATAAATAAATAAAATCTTTTTAAAAAAGAAAAAATGTTGTCTGATACAAGGTCATGATGATTTACTCCAATGTTTTCTTCTAACCATTTTCTAGAATTAGCTCTTTTACTCCAGTCTATAATCCATTTTGAGTTCATTTTTATGTATAGTGTGAGGAAGGGGTCCAACTTCATTTTTTGGATGTGGATATCTATTTGTACCAGTACCCTTTCTTGAGAAGACTATTTTTATTTTTCCTGATGTCCCTCTTGTCAAAAACTACTTGATCATAAATATAAGGGTTTATTTCTGGATTCTCAATTCTTTTCTACTGATTTATCTTAGGCTGGTACCAAACTACTGTAGCATTTACTGAGTTTTGAAATTGGAAAGTATGACTTCTACAGCTTTGTTCTTCTTTCTTCTAGATTGTTCTGACTATTCTGTACCTTTTTCATTTCTCTATGGATTTTAGGATGCATCTGTCAATTTCTGTAAAAACAAATTCAGCTGGGACTTTGATAGAACTTTCATTAAATCTGAAGATTAATTTGGGGAGTATTGCCAACTTAACTGTATTGTCTTCTGATCCATGAACAAGAATTCTATATACCCAAATATATTCAATTGAAATTCTTCTCCAGACATCCTTTTTCATTCACTTCAAACTTTTTTATATCCTACTGCTAACATGGAATCATTTTCAAACTCTAACATTATAATGGTATTCATTATGATGATATTATTTTTATGAAACCTCAACTTATTCTTTATTATCTACTCAATACTTTTAATGTGTTTCTATTACATTCCCTGTACTTCACTGAGCATTGACAATTTTAATAATTTTTATCTTTTCTCTCCCCTACCTTTTTTCCTGATTAGCTTAGCTAAAGGAATGTCATTTTGCTGATCTTTTCAAAGAACGAACTTCTAGTCTCAGTCATTTTTTGGCATTATTTTCTAGTCTTTATTTCATTAACTTCTTTATTAATCTCTATTTTTTCCTTCTTCTTGCTTGCTGTAGGTTTAGTTGGCTCTCCTGTTTCTAGTGTCTTAATATGGAAAGTTTATTGATTTGAGATCTTTCTTCTCTATCACTATAGATACTTACAGCTATAAATATCCTTCTGAAAACTCCTTTAGCTGCATCCCATTAGTTTGGTAGGTTATGTTCCTTTTCATTTATCTCAAAGCATTTTCTAATTTCTCTTGTGACATATTTGATCCATTGGTTAATTAGGCATATAGGTTCATTTTGAGGTGTAATTTGGTCCAAAAGATTAATTATAGAAGGGAAAAATGCTAACTTCTCAGCTGCTATGTTTCGATTTTTAAGAAGAGGTCATTTGGACTTAGCAAATAAACACATTCTGTACTCATCATGTTAATTTTCATTACTATACCTTTACACTGCTTCTCAAGTTTTAATATGGACATAAGTCACTTGTGGATTTGGAGTAAGTAGGCTCTATGCAACTGTTTACTCTTTGTGATTAGGTTCAAATGGCCCTTTCTCCCAAACTCCTGTCCTCTGTTCCTCTAGTCAGAGGTGGATATAGGATTTCCTATAACTTCTAATACCTTCCTCATACCTTTTATTTTTTAAGATTTTATTTAGTTATTTATTTGACAGAGAGAGAGTGCCAGAGGGCACGAGTGGGGGGCAGGAGGTGGGAGCAGGAAACAACAGAGGGAGAAGGAGAAGCAGGCTTCTCACTGAGCAGGAGCCTGATGCAGGATGAAGGGCTCTATCCCAGGACCCTGAGATCATGCCCTGAGCTGAAGGCAGATACTTAACTGACTAAGGCTCCCAGGTGCCCTCTTCCTCATACCTTTTGTCTGCACTTGTCCCATTCTTGTAATCATTCTGTATGTATTACTTTCTTCCAAAGGACCATGTGACTAAGGAGATCAGATACACTGTTCCTTTCTGTTTCCTTTATCTCTACTGTTTTGGTTTAGTGTCTGACAGCTCAGATTAGATGCTTATTAACTATCCCCTAAACCAGTAATGAAAGTTAACACTTATTGTGTGTATACAATGGGTCAGCACAGTGTCAGATATCTTGTAGTCATCGTCTCATTTAATCATCAGACTAGCCCTATTTGGAAGGTCCTATTATTATATTCATTTTGCAGATGAGAACTGAAAACTTATCCATACCTATGATCAGTCGAGTTTGTCCTGGCTCACTTAGAAAATTACCTCAGTCTCATTTAACTACACTGGCCAAATCTCCGAGGAACATAATACATGCTATATTTTATTTGTGTGTACTTTGGCAGCCAGTTCAGAAAAAGAAAAACAGCAAAAAAACCTTTTCCTCTTTTGTCTACATGGGACAGGGAGATGGGGTTGCAGCCACATGGATATTGATACTCTAGCTCTGCTCTCATTTTTTCTTAATTGGTCAGTGACTTTATCTCTCATCTTATATCTTGCCTTAGACCCCTCTCTTCCATGTTTCCTCTAAACTGTGAATTTGGGGATGCCTGGGTGGCTCAGAGGTTAAGCAGCTGACTTTGGCTTAGGGCGTGATTCTGGAGTCCCAGGATTGAGTCCCACGTTGGGCTCCCTGCATGGAGCCTGCTTCTCCCTCTGCCTATGCCTCTCCCTCTCTGTGTATCTCATGAATGAATATATAAAATCTTAAAAAGATAAAATGTGAATTTGATTATGTCAATGGTTGAAGTTTTTAGTAACTCATAGTTGCCCTATATTATCCAAATCCACTAGTTCAACTGTAAATGCAGATTGTGAATCCTGCAGGCAATTTGTCTAACATCTCTGCCTGCTATATACTTATGCCACAGTATTTCTGGAATCTAGGCTGACTATCCTTTCCTCAAACAGAACATACTTTACTCCTTCGTGTCTTTGCACAATCTCTTCCCACTGCTCTCAATTGTTCTTATCAACCTGCCCCTTATTCATTCATCCTTCAGGAATGAGTGAATTACTGAGAAATAACTGAGAAATAACCTCAGTCCACCCTGAGCTTTAGGCTTCTTCTTTTTGCACTTGTTTAGGATTATATACATAATTCTGATGCCATAGTTGCCATATTGTATGATAATCTATGTCTCCATTGCTAGTCTGTGAGCTCCTTAAGAGTAAGGAATGCCCATCTTCATATTTCTAGCATCTAGCACAGGACTTATCACTCAACAGATGTGGTTGAATAAACAAATTTGTTCAAAATATAAATGGTTTGGGACGAAGACACCAACTGTTAACCTTATCTACAGAGTTCATTCCCATGCATTCCCAAAGCTCTCCATGTGCCCAGTTTCTGCAGTAAATATCACATCTGCTTTGAATTAGTGTGGATTTGTACATGGGATTGTGAGCTCCTCAAAGGGGCTGGCATTGCAGCACCTTCATCTCTGCAGCTCTCGGCTCACATAGGATATTGTCTTGCACACAGAAACCATTCTGTAAAGATTTGCAGAGCTGAATGAGTTTAAGTAGTTTCTTGGGTTTTAGCTAAGTTATTATAAAGCCTCCCACCACTCTGGGGAAACAATTATCTCCAACACAGGAGTGAAGGATGTATCGCAATGCTGTTTGATGTTTTGTACTCTCACATTCCTATGGCAGGAGAAATCTTCAAACAGATGGGCATACTGTCTATTCTGATTACATTGGTCAAACCTGACACAGATAACAGCAACAGTGAGTGTAAAAAGACGGGAGTCGTTTTAGAAGGCAAAAGTCAATGGAAGAAGTAGTAATGATGTATAGAGGGAAATATATTTCAGTTTAAGACTACATTCCTAATTCCATCCTCTTTTTCTTTTGTTGTATCAGAAATAAATTTGTGGGTGACTATCAGAACATGGCTCTCTTAAATGACTTCTTCACATAGCCGACTCTGGCTATCTCACACTTATTCTTACTCGTCAATCTGCAAATGTTTATTGACCATCAGCTAAGCAGAAAGCACTGTGCTAGGCACCACTAGGACAGAAGATTAGGTAGAAAAAATACAGAATCAGAAAACCTTATTGGGTAGTTTAAAATATCTTCAATATCAAATTTAAGAAAGATTATATGCAAGCAGCAAGATTAATACCAGGCAATATGGGTTTTTAAATTTAAACTTGCTGCTGGATATTGCAAAATCAATGGCTGAGATAATAATTCTAATGGTTATATATTATCAACATTTGCTGCTCTAATTGAAATGAATGCACCTGCTCCTGGGATGAAGACAAATATTAATATGGCCACTGCCTTGTTTGCCAACCTCATCTCCTACCACCAATCACACTCCTCCCCTCCTCCATGCACTTCAGCAGCACTGGCCTTGATTCAGAGTCTTGGACACTTCCTGCTTCCATGATAAAGTTTGCTCATACTGTTCCTTCTGCCTGGAACATTCTTATCTCCCTTCCCCCATTCATATGAGTAATCCCTATTTATCCTTTACATATCAGCTCAATGTCACTTCCTCAAAAAAATGTCACTTCCATGGCTTACAGTTTATATCTTCCTCTTTTTTTTTTTTTTTAAATATATCTTCCTCTTATACACACTCCCTCAGTACCATAATCTCCTTCAGGGTATTTATGGCAGTTGGAATTTTGCTTTTTTAAAAAAAATTCTTGTTCTTTTTTTTCTCATCTGTCTGTCACCTCTTCTAGACTATAAGTTCCATGAAAGTAGGGATATGATTTCTCTGTGTTTACCACTAGCTCCTCAGTGCTCCACAAAAGTGCAGGGATGGCACTCCATAAAAACATTGTTGAATAAATGAATAAAAAATAAGTTGAGGTGTCTTGAAAAATAAAGTTACTCTAGTGATTACTGTTATTATACCAAAGTTTAAAAATGATTCTATTTTAGCAGATAGAGATAAACAGGTGTGA
Source organism: Canis lupus dingo (assembly GCF_003254725.2). NCBI lineage: Eukaryota > Metazoa > Chordata > Mammalia > Carnivora > Canidae > Canis > Canis lupus. The sequence goes on along the minus strand of NC_064262.1, from coordinate 24,777,684 downwards.
AATGAAGGACAGAAAAAAGCTATGGACAAGATTGTTGGAAAAAAATCTCAGATGACTATATTCAAAGATACAGATTCAATGTGAATTCTGAAAACATGAAGAATGATAGACAAGATGCCTTATATACAAAGGTAATTGATAAATTATAAGAAGCTTCTCCAAAAGCTGTGATGGTAAGAAAAATATGGCCACAGATATTTCATGCTCTAATGATAAGGAAACAAAAACAGGCAAATCATCTTCACATTTATGGTAGAAATGTAGACTTTTCCAGGATTGAGTCAGAGACCCAGAAAATATAACTACTTCAGAGATCAGTCAATCAAAACTGTATCTGAATCCACCCTGGAGACTTCACCAATGTGAACTATGAACTAAGCACATAAATTATGTATCCAAGAGTGAAGTGATGGTGTGAGTATGTGGAAATGAAAAACTGTGATTAATACATACATCAAAAATTAGAATGCTTTGCCAGTTGGTGATTTGCCTTAATCTCCTCTCCCTGAGAGCTCATGTTGCAAAAGATGCCAGTTGTTCAATTTGACACCACCATTTGTTTTTGGTGGACCACCTAGAATTGGGCCTTAGACTCCATTCTGCATTGAAAGAAATAAGGAAATGGCTTCTTTCTTAGCCTCAAAGAAACCATTGAGCTGCCATATGATATGCATGGCCAGGTGAAATACTTAAGTTCATAACTAAACTCTCCTTTATGAAAACAGCCTGTAGAAAACTCTTGGCTAGGAGTGGGGTAGGTGTTTTCCAAAGGTGACTTCCAAAATCTACAAGGACCTAGCACAAAAGAACCTGGTTCCCTCCTTAATAAAGGAATCCCTTAACAGAATAGGCTTGTATTCTGATAAGCTAAACATTGTTTACCTCTGCTTACCAAAAGGAAGCAGTTTGGGGGATTGCCACAATGTGAAGTTCCCAGACCCATGGGAACTGCTTGCTCTGAAAGAACATTCCAAACTGTTTTCTCTGCTTCCGTTCATCTTTATCCTCCATCGCTTCCTAATTCCTGGTACCATGTGTTTTCCTGGCTCTGTTAAGTGGTAGGCTCTTCTGCAACATGACTCTTGTGAAGAGCCCATGATTAATTATGGAAGAGACTAAAGCTTGGATAATCAATTGTGCAATGCACCTGTTCATAACCAATTTCATGGTTGTTCTCACCCTCTTAATGGCACATGGCCAAGTTCTTCAAGGCCTTTGGTAAATCTGAACATGTGGGGTCTATACAAAGTCCTCTGGGCATAATGTTAGTGGTAACAGAGAGTTACTTGGCTATACAATACTTACTAGAATGACAGAGAACCTCTTTTTTTTTAAAAGAAAATTTGGCAATATTCACCAAGCATTAGGAAATGTTCATAGCTTTTGACACAGCATTAACAGTTTTTTGTAAAAACAACTCTAAATAAATAATCCATATACTGAGAAAAACTATATACACAAATACAGGTATTGCTGCACTTGTGTAATAGCAAAGAAATAGAAACAAATCAAATGGGAAACAGAGGAATTGTCAAGTAAAATGTGCTATCTCCACTTGTGGAAATTAAATCCATCATCAATGGCAGTTATCAAGATGAGGAAGCAAAATGAAAAAAAAATCACTCATGACTAATGTGAAAAATGGAATAAAAATTTAAATGTAATTTAAATAGAAACTTAAATATATATGCAAATTATAAATAATAAAATGTACACACATAATTATAATAAAATGCAAGCAGAAGGCACATTAAATTGTCCCAGGAGACTTTTTAAATTGTGGAATTGCTAGCTGTTTTAATCTTCATCTTTATTTTCTAAATGTACAGTCTTGTGTGATTTTTTTAAAGAGCATTTTATAAAGATATAATTAATGTACTATAAAATTCATTCTTTTCCAGTGTACAATTCAGTGGTTCTTAGCACATTCATAGAGTTGTGCAACTACTACCACTATCTAATTCCAGAACATTTTCATAAGGCCTAAAAGAAACTTGGTACCCATTTGCAAGCATTCCCCATTTTGCCCTCCCACTAGCACTTAGCAACTAATCTCCTTTCGATCTACATATATTTGCCTATTTTGGAGATGCTGTATAAATGAAATCACACAATACAGACCTTTGTGCTTGGCTTCTTTCACTTAGCATAACGTTTTGAAGGTTCAAGTTTGTATCACGTATACAATACTTAATTCCTTTCATGGCTGAATAATATTCCATTATATTGCTACAACGCATTTTATTTATTTATTTTTCAGTTAATGAATATTTGGGCTGTATCTGCTTTTGGCTATAATGAATAATGCTGCTATGAACAATCAACTCAGGTGATTATTTTTATTTATTTTTGTTTTATTTATCATTGGTATATATTTAGGGGTAGAACTGCTAGGTCATATAGAAACTCTATGTTAACTTTTGGTGAACTGCCAAACTCTTTACTAAAGTAGTGGCACCATTTTACAATCCCTGCCAGCAATATGTGAAGGTTCCAATTTCTTCACATCCTTGGCAACACTTGTTATTGTCTTTCCTTTTAGCCATTCTACTGAATGTAAAAGGATATCTCATTGTCATTTTGAAATGTATTTCCTTAATGTTTAATGACGTTGAGCACTTTTTCACATGCTTATTGTGCAGTTGTATGTTTCTTTGGAGAAATGTCTATATAAATTCTTTACCCATTTTGGGGCAAAGGTTATTTATTCAGTTTTATTGTTGCATTGTAAGAGGTCTTTTTATATTCTTGATGCAAGTCCCTTATCAGATATATGATTTGCAAATATTTTTTCCACTCCATGGGTTATATTTTCACTTTCTTCATAATGTTCTTTGAAGCCCAACTATTTTTAATTCTGATTTATTTATCTATTTTTCCCTTGTTACTTGTGTTTTTGATAATATATCTAAGAAACCATCACCTGATACAAGGTCTTAAAGATTTACTCCTATGTTTTTTTTCCTAAAGTTCTTATAATTTTAGCTCTTAAATTTAGGTACGCCATACATTTTTATTTAATTTTTATGTATTATGTGAAGAAGGGGTCCAACTTCATTCTTTTATATGTGGATATTCAATTGTCCCAGACAGTTTGTTGAACAGATTTTCTTGGCACATTTGTCAAATATCAACTGACCATAAATTAAAGGGTTTATTTCTGAATTTTCATTTGTATTTCACTGATCAGTAATGTCTATCCTCATGAAACAGCATACTGTTGTGAACACTGTAGCTTTTTTTTCTTTGAGAGACTGAAAGAAAGCACGTGTATGGCAGGGGGAGGGCAGAAAGCGAGGGAGAGGGAGGAGAGAGAGTATTAAGCAGACTCCACACTGAGCATGGAACCTGAAGCAGGGTTCAATCTCACAATCCTGATATCATGACCTGAGTTGAAACCAAGAGTTGGACACTTAACTGACTGAGCCACCCAGGCACCCAAACATTGTATCTTTATAGTAAGTTTTGAATTTATGAAATGTGAGTTCTCTAACTTTGATCTTTTTAAAGATTGCTTTAGCTATTCTGAGTCCTTGTATTTTAGGCAAATTTGAGAGTAAGTTTAGCAATTTCTGCAGAAATGGCAGCTAAAATTTTGATAGGGATTCCAGTCAATCTATAAATCAGTTTACTACCTGAGCAATATTAAGTCTTTTGATCCATCAGCCCAGAGGTTTTTTTTTTCCATTTTTTTCATTTTTCTGAATTTCTTTGAATGATTTCTTGTAGCTTTCAGTGTACAAGTTTTTTACTCCTTTTGGTAAATATATTCCCGGACATTTTTATTCTTTTTGATTCTATTATAAAAGAAACTGTTTTCTTAGTTTCATTTTTGAATTATCCATTGTTAGTAGATAGAAATACAATTAATTTTTGTATTTTGTTCTTGTGTTCTATAACATCACTGAACTTCTTTAATATGTGATTTTAAAATCAAAATGAACCATCTAAGAAGAAGGGAGATTTGAGACCCCTTAAATCTTACACAAAGGATGTGGGTACTGTAGGAACCATCATCTACAAGTATGTTGCCTGCTGGCATGAGAAGTAAGTGGGAGCCCAGGAACCTTATTGTGGTGGCCCGATGGTACACTCAACTAGTGTGTCTAGAAATAGTGGATAAAAAGATAATATAACTTGTGTTATGGATTGAACTGTTTGTGTCCCCCTCAAAATCTATCTTGAAGCCCTAATTCCCAATGTGATGGTATTTACAAGTGGTGCCTTTGGAAGGTAATTAGATTTAGATGAAATCATAAGGCTAAAGCCCCCTTGATGGGCTTAATATCTTTATTAAGAAGAGACCATGTTATTTCTCTGCTATGTGAGGAATGAGAATGTTGTAGCCATACAATGAGAAAGTGGCCAACTCCAAATGAGGAAATAGGCCTTCACTGGACATTGAATTTGGACTTCCCAATCTCTAGAAATATGAGAAATAAAATGTTGTTTAGCTACCCAGTCTATGTTATTTTATCATAGCAGCCAGTACTAACAAATTGTTAGTGTATGGCTGAAATTGTAAGAAAGAAGGGCAAATCCCCAAGTTGAAAAAATAAACAACACAGAGTCCAGAGTATCAAACTGTCAGGCAAGTGAGATGACCCTGCACCAGCCCTGAAAGATTCCTGGGCTACTGGGGCTCTCATTTGGCTGTTTATGCTATAGGAACAGAAAATGAGACCTGCGACTTGATAAGGAAGGAAGAGAGAGGCAAGACTCTCAATAAAACTGGGCCTTCCAACAGTAGGACTCTGATGCAAATAGAACAGATGATCACTACCCCAGCGCAAGGAAGTAACAAGGGAGCTTATTTCTGTACCTTGGCTTTAACTGGGAAAAAGTAAAATTAAATTTTCCTGAGATAAATCAGAACTCTGAATTTGTACTCCTTGTGGCTTTTAGAGTCAAACTATATATGACTCAAATATAACAGGAACCCTACCAAATGAGAAAATAATAGAAACTTGTATGGTCAAGTGATACTCCTGGTCTGCCTGAGAAGGGACCATAACACCCACCTTGAAATGACATTTTGGTTACCCAGACCACTACATGGAATTTACATACACATACATAAAACAATCTATAGATAATACAAATACATAGCCATACCTAACAAAACATAAGAAAAAATGATCCATCCTGAGCAAGAATCAGCAAACAAACAAAAACCACCACAAAAACGAAACAGAAGGATTAGAACCATGGGGACTTCTGATAAGGCTACTATAGGATAAAGTAAATCAAATATATTGAAAATGAATTCAGGGATAAAACAAGGAATAAAAATCAAAAGGAAAGCATAATGCACAAAGAAACACCAAGAATACAAGAAAAATAACCCAGTTAAAGACAGGAGAGTAGACTCCTAACAATATGGAGAGAGCAGTGGGTGGAAGGAGAGAAAAGCCATCTAGGCTTATGAAAATGTATCTCTTTCTCAGCAGTCATGTTTAAGTTTGAAGGTATTAAGAAACACAATGTGCTTTTTTGTAAATGGCATCATATTTAAATACTGATGCTCTTCTCCAAATAACTCAAACAGCTGTATTTTTTCAACCATTAGCAATGAGTTCTATAATTAGACCGTCATAATAGAACCTGGATCAGAAGTCAAAAATGGGTAATCAGGTGTCACAATCACTTAGTTCCTCATGATTTGGACATCACATATGACTGAGAATGTCTCCTCACCCCTTTTAATGGCCCAGTTCACCTCAGTTCTGAATATCACTGGCTGAAACCATTCTATTCCTACCTTGCTACTTTCTATTCTGGAAATTAAACAAGGCATAGATGGTGCTCTATTTTTGAGTAGCTTCCTCTTTTAGAAACTGGTACCAAGTCTCCCAACTTGGAAACATATTCAGGTTTCCATTTCAGTATTTTTGTATTTTTGCAACTGATGGAATTCTTCAATGACAGTGATCTGTGTACAGTGATTTATAACCCCTTTTGGCTATTCAGGTCGTTGTCACACATGTCAGTAAATCTGACTTTTTTTTCTTTTACTTTTTTTTTGTACTGTGAATGCTACCACCTTGTTTCTTATATTCTCTTTCCTTTCAAAGTCATTCCAGTCATTTACTTTCTGTTCCAATTAAAAAACAAAAACCGAAAGGACACAAATGCTGGCTATTCTTCAAGAAACTTGTAGTTTCTTATAAATGCATGGAATGTATTTTTCATTTAGAGAAAACCTAAATTTCCAAGTGTTTATTACTGGACAAATCTTAATCCATAAACAAGATTCTCAGCATTTACATTCTCACATTATTTTTCTTAGAAATGTCCCTCTAACAATTCAAATTAATAGATCCTCAGAATTGGTTTCATTATACTTTAAATGAAGACAAAATATATTCTTTCTCCTTAAAAGACATTAAATTCCCTAAGAGTTACAATCTATACTTTTTTTTCCCCCAGATCTTGGTGATTTTCTTATTTTAAAATAAGGCACAGAAGCTAATTGTGTGCCAATGATCAAGCCCATGAGGGTTGAGTATTTGCTATCTGGAGCTAGATTTCTAAAGAACATTTTTGCCCATGGGGCACGCAAGTCAGGCGTTAGGGATCGTTTAGCAACTTGTCCCTACTTTAAAATCATTAGAAGTCACTAAGCTTTCTACTCACAACTGAGTCTTTTCTTTAATCCAACAAGAAGTGGTCCTATTCTGTCAGAGAAGGGCCTGGGTCCTCATGAATCACTTCCTTTGTTTGGCCTATGAATGCATCTGTTGGACCAACTGGTTTCAGACTGTAAAAATAGGAGCACCTGCATAATTATGCTAAAACAAAATGTAGTTGCTTCAATTCTCCATTTAAAAATAACCTGTATAAAAAACTTCCAGAACGATGAAGAGTAAAATCCTCTGAAAATATGTTCATTATAAAACCAATGAGAACACTGGCAAAAAGTGTTCAAAATCAAATTTTCAGAACTCTGGAAATTAACCAAAGGCTTGCAACAATTCAAGGAGCATTTATGCAAGAAGAATGGTGGATGCTTAATTAAGAATATTTTATCTTGCTTCATCCAACCCCCACCTCGGACCAGTTCAACAGTAGCCTTGAAAATTAACAGCCTCACAACTAAGGTAACTGTGAAAATCTGTAGCATAGCAGTCACTGGAGGGGATAGAAAGGGTTTAGAACTTCCCAAATCCTCATTCCTAGAGAATTTTCTATATCTGACCTGCCTGGCATCTTCCTGAGAATCCCCACTTCCAGAACTCTTATTTATTTGACCTGACTCAGAGCTTGCTTAATGCAAACAGCCTTAGCCCAGAAGCATTTATTGAAACAATCAGTGGTAATTGTTCAACATTACAGCTCTCTGAGGTGAAGGCATCAGTTGGAGCAAACAAAAGAATGACCAAAAAATGTAAAAGGAAAAACAGAAGAATGAGATGTTTCTTGGGGGTTTTAAAGGGTTCCAATATAATTCTAGGAGATCTAGAAGGCCACATATATGTTTAAGGCTGTACTTCTGCACAGAAGAAAACCTCAGAAGACCCTATTCTCTCATCTCTAGTTGACCTTGAGGCTCTTCACAAACAGGAAGTGAAGGTTCAAACAAGGTTGTTCATTGCTTGCTAGAGCATTGAAGGCATGCCCCAGCAAGCATACAGAGCCCCTCAGCAAAGGCTGTGAGATTTGTTTGTTTAAAGAAGTTAAGAGAATTTCTATCTAATCATTAACTGACTACTAAGTTAACCGAGAGAGATTTTTAAAAAAATTTTATTTATTATTTATGATAGTTACAGAGAGAGAGAGAGAGAGAGGCAGAGACACAGGCAGAGGGAGAAGCAGGCTACATGCACCGGGAGCCCGACGTGGGATTCGATCCCGGGTCTCCATGATCGTGCCCTGGGCCAAAGGCAGGCGCTAAACCGCTGCGCCACCCAGGGATCCCCGAGAGAGATTTCAGTGGCCACATATAACAAAGAATACAAACTTCGTAGCATTAGTTCCAAAAATTACTCAACAAACAACAACAACAGAAAGAACAACAAATAGTAACAAGCAAAGTCTCCAAAAAGAGAGAGTTGCCACATTACATTACTCAAAGCATCCAGTTTTCAACAAAAAACTTTATGACATATAAAGTAATAGAAAAGTATGGCTTATACATGGGGGGAAATGTCACTAAAAATAGTCTTTAGGAAGATAGTGGACTTGCAAGACAAAAGGTTTAACTCAGCCAATCCAAATAAGTAAAAAACAGTATCCAAAGGACTAAAAGAAATTATGTGGATAGTGTCTATCAGACAGAAATTATCAATAAGGACAGAAAAATCATTTTAAAAAGAAAGTAGAAATTTTGTAGTTGGAAAGCACAAGAATAAATTTTTAAAAATCACTAGAAGAATTTGGGCAGTCCGGGTGGCTCAGCGGTTTAGCGCCGCCTTCTGCCCGGGGCCTGATCCTAGAGTCCCGGGATCAAGTCCCACGTCAGGCTCCCTGCATGGAGCCTGCTTCTTCCTCTGCCTGTGTCTCTGCCTCTCTCTCTGTGTGTCTCTCATTAATAAATAAATAAAATCTTAAAAAAAAAAAAGAGTCACAGGGACCAGTAGCATACTGCCATGTGTACCAATATATGCATAATGGGAATCCCTTAAGGAGAGACGGGAAAGAAATGGATAGAAAGAATATCTGAAGAAATAATGAATACCTCCCAAGAGGTATTCCCAAGAGAATACCTCCCAAGTTTGATGAAACATGTTAGTTCATACACTCTAGAGGCTCAATGAATCCTCAATAAAATAAACTCAAAGACATACACACTTGGTATGTCATGGTCTATCAAAAGCCAATGACAAAAGTGAAAAACATAAATTGTCAAAAGATAATGACAAAAAATTTTGAAAGTAACGAGAAGTGATTCATCAGAAATAAACAATTCCTAGTAATAGCTGATTTTCATCCAAAGCAATGGAGTCCAGAAGGCAGTGGGAATTCATACTCAAAGTGCTGCAAGAAAAAGACTGTCAACCAAGAATTCTATATCTGACAAAATTATCCTTTAAAAAAAAAAAAAAAACGAAGACATCAGACTTTTTAAGTGTTGGAATTCCTTGCTAACAGACCTACAAAAAATCCTAAAGGCAGTACTTCAGGCTGGAATGAAGGGATACCAGACAGCAGGTTGAACCTACAGGAAGAAATGGAGAGCACCTAACTACATAGATGAATATAGAAGACAGCCATGAATGAATTATAAAAGTGTGTTGATTGGCTTATCATGTATGAAGATGTGATTTTTATTACAATAATAGCACAGAGGAGCAGGGAGGAAATGCTGCTATAAAAGAACAAAATGTTGTATGCTATTGAAATTAAATTTTTATTATTCCAAACTAGATTTTTATGTTAAGATGCTAATTATAATTCAGGGCAATCACTAAGAAAATTAGGCAAAACACATAATGAAAGAAATAAAAAATTAAAATGGTACACTAGAAAATATCTATTTAACACAAAATAAATCATTAATGGACAAATAGTGAAGTATAAAAGGACATAAAACATATGGAGAGTAAATAACAAAATAGCAGATGTAAATCTCATCGTATCAATAATGATATTAAATATAAATGGGCTAAATGCTCTTATTAAAAAGCAGAAACAGGAACAGGAAGAATGGACAAAACATTATAATCCATCTGTATGCTGCTTATGGGAGAATGGCTTTCAAAAAATGAATAGGTTGAAAGCAGAAGGAAGAAAAAGATATATCAAGCTAACAGTAATAAAAAACATTATTGGGGTTATAGTATTAAAGTAAGTGTTTAATATAAAAAAATATTTTATGACAAAAAAATGTTATTATAGGGGCACCTGGGTGGCTCAGTTGGTTAAGCGTCTGCCTTCAGCTCAGGTCATGATCCATGATCCTGGGGACCTGGGATCAAGCCCCACATCTGGCTCCCTGCTCAGGGGGGAGTCTGCTTCTTTCTATCACTCTGCCCTACTCCCCATCCCTTGCCCACTCACACTTTCTTGCACACATGCTCGCTCGTTCTCTCTTTCAAATAAATAAATAAAATATTTTTTAAAAAGCAACTATAGTGCTTGCTTCAGCAGCACATATACTAAAAAGCTACTATAGAGCAAGGACATTTTATAATAATGAAGTGATCAATTAATCAGCAATACATAACAATTGTAAACATAATATGCATCTAACAAAAGAACCTTGAAATAGATGATACAAAAAGTGGCAGAACTGAAGGGAGTAATGAATAATTCCATGATAATATTGCAGACTTCAGCTCTTCACTTCCAACAATGAATAAAACAACTAGGAAGAAGACAGAGAAGGAAAAAGAAGACTTGAAAAACACTATATCAAACTAGGACTGTCAGACACCATGCAACATTTCACCCAAGAACAGGAGAACATACATTCTTCTGGAAAGCACATGAAACATTTCCAGGATTAACTGTGTGTTAGGCCATAAAAAAACCTGAGTAAATCAAAAAGGTTTAAAAGTATGTTCTCTAATCACAGTGCAATGTAATTGAATCAATAACCCAAGGACATTTTAGAAGTTAATAAATATGTGGTCATTAAACAACACAGTCTTAAATAGACAATGGATCAAAGAGGAAATCACAGGAAAACTAGAAAATACCTTCAGAAGAACAAAAATGAAAACCCAACAATACATGAAATGTACTTAACAGGAAATTTAGAACTGTAAACGCCTTATTAAAAGAGAAGGCAAGTCTCAAATCAGTAATCTAACCTTGTATATTTAAAAAAATTAAAAAAAAAAACGTTAAGACAAGCAGAGGGAAGTAATTAATAAAGATTAAAGTGGAGATGTATGAAACAGAGAATGGAAAAACAAATCAACAAAACCAAAAGTTGGCTCTTTAAAAAGACAAGCAAAAATGACAAGCCTTTAGCTAGATTGACAAAAAAAAAAAAAAAAAAAAAAAGAGAGAGAGAGAGAGAGAGAGAGAGAGAGAGAAAAGACTCAAAATACTGTATTGGGAATAAAAGAGGGACAACATTACCACTCTTAGAGAAATAATAGGAATTATAAAGGAATACTATGAACAACTTTACACCAACAAATTAGGTAACTTAGATGAAATAGAATAATTCCTAGGAAGACACAAACTACTGCAATAGAAGTAGACACAAACTGAAGCAATAGAAAACCTGAAGGGTAACATAACAAGAGAGAGAATTAATAACCCAATAATTTAATGTGAAAAACTAAGGCTCAGATAGCGTTACTGGTGATATCTACCAGATGTTTAAGGAAGAATTATCACTGATATTCACAAACTGTTCCAAAAAATAGAAGAAGAGAGAACACATCCCACCTCATTTTATGTGGACAGCATTACCCGAATACCAAAACCAGATAATGATATGACAAGAAAACTATGGACCAATATCCCTTAAGATTTAAAAATGGAAAAATCCTCAACAAAAAACTAGGAAACCTAACCCAGCTAGATATAAACAAGGATTATACACCACAACAAAGTGCAGTTTATCCCCCCAGGGATGGAAGATAATTCAACATGTGAAACATCAGGGTAATACACTATATTAATAGAATAAAGGACAACACTCACATGATCATCTCAAGAAACACAAATATTTTTTTAATTTTTATTTATTTATGATAGTTACAGAGAGAGAGAGAGGCAGGCTCCATGCACCGGGAGCCCGATGTGGGATTTGATCCCGGGTCTCCGGGATCGCGCCCTGGGCCAAAGGCAGGCACCAAACCGCTGCGCCACCCAGGGATCCCAAGAAACACAAATATTTGACAAAACTCAACACATTTTCAGGATAAAATATTGAACAAACAAGAAACAGGAGGCAATTTCCCCAATATGATAAATACTATCAATGAAAAAGTAACAGCTAACATTATACCTAATGGTTAAAGAATGCTTTTACACTAAGATCAGGAACAAGACAAGGATGTTCATTCTTGACACCTTTACTCAATATTGTACTGGAAGCTTTAGTCAGGGCAATTAGGCAAGAAAAAGAAATACAAGATAATTCAAATTAAAAAAAGGAAAAAGTAAAAATATCCCCATTTGTAGATCACGTGACCTTATATATAGAAAATTCTAAGGAATTCATTAAAATTTTATTAGATCTAATAAGTGAGTTATAAAGGCTGCAGAATACAAGCTCAATTAAAAAAATTAATTATGTTTATATGCACGAGTAATGAACAATTATAAAATAAACCACTATATTTATATTGGCATCAAAAATAATAAAATACTTAGAAATACATTCTTTAAAATATTTATTTTAGAGAGAGTGTGAGAGTAAGTGGGGGAAGGATAGAGGGAGAGGAAGAGAGAGAATCCTCAAGCACAATCCCCATGAGCATGGAGCCTGACTTGGGGTTTGATCCCAGGACCCCAACAAATTAGTTGCTCAACTGACTGAGCCACCCAGGCACCCCTATACTTAGGAATAAATTTAATAAAAGAAGTGTAGAACTTAGCACTGAAAAAACCATAAAATATTTTTCAAAGAAATTCAAGAAGACTTAAATAAATGGAAACACATCCCGTGTTCATGGATCACAAGACTTACTACTAAGATGTCAAGACTTTCCAAACTGATCTAAAAATTCAATCTAATCCATCTGTTGCAACTGTTGCAACTGCAAAAATGGACAAGGAGATCCTAAAGTTCATATGGAAATGCAAGGGACACAGAATAGCCCAAATAATCTTGAAAGCAACAATATTTTGTGGTTATGAAATGTTCTGAAATTAATGGTCATAGTTGTACTCTGTGTACATACTTTAAAAACCACTGATTTTTACACCTTAGAAGTTTGAATTTTTTGGCATGTGAAATATATCTCAAAAAAGCTGTTTTTAAGAAAACCTGTGACAGATAGAGCAGTCTAAATGTATTGATCATGGGGAATTTAGTTTGCTTTCCCCCTATTTCTTTCACAGTAAGAGATGTGCAAGTATTTATACTTTACTTGGAATCATTTATCAAGAGTTGTTTTCTTGAAAATAATATTCAATGTCTGAATTCAGGGTAATTGGTCAGTGAAGAAATGGGTGTTTCTAAGGATGTTTTAGTTTGGCCATAACGAGCAACATTCACTAGGTGTGATCATTTCTGGCTTTGTAAATGTTCAATGAAACAATGATTTTAAGGATCTTTACAAAAATTATAAGAGGTCTTCTGATCGCCAAATGTCCGGTATATGATATGACCTTATCAATAGAAGGTCAGTATTGTTACAAGTAGACCAGCTGTCAAGGTTTTTAACCCTCTTGGTTAAAATCAAGAAAGCACATGCAAGCATCTTCTTTATTCTTTTATGCCAGATGTTGGTCTTCGTAAGATCAGCTCATCTGGATTCCTAAATTATGGATTGCTGACTTTCAAAACCCTAGGCTAACAAGTTTCCAAGGATAAGTAATGAAATAAATATTTCACCATGAAGAGCTGCAGGCCTCGAACACTAATGCTAATTTCAGATTCCATTTCCCTGTTTGCTTTCTTTTTGACTTCTTAGATTAAGTAGATGTGAAAAAGAAGAATGAGGGGAAAAAAAGCCTAAGGCTATTTGAAGAAACCAGTTATCACATATTGAAAAATCTTTTTAAGGTGCCTTATGTCTTTTGGAGAAATTATTGAAAGAAAAGTGTTTTGCATACAAAATTTATAGTGGAAATAAACCAATAATCAGGAGTTAGCCATTTATTTTAGCTCTTGATCTTTAGTAAAAATGGTACTGACTTTGAGATAATCCACCCAAACCCCTTTTTTGAGGACAACCGGCACCAGGATCAGAATTGCCTCATAAGACATAAAATTATCTATCAGGAATACCATCTGTATCAGCTAAGGCTAGTGGTGGGGTACATAATCTCAGGAATGAAGCCTGGAATATATATATTCATATATAAATATATATATTCAAATATAAAGTGTGGTATATGTATATATTACCTTATGTGGTAGACGCCATTGTGTCCTTTTTAAAAAGAAAGAAATTGAAGTTTAGGGGGACTTATTAACTAACTCAAGGTAACCAAGTCAGTAAGGTTTTTCTGAGATTTGCACCAGGATATGAGCTTCTAAAGCCCATGCACTTGACCATAATCCTACATTGCCTCCTCAAATTAAAAACAATCTATCATCCAAATAAAAATGGATAGCATGCAGTGAAGACCACTATTAAAAGGACAAAGGCAGAGCATCCTTCATTTGCTTGCCTTTTCCAAGTAACTATGAGTACTGTGTACAATATTCTTTCTTTCCACAAGTATGTATTATGTGCCTACCGTGTGCTTGAAACATACTCTTCAAACCTGTGTTTTAATTGAATGGAAAATTGAATAGGGTGAGAAGTCAAGAGAAAGTGGATTGCATCATTTTAACTATTTTGAGTAAGAACTTTAGCTGGACTTCAAGATAAGAATCTTTTTTGCAGGGATCCCTGGGCTCAGCGGTTTGGCGCCTGCCTTTGGCCCAGGGCGTGATCCTGGAGACCTGGGATCGAGTCCCACATCAGGCTCCTAGCATGGAGCCTGCTTCTCCCTCTGCCTGTGTCTCTGCCTCTCTCTCTCTATGTCTGTCGTGAATAAATAAATAAAATCTTAAAAAAAAAAAATCTTTTTGCAGATAGGTTTATTACCAACTGCCAAACAAACATATTGATAAGCAAAATAGTCATTTCTGTATCATAATGATTTTTACATATAAATGTCCTCATGTTCACTTGGGTTGTTACCTAAACATGAATCGTTTTCGGCTCACTTTTTTTTTTTTTTTTTGGCTCACTCTTAAAGGACCGCTATTGGTCTTCTGATAGCATGTTAAAGGCAGTCACTAAAAAGAGGTTGATAAAAAAATAATAATAAAATAAAAAGAGGCTGATAGCATTAGCCAATTCTCCTGCAGAATACCAGCTAAAAGCAAACTGGATACTTGACAACCTTTATTTTGACCATTTTTGTTTTTCTCTATTTCAATTCCTGATAAATGTAAGAGGAAAAATTCTTGGCCCAAACTCGAGCCTGAAAAGATGGAAAGTGCTTTGTGGTGAAACAGGAACAGAAATAATTCACTTATCCTCCTTACAACCCTCTACAGCTTGGAAAACTTCTCACGCACACAGCGTAAGAAATCCAGCTTTTATCTGACAAGCTGTTTAAGAAGTTTGACCTCTGGCTTTCTTTACATTGCTGGAACTTAACTTTTTCATGTAGTAAGTGTCCAGCACATTTTTTTTTCATGCAAATTTTCTTGTCAAAACTACAAACGGACATTTGATCAAAGGTCAGCCCTCCTTCGTATTCCTGTTTGATAAAGAAATTTCTATTTCATCTTTGGCTGTCGGACCAGTTTAAGAACGTGTTACCTGCCAGAGAAATTACTGATGCATTTCTTCCCAGTCCTCTTCAAAGTTTTCCCGCCTCCCCTCATTCTCTTCCTTTAAATTTAATGGGTGTTTTAATTTGAATATATTTTCACTTTTTTAATGGGGTACTTAAGTTAGCTGCAGAAGGAATCAAAGTTTTGCTTGTTAACTGAGGTTAAGTTGCTGATAGAATAATCCTTAACCTTTTTTATCAGCTGACTTAGGACACAGGGTAAAACTTGTCGTTAGATATGCCTAAAGAAGGTAAGTTGTTACCTGGAGCTAGACAAGGACTTTGGTCTCTCCAAATACTCTTTTTGTCTTTATTTCAGATAAGAAAAAGTAAAACAATAAGGATATTCTTAGTTTCTATAAATATGCTATTATTCTGCAGTCAATTCACACTGCAAGCTCAAGTTGAGCTCAAGTTGAGTTTACAAAGAAGCCGTTTAATCATTTAGGGCATGGGAGTTATGGAAGGGAAGGTTAACGATGTGATCCTGCTCGATGGGCAAAATTCCACTTGAATTTTCACAACTGTCTCAGCTAGTGGTAGGTGGTGTAGAGCCTTGAAGACTTAAGTTGTTAAAGCAGAGCTATTGACAAATTATATTGCAGAAGCAACACTGTAATGATCATGGCTGAAGAGAAAAAGCTCTTGATTATAACAAAACTTCAGACAAAGAAGAAATCACTGAGTGAAAATTGGGTGAACTAAGTGACACTGTGCCACGTAGGATACATCACTGCTTACAGGGACAATGACCCCTGGAAAAAGACACTTTGAAAGGAGACAGATGGGTTTGAACCCCAATTTTGCCAAATCCTAGGTATTTATAAATGAGTTTTCTGTGAGCCAACCAGCTCATTTTTAGGATGAAGATAAAGTTCCTTATGTAGGAGAACTCAGTAGATTCTATTCCTTTCTCTTTTACATATAATAAATATATTTTTATGTAGTAGGTACGTATAAAGCAAATACGGTAATAATGTTGTGGGAAAGGTAGGTGAAAGATTTGTCTTCTTTATCCATGTAAGAAAGGGAAAATGAGAGAGGTTAACTGACCTGCTCAGCATTCCAGAGCTAGGACATGGGTCAAGCCTTCATGCTCAGACCTTCTCTGTCTCTAAGTCAACAATCCCTCTATTAATAGAAACTGGCACAGAAGGACTTTAAGAATTCCTGTGCAATGAGGACTCAGAAACCCTTCTCCAACAAAATACCATGGTTTGTTTACTTATTCAACATCCATTCTAGAAGTTTCATCCATTTAGGTGGAACCTCATGAAGCAAGGTGTTTTTGGTCCTGTTCAGTCTTTCTGATTATGAAAATCAGTGCACCAAAGAGAAACCACTTCCCTTTAGGGAAAGGACAGTGTCCTTATATTTTGTCCCCGGGATTCTAAAACCCTCTGCTTGCTACCTAAATACACCACCTAAATGCTTTTAAACAGATCCAAAGGATACTCTTAGGAAGTACTCTAGTCAGTCTCAAGGCAGGGTGGCAGGCAGAGACCTGATGGACTCACATCCCAGCAACTGTCGAGAGCTCAAATCCCTTATTTTTGTCTTTCAAAGCTCAGGAATATAGAGGGACTTCTGTTGCACACCACAATATCCCTTTCTTCCTTTTCTGCTTGCCTCACTTATGCCTCCATGCCACCATGGCGTTCCCTATATACCCTCATCCCCCCACCACCTAGAGGATCTTGCTTTTCTTTTCCACAATATTCCCTTTAGCCCTTTCTCTGTCCTTTATTATGTAGATTTACAAGGCATCTTTTCTCTCTACAGAGTGTTAAGTAGGGAGAACACTACCTATAATTCTGGGATTCTCTTCTTCATGAGCCAGGAGTGTGGGGGAAGGCTGAGAAAAAAGTCCCTTCACACAAGATTGATACAGCCCTTCTGTGCTGCTATATGCATCAGATCTAATTCTGTGAATAAGAAGGAAAACTGCTGGGGATAAAGGTTGTTTAGGACAGGGAGGCACCCTGGAGCAGTCATGACTTAGGAAGGTCACAGGTGGAGAGAAGTCAGGCATTTGCCTCTGCTTAGATGTTTAGGGAGAAATTAATCAAGATATTGAAGTAATAGGGCCAGGAGAAGCTGATACTTAATGGTCTTGCCAACCTAGTCATCTTTCTTTTGCTTGCTGCCCCTCCCCTGGGTGAGCCGAGGCTCATTTTGAGTCCAGATTTTGAGTCCAGATTTTTCTTTTTTTTTTTTTTTTAAAGATTTTATTTATTTATTCATGAGAGACACAAAGAGAGGCAGAGACATAGGCAGAGGGAGAAGCAGACTCCCTGCAGGGAGCCTGATGCAGGACTTGATCTCGGGACTCCAGGATCATGCCCTGGGCTGAAGGCAGGAACTCAACCGCTGAACCACTCATGTGTCCCATACAGTCCAAATTTTTCAAAGTTGAAAGGTGTCCTCTCTATCATGTGGCTTCCCTATGGTCAACACATACTGGAAAGCAATGAGCAGCATGCTGGTGGTGGACTGAATTACCCTGCACTTCTTTTCCCATTTGTTTTTGAGAATTAGGACCAAGAGCGTGTACTAGGAGGCAATGTGGTCACTGAAACTGCCTGGAGATATCTGAATGTGGTCCTCTAATCAAGACCATTACTATCACTGGCAGGCATTCAAATGAACCATGCTGCTTTCTTTCAGGGAGATGATTATCTTTCCTCACTTTTTTTTTTTTTTTTTTTTACAAGTGACAGAAGAATCTGGCTGCACCCAGAGCTGCTTGCAGGCTTCCTAGCTAATGGATCTTGGTATCCCTATGCCTGCTCAGCAATAACCTAAAAGGCAATACCTCTTGGAACTCCAAGTCCTGCAGCGCGCAAGTGGAAACTAAACACCACTTTATGAACAATTAGTGGCTGTGAATTTTATAAAGAGCAATGGCATTTATCTGCCACTTCCTACATGTTGTGGTGTGTTAGGTTGTCAGACAAATAAGCGAAATACCTCTAATGGGGTTCTTCTTCTTCCATCACAGATTTATTGAGAATATAATCCATATATCATTCAATTCATCTATTTAAGGTACAGGATTCAAAGGTTTGTTTTTTGGTTTTTCTTTTTAGAATATTCACAGAGTTGTGCAAAAATCACCAGAATCAATTATAGCACATTTTCATCACCTGAAATGAAATGAAATCTTGTACCCATTCACTCTTCATTACTCTCTAAGTCCCCAGCCCTAAACACCCTCTAATCTACTTTCTGTCACTATATAGTGGCATTCTTTGAATCCTTGCTTTTTAAACCAATGAAAGAAAATCTCTATTTCAGTGCTGAGGAATCCAGACGGTGTTAGGACTAGGGTCAGAGCTAGACGGTCTTAGTGAATTGAGTAAGAGCTCAGCCTCTAAGGAAGACAGACCTGTCTTTGTGCTGTGTGTCTTCAAATGAGATAACCTCTCTGAATTGATTTTCTCAACTACAAAATGGGAATAACAACGGCTCTCATTTCATGGGTCTATTCTGAATATGAAATGGGAATGCATAGAAAGCACTTAGCTTCAAGAGCTTCCAGCATTCTTGGAATAGCACAAGGGCTCATTACCTGTTAATTCATATTATCATAGTTATTCTTGTTAGACACAAAGCTTTCTGCAGAATGGATTCCAGTTTATGTAACAACTGCTACAGCTTAACGGTTCCACTTTACTTCTTCTGAAGTGACTGGAGTGGTCACTTAACAGTCCCCGTGAGAATGGCTTTAGAGCAGTGGAGACAGATACTGCAGTACAGCAGGCTGGGGCCAGAAGAAAAGCCGAGTGCATGCAGGCTGCAAAAGCAGACGGGTCTATTGAGAAATTGGGCAGCAGCCTCAGGGGGAGTTCTCTGTGTGATGAGGGTTTGCAGGAATCAGAAGACCCTGAGAAGGAAACGATGAAAGGAGCAAGGCTGGCAATGGCACAGAAAGAGGGTCAAGGTCACTAGGACAAGTAAACAGTCAAGACCATCCTGGAAATGGACATAACACAGGAATACAAGGGATTGGCCTCCATTATACAATAATGCCTCCTTCCTCTATGGTGCTCAATTTTACCAAACCTTCTGAGAATCTCATAAAACACATTTCAGAACTGCCTACCTATGGGCAAAAAGGGAAACGTTTATCTCTCATCTCCCTTTCTCCTAGGTCAGAGATGGTTCACTGGATAACTCCTCTGCCTTCCTGGGCTGAGAAACTGTGAATGCCAAGCAGGTTCCCAAGGGTGTCTTCACAATGTGGCTTCCAAGAGGCTTCAGGGCTGAAAGCAAAGGTACAGGGCTCTGGCCCAAGTGTAGGGCTGTGCCACTGTACCTGGGCAAAGCCTGTCAAAACCTGCACGGAGCTGTCACCAAGCAGTGGTGGGGTGGACAGTCCAGGCTGACAGGATACCATAGTAATAGGCAAGAGATGCCCCACATGGGGAGCTATCTTTACTGAACATTTATTATACAGTAGGAACTATTTGAAGCATTTGATATAGCTTGTAATCCTTGCAACTACCTCTCATTGCAAATGAGAAAATTAAAGCACATATCTGAGTGTCCCACTCAAGGTCACATAGCTATTAAATAGCAAAACCAGGGGTCAATGCTCAGCATTAAACTCCTAACCACAGGGCAGCCCTGGTGGCTCAGGAGTTTAGTGCTGCCTTCAGCCCAGGGTGTGATCCTGGAGACCCGGGATCGAGTCCCATGTCGGGCTCCCTGCAGGGAGCCTGCTTCTCCCTCTGCCTGTGTCTCTGCCTCTCTCTCTGTGTGTCTCTCATGAATAAATAAATAAAAATCTTAAAAAAAAAAAAAAAAAAACAACTCCTAACCACAGCACTGCATGTCCTCTCATAGAAGCAGGCTGGTTGCAGCTGGGGTAAGAAAGTATATTTCTACATGAGGGTTAGGTATCCCACTCATTCACATTTCCCTCACCCTTTCTGGTCAACAGTCCAGACATGACTTCTCTTCACCTCTAGGTTTAATTTACTCCTATCTAGACATTCCAGGATTGTGCTGACTAAATTCCCCAAAGTTGCTCAAAGTAGAAGAAAGCTCAAAAGAGACCTAGCTTGCGGACTCAGGATTAACTGAGTCCCTGTGAGTTGGAAGTTTTCCTGCTCACTTGATCTTCACTGAGTTCTATTAAAATCCTTTGGTCATCACCACCAAGAGTCCCTTCCAAAGTGTGTGTAAAAAAAATTAACTTAAAAAAGAATTGAGGGGCAGCCCTGATGGCTCAGTGGTTTAGTGCCTGCCTTCGGCCCAGGGCATGATTCTGGAGACCTGGGATTGAGTCCCACGATGGGCTACCTTGCATGGAGCCCGGTTCTCCTTCTGCCTGTGTCTCTGCCTCTCTTTCAATCTGCCTCTCTGTGCCTCTTGTGAATAAATAAATAAAATCTTTTTTTAAAAAAATATTTTAAACATTCAAATACACCTAGAACAACAACAACAACAAATTTTTTTTAAGGTAGTCATAGCTACGTTTGACTACTGAGCCCTTGACATGTGGCTAGTTCAAACTGAAGTGTGCTATTAGTGTAAGATACACATCAAATTTGAAGGATTTAGTACAGTAAAAATAGTAAAGTATCTCATTAGTATTTCTTTTATTGATACATGTTCAAATAAAACTGTTAATCGATTGATTGGCGAGGGAGAGAGAAGCTGGGTGTGGAGCCTGACGCATGGCTTGATTTCACAACTCTTAAGATCATAACCTGAGCTGGAATCACCTGAGCCACCCAGGCACCCCCAAATAATACTATTTTAAATATTGGGTTAAATAAAAAAAATTATTGAAATTAATTTCTTCTATTTATTTTCCCTTAAAAAATGTAGTTTCTAGAAAAGTTAAAATTGCATATGTGGCTCATGTTATATGTTTACTGGACAATGACATTCTACATAATCCATCTTCTGCCCATTTATTCTCTTTCCCAGACTTATATTCTCACTTTCCCTGTCAATACACTTGTTCTTCTTAAAACATCCAACATGTTCCTACCACAGGGCCTTTGTAGTTGCTGCTTTTTTGGCCTGGAATGTTCTTTCTCCGTGGCTTATTTCTCTATTTCATTCTTGACTTCTTCAGAGGAACATTCCTTAACCCTTCTATGTAGACACTGTCTCTATATGCCTTTACTCTGCTTTATTTTTCATTTCAATAGTTAAACTAGGATTTTATCCTCTGTCATTGTTCTGCTTATATTATAGTAGAAATAAGTGGACAGATGAATGGATGGGTAGAATGAGTTTTTGTATTTTCTCGTAACCCAAGTTTTGGATAATGCCCAATTTAAAAACAAAAACAAAAACGTTTGCCCACCTCAGTGGACTACTTCATCTCTTGGCCTTGACATTTCAAACCTACCTTAGTTCCATCCATATTTGTACCACATAGTTCAGTTAGGTTGAAGCTTAAACAGGCTAGTAGTGTAAAAAACCTTATGAGGTCTTTTCCCTTGGGAAGGATGTGGCCTTGTTTGGCCTTGCAATGAAGTAAGGGATAGGGAATTCCCATCTGGTCCCATTCAGAAATATTCAAGTTGTTTCTCTGCTTTTGGTGACAGTAGAGGGCAGCAGAGTCCTTTCCACCAGAACATTTTGAGCAAAGACTGACTTTGGGCTATGCATAGTTAAAGTAAAGCCCCTTTCAGAGAAGAATAGCTAATGAGTCCTATTATGTCTAGGATGGGACTTACAGCAATGGCATATTTTCTTCCATCTCTAATTATATAGATGATTCAAGCTTCTGAAGATATGGAATTTGCATATTTGGAAGTTAGAGTATTACAGCAACCTTGTCTGAAAAAAGATTGTAATGTTATTTATTTTATGGTTCCTGGCGTCTTTATTAAATATTTATTTTATCTAGGTTTTTATTTCTTTCTTTACTCTTATTATAGCTTAAGGGTTGGTTGAGGGGCTTTAGGACTGGATAAGTGGATATTGGTAAATTCACACTTATTTGGCCTACATCTCATCCAGGACTTTCCAAAATGAAAAGCTGACTTCTTGGGGCTTCTTTCTATATTTACCTGTAATGATAACTTTGAAGTGCAGAGAGTCTTAACTCTAACTTTCCCCATGACCCAGAGGGAAGTGTCTTCACTAATCCATTACCATTAGAGCACTGAGAATTTTCAGTAAAAAAACAAGTATATAGCACAAGTGGTTAATAACCCCCAGGAATGAGGCCGGCAAAACGCTTGCAAAATTTTTCAATTATGCTAGTCAGTGATACAGATATGCTTCCTAAGAACATAAGGAGATCCAATTTCTCTCTTTTTTTAAGATTTTATTTATTTATTCATGAGAGACACACAGAGAGAAGCAGAGACACAGGCAGAGGGAGAAGCAGGCTCACTGCGGGGAGCCTGATGTGGACTCCATCCCTGGATCCTGGGATCACACCCTGAGCCAAAGGCAGATGCTCAACCACTGAGCCACCCAGGTGTCCCAAGATCCAGTTTATCAAAAGGAGTTTTTAAAAATCTAATTGGTAGTAAGGATGCTTGTAAGGAATTGCTAAGGAATTGTCTTGGTCAATTAGTGACTTTAGAATTAACTCTTAGCTAGAAACTTCCAGTAAATTAGAAGCTTAAGTATAGTTTGCCTGGGATCCCTGGGTGGCTCAGCGGTTTAGTGCCTGCCTTCAGCCTAGGTCTTCATCCTGGGGTCCTGGAATGGAGTCCTGCATCAGGCTCCCTGCATGGAGCCTGCTTCTCCCTCTGCTCTGCCTCTCTCTGTGTCTTCCATGAATGGATAAATAAAAATCTTAAAAAAGAAAACTATAGTTTGCCTGATTAATTTATTTTTATTTTTTAACTTTTGTTACATTTAGCAAAAAAAAATCACAATTATTTCATCTCTGTATGTCATGAACAAAAAAAACAAAAAGCAAAAAACAAAAAATATAAAAAATAAACAACAAAAAATACAACAGTTAGAAAAGATCACTTGCCCTTGGCATGTAGGTCAAGAGAGTTAGCAGCTAGTGACAGAAGCTTCCTCGATTAGCTGTACTCACTAGGATTCCATCTAGATGCCAGTTTGCTAGTTTGCTGTGTTTCAGTAACAGAATTTTGATTCATATCTGAATTTATTCTCAAATTGTGTCTCACTGTTTTGATACCTAGTACTTACACAGATATCTGCTATCATGTTCTGGTTGCTTTTCTCGCGAATGTTATGCTCTCTAAAAATTCTGTTTAGGAAAAACAGCCCCTAGATGCTTAGGGGTAGAGGAGAGAGACTTGCCTTTGCTAAACTATAATCACAGTTATTATACCAATAGCCACTGGAAGATTTTGTTGCTGTTTATGGCCACACAAATCAGTCTCAGGGTGGATTGTTTGGGCTTTGTTTGAATTTGATACTTAACTTTGAACTCTGGGTTTTGAAAATTTCCACTCAGTCTCAGGGATATAACCTTAGGAAATTGGATTCTCAGGAGATGCCAGAAGATAGTGTTGAGCATGCCTTTTAGATATAAAATAGGATTAAAGAGCTTTATCCTGTTGAAATTATTTACCATTGGAGCCTCTGAATATAAATGTACTCTTAAAGACAGTGAAGCTTAAGGCAGCCATATGAAGGAGAATAAGAAAAGATTTCTATTATTATACATATGAGATACTGAGAAAGAGATGAGAAAAAAACTACAAGGAAAACATAAAATAGTTGGGGGATAGACATTCTGTTTTAAATAGAAGAAGATACCGTCAGGGGAAAATTCTATTTTTACTTATAATAATTCTATGCAACACACATAAACCAACCGACTCCTATTCAAAAACCTAATCCTGGTTTAAGAAGTGAGGAAAAGATTTCTGCGCTCTGAATCTGTCCTTGTAGTGAGAAAGAACTGAATTATGACCAAAACTCTTATTGTTGGGTATGAACTCAGGACACTGGAAGTATAAAGAATTCAGTGAACCCACCTTTTTTAAAAAATATTTTATGTATTTATTTATTCATGAGAGAGAGAGAGACAGAGGCAGAGACACAGGCGGAGGGAGAAGCAGGCTCCATGCAAGGAGCCTGATGCAGGACTTGACCCCCGGTCTCCAGGATCACGCCCTGGGCCTAAGGTAGACGCTCAACCGCTGAGCCACCCAGGCGTCCCTGAACCCACCTTTTTAGCAGCTGTGGCACTAGATACTGTTGATGCAAAAATGAGCATGAACAAGAAAGACTATCTTTGGCCTGGCAGTGTTTAGTATCTAGTTGAGGCGACTGAACACATAATTTAACTCATTTATTTAACAAATAATCATAGTACAACCAAACAGGTGCAACAGTCAAAGTATGGGCAAACTGCTGCTGGAGCAGGTACAAAGAGGAAACAACTTGTGAAAAGAAATCTTACATACATATCTATTCAAAACAGTTTGATTTGAAAACAAATCAGCATATCAACATACAAACTTAGGCGACTTGCTTTGCAAGTTCAGCTGAGTTTCAAGTACGATACTTTCCCTGTAATGACAGTCTGAATAATTCAGTTTTTGTGACCACTTGGGATCCAGTTTTATTACATCACAGTAGAACTCTCTCTCAGAAACCATGGGTCTCATTTTACTTATTTTTGGGTTCCTGCACAGCACCAAACACTGGACCAGCAGTCAACAAAAATTTTGGAGCTAAATTCAATTTGCCTATGTTATAAGGCAGATGAAGTAGGAAAAGAGAGGTTACTCATTGGTAATATTTGAAGAAAAATGGATGAGGAACTAAGAAAAAGGAAAACTGGGATGCCTGAGAGGCTCAGTGGTTGGGCATCTGCCTTTGGCTCAGGGTATGATCCCAGAGTTCTGGGATCCAGTCCCACATTGGGCTCCCCACAGGGAGCCTGCTTCCCCCTCTGCCTATGTCTCTGCCTTCTCTCTGTGTCTTTCATGAATAAATAAATAAAGTCTTTAAAACAAAAAAAGAAAAGAAAAAGGAAAACTGTATATATATCCTCTATGGTTATCTGCCAAAACTCTACACTAGAAAACACTATTTAGGACTAAAAAGTTGACCTTACAACTTCCATTATTTGAAACAGATTTACCGTGTTTTTGGCATAAAAAATATATATCAAATAACTCTGATATAAGTAATGGATTTGGCATTTGTTCAAGATATTTTCTTCTTTATACAAATAGTGACTAGATTATAAAGTATGGATTTATCTAAGATGGCCTGTCTTTGGTATGAATGAAGACTTTAAAGATTTTACTAATCAATTGTTTTTTCCCTTGGAGGGAATGTATGACTTTTCATAATTGCATTTTTTAGCTTTGTCTAATTAGGGTAAAGAATGCCCTGCCTGAAGCATCAGCAAGCAGACGGGAAATTTATTTGAGGTAGTTCTCTCTTGGAGCCCTTCTCCCAAAGACATTTCATTGATAAATACCAATCAAGACCAACTGAGATTTGGGCTCTTCAAATAATTCCTTGTTCTTCCAGAAGAGCAACTCTAAGACCAAGAGCTTTCCATGCAAGGAGCTGCCCAAATCACCATGTAACCACCATGGGCTGCATATTGTCCAAAGCCACATATAACTGTCCATGGTGATCAGAGCACTTGCCTTGTTCTGTCACCAGATGTTATCTCATGGGGCTTCAGTAACATCACAGCCGACCTGGTAAATCTCCACTCTTCAGATGTAGAACCAGCTTATTGAAGTTCCTAGAAGTGAAAAACAAGAAAAATAAGCAGGAACTTAGATCGCCCATTAAGTAGTGATGCTGGCCTCATTTTATATTTTTTCCCCTCTGTACATAGTGTTTTATACAGCTGGGAAGATGATGTTTATTTTACAAACTCACCCCTTGTAGGTACTTTACATTGCTAACTATAGTGTAAATAATCACGCAACCAGGGTGGGCACCACTGACAATGATCTCCCATGAGTATACTACTAGCAGGATTTGAGAATTCTAATGTACCCGAATTCTGAAACAAACATTTAGTGAGCATCTACTGCTCTTAAGATAGAGTATTGAAAGCACAGGTACAAAAAAATTATATATATATATATTTCTATATTTGTATTTCTATATTTGTATATATATTTGTATATTTGTAAAGCTACAAACATGTATATATATTTATACATATATAAATCTACTTCAAAACCTTTACAATCCACTTGCAGAGACAAATGATATATACAAAAATTTAACCAGTACATGGGGCATATTCAATAAGTCTCAGAGACTGGACCATCAGCTCTAGGAGGGCAGGAAGTTTTGTCACTGCTATATCCTCAGTTTCTAGAACAGTAGAAGGCACCGATTTAGTACTCAATAAAATTTTTTTCTCATGAATGAGCAGCATAGGCAGTAGAGTATGATGGGATGCAGGGGAAGAAACCCGATGGGATTCAGAGCAGAGAGGTCCTCCAATGGCACCATGGAGGAGGGGACTTTCACTCCAAGCATGTAGAGTTTAGGTTGGCTTATTAAATTTAGTGCCTATTTATACATTATCTCCTACAGGGCAGGTCCTGGGGAGAGGGCTGTGCATAAAGCAAATCCTTAACTGACTTTAACTCAGTTTAAAAGTCTGCTGGGTATTTCCTATAATTAAAAACATGTATGGAAATGCAAAACTCGAGGTGAAATAATTAAGCAATAGTCTCTATTCTGAAAACAGATGGTGTAGCGGCAGAAAAGGAGAGTGGACAAAGTCCCTTTCTTCTCTGCCATTTCCTTTCTGAATATGATTCAAAAGTTCTGGGAAGGAGTGGAAATGCAGAGGGACAGAAATGCTGCTGTCTTTGTCTCTGCATGCAGAACGGGTGCCTTCGCCTTTGTTGCCCGGCCTGGAGGCTGGCTACACATTAGGCACGGTCGTCCGCTCCCTGCTGTCCATCTCATGAGGAGTCTCACCATGTTCCCTGCTGAGGTCTCAACCCATTCCCAGCCATCACCCCAAAGTCAGTGTAGAATAATACACACACACACACACACACACACACACACACACACACACGTGAGCTGCCTATCTGAATTTCTGGAAAATTTCAGTTTGTTCATCATTTCTCTTGTAAACCTAAAAATTACCCAGGTGACTCTGAGCTTTGCTGAGTTAGGAGCTAACTAGGAGGCCAGGAAAGCAGAGACACTGTGAGAAGGTCGGAGATCTCTCCACCACCAGTTCCCCAAGTGGGAGTCAGATGCACGGTGCCAGGTCTTTGATGGTAGGAATTTCTCACCATTCTTATTGTTCTAGGCAGCTAACAGTGTCATTCAGTGTCTTGGTTGCGGCAATTCAGCACAAAATGTTCTTTCATGTTGCTGGATTCATGTTTTAGAAAACTATCATAAAAATAAATATATGTATGCATATCTTTTGCTCATACTGCCTTCATTGTATGACTTTACTTGGGAACATGATGAATTCAGGAAGCCTGTGTGGCACGCTGTTAAGACCCTAAACTTTAGATTTCAACACATCTTGGTTTAATCCAAGGTCCTCTGTGTACTACAAATGGTTAAACCATCTGTGTTCCCATCTATATATTGGGGGATGTCAAAACATCCCTCCTAGCATGGCTGTAAGGATTAGAGGGGTCATTCAATGTGTTGCTCATCATCCCTGAGGCAGTATGTGTATTAATAAAAGTAAGCTATTATTATGACTATTCTCTCATTTTCCAGGTTGGGAGTCTTGAGCCTGACCTCAAATTAATTAATTACCTTCTCTGGCCTTCTTTGTCATTTATCCTAATTATTAGGCCTAATACCTGAGAGCGGGATTTCTTAATCTTGGCACTACTAACATTTTGGACCAGATAATTATTTGTTGTGTGTGGGCTATCATGTGCCTTATAGCATCTTTAGCAATATTCCTAGCCTCTACCCACTAGATGCCAGTAGCAAACTGTACCTCACGCCCCCCACTGTGACAACCAAAACTCTCTCCAGACATTGAAACATGTTCCCTGGGGGACAAAATCATCCCTGGTTGAGAACCACTATGTTAGAGCATTCTTGACTCCTCTCTTTTTCCCTACACTCTTCCCCCTAATTCATCAATAAATCCTGCTAGCTTTACTTGGATAATGAACTTTTCTTGCTCTGTCCATTGTTACTACCTTGATCCATGCCACTGACATCTTTCCTGGGCATTACCACCTCAGTTTCTTGCTGGTCTCCTCGGCCCCTAGCCCTCATCCCCAACCTCACTTTGTTCCAGTCACACTGGCCTTCTGGCTGCCCCTTACATGCAGCAGGTCAGCTTCCCACCTTTGCAGTGGCTTCCTTCCAAGGGAACTCCTCTTCTCCTGTTATGTCCATGCTGTATGCCCTCACCATTAGGACTCTGTTCACACATTACCTGGGTGGTCAAGTCTTCCCAACCTACCCCTACATTTGGCAACTCGGACACATCCTATCCCCCTAATCTCTGCTTTTTCTCCAGAGCACTTTTCTCCATTGAATACAGCACATTTTATTCATTTTGCTTGTCTTTCTATACCGTCAACTCCATAAGGGTAAGATTTTTTTGCATATTGGGTTACTGATTGTGTTCCCCAAGAGCAGAAGAGTGCCTGGCTCATAGTGACCATTCAAATATTTGTTAAATGAATGAATATACCTATTGTCATCATTTCAAAAAATTTTAAATTGTGGTACAATAGACAACATAAAATTTACCATCTTAATTATTTCTAAATATACAGCTCAGTAGTATTAAATGCATTCACAATGTTGTGCAACCAATCTCCAGAACTCTTGATTTTGCAAAACTAAAACTCTGTCCCCATTAAACAACAACTCCACAACACCCCATTCCCCCCTCTTCTCAGCTCCTGGAAACCATTCTATTTTCTTTATGAAATTTGACCACTCTAGGTACCTCATTATAAGTGGAATAAAGTAGTATTTTTCTTTTTGTAACTGGCATATTCCACCTAACAGAACTTCCTCAAGGCTCAGCTATGTGTCAGAATTTCCTTCCTTTTTAAGGCTGAATATTATTCCACTGTATGCATATACCACATTAAAAAAAATCAATTTATCTGCTAGCAGACAGAAGTAGAATTCCTGGATCACATGGCAATTCTATTTTTAATCTTCTGTGGGACAGCCACATTGTTGCCCACAGTGGCTGCATCATTTTACATTCTTACCAACAGTATACAGGGATTCTAATTTTCCTCACCCTCACCAACACTGAGCTTGTTCCTTGTTTGTTTTGACAGCAGTCATCCTCCCGGATATAATCCTGGTATCTCGTTGTAAATGTGGACTAATATTTTCCTAATGATTAGTAATGTTGGGCATCTTTTCATGTGTATCAGCACTGTTTTTAACTATGCTTGGCTTACCCAGGGTCATGTAAATAATCTCTCTCACCTGCTGCCTACTCTACTCTTTGCAACTTGTGCCTTTCGTGTCCGACTTAGACTTTATTCAGCAGAGTTTGCTAGTTAGTGAGGAAGGAGCCTACCCTTTCTCACTTGAGAACACTAGGAACTTGGGATGTAAAGTCCTTTTTTTGTCCTTCTCTCAGTGACATCAATCTTTATGCGTCTACAGGCAATTATCTCAGAGCAGAGTTATAAAAGTAAACAATTACATGTTCAAATTAGGAGGTTCATTGGTGAGACTTTTGGAGGCTGAGTGGATGACTCATTCAGCTGACTCATTTCTACAATCTCAACAGAACACTTGTCAGTCAGATGTTTAACCCGAGAACAGGCTTTCTTTTCCCTCTTTCCATTTTTTTCTCTTTTTGACCTTGTGACATCTCATCTTAGTTATTTACAGTCACTGACTTACCCTAAATATGTCTTGTACCTATTATCCATATTAATTAGTAAAGTCCTCTTAGCTAAAACCTGGAGCATGTTTATGTGTGCTCACTAGACTCCAAGCATAGGGAAAGAATATAGGAGTCTTATCTCCTCTTCTTTTTTTTTTTTTTTCCGTTTAACTCTGATGACTTTCCTCTAAGCAGCTCCAAAATGTCTCCTTCAAGAAATGTTAACTTGTGCAGTATAATTCTGGACTGATCTGCCTGTGGGAGCTCTTTCCAGCCAACATTTGCTATGACCTGTATTGCAACAGTGACCTGAGAGCAATTATATGGTCATATGGCAATATAAATTCGCACATCGCTTGAGCCTCAAGGACATAAGATAATTGACTGTCCAGGAAGTAGATGGTATAGTCATCTTACTTTTCTTTACTGTCTTCCTGTTTTTCCTAACTTCTGCTTGAACTTCTCCTTTGGTTTCCCTATATGCAGTAGTTTTTCATTTTACCTGCTCAATCTCTTTCACGAGTTCCTCTCCTTTTCTTTAGCCTTGAAACTTAGACACTCCTCAAGTCTCTCTGCTCAGTCTTCTGCTTATTCTCTTTGCTGTGTGCCCCATTCATTTCAAACATCCATTTCCACTTCTGTGCATGAGACCCAAATCCACACCACTGCCATAGCCTTTCTTGAGTTGCAGACTGGACTCCCCAGTGCTCACCAGGCATCTTGTCCAACCACATCTCCCTAAACTCTGTCCTTCCCGCCACACCTCTGTTTTTGCATGGTGACTTAAACATCCTACCACACTCAGTTTGTAAAATTTAGATAGCTTCTCAACTTTCATTTCCATTGTGAACAATAGGTATATAGTACTTCAAGCACCTAAAGGAGAGAAAGATTGGGTCTTCAGGCACTCAGGGAGGACACCACAGAAGAAGTGGCTTTTGAGCTGGCCTTTCAAGAATGTGGAGAAAATTAAGTCAGGCAGAGATGAAGGGTAAGGGAGTTTTCAGACAGAGAATGGAAGATGCAAAGAGGCCATGTTTCAAAGGAGAGTTAGATGAACTGGCTAGAACAGATTGTAGAGGGGAAGTGGAATTTAAGAAAGAAATCACAACAATAAAAAGTTGGATTGAAATGAGAAGTCCTGGGACGCCTGGGTGGCTCAGCGGTTTAGCGCCTGCTTTCAGCCCAGGGCCTGATCCTGGAGTCCTGGGATCGAGTCTGCTTCTGCATGGAGCCTGCTTCTCCCTCTGTCTGTGTCTCTCTCACTCTCTCTCTCTCTCTCTCTCTCGAATAAATAAATAAAATTTAAAAGAAATGAGAAGTCCTGAGAACCCAGAAAAGATTTTCTAGTAGGAATAGCATCATGTGAACTTGGAGTCTATTTTATTATAATCTATGTTTTACCTTCCCTGGGAAACTTTAAATCCTTGGGCACAT
The DNA here is from genome assembly GCF_003254725.2 of Canis lupus dingo. NCBI lineage: Eukaryota > Metazoa > Chordata > Mammalia > Carnivora > Canidae > Canis > Canis lupus. The sequence continues at coordinate 24,746,078 of NC_064262.1, read as the reverse complement.
GTTCGCTTACTTGCTCTCTCTTCCTCCTGCCCCCTTCCCCTGATGCTTTCCTATATCTCCCAGCATGTTACCCTGAACAATAGAATTCAGTAAATGTTTGATAAATGGATAAATAAGAGTGCAAGGATGAAGGTACAGTGACTACAGATAAGCTACTGCAAAAATAAATGTTACATTTAGCACTTGAACTTCTTAAGCTTTTAGGCTTCCCCTCTAATCATCCAGCCCTCTCTTACCTATCTCCCCTTTTCTCCCTTGGCTAACTGGTCCTGTTTCCGTGTAGTGTGTCAGATATGACACATGTAACAGAGTAAGACCTTACAAACTCATTTGTGGGCATGAGAATGACATGTACACCAGCTCTGAAATACCCTGCAAAGAAGGCTTTAGGAGAAGAAGGCCTCAAATTATGGAAACACACTGCAAAGAACAAGTAGTTACTTGGAATGACACCTGAGCCACAAAGACCACTTATTCCAAAAATATCTTCTATGTGCTGGTATCCTATATGGGATGTACACTAAGTCAGAACCCCTATTCCTAAGGACTCTTAGTCTAATTAATAGTAAATACTCCCATTTAGTGAGCAACTTCCATCATCCTGAGGATGATCTCATAAAGCTTTTATACAAAGAAGTGAAGATTCAGAGAAGACAGATAACTTGCATAGTTGGGTTTGGTGTTAATTCCAAAGGTCATGCTCTGCTTACCCCACAGTGCCCCTAAGAAATATCCAGTAGAAGGATGTCCAAAGTGTTATAAGAACTTAGAAGTGGGGGCAGCTAGGGGAGACTTAGAGCAGTCTGCTTGGAAAAGATGGGGGTAGAATAGCAACAGGATGTCTGTTACCTGTTATTTGCTCTCATGAAAAACATTTTAATATCAAGATCTAATCACCAAGCCTACTATGTGCTCAAAGGAGCCCAGAGGTGTGATTTTACTGTTTTGCTTCCTTTGGGTATCCAAGGTTGTACGTAGAAATGATTTAGGGGTGACATTTCCAGAAGAATTCATTTGCCCCACAGAAGTCTGTTGCATGAGGGCTTTTCTCTCCTATTCTATTGCAATAACAAAAATGCCTGGGGCTGAAAGTTCACTACCTATTGTTATAGAAAACAAAGCTAGAGTACTAAGGAAGATGGGCTCATCTTTTCTTCTCATCCAAACATTGCTCAACTGATACAAATCAATTTATTTGCACTGGGTTTGAGACCAGACATTTGAGCCTTATGTGTATAAAAGGCAAGTCACAATATCCCTACCCTGAATAATTCATGTTGTTTGTAACGGCTCTTTTAAGCCTTTCTGTTAAACTTGAAGATTAACTTTTCTGGTTTTTTCGTCCTTAATCAAAGCTTATTTCGATTCAACTTTGAACAATTCCTCAAGCTGGACTATTCAACTATTTGATTTAGTATTTTCAGGACTTGGAAGCAGGTTGCTGCTGGTTCTTAGGCTTGCTATATTATTCAACGCCTTCGTAAATGATGAATAGGTTCAAAGCCTAGAAGGCTATTTTCTAATTTCTCAAGGGTCTCTTTACCACCTCATTTTCTTTTCATCAGATGTTATTTACTGAGTAACTCCAATCAACTGCTTGGATATTGTAGCTTGCTGTGATTCTACAGATAATAAATGTCAGTATGGGGAGGGTAAGAGATCTGAGTCTTGAATTTAATAATATTGTTTGTTTGGAATTGGCTTCACTTTCATCACACTGAGACTCAAAGGGGGCAAGACCTTTGCTCGGCCATCTTGATAAGATCCCTGGGGTCCCTCTTGGTGTCTCCAGGATTTGCTGTGTGGCAAGAGAAGAAAAGATTTCAAAGATCTAAGAAGCAAAGCAATCTATTGTTTGTCTTGAAAATCATATTATATTCTATGTTTTACAGGCACAGTAGGCATATTAATGTACAGTGTATCAAAGACAGGGAACAAAGGCATTAAATTAGTAGGTCACATGGAGCCTAGCAAAAAAGAATCATTGCTCCTCAGAAGGTAGGAAGATTAAAGTAAGAAGTCACAGAGGGCAAATACATGGAAGGCAGTCACAGTAGCCCCTTCTACACAACAATAGCCATTGCACTCAAACCAAGCCTTTCATGCTGAATTCAGATGTAGCTCAGAATCCTTCTCAACACAGTCTGGCAGGAAGCCACTGCTGATCCTGAGCCTCCATGCTAGAGGAAAATTATACCCATCCCTGTACTCTTAGGTAAGTTATGTCCAAATGCAAGGTCAGTTATAGGCCAATCCAAGAGGCTGCCTTAGAGATATTCCCTGTTAAATACTGCATTAAAATAATCTTAACGAGGGACACCTGAGTAGCTCAGTGGTGAGCATCTGCCTTCAGCTTAGGGCGTGATCCCGGGTCCGGGGATCAAGTCCCATATCGGGCTCCCTACAAAGAGTCTGCTTCTCCCTCTGCCTATGTCTCTGCCTCTATCTCATGAATAAATAAATAAAATCTTAAAAAATAATAATAATAAAATAATCTTAAAAATATGGCGGTAGTGGTGGTGGTGGTGGTGGTGGTGGTGGTGGTGGTGGTAGATGGGGCGGGGGCAGACCATTATTTCAGCATTAGTATTATGCCTGGGCTCCTGCCTCTGTGTGTTTTTCATGACAGCTTAGTGTCAGTATTTTATCTCATTAATAGCTAGTTTTCTGCATTGTCAACTAGTTTATTTGATTAATAGCTTTTTTACCTCATTAACAACAGGTTCCTATCTGCTTCGAAGCTTTTGGCCAAGATCTCTGTATTGGCTCTCCTGACTTTTGGCAGTGGCATCCTTGACCTTTACTCTCCAGGGCTTCCAAATTTTAATCCTTAATTTCTATCTCCAATTTTTTTGTACCTGAAAATGAGAAGAATAATTTCTATTTCCCTGTGTGAACTGCAAGCAAACAAGAGATACCACATTTCACTCTTACACTCTAAGAAAAAAAACACACAGGTGTTTTCCTAGTCTTTTGAGCTCTAAGTATGATAGCTCTTCATCCAGGTGTTTATTTCTTCAACTGTGACTTGAAGCATGACATTTCATACAGTTATATATAATCTTATGTGAAATATTAGTCACTTTGCTTATATTAAGTCTTGTCCTCATATAAAGGTTTTTAGCTCTTTGACAGTTGAGGCAAGGACTAGACTATCCCTATCTTCATTCTGACCTTGTGGTTTTCAGAATGTGTGAAAAGCTACTTGAGAGAAGACTACCACTTATTTCAAACTAGTGCTAGAAGATATTTTATTATTCAAGTGAATAATATCAAATGTCAACTTCACTCAGAAAGTGAGGCAACAGAGACCCAGATATACACATTACCTTCGGTGCTATGAGCTTCTTTTTTTGCCCCCTGCTAATGAAGGAGTACACCAGTCTGTCTCCTGCCAACCTGGCCTCACTGCTAGCCTTACAAGATCTCCTCTGTTTTGTAGAGGAGATGTTAGGGGTTACATCCCTGGGTCCCCATCCTCACATCATTCTGGATTAGAGTAGACACTCCAGAAGCACAAGTATAAGATTTGGAAGATGAAAGAAAAGGAAAATACTTGATTCTGTGAGGCAGCTATAGCCAGACATGTGGTCAGAGATGTTGCAGCAGCTTCCTGGTGAGTTCATAAAAAACATACCTCATTCCTACAGAGGGAGCTCGTAGGAAATTCCCAGAGATGTGAGGATTCCAACAGGGTCGAAGAGCTCAATGGGACCACCTGCTTCAAAACTCTCAGCTGGAATCTGTGTGACCATCCCCAATCTTTACTTCACCAGAACTTCTGATATTTGAATAAGCTCTCAATTCCTATCTTAAATTCATCACAGCTGGGCAGCCCGGGTGGCTCAGTGGTTTAGCGCTGCCTTCAGCCCAAGGCGTGATCCTGGAGACCCAGGATCAAGTCCCATGTCAGGCTCCCTGCATGGAGCCTGCTTCTCCCACTGCCTGTGTCTCTGCCTCTCTTTCTCTGTGTGTGTCTCTCATGAATAAATAAATAAAATCTTTTTAAAAAATTAATCACAGCTAAAATAGAGGGAAGTACCACTGTCCCTGTCTGAACCCTTCCTGATACAAGTAAACGAATAAATGAATGCCTATAATATGTATTATAGATAGTTCATCACACTGTGAGAACAATTAAAATACTAACATTTGCCAAATAGTTGCATTTTCACATATTTCTCATTTTCCTTTGTAGTTAGTAGAGGCCATGTGACTAATACTGGCCATGAGGCCTTATCTGTAAGCAGAGTATGGATTATTTCAGAGCCAAGGCACTTAAGCTACCTGCACACTCAATTACCCTTCCACAGAGCACCCCTGTTATGCGATGGCACAGCTACATAATGGTAGCACTCTCAGGAGCCTGGGTGTCTGAATACAGAGCTGTCTTGTTGAGCTATACTGAACATGTAACATCAGTACAAAATAAACCTTTGTTGTGTGAAAATTGCTGAGATTCTGATTAAATTTGTTACTGAAGCTGACCCAAGCCTAGCCTATTTCACATTCATAAGACCTATTTTTTAAGGTACAATAGAGTCTATTCCCTAATTTCAAAACCACAAATACATCTTCTAAATGAAATGTACTATATTATAATTTTTAAAAATCCCGTGGACTTTGTCAAAGTCACACAAAGATAAGTTAAAAAAAATAGTAAAAGCGAGACAAGAAGCACTATGTGCAAATACATACACACACATACATATATGTAAAACTCTCATTTAATTTTTAATAACTAGGGCACCTGATGGTTGAACATCTGGCTTGGCTCAGATCATGATCCCAGAGTCCTGGGATCGAGTTCTGCATCAGGCTCCCCACAGGGATCCTGCTTCTCCCTCTGCCTATGTCTCTGCCTTTCTCTCTGTGTCTTTCATGAGTAAATAAATAGAATTTTAAAAAATAATCTTTAAGAACTACAAAGTAATTGATAATTGGATAGGAGGCATTAAAATATAATTCACAATTAAAATATTAATTCCAAACAGAATATTCTCCTTTACTAGTAATAAATATGCAAACTGAAATAAGGTATCACTTTAAGTTATGAGATTATCAGTTAAATGACCTACTTTAAAGGAAAACACTTCAGGTTTGTTCAGTTATAGGAAAACTTATTCACTCAGGGTTCTGAAGCAGCAGTATAAACATGTTTTTGGAAAATAATTAGGTAAAAAAATGTGATATAAACATGATCCTACTCTTTGCCCTAATAATTCCATTCTGATGAAAAATTGAAAAATAGAGGAAAGCCGTATATATGAATAAGCCTGTTGCCAACATTGTATATAATAATGTAAAAATTGAAATAACAAAACCATGGTATGTTAACTTGATATGATGTTACACAGCTATTAAAAAAGGAAATAGGAAGCAGATTCTCATACTTGAGCATGCATCAGAATCACACGTTGCTAGGCCTCATCTCGTCTTAGATTTAGTAGGTCTGGGGTGAGCGCTGACAACTTACATTTCTAACAAATACTCAGGTGATGCTAATACAAGGACCACACTCTGAGGACCCCAGAGAAAAGGATTGCATAGTATAAGGCAATATTTCTCATACACTGTTAAGCTTCAGTAATGCAAAAATACATTTTAGTGAAATAGTGATTAAGGGCACAGGATGAGAAATTGGCCACCCTCCATGGAGTTCCAGCTCTAACAGTAGGTGCTATGTGGGCCTAAAGTGCTGGTCCTACGAATTCTTCAAAGTGCTCTAAAAATGCTTTGAGAAGAAAGGGACTAGAAAAATATACAGAGCAAGCTGCAAGATAGAAATGATTACTTAGGTGTCTAAAAAGAACAAAACATTGGGCTTATCAGTCAGTCGAAAGTCAGCTCTTAATTATATATAGATTTATCTAAAGATGTGTGTACATTGAAATATATTTGCTACCATGCAGAGAGGGGCCTCTAAAAGAAAACTGGCTTTTTTGTCAATAATATTTATACACCAATCAAACCAATCAAACATTTATCAATGACAAAAAAAAAGAAAGAGTCCTGTGTTACCTTCATCCCGTTGCCATCCACACCCCATCTTTTACCTAATGGTGTTGGTTACAGTTTATTTCATGTGGAATCTACTCTCCCCACAATAACCACAGCAAATTAAATCAGATATATCACCAAGTAAAACTCTCCAATGGCTTCCTACAGAAATTTGAAGAAAAGAAAAAATGTCCAAACTATAAGTACAATGACCACACACCCTGGTTTGCCTGGGTCAGACTGGGTTTTAATCTGTTGTCTCACACCAGCTGTTAACAACAACCCCTTCAGTCAAAAGTGCTCTAAATTTTTTTAAGACTTTATTTATTCATGAGAGACACAGAGAGAGGCAGAGACATAGGCAGAGGGAGGATAAGCAGGTTCCCTGCGGGGAGCCTGATGGGGGACTCAATCCCAGGATTGAGGATCACGCCCTGAGCTTAAGGCAGATGCTCAACCACTGAGCCACCCAGGCGTCCTGAAAAAAAGTGTTCTAGTTTGGACTGTAAGGATAAGGATAAGGTTGCCAGATTAAATATAAAATACCTGATATTGCACAAGACATACTTATACTAAAAATGTTTTCATCATTTATCTGAAATTCAAGTTTAACAGTTTCTTCTATTTTTATTTGCTAAAACTGACACCCCATTAGCCCCAAGCAAGGGCCCGGGGCAGGGGGGTGAGGGTTATGCCCCTTCCTACTACTCTGTTGTCACTGCTCCTCCTCCTTGTATGCCCTGAATATCTGCACTCATTCCCTCTTCTGGACTCTGCACCTGCCCTGTGACCTTCCTGTATCGCTTACCTTCTTATGTTCACTGACTCCTGACCAACCAAGTTTCAGCACATGTTAGTTAGTTCAGAAAAACCTTCCAGATCACCCAAGGGAAAGAAACTCCATACGTTTCCCTCTCCTATTACTATAGAAAACAAGAGCATTTGTTTTCATGGCTCTCTTTCTCTCCCATTAGGGTAGATATTCCATGAGATCAGGGGACCTTGTCTTTCTGGATGATGCTGGGGTGGTGTATCCATGCTTAGACCAATACTTGGCATGTAGTAGATAATAAGAATTATTCAATGTTAAATGGACAAATACATGTGCATCAAAGTGCAGTGTCTTTGAGTTTCTTGGCACAGGAGCACACATATTTTCTCTAGAAAGAGGATCACATATCTTTAGAAAGACCACATACTTGAAGCTAAGCTATTTCCAAATGTGCAATGGCAGCGTATATGGTAATGGTTTCATAAAGTATGTTAATCAAGGAACCACAAAAATCATTTAATCTAGAAGGTTTCCTCACCACCATCAAATACTGATTATATTTACATAGAAATTGACTCATTATCATGCAGCTGATAAACATTGCTGAAGGGAGAGCCTGCAGAAGCGTATTTGCCGGGAGAGGATCTCCAATTCCCACTGCTGACAGGAAATAATCATTTTAAAGATTGCCACACAAAAAAAGTGACAGTCCTGTGTCATCACATTTCTTCTCCCTAATAGAAGCAAAGATTAATAAAGTTGGTCAAAAAAAAAATAAAGCTGCCATATTAAAAAAATAAAATATTAAGGTGTAGAAATGCATGATGATAGATGTTGTGATGCCTAAAGTGAGGATCAAAAAAGACTATTTCAAGTTCTAAAAATCTATTTAAGATGTTAAGCTGTTAAAAACATTTAAAAGAATGGAGAGTAATGATGAGATCCCGTGCATCATTTAGATGGATGTGTATGTATGGGACCATGCTCTAAGTGCGTATTTTGTAAATAGACACAGATAGATGCACACGCTTGAAGTACGATTTTGCTTTCCATCTAAATTTAAACAAAAGGTATGAAATGTACAGTCAGATATTTAAAGAGCACAGTCTCAGCGTGATTTGCATTCTTCCAAGTACTTAAAATAAGCATCCTCCCTACCGATGCTGCAGAAAATTTTTAATGAGCACAGACGGCCCCGTGTGAACCTGGGTTCCGTCTTGACCTGCAATTGAAACTGGTGCTAAGGTTGTCCCACAGGCTGCTCTCTCTGCCCTGCTCCCCACTTGGGGTTCAGTCCCTTTGGTTAAAGAGCTGCGATGTAGCACACCAGGTAAGGTCTGCTCTGCGCCCATCTTAGGAGTGGAGCCAATTCTACTGCCCTCTCTTGTTCTAGAGAATGTTTTGTGTTGAGGGCCTAATTCCTATGATGCAAAAATTTAAGACTCTTATCTGATAAGATTTTAAAGTTCAGTGAGATCAATATAGTGATTCATTTTTCTTTTTTCTTCTTAACCTCTCAATTTCACTCAGACGCCTGTGAAATTTACTAGCTGGAATGATAATGCTAGGAATGCTTTGCTAATTGGAAGTAATTAGCTGGTGATTTTATACAGAGGGTTTCCACAAACTCTGCCTTCAGTTACATCAAAAACTGTAGTGATAAAAGGCCCAGTAACATGTGAGTAGGAATTAAAAATTGTTTGGAGGCAAGGCAGGAAGAACATTCTGCAATGTAATGCACTGCTCTCCTACCTCAGTTTCCACTCTGGGATAATTACTTGTTAATTTAAAAAGACCCCTCGATTGAATACAGGGTACAGCACTTGAGGATTTCGGGTGGCCTTCATTTGACTCTGGGTAATGGAAGATACTTTTATTTACCCCCTAATCAAGGCAAACCTCTGGCTGACATTGTTAGCAAAGACCGGTCATACTTTAAAGCAGAGATCGTGTCCTGTTTATTTTTATTCTCAAACTACTCAATAATGTAATTATGTTCAGTACAAGGAAAATATCCTGCTTGTTCTCACATGTGGCAGAAACAGCTCTGTCATCATTCATCTGAACCCTACTTAATCTGACTGGGGACTGAGGCACAAGGTAGAGAGAATTCGGCAGAAACGAGGAAAAACTAAGCACGAGCGTTGGCAGATGCAGTCAGGAAAGAAGCTATTTTGAAACTTTATCAAAATTCAAATCTCATATCTAGAGATGTATTTGAGCCCAAGATGGCTTAGTTATATAAGAACTTGCTCTATAAAAGAATGGGGTACTGTGCATAAAGGTAAACTATATGTCAAGAGCATTTTTCCAAAATGACTATATTATAGTCTCAATACCGAATAATCGTTTTTGGCTATTTTTGTATGTCTAATCAAAATTTAGCATGTATTTTTCCAGATTTCATTCATTACTGTAATTAAAATAACAAATTACACTTCATTAGTAGAAGCATTTCGTTTTGCCTGTGTTTTCACTCAAGACTTACACGAAGTCCAATATAATGAAACACTGCAGAGCTTACAACAATAAAAAACACATTCTTTCCAACTTTGAGATATAGCTGACATATAGCCCTGTGTAAGTTTAAAGCGTACCATGTGTTGATTTGATATATTTCTTTCGTTTTTTGAGAGAGAGAGGGAGAGAGAGAGAGAGAAAGAGAGATTGAGAAAAAGCATGTGCACTTGGGGGCACTCACAAGCTGAGAGAGTTGGGGCAGGGAGGGGCAGCAGGAGATGGAGAGTGATCAACTGAGGCAGGCTCCACATCCAGCATGGAGTCCCACCCAGGGCTCAGTCCCATGGCTCTGATACCATGACCTAGAGTCAGATGCTTAATTGAGGGAGCCACCAGGTGCCCCTGATTTGATAGACTTCTATATTGCAAAATGATTACCAACGTAGCCTTAGCTAACCCGTCACATAACTACCATTCTCTTGTTTGTGATAAGAACATGTGCAAGGTACTCTCTGAGCAACTTTCAAGCATATTCTACATATTATTAATAATAATCAGCATATGGTATATTAGATCCCCAGAACTTACTCGTCTTATAATGGAAGTTGGCATGGTCTGACCATCCCTTCCTTTTCTCCACCCCCAACCCTTGGTAATCACCATTTTAGTCTCTGTTTCTATGAATTTGGCTTTTTTAGATTTCACATATCAGTGTTACCATACAGGATTCGTCTAACACATTTTGATCCATATTATACATCACATTTGTTTTTAGTTTTTATCTGGAAACTATCTCAAATGTACAACAGTTTTAAGTATAAGAAGCTTTTTTTTTTTTCTTTTTCTTGGGCCTTTTGAGAATAAATTGCTGGCCTGATATCCCTGGCCCTAGAGTGTATTTCCCACAAAAAAGGACATTCTCCTATATAATAATATGTATGCAATATTGGAGAATTCATATTGATTTATTACTACCCTCTAATCTTCAAGCTCTATTCTAGTTCCTCCAATTATCCAAATGTTGTCCATCATAGTAAAAATGGTCCAGGAAATAATGAAATGTTGCATCTAGTCATAATATTTCTTTGGTTTCTTTCAGACTAGAATATTTCTTCTGCACTTTTTAACATTTTCTTGACTGTGACTTTTTTTCTTTCTTTTTTTTTAAACTTTCTTTTTTTTAAATTTTTATTTATTTATGATAGTCACACAGAGAGAGAGAGAGGCAGAGACACAGGCAGAGGGAGAAGCAGGCTCCATGCACCAGGAGCCCGACGTGGGATTCAATCCCGGGTCTCCAGGATCATGCCTTGGGCCAAAGGCAGGCGCTAAACCGCTGCGCCACCCAGGGATCCCCTTTTTCTTTAAATTTAATTAACATACAGTGTATTATTAGTTTCAGAAGTAGAATTTAGTGATCAGTTGCATATAACACCCAGTGCTCATTACATTATGTGCCCTCCTTACTGCCTGTCACCTAGTTACTCCATCTCCTCATTTCCCTCCCCTCCAGCACTCTTCAGTTTGTTTCCTATAGTCAAGAGTCTCTTCTGGTTTGTCTCCCTTTCTGATTTCATCCTATTTTATTTTCCCTCCCTTCACCTATGATCCTCAGTTTTGGTTCTTAAATGTGGAAATATGAGTGAAATCATATGATAATTGTCTTTCCTGACTTACTTATTTTGCTTAGCAAAATACCCTATAGTTTTATCCATATCATTGCAAATGGCAAGATTTCATTTCTTTTGATGGCTGCATAATATTCCATTGTATGTGTGGATGCTTTTTTTTTTTTTTTTTTTTTTTTTTATTGGTGTTCAATTTACTAACATACAGAATAACACCCAGTGCCCGTCACCCATTCACTCCCACCCCCCGCCCTCCTCCCCTTCTACCACCCCTAGTTCGTTTCCCAGAGTTAGCAGTCTTTACGTTCTGTCTCCCTTTCTGATATTTCCCACACATTTCTTCTCCCTTCCCTTATTTTCCCTTTCACTATTATTTATATTCCCCAAATGAATGAGAACATATAATGTTTGTCCTTCTCCGACTGACTTACTTCACTCAGCATAATACCCTCCAGTTCCATCCACGTTGAAGCAAATGGTGGGTATTTGTCATTTCTAATAGCTGAGTAATATTCCATTGTATACATAAACCACATCTTCTTTATCCATTCATCTTTCGTTGGACACCGAGGCTCCTTCCACAGTTTGGCTATCGTGGCCATTGCTGCTAGAAACATCGGGGTGCAGGTGTCCCGGCGTTTCATTGCATTTGTATCTTTGGGGTAAATCCCCAACAGTGCAATTGCTGGGTCGTAGGGCAGGTATATTTTTAACAGTTTGAGGAACCTCCACACAGTTTTCCAGAGTGGCTGCACCAGTTCACATTCCCACCAACAGTGTAAGAGGGTTCCCTTTTCTCCGCATCCTCTCCAACATTTGTTGTTTCCTGCCTTGTTAATTTTCCCCATTCTCACTGGTGTGAGGTGGTATCTCATTGTAGTTTTGATTTGTATTTCCCTGATGGCAAGTGATGCAGAGCATTTTCTCATATGCATGTTGGCCATGTCTATGTCTTCCTCTGTGAGATTTCTGTTCATGTCTTTTGCCCATTTCATGATTGGATTGTTTGTTTCTTTAGTGTTGAGTTTAATAAGTTCTTTATAGATCTTGGAAACTAGCCCTTTATCTGATACATCATTTGCAAATATCTTCTCCCATTCTGTAGGTTGTCTTTGAGTTTTGTTGACTGTATCCTTTGCTGTGCAAAAGCTTCTTATCTTGATGAAGTCCCAATAGTTCATTTTTGCTTTTGTTTCTTTTGCCTTCGTGGATGTATCTTGCAAGAAGTTACTATGGCCGAGTTCAAAAAGGGTGTTGCCTGTGTTCTTCTCTAGGATTTTGATGGAATCTTGTCTCACATTTAGATCTTTCATCCATTTTGAGTTTATCTTTGTGTATGGTGAAAGAGAGTGGTCTAGTTTCATTCTTCTGCATGTGGATGTCCAATTTTCCCAGCACCATTTATTGAAGAGACTGTCTTTCTTCCAATGGATAGTCTTTCCTCCTTTATCGAATATTAGTTGCCCATAAAGTTCAGGGTCCACTTCTGGATTCTCTATTCTGTTCCACTGATCTATGTGTCTGTTTTTGTGCCAGTACCACACTGTCTTGATGACCACAGCTTTGTAGTACAACCTGAAATCTGGCATTGTGATGCCCCCAGATATGGTTTTCTTTTTTAAAATTCCCCTGGCTATTCGGGGTCTTTTCTGATTCCACACAAATCTTAAAATAATTTGTTCTAACTCTCTGAAGAAAGTCCATGGTATTTTGATAGGGATTGCATTGAACGTGTATATTGCCCTGGGTAACATTGACATTTTCACAATATTAATTCTGCCAATCCATGAGCATGGAATATTTTTCCATCTCTTTGTGTCTTCCTCAATTTCTTTCAGAAGTGTTCTATAGTTTTGAGGGTATAGATCCTTTACATCTTTGGTTAGGTTTATTCCTAGGTATCTTATGCTTTTGGGTGCAATTGTAAATGGGATTGACTCCTTAATTTCTCTTTCTTCAGTCTCATTGTTAGTGTATAGAAATGCCACTGACTTCTGGGCATTGATTTTGTATCCTGCCACGCTACCGAATTGCTGTATGAGTTCTAGCAATCTTGGGGTGGAGACTTTTGGGTTTTCTATGTAGAGTATCATGTCATCGGCGAAGAGGGAGAGTTTGACTTCTTCTTTGCCAATTTGAATGCCTTTAATGTCTTTTTGTTGTCTGATTGCTGAGGCTAGGACTTCCAGTACTATGTTGAATAGCAGTGGTGAGAGTGGACATCCCTGTCTTGTTCCTGATCTTAGGGGAAAGGCTCCCAGTGCTTCCCCATTGAGAATGATATTTGCTGTGGGCTTTTCATAGATGGCTTTTAAGATGTCGAGGAATGTTCCCTCTATCCCTACACTCTGAAGAGTTTTGATCAGGAATGGATGCTGTATTTTGTCAAATGCTTTCTCTGCATCCAATGAGAGGATCATATGGTTCTTGGTTTTTCTCTTGCTGATATGATGAATCACATTGATTGTTTTACGGGTGTTGAACCAGCCTTGTGTCCCAGGGATAAATCCTACTTGGTCATGGTGAATAATTTTCTTAATGTACTGTTGGATCCTATTGGCCAGTATCTTGTTGAGAATTTTTGCATCCATGTTCATCAGGGATATTGGTCTGTAATTCTCTTTTTGGCGGGGTCTTTGTCTGGCTTTGGAATTAAGGTGATGCTGGCTTCATAGAACGAATTTGGAAGTACTCCATCTCTTTCTATCTTTCCAAACAGCTTTAGGAGAATAGGTATGATTTCTTCTTTAAACGTTTGATAAAATTCTCCTGGGAAGCCATCTGGCCCTGGACTCTTGTGTCTTGGGAGGTTTTGATGACTGCTTCAATTTCCTCCCTGGTTATTGGCCTGTTCAGGTTTTCTATTTCTTCCTGTTCCAGTTTTGGTAGTTTGTGGCTTTCCAGGAATGCGTCCATTTCTTCTAGATTGCCTAATTTATTGGCGTATAGCTGTTCATAATATGTTTTTAAAATTGTTTGTATTTCCTTGGTGTTGGTAGTGATCTCTCCTTTCTCATTCATGATTTTATTAATTTGAGTCTTCTCTCTCTTCTTTTTAATAAGGCTGGCTAATGGTTTATCTATCTTATTAATTCTTTCAAAGAACCAACTCCTGGTTCTGTTGATCTGTTCCACAGTTCTTCTGGTCTCGATTTCGTTGAGTTCTGCTCGAATCTTTATTAACTCCCTTCTTCTCTTGGGTGTAGGGTCTATTTGCTGTTTTTTCTCTAGCTCCTTTATGTGTAAGGTTAGCTTTTGTATTTGAGTTCTTTCCAGTTTTTGAATGGATGCTTGTATTGCGATGTATTTCCCCCTTAGGACTGCTTTTGCTGCATCCCAAAGATTTTGAACAGTTGTATCTTCATTCTCATTAGTTTCCATGAATCTTTTTAATTCTTCCTTAATTTCCTGGTTGACCCTTTGATCTTTTAGCAGGATGGTCCTTAACCTCCATGTGTTTGAGGTCCTTCCAAACTTCTTGTTGTGATTTAGTTCTAATTTCAAGGCATTATGGTCCGAGAATATGCAGGGGACAATCCCAATCTTTTGGTATCGGTTCAGACCCGATTTGTGACCCAATATGTGGTCTATTCTGGAGAAAGTTCCATGTGCGCTTGAGAAGAATGTGTATTCAGTTGAGTTTGGATGTAAAGTTCTGTAGATATCTGTGAAATCCATCTGGTCCAGTGTATCATTTAAAGCTCTCGTTTCTTTGGAGATGTTTTGCTTAGAAGACCTATCGAGTATAGAAAGAGCTAGATTGAAGTCACCAAGTATAAGTGTATTATTATCTAAGTATTTCTTCACTTTGGTTAATAATTGATTTATATATTTGGCAGCTCCCACATTCGGAGCATATATATTGAGGATTGTTAGGTCCTCTTGTTGTATAGATCCTTTAAGTATGATATAGTGTCCCTCTTCATCTCTCACTACAGTCTTTGGGGTAAATTTTAGTTTATCTGATATAAGGATGGCTACCCCTGCTTTCTTTTGAGCACCATTCGAATGGTAAATGGTTCTCCAACCTTTTATTTTCAGGCTGTAGGTGTCCTTCTGTCTAAAATGAGTCTCTTGTAGACAGCAGATAGATGGGTCCTGTTTTTTTATCCAGTCTGAAACCCTGCGCCTTTTGATGGGGTCATTAAGCCCGTTCACATTCAGAGTTACTATTGAGAGATATGAGTTTAGTGTCATCATGATATCTATTCAGTCTTTGTTTTTGTGGACTGTGCCACTGAACTTCTTCTTAAAGGGGAATTTTAAGAGGCCCCCTTAAAATTTCTTGCAGAGCTGGTTTGGAGGTCACATATTCTTTTAGTTGCTGCCTGTCTTGGAAGCTCTTTATCTCTCCTTCCATTTTGAATGAGAGCCTTGCTGGATAAAGTATTCTTGGTTGCATGTTCTTCTCATTTAGGACCCTGAATATATCTTGCCAGCCCTTTCTGGCCTGCCAGGTCTCTGTGGAGAGGTCTGCTGTTACCCTAATACTCCTCCCCATAAAAGTCAGGGATTTCTTGTCTCTTGCTGCTTTAAGGATCTTCTCTTTATCTTTGGAATTTGCAAGCTTCACAATTAAATGTCGAGGTGTTGAACGGTTTTTATTGATTTTAGGGGGGGATCTCTCTATTTCCTGGATCTGAATGCCTGTTTCCCTTCCCAGATTAGGAAAGTTTTCAGCTAGAATTTGTTCAAATACATATTCTGGCCCTCTGTCCCTTTCGGCGCCCTCGGGAACCCCAATTAAACGTAGGTTTTTCTTCCTCAGGCTGTCGTTTATTTCCCTTAATCTATCTTCATGGTCTTTTAATTGTTTGTCTCTTTTTTCCTCAGTTTCCCTCTTTGCTATCAACTTGTCTTCTAGGTCACTCACTCGTTCTTCCACCTCGTTAACCCTCGTCGTTAGGACTTCTAGTTTGGATTGCATCTCATTCAATTGATTTTTAATTTCTGCCTGATTAGCTCTAAATTCTGCAGTCATGAAGTCTCTTGAGTCCTTTATGCTTTTTTCTAGAGCCACCAGTAGCTGTATAATAGTGCTTCTGAATTGGCTTTCTGACATTGAATTGTAATCCAGATTTGTAACTCTGTGGGAGAGAGGACTGTTTCTGATTCTTTCTTTTGAGGTGAGGTTTTCCTTCTAGTCATTTTGCTCAGTGCAGAGTGGCCAAAAGCAAGTTGTATTGGGAAAAAGAGAAAAAGAGAGGAGAGAAAGAAGGAAAGAAAAGAGAAAGAGAAAAAAAAAAAAGGGGAAGAAAAAGAAAAAAAACGAAAAGAAAAAAAAAAGAAGAAAAAGAGAAAGAAAAAGAAAGGAGAAAAAAAGGGGGTGGGGGAAGGAAACAAATCAAAAAGCAAAACAAAACAAAAACAAAAACAAAAACAAACAAACAAACAAAAAAGAACCACCGGGGAGTATCTTCTGATTCTGTGTACTTTAAGTCCCTTGGCTTCTCCTGGAAGTTGTCAGTCTAGCTGGTGTTCTGGGGGAGGGGCCTGTTGTGCTGATTTTCAGGTGTTAGCAGTTGGGGGAGCTGCTGTGCCCCTGCCTGGTGCAGGGCTCGGTGGGGGTTGTTTACCCCGTGGGGCCGCAGGAGGAACAGCCCCAGTGGCGGGGCAGCTCTGGAAACCTGGATTCAGCTCCGGCAGGAACTCCGTCTGCAGGGCCTGGAGGCTCCGGGGCGGGGCCGCTGATCTGCTCAGCTGGGGCAGGAGCGTCCTCGCTGTCCTGGGCCCTCCCGGCCTCTGCCTGTCCCGGGGGAGGCGGGATCCTGGGCTGTGTCCCGGCGCCCTGTGCTCCGGAGCCTGCGCTGTTGGATTCGCGCTCCCGGGCCGCGCAACCCCCTCCGCGGAGCCGCCGCCCAGGCCCCTCCGAGCTGCTCCTGGAACCGCGCAGCCCCCTCCGCACGGAGCCTCTTCCTCTGCCCGAGCCCCTCCGAGCTGCTCCCGGGGCCGCGCAGCCCCTCCGCGGAGCCGCCGCCCGAGCCCCTCCAGCTGCTCCGGGTCCCGCCGGGTCCCGCCGTGCGCGCTGCAGCCCTTAGGGAGCTCGGGGCACTCTCCTGGGCGCGCAGTTGCTGTTACTGTCCCGGGGAGCCCGAGGGCATCCCCGCCCTCCTGGGTCCTGCTCCAACTCCCCGCGAGCCCCTTTCCGCCCGGGAAGGTCGGTGCAGCTCCTGCTCCTCCGGGACGGGGCTCTGCTGTCCTGGGGACACTCGCCCCGGCCTCAGCCCGGCTCCTCGCGGGGCCCCTCCCCCTTGGAGGCCTTTGTTCCTTTATGTCTTTTTCCCCGTCTTCCTACCTTGTTAGAAGCGCGAACTCTTCTCACTGTAGCATTCCAGCTGGTCTCTCTTTAAATCTCAGGCCAAATTCATAGATTTTCAGGATGATTTGAAGGTTTTCTAGGTAGTTTGGTGGAGACAGGTGATTTGGAGACCCTACTCCTCCGCCATCTTGCCCGATCCCTCTGTGTGGATGCTTGTACATGTGTGTATCACATGTTTTTTATCCATTCATTTATTTGTTGATGAGCATCTCAGCTCATTCCATAGTTTGGCTATTGTGGACATTGCTGCTATAAACATTAGGGTGCAGGTGTCCCCTTGAATCACTAAGTTTGTATCCTTTGGGTGAATACCTAGTAGTACAATTCCTGGGTCGTTGGTAGCTCTATCTTCAACTTTTTGATGAACCTCCATACTGTTTTCCAGAGCAGCTGTACCAGCATGCATTCCCACCAACACTGTGAGAGGGTTCCCCTTCCTCTGCATCCTCACCAACATCTGTTGTTTTTTGACTTGCTAATTTTAGCCATTCTGACTGGTGTGAGGTAGTATCTCATTGTGGTTTTGATTTGTCCTTCCCTGATGTCAATTGATGTTGAACATTTTTTCATGTATCTGGTGGCCATTTGTATGTCTTTTTTGGACATTTTTAAAGATTATGGAGGAGTTCTTTTGGTGACCTTCCCTCAGTTTGTTTTTGTCTGATGTTCCCCAAGTTTAGACTCAGGTGATGCATCTTTGGCAAGACAGAGGTTATGTTGTTTCCACTGCATCCAATCAGATGTCTCATGATTTCTATTTGCTCCATTACTAAGGATATTTATTTTGATCACTTGAGTAAGTGGTCTCTGCCAGATCTCTCTGAAGTCAAGTTGCTCTTTTTCTCTTAGTAATTTATAAGTATTTGGCAGAGGTACTTTAAACCATACAAATCTATGACTCTTCATTATAGTTTCAATTTATCCATTCCTTTATCAGTATGATGTCAGGTTTTCTGTTTTACTCAGTGGATTATAATCTGTTTTTGACATTCACCTTGTCCCTAATTTGGCCAAAAAGAGTACCTTTGAGCTGACATGCCCTGATCATTCTTTGAGCCCTTTCTTGCTATCTAGCACAACCAGATATCCCAGATTCTTCTACTTTGCCTGCCCAAGCCCTGGAATCAGCCATGTATATAAGAAGCCCTGATTCTTTTTAGTGGAAGATGATATTTAGAAGCCAAGATCTTGGGATGCCTGGGTGGCTCAGCGGTTAAGTGTCTGCCTGATTCAGCTCAGGGTGTGATCCTGGAGTCCCAGGATCAAGTCCCACATCAGGCTCCCTGCTTCTCCCCCTGCCTATGTCTCTGCCTCCCTCTCTCTCTCTCTCATAAATAAAATCTTTAAAAAAAAATAGAAGCCAAGATCTGGGGGCCAGCTGTGCTCACTGCTATTGGGGTGCTGTTGCTTGCCAGATTTCCCAATGGGCAGAGCTAGGGAACACAAATGCACACACACACATACCTATACACACAAAATCATGTGTTAATATAAATGTGTATATATATTATATATATCCATCCATTACTAAATATAGATATATATTTACATCTATATAAATGGAACTATGTATCTCTCTATGTTGACTTTAATATCTATGTATATATTGAAATCTATAAATGCAACCAATACATTTAATTTCATTCCAACATCACAGGATTCATTCTAGTCTTCTCCCTTTCCATATTTGTATTTTCCTTGTGAGAGAATGAGAAACCAGACTCCCATAATACTCATTTGATCAGTCTCCCTCTGTGTAACCAATTTTTAATCACTATCACTTCCCAACCCCATTGATTGCCTTCTCAACCCACTTAGGCTGTGACTCTTTGTTGGACCACCCTCTAACAAGGAAGCCCTTTCCACTCAGCTTGGGCTCTAAGACCCCTGTTGGCAGACCACACACATGTGGATACCTTCCTCACTCCACATAAGCTCTTGATCCCCATTGGGAGCCATTGCCTCTTCTATATTGTTCTGACACCAGGCTGATTCTTTGAGAGGATCCCTTCTCACCCCACTTGGGCTTCATACCTTGTGCCAGGTCTTTCAGCTTCATGTTTCCATCCAAATTTCAGTTATAATCAAGGAAAGAGCAAAGCAATCTTCATTACATACTTGTAAATAACACAGTAACACACATAACTCATGAAAATTCGGGCAATTCTGAGGACCTCAGTGTCCCCTCACTGGTTTCACTTTTATGCCTGTACAAACATGCAAGCACAAGCCTCTTTTTTACACACAAATGAGATTATCCTATATTAACCGCTATACATTTCCTCTTTTCCTACTGAATATATTTTGGAGCTATTTATATAGCAGCATAACACATTTATTTTAATACTCACATAATATTTTTGTTTGAATTAATAATGGATATCCGGTCAGGAACACATGGGTGACTCCGTCAGTTAAGTGACTGAGTCTTGATTTTGGCTCAGGTCATGATCTATGGGTCATGAGATGAGCCCCAGAGCCTCACATCTGGCAGAACAAAGTCTGCTTCTCCCTCTCCCTCCACCTCTGCCATTCCCCCTGCTTGTGCACACACTCTCTAAAATAAATAAAATCTTGCAAAAAAAGAATTTTAAAAATTAAGAATGGATATCAGTCTTTTATTGATGGAAATTTAGGCTGTTTGATATTTTCTTCTTGTGAACAATGTTACAAGGTACATCCACATGGGAATATCTTTGGGTATGTGTCTATCCACATTTTCAATTTTTAAAAGTTTAGTCCTAAGATCAAGTAGTTTGAATAGACAAGAATGTGAAATGCAGACTGTTTGAAGGTCCTCATATCCTATCTTAACTATGAATTAGTATTGTGCCATTGAATGTAAGGTTAAAAGGTTAAAAAAAAAAGAGGTTAAAACAATTTTATTCAAACACTAGATTCTACCTAAATCTCTCTTTAGAGCAGATGAAGGAAGCTTGATAGGGAAAGTCAAAGCAATTTATTGACAAAACCAGTACTAGCACCCAGGAGTCAAACAGGGTTCCACCCAAGTGTAAACACCAGAGGGGAAAATCCCAAACTATAGGCGATGATACTCTATCTTTTTTAGTGTCACCTGCAGTTCAGCTGGTATTACACTGCTCACATTCATGGAGGCTTTAAATTCCCAGATGTACAGTTTACTCATGGACATAAGTGGGACTCTAGAGTTGAAATCTAGTTAAACTTTTTGCTCTTGTTCTATTTGTCTTCCAGTATTAAATCAATGACTTTGTTTTCAACACTTAATTATCTTTATCATCCCCAAATACATCACATGTAATGAAAGACAAGATCAATAAGGAAGAGGAAGATCAATAAAGATAAAACTGAAAACAGGACCTTAAAGATGAAGCCATGCAGGGAAGGGGATAAAAAGACAAAGCAAAAGAAAGCAAGGTAAAAACAGTTCAAAAGGGCAAATTACCTTTTTAAGAATTGAGAGAAAAGGCCACAAGGGTGCAGAAGATGCAACAGATAAATTGGAGCCTTATGGAGGTACGTAAATTTCTCAGCTAAGATTGAGAATAAGAAAAACTTGGAAACACCAGGGAAAAAGGGAAAAGCAAAAGCTTTGGCTTGTTCTGCTCCTCAACCTTAAATATTTTCTTATGTGTCAAGTTATTTCCCATCAGTTCTTCTGAAATCTGAAATTGAGCAGTTATATTTGAATTGCATTAATTACCCATTATTGTAAATCACACTAGCAACTATTAGCACTATTAATTATTAACTATTTTGTTCATCACATGTTTGTTTCAACTAAATACAGAGGAAAGAAATAACACAGGAATAAAACACAAAGTATACCCTCACAAGGAAAAATACCCATTGCTATAAAACAACTTAACAAATGAAACTAAATAACTATGGTCTTTCAACTTATGAAAATGGAGATTTGTCAAAATTCTAAAAGCTTTTAATACATATCTGAAGTTCTTTCTTATGTCACAGAAAAAGTAACCTGTGCAATTTTCTGTATGCACAGAAAAAAAGTAATTTTTTTTTTTTTTTACAACTCCACAATATACCAACTTGAGATGGCACTATTCTTTGTGGTCTTTTTCTCTTCTGCCCACACATTCAAAATAATTCCTTTACTGATAAAGGACCCAATTTCAATGTGCCATCTGTTTCCTCCTTGTAACCCTTGCTGATACAGAATGTGAATGTGGAATGTTCTTTCAGGATGGGTGGCTGTAAAGGGAAAGGCATTGGTAGGTAGGAGTACTGGATGCAACAGGGTGGCATCATTTCTTCATTCTTTTAATCTGTTAGAGCATGTGTGCATCATATCATGTTACTCAGAGTACAAAAACATAAAATTAGTAAAACAATTTTTAATTTAAATTCAATTTAGTTAACATACAGTGTATTATTAGTTTCAGAGGTAGAATTTAGTGTCTGATCAGTTGCATATAACACCTAATGCTCATTATATCTAGTGCCCTCCTTAATGCCCATCACTCAGTTACCCCATCCCCTCACATACGTCCCCGCCAGCAAACCTCATATACCACATCTTTTTTTCCATTTGTAGTCCACAGACATTTGGGTTCTTTCCATAACTTGGCTATTGTTGCTAGTACTGCTATAAATCTTGGGGTGCATGTGGCCCTTCGAATCAGCATTTTTCTATCCTTTGGATAAATACCTAGTAGTGTGACTGCTGGGTCGTAGGGTAGCACTATTTTCTACTTCTTGAGGAAATTTCATATTGTTTTCCTGAGTGGCTGCACCAGTCTGCATTCCCACCAACAGTGCAAAGGGTTCCCTTTCTCCATATCCTTGCTAACACCTGTTGTTTCCTGGGTTGTTAATTTTAGCCATTCTGACTGGTGTGAGGTGGTATCTCATAGTGGTTTTTTAAAAATTCGACTTTATTTACACTCAATTAACATATAGTATATAATTAGTTTCAGAGACAGAATTCAGTGATTCATCAGTTGTATATAACACCCAGTGCTCATTAAATCAGAGAGGGAGACAAACCAAAAGTGACTCAACCATAGGAAACAAATTGAGGATTGCTTGAGGGGAGGGGGTGGGGGGATAAAATCATATTTTAAAAAATCCTACAATGACATGTGGCTCTAGCATTACTTGTCAAGATTAGGACTAGTTCTCTAGTTTGAAAGGCTTGAAGGTTCAAAATAATGGGATAAACCCTGAATTTCTGTCCCTGGACATTACTGAGACAGGTATTCCCTCTCTAGAGCATTATACAATTTTTTTGGAGGTAAGCATTCTCCTGTCTTATCTCAGCTAATGGGAACTTTTGATGAGGATCCCAAGGCCTCAGAGACTACCCCACAGCTGCTCCTCTTTAGCTCTGTGCCCCCTGGGAATCACCATGCCTCAGGCAACAGCGTATGTACACCTGGCAGCCTTCCTTCCCTTCCTGGTAACTGAAATCCACTTCTCATCATCTTTAGCCAAGACAACCGAAATGGATGCTCAGTGGATTCCTGATGGGTGGGAAGAATATGCTTTATCTTCCTCTAGTCCATCTTCCAAGTTACCCCAAGAAATGCAATTATAACAATAGATCTGATCACATCACCCTCTGATACTTCATCAACTTTCATTGACATTAAGATAAAATAGAAGTATAAATAGAAGACTCTTTGCAACCCTGCCTCCAGTCTCTCTTTTCCATTCTATCTTTGGTCACTCACTGTCCTTCCTCATCAATCATCTGATGATATTCCAACTTCATGAAGCTACTGATCACTTCTGAACACCCAGGTAACAGAATAAAATAAAGTTAATGAGCATCTATTATGTGTCACTCACTGTGATGACAGTTTAGTATGTATCTCATTTAATCCCACAACCAAGGAGGAGACTGAGGCTCAAGCACATTAAGTGCTCAACTCAAGGGTTGAGAGCCATTAAGTGCTGAAGAGGTTGCTCATTGGATTCCAGGCTTTCTACATGGTGTGACCTCCATGGTTCAGAGGTACCACTGGCAAAGCTCTCCCAATTTGTTTTTTTTTTTTTTTTAATTTTATTTATTTTTTTTTAATTTTTTATTTATTTATGATAGTCACAGAGAGAGAGAGAGGCAGAGACACAGGCAGAGGGAGAAGCAGGCTCCATGCACCGGGAGCCCGATGTGGGATTCGATCCCGGGTCTCCAGGATCGCGCCCTGGGCCAAAGGCAGGCGCCAAACCGCTGCGCCACCCAGGGATCCCAGCTCTCCCAATTTGAATATTCTTTTTCACCCCCTCCACCTAGTAAGACCCTATGCTTCCCTCAGGTCAAGCCTCAATTTTCATCTCTAAATTCTTCCATAGCTACGGTAAACAGAGTTGGTCCCTTCTCTCCCTTGGACCATAGAGCATGTTCATCACATCCTTATCACTGTTCTTATCCCATGCCATCCATGCTATCTGCATTTGTCTCAGTCTGTAATTACTATTTTCAGGGAGATTTAGGCACCAGGGCTGCTGGTATGTTATTCATCTTTGATCCTCAGCTCTTACACAGGACCTGATAAGTATAAGATGGAATGGAAAAATATATATTTTGCCTAGTAAGAAAGTTTCTAACCATAATCTTTAATCATGCCAAGTAATGGGATACAGGGAATAAACATTGTGCTAAAACGTCAATGAAAAATAACATTTAATGAAAAGAATATTAAAAACAGTAATAAAAAGCACATCATGCCAAACGGTTCTGAGATATAAACTCAATTTTCCAAAATTGACCCAGAACATAGAATTCTCTGATGTAAGGTAAGAAGGCTTAGCAGTAAAGATAAATTATTTTTACATAAGGGAAATGATTAAAGTAGACAAACTTGTCAAACAGAAGGCTAAGAGATTAACCACTTAAGATCAAAGGTGACTTCTCTAAGACTCTAAAGTTCAAGTAGGAATTTTAAAAAGTGGATTATAGTGGTTCTATATTATCTTTATGGTGACAGATTAATAACAATTAGCAGAATATAACATAATTAGGGTCTAAAACTGTTATGTTCCATGTTCTAATCTAGAATTAGAAGGGAAAATGCAATGTGTATTTAAACACCTGTGTATTAGAAATACAGAGTGTATAGTATTGGTACATTCTCAAATAAGAGATGTGGGATAAGGTAATTTCTTTCTGGGGGGTGGAGTAAAATAAATTTATCCTCCTCAACACACATGAGCCAGGGTTTTAACAAAATTCCTTCAGTTTCGTCTGTATACATTTGTATGAAATATTACAAAACTAAGAAGCTAACTAACATCAAGTCAAAACGCTAAAATAGTAATCATTACAAGGATATAATATTCACAATTCAGTACTCTGTCTTTCCACTGACTGCATTAACCATGAAATAGAAACAATTCTCAGGAAAAAAACATAAATGCTAATTTTTAAAAGTTTATGAACAGTGGCCCCAGTAGTTAGAAAAAGGGAATTCTGTTGACCACAACACGAGGTCCATTTAAGGTGATAATTTGTAAAGTTAGATTGCATTGAATTAAAGAGTAAGAGAAGCCAGAAGTATATGTATATATTATTTTAATCCTGCATATACTTAATCAATTAATTTCAAGAATCTTCTTAAAAGTAACCAAGTACAAAACAGGTATATTTTTACTGAGACACTAAGTCCCTGAGCTACTTACCATAAATTGAACGAGCTTGGAATATACAAAAGATGTGAAAATGTTTTATCCAAAGACAGTTCAAGAACCTGTGTATTAGGAACACAGCTCCTGACTCCAAGGCATTGGCATATGTGCAATGATTATAAAATAAGTATATTCAGGATGCTGAGTAACCTTTCTCTAGTTACCAATTTTGTTCACTAAGACTACACAAGACACCTGGTTTTAGAAGAAATGCCGAAAAGCTATTATCACATAGGTAGTGCTCCATTTTGGGAAGACATTCTGTTGTACATTATTTTATTACAAATTAACTTGATGAAATTCAATCAGCACAGACTGTGTGGTTCAACAGGTCTTATTTCCAAACCTTTTTAATAAGTGATGTTGTAATACACTTAGCTTTTTGGGCGTTAAAACTTAGGATCTAAAAAGAAGATAATTATTCTAAATGCTACTAGCATATTCCTTTCCATATATTCACTAAAATTAGTCTTGGACTTAGCCCTAAACTTCTACAGCCATTCTCTCTAGTAAGGAGAAAGCAGCAGCCTAAAAATTAGTATTTCAAAAGATAGGAAGTGAAGTAAGTTTGTATGATTATTTATGTTTCTAGTTCATTGTTTCTCTGATTTATTCATTCAACTTCTATTTCTCTTAGTGTTCTTGCATTCACAGTGTTCTTCTGAGCACTTCCTTGGGATTTAGGAAGTGTGCTGGGCTGGAGAATAGAAGAGAGCAATTTCCATCTCTGGTCTCATGGAACTTACAGTCTAATGGGGAAGACAAATAGGAAATAGTATTCACACAAAAATGTACTTCTTCCATGCAGGATGGTGAAATGGAAAGCTCTCAAGCTTTGGAACCAGGCCACTTGAAGTCAGATCCTGCCTAGTGGGGAGCTTGTGACCTGGTATTGGCCTTCTTATTTTTAGCAAAATAAGGATTGTGACATCTACCATAGAGAATTCTTCCTCAGACTAACTGGGATAATGTCTGGGAAAAGCCTGACAGTTAACAGGTATTCAAATCATTCCTCTTTCCTCCCTTATTTGCATTCCTCCTAATTTTCCATTCACTTAATACTGGTAACAAAAATGTGACAATGAAAAGCACTCTTCCTCTACCAAATTTAAGAATTTAATAAAAATATTCACTTCAAAACAAAAGCTAAAATAATTTTCCTAGTTAATGAAAAAGTTATCTATAGTGAGAATAAGTTATATATTCACGTTTGTTATCAAGATCCTGGCCTATTTTCATGGCTCATCCAATTTCCTTAAAAATGAAAGCACATACAGAAAAAAAAAAAAAAAAACCCAAAAACATTTTCATTGCCTTAGGGAAAACGAGATTTTATATTCAAAACAACAAAGCTCACAGAAAGCAAAGAATAAAGTACACACACTCTGCGCTATTTCCTCTTAGGTATAAGAAAACCAAGCTTATGGAATTAAAATTATTTAGGTCTATTCGATCAATATAAATTTGAACATAGCTAATGCAGTTAAGGCAATTATCAGTAGTTTATAAGAATAACAAAATTCTTTTTGCTTACCAGTAAAATAAAATTAAATTTGTGTGGGTAAAATAAAATATTAATCTTCATTGGAAGTTTTCCTACATATTAAAATTTCTCTAGGGTTGTCTTTTAACTCTATTTTTAAGACATGGAGTAGAAGACTTAATCTTGCATGTGCCATTATGAAGAATGATAACCATACTCATTCTTCAGGTACTGATGGTGCTTTTCTAAACCCTGTAGACTTAAACTCTGAGCGTCTGAATTCATTACATTTCATTTTAATATGACCTTCCTTGGAAGAAGGCTTAACATTTTGCTTATCATCTAAAATTCTGATGAAAAGAATCCTGCTGCCTTTTCTTCTTGAGATATAATGAAAGAAACAGATGTCATAACTCCACAATTGTAGCACCCTGTTGTAGGAAGGGAATTTTAAAGAAATAACTTAGACCAATTCCATTATTATATTCATCTGAGATAACTTTGGAGGTTTAAGGTCCTGTTTCAAGCAGTATCTAAGCCAAGACTGGAGCCCCCTCTATGGTTCAGATGTGGGGGTGTCTCTGGCACACACACACGGATGACGAGTGTATGTGTGTGAGAGTCCACAGGCGTGAGTGTACAACCTTGTGTTTACCTATTTCTCCTGTATCCTGAGTTCAAATTAAGCAGTTCAAAATGTCTGCTTTATTGAAAGGTGAGAGGAAGAATTTCACTATTGATCTCAAAATAGTTTTGAATCCAAGTTTTAGGTTTATACATGTCCTGCCAACATTCTGTCATTCTTTTTTAAAACCATTTAAGGGCAGCCTGGGTGGCTCAGCAATTTAGCGCTGCCTTCAGCCCAGGGCATGATCCTGGAGACCTGAAATCGAGTCCCACGTTGGGCTCCCTGCATGGAGCCTGCTTCTCCCTCTGCCTGTGTCTCTGCTTCTCTCTCTCTGTGTCTTTCATGAATAAATAAATAAAATCTTTAAAAAAACCATTTTACAACAATAATTAAAGGAGCAAATCCCATGAACAATGTGTCATGTACCAAATTTTAACACATTAGAAACCTCTAATATGTAACTGGTCACTGCTAAATTAACTCGCTTTTCTGCAAGCCTTACAATAAAGCTGGGGTCCCAAAGAAAATGTCTTCAAGGACCAAGGAGGTAATGTGGGGGACTGCAGGCAGTAAAGACCATGAGGAACTGGAGTGTGCAGCCTCATCCAATCCAAGCAGCTGAGTGGTATCTGAGGACATACACAGCCAATGTTGACGCATCTTGGTTCTTTCAGGTAAATGAAAGAACTCATCTTTACGAAATAAGAAGATAGAAAAATTAAGCTAAGGATCCAACCAATGACTGGCTTCATTATCACCTGCTCTAGTTAACTTCGTTACTAACCATCAGGCAAAAAAGGCAAGTCAAATGGCAGAGGAATAGCACAGCACTAGAGCCAGAAGGTCCTGTCATGCAGGACTGAATGCATCTTTATCATCTAGGAGTTGCTTGACCACTTGCAACTAAAGCCAAAGGGAGTTCAATCTGCATATGTCAAGCAGAGAAGAACAATCCCACCTCATGGGATTGAATGCAAGTTAAATAAGATAATGCACACAGATATTGTGAATAGTGCCATGCATCCAATAAACCTTTCTTATTGTTACTATCATCATTATTATTTTGAGACTGCTTCTTTAGAGCCATACCACATTGAATCAATGCTCTACAATCCCACACAGCAAACAGGTGAACTCATTCTATGTGACAAACAAAACAAAATTAAATTAAAATCCCAAATAAATTCATGTATCTCTTTGTTGTTTAATACAAATGTACCAAATGGTTTTATAAAACAAATTAATGCTTTCAATGTACTTAAAACTGAAAAATTATTGTCATAATTACACAATATGCCCATAAAATAAAATGACAATAGATCTACAGGAAGAAAAATTACAGGATGAGATCCACCCTGACTTAGAAGACTGAGTATCTTTTTTCAGCTGTCATCATTTACGTAGTAATAAGCATCACCTGGCTGAATTCTTGAACCTGCAACTGATGCTGGCCCTATTGGAATCTCTAAAGGCTATCATTTTTAGATGATCTTTTCTGGAGACATTTACACATGATTTTTAATTTTTCTTTAATATCAAATCTTAATAATTTGGGAAGTTTTTCTTCCCCCACCGAAGTACAGATAACCATGTTTCAATAAAGTTGTTCAATAAAATTGTTCCCACTTGTAAGAAGTGACATTTGTTAACATTAGAAGCTCCATAACCCCATTAGAATTTTCTCTTTCAACCAGCTAGTTATAGCTAGGCCAAATCTATTGTGCTGTGGGGTAATTACAAGGCATTATTATATCTCAAGGAGTTTACATGAAGTCAACATAGGAAAATGAGTTGAATGTTCCAAAGATTACTTTTTAAAAAATCTATTATAAATGTTAACTTGTGACTAGAATACTTAATTATAACAGTAAGTTCATTGTGCCACTTCAAAATGATTGAAAAAATACATTCAAAAGATAAAGATTTATACTGTGGTTTTTAAGGCATGCTTCCTAAATAAATATAAATAGACAATAATAATCATCACAGTGATTTCATAGACATACATCCTTTCCTTCGCAAAGCTCAGAGGTCAAGGAAACAAACCTCCAGAGACTTTAATCTCTAACTCTCTTTCCCTTTCACTCTCTCTCTCTCTCTCTCTCTCACACACACACACACACACACACACACACACACACCCTCAGAAAACTAAGAGACTCCAGTAAGGGGAAAATGGAAATTTAGGGGCTTTTCTGTATCTGTAAATAGGAACAATGGCTATATTCTCGTCATTTCTCCCAAGGAACAACTGAAGTAGAGAACATCATCTTTTTCCTCAAAATGCTCCCTGAACCTAGGTATCTAAGACTGAAGGCCAAAGTTCAAAAAATGTCCTGGAGCTTTCTGACTTCATTTTTGTCCAACATCATACTTACTGTATAAAAGGATTGATTTCTGAAAAGCCAGATGACAAAAACCACAGGTAAAATTCTATCAAAGGAGCCTGCATTGTATTGTCAAACACCTGACTCTGAAACTGAAATGGATTCCAAGAAGCTCATATCCATCAAATATATCTGAAATCCACCTCGGTTTAGTTTTATTTCTCGATGCACTGGAGTATCAAAACCCATTTTCTGAATGATCAAGATGTGGCCACATTTCAAAAGTCATGAAAAACACCTAGAGCTGATGAACCTTTACTCTAACACAAAGAATACACCTTGCAAAAAGACAACTAGATTCCTACTGTGCAGAAGAGACACTGTCAGGAAAAAGCATTTGACGAAATACAGCATTCTTTCTTGATTAAAACTCTCCACAGTGTAGGGATAGAGGGAACATACCTTGATATGATAAAAGCCATATACAAAAAGCTCACAGCAAATATCATTCTCAATGGGGAAAAACTGAGAGCTTTCCCCTAAGGTCAGGAACATGACAGGGATGCCCACTCTCACCACTGTTGTTCAACATAATACTAGAAGTCCTAGCCTCAGCAATCAGACAACAAAAAGAAATAAAAGGCATTTATATTGGCCAAACAGAAGTCAAATTCTCACTCTTTGCAGTGAGACATGACATGATACTTTATGTGGAAAACCCAAAAGACTCCACCCCAAAATGCTAGAACTCACACAGGAATTTAGCAACATGGCAAGACATAAAATCAATGCACAGAAAGCAGTTGCATTTCCACAAACTAACAATGAGACAGAAGAATGAGAAACTAAGGAATTGATCCCACTTACATTTGCACTCAAAACCATAAGACACCTGGGAATAAACCTAACCAAAGAGGTAAAGGACCTGTATTCTAAAAACTACAGAATGCTTCCTCAGAAACTGACACAAAGAAATAGAAAAACAGGGGAATCCCTGGGTGGCTCAGCAGTTTAGCTCCTGCCTTCGGCCCAGGGCATGATCCTGGAGTCCAGGGATCGAGTCCCACGTCTGGCTCCCTACATGGAGCCTGCTTCTCCCTCTGCCTGTATCTCTGCCTCTCTCTCTCTCTCTCTGTGTCTTTCATGAATAAATAAATAAAATCTTTTAAAAAAGAAATAGAAAAAACATGCCATGCTCATGGATTAGAAGAATAAATATTGTTAAAATGTCTATGCCACCCAGAACAATCTACACATTCAACACAATCTCTATCAAAATACCATAGGCATTTTTCACATAGCTGGAACAATTAATCTTAAAATTTGTACGGAACCAGAAAAGACCTCAAATAGCCAGAGGAATGTTGAAAAAGAAAACCAAAGCTGATGGCATCACAATACTGGACTTCAAGCTGTATTACAAAGCTGTAATCATCAAGGTAGTATGGTACCGACACAAAAACATACACACAGATCAATGCAACAGAATAGAGAAACCAGAGATGGACCCTCAACTCTATGGTCAACTAATCTTTGACAAAGCAGGAAAGAATATCCAATGGAAAAAGGACAGTCTTTTCAACAATTGGTGTTGGGAAAATTAGCCACATGTAGAAGAATGAAACTGGGCCATTGACCGTTTTCTTACACCATACACAAATATAAACTCAACATGGACGAAAGCCCTAAATGTGAGACAGGAATCCATCAAAATCCTAGAGGAGAACACAGGCAGCAACCTCTTCGACCTCAGACACAGCAAATTCTTTCTAGATACATTTCCAAAGGCAAGGGAAGCGAAAGCAAAAATGAACTTTTAGGACTTCATCAAGATAAAAAGTTTCTGCACAGCAAAGGAAGCAGTCAACAAAATTGAAAGGCAACCTACAGAATGGGAGAAGATATTTGCAAATGACATATCAGATAAAGGGCTAGTGTCCAAGATCTATAAAGAACTTATCGGGTGCCTGGGCGGCTCAGCAGGTTAGGTGTCTGCCTTCAGGTTGAGTCACGATCCTGGGGTCTGGGATCAAGCCTGCCCAGCCAGGAGCCTGCTTCTCCCTTTCCCATTTCCCCTACTTGTGCTTCTCTCTCTGTCAAATAAAGAAATAAAATCCTTTTTTTAAAAAAAAAAAAAAAGAATGTTTCAAACTCAACACCCCACAAACAAATAATCCAGTCAAGAAATGGGCAGAAGACATAAAAAGATATTTCTCCAAAGAAGATATACAAATGGCCAACAGACACATGAAAAAGTCCTCTATATCACTTGGCATCAGGGAAATACAAATCCAAACCACAACGAGATACTGCCTTACACCAGTCAGAATGGCTAAAATTAGCAAGTCAGGAATCAACACATGTTGGCAAGGACGCAGAGAAAGTGGAACCCTCTTACACATTGGTGGGAATGCAAGCTGGTACAGCCACTCTGGGAAAGAGTATGGAGATTTCTCAAGAAGTTAAAAATAGAGCTACACTATGACCCAGCAATTGCACTACTTGGTATTCACCCCAAAGATACACATGTGAACCAAAGGGGTACCTAAATTCCAATGTTCATAGCAGCAATGTCCACATAGTCAAACTGTGGAAAGAGCCAAGATGACCATCAACAGATGAATGGATAAAGAAGATATTGCACACACACACACACACACACTGAAATATTATATTTCTCAGCCATCAGAAAGGATGAATACTTACCACTTACATTGAGGTGAGTGGAACTGGAGGGTATTATGCTGAGTGGAATAAGTCAATTAGGGAAAGACAATTATCATATGGTTTCACTCATATGTGGAATATAAGAAACAGCACAGAAGATCATAGGGGAAGGGAGGGAAAACTGAATGGGAAGTCATCAGAGAGAGAGAAAAAACCTGAGAGATTCTTAACTATGTGAAACAAACTGAGGGTTGCTGGAGGGGTGGCAGGTGGAGGGATCGGGTAATTGGGTGATGTGATGAGCGCTAGGCGCTTAATGCAACTGATAAATTATTGAACACTACATCTGAAAATAATGATATACTATATGCTGGCTAATTGAATTTAAATTTTAAAAAAGAAAAAGAAAAAAAGAGTAGGAAGCTTAGCTGAGTGAGCCACCCAGGCACCACTCATTAGTACTTTTATTTCTTTATTTTGAAACTGCTTGTTTCAATTTTTGTTCATTTTTCCATTTAGTTATCTGTTATATTCTAACTTATTTATAGAACTATGTAGAACTATTTATTAGGACTAGATCCTAGTCCGCTGTTGATGTATACACATCTTAAACATTTCCTCTATATCTGTGGTATCTTTTCGGTCTTTATAGTGCTGTTTGCTAAATAAATATTTTTATTAAAAAAAAAGGAAGAGAAGACAGTCAGGGACCTTACCTTTAATTTCGACCAACGCTAGGTGGCAGAAGAAAGTCAGCCAGGCGTGCAGGCTCTCCAGACAGCTCTGGCTCGAGCTGCTCTCACCTGTCACCTTCTCCAAGCTTTCAAAGAGAAGCCTTTAGACCAACCCAAGTTCCAAAAGTGGCCTCTGCATTACAGGAAAACTGCTGTGAGCTAAATACAACTCTTTGGAAAGTTCATTGCAGCTTATGTGACTGGTAGGATGAAGCCCGCACTAAAGGGACCTACCTGAACAGCCGTGTTCTCTGGTCTAGCAGATCCGGAGTCACCATGCAATGCAGCTCCAGGTCAATAAGAGACACACGATGGGGGGTCGGGGTGGGGAGGTGCTGGGGACCTCTCTCGAAAGAAAGAGAGAGAGAAAGAGAGAAAGAAAAAAAGAGAAAGAGAGAAAGAGAGAGAGAAAGAAAAGAGAGAAAAAAGAAAGAAAAAGAAAAAAGAAAGAAAAAGAAAAAAGAGAAAGAAAGAAAAAAGAAAGAAAAGAAAGAAAAAGAAAAAAGAGAGAAAGAAAAGAAAAAGAAAAGAAAAAAGAGAAAGAAAAGGAAGAGAGAAAGAAAGAAAGAAAGAAAGAAAGAAAGAAAGAAAGAAAGAAAGAAAGAAAGAAAAGAAATAAAGCTGAATTATTTTCAGATGCCGAATCTTGAATCTCAGGAGAAAGCTCCCTTCAGGCACACTATGGGCTGAAACTGGTTTCAACTGAAAAGCTTGATTGGAAGGTCCACGTGAGGGCGGCAGGCACAACAGGAGTGTGTTTGCATGCTATTGCTCTTCGGATGGTGTTCACGAAACTGGAAGAAGAGGTTTTTCTAGGAATTATGCTCTGGTAGCTACCCAACTATCATTTTCTTTTCTAAGCCTTATTTTCTTTGTTTCAAAAGGAAGATAATAACTGTACCTATTTAGAGGTTGTGGTGAGGAGTAAATGAGATAGGTGGTCAATGAAAAGTGCTTTGTGTGGTGCTTCGTCAATAAAGTCCTCAGTAAATGTTGCCTATCCATATTACCACCATCAAGCAAGACAGGCAATGGGAAGGGATTTTAAGTCCAAGGACAGCTGTCATTATCACTATCATCGTTATGGCTCTCCTTATGCCCTCTATGCTTCATCCAAACCAGGTGATTTGGTATTACTGCAGGTGCACGGCAAAATTTCCCTCCTCTCTAGTACCTACAGCATGATCTTCCAGCTTTTGCTCTGGAATCACATAAAGGTTAGTCTGAAATCTGCCTTTGCCATTAATCAGCCATATAACTTTGGGCAACTGATCTCATCTACCGGAGCCTCAGTTTCCCCACCAGAAAAATAAGGATAGTAATCAGACTTTTCCTCCATAGGTTATCAATAAGAATGAGATGCCATGTTGTCAGGTGCAGAGTGAGAATTCACCAGATGTTAGCTCTTTTAGCAGTATTAGTATTCCTATTCACTGGGCTTGGCATAGTCTCCCATATAAAACTTAGTTTCTTTAAGGCTCAATTTTTTAAAAAGATTTTATTTATTTATTCATGAGAGACACACACAGAGAGAGAGAGAGAGAGAGAGAGGCAGAGACATAGGCAGAGAGAGAAGCAGGCTCCACGCAGGGAGCCTGATGTGGGACTCGATCCTAGGACTCCAGGACCATGCCATGGACAGAAGGCAGGCACCAAACCGCTGAGCCATCCAGGGATCCCCAAGGCTCAATTTTTAAACCTCCTCTATTCCTCTACATATTCTCTCATGTAACATATATTCTGTGTCTCTTTCATACTCTGGGGATTTAAGTAATGAATAGACTTGGCTCCTGATATCAAGGATCTTCTAGCAAAGAAGAGAAAATAAGTCAGGTGTATAATGTTCTTCGTGCAATGAAGAACGTCAAGTGGTCAAAGAAGCCTTTATTTTAAAGATGGTGTTAATTTCACCTAGGAAGACTCTGGGAAAAGAGACTATGTGCACCATCATGATTAGAAACATGGAGTTTTGTGTTACCGTGATCTGGGTTCAGTCTCAGCTTTGCCATTTGTTAGCTAGATAACTTTGGTTATGTTTTAATATTGTCACAGAGCTTCAGTTTATTCTTCTGTAAAACAGATAGTTGCAGAGCCTATATAATCGAAGGTAAATGAAAGTTCTACATAGAAATCCACTTACAATGCTACAGAAATTTCAATAAAGGTTAGTTCGTATTAGCAGTACTAGTATCAGCATAGGTAATACCATCATCAAGCCTTATTGATGGGGATGCTAAATGTGGTGTTTTAATTAGGAGTAGGATTTGAATATAAGGCTGGGGAACAGGTGAGGAGGAAAGAAGAAAAAGTCGGAAGAGAGAGAAGGGGAAGTTTTGAGGAACCAGAGAGTGCTTCAGTTTGGCCTCATTAAGCACTGAATGTGTACTTAGGGTAACCATCTGTCCTGGTTTGCCCAGGGCTGATGGATTCTCCAGGAAAGCAGTACTTTGAATACTAAAACTAGGTAAGTTCTGGGAAAATCAGGGTGAGTTTATCACCCTACACTTAAAGGACTATCGCCCAGCAAACAAGGATCTTGACCATGTCAAGGGGTTTAGGCTATATTTGTAGAAAATAGGGAGCTCTCGAAAGTTCTTGAGGAAGGGACTAACTGATCAATAGTCTATTTCAGGTAGTTTACAGATGGAAGGTTTTACCTTTCTTTTCTGCCAAATCAGTTTGCTCCTTCCTACTCTTCTCACAGGCATTTACTTGTCTGTCCTCTAGCATTTATCACATGTTAGCTGTGTTACAGATTTGTGCCTGTCCTCATAGTCTTACAATGTAACTTTTTTGCTATCAGGATTGGGTCTTTACTATTTTCTCTTCATGCTATCTTATACATAATATAAGCTCAATATGTATCTAATTAAGTTGATTAAAACCTATGGTTCTTTGCAATACAATATCTACTGACATTTACTGTTTGTCTCAGTTCACAAATGGAACATCAGTTTTCTGTGCACCTAGTGATTATTCTTTAGGGGGTACATAAAGTCAATCTATTAAAATACTGATTGGCAAATATACACACAAAATATTTTTCTGAAACATGTACGGGAGTATTCTCCCCCTATCCATTAAAATTTTAAATTGAAGACATTTTTCTTATTCATTTCCTCAACCATCAAGTATAGCTTAATAGAGCTCTGTGTTTGTTCCTATTCTAGAACCCAAGATACAGGTAAAAAAAAAAAATTTGAGATCCCTCACCTTATTTGGTGGCCAGTTGCCTGGAAGGTAGAGCACCAGGTAGAGTTTCCATGCAAAGTTCAAATTGGCTCAAGGTCATTTTTAAATGCGTAACTACCCCCATCGAAAGGTATGTTTTAGGTACTATCAAATCAACAAATCAAGTAAAAGGCATTTATTTTCTATGCATAAGTGACTTTGGAAAAAATCAAGATATATTAGCCAATGAGAAAACATAGCATGGTAGGATCAGAAGACATGGGTTCAAATCTCAGCTTTGCATCTCACATACTTACTCTGACAAAATATTAACCACTCTTGTTCTCAGTTTCTTTATAGCCAAAATGGGAATAAAACATACAGTTATTATAAGAATAAAATGAGATAATATATGTGAGGCACTTAGCATAATGAACACATTTTATGCAAGGAATATGTTCCTGAAGCCCTCAGATAGTAGAAGACTGATCCAGGCAAAGGATGGAGTATGTTTACTTGGCTAAACAGGGACTTCTTTGTATTCAGTTCATTCATTAATTGATTCATACATTCATTCACACAGTTTATAACTATTTGCAGACCAATCTTTGAAATTATGTGATTCTTGACAAATTTTGGGTTCCTGAGTTGGGTTGGGTTCCTGGGAGGCAGATTCTGAATAGAGAAGTTTATTAAGGAATGATATTGGGAATCAATACCTACAGGGGAAGGGTAGGGTGGAGTCCTAACAAAGGACCCAGTCAACCCCACAGGATGCTCTTTTAGGACATCCAATGTTAGGGCTTTTCTATTCCTGTTTTAACTGGTCCTTGGAGGGAAGTCCTTTGACCTTAACCGGAGACAGCTCTCTTTAGATGAGGCAATCTCCCAAGAGGCACTGACTTGAGGCCTGTCTGCCCATTTCACTGGTAGAAAGTGGGTGAATAACTCTCGAATATGGAGGATCTTGGCAGTGTAGCACCCCATTCACTACATGAGTGATTGTCAAGATTGCAGGTGTTGTACGTAGGTGAAAGTTTATTTTTAAGTGACAATTTCAAAATTACATACATTGTTACCTCACTGTGTATGTTCCCTATTACTGCCATTTTGTCACCTTTAGCTAATTCTTAATTTCTAATCTACTTGATGGTATCGACCTTATAACATTTTGGTGAAGATTAAAAATCATATAGGGTACGTAGGATACTTTGCAAACTTCCTGGCATGCGGCAAATGTCTGGTATGTGTTAGTTGTTTTTATTAAGAGAAGGTCTAGGAATATAGAAGGACTCAGTAATAAGTGAATAAAAGGAAACTATGTCAGAATTCTAAAACTTACAGGCTGACTTAAAGCTCTGAGTCTGTCACTGGCAAAGTTTACATTATGGTATTTGACTAGTGGGTGTCTCGGTCTAGTTTTATGTCAACATTAAATAAAAGCTTGGGTTTTGGCACCTACTGGGAAGTCTCAGCTAGACTTAATGTTCTTCTGTCCCTCTCATGAGAACGTAATTTGAGAATGTTAGAATTACACTCTGTTCCATTTGGGAAATGAACGTGTAAACAATGACAAGAGAGGGACAGAACCAAGATATAATAAAGGATCTAAGTTCAAGATATTGAGCATGTATCTCCCAACTAGGTTGTCATACCAAGCTATTTTTTTAATATTTACAATCTTGCTTGAATCCTTAGAACATGAGTTCTCTCAGGCAGAGACTAAATTTCTATAATTGCTTTTTTAGCTTACTGAACATAGTATCAGCACTAATGGACAGATGAGAATGTTCCCTTTGGCTGTCTCAGGAAGGAGAATGGTTATTTTTTTAAGTATATTTCATGCACCTATTTGTAAAGATAGATTTAAAACAAAGTCTTCCTACTGATCTGCTCCTTTCCCTGTCCCTAAAAGAGGGTTCAAATGCTTATTTGGGGATCATAATCACATCCTATTCTGATTTTGTCTCATTTTATGTTTTGGTTTTACCTCCACAGATATCTACAGTCGGTGCTCAATAAAATTTTGTTGAATGAGAAGCACCTG
The DNA here is from genome assembly GCF_003254725.2 of Canis lupus dingo. NCBI lineage: Eukaryota > Metazoa > Chordata > Mammalia > Carnivora > Canidae > Canis > Canis lupus. Next base: position 24,708,210 of record NC_064262.1, on the reverse strand, counting down.
TCTGGCTTAGTGGGTGGAGCATGTGACTCTTTTTTTTTTTTTTTTTTTTTTTTATGATAGTCACACACAGAGAGAGAGAGAGAGAGGCAGAGACACAGGCAGAGGGAGAAGCAGGCTCCATGCACCGGGAGCCCGACGTGGGATTTGATCCCGGGTCTCCAGGATCACGCCCTGGGCCAAAGGCAGGCGCCAAACCGCTGCGCCACCCAGGGATCCCAGCATGTGACTCTTGATCTCAAAGTCATGAGTTCTGGCCCCACATTGGGTGTTAAGCCTACTTTAAAAAAATTGTTTAAAAAAATTGTTGAATGAATTTCAGAGCTGGAAGTAACATTAGAGATAATATAGTCCTTATTTTACAATAATGTTCAGATAAATGGAGGCATATGTAGGAGAGTGCAGAGCTATCTGAGTCAAAGCAAGGCTCTAGGGCTCAGAAACCCCCAGGCAAGGCTCTTACCACCACAGTGCACTTCTGCCTTCTGTGCTCTAAAGACTCACTTCTGCCTTCTGTGCTCTAAAGACTCGTGTAAATCTACTCAGATCATTGCTTGTCAGTCATTCCTATCCAGGGCATTCATTTCTTGAGATATTTGCTTCTCCAAAGCTAGAAATAAAACACAGCATGCTTTTCTCATTTACAGCCCATCAAGTAATGTTAACATGTCTCAGGTACCTTCACACATTTTTTCTTTCATATCTTTGTGAAATTCCCTTTTATTTGTAGGATGTGTCAGATGTCTTCTTTAATCAATCTCATGATTCCGAGGTTCCTCTTATCTAATTAATTCCACAAGTTCAGAGTAGGTCTAGATTGTACATTAGATACAGAAATGAGGATGGAAGCAGGTTTCTGAAGTATAAATCTTTAGCAAATGTATTATAAAAAGCTATACAATCATCATCAAAAGAGAAAAATATTTTTTGAAAATCATCATCCATGATCTCACTACCCTCACATAACAATGATAATGGTATTTTGGTGAATTTCTTAGCCATATTTTCCCATAGTTATACTCAGAGTATGCTGATATCTGCACAATACATTTTCATTCAACATTATATGGTTAGTGTGTCCATAGCCTTCATGACTATAATTTTCGTTGATTGTACAATGTTCCCTTGAATGCATATATCACAATTGTTGGGGAAGAAGAATTTCCTCTGTCTTTCAAGATCCTTCCAGCTGGACTTAGAATCACATTGACATGAGAAAGATTAATAGAGAAAATCAAATTCAATAGTGTATGTATGGGGAATCCACACAGACAAGGAAATTCCAAAGACAGTTGAAGCAACATAATACTTGTATGAGCTAAGAGAGGGTTATGGGTCAGAGGATACAAAAGAGAGAAAGGCCATTAGCAGGAAGGTGAGAGGAGATGTTTGGAAAACAAAGATTGCCTCTTAAACAGATACATTTATTAGGCAAAGAGGAATCTCTGGTAATAACTCTCTTCCTCATACAAGCAGACAGTTGAGTGGGAGATAAAGAGCTTTTCCTAAATCTGCTAGGTTTTGATTGCTTTGAATTCAAAATAATTTTCATGCCAGAGTGGCTCATCTTGGGGCAACTTTCCCTTGGCCTCTACATCACTGACTTAACTGTTTCCCTAGCAGTGGACCTAAACACTTTTTTTAATCATTTGATATTATAAATCAAGTAGGGATGAGTATTTCAGGTTACACAGCTTTTTCATGTGTTGGATTGTTTCCTTAGGACAAGTTCCCAAAGTAGAATTACTGAGTTCAAGAGAATGGACATTTTTATGGCTCTTCAAGCACATGCTGCCAATTCCTGGGTGGAGGGATAGAATTCTGAGTTTAATTAAATTAGAAAAGGGGGCAGCATCAGAGGTTTCCTGTGATCAGTGTTGCCAGGCAACCAATTGAGTCCAATAGTGTGAACAGAGAGGGTTGATTTGAGCAAGAGTCCATCTTTTCAGCCCAGCCTATGGAGACTCATCAGAACTGTGTTGTGTGAGATAGTTATTTCTTAGAAATCTGCATTTGAAATTTTAGCTGAACTCTACTGCAATATTGACTTTTCTTTGTCCTGTTTTTAATCTATGACAATCATCTAATAAGCAAACAGGAAAAGAAGCCTTTTTAGATAAACACATTTTTGTGTCATTTAACCACAGCTGGAAATTTAAAAAGATGGAGTATTATGGCTCTGAACATTTCTGGAACATTCAATCACACAGTCAGAAGAGGCCCCTAGTCAGATAGGGTCCTCAGGGGCCCTAGTTGATCACTCAATGCACATTGCAGTGAGACAGAGGGTTTGTTCTCTGTCCTCAAGTGGTCATGCTGAAATGGTACCCTTAGAAACACATCTTATTAGTCAGGCAAACACATCTAGATGTCTGAATCAGGAGAAAGGGACCCCCGACTATTCTTCAACTACACACCTAATGGTTGAGTAAATAGGCACTTTCTTTTCTGCATGTTTATTCCTCAAAGCAAAGAAGACTTTATAAGTCTCAGAGAGTGACTACAAGTAGATGAAGAATTAATAACACTTCTAGCATTTGTGCGTGCTTCATAGTTTTACAAGTGCTTTCATACACGGTATGTTCACAAGTGCCTTGAGATACGTGTAGTGCCTTTATTTTCCCCATTTTACAGATAAAACAGTGAAGGCTCAGAAGCATCAATGATTTTCCTTCAATCACTAGGCCAGTAAGAGTCTGGATCATAACTAAAATTCCTGCCTCTGAGCCTAAATCCTGTATGTGCATTGCCCCCATCACCACAAAGCACCAATCACAGAAATACATTAGGTGACTTTTGAAAATCCTGGAGTCATTTCAAAGTAAATCTCTGAACATGAGAATTACAATTAATGGAAGATGCAAAGAAATATTTAAACTTTGGGTCAGAACATTCACAGAGCTCAAGTCAACAGAGAAAACAGGTGTAGCTACCTCTAAAGCCAAAGAAGGCACCATGCTCAGAACAGTTGTGTGTAAAATACCTATACCTTTTCCATTCAAACAGCTTTTCCTCATGCACAATTTCTAATCATTCAGAAGACTGAGATTATACACTTGATCTCACAGCCAAGATTTCATAATTGCATACATTTTGTGCGGTCTTTAAATCATCCATGTGTCCTTTGGAATGTTCTGACAATTTTAAGAGATCTCTATGGATTATCTGAGCCAGCCCTCATTCTGTCAACAAGTCTGGATTATTACCCACATGAGGGAACTGAGGTCTGAAAGGTTGTGACTTGCTCAAGATCCTATATTCAGTCAAGGTAGACAACAGGGAAAGAGTGCGCTCCCTACAGGTAAGGAGCCATAGTTGAGGGAGAACCAACCTTTTCCTCTTCCTACAGTCCTTTCCAGACAATAAAATAGAAATTCCTCCTAATTAGAAAGGTTGAAACTATCACTTTTTCAACACTTCTCATGAGCAGAGAAAGATTTAATGAGATGATAAAAACTCTGCCATCCATGGTCTGTATTTTTCTGCTAAGAAACACTAATGAGTTCAACATTGCTCTGTTTCTGTGGTTTCACTCTCTCCATCTCCCTGTACTCCCTGTGCTAGTAAGACACAGATCTCTCTTCCTCAGGATTTGAGGGGATAGGAAGCCTGGCTAGCTCAGTGGTTGAGCACCTGCCTTTGGCCCAGGGTGTGATCCTGGAGTCCTGGGATTGAGTCCCACATCGGGCTCCCTGCATGGAGCCTGCTTCTCCCTCTGCCTATGTCTCTGCCTCTCTCTGTGTGTCTCTCATGAATAAATAAATAAAACCTTTTAAAAAACAGGTTTGAGGGAAAGCATTCAGAATTCTCTTTTTGCCATTTGTCCATGTTATGTTCTCTAATTAGGCTTGGCCAGATAGAAAGCGAGTACAGTGATCCCCATCTGCTTTTGATACCAAATTTCAGTGTATTTAGGATCCAGAGAAAGGTGAAGGTTGATTGGCTTCCTTAGGAACTTTAACAATTTCCAAATATTTACTTCCTGTATATTTTGACTAACTTAATTCTTACATACATATAATAGAGGCTCTCTTAACAAACTCCACTTAGCAGCTTGCCAGATCAACTAATGCTCTGTAATCCATGGTTGCTCAACCTCAGCACTATTGACATTTGGAGCCAGATAATTCTTTGTTGTGAAAGGCTGTCCTGAGCATGGTAGGATGTTGAACAGCATTCCTGACCTCCACCAATTAGATGATAGCATCCCTCCCTTAGTTGGGATAGCCAAACATATTTCCAGACATTGCCAAATGTCCCCTGAAGGGCGAAATCACCTCTTGTCAAGAAGCACTGCTCTAAACCATCAGCAACACAGAATGCTAGATAATCAGGGCCTGCTGAACCCTCCAGGTTAGAAGGTTCCCCTCTAAGATGCCCATATCCTCCTTATCCTATTAGTTGAGCTGTGGACTTACCAAGCGTCAGTTATATATTTCAAATATGTTTATGTCAGTTGCACTGTTGTGATTTGTATGTCACATAAATGACATATCATTCAGTGAAATATGAGAGCAAAATAGAAGTTTTATTTCTATTCTAAGTTGAACGATTGATTAGAAAAGACTCCATGTGACAGAAACAAATGATATTTCTTTACCACATCTCTTTTCTCCAGGATATACAACTGACCAACAATTACCAGCCTCCCCTGCAGTCAGGGGAATCAATATGATTGACTTTGGGTCAGTAGAATGTGGGCGAAAACCATGAACACTCTTTCTTTGGCACTTAAAACTCCCCTTGCTCTCTGTTGTTGCACTGGCAAAGAATCCAAGAGGTCTCTGATGTCTTAAGGTGGAGGCTGGCATACTTTTTCTGTGAAGGGCCAGATTAGATTGTAAACATTTTCACGTTTACATATTCTTTCTTTTTCTTAAAAAAAAAATCCTTTAAAAATGTAGAAACCGTTTTTAGCTTGTAGACTATACAAAACAAATCATGGGCTGGATTTGACTTCTGGGCAGTAATTTGTCAAACCCTGCCCTAGGACATAATGGTGCAATACTACTTTCTATAAAGACACTTAAAAAAAATCCTGTCAAATTAGGTATGGCAAAAACAACTGTAAAATATTACAGGGGACTGTAAAAGCCTAGAATGACTCTGCATGTAGTTGTTTTAAATCTCTTTAAATTCTCATTCTATTTTAAAGAAGCTGAAAATAGAAACCATTGACTTCGCATTACAGATACTGTTTAAGGAAGAAAAATAGTGTAGACTCCAACAGCCAGACTCAGTCGAAGGTGAGACTCTGGTTTTACAATAAAAGACTGGTGAAAAGAATATGCTTTGAATTTAAATTAAAAGTTTAAACTCCGTATCATGTTTGTATGACTCTCTATTTTAGTAGACTTTTATTCAAGTAAGAAGGCTTCTGTTTTAACTTTCTTTTGTGTGAAAACCAACTGAGAGGAGATGACAGGAAAGCTTTAAAAGAAATAGGACAGTACCACAATACTGAGTCCTCTGTTCTGGGTCTTGGCTTGGATGTCAGCTCTCCCAGGAATTTATGATAGTACAATTGTGGCAATGTTCTACATGCAGAAATGTTAGAATCTCTAAATGTTTGCTATACAAAGGTGTACAAAAAGAGCGGTTAGTATGGTTTATTTAATATAAATGGACATGGGCCAGGAATAAGAATAATCTAAAGAACATTTAAATAACAAGCCAGTCATCATTCACATGATTCTAATATACTTTAAGTTAAAATAGACCATTCACTATTTGGGAACTTTACACAGTCTACCTTTAGTGTTTACAAAGTACTAACTATATAGTTTACAGCATCCTTTCTTTTCTGAAATTCCTAGAGACTCTCATAACAAAATGTGTGCAATTGTCGGCGTGGGCTGCCATAGTAAGAGGCCATGAACTGGGTGTCCCTTGAACAACAGGAATTTATTTTCTCTCAGTTCTGGAGGCTGATAAGTCCAAGACCAAAGGGAAAGTGTGGATGGTTTTTGGTGAGAGCTTTCTTCCTCTCTGAGGCATAAGGAAACTATCCAGAATGGGAAAACAGAGTTGTATAAAGGAAAAAAGAATCAAAGAATGTGATAAATATGTGGAAATGTAAGTAAACATTGAAAATATAAAGCAATAATGGTAATGTGAGGTTTCAATTATGCCAAATAAACTTCTTAAAAAATAAATAAAATAAAATTAAAGTTCTTGCAATCGTGCTATCTATATCAATAAGGAGGTATGTGGAATTAAAATATTTTTAAGGACCTTACATTTTCTGGAAAAAAGAAACAAGTAAAGAGTAACAGTAGGCCTTTAGAAATCAACAATATATCTTATATGCACTATAGTGACTAAGATTATTACTAAAGAAAAGGAATAGTGCCTATAAGTTCTAAACAAAAGGAAGAAAATGGAATGATAAAAAAAATACTTATCAATTAAAAAAGGAATAGAACAAATAGATAGGAAAATCTGATGTACACACAGTGATGTTAATATTTAAATTAAATACATAGTAATTACAGTAAATCTAGAACTAACTGTTCCATTTCAAAATTTGAAATTTTGATTGATTATAAAATATGTGCTATTCATATTAAAAATACATGCCAACTTAAATGTAAGGATACAGTAAGGTTGAAAGCAAAAGAAGAAAGAGGTTAACACATAAACAGCAATTTAAAAAAACTGTGTGGGGATCCTTGGGTGGCGCAGCGGTTTGGCGCCTGCCTTTGGCCCAGGGCACGATCCTGGAGATCCGGGATCGAATCCCACGTCAGGCTCCCGGTGCATGGAGCCTGCTTCTCCCTCTGCCTGTGTCTCTGCCTCTCTCTCTCTCACTGTGTGCCTATCATGAATAAATAAAAATAAAAAAATAAATAAAAAAATAAAAATAAAAAAACTGTGTGGGGGCACCTGGGTGGCTCAGTGGTTGAGTATCTGCCTTTGACTCAGGTCATGATCCTGGGGTCCTGAGATCGAGTCCCATATCAGGTTCCCCACAGGGAGCCTGCTTCTCCCTCTGCCTATGTCTCTGCCTCTCTCTCTGTGTCTCTCATGAATAAATAAAAAAAATCTTTTAAAAATAAATAAATAAAAATAAAGACTGTGGCTATGTTCATATCAGAAAAAATAGACTTTAAGATGAAAGGTATTACTAAAATTAGGAGTGTAACTTTGTAATGAAAAAGGTTGAATTTTCCAGAAAGAAAAATAATTCTTTATTAGTACGTACCCCCAAAATATGGCCAAAAGACATATCAAATTTATTTTAAATTTATTTTAAATGTATTTAAGTTATAAATCTATTCCAGTTTTAATATACATAATATATACCCATAAGCCATTTATCCATATAATTAATATATAATTAATATGTTATTATTAATATATATTTCTATAGGCAAAACATAGAGATTATTTGGTGACAAAGTATGCCAAAATAGGAGAGGATATTTGGTGTTTTATCTCCTTGGTTTAATCTGTGCTTTAACCTACTGAATCTGTTTGATTAGTTTGTATGGCAAGTAAGAATGTAATAGAAGTTTTATATTTTATTTCATACCTTAATCCACCTAGCCACTCCAGACTGTTGTGCACTATGTTTGGCAAGGGACAAGCTCAAAGGCAGCTTCAGATATGTAAAGACAGTGGAAATTGGGTTGGAAGTAGCGAGGGAAAGGGCAGGCTGCCCCAAGATGGGCCACTTTGGCATGCAGATTATGCCAAGCTGAAAACAATCAAGGCCCAAAAGACTCAGGCAGAAACTTTGACTTCTCTCCCTCACCAACAACTGTTGAAAAGAATTTAGACAGAGGACCTGCTCCAGGAAGAAAGCCATTTCCATAGATAACTGCATTATAATATAAACTAGGTATGATAGGGAAAAACTCAGCAACGGCTTTTTATCAAAGTTCTCTCTATGCCCTCCTGTTCCTGAATGGCCCAGCAAACATTTGTTTTCCAAACATTTACTCTTTTTCATCTTCCTTTGAATTGCATTCCTTCCCTTTGTAGTCTCTATGTCTCTGCCTCTCTGTGTGTCTCTCATGAATAAATAAAATCTTTTTTAAAAAAATGTCTCATGTCAAAAATGTGATTCAAATACCACCTAGAAGAATCTTACAGGGTAAGAGTAAAATTTTTCCTCCCCAACAAAAGCTGTATTAGTATATTACATTGTTCAGTGTGATATAAAACATATCATGAAACACACTGGAATCATAAATTGAGAATCTTAGTAATTAAGACAGTTTCTTAAGAAATCATTTATGTTTTCCTGTTATTTTTGAGAGATATTTACTGCTATTTCTTTTATACTTTTTCCCCCTGGAACTAGAAATAGGCATAAACTTGGTAATTTTTAGAATAACATGAAGGTATTGAGATTATGAGATAGGCATATAATATTATTCTTTCTACATAACCAGACCATGTTGTTTTTCTAGAGAAAAAATGTTAAAATATACTGTGATTTAATGTTAGTTTATATTGTAATTTCATTATCACCAATCATCTCAGTAATAGAGTGAAAGATTCAAAAGACAAAACTGTTTCCACCTTCCTGTACTAGTTAATGTACAAACATATATGTATATGTGTAATACTCTATAGAATACCTCACTCCAATTAATATGGTAGTTTTAGTCGTAACTGTATTATTGAAGTCTGTAGAACATTAATTCACATTGACAACATGTTATGTTTTGAATAATTATAACTTGATGTTATACCTTATACTTTAACAAAATTTATTTGGTTTTTCACTATGTCTTTATATGGCAGGGAGAGAGAGCATGCAAACTTTCTGGGTCTCTGCTTAAAGGGCTCCAATCTATCATGGGGGCCCCCCTACACTCATGACCTCGTCTAAAACTAATTACCTTCCAAAGGCTTTATCTCCAAATACCTTCACAGTTGGGGGTGTTAAAAAGGAGACTATAGGGAGCAACCAGGTGACTCAATTGGTTGAGCCTGTGACTCTTGATTTAGGCTCAGGTCATGATCTCAGGGTTGTGAGATCTAGCCCTGTGTCAGGCTCCACACTCAGCATGGAGTCTGCTTGACCCTCTCCCTCCCCCTCTGCCCTTCTCCATGCTCACACTCTCTCTAGTTCTCTAAAATTAATTAAATCTTGAGAGAGAGAGAGACAGAGAGAGACAGAGAGAGACACAATAGGGTGGCACCCAAATGGCTCAGTGAGTAGAGCATGTGACTAGATCTCCACATCAGGAGTTCTAGCCTCATGTTGGGGGTGGAGTTTACTTTTTTTAAAAAAGGGAGATGACAGGACCAAATTGGAATCACTTGTGCCATGTCCGTTTCTGCAAATTGAAACTATACCTAACCTAATTGCACTTTCAACCTCTCCAGGAGTATAATCTTAACTGGTCAGTCTGGAATTTCCTGGTTAGCATGAGTGAGGTCCCCCAAAGGAAAGGTGACCTTTCCTGAAATAATCATTTTGTTGTTGTTTATAAATTCCTTGTCTTAAACCCATTCTGCCTTTAAAAACCTTCTCTTTTCTGTAGCTCTTTGGGGTTCCTTTCTATCTGCTAGATGGGATGTTGCATGATACATGAATCATTCATTAAAGCCAGTTAGATTTAAAATTTAGTCAGTTGAATTTTGGTATTTAACAGGGATTATATATGCATTTTGGAGGAACACGATTCATTCCAGAACATCATTCAACAAAGAAGTGTCTAAGGTGCAAACCACTGCAATATTGTTAAGTCTTGAAAGCACTGAGTGCCAATGAAACACTTTTTCTCTCAACACAATCTGTGGCTAGTTGGCCAAGAAGCTCAGAACCTAGTGCTGATAAATCAAAATCAACTCAGACTGAGTCATCCCCTCAAAAAAGCATACCTTTATTTTCATCCTCCTGAGTATGCCTTTTTGTTGGTAAGGAAAGGCACCAGTTGACGTTGTGTGCCTAAATCTGGAATCATCCACTATCACTATTGAAAACATGCCCTGGGAAGAGAAGAATCATTCAGTATCATTTAACAAAGATTTGAATATCGTGTTTTATCATATTCAAATACTCTTTTATTTCTACAGCATTTTCTCTAAGGAGAAAACTAAGACAATTTTTAATACTGTCCCATTTTAAGATTTCAAGCTTAGATAATAGAACTTCCTTCTTTCTACTACCTCACAAATCTGGGTTCTTTGGTCATTTATTTTTACTTTTTTAATTTGGACATTTTAAACCTGAAGGATTACATTTTGCCACTTTTATATTCCTGCGTCTGTGTATACTTTTATACTTATTATTTGTGCCAAGCCACTTGAAAAGTAGTTGCAGGAATTGTGACCCATCACTCCTAAAGACTGGAGCCTATATTCTCTTTGAACAAAGACATTTACTGAATAAAGAGAACCCAGAGAATAAAAGAAAAAAAAAATGGTTGGTATTTACCAAGGACAGGTGTGAAAGGGGACATTTTTTTAAATGAAGAATTTGCATAGCAATTAAATTTCCCTTGTGACTGCAGGAACCTCATAAATAAAAGAATTCCAAACTGGGTTTAGGCATGCTCCTTTGACCTATTGTAGTCTGGGCAATTAAGAAAGTGTTTGGATTGTATTTGCACTACAAGCTTCAACCCCCTGAGGAGCCAGTGAGCTAACACAGGTGGAAAAATTAGCAATTTATTGATTTGGTACATTCCACACATAGTTTGGAGACCCCAAACTGGGTGCATTCTTGTAAATGATTGTACTGGCTTCCTCTCAGCCATCAGGATTAACATACTGCTGGGCCAGGGTTTGCCTTTTGATTCACAGATTAACAACCCACAAATATCCTTTTGCCTGGCATCACATCATCCCTCTGGAGCCAGTCATTCTGCAAGCCTCAGGCTTGAGGTTCAGACAGGAAACAAAACGTGCTGCCTGGGAACTAACTTTAAACCCAAATTCAAACAAAGATGACGTTGGAAGGTCAAAATTCCCTCAGTGTAGTTTACTTATAGCTTTCAATCTTCAAGTATAAAGAATTCATTTCACATGCCTCTCTTGATTCTGCATTCATTTGTGTCTGTAAAAAGTTGTCTCACAAAGTCAATTAGTACCCCAGAGCTTTAACACGTCCTCTTTCCTTGGTCACTGGTCGTCCATCATTTCCTGACTACTCCTATCATGGTGGACCAGTTTTAGAGAAAGGTGACCCTGTCAAGGTCTTGCCATAGTTCTGATATAAAGCTTATTATCCATGGTCACCATTTAATCATATCATGCCTTTTTTTTTTCCATTGGGACTAAACCTTGCTTAATTAGGTTGGCATATATATTAATGGTACTGTTTTGAAAAGCAATGCTTTAAATTTGAATTTCAAAGTTTTTTACAAAAAAGAATTGAAAATATAATCAACTCTCTCATGTGGATCTCAAAACAGATGCACCAGATGTGCACTTCTGAATAAAAGTACCATACTTGAACATGAAATGTATGATGGTAGGCACACTTGGGCTTCTGGGTACTGTTGTATATAATCTCAACTACAGCATTTGAAAGGCATGATTTTCATTTCAGTGGATTTAGGAGTGGTGTGAGAAAGTTTGAAAATTACCATAACCCAGATTTTTTCAACTGCAGCGCTATCGACATTTGGGTCAGATAATTAGTTTTTGTGGGGAATTGTGCTGTAAATTGTAGGATCTTTAGCAATCTTCCTAACTCCTATGCAACACTCGAAAATGTGGCAACCAAAAATGTCTACTGGGGGACAAATTCCCTGGTGAAGAACCCCTGTGATAGATGGTTTTGGTTCCATATGATGGGGGAAAATAATATTAGCAACTGCAGGTTTGTTTTCAAGTCCTATGTATATACGCTACAGATTCCCTTCTTAATTGCTAGGTCACTGAGAGTACTAGGCGTTATTTATTCTTGTGTCACTAAAGTGTCTAGTCCTTGCATGGTATGTTTCTCATTGATGCTGTTTTCCACCTTTTCTCCTTCTGAGAATGGTAGAATTGGACTTCCCAGCCTATTTGTACGAGCAGTAAAGGGTGGCCACGTGACTATTTTGGCCAATGGAATGGGAAGGCAAGTAATGCATGTCTTTCCAGATGAAAGTTTTAAAACCCAGTACACAATTTACCACATGCTTTTGTTAGGGAGGAAGAATTTCCTCTGCCCTTTAAGGTCCTTCTAGCTGGACTAAGAATCATATTGATGTGAAACAGATAAACAAGAGAAAATCAAGTTTCATAGCATATGTATAGAGAACCCACACAGATATGAAATTCCAAAGACGGTGAGTTAACAGGATGCTTATATGAGCTAAGAAAGGGGTAGATGTTCGAAAATACAAAGGAGACAAAGACCATTAGCAGGAAGATGAGAAGAGATGTTTGGAAAACAAAGTTTTCCCTGTTATGTAGCTAAATTTCTTAGGTAAGGAGGAATTTTTGTTAATAGTTCTCTTCCTGGTACAAGCAGGCAATTGAGTGGGAGGTAAAGAGCTTTTCTTGAATCTTCCAGGTTTTTATTTCTTTTAATAAAGAATGAATGATGGACATTATTTTGAGCAGGCAGAGCTTGATACCTACATTTTCTTTCCGGTGTAATGACCAAGAACATTTGTAATGGTGGCTGCTCCATCAGTCTGGGTCTCTGAAAGATTGCAATGAACAGAATCCCTGCTTGTTTGTGTTGGACAAGAGTGAATAATGAAATTTTGGTGATGTAAGCTACTTAAATCCCCTACTTTAGTCTATCCTTACATATACATGCTGGCTTTCATGCCACAGACATTTGCATTCACAACACTTATGAGGGTTGTTTGGTTCCTCTTCTCTTATCCTTAGCAAGGCTAGAGATCACTGATGATGAGCCTATACCACAGGAATATAGCTGCATCCCTAAGTGCCCGCTCAGGTTTAAGTATGAGCAAGCTGCAAATAGGTTATTATACCATGAAAAATTTTAAAGAATTAATTGCAGTCATTATCTGCCATTGTTAATTATATATGTACATATTTAACCATTTTATTTAATGATTTAGTGGCTCTCAACTTGGGACAATTTTTCCCATAAGGGACATTTGAGAATCTCTGGGGACATTTTTGGTCGTCATATCTTTGTGGAAGGTGCCACTGGGAACTAGTGGATAGAGACCAGGGATACTGCTAAATACCTAATAATGCACAGGACAGTCCCCCTCTCCTTCTGCCATGACAAGGAGTAATCTGGCAGCAAATGTCAATCCTGCTGAGATTTAGAAACTCTGTGGTACAACAACCAGAAATAAAAATTAAATATTCTTGCAATTACTGTGGTACACCAACAAATTTGCTTTATAAATATTTGATTATTTGGGGGATTAAAGTACAATTAACTCCTTATCCTCTGTGTTTTCTCTGCTGTGTTTAATGTACTCCTTTCCTATTTCTGATGCCTATTCCACAAGAATTTCATTTCTTGTGTCTACATGTTGAAGACTACTGCCCCCTGATATCCCTTGCCATTTGGCTTCTTAGTGATTTCATGAGCTTAAAAAAAAATTCAGATCATGATTGAGGTTAGAAAGAATCAACAATTATTGTTTAATTTCATTCATTCCATTTGGATTATAAAATAATCTTCAAACAGGGACAGGTGTTGATGTCTCATGTTTGACAGTGGCCTTGGTTCTAACAGTATTTTAAGCTTAAATATTATCAAATAACTTAAAGGTCCAATAGGGTAATTCCATTCAGTCTCCAGTCTTGTACAATAATTCAGTCTTGCAGTAGAATAGTAAAGCATAGTCAACTTAATAAATATTAATGATTAATCATTAATATACATATTTAACCATTTTATTTAATTATTTAGTGGAAAGATAAAAATACTACATTACTATACCTCTAAATCTATCAGTTTAGTCCGACAAAATCAAATTAACAGTATGACTATTTCCCTCTGACTTTAATTTTTTTCTCCCCATTTCTTGGGGGGCATAAAAGTATCTCAAATATATACCAATAGTGCTGTCCATTTATGGTAAATACTAGCAGATAGTAATTGACCATGGTTTGATACAGAACTAGACCTGTGTAATGGAGGAAAAAATATTACACCACCTTTCTTTTTTTAAAAATATGTATTTATATTCATTTATTTATTTGAGAGACAGAGAGAGAGGCAAAGACATAGGCAGAGGGAGGAGCAGACCCCCTGTGGGGAGCCCCATGCGGGGGACTTACTCCCAGGTCTCCAGGATCACTACCTAAGCCAAAGACAGAGGCTCAACCACTGAGCCACCCAAGCATCCCAACACTACTTTCAATTTTTTTTAAAGATTTTATTTATTTATTCATGAGAGACACAGAGAGAGAGAGAGAGAGAGAGAGAGAGAGAGAGAGGCAGAGACATAGGCAGAGGGAGCAACAGGCTTCCCTCCGGGAGCCCGATGTGGGACTGGATCCCTGAACTCCAAGATCAGGCCCTGAGCTGAAAGCAGAGCTTAACCGCTGAAGCCCCCCAGGTGTCCCTCAATGTTCTGTCTTATACCTCAGGATCTTTATATATTGTAGTCAAAAGAGAGTTGCCTTTGGAGCCAAATATCTCTATATGACTATGTACAAATTATTTAAATTCTTCAGGATTTAGTCTCTTCATTTGTAACACTATTCTTATAAAATTTAATTAAAACATGAAATTAAATGAAATAATGTAGATAACACATAGCCATGGACTCCCTTTCTTAGTTTAAGCCCTGAATTAACCACTATTGATGTTAAAGTATGAATGAATAAATGCTTTTTCTTGTAGGTCAAGCCAAGATATAGCAAATGGGTAAGGACATACACTATTCCTTTTGTGAATATTTCTGTGGTGTAGCCTCCTTTGACGTCCAGCTGAAATCCCACACCAGCTGGACAAAATATCATGTCTCTTTGGAAATCTTTTATTTTAATTTTGTGAAATAGTTATTATATTCTAATTAGGGGCTGCCCTCTGTCCTCATTGTTTAATTGATTTTTTCTTGTGAATATTGATTTTCATGTGAAAATGTGAATTTTCATGTTTTATCTCAATAGATAAATCATAAGGTCTTTGAAGTTAGGAATCATATGTGTGTTATATGATATTATACACATATGATTACTATATACCTTATAGCACACATATACACACACTTTAGTATAGTCAGGCTTCTATAACAGAACCATAGATTAGGTGGTTTATCAGCAATAGAAATTTCTCACAGTTCTGGAATCTGGGAAATCTAAGATCAAGGCTCTGGCAGATTTTGTTTCTAGTGAGGTTCTTATCCTGTTTCATGAATAGCTGTCCTCTCTCTGTGTCCTCACATGGTGTTAACTCCCTGGGTCTCTATTATAAGGGCACTAGTCCCATTCATGAAGGCTCTACCTTCATAACCTAATCACCCCCAAAAGGTTGCTCATCAAATACCATCCCATTGGGGATCAGGTTTCATTTCTTTCTTTCTTTTTTTTTTTTTCTTCAAGATTTTATTTATTTATTCATGAGAGACACAAAGAGAGAGAGAGGCAGAAACATAGGCTGAGGGAGAAGCAGGCTCCATGCAGGGAGCCCGATGTGGGACTCCATCCTAGGACCCCCGGGATCATGCCCTGATCCAGAGGCAGATGCTGGACCCTGAGCCACCCAGGCGTCTCCTCCTGGGGATCAGGTTTCAACATGAATTTTCTTTAAAAGATTTTATTTATTTATTCATGAGAGACACATACAGAGAGAGAGAGAGGCAGAGTCACAGGCAGAGGCAGAAGCAGGCTCCATTCAGGGACCCTGATGTGGGACTCGATCCTGGATCTCCAGGATCAGGCCCTGGGCTGAAGGCAGTCCTAAACTGCTGAATTTTGAAGGTACACAAACATTCAGTCTCTCTCTACGTAATCGATAATTATTGTTTTGATTTCAGGAACATTACTTTATACAGTGCCTGCCCAGAATGTAGATTGGGGGATGGTAATAAATATTTTTGAGGAATTGAATATCCTTGCCACTAATTTTACAGTCTCTTGTTTTTCATATATGTGCTAAATTTCAAACACTTAAAAGACAAGTTAATGTGTTTTAATATCCCTTAGTATGATCAAATTCAGTGACTCACAAAAGGCAGTCTTCCAGTTACTAATCTGTTGAAGCCTCAAGGGAATTAAAATTAACCTCAAGGGAATTAAAATTAACACACAGGGAGGGGCACCTGGCTGGCTCAGGTGGAAGAGCATCTGACTTTTGATCTTCTTTGATCTCAGGGCAATAATTCTGAGCCCCACAATGGATGTAGAAATTATTTAAAAATGAAATTTCAAAAATTAAAATATAACTGAGGCCAGTAATGTACAATCAGTAAACCTGATGTTACTATCTGCTTAGAGTTTTGTGTTTAAAAGAAACAAAATTCTATGAAGTATATAATGTTCTAGACATTACAAACCCCTTTTTCAGTATGTGATATGTATTACATTTATATTCAAATAATAACTTCTATTGCTTCATTTAAAGCATTAAGTCAGCCAACATAAAAGTCTTTAGCAAGGAAAAATATCTCAGTTTGCTGTAGCTATAGCCTGAAAAGGATAAATACAGGAGGATGTCATTTGTTAAAAGGTAACAGTCACAGGTATTCTCTCTTTACTTTCATTTTACATTGCTCTGGCCAATTTCACAGCTTCAACCAGTACTGAACAGGGAAATTGGAAAACAGCAGAATCGATTTGCAGAGTGGTGTCCTATTTCATTTATACCTTCTTCATCAGGGTTGCTATCATTCTTGTGTGGTATTATTGTCAACAGTAGCCTGGGCACAGCTGATAATTGCTAAAAGTCATTCTCTTAAAGTGGAAGCATAAAAAAAAACTGAAATGAAACAAGGTGACTGTGCGATTTTCTCATTTTCCAAATTTGCTGTTTTCACAATCCTTCATCTTTGCTAGAATTTAATGCAAAGACTTTTCCACTGTCAAACAACCACGATTATAGCAAACTTCTTTCTTTTTAGTTCTTAGGTAATAAATATTAAAATAATAAAGCTTTAAGTATCTAATTTGAACCAATAGAGGTTCATATATATGGTTTGCTTTTTCAATGTTCATTCTTACTACATTTTGCTTTAAATTCTAAATACATGAGAACTTGCTTCATAGGATAATATAGCTCTTAATGCATTAAGAAAACTGGTTTACCTCTGCTGCTGCCTTTCTAGATTGACAGCAAGTTCTTATAAAATTAGAAATAAAGTCATTTAAAAACAAAGCTGTAGCCTTTGGCTATTTAGTATCAACCCTGAAACAAAATCTCCTTTGTATTCTTAAGGATCATTGAGAATGAATAGTGTGGGACTGTTGGCTCAATTTTTACATTCTCCTCCTTATTCTTTTTTTTTTTTAAATGTATTTCTAATGATGATGAAATCTTTCTATGTAATGCCATCTGCCCAGTAGAATGGAGTCTATTTACAGTGTCATATAAATGGCATCCTTGTAATTATAAATGTTCACTTTTTTCCCCATTTATATTTAGATTAGCCTTGTTCTTCATATTTTGCCATTCCAAATTTTCAGAAATTTTTGTAAGTTAAAAAATCAGGGCAGCCCAGGTGGCTCAGCGGTTTAGCACCTGCCTTTGGTCCAGGATGTGATCCTGGAGTCCGGGGAGAGTCCCACGTCGGGCTCCCTGCATGGAGCCTGCTTCTCCCTCTGCCTGTGTCTCTGCCTCTCTCTGTGTGTGTGTCTCTCATGAATAAATAAATAAAATCTTTAAAAACATTTCAGAAAACTTCCTTTTAATCAATTAAGTAATATTGCCAAGTCTATTAGGTGAGAATGAAATGAAAAAGAAAACTGGCCAAATTTCTTAAAGCTTAGATATATAATGAGGACAGAAACAAAACACAAAGAAGAAAATCTATATTTCAACAGGCTTGAAATATAGAACACCCAATTAAATTTGAATTTTAGATGACAGATATTTCACTTAAATTATGTACTAAATATTGCATGTCCTGTATCTTTGTTTGCTAAATCCCTAAGGACTGATGCCCTCTTTGTCTTAATATCTTCAACATGGTTAAGCGAAGAAACCTCTAGTATTTTCATAACTTAGAAAGCAACAGCATTAAGATCATAAAAAAATGGAAATTTAAAGTTCTGAGTAACAAAAGTTACATCAAGCTTATTCATGCAGAGCCGTACAGACAGGGCTTACAGGGTACTCTCAGAGTGTAGACACAGTGTATATCAATGTTCATACACCCCAGCCCCAAGGAAACTTCAATTCTTGCTAATTTGAATGGAATTATAGCATATATATTTTTTGAGCTCTCAAGTTTTCAGCAGAGCTAGGAGAGCTGGGTTGTTTTTCATCATTCTCTCTTTCTCCATCACAACTTACAATCCAAATTCTTTTTTTTTTTTGAGATTTTATTTATTTATTTATTCATGATAGACATAGAGAGAGGCAGAGACGCAGGCAGAGGGAGAAGCAGGCTCCATGCAGGGAGCCCGACGCGGGACTCGATCCCAGGTCTCTAGCATCACACCCCCGGGCCGAAGGCGGCGCTAAACCGCCGAGCCACCCAGGGGTCCCCATCTTTCTCCCAAAAAGCTTGCAGCCTATGAAGCAGACGGAATCCTCGTGGTGATTCGCATGGTACAGGTGAAGGCCCTGAGCGCTCAAGAATTAAAAAGTCTTCTCTACTTAGTAAGGGAGCAGCCAGGTCTTCAGGTTCGGAGCACCCTCCAATATTTCTCCAAAGGAAATCCCAGGCTCTCTAGCATCCTAACTCCTCCACTTCCCAGGAGCAGAGAGGAAAGCATCCCGAATCCCCTTGCAGCCTGCTTTCGCGCTCTTGCAAGTGGAACAGGTGTTCTCCGGGCGCTCGAGGAAAGCAAGGCACAGGTGGGAGTTAGAGACCTCGTGCAGACCAAATGAATCTGCAGAAACCAGAGCATTCGGCCGGTGGGGGGGTGGGGGGGGGGGCGATGCTAGATGCTATTTCAATTGGGTGTCACAGGTGACTCATCAGAGAACGGCTTGCTTTGGGGCCTCTTGATATTTTACTTCAGGGTGGAGTGTCAGATTTCCTCCGCGTTTTTGGACCACAGCCCTCTTGGCCAGGTCCTAATTTTTCTGGTTTCACAGCTCTCACGCAGAGCCCGTTTTCATACCGGAAGCTAGTTGCTGGCGAGAGGTTTGGGGAATGAAGAACAAGGTGCAAGGAAAAAAAAAAAAAGAGGAAAGGCGAGCCAGGGGCCTGGAGAGAGGCCTAAAATGGGGAAATTTGCACTTGAAGAGCTTTCCCTACCCTAGCCCCTCAGAATGACAGCTCTACTCAGCCAGAAGACTACGTTTCCCGGCAGGCACCGCGCGCCCCACAGACACAGGCTGGCGAGTTCCCAGCTCTCCACCTCCGCCGCAAGCAGCCAATAGAAACCACCGGCGTGGGCCTCCGCCCTTCTCGGACCACGCGGGAGCGGGGGCAATAAAACTACACTTCCCGAAGCGCCTAGCGCGGGTCGTGGCCAATCGGAGCGCAGAACTCGGAGGCTGGGGGCGGAGCCGGATGCCTAGGCCACCCCATTGGCCAGGTGAAGCTTAGAAGAGCCGGAACCCGGGAGCTGGAGAAGCGAAATGACATTTCCTCTTTAAATAGCTGGAGCCGGGGCCCCGTCGAGAAATGGCCGCGTCGGCAGGTGGGTCGTGCGGTGGCTAGGGAGGTGTGTTGCGGGGGGGGCGCGCCGGGGTCCCGGCTCAGGCTGCGAGCTGGGGAGGTGGCGCAGAAGAGGCGTGAGGGAAGGATGGGGATGGGGAGGTGGGGAGGGATGAGGGGAGGGAGGATGGATGGGTGGCGTGGAGGGCGGTGGGCGGTCCGGCCGGGCAGAGATGGGGAGGCCGGGTACCCGCCGCCGCTCCGACCGGTGCAGCAGGCGGTTGAGGGGGTTGAGCGGCGGCCGCCGTCCTTCGAGCTTCCCTCGTGAGGCTCCTGCTCCGCCGCTCCCGGCCGAGCCGCCGGTGCCGCCTGCAGGTCCCTCCGCGAGCACGGGGCAGCGGGCTCGCCGGGCTCCCGCAGGAGCGGAGGGTGTTGGACCCGCATCCCCGCGCCGTCTCCCCCGGATCCCACTCTGCGGCCCCACTGGGTGCTGTCTGTATACACAGATGTAGTTTTGGAGGTGGGGAGGATGTGTGGGGGGGTGGGGGGGGAAGGGAGGGGGGAGGGGAGGGGGAGGGGTGGGGGATGGGGAGCCTGAACGCCGTAACTGGCTCCGAACTTCTTGTGTTCGTTCGGTTTGTTTTTTTGTTTTTTTTGTTTTTGTTTTTGTTTTTTTTCTCCTAGATTTGAATAAGGCCTCCCCAACGCCGAATGGGATTCCATCTTCGGACACAGCCAACGATGCCATGGACCCCTTCCATGCGTGCAGTATTCTCAAGCAACTCAAAACAATGTACGATGAAGGACAGTTGACAGACATTGTAGTGGAAGTGGATCACGGGAGAACCTTCTCCTGTCACAGAAACGTCCTGGCTGCGATCAGCCCTTACTTCAGGTATGACGATGATGGTATAGAAGCTTCGCTTTGCTTATCTTCACCGAGGTTGCCTTCATCGCTCGGTATTGCCCGCTTGATGATAAAAAACGGAGAGGAGACCATTAAATGAAACCCACCAGTTTGCCCCCTCCAAGTAAATAACAGGCCCTGCTCTATTGATTGGGCCCCTTGTTTTTGACTTGACGGATGCTTCTGGAACCCAGGTGGCTGGTTTGTACGTTAGTGAGTCTCTCTTTGTTTCTTTCGGGTAAATAACTGCAAAATCTAGACCCTGTGCTGCTCTCAGCATGGCAGCCACAAGCCACATGTGGTTATTTAAACGTCATTGTTTTAAATTGAATAAAATTAAGAATTCAGTCCCCCAGGCAAACTAACCACAGTTAAAGTGCTCAGTAGCCGCATGGAGGTAGTGGCTGCCAATTGTACAGCCCCAGATATAGAGCATTTCCATCACTGAAAGTTTTAGTGGACAGTGCTGGTCTAGAATTTGTTCCAAGAATTTGTCCGTGAGGCACAGTTCCCTGGTGCCTGTAACTCTTAGCATTTAAAGCAAAATAGTGCTTTCTTTCGAAAATGAATTACCATTCAGTAGGTGGTTTTAATGCCATTGGGGTAAAAGCAATGAAATAAAAATGAACGAATGCATCTTAAGGCTCCAGGCTAATGATTATTTCCATGGTTTCCAGAAGTGTTTGCGGGTTTTCATTCTCATTACGCTCTTTGTGTATCCGAAAGTTGGAACAGCAATATTTCAAAACTTGGGTCTAACAAAGAATTTTATACTTTTAAGAGGAGAACACTGATAAAGACAATTCCCGTCTTGAGTTCAACTTCTTTTGTTTCAAGTGCTCACTTTTTAAAGTCCTTCAGTGTTCAAAACTGGTGCCCGAATGACAGCTAGATAATCTCAACTACACTCTAAAGGTGGTTTGTTGCTGTTGTTGTTTTTTTTCTTCTGAAGGTGCTTGCCTTTATAAGCATATAGCAGTATACTGTTCCAGGCAGTAGTTTCTGGTTCCTCTTTCTCAGAATACTGGGTTAAATATAGTCACTTCAGTCTGATGCTTGTGATGTAACCATTTAGACTTGCCTAGGGATAGGTCATTGGACTGTTAAGTATTAACCATCACAAGGGAGTGAGCTGGAAGGAAAAAAGAAGAATCTCATGCACAGAAGGTATGAAGTTTGGCCTGGTGAAGTTTGGACTGCTGGTGGGATTCACTTATCCAGACTATCTGTTAGATATGGTTAGTTCGTCTGTGCATTTAAATATATGTCCTAATTAATACTGATCAAGTTCTGGGCTAAGCTTACTTTACATATATTGCTTTACATATCTTTACAATCCCATCTTTACACAGTTATTCCCATTTTACTTATGAAAAACTGAGGTTCAGGGAAGTTAAATGACTGCCTAAGACCTCTAACGACGAAGTGACAGAGGCTGGATTTGATTCCAGAGTCAGGCTTCATAGTCACTATTAAAACTTTTAATGAACAAGAGCAAGCGCCCTTTAAAGTTGCCTTTGAGAAGTTTCTATTGTATATTAGATTTGAACAGTTTTTTAAAAATTGAAGCTTGAAAGTAGGAAAATGTATCTTACTGAAATTTTATACTCTGGCTTGTATCATTTAAATGTCATACTTAACTAAAGTTAGTTTGAAGACTTAGACAAATCACTTTAAAAGAAGTATGCTACAGTTGATTTTCTTAATTACAAGAAATTAAGGAAATGCTTGGAAAACTTTCTAAGCAATAAGATACATGGATTCAGATGAAGGTATTTGGCTGGGAAACTTAGGGATTAGGTTCTTATCTCTTGCTAGAGGTTTTTGTACAGAAGTTTCTTGGCACTGGTGCTGCTCCTTATGTGAGCCTCTAGGAAGACATACTTAATAGTTTCTGAGTCTTGCATCACTGGTGGAAAAAAATAAAAATAGCTTGAAATCTGGCATGGTTGTTTCATGGTCCCAGTGACTTGTCCAAATTAAAATTTGCATGATTATTGGAAACTTTCTGCTGCTCGGGATTGTGCGCGAGGAGGTGCTCCATCTCTACATAGCATTTACAGAAAGATCCTGTTAGAACAGAAGAGAACTCATCAAGTGTCACACTGTGCCTGTGTGTGAGACCAGCCTATTCAAGTCAGTTGAGTTCCCATGATAAAGGAGTATGTGGTAATGTTCTCCTTTGGGAGTTAATCTTTGCCTAATGAAGGGCTTTATTTTTCTTTTTAATTGGTTGCTGTATAGCTGAGTTTTTCAGCACCTGAAATGGAAAACCTGCTCATGCATTGGGAGATCTAGTTTTCAATCATGAAAAAAAGCCATTGTGATATGAAACTTAAAATTTACGTTGTAGATGTCAAAGTAGGACTAAGAGATGGTTAATCCAGGCAGCGAGCTGGATTCTTGTACCCTGCTTATCTCCAGTGTTGCTCATTGTATTTTAAAATTAACTATTTAATGGTATTTTCTTATAATTTAGCACTTCAAAATGAGAGGGGTCTGGATCTGTATAAACAACTTTATATCAATCGGTGTTAGGTCACCTTCTTCAACAGACATCTACTAAGCACCCTAGGGCAAACAACCTTTTTCCCTTTTTTTTTTTTTTAATAACTTTGATTTAATTTTTTGTATTTAATTTTAAAAGCAGCCTACAGGACAGGGGGGAAGGCAAATGATGTATATAAGGGACTAATACTAAAATACAGAGCTAGGCCTTTGACTGCTTAATGTTTTGGCCAAGAAAGTCCCATAAATGCACAGATATTTTGAATGAGAAATCAATGAATAAAAACTTGCTTTCAAAGGCAAAAGCTGGAGACTTTCAAAATCATTATCTCCAAAGCGTTAATTATTCTTAAATTCTCTTTAGAAGTGTGCATTCTATTAACCCTACATAATCTTTATTTATTTTCAGATGTACATAGGTAAAATGTGGTAGCTTTGAGAACATTGAGTATATTTCCTTAAGCAAAGATTTTCAAAATGTCCAAGAGAAGGTGAAGTGATATTCTTTATATTCCTTATAATGATTAAGGAAGCATTCAAAAGATAATAGTTTTAAAAGGAAGTAGGTAGAGATTATGAACTTCTGAAGAACATCTTATTTTTCTGAGATGAAATTTTTAAAGATTTTTAAAGGACCGGTTGCCTTGTATATTTTCATTGAGACATGAAAAGTTTAATCAGACAGTCTATAAATGCTAACGTATCAATACTATGGGTATTGTTAAATTTTCTTTTTTTTTTTTTTTTTTTTTTTTTTTTGTTAAATTTTCTGATTGGTCTGGTGAGTTAAGATCTCAGGTCCCCTAAGGCAACTTGACCAAGAAGCCTGGATAGGGGCTCCAAGGAAAACAAGGTGTCCTGGAGTATTCCATGCCATCTTGTGGGGTGCCGTGATTAGGTACACTCTCTTTTTCTCAGAGTTGGCATAAAGTGGACTGGCCCTGAGAATAGGATTTTTGAGATTAGCCAGCCTAAATCCTTATACTAGATGATCAGCTTTTACCCCCATTCAGAATATCAGGAAATCCATAGGAAGTATTTTTCAGTCTCCAAGATTTTCTTGGTGGTAACTGCATACTTTAAAAATTTTGTCACAATAATTTTTTTTTTGGAGTGCACATATACTGTTAATCATTCTTTCCTTCCTAGATCCATGTTCACTAGCGGCCTTACAGAAAGTACTCAAAAAGAAGTTCGAATAGTTGGTGTTGAAGCTGAATCGATGGATTTAGTGTTGAACTATGCCTACACCTCCAGAGTGGTTCTGACAGAGGCCAACGTTCAAGCCTTGTTCACTGCAGCTAGCATCTTCCAGATTCCTTCCATCCAAGACCAATGTGCTAAGTATATGATCAGTCATTTAGACCCACAGAATTCTATTGGGGTCTTCATCTTTGCTGATCATTATGGTCATCAGGAACTTGGAGATCGATCAAAAGAATACATTCGTAAAAAGTTTCTGTGTGTCACCAAAGAACAAGAGTTTCTCCAGTTGACAAAAGACCAACTGATTAGTATATTAGACAGTGATGATTTAAATGTAGACCGAGAAGAGCATGTTTATGAAAGCATTGTAAGGTGGTTTGAACATGAACAGAATGAAAGAGAAGCGCACCTTCCAGAAATTTTTGCCAAATGCATACGTTTTCCCCTGATGGAAGATGCCTTTATAGAGAAAATCCCACCTCAGTTTGCACAGGCTATAGCCAAGAGCTATGTAGAAAAGGGCCCATCCAATACCAATGGCTGTACACAGAGACTTGGAATGACTGCATCTGAAATGATCATATGTTTTGATGCTGCCCACAAACACTCAGGAAAGAAGCAAACAGTGCCTTGTCTAGATATAGTCACGGGAAGAGTGTTTAAACTATGCAAACCACCAAATGATCTAAGAGAAGTGGGGATTCTTGTATCACCAGATAATGACATTTATATTGCAGGAGGGTACCGGCCAAGCAGCAGTGAGGTCTCCATCGACCATAAGGCAGAAAATGATTTCTGGATGTATGACCATTCCACCAATAGGTGGCTCTCCAAACCCCCCCTGCTGCGAGCCAGAATAGGCTGCAAACTGGTGTATTGCTGTGGTAAGATGTATGCAATTGGAGGTCGTGTTTATGAAGGTGACGGGAGAAACTCCCTAAAATCCGTAGAGTGCTACGACAGCAGGGAGAATTGCTGGACCAGCGTTTGCGCAATGCCTGTTGCAATGGAGTTTCATAACGCTGTGGAGTACAAAGAGAAGATCTATGTTTTACAGGGTAGGTGCCTGACTGGTTTATTCTCCAGGAGAGGGTAGCAGGTCAAAAGTGGTTTACTTACTTATACTAAAACAGATGTTTGTTCTTGTTAATTGAGGACTCCTCTGGCTTTCTTATCATAAACTGCTGCAACAGTCTGTTCTTTAAAGGATGTATAAAGGCAATAGATTTTTGAATCAAAAAAGGCAGGCATCTTTAAGTTACTAAAATGATTTTGTAAGTTTTTTATGTTCTTAACTGTGTTTTGACATCCTGTGGAATGAGTATTTTTGAAAACATAATTTAGTGAAATACCAGTTCAACATTTTGGGAAGACTTTCAGAGCCATTTTTAAGACTAGGAGAGAAAGCTTGATACATGACTGTTTTACTCTTCAATAATACATAATCAAGAGGTGCCTAGCAGGTACTTTTTATGGAACTTACTGGATTAGTTTAAAGGAGAAGAAAGAACAAAGAATTTTGCGATAAGCCTTATGATTGCGAAGGTCATGAAACTTAATTATAAAGAGTTTGAAATTACAGTCTTTAGATTTTAATTTCACTGCAGTGTATGATATCTTCCATAATATGTTTTCAGTTTTTTTTCACTGAAAAGCTTTGAGATGTCCCCTTTTTCTTTACGTTTGTTATTATAAGCATCTATTTATATCTAATATATTTAGCTTTAAAAAGTGTTTTGTTTAAACTATTGAAGGTTAATACTCTGGCAAAGGTGAGTGTAGAGTAGTAGTAGAAAGAAGCACCAAGTAAGTATAAGTAAGATATTTGATCCGGTCTTCTAATTTGTGATACCTAATGTTTTCTCTGTGTTTGGCTCCTTAAACATTTTAGTTGCTTGAATGTTGAAAGCGATGATGATAATACTGGCATCCTTATTCCTCTTCTGGGTTTCTTAATTGCTTATATGTTTTCCTCACACTATTCGTTTATAAAACAAGGAAAAAAGCGATTCTGTGTAAATATACATGATTTTTTAGCTCTTACACCATTTAAGAGTATGTTCTTCGCTCTCATCTTTTATTTGACTAGAAATGCCTGAACCCACTTGTTTAAACTTCAATATCAAGTTAATTCTCCAAAAGGAATATTAACTATCTAGTACCTTACTATAGTTCAGTAGAAGCACGGGCATGATTAGGTTTGCTCGTCTTGCTGAATATGGAAGATAAGACTGGATGTATAATCTGTCCAGGGTGGTTGGACAGGTTATATCATCCAGTATGATGAAGCTTTCTCTACATATACTTTGGTCTTGCTGGCTAACCATTAGATAGAATTAATTAAAAGACTTCCAGTGGGAAGGTAAAGGTTATATATTAATGTAAATACTAAAAGTAACAATGAATTAATAGAATTTCAGGACTGGAATGAACATTGCTTAATCTGAGGTTATATCTTCTATAAGAGAAATCTGAGGCTCTAAAATTTAGTTTTCTTAATTGCTGTCTGGTTTAAGTTATTAAGAAGACTTCATATTTTAAAAATTAACTTGTGAGTCATCTTTTTATAAGAAATTTGTAGAGAGGTAGTGCATGTTAGGAAGTTTTGTTTTCTATTGTCTTTATTAAGAATCCTGTTAAAACTCAGTGAGGGTAATGTTGGTAAATTGAATTTAAATAAAATATTTTTTTAAAAAGTCAATGAGGGTAGGGTATATATACAACCAAAAGCTGGTGGTTTAATAAGCTCTTCTAAGAAAAATTGAAATTATAGTGTTACTAAGTAGGCAGTTACGTTTGTAGATAAGAGTAAACCTCGTTCAAAACAGTTTTGAAGGGGAAGCTCAATTTAGAAGTAGGTATTTCTAATCTAAACAAAGCTTCTTTATATAAATAAAGTTGATATAAATAGAGGCTTATGCTGCACTATATGCGGCTACTGGAATATCACTTAATGTCCATAAAAGATCCAGATTTTTAAATCAAGGATTTTATACAAATATTATAGCTAGCCAAATTCTTGTAAATCTTCACTAGTTTAATTCTTTTAGACATTTTTATATTGGCAGTCTGACTCAGCCACACCCTTTTATCATCAAAATAGAATTGAAAGTGACCTGAAGTCAACTCCATGAACTGTGTGTTTTCTATCTTATCAAAGCCATGTTTTGTCCTCTTAACGATTTGTGTTATAGCAGCACTAAAGGAAACATATTAATGGCCCATAGACATAAATCTGAACAATTCCATGTGCTATCTTCTAATTAATTAGCATATAAATGTGTAGTGGCTTATTCATGATGAAGCTGTATACATACTTTGATCTTACCGACTAACCATTAGTGATAATGCTCTTTTAGAGCTGGCTTAAAATAAATTTTCTGAAATATACAAGTGAATGGAATAAATGGAGCCAAGCTTTCAACTATTATTCTGCCTCCAAGCCAAAGTAACTCCTTATACCTCCCTACTACAAAGCCCCAAATCAGGTTGACTATAATATTAGGTTATGTTCTGCTGTGGAATGAAGAAGTTTTAAGTTATATTATACTATATAATGTATCTCTGGAGATTATAAAAGAAATATTTTAGAAAGTGAAAGATTCAGAAAATTATGTTTTTCAAAAATTATGCTTTCGGTTCATCTAACCAAAAAGAGACATGTAAATGTATATATTCTTGGTTTTCTTTCTTTCTTTCTTTCTTTCTTTTCTTTTTTTTAGGAGAATTTTTCCTCTTCTATGAGCCTCAAAAAGACTACTGGGGTTTTTTAACCCCCATGACTGTGCCTAGAATCCAGGGCTTAGCAGCTGTCTACAAGGACTCTATCTACTACATAGCTGGAACCTGTGGAAATCATCAACGAATGTTTACTGTAGAAGCCTATGATATTGAGCTAAATAAATGGACTCGGAAGAAGGACTTTCCATGTGATGAGTCCATCAATCCATACCTTAAACTGGTACTTTTCCAGAATAAACTGCATTTATTTGTTCGAGCTACTCAAGTGACCGTTGAAGAACATGTCTTCAGAACCAGCAGGAAAAATTCCCTTTACCAATATGATGACATCACTGACCAATGGATGAAAGTGTACGAGACCCCAGATCGCCTCTGGGACCTTGGCCGGCATTTTGAATGTGCTGTTGCTAAACTCTACCCTCAGTGTCTTCAGAAAGTACTTTAATGAGTAGCAGGCCTTAGTGAGCTCACTGGCATCTTGTGCTTGGAGAACTTAGTCTTTCAATGATACAAGAAGTGCTGTCAGTATTTAAGAAGCTGAGAGAGTTTGTACATGGCAATGGGTGCTCTTAAAGATTACAGTGTAGAGAGGGATTTCTTTTCATCCTTGTGATGTTTTCATTTCATTAAGCAAAAGGTAACAAAGTGCAATTATCAGCATTTTTTTTCTGGTATATAGTAATCATTTTCATTCTAGAATTTTGTGATAATTCATCACTGAGATACCAGATGAATCAACAACTATGCACTCTTATAAGAGCAGTTAGGGTATTATGGTTAGAGACATCCAAACTAGTTTGTTGTGACTTTTTATTTTAAATACGGGTAAAAATTTGAGGCAATATCACTAGGACTTTAGCTGTGACCTCTCCAACACAGAGAAGCACTAACTTAGATCCTCATTCTATAATATATTTGTGTACTGTTTTCAAGTGTACTGAGATTTAAGTGTGTTTTTAGAGTAGGTTGATGGAAAACAAATCCGTCTAAGAAAGAGCTTTTACTCTGCTTGTTTCATATTTCCCATGTAACTTTAAGTTAAGCTAAAGTTTTAAAGTAGCAGTTGTTTTTATTGTTGTTGTTGTTGTTGTTGATAACTTTTTCAAGTGCTGACACTGTCTCATTATTTACGAATCCCGAAAAGGGCTTAAATTCGCAGGTGGCTGGTGCTAGTATAAGTGAATTCATGGGTCTAGCTCTATGGGTTGAAGTTGTTTGAGCCTGTGCTTACCTTTCAAGTTGGTATGCTGGTTTTGTGGCATAGTACTTTACCTGTTGAACTCTTGTGATTTCACAAGATTCTCTGCTTAAGTGATAGCAAGATCTCTAACTGGACTCAGTTTTAGAATAGTGAGAACATGACACTCAGTTTGCACTAACATGGGCCATTTTGTTGCCCAACCTCCTTTCCCATCCTCCACCCATCCCTTCATTATCGGTACAGTGAAAGGTAACTTATTTCTCTTCTGCACAGAGCATAATGTGAAGTTTTCTACTTGCTTTTACGATTTTGTTTTCCAGAAACCTAAAACTCCTTCAGTTGATCTAATTTAATGGCTTTTACGTTACATATGACCATTAAAACCTCACTTTTTTTTGTTGTTGTTTTCTCATTTTTGCACTTAGTAATGTATATTTTTACATTGAAAACCTTGTTCTAGCTGAAAGTAATTGAGAAGGAAAGGGTGAGTATAATCATAGCATTGTAGGTACTAAATCGCTTTTCCTACTTAACGGATGGATTTCTAACAGTCAGTAATAGTGACATAAAGGACAAACCAACTCACTTGTAATACCTAAGGCAGATATTTGGATCAGTAACTTGTTTTTTACTATGCCTAGAATAACTGATAAAGGACATAAGGATAGCCCACAGTCTGTCCTCAAGTAGAACATTTTGATTCTCTTAAAGAAAACAAACTGGCATGGTTTGTATTAAAAACTCTTGCACAAATTGAAATGTGATACTGTGAAACAAATTTAAAACATTGCCTCTTTGCATCACATACCTCGTTTTTCAGAAACTTTCCAAACTGCTTGTCCTTGACCTCTACAAGTAAGGAATGTTTTCTGAAGCAGAATTTAAAGTGGACAGCATTTATAGAATTAACATTTTAAAATCTAGTCTTGGGAAGTTGGATATGTGGTTTCTTATTGGCCTTGATAGTATGTCAATAATCTCTTTATAAACTTTGTCAACCACCTGTTTTTTTTTTTTCTCTTTAGTTTTTCTTTACTTACATGCTGTTTTGGGGCTTTTGCTGTGAGTGTTTTGAAGCATCTTTCCAGTGTTGCATTGCGGAGGGGAGGAGAAGACAAAACTAACTTTTGCAAGAGATGTTCATGTAATTTATTTTTGAAAGCTGTGTTGAATATCTGAGATTTCCTGCCGCTTTTTGACAATCTTCTGTATTTATTTAGAAAAATGTGTTACTTGAAAACATGACATAGAACAGTGAGTTAACAATTTACATGTGCCGTGTGATATATAGGAGTACAATATACTGTGGTTAATTCTGCAGATTTATTCTGTTCATCTGCACAACAGTTGATCCTTTGCTATAACTATTTATACT
Organism: Canis lupus dingo; assembly: GCF_003254725.2. NCBI lineage: Eukaryota > Metazoa > Chordata > Mammalia > Carnivora > Canidae > Canis > Canis lupus. The sequence continues at coordinate 24,677,668 of NC_064262.1, read as the reverse complement.
GGGGGTGTGATCCAAGTATAGTGTGTCAAAGCCAAGGTTTAGAATTTGCTATGGGAGTAGAATATATATTGAATTTTGTATGAAGAACTATTTGTTTAAATTATATAACTGGGATATTTTGCCACTTTTAAAATGATTTCAGAAGAGGTCCTAGAGAGCTAAGATTAGTAATTTGTGTGGGTATATATGTTTAGATATTTAAGGTACATTTGCATAGTATAATGGGAATATAAGTAAAAGGCACAATGGGGACTACAGAAGTAAAATATAGGCTAACATATGCCAGTCCCACTTGAACTTTGTTTTTGCATTTGAAGAATGTATGTAGCACTTTCCTATATATTTTTTACATATTGAAAACTGGACTTGGTATAACTATGTTATAGGAAAGTAGAAACTGTATTCTTTATTTTCCATCTTTGTTTTCTGTTATCCTACAAAGTTGATGCTTAAGCATCTGGCTGATTTCTCTGGTGCATGAGGAGAAGTGGGTGTGCTCTGCAAGGAATCAGATTCCCTATGTGAAGCAGTTTCAAATGGCATTCAATGTTCAGTGCTCAGGTATGGAGTAAGTACTGTAGTCCTTTGGGGGCAAATGTGTAGATATTTTTAAACATTTTGCCATAATTGCACAATTTTATGCATTTTTACTGATGGCATTGTTTCTTATAATAAAACCTTTTCTCATTAAAAACTTCCATTGTTGTAACTTGACCTCTGCCTAGCGAGTTCCACAGAATTAAAAGTTGGTGAAAAACATGAAATACCTTCTGTCATAGTGGAATGAAATAAGATTTTAATCTATCAAATATTTGGCCTCTGGTACAAGATGAACTAGTTAATATCACCTTAGATAATGCTCCTTAAATTCAAAAGCAAGCTTGCATATATCAGTAATTCCTTTGTTCTCTTTGGTTTGGCCTGAACTTGGTCATTCCACTCCTCTCTCACACTTCACATCCAGTCCATCAGAAAATCCTGTTGCCTCTTCCTTCAAAATATACCTAGACTCTGACCACGTACCACTATGCACCACTATCAGCGGAAACTAAACTAGCCTACCTTGTCTGTCTTCTTCGCTTTGAAGTGGTGAAGAAGACAGACCTTTCTATACCCTTGAATAGTTGTAATCTATTCTCCACACAGTAGCCGGAGCGATCCTGTCAAAACACAAGTCAGATTACATGCTCCTTCTGCTCAAACCAAACCCCTCCAGAAGATGGCTTCCCATCTCCTCCGCTATGAGAGCCAGACTCCTTCCTCACTTGATCTATATACCTCACAACCCCACCCCTGGGACCTCATCCACCATTCCACCACTGTATTCCAGCTGCATGGACTGCTGTTCTTGAAGCATGCCAAGCTCTTCTACATCACTGCCTTTGTCTTTGCTGTATCTTTTGCCAAGAAAGCTCTAACAGCTCACTAACCATTCAAGCCTCTATTAAAATTCCAGACAGGACTTCCCTGATCACCTTCTAAGGAACAGAACACTGTCCTCCCAGCTGCACCCATACCACCTGTTTTTTCCTGCTGCTTTTTTCACATTTCTTCCCCTACTGAAATGTAAGCTCCATGAAGGCAAGAGATTTGTTTTATTCATTATGCACCTCAGATCTAAGCCTAGCATATACTAGGCACTCAATAAATGTTTGTAAAAAGAAATGAATTTTCCGTTAAATCTCAGAACCCTGAGAAGTGGTAGGACCCATACAATCTTCTTTGTTTTATCAGGTAGGACACATAAAGACCAGTGAGTTATTAAAGGTCATCTAACTACTTAGGGGCATGACTGGGATTAGAACAAAGATTCCCACTTTCTTTTTAAAATTAAAAAAAAAAAATTTTAAGATTTTATTTATTCATTCATGAGAGACACAGAGAGAAAGAGGCAGAGACACAGGCAGAGGGAGAAGCAGGCTCCATGCAGGGAGCCCAACGTGGAACTCGATCCTGGGACTCCAGGATCACGCCCTGGGCTGCAGGCGGTGCTAAACCGTGAGCCACCCGGGCTGCCCAAGATTCCCACTTTCACTTTAGTTCTTACAAGCTCCATTAGTTCCAAAAAAGAAAACTGATAGAAAAGGGTAGACGCTTTTTTAAGGTAACATGATTATTCCCTAACACCATGACTTAAAACATTTACTGTAATTTTTAACTGCAATTGATTTTTCAATGAGGGAAAAGATGAGGTAGGAAAATACCCTCACTAGGTCATCCCGCCTGGATGCCTCATTTTTATATCCTTCTGCTAGTATACTGCTGTTATGAGTTCTGTCCCTCAAATTAGGTGAAGAAAAACAAGAAGAAATGGCTTGTGAAATATGGATCTAGAGTATTGTTATTTTGGTTCTTAAAATGACTTGCCATTTTAAAATCTTGGTTGTATGCCTGCGTTTTTTATTGAAAAATTATTTGCAAATACAAAAATTCAAAGTAAGTGGTCTAATATCTTTAAGTCTTCATAGCAATGTTGTAAATAGCATCTGCTTAGTCTTTTTGAAGTGAAATTTGGCATTTTATATAATGGATTTAAGTGAGGGGAAAGTATTTTCCCTTCATTTTATGCTTCTAGGAATACTAAAACTTCTTGACTTGGAACTTTGGTAGATAGAGTTCAAGTGGTTTTTAACAGTAAACACAAAGGGGTGGCATTAACTATTACTAGTTCTAATAAGTATCAGGTTGACGAATCCTTATTTTTTTTAATTTTTATTTATTTATGATAGTCACACACAGAGAGAGAGAGAGAGAGAGAGAGAAAGAGAGAGAGAGAGGGAGAGGCAGAGACACAGGCAGAGGGAGAAGCAGGCTCCATGCACCGGAAGCCTGACGTGGGATTCGATCCCGGGCCTCCAGGATCGCGCCCCGGGCCAAAGGCAGGTGCTAAACCGTTGTGCCACCCAGGGATCCCCTGAATCCTTAATTCTTGTTCTCCACACTTCATTTTGACTCCCTCCCAGTATGTCTCTGGAGAAAGATGTCAGAACTTAGAAGGTTGGGTACCTGGCTCATGGGTCTGCTGGTTTTCCCTTCTCTTTTGGTAACTGGCTTTAGCCCAGACACTGTGTGTATACATAAGGAAGTTACTCTACGCATTTGGATAGGTGAATCAATCTGGCTGCCATTTCAGAGAAAGGAAAAAGTACAGTTACAAAGTAAACATTTAGACATTTACATTGCTATGCCATAAGGGCAGAATTTTAATCCATGAAAGTGTGAAATGTATTATGAATGCTGAGGGGGGCATAACCCAGAATGACTAGGTAACCATGACACAATATTTACTTCTACTTTTCAATCATGTATTTTTTTTTTAACTTTATTTACTTTTGAGAGAGAGATTGGTGACGAGCAGGGAGGAGCAGAGGGAGAATAACAAGCAGACTCCGTGCTCAGTGTGGAGCCTGATGTGGGGCTCAATCCTGTGACCCTGAGATCATGACCTCAGCTGAAACCAAGAGTGGGCCCTCAACCAACCGAGCTACCCAGGCATCCCACAGTCATATATTTTAAAATATTTAAATGGCACAAAATATGCAATAAATTTCTCACTACCCACCTACCTTTATTATTCAAACTCATGCTTAAGAACCCTGCTATCAGATTTTCAGAATCATTGAGATGCCAATCCATGGTCCCTACTACTTTTTCCACTATTCATCAGCCCCAACTGTGGACCCTTCCTGAACTTAGCCAAGGTCAATTCCATGATTCATGCAGAATAATGTTATTTTACTTTTCCTCAGTTATCCTGCTTCTCTTTCCTACTGCCATATTTGCCTGAGAAAAACCAATTCTGAGTGATTCCAGCTATGAGCCTTCTCTGTGCTGACCTTGAGTAGCAGAGATATCCCATGGTCAAGTGGATACACTGTAAATTGATACACCTCCCATGGTTTTTCAACATGGTGTGGCAATTGTTGCCTTTTCTCAGACTGTTGCATTTTTTATCCCTCTTGGTTCTTAGCTCTTTAACTTCGTGATATGTTGAGAAGACAGAAATCTGTCCTATGGGTGCTCCCTCATCTCCCCACCATCTACCCGATTTTCTCTGCTCTTCCTCTTATCAAAGGAGGAAGGGTACTGTTTCTACCCGGGGTTGCTCATGCTCCAGCCCCCATGTACTCTCCCCTCAAAACCTTGGTTCCTTTATCATTCCCTCTTGCTTGGCTCATTTTACTAGAACAAAACAAAATTCCACATGAGTGAAATCATATGGTATTTGTCTTTCTCTGACTGACTTATTTCACTTAGTATAATACCCTCTAGTTTCATCTATGTCTCTCAAATCGCAGATTTCATTTTTTGATGGCCAAGTAATATTCCATTGTGTGTGTGTGTGTGTGTGTGTGTGTGTATACATATATACATATATATGTATATATACACACCTCTTCTTTATTCATTCATTAGTCAATGGACATTTGGGCTCTTTCCATGGTTTGGCTATTGTTGATAATGTTGCTATAAACACTGGGGTGCATGTGTCCCTTTGATTCTGTATTTTTGTATCCTTTGAGTAAATACCTAGCAGTGTAATTGCTGGGTCATAGAGTAGTTCTATTTTTAACGTTTTGAGGAAACTCCAAACTGTTCTTTGGAGTGGTTGCATCAGTTGCATTCCCACCAACAGTGCAAGAGGGTTCCCCTTTCTCCACATCCTTGCCAACACCTGTTGCTCTTTTGTTGCTTATGTTGTTAATTTTAGCCATTCTGACAGGTGTGAGGTGGTACCTCATTGTGGTTTTGATTTGTATTTCCCTGATGATGAGTGATCTTGAGCATCTTTTCATGTGTCTGTTAGCCATATGGAATGGAACACCGTGTTTTGAAAATTCTCCTTTTACTGGCCTTACCCTGATTTACTGCTTCCTTCTTTCCCTAGGTCCTCTTCTCTTTTTCTTATCTTTTCTATTCTCTTCTGATCTCATATAATTCTGTGGTGTTAAATGCCATTTGCATACTGATGACTTCCAAATTTGTATTTTCAAACCATACTTCTATTTTTGGCTCCAGACTCATATCCACCTGCCTACTGGATAGGGTTAGTAGAGACATCTCAAACTTAACATCTTTGAATTTTCCATTTCCATCATTCCCTGCATCTGTTCAGGCCATCAAACAGGTCCTAAAAGCTCTACCTGCAAAATGCAATTTCTGTCTGTCCACTCCTCTCCATTTTCACTACTTCTACCTATACTGAAGCCAGTCTTCCGCTGTTAGGACTATAGCAACAGAAACGTAGCAGATCCCTACTTCAATGCATATCCACATTCTCAGTAATATGTCCCCAGTATAAGAGCCAGAGTGATCTTAACGAGTGGCATTACATTTCTGCCAAGTGTAGACATAGCAATTGCTTTCCATCAGGTGCTACATAAATGGCCCCTTGCTTACTTCTCCAACTTTACCCAGTATCACTTCCCCCACTTGCTACCCATTCTGTAGATATACTGGCTGTGGCAGACCTTGTGGGTGCTCCTTCAATGTACCCTAGGCACTCACTAGTCTCATGCATATTGACCTGTTTGGCTTCCAGTTGCAACTATTGCAGTTTTTACTGGCTCTTGGACCCAGACTGGTCCACCATAAGGCAGGCTGGAAGTGCCAGAGAGTTAACACCCCTGAGGACTAGACTTCAGCCAATTCCTGATGGGACTCAGTTGATAAAATCCTAGCTTCTTTCCGTAGGCGGGATAAATGAGGCATGTTCCACACTGTCTTTTAGAGTTCCCTAGTGTAAATCAATCCTAATAGCCCATAATAGTAACTTGCTTAATAACCACAAGTTCCCTGATTCACTTACCTACTCCCCTTCCAATGCCTCTTGGGCATCCTACTTCCTCTCAATGAACTACTGGCACTCAAATTCTTGTACCAATGCTCAAATCCTTGCTCAGGATTGGTTTCTGCAAAAGCCCAACCTGAGACACTGGCCATTTTTTCAATTCTTCGAGGCTCCTCCTACACTATGGACTTTGTTTACGCTCTTTCCTGTACTTGAAAATTTCTTCTCTTCACCTGTTCTTTGCGTGACCATTTCATTCTCATCTTTCAGGTCTCAAAGAAATCTTCCCTGATAATCCTAGCTAAAATAAGTGGCTGGGCATGCTTGCTTACACTAGCCAAAGTGGTTTCCTTCCCATAACTTTTGTTTCTGTGTCCTCATTAAACAGTTCCATGAGGACAGGGACCAGGTCTATTTGTTATGCAATGTGTCCCCAGTACTGGGAAAAGTGTCTAGCATATAATAGATTTTATAAAAAAATAAATTTTTTTTTGATAAAAAAATTTTTTAATTTCAAAATAGTTTTAATTTATAAAAAATTTTCAAAGATAGTACGAATTCCGGTATTCCTCATACCCAGTTTCCCCTATCATTAACATCTTCTATTAGTGAGACAATGTTGATTCATTATTATTAACTGAATGCTATAGTTTCAGATATCCTTAGTTTTTACATAATGTCCTATTTATGTTTCAGGATCCCATCCAGGATACACTGAGTTCTCATCCTCTGTAGGCTCCTCTTGGCTGTGACAGTTTCTCAGACCTTCCTTGTTTTTGATGACTTTGAAAGTTTTGATGAGTGCTTACTGGTCAGATGTTTTGTAGAATGTCCCTCAATTGGCATTTGTCTGAAGTTTTTCTCATGAGTAGACTAGAGTTATGGATTTTGGGGAGGAATTTTCCACAGAGGAAGATTACCATTCTATCACATCTCAAGGGTACATATTTTCAATATGACTTAGCACTGTTGATGTTACCCTTGACTGCCTGGCTGGAAGTCAAGTTTCTCCACTGCGTAGTTGTCCCCCACCCCTTATTCTACACTGTACCTTTGGAAGGAAGTCACACGTCAGGAGTGCAAAGTTACTCTCCATTACCTGGAGATGGGGTATCTACATAAATTATTCAGGATCTTCACAGATTTGCCTCTTCTCCCTAATCTATCTATTTATCCCATCACTTGTATCTATATGGACTCATGAATATTAATTTTTTATACTTTGGATTATAATCCACTACTATATTTTGTGGCTTAAATTGTTTTTTTTCTTCTCCTTAAAGATTTTATTTTATTCATGAGAGACACACACACACACACACAGACACACACAGAGACAGAGACACAGGCAGAGGGAGAAGCAGGCTCCATGCAGGGAGCCCGATGTGGGACTCGATCCGGAGACTCCAGGGTCAGAATCTGAGCCTAAGGCAGACGCTCAACCGCTGAGCCACCCAGGTGACCCTGTGTCTTAAATTGTTACAGCTTTGGCCATTGAGAGCTCTTCAGTCAGTGCCTGTGCCCCTCTGACATACTCCCATCAACGTGAATGGTTTTGGTTTGTTTTTAAAAGAATTTTGTGGGAGGCAGTTTTCATTTCTGACCTTACAAGATGCTACAGACTCATCTTGTATATTTCCTTCCCCAGTGCTAGAATCAGCCATTTCCCCAAGGATCTCTAGTTGTTTTTATTGGAGATCTGGGCATTAGGTGTGCTTGTTGCTACTGGGATGTCATTGTTTCTAGACCCTCTCAGCTGACTAGAGAAAGATGCATGTACTTTAATCTGGCCACCACCATCCATTTACTTAATTTCAATTCTAGTATACATTGATAGTGCTCTCAGAATTGTTAACCCAATGCCTATAGGAAATCACTTTATCAATGGAGTACAGAGTTTATGTACAATCCCTTTGCCTTTATAGTTAGTGACTCCACTCATTTCCAGAGTTATTCAGGTCAGCACCTGTTCCTTCCATCTACTTTGTGAGGTTGTTTTATGCATTTTTAATTAATTAATTAATTAATTAATTATTTTTGAAGATTTATTATTTTTGCTTATTCATGAGAGACACACAGAAAGAGGCAGAGACATAGGCAGAAAGAGAAGCAGGCTCCCTGCGAGGATCCTGATGTGGGACTCGATCCCAGCACTCCGGGATCATGACCTGAGGCAAAGGCCAATGCTCAACCACTGAACCACCCAGGCTCCCCCTTTGTAATGTCTTTATCTGGGTTTGAGATTAGGGTAATGCTGGTGTCTTAGTAAGAATTAAAAAGTTTTCCTTTTATTCCATTTTCTGGAAGAGATCATGAAAATTTTGTATAATGTCTACCTTAAATGTGTGGTAGAACTAACAGGTAAAACCATCTGGACTTGATACTTTATTTTTGTAAGGTTATTAATTATTAATTCAATTACTTTAATAGCTATAGAGCTCTTACCTATTAGAGTTATTTTATATTCCCACTCAGACAATTCCAAAATCTCTGACATATCTAAGTTTTGTTCTGATACATTTTTCTCTTTAGAATGTTTTTTTTTCTTGTATTTTAGCATGTCATAATTATTCACTGAAAGTCAGACAAGATGAATCAAGTATGAAGAAGATAAATAGAACCTTAGGGTGAGTATTTATGTTAATATTGCTAGGAGGTGGGCTTTGTTAAATGATTGCTGCGCTTATGGTGTTAGAGGCATCAAATTGCTCTAGTACCCTTGTTTCTCTCCCCTTCTTACCTTTGGTCTTCTCTGAGTACTTCTATTCAGAGGGAGTCTGTGTCTCACAACTCTTTCAGCTGTAATGAATCCACTCTTATTATATGGAAGCTTGTTGGTGTGGTTGTATGGCGTGGGAGATAGAGAGCAGTATAAAATCTTCCAATTAAATCTGTCTTTGAGTGCACTTGTGTCATAGTGCTATGACCATCACAGGTGTTTCTCCAGTGGTATCGCTTTTTTTTTCTGCCTGTACCATCCACCCTTCCTGACTGCAGCATTCCCAAACTGTTAACTTGATGCCCTAACCCCTACTGGCTGTATATTCCTTTTTCCCTTAGTTGAGACAGGAGTGCTCTTTCTCCAGCTCTTATCAAGCTGTCAAAGTATTTCTTCCCTGGAGAGGCCTTTGCTATGGAAAAGGCTCTGGGTATATTTCACAATTATTACCCCTCCCCTCTTGCTGGAGCCACTAGCTGATCTTTATCAGATCTCTGCCATGAGACTTTGGTGAGATGATTATAGGTAAAGCCCACAAAACTGTAGGGGCTCCTCTGAGACAATTCCCAGGACGTCTTTACTCATGCTAGTCCATGCTCAGCCTTCAGTAATTCATTAGAATTATCACTTAAGTGTTCTTAACAATTTATGGCTCTTGGGACTTTTGGGCCAGGTAAGCAAATGTTGACTGCAACTGTCTGGTTTCAGCTGTATTCTAGATTTCAGGGTGACTGTTTGCCTTGCAAACAATTTCTCTAGTGGGTCCAAGAAAAGTCACTGATTCTCAGTTTGAACAGCTTTATCTTGTGAGGTTGTGAGTGACAACTTCCAAGCTCTACACGTTCCAGTGCTGAATCTGTAAGTCCCTATAGTAAGCTTCTAATATATATTTGTTACTGAATGAGTTATTCTTTACTTCCTGCATGAATTTATTTTATGCCTTCTTTTACATGTACATTTTACAATAAAACGTCAGTGAAAAAAGTCTCACTTTGTAAAACATGTTCACACACGTAATCATATTTAGGTATCTTTTCTTTGTAATTTACATGGTCATGCAATTATTTAGCATATAGTTCAGTGAGTGGTGACTCTTGAGCACTTAATAACCCAGTTTTCTAGGACCAAATTAAAATTTTGTGATATAATTTAATTAAAATCATCAATCTATTTTGAGATTTTTTATGCTACTATGAAAGCTCATTGAACATTACAATGCAATCATTTTAAATTATCCTTATCACGTATATACAGAACATTTTCTATTGATTAGTTTGTTAGAAATAAATGGGATTTAGTAGATCCTTTTCTTCCTTTCTTTCCTTTTCCACCAATAGCACAACTGTATGATTTAGTGGAAAAACGATGAGTATTAACAAATAGAAAATGTTAATATATTTCCTATATTTTATTGGTCTTATGAACAGGAATTATAGTGCTTTTTGGTGAATATGAGCAGATTTCTTAACCTCACGGAGTTTCAGTTTTCTTGTATATAAAATAGGGTTAATAATATAATCCACCTTCTAGACCTTTCATGAGGATCGAATCAGCATGACAAACTTATCACAGTGCTTGGCACATAATGAACACTCTATAAATGTTCAACTAATGTTGTTAGTATTATTAACTATATATAGTCTTTTGGATATACTCAGTCTCAGTAGAACAAGATATTCTTAATAGCTAATACAGATATGCTAAAGAGAAAGGAAGCCATTTGCAATCTTGTTAATGACATTGTGTCCATAATCCCCATGTGAAAGCAATTGTCACAGTTTTCTGGTCACACAGTTCTCACTTTCCTTTCTGCACTGAGCATTTCTGGAGAATTGAACTTAAATAATATTTAAGGCAAGCTTGTAACCTCTGTCTGCAAAATAAAAATAAGGGTTATTTTTTGTTTTTAAGACCTGTCCTTCTGGTTTATCTTGTCCTCTGTTGTCATTTAGAGATAAGGATCTAATAGAGTTTGAGTCACAGTTCAGTTCTTGAAACCTGTGTTTCCAAAGATCCTTTAAGGATAAAGAGATCTAAGGTCAGAACACCTCACACCAACACTTAGATTAGGATGTTTGATACCCATCCGTAAGTCACGTGGCCAAAGTGAAGTTTTTAAAATCGCACACCGGAAGTAACTTGTACAGCACAGGACAGGATTTCCTTGTCATCAGGAAGTGTCTGAGATGGTGAGAAATCCCCGAATGCTCTCTGACAGTTGGTCCAAGCTTAGGAGTTAGGTCAAAGTGGACAATGAAAATTAGGATTCTGGCACCTACACTGCTGGTTTTAGTTGAATTTGAGTGAATTGTTGCATTAGCTAAAGCAGCCAATGAAGAATGAGAAGGAAAAGTAGCTAAGAACAAAATCTGAGAAGTTCAGTGGGAGGGACAGAAGAGAGGGGACCCCTGAAGGAGTAGTCCTGCAGGAGAGAATATAAAAAATGAGATCCAGAGAGAGTAAGGGAAATGCAGGCTGAAAAGGGACTCCTGGATCTTTCAGTTTTAAAGCCTGAAAATGACAGACCAATTCAGCAGGGTGCTAGGGACACTGCTGTGCACTGAGGTGCACGTTGAATGTGTGAGTGGGTGTGAGTGGGCAAGGGTGCGGCATTCTGCCCAGAAAGCCCGGAGGCAGGGAGATTCGGAGATGGGCAGGCTCTGGAGACGCCAAGTTAAAAAAAAAAAAAAAAAAAAATCAGAGCAATCAGTACCTCTTCAATAAAAATAGGATATGAGAAATACCTGTGCAAAAAGTCATAACCTGTCGCATTTCTAGGCTGTGTCCAGTTGAGAGTTCTGCAGTACCTCCACTTTCCCTAAAGTAATATAAGCTACGGACATGCAGAAATCCACAGGTAGGGCCTGCAATGCTGAAAAAACAAATCCCTAGAAACAGAAGCGGAGCAAAAGACAACAAAGAGAAGACAACATACTTTTTGTGGCCTCTCACATTTGTGCAGGAGCATAATGTGAAACGGGAAGTTTTTGCAACTTTTTGCTACTTCGCCCCACGGGTCAGATGAAATGCAGTGGTGAGCCAGATCTGGTTCCCACTCCTGACCAAAACATCTGGTTTGTGATACGTACTCAAAGATCCTGTGTTTTCTAAAGTATGCAGTGGGTGTGGTGACGGCAAGAGCCACCGGACGCAGAATGGATGAGCTAATCAGGGGTCATGTGAAGGTGGGGAGGACCTGAGTCTTTTCAGGTAGTAATGTCATACCAGAGGGGTTAGGGGGGATGGTGCCCATCACCTAAACCTGGCCCCTAGTCCTGCCCAGATTCATGGATTTCACTCATGGTTTCTGGATCTCAACCCCAGGTTGTACAGCATGTGCCTGGGGATTTAGCCCTGGGACAACTGTAGTCCACAGTTTATAAAGCCACTTGATAGCTGGGGTTAGGAAAAGAGGAAGGCAATTTGGCATATGGATATATACTTTTACGGCCATATATAAATGTGATAAATAGCAAAATATGTACATCTATCTATGCATGTCTTTCTCGAAGGTTTCTAAGAGATATGATTTTCCTCTTAAACCTACATTTCACCGTTCCCAAAATAAAATACTACCCACATTTTATTGGGCACTGAGCTGTCTCAAGTCTGATTTGCCGTTCAGCATGACAAACTCTATATTTTAAGCCCGCGTATCCTATTTATCATACTTGTATGTGACAATAGCCTCCCATGTGGAAAATATTTTAATGTTTATGAGCCACCAGCTCACATCCTATTCTTGCACAACACTTTCTACTTTTCAAAATGCTTTTATAGGTTATCTTTTTGGATCTGACTCCCGGTACTGCAGCCATCTGTCACTGCCTCTGTTTTTACTACTGAAGCAACAAACACACCGAAGGGGAATTGTTAAACCTGTGGGATCCCACGGAGCTGGACGGGGGAAGTGGACACATCACATGCTCCCCAGTCCCCAGGGAGTGGGGACCCAGGAAGGTGGCCCACACGGTCACGTTCAAAACCAGCATGCCGGAGGTGTTAGGACTGCAGCCGGCTGGAAGGGAAGCCGGCGTGGGATGCGAAGAGGGTGAGCTCACTTTTGGATGAGCGGCGTGTGGGGGACCGTGGGAGCAGCATGCACAGATTGGGGCGCAGAGCGGCAGCCAGGCTGGGGTGGAGGCGGGAGGCCGACGCAAGGTGAGACCAGAGGTCAAGTGAAGATGCAGACTTGGCAGCGGTGCAAACCCTGATCACCGAGCCTGCACCGAGAGGGGCGCAGGGGGGAAGCCGGGCCTTGGAGGCCCCACGTGAGGCACGGGAGAGGGAAGAGCACCCGGATCCGGGGTTCCTGAGGCCCAGACCATGTGCATTTAATCTCCAGCCTGCCCTGAGCACAGAGCCAGGAGCTGCAGCCTGGAGGCCCTCACCTATGCGGTGACCCCAGGTGACCGGTCCTCTTCTCCCCACCACGGCTTTATTTCTCTTCTCTGCGACTTCCTGACTCCACATTTCCTCCCATGGTTTGGAAGGATACATTTTTCAGGCTTAGGGGTGATGGGCAAACATTTTTTTTTTTAATGTGGGGTTTGGCATTTAAACGTCCGGAAAAGTTGTGAAATCAATTTTCTCGGATAAAGATGGACAGATGGAAATGTCTGGTGCTTTTTCTTACACATGTGCAAGTGTGCAGAATGAGATCATTGCTGATTGTGCTACACTGGAACTCTGTTTTACCAGATTTTAGGAAGAGTATTGTCTTTTGTTTTGGAGCCGGAGCGCTGGGGTGGAAATACTGCCTCCTGACTGAAAGGAGATGCTGGGTGTGGAATATTTAGTGGTGTCGAGTTTTCATAGGCTTTTCCCAAACACTTACCAAGTCTCTTTGGAGAATTTAGATTTCCTTTCTGTTCAAACTATGTGCAATTGCACTGATTCCACCTATTGTATCACGTTGTCTGTGACAGAGGGTGAAGAAAATATAAAATTAGCTGAGATGGAAAGGAAAAGGGAACTACTGGTTTTTGTTTGTTTGTTTGTTTGTTTGTTTTTGTTTGTTTGTTTTGATCACAGGTAGGAGCCTATCTTGGAAACTAAAAGATCTGTGAGCATCATGAAGCAGATAGCAAAACTTTAATATTGTAACTCAGGCACGTGGGGAATAATAATTTCATTATTTTGGATATACCCGAGCAGGCCATCTTTCGGGGTCCCCACTCACTGGGGAGTGGGAGAAAATTAATAAAACATCCACTTTCATTTACAGCTAAGTGAGATCCAGTACGTTTAATAATCCCTTTACAGGAACCCTCAATGTCTCAGATCAACACACTCAGTTTTATACCAGCCCGGCCAGGCTGTCCTACCAAATCAGTGTGGTCATGTCCTGGGTTGGGGTGGCGGCAGCCCCAGGGATGCTTTTGACCGGAGTTGTAAAGTAGGATGAGGCAGGAGCTCTGCCCATGCTGTTGCTACCACATCTGTCTTTTCCTTTCTTCACTGTAGGAAGGAAGCGATGATACAGTCATCCTGACCACTCTGTTCTTGGCCCTCTGTGCTCTCCTCCCTGCTTTCTCTCTGCCCCTAGAGTCCTGTCTTACAGAAACCTCTGCATGCCAGTGAAGAAGCCTGGCACTTGGTAATGTGAGAGTAAACGGGTACAGGAATGGGGAACTCGGCCTCAAAGGAGAAGCTGGGTTTACAAGCTTCTTTTCTTGCCTCGTAATCCTATTTTGCATGCCATACGCTGAGTATTGCTTTATTCTTTGTCTCTGCTGTCTTTCTCTAAAAAATCCCAACCACGCGTAGGAAATAGTTAACCCTTACAGGCCAGGAAAACACTCTTGAATGACAGAAGGAAAACTATTACCCCAATTCACTTCATATACACATTCTTATTTTTTTTTCTAAATGCCATTCATATCACCTCCCCACTACTCCCCCTTCTCCCCTTTTCCTGGAACCCTCAACCCAGTACCAAGCTTCTGCCCCCAGAGCCCATTTCACCTTGTCATTTTACAATGCTTTTCCTACTCTACGGTGCTGGATTTCTTCTTTCTTGACCTCCCCTTAGTTTTATACAAACCCATTGTCTAAATAGGTTCTTTCTTTCATTCTTTCTTTTTTTTAAAAAGATTTATTTATTTATTTATTTATTTATTTATTTATCTATTTAAAGAAGAACGAGCAAGAGAGAGCACAAACCAGGGCAGGGGCAGAAGGAGAGGGAGGGGCAAACTCCCCTCTGAGCAGGGAGCTTAACTCGTTTGGGGCTGGATCCCAGGACCCTGGGATGATTCCCTAAGTTGAAGGCAGACTCTTAACCGATTGAGCCACCCAGGCACCCTGTAGTAGTTTCTAAAAAAGAAACTTTGGAGGTAAGATGTCCTCATTTTACCTGACATGTGATTGATAAATTTTGAGTACAGAATTCTAGATTGGAAAGAATTTCCCCCACTAATGGAAGCCATTGCTTTCTAGCGTTAAGTCCTATCATTGGTAAGTCATAAGTTCGAAGTCCTATGTTCCCTATCCCATCTTCTTTGTTTTTGTGTTTGTGGCATGTGTGTAATACTGTATTATGTATGTGCACAGATACATAAAATTTTTTAAACCATCATTTAATGTAGGCTGAGGGTGGCGAGGAAAGATGTACACATGGATTACATATCATTTTCATGAAAAAGCTACCTTTCTCTTCTTTTCTCCTATATTATTTTTATCAGAGTATCTTTAAGTGATATGTTCATAAAGGTTCATGGGTATGAACCTGTATACAGAATCTGTATCAGAAAATGTTTTTATGTTTTGTATTTTTATTTAACCTCAACCCCTGATTGTGAAAGTTCACAATCCTTTACTCTTAGAGCTTTATAGGTTTTCTCATTATCTTCTAGCATTTAGTGTCATGGAGAAGCCTGATGCTTGTTTAATCCCTATTCATTTGTAAATAATCACTTTTTGCTTCATTCTAAAACAAGTAGGGTTTTAACTTTATTCTGGAAATTTAAAACATCAGGAAAGGTTACCACGGGGCCAGTGGCTATGGGAAAGACACTAGGTCCTCATTACTCTAGCATGAATCAGAAGTAGTGTCAGCCTGCACCCCAATGTTTCTAGCAGCAATGTCCACAATAGCCAAACTGTGAAGGAGCCTCGGTGTCCATCGAAAGATGAATGGATAAAGAAGATGTGGTTTATGTATACAATGGAATATTACTCAGCCATTAGAAACGACAAATACCCACCATTTGCTTCAACATGGATGGAACTGGAGGGTATTATGCTGAGTGAAATAAGTCAAACGGAGAAGGACAAACATTATATGGTCTCATTCACTGGGGAATATAAATAATAGTGAAAGGGAATAGAAGGGAAGGGAGAAGAAATGTGCGGGAAATATCAGAAAGGGAGACAGAACATGAAGACTCCTAACTCTGGGAAACGAACTAGGGGTGGTGGAAGGGGAGGCGGGTGGGGGGTGGGGGTGAATGGGTGATGGGCACTGAGGGGGGCACTTGCTGGGATGAGCACTGGGTGTCATTCTGTATGTTGGCAAATTGAACACCAATAAAAAATAAATTTATTATTAAAAAAAAAAAGAAGTAGTGTCAGGACTAGAGAAATGTACTGCCACCGTGCACGGGGGAACATGTTCTTCTGGGTCTCATCTTCCCAGAAAAGGTAAGGCCAAAGAGGGGGTTGTCAGTGTGTTAATTTCAGGACCCAGCTGCAGAGAAAAATATATAGAATGAAGTTGTTAATCCATGTAACAAAGAACTATTAGCTGTCATTCTGATCCAGCTTCTTAGCAAAATGGCCTGTAGACCCTCAACTTTGAGGAGTTCCCTGGCAGAGATTATAAACAGTATCCAATTTGGCAGAACCGACCCTTAAAGGAAGGGATTCAACAAATTCAAAGAGAATATAGAGTATCCAAAATTGCTGACTATGGATGTGCATAGCCCAGGACACTCAGAAGCTGAATGGCTGAACAGATGCTATATACCAGTAATACCCAACTTTTGTCTCATATTTAAAGGGCAAGCTTCAAATGGTTCCCAGGTGAATGTGGAAATGTGGAATCAAAGTAATACCTCATACTAATCTTAGCTGGATATAATCTTTATTTTTTTTCTAAAGAAAGTGAAAATAGTCTGAAGGATCCTCTAAATGAGGATCCTAAATGATTTTCTTATGGGTAGGCCATAAGAAAGAAACCTAGCTATGGGTACCTAACTGCAGAGTAGAAATAGGAGGAAGGGATGGATGAGGAAATCCACGGCCTTGCCATCTCTACTTACTCTCAACTACATGTTTTTCTTATGACCTAGAAGCACAAGAAGGTAAGTGAGAGAGAAGAGAAACAGCTTTGCATGTACTAACCAAATCAGCCGAAAGAGAAGAAAGAAAGAAAGAAAGAAAGAAAGAAAGAAAGAAAGAAAGAAAGAAAGAAAGAAAGAAAAGAGCAACAGTGAATCACTGGAGGATGTGTGATACAGAAAGCCACCCTAAACTTCTGTTAACCCCAAGTTGAAGAATGCTAGAAAGTGAGGAATGGTGTTGCCTCTAGGGCAGAAGACTCAATTGATTTGATGAGAAAGTATTTAAAAACAAGATATTCAAATTAAAGCTACTGGCAGACAACTGCTTCCCCAAACCATCTTACTCTGCTCTTAATAGAGGATATTGATTAACTGTCCACATTCAAAGAAGAGTAATATGAAGAAAGGAACAATCTTGGGATCTATGCATTGCTACTACAAAGAGAGAAGGAGGGAGAGGGAGTGGGAGGGAAGAAGAATAAGGGGAAGAAGGAGGAAGAGAAGAGGAGGAAGGAGGGCAAAAAAAAGAAGGGGAGGAGGAGGGGGAAGAAAAAGAGAAGGAGGAGAAGAAAACATAACAAACAACTTGAAGATAGTGAAAACATGACAGAAGAATTACTCCAGGAAACAAAAGAAAATTTCAGACACATACTAATTTTTTTAAAAGATTTATTTATTCATGAGAGACACAGAGAGAGGCAGAGACACAGGCAGAGGGAGAAACAGGCTCCATGCAGGGAGCCCGACATGGGACTCGATCCCAGGTCTCCAGGATCAGGTCCTGGGTTGAAGGCGGCGCTAAACCACTGAGCCACCTGGGCTCCTCGACACATACTAATCTATATTCTACTATTAGTTGAAGAAAACACACTATATAGATGAAAGAGGTCAAAGGGGTGATAAGGAGGCAATAAAATAGAAAAATATGCTAGAGAACTTACTAAAGAAATGGTAAGCTAGTCAAATCATTGCAGAGAAGCAGAAGAAACAAAGTATAAAAGACTGTTGCCAAGGGTCTGGGGAAAGATTTGAAAATCACAGAGAAAAGCTGTACTCTCACATTAATATATGTAAAATCCAATACTTACAGTGAATAAAAACACTTGATAAGCTAGGAATAGAAATACATTTGCTTTGGTTGGTATAGAATACCTTAGCAGAAATTCATAAAACATCTTTTAAAAGGTTTTATTTATTTATTCATGAGAGACACACAGAGAGAGAGGGTGAGACACAGGGAGAGGGAGAAGCAGGCTCCTTGTGGGGAGCCTGATGTGGGACTTGATCCCAGGACCCTAGGATCATGATCTGAGCCAAAGACAGACACTCAACCACTGAGCCACCCAAAGTGCCCCACTCACGTGAAACATTTGTGTTGGAGTAACTATACAGGGATTCCTACTCAAGTCAAAAATAGAGATGCTATTATTTATCCCTGCTCTGGTAGTATAAAATTAGAAAAGGGAGCAACAATACATTTTATGGGCAAGACATGGACAAGATTATTTATCTATGAATGACTGGTTTGACAACATAGAAATTTAAGAGAATCAGAATGGAAAGAATAGAACTAATTAATACGGTTCAGTGAATGGGGCAGGGATTATAGATTATTAATATAGGAATCAAAATGCTGGAACATGCAAATATAAGACTTTTTCAAAATAATGATTTTAAATGAAGATTTAATTTTAATGTTACATTCAAGGTGGTAATTAATAAAATAATATCCCTTTTGGAGGACAATTTATCATTATCTGTTAATATTTCTCAAAACATAGAATCTTGGATCCAGGAGTCCTACTCCTAAAAATTTGTTCCAGAAAAATTCAGCACATGTAAAAATATTTATATGTATAAGAATATTAATTGCTGTATTATTTGTAATAGTACATAGATGTTGTAAAGGCACAGAAACATGTATTTTAGATATTAAGAGAAAAGCTATATACACTCTATATATGTATCCCATTTTTGTAAGAGTGCCTCCTGTAAATGCATGTATAAGTCTGTATGTGTATCTATATACTTAATTCTCAACAGGTTTACTTCCCAAGACTGAGAAAGAGAAGTGCATCTATTTTTCATTTTATATATTTCTTAATAGTTTTTGTCTGTTTCTAAGCTTTTTTTTTTTTCTTTAAGCAAAGAGAATGTATTATTTGCTATGCAAACTAAACAAAGCTAACACTAAAACTTCCTGAATTGGAGCCTTAGCTCTACCAGTAATTGGTTTGCATGATCTTCGGTAAATTGCTTAAGTTTTCAGAGTCTCAGTTTCCTCATTTTAATAATAGTACCAACCTCACAGAGTTATTAGAGGACTAATGAGTTAATATATGATGGGACATTCTCCAGAATATATCACACACTAGGTCACAAATCAGGTCTCAACAAGTATAAATAGTCTGAAGTCATACCATGCATATTTTAATATATTTATATCAATTATTTATATTTATATATATATAGATTTTCTTTAAATTCAATTAATTAACATTCAATATATTATTGGTTTCAGAGGTAGGGGTCAGTGATTTATCAGTCTTATATAATACCCAATGCTCATTACATCACGTGGCCTCCTTAATGCCTGTCACCCAATTACCCCATCCCCCCCACCGCCCTCTCTTCCAGTGACCCTCAGTTTGTTTCCTATGATTAAGAGTTTCTTATGCATATTTTCTGACCACAATGCTGTGAAACTTGAAATTGACCACAAGAAAAAATTTGGAAAGACCATAAATACATGGAAGTTAAATAACATATTACTAAATAATGAATGGGCCAACCAGGAAATCCAAGAAGAAATTTAAAAAATGGGGTGCCTGGGTGGCTCAATCGGCTGAGGTCACTATCTCTGAGTTGTGGGACTGAACCCCACATCATGCTCAGTGTTCAGTATGGAGTCTGCTTGTCCCTCTCCCTCTGCTCCTCCTTGCTTGCCCACCCTCAAATGAATAAATGAAATCTTTTTAAAAAGTACATGGAAACAAATGAAAATGAAAACAAGACAGTCCCAAACCTTTGGGGTGTAGCAAAAGTGGTCTTAAGAGGGAAGTACATAGCATACACATCTACCTTAAGAAGTCTCAAAAAAATAACCTAATTTTACCCCTAAAGGAGCTAGAAAATGAAAAAGCCTAAGCCAATAGGAGGGAAATGATAGAGCAAAAATAAATTATATGAAAACTAAAAAAGTAATAGAACAGATCAACAAAATCAGGAGCTAATTCTCTGAAAAAATTAATAAAATTGATAAACCCCTAGCCAGACTTATCAAAAAGAAAAGAAAAAGGACCCAAATAAATAAAATCACAAATGGGGGGGGGGGGAACAAACAACCGATACCACAGAAATACAAACAATGATAAGAGAATATTATGAAAAACTATATGCCAACAAATTGGATAACCTGGAAGAAATGGATAAATTCCTAGAAACAAAACTACCAAAATTTAAACAGGAAGAAATAGAAAACTTGAATAGACGGGTAACCAACAAAGAAATTGAATCAATAATGAAAAACCTTCCAACAAACAAAAGTACAGGGCCAGATGGCTTCACAGGTGAATTTTACCAAACATTTAAAGACCACCTAGTACCTATTCTCCTCAAACTCTTTCAAAGAATAGAAAACTGAAGGAAAACTTCCAAATTCATTTTATGACAGTAGCATTACCCTGATACTAAAACCAGGTAAAGACTCCACTAAAAAAGAGAACTACAGGCCAATATCCCTGATGAACATGGATGTAAAAATTCTCACTAAAATACTAGCAAACCAAAACCAATAATACATCAAAAGAATCATTCACCACTAGCAAATGGGATTTATTACTGGGCTTCAAGGATGGTTTGATATTTACAAATTGATCAATGTGATAAACCACATTAATAAAAGAAAGGATAAGAACCATATGATCCGGGATCCCTGGGTGGTGCACAGCGGTTTGGCGCCTGCCTTTGGCCCAGGGCGCGATCCTGGAGACCCGGGATCGAATCCCACGTCGGGCTCCTGGTGCATGGAGCCTGCTTCTCCCTCTGCCTGTGTCTCTGCCTCTCTCTCTCTCTCTCTCTCTCTCTGTGTGTGACTATCATAAATAAAAAAATAAAAATTAAAAAAAATTAAAACGTTTAAAAAAAAAGAACCATATGATCCTCTCAATAGATTCAGAAAAAGCATCTGACAAAATACAGCATCCTTTCATGACAAAAACTCTCAACAAAGTAGGATTAGAGGGAACATACCTGAATATAATACAGGAAAGTCCATATGTGAAAAAAACAAACAAATACACCTAATACCATCCTCAATGGAGAAAAACTGAGAGCTTTTCCTCTATGGTCTGAAATAAGACAGAGATGTCCACTTCCATCGCCTTTATTAACAAAATGTTGGAATCCTAGCTTCAGTAGTCAGACAACAAAAAATAAAAGGCATCCAAATCAGCAAGGAAGGATCAACGTTTTCACTATTTGCAGATGACATGATACTCTATATAGAACCCAAAAGACTCCACCAAAGAATTACTAGAATTCAGTAAAGTCGCAGGATACAAAATCAACATACAGAGATCTGTTGCATTGCTAAATACCAATAGTGAATCAGAATCAAGGAATTGATCCTATTTACACAGAAATCTCTCTTTGGAATTTAACTTACACGTGCATATCCCAGAGGCCCATCCTTTGACTTCTTCTCAGTGTCTCTGCAGTATTTGATAAAATGGATTGTTCAATGTATAATCGCTCTCCCTTAAAAAAAAAAAAAAAAAAAGACTTGGGATCCCTGGGTGGCTCAGCAGTTTAGCGCTTTCCTTCAGCCCAGGGCATGATTCTGGAGTCCTGGGATCGAGTCTCACATCAGGCTCCCTGCATGGAGCCTGCTTCTCTCTCTGCCTGTATCTCTGCCTCCCTCTCCCTCTCTCTCTGTGTATCTCATGAATAAATAAATAAAATCTTTAAAAAAAGACTTTATTTTTAGAAAAGTTTTAGAATTATAGGAAATTGAAAATATAGTACAGTGGGTTTCCATAAATACCCTTAAAAAGTTTTCCCTCTTGTTAACATTTGTGTGGTAAAACAAACAAACAAACATTCGTGTGGTATATTTGTTACAATTTTTGAAACATTATTGATGTATTATTATTAACTAAATTCCATATGATATGTAGATTTCCTTAGTTTTTACCCAGCATTTTTTTTTTCCTGTTCCGGGATCCCATCCAGAATATCACACACACAAAAAATATTTACTTGTCATTTCTCCTCAGGCTGCTCTTATCTGCGATGGTTTCTCACATTTTTCTTATGTTTTTTGTTTTTGTTTTTGTTTTTTGTGATGATTCAGTTTTGAGGAGTTCTGGTCAGATATTTTGTAAAATGTTCCTCAATTTGAGTTTGTATGATATTTTCCTCATGACTAAACTGGGATTATGAGTTTCGGGGAAGAATATCACAGAGGTGAAGTGCTGTTTTCATCACATCATGGTGATTTATGATTGCTGAAATCAACCTGATCACCTGGCTGAGGTGATCACAAGCTTGCCAGGTCTCTGCACTGCAAAGTCCCTCCTTTTACCCCCTTTCATACTCTCCTCTATGGAAGCAAGTCACTATGTGCAGCCCATACTTAAGGAGTGAGGATTTATGGTTCCCCTATATTCTCTTCTAAATCTCCTGCCTTGAATATTCTCACAGAGCACAATCTTGGTTTTCTTTTTATCACTTTGATATGCTAAGTATAGGTCTAACCAAATACCCTGTGTCAGTGGTGTCTCCTTTTCCCTCCTCAGTAAATCCCTCCTGTCCACTCCACTCCTCCGTCTTCTGCCTGCCTGCAAGAGGCTCCCAAAGGTGTACTCTTAGCCTGGCCCCTCTCCTGAGCTCAAAGGCCAGATATCTCCACAAGATTCACCTGTAAGCACATGACAGTTCAATCTTCCAAACGCTGACCTCTTCGTCTTCTCTTTCTTCATTTCTACTAATGGCATGTCTGATTACTGAGTTGTCCTGTCACGAAACCTCAGAGCTGTATCGAGTGTTTCTTGCTTGCACTGAATTCAGCCAAATTATCAGTTCTTGAAATCATCCATATGAAATCTCTCCCCTCAATCTCTTCTTTTTTATCCATGGTCATCCAGAGTCAGGACGTCACTTTCTCTCATCTAGATAGTTTCAATGGTGTCCGTTCATATATCTCTTTCTTCACAATCTATTTTGTGCCCAGATGGTTTATTCAATACGGCTAAAGTTATAGTATTCTGAGGTAAACATCTCTAGTAGTTGGTTCCCTGTTAGTGAATATCTCCCTCGTTCCCCTCCTTCTTCCTTCCCTCCATACACCCACTCTACCATCACTGTCATCAACACCACCAATTACTGAATGACAAGCATTTTATTCAATGCTCATGGGGTAGAGACAAATTGTTGAAATGTGGCTACAGTCAACCAAGGTGAGCATACATTCTTCACAGTGACATGTAAGGCACCACATATTCTAATCTCTACCTCCAAATAGATCTTCTGCTGTCTATATAAATGCTGCTTTAAACATATTATTTAATCTATCTAGAATGTCCTATATTCTGAGACATCATTACAAACATACACAGACATAAACACATACACACACACTGATGTTATCTCTCTTGTCTTCAAATTCATGTGGCATTCTGTTTATGTTTAACACATGGGGCTTTCCCCACCCCCTAGATTATCATCCTCTGTGTACATGTCTTTTATCCCTCCCCAGACTGGTAGTCCCTTCAAGTCACTGTGGTGCTTCAGTTATGTCTTATCTCCTTTAGTGCTTGCATAAAGCGGACCCTCAGTAAATCATTTTGACAGCTTACCTTGCTTTGTGTTATACAGAAGTCCTTGAAGTGAGAAACAGGTCCTAGATAATTACTGTAAACCTGGCCCTGTGTACCATAGAACACTATCAGAAAGGGGTTGCTGTTTGTATCCAATTTGGTACACGTCAAATAATTATCTGTCTGCCATATAGTACTGTTAGAATTTATTTTCTTTTATCAGTAGGAAAAAACGTTATCGATAACAAACAGTGAAAATCACAGCTCAGGGTATCTGTACCTACTTAAATAGCTTTTACTAAGCATCTGTTAGAATTCCTTGCCAACCAAGATGTTTTAAGCACCTTGCTACTATTTAATTGTGCAAAATAACCACAGTTTTAGGGTTGAATTTCTAAGTGATTTTTCTTTTTTGTGTACTTTCCAGAATTTATTTCAGACATAGTTTTCAATTTTGAATAATAACATTTCAAATCAACCCCAAGGAAAACGTTGTAGGACAACATAAAAAATGAAGTCACTTTTCATGTGTTTCCCATTGGCAAATTACCGTGGTTTTTTTTCTGCCACCAGGCTTCATCTAATGATGTGACCTTTACCGTGCTAATAGACAGCAAACAAAAATCTGCCAAATTGTGATAAAATATAGGTTTTAAATATAAAATGAATTAAGCTAAGAAGATTTATAAAGGTCAAAAGCATGGAAAAATTAAGTTGAAACAGTGATTTGTGTTTGACACATATTGTACCAGATTTTCTCCAAGGTTATTTTCTGAAATCTTAAGGCTTAATAACTGTATGAGGAAATGTACTTTTTTTTTTAAAAAAGTAACACTACAATAGTGTTGGCTAATATTTGTTTGAGCTCAGATATGAGTTTATTCAATAATTATTATATAGCAAATATGCTCTAGGTAATGGGACACACTCAATAAACTCAATAAAGATCCTTAACCTCTTGCAAAATACAGTTTAATAGGTGAGGGAGAGAAGAAAATGTTTATTTCAGGGAAAATGCTGGTGGAAGCTGTACCTCTCTCACTTAGACTTCTAAGAAGATGGAGTCTGCCCTGCACACAGTGGGGGAAGACAACTGCACATAAGTGACATAAAACACATAAAAGTATGGGGGAGAAAAACCGTGTGCTTCTGAAATTGAGAGAACTGAAAGGAAAGTTGCTTATGGTGTGAGAGAAGCTTGAGAGTGTAAAAGACTAAAAGGTGGTGATTCTCAACCAGGGATGAGTTTGGCCCCAGGGACATTTGTCAATGTGTGGAGATATTTCTGGTTGCTGCAACTCAGCGTGTATGGAGGCATATCAGGATCTAGTGAGTAGAGGCCAGGGATGCTACTACCTATCCTCTAATGCACAGGACAGCCTCCTACAACAAAGAATACTCTTGTTCCAGTGTCAGTAGAGCATGGGCCAATGCTGTTATAGATAAGCCTGTAGACATAAATTAGGATTAGGTCACAAAATTAATTGTGAAGGGGTTTGGAATTTGTACTGGGAGTCATGGGGCACCACTGAGGGATGTAAGCACATTTTTTTTTTTTGTCGTCATTCAAGAGCCACTCTATTATCATGGCTGTTATTAGATATTTGTTTATAGTGAGTCTCACTCATGGGATTGGAAAATAGTGCTTATTATGAATTACTATGAATTTCCACCAGTCATACAAAAGTTGAGAGAGCATCATTGTGGAAAGTTTGCTAGAAGTTTAAAAGCCAGAAGGAAAGATACCTTAATTCTTTGGTCCCTACCAGTCACAGGATAGTCTTTAAAAATGTATATATTTATGTTACTGGAGTCTCTCCTGCCACAGAGTCAAGCATGAGCACCCACTCACACAAATCTGAAGCTGTGTTGGAGATCAATAGAAGACCACAATGAACCATTGTGCAGTTTCAACTGGGAAAAAGAAAAAGAGAGAAAAAGAGAAACCTCATATGTCCAGTGAAAAGAGGAATCATTCAAAGCTTCAGAACAGGCTTATTTTTTTTTTTAATTAAAAAATTTTTTTTAGTCCAGAGCCTTTTGAACATCTGGACAATTATAACCTCTCTTTTTAGAAATACGCACTTATCCTCCCAAATATTGCATCTAATTTCAGGGGTTCGCAGACCCTATAGAGATTCAGTGATTTCTCACATGATGCTAATGTTCCCCAAAATATCTATAGGCTAGATTTATAGAGACAAAAATTTGCCAAAGGAAATACAGCACAATTTACAATCATCCAGAGAAAGCTTTGCATTTTTTAATCAATGAAGAATTCTTTCCAAAAAAGCTCACTAAGATGCCACTTGTGTCATCTTGCAAAATATAAGTAATATTGCATCACAGCTAAAAAAGTCAATGGAAACAAGCAATTTTTCTTATGATCTATAATGAGGACAATATGTTGCTCTGGTTACAATAACCTCTGTGATGAACAATTTTGTACACCATGAGATTTCTGCTGATTCCTGTGCATGAAATCATTACTTTCTCTAAAAATAGTGATTGATTACAGTCTCAGTGTCTTAAAAATGGGAAGAAAGGGTGAATTGATCTTGCTTGTGCTCATTATTTTTTTTCTCTTCTACATTCAAGTACTGAACTGTCAATTCCCTTTACTCTCTTGCACTACAGATGTCCCAATTGCCTTAGTCAGGAAAGAAATGCCCCCCAAATACCCACACCATCATAAACATACACACATGGATACACACATCTCATCAGTTCTTTGGAGGAGATAATACATGCTTATTTAATGGTTTCTATCTCTAGTGACACCATCACCAATAACCCACTGTATTTTCTCCTTGTTTGTCAATACCCCCTTCATTTGTCTCACTTGTTAGTTTCTACAAAGAATCTGAGCATCTGTTTATCTCTAGTTCTCTCTGGGATTTCCAGTAATTTCTTCACTCAAACCAAATTCCATTATAACAATCTGAATGTCTGCTGGTGCTCTTTAGATTGGGGTTTTGTGGACTTTTTGAATCTAAGGCAGAAGAAGTTAATACCTAGTCAGAATCAAGCTGTCGACTGGGACTCAGGGTCTTCTTATAAGCTGATTGGTTGTTTGCAAAATTCATTTCCTTCTCAAGCTTTTCACATGTCTGGTTCCATCTTTAAACTAGTAAAGGTGGCTAGAATCCTTCTCATACTTCCCATCTCTCATCTCTTTCTGCCACATTTCTCTGACTCTAGCTAAAGAACGTTCTCTACTTTTAAAGGCTCATGGGATTAGACTGGGTAACACAGAGTACTCTCTATCTTACAGTTTCGTTTTTTTAAAAGATTTTATTTATTTATTTATTTATTTATTTATTTATTTATTTATCTATTTATTCATGAGAGAGGCAGAGACACAGGCAGAGGGAGAAGCAGGCTCCTCGCAGGGAGTCCAATGCAGGACTCAATCCTTGGGCCCTGGGATCACCATCTGAGCCAAAGGCAGATGCTCAACCACTGAGCCACCTAGGCATCCCTATCTTAAAGTTTCTAACCTTAATTACTTCTAAAATGTCTCTTTGCCATGTAATATAACATACTTTAGAGTCCATGGATTAGGATTTGGACATCTATGGGGGCGGGGCATGATGCTACAGAAACCTACAGATAAAAATATATCATGGACATTCAGAGGAAGGGTGGGGTGATCAGTTCTAATTAGAACTGTCATGGAAGATCAAAACCACAAAGAGATATCACTTCACACTATTGAAGGGCTGCCATCAAAAGACAAGAGATAATGTGTATTGGCAATAATGACAAGAGAAAGGAACTACTGCACTGTTGGCAGAATGCAAATTGGTGCAGCCACTATGATAAACATGTATGTATGGATTTTCTTAAAAAGAATAGAACTATCATGTGGTCCAGCAATCCCACTTCTGTACATATTATTTCCAAAGGAAATGAAATCAGGATCCCAAACAGATATCTGCACTCCCATGTTCGGTGCAGCATTATTTGCAAGAGTCAAGATATGGAAATAACATAAGGATCCATCAATGAATCCTGAACAATGAACAAAGAAGATGTGATAAATATATATAGTAGAATATTTTTCAGCCCTGAGAAAGAAGGAAATCCTGCCAATTGTGACAACATGGATGGACCTTAAGGGCACTAAGTTCCCTTAAGTAAAGTAAAGTAATTCAGAGAAAGTCAGATAATGTATGATATCACTTATATGTGAAATCTGTAAAAGCTGAACTCATAGGATCAGACAATAGAATGATGGTTACCAGTATATGAGGTGAGGGCAGAGGAAATGGAGAGACACTGGCCAGAAGGTACAAATTTTCAGTTAGAAGATGAATCCATTTTGGGGATCTAATGTACAGCATGATCATATATAATCATATATATGATGATATTGTATTTTATACTTGAAAGGGATTAAGAAAATAGATCTTAAATATTCTCACCACAAAAAAGAAATGGTAGTTATGTGAAATGATGGTGGTGTTAGTCAACTCTAGAGGAGTGATGATTTTGCAACATGTAAGTATATCAGATGAATGTGTCATCCTCCTTAAACTTACACAGTAGTTAATATGTCAATTAAAAATAAATAAATAAAGGGATGCCTGGGTGGCTCAGTGATTGGGCATCTTCCTTCAGCTCAGGACATGATCAGGAGTTCTGGGATCGAGTCCTGCATCGGGCTCCTGCATGCAGCCTGCTTCTCCTCCCTCTGCAAATGTCTCTGTCTCTCATGAATAAATAAATAAAATCTTAAAAAAAATAGGTAAAATTTTCTAAAACTGTTAGAAAAAGAACCATTATATAAGAACTATATAAAGGAGGTGGGACCTTGGGTTTCCGGCTGGGCCTTAAGTTTTGAGTAGAATTTTGACTGCTGGAGCTGAAGCTTGAGAGCATAGAGATCTGAACATGGGAAAGTATGAGAGTTTGGAAGAAATAGTGGCTAGTCAAATTTGGGGCATGAAAGATGAAAAAGTAGGTTGGAGCCAGGGAGTGGAGTATCTTAAATTATGGGTCAAAGGTTTACTCTTATTAAGAATATAACCTGTACCTTGAAGATATTAAATAAAAATAAATACTAAAATTTAAAAAAACGCATTTCTTAAGTGCTGCAAGTGAATTCTGAGAAAAGTCAATTTTGCAATGATTAGATAAATTTATCTGCAGAAAGCATAATGTTACTGATATGGTTTGGGTTGTGGGAAGAGTCTGACAATTGAGGAAGCCAAATGCAGAAAGAGCACCTCTTAGCAACTCCTAAATAAGGACTTCCCATTAAGGTTTTAATATTTTCTGTGAAATAAAGGCTTCAGATTTTACAGATGTTCATGTTCAATTATCATTGTGCCTGCTTTTACCACAAATATGAATGACTTGCAGGTTCTTTTCCCTTTTATTCATGAAAATAATCAAATGTGTTGTGATTTGAAAAACCTAGAGATAAAAATATTCAGAAGATGTAATAGAAGATCTTGTTTACAGCAGCAAAAACAAAGATAAAAGGGGATAAACAAAAAATATGCAAGACTTACATAAAGAAACCTTTCAAATGCTATCAAAGAATATGAAAAAAGACTTGAACTGATGGAAAGATGGATTATGTCCTAGATCAAGAAGACTCAATATCATAAAGATATTAATTCTTCCTATGTTAACTTAAAATTGAATGTTATAATACCAATAAAATACTGACAGTCTTCATTATTTTTTAAACTGGACAAACTGAATATAAAATTCACATGGCAAAATAAACAAGAATATCTCCAAATCAAAAACTCTAAAAAAGAAAAATTGAGGTGAAACTAACCATACCAGATAGTAAATCATACCCTAAGTTTCAATAATTTAAGTAATATGAAGATGCAGAAATAGACCCAAATACATGCTAAATGATAAAGAAATCAATGTAGGTTAGTGGAAAAAATGCAAATTCATCAATAAGTTAGTCAAAAAATCCAGTTGTATTGTGACAATTGGATGGCTATCTAGAAAGAAACTTTTATCTATACCTCATGCTGATCTACAGAGTACATTCCAAATGGATCAAAAGTGTAAATGTAAACCATGAAATCATAAAAGCACTAGAACAATCTGTAAACAAAGTCCTTTGTGATCTTGGAAGATCAGAAG
Source organism: Canis lupus dingo (assembly GCF_003254725.2). Lineage (NCBI taxonomy): Eukaryota > Metazoa > Chordata > Mammalia > Carnivora > Canidae > Canis > Canis lupus. The sequence goes on along the minus strand of NC_064262.1, from coordinate 24,647,938 downwards.
TTATAGAAGAAAAAGTGTGATTATATCAAAATTTTGTTTAGAAATGAAAGTAACATAAGCTAAGCCAAAACCTGTGAATTAATTGATACTATATTTGCAATAACATTTAAAATAATAAAAATATTAGAAACATTTAAGAATTTCCTCTGTGGGAACCAGTTAATCGTGTTTGATTCACATAATGGAATACTATGGGGAGATAAAAAAGAAAAATGGTGTTCTCTATGTATTGATATCAAAAGAACACCAAGATGTATTATGAAGTGAAAAAAGCAAAGTATAGACCACTGTTTTAGTATGCTATCTTGTATATAAAAAGGGGGAGAAGATATAAATTATTCGCTTGTATAGCGATGAAGAAACTTTGGAGGTATATATGAGAAACCAATAATAGTGCTGATCTTAAGGTTGAGAAATGGAGAGGAGACAATCACAGGTGATTGAGGTGAGGGTAGTATTTTCTTTTGAATCCATTTTATTTATTTATTTTAATTTTTATTATTTTTAATATTTTATTTATTCATTAGAGACACACACAGAGAGAGGCAGAGACCCAGGCAGAGGGAGAAGCAGGTTCCCTGTGGAGGACTCAATGTGGGACTCCACCCCAGGACCCAGGATCATGAACTGAGCCAAAGGCATACATTCAACCACCTAGGTGCCCCCCCCCTTTTTTAAAAAAGATTTTATGTATTTATTCATGAGAGACAGAGAGAGAGAGAGAGAGAGGCAGAGACACAGGCAGAGGGAGAAGCAGACTCCATGCAGGGGGCCCGATGCGGGACTTGATCCCAGGACTGCAGGATCATGCCCCGGGCCAAAGGCTGGCTCTAAACCACTGAGCCATCCAGGTGTCCCTAGGTGCCCCTTTTGAATCCCTTTTAATACCATTTTATTTTGTATTCTTGATTTAAAATTTTAAATAATAAAAAAGTCTAATAATATCTCTCTTTTTCCAGGCAACTCTAATTCATTTTATTAATTATCATAGGGAATATTGCTAACCACAGAATTCCTTCAAAGGAATGCTTAGTTTGACAAAGGTAAAGTCCTTCTGAGTTTTGGCTCTAATGGCTGTCATACCACTTCTGAATAATTGGTTACACTCTTGAAACTCACTGAATCCATCCACTGAATCCACCTGTAAAATGAAACTTGAGGGATCTGGTGAGCCATGCAGTGAGCTCTGGGGCCAGGAATTACATAAGTCAATCCATGACAAGGATAAAGAGCTGGTCAGTATAAATTACATACTACTCAAAGTTGGCCAGGCTCTGCATTCTGAATTTATTTCTCTCCTTGTCTGGTCTCAGTGAATCTATCTTGACCTCTTGCTTCTCCAGAGCCCTGGGAATTCTGACATGGTACAAAGGAGGGAAATAGGAAATTAAGTGGGGGCCAGAGGTCAGGGGAGGGCAGTTGCCATTCTTCCCTGTTATGTAAATAAATGGTACTTTTTGGTTAATGGGATACGCTGGAGAAACTGCCTTATAGCTCCATTTAAAACCATTTTAATATTGTGCTTAGGTGTCTTTCTTTAAAAAGTAAAATTCTTGGAAAAGAGGCCTGGATCCTTTCAAATAATGGCAAGGTGTGACTCTGAAGACCATTTGTGTGCGTATGGAGAGAAGTGGGCAGGCTTAGAATAAATGAAATTCCATTCCAATTAAAAAGGGATTCTTGGAAGCACCTCAAGCAAGCTAGAATTACTGTCATGCCTGTTGATGTTTTAATCTCTCCTATTCTATTGGCTGAAAGGCCTAGGAAGGAGCAGAGAAATAAGGCAAGTAATCTGAGAAAGCAAATGCTAGTGGATTTTTTTTTTCTTTATAAATTTTAAGTGGAAAGAGGCTGGCTGAAGCTGAGGTGGGATTATGGTATAAATGGTCTGAGAAGAACAAAGACTCTGGTGGTTTTGATAACTGACCATGGTGGATAAGATTTTAATTCCTTAAAGAAGCCCTAAAAAAATGAAGAAATCAGATTGCAAGGAACACACTCAGGCTCTGAAGGGAAACTCAAGGTTAAATAAAGTGAAAGCAACATTGCTGAAGATGAGTTAGAAAATATCCATTCTTACCTGGTGTCTTTCCGTTTTTTCTCCAAATTGTGCATCTTGTTTGAAGCGAGTATTTCTTCATGTTTCTGCTTTCTTGTTTAATAGAGAATTCTATTTCAGGCAAAGCCTGAGTAGAAAATGTAGCAAAATCCGGTGACTGACTTATTCATGCCTGTGGGAAGCTAGCCATTCAGATCTCAAAGCTAAGACAGCGCTCTGAATAGGATGACACTTCAGTCAAACAATGGGCATGGATCAGGAGACATTTAGAGGCCACTGACATGCTAGCGTGAACATGCAAGCCTACAAAATAACCTTGGCAAATACCAGAGAGTGTAAAAATACCTTTTTGCGGCGTCTGTGTCTTAGAGCATCACGCTGAAATGGACTGTTTTTGAGTAGTTGCAGTTTTCAAAATGAGAATGAGATCTTAGGACTTTAGAGCCTAAGTAATAAGAAAAGCAGCAAAAAAAAAACTTAGGAATGACAATTAAAGTACATTTCATGCTTAACTGTGCAACTTCAAAGCCGGTAATTTTAATCTCTGTATTAACACCACAATTTTCAATAGGTTGAAATGACAGTGGAATTCATTTTTCAAATGTCACCTTTTACAGAATCTGGGTCCATAAAACAAACAAAATATGGGGATTTTAGTAGTTTTAACCAATTTCATAAGTGCCCATTTTTATTTATTTATTTATTTATTTATTTATTTATTTATTTATTTATTTATGATAGTCAGAGAGAGAGAGGCAGAGACATAGGCAGTGGGAGAAGCAGGCTCCATGCACTGGGAGCCCGACGTGGGATTCGATCCCAGGTCTCCAGGATCACGCCCTGGGCCAAAGGCAGGCGCCAAACCGCTGCGCCATCCAGGGATCCCCATAAGTTCCCATTTTTAACAGTTTTTTATTTACTTCTAAAACCAGAGAAAATGACCAGGCTGTTTTGACAAACAGGATCATTTGAATGCCAGGGTTGTGATCTCAAGTAGTTATGACAGAGCCATTTTTATCATCTTTAACACTCTACGGATTTTTGTTTTTTTGTTTGTTTATTTGCAAGATAGAGGGAAAATCCTCTCTTACTAAATCAGAGCAAAGCAAATTAACACTTTTCTAAACTACTCCCTTTGCATTCTCAGCGTAGTGGGCAATTGAGTCTGAAATACAACAGAGGATGCCAAATGCTTTCCTGCATTTACTCAGTAACATTATCTAACTATTGCTCACACAATTAAGTAGATTAAGTGCTCAAATTTCAGAGAATTTGATAAAAATAATAATTTTTTGGAACAAATTGTTTAAAAACTTATAATGTGATGTTTGGTTTGTTTGTTTGTTTGTTTGTTTATTTAAAAAATCTTTTGTATAATGCTTGTCTCTATCAGGGGCACAGGTGGCTCAGTCCATTAAGCTGTCTGCCCTTGGCTGAGTCATGATCCCAGGGTCCTGAGAATTAACTTCCCTCCCCCACTGCCCTGTCAGGGTTCCTTGCTCAGTAGGGAGTCTACATCCCCCTCCCCCTCTGCCTCCCTCCCCACTTATGCTCTCCCTCTCTCAAATGAATAAATAAAATCTTTAAAAAAATAAAGTTTCAAAATAGTAAAATGGATTTCATTTTGTGTGTTAAGATTTGATTTCAGTGCTCATATTGTCTGCTGTTAGAAAGATGTTACTATTGCAACCTGCATAGCCTAATGAATAGTATTCATATTGTAAAAATTATTGGCAAGACACAAAAACTGATGCAAAATGTATAATCTAATGTGACGGACATGCACAGCACCAAATAATTAATAAAAAAGACATGTATACAAAACCACATAAAAATTTTAAGATTAATGTTGCATTTACAAGAAGTTCAACTATATGCAAGAACTGTCAAAGTAAACATTATTTTGAAATTTTTACCTATATGATTTCATCAGAGTACAAGATCACACATTGATGTTCTGTAATGTGTTAAAATATGGTATTAGACACTTTTGAACAAGTGGGTTTGCGGGTCTGTTACAGTTTAAATAACATCTAAAATGTATGAAGTAAGGTTTGACTTCAACAATGATGCAACGTAGGAAGCACATTTTGAAATATCTTTTAAGATATCTCAATAGTGGAGTTAGAGTTTTGGGACCTAGGGTTGGAAACAATTAGTACAAGCCTAAAATCCTGAGCTTTCATGTTGGTGTATAAATCCCATAAATCTCTTAATCACTCCTAGGGCAAGCTTTCATCTAATTTTCCCAAGAGAGAGTTATCAAAGCAATTCTCTGAGTTGAATTAGGGCATGTTGGAGCTCTTTGGAGGATAGACTTCTTATAGTTCTCATAAATCAATATGTATCCCAGGCTTGCCTAATATAATAATTGTGTTAAATCCATTTTTTTTCAGAATGTTGTGCTATGACATTATCACAAAATGTTACCGCAAAATGGTTGAATTTCTTTTCCAAAAAATATAAAGTTAAGCCTTCTGTAAGTAAATCATAGAGGACATTTTATAAAGCTATCTCATAGTATGTTTTTGTGGCTTGGCCTTTAATGTTACCTCTTGTCTATATCAATTAAATTAAGTAAAATTAGTATTTTACTTAAGATGTCATGAACTGCAATAATTATTGATGATACAATGCCCTAACTTTCTCAGCAGGATGGCAATCCAGTCAGAAGCATAGAAAATGCTGATGTGTCTCCTTCCCATACCCAACGTGACTTAAAGAGGAAAATACTGGAGTACATAGTTACAGCCCTATTACAACTTTTACTTTGTATGTCAATTAGCATGAAATGGAACTCACTAAAAAAATGTATTGTCTTCATATTTCAGTGTATTCTCCTTCCTGGTGTTCTATTTTAGAAAAGTGATAAACTCTGGTTCCCATCTCCTAGTCAAACATAAGCAATGCAAAAGCAGTCACTTTCTTCTAAAGCATCCACACTAATGATCAAGCCATTTTTCAGTCTTGACTTTTAGTCACATTTTCTTCATTATGATAATTTATCAAGTAATCTGTGAAAACTAGTATCATAGCTCTTGCATTCTGCTAACTAGATGTGTGAGCTGTATGTACACTTTCCCATCTTCTTCATGTCTTGTCCTTACGTTGATCCGTGAAGTACTAAGGAAAATAAATCTTGAAAAAAAAAAAAAAAACCTATTGTGGTAAGAACACCTCGCATGAGATCTACCCCTTAACAAATTTTTAAGGGATCAATACATTATTGTTGAGTATAGGTACAATGTTGTATTCTTTATACCACTGTATTTTAGGAGCCATGCAAGGTTCCTTTTTTTTTTTAACATTTATGTATTTATTATTACAATTTTTAAAGTTTAAATTCAATTAACCAACATATAGTACATCATTAGTTTCAGATGTAGTATTGAATAATTTATCAGTTGCATATAACATCTAATACAACACCTAGTGCTCATGACATCATGCAAGGTTCCTGACTGGGTATAGTGGATAGTACCATAAGAAGACAAAAAGAAGTTCAGGAAGGTAGGCTCACTGGTAAGGAGCAGGGAATATATATTACTATATTACAGAGTTGAATCCAGCTAAAAGACTAAAGGATTCTCTGGACAACCGGATTCAGCAGTCAAGTTTAGCCTTCTTGCTCAGATGTATTTTAGCTGGACAGAAAATTCTTATACAGTATCTATTAAATAAATCCGTCTACTGCCCAGATACGGGAAAACGTTGTGTTAGCAGATTCTCAGTACTGTAGGAACTCCATTTTTCACCAAGGCATAATAAAGAGCTTTCTGCTAGAAAGCTAATCCTTGTTTACTGCTGACCTAGTGAGGGACTGGAAGAAGGTCTGTTAATTCGAATGAGAAAAAGCTGCATAATTATTTATTCTTGTTTTTAGAATGTACTTACACACACACACACACACACACACACACATATATATTTGAATTTGTCCTTCATTCTAGAAATGTCCATTACTTTACAAAAATAGTAAAACCACACTAAACTCAATAGTAATTCGACTATGATTATCTGACTCAAAAGACAACAAATTTATGCTTCTCACTCTTTCTTTGCTGATCAGTTCTTCCAGTGTTAGTGTAGCGTCCCAGTGACTGAAGCAAAGTCACAGCCTTGAAAGAATTGATTTATGTCCTTGCATCTACTAGCCCCCACCTTCCTGGTCACGTAGGGAAAATGAAGTACTCTGCCATATATATTTCAACTTTCAGAAAAAAGAATTATTCACATACATTGGAAAGCTCTTAAATAAGTAGAGCAGATGGTACTGTCAAAAACATTTTGAAGGGATAACTTAGCATGATTCAACAGATAATCTCCAAAGGTAAGGTATCTAGGCTGTGCCTCATTTATCCCATCTTTCACAGGTAACATGGGGGTCTAATAATTTTATCCATTCTTGCTTCCTCATTTGGCTTCACATAACATATAATTTTTTTCCCGGTGGATCAAAGACCTAAGTATGAAAAGCAAAACTTCTAAATTTTTTTTTTAGGAGTTAGAAGAATATTTTTTGATGTTGATTCATAAGGAACAAGATTATGCAAAAAGATTGACAGATTTGACTACATGAAAATGACAACTTGTAAATAAAAAACAACCGTAAACTAAGTTAAAAGACAATAACACATGGAAAGATATTTGCAAGATTTTAACAGAAATAGTGTCACTATCCAGAACCTATACATAATTCCTACCAAACAGTAAGAAGACAACATAATAGAAAGAGGCAAGATACATATGGATAGATAGATCTCTGATGCAAAAACCTAATAAACATGTTAAAAGATGCTCAACTTCACTAGGAATTTGGAGGATGCAAATTAAAACTACAATGACAGGGGGATCCCTGGGTGGCTCAGTGGTTTAGCGCCTGCCTTTGGCCCAGGGTGCGACCTGAAGTCTCAGGATCGCGTCCCGCGTCGGGCTCCCTGCATGGAGCCTGCTTCTCTCTCTGCCTGTGTCTCTGCCTCTCTCTCTCTCTCTCTGTCTATTGTGAATAAATAAATAAAATCTTAAAAAAAAAAAAACTACAACGACATTTCATGCTCTAAAATTTAATAGTTGATTCATACCAGATATTAGCCAATATAAGGTAAAAGAGGAAAACCTTCCTGAACTCTTGGCAGAAGTGGAAATTAATACAACCACTTGGAAAAGTAAAGTTGGTAATAATTATTAAAGTTGAAGATAAGCATTCCTATTTTCAGGTATCTACCTTAACCCTTGTGCATGAACATATGGAACACATGCAAACCATCATTACAGCAATGAGAACAACCAGGGGAATGGACACATAAGTGGTAGAAATCTACATGGCAGCTAAAATGAATGAATTTGTCTCATATGTATCAAAACATAATGTTGGGTGAAAATAAAGTCTCATTTAATGAAATTATTAAAATAAGCAGAAAAGTACACAGATTAATATGCTATATATTCAGGTGTCTATGACCCAGAATGTATAGATGTTAACTTTTGCTATGTCTGCTTTAGCAATTATTTTTAAAGAAATAAAATATTACAGACAAGTTTGAAACACCTTTTTTACTTCCTCTGGACCTCGCCCTTTCTGTGTTTCTCTCTCTAGAGGCAGCCTCTTTCCTGAGGATGGTTTGTATCTTATCTGTCCATATCTGTATATATTTGTACATAAACGATATTTAAATATTTTATATAGGTGGCATATTTTAGTAATTTCATAACTGACAAAATGGTAGCTATTCATCTTAAAGATAAACTAATAATGAGTTCAAAGACACAAATTCACCAACTTTCAAAACTTACCTCCCAAAATAACTATTGATAAAAGAAAATATCTTAAAAATTAAATAACTGACTTTTAAAATAATAAAAATGGAATATTATAGTAGGACTTATGGAATGTGGTCAGTATGTTCCTTAGGCAAAAATTGGATGCATTTACCTTAAGAATTAATTCAGAACAACTATTTTAAAACCTGAGGCAAGTAGCTGGAGGGAATGATAAAGATGACTGTAGAAAAAAATTGTTTAAAGATTTTATTTATTTATGCATTAGACACAGAGAGAGAGAGAGAGAGAGAGAGACAGAGAGAGAGAGAGAGTCAGAGACACAGGCAGAGGGGGAAGCAGGCTCCATGCAGGGAGCCGGATGTGGGACTCGATCCAGGTCTTCAGGATCGCACCCTGGGCTGAAGGCAGTGCTAAACCGCTGAGCCACTAGGGCTGCCCAAAATGAGCATTTAAAAAAAAAAAAAACTAAGAACAAAAGAATAAAACCTAGTAAGTGAAATTTTGAAGAAAAAAGATGTAACCATAGAGAAAACAGAATTAAAAATGAACAGAGAATACTATAGAAACTCTCCTATTAGGTTTAAATGGGCATTTTAATGAAATTTAATGCTCATTACCTATTTAAATATCTCTTTAAAACTAATATTCAAACTAATTATCTTTCGTAAATCAACAAGTTTCTATCTCAAATCTGTATCTAATGTCATACATAAGGATGAAATGCTAGAGGCATTTGTGTTAAATTAGAAATGAAACCAGAATTCTATATTTATCATTGTTCTTGAAATTCTAGAAGAGAAAAAAAAATCCAGAAAAACGTTGTATATGTGGGGTAAAATAGAATAAATTATTATTTGCAGGTGACGTATTTTTTAATTTTTATTTTTTTAAAGATTTATTTATTTATTTATTTATTTATTTATTTATTTATTTATTTAACAGAGCAAGAGAGTACAAGCAGGGGAAGCAGCAGAGGGAGAGGGAGAAGCAGGCTCCCCACTGGACAGGAAGCCCAATGCAGGGCTCGATCCCAGGGCCCTGGGATCATTACTGGAGCTGAAGGCAGATGCTTAACTGACTGAGCCACCCAGGTGCCCCTGCAGTTGATGTATTTTTATTAAAACAACAACAACAACAATAACCCAACAGGATCAATTGAAAGTCTCTTAAAGTTGATAACAGTATAATAGCAATTGGAGATACATATATCTCCAATTATATACATCCAATCTTTCTATAAAATACGTATATGTTATATTTACACAAAAAGTATATTTTTACATATATTATGTACCTATACATATGTATATACGTATATAATATGTATCTTAGTATATTTTCAACACATCAGTCAAAAAATATAATTGAAAAAGAAAAAGAATATTATACACACACACATCTACACACATCTCTCTCTCTCATTAAGAACAAGAACACCACCTTGGGATAAATGGCAATATTAATAAAATGTATGGGAAAAATACCCTACTGGTTAAAAGAATCAACTTGTATACACTAAGAAAAAGCAGATATCACATGTTTTTAAAAAGGAGGAATAAATATCGGAAGGGAAATTTTTATTCATGAATTAAAATATTAATACATTCAGTTTTTTCATTTGACAAAATGATTCTAAAATTGATCTTGAAGATTAAATGGGTGAGCCTACAGCCCGGTGCCTAAGGCATAGTAAATACTCCAGCTATTGGCTTTCTTAACATGGCAACCGGCAATATTAAAGTTACTGATCTAGTCTCAGCCAACCTGGACCTGGCTAGAAACAACTGAAGGCACATTCTCTCCAGTCAGACTTGCTTTTGAGAGGAAAACTGAAAAAGGGGTTGTGTCTCATATCCATCAGCAGTAGACCAGAATTTTCACCTGTGGTCATGCCATTCAGAGAATACTCTTTAGCATTGAAAATGAACTAAATGCAGCCATATTCATTAAAGATAAACCTCAAAAGACATAATGGTAGGAAAAAAAGTAACTCCCAGAGGAATCTAAGCAGTATCCTTCCATTTAGATAAAGCTCAAAACAGAAATGCTAAACAACATAGTGTTTAGAGATACACAAATAGAAAGGAAACTTTTAAAGAAGAGGAATGATTATCACAAAAGCCAGAAGAGTGGTTATCTCTGGGAGCAGACTGGGTCTGTATTAACAGTCACATACAGAGGCCTTCTAAGACATTGGCATGTTCACCATCTTGAGTGATCTGTAAATATGTATTTTCTATATTCTTTTGTATGCATGATATACTTTAAATTGGGGGGGAAATGGAGAAATGGTATGAAAAATAAGAATTAGAACATCCTTCTTTCTCTGTATAATATCTGCATCTTAATTTTCCTAACCAAAGCATCACAATTAATTACACCTTTACCTATCTCTTTTGTAGAGATATCAGTTGGTCCCTTTCTATCTTTTGCCACAGTTATTTTTTTTTTTTTAAGATTTAATTTATTCATTCATGAGAGACAGAGAGAGAGGCAGAGGCAAGGCAGAGGGAGGAGAAGCAGGCTCAAGGCAGGGAGCCTGATGCGGGAATTGATCCTGGGACTCCAGGATCACGCCCTAGGCCAAAGGCAGGCGCTAAATGGCTGAGCCACCCAGGGACCCCCATTGCCACAGTTTTTTTTTTTTTAAATTAAAAAATACTATTTATAAATTCACAGGGAGTTGCAAAGATAACACAGAAAGGTTCATGTATCCTTACCTGTGTTTCCTCAATGGTTATGGCTTAGAGTTAGAGTACACTTTCGAATCAGTAATGAGACAATATGTGTAGAGGTCTCCCATTTTATTATAGGTATAGATTTGTTTTTGGCTTTTACAAATAAAACTGCTACGAACAATCGTATATAGGTGTTTGGGTGTATGTACGTTTTATTTATTTTTTTTATTTATTTATTTATTTTTTTTGTATGTACGTTTTAATTTGCTTGGGACAAATACTCAGGAGCATAATGCTGGATAATGTGGCAAATATATGATTTTTTTTTTAAGACATGGCCAAATAATTTTCCAGAGAGGCTGTACCATTTACATGTATACTAGCAATGTATGGGAGATCCATTTTCTATGGGTCTTCACCAGTCTTGTCACTATTCTATCAAATTTTCCCATAGGTCCACAGTAAGAGCTCACTGCAGTATTAATTTACATTTCTGTAATGGCTTGTTGTGCTATTTTCCTATTGCTGCTATAACAAATAATCACAAACTTAGTGCCTTAAAAGAACAAATTCATTATCTTATGACTCAGGAGGGAGGTCAGAAATCTAAAATGGGTCTGTAGGGCTATGTTACTTCTGGAGGTGCTAGAGGAGAATCTGTTTCCCTCCTCTTTTCAACCTCTAGAGACTGCCTATAATTTCTTGTCTTGGGTCCTTTCTTGTCTTTGAATCTTATCATGGCATCTCTCTTCTCCTTTTTTTTTTTTTTAAGATTTTATTTATTTATTCATGAGAGAGAAAGAGAGAGAGAGAGAGAGAGAGAGAGAGAGATTGAGAGGCAGAGACACAGGCAGAGGGAGAAGCAGGCTCCATGCAGGGAGCCTGATGTGGGACTTGATCCTGGGTCTCCAGGATCACGCCCTGGGCCAAAGGCAGGCACTAAACCGCTGAGCCACCCAGGGATCCCCGCATCTCTCTTCTCTTATCTAGGCTCCTCCTTCCCTTGTGATTACATCAGGCCCACCTGCATAATGCAGAGCCACCATATCTCAAGATCTTTGATAACTTAATCACAACTGCAATGTTCCTTTTGAATATAAGATAACATATTCCTCGGTTCTGGACATCAAGATGATGGGCATTTCTGTCTACCAGAGCTCATAATGTTGAGCACCTTCTCATGTGTTCATTTGCCACCCATATATCCTCCTCAGGGCTCTCTTTTGTCATCTTCTACAAAGATTGTTTGGGTTTTGTTTTGTTTTGCTGTTGAGTTACGAGAGTACTTGGTATATTTTAGATCTTGTCAGATTTGAATATGGTCCTTGTCAGATATCTTTGAGTCTGTACCTTGTCTTTTCATCTTCTTAACAGAGTCTTTTACAGAGCAAAGGATTTACAATTGCTTTGATGGAGCCCAATTTATCGATTATTTTTTCTTTAGGAATCATGCTCTTGGTATCAAGTCTAAAAAGTCCTTGCCTACCCCTAGATCATGAAGATTTTCTCTTATATGAAAAAATCTCTTATAGTTTTAGATTTTATGTTTCAGTCCATGATCTGTTTTGACTTACTTTTTTATAGAAGGTGTAAGATTTAAATCATAGTTCTTTTGCTAACACTTTGTTTCTTTGCTGAAACTTTCCATTATTTCATCTGTTTCAAGTGTGTTTGTAATTACTTAGAAATGTTTTCATGATGGCCACTTTAAAATTCTTGTCGATAATTCTAACATCTGTGTCATCTTGGTGTTGGCATATGCTGATTGTCTTTTTTTATTCAAGTTGAGATTTGGTCTTTTGTATAACCAGTGGTTTTTGATTAAAGTCATATTGCCATTCCCTAGGTTTGAGTTCTTTAGCCTGTCTGCCTTTTTCTCTCTACCTTTCAGACTCTTCTGTCTGTTTTATATATTATGTCCACGGGTTGTAGATGTGCTTAGCAGGAGAAACAGAGACAGTTATGTCTATCTTTAAGAAGTGGAAGTCTCCACAAATTACTTTTAATGGCATTTTGGTTATTGAACATCAGTGCACTGGGGTTTATAATTTTGAAATTTACCTCCAAAATCATACGATATAGATGTATTTTGTATTGAAGGAGTTTTTTAAATTAATTAATTAATTTAAAAAAGATTTTATTTATATGAGAGTGAGCAAGAGAGAAAGAGAGAGCACAAGCAGGAGGAGAGGCAGAAGGAGAGGGAGAAGCAGATCCTCCTGCAGAGCAGGGAGCCCGATGCCAGGCTCAGTCCCAGGACCTGGGGACCATGACCTGAGCTGAAAGCAGATACTCAACCGACTGAGCCACTCAGGCACCTCTGGATTGAAGGGGTTTTAGATATTAATAATTAATGCAACTTCCAATATCTTCCTAGATAGTCCTAAGAGTTTTCAAAGTCAGTTGATTCAGAAAAAGTTAAGTATTCTAGCATTTTATGTGAATCTCACCCATATAATACCCTAACCCATATATCTTTAACCAGAGTTGTCATGTTTGGTTGTATAGATTGTGTACTGCACAACTCCATGGTGTAGGGTGCATTCACAATGTTTTCTATTGTAAATAGGATACAGGAAAGGAAAAATTATCATAGTACCTGGCTTCTAGTCCACCATCACCTTTTACGGTCTTCAATAATCTTAAGTATTCTTATTTGGTTTACTAGAGCAGAATGACTTGTTCAGAGTTATCCAGCAATCCTCAGGTGCAAAGTTAATTGGATTCTAAATCTCCAATCCTCTCTCTTCCTTCCATACATAAACACATTGCTTAAAAAGGACCACTGGGAGCCCTAGACTTTTTAAAGGCTGCAGTGATAGAGACAAAAGGAAGTAGAGGGAGGGGATTCACAGCTGACAGCAAGGTGATATTTCCATTAGGATTTTCTTCCATTTCAAGTTCCAATTGGAGGCCTACATACGTCTGGCTTGGGTAAGGAGCAAGTAGTTCCCAGCCTCATTTTTAGACTCTCACTATATTCTCATGGGTTGGAGGTTCCATAAGGGAAGTGATAACACTTTACTCCCACCCTGCCTGAGAGGGGGGTCAGAAGAGTTGCCATTGAGGGGAAAGAAATGCTGTGAAAGCCAGCAGTGCAAGAGAAGGCTAAATGTTTTTCTCTTCTCTCCTGTTCAAGTGGTACATAAGTAGGAATATAATCCTTTCATTTTTATCTGTGTGTGTGTGTGTGGGGGGGGGCAATGACATATGGAGTAAAGTATGGGGATAGCATTTATATTTTAAAGCAGGAAGCATAAGCATCTGTACAAAGGACTTTGCATTTTTACCTTAAAAATACAAAAGTACCTGAAGAAGGAGAAATATGTGAGTAAATGTGGTATCTTGATTTTTTTTTTTTTACTAATATTACTGACAACTACAAACAACACTAAACTAAAAGATCAATTAAATGGAAGTGCCAATGTGTTCTAAATAACTGAATTTATAATGTAAAATATCGATTTTTCAGGGATATCTCTAAACATTCTTGGAAGAATCAAGTATTTCTTGGCAGTTAAAAAACATTCATTTAAAAGGAATATGACAAATTAATTACAAATTAGTTTTAATTACTAGCACCTAGAGACCCCAAACTTATAAACAGTACCTATTTATAAATAACTAAAATCAAAGAGACTATTTTAATTTTAATTTGTTTAATTTTTAAAAATATTTAATTTATTTATTCATGAGACACAGAGAGAGAGGCACAGACACAGGCAGAGGGAGAAGCAGGCTCCATGCAGGGAGCCTGACGTGGGACTTGATCCCAGGTCTCCAGGATCAGGCCCTGGGCTGAAGGCGGCTCTAAACCGCTGAGCCACCAGGGCTACCCCAAAGAGACTATTTTTAAAGTAGTTTTTGTAAATCATATCTTTCTGGCACTAGCTTAAAATAATGAAATTTTACTTTATCTCAAACTCAAATTCTGATAATGTAGAAGTCAGTTTCTCTGGGTCTCAGGACTATAAAATGGATGCTTGCCTGCTTTAGCCATTTAATAAGATAACTGTGAATGTAAAATCATGTAGGAATTTGGAAAGTATTTTAAAGAAATGTGTAAGTGATTGTCAATTTATGCTATTGACTTAAATATTCTTAAGATTAAGGCCAAAAACGAACATGAACTAGAAAGCATTACACAATCTGGACCCCCTTGTCTACCCTGCCAACATCAACCCCATGGCTCACTCTCTCCGACATGGCACCACTCTATGGCTGGAGCATGTGGGGACCACCTACATGCTAACTCTTTCCTCCCCCAGAGCAGAAATGGTTGTAGGCAAATAATATGAACAATTCTAGGAATTGGCCTCAGAGATATCCTGCACTGAGAATGATTTCAAGAAACAGAAAGAAGAAGGTCATATGTTAATGACATTGCAATGACAAAGTCCAGTGACACTTGGCCTTTATGCTTCCCTTTAACTAATTGCTGTTGCAGCTATTGCTGGAGGGGGCGTTTATCCTCTTAGGTAGAATTCTCCTTAACTGTTGCATAACAAGGATTCTTTAAGGGCCTTTTAGACTTAAAGCAAAGAAAGCAAGGCCAATGCCATGGGCAATGGGACAGATGAAACCAAATTTTATCAACTGGAAAAACATATGGCTCCTTTAATATTGATAGTTTTATAGACTTTACATTTTAAAGTATGGAACTCTGCTAATTTTCTTGGTGGGAGATGTGAAGATCACTCTAACTCTTTCCCTTCTGAATTAGCTTGCTGGGGATGCCATAATAAATACCACAGACTGTGTGGCTTAAAGGACAGAAATTAATTTTTTTCACAATTTTGGAAGCTAGAAGTCCAAGATCAAGATATTGGTTGGTTAGTTTCTTCTGAACCTCTCTCCTTGCCTGGCAGATGGTCTTTCCTCATGTCTTCATGTGACATTTCCTCATGTGTGTCTATTCCTATCTTGTCATCATTAAGGACCCTAGTCATATTGGATTAGGACCTACCTTAATGACTTCTTTTCATTTAACTGCCTCTTTAAAGGCCCTGCCTCCAAATATTATCTGAGGTATTAGGAGTTTGGATTTCAACATATGAATTTTGGGGCAACACAATTCAGTCTAATAACACCTCTCAAAGCTATTTCTGATAGGTCAGTTAGGCCATTTCAATGAACCATTCATAGTAACTTCTCAAGCATTAGTACCTTGATGGATATGGTTTCTATTCCTTGGACTTGACTACTGGCAAAATTCTCTTGGTCAGCTTTTAATTCTGTATGACAACAGTATGGTAATTCTGTATTTCAAAATACAGATCTCAAGATCATGTAGATTAGTATAAATTTTCCAAAACCTATACACATTCAGTAGTGTATCGTGTTTTTGTTATAATGGCTTTATAGAGATATAATCCATGTGCCAAAAAATTTCACATTTAAAGTGTAGAATTCAGTGACTTTTAATATATCCACAAAGCTGTGCAACCTAATTCCAGAAAGTTTTCATCCCCTGACCCTGCAAAAAAAAAACCCTCACGTTTGTTAGCAATCACTTCCCTCTTCCTCTTCCTCTAGCCTTTTGTAACTATTAACCTATTTTTCTGTCTTTATAGAGTTGTCTATTTCACAGAAATGGAATCATACAATATGTATGTGACTGTTTTCTTTCATTTAGCATAATGTTTTCAAGGTTAATGCATTTTGTAGCCTGTAACAGTATGTCATTCCTTTTTGTTGCCAAATAATATTCTATTGTATGGATATATGACATTTTGTTTGGATGTATCATATTTTGTTTATTCATTTACCAGGTGGAGGACATTTGTATTGTTTTCACTTTTCGCCTATTATGAATAATGCTGCAGTGAATATTCATGAACAAGTTTTTGTGTGGACATATGTTTTTAGTTATCTTGGGCATAAACTGAAGAGTAGAATTACGAGGTCATATGGTAACTATGTTTACATTTTGAGGAACTGCCAAATTGTTTTTCAAAGTGACTACAGCATTTTACATTTCCACCAGTAAGGAATAAGGGTTCTAAAACCTCCACATTCTTGCCAACACTTGTTATAGCCCATCCTTTTTATTTTAGACATTGTGGTGGGTTTGAGAGCATGCACTATATGATTTCCATTCTTTTAAATTTGTTAAGGTGTGTTTTATGGCTCAGAATGTGATCTATCATAGTGAATTTTCAAAGTGAGCTTGAGAAAAATGTACAATCTGCTGTTAGTGGATGAATTTGTCTATAGATGTCCATTATAGCAAATTGATTGATGGTGCTGTTGAAGTCAACTATGCCTTTATGGATTTTCTATCTGCTGGATCTGTCCATTTCTGATACAGGGGTGCTGAATTCTTCCAGTAACGAGTGGATTTCTCGATTTCTTCTTGAAGTTGTATCAGTTTTTACCTGAGAATTTAGGCATATACCTATTAAGGATTATTTTTTAATATTTTATTTATTTATTCATGAGACACACACACACAGAGAGAGAGAGAGGGAGAGAGAGAGGCAGAGACATAGGCAGAGGGAGAAGCAGACTCCATGCAGGGAGCCTGATGCAGGACTCGATCCCGGGACTCCAGGATCATGCCCTGAGCCGAAGGCAGATGCTCAACTGCTGAGCCACCCAGGTGACCCCTTATTAAGGATCATAATGTCTTCCTGGATAATTGACCACTTTATCATTATGCAATGCCCATCTCTATCCCTGATAACTTTCTTAACTTTGAAGTCTTCTCTGTCTGAAATTAACAGAGCTACTTCAGCTTTCTTTTGACCTGAGTTAGCATGGCATATGATTATACTTTTACTTTTAATCCATATGTGTCTTTATATTTCAAGTAGGTAACTTGAAGATACATTATAGTTTGTCTTATTTTTTGACCCACTCTGATAATCTCTTTTTCAATTGGTATATTTAGACCACCGACACTAAAATGATTACTGATATAACTGGTCTAATATCTACCATATTTGTTACTGTTTTCTGCCCTGTTCTTTGTTTCCAATTTTGTCTTCCTTTCTTTTTCTGCCTTTTGTAATTTTAATTAGAGATTTTGTATGTTCGTTTTTCTCCCTTTTCTTAGCATATCGATTCTACTTGCATTTTTTAGCTTCTTTTTTTAGTAGGTGTTCTAGAGTTGCAATATACATTTGCAACTAATCTAAGTCTACATTCAAATAACACTCTACCACTTCATGAGTAGTCCCAAGTTAACATCTATTTCTTTGTGTCCTCTTCAATCTCTTTCATAAGAGTTCTACAGTTTTCAGGGTATAGATCTTTCACTTTAGTTAGATTTATTCATAAGTATCTAATTGTTTGTGGTGCAATTGGGATTGATTTCTTTATTTCTTTTTCTGCGGTTTTGTTATTGGTGCATAGAAATGCAATAGATTTTTGCACATTGATTTAATATTCTGTGATTTTGCTGAACTCATGTATCAGTTCTAGCAATTATTTGGTAAAGCCTTTCAGGTTTTCTACACGGAGTATCATGTCGTCTGCAAATAGTGGAAGTTTGACTTTTTTCCTTGCCAATTTGGATGCCTTTCATTTCTTTTTGTTGTCTGATTGCTGAGGCTAAGAGTTCTAATACTATGTTAATTAGTAATGGTGAGA
Source organism: Canis lupus dingo (assembly GCF_003254725.2). NCBI lineage: Eukaryota > Metazoa > Chordata > Mammalia > Carnivora > Canidae > Canis > Canis lupus. Next base: position 24,629,827 of record NC_064262.1, on the reverse strand, counting down.
GTAGACATCCTTGTCTTGTTCCTGACTGTAGGGGAAAGGCTCCTGGTTTTTCCCCACTGAGGATGATATTAGCTGTGGATCTTTCGGATGTGGACTTGATGATGATGTTCCATCTATTCCTACTTTGTTGAGCGTTTTTATCATGGATGGATGCTGTATTTTGTCAAATGTTTTTTTTCTGCATCTATTGACAGGATCATAGGTTCCTTATCCTTTCTTTTATTAATATGGTGTATCACATTGATTGATTTGGGAATATTGAGCTACACTTGCAGCCTAGGAATAAATACCACTTGATCATGGTGAATAATTCTTCCGATTTGCTAATATTTTATTGAGAAGTTTTGCATTCATGTTCATCAGGAATATTGGCCTGTAATTCTCCTTTTTCAGTGCGGTCTTTGGTTTTCGAATCAAAGTAATACTGGCTTCGTAGAATGAGTTTGTAAGTTTTCCTTCCATTTCTATGGAAGTTTGAGAAGAATAGGTATTACCTCTTCTTTAAATGTCTAGTAGAATTCTCCTGGGAAGCCATCTGCCCAGTACTTTTATTTGTTGGGAGATTTTTGATGACTGATTCAATTCCTTGTTATGGGTCTGTTCAAATGTTCTATTTCTTCCTGTTTCAGTTTCGGTAGTTTGTAAGTTTCTAGAAAGCTGCCCATTTCTTTCAGGTTGCCCAGTTGTTGGCATATAATTTTTCCTGCTTTTCTCTTATCATTGTTTGTATTTCTGTGGTGTTGGTTGTGTTCTCTCCTCTTTTATTTGTGATTTTATCTATTTGGGTCCTTTCTTTTTTCTTTTTGGTAAGTCTGGTTAGAAATTTACCAATTTTATTAATTCTTTTGAAGAACTAGCTCTTAGTTTCATTAATCCACTCTACTGGGTTTTTGTTCTTTATCATTTATAATCTTTATTATTTCCCTGCTTCTGCTGGCTTTAGGCTTTATTTGCTATTCCTTTTCCAGCTTCTTTAGGTGTAAGGTTAGGCTGTATATTTGAAACTTCTTTTCTTGAGGTAGTCCTGTACTTTTAGGATTGCTTTGGCCATATCACAAATGTTTTGGGCTGTGGTGCTTTCATTTTCATTTGCTTCCATGTATTTTTTTAATATCCTTCTTTAATTTCCTTGTTAACCCATTCATTCTTTAGTAGGATGTTCTGTAACCTCCATTTATTTGAGGTCTTTCCATTTTTTTTTCTTGTGGTTGGCTGTTTTATAGCATTGTGATCTGAAAATATGCACAGTATGATCTTGATCTTTTTCTCCTTGTTGAGGGCTGATTTGTGACCCAGTTTGTGATTTATTCTGGAGAATGTTCATCGTGTACTCAAGAAGAATGTGTATTCTGCTGCTTTAGAATGAAATGTTCTGAGTATATCTGTTAAGTCCATCTGGTCCAGTGTGTCACTGAAAGCCCTTGTTTCCTTGTTAATTTTCTGCTTAGATGAGCTCTCCATTGCTGTGAATGGCGTGGTAAAGTCCCCTACTATTACCATATTATCACCAAATGAGTTTCTTTATGTTTGTTATTAATTGATTTATATAGTTGGGTGCTCACAAGTTGGGGGCACAAATATTTACAATTGTTAGATCTTCTTGATGGATAGACCCCTTAATTATGATATAATACCCTTCTTCATCTCCTGTTATAGTCATTGTTTTAAAATCTAGTTTGTCTGATATAAGTACGGCTACTCTGGCTTTCTTTTGACATCCATTAGCATGATAGATGGTTCTCCATCCTCTCACTTTCAATCTACAAGTGTCTTTGGATCTAAAATGTGTCTCTTATAAGCAGTATATAGATGGATATTGTGTTTCTTAATCCATTCTGATACTCTATATCTTTTGATTGGACCATATAATCCATGTACATTCAGAGTGATTATTGAGCGATAGGAATTTAGTGCTACTGTGTTACCTATAAAGTTGGTGTTTCTGGTGATGTTCTTTGGCCCTTTCTAGTTTTTGTTGCTTGTGATCTCTTTTTTTCTCCACTCAAAGAGGGGAAAATTTTTTTTGCAGGGCTGGTTTAGTGGTCGTAAACCCCTCTAGTTTTTGTCCAGAAACTCTTTATTTCTCCTTCTATTCTGAATGATAGCCTTGCTGGATAAAGAATTCTTGGCTGTTTATTTTCCCCACTCAGCACATTGAATATTTTCTTCCATTCCTTTATGGCCTGCTAAGTCACTGTGGCTAGATACACTGTGAACCTGATCTGTCTTCCCTTGTAGGTAAAGGACCTTTTCTCTTTTGCTGCTTTCAGGATTCTTTCCTTGTCTGTGTATTTTGAGAACTTGACTATAATATGCTTTGGTGATGGCTGGCTTTTGTTGAATTTAATGGGAGTTCTCTGTGCTTCTTGTATTTTGATGTCTATGTCCTCCAGATTAGGGAAGATTTTAGTTATGATGTGTTTGAAAAAACTTTCTGCCCCTTTATTTCTCTCTTCATCCCCTGGAACTCCTATAATGTGAATGTTAGTACATTCTACTAAGTCACTGAGTTCTCTAAGCCTACCTTCGTGGTCCATTACCTTTCTTTCCCCATTCTCTTTGCCTTCATTATTTTCTATGATTTTATTTTCTATATCACTGATTTGCTCTTCTGCTTTGCCATCTCGTATTTATGGCCTCCATTTGTGTTTGCATCTCAGTTATAGCATTTTTAATTTTGGCCTGACTAGATTTTAATTCTTTTATCTTTTTATCTTCTATGCTTTTCTCAAGCCCAGCTAGAATCCTTATAATGTTTTAAATTCTAGTTCAGACATCTTACTTATATATATATTGATTAAACTCCTGGCTGTGAGTTCTACCTTGAGTTCTTTCTTTTGGAGTGAATTCCTGCATCCTGTCATTTTGTCCAGAAAAGAAAAGAAATAAGAGAAAAAAGAACAATAAAAACAAACCAAAATAAAACAAAAACAAAGAAAAAGAAAACAACAACAACAAACCCCAAGAAAAAACAAAAACACAAAATAAGAAAACCAGAAAAAACCCTCAGTCCTCGGTATGTTTTGGTCAGCTGTTAAAAGAATCTAGATCCTAAATGACAAAATAAAATAAAATAAAACGAGAGTAGACAAGTACATATATGTATATATGAAAAATATTTATATTTATATATAAATAAAATTTAAAAAATCAAGAAACAAAAAAGGATCGGAAAATATAATAAATGAAAAAATAATAAAAATAAAAGAAATAAAGAATAAAAGTAAAAGGAAGCTCAATCCTATTTCCCCTAGAGCTGAGGCTTTTGTAGCACTCTATGATCAGTTAACCTGGTGGAGCTAGCTGTTTGTGCTGGTCTTCTGGGTGAGGGCCCTGCTCTGCTCAACCTCAGGCTGATTTGTTTCAGTGGAAATGCTTTTCCAGGGCCCAGTGGGGTGGGTCTTGGTATACCTGGCTCTGGCCTCCACTAGGTGGCACTGTTTTGCTCCCTGAAGGCTTTCAGCACTGATGGGCAGGGTGAAAATGGTTACGGCCAGCTCTCTAGCCTTGGAGCTGACAGGTTGCACCCTCTACTCTTCAGTGAGCCCTCAGAGAAAAGCAGTCAATCACCCTAGTGTTTCCTGATTTTCATCTGAACCCTGTGTTCACCCTGCTGTGTCTGAGTATTTTCATCTAAGGTGCGTGCCTGAGGCTCAAAACTCCAAATTTCAGGGATGCCTACAGCACAGACCAGCAGTGGTCCTCTGGGGAGGGTCCTGCCAGGCTTGCCTGCCTATCCCAGAAAAATGGCCTGACAACTGTGAGGCAGTTCACAGTTTATAGTAGAAAGCCGGCACCAAGACCCAAGGCTTTCTGCCCACTTCCTGGCTCCTATGCCTAGGAACAGCGCAGCACCATGGCACCACCCATTCTTCCTGCGATCCAGGGACTCCCCAGACCACCCCGTCACTCCTGGGAGTCTGCCCCTCTTCACCACCTGAGCACCTTTCATCCAGGTATGGCCCCAACCTTAGCGAATTTACAAGTTCAGATTTTGTGTTCCCTCACTTCTAATACTTTGCCTTCTAAGCAGCCTCCCTCCCTCCACCATATTCTCATCTATGTCTCCCTCAAGTGAACTTCTGTACCTCCTACCTTACACGTACTTGTTTTTCTACTTGTAGACTTGCAGTTTTTTGTTCTCTCAGACCTCTGATTGACTTCTTGGGTGTTCAAAATAATTTGATAACTATCTAGCTGTGTTCAAGGGAGGAGACAAGCTCAGGGTACTCCTACTCCTCTGCCATCTTAACTTGTATTTTTACACCCCCCATCAACACTTTATTTCACTTCACTCTCTTCTTACTTGTGTGGTTTCTGAAGAAAAGTCAACCTTTATTTTGCAACTCTATAGGAAGGTGTTTTCTCTTTCTTTTTCTTTCTTTCTTTCTTTCTTTCTTTCTTTCTTTCTTTCTTTCTTTCTTTCTTTCTTTCTTTCTTCTTTCTTTCTTTCTTTCTTTCTTTCTTTCTTTCTTTCTTTCTTTCTTTCTTCTTTCTTTCCTTCCTTCCTTCCTTCCTTCCTTCCTTCCTTCCTTCCTTCCCTCCTTCCTTCTTTCCTTCTTTTTGGGCTTCTTTCTTTCTTTCAGTATCTTTCATTTTAGGTGATTTGAATAGGATATACTTAGGTGTTGCTTTTTTTCTCTTCTCTCTCTCTCTCTCTCTCTCTCAGCAATTATGGTGTTCTCTGAGCCTTCTGAAAATGTGGTTGGGTAGGAAAATTCTGTCATTATTCATTCAAATATTCCTTCTGTTCCTTTCTTTCTTCTGTACATGTTAAATATTTTGTAGCTATCCCACAGTTCTTGGATATTTTGTTCCATTTTTTTCAGTCTTTTTTTTTTTTTTTCTCTTTGCTTTGTATTTCTGGAAGTTTTTATTGACATATCTAATGAACCCATTAGGTTAGCATTAAAAAAATTTTTTTTCTTAGATTTGCCATCCCTCTACTTACACTACCCATTTGTTCTTACAGGTTGTCCACTTTTTCCATTAGAACCCTTAGCATATTCATCATACTTGTTTTAGATTAACATATGATAATTGCAACATCTCTGCCATATCTAAGTCTGGTTCTGATGCTTGGTCTTTCTTCAAATTGTGTTTTTTAGCCTTTGGTATGCTCTGTAATTTTTTTTTTTTTTTTTTTTATTGAAAGCCTGGCATGATGAACTGAGTAAAAGGGATTGAGTAAAGAGACCTTTAGTAATGTGGTGGTAACGTGTTGAGGAGGGAAAGTATTCTCTAGTCTCATGATCAGGTCTTGGTCTTTTAGTGAGCTTTTGCTTTTCAGCTGTGAAGTTTACCAGTGCTTCTTATTTTTTTTGCCCCCTCTTAAGTGGTACAGGACAGCTAAAGGGGGATGGAGTTGGGTATTTCCCTTCCCCCAGGCAGTTAGCCTGTGATAAAACCTGAACAGGTTAGGCTATGGTCAAATGGTTTCGCTGGAGATCAAGTCTTGTTAGGAAGAACAACATGCTGTGATATATTTCAAAATCGTTTTCTTCATCTTACAGATCACTGTGAGAAACTGGAGGTAGAACTCACAAAAATGGGGCCTTTACAAGACTGGATCCCTCTGGAGCTTTTAACTCTCAGAGTTGTCCACATTTAGCCTCCAGCAATTCCTCAATTACAGCTCAGGTTTTCCTATCACAACACTGGAAGTTTCCACTCACAGAGTCTTCTGCTTATGGTTTCTGCTCCAGTAAGCTGTGATTCTCAGTATCCACCAGTCTGTCTTTTAGAAGCCTCCATAGAGGGATGCCTGGGTGGCTTGTTGGTTAAGTGTCTGCCTTCAGCCCAGAACATGATCCTGGAGTCCTAGGATCGAGTCCCACATCATGTTTCCCTGCCTGGAATCTGCCTGTCTCTCTCTGTGTGTCTCTCATGGATAAATAAATAAAATTTTTAAAAAAGTCTCCAGAGAAAATTTTAGCCTCTGAAACCTACAGCTATAGCAAATAGTATAACCGCCTAATTCATGGTCAGGTTAACATAAAATTATATACTAAATGCTTATTTACCTCAATTCTCTTTATCTAATATGTCATGTCTGATCTTCAATTTAAAAGGCTTGCTAAATAATATAATGTGAAATCTCTGCAGATCAGATGTTTTCTCTACTTTTAGGATTTTCTTTTGTTGTCATTATTGTTGCTGCCATTTGCTTGTTTTGTGGCTTTCCTGGTCAAAGTATGTAAAGTCTATTCTTTGTCATGTGAAGTCACTAAAGTCTGTGCTTGGTTACCTTAGTAGTTAGGCAATGGTTGGATGGAGATTTCCTTGAACTAGTAAGTCTTCTTGCCTTTGCCATGGGGCTTTGTGCTGTGGCACACTTTTAATGTTCATGGTCAGCCAAAGATGAGAAAAAAAGACCTTTGTATGTCTCTCTTGAGTATGTGCACCACCTTGCACATGCTGTGTTCTAGCTTTCCAGGAGCATATCTGAGATTTTCAAAGCCCCATGGACATCTAATTTTCCAGTTTTTCCCTTTAAGTGTTTTTGTCAGGCTCTTTTTGCCTCAACTGATATCACTGCCACAGGCAAGGGTGATGTTAAACAAATGCTACCGATTATTTATTTATTTATTTATGGTAGTGGGAGGTGAGTGATGCCCTAGTGAGGGGCAGCTTCCACAGAGTGACTTCTGAATCAGGTCAAATAAAGACAAGCCCTGAAAGCAGAGCTTTTCTGGGAAGTTTTCAAACAGATAAATTAATAACAATTCTCTGGGGATGGTGCGTTTTGGAGGACTCCAAATCTGTTCTGTCTTGTCCGGTGGCTGCTAGGCTGCTGGTTTCATAGCTACTGTAGTTATAAGGCTGTTGTTTTTATAGCTATAGTAGAGCAGGGGATATGAAGATGGAAATAGGGAGAAGAAAAAACCATGGAGCTTGCAGTTCTAACTGAGATTCACCTGTTTTTCCTGCATAAGTGCATAAATAACCAAAGGATTGCTATAAGGTTTGGTTAATATCCACAGTTCTGCCAATGTTGATTTTCATGATTTTTACCTGTGTTCTCATTGGCTTTATGAAAGAGTGGGTTTTTCAATGGTTCCTACATATAGAAGTGCTTCTCCTAGATTGTGTTAATAGCATATATTTTGTTGTGATTGATTCACTACCATTTGAAACTCTTCCACTCATGGTGAGAACTACCTGATATACAAGCACTGCTGGGAATCGTCTTGCTGGGAATGTTTTGCTATCACTACTTGACGTTCGATTTCTCCTCATGTCTCTTTTCTTAAATGTAGCTACAAATGAAGAATAAATGAGAGAGGTACTGCCAGGATATAAAAGAATTTATGCTAAATCAGTAAACCAGAAACTCCCAAGGATGAAACTGATTAGCTTATCAGATCAAAAAAAATTGAAAATATTCCACTGTTATCACTAGCAGGTGGATATAGTTTTCCTTCATAAAGTATTCAAAGTGGAAATACTGTTACTTTTAAAAATGAAACTCATTGCAAGACTCTATGAGTCATAGTGAGGGCAAAGTGATTGCTTTTGCCTTTTTCTTATCTTTAAAATATTCAATAGTCATCTATATTTTCTTCTTAAAATAGCAAGACATTAAGGTAAGATTTTGACTTTAAGTCTGATGTTCACTTTAATTAACATGATTAAACAAATATGTTTTTTTAAGACCAGGCTGGACACAAGGGAATGAATTATATTAAATGTGGGAATAACAATTTATCAATAGTTTTAATGGAAAGAAGATTATTGTAGTATTTCCTGTGATTTATGATAGCCAATCTTGCCATAAAGTTGGAGATTGTGGATGCTTTATACTAGATTAGGCATCATTGTATAAGACACTTCCTATTTATAAACTAGGAGCAAAGGAAGGTGATAAAATTAAGTGTCTAAATTAATTCTATAGAACAATTAAATTCAGACCATCACAATTTAGAATGTCATTATTTTGACACATATGAGCCAAAGTTCTTCTCTTACCTCCTTATATTAAAAAATGTTTGCAGAGCGAGTTAATTGAATAAAAAAATTCTTAGGAATAAACTATAAAGTGTAAGAACATATGAATCATTAAAATACATGTTTAAATTATTATTTATCTGTTAAGCAAGTCAGAAAGATTCCCTATTTAGAAACACAGTAGCAACTTGCATGAACATATTTATCTGTTCATTCATCCATTCAGTAAACATTTATTCAATCTCAACTATGTGCTAGACATAGTTATAACATAAAATTATAACATAACACTGAAAAGACAGACATGGTCCATGGAACGTAGAAGACCCATCTCTTCTCCCTACTCATCCTCTCTAAAGTAACAGAAATCAAGTGGACACAATTCAAGATAATGATATAAAAGAACCCAGAGATGCTGATATAGACCTCTCTGTTGTGGAATGAGAAGACTAACAAATGAGAAGACTGACTGGGTGAAGAGAAGCATGTCAGTTCGGTAGGGGGACAGCATAAATGAACGTCCTGACACTGGAGAGAACTTGAATATTCCATGACCTGAAAAAAGGGTCATGATGCATAGTAAGAAATTGGGGGTAAGAGACAGTCAGTAAAAAAGGTAAATGCCATGTGATAAAGATGGGAAAGAGTCCAGATCAAGCAAGGCCTCAAGTCATAGTAAGGGTGAAGTTCAGGGTTTTCCCCTCAAGAACACAGTACTTATATTTATTCACCAAATAAAGCAGGAATATTTGAGGCTAAATGGCAGAATGGAAAACCGTTATGATTTTGACCCTTTTTTTATTAAAAGAAAAACATTGCTTCCAAAAGTATCTCTGTCAATGAAGCAGATACATTTGCATTCTCTCTTTTGGTAGGTGGAAATATGTGTGTGTTATCTGTGGTAGTTCACAGGACTTCCATGTCAGACTCTCACGGCCTAAAATATCTTGAATATTTTAATAATGAGGCAAGGCAGTTTTAAGCTGAAAATCAAAGATAGTATTCAGTATCTCTTGTTTCCAGTGCTTTATTTGAATTAACTTATTCAATCTCTGTAACCCTACGTCACTTTTATGACTATCCCCATTTTAAACACATAGAAACCAGGAGGAAGAATTCAAGTAACTTGCCCATGGCTATGTTGTTAGAAAGTGGATTTGGGACTTAAACCCAGCCATTCTGTGTCCACAGTACCTCTCTGCCTACCATGAGGGTCATTCTCTGTACTCCAAGTTAGGACTCAGTCATCAGCTTATGAATGGGAAGCTCCAGTGCCCACATGATAAAAGGCTGATTTGTGTCAGTTAGGTGGATCCCTATCATAGTACATCATTGGTTTCAGGTGTACATCATATGACTTAATATTTTTAGACATTAAAAATAATCCACAATTAAGTCTAGTTAACATGTGTCACCATTGCCAAAAAAAAAAAAAAAAAAAAAAAGAAAAAAAAAAAAGAAAAAAAGAAAAAAAAGGAAAGGTCTTTGCTTTGAAAACCAAGTTAATGTTAGATGACTACCTGGCACACAAACAGAATCTATGAGAAGGAAGATGGTTGCTAAAGTCATCCAACCTTAAACTATAGTCTCTCTTCTAACCTCATGAAATATCCTGGGGCAATTCATAAAGGAGGTGCCACAGAATTATAAGCTTGAAAGTCAGTGCCTAACTAAATTTGCTAAGGAAGGGAAGGAATGCTATTTGACATGAGCATTTAAAAAAAAAAAAAACATATTCATGAAATTTCTATTTTTCAAGTGTTAATTGAAAAGCTGTTTCAATTCAGAAATATGTGAATATTTGAGGAATAAGATTTTCTTGCATAATAATATATAAGATGCATATTTCCAGTATATATCAAAACTTTATATTTTAGAAATCCTTTAAAGTTACTTTCACATATCTTTTAAAAGTTAAATGTTAATTTGTAGACTAGTATATTCTATCAATGAATTTTGCAATTCAAAGTGTCTATGTTAAAATATAACCCACTAAAGGAAGACATTAATTTTCCATATCTTTTTCATGTGCTATGCTGACGATCTGCCACTGGAGAAAACACGCAATCACAATATGTGAAGAAGAACCAAAAGAGGTCTTTTAGAAAAAGATATGTAGAAATTTCTTGTTTTCTCTGGCAATAACATTTTCTATCTTCTAAACTTAAATTTTATTTTCTAATTTATAGGCATAATGACAGATTGTTATGCATCCTACAGCTATGTGCTTGTCCTAATATGGTTAGCATATAGAGTTCTATCTAGCATGTAGTAGCTGAATTATATTCTGGAATTTTCTTCTATTTTATGATGGCCTATAACAGAATAATTAAAAAGGAGAGAAAAGAGAGAAAATGAATGATGAAAGAATACAAGAAGACAAAAACCATAAATCAAAAGCACAAATGTGAATAGTTGAGAAAGATGATAAAAGCAAGCTATAATCTAAAAGGAAATTAAATATATCTCAATTACCTCATTTTAAACATATAATGATGTTAACATAAAATGGAAATTAATTAGTTTCTGAATACTCTGAAACAGAGAAATCTTTTTAATGCCTTAAAATATCATCTTCTTATAATCCACAGTAATTTCATAGTTAAATATGGCTTTATTATCAGTGATTTCTAAAAATGTTAACATTTAAAGTATTAATATTTTTAGAAAAGTATTAACATTTACATGAAAATGATGACATTTTACAAGTATTAGAGATACAGTGATACAAGGAAATCACATGGATTTGGTACTTTATCAATAATTTCATAACCTCTCATTTTTAGGGGATGCCTGGGTGGCTCAGAGGTTAAACGTCTACCTTTGGCTCAGGGCGTGATCCCTGAGTCCCAGGATTGAGTCCCACATGGGCTCCCTGCATGGAGCCTGCTTCTCCTCTACTCATGTCTCTGCATCTCTCTGTGTCTGTCATGAATAAATGAATAAAATCTTAAAAAAAAATAACTTCCCATTTTTAGGTGTCAAAGTATCACATGACAAATATGAATGTTACTAGAACTATATTGATTTGAGAAGTATGATACAGGTATAATATTCTCAAAAACCTGGGTTGAGATTAATGTTGAAATTACATGCAGCTAATAACAATTCAGCTGCATCTGTGTGTGAGCCAACAGGTAGCCCTAATGTATCAGAATTGAAGCCATATTATTCAGCTGGACAGAACCCCAACACCTTAAACCCAGCATTCTAAAACATTCACTATGAATTATTTTAGATTCTAGCCATTTCGAGTTAGTAGGAAATCCTTGAAACTTGGCTAATTTTGACACTATTTTAAGTTTTCTATCCTTTAATATGGTCAACAATTTTAAGTAGTCACTGTTTTTCATTCTAATTTATAATGTAGTTTGGTACCTTTTTAAAATACATACCCTGATTAGTATTTAGAAATACTTGTCATATGAAATACATGGACACTTTCTTATCATACACGCTATTTTGTGGCTAATCTATATTAACGATGTGAAAAAAACCTATGCATAGTTTCACAAATATCTGATTTACTCTATGAAATGTGACCACAATTTTCCCACCAAAAAATAATTTAAAGTTCTTTTGAACATAAACTGTTCAGAAACGGCTTTGTTAATTTGATTTTTAAAAAATTTTTTATTGTTCAATTTGCCAGTATATAACATAACACCTAGTGCTCATCCCACCAAGTGCCCCACTCAGTGCCCATCACCCAGTCACCCCAACCCCCCTGCCACCTCCCCTTCCACTACCTCTTCTTGTTCGTTTCCCAGAGTTAGATGTCTCTCATGTTTTGTCACCCTCATTGATATTTTCTTTTCTTTTTTTAAGATATTTTATTTATTCATAGAGACACACACTAAGAGAGAGAGAGAGAGAGAGGTACAGAGAGAGGCAGAAACGCAGGCAGAGGGAGAAACAGTCTCCAAGCAGGGAGCCGAACGTGGGGCTCGATCCCAGGTCTCCAGGATCACGCCCCGGGCCGAAGGCGGCGCTAAACCACTGCGCCACTGGGGCTGCCCCTCAGTGATATTTTCACTCATTTTCTCTCCTTTCCCTTTATTCCCTTTCACTAATTTTTATATTCCCCCAATGAATGTAGACCATATAATGTTTGTCCTTTTCTGATTGACTTATTTCACTCAGCATAATACCCTCCAGGTCCATCCACGTCGAAGGGTTTTGTTAATTTTAGATTGGCAGCTCAATATGAAGCATATTTGTGGCTAGAAATACAAACGATTCTGGTTAATTGTATTTCTTATAAAAGGTAATCATCACTGCTTTTCAAACTTTATATGATCAATTTTTAAAAAAAGTTTGTGATATTTTGCATTTTGTTTTTCCATTTGTTATTGCAAAGAGAGTTAAGAAGTGTTATAATAATACTGTGTTTTAAAACATCTACAGTAACTGATCTGAATAAAAACAGTGAGCACCATTATTTAAGAAGCTTGATTTGCAAGTAAAGGTAGTAATTATTTCAGTATGTACAAAACAAATTTTTTTCTATTTTTTTTTTTAGGTTTTATTTATTTGAGAGAGAGAGTGGGTGAAAAAGAGAGCACAAGCAGGGGGAGGTGGCAGAGAGAGAGAGAAGCAGACTCCTGGCTGAGCAGAAAGCCTGATGTGGGGATGGATCCTGGGACTATAGGATCATGATCTGAGCCAAAGGGAGATGTTTAACCAACTGAGCCACGCAGTTGCCCCAAAATATAAATTTCTATAAAATTTTCATGAGGAAGAGGTGGAGATACCTTGGTGGAACCTGTATCCAAAGCTAATTTTGACTGGAAAGAAGCCTGAGAAGGACTGTAGAGGAGCAACAAATGGCAGAAAAAGGGTGGGGGGAAATGGCCAACAGCTTGAATTGGTACGAAGTGGGCAGCATATAGGGTAAGCCCGGGACAGAAAAGTAAGCCAGTTACTTACTGCTGGGGGACCTCTTGTTTACCTGAAGCTATAAATGAGATGTGTTGAGGTGCAGAATTAGTCAAACAGATATCTAATGTAAAATAGGATTGAACTCATAAACAGCAGAAAATTTCAATGGCTGTAATCATTCCACAAATATTTGTGTTGTGTAAGGCACTGTTCTAGGTATTGAGAGTGCAGCAGTGAGCAAAATGATAAATTCACTCATGTCACTTACATTCAGTAAGGAAATTATTAGAGTGATCAGAAAAGGCTGCCCCAAGGAGATGAGCAAGATAAGGACTCAGAAGTGAGGCAGGTAGCTGTGTGACTGGGGGAAGAGCTCTCCTGGCCAAGGGCACTTCAAGTGCAAAGACCCTGCAATGACAACATCCTGATAAGTTCCATGACCAACAATGATGCTCATGAAGCAGTTACTAAAAGAGAGAACCGTAGGCAATTAGCTAAAAAAAAGATAACAGGGGTGCAGATCATGTAGGGTGTTTGGATCATGGGACACCCTTGAAGGAGTCATGATCTGATTTATGCTGTAAAGGACCACCATAGATGCTTTGTGGCACATATTCCATAGCTAGAAAGGAGAGAAGCAGGGAGGTGAATGAGGGAGTGACGAAGTCGGCTCAGATAAGAGCGGGAGTAGTAGAGGTGGTGGCAAGTGGCATGACTGGATATATTCTGAAGCCATAGCCAATAGGATTTGCTACAAACTAGCTGTGAGGTGCAAAAAAAGAAGTCAAATATAACAACTATTTTTAGCCTAAGCAAATGGAAGAAAGGAATTTCCATTAATTAAAAAGAGGTAGGCCACAGGAGGAGGGGGCTATGGAAAGAAAATCAGGAGCTCAGTTTTGGACTCTTGGACGACTGTATGGAGATGTTAGGAGGCAGTTGAATATATAAGGCTATAAGGTAGAGGACTGGAGATAGATATATGAGCATGATCATAACATAGATGGCGTTTAAAGTCATGAAAATGGATACATTTGAGTTATGGAGGATTCCTCCTTTAGAGATACGGGAGAAGAAGAGGGACAGGTGAACCTCTGAGAAAGTGGCAAACGGATTGTGAGCCAAGGGTGTTTGCCACATTCCTCGTGCCTCTGGGCACTGTGAAGGATCTGGGTCCTTCTATCCTCATACCTGCAATAAATATGCCCACTCTGGGAATACCAGGAAGAGTAGCTGCTAAGTAATAAAATGATGCCAGTAGCTCAGCTTTGCAGGGTGTTATGTGTGCCAGGCATGGTGTTAAACAAACACAAGGAGTCACAACTATTTCTATCTTCATTTTATACATGAGAAACATGTAGTTTAATGGGATTAAATGACTTGCTTGAGGTCACACCACGAGCATGTGGTGAAAATTGGATTCACATTCAGGCAGTCTGCCTTCAGAGCCTGAGGAAGCTGACAATTAATTAATTGAAACCAAAATTAACCACACTGATCAGGATCATGGCTTTAGTGTCAGGATAACTTGGGTTCTACAATTCACTCATTAATTCTTAAGCTTTGGGCATGTGGTTAACCTTTTGGAACTTTAATCTTATTTGTAAAACAGGCCCACTCTATCCTGCATGGCTGCACAGCATCCAGCAAATGGAATCTCTTCTTATTCCTGAGAATTATCCTTGTGTTCTCTGTCCCTTACCACCCCAAACCAACTAATCCTCAAGTCTCATTGATTCAATCTTCTGTGGCTTGAATATTTCTCTTTCTTTCTATCCCCCACTAGTCCATGTCACCATTCTCTCCTTTCTGGATTTCTTTTCTCCTAACTGATTTCCCTGTCCCTCTTTCTCCAGTCTTTCCAAACAGCAGACAGAGTAATCTTTCTAAAATGCAAATCAGATCAGGTCACCTGCACTGGTTAAAAACCCTTTATTACCTCCCTGTCACCCTCAGGATAAAGTAGTTTGGAGGTCACTTCTTAAAGCTTTTCCTAGCCCAGGCTCTCTTTGCACTTGCCACAAAATGGCACATTAGGAAATGGATTGATACTGTTTGCCAGCCTGGGCCCCTTCTCTCTCGCACATGCCCTCTAGACTAATGTAAATCTCTACAAAGGCAAGAATATGATCTGGATCATATTCCCGTGAATCCCCAATGTCTAGTACAGGGCAGGAAATATTTAAGAATGACACATTATAAGTGTTAGTGATAAAATGACACAAAGCATTGCTGGATGAATGACATGTAATATTGCTGAAAAAGTTAAGAAATGAATAAAAAGGAGCATGCCAAGGCATAAGCTTTTCACTTAAGTTTAATCTGCAAAAGGCAGAAGTCTCAGTGTTTTAGGATGGAAAACTAGAGATGCTTTGAAACCAATGTCAAAATTGCAATTGGTAAAGCATAAGAGAGAGGAGGAAGGTGAAAGGGGCTATGCTATTACACGAACAACTTTTGATCCTAAGGCTGTGTCAGAACCTGAGGTATGAAGCGCCACACGACTGCTCTGGTCTGATATTTTTTGTAATGGATCCTTGAGTTTAAAAGGCACTATAATAAAGCAGGTGTAATCCTTGGTTGCAAGACAGGCTACTTAGTACCAGGTCAAAATACACGTAGCTTTGCACCCCCTACACATTCTCCTTTTACACAAGCATATGGGTTCCATCCCCTTGTGAGACATGTTAAAGCGCTACCTTGCTTAAAGGAAAGGTGAGAGTAAGACAGAGACCACACTAGTCAACCTCAGAGGCCCTTAGGAAATGGTAGTTATGATGACGTAGAACTGGAAATGAATGACACGCCCTGCCTCCTCAGACTGGTGGGGATTGTTCCTGTGTGTATCCAAGAACATCCTCTCAGAAGCAATACTACACTTGAGGTATTCTGTGTTTTCCTGGTGCACCTTGCATGTTTCTAGTTTTTCCACAGGGTGTTCACTTGGTGGCTGAGCATGTTTTGGAGTTTCCTTGAAGCACAGAAAGTCCAAAGATCAGCAGCACTGGCACTCCCTAGGAGTTCATTGGAAATGCACAATCTCTATTGTAGTAAGATCCCTAAGTGATTTGGATGCAAGTCAAAATTTGGGAAGCACTATTTTAGAGGACTGTCAGAGGAAAGCAAGACATCAGTAGCTCTCAAATTGTAGTGCCTGCACCAGTACCATCAACATCACGAGGGAACTTGTTAGAAATGCCATCTTTAGCTCTACCCTAGAACCACTGAATCAGAAACTTGGAGGGGGGTGGCTAGTAATGTGTACTGTAACAAGTCTTTTAGGTGATACCAATGCTTACTGAGGTCTGTGAATCCCAATCTAGGCAGACTGCCAGTAATCAATCAAGGGGCAGTGGGCATGAGGTACAATTGGAGGGCACCGCCTTAACAGGCAGGAGATGAGGAGCTGGATTTCTTGCCAGCTGTGATTAATTAGCTGTGTGACCTTGGGGAAAGAACTTGACTAATTGACTGGATCTAGTTTTCTTAGCTGCAAAGAGAAAAGGATATAAGTTCTTTGGAGTAAGAGTTGTCAAAGTGTGGTTTGCAGAGGTCCAGGTGGTTTAGCAAGGGCCCGGTAGGCAGCTGGCTTATTTCAGAGTTAAAAAATAATAGCATACACAATTTAAAAAAGGAAAAAACGTATTTTGCTTAAATACATGAATTGATTTTGAAATGCAAGGTATGAATGCTACGGAACTGTGACTAAACATCACAGCACACATGCTATGAGGTCTGCACTGAATAAGGTTGACCAGTTTGTCCCAGTTAACTCTTGGTTAACGGGGTCCAGGTAATTTTTCTAATGTGTTTACATATCATTTACATCTTACCATTTACATTTGTGAATTTCCCATTCTTCTTTGTTGCAGTTATATTGTACTAGAATTGCAATTTATCAAAATGGTTCCATGGCTCATAAGTGGTTCATCGATGCATGAAAGTGCCAACACAACAATTACATAAATTCTGTTTCAAAACAACCCTGTGGATGTAATGAATAGCACTTTGGGGTGAACATAGGATTTGAACCTCATTATACAGGGACAAATGAATCTTTAGCATAAGGAATTTACTTAAGCAGTGGGAGTATGAATATGAACTAAGAAAATAATCTAAATATTTTCTCTTTCTCTTCACCACATTGTCTGTTAAGAAAATTTGGGAATACGCCTTCATGTTTGTTGCTTTCCTCACTGCCAAAAAGGGTAAATGCCATACTCTGTCCAAAAAACTTGCAAATACAACATTAATGACATATAATATCTGGGTAGAAAGGAGGAAAAAAAAGCTCTTGGCAGATTCCTTTAGGACAGTGTTGGATAATGTTACAATCCCAGTAATACACAATGTGGAAAAGTAATGACGCATGTATGTATACTAAGTTCGATGAAACCACTAAAATGCAAAATAGAAATCACCTCTGTGAACACATACCTGGTGCATATATGATGAGGGAGTGCTCAATAACTTTTTATTCTGCTTTCCACCTGCCATCCATGCCGTATAAGAAGAGATTTGTCATTTAGCCAATGCTCATTTCACATGCCAGATGTAGACTTGGAAAAGGTACCCTGTGATCAGTGCGGATGGAACAGAGCAATGTAAGAACCCCAAAGGGCAGAGCTCAGGGAAGCAAAGGATGCCAACCAGCACACTGCTTCATTCACAGAGGAACTGACATTCAACAATGTGTCTCCTGGTCTTAATTCAGCACTGATGACTAAAATAACAATTGTGGGTATGATTAAATTATGGTCACTGAGTGAATGCATGTTCAATGGGAGAAGAAATGGCAATGAAGTCAAGAATTTTTTCCCACATTAAATCACTCTGATTACCCATGGCAAAAGTGCTTATGTGATTTTTAAGGTTACGTTTATTGAGGAATAACATGCACACCACCATATGACTGTCACTGTAATCATGGTGTGGAACATTTCTGCCATTCCCCAAAGTTCCCCCTGCTTCTTTGTATTCAGTATATCCCTTTCATCCCCAGTTCCCGATAACTATTGGTCTCTTTTCTGACTTCAGTTTTGTTTTTCCCAGAATGTCATATAGAATGCGCTCTTGGGGGCCAGCTTCTTCTCAATTAAATGTGAGATTTTGGCTGGAGAATGAGATAAAACACTATTTGAATAGGGCAGTGGGGCTTATTTCTTTGATTTCATGTGGTACGATCAAGAGCATATCTCAGTAGGATATTTATATCTCCAATACCTGAATGTATCCCTTCATAGCCAAAATGCTAGGATTCAGAAAGATCAAACTGTGGGACAGATGCCTTGATTGACAAGAGTCTGGCTCTTTCCCACAATTTAGTTGTTTTTTCACTTTTTAAAGTTAGGTTTTAAATTTTAATTCTAGTATAGTTAACATACAGTGCTATATTTGTTTTAGGTGTACAAAAGAGTGATTCGACAATTCTATACGTTGCTCAGTGCTCATCACGACAAGTGTAAGTTTCTTCATTTTTTTGAGAAAAATCAATGATCTTATTGGTCATTAAACACACACACACACACCACTGAAACAGAGTATGAAGAATGTTTTCCAGAGCCCCGTAACAATCAGAGAGTGCATTAAGAATCTATTTGCTCTCATCTTTCAGGTTACTTATTCAATCTTACAGTTTTTGAGTGTGATAATGCATTTGATGGTAAGTGGTTTTCAGTGAGAATCCTGTATATAATTTCTTGGTCTATCCACGTTCAATGAGAATTTCTACAACTTATTTAGACCAAAAATCACTTGTCACCATTTTTACCTTGAGTTTATTGCTCCTATTTTATCCACAGTTTACAAAACTTACTCATCTGTTTAGTTTTTCTTTTATTTATATTTGTATCATCATGATTATTTTTATTATCCTGTGTGGCACAGACTTTTTAGTATAAATCACATGGCCCACAGGGGTTTTCAAAGAAACCGAGTATTTCTTTATATTTTTGAGACTGTTTTCCTGTTTCTATTTTTTTTTCCTATGGACCTAAATAAATGAAGACTCTCAGTTGAGATTTTCAGGAAATCACCCAACTACAGGCTGATCCAATGAGTTGCCATGAGAAATTGAATATGCAAATCATTTTTACACACACATTTATGTAGGAAAAACACCTGCACATCTGGGTTCCCAGCAGTCCCTGTTGATTAATATGCATGTAACCCAGAACTGCCCATTGCTGGGTAATAAGAATTTTAAATGCACTTGGCTCGTTTTCAAGTAAATCCCTGGGTCTTCAGTATGCAACTGAATGTGCCAGGTTAGATGCTCATTTTATATTAAATAAACTTTCTACCTTATGAAAGAAGCCCCATTTTGTATTCAATATGTATTTTTTCCTTACTCTGGGAAAAACAATGACTCCAGTTAGCAGCAAACAATGGGCTTTACATTGTAAAGAAAACCATCTGGTAAACTAGAATGTTTTAGGGAATGATTAAAAAAAAAGTAGGGGAGATGGCTCCTGCCAAGCAACAGCTGAAAGCCCAAATGTAACTGAAAAACATAAGCCAGCTGGCCAGGTTGCCCCTGATGAATGATATCTCCTTTTTGTGGAGTACTTATAAAATTCAAATTGTACATGGGTTATTTCACTCGGGCATCTATAGAACCTTGGAGGTTGGTAGCGATACGTAGGTTATATTTTGAGGTGGAGAAATCCTTCCAAGTATGAGGAAATAAAGGTCAGAAGTAGAGTTGAACATAAGTCATCTCCTTTGATCAGCATCTACCACCATGCTTGCTTACTCTTCTTTGGCAGGACTCAGTATTGGGTATGTAGATCATTTATTCTATCTTCACTAGAAACAAAAGCTTTAACACACAACCTTTTAATATAATAACATCATTTACATTTTAGTGGGTTTTGTTGTTTTTGTTGCTGTCGTTTTGATTTTTGTGAACAGGTAACCAGGAATTTTCAAGCAGAAAATCTCCAGAAATTAATTACCTACCTCACCAGACTCTGATAAGTATAAAGTTCAAACTGGTTGCTGTTACTTGTGAAGAAAGTTCCAAATAAAAGTCTAAGAAATATTTAACAGCTACACCTGATCTTTTTTGACTGTACCCCAGAAAATAATTACTGTGATTTTGTTATTTAAAAAAAAATTACTCTTTCTGTACCTCAGTAATAGGCATTTAGAATCTATCATTAAAACAGCATTAGTATATGACAATACTAAAAGAATGTGGCATAAACCCATGTTGATTTGGGGAATTATGTAAGTGCTTATGTCAAGCATTACATACTTAATTTCATTTGCTTAATTTAATCATCAGAACAACTTCATGAGATAATTCGTAGTGTTTTCACTTTACAAATGAGGGAAGTCAGATCTAGACAAGGAGAGTGAGTTTCCTGCCACTTCCACCCCTGCCAACTGGGGTGTTCTTTGTCCTATCCCTTCCACTCATTTCACCTTGTATTTACTTAAACATATTTCTGTTCTTCTGGACTCAGGTGAGCATCTATGATATAGTGAAGGAAATTTCATGAAGAAAAGTGGACAATATTGGTTAAAAAAATTAGCAGTCTAGTTAAAGAACATGGACGGAGATGACAAGATCAATCAAATGTTCTAAGAATTGATTCTAGTTTGCTAGTTTTGCTTTACTGGTATTGCTTTACATCTCCGATGACTTTTGGCAGGACTGTTTTGACACCACTTTAGCTACCCATTTAAAACTACACTCTTACATGCGTCAGTGACATTCTCCCACTTCTGCTGCTGCCAATGGAGACAGTCTATGTTCAGATCACAACATCTTCTAGGTTGCCCTGTTCTTCCCAAGTATTCAGTTCTTTATTTCATACTAAGGCTACAATTCTTTCTGGCTGCCCTCCCAGTCTCCTTCCTAATTTTCTTCACTATTGACTGTCTAGCTTAGAATGTGTCTCTCTTCAATCACTATCTTGCAAATTTCCTCAACCTCCTTGACCTCTTGGTCTTCCCTTATATCTGACTAAACCAAAACTCCACCCACATTTGGATGAGTCCCAGAGGGCACAACCCACATATCCAGATTACTGAGAAGTGCTAGATGGACAGAGCTGTGCAGACTGGGGCCAATACGGGTTTGTGGTCACTGACCCCAGACAGCTGGTGCATTTTCTCCAACAATCCTATTTATACTCTTATTCCATGCCCATTTTCCATAGCACATCAACATTCTCCACTATTCTTAGGCCTTCAATTTCCTGTCTCATTATCATCTTATCCTATATGATATTTTCCTTTCCTGAATTGCCCTGTTGTAGTTCAGGTTCCCTTAAAACTGAAGCTTGAGATGATATTAAAATGTGAATGCTTTACAGGGACATGCAATCCCAAGGCAGTGGGAGTGGGGGAAAAGAAATATAAGTCAAGGAAGGATGGAAAGAACATACAGGGTGGTGCATCACTCAGCATGATGGAAACAGACATAGTCACTTGCCCAAGCAGGTTACCTCTTGAAAGGCTATATAGAATACAGATATTCCAGAATAGTCCAATAGAAAGAAGAATTAAGAGGGAAATTACTAATGGTTCCTGTTCATCTCGTCTTTCACTGGCCAAAGGTTGCCTCATGGGCACCTGTCTCCTCCATACTTCTCTCTTGTGGCACTTTGCATATTTTCAGAGTTTTTCAAATGGGCAGTGGAAACATGGTGGAATAGGAGGGAGAAGGGTGGCCGAGGGTTTGGGTGAAATATGAAGAGAACTAAGAGGTACAAAATTCCAGTTATAGGGGCAGCCTGGGTGGCTCGGCAATTTAGTGCTGCCTTCAGCCTAGGGCCTGATCCTGGAGACTCAGGATCAAGTCCCACGTCAGCTCCCTGCATGGAGTCTGCTTCTCCCTCTGCCTGTGTCTCTGCCTCTCTCTCTCCTGTCTCTCATGAATAAATAAATAATAATTTTAAAAAATTCCAGTTATAAAATGAATAGGTCATGGAGATGAAAAGTAAAGCATAGGGAATATAGTCAAGAATATAATAATGTTGTATGGTGATAGATGGTAACTATGCTTACTGTGGTGAGCGTTTCATGATTTTTATAGTTGTTGAATCACTGAGTTGTACACCTAATACTTATATATTTCAACTATACTTCAATTAAAAAATAAACTTTTTTTCTGTCTTATCCATACTATCCTCTCCTTTTGGGGACTCTGTTTACACATATTTTGGTTGCCTGGAGTTTCCCACAGTTCACTGATATCTCTTTCAGTTTTCATAGCTGTTTATCTCTCTAATATATTTTGGGTGGTTTCTATTGCTGTCTTTAAGTTCATCAATCTTTTTCTCTGAATGTCCAATCATAATTATTTTCCTATTTTGTGTATTTTTCATTTCATACATTGTTGTTTTCATCTCTAGTAGTTTGGTTTGGGTCTTTTTTTTAATGTCTCTATTTAATATATTCAATCTTCCCTCTACCTTTTTATATATATGGATTGGTTAAATAATCGCTCTAATGTCCTGGTCTATTAGTGCATCATTTATGTCATTTCTAGATGCATTTTGAATGATTTTTCTCATCATTATGGATTACATTCTCCTTTTTTTGCAAGGTTGGTACATTTTGATTGATACCAGACATTGGGAATTTTAGCTCATTGGGTGCTGAGTCTCCCCTGCCCCATAAAATTATTCCTTAGCTTTGTTTTGAGACATGGTTAAGTTGCTTGACATGGTGTGATCTTTTTAGGTCTTGTTTTAGGCTTTGTGAGGAAGGAGTAGAGCAGTGTTACTTTTTAGGCAGTTGTGTCCATGGTCTCCAAGAGGTCTCCAAGATTCTATGATTTGTCATACTTACAGCTAAGAGTTTTTACAGCAAAAAGATCAAAATCAAAATCAACCAAGGTAAAATGTTCCTAGGATGAAGGCTAGAGAAAACCAGGTCCAAGGATCTTCCAACGTTCTTCTCTTAGGGTAGCACACAAGACATACTGAACTTTCCCACCAACAAGTTGTGACAACTCATGTGAACTGTAATCTACCAGGGAAACTCATCAGATATTAAGTACCCAGGGTTTTTCCTGGGGGCTGCTCATGTGTCCGGCCTCTGCTAGCATGTGCCAAGGTTTCAGACTCCCAGGAAGAAAGCAGGTATTCAGCATACATTTTTTTTTTAAGATTTTATCTATTTATTCATGAGAGACACACACCGAGAGAGGCAGAGACACAGGCAGAGGGAGAAGCAGGCTCCATGCAGGGAGCCTGACATGGGACTTGATCCGGGATCTCCAGGATCAGGCTCTGGGCTGAAGGTGGCGCTAAACCGCTGAACCACCCGGGCTGCCCAGCATACATCTTAATATGTGTACGAGTAGTTCAGGTAGAATAAGCCATCCTTATCAGAGAATGGTTGGAACTCTCATGAAACTGGTCCAAACTGGTAAGAGGAATTTTAAGGATAACCAGCATCAGACCTGCTATATTTACTCTTCTGGACAGTGCTATCCTTTAAGTTTCCATAACACCTTGTACCCCTCCTCTCAACCCATCTGTTCAAATGTCTACCTCCCACAGATTGTAAGCTTCATGAGAAAAGAAGATACTACTATTTTGTTCAATATCCTGTCTCCTGGGCCTACCATGACAATTAGTATAAGTAAATGCTCAATAAATACTTGTTAAATGAAGACACAAGAATAATACTGTGAAAATATATGGAACCTTTAAAGCTATAAAGAAAAGTGGGTAAGGGACATAAATAAATATTCAGCAGTAAGCACATATATCTATTTAAGAATTGGTTCTTTTCATGTATCAAAGTGAAAAAAATTTAAATGTTAATATAAAAAGTTAAGGATGTGGTTAAATAATAACTGTTACACATTGCTTACAAGAATATGTAAGTCATACAGATGAACAATTTAGTAATGTGTCATCATCATGTCTCAGAAAATTCCACTTACAGTAATTGATTACAAGAAACTAATCAAGAGATAAAGACAATAAATAAAGATGCTAATTGCAGCCTTATTTATAATGGCAAACATTTGCAAACAACATAAATGTCTAATGATAGGAGAAATGTAATAAATTATGGGATATAAATACAGTGAGATAGTAAGAAGTCAAATGTAGACTGTTTTCAAGAAATATTTTATGACATGAAAAAATACTCATAATAAGTGAAGAACTCGGAATATCAAATAGTTAATATGTTTTGAGCCAAATTCTGTGCTGTATGTTGCATTTACATAAATAAATGTACTTTATTTAAAAATATAATAAATATGGGTTATAGATGCTGAAAGATTAACAACCATGATTTTTAAAGAGTCTATTCATGTTATTCATGGGGTCACTGGTCTTTTTCTAAATGTTTATGTGTTTTCTAAAATGGGTATATTTTATAATTAGGATACACATACATACAACTTGCATACATATACATCTATACAAATGAAGATATAGTTCCTAATTTGTTTCACTATTTGATTATTGGACAGTAACTGAATTTGGGGGAAGGACTGTATATTAGATGTGTATGACACACTTGAATGAGGTTAAGTGAACTTGCCAACATGGGCAGACCACTTCTCACATGAGACATTTGGGGAACTCCCAGATTCTTAGCTGGTACTAATACAGTATCGTTTACCATTATCAATATTTTGTTTGAAGATCGACTTCTGACAGTATAATTGTTTCATTTCAATAATTAAATACTTTTCCATCTCTACTTTCTACTCCCTTTCTTTATGACCTCAGGGCTATTTATGTCTATTTCTGAAGCCTCATATATTAAGGTATTCATCAGATATTTTATGTCATCTTTGAAATTGTGATTTTGCTATCTTTCATATTTAAAATTCTAAAGCATTTGCTTTTAAAATGAGAGTGAAATGTACAATCATCAAAGGTTAAATTTCTCCAATTTATTTTGAATATTTATGCAGGATAAAAGGGTTTGAGGACACACACTTAAACACACACACACAGACTTGTAATTGTGGCTCCAAGACCCTCATAAGGAAAGCTATGTAATTTGATGAGAAATGATTTATTAAAAAGAATCTTTCCTGACAAATTGTGTTCTCTGCAACATCTGTCATTTTCTTATCTCATTATAATGTTTGCATTTCATACAAACCATTATAGACAATGGATGTTTTGATGAGTAGATCCGCAATGCTGAATTATTTCTAAAACCAGGCTCTCTCTCTATTTTGGTTTAGATTTCTCCTACAGCAAGCCCTGAGCCAAGGATTTGGCTGCAAGTAACCTATTTGGGAGGTGATCCCAGGATACATGGTGAGGGCCTGGGAGTAAGACAGGAAAGGGATGAGTGCCACTGAAACAGATGTTAATGATCAGGCTATTTCTAAGGGCAACCAGACCTCATTCTTGCTGGAAACTCTCTGAGAAACTGTGGAACGTCTCTCAGAAATGTCGCACTTAAGGACAGGGATACTCAGTATGAATCCTATTTATCCATCAATACTTCTCTGTCATTGCTTGAGGGTCATCCCAGGGACATGAACTTTCAGGTATTTCCAGCCAGCCTCTCTCTGTGGGTTGTCTGCAGGAGACAGGTACCAACTATATTCTCTATGTGGAATAAGATGTGGTGAGGCAGAAGAAATAAGACTCTGGTCATTGTTCTTTCATAGAGATTTCAAGGCCCAGAGTCACTAGTTCTAACTTGAGTCCTAGCACCCAGGATTCCTGTGACTCTGAGACAGTTACAGAACCCTCCAAACTTTAGGCTTTCTCATCTGGACTAGGGTTTTGTCAGAAAATATCTGAAACTTAGAAATGAGCAAAAGGTTGACTAGATGTTCCTTCAGTGACCTGTTGGGATTGATTTTCTATTCAGTGGGCTATTTTTTTAAACCCTGGAGGGGCAGAGATTACTACAGATTTTGTTCTGTAGAGATGCAAAATAATTTATTTCCAGTTTTCTTTATTTTTTTGAGTATAGTTGATACATCATTTTACATTAGTTTCAAGTGTATAACACAGTGATTCAACTTCTCTATATGCTCTGCTCTGCTCACCATAACTGTAGCCACTACCATCTGTCACCATACCATACTATTACAATATCATTGACTATATTCCCTATGCTGTGCCCTTTATTCCTGTGACTTCTTCACTCCATAAGTGAAAGCCTATATCTCCCACTCTCTTTCATTCATTTTGCTTATCCCTTACCCTACCCCTCTGGCAACTGTCAGTTTGTTCTTTGCATTTATAGGTCTGATTCTGCTCTGTGTTTGTTCACTTGTTTTGTTTTTTAGGTTGCACATGTGAATGAAATTATATGGTATTTTTCTTTCTCAGTCTACTTATTTCACTTAGCATAATACCCTTTAGGTCTATCCATGTTGTTGCAAATGGCAAGTTCTCATACTCTTTTTATGGCTAAGTAATATTCCATTATATATCTGTATCTACATCTACATATAGATGGATTGATACAGATCTATCTATCTCATGTCTTCCTTATCCATTCCTCTATCTGTGGACACTCTTGTTCCTTCCGCATCTTTGCTATTGCAAATAATGCTGCAATAAGCATAGAAGTACATATATATTTTTGAAATTAGTGTTTTAATTTTTTAAGGTAAATATCCAATAGTGGAATTACTGGATCATATGGTGTTTCTATTTTTAACTTTTTAAGGAACTTCTATACTATTTTCCACAGTAGTTATGCCAATTTACATTCCCAACAGTGGATGAGGTTTTCCTTTTGTCCACATCTTCACCAATATTTGTTGTTTCTTGTAATTTAGCCATTCTGACATGTATGAGGTGATATCTCACTGTGGTTTTCATTTGCATTTCCATGAGGACTAGTAGTGTTGAGCATCTCTTCATGTATCTGTTGGTCATCTGTATGTCTTCCTTGGAAAAAATCTTATGCAACTCCTGTTCCCATTTTTAAATTGGATTATATGGTTGTTGTTGTTGTTTCTTCTTTTTTTGATGTTGAATATGTCTTCAGTTTTAAAATCTTGCTTTAACTTTGAAGCTCTCCTGTCTAAGCTAAAATAAGACTGGCTGTTTGTAAAACAGTTAAGTAAGCAGGGAGTGGGGCAGAGATGTGCCTTCCTCCAAGCTTCTTAAGAGATGCCAAGTATCCTGCCTAGCTCTCTGAGTGTTACAGGTGCTCTTTTAATGATCCCTAGACTCCTTCTTGTTCTTTCCCCCCTCCCCCAAACTCCTCCTTTATAGAAGAAAAATCTAGAAACAAAGACCCTCTCAAGTGAGAAAAAGAAAAGACTATTTATTCAGAAGTTGCTGTACAAAGGAGTCAGCCACCATCACTTGCATTTAGCAGAGACTGGAAGGCAGCAGAGGAGTGGAAAACTTTGAAGTGGAAAAAGAGAAGGCTTGGTTCAAGTGTGTACTGGTTGGAGGCTGTTGGCATGGGGAAACTAGAGAAGGGCAGGGCATCCTATGGGATTGATTTAGGGGAGCATATTTGGCTTTCGCTTTCTGATCCTAAGTTGGAAGCAAGCACAAATATTGAAGCGATCAGTTATTGATTAAATACTGACTGTTTTGGACCGATTCCTTTAGAAATTGTGGTTTGACTTCCTGGACTGGTTACTGCAGATTGCGGATTGGCGTTCTAGTTTTAGATATGATCTGGCCATTGTCCATTTGTTTATTCAGCCTCTGAAAACTGAGGTTTAAGTATATTAAGTTGCTTAAGGTCTCACACAGTGGCTAAGGTAAGATTCTGCATCTCCCATGAATTCTAGTCTTAACTTCACTATAAAGAGCTAAGGTTTCTTTGGCTAGGAAGTAACACAAATCCCTGAGGCCCAGACCAACTACCAGCTACTAGGAACAACCAGGAGGGCTTGGCAGTAGAGCTAGGGAGCAGCTTGTGAGAAATGTGAGAAATCCCAAGGCCTCACTGAAACTTCAAAGTGAGCAGTGAGGGCTGAAAACTAAGGGGTTGAATTTGGCAAAAGTCTTGGTATTTTTGTGACCTCTAAAACCCGAGGCTAGTGGAACCCATTACAATCAAGATTATATCTACATGTACCCTTGAATACCTCACACTGAACCAGCCATATTCCTTCTCAGGAATCTGCGAACAGCTCTTCAAATCAGAGCTTGGCTTTATCCCTTATCTGAGAACTGCATTACAAGCAGAACAAAAGTAGCTCTTGCAATGGGAACCGATCGAATGACTCTTTGATCAGTCATTCCAGTCACGTGAGCCTATCCCTAAACCAGAGATGGTAATGAAAGTAATTTAACATACATCTATAATTAATTTGTTACACTTTTCCTGCTGCTGGCAAATCATACTATTTTAGCAAAGTTCATGGAATTAATCTCCCAGAAGAGAGATGAGATGGAAAACCTTCAGAAATAAATGGTTTTGTTTACTCCCAAACATGTGAGTTTTAAGAGCCAATTTTGGCTACAGGTCAGGGTTAATTTAGTGTTTCAAATGTGTCTTTTAGAGAATTGTATAAAGTCAAAGACCTTCTTCCATACAGGAGATCTGCAGCATAAAAACCATTTTCCTTCTTGAATGATTTTAATGATCTAATAAAGGCAATAGATAATAATTTTTTTAAAAAACATGAAGAAAGTATAAAGATAAGTTAAAAAAGGATGTTACATTTATTTATTCAGTTGTGTGTAGAGAATAAAGAGTAAATGGTACATTCCTGATATAGATATTACTTAAGTGATTTAGATGACAAAGGTACATTCTCATTATGTTTAGAGGTGACCAAGATTTGGCCAGACTGCTAAGTAAGGTGGCCAACTCATCCTAGCTTGCCCAGAACTTTCCTAACTAGCAATGAAAGTCCTATGTCCTATAATCGGGCAAACTGGGATGATGGGTCAGATTGCAGAAGATCTGAGTTTAAATTGATTCAATTTTGAAAAATGATGAGTGATGTAATATGCACTTGAGTCAGAATGAGTCCTAAGCTGTGTCTTTAAGAATGGAAAATAGCTTTCCACAATATGAGATAAGGAAAAGTTGATGGAGAAATACAGGAACCAGAGATATCACAAACTGAAGAGTCACAGAATTGGAGATTTGAAAAAAAATCACTTAAGAGCAACCTCTTATTTCACATACAGCTAGCAATCCAAGATAAGGCAAGGCATGACTGAGATTCCTTGACACTCTTGTTTCTTTCATTCTACTGGATTTTTTGTTTGTTTTGAATAGTATCTGGAGTAGTGGTTCTCAAAGCACATTACTAGACCAGCAGCAACAGCACTACTTGGACACTAACTAGAAATACAAATTCTCAGGCCCCTGAGTTACTGCATCTGAACCTCTGAGGGAACAGCAAAAATCTGTTTTATTAAGCCCTCCAAGTGATTTTGATGTATGCTAAATGTTGAGACCCACTGATCAAGAACAATCTTCCCTAACATTTGCACATCATGGGATACATCATAAATGATCATTTTAAATACAGCACATGGGGCAAATGGATGAGGCCACTTGAGGTTGTATGAAGGGGCAAACATTGTCACTTTCTTAGCATGCCTGTAATCATGCATTCAGGGTTCATTTTTTCAGCAGACCAGATGAGAAGGGAGTAGAAGTCTACACTTGCCTTTTCTACATGTTTGTCACTCTTTCCCACCTGTTATATAAGCCAATAGCTAGTTACCAACAATGGACTCTTCCATGGTACTGATGCTATTCAAGATGCCACTAACAAGTGACTTCAAAATTGCTTTGCATAGACAAGTCATAACAATTAAGGTAACCTAAATAATAGATCTTTGCCTCTACCATGTTTCCATACCCAGACGCTCTAAATCCTAGGGCATCCTGTGGAACAGTGAAGGATGGACAAGTAGAACAGGTGAGTCCTTATTTTGAGCCATACTGCATTGTGTTTAATCTACTCTACTCTCTCTTATATTTTAGGGAAAAGGATTTGGTTTGTCATTTTTTTCAGCATTGAAAGGAGACTTTGTCCCAAGTGTCTGAGAGGGGGTATTTTACTCATGAACAAAGCTGGAACTTAATCCCAATAAGAGCCAAGACAGGAATCTGTCAATGAGTGTTCAGTGCCCCCAAAAAGCAGTAAATTGGGACAACAGTTCAATAGAATTATAAATTTCTTGTAAGTATCTCAGCTTCATGGAGAAATAAATGACTTGAATGAACTAATTTGTAATTCAGGGTGGATGATGTCAGTATAGTAAGCAATATATTTATAGGAGGAATTGTGTCAGAAAATGCTTACCCTTAATATAAAAATTTAAATAGACTCACATTGAAAAGTTCTGGAAATATATTTTAAATTTCAACAACCACTGCTGACTTTGTCCAGAGAGGCCCATGTTTATTTAGCACATGGCTTTGTAAAGATGTATGCACGTTAGCAACAAAACAGAAATTTTCCCCAATTTGAAGAATTTTTAGGACCATTTAAAATCCTTCAGCTATAAATCAAATTAGACAAATGTCTGTCTAATTAGGAACAACTCCAAAGCATTCTTTTCTTTTCAGAGCATCAAAACAGTATTTTCAAAGTCTCAATAGAGCACATGCATCTTCTAGTATGCTCATTGTTTTGTCATCTGATGTTAATTCAATTGTGGGATAACTTTACTTCCATAAATTTTGCTTTTTCAGAGAATGTTGGCATGGTAATTGCCTTTGAGTGGCTCTAACATTTAAAACTTTAAAGGTGTAAAAATGAATAAAGGAAAATAGTCATTTATAATGGAGTCAGGAAATCCTGAAGGGGGCACTCTCACATGTACCACTCATGGAAGCTTACTTTACATAACCTAACAGGAGGAAGGAAGATTTTCTCCTTGCCCAGCAAAAACCAAGCCACTGAGAATCACTGCAACTCAGCTAATGAAAAGTTTTTAAAAACGTCAACTCCTGCTCTCCTCTTGTGATGGACTTTTATTTCACATAGTCCCTCCCAATTGCCCTATTTCCTCTATAAAATAATATTCTGCTCTCTTCTTCCCTATCTATGCTTTGCCATAGTTTGCATGTTCTGAATCGCAGTTCCTCTGCTATTCTCAAACAAATATTGCTCATAAACTGGCTATTTTCAAGGTTGACAAAGTCAAAGAGGTATACAAGTACAAAGATATATTAATTTCCATAAAAATATTGAATTCCAAAGCTATGCTTATGTTTAATATATAGTGTTTAACCAACATTTTTTTAATAGGCTTAGTGTTCATAAAGGATAATTTTGGTAGGAATGTGGTTTTATTTAAACTTATTTAGATGTTAATAAGCCTATAGGACTTCAACAAAAATTTAACTTCAAATCTGTCTCCTGAAAAAAAAACAAAAAAAAAAAACAAAAAAAAAACCAAATCTGTCTCCTGGACAGTGTGGGTTGTGGAGAAGGAAGGATAGAGTATGAGGAAAAGAGAGAGATTGGGGGAGGGCCTCTCTACAATCAGTCTTTTCTTTCCAAATTCAAATACGTACAAGAGGATTTTTATTTAAAGTAATTTACAATAAGTTACGGACAACTTATCAGGGTTGCTCTCCTTTCAGAGAGAGACAGAGGGTAAAAGAGAAAGATCTTCAGTAAAAGAGGGAGGAAAAGTAACCAAAATGCCAACTTCTCAATTTTGCTCTGCATTTGAACTAGCTAGGTACACCCAAACTAGCATAAGGCATCCAATATTTTCACAAGACAGTTCATCTAAGTAAGATGGCAACTACAATTCTGAGAACAATGATGACTGTTTGATTTAATGCAATGTGATTGCATTAAATATTTACTGAGCACTTACTATGTACCAGGGAAAACACTACTTTACCATCCTATTTAAATCTTACAACTCTCCACAATATCCTTACTATTATTGGACTATTATTATTTCAACTAAGAAAATATAAGTTTTATAAGCTCTTTACATATTTTGGATGCTAACTCCTTATCAGATGTGTCATTTTTAAATATCTTCTCCCATTCTGTAGGTTGTCTTTTAGTTTTTTTATTGTTTCCTTTGCTGTGCAGAAGCTTTTTATTTTGATGAAGTCCAAAAGTTTATTTTTGCTTTTGTTTCCCTTGCCTCAGGAAACATTTCTAGTAAAAAGTTGCTATAGCCAATGTCAACACCAGAACAAACAGTCCAATTAAAAAATAGACAGAAGACATGAATAGATATTTTTTCAAAGAAGATCTGCAGATGGCCAAAAGACAAAAAGATGCTCAATATCACTCATCATCAGGTAAATACAAATCAAAACTACAATGAGGTATCACTTCACATCTGTCATAGTAAGTAAAATCAAGAACAACAGGTGTTGGTGAGGATGTGGAGAAAGGGGAATCCTGTTACACTGTTGGTAGAAATGCAAATTGATACAGGCACTCTGGAAAAATGTATGGAGTTTCCTCAAAAAGTTGAAAATAGAACTATCCCATAATTCAGCAATTTTACTACCAGGTATTTATCCAAAGAATACAGTTTCAAAGGGATATCAACCCTGATGTTTATAGCAGCATTATTAACAATAATCTTATTGTGGAAAGGGCCCAAATGCCTGTCAACTGATGAATGGATAAGGAAGAGATACTACACACACACACACACACACACACAATGGAATATTATTTACCATCAAAAAGAATGAAATCTTGCTATTTGCAACAATGTGGATGGAGCTAGAGTGCATTTCATTATGCTAAACAAAGTAAGTCAGAGAACGACAAATGCTGTATGATTTCACCCATATGTGGTATTTAAGGAACAAAACAAACAATCACAGGGCAAAAAAGAGAGAGGCAAACCAAGAAATAGACACTTAATGATAGAGAGCAAACTGATGGTTACCAGAGGGGAGTGAATGGGTAGGATGACTGAAATGGGGTATGGGTGAAATGGGGGATAGGGATTAAGGAGTACACTTGTTCTGATGAGCACTGGTTGGTATATGTAAGTGTTGAATCACTAAATTGCATATCTGAAACTAATTTTACACTGAATAGCAACCAACTGGAATTTAAATAAAAACTTAAAACTTAAAAGAAAAAAAACAGGAAACAGATTTAGAAGCAATAAATAACTCCAACACATAAGAAATAATTGGCAAAACTAGGAAATGACTTGGTGCTTTGAATGAATCGCTGCTCTACCCAAAAGCCAAGGCCTTCCCTTCCCAGGGCTGTGTCCTGCTCAGGGGGCATGAATTGACTGGCTGAGGTGTTAAGAGAAAATTTCAAAGGCCCACAGTTAACAGGAGTTAATTTGCTTTTGAGTCAGAACATACACCAAACTAGGAGGGGGTGGGTGTTTCCTCAAATGGGCAGGACTCTGCTCTCCTAAAAAATTCCAGACCCTAAAAAAAAAAAAAAAAAAAAAAAAAAAATTCCAGACCCTACTCATAAAGCCCTTGATTCAATCCAGAGCTTGTAGTTTGCTCTGCCCCTGGCCCTCTTCCAAGAAGCTGTTATTTACTGGTTCTTCAGGTCTGACCTAATTTGGAAATAGGCAGCATAGTTCCCTGAAATGGTGACCTCTGAGGTTGGTCTTCAAAGCACATTTTGCATCTCTCACAGATACATAGCACAGGTCTCTTGTTCACAGGTATTAGGATGATATTTTATCAGGAAAAGTAAAATAGAGAGTCAAAGCAATTTTCTAAAGCAGCTTAGGCAAAAACTCCACATGAACGATCCAGATGTCCTATAGCATTCTCATGAACCAAGTAATTGTCCAATTCTTGACTCTTCCACTCCTTGATGATTTTTTTTCAGCTGAATCCACAGAGAGAATTTATACCACTGGGGACAACTATCAACAAGCCAGGAGTAATATGGCTCTGAAAAGAAATTTCAGAGCCCAAATCCAGAAGAATCACTGTTGAGACCTGAACAAAGACAACCTCAAGTCCACTAGGCTATCATTAGATGTATTTTCTTTTTTCTTTTTTTATTTTTTAAAAGATTTTATTTATTCATGAGAGACAGAGAGAGAGAGAGAGAGAGAGAGAGAGAGAGGCAGAGACACAGGCAAAGGGAGAAGCAGGCTCCATGCAGGGAGCTTGACTTGGGACTCGGTCCTGGGTCTCCAGGATCACACCCTGGGCCAAAGGCGTCGCTAAACCGTTGAGCCACCAGGGCTACCCGATGTGTTTTCTTTTTGAAGGAGAATTCATCTCCTTTGAAGGAGGAGTCCTATTATCAGATGCAAGTTGTGAGCAGAAAATGTCTACCTTTCTTTCAATCTGAGTTCTCCTATCATCTAAGGATATCTCTATGCAGGGATATTTATCTATGCATCTAAGGATATTTTGCAGGGTAGGATGGAAAAGGAAAAAATAGCATACAATGCCTGATTCAAAGTTTATACTCCTTCCTCTGAATGAGGAATCCAATCCTTTTTCTCCTAAGTGTGCTGTTAAGAATAACTAATGATCATAAACCACCCAGACAACTTAGTGTGCAGCATAAGTGATGGATCCTATTTTTCTCTCATGCCTTTCTTTCCATTTTATATAGAGCACAGAGAGCCTGGATTTTATGTCTGTGCTCTGTTATATGATCCCCGTGGCTTTTTGCAAGTAACAAATGCCCCTCCTCAGCTAATACACACATCAAGCCCCACATGACTGTGTTCTATGGAGACATTTTATAGATGAGGTGACTGTATGTGATTGTACCTTCTGTTGTAATGACCTTGTAACTTTTGAATATGTGAAGAGCAAGCTAATGAGAGGCAGGCCTCAAAATGTATTTCTGCTCCATAAAAACAGCCACCAAGCACAAGAAAAATCCAGAACAGTTTTGAACTAGGTGTCTATCACTGTCAGAGTCAAGGCCTAGGTTTTTCCAGAATCCATTTGGAGGGAAAGAGAGCGCTGCTTGGGGCCAACTCCCTTGTTAAACAACAGACGAGTCTCAGAATATCATATAAACATAAATTCACTCAATCTTCTCTGTGGGGAAGTACAGGGAATAGAAAATGAGTCACAGAAGCTGTTTACTAAGGACCTACGTAAACAACCACCTGTGTAACCTCAGGGTTACAACCTTCACAGTACAAAGGAAAGATAATAGGATCCCTTTCCCAAATAGCTGACTGTGAATGGAAGCCCCAAAGGATGGATGAAACAGCTTTTTTAGCTCCCAGTTGTTTATTTCAAAATAGATTAAGGGTGCAGAAGAGATGGGGATCTGAAGTGTCTCTTTTATGCTATGAAACTTATCCCAGCTCTGTAGTAGGTATGGGGATTTCATTTAAATCTATACCATCCCTTCTGGTTTCAGCTTAGATATGTAAAGAATTTGGGAGTCAACATTCTCATTATTGCAATGGGAAAAATATGGACAAACTGGAAATCAAGGACTTTTGTTGGACCCATCAGAGTATTGAATTTGCAAGGCAACCGGTCACCCCCTATTATGAAGAGACAGCCTTCAACTATGAAGGGACATAGTCATGATCTGCTTATCTGGGGCAGAAGCTGCTGGAGCTATAAACTGGTGAGAACATTTAAATGAAACCTTTGAAGGATTTCTGGAGGCTGAAGTGTGGAGTAGGTTTAGAGTGAGAAACTCCTGGGTACCACAGTATTGGGAGACCCAGACAATTTTGTGGCTTCTATATCTAGAAATCTACCAGATTCTCATTGTGAAAACCTAAGAAAAATATCCTTGTGACTCTGGAGGAGTTAGAGGAAGAATAATTATTGTGGAGTTTGTCTGGAGCCTTCCACAGAACAAAGATCTGATGTCCAGGGGAAAAGACTTTGCCAGAATCTTACCTCAGGATCTTAGTTGTGATAAGAGCATTTCCCTCAGCTCTCTTTAGCTGACTGAAGTGAAAGATTTAAAGCATTTGTTATGGACTGAATGCATTTCCCCAAAATTCATATGTTGAAGTCTTAACTCTTAGCATGGCTATATTTGGAGATGGGGCCTTTAAGGAAATAATTATGGTTATTTGGTTAAATGATGTTATAAGCATGGCCTCTTGGTCTAATAGGATTAATGTCTTATAATAAGAGACATCAGAATGCCTTCCCTCTATCCTTCTCTACCACCTCCATGTGTATGCACCAGGAACAAACCATGTGAGGATGTACAGAGAAGATGGCCATCTGCAAACCAGAAAGAGAACCCTCACTAGAAGCCAAATTGGCTAGAATCTTGATCGTTTGAGTCTTTTTAGACTCAAGTTAAAAGAAAAGGGATGGCAAAAGATGTCCCAAACTAATATTAACCAAAAGAAAGCAGGAGTGGCTAAGTTAATTTCAGACAAGGCAGACTTGAAAGCAAGAAAGATTATCAGGGATAAAGAGGGGTATTATACGCACTTGTAAAAGGGACAATTCTCCAAAAATACATGGCAATCTGAAATGAATATGCATCTATGAAGAGAGCAACAAAATAAATGAGGCAAAACTAAGAGAACTCTGAGAAAAACAGACAAATCCACCATTGCAGTTGGATACTTCAACATCCCTCTGTCAGTAAGTGATAGATCAAGCAGGCAGAAAATCATGAGGATGTAGTTATTTGAACAGCACTTTCAATCACCTTGATCTAATTGATGTTTATAGAATAATCCATTCAACAACAAGCAGAATGTAAGTCTTTCTTACATTTACATGGAGCATTCATGAAGATAAACCACATCCTGGGGCATAAAACAAACCTTCACAAATTTAAAACAATAAAATTTATATAAAATATGTCCTCAGATAACAATGGAATTAAACTAGAAATCAAATCAATAATTTGAAAAAATTCCCCAAATATCTGAAAATTAAACAATGTGCTTTTAAATCAACTATACGTCAAAGAATTCTCAAGAGAAATTTGTAAAAATACTTTGAACTAAATGAAAATAAAAACTTATCAAAACGTGGGATACAATGAAAATAGTTCTTAGAAAGAAATTTATAGCATTAAGTGCACATAGTAGTAAGGAAGAGGACTCTAATATCAATAACCTAAAATTCTGCAATAGAAAACTAGACAAAGAAGTGCAGTTTAAATCTAAAGCAAGCCTAAGAAAAGAAATAATAAAAATCAGAGCAAAAACCAATAAGAGTGAAACATAAAACAATGAAGAAAATCCATGAAATCAAAAGCTAATTCTCTGAAAAAAATCAATAAAATTGATAAATGTCTAGCCAGGCTAACCAAGAAAAAAAGGATAGAAGACACAAATTATGACATCAGAGATGAAAAAAGATTCATCCCTATTGACTCCTTGGACATTTAAAAGATAATAAAGTAATGTTATGAACAAGTCTATGCCCACAAATTTGTTAACTTAGGTAAAACAGGCCAATTTCTTGAAAGATACAAATTACCAAAATGCACATGGATAAACAGATAACCAGAATAGCTCTATATCCATTTAAAAATTTGAATCAATAATTAACAGCCATCTAAAAATCAGAAAAATAGACCTCCAATGAGTTCACTAATTAATTCAAGCAAACATTTAAGGTAGAAATTATACCAATTATTCACAATCTTTTCCAGAAAACACAAGTGGAGGGAATATTTCAAAATTCTGAAATATTCGGAGTCTAGCACTGCCCTTATATCAAGATTAGATAGAGACATTAACCAAGAAAGGAAAACTATAGGCCAGTATCTATCATGAACAGATGCAAAAACCCTTGATAAAATATTAGCAAATAAAAAATATATTTATACACACTTATGTACAAAAATATCTGTATAAAAACTATACATCATGATCAAGTTGGATTTATTCTAGATATACAAGTCCAGTTCAACATTTAAAAGTCAATCAATCTAACCCACCCCATCAAGAGGCTAAAAAAGAGACCATATGATCATATCAATTGATGCTGAAAGAGCATTTGATAAAATTGAATATCAAGTCTCAGTAAACTAGGAATAGAGAGGAACTTTCTCAATTTAATCAAGAACATCTAGCAAAAATCTACAGCTAACATCAATCATATTTATGGTGAGAGACTAGATAATTCCCCTCTAAAATTGGGAATAAGACAGTTTTTTACTGCTCCTATTCAACATGATACCGGAAGTACTAGCTAGTTCTATAAGAAAAGAAAAAGAAATAAAATGTATACAAATTGGAAAGGAAGAAATAAAGTTGTCTTTATTTGCATATTGCATGATAATGTAGTTAGAAAATCTGAGAGAATAAACAAAAAATTAATGGAACTAGTAAGTGAGTTATAGTATAAAAGGTTAAGCAGGGAACCTGCTTCTTCCTCTGCCTCTGTCTCTGCCTCTCTCTGTCTCTCATGAATAAATAAATAAAATCTTTAAAAAAAAAGACCTCTGTTCTGCAAAAGACACTGTTAAGAGAATGAAAAGACAAGCAACACATTTGGGAGATATTTTCAAAATGTATATGAATATTGTATCTACAAAATACGATCATATGTTAAAACTTAACAATATGAAGAAACCCAATGAAAAAAGGAGCCAAAGATTTGAACTAAGCTTCACCAAAAGGATATAGGGATGGCAAATAAGTGCCACGTTGTACATTCCGATGAGAGATGAAATGATTACTTAGAGTCCAGTATCTTGGAACCAAGACAGGTCTGATGGGGCTACACCATCAGGCACCGCCAAGAAGCGCAGGTGCCAAGGTGAAGCCCTAAGTCTGGGTTGGCTCTTGGTTTTATTATTTTAGAATTTAAAGTATTTGGAAATAAGGAAGTAATCATGTGGAGGACAGCAGAGAACTGTGTAGGTGACTATCTACATGGGTCTCAGAGGAGTATTATCAAGGTGCTAAAGGGTTTGGGAGAACCAGCCTCAGCAGGCATGGCTATCTTATCCACCATCATTGCTGTTTTCACCATATCCTGTTTTCAGTATGGACCAATGGCAGGAATAATTGGCTTTTGCCACATGCCTAAAGCTGTTGCCATTTATGCATGTCCCTGTTCTTATTTCATTTACCCACTGATCTTCTACAAATAAGTATATGAAAAATATGTAAATGTCATTTGTCATTACAGATATGCAAATTAAAACAACAATGAGGGCAACCTTGGTGGCGCAGGGGTTTAGCGCTGCCTGTAGCCTGGGGTGTGATCCTGGAGACCGGGAATCAAGTCCCACAGCTCCCTGCATGGAGCCTGCTTGGAGTCGGGCTCCCTGCATGGAGCCTGCATGGAGTCGGGCTCCCTGCATGGAGCCTGCTTCTCCTTTTGCCTGTGTCTCTGCCTCTCTCTCTCTCTCTCTGAATAAATAAACAAATCTTAAAAAAATAAAAATAAAAATAAAAAAAATAAAACAACAATGAGCTACTACTACATACCTCTTAGAATGACTAAAATAAAAAAAAAAAAAAAAAAAAAGAAGATATCCATGGCTAGCAAAGGATGTGGAGCAACAGGTAGTCTCATTCACTGTTGGGGTGAACGTAAAAATGGTATAGCCACTTTGATAGAGTTTTGCAGTTTCTTACAAAGCTAAAATAGGCTTACTACATGTTCCAATATATTGCTTCTAGATATTTATTGAGCTAATAAGAAAATACATATCCATATAAAACCCAACATGTGAATGTTGATAGCCACTCTATAATCAGCACAAAATGAATGCAACCAAGTAGTCCCTCAATAGGTAAATAGATAAACTGTGATACATCCATACAATGGGATACTACTTGGTAAAAATGAATGAGCTATTACACCACTAGGCTTAGACCTGGAGAGAATTAGGTGTGTGTAGAATCTAATGCTTTAGAACTGGGTTGTCCAATATGATAGCCGCTCGCCACTGTGGTGGTCATTGCACCCTAAAACATGAGCAGCATGATTGAGGAACTGAATTTTAAATTTTATCTTATTCAAATTAATTTAAATATAAATATCCACGTTTCTAGTGGCATTAGGCATTCCAGCTTTTCTAAAACATCAAGCACTGCTCCCTGCCTCCCTACAATTTTCTCTAACCCAAAGTCCAGTGGCTTTCTCCTTTTCTTTCTATTATTATGAGGACCAATTTAGCTTTTCCTTTCTTAGTTTTTATTTGATGATCTGTCACAGTGGTAGGTGGGGATTTGGGACACGGAGAGTAAGGGTAAGTAGAAAAGCTGACTCAACAAAGACAGTACCCAATTTCTTTTTAGAGTTTTGGTTACTGCTCTAAACATTTTGTGTGGCTTACTTTATTTAATCTTCATAAAAATACTTTATCTAAGTACTACTATTATTTCCATTTTATAAATGCAGCATCTGATGCACAGAGAGCCTTCCAATAGTCATTCAACTAGGAAAGGCCAAAACTGGGCCAACTTCATGTTATAAGCCACTGCCATGGTGCCTCCTGGTATTGCTCTATTTTGTTCAGCCTAAGGACTTGAAGTGTCATTAATTTCCTTCCAATGCTTGAGAGCTTCTGGAATTTAGGCATTATTAATGATTAGTGCCTTTATTCAAATAAGTACCTCAGTTACCCCCTTACATCAGGGACCTCAGGGATTGGGGCATAAAACAGTAAAGGGTTAATATGAGCTGGAAAAACAACAGACATCCATATGCCTCAAACATTTGCATTGATCAGGTCATTCTCTAGGTCAAAAACCTTCAATGATTCCTCATAGTTTCTGCACCAAAAGCACACTAACCTTTGTGACCTTATTTTCTCCTTGGGTACCTCAGTCCTTTGTAACCCATTGATCACTGAGCTCTTTGTGCACCAGTCTTCTTGCTTTCTCAATGTGTAATTGAAGCATCTTTCCCACTGGGATGTAGGATGTTAACTCTATTCACCCATCCCAATCCTTCCTCTCCTTCTAAGGGTATGTAGTTACACCAACCCGGTAATGTTAGGCTGAGTGATTTTCTCCTTTCTATTCCCACTGCCACTGCCCTGGCTATGTCCACATTACCTAAACCACCACAGACTCCTAACTTCTTCCCTATCATCCATCTCCAACAATGCTTCCCACAGACGCTGGCTTGGTTTGCCTAGCACAGCTTA
This sequence comes from Canis lupus dingo, assembly GCF_003254725.2. NCBI lineage: Eukaryota > Metazoa > Chordata > Mammalia > Carnivora > Canidae > Canis > Canis lupus. The sequence goes on along the minus strand of NC_064262.1, from coordinate 24,589,098 downwards.
GCAGCTCAGATTCCCACCTTGTTTGCCCAAATCTTTTACCCTTTCCCTACTACACAGTAATAGTAAATGTTTCCTGACTCCCCTGATCCTTGGCCTTCTTGTGTTATCCCAAGTATACCAGTGTGTTTCCATCCCAGAGCCTGTGCACATACTCCTGGGATGCTCCATCTCCAGATGTTTGAGTGGCCAGCTCCTGTACTGCAGGTAAGCCTGTGTTCAAATGTCACCTATCTGAGAGGCCTCCCATGACCAGCCCACCTATTCTAGCTCTTCCTTTATTCTCTTCCCCTGTACTTGGCTTTAGTTCTCTTTGGAACCTTCATTATCACCTACCATTGTGTGTGTAGTTTTTGTTAGTCTCCATATTAGAATATTATACTGTGAGGGCTCACTTGTTATGTTTTATTCACTGCTTTTCCCAGCACCTAGAACCATGCTGAGGCACTCAATAAACATTTGTTAAACAAATGAGAAAATGTTAACTAGAAATCACAGTAGCTCTATTAACCAACCACACACCTGATTACATTGGACAGAAAACTAGGATGGCAAAATTTAACATTTATGAGTGGAAACAATCTCTAAGTTTTATTAGTATTGTTTCTCTAGAGTTGCATTTTCCAAATACCTGCACACTTAGTGGTGAAAAATGTGTCATGGGGACAACAAAGATGAATAAATACTGTTTTTCATATCCAGTTCATGAAGATTTACTATATGATAACCATATTAAAAGTTCTGAGCAGTCCTGCAATAAAGGAACTTGATTAATTTTATCTTAAAATTTCTTAAATAGGGACACCTGGGTTGCTCAGTGGTTGAGCGTCTGCCTTTAAGTCAGGGCCTGATTCCAGGGTCTAGGATTGAGTCCCACATTGGACTCCCTACATGGAGCCTGCTTCTCTCTCTGCTTATGTCTCTGCCTCTCTCTGTCTCTCATGAATAAATAAATAAAATCTTTAAAAAGTAATAAAATTTCTTAAGTATATATCAGTACAGAATCCCTTCTCCAAAGAGTCCTTTAGTAGGGGACTTGAGTCTTGAGTAGACTCAAGCTAGGATGGTCCCTTGTTATGCAATAATTCTACCCTACTTTTTTCTGATACGAACACTTTGCATCCTGACACAAGGGTAGGCAAACATATGACCCATGCTTGGCAAATTATATGCCTTATGATTTGGCTAAAGGGTGGGCACATGAACCAAGCCAGGCCAGTCAGAGCTTATCTCTAAGAATTAAAAGCTGGATCAAGAAAACAGACTTCTCTTGTCTCTCAGGCTGTGACTTTTAAATGTTCTCTTATACACTCCTTGCTACATGGAGAAAGCCTGTCTATGGCAGAAGAAAAACCATCACTCAGCAGAGACTTAGTTGTGAGATGGAGAGAAAAGGAAGAGGGAAAAGTGAATAACTGGGAATAAGAGGGATTCCCAGGATAATAGAGATAAATATGGGATTTAAGTGTCTAAGTCTAGTCATGCTTGACGCCAGATCTGACCCAACCTGATATTTAGATATGTAAGAAGATACATTCCCTATCCCACCTCCCCATTTTAGACTGACACATATCCAATACCATATTCTGCCAAATATGCTCTGGGAAATCCTGCCCCATCGCAACCTCAGCAATAAACCTGAGTTGTTGACCAGCCCACTAAAATTTTAAAGCACAAAAAATAACCATCCAACCAACAGGAGCAAATGGTACCCTTATCTCTGAATGATATACAGATTTTAGAATCATATTTAGGTTTTCCTGAATGAAGTCTATGAGGATCTAGCTTCAAGTCAGAGCAAGGTATTCAGACACAGTGTGATGTGGTGTAAGGACTAGAGTGAGCACGTTCAGATTTTGTAGCACACAATTCCAAGGGATGGGTGCCACAGCAGTCTTTGGAGGAAGCCTGGCAAACCTGGCTTTGTGAGTCCTCTATGCCTCTATTATCTTGCAACCAAGAAAGCAAGACACTTGTCCTATACGTCTTTATGTCCTCCAACAGTGTCTCAACAGAGAAGGGGCTTATTAATTCATGTTTGTGGGTTGAAAGAAACTCAGGCAGGGCCTGTTCTTTATTAACATGGTTATAGTCAAGGTTGACTTAAGGAATTCTTAATAAAATTTATTTTCAGCACATTACTTCATGAATGCTATCCTTGTAGATTCATATATATTCAGTGGTTGCTTTTGAGAAATCTAAAAATACCGTCCCTTGGCATTTGCCCTAGAACAGCGTGCTGCCTTGATGTAGCCATAACAGCCACACCATATGGGAGGAACCTGGGTACTTTCAAACAGACTCTTCTTTTAGGATCAAGTCTGCTGCTGTCGCTTGGGCTTGCAGCGTCCTGAACCTCTTTATTTAGGTACAGCATTCCAGGGCTATTATTTCATATGTAGGATTTTTAAATAGCCTGTAGTTTGGGCTTTTCACCACTAGAGTTCAATCTTCTCTTATCTATATGATTTCATAGAAGAAAAATAAAACAGTACCCCCCCACACACACACCCAAACAAAACAACACACAAAGAAAATTCCCAAAGTGCTTTCTCCAATTCAAATCTGACCTTTGGCTACCAAGAACTGACTTTATTAATGTGCCTTTTCTTTTTGACACACTTATTTTCCAATTGGTATTGTCATCAAGTATAAAATTCTTGAATGCCTTTGCTTTGTTACAAGTAATTTGTCAATGCTTGATAAATAATTTCTCTTTAGAGTCAGTGTGTTTATTTCTAAGTAAAATCTTTAGCTCTAATTACCTGGCTGATTTAAGGGAGAGGATGCTTTTTTTTCTGGTCAGGGGTACTTGGAGGTTCACAGCAGGGCAGTGAGAGCTACAGTAAACACACAGCTGCTCTGGATCTCAAAGTCGATCAGTCATTTTTTAAAGAAGTTTTCAAAAGACAACTTAGATTTCTCCATAAGCCTAGAGTTTCCAAGTTCGAAAACTACCACTTCTTTCCCTTCCTTTTTACCCATTGTCTTCAGATATATTTCTGATGAGACCAATATCAAGTATAAGAGTACAAACCCCAAACCTTGCTTCTTTTATAACCAGTGACTCCAAAACTTATCATATATGTCTGCAGCATCTCAATCAAGTAAATTTAAAAAGTGCAGTTTGATGAGATGCAGGCCAGTATATATCATCATTCTGCCTCTAAAGTCCTTACTCTTTGAAGTACCCTTTTGTATCACACATAGCACTTGAAGGATACCTTGGAATGCATTCATCTTTGCTGCATATAGATGTTTTCCTAGAAATTGGACCCAATTAACACATAGAAAACCACACTGCATTACATAATATCCATTCTTAGACAAAAGACTGAGGAAAAATTAAAAAATCTCATCTCATAAAGGAAACTTCATTTTATAAACAATCCAGACACATTTTACAAGTTAAGGTACAAATAGGTATGAGGTATATTTTCCTATTATTTGCTTTTTGAAGAGAGATGAGTGGTAGGGAAATAAATTCTATGAGAAAGAAAGAGAACATTGACAAGTGAGGCAGCAAAGACATAATTTTGTCACAATGATGCTAAGAGTAGAGTTAAAAATCCTAGAGCCTCTAAAATGATATTGTGCCAAAATAGGTACATATAATATGTGATATTTACTGTGTGCTTGGCATTTTATGTGGTTTATTTCATATCATCTTCATATCAGTCTCACGATTCAGGCTCTGCTTCTCAGTCCCATTTTACAAATAAACAGACTAATAAATATAATTTAATGAGGGCCATTCACCAGTAAATGGTGATGCTGGAGGTCAAACCAGGTGCCCACTTGGACAACGTGGTCAATAAAGGTTCTAAATTCACATGGTCTGAGCTTTTTGGAGTTACAGATTAGGAGAATAATAACAATTCTGATATAAATAGTGGCCATTCCCAGGCGGAAAAGCAAAATACTTGCAAGAAAAGATCAGCAGGAACTAGGTGATAATACAAAATTTGCTAGTACTGAACATTATCATCAACTAGCATGTGGCCACATGGACATCATACTCAAATAGTTGAAGCATGCAGGCTCCCATATCTCTAATAAGAGAAGGCATGATGATGTGGCAAGAACCTTTCTCAGTCACACGGGTTAAGGCTCTCATCACTTTTTAAAAGGAGTATCTTAAAATTGATCTTCAAAACTCACTGTATGGTATTTGTAGTTGTGAAAAATAATCAGGCTCAGATTGGCTCCATGATGAACGTTCTCATTCCATAGTAGGATTTGGTCAGTGCCATCTAACATTTTTGTTATCATTTTTAGATTCTGGATAAAGAATCACACCTTCCACAGAGTACTATTGCAAGTAGTTACTCAGGATGAGCTATGTACTCATTCATTCATCAACTATTTATTAAGAACCTACCACATGCCAGACACTAGGTATGAGAGCATGGAAGAAAACAAAACAAACAATAAATAAAAATCATTCTAGTCAAGGAGACAGAAATGAACAAATGAGCAGACATACAACATACATGATGGTGATAGTGTCACAGAAACAATAAAATTGGGGAGGGAGATAAGGAGCACTGTTTTGTTTGTCTTACAATTTTAAACAGTGTGGTCAAGGAAGAATAGTAGTTATAATAGTAATAACAGTAGTTCTTACCATTTCATTATTATAGGCATTAATGTAGCTAACATTTATTGAGTGCTTACTATGTTCCAGGCTCCTTTAATTCATATGGCATTTAATCATAAATCTCACAGATAAGGAAAAAGACCAAAAAAAAAAATCACACAACTTGTTCAAATCACACAGCTATTAAGAAAAAGATGCAGATATTCTGAGTCAGTGTTCAAGTTCTTAATCCCACCAGAATGCTTCTTTTTGGGTATCCTTACTATATTCTATAAATATCTACATAAGAGACAACACTGAGTGGACCCTGCCAACCTAATTTTCTAGTCCTGGTTTATTTCATCCATGGCAATATAAAGATTACTTGTTTATTTTCCAGTAGTAACTCTTTAAATATACTTGTTATATGGAATAGATTCAGTTAATTGGAATTATGGTTTATTTATATGTGTAGAATATGTATCTCCTCTACATTAAAATATTTATAGCAACTGAAAAAATTTAGTGCAAAACGGACTATTTGGAAGAATTATAAATTATAAATAGGTGAATTTTTAGTGGGCTGTGCATAGAAAAACAAACAAAAATAAATCAATTAATGATAAAAATCAAATAAGTTTCATTTGAAAGGGCAGGGGTGCAGGCAATATCGGGCATTTGAAATGAACTCATTACTACTATTAGAAATTGAGTTTGGCTATACATTTTCTTGCAGCTCATACAGACAATCACACTAGGTTACATAATATTCATTTTCCCTTTTTGGACAAAAGATGGCAGAAAAGTTTCCATGAGAGAAACTCTTTCTTGCAACTGAATTCTTTTAAAAGCTCATGGGCTTTTACTCTTAAGTAAAGAATATCTTCAACTTTGCAGGAGGCACAGACTCCTGCAAGAAAGATTTTTACCAAGCTTCTATAATAAATGAGAGCATAAATTAAATTGGCATTTCTGGGGGGAACCAACTGAGATAATATGATCCAGGTATTCTGTGTGCTGCATACCTAATTTAATAATGGGGTAAAGGATGGCAAATTGGATAGTTAACATTTCCATGGGTTCTTCCCCAAACTATCAATTACAGTAAGCCAAGTTTTGGCATGTGCTATATCAAAATCAGTCTCATGACTAGCAACATTTTTCTACGTTTAGTATAATCATTCTACATTTTATTCAGACAATTGCAACAACATATAGCCACACCGGTAGGATCGGGATGCACAGAACAAAGCTTATGTGTTCCCAATTTTATAAATAAAAATACCAAGTGTAAGCAAAGTGACAGAATCACAAAACTTCCATGAAATCAGCTCTACTGCTTATTGATAGAGAAAGGAAACAAGGAACAACTTTGGACACTGCTATAGCTCAGAGCAGGATCTCTTCTCAGATCCCAGTATAAGGAGAAGCGCTGTGACTTGCAGCTGACTGCTATTTCAGAACCAAGGACAGCAGCAGACATCCCTTCCACGAGGGGGCAGAGTGGTCATTGGAAATGTTTATCAGCTGAACCTGAGTCTCCAAATAGGCAGAAGACTAGTTCAATTTCCTTAGTCTCAGGGTGAGCAGCCAGGGGCCAAGAGCCCATATTTTCCCTAGATAATAACTTTGGACCCCTTTAAGTGTTTGTATAAGCATTCAGTGGACACCTCAGGTTTTGCAGTTGGTGTCCAGAGTGTCAAAAGGCTAGAAAAAGTACAAAATACCAAATAATAGAGCAGTTTTAGACAATTGTGGCTTGAAACTACTCCCAGCCCTGTACTAATATAGTTTGGTTTTGTATTTACCCGTTGACTCACAGTAATATATAGCCTTTCTAGGGAATTTTTGGAAGTAGCCTTAGCTAGGCTATTCAAAGATCAAGAAGAGGATGTTCTGGAAGAAGTATAACAAAAATTATTAAAAACATGGACTTCAGAGTCCAACAGATCTGGATGTAGACTTGATTCCTTCACTTACTCTCTCTGTGACTTTGGGAAAGTGAATACCTCTCTTTACCTCAATTTCCTCAACTATAAAATAGGAACAAAAATAATGCACTTTTTAGAGGATTGTTATGATGACTGAATAAGTCTCCAAAGTCCTCTGCTTGAGCCCAGCACACAATACTGAATAGATAATAACTACCATGATGATGATGATGATGATGATGATGATGATGATGATGATTCTGTTTGGTGAAGAAAAAGAAATAATAACCTCAATGTTGATTAATTTACAGTACTTAAAATAGTTTATACTTCTCAAATAAATGAAATGCATATAACTATTCATTGGTTCATTTACTCACTCGTTTATTTGCTAAGCATTTATTAAGCATCTACTGTGTGCCAGGCAAGGTGAATATGAAAGTTATAATTAAGAGAGATCACAAATATTCTGGCATGCGGTAAGGATTATGTCAGTCAAAACAATGACATACATCATTTATGTAGAAGGTTCAAAAGCTTGTATATGCTTTGTCATACTTAAAAAAAAAATTTCCTCCAAAGCAATGCATAGTGCTTTAGATAGTTTTTGCTCTGCCAGCCTGGATCTCTGAAAGAGAATGATGACAATGTGGAGGAGAGACTCTAGTTGACCTTTGATGGACATAAAATGTGCACAAAAAAGTCAACTGATCTTTAAGTCATTTAGATTTAGGGTCATTTATTACCTCAACATAAACCTAACCTATCTGTATGATGCAAAGCTGTTGCCTTAAAGCAACTGAGGAAGGGAGGAAGCAAACAGGTAAGCAACCCTCTAAGCTATAGTGTAAATGCTAATATAAGAACAAAATGTTATGGAGCAGAAGCCAAAGCTAACTTTGTGATATGATGTCAAGGAGACTTTTAAAAAGAAAGTGACATTTTCTTAGACTTGAAAGGGTAAGTATGACCCTTTTTTGTAGAGAAATACCCAGTGAGGGTACAATGTGGAACTCCACTCTTAGTAGAGGAGACACCATTTGAATAGACACAGTGAAGCCAAGGAAATGCAAGGCTTTGGGGAAGGGGAATGTTAATTATCTGTGCTGTAACACTGCAAGGGACATTGAGAAAGAGGGAAGGGATGGGCAGAGAGTAAATTTACATTTTAATAACCCAGTGATGATATCACACTAGATACCAACTCAGATGGCATATTGAATAATATTTTGCTTAAATTCTACTTTTGACTAATAGCCACAGACAAGAGGTATAAAAAACTATGAATTATGTAATTTGGTCAAAACAATGTTGGACTGGAAATCAGAAACTCTGGCTGCTAATATAGGCTGTATTACTCACTAGGGGACACTTGAACACATCCCTTATCTTCTCTAGATTTCAGTAACCTCATTAGTAAAGCCAGTGGCATGGCATAGATCATTACTGTTCCTTTCCAACATTAAAAGTATATGTTTTTAAAGCACATTTGAAAACTTAAGTGAAATTGTTGAACTTCTTGAAGGGGTTCCAATTTTCAAAAAAATAAGGCTATTGGCATGATTATAAATGGAGAGCTATTGGCTTGCTGTCACTAAAACCAACACAGACTGGATCACAGTCTGTGGCAGACCCTGTTGGGCTCCCAGCCATTTCTCCTTGGACATTACCATTGTAGCTCACCCTTAAATTACAATGGCCTGAGTGCCTCCTCTGGTGACTAGGACCTCACTGGATAGAATGGAAGTCCAGGGGATTAATGTCCTGTGGGAACAATCATCAAAAGGAGTGTTGTCATTTGGTATATAAAAGCCCAAGTTCCCTTCTGTTCAAGCGGAATAATCTGAGGCTGGAGACTATCAGAGTTTCTCAGCTGGATTAAGTTCCCGTAACTCACAATGATAACTGGTCTGGTAACACACATTTTATTTGCTGCCTCCCCTTTGCTGTATCACTCTTCACCCATCTACTTGGATTTTTTTGATTCATTACTTTTTAAAAAAAGATTTTATTTATTTATTTATTTATTTATTTATTTATTTATTTATTTATTTATGAGAGACACAGAGAATGAGAGAGAGAGAGAGAGGCAGAGACACAGGCAGAGGGAGAAGCGGGCTCCATGCAGGGAGCCTGATGTGGGACTTGATCCTGGGTCTCCAGGATCACACTCAGGGCTAAAGGTGGCACTAAATCACTAAGCCACTGGGGCTGCCCTTTGATTCACTTCTTAAATAAACCACCTGCACTTGAATCCTTGTCTCTGGATCTGCTTCAAAGGACGTCTAAGAAAAATGCTAGCACACACATGCCTGCACTTCTACACTCTTTTTTTATCAATTATTTTTCCAATTGGTATAAATTTACATTCCAGTCTTGGGTGCAAGTATAAACACATTTTAGTTAATTAAATCAGGCTCTGAACCCTAATTATTATTTGGACATCCCTGTTGCTTCCACTACCTCAGTAGACTGATGCAAACACGAAACCTTGGAGAAAGACTTCCTGCCTTTACCCACCTTGGTGGTCACTTAAATAAATGCTCATTATGACCTTCAGAATGACTCAAAGATGAGTAAGTAACACCACTCCCTTTTTTTTAAAATATTTATTTATTATTTATGATAGACATAGAGAGAGAGAGAGAGAGGCAGAGACACAGGAGGAGGGAGAAGCAGGCTCCATCCCGGGATCCCGACGTGGGACTCGATCCCGGGACTCCAGGATCGCGTCCTGGGCCAAAGGCAGGCGCTAAACCACTGAGCCACCCAGGGATCCCCACCACTCCCTTTTATGCCAAACAGAAGCATGGAAATTTTTGCAGTTGATCATAAATCATGGAACTTGGTGGCCATACCACTTCCTGGTCACTCTGGAAACCATTATTTTTTTCTTCTGTGGGAAGCCCTGTTCTGGTTCAGGGGACTCAACCTGGCCCCATGCTTCAATTTTCAATGCTTACATCCATTTCCTCTGACTTTGAAGTGATTCACCTCACTCTTCCATAAGGTCCAAAACAGGAAACTGTGTCCTTCAGTTTGAATGTATGAGTTTGTATTGAGTATGTTTTGTGTATGTGTGTGTGTGCATGTGTCCGAGAAAGACAGAGACAGGGAGAGGGTAACCTAATTCATCTGAAAACTCAATAATGTTTTCTTTTTCCTAGAGAGAAGAAAGAAAATATCTATCCTTCCTGATAGTCTACAGGTCCCCAAAAGTAAAGAAAGTAATCAGTGTCAGGTTGTCTGGCTGTTCATGCTGTTAAAATAACTCATCATATTAACCTCTAAAAGTTGATCCCTCTGGCAGGGATAGAGAGAAAAGACAGAGAAAAGGGGGTTATCTCCTCTTAGGACAGAACAAGAGCTTTCTAAATTGTGACTTTTTTTTTTTTTTTTTTTTTTTTGGTGAGAGAAGCTCAAATCTTCAAGGAGTAGCAATCCTTTAAACATTTAAATTGTAAGTAGGCTATCTATTTCTTTATATGGTGATCTTGGGGGAGAGAACCATGATACAGGAACAGTAGGTAATATGGACCAGGTACTTTTGATGGCTATGCCACTTTCTGATAATAATATACATATATTTTTAGTAGGTGTAACTAAGCTTCATATATTAACTCTAGTCACTGATATGGCCACTTTAATAAACACACTGGATACAGATTCCTTTCAGATGAAAGAGAAGAAGGCTTCTTAGGGGGGGAAAAAGAGTCTAATAAGGATCTTTCATTTTCAGTTAGTCAACCTGTTTTCTCTATGCTCTGTAATACATAGCTTCAATGCAGAACCAAAGGGCCACATATCTGAAAAAGGGTAAACTGATATACCCGAACACAGATAATCAGTTCTGTTCACCGGACCAGACTGCAAATGTCAGAGCCACAAATTTGATCTCTATCAAATGTATTCATTTCCAGCTGATCTCCGATCACATTTCCTATCAGTTCCCTAATGACCATCTTCCTAAAGCTTCCCAAGAGTTAACCAGTTATGTGTCTAGTTATCAATTCAAATATTACCACCAAAAACCCCCAACAAAACTGTTAAACAACAAATTCAGCTAAGGATGGAATGGAACAGGAAATAAGTGAGTAGCTAAAATATTTTTTATTGGAAGGATGAGGTTATAAGTGATTTACTCACTGGTTGGGCGATTCATGGGATTCTGCTGAGTTACTTATGAACATAATCTGATTCTAGTTGTTATGGCAACATACAAGAAAAAAGTAGAAAAAATTCACGATTAAATTTTTCTTGAAATGATCCAAAATATTAGCTGTTAAGTATGAGAATTCTGTAGAAAATGTTATTTAAACTCTTTCTCAGAGCTGCGACTGGGTTGCAAGGGATGTCTGCCTGCAGCTATTCGGGCAGTATAATCCCCTCCTGAGATGAGAGCAGAAAAGTGATGAACATTTGAAGAAAAATAGAAGTCTTGCTTTGCCCTCAGGACAGTTCTTTCCTACTCCCCCCTCTATTAATATGCAAGGCGTGAAACATTAAATGTCACATCCATGTCATACTCTAATGCCTATGCACTGAAGAATCAGAGTGTAGAATTCTTTGCCAACATGACTTGGGCTTAAAAAAAAAAATCCATTAACCAGAAGAAAAAAGGTCAAAAACATAATTCTTAGTTTTCCTTCAAATTTTCTACCAAAATGAGGACAAATTGGGAAAAAAAATTCCCAGGCTTTTAAGACACCATTTTCTCAATTTTCTAGTGGAAGATAGTGCCCTGAATAAAGAAGTCATGAAAAAGCATCAAACTCTCTTTTATCATTCCTGAATAAAAACTTATAGCTTCATCCAGGAAAGGAAACACATAAAACTTTTTAGGGAGAGAAGCCACTGTTGGATGTTCCTTTAAAATATTTTTTTATTGCTATTGTTTTTCAGAGGAGAGGACTGTTATTTTTCTCCCAACTATGCACTTGATGATGGTACTAAGAGAGAAAGAATGTGAACCACTGATTGTTATTTCTACTGCCAGCAAAACAGAACTCTGTCAATAATGGACCACCATTACCTAACTCTGCAGCTCTCTTGCACATGACTCTCGAATCTTTATTTCTTGCATTGATAGAACTCAATTGACTTTAGTGGCTGAGAGTTTATATGCGTATTTGAACAAGACTGATTTTCCCAATGGCTTGCCAAAGACTGTCTGTAACCATCAGCATTCCTGTCTGCAGGCTGCTAGGTGGAATTAATATGTACTTCTGTCCATTTCTTGGCAGCTATGAGTCATCAAGGTCACCCCAAAAACACTTCTAGTCTCACATATCAGTACATAGGCTTTGGTGTAAGTAGGATGCCAGAGTTGTCGGGTGCTGCTCTGTGCTCAGGGGATATGTAAGTACTCAGTTGTTCTGAATTTGTGGTAGAAGACATACCTTTTGGATTAGCTTTCCTCCGATCTGCTACTCTATAACTCATCTGTTTCATCCTTCTTAATGAGGAAAAAATTAACTTCTTAAATTCCACACTAGTGGTTTCCATTTTTCTCTGTGTATACATCACATGTTCAAATACAAGCGTCCCTGAAGTGAGCAATGACTTATTATAGGAGGACAATGTTCTGTGGCTTCAGGACATCTATCTGAGATTTTGCATTTTTTCTTGTGGTCACCCTCAGACCTTGTCTTCTTAAGTAAAACTATTTACTGCCCTGACTGATTGGAAATCAGGTCCTGGGAATGCAGTGGGGGAACAAACAGACACAGTCCCTGTCCTCATTTAGTCCATGTCCTGGGGATGGAGACAGGCGTTAGGCAGATAATTATGCAAACTATTTAGCTCTATCATAATAGATTGAGTGGAGAGAGACAAAACAAGCAACAAACAAATTTAAATACTATTATAGATAAATGTTTTCTCTCTTTCCTCTCCTTCATTTTTTCCTTTAAAGAGCTTGGGGGAAAGCGATCAGTATATTCTGTTCACATTACCAATCAGCAACTGTTAAATACCCTGACAACACCAGATGTCGACTCTGAAATGAAAGGCATCTGGTCTAGTGCAGGAGAAACAGCACGTGCAAGCATGGGCCCGGGCTCTAAAACGTGCTCTGAAACACCTTGTTGGGTTTCGGGGAATTTTAGGACAAAACTAGCAACTGGTGCTCCATCAGCCTGTGCCCTCTGGGGATTTCCTGTGGCTTCAAAGTGCTCCCAGAGACAGAAGTTTCTCTTGTTGCCTTTATCAACACAGGATGTTCACCAAAGCCAGCACTGTGCCCTTCTGACCACAGCACGGCTGCTGATTTTCTTGGTAAGGCAAAGAGCGGAAATGATATTTGAAGCCCTTGCCAACCACAAGAGGATTTGTGAAGCTTGGAGAGAAAAATAAGCAACTTTGAAGAGCCAGGGGAAAAAAGTACTGGGTAGAGAATCAGGAGACCCAACTTTTTGCCCTGGCTCCATTACTAAAAATTTGCTCAGAAATGGTGGGCAGTCCATTTTATATCTCCCTGGGCCTCCTCCATTAGTGAATGAGCTGGTTAGATCATCTCTAAGACAGGCAGGGTAATGAAGTAACAAGAGGATTTGGGGGAGAGGCAGATATGGATTTGCATCGCTGCTTTCCCATTTCACTAGATGAGTAACTTAGGAGGTTATTTAGTTCCTCAACATCTTGGTTTCCTCTTCTGAAAAATGGACATGATTATCCCTACTTCATAGGGCTGTTTTCAGGGTATGAGATTAAATAAAGTGCTTATCATAGTGCCTAGCTAAGTGCTAAGTGTTAGCTATTAAGCTTTTAAGAAAATTCATATAATTGCTTTGTAATTAAGGTAAATTAATACTTTTTAAGGTAAATCAATATTTATATAACATTTCATAAAAGAGGTACCTATAACAAGGATGCTGAAAAAGTCTATTTATGTTTGTAGTTATAAGGGGTGTGTGTGTGTGTGTAAATGTATGCATGGGTATACAAAAACACTTGTTTATTTAAGTACAATATAGTTTTCAATGCTTAAAGCATAACTGGAGGTAGGAGAGAAACATTCACAAATAAATAAAGGTCTAGAAATAAAATATGAACTTAGAGGGAAAATGGCAAGAACTATGGGATATCTACAGAACCATTTATACCTCACTATTATTTTCCTGGCTTCAGAAGAGTAGAAATTATACAAAACTTGGGTTTTGTCTAAAAAGGATTAATCACAGAAGTAGTAAAGGGCCTTTATTAGATAGCCAGGCTTGTAAAATAGTCTTCTGATCTATAATTAAAAACATTCTGAATGTGTGTAAAAGTATAAACCTTTCTTCAGAAAGCATATTGAGTCATGGAAAGATGGAAAATGAAATATTAAAACTTGTTTTAAATTACATTATGTGTTACCATTTATGAAATCTATAGTATGGGGGCTTTTGTCAAATAAGGATGCTCTGTTTGTGGTATCATCAGTTGTAAATAAAAACAAGTGTCTTGGAGATGTGTGTTGGTCTTTATATGCAGCAGAGAAGTTTGTTACTATTTGAAAATATTAAGATGGCATTATTTCCTCAACCAGTGGTCTTGGTTATGAAATTTGGTTGGTTCATGTCCTTTTCTATCTACTTTGAAACTTTAGTGATAAAAAGGTAGCATATGGATTTGATTTTCCAATAAATTGCAGCTTTGTTTATACATATTTTGCTCACATATGGTCAGTGAGTCCTTTCTCCTCCTGCATGTATACCACTGACAAACACAGCACAGGGCTGTTGATCAATCAAGCCAGGGGATTCTGAAAAGGCCAGTGCCATCCTGTACACCCCTTCCCTCTCCTTGCCTAATGGGCATCCCAATTCTGAAACACATTTCCACAAGGCCCCGGTAGATAATGCCCTGAACCACTGCCTAGGGGAACCTTCATCCCTGGTAAGCATGACTTCTCCAAGAAGCCTGATGGTCATTTTACTTCACATGCCATCTTTCACGAGATTTCATTTGCCATCCTGTGGGGATGTAACTACCTCACTGATGACCTCTACCTATCTCCCACCCCTGCCTTCAAAAAACCAAACCAAACCCAGAAATGATTTTCTTGAAAAGGTCACAATTACAGACTATTGCTCAGGACAGACTTTCTCTTTTCATTTAGCTTGTCCAAGAAAACCACATGGCTGACGCCCATATGTATAAGACAAGGAAAGACAGGAACTGAACTCCAAAGCATAAGCAATTGTCAGCTGTCCACTAATTACCATTACTGTTTGCAAGTGTGTAGTATGTTCCAGGTACTGGTAACTGTGCCCTTTGCACGGATTATTTTATTTAATCCCCTCAGGGATCCAGGAGGTGGGCACCATTATTCTGCTGGGGAATGAGGTTCAGAGAGATTAAGAGACTTGCCCATGGGAGCCTAGCTATGAATTGAAGGAAGGGGGATAGAAACCAGGAAGTTGTGCCAGTGAGGTCCATACCATTAGTCGCTCCGCAAGTTTTATAAGACACAGTTACATAAGCCACCAATCACTGGGTGATCATCCTGCATTGGAAGAATTTTCCTAATGATTGCAAGGCTAATGGAGTAGTACAACAGTGATTAAGAGAACAGGCTCTTCTTGAGTCAGAGTGCTCAGTGTCTGTTTCTTACTAAACCACTTCTTATCCGTATGGCTTTGGGTAAGGTACTTAACCTCTCTGACCTCAGTGTCCTACCATTCCAAAATGGAAAAACGATAGAAGCTTCTTCCAAGGATGTTCGTGAGGATTAAACATGATAAAACAGAGCACATACTTAGTATAGTGCCATGTGCCAGATGCTCAATAAACAAGACTGATTATCAAGTATTATTATTCAATAAAATCAGGATTCAATATTTGATTGTTTAAGCAGACATTGAGATATCTTTGTTTGGGCGCAGGCTGTGGAGAGGAGAGAGGGCAGTTGCTTGCAAGGACAGAAAAAGGCAAAGTTCTTGGAAAACAGGTGCTCGAGCCAGCAGCTTCAGCTGAACTCATCACACAGCTTCCAGCCCAGTGGAATTACTATGTTTTCACTTTCCTATTAAGGATTCACATCTGGATATAAAGTTCAAATGCAGACTTTGTCAGAACAAGGGCGCACAGGAGCTGCTTCCGCAGATATCTTGGCTGCTGCTCATGGTGCCCGGGTTTTATGTCTCTTGTTTTCCTCTGAATTATTTATCCTGAGCATCTGTGTTACATTATCTTTACGTAACGCCACAACAGAAATGGGAGAACGGATGCTCCCTTCTCGTTCACCCACTGACAGCAAGTGCATCCCGCAGCTTCCAGGTGTCTCTCCCTCCTTTATCCACTCACTTATCCAGCCATCTCCCTGTCAAGCAGGGCACATCCCTTCTCTTTGGAGGCTGAGTGAAGCCAGTCTCCAGTCAGCTCAGGGATGACAGACGGTCCCAGCTCTGCCTAAAGATAAGGCCAATCGATCTTTTCCAAGAGCTCCACAGCGGCTCTGATTGCCTAACCAGCTTGTACTGCAGACTGAATTTTGTTTTTCAGCCACTAAAATATAAATTCCTTCTGCATGCTTGCTAGAATCCCATGACCCAGCCTGAGCAGGAAACTTTTTGGAGACCATGACTATTTGACAAGCTAGTTCAGAGGGTCACATCTAGAGGTTTCTACAACAAGACTAAAAACACTAGTAACAATTAAACAACTATTATTTATTAGGCAGTTAATATATGCTAGGAACTAAGTCACATGCTTAGTGTGATTAATTCATTTAAATTATGCTACAGGGATCCCTGGGTGACTCAGCGGTTTAACGCCTGCCTTTGGCCCAGGGCGTGATCCTGGAGTCCCGGGATCGAGTCCCATGTCGGGCTCCCAGCATGGAGCCTGCTTCTCCCTCTGCCTGTCTCTGCCTCTCTCTCTCTCTCTCTGTGTCTATCATAAATAAATAAATAAATAAATAAATAAATAAATAAATAAATCTTAAAAAAAAATAAATTATGCTACAACTCCATGGGACAGGTATCTTATCTTCACTTTAAACAAATGGAAGAAAATGAGGCTCATGGAAGTGACTTGTCCACATTCACCATTGAGTAGGCAGCAGAGCTAAGATTCAACCCCAAATCTCAGACCATGCTCTTTCTTACTTTTGGATTAGTGTTTGCATACTATGTCTTTTGTCATCCTTTTAATTTTAACTGGTCTGTGTCTTTATATTTGAAATAATTTCCTTGTAAGCAGCATGTGGCTGAATCTCCAATTTAATCCCATTTAGTAATTTCTAAATTTCAATCAGAATGTTTAGGCCACTTAAATTTAATATGATTATCAATATGTTAAATTTTATTATTTATTTTCTATTCATCTGATGTGTTCTTTGTTCCATTTTTACTATTTCCTAGCCTTCTTTTGAATTGACTGTGGTTTATTTTATATCTTACTATTAGCTTATTAGCTCTTCCTCTTTACTTTTTATTGGTTGCTCTAGAACTGACAATATATATTTATCAGACTCTGCCTTCAAAAATATTATATTGCTTCATACATTTTAGCAGAAAATATCCATTTTTTTCTGTCTTTTATACTTTTTTTAAAAAAGATTTTATTTACTTATTCATGAGAGACACAGAGAGAGGCAGAGACACAGGAAGAGGGAGAATCAGGCTCCCTGAGGGGAGCCCGATGCGGGACTCTATCGCAGGTCTCTGGGATCATGACCTGAGCCAAAGGCAGACGCTCAGCCACTGAGCCACCCAGATGCCCCTGTCTTTATACTTTTATTATATATTTTACTTCTACGTAGTCTATAAACCCCATAACAGGTTATTCTATTTGTGTCAAGTATTCAAATACTCTTTTAAAACTTTAAAAAATAAGAAAAAACTTTTATATTTATCCACATATTTACCATTTTTTGTGTTCTTCCTTTCTTTTTTCAGTTCCACATTCCTACTTGGTATTATTTTCTTTTTGCCTGAAAGAACAACTTAAGGTTATAGTAAAAGACATGGGGTTCCATGGTCTGCCTGTGGCTATTCCTATGAAGCAATTGAATCCCATTGTCACCACCAGGGGTTACTGAGTGGCAGGTGAGGTGGACCAGGTAGAAGCAGACAGCTTAGCCACAGCTGCATGCACAGTCATAAACTGGAAACCTTGGCCAAAATCTAGGATGGATCCTGGAAAAAAGAGAAGGTGTCCATCAGAAAATCCAGTTCAGCATCTTTTGAGTTTTCTTGCCTGTGAACAGTCCTTCAGATGAGATTGAGCTCAACATTGCAACAACATTTTAGGAGTCTCTTTTAATGCCTTTTTGAGACAGTTGATTGAAAAGTGGAAGATGCTTCCAGCCAGCTGAGTCTTTACATTAGCTAGGGACCCAAAGAATGGGGATGTGTCTTCCATACAGAAACTACCGATCAGTACTCTAAGGACCAAAAACCAGTACAACCTTGGGAACACTGTTCAGTGGTGATCATAATGCATAGAAACTGGGTCTGGAGCCATGGCCTAGCTCCAAGAGCTAGTGATGATTATGATGGATAATAAGGATAAGTAACACTAAGGGAGGATCAGTTAGGTCAAGAAACAATCTAAGAGGTTTACCGGCAGATTCAGTTAATACTGATAACTGGGCTCAGCACCTCCTATGATTTGTGATTATTCCCACCTCCCTGCACAGAGAATTTAAATATCTTGTTCATGGTCATATAGCTATTAAGTGTTAGAAGTAGGATTTTAACCATGGAAGTTTGGCCTTAGAGTCCACACTTTTAAACACTACTATGGAATATTCCTAAGCAAGATGGAACTTCCCAGGTTGCCCAAAGCTGCTTTGCTTCCTTCTTCATATTCTCCAGCATCTTGAGTTTCTCTTCCTACTGACTTCCAGGAAGTAGTGTTTCACTTGGTTCCACTTGGTCTAAAAAAAGATCTCATCTACTTGGAGGGACAGGAAGTCCACCAAGGCTCAATGCTTCAAGGTCTTAGTTTTGGGTTCTCCATGTTGGTCAAGACTTTTGAGATCTCTTTTCATGGGCGTGTGTAGGAAGGACATATGTATATGGAAGTTCATGTTTCTTTTGTTTTCCCACCACACAGGCCACGAAGCTGCAGGCTGTAGAAACTTCTGGTCCAGCTAAGCTTTCAGTGCTCCAGTAGCTAAGCCCTTAAAATGAGAGATACTTGTAGTTTAAGACTTATCAAAATAGGCACAACTTGTAGAAATTGAGTTTCTGCAGAAAGCAGAAATCACAAAAAGACATGGCTCCTAGGGATGTGGAACCTAAATTAAACAGGCCATAATTTTAATTGACGTAGCATTCGTAGAGCAGAGGCCTGGGGTATTATCCTTAAAAAAGATTTCCCTGATAGTAGCTGAGTGGTCCTAGAGGACCCTTGAATCATTACATGCAGAAGCAGAGGCTAATGTGTCTAGAGATGGAGTACCTTTACACAAATAGGGCAGAGATCCCAGACCTTGATGATATAAAGCTTACAGCTGCAACTTATCTAGAACCGGTCCTGGGGAAGTCTTGGGGTTTGAACTGTGGAGGCTAGGGCCAAGACTTGCTTCCAGAGAGGGCATGAAATGTCCTACATGAAAAGAAAAAAGGGATGCTAAGATCCCACTTTCCTTTGGTTGCTAAACGTCTTCTTTCTCCATGGGGACTGCCTGCAGCTCAACCCAGTGATATCCCAATTAGGGGCACCTGGGTGGCTCAGTGGTTGAGTGTCTGCCTTTGGATCAGGTTGTAATCCTGGGGTCCTGGGATCAAGTCCTGCATCAGGCTCCCTGCAGGGAGCCTGCTTCTTCCTCTGCCTCTCTCTCTGTGTTTCTCATGAATAAATAAATAAAATCTGAAAGAAAGAAAGAAGAAAGAAGAAAGGAAAGAAAGAAAGAAAGAAAGAAAGAAAGAAAGAAAGAAAGAAAGAAAGAAAGAAAGAAAAAATCTCACCACCCACAACACTCTGCCTGTAATATCAAATGAAAAGGTGATCTTTGAGGTGACTGGAATGGCATAGGGAGTTCATGGGGAAGGAGAAAAGGTGTGCCATCTGGCACACTGTTAATATGGGCAATTCTGCTGCTCCTTAGCCAGTATCTTTATTCCAAGATCTCTGTCCAAGGCATCATATGCTGAATTAGGATTCTATAAAATTTTCCAACAGGGAGGAAATACAACCTACAGATAAGCAGCTATCTGAACTTGGGCACAAGGGCCAGCACTTGTCATTAACCAACCACCTTACTACCTATGATTCATACACCTTTCTGAGACGATGGGAAAGGAGAAGGCAGAAAAAATGGGATAATGTTTATTCTGCCGTTGTTAGCCTCACGAGACCATCTGATGCTCCTACGTTATATTTTTTAAATTTGGTTTCTGTTACTCTGATGTAATCTTACCTCTTACAACAAGAATTTTTTTTTTTAATGGATGATACATGATGTAGGATTTGAATAATCATGATTGGTGACCAAGGGATCCCTAGGTGGCGCAGCGGTTTGGCGCCTGCCTTTGGCCTAGGGCGTGATCCTGGAGACCCAGGATCGAATCCCACATCGGGCTCCCGGTGCATGGAGCCTGCTTCTCCCTCTGCCTGTGTCTCTGCCTCTCTCTCTCTCTCTCTCTCTCTCTCTCTGTGACTATCATAAATTAAAAAAAAAAAAATCTTAAAAAAAAAAAATCATGATTGGTGACCAAGATCAATAAGAGTCACCAGTAGAGCCCCTTGACTTAGATAAGAAGGGCCCCAGCTCTGTGGCACTTGCTTTAGAGACCTTGCATACCAAAACACTAAAAAATAATTTTTTAAAGAACACATGAGCCTTTTGCCACTCAGGATCCAGCCTAATGCACCAAGGCAGCATCGTCCATTAACTTTAACCCTCTACTCTTGTGGCTCAGCCTGTTGGGTTTGGGGAAAGGCTTCTTCACACCCACTGTGGACTCAAAACAAAAAGTGGTTACTTCCAAATATTGTCAAGACGTGTGGGTAGTAGCTATGGAATGTGGAGAGGTTTTGTGAGGTAGAACTTAATTAAAATAAAAGGAAATTTAACTCATAGAAATCTTTCTGTCAGATGGTGAGAATAAACAGATTATTCCCTCCAAAAGTACCATTTTCCATTAGGGTTGAATGTCCATTTTTCTGAATATTCTTGATTTTTCCAACTTACAGTTTTAGAGATATACACAAATTAGTATGGTATTCACAGCAATTGCATGTGGCAGGTGAAGAATATTGTACAATATTAAGTTATCTATACTATTCCTAAATGTTTAAGTATGTTGGTCTACTCCAGATACATCACCCATGAACTGTGTCACTGATGCTTTATGTTGCCAACTAGGTGGGTATTGAAACCTAATATTGCAAACAGTATTATTTTTATAAATAGAGACTAGATAATTTGATTGAAATAAAACATAGTAAAACTTTGGTTTTTAAAAATAATTGAGTTGCAATTTATCATTTTAATCAATATTTGGCTCCTAATTTTAACAAATACTTCTGGATAATTAAGAAAAATAACTTTTTGCATGCATTTGAAAATTACTTTTAGTCCATTTTTTTAATATTTAATTTAATTTGCATTCCTGATTAAGTATATTAAAAATATAAGCAGATTGCATGATATTGCATTTTTGATCCTTTAGATGACTGTCAACAGAATATAAGTGAAAATGATGATTATAAAATATAATTAATAATTCTGCTGAAATGAAGGCCAGAAAAATAACGCTTGCAATAAATATGTGATCATTTAAGAACTGTCCTTATTTTATTACTCCTTTAAACATCAACCATCTTAATAACAGACCACCCAGAACAGCACTCAATATTAATTAAACTATAAGTCATATGAAAGATACACATATTTTTGAATTTGCATAATGAAGACTTATTTGCCAAGGTAGGAAAATAGATTACATTTTATTTAAGAGTTTGTTAGACTGATTTATAACTTTTAAACATTTAAAGTACTCTATGTGGGCTTCCATTTATTCTCTTGTCCCACACCCCACAAATATTAGGGTCACAAATGAGGAGAACAAGAATTCTTCCAAACTCACAATTTGTGACACATGTCTCTTGAGAAGTGACCGTGATCACCCTCTGAAACAACTATTTGCAGTGCTGTCCCCTACACTCACCCTTAGGCAAAAGCTTTTAACTTTATATCAGTAGTGCCATTTTTATAGTCAAAAAGTTGTAGACCTTGATCTACATATCATTTAACCTTGACAAATTCAAAGGAATTTAGTTTTTGCAACTAACACTAGAGAATCCAGTTCACACACCTTGAAAAGCCTCAAGGATCTATTCGGCTGCTGCCTTCCTCAGACCAAACACGATTTCTATCCCCTTCTCCTCATTTTCCACTCTGGACCTTTGTCTTTCTTGGCCTCCTCTTAACATCAACATTTCCCTGCTCTGTCTGCCATTCCTCCCAGGTTTGCTCTCAGCCTGGCATGAAGGCTTCCCTGTGTCCTGAGTGATCTCTTTGAGTCTCCTGCTATGGGAAGGAGCAAGCACAGACCCTTCTCTTGGAACAGAAAGGCACTGATAACTCCAGTCTCAAGGAAGTAAGTGCCCAAAGGCATGAGGTGAATTGTACAGATATGAGCTTCTTTTGCTGTAAGATGACTGTTGAGGACAGAGGTGTGAAGAATCCCAATTATGTGTACTTCCTTGGGATAAGTTACTGGGGTAACAATAATAAAACAGTTTGGAATTATGTAAAAGCTGGATAATTTATATATGATGTTTATTATTCTCTTTTTTTTAAATTTAAATTTTGTTAGTTAACATACAGTGCAATATCAGTTTCTGGAGTAGAATTCAGTGATTCATCACTTACATACAATATCCAATGCTCCTCACAACAAGTGTCCTCTTTAGTACCCATCCCCCATCTAACCCATCCCCCACCCACATCCCTCCATCAGCCCTCAGTTTGTTGTTCTCTGTCATGTTTGTGGCTTGTTTCCCTCTATCCCATTTCCTTTTCCCCCCTTCCCATATGTTTATCCATTTATTTTTGCTGTAGTTTTTCCTCAATCCATTTCAGGCAAGTAAGGGGTTTTTTTTTTTTTTTTTTTTTTTTTTTTTTTCTTATGCTGAGGAATTTTGCAGGGCCAAATAAGAAATGGCAGAAAGATGACTCTTTTCCCTTTCTCTTTTGAAAGTTTGAGCTCATGGAAAATAAGATGTTAGGTATTTCTAGGGAGGGTGAGGGTGAAATAGCAGTTTTTGAGGACAGCAAGAAAAGAAGAGTTTTGGTTTCTTTTGTTTTTGTTTTTTTCCCAATCCCTAGACTGGGATGGAAGCTAGAAGGCCCCATGAGCAAAGGCACCGCATGCCTTGCCGCATGACAGTTTCTTACAGACAGCCCCAGAGCCTTTGAGGCATGACGTTCAGTTCACTTATCATCAGGTACCCTTAACAGAACTGAATCCTAACTTTGGGATTGCCATTCTTGCCTGTGTCCCCCAAATATGACAGCATAATTGTTGGTTTTAAGTGACTTTATGAGTATAGACAAATACTCTGAGAATCTAAGAAGTTCTAATAAAGATAGGACTGAAATTCCACTCCAGTAGAATGATGGCTTATGGTTAAATATAATTTTTTTTGTTTTTATTTTTTTTTAGAAATTTAATTTTGGAATACCTTTAGATTTACAGAAAAATTACAAAGATAATATAGAGAGTGCCCATATATACCCTATCCAGTTTCCATTTTGCTGCCATCTTACATTACAATGGAACATTTGTCCAAACTAAGAAATAGACATTGGTACACCACTGTTACTGAACTCCAAACTTAATCTAGATTTCACCAGTTGTCCCACTAATATCTTCTTTCTGTTCCAGGACCCAACTCAAGGTACCGCATTGCATTTGTTTTCATGTCTTCTCCATCTCCTCTGATCCATGAGAGTTTCTCAGTTTTCATGACCTTGACAGTCTTGAGGAGTGCTGGTCAGGTATTTTGTAGGAAGTCCTCCAGTGGGGCTTTTCTAACGTTTTTCTTATGATTAGATTGGGATTATGGGCTTTTGGAACAAATACCACAGAAGGCAAGTGCCCTTCTCATCACATCGTATCAGGGGTGTAAAGTTCTTTTTTTTTTTTTTTTAAATAAAGAAAATGGACACTTCTTACACATTAGAATTTGTAGATGAAGATTCATATGGATTTGTAGATGAAGATTCATTGCTATTTATACATTCAGATATAAAAGGAGTTTAGATCACCACCTAAGAGAATCATTATTTTAATTATTACAATCGAAGAAGAATTTAACAGCTCCTGCAGTTCTTCTAGGATGGTAAACATTTTCATCAAAGCTCTGAACAGACCTTTTTATGTGTTCCACTGTGATTCTGAGACTATTTAGATAGGATTTCTTAAGTATTTGAGGAAGCCTGCTGAAATCTTGTCAAAAACAACTTCCTTACTTTCTATACTATTAATGGCTCTTATGGCCAAATAAAATCAGTTTTATCTAAGTCTTCAGGAAAAAGGAAAAAAAAAGTATATAAACCACAAACATACCATGCATCAGAGGCTCAAACCATCATTCTCTCTTTGTAGTTTTTAGGATACAGGAACTTGTTCATAATAACATAGGAGTTCTAATTGTGTGGAAAAAAATTTAAGATTCATTATGAAAGCCATGAGAAGGACACTAACCAAGGTTATTAAAAAAACAATTATTCCTTACCTCCTTTTCACTACAACTTTCAGCCCTCAGCATCATCCAGGTCACCATGCAGGCATTAATCAAAATGTTTCCTTTAGTGTTGCTAGAAATTCTGACCCATGGAAAATGATTTATGGTCCCTTCCCAGAGATCAGATGTCTGTCTCTTAGAGAAGATGAACATGTGACCAGGGCAGAGAGCATTCACAAGGCTAAGCAACTGTTCAGCAACAGGTGCACATCTGTTCGCATCAGGATGACACCCCACCTTTGTCACACTTCCTTACTATTATAAAAGAGTTCCTATGTGTTGACATATGTCTCTTTCAATGGATGTATAGAAATCTAGGGAATTTACAGAACAGGTGTTAGCTTAATTATTATTTCAAATAGTAGTATTCTGCTCACAAGAAATGCTAGGACTGATAGTGTTCAAGCAAACAAGTTTTGGTGTGTAATAATAGAGTCAGAGTGAGAAAGAAGGTTAAAAAGGCTGCAATTACTCATAGTTCAGGGTGTCCCACAGAACAGTGATTCAGTATACTCTTGGTCAGTTTGGCAGCAAGGATATCATCTTTTGTATTTCTCTGCCAAACGAACACTGAAGTATCACCCTGCTCTCTCCTCCACTGGGAGTCAGAACTTTGTTTACCCTCTGGTGGAGTCTCTTCCAATAATATCTTTTCCACTGCTTATCTTTTTATTCACAAGGAATAGTTTGATAGTAATTTAAAGGAGAATAAAGTAAGGGATGTGTGCCATGGTTAAAACACTCAGTGAAACATCAAAATGCAAGATACATTGCAGTGTCAGGTCAATGGGTGGAAGAGCTTGGGTAGAGCTATGTAGACAAGAAATCTTAAGAACAGGGAGGAGAAATTCTGAAAGATATATGTACCCCTATGTTTATTGCAGCATTATTTACAATAAACAAAAATGGAAGTAACCCAAGTATTCACTGAAAGAAGAATGGATATACAATGGACTATCACCCAGTCATAAAAAAAGAATGAGATCTTGCCCTTTGTGACAATATGAATGTACCTAGAGGGCATTATGCTAAGTGAAATAAGACAGAAAGAGAAAGACAAACACTGTACAATTTATGTGGAAACTGAATAACAAAACAAATGAACAAACAAAAAAAGACAAACAGACTCTTGAATACAGAGAACAAACTGATGGTTGCCAGGGGTGGGGGGGGAGTGGGCAAAATAGATGAAGGGGACTAAGAGGTACAAGCTTCCAATCATAAATAAGTCATGGAGATGGAAAGTACAGCATAGGGAATATAGCTGATAATATCACAATAAGTTGTAGGGTGATAAAGATGGTGACTAACATTGATTCATCAATGTTACATATCTGAAATTAATGTAACATTGTATATCAATTACACTTCAATAAAAAAAAAACAGAGAGCAGACAATATACGCAAATCAACTCCAAATCGTGTGCTGATTTCAGATGATTAATTAGTTGCTTATTTCAATGAATGCAAATCCTATGCTAAATGAAGTTGGCTTATACTAATGAGCCTGCTGGGTGTAATTAAAGTCGAGTCACTAACACAAAGATAAAATGAAATGCAAGTTTGATTTTGTTTTCCAAAGAAGTGGAAGGAATTGTACGGTTCAAGCTCGGGTGCAAGTTAGAGTTGTTCCTAGTAACACTTTCATCAACATGGGTCAGTGGAACCAGAATGGAACATGTATGTGATATAAGCGATGTAGTCCAAAAAAATCTCCTGGAAGGCAAGATCACTATATGTTGGGATCACTGATTTCCTCTTCACTAACTATGCAACTGTGGGGGTTTTCAGGACTACTCCCTACAGTTAAGGAGATAGGAAAAGTGTCAAAACCAAAGTCATTCTCCCAAGTTCCTCTTTTTTTATTAAAAACTTATATTAGGGATCCCTGGGTGGCGCAGCGGTTTAGCGCCTGCCTTTGGCCTGGGGCGCGATCCTGGAGACCCGGGATCGAATCCCACGTCAGGCTCCCGGTGCATGGAGCCTGCTTCTCCCTCTGCCTGTGTCTCTGCCTCTCTCTCTCTCTCACTGTGTGCCTATCATAAATAAATAAAAATTTAAAAAAAAAAAAAAACTTATATTATGCTGTTCAAAGAAAGAGAAATGACAAGCTGATCAGAGAAAGGTAAGGTGACCTCATTGTGGTGGTAAGATATTTATTTTCAACTGAAGGTATGATACTTATGGCAAGTTTTACATCATAATTACCAGGAGTCAGTTTCTATGCTAAAATGCTTTATGTAAATATATTATCTTTTAATCCTTTCAGCAATCAACAAGGAGAAAACTATCTTTACAAACTATTTTACAGACAGGTAAATCAAGGTCATGCCTATGGTCATAGAGTAAATGTTAAAGTCAGGATTCAAATCCAGACAGTCTGATGCTTACAACGCTCATGTTTACTATGTATCCTTCCTCCTTTCCTTCTCTGTCCTGGAGAAGGCTATAGAGCTAAAATGTACGAGATAAACCAAGACTGAAATCACTAGAGGAAAAGAAAAATCAAAAATCATAAGGAAAATCCTGAAATAACTAGGTACTATAACATTGGGCCATAAAATAACTGGCCAGCAATGGGTAGTAAGTACTTGATCTTATTCAAGTGTTGAAACCAATCATTCTGCTTAATGATACTTGCAAATTTGGTCCCCATTTTCTTGTAATAATAACTTACCTCCCGATCAACCATGCTAGGCACTCAGGCCCAACTTTGGTTATAGAAATATCAGAGCATTAACTTTAAGAGCTACTGGAACTACTGCTAAGCCTGAACAAAAATAAAAATGAGAAGGATAAAAAGCTGGGAGGGGGGGAAGTGTACTGCTCTTTCTTCTATCTCCCTTGGAATTTATTAATTCTTATCCTCTCTCTAGAATCATGGTTTCTTTGCCTACATTCAGGCTGATTTGGCCTTACCACTTTCACCTTCTGCCTGGACAGCAGAAAGTTTCCTGAAACCTCAGCTTTCATCTATCATCCATTTACCTACTGTTAAGTGAGGCCATATAAATGATATGAATCTCATTACACCATGGAGTGTTCAATTAGAAAACCCCCACACCATATATAGAGCTTTATTCATTTCTAACTCAAGTGAGAGTAAATAGAACAGTCTGCTTGTCAGATTTTCAGGGCCAAAAGAATGTGTACAGTGACAAAATACACATTTAGCACTGTCATGGCTATGGAGTGCCCCATTCTGAAATCCTTGTTCTTGAATTAGAGCCGAAAACAGCAGAGTTGGCCAAAGGCCTCTTTTATATACCTTCAGATTTATCATGACATTCACGTGTATGTCATCTGTTCCCAGAGCTACTCACAGACAGTGTCCGCAGTAGGCAGGGCTTCTTGTCCTGGGCTATTTCTGTCTCTGTGGAACTCTCTCAATGCATGACCTTTGCTTGGAGACCCACCATCGGCTAGGACAAGAGCTACAGTTGTAGGTTCTTCCTACCCAGGGTCCCTTTCTTTCCCTTTCTCTTTTTACAGACCCATAGAGCAGTTTGAAGCTTCCCTTCACCTAGTCCTGCTCAAATCTTCCTTTATCCTTCATGGGCATTTCCCCCTAGTAAATCTCTCATATCTTTAAATCCCAACTTGGTATGTGGCTTTCAGAGGACCTGAGTGTAAATTACCATCAACTCCTCACATTTTATATATATAAATATATATATATATATATATATATATATATATATATATATATATATATATATCACAATCATGTATATGTATGCATGTTTGGCCAATTTTCAAAGCTGGGCCCTACAATAATTTTGGGTGTGGTACATCTTCACATGTATGACTTGCAGATTTAAGATATGATGTTCCACACTTGCTCTGAAATCTAAATGCCTGTATCCAGTTGTTTAACTGACATCTTTACTTGCTACACGTAAACTTACCATTTCACGTCCAACAACTATTTCCCTTGCTCACTTGACATCAGACACCCTAGTTGTCTTGATGTCACATCAAATGCCAGAAATGTTTCTACTCTGGTTTTTTTGCATTTGCTGTTCTTACTGCCTGGAGTGGTCTCCCCTCAGATACGGCTTGCTTCTCTTCTTCATTCAGACACTGCTTCAATACCACCTTCTGCAAGAAGCTTCTCCTAACCACCCTAACTATAAAAGTCCCTCTCCCCCACCATTACTTGACTCTCCCCCTCCTCTGACTCTGTTCTGTTTACTTCATAGTACTTATAACTGATATTTCTTTTCTAGAAAGAAAGGGCAGAAAGAATTGAAATTAGGGAAAAAGAAAAAGGAAATGAGACAAAAATGAAAGGAAAACTAAACTGTGTTCTTAATTTTATCATACCTGTTTTGGCTTATTTAGTCAATTGTGCATCTTTAATGGATTGTTTGAATAAATGATGTTTGTACCAATTAAAAATTAAGTATTTAGGAGACTCAGGAGATAGTACCTATCTACGTGTCTTCATAAAAAAGGGTGAGAATAGAGATATTGCCAAACTGAATATTTTATCTGGTAGAGTATTATTTAAAATGTCCATTATGAAAAAAATAAAAAATAAAAAAAATAAAATGTCCATTATGGGGCAGCCCCGGTGGCGCAGTGGTTTGGCGCTGCCTGCAGCCCGGGGTGTGATCCTGGAGACCGGGGATCAAGTCCCACGTCGGGCTCCCTGCATGGAGCCTGCTTCTCTCTCTGCCTGTGTCTCTGCCTCTCTTTCGCTCTCTCTGAATAAATAAATAAATAAATCTTTAAAAAAATAAATAAAATGTCCATTATGAACACGATTTGAATCTATTTTCTCATAGTTCTGAAGTCATATCAGTAAGCCTTGGGGAAAGAAAAGGACTTTTGTATGCCCTTGACATCTTATCCACAGCCCACACAATAGAAATACAGTGTAATGCCTAAACATATATATGCATATGTTCTGATCTATGAATCCTACTCACAAGTCTCTATTCCACAGAAATCTCCTTAGGTAGGTAAAAATGTATCTACATGATGTTCACTTTAGCACTGTTTGCAATAATAACAAACTAGAAACAACCTTAATGTCTATCAACAGAGAACTAGCTAAATATATTCTGGCACGTACACATACTGGAATTCTTTCCAGTAGATAAGATTAGGTAGGTCTACCTTTTTTAACCTGAAGAAATGTTTGTGATTACATAAAAAAGATGGTTGTTAACATTTTGTATATATGCACATCTCTGTGTCTACTTGCACACACATAATTATTTACGTATAAACACAGAATTAAAGGTCTGGAAAGACATTGCTTTGAATGTTAATATATTTCTGATTGTGTACACTATGAGCATTTAAATTTCTTTTCTTCCTATTTTTGGTAATTTTTAGATATTTTAAGAGAAAAAGCATACATCACTTTGTGGAATTAAGGAAATAAAGATTAAGGCAAACAAAGTCCACAATAAAGAATTACAGATCATTGCTGCTGATGGGAATGGAGAGTCCATTAAATGTTGTCTAGTTCACAAAACTTCCATCGTACAGAAGAGAAAACTAAGACCCAGAAGGGAAACTGAATTATCCAGTGCTCACATTTAGGACTCTCTCCCATCATTCTCCCACTTTAACACCCAGCAGGTGCTCAGTGATTGATGTAACTGGTTGATCTTGCTGTGGCAGAGCCTGAGTGCGATCTCATTCCACTGTTGAGCTGCAGCAGAAAACCTCACAGTGAGCACAAAGATGGTTCAATTTTTCCCTCTGCACGGATTATGCAAGCCTCTGATTTATGTTGATTGAGACATCTTTTTCAATAGCAAAGGAGTTGATAGAAATCTTAGCTAATGTAGGTTTCTTCTGACTGGGAATATATTTAATTGCTCCTACACTCATTGGCTGTTTTATTAGTGTTCATTGAGAGAAATATTTGCCCTAATTTTACTTAGACCTTATATGAAATTTATCTTGAGAGAGGGATCAGAGCTGAGGTTGATAATAAAAACGTTCTAGACAGAATTGTTATTTTTCCCTACAAGTTTGGAGTGTGCTGCTGAGAAAGAAAGGTATTATTCAGAAAGAAAGTATGCTGATAATGAGGAATTTGAAAAATTATTTTCTATAAGTAGACAAAATGCTCACAGCATTAGTTCAGATTCCAGCTGTATGTTCAACATTGGGTTTGGGAAGCCAACTTTTGTGATCTCTTAATGACTGAATAGCCAAAAAGGCAGCGGGGCAGGGGAGGGAAGCTTGTTGGAGCTTCATGATTGTCAAAAGACCGTTTAATTTTTCAGTCTTAAATGGAGCAGAACTCTTGCATTTTGCCCAATTTCCTAGTTCAGTGGTTTACTAAGAAATGACCACGAGTTATGGCAACCAATGGCACCATCTTCTGCTCTCTTGCCTTGGCCAGAGTCAAAAGTCACAAAACCCAGTGCATCTTTATCAAAGAATTAGCAGAGCCACACCTGCAAAAATCTTTTTACCTCAACTGCAATGGCACTGGACATTAATGGAGTTGTTTGCACAAAATGAGGGGAAAAAAGATCATGGGGAAAAATAACTCTCTACAATCATCTTTCTTGCCAACAGCTTACAGCCTGCAAAACTATTATTCAGAGAGAGAAAGTTTTGTATTTATTAGATAAGTCAGAGCCAACCCAGGAGGTGTTTGACAGGAGACATTTAATTTCCTCCTCAGTAGGACATCTTACTCAATAGACGGTGGCTCAGCTGATCCTTTATCCACCATGTGGAAAAGTGGTGGGAACTGTAAATTGATTGCATTGAGTAACCAGAGCACTGAACTTTGTTGTCCTAGGTTTGTTTTTCTTTTTCTTTTTCTTTAACCTTCTACAGAATGAGTTATCGCCACCGTAGTGTGACTCACATGTCCCTTTACCTTTCAGGACATTATCTACTTTGCACAAAATATTCCAGTGTAAAAACTGTTAAACTAAAAACAGGATTCAAATGTCAATTGCTTTGTGAGGATTTAAAAATTTTCAGTACGTCTAATTCTTTTGAAAATATGTGGCCCTGAAATATATAAGCACAGGGACACACATGACTGAAAAAGCTGAAGGAGAACTACAGTATTCTCTCTATACTTTATCATATGCCAATATAATATTTTACATCAGTATGATGATGCAACATAGTATAAAGAGCCCTGGAATGGAAGACAAAAGACTTGGGTTCTAGTTTCAGCTCTGACTCTAAATAGCTCTGTGATTTTGAACAACTCACTGTATTAGTTTTTTATGGCTGCAGTAACGAATTACTACAGACTTAGCTGCTCACAATAACCTAAATTTATTATCTCATAGTTCTCTGGATCATAAATCCAGTAAGTAGGACTG
This sequence comes from Canis lupus dingo, assembly GCF_003254725.2. Classification (NCBI taxonomy): domain Eukaryota; kingdom Metazoa; phylum Chordata; class Mammalia; order Carnivora; family Canidae; genus Canis; species Canis lupus. The sequence goes on along the minus strand of NC_064262.1, from coordinate 24,557,581 downwards.
GTTTTTCTGCTCTTGGTTCTATAAGGCACAAATCAAGGTGCTGGCCAGTGAGGATGCTTATCTGGAGTCTCTGGGGAAATATCTACTTCCAAACTCATTCATTCTTTGCAGATGATTTTGAGAATTGGATCCATGCAGCTGTGGAACTGCCATTTCCTTGCTGGCTATCAGCCAGGGGTTATTCTCAGCTTCTAGAGGCCCCCTACCTTCTTTATTGATTCCTATTGTTTTCGAACTCAGCAGTGGGTTGAGTCCGTCTCAGGTTTTGAATGTCTCCTGCCTCTTCTACTCCTGCATCTATCTTTGTGACTCCAGACAGAAAATTTTCTGCTTTCAAGGGCTCAAGTGGGTAGATTGGGCCACACAGATGATTCAAGATAAATCTCATCTCAAGGTCCAACTTCAATTGCATCTACAAAGTTTCTTTTAGTGTTTCAGGTAATATATTCACAGGTTCTGGAAATTAGAACCTGTGGACCATCTTTGGTGGGGGGGTACTATTGTTCTGCCTCTCCTATCCCCCTTCTTTTGGCTGCCTCAGCTTCTTCACCTATAAAAGTAGAGGGCTGAATAAAATCAGTGTTTCTCAAAGTGTGGGAGACTTCCTCTGGAAGACCACAATAGAAGTGGTGGGACCTGGATCTGAATGTGACTTTCAACTCCACAGATTCACACACTGAAATTATTATCCCCATGCCAGTCTCTTTCAAGTCTCCCTAAAACGCAGGGGAAAGTCTGGTGCTAGTATTTCTTCTACATTGAGCTGATACTTGCTTATGTCTTTTCTCATTAGAACGGGGAGTGTAGAGAAGAGAAAGAGAGAGGAGAGAGAAACGGGCTCAGGCCCCAAGTTGAGGTTGGGGGGGAATCTACCTAGTTAAAGTTGACAATGTGATTTTGCTTTATTGTATTCATTTAACTGCTACCTTTCATTTATGGCAAATTGATATTGGTTTTCTATTTATGATATTCACAAAATTTTAATTTAAAAACCTATGGATGTAAAAAATAAAATGAGCCAATTTAAGGAAAATAAGTAAATGATGCAGATATCTAGTAAGACTCGTCCTGTAAAGGTGGCACAAGAATGACAGAAGAAGGGAACATTCAGCCCTAGAGGGCCATCTAAATTCCTTCAAATTCTGAAAAAGTCAATTTAACCAATAGGAAAATGAGCCAAAACTTGAATAAGGACTTCAAAAAGGGGGCCAGCCACATGGCTAGTGAACATAAGAAAAGATGAACTAGAACCATAATGAGATACCAATACACACCCACCAAACCGACAAAAAGGAAAAAGTATGGCTCTACTCAATGGGGCAGGAATGTACGGCAATGGGAACTCACACGTGCTGCTAAGAGACTGTAAGGTGGTACCACAGAAAAAATTACAAAAGGCTTTGCTAAGGAACAAAAAGATTACTACCTGTCCTGTGCAGCATACCCTTCCAGGCTACTGCTGTCTTTCACACTCTCAGCTATGTTGCAGCTCCAAAAATTTTAGAACACTGATAGCAATACAAATAATTCTTGCTCATAGAGAGTAAATTGTGTTCAGTGGAAAGGCAGTGATTATTACCCAATGTATACTGAGTAATTTTGCATCTATCTGTGCATTTTATTCAGTATTTTTTTAAAAAAGTTTTTATTATAATTCCAGTTAGTTAACATACAGTGTGATATTAGTTTCAGGTGTAGAATATAATGATTCTACACTTCCATATACTACCCAGTGCTCATCACGACAAGTGTACTCCTTTATCCTCATCACATATTTCACCAATTCCCTCCCCATCACCACCACCTCCCCTCTGGTAACTATCAGTTTGTTCTCTATAGTTAAGAATCTGTTTCTGGGCAGCCCCGGTGGCTCAGCGGTTTAGTGCCGCCTTCAGCCCGGGGTGGGATCCTGGAGTCTTGGGATCGAGTCCCATGTCAGGCTCCCTGCATAGAGCCTGCTTCTCCCTCTGCCTGTGTCTCTGCCTCTCTCTCATAATAAATAAATAGAATCTTAAAAAAAAAAAAAAAGAGTCTGTTTCTTGGTTTGCCTCTTTTATTTTTTCTTCTTTTTTTTGTTTCTTAAATTCCACATTGAGTAAAATCATATGGGACTTGTGTTTCTCTGACTGATTCATTTCACTTACCATAATATTTTCTGCTCTATCCATGTCATTGTGAATGGCAACATTTCATTCTTTTTTGTGGTTGCATAATATGCCATCACACACACACACTTATGTATTCATCAGTCAACGGACACTTGGGCTGCTTCTGGATCTTGGCTATTGTAAACAATGCGCTATAAACATAGGGGTTCATGTATCCCTCTTATTTAGTGTTCTTATGTTCTTTGGGGAAATACCCAGTAGTTTGATCGATGGATCATAAGGTAGTTCTATTTTTAACTTTTTGAGGAACCTCTGTATTATTTTCTCCAGTGACTTCATGCTTCTATATCTGTCTGTTCTTTGGATTCTCCTTTGAACTGGCTGTAAAACAATTTCCTTCATTGATTAATGAGTTAAATAAAAACTTTGACATGTACTGACTATATTTGTATGAAAGTCATGATTTTATATTTTTAAAAAGTCCTTTAACAGTACAAACTAGAAAATAGTTGAATATTAACAAGAAGTGCATAGCCCAGAAACTCCACTTCTCTGTATATATCCTAGAGAAACTCTTTCACACACACCACAGAAGATACAAGAATATTAAAAAATATATATATTTGTAAAAGCCAAAACGCCCTGGCAGAACCCAAATGTTTCTTCACAATAGAATGAATTAATCAATTATGGGGACGCCTGGGTGGCTCAGCGGTTGAGCATCTGCCTTCGGCTCAAGGCGTGATCCTGGACTCCCGGGATATGGTCCCACATCGGGTTCCCTGCATGGAGCCTGCTTCTCCCTCTGCCTGTGTCTCTGTCTCTCTCTCTCTCATGAATAAATAAAATCTTTAAAAAATCAATTATGATATATTCATATAATGAAATACTATACAATCAAAATGAGTTAAGTATGACCATGTCCACAATCGATGAGTAGAGAACCAGATAATGAGAGAATTCAGACAGAAAAGAATATATACTTATAATTCCAATTATGTAAGCTTCAAAAAAGAGACAAAGCAAAACTATACTGTTTACAGATACATGTTTGGGTGTCAAAACTATAAATAAAAGAAAGGTAGTAAGTATCACAAAAGTTAGGATAGTGGATACCTCTAGGCGGGGGAATGACAGAAGTGTGGTGTGGGCAATGTTCTGTTTTATTAGCTAGGTGGTGGATACATAAGTGTTTCTTTTATTATTCTTTAAAATGTACATATATGTTTCATAGTTTCCTATATATATGACATGCTTTCCAAAAAAATGTAAGTCACTGAATCTGTTATTCTGGACACTTTGGAAAAGTAAATTGCTAACTGACATGTGAGAACAAATGACCTCAGAGACCATCCTTTGAATCCTGAAGCGGGCATTCGATAATTATTTCTTCATGGTGATAATGTACATCATGGGGCGTAACCCTAAGGTCTGGCCCTAAATGGCCTACAGTACCGACAGCCTCATAAATACCACTATCCCCACCTTCTCTTTCATTTTGAAGTGTGGGATGAGGGACAGAGTAACAGAAAGCCTCAGGGAAAAGTAGAAGCTTCGGTCTGTGCCAATTCTGGAGGAGGATGGAGGCACCTCTTCAAGTCCTTCTATCAAGGAAAAGATTGGGGGGCATAGTAAAAGAAAACAGAAAACCCTAATTTGTTTTGGGGGGCCCAGATTAGGAACATAATCTACTGCTTGAGATAATGAACTTATTTGATGTCAATAAATGATATGCTGCATGCCCCTTTCACCCTACCTCTCTACTTTTCAATTCCCATTGATTTTGGAAACTGTTTATTATAATATCACTAAACTGAGATCTTAAATGTGAATCCATGTTGTAACCTGTAAATATAAATGGCACAACATAGGTACCATGAATTCACCTGTTCAAATTTATCAATCCTCTATTCGGTTGTTTCATGCAAATAAGTTTTTTTTGGCTAGTGGAATTCAGGCAAACTTAGATCTTAAAAAAGCATAGAAATTACTGACAAATCCATGTACCTTTAAATATCATAAATATACACCTAAATAGAAGATAAAGGGAGATCTTTTAACACATGAAAGCTAATACAAATTGCTCTGGATGTTAATATTAAATCACACAAAACAGAACTTTGTGTTTTGGCCCAACACTTGATAGAAACTGTACATTTCCTATAATCTAGAATTTCTATTCTTTTAGTTTAGATTACTAGAAAACCTAATAATTAAACAATCTGTAGGATAAATTAGTGGTTCCACTTGAAAAATCACAAAGTAAGGATGCCTGACTGGCTCAGCGATTGAGCACCTGCCTTCAGTTCTAGGTGTGATCCTGGAGTCCCCGGATCGAGTCCTATATCGGGCTCCTGCTTTTCCCTCTGCCTCTCCCTCTCTGTGTCTCTCATGAATAAATAAAATCTTTTTAAAAAAATCACAAAGTACCAGTGTAATGATATTATAGGTAGAACAAAGAACTGTCTCTCTTTAAATGACCATTTATCACCTCCCCTAAAAATAATCTCCTAAAGGAATGAACATCAAACTCTAAAACTGCTTAATTATTCAGGACAGTTCCTTAACGAGAATGTCGAGAAACCTTTAGCCACCACAACAATGAGCTGCTATTTTGTGTCCAAGAATCCCTAATATTTGCTCAAAGAGATCTTTTTTTCAGCTGTGTCATTTACTACTACAATTACTACTACTAATCCCATGACTATGATGGTTGCTACTACAAGTGAAACAGCTCTCATTTGTTCACTGCTTACTATCTTCTAAGTTCTTTATGTGAAAATTTGAACCAAATAGATAAGCCACTAATAGCAGCATCGTGTCTTAGAGTTAGTTGGTTATGGTTGCATGTAAGTTAAAAAGTATGTATAGTTAAAATTACCCTTAAATTTCTCTACATCACCCATTCAATGTAGGCAATATTTTCATCTAGCAAGTCATTTCTTAAAAAGTCAACAAAGCCATTTCTCTGAGATATTGGAACTAATCACTCTTTGGTTACATGAGGTAGTAGAATGATTTGGAAAGTCATGTGTCTAAGTTAAAGATGAACATGATGTGACCTCTATCACTTTTTAAAAATCCAAGACTTTTTCATATGTAGTGATACATCTACCCTTCTCTCTTTTTAAGTTGTATTCTCTCTATATAATTCTTGTTTGGAATAAATTAATTTTAGAGAGTTTGTAGCTTAAATGTATGTGTTTGAAATCAAAGAGCATTCATGTCACTTGAGGACTCACTGGCTCTGTCACACAAGGTCTGTAGTGGCTGATTTGTTAGCTTATTCATGACTCAAGTGCAAGATTTCAGGTATTAATTTGGATGGTTGAAGACCCTGGGATTTAAAACAGTGATTAATGAGCCTTCCAACAACTGCCCAGCTCAGTACTATCTTATTTATTTATTTTTAAACACACCTCAACCAGACAATAAATCTTGCAGAGGCTTTGTAAAGAGAAAAATCAAACTCACGGAACATTTGAAATACTGATTACCGTTCCTATCTCAAAGTTCTCATAATATTTATTTAGTGATGTCTTAATAGGTACAAGATCATGTATACTTTGTAGACCACGACTTTGGATATATTTCAGTCCAGGAAGAAAAAATAAGTTTTATTGTCCTCAAAATCAACAGGGAGAAGAGCCTTAAGTTCTGTATATCAGATAAATAAAATTTAAAAAGTTCTCTGTTCTTTCCAAGATGTTGGTTTTTGCTTGTGTTTCTTCTTTATAGTCTTGGTTTGACCAAGGATTTTCTCCAAACTATCATGTTTTTGAGGCATTATCCTCTTGAGTAATATTGAGAGCAACTGAGATTTGTGGAGCAATTTTAATTTCTCCAAAGACTTCTATTGTGGCACTCACCCTCCTAACCCTCAAATGTGAGTTCTTTATTTTACCAATGCAAAACACATGTAGATGGAAATCAAGTAGCATATTGAAGGTTCCCTATATATTCCATACCTGACAGAAACCAGAACCTGAATTCAACCTCCAATTCTGTGTTCCTTTAACAAAGCTCAGTCCTGGTACTGAGTGGTTGCAAATTTCACCCTTGAGTTTTTGGAATTGTCAAGATCTCAAGAGACATGTCTCATTAAATTCTAGACTCCTATGTCCAACAGCCTACCTCTACTTGGTGAATAATCATCTTGCCTTCTTGACTGTTGTTCATTATTGCTGTAAGGGAGGAAAAATTTGTCCTCTACCCTCTTACCCTGGGGGACTTGGGAATTAAACCAACAACAGATGAACAGGAGAAAAGACATACACATTTATTAATTTTAATTTTACATTCATAGGGATATCACAGAAGGGACTATCCAAAGGAGTGGTGAGATTTGAGAGCTTACATACCCTCTTAATAGGGGAAAGGGAAGAGCAGAGGGACACTTGGAGGAGAACAAATGATTTCTAAGAAGGAAGGGGAGATAGGGCCCTTGGAAACAAAATGACTTTTTTGGAAAGATAAATGGCCCTCGTGAGAATAGATGGGAGACAGAATAGTGACAAGTCTGTGATGTCTGTCTGGGTGTGGTGCCGACTACTCTACCAGAAGAGAAGATTGGAGTAGCTCCCTGGAGGGGATTTATGATAACAGAGTACTTTTGGGAGGCTCTGCTTTTAGGCAGATAAGAAATAACAGGAATACAAATACCTTCCATATAAAATGATTCTTATGCCAAAGCAGCATATTTTGGGCTGGCATATCATGATTCTCTTTCACAGCTTTTTAAAATGCAGATTTATTGACATATAATGGACTCAGCACATATTTAAAGCATGTAAGGTATTGAATTTCAGCCTATGTATACACATGTGAAACCAATATCACAATTAAGATAATGAATCTGTACATAATCCCCAAAAGTTTCCTTGTTGCCTGTTGTAACCCATCCTACATAACAAAACAGAACTTTTTATTTTAAATAAATTGTTTTTTAAAAACAGAACTTTTAAAACTCCAAGCATGCTTCTACTCTACTGAGGCAGATTGCACTGCCATCCACCCTGATGCTAACACACTGCCCTTTCCTCCATATATATTATCTGTCATTAAGCCCCAGATACTCTGAACCCACCCACTACTCTTCATCTCTCTGGTCACCTCCCTAGTTCAAGCCACATGATCTACACTGTGGCTCCATCACTGGGCTCCATGCTTCCACTCTTGCTTGCCACAATCCATTCTGGATATAGCAGCTAGACTGATCTGTTAAAAAATAAATCCAATCAATCACTCCCCTGCCTTGAAATGCTTCAATGGCTTTCCACTACCTCTGAAATAAAATGTATGCTTCTCATCATACCTTACAAGATTGGTGGTAATCAACTGCTACTGACCTCTCTAATGCCATCCCCTCCCACTCTACTACCTGCCCTGCTTCCATTCCCTACCTCCAATTCTTTGTCCTCACTCCACTCCATTGCTGGCTTTCCTTCAGTTTCTAGGATAAGAAAAACAGATTCTCGTCCCTGTGCCTTTGCACCTACTCTTGCCTCTGCCTGGAGCACTCATTCTCCAGTTCAGTGTGACTGGCTCCATTGGTCATTCATAGCTCAAATGCCATCCCTTTGAAAGAATCCTTTTAGACCTCGCCATCTCTACTCTTCCAACCCATTTCCTTATTCTATTTCTTTATAGGATTTCTAGTGTTTAGAATTACTTATTTGTATTTTTACAAGTTTATTATTTGGCTTTTCCACTGGAATATAACCTCCTTGAGGGTTCATTCTTCCAAAATAGAGTATTTTAAGCTTTTCACTCATTATCTCATTTTATCTTTATGATACATCTGAAAGAACCATTATTACCCCTGTTTCAAATCAAGGACACTGAAGCTCAGAGTTTAAATAATTTTCTCAAGATCATACAAATAAGAAATAGTAAACCCAAGTGGCCTGGCTCCAGAGCCTTCATTTTCATTTCCTTGCATGCTGCCCAAACAAATGTATTTGTTGGCTCATAATTGTGTAGTTCTGGACAAGTGGTAGATTGAACCTCTTAAATTTGGGCTTTCTCACCTGAAAAATAAGGATAATGTAGGATGTAAGAATAGTGTGACTGAGAGGAAAATTATGAGGTTATATCAGTGTAGATTTGGGATTCTCAAAGTGTGATTTCTGGACTAGCAGCATGAGTATTACCTGGGAAGTTGTAAAAATATAATTTTGCAGTCTCACTTCAGCCCCACTGTATCAGAAACTCTAGGGTGAGGCCCAGCAATTAGTGCTGTAATCCGTCCTCCAGGTGATTCTCATGCACACTAAACTGGAAGCAGCCACAACACATAGGTAAACCTTTCAGATAGCGTCCAGTACAAAATAAGTGAAAATAACAATGATTATTATAATACAGTTGGGTAAATAGTCCAGTAGTGTTCTCACTGGGGACATTGTTGACATGTTAGCAGGACAATTTCTTGTTACATAAGGCTGTTCCTCACATTGCAGTATGTTTAACATCCTTGGTGCCTAGATACTATATATCCATTATTGCATCTTCAAATTTTTTGACAAAATACGCCTCCCTTGCATTTCCAAAAAACACCTGTGGGGGAGTGGGAGACTCAGTTATGTCTCCAGTTAAGAACTATAGTTCATTAATCAGAATGGTTCCCTAATATGCTTCCTTGTTCAAGATTACAAATGTACTTCTGTCAAAGGGAGATTTGGATGTGAACTGGAAGAAATTTGAGTTGCAAAACAATGCTGATATTTTGGATTCCCTCAATTGCCTTTAAGGAGAGTGTTTTGTTTTGTTTTTTTAAGATTTTATTTATTTATTCATGAAAGACACACAGAAAGAGAGAGAGAGAGAGAGAGGCAGAGACACAGGCAGAGGGAGAAGCAGGCTCCACACCGGAAGCCTGATGTGGGACTCGATCCCAGGACTACAGGATCACACCCCAGGCCAAAGGCAGACACCAAACCACTGAGCCACCCAGGGATCCCTTTTTGTTTTGTTTTTGTTTTGTTTTGTTTTGTTTTACCAGATTCTGCAGGGAATGCAAAGATGAGACAGAAATGGTTTCTGCCTTCAAGGGGTTTCAGTATAATTGGGTGAGTGCAAGGAATTGCAAAAATAATTATATTACATGGAATAGTGGAAGTCTCTAAGAGATGCCAGCTGATACTACAGTTCTGAAAGAGTGACCATTAACTGTATAGAAACTAGGAAGGATTGCTTGATGAAATCAGTATTTGAGATAAGTAAATGCCTTTGGCTGAAAGAATTTAGATTTCCTAAGATCCAAGTTGACGTGTACAATGACACTATGTCAATTTTTATGGATGAAAATAGACATATGTATGCAGATAAAAGAGAAAGAGATATGAAGACATGAAGCAATTATGAGTGCAAGAAATCCTTGCAGAACTTATGACCCACTGCTTCCCGGTACAAACAAACTGACAAAAGCTTTGCAAATGCTAGCACCATCTTTTTTTTTTTTTTTTTTGCTAGCACCATCTTAATAATCCTAACCATTCTGGGTAAATTCTTTTCAACAGAGATCTCTGTGTCTGCATATCAACCAGTGAGAAGTTCTAACAGCCTTTAAACAAATGCTGCCTCCCTCATCAGGAATGAAAACAGATGTTCCCATAGAATTTTAGAAGTGTTGACAGACTAGCCCCAATGTTTTCAACTTGCAAAATTCTCATGCTGTTCCTTGTTCTGGTGTCACTACAGAAATCTCAGGAAAGTGATCCCTGGGTGGCGCAGTGGTTTAGTGCCTGCCTTTGGCCCAGGGCGCGATCCTGGAGACCCGGGATCAAATCCCACGTCGGGCTCCCGGTGCATGGAGCCTGCTTCTCCCTCTACCTGTGTCTCTGCCTCTCTCTCTCTCTCTCTCTGTGACTATCATAAATAAATAAAAATTAAAAAAAAAAAGAAAAGAAATCTCAGGAAAGAGGTGGTAGGAGATAAAGAGTAAATACAACCTGCAATGCTCCTTTGGGATGTTGGCATCTCCTTAAGGTTGGTATGGCAAAAATTTTGAGTGCCAATTCATATCAATTGTTAATGGCTGTCTGGAAAGGACTGTGAAGTCACAGTTAGTAAGAAAGAATGCCATAATTAATTAGCAATATCTTTCATGAAAAAAATGTTAATTTGTGATAGGGAACAAAGTTTGTCTCATATAGTTTCTATGTAAAGGTAAAAAAAATGTCTTATACTACTCTGGAAGGGATATTATTTGTTTTCTTTTTCTTTTTTTTAAATATTTTATTTATTTATTCATGAGAGAGAGAGAGAGAGAGAGAGAGAGAGAGTCAGAGACACAGGCAGAGGGAGAAGCAGGCTCCATGCACCGGGAGCCCGACGTGGGATTCGATCCCGGGTCTCCAGGATAGCGCCCTGGGCCAAAGGCAGGCGCTAAACCGCTGAGCCACTCAGGGATCCCTTATTTGATCAACAGTATAATTGAATCTATTATATTGGAGACACTTGATATTGGAATTCTTCTGAAATATTTTATTTCTACAGACACATAGATCTCTGAAACACTTTCTTCCCTCCTGATAACATCTTTTCTCCATTCTGATTCAAACTGGAAGTAATAACTTGTTAGTTCATTCATTCATTCATTCATCCAGCCAGTCATTCACTATCCTGATTATCTACTTTGGTATAATACCATTCCAAAACTTGGTAGTTTGAAACAATAATCATTTTATTCTTTCCTTTAATCTCTATGGGTCAGAAATTTTGAAAAGACTCTCCCAGGTGCTTTTGGCCAAGGGTCTCTCATGTGGTTTCAATTAGATGGGCTGGATGTGGGAGGGTGTAGGGATAGAGCAGCCAGGGGATGGATGGGCATCTCTTTCTCTCTCTAGATAGTTTTGGGCCTATCCATATGGGTTAATTTGGACTGCAAAGGCAAGATGTATCACATTTTGTGACGTAGCCTCTGAAGTTATACAGTGTCACTTCCACCATTCCACCATATCCTATTGGTTATAAGCCAATAAAAGTCCACTTACCTATACTGAAGGGGTGGGGAATTATTTATCACTTCTTGATAGGGATGTAGTTAGGTTTCAAAAAACATATGGGGGACTCCTGGGTGGCTAAGTGGTTGAGCCCTTTCAGCTCAGGGCATGATGCCATGGTCCTGGGATAGAGTCCCACATCAGGCTTCTTGCATGGAGCCTGCTTCTCCTCCCTTTCCTCTATGTCTCTGCCTCTCTCTTTCTGTGTCTCTCATGAATAAATGAAATATTTTAAAAAACATATACGATGGCAAATTCTATTGTCACCATCTTTAAAATGATGATAATACCTAGTCACAAATATTTATTGAGAATCTACTATGTTCCAGGCTACATACACTTTGGGAACACAGTGATAAGGAGAGACAAGGTCCTTTCTGAGGTTTATACTGCATTGAGGATAAGTGAAGAGGTAAACAATAGTAAATAAGGAAGCTAATTTTGGGTGATGATAAGTATTATGAAGAAAATTTAGAAAGTAGCGTAACTGGGTTTTAGGGAGCTTCTTTAGGTAAAGGTGACCAAGACAGGGCTCTGCTAGTGGAGTAACAGGATGAGAAGGTACCAGTCATATGGAGATCTGAAGGACAGTATTCTAGACAAGTGGAAGAGTACATGAAGTAGGAACTAGGTTGCTAACTTTAGAGAAGGAGCAAAAGCCCTGGTGGCAGGAACACAGTGAACAAGGAAGAAGATGCCAAGGGATGAAGTCTGAGAAGTCTGAGTTCTTCAAGGCTAAGATAAGGAGCATGGTTTTTATTCCAATCCCCAAGCAAGTCCTTTGAGATGAGGCCCTTAGTTTATTCACTGTTGGAACCATAAGGCCCAGAGCTCTAATACATGGCAGGCACTCAAGTGATATCTGTTGAATTGAAAATAAATGAATGAACACCAACTCTCAAGTCACCATCTGTCCATATCCCGAGGCAAGCTTCTCATAGTGGGGATACCTTCCCAGGTGACAGTCAGGTGAGATCTTACTTTAAATCTTTAGCTTAAGATTGACTGGGCTACTCAATCGCATCTATTACCACCTAAACGAAGACACATAATAGGGAGCTAATTATAATGTGTCTTGCCCTGCTCTTGAATAATTAAATATTTTATTGTGATGTTACAATTTGAATTTATTATCCTTTGCTAAGGAAGAAAATTAAGCATAATGAAGGCTGTTAGTCTCTTCTCTGTTCTGCCTGTATCCTGCACCTTACATCATTTCTACTGGTTTGATTAATGGGTTTAATTTACTTTGACTGGAGTATGTAGGAATCAGCAGAGGGGGGGAGGTTAGACTGTTAAAATCCTTTTAATTAGACTAATAATGTCAAATCTCCATGTGTTAGCAAGGGTGCACTATCAATTAGCTTTTGTAGGTGGTTTCTGGAAAGGTAGCAGAGTAGCTTTGAAGTATCCTTGGTGACACTAGGAGATCTGGCAAGTTGACAAATACAGCCTGGCATTACATATTTTCTCATGAAGAAGAACTTTTAGTATCTCTAAAGGTAAAAATAAATAAATAAATAAACAAACAAATAAATAAATAAATATCACACATTATAGATGGACACATCCCTAGCTTGTTGTGTGGGATATCTTCTATTTACCCCTCCAGGCCTCAACTTCCTCATCCTTCTTTAATAGACCATAGAGAGAGGGCTTCTTGTACAGGTCTCTGTCTGCTGGTTGGTTTGGCCAATGGAAACCTCAGCAGGAGATCAGGGTATTTATTCTTTGATTTCCCTATGAGATCATTAGATGTATGTCTAAAGCAAGGTGTGTCCCTTGACCTAAGATCACTGCTAAGATCACTGCTCCTCAAGACAACTTTTCCTATATGACTCTCTGTCTCCAGATTCTGCTAATATCGCTCTACTTTGTCCCTTTTAGACCAAGGAGAGATATTAGTTCTCCCTCTATTATTCAGCCCTGATCCTTGCACTATCTCCATGACTCCCTGCATCCTACTCCCGCTTCTGTAAATAGTTCTTTTGGACATGAACTCTCCTTGAAATTGCCTGCTCTGAATATGCTGTTTCCTATTGGGATCCTGACTGATGTCCTGTTGTTAATGCCAATGTTTGATTTATTTTGTTATATTTTAATTTTGTACAAATTTCATTAAAGTCAATTATATCTTTTTTTTAAGATTGTATTTATTCATTCATGAGAGGCATAGAGAGAGGCAGATACATAGGCAGAGGGAGAAGCAGGCTCCCCATGGGAAACCCAGTGTGGGACTCCATCCCAGGACTCTGGGATCACAACCTGAGCCAAAGGTGGACACTCAACCACTGAGCCACCCAGGTGCCCCAACTACATCATTTAAACAGGCTTCCATGTTCTGTTTTTGAGATGAGATAGGATTATATTTAAAGAACTATATATTTTCATATGTAAGCTTTCTCCACTGCCAGTATTTGTCTTAATAAGAAGTCAAGAGTTTTTTATTGGCAGAGGGTGGGTGGGATACCATCTTTAATAGCTGAAACAAGTTCTTACAAAAATAAACCATTTTTAAAAATTTAAATTTCTCAAATATATTAAATAAATATCACCATTCAATCAATAAATTTGCTCTTGGGTAGGTATTTTTTAAATATTCATAAATCTCTATGAAAGGAGTTTAGATGGGCTGTTTATGTGGGCTTCAGTGTTTGGGTGAAGTAGATATTAGAAATCTGTTAATACAAATATCCATGTACATTATACACATGCACATAAAATGCACTGCAAGTTTTTTGAAGCTCCAACTATTTGAGGAGAAAAATGTAATAAAGCTTCTTAGCAGTAACTTCTGGAAGGAAGGTAGTCACACTTTTCTTTCTATGTATGTCAGAGAAAAGCTGAATCCATGAATCTCTGTGGGGAGAGTCCTCAGGCTCCTTGGCTGACAACTTCCAACTTCCATTCCCATGCATGTTCTCCATACCTAAGAGGTTTCAACATGTTCTGGGTGTCCCAGTTAGGGAGTGATGGGGCCTGCTAGTTTATCCAGTACCCATTTTTCAATTAAAATTTTTCTAACAGATTTTATTGGGAAAACAGAAATAGTGCTGGCCACATTGGAGCTCTGGCCAGAGAGACAGAACCAGAAGTTATTGGTAGGGTTTCTAGAAAGCATGTTTTAAAATTATGCCTTTTCCCCCATTTCTTCCTATTTTACACTGGAAATTAGATGTAATGGCTAGATCTCCAGGAATCATTTTATATCCATTTCCTTGAGAATGGATGCACATCCTAAAATGGAAGGGGAGAAGAAAGAAAATATGCCAGGATCCTGACGATATCACGGACCTACAGCAGCAACCCCCAGATGACTCACCACCAACCATGTTAACCTCTCTCTTGTTTTACCCACTGTCACTTACAACTTGGAGAAATCGATAAATACTCCTCAGAGGAAACTACCATGAGTACTCTGTGCCACTTGAGAGAATAGATTATTTTATGAAATGAGATGAATACACAGGCACAGCCATACTTTTCTACTTGAGTTTTTTCTTCGCCAGAGAACCCATCAATTCTTAGAATCTCCCTGTAAGTTTCCACGTCTAGATCTTTCTCCAGATTCTTGATATACTTCTTCACCCTAATGCTTCCTCATTACAATTTGCAATATTTTTCAATAGTCTTATTAAATGACATAATGTGTTTTAATATATGAGCATGGGTAATAATGTTGAACTTTTCACTTTCCCCTGCTAGATTGGGCATCTGTGAGGGCAGGGACTACTGTATTCTGTTCTTCAAGCATCTGGTACAGTGGCCATAACAGGACACAGGAAGAGATAATGGATGAATAAAAGAAGGGATCAATTAACAAATAAATGAAAATAAGTTAGAACGAAAGGCTTTTTAAATCCTGTAGCAATGAGGGGAACTATTCAAAAGAATTTAATTCTAATAGGGGTAGTGAGGAAGAGGCTACCTGAATCTGGTGTGTATATGATGTGGAGGAAGCAGGGGTTTGGAGGACCAGAAGACAGTGTCTGTAAACTTCATTCTGTCTTGTTCTAGAAGATGAAGTGTGACAAAGACCTCAGGTCAGGAGGAATGGCCTTGACAACCCAAACAATCTCTCAATTCTGGTCAACACCATTTATGCCCATCACGACAAGGACAACAAAATAATTGTTTTGGTCACTATTCCATCAACAAATCATTTCAACCAGTATGTACTAACAATGGGGAAACCAGGGCAACCACAACTCACTTCACAAGTGCATCTGCTACCATGGACCCCCCTGGCTCATCTGCTGGGATGTGTGAATTCTCTTCAGAAAGGAGCTCTCAAACCCAGGGGCCAAGGCACCTCTGGAGAGTGTCTCCTGGGTTTGCCAGCTGTACTTTTAAGCATTCTTGCCCTTCTGGTTTCTTGTTCTGCAGGCTCACTTATGAGAAGCGTTATGCAATCATTTGACCCTGAGCCAAGGACACACGCCCACAGAGGCCCCAGCTAATGTGAACATAAAGCTCTCTGCTTTGTGGGGGCTGAGTCTGCTGGGCTAAGCAGCTTCCTAGGACTATCAGAAGGTTGCTGTTACTCACTGTGCAGTTGTTCTATCATATTCTTTTCCTAAGAGATGGACGAGCCTTTGCAGACTAAGCAGTTATTTGCACTGCCCTAGTGCCACATGGGTTTGTTTATAATGTTACCAAAATGTGTTTCACATAGAATCCAGAGCTTTACAAGGCTCCATATGGTGATGTGTACTCTCTTCTTATCTGGAGATCTGAGCCACTGTGATTTATGTGAATCCACTTAGCTTTCGGGTAATAAAATCAAACCCACAACTGGTCAGAGTTTCTTTTCTTACATAAGCAACTTTGCTTTCTTTCAGACAGTGCCAGGCAGTGAGCAGGTTGGCTATAGGGGGAAATAATACAGATGGCATAGCAAAAAGGGACACTCAGTTAATAGTAGGGTGACTATGTTCTGAGGGCTTGACCTGTGAATCACTCATGTGTCGTTCTTTCAAAAACTTGATCATTTAGATTCATTAAGTGCTACATTTAAAAGGAACAAGACTGTTAACTGTATTTTAATAAAGTTTAAATACTTAAATATGTTAATATTTTATTAATAAATATTAGAATGTGGGGTACCTGGGGGGCTCAGTCTGTCAGGTATCTGCCTTCAGCTCAGGTTATGATCTCAGGGTCCTGGGATCCAGCCCTATGTGGGGCTCCCTGCTCTGTGGGGAGCCTGCTTCTCCCCACTCCCTGCTCTTATGCTCTCGTGTCTCTCTCGAGCTCTAACTCTCTCCCCCTCTCAAATAAATTCTTTTTAAAAAATAAAAATAAATAAATAAACATTAGTATGTATTTGACTCTAGAAGTAGGTTATCATTACCATTGTTTTTAAATAGACTAGGACTTTGGAAGAAAACCTTGAGGGATTTTGAATCCTATTTACAACTTGTTTTACAAAGAGAAATACATTTCATTCACATACTTGACAACTCATATTTAACTATACATATCTACATTATCAAGAACATGTTTGCCTTGAGCCAGGGAAAACAGAATCCCAACCCAGTTCATATTGAATGCCTGCATCATAGAATACTGCATAGAGATTGACATATGCATTGGAATTATTCATGCTGCTTGTATACTTTGGGGGATGAACAACTTCAGAATTTTAGTATCAAATCTAGATTTTTTTTTAATTAACTGAGAGCAGAGGGGTAAATGATCCAAAACAGCAGAGAATCTAAAAATAACTTAAGTTTAACTGTGGAATATGTTAGACATCAAACTCCCTCCAGATGCATTTAGTTATGTTTTACCTAAATTCATATTTAATTAACTTGAGTAGTTATTAATGAGGGGCAAACTAAGTTATTGGGTAAATATGAGTCTGAAAGAAGATCAAGAGGTGACATAGATTCAAATACCAGATACAATTCCATTTTCTGTTGCTTTTTAACTTCTAGGCAAGCTTATTATATTAAAGGACCTTATATTAAGCTTATTATATTAAAGCACTTTTCGCATTGCTCTCAGAGAATAAATCTTTTGTTCATATGTCAGCAACTCAGATGTTAAAGGATTACAAAATACAGCCAAATGCTAGTTTTTATTTTATCAGTCCTAGCTACAATTAGCCCACCAGTTCATTCTATATTTCAAGCAAACTTAACAAATTAGACTTGCCCCCAAATGACTTCCAGTTTCCCAAATTTGTGCTGCACTATTTTCTTTGCCAGATAAACTTTCTCTGCCCCTGCCACATGAGTTAATTCAGGAGGGTGGGGTAGCAATGACTTCTGAGGTTTGGAGTCTGATAGAGAGGACTCCCAAAATAGCAGTGTTAATTGCAAATAATAATTGAGCCCTTCCTCTATGACAGTCATCGTGATATGTGCTTGACACGTATTACTTGTAACATTTTGCATTGTGTTAGGGTCAAAATTATTTGAGGGCCTGTAGAGCAAAGACAAATCGAGTTTGTGTCTCAAACACTGAAAAGTATACAACATCTTCTATTCTGGAAAAATCTAAGATTCAAAGCAAGGCAGAGAGACAGAGAAATAATACTGGTAAGAAAGACAATTAGAAAAATAACTTACCTTAAATAAATAAAGTGCTAGTTTATGAGCTATCTTTGTCTTCCACATTTGCCTTGTTTTGTGACTTCATTCAAGTCCCAAAGTCTGTTTCACAAATCTTAAAGTCAGCACAAGCCTTGGGACTAATGTTACACACTTCAGATGACTAAACCCAGCTGTGCGGTACAATGACTGACCATAAAGTCCTTGTATCTTTGTACGGGACATTGCAAAACACAATAGATGGGATCTAGCTTACAAAGAAAGATAGAACAGACTCACTGAATTTTAGGAGACCATTGCATCCTGTTCTGCCTTTGGGTTGCCACTGTGCTCTGCTTGTTCTTCTACCATGAATTTCTTTCTGCATTGAAGGTTATACTTGGTATGTTTGTCTAATCCCTCTACTAAACTCTATTCAATTTAAAATGAGGGATGGATTTTATTTCTCCCTAGGAAAAAAGAATGACATGGCATTTAGCCCAGTGTCCCACACATAACTGAAACTCAATAACTGTCTCTCGAATTGAATTTTGCCCACAGCTCATATAGATGTGAACACACTTAACAGTTATTTAAGAAATAGTATAGTCTAATGGTCAACAACACATTACTCAAGTTCCAATCCTGATCCTGACCCTTATAAGATGTTTCCACTTGAACAAGTCTCTCCATGCCTCAATTTCCTCCCAAGTAAAATTATACTAATGATGGTGAGTCTCAAATATGTTAATACATGTAAAACATGTCAAACAATGCCTGGCACCCATGTACCACTTTAACAGATGTTTTATTATTATTATTACTATGATATCATTCCTAATTTAATTGCCCAGGAAAATTACACTGGATTGAGGTTCCAAAGGAAGGGGAGATAAAGCTTCCATGAGTTAAGAAGAACATTATTTGCAAGTGATCACAACTTTACCTTCTATCTTCGTGCCCACACAAGAGGAGAAGGGGAGAATAGGAGAGAGGTCTTCCATATGGAGACCCACTATGGAAATGTAATCTCCTATTCTCTATCAAGAAAGGGCCCTTGCCCAATCCCTCATTGCAAAATACTTATAGCAAATTAAACAGACAGAACTTGTGGAAGGGTAGAGTATGGTTTACCTCTCAAAATGCCTGAGCTTTTGCTGGGCTTTACTTACGATTTCACTTTAATTTGGAATACAAGACTCAGGAATGTTTTGTGATTGCTGTCTGGTCAAGGACAGCAAACAAATCTAGTGGCTAACCCTATCCCATCAGATAGCAGAAAATCACAACTTAGGCTTCCACTTGACTGACTAGCAGTCTATAAATTATTATTTTTCTTTTAAGTGCTGATTAGGGATAAGATGCCAAATTTACTTTGAAAAGCTTAAGAATAGTAGGTATTCCACAAACCAATCAACCTTGACTTTTCTTCATCTGACCTCCCTCCCACTCCCACTCTTCTTTCTCCTTAGCCCCCATCTTACCATACCTCTCCACACCTGTGAGGAGGGTATGTATAATAGGATCAATGAGTTGGCCAGAGGGGCCCAGCTCATCCTTTTTCCTAACTCCTTGAATACAGGTCTTGTTTAAATACTCATTAACCGCAAACATTCCTTAGTGGAGCCTTTAACACATTGTTTAATCTTTAGCAGACCAAGTAGACCAAAAAAATAAGGATTTGGAAGAATTGAGATAAATGAGATAATTTTGGTTTATAGCTATGCATTAAAACTTATTCCCTGGGGAGAAAAAAAAATATATATATATATTCAAGTCCACAAGGAACATCTCTCTCTCTCTCTCTCTCTCTATATATATATATATATATGTGTGTGTGTGTGTGTGTGTGTGTGTGTGTGTAATCTCAACAAAATCCTCCAACTAGAAATTGCACAGGTTTGTTGGACTAGCAGAGAGGAAAATATGTAACAGTGTACAGGTTGAGTAAATTTTGAGAGGGCTCACCCATGTAAGAGTGGGAGAAAGTCCCTTAAACCGGAGCTAGGGAATAAGAGTGAGTGTGGGGCACGTGGCCAGTGGGGTACATTTTGTGGAGAATGATATCTACAAAATGACACCATCTTTGGATTACCTTCCCCATGAGTTCTGTGGACAAAAGCTAAATGTTTCAATTGCATGGTTCCTGTTGTCTTCTCTAGCAACTTTTCATTTTCCTCTTAACAAACAGTACATCAAGATATTACTTTAAAGATTGTGAGGGCAGCCCCAGTGGCCCAGCGGTTTAGCTGTCTTCAGCCCGGGGTGTGATCCTGGAGACCCCAGATTGAGTCCCACGTTGGGTTCCCTGCATGGAGCCTGCTTCTCCCTCTGCCTGTGTCTCTGCCTCTCTCTGTCTCTCATGAATAAATTTTTTAAAAAATGTGAAAATGTGACATTTTTGGGAAATATGCTCTAGTGATGCTTTGGGGCCATTTTCCCCTCCCATCCATGCAGCCAAGTCACATCTAAGAGCTTTGACAAGAGAGGAAGAGGGTGGAATGCATTTAAGAACTGGGATGGAAGGCCAATGGAAATCAAGTTTTGCTGAGCAGAGCTATTTATTTGGTTGTCACAGGCAATTCAAATACTTACTCTAAGTACTGGAAACACAGTGGTGATTTAAATCTGATTTTGCCCTCAGTGTGTGCAAGGGCAAAAAGAAAGAAAGAGAGAAAAATAAAAACAGTCCAACTCACAAATGATAATAGAAATGTTACAGAATCAGGAAAGGAACGTGGATTAGCAGAAAATGGGAGATGGGGAAAGTCGTTGGGGGCAATCCAGGGAAGAGGCAACTATTAAAAAAAGATTTAATTATTTTTTTGACAGGGAGAGAGAGGGACAGAGAGAGTGAACCAGAGAGAGAAAGTGCATATAAACAGGCAAAGTGGCAGGCAGAGGGGGAAAGAGACGCAGGCTTCCCACTAAGCAGGGAGTCAGATTCAGGGCTCAATCCCAGGACTCTGAGATCAAGACCTGAGCCAAAGGCAGATGCTTAACAGGCTGAGCCACCCAGACACCCCTAGAAGCAACTTTTTAGCTGGTCCAAGGTCAACAAGGGTGAGCAAGAAGACTGCCTTAATTGAGGGAACAGCCTGAGCTAAGTCTTGCAAACAAGAAAGAACAGAGTCCATGGACAGTTTTGGGAACCCTAAGGACCTTCAAAGGAAGTAATCTGGGGATTAGTAACAGTATGTGTTTATTCTAGTGCTTCTTTGACACTCCGAAGGAAATGATCATAATGTTTTCTCTTCACACATCTCAGTTAAAGCCATCTGCTTCTAAAATTTTTTCCAAACCCAAGGGTGCAAACACCACATAGTTACCAAAATTCTTTAAGTTTACTTAGGAGAGGAACATTTGTTTTTTTCTTCTGATTACTGACAATGTTCCTAGTTGTGTCCTTTTTATCTCATAAAAAGAAACATCTTCTAAAATTTTAAAAACTTTTTAAAAAGACTTTATTTGAGAAAGAGAGAGAGATAACATAAGCAGGGTGGCAGGGGAGTGGAGGAAGAGGGACAGAGGGAGAAGGAGAAGCAGAATCTCCTACACAGGGCTTGATCTCAGGACCCTGGGATTGTGATGTGAGCTGAGGGCAGATGCTTAACCAACTGAGCCACCCAGGCACCCCAAAAAGAAACATCTTCTAATCATACAAGTAATACATACTTACTGGGAAAATATAGAAAAGCATACAGACAATAGAGTCAGTCATGATGCCATCACCCAAAGATACTCTGTTAATATAGTGGTATTAATCTCACGGTGCTTTATATAAATATATATGTACTATATGTTTGTATATATGTATGTATATAATGTATATTTTAAACAAAGTTTAAATAACAAAATCAAACATACACACTTAAGAATTTTCCATGTCTCCTTGTCATGGCATTTCTTTCTGCAATATGATTTATTTTGGATAGTATCCCATAGTATGGATAACCTATTTTTAACTTACTATTGACCCTCATAGAATGTTCCTAATTTTCACTACCTTTGACTATTTTTTGACTAATTAGAACTTGTTTGGCCTTCCTCTTGTCATGGTTAAATCCCCACATAGGGATGGCTGGGCCCCTCTTTTGGAGACTTGATAAACTAGTCCATCTAACTGAGCTTGATGAAAGTCAATCCAGAGCCAGGCAGCTTTCAAGCCTGCTAAGTAATGTCTGTGAGAAAACAGGATCTATAGGACATTGTGGGGTACAGGGGCAACATGTCTTAGGGCACTCAGCCTTCCTATGCCACTGCTCTCTCTTTTCTCTATATGCAGAAAAGGACAGAGTCTCAGATGTGGTTTGGGGTTCCTTTTAATCCGTTTCTATTACATTATACTTGCTGGTTTTTCTAAACTGTGAACGGCTGTGACTTTTCCCCAAGCAGTCAGATAACCATTGTCTTATGGGAAAATTTATGGGAAGAAATTCAGGTTATAAGAGGAACATGGGGCGACACTTCGCTATAATAATCCTTTTACTAGCTGAGGCCCAAAATGTAGGACTGAGTTAAACAACATGATTAGAATGAAATAAATAATGACAGCTAAGAGAGAAATAGGTTAGAGGGATGTTATTTCAGCCTCCTCAGAAAAGAGATGAGATGTCTTTCATAGGAAAAAGGCCCCTGAATTGCGTGTCCAAATAAAAGAAGGAAAAAAGAAACAGAAGTCCCAAGAACATGCTAGAAAAGGGGTATATGATTTTAAACAATATGTTATATGCAATGGGATTTGATGACTGGGAGAGGCACAGGTGTGTGAGCAGTTCTGGTTTTCATGGTTGGGACCAGGGGTCTGCAAACTCTCTTTAACAGCTAGCCGGTAACTATTTTAGGATTGATTGGTAGGTCAGACAGTCTCTCTCACTACACCTTGACTTTGTCATTTTGATTAGAAAGCAGTCACAGACAAAACCTACACAAATGGGTAGGTCCGTGCACCAATAAACATTTATTTCTAAAATCTGGTGGCAGCCTGGATTTAACCCACAGTCCAGTTTTCTGATCCCTGCTTTATTATTATTATTTTTTAAGATTTTACTTATTTATTCATGAAAGACACAGAAAGAGAGAAAGAGGCAGAGACACAGGCAGAGGGAGAAGCAGGCTCCATGCAGGGAACCCGATGTGGGACTCGATCCCAGGACTCCAGGATCACACCCTGCGCTGAAGGCAGCCGCTAAACCATTGAGCCAACCCAGGGATTCCCTGATCCCTGCTTTAAACAAACAAAATGGTTGCAGCTGTCAACCTTCACTTCCTTTCTCTATGACACGGAAGTCACACTTTCCCGGTTCTGGTTGTTACGAGATTTACACGATCATGAGAGATCCCAACACAATACTGGTCTGAGATCCACACCAAATGTTCACTTAGCCCCTACCCTTCAAGTCAGTGATCATTATCTACAAGCAGCATTGCCTCAGTTACATATACAAATTAAAGACCGAAAAACAGGTAGAAAAGAACATGATAAATGGAAGGTGGATATTGATGTTGTTGGTGCTTTTTCTATACACAGCATTTAGGACAAATTATTAAAAAGCACCATCTTACAAACTGAAGAAACAGAACAAAGTCCGACTGCAGAAACAAATGGACTCAAGTTGATAGCAGGTAATTTCCATGACAATAAGCTCATTTTCTTTCTTGACTTGAACTAAGCTTTCTGAACTTCAAAAAATATCCTTACTTTTAAGAAGTGAAATTAAATAAAAGAGTAGAAGCAGAAACTTATTTGTATAGATGAATGGTACTTCAACTGAAAGTGTAAAATAGTTCGTTGAAGATGATTAATTTCAGTCAGTATGGCGTCTTAATTTTGGCTGGAAGTGGAGTCACCATGGTTTTACTTCAGGAAGTTCCTAACGGCCTCTCTGTACAGCCCCACTACAGACTCTTTGAAGCATTTCTAAATGAGGTAATTTTATTTTACACTGGGTTTCTTGTAAAAATTATTGTCTTTCTGTACATCTAATTAAAATAAAGATGTAATAAAGAATTTACTGTTTTAATTAGGGCATAGATCTTAAAGCAATTAAGGCACCATTAATAATTCTTTAACAGACTCTTGCACAAGATGAATAAAAAGATTTTTACACCATGAAAAATCAATACACATTACTCATTTGCATTAACAAAGCTACACAAAGTAATCTGAGTCTTCATTAAATTATTTCTCCTGTAAACCAGAGGAGTTTGGAGAGCCATTAGCTATTTATAACCTAGTGGAACTTCACTTAAAAGGGAGAAATCTCCACACCTAGGTACTGGGAGCAACGCCATTTAAATGCAGAACTAAGCAGTGTCAAAATGTTAGTGAGTGGAAAGCGATTGATAAATTCCCCAAGAGGAACTTCATAATGAAAGTCAGCCACCATCATGATGTTCCAAATGGTTAACAACTCTACTTGAAAAATAAGTCAAAAGTTCTTTTCATGAAGTTGTGATAAAGGTTCTCCCACCACTATTCCATACCTGCCTTCCCACTTTCTTCTCTCTCTCTCTCTCCCTTCCTCCCCCACCTCTGCCCTCCATATTTGGACTGTCTTCCAGACAACAACATCTAGGAGCCAGGAAGACCAGTGACCTTAAAATGCAATCAATAATGAGGGTATCTCAAGTAGTATTTTCAGAGTTTGGTATTTTCTTTAATTTCATCTATCATTACAGGAGAATCTATGAAGGACAAAAAAAAAAATCCCACAAAAATACTCGGGGTAATTTTTTTTTTTTTTTTGTAAAAAAGGAAAGGCTATGATGTCTTAAAAAAACATTAAGAGGGAGAAAAAAAATGTTTGGCAACTTTAATTTAAGCCTTGTTGTCCCTAATTGATAATGTGGAAACCACTGTGTAGCCCTACACATGAAAGCGAAGGCCTATGGCCATGGAATGTCTAATTCCCCAGGGGAAGAACTTTCTATGAGATTGAATGACCAAATGGATAACTGCAACAGTGATTCTGAGTCTTTTTAACGGCTGCAAAGTTAGATCCTGAGGTGACCAAAGATGGCAGTATATGTAAACATACGTCGTTGCTGGGTTACTTGGTAAAGCTCTCAGCATGGCCAGTTTTGATGAATGGTCAGTAATGAAACTATGGGGTAAGTCAACAAATAACCAAACCAGTCTGTGCAAGAGCTGTTTCTTGGGCCTTGGGGAAATTTGCTCTAGGAGCCTTCTAAGAACTTAGAATTTGTGAGATGTTCATAAACTTGGAAGGAAGGAAGGAAGGAAGGAAGGAAGGAAGGAAGGAAGGAAGGAAGGAAGGAAGAAAGAAGAAAGAAAGAAAGAAAGAAAGAAAGAAAGAAAGAAAGAAAGAAAGAAAGAAAGAAAGAAAGAAAGAAGAAAATAAATCATCAAGGGGTAGGTTTGCAGTTACTTATCTCAATTTTCACAATTTGGCCAAAAAGAACCCTCTCTGGCTGGAGGCAAGTGTATGGCTCTGCTGCAGGGTACCTCGAAAACTCTGCATGTGTTTCTAGAACATGCTGCTATGCCACATTATACTGTAATGAAGCGAATTTTGACTTACAACACCCAATATTTTCAGTTTCTCTATGAACCCTAAAATATTGAATATTTTCTATAATTCTGCTTGCCATAGATGGAATTAGCTATAATATTAGTGTATTTAAGAGATCATGAAGAAATACCTCAGTCCTACCTACTAAGAAATACAAAGGCACAGATACTAACAAAAACATTGCCTATTACATTCTAGGGAGACTGCTGGTTATCTTCCCCATAGCTGTCCTTTCATTCTTTCCAAGTGAGAGGACCCACAAATTCTAAATGAACTCGTAACTGAGCATGGCCTGGTTTGTAATTTCTATCCAATAATATGCATGGGAAACTTCATGAGACATCTTCCTTAAAAAGTAACTGATCATGGCCTTTATCTTCTTAATCATCCCTGCTTCCTGCTCCTGGAATGTAGATGAGATGGCTGTAGCTGAAGCAGCCATGTTGGACTACGCACTGACTTTGGAAATGGAAGCCATATAAACAGAGCATCAGGACAAAAGAGGCTGGCCTATGAGAACTTCACAGAACAGGAATGGGAGGTTCTAGGGGGCCCATATGGCTGATTATAGCCTCATTGCTAAGTGAACAAGTGTGTGGTCTATTGTGACAAAAGAGGGTTTGCATTTGGATTCTGCAAATGTCATAAGGATAACCCTGCTCTGCACTATCAGGGATGTATTTTCACTTGTGATGTAATTTTGAATCTGTAGCTGCATTTCCTCACTTTTTTCTTTATAGCTTTTGAGTTTTGATGGCCAAAGTATTCTCCTTTTTAAGATTAACTGAAAAAAAATTTAATTTCCTTCAGAACGGTTGTATTTTTTTTTTTAAGATTTTTATTTATTTGAGAGAGAGAGCATGTGTGCATGGGTGGGTACACATGAATGGGGGGAGGGACAGAAGGGGAAGGAAAGGGTGAGAATCTCAAGCAGACTCTGTGCTGAATGCAGAACCCAACATGGGGCTTGATCTCATGACCCTGTGATCATGACCTGAGCTGAAATCCAGAGTTGGAAGCTTAACCAACTGGACCACCCAGGCACCCCTTGGGTTTTCTTTTTTTAATATTCAAATTTTGTATTCATCTAGAATAAGTGATACTTGTTCATATAGTAGGGTATATAATTAACACTAAAGTTAATTTTAGTTATCCTCAAGCAAGCATTTTTCAATACCTCCTTCTCACTACCATAGTGAATTTTTGTTTTCAGAAGGATATAAATTTCTATTTCATAGAAGAAACACAAATAATAATAGACCTATAGAAATGCTTACTAGCAACGCTAATAAAAGTGTTTTGCATATGAAGTCAAAATTGAAAAAAAAACATTGCTGACTTGGGTATGTGACACAGGTACTCTCTTATCTTGATGGTGGGGCTGTGAATTCCTTTCTGGAAAGCAATTTGGCAATGTTGTACATGAAGCTTATTAAAGTTCATACTCTCTGATCTGGTAATTCCACTTTAGGAAATCTATCCTAGAGAATTAGGTTCAATAATTTAGAAAAGGGGGCAGCCCAGGTGGCTCAGCGGTTTAGTGCTGCTTTCAGCCTAGGGTGTGATCCTGGAGACCTGGGATCAAGTCCCACGTTGGGCTCTGCATGGAGCCTGTTTCTCCCTGTGTCTGTGCCTCTCTCTCTCTCTCTCTCTCTCTCTCTGTTTCTCATGAATAAATAAAGTCTTAAAAAATAATTTAGAAAAGAAGTTCAAAGATACTCATCTCATAATTATTCTTGGTAATGAAATATTTTATTTTAAAAAGTCTAAAAAAAAAAGTCTTAAATGTCTCTCAATAGAAAAAAAAATAACCGATGGCACATTTAATCACTGGGATATTACAGACCTGTTACAATGGAGTTTTTTTATGGTAATGATATGGGGCAGTGGTTATTATAATGATGAATAAAAAATAGCATATATGATTTGAACTTCAGAAGGCACAGTGAAATGACTTGAAGGAAATGCACTATATTAATCAGTTTCCTGAGACTGGGGTTAATTTTTATTTTCTGTTTTATATTTTTCTGCATTTTCAATTTTTTTAAAGACTTTATTTTTAGAGAGAAAGAGAGACAGAGATTGAAGCGGGAGGGGCAGGGAGTGGGGGAGAGAATCTCAGGCAGACTCCCCACTGAGCACAGAGTGGACCTGGGGCTCCATCCCATGATCTTGAGATCATGACCTGAACCGAAATCAAGAGTCAGATACTTAACCAACAGAGCCACCCAGGTGCCCTATGAACGTGGACTTTTATTGTAATTATAAGGAATGATTAAAAATGTAAGTTGATTCTGGGTCCCACTTGGAAGAAAACAAGTAGCATTGCTTACAAAAAATTGACTTAACCAAAATTTTCCCTCTCTGGGTCTGCTACATGCAACATTATTACGGTTTTGCTGCCAAATCCAGAATTCTCTCTCTCATTAATAACTTGATGAATGTGAAATGAGTTATAAACCAATTATAAAAAACTCATTACTGCCTAATAGACATAAAATAACATTAACGCTGAAATGCATCTCTTCGTGCGCTGACAGACAATCTTGCTGATCAAACTGTCTGGAAAATGAAGCTCCCATCATTTAAATATGCCAAATCAGGGACTCTCAACAGAAACTTAGTTACTTTGTTTTCTGGCAATGGGTTCTCTTGGTTAAGTACTAAATGATCATTAAAGCTTATTGAGCAAAGACTGGTTTTATCTAAAGGGGTCTGAAAGTTTAGAACTAAAGACCACAGAAATACTGACATTCTGGTACTCTAAAATTGGATTGGATTGATTGCCTCAGTATCTGATTGCCTCAGAGTGACATTACTTTAGAATAACATTCTATTTGATATGATTGAATATAGAATAAAATACTTTATTCCAATTAATTCCAGGTTTTAATTTACTATGAAATCCTAGCAAATTTAAAATGACCATGAGGCATGCCCAAAGACTTATCTACAGAAGTATTCCTTATAGTAATATATTAATGAATATAGAAGAAAACTTAATGTCTAACAATTGAGCTTTTTAAAATGATTTTATTTATTTATGAGAGACACAGAGAGAGAGGCAGAGACACAAGCAGAGGGAGAAGCAGGCTCCCTACAGGGAGCCCCATGTAAGACTAGATCCCAGGACTCTGGGATCACAACCTGAGCCGAAGGCAGATGCCCAACCGCTGACCCATCCAGGCATCCCTAACAATTGAGCTTTGTAAAATATAAATTACGTTTCTATAAAATGAAATCCTACTCCATCATTCAAAAAGTGTTGACAAGGAATATGGAGTCAAATGGGAAATGTAAGTATACATTAAATAAAAATGCAGCTATCAAATTGAAATCTTTATACATATATGTGTAGAATTTTCCCATCACTATCTACATAAATTCATATATAAATATATGCATAAAAATAAATTTTGTCCCCAAACATCATCTGTAGATAATAGTATCATAGTTAATTTTTATCTCCTTCCTTTTTGTTTTCTTTAGTTTTTAAATTTTTTTTTAAATTTTTTTTATTTATTTATTCATGAGAGACACACAGAGAGAGGGAGAGAGAGAGAGAGAGAGAGAGAGGCAGAAGCAGGCTCCATGCAGGGAACCTGATGTGGGACTCGATCCTGGTACTCCAGGATCACACCCTGGGCCGAAGGCAGGCGCTAAACCGCTGAGCCACCCAAAGATCCCCAGTTTTTAAATGTCTTACAACAAAAATAGATGACCCTAAATTCTTCATAATCTTCTCATCCATGACCCCATTAAATAAAATATATTCATAATAAAGATATATTTCAATAAGTGTTAAAGCATAGTAACAGAGGCTAAACCTCAAAAGTTCTGAAATATTTATTTATGCAGTGGGGACAAAAACTATTTGCAAACCACCAACAGTTTTTCTATTAGTGGTCATAGATGTCTTTTATAATAGAGTAAAATTGGCCCTTCAGTGGGACATTGGATTATGCAAAGGCCAAACCTTACTGGAGTAGCCACCTGTTCAACTAAGATCAGGAGAATTAAACTGCTCTGTATGACACTGCAAAAGTTTGTCTTTATTCTGTGTTGAATTTTCCCTGTGAGGTTTTGTTTAATTGAGAAGTGAGCACGGAACACGGAAGAGGGGACAGTGAGGGAGACAAGTTTCTCTTTCCTACCAGACTGGCCCAGGGGCGGTAGGGTAGTTATCTCAAAGGCTTGAGGACACCTAGGTGCTAAGTGTGCAGAACACAAACAAAAGGACTATCCAGTGGGCAAGATGATCAGAAACTTCTCTGCAAAGGCTTGGCTTTCCACCTTCCAGAGCTTCCAAATCACCACTTTGCAGTGTAAGACACAGAGTAACTACAAACAAGGATATGCTCCTTGTCAAGGAATATTAATGAGCTGAGGTTGATGTTACAGAAATAACTTGGAGGATTGATATTCACTTGGATTTAGAGGGCAGGATAGCAAATGTTCGTGTCTCTCTCTTTCATCATCTGACATTATGTCCTCTATCAGTTAGGAATGCATTTAGCTCCAAGTAATAAATCCAACCAAGCGTGACTTAGGAGTATAGACATGTATTTTTCCATGGAATGACAGGGAAGCTGGTTTAGTGATTCAGTGAGGTCACCAGAGACTCAGCGTCTCCTTTCTCTCTGTTCTGTCATCCACAGCATGCTGGGTTTTGCCCTTCGGTTTGCTGCCTCATGATTACAAGGTGGCTGCCAAATCATGACAGTAATAGTATATTTGCATTCTAAGACAGGGGAGTAGGAAAAGAACAAGTACTCTTGATTTTTTGTTGTTGTTGTTAAGCAAAAAAGTGAAAACTTTCACAGAACTTCCATCTTTACCTTTCTATTAGATCTGTCACATGAATACTTCTGGCTGAGAGAATGGCTAAGTGAATATTTCATTCCCCATCCCCCAGTCCTCCAGGGAGGTGGCTCAGGGATAGCAGATTTTGAGGCAACTATAACCTAACAAGGTGTCTCTCTCACTCCTCCTTATGGTTTCATATTTACAGGACAAATTATCAGGTCTCATTGCTCCTTTGGCTGCTCCCCATGGTTGTTATAGAATGTTCCTGTTTTTCCATTTTGTTTGATAGGTCCATAATCAGAAACAAATAAATAACAACAACAACAACAAATTGTTGCCTTGGAATCTTCAAATACAATGATGAATTTGCCAATGGTTTTGTAAAGTACAAAAGGGAAGAAAAAACTCCCATTTAAGATCAAAACCAGTTCTTTCTGCCATAGTGATGGGAAGATTTTGGGATGGGCACTGCCCGATTCCATCAGAGTAGCCAATATTACCTCTCATCTGCTGCTTTTGTTCTATGTCCTTCGGGATACCAAGAGGGCATGGATGCCAGAGAGAAGAGTCTAGCTGCTGGAAACCTTGAACACTCACAGGGTAATCGCTACCAGTGTTTCTCAAGTGTTTTTCATTGTTGTCCTTCTAAGAACCTTTTCACACATGTTTTTCCTAATTGCCTCCCTCATAAAATTTTAGTGGATATACTAAGTCTCTGTTCGTGTACTGTGTGCATAACTGTATTTTGTACATAAAAAGAGTAAGATTTTTGTGCAACCCTCCAACCACAAACCAATTTTTGTTCCCTTAGGATAATAGTGCTTCTACCAAGAATGCATGTCTGTATCATACACACTTCTTAGAGTGGGCTGAATGGGGGGGAATTAAAGAAAGGATCTTAACTGACCCCTGGAGGTCAAAAAGAACTCTACATGCAGAGATAGAAGGAAAAGTGTTGGGTGTTGTGGGAATGCAGGAATAAAGCTGAAGAGGTTGGGGACTGTTAGGTATGTATCAGGGCATGAAGAATGTACAGCTCAGCTGGTGTCACAGGTTTACATGGGCAATAAAGAGAAACAATCCTCAAAGATGTAATAACTCTCAGATTGCACAGCCGGGGCCTCCTTGCTGACAGATTATCAACTCTAACAAATGGGAGATCTCACAAAGGGAAGTGAAATCATCAAGGAGTGGCAGTTTAGATGATTGTTTCTAATTTGACTAGTCTCTACACCTTTATTTTTTGACTTTTCAAAACAACTGCTTCCAAGTTAGAGTAAGAGCAAGTCTACCTTAATGATCTGGTGCAGACAAGAACTCAAGTTCAACTGAACAAGAATAACTTTACTTGTCCACATAAACAATGACAGGGTCCTACCCAGGCAGTACTTGAAGTGGTAAGAGTACAGTAAAAAATGACTTAGGAAGAAATTATGCAATTCTCAAATGGTAACCTGTCCCCTAAGCTTCTTCTTGCAAAGAAAACACCTAGAAGCTTAGGCATGAATAAAAGTTGCTTTGTGTTTTACTTTTATCCCAAAATGGTCATAATTAATTCTGTTGACACAAATACGTGAGAGCTTAAAGAGAAACAGGCCCATCTTGCTGAGGAGAGCAATCCATTCCTGCCCTAATACACTGAAGAGATGCCCCCACCCCCCAACCCTGCCACGGATCATTCACCCGTGTGAAAGCCATCTTTCTAATGTCTCCATTAAAAACAAACCAAAAAACTATTGCTTGAATGCAAATATACCAGGATCACATTATGTATGTAATTTTACTAACATTTCAGACAAAATTATGGAATAAAAGTAAGACTCATAAAGACCTCTTTTGTTTGATCTCTCTAGTACTATTTAATCTCCCTTAAAATAACTCCCATTTGGAGAAATAAACACACACACAGACACACACACACACACACACACACACACACACACACACAGACATAATGGGATAATTTCAAGAGGTATGCATTAAAACTAAAAGTGAAACCTATCTTGGGAAGGGTCAACTAACAACTAGATAAATTCTTTGTCTTTGAGGTACTAGGTCAACAAATTAAAAAAAAAAAAAAGAGGAAATGTGGGCAGATTTTTTTCCCCACTAAATTTATGCTGTCATGAAGAAATTTAGAGCTTATCCTATAGGGTTGATTGTTCCCTTTTTTTTTTCCAGTCTGGGAAATAAATCTGCATAAGGACTATGCCATTCACAGCTCAGAGGCCTCCTTTCCAAACTGATCAAAGAAACTAGTAATGAGATGCAGTAGCTTTTTACTCTGTAGTAAGCATGTGATACATGGGGACACAAGTTAAAATTTTGTAATTTGAAAAGGGGATTTTCTAAGTAAAATATGATGGCTAAATGGATCTCAGATAAAGGATATTATTGGAAAATCTAGTGAAATCCAAATCGAATCTGCACTTTAGTTAATAGTACTGTATCAAATGTACTTTGGTTAGGTCTAAGATGTTACTGTTTTAGGGAAAGCTGAAAGATATGTGGGAACATTTGTACTCTCCTCACAACTTTTTCTATAGATCTAAAATTATTTCCCAAAAAAGTTTATTTAAAAAAAATCTTTCTCCAGCTTACCAGTCCTAGAGAATGTCCTTAGCATTTCTTGTAGAGAACCACAGTTTCTGGTCACTTTAACACATTAGAAATTATTTTGCTCTTTTTGTATATAGAATCACTTGATAACCATTTCCTGCATTAAATTCTACCAACAGCAAGCAAAGTTATTCTGGACGCAGCACTGGGGATCCTGCATTTGGATTCATTGTGAGCAGGGAGATTGTCCCCATCCTAAAACCCATTGGTATCTCAACCTCTCCATTTAAATATCCTGTCAGGACAGGATCCAGTTGTACTCATCTCTGCGTGTTGAGTGACAGTTCCTGGTAGAATATGAATCAGGAGGAGGTTTCACAGTTAAACTTAGTTTAAACCTTCATTTCCCCCCACTTATGAGGCATGATCGTTTGGGGCAAAGTCTTTAACTACTTCTGAGTCCCCCTCTCCTCATCTATAAAATAAACTGCTGAGAAGGTTCATTGAGGGGACACATGAAGAGCACCCAACAGGATCTGGAACAAGGTGGAAGGTTAGCATGCCTCCTCCATAGGACAGCACCATTTACATGGAATTTTATTTATTTTTAATTTGGAAGCACTATTCTAGTACTTATTATGTGTGAGACTCCATTCTAAATGTTTTTCATATAGCCACGTTTTATTATCCTAATCACCTTGTGTGCTTGCTCAGCATCATCATCATCATTATCTTATTTTACAGATGAGGAAAAACAGAAGCATAGAGAAGTTACTTGCCAAGCTCATGGAGCTACCAAGTGGAAAGATCTGAGATTTGCACCCACATGCTTGGTTCAACGATGTGTAGTCCTAAAACACTAAGCTATCATAGAACATAGTCTACTAAAGACATGCTAAGGATCAGATACTGTGCTTGCCTTCTTCTCTGCAGGTATGCAGTAGGTGCTCAAGCACATGCATGACGGACTGAATGAATGCATATCTACCACTCAGGATCCCCAGCATTACAGAATGGAACTAACATTTGCCAAGGGCCTCCAATGCTCTAGTTTACTGTGTCTTAAATGTTAGACTCAAAACTATCCTATAAGGTACACCAGAATATTTTCATTTCTACCTACACAGAGTACTTAACTCTCCAACATCATACAGTTCATCAGAAGTGCAGCCATGATCATAATTCCAGGAGAACTTTCCAAGATCAGGCTTTTTCTAATATACTTAGTAGCCTCCCAAATGAGATCATTACTGGGAATATAGTATGTTTTGCCATGAAAATGGCCTTGATCCAGGTCTCTGTTTAGACACCGTCTCAGGGAGACTTTCCCTGACCTCTGCCATATAAACTGTACACCTTTCACCTGCTATCCTTTTATTCTGCTTCATTCCTCATGGTATTCATCATTATTTGACAGCATATTGCACTTGTTTACCTTCTTTCCCCCAACCTATCTGCTACATTCTAAGAGGGCATGGAATGGTCTATCTTGGGCACATTGAATCCCAAGATCCTAGAACGATACTGGATACAGAGTAAGTATTCAACAGAATATTGTGGAATAATTGAATAGACATGCAGGAGGTTCCCAGCAACCAATTGTTACTAACCCCATTAAGATTGTACGTGCCTCCTTTTATCAGTTAGGTAAGTCAGTTGGGACAAATCTTTGTTTTTTAAGATAAAACTGATCAGAAAACTGAATAAAGAATGTTGGTTTCAATCAGATCAAAGCACAAAGACCAAGCAACACCACTAACAACCAGGAGACCACACAGGTGGGCTAAGGATGACCTCCAGGTGGCGTAACTGACACCAGTGTTACCAAAGGGAGCCCCACTTCTCTTGCCTTCTAAGTCCATGTGAGCACAAAATTATCCCTCTGCTACTGATCATAAATTGTTTTAATTCACCTTTCATTTTTCCATCAGGAAACAATTGGCCTTGGTTTATTTTTTATCACTTTATTTACATGTCTCCTGCAAGACTGAAGCATTGATTTTCCCAAGATAATGTTAATAGGATCAATAAACCACGATGAGCATGCATCAAAGTGCCATTTCTTCACTTCTAACCTGGGGAAGGAGGCGCTGCAGGCAGCCAGCCTCTGCTGAAATCTGCCCAGCTCCAGCGCTTTTGAAGGTGGTAAGAAGGCACCTCTGCTTATAAATTATAAGTGAGCTCAAGCACTGGGATGACCCAGATAATATACCAAATACAGCGCAACGGAGAACTCTGTGGGGAGTCTGGAAGCCTAAAGTCATGTTTGAAAGCTACCTTTCAATACAATCCACACTAGGAACCAAATAGGTGGAAAAGGTAGCTAGGGGCAGGGGTCATGCAAAGGATTAGCTCCTTTGTTGGAATCCTAGTTTGAGCGCTGGGGGTAAATTGGAACAAGCCACTTACCAGGTGGTCTTATCTTTCATCTGCTTTCAGAAGCTTCTAGTTCCAGTGTGTCCAATGCAGACAAAGAAAGGGAGCCAGAGGCTCCCTGCTTAGTGGCAGAGCTGATTGGGCCTTGCAGACACGTTATTTGAACAACATAAATGTAGCCTCAATTCCTCCTGTTTCTAGATTCCCCTGCTACCCAGGCCAGCAAGCTTGCAGTCCTGGAAACACACACAGGCCAGAGCAGTTCCTCCAACTTGAAACACCTAGGGGTGTCTCCATGGTTACAGCAGAACGCACTGAGTCTTTAACTCTTCTGGCGGAATCAAGTAGGGATGCTCCTAAAAGCTTGCACCTGGGAGCAGCTGATTACCCCTCCCACCCAAGCCAGTAATCACTTCACCCACCTGTGATTCCACAAGTTCCAGGGTCACAGCTTCAGAGCTTTTTGAAACTGTAGATCCTTTTGTCCTGTGGCAGACCTGCTGGTGAAGAGGTTAGGGACAAGGAGCACGGTAATTAGGGAATGAGAATCCACATTTGTAAATGCTCTCAAAGATTTTAATAGGACCCTTCAACTAATGTATATCTGAGAACCAATTCTCCAAAATTTCAACGGTTTTCAATCATGGTTGCAAATTACCTTATTTGAGAAAATTTTAAATAATATAATGCCTATGTCTCATTCAAGACCAGGGTTTCTGTGTTGGCATGGGAGGAGTCCCTGGCCCCTACCCAATAGATGGCCTAGCACCTTTCCCGCCCAAACAAAACCATCTTCAGTAGTTGCCAAAGGCGTTCTGGGAGACAAAAATCCTCTGCTCCTCCTCTCCCTGGTGGTAGTGATTTGAAAACATCACAGGTATTCAAGCTCATTTGGATGGGCGAACTTTTCTTCATGTCCATTGCATCTATCCATGGGCTCATAATCCCTGGTCACTATGATTAATATGTATATCTTCCATATACACAGACACATGTGTTTCAGGAAGATAGCAAGTCACATTTTGAGCTAACAGTCCAGCAACCTTATATCCTATGTTACGTGTTCATGGTGAGATTTACATTTGGTTTGACTTAAAGAAGCAGTTCACAAAAGGGACTTGAAAAACTAACAATAAATTACTAATGAAGTTAGTGTTTTTTTTAAAAAGCAATTTAAAGCGCCAAGAATATTGTTTTTTCTCTATCAATTTGGCAGAATGGATTCACACATTAAATGTCTCGTGAGTGTCTACAATGTGCCAGCCAGGAAGCAACACACACAAGATGATTTCCATTATGGAGCTTATCCTCTGAAGGGTAGAGACAAACAACATTCAAGATTACACAGCAAGTAAGATAAATTTAGAAAGTCTTCAGTGTCATAAAAGAAAGGGAAGTGATGAGGGGTGGAGAATCTGGGGTGGCCATGGACTAGTTTAGGGCATCAGAGGACATAGTAGAAGTGACATCTGAGCATAAAACTGGTACTGTCTCATTCTGCCGGTGACGTGAAAATTGGTGTAGTCTTTTAGGAAACCAAGTGTCAATATATGTCAGCATGATAACAGTGTTCATTTTAGCCAATAATTTAGCAAATATAAGACATCTCTAAAAATAAGCCCTATCAATGCCACTACTGAAATAGTATGCCAAGGAAATTTCCCAAACATTGTAAAATATCTCAGTACTGCAAAAACTCTGCAATATTTTTTAAAACTACAAGCTACTGAATTGTCGACAAAAGGAAATAGTTGGATAAATTCTGATATCTCTACTAAAGTATGGAGAATGCTTAAGACATAGTGTAAAAAATTATATGTTATTCTGAGATAACGGAACATATACATATTGGTCTCTGCTCTGGTTCCTGGCACAGAGCTCCTAAAATCCTCATAATTTTCTAAGTGATAAGAGCACTAAGAGCTCCTCTTGTTCTACTATTTGTTTTTGACTGCATTCCTGACATAGGGCTCCTCAAACTCTCATACATTGCTGATTAGAGCACCAGGATCGTGTTTTGTTCTATTGAGGTGACTCGAGGTAGGTTCCTGGTGGCTCCTGGATAGGGGCTGGTCACCAGAAAGACCAAGCCATGATCAGAAGCTTGGAACATACAGCCTCTCCCCTGCCCATCCTCCAAGGAGGGGAGAAGGGCTGAAAATGGAGTCAGAGGTCCATCATACCCATTTGAGGAAGCCTCCAAAAAAATCTCAGTAACTCAGAGAGCTTCCAGGTTCAGAGAGCTTCCAGGTGGGCAAATATATCCACACCAGGAGAGGGATGCACCCCAACTCTATGGGGACAGAAGCTCCTGCATTTGGTCCCAGATCTCGCCCTATGTCTATCTTTATCTGACTGCTCCTCTGTATCCTTTATCATATCCTTTAGTAAACTGGTGATAAGCTTGCCAAGAGAATAGATCTTAAATATTCCCACCACACACACACACACACACACACACACACACACACACACACACACAAGAAAGTCATTATGTGACATGATGCCATTTTCCAATATATTTCTATCAAATCAACACATGTGTACCTCAAACTTACATGATGCTTGATGTCAGTTATATTTCAATAATGGAGGGTGGCGGCAAAGAATTTTAAACAAACAGGAAAACTAATTATGTGAGAAAAAATTCTGCTTGAAGGGGAAATTGGTATGTTGCAAAACAGCCACAAATAATCAGTTGGTAGAGATTCTCTATCAAGTATTAGCATAATCATTAGTTTTTTTGACTCCCATGTAAGTATATGTGATGCTTCCAAAACTGGGCAGCTGCGTGGTCCATTAAAATCTTTGTATTGAGCTTCAGGAGTATCAAATTCTCTTTTAAATGTCTATATTAACACTTAATAGATGCACTTTCAAAGGAATAATTTGGCAAATAATCTGCTCTAATTTCCATACGTTGAAAATTCACTTTTGAATATGTTCTAACTTCTGACATAAAGCTTCATTTAATATGTACACCTTCGTATTTTCCAAGCTCAGTTTCAGCAATGGTATCTCTCATATCAGTATTTCAAAATATTCTAAATCCTTGCATTTCAAAGTTTGGTCCATGAATCAAAAGCTTTGTCATCACCTGGGAGTTTGTGAGAAATGCAGAATTTCAGGCCCTACCCTGACCCTACAGAATCATGATTGCTTTATCAGATCTCTAGGTGATTGCTATGCTCATTAAAATTTGAGAAGCAGTATTCTAGAATAAGGACTCTCAAGATTAGATGATTTGTTCATCCTTTCCAGCTTTTCTATTCATCTAAAGAGATGAAAGTATTAGAATTTTCCATAGTTAGAACCAGTGCTATTGTAAAATTCTTTATGGTCTTTGCTTTGTTTTTAAGCAAACGTAAGGACAACCAGGGACAGTCATTTTGAATTTAGGAAGTGCACCTAGTTTAGTTTTTCTGGATTTAACTAAAACTTTTTTCTTTTCTTTTCTTTTTTTTTTTTTTTTGGATTTAACTAAAACTTGGAGACAGTGTCCTAGATAGGGGGATGGATGGTGTAAAGAAATCCAGTGTTCTTTAAATAAATCACAAAGTCAATAACGAAATAGATGAAGGTAGAAATAAAAACCTCTTCAGAATCTTCCTGAAATGACTTAAAGCCAACCTAAATATGACAGTCCAATTTTAAAACAATAGAAAAGTCCTGAGTTTCAAGGGTAACAATGAAGGTGATTGCCAGAAGTCATTTCTACTTTAACCTGAGATTAGTCAAATGCCTTCAAAAAAAGATTTTGTACTCTATTAGTAATTGCAAATAAATATTCAAGTATAGATGAACAAACATCTCTATGATACATACAGACCAAATATTGACTCTTCCTTTTCCCTACCTTCAGGCACTGGTTTTACAGAAGAATTCAATTGTATTTATGGCTCATGAACAAACATAATGGTAGAAATGCTTTGTGGATATAAAAACATTTCTTCCCAGGGGCTCAAACTGCATTCTAGACATTATCTCATTAATTGCTCCCTTAAATCTTTCTCATTGATTTTTATATTTTTTGAACCAACAAGTTCAGTATTGTTTGCATATGAAGGAAAGAGTTCGCTTCAGTTAGAATTTAAGATCTTAAGCATTTTGAAAACAGCAGTGTTATATCTCAACTGACAAGGGATTAGTGTGGCTTCAAAAACAAAACAAAACAAAACAAAACCACCAAAGTGACCTAACAGCATTATTTATTTATCTATGTATG
The DNA here is from genome assembly GCF_003254725.2 of Canis lupus dingo. NCBI lineage: Eukaryota > Metazoa > Chordata > Mammalia > Carnivora > Canidae > Canis > Canis lupus. The sequence continues at coordinate 24,518,434 of NC_064262.1, read as the reverse complement.
AAGTAGCCAAAAGTTCTGAGGATGCCTTGGTAAGATTGCATCAGGAATGTAAATATTCGACTAATGTAGCTTGGCTGTGTCAACCAGAAAAGATATGTCTGAAGATGAGAGATGTGCAAATGTCTCATTTTGGAAAGGGGAAAACAAAATGCTTGCATACATTATTCAATAAGCCGTCTGATAAAATGATGTGATCACAGGGACCAGGAAGGATTCGCCAAGAATGGGCTTATTCCAAATCAGCTACATTCCTGATTGTGACAGTAACCAGTTTGGTAAAAGGAAATGCACAGATGCTATAAATTTCAACTAATAATGATAACTATTCTTCATCGAGCACTTCTTATGTGCTGGAAACAATGGAGAGCACTTTATATACATCTTATTTAATTTTTAGAAATGTATGAGGAATTATCATTACTGAAATTGGAATACGAAGAAAAGTAGTCCACAGTGATAAGGCTGTTCCCCAAGATAATATTCCTATGCAGCACACAGTCCTATTTCCAGTAAGCTAAATTTGTGAAATTTTGTGGTCAATTGTTCTCCATCTGAGTGATCTAACACTTTGTCCACAATTTCTGCTATAGTAACAGAAAAGAGTAAGAAGCAACCCCAATGAGATATTGCCTCATACCCATTAGGATGGCTCTTGTTAAGAGAGCAGAAAACAATAAGTGTTGGCAAGGATGTGGTGCAAAGGGAACACTTGTGCTCTGTTGGGGGGGATGTGAAATGGGGCAGCCACTCTGGAAGACAATGTGATGATTCTTCAAAAAATTAAAAAGAGAATGACAATATGATCCAGCAATCTCATTTCTGGGTATATCTCCAAAAGAAACAAATACTTAGTCTCAGAGAGACTGTGCACTTAAAAACGATTAAGATAACATTTTATGATGATTTCATGTCATGTGTGATTTTTTTAAATCACAAAAAAAAAGAGTAAGGAGCATAAAAATGAAACATACTGGCTAGAAAATCTGAAAATAGTTCTTGTTGGTCTCTGGCAATATAATGCATGAATAAAGGTAATGCAATATAATACAGGAATAAAGAGACAAAAGGTAATAGTTCTATCACTTATTTGCTACGATTTATGTGATATTATCTTTTGATGTTACTGAGGTTCAACTTTCTCATCTTCAAAAGAGGCTAATAATATTTGTGTTTGCCCCCTCATAAGCTGTCATGAAGATCCAAACAACTGGAAATGCTCTATAAACGTTAAAATCCTCTCCAGGGTGACTGAATGGCTCAGTCAGTTGAGCAGCTTCTCTTGATTTAGGCTCAGGTCTTGATCCAGGGTCTTGAAATTAAGACCTGAGTTGGGCTCTGCGCTTAGCAGGGAGTTTGCTTGAGATTCTCTCCCTCCCTCACTCTCTGCCCCCTCCTCCACTAAAATAAATAAATACATCTTTAAAAAAATTAAAAAATTAAAATCCTCTTGGAGCTGCCTCACCCACTTCCATTGCTTTTATTACAATCTGTGGGTAATTCTGTCTCCTTAATCTAAATTTTAGCTCATGTGCTTCTCCCAGATGCATACATTCAACTGCCTCTACTTGGATGCCTCAGGGGTACCTCAAATTTGTAATGTTCCAAACTGAGTTTCATATTCTCCTCTCATCCCCATTTCTCCTCCAAGGATCCTTATTTTGTTGAATGGCACTATCCCCTACCATGCTGGATTTCTTCTTTTCCTCTGAATGATCCCCACATCTAATGAAAGGCAAAGTCCTATCTGTTCTCTCATTCATCTTTGAATTTAACTATTTCTTGGGATCTTTTCCTAGCCAATTCGTATTCACCCTGTAGAGCTTGGTTTATATTGCAATGTCTCCAGGAAGCCTTCTTTGATACTCCCAAGCCCACATCAGGTATGCATCCAGTGTGCTCCCATCTATTACCCTGTACTCCCCCATCACAGCACTTATCACAATGTATGAAAGTTACTGCTTGTCAGAATCCCCCATTAGCCTGAAAGCCCAGGGGTAAGATATAAACTGTGTTGATTTCACCACTTTGCCACATAAGCCTTCTGCTGGCCAATAATGGCCAGTCATTGACCAGTCATTGGAATGTGAATTGTGAACAAAACCAATATGATCCCTACCCTCATGGAGCCTGCCACCTAGATGGGAGACAGACAATAGAAAGTTGAACCCCCCCCCCAATTTTTTTTAAACTGATAAATGCTAGGGTGATAATGATCAGTATCTAGATTAGACAGCATTGGAAGAAGGGGACCTATTTTAGCTGGACCATCAGCAAAGACCTCTCTGTGAAGCTGTCATTTAAGCTAGGACCTGTAGTTGAGAAGGCACTAACCGTGTCTTGGGCAGAAAGAAGCACCCACATAGAAGGAACAGTTCATGTGCAGACAAGAGGGAAGGAAAGAGCTTGAGGAATCTGGAGAACTGAAAGGAATCTAGTGTGACTACTATGCAGAATGGCGTCTGATGAGGCAAGACAGATGGGCATGGGCCACACTATTCATCTTGAACTTGATCTGCAGGACAATGGAGATCTTTGAAGGGTTTTAAGCAAGGATAGGATAGTCATGACCCATTTTAACTTTTAAAAAAAGATCAGGCTGACCAACACCTGACTCTGAAAATCAACAATTAAGGGAAAATATTCAGACATTTAGCTTGCTTTCCCTGCACAAATCATATTTCAGAGTAACCAAATACCCCAAGTTTTTGAGAAAAAAAGTTTTTTACAGAAGAATTTCAATTGCAAAAGGAAGATGAGTGGGAAAATTATAAAAAGCACCATTTTACAACCCCTGCATGAAATAACTCATTCAGTTCATAATCATCAAAGGACAAAACTACTGAATGAAAGGTTGTGTGGGGCCTTTCCTGGGCAGGGATAATAAGGCAGTCACTTCCTGAAACATGAATCAATCTTAGCAACAATGATCTGAGAGGTAGGAAGTACACAGAGACTACAAAAGAAGTGTTTTTGCCAAAATATTGAATTAGAAATTATTTAAACCTTTAGAGTTCACTTAAAGTTGACAGCGACTACAGAAGGTAGAGGAAGAAGTTAAATACCACCATATGAGAGCAAACAGACAAATATAGAAAACCATGTTGTTTCTAGGATATTCTACAGGGCAATTGATCTAGCTTCTTCAGTAAGTCATGGAAAAATAAATAAAAGGAGAGAGTACTCAACAGTTAAAGTTGGTGCTAAGAGTCCTTAGTTTGTAATAACTGCAGTGACTGCTTTCTCAAATTATTAGACGTGAGAAAAGTCAGTCATGTACTTCATGACTCTATTTTTCTCTGCTTTTCCTTCCAAGGCATTCTCATTGGAACACACGAGTAAAACTGGGTCAGTGTATGGACATGCATGTGGATCTACGCCTCTTACATTCAAAAAGAGCTTCAACATTTTCTTAAGACTTTGTTATTTTACCTAAATTAATATTAATATTCTGGGTTTGTCCTTTGTCCACTTCACTCAGTTAAATTCCCCAACTGAATACTTTCCACCTAATTTGGCCATATCCTTGTTTAATGGTGATCACATTGTGAAGTAAGCCTAAGCACCATGGCCAGACTGAAAGGCACTGCCTCTTTTCTAGAGAGATTTTGGCTTGGGTCAAACTCATTTCATGAAAGCAAATTTGGCCACTCTCTCAGATGTCAGGCTTGATATTTTTACTTTATTGAACTGTTCATTATGGGAAAGGTCTCTCTCTTGTATAGCACTGTGTTTTTAAAAACCAATTAAAGACCAAGTGGTAGAATTAGGAAAATACCATTTTTCAATTCCCAAATGAAAGAAGTGATTCAACCAACAATCATCCTTAGACAAAACTACTAAATGAAAGGTACTAGGTAAAACTCCTAGATGAACAAAGGTCAGGTTGCAGAAACTCTGTGAGGAGAATGAGGCCTGAGGCCTTGAGAGCAGCAGGTAGACAAGTTGGCCTGAGGCAACTGCACATTCCCAGGAAGTGGGGGACAGAATGGTCATCTGAGTCTTGTAGATTCTGAAGATGAAAGACTAACATTTATGTTTAATAACACTGACTACAAACACTCCCACCTAACAATGCCATCCCTTAGGAATTTATTCTGGCTGAATAAAAGTGGAAACAACCCAATATCTAATCACAGGAGATTTACTTCAAAACGACCTTAGAACCATATAATGGATCACATGGCAACCATTAGAAAAGAAGATAGAGAACTATATTTACTGACTTTCAGTGATATCCTTTATATACTTTAAGTGAAAAAAAAGTTAGCCAGCAGTATGTATGCTAAAATCCTATTTTTAGATAAAATGCCAAATTTTCACATGGAACATTCTGAAAGAATTTATACTAAAAGGCAGTAGAGGTTGCCAGGGGATAGTGTTTCTTGTGTTCTATCTTCTCCTTTGCTTATTCAATTTTCTACATTTCTAAAATCTATTTCCTTTTACTTTAGAAAAAGTGTACAATTGCCTATGTGTGGCAAATCTACATTTACAAAAGAAATAGTACATCAGAGGGACAACAGAAAAGCCATGCTTTGGAAAGGAAAGGAAAGGAAAAAGTGGGTGGTAAAGCCAACTTTTTTTTTTCTTTTTGAAGTAATGAGTATATATAGAAAGGTTTCCCAAACTGGTTCCATGAGTATTAAGATTTTTTTTTAAGGGAGGAAGAAGGTTTGTTTGTAGTAAAATAATACTAGAAAAAGCTGAGGCGAATACATTTAAATGGGTTTCTTCATTGCAGAATTTTTCAGAACATTGAATATATTAATGTTTATACTTATAGACAGATCCAAGAGAAAGAAATACTTTTTGGTCATGGAAGCTTTGTCTCTCTCAAATACATTAATAACTCACTGGTACACAGTTTGGAAATCCCCCAAAAAATGGAAACATGGGGGCAGAGGCTATGAGATGAACTCACCTTGTCCTGTGAAGCAGCAACTTCCTGTAACTTCAGCTTCCTTGTCTGTAAAATAAGAGCATTAGAACCCAGCCTTTTTATGTATGAATAGGAAGCAGATAACTTCCATTTGTGTGAGGTCTTTCAACTTTTTAAGCAAATGATTTTTGCCTACGTTATCTTAGGAGATAGTTCAAGTGAAATACCTTTAAAAGTGCTTTGGCACAACACTCTCTAGCTCCAACCATGCCGTAGCAAATGGCAAGACTTCACTCCCTTTGATGGCTGAGCAATATTCCATTGTATCTATACAGCACATCTTCTTTACCCATTCATCTGTGGAGGAACACTTGGGCTCTTTTCATAACTTGGCTAATGTTGATAATCTGCTCTGAACACTGGGGAGCATGTATCCCTTTCAATCAGTATTTTTGTATCTTTTGGGTAAATACCTAGTAGAGTACATGCTGGGTTGAAGGTGGCTCTATTTTTAACTTTTTGAGGAACCTCATGTGCTAGGTGAGGTGGATCGGTAAGAGGAAGACTGTTGCCATGTGGTTTCACTCATGTGTGGAATATGGGAAACAAGGGAAATGAGCATGGAGAGGGGAAGACAGAGGGAGGCAAATCAAGAAACAGACTCTTAACTATAGAGAATGTACCAATGGTTTCCAGGGGAAAGTCAGTGGGGGGGATGGGTGACATACATGATGGGGATGAAGGAGGGCGCTTGTTGTGATAAGCACTGGGTATTATATGGAAGTGCTGAATTACTAAATTCTATGCCTGAAACTAATACTGCACTGTACATTAACTTACTGGGATTTAAATAAAAGCTTGGAGAAACAAAAGTGCTTTGGAAGTCTGAGACCTACAACATGAGGTAAGATCAATGTTTAACATCAGTGACAGCACTAATGATACATTATCATCTAATCTAGGGGTCAGAACATTTCTTTTCCTGAAAAGAGCCAGATCATTAATATTTTAGGCTTTATGGGCATGCAGTCTCAGTCTCAACTACTTACCTCTTCCCTGGTAACATGAAAGTATTTGTAGAGACAACACACACAGTAGGCTGCGTGGCCGTGTTTTACACAGGCTGTGCTTTATTTACAAAAGCAGTCAGTGGGTTGGATTTGGCCCATGGACTATAGTTTGCCAATCCATACAATCTATTGGGGGAGATGCCAGGAACTTGTTTGTGACACAAGATTCGTAGGATCTGTGTACTGTTTATGTTTCCATATAGAGAGATTCCTTAATCAAGTCTACTTCATTTACTGGGGAATAAATGTGCATCTGTTTGCCATCTCCTCCATAAGAAGAAGAAAATGGGGGGGGGCCTCCAAGTGGTGATGAGAAACAAGGGGACATGTGCTCTAATTTAGACCTAATGAAGCCAAATTAAGGTTACTTTTCTGATTAAAATTAGGAACATTTGATAATGCACGCTAGTAATTTGGAGGAGGACAGTTCTAAGTGTGTTATTTTTTAACATCATTACTTCTCATTTGTGAAGGGAAAGATACATAAAAATTGTTGTCTTGATTAATTAAAAGAAAGAAGCTCCTAAAGGAAAAAATGTACAGAATTTGGGGGATGCTCCTTAGCCTGTGTTGACATGTGCCAATATTTTAAGTGTTAAACTGAATTAATTGAATATTGGCTATTTAACCAAATTAGTAAAAAAAATGGTGAATCCCTTACTTTCTTAGTTTCAACATGTTTTATAAAACCTCAAGTACAGGGGTGCCTGGCTGGCTTCGTGGGTTAAACGTCCAGCTTTTGATTTCAGCCAAAGTCATGATCTCAGGGTCCTGAGGTAGTCTCTCCCTCTCCCCCTGCTCACTCTTACCCTCTCTCTAAAAAATAAATAAATAATTCTTGAAAAACCCTCAAGTACAGACTCACAGTTTTAAACACATAACTTTAGTTGGAATTCCTTCTGTCTCTACCATTGCTGTTCCTTAGATCACACTTGATTTATATGTTTGTATGATAAAACCAGTGGATATACGTGGTTGAGAAAATGAAATAATCGTTTCACATCCACCAACGTGTACAGTAACAGAAAAACTGAGCTGTAGCCCTGATTCTGTTTCATTAATATGAATAAAATTGTTCCTATCATTTAATTTTAAAGGAGCTCAACATTCATTTGGCTGTAGTCTGAAGCCTAACCACCCAATGTACTGTTCAACCAGTAGAGATTTTCAACTAGGCAAGGCACTTTCAACACTTTAACCCATCTCCTTAAAGCAAGCTCTATAATACAGCCCATCTCCATTCAGACCCACAATGCTGCCTGACCTCTTTGTCCTTCTTTCTCTCCTTTATTTATCAACCCTAAGGATCCTTTAGAACAATTCAGATTCTCCCCCTAAGAAATATTCATGGATGACTCAATCCAAAGTGATGGTTTCTTCTTATGAATCCCTGAAGCATGTACACTTGCCATGGGTCATTTGTCACTTAACAGATACTGCCTTTGGGGTTTGGGTTTTTTTTGCAATGAAAAATAACCTGTACATTTTTAATGCATACAGTTGATGAGTCTGGACATATGCATAGTATTTGGGTCCCATGCAATGACAGCATCATTGGGGAAACATTATCAGTACAATTAAGTTAATAACCATATCCATCACCTCTATAAGTTTCCTTGTGTCTTTGTGTGTATGCATGTGTGTAAGGAACACTTAACATGGGGAGATCCCTGGGTGGCTCGGCGGTTCAATACCTGCCTTTGGCCCAGGGCGAGATCCTGTAGTCCCAGGATCGAGTCCTGCGTTGGGCTCCCGGCAAGGAGCCTGCTTCTCTCTGTGTCTCTGCCTCTCTCTCTTTCTCTCTCTCTCTCTCCTCTCTCTGTCTATCATGAATAAATAAACTGACCTTTTTTTTTTTTTTTTAAAAAAAAAGGAACACTTAACATGTTAACCCACTTAGCAAAATTTAAGGTGCACAGTTACCATGATGTTGGCTATAGGCACAATGTGGAACAGCAGATCTCTAGCAATTATTCATGGTGTATAACTGAAACTTTATACCTTTTGAATAACAACTCCTCATTTCCCCCTCTTCACAGTCCCTGACAACCACCATTCCATTCTTTCCTGTAAATTTGACTATTTTAGATACCACATGCAAATGGAATCATATAGTTATTTGTGCTTTTGAGACTAAATTCCTTCACTTGGCCTAATGTCCTCCAGATCCATCCATGTTCTTGTAAATGGTAGAGTTTCCTCCTCTTTAAAGGCTGATTAATGCATCACATTTTCCTCACCCATTATGTGTTCATGAATATTTGAGTTGTTTCCATATTTTGTCTATTACGAATAATGCTCCAATGAACATGGGAGTGACCTATGGTTTTTAATAACATGGTCTTAATGCTCTTAGAAGGTAGTGACATTCACTTTTAAAGTTGCATTCTTAGCATCTAGCATATTGCCTCTATCTTATGTCATTTCCTCAATAATTATTTTTTGGAGAGATATCTGGGTGGATAAATGGGCCATCTGAACCAATGAGACTGGGAAGGCCACGACTGGAAATATATAGTGATTGTGGTGGTTAAATTTATGTGTCAGCTTGACTGAGCTAACAGGTGCCTAGAAAGCTGGTAAAACATTGTTTCTGGGTGTGTCTGTGAGTGTTTCTGGAAGAGATTATTAGCATTCAATTCAGTAGACTGAGTAAAGAGATCTGCCCTCTCCAACTTAAGCATGCATCATCCAATCTGCTGAGGGCCTGAATGGAACAGAAAGTTAACGAAATGGCAAATTCCTTCTCTCCTTGAGCTTGGAATCTCCATATTCTCCTGCCCTCAGACTTCAGAACTCTTGGTTCTTGGGCTTTCAGAGTCTGGGACTTACATGGGCCGCTCCTTGGTTCTCAGGCTTTCAGACTCATACTGAGAGTTATACCATCAGCTCCCTTGATTCTCAGGTCTGTAAACTCAGACTGAATTATACCATCAGCTTTCCTGGTTCTCCAGCTTATCGAGGACAGATTGCAGTATTTCTTGGCCTCCATAACCTTTGGAGCCATTTTTTGGTAATAAATAAATAAATAAATCCTATTAATAACTTCATAATAAATATAACAAATATTTATTTTGTAATAAATATATCCTATTCGTTTGATCCTCTGGAGAACCCTACAAGTTGAGTTTTAGGTTTATTAAATGATAGTGCCATGTTATGTCCTTTAAATTCTAAAAACGAATTTAAGACATATGAAAGGAGAATTCGAAATGAAAATTCCAACACTTAGATAATTTGCACTAAAATAAACTAATATTACAGAACAAGAATTTTAAAAATGCTAATTCTTGTAATACCTTAATTTTATAGAACACTAGAACATGTCCAATTGAAAATCATTAAATGAAATTATACTCCACAAAGTTTTGTGAGAATAATCATTAAAATTTGTTTTAAGAAATTCAAATCTATGAATGAAAATCAACTGGAGGAGGTAAGCAGCGGTCCATGTAGCCTAGGTAAGGAAAGCTGCTATCAGGGAGGAACTGTGGGTAGTGAGGGGAGGAGGTCAGGGACAAGGATGGTGAAGTCTGCTGTGACCAATGGTTCCCCCTCAACAGAAATCACACTGCCTTCTATTTTATTTTCACCTCATCAATAGTCCAAAATTGTCATCTGGATGGATTTGGTGGAGGAAAAGCTGTACTTAGAAACAGCACATTGTGGTATAGGATTTTCCTTTTCCAAAAGGATTTAATTTTTAACCAGAAGAAATTAATTCAGTCTCTACATTTTCATTTAATTTTACAATTGACCAGAGAGTTTTTGAGCATGCTTCCATTTTTGTTCCTTATCAAAATGGATTAGAGAATCGGAAATAAGTTTTATCTTGCACCGAAATAACTTGCCATGCACGGATTTTGCTTTTCGCTGCAGCCTTTTAAAAAACTACAAGATCACATTATGGCCTGGCTTATGCCTCAGATGTTTCGTACGGCTGCAAACCACCACATTTGCTCAACTACTTATGTTAGTAGAGAGTTCTCCAGTGCTGCACAAATGCACACATAAAAATAAAAGCAAGGAATTACAGCATGAATACAAATGTAAGGTTGGCAATCTCACAGATAAGCCAGTTGAGATCACTTTAAATTGGAGACACTTGTTTTGCGATTCAGAGGCTATTTGATGAATAGACCAGACATATGTCCTTGTTTCTGGGGAAAAAAAAAATCAAAATTGGAATCCTTCAGAGAGAACATAGACTGAGGTGAGATATACACGCTTGAGTCCATGGTTGTTCTCCATCAAGAGAGAAAGGCAGAGTTTCTGAACAATTTTAGCCTTCTTCGATGAATGGAAGTACAGGGTGGGCCAGAAACAACTAGATGTTGTTTAACTTGAAATTGATGGGCAAGCTCTGTTTTGACACATAGTTCTCCACCTTAATGTCCTTTCCTCCAAAGAACCAACGTAGAAGATGGCAAACACACTGAAAAGGATAACGTGGTTGGGAATGGCCAGGCTGGCATAGCGATAATTAATAATTGAATAATTTAAATATGCTCTCCAAAGCTAAGTGTCTGACAGGCAGCCCATGCTTCATCACTATTGAGGCAGGTTCAAGCCAAGGAAGACATTCTGGGAAGTTGACAGGGTCCCTCTGGGAAAATTCTGATCAAAAGAATGATTGAGGGGGGTTACCAAAGGTCAAACTGAAGCCCTTTCTTCTTTGTACTTTAAAAAATCACCCAATTTAGACATTTTTGTTGGAGTGTATATTAACAATTAAATGTGTATTTGCCTAGCTGAACAGAAACTATAATCCTCTCTTGACCTTCAAAATTTAGCTTTCTGGAAGTGTTAAATAACAGGATGTCACTAATAAATGTAAATTCCACAGAAGTGTCATGGATGACTCTGCCCCTATCATCATGCCCTCCCCAAAAGCTGGTACAGGGTTCAGTAGACTGTGTCCTCATGTTCAATAGATACATTCATCGATTTCTGTATGAATTTGTGAAATATATTCATAAATAAGCTTTAAATCTGGAAGCAACATTAGATAAAAATAATTTGGTCTATTTCCCCATAGTTTGCAAAATTGAGGACCAAAGAAGCTGAAGAGCACACTCATAAAAACTCGTGCAATATCAAATATGGGAAAATTTGGGGTCAGGTTTTCTACCAAGATTAGTGCCTTTTTACTACTTTACATCACAGTGATGAGGATTCGAAAACGTTGCTTTCTGTACCAAATGTCTATATGTTAAATCTTCTAAAGTGCCCACATTCTTAAATAAGTGAGTTCCTTTACTTCTGGTCAGTGGATTTTGGTTTCATATTGCATCCTATCTCTCCAAAATCAAGGTCAGATGGTGAAGGCCAAAGAGTCTTCAGCTTCACACGTGGACTTTTGAGTCTCCAGTCAGTCCATCCTCTGCTACTATAAATACTTGAACTAGTCTGAATCACTTCATCAGCACTTTCGAAGTAATGGAAAGGGATTCTTATTAGTGTCACTATCAGAGTGCCAGGGGTATTAATTTGTGGGTTTAGATGATGAGTTTTGTATTTTATTTTATTCCATTCATTTATTCATTCTCTCTTACATATTTAGAACTAGATGTAGTAAGAAAGACAAATATAAAACAAATACATAATAAAAATTACAATCAAGTGAGAGAAGACTTTTTTTTTTTTTTTAAGTGAGAGAAGACTTAACACACCAATGACAGTTTCAGGAGGTAATGTCCCTAAGGGCCAGGATTGTAGCATGAATAATTCTTGGGAAGGTAATCAGACAGCAGATATGGCTGACAATAAGGATGACTGGGCATATGTAGGATATGGAGTCTAAGAGCACCGCCACTGGGTAGACAAGAGGAACATAACAGATACATCCCATCCTCTGCAAGAGGACTGCACCCTGCTCACACTGGCTTGAAGAGAATTGAGGACAGGACCAGGGATTAGGGATGGTACAGGAGAAGGGCCCAGAGGGTGCAGGATCTCACATAGCAGCCAAGCAATTAGACTTTTTCCCTTTAATAGTCAACATAAAGCTATGAATGTAGTAGCCTGGTCTTACAGACCTCATCCTGGCAACTGCTTAGAAGTTAAGATAGCGTAAGAACAACTCGACAAAAACATCAGACCAAATATTTCACCAAAATATGCTTCTCCAACAAGATCAGAAGCATCTTGATGCCAAGGCTTATGTCATACTCAATGTACCAAACATCTGGCATATAATAGGTGGTCATTAAATATTTTATTAAATGAATGAGCAGACAACTATATTTTGAGTGGCTCTCTAGAAGGAATACATTCTTTAATTAGGTCACACAGGCTGAAAATTTTGGTAACTTTCTTTTGAACTATAAACTAGACTTTTAATCATTATAAAAGAAAAAAACAAGGGCCAAAATGAAAACAAAAAAAGTGGATTTGTTTTTAAAGATATATTTATTTATTTGAGAGAGAGACTACATAAGCAGGGGGAGGGGTAGAAGGAGGGAGGGAGAGAATGCCAGGCAGACTCCCCACTGAGTATGGAGCCCAACCTGGAGTTCAATCTTATGACCCCAAGATCACAATCTGAGCTGAAACCAAGAGTCAGACACTCAACTGACTGAGCCACCCAGGTGCCCCTGGATTTATCTTTCTAAAGAAGCATAACTGTTAGCAACGATCCCTTAAATATGGTGCATGACAGGAGATGACAAATTTCTTTCAGAGAGGAAAGGGGCAACTAACTGGTTATACTCAGACAGGAAGGACAGTCTTACAAATTACACAGGTACTTAGATGATGAATATGGTCAACTGGGTGACTCCAGGGAGTGGGGACATCCAGGTGCTAGGGAGGCTTTTCTTTCATGATGATGACAGCAGAACAGTCATTGTTCCTGTCACTCTGGCCATCAAGACAGTCTACGGAGTCTCATGCATTTCCAGTTCCCAGGCTGGCTACCATTGGTGCTCCAGAGGTGTAATCAGAGGGGCTGTGGCTCATCAGGTGCTCAGAGACAAGTGCAGGAAGCTCTAGCTCCTGGTTTTTCAAACTAGAGCCTAGCCAGTACTTGGAGAGAATGAGCTTATAGGGATGATAAGTTAACACTAATAGAAGTTACTCATTCCCAAATGCTGGGAATCTCCAAAGTGCTGTGCTTATGACTTTATAGGGATTATCTCATTTAAACCCCCCAAAACCCTCTAGGAGGTAGGGATCATTATTATCCCCAGTTTATAGGTGGGGCACCTGAGGCTGGGGGAAGCTAAATAATTTGTCCATATTCATGCAGCTAGGAAGTGGCAGGACTTAACACTTGAATCCATGCCCAGATATCTGCCCCAGATGCCTACCCTTGTTAACCATGATTATAGACTGGATTTAGGAAATACTAATGGTGCCATTAGCTTTAACAGCACTTGATTACTTGCTTTGAGTTTCACTGCTTCTGTTGAAACCAGAAATAATTCTTATGAGGTGGGTAAGGCATGGGTTATGGTCACCCCTTGACAAGTTAAGGACTGGTGCTAGACAATATGGCATACTCTTGAAGAGGGCCAACAAAAGAGTTGTTTGGGTTTGAATCATAGTTGTGTTACTTCTGGGCAATATGATTGCAAGAAAACCTGCTTAGCCTCTTTTTTTGTTTTGTTTTTAAGATATTATTTACTTATTTGAGAGAGAGTGAGCAAGCAGGGCAAGGGGCGCAGAGGGATGGAGAGAATCTCAAGCAGACTCATCTGAGCTTGGAGCCCCCCGAGGGGCTCAATCTCATGACCTTGACATCAGGACCTGAGCCAAGACCAAGATTTGGACTCTTAGCTGACTGAGCCACCCAGTCACCCCCTGCTTAGCCTGTTCAAAGCCTCCTTTTCCTTATTTACAAAATGGAAATACTGCAGTGCTTATCTTACAGAGCGGCTGAGATTAAATGTGACAATGCATGTGCAAACCTAAAACACTTGCTATATACTCACTACTCAATAAATTCTAGGTAGTAGTAGTATTGTCCCCAATTAGAGATAGTTCAATGTAGAGTCAAACAAATTATTTCAGTTCAATACCACCCAATCAAATATATTTCAGCTATTGATTATTGGGTATCCAGCAGGCAGCAGTGTTCTAAGTCCATATATCTTGATTCCTAGTCCTGTGTGTTCCTTATCATGCTCGGGTTTCTCTATTATGAAACCCGTGCTCTTGTGTTGAACTGAGCAGCTCTGGACATGAACAAGTTCTGTATTTCTGGGGGAGCATTTACTGCTCTCCAAGTACATTTCTTCCTTCCTGTTGCTTCTCTCCCCCACTGTCCTCTTCCCAAACAATATGGAACTTCCCACCCTTTCTCTGTCCTGTTTGGAATCTGTCTCAGGGCACCACTGGCACTCAGGAGCCCATAGGGCATGGCCAAGCCCTCCTTGTAGCCCCTAAAACAAGAAAGTGGTAATCCTAGTAATTTTCACCTCAAGGGCAGCAGTATTTTGAAAGCTCCATGATGAAAAAAGCTGTAAGATGGCCATCCGTGTACAAACGGGAATGAATCGCAACCAGGACCTGAGTCACAGCCAGCACTCTGCCTGACGTGAGTGATGAAATACAACATTTAAAAACCATTGCAGAGATCCATAATGGGGCTCTCTGGTGGCCTCCTAGCTAAAAGGCTTCCACTCGAGTGCCCAGGTGCATGGAAGTTTGTTTAAGATGCATAATTCATAAAGGGTACATAGCACCACCCCTGAATAACTACTCCTCCCTGGCTCAGGATTAGATGGATTGGCTGCCTCTCACGAGAGGATCACTCTTGAAATCTGGCATGATCACACCCTATGGCCCCCAATGGGCCCCTGGCTGCTCGGCTCTGCATTCTCTGTAAGGTTGATCCCACCAGATACCTGCAAAAGTGCGCATTCCTGTGCAGGTAAAGTTCTTACCTCTTTGTAGACAGTTTCAAATAGAGTCTAAAACAATGACAGCATCTCTGAATCGGGCATATTTTCATTCACCACCATTATGCCAGGATGCTGGAACTAACTTTTCCTGACTGTTTATTGCATTAAAAAAAAAAAAAAAAGATGATAGAAGAGATTCGGAGATTCAAAAGGTGGCATAAATTCAGCACTGCTCCTAAGTACTTTTGTTTGAGTTGACACGAGCCAGAAAACTATCTCCCTGGAATCCATGAGGTTGCCCAGAATATTTGTCATCCAATGCCCAATAATGACATAATAGTCAATTTAGAGGTGATTTATGGTGCTCCTGGCAGGACCGATAAGGAGTAGCTGCAACAATAGGGGTTATTTGGGGGAGGCATTCCTTGTGCTGGAACCTGCCCCAAATAGCCTTTTCTTAGCACACTTTGATGACTTTTTTTTTTTCCCCCGGTATGACAATACCAGCTCCTTTAAAACAATCCATCAAACTAAGCTAGAAGACAAAGATAACTTCATGCCCTGAAAAACTTTATGTTCTGGCTCAGCCAACAGCCATCACTCCTCTCCTGTGCTCTGCCAGTGGGCATTTCCCACCTGATCCTTGTATTTCAACTTAAACACAGGCTCTGTCCTCGTTTGCTGGTCAAATGTGTAAAAAAGTGAAGGGTACCAACGAGAGGGTCGTATTAGCTATTGTTTACGATCAGTGTTCATTTAAGGTGCTCAATGCAGTGCCCGTCTCTATTATGCTAAACGGTAAATGGTGGATTTTTTATCCCCATTTTGCCCATTTCCTCATCTGTAAAAACAAAAACAAAAACAAAAAACAAAACAAAAAAAACAAAAAAACAATCTAAATCCTAACAGTAGCAGGAGCAGAAATAGCAGCACCAATTAAAACAGTAACAGTGGTTTCCTTTTACAAAGTGTTTAGGGGGGGCAGGTACTTGGAAAAAGTCTCTTATTTCTCATTTTATTATTTCTGACAACGCTGAAGTAGGGATCCTTATCAGGATCTTCAATTTTCCGACTAGAAAACTAAGAGGGCGAGGTCAAGCGTCGTGTTGCAGGGCGCACAGCTCGGAAGTCGCAGAAAGGACCTGAACGCAGGTGAGAGAGATTCTCACCCCAAGACCCGACCCTGGCTTGCCCAGAGGCTCTGGAGAGAAACTCCTAACCTGTAGGTAGACAGCAGAATCCGACCGAGGGAGATGCTTCATCACATGTGGATTTAGTTACTTTAAAAAAGAGGAAAGCTGCTGAATTGCTTACAGACTCTTGGCTACGTCTTTTATTTGAATAAATCCACTAAAAAAAAAAAATAATAAATAAATCCACTAAGATCTCTGGAGTCTCACCATTAAGCTGAGTGCCTGGCACTTCTAACACCCCCGTGGTCGGCACCTGAGTTAAGGGCAGCCTGACCTTCGTCAAAAGGTGGGGACTGGCCCCAGGGATGGGCCGCAGTGTTATATAATGTGTGCTGATTTTGCCTCTTGAAAAGAATTTTATCAGCCCAAGTAGAATGAAATAATCCTTTTCTAAGAGTAGACAAGGATATTTTTCTCTGGCTGATTTGAACTGCTTCCCTTCATGTCTACCACTTACTGACTACTTACTAATTGCCAGCCACTGAACCTAGAAACACTCTGGATACATTATCTCATTTAATCCTCAAGGCTATTCTGGGAGACAAGAGTCCCTTATTAACGCCCACGTTTGCTTGTTTTTCTGGACCTTCACCTGTTTTTTCTAAGATTTTTCAGAGGGTATAGAAGAAACCTTAAAAATTATATTGCAGTGTGATCTGAGCACATGGACCCTTTATTGCTCTCGGCCTCCCAGTGCGCTGTGGCTCTCTACAGGGGTTCACTGAGCCAAGGCTGGTGGGGAAAATAATTTCATAAGAAGCAACACTTTCAGCCAGACTCATCTTTCCACAAGTTCCCAAGCCAACAGTTGTTTTCACTGAATTGAATGACTTAGAAAATATTTGAAAACTCAATTTAGTCAATCTTCTGGGGCTATGCCCCCCCCTCTGTATCCTTCCTGATAGAGCCTGATCAATTTTCAGAGCACGGTAGACACTGTGGCATCGCTAATCCTAATTTACATCTTCAGTCAACAGAAGCTTCTTGCTCCACTCATTCTCTGATCCTGTTTTCTCATTTGTTTTTTTTTTTTTCTGTTTTCTCATTTGTGAATGGGATTATCGATCATCCTAACAGATACTTCTGAGTACAGATTATGTCCCAGATACTGTTCTAAGTGTTTTACATTTATTATCTCATTTAAATGCCACAACAGTATCAGGGTGCCTGGGTTCCTTGGTTGGTTGGATGTCTGATAATTGGTTTAGGTGAGGATCATGATCTCATGAGTCCTGGGATTGAGCCCTGCATCAGGCTCTGTGCTCCGTGGGGAGTCTGCTTGAAGATTCTCTCCTCTGCCCCTCCTGCCTCTTGTGCGCACGATCTCTCTCTCTCTCTCTCTCTCTCTCTCTCTCTCTCCCTCTCCCTGTCTCTTCCTCTGTTTCTCAAATAAACAAATCTTTTTAAAAAAAATAAAATAAATGTCACAACATTCTGATGAAGAGGAACTATTAGTGCTTCTGTTTCATAAATGAAGGGACAAAGCCTTGGTGTTCACAGAGCTAAGGAATGATAGCGTTGGGATTCAAAACATCATGGACTGACTCCAGGGTTCATCCCATTATCCACTATCCCTGGGGTTCTCCAACCTGAGTGAGAGTCGGAATCACGGAGTCTGCCAATATCTTGGAAACTGTACGTTGTCCTACCCAGGGCTCTGCCCTCAGGGTGAGGACTGCAAGTATAATGACTGCAATGAAGTTAAGAGTTTACCACAAAGGACAGCAGTTTATCAGAATCACAAGAATAAACACGAATTCAATTCGAAAGGCAGGCAGGCTAGTAATTAAAGTTATGTGTTGCCTAATGCATGAAAGCAGATGTCCCTAAATGAGTGTTTCTCATACTATATCTTACCAGTAAACTTGGGCTGAAATATATATTCATGAATCTGTTCACCTGGAATATTTCATACTGAAGTAGCAAATTGGCCTATGCCCAATGGCCTTATATTCAGAGCAGGCTTATTTTTGCCTTGAGGAGGAAATATGATTTTTGACACTAAGTTTCACTACTAATAACTGGGATATTTATCTAATTCTATTGGGATATCCTTTCAACTGAGAGATAGGGCTAGTGACACTTCACATGTGAATCAAGAGCAACTCTATGCATTTCTATAAAGACCTCCATTTCACCTGTAGCCCAGAGAGCAGATTTCCAACATACTGTCCACAGCTGTGAATATTGATCATACTAACATCAGTGCTGGCTCTCGTGTTTTGAGTCCTACTTCCTTTGTGTCAGACATTGTCTTGAACTCTTTTTGTCTAATCCTGACTATAAGAGATAGTTACTGTGATAATTGATTCCCATTTTACAGATCAGAAAACTGAGGCAGAGAGAGGATGACACACAGGCAATAAATATTGGAACTGGAATCTCATCTAGATGCTGAAACTCTAGAATTCATGAATTTAACCATTTCACTTACTCCCTTCTGTGTTTGCACTGATTATATCTTAATGAGAAATGGCCCATGGATAGTGAATTAATAACAACAAAAATATCAGTAGTTAACATGCACCGGGCCCATATTATATCCTCCTTCCCAATGTGCCAAGTCTTTTTCAATTAATACTTTATCCATTTACATCTATAATGTACAGATGTATCTTTGGTTTCCAGAGGGTAAGTAGCTAGAACGTTGCAGAGCTGGCACTTACCCTGGGGTCTGCTTCAAGTAAAAAAATAATAATACATACTGTTGATTTAACTCCCATGGTCATCCAAAGTGGGGCGGCATTCCTGCCTTCTCTATATAGGCACTGGACTTTGGAAACAGAATGTTTGGGGGTCGTTATCATTGGAACAGATAAACTCCACATTTTTGCTCCCAGATAAAGGCATTTTAGAAAACATCTTTGTTTTTTCCCAGATCAATGGTTATAAAGAACACTGGGTAGCTCAGTGACCATTGGCTTGGTATTAATGAATAGGCGTACTTTTGCACTGCATAGTATACACAGAAACTTGCCCTCTTGGAATTAGGTAGCATTTATGAAATGTCCAAATAGGCCATGCTCCAGTAAAGAGAACTAAGGTTTTTTAATAAAAAAGAAAGACTTCTTACTTTTCTCTGCTTCCAAACTTCTGCAACTCCCAGCTCTTTAGGGGGTGTTTCTGGGCCTCGGCCCTGTTTTTTGACTTCCCCAGAGGCTCGTAGTCCAGTGGGCAGGTGTTGACCAGATCCCTCCCCAAGCCTTCTTACCGCTACTGATTGGGTCAGAAAAGACACCTGATACAAGGTGGGCCAATCAGGGCTCTCTCACTGAAGTTCTGAATTGGCTCTACGGTATAGAACAGATGATGAAAGAGCTCAAAGGTTATCATGTCACCATGTTATCCATTCATACAGAGTGGTGGGAAAAGCCATTCAACAGAGAGAAGAAGCAGATATACAAAATGAAGTAAAAAGAAGAGAACTTGGGGTTCCAGAAAGAAAGCAAAATAGCTGCCCATCTCTTGGTTCCATTTCCTCTCTCTACCTTAAGTGCATTCCTGGCCATGGGACACACTTCAGTATCCTCATGATAAAAGCCCTCACCCCTCCTTTCAAAAACTTAATCTAGCTTAGGTGGGCTTATAATACTCCAAATTTAAAAGGCCTTGACTTGGTGACAATTTTTGTCAAAAACAAACTTATGGGCAATTCTAAATTAAAGCAGGCGGAATTCCCTAATGGTTGCTGGAAAGGAGAACCGTTTCATTGCCTTTTTTTTTTTTCCTATTGTAAAGGATCTTCTTGAAATTGCGATGCCTTGTTCTTTAGCAAAAACATGTTGAATAAAGGTTCCAGGTTTGGGATCCCCAGAGCTAGACCCTGAGACAAGGCTTTGAGGGGGAGCAATTTACTTGGGAGGTGATTGCAGGAATCAGTAGTAGTGGAGGAGGGAAGGAAGGGTATTTATCACACTGTGACTGCCATGGGGAAGAGAGGCTTAATTCTTCTGAGGGAACTCTGGGAGTTAGCTTAGACCATGTGTCGCGGAGCCATCCTCTGTGAGGGTGCAGAGCTGGGGTATTTATCGCCAACTCCCACCAGAAACTGGTTGAGGGTTACAGTGCATCTTCAGCCTGCTGTTCAGTGGCCACCCTGCTTTGATGACCAGAGAAATTCCCCAGGGGAAGCAATGCAGGTACAGGGAGTCGGAAGGCCTGGAGGTACGTGGTGAGGTCTTAGAAGCATGTGAATATGTGTGGGACACTCATGGCTTCTCTGCTGCCAGCTCATGTAGAAAACCTGAATAGCTAGGAAAGACTTTAAAGCATATACTGAATGAGAAGTTTGTTCTACTCTGTTTACTGGAAGCAAGTGGTTAAAATTTAGTGTACCTTTCAGCATTTTGTTCCTCTCTAAATTTTTGTTCTTAGATTCCTTTTTCTACTAACAGGTGGGACTGGCCAAGGGATGTGAGCTGTAGGGTCTTCTGGACCAATTAAAAGGACCCAGATAAAAATATTTTTTGACTCACAACTAGAACTGGAGGAAATCATTCTAAGCACAGGTTTCCCCTGCTGTCTGGAAGTAGAGCGCTTTCCTGTGAAAACTTTCAGAAGCAGAAATGGGGTAAAGTAAAGAAGCAATTAGCATTTAATTTATATGGAAACATTTCTGAGCATTCCTAGACCCAAACAATAACCTCTCTTAGGCTTTTCTGGTAGTTGAAGACCTATTTTGCTAACAGATGCACAAAATAAATGCAGATAGAGCACAGATGCTCACAGACACAGTTCAAAGCTTGGCAGCTCGGTGCTGAGGTGCTGGGGGTGGTCTCCGGGGAAAGGGGCTTGGTGGGGCCGCTCTCTGTGTGCGGGGTGAGCGCTGGCTCTGTTACGGCTCGCTGCAAAGCCAGTGATGAGTGCTATTTTTGCTCCTCACCGTTTTTCATAAAAACCCAAATCCTCTTTGGATGGCTTTCAGTTAGCCAAAACACATACTAATGTAGGTCTTTTGTAAAATGAAATGGTAGAATGAGAACTTTCAAAAAGCACCTGTATTCACCTCCTCTTTCAGGTTGCAGAGCTGGAAGAAAGGGGACCAGCAGAGAACCACCTGCTCACAGAGTGGTGACATATTTATTCAAAGGGGCCACAGACAAGGCTGTGTAGCTCCTGATAGGCTTTGTATATGTGCTGAGTCGTAGGGGGTGTAAGAGGTCTGTGGAGAAGCCAATGGTTGAAAGCCCAGGGAACGGCAAATTTCCTTTCCTTATGCCCCCCGCCCCTTAAGGAAACACTGGAAGCAATCCCTTACTTGGAGCTTACAGAGGCTAAACAAGCAGGTGAGAAAGAGGGCACCCAGGGCCCTGCAGAGAACAGGAGCGGAGGCTGATGTGACTACTATCTGCTGTGCGGAGCTTGGGTCAGAATTCAAAATAGGCATCGTTCAGCGGGCACTGGGCTACTTGGAAGTGCTGATGCTCCCTCTCTGCTAAGCAGCGTCTCCTTGCTTTTCTCTGCTGCTCCTAATGTCATTACCTCCTTTCAAACTCCCTAAGCCCCATCCATCTAGATCCTCTGGCCTCCCTATCCCGACTTCTGGCCTCTGGTGATTGTTTTCATGTGGGTGCCTGTCAGCATCCGACCGGAGGTTTCCCTGTGTACATGCCTATTCCTCTACTGGTTCACAATTAGTTTGGGGGAAGGGATGGAGATAAACAAAGATAAAAGAGAAGAAACAATGCATTATTTTTTATCCACATTTCTCCCTGGCTGTGGTTCAATATTCTACGATAATAGCATGGTGGGCAAACACAGGTCTGAAGTCAGGCTGCCCGGATTCGCATCTCAGCTCTGCCTGTAATGCTTACAGTTGTCGCCCATGTAACCTACCTGGGCCCCAGTATCTGGCACAGCTAGGCCTCAACAAGTATTTGCTGGGTGAGAGAGTGAGTAAGACAATAAAGAAACGTCCCTTAAATGTTGAGAATTCAAGCAACAGACTTAACCTGTAACATCAGTGAGGCCTGGAACAGGAGAACTAATGAAGTCCCCAGCATGGCTCCATCCCCAGACTGTAAGGGAATCTTGCATAAATGTGTCTGTTTGTAGTTTTATTTTTTTTAAAGATTTTTATTTATTTATTCATGGGAGACACAGGCAGAGGGAGAAGCAGGCTCCGTGCAGGGAGCCCGACATGGGACTCGATCCCGGATCTCCAGGATCATGCCCTGGGCTGAAGGCGGTTCTAAACCGCTGAGCCACCCTAAACCACTGAGCCACTCAGGCTGCCCTGCATAAATGTGTCTGGACACCCTGCCTGTATGTCCAAGCTCTGCCTTCCTCTTCAGGGAAGAACAGCCACTACAGCATCAGTGAGGCTTAGGGGTTGTGGTCTTGGGAAAGAGGCCTGGAGAAGAGCACCAAGCAGGGGCTAGGCAGTGGTCTTACGGCCATTTGGGCTGAAAACCTGGGATTCCAGCCATTCAGAAGGGACACAATCACTCAATAGGTGCAACCCTTCACCCTGTAGGTTCCCTTTTTGTGCAGAGGATACATCCAGAGGAGGATCAGCTGCATCCACTTTGTGAACTTTACCAGGCTGTACACTTACAATTCATGAATATTTCTGTATGTTAGACTTTGTTAAGATTTAAATGAAAGATAAATAGGTATATATAAATAGTAAAAGCAGATCGTAAATGTTAACAGTCATTGAATCTAGGATATAAGTGTGTACCTTGTATAATTCTCTCAATTTTTCTATGTGCTTGAATTGTTTAAAAATAAAAAGTTGGAAACATTATAACAGTGGTAAATACTCTGAAGGCAAGATTCATGGGGTTATAAAACCTCATAACAAGGAGTGGACCTATGCAAAGAGGTGTGATCACTGCCAGGCCATGTGGAACCTTGTGAATGGGTTAAAGGCTCTGGCTCCAGTGTGGTAGCCCCATGAACTCACAGCTTCACAAGTAAACTTGTAAGAAGTAGGAAAAGGCATGCCTTCTGTCAGGCACACCAGTCCACACCAGGGCACCTGGATTGGAAAGAGGCCCTCTGGCATTGTGAACTAACTACACCATCATGGACTACCTGTCTGGGGAAGGATTTGATGAGAAGTTACTTAGGTAAAGAGGTGGAAAAGGAACTGCCCAAAGGAATCAGCAAGGACCAAGATCCTGAGATAGGACAGCACGATCAGGGAGGGACTGACAGGGGCCCACTATAGCTCAGGTGCAGGGAACTTGCAAGAGCTTGATGTGACCTAAGGCAGGAAAGATAGGCAGGGAAGAGAAGATTGGTGACGTGGAAGCACAATTACCTAGTAGTTGTAGACATGTTGAAAAAACCGGGTTTTGTCAGTGGCTAACTATGATGTGGGACTTATCTGCCTAAACCTCAGCTTCCTCATCTATAAAATGGAAGAGTCTTATCTTAGAGGATTAAATAAGCTCTGCAGTGTAAATACATGGAACACAACAAACTAGTAAGTGTTCACAGAATTTTTTCATTGTTGTATTCCCCTTCCCTCTTCTAGCACTTGCCCTGTTCACCTGTCATAATCACTGTTGTCATGGCAACTAAAAAGCTCAGGTCCTCATTTAAGCACCTCATATGTATTAACTCATTCAATCCTCACAACAAACTTTTATTATATAGGTATTACTTTGTATCCATTTTACAGATGAGGAAACTGAGGCTTGTTAAGTGATTTGGCCAAGATCACACAGAGTGGCTGAGCCAGGGTTTAACTCGAGGGCCCAGATTCTAATGACTGCATGTTTAACTACCCTGGAGTATTGGTTCTTTCACAAATAGGCCAGAAGGAAGGACATTCACATTTAAAAGGCTGGATCCTGCAAACTGTCCCTTCTACATCACACCAGCTCTGAGGAACAGCCCTGGGCAAGCAGCACCACCGCATTACTAACTTTGTTATGAACACTTTCCTGTGTACACACCCCAGGGGCTACGATGCTGCTTTGGATCTCTTCCTATCCATTCTAACAATTTTCTCAACCTTGAAGCAAACCTGAGCTGGAAGAAAAATGAAATCAGCTCTTTGGAATGGGAGCATCAATTTTTAACCACTCCTGCCACTGGGTGTTAGTGGTGCAAAGCCTGGGGAAATGTTGATCGGTCATAGGCTCCCTGTATGGCATGAGGCTGTGAGGTTAGACTGGGGTTTCAGAAAGTGAGCCAATCTCCACACATACACACACACACACACACACACACACACACCCCTTGGCTCCCCACCCCCTCCCCATTTTGAAGAAGCTATGCAATATATCTCGCTGCCTTAGCCCAAATGATACTGATTTGTTTCCATAACTCTGGGCTAGCTCATTGAGGGACCAGTGGGAACACAGAAACCTCACTGGCTAATTGAACAGGGAAATTTTTACATAAAGAATTATAAACTAGAAGAAGGTGGTTGACTATGATAAAGGATGAAAGAGATTCTAAGGGGACCAGAAACCACCAGTGAAAGGACAGCTCCTCCTTCTAGGCTGAAGAAGAGGGAGCATGAGGAACAAAGGACCCAAGTCTCTTCCTACAACGCAGGGTTCTGACCTCTTAAGAGGGCACAGCTACCACCGAGCATGGAACTACTTAATCCTTTTGAGAGCATCAATATCTGGTTCAGTCTCTTTAAAGGTAATATAGGAGCCCAACAGGTATATAGAGGGTGTGTGCTAACTTCTTCCTCTGGCACCATTGCATTTAAATCTTACAGCTCTGTGTGTGTGTGTGTGTGTGTGTGTGTGTGTGTGTAACTGAAACACTAGGGAGATGCCCTGTCAATTCCATGAAGCAAAGACTTTCTTTCATGCATTATTATATCTCTAGGTCTTAGTATAGTACTCTGCATATAAAAGACCCTCCATGTATATTTATAAATGAATGAATGAATGAAATGAATGAGTGAGTGAATGAATGCTTGGGCTTATCCTATGGCATATCTGTGCTACACCTTTGAGTAAGTAAAGGAGGTCACACACACCCGATCTGAAAATCAATGGAGGAATGAAGTGCTGGCCGATTGTGTAGAATGGGACACTCAAGACTTAACAAGCTAGGGCCTCCTGTGTGAAAATGGCTGCCCAACTTTAGCAGATTGCAAACATAATTGGCTTGGCCTCGCCAAGCATCTTCTGGACTATGGCTCATTATGGCTAGTTTTTTTTCTTCTCATCTTTGAAAACAAGGCCTTCCTCTGACCACCTTATTAGAAGTGGCCTCCTTACCCCATCCCTCAAATTATTCTTTATCAGAGTGATTTCCTAAACTTTGCTGCCCATTAGAGTCACCTGGGAACCTTTTACAAATCCAAATTATAATAAAATCCCAAGACTGTATAACAATGTGACTCTGAGTATATGTATATATATGTGTGTGTATATATATATATACAGTATATGTATACATATACATATGTACATATGTATACATACATATATGTATATATGTATATATACATACATATACATATATCTTCATATGGAGCATATATATCTCTCCATATATATGTATGTATGTATATATATATATATATATATAGGGGTTGTGGTCTTGGGAAAGTATATATATATGTGTGTGTGTGTATATATATATATATAGAGAGAGAGAGAGAGAGAGAGAGAGAAAGAGAGAATAGATTTGACAGTCCAGAAGTAAACTGTGACATTTATGCTTAATTAATTTTAGATAAAGGGAGAAAGATAAGCCAATGGGGAAAGAGTATTTTTTCAACAAATCTTGCCTGGAAAATTTGATATCCACAGGCAAAAAATATGAATTTAGACCCTTACCTCATACCATACACAAAAGTTAACTCAAATGGATCACAAACTTAAATGCAAGAGGACTACAGAACTTTTAGAAGAATATTTTTTTGTGATCTTGAGTTTGGCAAAGAGTTTTTAGATATGACATCAAAAGCACAATTTATTTAAAAAAAATTACAAACTGGACTTCATCAAAATTAAAAGTTTTTGTACTTCAAAAGACATTGTTAAAAAAATGAAAAGACAAGCCACAGACTGGAAGTATTTCCAAAAGTATATATGTGATATAAGACCTACATCTAGAATATATAAGACTTTTTACAACTCCATAAGAAGACAAACAACACAATTAAGAATGGGCAAAACATGAGAATAGACATTTCACTAAATAAGATACATAAATGGCTAACAAGGGCTTGAAAAGACAGTCAACATCATTAGGCATTGGGAAAATGCAAATCAAAACCACAATGTGATACCACTTCACACCCACAATAATGGCTATAATCACAGACACAATAACAAGTGCTGGTGGGTATGTACAGACCAGAATCTTCATAGGTTGCTGGTGGGAATGTAAAATAGTCCACTCTGGAAAACAGTTTTGAAGGGATTCAGAATGAGGTTCCTCAAAGTGTGGCACTTTGGCACGTGGATTACTTAGAGCTGAAATCAATCAAGGCCTAAAAGACTCAGGAAAAGCATTTTACTTCCTTCTTCGTTGTCTAAAAGAATTTCAACAGAGGGTCTGGTCCAAAATAACTATCACCAGAGATAGCAACAAAGAGTATGACCCAGGTGTGGTAAACTAGGGGAAGCTTGGCAGAGCCTGGAGATTAAATTCCTCTTTGTGTCCCACTGTCTCTGCATGGCTAGACACACATTTTTGTATCAAACATCTGTTCTTCCTATCTTCTTGTAAACAGTTTTCCTCCTCTTTGAAATTCCAGACCCCTACCACCTTCTCCATAGCTCAGGATGCATATAAGCTCCAATTGCCTGCCTGTCTGTGGGTCTCATACTCTTATGGGCTCCCATATGCATGTAATTTAGTTTTCCTTCTATTAATCTGTCTTATATCAATTTAAGAACCTAAAAGGGTAAAGAAGAATTTTTACCTTCTCTAAAGTTTGATAGTTCTTTAAAAAGCTATACGTAGTTACCACATGATCTAGCAAATAAACTCTTCTCTACACAAATTGGCCAGTTAATACATAGAAAGCATTCTACTATTATGAGAGTTATACTTAATATTATTATGTGTCTACCTTATGGGGACACACTGGAGAACAAAAACAATTATGGCCCCTTGTCCTCTTTGGGTATTATGCTTCACTGTGGGAAATAGATCTTAAGCAGGCATAAAGATGTTGGCCATCTTTGAATGTTACCAAGGCTAACCTTCTTTCCTATGTTCATTCACCTAGTTTTGGGTAGGTGCTTTTCTTTGCTTTTTATATGCTTCCTGGTAAACCAAGACTCAGCACCAAATGTAAGCCCCCAAAGGCACAATATCACAATCTAACATGCATGCCCTCCTTACTGCATGGAGACTCACTCTCTTAGCTTGGATTCCCCTAAAGCAGAGGCTAAGAGGAGGATTCTAGTGTAAATTATGTATTTTGGAGGTACCAGGAAACGTCAAGGGAGGAATAAGTAAGATAAGAAAGGAAAGAAGCACATAAAGCAATGTGTTTCATGTCAGATACCACTGTAGACAAGTGGAACTCGATGCCAGTGGGGAACTCTGGGAAGACTAATGAATTGTGCCAACTGAGGGCAAAGAGGTTGAAGTATTTTCCACTGGCTTCCTATTTGTTACTGGCTGAAGGTTACTTCTGGGACTCTTAAGTCTCCATAGCTTCAGATTTGCCAAGGATGTTCCCTTAGCCAGAGAGGAAGAAAACTGAGATGTGCAAGTATTTAAAATAAGCAGCTTTCCATAGGTAGAGTGAATGCCAAGGAACCGGACATGAGAAGCTCAGAGAATATTGGCAGGGGGCAGGGAGGTGACAGATATTTTGCCCTGGGAACTAGAATATGAATAGACAAGAAACAATCCAACTTTTGAGTTAGTGGCTCAATGAGGCCAACCTTGAAGGACTGAGGTATTCTGTTTCAGAAAGGTTTTGGAGAAGCATGGGAAAAAAAATAACAAAACCAAAACTGTGTCTCAGAGGCCAAGTTAGTAGCTGGCAGCATGGAGAAAAAGCAAATTGAGTTAAACAGAAATGATATTTCATTTACCTTGCCATCCCCTCTGATGGCCACCTACAGGCCCTCTGAGGAAATACCCAGTGACCATTGTCCCTGACTTCTGTTCTTAGGCTAATGTTACAACTTTGTAGGTACAACTACCAACCTTCTCTGGGGTGTGTGCTTGTGGATGTGTAGCATTTGGGGAGGGAGACATAAAACGGGCACTTTAGGGGTCCACTGGGAGTCCAGGGCCCAGCCCATGGACAGGCAGTTACTAAGTAGAGCTGAAAGATCCAAGGCAGCCAAGCTGTCCTTTCGTTTCAATGTGGCACTTTTCCCAGCTAAGGTCTTTGGTGGCAAATCAAATATTCTATTACATTATTTTCCAATTTCAGGCATTTCCCTTGCTGGACTCTCGAGTGGTATGTTTTCCAAGAGTTCAGAAACATTGTCCTGCTCACCATCTGCCTTGATGGCCTGACATATTGGACATTGACTCTAGGACCAAACCACGTGTGGCCCAAGGATGCCATCTTGCCACCGGCTTATGGCACCTGAGAGATGGCAGAAACACAAAGCTCTCACCCCAGCTGAACTAAACACTATGGCTCCGGGCAAATGGCCTCTCCAGCCCTGCTGGCATTTATTAAGCCCTTGCTAGGTGAGCCTAGATTAGATTCACCTTAAAAACTGCACCGTGTCCCATTTTTCAATGAATAATAGGACAACTTGGCCTTTCCCAATATGGTTGTGCAGCATCTGTAAGATATTGAAGGCACTTAAATACAGCATTTTAGTACCAATTTGACCTGATTAGGTGTGTGCCGTCAACAACTGGACCTTGGCTCCAAAGCAGGTGGTTTGTTTTTCACTTTTGCTGCCTCTTCAGCTCTCCTGTGAATCACTGTCTAAATTTCAGGGGACCACATCTGAGAATAATTCATGGTATTTGAAGGGAGCAAAGAGGAAGAGGCACAGCTGGCCACAGAACTTTGCAGCTCTCTCAGGAGCTGGCCTGGAAGAGCTGCAAAGGACCTGAGCCAAAGATTCCACACCCATTAGTCAGTGTGATGAAGAGTGATTAGCATTTAGTACAACCATGGCAACCTTCAGATTCAGACAGGTCCCTGCTCCCAGCTCCCTGTAAACCTGCTCAATTCCAGCTCTTGGTAATACTGATGTCACTAATGGGTGACACAACTCATTGTCATGAGTTCCTCCACCCTACTCCCTACAACTGTGATTTGAGCCTGGAGGGATGTGTGTGTGTGTGTGTGTATGTGTGTGTGTGTGTGTTCAGCTGGATGGAAACCAATGAAAGCAAGAAAGAAGAGGGGCAAAAAGTAGAACAAGGATGCAGGTTAGGTAATCACTCCAGCAGGTATGAGGTGGAAGTCTGAGGACACTTAGTGCAGCCTGGACCCACACAGGCCTGGGAATTTTGTGGCTGAGGTAGTGCTCCTGGCACAATTGGTTGGGTTCAAAGACAGTGCTTGTGAATTGGCTGAAAGCAGCCCAGTGCTGTTTTTACTCTGATGAATGAGATATGGTTATTCTCACTGAATCAAGGCCTCTCAGAACCACAAGCCCAGCCCATTCTCCTTCCCAGCATAGGAACATTCTCTACCACACTCCTAACAGGTGGTTATGTATGGCATCTGCTTAAGCCAAGGGTGGCTATCTTAGCTACCTTCGGGGACAAGAAAGCTAAGAACAGTGAGTGCAATGGAGCTCAGTCTAGAAGAACAGGGGGATGAGATCAACCAGAAACACATGCTTCATTGAACAGTACTGTGTGTGTGTGTGTGTGTGTGTGTGTGTGTGAGAGAGAGAGAGAGAGAGAGAGAGAGAGAGAGAGAGGGTGTCATCATTTCAATTAATTTTTTTTTGAACATTAAACTTGAAGAAAACACCGAGTGAGCAATCAATATCCATCTAAATGCAAGTGACACTTCATGGGCCACCAGTTTATAGCCCTGGCTTCAGCAGGCAACAGGGAGCACAGCTCAGAAAGCAACTCATTACACATAATAGCTTCTTTCATGTACTCATCTCTTTATAAATTCTTTGTTCCATTGGCCCCATTCATTTTTTTCCACTCATTCAAAAATTTTTTATTAAGTAGCTACTATGTTCTTAGGTCTTCTCAACCAGGGGATCCCTTCAGAAAACCCAGAGACTGGGGCACTTGGGTAGCTTAGTGGTTGAGCATCTGCCTTTGGCTCAGGTCGTGATCCCGGGGTTCTGGGATTAAGTCCCGTATCGGGCTTCCCGCAGGGAGCCTGCTTCTCCCCTTTCCTGTGCCTCTGCCTTTCTCTCTGTGTCTCTCATAAATAAATAAATAAAATTAAAAAAAAAAAGAAAGAAAAGAAAAGAAAATCCAGAGACTAAGACAAGCTTTCTCAGGGAGAGTTCAGTGTGTCTATTGGAGGATAATCTTCCCCTCCTTACCCCAAAGGCTTCTCCTTCTAGATCAAACAGTTCATTTTCTCCAACCCTCCATTCCTAAAATGTCAGGGTTTCTTTCATTTCCAGTTTGTTAATATCCTTCTTAAAATGTGGCAAAACTAGTGTAAAGTGCTAGTTTATGGACACATTACAATTTT
The DNA here is from genome assembly GCF_003254725.2 of Canis lupus dingo. NCBI lineage: Eukaryota > Metazoa > Chordata > Mammalia > Carnivora > Canidae > Canis > Canis lupus. The sequence continues at coordinate 24,487,904 of NC_064262.1, read as the reverse complement.
TCTTAAATACTTTGCTGCACATATGTTAATGCATTGCTGCTCAATGCACCTACCACCCTTTTATGGTTTATCTGGGTTTTGGTGTGGGCACATATCTTCATTTCTAAGAATCCTGAGACATAAAGTGCTCCACAGACATCTCTGCACGCAGGCAACTACAATCTGTTTTCATATTCTTCATAACTTAATGGAACAGAGTACATGCACAGCCAAGCTTATTTGCTTTCTTGTGCTTGTATTTCCAAAGGTCACAGATTTCAGGCAGAAGTGCCACATGACATAAGCATTTCCAGGAGCACTTGAGGAAAATAACATTAATTGCCTGCGACTCTAATTGGCTTTATAACAGTAGCCAGGCCAGTGGCTGGGAAAAAGACACCCCAGAACAGCTGTCAAATACACATCCTGGCAGAAAGGCATCAAACACAGAGCCCTTCCTGCATAGAGCTGACATTCAAGAGGCCCACACAGACCTGGAGATCAGAAAAATCTCCTTCCATCCGATGATTTTCAAATCTGCCTAATTTAAAATGGTTTCCGTGGAGCATGCAAAACATGCCACATTTCAGCTCTGGCTGGCAGTAAGCTACACTTGGAGGATCAAAACCCCAAACCTACCAGTCATTAGCTGAGTGTTTAGGAATGTACACAATGATTAGGCCACAATTATATTATTTATCCAGCCTTTGCTCGGCGCGTATTTTGGTAATTAGAGATGATTTGGGGAGGACCACATGGAAATGAACAACCTCAGTCTGCCAAGAATAGCATGCTCGAGCAATCATTCAAGTATCCTCACATGATTGTCCTGTTTGTTTCCTCTCTAAACATTCATCAGGAATTAGGCATGAGCTCTGGATAAATTTTTTACCTCTTTTTCTTTTGAGAGGGAGAGTAAGACTGCCCATGGGGGTGTTGGAGAGGGGCAGTAGGGGATGAGGAGAAGGAATCCCAAGCAGACTCTTGCGCAACACAGGAGCCAACTTGGGGCTTGATCTCACAACCCTGAGATCACCACCTGAGCCAAAAGCAAGAGACAGATGCTTGGCTGACTGAGCCACCCAAGCACCCCTTTACCTCTTGATTATATATGAGATGTGAAAGCAGAGGCCTGTATGAATCATGAATGTTGGGGCGGTAGCTATCCACTTTCAGGGTTTGTGTTGCTTCAGGAAAACCAGCTTGAGATTGGAGACTAGGGTCTGATCCTGAATGCTACTGCCTAACACTGACCAAGTAAGTGGACCACCGAGAATGACTTTCAGGGAGATTCAAATGCATCTATAGAAGTGAATTAAAAAATATGAAGCACCGTGCTGAAGTACTGAGATACTATCATTCTTGCAATTCTATTTCCCAGGGACACCTCTTCTAAAACTCTTAACAAATAGTTAGAGTGATGTCCTGTCATGGTTTGTCTGTTTGTTTTGACCAGAACAACCCAATCAGTTACCCAAAGCCGTGGCTACTTTTGCTTCTCCCACAGGTTGTGAGCTACAGATCCATGGATAGATTGAGCCCAGAGAGAAATTTTATTGGACTTGCAATGTTCCGTTTCTGGTGGGTTTGTGTTTTTTTTTTTTCCCCAAATTGCCTTGCTTGTCAACATTTTACATATGGGATTTTTCAGATTGATATTTTCATTTGGCAGTTTTCACAGGCAGGGTTCAGATTTCCTGCTTCTATTGAAAAACGGGAAGATTTGGCAGTGCCGGCTTGCATTCCCCCCAGCTGCCAAGGCCAGGGCTGAGTAGCAGCTGCCCGGAGGGTGTGTACTCCCCACCGCCCCTCCTGGCCTCCCTCACTTATGGCTTCTGTCAAAACCCCAAAGGCATTTGGATATTGACTCCTGATTTTCCCTTTTTGTTTCACAAATAGTTCCTTAAAATATCAAAAAGGATAGGAGCAAGAAGAATAAAGGAAGCAATGAAACCAAATGAGCAGCTTATTGGACATTAATAAATAAGAACAGAGATACCAAACATTATTTATGAGAAGTAGTAGAGTAACGTGATTAAAAGTATGAACAAAATGCTAAAGCAATATTAAATCATGGCTCGAGCCTTTATAGTCTAGGAACGTTACTGAAGCTGTCTGGACCTCAGTTTCCTTATCTGGCATGTGAGAAGAACAATAGGACTTTTTAGAATTCTTTTCAATGGCAGCAATTTGCTAAGCACCTGCTGTGTACCAGACACGCTTTGGGCACCTGGTGATCCAACACTCATCCAAAGTCTGTACTCACATGGTTTCTATTAAAGGAGCAAATTCACGTTAAGCACTTAGAATAATCTCCGGCACATGATAAATACTCATTTATTATCATTTTATTCACAATATGCTGTCTACTCCAAAGTAGTTACTTAAATCAGAAATGCTAAATCTGTTAAAGCTTGTATTTTATTTCCTGATAGTGGTCGCCAGAAATACAGCGTTAAGAATGAATCTGGGGATCCCTGGGTGGCTCAGCGGTTTAGTGCCTGCCTTCGGCCCAGGGCGTGACCCTGGGATCTCGGGATTGAGTCCCGCGGGCTCCCTGCATGGAGCCTGCTTCTCCCTCTGCCTGTGTCTCTGCCTCTCTGTCTCTCTCTCTCTGTGTCTCTCATGAATAAAAAAAAATAAATAAATTAAAAATTAAAAAAAAAAAAGAAAGAATGAATCTGAAGCCTTGTCCAAGCTCAGCAGAAAGAAATGCAGGGACTGATTACTGATGTTGACATGGGCCTGTGTTACACATGCGGAAATTTATTTTGATGTTTTGCAATCCTAGTTTAAAGAATCCCTAACTTCCCTAAGTTCAATTTCTGCAGCTATAAAGGTTTGCCTCTCTTGTCGTACAGACTGTTTTCCTGAGACTCCCCGTTCAGGGAGAGACGAAATCATCATCTCCAAGTTTTTTCTTTGCAGGAGGCAGCTCAGAAGAACCAGGCCATGCTCTGCTGCTGCAGATGTGCTGAGAACACGCAAGGCTCGAAGGGCTACCAGCCTGTGATCAGGGAGGGTGTGAAGAGGTCTGTTCCAGTAACCAGCTCTGAAGACGAACCTCTCGGAGCTACAAACCCAACTCCAGGGAACCGAAATGCCTGCTCGGTAAGGATACATTTCTCTTTAATAAAATATTTAAAAGGAAAGACAGGAAGATAAGAGCCTTCTAAACGCAAATCATTCCACAAGACCCCAGTTAGCCGCTGGCAGGTCTAGAGGCCACAGCAGCTCTGTGGCAGTGCCCGCGCCCTCACTGATGTCTCAGGCTGGATTCCTACCCCGCAAGTCTGTTCTCCCGCAGATCTGGACCAGGCAAAGGTGGAGAAAGTCGTGGAAAGTTTCTTCCGTCACAGACAAATCCTAATGTTCACTCTCTGCAAACTCCTCCGGGGCAAAAAAGAAATAAAGTCTTTCCCAGCGCTATTAACTGTAAAGCTACGGTCCTCCCAGGAAGCGTGCACCTGCTGCCCCAGCCAGTGTTCTGCGGTGTGTCGGCAGCATCGCACTCGGCGGCCCGGTTCACAGGCAGAAAGAATTCACAGCCACAGGCTGCTGATGGGAGAGGTCACCAGATAATGAAATAGAGGAAGCGTGTCTGGGCCTCTGGGTTAAAGGTGAACAGGTGAGGTGACAACCTGTTATTAAGCGGACACAAGCAATAATGTTGGGGGCGGGGGCTGGCTCTGCACAGCGGCCCTTCCCAATGAGCTCTCCTCGCCCTCAGACACCGGGTGTTGGAGAATGACCCTCACCAGGCTGCTCACCCATACTCTCAGTGACAGTTCCAGAGGATCCATATTGCACCTGTCCAGGCAAAAAAAAAAAAAAGACAAAAAACCCCCAACTCCGCACCCCCCCAAAAAAAACCCCAAAACCAAACCAACAACAAAAAACCCAGGTGTGAGGCCAGGGTAGGGAGACTTTCTGAAAAATGTGACAGCACAGAAGGATGGCCCCCTGTTCCCTCCGTGGCACTCTGGGCTTTTTTTCTAAACACCTTTCGTGGTGTATCATTAATTATTTATATGTACAGCTACTTGTTTACTGTCAGTTTCCCCCACCAGTCAGTAGGCATTTTCATGACACAGAGCAGGTCAGGTCTTTTTTGTTCTTTGTTTTTGTTTTATACCGTATTGTTCCTATACTCTGGCACAGGGGCAAGAAACTTTTTCTTTAAAGGGCCATTTAGTAAATATTTTTGGTTTGGGGGACCATAAGGCTTCTTTGGTGATTATTCAACTCTGCGGCTATAGCTGGAAAGTGGCCATAGATAATAGGCAAACAAATGGGCATGGCCATGTTCCAATACAAATTTATTTACAAAAATAGATGTGGGCTATATTTGGTATATGGGCCATTTGCTGCCACCTGATATAGTGCAATAAATCATTAATAAATCTACAAATGTATAAAATAAGTATTTTAAAAGATTTTATTTATTTATTTATTTATTTATTTATTTATTTATTTATTAGAGACCCACAGAGAGGCAGAGACACGGGCAGAGGGAGAATCAGGCTCCCTGCAGGGAGCCCGATGCAGGACTTGATCCCAGGACCCCAGGAACATGACTTGAGCTGAAAGCAGATGCTCAACCACTGAACTACCCAGGAACCCCTAAAATAAGTATTTTCATGTCCTCGTTGTGTCCCGTCACCTAGAGACAAGAATGATGGATCATGATTTGAAAGCAGGGTGGTGAGGATCTGGATCTAGGTACTGGAAGGGGGGCCAGGGGCTCTTAGGGTGGAGAATGTTCTGTTTCTTGGTCTAGGTTCAGGTTACACAGTGAATTACTTTGTGAAAGTCTATCAGGCCATGCACTTAAATTTGAGTACTTTTCCACCCGTATGTTATATTCTGAAAAAAAAGCCCACAAGCTGAGAAATAAACATGTAAATAGAATAAGAGCTAAAGAGATAAAGCAAAACATCACTGCTTACTCAATTTGATCTTCCCTAGTAACAGGTGACCAAAAAAAAGTGTTTCTCAACAAATTTTGAGTGTACACCTAGAGGATCAACTGCTTCACCTCCCTGCAGATACAGGTAAAAATACAGCTGTTTGGTCTTTCCGTTCCACAGGTAAAGTTAGAATCCTGATTATGAGGTGGGCTTGGAAACCAAAGAGAGACTATGAAACCTCTCTGAGCCTCTGATTTTTCACCCCTGAAATAACTGTGCTTATCCCAGAGCTCTGTTGTGAGGATTAAACCAGCTAATATATAGAAAATGCCTCTAATAGTTCTAGTGTCACCTAATGTCCATGATTAGTACCCCGTGAATGTCAGGTAATAATAAAAAAGACCATAATGGAAAGAAGGTGTGCTGGGTATCTTTCATTTGCTCCCTCATGCTTTCTCCATCCTTCTCTGCTCCCTGTCCTGTAGTTAGCCAGCGTGGGCCCTGTCCGATGGCTCCCCTGCCCCCCCTGGTTTTCAGGGTGAGCATTGAGGCATGAGGGACAGCTAGGTTAGGGGGTTTATTTCCCCTGGCTCCTCTGCAGGGCATTCCGCAATGAAATGGAGGTAAGCACCCCTTTCCACACAGCTGCTCTGTCTTCAACTCCCCATCGATGATCTTCCCCATGGATGGAACTGCCCCCTGCTGATAAGAATTATGGGGTACTGGAATATTCCCATGATTTCCCCCACACTGTGTGCATATCTTCATCTTCAGTTTCTCAGGACTCCAACAAATGTATCAACCACACATTAGGAAAGTGAGTTCAAATATTGAGTGAGGCAGGAAAATTTCGGAAGAGTATATTGTGCTTTCTTCTGTCTCAACGATGGGATGTGGGCAAACAAGGTGTATTTTTTCTCTAGGCCTGGTACCAAAAGGTCAAAATAAGGCTTTGTTGGTCACATCTGGGCTTTCTTGCTTCAGGAGCTGATGAAGCCTGTGTCACCTTGTCAGCGGTGAAAACAGCAGTTATGGGCCAACCTAGATGCGGGCTTCCTGTGGGCATGGATGCTCAGGGAGGTGCAGGCCACTTGGCCTGCATCCAGTAGTGATGGGGGGTTTCAAGAGAGAAGGGGGGCTCACCTTTACTCCCCTAAACAAGACTTCTGGTGGAACAGCTGTGGATTTTTGCAACTTTGGCAAAGGGCTCCCTCCCACACTGAGCCTGTCGCAAAAAAGTATTTGCCCTCTTTGAATGCACAAGTGGGCCTGGACGATGAGCCCTACAGCAGTGATTGTGATGTGCCCGGACTTAGAAGCCTTTCTAGTTAGTTGTTGGATCCCTGAAAACCCCACAGGATTTCTCTGTAATCTCAAAGAATGTGCTTTCTAAATCGTAACTGGATATACTTAGGCAGTAAGTGCCTCAATGATTCTGAATTTGTGTGACCTGAGCTGGGCCTCTAACCTGAGTCTTTAGCATCTACCCTGCAGACGCCAACGCGAGTAGTCCAATGAGCACCAGGAGGTACTATGATTACCCCCATTGTACAAAGGAGAGAAATAGAGCTTCTGAGGGCATAACCTTCTCTAGCTCAATGGGCCTGGGGTCTAGGCTAATACTGGTTGAGCAAGAAAAACTTAACAAATCGCCCTTTCTTGTGTGTGTAGCACTTTTATACCCAGTTTGGAAGCACAATTCTTATTTTATTCTGGGGAATTCTTCCCAAATCCAGATGTTTGAAAAATTCTAAGAGCTGAGCGCTGTTGTACTTCTTCTTTCACAATCAAGGAAGGTGGAGCACTTTAGCTAGCAAAAACCCTCCCCAGTTCCTTACTCGGTAAGACTGGTCTGGGACACGTAATCTATGAAGGTGCCAGCAAAACCAAGAAATGTCTCCCACCTTGCTATTAGGCACCAAGCTCAGAAAATCAAGTAAAACAATCAACTCAGCTGCTCACAAAGTCAGCAAAAAATGTTTATGTAATTAATCTTCATCATGGCAGTTCCGTCACAACATTAGTGTCAAATATACCCCAAGAATAAATGTAAATTGTAGGTACAAATCAATTTACCTTATGCATTCAGCAGCAATTCCACTTGCCTCCACATACTCACTTAATAGCTCTTTGAGGCTTATAAATAAACAGCTACTGGTCTTCAGAAAGATGCAAGTCTGCAAACTGAGATCCGAGCTAAAACAACAAAACAGTAGTACCACGACACCACAGGCATTAGGAGATGCCCGAAGATGTACTGGGAGTGACTGTGTCAGCCCTTCCTGGGGAACAGACTGTCAGCTCTAAGCTGTTCATTTTCTCTTCTTACCTTTTTTCTGTTGCTAACAGTCTCCTTGCCACCAAATCTTGGAGTTGTTGGACAGGTGGGTTTTCAAGGGTCCCCAGACAAAGAATGAGGCCAGACTTGCTTCCATTCCAAATGGTGGTGGAAATGGATTCTCTTTCTCCTGTGAACTATCCCAGGGATTTCCTTTCTGATGCCCTGGAGAAAATAGAAACATTTTTAAAGGACCTGGAAATGCAAAGATCTTACCATCAGGTAAAATGTCAAAAAACTTTAACTAGGAGTGTAGCCCTTGCGTAAGCCTGTGTTCCCCCAAAATCACTTCTTTGTCTTTTTGGCTGCTTTCAGATGGGATGAATTTAAGAGGCTTTCTCTACTTTGCAAAATGTTTTATCTTTTTTTTAAATTTTTAGTTATTTATGATAGTCACAGAGAGAGAGAGACAGAGAGGCAGAGACACAGGCAGAGGGAGAAGCAGGCCCCATGCACCGGGAGCCCGACGTGGGATTCGATCCCGGGTCTCCAGGATCGCGCCCTGGGCCAAAGGCAGGCGCCAAACCGCTGCGCCACCCAGGGATCCCGCAAAATATTTTATCTTAATATTGACAACCATTTCCTTTGAACCTTTAATAAAAGTCAGGTATTGATTGAGTCTTTTTTTTTAATAGAGTTATTTATTTTTAGAGAGAGAGAGAGAGAGAGAGAGAGAGCAGGGGGATGGACAGAGGCTGAGGGAGAGAGAATCTCAAGCAGACTTCATACTGAGTGCAGAGCCTGACATCAGGGCCTGATCCTATGACCCTGAGATCACGACCTGAGCCAAAACCAAGAGTCAGATGCCCATCTGACTGGACCACCCAGGCACACTGATTAGGTTCAGTCTTTCTACCTTCCCTTTTCTATCACTCTCTTTGTACCTCATCTGAACATATTTTTCAGTTTTCTTATAGCACTTATTTTTAAGTATAATTATAACACTAACAGCATCATTAAGTAAAATGCCTTGGTTGGGGGAACTCTGGTTAATGGAATGCTAATGAAGAAAAAAATTTTAATTTTCTAGAGCTCATTGTTGAAAATCTTTCTCTTAACTGTTTTCCTTCTTTCCCACCTTCATTTCACTCTTATTTTTAAAGACATGCAAAAAAGGATGTAAATATCATGAATACCAAAATTCATATAGAAAGAAATTAGTATTAGCAATCATGGCTACAAAGGATATGAGACTGCATACATCAAGTTTCAGAACTACTATTTATGAAATCATGAACTACTATTTAGCACTAAGTTTACCTCTGAGCTCCCTGGTAGGCAAAGCAAAATGAGAAATAGATCCCATTTTCTAATTAAAAGGAGAAAAGTAGTTTATAAGGCAAGATAAACTTTTTGGGGAAATATGAGGAACTTAAGTCTAGTGATAGTGATCTAAAGGAAAGGTTTATGTGACTTTTCATTTGTCAAGTTGGATCAATACGGTCATATCACTGGACCATTGTGATTTGGGCAGAATGAAATGTTTTCCCCTCTTCCTATCTACTCCTCCATGCAGGTATTTTAATTGGTTTTGTTAACTCTTCTGACCAGAAATTGAACTTCTGATGAGACCGTCTTTGTTTATAAAGGTGATCAATGGCAAATTAGTGGGATTATGGTCGTATCCCCACCCTCTGTTATTTCCACCTATTTTTTTTTTTTTAAGAAAACATAAGTTTGGGCAGCCCCGGTGGCACAGCGGTTTAGCGCCGCCTGCAGCCCGGGGTGTGATCCTGGAGACTCAGGATCGAGTCCCACATCGGGCTTCCTGCATGGAGCCTGCTTCTCCCCCTGCCTGTGTCTCTGCCTCTCTCTTCGCTCTCTCTGAATGAATAAATATGTAAAACTTAAAAAAAAAAAAAAGAAAGAAAGAAAACATAAGTTTGTCATAGGGCCTTTACACCATCCCCTAAAAAGTTCTTCAAAGATCACCTAATTATTTCAACATTAGTCAGAGACCCAAAGATGTCAAGAATGATAGCACCATGATGGCCTAAGGAGCCACAGGGCTAATGTACCAACTGCATTTTCTAGTAAATGTTAAGTGGTGAAGCATGATTTTTCTCAATTTCAGATTATGCATGGTTGAAAGATATCATAAATTATTCTAAAATAAGGCCAGTCAATTTTCTTCAGCTCAAATCCAGATTTCAAATACTGAGTTTGATTTTTTTCATACCTCTTAAAGCGTCATAGAAATTTAGTAATTTAACATCTAGAATTTCCTCTTGCATGTGACGAAAAAAAATAAAAAAAACAACAAACGTATAATGATCCTTGGTCAGATTATATGTACTGATTTTTAGTTTGTAACCTGGAGAATGTACTTATATCCCATGTATATGTTCTTTACTCTTCTACAATACTATTCTGGGCACTTTCACTCAAAAGGCCCCTGTCTTGCTTGCTTTGCTTAAATTTCATCTATTGTAATGCCTTTAAATTCTAATTTCTATTTTTAATCTTTGGGGTTTAAGCTATATGTCTTTTGAAAGGCAAACCTTCTTAGCTACTAGAAGTAGACAGTTTTCATATTTTAATTGGAACCATAGGAAAACCAAATATATTAAGTGGAAAAGGCACAAGATCTGATGTCACAAGACCCATATTTGATTCTGGCTCTCCGCTTTACTGCCCAATCATGAAATACACTCATATTTCTTAGCCTTCCTTTCCTAATCAGTAAAATGGATATAACCACAATAATGCCAATCTATTAAGATTAATTTGAAGATAAAATATGCATGTATGGGAAAGTTTGTCAACCATAAGGTTATATTCACTTCATGTTTATTGTTATCACTAGATCAAAGTTTTTTTCTAAAGATAAAGAAAGAAAAGTCACAATAATAACAGGAAACATCATGAAATGCTTACTATGGGTCATGGATTCTGCTAGCACTTGAAATACATGAACTTATTTGAACCTCACAGCAACCTAATGCAGTATTATCACTATTCTCATTTTTTGGATGAGGAAAATGCGGTACAAAGAGCATAATATCCTTGTCCAAGGTCACACAGTCAGTAAATGTCATTGCTGGGATTCAAATCCAACCATTAAGTGCACAGGCTCTTAATCATTTGACTGTATGTCCTCAGCACATTGCTATGGGATGTTAACAAACGTTACACACATACAAAAAGGTTTCCATCATCAAAAGACTTAAGGAAATATCAGTTTAAACAAAAAGTTGAATGGGTTTCTTGAATGTATGACTCCTCATATCCCTTACTGTGCACGGTGAATCTCGGAGATTGAGATACGGGGGGCAGTACTTACTAAGACCAATTAAACCAAATCTGTTTCTTCATGAGCATTTCAAAGGACCAGTGTTCCATGAAACACATTTTGACAAATGCTAATGTCTGAGTATGATAAATAAGTAGCAATGACATACTACTTGAGGGCTTGTAAAACAATCCTCTGAGGTAGGGGAGACAAGTATACATCAACCTCACTTATACACAATCTCCATTTTTACATACTACCTCATACATTAAGTGTGTTGCCCAAATTAAAAAACACAGTAAGCATTGCAATCCTCTTTTTAAAATGCACATGTAAAGGATGCTTTTGTTTTAAAGGATCTGCAGGAGATTTTTTTTTTCCTCCTCAGGATAATTCTCTGAGGCTGACATTTAGAGAAGAAAGATGCTGAAGGAGGACCTGAGCTTTCACATATCTTGTTGCCAGGAGACACTGTGGATCACACCAGGGCAGGGCTCAGGGAGCCCTAGGAAACAGTCTGCAAATGATTAATGACAGCAAGATGACCCATTCACCCCTCCCAGGCACTTCTCTACCTGGGCATCTGGAATTACCTTTAGGACATATGGAGAGAGATGGGAATGAGACTGCTTTCAAATCACTTGAAGTGTATGATCACCTTCTTAGAGACTTCTCCACTTCCCTGAGGTAAATGAATTTTTGCCTATGGAATTCTTCAATTTCTGTTACAAGTATCAACTTATCATCACCCCTTCCCCCCATCCCCAGTGAGGAAGGAAGCACAGTATAGCTGTTACCAGCTTAACAGAGAGACTAAAATAAAAGAGCTTAAAGATGTACGGATCTGGTCAATCTCACTGAGTTGTAAAGCAAAGCAAACAGTTGTCATGAACAAACATTTGACTCACTTTTTAGAACCCCATGCGGCCTTGTAAACCACATCAGATGTGGCACTCTAGGCCATTGGCACTCGGCTCTATACCCTCACTCGACTCCATCCTATTGTATGTCCTAGACTGTACATTCATGGTAAATGCACAGCTATGTTAGCACACTACTACTGGGGTGAATCTAAAATTTCAGTCAGAAGTTCGCATGAAATGGATGATGAGAACATTCTTATCTGAACTTTGGCCATATGATGCCACTCCTCTGGATGATTCAAGTAATTAAAAGACAGAGGTTACTGTTATTAACCTCATTTCTTCCTCCAGTCTTCTTAGCAATGCATGTATCTCTTGCTTGGAGTTCATTTCCCTTTACCCTTTGACCCCCTCCCTGCCCAAGCATGGTTTACTAAATTCCTTCTCATAATCAAAGTTTTTTTTTAATTTTTATTTTATTTTTTATTTTTATTTTTTTTTTTAGAACAGGAAAGGTATAGATGAAGGACCAAACTCTCAAAGCAAACATTTCCCATTTAGAATTAAAACTGCCTAAAGCACCACAGCTCCCTGCATGGTCTCTCCTCACATGGATGCAGACTGGCATCACCAGATGGAATCAATGTGTCAGTTCCTTGCAGTACCTTGTAGAGGATCAATGGCATCTACAAAACAACATTTGTGCCTCAATGTTATTGAGTTTGTTCAGGAAAAATACTTTAAGACCGAGAAAGAGTTGTAAGAGTACTATGAACTAATGGTTTCCTAAATCTATTGATGGATCTGTTGTGTACATTACTTCACTGGTTGAAATAAAAACTGATTCCACCATTGAAATAAAATCTATAATCTTTCTAGAAGGATTATAAAAGCAGCATGGAGAGAAAAATAAGAGAACTGGATTGGAATACACTTTTCTAGTTGGGTCCTCTGGGAAGTTGATGCTAAGAATGAATTAGGAGTGCATGAAATTTATTGAAAAGTAGTATTTTTAAAGGAAAAGAGAGGAAGCTGAGTCAGGCAGGGAGGGTCTATAGATCTGGCAACACAACGAGACTCTACAGAGCACAGATTGCCCTTTGGAGGAGACTTTCATTGGGTAGAAAAGGTTAATCCCTACACCACTGTGCTGCTCAGTCATGAGCTGGGGCTTACCTGGAAATACGGTGACCTTGGCTCAAAAGCTAGGGTCCACCAAAGGAGAAAAAAGTCAAGGCTATCAGCTAACCACACATCTTGCAGTTGAGCAAGGAGTTCTTTCTTGAAGAGGGATCTGACTTACATATGTCTGCTGTGACTTCCAACATGCATTTCATCTCTTCCCCATCGAGGAGCAGATATATGATTTAAGTTGATACAGAAGAACCCCTAATTATGTACTCTCAACATTAGGACTCTCATTGATGCAAGGTGCTATAAATATGAGCAAAGAAACACACTAGATCAAAAAGCCCATTAAATATGGCCACAAAAGGCATTAGTGGTCTCTTTGACTTACGAGTAGAATCTTCCAGAACTGAACCTATTTGTAAGTAGAGAGGCTTTCTAGATATAGACTATGGATTCAAACAACATATTAATTTACTACCAATCAATAATGATTTAGAGTAAACTAACTGAAAGGTAACTGTCACCTTGGACAACCGAGATCAGGAAATGGTATCATGATAGATAAGTTATAGTGATGAAGAAGAGAGGTTCTAGGCAGAAATTGACAAACACAATCATGATGAGAAATTTTATCACATCTCTTTCAGTCATTAGTGAATCAAACATCAAACAGAAAGAAGCATTAAATATATAACATATTGAGCATTAAAAGTTAATGATCATTAATTAAAAGTCTAATCTCTGTTGATGTCCCTTATTAGAATTAGCCTTACAGAAACAGCTTCAAAAGCAAAAACCAAGAGAAAAATGCAGAAATATCTGCATTGCTCAGCTTTCTGCTTTCTCTGTGGTTTCTTTTAACACATCTGTCTTGTCCTCACAGACTTCATGTAGCCATAGCACACATGTGCCTTGCACTCCACACACCAGATAGTATCTTCATCTCTATGCCCCATACATGTGCATTCATACCAGGGCTCTCTGTCCTTGGGTAGCTCAGACCGTGCCTGTATCTTAGCTGATGGGTGACTTGGCCAGGACACAGGCGACTGGATTTGTTGGACACAGGTCACTTGGTATTCATGGATTCAGCACTTGCAGGTCTCATTACACGAGTGCTCCAAAGTCTTTGGAATAGAGCTACGTATGATTTTCCTAAAGCCTGAAGTTCTGAGGGTCTAACCCAGGTAAACAGAGCTTGTAGGTTAACTCAGCAGGCAGTCCAGCCCTCACTTGTCCACTGGCCTCATTTTCTACTCATGATAGCTTGTAATCGATCTCTGTCTCTTTACAGATGTGGGGAGTTGACTTACATTTTTAAATCACGTGTTACTGCATCTCATGGGAAAAAATCATGTGTAAAGCTCTCTCTTGAGACTGTTGATGAGTCTGATTTTTAAAAGTTTAGTATAAAGAATCTATGTAGAACCTTGTCTTCCACATAAGGAATAGTGACTTTTAAAAAAAATTCATGGATCATTTATAAAAATGAACCACATTCTAGCTCACAAATCACTTACACAAAAATAAAGATAACCACGAAGAACTAAAATTTGTATTCCACAGATCACATACTGTTAACAACTAAAATCTCACTTTATTTTAAAACATTTTAATTTAACAATTAAAAACACCTCTCCCTCCAGCATTAGTAAGAATCTCAGTAATCACTCCAACAGAAAAGAGATGGTTCACTCAAATTAGGACAATCCAAGGAGGGTTTAATGAAAGGGATATTTGAAAGATGTAGACAGATGTAGAAACCACAAGCAATAGTGCAGTACCCCAGGGTTAATAAGAGTGAAATGGTCACTTTCCTTACATATGAAGAGGCAAGATTCAGGAATGGTAATCAGAACTTAGAAGAAAAAATTCCAGTGAGAGGGCAACCTTGAAATGAGAAGTGACCTTAGGTTGAGGGTATAGTCAACCCAAAGCCCTAACGAGGTAGCAACATTGATTCTATTCCTAGTGCATTTGCAGCCACTTCAACTAAGCCATAACACACCATTGACAATGCTAGCTCCTCAGGAGGCTGGAAGGCAGTATGCCTCTTTATCGTTTCTTAGGAGGCCCAAACAGATAATATGGAGGTGACCTCAAGTATTTTATCTCTTTGTTTTCAGTAGAAAATGAGGCCTCTTCAGTGTCAGCCTTCTGGTGAGACAGATAAGGACAGTCCAAGAGAACAGTGCCTATATCAAGATGGCCACCATGTCTGTTGGCCAGCTGCCTTTGGGGCAGGCAGTTAGCCTCAGGGTTTAGGAAAAATAGGATAATTAGGATAAATTAGGATAATTAGGATAAATTTAGGATAGTTTTTCATTGAGATTGGACATTCAAACTGTGATCAGAAAGCTTTCCACTTTTATCCTAGAAAAATCTCTTCCAGGACTTTCCTGTGGTATCACTAAATTCAAACTATACCATCAAACTATCACCTCCAGGTTACAAGTTTGTAACTTGTTACGGGTTTGACTGAATGCTGACTTTGAGGGCAGTAGTTCTTTAGAAAGGCCACTCTGATGCCCATATTCATCTTCTCCAGGAACACAGAACTTGCTTTAAAAATCACAATAAACCTTTGTAACAAGTCATTTCCAAACATTCTTATGATGCCACTGCTTCCTCTTCATGCAGTCATCAATTACATCTGGCAACTACAGAGGCAGCCCCCCATAATTCCTGGAGTGTGGCAGCTTGGAACTTTGAGTACTGATTCATTCTGCATTAGTGCTTAGCAGCAAAAAATCTTGACTCCCTGCACTGAGCAGTAAATTATTCTTAGAATACTATTCTTAGATGCTTTGAATTTAATTACCTTGTAATTTCCAGGTCATGTTATTACCATGAAGTTACATGATTTTGCAAATTTATTTACAGCCTATAAAATGAAAATGACTTTGGAAATGAATGTTGCTAAATTGGCTCCTTGTAAATAGCTTTTCTGTTGTTTAAAAAGAAACAAAAAGCTTTCCTATGGGAAAATGTGACTGGCTCATGTGCCTAATTTTTTAAAAATCAAGGATCAGAATCTTGAGTAGAAGATGTAAGGTCACTCAAACAGGAGTTAGGGAATCTCTGAATGGTCAGGCAGGTAGACAGGCAGCATGCAGAGGATAACCAGTAAGATAAAGGGGGTCATATATGGAAAAAATGGTCATATCAGGACCAGGAATTTGGTCAAAGTCTGAAATATTGGTACTGTTTAGGATCTAAGGCCCAGAGATTTATAAGCAATTGACAAGTTTTGTTCAGTGGAAATTGACATAGGTCAAGGATGACTTGAATATTGCACTTGGTAGACAGTATTCTATTCTGTCTATAGTATGTTTGTATGACCAAAAAAGTGATGCATGATTGGTCTCTAGAGGGAAAGTGGACTGTTTGCTTCATTTCTCATCCCTATCTAATCTGATTCCTATCTTTCTAGGATCAGTAGCAAGACACTTGGTCTCCCAAGAAGGGAAAAGTTGCTGAAATTTAAGGATGTTAACTGGCCTACTTTCAGAGAAGTCATGTCATATGTGGGTCCAGCCGCTCTTCTCTTTCTTCCTTGCTCCCCAGAGGGATGGTACAAGTCTAGAGCTGTCCCTATAGGGCCTGGGATTTCTCAGTCCCTCATTAAATGATCTCTTTCCTTCCTGTTTGGTGGCTTTGGAAGGGAATGTAGGCCAGCTTGATCCAGCAACATTCCCTTTGTTGGTAGTCATCAGACATCACTTATCTCATGGTGATTGAACCAGAGTCTTTGTCCGAGCATTTTGGGATATGGTGCAGAGAGTCAGAGCCATCCTCACAACCCACTTTATCTGAGGCTGATTGGGCCTAACCAGCTCTGGGGAAAGGAGACTTCCATTTGGTCAAGCTGTATTACTAAAACTCTGCCTTGGCATTAGGTTCAAATACAACAATACCTAGTTACCTGGTCACTGGTATGTTCTTAGGCATGTATCTCTTGGGAGGACCTCATGGGAAAAATGGATGGCTGGCCCAAGGCAGAATTTGTATGTTTCTTAGGCTCCTGGATGTAGGAACAATATGTAGCACATTGGACCATCTCAAAGTCCAATAGCCACTAGCTGAGGGTCAGTATATGGGTTGATGGTCAATTTCTGTTTTTCTCATTCTGTTTTCTTTCTCGAGGGACCTTTGTCCCCCTCCTGTGCCTTTCTCTTCTCCCTATTTATTCCCTCAGCAACTTCTGTACTACTGTCCTCCCAAATACCTACTGGCTACTCCACATTATTTCTTCTTTGTTACCCCTTGATTTCCAGCCTGTACACCACCATTGCTAACCATCCCACAAGTTTCTTTCTTCCTAAGCAATGTCAGGGTTTACTTAAACAGACCATTTTACCGCCTATTTGAGAGCAAAGAAAAAGGACATGCTAATCTGTAAGTAGAATTAGTTCACCATCAGCCGACAATTCATTATCCTCTGACTGATATTGACCATTTTGGCTGAAATGCCTGAAAGGGGTTCCCCAGGTCATAAACTTTGGCATTTTCAAATTTTCAATTACTTTTTAAGAAGACAACTCTTACTTTTAATGGCATTACATGTTTTTTTTTTTTTAAGTTTCTAAATGTTTAAAAGCTGACATTATGGGATCCATATGTTGCCAAATAATAACTTAAAATGAATAAATATTTCATGCATATTGTTCTATTTACTTTTGGCCTGCATTCCAGAAACACAGTAAGCACTCAGTATACATATTAACTGCTAAAACCAGAAAGCATGACATATTTAGCAGCTTGATGTTTTATTAATGTTAAGCCAGCTGGTAGCAGATTGGTAACTGGAAGTAATATCCCAACTCCCTAAAAAGACTGGTATGTTGCACTGCACTGGAGGCAAAAAAAAAAAAAAAGAAAGAAAAAGAAAAAAAGAAAAAAAACCCCCAAAAACAAAAACAAAAACAAAAAACCTAAACCAAATAAAACCATCATGTGGATTTAGGTTACAGACAATGTTAGCTAATTCTTTAAACTTCAGGCTAGAATTTTATTTGGGGGCTAAATTTTACACAACACTGCCTATAGATTTCACAATTTCTACACTTCTAAAAATGAATTTTTAATAAACATTAGATTATTTTCTACTAAGGAAAAGTGTAAATTCATTGACTCTCTATTTTGTAGTAGTTATTGTTACCAAGGACCTCAGATATGGTTGCTAAAGACAAATCTAAATATGGAATGATAGAAATTATGATTGGACAGTGTCCCTCAAGGACTAAGGAGGTAGCATCTTCTCAGCAAAATAAAAGCCGTCATGGTAGTGAATAAACTATGCTTCCTTCCATTAAGTCAAGCCCCTCCCTTTCTAAAAAGATTTATTTATTTATTTGAGAAAGAAAGAGAGTGCCTGTGTGAGCAGTGGGGAGGGGCAGAGGGAAAGGGAGAGAAATCCTCAAGCCGACTCCCTGCTGAGCATGCAGCCTGACTCAGAGTTCCATCCCAAGACCCTGAGATCATGACCGGAGCCAAAACCAAGAGTAGGACGCTCAACCAACTGAGCCACTCAGGCGCTCCAATCGAGCCCCTTTTAATTTAATGAATACATGTAGTCATTACATTATCTTGATTTGATATGTTTACACAAGTACTATGGGATTACAGAGGAGAAGCAAATCACTTTGCCTAGTTAGTTGAATGGCAGACATGACACGATGTTAATGAAAGACCTTACAGAGGAGGTGATACTTAGGCTGAATCATGAGAAAGGGTTGAAGATTGCCAGGTGAAGAACAGGGAAAAGAAACCTGTACCACCTATACCAAACAGGGGGATAGGAAAGAGTCTGTACAAATGTTAGAGTACTTGATTAGAAACATCTACAAACATCGCTGTTCATGGTCTCTTCTAGAGAGCCTGTCCCCACCTTAGCTCCTGGAAAAAGGTGGTTCTGTATGCCTACAACTTGCTCAGCTCATGCTGACTGGTTCGAAGATGGATGCCTCACCCAACACATGGTTGCTAACCAGTCAGAGTCTTCAGAGAACTTCAGCTAACAGATCAGAGATACGCTGAAAAGTTGTGACAGGGGCAGCCATATTGAGCCATCTGTAGTGACTATGTGAGGCCATGTGCACAGCAAGAAAGGAGAGGAAGCTGGTCCAGAGATAAGCAAGAACTGAACAGACTCATGGAAAAAGGCAGTGATGGAAGAACCACATGTATTTTGTTTTCTGTCTTTTCTATTCATCAAAACACACCAGGTTCCATTATGGAAGGGGATGGCAAACTACAGCCCTAGGGACAATCTCACCTAGGGTCTGTTTTTGGATAGCCTGAACTGTGAATTGTTTTTACAATTTTTAGGATCATAAAGAAGGAAAAGGAGGAGAATTAACTACTTATGTGGTCTGCAAAGCTTTTATAGAAAAAGTCTGTCAACCCTGCACTATGGGTGATAACTGTCACCAAAACTTAGAAGCTTATAACAAGGAGGGTTTATTTTTCCCTCATGTTTCCCATCACCTTGTAGCTTCGCTCCACACCCCCTTACTCAGGGAAGGAGGCTGACAGAGCAGTCGCCATGCTGAGCACTGTCAAACCCTGTAGCACGAAGAAAGAGCTCCATAAAGTCTTGCACAGGTGATGAAATATTCCAGTCTAGAAGTGGCTCACATCACAACCATGCAGAGCACATTGGCCAGAATTAGTTGTACAGACCCATTCAGACACGGGGGGAAATATCGCCCACAAAGGTAGAGGACTGGAAATATTTGAGAAACAGCGCTAAAGACTGAAACAGATGTTGAAAATTGTTGTATCCACACCTGAACTATTTCCAGTAAGTTTCTGTTTCTTGGAATGACAATATCCTTGAATATAGAGAAATTGCAAGAGAGGAGCTCTAAAGTCAGATAGGAGTCAGTTCAGTAGAGGCCTTGCACGTCATGCTAAAAAGTCAATAGTTTTGGGTTTTTTTCTGTGTTCAGTGGCAAGTCTTAATGGATTTTAGTTAATAGGAAAGAGACAACTGTTAGTTTTAACCTAACCAGGATTTTAGAAATATCAGTCTAGCTATCACATGGAAATAAAAATGGGAAGATTTATTAAATAAATTAATGAGTCAAAATAGGGGTCCAGTAGGAAGCTATTGCAGGGAACAAGTCAGGAGTACATGTGGACCTGAAATAAAGTTGCATGCAGGTGAATGAGCAAGACACCTAGACTGAAACAAAGGCATAAGAAGGATTTATAGGACTTTTTGCTGGGACACCTGGGTGGCTCAGTCGGTTAAGTGTCTGCCTTCAGCTCAGGTCATGATCTTAGAGTCCTGCTCAGTGGGGAGTCTGCTTCTCCCTCTTCCCCTACCTCTTCCCCAGCTTGTGCGCACGCACACACACGCGCATGCATACTCTCTCTCTCTTAAATAAATAAAATATTTTTTTAAAAAAAGACTTGTTGCCAAGAAAAGTAGGAAGCAGTATGGAGTGGGGAAACCTGAGGTTTACACCTTGGACAAATAAGTGAGTGTTAAGACTAATAATTTAGATAGGAAGGTGGAAAAGAAAATAGTTCATAGGCCTGTCCATCATGCATGGTCTCTGAAGATTCTAAGATTAACTTCTGATCTAATAACCTGACTACATTCCTCTCTCCTTGAATTTTCATTTTTAGGCCCGTAAGGAATAGGCTTCAAAACCTTTCTTACTGTTCAAATTGTGATCATCTAGGGGTGCTTCTCATGTTTCTTGATTTCTTAAGTGCTGGGGATAGCATTTCTAGACTTCTATGCTGTAATCCACCACTTTGAAATGAATTGTGGCACACAGCCACGTATTTGTTGGTTTATTTCTTCAGAGCATCCTGACCACTAGGGCCTCAGTTGCTTGTTCGGAAATTGGACATATGAGAATGGAAAAAGTTTAGTTTGTGGCAGCTTAGCTCATACTTCTATCTGGAATAAACTGGAGATGAACTTTAATGTTTAACGGTAGCTAATTAAACAAGTTAATGTATAGGAGGCAGATGGAAATATAGACAATTAAAGAAAAACAGACTGAATACATTTCTTTTGGGATATGCTAATGATGCAGGCTTACACAATGGAAACCAGAGGCACCATTCATAGGAAGCAACAGATCTCAGATGCCTGTGCAGGAATTGACAGAAATGCATTATTAACATACCATTATTGTGGCAATTTCCATAGTTCACTGAACTATGTACTACTATTGAGAGTCAAAACATTAAACATGTTGTTTAATATCACTGAACACATGTATTATAATGTAATATGAATAAACCATGCATTGCAATTATTCCTTTGTGTTTCCAGACATTGCGGCCCTCTGCAAGCTAGATTGGTGATGTCACTCAGATGTCATTTCCCTTTGATGCCTGTGCTGATCATTTGCCTGGTTGCTCTCAGATCCATTCCTATACTTTCTCTGTTCTGCTTCTACCACAGGAAGTGGGTGACTGAAAACTACAATACCCAGGCTCCTTTGCTAACTGGTTTTGGGTTCAACCAATGGGAGGCAATGTTGACAGATAGGAGAGCAGGAAGAAAGGGGGGGCAGCCAGGATATTTCTATCCCTTTCTCTCTGCAGCATCTTATCAGTGATTGTATGTCTGGCATGTTCCAGATTCCCGCTAGATAACACATCCCCTCTGTGCCCCTCACTCCTTTTGGGAAAACTTTGTGTTAGCCCCAGCTCACAGTGAGTAGCTCCTTCTCCACACTCCACCTTTCACCTGACAGTCCAGTCATGTGGTCCCCTAGGTCAGCTCCTCCTCCAGCTTCCAGCTCCACCTGGGCAAACCTAATCACAGACTATTGAGTTCTCACACCATCCCCTCTCCTTCTCTCTCTCAGTCTGACCACAGCAGCACCTCCCTGCAATTGTTAAATTCTGGGCTGACCCTACCTTTCCCAGTTCACTCTCAGTTCTTTCAACACCTTCACAACAAGATCCCAATATGTTTTTTTTTCAATTATATTGAGATATGACTAACAAATGAAATTGTCATATATTAAAATTGTAATATATGTAAATATATTAACTGTATGGTATGTAATATATTTAAAGTGCACAGTGTAGTGATGGGGAAAGACTTCCACATCAGGGTTCATTAACCCTGGGTCCTTATATTCAACCCCTTCTATTGAATACCTGGCAAGGGTTCTCTATATGGTCCATGAACATGGACCACAGCATGCATGAGAGCTTCCAGGGGGCATCAAGAGTTATGAGACTAAGTCACTGATATAGGCATAAAGGGATGTGATTCTGAGTCAGGCTGTGCTAAAGGGAAGACTGAACTTCAGAGGATCTCTTGCTGAATGGATACTTCAGAAGAAAGATGAGAAAAAGCCCTGGATGTGCATTTTCCACTTCCAGCCCCAGAACCTCCTCCAGCTTTTGATATTCTCAGGGTGCAAAATCTCAAGCAATAATGGAAAACCCATTAACAATCCTACACTCCACATCCTCACACTAAAACATACCCTAAGAGAAAAGTTGGCTGCTTCCTCTGAGAATAAAATTGAAAAAAGGAGAGATATTAATAGATTAATAAATTATTGAGAGCTAAATCAGTGTGTAAACAGCATCCCTTAAAAGCAATCTTCTGATGACTTTTGTAGGACTGAAAAATGAGCTTATCTAACCTCAGTTAAGTTGCCTGACTCTGGATATGTTTGACTTCTTTTCCCCCCTCAGACAGGAGAGAGCAACATGTTTTGCTAGAATCAAAGGGCTTATAACATCTGTGCAATGTGAAAGTGGAACATGAACTGAGAGGCAGTGGGGCCTAAAAGTTAAACTTACAGGCTCATGTGTTTGGATGATCCTGGGTTTGAATCCTAGCTCTTCTACCTACTAATGGCATGACTTTGGGCAAGTTACTTAAATGTTTGTGATTCTGTTTTATTAACTGTGAAATGGGGATTATAGCACCTATCTTGCTGAATAATTGTGCAAATTAAAAGAGATAAATGTCAACATTTGTATCTTTGGGGTAAATACAATTGCAATTGCTGGGTCATAGAATAGCTCTATTATTAATTTCTTAAGGAACCTCCATACTGTTTTCCAGAGTCACTATACCAGCCTGCATTCTCACCAAATGTATGAGAGGGTTCCCCTTTCTCCACATCATCGCCAACATTTGTGGATTCCTAACTTGTTCATTTTAGCCATTCTGACTGGTGTGAGGTGGTATCTCATTGTGGTTTGGATTTGTAATTCCCTGATGCCAAATGATTTGGAGCACTTTTTCATGTGTCTGTTGGCCAACTGTATGTCTTCTTGGAGAAATACCTGTTCATGTCTTCTGCCCATTTCTTGACTGGATTATTTGTTTTTGGGGGGTGTTGAGTTTGATAAGTTCTTTATAGATCTTGGGTACTAGCTCTTTATCTGATATGACATTTGTACATATATTCTCCCATTCTGTAGGTTGCCTTTTAGTTCTGTTAACTGTTTGCTGTGCAGAAAGAAGCTTTTTATCTTGATGAAGTCCCAATAGTTCATTTTTGCTTTTGTTTCCCTTGCCTGTGGTGATGTGTCTAGTAAGAAGTTGCTGTGGCTGAGTTCAAAGAAGGGTGCTGCTTGTGTTCTCCTCTAGGAATTTGATGGATTCCTAGATCACATTTAGGTCTTCCATGCATTTTGAGTTTATCTTTGTCTATGGTGTAAGGAAATGGTCCAGTTTCATTCTTCTGCATGTGGCTATCCAATTTTCCCAACACCGTTTGTTGAAGAGACTGTCTTTTTTCCATTGGATATTCTTTCCAGTTTTGTCAGAGATCAATTGACCATATTGCTGAGAGTCCATTTCTGGATTCTCTATTCTGTTCCACTGATCTATGTGTCTGTTTTTGTTCCAGTGTCATAATATCCACAATAGCCAAATAATGGAAAGAGCTGAGATGGCCATCAACAGATGAATGGATAAAGAAGATGTGGTATAAGCATACAATGGAATATTACTCATCCATCAGAAAGGATGAAATCTTACCATTTATGGTGATATGGATGGAACTGAAATGTATTATGCTGAGCAAAATAAGTCAATCAGAGAAAGACAATTATCATATGGTTTCACTCATATGAGGAATATAAGAAACAGCACAGAGGATCATAGGAGAAGGGAGGGAAAGTGAGTGCAAAGAAATCAGAGAGGGAGACAAACCATGAGAGATCTTAACTATGGGAAAGAAACTAGGGATTGCTATACGGGAAGTGGGGGGCGGGTAGGGTAACTGGGTGACTAAGGAAGCTTGTGATGTGATGAGCACTAGGTGTTATATGCAACTGGTGAATCACTGAACTCTACATCTGAAACTAATGATATACTATATGTTGGCTAATTGAGTTTAAATTAAAAAAGAAACTATTAAGGACAAAACAGAGTCAACTACTTCATAATAAATATTTTCACTATGTTGTTTCTAAGGAAAAAGAGAGATAAATGCCCTAAAGTATTATCAAAATACTGTGTTTGATTATCAGCAAGCTCTAAAGAAGAAGAGCTGAAGAACACAAAGATTTAGCATCAGAGATTCTTAATCCTTGGAATGAGTAAGAATCATTGAGAGAGCTTGTTAAAAAGCTAGAGTGTTGGGCCCTAGGCCCCAAAATGCTGATCCAAAAGGTCTGAAGGTGAACTCTAAAAATGTGAAGTTTTAGTCAATTCATACCAAGGAGACTTAAATAGCCTATGTACCAAAGATCTCACCATGATAAACATTCTCAGTTTTTCCTTCATCTTCTATCTAAATGCAACATTTCCTTTGGATGCACCATTTTATTTTACATCAGTGATTTATCTGAATTCTAAAATCATTTTCTTAACACATCATGTTAGTCAGGAGAACAGAATGGAAGTCAGATAGCCTGGACACTAATAATGGGTAAGCTACTTAACAACCATGTAGCTTTGGTCAAGTCACTTCCTCACTTGAAACCTTAGTTTCCTTATCTAAGAAATCAGGAATAATACTCATCCTATTTACTTCTCAGTGTTGCTGGAAGGAGCAATGGGAAAAAAGATTTGAGAGAATTTTTTAAACTAGACGGCACTATACCAATGTGAGTTATTATATGGAGCCAGTTTGAAGACAGTCTCAATGTCCTGAGTTATAAACATGAAAGAGTTTCATTTTTTTCTTTATTTGTTACTGTGTTTTGTCAAATCTCATCTTTCTCATGATAGAGAAGTTCTTTTAAGATCTCTCATTTGAATTCCTTGACTCTTCAGTCATTTTTAATTTTTCAACCAGTCTCGAGTAAGTGGAGATTTAATCTTTCTTCTCTTTATCTAATATTCTATTCAGCTGAAGGGGTTTCTCTCCCCAGCACAGGCTGAGACTTGGGGACCAGAAATTTGGAGTGAAGCATGGATGTGCTCCCACACCTTGCATCCCATCCCAAACTCTGCCTTTGCTCATCTGCTCTGAGGCAGTGTAGGTGATCAACCCATGTTTGCATATGTCCTTCTATCACAGCACCATGATGAACTGGCTCTTCTCTTTGTGGGCAGTAATGACTGCTTCTGAATGAGTGTTCCTTTGCCACATTGACTAGATTACTCTTTCCTTTCTCAGTCTCATGAAAGATGAGATGCATGATCTTAAGAGTCAATGTATGCTGTATAGGCTCCAAAAGGCCAGCCAGGTGAGACACCAAATCCTAATACCACTACCACCCCCCACACCCCGGTATAGATTATCTCTCATGGGATTTGCCCACATTTCCTTGCTGGTGTCATGAAGATATGTCCCTTTGGCACAGCCTGTTGGCCCTATATGTAGGTAGTCTCCAATTCACCTGAACACCCCATTCTCATCTTTTCTCTAAATCTCAGTTCTGGTGGCCTGTGGGCATAGATCAGCTCCATCTGACAGATAGACTACCTCCACTAACTCTCCAAATTTATTCTCTAGTAATGCTCTTTCTCCCATGTTGAGAGCACAAGCAGAGGCAGTGAGTCTGATTGCTTGGGATATAATCAAGCGCTGAATAGGATGCCTGTCTTTTTTCTTACAAAACTTAGAAATTTCCTAATGTGATGTGCTGAGTGGAAAGAAACTAGTCTGCAAAGGCTACATACTCTTTGATTACAGTTACATGACATTGTGAAAAAGGCAAAACTACAGAGACAATGAAAATATGAAAATATTGCTGGGGGTTCAGGGACTGGGGGACAGGAATAAATAAGTGGACTAAGGAGATGTTTAGACCAGTGAAACTATTCTTCATGGTACTGTAATGGCAGATACATAACATAATGTATTTATCAGAATGCATAGAACTGCAGAACACAGAACTCTAATGTAAACTATGGTTTCTAATTAATAATAGTGTGTCAAATTTGGTTCATCAATTGGAACAAATGTAGCACAATGATGCAGGATGTTGATAATATGAAAACTGGGCAGTAAAGGTATATGAGAATTCTCTATACATTCTGACCAATTTTCTGTAAATTTAAGACTTTCCTAAAGAATAAAATCTATTTTCTTTAAAACAATAAGGCAATGATGATCAACTAGTCATTATTTTATACAGGAATTTTTGAAAAGTGTTACTTGGTGTGTTCTGGGAAGAAAAAAGTCAGTGAACAGTGCTAGTGGTGGAGCTGAAAAATAAATGAAGTATTTTGCATATTAGGAGAAAAATATTTTGGCATGAGGAAGTCCTAGCTCTGCCATCTTGCTGGCTGTGGGACCTTGCACAGGTTAATTAATCATGCTGGGTTTATATTTCCTACCTCTAGGTTGGATCTAATAATTGGAGACTCAGACAGTTGCCATGAAAATCAGAACAGAGAATATATGAAAAGTTCTAAGTATTGTGACTGGCTCACAAAGTGGCAGAGATGATGTTCATGAAGATGATGCTTAAAGAAGGATAGGAAGAACAGAAAGAAGAAATAATTGATTTGAGGGTTAAGGAGGGCTTTGGAATATTGCAGATTTTTCTTATTTAATTACGATCATTACGACCGCCAGCAACATAAGATTATCAATTCAAGTATAACCTTATGGGTTAGGAAAATGATAGGCAAAATGTAGAATCCTTAAAAATAATTTCAAATTGTACGTGAGTCTATTGAAATTCCTCTCTTGTATAGCAGAGAGAGGGAAAAATCCACTTAACTAAACCATAAGTAAAAAGAAAAATAAATCTGAGTATTCCCAAACAAAATCAGTTTTAGGGAAAAGCTGATATTTTGCCTCAGTTTCTACCTTTACATTCACTTTATTCCTGAAGAAGGCTTAAAATCTAATGAAAACATATCATAGTTTACATGTTTTTTTGCTTGTTTTTTGTTTTTTAAGAATTCTACTTATCCTTCCAAAATTATTTTCCTCCCTGATCTGAATGATATGTCAAAGAGAAGCCGAGGAGCCAGGTGGAATGCCCCAGTTTCCACAGTAAGGGCTGAAAGCTTTAATTGTCTTAAATGAAGAGTCCTGTGCCCTGGATTTGCTGGAGAACCTCTATTTTAAGCGACTCCTCTTATTATTCTGTTTCAGGGACTCTATTTTTCAAAGCCCTGATTTTGCCTGGATGCCAAACTGTAGGAAGTCATATGATTCGGGGCTGCATCAGGTCTAGTATTTAAAATGCCAGAAAAGACTTGGCATTTTAATAGAGAAGACTTAGAAACGCATAACCTCATTTGACTGGGGATAAAATTGAGACTACATAGTTCACTCTAAGCCCCACAGTTAGTTATTTGATAAGCAAAGACCTATACCCAGGTCTGTGTGACTTCAGAGATCACACCTTTCATCACACAGTTTAATTTCTGGGTTCTTGCACCCCAACACCCAGTGGTTCAGTCTCTGGCATGAATCCCATTCCAAAAGCACAACTCAAAAGAAAAAAAAAAAAAAAAAAACAAAAGCACAACTCACTGGGCAAAATTAATTTAAAGAGAATCCCATTCTTTGCTTAAATCTATCAAGAATGTTAAGACTAGGAAATGCACAGTCCAAACACAGTCCCAAATCCTCCTTCCTCTCCTACACTCACAGCTAACAATTTGTCCAAACTATACTCCCAACTCCTCCTTCATCCCAGACCAACGTGCTTCCTTTTCTTCTCCTCACTCACTTTGGTTAAGTAGATAGGCTCACTCCTGCAAGGCTAAACCTTTATCTTTTCCTTCCCTCTTCCCATTTCCCTCTCCACTCCAACCCCACACCCCCTCCAGTCCTGTTCTTCTTACTCTGCATCCTTAAAGTTCAAGGAGCCTGTCTGTGAAGCCAGAGCTTCCCCAAGCAAAACCCACCTCAAAACCCTTTAACTTAAGCAAATGTGGGGAGGAAAAAAAAGTGGAACATTCTCAAACTGTAAATGCTAATATTTTGTCTTTCTTCCCACTTCACACTTTGTCTTTCTTCATACTTCACACACTTCACACTTTCTTCACGTACACACTTGTGACCTCCTAAGTCAAGTCCTAAGTCCCACTCATTTCTAAACCTCTCTGGCAGTTTCTGGTTGCTGTCCTAGGTCACAATGCAGGGGACAACCCTCCTTCTAACACTATGTATTCAGGCTCTTGTGGTAAGATTCTTGTTTCCATCAACTACAACCCTGGGACATGCATTAATTTTTTAAAATTATTATTTATTTTTATTTTTATTTTTTTAAGATTTTATTTATTTATTCATGAGAGAACAGAGAGACAGAGAGAGGCAGAGACACAGGGAGAGGGAGAAGCAGGCTCTATGCAGGGAGCCCGACGTGGGACTGGATCCCGGGACTCTAGGATCACGCTCTGGGCTGAAGGCAGGCACTTTAACTGCTGAGCCACCCAGGTGTTCCTATTTATTTTTATTTTTAATCAGCCATTATGGCAGATTATATTTCCCAAAACTAGCCGCAATGATATATATCCCATCCCACATGTTTCTCTTACAATGGACTTTGACAGTCTTCCAATAGGAGGTAGGGTTGATGCTCTCTCCCTTAGAACCTGCTCAGAATTTTTTAAATGCCTCAACCAGCAGACTATGATAAAAGTGGCAGTGATGTCTAAGCCTAGAACATAAAAGGCGTTGCAACTTCCACCTTTCTCTTGGATCTCCCACACTGGGAAAGCTAGATGCCATGCATTGAGAATATTAAAGCAGCTCTGCAAAGAGAAACCAGAGCCCTCAGGCTTATCCCAGGACCAAATTGCCATGCATATGGATGAGGCCTCTTGAAAGTGAGTCCCTGGGGTTCCGTGGGTGGCTCAGCAGTTTAGTGCATGCCTTTGGCCCAGGGCATGATCCTGGAGCCCCGCCCGGGATTGAGTCCCACATCAGGCTCCCTGCATGGAGCCTGCTACTCCCTCTGCCTGTTTCCCTGCCATTCTCTCTCTCTCTCTGTGTGTGTGTGTCTCTCATGAATAAATAAATAAAATCT
The DNA here is from genome assembly GCF_003254725.2 of Canis lupus dingo. Taxonomy (NCBI): domain Eukaryota; kingdom Metazoa; phylum Chordata; class Mammalia; order Carnivora; family Canidae; genus Canis; species Canis lupus. The sequence continues at coordinate 24,459,056 of NC_064262.1, read as the reverse complement.
TAAAAAAAAGTGAGTCCTTCAGCCCCAGTCAAGCCTTCAGATGATGGTAGCCCCAGAAAATGTAAGACTGCAACTACATGAGAGACTCAATTGAGAACTATCTGATCCCTTTCCAAATATCTGACCAACAGAAATTGTGAGAGATAATACATCAATATTGCTGATTAAGTCACTAGATTCTAGGTTGATGTTATACAGCAATAAGTAAATAACACAACAATTAATGCCTCATGTTAAATTTGTCCCAGCCTTGAATAAGTCAATCCAGGCTAATTTTAATGTAGCTCTCAGGGAAGGAAGAATTTTTTTAAAAAATTAAGGCCAGAATGGTGGGGGGAGTGCTTCTTTTATTTCTCCAAGGAAATAGCATGTAGTGGGATCAGAGAAAAATGTCCCAAGAAGATGAATACATTTAGAAAATAGACTGCTTCTCAGCTTGTCTAAGAGAGTGCCTGAATTGAAATAATTGGTGTGGCCAAATCCTAATTCTCTGGATGAAGAAAAGTGTTTGATGATGGGGGTAAGAATTGAAATCTTTCTCATTGGAGCATTAAATAAACTCCATATCACCCAGGGATCATAATATTCACCCTCTGTGACTTCCTTCCTATGTTGAAAGAAAATCCATCTACCAGGTATGGGCAAAAAAAAGTGGCTTCTAAAAGCCTAAATTCTGGGAACCTAGAAATAACCTGGTGGTGACTTCAAAGTCATTGATATTTCTTTGGGGAAACATAGACTATGTTGACAACCATCGAGAAATGTATCACTGAAATAGGCATATAATGTTCTGTCCAGAAGACTCAGACAGGCTAGGGAAAACCCATGATTTTCCAAATCAACTATTTAATTCTTTCCTTTGATCCAAAACAGCAAATAGCTGTTTGGGAAAGATTCATTTTGAAATATGTTTCTGAGTCAGCTTGGCTCTTTTTATCTGCAAGGAATAAAGGGTCAGTCAGCTTTCTTTAAGACATGGGAATTATTATAAGAATAAATATGGAAATAAGCATGACAGCTTAATATAGAAGACCTTGCTTCTTGACACAAAGATACATGAAACATCACATACCTTATTTTTTCTAAATCAGAACAAACCTTGTACCACCTTCTCCATGTTCCACCAGCACATGAGTGGATAATCTTAATCCTTTTGAAGAAATAGATGAATAAGAACTCTGGAATCTATGGAAGTCCAATAAGCTTGGGAAAGAGCCTCTAATACTCATAGTCCTTTATGGATGGCAGCTAGGATTGCCACTGACAAAGTTCTTGTAATTCACTCAGAGTTGCTCCTGCATCCACTCCCTTTAATACTTTAGCTCCCAAGTTCACAGCATATAGTGTTCACTCTCCAGACATGCAAATGGCACCATATCACAGGTCTGCTTTTCCCGGGGGCTATGTAGGAGGGGATTCTCCCTCCCCTATCAACCCAAAGAAGAGGAGCGCAGTTCTTGTTCACTGACTTCAGCCCTTAACCCCTGGAAGCCTGTTCTTTTGACGTGGCATACCAAGGGTAGCTCATGAATATACTCAGTCCCAGGACAGGTAATAAGATGCCTTGTCTATAAAAAATGTTAAAACAATAAAACACAAAACTTTACTTTTTTATTTTCTCCCAGCAGGCAATCTAACAAAAACATTCATCTCTGCCAAGAGGCAGACCATCCCCACTTCCCATCCTTGGAATGCCACTATCTTTTGAACAATCAAGTGTTATAGCCTAGTAAGCCTAGGTTTGGAAAACAAGCCCTCTTAAAGGTCTCCTATCACAACAGACATTTCAAACTTTTGAAAACAAAGGGCCTTATAAACTGGTATAAGGGAAGTATGTGAATTACAATATATGTAGGCTCATGGGAATAAGAATCTGAGTAATCCAGTTAATCCTCATTATTCTTGTTGTCTGGAGCTTTCCTACTGGGTTGCCTTTGAGTCAGGTGCCCACGTCTGGCCTAATCAGTGGTGGGGTAGGGTTATAAGATGCCCCAACATTGAATTATGTGGAAGAAACCTCATTCATTTGGGATGTAGGATGGTAGGTGTTACAAGATTTAGCCTATACAAAAAAAATCTCAGTATGTTGGGTGCCTTTCAAGGTGGGGAATTCAGGGAAAAGTAATGGGGGCATGTTACAATGATATATTACATAAGGTCTCTGAATTGTCTTCATGTGTAGTCCAAGCAGTTGAATAAAATCACATGAGGTCAGCATCCAGGGCTAAATCCCTGCGTTAGGAGAAACCTTTTCCTTTCCCTTAATTTCCCTACCTAGAAAGGAAAATTAATACTATCAAGATAAGTCCCCAGAGGATGTCTGGACAGATAATAAAAAGGATTAAGTGACTTCAGGGGTATTTATCTATTTCATAGCTTAAGGTACATAGTTCATGTCATAGCTATTACTAGCTTAAGTACCGTAGAACAAGGAGGAAAGTATGAATTTAAGGCAGTGCTACTCAAAGTGTGATCCATGAACCAGCATCATCGCATCAACTGGGAACTTGTTAAAAACAACCTTCGTTGTTTTAATGAAAGGAGAATCTGGAGCTGTTTATTACTGAAGCATATTCAGGCTATTCTGACTTATAAAACTATAAATCAAGACTTGTGGCATGGATCAAAACCAGTACTTAAAGAAAATGTGTAGTTCTAGACGCTTACAAAGGAACAGAAAAAGGGCTGAAAATTAGTGGACTAAGCAACACATTAAAGGAATTAGAAAAAGAATGACCACATAAACTCAAGGAAAGTGGAAGAAAAAGAATGTTTTAAGTGAAATAAAAACAATGCTCAATTAAATATAATTCATTAAGACAAAGTCACTTATTTGAAGACACTAGTAAAGTCAACAAATCTCTATTGAAGCTAATCAAGAGAAGGCACAAATCTGGGGGAAAAAAAGTCATTTGGAATGGAAAGGAGCTAAAACTCTAAAAAAAAAAACTCAAATATCAGTGACCTAAAACATTCTAGTCACAGCAGTGCAGTCCATTTGGCTCCCCTCCAAATGGTGACAAAGATTGCATAACTGACCCCACTGATAATCAGTAGGAGCAGGCAAATGCCACCAGGAGCAGTCAGGACTAGGATGGATGTGAACTGTACATCTGGATTTCCAGGATTCCAGCTAACTAGCTTTTTGGGCTTGCTCTCATAGTTTCATTAATCTGGAAGTGATGTGATCTCACATTTCATGTGCTTGAATTTTTTGGACCACATGTACTGGTTATGAGGGAGTTGTGCTCTATTAGTGGAGTAAAGTAAGTCACAAAATTACTTGCAGTATGTTACCATTTTACAGGGCTTAAAATAACCAAAATGAAATAGTAAATTGTTTAGAAATGTAAATAAATGTAGTAATACTATTTTATAAAAAGCAGAAGAATAAGCATTACAAAATTTAGGATAGTAGTTAGCTCTGGGGCTATATACATGTGGATTTCATGATATTAGTACTATTCTGATTCTTGAGTTGGACAGTGTATTCTTAATATCATTTTGTTATTGTATTTTATGTCTTACTGTATTGCATATACATTATTTTGTTTGCATTAAATATTCTCTCTAATTATCCTCAGTTTCCACTTGAATTTTTTAGATCTTAGCATCTCATTCCTCAGCTTTCCCATTTATGAAATGGGAATTAGAAAACTAGCTTCTACTTCCTTCACTGGAGAGAATAAGAATAAATGAATATTTTGAGAACTTAGCACAAAAGTTTCTCTCTGTTCCAATTTCCTTGTCTTCTCCCCAAACAGTCAGGCTTAGGACAGTTGGAAAAGGTAAAAAAACCCTGAGAGATGGTGTGTTCCTGTTTTAATGTGGTTTCATGCTTAATGATCTTAGGATCCTCACACAGAATAGGATTTCCACCCTCTGGTGGAAATCTTCATTTTGTGAAGGTGGGCAAACCCCGGGCTTAGTCACATATGAATATTCATTAAATAATTTTCTAGTATTCACAGAGGAAGGGATCTGTGGGGCAAGAGAAAATGAAGGAATGAAATGGGGAGAGGATAGAAGGGCAGTCTAGGACCAGGAAGAGAAGAGCAAGACTAAATAGCTTTAATGACTCTATTTTCCTCCTGTGGGCTTCAGGATGTCTGTGAGAAGCTGAAACACAAATTTGCCTTCCAATTCTACTTGCCCAAACAAGAACTGGTGACTCCTTCAAGTAACAGGTGGTTCCACTATAGCGATCATCTGGAGTCACTAACTGGTATCCAGAGATCTGTCTCTCCACTGTCAAGAATGAACTTCAGAGATACCAGAGAATAAAATGGTTTTTTTTTAATATTAACACAAAAAAACAGGAAACAACACCAGTGCGTATTTTCCAGCTAATTCTAGCACAGAGAGTTAATGAGCAATAATAGTTTTATTAAGCTAGAGCAGTTGGGGCAATATTTATTCATCTGAAACAGCCTAAGAAATTTAAATGATGAAACAAAAGACATTGCAGATTGGGGACAATAAACAAGCAGCCAGTGAGGCTGAGTGGAGCTTTTCAAAGAAACCATAAAATGTACCCAAACGCATAGGAGGAAAATGAAAGATCAAAAGGAAATTATCATATTCAAGCAGTTCTGCTGTACAGACTCGACTCTCCTGGACTTTGAGAGGAGAGCAGTCAGTGGTAATAATTAAGAAAGCCTGCACTTGTTTTTTTAATAAATATTTCATGATATGTCATCTGCTTCCAAGAGGAGCCATAACACGCCACAGCCATTGCATACTTAGCAGTTGTGGAATGACAAAAACTGGGCTAATTATGCTAAGATCATACAAATTTAGAACCGAAGGCAGTGGAAGCTGACAGGCCATGTCAAGGGCTATGAATTTGGGTTATACACAGAACCCCAGGAGTTAGCAGTGTCAGCTTATTATGTGCCAGGCACCCCAGCAGGTCTTACTCACTGGGGCACCCTTGCAGAGAGTTCGAAAAAACACTTTTTGGCAAGAACAGCACTTCCGCAGCTTTCAGAAACACATGGACCAAAGCCAGAAGGGCCTGCATCCGGCTCATCCCCATCTCAGAGAGATCTAAAGTCTTGGACTGCAAATACTACTGCCTGTTTCAACCTTTTAGACCACAAGCAATTTCTTAATTTCTATGAGGTTTGGTTTCCTTATTTGTTGATTCCAGAAATATGTATTGAGCACTCACTAAGTGTCAGGCACTGCTCTGGACACTAGGGACACAGTGAACAAAAAGGACATGTTTGCCCTGGTGGCATTCTCCTTATAGAGGGAAAGACAGACTATAAACAAAGGAAATATGTAACGTTTTAGGCTAAGGAGGGGGATAAACCAGGGAAGGGACTGGAAGTGCTAGAGTACCGTGTTCTAGAGTTGGTTCTCTAGAAAGAGGAGACAGGAGAGGCCTCACTGAGAATGTTTAGAGGAGCCTGAAGAAAGCAAGGGAAGGAGCCATGTGGATATGTGAGAGCAGAAAATCCCAGCCAGGGACAGCAACAAGCACAGGGGTTCTGAGCAGCAAATGTGCTAGAATGGTGGAGAATCGGCCAGGCTATTAAGAGGCTGGAGAAGAATCAAGGAAAGCAATGTCAGTAGGAGATGAGGTCAGAGGGGCCATAAGGAACCATCAGATCATGTCAGACCTCACATGGTTTGTGAAAAGATGGGCGGCCATCAACAAGGGTAGAGCAGAGGGGACACATCATCTACCCTAACCTTCCAATGGGCATTTCCCCGTCTGTTGTGTTGAGAAGAGGCTATCATAGGACAAGGTCATAAGTAGGGAGACAGGTCAGGAGGCTCTTGCAACAACCCAGGTGAGAGATGATGCCTTAGACTAGTCGGTAGCAGTAGAAGCCTACAAGAGAGAGGCCATAGGAAGAGCTGAAATTATTTTTTTGTGGATTGAATGTGGGAGGCCAGACTAAGGAGTCATTTGAGGATGATTCCAAGGTTTTCTGCCCTTGGCGGTTGAAAGAATAGTATTAATAATTACCAAGGAGTAACTAGAAAAGGAGCACAGCGAGCAAGTGATCGGGAGGAGGAGCAGGGGGGCAGGGTCAAGCAGACTCTGCGCTGAGCACAGAGCCCAACACAGAGCTCAATCACATGACACTGAGATATGGCCTGAACCAAAAACAAGAGTTGGTGGCTTAACCGACAGCTACCCACACAGCTACACCCCTCAGCTTGATATACTAAATTGGAAGTCTTTGGCATCTAGGAAGTATGTAAAGACATGAGGAGAGATGACATTGCCCACAGAATAAGTCAAAATAGAAAAGAGTAGAGAATTAACAACTGAATCTCCAAGGCATTTTAATGTTTCTGTTTAATGGCAAATAATTATCTCTGCAACACGGACACAACAATATTATATGTCCCTGAGTTGTGCAACTTTATGAATAAACACAAAGCACCAAGCATATATATCCTAGAACATGGTATTAATACTACGTAGATTTAAACAAAACCAACCTGTTGGAGACTACAGCTCCCATTATACAAAAGCAGGGAATAAGGCTCCTTTGAGGAGTTTATGAGATTCCTGCCATATCTCATATAACTAATGGATTTTGGAGATGAGATTTGAACTTGGTTTTTCTAGCTCCAAATCAAGGATTTTATCCTCATTTGCCACATGCTTTCTTGCTAAAGAATAAGTCATGTGCCTGTCTTCAAGGAGCTTACAGTTTAGCAGAGGGAGAGAGAAGGCAAGAGCGTATACATTAAAAAGATTTAAGTGACAACACAACATAAGGGGATTCCTAAACCCAGTGTCCTGGGAGCCCTGGTTTTGGGAACTCTTGGTTTCATCTTCATGAAGGCTGTGGGGTCTGGTGTAGTCAGTGCTGTCTTCGTGGTAAGGACCTCACAGTTATCCAATGAAGAGAGTTATGAGGAAGATTCCCTCTCCCTAGCCCTGAGGCCAATTGGAAAACTGGATCTGCCATTATTCACAGAACCACTTTGGAATTCAAGAGCTGGGTGATATAACCACAACAACTACTTGAAAAAATATATATATTAAGGTCTTAAAGCTTCCTCAATTGGAACTAGAACCACATAGCAACACCAGCTTGGAGTCTGTGCCAGCATCTCCTATTGTAGTTAATATTATCTACATGAGGATGTTACATCTTCCTCATTTCATTCTTATGACAATATGGTAGAAGTTGTAAGGCTTGTATTTATTATCATCATCCTCATTTTATAGAAGAAGAGACAGAAGTTCAGAAAGCTTCTCTGGCTTGCTTGGGGTTACATAGCTAAGAAGTGATGAGCAAGGATCTGGATCCAAACTTTCTGACCCCACATCACCAGCATTTACCAAGAGTGACATACAATTGCCTACAATTCTGTATTTTGCTGTCGTTGCATAGCAAGGTAGTAACAAAGCAGGGATTTGAACCCAAACCTCTGATTCCTCCTTCCCAGTGCATGTCCTAGTGACATCCAATCTCTCCCATTGTTGAAACAACTTTTAAGAAAGGCCTTAAAGTATTTCTCTAGCCTTCATGGGATGGCAGTTAAGATAGATTCATATGATCTGAAACTTCCTCTGCAGCAAAAAAACCTTCATAATTTTGAAGTCCCAGTCTTTGTGAAAGGTTGGTTTTCATTGGTCATATACACTCCTTAATAACCAGAAATACCAACATGATCCTTCAGCGCCTTTCTAAAAAGAATTAATCAATGCATGGATTTTTTGTCCCACCAAATTGAATCAGATTTGATTTAAAGGAATTAAATGCCTACATGTTGAATTCCTACATTTGTAATCCACCCCAGATAAAAGTTCTCAAATGGCAGCAGTCACCCACATGCTATTCAAAACCCCAAAACCCCACTGGTCCCACATTTTCGTGACTGCCTCCATCACTCCTCATGTAAACACTCATTGTCTTCTAAATGTCTTCATTATGCCAGCCAAAAATAAGTCTCCACGCACAACAACCCACTCTGATAAAGTTTCCCTTCAACTTTACTTTCAAATGTCCAAAAGAGGAATGGATACCACAGAATTTGGTACCCAGAAACTGGCTTTTATAAAGCCTATCTGATTTCTTTTTCTGCTTCCAGATAATTGGTTAAGGAAGAGATATAAGCATTGCCCTAACCAAAAATGTGAGCAAGGTGCCTCAGTATATCTCAAGTACAGTTTGTTCTATAGAGAAGGAAACTGCTTGGGCACTATGAAACTAGATCTTAGACGTGGTGGTGGGGTAGTTAGGAAATTGATGGAGGACTGCAATGTAGGATCAATTCTCAGATCATGCTGGGTACTGTGTGATTTTTATACACTGAGCACAAGAGGGCAAACCAGTATCCTTTCAATTGGTTTTTTTCCCAGAAACACTCCACCAATGCATAAATGGGCCAGAAAGTGACTTTGAGCTGAAAAGGCTGGGGCTCTACAAAGACACAACAGAGCTATTCAACGTCTCTTAAATAACTTCTGAGGCTTGGAAGATCTATCTAATGAGATGAAGAAATAATATGACACTAAAGATGCTGCTCAACTTGCTGGTGAATGTCCTTCCTTCTCCTTTGCAGTAGAAAAGGAAAAATGTTGAAATTATCTTTCTACGCTCTTTTGTCTATAGAAAAGTGGATTTAGAAGAGCAAGAAGGACTAGTTTTCCTCTGCCTGCCAAATTCCCACCACACCAGCTGCCCAACCACTCCTGACACTCAATGCCAGAACCACTTGTCATCGCCTACAACTGCTCCTATTTTTCCCTATCTTTTATTTGCTTCTTTCCTTCCTTCCCTATGTTCTTGAGCAAACTTAGCAACTCAACATTATCAAGCTATTAAAATGTCCATTTTATGCTTTATGATGATTATTTATGGGATGGGAAACAGTGCATAATAGACCATAAGTGAAAATCATTCTCAAAATAGTAGGTAGTGTATGATCCCAATTTTATAGTGGAAAATAGAAAACATCTAGAAGAATACCAAAACGCTAACAGTGATCTTTTGAGACATCATGAATGCCTTTAATACACTTCTTTTATTTTTTTGCCTTAACTAAATCCTTCTCAATTTTATAAAGAAAAATGTATGTTACTTAAAAATTACACAGTATTAGACCACTGTAATAAATTTACAAATATAATTGCCTACCTATTGTGTGTGGGAGTTTCTAGTACATAACAAAACACTATAAAAGGAAAGAGTTGGTTCATCTGCAAAGAACTTATAGTCTAGTTCGTTGGCTCAAAGACAAAGAATATGGAGATAACCAAAATACTATGTAAATGACTTTTAAAAAATTTATTTTACTTATTTGAGACAGGGAGAGGAACAAGCAGACTCCCCGCTGAACTTTATTAAGATGTCCTTATTTTTATTTATAAAAGATTTTATCTATTTATTGAGAGAGTGTGCAAGTGGGGGGAGGCACAGAAGGAGATGGAGAAAGAGAATCTCATGCAGATTCTGAGCTGAGCATGAAGCAAGCCTCCATCCCAAGACCCTGCTGAGATCATGACCTGAGCTGAAATTAAGAGTTGGTTGTTTGGGCAGCCCGGGTGGCTCAGTGGTTTAGCACTGCCTTTGGCCCAGGGCATGATTCTGGAGACCCTGGATCGAGTCCCACGTCAGGCTCCCTGCATGGAGCCTGCTTCTCCCTCTGCCAATGTCTCTGCCTCTCTCTGCGTGTGTCTCTCATGAATGAATAAATAAAATCTTTAAAGAAAAAAAAGAGTTGGATGTTTAAGCAATTTGAGCCAACCAGATGCCCTCAGGCTTCCTTATTTTTAACTATCAACATTTTTCTGTTCCAGGATCCCACCAGGGAGACAACATTACATTTGACAGTCATGTCTCCTTTGGCTCCTTGAATGGTGAAAGTTGCTCAGACTTTCCTTGTTTTTTATAACTATGGCAGTGTCAAGGAGTACTGTTGAGGTATTTTGTACAATTGCCCTCAATTGGGATTTGTCTAACATTTTCCTCATGATTGGTCTGGAGCTGCGGTTTTTTTAAGGAGGAAGATCACAGAGGTAAAGTGCTATTTGCATTACATCATGTCAGGTGTATACGCCATCAACAAGACGTATTGTTAATGTTAACTTTGATCACCTGGCCAGTTGAGACACTGTCAGGTATCTTTATAGCAGAGCTACTCTTCTCCCTCCTGTCCATGCTGCAAACACTCTTTCGAAAGAAGTCCCTATGTACAGCCCTCAGTTAAGGAGTGGTGAGTTACGCTCCACCTCCTTGAGGGCCTAGTACATACATGAATTATTTATAACCCTTCTGCATGGGAGAGTTCTCTCATTTCTCTCCTTGCCCCATTATAATTTGTTTATTCAGTCATCTCTGCATGCCAGTAGGGACTCATGGATATTTATTTCACACTTTGTGTTATCATACTATACTGCTTTGTTTTTCTTCTTGCTCACATTTTCTTAGCTTTGGCCCCTGGGAACTCCATCAGCACCACTTTGCCATACCGCTGTTACTGGGGAGGGTTTTGGTGTGTTTCATTTTTCATGAACTTCCTTACTTTCTGGCTCTATAAGATGTTCCAGGCTCATTTTGTATGTTTCCTGCCCCACCTCTTAAAATCAGCCATTTCTGTAAGGATTTCTGGTTTCTTTTATTGGAGAATGTTATTAGAAACCAAGATCTGGGTTCTGGTATGCTCCTTGCTCCTGGCATATCGTTGGTTCTAGGTTCTCTCAGCTGACTGAGAAATATGATATATGTGAATATATCAATCATATTTATATACATACATATATATTACTCTAAATATTTCTATGTGTAATGGTTTGTAGCTAGCTATACTAAGTCAAACATGAGTTCATAGTGATGCTTCAGAGTCTGATCAATTATTACATGGATCATTCTAGTTTCCTCCTCTGGCCTATTTGTAACCTCTCACCCCAGTAGTGAAAAACCAATAAAATCAGAAACTCTGGGAAGTGATCCAAGACACTGACACATTTTAAAGTTCCTACTTCTGCTGCCCCCAACCCCTCCAGTGATCGAACATGCTGCTAGGGTTGGGGACCACTGCTCTGGTCAGATTACAGTTGACTTCATCCCTAAACCCTCAGGTCCTGGAACCTAGTACACGTCAGGTATTCAAAAAAAGTACTTGTTGCTTACATGAAGCCAAGATTGAAGTTTGAAGTGACGCAGACATGATGTGGGTATGGAAAGAAGGAAGGAGTAAATCTGAGGGTTTAGAGCAGAAGACACTGCCTGGAAAATAAGAGACAATCAAAAGAGTTGGGAGCATGGAGCGAAGTGGAAGCAGCTATCCTCACACACGTGAACAAAATGCACACAGAGGTTTCCTTCTGCTCTCTGCTTTCCCATCTATGCAGAGGCAAGGGAAGAGAAAGCAGGCCAAAATTCCAGCAAGTATGCTTCACTATAAGGAATAGTTTTTTCACTGTAAAGATGTAAAAATAGAGAGCAATCTGTGAAACACTAGCCCCTGTGAATCTATTAAAAACTCCTATAGACATCACTACTGAATTAGGTCAGCCGAGAAATGCAGTTTGGAAAAGGAGGAAAAACTGTTAAGAAAAAGTCTTCCAGCCTTGCTTCTGCTGGGAAGCAATTAATTCCTTACTGGACCAAGAACCCCCACCCTGTGCCAGCAGTGCGGTCCCTCACAAAAGGTTACATGTACAGGTAAGATGGGTGGGTCACACCAAATCCCCATCAAGCCTTAGCCCCTTCTCTTCCACACAATGGACACATGTGTTTGTGCCCCACAGTCTTACACAATTCTCCCAGGAGAACTCAGGATGGTGTCCTGCATGGGGACAGGCCCACTCTAAATCTGAATGCTGCCTACCTGTGTGTGCCTTACATCACTCCAATTTTCTCTTGCTTCCATATCTTCAAATACCTCATGTTCTTGCACGCCAGGAGCTTCTGCACATCTGTGTCTTATCTCATTTACTAAGTTAACTTCTTTCAATCTCAGCACAAGTTTCTCTTCTTCAGGGAAGTCCTCCCTGGTTGCATAAACCAAAAATGAGGCTCCTTGTTCAATGGTCTCATAGAACCATGTTCTTGCTGTGCAGAGCAGTGAATATAGTATATATAGATATACTGTGGCCAGGGTTAGTCTTTGATCCGTGTCAATATCCTCTTCCAGAAAGTTATTACTGCATAACAAGATTTAGTAGCTTAAAACAGCAACTGCCATGGTTTCGTGCATGCATCTGCATATTGGACAGGAGTTGATGAGGGCAGCTCCTCTCCATTGCACACTGCATCAGCTCTACTGGCACTGGACAATGCATTTCTGAGATGGCTCACTCACATGGCTGGCAGGTGATGCTGGCTATCATTCCATCTGCACCGGGCTTCTTCATGGTGGCATGGTGACTGGGTTCCAAGAGTTAACCTCCCAAGAGACAGGGAGTGGAGGTTGCAAATTTCTTAAGAGAGTGGTACAGCACCATTTCTGCTACATTCTGTTAGTGAACAGTCACAGAACCCAGATTCAAGGAGAGGAGACGTAAAATTCCCCCTCTTCTCAATGGGAAGAGCAAATAATTTGGGGGGCCATACATTAAAATTTCTATAGGCATGATTTTTGTCTAAGTTTCTTTTCCTTTGTCCCCTGAACATCTAGTCCAAATCCTGGGACAAAAGAGTCATGGGATTGAATAAGGAAATGTCATTCTTTCCATTCTTTGTGTGCCAAGGAGCCTATGCTTGGTCATAGTATTTCTGAGTTGATTCTTATTTCTACGATTATCTGAACTTTGCCAGGCCAGTGTATTGCACCAAACTAACATCTAGGTATCACGCCCAGGAGGAAGCCAATACATTCAGGCCCACTACTCGATTCCTAACTCATGTTCTTGTAGTTGTAAGGGAAGATGGCAAACAAGTCATTCTCACCATTAGCAAAAATGGCAATCACAGACACTTGCCTGAATACACAGTGTACTCTAAATTAGTTACACATGACTAAGGCAAGTAATACCCACCTACAGCTGACATTCAATACCACCCACACCAGAGCTTGCAGCTGCTGATCTAAAACCACTGGGGAAATCAGTCCCCCACCAAGCCTGGTTGGGAAGAGTCTACCCAGTAATGAATTCTGAGTGTAGACTCATTCATTTATTCCATGCTGGCCTCCTCCTCCACTCACAGGCCTGATCATAAATAGAGTGCCCTTACTGAGCAATTACTACACGCCAGGCACTATTCCAAAAGCTTTATATATGATAACCCATTTAATCTTGTCAACAACCTGTGAGATCATTACTGTGATATAGCATATATGATACTATAGTATCATCCCTTTTTTGGAGGGCAGGCACTAAGATGGCCCCCGATATTCATGCCTTATGATCCCTTCCCCTCGAGTGTGGGTGGGATCATCCTTGCTTCTAACCAATGTTACACAGTGAAGGGATTGGATGTAATGATCACACCACAGGGCCATCTTGCTGGAGTTTCTCTACTGTTGGCTGTGAAGAAGTGAGCTGCCCTGAGTCCCACAGCCACAGGAAATTGCTCTGCCAACAACCTGAGGGAGCTTGGGAGCGAACTCTCCCCGGTTGAGCCTCCAGATGAGAACCCAGAATGGCTGACTTCTTGATTGCAATCCAGCTAAGCTGTCCCCAGACTCTGTACCCCTGGAAACTGTGGGATCATAAATGTGTGTTGTTTGAAGCTGCTAAATTTGGGGTCTCTTTTATACAACAATAGATGATGAGCATATCAATTTGACAGGTGAGGACAGTAGGAATGTTAAACACACTGCACAGGGGTTCCCTAAGTCTAAGCTGGCCCCTCCTTTCTATTCTAAAACAAACCACTTTTTAGTACTTACAGCATGCCAGGCATTATGCCAGGTAATTCATGTGTATCATTCCCTTTAATTCTAAAAAAACCAACCAACCAACAAACAAACCCAAAAAACAAAAACAACAACAACAAAAAAATTGAAAAAAAAAAAAAACCCATGTGCAATAGATACTACTATTACTTTGTAGTTGTGAACTGAGGTCACAAAGGTTAATTTGCCCAAACTTACAGCTACTTAGTGTTGGAACCAGGATATGAACCCAGACAGCTTGACTCCAGAGCTCATATTTAATCTTAAATGTATCATATCACTTCCTGGAGTGATGCATAGTAACTGCAGATGGGTCCTGATAAGAGGGAAAGGCTCAGGCCTCTGACCTGGGCTGGAGTTCCCAGAGCTGAAGCTCGGCCAAGAGACTAAACATGAGGGTGAAAACTGACTCTTAGATTGCAGAGCATAGAGCTAAGACAGTACACAGTGAAGGAGCCACTGAATCTGAGAAGACTATCATCCTGAGGGCTCCGGGAAGAACCTGGTGGTAGCATCCTCATCAGCAATGTGCACATTTGCAGTTGCCAGATCTGAGAAAAAAGAGTTGTGTTAGACTTTTTGTAAGCTCAGCCACTTCCTCCAACCTGGCAGGCTAAGCCTTAGGGGTGCAAGTCTAGAGAAACTCTACAGATAACGAGACATGCCTGTGGAAGCCTGTCTCTCACCCAGGAGCCCTCCATCAGTCGTAGTATTATAAACAGATAGAGTAACACTGGAGCACATTACAGCACACTTGGACTTGCCAGCTCTCAGGGGGACCCTGCCAGCATCATATGGCCTGGGCATTTCAGAAACATTGAGGAAAGAAGAAGGGAGAGAGCCAGGTAGAAATCGGATCCAGAGACCACATATCTCAATTCACATTGACCTAGATTGTGTTTGTTCTGATAATGTAACAGGCCATGTGCCCAAGGGTGAACAAAACACAGTAGCCTGCATTTAGGAACTCATATTCAAGCAAGAAGAACTCACAGAAATCAGCAAACAACCAGAACAGATAAAAGCTGATGTCAGCTTGAAAAGAGGTCTACAACAAATGCAACAGGAACACGAAAGCCAGGAAAATAATTCTAGAAAAATAGTTAAGTCTAAAGTAAGTAGAAGTAGGGAGAGAGGTTGTTTCAGAAAGAGGAAGCATTATGTTCAAGGATATAGAGATGAGAGATACAAAGAGTATACACAGAGCAGCAAGAAATCAATTAAACTACAGTTTGAAGGGCAAGGCAAGCTAAGTGATAGGTCATAATGGGGGAAATTAAGCTGCAGCCAGATCAACTAGGAGTTTGAATGACAAAAAAATAAAATAAAATAAAATAAAATAAAATATGCTTGAGCATTATTCAATAGAATGGAGAGTTCTAAAAATTTTTTTGAAAAAGTATTTAAATCTGTCAGACATTTAAAGAAACACCCTTTCTCCTTATAAAACAGAGTCCTAGATAAACAAGGGCATTGTTTATCTTAGAGTATTCTAAGGAACGCTGACCACATGCAGGTTTCCATAAAATAAAGAGTCCTGGGGTGAAATACATTTCAGAAATGCATATATTCCTCTCATGGAGACCTGAAGTGCCTGGGAGGGCATGAGAGGCACTGGGATGTCCTGCAGTAGGAAAACCTACTTAACTGTTTCATCCAGTGTTTTCCCAAGTATTTCACTATTGACTTTTTTCTTTGAACAAATACGTATTAATATTTCTTGTAACTATCAAATGTATCATCGCAAGGGATGTGTGGTCTGTAGTTTCCCATTTTTATGCTATAGAAGAGCTATCTTAAGGGAATATCCACATCTTTATAACCCCTTATGGAAGGGTTGAGAGGACCACTTCTCTCCTAGTTTCATGAGCCAGTTTGGCTTAAAGGGATGAAATCGAGGATGACTCTACTGTGTGGGCTGTCATCTAAGAAAATACTTTATTGGTCAGTCTTTTCTGCTTCAAGGAACAGAAAATTGGCAGTATTTGCTTTTGTCTCAGGTATTTGAAGGCCCCAAATGGACTTGTCTCGATACGAGCATCAGAGCATTCCACATTAATTACAAGGGTCCATTAGAAGGCCCAGGATTGGTTTTGTCTGTAAATAAATGGGGCCAGGACAGATCCGTAAAAGCACAGTGCCTGGTACAAATCAGACCCAAACTTCTGGGTGGTGGCGGTAGGTCGGGGGGTGAGGGGGAGTGTCTTCATTGGGATCAGGAGCATGATTCAGCCATAAAGTGATTCATGGCTGCTGCTTCTCTCTTCTTCCATATAAACATTCCAGGCCTCGTGGAAGGATTCTTTACCATCTATTCCGGGCAACAGACCCAAAGATACAGCACAGAAAAGGAGCATAATTTGGCTATAAAAATGTTGTAATAAGTGATTTTATATAACTGAAATGCCAGTTCCTTTACTACATCCTCCCACTCATTTTACAACCAGTTAATATTTTTCTGAACTTTTGTGTTATATTCCACTCAGCCGCCTCTGCAATCTTTTTTGCCTATTTTTCTGCCAAAGCCACAAGAATAAAGCTGTCAGATGGCCCGCGAAGCCATTTTTCTTGTCTGGCAAATTGTCTAGAGGCAACCATAACCTCCTACCTGCTCCACTATATAACAGAAGTAGCCTGTCTTAGCAAAACAGAATTTAAATATTCCTTCGATCTGTGTTATCTACAGACATCTAGGATAAAATTAGTGAAGATATATTTCTCTGACATTTTTTGACCTTGTTCTAATGGGAATGGGGCAGGTAGGTATTCCTATTAAGCATACCCTAGTACTGACAGGCTTAGAGAGATGGCATATAGCTCTCCAACAGGGATATCTCAAGGTATTTGAACTGTAATAATAAATGTGGCTGCTCCTAGGGGAAGAAGGATACAGCAAGAAAGTACCCAGAAGAAGATTAAGAACTGAAGTGAGCTAATGGTATACAGTGGTTAGGCTTTGAATGTGATGAGGATTTATGGTTTCAATTAGTGCTGGAGAGCAGTTTTAGAAAGTTATTAGCAGGCGACTGGCATTCTCAAAGATGGCTCATTTGTGTATTGCTCAAGATTAGCTGGGTCTTTTAGTTGTTTACAAACACACATGGTAGCTTGCACCAAAGGTACGGAAGTGACTGCAATATTCCAGATTCAGAGCTCTTTAGCAGAGATGAAGCCTGGTGCTTTGGTTTCTGAGTACTCCTGTGTGAGCAAAGCAAAACTCAATTTTGCAACATTTTCGTCCATTAAAAAAAAGTTGAGTTTCCCCACCTGTTCTAATCTCTGATACACTATTTCAAACGAATCGCCTCCCTCTTCTGCACACTCCTTCATATTTAAAATTTTTAAATGCCTCAAATACTCCATGTTGTGCTGCCTCGAATACAAATTAATTTTTAAATCTCCCCGTTGAAATGTTTTGCACTGAAACCCATAAATCTTTATGTCGGAGTGTGCATATTTTCCTCTTTTAAAGCCTTTGGGGCATTATTCATATGGTGCGAAAATTCTCAAATAGATTAGAATCCTGGTTGAGGCATTTGCAAGCACAACAAAAAGTGCTCAATCCAAGGGCATAGAAAGCTGTGCCTGGTTCTCCCTCATATCAAACACTTAGGAAAAATACCATACTGCCTTGAGCCAGCAGACCTTGACCTGGGCATTTTGTAGAGCATTGAACAGTTTCCCTACCCTGTTCATAGGGAAAATATAAGGTAACACTTGCCACATATGGTTGCTATAGGATTCCTCATAAGATGACAAGCCCTTGGTCCAGGACCAATGTTCTCGCTACAAGAGAACAGTTTTTGTTTCTTATATGCCTGTTCTATATGGCTATTGAAAGTATAGTCCTTTGATCACAAAATTCAAGTGGATAAGAAATATCCATTTCCTACTTTTCCTTATTTATTTATATCCCAACTAAGGATATCTCCTTATTAGAAAAAAATGCACTTTAAGTAAAAATATACATTTCCCTAAGTCAGGTTAATGTACCCCAAACTTCCTTCCTCCAGCTGAAAGAAACTAGTGTGTAATGTGGAATGTGAGAGCTTTATCTGATAGAAAATAGGGCCAGGGCTTGCTGACATCAACTGTCCTATCCCACTGTAGGCTTGTGTAGTTAAGCATCTTCTACTTCCCTGCCAAGATACACTCTGCTGTGTACCCATTCCCTTCTGAGATCTATTTCCTTGTTCCTTGACCCTTCTGAGCATAAACAGATTCAATAAATTCAGGTATTTACAAAAGGTAATAGGAGCAGAGATCCCCAAAAAATTTTGTTTTGAGTCATACAAAAATCCAAGGTTCTGGCTCTCTGGAATGGAGGAAAAGACAAAAGAACCCAAACATGCAAATATCCCTAAACACTTATCCTGCCTTCAGTGTGTTATAGATAGAAGGAATTGAGAATCCCATTCTTCACCTTTCCTTTCCTAGGTGACTTCTTCTCAATTTTGATTTATCCTGGGTTTTGGCCTGGGAATTCAGGAATGTTCTATGAGCTTGTAGATCTAAATTCTGAGCCGTGAGGAGATGAGGACATGGTTTTGATGGTGAGAGTGAACAGACAGCCATGATAATGATTCTAGATTTAACAAATTGTGGCATGAACACTGACCAATCAGATTGGACACTCATGAAATAAGGGCTAGCCATAGAAATGATGTGGCTGTACTGATAAATATGGCTGAATATTAGCTCTGAAACTGAAGAAATATTGAGTGATTTTACTGAACTAATTAGAACAGTGTTCTATGATTGAGCCAAGAAAGGTACTTAAAAAAATACTACCTCTACGTAAGTCAGAGATATATAACAATATAAAATAATATAAAAATTATGAATAATATATAAATAATATGAATAGCACACCTGTATGAATATTTATGTATATATTCACACATGTATATATATAGTCATAAAACACATATAAATACATGTATTCATATGTGTATACACATATATATCCATCCAAAGGTAAATAAAAAATAATAGCTTGACATTGAAAATTTGAGTCCACACTTCAGAGATTTGTCAACTAAGGGGAGAGGGAACTGGGGTTTTGATCCACGGATTCCCACCAGTCACTAGTAGAAACTGCTCTGAGAGCTTGAATTCTCTGGCACTTCCAGCCTGTCCTATGAATATGCCAGCTGAATGAGCAGGCTGCTATGGCCAAGGAAAGCTCTTAGGCAAAGAGACATAGTAGTTTACAGTTGGGAGATGTTGGGTCTGCTAACCCAACAGCTGGGAATGGTGAGAGCTTAGGGCCTATGGGTAGGCCAACAATGTTTGCTTCAGGAACCGGCTGCTCCAGGCTGATACCAGCCTAGCTTTAAGTCTAATGGATGAAAGAAGACCCTCCCTTTTTAATACATCTAATAATTCCAACATAAGTTCTGAAACAAAACATTTGTAGCCTCCAATAGGTTCAAGGGCCATGCTATCATTGGTCAAACCTGGGCTATGTGACACAAGACTAATAAAATGTAGAAATAAGAAAAGTAGTAGGCCTTTATATTTTGCAATATAAAGGCCAAAGCACTTACTGACTTTCTCTCTCTAAGGAAACAAAAATAAGGAGAGAGACTTAGAACTTATGACTGTTACCACTGGAACATCTTAACCAACATATTTTATCTGTTTCATGTCTGATCAATTACAGAATGGGACCTTTCATTTAAAGTTCTTTGTAACAATTGTATAATTACAAATTAAGAAGAATGCAAATCATGTGCTTGCATACTAAAGAAAAATTATATTCTCATCATAACAAGAAAGCACCTCCCTTCCCAACAGTACTGATCCTCAGAAGCTCTGTTTGGGATAAATGTCTATTTCTGAACCAACGAGAGTGGTCAGGGGCTAAGTGCCCCTTTTGCGGGTGGAGACCTTTAAGTTCCAGGCCACTTAGAGAAACTTCAATCAAGTCAGAAACAATATCAGTGTGACCTTGTACTGGCATTCCCAGGCTTGCTCTGAGATATGCCTGCCTGCCTCTCCCCCCCCCCCCATTTTTTGTATAATGCTTATATTTGGGGGAAAGGAGGAGGTAAAAATGCTGCTTAACCTGAAAAAATGTGCCTTTGTCCTTATTCTATTTATCACTGTTTGATCAATGATGTCTGTTAATGGAGAGAGCATCTCTAATTTGTGAGATCTTGTGTTGCTCTGTGACACATGTAAGGAAATATATCTCACAAGTGAATGCTAAGGATTTTTCATATGACTACACTGTATTTGAGGGTACTATAATATCATGTGGGATCTGCAAAGAAGCTAAACAAAGCTGAAATCTACTTTGTGTATTCTGAATTTTAATATGCCAGAACAGCAGGCTGTCTACCCATACAAATTGGCTTTAAAAACCAAGCAGTTAATCTCAAGGCAAATAATCTGTTATTTTAATAATTAATTCAACTTCTTAAAAACGATGGGTAAGAAACCAAGAGGTTTAAAAAATAGTTATTTTATTGGATTCAACTTTAAATGAAAGTTTAATGTTTAGATGCAGACAAGTGAGGATATAAATGTTTTAATAATAGGTTTAGATTATTTTAGTAATGAATTCAAAAGATCATTAATAATAAATTTGCAGCAACTGGTAAAATAATGAAGGTCAAGGGAAGATTCAGAATGGTAGATGCAGAGAGTGCTGAGAG
The DNA here is from genome assembly GCF_003254725.2 of Canis lupus dingo. Taxonomy (NCBI): domain Eukaryota; kingdom Metazoa; phylum Chordata; class Mammalia; order Carnivora; family Canidae; genus Canis; species Canis lupus. The sequence goes on along the minus strand of NC_064262.1, from coordinate 24,438,573 downwards.
AAAATGGGAAGAGAATAATGTGGGAAGGAAATGGTCAAGATACAACATTTATTTCCCTTGGTTTTGTGTCCAAGTTTTATTCTATATTTATTATGATTAGACTGTCATGAAGCATGTAAGAAGAATTTAACAAAACAAATTTCTTAGTGAATTTTAGAGAGAACTTTTAAAACACAAATGTTTAAAATAGACTAGTTAGAGAATGCCAGTACCAGACAGAAGGAATTACATAGAGATTCATGAGACCCAGGTTCCAGACTCAGGGATGACACTAACTACACAGCTCTGGACAAGTCTTCACCTTGCTCTATCCCAGTTTCTTCTGTGAATAAAGGCAACAAATTAGATAATTCCAAATATCCCTTTGAGTCCGCAATTGTGTGATTCTGTACATGATTTTTTTTTAAGTCAATGAGTCAGAATTCCAACAGAAATTCTAAATCAGAGATCAGCAGCAATTGTGGAGATTGAAATACATTCATATGAGAGCTACAGTCAAGTTGCAAACAATATTGAATATTTTCCCAAGCTAGTTTCAAATTCTCCAACAGCCTACATGGTATTATTTGAGTGATGCTATTGAATAGAAATTAAAAGGCAACCACAAACATTCTTACAAGACATATTATTTCCTTTGATAAATGCGATGTGTGTTTGGAGGCAAAAAAAAATGGCATTTCAACTACTTTCTTCCTTTTTTCTTCTTCTAAAGCCTATTGAGTTTCTGTTGCCTTTTTAGAGCTAAAATGAACAAAATCATGTTTAATCCACACATAGCATCCCCTTCTCACAGGACTCTTTGGCTATGTACTGGATCTGTCCTGGAAGGTTAGCAGTTCAGGAAAAAGTACTTATTTGTTAACTTCACATGCTTACCAGGTTCAATACAAAGTACTTTATTAAAGAATCTGTATTCCATAAAAATAATGTTTTTCTTCTACATTCCTGTCTTCATAGACATGAGGAAACCTGGGACTACAGTCAGAATGCTTTAACTCTATACTAAGAAAAACACTACGAAAGATTGGAAAACTGACATTTAGGTTTCTGGGTTTGTTTGTTTTCAGATACATGGTGATGCCATTCATGAGCTGGAGAATACTAGGAAAGGACCAGATTTGGGAGGAAAGATGATGAGTTCAGCACATTTGTGTGTATTTAAGATGCCCTGTAGAAGGACAAATGGAAATATTCTAAGAATACAGAATATATGAGTTGAAAGCTTACTAAAAAAGTCTTAAGGAGACATCAAGGTAGAAGCCACTGACAGGTCCTTCTGGTTACTTAAAACAATGCATCCATGGAAATGAGTTTCTGTGGAGAAAGTACCATGATAAAGATCTCTCCCAGGTCCCATGTGATTTATACCCTGCCCAAACCCCATGTGTGAATATTACTAACCCTATTTACAAATAAGGAAACTGAGGCTCAAAACCAAGCAGCCAAGAGCCTCTCTCTTGATGAAACATTCTTTATTTCCTTTATCCTCTACTTTTTCTTAGGTCAAAAGGATCAAATGTGCCTGTTCCTTCCCCAGCCTACATTCTAATCATAATAAGTCTGGATAAAATAGTAGTCACTGCTGAAAATCAAGGAGATTTTGCCTGTGATTCCTCAATGCAGACCTGGGGGATTTCTATTTTGGAGAATAGGTGCTATCAGATAATGATGAGAGATTAAAATTAAAGGAACAAAAGCTACAAGTTACCCTACTTGAACAATTAGCTATACAGTGGGAAAAGTTTGATATTTGTATTCTTATTTCTTATTTTTATTTGAGTCTTGCTAGCCCAAGAGTTTAATTTTCTTGCAATCCTTTTTCAATTACTATCTTTGCATTTTTATTAGGTGTCTGTCATGGGGCTTCTCTGTGGTGGGAATTTCAACGCCTCATGTAATTTTCAACGCCAGCTTGCAATTACTCCACTATCATGGTTGTTTTGTTTTGTTTTCTTCTTATTGACCTGTCTAGCTCTTTTTGTCCTGTCATGTCAACCTTGACACTGGAAGGCTGGAAGCCACACACATACACACAAGTATTTACTACTGGAAACATAGGAAGGGATGTTAGAGTCAGCTGAGGTTGAGGAAGAAGGAGCTACGTAAGTCCTAGCGAATACCATAACTGGAAGTTTGGTATTTCTGAGACTGAGACAGTCCCCATGGAAACAGGGCTTTGCTGTTGCAGTTATGTCAAAATTCTCTTCAGTAGCTAATCAGTGATAACACATATTTTCTTTTCCTCATTGTCCCTGTAACAATGCTGAATCAACAATTGGAAAGAGAGAACAAAGGGAGAGAGATGCTATTGATTCCTGAATGATAGGGGAAATGCTTTCTAGAGGACCCCACCAAAATGGAAGAGAGGAAGCAATGGGTGTTTAAGGCTGAAGGGTTTTTTTTTTTTAAAAAAAAAAACAGACAGTAATGGAAAAGTACATTTATCTCCAGGCTGGCTGGTGACTTGCTGAAGAGGCTATGGTCCTGGGTAGCTTATTGCTGCTGGTAAATAGGAAGGCTTTTTACTAGGTCCTGACCAGGAGTGGGTCCAAGTTCTGTAGTGTCTGGAGCTTATAACATGGGAACAGGAAGCAGAGTTGAGGGAGTTTTTAAGATGATAATGTAAAATCTTTCATATAGAATAAAGCATAGGGCATTGAAAGAAACTCAAGCAGAAAATAGGAACCCTGAAGTTTAAGCTTCACTGTTTTTTTTTGGCAAATCCACCTCTGACCCTAGAAGTAGAGTACTAAATAACAACAACAACAATATACAATAACAGAACAGTAGCAACTATTTTGTATACTGAGTACCTAGCACTGTGCTAAGCACTTCATGTGCACTGTCTTATTTAATACTCACCATAATACCATGAATTAGTTACTGATTTTGTAGATGAGGGAACTGAGGCTCTGTAATTTACCAAAGAACACACAGTAGTAGAACTGAATTTGAAATCAGAAATTCTGACTCTAAACTCCAAGCTTTTAATCACCAAAATATAAGGTTCTTAAGAAGTTGCAATAATTTAAAGGCAACATTACATGAGGTAGCTAAGATAGTCTTGGTAAGTTTAGTAAAAGTTTTTTTCTAAGGGAGACAATATCTAAAGCAGTATATCTCAAACTTGACACTATTTACATTTTGGACTGGATAATTCTTTGTTGTGGGGGACTGTTCTGTGAACTACAGGATGCTTAGCAACATCTGTGACTTCTACCCACTAGATGCAATAGCATCCTTTCTTCAATTAGGATTATTGTAAATGATTCCAGATATTTCCTAATGCCCCCTTCTGGGGATGAAGGGCATCACCTCAGGTGAGAAAATGAATAAGAAAGGACCTACATGAGAAACTGGGGGAGGGCACTCCTGAAAGAGGTCACAGCCAGAATAAAGGCAGAGTAGGGGAAAACATAGCAATGGGTACAAGGAAAGGCAAGCAATTTTATCCTACTTGAGGCTGAAAGTCAAGGTTTAGGACTAGTTAGTGATGGAGTAGGAAGAGGTCAAATTACAAAGGTCATTAAATGCCCTGCTAAATAGTTAAGAGTTTTAACCATCGCTGAGAGATAGAAATCTCAATAAAACTCTACCAGATGGTAGACGGGCAATGCTATTTTCCAGTGAGATGTGCTGGGAAAGCCTTTCAGGATAAACAATTGCATCAGTTTTATGAGGGAAACAGGACAGAGATGAAGAGATGAAGGCAGCCATGGAAACCTGTATGAAATGTCCATTCTTTTTTACTTTGCTTAAAATAGAGAAGGAAAAGTAAAGAACCACAAAGATGTGCCCATGAGCTACAACCTGGTTTTGTTCCAAACTGAACCATTTAAATGATAAGAGTTGTATTTTTATAGTGTCGCAGACATTGTTCATTGCCTATCCAATATCCACTCTCTATTTTGTCTTTACTAACAATATCCTGATTCTGTGAAGGCAACAATGTTTTGTTCTAAGCTAAAATTACTTAAATCCTCTGACTCCTGTGCAACTAGAGGTAGCCAAGTGACCCACACAAAGATATATGCAGGTGATGTTGGGTGTGGTTCCCCCCAAAACTCACTCAAATTCAGAATACTCTACTATTGTAATGGGGGTGGTAAATCTTTATAACTCTAGTATAAATGTTAAAAGGAAAAAGTATTAAAATAGCTACAACTACAACATGGCCAACATGCACATGAGAAAATGCTCTGCATCACTTGCCATCAGGGAAATACAAATCAAAACCACAATGAGATACCACTTCACACCAGTGAGAATGGGGAAAATTAACAAGGCAGGAAACCACAAATGTTGGAGAGGATGCAGAGAAAAGGGAACCCTCTTACACTGTTGGTGGGAATGTGAAATGGTGCAGCAACTCTGGAAAACTGTGTAGAGGTTCCTCAAAGAGTTAAAAATAGACCTGTCCTACGACCAAGCAATTGCGCTGCTGGGGATTTACCCCAAAGATGCAGATGCAATGAAATGCCGGGACACCTGCACCCCGATGTTTCTAGCAGCAATGGCCACAATAGCCAAACTGTGGAAGGAGCCTCAGTGTCCATCAAAAGATGAATGGATAAAGAAGATGTGGTTTATGTATACAATGGAATATTACTCAGCCATCAGAAATGACAAATACCCACCTATTTGCTTCAATGTGGATGGAACTGGAAGGTATTATGCTGAGTGAAATAAGTCAATCGGAGAAGGATAAACATTATATGGCCTCATTCATTTGGGGAATATAAATAATAGTGAAAGGGAATAGAAGGGAAAGGAGAAGAAATGGGTAGGAAATATCAGAAAGGGAGACAGAACATGAAGACTCCTAACTCCGGGAAATGAACTAGGGGTGGTGGAAGGGGAGGAGAGTGGGGAGTGGGGGTGAATGGGTGACGGGCACTGAGGGGGGCACTTGACGGGATGAACACTGGGTGTTATTCTGTATGTTGGCAAATTGAACACCAATAAAAATAAATTTATTATTAAAAAAATAGCTACAACTACAGTAATTTGTTAATCAATATACAAAGTAAAAAAGATGTGAATTATGATATCAAAAACATAAAAGTGAGTATGGGGTATAAAATGTAGAAATTTTGTATGCATTTGAGGTTAAGTTGTTATTAGCTAAAATAGACTGTTAGAACTATAAAATATTTTGTGTAAGCTTCATGGTAATCACAAAGCAAAAATCTATAGTAGATACACAAAAGATAGAAAAGAACCAAAGCATACCATTACAAAAAAATCATTAAATCACAAAGAAAGAGGGCAATGGAGGACAAAAGGAACAAAGAAATACAAACTGTCAGAAAACAATTAGCAAAATGGCAGTAGTAAGTCCATATTTATCAATAATTACTTTAAATGTAAATGGATTAAAATCTCCAAATCAAAAAACAGAGTGGCCAAAAGGATTAAAAAAAAAAAAACAGAATATGCTGACTACAAGAAACTCATTTCAGCTTTAAAGATACACATAGACTCAATGAGAAGGAATGGACATAGATAGTCCATGCAAATGGAAACCAAGAGAGAGCAGGGGTATCTATACTTGTATCAGACAAAAGAGATTTTAAGACAAAAGCAATAATAAGACACAAAGTTCATTATATTACATAAAGGGAGAAATTCATCAGGAACATATAGCAATTATAAATATTTATGCACCCAATATTGGAGTACCTAAATATACAAAACAAATATGAATAGATTTGAAGGGAGACCTAGACACCAATAAAATAATAGACCTCAGTATCCCACTTTCAATAATGTATAGATCATCCAGACAGAAAATCAATAAGGAAACAATGGACTTAAACTCCACATTAGGCCAGATGGACCTAAAAAACACAAATAGAACATTACACCCAACTGCAGCAGCATACACATTCTCTAGGACAGATCATATATTAAACCATAAAACAAGTCTTAATAACTTTAAGAGTATTGAAATCACATCAAGCATCTTTTCTAACCACAATGCTATGAAACCAGAAGTTAACTACAAGAAGAGTGGAAAACTCAAATTTTGTGGAGATTAAATAACATGTTCTTGAGCAACCAATAGGTCAAACAAAAAAGTCAAAAGGGAAATTAAAAAAAAACTTCAGACAAATGAAAATGGAAACACATCACACCAAAACTATGAGATGCAGCAAAAGCTGTTCTGAGAGAAAGTTTATGGTGATAACTGTCTACATTTCAAAAAGAAAGATTTCAAAAAAGCAGTCTAACTTTACAATTCAAAGAGCTAGAAATAAGAAAAACTGATCCCAAAGTCAGTAGAAAGAAGGAAATAAGGATCATAGCAGAAATTAATGATATAGAGACTGAAAACATAATAAAAAAGATCAGTGAAAATAAGAGCTGATTTTAAAAAAAAATGATAAAATTGACAAGCCTTTAGCTAGACTAAGAAGAAAAGTGAGAAGACCCTTAATAAACTCAGAAATGAAAGAGAAGACTTTATAACCAATGAACAGAAATATGGATCATAGGAAACTACTACAAATACTTTTATACCAATGAATTAAATAACCTAGAAGAAATGGATAAATTCTTAGAAATCCAACCAAAGAAGTTGAATCATGAAGAAATAGAAAATCCAAATAGGCCAATTACTAATAAAGAGGTTGACTCAGTAACCAAAAATCTCACTCACAACAAAGAAAATGCCAGGACCAGATGGCCTGCCTTATTGATGAGTTTTACTGAACATTCAGAGAATTAATACTTAACCCTTCTCAAGCTCTCACAAAAAATAGAAAAGGAAGGAATGCTTGTGAACTAATTTTACCCTGATACCAAAACCAGACAAGAACATTATGAGAAAAGAATATTATAGGCCAATATCCCTGATGAAAATATATGTAAAAATCTTCCACAAAATATAAGCAAGCTGAATTTAACAATACATCAAAAGGATCATATGCCATGATCAAATGGGATTTATTCCAAGGATGTAAGGATGGTTCAGCCCCCATGAATCAATCAATGTGATACAGCATACTAACAAAGTAAAGGACAAAAATCACATGACCATTTTAATAGATCTAAAAAGCATTTGACAAAATTCAACATCCATTTATGATAAAAATTATCAACAAAGTGGATGTAGAAGGAATGTACCTCAACATAATAAAAGCCATATATGACAAGCTCACAGCTGACATCATACTCAAAGGTCAAAAGCTAAAAGATTTTCCTCTAAGGTCAGGAATAACACAAGGATACCTGTGCTCATTACTTTTATTCAGTACAGAATTGGGAGTCCTAGCCAGAGTAATCGGCAAGAAAAATAAATAAAAGGCATTTCAGAATAGAAAGGAAAATGTAAAACTGCCTCTATTTGCAAATGACAGATAGTTGATATATAGAGAATCCTAAAGACTCCACCAAAAAACTGTTTGAACTAAAAACAAATTCAGTAACATTGCAGTATACAAACTCAATATACAATAATCAGTTGCATTTTTATACACTAATAATAAACTAACAGAATGAGAAATCAAGAAAACAATCCCATGTACAACTGCATCAAAAAGAACAAGATATCTAGCAATAAATTTAACCAAGAAGGTGGAAGGCCTGTACCTGAAAAACTATAAGGCATTGATGAAAGAAACTGAAGATACTAATAAATGGGAAGACATTCCATACTCATGGCCTGGAAGAATTAATATTGTTAAAATTACCATACAACTCAAAGCAATCTACAATCCCTTTGAAAATTCCAATTGCATTTTTCACAGAGATGAAACAATCCTAAAATTTGTATTGGAAACACAGAAGACCTTAAATAGCCAAAGCAGTTTTGAGAAAGAACAAAGCTGGAGGCATCATGTTTTCTGATATCAAACTATATTGCAAAGCTATAGTAATCAAAATATACAGTATTGGCACAAAAACAGATGCATACATGAATGGAGCACAATAAAGAACCCAGAAATAAACCTATGCACATATGCCCAATTAATTTACAACACAAAAGCCAAGAATATGCAATGGGGAAAGTGCAGTAAATGGTGTTGAAAAAGCTGGAGAGTCACATGAAGAAGAATGAAACTGGACCGCTATCAGCTCCAAATGGGTTAAAGACTTGAAAATAAGGCTGTTGCTCCTAAAAGAAAACATCAGGTCGTAAGATTCTAGACATTGGTCTTGGTGAAGATTTTTTAAAAATTTGATACCAAAAGCAAAGACAATAAAAACAAAAGTAAATGAGTAGGACTATATCAAACCAAAAAGCTTATGCACTGCATGGGAAACCATCAACAAAATAAAAAGGCAACCTGTGTTATAGAATGGGAGAAAGTGTTTGCAAATCATGTATCTGGTGAGGGGTTAATATTCAAAATATAGAAAAAACTCATACGACTCAGTAGCAAAAGAACCAAATAGTCCAATTTAAAAATGAGCAGATCTGAATAGACAAACATGTTTCCAAAGAAGACATAAAGATGGCCAAAAGATACTTGAAAAAGTGCTCAATATTACTAATATCATTAGGGAAATGCAAGCCAAAACCACAATGAGATATCACCCCACATCTGTTAGATTATTAGCAAAAAGGCAAGAAATAATATGAGTTGGTGAGAATGTGGAGAAGAGGGAATACTTGTGCATTGTTGGTGGGAATTAGTAAATTAGTGCAGCCATGATGGAAAACGGTATGAAAGGTCCTCTGATGATTAAAAATGGAATTACCATATGATCCAGCAATTTCACTTCTAGGTATTTATCAGAGGGAAACAAAACCACTAACTTGAAAAGATATCTGCACCTTCGTGTTTATTGCAGCATTAGTTACAAGAGCCAAGACATACAAGCAACTGAACTTTCTGTTAATGGATAAATGTATAAAGAAAATGTAGTGTATTATATGCACTTGAATATTATTCAGTCATAAAAAGAACGAAATCTTGCCATTTGTGACAACATAGGTAGATCTTAAGGGCACTGTGCTAAGTGAAATAAATAGAGAAAGACAATTATCATATGATCTCACTTACATATGGAATTAAAAAAAAAAAAAAAAGAACTCCTGGATACAGAGAACAGATTGGTGGTTGCCAGAAGTGGGGGTAGGAGGAATGGGTAAAAGGGGGTCAAAAGGTACAAACTTCTAGTTATACATAAAACCTAGGGACTGGTGACTATAGTTAATAATGCTGTACTGTAACTTGAAAGTTGGTAAGAGAGTAGATCTTAAAACTTCTCATGACATGAAAAAATATTGTGACTATGCGTGGTGGAGTCATTGTGGAGATCATTTTGCAGCATGTACATGTATTAATCAAATCAATATGCTGTACATCTGAAACTAATACAATGTTTTATCAATTATCAATACTTATCAATTCATCTCAATTTTCAAAATGTAATACCAACATACATTCTCTCCAACAGTTTGAAAGCAAATACTCTTCACATTTTTACCTGCATTAAACAATAGCAAATCTTCAATTCCTATTAATCTAATAGGCAGAAGGGAAAAAAGTAATGTCGTATGTTAGGTTTTAATTATGAGTTGGGTTGGATCTTTTTTTATATTGTTTATTAATTCCTGCATTTTGCATTTCTTTCATTCGTGTTAGGTGGGTGATTTATCATATGCTTTTTGGCCATTTGCGCTGCGATTAGCTGTGTTTTATAATTTCCTTGTAAGAGACAAGGAATTAATATTAAACATGTCTCATTGAAGGGTTATTTTCATGGTACTAAATAGTTGTGAAGCAGTTTGTAATTTATCAGTTTTATGTAACCCAAGGTTACTGAGAATGCCAGCATGTTTTTAGATTATTTGCCCTTTATATAAGACACTGCCACCAGCCTTTCCATAAGCACAGTGTTTAGACAATTTGGATTTTTTTTTTCTATGTTGAGGCCTTTATTCTCTGATAGAGTCTATATCAGTGGTGGTGGGATGATTTATATATTAGGGTTGACAGTCTTTGAATATGAAACACAATAAACTTCCTTTTACTTTTTTAAGCTTTTTTTTTTTTTTTTAACTTGGAGGCAACAGGAGTAAAGTGCTGGGTTAGAGAGCGATCAGATTACAGCATAAATTGGATAAGATCAGCTAATGAAGGAGATCCCTCTATTTCTATCCCCCCCCCACTCTTTTTCTGCTCCACCCCAAATCCAAAGGGTCTGTTCATCCTACTCTCCTCACTCACTAAGCTGCAAGCTCACAAGCCTTCTAAGTATACCTGTAACAGGCACACTGTGTCCTGCCTCAGGAACTTTGTTCTTGCTGTTCCTTCTTCTAGGGCTCTCCGCAAGGCTGGCTTCTTATCTCCCTTCAAGTCTCTGTTGGAAGGTCAGTTCCTCTGAGAGGCCTAATCTGATGCCTACCATAGGTGGCCAGTTATCTTTTATTGTGGGACTTTGTTGGTTTCCTCCTTGGTATTTAACACAATTATTTAATTATGTGATTAAAAACTGTAAATTGTAAAGAATTAATTATTTTGCTTATTTGTTTAGTTTATATTTTCTCCTGCTTGAAAATAAGCTCCATGAGAAGTAGTTTGGTTATTTAGTTTGCATGGAATTTGCAAAGTATTTCCTTCTCTCGTGCTTGAGCTATTACTCCCAGATCTCCCGGAGAATCAAGGGATGGAAATATGCTTCCTTGGCCTTGAGTGGGATAGATTACAAAGACAAGGCTTCTCTCCATGATGTTATTGAAGAGAAGAATATTTGCAATAATTCATATGCCCCTCCCTGACCCCCTCTCTCCAGGCCCTCCCCCTTGCAATTATAAACACTATTGAGACTAGGTTTCAGGTTAGAAGTATACTCACTATCAATTTAGCATGTGTTTAAGCAGAGCTATACTTAGGCTCATGGTATGAAGAGTTACATCAGTTTACACAGACACTTGATTGCTCAGTTCATCATTACCAAATGTCTATAAAAAAGAACTAGAAGCCGGAGCTTATCTTTGACTCACTCTCCTGCTTAATTACATTTATGGAAAGAGGTAATTGGCCACATACATTATTCACGGTCTAGAAACTGCCATTTAACAATATTTGCTAAAAGAATATCACCCACAAAAGGCAAGAAAAAAACCAACAATATGGTTTCATTAAGTAAGCATGTACATAAATATAAGTGTGTATTCATATATAAAAGATATTAACATTATTTATATTGACATAATATATATGTGTTTGGATAATATATGTGTTTGTATAATTTATATTTATATAAAACATATCTATATACACACAAAAAACAATTTGCCCGATGAAGTGCAAAATGCCCAACATAGCAACTGTTCATGTATAACTAGACATCATTTTTCATAAATTCCACAGCCACTACATTACAAATATTCCTCTTTGTTATCTAGAAGATAGTTCCCAAGCTTAAATTGAGTGGACTTTTTATAACTCATAAGGAAAGAAAAGTCTTCATCCTTTATGGAACAATCCAAATTGGAATCTTAATCTATTCTCATATTCCCTTTACTGTGTGTTTGGGTTCTTAATGTCCTCAGACACTTTCACACTTTATAAGACAAATCATCCCTCTCCTGTAAGGTTGAATGGGAGCTCGCTCTTTGGGAAAGGTCAAAAAATATTCTTTCCTGAAAAGTATTCTTACTATCAGATAATGATTCCATCGCAACTTATTTGCTTTATGCCTTAAATCTGATTACTACATATAACAGAGCATTTCAGTGTTCATAATGGCCCTACAGCAACTGCTGCCTAACATCACAGTCAGAGTAGAGAAGACAATGGTTTTTGATTAACTAGCACATTTCTTCCCAGAGCAAGTCTTTGGTATTCAAGAAAAGGCTTCCAACAAGTTGGGCTTTGAGCTCACTACACACAACAGTAATAGCGCAACAAAACTTAAGGACGCTTTCCCAAAGTGCCTCTATCAGAATGGACTGGCCTTACTCCCAATAGAGTAAAGAAAAGCTGATGAGACAGGATCCTTAAGAACCTCTTAGAAAACCTCTGGATTTCACTGCTTGGCTAGACCCGTAGAATAGCAGATTTAGGGTAACAAAATAGGAAACAAAAAAGATCTAAAAAATCCCTCCTGAGACATGCAATGTCCCATAGCAGATTTAGGGTAACAAAATAGGAAACAAAATAGGGTAACAAAATAGGAAACAAAAAAGATCTAAAAAATCCCTCCTGAGACATGCAATGTCAGCCAGAAGCTCAGTTAGATCACCTCCACTGTTAAGAGCGAGTGGTCTTATTGCCTACTACCATCCATTCTTCAGGATTACCGGGGCAGCGAGAATAGGACAACCAATCCTTCCATTGTCTGATACTGTATCCTCAGTATTTGCTTCTAAGCCTTTTGGGTGAAGAGGTCTGTCTGGGATGCCAGGGAAAGCTTCCCAGCACCTCGTGCTTTCCAAAGTGACTGCTGTGATGTTGATAAAAACATGGAAGCGACAATGTCCACACTTATCTAGGGGGAGACAAGAGGAGAGGGAAACCCCTATCAGACAACAGAGAAGCTGTCTGCTGCTCCTTTCAAAGTACAGAGGACACACTCCCAAATATTCAAAAGCATTCTTCAAAACTCTAATTTCTATTTAAACCCACTCTCCTCATCATTTTTATTGAGATACAAGACATGTCCTCATTTGCACAGTCACAGGCACTTGTTGCAAAATCAGCTCAGTCACAAAATAACACCCGTGACATAGTTCAGAGATTAAACTTGAAATTTCCCAGGACTACAAAGCACCAAAGGGTTCCCCCCTTTCTGAGGCCCCATTTCCAGCTATTCCAAGGTGTAATGTTTCGGTGCATTCCAACAGGATGTGCTGAATCTCATTCATGGAAGTCATGGAAGTTTGGCCCTCAATATGAATATAAATATGGGTGAAAGATGTAAGTATATTGAATGAGAGGGGAAAACCACATTAACTCTCCAACATTCTTTCCAATTCTCATGGATCTTTTCCTGCACCTGGCACTGTAGACAAGAAAGTCCTTTTGTTTGTTTACTGAAACATAAATCTGCCAGGAAAGCCGAACTTTAAATTATTGTTGCATTTCTGATGGAAAGCTGCCACATAATTTAAATTTCAACAGCTCTACAGGTTTCCATATTTCTTATTTGTGGTCTGCCTCCTCACCAACGAAGTGCATTGTACTATCATTTTAATAAATAGTTTCTGAGTGAAGGTCGTTTTTCTTTGTGTTTGAATTCCATCTGTTTATTTATTTTTCTTTCTTTTTACTGACACATCCTGAGATCCAATAAAGGGCTTTGAAAAGTCATTTCATTTCAATGGTAGCCATCGTGTTTCAACAGCCAATAAAACAAATGACCAAACAGAATGATGCCTTCAAACTGCCTAAGAGGGAAGAGGCAATGAGTGAGTGACAATTCTGGTTTGTCACTTCATCTAAAGGGAAAGGATAGCATTGCTTCCTCTTGTTCAGCCAAGAAGTTGTGAGTAAACATTATTTTTTAGAAAATCAGTTTTCTTGGATTTTCTCATCAATGAGGTATTTTCCCCATAACGGTAGATAATTACCTAGTATAGTTGGGAAAATGGAATCCGTCTTCATGATAGAGACGGTACTTAGATACGGATTGAGTCCAATTGGATTCACGGTCCAAGCTATGAAGAGATGGGTATCAAGCGACTTTTAATCTTGTATGAAACAAAAAGATTAAACTGTCAATATTACGATGAACTGCCGTGACGAGCCCTGTGATAGAACCACACACTCTTAGAGTTGCTTCTAATGATATGTATGCAAGGAGTAGATTTTTCCTGATAACGCATGTAATTAGAGTACAGAACAAAATGTTCTGTTCAAATTCATGACATGCCCAACTAATAAAGGAAGAGACGATAAGGCCCTTGTTATTTATTTGCATGAAAAAGCTTCAATATAGGATATATTTTAGAGAAATTAGTTTTTAATCTAGGTGACCAGATGAGATTTTGACCCTGAACTGTTTTTTGAGTTGACCTGTGAGAATTTATGCAGAAATGAGACTGTGATGCTTACAAGTCAGACAGGCATCGCTTTTTTCATTAATTCCTGAATGTCTCATATAGCCAAGAGAAGCAGAAAATTGGTCCTTTTAAAAGCCCACCATATGAGAATTTGCTTTTATGAAACATAATCAGCAAGAGTTGATAGGAATCTTAGCAGGAATGTATTCTTTTTAAATTTAGACATTCAAGAAGTTAGATACATTGATTCAGCAGTGATGGTTCTCCACTGACCTGTATAAAACAGAAATCTGTGGTTCTATATTGTTATGAATATATTTGAGAAGTCTCCTGCTATCATACCACCAGCCTTTTCAGGGTGAATTATGGGTCACACAATGGGTACTTGAAAGAAAGCTTTACATCAACTCTTGTGCTTATTTTTCCATGATAAGGGTCAGTGTCACATCTACAGGATATATGCAAGAAATTGCTTTTAAGGGTATAAGTCTCTTCCTTGTTTTTAAAAATAGCTAATATCAACATTTTCCATGCAATATATTATGTAACTGTAGAAATCTACACTTAGGATGCAATGAAAAATAGCTAAGCACAAGATAAAAAGCAAATGTATCATGTTGTGTGGTTAACACCACTTGAAACACTAACAAGTAAGAATAATTGTTATATTCCTCAAGTGCATACCAAATATGAAAGTACTCTGGCCTCCCTCCATTAGTAAGAGACGCCAAGTTGCTCTACCATAACATAAATGTTCAATTCTACCTAATTTTCACAAGTTCCAGTCAAATGCTCAAGCCAAAAACAGAGGAGTCATCTTCGCTTCCTCCTTTTACTTCTACTTCCAAGCCATCAGCAAGTTCTGTCAATTCTCCATTCCAACCTGTATCACAAGTGATCAATCCTTTCTGGCTCCATCTGGGCCCAGACCATCATCCCTGGTTACACCGTCTCCTTAAAAAAGTCTTTGTTCTGTTTTATTTTGTTTTATTTGTTTATTTTTTGGCCAAAGTTATCTCTCTGTGGCCCCCTTTTATCCATCTTCCACAAAGGAGAGAGAAGAATCAGATTAAGCTGACCTAGCTTCAAATCCTTAATGTCTTTCCTTTGCATTTAGAATAAATCCAATGTACTAAAATCAGAACCACTGCTTCTCAGCCTACCCTTGTTTCCCATGGAGCCAATAATAATGTACCCTCTCGGCCATCCTCCAGTTCTGTCCTATTTCAAGGCCTGCTGTTCTATCTGCTGGGACTGCACTTCATTCTTCTCATTTCCTCATTCTTCAGCTAAAATAGCCTCTCCTTAGAAAGATCTTCCTTTATTGCTATATCTGGAGTACCCTGTTTCATGATTGTTTTTGTTGTGTTTTTCAAAATTTGCGGTGATTTTGTTTGTTGACTTTTTTCTTTGTCCATCTCCCCATGAAAATGTCAGTTGTGAAGGCAGGGACAATGTTTCTCTCAGTCACTGTTGTATTTACATACTAAGCCCTCCCTCAGCATTTGCTGAATGAATGTATGAACTTATTACAAATCTGCTTTTGTACATAGAGGCTGCAAAAATGCAGAGATGCAGATAAATTCCAGGGGGAAAAACCTGTCCTTGATTTGGTTCATGTTCAGGAGGCACAGATTTTCCTCTTTCCCTACTGTAACATAAATGTTCAATTCTACCTAATTTTCACAAGGGGAAAGTAAAAGTAGTAGATATTCTCACATATCACAATCATAAAGCTCACTCAAAGTGCCTATATATTTTTTATTCGTGAGTGGGTGAGCCAGATTTTTCTCTGGAAGTGAGATAAACCCTTTTGGAAGTTTTCTGTCTCTTTTGGGCCACTTAAGTAACAGGAAGATACTAGAGTCGTTAATGGTCCCAAAGTGCCACATTTATTGCCAAAGAGTATGTAAGCTGATTATACCCACTTGTGTCTATTCACCGTACAAAACAACTCTTAACAGCCTTGTGAAAAAGTTCTTGCTTGACATTATTGAAATCTCTTACATACCAAGCTACAATAAGAGAGCTGAAGAAAGCATTTTAGAACAATGAATAAGCTAAAAGAATTTTGTGGGGGCACCTGGGTGGCTCAGTGATTGAGCATCAGCCTTCAGCTCAGGTCGTGATCCTCAGGTCCTGGGATCAAGTCCCATATCGGGCTCCCCGCAAGGAGCCTGCTTCTCCCTCTGCCTGTGTCTCTGCGCCTCTCTCTCTCTCTCTCTCTGCGTCTCTAATGATTATTTAATCTGATGATTAAATAAATAAAGTCTTTAAAAAAATAAAAGAAAAGGATCTTATGGACAAATGTTTAAAGGGAACAAAATATTTTACATTGCTCTTCTAACTTAAGTCCTATTTTCTTATTATTCATTGCTTAAAGGAAAACTGGAAAACAAGTAAAAAATAGTTAATGAATGAACTACCACTATACTTATTAACCTGGAAGAATTGCCAAAGGTATAAATTTTATTTCATGTAATTCAGAACTTCAAAACTTTGCAAGCATGGACATATTAAGGGACATAATCGAAACTTCATGGAAATTTTCAATACAAAATGGCTGATTTGGGGAAATATGTCTAACACCAATTGTTATAAGTATGTTCTTTCCTGCAATTAAGGATAATTAATAGCAATTTTTGTAAGCATGGCTAAAATATAAGTGAGGGGAATGTGCTTTCATGTAACCCAGGGGCAGATACTGTCAAATATAATTTATCCAGTCTATTCATATAATAGTCTATCCAGTCAAGATTAAGGCACCAGGGAGAATCCAATCTCATCAGGTAGATCTCCAAAACACTGGTCGCCCCACATGGAGGGATTCTGACCAATCAGATGCAGTCTAGCACCGGTGGACACAGAAGCATCGAGAGGGCATCTACGTTCACCCACTGGTGCTTCCCTGGCTCTGACGTGGTTCTGTAGGCGCACCATGAACCTGTGAATGTGTGGGTCCATACATCCATGTGCACACATTTTGCTTTAATCAAACAAGTAAATGCACTCCTCAGAGGGAGTACCGGGAGTAATATTGCGAAATTCTGGGCTTTAATGGCACATAGAGGTAGAGAGTCACCACATCTCTTTCTAGACTCAAGATCTTGGACTTAACCAGCTTGTCTCCCACCAAGGAAAGAGGTTTGAAAGTCATCCTGGGTCTGCAGCTCAGGAACAACAGATGAAAAGATCTATGGGGACAGACAGATCCAGAGGACAATGCAGTCAGAAAGAGAAGTCCTCTTGCAGAGTCACAAAGGCACCTTCCTTATCATGATGGGGGAAAATCCTCCTACTTAAAAGCTAATCTGCACCTGAAACTAGAGCTCTTCCTCCTCCTCCTATTCTCCTCTTCCTTCTTCTCCTCCTCCTTTTTCTTCCTCCTTTTTTAAAGATTTGTTTATTTATTTGAGACAGAGAGAGAAAGAGAGAGAGAGAGAGAGAGAGAGAGAGAACATGCCTAAGTAGGGGGAGGAGTTAGCACACTCCCTGCTGAGCACAGAGCCCAATGTGGGTCTCAGTCCCAGGACCCAGAGGCCATGACCTGAGCCAAAAACAAGAGTCAGACACGTAAGCAACAGCCGCCCAGGCGCCCCTGGAACTCTTCTTGTGAAGCTAACAAGATTACTCTTAGGAGGAATTGGCTACCCCCGCACATCCCAGGGTGGGACAAGAATGAAAGACACTTAAAGAAGATTAGAGCTAGTGACCAAAGATCTTCAGCAGCTGCTCAGAGAGGAGAAATGAAATACTAGAGCCTCATTGTAAGCACATATGCACATGGACAAAACACATATGCACATGCACTTGCACAAACACATATCCCCACCCCTGCACACACCCACAAATATGCATACACATACACAAACATGCATGCGCACATGGAGATACTTCACACATTCACCATGCACACACGTACACATCCCTGGATGTGTGAACTCAAGCACACATGCAGCATAGTTTGTTGCCTTTATAAAATTTTGCATTCAAGAACCTCCACAGGAATTGTTTTGGATCAGTGCTAACAAAATAGATGGTCCATAAATTGAGTCCATTCCATAGACTGGTTTTATTTGGCTCACAAAGTATTTAAGACACACTGAGTTGGTTGCCAACATTTGTAAATCAAGAAATTTTATATAAAAATCAGACTCTCATATTCTTTTGAAGATGTAAGAGGTCTGGTAGGACTGGGCCCACAGTCCTGCAATGATAAGTGGCTACAGCCGTCCCTTCAGCCTGAACCTGTGCTCTCAAAATGTGCAGTGTCCACCTCCTTCAGTCTGTTGCTTTTCAAATGTCAATGTATGTGTGCATCACCGGGAGAATCTTGTGGAAATGCAGATCCTGATTCAGAAGGTCCAACATGAGGCCTGATATTCTGCATTTCTAAGAAACTTTCAAACACTGCTGCTGCTGCTTCTCTAAGGACCACACGTTGAGGTTCTATTCAACCACACTCCCATCCCGTATAGGGTTGTCAGGTGCAGCAAAGAAACAGGACACCCAGTTAAATTTGAATTTCAGGAATATGAAGTAGTTTTTAAAGTATAAGTATGTCCTATGCAATAATTGAGATATACTTCTATCAAAAAACAATTATTTGTCTGGAATTCGGATTTAATTGGGCATTCTGTATTTTCTCTGGCATTTCTACCTCCATTTCTATCTATTTTTCAATTCTAGTCCACTTTGCTGGCTACTATAGAAATTTAAATTCACCAGATCTTGAGACAAGGATTCAGCGGCACATGATTGATTGAGAAGGCTCACAGAAAGGGAGCCAGGGAGAGGGGAGACCAGGGCAGAGCTAAGCAAGGCCATGTTCTCAGCAGGACCCTAGCTTTAGCCTCACCCCAAAAAAAAGCTATGAAGCCCAAACTGGACCAAGTAGTCGGTCCCACTCTGAAGCAAGGAGGTGTGGCCTTTTGTAACCCATGTTAGACATTTCCTGTCATAGTTCGCAGAGGTGGGAATAACCTTCCAGATGAGACCAACCTGCTTCACTTAGAATTGTCTGGTGAGGAAGAGAAACGTCAGCCATCAGCAACAACAGCCATCAGAGCAGGTGGGAGATGAGGGAATTCCTGACAAGAGGATCTTGGCATCAACAACAACTATAGATATCCTAGTTATAGGTAGCCTGTTGGACTACATATGGACCATCCTTCCATATTCAAAATTCACTCACGATTTTGAAATTCTAAAATGGCAGCATCATTTATTGAACTCTGCCTGTGTAGGACTTATTCTGTTTGGATGCACTACACATCACAAACACAGCAACAATAATACCTCATGTTATACATTTATTTAAAATATATGCACAACCTTTTTCTGTGATCCAGTCGCATTAAATCCAGCAGCAGTTACTGAGCACATACTATGTGCAAATCGTGACAACGTAACACTCCGTCTTCTTCTCACGCACATCGTGGCATAAGCAGTCCAGGGCTTCTTAGCTTCATGCATAACACAAAGACTACCAAGTATTCCATTACATATCCTTGTGAGCCTTCAGAGAGGTTCATTTGCTTTCCCAAAGTCACAAAGTTGAAATGTGGATAAGTTAGAACTTGAAAACAGGTTTTCTGATACTTCCTAAGTTTTGGGGTAAGTATTCAAACCAAAGTGTTCCTAAGGGGGCATTTGCAAATAATAAACATGCATGGTCCTAGAAATGTAAAAAGAAATTCATCTAGTAAATTTTCTTTGAGACTATAAATTTGGAAATAACATTGGATTCACAGGAAGTTGTAAGGACAGTACAGAGAGACCCTCTCCATCTTGCTTCCCCAATGGTTCTATTTTACATAATTACAATATCAAAATAAGGAAACTGGTAAAATGTGTATGTTCCATCTCATCTTATCACACGTATAGATTAATGTAACCACTGCCACAATTAGGAAACAACTCTTCTATCATCACAAAGTACTCCCTTATGCTACTCCCTTATAATTACACTTAGCTACCTTTCCACCGACCCGAACACCTGGCAAATACTAATCTTTTTTTCTATCACTAAAATTGTCATTTTAATCTTACATAAATGGAATCATACAGTATGTGTACTGAGATGGGCTTTTCTCACGTAGCATAATGTCCTTGAGTTCCATCTGAGGTGATACATTAATGGTAGTTTATTCCTTTTTATTCCTGAATGGTATTCCTCGACATGGGTACACAACGTTTTATTTAACCATTCACTTGCTAAAGGGTATTTTAGTTGTTTCATTTTTATCTATTGTTTTGTTTTCAATTTTATTAATTTCTGTGCTTATATTTGTCATCTCTTTGCTTGTGTTCCCTTTGGGTTTAACTCGCTCTTATTTTTCTAATTTCCTACATCTTTTCTAATACCACGGGTTATTTAGAAGTATGTTGTTTAGTTTCCAAATGTTTGGAGATTTCCCTGTTATCCTTCTGTTTTTTCATTTCTAGCATGAAAGACATAGTCTGAATGGTTTTAATTCTTTTAATTTTTTGAAGTTTGTTTTATGGCCCAGATGATGGTCTATATCAGTGCTATCCTGTGAAAACTTGAACAGAATGTGTATTCTGCTGTAGCTGGGAGGAGTGTTTTATCTGTATTAACTACATCCTGTTGGTTGATGGTGTTGATGATATATCTTTGTTGTTTTTTTCATTCAGCTGTTTTATCAATTGTTGAGAAACAGATATTGAAGTCTCCAGCTATAATGGTGAGTCTGCCAATTTTTTCCTTTCATTTCGTTCCATGAGTTTTGGCTTCACATATCTTACAACTGTAGCATTTGGTGCATACATGTTTAGGGTAACTGTATTCTTGGTGGGTTGATTTTTTTTTACATATACCATCCTTCTTTGTCCCTGGTAATTTTATTTGATCCAAACTCTACTTTATCTGCTATTTATATAACTAGGCTTGCTTTATTTTCTTTTCTTTTTTCCTGAAGCTATCATATCATAAAATTCACACTTTTTAAGTATACAATTCAGTGCTTTGCATTATAATCACAGAATTGTACAACCATTACCACTATATAATTTTAGCACATTTTTACCATCAGAAAGAAGCCCCATAACCATTCTTTCCTCTTTCCACCCCCTGGCCACATTAACTTTCTGTCTCTATGGATTTGTCTATTTTGGACATTTCATATAAGTGGAATCATATAACATAAGCCTTGTGTAGCTGACTTTATTTCACTTAGTATGATGTGTTCAAAGTTCCTCTATGTTATAGCATGCATCAGTACTTCATTCCTTTTTATGGCTGAATAATAATACTCTGCTATATGGATATATCACATTTTATTTTCCATTTATCAGTTGTTGGACATTTGGATTATTTGCCCCTTTGGATATTATGAATAATACTACTATGACCATTAATGTATAAGTTTTGTGTAGACATATGTTTTCATTTCTCTTGGGACTATACCTAGCTTTATAAATGGTGGATGGTACAGTAACTATATATTTAACATTTTGAAAAACTGTCCAACTATTTTCCAAAGAGACCTCACCATTTTACAATCTCAAAAGTTATGTGTGAGGATTGCCATTTTTCACATTATTACTAATGCTAGTTACTGTCTGTCTTTTTGATTCTGTTATCCTAGTGAGTGTGAAATGGTATCTCACTGTGAACATGACTTGCAGTTTTCTGATAACTAACGATTTATGTTTAGTATTTTTTCATGTATTTATTGGCCAATGGCATGTCTGTTTGGAGAAACATTTACTCAAATCCTTTGCCCATTTTTAAATTGGGTTATTTGTTGAATTGTAAAAGTCTTTTATGTTTTCTGGGTAAAAGTTCCTTATATACATGATTTGCAAATATTTCTTCCATTCTGTGAACTGTCTTCTTACTTTGTTGATGGTATTCTTGAGAGAAAAGTTTTTAATTTTGATGAAACTCAATTTATCTATTTTTTTCTTTTGTTGCTTTTGTTTTTGGGTTATACTTAAGAAACCATTACCTAGGTCACAGAAATTTACTCCTATGTGTCTTCTAAGAGTTTTTTACTTTTGTCTCTTGCATTTAGAGCTAAGATCCATTTTGAGGCCATTTTTATATGGTATGACTGTTTGCATGGTAAATATTCATCCTTTTACTTCCAATCTACCTATATTACACGAATTGAATTGAGTTTCTTGTAGAAAGAATATAGTTGGGTCATGGTCCTGCAATCCACTCTGCCAATCTCTCTTTTAATTGGTGCACTTTAGACCATTTGTATTTAATATAATTATTGATATATTACAGATTAAGCCTGTCATTTCTTGTTTTGGTTCCTGGGTTTTCTTTCTTTTTTTTTTCTTTGTCCTTATATTTCAATGGGCTACTTGAACATTTTTTTAAGAATTCCACTCTGATTTATCTACCTTGTTTTTTAGTGTACCTCTTTATCTGCATAGCTCTTTTAGTGGTTGTTCTAGGAATTATATATAAGTTATTGCATAACTTATCACAGTCTACTGGTGCCATCATTTTATCAGTGTGATTGAAGAGTAAAAATCTTACCTCCCTTTACATTGTATCACTCTCTCCCATTTAGAATATAATTGTCTTAAATATATCTGAACTCTTCATACACTGAGTTCCACATGCAATTTTGTTATAATTTTTGCTTCAATTGTCAAGTGTAATTTTAAAAAGGGAAGGGAAGATGGGAAGGAAAGTCTATTATGTTTTGCCCTTTCCATTGTTCTCACTTCCTTTCTGGTATTTCAAGATTCCTTCTTTTATCCTTCCCTATATTTTTATAAAATTTCCTTTGGCCATTCTATTAGGGTAAGTCTGCCAGCAACAAATTCCCTTAGTGTCTCTTTATTTTAGAATGCTTTTATTTTCTCTTCGTTGTTGAAGGATATTTTCATGGGATATAGGATCCTGGATTGATAAACCTTTCAGCACCTTCAAAATGTGTACCACTTCCTTTTGGCTTCCATGATTTCTGATGAAAAATCTGCTGTTAATTGAATTCTTTTCCACAGTTAATACGTCATTTTTTTCCTCACTACTTTCAAGAGTTTTTCTTTGTTTTTATTTTTCTGAAGTTTGAGGATGATGTCTTTTGGCTTGAATATCTTTGGGTTTATCATGTTTGAGATTTTTTTCAGCTTCTGGAATCTGTAGATATATACCTTTTGTCAAATTTTGGAAAATTTCAGGTATTTTTTTCTTTGAATACCTGTACTCCCCCTCGCCCCAATCCCCACCATCATTCTCTTTCCTTTTATCTGAATTCCAAAGACACGATATCAGATCTTTCATTATAGTTCCTCGGGTCCCTGAGTTTCATATCTATATCTCTAGCTATATCTAAGTTTATATATCTGTGTTGTTCAAATTGGGTATTTCTATTATTTTCTTTTCAAGTTCACTGATGCCTTCCACTGTCCTCTCCATTCTTTTGTTGAGCCTATTCATTTTTTTTATTTCTGTTCTAGAATCTATATTTTGTTCTATTTCTTTGCTAAGACTTTTTATTTTTTTCATGTATTTCAAGTGAATTTATATGTGCTCAGTAAAGCATTGTTATGATGGCTGCTAGATCTTTGTCATAATTTTCAAATCTTTGTCATCTTGGTATCAACTTCTATTATCTTTTCTCTTTGAAGTTATAATCTTACCACTTCTTGGTCTGATATGATTTTTTAAACTGAAACCTTGACATTTTAAAATATTATGTTGTAAGATCTGCATCTAACTTAAATGCTCTGTTTTGGTAGGCTTCCTGTGACATTGTTCTGGGAGGGGAATGAGATACCACCTCATTGTTAACCAGATAAAGGTAGAAGTTCAGGCTCTTGAAAAACATTCTGGCACATTCCTCACCATCTCAGTGGGGAAAGGGAGAGTCATTTCCTTATGAGAAGATAATGGTAAGGATGAAGTTTTTTCATGGTGTGTGGCTAAAGTAGTTTTTTTTTGTCTTGTATGGCTTCCCTTTTCCTGATCCTTCAGGTAGAGAAACCAGGCTTTTGTTGGGGATTGTTTTGTTTTACTGCTGACGTATCTGGGTTGCTGGCTTCTTCATCTTCAAAATGAAGCCAAAAAGAAAACTCTGGGAAATCATCCCCACATCATTCCTAAATTTCAATGTCCCTAGCTGATTTTCCTTCTTTTCTCCAACTTTCAGAGTCTTCTTATATTTGTTTAGCCTATAGTGCCCAGATATTTTAGCTTACTGGTTATATATATGTACATAACATAATCTCCCTAAAAGCCAAAGTTCTCATGCAGAAAAGTTTTTAAAGCTCTGTTATTCAAATCTACACTGGCCAGATTTGAGTGGGACTTAGGATTTTTCTATGATGTCATTATATTTCCTTGTTCTAAATTCCTCTTCTACCATGGTTATAGTCATTTCACTGTAGTGTCTCATAGTAAGAAACACTCATCTCTTTTGTGGGGATCCAACCAGCCTTTGCCTAATGATTTTTTTTTTTTTGCCAAAATTAGGAGCCAATTACAAACTTTTTTAAAGCCTCTCTCTCTCTCTCTCTCTCTCTCTCTCTCTCTCTCTCTTTGGTTCTCAAATTGTTTCAAGTTTTTGTTTATCTCTTAGTTAAGTTTAACCTTGAATATTTTATTCTTGGTCTGTTATTTAATGATTTTCAGAGTAGCAAAACTATGCTAGTCTTACATAAAATCTACATTTCTAAAATAACCTTATTTGGTAATATTAAATATAAGTCATATACAACAACCCATAATAAGTGTAAGTCTATGATAGGTGAGTTGGTGTATCCATAGGTTACCAGAGGAAGGAGAAAGCATACTCAAATTAAGATAATTAGAGTATAATTATAGAAACTATTTATGAAAAAACCTATTTGCAGAAAACTACTTTAAAAAATGATATTGCAAGAAGAAAGTGTTAATGGCAGCACAACTGACACCATACACAGGCTGCGAGGACAGAGAGAGTAGTTACCACTACCTGGTAGTGGAGACTCATGTGGAGAAGTCTGCTTTGAGAACAGCTTAGGGAAAAATGCAGGCAAGGCGACCTCAGAAGGAGGAAGAATAATTATCCAGATCTCTCTTTTCCTTCCAAGATCCTCTCAGGGTTCCTAATGGTTGAACTCCAAAGGAAGCCAGAGGACAAGGAAGTTGATGTCAGTCTGTTCAGACAGAAAGCCAGGTTAAAAAAAGGTACATGAGGAATCTAGAAGCATAAAGGAAGGTATTCAGCCTAGGTAGCTTGTTTATTGGTATCCAGGCAGGAATCAGAGCAGAGTGTTCGAATGCTGTCAGAATGCTGAAAGAATACCAGAAAATCAATTCTTGAATCCTATAAAATAGTCAGGCCAGTATTACCAATTTAAATACTTAGAAAATCATAATTTTTATAAAATTCATGCATATGAAATACTGATGATAGTTTTTATCTTGTGTCCCTAAAATCAAAATATATGAGGTAACTGAGGCTCAGTTTTTCAGAATCCTCTTGGATACATTTACTTGAGAAGGTGATGATAATTGTCAGATAGAAACCACTGAATAGCTTTTAGTCTTCCAGTTTCTCATTCTCTGCTTCTGCCATGTTTTCTGGCACCTAATACCTATCTCATACTCACTCATAATATAGAAGAGGCTGGAAAAAAAAAGGTGAAGAAGGTAGTATGTGACTGCTTTTACAGTCACACTTTCTCAGCAATTTCAGGTGATTAACTGAGTATTTGCATTCTCCAGCATTAACATTGTAATGTTTTTAATCCCCTAATATAGTGCATAATTAGGAAACCCTTTTTATTTTCAGCTTCCTTGAGCTTGCAGAACTTTAGGATCTCCTTTAAAAGCAGAATGACTAGGGACACCTGGGTGGTTCAGTCATTTAAAGCATCTGACTCTTGATTTCAGCTCAGGTCATAATCTCAAGGTCATGAGATGGAACCCTGTGCTGGGCTCTGTGCTCGGTGTGGAGCCTGCTTAAGATACTCTCTCTCCCTCTCCCTGTGCCCCACCCCCACTTATGTGCATGCCCCCCCCAAAAGATAAATGTAAATAAATAAATAAAAGCATCATGACTGCATTTTAAGTATTCAGTATGATTTTTCAGATTCCACACACTTACCATAAACTTTGAGATACAGGAAGCATCTCAAACCCCCAGATCCATGACTGATATTAATGCCAATATCTTCCCATGGAATAGAAGGACACTGAGAAAAATAGGAAATGGGAAAAGAAGATGGATTGGTGATTACAAAGAAAGGCAACAGACTATAGAATCTCTGTTTTCTTAGGGGATGCGCCAAAGTCAACATACTTGATGAGATAAAGTGTTCCAGAGGGGAAAGGCGGGAGGACGATAGGGAGAAACAACAGCCTGGAGCACGGACTTTACAAGAAAACAGAACTTACAGAGAATAAAGTGTCAGGAGGATGCCATTCAGTACCAGCTGTCAGCATGGTGACAACAGAGAGGAAGCAGAGAAACGGGGTGATTTTTCAGAGAGTATTGAGCAACCAATTGAGAAAATGTAGTTAGCTACCAAAAAGTACTGATCATGAGACAATTTTTGTACTTCACTGAGGAGGCTAAAGAAACTATTGACATTTTTAGTAGATATGAGACCATACTGCATACTATTAGCATATCAAATCAACTTTGTCAGGTAATTAACTCTGATGGAAGTATTTCATTTCTAATGTTAGACTCTTCTCATTAAAAATATTGTCTTAAGTAAGAAAAGATAGGTGGTACTTCACTCTAGGTTCAATTATTCTAAATTCCAGTCTTGTCTAATATGTCTCTTTATTGGTGGATAAAGCACATTACTATATGTTTTTATAGTGAAAAATAGATACTTTTAATGAGACATAGCAGAGGAAATTCTTGAAGGTTTTATAGTTTCCCATGAGTCTTTTAATATAGCATATTATGTTTGGTGGGCTAACAGAAAAGACTGTTATTGGAAATAAACTAAAAATATTAAAACATTTTCGTCATTGCACTCTATGTGAAATTGACGTATAAATACAATGTTAATAGAGGTAAGTGGTTCTAGTCAGAATTTCCCAACTAGTGTACCCCGGATGCATTAAAAGTATGCAGGGATATTAATCCTTACAAACTTCAGGGCTGCAGGTTAGGAGGCCTCAGACCATAAACAGCCTCTGGTATCTTGTACACACAGTCTACATATGTCTTGACATGAAAATGTTTAGAGATCACTAGTCCCTGTTATAGATTATTACATCCATAAAGATACACAATTTGTGATATATATGAAGCTTGACCAGGACACTAAGAAATCAGGTCTGTTTATAAAAGTCTTCTTCACAATCACATATTCCATTTGAAGGGGAAAATACATTTTCCCCTCAAAATTTGCATCCAAGTTTGGAAAGACAGAGTCCACTTTCAGCTTCAGGGTGAAACTTCCCATCTGGTAGAATGCAGTGAGGATTTGTAAATGATTCCTTAATGTGACCAGCAGAGTCAGAATGGCATTAATTTCATGATGATCTAATTCCTATGCAGCTTCGCGTCTGGAGCCTGGCAAAGATGTTTAGATCCTTGTGAAGATGACTGAAAAAGATGCCTTGTGATATATGATCTTGATACGTTGCATTCCTCTTCACCTGGAGAGCATCACTTGGGACAAGCTAAGCTACACAGGCTTTCCAAGGGAAGGAGCTTGAAAGGCACCAGAAAATCTAACCCTGGATGAAAGACATTTGATGTTAATGGTAGTTGGCATCAGTAGTAGAGGTATATACGTTTTCATTCTAAGCAATGGGAAGAATGGGGTGTGGTGGTGGGGGGAAGAATATATAGCTTTTGAAAATATAAGGCCAAAAGAGGCCTAAAATCTACACCTCTCTCAAAACTGTGGTTTGGAATGGTCTGGATATTTTCCTTCCCATGAAAACACTCACTGGATTAAGCAAAGAAATAAAATCTATCCCTTTTCATGAGGGTATTCAAAAACCTATGCAATGTTTCTGAAAGTATGCTACCTACTGCTCAGAGAGCTTCAATGGTAGCCTTATTTGTTTCCTGACACAATCACCTCAGTTCCCTGTCATTCATTGTCTTCAGCACTTGTGCTATCTGGCTCTTTAGTAACTGCACACAGCACAGTCATAATAGGAAGAGCTGAAATGACTGATGAATTCCACAGAAATAGAAACGCGTTTTCTCCTGGTGCAACTTGTCTTCAAGCAAATACAAAGTTCTATGTCCATGAAAAAAAATGTCATTAAGAAAACAACACTACTCATTTTAATTGATGCATTTTCTCTAAGTAATCATTAAAAAGGCCAGACGATTCAGTGTTTATAAATTCATATTTTTTAGTAAGGGTGTTTGACTACTCCATAGATCTTGTCCGCTGCCTAATTGGACCTTTACAATATTTTGATTTAGTATGATTAAGTGAAAGCTAGGGTGGAACCATTAATTGATTACAAATAAATCTAAGCAAACCCAGATATTAATAACATTAGAAAAAAATGTCTTGGGTCTATATTCAAAACAGAGAACCTCTGATATGAAGTTTTACCTTTTTTAAAAGATTTATTTATTTATTTATTTATTTATTTATTTATTTATTTGACAGAGAAAGAAGGAGACAGCATGCAGAGAGCACAAATGGAGAGAGCAGCAGGCAGAGGGAGAAGGAGAGGCAGACTCCTTGCTGAGCAGGGGGCCTGATGCAGGGACTCAATCGCAGGACCTGAGTCAAAGGCAGACTCTTAACCAATGGAGCCACCCAAGAATCCCAAAGTTTTACCTCCTTGAAGCCAAGTACATCAGAAATTAAATTAAAAGAAGTAGCTCCGGGTTGAATTCAACATATCTAAGTGTTTTCTTTGGATTGTATAGCATTTTTAAACAAATTGGAATTAGTGCTTAACATTTGTAAAGCAAGAGATTTTATATTAGATCAAGGTCATCACTGGTCCACATAAAACATGGAAGTTTCCTGCAACATTAGTCTCACACCACCTCTGGCAGCAGTGAGGTTGTCATCTGCAGGGACTCGTCATCACTGACCCTTTAAGCATATGTGAGCTATCTACTTTGTAAAGTTTCCTACCCAGCTGAATTCACTCATTCATTCAAATAATAATTCAGGGGCAGCCTGGGGGGCTCAGTGGTTTAGTGCCACCTTTGGCCCAGGGCGTGATCCAGGAGTCCCGGGATCGAGTCCCACATCCGGCTCCCTGCATGGAACCTGCTTCTCCCTCTGCCTGTGTCTCTGCCTCTCTCTCTCTCTCAATTTCTCTCTCTCTCTCTCTCTCTTAAGTAAATAAATAAAATCTTAAAAAAACAAATAATAATTCAGACATGCATTCAATAAATATTTCCAGAGGATCTACCATGTGCCAGAAGACACTTTGCTAGATTCTGTGCTCCTAGAATATACAGTCTAAGGAGAAATGGATAGATAACAGTTTCATAACATTATGCATTTAAAAGAATGCTATGAATTAAAATGCAGAAGGGGCTATAACCATTTGCCAGAGGGTCCTGAAGGGTGCTGGGGGTAGAGGAAAAAATTTCAGAGGTTTCCTGAAGAAGCAAATCTCTAAGCTGAGATGTGAAAGACCAGAGGGGTTAACTAGGACCGGTGTGTTCTAGGGAGCGGGAACATGAGGAGGGGAGATGAAGAAAGGGCAGATTGTTCAAGTACTTTATGAGGGAATGGCTGGTACAGGACAGCTGAGGCAAGGGTACACAGGATCAGACCAAGAATCTTGTGGGTCATGTTAAAATCATTGGCCTTTGTCTTTAAGAGCAGTGGGTGGACACCGAGGGCTTTTTCAACAAGTACATAGCAGGACTGTTTTAAAAATAACATTTAATGACTGGGAAAAGGGCTTGTAGGGAGCAAATATGGAAGCAAATGCGAATGATATGCACTAGAGTTGACCTTATAGAAAAAGCTTCACAAATTGACCTGGATGTTAAAAACCTGAATGACACTGGAAATGGCACAGGATCATAAGGAGAGACCTTTGATTTGCTGCTCCAGATCTACTTTACCCTGCTGTGTACTCGGGAGGCTGACCCACATGGACTTCATCCGCAGGCTCCCTCACCTGCTACACTCTGATTATATTCAGAATATGGGTACCAGCAGCAGCAGGAGATCAGAGAGTAGCATGAGAGAGGTCAGGGCACTTACTTACCCAGCTCCCTCTCTGCTGGATTGTTAGTGATTGTGTTCTTCTCCCAAAGGGCCTGGCTCTTGTTGGACTATATACTCTTTCTGCTTTCCTTAATATCTCCCTTTCTTTGCTCTTCAAGCTTAGGAGCAGTGATCGCTTTCCACTGTTGCCCAAACAAGGATTCCATCATTCATTGTTAGTTTCCCTTAACTTCTGCCCACACATTTCTAACTATTCTTTTCATTTAAAGATTTACTTTATTTATCTGAAAGAGAGAGAGAGAGATGGGGAGGGGCAGAGGGAGAGAAATCCCAAGCAGACTCCCACTGATTTGGGGCTCCGTGTCACCACCCAGAGATCACGATCTGAATGGAAACCAAGAATCCGACACTTAATGGACTGAGACACCCAGGCGCTCCAACAGTCTTTTCATTTAAACTCTCCTTGGTTACCCCTATTTGAATATGCTATTTGTTCCCTGCCAGAATCCTTGGCCTTAACCCAAATTATGAGCGTTAGTTGGAAACCAGTCCAGCTAGGTGCTTTTTAAAAACTCCCAATCCTAGGAACCCCTGGGTGGCTCAGCGGTTAAATGTCTGCCTTCGGCTCAGCGTGTGATCCTGGGATCCAGGGTCAAGTCCTGCATCCGGCTCCCTGTGAGGAACCTACTTCTCCCTCTGCCCATGTCTCTGCCTCTTTCTCTCTGTATCCCTCATGAATAAATAAATAAATCTTAAAAAAAACCCTCCCAATCCTAGTATCTTTAAAAGTAAGGAGACAAAAGAAATGATAATAAAATCACAATGACAAATCCAAAAAAAAAAGCGTTTATGGGAAGGGGGATTGTAGCAGATGCTGTTTTGTAGCGGATGCTGTGGGGTGTTGCATAGATACCCTCTTCAGGCCTGCCTCCTT
Organism: Canis lupus dingo; assembly: GCF_003254725.2. NCBI lineage: Eukaryota > Metazoa > Chordata > Mammalia > Carnivora > Canidae > Canis > Canis lupus. Next base: position 24,407,569 of record NC_064262.1, on the reverse strand, counting down.
GGTTGCTGGCAGTGTTCAGGGCTGAAGGGTCTCTGCTGCATTGCACTCCAGACCACTCCTTTCCTTAAAGAAAGCCTGCATACAATGATTGATTGGCACCATTGAAAGGTCCAAGGAAGTCAACTCCAAATGGGCAGCCCAGCTTCAGGCTAGCATTCCATTGCAGCTCCAAAACCCTCTCTCTGTGCAGTCCTGCTTTCCCAGCCCCTCGCAGATGTTGATCCCAGGGGCATTCCTCATACGTTTTCTACATGCTCATCTCTATTTCACAGACTGCTTTCAGGGCAACCTGACTTAAGACAGGTATTATGAACCATTTTCTTACATGGATGTAAAAACTTCAAATGTCAGAATTGTAAGTTGAGGTATCACAATAAAAAAATTGAGTTTTATAAACATTCGTACAATGTTGATACTTTTAATATGGATTTCTAAGCTAGTAAGTAGAGGTGGCCACTTGTCTTTTTATGGAGGTTACTGACACACAAATCCTGTGTTAGAAGAATAACATGCATATGGTTTCAGAAAGTAGTAGTATTTTAAGGCTGATTAAGATAAATGCCTTTTTGAGAACTGTGCTCCATGGAGCTCTATCTATCTCAGTAGGTATGGAAAGGGGCAGACAAGGGTATCTGGCATGGTATATAATTCCCCAGGATATCTGTAAGTTTAGCTACTGTTTTATCAGCTCTTACTCCATACCAGGCTTTGTGCTAAATGTCCCATGTGCATTGTCATAAGTAATACTCAAAATAACCACTTCAAGTAGATGATTTTATTATCCCTACAAGTATAGTAGAGTAGCACCAAGCCAAAGTATGTCATTGTGGGTTCAAGTCACTGACTCACCTGGGCAGCAGCTTCCACAGCTGAAAATGGGCATGATAACTGCCTATAGATGTGTGGTGAGTTCTAAATGAGATACAACAGTTGTAGAGAAATGTATCCAAGGTAAGTTGTTATGCAAAGATTACAAGTGATGATCAGTGTACTTTATGTAGGTGTGAGCGAGTGTATATTCAAGAAAGGGAGAGAGAAAGAATTGGTATTCAAGAGATTAGCAAACTGGCACAGGGAGCAACAGGGACACAGGAATCACATTTTCTATTTCAAATAATTCATTTGGCGTGAACAAGATGATCATAGGCCATTAGGAAGAAAAAAAGTGAGGCATCAAAAGGAAAAGTTGAAACACATTTTAGAGAACATTATGCTAAGTGAAACAGGTCAGTCAGAGAAAGACAAATACCATATGATTTCACTCCTTGGTGGAATTTAAGAAACCAAACAAATGAATGCAGGGAAAGAGAGAGAGAGAGAGAGAGAGAGAGACACCAAGCAACAGACTCTTAAATATAGAGAACACAGTTACTGAGGGGACATGAGTTGGGGAGTGGGGGAAATATGTGATGGGGATGAAGGAACAGACTTGTGGTGAGCTCTGGGTATTGTATGGAATTGCTAAATTGCTAAATTGTGTGCCTGAAACTAATATTGTTCTTTATGTTAACTGCAATTTAAATAAAAACATTTAAAAATAAAATACAGAACATGCTCTCTGCTGCCCCCTTTTCCTCTTAAAAACCAGTAGTGGTAATTATCATTATTATTCAAGGAAAAGTGTCATCATTTCTACATTCTATTGAGTAAACCGGTCCCTATGCTCCCTGCCAGTCAAGAGTATGTTCACTTGACAATATCCCACCCATTCTCTTAAGAAAATTTACCTGATCAGAGGAATTTCAAGCCCTTCCAGTTCACTGTAGAGTGATAAAACACTAGTCACAAAGTCAATGCATTTCTCAGCCGTGTGCCCTGGTGATTGGAGGGATTCATGTTAGTTTTGTAAGAAATATAATACATTTCATTTCTGTCATTTCGAGTGCTGGTTCACTGGGAAACATTTATAACTAAAGCCAGTGTTCCTATGTAGGCTATAGAAGAAGAAGGCAGCTCCAAAGGGGAAATATGCTGAAAACCTGCCCGCATAAATTTAAGTTAATGTTACTAACTTGGGTGGATAGATCATTGTTCACAGGCCTGGGTGAGAAAAATCAGTGTCTTAGAGCCTGAATTATAGGGAGAGGAACATTGGTTTCTAAGAAGACTTCAATTGCAAAAACAATACAGAAATTTCTACAGATTCTGTTCTGTGATAAAAAGAGATGGTTTTTGAGAGCCTTAGAGAAGGCAATGTATGAAGCTGTAAGGTCTGCATTTCATATTATACCAAGAATGAGAAAATCTCAAAGATGATTTTTCAGGAACCCCGGGGGAGTTTTTAAGATTTTTGAGAATATGTTAACTCCATAGTTTTGTCTAGATCTAGACTGAACCCTCCTCCTCAAAAAAAAAAAAAAAAAAAAAAAAAAAAGAAAGAAAAGAAAAGAAAAACTTTCTGATCTGGGGATGGCCCAAATCCTTAATCATTCACTGATTTGTTGAAATACAATCTCCAGGGCACCTGGGTGGCTCAGTTAGTTAAGCATCTGCATTGGACTCAGGTCATGATCCCAGGCTCCTGCTCAGAAGTGAGTCTGCTTCTCCACTTGTGCTCTTCCTCTCTCTTTCTCTCTCAAAAATAAATGAATAAAATCTTCAAAACCACCACCACCAACAACAAAAAGAAATACAATCTCTAAGCATCTACTACATTCTGGGTTCTGTGCATAGGCTGAATACTTAATTAATCAGTTTATTAATAGAATAAGGCATAATTTTTTATTCTCAAAGTGTTCACAGACTTGAAAATCATGATATTAAGAGAAGTGAGTCTTCTTTCTCTTTTCTGGACAATAGATATTTCTTGACACATGATTGTGCATTTCTCATGACAGTTACAGTGGGAGAATGGAAAGGAATTTAGGAAGGATGGAGGGAGGAGAGAAGAAGACAGAGAAGAAAAGCAAATCAACATCATCATGGCTGCTTAAATGAAGCTAAATCTTGATCCAGAACTGGGCTATGTTTGTTCCAGAAGTGATGAGCTCAATAACATTGTTGGATCTATGTTTTATCTTCTCCCACCTATAATCCTCTCCCTTGGGATAATTTCCAAAAATAAATGGCTATATGCAAGCCCTTCTCAAACAGTGTTTTTTTTTGGGAGGGAAAGCTAACTTAAGTATCATTTAGACAAACTTTAGCAGAGACTGGGTTCATATCTATTGATCCCTGGCTAAAATTAAACTCACAAATATGTAGCAGGTACCATAGCCTCAAAAACCTACGTCTATGGGACCGGCTCCAGCCTCCTCCGAAAGTAGTTTTAATTTTTTTAAATTTATGATTCAGTGTGGTCTTGTGCACCACTCCAGGTAACACGTTCAACATTATGTCATTAGGAAAATTCAAATTTATTGAATTTCACTAGACATCTAGTAGAATGGCTAAAATAATAATATAAAAATTCTGAGAATATCAAGTGTTAGTGAAGATACACAGCAATTGCAGTATGACTGCTGAGAATGCAAAATGGTACAGGGGCTTTGAAAAGCAGCATGGCAGTTTCTTTCTTTCTTTCTTTCTTTCTTTCTTTCTTTCTTTCTTTCTTTCTTCTTTTTGAAGATTTTATTTATTTATTCATGAGAGACACAGAGAGAGAGGCAGGCAGAGAAATAGACAGAGGGAGAAGCAGGCTCCATGCAGGGAGCCTGACGTATGACTCAATCTTGGGACCGTGGGATCACGCCCCGAGCCAAAGGCAGACGCTCAACCACTGAGCCACCCAGGCGTCCCAGCCTGGCAGTTTCTTATAAAGTGTAACATACATTTTTACCCTGTAATCCAACAATCCACTTGGCCCAAATATTTTTCAGTTGATGATTAAATTAAAAATCGTGGCATATCCATACAAACATCATTCAGCAGTAAAAAGAATGAAATGCTGATACATACAACATGATGACTGAATTATACCAAGTGAAGTAAGTCAGACTCAAGACTATGTACTATATGATTCCATTTATATAACATTATTACAAAGGCAAACAACAGAGAGAGAAAACAGATTAATGATTTTCTGTGGCTGAGGATGGGGGAGGTATCAATGACAAGGGGAAAGGCGAACTGGGAAATGCTATAACTGTTCTGTCTTGATTACAAATGAAGGCAACAGAACTATATTTGTTTGCAAAACCCACTGAAATTTACAATAAAAATGATTCTGTTTTATTCTATATAAATTACACTTTAACAAACCAGACGTAAGTAAAGAGTTAGCAAGTACCAAAAACATTCTTGAGAGTTTCTTCTATTTCCACTTTTATCTGAGCTCCAAAGATATAGTTAGTTCTTTTCAGGTAAATATAGTTCAGAAGTTTATTTTCTTCTAGTATTATTAATATAGAGTTCACAGTTACACCAATGAATATACCCAGTGGAGAGCAAAACATAATTTTCATTGAACAGGAAGAAAAAAGAAATGAATGTGAAGTATGAAGCCATGAAGTTGACCAAGTTAATAGCAAAATGCCTTGATTTTCTTACTGACTAGGTATGTTGAGAAGAAGTGAATGATACAAATGGGAATAAGATACAGATCTGAGGAAGAAAGGGAAAACAGCATAAGTCAGAATCAATAAAAGTCTAAAAGAAGGTCTAGCATGAAGAATCTAGATAAATTAGCACTAATTATAGGCAGAAAAAATACATACAAGCCACATATACTCTTTTAATTCCAGTTCTTCTGATTATCTGGTTAGACAAAACCACTGTATGCCATGTATCTCTCTCTCTCTACTATAGCTTCTAAAGACTAAGAACAACCTGCAAACTGTGTTCACCAGCAGTTGTACCAGTTTTCATTCTTACCAAAGTATCGTTCACTTTTTTTCCACATCCTTACCAAAAGGTATCTCTTGAATTTTGGTGATAGTCATTCTAACAGGTGTGAGCTGACATATTACATACATAGGTGCATCAAATCAACACACTGTACATCTTAAACATGCATAATGTTATATTAACTATATCTCCATAAACCTGGGGGGGGGACCTAATAAAAATCTAGACTAGTCTTAACATCAATGGGCTTATGGGTTAGCATCTTATGGATGTACGTGCTATGACTTCAGCTTCATGGTTCTCAGAGAGGCTGCTTTGGTCAAGGTCTCTAAGCCACAATGGCCAGGTTACCAGTTTTCAGGAAACAAATATTTGCTTGAGATAGATATACAGGAATATAAACATAAATGTGTGTGTGTTTATTTTCATTCTGCTGAAGACACCATTCCGTTATCAGTTTGTTCTTTAGGGATAGCAGAACTAAAAGACTCTTTATAGAGTAGAAAAGGCATAATGATAAGCCCAGGATTTATTCCAGAGAGGAAAAAATAAATGTGATTGATATAACAATCCTCAAGATAACACATACAAGTATTTAGCAGGACTCAAAATACAAATTGAAAGAGGCCTTCAACCATACAACTCTGTTCCAATTAAACTAAACACATTTCCTAAATTAGCTGAATAGAAAATTAAACTATATTACAAGTAAATGGAAACTAGAACTCACATTTCAGTAATAGGTAATCCACACAGTTATATGAACAATTACTCATATACAAGAGTGATTTAAAATAGCATTCCTAGAAGAAAATATGAATCTTTATATTTGTAGAGTATAAAAGGTATAGAGAAAAAGTAATGTCCTGTAACCTACTGATATTCAAATGCAGCTTTTAAGCCTTAATTTAGAAATAAAACAAGCATTTTTAAGAAGCGTATCTACATTTATTTTTCAGTATTATAAAAGCAGTAATTTTATTTTAAATTTCAAAACGAAAAAAATTACTTTGAATTTGTAGTTAAAAGCCTTCCCACAAAGAAAACTACAGTCTTCACTACTGAATTCTACTACACATTTAAAGAAAATAATAATACTAATCCAGATAAGCTCAGGCAGGAAACAGAAAAGAAGGAAACACATTTGAATTCATTTCAAAAGGGCATCATACCTGATATTAAAAGCAAAGACATTATAAGAAAAGATAAATCCAGGTGAACATTCCTTATGAGCACAGATACAAAAATATTTAACAAAACATTAGTGAATTGAATCTAGCTATTTATAAAAATAATAATACCTTGTGGCCTAGTGAAATTCATCTTAGGCAAGAAGATATTTATTATTTATTTATTTTTTTATTTTTTAAGATTTTACTTATTTATTTATGAGAGACATACAGAGAGAGAGAGGCAGACACAGGCAGAGGGAGAAGCAGGCTCCATGCAGGGAGCCCAATGTGGGACTTGATCCTGGGACTCCAGGATCACACCCTGGGCCGAAGGCAGGTGCCCAACCACTGAGCCATCCAGGAATCCCAAGAATGGTTTAACTTTAAAAAATCAGTGTAATTTATAGTACTTATAGACTAAAAAAAGAAGAAAAGTCATGTGGTCATCTCGATAGATGCAGAGAAAGCACTCAACAAAATTCACCATCCAATCAGGATAAAAATACTCTATAAATCAGGAAGAAAAAAGAAGGATCTTCCTCAACTTGATAAAGGGCATCTGCAAAATAGCCTTCAGCTAATATCCATATATATTTTGTTTCCCCTAAAACAGAACAATTCAGGAATTTCCTCTCAACATTTTTGTCTAACATTATATCATTTTATTGTAGCTAGCACTATAAGGGAAAAAAAGAAAATAAAACATACAGATTAGAAAAGGAAAGCTGAACTCTCTTTATTTGCAGATGACATGACTGTCTCATAGAAAATCCTGAAGGGTCTACAAAAATGTTATAAGAACAAATAAATGAGAAACTTTTAGAAAAAAATATAAGAGAAAAAACTTTGTAAATTTGGGTTAGGTCAAGTTCCTAGGACACAAAAACCATAAAGCATAAATGAGAACTTTGATTAACTAGATAACATCAAAATTAAAATATTAAAAGACAGTTTATGAAGTTGAAAAGGAAATCACAGACCGGAAAAAAAATACTTGCAAAAAGTGTATCTGGTAAAAAATAATTTTATCTAGGATACACAAAATAATAACATTAATAACATTATGAAAAATATAATTTAAAAAATGGAAGATATTTTAACACTTAACCAAAGAAGAAACACTAAGGCAAATAAGTACATGAAACAATAATCAACATCATTATTCATTTGACAAATGCAAATTAAAACCACAATTAGATACCATTACATCTCCTAGAAAGTTAAATTAAAATGATTAACAACACCAAGTGTTGGCAAGGATGTTGAGCAGATGGAATCCCATTGATTTACTAGTGGGAATGCAAATGATACAGACACTTCGGAAAAAGTTTGACAGTATCTCACAAATTTAATTATACACTTATCCTATGATCTAGGAGTCCCTTTTTTGGGTATTTTCCCAAGAGAAATAAAAATGTATTTCCTCACAAAGTTTTGTATGCAGATGTTCATATCACATCTATTCCTAATATTCAATAACTAGATATAAACCAAATCTCCATCAACTAGATAACAGGTAAACAAATTGTGGCATGCCTATGCAATGGAGTATTATTTAGTATTAAAAATGGATTTACTGATAAATGCAACACGTGAATGAATCCCAAAGCATTGTGCTAAAAAAGCCAGAAAGTAAAATTATTTACTTCCAATAAGGACCATACACTAGGTCCTATAACAAACCTCAACAAGCTCAAAAGGATAGAAATAATATACAATATGTTCTCTGACCATAATAAAGCAAAATTAGAATAGGGGAAATTTTCTAAATATGTGGAAATTAAACAACACACTCCTAAATAACCAGTGGATCAAAGAAGAAATCAAAAGTGAAACAGAAAATATTTTGAGGGATCCCTGGGTGGCGTAGCGGTTTGGCGCCTGCCTTTGGCCCAGGGCGCGGTCCTGGAGACCCGGGATCGAATCCCACATCGGGCTCCCGGTGCATGGAGCCTGCTTCTCCCTCTGCCTATGTCTCTGCCTCTCTCTCTTTCTCTCTCTGTGACTATCATAAATAAATTTTAAAAAAATTAAAAAAAAGAAAATATTTTGAGATGAATGAAAATAAAGGCACAACTTACTGAAACTTACATGATGCTGCTAAAGCAATGCTTAGAGAAAAAAATTATTAGCTGCAAATTCCTATATTAAGAAAAAAGAATGATGTCACACCAATAACCTAATCTACTACCTTAAAACACTTGAAAAAAAGACCAAACTATGTCTAAAGCAAAGAGGCAAGGAAACAATAAAGAGTAGAGCAGAAATTGATAAAATAGAGAATAGTAAAATAATAGAGAAAACCAATAAAACTGAAATCCAGTTCATTGAAAAGATGAACAAAATTTACAAACTTTTAGCTAGATTAACCAAGAGAAAAAGGAAAAGTCTCAAATTACTAGTCAGAAAATAAAGGGATATTACTCCTGACCTTACAGAGGTAAAAAGAACTATAAGAGAATGCTACAAATAATTACATGTCAAAAATTTAGACAGTTTAGGTGAAGTGGATACATTCCTAGAAAGATAGAACTGAAACTGACTCAAAGTGAAATAACCATATTTCACTCAAAGTGAAATAACCATGGACCTATATATAACAAGTGAGAAGACTGAATTAGTAACCAAAGACTACCACAAAGAAGTAGACCTGGATGATTTCACTGGTGAATTCTACCAAACATTTAATGAGGATCATTTTTTCACAAACTCTTCAAAAAACTGAAGAGGAGGGAACATACCTCAAGTCACTGTATGAGGCCACTGTTATCCTGATATCAAAATCAGATAAAGACATCACAAGAAAACTATAGTCCAGTATCTTTTATGTATATGAATGTAAAAATCTTTAACAAAATATTAACAGATTGAATCCAGCAACATCTAAAAGAATACACCGCAACCAAATCTAGTACACATAAAGAACACTTGGTGTTCAATAATAAAAAGACAACCCAATTTAAAGATGGGCCAAGGATCTAAATAGAGATTTCTCCAAGGTAGAGAAACAAATAACCAATAAGCACACAAACAATTGGTTAATATCATTAGTTATCAGAGAAATGCAAATCAAAACCACAATGAGATACTACTTCACATCCACTTGAACAGCTAAAATTAAAAAGTCAGATCATAGCAGGTGTTGGAAAGAATATGAAGAAATTAGAATCCTCATATACTGCAGGCTGGAATGTAAAATGGTATAGATGCACTGGAAACCAGTCTGTTTTCTTCTCCAATGGTTAAACATAGTTACTATATGACCCAGAAATTCCACTCCACCCAGGAGAAATGGAAACATGGGTTCAAACAAAAACTTGTAAATGAATGTTTCTAGGAGTATATTCATAATAGCCAAAAGGAGAACATAACCCAAATGTCCATCAACTAACTGGTGAGTGGATAAACAAGATGTGGCATATCAATGCAATGGAACATCATTCGGCCATAGAATGCTGTGGAGTGGAAACATGATATCCATATATTCATGTAGCTGATACATGCTATGACATGTATGATCCCTGAAAACATGCTAAGTGAAAGAAGCCAGCCACAAAAGAGTGCATCTTACAGGATTCCATTCCCGTGACATTTCCAGAACAGGGAAATCTGTGTAGGCAAAAAGTAGATTAGCAGCTGGTTGGCTCGCAGGAAATAGAGAGGTAGAAGAGTGATATCTAAAGGATACAAGCTTTCTTCTTGAGGTGATGAAAAGTTGCTAAAATTGACTATGGTGATTGTTGCCAGTACTGAACACACTAAAAAACCCACACAACAACACTGTATACTTTATATGGTGAATTCTATAGCATGTAAATTACAGCTCAATGAAGCTGTTAAAATATTTTAAAATGTATATTTTCATTTATATGAAATTCTGGAAAAGGCAAAATTATAATGACAATAAGATCAGTTACCATCAGTCACCTGAAGTGGGAAGAGAGGTAGCGAAGGGGCCCAAGGCAAATGTTTGAGGTGATGGAAATGTTCCATATCATGGTTGCCTGGTGGCTACGTTATTGCATACATTTGTTAAAACTCATCATTTGTACTTTTAAAAATGGAAGACTTTTAACGTATGTAAATTATACTGCAAAGCTGACTTTCAAAAGATATGTTAAAAAAAGAAACACCAAGCAATGTAAGTTTTTTCTAGGCTCTAATTCTCCTACATAAAATATCAATGCAAAGTAATGGCGCAAACATTTTGGTAGCCTTGTGAAACACTAAATACTTTATCTGTTTCTTTTAAAAAGCAGATTAAAAATATATTTTATTTATTTATTTATTTATTTATTTATTTATTTATTTGAGAGAGTGAGAGAGATCACAGAGGAAGAGGGAGAAGCAAACTCACCACTGAGCAGAGAGCCCTTGGATACTAAGGAATTCATTCCCTAGAATAATTCTTCAGAAACAGGGAGTTTCTGGAATGGTAACCAGACAAAATTGGTTCTTTTAAAAAAAAAGAAAAAGAAATTTCACACAGATTTAATTTTGTTTGTTTGTTTTTCCTGGAGAACTGACCTCATTGTAGCAAGCCTGAATGTCACTGTAAACAAGTTTCTAATTAAACAATCTAGAAAAGTGCACAGCCCAGGTGGCTCAGTGGTTTAGTGCCATCTTCAGCCAAGGGCCTGATCCTGGAGACCGAGATCCCTGCATGGAGCCTGCTTCTCCCTCTGCCTGTGTCTCTGCCTCTCTCTCTCTCTGTCTCTCATGAATAAATAAATGAAATCTTAAAAAACAAACAACAATCTAGAAAGTGATTACATTGTGGAGATCAGGACTATAAACCCATGGGACAAATGACAACACTCATTTACTTGTTTGCTCTAGCAAAATTAATATACTAAAGCTGAATGGGGTGGAATTTTAACATTTAACATTTGGGGTCCATGTGCAGCCACCATAGTTATCGCTACCAGGCAAATGTACAGTCATGCTCTCTGAGTCTAACTTCCTGGTTTTTGCTCTGCCTCAGGAGACACTCAACAGACCAACAGATATGCCAGAACTAAATAGGAAGCTGCATATCTGGCTTCAAGTCTCTGACTTGGGACCAAGACATCTGCTCATCAGAATGGCTGCCAATTTCACTGTTACATGTGCAATCTTCACCATGGACACTTTGAAAAGTCAAAAACTGACCATTCGTTTCCCAGAGAATGAACAACAAAATTAATACAGCACAATTTTAAAGGTGGTAGTTTCACATCGTGAAAATGTTATTTTCTACGATAGAGGCCAACTAGCATAATGGTTGTGAAGCCAGACCACATGGGCTTGCATTCAGGATCTACCATTCACCTATCTGTGCCTCAGTTTCTTTTTCTGTAAAATAAAAATGTTAGTAGTATTTATCTAGAGGGTTGTTGTGTGGGTTAAATGAGTTAGTAAATGTAAAATGGTTAGAACAGCACCAGGCATGAAATAAGTGTCATTTACTTAAGGTAGGCCAGGCAGGTGTCATTATTCTCATTACATAGATGGGAAAATGCGGCTTAGAAAGACTAAATGGGTCACAGAGCCAGCCAATGGCTGAACTAGAACTAAACTCTCCAACTCCTTATTCTAACTTTCTACCTTTTCTACAATATATCCTTAAATTTAGAATCAACAAAGATGGGCTTGACTCATTCAACACTAAGGAAAGAAATTACCAAACACCTGTTCACTTTCTATGACATTCTGCAAACTGCAAGAAATTGTTTAGGCTATTAGAATAGTGCTTTCAAAATGCTAGTAGTAACCCACCAGTGGGCCGAAACTCAATTTAGTGAGATTCAAACAGAATTTTAGAAAATAGAATAGAATAGGAATATCAGCATATATCAAACACAGGGCAATCATTAATTTGTAAAATTCTGGTTCACTTATATCGTTACTCATATGTGTACACATGTAGTGGGCTTATTTCCCTCTCCCACCTCCATCCCCTTATTGAAGGACTATTCATCCTTGCCCCTTACCTGTTGACATGCAGGGCTCCTAAGAGAGGGGAATGCTTCCACATTGCATTGATATTTGGGAAGGGCTGTGGGACCTACTAGTCGATGGAATGTGATATATGCCAAACTTGACCAATAGCTTTCAGAACAATTATGCAATTTGGCTCAAAGGTTTTACTCTTTCTCTCTGCCATTAGCAAATATCACGATGAGGCTGTTCCTTTAGCCTGAACCTCGGAATAACAAATTACTTGGAGCAGAGTCGCAGCCTCCCTATAGCCTGGAACAGAGAGCCACAACCCAGAGCAGAGCCACTGAGAATGCACAGCCCTCATGTAACATAATGACAAAGGAAAAAAAAAAAAAACCTTTGTTTTGAAGTCACAGAGATTGTGAGCGGTTTCTTACCATAGCATAATTTAACCAACGATGACCAATAAAGATGCACATATGTATGGGATTGATGAGATAAATGTATTTATATATATATATATATAAAGATTTTATTTATGTATTCATGAGATATATATATATATATATATATATATTTAAAGATTTTATTTATTCACGAGAGACACAGAGAGAAAGACAGAGACACAGGCAGAGGGAGAAGCAGGCTCCCTGAGGGGACTCCAATGCAAGACTAAATCCTGAGACACCAAGATCACACCCTGAGCCAAAGGCAGATGCTCAACCACTGAGCGACCCAGGTGCCCCCTAAAATATTTCTTACTGAGGTTGATGGTCAAAAATTTAAAAATCACTTCACAGAATGACCATTTGGGAACCTGATTCTTTAAAAGATAAGTTCAGCTCCCCTGATCCATTAGGTGTTTCCCTGGATTTCCCATAGATTTATGCTTCACTTTTATTTTTGTCTGCTTCACTGGACAGACAGACTCAATCTATCCCTTAAGACTTAAGCAAGTGTTCCCCAAATTATGGCATTCATAGATGAAGGGTCTTTGAGACAAGAACATCACTTCATTTAGTAAATTAAAATATGTAAGAATGCGATTGAATTTATTATTTAATGAAAATAAAACAAACATCAATGAGAGAGATGGTTCAGTAATAATAATAATAATAATAATTTAAGATATATAGGGATCCCTGGGTGGCGCAGCGGTTTAGCGCCTGCCTTTGGCCCAGGGCGCGATCCTGGAGATCCGGGATCGAATCCCACGTCGGGCTCCCGGTGCATGGAGCCTGCTTCTCTCTCTGCCTGTGTCTCTGCCTCTCTCTCTCTCACTGTGTGCCTATCATGAATAAATAAAAATTAAAAAAAAATCATAAGATATATATACTCACTTCTATAATAAGCAACATTTACCTATAGGAGAGGTGCCTCATGCAATCCATCTATTTTTAAATCTTTTATTTCTAAAAAATGATATGTGATCCTTTCTAGAAATGGTATATGGACCAACTGTATACCCATTACAGGGAGATTTCTCGGAGACCGTGACAGCTCAGTCTGATACCGGAGATAATAACCACATCACATATCCTACTAAATGCTCAATATTTAACTTCAAGGATCACAGCAAATGGAATCATAATCCACTCTAGAAAGTATTTGTTCTTTCTTGTTGTAGTTTTTGGATGGCTTTTTAAACATGCCCAGTAATATATATGTCCTTGACTTCTTTCACTGATAAGTGGGGAGGGGGACACACCAATCATTTGAAAATAATTAAATTTGCAGACTGAGATGTTTGCTCAATAATTTGTTGTTCTTAGGAAATTCTGATGTCATATCTTCAACAATAAAAAATAATGATAATGTTTCCTTGAAGTGATGGATGCATGGATTCAAGATCCTGAATAAATCAGTAAGATCTGTCATTTGAGCAACCATCTGAAGTCATAGAAATAGTTTTGACTGGCACCATGAGTATAATAAAAAATGCATTTTAAAAATCTCATCTCTCATTTTAAAGTTCATGTAAGCCTCTTCCTCCTCAACAGCAGTGCAGAAAAGTAACATTTTGAAATTGCCACATAATCTGCAGTACTCAGTGAAAAGTTAAAATCAATTGCTATGATTTAATAGTATTCCTTTTTTTTAACTGTTTCTTCAGTTATAAATCAAGATGCAGTGACATATGATTGACTACCAGCTATTTTCTGTATATAAAGTCGTGCTGGGTTGATAATCAAGCACAATCGTTTTCATTCAAAGACCTTCACTGCTTCCTATGTAGTTGGTGCCCTAATGGTTCTGATTAGAACATACATTTTCTATTCTACCTCATAGCTTCTGAATGACCATCAACCAAATAAAGTATCTCTTCTCTCATTGGTAAACAGAACAGAAAATCATCAAGCACTTCTCTCTTAGATATACTATGCATATACTGAGAAATCTTAGCCTGTTATTTAATTGTGATCAAAGCACCTGCCAGCTCACAGAAACAGGGCTTTACATTCCCCAATGTACAGCACCTGCATTATATAATGGAAGTCCCTTGGTGAAGGAATTGTGCTGGAGGTTCACTCCACTCTCCAAGTACGCATGTCACAAACTCAGGTGTTTTTTGCCATGAGGATGCAATTCCGCATGATGTTTCTGCAGTTTCGTTCCCTTCTCCGCCCTTATCCACACAATTGATCAATTTCTGGAATGGTAACTTCATGTTCCATTTATTTTTCTGACAAAATAGTACTAGTTTACCAGCATAGTATTTGAAGAGATAAAAAGCCTAAAATACATTATTGGATCATTATAAAAAATTGAAAACACAGTGAGCACTGGGTTCTCTATTGCTCCAATAAAGTCCAAGTTTCAATTGTTTGCTGTTGTACTTCTTTTTTTCCCCTTTTTTTCATTTGCTTTTATTGAAGTTCGACTTGCCAACATATAGTACAACACTCAGTGCTCATCCCATCAAGTGTCCTCCTCAGTGCTCATCACCCAGTTACCCCAATCTCTCACGCACTTCCCCTTCCGCAACCCTTTGTTTGTTTCCCAGAGTTAGGAGTCTCTCATGGTTTGTCTCCCTCTCTAATTTTTTCCACTCAGTTCCCCTCCTTTCCCTTATAATCCCTTCCACTATTTTCTTATATTCTGCGTATGAGTGAAACCATAAGATGATTGTCCTTCTCCAATTGACTTATTTCATTCAGCATAATACCCTCCAGT
This sequence comes from Canis lupus dingo, assembly GCF_003254725.2. Lineage (NCBI taxonomy): Eukaryota > Metazoa > Chordata > Mammalia > Carnivora > Canidae > Canis > Canis lupus. The sequence goes on along the minus strand of NC_064262.1, from coordinate 24,392,516 downwards.
TCCATCCACATCAAAGCAAATGGTGGGTATTCGTCCTTTCTGATGGCTGAGTAATATTCCATTGTATATATAGACCACATCTTCCTTATCCATTCATCTGTTGAAGGACATCGTGGCTCCTTCCACAGTTTGGCTCTTGTGGACATTGCTGCTATGAACATTGGGGTGCAGGTGTCATGGCATTTCATTACTCAGTATCTTTGGGGTAAATACCCAGTAGTGCAATTGCTGGGTCATAGGGTAGTTCTATTTTTAACTCTTTGAGGAACTTCCACACAGTTTTCCAAAGTGGCTGCACCAGTTCACATTCCCACCCACAGTGCAAGAGGGTTCCCCTTTCTCCACATCCTCTCCAACATTTGTTGTTTCCTGTCTTGTTAATTTTAGCCATTCTGACTGGTGTGAGGTGGTATTCCATTGTGGTTTTGATTTGTATTTCCCTGATGGCAAGTGATGCAGAGCATTTTCTCATGTGCTTGTTGGCCATATCTATGTCTTCTTTGGTGAAATTTCTGTTCATGTCTTCTGCCCATTTCATGATTAGATTTTTTGTTTTTTGGGTGTTGAGTTTAATAAGTTCTTTATAGATCTTGGATACTAACCCTTTATCTGATATGTCATTTGCAAATATTTTCTCCCATTCTGTAGGCTGTCTTTTAGTTTTTTTGACTGTTTCTTTTGCTGTGCAGAAGCTTTCTATCCTGATTAAGTCCCAATAGTTCATTTTTGCCTTTGCTTTTGTTTCCTTTGCCTTCATAGATATATCTCGTAAGAAGTTACTGTGGCCAAGTTCAAAAAGCGTGTTGCCTGTGTTCTCCTCTAGGATTTTGATGGATTCTTGTCTCACATTTAGATCTTTCATCCATTTTGAGTTTATCTTTGTGTATGGTGTAAGAGAATGGTCTAGTTTCATTCTTCTGCACGTGGCTATCTTTACTTTCTTTATTTCTCCTTCTATTCTGAATGACAGCCTTGCTGGATAAAATATTCTTGGCTGCAGGTTCTTCTCATTTTTTCTTCTAGATTCCTGAATATATCCTACCAGCCCTTTCCAGCCTGTCAGATCTCTGTGGAGAGGTCTGCTATTAATCTGATATTTCTCCCCATATATGTTAAGAATCTCTTGTCTTGCATTGCTTTAAGAATTTTTCTCTTTATCTTTGAAATTTGCAAGTTTCACTATTAAATATCAAGGTGTTGAATGGTTTTTATTGATTTTCTGGGGGCTTCTCTCTATATCTTGATCTGAATGCCTGTTCCCTTCCCCAGATTTGGGAAGTTATCAGCTCTGATTTGTTCAAATACACTCTGTGGGCCTCTCTCTTTCTCAGCCTCTTCTGGAATTCCAATTAGATGTACATTATTCCTTCTCAAGCTATCATTTATTTCCCTAAGCCTTTCCTCATGGGCTCTTAATTGCTTTTCTCTTTTTCCCTCAGCTTCATTCCTAAGCACACCTTGTCTTCCATGTCACTCACTCTCTCTTCCACCTCATTAAACCTAGCAGTTAGAACATCCAGTCTGGATTGCATCTCATTTAATCTATTTTTAATTTTGATGTGATTAGATCTCAATTCTGCAGTAATGAAGTCTCTAGATTCCTTTATGCCTTTTTCCAGAGCCACCAGTAGCTTTATAATTGTACTTCTGAATTGAATTTCTGACATCATATTGAAATCCAAATTCTGTATCTCTGTGGTAGAGAGTACTGTTTCTGGTTCTTTCTCTTGTGGTGAATCTTCCTTCTAGTCATTTTGTTTAGTGCAGAGTCCTTGTATGAGGGGACTGAGTCAAAAATATCAACCAAGACCTAGTAAAAAACACTCTAGATGATTCTGAAGAGGTCAGAGATCAGAAAATAAAAGAAGAAAAATACAGAACAAAATAAAACAAAAGGACCACTAAGGTGAAAAACAAATTTTAAAACAAAGTAGTACAAATAAAAACCAAAAAACAAAAACAAAGAAGAAGAAAATAGAAAAAGAAAAAAAGTAAAGAGGAAAAAAAAGGGGGGGGGGGATGGTGGTGGTGAGGAAGTGGTAGTGGAGAGAGAATGTAGTCTATCTGAGGGGTCCTAGAGGGTGATCATCTTGGATCTTAGCGTATTTTATTCTGTATGTTAGAAGATGCTCAATCCCAAATCTATATAAACCAGCAATACTTATATAAAGCCCCAACATTGACAACCAAAGCATAAATAAGATAAAAGAGGGGGGTAGAATGGGAAGGAAGAGAGGATATAATCTCACAGAATGAACCAACACAGTATTCCAATTGGTTCTGGGAGTATGTTAGTCATGTTTTAGAGGGTACTAACTTCCACCATTGTAAAACAAAACGAAGCAGAGAAAACAAAAAGCAAAAAAGAAAAACCCATATCTCATATATCTACCAAAATTAAATTGAATACATTGAAGGGAATCCAGAAGTGAAAACTATATCTGAGACATGTAATTGTAGAAATATGAAAGTCAAAAAGGAAAAAACTTAAAAATGAAGAGCTGGTAAATTATTGCAGTTAAGGTGGGAAAAGAGAAAAAATATTGGAAATTTTTAGTCTGATATAAAAACAAGTCATAATAGAAAGAGAGAGAGAGAGAAAAAAAAGGACCCTCTAGTTCTATATACCATTTTCCCTCAGTCCTGGAGCTTTCCAGTACTGCTTGGTCAATAAACTTGCTTTTCCCTGGTTATTCCAGCTGGTCTTCTGGGGAAGGGGTCTGCTGTGCTGATTCTCAGGTGTGTGTACCTGGGTGGAGATGTCCTGCCCCTTGTCAGGTGCTGGGCTCCATGTGAGCTGTTTACCCTGTGAGGCTTCTGTTCCCTGGCGGCCCTGCCCCTCCCAGACACAAGGTGACACAGGAGGAAAAACAACAATGGCGGTGGCCAGGTCTCCAGCTCTGGAGTCACTCCCCGGGAGTAACTAACCGCAGTCTCCCAGTCCACATTGGCCTAGACGCTCCTGGGGGCAGGTGCAGGTGCGCTGATCTGCACAGCTTGGGGGCGCCCAGTGTCAGGAGAGTCCTTGCTGTCCTGTTCCCTCCCTGCTTCCACCTGTCCCAGGTTGTCTGCTTGGCGCCCTGAGATCTGGGGCCCTGTGCCACTGGACTGGTGCTCCTGGGGGCTACCTCTCCTGAAGGGAATGGGGTACGGCCACCTCTTCCCGGAGCTGGCCCGCCTAACCAACTGGCTTCTTCCAAATGCCCTGGTGGGCTGTGGGCTCTAGCCCTTTATCGAAATCGGACCGTGGTTTGTGGTGCACTTTCCCCTGGGCGCACTTCCTCTTATAGTGACTCCGGGAACCTGGAGGCTTCACTGCCCCTCCTGCGATTCTGCATGATTTCCCTGTTAAGCACTTTTCTGTCAGGGAAAACTCCTGCACGAATTTTTAAAGTTCCTGCTTCTCCAGGGCTGGGCTTTCCTGTCCTGGAGGGTTTTGCCAGGCTTTAGTCTGCTACTCGTGGTTCCCTTCCCCCACTTTTTTTCTTTCTTTCTTTTTTTTTTTTTTCCTTCCTACCTTATTAGAAGCAAAAACTTTTCTCTTTTTAGCATTCCAGCTGTTCTCTCTTTAAATCTCTGGTTGAATTTGTAGGTGTTCAGAATGTTTTGAAAGTTATCTAGGTAAGTTTGTGGGGCCAGGTGAGTTGAGGACCCCTACTCTCCCACTGTCTTGCCCCCTCCTCCTCGCTGTTGTACTTCTTAGACATATTTTGCTGTTTTGGCTGTGTGAGCAATCTCACACCTGCAAGTCTCCTCGTGCCAGCAAACACAGTCAGATTCTGTGTTCGGTCCTTAAACTTAGAACTTCATCTGAAGCTGCGGTAAATAATAAAAATGTACATAGTTTTACTTTTCCTATCACTATTTTTAAGCTTGAACTGTTTCTAGCCATTTACTCATTTTAGCCAATTGGTGGAACAATGTAACAAAATAACAGGAAAAATGCACACTTCGCAATCACAAACAATAGCAACCAAGCCATAAAATTACTTTAGCTGAAATGAAATGAACCCTATTATCCACTTGCAAAAGCATTTTTAAAAATGCTTTCACGAGGGCATTAAATGAAAAATCACTGCTGGCTGATCCCTGTTGACTAGTGTTCTCAATCTACTTTCTCACTTTCCTAATTCATAGCCTTTCCTTAGAAAATCACATCAGGCTCTTTCATACAGCCTGATACTAATACTAACACTTTGTTTATCATTCTTCTTGTTTGAAAAACTGGCAGGTACCAAAAGATCAATTAATTTTTCTCTATCATAAGGACCAGATTTTACTTTTGCTGATGGTTTATCTGTCCAAAGTCTTACAATCAATATTCTTAAAAAGTTATTGGTGGATATTCTGAATGCTGTCACTTTCCTTGTTTATAAAGAGGTAGTTTTGTAAAGTGAAAGACTCATAAAGGAGTACCTTTATATATCTTATGCTATAGAAAACCAGATGTGCCTGTTTTTAGAGGGGAAAAAAAAAACGTTGACAAAAATCCCAACAAAGATCTCCAATGCCTGTGGCCGGTGGCCATCAAACCTTCTGCATTCTTTCTAATGGAGACCATTGTGATTTAATGCTTCTCAATGTTTAATAGAATGATGATTAGGCCAAGTGGCAATTTATATTAAAATAAAAATTTACCATCAGGTATTTTAACCTTAAAATACTGTTATGTGAGAGATTTTCCTCTATGACTAAATTTGACACATGGATAGTTTTAGTATTTATATAGCTACCTAGTTCAATCAATAATGTGCCATTTAAAATATTTATCATTATTGGGGCATCTGGGTAGCTCAGATAAGCAATCAACTCTTAATTTCCACTCAAGTCATGATCACAGGGTCTTGAGATCGAGCCCCGCATCAGGGTCTGCACTGGACACATACACACACACACATACACACGCCAATCTACTCATGTGTGTGCTCTCTCTCTCAAAAAAAATTATCATTACTAAAAATACAATATTTAGTGGTAAAATTTAGGCTTTGATGTAGGATTGACATGGATTAAAATCCTGGGGTTTTGCAAATCTTGATCAAGTAACTCAATTTTTAGAATCTCAATTCAAACTGCATAATACGGGTAAGGATCTCATCATCTCATCTGCAGACATCATAATTTTATCTCCAGCATTTAATACATTCTCTGGTACATGGCTGGCATTTAATAAATATTCATCTATTGAAATAATAAATTTAATAATGGGGATAGCCCTGTATTTTATCTCATAGGGAGGATGTTGAGAGTGACACAGGATTAAGCAGGTAAATATTGAACACAGATCTAGAATATAAACATTAATAATTATTATTAGGGTAAACAGAATTCATCATACTCCTCTGTACCCCTCTGGAGGCTTTTGAAAGTCATAGGGGTGTGAGCAATAATTACATAGGGACAAAACATGTAAACTAAAACTTTACAAGTCAAACCAAGGTAGGTAGTCACCCTACCTCTTGGTGCTTTTAGGTAGTATAGGAGATCCAGAGTAGGGGTGAAGAGGTAATGAGAGATCTTTGAAAATATTTGCCATGAGTACATACATCCTTCCTTTAGGGCATCACCCAACCTTCCCATGGGCAATTCATCTCATAGGCTCTATGGTGTTCTTCCACAATTACTCACTTCCATCTTACTTACACTTTCAATAGTTCCATCTTGTTAAGATTCAGAAGTTCAGATCTCATGCTCCAGAATAAAAAATTCAGGTTCATTTTTTTGGCTTTGCAGTGTACTATTGGTGTGATCTTGAGTAAACTGCTTAACATCACAGAGTCTCAACTTCTTCATAGGTAAAGTGGTCATAATAATACTTCCCATAAAGCATAGCAGTGGGGATTAAATGAGATAATGCATAGAAAATGTTCAAGGGCCCTCTGGGCAAGACAGTGCCTTAGATTGAAGCACTGGTACACTCATTCTCCTTAATTGCTCTAAGCAATTAACAACGACAGGTGGAATACAAAGAGAGAAAAGCAATAAAATATGCTGTGGCTTGAAAATAAGATAAGCATGTCTTGAACCAAAGAGAGAACAAAAACACAAAGTACTAAATGGAGTTGAAACTGCAGGAATGTTGGACTCTGTATCTGAAGGTGGGTAGTGGCTGCCAAGAGCTAGGGGACTAAATGATATGAACAAAAGAGAGGCAGTTAGAGTTAGGTTCATTGCTAGAAGCTAGGGATAGGGCAGCAGGGCATGCTGTATCATTGGTTTTGATGAGTACATGAACCTTGTATTAGATGATGCCGAAGAGATTCATTCTAAAACAAAGTCAAGAAAACAACTGGGTTGGATCATGCTAAAAGGAGATATTACCCTGCTCCAAAGTGTCTCCAACTAGAATGATCAGTGAAGTGAGAAATTCTTGAGAAGGCCACGTAGTTTGTTTTTTTAAGATGTCCTTTGTTGGGAATATAGTTCTAAAACCCTTGTTTGTATTGTTTTGATTTCCTTTATGTTATTACCAGAGGACAATAAATGCTGTGGGATTGTTTTTATTAAAAAAAAAAAACTGCATACCACTATGTGGGATTAAAGCTTTTAACAAGCTGGGAACCTCAGGAAGCAGCAGGACAAAGACAGGGCGTGTGAATGGAGACCAAATCAATATTCCCAGTATCAATGGAGAAGAAGGAGCCTCAAAGTGACATCATGAAGACTGCAGGTCCAGTTGTCTAATGTCAGCCATTGAAGGAGGGAAGGAGAGGGGGAAACAGAGGGAGATAGAGAGGAAGAAATAAAAAAACAAAATGGAACCTAAATCCAAAGCATTATTGGAGATAAAAATAAATGATTACACAAGGAATGATTTCCCCAAAGATATAATAATAACCATTAATTTATATACATCTAACAACATAACCTAAAAATATATAAAGACAAATTTAAACTGAAAACTTTTAACACAGCTCTATTAAAAATGGATAGATCAAGTTAATGGATAGATCAAGAAAAACTTAAGGATAGAGAAGGCTTGCAAACAAAATTATGTTTTATTTAACAGCAATATATTGATTCTGTACCAATGTATTCTTTTAAAGTACAAATGTCCCATTTATAATAACTAGGTCATAAAGAAATATCAACAAACTTAAGAGTTTCACTCTCACACAGACTATGTTCTCTGATGGTAATTAAACTAGAAATCAAGAAGTAAAAGGCAGCTAAGAAGACCACATATTTATAACATTGAAAAATCACTCTTATGTAAATCATGAGCCAAAAGGAAAATTACAGTGAGAGAATTATAAAATATTTAGGGCAGAAAACCAGTGAAAAGGCAACATAAACTAATGGGATATAGATCTTAAAAATACTTAACTATAGAGAACAAACTGATGGTTACCAGAGAGGAGGTGGGTAGGAGGATGGTTGAAACAGGTGATGGAGATTAGGTGGGCACTTATGATGAGCACCAGGTGTTTAGCTTTAACTGTTAACAGTATACCTAAAACTTACATTACACTGTATGTTAGCTAACTGGAATTTAAATGAAAACTTACAAAAACCCCAAAGTTTAAACATATATGCTCAATATCAAAAAAGGCTAAATATAAATGAATTCAGTATTTACACTGAAAACCCAGAAAAATATTTTAGAAAAAACTCCCCACAAAATCAGAAGCAAAAGAATAACAAATGTTATCAAGAAATGAGTAAAATAGAAAACAAAAATACAATAGGAAGGGTTAAAAAAGCCAAATATCGGTTCTCTGAAAAACTGAAAAATCTCTAGGAAGGCTAATAAAAAAATAAAAGAATGCATAAATAAAGAATAACAAAAAGGAGACACCACAAGTATTAAAAATTTAATCTGAGGATTAAGATAATTCTATTACCTTGGCTAGTAACTGAGGTAGGCTTAGACATATGATGACTCCTGGTGGAATGGAAAGGAAAAGGCGAAATTTTGCTCTAATTTTTTTAGGAGAGTTCTCCCCAACCTCTGTCCACTGCCCACCAGGACCTGTTCCCAAACAAGAAACTTCCCCTTTCTGCCTTTGGATGTTGTAGTCTGAAGAAGTGATGCTAGGTGCTGTGGCAGCCCCAGTGGCACGAGGACAAAATTAAGGGAATCAGAGGAGCTAACAAGAATATTGCTGAGCCCCCAGAGTGACCACCCCCAGAACTAACTTTGGATTCTCATCATGTGAGATAAATACATTCCTTACTGTTTAAACTAGATCTTCTAAGAGTATTGTACGAGTTGGAGCCAAAAACATCCTGATGGACACAGCATTCTGAAAGTAGTTTCTTAATTTTATTTTTGAAATGGGAATTTGGTGCAAAATCCACAATTTTTCTTCCCGAACAGAATGAAATAATCTGAAGGGGCTTCTTTCTTCAATAGCAAATGTGCTCTGGGAGCCAGGAATGGAGAGAAGCTGCTCCAAGATGACAGCTGTAGAATCTTCTTAACCCTCTGCCTCCTTCTCATCAAAGTACTGAACAATGAGCAGGATTTACAAGTGATGTCACACAAGATGTCTAAAGAGAAAAGATCAATGGCCCATTCTCCATCTTATTAAGAAGCCAGGACTCTTGGAAAATCCAATCACAGTTCTTGATTACACATTCCCTTCTTTTCCATGGTTCTTTGAATTCCTAAATCAAAGAAGTACATTTCTTCCACAAATTTCCTATTTAGACACATCCTAAAATATTCTTGGGAAACTGAAGAGGTGTAATTCATGCTCTTAAATTTTTCAATTGCTTTACCAGGTAGCTGAACTTAAGCGTTAAAAAAAAATTTCCGACAACAGTCATTACTTGATGAAAAGCACTTTTAGCAGAGGTTTCCAAGCAAAACTAACTTTTAACATAAAAAGATGCCAATGGCATGCTTATTCAGATTTTGGTGAGTGACATGTTCTTGGAAAGTAGTTATATTCTCATTTGAGTTTTCTGTTTCTTGCTTTAAGTACATACAACTTCCTTGTTTTTTATAACAGTACTTGAAATTGTAGTCATAGATTCTTAGGATTTTTATCCTGCAATGTGTTTAGACACACAGAATATGGGATCTATAATGCCCTGTTATTCCCACTCACTGGTAAAATATAATGTATTGCTGGTTCTTCTCTTAGTGGAGGAGCATGGTATGGAAGACTGTACTTTTTTTCCCCTCTTGTCTCTCCCTCATTTGCTAGGAAAACAACCCCATGGTCCCCTCAGATTGCTGACATTTGGTTAAGGCAGCGTGAAACAGATGAATTTTCCTATCTCCTGACAGAAATAGAAACTACATACAAGATTTTCTTTAAAAAACAGAACAGAGTGACTATAATAGAGCCTAGACTAGAAGTCAGGACTCTGGAGTCTAATTGTTCAGTCGTAGACTTCTGAGATACTGGGGGAAAAAGAATCACTCAAGAACCTCCTGGCACCTCTCTGGGCTGCACCTATAAATGGTAATTATGCTTTTCTATTATAGAACTCTCTAACATCTATTGTGATACATAACTATCTCAAAGGAGTAGTTGACAGCTTAGTTAATGCATGGAGTATAAATCACTTTGAGCTTCCGACAGGAATGTAAAATGTACATTAAATTACAAATCTAGTGGTACAGGAAGGGAAAAAGAAACCATGAATCATGAACAAGGCATGAACAGATGCCTTAAGATAGGGGTTTTATGGAATAAATGCAATTGCAACCTATAGTTGGAAAAGGAAAGTGATGCAACTGATGGAATGGGTTAATTCTAAGGCAGAACTGAGGAGACAGAGATGTCAGATTTCTGCCACAGATTTGCAGAAGGGCAGTGGTGTGGGCCCCAGAAACTCTGACACAGACCATAAGGTACGAAATGGTCTAGCCACTGCCCATTTATCTGTTACTAGATTCATTCCATTAATGATCCAATTCTTCATGCTTTCCTCTATCTATGTCCTTTGCCCATGGGGTTTTAAGCAACTCCCATCAAGAATTGGAAGTTTATTTATGGTATCTAGAGTCTGAGATGGGTCATGTGACTTGCTTTGGCTAATGGGATATCAGCAGTTGTGATGCAAACAGATGCCTTAAAAATGCTTGCTTGTTTTTAGTTTTGTTCTTGCTTTTCTGTGACTGTGAGGACATGCCCCAGCAAGGATGCTGAAGGATGAGACACGTGTGAGGTGTCCCAGACAAATTTAAACTAGAATAACCAGCAAGAGTACAATGTAAATCACTGATTCGGCTCAGGAGCAAAATAAATGCCTCTTATTTTATGCCACTGAGTTTTGAGATGATTTGTTATACAGTATTCTTGTGGCAGCTGATTGGGTAAAATCAGCAACACTCTTCCTATCTCTCTGTACTTCAGCAACATTAGACATACCTATTTAAGAGAATGTCCCAGCATGGGATCTTTGCATCACAGTTCCCTCTCTACCTGGATTGGCCTCCTGTGCTTCTCTCTCCAGTCCTTTACCTTAGTCAGTTGCTTAGTTGAGTATATTCATTCATCATTTCTAAGCTCAAAAGCTTTTCCTTCTATCCTGGGGTAAGTAAAGTTTCTTTACAGTATATTCACGTTACTTTATACTGCAGCACTTTCTACTGATACGTCTCCTGCGAATCATTACATTCTAATTTTTGTGATATTGATAAGTCTGTCACCTACACAGGATTGCAAAGTCCATGAGTTTACCTGGTTCTCCAATGTACACTAACGCAGTGGACAATACCAAATATAGTCACTTGCACTAGTTTTTATTGAATAAAGACAGAAGTGTAGCAGATGCATCTATCCTCACCTTCTGTGGGTGGTGACAGTTAACAACTTACATCTATATCCTTCTCTAGAGGCATGGCCTTATGTGACAGTTGGTTCACTCAGACAAACCTTAGAAATTACCCAAACTAGACTTCTCCACCAAGGGAAGCCAGTAACCAATGACTGGCTAATGCAGGTATTGAATAGTCCAGCCTGCTCCTTTCTGGGTAAGACAACCTCTGTGGTATAATTCATGCTCTAGAGCTCCCATGGAACCATGCTGAGCTAAACCTCTCCTGAAATCATCTTTGTCTAGTGGGTTCCTTTGTACTACGCTATTCTTCTCAGCCCCTTATGCTTCTCTGGAAAACCTGACCTCAATAAATCACTTGCAAAAGAATCTTTGTGTCGAGTTCTGTTGCCAGTGAAACTCAATCAAAGACATGAGTTCAAAGAGTTCAAATTGAACATTTCTTGCTCAGCCAAGAAGGAAAACTAAGTTAGAACTCTGAAATATCATCCACTGGGATAAATCTTTGGATTGCACCAAGTAAGAGCTCATTTTTTCTCAAAGGGTCTAGAAATTCACCGATATCTAATTAATGTTAGGGTACACTAGAGTCTCCATTGTCATTAATACTCATTCCTTCAATACAAGATTTTATTGAGTAATTAAATGTGGGAGCATATATAAAGCTTTCTCCTTCCTGGAAATGTGTATTCCCATTACTGTGCCATTATATAATAATACATTTCTCAAGAGACCAGGTAGAGAGCATGCTGCATATCTGACTAATAGTATTTTTGGTTTCACTTCTATTATGTGGGTTGCTAGTTTCAAAAGATAATTAAAAGAGAGATGCTGGTGGCTACAAAAATGCCTGTGATACAATGTTAAAAGAAAAATGGGGGCACCTGGGGGGCTCAGTGGTTGAGTGTCTGCCTTTGGCTCAGGCCATAATCCTGGGGCACTGGAATGGAGTCCCACATCAGACTCCTTGCAGGGAGCCTGCTTCTTCTTCTGCCTATGTTTCTGCCTTTCTCTCTCTTCTCTCTGTGTCTCTCATGAATAAATAAAATCTTAAAAAAAAAGGAAAAATGATACAAAACTATGCATAGTAAAATCCTAAACAGTACAACAAATCTGTCTCTCTCTGTATGCATTGAAAAATGAAGGAAAGGAAGCATACCAAGATTTGAATATTAGCAGTAATGAAAGACTTTAATTTTTAAAAAGATTTGTTCATTTATTTTGGGGGCAGGGAAGGGACATAGAGAATCTTTAGGGAGACTCACTGTTGAACGTGGAGTCCCAACACAGGGCTCCATCTCACAACCCCTGAGATCATGATCTATGCTGAAACCAAGAGTCAGACGCTTAACTGACTAAGCCACCCAGGAGTCCCTAAAATATTTAAATTTTTTATTTTTTTTACATTTTCTTAAATGTCTATTTTTTAAAAGATTTTATTTATTTATTCATGAGAGACACACAGAGAGATAGAGGTAGAGACACAAGCAGAGGGAGAAGCAGAGGGAGCCCGACTTGGGACTCGATCCCGGGACTCCAGGATCATGCCCTGGGCCGAAGGCAGGCGCTAAACCACTGAGCCATCCAGGGATCCCCTTAAATGTCTAATTTTTAACACAAAGCACGACTGAAATTTATTTTAGTGGTTAAAAATAAGTAACTTAGCAAAAAATTAGAGAACTAGGGCATTTTTTCTTCCCCTAAATGAACTCAGTTGAAATGGTTAAGAAATGGTTTCCCATCTTCCACTGATGGGAAAATGGAGTAGATAGATGCACTTTTCTCTTTTTCTCCCAGTAATTACAACTATAAATCTTGCACATTATGTATTAAACAAACATAAGATGACTCTTACAGGTGAAGAAGAAAAAGAAACAAAGAAGAAAAAGCAATGCGTTTCCTGTTTTTTGTTTTTGTTTTTGTTTTTTTTACCCCACATATTCCAGACTTGGAGCTGGCAAAGCCAGCAATGTGGAAAAGCCTCAACAGAAGCCTGTTCTTTCTAGACAAAGGATAAGAACAAGAATAGCCTATTAAGTCAGAAAACACTCAGACTGCCACTTCTCTACTTTGGCCAAACACTGCAGATAACCTGTGGCCCACCCCTAGCCAAGCCAGCAAATGATGAGCAGGGAGTCTAAAATGAATTCCACCTTCACCAGGCTGTAAGGAAGCATCTCACCCTCCTGTGTCCAGGCAAAGTGCCTAGCTATTATTACAGCTGCAGCTAACCCAGGAAGACTCAGAGTTATGCAGAGAAACGTTTAAGACACTCAAATATTCAATACATTTGTGTGAAATATGGCGTTTTGTGCACTATTATGTGTAAGAAATGTTAAGGTGAACAAGTTAGCATCATGTTTCCAATCTAACACGTGTGAGTCAACGCTTGATAAAGACAAGATTTTAAATTGAAAACTTACTAAGTACACAAACCATATCAGTACGTTTAAGATAATTTAAGAATGACTATTTTTAACTTTATTCAATTTATGGAAATTACTTAAGTGCTTAGGATGGCCTGTCATAAAATGGAGAATGCTCAAAACTAAAATAAAATGTATTAAATTTGTACAGTTTGAATGTTTAAAAGAATCTTACTCAGTTTAAAAACAGATTGAAGCATGAATCAAAGGCCCATTAAAAGTGATTTGTTAAACTGGATGGATTTATAAATAGAATAAGAAGATCTATAACTTTAGGAAGTAGGCTTTAAAATTTATAACTCAATCAATTATTAACTTTCATATCAATTTAAATCTTTAAAAAATCTTTTGAATCCATGAAATCTTCCCCTAAAGACATAACATCCCTCACATTGACATAAACATTACAAGAACACGTGGTATGCTTATCATCTATGGGAAATTCTTGCCAGGTTTTTCTAGTGTTTCATTTTCCAGCACGTTCTAAAAATCCTGTCAAGTTCCAAGGCACAGTTCTAAGGACATCTGGATTATCCACTCCTTCAGTAGAGGGTCCCTCTTTATTAATTCTGCCTTCTCCCAGCAGCTGCCATCTTGCCAGGGAAGAACAGATGTTAGATAAACATTTGTCTGAATTAAATTTAATTAGCTACATTTTTCAAGCTCTATTTTAAAATGGCGTATGCTGGGACAGTGATCCTGAAGAGGTTTTGTGTTCATGGCACACTTTCAAGTACTAGAATTTTAGATTCAGGATGAAAAGCCTCAGAAGAACCTGAAACCCACCAGCCATATTTACAACGTGAACACCAGGGATGACAACACCGAGCAGCATTTGGTCCCATCCAGCACTCTGTTGCAGTTTGGGAAGAATTGTGATGTCCTTGAACATGCTTTTTTATACACACAGGAGGAAAAAAGCTCTACCCTGTTTTTAAACGAGTCATATTTCTGAGGTCCTGGCTGGTCCTTATATTACTTTTTTTTGACAGTCATAAATTACATCTTAACAGAGGCAAGTATGGTTGACCCCGAACAACACAGGCATTAGGGACAGTGTTTTATTAATAAAAAAATCCAAGAGGGATGAAGAGGGAACCCAAGCAGTTCAAACCCATGTTGTTCAAGGGTCAATTATCCAGTTGTACATATCAAAATATAATCACTCATTTCTCCACGAATGAACACAAATGCTGAATAACTTCTTACAATCAAGTCAATATGTTTTAAAACATGCAATTTAGGCCTTAGTGGATTGTTTAGGAGCTGGTCCTTTTTAAAGACTGAAGAAATCTGCTTTACACCAGATAACCTCTCATTTAATGAAGGTGACTAGGTATTTTATAATAGAATAAGCTCTTTTTCCTGAGTTCTCATTTTAACTTGGGAAGAATGCTGAATTATTTTCCCCATTCCATCTCTCTCAACATTTTTATCCTGAGAGCCCATGTTAAAAATCATCTTTGTGAAGGAATCTTCATGCAAGGTGCTTGCAGGTCATGAAGACTCTAAGAAACAGATTAAAATCTCATTCAGGCTTGTCACATTTAGGTTCTGCTTCTTCCTAAACAGCAAGGTTTAGCCCCACTAAATGCCTTGACATAGGTCCACATACTCCTTGGCATTCATTGACAGAACACTATGTGGCATAATTTCAAATATTAGAATTTTAGACACCACACTTCAAAGATTTAAGGGGCTTCAAACAACATGCAATACACACCGTTAATACATCATGACTCATACTGTAGCAAAAAACAATTTGTGTATTGAACAAAGTTGGGGGGCATATCCATGAAACATGTACTCGTTGAGAATCACTAATTATTCCAATCCCTATTGGAATATTCTAATCCAGGCCTATAACTAAAATCAGCATTTATTCTGAAACACTACAACATAAAGTTAATGAAGAGACTTTTAAATGTTATTTAAATAGACCATTTTCGAAACCAATTTTTACTTACAGTCTGTATTGACCATATTTTCTTTTCTTTCATAATGTAATATATATGCTCCCTGAAGAGAAAGTTATTTAAAAGAACAGTATAACTTACATAAGTTTGCACTCTTATAGAAGATTTGCATTGCAAATTAATCCAAGATCCCTAACTAGAGACTGAATAAATTAATTTATATCCTTTCAGTTGAATACATTCATCTACTAAGCAAACTCTTCTCCATTTGCACTTTAGGTAGTAATTTTCTCTTGGCAACTTCATTTTTATTATACCAATAACCCATATTTACTACAATAAATTCATAAATACAATTAAATAAGCATTTCTCAATCTTAGCATTATTGATTTTGGGCTGAATACGTTTTTTGTTGTGGAGGGCTGTCCTGTGAGGCTGTTTTGCTGCATCCTTGATGCTATTGGAAGTGACTGGCATTCTCCCAGTTGTAACAGACAAAAATGTCTTCAGATATTGCCAGATGTCTTGAGGGGGAGGAGGAGCAAAACTGCCCCCGGCTGAGAACCATTAAGTTAAATAAAAAAAAAAAAACCCCACAAAAAAACAAGACACCTATTTTTCTAGCAAACGTAGTTTATATCCTTATGATCAGCTTTATATATAAATATATATATTTATATAAACTTTATATATACATGTATATATATATATACACACACACACAGATTGAGAGAGAGAGAGAGAGAGAGAGAGAGAGAGAGGAGAGATACATGTATAATGGATAAATTGTTAAAAAATGATCATATATAATGTTTTGTTACTGTTCCTCTGCAGCATAAACTATGAACACTATTCCACAAACAAGCCTGTCTACTTCATCATTCTTAATGGCTACGTAGCATTCCATTGCTTAGATAGAATATAATTTATTTGTTCAATTCACTACTTTCACATACTGAAGTTATACCCCAGTCTTTCTCTCTCACAGACAATAATATGATGAAAGTGCTTATTTCACTGGTTAAGATATTCTTGGGTAACACTTTCTTTCCCTAAGAATTTTAAAGGTTTTTGTGTTTCACTGTCTTCTGATACTAAAGAAGAGGCTGGAGAGAAATATAAGTCCAATATGTTTTCCTTGTGTATTTTCTTCTTTGTGCGATCAGATGGGAAGGATTCTCCTTTTATCCTCAAATTGGGAATTTCTGTCTTTAAAATATCAATTTTTGTTATTGATGCTTGCTGAAAAACAGTGGTCTTTTTCAGTATTTAGGCACAATTACACACTCTTTCCAATAAGATTTTCTCCTATTGTATTTTTAGCATGACTCATTTTCAGTTGTGGGTTTTCAGTTGTAGGGCTATCCAAGAGACCTGGATCATCCTTATGTTGGATTATCCCTAACAGTTTCTCGTAGTAGCTTTTATTTCTTCATTCCTCCCTGCATTCATTGTGAATCATACAATCTTTCATTTTACGTGTTTCAGTTTGTTTTTCAATTTGGTACCTTCTTTTTTATTGTTTTGATATTTTCATTTTAGTTACACCAATAATCCACTCTTACTATGGTATATTAACAAATGCAGTTAAATCAGGTTTTTCGGCCTTGACATTATTGACATTTGGGGCTGGAAAATTCTTCCCTATAGGGGTAGGGGTCTCCTGTGCATTGCAAGATATTTAAAATTCATTGGTCCTTGTGATTTATTAGTTCTTGAATATTGTGCTGGTCCTCAATTGGTTTTTCTCAGCTGTCTTTTCTTCCTCTAAGTCAGTCTGAGCATATTTGTGTTTATTAACTGAATTAATATTCTTCTCACATTCTTCTACACCATGAAGGTCTTCCAGGGATTTTTTTTTCTATTTCTTTAATATACACTTTTCCAAAAAAAAAAAAAAAAGATTATTTGTATGTGTGGTGCTCTTGTCCCTCTATCCCTGTTCCTCTCTCTCCTTTACCATGTGGCAAAGACATCCTGCTTTCTTTTAATCTTGCTCATGATTAACAAAAATCACTACATCTCTCTACTCTTTGTTCTTAAGTTGCAGGTGCAAATTCTCTTTGATTCTCAGTCCACCTTATCAGAGAGCAGTTGTCTACCATTCTGAGGGCTGGGAAGTGATGTTCCAACTCCTTTCCTAAGTCTATGTGCCAGTGGTAGGAATGCTGGGGATGGGTGGTGATGTGTGTACCATAACCAGGCCTATCTGCAGTCTTGGTTAGAAGAATTATGGCATGCTGTCTCCTCTGTGACTTTGTTACGCATTCCAGGACACGGTTACCTTGAGCTAGTTGGGAGTGTATGCTGTCATCACAATGGTGGTGAGGAGAGAGACCCTTTCGCGTGAGATCATTTCTGCTTTCAACACAGAGCTTCTAGCTTGTGCTTCAGTCAGACAGATCAGTGCAGGTGTTCTCTCTTCCTGTTTCACCTGAGGCCATCCAGCAGAGGTGCAACTATGAACATTTTTAAGTCTGTTAATCTGTACCAAAACTTTGCCCTCCAGAAAAGTTTTACCAATTCCTTAGCGATTGCCAAACTAAAGAGAAATATCTATTCCCCTATGTTCTTGCCAATCTTGCTTATTAGAATGCTTATTGATAACACAACTGGGTTTTTTGTAAAAATTAAAAATAAAACTATGGAAAGATATAGTTTAATGCATTTCAATGCATTCAAATATCTTTAAAAATGTTTTTGAAATCCACAGGAAATATTCTGAAAGTTTATAAATATCAATGTGTTCACACAAACTGTGTAACACTGTAAACCACAGAAAGCTAGAGTTCTTTCTTAAAGTGTATGCCTATGAAAGGCATCTTTCAAAGGCAATCTTTAAAGCAAATATATAAAGCTAGGGGTTATTTAAAAAAGAAAAATTAAATATTCCAAGACTTAGTTTCTTAGGTGGGAAATAATGACTTTTTTTATAGACAGAGGTTCAGATTATTTTCAAAACTAATAGATTTTTCATTGAAATCCAGAAAGGAAGGTTACTACTAGTCTTTCCATGAGCACATATAAAAAAAAAAAAAAATGAGCACCAACTGGTAGAGTCATCTGACTATAATCATGAGATAATAGATACCAAGAGCTGGAAACAAAACCGAACCTATGCTTTTATTAACACATGAAATCCTAATACAAAGTCTTCCATCTATCTATCCATCATCTATCTAAAATGATTAGAGACATAGTTCATATACTGTAAAATTCACCCTTTAAAAGTATATAGTTCAGTGGTATTTAGGATGGATATTCAAAAAGTTTTGCAACCATCACCGCCATCTAATTTCACCCCAAAAGAGAACCCTAAACCCCTCAGCAGTCACTCCTCACTCTCCTCTCCCCTCCACTCCTGGAAACTACAATCTACACACTGTCTCTATAGATTGATTTATTACCAGCATTTCCTGCAATGAAATCATACAGTATGTAGCCTTTGTGACAGGATTCCTTCATCTAGGAATGCTTTCAAAATTCACCCATACTGTACCATTTCTGCGCTTCATTCCTTTTAATGGCTGAGTAGTATTCCCTTGTATGGATATACCCTATGTTATTTATCCACTTTTCAGTTGGTAGACATCTGGATTATTTCCACTTTCTGGAAGAGTTTTCTGCAATTTAAAAAAATTTCAATGAAGTACAATTTAGTCTTTGTTGTAATATGTGCTTTTTAATACAAGGTCTTTAAAAAACTCACCCCCCCCCCTTTTTTTCTTGCTCAGGGCAAATAATTATAAGGATTTGGAGCACACAAATATCCAGCACTAAAAGAAAATGGAAAACAAACTCCAAGTAAGAATCTTCAAAACTTTCCATTTGTCCTAGGCTCTGAGCTCAGAATAGATCTCTTGATTGCTACATTAATGACTTGACTTCATTTCTTTCTCCCTGAGCTGTAAGAAGAGTTAGATAAAGGAGCTCCCAGTTAAAACATCATGTCTCCATGTACTCCCTCTGTACATATAAGGGAGGAACAAGAAAAAAAAAAGACTATTTTTTCCATAGTTGGCATATGAAATCTAATTAATTTTGGACTTATTAAGTTTGACATAAGGTGCCTAAGAATTGCAACTGGCCTATTTCAAATGTCAAAATATGAGACAAGATTTCTGGGCCTAATGTTCTCCAGAAGAAAGGTGATATCGCTAACTAAATTTCCTATTGCTGTGATAATACTGTCTCCAGCCTTCATCTCTCCTGCCTTTTGTCTTATTGGGCGATCATGGTTTTGTATATTGGGGGAGGCAATGAATTAATGAAAAGGGACTTGGAACTAGTTCCCTAGAAAATAGCTCTTGCCTTATGTACTGCGTGACACCTGGAAGGTGCCATTCCCATTGTAGTCCATACAACTTGTCCAATTGCATAAGATATCTTTGAGTTTTTAAATTTTGTTTTTCAAAATATGGGGTACACTAAGAAGAAAACTGATTCAAGAACCTAGTTTGCTCAATGTCTTTGCCTCAAACATTCTTTCAAATTATCTGTGATTATAAGCAGCACAACTATTCTGAACTGGGGTCCTTATGGGTTTAAAACCAAGAGCAGTGGCTTTGGATTCAGAAGATCAGAATTTCAATCCTGATCAGTCACATACCACTTGTATGGTCTCAGTCACGTTCTTACCTTCCCTGGGAGACAATGTTCTCATCTGTAAAACAAGAATGCTAGACTCACAGTGTTGCTAAGGGGATTAATGAAGGCAGCACAGGGAAAGTTCCTGGCAGACAGTCAGCACTGAATCAGCATGAGGTTCTCTGATGTGAAAGTGATGCGTTCTAAAACTCATTAGATTTAGATTGTAAAGCTGTGCTGTCCAATATAGTAGCTACCGACAACATGTGGCCATGAATTAACTGAAATTAAGACTTCAACAAAATTCAGAGTTCAAAAGTATCATGTGGCTACAGCTACATATTGGCCAGCATCAATACTTATCATCGCCATCACTGAAGAAAGTTCTATCGGGCAGTAATGCCAGAGAAGTGATAAGATCACCAGAATTCCAGAAGCCTGAATTTTTGCCACTATGTAACTTTAGCAGAACAATTTTTATCTGATTATGTTACTATTTCCTCAATGGTGAAATGGAATTAATGCCTCTGCAGCAGCTGTGGGCATCAGGTGCACCGAAATCACTTTTCTCTTGCTTTCTTATCATCCCAGGACCTCAAGATTAAATTATGCACAATAGTCTCTAGCAAGGATCACTTTGAGGATGACTCAAGAGGTAAACTCTTTGGGAGTTCGATATTCATAGCCATGATTTGATATTATTCCAACACACCTGTAAGTAATTAAGAATAGCATATGTTCAATAGCACACCAAGCTACCTGCAGGCAATTTTGGTGGCGATGAGAAGGCACAAATTAACATAATGGAGTAAGTTTTCATTGGTAAATGGCCTTTTGTACACTGCTAAGTTCTTCCAAGGTTTAAAATGGAAAGATTGGAGATCCTATTTCCTACTTACTCACTGGTTTCACTTTAATGTCTAAATCTGTCTTTCCCTGGCTTGGAAGTAGTAATGTGTTGCTGTCATTTTTGGAGTAATACTGTATTTTTAAAATTTATCTATATAGATAGAATTTATCTGTATTTTTCTATAAAAAAACAAGTAATAAGTATTTTAGGGTCATAAAGTCTCTATCACAACCAGTTAACCTCTGCTGTTGCAGCATGAAAGCAGCCATTAATAGGAGCATAAATAGGCATGGTTGTGCTCCCAATAAAACTTTATTTACTAAAATAACCCCTCAGGTCTTAACTTGCCAACTCCAGATCTAGAAGAATATGTAAGAACATATTCTTCCTTGCTCTTCCCCACACTTTTTTTTTTTTTTAAAAACAAATACTACATGTTTTTCATTTATTTTAATTTTTTGAACATAGATTGCATCCTACAAATGATTACAGGCTTTTACATGTTTAATTTAGAAATGCTAAAACATAATTTTTCTTCTCAGTTTTATTAAGACCTTGAATAAAAAACCAATATAATTCTTTAGGATAATATCCTCCCCTCAGACAGCAAATTGAGAGAGATGTATATAGTATATAAATCACAAAAGAACTAATTAAAAATGATTCACAGATCTAGTCAGATCCTTTAAAGTTTCCTGGTTATTTTACTAATGTATGGATTGAATTAAAACTTAAATACAAAACCAAAATTGAGCTAAGTGCCATAATGTTGTTATTTCTTAGATGGACATTACTGTTCAACTTAGATTAAATATTTAGATGACTCAAGTAACATCTATACAAAAAAACCTAGAAACTTGTATGCCTAGGTAAAAATGTACTTCAAAGAACCAGTAAGAACTTAATAAAATAGAACCATGAAATTCTAGAGTTGGAAGCATCTTTATGGAGTAATTTTTTCAGCCTCATTGCTTCATGGTTGATGAATGTGGTTGTCATCTCTTATTTTTCCTTCCCTGAAAATATTGTACTTATACATCTCCAGTTTTCCTTATGGAACTACTCCTCCTTCCCTCACACTCAGCTCTGGTAGTTTGGGTCAGGGTGGTCTCAAGTCCCAGGCCAAATCTCTGAACACAACCTCATCAGAGCCCTATGAACTCCTGGCCAGAAAGACTGATTCAGGGACTGTTTCCTGGCCAAAAATAGTCGGTCATCTTAATCCTGCTATGTTCCTTACAATTACCAGGAGAGAGTAGCTTCCCTCCTTCGTTCCTCTTCCCTCCCTTTTTTCTTTTTCTTTTCTTTACTTTTTCTCTTTTCTTTTCTTTCTTTCTTTCTTTTTCTTTCTTCTTTCTTCCTTTTTCTTTCTTTCTCTTTCTTTTTCTTCTTTCTTTCTCTTTCTTTCTTTCTTTCTTTCTTTCTTTCTTTCTTTCTTTCTTTCTTTCTTTCCTTTCTTTCTTTCTTTCTCTTTCTTTCTTTTTCCTTTCCTTTCCTTTCCTTCTTCTTTTCTTTTTTCATTCTTTTCTTTTCTCCTTCCCCCTCCCTTCCTTCTTTTCATTTTCTTTCTCATCCCCTCTCTCTTTCTCTTTCAGGGATGCTAAACTTGAAAAATATATACCAGGGCATGAACAGCTGCCATTTTGTCAGCTTGTGGAAATGGGCTGAGAATGAAGCCAACATCAGACAAGCTGCTCTGAAATGCTAAGTCCAAGTTCTGAGGTTTTGAGTCTCTGGATCCAACCTTAACTGTAACCAGAACCTCCGTCTTTTATAATCACAAGATCAAAACAGTTCTCCCCCATTTTTCTTAAGCCTGAGTTAGGTTTTTGTCATTACAAGAGTCTAGACGAATATCATAGGTTAATCAATTCAAAAGAAGTGAATGTTGGTTAAGTGGGAGGGTCAGGACTTTCATCTCTAAATCTGATGCTTGTTTCAGGAGAATGATGCATAGACTAGCAAATCATTAAAATCTCATGTGCAAAGCAGTCCAAGTCAAAAGTGTATACTACTCTGTAAGCTTCTTGCATACTAAGTACTATGTTTAGACTGTCACCTCCTTTCATGATATTCTTGCTTAGAACAGGGCCAAGTTTAAAAAAATACTGATCTGATTTAAAGGAAATTACTGTTCATACTTATATACAGTACAGGAAACAGACTTAAAGGGGATCTGGAAGGTCAGAAATATAGGGAATGCTGGTACAGGTAACGTATGGAGGACTTCAGATCCACCAACTCCAATTGTCCCCAATTCTACCCCGTGTCATCAGTCATAATTTTTGGGTCAACACACATGTACCAGTGATTCATTCTACAAATACTTATGGAAACTATGCTGTTGCTCAGCACCAAGATACCATGTGAGCAACATAAACTCAGACACTTGGATCTTCCAAGAGATGAAAAAAAAAAAACACCTCAATTCTGACAAATAACTGTGCATTTGGAAATAAAGGGCTGTTTGCTTGTTATTAACCCTTTATTTTATTAAGATCTTACTTATTTATTCATGAGAGACACAGAGAGAGGCAGAGACATAGGCAAGGAGAGAAGCAGGTTCCCCTTGGGGAGCCCAATGCGGGACTCGATCTCAGGACTCCACGGTCTCGACTGGAGCCAAAAGCAGATGCTCAACCAATGAGCCACCCAGGTGCCTGTATTAACCCTTTTAGAAAATAATCACATGGGTGACATGATTCCTTTACCTACTCCTCCTAAGTCTTCATTAGACAACAGTATAAATAGCTATGTGAACATAGGCTTTTACAAAGGGCCTGATTTTTGTCTAATTGACAATGTATGTATTTCTTTTACCATACTAATTGGTTATCAAGTGATCAAGAACCAAATAACATCTAAAAAGACACTGTTAATATTTTTCATTCATTGCATAACGATTAAAAAAGGACATAGACTGATCAAATGTTTTTTTTTCTCCACAGCAAATATGAAGCTAGAAAAAATGACTTCTTAACTGTTGTCCATATGTGAAATTTATGAGAACAGTGTAAACTGATAACAACAACAAAAAAAACAACAAATAGAAAAGTCTGGTCTGCTAAACATTTGTACACTAGGAGAAAAACCTTTAATGCTGGCAGATGAGCCTCACTAAATAGGATAAGTTTACACATATGCATTTCCTTTAGCATTGCACAGACTGAAGTCACATTTTAACCTGTTAGACATCTGTGACACTTACCTGGATTTCTGGTTTACATAAAAATGTTATTCTTTCATTGCATAATCTGCTAACAGAAATGGCTGTTGACAAAGTTAAATGGAACTAAAATAATCCCAGAATAACTCAAAATCTCCAATTTTGGAGTCACGCCTAAGAGTAAAAGAGAAATTGTCTGAGGAATGAAATTGACCAAAATGAGAAATACACAAACCTTAGAGCTTACAAAACAGAGGATTTTATTTAAATTTGTGTACAGATAAAAATTTACCCAAATTTAAACACAGACATAATTCAAATTCTTTCCCACCACAAAAATGGATATTATGAGAAAAAGACACATTTTTCCCAGCTGGTAGATTCTGGAGGCAACAGGGAGGGGAAGAAAAGATACTGATACAACATAATTTGATCTTCAGCACTGTTTCATCTTGAAATGACTTAATTATGGAGATTTCCATAAGAATCAGCATTCTTTGGTTTTGACTTTGAAATAGAATCTTCTCTGACAAAATCACAAATAAGGCTTCTGGCTTTATTTTTAGTGTGAGGTAAACAGTATATTCAATATTAAGGCAAATGGTAGAATGCACGTGTGGGATATTAATGTGCGTTTTCCACTATAAAATAATATGTTTTGGAACATTCATGGATTTTCTAAGCGTGCTGGAATTAGAACTTGTAAAAGCTGTTGCAGTGTGCAATAGTTTTGAATGTCTTAGCTGTGCCTTTTTGATAATCTGCTAAACGTAATCTTTTTTGAGTTTTTTACAGTATATGATTCTTTTAAGATTAAAAATTGTTGTAAAATCGTTGTAAATGAACCAGAGTCTGATCTCAAATTCCATATATACACACTCTGTTTGGCCAAAGAGACTGCTCCCCTAAAGTTGGCAAAACAATGCCTAAGAGCAGGCTTACCATGATGGAAAAGTATGAGAACAGACATTAATAAAGACTCTACTATGTGAAATCAGATTATTTAGGCTATCTAGCTGTCTTATTCAAGAAGATGCAGATTTAAGATCTTTCATACAGTGATTCATACCCTGGCTCATCCCCTCTCCCTTTTTTCCCAATGGGATAACCATTTCCTTCACAGTGATGAGAGAAACATTCCTTTTTTATGGCAAAATGGACTTCTTCCTCTACGGTGTCAGGACAAAGCTGTCATTTCTTAGCCACGCTGGCCACAGACTTCTTGGCTGCATCCTCCAGGTCGACGGCCGAAGTAATGGGGAGTCTGCTGTTACTGAGAATGTTCCGGGCCTCGTGGACATTGGTTCCTAGAGGGTAGGGATGGGGTGAGGATGGACAGTCACTGAAAATGAAACAGGAGGTGGTGCCCTGGGTGGAGAGTTTCATATGATCTGCAATGTCCAGGTCTCATAAACACAATTTAATTACAACTCAGTTTCAGCTTTTTATCTGGATTTGGATAATTAGATATATTTAGATGACAAATTCACTTTCTTTTTCTTTTTTTCACCTCGAATGTCTGGCATTATAAAGATGCTACCTATATTTTTTCTGGCACTTCAAAAATGCAAACAACAGTGTTCTTATAAGACTCTGAACAAAGAAAGATTAGCAACTACTTGGCCAACTGGTTTGAAAGAGGAAAATCCTCTGAAATGCTTAAATAATCTGAATACAGAATCTAAAGAAAAAACTATGTATAAAACATGTGCCAGAGAATGACAAATTGTTGTGATGTGATGGTATAGAATACTGACAGTAACACATGGAGATGCACAGACTAACTAATCTCTAGCTTTTCACCAGGAAATGAATTAAATATAAGTTTTAATCAATGTCATTGACAGGGAAGATTATGTGGCAAGATTTCTATCAAGTGGTGGTCTGACTAGAAACCAAGATGAAAGATAGGAATTGGCTGAGACTAAAAGACATTTTATTTTTTAACTGATAAAAGCTGAAATTTCTCCTGACAATCCACAGTCAAGTGGATTTCATGTGGTTCTGGCCCATGCCAGAAGTCATTCATCTTAAAGACTTATTGAAACTAAGGGTCTGAGTTGTGTCCTAAAGTTCTGTGAACCTGCCTGCCTATGGCCACAAATCCACTGCTTTGGAAACACTGATAGTATTCTACACGTCTGTTTTTGCTTCCTCCCCACTCTGTATGAC
This sequence comes from Canis lupus dingo, assembly GCF_003254725.2. Classification (NCBI taxonomy): domain Eukaryota; kingdom Metazoa; phylum Chordata; class Mammalia; order Carnivora; family Canidae; genus Canis; species Canis lupus. The sequence continues at coordinate 24,366,661 of NC_064262.1, read as the reverse complement.
AGAAAGGGCAGAGGACCTGAAAAGAGCACTGCAGCCTCTGAGGATACATCTTGGTGTCCTACTCCTACTGGATTTACAGCATTTGATGGCCAAGCTACCCCACCCAAAGGTGTGCTTCTGCAACTGACTGCTTAGCATGCAAACTGCTTTTCTGTTCTTTTAGAGCAAACAAGCCTGTAGGAGAAATGTGATAAAATTTAAGAGTCTAATGAAATATCTCATCTTACATCATTTCCTGTGATTCTATCTAGTTAGCAAGACAGAGCCTATTTATAAACAAAGACCTTGAAATATAGGCCTTGGAGGACCTATGAGTACAAATATAAAGGAGGCACTCAGTCAGCAGGTTTCATACAAAAAGGCAAAGGTGGAATTAAAGAGGAACAGCTGTGCTAACAAGGTGACGCAGCGTTGATTCTCCTGGGACCCTGGAGCCATCACACTGGTGGGGAAGGGGACATTTGGCACAGTGTCTTTAGTTCAGGGTTTACTCACTGCTGTTTTCCATAGCAATCTGCAGAACGGCCTCTGTAAAGCAACTTAAAAGGGAGGGAAGTTGTTACCTAAAATCCCCAGCTTCCTCATCCTGGCTCTCATCTCATGTATTAGTTGGATAGTTTGGGGTAAATCATTTAACATCTTTTAGCCTCAACTTCTTTATCTTCAGACATGACATGATGATTATCTGCCTCATACCTAATACTCCGTAAGCACTTACATATGCCAGATGTAATGCTAAGTGACTTACAAGCAGCATATGAAATCTTTATGACGACAGTGACTAGATCTTACTGTCCCCATCTCACAGATGAGACAACAGAGGCATGGAGAGCTTAAATCACTTTTCCATAGTCACAGATTGTAAGCGGCAGACAGGAACTTGAACAATGTTCTAATTATACAACCCTAAGTGTTCCCAAGATATGCCAATCTGTTACCCTGTCTATACAATGAGAATAAGGGGGTGCCTGGGTGGGCCAGCTGTCTAAGGGTTCAACTCTTGATTTCAGCTCAGGTCATGATATCAGGGTCATGAAATCAAGTCCTGCGTCAGGCTTTGTGCTGGGCATGGAGCCTACTCTGCCCCCTTGCCTTGCCTCTCCTTTAATATGAGAATAATAATGCTGATAGCATAAGCTATGATGAAAAGTAAATGAAATAATGCATGTGAAAGGATTTCATAAATGTCTGCACATCTGTGGCAGACCTGGCTGGCTGTCCACCAAAGATTCATGCTTCTTTTCTATAGGGGACAGCTGTTGTTGGGAGGTAGCTGCCCAACCAGGAACTACATTTCCCAAGGCCCCTTGCATCTATGTGGTGTCATGTGACGGAATTCTGTCCAAAGGCATGTGCGTGGACATGAAACACAGGCCCATAAAAATTGCCAATGTGAGTCTCCAGTCACTTAGATTTCCCTGTCTGCCTTCTGGAACATTGCCAGCCAAGACAACTCTGTAAGTTATCTTTGTGCAGATGGCAATGACTCCTTCAGCATGGATACTAGCATAATTCTGTAGAATAGAGCAGCCCACTCACTCACCCTTTATATGAATGAGGAAGGACCATCTATTACATTACGGCTCACATTTTAGGATTTATCTGTTGTCACAGGAGCTAGCTAGCATTACTTTAACTGACATGTTACTTCCTAAGTGTGGTGGGCTGCTTCCAAAATGGCTCTTAGATGATCAATCCCCACTTCTGGGGTTCATGCCCCTGTGTAATCCCTTTGGCTGTGGGTAGAGCCATCTACTTGCTTCTAATGAATAATAGGGCAAACGTGATGGAATGTCATTCTAAGACTAAGTTACAAAAGCCAATGACTTCTTTCTTGCTTCTGACTCTCTGTTCACTGATGAAGCAAACTGCTATATTGCCCTACAGAGAAGCCCACAAGGCAAGGAACTCAGGGCTGCCTCCAGTCAAAAGCCAAGGAGTAACTGAGGCCTTTAGTCTGACAACCCATGAGGAACTGCATCCTGCCAACAACAATGTGAGTGTGTACGGAAATACCACTTCCTCAGTAGAATCTTGACATGACCTTAGCCCTGGCTGACACTCTGAGTGCAGCTTTGAGACCGTAAGCCAAAGGACCCAGCTAAGCCACACCTAGATTCCCTACCAGAGAAACTGAGATCAACAATGTTCCTGGTGTTAAGTTGTTAAATTTTAGGGCAATTTGTTACACGTTGGCTATTTAACTAATGTAGATATAAAGATTTATTATTTCATTAATACAACCTCAGTGTTCATTTTGATTTATTTGGTAAAGTTTCAGACAAAGTCCCAGAGGTTGAAAAGTAGGACAGAGGATCAGACTGTGGCAGGTATTAAATACTGGGCTAAGGAATTCTGACACTAATCTGTATGTAGAACCTTCATAGAATCATGACACAATGTGAAGCAAAGTCCTGACTGACACAGAATGGAATTGGTCTTTGGACCAGAAGGTCAATGGAAGTTAAATATGTAAATTTCTATCTCCTTCAACAGAGACATGGACTAGAGTTCTTTGCCAGGGAAGAAATCTAAGTTAGGATAAAAAAGGTTCTTCTCTCTCTTTCCTTTCACTTCAGAGCACCTCCAATCTCAACAGACAGCCCCCAAGAACCCCATGTAGCAAGAAGCAGATTCATCTGCCTGAACATTCCTCATCTCTGACTCTGCCTTTCTTTGGTGAGAGTCCTTCCTCCTATGGACACAGATCTTACCCAAGCCTGTCAAGCTCTGTGTAACTGGACTGATGCAAGAATAAGCAGTGCCAGTAGGAGTGATAACAGTAACAAAAGCAATAATAGCAGCTATCACTTAGCAGGTGTCATACATTGTTCCAGGGTCCTAAGCATATTAGTTCATTTGCTCCTCAATGGCAACCCTGAGATAGCTACTATTACTATCTTCCTTTTACAGAAGGGATGACTGAAGCACAAGTTAAACATAAAAGTCTAGCTGACATGGCTAGTAATAGCTAGGAAATAGTGGAATAAACACTGAACTTGATCTTTCACTGGCTTGAATGATTGGCTGAACCATGGATGATCCCTTCTTAACAGGTTTTATAAATACATGATATCATTATCATCATAATCATACTGACAATAATAGAAAAAAATCTCTGTTTTTCAGACATCCCACAATACTTTGAGCCTATGAACTTGTGAGTTTGGGGTTTCTAAAAGATCTTGTGAGTTGAGTTTTTGTAAATAAGTTCTTTTTATTCATTTATTTATTTTTTTGGCCAAGAGCACTGAGGCTTAATGATTGGCAGGATTTAGCCTCAAAATCCTTTGTTCTTCCCACTCGGTTGTGATTTCCCAGTGACTCTTGTATGACATTTAAAATCTGTAGCACTTTCCCACGCATGAGATCATTGAAACTTCAACGATGCTATAAATTATTTAAGAGCGAGGATCAGGTACAATTAGGGTGTCTGCTTTTTCCAACTTCCCTGTCTAGCTATACTTATTCTACCCAGTGTCTTCTGCTGGAGGAGGGACCACATTGTGATCTTTGCTCAGAGGCAGATATGGACTGTTTACAAGGCACGACTACACCTGGTCCAAGAGTGGTCCAAATACAGACGATGGTCATCAGCTCTTAGCTTCTCTCCTGAGAATCTGAATGGGTAGTATATATGATATAGGACAGAGTAGCATGAATAGGATTTAAATAGCCCTAGGTAAGCAGACAAAGGCAGCACACACATGCAGCGAGGAGTGCTGTCAAGTGCACTGGCTGCTGGAGTCATGCGCTGGAGGATGGCCTCCACGCTCCATCTTCCTCTTTCTGAGGGCCAGCTTCATTCTGGCTTCTGTTCATCTGAGCACTGCTTTTGTTTTTAAAAATTGTATTTATTTATTCATGAGAAACAGAGAGAGGGAGAGACATAGGCAAAAGGAGAAGTAGGCACCCTGCGGGGAGCCTGATGCAGGACTCTATCCCAGTACCCCAGGATCATGAGCTAAGCCACAGGCAGATGCTCAACCACTGAGCCACCCAGGTGTCCCTGATTCTGAGAACTGTTAATGCAGTTTAACTGCATTCCTTTCCATGGGTATAGATGAAATAAGCTCTTAACCATTTTAGGTCCTAGAGACTACTTGTACGAGTCACTCTTCTTTGCAACTAAGAAGCTTAAATAAATCAGTTCCTTCTTCAGGAACTGACACCTTCTTCAGGACTTAACTTAGCACCAAGTATTCTCTAATGGGGAAAAATGACTGATTTAGATATCTATGAACCTGCAGAAATGCTGGGCCTTTGGCACTGAGTCCTCCCCCAAGAACTCTTGCCTTTTCTCTGCTAGATTGACACGCAAACATTCCGAGATAACTGTTTAAATGGCATTTTTTCAGGGATGCCTTCCTTGTCACCACTCCCCCAACCCCCAAGCTAGAGCAGTGGCTTCTAAATGAGCTTCTAGAGTACCTTGTACTTCCAGAATTATAGCACTACTGGGATTGCTCACTGACATTTCTCTTGTCCCCACCAAACATAAGCTTCCTGAGGGGTAAAATTGTCAGGCCGGCCCACCAGGATCTCTCCAGACTTAGTGTAGTATCTATTATGTAGTATGTACTTGTTTGTGGACTAAATGACGATGGATGCACTCATACACAGCAAGTGTGCTTGAGGAAGTGAGATGTGGGAGGGTGCTTTTCTGATCACTTTGCTGGCCCCACATCCCCAAATAACCCGTTTTTTTTTTTTTTTTAAATAGCATTAAAAGAGAAGCCCCAAACAACCTAAACATAAGGAGTTCCTGAGTTTACTTGGAGTCTTCAGGGGCTTTTCTAGTGGCCTCTTTCTCTAAGAAGGGCCGAACAGCAGCTGGCTGTGTGCAGTGCCCCAAGGACTCCAAGCTGCTGCCACTCCTTTGGCCCAGCAGCTCTGCTTGCCACCCTGCCCCAATGCCTTGCTCAAGGTTAACAACTAGGGGGGTGGGCTGGGAGGGAGAGGGTGGAACAGCCCTCAAGAAAACCGGCCCTTTTCTCCTTCCAGCTGTTCCTGCAGGGCCATATCAAAATGCCTAATTGCTTCACAATTCCAGGATCCATTAAAGTGAATTTTAATTATGCTTGCAGTTACAGTTTAATTACAGCCTTAATTATTAAGCACAGGCTAGGCATACTCAGAACCCCAGGATGAGGGAGGGAGGGAGAGGGAAAGGAAGAGAAGGAGAAAAAGGAGAGAGAGGAGGGGGAGGATGAAAGAGGGGAGAATAAAAATGAGTTGGTGGGGGGGGGAGGAGAGAGAGAGAGAGAGAGAGAGACAGACAGACAGACAGACATGAGGAATAACCCAGAGGGACAGACACATGAAAAGAAAGAGGTATAGACAAGAGTCAAATACAGAGAGTGAGGGCAAAAAGTGAGCCTGTCAATTCCCACTGCATCAGCCTCTGCCCTGATCCTGCCAGCACTCTGTGCTGGCATCCAAGGCATCCAAACTGGTTTCTCCCTGGACTGTTCTTCTGTGGACAGACCCTACTTCCTCGTTCCTATGGAGAGAGAAGCTCCAAGGGAAGTGGGAACACTCAGGGAAGAGGGTCAGAAAGAAAACCAGTAGCCCTGAAAGGAGGTCACTGGAAAAGAAAAGAGAGACAGGGGAAGCCTTGGGCAAATGCTTGCTGGTGTGTGGGTTCCTTTCATTAACCCTACTCTTCGAATATTCAAGGTTGGTTTCTTCTTGATCCAGCAGGTGGCTGACACCTGCTCCCATCCCCTTCCTTGCCTTTATTTCTAAATAGAAACCATCACAGCTGCTTTAAACTCTGACATGGAATTAAGAGTTCCAAAGACAGTGTTTATGCCTGCGTACTCAATTACAAAGGAAATTGATCTCTTCCCCACATTTAAATAGTGTTGCTGACATGTTATAATATTTATTAAATGCTGCATTGCTGTTTAATGAGGCTGCAGGACAACAGTTTTAATAACCACCTGTACAGATAACTGATTGACTCACGCTGGTTCAACTTCGAGCACTTCTTAATGTCGGCTTGCTGAAAAGCTGCTAAGCTAAATGCTTATCTACCCCGATGCATGCCACAAAAATGGCAATGCATAGAGAATCAAAGGGGAATGGTTTGATGATGAAATCTTGCTCTACTGCAAGAGAATATTATAGAAAGAGTAATTACTAAATTTTTAAAGGTCTCCTAAGGTGCATGTTTTACCAACTGACTTCCTGCCACCAGGTGGAGTGAGAGAGCTGTAAACAGAGATGCAAAGCTAATTTATCAAAATCTGTTTGCTTTCAATACCTGCTAGAGAAGGCAACCGTAGTGGACAGAAATTACTGGGTTTTGTTCAGAAAGTGTGGCCCCTTCCCCCCACCCACTCAGGCCAGCCTTGTATCACGGGGCTGTGAAGAAAATTACTCTCCAGTCTGTGGGAGTATATGGGAGCTGGGCTTTTTTTTTTTTTTTTTTTTTAAAGGATTATTTTAATAGGAATTCAGGGTTTGTTTTTTTTAAAATGAATGCAATAAATTGGCACTTATTGAATATATACTAGTTGCAATCAATTAATGTCTGTTGGGTACATGAGTTAAGGGGTTCACAATTACAGTATCACTTCAACCTTCATAGCAACCCTAAAGAAGACATAATTTTTATCCCCATTTTACAGATGAGATAATTGAGGAACTGGGGAAGCTTAGGAACTTGCCCAATGTCCCCCAACAAGTCAAAGGCTAAGCCAGGATTAAGAATCCAGGTTTGTCTGACTGCAAAGCCATATGACAACCACACAGCCTGGCCTTTTAGTACTAGAAGGAATCCTAGCAATCTTTTAGGATATGTCTGTTTTTACTAGAGGAAACTGAGGCTCAAAAGTGTTAGATGATTTGCTCAGATCAAATAACCAGTGAACCATAACAGGTCTGATTCTCAGTCTGGTGTTCTAAGTCAGAGCTGTTCCAAATCAGCTAAGAATAGTTCTTACATTTTTAAATAGTTGGAGAAAAAAATCAAACGGATAATATTTTGTGATACATGAAAATTACATGAAATTCAAATTTCCGTGTCCATAAATAAAGTTTCACTGGAATACAGCCAAAGTGATTCATTTACAGGTTGTCAAAGGCTGCTTTTGTGCCACAAAGGCAGAGCTATTGTGACAGAGTCAGTATGGCCCATAAATTCTCAAATACCTTGACCCCTGCTCTAAGAAATGGAATCTCTCCCCCCTCCCCCTGAGGAGAAAGGAGGTCAGTGGAAAGAAACTAAATTCTACAAAGCAGCAGATTCCTCCTAAAATGTTCACTGTCCTTTTGCCCTTGATCCTCTTTCATTATTCTCCTTTCAAGTGACAACCAGATAGAAGAGGTCCATTTTCTTGGTGACATGTAAATTTAGATAACTTATCACATCTCTTTTGTCTTGTTATCGTACTGTTAAAATGGAATAATTTATTGAGAATCAGAGGTAAAAGTCCTGCTGCATCAGCAGTCCTCACTTGTTTGAGGCGATATGCATCCAGAACCTCACACCTTGCTCGGCACATTGTTGCCAGCCCCCAGAGGCCCGGCGTCAGCGGAGTTAGGAATGAGAGCTCAGGTAATAATGGTAGCTAACATTTACTGAGCCAGGGACCATCCAGGTTATTTTAAAACTCATCTGCTCCTACAACAAACCCATGAGACTGTCATATTTTTATTCCCATTTCACAGATGAGAAAACTGAGCCTTTTCAATAACTGAAGTTATTGTAGTTGGAGGAGTATCTTACAGAAATGCCTTGTACCTCACAGTTTAGAAAAATTAAAAATGACATAAAATATCCTACAGGGTTATATCCTGTGCACACCTATTTTCCTCCATAATTTCTTCTCCCATGGTAAGAAGAAACCACTGCTGAGGATGTGAGCATGACAGGTATTCATAAGATGCCAGCTGGAGCCACCACCTGAAGCTGATGGCTAGGATGTTGTGCATGGACTTAGGATCATGCCAGCAAGGCTGAGGACCAAGTCTAACACATATCCATTGAGGGACTATGTGAGTTGCTTACACTTTTGCTTTTAACCCTCAAAAAAAAGCATCATACATGTTATGTTAAACTGGGATAGAATGAATCCTCTGGCAAGCAAGAATGTTCTAATTCTGCACCCACTAGGAATAGGGCTAGTCTTGTAAAGAAAGGATGCTTTATACGCCTAAACATCTGCATAGACTTCATTTTCATGCCTTCCTTCAGCCTATCTCATGGCTTTCAATGTGTGTGTTTTCTAACACATGGGTGATTTCAGGAATTTTTTCAAAGGTAATTTTGGTGATGTGAGACTTCTGTCTGGAATCCTGACTCTGGAACTTTACTGCTGCCTGAAAAGGGACATCACTGCATCGCTGCTTATGATTCTACACTTCTGTGGGGGATGACTGAGAGATCTCACTGCTAATCTGTTCCTTGAGAAGTTAGACTGTCAGAGCTTAATGTCACCCAAATCTTTTTTGACTTTTACAAAACCTTTTAAAGCTGAGGCTTTAGACTCAAATTCCATGGGGAGTTTCCAGAATTCTAGGTCTCTTGCTGCTAGCCCCTTCTCTACCCACACTAGGCTGCAAATTATGCCCCACTGTCTCTCTTTGGAACGAAGATGTATCATGGCACGGCCATGCCCATTCCTTTCTCTATTGTCTATACTGCTTCTGTGCCACAGTGGCAGAGGTGAGTGATTACAACAGGGAATACATAGCCCACAAAGCCTAAAATTTGGCCATTTATAGAAAAAGTCTGCAGACCTTTGCTCTATACAATCCACAATTTTGGCCCTGTGGCTGTGGGAGGGTAAGAACTCAACTTCATCTAATGCTTTTTCGGCTTGCAGCCTCCACTTCCTGCTTCTTATACAGCAGGCAGCTGTATTTCCAGGATAACAGTGGCCAGTACTTGGCTCAAGTGCCCCCACTCTCCTTTCCCACATCTGTGGAACACAATGACCACAGAGCTCTTTTCCACTGAGCAGGGATATAGTCTCAACATCTTTCTTAGCACAGCACTGCAGGCAGCCACTGCCAATAAATAGAAGGTGGTAGGAGATGAAAGCTATTTGTCCTGCCCATTCTTGTGGGATCTTTCCTCCTAGTTAGCTCTGTCTTTGGACAGCTTCAAGATGGCACTCTTTGGGAAAGTCTTTTTTTTTTTTTTAAAGATTTTATTTATTTATTTATTCACTCATTCACTCCCCACGGGGAGCCTGATGTGGTACTCCATCCCAGGACCCCAGGGATCACAACCTGAGCCAAAGGCAGATGCTCAACTGCTGAACCACCCAGGTGTCCCTGGGAGAGTCTTATTAAAAGGACACAATGGCCACATATAAAGCAGGACAGAGAATCTACCAGTGTGTCCCTTTCCTGATAGCAATGTGTTCTCTTTCTCTTTGGTGGCTGATCAGATAGGACTTCCAAGTGTTATATAAGGAAACTGAGGCATGAAGAAATGGACTAACTGACCATTCAGAAAACACTCACAAAGCAGACAGTAGTGATGTGATATACCGAACTTATGATGTACCAGCACCAGACTGGCCATGCCCTAAAATGCCTTCCTTATTACGAGTGCCCCAAGGAAACAACTTCGGGCTCCCAGTTTTGAAGAAAGACCACTGCCTAGACTGAGGTGATAACCTGACCAAAAGGCGGCCCATGCCCAGAGCAGACTCATTACAGGGATATGCATCAAGGGGTATTTCCTTCCACACAGAGCAAAACACTCCCAGTCTCACCTTTGACTACCGTTGGCTCTATGTTGACAGTGGAGACACTTCACTGACTGGGATGTTTGAAAGAGAAAGATAGCAGATGTAGCACTGCCCCTTCGGCTGCCTTCCCTTTGGACTGTGCTCTCACAGGGAGTCCCTACTGGCCCTCTGGGTCCCTGGGGGCCTGTGACTGGGTGTGTGCCAGTATATGATCAGGTGTATCCTTCATCTTCTTCATCAGTAGTGCAAGTGATCTTTTGGTCTCTTAGACCTTTGTGCTATTTCTCACCAGATTCCCTGCATGGGGAAGGATCTGCTGGGTCCCCTGAAAGACCTCAGCAACATGGACTGGTTAAATGAGTACTTCCCTAAGGTGTGCTGAGTAGCTTTTTCTTTTTCTTCTCTGAGTAGCAGTGGATGTCCATAATGGGAAAAATTTCAGTTACTCACATGAACCATCTAGGAGTAAAATGAAAATTCAAAGTGCCAAATATTGTGGATTATTTGTCTGGAAACTTAAATATTCAACCTAAAAAAGCTTTCACTACCCTAACACTTTAGGTTAGGTCCTGTGAGACATGGGGTAAAGCTTAAGTGCAGCAAAGTTTAAGCATTCAGAAGTGTGTATATCAATTTAGGCACTGAGAAGATTTAAGGGTTGATGACAGAGCAGGATTGTCTCCAGCATGTCCTCTGGTTTAATGTGGGGAGGATGAATTAAACACTAAGGAGGGTCCTCAAGGAGAAGATGCCAGTGATGGAAAGGAGGAGAGGTGACAGACATCAAAGGAAGTGAAATCAGTCCCAGGAAAGGAGCATCCATGGGCAACAGTGAAGGAAGAAGGAGTAGAAGAGAGGCGAGGGGGCATTCATGAGGCAGAAAGCAAGGGGAGTAGAGGGGTGTGCAGACAGTGGGGGCCAGTAGAATGGGGACAGAAAGGATGACGAGGACCAGGCACCAAGAGGAAAAGAGACTTGCACCAGCACAGAATGTGTGACTCCTCCTCCTGGAGCCACATTTCCAGTGACTGCAAAACAAACTGAGAAGTGGAGAGTGGGGAGAGGAGTGCTCCGAGAGCCGGGGTGGAGGTGGCAAATAGGTCCACCTTGCCTTAAAAGGCAAAAGGGACTGAGCAAGGAAGAGCTGATGAAAAACTCGGTACAGAGCAAACGTTGGGAAATGTGCAAAGAGACCAGGGGATGTTAAAGGACACAGAGCCAATCCCCCCGGTGCCACTGCGCATCCACCTTCACTCCGCCCAGGATCACGCCCGCACTCAGCCAGGGGGTCTCTCATTCTCTGTTGACTCCGGGGGTTATCAGTAAACCTGGGGTTCAAATATCCTGAACGAAAGCTTTTTCCAGCCAATCAACCACAGTCAGTCTGCCAAGGCTGCCTTTTTGACGGGAATCAGAGGAGTAACTGCTGCCTTCCTCTTAGTTTCACACCCTCACACCATGGAGGACTCATGGGGCCATCAAGTGTGTGGAGACACAGCTGAAAACTCTGTGGCTGCCTCTGAACACTTTAATCCTCCAGGTTTCTTTTCCCCTTGAGCAGACCAAAGCATCACGTAGCAACTTACTGTGTCTGTGCTAGGAAGGATACTTGATGTGCACTTCTCTGGCTGTGGCTCCGATTCCTCAGTATTGCCGAGAGCAAGAATAAGGACCTGTCCACACAGAAGAGGCACTAGTGCCTTGGTCAAGACAGTGAGAGAGACAGGATACAATGTTTCTGACTTACAGACATTTATGTTCTCATCAACTGAAATGAGACTTAAGGGCACATGTTGAGGGATTGACAAGGATAAGGAAGGGGATTGCAGGGATTCTTGTTTTGAAAGATATTTGTAAAAAGAGAAGCAAAATGTTTATGTTCCTGAAACAAACTTTTGGTACAGAAAAATCAAACTGAAAAGATTTGGCTAAGAGAGAAAGGATCAAATCTACCAATCACATAGGCTCAGTGTTATTTATAGCTTAACTTGGAATCACAATGAACACCTGAGAGAAAAGCAAATTCTTTTTTAGACTTGAGATACAGAAGTTTGCTGCAGATTTAAATGGGACAATAAAGAAAAATGAATTCATTTTTAAAAAGCTCTTTCAAGATATTGGCAGGCCCTGATCCAGAGCAGTAAAACTGACCATACAAAACTTGAAGCTTTAGATAAATACAAAGGTGTTAATAAATATCTGTACATTTCTCAACAATTCATGGGTCGAACTTAATTAACCGCCTAGGGGACTTTTGTGCCAGGTATGTATACATGTCAAAGAGGAAAAAAAATAAACATCTCAGATAATTTGTTCTTTATTCACACTAGAAACAACTATGTACAAAAACTAAACTCCCTCATCAAAATGCAATTTCCTTGATTTACCTAGCAGTCTTCTAAATAAAAACAATCCTGTGTCTCAGCTAGTGAGTTCTGCTGTGGTAAGGCAAATTAAATACATTTAATACATTAAATACATTAAAGTTAACCATTTTCAAAGAGGAGAGTAATCCTTTTCTTACCCACTGGTAAAACAGCTAGTACTTATTGTACAGCTGACAACAAAGATTTGTCCATAAATCCTACTAGATCAAGCCTGATTTTATTAAAACTTTCCTCATCAAAATACTTCTAATACACTGTCTATGGCAATGGAGGCTTGAAAATGTGGGTCGCAAATTAGTGAGAATTATGGCATGGATCTTGGATCTTCCAAATGGCCACTTAACAAGCAAGCGAGACTAACTTCTTTATTTATAGGAAGTAGATACTACTAACAAAACCTGTTATTGGCTTTTGAAATGCCTGTTATCTTGGTCATTAAAATCTGACATCTGTTTAGTCTATACAGCCCTGTGTCAGAGATCTGAAACTTAGCAAGTTAACAAATGTTAGCAATAATAATTATTTATTATTGTAATTCAGACTCCAGTAAAATTTTTCTACCACACTTTGTTTTTACATGTCACTAAGCTTTATCACAGATGCTGGGATGATGGACACCTTTTCCCATCTTCCTTTCACTAGCTGGAAGATGGGGCACATTCTGGGAACATAAACCAGTTTTAATATGAATATGAATAAATATAATTTTAAAATTCATCAATTAAAACACAGTATATGTTGAATCAAGTTAAATAGTAACTACCAAAAAAAAAAAAATAGTAACTACCACTCAAATTATCCAAAATGTTCCTGCCTCTTCATTCCAATTTGTCTTTCTTTGTCAGCACAGATGAAGAGTTGCTAGTTTAGAAAAAAAAAGTAGCATTTTTAGAAAAAAGAAGCATTTTGTTCATGCTCTCTGGTTGGATAAAATATGACTGGATGCACAGAGATTTGTGGGAGGAGCAGAATTTGTGTTCTAAACCAGAGAAAGCTAATGAAAGTTAATATTGAGTACAAGAGAAATTCCGTAAAATGTCCTGGTAGTTAGCAACTGTTCCCCGTCCGAAGCACTGAGAACCAGACTTTCTGTGACAGGAGATTTTTAGTTTTCGTTGGTTTCTCCTTTTAACTGAGCTGTACTGCAAGCAAACAATTTCAAAGGCAGCAAGACCTGAGTGTAGTTTACTGGGGGACTACAAAATGGGCTGACTTACCCATTTTTCTATCACATTACTCCTCGGATCATTTCCTATATTCCTTCATCTCTACCTCCACACGTGTTCTGATGTTAGAGGTTCGTCTCAACCAAGGATGACTGTTCTCCAAGGTAATACTCTCCCATTCTCTCTAGCTAGTTCCCACTGCTGACTTTTTGAAGTCTGCCAACCATGCCATCATTCATTCTCCTGGTCATTAGATTTAAAACCCAGTTTCCCTCTTTTTTCTCTCATTCCTTTCCTATTTCTGCTGTTGTCTACTCTACTTTTACCTCTATGTGGTAATCCTGCCTAGGTTTCTAAATTCTACCTAATGTTGTAGACTCTGCAGACTGACATGATTTTCCCACTTAGTTTTTTAGCCATAATATGTTGCTGCAAAGCCATTACTCTTTCCATGACAGCCTTCTGATCTACCACAGTCTTAGATTTCAGGTTTTACCATTATTACGGTGCCAGTTCCAACTGCCAAGTATGGAACAGATCTGATGACTTGTTTCTGATCCTTTACCAAATTCCCTCCCCCTTCCTTTCCAATGATTCAAATCTTACATATTTCCATGCTCAACTTGGAAACTCTCCTTTTATAATATTCCTCTGCTAACTCACATCTCTAAATGTACTATAATTATAGTAGTCAATGTTGAGTAAGCTTAAAAAGCAGACTATGCCAAAGAAAGTGGGCTGAGCTACACGGAATTCTGCTTAAGGGACAAATACTTTATAGGAGTCTGCATTCCCTTAGCATAAAGAGCCCTGGCTTGGTTTTTATGTAGTTCCTTTTACAGGGCCTTTATGGGTAATACCATCACGGATTTTTTTTTTTCATTTTGTTATATAGGATTAGTGCCAAGAGCAGAGTTAAAGCAGAATTCTTCACCCTTCTCTTATTTATTATGTAGTACCAACACAACACAGGACAGCCCTGATTTGGTGTGGGGCTGCTACTTCCTAGAAATCACATATAGCTATTAGTATCCTTGGTACAAAACATGTGAGGGTAAGACACATTTTTCATACAAGAGACTAATTTCCTACAAGAGGAAGAAAACACTAGCTAGGATCCCAGAAATGTCAAAAAGCTTTCCTGCTTTTTCCTCTCGATAAAAGGCCCTCGATGCTTATTATAGGATAGGAACTATTCCAGTGAAGATTAGGAGTGGCAAAGAGGTCATCATGGATATTTTTAGTCTACATAAATTTGGGGGACATATCCTTTTTGAGTTCATCTTGAGTCATCACATTCAATTCTCTATGGTACAGTGGACATTGCCAGGTATCCATATTTGGAAAGATTCCATAAGCCATGCTGATGCTTCAATGCCTACTGCTACTAAGACAGAAGCAGAGTCTATCAGGACAAACACTTGTTAACATTTTGTATATATTATTTTGTATTGTTAATTTTCCTTTTTCTTTTTGTTGTATTTCCCCATTTATCTAGTAACTGACATAGCTTTTTATTTTTCTATACATCCTACTTAATATCTAAAGCTCAAGGACCTGCACATAGTATTTATTATTTTAACTAGTGAATTAAAAAAAACCCACAAGCATCTATTTTGGAAGTGCATTAACTTAAAAGATGCAAATCTGATGATCTAACAAACTGAGAAATTCCAAATCTTCTTCCTTGTAGCTCAGGTAGACCTCTGATGCAGCCAACAGAAATTATTATGGGAGAAGACATCAGACGTGGTATTTCACATAGTTTAGCATGTGTATTATCCAGATACACATGATAAGGATAAATGAGAGGGATCATTTAACACTTCTGGAACACTAAGTGCAGTGTGAAAACAAGTGCTACTTAAAAAAAAAGTGAAGTAAAGAAGTAAAGTGGGTAACTCTCTTTTCCTATGCACATACTCACAACTAATAATTATGGGCCTCTGCTGACCACTCGGGCACACTGGGAATCACTAGAAACAATGAGCCCTCCATGGTAGACACTCATTTCTAGTCATTTCTAAGGAACAGACATGAGTCTAATCTGCTTATAGAGACTTGCTCCCGTTTAAGAACACAAGCAGAGCTGACTTTTAAAACCTGAGGACCACTGGTCATTTGGATTCTGAAAATACTGTGACATCCACATTTTAATCAGAATTATACGTATAAGATGAACCCACTAACTTCTTGATCAGTGTTCTTTTCATTGCAGACCGGCCAGTAATTTTCCTTTTATTGAAATTATTTGTATAGGGATCAATTATGTCTCATTTGCATTTTTAAGAAGATTTATTCATTCATAGGTTTTAATGTCCACTTTAACTTTGCCAAGTGCTGCACCAGCTATTTCCATTTTTCTTTGTGATTATATTTCTTTCAATACGATTTCTTTCAATTTCTGTCCATATGGTGCAGATCTACATTTGTGAGGCAGAGTGTCTCAGGAAGAAAAGACAGTGTCAGAGAGTGAAAGAAAAAAGAAATAGAAAGAGGCAAAGAGAAGAAAAAACAAACAAACAAACAAAAAACAGACTGCAGCTATTCTGGAATCTTGACCTCAAAGGACAAGGATACACAACAGAGTCAAAATATCCCTGGACTTTATCTTGAGGAGAAGAAGGTAATTATGGCACCAGCATAGAAGTTGGGGAAATCAAGCTGTCCCAAGAATAGTATGCAGAAATCTAATCATGGGGCTGCGTGGTCACTGTAATCTGAATTTGTGGATCATATGGATGGGCCTTTTGCACAGGTTCTCACACTGAAGTGCCTGTTTTTGCTTCTCTACTAGAGTGGTTTTCAAAATGTGGTTCACCGAACTCTGGGGGAAGTCCCTGATGTAAAAACTATTTTTATAATAATAACAACAACAAAAACAATAATACTCTGTTGGCATTTGCACTGATGAAGCAAACATTAAGAGTGGATAAAATGACTGGCTTGTTACCATGGAATCAAAGCCCTGGTCCCAAGCTGTACTAATGGCCACTGTATTTTCACCACCACACACTTATAATAAAAAGTTGTCACTTGCAGGTAAGAATGTCCTTGATGAACAGTAAAAGAATATTAATTTTATTAAATGTCAACCCTTGAGCATATGTTTTTTTAATCCTCTGTGTGACCAAGTGGCAAGTATACATAAAACAAGTATGCTGCATCCTGAACTGTGATGGTTGTTCTAAAAAAATGTGCTTGTGCAATTGTTTGAGGAGCTAGTTAAACCACCCACTTTTTCATGAAATATTGTATTTTCTTGGAAGAATGATGGACACACTATGGTTATCCTGACTTAGTAACATGGTACACATTTTCTCTAAAATGAGTGAAGTGAGGCTGTCCTGACAGCCACTTCACAGAAAACATCTGATCATTGTGTGGCTGATGATAAAATTTATACTTTAAAGTGAAAATTAGATTTCTGGAAAAGTTGCATCTACTACCTTGACAGCATCCCAGTATTTAAACGTTTTTCTGATGAGAATGCTGTGATTTGAACAAATGTGAACTTTTTAGTATTGTGTGTTGAAATGTGCCAATCTTTTGAAGATCTGCATAATCCAGTATTTTCCATATGGATCAATGCGTGGCACTGCGAACCATACATGTATAAAATCCATTTAATGTGCAAGACAGATCAATGGATTTTAATATAACAGTATGAAAAGCCCATTGAAATAGTTTCAGATTTCACATGATACTAATCTTTAAAAAGAAACTACTACTCATTAACTTTAGTGTAGTACAAAGAAAATTTGCAATTATATGAAATGGTTATTAAAAACCCCTCCCTTTTTCAAATAGAGATGCCTATGTGGCCATATTTTCTTCACACATTTCAACCAAAACAGCATATTGCAACACATATAATACAGAAGCAAATATTAAGCTCGATAGTAAAGGGATTTGCAAAAATGTAAAACAGTGCTGCTATTCTTATTAAAATTTTTAAAAGACAGTTCATTTTCATAAAATATACAGCATGTGTATTTATGTGTAACATATACAATATAAAAATTATTGTTGAAGAAGTATGTTAAAAGTCCAAAGTAGTTATACCTCTTATCAAATTTCATTAATTAATTATGTTATCAATTAATACAGTGATAACTCAAAATAAACCCAAGCTCTTTAGGGTACTCAATTTTATTTTTTTTTATTTTTTATTTTTTTGGTGGGTACTCAATTTTAACAAGTAAAGGAGTCCTAAGACCAAAAGGTTGGACAAGCATTGCTCCCCCCATGATGAATAAATCTTGGAGTAACATTTCTAAGTGTTTCAATAAACTCATCTCACAAAGTGATTCATAATCAAAAGGATCCACTCTGGAATGAGTGTGAAAAATATGGAGAATCATAACAAAGGCCATTCTTAGAGAGTGGTAGTACTTACCAGCCTGTTAGGGACTCAGAGAGGTATTGCTATAGAGCATCTGTTTCATCTTATTTAAAGCCAGTGTTTCTTTATGTTGTCTTAGGAAGTTTGTACGTGCAAAACATGTCGGGCACCTGATCTTAGAGGAGGGGTACTGGCACCGTGGAAATCTATCATAACTCACCTTCCAGCCGGACCACCAGGGGCACCTTGAGTTCCAGCTCCTGACAGGCTTTGGTGATCCCATTGGCAATAATGGCACAGTTGACAATTCCAGCAAAAATATTGACAAGGATGGCTTCCACCTGAAATAAAAAATAGGAAGGTGCCCATCAAAACGCTGTTAGCCGACATTCTCAAAAATAACTGCCTAAGTAATAGAGATGATTAGAATAAGACTCCTTGTTGTTATTGTTTTTAACACAGCATATGAATTACAAGACAAAAGGCCCACAAAATGTCAAAAAAGTTAAAATTTAGTACTGAATTACTAAATAGCAATATAAAGCCTTACCATATTAACTCATATTCTCCCATCACTCACTTCTGGGAACTCAAAATGAAATCAATCACCACTCATTTATTACATATTCTATTCTGGCTTTTCATATATAATTGTCTAGAATTGTTCCTCTATGAGTAGTGTCATTTAAAATTTTATGCACTTATTTCTTTCCCTCCCTCATGCTTTACACTGAAATTTTTATCTGTCATAAGTGCCTTATGGAATGTTTCAAAAGTAGGAACTTAGTGAAGTGATTCTTTGTTGTTTTACATTAGTAGTAAAGATTCAAGCTTTTCCATCCTTCCTTAATACCTCTTTGATATGCTAGAGGTAGATTCTCAAAATCCAGAAATAGTTTAATTATCTTAGATAACAACCTTTTTTGATTAAAAAGAATGAGCCCCAAAAGAATGATATACATGATATACAAGCTCATACCACAAGTAAGGATCTGAGGAAAGTCAAGTCAGTGACTGGAATTTTTCAGAAATGTAAATTTAAACCCATCATCTGAACCTGTTTATATGCATTCCATATTCAAAGGCATGTGGACAAAAAAAAAAAAAAAAGATTCATCCTGACTTGATAAATGGGTATAAGAAAATCCTGTATAATTAACATGAAGAACAAGATAATGAAGAGAATTCATTACCTAGATTAATTGATAACACCCCCAGAAAATGGCTATTCATCAAGCTAGAGTTATCAAAATTCTAACGATGGCATCACAATTATATTAGGGTACACTAAAGCATGTATGTGTGTGCTGCATGCCATTTTAAAATCCTGTTATTTCATTATGCTAAATGAAATACACAAAACATATGAGGAGGGACAGCTGGGTGGATCAGCCAGTTAAGTATCCAACTTTTTGGTTGTTTCAGCTCAGGTTGTGATCTCATGGGTCGTGAGATTGAGCCTTGTATTGGGCTCCATACTCAGTGTGGAGTCTGCTTAGAGAGTCTCTCCCTCTGCTTCTTCCTCTACTCTCTCTCTCAATTAATCTTTAAAAAAATATGAGAAAAGAATGCCTTATATTGTTCTGCACTTCACTGTTTCAGAAAGTACCCATTGCATGAACCCTTATTTTAAATTTTGATTTTTGCCTGAACTCCATTAAGGAAGCACAGTAAAGATTAGCTTTCTGTAGCTGAAACACCTACACAGAGAATTCACATGATGTGCTCTGAGGTTACATAGCTAACATGTTTCAGTGAGGTTCAAAGTCAGTTCTCCAGTCTGCCTGCTGATTCTTCATTCATGCCAGATACTAGCATGGGCATCCTGGGCAAATTATATACCCTGTTCCAAACACGGTTTCCTCATCTAAAAAACAGAGTAACAGGATCTAGTCCATAAAGGTTGCTGAAAGGCCTAAATGAGATAATACACGTGAAATGCTTGTAAAATACTTAACGGTAATTTTATATATGTGTTTATTTCAACAAGCAATGATGAAAGAGGAGAGGTTACCTAGACAGCATGTTAGAAATAAGAAAACCTCTTTACTACAGCTATATTGAATTAGAACAGAATAGAGGCACAAACTTAGTGAAGCTCAATAGAAAGGTAATGTCTTAAGAATAAAATAAATGAGCAATATTTTTCAAGCCAATTAAAGATTGGGGCCACTCCCCAAACAGAAACCTCCCATTACCATTCACAGCAGGCTGACTGGTAAGCAGAAGCTTGCTTTCTAATGACAGCTATTAAATGCTGTTAGCACTGAGGCTTCGTACAGCAGCAGTTTCCAAATAGCTGTGGGATGGAGAGGAACTTGCCAAAACAATGGAATAAAAAACACTCAAGAGCAATAATGACTCCACGGTGTCCAAGAGAAAAACTCAGGAACTGCTGAGGCTCACTTGGGTTTGTGCAGAGAGACTAAGCTTTTCTAATAAAGTACACACTGGCACCTGTACACCTTGCCACATTTCAACGTGCACATTCTTTAAGGAAGAATTCAGATGTCAACAATTTCTTGCCTCATCAAGTTAGGGTGAATTGCTTGGTTTCATCTATCTTAAGGTAGTTATATCACACACACAAACTTATGTGAATTCACCCAAAAAGGCAGGAGTAAGGGAGCAAGAAGAAGGGAAGATCCCCAGGACCCCATGACTCAATCCTGTTTACTGGGTGCCTGCCCTGCAGTGAGTGTCAAATGTGAGCTCTGGATCTGGTAGTACTCAGTTCCCATGAGGCTCTCATATGTCAGTATCTCATACTGTTGAATGAACATCTGGCATTAAAAATACTCTTCATTTAACAACTTGTACCTAAAAGTAAGCCAACCACATGCACAGGTGCAGAACCCAAGGAAAACCCTTTTTATCCAACAGTGGAGGAATGATTAGTTAGTTGCCATTGTTAGACTCACTGAGAAATGGACTACTGTTCTTCTATGGAGTTTATTCACCTCTCATCCTGTAGCCAATCGCTTCTGTGCTCCTCCACAATAGGGCCATGTAGTTTTTCCATATGCACCTAGCACAATCCATGACATGGCATAATCATCTAATAAATAGTGGTTTCAAGAGTAAATGAATCAAATTAATTTCAATAGATGCTTAATGACCATCTTCCTTATAGCAGGTATAGACTTAAGAGCTTAGGATATGGAGATGAATAAGATATTATCACCACTATCCTCAAGGAATTCAAAGACCAGTTTGAGAGCCAGACCAGTAAGCTGGTGGTGACAATTCAAAGTGTACAGATGCCTCACAGAACTAACACCAGGGCAGGACCATCGATGTAGACTGCTATCATGCGAGAGGCTTTTTGGAAGAGGTGATGTTTTAGGTCAACAAAGAAAGGGAAAGAGCAGGAAGTCAGGTAGCAGAGAGCAGCCAGGATGCAGGTAGAGCAGTCACCCAACTTAGTTCATTTGGGACCTACAAACTAAATGTGAAGTAACCCAAGATGGTACAGGTTACAGAGTTGCAGGTGCCAGAAGCCAGGGATGAGACCTTGGCTCTTTTTGCTTATTCCTCCCCTTTCCAGAGCTGGGTAAAGGCAAGTGTTGAAAGCAGCCTCCCTCGGCGTGGGCTAGAGGAGCAGTAATGGAAGATGCCAGGAGGGACAGAGAAGATGAAGAGGGAGCACTTGAGCAAATGTGAGCTGAGAAATACAGTCCATATGAGAGCATAGAGAGGGAGGGAGGGAGAGAGAAAGTGGGGGAGAATGCAAAAGGGAGAGAAAGAGAAGAAAGAGAGTTTAACCAATACTAACAATACAGTTAGGACTTTTATAAGAACAAGGCACACGGGTACTCACAGGCTGCTTAGCTCAGGGAGAGGGGATTGTTTAGAAGCCATGCTGTGCCACAGCGCACTGAGAGGAAAATTACCACCGGGCTGGTAGGCAGACCCCACTCCATCAGAGATGATGCCACACTCTTCCACTATAAAGTAATTTGCTGCAGTCATGCACTTTAGTGGAAATCTGATTTAAGGTTTCACTCTGGGCCAATTTCTATAATTAACAACTGTAATCTGCAATCTCAAACTGAGAATGAAATTAAGATGGTCTGAAAATGAAAGCCTCGTGACATCATTATTATTATTTGGCATTTATAAAGCATGTCCAATTTTCAATGTGTGCCTCACATGTCCGTTTGTTATTACAATCACTAATTGTTGTTTCATGACAATGCCAATAGCAACTTTAAGTAGCCTTCTTGTTTTGTTTTGTTTTCCTGGCAAAAAGAATGTTAAAAAAAAAAAAAAAAAAAGTTAGTGGTTAGGTCTATTTAAGTACCAAGAGACTTTCCCGGAAGATTCCTAAGTGCTTTTACGAACAGGCTTTTCCAAATTCTCAGGTGAGAATTGCAAGGGTTGCTATTTACAGTTTCAGAAAAGTTAAAGATCATCTAGTGAGGCAGATCCGGTGCCAGATACACTGCACAGGTCCCCAGGCCCCAGACGGCGACTCCCATGGCGAGGTCTGCGGCGGCTCTTGGCAGCCATACAGGTCGTCGGGCAGGCCAAATGCAGGTTTCTCAAGTGTCTGTGTGTATTTTGCTTTGCAAAGTATACTCTGGCTGCAGATTTTAGCCCACAATTAAAAGTAAAGAGTGAAATTCAAAAGAAGAAAAGCTATATAGCCTTTGATATTTATCAAGCTCCTTTCAACCCCAAATAAACAAATCAACCAAGAGAATCAGTACTAAAACCCTTTTTGGCAGAAATAATCTTTTTTGAGTGTCTGAAGAACATTAGGGAAGCCCAGACAGATAAACTCACACACACAATTATATTTTTGGATAATTTTAGGTAAGTCCTACAACCAAACTCTTCTTTGGGATTTGGTCTCAAAGGCAGCTAATGGTAAAGGATAACATAGAGCCTATGTCTGTACAGTGAAGAGTAGGAGTTTCAGGGGAATTGTGAGTTCTTTGCAACTATTTACAATATACTGTTTGAAAGTGTATTGAATGTGTACTTTTCTGGGAAAAGTGTCCATAAGAAATTGAGAGTAATAATTACAAACAATAGCTAATGTTTACCAGGCATTCAGTAGATAGGAGATGGGATTCTAATTATTTTACATATTTCAACATGTTTAACAAATGACTAGTATATGAGGTGGGCATAATTATTTTTCCCAGATAAGGACACTGAAGGTACTAAAGATTTGGAGAATCACTAGAGCTATGACTTTATCTACTATCAAGTATCTTTCAGAGCTAGCAAACCTATAGAGGGGCTACAATATACCATACCACGTTTACTATTTCACCCATTCATTTCACCCACAGCTGACTTCACCACAAGCATGGGAAGTAAGGACTACCTACCCCATTTACAGATAAGAAAAGGCAGGTTCAGAGAGATAAAACAACTTGTATCAATGATGCAGCCAGCATGTCATCAGGATAAAAGCTCAGTGTTCTTCAACATTATCCTGACTTCTAACAAAATGCAAATATTGCCAGACTGCTCAACGAAAAGTGAGGCATTTATTCAAAATATATTTTTGAGGGTCTACTCTTAGCTGGGCACTCATTCTAATCATTGAGTGGAGCCACTAACTAAGCTGGCAAAAGAGATTAAAAAAAACATGAAAATGTTCTATATTTATATCTAAAATTGCAAACTGTAGTAACAGTTATCAAGGGGAGGGAAATAGGGGGTACTCTGAGATCACAGAACAGCATCCATGTTACACTGAGTAGTCAGGTAAGCCTTTCACAGGCAGTGACATTTAACTTCAAATCTGAAGAACAGTCAGGAGGAGACTATGGAAATTGAGAGGGACAAAGAATAAGTATCTCCAGACAAGAGGTTATCATAGGCAAAGATAGATGGGTGGAAAAGAACTTGATGGATTTGAAGAACTGAATAGAACCCACAGTATCATGTGCTTGTAGCTTGAGAAGTGGAGTGGTGGGAAATGAGACAGACTGCTCTGGCTGGGGCCAAATGATGCAGAGTGTTCACTTTGTGAGAAGAAGTTTGAAAAGTCTTTTGGTTTAAAAACACCTGCACAGCCTTCAGGGATACTGGAAGGGAATGATCATTCATTCATATTTATATTAAGTTTATAAGATAGGTTTAATGAACTTCATTTTATGAATTAATTGACGGAGGCTCACATATATTTAGGGTCTCCTAGCTGTTAAGAAGTCACAGTTCAAACCAAGGTCTGTAATAATAGGTGGGCAATCTTAGGGGTGCCACTGTCATATACCACACATACAAGGGCTGGCAAACATTCTCTTAAGGAAACATCAGTAAGTATTTTAGGTTTTGTGGACCAGTCTGTGTCCCAAATACTCAACTGTGCCATTGTGGCATGAAAATTGTAAATGAATAGGTGTGGCTGTGTTCCAATAAAACTTTTTTTTACAAAAACAACAAATGGGCCAGATTTGGTCCTTAAGCCATAGTTTGCCACCTCCTGATACAGGCATGATTTGATTCATGGCTAGCATCTAGTTCACTGCAACCACCACCCCTCCTTCTTTGCATCATTTGACATCTCTTTCATATAACTTTTCATATTTTAAGTTTTCTTCCTTTGTTGTACCATGTTCTTGCCCATCACTGTAGTAGTGGCTGATTAAATGAATATGTCTATGACAACTTTAATATCATCTCTCTGAATCAAAGTCTGTACCTTTAACAAGTTCATAAGATGTCTTAAATGCCTTTTCTTTATTTTCTTTCTCTCCTTAATGTTGGCTGGAAGCAAACAAATAAGACTTCAACAACAAGCAAGACATTTTGTAATGGTTATTGAAAATAGTTAAGGACTGTACTGAGTTTAAAACATAGTGTAGTATATACATTAAGCACAGTCAGTACAACTACTGGTTTTTGCCTCTGCTTATTCTAATTCAGCATGCTAACTTGTCCCATTCCAGTAGGCAATGCTGATAAAAATCAAGCAAGCATGTTTATATTAGGCAAGATAAGGACATTTTTTTTAATCACAAGTTATTTTAATTCTGGATGTTGTTGTTCTTGGTTAAGCATCTGTTTTTGTTAAACTGCTTTTCTCTTTTTTGTTGTTTTTATTTTCCTGTTGAATTCTAATCATGTCTTCTAATCCATTGGCAGCCAACGAAGGAAAATAAATGGTGAAGGAAATTAGATGCAGCTTGGATAATTGATGTTTGTATGCCTGGCTTTAATAAAAATACTCTGCTAAATGAGAGGGGAGTCTAAATGGATTCAGTCAATAAGGAAGTGACTCAGGTGAGGAATTCAATCTTGGGTTTTGTTGTAAACTTACAAATAAGCCAACAGCTCAGTTCAACTGGGATGAGCTGCTCTGGCTTGCTTTTTCTACTTGTCGTTTGTTTTTGAAATTTGAAATTATTTTCTTTTGTGTGAATTCAAGCTCTAGGATTCGCTAGGTTAAAGCAAATGACACATCCTCCAAATTGCTAGGAATGACATGAGAACAAGAGTATTTCTTGATAAACCTCACCCTCTCACTCTGCTCTCTTAATTTCTTAGTGAGTTCACAGAATTCAGTCTGAACAATCTCAGAATCAAAATAAGTATCTTAAACATTACCCTTCACATCAAACGATATTTTGGCATTTTAAATTACTCAATCAAAATAAACCCAATCATTTTATTCCAGCTCTGCAATCAGTTATTACAAAACTGATAGCATGGAAATAGCATGTGTGGATGAACAATATTTGGATGGATGGAGAGCCAAGTTTCCACGAGGCATGACATTTGAAAACAGCCAAAATGAGCTGAGGGAAATGTGTCTAATTTTTTCATTATCTACTTTCTTTTTTCTGAATTCCTTCTCTAGTTATATCCTGCAATCTTTTCCTCACTAAAATAAGTAAAATGGTATTGAGAATCAACATGTAGTGCATGCTAATTTTCCTAGGTGCTAGTAATTATGTACTACAACTTCTAGTAAGTAACCTGATGCTCAAACAACTTCAGATAACTTATTCTAGGGCACAGAGCTCAGAAGCCAATGGAGCCATGATTTGGACCAAGCTAGTCTGACTTCAAAGGCCATGGTTTTTCTCCTCCATTGACTTTCATGATTAGTCAAAAGCCCCAGCTCTACTTTGTTTCTATTCTAAGTTTCAAGGGCACATTTCTGAGTCCTATATTCTGGTGCCCACATATTTCTTGCTTTCAAATCTCAGTGCCTCATTAAATGGATTTGAGGTAACATACCTTTTATGGTTTTGTGGACCAATGGGTTTCGGGTCTATAGAACCCAATGTTTCCTGTTTACTGATAAAAGAGTTGTCCAGAGCTTGTGGTATGCAATCCCTACTTAGATGGGGTTGTAGAGTAGTGATGATGATGGTGTATGAGTGGATCATGACCCTCAAAACCTAGAGCCTGTCCTGAAATAGATGTCTCTGTAAGACTCCTCTCTGCAGACTGATAAGCCCTCTTGCTCATTTCTGACATGTTGAAACTTATCCCTTTGCCACTATTATTATAATAAATATTAATTATTTTTAATCATGATCAGTAAAATTCTAAAGGAGAATTATGTCATTTGAGACATCGTTGTTGATACAGATTTTAAGTATTAGGTGATGGAATGGTCACTGGCAGGAATAGTAACTCTGTGGGGCTATTTGGAGTATGGTGTTGAGAAAAAGGTTAGGGCCATGAGGGAGGGATTCAGTGGGAGGGATCTGCCACCTATAAACAACGTCTGCCTTGGTAGTGGAGGGGAGAGGTAAATCAAAGAGTTATAGGTTTGTCTAACTTTGGAGCCCTATAATACAAATTTTGATAACTGGAATTGAAAGATTTAGTCTATCAACATTGCCATTCCTTTACAGAGAAAATATTAGACAGTAATGAAATCTAATTCACACCCAGCATAATCCTAGAATTTCATTAATTATGTATGTTTAAATGTATGAAAACAAAAAAAAATGAGCATCAGCTCTCAGCACTAGATAGGACAAAGGTAACTTTCATTACAAAATCTGGTTAATTTAATTTAATTTAATTTAATTTAATTTAATTTAATTTAATTTAATTTAATATTTATTTGAGGCCGAGAGAGAATCTTAAGCAGGCTCCATGCCCAGCACAGAGCCTGATGTGGGACTCCATCTCACAACCCTGAAATCATGACCTGAGCCGAAATCAAGAGTCAGACAATGAACTGACTGAGCCACCCAGGTGCCCTGGTTATTTTAACAGGCTAAAAAAATACTATAAATACTGCACCATGGAAATTATAAAAGCTATACTTTCTCCCCAGATGAGTGGCTATTAGAAGGTGAAAGCTTTCCAATGTATGTCCTGAGAAGCTCGAGGCTTACGTAATTTTATGAAAAAACTCGTATGATCAGACAATATGGGTTGTAGCCCATGAGAGCTTTAGCAAACAACCTGTGTTCTAACTTGTAACGTTCTATTTTAGTCGTTTTCTGAAAAAGACAAAGGGATGGAAATTTGATCACCAGTGAGTTCAGGAGCTGGTGTATTGAGTGTTTGGATGGCATGGGGACCTAGGGTCCTTATCCCCAAAGATACCAATCATGTCAGTATTTGGATCATTTTTATAAGTAAGTGTCTGCAAAACTTGAAGGCTTTTGTAATCAAGAACACCAACCATGAATGCCAAGGCCAGTCCAAGGATGAGATACAAATGTTTCCCTACAAACACTGGCTGGAGTGAAGTGAGCTATTGACAGGAAGCAGGAAAAAGAAAAAAAAAATATCTAAAGATGGAAATACTGGTTGTCATTATAAGCAGGCACAGGAGACAAGAAGTTAAAAGAACTGAAGAACACAGATATTTGAGGGAACAGTCTAGACATGTTTTTTATTCTTTGCAGAGACATTTCCCACATCCTTTTGAACTGAGAAACAGAACCATTGTTAAGATTACAAAAACCACTTGGACACCTAGAATGGCAAATGTAAGGTTCTTTTTGAGTGTCATGTGTTCAAAATAGCTCTTGCAAAAACTTCTATGATGTGTAATTTGGCCACAGAATTATCTGAAACTAAGAGAAAAAAATAAAAATTAACGAGGAGGTTTGGTTTTACCTGTTCACCAGGAAGCATCAAAAAGCTTAAAAAAAAAAAAAAAAAAAAAGAAGAGGCATAAAATTCTCACTTAAAAGATCAGCTATTAGAATTGACTGTTAAGAAATATTTTGGTTACAAAACTGCTTTCCAAGCTTAACAGATAATTGCTTTCAAGGTAGGATACTTATTGCTCATAATGTAGTATCTATATATTATTTGTAATGGAAGTTACATTGGTGCAGATTAAGAATATTTATTGGCACATTCTTTCTTAGTAGTATTTTGTCCAATCATCTCAGATTAATGTAATGTTGATGAATGTGAATATGTATACTCCATCATCATTCATTAGAGAGTTAATATAGAGAATACCCATAAAATTGGCAACTTGGTGAAAGACTCATTTATTAATCTATAAACAGGATGTCGATCTATCTATTGTTGCCACAAAAAGTCTTCACAGGGTAGCTCTTCCTACAGGAAAGGGGGGAAATGTTTCCATGGGTGATTTCTTTGCCTGTATTCATGACTGACATCAATTAAAAAAAATTAGCTAAGCAGACAGAGCCCAAACTTAGGACCACAAAGATTCACACTTCACACCATAGAGAAATGAAGATAAATTTAGTTAATAGCAAAACCCACTGTTTCTGTAAATAACAAGTCTAGTGTAAGATGAAGGTGGCATATGATGATTCTGTGACACTTCATACATCTGTTCAGATAAACCTATTTGATTATTTAGTTTTCTGGAGAAACAAAGGATTGACAAAAATTTATATCAAAACCCCTAATGGATAAAAATGTAACTGGGAAGTCAAAATATAAGCTTCTAACTAAGATCTTAATAAGTTACAAGCTATTTACTATGTACTAAAATTTACATTAAAATTTTTTAATAAAAATTGTTAACATTTTTAAGTAAAATAAAACACATTTTAAAAACACATACATATGTTTCTTCTTATAACAGATCTTTCCAATATATTTGTGAAAATAAGTTTACTGCCAAAAATTTTGTCTGCAAGTACATGCTTCCAGTTTATGCTAAATTCTTACCTTTTGTTCAGCCCAGTAAAATGACCTCAACCCCAAACTTCACACCCAGAATCTTAAACACAAAAAAGTCATTGAAGATAATATTTCTTTGCATCAAAAGTTTAAATTCAGGTAAATTAAGCAAAACAAAATTAAACAAAAAAACCTCCAAGAAAGTTACCCATTAAAACACCTGTAATTATAAAATCAGCATCCCTTTTGAATTAGGGTTCCTCTAAATTGCCTGGGCAGACCTCGTGCCTTGTAATATTTAATATCAGGAGGAGGGGAATCTACAGAAATCATTTTCCATTTCCTAACAGCATCCGATATCATCGTCACCAAAAAACATCCTGAGCTATAGACAATATTCTAAGATTACTGATATCACTGTCTGACCTTGCTGTAATCTGTTGTGTGGAAGTCTGATTCATTTATTTAGCAGTTCAGCAAATGTCAGAATAGCATGTCTGGAGCAGATTATTTCCCACAGCCTGCTAGAAATGAAATTTAACAAAACTCTTTCAACTCAAAGTGGTCTAAATCATTGGTTGGCCACACCCTCTCCAACCTACAGTTAACCTTTTGTGGACTTCAAGGAGTTCTCCAGTTGTTAGACTTTCTCTACTAAAGGAGTCCCAAATATTCTATTCCTTGAGGGGCATGTTTAACCAACTATCAAAAAGATGTTATTTGGGACCTGTGTTATAGATTCCTGTGTCTCTCCTGACCCACCTCACCCTTTTCCACCTTGCTCCTCTAGGTCCTAGAAGCCTGATTCTAGGGACCACAGGAATGGGCTCCTTTCTCTGTCTGGCATCTGAGAAGCCTCTTCAGGTGCAGGAGGACCTACAGACAGCATATTTACATTCCTCCAGGTCACTCCCAGTGAGGTTGTCTTGAGTGGGTGTATCCTTCCAAAAAAGTCTGTGATCATCATGAGAAAGCCTTCATTACAGACTTTTTATTCTACTTAAGTAACCACTCCCTTCTCTCTTCTTTTTGTTGTAGGGATCTAAAAGGTCCCAGGCTGCTAGCCCCCAGTCTCTGTACTTTCTCTTATGGTTCTTGTACTCTCTTCCCATACCTTCACTATCTATCCCTTTGCAAATAAATTCTCCTTCATATACCATGAGTTGAGTGAATCATCATTTCCTAGTGAAATTGATAACAACATCCTATTTTGACCAATCTAGCTTGAATTTGAGAAAGGTTCATCTGAACCTTCTAGAACTGGAGGGTTGTTTGTCTAGTTTTCCTTTCTCTATAACATATCCATGGTCTTGAGTTAAATAATGAAATAAAAGTAAAAACCAAAATTGTGAACACTCTCAGCTCAAGCCATTTTAATGAGTATTATCAAATACTTCTTTCTCTGGTTCTTTTTGGGAGATGGCTAACACCTAAGAATCTGAAATTATTGCTCATTAACTGTCTGGATCTACACCCAAGGTAAAGGGATAAAAAGGAAAACAAGCCAAATGCTTTATTATCTTGGGTCCTGTCCATTATAAATGACAAATGATAGCTTGTTAGGTGAAAACGACCTTCTCAGCACTGAAATGGCTTCATTTGGTTTATTAGCTACAAACGAAAACTAAGGAAGGACCATCTAGAAAGTGACTTGCAAACCTTATTTTCAGCATAATGAAAGATAGGCTCAATAAGCCTGAATCCCCATGTGGCCTCCCAGTCTGTCTAAAAGAAGAACACAAGTAACATGAAGACAAACCTGAAAAGATGGTTAGTAAGTAAAAATGTAGGTCTGTAGCCTTGGAAAAAGATGATGTTTAACTTGCATGAAACTACACTGACCCAGTTGTAAGCAGTGGCCTCACATTTATCTCAAAAGTCACATTATTCTGCTTTATCATGTAAATAATCTGTGTCATTGAACTATTAATAGTCAACAATAAAATGTACCCCAAGGGAATACATACTGGGTTGCTTAACAACCAAGAAAAAATGTAGGCAAGGAAAGAGAAACTCCCAAACTATGTAAGATCTATATAGCTTTGCTGGGAAGTGAGCATCACCTAGTAGGGCCAGACATACATATCTACTACTGGAATCCATATAATTCAAACAAGTGCTTATTTTCTTGGCAGATTAGAGCTTCCTTTTCTCTTCCCTATACATGGACCTGCCCTTAATACCCTGAAGCATCTGGACAAAAATAAAAATCCCTTTGTTTGCAGAAGCCCATCCTTCCCCCTATATCCCTCAGCATGGACTTATTTCATGAATGTATATTTTCTTATGTGCTAAATCTAAAAGGTAGTCTTGTATCTATTTAAAGTCTGTTCACGTCCTACTAAAGTAGAAACTCCTTGGATTCACAGATGCATTTTTGTAAATGCCTTTAAGTGACTTCTTTTTGCTCCTTTTTAAGAACATCCTGAACATCATGCCAAAGTTTTCACTCTAGAAACCTTGCAATAGTCTTCTAAGTTGCTCAAGACTAGCTCAGGTCAACTCCCATTTCCTGTTAGCCTTGACTAGGTGACAGCTCCCATAATGTCCACTCCTGCCACACATGTGACCTGTCAAGTTTCCTTTCACACCATGCCATCTAGCTACCCTCCAAAGTTCTCATCAGCTAGTTGGTAAGACAATCTCTGCCCAGTCAGGTCTATCAACAGGAATTCCTGCTTGGTTTCATGCTGTAGTTCTCAATGACCATCTTTATAGTTGGATTGGGTATCATGAAGGTGGAGGTCCCTCTTAAGAAGATTATACTGTGTGAATAAACTGGAGAATGCCAGACTTTACCTGGGGAGAGGGGTTGCAAATTCAATGCCCTCCAGGGCCATGGAGGTGAAGAAATGAGTCAGGAGGGCCTGGGTTAAGACAAGAGATTTTGACTTATTGGAAAAGACAAGCTTTTTCTAAAGGGGCTGTTGCGACATAATCCATTTGATGCTGCCATGGGAATGTAGGCCTGGTATGCTCAGATCTTTGCAGTTTCAAATGACAGGGATTTGGATTTTTGAAAGACATTGAGCTTACTAGCTTACTAAAATGTATGTGAGATTTGCATCTGGCCCCAGCACTTCACCACTGGAGCTGCCTCAGTAGCCAGTCAGTCCAATGTTCTGGAAAGTCCTCCCCACACCATCATGCTTTCTTCCTGCTGTCACAGCCACCCTCTTTGAAGCTTTCTGAGTCTTCCTCTCTCCCTAATGATTTTCACATCTCTGGATGCTAAGAAATATTCTGGGGGACAACTGCTGCTTTTGTGAATGGAGGGATGTAGAATACAGCTATAAAGGGAGAAAAAAATTAAGCAAGTTTGAAGATGAGATCCCAGCAGGATTTCTTTTCTTTTTTAAAAACATTTTATTTATTTATTCATGACACACACACACACACACACACACAGAAAGAGAGAGAGAGAGAGAGAGAGAGAGAGGCAGAGACATAGGCAGAGACAGAAGCAGACTCCATGCAGGGAGCCCAATGTGAGACTTGATCCCGGGACTCCAGGATCATGCCCTAAGCTGAAGGTAGATGCTCAACTGCTGAGCCACCCAAGTGTCCCCCCACTGCAGGATTTCTTAGACTAACAAAGAGCAGAAAGAAGAGTTACAGTGTGAATCCACATATAGTAACAATTGCTAATGCCAGAAGCAGTGGCCAATAATTATTGATCACTTTTTAAGATGCCACATGGTTTTCTAAGTGTTTTAATGGGCTAACTTCTATCTTCCTATGATCCTATGAGGGAAGTGATGGTTTTTCCTCTTTAACAGATGCTACCTCAGCACAGAGATGTTAGGATCCTCCCCAAAGATCATACATCTGAAGAGTGGCAGGCAGCAGCATGTCTCCAAAGCTACTATGCCATATTCCCTGCCTTACACTCTTTCCCCACAGCACCTCTGTCACCCCACTGCAAAGTCTTGGCTCAAGTCTTTGAGCCAAGTGTTTCAAAGCCTGAAACACCTTTTCTACATATACCAATCCAACCCAAAGGGCTAAATCCTCCCATGAAGATTATCTTCTTGTGGCTTTAAAATGTGTCCCTAAATTCCTTAATATCCTCCCTTCAACATGTAGAGCTTTACCTCCTCCTGACTGAGAGCTAGCCTACGTGATTCACTTCAAATAAGAGAATATGGTGGAAAAAGCAGCTTCTGAAATCAGGTTATAAAAAGTACTGGGGTTTCTTTCTCTTTGCTCTCTCTCTTTCCCTCCCTCTTTTTTCTTTTCTTCCTTCCTCTCTCTTTCTTTCCCCCTCCAGCCCTTCCCCCCCTCCCTTTTTCTTTCTTTGTTTCTTTCCTTCTTTTTTCTTTCGTTCTCCTTGGTTGCTCACTCTGGGGAAAGCCAATGGCCATGTCATAAGGACACTCAAGCAGTCCAATGGAGGGTTCTATATAGCAAGACTCAGGACTCCCTCCTGTCAATGGCCACGTGAGAGTCACAGTGGATCCCTCTGCCTAAATTAATCAAGTCTTCAGATGACAGTAAACTCAGCTTACTTTTTTATTACAATCTCATGAGAGATCCTGAGGCAGAACCACTCTATAAATAAAACTATTTATCAAATAATCACAGGTTTGATTGCTAGCTCATAGGCAATCAAGGGTAGACTTCAGTAATGGTTTAAGCAGCTTTAAAAAAATATTATGAAACTGAGTTGTTTCGACAGAAAATATTTAACATTTTAATTTATGGCAGATCCCCAAATAAATATGGATGTAATTTTACCACTTACTAACTGTATATTAGAGTGAAGACAGTCATCCTCTGTCATATTGAGATATACTTGCTGATATGCAAGTCTGAGGAAATGACATGGGTTTATATTCAGTAAGAGGATGATTTTCTTAAATTTTATTTGAGGATAAACTCCACTGTGATGATATTGTTTTAGAATGTGTCAGCTATTTTTTGTTTTATGGATATAAAATAATTTGATATACCATTAATAACTTATTTATCTGAAAAGAGTATCTGGGTTGTTTTCTAAAAAGCTGTTACAAATGTCTTAAGTACAATGTGTGTTAAATGAGAAGTACTATGGAATTAATATCACAATTCCATCTTAACAAAATTCCAGTAAATCATCTAGATTTGTTAAAAACATTGACAAGTATAGGACTATCCACATAAAGTTTAATCAATTGCATGATGAAATCTACTTTAAAACACTGATAATTTTGATTGTGCTTAGTATAGATTCTCAAAAATGATTAAAATATGCAGTATAGTGTTACATAAGTGAAGTAAGGCAAGATCAATATGAAACATAATTATGACAGGTATCCACTAGAGGCCAGTATAATTCAGCAGAGAAGGAATTTATAATCAATCCCTATGGAAAAACTAACATTATTTCTTCCACTTTAAAGTGGAGCTCTTGTGAATTGGAGGAAAAAAATGATGAAGAAAGCTTTTCTGATTCTCTGAAGAGGAAGTTTCAAAGGATAAGAAAGATGAGTTGAGAAAGGATGAGTCATGAAAAATTGGGGAAAAGAGAATTCTTGTCTCCAAAAAAACAAAACAAAACAAAACAAAACAGTACTACCATAAAATTTTGATGTTTCAACAATGTAAGCATAAATTTTCAACATACCTGGTTTAACTATAAGCCTTTCCATAAGTGTTTTATTTGGCAATGATTTTAGAAATAATTAAAGACCTAAAATATCTATAAAGTGCCACAGTCATCTTATTTTCAGAGCAACAACCCTTGCTAGCCCCAGACAACGTCAAGAGTTTTGAAGAGGGGTGGAAAAACTGTACATTTGCAATTCCTTTCCCTTAAACAATTTTATTCAGAACAAGTACCTCCTCAAACATGGAATAATTCACATAAACTCATCTAGCACTACATTCATAGTATGTAATACTTAATAACAGTACTACATCATGCTTATAATACTTTTTAACAAGAAACTGAACCAGCTTCTCAAAACTAAGAACGGGAGTAGAAATGAAAATGTGCTTCTTTAGTAAAGCTTAGACAATAATAGTGGTAGGGTCTCACGTAGGAGATTTAACTTTAAGACTGAACCATTTAACATATAACCCACAGACACGTTCTCTTCCCCCTCTCCTCCAGCAGAGGAAGGCGTCTTATATATTGTGGACATGCTGAGGAGATTAATGAACCATAAATGAGCCACTAGAGCTGGACTGGACCTGAGAGGTCAGCCAGCGACAGCCTGGACACTTTCAAAGAGAAGGAGTTTCTTCCTTTGCATGGTGGCCCATTATACTGTCAAGGCTATAATTGATTCAAAATTATTCTTTGATCCTTATATTGGGGGACCTCACTCAATTTACAAAATGATGTTTTGGTTCCTGAGGTTTAAAAGAGGGAGAAGACACAAAGATACATAACACATAATCCTGACTTTGAGGAGACATAAAATTATACTCATGAGAATCTGATTTGGACCTCTAACCCTTAAGCACTGGTCCTACCAGTTATTAGCTGTGTGAATTAGTTAACTTCTGTGGGCCTCACTTTCTTCATCTGTAAATGGGGATTACAATAGTACCTATCTCATATGGTTGGTGGCAGGATTAAATGTGGTAACTCAAGTAAAACATTAAGCTTAGTACCTGGTAAGGTAAGTACTCAGTAATTGTTATAAGCTATTATTGCTAGACACTATTAATAAATAAATTATTTGATCTTTACCAGACTCCTACGATGTATTTGTTACACTATTTTTAGAGACAGGAGAGTTGATTTGTGAAGTGCCCTGCAAGGATCAGCAGCTAGTCAATGGTCACACTAGGGTTTCAACACAGGTCTGTCCCACTAAAAAAAGCTTTATTCTGCTACAAAAGCTTTTAAACTGAGTTGCTTCAATGAAAAGTGAGGTGAACTCCTGTTCCGTATGACAGTCCATATTACCCTTTTCTGATCTAAATACAGTTAGTGCCAACAGCTAACCACAAGACCCCTACATTCCTATCCACAGTATAGCAAGGGGTCCTGGAATTGGAGATAGTGGCAGACTTTGAAATGTGAAGCCCCCAAGTGGAAACCCCCATCTATCAGTGGACTATCTCTTCTGCTCTCAGACCTCTCTTCCTGGAGTCCCAATTCCCAGTTAATTGCCACCTCTGTAGAGGCAGGGCATCCCTGTGCCTTCAACTGTACCATAGGGGAAGCCTCAAAGGTCTGTTACAGTGCTACAACATGACCTAGATACACGCTAAAGGGTTCTTTTTATATTTCCAAAAACAACCCTCCTTTAGGCAGGATGATATAGTAAAAACCAAACAACCACAGAAATAGCCACACATACACACACACTGGCCTGTTGTGTGTTCCAACTGGAGATTAATAAGAATCAAGGCTATTACTGCTTCCTGTTCCACTGCAGTAAGCCATTTTTTATCTTCAGACACCTATGGGTTTGTCAATAACCATAACTGAGATAAACATGTAAGTCAACTTTCTGTTAAAGGCATGATGCTGTGCTGGGTATTACACTGAGCACATCATAGGTATCAGGTCCTTTCATTCTCAGCACAGTTCAGCTGTTGACATTAGAGGGCCTAGAGGTCACTACCTTGCCCAAAGTCCTATGGCTGCTTGACATCTGAGAGTTTCAACCCAGGCCTATTTGACCATAAAGCCCCAACTCTTACTCAACATGGTACACGGCCTACATCCAGAGCCCCACTATTCTTCCACCTTGAGGGTACGTGAGACTTCACTACTATAGTACAATGTGACCCCAAACCCATGCTAAAAAAAAGGCCTTTTATATTTCCCAAAACAATCCACCTGCAGAAAAAACAAACAAACAAAAAAAAACCCAAAAAACCAAGCAAAGAAATAAGCACATAAAACATTTCACTGGTAGTCAGGAGGCGGACTTGGGTCTTGACTCTGCCCCAAATTAGATATGGGACCTTGGAAATGTCTCTTCATCTGTCATGGCCTCAACTGCGTCATCTGTTTTGGAAACCCCAGAGAAACGTTCCTGCATAGATGCACTAAATGTATACTTGGGTAATACATGCTAGTCATGGTGGACACCACCAGCTCCAGGCTTTTGTTCCACTGTGACCTGTTCCTGTAAACTTTGTAGTGTTGCAACAAGGAGGGATGATAGAGCTACATGGAAAAGAATGGGGATTAGAAAGCCAACATTTGGTCATCCACCTCTATGTCAAATTTGGCTTGCATGGATAAATGAAGACTGAGAAAAAGAGTTGCACACTGAAAGAATTTCACTAGGGTAGAGAGACACTGTCAGAACAGAATTGCAACTTTTGGCACAAATAGGACTGAAAAATAATTAAAGTTGGCTTTTAAAAAAAGCCTCTTTGGGTTATGTTTAGGGGCTGAATATTTCAGTAAGAAACATTTCCAATTCCTAGAATTAAAGCAGTGAAGATTTGCACATTAATCAGCTTAAATGTATGTACATTTCTCCAAGGTAAGAAGAAAAGTTTACTCAAATGAGGCAAGTATGTGCAAAACAGGAGGGTCTATCAGCTCCACCTGACTCTGAGACTAATCTTCAAAACTTTTTTTTTTTTAATTTTAAATAGTCTTGAGAATAAAGTATGCCAGGGATATCTGAGGAAAGAACATGCAACAGAAATTCACAGAGATCCTACAATGTGTCTAGCACTGGGTTGAGATGTGGGGATAGAGCAGGTTGGTAGCCAGAAAAGTCACACTCTGCTGTTACTCATTTTGTAACCAGTGGTGAACTTGATCTAGAGAATGAGAAAAAGACTTCAAAGGTATAGCTCAACTAAGAATATCTCCTTATAAATGCTAAAAATCCCCATTTAACAGCTACTTCCCCACCGATTTAGAATGATATCTACAGGATGACCATGTACTTTTTATTGTCTGTGCACCTTATTAAAAGGGAGGGTAGCTAACACATAAAGCATCTGCAGTGTTTACAATGAAGAAGCTTCTTCATCTATACTAAGAGGGATGGTCAAAAGTCAGAAGTTCATGAGGACACCCGTGACATCAAGCCTCTAGAACTGAGAACAGGAGATAGGGCAATGTGGCCATTACCTTTGGAGACAGACTGATTAGGCTGAAGGTAGGTTTCCTTGCACTGGGCTGCCAAGGCTCACTGGGTCTTATTTAAGGATGGTTAACAGGTGTACCCTGAAGAAAGATTTCATATAGTCTCCTTTAAAGGTTAGGCTGAACTGGTAAGGATACCCAAGTCCACACACTAGAATTCTACTAACTTCATCTGGGCCCTTTCTATGCCTGTCCTTTGATTGTCTCTCCTTCACCTCTTGAAGTCCAAATACCCACAAAATAAACTGCCTTTGTCAATATGTCCCTTTACAAGATTTTGTAAAGACTGAGGTGGAACTTCCTTCTTATTTCCTCCACTGTAAGATAGACTCCTTTAGATATTTTAACATCTCTGACATTGGAATCCATCATGGAGGGGACATCCTCATGTAGTAAAGGTGTTTTGTTCCTGAAACACTGCTATTAAAAACAGTACTAACATCTTGCAATAGTTGAGATTCTACAACAGATGAAATGCTGCATTTCTGTCATTTAGGTCTTGATCAATAGCAGGACTAATACTAATACTAACCATATACTAGAACTTCTTTTTCTTCTCCAAATTCTTAAAGACTCTGAAGGATCACTTGTGTTTGGCTCACAATTGATAGATATCATTATTTTGTTTTCTCTGTATGCAATCTTCAAGGAATGCTTGAGTGGAATATAAAAGCAAATATTGTCTCATTCAAAAAAGACCATTGAATATCTCTTAGGAAGTCTTTTGCCACTGGTAAACACAGTCCCACCCATTTGGGATAATCATGTAACTTGCCAAAACATTTCTACACAATTCCCCAATCTTTATAATATATAATGGTGAGGGAACTCAGACCACTGGGACCAAAGAAGAAGCAAACAAAGCCGGGTTGAAGGCCAAATTTTATCACTTTTTCTCACAAACTTGATTATCTTCTTGATTTCTCTTTTCTCTTCACAGGGAATTCAGGGATTCATCCCAATTACCCTTCTTTGGATGGACTTACTAAAATGTAGGATGCTGTCTCTGAGTTGCCACTAT
The DNA here is from genome assembly GCF_003254725.2 of Canis lupus dingo. Lineage (NCBI taxonomy): Eukaryota > Metazoa > Chordata > Mammalia > Carnivora > Canidae > Canis > Canis lupus. The sequence goes on along the minus strand of NC_064262.1, from coordinate 24,327,928 downwards.
ACAGATATTTATTGGTCAGTGGGATATAGGGAAATATTTAAAAGTATGGCCAATGTGTAAAATTGCCTGGGTTCAAATTCTGGCTTTATAACACACTAGATCTGTGGTCTTGGGTAAATTATGAACCTCCTCTAAGCCTCCTTTCCTTGGTTGCGAAATGGATTATAAGAACAATGCCTACAGGTAAAATAGCCCACAAGAAATGCAAGAGGCTGGCATATAATAAAAGCTCAAATAACTGTTGGGCATTGTTAATATCACCATCCCACCACCTCAGCTCTATCATTGCTCTTGCTGCTTAGTAAAAAAAATTCCAAATAAACCTCACTTCAGTGCAAGAGCAGGTATTAAGGTGATTGGAGTTTTCCTTAGCTTCTTCTTAACTAGATGATCTTAGTTATCACTCTCCTTTTTTCCAATCTGAACAATTTCTTTACCCTCTTTTTGCTGGATCATTCAGGCTAAAAGGCCTTTATTCTCTTTCTTCTACCTTTCCCGCACTTTCCCTGCCTCCAAGAATATGCTCATTATGCCTATCCAGTCACCTCTCTTTCCTCCTCACTTTTCGTCAGATAATTATTTCACATCTGATTAAGTGCTCTGTTAGTTTTAAATTTAATGCCATATAAGATTACTATGATCTATGGCTTCCTAATTGACTCATGAATTTAACTTGTCTTTCTAATTACCCAGTAAAGAGTTTCCTACTCTTATTTGGTATTGCCTTCTTGCACTGAGCAACATTGTGGGAATCCAGAATAAGTGACTGTCACTGAATTGACTCACACCTATTGCTTAACTGTATTAATTATCCCTAGAATTACTATCAGGGATCTTGAAATGAAGTAAGTCTCCACCATACACAGCAGGGCACTACTTGACATTAGGGCTACCATGGGGTTTCATACAGCCTAAAAAAGAACTTTAGTCTCAAAATGAAACCTGTAAAATGGAAATATGTAAGCTCAAATGGAGTTGGATGTATCATCAGAGAGGAATTCTAGTTCAGGAAGACCCTGCCTTCCTGTAATCTAGAACACATCACCTTTACTAACTGACTTACTTAAAATAAGTGACATACAGCTGCTATGTGAAAAATTCTCAACTATAGGATAGTAGAGAATGTTAAGGAGGTAGACTCCATTCTTGTCCAGAGGGATGGACAAGAATGTAAGACTGCCAGATTAGTATTTAAGCATACATTTTCCCAAGCTAATAAACAAATAACCAAAACAAGCAAGGAAACAAACATTAAAACCCCATCATCACTGATTTCACATGTAAAACCTAGTACCATGTTAGGTACTGATTATCACCTATGATCATTAAGGTTGGTTTATATATATATATATATAAAAGGTTGAATGGGGCGCCAGGGTGGCTCAGTCTAAGTGTCCAACTTTTGGTTTCAGCTCAGGTCATGATCTCAGGATCCCAGATGGGCCTGACAACCAGCCTCCTCACTCAGGAGGGAGTCTACTTCCCTTCTCCCTCTCCTTTTTCCTCGCCCCTGCCCCTCCCCCTGCTCTCTCTCTCTCTCCCTAAAATAAAATCTTAAAAAAAAAAATGTTGACAGCAAATAGACACATAAGAAAGGACGTGTTGGCTGACAGACTGCTGTTGTTATTATTCACAATGCTAATAAAATCTCTGCACACAAACAGCTAAAAGTCATGTCAAACACCATTTGTTCAAAATGTAGATGTGGACTTATCTGAAATTTACTTTTGCATTAACTAAGAAAAAGAATTTGCTAAGTAAAGAAATATTGAAGTAAGATTACAAAGAACATAGTTCATACACTTAGGGAAACAAATTTTTCTCTAGCATCAAAATATCTCATTTATAAATACTTGACTCCTTAATAATAGGACATTCCTTAATGTTAATTTTATTGATTGATTGATTGGTTGACTGCTGTTTGGGATGCTTTATTTCACTGCAAAAGATAAACAAAATAGGCTATTAAAGGGAGCATTAGAGATCATTTGTAATAAAAAGGGTTATTAAATCTGACATTATTGAGAAACACTGTTATAGACAATAAATGCCTCATAATTAGAACTTATTATAGTATAATCAACATATAACATTATATTAGTTTCAGGTGTACATATAATTCAGTATTTTTATATATTACAAAATAATCACCAAAATAAGGTTAGTTAACATTGTCACCATACATAGTCCCCCAATTTTTTTTCTTGTGATGAGAACTTTTAAGATCTATTCTCTTAGCAACTTTCCAATATACAATACAGTGTTATTAACTATAGTCACCATGCTGTGCATTACATCCCCATGATTTATTTTAACCAGAAATTTGTACCTTGTGACCCAATTTAACCACCCCACCTAGCCAGTTCCAACCTCTGGCAATTACCAATCTGTTCTCTGTATCTACATGCTTAGAATTTTGGTTTTTGTATTTGTTTTCATTTTTAGATTCTACATATAAGCAAGGTTATGTGGTATTTGTCTTTCTCTGACTTATTGCATTTAGCATAATACTCTCAAGATCCATCCATGTTGTCACAAATGGCAGGATTTCATTCATTTTTTGGCTGAGTTATATTCCATTGCATATATACACCACAGTTTCTTTACCTATTCATCCATTGATGGACACTTAGGTTGTTTCCATATTTTGGTGAATGTAAAAATGTTACAAAGAACACACGAATGCATTTATTTTTTTGAATTGGTGTTTTTGTCTTCAGATAAATACCCAGAAGTGGAATTATGAATCTTATGATAGATTTATTTTTAATTTTGGAGGGACTCCTCACACTACTTTTCCCCAGTGACTGCACCAATTTACAGTGCCACCAACAGCACAAAGGTTCCCTTTTCTCCACATCCTTGCCAGTATTTGTTATATCTTGTCTTTTTATAAGACCCATTGTAATAGGTGTGAGGTGATATCTCACGATGTTTTTCATCTGCATTTCCCTCATGACTAGTAATGTTGAGCATCTTTTCATGTACCTGTTGGGCATCTGTATATTTTCTTTGGAAAATATCTATTTTGATCCTCTGCCAATTTTCTTTTTTTTTTTTTTTATTTTTTTTCTCTGCCAATTTTCTAATTGGATTGTTTGGGAGTGTTTCTGCAAATGAGTTGTATGAGTACTTTAAATAATCTCAACATTAACCCCTTATCAGATATATGATTTGCAAACATTTTCTCCCATTAAGTAGGTTGCCTTTTCTTTCTTTTTTTTTTTTTAAGGTTTCCTTTGTTTTACAGAAGCTTTTTATTTTGACATAGGCCTACTTGTTTATTTTTGTTTTTGGTGTCAGATTACAAAAAAATCATCACCAAGTTCTGCATTAAGGAGCTTACGACCTATGGTTTCTTCTAGGAAGTTTGTAGTTTCATGTCTTATGTTCAATCTTTAATCCATTTGAGTTCATTGGGTGGAGGGGGGGGTGGACATATGTGTGAAGTGGTTCAAAATGTAAAAATATATATGTAAATAAATAAAATAAATTTTCCTCTCTATAGTAAGTCAAGACCCAGGATTCTCAGATTACTGCAATTACTCATTTGAACAACAGAAATTGAATATACACTAAATGCTGGTGCTGGTATATATACCAGGATCCCTGTTTACCAGTAGAGATCAGACATTGAGTAAATATAAATACAAGTATTGTGTTACTAAGAAAAAGGGTAGGGCACTAAAAGTGTTCATGGGATGGTAATTTATAATTTAGATTGGGCTGGTCAGAGAAGGCAGTGGCAGTGTTTGAGCTCAGTAACAAGTGGGGGAAAATTAGATAAAAATGCATGAATAAATAAATAAATAATAAAATAAAATAAAATAAAATAAAATAAAATAAAATAAAATAAAATAAAATAAAATCAGTAGCAGAAGAGGTCTACTTGACCAAAGATCATCTGCCCACCCTAAATAATAAAAAATAATAGAATGACATTTGGTATGTAATTCACAATAGGATCTCTTCCTGCTTACTGATTTTATTTTATTATTTTATTTTATTTTTAATTTTTTTAAAGATTTTTATTTATTCATGAGAGACACAGAGAAAGAGGCAGAGACACAGGCAGAGGGAGAAGCAGGCTCCATGCAGGGAACCCGACATGGGACTCGATCTGGGTCCCCAGGATCATGCCTTGGGCTGAAGGCGGCGCTAAACCATTAAGCCACTGGGGCTGCCCGCTTACTGATTTTATTATAGTAAGATTGAACAAAAAAGTTTTGTCTTTTATCAGAGAAGACAGGATTATTTTTCTCTAAATAATACTTTGATGACTAGTAATAGTTGCAGTCACCTAAATCATAGATATGTATTTTATGTTTTTAGTACTCTTCTCTTTCTAGCAAAAATTATTTTCCCTTGGAAGGAGCCTACCAATTCACATGTGAAACTAAATCTATTGCTGTGAGATCAGATTTTAAAATAACTTCAAGGAGGAGAAGCCCTTAACAGGAGAGTTAACAATAGAAACGAGGTCACCAACTTAAGACCTAGACTTTTCTTTATTGTTCATGGACACAAATGCTTGGTTTCCGAAGTGCATTGTTATCAAGGAAGCAACTGGACAGAACTATTTCTTTGGGAAAATTATATCCCTGACACTAATGCAGTCAGTTCAACTTTCAAACTGAAATTACTATAAACAAGTAATAATCACTTAGGGGTCAGCAACTGGCGGCTCGGTTGGGCAGTGGAGACCAAGTCTGCTCTCCCTGGGCGGTATGTTGAGGGCAAGTGACCTTAAGAATAGCAGAAAGGGATGATGGATGGTCAGCTCAGACTCCCTTTGTCCCAATAGCATTTTTCAGCTGTCAAAAAGCGATCTAGCAGGGCCCAGAGTTAACAATGGGAGACCACCTGGGGGGCTAACTACCTATTCAACTATATCCTTTGCAGATGACAGCAGCATCTTTATTTTTATATCTGGCAATACTGAGTTGCTAGTCATTGTTCTGTTAGTTTATTAAACTTTTTAAAATAAACAAGCAGCAAGTAATTGGCTACATGGTAGAGGAGGCTGAGAATTCCTTATAGACAACAAATGATCTTAATAAATGCTAAATCCCAGGTGCTTGGGTCAGTGCTATAGGTGATAATGCTCATTTTATGATCACCAAAACCTACTCTTAGAGAAAAACTTCTACACTATGGTAAAACTATGGGCAAACAGTTGTGAAGGGAACTTTCTGTGGTCAGTTGTGAAGGTTTAGCTACACAAATGATTTATCTATTCCAAATCCGTCTAAGGGCAGAAATAGAACTGTGGTTATTTCTGTAACCCTTCCACCTTGAAGCCCCTTCCCATAATACCAAAGTCAGAGTTTGAAAAGGAATGGTATCTTGATATGCATTTATTGAACTGAATTAACTTACAAAGGATGTCAAATATCTCCTGAGTTTGCTTCATAAATTTTCAAATGGGTAAGAAATAAAATTGAAGTGGTACCTTATCATGTTGGGCAGTTGTGCTCTGAAGAAGAGGACAGTCTGTGTGTACTGTCTGTCCATTTCACTGTATTTCTAGGGGGAAATTGCTGGTAGCCATTTCCTCAAATAAAGGTTCAAAATAGCATTTCCATAAAAGCCAACCACTTTATAAAATACTGCTCTATAATCATATTAAAAATCCTAAAGTTGACCTCCAAGAAAAGCCACTTCATACCGCTTCCCCAAACCCTTGCTTAATGAGTTCATAAAAATATTTAGCTGAAATGTTACTTGAAGTTTATTTTCTTATTCCACTGACCAGGATGAAAATAACAAATTTCATTCAGTTAAAAGGAATTTTGGATGGAAGGTATGATGCTCAACGATGAAAGGTTGGGGAAGTAGAGGACAGGTGCCAATGGTGAAAATATTTTCTAGGTATAGAAGAGAGGAGAGAATGACCTGAGATGAAGTTATCGAGTGACTTTCTATGTTTAGCCACCGTGTGGAGAAGAAAGGCTATTTCTTCCCGAAGAACTGGTAAGTGAGATAGAAACTGAGTAGTGAGGTGAACTGAACTTAACATGTAAGCTGATTAAGCAAACTGCATGAACACCCAGAAGAACAGACAGTTCTTCAGGGAATTAATAATAAATGCAGAGATTGGATAAATTAAATTTAAGGTCTAAAGACTAAAGTAGGGTCTTATTAGCCAGGGATTGTAAGGTGCAGGATTTATCGAAAAGGGAATTAATTTGCAGTGAGATGCTGTTAAGTCCAGCTCTACAAAAAACATCTATAACACACACCTTTTTAACTATCTACTTGCTGGTTTCATAATTAGTTTGACTTCTATTCATAAAAAAAAAAAAAATGTCATTAAGAAAGCTTTCTAGGGGCACCTGACTGGCTCAGTCAGTAAAGCATCCAACTCTTGTTTTCGACTCAAGTCATGATTCAGGGTCATGGGACTGAGCCCCAAGGTGGGCTCCCCACTCAGTGGGGAGTCTGCTTGAGACTCTCTTCTCTTTCTCTCTGTCCCTGTCCACATGCATGCATTCTCTCTGTCTCTAAAATACATAAGTAAACAAATCTTTAAAAAAAAGAGAAAAAAGCTTTCTATACCTATGGGAAGTCTGTCTAATTGAGCAATAAGAACAAATCCACAAATACCATTACAGACCCAGAGACTGACAATGTACATGGGAAGACACAGGTCTCAGGAGTGCTGATTTCACATCCTCAAATCATTAAAGAACAAATAATTGCTACATATGCAAATTGGTCACATGAAACAATCAGTTTAAAAATGTCTTTGAAAGGTGACAAAGTACACACACATACACACGTGTGAAAGATGATGATCATAATTGTTGAATTACAGAATCATGAAACTAAAATAAGTTCAATACTGAATACAGGGTACCAAATAAGGAGATATCCAAATTATTTTTGAACACTTGGGTAGGCAGGAGAAAACCAGCAGTGAAATTTTATAATGGTTGGGGAGATGGGTGATGGTGGTGAAATGTGAATACAAAGCAAATACTTCAATTTAAAAAATGCATTCCTTCTTTACTTATTATTTTTTGCATATATGGGCATATATGCCATGTGTCAGGATGAATGAAATGCAGAGGTTTCCTTTCTTTCCTCTTTCCATTCCAAATAAATGGGTAAGATAACTATATTCAGGAAGGGCTGGGTCAAGTCCAAGGTCATACATTATATTGTTCTCAAACATGCATTCTTCATGTGTCCCATCCATTGTGGGTCCATCATAACTAACTGATAATAGTTAAATATATAAATGTATGAATAATTCACTTGTGTTTCTAAATGAAGTACAAAAGATTCAAGGTCAACCCTATAACGGCTATCTTTTCTGTCACTTACCTATAAATTTGCTTGAATGGGGAACTACAATAACCTCTCTCCTCCACTGGGTGGTGTACCTACAGCTGATGCAGGTTGGAGGACCAGCTTCCCTATGATTCTTAGTAAATCACAAGTGTACTTGAATTAGCACAGTTTGCTACCTTGTAATATTGACGTCGACCCAAACAATGTACTTTCAGGATCTTTTAACAATTATTTTCCTTTTGTACAAAACATTGAGAGAATAAGTTTAAAAGACTATATATACATATATCCTTCAATCCTTTGCTTCAAATGCAGGTTGCACTGGGATGAAGCAGAAAATATGTATTATTAACATCAGCAGTTGTTAATGGTAGTAATGATAATACGTTATCTCTATCACACAGCGATAATGGGTTTTTTATTATTAAAGTAAGTTTCAGCCTTTATTTATAGACATCAGTTAAGTGAGAGAAAATGAAAATGCAAAATTACTACACAGCTCAAATTGAAGCAGCTCTTAAGACTCAGTGGGGAAAATGTATATGCATCATCATACAGATTAAAAAGAATACACAGTATTTTAGCCCATTATAATGTCCACACATATGGGCTCTAAGGGTATAGGAATAGAAAGCCTAGTCAAAATAAAGGAAACAGTATTTTATGAGGTGACTTTTTAAAAAGGAAAATGGATTCTAAAAGCAATTGGTTTTTTTAAACTAAGTACAGACAAGAGAATACTATATGCTATTTTCAATTAAATAACCTTACTTCGAAACAAATATGCACATGGCCAAATAGGATTTACACTGACCATTTAATATAGTTTAATATTCTCTTCCTCTTGAATCCTAGAAGCAAAGCTCTACTAATATTGTCTGAAACACGACTGTATGAAAAATGGTACCCCCCAAAAGTGGCATCTGAAATTGTATTTGCTGTCAGAAAGATGCATATGCTCAACTACAGATGTATTTTTGAAAACTTGGAGTTCTAGTAAATTTGGTACTCTGAAGACTATTCCATTTGGTTTGACCAATTTGGAAAATAAAATAAAATGCAAAGAGTGAAGGTTAGTTTTAAGCATCACAGAAACACATGTAAGTAAACTCCTATCTTAGCAAAGCGTTTCAGGTAATTTTAAGAACAAAAGGCTCAAAGTGGGGATTAATCCCTATTTTTCCAAACACAATGCCACTGCTAATAACAAATGAACATGAGAAAAACAAAACAAAATTAAACCCCAAATCTTGCTTTGTTGTAGTTCTTATAGGAGAAAACGTGTACAGTTCTAACTAGCCTGAAGCAATTTAATGTCTCTGCTCAACAGCCCTTGTCTAGACACCCACACTACAGTGACCAGGAGCAGAGGCCAAAAGAGAGCCTCATAGGAGATAGTATCGACCACCATGGAAGGCATCAACATACTACAGAAACGACCAGAAGAGAGAAGGTAAACTGACAGTGAGAAGACAAGACAGCAAAGCAACACTGACTGCGTTTATAAAAATCTTATCACCAAATAAGACCAACAACTCAAGTCTTCACTAGTTGAAGTTTAGATCTGGGGGAAATGAACTAGCAGATATATCCTAGTAAAGTCTGTTGCCTAAGTTACAGGGCTCATACTAAATTGTTACTAAATTGTCATCAATAATATTACTATGGATTAACATGGTACTTTGCCCCTGCAAGTACCAGGTAAAAATTCATCAGTTTTTATTTTGTTATAATGATATACAATCACTATACAAATTCTAAATATGACATAATTTTAAATCAAATTATTATTTTCCTTGGAAGTTTTTAATTACACACACACTCACAAGTTTTTCTCCTTAAATAAACACTTCTCAAATGCTACATGTATTTAAACACCTACATATACTTTGTCCTTTTCCTTTGTTTTTTATTTCTCTTGCTCTTTCTACTGGTTTCTCCATTATAAAAAAATACAGAATATCAGCAGGAAATAGAAAAACACATAAAAATAGACCAAATCATACATACTCCTAACACTCAAAGACAAAGAGTGTCATTATTTTGAATATTTCAAAGAGAAGACTGATGTCAGGTGTAGTTAAAATCATACTTACTGTGTGTTTAAAAAAAGAAAAGAAAGAGAGGGAAAGAATGAGAGTCACCAAGACAGAAGCCATAGCCTTTTCATAACCGAATCTTTCATTTCTCTTTGGTAAAAATGAATCACTGGGTTCAAGGAGGGTATTGCATAAGAGCATGAATATCAGAAGATGGGATCAATCATTAGAAGCCATCTTGGAGGCTGTCAAAAGCAACACTATCTTGTGCTAAACATCTTTTTAAAAAAATTAACTTATTTGTTTTAGAGAGAGAGAGAGAGTACATGAGTAAATGTGAGTAGGGGGAGGGGCAGAGGGAGAGAATCTTCAAGCAGATTCCCTGCTGACCCAACATGGGGCTTGATCTCAGGACCATGAGTTCATAACCTTAGCTGAAACCAAGTTGGACACTCAATTGACTGAGCGACCCAGGTACCCCAACATATTTTTGCATCAAAAATTGGGCACTATTTCTTAAGACCAAATTGTAGAGATGGGTTATGGGGCCAAATGGCATAATAATTTTTAAGGTACTTAATGGAGTCACCATCCTTCTGTGTTAGAGGGATACACTCTACCTGGTAATACAACTTATTCTTTTAACCGTTGTTGAATACTATTCAATAATAAGTTATTATAGATGTTCTTATCCATAATAATAATGGTATCAGTCTACAACTTCTTTGTATTAAGTCTGGTTTTATATCAGGTGTAGATACTTCATTCAAAAAAGGAGGGGGATTTTACAAAACGTGACAGTTTGTAAAATACAGATTTGAGCAAGGAAAATTTTACACATCTGATACTTTGGTTGGGTATAAAGTTCTTAAGAAAGGATGATGATGAAATTCAATTATGATTATCATAACTTAATCACTACCATTATTGAGCTCCCAATGAATCCTACTTTTCCATTTTATGGATGAAGAAATGATGCTAATATATAGTATGAAGATTTTAAGGATATGTCCCAAACTTCTCTGATATTCCCTTGGGGAGATGAGACTTACTTAAGACTGGGCTGGACTTTGTGACTCACTTCCAGTAAGCATAAATGTCCCTTCTGAGATTAGATTATTAAAAAAAAAAAAAAAAAACTGTGGCCTCTATCCTCTGTGTGCTCTCTTGCCATGTCACAAGCAGCCCTATGGAGAGGGCTGGGAAGGCAAGGAATTAAAGCATCCCACAAATATCCAGATGAGCTTGAAAGTATATGTTCCAAATACTTCAGGGCCTATAATCTCGTAAGAGACCCTGAGTTAGAACCATTCGGCTAATTTACTCCCATTTTCCAGCCTGTAGAAAATATAAGTCATAATAAGTGTTATTTTAAGCTGCTAAATTTGTATTGTCACAAAGCAATAAAAAGTAACACATAATGGGATATGCCTAAGGTGACACAGCTGAAAGTGGTAGAGTTCAAGCTTTCAACCACTTCGATACACTTGCTGTTAGGGAAGCTGGACCGAGCATTAAAGGAGTTAAGAGAAGCTTTTAGAAGTCTTCCCCTTGCTCTGAATGAAAAGAAGAGAAATAGAGTGGCAGCCACTGGCATTTTATTACTTAATTGTATCTTGGTCTGAAATATCTGAAATATTTGTCAAACGGAAGTGTCTTTAAAGGTTTGGTTACCAAAAAACCAAAAACCATTAGAGAAGATCAATCAAGTTTTTGTTTTGTTTTGTTTTGTTTTTTTCAGTTGTCTTCTTTCAAATCCCAACAGAATCTCCTGGTCCAGTGGTTCCCAAAGCATGGTCCTTGGACCAGTAGCCTGAGTATAGGCTGGTTCTCCTTTGAAAGGCCCCAGAGCAGGCCACTGAACTGGAATTTCCTGAAGGTGGGCTCAAGAATCTGAGTTTTAAACAGGCTTTCCAGGAGATTTTTATGCACCCAGCAGTTTGAGAAGCACCACTCTAGATTTAAGATTTGTGAAAATGGCAATGGCTCCCCTACAGCTTTATGCCTGTTATGGCTCAAAGCATTTTCAAGATGAGAGCAAAGGCTTTGGGTGGCCTTCAGCCTAATTAAAATGTTTAAAGAGATTTAATTACTAAATGCCAACCCATACAAATGTAAAGAACTTTCCTACGGAGACTGTATGATGAATTGAATACATTTTTTAATCAAGTGCTTGGCAAGCAGTATGGGTTTTCTTGTTTGTAAACAGCTATACTAATGCTAAACATATTTATTCACAACTTGACAAGAAATATTGCCCTGTAATTAATCATTTCCCAGTCCTAATTCAGACTAAATAAAAATACAAATCCAAAATGTGTATCCCCTTCTCAATAGAAGAATCACATACATAAATAATAATTAGATATATCTGGTATATACATATGTGCAGGTCTTTTTAGGCAAAACAATGTCAGATACTGAAAGCACATTGGTCATGAAAAGGACATTTTGCATTTTTATAAAAAGATATGTAGCTAAGAAAATTACTATTCATTTTAACTATTTTTAATTTTAAGTTCGTTTTTTTAAGATTTAAGAGAGAGAGAGGGAGGGAGAGAAAGAGTGCTCACAAGCTGGGGGGAGGGATAGAGGAAGAAGGAGAAACAAACACCCTAAGCAGGGAGCCCTACAGGGGAGTGCCAGGGCCTGAAGGCAGAATCTAACCAACTGAGCCATCTGGGTACCCCTTCAATTGTAAGTTTTTAAAACCCAGATTATCTATTAATTACAGACTTCCATTAGTGGTTTTTTAGTAAGAGGCAAAAATTTAAAGAATCACCTATGTTTGATTAAAGCTAAAGATTAACATTAGTTCTTCAAACAAGTTTTAAAAATCATCATTAGCAATTAGCTACTGAAAATACATTGTACTTTGGTTCACTAGTTTTATTTAATGTATATTCTCAAGATGCACATGTTCACAGGAATCGCTCTCAACTGGATAGCATGCTAAAATTCAAGGTCTATAAAACTGAGTTAATTCTTAAAAAACTGTTTTACTTACTCCCTTCTAAGGATTTCTACCTCATTTCCCAAGTACAATAATACTAGAAGTACCATAATACACTGCAATTAAATACAAGATGCACCAGAAAACTGAACGCCAGCAATGAGGAGAAATGTTATCAAGAAAAACAATTGTTTGAATATAAAAAATAGTATGATTTGGGGGCATCTGGATAGCTCAGTCAGTTAAACGTCTGACTCTTGATTTTGACTCAGGTAATGATCTCAGGGTCCTGGGATCCAGGCCAACATCTGGCTCCTCATTCAGCGGGGAGTCTGCTTGAGATTCTCTCTCTCCCTCTCTCTCCCTGCTTACACAGGCTCTCTCTCTCCCTCTCTCTACCAGGTAAATAAATAAATCCTTAAAAAAAATTGTATGATTTTGTAAGTATGTATGACTGGGGCTTTCCCCACAATCTTTTCAATAATCATTGAGCAGCAAGTATTAATGGCAGGCACTAGGACAGATAGAGTTCACTAAAAAAGTAAATAAACTTCTGTTTTGAATGTAGGGGTGGGAGGGTAGTGTGAAGGAATGTGTGTGGGCTGGGAAGGAATACAGACAAAGACAAGCAAAAATAAGCAAGATAGTTGAAGAGGAAATCTGAATTCCCACCACTGGAATATTAGGCCACTAATGAACTATATTACAAATTAACATATTTGCCAATACAGAAGAAAATTCATAAAAACTTGAGACAGTTTGTTTTAAAAAGTAGCTAAAGTTAAAATATTCATATATTCTTTTAGTAATTTTACTTCTAATAACTTGTCAAAAATATATAAATTCATAAAGATGCAAAGTTAGTGATGTTCGCTGGAAAAAGAAACTATGGAAAACTTAATATCCATCAAGATAGGGCTTTGTAATTATCAGATATTCATTTTACGGAATGAAAAGATGCAGGCATAGAAAAGAATGAAGTTGTTTCACATATATTAACATAAAAATATCTCTATTATTAGGTAAAAATGTAAGTCACAGAAGAATATATTTAGGATGGGCCACTTATTTAAAGAACAGTTAAGATAGACACACAATATATTGACACACAAGTAAACACAGCAGTGTGTAGACTTGAGAAGATGTACAACTAAATTCTGCCTATAACTGGTTCAGGGAAACAACATACTTTTAAATTGTTTAAATGGCACATGAGAATACCACATTCCTGCATATGTGTAAAAAAAGTTTCCTCTTTTAGTGGGTAAGCTACAGTCATTCTTATTGCTTGTCTTCGTTCCTGTAGATTCTGGTGGTGAAAAAAACCTCAAATTCCATTGAGCTAGTAATGAACATAAAATCCTCCAATAGACAGATGGAAGTAATATAAAAACACTGCCTAACTTGTTGAATATTTCTTGCTTTTTGTTTTCACAGAAACACATTATTGTATATTTACTTTATAGAAGTGATGTACTTTATAATATATTCCAAATTCTATTAAGAAAATAAAATTCAATGAAGAAAAAGTGACTGTGACAAACAGATTAAAATCTAATCCACAGCTAGCCTAGGTTGGTGTTATCACTCTATTATGTAGCCCCCTCTTATTTCAGGAAAATATATACATAAGTAGATATAAACATATACATACATATACTTTTCTCCCCAAAGAACTATGCTAGTGCTTTCTGAAAGCAAGTAAAGAGTACCATATCTTAAGCACTAGATGACCAAAAAGCCCTCCCTGAGAAGTTAGCTTTCATAGGCTTTTGAAGAAAATCTGAACATGGGAGAGGCATATGTGGAAGTTCAATAGTGGCCACAGGAAGCCACAAACTATGTTCATTCTGTGGCCAAAGAGCAGAAGATGAATTATTTCTAGAAAATTAGTTCAGACGCTTAAAATTCTTCACTAACCAACCTTTTCCTAGAGCAGCTCCGTGTATAGTACCCCTACAATTTTTTTTTTCTAACATCAATGCACCATCTGTCTACTCTTTACTCTTTATTGAATATTTTAAAATCTAAATACATTACTCAAAAAGCGAATGGCATCACTATCAATAATAAAAAAGTTGGGGATCCCTGGGTGGTGCAGCGGTTTGGCGCCTGCCTTTGGCCCAGGGCGCGATCCTGGAGACCCAGGATCGAATCCCACGTCGGGCTCCCGGTGCATGGAGCCTGTTTCTCCCTCTGCCTGTGTCTCTGCCTCTCTCTCTCTCTCTCACTGTGTGCCTATCATAAATAAATAAAAATTAAAAAATAAATAAATAAATAAATAAATAAAAAAGTTGTATGAATTACCATGAATTAAAATAATAAAAGAAATGGAAAAAATACAGTATTTTTGTTAAATTCTAGCCAGATATAACCTGCCACTGGCTCTGAGCCAAAGCAAAGTGTTAGAACCACAGTAGCACAGGAGACCTTCTTGAAATTTTCAAGAATTGAAAGGGAAATAAAGAGTGAATAAACTTTCTCATTTGTTTCAATACAGTGCTATGAACATTTTCAAGCATTTAGAGAGGTTGAAAAAGTTGAAAAGAGAACACGCATGTCCCTATCACACTGGAGACCACCAATTGGCATTTGCTCCATTTCCTTTGTCATCTGTCTTCTACTCAGGACTTGTGATTATTTAACACTGTTATTTAACCACCCAGATTTTCTCAAGAATCACCACAGGTCCCCACCTACAATTATGGAAATTCTGGACCATTCCTTAACTCCTTTGCCTACCCAGACAGGCTTGTATCATATATCCAGATGCTTCTTCAGCTTCCTCCCAGTCTCTAACTACTCCCGAACACACAAGTGCACAACTGAACTGAACAAAGGATTGCAGTTGCCAATATTTATAGGCCTTTGTCTGCTAACCAGCATGATAAAAGGTCAATGGTGGCCTGGCTCTAATGCACCCATTTGACCTCACGGTAACTCCAGAAGCTGGATTTTTGAGTACTAATTATATGCTAGGTGTTGTCCCAAGGAACTTCCCTTGCCTATCTCCCTATTTCCCCAAAACAGCTCCAGGAGGAAGGACTTCATATTACTCTCAGTTTATGAGCAAGCAAATGGTAGCAGAGAGAAATTTCTCACGTTCTTTCACTGAACCATTCTACTCTCTGTCTCAGTATGCCAGCAGCCTTGATGAAGCACATGTATGTTTCTTCCAACACCTTTCATGATTGCATGCTTTGCAATCTGTGGTTTCTGCTGCTTTAATTCCCTATACCTCTTTTATCCAAGCCTTACTCATTTGTTGAAATACAACTCAATGTCACCTCCTCAGCGACAAGTGCTCAAATATTTTAATAAGTGAGTTAAATAAATGAGTCAATACTTACAAGGTCAAGATTTCTATTTGATAAACTAAGTAAAATGCTAAATCTTTTGGCAAGCATGTCTTTAAACTGCCAAGATGAAAATATTTCTAACATCCAATTTTAGAAAGGAATGATAAAACAAAAATTCAGCAGATTCTAAATAATCTATAAGGGAGTACCTTCAAAAATGTTAAGCTAGGTACTAGCACCTTCATATTATGTTTCCCTCATGGGCAACCCTTTGCTGGTATCCTTGAATTCTGTAGGTTCTTGACACAACAACACAAAGATACTCTATTAAAATGACTCCTCTAATAGATACAAAGTTTTATTCTTTTCCTTATAGTTTTTATTTCTGGGGACAATTATATCATGGAATTAATTTAAAATGGTGGTGAAACCTCTCAGAATGTCTATGATATAAGACTACTTTTTAAGTAATGGATCATAGATTCATAGAGTGTCTGAAAAGACTTTAAAGATAGTATAGTTTGTGGTGTGCTAGTAAACTGGCTCTCTGGAGGGGTGGCAGTAGTAAGCTCTGATATGTAGTGCCTGCCAATTTCCATGGTATAAATAAGCCCACCAGGGCCAATTTCAGGTTACTAATAGTTCAACAATCTGTTCACAAAACTCCTAAATACTTAACACTACTCTTATAATCCAACTCTGTTACTGAAAGGGTGAGGAATCTAAGGAATAAAGAGGATAACTAAATTAATTGTTCAAGGTCACAGGAAAAAACTGTCAGTTGTCTAGTTTAGAAGCCAGATTAACTGACTCTTGGTCTAGTCTAGTTATTCTCAACTCATTAGAATTATCTTGGAACTTTGGAAAGATACCTTGTTCTGTCTTACTCCAGAACAATAAAAAGAACCTCTAGAGGCCCCTTCTCCTCCATAAAAACCAAAACCTCTCCAGGTGCTTCTGATATAAACACGTTCAAGAACCCCTATAGTTCATTCCCCTACTTTATGTTGCCTAGGAGGAGATCTCCATTCCTTCCTATGAACTTGGGGAATGATCAAAATATACATCGATAAATAGCACAAATTATTGTAATACTTTTATTTTTTATATATTTTAATATAATATTTTTAAGCACTGTAAATTTCAAACATACACCATATATGACCATGAATTATACCTGCTTGGACATTTTCAAAACTTTTAGGCCTGCTTTCACAAAGATGAGACTGATATGTAACTAATGCATTGATTTATTTTATTTTTTTTATTTTAAAGATTTTATTTATTTATTCATGAGAGACAGAGAGAGAGAAAGAGAGAGAGAGAGGGGCAGAGACACAGGCAGAGGGAGAAGCAGGCTCCATGCAGGGAACCTGACATGGGACTTGATCCCGGGTCTCCAGAATCACACCCTGGGCTGAAGGCAGCGCTAAACCACTGAGCTACTTGGGCTGCCCCTAATGCATTGATTTTATGTAAATAAGTGCTTCTATGTTGATTAACGGGTAGGCAAGAATTAATTCTCTTAACAGATAAAAAATACTTTTTCTTTTGTCAGTTCATGAAACCCTTTCTTACAGGTAGAAAAGAGGTAACCTTCAGTTAGTCATCTAAATTAATTATCACATGTTCCTTATCAAGCTTCCTAAATAATTCCACATCCAACTGAGTTCCCCCTCCTTCCTTCTTTTCATCCCTTCCCACTATATTCAAATACTTATAGTCTACCAAGTAGAGACTACTACATCCCACCCAAGACATTCTTGTGTATCAGACATAACATCTAATGAATTCATCTAATTGTCATTCAGCAGCTGAAATTCTATTCCAGTCTGTGTTTTTAAATTATAGTTCAATTAGTAGCTTTGTTTACAAGTCATGAACACCATTTTAATTTTGCAGATCTCATGGATATGCTTAAGAGTCTCCTAGCCAAATCTGTGGCAGTTTACAACTGTGTGATCTCATGTTTTAAAGGAAGCATCTGGTATCATTTCCTTTTCAAATGCAAGCAGAGATCAAGGTGTATAGTAGCCCTCCTTTTCCCTTTCCTTTAAGTTCCTTAAACCTATGACAACCTAGAAATCCATCATTTTCTTTCTTCTGCATTGCCCTTCATCCTCCCTATGTTTCTTTAGTTACTTCTCAGCTTATCAGCAAGGACTGCAACACTGGATTTCAAATGTTACAATGTTTGAGTTATGTGAGCATTTTCTTCTTCAAAGGAATAATGGGAAGAAAATGTTGAATGTGACAATGTTTTTTCTTTTTTTTTCTTTTCTGGTCAGCTGGCTACAAATTAGAAAGCAAGGGAAAAAGAAAAAAAAAATCTTTCAACACGGTTATCCTCAGGTAGTGGGGAACTCCTAATATTCTTTGATAGAGGACATGTATCAACCACTTGCCTCCTCAAAAGGCTCTGCCTATCAAAAATTTGTGTTTGCTGGTCACATGTACATTGGTTACAAATGGTACTTCCCAGTTCAAACACAATTCGTGCTGTGAATGTGAGAAATATGTCTAGACACACCCAGAATGCTGTAATGTACTTAGGCAAACTCCCAGGGTTGTCATGGTTACACTTTTATGTTCAGACATGGTAAGCATGTCCATAACTGCCTATTGTTCTTACACAAAACTTATTAAAAAAATAAGATCTTACAGGGCTGACAGCAGCCTTAGAATCAATACACATTGCTTAAACAAAAACCTTAGGCTTAAGCAGATGCAAATTTTTATTTTCATTTGCAAGATTTTATAAGAATTGGCTGAGAACTGAATAAAAATAGCAAAAGAAACACACCATATTATGAGCTCGTGAAGTAAGGAGATAATATCTTACTCACTTACATATCTTTAGCACTTGGAATGGTACCTGGCACATGTAGCAGATAACTTGAAGCCGAGTTTTGTGGATTAAGAGAAAAAAAGGACACTGCAGAAATCTCTGGCTCATCCTTTGAGTGGCCAGAGATCATTTGGTCCATTCCCCTGCCAGTCAGGCACTACTGTGCTTTTGATATATACTTAGGATTTGGGGTATAAATCATTATAAGCATCTTGCATGTCTGCCTAATCAACCTAATTTAAACCCACTGACTAAAAAGGCAGCTTACTTTCCAGAATCAGATTGGAGGAAAAGAGAACATTTTTTATTTCTTCCTGCTCCTAAAAATGGAAAAATACTCTAAGGTGATGTATACTAATAATGTGAAATACTTTGGTGGGGAGAGTTCGAAGAAATTAACTTTCCAACATGAACAATTTCAATGTTATGATTCTCAATGTTAAGATAAGCACTGTAATCAAAATACACTATAATGAGTTCCAGGTATAGGGTGAAGAAAACCACAGACAAGGGAGAGGTCTTGTTATGGAATGTGGCAGGAAAAGCATAGAAAATGAGGATTAAAGATTTCAAATATGGGTACCTGAAAGGGTGGACCTTTCCATTTTTGTTCCAATCCGACTGGAACTTCACAATATTCTAGGACTTCACCATACATCCTTCCCTCTGCCCTGGGCATATATGGGCTACACAGCACAGTTTTGTCCAGTGCTCTTCAAATTTAAGGGGCCATTACCACTGTTAACAGTTTTAGCTATACTTCTATCATTGAAAGTGATAAGACCTCAATCAGGGATGATGATTTACTACCAAGACATCAGTTGGTACGTGGTAGAGCTACTGCAATACCAAGTAGTAATTCCTTGTTTCTTCTTTTGTAGCAGAATCTCAACAGGATCTCAATTTTATGATGTTTTTCACCCTACTTTTCAAGTTGGATTCATGTGACTGCTTTCTGGCCAGTGAGATGTGGGCAATTGTATACTAAGTATGGTGAGGGGCTTCTGGTATCCCTTTGCCCACAGTGTCACTCTTCCCCAATATCTGAGCATAAAACTCATGCTGTGTTACCAATCAAGCAGCAATTCAATGGGTCCAAAAATGTATGGCCCATTATATGCATTATCCATAATACGGGCAGATTTTAAAGAGGGAATAACAGAACCTCAGGAAAACCACATTTTCACAGATGAAATCAATGTTCCTCAAATATTACTGAACAAGTATGTGCCTACTCAGTCCCAGCATAAACTCTCATTCAAAGGTCTTTTCCGGAACACTGGATTGTATATGGATAGTAGGGCAAGATAGAGCTGGTAACAGGAACAGGGCTGCGGTGCTGTCCATGGTATGTGAGGGCACAGGAAAAACACACTCAACTCAAACAAGAGTATGGTAATTTCAGGCTTCATTAGAAGCACAGGGAGGTGAAATCAATGCAAGCCAGACAGGAAAGAATCAAAATCGGTATGGAAAGAAAATTTAATTTCAAGCTTCTAAGGAGAGACTATAAATAATGCAAAGTTTAAAACATATTAGCAAAAATAGATCATGGTATCTTTCTCTCTCAAGCAAAACAGCTAAACTTAAAAGTTGCTTGAAGACTTTAAGTTGTGAATATTTAAAAGCAAATGCACATATTTGCCAGGGAGGAAAAAGTGTCTGGAGAGAAAATATTAAAAGGAAAAGTCTGCGATGATAGACACCAATATATTAATGCTGACATGAATGGCTACAGGTGATTTTTTTCTTACTTCTTTATACCTCTATGTATTCCTTGAAAATTTAAAATCATGAATATCGAACTTTTAGAATTAGAAAGACAAATAGCCTTTACAAAAAGAAAAATATTCAACCAGTGTTACAATAATACTATATAAACACTGGACATGGAAGGCTCATCAAATTCAAACATTTCCCAAATATCCTCCACAAAACCATCTAATAATTTGCTCTTAATGAAGGATGGTGCCCTCCCAGTGAAAACTAGTTTTGGATATTGCTATTGAGACCAGGGCCTCTGAGTTGTAGACTCCAGCCTGGCTTCTCAGAGTGTAGCTCTCTAGATCAGCAGCATGAAGATCACTTGAATACAGGTGAGGACTCACAAAGGAAGAAAAGAGATTTTTAATTTCTTGCTGGTCTTAAAAATGTAATGTTCTAAAGTGATATACATGGGAACTGTAAAGTAATTTTAGTGGAGAGAATATGCAGAAATAACCTTTTAACTTGAACAATTTCAATTTCATAATTCTCAATGTCATAATGATTAGAAATACAGACTCTCTAGCTCCAACCCAGTCCTTCCTAAATGAGAGGATTGAGGAATTTCCTGGAGAAATACTGAATTAGGGGCATTTCTTCTATGCCCTACTGAAAAAAAAATGTTTCCAGCTGTTAGCAGATATCCCAGAAGTTGTACATAGTGAGGTCTTTAAACGAAGATATCTAGAAATAAAATTATTTAAATGTTCATAACTTCTATATGAAATATTTTCCATCCATGCCTACTTAGTACAATAACAACAGAACAATAAAAATTCTTAGAACTACTACTATAACAAAAGAGAGCAGATAACATTCATTGAGCTTTTATGGTGCACTAGGCACAATGGGAGATGTGTGTCTTACTCTGCTATACTGATGTCCCACATTGAACCACATCACCATTTCCTATTGGCCTACTATAGTCCCTCGAGTTCTGGTTGAGTTTGTAACCTGCACGAGAATGTGGTAGAAGAGATGCTACACCAAAGTCCTGGCAGTCTCTGATTTTTCCTTCTTGGATGCCTTGAGGTGTCATGTAATAAGTCAGGGTTTCTCTGTTGGAAAGGCCATAAGAGGAGACCAGTGGAGAGACCATGTGAAGAGGTAGTGGCCCTTAGACATGATATAAGCAAGAGTACAGGGGCCCCAGCAATCACAGCTGAATCGAGCCACCAATCAACCTGCTAGCTAAACTACAGTCGCAGAGTAAACATCGAGACTAGAAAAAAAAATGTTCACCTGATCACAGCTCAAATTGTTGAATTATGAGGAAACAAAAATAGTTACAGTTTTAAGACATTAAGTATTAGGGTGGTTTGTTACACAGCCATAATAACTGAAACAGTGGTTTATAGATACTCATTTCATTTCGATCTCAAAACAACCCTACAAATGAGCTATTAACAATATCCTCCTGTTTATCCTCTAAACAGAAGGGTTTATCTAATGTGAACAATGCATTTCATCAGTAATTGCAGAAACAGAGGTAGGGCTTCCATGTATAAGAACAATTCTATATATTATGCAACACCCAGCAGCACAGTTTCTGATCTGAGGACAGATTATGATCAGACTCTGACTGGCAGTGTGTCTTCTCACCTGGAAAGTAATCAAACTCAGTGGATGTCTAAGGTCCTCTTCAGATCTGAAATTTCATGGCTCCACTTTAAGTAGTAGTTCTGTACTTGTAGTTCTGTATTTGCTTACATATAGCATGGACTTCATCACAGCCTATCTCACACATGCATGTGTCCTTAGTTGAACAAAGGTCAGAGTGCAGAAAGCATCCTGAGACTATCACATCCCAGCTGCCCAGGCAACCAGAATTATAGAAGCAACCCCAGTGAAGGCTAGAAGGGAAGGGTCAATGCATATTAAAACATTCAAAGCACACAGCCTCTCTAGAATGTCTTTAAACCATCCAGTCTGTCATATAGTTCAAGTCCTTTATTTTAAAAAGAAATTGCACATGTAAATATTACCTACTCCTTTTTAGTCTAATTTGTGTTTAAGAAAGTCTTCCAACATGAAAAACATATGGTTAATCACCTTTGAGACCCAACACAACAAAATAGCCTAGAAAGAGGAAAAGGCTTTTTTTTTTTATGATTTAAATTGTTATGTGGTCAATCAAATCTAATCTATTCTAATTTATTCATATGGAAGGTCAATTATCCCAAAACTCTTAATACAGCCAGCACCTGATCTTGGTGGCCAGTGAACCATTCAAAGGGCAGCTGGTGTGTGTGTGTGTGTGTGTGTGTGTGTGTGTGTGTGTGTGTGTGTCAGGGGAGGGAGTATTAATATGAACTAGTTAGCACATTTTTATCTTTTTCTCTATTTCTACTATTTAGGCTAACATGGTCTGCTTGACAAAGTACATTTAAGTAGAGGGGAAAGACACTCAGCATTATTTGAAAACATATTCACTATGGCATTTCTCTAGTTAATACATATGAAAACCCCACCGGATTCACTGTATAACCACCTGTTTGAAGGAAAACATCACATCACAAGGGCTGTAAGGTAATACTGGTACCACCTTTAGAAAAACCCAATACTGAACAGCAGAGCTCACACCACATACTTCTACTGGCACTGAAGTAGCATCAACCACAAGATAAGCAACTGGACCAGAAGTGCATCTGCTGATGGAATGCAGGCAGCAGATCTACTTCACATGCCAATCATTCTTTCCTTTGAAACAATTTCATCTTCAAAATAAGCCTAAAATGCATATTGAGGAACAAAATACATTTGTGTCTTTGCACTTATTATGAAGGCTTTTGTTTGTGGATTTGCTCAAGGATCCAGTTTAAATTTGAGACAACTTATTTATGTTATACTAGAAGAGGAATTTACCAGAAAAGAACACAAATATTGGAAGTATTCCATGGTAAGTGAGAAGAAGTATGCCAAAGCCTTCAGTGGTAAGACTGGATCAGTCAGGAACAAAGAAATAGAGGAACATGAACATACGAGTATTTATTCTCTCATACAAAAGACAGGTGGTATGTAGGCCAGAACTATATGTCACACTCAGACACTTGGACCTTTCTCCTCTCATGCAAAGCTACCAGCTAAGGTTATCTCTTCACGGAAGAGGTCTGGTGGAGCTCCTGCCATTACAAAGGCATTCCGAGCAGCAAGAAGGAACAGGGGAAAAGTAAAAGGCTCCCTCCTCAGCTGCTTTAAGCTTTAAAAACAGCCAGAACAGAAGTCCCTGTCTTACTTTGAGGTACTCCTTACTGGCCAGAAGGCAATCACAAGACCCCACCTAGAGGAAAGGGATGGTGAAAAATATCACAGAATTGACATTCTGTTGAGATTCTGCTACTAAAGGAGAAATACGGATTTTATACTGGATATCCCAGTATCAATTAATGTGTCAGTTAACATCTTGGGAGAAAGTCATCCCTAATTGAGGTCTAGTAATTTCCAGTGTTAGAAATACAGCTAAAAACAATGACAGTGGTAATAGTATCTTAAATCTGAAGAACTTCCTTATAAAAGTTATTATATCTGGTTCACACAATAATCACATGATGGTAACAATAAAAGTGACCATAATAATTAATACTGATATCAGAAATTAGTAGCAGTATTTGTCATGCATTGAACACAAGATTTTTTATCACACGCTCTAATAGGATATTTTAACCAATCTTTATATCGACTTTGTGAGGATTCAATGAACTCCATTTCACAGAAAAGTCACTGACTTCATAGATAGGAAGTGACTTTTCTAAGGTTCTACTTCACTGGAAAGAGGAAGAAGTGCGATGGCACAAAAGCCCTCTTGATCACACTGGTAATAATCATGATCCTGGTGGGGTCATTAATAATCCCATTTTACAGTTGAGAAAATAAAGGTTGAAATACAGGAGTGCTTCAGTTTACTATAATTGTACTATAATTTTGAACCAACGGTAGGATTCTGTTTGTAAAAATGATTTTTGTTTTTTTTTTTTTAAACCCACAGGCTCTTACGAGGCCCAGAGAAGAAGAGAGAAAATCTAGCTTCTCATCCTAGCTCTGTAAGTTAACGGTGATTCTGGTCTGATTGCAAAAATAATACATGTCCACTGAAAAGGAAAAATTCAAACCATATAAAAAAGAAAGAAAGGAAAATCACCCCTGATAAACCACCAATCTGAGAAAATGCAACCAATGTGAACATTTTGGTGAGCATTCTTTTTTTTTTTTTAAATCTTTTTTTTTTAATTTTTATTTATTTATGATAGTCACACAGAGAGAGAGAGAGAGAGAGAGAGAGGCAGAGACATAGGCAGAGGGAGAAGCAGGCTCCATGCACCGGGAGCCCGACGTGGGATTCGATCCTGGGTCTTCAGGATCGTGCCCTGGGCCAAAGGCAGGCGCTAAACCGCTGCGCCACCCAAGGATCCCCATTGGTGAGCATTCTCTAGGGTTTTACTCATCCGGATTCATCGGTGCAGGTGGGAGGGAAGGACTGAGTCATTTGCCTAAAGTCTCTGAGCTAGGAACCTGGGCTCAGATTCCTTCTGCCCAAGTCCCCAGGATGTCCTCCAACCCAGGATTGTCATGAGTCTTACCTATCCCGCTGAAAGGTGTTCCTTACACAAGCATTCCTGAAAATTCGATGACAAACAGATGGTCCTGTTACAATGGACTTTTAAGAAAATTCCATTTTATGTTTCTCTTCTAAGGACCAAGTTGAAGACAAGTAAAATGTAATCATTAACAAACTGCCCATGCTGTACATGAGTCTGACACAAAACAAGAAAACAAGACTCAGGGTTTCTGAACACTAACAATGCATGGAAGCGACCTCATTTCTCATTTTCTTTTGCCAGCTCCATGAATCTGCTTGAAATCTGAAGTGGAGAGATTATTTTTTTTAAAGGTTTTTTTTTTTTTTTTTAATTTATTTATGATAGTCACACAGAGAGAGAGAGAGGCAGAGACACAGGCAGAGGGAGAAGCAGGCTCCATGCACTGGGAGCCCGAGGTGGGATTCGATCCCGGGTCTCTAGGATCGCGCCCTGGGCCAAAGGCAGGTGCTAAACTGCTGTGCCACCCAGGGATCCCATGAAGTGGAGAGATTATATATGTAAGTGTCTCTGATATTTTGGCCAGTAAAAACATAAAATGCAATTAGGTTTCCACACAACTATGACAGAAGAAGCACAAAGGAAGATGGCAGTCTGAGAGGAAGGGGTTCATTTCAAAATGTTTTTCATCATATACTATGTATCCGGCACAGAGAAATAAGAGAATAAAAAAGGAAAGACCTTCCTGTAAAACATTTCTCAGTCTTAGCACTGTCATCATTTTGGGGCCGGATAACCCATTATGGGGCCTGTCCTGTGCACTGAAGGGTGTTCAGCAACATTCCTGGCCTCTACTCACTAAATGCCGGTAGCACACCAAACTGATAACCAACAATTTTTTGTCCAAATGTTGCCAAACGTCCCTTGGGGGCCAACATGATCTTCAGTTGAAAACCACTGATTTGGTAGATACCCTCCAGTTCACCCATCTAGGAAGATTTCCAAGCAGGTTAGCAAAATTGGGAAGGGGGAGCACATCTGGGACAAGCCCACTCCTTGGTACAGATGGTAACATCATTGTCAGCAGCAGTAAGTAAGGTTTTTTGGGGCCAGATGATATGCACTTTTAAGTCTCTGACTCAGGAGTTCAGAATGTAGTCTGCAGCAAATGGGGATCAGCTCCAGTTTACAAGCAAGAACTGAGCTAAGATGCACAAAAAGCAAGTCTTAAGAGGTGAGCTTGAAGGTGTGCTGCTGTAGCTTCTGCCCTTTTATTGCTTTAATTAAACAAAAGTGGGGGATGATATAATCACAGTCCCTCTCAAACTGTCTATTTAACAAAGTGGCCAAGCAGCACTGAAAAGCTTCTGATTTTTAAGACAAATATTTTAACTCATATGAAGTATTTTGTACATTGCCTCACACATGCAGCACTCTGTCAATGTTAATTCCTCATTGCAATCACCATTGTTGCTATGTTTATTAGAAGAAGGCAGGATCATGATAGCCAAAGTCAGCATTTTTCACACGTGTCCCAAGAGACGCTGGTATCCAGAAGTATTAAAAATATCTGTATAGGTATACAGATGTGCACACAGAATTATTTTCTTTCCAAAATTTATTTTATTTTTTTAAGAAACAATTTAAGAAAAAGGATGTAAAATAGGAGAGATTCTTATCTCCATATATTTTGTTAGAAATGCTTACTTTCCCTAGCTTGTATTTTCCTATAAAATAAACACATAAATGAATTTTTAAAAAAGAGTTTTAATTTACTTATTGGAGAGATAGAGAGCACAAGCAGGGGGAGGAACAGAGAGAAGAAGAAGCCATCACCCCACTGAGCAGGGAACCCAACACAGGGCTCCATCCCAGGACCCTGAGATCATGACCTGAGTCAAAGAGAGATGCTTAACTCACTGAGCCACCCAGACGCCCCCATAAGTGAATTTTTTAATCTTTTCTTAAAGCAATTCATTTGTCTATGAGGCCACTTTTTTCCATCCTTTCTTCATGAGCTCATGTCAGCATTCCACTATACTTGAAGTATTATATAAGTCTGGAAAATACTGACCTAATCAAGCTGATGGGGACTGTTTGGAAAAGACTTTGGCTGTGGGAGCCTGCAGTTAGAGGTGATGAGTGGGGACCATCTTGAAATGAGGAGAAAGAAAAGTATCATCCCTATGAAAAGGTCAAGGAGAAAGCTGCCTTGCCAGCTGTCTGCACACATCACTCCAAAGCAAACAATAGACACAGCGAAATAATCTCAAGCAGATATTAAAATGGCCATCAGTGTTGGCAGGTGGCCAGGAAAACACATCTGCAAATGCCCAAACAATTGGGTGTCATTGGTTAGGAGTTGGAGAGCCATCCGTTCCTGTGCATTTGAGGCAATTTTCTCCCATGACACAGTATGTTTTGTCTTCCCGAACATTTAACCTCGAATTTGGACAGCAGAGACCTGGCCTAGGCCCATTCCTTTAGAGTGTGCTTGAATGGTTACTGAAAGTGACACTTTTCTAATTATTCTGTCAAGCATCCATCTCAGAAGTTCCCAGTTCCTCAGCGCTCTGACTGACAGGGCAATCAGTGCTTTACTTAAAGCATAAGCACTGACTTCCCCTGACCAGCAAGAGCTCCCTACCTGCCGAAAAGAACAGAAAAATCCACAACTGGAAGAAGGGGAGACGTTGTCACAGGAGTGAGATTTTACAAGTGTGGGAATAGCACTTTTCTACCTGGCATCTCTTTGAAGTGGGGACATTCCCAGTTCCAGGGGCATATTTCCACATCTCAACCATAAGGGCTAGGATCTATTCTACATTCACTGTGGCTGCTGCAAATGCAATCAAAAGGCTCAGGAAAAGAACCCCAAAACCAAAAACCAAAAACAGTATTCTAAGGACATCTCCAGCTCCAGGTGGACCAGAATGCTCAGGGGTGGAACAGGAGTCTACACTACCATCCTTCCAACTTCCAGTCAAAACTTGTATTTCTACCTTTCTTACACACTGGGCTTTCTGAGGTGGAGGGTGGTACAAGAACTGTCACTACAGGAGAAGTTATTCTTAATTAAATTTAGCCAAATACCACTCATTTGTTCTTCTCTAAAAGTTGTCTCCATATATTAACTAGTGTTCTGCTTTGGTTTTGCCCTTGGGAATGTAACTTCTGACACAATATGTAGAACGAGAAGTGAGATTTGTGGATCAGTGTATTTCAGCTGGTTTAAACGTGATGGTTAAGGTCTGTGGGAGCTGCCTTAAAACATGAGGTTGCATGCACAGCCTGGTGTTCAAAACCAAAGGGACACAAAGTAGGTAAACACATTATGTGACAAGTGAGGGCCACCAGGACAAATCAGAAGATGGACTTTGCGAAAGGACTGCCTGAAATATATTGGTGGGGGCAGGGGTGGGGAATTACCTGTAGTTAATTCCCCTAAATATAAGAAGACTACCCAAGATATTCTCAGGATCCCAAAGGCTTGGAGAAAAAGGAGGTAATTCAAAAAGCAGACAGTTGTGTGTTGTCTAGAGTAATACTAACTAGAGTCCAAACTGATCTGTTTTCTTTCTTCCTTTCTCCACAATGTGTACTCCCAGCTTTATCGCCAATTCCATCATCCTGGTGCTTAAAGTCATGCAGAGGTTTCCCATTTCATTGGAATGAAATTCAAATTTCCTAATTTGTCCTACAAGTCCTTCTGCAGCCAGCCCCAGCCTACCTTTTACCACTCACTCAGTTCTCCTCACTGCTCTACTCCTCAAACACTCACTTGTTTCCCACCCTTATCTTATGTGCTTGCTTTCCCTGCTCTTGCCATTTAGCTTCAGATTGCCATAGGTTAATTCCTTCAAATCATTCGGGTCTCAGTTTAAACATCACTTCCTCTGAAAGGCCTTCCGTGGTCATCTCATTTAAAGTAATTACTTCCTCGTTGGCGAGATCTACAAATACAGGGAGCCCGACTGGCTGCATCAGCCATACCACTCCTGGTCTGCTCCCAGCCTGTGACTAGGTGTAGAGGAACACTAAGGCAGGCCCATTCTCGGAGGACCTGAGACATCTATCACTGACTGCAGTTCAAGGACCTGACAGGCTTGCCAAACCTTCATTATTCTGCACATGAGCATGGGACATGTCCCCACCCAACCTTCCTTCCTTCTCTCCCTCATGCAGGGTCAGACCTGGATCCAGCTCAATGGCTCTCCAGCCTCCCCCGGTCCTTTGTCCATTCCTTCTCAAAGGCACCTCCCCTGAGAAAAGCCTTGCATGGTTATCCTAAGGCCCTGACCAACATACTCACTATAAACTCATTCTGTTTTATTGTCTTCTTAGCACTGGCCATTAATGGAAATGGCCTAGAAGGACACCCAACAGTGTGAATCTACCAAGCCCTCCAGGTGGTCCTGGGACATGTTCAAGTTGAGAAACAATGACCTGATATTATACGGCTAATGATAATCAGTGTATGAAGCACAACTCAGCCTTATGAATTACCAATTTCCCAGCAACCAGTAGCCTACATAACACAATCCTGAGATCATAGCTTTGCAGAAGTACTCTGCTTTACCAAATGAATTCAAATCCTTGTCAGCTTCTTACATCTCGTTCTTTAAAAATGTAGACTTAACAAATGGGTATTAACTTACTACGTAAGCTGAAGAAATATCCCGGCCACTGTTCTGACCATGGCTGAATGCCTCCATGTATCCAACAAGCTTTGTAGCTTTTAGGCAGTAAAAATAAACTTCTCAATTTGTACTGCACTCCTGCGAGGAAAGCTTAATCTGATGTTCCGCCATTACTAACATGTGCAAACGGCGGCATTATCAAGATGGCATCTGGCAAGATGAAATGGTCCTGAAGTTTGTCGTTATTGATTTCTATGTGGTAAAACCCGTGTCTTGCTCATTTTTCTCCTTTTAGATCAAATGCTATGATCTCCAGGAAGAAATGCTAACGTTTTGGTGCACAGTGATGTCAATGGCCCAGGCACCATGCAAGCGAGTGTGATAACGAGGGAATGGATTGATTACAGTCAGGGAACTCATGGACGGCAAGGTATGAAATATTATCTGGCTGAACACCCAAGATAGAAGGATGTAGCGTGCTTTACTGCTGAGGAAGGGGAGGCAGCAGAAAGTTTCCTCTCTAGCATAAATCCATAAGTATCTCTTTCCCAGGGGAAAAAGTATATTAAATCAAGTCCATTATAACTTTAGGTACAAGTCAGAATTCTGAAAAAGACGAATACTTAATGTGTTTTTAAGAACTGATAAAAGGAACTTCCACAATAAAATGAATTCAGAGACAAGGACCTTCCTTCCTAATTAATGACCTCTGGCCTGCAAGGCCACATGTAGAATTTCAAAATGTTCTCCACCACTTTGTTTTTCCCTTACTCTCCTGAGGTAGATGGTGTAAATACACTTAACTGTATAATTACCTCTGAAATCTAAGTATTACTATGTTAGCCAGAATCTCTTAAACTCTGCCAATCAAAATAAGAGCTCTGATGTACTTTTCTAATCTAAAAAATGGAGAAATATGAAGTTCTTCAGTTTCTCAGACTTTTCTTAACAGGTGCAAGGGGTTTGGTCAAAGCACGTATTACATACCTGGTTAAGCTCTAGAGAGAACAACTTTGACAGGTGAAGTGAAGAAAAAAACAGTTCCATTTCCTTCCTATGAACACAGGGGGAAGAAAAAAAAAGAGGAAATGGAAAAGCCTAGGATGATAGATTTTTCAAATGGAGTTTTAGTAAAAGGATTATGTCTTTGGGACTTATACTATTATTTTACTTTGACCAAATATAAGGTAGAATATCTTGGAGAGAGAGTATTTGAAAATTATAGAATGTTTATTCACTCAACAACTGTCTACTGAGTGATTTTGTCAGCAGAGCATAAAAGCCAAGAGTTGTTAGAAGTAAAGAATAACTAACAGTGTGTGGTAAAAGTTTGATGTCTTATCAGACCATTTAATACTCTTAACAACCACATGGAACTGTTTCTATTAATATACACATTTTACTGGCAGGAAAAAAAAAAAAAAGAATCTTCGACGAGTTAGGTCACTTGCCAAGGTCACATAGCCAAGAGGGAAAGAACTGGAATTCCATTTGAGGTTGACTAGTAAGGGCCCCCAGGGTTAAATATCACACTCTATTGTTTAACATTGAGCTGAATATCCTGAAGAATAGGATACATGTTCTTGAGAAACGTTATTAGGGAAAACAGGCAGGAGGAGAAATAAGTACACTACCCTTGTTCTGCCGAGTACTACAGGAGGGGCAACTGTGTGAGATAAAAGCATGTTGGTTGGTAACAAATTCCAGAAGATAGAGGGTAGAGAAGGTAGGAAATGAGAGTTTAGCCTAAGAAAAAGCAGGAGATCACACTCACTTATATTTGTTTCCTGGCCTGATCTTTGTCCAAGACTTTTCCCTGGAGTTATTCATTTATTTGCGTAAAAATATTTTGTTAGTACCTACCACATGCTGATACAATAGAAAATATGGACCCTGACTTTGCGAGGGTCAAAGGCAAACAGGGAAGGTTAAGTATTTTCAGAGATGGTCACACAGTGTCTCCCATCCCACATACTCTTCTGCACTGTGATTCTGCTACTCCCACGTTAAGAGATGGGGTCTGTTTCTCCACATCCTCCCCCCCCGAATCTGGGTAGGGCCTGGATTGCTCTAATTGAATTAGTGCTGGTCCTGATCCAGAAGCTTTCATTCCCAGACTTCTGGAAGCCAGTCACTATACACGGTCATTCTGAGACCACCATGCTGTGGAAAGGCCAAACCCGGTAGAAACAGGAGAAAAGATATGGGAAGAAAGAGGCAGAGACAAGCCCAGGAGGAATAAGGCACCAGACATGTAAGGAAGTTCCCTTGGATGTCCAGCGACCGATGGCTACAGCTGCATGGCAAACTCCATGCAAGAACCATGAAATAGAATCCAGGGAACCCGCAGAATATGAGAGAGAAGAATGAACTGCTATTTTAACCCACTATGTAGGTTTGAGGGTGGTCTGTTGGGAAGCAATGAATAACAGGAACAGAACTGAATACAAAATTACCTATAGGACTACATGATTAAATGAGAAGGAGAATATATTTTGAGAAGTCCAAACAATGAACATACCTTCAGCTTCAGAGATCAGGTCTGAGGGGTTGTGGAAAGCTCTCTGCATAACTGTAATCAGAGTGAGTACTAAAGAATTGAGGACAAGAAGGAAAGACATGAGAGGGAAAGAATCTGGGGCAGAAAGAAGAGGATGGGGGATGTGTTCATACATTCCAGGAAGGGAGAGAAGATCAGTGACCAACTGAGCCAAATAGATTAAAAAAAAAAAGACATGAGGTGGACTGTAGAGTTGGCAGGTACTGGCTCATGTGGAGCCTAGTAAATCATGGTGGCTGGTGGCTACTGTATCCCGAAAGCAATGGGAGCCAAGCAAGAAGAGTGACAAAGATCTGCGATCACTGTGGTTAGCATTGCAGGGTCTCAGGGGAAATCAACACAGGAAATGATTGGACATGAGGCCTTCAAGCTTCAAGAGCAGGGTGAAACTCAATCTTTAGCCTAGGCATCATGTTGCTGTTAGGTTCTTAGCTAAATAGAATAAAAAAATAAATTTTTAAAAATGAGTACAGTGTCCCAGAAATTTAGGGAATTCACTTTCTCAATTCAAACTTTACAATTCACAAAATGAGTTTAAGTGTATAGTCCATACATAAATTTGACCTAATTCAAGGAGTGAAATGCGGCTAAATTTAATAAACTAAAGAAAATAAAAGAAAAAGAATGGCATGGTTTGAAGAAGAAACTTAAATGAATTTTTCACATTTCATCTGGTTTCTTCAGGTCCAAGTTAGCCAAAAATGAGCACATAATGAGCTTCTTATACTTGAACTTCTCTAGCTTTCTGTTTCTTCCCAGTCTATAATTATATTTTCTTATTTCATTTACATGCTTTTCTCAAAACTGCCCATGTTTTCAATGACCACCATTAGAAAGACAGACATGCACTGCCATCATTGCTCTACATACCATCCTCATCTTACACACATAAGACAGGAGAGCTGCTTTCCACGCACAGCTGTTGCCCATCTGAAAAACTCCCTTCCTCTGCCATGAAGAAGCCTGCTGACAGGTGACAGGCTGTGTAAAAAGGAGACCAGCACTTTGCTACCTGAGGCCAGAAACCACAGGAACTTAAAATACTGTGACAAAAAAACAAAAACAAAACAAAACTTGGAGAACATTTATGTTGCTTACAGTGTTGAGATGTGACTGGTCTTCATCTGCTTTGTTTGCTTGCTTTTGTGTATCTTCTAAAATAAAAAACTGTTCAAGAAATAATGATTAAGAATCACAGTACCGGGGGGCCTGGTGGCTTAGTCAGGTAAATGTCTGCCTCTGGCTCAGGTCATAATCTTGGGGTCCTGGGATCCAGCTCCACATCAGGCTCCCTGCTCAGTGGGGAGTCTGCTTCTCCCTCACTCTTTGCCCTCCCCCCCAGTTCATGCTCTCTCTCTCAAATAAATAAAATAAAATCTTAAAAAAATCATAGTACTAGAGTGCTATTATAATGATATTAAAATGATACTTGGCCAGAGCAACCAGGGAAGTCTGAAGTTTCTCAGCTTGGATGCTGAGATGGTCACACAAAGCCAGTAAGGGAAATGATGTGCCATCCAAGCAAGGCAAACCAATGTGACCTCTATAATAAGGTGAGGTCAGAGACCTTAAATCTTATTCAGGCTGAATGACAGGGTTGAGGGCTTCTTTAGCCACATTAAATTCAAGACACTGGCACATCATAATTGCTCCTCCTTCTCCCAGGCTTCTACTCCACTCCTCTCAATCCAAGTTGCTTAATGTAATACTCCACTGAAACCAGAAAACCTCATTCTTCTGAAATCACCTGAAAAGTAGCCAGACGGAAAGACAGAGAACATATAGTATTTACTCCACAAACGGCTCCAACTGGTCTGGTATATACTGGTCCCTCCTTTTCCAGAGTAGGATACAGATGACAGAATGGTGAAGAAATGAAGAGGAGGAGGTAGAGGAAAAGAAGGAAATTGATGTTACCAGCTTTAGGGGAGAGCCTTGTTATATGTCACACCCAGGGAGGGCCTCTTAGAGGAACCACACCACGTCTGGGCTCCCGATCTTCTGAATGAACAATATGACTCCACCCACCAGGCACTGGCCAACAAAATGTGCTTTAATGAAACAAACCAGATCAGTGAATTTCTTCCTCCTGATAGCACTGTGAAAAAAAAAAGTAGATGCACAGAACTTGTTCTCCCAGAGGCCACAATGTGATTTAGAAAACATCACACACACATATACACACACACACAATCATCCCAATTACTTCCAAAAAATATTTCAAAAAACTTCTGTGTGTTTAGAATGCCTGATGGTCTTGGTTTAAGACATATAAAATGAGGAAACATAACTTAATGTCATATTATATACTGATACTATCACTGAAAAAATCAAGTTTAGTTTTATCTCAACTACCTTTATCCATGAAAATTCATAGTGACTCCTTTAATAACACAGCAAATAAGTTCTTTCTTGGCCTCTAATCTGAGGCAATTTTAATACAGTAATATTTATCTCTTCAATAACTGGAAAAATTAAAATCTAGAAAATTCACATATTCATCCTTTACTATTGACATATAAAAGATCATATTTCCTTAATTGCTGCAAAGTTTATAGCAACCACAAAGTGTCATGTATTTAGTACCAGATCTAAAATCTGATAACCACATATTTATTACAAAATATTCTAGATTGTTATGTGACTTTTATACTTTATCACAGACTCTGTTTACTGGGTTGTTTTATAATGAAACATCCTTGATGACAATAATTTGTTTTTGCCCAACTGTCATTATTACAGTAAGATTTATTTAGTTTAATTATATACAGACCCTCTGAAGACATCTGTTAATGTCTGAGCATCTATTTGTTAATTGGTTTTATTTAACATTTGGGATCATTTAGCAAAATGCTTTGTTCAGGGAATGATGGAAGCCAACCAAGCTCAATTAACTAAATGGTCACCAGAGACCATTTTAGGGAAGGACAGCAAAAATATAAAGTGCTTCCATGCATAGGTATAGGGTGAAAAAATTAATATAATCTCACTTTTCCAAGGGGGAAGAAGCCACCGAAGTTCCAATTCCACTTATAAACATATACCACAAAAATATAAAAAACGATCACATTATGGTGGTAACGACAAAAAAGGAAGCCAGCTAAATGTCTTAACAATAAGAAAATAACTAAAAATACAAGGTTGTATTCACACAATGGAACACAACATGGCTATTAAAAATCTTGTTGTAGAAAAATATTTAATGATATGGTAAAATGATTTCAGGATATCGCTAAGTGGAAAAAATAGTATGATCCCAATTTAAATTTTAAACATATATGTTCTTATAGAGAAAGAAAAAGAAAACACCGAAAGCACACAGTCCAAATTTTAATAATAGTTATCTCTGAGTTAAAAAATTATAGGTGACTTCATTTTATTCTCTATGCTTTTTTTCTATATTCTAAATCTTCCATAACAAACATGTATTAAATTATGGAACTGAATTATTTAGGAAATGAAATAAATCTCATAAGCAATTAATTCTAAAATTTAAAAAAACAGTAATGTAGAAATTATAATTTCAAAAAGAATGAGCATTAAAGAATATATTTTATTTTATTTTATTTTTTTAATTTTTATTTATTTATGATAGTCACAGAGAGAGAGAGAGAGAGGCAGAGACACAGGCAGAGGGAGAAGCAGGCTCCATGCACCGGGAGCCCGATGTGGGATTCGATCCCGGGTCCCCAGGATCGCGCCCTGGGCCAAAGGCAGGCGCTAAACTGCTGCGCCACCCAGGGATCCCTAAAGAATACATTTTAGACATTGTTTAAAAAAAAAAAAGGCCTTTTGCACAAAGTTCCCAGGTAATCATTAAGATTCTTTTCTTTTTTTTTTTTATTAAGATTTCATTTATTTATTCATGAGAGACACAGAGAGAAGCAGAGACATAGGCAGAAGGAGGAGAAGCAGGCTCCATGCAGGAGCCTGATGAGGGACTCGATCCTGGGTCTCCAGGATCGTGACCTGAGCCAAAGGCAGACATTCAACCGCTTGAGTCACCCAGGTGTCCCAATCATTAAGATTCTTCACTACAAAGTGCAAAGCATGTAAGGTTAGACATTGCACATTTTATTTATTTATTGGGGTAAGTTTTGTTTTGATCCAATTTCATTTTAAAAGACATTTTGTTTGGGGGTGGAGCCTGGATAGCTCAGTCAGTTAAGTGTCTGTCTGACTCTTGACCTCAGGGTCATGTGTTCAAGTCCCACGTTGGGCTCTATGCTGGGCATGGAGGCTATTTTGTTTTTAATTAAAAATAAAATAAAATAAAGTAAAGTAAAATAAAATAACAATACATTTTATTTGCGAAGGACATGAGGTAAAGGTTTTCTTCAGATAATTCTGAGTATTAGCACTACCAGCTCTGAACTCCTCAAAGCTTGCTAAGCAGAGCAATAAAGATGTGAACATTGTTTAATTAAAACCATTTCCTTAAAGTAAACAAAACAAACAAGAGTTCATACTGACAAGTGCCGCTGGACTTATGAAGCCTATTCTGCTACTGGTCGTGTCCTTACTGATGGGAAAGGGTAGAGTGTCATCTTGCTGTGTCCGTTATGTTTTAAGAACCCACTTCCCAGCAGAAATTATGACAAACTCAAGGAAAGTACTAATATACTAAAATTTTCTAGAATTTGTATGCTGTACACATTGAAGAGAAGAATATTGCTGTGTTCAAATGCCTCAAAATAACACCCACGAATGAAGCTCATTTGCTGTGTTCTTGCTGGTCTCACTCTATGGATTTCCATGGATATATCAAGGAGCTGACAGAGAGGAGACAAGACTTGATTTACTTGGTGACTATAAAGGGTTTGGCCCCCTTTCAGAAGAACATGCCAAATCTTGCTACATTTGCTCAGACTTAACTCATCTTATGATATAGCTTTCTTTCATATTTAGAAGGTCTCACTCAATTCTAAGATACTGTTGCATATGAAGTTTTAAAACTGTTTTTAAAGAAGCTTCACTTAAAATCAGATTTAAACACATATTTCACTGGCTTAATATAGCTTTCCTTTAATTTATTTTTACTGTTTTTGTTTTTCTGGTTTTGGGTTTTTTTTTTTTTTTTTTTTTAGTGCCTCACACAAGCATCCAGGTCACTCACATCCTTACAGGCTTATATCAGTTCCTTTTCCACCAAAGACATCTCAACCTCAGGAAAGCCCCACTCCAGGCCTAGGAAGGGGAAAAGATGCAAGGATGTGGAATGGGAGTTCATCACTTTCTAGCTACTGACAGAGTGGTCCCCACAACCCCACATGACCAGCCTCCATCTTCCCTATCCTCAGAAACTGCTCTCCAATGACAAAATCTAGCTGCAATGGCCAATTTCCTTTTCCAGTATAAAAAGATGAGAGGAGGAAAGGGAGGAAAGGAAATTCATCATACTTATGAATGAATGAATAATAATAATGACAACAACAACAATAATAATAAAGTCCTTAAGACTTAATAGTCATGCCTCTTGCATCAATGCTAAGTAAATGTAATCGACAAAATGTCACCAAGCACATTACTTGAAGCTCCCACATCACGGCTGGGAGTCTCTGACATGGCATGAGCATTTAGCCCCATGTCACAGCCGGCAATCCCTAACATGGCAAGGACATTTAGTTAAGACCACTTCATATTAGCAAAATAGGAAGAAACATGATATAAACCCTAACTTAATCAAGACAGGGAGACTTCAACAATGAACATGTTCTTTCACTTGTAACAAAAAAAAACAAAAACAAAAACAAAAACACAAAAAAAAACTTGATTTCTTCTGCATCATTGTAATAATGGCAAGAGAAACTTCCAGTTTCCCCTCCATGTAACAAAAGCTGTGTGGTTTGGAAACTGATTAAAGGTGGAGACATAATTCAGAAAGTACAGCCCCAAAAAAGGAGTGGAAGAGGAAAGCTTCCAGAGAGCAGTGGGAACGAAACAATTTGGAGGAGGTCCTAGAACATGCAGGGTCCCTACAATCTGTCCTATGATATGTCCTCAGTAAAAAGACAGGCCTTGTAGTCCTT
Organism: Canis lupus dingo; assembly: GCF_003254725.2. NCBI lineage: Eukaryota > Metazoa > Chordata > Mammalia > Carnivora > Canidae > Canis > Canis lupus. Next base: position 24,289,965 of record NC_064262.1, on the reverse strand, counting down.
TTTCATTAAGTGACTTGTTTAGCATGAAGCATTCAAGTCCTCCCACCACTCAGGCACATGCATTTCCTCCACGTATCCCCTGAAAACTTTTTCTTTTGAAGGCCCATACAATTATAAGCATTAGATATGGCCCAGAAGGATAACTTCATTGGGGCATGATACACAAAAATCTCTTAGAATCACAGAATTTGAACCGGCATTCTTTGTATCTTTCTCTCAACCACCAACCATACAATGGCCCTTCTGGTTGTAAAGTTGTGTATTTAAATTAAAAAAAAAAAAAAAAAGATCCAATATGCAAGACAAAAATTCAATTCCTAAGCCCCTGGTTTTCACTGCTTTCTTTATAATTTCACTAGAGTTTTATTTAGTCTCATCTTATACATCAAAGTCACATCATACACACATTTAATTTATACAAATCCAAATGTACAGGCATAGGAATAGAATAAGCAAGTAAGTGAGAAAGAGCCAAAATTAACGAGTAAAATATAATGGGTGATCCCAATGCTGATCCATTCAAAGAACACAAGTTCCTAACGGGGATGACAAGGAATGAGTTCCTTTTGCACTTAGGGCACTGTATAATCTAGTTGCCAAGAAGAGGGACTAGAGCCAGGCTGCCTGGATATGAATCCTTGCTCTACCATCCAAGTGTGGCCTGTGGCAACTTGTACCTCAGTTTCCTCATCCGTAAAATGGGCATGATTTAGTACCTATTTTAGGTTGTGGTGAGGAATCAATGAGTTTGCATTTGTAAAGCCCTTAAACCAGTTCCTGGTATATAGTTAATACCTATTTAAGTGTTATCTGCTGTTATTAATATTTACTTTATTCTTCAACTTTGGTACAGTTCATTTTTTTTAATTCAACAAAATTAATTATTCATTGTGCACCATATTTCTGCCATTCTGGAGGAGTGGAGCTATAGCGGGCCCAACAGAGACCATCCTCCTTGTAACAAGCTTTACAGTGTCATGGGCCAGACAGACTACAACAATACGTTCCACCAATTGTCTAACCATAGACCGTGGTGGTGAGGAATTACCATGGAGAAGGCTTAGCATCTCACCACACTACTGGGACTTTGGCTTAAAGATACTACCAAAATGTGCTGGTGACTTGAAAGGATTGCCAAAGTTAATTTTGATTATAAATATTTTTTGCCTTCGGAACTTTTTCGAGCCTCACCCACATGTGTGATATGATTCCACTGTGCAGTGGCTGCAGCAAGTAAGAGAAGCATTTACAAAGCGGGGGGGGGGGGGGTGTGTGTGAAATAAGCTTGCATCCTGTACCTCCTCTGGCCCACTGTCCAAGGAAGATGTGAACACCCAAGAACATGATACAATCCCCAAAGTGGAAGAGACAGCAATGAGGTCTCAGTTTGATACTGAAAATATGAAAGAAAAGCATGCAAACCTCAATTTTTCAGTGGTGGCTGACATAAAGTTGATCCAATAGTTGGAGAAAGATATATGCTGATTCTCTGACCATAGAGCAGTCTGTAAAGAGAGCTTGTACAAAGGGCTATCAAGAGAAAGAAACATCAAATTTTATTTTTTTAAAAGAAGTGATTTTTCATTCCTCATGTATACCAAAGAGAAATTCAGTGAAGACCTTATGTCACATATCATTATAAATCAATTTTCTTGACCAAACATAAAAGTTGATTCAACATCTCCACCTTGAAACACTCTATTATCATGACATTTGTCAAATACTGAAAGATCTGACCACTTCCCTTTTCCCCAAATAGCACAAGGAACCCAGATAACAAATGAAGGTTGTACTTTGTAACAAGAATAGACAGGAGATTGAATCACAGCAAAACACTTACAAATCAAGAGAGGGGAAGAAAAGTACCAAGAGAGATTAAATGTACAGAGAACAATAATAGGAAGGAAATCTCTTGTGAAAAGAAGCAGCTGATGGTAACTTAATCGAGACAAAAATGAATTAGATCTACTTCAGTGACTGAGCTCAAGATGAGGTAATTTCATAAAGTTTATAGAAAGTTGCTTGAAAATTACACAACTTGTTTTTTGTTCTCTACTTTTAGAGAGAAGGGAAATAAGAGTTCTCCATGAGGGAACTGATCTTCAGAAAAAACGAATTTACAAACCCAGTTGATGAATGTTACCTATTAACTAGAAGATTACCCTTAATTCTCATTTGGGTAAAAAATGTCACTTTAGAACTGAAAAAGTCCCTTGCAGTTTCAGGGTGAGATTTTAACACAGAAATAAGGGAATACAAATCTTAAGACACATGGGGGATGGCAAGTGTGTGGAGAAAGAAATTAAAAGCAGAGTTAACAGAATTGAGCTCTGTGCTCCTACTACATGGCACAACAAAGGCAAGCTGGGGCAGATTTTCCTTTTTGCGACAGTAATACACATGGCATATAACACAGGACCTGCTGGGTTGTCAGCGACAGAAAATAAATTCTAACTTAAAGGGTAAAAAAGAATGAAATAGCTCTTAGCTGGGATGGAAGCTGAAGAGGCTACAGAGAGACATTCTCGCAGACATTATCAAACATGAGAATCACCTGAAGGGCTTGGTAACCTGTAGATTGCTGGGCCCCACCCCAGAGTTTCTGAGTCAGTAGTTTCAGCCAGATTTTCAGAATTTGCATTTCTGAAAAGGTTCCGGGTGATGCCACTCCTCCTAGCTCAAGCACACTTGAGGAGGACTTTGCTAGGGAAAGCTAGACTCTAGGAAGCCCTATGACTAGGGGAGTCTCTATCACACAGCTTTGCTCCTGGATCTTACTCCGCTGTCATCAGAGAGGAAGGAATACTTTTATAAGCCTCTTGGGCCACTTTAGTTTAGCTCATGATTCCACAGGCAGGTGGCCTTTTTTATGTAAGGAGGAGAGCAGCAGCGAGGCCTCTGACTGGATTGAGGGGCTTCTGTTAGAGAAAACACCCCTGAAAGCAGCCTTATGCTAGGGATACAGCAGAGCAAGGGGCCTGGACCAGGTATAAGGGTTCTCTGCGGGCAGAAGCAGGGCAGAGAGGATCCAAGTGGGGATACAAAGAGCAAAAGAAGGCATCACCAGGATCACAGGGGATCACATGGAGAAGTATCACCAAAGAAATCAGAGTCATGGGAAAGCATGATGAGTAAAGAGCAATATGACAAAATGGTTACCGCAGACCATAAAAAAATCCATTTCAGCATCAAGATGGACCACGTACAATCAAATTCTCTTATGATACTGCTTCTTACACACATACCACCCATCTAAACTCACAGAGCAGTGCTTCTCACATAATCTGTGGTGAAGCACAATTTTTTTTTTAAATGCCCTGACAATCTCTGACTGATGTTTCTGTAAAATACAATCATATGAATTGCTAGAAAATTGATCTTCCACTTACATGTCAGGGCAATGGCAATTTGCAATAAAAGTTTCTACATGCTGATTCTGTCTCTGTACTTATTACAGACCTAAAAGAGCCCACGGACTGGTGTTTCTACACAAGCTGGCACTCCTCCAATACCATACTCTGAGCATTCCTACTCTAGACCACAGGGGACCAGGTCTCTGGGACAATTACCCAGCTAATTAAGGAAATGAATGAGCAAAGCTGTGTTCCTATAAAACTTTACTTATAAAAACAGGCATGAGGCAGAAAAACTGTAGAATGCCTACTCCTGCTATATAGACCAGTGCTTCTCAAACCCTAATGTACATAGAATCATCTGGGGATCCTGTGAAAACACAAATTCTGACCCCATGGATCCAAGGTAGGGCAGAGATCATGCATTTCAAATAGACTCCAAGTTGATATCAACATTTGATAGTCCATGGACCACATTTTGAGGAGTAAGGCTGCACAGACTCTTCTCTGTGAACCCGGAGACTAGGATGTGACATCAATATTAACAGGTTTTTTACACTAGGTCTTCTTTGAGCTTTAAAGGAATGATCATAATCAAAAGAACTTGATAAGGACAGCCTCATTGGAACCGATGACATCAAACACTGGATGCTTTCCCATTCTCTCAATTGGCTCAGGACCTGACACATAGTAGGTGATCAAGGAACAGTCAATGATTGCTCACTGAATGGAGGAATAACAAGCTGTGTCCACTAAGGCAAAGAAACAAGGATGATGGTGAGGCTCTAATTTCTGTCCTCTTGTCTTACCTAAGATGTTTTGCACTGTTAAATGCACTGGTGCAACTTACAGTAGGTGGTGATTTTAAGGTTGTATTTGTATAGGGACACCTGGGTGGCTCAGTGACTGAGGGTCTGCCTTCAGCTCAAGGCATGATCCCAGGGTCCTGGGATTGAGTCCTGCATCAGGCTCCCCGCAGGGAGTCTGCTTCTTCCTCTGCTTATATCTCTGCCTCTCTCTATCTCTGTGTCTCTCATAAATAAATAAAAGTAAAATCTTTAAACAAAAAAAAGGTTTTATTTGTATAGAAAAATAGAATCATTAGAATTTATTCTTTCAGTAAAGGTTCTCTTTTCATATTTCTCTTCTATTCACTTTTGCGGCTTTCACTCTTCTTGTTTGATTATCAAACACATCTGTTTGTGAATTTAGTCAGCAGAGTCCACATCTGGATTAACTATTTGGTAGTTCAGTTTAACGGACAAGAAGATCCACTCATAAAAAGTAACCACCAATCACAGGTCATAAAACACAGAAAAATATCAGAAATATCTAAATTTGGGCATTTCCCCTCATACCTGCTACCTAAATTCCACATTCTTGGATTACAATGACACTCTAAAGATTCTTCATCACTTATATCTCTAACTTAGAGTAATGTACTACTTGGGATTAACAAGCAAGTGAAATCTAGAAGGTCAAGGGTTAAAGCTCTAAATGGATTTTCTGTTCACTATTTACGATCTGAAGGCCTCTGAGAATTAAAGCAGACACCTAAATGTCTGCTCAAAAATATTCTACTGGAGTTCTAATTGAGAAAAAGGGATGTGTCCAGAATGCTTACAGATAACGATTAATGAAAGAACTCACAGATAAGCTGGAAGAAAAATAATTAACTTGGATTTGAGCCAGCTGCCCCTTGGGAATGCTAACTAATATGTATGTTCAAAGTGCTCCATTTCATAAGACCTCAAAGGTGAAAACAGAGCATCCCCAGGAGAGGTTCCTGGATACAGAGATAAAATATCCATTGATACTCACAAAGGACCTCTAATTGTAAGACAGTTGTCACCCAAATTAAAGTTCAGCCATAAACTATTCAAGTGGGCAAAATTTGTTTTTTTGTTTTTTTGTTTTTTTTTTAGTCTATAATAAAACAAATGACATGGCTTAGAGCACTTTGGTAAAGAAGTAGTGAGTAGTAAACACAAAGGAGAGAAGGGCAGCTCCAGTGGGTACAGATGTTGGACTAATCCCCTCCCTGGGAGCATTCATGACATTGCCTACAAACCCAGATTCCACATCCAACACTCCTGACATGACTTTCTCCAGGGTAAACATTTCAGAGAGGTCTTCTTGGACAAACCTATAAAAAATAACACATTTCTGGCATTCTCAGGTCCCCTTTTCAGTTTTATTTTTTAACCTCGTAAGTATCACTACCCAGTATATTAGTTACTTGTTTGATATTATATATTTATTTACTCACTGATTTAACTGTCTATTTTCTCTTCCTCTGAAATGGAAGCTCCAAGAGAACAAGACTTGATTTCACTCACTTGCTCTATGACTCAGCATCTAGATGAATGCCTGGCATGTAGAACATGATATATTATCATTTGGCAGATGTCACTGAATGGGTTTCTGGCCAGTTTAGTCATTCTATGGTCTGGAGAACTAGTCCTGACCTTGTAAAGGGGTTTGAGGAGTTGACCTTAACAAGCTGGGGGGAACCCCCTTCCTCCATAAAGTCAATTCTTACTGTGGGATGAGCTTTGTCAAACTTATGGCTGACACACTGACTTGTAGTATGGCTGAGTTCCTGCTTTAATTTCCTGACTCCAGTCTCCCTAGAACCAAGCTTCTGCTATAGGATGTTTTGCATGAGTGCAGCCTGGCCTCTGCACTACAGCCTGGAAACTATGGTACTGGCTACCTGTAAAATTCCCTAAAGGCTATTAAGAATTGCTTCCCTGTGTTTGTACTCTTGCTATCTTCTGTTAGCAAGCTACTTTTGGGTAAGAGCCCCTGCCCACTCACACTTCTCCCTGTAGAGATATTACCTGCTGCTGCCTGTGTCTGGCTGCTGGACAGGACCTCACCCCAGCATCTGCAGAGAGGACCTTTCATCCATTGCTTCTCTGACCCTAGGGGATAAGTCCAGTTCTAGACAATGGTCCCTACCAGGCTGCCCCATGCCATTGAAGTCTTGCCAGACACATGGCACTGGCATCTAGCTTGGGAAATTGTTTCACAAGGACAAATCATTAACTTGTTATGCTTTTCTTCGTGGCTGAGAATGTTCAGCTATATGATTTACATGGAAATAAAGAGGCGTCAATATGAATTTGCTCTAAAAAGACATTTTTGGAGAACCCACTAGGTCCCTTGAACGATTAGAGTGGCTAGAAAGAATGAAGTGTATAATAATAACTGAACAAAACAAAACCAGGGACTGGAAAAAAAAAAAAAAACTCAAGGAAAAGCTATACTTTAAGCTATTTTTAAAGAATATGGAGCAAATGAAAAGTTTAATGAAAAAGCAGTAATAAGTGAGGGGGGAAGAAATAACATTTCTAGGCAGTTTTCTAGGATTTAAAAAGAGAAATGCAAAATGATTAAGTGGCGAGGACTATCAATTGTAAATACCTATAGAAAGGAAGAGGGAGATAGGGACAAATTATCACCGAGGTGGCATCTGATGGCTAGAGATTAACAAGACACCTATTTTACAATTTTGCCTGGAGTGTCTTGCTCTTTACAAAGATAGAAGATGCATAGAGAAATCAATGGATTCTTAGGAAGAATGTTAGCAAGAAAGAGCAAGGAAAAATAAAGATGAGTTTATTCTCCTACTTCTGGCAAGTCTTGTTCTGGACTCGGTGTCCTCTGATTGAACCGCATATATTAGGAGCATATAAAGAAGACCTTGAACTGAGCTGTCAGGAAGGGACATCAGGCCACATTTGGAATTCTTAGGTATTTCAGAATCTGGGCAATTCAGAATGACTGTGTCAAATATTAAAGAATGACCCATTAATCCTGAGATAATTAAAACAAAGTCAGATCAGTAGCCCATTGAGGTAGTAAATGCATAAGACACAAAGGGGTGTCTAGCTTGGCCTTGGAATATGGTGATTTTCTTTTTCTATTGCTGTGAAAGTCTGTTTTGTGCTACAAAGTTTTTCATACTCGTTACTATTACATTTATTTGTTGACTATATTGTACTCTGCTTCAGTAAACCAGACTTACAAAGTTCACACATTTTTCTGAAAGAGATTTTAAATGCCGAGTTTCTTTAAATAACCCTCTAAATAACAAGATGCCTTTAAAACACTGCCCATTATTAACATGCTGGTAGAACTGATGGTCAGGGAGACCAGCTAACAACACTGGAAGGTATGTATCATGTAACACCAGATTTTTATAAAAAGGCCATGGAAAGGAAGGACATTCTAATTATAACTTCCTAAAGAAGATAAGTATAGATAATTTTTGGAAGGGAATTTAACAAAATTATAGTAGTGGTTGTGTTATGGTAACAAAGTTAGGGATAATTTTTTAAAATCTCATACTTTAGTAGGAAATGCAAATTTCTAGAAGTGGAAAAACTAATCAATTCATTTAAAAGTAAAGAAAACTTTCAAAAAGCACAAAGTGAAGAACATAAATGTGAACATAAATGTGTAAGGAGATCAAGTTCTTATCTGAAAAGTGGAAAATTAAGTTAAAATTTTCTCAAGGTTTATTCATTTAATCCTTATATATAAAGGCAATATGTCTAAAAAGCCATTACTGACACATTTTGAAGGTTCTCAGAGTCAAAATCCTTCCCCTTAGGAAGCATATAAAAGGAAATTATGAATAGAAAGATTTTTTTCACTTTACATTCAAGCTAACGGGCTGCTGACTGTCCTTTCTTAGAAAGATAAAATGGAGTAGGTCTTTCATATAATCTCTGAAGAGCTATCCATAATTATCCAAAACATTATTCAGGCAATTCTTATCATCCACAGTAGTCATGGTCTATAACCTTACAGTGAACATGGAGTTAGCAAATACTCAACCACTGCTCCCAAGGAAATGCAGGGTTAGGTTCCTACAAGCCTCTGGTCATAACATTTTCTCAAAAGATCAATACATAACCTTATTTTCTGTGTGTTTCTGCTTAAGGATACCTTATTTAATATATACTATTAATTCATTAGTATTGAATTTATGGCCAATAGCACTCAAACTCACACGTGAACAAAGATGATCTCATATATATTTTCTCTGTGAGGTGTATCACACCAGGCATGACCTAGGAAAATCAAACAGCACTGTAGCACTACATATGGGGTCATTTTAAACAGCAAAACAGGCACTCTTCTTATTGATGATAGTCTTCTACATTCCTTCTACCTAGTGTTGTGATAAATTGGCAAAAGAGTGAAAATCTTAAAATCTGCATACATATTCACCCTCATACATCTAGGAATTCATTGTATATAAATAAACTGAACAGTATGTAAAGTTAAGAACACAATGAAGTTCATAGCAGCATTATTTTAAGTTAGAAGCACCCTGAATACCAAATAACAAAGGACTGGTTAAGTAAATTTATATATTCATACAAGTGAATACTATTCAGTTCCTGAAGATACTGTAGAGGAGTGTACAAGGACAGGAAAAAAGGTATATAAAAGCAGAGAAAGTAGATCTAATTGTGTCAATCATATTGATACTAGTCAAAAATACTACACTATGTGTTCATTTAAAACAGTATATGTAAATGTAACTTGACTTATTTTGGTACTTTTCTATATTTTCTGTTTTCCCTAATTTAATAATTAGGAAGAAAGGGGATGCTATTTAATAAAACACCCTAAAAAAAGACAAAACACTATTTATTTTTGCAAGCCACGATGAGTCAAGCCGATTTCTTCAGCAAGCCCATATGGACATGTTGTTCATTTACGAAAAACAAGACAATCATTCCTAACTCCTAATTCTCTTGCAGTGGGTGGAGGGTAGTGTAGAAGAAGGAAGAAAGGGAATTCACGATGTCTTCATCTCCTGAATGCAGTGGGGCTGAGCTCATCAGCTCTACAGCTCACCCCTGTAGACTAGAAGAATCAGAACCCTTCTCTGTTCAAAGGTCTTCATCTTGTTCTCCTGATTATTTTCCTAAGCTTACTCCCCACATCTAATGATTCCCCTACCAGGCATTCAAAACAATACCTCAAAAATAATACTAGTAAAACTTCTAGATGCTTTATCACTCTACCATTATAAGATAATTAATTCCTAAGACTCAGAGATACATGACATTAATCCTGGCCATTATCTGGTCACCCTTTAGAAAATGCACTATTTTCTAATTGTTGAATTGAACCACATCTTTTCTCAGTGCAATAACACTGAGAGAGAGGGAGAAAAAAAAAATCCTAACTCTTCTAATCATTATCTATTATTTCCAATTTATATGACATTATACTTTTATTAGTGGTTCATTTCTCTTTAACGTCTACAAAGGCTTCTCCATCAGGATTCATAATCAATTACTGAGCATGTTAGGACTAATGATAAAATTTACTAAAATATCCCCAAATCTGTTAAAATTCTTCAAATTACTTACTATGAAACAAAACAAAGTACATTCAAATCTAAATTTTGAGAAGCAGAGAAATGAGTAAAAACCTTTTTTTTTTTTATTTTTTATTTCTGAGAATGTGTCAGCAAGGAGTGTGAAAATAGATTAAGAGTGTTTCATTAAGGATGCATGAAAAATGCAGTCGCTATCAGAATCAACTGCCTTCTCGGGACCCAGCTCTTATTGGGAAGTGCTGGCAGGTAAAATGGAATGAGCATGTGTTGGCCAAGGACAGCCAGATATGTATGGAAATTTGGATCAACTGGACATCGGAGAAAGAAGTGCAAGACACGAGGAAAAGCAGTTTGAGGAGAGGAAGAGCAATGAGTGGGGCAGCTGGCTTTCCCTTCTCCAGCTTACATACATTGTTACCCTACATGAAACCAGGCCACAGGTTACCAATCCATAAGCACAAAATCATTTTTATTTTTCTCAAATAGACTGTTAGGTAGCCTGTCACCACAAAGAATGGCTGCCTGGACTTTTACTTCTTCCAACTCCGTGCAAACATAAAATTTTTTTTCAAAGAGGCATGTAAGAACAGGGATGGAGTAGTTATTTCAAAAATAATGTTCATGTTGTTTAAAGGATTGGGCATTATATTTGAAAATTAATCCCTACAAGTACTCCCCAAAATAAATATTCCCTCACAGATAAGGTATTTCAGCAAATATATGTGGTCTGTAATAAAATGAGTTTTGGTTCAAGCCTCTGATATAAACATGTAAATAAGTGAGAAAGAACATACTGTGTTTTTTAAAATATATTCTAAATGTATGATGATCAACAATATGTGTGTGAGGCATTGAGCACATATTAGTCCCAAAGCATATTTATTAAAACTGAAGGCATTTGCATGCTGAAAGGCATTTGCTACTGAAAATGTGGCATCCAGTTTTACTACTGCAGACTCAAATTCGAAAGACTTTTCAAGCACACACCACAGAACCAAAATAGCTGGACTCTTCTCAAACTTATACCAAAGGATATTCTGCAGTTCTTGCACACATGAATTTAATCCTTCCTCGATTAAGTTGTGTTTTCTTGGCTGTCTGAACAGAGAATTACTGTAAGCTACTGAATTGCTGGCTTACACACTTTATCCACTTGAAAAGAAGACACGAGGTAACACTGATGTCAATGAACCTCCCATCCTATAGATGACCATTTCCTCCCTCCTGTTTCAGTAATTATAAATTTAAGCCTTAGAATGATAATGAAATTGAACATTCAAAAAACAACAATACAAATTAAAGTTTTCACTGTACTTTAGAAACATCTGCCAAGTATTGACACATATATGATCTCTGATATTTAAAGCAATGCTTTGGGGTATCATTTTCATGTCTACTTTACAGACAGAAGTTTAAAGAGTATATCCTAACACCTAATAAATATATTAAAAGGTGTTCAACCTCATCAGCCATGAGAGAAAGCCACAATGAATACACCATGTATCTATCAGAATGATTAAAACTGGAAAGGCTTGACTGCACCGAGTGTTGGTAAGGATGTGGAGAGACTGGAATGCCCAACAACTCTGGTGTACACCAGACTGTAAACTGGCACACCTAGAGAGCTGCTTGGTAGTATCCATTCAAGCTGAATACGTGTGTACATTATGACCCAGAAATCCTAGGTCCAAGAATATAACCCACAAAAATGTGGTCCAAAGGCCATGTATGAGAACACGTTCATAGCAATGTAATAGCCAAAACTGAGTAACACAAATGTCTATCAACAGAAAAGGATAAAGTTCTGGCAGAGATAGAATACCATATAGCAACAAGAAAGTGGAAACCACTGCTACATAAAACATGGGCGAATCTTACAAATAAAGGTTAAGTGAAAGACAGCAAACACAAAAGAGTGCACACTGTATGATCCTATTTATATTATGGCGAATCAAATCTAAGACATTAGAAGTTGGGATAGCTGTGTTACCCTTGGGGAGTAAGCAGAGAAGGAGAAGCATGGGGCAGGGGTGAACTACTGGTCTCTAAGATGCTGGTTGCCTTAGTCTGTTCAGGCTGCTATAACAAATTACCATAGACTGAGTGGTACAACAGCAAACATTTACTTTTCACAATTCTACAGGCGAGAAGTCCAAGATGAAGGCACTGGCAGATTCAGTGTCTCATGAGAGCCCACTTCCTGGTACAGAAATGGCCATCATCTAGATCTATCCTCACATGGAGGAAGGGGTGAGGGAGCTCTTTGGGTTTTAATCCCATTCATGAGGCTCCACCCTTATGATGTAATTATCTCCCAAAGGCCCTACCTTCTAATACCATCACATTGGGGGTTAGGATCTCAACGTATCAATTTTGGGGTAACACAAATATTTAATCCATGTTCTATTTTGTGACCTGGCTGCCAGGTACAGGGCTATGTTCACTTTGTGGTAACTCATCAAGCTATATACTTTTTATTTACATACTATTCTATATTTTCATACTTCAATAAGAATTTACTAAGAATTTTAAATGATACTATCATATAAAATTATTCCTCCTTTAAATAGGAAATGGGGTAGCCTGGGTGGCTTAGCAGTTTAGCGCCTGCCTTCAGCCCAGGGCATAATCCTGGAGACCCGGGATCGAGTCCCACGTCAGGCTCCCTGCATGGAGCCTGCTTCTCCCTCTGCCCGTCTCTCTGACTGTCTCTTTCTGTCTCTCTGTGTGTGTCTCTAATGAATAAATAAATAAGATCTTTAAAAAAAATGGGAAATGTATATGTGTATCTCAATTAATATAATAAGCAACTCTCTGATTAAATGGTCTTACCACAAAAAAAGAAATTATAATTACGGAACACAGTGGAAGCTAATGCTATACTGGTCATCATACTGCAACATATAGATATATCAAACACATTATACATCTTAAACTTATATGATGTTATATGTCAATGAAATCTCAATGAAAAAATTTAAAGAAAGTGAAACTCCAAATACTAAAAACAACATATGAAGCAACCCTTTGCGTTAATAAGTACTATTATTATTTCATTTTATAAAAGAGGAACCTGAGATATATAGAAGTTAAATAATGTACTCAAGCTCCCACAACCAGCAAGTGGTAAAAATGTGACTGGAATCTGGGCAGTCTGGTACCAAAGCCCCACTAAGAACCCCTTCCTTTTTTTAAACTAATACTTGGTTCTTATGTAGCACATTTCTTCCTGGATATTTAAAGAGCTTTGAAAAACTCTGTATGTTAATTAGACTGAGATCAAAGAATGATAATATTTAAAGGAATACAAATTTAAAAATGAAGCGCTTTGAAAATATGACTCTAAGTTGGAGCCAAACCAGGAAGCACAGACACATCAGGTGCGGTGACTTCACAAATGTCAATCCCACACCACTGGTTTTGAAAATCAGGCCTCCAGAAGCAACAGATTTGTTTAACTTTGGCCAACAAAGTTGGTGCGACTGTTGAGATTGCTGTCAATGGTCTTTTCCTTTTATTCATTTATGTAGGATATTTTACATACTCCAGATGTCGTTTGTACTCATTTTCTGCACCTTTAGAATTCTAAGTTTAGAATAAGAAATAAAAGCCAAAGCTTTTATTTTATTTATGATTCAGGAAAACAAAAACTTAAGGATCATATTCTTTGGAGGGCTACTCCTTAAGTGTGTCTAAATTCTTTAGAGATTACCACAAAAACCCTACATCTACTTCCTATTTTTGTGATTTTTTACTCCTTTTTAAGTCATAACTTAAAGAATACTAGTGCTTAGAATTCTGTATGTAAAAAATGATAAAGATCAGATCTATTACAGCACCAGAACAAACTCCATTGCCTTTCTCTTGTCTCCAGCCCAACTAGAAAATAAGAGAACTACAAAATATTTAATGTGAATTCAGTTTTCTAAGTGAGCTATCTTGAAAAGATTCTTGTTCTAGGCAGTTTGGTGGAGGAGCTCTGTTTCACATATATTATAAACAAATAAGGAACACATCAGTTATACAGACATTTGTGTTAGGTACCAGTAAATATCGGCATTTGGGCTAATAGTCAAAGAAAATAAATTTAAGTTTCAGCTCCCTGGCTGACAGTATGTGTAGAAATATAGGTTAACCAATAATATTGTTCTTGAATGATGACATTTATAACATTTATTACTTCATCAATAGAATTAGCTCACACATATGACAAACAAATAGTTGTTACTATCAGTTAATTCAAGTTAAACAACAACAGGAGTTTTGCAATTTTGAGTTTCAGTGTATTCAACTCACTAATCCTTACATCTAACAAGAAAATCAATACCTTTGTAATAATTAGCTTTGGGTTTTTGGGATTCTCTGCTTCTGGGCAGCTGAATGGGGTTCTACTTGAAATAATTACTGCCAGAACTACAATCAGTTTTCTTGCAAAATCAAATCAACTCATCTATACTATTTTTAAGGCTCTGTTCTCTGAAACCTGTTAAACAATGCCAGGATTGAAAATACCCATTACATTTCTATGCTTTTTATCCGTCTTTGAAATTTCAAGATTTGGAAAATTTACAGTGAGATGAGCTATGCATTCATTTTCCTGATATAGCATAAGAAAAATAAAATAACTCCCACATATCTTTCTCTACCCAAGATGACAGGCAATCTCAAAAAAAGTTTAAATACTCCAAGCATTTGAAAATATTCCATAGGGTAAAGTCAAAAATTTTTAAGAGGCTGTTTAAAAAAAAAAAAAAAAAAAAATGGCTCTGCAAGTGATTTTTCCTTCCCTTCCTGCATTTTTACAAAATTAAAATTCCAGATCAGCCACTAAGAAAAGATATTCCAAAGAAAATGCAATGATTGTCCTGGTAGATTTACTCCCTCGATAGCTCTCTATTATTCTTAGCACTGAATTTCAGTAGACACTAAAAGTTAGTTTTTTATCACAGTCGCGCTGTTCTCTGAATACTTTGTGGTTCAAGCAGTTTAAAGAGCTGTGTGTTAGTTACGTCCATGGTACTTAGAGATTTTTAACTGATAGGAAACTCTCTGGGAGGAAAATGATGCTTCCTTCAGAAAATAAGAAGGGGCACCTGGGTGGCTCAAGCCTGTTAATAATAAGCAGCCCTTGGACCAGGTCATGACCCAAGGGTCATGGGATCAAGCCCACATTGGGCTCCCTTGCTCATCATAGAGTCTGCATCTCCTTCTCCCTCTGCCCCTTCTCCCACTCTTACATGCATTGTCTCAAAAATAGGTAAATAAAATTTTTTAAAAAAAGAAAATAAGGGATAACTAAGTTAATAGCTAGAAAGCCATTGATAATATTCCTACTTAAGTAGTGAAAATAAGGTACTTATATAAACAGAAAAACCAACTGCAAACACTTTCTTCATGGCTGGGTGACTTTGGATTTTGATGACTTTGCTCTTCCTAGACAGCACTGGAGAACTAAAAATAAGCAGCTGACAATACCTCACCATTTATTTTGTGAATCAGATGGACAAGAGTTAACAAAAGTGTAAGGTTTGCAACCATCTGAGTCACAATGAAAATAGACAAACATACAACTATTACAAAACAAAATTTTATATATGTGAACCAAAAGACTATTGATGGTCCACTTATTAATGAGAAGTTTCCATATTAAGTTCAGATCACATTTCTTTAAAAAAAGAATCTGGTGTCATTTTCGTTTATGATTTTCTTAGTGATGGCTCACATTTCCCATGTCTTCAGATATATTAAGAACCAAGGGAAAAAAAAAAAAAAAAAACAAGAGAATGTCTCATATACTCTAACAGTATCAAGATAATGATTCTCAAAGGTTTTTTTTTTTTTTTTAAGGTTTTATTTATTTATTCATGAGAGACACACAGAAAAAGAGAGGCAGAGACACAGGCAGAGGGAGAAGCAGGCTCCATGCGGGGAGCCTGATGTGGGACTCGATCCCGGGTCTCCAGGATCAGGCCCTGGGCTGAAGGTGGTGCTAAACTGCTGAGCCACCCGGGCTGCCCATGATTCTCAAAATTTAAAGTCAAATTGTTGTGGACAGACACCACCTTACAGAATTGTTATGAGACTTAAATGACATATATCAGATGTCCAGAACGTGTTAGTCTTTTCCATATAATAAACGTTCACCTAAACCTGTTGTCACAGACAACTGGGTACCCTACAGCTGAAACAAAGCATATGGGTATTTAACTTGAAAAATGTTTACTGAATCTCTGCTACGCACTAGCATAGGTATGATAGCTATACCTTAGACAAGAAGAAAAGAGGTTCATGAAACAACATTCTATGCTGCCTACCACACGTTATGAACTATGGCACAGATGAAAATTAAAAACATACAGAAGAATATGGGGTCATTTCTTTCTAGTGATACATAGTTTTATAATCCTACAATTTTCTTCTGTCTCCAACTGTATGATAATACTTGTAGCATGTATATGGAAGGAATCAGAGACTGAGTCCTCTAAGTCAAGTAAGCTAATCGCTTCAATGTAGGTTACTCAAATCATGTTTCAAGCCAACCAGTGTTTCACCGTCTGGTGCACTCCCTTCTTTTTATTTCCTCAGATCTCCCAGGACTTTGGAAGCACAGCAACTGAAATAAAATCCTGGGGGCACTTATCAGCCTTTCAGCTGAAATGAGTAAATCAATGTATACTCCAAGCAGATATAAAGCAGGATTTGCATCTGTGGCTGCAAAATAAATGTGTTGGCTTATTTCCCCTTAAGGGAAAAGGCAGAAGGAAAGGAGGCAATTCCAGAAGGAAAAGGCAATTATTAATGGTGAAAAATTAGAACATTATGCAATCTCCCTGCAAAGACAGAGGTTACCTTAGGATCAGCTGTGAGCAGTTTGAAAGCTTGATAGACTTGAGCTTCCTTTACACCACCACCAAGATCCAAGAAGTTGGCTGGCTTCCCACCTTTCAGGAGGATGATGTCACAAGTAGCCATGGCAAGTCCAGCACCATTCACTGGGAAATGTAAATGGCACACAAGACAGGATAAATTTAGCAACATGAAAGGGTGCCTGAACTATTTCCCTCCCCCATAATGGCAAAGAGAACCCTGTCACTACAAGGTCAATCTGTCCTGCCTGGAACTATGTTCAATCAGGTAAATTCATAGACTTTTAGGGTAAATCAGGAAATATGCATACAAAGAATATCCAACACAACAACAACAACAACAAACCCCTGGGAATACGAAGACAGGTTTTTTGAGAAATTAAATCAGTCTGGGAAACAGATAAAAGGGGAGAATTTACATAGTTCATTAATTTGGGCTAGTAGTAGAAGAGGGAACTTTGGGTTCTGGAAAAATACAGAACTCAAAAGAACCCAGAAAGAGAGAAGAAGGCTACAAGAATCTGCTTGAGTCTGTGAATTACATTCTTTTTAATATCTTTTAAGAGACCTGGGTAAAAAATGGAATTCGTTTAATTTTTCGCTTGCTGAGAATATGCTCCTTTGAATGTAGCATCCCTCTGGGGTAGAACCACAGGGGTCCCTACTTCAATAGGGCTCCATACTTTTTTACACTCGGTGCAACCAAGCATGTTTATAGGTTATGTGGATAAACTCAGAAAACAAATGAATAAATGAGAGCACCAAAATAATATTCTTATCCCTCTGTTCATTCTTCAATGTAATATAAGAAATGTTCACTAGCAACCTGATCATTAAAACTAGAACCAAAATGTGCTAACATCTTAGGAGCTTTTTTTTTTTTTTTTTTTTTGTAAGAAGACAGAGTTTAAACACTGAAATTCTTGTTTTTCAGAGCTGAGTTTTATTGACTAATTGTACTTCTTTTGCTTCTTATGCTTAATTACATGAAATTACTTTCCTCAGGTTAGAAAGAAAAAAAAAGCAGACCTCCTGAACACAGCAGAAATTCTCAAGGTAAAATATACTTCACTTTTTCTGACCTTTGAATTCCCCAGGCAAGCCTCTGAACTGTGACTAATTTAATTGAGTCTGGGGCAACTACAATAAAAATGGTTTATATACGATCTTAAAACAATTTGAAATGTGTTAATCGTCGCTTTTGAGGCTGCTAACTTGGTCAAATCATGCATACTCCCACAGAGGCTACAAAGAATCTGTATTTAATTTGTTCTAAACACACCATTATATCATTCTCCTTTCTAAATGCCTACAAATATTGAGAGCGCATTAGCTTATCAAGATCAGAACAATGTGAGTGATTTGGTACATTATAGTTATTACTCCGATACAAAGCAAGAGCTCTTGGTATCACTTGTAATTAGATGTCATTTTCTATTGTATTGCTCAGCAGACTACCAGATGAGGTCTGTTCAGTTCTGAATATAATAATCCTGTTGCTTTAATGAGCTACAAATCTTTTTTATTTTAATTCCATTAAGATTAAGACCTCAGTTTCCAGTGCAATGAATTGGTTCCACCAGAAACACAGATGGGTATAAATCTCAGCTCTATAAGCTGTGGACAATAACAGAAATTATATTGCTTCTATAGACCCATTCTTATCTCAGCTGAATAAGCCATTTCCACAAATTTAGATGAGTATGATAAAATCAATTGTTTTATTAATAAACTGGATAATGGATTAAACATTTTATCATTTGGTTATCATAAAAGCTGAAACTGGAGTATAATGATTCAAGTGTATGTTCTCTTCTACTTCCTCTGAGAAATGTTATCTTAAACCCAACTTTCAGAATAGTTCCTAGCATATTAACAATGACTGGGGCAGCAAAGATTTTGATTTTTATTAAGCAAAATTTAGCTGAGATGCTTTAAAATAGTATTTCTCAGATGAGGTTATTTTACATACCAGAAGATACTTGCCAGTGTTTGGCGACATATTTGATTGTCACAATGTGGCAGGGCAGTGGGGGAGGGAGGTGACACCTAAAGACCACTTCTAAATATCTGACAATGTATAGGGCAGCCTCTTCCCCAGCAAAGAATTATCCCACCCAAAATGTCAATAGTGCCAGACTTGAGAAACCGTGCTTTAAACCAATGATCACTGAGCAAATGAACTTTGGGAGGAAACTGAATTGTTTCCCAAGACTTTGGGGCTACAAAAACTCCTAGTTTTACTGGCTACAGGGAAATAACCATTTCAGAAAGGTTCAGAA
The DNA here is from genome assembly GCF_003254725.2 of Canis lupus dingo. Taxonomy (NCBI): domain Eukaryota; kingdom Metazoa; phylum Chordata; class Mammalia; order Carnivora; family Canidae; genus Canis; species Canis lupus. Next base: position 24,271,094 of record NC_064262.1, on the reverse strand, counting down.
ATAAATTCCTAAATTCTGCAAAAATTCACAAATTATGCTTTTGATAGAACTACTTTCTTACCAAAGCAGGCAATGTTCCCATCCAGTCCTATATATTTTAGATCATATTTGGCAGCTTCATTTTCAATGGGCTCATTCTCCGATTTGTCGTCCATAGCAAATATGTCCTTTTGTCGGAATTCTGCATTATCATCAAAGTTTATCTTTGCATCAAAACAGACAACTAAATAAAGGAAAAAAGGCACCAAATGAATATCTCTTAAGGATCTATAAATTAGTTCCCCAGGCTGGCAGGCACAGGAGAAAGAAAAATAAGATACTGTCATCTTTTTCATGATATGAGTGGGAGAAGCTATTACAGCTTCCTTGATCTTAAACTTTAGGGCTACACAAATAGAGTGGCATAGTCCCTGTCCTCAAAGGACTTACATTCTAATAAAGAGCACAGTAACGTATGCCTGTTGGTCTCTGTTTAATAAAACAATAATATAAACTGTGGTCATCCATTAAAAGTTATAGACTGCCATATGTACATACAGCTTTGATTTGCCATTTTTATTACATTTCGTATTTTTAGTATATAACCACTAATCATTGCCTTTACCTTCTATGCAAAGAAAAACTAGATTATGACACTTAATCCCACTATCCTCCTTTGTCTTTCTTCTGATGCTGCAAAGTGAAATTTCTATTTAATCAGTATCCTCGCTAATAATTCTGAAAGAGTTAGTGGGAAGAATACCAGGTTACAATCAACAGTTTTTTACTTGATCCTTAACTAACTCTGTAACTTGATTAAAAAAAAAAAATAGCCTACTTCCTTTTTGGGCCTGTTTTCTTATTTGGAAAATGGATATAACAATCCCCAATCTGCTGATAAATTTAATTTGGGGTCTGCTCAAACTGGACCATCATCCTGATGTGTGCAGGATATGATTCTTTTGATTCAGGTTATAAAACACTAAGAGACCAAGACTGATCAGATATAATGGAAGGTGGCCAGGCATTATCATTTCTACTGTCTCTATTCTCTGGTGCAGGTAGAAATCTCTAACTCTCTCAACAGCCAAGAGCCCTGGACACAGTTGAAACTCACTGGGTGATATGAATGGACCATGCAAAGAGAACTTTCCTTGATTTACGGGATATCTTCTATATGAACTGTCAGGGAGAGACTGCAGTGGGGAAAGGGGGCATGCAGGTTTCTGGAATCTTACCCCTTTTATTATATCACTTAGGGTAGAAGTCAGTTGTGTATGATGACATTCCATCCTAACCTCTTGCTTTACTTGAGAATTTGATAGGCAGGGATCTTTGACCTACAACTTTGGAGAAATTACCCATTCTCCTCCAGCATTGCTACAAGGTACCTAGTTCTTCAAAGGGAAACAACCTGTAATAATTCTCTCAAAAGCAATGACCATGGTCTGTTAATCCCATTTGCTTACATACTGTTAACATTACAATGTCCTAGAGCTACAGACCCTACGTAGAGGCTCTATACCAAGGTCTCTCTGCCACAAAAAGCAAACACTTTGATACAAATCTATGCAGAACTGGAATATTAATATCTAAGAATGCTTGGCATACATGAAAGCCCAAACCACAAATTATTTAAAGTAACACTGACTGAGAAGAGAGAGTCTTATACAGAAGTTAATGTCTGCCAGAGTCCTTGGTCTTGCCACAAAATGTCCAACCACTTTACCCACACACTGTGAATACATGGAACAAATGAGTAATTACTGTCCAGAATGCTGTAATCTTAATGATGGAATCCTACAATTACCAAAGGAATTGGCCAACGTTCTCTGCTTGCTACAAGAGCATTTTGTCAGCAGCTAATGACTGGTATAAATAATCAATAGGAAAGCAACTTCATTGTTGGCTTTCCATTAGGCTTATAAATAAATTTTAATTAATTTATTAGTAATTTCAGCTCTTCCATTACTCATTGCCAAGACTGTAACCGACACCTTCAAAATGAATGGGCGAAGGCTATCAAATTGACTTCCTAACTGAAGAGTTTCAAAAAAAAAAAAAGAATTCTTGGTCAAGATCAATAAACTAGTAAATCAAAATAGGTCCTGGCTGATCTTTGCCCCTTACAAAGACTATAGTTCCAAGCTCCTTGAGAGAACATAATTAAGGCATATGTATGCAATGTTCAGAAGGCAGCCCACCCCCCCCCCACCCTCTGCAAAGCCAGATTTTCAAAAGATGCTTTTTCCTGAGGTACACTGTATACGCCAAGAATAGAAATGAGTTCACTATTTGAAGACCACCCTGAGAGAACTTCAGAGTTAAACCAGAGCTTGAAGATGGTGACTGTGGAATAAAAGGGATACCAACAAGTAGAAATAAAGGTGTACCTACAGGTATTAGATTTGTGGGATAAATGGCCTCTCTGCAATGGCCCCTTGCCAGTTCCCTCTCTGGAGAGAAAACTAAATGACATAACTAGGCCAATGTACATTATATCTTAGTGCTTTGGGAAGTTACAGGACTATGTAAATAGGAAGTGAGGAATTAAGAAGCGTGACCTGACCCAAAAATGAAGTATCACCCTCAAAGCCTTAATCTTTTCTGTGGGTGGAGAGGGCAGGAAGAATAAAGCACTTTAAGGAGGTACATGGACTTTTTTTAAGATACATATTTGTTATGCCTGCTTAATATTTTAAAAGGAGTCCCAAACATACAAAGTGCTCTCCTGCCTCACTATCTCGGTTTATAATGCTGTATTGTCTGGATGTTCTTCCTTGAACTTCACCACTTAGGGTACTCTGGCATCAAACACACCTGGGTATGAATTACAACTCAGACACTTTATAGAGTCAGGTAGCCATAATCACCTCTTTTAAGCCCAGTGGCCTTGTCTATAAAATGAAAACCAGAGTATCTTCTACTGCATGGTGTTAGTGCCAGTAGGGACTGTGTGCAAAGCACTGAGGAGCACAGACAGCTGGTACTCACTGGCTATTATACCACCAGCATACTCCACCTGCACAGTTCTTTCTTACACTCAGCTTCCCAATGCCGCACCCCTGGCTATAGGACTCTCCTATACTAAAAATTGCCTGTACGTGGTCCTATTCCCTTATCCTAGACTTCTGTTTACCATGAATCTAAACTAATGCCAACTGGCTTATAGATGCACAAGTTACCTATGATATTCAGAATACATAAGAATTTCCCACAGGAAACATTTTAATAGTTGGCATTTCAGGCTGTGTACCTGATGGAGCAGGAGATTTTAACCTAGTGGCTGAAGGTGGAAGAGATGACTTTGATGACTTTCAAATCACACCATAATTTTCCATAAGGCTGGGGTGGCTAACGATTGGTATAAAATAGCCCCAAATGAGAATCTCAGTCAGGGACTGGCAAAGTATAGTCCTTGGGACAGCTTGCTGCCTGTTTTCATAAATATGGTTGGATTGGAATACAACCACATTCATTCATTTACATATTTCTATGGCTACTGTCATAGACATATGCAGAGATGACTTGTTATAATAGAGACTATACAGTCATTTAAAGAAAAAGGCTGTCAATTCCTACTAAGTCATACATCCCATGTTGCAATAGCCACAGGTATCATACTCATTACAGTGAAAGAGAAACTTTGGAAAGTCCATCTAATGGCATGAAAACAAAAAAAAGCGTAAGAGACAAAATAAGCAAAAACTTGCAGCTTGCACAAAAGGAGTGGATTAATCCTTGAATACTGATTGACTCTTATACGCTTATTTCCCCCTGTAAGAACCGTCCAAGTAGGCGTGTGTTAAAAATGGATTGATGGTATGTCAACAGCAGGGCAATAAAATAAACTTGCTTGCTCAAACCTTAGCTTTTTCCTTTATTAAAACAACAAACTACTCTAAAATGTATTTTTTTGAGGTACTGAACTTGGTTCAGACATAAGATATTCAATGTCACATTAATGAAACCTCAATTCTATAGAAAATTCATCTTGAACAAAGGCCATTCTGTGTACAAAGTGGGTGAAAAAACATACCTATTAATATTTATAAAACAATTTTCACCATCAAAAGCACATTGTTACATGCTTGATAGATTATACAAATGAATTTTCCTTCTGAACAAATATCAAAGAAAGTTGCAGTACTTATATTCATAGGGTGTTTTGTTTTTTTGTTTGGTGGTGTGAGATTCTGTGAGCTGCTAATTCACTAACCTAGATGAAGAACCTGACTGGCAGTTAACAGCCTCTGACCCTAGAGTTTTAATGGAAGATTGTGCTACAGAATTAAACAAAAGAAAAATACATTTCAGAGGGGAGACTCACACATAAAAGAAACATAAAAACAGCAGGAAATAAGATTGTCATAATTAGTTTGAAGAATAATCTGTCTTCAAGCAATGTACTGCATTTGATTTGTGATAAATAACCATAATATGCTATTGAAATGCGCCCTGCCAAGATGGCCTTAAAATGCTGATACTTTCAAATTAGTTCCACTTTCCATTAAATATTGATGTTCCACGAGTTGTATACTTTTTAGAACTTTTCTTGAGTTGCTATGAAAGAGAAAATAGATACAAGGCGGGAGGGGGATTTGGGTGAAGGTAGAGAACTGAAAATGTTCTTGAAAATAGAGTCTTGTGTATAAAGAGAGAAACACAGAGAAACACCCACCAACAACATGGGCACTTGCTAACACGAAGCAACAGGGTGGCTATTTAGGGAAATTAATCTGAAGCAAGAAAGGGATCTGATGTGCGAGTTAACTTTGGATCAGTCAGCATTAGTTCACATGGAATCTTGGCCAGGTAGTCACTGTTTTAAATTGGGTTTCATTCCGTTAGCTTGGTGAATGGATCTGGGCTCCAACTGTCAAAATGGCTTAGAGCAGGAATTTTTAATCTTGGGTTAAGTAAGATCATTTTCTATCAGGGGTGGGAGGTGGAGAGGCTGTAGGACAGTAACAACATCCCTGGCCTCCTCCCACGAGAGGCAAGTAATATCGTACATTTCCAGTTGTGATAAACAGAAATGGATGTTAACTAGGCTCAATGTGGTGATTACATGGAATCATCATGTTTTATATAAAATATATATAAAATAATAATAAAGAAAACCTTGCTTTTTTTAAGTTTTTAAATTTTTTTTAAGTAATCTCTGCACCCGATGTGGGACTCACACTCACGACCTTGAGATCAACAGTCACATGTTCTTCTGACTGAGTCAGCCACAGGCCCCAAGGAAACCTTGCTTCTAACTTGGGTCACATGTTTAATAAATCAATTCTGGCAATGCAACCGGACAAGCAAGGAAAAGAGTTCATTTCCCTTTGACTAATTCATTAACAGTTTAATTTCTGTAAAATTTGGTCATTCTGGTGGACACGGGATTCTATCCCTTTTTCTATTGAGAAGATGCCTTTCTCCCATACATGTGATTCCAGCTCAGTGACTGGTCTAGATATGGATATGGTACCCAAGTAGGGCCAATCAGAATCACTTGAAAAGATTGCTGGGGCTGCTGGAGAAGAATGATGAAAAATGGGAACTATCTTGGCTGCCCCTCCACAGAGTCTGGCCGACAAAGAAGCCAATTCAGAGGTAACTGGGCTGGAAGATCAGAAAATCCCTCATTCCCTTCATGCCCTAAATTAGATCGCTCCTTAGACTTCCCTGTTATATGAGGAAAAGAACCTATCCTTCCCTGACCTAGAAGCTTCTTAACAAAAACTAGACTGATGAAGGTTTCTGTCACTAACAGACCATTTTGATTCTGAGTCACTAAATTACATTACAGTCAATAGTGCCAAATTATATTCTTTAAATCAAATTATTAATCACATTGGAAAAAATAATTCTTGGACTGCAGTTCTTTCACCACAGTAAAAACTTCCCATAGGTGACCTAGCAGCATAGATGTTATCAAGATCATTGCTCTTCATTCAATCAGGTATCATCTGTTTTGCAAATATACAACCAATTACCGAAACTTTTAAAACATGTCCATTAACCAGTGGAAGACAGAAGAAATCATCTTACAAAGAAGCTTTGCAAAGGATAAATTTAAAGTAAAATGTTTGGTGTGATGCCAGGCTCCTTAAACTTCTAAATTAAGAGTCATTATTAAATCACAATTTTAATGTGAAACATTATATGCTCTGCTATTACTGATCTAAATGGAAAAAATTAAATATTCACATTATAAATATAAAGATTATTAATATTTCTAGGATATAAATTTTTTTTTTTTTTTTTACATCTCCTAAATAGAGAATTGCTTTAGGGGATTGTGACAATGATGAAGATCAATTTATACATTTGGTCATTAATCACCGTTTCCTAATTGGGTTTAATTTGACTACTGCTCATTAGAGTTATAAACCAACACACTCATTTAATTGTGATTATAATTCAATAGCTGAACTTTTATGGTACAATGAACAAATTAATAGCTAAAGATAATTTTGCTCTTAAAAATATCACATAAGACTTATGCTTTAATGAACTATATACACGGAACGTGTTTTATGATGATTTCTTCAAGAAAGCTCAAGAATTTTCCTTTCTCTTGATAATTAAAAAGAAAACTTCTGATTTCATGAGGTGTTACAAATACACCCTAGGAAAAGTTTCTTGCACCCTTATTCCCTGTATCAGAATGCAATCTGTAACTGACAACTTACCAAAGGTTTAAATGAAAGTAGTATTATAGCCTGATTTTTATCCAGTTCCTTGGCCAAATATTCTTTAAAAAAAAAAAAAAATGAAACAATCAGGTTGCTTATGTATACTAGTTTGAAAAGCAAACCATGACCTTGAAGAACTTGTACTCAACCTCTCTGTCTTTTGTTTCTCAGATTTAATTAACAGCCATTCAATGCAGCATGAATTTTGACTAATATTCTACTAAACTGAAGACTACATCTGGATCACTCTGATAAAAGTAAATTAATAGTTTAAGAGAAAAAAGGTAAAAAAGAAGGCAGTCTGGCATATCAAAATCAACACACACACTAGACTGAGAGAGACATGCGTTCAAATCCCAGCTGCAGGAACAAGCTGCCTATGGAGGAGTCACATTAATTTTTAATCCTCTATAAAATGGGCATAATAACTCTTTACTTTTCAGGTTCCTGTAAGCAATAAAAAAGAATGTATGTAAGAGCTTATCACAGTACGTGTCATATGAGTTCAAAAGTTTTCTTCCACTTTGCTTCCTCTCTCTATAAAATACTAACAATATTATAGTCAAACACAATTTTTGAAATATTTATGAATAAAAGGTAGTTTGATTTTAAATAACCTATCACAGATTTTAATCTAGTGGTCACTGTGTAAACTATGAAATATGTTATTTTCTTTTTTTTTTAAAGATTTTATTTATTTATTCATGATAGACTCAGAGAGAGAAAGAGAGAGAGAGAGGCAGAGACACAGGCAGAGGGAGAAGCAGGCTCCATGCAGGGAGCCTGATGTGGGACTCAATCCTGGGTCTCCAGGATCACACCCGGGTTGAAGGTGAAGGCGGCGCTAAACCGGTGGGGCACCAGGGCTGCCCTAAAAATTTTTTAATTTATTCATTTGAGAAAGAGAACATGCAAGCAAAAGCACAAAGGCAGGAGGAGAGGGAGAAGCAGACTCCCCGTTGAGCAGGGAGCCAGACTATTCAGAACTTGATTCCAGGACCGTGAGATCATGACCTGAGCTAAAGGCAGACACTTAACTGACTGAGCCACCCAGGTACCCCTAACTTTTTTTTTTTTTTTTAAATGAAAATGGAGAATTTATTAGAAAACTACAAGGGCCTCCACCAGAAATGCCTAAAGACTCATAGAGGGAGATCAGGACTGCCTCTCATAGAGGGAGATCAGGACTGCCTTTTATTAGTTCAAGTACAATTGGTACAATTAGAATTTTAAACAAGGCCTTAATTTTTGTATGACATTTTACTTTACTTTTTTTTATGTTTTACTTTAAATATCCATTACCTTATTTGATTTTCAGAAGAATATGAAATAATACAATAGTAACAGCTAATGCTTTTGTACCTCTTACCATATGCCAAGTGTTGTTTTAAGACATTAATTATCCTCACAACAATCTTGTAAGGTAGGTACTACTACTATTGTCCCCATTTTGTACTTTTGAAAAATTCCAATATAGTTAACAGTGTTAGTTTTAGGTGTACAATATAGTGACTCAAAAATTCTATATGTTGTTACTCAGTGCTCATCATAATGAGTGTACTCTCGATCGCCTTCACCTACTTCACATTACTTCCCTCCTCTACACACACACTTATCTCCCCTCTGGCAACTACCAGTTTGTTCTCTGTATTTAAGAGTCTGTTTTGTTTGTGTCTTTTCTGTTGTTGTTCATTTGTTTTCTTAAGTCCCACATGAGTGAAATCATATGGTATTTGTCTTTTTCAATCTGACTTACTTCACTTAGCATTATTCCCTCTAGATCCATCCATACTATTGCAAATGGCAAAATTTCATTCAGTTTCATGACTGAGTAAATAGTTCACTCTGTGTGTGTGTGTGTGTGTGTGTGTGTGTGTGTGTGTCTCTGTGTATCACTTCTTTATCCATTCATCTATGGATGGGTACTTGAGTTGTTTCCATATATCTTGATTACTGTCAGTAATATTGCAATAAACATAAGGGTGCATATATATTTTTGAATTAGTGTTTTTATTTTCTTTGGGTAAATAAATATCCAATAGTGGAATATCTGGGTCATACAGTAATTCTATTTTTAATTTTTTAAATAAACTCTATACCATTTTCCATGGTGGCAACTGCACTTTGCATTCCCACCAACAGTATAGTTGGAGCACCACACCAAAGTGCTCCTTTTTTTCCATATCCTTACAAACACTTGTTTCTTACATTTTCTATTTTAGCCATTCTGATAAGTGTGAAGTGAAATTTCATTGTAGTTTTGATTTGTTTCCCCGATGATGAGTGGTGTTGAACACTTTTTTCATATGTCTGTTGGCCACCTGTATGCCTTCTCTGGAAAAATGTTGTTAATGTCTTCTGCCCATTTTTAATTGGTGTTGAGCTGCAGAAGTTTTTTACATATTTTGGATATTAACTCTCCCATCAGATATATCATTTACAAATATCTGTCCCATTCAGTAGGTTGTCTTTTTGTTTTGTTGATGGTTTTCCTGGCTGTGTAAAAGCTTTTCATTCTGATGTAGTCTCAAGAGTTTATTTTGGCTTTTGTTTCCCTTGTCTCAGGAGACCTATCTAGAAGAATGCTGCTATGGCCAATGTCAGAGAAATTACCACATGAGCTCTTTTCTAGGATTTTTTTATTTCAGGTATCACATTCAGATTTTTAATCGATTTCAAGCTTATTTTGATGTATGATGTAAGAATGTGGTCCAGTTTCATTTTTTTGCATGTAGTTGTCTGGTTTTCCAACACCATTTGTTAAAGAAACTATCTCTTTCCCATTGTATACTCTTGCTTTCTTTGCCATTAATCAACTGACTATATAATCATGGATTTAGTTCTGTAATAAAGATCTGTGTGTCTATTTTGTGCCAGTACCATACTATTTTGTTTACTATTTTGTGGTATATCTTGAAATCTGGGACTGGGATACCTCCAGGTTTGTTCTTTTTCAAGATTGCTTTGGCTATTCAAGGTCTTTTGTGGTTCCATATAAATTTTAGGAATATTTTTTCTAGTTCTGTGAAAAATGCTGTTGATATTTTAATAGGGATTCCATTAAATCTGTAGATTGCTTTGGGTATATGGGCATTTTAACAATATTTGTTATCTCAATCCATGAGCATGGGATGAATATCTTTCCATTTGTGTCATCCTCAATTTTCCACAATGTTTCATAGTTTTTTGAGTACAAGACTTTCACCTTGTTTAAATTCATTCCTAGGCATATTACTATTTTTGCTGCACTTTTAAATGAGATTGTTTCTTAATTTCTATTTCTGCCACTTCATTATTAGTGTTGCACTTATAAATGAGATTGTTTCTTAATTTCTATTTCTGCCACTTCATTATTAGTGTATAGAAATGCAATGGATTTCTATATATTGATCTCATATCCTGCAACTTTACTGAATTCTTTTATCAGTTTTAGTAGTTTTTTGGTGGAGTCTTTTTTGGGTTTTCTATATATAGTATCATGTCATCATACAGTGAAAGTTTTACTTCTTCTTTTCCAATTGGGTTCCTTTTATTTATTTTTGTCTGATTGCTGTGGCTACGATTTCCAGTACTATGTTGAATAATACTGGTGAGAGTGGACCTCTTGTCTTGTTCCTATGTTAGAAGTAAAGCTTTCAATCTTTCACCACTGAGTATGCTATTAGCTATGAGTTTTTCAGATGACCTGTATTTTGTTGAGATATTTCCTTCTAAACCTTGTTTGTTGAGGGCTTTTATTATGAACGGATGCTGTACTTTGTCAAATGCTTCTTCTGCATCTATTGTAATGATCATAGAGTTTTTTATCCTTTCTTTTGTTGATGTAATGTATCATATTAATTGACTTGTAAATATTGAACCACTCTTGCATCCCAAGAATAAATCCCACTTAATCATGGTGAATGATTTTTTAAATATATTGTTGAATTTGGTTTTCCAGTATTTATTGAGGATTTTTGCATTTGTGTTCATCAGAGAAATTGGCCTGTAATTTGATTTTTTTTTTTTTTTTGGTGGTGTCTTCATCTGGTTTTTGTATCAAGGTAATGCTGGCCTCAAAGAATAAATTTGGAAGCTTTCCTTCCTTTTCTACCTTTTGGAATAGTTTAAGAAAAATAGGTATTAACTCTTATTTAAATGTTGGGTAGAGGGATCCCTGGGTGGCGCAGCGGTTTGGCGCCTGCCTTTGGCCCAGGGCGCAATCCTGGAGACCCGGGATCGAATCCCACGTCGGGCTCCCGGTGCATGGAGCCTGCTTCTCCCTCTGCCTGTGTCTCTGCCTCATTCTCTCTCTCTCTGTGTGTGACTATCACAAATAAATAAAAATTTAAAAAAATAAATAAATAAATAAATGTTGGGTAGAATTCACCTGTGAAGCCATCTGGTCCTAGACTTTTGCTTGCTGGGTGTTTTTCCTGGACTACCTGAGATGAGGACCTATATTTTAGGAATGTCAGGGACTAGTCTATTTTGTGTCTGACAGTGGATATTCAGTCACGTTCACCAGTCATGTCACTCTACAAGACAGTTATCATTTTTTTAAATTTTTTTTTTATGATAGTTACAGAGAGAGAGAGAGAGGGAGGCAGAGACACAGGCAGAGGGAGAAGCAGGCTCCATGCACCGGGAGCCCGATGTGGGATTCGATCCCGGGTCTCCGGGATCACGCCCTGAGCCAAAGGCAGGCGCCAAACCACTGCGCCACCCAGGGATCCCTCATTTTTTTTTTTAAACATTCTTTTATTATTTATTTATTTATGATAGTCACAGAGAGAGAGAGAGAGAGAGAGAGAGGCAGAGACAAAGGCAGAGGGAGAAGCAGGTTCCATGCACCGGGACCCCGACGTGGGATTCGATCCCGGGTCTCCAGGATCGTGCCCTGGGCCAAAGGCAGGCACCAAACCGCTGCGCCACCCAGGGATCCCGACAGTTATCATTTTTATGATTCTTTTGGATTAAAAAACAAAACAAAAAAACACAAACCAAACTCCAAGGCTTAGCCCAGGTCTGTGGCCAGAACATGGCAGATCCAGAATTTGAACCCAGTCCCCTTTGTAAAACATTATACTATGTTCACCTTGGTCTACAACTTAGTTGTATTTACACATAACAGATCATCTAATTTACTCAATGCAAATCCCTATTTAGACTGCCCACATCCTGCTAGACAGCATACAGAACAGTGGGAGGTGAAATGCGCTAAAAAAAGGACAAGGTTCATAGGACTTACATTTCTGTATCTCCGTCCTGTCCACCTCATATCCCACTCTCTACCTCCAAATACACGCACACTCATAAGCTTTTGCTATCAAATTAGTAAGAACTTACAGAATCCCAGCTGTATGTAAGGCACAGTGCAAAAGGGGTAGGTACTGAGATAGAAAATGTTCCTTTACACTTCATAAGTACCTGGTGGATAGAAAACTCTTCTCTACAAAAATGCCTCCTTCTTCCACCTGAATCAGAAACTGGTAACTAAGTAAGGTGAAAGAGTTAGACAGGATGGCGCTAGGGCTTCACTGTAAGGATATAAATTCATCAGAGGGGCACAAAGTGAATTTGTACACATTTATGCAAACTAAAAATTTTCAAGCACTTCCAGCTCCATAAAATCATGTGCATTCATTACATCCCAATGCAGAGGCTCCAGTTCCTACCCAAGTTTTTACCACAGCATAAGCAAGAATGGCCCTGGAAAAACAAGGGGGTACTGATGGATGGATGTTTCTAAATAAAACAAGAAGGAGCTTCCCCTGAGGCCTGGCATTTGGTTGCAAACAAACTCCAGTGCTGAAGTTCAACGTATCACGGGAGCATTTGAAACCATGGCAGAAATTAAATTGCTGAATGAAATGAATGCAAAGGTGCTGCTACAGTCTTTTGTACAATTTAATTTATAGTTTGCATAAATAATTATATTCATTTGTTGTTGTTTTTTTTACTTTTTTTGTTACCTTGTCCTTCTGGAGTTTCACCAAAGGGATTCACTTCCACCTGAGTAGCATCAATTTTCAGGAAGAGATTGTACAGCTTCTTAATTTGATCTGCAGCCTAAATGGGATTAAGTAAAATGAAATTATACCAAAGCAGTAAAAAAACATTTATTTTGCTGGATTAATGAAACCTTAAAAATAATAAGCTATGTCTTTACATTCAGTTAGGTTTTCTGAAGGGAAAAAGAGAAAAGCATAATTATTTTAATTTCCACTGCTATTCATTAGAAGGAATTGCTCAACCTTCCTCCAAACACCAGGAAAAGACTATTATCAGGAAAACAAAATATTTTCAGTATAGCCTAAAAATGTTGTTAATCTTTTTGTACATTATCATGTCCCTATTAGCCGAGTTACGCTGCAGTATGAGCCACAATCATTAATATAAACAAGCTCCATTTAAGTAAAAGGTAAACATGATTTTGAGAGTTTATAATGATTACATTTTCCTTACTATGCTAGAATAAAACAGTTATTACATTCATCAGTCCAAACCTATAATCTGGGAAATAATTACTGAGTATATAATGGAAACTATGGCCAAAACAGGGAGATGAAAGTCCTACATAGTAAGAGTTCGGGAACAGCACAGTTCAAACTAAACAGTTTGTCCCCAAGGCATAAACCACAAAGAGCAACAATGTCCAGAGTTACCCTGATGTTATGCCCTGATTTCACTCTTCTCATGCTGCTTGAAATTCACTCACTCATTCACTCTTTTCAACCAACTTTTATAAGTGGCCTATGTCACAACATGCTGGCATTTTGTGAAGTGGGCAAGGGAAAGACATCATGAATGGGGCCTTGACACAACCCTGGTAAGCTCACACCTATAGTGAGTACAGCCTGTGATGCCACACAGCACAACTGTGCAGTCATGGCTGAATGCTGGGTATCAGTCTCATTCTTGGCTCCACCCAAAGCCTAGCCATCATTTTCCCTTGGCAACATTCTTGCTCATTGTTCCAGCCATGCATTTTTGCCCCTCAGATCCAGTCCCAGCTTTTCCCCATCCCGACTCTGAGTATCAGGGGAGCTGACCCTTGTAGGCTGAGTTTCCAAGGCTTCTGCCCTGGATGGCTCTCAGCTCACTTCAGCCAAGGGGAAGCAGTGGTAGGAGACAGGAAGTAGTGGAAAGGAGGGGGACTTCTAACCCCGCTCTTTTTGCCTTGCAAAAGCATCTCCTCCTACGGCTTCAGCAACCACCAAAGAGCCACCAGGGTTCTACTTTCTGTCTCCCAAGGTGCAGTAATTCCACTGGCTCACTTAGGTCCTCCAGTGGCAGGGAGCAGCAATTTCCTGTTATGCTTTAACTCTACCTTTCCTCTCTCTATACCCTGAAATTCCTCAACTCTTGAAGCACCATGTAACCAATCCCCTAGAATAAAGTCCCACTGTGGTGAACACTGAGAGTGTTCTCTTTGTTCTAGTATTGACTGAAGAACTCCTGGAAATGAAATTCACGTTGTCTTAATTTATTTTATGTATATTTATAAACTTTCTTAAATCCTAATTTGAAACCCAGTAGCTATGAATAAACATACATAATGAGTAAGACTGAATATTTCTTAATTCTGATTTTTTTCTGGCTAGATAATATATGTATATGATACAAAATTCCTAAGGTACACAGAGTCTCCCTCTAAACTTTCACTCAACTCCCCAGCCACAGAGCTTCTCATGTCTCATCCTGCAGCAGCCACCTTACTTTCTGGCTGGTGCTTCAATGAGAGATAGTCTATATATGTGAAAGCATGCATATTCTCCATTCATCTTTTTCAAAAAAATGAGCTTGGTTCTATACCTTGTTTCTCTACTTAACAGATTCTATAAAGTCTATATCGGCAACACAAGTAGAGTGATCTTATTCTTATAAGTGGCCACATAATATCTTACATGAATGCATCATAATTCATTTAACCTATCTCTTAAACAATAGCCATTGAGTTTCCAATAGTTTGACATTGTCTAAAATGCTGCCTTATATATCTCTCTATGTATATCATGCATGTGACTAAACATCTATAGGATAGATTCCCCAGAATGGGTCAAAAAAAGGAGTATGGAGATTTTAAATAGTAAAATTTTATTTTAAATTATCCCTGGTAGAAACTGTCACTAGTTTCTCAGCCCACAAACTAGTATCATAGAATTTGTTTCTCTATGCACAATCATCTCTACCAATCTTTGCCAGTATACCAGGTAAGAATGGGTATTTCATACAGACATTTAATTGGAACTGCTCTTACCATTTTACTTCTTTATTTTTATTATTTTTTAAAAAAGATTTTATCTATTCATGAGAGACACACACAGAGAGAGAGAAAGAGAGGCAGAAACACAGGCAGAGGGAGAAGCAGGTTCCAGGCAGGGAGCCCGAGCAGGACTCGATCCTGGATCTCCAGGATCAGACTCTGGGCTAAAGGCGGCGCTAAACCACTGAGCCACTCAGGCTGCCCGGAACTGCTCTTATTATTAATGAATTTGAGAATGATTCTATGAGCTTAAGAGACATCTGTATTTCCTTTTCTCTGAATTTTTCTGTTGAGATTTTAATCTTTTTTCTGAGTTATAAAAAGAGGGTTTTTTTTTTTTTTACATGTAGGAAATTAGCTCTTCATCTCATATAAATTGCAAATATTTTTCTCCTTTAACATTTGACTTTCACCCATGTGTTTATTACTTCTGCTACATGGAATCTGGTAGTAGTAATAATAATGTCACTCTCTTCTTTCATGGCTTCTAGCTTCAGGTCAGATTTTAAGAAGGCTGGTCCCACTCTGAGAGTGTTAAAATAATTCTCCAATTATTTTTTCAAATACTCTAAGATTTCTTTTATTTCATGTTTACTTTTTTTTTTTTAAATCCAAATGGATTTTATTTGAGCTACAATGCAAAGCTGATAAAAAAAAAAACTCACTGCCAAATAGATTTGTATTTTTAGGGGTTTTCTAGGCCATCAATATGAGCTTGAAATGTAAGCTGTATGAAACAGGCATGCTATCTAACCTGGACGCTATGGCATCCACTGTACTCCTACTACAGCCTCTGCACAGAGTCAACACTCAATAAGCACTGGTTCAGTTAATGATTAACTTAATAATGAGAGACTACATAATAGAAAATAACGCTGGGTACCTGCAGATATAAGATTTTATCTCAGCTACTTTAAAACTGTCTTCTTTTTTAAAATATACATTCTATAAAATGCATGATTTCAATCATTTTTAAGTGTACAGTTTGGCAGTGTCCAGATATTCACAGTGTCATGCAACCAAGCTCCAGAACATTTTCATCCTGCAAAGTGGAACTCTGTACCCATTAAATCACAACTCTCCATCCCCACTCCACTCATCTGACAACCACCATTCTACTTTCCATCACTATGAATCTGATGACTCTAGGTACCTCCTATAAACAGAATCATACCCATATTTATCTTTCTGTGACTGGCCAATTTCACTTAGCATAGTGCCCCCAAGGCTCATACATGCCTTGTCACAACCTCCCTCTTTTTCAAAGCTGAACAACTTTCCATTGCATGTATATACCACATTTTGTTTATCCACTCATTTGTCAGTAGATACCTGGGTTGCTTCAAAACTTCTTCAGTTTATATCAACCTAGCTTACCATGAAGCCTGCATTTTCTACACATTTATGCGACTTTCACTACACATTAACACAGCATTTAGTTTGTATTCACTGTTATAACTATTTATTATTGTACAAAGACAGACCATAAACACTTTTTTGAGTGGGACTGAAGCATGATTAGATTTGTGTTGTAAGATCTCTAAGGGATATGTGTTATAAAATATGTGCTGTAAGATCTAAAAGGGAGAACCAGCCCAGCTTGGAGACAGAACGTGCCTTATTCCACAGGCCATCCAGTAAATGACTAGAAAGGCTCGGCAGGGAAAATGTGTCAGTCTGAGCAGGTGTAATAATACAAAATGGCAGGCCCTGGGGCAAGTTGAGGTTAGCTCCCCAGCTTTCTAAAACATGTTCAAATTTAAAAAATAAATTAAACACAAGTCAAAGAAAACATTCTGCTGTTTACCTTACAGTCAGCCAGTTTCCTACTGCCACCTACTTCCTCAGCTCAAAACCACACTATACAGAAAATTTGTTTTCTCTTTCTTTTGCCACCAATTAATGCTATTTTAAGGTTGTTAAGCAATTAAAAAAAATTGAGATCCTAAAATCAAATATCCTTTGAGCCATATGCATAAGACCCTGACAAATTCACAAGTACCTTCAAAAATGTTTTAGCAGGTTGAAAATTTTATTATTTTTATTTTTATTTATTTTTATTTTTTTAGGTTGAAAATTTTAGAAATATTTTCATTTTATTCCAAGAACTAATATCATCAACATTCACATACGGTTCTTGAAGCCAGCCAGAGGCGCAAACCATTCTCAGAGGCATTAATGATCATTTATTAACTGCCCCCATCAAATCTTTTCATTAGCTAAAATACTAAATAAAGATGCATGTTGACAATTCACGGTGCTTGTTTTCAAAATGAACAGTATAGAGGGCAACTAAGACACACTTGAGAGATCTGTGAATTTTTTTAGTCATTTTCAGCTGTTGTGTGGCTTTAGTCTTTTCAACCAATTCTTAATTAAATGAATTTTGTCAGGAACACACACTTAGTAGTTTCTGTGCAAGGTGATAGTTTTTCATTAAGTCTAACATGAAAACCTCACCTTCAGAGACAACAGGCACGAGTTATAGGAAAGATAGTAATAACTTTACAAGGTAATCATTTTATAAGTTGTTCATTCATAAGAGCACTGGCTCCAGATACCTAAACCATGTCCTAGATGAGAATTAAGTGATTTTCAAGGTCATATTGAATCTGAGGGGCCTCAAAGATACTATTTCTTGACCAAAGAATCACTGACTGATACGCGTTTAAATATTTTCTCTTAAAAAAAAAATGTTTTCTCTTCTAGGGGAGCCTCCTCTGCTTATCGGACACTGGTTTTCTGGAATGTTTCACTGACCTCTGTGGCTTGACAAAGCATCCTAAAGCAGAGGTTCCCAAATTTACCACTCCAGCACACATATAGGCTCCTTCTTACTGTGCAAATATAATCAGGTGTCCCTAGATGAACAAATTTGAACACATCTCCGACAGATCACCCTCGCCCTCCTTCAGATTACACTCCCTCTCCCTGTAGTCACTGCTAGCAGCTGACCACTGTTATGTGAGCCCCTGGAGAACAATGGCTATTTCTCTTCATCTCCATTTCCCAGGGTCCAACAGAGTGAGCAGCACCCAGGCAGTGCTCACTTCAACTTTGCCTGTCAAGCAAATGAAGACTGAAAGCCTTTCATTTAGTGGGTGACAAAGAAACAAGAAAAAAAAAAAAAAAAGAAATAAAAAACTTTTCCTTTCTTCAATACATTCTGTTAAAAATATTATAGCTACTGATAAAAAAAATACTATAGCTACTGATGATCTCTGAGAACTCACATGTTCATCTTCCTTCCATAGGTAATTCATTTAAAACCTAGAGTGTTTGGGGTACTGAAAAAAAATGTGATTTAACCATTTAAGAGCTATGACTCTTAAAGTTCTCTTATAACATGGAAGAAAGAGGAGGAAATTATCTTCTGGTGTTCACAATGGTATTACTGCCTTCTCTAGAACTTTCTTTTATGTTCACCTCCTGAGCTGTCAAGTCAAGGTATCAGCAGATTCACCCACTCTAGATTTATTCTCCTGCCTTTACAGCTGCCTATCACCAACTCTCTAGGAATCTTTTCCAAGTGGACGTCCTGGCTGTGTTGTTGCACTTACTCACAAGTATGACAAATGTTTCTAGGGCACCTAATATATCAGCCAAGCACTTTGCTGGCAACAAAGCAGTAAGCAAGGCTGTCCCCTCTGTGGTGTAGATTAGGATCTGCAAAGGTGAATGAAATAAGTAAAACAAAAAGAGATATGCAGAGGCATATAGATGAGGTGAATAGGGTTATGGAGAACATTCTGGAGCTGACTGCAGGGAAGTGTGGCTAGAACATAGTGACCACATGAAACAGTGGTCTCAGTGACCACCACCCCTACATAAGACACCCCACAATAAATGTCAAATGCATGGCTAAGCCAGTTAGTGACCTCATTCTCAGGGGGAGAATCCAACCACTGAAGCCCTCACTCAAGAATCCACCATAACTTCTTTTTAGCAGGTCACTAACTTGGCAACTCTTTGACAGTCTTGGAAATAACAATTCCTCTACCTGTCCACTGAGTCTTGGCTCTTTCTTCTGCTAATGTTTAGTCCCAGATGTTCCTGCCCCTTCTACCATCTTGAATATTCTGCTATCTGAGGGAGTCGTTCCTCCCATGTTCAAATAAGTGCTGTCTTCTCTTAACTTAAACACATTTGTTCAAGTCTTACTCAGCTTTACCCTTCTATGACTGGCCTTATTGCCATCCTTAAATTTCTAGAGACAGAATCAATCAAAAGAAAAAGTAAAGGCAGAAAGAGTGTGAATTCTGTTTTCTTAGAGGAATGTTGCCCAAATAAATGAAAGAAAATGCTCTATAACAATTGGGAGCCCCAGGTGAACACATACATACTCCCACATACACACTCACACACACATATATACATATACATAGGCCATAGGATTATTAAGTTGGTTTCTCTTAGTAGTGGAGGAGTTAAAATAGTTTTGATTTAACTGTGGGACAAAGAAGCTTGCCTATGTAAACGTACAATCAGGGTCTGTGGGCTGGACCAAGGTCAAAGCAGGACTGTGATGCTCAAGACAGATTCTCTCCCTCAACAGCACAGAGGACAACTTCTCTGTCTTTGAAGCCAAAGCATATAATTACTAAATTGGGATAATTTAAGCTGTTTTCAGTGAAATATCACTTTCAGGTCATTAATATTCATCTCAAATCCCATTAGCTATGAAAGAATAGCAATTAGTTAAGTAATGTATATTATTAATAACAATAACAGCTGACCTTTCTGGAGTTCTGAATGAGCACTTCCTCACATCAGCATACTCGATCCTGACAACATGCCCTGTTTCACAGATGATGATCCTGACATTCAGACGGGTGGAATCACACATGCTGGTGGCACCACAGGATTCAAACTCAGGTCTGCCTGACTTGACAGCCTGTGCTTCTAACCACTATGCTGCCTAGGATAATTCATGGGCTGGCACTGCAGTGCTACAGAAAAACATTGAGGCTAACATACATAGCAAAATGCACGTGTCTGCATGCAACACTCACACCCCCACATACCTACACATATATGAACACATCTCATCAACATCCTATTCTGGAATACAAGGGAAATATTTTTCTTCATCATAAACAACAGGGGAGCAAAACTGTGACACAATAAATAATCCTGTATCCTGGTATCCTCACAAATATTAGAGGAAAGTAAGCAAGGTAGTAAACATTTTCTGAAACAAGTCATTCACAGTGGCTTCCAAATGCTCAAGTACCTGGTTTTTCAGAGGCCCAAGGAAGCCTAGATTTTCTGCCATCCGCTGAGCTTGGCTGTCCTTTATCCCTTCCATAATGTCGATTTGCTCCTAGTAAAAATGAATTAAATAAGGATAATTCAGACAAGCAAATGAAAAGATTCACAACCTCGAAAGAAAATGCTTAGTATTTATTTGCAAATGAGTAATTAAAGTGTGGCGCCTTTCCAAAGATCTCTGAGCAGGGCTACTGCAGCTGCCTATAGGGTACATTTTAATTAGCAGACCATCTAAAAAACAGCCTTTCCAAAAACTATATAATTCTTCAGGGTGGCATGCTGACAAGACAATCGGATGCCAGTTTTCACTTTTAATTACTATACAGATGGCACTGACGAATATTTAGTCAGTTAATTTTTATGACATCTTTTGGAAAGCTTCCAAAGTAAGGTTTTCCTGTCTAATATTGCTGTTAAGTTTAGAGCCTGTCATACGTAGGTTAAATATTACCATATGATTTAAATAGTCTATTGATGATGATAATCATTAATAATACCTTAGCTCTACAAAGTGCCTTTCTCTCCAAGATACTAAGTGCTGTTCATATACCTTATTTCATATATTCTCTTTCCAAATGAAGTGACTTGTTTCAATCACATTAATTTTGAAAATGGCTAGATATTACTGGTAAGGCAGCATGTAGTCTCGACTGAACTTCCAAGGTAGTTAACCTAAATAGGTGATATTGGTGAAAACATTCTGAAATCAATCACCAAAGTACTAGTACTTGATTGGAACAAAGAGGTTCAAGAAATAAAATTCTCACTTTCTGAAGGGAAACAAAACCACCTTCTAAAAGAAATAATGAATCCTCCTGCTAAAATTGTTTTCCTTTTACTTTTTTTTAAAGATTTTATTTATTTATTCATGAGAGTCACAAAGAGAGAGAAAGGCAGAGACAGGCAGAAGGAGAAGCAGGCTCCATGTAGGGAGCCCAACGTGGGACTCGATCCCGGGACTTCAGGATCACGTCCTGAGCCGAAGGCAGGCACTAAACTGCTGAGCCACCCAGGGATCCCTCTGGTAAAAATTTCTAACTTGATACATTTTTTTTTTATACTAGGAACCCAGAATTAAAGAACTAGAATTACAGTTCCAAAGACTGCAGATTTTTCTTCTTACAGCTGAGGCAGGTTGAGAAGCACTTTATACACGTCACCTCATTCTTTCTCACAATTCTGTGGGGTGGAAATTACACCCACTTCTACTTTAGTGATTGAAAAAATGAGGCTTAGAAACACTGAGACCCTTGCTGGCTGGTTAGGATTTGACCTCAGCCAGATCTATGGCTAGAAACTAAGGATGAGGTTTAAAGGACTGAAACAAATGGATAGAATCTGGATGTTTGAAGGATTCTGTTTTATATTAGCAGTACTGAGAGACATGGAGGCAGTCTCCAGCTTACATCCAGTCTCCCAGGACAGAATTCCTGGATTCTACATACTGTGACATGGGGTACAGTTAGTTAATCCAGAGGAAATGGAAGACTCACAGTCCTCCCCCATTGGTTAATTCTTGGGCTAGGCTGGGTAGAAGAAATGAGAGAGGAAGGAAAAACAGGAAGGAGGAATAAAGGAAGGGAGAGAAAAAAAACAAAGAAAAAGACCTTGGATAGGGAATACCTTGGTTCTAGCCAAGTTTAACTGAGTGCTCAGAAAAGAGAAAGGACTCAACATCTTTGTGCCATAAATCCCAGAAACGAATGTACTGCTATCAGCCTCAGACTGCACATTAAATCTTTAACAGCTTGTGCAACAATAATCAATGAACACAGCATAGGCAGGAATATAAACATACCTTAAAAATAAGTTCTGGATTCGAAGCTGCCACTTCTTCAATGTCAACACCCCCCTGAAGGCTGCCCACCAGTACAGGGCCATTGCAGGATTGGTCCATCAGAATGGCCAGGTAGGTTTCTCTGGAAATGTCCAAGGCTTCAGCAACCATCACCTACCACATTAGCAAGAAAGTCAAATTAATTCAGCATTGAGCTGAGTCCCACTTGGAAATCTATATAAACTTGCCACACAAAGCAAACAGCTTCATTTTCAGGCTCTTTAAACCCAGTGAGCTAGCTACCAGAGATATGAGAGTTCTGCTCTCATGATACAGAATGCCCATTTTCACCTCCTTAATTGATCCTGCTAACTTGCTCAAGTGACAGGTATTTGGTTTGCCTCAAGGAACCTTCCTACTTTAATCTTCTTTTTTTCTTCCTTGAGAAACCCTGACACTTAAGAAAAACTCCAGGGAAGCAGTTGTTATTTTAATTTGAAACATTAACAGTACATACATCTTACTACACAGATTCTTCCCAGATTTTGCACTGGTGGAAAACCAGGTTTGTTGCCAAAAGGATTCTTTTTACAGTATGTCTGATGCTTCCCAGGTTTGTATACCTCTATCTCCTGGATCACTGTATTTTTAATTCAATTTCTACTTTATTTTAAATTATAAGTATACTATTTGCTTGTTCAAAAACAATGCAAAAGGTATCAAAAGTACATAAACGAGACAATGATAGCAGTCCCCTCCTCTGCATATTCCACCCTTGGACCTCAGGAATCAGGGTGATCAGGAGCCCAGGTGGAACCTTTGTGATCATCAAAAAAAAAGCAGCACTTTCCTCTGCGCATGCCAGGACAGTGCCTGGGTAAGAGGCAAGTGGGATGGAAGGATTTTATTCTGTGCTCACTGCCTCAGCCAGCTGTCCTTTTGCTCAGCACAACCTCAACAATTGTGTGTGACAGGCCTACCAGGAAAAACCACTACCAACTTCTTATCTCTTTCCTATGAATCTACAAGCATTATAATAGTAGAGACATCCTGCATATGGAAGCATATTATATCTACTTGAATGCCTCTTTTTCTTCTTGTTCTTAATATTACAACTTGGAGATCTCTCTA
The DNA here is from genome assembly GCF_003254725.2 of Canis lupus dingo. NCBI lineage: Eukaryota > Metazoa > Chordata > Mammalia > Carnivora > Canidae > Canis > Canis lupus. The sequence goes on along the minus strand of NC_064262.1, from coordinate 24,247,996 downwards.
AGGTCTTCTACTTTGTGACTAGATGGCACTTACATGTCAATATTCATTTAATCATGTCCCTACTGACATTTTTTTTAAAGATTTTATTTATCCTGAGAGACACACACAAAGAGAGAGAGAGAGAGAGAGAGAGAGACAGAGGCAGAGAGAGGCAGAGACACAGGCAGAGGGAGAAGCAGGCTCCATGCAGGGAGCCTGTTGTGGGACTTGATCCTGGGTCTCCAGGATCACACCTTGGGCCAAAGGCGGCACTAAACTGCTGAGCCACCGGGACTGCCCTACTGACAGACATTTATGTGGACTCCAATTTTTTTTTTTTAAATGCTACTTCAGTGCCTATTTTTGTACATATACCTTTGCTCATGTGTTTTAGTATCCCTGTAGATAAGGTACCTAAAAGTAAAATGGCTACGCTTTAGACTCTTCATATTTAAAAATTCAGTGAGTACCACCCAATTGCCCTAGAGAGAGATAGGCTATACCAACTGACATTCCCAATAAAAATGGTTAAAAGGTGTCTTGGATGATTTTTTTTAAAGAAAAGAATATTCATAACTAATTAGTACTAAAAGTGAAATAAAACACACTGCCCTTCCTAAAAGCAGTTCAGTAAAAGATTTGACAAAAAAAGTCAGATTAAACAGCATTACATGTTAACTACCCAGATGCCATAAAACCACTAATTTTAAGTCACATGAAATGGGATAAATATATGATGATCTAAAAAGCCATGAAGTAATGAATACAGAACTTCTTTTCAAACACATCACCAGTTAAAAATAAAATATCTTATAAGAGCCTTCATATTGATTCTCTTATCATAAATGGTAACTCATGACTATGTAAGAAATACTTCTTGGCACACAGTGTTAGGATTTTCATAGAAGCATGCTGTTTTCTAGTTCACTTTCTAATAAGAGCTAGTCTAGAAAAGGAGATTTAATGATTTTCAGCAGTTATTCTGAGAAGCAACACAACATTATAACTTTTTCAGATGTCATTCAAGAGTCCTATTCTTAATCTTCTAAAATGTTGACAGATGTGCTCCGCATTCTATCAAATTTCTATTTGTAAAGACCAGCTGCTATATCAAATGGCTTCTGTTTGGTAGAAATAACGTATCACTCTTTAAGAAAACATTCCCAGGAAAATGATGATTATCAATGGATAATTCAAGATATTTTATTTCAAGATCAGTTTTTTTGACATTACCATGCCCTCCATATAGCCCAGGATGTCAGAATATTTTAAGCATCGTTGTAGAGAGAGTCTAAATGGATTCCAAGAACATTCATCCCATGAGGACCTCAGCTGATATATTTCAAAACTATGACTTCATCTGTGACTGACACAAACAATATCATCAACACTACCTTTTTGTGGAGTCTTCCAGGGTGGAAAGCTTTTGGGAACTACTGGACCACTGAACCTGGTTGGTTGGTTGGTTTTTGTCTTTAATATCATGCCATTGAAACTGTAATCTGTAGATGAGTACCAGTGTACAAACTATTTGTAACAGGACGATGATTAGATAAGATTAAAAGTATACTTGATTTCTGAACTTCTCTCGTTGTAGGGCAGTAACCTTGGCTGGTATTGATTCGTGAAGAACATGATGAGTAGCATAGTCTCATCTACCCTATTATTATTCTAGGGAATACACCAGAAATGCACTGGCACAGACTTAGAAAAAAATATCCAATGTGTACAAATGTATGTATGAGTTTAAGCCACTTCTCAAAAAAACTTAGAAAACTAAAGTTTCTATTCTATAAAGGGAGGAGTTCTGACTGCTGTCCAAGATTTCGTAAGTTAAAAAAAGCATGTTCCTTAAAGTCACATAAAAGGGTATTGTTATAGGAATGTGGTGACATAAATTTTACACAGAAAAAGGACTGAAACGATATATGGCATTATTTCAGGGGGGTGAGAAGCCAAGGAACTTTTACTTTCTAATTTTTATATTTCTCTCAGATTGGAATTTTTTACAAGTGTGAATCACTTTTACAATCAGAAAAAAAAAAAAGAATACACTACTTAAAAGTAAATCATTCTAGTCGTTTCCTGGCAATGACTCGGTGTACAAGCATGCACTTATCTCCAGCCTTTCAGAAACCTATCTACAAACTAATTTTATGCATTACCATACAGCATGAATCTGCTGTAGGTATTTTTATATGCTTTAAAAAAGTATCACAAACTCTAATCTAAAAACTCATGGAGCCATATAAAACAACAAATTCCTACAAACAAAAGTACTAATCATGTCCTCTGCAGACAAATTTTGAAGAAGTTAACACAGGTAAAGGCTCATAACCAGATTTAAAAGGCAAATAAAAGCACTGTGTTGGGCCAAACAAAAGTCAAAACAAAATACTTTTGCGTTTTAAACAGCTCTTACATCACAGAAGCCCTGGGAAAGACAAACCAGCATAACCAGTTTTGTCAGTGTGCTATCTTGACATCTATAAAAGCTTTATGTTCTCAGAAGGAGGGAACTAATGACCACCAGTATTTCCAATCTCCTTCTTCCAGATCAAGATAGACCCAAGACAGCCCCTGTCATGGTATACTAAGAACCAACTGGCAATTTTTTTTTTTTTTTTTTTTTTTTTTTTGGTCATGTCAAAAATTTTCCACACAACCCACTGTGAAAAATAAAAAACACAGAATACTACCTCAGGTCTCCCCCGCGCCAAGCACGGCACATGGGTGAGGACCATGATCTGGAATGCTGTGTCAACCAAGCAGACACACGCTTCCCAAAATGCTGGGCCTCCATTCACCGTTATGACGGAGCCTTCTAACCATCTGTGCCTGACAGGGCCAGAGTGTGTGACCTTGTAATCACATAGGGGCCAACACTCACAAAGGTCCCTGTCTTGGTCTCTTGGTGTAATGTTTTGCTATAGCTGACTCGAAATTTGAACAAGGGCTCCTGCGTTTGTTTTTGTACTGGGTCCTGCAAATCAGGTAGCCAGTTGTGGTGCTTCTGTGCATGAAAAGGGCACAGCAAAGATGGACAGACTGATGGGAGCAGAGTTAGGTTCTGGCCTCGGCTCCACCACATAAAATTTTATGACTAAGGCAGGCCACTTTACTTGGGGGTTTGGGCTCTGCGTGTGTGTGTATGTGCATAATGTACACCCTTTGGACACGAGAACCCCAAAAAGATTGCTGAGACACAATACTTGCAGTGATAATAATGGTATTAATCTCAAAGTAGGGGAAAGGGACACTTAGAAAAGCAATCATAGCAAGTAATTCTGATACACAGGATGAAGATGTGGTTGTGGAGGAGCAGAGACTGTCCCACCCTGAGTAATAAGAGCTGTTGTACAAAGCCCTTTCCAGCTTTAAACAACACATGCCAGCGTTCTGAAAGGGAAAGCTGTTGATTCCATCACTCACCTGTACCCATTTTTTCTAAACGCTAATGATAATAAACACTAGTACTATTAAAGACCCCTTTTTACTTCTCCTTAAAGAATACCACAACCTAAACAGATTATATGAGGTTTAAAAAACAAAATAGCATATCACCAAAGTGCATTGCTTCATCAGATTGTCAAAACTGCAATATGATTTTCTCTTCTTTCTAACACATACACAGAAAATGACCCAAAGCATTTGTATTACCTTGTTAACTTTCACACCTTCTTTTGGAGTTTGTTTTGTTGCTAGATTATATCCAATCATCTGTTTAGCCAGCTGTCCTACAACTTGAGGGCTGAGAGAGAGAGAAGAAAAAAAAATCAATGTCTATGCTGAAAATTATTTTAAAGCAGAGTGCATACTATGTCCTCATGTCCACACTGCACAGGGTCCAGCTCCACCCTCACAGAGCCCACAGGCCTTTCTGTTCATACATTAGGTGCCTAGCACTGTACCAGAGGCTCACGGAGGGAGGGAGGAAGGGAGGGAGGGAGGGGGGAGGGGAGCGGAGAGGAGGGGGCAGAGGGAAAGGGAGTTGAGCGGAGGGAAGGGGAAGAAATTTTTACTTCCCTCTGCTATCCTCTCACCAAAATAAGTTATAGTCACACTGCTGAAATTCATAACAGATTTAGATAAGAAATAAATAACAAAGACCTGACTTGGGCAGTGTGAGAAGTATTGGCCACTAAGAGCATAGGAGGGTAAGATTCAAAGTAAATAATGAAGGTTTGTAACAGGAAAGGAGAGGAAAGTGGGTAGTGCTGGGCCCCTATACAGGAAGGCTCAGATTATTAGACAGGAGGGACAACTGAAACCATTGGTGCTGGGGAGCCACTGCAGGTTCTAGAATAGGGAAGTAACAATATGGAGGCAACATTTGTGTTATCATTCTCAACATTTGCGATGAATCACTGTGACAGAAGAAGTGTTGGGTTTTCACCAATTAAGGAAGAAAAATCCACTTATGAGAGAAAGAACACTAGGGCACTGTAGTGTCCTCTACTTGTAATTCACTTTCTTTATTTGCTACCTCCTGTTCCCACCACATTCCTACCATCTTTCTCGTGCTCCCTTCAATCATGAGCAAGATCTGCCATAACTGCTTAGCCCAAAGACACAGAATTAAAATCTCCAGACTTACTCTTTTGTTAAATGAACGCCTCCTTTCAAACCGCTACTGAAGACACCTTTTCCTCTTCCTCCAGCTAAGATCTGGGCTTTTAAAACAAATTCTTTTGCATCTGAAAAAGAAAACCCAGAGCCGGTAGTGTAGTTTAATTTTTTTTTTTTTTTTTTTTTTTAAGCAACAAGCAATGTGGAAATACACATGCTTTCCAAAAGTGGTAAAAGCTCTCTTAAACTAACTTTGAAAATAAAGGCATAAAGAACTTCAAAAAAACATCAGTGCACCTAAAAACGAAGTCTTTATCAAGGATATTAAAATATCTCTTGCCAGTTTAATCTAATACTCAACCATTCCAAGAGAAAGCAAGGCATGTGTTCTCTTGCTCTTTTGAGTGTCAAAAGATGCTAAATAAACCTGGGCTGGAGGTATTAATTTTACTGTGCAATAATACTCTCATGTGGCAGAGGCACCAATCTGCTAGTCAGAAGAGCTAACTACCTGTCAGCCACCAGAGATGTCAAAGGGAAGGCTGGAGTACATGGGGGAAAGGTTTAGGACAAGATGCAAAGGAAGTGGTTAATAACTGTATTCTTAGAAACCAATAGATTTCTGAGTGGTTGCTCTAGATATTGATGGGACTGGATAAGGGAGGAGGAAATGGATTAAAACTGAAAGCAAGCAATATTTCTGAAATGTTGGCAGGGTAACAAAACGTCCTAGGGGAAAGTGGTGGTGGAATTTTCATTTCTCGACACACTCAAGGAAATGGGGGAAGTGTCTGCTTTTGACCTTTGAGACCTGAGTCAAAAACTCAAATATCTTATTGGGCCTGGCTCAAAAGTTGCATGTGTGAAGAAGCCCAGTGATGGAAATAAGGCCTTCAGCAAACAGGAGAGCTGCTGTCCCCCTCTGTCCCTCCGCCATGCAACCACCAAAAGAATAATAGGAGAAAAACAAAAAACAAAAGCCCTCAAATAAAACAGATTTCATACACCAAATAGTACACTTCTTCAGGCCACAACTGGCATTCTCTGTTCGTCCTTCATCTTTGTCTAAATTCAGAAAACTAAGTCAATCTTCTATGAGGCTTTAACAGTTTTATGATTTAACACACCAGGTTTAGAATCTGCAGAGTGGGTTTCAATCAGGCCTTCATCCCTTACCCTGCTGTTGACACCGGTCAAGTTACTTAATGTCTCTGATACCCAGTTTACTCAATTGAGAAAATATGATGAGGACTTTTTTGAGAATTAAGTCATACATGTGAATAATTTACCCCAGGAGCCTGAAAACTCCTACGATTGATGAAAAATGACTGTCACAATCAGTTCGTTTATTTTATTACCTTTCTGTATTGTAAAGAATCCAAAGGATTATTTCCACTTGGGCAGATATGAGTAAATAATAATGTTAATAATAATAACTTTGCTGGTGTCTGCCACCATTCATATAAGGTGAGGGCTCCATAAGTGTTGGCTATTTCAGCTATTTCTATCACTGTTCTTGTGACTCAAGGCAAGCAGGCAAAAGTTTGAAGAGAAGGAGCCACAGATGGTTTTATCATGGGAGCTACAGAAAGATTTGACATTATGACAGCATTGGGTAAGACAGTCACTCTAGCTGATATAGTCAGATTATTAGGGCTCATTTTCTTATTGGTTGGTCCTTCTTTCTCCTATATTTGCATAAACTCAGGAAACGAGGTTTCACCTTCTCTCAGCAGCAAACAGCTCCTCTGCTGCCTTGGACGACCTCCGACACTTGTTGCTGCCAGAGAATACGAACCATCGTAACATCAGTCAAAACCATGTCTTTTGATAAACTGGCTCACATAGAACTAGGTAAAAACCAAGATATGATGACAATTTATTATCAGAATCACACCAGGAAAGAAGTCATGCAGAACAAATTTATTCCATCATTAGGCTATTGTATGTGAGGATAGCAGTAAGAGCAAGGACTCTGTAGTCAAACAGACCTAAAATCTCCAACTCTGCCTATCACTTTCTTTGTAGAGAGGAAAAGAAAGAGGCTCAGAAAGCTAAGAGTGATATGCCTGTCTGTAAAATGGTTATAATGAAGTAATCTACAGTGTTAGGATGATGTGAAGAATAAATGAGACATGGTAGGTAAAGTGCTTATCCCTATGCCAGGCACATTACAAAGAAGTCAAAGTATGATAGCTATCATCACTAATTATTTTCAGCAATTAACCCAAAAAATGGCATATAGGAAAACATTTCCTATTTCTTTTCTGAAGACATAAGTGGAAAAATACTTCTTGCTGTCTACTCAGATTTTTAATTGTGATCACTTCAAATTCCTTAAAAAGGATAACCAGCATTCCATTGCTATTATCAATTTTCATATGCTTGTCATCCAGAAGAAAGAGATGCTTTTCTCTACGAGTTTTCCAGCAGCTAAACTTGAAAGCCAAACAGAATACCTAATTGGGCATTGTTAATTGGCACTGCATAGGCTAAATTAAATCAGCCTTAGGCATGAACCATCAAGATAGAGAAGCAGCTGTAGCCTCAATGAAGTGCTATCAATTACATGTGTCACCATTTGACCACTTGTCAAAAGACTCCATGCCACCAAACTGGTAGACCAAACAACTACTTGGGTTCTATGCAGCCAAATTGAGACAGGTAGCAAAAGACAAAGGAAAAGACTGTCCAGGGCAGCCCAGGTGGCTCAGCGGTTTAGGGCTGCCTTCAGCACAGGGCCTGATCCTGGAGACCTGGGATCGAGTCTCATGTCCGGATCCCTGCATGGAGCCTGCTTCTCTCTCTGCCTGCGTCTCTGCCTCTCATTCTCTCTGTGTCTCTCATGAATAAAAAAAAAAAAAAAAAAAAAAAAAAGACCGTCCAATCTACGTACATCTCCTGCCACTTAACCTCAGGCCAAAAATAAGTTCACTAAAATCATCTCTTCTTGTTAAATCATAAGCGCTAAATCAGTGTAGTATGTCAATACACCAAAGAAAATCAAGTTTTTCTCATCGTCACTGAAACTCACATGAAGTAATTTAATTCAGTTATTTACTCAAAGAGCTAAAAATTAAGTGGACAAGTCCTATTGAACAGTATCTAGTCTTTTCATTCAATATTAATCAAGTTGATTTCACACAATGTTTCCATTTTATTTAAAAATCTGACTTCTCCAAATACAAAAGTTTCTGGGTTTTTCTGTTTGTTTTTCACATCACCTCCCTATCCCCAAACAAAATTATAAAAGAATATCCCAGACACAAAATCCAATTTTTATCTAACATAAGATGATTTAACCATACTTTAGGATAACAAGCTAAAAAAAGAGATGGAGGAAAAAAAAAAAAAAAAACCATGTATTGCATGGAAATATATTACCACATATATTTTTTTAAAGATTTTATTAATTTATTCATGAGAGACAGAGAGAGAGAGAGAGAGAGAGAAAAGCAGGCATAGGCACAGGCAGAGGGAGAAGTAGGCTCCACGCAGGGAGCCCGACGTGGGACTTGATCCCAGGACTCCAGGATCATACCCTAGGCCGAAGGCAAACGCCAAACCACTGAGCCACCCAGGGATCCCCCATATTGCCACTTATATACTGATACTGGACTGGACTTCTAGTTGTTAAAAACCCAGGTAAGTATTAACTCCAACTTCTTTGCCCTTAACAACTATTCTTATATGCAGCAGCCTAAACATGCAATACATTCACTTCAGTTTTTTTTCCTTTCTGGTGAATTTCTGTTAATCCACAGTGATCATGGCTAGGATTCCACTTGGTTAGATGGGAATCAGATTCTATAATGTGTAAATATTTTACGATAAGAAGGACTGTAAGTGACATATTTCATAAGCTTATAAATATGTAAGATTCTCTACCATATCACTTCTGAGAATAACATCTGTAGCCATATAGGAAGCCTAAAAAAAAACCCATGCCATGGTCTTGTTCTCTATTAGCCACATTAAAATAATGCTTTCTCAAATGTTTTCCTCTCATTCCTTACCACAAGTGTCATTCTAATGACAATAACAGTTTTTTTTAAAGATTTTATTTATTTATTCATGATAGAGAGAGAGAGAGAGAAAGAGAGAGAGAAAGAGAGAGAGGCAGAGACACAGGCAGAGGGAGAAGCAGGCTCCATGCAGGGAGCCCGACGTGGGATTTGATCCCGGGTCTCCAGGATCGCGCCCTGGGCCAAAGGCAGGCGCCAAACCGCTACACCACCCAGGGATCCCCAATAACAGTTTTATATAAATTTTTATAGTTCCCCAATAGTCCCAGGCTGGATAATAAACATTCTTGGAAGCGTTATCAAATCTAAAAGAAAAAAAATTAAATTCATTAAGGAAAGCATAACCTAAAGAGAATAAATAAGAAACGTTTTTCATCAGGCAAGCTTTGTATAACTGGTTCCCTGTGCTTTTCAGGGACAGCATTCTGAAAATCTATTTATGCAAAATAATGCTTACAAGAAACAGCTCAGAATTGTAATGCAAAAGGACCTAGTAAATGTCTGAAATGTTTTTCAGGAGTATCAATAAGAATGTTATTTTCCACTATCTTTTTAAAACAGTTTAGTGAATTCAACATTGCTCTCTTTAAAAATATAACAGTTTTCTAAATACAAATGTATCATTGTATACATCAAGATCATGAAGGTGATCATCTATTTTGAGTCAATAACATTGGAGTTGTTGGGGGGGGGAGGACTATGAATTCCATGGTTCACCAACCAGAGCAAAACTGGAATATCCAGTTTTCAGCACAATTGCCTGGCATAATTTCCAGCATGGAGATCACCTTTCATGAGGTTTGAGAGGATTCTTAATTGAGAAAGTTACAATGTATTTCAGGTTGATCTATCACTAGAAGGTAAGAAGGAGGAGGAGCGTGAGGCAGGAGAAAAGTCTAAGATATTACAGAAAGAGGAACCTTTATAAAGGACATACAATGACAGGGTGACAAATTAGAGGCCTAAGTGCCAATTTCCCAAAGAAAATGAGTTCATTTCTGTGATTTTATGATGATCCCAGAACCCAAACTTAAAATTGGAGAATTACCTATCTTCAAATATCTCCTGTTGATGGGAGTCCTATTTCCTCAAGTTGTAATGAGGTCACTGGGAATTAGATAATATTCCAATGACTCTTCCTATGTGCTCTGTGGCATCCCTGAGGCTAAAACAATTACTTCAACTTTATACATGTCTGACATGGGCTTGTCCAACACTAGAAAAGAGAATTTCAAATACGTAAGACATCAGAATAAACTATTTCATCATTGGTAACATCCCTTGATTGAATTAGGATTAGAGATAACTTAGCTCCCCATCAGATTGTTACTCATCAAAGATTTAAACTGCACATGCCTGAAACAGTCATTTTTAAAGTAAAAGATGGAACTATGGCCATCTCAAGGACAAGAGTTTTGTGATACAGAATGTAAGTTGTTCAGGGAGAGATTATTTTAGTGTTTTTTTGTTTTGTTTTGTTTTTTTGTTTTTTTTGAGAGAAAGAGAGAGAGCGTGCACGCACAGGGCGGGGGTGCTGAGGGAGAGACAGAATATTAAGCAGGCTCACACCCATCACACCCAGGCTCACCCAAATTGAGCCATGGGGGGCTCAATCTGATGACCCTGAGATTATGACCTGAGATGAAGTCAAGAGTCAGATGCATAACCAACTGAGCCACCCAGGTGCCCCAGGAGACATTATTTTACATTAAGAACTCCTTTACTGATAAAGCTTTTATAGAAGTTTTAAATCCTAAAGTTCCTATCAAATATACTAGTCAATTAATTCCACATTTTATAAGGTAATTATTTCATCTGGAGAATGTAGGGGGGCATGATAATACCACTTGGAGTAGTTTATTGATTATAAAGTACGTAATAACATCATCATAAGAAAACATGCTTTTGCTTTCAAGGGAACACTTTTAATTTTAGTTCCTATAAAAATTCCTAAATTAAAGTTTGATAAATCATTGTTTTTCCATATTGCCATACCTAAGAAATACTGTATACGTATTACTACATTATAGCTCCCATTAAAATCTATAATGAAAAACTAGCCTACTCTTCTGATTGTGTCACTAATGTTATTAATTGCTTTCATAACCATTAATACAGAATTCATTGGTGAAAAAATTTTTAAAGCTAGACAAAAATTACCTCAGAAAGGCTCAATTCAGTTGTAATATCTTACTCTTTCTATAGTTTAAGACTGATAAAACAATCTTACAATTTGCCTATTAAAAGATATATTTCTTTTTTTAAGATTTTATTTATTTATTTTAGAGAGAGAAAGTGTGGGGAGGGGCAGAGGGAGAAGGAGAGAAAGAATCCTCAAGCAGACTGCACTGAGTGCAGAGCTGACACGGGGCTCCATCCCAGGACCCAGAAATCATGACCTGAACCAAAATCAAGAGTCAAATGTTCAACTGACTCAGCCACCCAGGCACCCCTAGAAAAAAATATTTCTATAAAAAAGCTTAAGGACAGAACCTCCTAACACTGATGGCAAAAACACCCATATGATCTTACTTAAAGTAGCTGTATCTTATCAAAGAACTTCTAATACTGTAAGATTGCAACCATAGGACATGAAACAGATCTTCTACAAATGAAGCCATTTGAAAAAAAGGAGAATTTTTTAGAAAAAAGAAAGTTTCTTCAGAAAAAGAATTTCCAGAAGAAATCTCTACCGTGTTCAATACAGATTACAGGACAGATTTATGATATACATTGATAAAAAAGTATCTGTGTAACATCTGTGACTCCCAACAGATCCTGGAAATAGTCATGGAAGATGAAAAGCATTTATGAACACCATAGCATTTCCACAGTATTTTGTAGCATATTTAAAGGGAAAGGATAAAGGGAAACTAGCTATAAAAAATAATTTTCTTTCATATTTTCATAGGAAAGATGTCTTCAATCAGAATTCAATTAGGGAAGCAAAACCACTATGAGTTATGGATAAGGGAACTATCATAGGAACTAAAGCTGACACAATTAGTGGAGATGCTTAGAAACGGAAGGTCAGAAAAAGGGGGTGAGAGGATCACAGAAGTCACCAATCAAGAGAAAGCAGGACATCCAGGATAGGTGAATATGGGACTCATGACAGGTCTGGGTCCATGTTAATCAGTAGGGTTAGCAGATGGGAGACTAGCTAGCTGGACACAGGGCAGAGAAGAACAAGGACAAGTGGGACCCCCTTGCCAGCATCTCTGTATTTGTCCATCTGTACATCACAGAGAAATGGCTGCGTTCCAAATTCTGTGCAAACTCCTCATTTAGCCAACTCTAACTCAAATTTACACATGGAAGGGGATTCTGGGAAATGTAGTTACAGCTTAACCAAGTCTACACCGTAGAAATTACCACACATGGTAGTAACAAGCCATCTTGAAGGCAGAGTCCACAAGTGTTGCAGGGGCAGAATTAACATCTCTAAACTTCTTGGGTGTGGCTTAAGAACCCATCCTGGGCTAAGAATCCCCTCCTGTGGCAGCAAGCAGACAACCAGAAGCTATCTTTGAATAGAGACAAAAACAGACCTCTCATGGATCTTAACCAGTGATGAACAAGAGGAGGGGAAAGATGGCAACATCCAGAACTGATATAAATATAAATTCATATAACAAAATGAAGGTTTTATTTTCTATAGCAACAGGAATGACTATGAAATTTAAAATGTTATATACACATTGCTTGGCTACACCCATATTTAAAGATGTTTCTTTCTCTTTCACAGAAATATTACTAGTATTGTGAGATCTCCCACTTTCTTGATTGGAAACCTTGTCTTTTCCCTATTTTGTCTTGGTACCTCAATTTCTCTATGTGGCCCTCCATTTGGTGAGAGGTGCCATATGCTACTGTCTGGACTCCGCTCAGCTATTTGCTATCATTCTGCCAGCCATGGTCACACTACCACCAGGTTCCTCTAGGCTTCTCCCTTGTCACAACCAAGGAAGATCTTTCAGTTTCTCATGAGTGCTCAAGTAGAGTAGTTGAGTCCCTAGTGACACAGCTTTTCCCTTTACAGGACAATCTCTATTCCAAATGCACACATGCTCCAGGGGACGATGGCACAGTCAGTCACTGCCACACTCTAACCCTAGGACCTCTGTGCCCTCAAAGCTGCCAGGTCACCTCCTTTCCTCATTCACAGAGATCGTCTCACAGAGCCCCTCACTCTCTATCCAACTCTGCTCCCTAGAGATCCTTTCTCCAGACAGGCCTATCTGTCTGATTTCACAGCCAAGGAATGCACTCAAAATCCTTCTCACAGACCTCTGAGCGAATTGCAAATCAAGAAATAGGACTGAGTACCTACCTGATCCATGCTACTGGGAAAGTCACAACAGTTAAGAAGCACCTAGAATGTCTTCAGACAATTAAGAGGTCCACCTACCCAGTCCTCACAGAAAACCAGTCCCACTTCTATGAACATCAACAATGAAATAAGGATTTTTCACTGAAATATAATTAAAATTGTGAAACACTTGAAAACAACCAAAATATCCATCAGCACTGGACATATGGGGTTTGAGAAAAAAATTTTATACAACCATATAAGGAATTAATACAATACTATATGTCCATTAATGATGACTAATATATCTTTATGTGTGAATATGGGGATATATCTACATACCTATAGGCTCTGAATAAATCTTAATGATCAATATTTAAAAAAACAAATACATCTGTGACTAAGTTATGCAGTCATAATGAAGTCTACATGAACACTAACTAAACTATTATGAAGTTACCTTAAGGGGCTAAGGAGTGGTATTATGGGTGGTACATTATATCCTTTCAGTATTGATTTACATTTTTTGGTCCCAATTATCACATGTTGTCCTAAAAACAAATAAAAAATAAGAGTTTAAAATGTGACACAAACATAGGCAGTTATTCATAGTGGTTAGTCTTGAATATTCCAATGTTCCCTTCTGTATCAGCCTTTATAACTTTATCATGTGGGTCAGAGATTGCCTATATTTGCAGAGGCCTCCAAAAGACATCTTCAGGAAACAAGGCTCAACATCTAACAACAGGACCTCCAAAAGTGTCATGCAAGAAAACAGAGTGGCAGGAAAATGTGCTGCCCTTTTCAAATATGTACTGAGCACAAACTCTGTGGAAATACAAAGATTAAAAAAATCAGGGTCCCTGCTTTCAAAAACTTAAAATCTCTTAAAGAAAAGAGAGAGAAACAAATAATTCCTGAAAAATATCAGGACAGTAATAATTGTTAAGAACACAGCGCAGAGAAAAGGGGACATGGTTAAGCTAGGCAGGGCCAAGTTAAGCTAGCCATAAAGGAGGGTTGAGTGACATCGCAAGGAAGAGATGGGTTTTCCAATTAGACAGGGCTGGGGAGTAAAGACATGAATGGGTCAGCAATTGAGAAGGGCTACTTTGCTTTTCCATATGTATTTGCTTGGCTTCTTAGTTATCTATTTAAGTTAGAAATCATGAGAGCATCACCTGGAATAAACCAGTAAAGCATGTCAAGATTCAGCACTGCAAATCACTCACATTTGTTATTTCAGATCCTCAGAAAACCTCTCCACATTAAAGTTCATTTACCTATATTTAAGAATAGAAAATAAATAGGAAAACACACTTATGGCCTTTGTTAAATTTAGTTACTTTTGCCCTAAGCGCTTTTAAGATCTCCCATAATTTTATCAGGATGGTCCTAAAAATATAAAAAATAAAAACATAGCAGGTAAGCTAATTCTCAAACAGAGTCCCTGTGAAAGCTCCCAAGGGGTCAGTGAGATTCAAACTGTGCCACGGTTTTAACAGCAGCAATAATAAAGGATATTTCCACCCCTCCCAACCTGCAAATAAACACAACTTTCAGATTTGAAATCTGCTACAATTCCAAATGCCAGAGACACAGAATTCCAAACAACGGCTTGGTGATGTTGCCATAAAAAGAAACCCAGGTTTTTATTTTCCATATTAAGTGGTGTATGACACACTAGAGTTCAACAGAGGCTAGGAATGACTTACCTTAAGAGAGATGAAAGATCTCAGAACCCCTTGTCCATGTAACCTACGGAGGTCCAGCATCATTTGTTATGTTGCTTTCAAATTGTATTGAGTTTTAAATTGCAGTGTCCTGCTCTTTCATTGCCTGTCCTGATCCATTCATTGTGTCTGAAATCTCTGTCTATTGCTTGAATGTTAAGCACAAAGAAGACTTTAGATTGCATCCTGGAGGGTGAAACTTTGCAGCTTCCATAAGCTGGGAAGAGTTTATATTTGGCTGACTTTCAAGGGTTATGAAAACCTGAGAAATACTTACTGTTTCCTTTTCTCTCTAAGACCGCTCTCTTTGGTTCCCTTCCTTCCTCCTTTTGTCCCTCTAATCCTTGTAAATACATCCAAGTCACTGAAGTGCACATTCGACTGTATCTGAGATCACTGACTTTATTTTCAACAGGTCCATTCAACAGCCAAACAGATCAGCATGGACTTCAAATTCCACCTCCTATCACCTCCACCTTAGAGCTACTCTCAAGGGGTGCCTAGGTGCTCAGATGGTTAAGTGTCTGCCTTCAGCTCAGGTCATGATCTCTCAGGGTCCTGGGATCAAGCGCTGCATCAGACTCCTGGTTCAGTGGAGAGCCTGCTTCTCCCTCTGCCCATACCCCCTGCTTTTGTGCTCTCTTTCTCTCTCTCAAATAAGTAAAATCTTAAAAAAAAAAAAAAAAAAAGGAAAAACTAGTTTTATTTTTTTATTATTATTATTTTTTTTAATCTATGATAATCACAGAGAGAGAGAGAGAGAGAGAGAGAGAGAGATGGGCAAAGACATAGGCAGAGGGAGAAGCAGGCTCCATGCACCGGGAGCCCGATGTGGGATTCGATCCCGGGTCTCCAGGATCACGCCCTGGGCCAAAGGCAGGCGCCAAACCGCTGCGCCACCCAGGGATCCCGAAAAACTAGTTTTAAATAAGGACTTATGCACTTATATCCCTGGGAATTGCAGTGCTTGATATATCAACCTTTTCTCTATACCTGACCTCACAAACCACAAACCTAGATCTACTTTCTTGGGCTGTCTTCACAACAATTTTTCTGATTATTTCTGAAGCATTCAAGCTAGAATAGTCTTCTTTGCTAGGACTTCCTGCATCTTAAGAGAAAAAAAATGCCTGGTTTGAGCAAGAATTCATACTAGAGGGGACCAGGCCAAGTGTTACAAATAGGAAATTAAGGAATTCATGAGCTGCTATGCATCTGACTTCCTGGGAAAAATAATAGAATTTTTTTGAGTTGACTTTGGAATCGCAACACTCACAACAACACAGAAAAAATGCCCAAGGTCTAGCATCCACATCTGGTAAAATTCAAAGAAAATTCTGGCAGCTTTAAAGTAGTTCTCCAATGGTTTTGGTGTGGGCAGAGAAAAACTGAGTCCTGTTTCACACTTGACCAATCAAGCAGTCCAATATGAGGATACCCTCTGAAATTTCAATCATTATAAGACATTTACTCTGAAAATTCACATTTCATTGTTGCAGCTGGAAAACTAACATCTAAGTCTACTCCTCCTACCTACTGACAGCTCATTCTCCTTTCAAAATGTAGCCAATATTTGTTCTATATCCCACATTTACCCTCAACACCATAGTTTTTTACTCTGTTTTCCACCTCAGTTTCCAGAAGCATGGTATCAGACATCCAGAAGTAAACAGCACACCCACAGAATTACCTATTCTCCTTCCGGCCCCCCACTGCTGATGTCTCTAAACCAAGCTGCAGCTTTTTCCAGGTTCCTGACCCTTTCTCCTGGCCTCCCAGCATGAGGATGGTACAGGTGTCATAATACATAAACATGATTTGACTGCAAGGAGGGAGGGAGAGCCTGAATCTCCCAGGACACAGGTCCATAAACCAAAAACAGGAAAAGCCCCAAATAGGAAA
Organism: Canis lupus dingo; assembly: GCF_003254725.2. Taxonomy (NCBI): domain Eukaryota; kingdom Metazoa; phylum Chordata; class Mammalia; order Carnivora; family Canidae; genus Canis; species Canis lupus. Next base: position 24,231,476 of record NC_064262.1, on the reverse strand, counting down.
TAGCCTAGCCTTACACCAAGGGAGTTAAGTTTTATGATGAACAAAATTAACATTGACTTAGGAATGCTACGAAGTCTAACAAAGCAGATGCCACTTCTTCTCTGAAGGGCCTTCTAGTTCAAAGGAGATGCTAGGCCAAGGGCGATCAATGGTGCCAGGGAGTGGTTCTGTCAAACTTAATGAAGCCACTCTCAGTTTTGCTAATCATACTCCTCACACCTTCTCTTTTATGGAAGTCTCTGCTGAAGAGCACACACAGCACGATGCAGAATGAGATCACCTCATTCCCCTGAAAATGACCAAATGACAGTGCCATGCACACAGTGGGCCCTCAGCATATATATGGTCATTCATTTATCCTCTTCACTCCCTTTGCTCTGTGAACTCACAACCATAGTGTTCGTTAGGACTTTTCTATGGAATGAGGTTTGTGCTAAGTGTATATTCATTATCTACATTTAACAAATAACCCAGCTGAGGTTGAGTTATATGGAGTCACACTGCTAGCAAGAAGCAGAGTCAGAATTTTTAAGCCAGAAAGGTAATTCTAGAGACAGTGCCTTAACCCCCTCACCCAGAGCCTCATTACTGGGTTTGTCTTCCAACATTCTATTATAATGATTTCCAAACACATAAAGAAGTTTAACACCAACAAGTAAACATCCACATACTCAACACTTGGATTCGACAACCGTTCACATCTCACTACATTTGCTTTCTCACTTATCTCTCCATTAGATCTGTGACTTGTCAAAGTGTGGAAAAAAGGAATCACCTCCCCCTACCACCATTTCCAAATCAGAACCTCGTCCAAAATGTTCCTAAGTCAGAGTCAGTGATATGCAAAGTAATGATTTCAAAGGGGATTTTTTAAAAATGATGAGCATTTATAACTTTTTGAAAATAACTAATTATTACATGAATTTTTACAGCAGCAATGCTTTGTAAGCTCAGAGAAAACTATCCATAATAGCTGGCACTGAAGCTATTTCCCTGCACTAGGCTGTACTGTTATCTTGATGTGGCTATTCCATTTTGAAAGGAGAAATGAATTCTCCTGGGGATACTTGCACCCTCCTGAAAAGCCAGGATGATACTTGGAGCCTTGGTCCGTGCTTAAGTGACAGAACAATGAAGACGATGATCTCTAACCCAAAGCTTTTCTGTACTGCCAATGTCACTGTCATTTGCCTAAAGTTTAATGTCGTGGGACTCTAGACTTTTGACAAGCCTGAAGGGTTTTTGAAAGAAAACCATCAGAAAGTATTTAGAGGGTAAAATCCAAAACATATCTGTGTCACAAACTAGAGTACATTACCCTTTCCCAAACTTGAGAAAATGCAGATATAAATGCCTAAAGTCTAAAATGATATAAGGCCCAAATAAACAGCAGTTATCTGGTTATCTATACGGCATAAAGGTTCAAATGGTTTTTACTTCTTTCTTTATACCTGCACTTCTTATAATGACTACTTATAACACTTATAATCAGAGAAAAACTACTAGCAGATTTAAATAAAATATATGTTTATTTGACCTGGTAAGAACAGTACCAATATTACTGCTAGGTTGGACCAGGGCTGAGGAGGAAGCTTGTTCTAACCCAAAATATGTAACTTTAAATATATGTTCATGTGTACACACATAATATATACAGAGGATAAATGAGGAATGAAGAAAAGTATTAACTATGTTTAGATGGGGGTAGGATTAATGTTAATTTTTCCTTCTTTTGGATTATAAATCTGGTAGAGGGAACATGCATTATTTCTAGAAGTAAGAGAAAGTAAAAGCTATTTTGAAAATGCACTTATTATGCACCAGATTGTATCGGTGCCGGAGTTACACACAGAACACTGCCATTCTGCTGTACTGGCCTTGCCACCATTTCATTTCATGGGAGGAATGACTCACGATGGAGGGCAGGGCAAAATACTGCTGCTTCTCATTCTGCAGCTACTGCTCTGGTCAAAGCCAGTGTCAGTATCCCTTGGGTCTTGGGGCCACATATAATCTCTGCCTGCCAGAATTAGCTGCATCTGGTCCATACAAGTGACAGGAAGATTTATTTCTCTGAGACCCAGGAAAAGTCACTGTGCCTCAAGTCCCCTGGTTCCAAAGGGACATAAGGTGGTGCGGTGCCTTCTGGAGGTGCCCTCCAGCACCTACATTCTAAGACATACATGCAGAATTGTTAAATCATCTCCTTCCGTGTCCATAAATATACTACCCCCCTTAAGTCCCGCCTAAAGAAGACAACACACTGGAGATTATTAGAGTGCAGTGGATAAGTTCATGAGCCATGGGTCAGAAAGTTTTGGATCAGAACTCAGACTTTGCCCCTTACTTGCTAACTGAGTGACCTGGACCAGAGAAGAGAGCCTCAATTTTCTCATCTTTGAATTAAAGCTGGTAAAATTAGCACTTACCTCACAGAGTTGCTGTATGAGTATTAAACGAAGAAAAACAACTGCAAGTTATGTAAAGTATTTAATACAGTGCCTGGCTTAAACTTACTTACTGGCTTAAACTTACTCATAGTATCCTTCCTGGCTCATAATACACTTACCTCTAAACATCAAGTTCATAGCGTGTGATGATCATAATGATGAATATGCTATCCACTGAGCAAAATAATTTTCATAATAATAAATCTACTCGATTTTTACAAGTGTTAAGAACACATTAAGATACCTATGTCTTGTATGTTTTCCAATCATTCAGACACAATTAATAAAACGTGCTCATGGTTGGTAAGAACTGAAGAGATCAAATAAAAGGGATCAGAGGCCTTCAAGAGCAGCCCAAACTCAAGAGACATTTAGCACTGCCCTGTTTACATCCCAGATGCACTATTGCTTTTGTAAGTAAAACGACTATCTTTGGATCCCAGAAAGCATTCACCTGCCACAAACAGGCACCATCTTTTTATGTTTGTATAGTTTGTTTAGTTCCTAGGTCTCCATGGTTTCTTACTTTTTGCCTGTCTCCCCTTTGATATATCCATGGCTGTTGGCTGGCACAAATGGCCCTGGCTACCCACCACGTTTCCTGGCAGAGAAGGCAGCACTTGACTCCATCTGGAGCTGCTCAACTTCAGGTCTCACTGGCAGGCTGAGGCTTGTATCAGCACATGCCTCCTTCCCCCAACACAGATGCTAGGCCCGCTCCAGCCCTGTGGCAGCCTGCAGGGGAGGGAAACCGAGCTGGGAAGAAAGCTAGATGCCAAGCATGGCGGGCGTTTTGTACATCGGCATTGGGCTATGTGGCTATCTAACTCTAGTGTCCTTCTGGCTATTAAGACTGTAAACCATGGTGGTTGGGGTTGTTGTTACGTGTTTTAAAGACATTACAACATTCAACACTACAACAACTGACTTTGTCCCCAAAACTGTTGAAAGGACTTTATACACCACATCTCATAGTCTTTCCATTAGCCCTTTGCACAAGATACTATTCCAAGAGATGAGGACACTGAAACTCGAAGTCAATCCCTTGTCTCAGGTGACACCATGTAAACTCCAGAGCCAAATCCAACCAGGGCTGAAGCTCTACCCCTGGCAGCTTAGCATAACTGTCCATCACCTTCAGCCACTCAAGTTTGGGGGAGTCAAAGAGCTTAGGAGTCGAGAGAGGTGACAATGGTGAGACAGAAGGCAAACGACCCACTTCCACGTTGGACCTGAGGATGACCTCTACGGCAACCGGCTGCCAATTAAAATGGAAAAAGGATAATGGCCCAATAGCAGCATTAACAACAGAAATGACAGGCCACGTCCATCTGGTAGCTCACAAGGATTAACAGCTTTGAGGACAATTTCTTTTTCTGTCTACACAACCAAATGTTTCTGTGACTTACTATACCTGATCATCTTGTAATAAAACATAGCCCCCTCCATTAGAGTATACCCTCAAGACTTTTATTATGCATGTTAAAAAAAGACAACAATCTGATGGACTGCAAACATCAGGGGGTAATTCTGTAAAGTCAAAGGCAAAACCGGCCCTGCCTTCTCTGTGGCATGGTTACAGCATATAGGAATGTTGACGACATAGGAACACAGAAGTGTCTGGACTCCACTGAAGAGCATCAGGGCTCCTGGATCTAAATTCAACTATTTCACATAGCTATGCAGAAGTTTAAAAACCAACCTCTCTAAACCTCTATTTTTTCACCTGCAAAATGAAGAGTGGGGGTGAAGGGCAGAGAGAGAATCTCAAGCCAACTCCCTGCTGAGCGTGGAGCCCAAGGAGGGGCTTGACCTCAAGACCAAGGAGATCAGGACCTGAGTCGAAACCAAGAGTTGGGCCCTTAACCAGCTGAACCACCCAAGCCTTCTGTGCATTTCTTTCAACAAACTATCAGTAGCCTGGCCATGAGAAAAAAATATGAAGGAGAGTCACAGAGGTGACAGACAGATACGCTGACAGTGGAAAATGAAGAGACTGACAAATAATAAAGAAATTGAAGGACAGAAGAAAAGAGAGGTGGAGGGGGGAGACAGAGGAGGAAGCAGTCAGGCGGTTTTACACAGATGACATTTTATCTTGGAATGTTGAACTTTTTGTGAATTAAGGATTCTTATTATAAGTTCCTCATGATGCAAACAGTAATTAACTCAGTTACCCTCCAAACCCTACATAAATATTTCACAGGTTACTGGGAGAACCCAAAGTTGTGATTGACATACAGACTTTGCCCAATGCCTGGCAACAAAGCAGATGACTAATGAATGTAAACTACTATGGGCTTTTTGTCTTACATCCTTTGATTTGGCCCCAAACACTTTTCCAACAACCCATGAGCCTTCACATCTTCTTCCAATAAATGCCACTGTTGTTTGAGCCCCTGTTAAGGGACAATGTACTGGGTACTTTCTGTCTATATCTCTAAGCCTCCCAATAAACCCAGAATTTCGAAATTACTGCCCCCAGTTCATAGTTGAAAACACGAGTTCAAAAGGCAACAAGTGACTTGTTGAGGGGTATGATTTCCAGCCAATGCTTTTTCTATTACACCTTCCAACCTGACCATGAGGGGGATGTAAATGTTATCTTGCTGCCCAGGGCAGTAGCTCATCTGCTAAAGGTGTCACCAGAAATCAGCTTTGGCCATCAGCCTGGCTTTCAGTCTGTGCCAGCACTGCAATCTTGTCCACTGTAGATCTTTGGTTATAGGCACTGCAACAGAAGAATGTTACCTGTGTCAATGTGTTTGGGAGAGGTTAGGGATTCTTTGCTGCAAAGAAGAGCCCACTTATGGTTTTAAATTAAATATTTAGTTTAATAAAGTGGCACATTTTAAAAAATATGATTTTTTCCATAAGCCTTGAAGTTCAACTTGAAATTCATACCATTCTACTTATAAATTCAGAATTTTAACATTCACTTTCAAGGGAGGGTGGTTATTGATTAAAGTCCAAACAACTCAAGTTAGATACACTAAAATCCCCCTCAGCAATTGGTGTCATTTATGAATTTGAGTTTTTCTGAACATTTGAAACTGAATTTATAAATCAATATATCCATCGTCTTTTCTTTAGCATGTCCCTGGTTTGACCTAACAAGCAAAATCTTCCCTAGTACTAAATTGCACTAGTAATTCCCTGCAAGTTAAAATAAAAGATACAGCATTACAACACTGTTAATAATCTTTGTCAAACACCTTATCTTTCCAGGTGAGACATACAACAGTTATGTCCATCACACAATTAAATACTGGAATTAAACTGGAATCAATGTCGGTTACTTTGTCAAATTCCATTACACATTACAAACATGTCAACTAAGAAAATGTATGTAGATAATTATAAATTGATTAGGATTCACCATATGGGTTTTAGAGATTTTATCTTCTGTTCACTAATTCCAGAACCTTCACAGTCCCTCAACATACCACTTCCACTTCATGGTCAAACTGATTACCAGTGGCCATAACCAAATCACAAGTCTTTAACTTGTGAGGGAGACTGGGAAGGGAGTCTTTCCTCCATGCAGCCATGTACTTCGTGAAAAACTAAGGAGGCCATAGCACCTGAGAACATAGTGTGCTCATGGGATGAAGGGGAAGGTGCATGAAGGTCCTCACAACATGCCTGTCAGAGACCAATACATGGTTACCAAGGTTGGTAGGGAGGTGCCTCACATCAGTGTCTTCTCTGACAGCACCTAAAAACTGAAGATGTTGGGGTGTGTGTGGTATGCAGATAGTATAATTGGGAAATCAGTCACATTGATAGGTTATAGCACACTGATTCAGGAAATAAGTATATAAAATATAAGTGTGAATATATAAGAGGACAATGAGTGTCAGGTTTCTCAATGGGGGAGAAAAGTACTTCTGAACATGGAAAGGTGGGTTGCTAGAAAGAACTCTCTGAGAGATTCAAGGGCAGCCCTGGTGGCTCAGCGGTTTGGTACTGCCTTCAGTCCAGGGCCTGATCCTGGAGACCTGGGATGGAGTCCCATGTCGGGCTCCCTGCATGGGGCCTGCTTCTCCCTCTGCCTGTGTTTCTGCCTCACTCTCTCTCTCTGTGTCTCTCATGAATAAATAAATAAAATCTTTAAAAAAAGAAAGAACTCTGAGATTCAGGATTAAAAGTATTGATATAAACACAATGGTTTTTGTAGACATTGTGTTTATACACATGCAGACAAAGAAATGTTAAGCAAATGTGTACATGTAGAGTAGAATGCATGGACATTTATGCTTTTATCTATCTGTAGGTGTGTGGACATGTATAAACATATCTATGTATATATACACAACCAACTGTTTCTTCAGATGGCCTAAAAATATAATACCTTAACAATAATGAACACAACCACATGGATGTGTGGTTGGCAAATATGAGAGGAACCTGATTGAGGCAACATCCATGAAGGTCAAGGTTGATGATTTGATGTTAGATGAACATGATATTGGAGGAACATGATATTGGTATAATCTCAGAATACTTCTCCACAAAATTCTAATTAATTACTAGAGGAAAATGTCAAACCTAAGGTGGAGAAACCTGGCAAACACCAGCCTGACCAGTGGAGGGACAGGTCACGCACCTCCTAATATGACCAACTATGAATAGCTGGCTATCTTTGCTATAGCATTTTGACCAAGAATGTAGGACCTGAATTTGGTCACGAAGAGACACTGGACAGACCCAGGCTCAGAGTCAATCTATAGAAGGAAAGGACTGGATGCTTCAAGCAAGGACTTGAAAGGCTGGGAAAGACGAAGGAAATGTTCTGGAGTAGAGGAAATTGGATAGATATGATAACTACATGCAACATATATCCCTGACTTAGATTCTAGTTCAGGACAGAAAAACAGACACTAGTTCAGACAGCTGGTAAAATCTGAATGGGCTTTGTAGATTGGATGGTAAAAGTGCATCAATTCCTGAGTTGGAGGACTAACTGGTGATGATGTAAGAGTTTCCTTGTTTTTGTTTTTGTTTTGTGAAATGCACACACCACAATGTTTAGGGTGATGAGGCACAAGGTCTATAGATTTGCTCTCAAATATTAACAGTTGGGGAACCTGGATAAAAGTGATCTGGGAGTTGTTTTCATGGTAATTGGAATTCTCCATAATTTGAAATTATTTCAAAATAAAGTATCAAATAAAAAAAATTCAGCATTATATCATTAAGGAAGAAAAGGAGCTCTGATAATTGAGAGAGAGAGAGAGAAAGCTCTTGCTTCTACTGCTCAGGCCACAAATCATACTACCATATCTGCATGTCATTCTTGGCTTTGTTCAACTGTACAGTCATAACCCTTCTTTCTCACTGTCTCTGCCCTAGCTGTTCGCCTTAACAACTTCATTTCCTTTCCTCTGGTCCATCCATGAGATTTCCAACCTGCCTTGTGTCCAAACCAGTCTGAGTTACCACAGGAAACACATTTAAGAATAGATAACAAAGTGTTTCTAACACCACAGTACTCACACAGCACTTAAGGGTTTCTCCACATAATCCTACCATGAGGCAGAAATTGAAAAGAAGGAGAATAATGGAAGTAAAACTCCCAAGAAACCTGAAGAACAAACATAATACCCAGGCAATGTAGGGAGCATGAGACAGCACAAATTGTAGAAGATGAAAGAGAAATGAGAGGTTTCTGAAATATACCCTTACGGCACCTTTATAGGATGCACAAAGACCATCCACCATTACCTCAAAGACCTATCTGGACTGGTATTAATCCAAAAAGTTTGGTCAATGAGTCTCTCAACTACAATTCTAGACATAGCCCTTACAAGTATCAGTTAGGTTTGCAGACCTATCACATCTAGAAAAAAGAATAAAGACCAGGAAAAAATTTCCTTCCTAGTTTCATATCCATGGATTCTGTCCTGAATGACCTAGTAGCCATTTTAATTCTGCTCTAACATCAAGTCATGCCAAAGAGCGATTGTGCTTGATGCCTATAATGAAGAGAGTATGATTATTAATTTTAAAAATGAGCAGTTTTGTCTTTTTTACATCAAACTTAGAGTCCATGAACATTTATTGAAATCCTATCACTCTGTGCCTTGAACACCAAGATGTTCACTCAGGAACATCTCACTGAGTAAGGAGACAGGTAAACTAACACATTTCATTCAAAAAGCACATATGACATCAAATTGTTCACCATTTCTAGGTTTACCAAATGAAGTATCAGACCTAAAGTTAGATTTTTGCTTTAACTTATTCTGTTTTATTTTTTTAAAGATTTATCTTAGAAAGAACATAAGCAAGAGAGGCAGAGGAGAGGGAGAGAATCCTAAACAGACTCCATGCTGAGCCCGGAGCTCAATGTGAGGCTTGATCTTACAACCCTGAGATCACAATCTGAGCCAAAACCAAGAGTTGCACACTTAAACTAACTGTCCCAGCCAGGCACCCCAACTTATTCTGTGTTAAAACTGGGAACGAGGGATGCCTGAGTGGCTCAGTGTTGAGCATCTACCTCTGGCTCAGGACATGATCCCAGAGTTCTCGGATGGAGTCCCACATCAGGCTCTCTGCAGGGAGCCTGCTTTTCCCTCTGCCTGTGTCTTTGTCTCTCTCTCTCTCTCTCTGTGTCTCTCATGAATAAATAAATAAAATATTTTAAAAAATAAAATAGGGAACAAAATCAGGGTAACTGCACATAAGCTAGCTGTGGACTGCATCATTTAAATACATTGAGCTGTGTGTGATATGTTACTTAAGTTAGTGGTTCCATGGTTCATGGCTGAGCTTTGTCAGGATCACTTGTAGTGCTTCTTCATAATTTGGAAATCCACAACTGATGATTCAAAATCCCAGGAATTCGATTCAGAAGTCACTGTTTATAAGAGTTCCTCAGCGAATTTTGATGGTGTAGCCAAGGTTGCGAACTTTTCTTTTCTTTTTTTTTTTTTTTTAAGGTTGAGAACTTCTGATTTAAATTAACTGTCACTGGGATGCCTGGGTAGCTCAGTGGTTGATCGATCATACCTGAGTGGTATGATCCTGGGGGTCCTGGGATCGAATCCCACGTCGGGCTCCCCATGGGGAGCCTGCTCCTCCCTTTGCCTATGTCTCTGCCTCTCTCTCATGAGTAAATAAATATTTAAAATAAAATAAAATAAATTAACTGTCACTAATTCTACCATGAGTGACCTTCGCATACTACAACATTAGTTGGCAAAATAAAAATCAGTCTCATGGCTGTGAAATTCTAAGACTTCTGATTAATTCATCTGAATATGATTAAACTGCTTCCTTCTACCATGGGTTTGTGGACGGTGAGCAACTGAAATGTTTGCCACCATATTCATTATTAATGCTATTCCTTTCCCAAGCCTGTCCCTTTGACCTCTCTTTATCCCTCCTGGTCTCCTATACAAGTTTATGGTTACTTGTTATGTGCAATTACATCACGCTGTGTATGAGGACACCCCACAAGCTGCTAGCTATATTAACTTAATAATAGATTTCAGGGTGTGATTTCCAATTAATTTCATTTTCCATATGCACATACAGCTCCATGGGAAGCCAGAATTATAGAGTAGCCATATGGTGCCTCATAAGTAACAATTAAAACTAATTTTCTATTCTTTGACACTAAAAAAAAAAAAAAAAAAAAAAAAATCACATGGTTTAAATGCCACAGAGAAAATTGAAACTTCAACAGCATCTGATGCTCTCTAGAAAGAAGATGTCCCACTTTTCTTCACATTTTGGTCCTGATACTCCAGCTTCTAGCTTGGCAGTGGTTGGGTGAGGGCTGAGATCCCACCTGGCTTTTAGCATACTCATTTTCCTCGTGGCTGTTAAACTGGTGAAATGTCTTTGAGCGGGTATGAGAAAATGCTGGGCTTTCTCCTTCATAGTGGTGAGCAGGGCTGAAAGAAGAGCTTCCTTTTGCAACAGATGATTTCTGGTAATAGAACTTTTCTACTGACCCATTTCCAAAAGGCAGTGTCTGAAACAACACTACAAGCTGCCCAAGTGAAGAGAGAAAATAAGCAGTCTCATTGAAAGCATGTCATGTTTTTCAAGGACTGAACATAATTGTTCGAGGCTGGGGAGGGCTGTGGGGAAAACCGCTCCCCCTGGATTGTCTGACTAGTGGGTTAACTGGACGGATGGTCCTTTTACACTCATCATAGGGTATGAATCTTTCAATTTCCAAGGGTCCGGTTTTGGTAGATTCATCACTTGAAATGTTAAAAAAAAAAAAAAAAAGCAAAACATATCGATACTCAATTCAGGATAAACAATGTGATGGAAAAAATGCTCCATTTTATTAGATTTTCACAATTTTCAACTCTAAACTTGTCAAGTTTTTATGTGATAGCAAATATCATAGTGTAGATCTACTCTAAAAAACACCTTAACTGTTTTGCTGAAAACATGACTAAATCTCATTATATTTTATGAACTCCCTCTATGGCTAATATATGCAGGCAAGAGTCTCAGACACACATGGGGGGTTAAGCAAGAGGTCAGAAATCTCTTCAGATTCTTATATGAGTGAGTGAAAAATAAAAACCTGCATGTTTTTTTTTGCCAGGAAAAAGAAAGTGTCAGAGGTAACACTTGGTGAAATCATTATCAAACATTTCACCAATAAAAACTGTAATGTTGTAATGACTATTGACAGATGAATGGATAAAAATGTGAGATATATATATATATATATATACATACATACACACACATATATACACATACATACACACAGAGGAATATTACTCAGCCATCAAAAAATGAAATCTTGCCATTTGCAATGACATGGAAGGAACTAGAGGGTATTATGCTAAGCAAAATAAGTCAATCAGAGAAAGACCATTATTGTACGATTTCACTCATATGTGGAATTTAAAAAACAAACCAGAGGAACATAGGAGAAGAGAGCAAAAAATAAAACCAGATGAAATCAAAGAGGGAGACAAACTGTAAAAGACTCTTACAGTCTCTGTTTAATTGTAGGAAACAAACTGAGGGTTACTGGAGGGAAGAGGGGTAGGGGATGGGGTAGCTGGTGACAGGCATTGAGGAAGGCACCTGATTAATGAGCACTGGGTGTTATATGCAACTGATGAATCACTGAACTCTATCTCTGAAACTAATAATATACTCTTTGTTAATTAATTGAATTTAAATAAAATAAAATTTTAAAAACTATAATGGCTGTAAAAAAGAAAAATTCTGAGTCTGTGGGTTGAATTGTGTCCCCTAAAAACTCATATATTTAAGTTCTGATCTCCCAGTAACTCAGAAAGTGATCATGGCAGATGTAAGTCATTAAAATAAGCCCTAATGCAATATGAATGGTATTCTTATAAAAAGGGAACGTCTAGAGACAGACACAAACACAGAGGAATGCCAGGTCAAGAGGAAGGCAGGGACTGGGGTGATGGTTGCACAAGCCAAGGAATGCCAGCAAACCACCAGAAGCTAGGAGAGAGGCAGTGTGCAAGGTCTCCTACACAGCCTCAGAGGGAATCAATCCTGCCCATACCAGACTTCTAACCTCTAGGACTGGGACACCACAGATTTCTGTTTTTAAGTCATTTGATCTGTAGTACTATTACAGCAGCTCTAGAAAACTAACACAGTCTACGCAGGGAAGGTAAATAAACAAGACAGCTGAGTGAGTTCAGGCCCTAACTCTCCGATCCTTCAGCTCTGTGACCTTGGGCAAGAGATTTCTCTAGATTTCCTCTCCCAGACAACAATGTGATAACAATGACCTTCTCACAGCAATGTGGCAAGGGCAATACAGAGTCTCAGCATACAGGTTAACTGCCCTGTACCCCCATACCACCAAACCCTGCCCCTAGAGGAAGCTCAGCCTCTAAAAGTATGCAGAGATCTCAGGTCATTTTTCTAGCACATCCTTCTTAGCAGCTTAATATTAACACAGCTGTATTATTTTGCTCATCTAGAATGTCAGGCTTCTAACCCTGCCAGATGCTTGGAGAACATTTAAAACAAATTTCTCTTTGATAGCTAACTTTATTTTCTATAGGGAGCAACACAACCCTCCCAGACATTTAGCATTATATTCACTCTTTTATTCCCAGAGCTACTTGCATCTTGTTTTAATGACTCCTACAAACTTACTGAGCAAAAGTACTGTAATAAGCATTTTGTCTGTTGTTTTTCTGTAGTGAAGAGTTAATGACCACTAAACATATCAGTAATTTACACTTATGTTTGTGGACACTGATGATCACAAAGAAAATGAAGAGGGTTGTTTTGATATCTTTAGCTCTGTTGCACTAATTTTTAATTAAATATTGCCAACACTGAGTATTACATGCAGTATTCCACGCTAAGCAAATATTAATGCTCTCAACAACTACCAAAAAAAAAATCCTTTCTTGGGATGCCTGGGTGGTTCAGTCAGCTAAGCATCTGCCTTCAGCTCGGGTCGTGATCTTGGGTTCCTGGGATTGAGCCCCACGTTGTGCTCCCTGCTTAGCAGGGCATCTGCTTCTCCCTCTCCCTCTGTGTCTACTCCCTGCTCCTGCTCTCTCTCTCAAATAAATAAAAAATCTTTAACAACAACAACAAAAATTTCCTCTTATCTGAGAAAAGAATAACAAAAAACTTGGCAGCTGCAACATGCTATCTACACACTAACTAAACAAAAATGAGCTAGAAGATTCTATGCATATTCAAGTTTCCAGTGAAAATAAATATTTGGAAAAACAAACATTTGATCACATACTTCTCCCCTCAACATTCAATCATCATCCAATCATTCCCTCTCAGTTTCTCTTCCCCCCTCACACTATTCCCATGCCCTCCAAGAAAATGATTAAAAAACAAAAATTCTTAGAGTTTCACTTTGCATACTCAAAACTGAGATGCATACTCAAAACTGAGATGAAATGAAACAGCTGTGAGTATGATGTGCATCCTAGATTTTTGTGCTCCTGTCACTATTAGTTTAAAATGCAGACAAATACACATATGATACACATTGTGTAAACAAATCTAATGGTAGTCTGCTACCACATTACATTAGGAGTTTCCAAAACCCAGCCTTTCACTTTTGAAGTTATCAGTCAACCATGAAGCTTACAGATCACAAAGTTAGGCCCAAAGACTAGGCCAGACCAACATTTGGTTTCCTCCAAACTTTTGGCTCCCTTCCCCCTGCTTCCATTCCTTAAAAAAAAAAAAAATTATCAGAGAAATGAGAGATGAAGAGCTATTGCTCATTTACAGCCACCAATCGCCCCTGCAAAATGCCTCCTGCAGGGCAGATGACTGGAACACATTTTCATTGTGAACTCTTCCTTATGTAATCTGCCCTCGAAGTGGTCTCCCTGCATGCTTGCCCTATATCTGAGAGCCCCAAGTTCCCCAATTTACATATTCTTTAGCAAAACAGTACCCTAATTTTATGTACACATAATAAAGAAGTAGTATGATGTTAATGATCAAGAACATGGCAAATTACATATATTTTCTCACTATCAATTTCCTAGTACATAAGACAGAGAAACATCTCTCATCTCATATGGTTGTAGAAGAATCAAAATGTGCCTGTATAAACTGCCCTAACAAAACATCTGGCACAAAGTAAGTGCTCAGGTGGTTCCTACTATTCCTATTAATAGTATTCTTATTAAGGTTAAAAAGTTTGATTCATGCAAACATTAGTAGGCTGTATATGTATATACATCTATGAAAAATATATATTTAAATACTATGATTTCTAAAATGTATAAATATATAACTTATACTTTATTATTCTTAAAAAGATTTTTTTTTTTTTTACAGATTTTATTTATTTGAGAGAGACAGTGAGCAAGAGAGATAGCATAAGCCTGGGGAGAAGCAGTGGGAGATGGAGGAGCAGATGCCTCGATGTGGGACTCAATCCTAGGACCCTGGGATCATGATGTGGGACTCAATCCTAGGACTCTGGGATTATGACTTGAGCTGAAGGCATATGCTTAAATGACTAAGCCATCCAGTGTCTTATTTATTTGTTTGAGAAAGAGAGAGCCAGAGGGGGAATAAAGTTATTTTTTTAAGATTCATTTATTTATCTGAGGGACAGAGAAAGAACATGAAATGGGTGGGGAACAGAGGGAGACAAAGACAATATCAAACATACTCCCTGCTGAGCATGGAGCCCCACATGGGGCTTGGTCCCACAATCGTGAGATCATGACCTGAGCAGAAATCAAGAGTGGAACACCTAACTGACTGAGTCACCCAGGCACCTCCTATACTTGATTAATTATTAATTGAATTCAAGCAAATTCCACATTCAATATAATTTATAATATATATAATTTATACTTCATTATCTTAAACTTATTTTTATTAGTTTATTATTTATAATCATAATTATACTTCATAATATGTAAAATAAATTTCATCACATGCATTCTCTGATAAATCACTCAATACCACAAAAACAGACTGGAAATGTGTTGGGTATCTGGGGATACCAGATAGGCTCCCAAGAGCCTAGGTCAGAAATCACTGTATCAGGGAACAGTTTTTGGAATTCTGTTGTGAACAGTGAAGAAGACTGCGGTATTGCAGGGAGAACCAAGCCTCTTCTACTTTGAGTGAATTGGGTCATCTGTAAAATGCTCTCTTGTTCCTGACTCCTTGAATTTCAAGTCCTCAGTTACCTTAGGACAGTATTTTTGCACCGTTAACAAGAACAGCTGAGGAGACGGGTTCTGCAGAGATGCTTAAGTTAGTATGGTATATCCACAAACTGGGATGAATGAAGTTCCCTATATAATGAACTCTAAGATACTATTCAGTGGAAAACCACAAGGTATGGAACAGAATGTACAATACATTACTTGCTAAGCTGACCAAGCCTCATCAAAGTTCTTAAGGGACCTATATTTGAACTATTAGTGATTGCTAGAAAAGAAGAAAGGTACTAGATATCCCTGAAGTTCTCTTCTGCCAATTAATTAATGTATATGTGAAAGAATAAAGGGGGAAAAATAAAGTTTAAAAACTTCAAGATGTTTTTCACTCTAGAAAAATTAACCATATTTGCAATAGCAATGTAATCTGAGCAATCTAACATACTCTTTCTTTTTGTAAATAGAGCAGGCTCCCCACATGGGAAGTAAGCAGTCTCCATTTTGTTGGATAGTTTTCTTTCCCTTGGAAGGTTACATCTGAAGAGTTAGATCCTAGCATATACACTTATTTGAGCTGATTTACGGAGCTCACTGAATGATGAGTGGTTTCTTTTCTTCTACAATGTTTATTTCATATGTGAATTTGATTTAGATTTCCAGAAACCTATAAAGCAGTCTACTGAAATAGGGGAGGAAGTAAGCCAGGGCAGCATACTACAATGGTTAAACTGGATGGAAACCGAATGCCACAATTATAATATCTATGCTCACCACTATAATGGACAAGAGTTCCTAAAGGAAATACTTTTTCCTGGGTGCTTCACATGCCTGTGTTATTATGTGGTTTAGAATCTATACAAAACACTTGGAGCTTGAAATCCTACTACTCTAGTCTGAGAAAAATCTCATAATTTTGTAAAAAAGTCAGTGACATAAACATACAATGTTATTTGTAATCTTAGAACTGCACTTCTCCTCCGCAGTGAAAATAAAATGTACCTTGTGTTGTGATAGCATTTTTATTCTTCCACTGGATTTTTTAAAGTAATGAAGCAGATATGAGATTTTCAATCTGTGGCATACGAAAATCAAACTAGTAGGCAATTCTTGGTCACCTAACAAAATCAATGAATACTTAAGGATAATTTTGAGAGGAATGCATTATTAAATACATGTGCTATGCGTCAGGCACTGTACTAGGTGCTGGGGATACTGAAGTAAATTAACAGGGTCCTTGCCTTCACTGGGCTTATGTCTAGGAAGGGAAAAAGTCATCTACAGATTATTTCATAAACTACTTGATGCAGTCATATATATATATACTCTAAATAAAATCTTCCTGATTTATGAAGAATAGTAATAAAAACTCTACTGAATATGGCATAGTTTTCTTTTTAATAAATGTATAGTGGCATTACAGGATGGCCTGGAGGTTTCTGTGTAAAATCCAGTTACTTTATGGATTTTAGTCTTATCCCAACTCTGCAATCCAGTATTAGCTATTAAAATACAAATGTGCCATGTGTTTAAAAATGTAATACCTTTCAACCAGTCACTGTTTTGAATCCAAACCATATAATATTGGCTACAAATAAATTGCTTCCATAATCTGTCAGTGTGAGAAATGCCACTGTCCCTGAAAAGCCTTCCTAACTCCCCAGGTAAGGTTTGTAAGCTGTCTGTCCCCATAACTTACCTATATTTCTACTACTGTGTTTATCACACTGTACTAGAGTTATTGGTCACCTTCAGTAACCTGTGAACTCTCTGTGTGCATGAACTATGTTTCATTCATCATGTATCATAAACACTCTCCCCAGTGCCTGGCACACTGCAACTGCTCCATACAGCTGAATGCATCTGTGAAATGGGGTGAGCTCAGCACTACAAGGCAGCTGTCTCCCAAAGTCGCAGAGTATATTCACTGTTTAAATTGGAAATGCCCAAAAACTCTTGTCCATCTCAGAAGCCTGCCATATCTGAATATCATTCTTTCCTCTTTGATTTATTGTGTTGTACTCTATTCCAGTTACTGTGGTGGCAACCCAGCCTAATCAGAGAGAGCACAGGACAGTGGAAGGGATTGGACTCACATGTCCAATTAAGACAAGATTTAAAAAAAAAAAAAAAAGACAAGATTTTATACTCAAAGACAAGCATTTGCAGAAGGATGCTTAAGCATCAGGCAGTTGATAAGCCTTTTCTGTGAACTCTTGGTTCTTTGAAGATGGTGAAAATTCCAGTGTATCTTTGGCCTTATAAAGTTATACCTTTAACTTCTCAGGTTGTAAATTTAGAATAAATATAGAAAAATGGTTAAGTCATTCTTATTCATCAAATAAATTTGTTTTAATACAATTATTGCAATTTTATTTGGGGTAATATTTACATGAGAAAATTTTCATCTACTATATTAATGTAAAACAGCAGACTACAACTATATAAAGTATGATCTCACTTTATAAAGTATGATCTCAATTTTGTGAAATAAAGCTATGTAAAAATAGTTAATATATATATTTTCACATAGGAAAAATCAAATAGATGAGTTTTACTTTCTTCTTTATAATTCCCTCTCATTTCAACTTTTCTACTATGACCACACATTACTTATAGAAGTTCTGAAAACAATGCACTTATTTTCTAAAATTAAAAAGCATATTTTCTTCCCAGAATAGTGGATTTTGCAAAGCAAAAACTCCTCCACTATCTTCCACTAATAATACAGTTTCTTGGGATCCCTGGGTGGCGCAGCGGTTGGGCGCCTGCCTTTGGCCCAGGGCGCGATCCTGGAGACCCGGGATCGAATCCCACGTCAGGCTCCCGGTGCATGGAGCCTGCTTCTCCCTCTGCCTGTGTCTCTGCCTCTCTCTCTTTCTCTCTCTGTGACTATCATAAATAAATAAAAAAAAAAAAAAAAAAAAAAATAAATAAAAATACAGTTTCTATTTTTTAATTGAATTGTGTTCATTAAAAACACATATACCAGAAGTAAAGAGAAACCATTATGTTTTTCTCCAAGCAAATAAAATTAACTTCTAAGAAATTTAAAAGATCTAATTATCTAGGATTTTAAAGATTAATGATTACCTTTATAATTATGGATGTGTTCCATTCTCCATTTTTAATGCTTCATAACTGCAGTATGTTTAACCTCCTTTGGAAGGGAGGGGGGAAAATCACTGGAAATTAACACAATATTTTTAAAGGTAAGATATGCTGCATTTTAGTATGGTGGAACTTCTTATATGAAAAATCTCAAGACTAAAACAGGAATCTGAAAACATTTTGGCAATCTTTTTATTCTGTTCACTCTTCTTTCCAATGTCACAGAAGAAAACTCAAGTCTCTGCCAATTTATTCCATTTGGAAAGAGGCTGCTTAAAGTCCACCAGAGAAACAGAGCCTAAATCAGAAGTCCCACCTTGCCCTCTGTTGAGACTGTCAGCTTTTCTTTTTGATCTTTCTTCACACCTGAAGTACATAAAATTGATTTTTTCCCCCTAGAAGAACCAAAGTAGAGGAGGGGCAATGTTTTATTAAAAGGTTCTTCATTCATTCAGCATAAACCATCTTCTTTACTTATATACAAAGAGAATCTGTCTCTTTGTTCTTCAGAAAATGTTTTCAGGCACTATCACTCTAGAAAGTTATTTCAATTGTATGTAACCCCAAAAAGATATGGAGAGGAAAGAAAAGGTGGAGATGACAACCCTATTAACTGTCTCAGCAAAGAATAAAGATGGGATTTGATTAGCTCTCTCAAGAAGCATTGGTAGAAATAAAACACTGCCAAAATGTAAAACACAGGCACTATGGAGGCCAGTCTTACGTGACTTTTGTTGCTCCTAAGTGGTAGGCCACGATGGCGAAAGAACTGTGGTATTACAGTCACTGAACATTTTTCAATTTAAGAAAAATTCACTGTTGAGCTTAAATGTGCCAAAGAAAAGGGGATTCACCTTTACACAAAAGGCAACAGAATAAGGAAAATCTGATATCCTGCAAATGAGGAAAGAGTGATGGGTGTGGTTTTCAACCAAATGGTGAGACCCAGCTGGCTCTAACTCTGAAGGAAGAGCATTAAATCAATTTTAAAGTATAAAGTAAGGAAAGGATGAAAAATAAGTAGAAGACTAAAAAGCAATATGATTCTTTGATCCCATATAAGCCTGAGATTCCACAGCAACATAGAACAAGACAAATGAGAGAAAATGTGAGAAAGCAAAGGCTTTCCATCCTGGTCTTAAAGAAAACTTAAGAGACTTCTTAAAAAAAAAAAAAAAAAAAGATTTTATTTTTTGAGACCAGTTTTAGGTGCAGAGCAAAACTGAGCAGAAGGTACATTTCCCATATATCCCAACTCCCATGCACAGCCAGCCTCCCCTATTTTCAACATCCCCCACCAGAGGGTACCATTGGTATAACTGAGGAACCTACAATGACAAAATAATCACCTAAAGTCCACACACTTTACATTACGATTCACTCTTGGTGGTACAGCCTATGGGTTTGGTCATGTATCCATCATTACAGAATCACAAATAGTTTCACTGCCCTAAAAATCCTCTGTCCTCTGCCTACTTATCCCTCCCCTGCCACAAACTCCCAGCAACCAATGATCTTCCTACTGTCTCCACAATTTTGACTTTTCTGTAACGAAAGTTACATAGTTGGAATCAAACAGATTGTAGCCTTTTCAGACTGGTTTCTTTCACTTGCTAATATGGATTTGTTTCTTCCAGGTCTTTTCATGGCTTGATATCTCCTTTCTTTTTAGTGCTAAAAAATATCCCATTGTCTGGATGTTGCAGTTTATTTATCCATTCACCTATTGAAGGATGTCTTGGTTGCTTCCAAGTTTTGTCAAGTATGAGTAAACCTGCTATAAACATCTGTGTGCAAGTTTTTGTGTGGACAAGTGAATTGTTTTTTAAAGAAAACTCACAAATATTTTCTGAACACAAACTATGAATCCTTCAAATTATCTTGCCTCATTCTTCCAGGGGTACGAAGCTTTTAAAAGTAAATATTAAAAGCTCTCAGAACAAATTTAGAGCTATTTGGAGAAAACATTCCGAAATCTAAGCCAAGATTATTTATGGAGGTTAAAACTACATTAGAAATATATTTTGGGATGATGACTACACTGATGAACTTTTCAATTATGACCCCCATTCTATCTAGAACCCTGAAATTCTCAAGCTTACCAAAGCAAATGCATTAATTCTTTCCTTTTAAAATTCATTAATTCAATAATTTCTTACAAGATATGAGGCAACAAAAATTACCAAAAAATCCCCCAGAATATTCCAGATCAAATTTCTAAAATCTTAGAACATAATCTCTCTAGCAATTACAGAATTTACTGTTTATTACAACTATTTGATGATTATACTAGTTTGATGTAACTATTTGCACAGATCTGTTTCCCCAACTTGACTGTAAACTGTAAGAATATGAGGATCAAGCAGGACTTACTATTTCTCTTTCTGGATATACAGATTCAAATCATATTTACTTTGGAAGAGGTGAGGCTGCTATGCAGAGCTGAGGGAGCAACACTGTTGCCCTCTTTGGGCAAAGAAGGAAAGGCTGTCATCCCAGTGGTCTCAGAGGACAGAGTATCATCAAAACAAACAAAATCCATTATTCCCTCAGCTTTAAAATCTAACAGAATTTGTTTTAAACTTGCTTGGAACATGTGACCTCTTTCCTCATTCTGATTTCTCACTTTTGGAATAGAAATTTCTATCCTATGCCTGTCCCCACATTGTACTGTGGTAACAGGTCACTTGTCTGGTTTTGCAGGTTCACAGGTGGAGAGGAATTCTTCTTCAAGATGAATCACACTCAGTCTCACTCATGGCTGATTTATATATTTAGATAAGATTTTACAATTGGTGCTGGAATGGTTCAATACATTTGGGGCTGTTTGGATGGGATGAGAATAGTTTACATGCAAGAAGGACATAAATTGAAGCAAGGGGAGACTAGAAGATGGAATATCATTGGCTAAATTATGTTGCTCCCCTCAATACATATGTTGAAGTCCCAATGAGGTAAATGAAGTAACTGGGGTGGAGCCCTATCCATCATAATTGGTGTCCTGATAAGAAGAGGGAGACACGAGGGATGGATGGGCACAGAAAAAAAAGACAATGGGAGGACACAGAGGAAAGACCCTCATCTGCAAGCCAAGGAGAGAGGCCTCAGACTGAAATGAACCCTGATGACACCTAGATCTTGGAATTCTAGCCTCTAGAACTGTAAGAAATATATTTCTTTTAAGCCACCATGACTGTTTATATATTTAATTATATATAGTAAACTGAGATGCCTCCCATATACATTATCCCTGAATTGTTACTAGCTGAGGATACATGCCATGTTCCATCAACTACAAGTGAGCACCTGTTCTTTTCTCAGGAATTGTATAATAAAGAACATGGCCATGTCCAAAGAGTAGTCTGGACTTTGCCCTCAACTTCTAAAGTAATTATGTCATTACTGATAGAGAGCATCTTTGTTTAGGGCAGAGAGAAAATACCTCTAATACTTCTTCTACCTACTTGAAACATTTAACCATGATTTTCTTCTCAGTGCACAAGGGCACACAGTCCTAATTTGCCTGGTAATTGCAATGGTTACAAGGTCAGGGCAATATTGTCCCTCACAGAATATATGGCAACGTATGGACACATTTTTTGTGGTCTCAACTAAGCACTGCTCCCAGCATATGGTGAGTAGAGGCCAAGGATGCTGCTGAGCACTGCATGATGCAAAGGACAGCCCTATAACAAAAAATTGCTGACCCAAAGTATAAATAGTGTAAAGTTTAAGAAACCCTGCATTACTTGACCATCGCTGGGTGAGCATCTGGATCCGACATGACGTCTCTAGAAAGAGTAGGAGATAGGACCCTGAATTCTCAGGGGGCAATGTTCAAATGCCACATCCACAAAAAAAAAAACACATTTATTTGACACTGAGCAAAAACGGCATCCAAACCTCTGCCCTCAATTTTCCCAATTGTAAAATGAAATGAATAATAGAATTTATTCCACAGGACTGTTTACAGGAAAAATAAAATCACACAATAAAATCAGTCAGCAAAACATCTGGACCAAAGTGAGCACTAGCTGAATATTCACTCCATGCCACTTAATTTTCCTTGCATAATGAAAACCATTTTTAAAAAAATTTTTTTGCACTGACTGGAACACTGGTAAAAACAGGTTCACAAATCAGCTTTTCTTGATTTGTTGCAGAACAGATAGATGACTCCTTGATGTCATATATCTGAGCTGCCAACGAATTAGATATTTCTTTCTATGAATAATTTGTCTTCTGTACAAATAGGCATTTTCTCTTTTTCCTTATCATCACCACACATGGTTGTTTTTGTGCATGTCCATTTTCTACAAAGAAACAAAGTTTATGTCACACATGAGAGTTATGATAGAAGCAATGACAAAAGACAATAAACCAAGCAATCCTGAGCTGGCACTAATGGGCAGTCCACGAACAACAAATTCCTCCAGTATGACCCATCTCCCAAAAGATTACAAAGCCCCAGTATTTGAAATTATTCAGGTCATAGACCCATCTATGCATGTTATACCTGTGAACAGAAAAGCTTTAATATTTTTCTTTTATATCTGTGTCTTCTACCACTTTCTATCCATATGAATTCCTCATGCAAAGGACATAACTTTCCCTCTCACACCCCAAAATCTATCATATGGCATGCTGTATGTGTTAATTCACATCTCTTAGATGGATGGGAGAACAGATGGACAGATGGCCAAATGGATGAAAAAGTATAACAGCAACTGGAGGAACAAATAAAAGAATGAATAAATGAATAATTAAAATGGTTCTTTCTTTAGCTTATAAATAGCAGTACTACCAATTTTTGCTTGAACTTACACAAAATTAAAATATGAGTGTTCTTACAATATATACACAGGACATAACTATTCGACAACAGAACTTGGTTTACAGCCATACTCTGAACAAGGAATAAATGTACTCTCCCTCTTCCTGTGAATGATACAACCCAGAGCAGTAAAACAGGCTTGACTCTTGCTTAAGAATAAGCTACTTTCCATTTTGCAGCACAGGAGTACATACTCCAGATCAAAACACCTAGGAATATAGCAATATTCATACTTAATGGAAATATCCTACTTAATCAATCTCACTGGGCAAAAATCAAAGTGCTAGCATGCCTGTGTGCCTTTCTGAAGGCTGTATACGAGATTCTATGTCCTTTCCCACGTAGGTTATTAACAGAATTCAGTTCCTGGAGTTGTCGTAAATACCTATTTATTTACTGACTATCAGCTGAAAGTTGTTTCCAGGTTCTAGAGACCACATACCTTCCTTGGCTGGTGAATGCCTTCCTTCATCTTCAAAGCCAGGAACAGTGGGTCAAAGTCCCTATCATACTCAAGTGTGTATTTCCTCCTTTCTTCATCTCATATCTCTGACCTACTTCACTTTCAAGTACTTCTATGATTAAACTGAGCCCACCCAAAAGCCCAGAATACTCCCCATCTCAGCATTCATATGTAACTGTATCTGCAAAATTCCCTTTACCATAGAAAGCAAGACAGTCATAGATTCTGGGGCTTAGAACATAGACATCTTTGGGGGTTATTTTTCTGTTTGCTGCATGATATAAATATAGATATATACATGAACGGAACAGAATTGAGAATCCAGAAGTAAATCCTTATACTTACAATCAATTGATTTCTGACAAAAGTGACAAGCCAATTCACTGGGGGAAGCATAGCTTGCTTAAAAATGATTCAACAACAAACACAAAAAGATTTAACTTAGACCCTCAAATTATACCATATATTAAAACAGACTCAAAGAGGATCATAGACTTAAATGTAAATGCTAAAAGTAATAAAGTCTTTAGAAGAAAATATAAGAGAAAATCTTTGAGGCCTGATTATGGTGAAAAACTTCTTAGATATGACATCCAAAACACACAGTTCAAAAAAAGAAAAAAAATTGTTAAGTTGAACCTCATTAAAATTCTAAACCTCTGCACTTCAAACAGCAACATTAGAAAAATGAAATGGCCATCAATAGTCTGGGAGAAAAAAAATTGCAAAACACATATCCAGCAAAGGACTTGGCTCCATAATTTATAAATAACACTGACAACTCAATAATAAGACAAAATTCAATAAAAAAAACTGGGCCAAAGATATGACCACTTTACCAAAGATTTTAGATGAATGGCTAATAAGCGCATGAAAAGATGCACAACATCATGTCAGTAGTAAAATGCAAATGAAAACCACAATGAACTACCATTCCATACTTCCTAGAATAACTATACTATAAAAGACAGAAAATAACAAATACTGGTGTGGATACAAAGAAAATGGAAAACTCCTGCATTGCTGACAGAAATGTAAAATAGTACACACTACTCTGGGAAACAGTCTGGTAGTTTCTCAAAAAGTTAAACACAGTTACCCCTATGATTCAACAGTCCCAATACTAAGTATCTACCCAAGAGTAATGGAAAAATGTCAACACAAAGACCTTAATGTGAATATTCCTAGCAGCGTTATTAACAATGGCCACCAATTGGAAACAATCTATATGTCCACCAACTGGTGAATGGACAAACAAAATGCAGTTACTATGCACTCAATGGAACAAAATTCAGTGGTATAGAGGACACAACTACTGATAGATGCTGTCAGGGATGAACCTCAAAAACATGCTAACCAAAAGAAGCTAGACATGAAAGGCCACACATCATATGACTCTATGTATATGAAATGTCCAGAAGAGGCAAACTTAGAGGCAAAAAATAGATTAGGGGTCACCTATAGCTGGGAGTGGGAATAAGAATTAACCATAAACGGCAGTAGGGATCTTATTGGGGAAGGAAGGATGAAAACTTATGATGATGGTTGCACAACTCAACAAAGTTACTAAAAATCATCAAACTGTACACCTGAAATGAGTAAACAATGTTTTGCAAAACATTTCTCCATAAAGTTGCTTTAATAACAATCTATAAAAACAAAATACAGCCATGAAATCCATGAGAAGTATCCTAGTATGAAGCATCTGATCTTGGAAAATTATCAAAATTATACCACTAACAACAAATTTAAGGATTAAAAAAACACTTAATTTCATCCAGACACATATGAAGAAAATGAATGACATAAAGTCAGCTGTCTAATGGATTCTGGGTAGCTGTTCTCTGTTCTACAATGAACTCAACTACAAAAATAGAGCTTTCCCATCATGGCACTCTACACATGAAATACAGGAATATCCATGAAGAGGGCTTAACTGGGTCTCCCTCCACTTCCATGGACATCTGAGCCCTAAAAACTTACCCTGGCTTTCTAGATAACCACACTGATTGGATATAGTGGAAAAGACATGTTTCCTTGCTATTTTGACACCAATTTGTATGAATATGTTATAACTATGTAAACATAATTATTCCCCAATCAACAGAGTGGTGAACAGAGGATAGAACTCAACATAGGCTCCCCAAGAAATCTTAACCAAGTCTTATCTGTGGGATAAGTGGCATTGAGTTTTCAGAGAAGTTGTTCATTCATAACCCAGAGACCCTCTTTAAAGGCAAAGACAAACTACACTATGATATAATTTGCATAAAGTAAAATACAGTAACATTTCACATGGGCCAGTAAACAATCTGTACAATTTTTACATAAAAAGGTAGACTTAGGAAAGTGTCCTGATTCAGAACCGAACAGTTTTAAGAAGTATTTCCCATTCACAAATGTGTTGAAACATTCTTCTCTTTAAATAGCAAATAGATAGATGAATTTAGATAAACATATTTAAATTCCCAGAGCAATCTTGAGGAGCTGCAACCATTTGGGAAAATGTCAAGAACACCCTCTGCTTGAGAAAACTGCTCTGCTATGCAAGATGGAGATTATTTCAAGGAAAATAGAAACCTTCTCAGAGAACCTTATTGAGTATCACATTTTCCCCAACTGTTGATTTTAGAGAATTTCACTTGAGAGTTATTTCCACTCTGCCAACTAAATATAAATATCTCAGGCCAAATGGATTAGGGAGAAAAAGGAAGTAAGTGGAGAAGACAGAAAATACTACAGGTTCACTTGACTCATAGCTTGAACACTTCAATTCTCACTGAGAATTGGTAACAAAATTGTTCAAATGACTTTTACTATTGATACCAAAACAGTGATTTAAAACAAAAAAAATCTCAAAATGGATTAGCAACCAGAGTGTAAACAACTCTACAGGTTAACCTGACCACGCTGGACAGGATAAGTAGAGAATCAAGTTCAACTACAGCAGTTAAAAATAAAGTTCATTTTGCAATAAAAAGAAGCCGTTGAGAAGAGAATCACAAATTCTATGAGAAAATTAAAGAAGAGTCATAAAAAAAAACCATGCTGAGCTTAAAATAAACAAGCAATACTTCTCGGAGATATCTAAAATCATGTTAGAGTCATAAATAAAAGGATTTTTAAGAATACAATCCATGCTCTTTAAAAAGTTAAGATTGAGAGAACACAGTCGGGTTAAGTCTTAAGTAGAATTATGAGCTGTTAAAAAAAAGGGGGGGATCAAAGAAAGTGAAAAAAAGATACAGAAAGCAATGACATATGAGAAGAAAATATGCTTTAAATATTACCGTTTCACAGCTACTAAATGCTAAATGAAAGACATCTGGTTACTATAATGCAGAGACTTAAAATGTGGTGGCATTTTAACCAGTAGAGATCTTTCTTACAGAATCATTTTTTATAATGCTCTGGACAAAAATCTGACAGCCTCAGAAGCAATCTCAACTGGATCTTCCTCTTCCAGTAATGGTAGGACTCTTCAATGTCTAATTAAGTATTATACAACCAGGACAGCCAGGTACAGCTCTGTTCCAAAAGCCACCTTACAGTCTAGCCAGCCATTATACTAGATATTTTATATGTATTCATTCTTTCAATTTTATCTTACTAGGTAATAGAATCAATCTCCATTTGTCCAAAGATCTAAAGGCTAAGAAGAGGGAAGGAGACTCACCTTAGTTTTTAATCTTAAGAACTTTAGGAGGAAGTGGAAGGAGTATCATACACTTTCAACCAATTGAAGAGAGCTTGGTGAAAGTGACTGGGGTGGGGGAAGGGTAGGGGGTTGTTTTGTATCTTCTTTTTTCTGTATGATTCTCTCTCTGATTTGGTCACAAAATAACATCTTAAAGTCTACCGCTTAAAAAACATCACATGGCTACTTTTCATTGAAATGACTGATTATAGGGTACCTAAGTGGCCCAGTCAGCTAAGCATCTGCCTTCAGCTCAGGTCATGATCTCAGGGTCCTGAGACTGAGCCCTGTGTTAGGCTCCCTGCTCAGCGGGGAGTCTGCTTCTTCCTCTCTATCTCTCTGCTCATTTGCTCGCTCTCTCTCTCTCTAATAAAATCTTTAAACAAAAAAAGATGATTAATTATACATTGCATAATAAATAGTATAAGTTGATTAATATAGTCAACACAGTAATACAGATTTCATATATTTCATATGTATATAAATAATTTAAGTCTAACTTAAATATATGCAATTTATATATATCTATAAAATATAAACTGTATTTTTTTTTAATTTTTATTTATTTATGATAGTCACAGAGAGAGAGAGAGAGAGGCAGAGACACAGGCAGAGGGAGAAGCAGGCTCCATGCACCGGGAGCCTGACGTGGGATTCGATCCCGGGTCTCCAGGATCGCGCCCTGGGCCAAAGGCAGGCGCTAAACCACTGCGCCACCCAGGGATCCCTATATATCTATAAAATATAAAAGGCTATTTTGTACCTAAGAGGTAAAGAAATTGATAAAATTTATTTATGAGGAATCAAGGTTTATGTCTGCTGAATTTGTCTGGTTACCTAATAAACATTTAGAGAAAATAATGATAAAAATATATGTTTTCAAAATGCCTTAGATTGACTTATTTGAAAAATAGCAGCAGGTTTTGTTTTTTTTGTTTTTTTTTTTTTTTTATGATAGGCACGCAGTGAGAGAGAGAGAGAGGCAGAGACACAGGCAGAGGGAGAAGCAGGCTCCATGCACCGGGAGCCTGACGTGGGATTCGATCCCGGGTCTCCAGGATCGCGCCCTGGGCCAAAGGCAGGTGCCAAACCGCTGCGCCACCCAGGGATCCCAATAGCAGCAGGTTTTTAAAGAAGTATATGCCAAGTAT
The DNA here is from genome assembly GCF_003254725.2 of Canis lupus dingo. NCBI lineage: Eukaryota > Metazoa > Chordata > Mammalia > Carnivora > Canidae > Canis > Canis lupus. Next base: position 24,203,126 of record NC_064262.1, on the reverse strand, counting down.
ATTCTGTATTTTAGGGTAGAATCTCTAGTAAGCTAGGATGAGAGGGACAGGGCAGAGAGGCAGGCAGGAAGAAAAGGAATACAAAGTAGTATGTTGTTGCCAATGTGGCCAGGGCTTTCGCAGAGAGCACAGCTGGTTTGTTGGTCCTGGAAGATGGGATGTCACCAGAGAGGCCATAGGAACCACTGTGTCTAGGAACAACTGATGAGGTAGGAGACAGGATGAAGATGGGAAGGAAAGGCACACAAGGAATTTATAGCTTCAGGGTTTCTGTGTTTTGTCTCCTTTTTTCACAGGTCAAAATTTCACAAAAATTAATGAGAGAAACCCGACCCTCAGAAAGTCTGATGTGGTTCAGCTTGGGCCTCAGAGGGGACAGAAGGTACCCCCCATGCTTGCAAGGGAGGGAAGCCACAGAGGAGACCATGGCTCTACAAGAGGGTCCAGAAGCCCCTGGCTAAACTGTGGTTCATTCCAAAGGCTAAAATTTTACATCATGAAATCAAAAATTTTCTCAAAAAAGTAGTAATCATAAATTTCAGTATGTTATAGGTAATATCAGAATTTATATTAAAATAAAGATGACAATAAAATAGTTTCACTTCCTCATTAACAAATCTTTTTACAATTCCATTTTCAGGATAAGGGGTCCAAGTTCACAATTTATAAATCACAGCAAAATGAAGCAATTACAAGATTAAGAGTAAAAGAATTTAGAATGTCAAGTGGCATTAATTTAAGTGGGAATAAGTTCTCTACACCTAATTTAATTAATGCCAAGTGTTCATAGAACTTTGTTTTTCTGCAGTGAAACTTGAAATTGAATGAGACTAATATAGTAATCATAGTCTAATACTCTGCCCTTCAGAACTACAGGTTTTATTTCTCACCATTAAAAAAAAATCTTATCGCTTACATTGAGTGTAATATAAAATCGGATGGGGGGAGGCTCCAAATAGATCTTAATAAGCATACTGCAGCTAAATCACAAACCAAGAAACCTCCAAAAGGTTTGGTTTGGAAACCTCCAAAAACCTCCAAAAAACCCTGGCCTGGCCTCATTCCCACCTGCTGGGAAAGACTATTCTGGGAGCACAATGCTATTCTGTGCTGCTACTATCTTGATAGAGCACTCCAAGGCTTTCAAACAAACCAGGATGTTGTTAGAAAAATAAAATTTGAACACAGTATGGCAAATGTAGTCTACACCAAGTGTCTACCAGATTTCAAAGCCACCCCCTAAAAACCATGTTAGCACTTTAAAAAAAAAATTGTAGAACACATGACATTGAGTATCAAGTAAAATTGTGCCTAGTATTCTGAAAAAAGCAGATGTATTACAAATATTTACATCATAGGTATCAGCCAATATAACACAAGATTTTGAAAAACCAGGGCAGTAAAAGAGAAAGCATAATGAGGAAGGAAGACAGGCAGGCAGACAGACAGGCAGATGGACAATGAGACATTGAGAAAGAGATGAAAAACAGAAGGAAGGAAAGAGAAGGAAAGGAGGAAGGGAGGATGGAAAGAGGAAGGGAGGAAGAAGAGAGGGAGGAAGGAAAGAAGGAAGGAAAACCCATCAAACTAGACGATGCTCTGGCAAATCTCAATATATTGGATGTTCTATAATTATGTACAATCTTACTTTATTTAATCCTTATGTAATTCCACTAATGCCATATGCCAATTGACCTGTGAACAACATGGAGATTAGGAATACCAAACCTCTACATAGTCAAAAATTTACACATAACTTTGACTCCCCACAAAACTTAATTACTGAAATCCTACTGTTGACTGGAAGCCTTTTGATCACATACACAATTAATTAATAAATATTTTGTATGGTGTACCTAATTAGGTACTGTATCCTTACAATAAAGTAAGCTAGAGAAAGAAAATATACTTAAGAAAATCATAAGAGAGAGAAAATACATTTACAGGACTGTACTGTATTTACTGATAAAAACCACATATAAGCGGACCCACTCAGTTCAAACTCAGGCGGTTCAGGGGTCAATTGTCTTCAAGAGTTTAAAAAACCAAACATCTAGAATAAAGCATATTGAGGTTGAGAAGCAGCCCAGAGAGAGCATCTTTCCCCCTGTCCATGGTAATTTATTCATATCACAGGTAGGCTCTATAAACTTAAATATGAACCAAATACCAGACTTTTCTAGTAGGATCACTGTGCTCTTATTCTATAGAGCACACTGGCTAAGACCACAGGCTCTGCAGCCAAACAGAACTTTGGTTTTTTTTATTTCTTTGTTTGTTTTTGTTTATTTGATTATGTTTGGTTGACATATAATGTTACATTAATTTCAGATGTATGAATTTCATTTTCATTTAATTTACTTGTTTTTGTTTATTTGAGTATGGTTGGTTGACACATGTTACATTAGTTTCAGATTTACTAATTTCATTTTCAATTATTTGATGTTTGGTGTAGAGCCAAGGTATTTATTTCCTCATCTGTAAGATGGATGCTGTCGAAATCTGCAGAAAATCACACCTTACAGGGCTCTGTTAAGGGTTAAATGAAATAAGGAATGTAAAAGTATATAGTATCTGATAAGTAGAAAGTATTATGGCTCCGTTGACTAGGATGTGGCCTAAGATTTCCCCCCAGGGTAAATAAGAAAATACCATTATTTTTATAATCTAAAGAACAAAATTTTTGTTAAAGATTTTATTTATTTATTCATGAGAGACACAGAGAGGCAGAGAAACAGGCAGAGAGAGAAGCAGGCTCCTTACAGGGAGCCGGATACAGAACTCAATCCCAGGACCCCAGGATCACACCTTGAGCCAAAGGCAGATGTTCAAACACTGAGCCACCCAGATGTGCCCCTAAAGACCAAGATTTAAATGTCAAATCTGTACATAATCAGAAAATTTTCTTTTATTTACAGTCATTGTCTATAGTGGGTTGAGTGGTGGTAGCTCCCCAAAAGAAGAAATTGGTAAATGCCAGGTTATTTGGAAAAAGAGTCTTTGCATCATGTTGAAGATCTCCAAATGAGATCATCCTGGATTATGCAAGTGAGCCCCAAATCCAATGACAAATATCCTTATAAGAGAAAGGCAGAGAGAGATTGAGGCACAGAGAAACAGAGGTGAGAGCAGTGTGAAGAAAGAGAGACTGAAGTGATGTATTTACAAACCAAGGAATACCCTGATTGCTGGCAGACACCACGAGCTAGAAAAGTAGCATGGAAAAGACAAAATTTCCCTCAGAAAACCTCCAGAAGAAACCAATCCTGTCAACACCCTCACTTCAGGCTTCTAGCCTCCAAAATTGTGGAAGCACAAATTTCAGTTATTTTAAACTATCCATATTGGCCGTCAATGGCCCTAGGAAATCAACAAAGCGTCCAGGTATACTTAAATCCAAAATGAGTTCTCATCTGACCATATGAACTCAAAGGTAGCAATGTTCCAGAAGGTATCTAATATGATGTCTGGCATGGGAAAGACCCTCAATCAAAGTGAGCTTTCCTTCTACTACCATCTCCTTTTACTAGCCATGTACTTCAACTTCAACTTAGGGTACCCAAACCATGTACTGCAGAGAAAACCAACCATTCCTCAAGAGGCAACTATGCAGACTATCCCTGGCCAGGGCAATATAGATCCAGCCCTTTACCTGACCAAAAGACCACTCTGCCTTGTTCCCCACCGCCCCCCCGCCCCCCCCCCCCCCACACACACCTCTTACTGCTTGCAGCACTTCTTCATTAACCACTGCCTGAAACTCAGCCCCCACTGACCCACCCACTGTATCTCCAGCCTTCTGGTTGGCTGCACTCCTGAACTGGCCCCCTTGGAAGGCAATAAAGCCTTTAACTTTTTCTTTACTTTATAGTTCTTTTCAGGTTTTTATATTCATAAAACTTCATTTAATCTTCACCACACCCTGTGAAGTAGACAGATTATTTTACTAATATTGCATAATGATACAGCTTTGAGCAGTAATGTCACTTTCCCAAGTCACAAAGGCACCAGAATTAGCAGGAATCGAAGAAAAATTGTGATTATCACTCCTAAATCCATGTTTTATTTTGTTTTTAACTATGTTATACAGATGCACCATTTGCTGAAATAAGATTCAATAAATGTCCAATGCAAATAAATTACATCTGGACCCTTAGAGGTGGAAAAAAATTTTAAAGAATCAATTCTCCAAAATAGCATAAAATACACTGGAACAAAACAAGAGATTACTAGACTCCAACATATAAAAGGAATTTGGGTAAAAAGTCTAGAACAGCATGAGGAAGCAAGCAGAATCACACAGAGGAGTGCTAATTCCTGATTTTTGAATACACATTGGAAAAATGCCCTTAAATGAGGGTCAAGGGCATTCTCAAGGAGACCAAATTGTGAAATTTCTTTCACTAAAGAAGAAGCCACTGGAGATTGATCTGTGTACAACTTTGCACATATTATCTGTGTGCTGGCTACGATATAAAGGAGGCTATTCATATCTTCAAGGAGCCTATAATCCAAACTCATATGTACAAAGACCTACAATATGCAGCATACAGCTAGGTCTCCAATAATATGATATAAATTCTGCAATATGATACTTCTTGCTATGTCTCTATCAGAATTAGTACTAATCTCCAAAAGACAGTAGACATGCTAGTTAAAACAATTTGAATGACAATACACATCTTCAGAGAAGATGTGGGTAAACAGGTACATGCACACATTCACTAAAAGTGATTCAATTATCACTTTGATTAAGAGTGGACACTGATCCAGGATGCCTGAGTGGCTTAGTCCATTAAGCAACTGACTCTTGGTTTTGGCTCAGGTCATGATCTCAGGGTCATGAGATCAAGCCCTTTGTCAGGCTCCAAGCTGAGTAGAGAATCTGCTTGAGATTTTCTCCCTCTCCCTCTGCCCCTCCCCTTTGTTCTCCCTCTCTCCCTCTTTCTCTTAAATAAATAAATCGTAAGGAAAAAACAAAACAAAACAGTGTAGATTGATCCAACCTCTCTTAGGCAGTAAGTCTCAAAAGACTCAAAAGTCATATCCTCAGCAACCAGCAATTCTACTCCTATAAGAATAATCACATCAGTGAAGAAGATACATGGACTAAGGATGTTCATTGCAGGGTGGTTCTATTCTATTCTATTCTAATAGAAGGAAAAATGCAGTCACCTTTAATGTTTAAGAAAACAGGACTGGTTAATAACTAAGAGTGTAGCAAATAACAATTTTGTATATATTTGTGGTATAGAGAAGGAAAAAATGATCAGTAAAATGGGTAGGTAAGCCAAACTTTGTGCTTGTTTGTATACACTTACACATCTGGAAGACCATAAACCAGACTGACAACAGTGGAAATCTCTGGGTGAGATCATTCTAATTGCTCTTTTGTAAAAAAAAAAGGGGGGGGGAGTACTAAATAAGTTAATTAAAATATGAGAGATATGGGGTACCTGGTAGCTCAGTCAGTTAAGTATCTGCCTTTGGTTCAGGTTATGATCTCAGGGTGCTGGAATTGTGCCCTGTATCTGGCTCCCTGCTCAGTGGGGAGCCTGCTTGTCCTTCTCCCTCTGCCCCTCATCCCTGCTCGTGATCGCTCTCTCTCTCACTCAAATAAATAAATCTTAAAACAAAGCACAATAAACATAAATGAGCCACTCTCAAAGTGGCTTTATCTATTCTTTCAGCCACTATATGCTGAGTGCATCCTCAGAGCACTGTAGGAGACATACACAAGCTGGCCAAAGCTCTGAGTCTGAATGAATCCTGAGGCCACCAGTGGAGACATTCCCTTGATTAATTAATGATATTATCTCAACTTCCAGGATGAGAATGTTATCCTTGGGTCACAGAATTTGGAACTGGGTCATCTTCTAAAACCTACCATTGGTCAGTTTTGAACACAATCCAGTTGAACATTATAGAGTGTCAATCAGAATTTCACAACTGAGTTGTCAGAAAGAAAAAAAAATATCCATTGCACTTGGAAATGTCAAGTGTAACCCAATAAATGTCAAATAAAATTGAATTGTTTGCAGGAACTTATGGGTGTGTGAATGGGAAGCCCCAGCAAGACCCTCTGAAAATAAGATTCCATGTATTTGGTTGAGTTTGTGTTCCTGAAATCCAGGGATTTTTCTCCCTCCATGTTACCCTGCATAGTCAACTGCTACCTTCCTCTGAAGAGAACTTTATCCTTTAAATACTTGGCTGTCCAGCCATTCTTCTGATAAAACACATTTCTCACACACATATCTCAGTGCAGCAATCCAGGGAAGCAATCCATGCAACCAATGCTGGTTAACACATTCTTAAGACTTTCCTATGGCAGTCTTTTCTCAAAAGCAGACTCCAAAGATGGAGCCAAATTAATAGGGCAGAGGGCCAAAAGTGCTTACTTAGTACATGGCTGTTTTCTTTAAGCTGAAAAGGATCTTGATGACCAGATGTGGCACACACATGTCTTCTTAACATAATGTACTCTCTCTTCTGCCACATTTGTTTGTCAGAAGGACTGGGAAGTCTATCAATCACAAACTTACTTTCCCAGGACTCTTATTTTTTCTCTAAAAGATTAAATATTCAATATGTCTTTTAAAAGAGAAGAGTATGCAATATAGTGATTCTTTGCATTAATGCAGCCAGTATTTACTGAGCACTTCCCTGTGTCAAGTTCTTTGCACCAGGGATGCAATGGCGAATACTGAGCCCTAAGCTTTTGGAGCTCAAAATCAGGTGAAAGAGACAGATGAGAAAGAGACAAAAGACAAAACAGCATATAATAGCTAAAGTGTCTGGTGTGGCAGCATCTCAAAAGGGACACCTAATTTGAATGGGGAAAGTCCAAGAAGTTTCTTGTAGTATAGCCTAAGAAGTGAAGTGAGCAGGGATATACCAAAGGAAGAGAAGAATAACGTGTATGCAAAGACCCAAAGGTATTTAAGAGGCTTATGGGTTCAGTCAGGTAAAGATGACTTGTACCAATATGGTTAACCATCACACATGCATTTAAGATGTCAAAATGGTGAATGAATGAGTCATCAGTTCACTTAAAGAAAACTTAGAAAGTTAAACATTAACTTACAACACCCAGATTAGGAAACCAATTTAGGAAACCTGCTTATCTCTCAAGGTCAATCAAGCTAAGTATGTCCTTTGAAAGTTATGCCTGTAATACCTGATAGTAAGTACTAGAGATATTTTGAAACATGCATGACATATAAAGAGCACATATACGTTTTGTGGAACGGCATTCCACACCCTCAAAACCACCTTTTACATGACACATTATGATTCTCCTGTAAGACAGTTTTCTACATCCATTCATTTTGATGTTCATTCTCCTCTGTTAAACTTCCATTACCTTCACTAGCAACTAGACTATCTCAGAGTGATGAATGGGGGATGTTTATTTATATGCAATGATGAAAGGGAAAATATCTTACAACATCCTTCTTTTACCTCTGAGTCCACTGTACGCCTCCCTCCTTCTCTGAGAACTCAGACTCCATCTGAGACTGACTAGTGGTCCTAGGATATTCAATCACCAAGGGCTCGTGGATGCTACCATCACTTCCTGCCATGCCACCTCTCGCCATGCCACCCCAGAAGGTCAAACTGGCTCCAGATGCCTGTCACCCATATGTCTGCCCTAATTCCAACTCAGGCACAGTGACTCTGGTCAGAGCTGCCATCATAGCTTGTCTTGTCTCCTGACTACTCTCCCTACTTCTGCCCTTGGCTTCCCAACAGGCTTGTTTCAGAAAAAACAGGGGATCCTTTTGAAATATCAGGATATTCCTCTGCCCAAAACCACTGCAAAGTTTCTTCAAGTGGAAATTTACCATATAACTCAGTAACTCTATCTTAGGGATCCACTTTATTAGTTTTCTTTTGCTGTAACAGATTATGACAAGCTTGCTGGTTTAAACAATGCTCACTTATAATCTCACAGTGTTACAGGCCTGAGGTCTGGTATAGTGACTGGATTCTCTGCTCAGAGGCTTGCTGCACTAAAATCAAGGTATTAGCCAGTTCTGTAATACCTATTTGGGGCTCAGGGTCATATTCCCAGCTCATTGGTTACTGGTAGAATTCAGTTCCTTACCCCATTGGACTAAGATTTCCATTTCCTCCACAAATGGCTCTTCATCCTCAAGTCAAAAGGGTGCATCAAATCCCTTCCATGCTTTAAATCTCTCTGACTTCTGCTATACCTCTCTGAATTCCTCTTCTTTCTTCCCCTTCTGCTTATAAGGGCTCATGTAATCCCATGAGTCTACCACATTAATCCAGAATAGTCTCCCTATCTTAGGGTCAACTGATTAGTAATGTTACTTACATTTGCAAAGTCCCTTGTGCCATGTAATGTCACAAAATCACAGGTGCAACACTAGGAATGAAAGTCATTGGGCCAAAATTCTGCCTACAATACTACCCAAGAGCATTAAAGATATATCCCATGCAAAGATTTGCACATACATGTTCCTAGCAGCTCTCATCACAACGTAAAAAATTATGAACAACCTGTATGTCCACTGGCTGGTGAGTGAACAAGACAAAATGTGATACATCCATAAAATGGAACACTATTTAGCAACACAAAAAACTAACCACTAATACGTTCAATGACATGAATGAACTCAAAAACATTATACTAAGTGAAAGAAGCAAGAACCAAGAGACTGAATATGTTGTATGATTTAATTTACAGAAAAGGCAAATCTACAAGGATAAAAGGAAATTAATGGACACCTATGGCTGGGAATGGGAACAGGATTAACAGTAAATAGATCTGAAGGATCTGATTGGAGGATGAAAACATTCTAAAACCAGACTGTGGTGAAAGCTGTATAACTTCATAAATTTATTACTCACTGAACTATATACACTTGAAATGGGTGAATTTTATGATATGTAAAATAGGACTCAATAAACTTATTAAAAATATATAAATAAATAAAACCACTGCAAAGCAGTGCATGCAAATTGAAAGTTAGCATCCCTCCAATTGCTTACAAGGTCCTACTTGATCTGTATTTCCCATACCTCGTTGTGACTTCATCTTCTACTGTGCTCTCTTTCCAGTTAGTCACTTCCTCCTATACTGACCTTACTGATTACTCTACACACATTCCTGCCTCAAGGCCTTTCAATTTATCCTATCCACTCAACCTCTGAATTAGCCTGTCAAGGAGGCTTTGGATCCAGCTCTCTCTTGAATCGGTTCTAAATCAACACAGTCTTGCCCATGGAAGGAACATGAGGACACTCACTGCTTCCCTCTGCTTCTCTTTGCTCTCCTACAGGGCAAAGAAATGTATAATGAAAAATGACCAAACTGTGAAAACCAGTGCAAGTTGAGCATTGTGATACTTAGCAAGCAAAGGACATTCTTCAGAAGAGGGCTACTCCATTATCTGTCTCTAGCTGCCACTGGATGCCAATAAGCTACTGGAATATAATAGCTGACCACATCAAAAATGTACAAATTACTGCCATACTGAAACACTTTCTCCCTACTGCCACTTTTGCTCTCTTGTCCAATGAGTCCTGGTTTATTTCAATTACTTTCATGATACGTTATCCTCAACATTTGCAAAATAATGCCAACATCAACCAACCTATATCCAAAACTAACAAAAGGTCATCCCCACTTTATCAGAACCACTTGTGCAATGAAATAAATTGCAATGTAATCCCAAAAGAAAACATTATTTCCACTTTTTAAGTCAGGCTTTCTTTTATTTCCTCTCTCTCTTTTTGTAACAAGGATAGAGAGTACTACTTGTACCATTCAAGATTTCCTCAGAGGCTATGACTACTGACCATTAGGAGAAGCTCTTTCCTTCTTACTGTGGCCAAACTCTCAACAGATTCAAAAGACAGAAATAGTACCAGTTAACCTCAGAAAGCTGTTGTACAATTTTTCAACAAGTTACATGGAACAAAATTTCCTTTATTGCAAGTGCTTAATTTGCTTTTTTTAAAGTGATCTATTAATGATGAAATTTACTGATTTCTGAGAAATCAGAAATAAGCAAGCTTTGTATCAGAGTCCAATATACCAACCTCAATCCCTAGGCAATTAATCTACCTTCCTCAACTGGTCTGATTTCTATGATCCCAGTGGGGTATTTAAAAAAATATTTCCAATAAGTATAAAGAAGATAAGGATGGGGCTGCCTGGGCGGCTCAGTAAGTTAGGCACCCGTCTTCGGCTCAGGTCATGATTCCAGGATTCCGGGATCAAGTCCTGCATTAGGTTCCCTGCTCAGCGGGAAGTCTGCTTCTCCCTATACCCCTGCTTGTGCTCCTTCTCCTTGCTGTCAAATGAGTAAATAAAATCTTAAAAAAAAAATGATAAAAATGTCTCTGGACTCTCCTATTTTTTATTTGCTCTTTAGATGACCTTTTCAGATGCTCTAGAACATTTTCTGGGGCTTTTTTGTTTTTGTTATGATGGCAACACAGTATGATGATTAGGAACACACGCTGAGACAGGCATAGGTTCAGATCCCATATCTGACATAATGATGCTCAGAGATTTAAGTAACTTGCCCAAGGTCACACAACTAGTAAATGAGCAGGAGAGTGGTTTGAATCAACAAAATCTGGCTCCAGGATCTACGGCCTTAGTCACAGCTCTAAGCTGTTCTCATTTACTACTATGACTACTGCCCTTCTACCAGCACTACCAACATCATCCTCATGGTCACTATAAGAGAGTCACATGATGGACAGTAATTAATACCACTTTTAAATTAATCAAGTCAAATTCCAAAAAGCCATACTCAGCAAATGCCATCTAATAAAGAGTCACTACATGCATTCATTTTTCTAATGCCATTCTGGTGAAGTAAAGAAGAAAATGTCATAAACCTCGTTTTGCCGACTGGGGAACTGAGCTAAAAATGATTAAGTCTTCTAGCATCAGCTGATGACTGAGAGGCAGAGGGAGACTAATGAAGCTCGACTCTATTCACCTAGTATTATCACTCATCTTAAAAATATTTAAGCTTCCCAAATGAAAATAGGGAGACCTGTTTCCAGCTGTCTGATCTACCTGGAGAAAAACAAGGCCAGGCTGGCTTGCTAAGCACATTGGAATAAATAAAATATGAAGATATGAGTAAAGGCCTATCATAAAGAATTCCCACATTGTGTCTGCAGTCAGCATAATAACTGTGGCGTTTCTTATCGCTTTGCATTCAGCCTGGGTAATTCAGTGACACTTTAAAAGTGACAGATGAACATGAAAAAGAGCTGACATCTCTTGCAAGATTTGAGGAGATGCCAGAAGGACCCTAGCAAAGTACAGTGACAGATGCAAGGGAGGATGACAGAGCTTAAAAAGCAACTAACCATTTATTATTATTTTTTAGGTTTAATTTTTGTACAAAAAAACACAACAGAAGCAACATGAGATGGCATTGAAAGAAAAAAAATTAATACACTCTTTCTTTTTTTCTTTAGAGAAGAAGAACAGGAAAAGGGAGAGAGAGAGACAGAATCTTAAGCAGGCTCCACACCCAGTGGGGAGCCTGATGTGGAGCTCGATCTCACCACCCTGAGATCATTACCTGAGCCGAAATCAAGAGTCCAATGCTTAACTGACTGAGCCACCCAGGTGCTCTAAAGCCCTTCTTAATCAAACAGTTAACATGTCTAAATCTAGCCTAACCAAAATGAATGACAGTCAAATGTGCCAGTGATGTCAGCAGTCTCCATTCTATTGTTCTTTGGCAAATATCTTTAACTATTCAAAACATGTAAGAGAAAAAGATTCTTTAAAGATTCCACTAGACTTTTATTTAGGAAGGCCCTAAAAAGTTCCAGAGCTTTATAGTACTTACCTAAAAGTCTGCTACAAGCTTATTTGCCAACACTTCACTAAAACAAACCTCTTAAAATTAATAAATTACCTGTCAACTCCCATAAAAACAGATGGTCACTTGGAGACAGGAGAAGATGTTATCATTCTGTTTTACACAGCTGTTCAGACTAGGAAAAGATCATTTCATTTTCTATAACAGAAGAACCTTGCCTAAGATTTCCAATATTATGCATAAAAATGAAAATTTCATGCAGCTGCTTCTATGTTACACATCTGGTTATTGCTGAGGAAACATCTTTAAGAGTAAAATAATGTCATTATAATAAATAAAAACTAAAATTGGTCTGTTTTCTCTTAACAAACATCAAGTTATTTCTCAATGCTTTGCTATCAAAAGATTTTAAATTACTGGGTATTCCTAAACTGGGACATTCTAATATGCTTGATAACACAATTAAGAACCTATTAGCCATCTATTATCGGTGACAAAGTGTACTAAGACGAATATCTGATACCACAACTGGTTCTTCCTGTTACTCCTTTCAAGAAGGTGCTTTAGAAATTTTATCAGAAATCTAACACATGAAACAATAAGTCAACACAACATTAATGTCACACATCTGAAATGAGATTTTGATTTGTTAGTCTCCAACACATTACTTACATTACTATAAATCGCATGAAGATGAAGACATTTGGCACCTAAGAATAGTTATGAAATAACCAACACCACGAGCATGTCTGTATTTATGCTCCAAGCTCTCTTGGTTCTATATTTTTAGCAAAAGACATGAAATTTGATAGCTAAATATATAGCCACTTTTTCACAATACTTGCCAGGAGCACCAATGCTTAAGTCTTTGAAATGTCCACAAAATATGTCTGTGACACTCACTTATTGTTAGAGAAGGGGGATCTGTATGGCATGGGGATTCATTAAGATTGGCAAAATAATTAAAATGGTGACAGTCCGCTTTAAGTTAACTGTTAGGTAGTGAACTCCATCAGGGAATTTTATTATTATTCCCCGTTTAATATATTTCAAAGGATCCTACTGGAACAAATTCAAACCCCTTACAGGGCCAACAATACCCCAGTAGCCTCCTAGATCCTTCTTTTTCCCCAATCTCAACTAACTTTATCCAAGCCTCCACGGTCATCTTTCTGTGCTTTGAAGCCACCACACTCATGGACATACCTATATGTCCCACCTGCTTGAGACACCCCCCGTAAGATCTTCTTTGTAGCTATACAGCCTTCATATCACAAATGTCAACTTCTGGGACACCTGGATGGCTCAGGGGTTGAGCATCTGCCTTTGGCTTAGGGCATGATTCCGAAGTCCTGGGATCAACCACACCAGGCTCCCCCCAAGGAACCTACTTCTTCCTCTGTGTCTGCCTCTCATAAATAAATAAAATCTTTTTAAAAAATGTCAACTTCTACTAAGAAGCAAGCCTTCCTTGTCCATCAACCTTGATCTCATCCTTCAATCTCTAGCCTGCTACCTTCTTCTATTTTCTTCACAGCACTGATAACCTTCCAACATTATTTTGTAATTATTTACACATTTATTTTCTATTTCCTCCCACCAGATCTTAAAGTTCTTCCCAAGAGAGGTCTTATTCACAGCTCTATCTCTGGCACCAAGTACCTACACATAACAAATTACATGCTGAATGAAGGAACTAACTTTGTTTTTCACCAAACTGACTAATAATGTGATCAACATGGCTAAACAACCCACTTAAATCCAACTTGTGTCTTGGCCTCATAATTAGATTTAATCATAGGATGGGGTGAGGAATCACTAAACCAAAAGGACATGTCCAGAACCTACTCTATTGCAATTCTGCCCAAATGTTCCCCAGTGTGAGCCTTTTCTCAAGATCTGGTCTTCCAGGAGAACACAGTACCCTCTATGGCGAAGGGATGGCTATTTGCAGGATGGATCTGTACATGAATGCGTATAAGGCACGATACTGAATGGCACTGCAGTGACAAGAAGTACAGGATAGGGGCACTGGGCTGACTAGTCAGTTAAGTGTCTGACTTTAGCTCAGGTCATGATCTCAAGAGTCCTGGGATCACACCCCACATCAGGCTCCCCACTTATCCCTCCGCCCCTCCATCTGCTCATGTGCTTTCTCTCAAATAAACAGAATCTTAAAAGAAGAAGAAGAAGCAGTAGCAGCAGCAGCAGCAGCAGCACAAGCCTGGGTTTAGTAACTCCTATACTGCAAATTTTTGCATGGAACTCCATAAAGTCCAGTCATGGGAAATTCAAATTAGGCCTTCCAGGTCATTATGAAGGTATTCTTGCGAAGGTTAAGACATTTTATTCTACTGTGGACATATTTTAGTCCATTTCATAGACTGTTAGACTGATTTATAACTTTGTATTTGAAACATATGGAATGCAGGCCTCTATGTGTACTATTGTCCTATCTGTACTATTGATTCATCCTACAAATGTTGGGGGTGGAGCTATAGGTCCTTGATCCTGTCTCTTGAGTTATGAGAGTCTGTTTCCTCACTAGAAAAAGAGAAGTAATTCCTACCCTGCCAACACCTCCTATTATGTAAAGAACATATGAGATCATACATAAAAACCTATAGAAAGCATAATTTAAAAATATTTGTATTGTGTTCTTTCCCACATGCCTCACTATATATTCCAGCAAATGAGGACAATGATAACTTCCACTGCCAATCTCAGAGCTACTGTGGCTTTTGAGAAACTTTGGAGCTAGCAAGAGCTTTACTTTTCATTTCTTTTTTTTCAGAGTATTAGGTATTCACAAAATTATTTCTCTAACCTGCAGTTTCACATCCTTCCAGAAGGAAAAAGATACCAGACTGCCTAAGAGTTTAGACATTAAAAGAGAGAAAGAACTTTCTATATAAAAAAACAACTTCTCAAATTATTCATAGCTATTTATAGCTATAGAGGCATGCCAGCTAAAAAATGCCTCTTCTACTATTCAACCCTCTGAATATAGACCTGTTTTCCAGGAAAAACACATAATATACAAGAGTGGTGTGTACTTATTGATCTCTAATCAGTTGCTAAAATGAACTGAACATGAAGTATACCCCTGGAGCTGTTTGATTTCTACCAGGACATGAAGTATACCCCTGGAGCTGTTTGATTTCTACCAGGCTGTCTGTCCAGAAGCCTCTCCTCCCATCCCAAAGAAAGGATGATCTCAGAGATTTAATAAATCAAGAGCACAAACAGAACATATAAAGAAGCTAGGATAAATAAAGAGAAACTCAAAAACTTAAAGAAAGCACAAAAATAAGCTGGCCAGAGTGCAGTAAAAGTTAAAACAGGGATCCCTGGGTGGCGCAGCGGTTTAGCGCCTGCCTTTGGCCCAGGGCACGATCCTGGAGACCCAGGATCAAATCCCACGTCAGGCTCCGGGTGCATGGAGCCTGCTTCTCCCTCTGCCTATGTCTCTGCCTCTCTCTCTCTCTCACTGTGTGCCTATCATAAATTTAAAAAAATTTAAAAAAAATAAAAAATAAAAAGTTAAAACAAATTCTAGCCAACACAGGACAAGGAAAAATGGAAAAAGATTTCAGTGGACTAAGGTCCAAAAAGGCTGCATTTTAGATGATCAAAACCATTTTACCAAATGCATTAAACTCATCAAATGGAGTATACTAATCACTATCAGAAAAATCACAAATTGCCCAAAACTAAATAATGAAAATCTGTATCAAAGTGCCCTTTAGAAGTTTACTACAACATAAATTTTTCAATTCTCTAAATAACCAGGTATTTTTAGCTCATCAGTCAGGACTAAAAATCAAGTAAATTCAGCAGAAAATTTGCCTATAAATAATAACAGCAGTATTAATTAAGAAAGTTCAAATTCACTGAGGTTACAATTTCCATGCACTGATCCAACTGTGTTAACACAATGGGTTATCACAATAACATAATGAGGATACTCATAGCAAACCTCTGATGCAAGTAATAGTATTTAGTACCTTTTGAGAAGACGAAACTATGACACAGAGTGGTTAAATATCATGCCCAAGATCTCCTGCCAGCAAATTAGAAGAAAAACCCAGGAGGTCTGGCTTCATAAGACAATCAAGAGTCCAGAGAGGTAAGTGGTAGAATCAAGAACAATCATTAGAAAACTGACACTTTTTCTGCCACAACTTCCACAAATATGCATTTATCACCACCACATACAAGAGTGCAAGGCACGGTGGATGAAAAAAATGAAGCCAACAGAATCCAGGCCTGGAAACTCACTGTCCTGGTGGAGGAGGAAGAGAACCTCATTGACAGGATCCCCCAGAGCACCATCATGTACATTCTCTCATGTGATGCTTATAACATCCCTAGTTATTCCCCATTCATAGAGAAAGAAACTGAGCCCAAATATGCCAAGCAAGTTATTCAATCACAGAAGTATTTAGTGGCACTGTCCACATGTAATTCAATGTTAATTCACCCAGCACCTCCAAATGGTCTGGGGGAACAGGTCCTCCTGTCATTCAAGATATTAAAATACACAGGTGGGAAAAGGGAGTTGGCAATATATAATGACAAGCATACATAGTGCTTGCTCCCTTAAAGGGAGGGGAGGGTTGCATATCAAAGCCACTGCTGAAGTTCAGGCTTTCTGAATCTTCAGCTGTTCTGCCCACCACACCATGTACAATCATCCAAGACACTATATAGGAAACTTACGACACAAATGGAAAATGTAAGCCATGATGGGTACAGCCCTTGGCAAATCAAAATGAAGAGAATCAGACCCATTTTCCAATACTAATGGTTTTCACTGTAGAAACCAAGTGCTATGGTGAGCTGAGGTAGCCAATGCTGACTGTTAGGAAGGTTGACTTTGTTAGTGGCAATCATTTTTCTGATAGAACCTGTTTACATTTTTATTTTTTTTAAAGATTTTATTTATTTATTCATAAAGATGCAGAGAGAGAGGCAGAGACACAGGCAGAGGGAGAAGCAGGCTCCACGCAGAGAGCCCGACGTGGGACTCGATCCAGGGTCTCCAGATCACGCCCTGGGCTAAACCGCTGCGCCACCGGGGCTGCCCACATTTTTATAGGATTAGGTCTGTATAGAGTAAACTCCACATTTATCCCACTCACTTCTTTGGCAGGATTTCAAAGAGAAATACCATCTTGGGTGATTATAGTCAGGATGTATTTGCACCTACCGATGTATTAGAATATTCTTGCAATAATTATTAGAATTTATTATTCTACTTTATAGGATATTCAGATCATCATGCTCCAGCAAATAGCATATTCAACTGGCCTAACACATCCTCAACTCCTTTGTCTACCACATCCCAAACAAGAGCAAATCCCATGAGCTCTACCCACAGAATATATCTCAAAGACATCGTCTTCTCTCTACTTCCTCTGTCACCCTTATCATCCAAACTGCCATCTTTTCTCATGTGCATTATCACAAGAACAGCCTACCTTTTCCAGAAGCCCTGTTAATCCATTCACCCTGGAACAATCCAAAATAGGAAATAGCTCCATTTCCTTGGAAAATCCGGTTTGCCTTGGATTCTCTTGATTTTAGCAATTAAAGTCCCATATCACAGGAACCCTCTCCTTCCCAGGCAATCCAGGATAGCTGGTCACTCTGGTCTATGGTGAACTTTTTATAAAATAAGTAAGAGCAGGGAATTGTTGTGGTTGAATAAATCATGACCTCCATCTTCACCTTTCCCTGGAGCTGCACCCATAGCCATGTGCCCTTACAACTCCTTCCATTAGAGAGGCCCTTGATCATTTGACTTTGGGCTCAGGCAGTGGAATGTTAGCAGATGTGATGCAAGCGGAGGCTTAAAACCTGCTTGGTTAGGCTCGCTCTCATGCACACTGGCCAATTCCTGTGGATATGCCCCACTCAGCCCCTTGGTCCAAGGAAGATAAGAGATACCTAGAGTGGACCTAGACCTCATCAGTAACTTGCAGCCACACCAAGTGAGGTCCTGGATGAGCCACTATGAAGACGTTTAAGCAAGAACAAATGACTCACTGAGTTTTCTGGTGGCTTGGCATCTAGCATTGTTTAGATGCTTAACTGATAAGGATTTTATAAAATTCTTTCAGCAGCTCTCCATTTCACTTAGAATGAAACCCAAACTACTTAATCTAGGCTTACAAAAACCTGCCCCGCAGATCTCACCCCACTGCCCTTCTCTAAACATCAATCACACAGGTCTGCTTTCTGTTTTTCAAACTGACAAAGCTGTCCAATTCAGGATCTCAGCCCTATCTGTCACCTCTGCTGTAAAACCTTACTCTCCATTCTTCTCATTACTGGTTGTTTCTGTTCTTACATATCAATTTTAAATCACCTCCTCAAAGATTTCCTTGACCATCCTTAGTCCTCCATGACTTTATCACTCATTGGTTTCTATCACAAAACTCCTCACAATCTACCAATTATTTGCTAATTTGTTTATTCTCTGTATTCCCACTCACTTCATGTATGCAAAATATGTTCTCAGTAAGTAACTGAATATCAATTGAGTGGTGCCCAATGGTCCAGAAAAATCTATTAATTTGATACTCTCCTGGTCTTAAGTATAAAAGATTTTTATTATTGAAAACAGAAAGTGAAAATCGATAAGACAGTAGAGCTGCAGATGATGTTTATCAATCATTGATACAGTTTTAAATTAAAAGTTGAAAAGGGATTTAATAGGGGGAAAAAGTTAGCTGAATATAAGTTTATAAAAACTGGAAAGAATTACACCAGGCTTTCAGTTGTACCACTCTTTCCAAATGAATAGCACTTAATATCAAACTCCTATAACATCGTCCTCCACTACTACACCACTAAAACTAATTTGCTTTAACCAAAGGAAGTTGAAAAAATAAAAAGTTGTTTGGTCTGGTATGAAACTACAAGCCTTTTAGCCACAGAAGTTAGAACAGAAACAACGAAAGTATCATTCTCTATCACTAGAGATCCATACTATTAGCCAAGTGGAAATTTTTAGCAATCTACCTTCTTCAGGGACATCAGTGTTCACAAAAGACCCCTTTAAATTCTAACCACTGTGAAGTTCAAAGGCACTGGATCATGACAGTGAATGTTTCTATATTGAGAACATCTTTGTAATGTGAAACACAACAGACCTAGATCCTTGTTCAGCTAATGGTTGCTGCTTATAGTATTCATGGTAGGGTAGGGGAAGACACCAGGACTCTTGAAAGTTTGAACTAACAAAATCAAGATATCTAAGAGACAGGATATCAGACAGGTTTCAAGCAGGTCTCACCACCCTTGACTGGTGGGAGCCTACCCAGTCTAGGGTGTTTTGGACTAAGCTTTAGGAAGCAAGAAGATGTGCAGACATGAATCAGAGTCACTGGGAGAAGGCAAGCAGTTTCTTGAGTAGGGCTACAGATGCTAGAGGCCCTGATTCCTTGGCTTTGGGTTCAGACGTAAAGGCCTCGACTTTGATTTTTTGTCACTCAGAAGGACTCTATTTTTTTTTTCTGGAATTTGTAAAGCACGTTAATATAGCTACTAAAGGTCCAACTCAGAGTCCAGTTTGCCTGGCCCTCTTAGAGGACTCCTTTATAAACAGGCAATGACTTACTCTGAAATGTCTTAAACAGACAATGACTTACTCTGAAATGTCTATACGGGAAAAAACAATCAAAGCACTTAACAGCATTTATTAAACATGCATCAAATTCTCAAAACAACGTCAGCCAATATATTTCCCACCACCTAACACATGCATCCAATAAATATTTGCTGAGTGTGTGAGTAAATGAGAGCCTCAGCTTCTGCTTAAGTGTGCTTTTCTCCTTGAAAGGGGGGGAAAACCCTCTATGTATAGGTAAAACAAACCTGTCTTCTAAGACATCAATTAGGATGGTAGATGTGAACATTCCAGTTACAAGAAAAACATTTCATTTTGTAAATGGGCCCAATGATATTCTGGTTTACACATCATTCTCATGAGTATGGTTGTTAAGTATCTAAATTCTGCAGCCTGATGAATTCTGATTGGGTACCCAAATGTTTCCCAACCTGCAAAGGCAAATAGTGATTTGGGGTTTATTCCAAGTAGTATTGCTTTGAGGAGTTGTCCATAGAATCCCTATGGAAGGTGGCCATGTACACTTCCCATAGGCAGCACGCTTCTCTTTCCCACCAGTAGGTATTTTGCTGATGCCTCTGTTCATGACTTCCCACCTTCCTGCCATGGCCATGGAGCTGCTACTCCCTTAAGTTTTGCCTTCTTCCTAGACCGAGCTTAAGGACATGGCCCAACAGCAGTAGAGAAAACCTAGTGGGTGTGTGCATCAGAAAAGTCTCTCTTGGCCATTATTAAAACTAGATGAAAGGTTCCTAGGGTCGTCTATTCTCTTAATAATTTTTCCAATCTATAACTATTTATGGAATATATGTTTGACGTACTAGGAATGCAAAGATGAATGGGAAACAGCCTTGGGCCTGGAACAGAGATGAAAGCTTTGTTCCACCCAAGTGTTTTATACCCTACTCCCTGTAGTTTAATAGTGTCAGAAAGGCCTGTTCATCATCTGTTCATCCTTCATTTAACAGCTGCAAGAATTAATTATGGGATAATACTCAAAGCTATCATATTCTGTCCTCCTTAACAGGCTTCATATTAAAGACAGTTGTTATCAAAAAGTCTTCCTTAGGGGTGCCTAGGTAGCTCAGTCAATTAAACACCTAACTCTTGGGAAGCCCAGGTGGCTCAGTGGTTTAGCACCGCCTTCGGCCCAGGGTGTGATCCTGGAGACTCAGGATCGAGTCCCACGTCAGGCTCCCTGCATGGAGCCTGCTTCTCCCTCTGCCTGTGTCTCTGCCTCTCTCTCTCTCTCTGTCTCCCATGAATAAATAAATAAAATCTTTAAAAAAAAAAAAAAAACACCTCTTGATTTTCGCTCAGATGCATGATCTCAAGTCATGAGATCCAGCTCCGTATCGGGCTCTGTGCTGAGCATGGAGCTGGAGCCTGCTTAAGATTCTACCTCTCCTTCTGCATCCCTCCCCTGCCACTGCTTGTACGTGTTCCCTCTCTAAAAGAAAAAGAAAAAGAAAAAGAAAAAGAAAAAGAAAAAGAAAAAGAAAAAGAAAAAGAAAAAGAAAAAAAGTCATCTTTAAAGTTGTTCTTTGAGTAAGGTGACCATATACTTTACTGTTTAAAAGGAGATATTTTGAGAGTGGGATTGCTATTAACAACAGTTCTGGAATAATAGATGTATCTATGTCTGTCCCAGGCAAACCAATAGGGATGGTCCTCTATGCTTAGTGACATGTAAGAAAATTTTAAAAAGATGATTCTTGAAACCTCCTATCCTGATTTAAATACATATAATCTATTTCTTATATGAAAAGTATTTTGTGAGAGATCAGACCACAACTATCTCATAAGGAATTTGCTGCTTCTGGGCTATAACCCCACAGGTCAAATTACAGCTGTTCCCCCTACCCTATGCACACTGATATGTGGAACATACTACTTAACATATCAGAAAAAACAGGAATATGACAACATCTGCACTGGTGGAAGGGACATAAATTTGGTGCAGCCATGATGGAGAACAGTACTGAGGTTCCACAAAAAATTAAAAGTAGAACTATCATATGATCCAACAATTCTACTTCTGGATAGTTATATGACGGAAATGAAAAGGTATCTGTGCTGCCACATTTACTGCAGCATTATTTACAACAGCCAAGATATGAAAACAACCTAAGTGCCCACCAATGGATGAATGGATAATGAAAATGTGTGTATACACACACACACACACACACACACACACACACACACACAGAGGAACACTATTCAGTCGTTAACAAGAAGGAAATCCTGCCATTTGCAATAAAATGGATGGACTTTAAAGGCATTACGCTAAGTGAAAAAAGTCAAGACAGAGAAAGACAAATACTGTACAATCTCACTTATGTGTAGAATCTAAAAAACAAAACAAAACAAAGAACTCATAGGACCAGAGAATAGACTAGTGGTTGCCGGAAACAAGAGGTGCTGGGTAAGAGATATAAGTGAAGGAGGTAAAAGGGTACAAATTTCCAGTTATAAAATAAATAAGTCATGCAGATAATGCACAGCATGGTGACTACAGCTAATTTGAAAGTTGGCAAGAAAGTCAACTTAGAAAGGTCTTAGAGGAGTCTCCTCACAAGAAAATTTTTTAAATTTCTCATTATGTGTTGGTAATAGATGTTAACCAGATTTAATGTGATCATTTCCCAATATATATACATATTAAATCATTATGTGAAACTAACATAATACCGTATGTCCAGTATATCTCAATTCTAATATATAAATGTGTATGACAACAATGTCTACCCATGTTTATCATGAGCCAGACACTGTAATAAGATCTAGGTCATTCCATCTACCAAACCCTACTGACATCTCATGTTTTACAAATGAAGAAATGGAGCTCTACAGAACTTAAAACCCATCTAGTAAGGGGTTAGAGCAAGCTTGAAACCAAGGCTGTCTCCTACAGAGCCCACCTACTTAAACATCACCACCACATGTCTCCTAGAAGATATCACTGAGAGGTAACAGTTAAACTGAACCAAGATGGATAGGTGATAATGATAATGATCCCAGGTACCCATTATTGAGACTCTGCTAATCCTTATACATAAATGACTTCATTTCACTTTCTTTCTTTTTTTTATAGATTTTATCTATTATTTATTTGAGAGAGAGAGAGCACGCACACATGATTGAGAGGAGGGGCAGAAGGAGAGAATCTCAAGCAGATTCCACACTAAATATAGAGCCTGACACAGGGCTCTATCTCACGATCCTGAGATCATTACCTGAGTCGAAATCAAGAGTTGGACACTCAACCAAATGAGCCACCTAGGCTTCCCTTCATTTCACTTTCCTAGCTACCCTAGGAAGCAAGAATTACTATACCCACTTCACAGAGAAACTGAGGATTCTAGAGTTTAGGTTACTTGCCTTAGCCCACACAGCAAGCATGGAGCAGGCTCATGATGTGAATTTAACACCAAATCCAGAGTGATCTCCCCTGGGTTAGAAGGTATTCTGTGAAGGAAAGAACATGGATGAAGGCAGGAGAGAGAGTGGACACGTAACAGAAAACAAGCAGAAAGTGGGGTATGGTATGGGAAAGACAGGTAGGTCAAGCACAAGGGCCATGTGAGTTTCACCTGAATCCACTGAACAGGGAAGAGCAGTAAGGAATTCTGAGCAAGAGGAAAGTCATCAAGGGATCTAGATTTTCTCATGTTTATGATGCTCGTGTGTAGGTTATTTATAAAGAAAATATATATTTATGTGAAGTTGTTTTTCAGTGCTACATCTAGCACCTGAAGACTGGGAACAGTTTGAGTTTTGCATATCAAATACTTTCAGCACTGTTATTTTTCCCCTGTTATCCACATCCCATCTGCTTCTTTCTCCCCATACTGAAGTGACTGGTATATTCACTCAAAAGCCTGAAGACTAAAAAATATTCTAATACTTGGCCCACATTTAATTTGAGAGAACATACTCAACAAATCCCTTAGCTTGTTCCATGTTGAATGAAAGTCAAAAAATATATATAATTGAGGTAGCTTGTTTACTCATCTGGTTTTCATCCTAAGGTAGATCAAGCAATATATATTTTTTTAAACTTTCTCAATTCATTTCCTGACTTTTTTGTAAGTAACCTAGAAAACTCAAGTGGAGCCTTAGTACTATTTATGAACATCTGTTAAACACTGCCAACTCCTGTAACAACTACCTTGGGGAATAGCGTAGCATCTTAAAAGCATAATTCCTTAGGAAATATTTATTCTGTTGCAATATAAAAAAAGAACGGTTTTCATTTTCTTTCAAAATTATACAACTTTTGATTTCACATATACCACCAACTCCCTAGAAATTATCAATCAACAGCATAGAAGTAATATATTCATTATCACATCATCTGACGAGCTGTAAACTAAATATAGTTTAACACTCGGATGTTATTGTAAAATCACTGAGCATTTTTATTTTTTATCTGCTGTTGATGTTTTTAATAACTGTTATTATACTCCTTTTATTATATATCAGAACAGG
Source organism: Canis lupus dingo (assembly GCF_003254725.2). Taxonomy (NCBI): domain Eukaryota; kingdom Metazoa; phylum Chordata; class Mammalia; order Carnivora; family Canidae; genus Canis; species Canis lupus. Next base: position 24,179,165 of record NC_064262.1, on the reverse strand, counting down.
TGCTTAGTTTGGACCCAAAAAGAAAGAAGGAAGGAAGGAAGGGAGGGAAGGAAGGACGGAAGGGGGGGGAGGGAGGGAGGGAAATTGTTGAGTGCTTCATTTGTATAAAGCATGTGCTGCATTTGCATGCTTTTTATCTGAGTCATTCCTTGAAGTATGTGTTCTTATCCTCAAGTTTATAGTCAACTAAGTTATGGCTGAAGTAATCAAAACAGAGCTGGGGAAAGAGGTCTGTCTGTTCTGAGTGTACAGTCCATGCTCAGTCTAAGCCAGAAAGCAAAGGGACAATTTTCCTCCAAATTTTAAATGCTACAGAGAATGCTACATAATCACCAAATCCACTTTGTCCTCCTCCTAAGTGTGCCTTGAGACTCTACCTCCCAGTCTCTCTTGCCATTCACTGTGATCACCTAAGAAACTTCAGCCAATAGAATATGAACTGATGCAATGTGGTCCATCCAAAATCCCTACATGTGATCCATCATGCTCTTTCTACCTGTTAAGTGGCTGGAATGATCCACAACTGTCAGCTCATGTTTGGAAACCACGTGTTGAAGAGAGCAGAGTGAAATGACAGAAGTTAAGCACTTAAAGGCAGACCAAGAACACCACGTTGAACTTCGACATAATTAAGAAATACCTCTCTATTCTATTAAGCTACTGGGAATTTGGCAGTTTATTGGTTATAGGAGCTAGCATTATCTAACATGCCAAAACAGAAAAAAACAATCAAAATAAGTCACAATAAGAAATAACACAGCCAATCTGGGAATTACCATACAACCATTAAAACATGTTTTTTGAAAAAAAAAAAAAAAAACACAAAACTTAAATTTGGGTAATGTTCATGTTATAAAATCTTTAAAGGAGAATTACAAAACTATATACACTGTTATTTTCCCAAATTTAAAAACACTGTCTCTCAATTATGTTTATGTACATATGTACATAGGAATTAATGTTGCTGGCTGAATGAATGAATCCATAAGAAAAATGTTAACATTAAGGCAGGTTCCCTCAGATAATAGGTTTTGAGGTGGTTTTTACTTCTTTGTACTTTTTTTTATCAAAGTCATTGAGCACGTTATTTTCATAATCAGGAGATTTGTCTGTTTACATATAAGATCTCATTAAAAAAGGCGACTACATCCAGACAGACAGATAATACAGAGCTAGTTCCTATGCCCATTTAGCCCATGCAAAATTGTTCTACATTTACAACTCTATAAGCCACCCTCTGGACATTCAGAACTACCAAGCTATATACTGGGTGAGTCAAAGACCCCAGTGAACAATAATTCACAGGAAAATCCTGGAAAAAGAGACCACGTAGCAACATAACTTCTTTGTTCATTCACAATGAAGTAGCTCTAAAAGACAGTTATTAAATAACTCCATTAATGACAGACTGGGAAAAGAAAAAGTGAAATTATGTCAGTTACCGTGGATACATAATCATGGGCATGTGGAGATCTAATGCTATTCAGAACTAGTCCCTAAAGGAAAACATTTCCCTCTGGTTTAAATGAAGATTACATGAGATCATGCTTACTGAAATGCTTAACATGATGCCAGGCACATGGCAAGGGGCCAAAGGTTAAATGTTATCACTATTATTTTTATTGGTTAAAATGTGAGAATAATTAATCTTTGTTTTACTATACTGCCAAAACTCAAGTTGAGGCAATGACTTTCAAAGTACTGTTCTCATTTATTTTTAAGGAAAATGACATATGCACTTCCATAAAGCCTGCCTGTCCACAACCTGTCTTCTCTTGCCTTGCAATCTATTGGTCTCCTGCTGTTTCTACCCAGTGAACACCACAGGACAATTAGGGAAAAGATGTTCTAGCACAGAGAAATTCTTAGGAAATGACCAGAGAAGCCCATTTATATTTGCTCAGAAAAAAGGGCAAGGACCATTTTTTAAAATGGGGGATTTCTTTGGAAAAATATGTACAATAGGAAATAATACTAAAAGCTACAAACTGTTGAATGGTTTCCTTTTCATAAAGACAGGTAAGGAAAGCCTTTAATGTCAATTAAGGTGTTTCTTTAAGGATCATTTATAAGTAAACATGATCACGAGCAAGTGAAAATTTTCTGAGTAACGATAATATTTATTGAGCATTTACTAGGTCTCAGGACCTATGCTAAGCACTTTTTTGTCTGGATGAGTTAGAGTTTTTAGCAGAAATCAACAAAAAATAACTCTAGCTGAAATATGCATGAAGTAAATTGCAGAAAAGATATTGGGGAGGTATAACAAGGAGGTGGAAGAATCAGTCTCAGAAAATAGGAAGGCATCAAAGGAGTCTAGCAGGAGGCAGGAACACAGTCAAATCTCACCACAGGAAATCACCTATCTTGTGAGGACACCATCATTATTCCTAGGAAGCAGACACTGCTTCAACCTCTGAAGGACCACACTTGCCAAGATTCTTTCTTCTTTGCATTCCTGATTCCACACTTAAAATAATGAACAGCTGATATGAAGGTAAAATAAAGATTTACTATGCAGAAATCAATGTTATTTTCATCTGCCCTTAAAAGACAATCATGATCATCATCTCAACAAAAAGGACGTGAGATCTTTTTGCAAGATCCTAACCACATAATGTGATATGACAAAACCACAAATCAAGGTTTGCCATAACATTTAATTGCCTGTAGGATTAATAGTACATGTCAATCAGTAGTCAATGGATAGAATGGATAGTCAGTTTTCTTTTTACGTAAAATACAATTCCTTAATGCTGTAAGTAATTCACCAGGCTTTAGGATGTGATTATATAAAACTCAGAGAATAAGTTATCATATTGACAAATGGAAACATGTTGTAGCTGAAAGCAATTCAAAGCTAGCCAAGTTCAATAAAAGCTCCTTATCTCCATTTTAGGATGCATGTCATTAGCTCAGAGAAGATTAATTTTTTCATTCATATTTCAATTTCTTTCCTGGCAAAAAAATAAAACTATGAGTTTCTGAATTACAATCTTCTTGCTTAATCAAATGTTGAGAGTCTCATATCAACATGATTGGAATAATTAATAAATTAAACATATTCCTAAAACTAAACAGTAATGGTGCTAGATAAGTTTCAACTATACTTATACACAATTACACCATTAAGACCGGCCTTTGAGTTACATGAGAGATACATTCTTTCATTCATCTTTAAAGAGAAGTGAAAGGCAATGTAGAAATTTGTTATGCATACAGTAGGTATTCTGTAATTATCTATTGATTGTATACATTAAATTGAATCCATTGAGGAGGAAAGCATAATTAATAAACCTTCTAAGAAAATTGTATGCTGGGGACACAATGCCCTCCTTAAAGCATGATTACAAAAGGTAGTTCATACAAACTGCTGCAGAAAGAAATATAATAATCCACGTATTAAAAACTTAATTCACCAAACCAGATTTACTGTCTCAATCAGACATAAGTCTATTTTCTATGCAAGAAAATGAGGTCCTCACTCAGTATCTTATCGTTATGAACTGTGTTTCACAAAAAGGTTTGCATTACCCATTTCAAACAAATGTTCAAATGAACAAGTTTTCCATAACTATATGGCAAAACGTTCTATTGCCCAAAGAGATACAACAAAATGAATCATTAAGAAAATATCTGCAGATTACACAGTTTCTATAAATTGTGCCTTAGAACCTGCCACATCTAGTTTTAATTCAATCTTCTAATTTTATTAATATGCATTTTCCATCTTCAACATGCTGACTCACACATAAAAATCTCCTAAGAATATCATCATTAAGTTAGCAAAGAGGAAAAATGCCTGGGGAGGAGAGTAAATCTAATCTGGCCGAGCAGAAATCCTATCTTTGTCGTTTATTAGCTGTACAACTTTAGCAAGTTTTTAACTTTACCCCTACCTGCTTCCTTGCTTAGCAAAATAACAATACTACACTAACAATGGCAACATTTAGGGAAGGAAGGGAAGATGATGTCTTAGGAGGAGGTTCCCAGGCTTAGGCTGTCCCATGAATACAACTAGATAATTATTTTCTCAACCTAACTATGCCAAGAATCTATCTGAAGACTGGCAAAACAAACTCCACAACTGAGGGTAAAAGGGAAGCCACGTTGAGGAGGGTGGGAAGTGCAGAGAGACACTACCTGGGAGAGAAACAGACTGTGACTGCTGTGGTAGAGGGGAAGCCACAGTTGTAGAGACGAGAAACAGACTAGCACACAGGAAAACACACGGGGAAGGCGAATCCCTAGGGCAATTACCTTGGAGGGTGAGAGAGCCCAAATTTCATGGATGTTTGCAGCCAGTGGGACTTAAAGCCTAGAATTTTAAAGGTCAACATGCTTGGCTCTCAGAGAGCTCAGAAGACACTGAGACTTCTCTTGGAGAAAAGGCAGAGCAATAGCCGACAGACATATAGCATGGAAACAGCAATCTGAAGAGCACCTAGAATACACTGTAGAGGGATTAATTTCTCATCTTGGAGCATGGCCCAGAGGAGCAGTATTTGTGGAGGGACCCCTCCAGGGACAGGTGAGCTGGCGGGCACCATCTCCTTAACGTCACCCTCAGCAAATGCACAGGGCCATCTGTGGGAACGAGCACAGTGCAGATATTCACTACCAAACTTGCTTGCACCAAGCCCTGACTGCCCCCACTCCCTCCCCATCAGCCCTGCATCCTGGCAGAACTGCTCTTCCCAGTGCAGAGGGCCCCGTTCCTAAGAAGACTGGCCCGTACCCCTGCCCACAATACATCTCCCACCCCCAGGAAGTTTGCAGAGCCTTGGTTCTGGTGGCAGCAGCAACAGGTATCATTTCACAAACAAACCACAGTACACCTACTTAAAACTCACCACATTCAGGCCAAGGACCAAACACTACCTTCAACAGGCAAAAAGAGCCTCTGCAGACAAGGGGACTGGAAGATAAAGCAGCCAGACCAAAACAGAGGAGCACATACAGCACACACTGGAGACACTCTCAGAAGCTCCAGACCCTCAGGAACAGGGTATACCACATGGCAAAGCATTACAGGAGCTGATCTTCATAAGGCTATTACCCTCAAGAATAGGCAATATAGCTGACTTTCCCTACACAGTAAAAGAGGCACAGAGACTTAGAGGAAATGGGAAGACAGGAAAATGTATCCCAAAAGAAAGAACAAAACAAAGCCATAGCCAGAGATCTAAGCAAAACAGAGATAAGTAACAGACCTAATAAAGAATTTAAAGTACTCATCACAAGTACACTCACTCAACTTGAGAAAAGAGTGGAAGACATAAGTAAGTTCCTTAACTCATGAGAAACACACTTGATGGCATGAACAGAGTATGGAAGAAGTAAAGGAACAAATCAGTGACTTAAAAAACAGAGTAATGGAAAGTAATCAAGCTGAACAGAAGAGAGAAAAAAGAAATATGCAAAACAAGAATAGACTTAGGCAACTCAGTGACACCATTAAACATAATAACATTTGTATTATAGGAGTCCCAGAAGAGAGAGAAAATGGGGCAGAAAATGCATCTGAATAATAGCTGAAAACCTCCCTAATCTAAAAACTTCCACAGAAAACTCTCATTAAAATCTACAAAAGTGGATCCACACCAGGACACACTGTAATTCAATAGGCAAAATATATTGATTTAAAAAGAATGAAGTCACATCTACCATGCATGTATCTTTTCCAACTACAATCCTATGAAACTAGAAGTCAACCACAAGAAAAAATCTGGAAAGACCACAAATGTATGGAGGTTAAATAACATGCTACAAAAAAACAAAACAAAACAAACAACAACAACAAAAAAACATGCTATTAAACAATGAATGGGTCAACCAAGAAATAAAGAAAAAATTTTAAAGTACATGGTAACAAATGAAAATGAAAACACAATGGTCCAAAACCTTTAGGATGCAGCAAAAGCAGTTCTAAGAAAGAAGCTTTTAGCAATACAGGCCTACCTCAAGAGGCAAGGAAAATCTCAAATAAACAACCTAACCTTATACCTTAAAGGAGCTAGAAAAAGAACAACAAACAAAACCCAAAACCAGCAGAAGGAGGTAAATGATAATGATTAGAAAAGAAATAAATGATATAGAAACTAAAAAAAATGATAGATCAAAGAAACCAGGAGCTAGTTCTTTGAAAAGATAAATAAAACTGATAAATCTATAGTTAGATTCATCAAAAATGCTAAAAGAGAAAGAACTCAAAACCACAAACAAAAAAGGAAAAATAACAAAAAATACCACAGAAATACAAATTATAAAGAAATATTATGAAAAATTACATGCCAACAAATTGGACAACCTCGAAGAAAGGGATAAACTTCAAGAAACATATAACCTACCAAAAATGAAACAGGAAGAAATAGAAAATTTGAACAGACTGATAACCAGCAAAGTAACTGAATGAATAATGAAAGAACCTCATCAAACAAAAGTCCAGAATCAGATGGCTCTATAGGCAAATTCTACCAAACAGTTAAGGAAAGTTAATACTTATTCTTCTAAACTATTCTAAAAAATAGAAAAGAAAAGAAAATGTCAAAATTCATTCTATGAAGCCAGCATTGTCTTGATACCAAAATCAGATAAAGATTCCACCACAAAAGAGAACGACAGGACATATCCCTGATGAACATACATGCAAAAATACTTAATAAAACAACAGCAAACAGAATGCAACAATACATTTAAAAAAAAAATCAGTCACCACCATCAAGTGGGATTTATTCTTCCAAAGGTAGTTCAATATTCGTAACTGAATCAACATGATACATCACATCAACAACAGAAAGGATAAGAAAAATATGATCATTTTAATAGATGCAGGAAAAGCATTTGACCAAGTAAAACATCCATGCATAATAAAAACGTCAACAAAGTTGGTTTAGAGGAAACATATTCAACATAACAAAGGCCATATATAAAAAATACACAGATATCATCATCATCATCAATATGGGAACACAAGGAGATTTTCTTCTAAAGTCAGGAACAAAACAACAATGTCCACACCCACCAATGTTAGTCAATATGGTACTGGAAATCCTAGCAACAACAATCAGACAACAAAAAGAAATAAAAGGCATCTAGATCAGTAAGGAAGAAGTAAAACTTCCACTATTTGCAGATGACATGATACCATATATAGAAAACCTGAAACACTCCACAAAAAAACTGCTAGAACTGACACAAGAACTCAGTGAAATTGCAGGACACAATATCAATGTAGAGAAAGCTGTTGCATTTCAAATACCAATAATGAAGTAGCAGAAAGATAAATTAAGAAAACAATCCCATTTACCAGTTGTACCAATAAGATACCTAGGAATAAACCTAACCAAATAAGTGAAAGATCTATGCTCTGAAAACTATAAAACACTGATGAAAGAAATTGAAGACAACACAAAGAAACGGAAAGATATTCTATACTCATAGATTAGAAGAATATTGTTAAAGTATCTATACTCCCCAAAGCAAACTACACAGATAATGCAATCGCTATCAAAATACCAACAACATTCTTCACAGAACTAGAACAAACAATTCTAAGATCTATATGGAACCACAAAAGACCCCAAATAGCCAAAGTAATCTTAAAAAAAAGAAAACAAAATTGGAGGCATCACAATTCCAGACTTCAAGTTATATTACAAAACTGTAGTGATCAAAATAGTATAGAACTAGCACAAAAACAGATACATAGGTCAATAGAACTGAAAACTCAGAAATTAACCCATAGCTAGATGGTTAATCTTTGAAAAAAAAGGAAAGAACATCCAATAGAAAAAACAGTCTCTTCAATGAATGGTGTTGGGAAAACTGGACAGAAAGATGCAAAAGAATGAAACTGGACTACTTTCTTACACCTTAGATGAAAATAAATCTAAAATGGGTTAAAAAAACGTAAATGTGAGACAATGTGAGATAAAAATCCTAGGAGAGAACATAGGCAGTAACTTCTTTGACAATGTCCATAGCAAGTTCTAGATAGGTCTTCTGAGGCAAGGGAAACAAAAGCAAAAATAAACCATTGGAACTACATCAAAATATAAAGCTTCTGCACAGTGAAGAAAACAATCAAAAAACTAAAACACAACCTATGGAATGGGAGAAGATATTTGCGAATGACATATCTGATAAAGGGTTAGTATACAAAATATATAAAGAAACTAAGTCAATACCAGAACACAAATAATCCAATTAAAAAATGGGCAGAGGGATCTCTGAGTGGCTCTGCGGTTTGGCACCTGCCTTCGGCCCAGGGTGTGATCCTGGAGTCCTGGGATCGAGTCCCACGTCAGGCTTCCTGAATGAAGCCTGCTTCTCCCTCAGCCTATGTCTCTGCCTCTCTCTCTCTCTCTATCTCTCTCTCTCTCTCTCTGTATCTCTCATGAATAAATAAATAAAATCTTTTAAAAAAATGGGTAGATACGGATACACATTTTTCCAAAGAAGACATACAGATCACCAAAGGATAGTCAAGAGACACATGACAACATGTTCATCATCATTTAGTATCAAGGAAATGCAAATCAAAACCACAATGAGATACCACCTCACACTTGTCAAAATGGCTAAAATCGGGCAGCCCAGGTGGCTCAGCGGTTTAGCACCAGCTTCAGCCCAAGGCATGATCCTGGAGACCTGGGATCAAGTCCCATGTCGGGCTCCCTGCATGGAGCCTGCTTCTCCCTCTGCCTGTGTCTCTGCCTCTCTCTCTGTTTCTCTCATGGATAAATAAATAAGATCTTTAAAAAAAATGGCTAAAATCAACACAAGAAACAGCAGGTGTTGGTGAGGATATGGAGAAAAAGGATCCACTGTGCACAGAGGGTGGGAATGCAAACTGGAATAGCTACTCTGGAAAACAGTATGGAGGTTCCTCAAAAAGTTAAAAATAAAACTACCATCTGGTCCAGCAGTCACAACACTGGGTATTTACCCAAAGAATACAAAAACACTAATTCAAAGGGATATGTGGACTCCTATGTTTATTGCACCAGTATTTACAATACCTAAGATATGGAAGCAGCCCAAGTATCCATCAATTGACGAATGGATAAGAAGATGCGGGGTGTGTGTGTTATTATTCAGCCATAAAAAAGAATGAAATCTTGCGATTTATAGTGACATGGATGGAGCCAGAGGGTATCACGCCAAGTGAAATAAGTTAGAGAAAGACAAATATAATCTCACTTATACATGGAATTTAAGAAACAAAACAAATGAGCAAAGGGTGAAAAAAAAAAGAGACAAATCAAGAAACAGACAGAAAAAAAAGATGATTGAGAGGAATCTCAGATGGGTAAGTAGGGGGAGATAAAAAGAGAAGGTTTGGTACAACTGAGAGTTGACAAATTCCATTTGGACCAGGAGAAATGGAGACATTCATAAACAGATGGCCAACAGGCAACCAGAAAGGTGGGTTCAGACACAAAGAAAGACCTTTGTGAGAAAATCCATACAGATATTCCTGGAAATCATAGGTATCACTAATATCAACATTTTCAAAATATTTTATACATATCACTATATTTTAAACACATCCAAATATGAATAAAGTAGAAAGGTAAATACATTTCAATCATTTACAAACTTCTCAAATTAAAAAATGAACTCTCTTAACACATGATCCAGAAAATGCTGATTATCAAGTGTCCCTGATTTGTCTATGAATTTGAATTATGACAGCAGTGAGTCCCTTGGAATCACATGCTGATAATGATGATGATAGCAATAAACTCTTAGGTAACACCTTAAGCATATTATCCTTCTCTGTAACTTTTCTCCTTTAAAATATAATTGTAGGGCAGATTTTCAGGGCAATCACAAAGATACATGTGTGATCCAGCTTTAACCTTAACCTCAAATCTATTTAGTAAAGCTTTTGCTATTGGTTCTTGTCTACCTTGCAGCAATAAGCAAATCAATGCTATGAAGTTTTGCCAAATTCTTCTTGTTTTGCTCTCTAGCCAATCTCACTGACTTTTTTTATGTTTTCTATCTACTCGTTTCATTTTTAACCAGCTAGACTTGGTACCATCTCTTCTTCCAATACTTTAAATATTCCCTCTGATCAAAACTGTCTATTATACAACAAAAGCCAGAGGAGACCTTCCTTCCTCCAAAACTCCTCACTGAGTAAGAGAAGCATTACTCATTCATTCAGGAAATGAGGGGCTTGGATTAGTTCTCTATAATCCCTAAACAGGATCAGAGAGGCACTCCCACGGCCACACTGCCTAAATGAGTATCACAGGTATGTACAGGCCAAGGTACAGGCACAGCTGGGTCAATCTAATCCTTTTATCCACTTTGATTTTCTTAAAACCACTCCTCAAGAACCAAAATGGCTTTCTGAAAAGTTTACTTTAATGTTTTAATTTTACTTTTATTTAAACTTGCTTTATAGTCTGTCTCCCTGCCTTTACTCTGGCCGCAGCATATAAATGCAACCTTGTTAATTCCTGCAGAGCAAAAATTATGTCTTACAAACATAGTATATAATGTCCCAACTACAAAGCGGTGGCTAAATAAATGCTTATAAAACAAACCATCAACTAAGAAGCCAATTAGTTCAGTAAGTCCAAATTTCCATTGAAAATCAGAACAATAAGCCCTCTTTGCTGTGCTGTGCCTAAGTGGGGAGGGGCTAATAATCAGCTGGCTTCCAGAATTCCCTTAAGGATCCTTGGACCTGGAATGTTAGTATGTCAGCACATACTGGAAATAATGGGGAAAATGAAGACCAAAGACCAACTTGAACTTTACATTTCTTTGTTCTCATTACCCATTCCCTAAACCACAGGAGTATAAAACAAAAATGATCTTTTCATGTATTGGAATACTAACCTTTACTGACTCTATTCCCACACTGCAAAGAGGAGCTCCCATTCAGGTCAAGGTTGAATTTTACCATTTTTTTTCCACCATAAAAACCAATCTTGATAGTTTTTGAAAATGAAACCAATTTCCATTTCTTAAACTATAAGTCACTCTCAATTTCTACACTTAGCATCTAAAAATTACAAATTAACTACCTTCTAGAATGTAAATTCTAAAAAGAAAGAGGGCTTGCTTATCTTCCACAGCTGTATCCACATGCCTAATACATGTGGCTGACAATCAATAAATATTTGTTGAAGGGAAGAATAAACATACTTTTCAACTGACATAACATAGAAAGGATCTGGCATATAAGCATCTGGGGGAACTCTGTAAGGGAGATAAAAGAACAATAACTAGCTGAAGCACCTCATTGCTTACTCTTAAAAGAGCATAGAAAATTGGGAAATTGAAATATGGAGCCTGCCTCTATCTTGTACTCTCAAACTTTTGCTATAGTCGCCTGGTAAGGGCAGTTAGCAGATGCTCCATTCTTTACTTCTAGTGGGAAGCAGCTGTCCTCCAAGGCTGCAAGCAAAGAATACATAGGTATATCCTTCTAGTGTCCGTATCTATGCTGCCCAATATGGTAGCCACTAGCTCCACATGTCTATCAAGCACCTGAAATGTGGCTAGTGTGAAATGAGATGGGCTGGAAATTTAAAATACAAATCTGACTCCTGAAGAGTAGGACAAAATCTGGATGCACACTATGCCATTGATAATTGTTTTTACATTAATTACATATTGAAATAATAGTTTAGATATACTGGGGTAAACAAAATATATTACTAAAATGAATTTCACCCATTTCTTTTTAGTTCTCTTTAAGTGACCTAGAAAATTGTTAAATACTTTTGTGGCTCACATTCTATTTCTATTGGACAGTGATAAACCAGACTGACAGTAAAGTAAGAGAGCCTGTAAACCACTAGAAGGAATATTCATGGAAACAAAGTAAGATCTGATTCCTATTTTTTTATATATAATTGGAAAATTAGTTAGATTTTTTACCACATACCAATGTACAGTCTCCCTTAAAGGCCCACAACAGCATTGGGAGATAACACACTAGCCTTGATTTCTAGATAAGGAAACCGAGGCACAAAAAGGAGAAGGCACTTTTACAAAGTTTTATAGAGTTGGTAAATGGAAGGGCAAAACCCTGACCCAAAGTCAGCCTGGCTTCCAAATGCATGCCCTTCCCCTTCCTTTCCTCCAGTTACTCAGAAAGAACTTTCTACGTGTTCTAAAGGCTTCAACGAGGATGCCAACCATCTTTCCCACCTTACCTAGCTGTGGACTTCTGTTTGACACTCTATACCCTTTACCCTTATTTCCCCCAGCCACTAAACCCACAGATCAAGAGAACTATGTGAAATGATGGTGGAAAAATTCGGAAAAATTACCAGAGTGACATCCATCCCATACACTGGTATCTCATGAAAAAGAATCACATTTTCCTAATTGGGCTTTTTTGCCTTTGCAATTCAAAAGCTCTCCATCGTACCTGTTGCCATTAGTATAACCTGCTACAAAGAAATTTACCTACGAGTTCACTCCTACCTGTGAAGTCACTAATTTGGGCATGTGTTATTTCACCTGTTGTGAATTAGCTTACTTAGTTTCTTAGCAGCCTCCAGAGCTTCATTTGCAGTATCTGCTACAAAGAATCTTTGAACTTTGACTCCATTGTCAGACATCAGTTTCTTGCTCTGGTATTCCTGCAGGTTCAGCCATCTTCGGGGGGTTAACTGAACTGCCTAGAGAAATTGAGAGAGACAGGTAAGGATACTTAAAAATAACAAGAAAAATAACAGTCCATATATGTAGCCAGTCTTACACTCTCAAATAATGATTAGCAACACAGGTATTTTTAAAAGGAGTAAAAGACTATATAAGTTCTTCAAGCTTAATTCTACACACCCAACAAATGAATGCAGGTTTAAAGAAATAGTAAGAACTGAACAGGGTATATTATCTAGTTAACAGGAATGCACCAATGTTAACTTCTTAGTTTTGACATTGAACTGAAACTATATAAGGTGTCAACATGAGGGCAAGAGGAGGAAGGGCACACGAGACTGTTGCACTTCTTTTGCAGTTCTCTGTGAATCTAAATATTTAAGAATAAAAAGTTATTTTTAAAGATGTTAAGAACTTTATTATATAGGATATGTCTCCCCCTATCCCCGCCCCAAATAAAGTTCATAGCACTATTTTAGTAAGTGTGTGCACATCGCTAATCATCACTGGGTATCTCAGAACATTTTTTAACCTTTTGAAGTTCAATGGGCCACAGATTAGCCCACTTCTTTACCATAGTTTTTAAGGGAATCTAGGCACAGTCATTATGTACTTAATGATATTCTCTTTCAATCACAAATTTGAGGATTGTAACCTGAAACAATCATCATTAATTAAACTATTTCCTAAAAACTATACGTTCTGTATTAAAGTAACTTTCCTTAAGCATTATGTAGAAGTGGTTTTCCAATATGTACTATCAGTTTTTAATCTGTGCTGAAAAAAGTAATCAAAGAGCAGAACATGAACAAATAAACTGTTCTCATTTTATCCAGTAAGACCAACAGCATTCCCAATCAAATCTCTACAATCCATTTTTAAAAGGAAAAAAAAAAGAAAAAAATGAATATACCAAGTTTAAGCTCATTTCCAATCATGAGTCATGATGCAAAAAACCACTACTTACAGTAGGTAAGATAACAATGCCCTGAATGCACAAACCAAAAAATCAATCATGCAACTGATCACAAGATTGGTAGAGGAAAATCATCTGACACACTTCCTAGTGGCTTCTGTCCATAGCCTTGATGGATGGCCAAGAAAATATCACACAGATCATTAACAGGTCCACAGTACTTTACAACATAGAACCATTAGGTTTCAGGACCTCAAATGTGTCCTTAAAATGACCTTTTCTTCTGGAATCTCCAAGCTACAATGCATCCATGGGCTTTTTCTGGACGAGAGACATTCTAAGAAGGTTCCAGAACCTTACAATTAAACTTGATTTTACTCAAGGGCAGAGCGTATCTTCAACTTCTTTGTATCTTTAAGAAGAATGTAATGGTGTTTGGCATATGGCAGATACTCAAGAAATACAAGTTAGATGGTCAAACGAATAAACCCTGCCTTTTGTCCTTTTGTTTCTAACTACAGGTTAATTTTCATTTCCAGAAAGTGACTTTCTCTAAAAATAGAAAAGTAAAAGTACTTCAGACCTTAAAAAAAAATTTACACACACTAGTAAAAAAAATTCAAATGTCGACATAATCAAGCTTAAAGAAATCTCTTTGTTCAGCCTTCCAAATACTGGTAATGATATTTTAAATGTTGAAGTTGTCTACACTTCTTCTTCAGAAATTAATAATATTGAGACAAAATAAATTACCAGACAAGCTACGTTCACATCATACACTGTATTATTTATTAATTGTATACGATTTGTTAACCTTATTTCTGAATTTTTTTTCTTACTTCTGAATTTTTAAGTCTTGATGAAACATTTGTAAAAGGAAAAAAACACAAAATTTCACACATGACCATACTCATTGACTTAAGAGTCTTAACACATCACACAATGGACCAAGAAAAATTCAAGTTTAAGGCATTTAGTAAAAGCTCCCTAATGAAAGAAAAGATTAAATGTTAGATATATACTATATTCTGGGAACACTTTTAAAAGATAGATGGGGAAGGATCAATAGATTAAGTCTATGTTGACACATCAACTTAAAGCCATTAAAAGAAGAAGAAAAAAAGAAATACAGTTTGAAAAGAGCATGTGAGAGACTAAAAACAGTGTGGTCTGGTCAATTCCTTTTCATTAGAACGCTCACCGTATTAATTTTGGATATGTTAATGCAGTCTGCTGCAAACTAATTGCAATTGATCCACAGGCCAGCTTCATAGACATATAATACATATTGACTGTTTCTGCATTGACTCAGATGAAAGCCTGCTTAAAGTCTGTTGCTCTTAAACTGAAAACCAACACAGTAAACATAGTTCCAAGCCACTGCAGATACCCAAGCTATCACTTCACAAAGTGATCATCTTACAGAATGATTGCCTACCTTTGTCAAACCTAAACTCAGAAGAGCAGGGTCCTTGACCAGGTCTAAAGCTCCAACTCAACTGCATTTACTAAGAATCTGTGGAACATCCACAGAGGAAAAAAGTGAAGCCTACCTCTGCATTTTCAGGGGGAAGAAAAAAAAAGAAGAAAAATTTACTAAGTAAGTGGATGGTGTAATGTATGCTGGAAATATTATCAACTGCTGAATAATAAAAACAATAATAAGAATAGTTTCCCCTCCTATCATGGCATATTGGCCATGTGCTAGGCATGATAATAAGCATTCATACTATCTAATTGTGAAAAGTGAAGTATTCTTTTTCTCCACAGCTGTCACTAATGCAAACCAACATATACTGCTGATCCTCCTCCTTCCAGGTACTTACTTGCCTTAGATGAAGTTAGGGGTGGCTGTGTAACTAGTTCTGATCAATAACTCATGAATATATATGATGTGTAACTCATCTGGACCAACATTTGATTGTCAACCATTTTCCCCCTAAGTTCTCTCTCTCTTGACATGGGGAATGGAATATTTACCTCGGTACTTATCTACCAGCCAGGGGTCAGTGAAGACAGACACATGAATGTGTAATGAATGTGTAATGAAAAACACTCACAATGAATGTGTAATGAAAAACAAACCTTTGTGGATTTCCTGCCACTGAAATTCTGGAGAATACTTGTTACTGTGGCAGAACGTAGCCTATCTATAGCATCCTAAGAAAACCATCTTACAAATCAGGAAATTCAGGCTGACAGTTAAGTCAATAGCCAAAGATTACAGACAGCTGTCAAGCAGCAAAACTTCTCTAATCCACAATATGGACCCACTGAGTAATACTGTTGGTTCCCTGTGTTTATATTCTGGTCCCACATTCCCAGGGGCCCCTTGATGATAAAAACTGAGACTGGGATAAGTGAGATTGTGTTCTTCTCTTCAAAAGGCCAAGTCTGCCAGGAATGGAATTCTCACAAAACACTGTCATAGTGCTTGTTAGGAAAAATGTAACTGCTTCAGGCTTTGGGAGGGAGGTTGGGAGGAGAACTATGAGTAGAGGCTCTCATAACACACTAGAATGACAGAAGTATTTGAATTCGTATGCAGAGCTACCTGTTAAAATTTTAGACAAATATCTTCCTGGGGAATCCATGTACTCCAGAATATAAACAATTGAAAGGGGTTTAAGGACCACTTGACCCAGTACCTTTCAATTGTTTCTACCAATTATTTGCCTGTTTGCCTTCCAGTCAGTCCCCAAGCTCTTTGCCAACTAGCTTCTTCCTAAATCTGAGACCCCACTCAGAGACTGGAGAGTGAGAAGAAGACCTCAGACTTTGTCTTCAACTTTCTGAGTCGGTCATCAACTCCAGCAGTACTGCCACTCTTATGACGTTTCAGATCCCCCAAGAAAGCCCTTCCTAATTTCAGCTCCCACCATCTGTCCCACCATGACTCCTGCACCCATTGGCTGGCCCCAGACACTGATAACACCATCTCCTTCCACCCCTCAGGCTCAGAGGATTCCGCTATTGCCAATCTCTAGGTTGCCTTCCCAGCCCCTCTTTGCTTGCCAAGGGTTCTAGAAACTTTGTCAGTAATTGTCTCCCCCTGTTAAATCTACTAAACAACCCAGTGCTCCACATGGCCCCTTCAAGGTAGGGGAGTAGAAAGGCAATGGCAGTGGCCCACTCACGAAGGTGACTCTGGGACCCTACTCAGGCAATCATGTTTCATATACTGGAGTTCCAAAGTATGGAAGGGTTAGCGGAATCCAACCTCTTCATTTTACAGTCAGGAAACTTGAGACCTAAAGACAGGAAGCAACCTGCCTAGGGATCCTCTAGTGAGCCAGAGGCAGGAAGATGACTAGACTAACCCCGATTTTCTGTCCTCCTTTCATACAGATTTTGGCAAAGGGACCATATTAGGAATAGCATCATGTTTTCAAAACAGCTGGGGTGGGTGGGCACCTGGGGTTAGTTCCATCTGGACTTTCCTGTTAACCTTCCCATGGCTCCCTTCTCTTCCATGTTTCTTTGCCAGAGCAAGCTTGGAAGGGAAGTGGAAAACACAACTTAAAAGAAGAGCATAGCATAAAGATTTAAGGGCCTGTGGGAACAAGGGAACAGAGGCAGAAGAAAAAGAATGAAAAATGAGGGGAAAGACAAAGAGAACCAAGAGATAAAAAGACAATGACTAATCAGGCAAAAATTCACAAGAAAACTCAAAGCACAAAATTAGACAGCTATATAGAAAAAAATGACACGACCGAAAAATCTTCCTTCGCCCCATGGTTTTAAAATTAGAGGTGTAGAGACTACTGAAATAGCAACACAGGGGAAAAATAATCAATAAAGGGAGTAGAGAAAATGTCATTGAGCTGGGTACCCCCCAAAGGGAGACTCAGCGAGTCACATCTGCCCACTGGCTCTTCGCACTCCCTCTGTCTTTCTGCATGCAGCCTGATGTTCCACAGCAACACTTCACTCAGGAAGGCAGCAGAGTTGAGCCTTAGGAAGAGCTGAAAACCCACTAGTAATAAGGAAAATAGAAATTAAAACAAAAATGAAGGTTTGACGATGTCACTGGTGAAAGCATGGTGAAATGTGCTTCCCCATATTCTACTCACACAAAGACAACACCAGTACAATAACCTTCAAAACCAATTTGATGGCATTTATGAAAAGTACAACAGCTACCTCCTCTGAACTGGAAAGTTTCCTTTGGGTGCCCATCCTAGTGAAACATATACTAGGGATATATATCAGGATCTTCTGTAAAATGTTGTATATAATAAAGGGTAAAGTGGAAGGTAATCTAAATGCCTACCAAATAGGATATGGGCTGAATAAATCACAATATATCCAAACAATACGGTGCACTCGGGCAGCCCCGGTGGCGCAGCGGTTTGGCGCCGCCTGCAGCCTGGGGTGTGATCCTGGAGGCCCGGGATCGAGTCCCGCGTTGGGCTCCCTGCATGGAGCCTGCTTCTCCCTCTCCCTCTGCCTGTGTCTCTCTGTCTATAAATAAATAAAATCTTTAAAAAAAAAAAAAAATACGGTGCACTCAAAATATCTGTGGTAACACAGTAGCACCCAGTACCCTTGTGGTCCCCTACATCCTCAGTTCTTTTGCAGCTAGGGTACCAAAACTTTTAAGCAACCATAGACAATCCTCCAGGACCCTCTTCCTTGGGTGCAAGGTGCTGAAGCCATGTGTGGAGACAGTGGAGTTACAGGGTTGGAGCAGCCTGGATTACTGACTTACTGTACAGACTGCTGCCTTGGCCCTGGAACCATAAGACCCACATTTGCATGAATGAGAAATAAACCTTTGATGTGTTTACCAATGATCTTGGGAATAACTTGTAATCGCCTCATTGACTAGCCTAGACTGATAAGTATGAACATCCTAACATTGATTATTCTCCAAGGCACATAACAACCAGTTTCTTTCAATATTTAAAGTAGAATAACATTTGTATTTCTGACACACGTATCTACACACAAAGCAACATTCTCTTTCTGTTAAGAACAGATGTAGGTAGAAGTAATATATAGGGAAAAGTCCAGATGAAGTTCACCAACTTAACGCCAGTAAACTGGAGGAGAGCAGACCAGAAAGATGATAATCAAAGGGAGGTTTACCCTAATCTATAATTTTTTAAACACTTCTTATAGAAAAAATTCATTTATTATTTGTGTAATAAATGAAAATCAATCTACTTAGAGACAACACTGAGAGGAAGTAGTCAAACCTAGGCTTTAACCCAATTGCACAGCCTTGAGCATCTATTAACTTGTCTGGGAAATGAAGGGCTTGTACCCTTACTTCAATGTAGCAGAATTCTCCAAATGCGGTGTGAAATCCAGGAGTGGGGGTGGGGTGTGGGGGGACAAAGACTTGCATTCTCTGTTACACAGAACGACCACCCCTAACATAAACTCCTGCTGTGAGATAGGAAGAGGCTCTTTTTTTTTTTTTTTTTTTTTTTTTTTTTTTTTTTTTTTTTATTGGTGTTCAATTTACTAACATACAGAATAACACCCAGTGCCCGTCACCCATTCACTCCCACCCCCCGCCCTCCTCCCCTTCTACCACCCCTAGTTCGTTTCCCAGAGTTAGCAGTCTTTACGTTCTGTCTCCCTTTCTGATATTTCCCACACATTTCTTCTCCCTTCCCTTGTTTTCCCTTTCACTATTATTTATATTCCCCAAATGAATGAGAACATATAATGTTTGTCCTTCTCCGACTGACTTACTTCACTCAGCATAATACCCTCCAGTTCCATCCATGTTGAAGCAAATGGTGGGTATTTGTCATTTCTAATAGCTGAGTAATATTCCATTGTATACATAAACCACATCTTCTTTATCCATTCATCTTTCGTTGGACACCGAGGCTCCTTCCACAGTTTGGCTATCGTGGCCATTGCTGCTAGAAACATCGGGGTGCAGGTGTCCCGGCGTTTCATTGCATTTGTATCTTTGGGGTAAATCCCCAACAGTGCAATTGCTGGGTCGTAGGGCAGGTATATTTTTAACTGTTTGAGGAACCTCCACACAGTTTTCCAGAGTGGCTGCACCAGTTCACATTCCCACCAACAGTGTAGGAGGGTTCCCTTTTCTCCGCATCCTCTCCAACATTTGTTGTTTCCTGCCTTGTTAATTTTCCCCATTCTCACTGGTGTGAGGTGGTATCTCATTTCAAGCTCTCAACAGCAATGACGACAGTGGAATACAAACAAGGAATTAGCTGTAAACTCAGAGGAAAATATATTCCCCTTTCGTTGCAAGCATGGCAAGGAAGGCAGATGCTCAGTGGGCTGTGGCAGGCCAAAAGTTGGTATGTGTTTGTTATATTTTAGTTTTTGCCAATGTTGTTCTGTATGTAAATTAGCACCCATAAATCTACCTTAGTCACGTTACCTAGGAAATAGTAGGCTTCAAATAAACGTGTTGGTGCACATGAAAAGACAGATATAACTCAATGTGTCTCAATATAGGTGTCACAAAATAAAAGACCTGCTTGCTTAAAACAGGCTCTAATGAAGAAGCCACTTCACTGTCACCCTATATAAGAGGTTCAGTGGAATCCTGTTTATAGGAGGAAAATTATAATAATGGCAGCAATAATACTAATAAAAATAATAGTACTGTTTAACCCTTGATGTGATTATATCCTCTCCACCTTCAGAAAGGCAACATGCTAAAAAAAAACAAGCAAGGAAAAGCAACATTGTAATAAAAGCCTAAGCCTATGGAAAAGAAGAAAATAATGTCACAAGTGGAAGAAAGCACAGGAAACCAGGTACCAACACTTTGTTACATTTTACTATATGTTCAGGCTAAAGTGTGGGACTTTCATTTGGAGTCACCTTTGGAAATACAGCATTCTCTTCTTTCCAGAACTGGAATGATTCTGACCCTTCTCCATTTAGGTTACCCCTACTTTACATAGTGTAAGGAAATGAATTAACTAATTAATTAGTGCCCTGTGGCTGAGTTCTTATGCTCTAGCAGGTGTACAGAGAGACTATGATCACTTACAAAATGGAGGAAATTAACAGGCTCATCCTCATAGGTTGCTCTGAGGATTAAATGAATTATTACGTGGAAATCAACTAGAATAGTGCCCAATATAAGTACTCAAAAGAATGCTCTGCTATTGTTATTTAATGCAGAAACACAAAGGAGAGAAAGTATAACTTGGAGACACTGAATGCAGAAACACAAAGGAAGACAGAAAGTATAACTTGGAGACACTGAACAATCCCTAAAATAAAAATAGTAGGTGATCCCATAAATGATAAAGAAGTGCCCACAGCGTCCTGCGGTTCCTTTTAAATGCATCTGGGGAAGTATTTTTAAGCTCTAATAATGGAATCTCTATACATAAATCACTCAACAGTCAAAGAAAGAGAAAGGACAGTAATTTACAAAAGGAAGGACCAGACAAAGCTCACATTTGGTAAGCAAATTAAAATGTGCATTTTTACTAAATACATTTACTTTCCACCTCATTTGAGCCAGTGTACTCCCACCTCACAGATGAGCAAATGTGAGGGTCAGAGAGATTAAGTAACTTGTCTAAGGCTACTCAGTGGGGCAAGAAAGTCAGGATTTGAATCCAAGTCTAAAAAAACCCATGAGGTTTCTATCATTTCAAATGATTATTTATTTGTCAGTCTGTGAATCCAAATCAATAAAAAGGACTTGGAATGACCACAGACAAAAACCATACTGCCATTCCTGACCTAAAAATAGTTTTCCATGTGAAAGGAGGGAAGACAAAGCAGCAGGCAAACTGAGAACACTAAGAGGTGGGGTGGTACCTAAACAAATGCTGTAGATAGGGATGTGCGGCTTCCGGAGAGCAGGGGGCTAGAGAAGCAAAGTCAAGTTTATTGATGAAGAGGAATAAGGGCTAGGGTCTTTGTAACAGATCAAACAAGGATCAAATGAGGAGCCTAAGGCCACTTTTGTTCTTCTGGTATGGTCTCTTGCAGCACTACCCCTCTCTAAGGACCCCACAGTGAGGAGGGGGGATCATCTGTAAAGGAAAAGAAAAAAAAAACCTAACAACCTATCCTACCAGGAAAGAAAAGGAAGTTCAACTTTCAGACTATCCAGAAATTGGACCATAGCATTTATTATTAAGATTAATGCTTTGAGGGTACGCTGACAAAATCTTATATTTTTAAACCAAACTGAATCCTAGCTAATACATAGCAGTGCCATGGAGTTACAGAAACTCTACACTTAACAAGCACTACTTCATTTAATTCTCACAACAACCCTACAAGGAAGAAACTAACAGAAGTCCATTTTACAGATGGGCAAAAATAAGGCTCAGAGAAGATAAGTGTTGCTAAGACTAACAGAGATGGTTAAAGGAGGGCCATTCTTCAAATGCTGGTGTGCCTGACTCCACAGTCTACTCTTTAGTGAGACAATGATGGTGAATTCCTCCATTGCCCCCAGTCCACAAAAGTGGGTCCTGAGCAATGACTGGGGCAGGAGGAGAAACAGAAGGTGGTGTACAGATTTCGCTGCAGGAAGGTACAGAGCTGTCCTGAATATGAGGCCGGAGGGATAAATGGGAAGCTCTGAATGAGAGAAAGGTTCCTGGATGGGTTTCACTAAGTCAAAAGAATTAAGATTCTCAAAGATACCGCCTTGTTCTTTTTATCTTAGGTTCAGCAAAAAAGCAGCATGTTTTTTTTTAAGGAGCAAAGAATGTAAAACTCTTTGTAGTAAGGACAAATGCCCAAAGGAGACCTCATTCCATAACTCTGTACTGCTGCCCTGCCAGCAGCAAGAAAGGGGAGGGAAAAAAATACAACCTTGATAAACATTAGCATATTAACACAACAGCAGAAACAAATGTATAAAAGGCACTAAAAATACTGAATAGCATCGTTTCAAAAAATGCCTGCCTGTCCCCTAGTGGAGAGTGTGCCAGCATGACTATGTTGCCGAGGAAAAGTACCTTCGTTTTATATGGTGAATAGAAGTGGGCAAGGTTTATTTATAGGAAGAAAGAAAACAAATTAAGGTAGAGTAAATATATACTTGCATTTAACTTCTACTAAGGAAACTGGGAGAACCTGTATTTTGTTCGTTCATTCGAACAGTTTTCCACTGGGCACTAATAACGTGGCAGCCACTATGCTTGGCATCTAAGGTATACTGGTCAACAGCACAGACAAGGTCTTTGCTGTCAGAGAGCTCAGGTCCTGGGCAGGGGGCAGGGATGAAGGACTTGAACACAAAGGTGGAGAATGTACTGACAGAATGGGAAGTGCTCTGGAGGAAATAATATACACATGGCAAATTATGTAGGCAAAAGGCACACTGTATGACCTCAGAGGAAATGTCATCTGTGCAAAGACCTGAAGACAGAAAGGCAACAAGCATGTAAAGAGCCAAGGAGAAACCTAGCAGACATGGTCCGAGGCCCTGAGGCAGGAAAGGGTTAGTAGGGGCAGGAGCTAGGGGGAAATAGGTCAGAGATGAGGGGAGGTAAGGGAGCAGGGACCAGATCATGAAAGTGCTTGGAATCTGTAGTCCCGAGTTTAGATTTCATTCACTCAGAGTTTTAAGCAGGAGGAGTGAGATCAAGTTCACATTTTGGAAAAGTCACTCTGTTTTCTGTTTAGGCAAGAGAACCAGTTACGAGAGCTGTATTACACCAGACCAGAGTCAGCCACCTTTTTCTATAAATAGCCAAATAGAAATAGTAAAGAGTAAATAGCCAAACAGTAAATCTGCCTTTGAGGCCAGATAGTCTCTGCTGCAACCCACCTTTGTCACATAAAGCAGGCACAGATAATATTTAAAAGAATGGGCATGGCTGTGTTCCAGCATAGCTTTATTTGCAAAAACAGCTTTAGCTGGGAGGCCACAGTATGCAGACCCTCAACCAAATAACAGAGAAGGGCAGTGGAGGTAGAAACAGAGAGAAATGAAGGAATTCTGGATATAGTTTGCTAATGAAGCAAAGCTTACTCATGAATTAGACTTGGGCTTTGAAGCAAAGCTTACTCATGAATTAGACTTGGGCTTTAAGATAACAGAGGAATCTAGTATTAGATACAAACATACACATGTACACACACTTGACACAGTTCACATGAATCTAGTAAATACTATGTACCTGCTAGCTATAAAAAAGCATTTCTTTAGAAACAATCTTAACCTTGAATTTTTTACCCAAACTGGCCTTTGCATCACGCTTAATTTTTCAGAGTCCCATACATCATTCCACCACACCAGAGCTTCTGGGTCTTTGATCTTATAACAATCTTCCATTATTTACTATTAATCCCAGTGGGCAAAATGCATCCCATTCTGCAGCTTCTTCCCAAGATAAAACACAGGGCCTCTCTTGATTAAAGAAACACCATGTAGGAGGAAAGGAAAGGAAAAAGGAAAAAGGAAAGGAAAGGAAAAAGGAAAGGAGAGGAAAGAAGAGGAAAGGAAAGGAAAGGAAAGGAAAGGAAAGGAAAGGAAAGGAAAGGAAAGGAAAAAGGAAAAGGAAAAGGAAAAGGAAAAGGAAAAGGAAGAAAAAGAAAGAAAGAAAAGAAAAGAAAAGAAAAGAAAAGAAAAAAGAAAAGAAAAGAAAGAAAAGAAAAGAAAAGAAAGAAAGAAAAGAAAAGAAAAGAAAAGAAAAGAAAGAAAGAA
The DNA here is from genome assembly GCF_003254725.2 of Canis lupus dingo. NCBI lineage: Eukaryota > Metazoa > Chordata > Mammalia > Carnivora > Canidae > Canis > Canis lupus. Next base: position 24,154,980 of record NC_064262.1, on the reverse strand, counting down.
AAGGAAAGGGAAGGAAGGGAAGGGAAGGGAAGGGAAGGGAAGGGGAAGGGAAGGGGAAGGGGAAGGGGAAGGGGAAGGGGAAGGGGAAGGGGAAGGGGAAGGGGAAGGGGAAGGGGAAGGGGAAGGGGAAGGGGAAGGGGAAGGGGAAGGGAAGGGGAAGGGGAAGGGGAAGGGGAAGGGGAAGGGGAAGGGAAGGGGAAGGGGAAGGGGAAGGGAAGGGGAAGGGGAAGGGGAAGGGAAGGGGAAGGGAAGGGAAGGGGAAGGGGAAGGGGAAGGGGAAGGGGAAGGGGAAGGGGAAGGGAAGGGAAGGAAGGAAAGGAAAGGAAAGGAAAGGAAAGGAAAGGAAAGGAAAGGGAGGGGAGGGGAAGGGAGGGGAGGGGAGGAGGGAGGAGAAAGGGGAGAAAAGGAAGAAGGAAAGGAGGAATAAATGAAGGAAAGGAGGGAAAGAGGGAGGGAAGCATGGAAGGCGAGCAGGCAAAGAAAGAGGAATTCGTGACATATTCAAAGGAATACTGTAAAATGGCTCAAATCAGGGAGCCCTGGTGACTCAGTTGGTTAAGCATCCAACTCTTGATTTCAGCTCATGTCATGATCTCAGGGTTCTGAGTCTGCACTGGGCGGGGAAACTGCTTAAGTTTCTCTCTCTCCCCCTCTGCCCGCCCCCCCCCCCCCACACACACACACTGGCATGCTCTCAAAAAAAAAAAAAAAAAGGGTTCAAATCAATAAGCCAGTTCTTGAAATATCTCTATGGAGATGTACTTCCAAAGTAAAACACAGGGAAAAAACAAGTGATAGATAAGAGGAATACATAAGAGTATGCTTACTTAAAACAGGAAAAAAAATTAAGCAGTCTTATAGAGACAAGTGAAGGAGTTCAGGGTATGATACCCCAACATATGCCACTCTGGCAGCATAAGGTTATTTTGAGCTGAAGGTAACTGAAAAGCAGACACAAGAAAAATTCTCTGCTCCCCTTCTCTCTCCACCAGAAAGTGCAGGATGATTCTTAATCATGGGACATAAATCTACAGTCTTAGTCCAGAGACAGCACGATAGAAGTCAACATACCAACTTTACTAATCCTTATCTTCCATGAGTGTCCCTATAGATTTACCTTCCTACAAAGTTCAAAGTTCCTTTCCTCTGCAAATTTACTGTTATTTTGTTAAGATGCAACATAAACCCAAGTTCTGACCACTGTTTTGAGTCATGGATCAGTGAGTGTTCCTGGGGTATGTGCACCTGTTAATAAATTTGTTTTCCTCTAGTTAATCTGTCCGTTAGTAGACTAATTTGCAGAACCCCAGCCAATGAATCTGATATGAGTAAAAAAAAAAAAAAAAAAAAAAAAGTGTTTTCTTCATCTACGTAATAGAAGTTGTCATATCCAAAGTTTGGAAGGTGACATGTCAAGTTTAGGATAGCAATTCTGTTAGAGTCACAGAGCCATGGGTTTGAGGAAGGGGTACCAAGGGATTTCAACTTTATGAGTTAAACTTTGTGTCTTTTACTTAAAAATGACCTGAGCAAATGTGAGAAAATAGCAATATTTAAAAATTCTTCATACTGGACACACAGATGACGATGTTAATCTCAATATTTTGCATTTTTTCTAAATAAAAATCATTACACACTTAGTGTAATAAATTTAGTAACTACACAACTCCATAATGATGGATTTATTAATAAATAAAATGAAAGAAAGTAAAGTATAAGACACAATTTTAATCAGAAAAAATAAAAAATAAGATCTGGAAAAAAACTGAGATCATTGTGGGCCAGCAGCTCATGAGGCCTCAAGGCATTACTATACCTGCTACCAAGTTGGCACTGCCTCAACAAACCGGCAAACCAGTGTGAAGTGCCTATCCATGTGTTTAGGTACTGCCCTTGCAGCACAACAATGCTACATCTTTGTAGAACAGGTGAGCTCAGGGAAGGAGAGTAGACACTAGTTTTGATCTATGGACTGCCTAAGGTTTCTGACAAGTGTCTTGGTCTTATGACAGTTTTATGTTCACACAAAAATCTGGCTTTTGCTCACTTATGGCAAAAGTGAGAACTCTGGAAGTTACATCTTGAAAATTAGGTCACTGTTTCATCCTATAAAAAGGTCTGTGTGTGTGTGTGCGTCCGTGCACGCACGCGCACACACACACGAGTATGTGATGTCTTCAACTCTCTCAAATGAGTCTTGCTACCAAAGAGTCTCTCCAGTAGCAAAAGAGGGCTTAAGATTCTAAGAATAGTCTGAAGTAAAGTGCTAACTTGAAATCAAATTCAAAAGAATACAATAATAGAACAGCCATGGCCTTGATCAAACTGAGGCCATTAATTGCTCAACTAACCCCAGCCATCCATTTTACACATTTACACATGTATCACAGCAGACTATTATTCTTACTACTTATGAGAGTCAGAAGGAGGAATACTACATATTTTTCCCCAACTACATTAAACAAAAACATCATCAGTATGAAAAAATCTACAGAGGTGTTTTTCCTGTTCTCCACCTGGAATGAGCTTGTGATACTGAGCAAGTAAACCATAGCTATCAGTAAAACAAAATACCCAACCTTCTAGGGTTGCTGGGAGGAAACATACATGTAAGGTATGTGACAGGGCTTTGTCATATGTGTGTTCAGCATAGCCATGACAATGGGTCAAATATGACATCTCAGTGCATCAGATATACAGCACCTTGAAAGAGCCCTGCCCCCTTCCTTCCTTCACCCCCTTCAGTTCCCAGTTTGTTAGCCCTTCTTAAATTACTCCCAAAAGTCCCATCCAATAAATTCAGGGAAAGCTTGTATGGGGCAGACTTTATTTCAATCAACCCACTCATGTTCTTTCTAACAATCTAATAGTGCTTAATAGTTCAGGATACATTTGAGTTTAATGGGATTTACCTGATAGAAATAGACTTCTCATTGCTTCTTTATAGTGGCAGTTTTGAGCGACCTAGCTAACTCAATCTCACAGGTTTGCCTGTCACCCTGGCATGCTGAAGAAATGACTCAGAGAGTAGTAAATGAGCGACCTTTGCTGAAGAAATTCCTGAGACTGTCTCTTTGACATTTTGAAGGTTTGCTGTACAGAATGATAATTGGTGTCTGCAAGGTTCCAAGTCCACTATTTGTGTTTAAAAACTGATTTCATTCTTGTTGATGAATAAAATACTGCCACTATGAAAAGCTAGATCTTAGAATTTTCTATTAAGAAAGATGACAACATTATAGAGAATACCCCTTTTCTCACATTTCCATTGTCAATCCCCATTTACAGAAGAAATCACAATCTCTTGTATTAAATCCCACTGCCCTCCCCAACACTCAACATACAATGTCCTAGTTATGAAAGAAAAGTGAATACCAAATATTTCAATTCACCTTAGTCATCTCTTCTCTGGCAATAATTTGAGTTTCTTTAGCCACAGTGTGGGGCGGGGAGGGAGGATCTTACTTATATCTGTGCTAATAAATCACAGAAGCTAAATTCAAGGAAACCTTTCAGAAAACTTAATAACATGAAAATGAAACTTCAAAATAATCCCTGAAAAATAATTTGTACTATAGTATAGGATATGTGGCATTAACTTTCCTCCAGAAAACTTTTGAAAGAATTACTGTCACTCATTTGAAAAGTCCACTGTAATGACAGAAAAATCTGAAAGGCACACACAGACAAGAGGACAATCTGGTCCTTGCAAAAGAGACAATCTGACACTTTATATCCAAGTAGCAAAAAAATAATAATATTCTAACCATAGCATATCCTCTTAAAATTGGGAGATTCCATAAAAGCAATGAAATTTCCAAAATGTTTAATCCTCATGATTTTTCTTTTAGGAACCTATAACGAAATGCAGTATGACATTACTACAATTTAACAACTGGTCCAAACCAGAAGTTAACAGAGAAAGTGAGACACAAAAGAGCAAAATATGGCATTTGCTCAGTAATGTCCTGATGACAGGTTCAGGAGCCAATAGTGAGAAATGAACCTAAGAGGGAGAGGTAAAGACTTGGGTCATCTTTGCCCTAGCACGTCAGGCACGTGACCTTTTAACCTTGTTTACTTAACATTAAACGAAAGTATCAACCACCAAAATGTTTTAAGGTTGCTGGAAAGTGAAATAAAAGATTTCAGTGAAACTCTTTTTCAATGGGGTCTGAGATTGATGCAAACCCAAGGCAAGAAATGCTACCACAGTGGAAATATGGCTTTCCATTACTTTCCATGTAGCCAGATTCAGCCAGCATCCAAATGGCTACCCAAGGATGAACAGCCTAAATATCTCTTCTCTTAAGGAATTCCTTCTTTGTTTCTATGAAAGCAGACAGTCATCTAAAAATTGATCTCTAAAGATCCTGCTATCTTTCAGGCACTAGACCTCCCCAGGACAGAGAACACACCCCAAGGAAGGCTGGATGATGTAACTTCAGACCTTGTAACCAATGCCCAAAGCAATCCACTGGACAGAAAAAAAATCACCTACTCTACAGGGCCAGGCATAACACTAAGCAAAGAGGGGATACAGAAAGCAAGAACAAGAGATTGTAACAGTATGTCTAAAGAAAATATTCATGGCAGCACTGGGAAAATAATAAAGAAGATGGTGGGTTCCATGGCAAATCAGAAATTGAGAGGAATCCCTGAAGAATGGCAAGCAAATAAGAAATAGACTGAAGTAGAATCCCACAGCAAAGAGTGCAGGACAGGACTGTACCAAAAGTGAAAACAGCTCTGGTTATAATTTAAACCTTAAAGATAGAGACACCAAGGAACCAAAGAGGCACCAAGGAAATCACTAGCATGACAGATGTAGCACAGGGTATGCTCCTAGACAAAAACAGTAACTGTGGGGTAGGGCCCAAGAGATGACATTGTGCCGCAGGCGACCTCTGATACATGGGGTAAAGCTTAGCTACTGGCACCTACCATGTGGCCGCACCCCTGTACCTCTCCCATGGTTTCTGATGTTAGGCTGCTATAAGCACAGTATCATGAATAATCAAACAATGGAGGCCCACCAACATCATTGAAGAGAAGCAAACAGAAGAACTAACACCTGAGGAAAAAAAGATCATGGAGGACACAGCACAAAACCACTTTAAAAAATATAATAAATCACAGAGATAGGAGAAGTTAATATATCCACCAAAAAAATTAACCACAAATCTTAAAAATTTTAAATTAATCACTGAAAGAAAGGGAGAGGCAATATTGAAAGCTTGGGAAATATAATTAGAAAACAGATTAGTGAGCTAGAAATTGAAGAAGGAAGGTTCATGGTCACATATTGAAATATATAATTTTGCTCTCCTTACTTAGAGATTCTCAATACACATCTTATTAAAGGTTCTGAGAAGTCTAACCATTAAAAAAAAATCAATATAACTGTATTTTATACAGTTTTCCCACACTTGGGCCCTATTAGTGATGTGCCAGTTATTAAGCTATCAAGTTACTTTTTAATCAGCTTCAAAGCCTTTCTTCTAGGTGCTTACTCCTTGATGGGCTGAAACTCTGCAAATTACTTTCACCTTTGCCAGCTGGCTTCCCCCTAGGTTCCACTAATACAGGGCACCACTGGGAGACTAGCAGGCTAGAGGACAGAGAAAGCTGCTCCTTTTGGTTTGCCTGGTGTTCTATCATCACAGCCCCAGCCACAGCTCTTCACCCTAGTGAGTAGCAATTGCTTCCAAGAGCAGTTAGGTGCAGTTTATAGGTTCTGCCAAGACTCTCACACCAGCCTCAGAGTCATGGAAACCAGTGCCTCTTCCTTTCTTAATGCTCTAGGTCACCACTCTGCTCTAGGTCACCATTCTTTCTGTTTCCAAGCTCTACAAGAGCCCCATTCGCTTCCATTTTTTCCAGGCATGGTAGCTGCTTCCTGCAGTTACAATCTCTGCTTGAGTCAGAGCTCTTTTTGCCCTTCCAATATTTCCTTAATCAAGTCTCTAGGTTAAATTATCCCTGTTAAAATAACTAGTACAGTTACCATATTTCTGACTAAACCCAAAATGATAAAAGCAGGAGTAGGAAGTATGAATACAGAGCAATTTAGTCAATGCTTCTCCTGGTCTCGCACATTCTAACCTGCAACTAATATTATATACTTACAGAGCTAGGACACCACCTCCATCAAGTAAACACCTGTCATATTCAAGGATGAATGCCCAATACCTAAAGCACTGCAAGACACACAGTAAGTACTCAATTCAGTTTTTTATTGAATAAATGCATGCATGAATGTATAAGATGGACAAAAGTAGATCTACACCCAAATTCTCTCAGGATGACAGCTGGAATATTGTGGTAAGTTATTTGGGATGAATGGATGAGATGCCCAGAAGGGCATGTTTAAGCAGTCACAGAGGATCACTAAACTTTAATCTAAGAGAAGGAAGTCTAGTTGACTACAGGGCTTTTTGATGAGTGGAAAAACAGAGTTTGGGGACAGAGTTAACTGTTGCATGCAATACAGGAGAAGCTTCTCAGTGTGAGGGGAGAAGGCTGAAAAAGAAAGAGAAAGAGAAAAGAAGAAACATGAGACATACCTCACAAGAAGTGTGAGGTAGGCTGTCATGAGCTTGCCAAGCCTCAACATTTCCCTTCAGCATAATCTCAATCACTGACACTTTGGCTTAAGAATGTTCTTCCTGCCAAATATAAAAAGATACTGAGTTCTACAGCGATTTACACATTAGCACGAGCAGATATTATGGTGTTTCCTAACATCAAATACATGTTCTTTCACATCAATTCTCTATTCTCTTACACCAACTAGATGTCTAGCAATTCAACTCTATCACTAACTCCCAGAGGTAGCGCAGACCAGACAGGTTAAGAGCTCAGCCCCACAAGATGATCCCCATTTCAGACACCAGATGCAATGGGGTTCTTAGGCTACCCACACTTCTGCCCAGCCAGCTACAAATGCAGGGGTTCCCATGAACCCCTCCTCAAGTTCAGTAACTCATTAGGATAACTCACAAAACTCAGGAAAGCATTTCACATATAATTAACAAAGATACAATTCAGGAACAGCCAAATGTAAGAAATATTTAGGGAAAATTATGGGGTATGGCACAGAGCTTCTCTGCCCTCTCTGGATACACTACCCTCCCAGGCAGCACTGAGATGTGTTCACCAACCTGAAAACTTCCCTAATCTGTTTCAGAGTCTAAATCAAAGTTTCATTACATAGGAATGACAAATTAAATGACTGTCCACTGCTGAATGAACTCCACCATCTCCAGGCCCCTGCCCATACCCAGAGGCACAGTGAAAGAGGGGATGGAAAGTTCCAACCCTGTAAGTCCCCCAGCTAATCCCCAAAAACCATCTAAGGTGTTTAGAGAGGGTATGCTCCGGTGTGGCTGAAGGGGCTAGTTACAAATAACAAAAGACACTACTACCACTCAGGAAATGCCAAAGGTTTTAGGAGCTCTGTACCAAAGACCAAATATATATTTTTCTATTATGCCATGCATCATGTGATAGAAAAGTCAACCTCAGGGGAATTACAGCATTCCCTTATCCTGTAACCCTGAAGACACAAAACATAAGTGCTGTGATACAGCCATGAAATGTGTATTGTGCTTGTTAAAAAAGGATTCAGAATACTCAAAGTATATAAGGCACAATGTTCTATTTACTATAAAGAAGTGAAACCAATTTTATGAAGCACACATAAAAAAAAATCACTCCTAATCACCCATTCTACATATTTCAAAAGAAAGTTAATACAAATTCTAATTGCACTGTATTGCTTATTTTACTTGTAAGAAACATAAAGGCCTTAGTTACAAATGCAATAAGAACAGAACTAGAGGGGCACCTGGGTGGCTCAGCTGGTTAAGTATCTGCCTTTGGCTCAGGCCATCATCCTGGGGTCCTGGGCTGCCTGCTCAGGTGGGAGTCTTCTTGTCCCTTTCCTTCCACCCCATCCCCCCCAGCTTGTACATTCTCTCTCTCTCCTGCCCTCTCTGTCTCTCAAATAAATAAAATCTTTTAAAAAAATAAAGAATTAGAGAAAATCATGGTGTCAAAAAGAAAGCCAAAGGTCCAAAATGCCATTACTTGGGCTAGCCCAATTCACCAAATCTAGGGTTTAATAACCTAACTACAGTTTCAACCTACCCCACAATAAGTCTTAACCCGTCAATCAGGCATTTTCTGAAAAGCACCAAATATGTAATCTGGACCTTCTTCATCCTCCAAAGGACCATGAGGCATTTTCTATAAACATATCTCCCATCCTTCCCCACTAAGGGAAGGTGATCTTGCCTGAAACAATCCTTTCTTTTCTTTTGCTTATAACTTTCTTGCCCCACCCTCCCATAAAAACCTTCAATTTCGGAGCACCCCTCTACTTGCTAGAGGAGAGGCTGCTCATTCATGGATCGTTTAATACAGGCAGTTGGATCTTCAAATTTACAGACTTTAGTTTTTTAACAATGTAAAAATGTAGATGTTGGTGATTCTGTTACTTAAAAAGATAAAATACTGATAGTCAAAAATAACAAACATAGAATACAATGAATTTCCTTTCTTTGGAAAACCATTAGAGTAAAAAAATATTTACATGAATGCTACAAGTCTTTACTGACAATGACTGTGCAGGATAAACAGTTTAAACATGGTTTTGTAGGAAGATGTCAGGCTAAATTGTCCTTTCATTTGATAAGCCCTTCTTGACTTTTACATATTTTACTGTAAGTATCTGATATGTAAAGATAAATGGCAGTCTTCGTTCCCAAGGCATTCCTAGGGACAAGGATGAAAGATGCATAGCACTTGGATCAGTCTTCCTCGAATCTGAACTTCTGACAGATATCACTAATCAATTGCCTTCACTGACCCAAAGAATAGTCTTGACCTCAAAATCCTCATCAAACAGTGCTCTACTGGATACCATCAATAAGAGCTGAAATGGTAGGTAAAACCTACTTCCTTAGTGTCTTCATCATCTTCTGCTGTTATAACATACCACCACAGATTGGGAGATTTAATAAGAAATATTTTTTTCTCATAGTTCCGGAGGCTAGAAGTCTGAGGTCAGGCTGCCAGCATGATCGGGCTCTGGCAGGAACTCTCTTCCCAGTTTATAGACAACTGCCTTCTTGCTGAGAAAGGGATCCTCTCTCTACTTATAAGGGCACTAATCCCATTCATGATGGCTTTATCCTCATGACTTAATTTCCTCCCAGACGCCTCACCTCCAAATACCATCATATTGGGGATTAGGGCTTCAACATAAGAATTTGAGGGGAACATAAACACTCAGTCCACAGCACCTAGAACACTAAATCTTAATTAACTCCTTGGAAAATACAATATAAAGGCTTTAATATTCTGTCTCCCCACTTATGCATTGTCTGTAGCTGCTTTGTTACTAACAACTGCAGAGCAGAGTAGTCGCAACAGAGACCACACAGCTGCAAAACCTAAAATATCTACTATCTGGTCTTATAAGAAAAAGTTTGCTGACCCCTGTCCTATATTTGAGAGATAGGGAAAAACTCCTTGGGAGTCCCGAGGGGGAACCTGCATCCTTATGCCTCCTACATCAGCACTGAGAGCCCCACACAGGAGACATTTCCACCTTAGTAGCTAAGTGAAAGCATCCAAGTGTAGATACATTAAGACATTGCTTTAAGACAAAACAACCTATGGATTTTGATGAGCTTCTTTAACTGTCACCAGCCCACTAGCCCAAATGCCTTTGCTCATCAGTCCACATCATGGGAGAAGAGGATGAAGAACTTGTCTACTTCAAGAGGCAAAGGACAAAAGGGAAGAGAGGGGAAGATTCTGGTTATGCTATTTTATTTCCCTACTGAGAAGATGCAAAATAGCCCATGGATTAAATCAGTCTGTGATTCCATGACAGGAAATAAAGATGGAAAATTTCATCCAGGGACTGTCCAACCCAAGTTTTCAGCACATGTTCAACAGACTGCCACACACACTTGGCTTATGTGAGAACAGTTCCTTCTCTAAATTACAAAAGTGAAAGCAGCATAAGAAGCTCCAGATTATAAATTTCATTTGTCTAAGCCATTCCATGGCAACTCCAGAAGTGCTCTTTCTCCTCACATTAATATTATTGTTATTATCAGAATATCTCAACAGTAGACACCAATTTTCACAAATCCTCATCTATTTTAAGTACCAAAAGACTGTCCCATCTATTGATGGGGAAAGAAAACCAACTATGAGTAGACCTCCCTAGCCTCATCCCATTAATCAACAGTAACAGACCCAGAAGCAGCAGCAGCAGTTTTTTCCCCATACAACACTTGCCTAACTCAGCTTACCAGATAAAGGGCATTTAAAGTCTATTCACATTTATATAACTTATAAAATAAACTATGCACATACACACTCCACTCAAAACTGGTAGAAGTGTTTCCTTCGAGGAAGGGCATGAGGGTGTGAGAGATGTCATTTTTACTATAATACCCCATGTATCTTTTAGAATTCCATACCAAGGACATAAATTACGTTTTCTAATAAATAGTTTTCTCTGGAAAACCTGTCCAGATTCCCTAAATCAGGGGTCAGGAAACTACAGTCAATTGGACATATCTGCCCACCTGCCTAATTTTGTAAAGAAAGTTTTTACTGGAACACAGCCATACCTATTCATTTACATTTTGTCCAGGGCTGCTTTCACACTGCAATGACAGAGTGGCTACAACAAAGAATGTAAGGCCTGGAAACCTAAAATATTTTCTGTATGGCCCTTTATACAGTTTGCTGACTCCCACCAAAACCCATACCAGCACTTTCCTCCTAAGCTAAACTTACAGTCCATCATATGCCCTCATAGCATCTCTCAAAGTGCAATTATACATTTATGCAATTCATTAATCTAGCACATCCCATGAGATTATAATGGTCTCCAAGGCAAAAACCATGTCCGATACCTTCACAAAGCATCCCCATGCCTTTACAATCCTGGCACATAAGAGGTGTTTCGTAAGTATTCGCTGAATGATAGTATACTAATTAGATGTAAGGACCACTGATAAAATGACCCTCGATCTAAAACTGGGGCCACTGACTTGCTTTTACAGTAGAAGAATAATAGTGGTTCTCATGAAAATGTAAAATATGTAAAGTATGTCAAGGCCAGACACTAACAGTTCACTAGTCATGTTTCTAGACTTATACGGATATCAGCCCATCTGCCCGTCATTTATCTCTTAAACTCCAAAGCTGAGAAGTTTCTCTCTACATTCTGCCACATGTTATCTACAAATGGGCCAACAAACAAGTTCAAAAGCAGACTCTACAGAAGAGTACCTCAAAGCATAAATATTAAGCATCTACTACGTCAGGCAGCATATTGTATGGTGGTTACAGTCATGGACTCTGGAGATACAGACCTGCTTTTAAGCCCTGGCCCCAGTATGATAATGACCGTGGCCATTCTAAAGAAGGGACAGCTCCATCCCAGTGCATTCATTTGGAAATTGCAAGGTAGGAAAAGGATTATCCTCAATTATAAATGGCAAACTGAAGTAAAGTACAAGGAGACTCAGACATTTTTCCAAGAGCTCAAGGATTCAAACAAACCTTGTGGGCCCTCTGACCTTAATTACTATACTGTCAGGTTATCACCTGTCATCAGTGAGATCCATCCTTTGTGGCATATATCATAAAACTACTCACTAAAAGCTTTCATCATTATAACTATTATATCTCTATAATCATCTAGACAGTCAAGCAAAGAACCCAACTGGTTCTTCCCAGATTTAAGGAATGGGTACAAAAAATATTTCATGATCCTTCATATTAAAATATAAATCTGTGCTTGTACAATTTTGCTTTTCTACCACCCTTCTCACTAGAACCTACAAGTACAGAAGGATAAATGTACAGATACTTCATTTTTAAATTAGTGTGCTTAAGCCCAAAACCAAAAGCACGAACGAATTAATAATGAAAAGTAAGATGTTTTTAAGGTTATTCAAAGGGACACAATGATGTTTTTCTGGCTATTTCACAAGCTGATTCAGGTAAAACTTCTCTAATTCCATGCTAGATGAAGTACTTACTAGCAGAATGTATCTATTAAATATTTATTATATCAATATTCAAAAACATTATAATACACTGCAATCAGTTTCAGTAGTAAAGTCATTTTCACAGAGGTCAAACCTTTAAAACATGGAAAAAGCAAATGAATTTTATACATTTTCAAAAACCAGTTTCTAAATCAAAACCCTAATGGTTATATACCCTGATTCTTTCATTCTGTTATTTGATTTCCTCATGTCCCATAACGTATCACATAACGTAAGTGCCCAAGTCTACTTGAAATTAAATAAATATCCCATAATGAAATGTCAAGAAAATATCCAGTTTTGATAAGTATCAACGAAAGAACAATGCTTCCTATCAGTGTCAATAAGTGTTCCTGGCAATGCTAAGGCTTAAACCTCATTAGGCAAATAAGGACAAATAACATTTCAATGGAGAGTTGTTTGATGCACTGTGTGAGTTGGGAAGGGCTCTCAGAGGAAAAGCTGTATAAATGTGGATCTCATTCAGTACAGTTCCTTTCCTTCAAGGACAGACTCCTCTACAATTTCTATATAATTTTGGTTACTCTCTAATACCCTCAAATATGTCAATATTTTAGAGGTTTTGTTATATTTTGCATAATTAGTCCAGAGGTTATCATTGTGCTTTGTGTTATCTGTTAGTCCAATTTAAGTTACTCCACTGCTGGAATAAAGTGTCCATTTTATAACGTGGTGTTCAGGAGAGGACAAATTCCCACGTGTGGTCTGAAGAATATGGAACAGAGCAGAAAGACCACATCTCCATCCTTGGACACTCTCTATACATGACTGAAGCCTAACACTGTAAGAGCTTCCTTTTGTACCCACACAGATCCTGTGGCGTCTATCCAGTATACTACAGTGCTCAGTGTATCATTAAAAGTATGCCGGTGCAACAACAGGAAGCAATTTCTTTTTTCTTTGCAAGTTCTTGACTAGGACCACCACCATCATCAAGGTTCTAGTCAAGAGCATGTAGGACTCTGAGTAGATTTAAGAATTCCAGTCCAAATAAAGTAAACTATTAGTTCTCTAATAAGCAAAGTTTATTTTCACCTTTCAATCTCATTGACTAAACTCAGTAATTTGCTCCTCAACATGAATAAAAATTTCAGGAGTATTTTAGCTACAAGAGTCAATAAACAATTGCCTAGACAGAAACATATTCAGCTGGGATAAGCTAACTACTCACTCATACTTTATCCCTTTAACTAAATTAGGATTCGATCTTTAGGCCTACACTAGTACTTCCTAACCTTTTCCCTATAAAGTTTATGCCAGTAAACTTGATAGGACACAGTAGCATAAAATGGTATGTTTCACATCTACCTTGCTCAGAAGTCTACTGGAACTCAGTGTGGACAACAGCTATTGAGAATGTGCACAGGAGTATATACCATACTAAACTACCCTCCTCTTCCTCTTGGCTCCTGGCTTTACCACTTTATAGCTAGCTGTGCATTCAACCTCTTTGAGCTTTTATTTCCTCAACTGTAAATCAGAAATAATAGAAAAGTTACCATGAGAATAAAATGAGTTAGTACATGCAAAATGCTTACAAGTGCCTGTCATGTAATAGGAGCCCAGAAAATATTAGCTATCATGTTTATTATTACTGTGATTATTACAATATTCAATACTGCTTGCAGTACCACTCTGAAAAGCAAACAAAGCACATGAGGTAAGTGTGACGTTAGGATACATAAGGAGAATCTTCACAACACACCAGTGATTGTTCTGTTCAAACAGGATCTGTGGCAGAACCATCCTCCTTAAAATCTCTTACTCTTAAAATCTCAAACTCTTTCTTAGATGAGGCTTTGCATTAGTTCTAAATATTTTAGATCTCTTGCTGGCTTTCTAGACCCAGTAACTGTGAACAAAGCATATGAAATCCAAACAGGCAACTGAACAGTGGGAAGGCATGTATTTACATTGCACGTATCAGACATAAGTGAAAAGAAGAGTTCTCAATGAGGTATGATTCATGGGTAACACATATTCAGACTCAGTCTCATGGGAAGCACCTCCAGTCTTACTGCTGTTCTTTTTTACTTTGGCTAGGCTGCTTGCAAGTCAGCCTCTTACACATACCCTTCCAAGGATACCTTCTGATTTGGGCCGACTTGACACACCAACTCCAGACACACTCTCTCTGCCTCTCTCCTTTCCCGAGTACCCCCTCACCTTCCAGCTGCCATGGTTACCCAAAGCTCTGTCCTCTGGTGCTTCAGAGCTAGGTGGTTCAGAAACACTAGATTTTTCTCTTGGAATTTTAGACATCACCATGGCCTGCTCTCAGAAAACAAAATAAAACTTGAAACCTGCCCTTTCTAATTCTGACTGCCCTCCAGGATCTTATGCTTTTCTTCACTCTCCAAAACCTTCAAATAGTTGGGTTTTGTGTTTCTGTCCTGAGCATATGATCACTATGGAAAGTTAAACCTGGTACAAGCTAACATGGTCATATTGAAAATACAGCCTGATGCTAATTCAGGAGGGATTCAAGCAGAGATGTCTTTTCTATTCCAAACAGCCAGGAAACACATTCTAGAGACAGTACTGTGAGCATTCATATTGTTAAATAAAAAAAAAAAGAGTTCTTACCTTAAGATAGAAAGTCACTTCCAAAAACAAATTCCAGAGGAATGAATAAAGACTGGTCAAAGAATAAGTCTAGTTGTTCATTGTGTACACACACTATATTCACAGCTTGAAGAGATCTGAGTACCCATTGGAAGTGAGGTACTATACAGAGGCCCCATAAAGGGAAAGATTTTCATTCAAATAGGAAGGAAAATGGGAATCTGAAGCAGAGATTTAGGAAAAACAACTAGCTGATAATGTAACTTACTCAAGAGGTCAAAAGGAGAAATACGCAAGTCTAGACTTATGACAGACAACATCGGGATCAGGGATGGCAAAGAGCCTATTAACTCTGACCACCTGGGAATGGTTGCTTGAAAGCTACACAAAGAAAGTCCCAGAGGCCTTGTTTGGGCTCACCAGAAGAGTGTCATGATTGATTATTGATTTCTGCCACAGAAAGATAGAGGAAAGGGGCTGCATGATCCCACACAGAATCCAGAATCAAGAACAAGGTAATGGAATTTGAGAAGAATAAGATGGGACAGATTCCTTAACATCATCATTATTAATAACATTGAGTATCTTCAGTATGCCCAGATGATGTTTAGAGTAATTCAAATTTAAGTGAAATTAAAAAGGGATATCAGACAGACTAAAATAAAAAAGTGCCTTGAATCTTAATAAGCCCACAGTACATAAACTGCCTCTAATTAGATTCAGGAATATGACTCCTTTTGAAACCAAGCAAGAGAAAACACTTATTCAGAAGATTTCAATGAAAAATTAATAACCACTTGGTTCCACTTTATCATGCACAGACCTCAACAGTGGATTTTAAAAAACGAAAGTACAGTCTGTCTCTTAGAAATTATACTTGTGAGTCCTTCAAGAGCTAGGACATTTTAATCAATAAGGTGTAAGGGCAATTTACTGACTTACATAATGAACAAAACACTTGGTGTTCAAAATGAATGAAGCCTGTCACTGGAATCATTAAGTTTCTATAACCATACTACCAAATTAACAAAAAAGCAAGCAAAACCTGCCCTCCACTCTGATTTTCATTCTCCAGTTAACCACCTCCTTCTCTGGATAATGGTAGTTGAGGTTTTTAAAAGTTATTTAGTGTTATGTCAGTTTTTTTCAAAGAAATGTGACTTGCCCAAGATAAATACAATGACAGAAGGGGAGTATCTATGCCTCTGATTTCTGGTTCGTATAGGTTTCCCCCTGCACCATATCATGAGGATAATTAAACAGGGTATTTAAGAATGTAAATTTCACAACTGAATGAGTACCACAAAAATTAACCTAACAGTAGAGAAATTAAAAATTAACTTAACAGGAGAGAAATTTTCTAGGGTACCGATAACTTTCTCTTTGGGTTCTGGGGAGTAATGTTCATTTTATGATTACATATTAAACTACACATATGTTGTAGGGATTTCTTTTTAGTATTTTAGGCTATTTCACAATTTTAAAAAGTTTGAAATGAAAATGTTTGAAGTCTCATGGTCTCTCATTTACAAATTGGGTGAATTTAGGCAAACTACGTAGCCTCTCTAAGCTTCAGTTTCTTCTTTGGTAAAATGAGAATGATGCCAAATAATAATAATTTTATTATAGACCTCACAGGGTTAATGTGGGTATCAACAAGAAAACATGGCACTTAGTGGGCTCTGTTTGGGCTAGGCTGTCCCTGCAACAGTTCAAAAACTGGCCCCTGCATCGCATCGTTTACAAGTTGACATACATCAACACATTTCCAGGTTGCAGTTACACTTGACATTGTACCTCTTAGCTGACAGTGTGCCACTGTTCAAACTGCCACAGGGCAGCATACTGCTGAATGCAAATGTAGTCCTTTCATTGTGGCTAGGAGCTCAGGTTTGGTCCATAAAGAAAGCTAGCAAGTAGACACTTAAACATAATTTGGGATTACTGGCCATCAAGAAACCAATAAGGAGAAGTACAAGTGGAAGCCTTTATAGCAAACAGAAAGATATTTAGGGAGGCATATGGTATAGGAGAAATCATGAAGACTCTGGGGTCTACAGAGACAGGGTTCAAATCCTAGCTCTGCTACTCACCAGCAATATTGTAGTAGACACTAAGTGATTGCTCAGTATCTTTTCTAAATCATTCAGCAGTCTCAGCCAAATATGTGAACTCCACGTCTTTGACAAGGACTGTTGCAGCATGAGCATATGATGTAATCTTCCCCAAGTACCAAGTGACAAGAATCCTGATAGGAGGTTTATGGAAAGAACTTTCTCCCTCTAGGAGAATAACAAAACAAAAAAAAAAAAAATCTTCTTTCTCTAGATGTTTTCTCTCTCCCACAAATGCCCCATCTTGCTTCCAGAGTGAAAGTAGAACCAATACCAAAGCCTTTATAGCAGAGAGAAGCAAAAAATCCTGGGATTTCAATCACATACATGAAGTACTGAATCACCTAACCTGGGGCATACCCTACTTCTGGAGTCCCTGATATATGCAATGATTAAGGCTTCATTACTTAGGCCAGTTTGAGTCAGAGTTTTTACTCATAGCCAAAAGCATCCTAACTGAAAATATCCAGATTCTATGGATTTCAGTTGCCTCACCTAGAAATTAGGTTATTAATGCTGAGCTTTTCCAGTTGTGGAAATTTTAAGAAAAAAAAAACTATCTTAAGAAACAAAACAGGGCAGCCTGGGTGGCTCAGTGGTTTAGCACTGCCTTCAGCCCCGGGTGTGATCCTGGAAGCCTGCTTCTCCCTCTGCCTGTGTCTCTCTCTCTCTCTCTCTCTCTCTCTCTCTCTGTTTCTGTGTCTCTCATGAATAAATAAATAAAATCTTAAAAAAGAAAAAAGAAACAAAACATATGAACATAGGGGAAGGGAAGGAAAAATAAAATAAGATGAAAATGGAGAGGGAGGCAAACCATCAGAGAACCTAAACTCTAGGAAACAGAGTTGCTAGAAGGGAGGAGAGTGGGGCGATGGGTAGCTGGGTGATGGGCATTAAGGAGGGCACTTGATGTAATGAGCACTGGGTGTTAAATGCAACTAATGAATCACTAAATTTTGTCTCTGAAACTAATGAAAAAATTATCAAAAGCAATTAGGATAATGCCTGGTACATATTAAGCATACAATAAACATTCCCTATTTTTTCAAAACATACTCTCAAATGAGTTCTCATGAGAAGGCATTAAAATATTTCTTTTCCCTTAGTCAAAAATTCATAGACCTGAATGTTTCTTGTTCCTATGCCAGAGTCAATCACTAGATCCATGATTCTTAAGAATTAACATGGAAAATTTTGTCAAGATGCAGACTCCTGGGTTTCAGGCACAGTTTATACACAAGGGGCCCCAGGAATCTGCATTTAACAAGTATTCCCATGACCCTGATGAATAAGTCTAAGAAGCATCTTGGATCTTTCCAAAGAAACTTCAAACAGGGATCCCTGGGTGGCGCAGCGGTTTGGCGCCTGCCTTTGGCCCAGGGCGCGATCCTGGAGACCCGGGATCGAATCCCATATCAGGCTCCCGGTGCATGGAGCCTGCTTCTCCCTCTGCCTGTGTCTCTGCCTCTCTCTCTCTCTGTGACTATCATAAGTAAATAAATAAAAAAAATTAAAAAAAAAAAAAAAAAGGAACTTCAAACAGCCTCCTAACTCTGGCCTCACTGCCTTCACTTTTGTGGCTATATTCTACTCAGTCCAGTAACCAAAGTCATCTTCTGGAAACTGAAATCTAATCACATGACCTCCTTGCTACAAACCTTCCATTGGTGAAGCTCAATTAAAAGGCTTACCTGAGCAACACAGCACAAAATAAGCTTCAGTCCTCCTCCCCAATCCCAATTATTTGTAAGACACTAAGACCCTGAGATACATCCATCAGGTTACAAAAAATCAACTTAATGAGGAGTTTCATTTAATAAACCTACTTTGATGTACATGGCATTATCTACATTTACAAGGCTCATTTTGGATATCTCATGCCTTGTGTGCAGCTGACAACTAAGAAACAAGACACATCATGCAAGCAGCCTTATATGTGTACATTTGTTCTGTGTGTGCTCATGACTTGACAGTTCCTAATACTGATGATCTCATACATACTTTGCATTGATAAGAGTAAAGAGTAAATCCACACAAAGTGCTTAGACTAGGATGTAGCATATAATATATAATAAATTATCAATTAATAAGAGCCACTACTGTTGCTGTTATTGTTAATCACCACAGGGAGTATAAATTTGTACAGCCTTTCTGGAAGGCAATCCAAAAAAAAACAACTCAAAAATGTATTTGGTTAGTAAACAAAAACTTATGTTCAAGAATATTCAACACAACATTAAAACAGTGCAACATGAGAAATAACATAAATGCCCACTAGTAAGCAAATGACAAAATAAATTAGGACATCTATGTGAGTGCAGCCTCCTTTTTCTCCAAAGTATCTGGCATCAGAAATAATACCTGCAAAACATTTTAATGCATAGGTTAGTATTCCTGATTTGATGTCAAGTGGGAGGGAAATAACAAACAAAATTATCTAATTAGTATGATTCTAATTTTGTTTAAAAGAAAACACATATATATACCTGATGCACACGTGTGCCAAAAAATGAAAAGGTCCACACTATTATTTACAATGATGTTCTCTAGGGCGCAGGTGATTACAGGAAATCTTTATGGCATTTTAATATGTTTCTGTAGTTTCAAAGTTTTTTATAATAAGTGCAAGATAAATTTTCTTATTCAGATATAAATTTAGAAATGGCATATTACCTGTTTAGACCAGACATCCAAAATATTAATACACATAGGCTTTATCCAAGACTATGCTTTTCTATCAGTCTTTGTATGTTAGCAATTTCATGTCTTCAAAATATTATTTTAGTCGTAAAAATAGTTTTTAAAAAATGTTCTCAAACTTTCAACAGAACTGAAGTTTCGGTGTAAAGCCAATTGCTACCTGTCAAGCTAGAAAACATCCTATTTTGAGATAGTTAATAAAAACTTAGCTTAGTGACAGGAAAAGCCAGACTTGGTAGGCAAAGAGACATAAAATATCCAGATGATAACAAAATACAAAGCATTTTTTTAAATCAAGAGAGTTTCTCCCTAAAATAGTTTTCACACCCAAACAAATGAAATATTTTTTAAAAGACTAAGTTTTGGTTCTGCTACCCCCTCAAACAGTTTATCTCACTGAGTCATTCGTTCTTTCATTTTATACCACAAAATAAATGCAAACATCAGGAGCCACCAAGTAAACTCTGAAAACTAAACGAAGTTAGGATTAGGACAATGACATGAACCAAAAGAGGATTCAAATAACTCTGTTCTCTATGAAGCCAATCTCACATTAGAACCAAAGCCTTTTCCAACTATGCTCATGTTTATCTGCAAGGTTGCCATTCAGCATACTAAATTCTAATTCAAATGCATGCTACAGGCTATGAATAATATACAAAAGATGTGTCAACTAAAGGTATAGGACAAAGTTCCCCAGCCCTAAAAATTAAGAACAGATATTAAATATCAACACTTAAGTTCTCCCTTACAATTTATTCCAAATCACACTTACTAAAGGGCTTCTCGGGTAAAAGGATGAAGTAATTGGTTTTTCACATGATGGAGGCAGGGAGAGGCTGGAGGAAAATGTCCGGAAGCAATATCTGATTTTTTTTCTCAAATTTTTATCTGATATTCATGAGCATTTTTTAATTAAATGAAACAGAGTATTATTCTCTCAACTTTTCAAGTTCTGATGATGCCATCAAGGTACCCTAACTTCCTCCTGGATATTTTTTTAAAAGATTGATTGATTAAAGAAAGAGAGAGAGGATGAGTGAGAGCGGCAGAAGAAGAGGAAGAGAGAGTTTCAAGTAGACTCTCTGATGAGCACGGAGCCCAACACAGGGCTTGATCCCACGACCCTGAGATCACGACCTCAGCCAAAATGAAGAGTGGGATGCATAACCTACTGTGCCACCCGGGTGCTCCCCTATTGGATAATTTAAAGATAATAATTATCCATCAAAAGCAGCAAAGTCCTTATCTTCAATTAACTATAAACCTCTGTTAACCAGCAACTGGACATACTCATTCTATAGAACTTCCATGTACTAGATGCTAGAGATACAAAGATGAAAGACACTCAGCTGCTGAAGGGGGTAGGGGAGCAATAATAGTAGTAAATACAGAAGCATTATAAGAAGTACCATTTGGGTTAAATGTCAAAGATAGTAAAGAGAGATGTCAGGAAATGCCCATTTCCAGCTGAGGAAACATAATGTGCAAAAGCATGCAAGCCCAAGGTTTGAGGGGACCTCATAGTCCAGTGCAATATAAACACAGGAGTTTGTGTTTGCATGCTGAGGCCACATACAGGAGGAAAAAAAGAGAATGGAGGCCACAGTGGGGCAAAGAGGAAACATGAAGGTTGTTAATATACAATATAGTACCTAGTTCACTCTCTTAAGACACACTTTTGATGATCCAGAGACAATACAATCAGAATGATTCTTCCTTGCCAAATTTGTATGTATGTGTTATTTATTGTAAGTTATTTAACTTGCTTTTTGAGGAAAGCAACTTCACAGCATGCCCATATGTAAAATGATAAGAAAATGTCCAACTTATTAAACAAAAAGACAAAATGCATTATTATCATTCCTAACAAAACAACTAGTACTCCTAACACCATCAACATCACCACCATTTACTGAATGCTTACTATATGCCCAGCAGTCTTTACCTCTGTAAGTCTTCACACCACTCCAGCCCCCCACCTGTTGTGTGGTTCCTTTATCAATTCAGGTAGAAAATAAAATTTTAAGAGTTTAAGTTCACTGCCTAAGAACACACAACTAGTAGGGTCAGTGTCAGAACTAGAACCCAGGTGCCTGAGCCTGTATTTTTTATTTTATTTTGTTTTGCCTTTTTATTGCTTAATTCTTAATTTTTCCCTAGCTTTACCAAGATCTGACAAAAGTGTAAGATATTTAGAGTATACAGTGTAATAATCTGATATATATATATGTGGAAGGATTCCCCCCATCAAGTGAATTATCACATCCATTTTTTTTTTTTTGGTGATAATACTTAAATTCTACCCTCCTAGCAAACTTCAATTATAAAATACATTGGTTATCAACTATAGTCACCATGATATAATTAGACCCTCAGACCTTATTCACGTTTATTTTTTCTTATTCATGTTTAAAACTTAAAAAGTTTATACTCTTATATCATCCTCTCCCTAGGTCCCTCATCCCACAGCCCATGGCCTGTGTTCTTCACCCACCAAATTATACATAGAGCTTTGCAGTCTTAGTTACGGTATTTATTACTAAAGGCAAATGCAAAGTATTTAAATAAAACACTAATTTGATTCCATGTAACAGCCATAATCTAGCATAAAAGAAAACGCACAGATTTCTGTTCCAGTGACCATAAACAAGTTTTCACTGCCCATATAAAATGGCTCTGCCTTCTGCATTAAGACTGAATCCTTTTCAAAGTTCCTCCAAGATTCTACAAACCACTTATGTGAGATCCTTTAAACAGTCACGAGAAACTTCAGCACCTATTTTTTTTTCCTAAGAGAACCACAGAAAAGAAGCTAAGAGAAACAAATCTGTTACCATCAACCACCTGAACCCATTTCAGCAACTTTTATTTGATCAACATGCTATAAATGTTACGGAGACTATGACCAATTGGTATGCCTCCAGGTTCCTGTGGTCCATTACACTTCAAACCTGTAAGAAGAAAGCCTCTGAACAAAAAAAATATATAAACTCATTTCACCAAAATACCAAGTTTTGAGAGAAATATCTTCTTAATGAAGATAGACAGAAAAGCTCAGCCAGGATTTATTAGGCCAAAGACCATGGGAATGTTAAACCAAATGTTCAATATCTCTTTGCAGAATCTCAAATGGCCCTTAAATCAGAAAAGCTTAAAAACCAAGCAAGGCCATGTAGAAACACAAACCACTGAGTTCACATCAAAAACAAAATATATCCAAAGACCCAAGTACCTTTACCTCGCCTGAAATAGAAGCTCTAAGTGCCCTAGAATAGGAGGCAGAAGACAAGGGTTCAAGTTCCTGCTATGACCAATGCAGCACAAATGGTCTTCCACATTTAACTTCTCTGCAATGCAGTTGCTCTATTGTGTAAGAGATAATGTCAAAGATGCCTAACGATTCTAACATTCTAGAATTTCATCAGAAGAATTAAATTTTCCTACTGTTATTCTAAACCAGACGAGGAAACCAAGACATGAAGGATTAAACTAAATGTCTAGTGCACAAAGCTAACAAGTGGCTTACATGTCACTTGGAACAGACTCAGAGCAGATTCTATCAGGGCTCCACCCACATGACCTCAGATCCCTCTGCACTGTCCCTGTGTGTTCCTATCCCCAGAAGCCAGCCCCTGTGGCCCTTTGTCATGGAGTGCTGATGCACTTCCCTTGAGCTACAGAGAACCAGAAGTACCAGAATTTACATCCTGATGGGAGGGATGATGATGTATAAATAGCTCAACTTCCTTGCCCCTACTGGGGACAACTCCAGTGTGTAATGTACATACACTATATCCCAATCTGTCCTGGGGAAAAAAGCAAAATTGCCTTCGTTGAGTCTCAGCTGAATAATACATCCTCCTTATCCTTCTTCTCCGACTGGTTCAACTTCTTGATCCCCTTCCAGATATTTCTGGAAATACCTACCCCACCCAAAAAAATCACTTTTACATGAATCCTTTTCTCACTATCTGCTACCAGGGAACACAAACTGAGAGAAATTTACAGGTTACTCTGGTTCAAAGTTTTTCAAATGACAATTGCTTATAAACAATTCCTGCTACGTCCACAAAACACTAATATGATTACTAATTTCTTTATGTGGTTGGTTTTAACTTATTAAGGAACTTTATTTTAAACCTATATTGTTTGCCTAAGTAGATGGTAAAATATCAACACAATCTAAAAATAAAAAGGGTTCAGCTCAGGCTAGTCCAGGTAAAAAGTCCTGGCACAGAACCAAAAACTCTCTTTGACGAAATCTTAAGGTTTCAATGATATTTCAGAGAGACTAACTTCCTCACTATGTGATTCGCAGGTATCTGATGCTACCTCTTTGTATCACCTAATCTTGCATAAGGACCAATGGTATGCTCTCTGCACTCTGGGATGCACTGCTTTAGTAGCCACATTTTATATGCACCTTGCACATGGCGTAATTCCTGACACACAACCAACGCACAATAAATATTAAACCATTTAATGAGGAAACTGAGTCTCAGAGAAGTTGAATATCTTACCTGAAGCCACACAGTTGATGAGTGGGCTACAATCAGATACAACCGAACCCTTTCTCTCCGTGCCACCTTCCAGCATCAAGAACAAGATGTGATTCATTCCTAAAACTCACAATGACTTTTCCTAGATGTCTTCATCTATGGCAGTAAATCTAAACAAGTATATACATTTTTATTCTTATAATCTTTATTGCTCCGATTTTCCCCCAAACTCTTGGAGAATTCCATGGAACACTGCCACTGACTGATTTTCATCCACTATTTGCCTATTAGCATAACCTCTTTTTATTACTTTCCTTTTTCAACTACTGCTATTACTCTTTTTTTTTCTTTCATTATAACCCTCAGAATTGATTTTACTTTTATGTTCATTATTGTTCACTTATAATCAGCTTTTGATTGCATGCTGATTATTCTTAAATTTCAACTTTATAGTACTGAAGAAAAACAGTGCTTGTGTTATGCTTTTGATTGTAAAATCAGCTGGATTAAGTTATGTAACTGTTTTTAAAAGGCCCGTACATGAGTTTTAAAATGTAGTTTTTTGTTTAACCTTGGACGAGCTGTCTGAATAAAGAGAATGGTTAAGAGCTGGGTGAGAACAAAAAAATAATGAGGTTTGTTTTCCACTTAGGCTAAATGAAAAATACCAGAATTGACATATCTGAATAAGTAAAGCTCTGTATTTATTTCAATTTTTTGCTGCAGTTCAAAATATTTCTAGAGTTCCTATTTAGGAAGTGGTATCAGCAGTACCCACTTCTCTCAAATGCAACTCTTCTTGCTTTAAATTGATTTCACTTTCAGAAATCCTCAGAGCTTCTCAAACCAACAATGGTGAATAACGTAGTGGCAAACAATGTTTGGTGCAAAAACAAGTATATGAAGCATAAAGCAAGACGACTTGTATTCATGGTCAATGAGCTGGCTTTCTAAGCCGCTATAAAAGATGTGCATCTTTAGGAAAGCTCAGAGATCCCAAAAGAGTCCAGGTGGAAAAGCTCAAGGCGAATCAAGAAACTTGCATACCACAAAACACCAGAAGGCATTATTACATTCTTTTCCTAAGGCTGCCTGAACAAAGTACCAGTGGAGCTCCAAAAAAATGTATTGTCTCAAAGTTCTGAGAGGGAGGTGTCATCAGGATTGGTTCCCTCTGAGGCTGTCAGGAAGAATCTGTTCCATGCTTCTCCCCTAGCTTCTGGTGGTTTGCTGGCCTTCTTTGGTACTCCACGGCTCATTAAAGCATCACCATCATCTCTTTCTCCATGTTCAGATGTTCTCTCTACCACCATTTCCGAGTCTAAATTCTCCTTTTTATAAGGACACCAGTCTTACTGGTTTAGGGCCCACTGTAACCTCATTTAACTTGATAATCTCTGTAAAGATCCAATCTCGAAATAAGATCACATTTTGAGGTACTACGGGTTAGGCCATGAAGGCATATATTTGTTTTTGGAGGAGATACCACTCAATTCACGAAAGGCACAAATGACTAGACCAATGTGAGTGGCAACCCAAGGAGTTGCGTGGGACAACAGCTGTGACAACAGTTCTGTGTAAAGTCTCTGAAACAGTTTGCTTCTTTTTAAAATGGGCTTGGTGATGGCAATAAGAATACCTACCTCCCAGGGTCACTATAAGAACTCAAGGAGACAATCTTCTTCAAGTGCACAGCATCAGGCTTGGCCCATGAGTGTCCTGAAGAAATGTCAGGAGCCTCTTCCTACTTGTGCTCAACTTCACGTTATCCAAACAGACACTATGAACAGCCACAGTGTGGGTGAGTTCCAGAGAAACGCTACAGCTGCATTCCAAAGTGCCTGGCAAAACCCTTGGGAACACCAAACACTTCTCCCTATAATTGCCCATTTCTCAGCAGTCTCCACCAGACTAGACTGTATACATTCCTTAAAGGCAACAACTGCCACATAAGCCCAAGCTTCCTGCTAACCCATCATCTCCAGGGCCTAATAAGCATGCCTATTATGCATTTAACAAATACTCACTGGAAGAATAAAAGAATATGAATATTTAATAGAATATTAACAGTAAAGGTATTTCTTAAACATTTTAACCAGGCATGGGAAATAGGAAATGTAGCTCAAACTACACACCAGACAACATTTCTACTTAGGAGAATGTTAACACAAAATATATATTCATTGTATGCTCATGCTCATAGCAGCATTATTCACAATAGCCAGAAGGTGACAGCAGCCTAAGTGTCCATTGATGAATGAATGGATCAACAAAACATTACACATTCATATAAACATTGCATTTTTATACATAAGATTGAATATAATCCAGCCTTAAAAAGGAAGGAAATTCTGGCACTTGCTATAGCATAGACGTGAGTTAAGGGCATTTTGCTAAGTAGAATAAGCCAGTCACAAAAGACAAATATTGTATGATTTCTCTTACATGAGGTTCTAGAGTGGTGAAATTCATAGACACAGAAAGTAGAATGGTAGTTTGCAGGGTCTGGTGGAGAAGGAAATGAGTAGTTAGTGTGTAATGGGTACAAAATTTCAGTTAGGGAAGATGAAAAAGTTCTGGAGATGGATGGTGGTGATGGCTACACAACACTGTACTTAATGTGAATGTACTTCATGCCATAAAAATATACACTTAAAAATGGTTAAAATGACAATTTTGTTACATTTTACCACAATAGAAAATTAAATAATAAAAATTCTTAAATAAAAAGTAAAATGTGTATACATTCATATTTTTAGGACCTTTAGAGACTTGGAAAGCAAAAACAAAGTTTCCAGAGACATAAAAGGCATTTGCAGGGTCGAATTTTGAATCAAAACTGCAGTTCCTTTGCTACTTCCCTAATATCCCAAATTCAATCACAAAAACACAGCTTTGCATTCATAATTAATTTTACTTAAATTATAACAATGTTGCTTATTTAAAACTTCAAAGTTCCTGTAAAGGGATTCTTTTCTGACCTATTAAAAAAAAGACTTTGAAGTTTATTGGGGGGAAATAGATTCATCCTGTAGCAAAGAACAAAATATCTTCAAGAAAGAAATACTGTAACTCATGGATTACTGTAGACATAACATTATTGATATACTGCCAATATTAAGATAAATGAAATGTCATACTCAACTTGCAGCCCTTTAATGAAAAAGGAACTTAATAATTCTCTCATCTGTATCTGAAGTTTAACTCTGTAAGTTTTCCCCCACATTAAAATTATATTTTATATAAAATACAGTTATAAAATCAATTTTATACCACTCATAAAAGCCTCACCATAAACCTTTATTGGATAAAAAAGAAAGCATCCATTACATGCACAATATGCCCTGCTAGGAACTTTGGATCTGGTGCTCCAATCCTAAAAGTACCTTTGATACTGTTATTTGTAATAAGAAACACGTATTTGGTCTTTATCCATGGTCCTAGTATGGAGCTCCTAAAACTCCTGGAAATTCCTAAGTGATGAGAGTGATAAAGGGATCTTCTTGTTATGTGTACAAGGTGACTTTTGGACCCTATCTAGAGATGAGGGCTGGTTGCCCGGGGAACCAAGCAAGTGATCAGAGGGTTGGAGCTTTCAGGCACATCCCTCTTAGGGTAGGTGTGAGGGGCTGGAGATTGAGTTCAATCACCAAGGGCCAAAGATTTAATCAATCATGCCTCTGTCATGAGGCCTCATAAAAATCCCTGACCTATGGGATTCTGAGATCTTTGGAGTTGGTAAACTCACTCAGAGAACATGGAAGCTATACAACTTTACTCACATACCTTGCCCTAGGCATCTCTTCTGCCTGGCTATTCTTGAGTTATATCCTTTATTATAACAAACCAGCAGTAATCTAGTAAGTGAAATGTTTCTGTAAGTTCTAGGAGCTGCTCTAGCAAACTGACTGAATCTGAGGAGGAGGAGATCAGGGGAACCTCCAATCTATGGTCGGTCAGAAGCACACCTGACAATCTGGACTTGAGATGGGCAGGGGGAGGCAGGAGCCACAGGTTTTAGGATTTAGTTCTTAACATGTAGGATCTGATGCTATCTCCAGTAAACAGCATCAGAATGGAGTTGAATTATAGGACACCCAATTGGTGTTGGAGAATTGCTTGGTGGTGTTAGAAAGCCTACATCTGATTTGGTATCAGAATCTAAACCTTTGGCTCAGCCTCCCCAAAGGACCAATCATAAGATTTCTGCCTCCATTCCAAAGGAGCCTATTCAACACTTAGTCATTGAACCCTTCTTCATCATTTTTAAATTAGTGAGGATAATTGGTTTGTAGCTTCGCTATCACAAAATTTATCTAATTTTTCTAATTAGCCAAATAGCACATTTATTTTTCATGCTAATTATAAAAAAGTTAACTGAAAAATTCATTCTTCTTTTCTTTGTATTGTTGGTTTCAAGTTTAATGATATATCACTTTTAAAAGAGTTCTGAACTGTATCAAAGAAACACTCGCCATTAATAGTTTATCCCCTTAATCAAAAATAATTAATAACTTTCAGCTTTCTTTATATTACTTATTTAAAGCCTATGTAAGCCCTAAGAGTGGAATGAGAGTACATATTAAACATAGTTTTCCTCCCCTTTCAAAGGTAAGGTAGCCCAAATAAGTCCTTCAAAGTCCAGGTAGTTGTAACTATAGCATCTTGACAGCAATTAGGAGAGGAGGATCAGAAGACGGTGGCAACAAGCAAAAGATACCAGTTTCCTTATACAAATGTGAAGATATTTCCATTGATCAGGCGAAAACTAATATTTTCTGATAAGGCTAAAAATCTGGTCTCCACTCCTACTCAGTATTCAGGACAGGAAAGTCCTTTTCCCAAGAGATTTCATTTCATTCCTCTACTCCTGAGCACACACAAGGCACCACAAGGAGCCTCTCACTCTTCTTTCATGTTATTGCCTACCTTGATTCTTCTGACTCTCTACTCTGTTTCCATGGCTCAACTTCCTTGTAAACTGAGGCACCAAAGATTTAGAGGGAAGGTAGGGAAAAGATCTAAGTGGGCTTTTTATGAAAATAAAGCCTCTCTGACTATAGTTAGTGATAATAATACCAAAACCAATCACTGATATTTATTGATAATTTAAGACACAGTGCTAAGATGGTGTGCATGAGCTCAGTGAATGCTCAGTGCAACTGACAGGTCAGTATTACTTTCCCATTTTGCAGATGATGAAACTCAGGCACAGGGTAATTTCATCAAATTTAACAACCAACAACTTTTTTGTACCACTTTTATGTACCACTGGAAAAAAACTGCCAATCAATATATGACACAAGTGTAAAACATATCTGGAATTCAGAGATGTTGAAATGTGGGGGGAGAAAAGTGTCTTACAAGTAAAATACATAAATAATTTTCACAAGACCATTGGTTTGAATGAAATGAATCCTTCCCCCTGAATCCCAGCTGACTATACTAGGGACTGATGTGGGACCCAGCAGCCTCTGCAGGTGGCTTAAAAGATCTGCCCAATAAGGCAGCTCATTATTGAGTGGCGGCAAAAAGACCCAAACAAATTCTCTTTGGGAAGCATAAAATGGAGATAAACCAGGAGAAATTGAGTTATTTCAACTCAGAATATTGTTTCAAACAAAGCTGAAGAAGTGTTTTCTGGGCCTGTATGAAGCTTATTGTTCTATGTGTCTTAAAAATACTCATTTGGCTATTTGGATAAATGAGCTGACTTCTCACATCCCATTTTCCCATTTAATTATTCCTTCCTGAGAAATACTTTTCACTTTAATCATAAGAAAACAGCCTAAAAAACAAAGGCCACTGCCATCACCTGCAAGTCTGGTAAATCAGTCCAACACAGATCAAAAAGGTGAATAGTAAGAAAATCTTTAGAAAGTTGGAAATGTGAAAAAGAAAGCAACCATAAACATGTGATCTTAAAGAGAAGATAGGTTAGCAGCAGTTCATGAATGATGGAAAATATCATGATGCTCTAAATGGATCAGGCCACCCCACCAACACTGCGCCTTGAGCTCTGCTACTTGGGGAAGCCATGATGCTGTTCCTAAGAGCTCCCCACATCGGCCATGTGCTGTAGGACGGAGGAAGATACCTTATGCAAAACAGCTGATCTTTCAGCTGGCCCGTGATCCAAACCTGAATACAAAAGGATGCACTAGACAAATGAGATTCTCTTAATAGAAGTATAACATTATGGGAGACAGAAACTGGATAATGTTTTGGGGACAGGAGGCTATAGTGGACAAGGAAATGGATAATCAAAATCATGTGCAAGTACATCAGTGTTTATAGCAGCAATGTCCACAATAGCCAAATATGAAAAGAGTCCAGATGTTCATTGGTAGATGAATGAGTAAAGATGTGGTATATATACATACACAATGGAATATTACCCAGCCAACAACAACAAAAATCAATCTTACCATTTTCAATAACCTGGATGGAACTAGAGGGTTTCATGCTAAGCGAACTAAGTCAACCGGAGATAGACAATTATATGATTTCATTCATATGTGGAATTTTTTTTTAAAGATTTTATCTATTTATTCATGAGAGACAGAGAGAGCGAGGCAGAGACACAGGCAGGGAGAGAAGCAGGATCCTCACAGGGAGCCCAATGTGGGACTCAATCCCAGGACCTGGGGATCACGCCTTGAGCCGAAGGCAGATGCTCAATCACTGAGCCACCCAGGCACCCACTCATATGTGGAATTTAAGAAACATAATAGAGGAGCATAGCAGAAGGGAGGGAAAAATAAAATAAGATGAAATCAGAGAGGGAGACAAACCTTAAGAAACTCTTAACTATAGGAAACTGAGGGTTGCTCAGTTGGAAGGATGGAGTAACTAGGTGATAGGCATTAAGGAGTACACATGATGTGATGGGCACTGGGTGTTATATGCAACTGATGAATCACTAAACTCTACCTCTGAAACTTAGAATATACTATATATTAATTAATTGAACTTAAATAAAAATTTTTAAAAATCATGTGCAGGCAGAAGTTATAGAGATGTAACCATGATAAGTGACCAGTTACACTACAGAATAATCACAAAAGAGCCAACACCAAGGAAGATTAGTATTGAGTTCTAGTACACATCCCTTTCAATAAACTTTTATTTTCCTTGAGATATGTCCAAGCAGGTCTCTTTCAACCAAAGAAGACTTAAGAAGCAACAGCACCCACACAAGACTACTAGCACAGAAGGGAAATAACTAAGCCAGACTGCATCCTTTCAATAGGGGCTGGGATGTCCTTAATATCAGAAAAGGCCTGGGACTTGGAAAAGCCTGTCACTGTCACTGTGTTCAGGTTTAGAAACCTGTGCCCAGTAAAGTGGGCAGATTTATGAGGTTTTCTATTTCTGTTTTATTTGCATGTTCCTTTTCTGAGACCATAACAAGGTGTCCAGGGAACACTTGGGCATAGGGACAAAGTACATGGTTCTAGAAGCAGAGATAAGCAGAGATTTTTTTTAACTAGAGTGGATCCTCACACCCTCTCCACTCTGGGATGGTAAACAGCCTCTTATCACCTTTTTTGCTTTCAGCACAGGATAAGAAGCCAGCAATGGGGACCCAGCTTGGAAACCGTGGCTCCTGCCCAGTCTATTGCCCTAATAATGCCAATCTTTCTGTCCTATCCCCATTACCGACATTTAGTCCAATTCAGTTGGTTTTCCAGAGACGGTCTTTGTTTCTGTTATACCTGCTGTCCTAGTGAATTACTCACAAGGCTCACATTCACTCTCAAGTATCTCAATTTGGCAATAAACAATAAATTATGCAGTCAAGCTAATTTTGATTCAAGTGCCCATCTTCTCCCATTTTATGCACCACTGGAAGAAAAAAAAGAAATATGTCAATCACAAGTGTGCAAAAAAGTTCAATTTTCAGAAAAACTGAAACATGAAAAAGTTAATCTTATAATAAAATATGTAATTGTCGGGGCACCTGGGTGGTGCAGTTGGGCAAGCATCCATCTCTTGATTTCAGCTCAGGTCATGATCTCAGAGTTGTGAAATGTCGGGTTTCACACTCAGAGCTGAATCTGCTTGAGATTCTCTCTCTCCCTCTTCCTCTTCCCCTCCCTCTGCTTGCACTCAGGCGCTCTCTCTCTCTCTCTCTCAAATGAATAAATAAAATCTTTAAAAAAAATGTATAATTGTTACGGGTCACAAAAATAATCAATGTTGAAGGCAAGACTTAGACTCAGGCAGTCTGATCCCAGTCCTGATTTATGTACAGTCTCCTGACATAATTACTAATGGCACTGAATCAGTGCAACAGTCCCCCAGTGATCTCCATGCTTGGATTTCTCAAACCCTCTTCATCTTATTTGCAGAAAGGGTACTCTAAAGCATAAAACTGACCCTGTTGCTTCACTATCTAACTCTTCAATGATTCCCCATTGCCCTCAAGAACAAACCTTGACTCAACTACCAGACTCACCAGAATCAGCAGAATGGTGCCTGTCCCTGCTTAGGTTTCCAGCCTCATCTCTGACTTCTCTCCCACCTCAAAATCCACAAGACAGCTCAAAATCCCTCCTGAAATTCCTCAGTGCCCATGAGTCACAACCCTGGGCACAACCCACACCCCCAAAATGGAAATGGATCAAGCACATGGAGAAGTGGAGAAAAGAAAGGACAGATCCACATCCCACCCACACTCACAGGTCCCACACTTACACAGACCTACTCCTAATGCTTTACGATGTCTCCAGGATTGATTTATACATTACACCAAATCACTCCAATATTTTAAAATAAAAATAAATTCTAAAGCTAAACATTAGAAATTTATGCCTTCATGACTGGTGCTTAAAGCGCTTTACTTTTGGAACTATCTCTAGAAAAAGGCAAAAGCTGGCCATGACATCAGCAGACTGACCAAAGTCTGAACTCAAAATACCAGGAAACTCCATCCTCCATAAGCATTCCCCAAAGCCCCGCCTACAAAGGCAACGCAATTTCACAACTTCTCCAGCATTCCTGAAACCTAACAGCAGTGCTTTGCACTTGGGCAGGCAGCAAAGGACATGTGCTAGTTGTTCTTTGGTATATGTTTTGACTACGGTCTATTCTTTAAGTGTCCTCCCACATCAAATCTTTGACGCACATCAGGTCCGGAAGCCATCACTACTAAGTCAGCCCCAAGATGTGCAAACATTTCAGGAATAAGCCACATCCAGGATGGTGCAACTGAGCTCCCCATGTGACCTTCCCCACCTTGGGCCTCTACAGACCTTCACTTCATGCCATCGTGCAATAATGAACAACCTGGGGCGCAGGAAGCTGGCTTTGGATTCTCTGAGCTTCAAGTTCCCCAGATAATCATCTCTATCTCACGTGATTGTTGCATGGATTAAGTGAAATAAAACATATGGAAACACCAAGCCAGTGCCTAACCCTGAGGTGGCAGCAAACAATACAAGTTTATCAGATCCGAAAATGGAAAATGTCTCTAGCTTAATAAAGGTTAAAAAAAAAATGAAAGTAAATTTAGCTTCAAATTCACCGTAAGAGAAATAATCATCGTGAGCCAACTATATCACTACAATGTCAAACATACTCTTTGTAACTATCTATGAGAATTATCCCTTTGCAGAGAACAATAGAGTTTCAGCCAAGTTCAATAATTTTCAAAGCAAGAACCTGGCAGACCCAGGATTTCTAGGTCTATCTATTCAGTTCTATCTGAACACAGAACTCCTACCCTTTGCTCCTCTGTTACTGTTTCCCAGACTCTGAAGCCAGGGGAGGAGAGGTAAGAGCCTGGAGAAGACGACCGTGCAGCACTGTTTGGTACACCTGAGTCAGCACAAGCCCAAACGACCAAAGGTGCCTGCCACTCGGGGCAAAGAGATGGGGAAATAAATGTAAGCAATCAGCATAACTGGATGGTTCTACCCAAACAGGATCCTTTAGCAATACAGTTTAATGTTTTAACAGCCTATGTGGTTTGTCAGCATGAGGCAGGTGACTCTCTGGCACTGTGGTTTAAGTAAGTGACTCTGTGACTCCTTTATGACTGTTCCCTTATATGTATCACGAAGACAGTACAATCTACTCTGCAGTAATTTTGCAAGGGTTAAAGAAATAATGTGTAGAGATCCCTCTGCACAGGTCTCTGCACACATGCAGAATGAAGAGTCCTATTATGAAAACCCTTTCACAAATAGACTTTCCACAGCCCCTTCCTTCCTCTCTTGCCTCAATTATCTGCATCACTGCTCAACCTGTTACTTTCCCTGCCTCTGGCTCTTCCGTCCCTACCCTCTCACTGAGACCACAAAAGCTTACTAACTTACACCTAGTCAGGCCAGCTGGGGAAACAGTGGTGTGTAAGAAAATCTTTGGCCTCACAGAGCTTACAATCTTATATTTGTAGCCGAGAGAGGAAGACAGACCATAAATAAATACACAAACAACACGGAGTAAACCATCAGGTAAAGTGTTATAAACTACTAAATAAAGCAAGGAAGGAGCAGAGAATAATCCCCAGGGAGAGGGAGAATCAGATAAAATAAAATAAAAAGCCCTGTCTGGAGATTTAACATTGACTTGGAGAGGTGAATGAAGGAAGGGAACGCTGTCTGAGATCAGAGGGAACAGTGTTTCAGGGGGAGGGCACAGCAGGTACCCCAAAGCATGAACAAGCAGTGTCTTAGAAGACCAACAACACAGCTCTACTGCAGCACTCACAATGTCCTGGTATAATTATTGGTTTAATGCCAATTTTGCCACCAAATGATGAGGCCCCGAGGAGAACCCCCGAATCGTCTTTTTGCATTCACTCAGCCACACAGCATTCATTAATGAAGTGCATCTCTATGCCCAGCACTCTCTTAAGCAGTGGATTTACACTGAAGAGCTGAATCAATATAGTTTCCACCTTCAGGGAGCTTACACCAAATAACACTGGGCACAGACTAATGCTCAGAAAATGAACTAAATGAACAATATTTGCTTTGTTTTTAGTTACAGAGTTTTATGTGTGCTGAGTTCCAGGCTTTGTACGGCTCATCCTCCTTCCTCCTTTTCCTAAAAGATCACCATCAGCCCTCCCCTTCGGTTACTCACCTGCCTCTCTCTTCTCTACACCAAACCAGTGGCAATGAGTCCTCTAATCTTACCGCATTCTCTCTGCCCTCTGCCTTTGCTTGCAGCCCACTACACCTGAAATGCCTCCCCACTTCTTCTTCACCAGACTAACTTGAGTATTATTTCCCAAAATTTCATTAGTATATTGATTTTACCATTTGCTCAAATGTGTACAAATCTCTCCAGTTCTTCAGGCAAAACATTTCCATCGAGTAACAGAAAGCAATAAATCAAGTGACAATTCCACATTGAGTAGTAAAGAGAAGTGAAGGACAAGTGATCTCAGGCTAGTTACATAACTTCTCTTTCTCCCCAAATTATGAGATACTATTTCAGTGACTTTCTGGGCATTGTGCCTGCAGAACTGGGCTAGGATACAGGGGCAGCAAAATTTTCACTACTCTGGGTCTGTGCACTCCATCACTTGCCCGTAAAAAGATAAGTTTCATTTACAGTAAACAAAACCAATTTGGAACACTTAAAGGGCTTTCCCTACACAGAAGGTCAATAGTTTAGCATCTAAATTATCTGAGATAGATTTCCTTTTCTAATGGTAGAAATTGCAACTGTACTTCATCTTGAAAAAATTTTTTAAATGTAATTTTTTTAAATCCTTATTCTTTTAGGCAAGAAGGCACATATACGTAAGTCACAACTTCCAATACAGACTCATTTAGCTGATAAGGACTTGCACAGAACCTGTAGTCCTCCACTTCTAAAAGCCATGCATCCATCTTTCTCCCAACTACTTCCTGAAAGAGGAGAAAATCAACTGGAGCCACCCATTTTGAAGTATACAACAGCAGGGGCACAGGTTCAAGCAGATTCCTCCAACAGTACGTGTTCCTCTCTCAGTTCCTGGACAGAAGCTCTGAGCTTCACAGAGAACCACACAACAATTCTATAGCTGGGGATCGGACAGGCAGTGTTTCTCATAGTGTCTCTGCTTCTCTTAAAACAGAGCAACTCCAAGAACTTTGCCCTGCCGTTAAGAGAGGGAAAATACACAAAAAGGCAACAATACCATGTTTAGAACTATCATTAACTATTTAAACTCTGTCCCCTCAACCAAGATTTCGCCTAAGACGTGACCAATGGAATGGGCTCATCTCTGTGCCTACTGTGGCCATGCCTTGCTACATTACACTGCCATGTAACGCAGCACCCTCTTCTCCTGGCTATTTGGACATGGCAACATGGCCTTTATCTGTGAAAAGACCCCTAACAATGGTTAGATCTTTACTGGAGTGTGAATTCATGGAAGATTCCCTCTAAAAGTTTCAAAGCCAGCCTAGGTCTATAATGAGTATACCATCTTAAATGCCTTGTCTTTCTTTAGCAGCCAGGATTGAGGGTCAGATCCAACCATTCCTTACAAACTAGGTAACTTTGGGCAAGTCACTTAACCAGTCTAGGCTCTTAAAAGCTCCTATTAGAGGGGGGGAAAAAAAGCTATTAGATACTGCAAATCCCCAGATGATCTGGCCCCTGCCTACCTCAGACTATTAGTACTATCACTTTCCCTCTTTAACTACTTGAACACACTGAGCTCACTCCCACCTCAAGGCCCTTGCACTTGCTCTTTTCTCTGCCTAACATACTCTTCCTCAGAGTTTCACCTGGCTGGGTACTTGTCAATACTCAGGTCACTTAGCTGTCAAAAAGTCAAAAAGTTACCTCCAGGATCTCATAATATTCAGAATGCAGGTACACATTGCATAATTCCACTTTTTACATAAAGTACAAAAAGGAACAAAACCATGGAATGGTAGTGTAAGTCTGGAGACTGTTTACCCTTTCCAGGGTGGAGGTAGCAATAGGTAGAACACCAGGGGCCCCTCTGAGTATACTGCAAAATAGTTTTTGATCTGAATCTGGTGAGCTGGGCATGTTCAGTTTGTGAGAATTCATCAAGCTGTTCATTTAGAATATGTACATTTTTAGTACATGTGTTATATTGCAATAAAAAAAATTAGGCCAAAACAAAACCAAAAAAAAAAAAAAAGACAAAACCCACTTTGTCAAATTGGGTTTGCCTTGACCATCTAATCTACACTACCCTTCTTGGCTAAGCTATTCATTCTCCATCCCATGATCCTGTTTTATTCTCTTCATAGCCTTTGTCCTTGGCTGAACCCATCTTATTATTTATGTATGTACAGTCTAGCCTTTTCCCACCCCCATGAAAATAAAGTATGATGTGGTCATATACTCTGCCTGCTTTGTTCATGAACCCCAGAGCAGTGGGTTCTAGAGCACTTAGAGCAGCCCTGTCCTAGGTACAGGCTGAATAAAAAATATATGTAAAATAAGAAATGGCTAAAGGGGGCCCTCTAAAAATATAACATCAATCCTAAGTCGAAACACTAAAGCTAAGAGCAGAGTAAATAAAAAATTTCAATGACATTATACCTTAGGAATAGGTGTCAAATGTTAAATTTAACTACGGGGGGGGGGGTTAAATTATCATTTTTGGGGTACCTTTGTGAGTGATTAGAGTTACTTCTCTAAGCAGAAACTGGACCTTTCACCTCCATACACCCAACAGCTTTGCACAAGGTCCAGGACAAAGTAGGTCTGAGTCAAGAATGACAGGAAATTCCTGAGACGCTAAGGATTCTTAAGTTTTGTGGGGAAAAGGGGGGGTCATGTTCAATTGTAATGTTTGGCACCGCCAAGGGAATATGTAGGCACAATATCAAGAGACGCAGATGGAGCAAATACAAAGAAGTATCCAAGAACTGAAAAGTCCCTTACAAGTCATGAGCAATGCTCACCTATTATTGTCAATTCTAAGATGTTTATAAAGAAATAATAAAAGTGTGTCAGTATTTCGAGGACTTGGATATGATATAGTTGCTACTTGGCATGCAGACTAACCTCTAAATAGTGACATAACACATTTTCATGAGGAAGTCTACACTCACCAAACAACAGCCTCGTGTAA
Organism: Canis lupus dingo; assembly: GCF_003254725.2. NCBI lineage: Eukaryota > Metazoa > Chordata > Mammalia > Carnivora > Canidae > Canis > Canis lupus. The sequence continues at coordinate 24,116,930 of NC_064262.1, read as the reverse complement.
TAGAAGCAAACTGCTCTGGAATAGGCTCTGCCACAAACTCTCTTTATAACCTTGAACAAGTATTGAACTTCTTGAGGCCTCGAGGTCTCCACCTGTGAAATGAGCTGGTTGGACTAGATGCTCGCTAGTGCCAAGCTTGCAAGAGTGTCCTGGACACTATCTACTTATCTCTAACAAAAAACTTCTCATCTTTGAAACCTTGTGTTTCCAGGATAACAGGTCAACCACAAGTAATGTAAATCAGGGCACCTAGATGGGAGTGACGTAACTGATCCTTTCACCTAGTCTTCTTGCCAAACCAAGGCTATCTGTCCCCAACCAGATTCTCTAGAGTGTGGCGTCCAGGCTCTCATCTCTTGGTTAGGCAGAAAGCCCAGCCACACCTCAGCTAAATGCTTGGGTTTCTCTGCACAACTACTTGCTTTGCTTGAGTTTTCACTGCCCTGGGCCCCGTGTTTCTCATCAATTCAAGTCTACACTCATAGTTAGCACCACAGTTCTTGTTTTTTGTAACACTTAAATAATGAATAGGACTTGATCACCTGGAGGTATTCTCCTTACTCTATTACAATAGTTATTAGTGATTTTAATTAGACAAAACTGCCATTCCTTTTCGCTATCCCACCATACTGTCAAGTGCCTATTAAGGATATTACAGTAATACCTATTAGCACCTTTTAAATTTACATTAACAAAAACAGAGAAATGAGAAGTCAGGAAATGAAAAGAGAAGGGGGGGGGGTGGGAAACCTTACATATGTTATAATTAGCCAAAGCTTAGAGTAACTCAAAAAATCATTAGTAGCTATCTTTTCATTTTTTTCTTAAAACTATACTATACATATCCTGGTCAAATTTGCATGAGTGGGGAGCCTGGGTGGTTCAGCAGTTGAGTATCTGCCTTTGGCTCAGGGTGTGATCCTGGAGTCCTGGGATCGAGTCCCACGTTGGGCTCCCTGCATGAAGCCTGCTTCTCCCTCTGCCTGTGTCTCTGCCTCTCTCTCTCTCTGTGTCTCTCATGAATAAATAAATAAAATCTTTAAAAGAATAAAATAAGATCTGTTACTAGCATCAATTTCCAGTTTATACAAAACTACAGAATAGCGCCTGCCTTCAGCCCAGGGCATCATTCTGGTGTCCCGGGATCGAGTCCCATGTCCGGCTCCCTGCATGGAGCCTGCTTCTCCTTCTGCCTGTGTCTGTGCCTCTCTCTCTCTCTCTCTCTCTCTGGGTCTCTCATGAATAAATAACATAAATAAAACAAATAAATAAATTGCATGAGTGATAATTTGCCTCTCATAAATCAAAAACGGGAAAACGAACAAGGACGCTGCTGTGTATGGCTGAGCCCCACACCTGCCCTTTCTTTAACAGGGGAAAGAGAGGGATCCCTGGGTGGCTCAGCGGTTTAGCACCTGCTTTTGGCCCAGGGTGTGATCCTGGAGTCCCGGGATCGAGTCCCACATGGGGCTCCCTGCATGAAGCCTGCTTCACCATCTGCCTGTGTCTCTACCTCTTTCTGTGTGTGTCTCTCATGAATAAATAAAATCTTAAAAAAATAAAATAAAATAAAATCTGTTACTAGCATCAATCTCCATTTCATACAAAAAATACAGAATAGTGCCTGCCTTCGGCCCAGGGCGTGATCCTGGAGTCCCGGGATGGAGTCCCGCATTGGGCTCCCTGCATGGAGCCTGCTTCTCCCTCTGCCTGTGTCTCTGCCTCTCTCTCTGTCTATCATGAATAAATAAATAAAAACCTTAAAAATAAAAGGGGAAAGAGATTATTTACGGAGAACCAGAAACCGGGCAATTGAGTGACTTCTCCAAGAGTCAACGCCAACTCAAAACTCCCCAGAAGCCTTCTGAACACTCTTGCCATCCTGCAGAAGGTGAGATCCAGCGGAAGGCAAGTTCCAACAGGTATTGAGCATCCATCCAGCCGAGGCCTGCAATCGGGGAGGAAGTGGGGGGGAGGGGACGTGCAGGGCTCTGCTCGGCCGCCTCTGTGACGGGAAGCCCTGCTCCCTGCTAGAGGGCGGCGCGTTTCCCACTTTCCTCCCTCAGCCCGTGCGACCCACTGAAGCGCCCTCAAGTCTGAAAAAGCGGTCACCCTGGAGGAAGCTGCCGGGGGAGGCGAGCGGCGGAGCCCAGCCGGGCTGGGGCGGGCCGGCCCGTCACGTGGTCTAAGCCGCGCGCCCCGGGGGCGAGGCGTCTCCCGGGCAGAGCCGGCCACGCGGATGCTAGACCCTCGGGGCTCCAACGCGCCCGAGGCCCGAGGACTTCTCGACGCGCCGCGCCGCGCCCCGCCAGCTGCCGTGCAGCGCCCTGGGCAGAGCCGGGGCACCGGGGCACCGGCCTCGGGGGGGGCCGGGGGCGCTGGGGCAGTCGGCAGAGCGCCCGGGCGCAGCCAGGTGCTGCAGCGCCCGCGCCGCCGGGACGCAGGCGGAGGCAGAGGCGGCGGGGAGGACGGCCGCGGGGCGCCTGCCGCGGGGCGCGCTCACCTGCCACCGGGCCGCCAGCAGCGGGGGCCGCAGCACCAGCTCCCGCAGAAGTGTCCGTGCTCGCGCCGCTGCGGGGGACGCCATCTTAGACAGGAAGCCCCGCGCCCCTGCGGCCCCGCCCCTGCGCCCCTGCGCCCCGCCCCCAGCGCCCGAGGCCACGCCCCCAGCGCCCGAGGCCACGCCCCCTTTGTGATCCGAGGTTAAAGACCCGCGCACGTGCCTTCCCTGCCTCTATGTTCCTGCGGGGGGGGGGCCCCCCCGGATCTCTCGGGGATGTTGAGAATTTAGTAAAAAAGCACGTCGGGGGTACCCCTTCCCTGTGGCAGGCGCTGCTGAGGACACAGTGAAGGAGGTTGACGGGTTGGTGGGATTGTTTTGCTTTTGTTTTTTTGTTTTTTTGCTCTCCGAGAGGTCAGAGTCTAGTAGGAGAGGTTAACTAGTAACAATGAGGCAAATAAGGAGTTTTTTTTTCTTTTAAGATTTTGTTTATTGGGGATTCCTGGGTGGCTCAGCGGTTTAGCGCCTGCCTTTGGCCCAGGGCGCGATCCTGGAGTCCTGGGATCGAGTCCCGCATCGGGCTCCCGGCGTGGAGCCTGCTTCTCCCTCCTGTGTCTCTGCCTCTCTCTCTCTCTCTCTATGTCTATCATAAATGAATAAATCTTAAAAAAAAAATTATTTAGGGATCCCTGGGTGGCGCAGCGGTTTAGCGCCTGCCTTTGGCCCAGGGCGCGATCCTGGAGACCCGGGATCGAATCCCACATCGGGCTCTTGGTGCATGGAGCCTGCTTCTCCCTCTGCCTGTGTCTCTGCCTCTCTCTCTCTCTCTCTCTCTCTCTCTCTCTGTGACTATCATAAATAAAAATTTAAAAAAAATTATTTATTTATTCATGAGGGACATACAGGGAAGGGTAGAGACTCAGGCAGAGGGAGAAACAGCCCCTCTCCACCCCCGCCCCGCCCCGCCCTGCCCTGCAAGGAACCTGATGCAGGACTCAATCCCAGGACCCATGAGTGGAAGGCAAGGTGCTCAACCGCTGAGCCGACCCAGCTGCCCTGCAAATGAGGACCTAAGCTACCTATCATGAATAGGCAAAGCAAAGAGGACTTTTAGGGCAGTGAAAGTGCACTTTATGATATGATGATGATGGATGCATGTCAGCACGTGTTCATCCCAACCCATAGAATATAACGACACCTGGAAGGAATTTGTAATATGAACTAAAGGCTGTCAGTGATAAGCATGTGTCCGTGTACAACTACGACACACAATGTATTCACGTGGCCGTTGTAACAAATATACCACCGCTCTGGGGGAGGCTACTGACCAGCGCAGAGGCTCGGTATTTGAGTTGCAGGGAAGGGAAAGTGAGAAGGGAAATCTCTGTACCTTCTGCTGAATTCTGCTGTGAACCTAAAGCTGTTCTTAAAAATATAAAGTCATAAAAATAGTTTTAAAAATACTGTCATGGACAATTGCTTAGTTGGGAGTATAGCAGTTAAAAGGGAGGAATGTGGGGCTCCTGGGTGGCTCTGACAGTTGAGGCTCAGCCTTCCACTCAGGCCCCCATCCCACCCCCTGTTCCGCAGGGAGCCACTTCTCCCTCTGCCCTTCTGTTTACTTGTACGCTCGCTCTATCTGCCTCTCTCTCTCAAGTAAATAAATAAAATCACTAAAAATAATTAAAAGGGGGGGAATGTGGGGTGCTGGGTGGTTCAGTGAGTTAAGCTTTTGCCTTCAGCTTAGAACATGCTCTCAAGGTTCTGGGATCAAGCCCCAAATCCTGCTCACTGCACAGCAGGGAGTCTGCTTTGCCCTCTCCCTCTGTGCAACCCCCCTGCTTTTGCTCCCTCTCACACACTCTTTCTCTGTCAAATAAATAAATGAATTTTTTTTAAAGGAGGGGAGGATCCCTGGGTGGCTCAGCGGTTTAGTGCCTGCCTTTGGCCCAGGGCACGATCCTGGAGTCCCAGGATCAGGTCCCGCATCAGGCTCCTGGCATGGAGCCTGCTTCTCCCTCTGCCTGTGTCTCTGCCAACCACCCCCCCATGTCTATCATGAATAAAAATAAATAAATCTTTAAAAATAAAAATAAATAAATAAAAATAAAAAGGAGGGGGAGAGGGGATGAAATATTTACCTCTAGTGTGTTCTGCATGAGTTCCATTTTCAAATAAGAAAAGAACCCAAGATGATAATGAAAAGTCCATCTTTATAAAGAACTCTTCATAAAGAGGAAAAGAGAGGAGTCCAGAAATCACCATTCTATTATCCTTAAATAGTAATTAATGCAGGCCACATTCATCAGTGAGCAGAATTATTCAAAGGAGAGTTTGTGTGAGACTTGGCAATGAGGAGATCAGGCTGTTAAATCCCTACATCCCTAAAACATAGCATTTTAGTATTCTTGAGGCTAGAAGTCTGAAACCCAGCAAAGCTGCACTCCATTCCAGGGACTCTAAGAGACAATCCATTCCATGCCTCTTTCAGCTTCTGGATGCTGGCCTGGGGTTCCCGGGCCACATCACTCCAGCCTCTACTCCAACTTTACTAGATTCTGTGAGGCTGTCCCCAAACCCCCTCTGCCTCTCTAAATATACATATTTGCAAGTATGCTTGCATTTAGAGTCCACCCAGGTAATCTAGGGTAAGTTCTTCCTCAGATCCTTATATTCACCACATCTTTTGCCACTTTATACAAACTAATATTCACAAGTTCTGATATTTTGATGTGGACATAACTTTTAGGGACCCACCATTGATTCTACTGCATGAGTCTTCAGATGGAATGCACTTTGAAGCACATGGCATCACTTGCAATGTTTTCTTGCCATTAAAGTTATTTGAGTTTAATAAACACTGTGGAATTTATGATCATTTACAGGAATACTGGGGATAGAGATATAACATGAACTGACTCTCTAATGAGGGAAAACCAAAATGTGGAACGGTCTTAGGACACCAGCTATGGGATTTTTGGGTGTAAATCAATTGCATTTGAAAAGGTGAAGGAGGATTGTTCTAGAGTAAAAGAGATTTAAGAACATAACCTTAACTAAGGACATAATTTGTGATCCTTATTTGGATTCTAATGAGATCAAAGCAACTCTAAAAAGAGCTCTTTGGGTCAATTGGGAGAATCAGATTTTTGAGTAGTAGATGATCTCAAGGCATTGGAATGAATTTGATTAGCTGTGGCAATGGCATTATAGTTGTGTCAGGCATGTATTCCTTAGGTCCTGGCTGTGCCCCCTACCCCCCACCCCGCCCACCCCAGCTCCATGTTCACTCCAGCTGTTGCTGTGGTGCCCAGGGTCCTGCAGGTGAAACCTGATGGCACCTTCCCTAGGCTGCACCACAGATCTCTCACTTTCTGCTCTGGGCTGTTTGGGGCTTCTCTGATGCCTCCTGCAGGACACCAGTGGGAAACTTTCCACCTATTCTGTCTGCTTCTGAAGCATTCCATTGCAAACCTGGCAGTGTAAAAGTGTTAACACCCCCCCCCCCCCATGTGGCATCCCAGACCATGACATGGGAACCAGTGGACAAACATTCCCCATTTCAGTCACTTAATACACAATTTGAATGAAATCCTGTAGTTCCTCAGAGGTTCACAATCCAGCCCAGGTGCCCACAGGTGCATCCTTGCATTGACTTGCCTCCTCCTTGCTTCCACCTTCTCAGTTCCACATTGTTCCTTGGGCTCACTTCCCAAAATAACAACTTGCATGCAAGCCCTTGTTTTAGGCTCTTTTTCTGGGAGGGATCCTAGACTGGGAATGTGGTTATGACAGAGAGTGATCATTTAAAAGGCATGCATATTGAAGTATTTAGAGGTGACATTTCGTGATGCCCAAGCTTTATTTCAACAGCATAAAAGCAGGAAGAGAAAGAAAGGGGGAGATGAAGCAAATGTGGTGAAATATTAGATTGTTGAAAGTGTCAGGTCAATAGGAGAATATTCTTGTGACATTTCCTCCGTTAGAACATATCCGTCCTCTTTACTCAACAGACAAAGGAGGATTTCAGTGCTGTGTCTCTGAGTTAGGAGAGTGCATTCAATCTATAATTTCAATAAATAACAGGCCATATCATTTTTTAAAATTTACTTTGCTTTATACTACGTTATTTACAGTAGATTCTTCCATTGATATTGACATTTAATTCCCAAGGATTACTGATATATACCAATACCATGATATGATAGTACCAGGCACATTGAACTTGCTTTATGTTTCTCAATTATACCTCATCACAACCCTGTGACATTATCTGTCTTTCTTCACTTACACCTCTTACATTTACTTTTTTGCACAATCTTCCCTCCTCTCATACTGCTTCCTGGTTGCCCCTTTGCTCCCCCTCCTTTCTCTTTGCATTTATCCTTTAATTTTAAAAATGAAACTGCTAGTTGGTTTACAAGCAAAAATGGGTTTATTCAGAAATAGCAGAGAATGGCAATACAAGGCAAGAAAACTACAGCAAAAATTATAAGCCAGTCCCCCAGACAAAAGAGAGGAACGTTCTTTTATAGAGGAAAGGAGAAGGGAGCTAGGAGACTGACTAAAACAAAACAAAACAAGCATTGGAGTAAACTGGGAGCTGGAATTAGAGTGGCTTCTCATTGGCTGACTTGTGACTATCTCTCATTGACTGGGCTGTTGCCAGGAGCAGAGGAAAACCTTTCTTCCCCCTGCTGGGTAGGAAAGTAGTACCTAAAGTAGTATCCTGAGCAAGGTCCATCTCTTTTGATTTGATTTGCAATTGACCAGGAGTGGTGGGCATGACAGGTCCCTTGACAGCCTCCCAACTATACTTTAGTGACATTTCCTTTTATCAATCCTGCCTCTCTCTTTCTTCCCTTCACTTTCCCCCCTCTTCCTACCTTTCTTAATTGCAACATTTTTTTTTCTGCAGATTAGCTTGCAAATTTTATGGCTCAAATTCAAATCCCCATTCAACCACATCCTATCTGAGTGACCTCAGGTAAGTTACTTGAGCTCTAAGCCTAAATTTGCTCATTCATAAAATGAACAAAGCACTTTAGTAACAGTGCATTGTAGCAGTGAGGTAAGTGCTTGTTTGTTTACTGGGTTCAGTCTCTGGCAGATGGAAAGTAATCAAAATTGTTTTCTATTATTATTATCACTGTTACTTATTACTCTATTATTTTTTAAGATTTTATTTATTTATTCATGACAGACACACAGAGAGGGAGAAAGAAAGGCAAAGACACAGGCACAGTCCTGACGTGGGACTGGACCCAGGGTCTCCAGGATCCGGCCCTGGGCTGAAGGCAGTGCTAAATGGCTGAGCCACCCGGCCGCCCTTATTACTCACTTTATTTTTTTTTATTTTTATTTTATTTTATTTATTTATGATAGGCACACAGTGAGAGAGAGAGAGAGGCAGAGACATAGGCAGAGGGAGAAGCAGGCTCCATGCACCGGGAGCCCGACGTGGGATTCGATCCCGGGTCTCCAGGATCGTGCCCTGGGCCAAAGGCAGGCGCTAAACTGCTGCGCCACCCAGGGATCCCTATTACTCACTTTAAATGTAGCAGTGACTATGACCAATGTGATTGCCACATCCATGGTGTTTATAATGGAGCTATTGAGAAAAATGAAACATGAAGCTAGTAAATGGCAGAACCAGGGTTTAAATTGAGACCTGAGGGATCCTTGGGTGGCTCAGCAGTTTAGCACCTGCCTTCGGCCCAAGGCGTGATCCTGGAGTCCCAGAATCAAGTCCCACATTGGGCTCCCTGCATGGAGCCTGCTTTTCCCTCTGCCTGTGTCTCTGCCTCTCTCTCTCTCTCTCTCTCTCTCTCTCTGTGCCTCATGAATGAATAAATAAAATCTTTAAAAATAAATAAATAAATTGAGACCTCTTTGTTTCCAGTTTTTTAAGATTTATTTCTTTTTATTTGACAGGGAGTGAGGGAGAGAGTGGGGTTTGGGGTGGGGTCAGAGGGAGAGAGAGAAAGGGAATCTTGAGCAGACTCTCTGCTCAGTGAGGAGCCCAACTTGGGGCTTGATCTAACAACCTCAAGATCACAAACCTGCACTGAAATCAAGAGTCAGACACTTAACTGAGTCACCAGATTCCCTTAGACCTGACTGTTTTAAGTGTCAAATGACAAAACTAAAACTTAGCAATGAGTTTGATGTCTTTTGTTCAAGGGGAAATAATCCATGGATTGAGGGAAAACAGTGCTTCACAAGCAGTGGCCCAAATTTCTCGAAGGGTTTAGGGCAAAAGGGAGTAAGATGTGCTGAGACAAATCCATAATTTCACATGGTTTCTACTCCCCTGAGTGGATAGGTGAATTCTTCATGCCTTTGACAGGAAAAGTGAATGATATCATTAAGAATTGCATAATGTCTTGATGATTTTTTGAATAATGCCAACTATTTAGCATGATTTTAGCCAAAATTTCTTTTAGCTCAATAACAGGTAGCATCTCTTCCTGATCTCTGGGTTGTGGTAGGGTATGGTGAATGGATCGGTGAAACAATAGAAAAAATATATCATTCTCTCCTTTGATTTCTGACACAGAGCTACAAGAACCCATAGGAGAATCTTTTATTCCCACGAGGCAACTCTCGGTGGGCTCTTGGATAGCCCCAGGATGAGGGCAGATCACCAGAGAGATTAAACCATGATTGGAAGCTTGGAGATTTCAGCCCACCTCCCATCTTTTGTGAAGGGGAGAGCAGCTGGAGATTGAGTGAACAATTGATTGAGTCTACATGATAAATCCCTCCATAGAAATCCATATAGTACTAGGTACAAAGAGTGTCCAGGTTGGTGAACATAACCACATGCTGTAGGGAGACACCCCCAACTCCATGGGGGCAGAAGCTCCTTTGCTCAGGCCCTTCTGGACCTCACCCTATGATTCTCTCCATCTGGCTGTTTGTCTGGATTCTTTATCACATCCTTTACTGCATTATATACCAATAAAAGTAAGTAAATATTTCCTTGAGTTCTATGAGCTGTTCTAGGAAATAATCAAACCCACGAAAGGGTTTATGGGAACCTCTGATTTATAGCTGGCTGGTCAGAAGTACAGGTGATAACCTGGGATTTATGATTGGCATCTGAGGTGGGGAGCAGGGTCAGTGTTGTGAGACTGAGCCCTTAACCTATGGGGTCTACACTCTGTTTAGTGTCAGAATTGAATTAAATTGAATTCTAGGACACACCCAGCTGGTTTCAGAAAGAATTACTTGGCATGTGGAAAACCTCAGTCCATTCAAAGGGAGAGTTTGCCGTTCTAAGGAAAATCAGATCAAATTACTAAAGACAACTGACATGGAAGTATGATTTATTATTAAAGTATTTGATTATAACTCAAAATACAAATTATATTTCTATACCAGGGGAAAAAAAGGGAAATCTATTTGAGTTCCATTTCTGAAAGGCAAAATTTTGTGAGTTCAACCTGGGATATTTCCTGTGGCCTAATTAGATAAAAGCAATTCACTTGTTTGATCCAATTCCTTGTAACTTGTCCATCTGACTAATTTCAAATGGCAAGGGCAGAAAGGCCTAGTTTGAGTGTATACCAGGGTTTTTAGTCAGGATTCCTTTTGTTGTCAGAGGCAGAAACTGAAGCCAAACCCATGGTATTTACTGGCTGACAGAAAACACCCCAGAAGAAGGGGCATCTGGGTGGCTCAGTGGTTTAGTGCCTGCCTTTGGCCTAGGGCATGTTCCTGGAGTCCCAGGATTAAGTTCCACATTGGGTTCCCTGCATGGAGTCTGATTCTCCCTCTGCCCATGTCTCTACCTCTCTCCCTCTCTCTCTCTCTCCCTTTCATGAATAAATGAATAAAATCTTAAAAAAAAAAAATCCCAGAAGCAAAGAGTGCCCATTCTTAAAGATAACTGGTATCATGGACGCAAACATCATGAGAAGTCTGTCTCTCTCTTGGTCTCTGGTCTGAGTTTCTCTCAGCTTGGCTTCTTTCAAACCCCCCACCCCTTTTTTTACATGGTGAGGAACTTAGGAACTTGGGGTTCTAGTATCACATCTGTAACTTTTCTTGATTAGATGAAAGAGAGCCCTCATGTCCCAGCTCAAATTCTAAAAATAGCTAAGATTCTGAGGCAGACCATTGGAGTCTCAGTTCCATTCCTGAATAAATCTCTTGGGCCAAAGAGACTTGCCATGCTGCTTTGGGTTGGGTTCAAGTACAAGTGGTTTGATTAAGGAAGTTCTCCCAGTGGGAAATGTTAAGGGAATGGGAGAAAGAAGAAGAGGAAAACAGTCAATTAAAACTAATTTCAGATGAAGTGCTGGCCAACCCCTGATCTCACAGGGAGCTCTGGAGCATATTCACATATCAGAGTTTGTCCCCATCTTGAAAGAAGGGAGCTGGGGTTTTGCCACTGTACACTAGTCATTGACCATAGGTTACCCTGAGGAAATATAATCTTCTAGATATTTTTAGCTCTGGCGCTCTAGAGGTGAGACAGCTCCAGTACCCCAAGGGCAAACCTCTGAAGAAGGTTGCAGGTATTAGCAATTTGTAGCATAGGCCAGGGAAGTTGGGGACTGGGCATACAACATTGACTAGTATTGTCCATATATCCCCATCCCTGAGTGGCCAAAGTGTTGATCTTTGTGATTGGCAGCTCCAAGGAGAACCATGTTTTTGAGTGGAGAAGCAACAGTTTACTGAAAGAGGGACGATCCTATTAACTAAATAAGAAAGAGGTGACAGGCAGGCAGAATAATGAATGTCAATTCTGTGTAGCCTCAACTCATTTGGACTCACCAAATTTAATCCCAAACAAGTTGAGTCAAGGTCATATAAACACACACTTGGAGAAGGAATTATTACATTCACTGAGCATGTCACTAACACTATTTTTGTTAACAGCTTCATCAAGGTATAATCAGATACAATAAATGGCACATATTTAAAGTGTAAGTTTGATAAAATCTGACATATGTGTACACCCATGAAACCATCACAACCATCAAGATAATGAGCATCCCCATTGCCCCAGAAGCTTCCCTTTCTTGTCCGTCAGTGCCACCTCTCCTGATTTCCCCATCCTCAAGCAATCACACATGTGCTTTCTGTCATGATAGATTATTTTGTATTTTCTAGAGTTTTACAAAAATGGAACCCTACAGTATGTGCTGTTTGTTCTTGGTCCAACATAATTGAGATTAATCATGTTGTTTTGTGCATCATTCCTTTTATTGCTGAGAAGCATTCTGTTGTAAAAATACAATTTGTTAATCTATTCAACTATTGATGGAATCTAACACTTTTATATATCATATACATTACATTTATATGTCATATTCTTTCATCATTTAGATTTAATGCCCATTTTACAAAAGAGGCATTTATGCTCAGAGAGATGAACTAAGTTACCTGATAAATCAGCTCCTAAGTAGTGGAGCTTAGATCTCAGGTTTTGGGGGGTTCTTTTTGTTCTTTGGCAAAGCCTATGTTTTTTTCCACTCTTTCCATTCATCTGAAAACATAGACACCACTTGATTGTTATTCACTTTAATTGGTAAAATGTATATTTCAGAAGTTTTCCAAGTTTATACTCTTGCATAAGAGCCTTACCTTTAGCTTTGATGTTTCTTTATGCCATAACTAGGAAATAGCTCTCTTCTCTCTTCTCTCTTAAAATTAATAAAATAAAGTAATTCAGTAGGATGCTCCCTAGAGATTGGCAATGATTGGTCATTTTTACTCTACTATACCAAGTCATTTGTCCATTTCATTATTGAGCTAAACAGCTGATGGTTTAAGAAGTCAGCACTAAGTGCATGCCCCATACAGGTGCCTTGAGATTTCAGAGTAAAATGGGAAATAATACTAGACAAAAGCAATGGGAATTTCAGCAGACTTCTCCATGACAAAATCTCACATCTCACTTCTTAGAAAACACCACTGCACCAACACTAGCACCTTAAATTTATAAATTTACATTTTGGACTTGTGAATGTCAAATCCCCCAGTACAGTTGTAAACTCTTTGAAAAGCATCCACCAAACCAACTCTATAAAATCTGGATATCCAAACTCCAAGTTTTAACTTCACTCAACCCAGAGGGTGTACACTCTAACTTGCCAGACCTAAAGTCTTTCGACAAGGAGATGCCTAAGAATACAGTTTGAGAGATTTTACCTATGTTATAATAACCTCATAAAGCAGTGGGAATTGAAGAGCTCGGCAGACAATGAGCCAGAGGGAAGATGAGTAGAGTCTGGGTTATTAAGAATGCAGCAGATTTTGTTAGAGTTCTTCCCACATCTCCTATGTCCTCACCCCTATATTCAGAAGGCTACTTACTGAAATCCCTTCAATTCTCCCTGGCTGAGGTCATTTGTCTGCCTTTAAGAACAGGCTTGGCCAGCATGCAGGATAAGCCAAAAGTGTAGAAAGGTTAATTCCCCTAGAAGCAATCCTCAACAAATAACAGATTATTGATGGATAAATACTCCAGTTCCCTTGTGCTTGGGTGGGATAATTCTAAAGGTATCCTACTTTGTCTCAGAGTTTCTCGCCTGCTTGATAAATCACCATTATTGTCTTCCTTCCCTTCTCTTTCTTACTTCCAACACCTTTATCTGTGCTTCCTGGAATCACTTCCCAAGTAAACTTCTTGCACCAAAATCCTTGTCTAAGAGGCTGCTATTGGGGAAAGCCAAACAAAGGCAGACATTAACTAGAGTAGTAACAGCAACCACTGTAACAAGTCCACAGCATATTGGGTTCAAGGCTTCATATATATTAACCCATCCAATACCCATAGAAAATGTAAAAAAAGGTAGGTGTTTTTTATTCCCCTTTGACTGATGAGGAAATCAAGTCTTTGAAAAGTCAAGAACATTACTCAATTTCATGCATTAAATAGCTGAGTCAGGTCTTCCCCAGGTCTGAGTGACTCCCAACTCTGTTTTATACACTATCAAAACTCACAGGCCAGCCCCCTTAGAGTCGTGGAGTGCACCATAATACAAGCTTACTTTGTGGCCCTCGGAAATGCCAACATCTTTTTCTTATACGGTTGATAGCACCCAGGAAAGGACTAAGTATATTGTAGCTCCCAGCAGAAACTAGTAAAATCAGAAAGATTTTTTTCTTTATTTGTTGTGCCTCTTTTGAAGCCTTGACATGCATTTTAAAATGAGCATTAGCTCTCCTAGCTGTGTTTGCAGAAGTAATATCAAAATGATACCCTATTCACGTTTCTGTCTACCATTTATTTTGGCCTCACTGGTGTGCTGATGAAATTACTATAAGTGAACATTCTCATTCTGTGCTTCTCATTATTGAGGAAGGAAACTCAAGGAGTTCCCAATATATTTTATTTTTTTAATATGATAACACACACACTGTTTTCCTTGTTCTTGTATATATGCAATTTATCTATCAGAGCAGCTTCTATTTCTTATTCATTCTTATTCTTATTTTTCATGCATATGCCAGAGAGAAGGAATTTTAATCACTGAAGTAGCATTTGTATAATAAAAGTGATCTCCGCAATTCCTTCAGTGAAGAGCAGGAATAAATGATCTATAGATTCTTAATGCATTGCTCCAAATACGAGTTTCAATTTGCGCAGAAGTTTCAATAAATTGTTCTGTGTCCCTAAAGACCTGCAGATGCCTCACGGGATATATTGTAAAGGATTCCATTTAGAAAGAATTTTATGAGTAATATATTCTCTGCACTTGTCTCTCCTCTGTTAATGGCTAACGACATTGAATAACATAAGGATGCTGTTTTTCTTTTCCTTTAATAAGAGGTCTAGCATAAACGTCAGTCTATAGTTTTTTTAATTTTTCAGAATTCAGCACAAACTTTTCCCTTTTTTTATATTTAAATTCGATTTGCCAACATACAGTATAACACCCAGTGCTCATCCCATCAAGTGCCCACCTCAGTGACTGTCACCCAGTCACCCCATCACCCCATCCTCCTTCCCTTCTTCCCTTTTGTTCATTTCCCAGAGTTAGGAGTCTCTCTCATAGTTTGTGTCCCTCTCTAATTTTTCTGACTCAGTTCCTCTCCTTTCCCTTATAATCCCTCTCACTATTTCTTATATTCCACGTATGAGTGAAACCATATGATGATTGTCCTTCTCCGATAGAGTTATTTCATTCAGCATAATACCCTCCGGTTCCATCCACGTCGAAGCAAATGGTGGGTATTCGTCCTTTCTAATGGCTGAGTAATATTCATGTGTGTGTATATATATGTGTATATATATATACACACACACATATATATATAATGTATACACACACACACACACACGCACGCACCCCACATCTTCCATATATATACCACATCTTCCTTATCTGTTCATCTGTCGAAGGACATTGTGGCTCCTTCCACAGTTTGGCTGTTGTGGACATTGCTGGTATGAACATCGGGGTGCAGGTGTCCCGGCGTTTCACTACTCAGTATCTTTGGGATAAATCCCCAGCAGTGCAATTGCTGGGTCATAGGGCAGGTCTATTTTTAACTCTTTGAGGAACCTCCACACAGTTTTCCAGAGTGGCTGCACCAGTTCATGTTCCCACCAACAGTGCAAGAGGGTTCCCCTTTCTCCACATCCTCTCCAACATTTGTTGTGTCCTGTCTTGTTAATTTTAGCCATTCTGACTGGTGTGAGGTGGTACCTCATTGTGGTTTTGATTTGTATTTCCCTGATGGCAAGTGATATGGAGTGTTTTTTTCATGTAGCGCAGGATTTCAAAGCACAGCACAACAGGAGTTGAGACCAAATGAGAGCTTACACTTGTTCAACAATTAACTTTATACTTAAGAAGTAGCATCACTACACTTAGTTTTTATCTGTGGTACTTTTACAATATGCCTATGGCACAGTATATTATTATACCCATTTCTTAGGCTATAACCAAGGCTTAGAAAGGGTAAGTAATTTATTGAAGGTCACACACTATTACAATGTTTTAATGTTACCCACAAGTTTTGTCATTTTGTACCTTTATAACCCATTCTACTTAGACTTAGCATATAGTCACTGCCCTGCAGGTTAGTCTAAACATCAAACATTTTGTCTCTAAAACTTGGCACTTGTTCCAAAGGCATTAAGTAGTTTATTCTTTACATTATGTGGCTGAAGACTTTTTATTTTACATTGTTGGATATAAGAAGTGGTAACCCGTATTTTTGAGACATCTCAATCAATTTTAACCTATTAAATGATAACATCAAATTTTTCATGTTTTTTGTTGTTTGGGTAGTTAAAAAGATCACAGAATTTACCTACATATGCTCATGATTCATTTCTGGCTTTACTGTGGTCTGATAGTATTGATGGAGGACTGTTTAAAACATACATTAATTATCATGCATAGAATAAAGTACTGTTTTTCCTCTTAAATTTTAATTTTAGATTTTTTTAGCCTAAGGAGGTTATGAAGCTTCATGTCTGATATCCAAAACCTTCATGCAAGTCTAACATCAGTAGAGTATCCTTTTTGAAATTGTTTTTAAAATTTCATATGAAAAAGGAGAGAGAGGAATTTATCACCCATTTTTACCTTGTTCGGTTTCTAACCTGTGCCACGCATGTCCCGGTATTATTTACTTTCATTGTATTGGTGTAACAGCCATGAAAAGCAGATTCTAATGAACCCTAGATTTTTCACCAAGGCTCTACAAGGTCAGGGAAGTTGCCTAAGCTGATGCCAATGGGAAGAGGCAGGATGGTGACTGGAATCCTGAACTGCCAAGCTTGATGGCCCAGGGATTTTTCCATTCCAGTGTATCCCAAAGCATGGATGGCCCAGAAAACTAATTTTAAGAATGATGATAAGTATTACATGAAAATAAGGTTTTCATATAGGCCAAATTAATTTGGGAAACAACAAAGTTAGCCAGAGTTCTTCACTCCAGGAGTTTTTCAGAGCCCATTATATACTAATTCATAAACTCAGTCTGGATGGTGGCAAGCAAAATTCTAAGATAGTCCCCCAACATTACAACCCCTGGGTCCTACATAATCTCCTCCCCTTGAGAAAGTGGGATTTGTGAAACTGATGGGACATTACTCCTATAATTAGACTATGGTATATGGCAAATATGAAGAATCCCAAATCAGTTGACTCAGAATTAATTTAAAAAGCTATTTTCCTGGGTGGGCCTGACTTAATCAGGTGAAAGCCCTTTAAAGAGAAACTGGGATCATCCTGCTGACCATGAAAAACAAGTAGGCATGTGTAATTACCTATAGAGAGGGCTCTCTCTAGTTGCTGAGGGCCTGAATCCAAACTCCAAAAGGAACTGAATTCTGGCAGTTAGCACATGAGCTTGGAAGAGGCCTGAGTTCCAGAAAAGAACACAGCTCAACCAATGCTGTGATATTGCTCGTGTGAAAATCTGTGCAGAAAACCCAGCTAGGCCAAGCCTGGACTTCTGAGCCATGGAAGCTGTGGGCCTTGTTTTATGCTGCTAAGTTTGTGGCAATGTATTATGCAGCGTTGAAAACTAATGTGGAGAAATAACACTTAATTGTCAAGAAATCTTTTCTTTCTAACATTTTTTCCCCAGTGTATCTCGTAAGACTGGTGTTTCTTAGGGCTTCTAGGTGATTCAGTCTGTTAAGCATCGGACTCTGGATTTCAGCTTAGGTCATGATCTCAGGGTCATGAGATCAAGCCCCAAGCTGGGCTCTGCACTGAGTGGGGAATCTGTTGAGATTCTGTCTCTCCCTCTGCCCTCCCCAAATAAAAATGATAAAAATAAAAAAGACTGGTGTTTTGTAAAATTAATTTTTAGGAAATGCTGCATTTTAAATGACTTTCATCTCTCCATTGGAGAAAGAGTAGTAGTCAGCATACAACATTTGCTTCCAGAAACAGACAGACTTTGTTTCAATTAAGAGAAGGGACACGTGCTCCTTTAGGGGACCAGACTCTGCAGGATGAGCACTGAAGCTGATAAAATAACAAGTACAAAGGAAAATGGCAAGGTTTAAGTTTTGCAATGGTTAATTTTCTACATCAACTTGACTGGGGCACAGGGATTTGAATTTGGTTAGGCATTATTTCTGGGTGTGTCTGCAGGGATGTTTCTAGATGACATTAACTGAGTCAGTAGACTGAGTAGAGCAGATTGTCCTCCCCAGCATGGGTGGGCCTCGTTTAATCCACTGAAGGACTGAGTAGAACAAAAGCCTGAGTAAGAAAGAATTGTCTGTCTCTACTCGACTGTCTTCAAGCTGAGACATCAGTCTTCTGCCTTTGGCCTCAAACTTACACTGGAACTTACACCATTGGCTCTCCTGGTTCTCAGGCCCTTGAACTTGGACTATAATTTTGTCATCAGTTCTCCTACATGCCCAACTGGCCAACTGCAGATTTTTGCCTTCTCAGTCTCTGTAATCTTATGAACCAATACATATACACATATGTATATATTTATATTTGTAAATATAATGTATAAATATAACTATTCTGTTGGTTCTGTTTCTCTGGAGAACTATACTGATGTGACTGGGTTCATAGTGATGGAGAGTGGTGGGAACCTAGAGCAATGAGTGGCCACTAGGACAGTTCTTCATATGGTGATGTTTATCCTGGGAAATCATTGCAGTTTGAGGCACTCCCCTTTTCAGCCTGACCAGTTCTGAAATCTAAACCATCATTTCCCTAGATTTGATGAGTGATACTTTCCAAAAACACTGTAGGAATCCAAAATGCCAATAATGTACAATGAAAAGCATAAAAGTCGAAAAGACCATTTTGAGTGGGCCTGATTAGGATATATCCCTCTTGTAAAAAAGCCTCATTTGTGATGGTTTGCATATGAAATTAAAGAGAGAGGAATGCCCCGGTAACTCAGTGTTTGAGCATCTGCCTTTGGCTCAGGGCATAATCACGGGGTCCTGGGATTGAGTCCCACATCAGGCTCTTCATAGGGAGCCTACTTCTCTCTCTCTCTCTCTCTCTCTGTGTGTGTGTGTCTCTCATAAATAAATAAATAAAATCTTAAAAAAAGAAAGAAATTAAAGAGAAAGGGCATATCCTAGATGATTCCTAGGTTTCTGCTGGCAAACCAGATGGCTGGTTGGTGGTAGCCAAGACTGAAAAGGGGACAAAGGTTTAGTAGAGAAGGGTCATTGGTTAAGTCATATTGACTTTAAAAAAAATGTATTTATTTATTCATGAGAGACACAGAGAGAGAGGCCGAGACATAGGCAGAGTGAGAGGCAGGCTCCCTGCAGGGAGCCCAATGCGGGACTCAATCCCAGAACCTCAGGATCATGACCTGAGCCAAAGGCAGATGCTCAACTGCTGAGCTACCCAGGGGCCCCTAAGCCATATTGATCTCAAGATGCCTTTGAGATCTTCAAAAAAGAGATGTCAAAAAAGGCAATTAAATATGTGGTCACTTCTAGGCTAGAAGTATACATATTGTGGAACACCTGCATAAATGTCATCACTGAAGCTATGACCATGGAGGAGATTGTCCAGGGATGGGAGAAAAAAGAAATTCTAAGATTCCAGAGGAATTCCTATAGTTAGTGGGCTGATGGAGGAGGATAAACCTGAAAGGGTGACAAGAATCTTCTGTAAAAGCATAAGATGATGAAGTTTGAGCTCCTACTCGAAGGATAATTAAGCTTCTGACTAAAAATAGTAGGACAGACATTCAGGGATGGAGGGAACGTAATGAACTGAATCACTCAGGACAACGTGAGCAGGGCAGATATACGGAAGAGCAAGTTACACAGTTTGATTGTTGAGCCTGAGAGGGAGACAGAATGACAAAGGAAATGGTTGCCATATGATGAAGAATCTCCAAAGTCGCTGTTAAAGTTTGTATTCACTCAGCAGACATATAGTTTTTAAACTTGGGAGGCTGAGTGTCATGGCTCTGGACATCCTGTCTACACCTTAACTATAGCACCTTGGCTTTTTCTTTTCATATATGGCTAAGACAGTACTTTCAGATATAAATCTGTGGGGTTTTTTCCCTCTGTATATCGTTCCATTCAAATAGAGATTTGCTTTGTGCTCATTGCCTGTTTTGTTTTTCCATTCATAGAGGCCAGGGGTTGGAAACATAAATTGCCTAGAATCACCAGGCGGGTAATGTAAACAGATGAAGTGCATTGGATGCAGGAAAATCAAGAAACGATGAGGTCTGCGGTCAACTGGAGAGCACTTTTCTCCTTTAAAGGATACGGATTTGAGCTTAAACAGAAATACTGTGCAAGCCACACAAAGCTTGTCTGGGCTGTAGTTACCCCAAGTATTATATGTTTATGACCTCAGAATTAAACTTGGAAGAAACAGGTAAAGAAGGTAGCAAAAAATTAAAAGGCACAAAATTTACAGGTTTACTAGAATATGCTAAAGAAGCAAACAAGAGATTGCAGCTGCAACACTCCACACCCTAAGATGGGGGAAATTCCTCCAGACTTGTGGGGGGACACCAAAAGGAGAGTTTAGAGGGTTCCTGAATTCCTCCTGTCTGGGCTGCCAAGGAAGTAACAAGACCTCAAGGCAGTGGCTGTATATGGGCAGACATGATGTCTGCAGACGAGCAAGCAGAAGAGAGCAGAGAGCCTTTACCCTGGAAGGGTCCAGGTGCACAGGGACAGTGAAGCACTCAACAGCAACTCCTTGGGACCCACATATGAATGCAGACCAGAGAACACCCTCTATCCTTAACTTGTTGGCTCTGTGCTCAACCCTGGAAATATAGAGATGGACACAGTTTAGGCTGAAGTGGTTTTCTTGCTTCTAGAAAAGTTGAGGGACTATGGTGCCTGGGTGGCTCAGTCGGTTAAGCATCTGCTTTTGGCTCAGGTCATGACCTCAGGGTCCTGGGATTGAGGCCCATGTCAGGCTCCCTGCTCAACAAGGAGTCTACTTCTCCCTCTGCTCCCAGCTCCATGCACTCTCTCTCTCTTTCTCTAATCAATAAATAAAATCTTAAAAAGAAAAATGAAGAACAGTCAGAAATTAAGCTAAATTGTTTTTCTATTATAAGAATAGTTATGACAAATTTCACCCACCTGAGCCTGAGCCCAAGATTCATATCTGTTTTGTACATCCCAGAGTTTCAGAAGCATTGTGCCAGTGTGCTTAGATAGCCTTCCACCACAAAGAATTATCCAGCCTAAATGTCAATTGTGCAGAGGTTGAGAAAACCTGGGCTTTGTGGAACATCCTGAGAAAAATACTCCCGTTACCATATGAAACATATATCCTTAGTCTGTGTAATGATACAGACTCTTCTATAAAATATTTGTAAGATTGGACAGTGAACTTTTTCAAGTCAACTGTTTTATAGCTCTGAATTTCTAGAACTCAGCCCATCAAAGATGCTCAATAATTACCCAATGAACAAAAGATGAAACTATAGCTAGCATTTACTGAGCTCTTACCATGTGTCAGGCACTTCTTTAATATCTGACTTCATAACAACTTGAAATTAGATACTATTTTTATCACTTCATTTTACAGATGAAAATAAGAAGCTTGGAGAGGAAAGTCACTTTCTAGAAAGAAAAGGAGCCAGTACTGGAAACCTTATGTATCTGACTCTAATTTTTGTTTTATTTTCCATCACACGGCACCATATCTCTTTTAACATGGACCCAAATTGTGTTGGCCATAATCAAATTTCCAATTACCCAAATGCTGGAATAAATGCCTTTATAAGCTTCATAAACTACCCTACCCCCCTTTTTTGTTTTGTTTATTGCCACTCTCTAAACTTGCTATTGCTATATGCACATTGAATTTATAAAAGTACCATATTAGTCAGGAACATTCTATTTTTTATAGCACAAACATTTCCAGATGCATTTCTGGGATTTATGCATTAATATCATCAGTTGGATGGTGTGTTTCATATTATTTCAGTAGATAAGAAATCCTTAAAGGGAGGCTTGATGATAACAGTGCACAAAGATTGCCACTCCTCTCCCCATTTAAAAAAAATCCATTCTATTATTTGGGGGTGAAATGTAAACCAGCACATTTTCATTTCATTCCCTGCTTATATTGTTCTCTCAGTAACTTTTTTCAGGAGGGAAAAAAAAGTTAACTGAGATGGGGAAAATTCAATAGCAATGTACAGTAGACTCTGAAGAATGTATACTGTCACTTACCACCATTTGGCTGTCTGATGGTTGATTGCTTTCTGAAAGCTTTAAGAACAGGAGATCAATATGCTGCAAAAGTCTGTTTTAGCATTGTGAGAACTTTTACCACACTCTGGTGCTATCAGCAGGTGGCTGGAATAGACTAATCCTGCAAATAATTTGTTAAAACAAAAAAAACAACCCTTCCACATTTGCTACCACCTGGCCCCAATCTACCTTTCCCAACTTATCTTTGTCCCCACCTACATGCTGACCTCATCATACCAAATATTACTGAATGAATGTGCCCTAAATATTCACCTTCTAGGATGTTCAGATCTATTGGTCTCGAGTATTCTACTCTCCTAAGTGAAGACCAATTAGTTCTTCAAAACCAAATTTGAATGCCATGTCATCCGTGAGGCTTCTCCTCAGCTGATTCTCTCTGACCAGCCATCATTCATTCATTCAGTCATTCACTCACTCAACAAAGATTTCCTTAGCTCTGTATCAGGTACTGTTGAGAAAGTAGCAAAGAACAGAGATGGTTCCAGCCCTACATGGAGCTTGTATCTTAAGCAAATCCAGGAAAAATTAATTACTGCCTTCCTTGGATTCCCACACTGTTGCTTTTTGTTCTCTACTTGTATTCTATTATGTCATTGTTTTTCACTATGGGCACACCCCTAAACATCATGGGCAATTCAATATCTTATTTGTATTTTTGTTCCCACAGTCACATACAGTCCCTCCTACACATGTTATACTTAATCAACTTGCGTGTGGGAGAATCAGATTTTTCTATGTGATACCTCAGAAAAACCTAGTAGAGGAATAAAAGACTCCTATGGTTTTAAACAATTTCCAATGCCAATCTCTCCCTTTTCTTCAACCATTGTTCCAGATTTGTAGTAGAAAAATAAGGAAACAGAATTGTCCATATAAGAGGACTTACAGTTTTAACCATGGTTCCTTCTGGTTTTAACCACCCCAGGATTTAACCTCATTTCATTCTAGACTGGTGCTATCCAATACATCTGGCCGTTGAGCATCCGAAGTATGGCTAGTCTGAGTTGAGATATGCTGCTGGTGAAATCCGTGGATATCTGATAAATACTTTTGTATTTAATACATATCAATATGTAATATTTTAATCATATTGGATTAAATAAACTGTATTATTAAAATTAATTTTACTTGTTTCTTTTTACTTTTTAAAATGTAAAAGGTTTGCTATTAGAAAATTTTAACTGCCTTTGTGGCTGGCAGTATACTTCTATTGCTATATATTTCTACTGGACAAGATGTTCTAGATTCTTGCCCTCTACTGAGAGGCAATTCTGACCTAGAACAATTCCTTTTGGGAAGCTCCTATATCCTTCTGGTGTTTGGGGTAAAAGTCCTTCATGCTGGCATTTTTTATATCTACCTTGTTTTACCTGGTACCTTGGTGTCCTAACGTAGTATCTACTACACAAAATACAAGGGCCTGATTCTTCCCTTTGTTTTCCCCAAGACTCTTCCTGTCAGCTCTGCAAGGGCTTCCTAGTTTTCCTCTTAGAAATATCTGGTTTTACATGTTATCTGTGTCTTTCCCTGGGGTAGTCTGTCTGTTTTTTCACTTAACCTTAATGGTAGAAGAGCTGCAAATGGGGGAGACCAGCTCCCTCCCAGGAAGTAAAATACAGTTTGGTATTTGAAATAGGTATTTCCTCCACATTTATTAATTGATTAAATGAAAAATTTTAAGACCCTGAGCCATATTGCAGTTCATATCGTGGGAAATGAAACTTGACTTTATTATCCTTCTCATGGCCCAAAAGCATGGGAGGAAACCATGTTTTCTTACTGTACAGCTCCTACTCTTGCAATGCTACAGGATTTTTCAGAGATAGAATGTTGCGGTAAGCCTCACAAGGATACAGCTTTTTTGAAAAATAAGGAAACAGAATTGTCCATACAAGTCCACTCAGTGGGTAAATATTAGTTTTGTGGACCCAGAATGACTTACCCAGTACCCAGTTATTCATAATTTTCCTAGGATTTAAAATCTCAAGCCATGAAAATTCTCCTGCAAAAAGACGAAATGAAGGGATCTCCTGTAGGATTACTTGTTGCACATAATTCATGCCTCTCAGGGGGTTTCAACTCAATACAGTGACACAGGAAGATCCTGATGATTTCCTCAGAAGAAAACCTAAACCTGGCTGAGTGATGAATATACACTGGGTCAATGAGAAGAAAACCACACTGAAGCAAGTAGGAGAAGTTGGGACACACTTTCTCTATTATAGATCTTCTGGGTATTGCAACCCAAGACAAGGAGAAAACTCAAAACCTGGATTTCCTTTCCAAGGACCAAAGGGTTTGACTTCCACATGAAGAACCTCAGCTTTTAGGACCTGTGCTTGAGACATGACCCCTAAAACATCTTACTTTGGAAATGAATAGAATTTGTGTCTTAAGACCTATAGGATTGTAGTGATCTGAGAGAGGTCCCAAAGGGTCTAGGCTCTTGGACTTGCCCTCCCAAGGACTCAGCTCAGTACCTCAGATTGCACCCAGACTTAAAGTGAAGAAAGCTCATCTACTTATATTGAAGTCTCAGCCAGAAGAGCAGGCATCTAATTTAGCACACACATCTAAGAGCCTTATGCAACACTCTGCAGGAGTGGAGACTGGCATTGTCCAACTTGGCACTCTCCCTCTGCTTTATGCCAGTGTCTCCCAAAAAAGAGAGTATATACTTGTCTGGTGTCCCAGTTTTTGCAACTGCTGCCCAAGGGGACACTGCCAGATCACCTGATCAATGGAACTTATGCTAGTGGTCCTACAGGAGTACATATATTTGCATACTTTAAAAAGTTGCTACCTGAGGATCCTGCTTCCAAACAGCCTGAATCTAAGGGCTGAGATAGTTTTCCTGAGGGACACTAACAGATCTTGGCACATCCACATAATTAAAAGCTATTAACAATATAATAGGCCACTTGGACAAGCACAAAGATTTGAGAGATGATGAGTGGGGCAGGGTTAAATGATAAGGATCACCTCATATGTAAGGTCATTCCTTCAAGACTGGGAGAGGTGGTGGTTTTATTTACTGTATAGAGACCTACAGAGAGTCAAGCAAAATTAAGAAATGGAGAACTATGTTCCAAATGAAAGAATAAGAAAAAAATTTCAAGAAAAAACCTTAATGGAATGGAGACAAGTAATTTATCTGATAAGGAATTCAAAATAATAGTCATAAAGTTGATCACTGAACTAGGGAGAAGAATGGGTGAATATAGTAAGAACTCCACAAAGAGATGGAAAATATAAGAAAGTACCAGGTAGAAGCCACAGAGCTAAAGAATACAATAACTCAACTTAAAAATATACTAGACGGGTTCAACATCAGACTAGATGAAGCAGAAGAAGGAATTAATTGACCTGAAGACAAGGCACTGGAACTCACCCAAAGTAGCAACAAGAAAAAAGAATTTTGCAAAGGTAAAGATAGCTTAAGGGGCTTATGCAACAGCTCAAACAGATTAATCGTCACCTCATGAGAATCCTAGAAAGAGAGAGGGGGCAGGGATCAGAAATCTTATTTGAAGAAATAATGGATGAAAACTTGTCTGATCTGGGGAAGGAAACAGACATCCAGATCCAGGAATCTCAGAGAGTTCCAAATAAGATGAAACTAAAAAGACTCACACAAAAAGACATTTATAATTTTTTGAGAAGAACTGCTAATTAAAAAAAAAGATAAACTGCTAATTTTTATTTAATGTTGACTCTAAAATTTAAAGCATGATAAAGAGTTGGAGACTAAAAAGTAAGGAAAGGTTATATATAATTTTATATACTATATCTATCTATGTATCATTACATTACAATAAAACAAATAAAAAGAATAGCCTTCCTATTCTATTCTGATAGTGAAATGGGTGGTCAAAAGGTACAAACTTTAATTTATAAAATAAATAAGTCCTGGGGCTATAATGTACAACACAGTTTCTATAATTAATAACATTATATTGTATATTTGAAAATTGCTAAGACAGTAGATGTTAAAAATTCTTATCATAAGAAAAACTTGTAACTATGTGACATGTGATCATTTAATATATATATACTATATATATATACAGACATATATATGACATATAATAATTAAAATGTCAAAAAGTTAAAGGCAAGGAGAGAAAACTAAAACAAGCAAAAGGCAAACCACTTCTTATGTACAAGGAAACCCCTCAGATTATCAGCAAATTTTTTGGCAGAAACTTTACAAGCCAGAAGAAAGTAGCATGATATAGTCAAGGTGCTTAAAGGAAAACTCCAAACCAAGAATACCTAGAAAAGTTATCATTGAAAATTGAAGGAGAGATAGTTTTCCAGACAAGCAAGAGCTAAAGGAATTCATCACCACTAAATCAGCCTTACAAGAAATGTTAAAGGGTCTTCCTTAAGCAGAAAAGAAGAATTAAAACCAATTACTAATTGGTAATGAGAAAATATATGAAAGAATAAATGTTATTGGAAAGGTAAATATTAGTAAAGGTAGTAGATTAATCTCTTATAAAGCTAGAATGAAGGTTAAAAGGCAAAAGTGGCACAAAGAATTATAAATACAATAACTAGTTAATGGATATACAAGCAAAATGTGACATCAAAAACACAAAGCATGGGAAGGGAAGTAAAAATGTTGAGCTTTACAATGGGATCAAATATAAGTTACAAATTAAAATAGACTATTAGAGATATAAATTGTTATGGATAAGTTTCATGGTAACCACGAAACAAAAACCTATAGCAATATACAAACAACAAATAAAAAGGAATATCAGCATACTACTAAAGAATGTCATCAAACCACAAAGAGATCAAGAGAAAAAGGAATATAAAAGAACTATGGTAACAGCTAGCAAACAATTAACAAAATGGCAATATGTACATACTTATCAATAGTTATGTTAAATATAAATGGATGAAACTATCCAATCAAAAGGCATAGAGTGGCTAAGTAGGGTTTTTTTGGTTGGTTTTTGTTTTTTTGTTTTCTTAAGGCCCATCTATATGTTGCCTATAGGAGACTAACCTCAGAAGTAAGGATACAGACAGAGAGTGAAGGGATGAAAAAAATATTCCATGCAAATGGAAATCAAAAGAAATCTGGAGTCACTTTACTTTGACAAAATAGACTTTAAAACAAATACTGTGATAAGAAATAAAGATAGGCATTACATAACAATAAAAAGATAATCCAAGAAGATATTTGTCAATATTGATGCACCCCATACAGAAGCACCAAAATATATAAAGCATTTAAAGGAAATATTAATAGACTTAAAGGGAGAAATAAACAGCAATAGAATAATTGTAGGATATTTTAATACCCAACTTACATCAAAGGATAAATTATTCAGACAGGAAATCAATAAGGAAACACTAGCCTTAAATAACACATTTGGCCAGAAGGAATTAACAGATGTATATGTAATGTTTCATCTAACAGCAATAGAATGCACATTCTTCTTAAGTGCACATGGAACATTTTTCAAGATAAATCGTGTTAGGCCACAGAAGAACTCTTAATAAATTTAAGAAGATTTCAGTCATATCAAGAATCTTTTCTGACCACAATGGTATGAAATAGTCAATCATAAGAAAAAAAAACCCTGAAAAAATCATAAATATATGGATATCAAGCAACATGCTGTCAAACAACAAATGGGTCAATGAAGAAATTAAAGGAGAAACAAAATACCTCAACACAAACAAAATGGAAATACAACTTACTCAAATATATAAGATGCAGCAAAAGCAGCTCTAAGAGGGAAGTTCATAGCAACAGGACCACCTCAAAAAACAAGAACATTTTCAAATAAACAATCTAACTGTATACGCCAGGGAACTAGAGAAAGAAAAAACAAAGCCCAAAGTTAGTAGAAGGAAAGACACAATGAAGATTAGAGCAGAAATAAATAAAACAAACTAAAAAGACAAGGGAAGATTGATGAGACTAAGAACACATTCTTTAAAAAGATAAATAAAATTGACAAGGTTTTATCTAGACTCCACCAAGAAAAGAGAGGACTCAATAAATAAAAATCAGAAATGAAAGAGATGTTACAACTGATACTAAAGAAATACAAAGGATTATAACAGACTACTATGAACAATTATACAATTAAGCAAATTGGGCAAGCCAGAAAAAGTAGATGAATTCCTAGAAACATACAATCTATCAAGACAGAATCATGATGAAATAGAAAATCTAAACAAACTAATTAGTACTAAGAAGACAGAATCAGTAATCAAAAACCTACCAGCAAACCGACATTCAAGACCAGACAGCTTCATTGATGAATTATACCAAACATTCAAAGGAGACTTAACATCAATCTTTCTCAAACTCTTCCAAAAAATGAAAAAAGAGGAAACTTCTCCAAATTTATTTTATGAGACCCTGATACTAAAAGCAAACAAGGATGCACAAGAAAAGAAAACTACAGACCAATATATCTGATAAACATAAAAGCAAATCTCCCCAGCAAAGTATTAGCAAGCCAAATTCTACAACACAATAAAATGATCATACACTATGATAAAGTGGTCTTTTTTTTAATTTATTTTTTATTGGTGTTCAATTTGCCAACATATAGAATAACACCCAATGCTCATCCCATCAAGTGCCCCCCTCAGTGCCCGTCACCCAGTCACACCCCCTCCCCCGCCCACCTCCCTTTCTACCACCCCTTGTTCGTTTCCCAGAGTTAGGAGTCTGTCATGTTCTGTCTCCCTTTCTGATATTTCCCACTCGTTTTTTCTCCTTTCCCCTTTATTCCC
Source organism: Canis lupus dingo (assembly GCF_003254725.2). Lineage (NCBI taxonomy): Eukaryota > Metazoa > Chordata > Mammalia > Carnivora > Canidae > Canis > Canis lupus. Next base: position 24,088,473 of record NC_064262.1, on the reverse strand, counting down.
TTTCACTATTTTTTATATTCTCCAAATAAATGAGACCATATGTTTGTCCTTCTCTGATTGACTTATTATGCTGAGTGAAATAAGATAAAGTCTTTATTCAAGGGATAGAAGTATGGTTCAACACCTGCAAATCAGTGTCAAATACCACATTAACAAAACAAAGGACAGCAATTATGATCATCTCAATCGATTCAGAAAAAGCATTTGACAAAATCCAACATTTATTTATGGTAAAAACTATCAACAAAGCGGATATCGAGGGAACATATCTCAGCATAACGAAGACCATATATAACAAGATAACATCACACTCAATGGCCTGTCATCTAAGATCAGGAAAAAAACAAGGATGCTCACTCTTGCCACTTCTATTCAACATAGCACTGGAAGTCCTAGCCAGGACAATAAGGCAAGAAAAAGAAATAAAAGTTTCCACATTGAAAAGGAAGAAGTAAAACTGTCTCTATTCACACATGATGTGACGTTATATAGAGAAAACCCTAAAGACTCCATGAAAAAACTAAGAGTGATAAATGGAGTCAGCAAATTTTCAGGATTCAAAATAATATATAAAAATCCGTTGTGTTTTCATGCACTAATAGTGAAGTATCAGAAAGAGAAAGCAAGCAAGCAATCCCATTTGCAAGTGCATTAGAAAGAAGAAGAAGAAGATACCAAGGAATAAATTTAACCAAGGAAGTAAAAGACCTGTATATTGAAAACTACAAGAAATTAATGAAAGAATTTCAACACACAAATAAATAGAAAGATATTTTATGCTCATGGATTAGAAGAACCAATAACATTAAAATGACCACACTATACAAAGCAATCAACAAATTCAGTGAAATCCCTATCAAAATCCCAACTGCATTTTGCAAAGAAATGGGACAAGAGATCCTAAAATTTATATGGAACCACAGAAAAACCCCAAATAGCCAAAGTAATTTTGAGAAAGAAGGGCAAAGATGGAGGCATCATGCTCTCTGATTTCAAACTATACAAAACAATAGTAATTAAAACATTATTGTATTGACATAAAAAACAAAAATATAGAAAAATGGAACAGAATAAGAGGGCCTAAAAATATATTTCAATTAATTTACAACACAAAGGCCAAGAATATGCAATGAGGAAAGAACATTCTCTTCAATAAATTGTACCGGGAAAACTGCACAGCCACATGCAAAAGAAAGACCTGGACCACTGTCTTACATTATATACAAATACTAACTAAAAATAGATTGGGGGCTTACATGAAAGACCTGAAATTCTAAAACTCCCAGAAGAAAACACAGGTGGTAATCTCCTTGATTTAGGTCTTGAAATTTTTTTTGAATCTGACAAAAGCAGAAGCAACAAAAGCAAAAATAAATAAGTGAAACTCCGCATTACTGAAAAGCTTCTGCACACTGAAGGAAACCATCAACAAAATGAAAAGGCGACTTACTTAATGGAAGATAATATTTGCTAATTATATATCTTGTAAGGGGTTAATATCCAAAAACTACAAAGAATTATATAACACAATAGCAAAAAAACAAAAAATCTGACCAAAAAATGGGCAAATTTGAACAGATATTTTCTCAAAGACATACAGATGGCTAACAGACACATGAAAAGATCCTCAACACCATTAATCATCAGGGAAATGCAAATCACAACCACAATGAGATATTACTAGTCAGAATGACTAGTATGAAAAAAAAAAAAGAAAGAAGTGTTGGGCAGGATGTGGAAAAAAGGGAACCCTTGCACACTGTGGGTGGGAATGTAAGTTGATGCAGCCACTATGGAAAACAGTATGGAGGTTCCTGAAAAAGTTAAAAATAGAACTGCCATGTGATCCAGCTCTTCCAACTTCAGGATATTTATCTGAAAAAAATTAAAACATAACTCAAAAAGATATATGCACCCCTCTGTTCATTGTAGCTGTATTTCCAATAGCAAGATATGGAAATAACCTAAGTGTTCATAAATGGATGAATGGATAAAGAAAATATTGTATATATAAACAATGGAATATGGTTCTGCCATAAAAAAGAATGAAATCTTGCCATTTTCAACAACATAGAACTTGAAGACATTTTGCTAAATGAAATAAGCCAGACAAAGAGAAATATGTGATCTCTCTTGTATGTCGAATCTGAAAAAAGAGAACAAAACAAACAAAACAAAAACAGAAATTAAACTTATAGAGAGCAGAGAACAGATTGGTAGATGCCAGGGGAAGGGAATGAGGGATGGGAGGAATACATAAAGAGGGTACAAATATATTTTAAACATTTTAAAAGGAAAAACAAAACACAATTCAATATGAAATATTTCCTTTATTCAATACTCCACTCATCATGAGGTTATACTGCACACAGGCTGTCATTATTAAAGCTTCCTGGATGAATCCTTTTGAAAATATTGCTAAGAAAAATCTTTATTGTATTTCATAAAATGTCAAATGATTGTCCATAGATGATTGCCTTGCCCTTTTAATTCCTAATGCATAGTACTATCATCAAGCTGGATCCCCCCCACCTCCCCGCCCCTGCATTGTTGTTTATTCCATTTGCCTCCTTGGCAAACATGACTGCTGTTATTTTCCTCAAATGAGTTTAAATTGTGAATTACATCAGTTCATCACAGCCAAACCTCTTCTTGATTGCAGAACTCAAATGTCCCCCCTCTAAATTAAAATGAAATTCGTAAAATGCTGCCAACTGTTTTTCCAACTCTTCCAGAATGGAATATATCCAAAATGCTATGGAGCATTCTGATAGATTACACCACATTAAGATACATAAACATTTAAAATCACTTACATCTTATTTGCTGTTTGGGGGAAACTTTTATATTGAGTCATGGAGGTGGTGGGTGAGGATGAATGTCTATCTGTTGATTGCTGCTTGTGTTCCTTGGAAGGTACAGATGACTTTTGTGAATTTTCAGAGTACACCACTGAGATTTCTGTCAATTGTGATTAGGTACCAAAGGCTGCATTGCCTATGAGAGAGGACAGAGATGTTAGGGATGGCCATTTAAAAATATTAACAGTTTATTTTTTTAGAGCAGTTTTATTCAGAGCAAAATTGAGAGAAAGACACTGAGATTTCCCATATACTCCTTATCCCCACTCTGGAAAACAGTATGGAGGTTCCTCAAAGAGGTAAAAATAGAGCTACCTTAAGACCCAGCAATTGCACTACTAGGTATTTACTCAAAGGACATAAAAACACAGATTTAAAGGGGTACATGCATCCTGATGTTTATAGCAGCATTACCAGCAATAGCCAAACTATGGAAAAGAGCCCAAATGTTCATCAACTGATGAATGGATAAAGAAGAGGTATATATATATATATATATATATATATATATATATATATATATATAATGAGTAATATTAGAATATTACTCATCCACCCAAAAAAGTGAAATCTTGCCATTTGCAATGACATGTATTATCTAGATTGTATTATGCTAAGTGAAATAAATCAGTCAGAGAAAGATGAATACTATATGATTTCATTCAAATGTGGAATTTGAGAAACAAAACAGATGAACATAGAGGAAGAAAAAAGAGAGAAGGAAGCAAATCATAAAAGACTCAAGTATAGAGAGCAAAGTGAGGGTTGATGAAGGAGAGTGGGGTGGGGGATGGGCAAAAGACAGGATGGGTATTAAGGAGGGCACTTATGATGAGCACTGGGTGTTGTATGTAAGTGATGAATTACTAAATCCTACTCCTGAAATTAAAAAAAATAAGTAAATAAATAAAATACATTTTTAAAAATGTCAGTACATGTCTTGCTAGATTTGGAGGGCAGCCTAACAAATGTAAAGCATTTCAACCAGTCTCTCAACAATGAAACTGTTGTGAGGATCCACAAAACAACAGTATCCAAGCATCACATAAACAAGGTCCATGGTCTTGGATTTCATGAACTAAAAGAAATTTCAAATTTTGTTTTGATGGAGCTGAAAGCAAGCTGACAAACTTTTATCTTGTTAAGTGAAGACAGTGAGGAAGAATGCCAAGCCAATGGTCACTGACTCTTATCATTTCATTTAGAAGAAATAAATTTTGTGACAATAAAAAAGGAAGAGCATAATCTAAGAAACAACACTATCCTTTAATTTTTTTTTAATTTATTTATGATAGTCACACAGAGAGAGAGAGAGAGAGAGGCAGAGACATAGGCAGAGGGAGAAGCAGGCTCCATGCACCAGGAGCCCGACGTGGGACTCGACCCGGGTCTCCAGGATCGCGCCCTGGGCCAAAGGCAGGCGCCAAACCGCTGCGCTACCCAGGGATCCCATATATATGTGTATATATATATATATATATTTTTTTTTTTTTTAACCATCCTTTAAATTAAATGAATCCAGCTTCGTGAAAAAAGTCCTCACTTTTTTCATTTCACTTTGAATGGTAAACAAATTCATCTGAAGCAGGCCCTGCTTGAACTGATGAATCTTTAGGGAAGCCTGGAACCCCTTTCCTTGTTGATTATTGTAAGCCATGTTTCTCTCCTGTGGCTGGGCTCCTCTTGTTTTCTGAAAGATCGACCTGTCAGTCTTATTAGGGAAATATGATGACAGTGAGGCTTTTTCTTCCTCTATAGAGGTTGAGTTTAAATTCCCCTCTTTCAAATGTGTGCCTGTCAGGCTTTGGTGCTTTTGGATCTATTTTCAGTGGCTTTCCATCTGACCTGAAAACACACATATGGTTGCTTGTTCACTGATGTTCCCATCTGTACAGCTCGGCTTATATTCTCAGATTCAACACACTTTATTTTCTCTTCTCATTTTCAGAATATTGCACATGAACTCCCTGAAAATGTTATCATTTTTAGCTTGTTTATGATTTTTTTTTTAGAAATGATGGTGGCTGCAGGCATTAATTTCTGCTCCACATTTTGCAAGGATTCTCTCCTTTAATTTTTTAGGTAATAAATCCTACAAAGTTGCACCATCGGTTTAGCATATGTATCAACAGAATAGTTCATTCTGTAACCATGGAAAAACACATGGGATTGTCTCCTTAATAGTGGAATACTTGCAGGAAGACTGTCATATTGTTATAGAATTAGAATTCTGTACTAAAAAATAGCCTTCTTGATAATATATAGACTAAGATCCTTAGTGTCAGGTAAGAAAATTAATATCCAAAGATGGGAAAAATTTACCATTGGTCACATGGAGAGTTAGACTTTGGAAAAATGACTCAAAATCATGTTGTAAATGATATTGTTATTGACTGAGCCATTAAAAATGTTTGTTATTCTAGAATTATTTAACTAGTATCGTACTTACGGTTTTGGGTTATGGCCCATCTACAATATAAGTGTGATTGTCCTGAGACTTAAGGATATTGATTGACATGAATCTGGGTTAAGAGTCATAGAACAGAGTCAAGAAGAGAAATAGCCAATGAAACATAAATGTTATATTTGTACCCTGACCCCAGTTCGTGGTTAAACATTAAGCACACACTGGCTGTTCACTGCATAAAGGAGGCAGTATCTGGTAATGGCTAACGTTCTGAACTTTAGTGCTAGAAAAAAACAGAGTTTGAGCCTTAGCTCCAAAACTTATTTGTATGAATTTCAAAAATTTGTTTAATCTCTCTAAGTCTTAGTTTCTAATCTCTGAAATAATAATATTAACTTCAAGGTGTCACAACAGTTAATACTATGATAGTAAACAAGTAGAATGTGAATTCTTATTGGAGTAAGGCTATATCTAGAAGGCTACTGCTCTGAGAAATTTTTGTACAAGCAGGATTCTAACAGAACTTTGTAAAGTGAAAATTAGGTGATCAGATATGACAAAATTGTAGGGAGAATTGTGTAAGAATTGTGAACAGGACGAAATGTATCATGGAACCATACAGGTTGATTTATGACGTCATACATTACAGTATATGGTATTTGAGGATACATGACAGGGCATGGCAAACTATAACCCATGAGTCTGCTGCCTGTTTTTGTGAATAAAGTTATTTTTTAAAGATTCATTTGTTTATTTGAGAAAGAAAGAGAGGGAGAACATGAAGGCAGAGGCAGGGAGCAGAGGGAGAAGAAGAGAGAGAATCTCAAACAGACTCCTTGCTGAGCACAGAGCCCCAAATGAAGCTCTATCTCATGACACAGAGATCATGACCTGAGCCAAAATCAAGAGTCAGACACTTAACTGAGCCACCTAGGCACCCCTTTGTAAATAAAGGGGTTATGTTATTGGAACATAACTATGTCCATTTATTTAATATCATCTATTGTTACACTGCTTTTGTGCTACCAAGGCAGAGTTGAATAGTCATGATAGAGACAATATGACCCACAAAACCTAAAATATTTAATATTTGGGCACTTACAGAAAATGTTTTCCAATTCCTGGTATAAAATGATGCTGATGCTACAGGTTCACTTTCTTTTTTACTGGGAAGGCAGCAAAGCAACCAGCATTTGCTCCTCAGTGTTCTGCATATACTAAGCAACCTATACATTCTGTAGTGTGTTTATACTTTCAATTTCCTTTAACTTTAGTAAAAATAAATACAGAGAATAGTAAGGTACCCAAAGTACCATCTAACATGGGTTATGTAAAGAGCCAATTGCATTCCTAAAACCTGATTTGTGAAATTTCTTTTCCAGCACAAATCTTATTGACTTAGCTCAGTGGTTCTCATCCTTGAGACGGCTGGGCCCCAGCACCCCCAGACTTCTGATTCAATACATCTAGTGTGGGGCCTGAGAATTTGCATTTCTACCAAGTCCCCAGGTGATGTTGATGCTGCTGGTTTGCAAACCACCATTTAAGGAATACACATGTGTGGACTGTGCACAGGTTGATTGGATTGCGATCTCTACAAGGCCCTGGATGTATGCATTTTATTCACTGAAGTGTGTTCATCCTCTGTCACAGTGCCTGGCTCATCTTTACCCAGCACTCAATACATGTTTATCAAATGGTTGAGTACAAAGGTACTATCTGTTCTACAACCATTAGGAACTGATGAATCCTTAGAAAGGACATCTAGTAGGAACCTGCTCAGGAGGAAGAGCCTTGTTGAGGTGTGAGCACAAGACAAAATTTCACCTGGATTACATCTGGACACTCATCTGGTGTGTATACCCAAGTCCTTCACAGATATATGAACAACTCTATTGCAAAAAAATGGGCACCCACTTGCAATTTTCCTCTCCATGAATGCTGCTTTGTGAGCTAGACCAGGGGTCAACAAACTTTTTCTTAAAGGACCAGATCATAAGTATTTCAGGCTTTGCAGGCGAAGAGGCAAAATTGAGGCCATTATATAGATACTTATACAAGCATTTAAAGTGCAATCCTTTAAAACTATTCTTAGTTTGAGGACCATTGAAAGATGGGCAGCTGGCTGGATTTGGCCTCAGGGGCTGTACTTTGCCAGTCCTTGAGTTAGAAAAGAAGATGGGAGGGATATTAGGATGGAGAAAAGTTCTGAGGGGTAGGAAAAAAAAGTTAGAAAGGCAAAACCTAAATAGAAATTCATTTTATTCTTCTCCTTGGGCCTGCTGTAGACACTGGCATCTAGTGCTGCAATAAACATAGCATTATGTAGCCAATTTCGAGTTTAACTCAGCTGAGCTCATTATCTCAGTTACTGGTCTAAGTAATCTGATACAGCCAACAGCTCTGCTTCAAAGCATGGATGAAGAAAATGCATGCTCTACTTCATTATCACAGATATATCCGGTCCTTTGCATCTGTTTGCAGGCTGCCATGGCTGAGAAAGCTGCCTGGTGCACCTCAGAATCCATTGCGCATGGTGCATCATCCCACCTCAGAGCCTGTCTGTGCCTGGGTGCGTATGCTCACTACTGTTCACACATCCATATTTGCCCTTTTCCCACTCACATCTTTAGTGTCCTGGAAGCACCTGGTGGAGTCCAGCAAAAACACAGGTGGCTGCCAGTCATGGTGAATCGTGTCCAATAGGTGAGAAACTTGGCTCCAAGGCTCTATCACTGGCTAGGTCAGTTTCTGCAAAGATTATTGAAAAACACAAATCCTGCTTGGAACCCCTTGTGGTATGCTCTGAAAGACAGACTCTTTTCACTTTGTTTTTATTATTGACATCATTGCCAATCCAGGTTGGTTTCCTGGGTAAGTAGATTCTAAGAGATTAGGACACAGGAAGTTTATTGGGTGCTACCCTTCGGATCAATACCTGTTAGGTAGTGAAAGAAGTGGGATTGGTAAGAGAATAACTTCTAGAGGGGCTTGAGGAGTGAACAGTCAGTAGCCAACCTTCTCAGCATCTTAAGGAATGAATATTTCAGTTTTATGTCTGGGAAGCACATCACAACCTCCACTAAATATTTTTCTAATTAATTTTTTCCAAAAAATTAAAGTAATATATTTCCACACATATTTCTATATATATATCTCTAAGCAATAAGGACGTATTTTAAAAATATACACATAATACCAAGATCATACTCAAGTTTAACTATTAATAATTCAGGTTCCAATTGTCTTGTATATATCATAACTATATAACTATGCACCACTATATATGCCTATATATCATACAACTATATATAATTGTATAACATATCAGATAACTACATATAGTTACACATAATTAGTTAATTTGCGATTTGTTTGATTTGGGGCTTAAGTAAGGTCCATAAATTATAATCAATTGATATCTCCTAAATCTCTTTTATTTTTTTTTTAAGATTTTATTATTTATTCGTGAGAGACACAGAGAGAGAGGCAGAGATGTAGACAGAGGGAGAAGCAGGCTCTCTATGGGGAGCTCGATGTGGAACTCCATCCCAGGACTCTGGGATCATGCCCTAAGCCCAAGGCAGATGCTCAACCACTGAGCCACCCAGGCATCCTTCTTAAATCTCTTTTAATCTGTAGGTTTTCTTTCATTTTTTTCTTAAAATTTATTCGTGGAATAAACTTGGCAAACCTCTGTCTTACAGAGTTTCCCACAATAAATCTTCATTTAAAATAAGACTTCATGATTATGAAAGTAACAAATGTACATTACAGATAATTTAGAAAATACAGAAAAGTATAAAGAAGAAAAAAAATAACCTTCTTGAAACCTTTCCGATGGATTAACACTGAAAATATATGGGCACATTTCTTTACAACAGTGTTTCCTAAAGTCCGTTCTGCTCCCATGATATGCCCCTCCAAAACAGGATCAGCCGCTGTACTGGTTTTCTATTGCTGCTGTAACAAATTTCCACAAACGTAATAGTTTGAGATACCATCTACTTTTTATCCCATAGCTCTTTCAAAACTGCTTCTGGTCAGAAGTTTCATGAGCTGAGCTGGGTCCTCTGCTTAGGGACTCACAAGGTTGAAATCAAGGTGCTAGCTGGTTGGGCTCATAGCTGAAGTCTCTGAGGGTATGGAGTGGTGGGTAGAGGGGGTAGGAAATCTCCTTTTTGACTCACTCAGATTGTTGGGAGAATTCAGTTCCATGTGGTTATAGGATGGAGGATCCTATTTCTTTGCTGGCTTTCAGCCAGGGATCAGTCTTAGCTTTGGGGGAAGGAGATAGAAGAGCTATCTTGAAACATTCATTGGAGTGTACCATGGAAGAAGGCTTATGCTGGTTTTGGAGAATCCTTAAACAACAATCCTTAAACTCTAGCTTTCATTAGCACTACTTGGGAAGATTCTTAATGTAGATAGATCCCTAGGCTCCATCTGCAGGAGATTCCAATTCAGTAGGTGGGAAGTAGGGACACGAAGTTGAATTTTATTTTTTTTTTGAAGATTTTATTTATTTATTCATGAGAGACACAGAGAGAGAGAGAGAGAGAGAGACAGAGACAGACAGAGATAGAGATAGAGAGAGATATATATAGGCAGAGGGAAAAGCAGGCTCCATGCAGGGAGCCCAATGCAGAACTCGATCCTGGGACTCCAGGATCATGCCCTGAGCCAAAGGCAGGCACTTAATCACTGAACCACCCAGGAGTCCCATGAAGTTGAATTTTAAACAAACTGCACAGCTGATTCTGATACATGAATTTCAAGGAACTTATTCATAGGTTTGTTTATACATTTATTCATTAAAGATTCATTGAATATCCACAATACACCAGGCACTATAATAAGTTTGGAGATACAGCAGTGAATAAAATGGACCAGTTTCCTGACCTCAAGGGGCTTATATTTTTTTTATTTATTTATTTATTTATTTATTTATTTATTTATTTATTTATTTATTTTTATTTATGATAGTCACACAGAGAGAGAGAGAGAAAGGCAGAGACACAGGCAGAGGGAGAAGCAGGCTCCATGCACCGGGAGCCCGACGTGGGATTCGATCCCGGGTGTCCAGGATCGCGCCCTGGGCCAAAGGCAGGCGCCAAACTGCTGCGCCACCCAGGGATCCCAAGGGGCTTATATTCTAAAGAGGAAAGATAGACTCTGAATAAGTATGTTAGGAAAATATGTAGTATGTCAGGTAGTGAAATAGAGAAAATAAAAAGCAGGAAGAGTGTTGCAGGGAGGGAGATGAAGCTGTTTTTCAAATGGGTGATGTTAAAAGAAACAGCTAAATGAAGGGAGAAGGAGAGCAAGCCATGTGGCTTCTGCAGGAAGCAAGCTCCACTCAGATCAGCAAGTGCAAAAAACTTAGGGAAGTGTATGCCTGGAAAGCTTAAGAAATAATAAGACACCAGGATGACCTTGGAGACTGAGCTGGGGGGAGAAGAGCTGATGCTTTTGGGTGAGTTGAGATACCCCGTTAATACAACAAGACCAGGAGGGAGGACAGAGTCCTTTGGAAAAGCAATGGGTATGCATATTCCAAGAAGAAAGCACTTTGAGTCAATTTGGGGAGGTTATGTTCAAGTATGTTGATATGTCTGTTACAGGGAGAGTTCAAATACCTAACTGGGGATTGAACCAAGCCACTGGGTCTTGAACCTGGCTGCTGAACCTTGGGGAAGTAGAAGTGGACATCTGCTCTCCACCTGTATCCTTGCCCTATTCTCTATTCTTTGTACATGGATTCTTGTCTTTGATAAATTATCACTCTACTATTTGCATTTTTGATGGGATTGATAATTGAATGGTCTGTCCTTCCCTGACCAAAAAGTACGAATGTGACTCGGGTTAGGTCAGTCACACTCTTTCCCAGTGGAGTTTAATTTCAGGTAGAGTGGCACATGCATGGATAACAGTAAGGTCCAATTTGTTCTGTTTCTCAGTGGAGAAACCACCCTTGAGTTGTTGCTACTCAGGCCCTTGGAACTGTCCCCGTTCTTATGGGTTTAAAGGCCTATGTTTTCAGCTTTTCCTTTGATTCTGTAAGCCACATCATAATATTCCAAAATATTTATTTTTCCTTAAGTAAGCTAGAGTTGGTTTTTGTTGCTTGCACCAAAAGAGATTCAAGAAAATACTTATGCCCAGGCTTCGCTCCCATACCACTGAAGAAGAATATACAAGGAGCAAAATTCTAGGATTCAGTAATTTGAAAAGCCTCTTCAGGTAACACAGCTTCAGTATGCAAATGCTGGACTAAGTGGAATTCCAGAGAGGCCTCTGCCCTGAAACTCTGTGCCTTCCCAAGCTTGATCCTGAAGATGTGGATTTAGTTAGCCTAGGGATTTGTATGATGTATTTAGTTTTATTACCATCATCATTATTATTATTACTATAATTATAATAATAATTATTATTACTATAGTGATGGCTGTTTTGAATTGGACTGCCTAAAAGTACTTGACGAGGGGAGACTGGTGCCTTGGTTGTTGAGAATCCCACTCCTGATTCTGCTCAGGTCATGATTTCAGGGACTTGAAATCCAGCCCTGAGTTGGGCTCTGTGCTGGGCATGGAGCCTACTTAAGATCTTCTCTCTCCTTCTCCCATTGCCCCTCCCTCCACTTTCCCTCTCTTAAAAAAAATAAATAAAAGCACTTGATGAGATGATTGCTAAAGTACCCTCCCTCCCTGTCCCCTACATCCTAGCTGACAGTTCTGGTTAAAAAAAAAAAAAAAAAAATCATGCCACAATGCCAGCTGAGCAGCCCTGAGACCTGTTCCTGTCAATGTCTGGTGCTTTTCCCAAGTTCTTGCTGAAATTGCCTAAAATGATTTTGCTTTCTTTCCTTAGGGTTGGCAACTCCTCCCCTCCCAAAAGTCACCCCAAAACACAAAAAACTCCACCAGAAACCTTCGATCACTGCTTTGTGATCGAAGAGAAAGATAGGCAGAAGTGTGTGGGGTGGTTCTACATTCCTCTTGGGACTCTGGGATTTCTTAGGGATAGTAAGAGTTTATTAAAACTGCTTAGGGGCGCTCCGTCCCTGTGGCAGGCACTAGGGATTAAACAGAAGAAGGTTGACAGATTTTCTGTTCTCACAGAGCTTGGAGTCTAATGGGGGAGATAGATATTAATGATGCAAATAAGGATTTAAATTACTATCATGAATAGGCAAAACAGGATTTTTAGGGCAGTGAAACTACTCTTTATTATACTATAATGGTGGATACATGTCACTATATATTTGTCCAAACCTATGCAATATACAATACCTTGAGTGAATCTTAATACAAGTTATGGGATTTCAACTATCATGTGTCAATGTACAAGTATGATATACAATTTATAAATGTGTCATTTGTAACAAATAAACCACTCTGCTGGAGAATATTAATCGGTGGGCAGGCTAGGCATGTGTTGCATAGGGAGGGTAATAGGAAATTTTTGTACCTTCTGCTCAATTCTGCCTTGAACCTAAAGCTGTTCTTAGAAAAAAATCTTAAGCTTAAAAATAAAAATACTACCATGGTCAATTCTTTACTTGGGAGTATAGCAATTAAAAGGGAGAAATGAAATATTTATCCTTAGTGTTTCCTGCATGAGTTGCATTTTAGAGTAAGCAAGAGCCCAAGATAATAATGAAAAGTCTATGTTTATAAAGAACTCTTAATAAAGTGGGAAGGAGTAAGAGTCCAGAAATCACAATTCTGTTACCCTGAAATAGTAATTAATGCAGGCCACACTCATCAATGAGTGGAACTATTTAAAGGAAAGTCTGTGAGGAACTTGACAATGAGGCGATCATACCTAAAATTTCCCATCTCAGAATTCTTAAGACCAGATGTCTGAAACCCAGCAAAGCTGCACTCCATTCCAGGGACTCTAGGAGATAATCTATTCCATGCCTCTTCCAGCTGCTGGATGCTGGCCTGGGGTTCCTGAGTGAATGGCCACATCACTCCAATCTCTGCTGCATCTTCACTAGATTCTGTGAGGCTGTCCCCAAACCCCCTCTGCCTCTCTAAATATACATATTTGCAAGTATGCTTGCATTTAGAGTCCACCCAGGTAATCTAGGGTAAGTTCTTCCTCAGATCCTTAAATTCACCACATCTTTTGCCACTTTGTGCAAACTAATATTCACAGGTTCTGACATTTTGATGTGGACATAACTTTTAGGGACCCACCATTGATTCTACTGCATGAGTCTTCAGATGGAATGTACTTTGAAGCACATGACATTGCTTAAAATGTTTTCTTGCCATCAAAGTTATTTGAGTTTAATAAACACTGCGGAATTTATGATCATTTATAGGAATACTGGAGATAAAGATATAACATGAACTGACTCTCTAATGAAGGAAATCCAAAATGTGGAACAGTCTTAGGACACCAGCTTTGGGGGGTTTTTTTGAGTGTAAATCAATCGCATTTGAAAAGGTGAAGGAGGATTGTTCTAGAGTAAAAGAGATTTAAGAACATAACCTTAACTAAGGACATAATTTGTGATCCTTATTTGGATTCTAGTGAGATCAAAGCAACTCTAAAAAGAGCTCTTTGAGTCAATTGGGAGAATCAGATTTTCGACTGAGTAGTAGATGATCTCAAGGCATTCGAATGAATTTGATTAGCTGTGGCAATGGCATTATAGTTGTGTCAGGCATGTTTTCCTTAGGTCCTGGCTGTGCCCCCTGCCCCCCACCCCGCCCACCCCAGCTCCATGTTCACTCCAGCTGTTGCTGTGGTGCCCAGGGTCCTGCAGGTGAAACCTGATGGCACCTTCCCTAGGCTGCACCACAGATCTCTCACTTTCTGCTCTGGGCTGTTTGGGGCTTCTCTGTTGCCTCCTGCAGGACACCAGTGGGAAACTTTCCACCTATTCTGTCTGCTTCTGAAGCATTCCATTGCAAACCTGGCAGTGTAAAAGTGTTAACACCCCCCCCCCATTGGGGCATCCCAGACCATGACATGGGAACCAGTGGACAAACATTCCCCATTTCAGTCACTTAATACACAAGTTGAATGAAATCCTGTAGTTCTTCAGAGGTTCCCAGGAATACATAGGAACTCATAGGTTCTCTATGTACTTTTAAATGTTAGAACAAAAAGTAAAACATTAACATTTTTGCAAGAGTTCTGAGACAGAAGAATGGAATGTTCTGAGAGCCTATGCAGAGAACTTGGCCTAGGCAGAGGATCAAAAAGACTTTTCTAATGAAGTGGCTTTTAAGCTGTGACTTAAAGGACAAAATGGATTTTTCAGACTCTTTGTCTCAAGGCACTTAACGTACCTGAGTGTACCTTCCCACAGTTTCAGGATGGCTTCTGGAATCTTACTTAGCACTTTGGATACAAAGCCTGCCACCCATGTCCTTCTAGGGCTGCATTCCTTTTTAGCACTTACTGCTTCCAAATGGCCCATTTTCCCCAGTGTTGAATCTCTGCTGTAGGTGGTAAATCATTTTGTGTGAAATATACTTTCACCTGTGGCCACCTACTGCATCTGTAAGTGACTCTTTGAGACATGATTGTTTCTTTTCTTTCTTGTGAATGGTAGAGAGGAAATGGGAGGGCTATTTCAGGGTGGTCCAACGTGGAATGAAGTGCCTGGTAAACCTGACTGAATAAACTGACTTCCTTGGCTATTTTTGTCATTGAAATGATTAGATCTATTTGATGCCCACAAATCAAGCCAGGTCCTCAGTGCTGTCATTTTGTACTTGTGAATGAAGCTGCGGGGAGAAACACTTCCCCTGTTAGAGCACATCCATCCCCTTTGCTCAACAGACAAAGGAGGATTTCAGTGCTATGTGTCTGAGTTAGGAGAATGCATTTTGCCTATAATTTCAATAAATAACAGACTAAGTCATTCTTTTTTAAATTTGCTTTGTGTTATACTGCCTTATTTACAGTAGGTTCTTCCATTGATACCGACATTTAATTCCCAAGGATTACTGATATGTAGCAATCCTAAGACATAATAGTATCAGGCACATTGAACTTGCTTTATGTGTCTCAATTATACCTTACCACAACCCTGTGATGTTTTCTCTATTCTTTTCCATTTTCATTAACTTTTTCCTTCAATTTTCCTTCCCTCACATCCTTCCTCCTGGTTGCCCCCTTCCTCCCTCTTCCTTTTCTTTGTGTCCATCCTTTAATTTTAAAAATAAAACTGCTAGTTAGTTTACAAGAAAAAAAATGAGTTCTGGGAAAGCAGAGAGTGGCAATCCAGGACAAGGAAGCTAGAGCAAAAATCATAAGCCAGTCCACAAAACAAAGAGAGGAACATTTTTATTTTATATAGGGTAAAGGAAAGGGGAGCTGGGAGACTTAAACAACAACAAAAACAACATTGGAGTAAACTGGGAGCTGGAAGTAGAGTGGCTTCTCATTGGCTGACCTGTGACTATCTCTCATTGGCCGGGCTGTTGCCAAGAACAGGGGAAAATCTTTCCCTTGCTGGGTAGTAAAATAGTACCTAAAGTAGTATCCTGAGCAAGGTCCATCTCTTCTGGTTTGATTTGCAATTGACTAGGAGTGGTGGGCATGAGAGCTCCCTTGCCAGCCTCCCTACTATATTTTAGTGAGGTTTTCCTTAATCCTCTGTCTCTTCCCTTCATTTCCCCCTCCTTGCTACCTTTTTTAATTGCAACAATTTTTTTTTCAGATTAGCTTACAAATTTGATGACTTGAATTCAAATCCCCATTCAACCACATCCTATCTGAGTGACTGCAGGTAAGTTACTTGAGCTCTAAGCCTAAATTTGCTCATTCATAAAATGAGCTTTGTAACAGTGCATTGTAGTAGTGAGGTAAGTGCTTGTTTGTTTACTGGGCTCAGTCGCTGGCAGATGTAAAGTAATCAAAATTGTTTTCTATTATTGTTATCACTGTTACTTATTACTCTCTTTAAATGTCGCAGTGACTATGGCCAATGTGATTGCCACATCCATGGTGTTTATAATGGAGCTATTGAGAAAAATGAAACATGAAGGTAGTAAATGGCAGAACCAGGGTTTTAACTGAGACTTGATTTTTTAAAAGATTTATTTATTTTTATTTGACAGAGAGTGAGTGGGGTGAGAATGGGGTATGGGGTGGGAGTCAGAGGGAGAGGAAGAAAGAAAATCTCAGGCAGACTGTCTGCTCAGTGAGGAGCCCAACTTGAGACTTGATCTCACAATGCTAAGATGATGACTTGAGTCACAATCAAGAGTTGGACACCAACCATTGAGCCACCCAGATGCCCCTAGACCTGATTGTTTTTAAGTGTCAAATGACAAAACTAAACTTAGCAATGAGTTTGATGTCTTTTATTCAAGGGAAAATAATCTGTGGATCGGGAAAATACACTGCTTCACAAGCAGTGGCACATTTTTCTGGAAGGGTTTAGGGCAAGAATGAGTTTGACACAGCAACATGGAAATAGGGCTTGGTTGGCTAGGAGATTGGAGATCTCCTTATAGAGCTAGCAGGTCTTACTTTTCCTTATAAAGCTAGTGGGTCCTGTTTTCTTGGGTAAGGTAAGCTAGCTAAAGCTAAGTTGGAGGTTTGTGTTTGGTGTGTTTTGAGCTTCCCTGACTGGAAGATATTTCTCCCAGGAGCTGGCTGCCTTTGGTTTGGATTTATGACATGGGCTGGACCACTGGGGTGGCCTCTGTTTTGTGGGTCCCAATATACAAATGAACTTGATCACAAGGTAAGAGCCTTTTTCATTACTTTGTTTAATGTTTTAGACCCAACTATCAAGATTTCTTTTGAAAGTAGTTTCAGAATTCCCAATAATTGTGTGTTGTCATAGCTATATTCCTAATTTATGACATAAGTAATGTTCCTGCCCTCCAAGAGTTGATTCTAATCAGTTATACTTTGATCATTGAATACAATTCTCTTAGCTACATGTCTCTTTTCTGGAAAGTCTAACTCAAAATAATGTTTTTCCAAGACCTTGAATATTTAATACAAAAATGTGCTGAGACAAATCCATAATTTCACATGGTTTCTACTCACCTGAGTGGGTAGGTGAATTCCTCATGCCTTTTACAGGAAAAGTGAATGAGACAATTAAGAATTGCAGAATGTCCCAATGATTTCATGAGTAATGGCAACTCATTACTCATGGATGAGTAAAGGATGATTCTGACCCAAATCTCCTTTGGCTCAATAACAGGTAGCATCTCTCCCTGTAGCATCTCTTCCTGATCTATGGATTGTGAGGATGTATGACGTATGGGTCTGTGAAACAATATAATATAATATAATATAATATAATATAATATAATATAATATTATATATATATATATATATATATATATATATATATATATATATCAGTTTCTGCCTCAATTCCTGGCACAGTGCTCCTAAAACCCTTGGAACTTCTTACTTCCATGTGGTAACTCTTGGTGGGCTCCTGGATAGTCTCAGGATAAGGGCAGGTATCAGAAAGAGTAAGCAATAGTTGGAAGCCTAGAAATTTCAGCCCACCTCCCATCTTTTGGGAAGGGAGAGTGACTGGAGATTGAGTGAACAGTTGATCAGGTCTACATGATAAATCCATCCATAAAAATCCCTATAGTACTGTGTTCGAAGAGTGTCCAGGTTGATGAAAATAACCACATGCTGTAGGGAGCCGCCCCCAACTCCATGGGGACAGAAGTTCCTATGTTAAAGACCCTTCTGGACCTCACTTTATGATTCTCTTCATCTGACTATTCGTCTATATCCTTTATCATATCCTTTATTGCATAATAAGTTGATAAAAGTAAGTAAATATTTCCTTCAGTTCTATGAGTTGTTTTAGCAAATAATCAAACCCAGGAAGGGGTTCATGGGAACCTCTGATTTATAGCTGGCTGGTCAGAAGTACAGGTGACAACCTGGGATTTATGATTGGCATCTGAGGTGGGGGGCAGGGCCAGTGTTGTAGGTCTAAGCCCTTAACCAGTGGGGTCTGTACTCTGCTTATTGTCAGAATTGAATTGAATTGAGTTGTAGGACATACCGAGCTGGTGTCACAAATAATTGCTTGGTGTTGGGAAAACCTCCACACATCTGATGTCAGACGTATAGTGAGTGTGAGTAGAAGAAAAGCACCCAGACTGTTTTCCTACACAGGCTCCCATGGCCACGTCTACACTGTGTTCACACTGCACAAATAAAGATTCACACACATGAGTCACTACTCGCTTATACTTTTTATGCATTCATCTAATATAACACAGCAGTTAAGAATGAGGAACTTAGAGCTACCAATACCCATTCTTTATCTTTTACTAGCTGCGTGACCTTTCAAAGCTCATGTTTATCATCTGTAAAATTAACAATGGTAATGCCTTCACGGTGTGATTGTAAAGAATTAATGAGAAAATTCCCATAAAGTATTTTGTGCAGAGTTCGGTATATAGGAAAAAGTTGTCATTATTCATTTATTTGTTTAATATTTTTTTGAAAACCTAGTATGTACTGGATATAGTCCCAGTAGAGATGCAAAGGCAAGCTCTATTTAATTTACCCTCAAGGAGTTCACAGAAGATTATAAAAATATTTTTTACATAGCAAAGCAGAATTATGGTAAAAATGATTATTGCTCAAAATCTCCCCATCTATTGAGTTGTACTGATACATGTCAATTGTGTAGTTTGACAAGGCATTTAATTTGGTCTTCTGTAGAACTGTAACTGGTTGCAAATCTGACAGTTTCCTTTTACATTCCATTCCTGATGCTTCCATTCATCCTGAAAGATTATCTTTCAAGCAACACTGTGCAAATTGTATGTTAGAACATTATCAAATAACCTAATGCAATTAGAGCCAATCGTTGCTGATGTGATCAATTTCAAAACCTCTAGCCTTTGAATATAACACAGAATAATTTATGGTTAAACTCCACTGGATTTTTCAAATTAGATTCTGTGTTATTTTAGCTGAGTAGGAACTTACAGAGCCCCAAGGCGCTAGGAAAATGTAAGCAACTGAAAAAGAGAAAGAATGTAGACTGACAGCTTCACTAAAAAGTGATCTAATATGAAATTTCACGGAAACTGAGCAATCACAAAGTGTTATGATACCACATAATTTCAAATCAATACTGACCATAAACTGGGTTTGTTAATTACTACAATTTCTTTCTGCTGTGCAGAGATCAAACAGGGAAGAGAAAGAAGATGGTCATAAACTGAAGACTCAGAGGGGTGTATGCCAACTTTACTAAAAAAATATTTGCTGGCTTCAGGGAAAAGCAGTCCATACCCCAGGATTAACAGCATCTTTACTCATCAGCAATGTTAATATGAGAAGCCACACGGCTTTCATTTCTTTATTTGCACAAGAAAGAGTATTGGAAAATTATTCTGTACCTTGGATTTAAATATCAAAACCAAAATGGCTTGGCTAATCTGGGTTGGTGCCTCAGTTTCCTTTTAGTGAACACATAAATTTAAATGAAATACTTCATGATACATTTGGAGGTCCATTCATCTGGAAAGCCAAGTAATTCATAAATATGACCTGTGAAGATGGGGTTTAAAGAGCAGAAACCATATGATGCTGGAAATTTGCTATTTTCAGGGATAAACAATATGTGCATCTTTCCTGAGTGCTGGTTTGTTAAACCTCCTTCCTTCCTTCCTTCCTTCCTTCCTTCCTTCCTTCCTTCCTTCCTTCCTTCCTTCCTTCCTTCTTTCCTTCCTTCCATTATCTGGGTTACTCAAATCTCCACACCCTACCCCACCATTTTAAAAGAATTGATCCATCTTTATCTAATCTGAGTAGTCTAGCACCAACATACACCAACATTCCAGACTAATTTTGCAGCTATTCCTATTGAACTCATTCTTCTCTCTGGCTCTTTAGGACTGCTTGCTTTCCCCTGATCACATCTTACAGTGATCACGATTTGGCATTCTCTATTTACTTTCTGTTTTTGTTTTGTTTTGATATGTGATAAAGTCCTACTCACCCTCTAAGACCCATCTCTAGTATTTCCTCCTCTCTAAGGCCCTGGCTATATTCCACAGTTACATTTCCTGTTTATGTTATCCTACAGTTATTCGTTTGGTTCAGTTCTGCCCATAAGGACTGTGGACTTCACAAGGGACAGGACTGTATCTCATTCATTTTCATATCTCCAGAGCCCAGCACAGTCCAGGAACATAGTAGATACCTCATCAATGTTTGCTGTATGCAAGGCTTCTTTATATGGTGATTAGCACCCTACATGGAGATGTCTAGCTAAGAGGCAGTGCACTAAAATCCACCTTGAAATGGTGTGTACCCTGACATAAGCCTGTAACAGCCCTAAGGAGGAACATCTATTTTGTAATTTATTTACCAAGGAGGTCCCATTTTTGCAAGTTCCATAGGGGCATACTATGTGCTAATAGCAGACCTGGTTGGATAGATGGATAAACAAACAAGTAAATGAAATTTCCCATAATCTTCTAGAGCTATTTAAAAAGAAGAAGCAGAAGCAGAAAAAGAAGCCACCAAAGAAGCTTTTTCACTGGACTAAAACTATTTAGTCTGCTTATGAAAACTGATTAGATTGAATAGGTGATTGCTTATTTCTTTATTCTAGTCAATCTCTAACCAATTCTGTGAAAGATTAACCCTGATGTCTGTGTCTTAGGCTGATTACTCCACTGCCAATGGCATGTGAATGATGTTATTTTGAACACGAGTATTGTTTACAATGATTTTGTGTGCACTGTCCATCTCTCCCCTACAGATTGGTGGCAACTCTTGGACATTCTGCAAGAATGCTGAAACATGTCAACCAAGAGTGTGTCAACCATTGGGTGTCATCTAAGTATCTCCACTCTCAGTAAGAGAGGATGGCCCTTAGGTCTAGTTATGTAAGAGGTATTACAAAAAAAAAAATTCTAGGCAAATTATTGGCTGTTTAGTTGATTTAAAATAAGTACTTTAGAGTGGATTTGTTTCAGCATACTACTCATTTGTATATTGTAATACACCATTATATATTCTAAGTAGACCAGCAGGGAATGTTAGATATGAGTTCATTCTTTCATTCACTCATTCATTTACTAAAAAAATTTACATTTCTGCAATACTTTGTGTATAGTAGGTATTCAGTGAATATGACTTGAACTGAATTTATTCATGTATTCATTCTTGCATTGATATTTATGGGACAGTCACCTCAGGCCAGACGCTCTTAAGTCCTAGGGATATATTGGTGACCTATATATCCGGATAGAGACCAAATAGAGCAAAGACCAGATAGTCTTTGCTCTCATGGTGCTTAAAATAATTGATCTATTTATAGATTCGCTTCTGAATGATAGTTACCCCTGTTCTTAAATGTTCTAGTGAATGAGGCATTTTATGAATAGTTTTCAATCCTTGTTGCACTTTAGAACCACCTGAGATGCTAATGCCTGGTCCCTAACCCAGGCCAATTAAATCAAAATCAGTGAGGGTGGGGTCCAAGCATAGCTACTCTTCAAAGCATTCCAGGAGATTATGTCACAGAGCCAAAATTGAGAATGCTTAAGTGTCTCTCTACCTTTTGGTGTTATCACTGTTATGGATTAAACTGTGTCCCTTCTCCCTCAAAATTCATGTGTTTTAGTCCTAACCCCTAATTCCTTAGAATGTGATCTCATTGGGAAAGAGGATCTTTAAAGATGTAATCAGGTTAAAATGAGATAATTAGGATGGGCTCTAATTCAGTAAGTCCACTGTCCTTATAAAAAGGAGATATTTACAGACAGATACCCATATAGGGGAATACCAAGTGAAGGAAAGGCAGAGATTGGGGGTGATACTTTTTTAAGCCACAGAATGCCAAGGATGTCCAGCATTTTAGAGGCTAGAGGAGAGATATAACCGATTCTCCCTCAAAGCCTCAGAGGGAACTAATCCTGATGACCCCTTGACTTGGGCTTTTAGCCTCCAGAACTGTGAAATAATACATTTCTGTTGTTTAAACCCCCCAATCTACTGTATGTTGTGACAGTAGCCCTCACAAACAAATACAGTCATTTTGATAACTGGAATGTTTTCACAGAGCTAACTTAAAATTTTACAGTTGCCTTTTCCTTCCTATCCCCTCCTGAAAATGGGCCAGCTCTAGCTTCTGATCCCAGGCAAGATACATGTGTTGTATCTTCTCTTTCTATGGTAGGTAGGTAGGTTATCTTCCTTAAGAATCAAAGCGTTGAAATGTAAATGACTGACCTGTCTGGAGCCAGAACCCTGTAGCCTGACTCCATGATGAATAATCAATGTGCAATGATTCCACTTGCCAAGAAAAGCTCAGTGGATGGGAGCTGCTTCTGGCAGATCGATAAAGCACTTGAAGACACTTGTTTCAGCGGCTCTTTACATTCCGCATCATCATTTGATTTGCTCCGACAACATTCAAGTCTTGCCTCTTTAAGTTATTGTTTTAGCAAATTCAATTTACAATTACTTTCAATATAAAAAGCTTAAGAGATCCAGTTTAATGCCTTATTAGCTGTAAAATCAACCACTATTTCAACTGCATGGTATGAGGAGCAGTGAAAAGTCCTCTGTTGCCTAGCTAAGTTTCCTTCTGAATTTGTAACCATGACGGCATCTTCAATCGCAGAGCTGTCCTGTTAATGCCTGCTTTCAAAGCTCCAAATCACTGGACCCATATTCGAATTACACTTCCCTCCAGTATCAGGGATTCCTGGGGTAAAAACAAGTTAATTTGAAGATATTACTCCCAGCAGAGAATTTTTGCTCCTCCAGTATGGATCCATGCAACAGAAACCTTCCAGAGCTCATAATGATGCAGATTTTATTTTTAAATCAAGGGATGAAATGGCCATTGCAGCCTGCTGGCTTTACGGGAGCAGGGCAGAGAGAAGAGTTTATTGCCGCACCACTTGAATTATTTACAACAATGTGTTTTTGTGTTTAGGGATAACTAAATGTTAAAAGTGGAGTAAATCCTCTCTAATGGAAATATAACTGACCTTCTTACTATGATGCACAAGGTCCTTCAAGCTCTTTCAGGCACCTGCCCCTTGGCCCTCTTCTTCAGGAACCTATGCCTCGTTCATTGCCCTCCTGCCCCTGAGCTTGCATGGCAAGCTTACTTTGTCTGCCTGGCTTCTTTTCTTTTAACATTCAGCTTTCTGATGAAATGTCACCAAACCAGACAAATCTTCTCTACCCATCTTCTCCCAACTCTGCCCACTTAAGTCCCCCTTCATCCCTTTATCTTGCTCTGCTTTTATCACTGCCCTCACCTCTCTGCATGTGATATTATTATTTTTCACACTGTTTTTAATCTTCGGTCCTTCCCTTCTCTATCTTCAAACAGTAGAATGTAAATTCCATGCAAAGGGGACCATTTGATGCTTATCTCTGTTTTTCCAATGCCAGTGACACACAGTTGGCACTCAGTAGACCGTTCTTGATGAATAAATAGCTAATGCTGTGCTTTACTTATTGCTACATAACAAATTACCCCTAAACTAAGCAGCTGAAACCAAAACCTATGGATCCCCTGGGAGGTCAGGCAGTTCTGCTTTCTGGTTTGGGTGGATTTGGCAAGCACACCTGATGGGGCTTCTTGCCACATATTCTTTTATTTCATATTCTTTCGTTTCTTCAGGCAGGGTGGTCTCAGGGTTTTAAAGATTTTTACTTATTTATTTATTCATGAGAGACAGACAGAGAGGGGCAGAGACATAGGCAAAGGGAGAGCAGGCTCCCTGCAGGGAGCCCGATGTGGGATTCAATCAATCCCAGGACCCTGGGATCATGCACTGAGCCTAAGGCAGACGGTCAACCACTGAGCCACCCAGGCGTCCCAGTGGTCTCAGCATTTTATTTTATTTTTTTTAAGATTGATTTATTTATCTATTCATGAGAGACAGAGAGAGAGAGAGAGAGGCAGAGACACAGGAAGAGGAAGAAGCAGGCTCCACGCCGGAAGCCCAATGCGGGACTCGATCCCAGGACTCCAAGACTGCGCCCTGGGCCAAAGGCAGGCGCCAAACCGCTGAGCCACCCAGGGATGCCCGGTCTCAGCATTTTAAAAGGATGAGAACAGAAGCTTCTAAGTCTGTTAAGCTTTGACTATGGAACATGCACAAAGGGTGCAGAACACAACACACTTTTGCCAGATTCTGTTGGTTAAAGAAAGTTACAAGGCCAGACAAAATTTAAGTGAGTGTAGAGATAGGCTTGATAAGAAGAGTGACAATGGAGTGTGGGCATGGGCATAGGGAACATCATTCATTATGGGGTCATTATGACAATGAACTGCCCCAAACACCAAAGGATATTTTTGTGCAAATCCTCCATCTGACCTCTATGTGAGTACAAGTTTTAGGGATGTAGAATTCATGTCAAAGGCATTCTTACCTTAAACATTTTCATTTGACAGCCTCTCATAATACCCCACAAGCCACAGACACTGAATAAAAGCTTCACTGTTTTCACTGCTACAGCTGTATTTATGTTGCTGTATTTAGGATAAGTTTTACTTTTTACACTCATATCAGTCATTCTTCAAAGACCTCAGGTACATCATTTCAAGAAAATGAGAGTAGATTCTGGAATAAATTATATTGATTTTAATTTGGACATTTTTTAATTGCTTTGGCAATTGAAGAATTGATCTCAACAAGACAGAGCAAAAGTAGATTAGTTGTACTGAATTTATAGTGACCTTATTAAAAGACATAGCTGTCATGAGAAAAATAATTTTACTTCCTATTTCACTACAGATTATTTTTTCTTTCAAAGGTTTTGTGGCTTAATATAGTAAGTAAAAGAGATAGTGAATTTTATTTAGCATTGTGCCGAATGGCTTGAGGGCATTTAAAAAACACATTTCTTAGAATATTTCTCATTCAGATGATTGTGAAGCTTATTCTGATCAAGCAAGTTTGTGACATTATGTGATGATTTTTATGTTGACTAAGCAACATTCCAGCGGCCAACTAACATTGAAATTGACTTAGATCTTTATTTTCTGAAAGAAATGTTGAAATATAAGTCACTGCTCAAATTCTTAAAACAAAACATAACAAAACACTCAAGTGTGATTTAGAAAATTTCTTTAATACGTGGCGGTGGGGCGGGGTAGGTAAAAAAAAAGAAAAAGAAAGTTTCTATAATGCAGAAGGAAATAGAGAAGAAAATAAAAATCACCTGATCTCCTGAAATCTCATCTTGACTGTTTAAGATATAATATCCAATGTTTAATTAACTTTAGAATTTTCCATTTTTAATTCAGAAAAGAAATAGATTTTGATACATATTCTGAAAATTCCTTCACTATCCAACTACAGCCATCAAATAGACTTGGGTAATACAGAATCCCTTGTCATCTGAATTTGCTGTGTAAGCTCGCAGTAATCAAGAACCGATTTGAATAGTAAGCATACTTATATATAGGTTATTTTTCTCTGAAGAAATTGGTATCCTACTGATCCCATGGTCCGTGTTGCTTCCAAGCTACTTTTTTTCACTGAAGAATATATTGGGAAAGGAGGATTCCAACTGGGAGCATGATTTACCAATCTAAATCCCCCCCCCCCAAACACAGAACAATTATATAGCAAAACCAAAGCCCTTGGAGAATACTTAGCACAAAGCCATGCTACATGGTCTCTTTACAAACTTCACGTGCAATCCATAGAAGGAAATGTGTATATGCCAACAAGAACTATGTCATCATAAGTATTCTGTTCTGAGCATTATTAGGTGAGGTTGGGATTCAGGGAGTTCCTATAAATACTTCACAGAGCAGCAAAGAATATATTTAAAAATATCATATCACCTATTTAGGGGCAGCCTTTAGCCATAGCGTTGTCATTCTATATTGCCCACATTCTTTTAAGGTTTAGTTTACTAAACTAAAAAACAAACAAGCCCCACCCCCCCGCAAGATTTAGTAATTGTTGAGTAATCTGTCTTTTAACAAGAAAAGATTTATTTATTTATTTTACTGTGGGGGTGGGGGTTGCAAAGAGAGAGGGAAAAAATGTCAAGCAGACTCCCCACTGAGTACAGAGTAGGACATGGGGCTCCAAGATCATGAGCTGAGCTGAAACCAAGTGTCTGACATTCAACTAACTGAGCCACTCAGATGCCCTCCCTTCTGTTATTTCTTTATAATACAAATGATACATGCTAATTTCAGAAAAAAATTAAATACTTACTAGTAAAGGGATTAAGATTACCCATGCTTCCAGTTTTTGGCAAAAATTGTTATTTAATGTTTTGTTATATATTCCAGATCTTTTCTATGCAAGTAGATTATTTTTCCAAGCCACATAATGATTTATATATTGTTGGTAATCTGACTTTGTCTTTTAACAATTTTTTAAAAAGTAATTCTCTACAGTTTTATTTTAAATGGTTTTGTAGTATTTTATTATGTGGATGTGCCATAGGAAATTAACAGAATTAGCTATTCTGATTATCTTCATTTTTTTTTTTTACTTTCACAAAAACACATCTGCACATTTTTTTTTGCTAACTTGCCTAATTGCTTAAGTGAAAGTAATTCATAGACATGGGATTAATGGAAGAAAAATATATGCATTTTAATGTTTCTCAATCAAATTGCTAGTTGCCATTCAAATTGTCCCATTTTATACTTTATTTGAAGCATATAACAATGCTCTATTATCCACAAGTAATGGATTTTTGGTAAGTAATGGATTTTTCCCATTGTTATTTTAACATTCACTTATTATTAATAAGGCTGAGCATGTTTGCTATTTTATATTTATTGTCTACTAATAGACCAAAGGAAGAGTTAATAGTAAATTAAGAGTAGAGCACTTATTAAATTAGGATATGAAGCACTTATTGACTGGCCCTCAACTGATGATTTACTATATTAACAGAGGAATTTAAAAATAAACTTTAGCTTATCTACGTTGGAATAATGTGCAGCTTTGAAAAGAATACAATTGTCTCCTATGTATTAAACAGAAAAAAAATTGTAAGAGACATTGTTAAGTGATAAAAAGCATGTTGCAGAATAATCCATTCAGTAAAATTCCATTAATGTAAAAAAAAAATAAGGCAGAACTTAGTGTTTTTATAATTAAAATTTGTTTATTTAATGATTTAAAATAGAATATATTGTACATTTTATTTACTTATTTAAATTAAAAATGTCCAAAAGATTACCTGTGCTGAAACTCCCTTCTTCCTCTGTCTCAGCCCCTTGATTCCCCTCCCTGGGGATTGTCAAGTTTGTTTTTTCTTTTTAATCTTCTTAGATATGTTTCCCTGCATTTAAAAAAATAAAAATGAAAAAAAATGAATGCATGCAATACACAATGTTCTGTACTTACTTTATAACTTTGATAGTGTATTTGAGACCTGTGATGTATATATATGAAGAGTCCCTGTCTTGGCCTCAGAGATTTCTATTATATGAATGAATCATTTAGTAGTCTCCTAGTAATAGATACTAAGTTTTTTCCTAATCTTTTGCTAGTACTAAAAATGCTGTACATATACTGTATGTGTGTATATATATTTATATTTATATATATTATATACAATATATAAAGTAACATAATAAAGTAGTATACACCATATCATATAATATCATATATATTTTATATATTTAATTATAGAATTTCAAAATGGA
The DNA here is from genome assembly GCF_003254725.2 of Canis lupus dingo. Lineage (NCBI taxonomy): Eukaryota > Metazoa > Chordata > Mammalia > Carnivora > Canidae > Canis > Canis lupus. The sequence continues at coordinate 24,060,556 of NC_064262.1, read as the reverse complement.
TTGAAATATCTGGAAGCTTTAAAAAAAATAAGGACTATTGCTGTGGAGAGAGTGTAGAGAAGGGAGTATGCCAGGGAGGATTTTACTGCTCATTTCTTTTTTTTTTTTTTTTATTGGTGTTCAATTTACTAACATACAGAATAACACCCAGTGCCCGTCACCCATTCACTCCCACCCCCCGCCCTCCTCCCCTTCTACCACCCCTAGTTCGTTTCCCAGAGTTAGCAGTCTTTACGTTCTGTCTCCCTTTCTGATATTTCCCACACATTTCTTCTCCCTTCCCTTATTTTCCCTTTCACTATTATTTATATTCCCCAAATGAATGAGAACATATAATGTTTGTCCTTCTCCGACTGACTTACTTCACTCAGCATAATACCCTCCAGTTCCATCCACGTTGAAGCAAATGGTGGGTATTTGTCATTTCTAATAGCTGAGTAATATTCCATTGTATACATAAACCACATCTTCTTTATCCATTCATCTTTCGTTGGACACCGAGGCTCCTTCCACAGTTTGGCTATCGTGGCCATTGCTGCTAGAAACATCGGGGTGCAGGTGTCCCGGCGTTTCATTGCATTTGTATCTTTGGGGTAAATCCCCAACAGTGCAATTGCTGGGTCGTAGGGCAGGTATATTTTTAACTGTTTGAGGAACCTCCACACAGTTTTCCAGAGGGGCTGCACCAGTTCACATTCCCACCAACAGTGTAAGAGGGTTCCCTTTTCTCCGCATCCTCTCCAACATTTGTTGTTTCCTGCCTTGTTAATTTTTCCCATTCTCACTGGTGTGAGGTGGTATCTCATTGTGGTTTTGATTTGTATTTCCCTGATGGCAAGTGATGCAGAGCATTTTCTCATGTGCATGTTGGCCATGTCTATGTCTTCTTCTGTGAGATTTCTGTTCATGTCTTTTGCCCATTTCATGATTGGATTGTTTGTTTCTTTGGTGTTGAGTTTAATAAGTTCTTTATAGATCTTGGAAACTAGCCCTTTATCTGATATGTCATTTGCAAATATCTTCTCCCATTCTGTAGGTTGTCTTTGAGTTTTGTTGACTGTATCCTTTGCTGTGCAAAAGCTTCTTATCTTGATGAAGTCCCAATAGTTCATTTTTGCTTTTGTTTCTTTTGCCTTCGTGGATGTATCTTGCAAGAAGTTACTATGGCCGAGTTCAAAAAGGGTGTTGCCTGTGTTCTTCTCTAGGATTTTGATGGAATCTTGTCTCACGTTTAGATCTTTCATCCATTTTGAGTTTATCTTTGTGTATGGTGAAAGAGAGTGGTCTAGTTTCATTCTTCTGCATGTGGATGTCCAATTTTCCCAGCACCATTTATTGAAGAGACTGTCTTTCTTCCAATGGATAGTCTTTCCTCCTTTATCGAATATTAGTTGCCCATAAAGTTCAGGGTCCACTTCTGGATTCTCTATTCTGTTCCACTGATCTATGTGTCTGTTTTTGTGCCAGTACCACACTGTCTTGATGACCACAGCTTTGTAGTACAACCTGAAATCTGGCATTGTGATGCCCCCAGATATGGTTTTCTTTTTTAAAATTCCCCTGGCTATTCGGGGTCTTTTCTGATTCCACACAAATCTTAAAATAATTTGTTCTAACTCTCTGAAGAAAGTCCATGGTATTTTGATAGGGATTGCATTAAACGTGTATATTGCCCTGGGTAACATTGACATTTTCACAATATTAATTCTGCCAATCCATGAGCATGGAATATTTTTCCATCTGTTTGTGTCTCTCTCAATTTCTTTCAGAAGTGTTCTATAGTTTTGAGGGTATAGATCCTTTACATCTTTGGTGAGGTTTATTCCTAGGTATCTTATGCTTTTGGGTGCAATTGTAAATGGGATTGACTCCTTAATTTCTCTTTCTTCAGTCTCATTGTTAGTGTATAGAAATGCCACTGACTTCTGGGCATTGATTTTGTATCCTGCCACGCTACCGAATTGCTGTATGAGTTCTAGCAATCTTGGGGTGGAGACTTTTGGGTTTTCTATGTAGAGTATCATGTCATCGGCGAAGAGGGAGAGTTTGACTTCTTCTTTGCCAATTTGAATGCCTTTAATGTCTTTTTGTTGTCTGATTGCTGAGGCTAGGACTTCCTGCTCATTTCATTCACTTTTCTGATTGCCTCATTTTTTTTTCTATTTTACTTCTTTGAATTTTAAGATAAATTTAAAAATCATTAGATTAAAGATGGTGATTTAGACTCAGGATCATGATTTGGATTTTAAAAAATTTTTATTTTGTTTTGTTGAGAGGGAGGGAGGAGGGGAGGGGTAGAGAATCTTTTATTTATTTATTTATTTTTTTAAGATTTTGTTTATTTGAGAGAGAGAGAGGGAATGAGTGGTTGTGGTGGGGGGAGTACAGAGGGAGAAGGAGATTCCCCACTGAGTAGAGAGCCTGAGACAGGGCTCAGTCCCAGGACCCTGATATCATGACCTGAGCCAAAGGCAGATGGTCAATCCACTGAGTTGTGCAGGTGTCCCCAGAGAGGATCTTAAGCTGTCCCAAGCCCAGCACAGAGCCAACACAGGGATAGATATCACCCTGAGATGATGACCTGAGCTGCAATTAAGAGTCAGTCGCTTAGTCAACTGAACCATCCAGGTGCCCCTGGACAAACTTCTTTGGGAAGTTGGCACTGAAAGGAAATTGTAACGGAAAGTCCTTCATTTCCTTTTTTTTTTCCTTCTAAAGATTTTATTTATTTATTCATGAGACAGAGAGAGAGAGAGAGAGAGAGAGAGAGAGAGAGGCAGAAACATAGGCAGAGGGAGAAGCAGGCTCGTGCAGGTAGCCCGATGTGGGACTCCATCCCAGGACTCCAGGATCATTCCCTGAGCCAAAGGCAGATGCTTAACCACTGAACCACCCAGCCATCCTGAAAGTCCTTCATTTCTAAACCAGTTCCTCCTCCTTCTGGGACTATTGGTTAGGCAGATACATAATTAGCACACAGAGTTAAGAAAATAAGTTTTTGCCTTTAGATCCTCAGTTTTGGAAAGAAATCAGGTTTAAAACTTATTTCTTTTCTTTTTGACTGTCAAATTCCTCAGCTGGAGGCCAGGATGAGTAAAGGCTAGTGGGCCAGAATTTCTGTAGTTGAGGGAATTACACACATGTAGGCATTTAATATCTATGTAACATAGGATCTAGAGACACATTTGTAAATCAACAAGTGAGTCCCCATGAACATAAAGATAAATACTTTTAAAATGATTAATCTTCTTACATGTTGACATCTAGACTTTTTACTGGATCTTAATATTTCATATTGTAATGCTTGATCAGATTGGATATTGAACATTAGAAAGAGTATGAGCATTTATGAAAAATGACATAATTTATTTTGTGAAACCAATTGCAAATACATGAAAACATAGAGCTTGAATCAATTCATCAAGAATATCAATAAGCTGATAAAGCAGGGGCATTTTCATTTCAATCATAATTTTTAAGCCGTATTCACAGAAAAATTACTTATTAAAGCAGCCATATGTGTGATTAATGGGTTGGTAGTGGTACTAATTACTCATTAGAATGCTAAGACTAAAATATCCTAGGACTTGAAAAAATATAGTGATTTTCATTAAAAGTGTTGGCTAGGTCCCAAAGTCTCAATGGGCTCCTATTTTGAGCTGTAAGGACATGATTTTGATCTAAAATGAAAGACAAATTATCTTAGGAAGATTTAAATTGACACTAACATAATGAAATCCTTCTTTTGTGTATTTTTATATGAGAGATGTATCTCAATATAGTTTGAGATAAATAACAAGTTCGCACTGTTTACATACATTTTAAAAGTTAAATCTTTGGAACGTGTATTTTTTTTAACCCACTGAATGCTTGATCATCTATAGATAAATATTTCTTCATTCTCTGTTTTACAATGGTGGCCTATTTGGCTATTTAAGCAATAACCAAACTTTAAAATTCATAAATTCAATTGAGCATCAAATTAATAGCATTAATCATCATTAGAAGACAAATAGTGCATGTAAGAATGACTTTCTTGCATACTAAAAATATTTTATCTGTCGTTACAACTGAACACTGCAGCTCAAAGTGTGTATACAGGTACAGGGAAACCTGCTAAGTAAAGGTAAATGTTCTGAAACAAATTTTACAAATATTGCAATCCAAAAGAAGCACCTTATTTTATGTTTTGGATGCCATGATCATGTTAAAATTCTAAGTATTAGCTATAATCTTCACACAAGTAACATCATTAATTTTCATGAGTGAACAAAACATCCACTGTACAAACTTTCATTTTAATTAAGCACCGTAGTGTTTAATAGTGTGCTGTGAATCACAGTGGTGTTTGCTTTTGACGACGGATACAGAGAAGAAAACTTGGTTCTTGAATTTTCATAAAAAATTTTAAGAAAGATTCAAAATATATTAAAGAATAACTTAAAAAGATTGAAACGCCAAGTTAATGTTTTGAGATGTGAGAGAATTTGATCTTGTGAGTAATGGGTCTGGTGAAATTTTTGCCTGTGTAGGAAAAAAGAGAACTTAGCAATTCTAGCACTTCCCTATTCATAAGATATTAGAGAAAGACATCAAAAGCTCCCACCCACCAATAAAGAATAAGAAATAACAGAATGGGGTGCCCCTGGGTGGCTCAGTGGGTTAAGCAACTGATTCTTGATTTTTGGCTCAGGCCATGATCTCAGGGTCCTGGGACTGAGCCCCACATCAGGGAGTCTGCTTGAGGATCCTCCCTCTTCCTTTGTCCCTTTCTTTGCACATACGCTCTCTCTTTCTCTCTGTCTCTCTCTCTGGAATAAATGAGTAAATCTTAAAAAAAAAAACAGTATGATGTGAAGAAAATATGGACATTAATTTGGTTCTTTTGCTATAGATAAATCTAATTCAATGTATACTTTAAAGTAAAATGATTTAGTATAAATAGTGAATAACATACACATTTAGTTGAATGTATAACAATGCCCAGTATCTTTTCTTGTAAAGCTTAATTATCATTTTATTTCCTTTATATTTTAGGGAGCATTTGACTAAAATAATTTGCCATTCTATAGTGACAGTAGGTCAAGATTTCATTGGTAATAGAAAATGGCAATAATTATACTTGAGATCATCAACATTTGACCTCTGAAAGACCCACAGAAGAATCTGTTCATCATGCAAGGCTATTATTAAAACTATTGCAGTAAGAGAGAATAGCACCTTTGCTGCCTGAATATGTGAAGTGGCAGGGAGGACATGTATGGGTTTTAGCATATGGGTCAGGTGATTTTAAGGTGAATTGTGGTTGTGATAGCGAAGAACCTATGATGTAATAGCTTTGGATGAGTGGGCATAGTGAACTGAGGCTTTACTATGCCCACTGAGCCTTAATGAGCAAGATGTTAGTCTCTCTAAATAAAGTATCTTAGTTTTTACACTCTTCTCTTCCAGGGGTAGGTGTTTCCTGGAGCTGGCCTCTAAATAATATTTGTTCTTAGTATTTTTGGATGTAGGGAAAGTATGCCCATTCCAGAATTGTTTAACACGGGGTCAGGAAAGAACATAGCGTCAGTACTGTTCAACCTGGGAAGAAGGAATATGTTGTGTGACAGGCAGCCTCTAAGATGACCCCAATGATTTCTGCCTGTTAACTGTCCATGCTCAAAAATAATCTTCCCCTTTGAGTGTGGTCTGGATTTAGTGGCTTCCAATGAACAGAATAGAAGAAAAATGACAGGTTGTTACTTCTGAGATTAGGTTCTAAAACCCCATGATTTCCGTATTCCTACTCATTCTCTCATTCCCACTTGCAGTGCTTGCTCTGTCTGAGGGAAACACACTGATGTGTTACAAATAACCCCAAGGACAGGCCCATGTAGCAAGGAAGGGATGTTTCCAGCCAACAGGTATAAAGGACAGGAGTCCTGCCAGCAGTGTGCATGAGCTTGGCCATGGATCCTTCAATAAGGTGTGAGATTACCACACACAGCCTGTGAGAGGGGTGTCTGTGCCCAGATTCCTGACCTTCAGAAGCCATGAGATAATGAATATTTGCTGGTCTAGTTTACTATGTTCAGGGGAAATGTATTATGTAGCAATGGATAACTAATGCATGTTGGTTTCACTTTTCAGGATGCAGGAGTATACTTTCACCTGAAATTTCCACTTATTTCAAAATAAGCATATTTATTAGCTCAAATGTTGGTTATGTTCACTAATTATATTGTAAAGCAAGAGACTTAAGAGAGATGCATCACATATTATGTTCATTACAAAGTTTTCTTCATTCTGCTCTGTAGTAACAGGCCATATTTGAAGTGGATAGTAACTATCCTATGGAGGGACAGTTGCAAGAATTAATGCTTTCTTGATGAGCGCTGGGTTAGTGCTTTGTAAAGAGTCTTGAAGTTTCTGCTTCATCTTTGTCTCTGGCACTTGGTGGGCCTCAAGTCTACTTAGAAAGGCATGTCTGTATGCCCAGGACCTGCTTCAGATGCAGTGTTTCCCAGCCTTCACTTCAAAGCAGCATTGTGGTGAGTCCTGACCCCTCCCACTGTCTGTGGTTGCCCTGCACACCACCACGAAGACTAGGGGCTTGTAGGGAACAATTTTCTCCTCTGCCCAGGGAAATTCAGATCTTGGGAGGTGGACATTTTTTTTCAGAACTTTATCATTGTTTCAATTTAAAAGAAAAACATGTAAAGAGTGTTCTGAGAAATTTACAAAGGGACATATGATCACAAGCTGGGACAAGGAAAACTGGAGTCGAAACCCAGACAAGATAAGACTTCTGGGGCACTTTGTAAAGGGACAGTTGCCAATACTATGCTGAAAAGTTTCAAGACCTCAAGTTTCTCCTCACCACTTTTAATAAGCTAATGAATCCTACCATTTCTGGCGGGGAAGAGAGGCAGGCAAGAGTAGTCAGAAGACGTTTTGCATGTTTCTCGGTTGACTTTGTCTTAAATTTGGATTTAGACAGAGCAGTATCTAAATTCCATTTCTTCCAAATATTCAACTTACTTTGGGCCATACATACTTATTTTGATTCTTTGCTTTTGGGTTTGTGGGGTTTATAAGCTCTTTTCCATCTTTATTTTTCATTACTCTGTCTACCAACATTTGTGCCCATCAATTACCCATCTGTCTCCCTGATTTTGCGATGTCTGTAAACATGTTGAACAAGGAAAAAGAAACTAATAGCCCAAATGACATTGGGCGACTGTCCAAGGATAAATATGTATACAGCAGGTACTATGCAATTAGCTTTGCCATGCACTAGCCCATTTGTCCACATAAGAGCTAAAGGACAGGACAATACTGTCACCCCTTACTACCTGGGTAACCTTGCTTTTTCTACTTTCTGGGCCTTGTTTTCCTTATATGCAGTGTCTTCTGCCAACATGGGGAGCTTAACTATTATATAATTGACACCTAGAGCTTTTGCAAGTCATTTCTAAGGTCTTTATTTATGAAAGCCAATAGTTCATATGGTGGGGACCCTTTTGATGTTTTCTAATTTGTTATATTCATTTTTCATGAATGGGCTGTTGCTAAGTCTGTTATAAAATACCTTCAGAAAAGCTTCGAACCCCCAAATATCTGTATTCCCATATTGCCCTGGGGCTGAGGCCTCAAAGCCTCAGTGTGAATCATTCTATCAAAAGGGAAATAAATGTGTTGAGTCTTCATTAGCTTAAATTCTAGTGTTTTAAGAGTCTCCCGAGTAATTCAGAAATTCTAACCAATTTTTTTAGGGGCCAAATTCAGGATGAGGGCATTCCCTGGGGGCAGGATGTATTTAGAAACTCAGCCTTAGAATAGACAGAGTTTTGTGAATGAAAGTTGGTAACCGTAGGCACCTGGGCAGCCAGAGTTTTAATTAAAAGACCAGATCATAGTGCAGTGACTCCCAAATTAGCTGCACATTGGAATTACCTGAAGATCTTTTTAAAAAGACTGAAGCTGGCTTCTACCCCAGACCTTCTGACTCCACTGTGTGGAGTGTAACCTGGCATCAAGATTTTTTTTTTTAAAGTCACCATCACTACTAGTATATAGCAAAATTTGAGAACCACCCAGAGTAAGCTCAAGGCTTAAGTTTTGAATTCAAACAGATCTTAGTTCAAATTCCCATTTTACTACTAGACTACATGACTTTGGGAAAGTTATTCAACTCTTTTGGTTTTCTTTCTTTTTCTTTTCTTCCCTTTCTCTTCTTTTGTAAATTAGAGATCATAAGAGCACCGGGCACAGCTATTATTAACATTAAATATATACTTAGCACAGTGTCTAGCACATAGTAAGTACTCAGAAGGTATTAGCTAGTATAACTACTAATAGAGTTTCAGTGTTAGAAGTAGGCTTGCTAGTGGTCAGAGGGGAAGCACACTTAGGAACCAAGCAAGACAGAGTGAGGTGGGGGGAAATGTCACTTCTCTACTAACCTGGCTTCTCCCTACCCCGGTTTCCAGGAATCAAGCAGTGGGAATATTTGAGAAAGCTGTCTGTCATTCTCCAGGGGTTCCGACTTGCAAGGGCTCAACAATCTACTCATTTGACTTATTACCAGGATGTATGATTTTGAGGTTTGTGTCAAAGGAACAGCCTTGTTATGGTTGTTCTAATTAAAAGAAAATTATATAATATATATTTATGCATATATTTTTAAAACAGGCTTAGCTTCTAATAACTAAACAAAGGAAGAGAAGGGTAGTCTAATGACTGATTAAATCATTTTCGGGGGATCCCTGGGTGGCGCAGCGGTTTGGCGCCTGCCTTCAGCCCAGGGCGCGATCCTGGAGTCCCAGGATCGAGTCCCACGTCGGGCTCCCGGGGCATGGAGCCTGCTTCTCCCTCTGCCTGTGTCTCTGCCTCTCTCTCTCTCTCTCTGTGTGACTATCATAAATAAATTAAAAAAAATTAAAAAAAAATAAATCATTTTCGGTGCATGTTTGACTGAAAACTTATGGCTCCAAATTTTTTTTTAAAGATTTTTAACTTATTTATTACACACACACACACACACACACACACACACACACACAGAAACAGGCAGAAGGAGAAGCAGGCTCCATGCAGGGAGCCTGACGTGGGACTCCATCTCGGGTTTCCAGGATCATGCCCTGGGTGGAAGGCGGTGCTAAACCGTTAAGCCACCGGGGTTGCCCGGCTCCAAATATTTTAAATCTGTGGTTAAAACAGCTGAAAATATACCCAGGACCATCAGGATTTAATTTGCAGATAGATATGTATATTTTAGATTTATTTCATTTTTAACTAGAACCAAGCATTTTGTAGATACTTTCACAGTATCTTTTCACACTAATGAAGTGTCTTTTTAAATTAAACTTTTTATTTTGAGACAATTGTGATAATCTCAAAATGTAGGTAGATTCACAGGCAGTTGTAAGAAATATCATATACCCTTTACCCAGTTTCTCTCAATGGCAAAATATTGCAAAGGTATAGTACAATATCACAGCCAAGATATTGATATTGATACAATCAAAAACAAAACATTTGCATGACCACAAATTTATTCATGTCACCCTTGCATAGACATACCAACCTTCCTCCTGTTCCTACTCCCTCCTGAATGCTTGGCAAACATTAACTGCTCTCCATTTCTATAATTTTGTCATTTCTAGCATGTTATATGGATAACATTATATAGCATGTGATCTTTTGGAATTTACTTTTTCACTTAGCTTAGCTTGGTATCCTGGTAATACTAGTTTCACAAAATTTTCTCAACAAAAGTTGAGAAATATTTTCGTCTCTTCTATTATCTGGAAGAGACTGTATATAGTTAGTGTTACTTCCTTAAATATTTGATAGAATTCTCCAGTGAAATAATCTGGGCCTGGAGATTTCTTTTTTGGGAGTTTTAAAATTATAAATTCTATTTCCTCAATAGCTATAGGGCTATTCAAATGGTCTACTTCATATTGGGTATGCTGTGGCAACTTGTACTTTTTTTTTTTTTAAGGATTGATCCATTTCATACAAATTGTGAAATTTAGTTGTTCATAGCATTCCCTTATTTTGCTTTTGCTGTCTGCAGGATCTGTAGGCTATCCCCTGTTTTGTTCCTGCTATTCGGAATTTGTGCCTTCTGTCTTACTCTTTGTCAGCATTATCAGATATGTGATTTTCAGATATAGTCTTCCATTCTGTGGGTTGTCTTTTCATTTTCTTGTTAATGTCCTTTGAAGCACGAAAGTTTTCAATTTTGGTGAATTCCAACTCATCTGTTTTTTTGTTTGACTGTTTGTGCTTTAAGTGATGTACCTAAGAAACCACTGCATAATCTTAAGTGATGAAGATTTACACTTATGTTTTTTTCTAATACTTCTATAGTGTCAGCTCTTGCATTTACATCTTAGTCCATTTGAGTAGTTTCTTATGAGTGGTGTGAGTTATAGGGTTCAATTTTATATTTTGCACGTGAATACCTTTCTTTTGATAAATATTTCTAGGACATACATTTTTCCATAATTTTAATTTCATTTGTCTGCAGTGTTTATAAAGATTTTGTTTACTTATTCGTGAGAGAGGGAGAGAGGGAGAGACACAGGCAGAGGGGGAAGCAGGCTCCACACAGGAACCTGATGTGGGACTCGATCCCGTGACCCCAGGATCACGTCCTGGGCCAAAGGCAGGCACTAAACCTCTGAGCCACCCAGGAATCCCAAGTAGTGTTATATTTAAAGTGAGCTTCTTGTTCAGCCATTATTTTCTCAGGTATTTTGTTAGTCCTGCATCTTTTTCCTATCCTTCTGGGATTCCAATGACATGATCCAATGACTAGATCTTTTGTTGTAGCCCCATGGATTCCCGAGGCTTAATTGATTGATTAATTAATTAATTAATTAATTTAAAAGATTTTATTTATTTATTCATAAGAGACACACACAGAGAGAGGTGATGTGGGACTTGATCCCAGGACCCCAGGATCACGACCTGAGCTGAAGGCAGTGCTCAACCATTGAGCCACCCCCTATTTATTTTTTAAGTCTATTTTCTTCCTATTAAGGTTGGGTAATTTATGTTGCTTTATTTTCAAGTTTAATATTCTTTCATCTATCTTCTCCAAGATCCATCTATTTCACCATTTTCATCCCATCCACAGAGGTTTTAAATTTTGATTATTATGTTTTAGGTTTAGATTCCATTTATTGTTATTGTATTCAGGTTTAAATTTTCCATTCTGTTTTTCTTATATCTTCTATTTCTTCATTAAGATATTTTATTCCTTTGCTGAGACTTTATGTTACTTGATCACCAAAACATTTTTATGGTGGCTGCTTTAAATGTTTTCTCATGTGATTCTAACATCTATGTCAGCATTGTGTTGGCATTTATTGATTTTTTAATTAAATTCAGGATATTCTTGGCTCTTAGTATGATGCATGGCATTTTTTATTAAAGCCTGGACATTTGGGGTTTTATAAATATTTGAATATTTCTGAATCTTATTTAAGCCTTCTGTTTTAGCTGACTTTTCCTGACATTATTAGGTAAGGTGGGAGTTCCTGCTGTCCACTAGTGTTTTAGTGTGGATCAGGGATGCTTGTTACTAGTCTTGTGGTGATGAAATCTTGGCTACATACTCTACCTTTTGTTACTGCTTTAGCAGAATGTTTGGGGTGTTTTGTTCAACCTGGCAGAGGTGATATCTAGGTTCCCACATCTGCTTTTGCTGTTGCAGGCTGGGAAGGATCCATGGTGGGTTTTTTTGTGATGTGTGGCTGGAGTAGAGTAGTTATTTTCTGAAAGCTTTCTGTCTTGCAAGGCTGCCCTTTTGCTGGCCTTTGTCTGGAGAGAGCAGAATTTAGTTGGAATTTCTTTTGTCTGTGCCTCTTAGAATTTCTGGATTGCTGATTTCTTCAGTCTAGAATATATAAAGCAAGACAACCTCCCCTCCAAACTCACACACATACACACACACATACCAAACTTGAAAATACCCAAACAGAACAAATCCAGAAAACTTATCACTGTGTGTTCCTTAGGTCCAAGAGCCCCCACCCAGCTCATCTGTCTTCTCTTTACCTTTCTGAATTTCCTTATGTTTCCTCCTTATGTAATGCACAGGATTTTTAGTTGTACTTAGCAGGAGGAAATAAGAAAATGTATTTCTACTCCATCTTTCCTGTGATGGAAGTCCCTTAAACTCTGTCATTTTAACAGCTAATAATTTTTTATTCATTATAATGTGCATTTTGGTTTTTTAGAATAGACACGAGACAAACACAAATTTTCTTCTCATGTGTTCATCGCCTAGTCAGGAAAGCCCTCTAGAACATGTATCAAGCAACCTTTGGCAATAAAGTTAGCATCACATTCTTCCAAAAGGAATATGTTGACAGATATGTAACACATACAATTCAAGGCTGGCCTTATACTGCTGCATTTAAATCTGTGCGTATTATGCAGTTTTTATATCTTAAATAGCTTGTTAACATACTACCAGCAACCCATTCCATTTGGAATTAAAACCTTTCTGTAGACATTAAGTAGCTATAGAAAAAGCAGAAATCAGCACTTTAAAATTGGTTTATTTTATAACCAAATGTCAACTAATTACTCCAGTAAGTTGAAAATTCTTGCTTATATTAAGCAGGGTTATGTTCATTTTCAGAGAAAAAAAAAAATCCTGTGTCATAAAATCTCTCTCTTTCCCTCCCACCTCCTTGTTATAAAAAGTTAAGTGTTTCCTCATCTGGGTTTTACTATAGGAGTCACATAAATGACCAGATTTATTAAGCATAGACTTCTTGAGAGCATTCAGGAAAGTGAAGATTACAGCCTTCAATCAATGAACAACTCCTTATGGATCTGCAAAGCCTGATCTATTAGCCCCTGTCTGGGGCCACTGCCAGAAGCCTCCTTCAGGGAATTGTTTGGCTCTGTCTCTTCTCAACCAGTCTTTCCTTTGACTGGGGTTATATCCAAGGCATGCCTAGATTTCCTGTCTTCTGCTCTCGCCTCAATTTATTACATCACAGGAAATCCCTTTCTTACCTGTCCCCATGCTTTTGTTTAGCACTGGTCCACCATTCTTTTCTCTTCCACCTCTAGTTACTTCAGAACTCCTAGAATCAGTTACTTCTTCACAAATATGGGAGCAAAGATTTCGAGAGACTAAAGTGGTTTCGTTAAGACATACATATTAATAGTGAAACAGAGGATAAGAACTCCCATTCTATAACAAAAAATATTTCTATCTTTGTTACATTTCTAGAATTTCCTCTCTCTCTCTCTCTCTCTCTTTAAGATTTTATTTATGTATTCATGGGAGACAGAGAGAGAGAGAGGCAGGGACACAGGCAGAGGGAGAAGCAGGCTCTATGCAGGGAGCTTGATGTGGGACTTGATCCCGGAACTCCAGGATCATGCCCTGGGCCAAAGGCAGGCGCCAAACGGCTGAGCCACCCAGGGATTCCCCCCTCTTTCTCTTTTTATTAAATTTCTATAATCTCCCTAGGGGCAGGGAAGGGGGGAATAAAATATCACTAACAATGGGTGATCAATGGTAAGAATTAACCCATATCAAGAAAAAGAAAGCCATACATAGATAAACAAAATATGGCAAAATAGCTAGAGCCTTGTAATTCAAATTCCCTTGGAATTATCTCGAAGCCAATTCACCTGGTGTTGGAATCTGGAGAGAGATTGGATAGGTTCCCCTTGGTATTACCAAAGAAGTAGTAAAGCATAAGCTACTAGTTGACATTTGTTGTAAAATAAACCGACTCTTTTGCTTGAAAGTGACAGAAAGCCAACTGAAAAATGCTTGAAATAAAGGAAAAATCACTGGCTCATGTATTCAAGAAATAGGTTTCAGACACAGGTTTTTAAAAGTTGTGGTCAGGAATATATCTTTGAATAGTCCTTGGCTTTGCCTTGCTGTGTTGACTTAATTTCCAAGTAAGCTCGACTTTTAACATTTATATTATTTATTTATTTATATTTTTAATAAGCAGCACCAGGCTTGCATCTTACAAGCTCAGACACTCTTGCGGAATTAAGGTCTTTTTTTTCCCAATAGTCCTGGTAAAAATCATGCACATTTTCTGACTGGAACTGCTAAGATCAGATGCTCAACTCTGGACCAGTCAATCAGCAGAGGACTGGGATGCTCAGACTAGCTTAAATTCCTAGTGCATTTCTTAACCCCAGAGATGGAATCCGTTCTATTTAAACTACATAAATTCAGAGTAAGGTAGGAATATTTGCTCCAAAAGTATATTGAGATCCATCAGCAACAAAGGAAGGAAGGGATACTATGAAGGTAGATCAACATTTATCTATTGCCCATAGAGGAGATCTTAATATAGCTAGAGAATGAGGTCAGGGAAAATTAATCCCATGAACACCAAAACGTTCCTTGCCATCCCTTGTTTAAGTATCCCTTCTGAGTTGGGGATAGGATACTTAAGATTCAGATTTCTTCCAAAATCTGCTTTAGAATCTTCCTAAACTTTTCATCTATCACATCCGTTTTGTTTTAGGATTTTGTGTGTCACCTTTGCCCAGAGGCCATGCTAATTGTCTCAGCCCAATTTTAGTATATGCACTGTTTTTTTTTTATTTTTATTTTTTTAGTATATGCACTGTTGAAGCAAGCACACACACCCTTTTTGTTTTAAACCTATCCTTTTTCAAAGCATGAGCCTTCAAGACACATTTTTTAAAAAAAGAAATTATTATCCAATTTTATTTCTTCCACTTTGGTTAGTCATGTACATCAAAGCAATATAGACCCTTTGTGAATATACTTTATTTTAGCAAAGTTACTGTCTAGGTAAGTTTGAGAGGATAGGCTAGAAATGTAACCATCTCTCACAAGTATTTTTTTAATGGAAAAATGAATTTCATGTTCCACACAACTAATTTACAAATGAACCATTGGAATACAATCCATTTGCAAGCACATACTGCTAAGAAATCTAGCAGATGCATCAATGAACTTTAATTACATAGGATCACTTGATTAACTTAGTCTTCTTCCTCTATTCCAATAACCAGGTATCTTCCTGGAGCAAAGTTAAAGCAGATATGATATTATATATGAGTTGGGGATAGATGACCTCGATATAACCATGCCTTAAACAGAACTCACTTCCCTTCCTGATGAGTATAGGAAGAGGTTAGGAAGGTAATCTCATGTTAGTGAATTTATCAGAAAATCTTGTTTCCAAACAGATTAAACGGTTTTTTTTTTTTAATTTTTAAAAATTTTTATTTATTTATGATAGGCACACAGTGAGAGAGAGAGAGGCAGAGACACAGGCAGAGGGAGAAGCAGGCTCCATGCACCGGGAGCCTGACGTGGGATTTGATCCTGGGTCTCCAGGATCACGCTGTGGGCCAAAGGCAGGCGCTAAACCACTGCGCCACCCAGGGATCCCGATTAAAAGGTTTTAATGACTCTTAACATAAGCATAATTTTTGAGCTGATGGTTTTAGAGGAGCTCTTTAAAGAATATAATTCTCAGAAGAGAACTTCTCAGGGGTTCAGAAAAGCAGTGTTTGTTATTAGTCACTCTCGTGTGCTACCTTTGGCTTCCAGACTTGCAAGACTGATGGCACTAATGTTAACTACATTTCAACCTTTTGGAGAGACTCCATCCATCCATCTATCCACTGAGTATACACAGGTATAGGATTCTGAAAGATGGGGCCAGGCAAGCCATTGGGCCCCAACCCTTAAGCTTAAAGTAAACTTGAATTTTGACAGATGTGAAAAGCTATACATATTCATGGGTGTAGCATGAGGCCTCATCAAAAATGTTGAGCCCAGCTAAAATCTGAGGGGTCCTAGAATAGCTAAGTAGAAGGTTGAAAGAACACCCTCAACCTGAATCTAAAAGTTGCTTGATTTCAAGGGAAATTCTCAGGAAGTGGTATAGATGTTTTTGTGGGAGAAAATGGAAACAAGTAAGAATGAGTCTCAGGACTCTATAGTCCGATGGGGGAGATTGATGTGGAAAATTTCATTATAATACCAGACAGAGAAAAATAGTTGCTATGCCGAAAGTACAAGCTTTGGGCCAAGGGAGGATTCATGAGAGCTATGCCCAGCATTCTTGACCTTGTCTGTAAGCTTGACGGCCTTTGGCTCCTACCACCTCTGTGGTGAATATCTTATTCTGTATGATTCTAAACAAGGAGAACCCCCTTAGCCCAGAGATTCACAAACTGGTTAATGGTTAATGGTACCTCTAGGCCAAAAAAAAATGCTCAAGAGTTTTATTAAGTAGTTAGGTCCAAACAATTTAAAATGTATAACGTACTTATGACCTAAGAATTTAGTAGCTGTTTGAAAAAAATACACATACACTGAACAAAAAAAAATGCCTATTTCATTTTTAAATAGTCACAGCTATTTACTAATAGATGGGTGTGCCTGTTGGGTACTGTACCACTTCTCAAACCTTGGTGCTAAATAGAACACTGCCACCCTTATTTCCTGTTGGATGGTGATTTTTTTTTCCCTGGCATTGGCTTTTTATCACAGAAGCTGCTGAAAACTCAGCTTTGCAAAGGTAGGCTGTCATCAAAAAGAGATGGAACTAATGTTGAAGCTGTGAAATACCACAGCTATAAATTCATGCAATGGTGACAGATCTTGAGGATCTCTGTTCCTTTTACAAATATGAAACACCATGCAGTGCTCTTGTGTTTGCTCTAGTGGCCCGTGCACAATCTGAGAACTCAGACCTTGCCTATCCTTTCTCTGTTTCTCCTAGTGATATCCTTGTCCTCCAATCCCCAAGTCTTATATTTGTGTCTGAACAAGGAGCATTCTGCTGAGTCAAAAATATGGACTCAGAGAGTTGCCAGTAAACTAAATCAACATCAGTTATGTTAAATTGAACTATACCCATGGTGATGAAATATCAAATCTGAGGAGGATAACAGAATACACTTACTACTTAAATTTAGAGTCAGCGTAACTTGATGTGTTTGTAGTTTTCGTGATTCAGAAGCACCTCCAAGTCTTGAGATCCAAGATTATTCATTAACATGGTTTTAGTGAGTTCAGTGGGGCCCAGTTTATAGATTTATGTTATCAGAATGCCAGTTTTATATTAGCTGTACTATGTGCAATATATTATTTCTCTAATTCCAGTAACGTCAAATTGGTCTAGAGCTGCAGATGACTTTAGAATAACTGTGTTTCCTGGCAGCAGTGAAAGAGAGTGAGACATAGGTTTGTGGGAACAAAACATTTTCATGAAAATGGAGACCCAGTAGATTTGCCAAAGTTTGTTTGTTTGTTTTTTTCAGGACAGGATGCATGAAAGGGATTAATGTTTCTGAAACATAATGTAGTTTTTTTTTCTCATTTAAGTAAATCTTGCCCGATGATCCCCATTAAATCCCTAGCATCTGTTGGGTTAGAGAAAGGACAGGTACCAATCAGAGCAAAGACATCATTGCTGGGCTCTGTACCTCAGAGAGAATATTTTGGAGTTCACACAGTAATTGGAAACTTTAGTAAGCATAAGAAGCAATTGAAGGATTGCTAAGAGATACTGAGTCCTTTTACAGAAACCCATTCAGAGTTTCTGGTTCAGTGGATGTTGGGTGGGCCCCCAGAATTTGCATTTCTAATAAGCTCCCAGGTGATATTATCGTTGATTTTCAGACCACAATTTTGAGAACCACTGGCCTAAAGTGACCATAGTTCTTTTTTTTTTTTTTTTTTTTTTTTTTTATTTTATTTTTTTTTCTTATTTTTTTTTTATTGGTGTTCAATTTACTAACATACAGAATAACACCCAGTGCCCGTCACCCATTCACTCCCACCCCCCGCCCTCCTCCCCTTCTACCACCCCTAGTTCGTTTCCCAGAGTTAGCAGTCTTTACGTTCTGTCTCCCTTTCTGATATTTCCCACCCATTTCTTCTCCCTTCCCTTATTTTCCCTTTCACTATTATTTATATTCCCCAAATGAATGAGAACATATAATGTTTGTCCTTCTCCGACTGACTTACTTCACTCAGCATAATACCCTCCAGTTCCATCCACGTTGAAGCAAATGGTGGGTATTTGTCATTTCTAATAGCTGAGTAATATTCCATTGTATACATAAACCACATCTTCTTTATCCATTCATCTTTCGTTGGACACCGAGGCTCCTTCCACAGTTTGGCTATAGTGGCCATTGCTGCTAGAAACATCGGGGTGCAGGTGTCCCGGCGTTTCATTGCATTTGTATCTTTGGGGTAAATCCCCAACAGTGCAATTGCTGGGTCGTAGGGCAGGTCTATTTTTAACTGTTTGAGGAACCTCCACACAGTTTTCCAGAGTGGCTGCACCAGTTCACATTCCCACCAACAGTGTAAGAGGGTTCCCTTTTCTCCGCATCCTCTCCAACATTTGTTGTTTCCTGCCTTGTTAATTTTCCCCATTCTCACTGGTGTGAGGTGGTATCTCATTGTAGTTTTGATTTGTATTTCCCTGATGGCAAGTGATGCAGAGCATTTTCTCATATGCATGTTGGCCATGTCTATGTCATCCTCTGTGAGATTTCTGTTCATGTCTTTTGCCCATTTCATGATTGGATTGTTTGTTTCTTTGGTGTTGAGTTTAATAAGTTCTTTATAGATCTTGGAAACTAGCCCTTTATCTGATATGTCATTTGCAAATATCTTCTCCCATTCTGTAGGTTGACTATCCATTGGAAGAAAGACAGTCTCTTCAATAAATGGTGCTGGGAAAATTGGACATCCACATGCAGAAGAATGAAACTAGACCACTCTCTTTCACCATACACAAAGATAAACTCAAAATGGATGAAAGATCTAAATGTGAGACAAGATTCCATCAAAATCCTAGAGAAGAACACAGGCAACACCCTTTTTGAACTCGGCCATAGTAACTTCTTGCAAGATACATCCACGAAGGCAAAAGAAACAAAAGCAAAAATGAACTATTGGGACTTCATCAAGATAAGAAGCTTTTGCACAGCAAAGGATACAGTCAACAAAACTCATAGTTCTTGAAAGTCCAATGTACTGAGAAAGGGGTTTTGTAAATTTCAGAGCCTTCATTTCCATATCAAAAGCAAAGCCTAGAGCTCCAAACCTGGAGTTTTATCACAAATAGATATTAGTAGAAACCACCAGCCATGGTGGTGCTGATGCAGAAAAGTGATAAAGGATTGGGATAGGAGACAAAATGATAATAAAGAGATGGAATATTCTCACCCTCCCCTTTCCCAGCACCACCTTAGAGTCTAATTTAAATGGCATGAAACAACAATCATTACCTAATATGAGGAAATTGAGTATTATCCAAAGATGGTGTCCACTTTCTTGCCTTGACAGGTGTCAGACTGCTCATAAAAACTCTGCTAGGGTGTTTCAGAGTTCCATTCTATTACTATTAGATTTTTCCCTCTGCATAAAAATATTCTAACTGCAGAATCCCAGGGATAGCCTCATGAACAGTTTTGCATACATGGCAGTGAATTCACTGGAGACTTTGAATAAGATATTCTACTGCTGAATGAATCAATGTTTTCCAAAGCATCAGGCATCTCCCCATTCCTTTTTTTTTTTTTTTTTTTTTTGTGAGCACAAGGTTTGACAGGGCTTTTAATTGTTGACAATCTTCCTTTTGTTTCCCACTGAGGACAAAAACTATATCCTTTTTGCAATGGGCACAACCCTGTAATGGCATTCTCTCCTATTTGGATATGACAGATACCCTCGCAGGAGCTAAACTCATTTCTGCACAATGTACTTGAGACTTGGAGAAGTAAACCACAATTTATCTCCTCTAAATAGCACTCCCCATTTCAGAGCATAAGGCAGATAACCTCAACGTGAACTTTGCCTATGGATGTTTATCTGCAGCCTCCAAGTAATATGGATTTATTCTGGTAATATACAGACCATTTTGCAGATAATGTCGAGAGCAAACATTTTATTACTGATTTCTTGTAAATTACACATGGCTGTGTTTTAATGGATTTTCCTTCCAAGCCTCAGTCTCATAACATGAGTAGTTATACAGATTTTTATTATGATCTTGAATATTGACTTTTAATTATGCACTGGTTAACAAAACAAATAAGGCTGTCATTTCCATCAAGAGAGCACTAAGGATAGAGGGTATCTTTTGACATCCCTCCTGCCTTCTCATCCCAGTACTACTCATTTTAACATCACCCACACCAGGCATAAAAATGTAAAAATCTCACATTACTTTAAGAAGACCCTGGAGCAGTTTTTAATTACGTTTATCGCGGAGGATACATGGCTTACAGTAATGATAGTTGAAGGGCACCCTAACAACCATATTCAAGGGTAAAGAAGGCTGTTCCAAGAGGTATATGAGACGTTTCCATCTCAGTGGAAGATTGAGTGGAAAAGAACACATTTAAATTGAAGCCAAGAAAGGTAGACAATGGAATGAACTTCCTGACCACAAGAATATCTGGGGAAACAAGTCATTAAAAAATCCAAGAACTAAACTCCACTCTTTCTGATACATTTCAGTTCTTAAGATGGCCTTATAGAAGATGCAGCATCTGACAGCAATGGCCCAAGAGCCTTGCACATCTGAAGTCAGCATCTAGAAATGGTGACCCCTCTAACACTGCTCCCATTCTAAGACTCAGTGAGCTCATCCTTGGAGATAAGAAGAGGTGATGAGGAACTTCTATCAGATGTGGTATTTTTAGATTCTGTTTCTAAGTATGAAGAGGGTTAAAGGCTTTTGAATTTCTTTCCTGGCTATTCAGGCAAGAAAATAGGTCAAGAGCTCAGTAAGACCAAGGAGATCAGTGGTTTATTTCTGTATGGCAGTTAGCACTCTCCTTAACCCTTTCTCCCAAAAATATCCTGAAATATATCCTGTGAGGAAATATTAGCAGTGAAGATAAAGTCAGGGTATTGAGGTCTAAATGAGTGTTGGTTGTTTAATAAATTGTGGTGAGAGATATGAATGAGAGAATGAAAATGAAATTTTGATAATGGTATAGTTGGGATCAAATCAGGGTAATATATTTTTATTGAGACCTATAGAAAATCAGAGTAAGGAAGGACCTCAGAAATGAAATTTAATCCATTTTTAAAAAGTAAAGGGGCAACTGAATAATGGTTTGTTTTTTTTGTTTTTGTTTTTTTCTGTTTTTTTGTTTTTTTTTTGATCATCTGAATAATAGTATCAGAGCTGGGAAGTAAAGCCAGTACAAACGTGTTTAAATTACATTATACTCTTTTGGGAAGCCAATTCTCTCTGCAATTTGTCTTATGGAAAAATCTAGAGGTTTTCCATTTGTTTGCTTTTCATTTGTATACACAACAATAGCCAAAACCCTAAACCGGATATTTGGCTTAATCTGGGAAAAATAGAAACTACTCCATTGTTTTACCTTGTATTAAAAATTCTTCCATTACTTCTGTCAACTTGGTAAGTGAAGTAATTACGATTGTGTTAATTACTTTAAAATTTTTTCACTACAGAAAATAGTTTTATCACTGTTATAAGGTAACACTTTCTCAGACCATAGCTAACAAGAAAAGTTGTTGCTGAAATACATATCAACTACTCCGTGAGTCAATGGGGTTCTTCAATTTTATCAGTTGACTGTTTCCTGACTTAGTTGAAATGGAATGAAATCTTCACCGTATTGAGAAAGATTGGGAGTCCATGGTCACTTTGGATGGAAAGTACATATATTTTCAGAGCAAAGATGAGAGTGGGCCATTTTTCTCAGCATTAAGGTTGTCTTAACACTTTTGGAGAAAGAAGCAACTGCCCCATAAAATTTCATCCACTCTGGCCAATTATCAGAAATTCTTTGTATCCTGATAATAGAATCAACTCTCCCTGAATAAAAGAACACAAAGAGACTGCAACCTGAGGAAGCTATGTTTATTTCAGAGTCTCGAGGAGCCATGTGTTGTTAAACAAAATATAAAATGTGCAATAAACTTTAGGTATAAAGGACTTTGTTGGCTATAAAGTTTTATTTTACCGCTGTCCTCCTATGGCTAAACACGTTCAAGATCAGTAAAATATTAAAATATTCAAGATGACAGAACATGAAGCCGAATTCCAGAAATGCAGCAGTGAGAAAGGATGACGAGGGGCAGATCTGTATCTGTGGCTACACTGTCATCTGTATAAAGCCCATCACTTCAGCATGTACTTAGTTAAAAAGGACACAGAGCATAGAGGGAGCATCCTTAATTGATCATCTCCATTACTCTTCACACAGACACCAGTTGAAACTGAGAGTGACAATGTTAAGCCAGAATCTTGTTACAGTGAGTAGAATGCAAGCACTTCCATCTTAAACAGTAAGAATGTTGAAGAATTTTCCTGAGGCCCAAATTGTTGTTTGCATAAGTCTGTGGTAGTTCAGAAAAATGCATACTGTTTTTGAATTTCCCTAAATGCTCAGGGAGGCAAGGGTTTTTATTTTTAAATAGAAAACCCCTTACATATTGTCTAAAGAAAGCCTTTGTTACTGAAATAAGTCTCTCAGTGGAAAATTATAGTTTTCACGGGGAGCTATCCCTACTAATCAGACTCACGGCTGGTTTGGACATTGCAAAATTGCATTATATTCCCTGAGGATAGGAATTACTAAGTAAGGGAAGCCAACGCTTAAAAACAAGATGATGGTGTTTTCCACTGAACCACTTGCAAAATAGGAAAATTAGAAAATTCTTTTGGATCTTTTGTCAGACTTGCGAACATGATTAGGATGGCGTTGCCAAAAGCCACCATTTTCATTTCTGTTGGAGTATCACTGTTATATTTGAATTTGGTTTTTCAAGTTCTAACTTTCTGGTAGGTACATTTGGTTTATTGAGGTTTTCACTGTTCCTTGCTTATATAGGTATTGTGTGTGTGTGTGTGTGTGTGTGTGTGTGTGTGTGTGTGTGTAGTTCTCATTATTATATCCTCAGCTTCTAGCACAGTGCCTGCCCACAGTAGCCTTTTAATCAATGTATTTTAAGGGAAGACATTTAGACTTCTTACTTTTGTGTCCTATTTATAAAAGTTATAGTTATTCATTATAGAAAAAAAATTAAGCGATAATGGAAAAATAGAAAAAAAACTCACTCATAATCTTACCATCTAATTTGGATTAATTGGTGTTAATATTTTGGTGTGATTCCAATTACCTAATTAGTATTTGTATACATGCACACACACAAATAGACCCAGAAACACAGAATAACATACATATATCCATACATATATACCAGGCACTCAAATTGGTATCAAACCAAATATTTGGTTACATATTCTCTCTCCCATGTAAGTTTGTTTTAAAAGATTTTATTTACTTATTTATTTGTTTGAGAAAGGGCACATGAAAGAGGGAAAGAGAGAGAGAGAGTACAAGCAGGGAGAGGGGCAGAGGGAGAAGCAGACTCCTTGCTAAGCTGGGAGCCCGATGTGGGACTCCATCCCAGGACTCCGGGATCATGACCTGAGCTGAAGACAGATGCTTAACCAACTAAGCCACCCAGGAGCCCTCAATTTAATGAGTTGAGAAAATATTTCATCTAATATAAAATTGTTTATAGAGTTCATACGATCCACTCACTAAACTCTCAAACCATGAACTTTGCAAACTGGAGTTGAAGAAGCTTCCCTGTTTCTCCTACCGGCTAGTAATAACACTTACTGAGCACCCACTAAGAGCCAGAAAGTCTGCTAAGCTCTTGATTCACAGTATCCTGTTTTAATCTTTACAACAACTTTTTTTTTTTAAGATTCTATTCATCTATGCATGAGAGACACACAGAGAGAGGCAGAGACATAGGCAGAGGGAGAAGCAGGCTCCCCAGGGGGAGCCTGATGTGGGACTCGATCCCACCACCCTGGGATCATGCCCTGAGCAAAACGCAAATGCTCAACTGCTGAGCCACCCAGGCGTCCCTCACAACTTTTTGAAGTAAATCCTATTTGGATGTACCATCTATCTATCTATCTATCTATCTATCTATCTATCTATCCATCTATCTATCTATCTATCTATCATCTATCTATCATCTATTATTTCTATCATCTATTATTTGTCTATGATTTGTATTTTTTGAAATAAAATTAATATTAACATTATATAAATTTCAGATATACAATAATTCTATATTCATTCCATCTTCATTCATTACACAGTGATCACCTCAAAAGTTGAGTTACCATCTATCACCCATTGCACCATCCCCACTGCCTTCTCTTCTGGTATCCACCTATCTGTTCTCAATGTCTATAAATTTGCTTTTATTGTTTTGCTTGTTTGCTTGCTTTGTTTAGATTCCACATACGAGTGAAGTCATACTGCTTGTATTTTTCTCCTGATTTATTCCACTTAACATAATAGCCTTGGGGCCATCCATGTTGTCACAAATGACAAAATTTCATTCTTTTTATGGTTGAGGAATATTCTATTGTATTTCTGTACTATTTCTGCTTTATCCATTCTTCCATAGATGGCATTTAGGTTGTTTCCATATCTTGGCTAATGTAAATAATACTGCTATGTATATAGAGGTGCATATATTTTTCCAAATTAGTGCTTACATACTCTTAAGATAAATACCCAGATATAGAATAGCTGGACTCTATGATTGTTCTATTTTTAACTTTTTGATAAATCTTCATATTCTTTTCCATTGTGTCTGCACCAATTTATATTCTTACGAACAGCATACATTTTCTCCACATCCTTACCAACATTTGTTATTTCTTGTTTTTTTGATGATAGTCAGTCTAGCCAGTGAGAGGTGCTACCTCATTGTGGTTTTGATTTGCATTTTCCTGATAATTTAGTGATGTTGAACATCTTTTCATGTGCCTGTTGGCTATTGGTATGTGTCTTCTTTGGGAACATGTTTATTCATATTCTCTGTGCATTTTTAAATTGGGTTGTTGGGTTACTTTGTTGCTGTAAGTTTTATGAATTATTTATATATTTTGAGTATTAACTCTTTGTCAGATACGTAATTTGCTTAGGATCTTCTTTTTAAAACCTGTAGAGTATAAGTAACTCACCCAAGTTCACCCAGGGGTAGGTGGCACAGCTGGGTTTCAAACCCAAGACTGTGAAATCCAGACCCTGAGCTCTGAAATCCTGAGCCTAGTATTGATTTGGCTATTACATAACTGTGTTACACATCTGAACACATGTTTAAGCCTCTCTCCCTTTTGATTACTTGGTCTAGTTGATCATATTTCTGAAATATCCCATTTTCCATTTTCCCATCAATGTCTTAATTGTTTTCAATAAGGGACAGTTTGCCCTCCATGAGACATCTGGCATGTCTTTTTTTGTTGTTGGAGTTTGAAGGGGGATACTACTGGCATCTATTGAGTAGATGCCAGGGATATTGTTAAATATCCTAAAATATACCCACAGCAAAGAATTCTCCTGCCCAAGATGTTATTAGTAGCAAGGTTGAGGAGTCTGCCTTAGCTCATTTCCACCTCTTTTGTCTAATGATAAACAGCTTCCTAATTAGTTTCTCTATCTTAAGTTTTGCTCTCACACTGTTGCCACTGTTATCTCTTTGAACACAGATAAAACCATGCCACACCCTTACTCTCTTTGGCTCCGTAGCTCGTGAGGACTGCCTATGCTCAAATATACATTCAAACAGTTCTAGATTTTAGGGCTTCAGGAAACTGGTTTAACCTCTCTAAATTTCAAATCCATTACCTAAAATAAAGGAAAAAGAGCTACTCCTAACTTTGATAGGGTTCTTGTGAGGTTATCAATATTTCATGGCTGGCACTAGCTAAGTCCTCAATAACTCTTATCCATCATTAAGAAAAAACTGTTGAAGGTTTCCCCCCTCCACATTCATTCACCTATTCATTGGTTGTAATACATAGTAGTTAAGATAACGAGCTCTGGAATCAGATTTCCTTAGTTTAGAATCAGTTTCCCAAATCAAATTTATGTAACCTCAAACAATTTACTTGGCTTTATGAAGCCTTAATTTCCTTGCTTCTAAAATAAGTATAGTAACATACAATTGATAAAAGTATTGTGAAGATTGAATATGGGTACAGTAGCTACCATGTTGCTGGCTATGTATAGGCCCTAGGTAGGTAGGGGTTACTCTCACCTGGCTTGTATTTTCAGAGTATCTACTCTGTGATCGATCCTCTTCACATTGTGTCTGCCTTCTAATAAGTGGTGCAAGTGCCTGAATCTCTCATTAAAGAGCTTGTTTTAGGGCAGCCCAGGGGGGGCTCAGCAGTTTAGTGCCACCTTTGGCCCAGGGCGTGATCCTGGAGTCCTAGGATTGGGTCCCATGTCGGACTCCCTGCGTGGAGCCTGCTTCTCCATCTGCCTGTGTCTCTGCCTCTCTCTCTGTCTGTCTCTCATGAATAAATAAATAAAATCTTTTTTTTTAAGAGCTTGTTTTAAAAAGGTACTTTTTAAAAAATCTCCACACCAACACTCCAAATATAGATGATAATAATACCATTTCTGTCAACATCTGCCTGTCTTTCATGAAGTTCTGCTGGCCAGTATTTCTTTCAGAAGATACCATGTATGCATCCGCTGATGTGGGGATGTATGGTCAGTCAAAAGGAATCTGATGTTCTTTTGCAGTGGAAGACTCTCCTCCATTTCAAACCCACCTTTCAAGCTGACTTTCTGGGAATGATACAATAAAAAGAAATCTCTTCAAGATTATGATAATGGCTCTCAACTTTCTCCATTACCCTAGAGCTGAAGGGATGATAGTGACATATTTCTGTTACAGGAGGAACTCAATGGCTGCTTAATTTTACATGTGAATTTTGAATGCTTTGTATTTGTTAAAATCCAGATTACATTCTTCTCACTAAGCAAGTGATCCAATGTGATTAGTATAATACATTCTCCTCTGTTGCCCAACATTGCCAGAGGCAAGGTATTACTTAGGGAACCAGCCCCTTCCCCCCCAACATATACACCCTTAATGCAAAATAAATAGATCTGTAAAATCATTATGGAGCTAAAATAGCACTTAGAAATGTCTTTTTATTGTGAAAAATGGCCAAATAAGAGTTGTTGACTATTTGTAGCCCTGTAATGTAAGTCAGATAAATTGGTGCCCAGAAGTCTGACATTTCAAAAGCCTGAGAATATGTTGCATTTTTTCTGATATGTCATTTTTGTAATTCCCCCCACTATTTTCCTGTAGCAAGAAGCAATTCTTCTGTGCCCAGGCAGTTCAATTAGAGCATTGTAAAAGTTGTCAGAATGACTTCAACATAAGTGCCCCTGAGCAATAGGTATAATTTTGGAGAGGAACAAGTTCTCTTACCACACTGATGTGGGCACTTGTGTTAACTAATTTGGAAAAAGAATGCACCATCTGAATTTTCTCAATTCAGTTAACCTGCGCAGAGACTTAGAAACATTCTGTCTCACCTAGAGTGGGTTCTGTGCTTGGGTCCGCTTAGCATCCTTGTGGGCTTCTTTAGCCAATAGCACCCTCACTGTGTTCTCAACGTGTATATATTAGGTGGCTCCACCTCTGGGTGGTTGAGAAGATACCCACAAAGATATCCTGCCCAAGCATGGGCAGGCCTTAGAGATTGACCTCTAGTGGATAGAAATGACACAGTGTAACATTTGAGACCAGGTCAGAAGTCAGTGAACTTTTTCTGTAAAGGGCCAGATAGTAAATATTTTTTAATTTTTCAGGCCATATCCATATTGTCTCTGTCACAACTACACAGCTCTGCCTCTGTAACATGGAACACAAATGCTTCCATACCCTGCTCATATTGCTTTGTATAGGGATGGATTGCATCTCACTTTGATTCAATTGGACTCAATTTCTTGATCCTTACAATGAGAAAGGGTGGAGGAGCTGTCTTTTTGCTTTGTTTCTTAAATGGATGACATGTAAGCCTGGGGATATTAGTGTACATTCTGATACCGTACAGGAAGAGTCTCTCCATGACAATAATCAATGAAAAAGACAGCAGGGGAGGGCAGGGAGAGAGTGAATCACAAATGGCATAATTTGAGTACCTGTATGGAACTATTATTGAGGGTTAACCCTGGGAATTTCAGTTATAAGAACCGACTGTTGTTGGTGGTTGTCAGGGATGGGGGATGGAGAGTAAGTGAAATGGGTGAAGGGAGTCAAAAGGCACAAACTTCCAGTTATAAAATATGTAAGTTGTGGGAATGTAATATACAGAATGGCAACTATAGCTAACGATATTATGTTGGATATTGAAAAGTTGTTAAAAGAGTAGATCCCAAAAGCTCTCATCACAAGAAAAAATTCTGTAATTCCATAGGGTAATTAATGGATATGATAATCATTTCTCAATACATATTATATATATAATATATTTATATATATTCACATACCAAATCATTATGTTATACACCTGAAAATAATATAATGGTACATATCAATTATACCTCAGTAAAAAGAGCCAATTGTTGTATTATATATATTCATATATCATAAATGTATAGATTGATGAATTTTTAAAGAAATAGATGCAACCATGGGAGCAAGATCAAGAAACCAAAGTTCACAGCTCTCCCAACCCTGACTCTTGCCTACCTTCAACTAGTCCCCAGTCCCCAGGGGTAATCGCTATCTTGAATTTTGGCAGCATAGATAGTTTTTCCTTTTTTAGTGCTTTGTACAAATGTAATTAGATGCTATATACTCTTTTTCATCTGACTTTTTTTTTAAAGATTGATTGATTGATTGATTGATTTATGATAGAGAAAGAGAAAGAGAGAGAGGCAGAGACACAGGAGGAGGGAGAAGCAGGCTCCACGGGGGGAGCCCAACGCGGAACTGGATCCCGGGACTCCAGGATCGCACCCTGGGCCAAAGGCAGGCGCTAAACTGCGGAGCCACCCAGGGATCCCCTCATCTGACTTCTTTTATTCAATATTCTGTCTATGAGATTTCTCCATGCTGTAGTGTATAGATTCAAATTGTTCATTTGCATTGCTGTATAATTTTCAATTGTGTGAATATTAACACAGCTTATTTATTCAGTCTGGGTTTGGTAGGCATTTCCAGTATTTTGTCTATCATGAATAGTGATGCCCTGAATATCTTTGAACATGATTTTCAGTGGAAATTTGCACACATTTCTACTATGAATGTACCTCATAATGAAACTGCTTATAGGAAATGCGTATGTTAGGCTTTATTAGAAATGCCAAATGGTTGTGCAAAATAGATATTCTTCCAGCAATGTCGGAGAGTTCTGATTACTCCACTTTCTTGTCAGCATTGAGTATTTTCCGTCTTACTCATTTTTATTATTCTGAGGGGGTGGTGTAATATTACATTATGGTTTTTAACCTACATTTCCCAGATGTAAGTTTATAGACCATTTTGATATCTTCTTTGATGAAGAGTTCAAATCTTTTGCCCATATTTCTATTGTGATTTCTCTTTTTCTTATTGATTTATAAGAGCTTTTTATATATTCCAAATTGTGTATTCTTTTTGAGGAAATATAGATATGCCAGTACATTTTAAAATGTAAGCTTGAATTGAGACTTCATTACTTAAAACTGACTTGTTACGAATATGATGTGGCTGAAACATTGTTCGGATACAAGAACAATAGTCTCTTTTCTGTTCCATGAAAGGAAAAGACCAGACATGATTGCTTGGTTGAATGATAGTTAAGAATTATTCTGACTTTCCTAGGTAGATTTTTATTATTAACTACAACTTCATCACGCATGAACATAGAGTGGCAGCCCATGTCTCTTTCTCTGCTAAAATGGGAGAGTCAGAGAGGAAGGGATATTTAATTTAAGATAGACTGCATGGATAAATTCCCTGCATTTCCTATCTTCTCTATTTGTATTTTAAAATAATTTGCACAAAAAAATAAAAAATAATAATTTGCACTAGAATGCACTGCACTGTTGCTCTTTGCTCCTGTGTCCATCAGAATCTCTGATGGCCTTCATGTTGGTTCTTAATGGTCCTTCAGAAGCCCACAAGAAAAAAACTGCATTTCTGATGGAGCAGGCAATGGAGCTTCTAGGGTATAAGATTCTTCAGGGAGTTCCTAATCTTGTCAGAAACTCTCAAATTCTTCCTTTCTTTCATGATTTTAGCAGCAAGATGTAAATCAAGCACAATACTTCTAATCAGTGGAGGAAAAAAAATCTTTTCTATTCTCTTCAAAAATCTACCTTCATCTCCAGATAGCACATGTATATGTTGGATTTTTGAGGCTTTCTCTCTCTACACAGCCTTATTATTAATTCACCCTTCAAGTTCATGCTGGTAGGAGAGTCCATTAACAACTAAAAAAAAAAAAAAGTAGCTAGGATACTGGGAAGAAATGGAAAATGACAAATCAGTTAAAATGGCAAATCTAAAATAAACATTTGTTGATAAATAAGACCACATCCATCACAGGATTATTAATATATTTGGCTTTTTAGAATTCAGATATACTGAAGGTCTAAGAGATTAGATGATGCACAGGAAATATTTTATTAACCACTTTACTGACTTGCAAGTAGATTTTATACCAATCATAAAAACATTAATCAGTGCCTCCAAAGAGTTAAATTTGAATTTTCTGTTTATAAAAGTAAATAATGAGATAACAATTACTTTCAATACATCAAGCATGGGAACCTAGTTTAATTTGCCTTCTGAACATGTTGTCATTAAGTCTTAAGATCTGTTAAAAGTGGGTTTTCGCGTGGGGTATGGCTAGTATCTTACAGGAAGTGAGGCACAAAGGATTTAGAGATAAATATTAACTCTTCCTTACCCATACTCCCCAGCAGACAGTCTAGTAAAAAATTACAATCTTTTAGGGTTGATGCATCATTCTGAGGAGATCAATTTCATTCATGTAGTTATGCTGATACTGCCTATAGTTTATCAGGCATGGTGAGGTGCCTTGCCTTTACCTTGGTAAAGAAAAACAAGATGATCAGATTGTGAAACCTGTCAACTTTGATATCTGATCATGTCTAGAGAGTTGATGGCCTTGCTTCTTAGGATCATAGTCAACTGCTTTGCATCAATAATTTAATATGGGAGCATTTTTGAGATGCTACACTTTCCTGTCATGCCTTGCTGTGCCAAATATCTATCTTTCCATATTCATTATGACCTAGTAACTCAGTGGGCTTAGTTACACTTGTTTTAATTAAAGTTTCTCAGGAAGGAACTAAGAGGGCTCATCAGCTTAAAATACTATCTGTGGGCAAATTAGAGAAATGTTAATTAAAATTTAAGCATCTAAAATAGTTACCTAATTTGGATTCATTGCAGTAAAATTTGAAAGGAATTTCCACATCTGAATTTAGGTACTAGTTTTTAAAAATCTGGTATTCAAATTTATATTAAGGGAAGGATTCAAGATGGCATCATTACTACTTATTTGGAGGAATGGGAAAGAAGTAAAGAGACAAAGAGCAACAAAAGAAACAGAGGTTAGTAATACTGACCAAAAGGATAATAATCCTGCCACCTATACATTTGCATAAATGTTGATTTACCTACAGACTAATCCTCTGGCATTAGATTGAGCAAACAGTGTAATACCCATTATAGAAAAAGGGATATTAGATGATTTGGCTAAATTATTTTTAATAATAGGGCTAGGCCTAGAATTGAAGTCTCTAAATTGTCTATTTGAATAGGTATTGAAAATACATCAAAACAAAAGCAAAACCTCTAGAAAATTAAAATAAACTTTGAGAAGCAAAATAATTATTATTTGCTTTATTTTTACTCAATTGATAGTAATATCACGTAGAACTAAAGTTTGTTTTGTTTTTATACCATGCACTGTGCTAATGACTCTCTATGAAGCAGGAATCATTCCCACTTTCCAGGTAATTTGTCAAAAGTTACATATGGTGACCACCAGAGGAAATATTATCAATATTCTATGAATATTCTATGAACAAACACATAAACTAATAACAATAAAAACTCCTGTAAAACCTAGTGCCAAGATCTTGGTTTCTAATACTATTCTCCACACAAAAGAACAAGCATTTTTTAGAAAATGGCTGATTCAGGCACGGGGGTAGGAAATAAACAAGATAAGCCTGGAGCATTTTGTGGAATCAGGTTAAGTAAGTGCCCTGACAAAAGAACAAACCCACAATGATAGAGGTATGTCAAAGAGATATAGAAATTAATTAAAAGAGTTCCCAATGGCCCACAATGTACAATTTGAACAACAAAATAAAGTAATATTGGGTTATAGTCCAAAGTACATGACAAATGTCTATGAGTCTATACTGATACAAATTAATGATTGAATAAATAAATAAATTGGAGGAAATAGATAAATGTCCTGTGCAGAAGATTCTAAATATTATACACAGATACTTTGCTCTCAGTGAGGTAGGTCATAACTCACCACTCTTTAATTGTGGGCCATGCATAGTGATTTCCTTCCAAAGAGTGTGGAAAGAGGGAAAGTAACTCTACAGTGGAGAAACCTGACAGGCACTACCTTACGCTAAGTGATCAAGTTTGACATTATCAATAATAAGTCATGTTGCTGGCATGTACCCTTGGTATAATGCAATGAGAATGGCTTTTTACCTCTGTGGTCTTTATTCCAAAAACTCATAGCCCCAGTTTAATCATGAGAAAAACATCAGACAAAACCCAATGGAGGGACAGTCTACAAAACAAGTGACCAGAGCTCCTTGAAATACTCAAGGTCACTACAAATTTGGCTGAGAAATTGTCCCACTCACAAGGAGCCTAAAGAGATACAACAATTTCAGGGAATGTGACATCTGAGATGGAATCCCAGCATATAAAAAGGATACTAAGTAAAAACTTAGGAAATCTGAATTAAGTGTAGTATTTAGTTAATAATAATACATCAGTTTGGGTTCATTAATTGTGAAAAAAATACCATCCTTATGTAAGATATTAACAATAGAGGAATGATATGAAATACATAGAAATGGCTGTACTATCTTTGTAACTTTTCTTTTTATCTAAATCTATTCTATAAAAAGTTTTAAAGGTTTATTTCAAAAATCCTATAGCCTTGGAATGAAAAAAAATGAGAGGGATCCCTGGGTGGCGCAGCGGTTTGGCGCTTGCCTTTGGCCCGGGGCACGATCCTGGAGACCCGGGATCGAATCCCACATCGGGCTCCCGGTGCATGGAGCCTGCTTCTCCCTCTGCCTGTGTCTCTGCCTCTCTCTCTCTCTCTCTGATGACTATCATAAATAAATAAAAATTAAAAAAAAGAAAAAGAAAAAAAAAAGAAAAAAAATGAGAACAGCAAACCAGTCAGAAGAAAATTCACTTATTCACTAGTTAATTCATCCATTTACTGGTTTGCTCATTTATCAATATCTTTCATTATTCAACAAATATTCTTTTAGGTATACTTTTTGGCAGCATAGCCCTAGGTTGTAAAGACTCCTCAGTTCTACAGTGGTCATCTCCTTTTTCCACTTACTGGCACTACTCTAGGAATAAATTTATTCCATGTTAAGTAGTAACTGTGTAGTACACTGATGCCATTTGGTAGAATCCATGAAAGAGATAAGAAGTATTGGAAGTAGGTGGCTACTTGAAGATTACTATGGTTGGAGAATTTCCTATGATTGAGTTCTGAATAAGATTAAATTGCATAGATCAATCCATTGAAAAATGGTTTTAATTATTACCATTATTTTTTGACTACATGTTTTCCAATGCGCTGTAATATTACTCAAAGCTTACAATGATTACCTGTTACTGGTTGACTACGCCATTATCACATTCTGATAGTGGCAAATAATTAAACCACTTTAGAAAGCTCACCTTTTTGGCCTTCAAAATAACTCAACAGAAGTCGATCTCGTTTCTTAAGTCCCATACTTTAAAAGAAATGATTGAATTATTCTCATGGTCACTTTCCACCAAGAGTATATGCTGATCATCAAACTCATTTTACCACCAAAAAACATATTGAAAACAAAAATGAAGTTCTTGAAGCACTTAGACACCCATTCATTTTATAGTGACCACTGCAATGTTGATGAAGGAAAACTAGAAATACATCCTCAACTTGATGATCTAATGGCTATTCTCCAAGTGTGCAGAAAAACCATGTAGCACAAATCTGTTTTTTGAAAATATGACATTGTGTTCTTGAGGACTTAACATGGAAATGATCTCCAGTGTAAAATCTGTCTGAGATGTAGGGAACTCTCTACAAGGAATATTGGATTATTGCACCCTGTAGCTTTGAAAACCATCCTTCTTGGATGGCAGCAGAAAGCTTCAATATACTTGCATGAATTATAGATGATACCCAGTACTCTTGTTAAAGTAGCTACAGGATGCTTTTCTAAGAAAGACCCTTCAGCCTGTGGATATTGTTATGCATCTGTCACACTAAAGATTTTCCTTTGGAAATACCTTAGTATTCTAGACATTTTGTAATAAATTGAGAATAGTACTCAAAAACTGATTTTCTTTTCTAACTCTTTAGTCTTTTTCTTTTAATTCTCAGAGAGGTACAGACATGTATTTAACCTGAAAATGAAGTCATGGCTTTTAAACAATTAGCCCCAAAGAGGAATTGATTTCAAAGAAAGGCTGTCTATGAAGGAGTGGGAGACAAAACCAACATTGATTCTGGAGTACAGCTTTTTAACAGTTCAGACTTTTAGGTGCCTTAAAATGAACATCTTTATAGTCAGTAGAGAAATGGGGTAACACACAGATGAGAGGCTCAAAATCAACAGGCTCCTTTTTAAAGACATACTGCTAGCTTAATTCAGACTCTTTTCCATACGTTTTTTTAAATTTTTTTTATTTTTTAAGATTTTACTTATTTATTCATGAGAGACAGAGAGAGGCAGAGATATAGGAGGAGGGAGAAGCGGGCTCTCTGCAGGGAACCTGATGTGGGACTTGATCCCAGGATCCCTGGATCATGCCCTGAGCCAAAGGCAGACGCTCAACTACTGAGCCACCCAGGTGTCCCTCAATAGCTTTTTTTTGATGTTCTGTCTAAATACTAACTACACACATATCCAGTATGGACACTTATACCATGAACTTTTATCATGTTACCTATTTTATTTAGTGACAGACTAAGCAAATAGTCAATGGGATTTTAGGAAGTACCTATTATTTAAAAGCCAATGAAATAAAATCAGGGATCCCTGGGTGGCTCAGCGGTTTGGCGCCTGCCTTTGGCCCAGGGCGCGATCCTGGAGACCCGGGATCGAATCCTACGTCGGGCTCCCGGTGCATGGAGCCTGCTTCTCCCTCTGCCTATATCTCTGCCTCTCTCTCTCTGTGTGACTATCATAAATAAATAAAAATTAAAAAAATAAAATAAAATCAGACTCCCTGAGGATTTAAAGAGAAAATCATCTAATGGAAAAATGGGATTTTATACTATTAATCATACTCATTTTAACTGTAGCAAAGTTTTACTTTTTAAGGCCTTAAAATGATTTTCCCATTAATTCAAAGTTGATAGCATCTCCAAGGAAGGGGATCAAGTAAATGTGTATGACATTAGATCATGTAGATTTACAATGATGGCGTTTTTTTTTTTTTAACAAAATAAAGTATAAATAAAAACTACACTAGATTTACAGTCTTATTAAATTACATTATTTTGAAAGGATATTATGGAGCAAAGTTACACATTGGAAGTATGCAGATACAATTAGTTCAGAGGACACTAGAGATTCTAGGTTTTCTTGGGTTAACAAGTTGTGTGACCAAAGGTAAATAACTTAGCTTCTTTAGCCTCAGCATTCTCATTTGTAGTAAGTTTTTCATAGACTTGTGAATGATTGACTTTTAGAATAATGGAGTTAAAAGAAACCTGAGTTTAATTCCATGGCATTCTCATGAAGCCTTACTATAAATATCAAGAGCTATGTGAATTGGGACCAGAAATATACAAAAAAAGATTCCAAAAAGAACTAAAAAATGAATGCTTTAAGAAGGTAATGTATGGAGTTCTAGTTTCAGCTCTAATATACCAGGTGCTTGACAGTCACTTGCCAACCCTCCCATCTCTAC
The DNA here is from genome assembly GCF_003254725.2 of Canis lupus dingo. Lineage (NCBI taxonomy): Eukaryota > Metazoa > Chordata > Mammalia > Carnivora > Canidae > Canis > Canis lupus. The sequence goes on along the minus strand of NC_064262.1, from coordinate 24,024,516 downwards.
AAAAACAAAAAGATGAACAAAATGAAAATCAATAACTTTTCTTAGACTCATCAGAGTATTGAATTTAAGGCAAATCATCGTCTCAAAATCTGTAGAGATAAAGGAATACAGAGAATCAAAACCAAGATCGACTTACCTGGAACAGAAGACACTGGAGCCATAAACTGGTAGGAATGAATTGCCAAAGGCTGAGTGGGGATTAAATTGAAACTTTAGGAGGCCCAATCTTTTTTTTTTTTTATAAATTTATTTTTTATTGGTGTTCAATTTGTCAACATATAGAATAACACCCAGTGCTCATCCCGTCAAGTGCCCACCTCAGTGCCCGTCACCCAGTAACCCCCACCCCCTACCTCCCCTTCCACCACCCCTAGTTCGTTTCCCAGTTAGGAGTCTTTCATGTTCTGTCTCCCTTTCTGATATTCCCCACTTATTTTTTCTCCTTTCCCCTTTATTCCCTTTCACTATTTTTATATTCCCCAAATGAATGAGACCATATAATGTTTGTTCTTCTCTGATTGACTTATTTCACTCTGCATAATACCCTCCAGTTCCATCCACGTGGAAGCAAATGGTGGGTATCTGTCATTTCTAATGGCTGAGTAATATTCCATTGTATACATAAACCACATCTTCTTTATCCATTCATCTTTAGGAGGCCCAATCTTACGGGAGTTCTCAAACTCTTATGGATTTCACCTTGAGGAAGCTCACCAGATTTTCATGGTGAGGATCCTAGGGAAAAAACCCTCACGTTTTGCTCAGGTGGAAGGGGAAAAGTCCTCTTTTTGAAATACTCCCAGGGCATTCTCCATAACAAAGGTTTAATCTTCAAGAGAAAACAACTTTACCAGAACCTTATTTGACCTGGGGGAAGTGGGATTAGATCACAAAGGTATGAATTAGAAATCAGTAAAAGAAAGCTGGAAAATCCCAAAATATTTAGAACCTAAACCACCTACTTTTAAATAACACATAGGTCAAAGAAGTTTCAAGAAAAATTTATGAATATTTTGAACTAAATGAAATGGAATATATAATTTACCAAATTTGCAGGATACTGTGAAAGCAGTGCTTAGCGCAAAAATTATAGCATCAAAATTATAGCCTATGTTAGAAAGTTAGAAATTATCTAAACTTATACCTTAGGAAAGTAGAGAAAGAAGAGCAATTAAGCATAAAATAAACAGATAAAAAGGCATAAGCAATCAATATAGTTAAAAACAGGAAATAAGTAGAGAAAATAAATGAGACAAAATTCTTATCTTTGGAAAGATGAATAACATTGATAAACCTATAGCTGGACTAACCAAGAAAAAAAAAAAGAGGGAAGACACAAGTTGCTAATATCATAAAGGAAAGATGGGTCATCACTATCGATACCATGGACATTAAAAGGATAATAAAGGAATATTGCAAACAAATCTATACTGACAAATTTGGTAATTTAGATAAAACAAACTAATTCCTTGGAAGACACAAACCATCAACACTCATGGAAAGAATAAGATTATCTAAATCTGTATCTATTAAAGAAATGTATAAATAATTAGTATCTTTCAAAAAAGAAAGCACCAGGCTCAAGTGGCTTCCTAGTGAATTCTACCAAACAATTAAGGAAGAAATGGTACCAGTTCTCTATAATCTCTTCCAAAAAACAGAACCACAGAGTATACTTCCTAACTTATTTGATGAGGCAAGCCTATCCTAAACATATCCTTGGTATCCTAATACCAAGAGCAGAGAAAGGTGTTACAAGTAATGAAAACTATAACCAACTATACATTATGAACATAGATGCAAAAAGTTCTCAACAATATATTAGCAAATTATATCCAACAATGTATAAAAATAATTATACATCATGATAAATGGCATTTACTTCAGGTATGCAAGACTGGTCCATCATTCAAAATTCAAAATCAACTAATGTGATTCATCACCTTAACTACTGAAAAACCATAATTATATTGACTCATGCAGAAAGAGCATTTGACAAAATTCAGCATCCATTTATGATAAAATCTCTTAGGAAACTAGGAATAGAGAGGAGCATCTTCTATTTGATGTAGAACATATTAAAAAATACAGCTATCATCAAACTTAATTGTGAGAAACTGGATGCTTTCCTTCTATGATCAGCAGCAATGCAAAAATGTGCCCTCCTGCCACTCATATTCAACAGCATACTGGAAATCCTATAGCACAAGAAAAGGAAAAGGAAATAAAAGGTATAAAGATTGGGAAGAAAAAAAATAACTTTGTCTTTGCAAAATAACATATAAACATGTCTATTTACAAAAGTCCCAAGAGTCACCAACAACAAACCCCACTCTCCAAAACTAATAAGTGGTATGGCAAAGGTGTAGGATATAAGGTTAATATACAGAAGTCAATTACTATTGTATACACCAGCAATTAACAGTTGAAAATTGAAAGCATTATGAAATTTAAAAACTATTTATCAAAATTGAAAAATTATGTATCATATAATTCATATTTACACCAAAAGAAAGCAGAAATACTAGATAGAAACCTAACAAAATATGTATGAGGTCTATGCTATATATGGAAAACTATAAAATTCTTAATACAAGAAATTAAGAAAGACCTAAAAAAATGGAAAGATAGTTTATGTTCCTAGATAGGAAGACTCAATATTATTGAGAAGTCAATTCTTCCAAAGTTGTTTGTAGATACAAGGTAATACCAGTCAATGCCCAGCAAGCTATTTTGTGGGTATCGGCAAACTGATTCTATAGTTTATACGGAAATATAAAAGACAGAATAGCCAACACAATACTGAAACAGAAAAGAGCATAGTTTGGGGACTGACACTATCTAACTTCAACTGATACTATAAAGCTACCATAGTAAAGACAGTGTGATATTGGTAAAAGAGTAGACAAGTAGATCAATGGGACAGAAGAGACCAGACATAGACCCAAACAAATATAATTTACTAGTCCTGTACCATATGCAAAATTCAATTGAGACATGATAATCTTTTTAATAAATATTCACTGAACAATTGGACAACTATAAAAATTGGACAACTAAAAAAATTGTAAAAAGAATGAATTTAGACCTTATACTTCTCACAAAAATTAGCTCAAAATGGATCATAAGCCTAAACATAAAACTAAAACTATAAAACTTTTAGAAAATAATATAGGAGAAGATCTGGTTGACCATGGGTTTCACAATGAGGTTTTAGATGTAATATCAAAATCATGATCTAGGAAAGAAAAGTTTGTTAGCTTGCATCTTATCAGATTTAAAAACTACTTCTTTGTAAAATACTTTTTTTTTTAAGTTAATGAAAAGCCACAGATTGGGGTAAGATATTTTTAGAACATATATTTATTAAAACATATATCCAAAATATAGAAAGAACTCTATGTAATAGGCAAAAGATCTGAACAGGCAGCTTACCAAATAAGATATACGACTGGCAAATAAGCATTTAAAAAAATGCTAATGTCATTAGGGAATAGTAAACTAAGGCAATAATGAGACACTTCTTCAATATATGTATTATAATGGTTAAATTCCAAAAGAATGGCAATACCAAATACTATTAAGAATTCAGACCGATAGGAGCTCTCATGCTTTACTGATAATAAGGTAAAAGGATACAGCCACTTTCTAAGATAAGTTTGTCCGTTTCTTATACAGCTAAACGTAGTCTTACCATATAATCTGCAACTGTGCTCTTAATTAAGTTGAAATCTAGTTAAGTTGAAAACATGTACACACAAAAACCAGCATACAAATGTTTATAGCATTCTCCCCAAAACTTGTAACCTCAGAATAATTGTGAAAAAATATCTGACAAAACCCAAAAGAGGAAAATTGTGCAAAATACTTCACTAGTACTCTTCAAAACTATCATGATCATCAAAACAGAGTGTCTGAGAAACTCTCCCCGCCAAGAGGAGCCCACAGAGATAAAATAACTAGCTGTAATGTAGTAGTCTAGATGGGATCCTCAAACTGAAAAGGACATTAGGTAAAATTAAGGAAATCTGAAAAAAAGTATGAGATTTAGTTAATAATGACACATCAGTATTAGTTTTTTAATTATGACAAATGTACCATATTAATGTAAGATATGAATAGTAGGGGTAACTGTGTATAGGACTTGTTGGGGAGAATATAGGAAATTATCTGTACTATCTGCTCAATGTTTCTGTAAATCTGAAGCTGGTTGAAAAATCTATTAGTAAAAAGCCCTTTATTATCATTGAGGAAATTTGATACGTAATAATATTAATTTATGGTACAGCTTAGAAGAGTAATTTACATTTTGGTTGTTATTTTATAAAATTCTTAATTTAAGTACTGCTTCAAAGATGAACTGATCTACCCAGCTCATTCATAATGTTATTTGATTTACAAATATTTTACTTGCAAATATATAATTCTATGGTATTACAGCTGTTGGGCAAATTGAGGTATTCCTGAATGGAAATGATTGATGTACACAGAATTTTTCAAGAGAATCCAGCTAAGTACTTTTTGTGTGTGATGCTTAGAGGACACAATTTATTAAAAATTTAAGCATCTCCTCCCCAAATTCTGTACTTGTAGGTTATTGTAATCAGTGATGAGTACATATACATTGAATTCTACATGGTGGTATAATCAAGACATCTTGGATGAATTCTGTTATGAAATAAGTTATTTTTAAGTAGTGTTATAAGTTTAAATCTTGATAGGCTAATGTACTAAAAATGAATTATACAAATTGCTTAATTTTCATATACTTTCTTACCTATAAAGTGGGTTATTAAGAATACTAACCTCTTTTTTTCTGTATAAATTAGGACAATCAGTGTAAAGCTCTTAGCACCGAGCTTAGCATTTTTTAATATTAGCTGTTGATACTATTATTACCTTGTAGTGCCTAAAACATGTAAGGGATTAAAAACAGCATAAGAGATTTATAATACTTTACATTTGCAGAGACCCTTTGGGCTTTAAATGCTTGATGCATGGGAAAACACGTTAAAAACCTCTAATGTTCTTTGCAAAGGTAAGAAATTAATATTTTCTTAGGCTTTCTGCAGCTCACATCAACGTCACAATGGTTCTGTAAGGTCTTCAGGGAAAATATTTGTCTTGATCTTGTAGATGAAGCATTGACATTCACAGGATTTGCCAGTGTGGCCCCTCGCCTTGACTCTGCCATCTTGGACAAGTCACTTAGCCTCTCTGTGCATCAGCTTCTTCAATTATAAAATAGAGGTATTGCCATTTACATTTGGGATGGTTATTGAGTGAGCTAATGCACAGTAATTATATATAACAAATATTGCCTATTGCCTATATATTATGTAATAATTATATAATGATTAATAATTATTTTTATTATAGTAATCTTAGAAAGTAAAGCATGAAACTAAGTGCTTAATGTGCATTAGCTCACTCAATATTAATATTTATTATATATAATTTATATTATACAATATGTATTATATTTTTGTTGTCTATTTTTCTACAACCACGTTCAGATTCTCAAGGGCGGGCATGAGTGAATAGATAATAGAGACAGGATTACCATCTAATTTTCATCATGCCAGACTGATTTTGAGCAGAAGATTGGGGCTTCTAGATCTCAGATTTTATTTATTTGCTTTTGCATTTATTGAACACCTTCCATAGCAAGACTCTGGATGAGGTAACAGTGACCTACAGAAAGATGAATACAACCAAAACTTTGCCCTCAATGAGATAACACAGCTCTAAAAAATAACTTAAAGGACATGTAGGGAGAAGATGTAAAAATGTTGTAGGAGCAGATGGGTTCACTTTATACCTGTAACAGGTAAGAAAGCACACTGGAATAGGTGGCCTTTGAATGAAGCTTTGAACAAAGAACAGAAATTAGTGTGGCATGAAATTGTGATTTCAACTGGGTGACAGACCGTATTTCATTCTTCCAATAATTATCAAAGAAATCGTTAATTTAATAATAAGGACAAATGAGCTATAGAGTCTATCCTGCTACTACATGTGTTTCCACAATGCTAATTAGTTCAAATGCAGTTGTAAACAGGGAATGAGGTCAGTTTAAACACGAAAGCAATGCTGGAGTCATATGTGCTTTTTCTTTCATAAGAGGAGCTAGAACAATGGGAGGGACTGTCCTTTTCAGCAGCAGGAAAAATCTTCAGTTCTATGCTCTGCATACAAGAGACCTCAATTTCATTTTATTTTGCCTCACTTCTTTTTCTTTTTCTATTTCTTTTTTTTCAATTCCATTTTAAAGAAAATGAAAAATAAATGCCTACATCCAATGTCCTCCCCTTTGATCTTGCTGAGCTCTTGTCTTGTAACAGGCTGCCCGTCCTTCTGTGCCCACCTTAGCAGCAGCCCTACTCTCTGTGGGTACTGATTCTGCCCACGAGCCAGCATCGGTCTCATTGAGCTGCCTTATTAAGTTGTTCAAATTCTCTTCCAAGGTACCAATTGTTGTGGTTGTTGTTTTATTAATTTGGTTATGAAGTTGAATAGATTTGAAGCACCCTTAACTATTTTTTTTCCCACAAGCACATTGCTTTTCATTTCTATTTTATAGAAGACAGAAGTTTTGTTCAGAACTCATATATCATGTTCCACCTAGTACCACCCTTAGGTCCTGGTAAGAGGAAACCTCTGGGCCCAAGGTTTTAGAGGCCTACCTCTGGCTCTCCACAAGGGGAGAGTTCTTGTGGCTAGAGGGATGTGTCTCCATGGAGTCATGCACTCTTCGTCTAGAAAAAGCTGTTGGTACCTCACCTAGAACTCCCTGCCCAGATGGCCCTTATTCTATTTACAGAGCCTGCATGAGCTCCTAACTGAATCTCTCTTGCCCGGGATAGACCATGCTGCCAGCAGAGCAGACCTAAACCTGCATAGTATTTGAAGGCAATTACTTGCAGGCAGTGCTGATGGGGTGGGGTGTGAAAGGGGACTTCGTGGGTGAGAGAAGGGTGAGTATACTGATTAGGGCTTGGGAGCTGGAGGATGGCCTTCCTCATGCTACCACTTTCTGCTTCAGAACACGAAGGACTTTGAGAATTCTAAAGTCAAATCTGATCTTCTGGGTCTTTACAAGAATATATTTGTCGATGTAAGAAGCAAGAATGCATTTGTTTTACATTTAGTGTGCTAGGTGAGATTTAAATATTTAGCTATATGATCTATGGGCCTTGATTTGTAATCTTACTCTGGACCCTGTCAGTGCTAGGGATGGGCCTTGTTAAAAGCAAAATTACTCTTGCTAGGAAATTGGGCACCAGAGACATGAACTTTCCATCTGGTTTGAATGAACCTCCAACCTGGCTAGTAAAATATAATGGATTTAAAGGAAATGGTAGTGTAAATTAGAATAGTTATTTCCAGTGATTTTCACAGCCCTGTTGAGGGCGTTTTATTATCATTCCTGTTATTACGCTGCTGATCAATATCCCTCACCTCCCATTCTGGTGAAAACAGGGCTGCCATTCCCTTACCAGAGGTTACCTGCAATACTCACTCTGGACCAATCACTATCCAGGACTTTCTTGACTGGGTGTAGCAGGATCACTCTTCCTTTCCCATGGACATTGAGTTATAAAGCAGTGACTCCAGCTCTGTGGGGTTGTGTGCACTCCCAGGTGAATGGCCTGAGAAAATAAGGCCAGCCAGAGAGAAACAAGAAAAGGAGTAAGAGGGAGATCCTAGTTGTCATCTAGTGCCCTCCAGCCTAGTACCTGGCTTTTGTGCTTTGTTCTTGTATTATCACATTGTTTAAATTAGTTTCAGATGAAGGTCTCACCAGCCAGAATCTTGACCAGCATGAATACCTATTGGCCATAGAATCTTAGATCATTGCATTGGAAGTAGAAACCTCTCAATGATTCTCACTCATTGATCATATTCAATAGTGGTTTGACACCACCAATCATTAGTGGGGAAGGGATTTTGCCTCCAGGAAAGGTTTGGCAACTCTGGGACATTTTTAGTTGTCACAACTAGGGAGGAGGACATGATTGGAAAGAGACTGAGGATGTTGCTACATGTCTTAAAATGCTCAGGAGAGGTCCATATGACAAAGAATTATCTGGCCCCAAATATTAGTAGTGCCAAGGCTGAGAAGCCCTATGTTAAGAAAATAAACTGGGAGAGAAATAAGGGAGCTATATTCTAATAACATTTCTGTCCTTAGCCACTGTGCAACCTTGAGCGACTTATTTCACTATTTTGGGCAGACTTCCTTGCCTACATTACTTGAGGAAGGTGAAATGAATGGTTTTTAGGGTTCCCGCATCCCCAGCACTTATTGTGACTTATTATCTTTTACAAAAATGTGGTTTGTTTCTCCTCCCTTGCCCCGTTTTCTATTAGTATAGTCTCCTGTATAAATTTTCATTCCCTACAGTGCTTATTGCATTCATCCTTTTCTTCAAACTCATTGCTGTACAAACCCAATCTGCAATCTGCAACCTACAGAGTTATCTCGAAGGACTCTACATAAAACAATATTCAAGAGCTTTAAACTCAGAGTGACATTTAAGGATAGGAACAGTCAGATAAAAAGCTAAATTTCCGTTATGCTCTAAAATGAATTCTCTGAATCTGCATTTCTAAAGTCTAGTGGAAATGGTTGCTTCAGTCATTATGCATGCCAAGGTAAATCTCCACAGCCAGGAGGATTTCATCGAAACCTTTTCTTGTTTCTGTAAGCTACAAAATATTTTCCCCTTCTTTGATGATGAACTTCCCCTTGAAATCTCTTTTTATTTTGTGACAAATATTCTTGGCAACATGCTTTACCTCCCAAGTCAACTAATGACAAGGGCGAGGTGATAGAGTCTTCTGCTGGGGAATGTGAATGGGGTGTGTGTACAAGGTTATATGGTTAATCACATCAGTGGAAAATCTTGAGCCAGCAAGATGGCTATTGGCACTCAATTACATTTGAAAAAAAGACATAATCATTCTAGGATTAAAATGCATTATAAAATAGATATTAAAGTGAGAACAGTACAGGAGGGATCATGAAATCCAGGGATGGAAATGAGTGGAGAAGTATTTATCTCTGGAATACCTTCAGCGTGCTTTGTTCTCTGCCAGTAATGGGGGAGGATTGAAAAACTAGAACACAGCTCTTACTCTTGAGCTTCTAATTTACTTGAGAACACAAACCATATATGGAGCAATTAGAACAAAAATAATGCAGTGGGTGTTGTGGAGGAGTTTATGAATTTGGTGAGGGAGTTGTACATTATGAAAAGGAACAGGCAGGATGGGGGGGGGATGTTGTTTAGAACTGAAAGAATAGAATTTTATCAAAAATTTAACCAATATTTCCTGTTATGAAAATGCTGTATTCATTCACTGCAGATTTTTAGTTAGTTTATTCAATAAATACAGGCTGCCTTCTATATCATAGGCAATATTCCTATTATGTCGTGAACAAAATTCACACTTAATGAAGGAGACTGACAAATGAAATAACATAAATAATTTACAGATGACATAAGTTCTGTTGAAAACATAAGTAGGGAAAGGAACAAGGAATTTCTGGTAAGATGATATTTAAGCAAACCCCTAAGTAGTGTGGGAGTTAGTCATGTGGATATCTTAGGGAACAGCATCCCTAAGATAGAAGAAAAGCCAGTGCAGAGGCCCCATGGCATGGGTTTGACTGGCATATTTGAACAGTAGCAAAGAGACCAGCAAGGTTGGAGCTTATGGATGGAGGGAAGGGAAAGTAGCAGACACAAGATCAGAGACGTACAAGAGGAGTCAGATCATGCAGGACATGGAAAGTGTTGTCAAGAGTTTTGACTTCTTCCGTGGTTGAGCTCCTTTGTGTTTGGAAGCTGTTGAGAGGTTTTTAAGGAGAGAGATATCATAATCTGACTTATGTCTTAAAGGATCACTCTAGCTGCTGTGTTAAAATAGGCTGTAGAGGAACAGGGAGGCTGTAGAAGCCATTTATGAGGCTATAAGGCTCATACTCTATGTGAGAGATGATGGTAGCAGTAGAGTTGATGAAAGAGTGGTCATGTTATGGAGATATTTTTGAAGGCAAAGGCAACAGAATTTATTGATAGATTGGGCATGAGATGTAAAAGAAAGATTAATCAAGGAAAACACCAAGATTTTTGGCATGTAAATTTTGGAAAGCCAAAGCATGAGAACAATGCTATATTTCTCCAAATGCACACTATAAATATCTGTACTTCTTCAATTATTCAAATACCAGAGGTCATATATTAATTGTTTTCTGGTATACAGTATGGGGCCAAGCATAAACCACTTCATTCATATTTGCTCACTGATATTAACATCTTATTGGGACCCACCCAGAGTTGGTTGGAATCTGGTTAGTTTTGGTTTGCTTCATTTCATTTTTATGAGAATTCAGCCTTTTATGAGCACTTAGAAGTTGAGGTAGGTCTGTCCACCCACCTTCTTGTTTTAGATGAACTTTTTATTTTTAGATAACCTTAGATTTACATATAGTTTTAAGAAACAATAGAGAGAGATCTTGTATATCCTTTGCTCTGTTTCTCCAAATAGTAAACTCTTGCAAAACTGTCCAGTATCACAACCGAGATATTAACTTCGATGCAGTCAAGCTACTGCATCCAGCACAATGAAGATCCCTAGTTTTGGTGCCCTTTTAAAACTACACCTATTTCCCTTCTCCTGCTTTCTATCCTCAACCTTGGCATTCATAGTCTCTCTACTGTATGCTGTTTATACCACACTTAGAATACTACAATCACTGTAAGAAAAACCCCATGACATTGGAATGTGCTTAGAGAAGACCTAAATAGAATGGGAAGACCCACAGAAGCATGATATATGAGAAAAAAAATGACTGAGAATATTTATCATAAAGAAAATCAAATGCAAACCCTCTCTTTTATAAATTTTGAGGGGTTACCCCATGTTTTGGGGGGTTTTAGAATTTTTCTGTTGGACCAAAGGATACAGCTTCTTTAAAAGAGATTCCATTTTCAATTTTAGGAAGAATTTTTCAAATTGAGGAACACTACTACTGATTACCTCAAAAGGTGGCCAGTTCTCTCTTGGCTCAAGTAAATAGAAGGAAAACAATCACTAGCTAATAATTCAAGATTTTTCTAGGGGTTTGAAGTGTATAATTTCCTTTCAACACTGACATTATGTCAAGTTTTTATTTTTTTTCTTAGAGGCTACATTTAATTTCGTTTTTTTTTCACTCATTTTTTTTCTAATTAAAAAATATTTTACAGTGTTATTATAGACTAAGACTCAATTGTAAGAAATAATACAGGAAGATTTCATGCACGTGCCATGCACCAATTGTAACAGTTTGCAAAATTATAGTATGGTATGATGACTAAGATTTTGGCACTGATACAATTCTGTAGCATTGTTCAGATTTCCCATTTTATTTATGTTCATTTGTGTGTTCTATGCAATTTTGTCCTGGGTTTAGGTTCTTGTATTCACCATCACAGTCACCATACTGAAGGTCTCAACACCACAAGGTTCTCTTAGGTTACTCTCTTCTAGTCATTTCTGCTCCCTCTTGTTATCCTACCACTCCACTCTCCCCACCGCTACCTCCTACCCCTATTGCTGCTCCCAACCCTAGACACCACTAATCTGTCCTCCATTTAAAAATCTGTCATTTTAAGAATGTTACAAAAATGGAACAACCTGTATGTATCCTTGTTTTACTCAACATAATTCCCTGAGAGTCAGTTGGATTGTTGCTTATATCAGTGGTTTGTCTCTTTTATTGCTGAGTCGTATTCCATGGCATGGATGTGCCACAGTTTGTTTAACCATTCACCTGCTGAGGGCCATCTGGGCTGATTCCAGTACTTAGCTATTACAGATAAAACTACTGTGAATGTTCATGTACAGGTTTTTGTGGGTAAATACAAATTCTCATTTCCCTGGGAAAATTCCACAGGAGTATGGCTGCCTGGATGTATGGTAGTTGCATGGATAGCTTTTTAAAGAAACTGCCGAGCTCTTTTCCAGAGTGGCTGTACCATTTTACATTCCTGGTTTCTCTCTCTTTTTTTTCTTTTAAATTGTGGTTTACCTTTTGTTTATGGAATTCTAATTGGGCTAAATGAATCACAATGTGGGAAGGATTTTAGAAACCTTGCTGGGACATAAAAAATGTAAAGTATGTTCTGTGCTAATTTGGAGAAAAGAAAATCCTGTTTAACTAAACCCCTCATATAATAAGGTCATAAAAGAGGCTACATAATAACACAGAGTATAGTTCTTTTGGATTTTCAGAAGGCTTTGTTAAAATTCCACGTGACCCAGCTCTGCTTAAAACCAAAGCCATGAGGATTAAGGGGGAAATATAAAGAATCAGAGGTCTAATTGACTATGAGTTGAACAGCCCACTTTATGCCTGGATTCTTGTGTACTTATGGCTGCTTATAGCATACTCCACCTAGAGTTACTGAATGCTCTCCTTGAGGTTGTTAGCTTTCCTGGACCTGCCTTGATGTCCTAGGACAGCTAGTGTGAACAGAATGAGATGGGTTGCAAAGGGAGGTGAGGATATTGAGAAAGAAAGTATCACACTTCATTCATCACATCCTATCAGAGGGACTTTGGGGAATAAAAATAGATTTTAATCATTGTTTTCATCCTGGAAACAGTGAGCATTTATTATTAATTATAATACTTACAATTACAGCCACTATTGTTGAGTGTCTACTATGTGCCAGAAGCTGTGCTAGATAAATTATATACATTATGTGCAAAGTTAAACCTGCAAAGGAGTTATTTTATTTCTAATTTATAAATGAGGGAGCTTAGGTCATCATCGGGAGTTAATCACATGCATTTATTAGACTACTCCATGAAACTGATCCAAGAAATATTAATAATTTCCACATTGCCATTACTCTAAGGACCCTCAACTGCCATTTTCACTTACTCTTAATGACCTTTCTATCTATGGTGACTCATTACTGACTGTAGGGGGCAGGAGAAGAGTTGGGGAATAGGTGGTAGAGGTACAGTGGCTAGGTACACAGATAATAATCGTAGTTATAATAATAATATTCTTATTATGCTATCATTTATTGAAGTTCTGCTATATGTCCTTTTTGTTATAGTATTAACATTTTGCAAGTGCAACCATGAAATCATTTAACATTTACTCTTAATTTACGTAAAATAATGGCATTGGCTAGAGAGTGCCAATGGTGCTTAATAAACTTTTTTTTTTTTTTAAACCTGGCTTTCTGTTATCCTTCTTTTATAATAGGAAACAATGTAATTTTGTGAGGTTTCTGTGGAAATAACCGTAGCTTGCACTTATAGCTTGACAATGGCCTTCTATGGAACAACAAAGGCACTCAATAATTATACCTCAAATGAAAAAATAAAACGCAGAGTCACATGGCAGGGGCAATAAGAATGAGACTTAAAATGGGGAAAAATGAAGATAAAATTCTTGAGTTGAATTTATTGGGCACACATGAAATATGGGATGGCAAATGGTGCTCCACTGTTTTATTACCACTTCTTGGGGAAGGCCTGTGTAATTCATTTGATGCTTCCCTTCCTGTGACTTATGCTGTCATTCTGGAACCATGGTAATGGAGGTTTACAGCACTTTGAATCGACATATATTCTTTCTCCACTATTTGTAATTCTTTCTACCTTTGCTGCTTTTCCAGGGGAGAGGGTTAATCCCCAAAAGGCACCACATAGGGAGATGTTATAAGCGACATCATTCCAGATAAACAATGTTAGAAATACAGTCAACCCAATGTGCATTGCACAGTGAATTTGTGCGTGCCATTTAGCCGCTGGCCTCCAGGAAAGTATGGTATGCCCGGGACTGGAACTGCATAGACCCAAGCTTTGCAAAATGAACTGTATTTGTTTTCATCAGAGTACCCTCCTTCTACTCTCTTCTAATCAGAAAAACATTTAGTGAGTACTCACTTTGTGGTCAGATACATGTAACCTCTTTGTCTTCATGATACATTTAATTCCTCCCAGATCCTATTAAGGAACAACTATTATTGTCTCCAGTTTTCATTTGGGGAAAACTGTGTCTTAAGAAACATAAAGAGTTTAAGATTGCATAGCTAGTAAGTGTCGAGGCCTCATTTACACCAAAGACTGTCTGATACCAGCAATTGTACCCTTGTAACCATATAACATGGTCTCCTACATGAAACTGTGCTCAACACCTTCTTACTTACCTGGCAGATTTAATAGTCATTCCTAGTAGCCAGCCACCTAGGGAGTAGTGTTGATCCTATAGAGAAAACGTGGGTAATGTAGTTTATAACTTGAACAGGATCTCTACATGTCAGAGCGAGTGCCAGGGAAATAAGACACTGGTTTATTTCTCTGCTTTTTTTCCAGTCTTTTATTCTGGTCTTAAAACAGCTTGGTTGTAACTAATAAATGTTATTGGGTGAATAAATGTTCATCCAATATACCATTTTTGACATAAATAATGTAATGTTCCAACAATGCAGGAAGTGCCTTAAATAAAACATGTGAATGCTGGGTCTTTCTTGTAATAATTTGAAAACTATCAATAATGTTGTCAGTTTAAAAACAGAACATGCTATCTGGCCTTTTTATCTCCTGGCTATGTTAGAAAAGGAAAAATGTCCCCCTTCGTCATATGAAAAAGTGTACTTCCCACTACCATTGTCTCAAGAGTTGCTTTAGGAGCACTATATTTGATTTAATTAATTTATTTTTGCCCTATATTTAATTTTAGAAATGAGCATACGAATATCTGTGTCATGTTTCTAAAATCTTAAGGAAGGTGATACGATTTAGCCAGTAAGAACACTGGCTGTAGAATCAGTAAGATTACTTGAATTTTAATCTCAGCTGACAGACATGGGACCACACACTTCTCTCCCTCCTATGAACCCCTGTTTTCTCATCTGTAAAGTGGAGATAATTCCACTTACCTCAGAAAGTTGCTATGAGGATTACATAATACATGGGTATTGATTTATTAAACAACTTATATTTCACGGAGGTACAAGCAGGAAAGAGCTTTATTCTTTTTTCCCCCCAACTACAGTTTTTAATTCCTTGCTACTTAAAGGCTACTGAGTTGGAGCCCATGACCTTAAGTAACAGTTAGCGATAAGAATAATTTCACCTTGGTAATTATCTGAGTTCGAGTTTCCCTCACGAAATGACCTTGACACAAGAATTTCGGTGCTGTTAGTCTATCTGGAAAGTGGCTCCAGGTAGTACAAGTGAAAAAATTGGGAAAGAGAGAAGAAAGAAGAGAAAAGAAAAGAAAAAAAGAAAAGGAAAAAAAAAACGTATATTATGAGCAGGTGGCTCTAATGAGTAACTGGAGTTCAAAGTCTCTGAAATACCTCCTGGAACATACTGAGAACATTCTCTTTGGAGGAAGAGGAGAGTGTAGTGGATACTGCTGCCTCCCTACCTGGATCCCTTTACTGGGGCAGTGAACACACCCTCTGGTTACTTTGAGCACTGAATGGCCCAGAGCTGCTGCCAAAACCTCATCTCGGTTTCTCCTGAGAAATGTCCTTGGTTAAGCCTGCCTTCTCATTCCATTTGCCAATAGTCATTGACTAATTGATGTAGGGATAAAAGAAGGGTAGCCCTCTGCCTCATGAGAGAACAATTCTGCTGGGTAGTTTATGCTACAGAGCTCACCTCCATTGATGGTTTACGCCACGGTTAGACTTACCTGTCTTGCCTAGCTTGACTCTTTTCCTGTCCCTATTCTCGATTGTTTCCTCCTTTATAGGTTTCTCTTGGGACCTCTCCATCCCTGTATTTGAATCTTTGTCTCAATATTTGCTTTTAGGGAACTGACTTTAAGACAGGGACATTCAGGGCAATTAGTGAAAATGCTCAGTTCCCATTGGTGGAAGATTTGGTGATACTGATGAGCTGCGGCCTCTGTGACCCACATACAGCCTTTTTTTTGATGGCTTTCCCTGTTCCACTCATGGAGCAATCTTTGGTGTGGCCCCATCAGGATGGTTTGAGCCAGGTCACCAAGTTATTTGGTGCGTGGAAACCTTGCCATGCTAAATGAGCAGGCTATTCCCACTGCTACTCTTCCCTCTCCATATTGTGTGGTTGGGTCCAGCCAGCCTCCTCTCCCATCTTCAGAAAACTTCAAATAGGAATTGAATATCAGCTTCTTGTTTCACATATGCTACCAAATTTAGGGGTCATATGTGAAACCCCTTTAAAAATCTTGTCAGTGAGCCCTATACTGGGAGGTAGAGGCAGGAAAAGATAGGGTGGTAGGGGAGTGAGTGTCAGAGAACCAGTTCAGCTACCTTTTTTTTGAATAAGGGGTTACCTACTGCCTCTTGGGACTTTGACACTTTATTGATTTCAGGAAGCCGCAGAATGCATTCTGTGTAATATTCTTTTATATATTTAAATTAATACTTAAATGCTAAATGGTAGCAGTTATTTTAATTATAAAATCAGTTTTTTTAGCATCTTTGAAAAGCCATCACATCTTAGCATTTATTTTAATGATGTGACTTAGAATGTTTGATAAAAAGACCGCAAATCTAAGAATCAGGAGACATGGGTCATTCTCCTCTCAGCCTTGTCACCTTTCCCAAATCATTTCACTTTCCAAGATTTTTTTTAAGATTCTATTTTATTTATTTTATTTTATTTTATTTATTTATTCATGACAGATACAGAGAAGGAGAGAGGAGGGAGAGAGAGAGAGAGAGGCAGAGACACAGCCAGAGGGAGAAGCAGGATCCATGCAGGGAGTCTGACATGGGACTCAATCAATCCTGGGTCTCAAGGATCAGGTCCCGGGCTGAAAGGCTGCCCCAAGATTTTATTTTTTTATCATGAGACACACAGAGAGACAGAGACATAGGCAGAGGGAGAAATAGGCTCCCTCTGGGGAGCCTGATGTGGGACTCCATCCCAGGACCCTGGGATCACAACCTGAGAGCCACACAGGTGCCCCACTTTCCAAGATTTTGATTTCACAGTCACCACATTAACCGATTAGGATAATAAAAGATGATTTCCAGGGTTGTCATAAGTCTGAAATGAGGAAATGAGGAGAAACATGCAAAAACATATGTGAGACTGTGAAATAATGAAATATAAGGTAATAATTAATAAAACAACCCACTTTTAAGGGAACCCACCAAAAAGGCAGTTCTGTCTTCCTTTTATATACACCACTCTGACAAGCTGCTGTGGCTGAGACCTGACTCATTTTTGGCAAACAGATGCCATGCTAAATGATGACAAAGTGATAAACATATGTAAATATTTCATATGGAATTGAAGTCAATATGGACAAATGCAAAAGATGTAGCTCCAAGACTGGCAAAGCTGGGCTATGCATAGTTACAGCAGAAAAAGACATGGTTGTCAGAGTGGACCATAACCCAAAATAAGCCTTAGTGTTGTTATTTAAAAGCTTACCAGAATTATTAATAGTCATGGACCATAAATAATTTTGCCATTTGTCTCAGACTCCATGATATAGCTTACTTCAGCCAGTGTATAGTATAGAGGAAAACAGGCTGGTTTCTAATTTCTTCTCCTGGTGACATTGGACTTACCATCCACCTCTTCATGTTCTCTGTTAGTCAAATTGACATGTTTGTATATCTGTTATATATATATATACAGATGGTTACAAATGATGTGAAATTCTGTATGTGAAGGTGTTTTGAGAAGCACAGTTATGCTGTAGTAGTGTACGGTAATAGTTAACAAGTGATTTAAAAAGATGGAAAATCCTAGAAAAACTGAGAAAACAACATGGAAAAGAGAAAATCAGAAGGTATCTTAATTTATGACATCACCATGCACTGTGAAGAAGAACAAATGTCTTTAAATTTCAGAGAGAGACAGACAGGAAGGCAGGGAGGGAGAGAGGGAGAGAAAGTTTGAATGGGCTCAATGAGACAAAAACAAAAAAAAAAGAGTCCCAGTGTTGGACTAGATGAGCACAGGGAGACTGTGCACAGTGCAGTTTTGAAAGCATGTTGGGTGTGGTATGGGCACTTACTTGTCTTGTATAAAGATGTCACTTTTATGACATCTCACAAGTATTACCCTTCTAAATAGCCCATGGGCAACACATGAAATCAGCCACTTAAACAAAAATCAGCAACAAGTCACACCATTCCCGAAAAATGAAAAATCTCTTTATTATGAAAAATTTCAAACATAGACAAACAGAATGGAATATTGAACCTTTAATACAGCCATCGCCCAGCTTAAATATTATCACCATTCTAAAAGGACAATTCCTTAAAGAAATATATTCCTTTTAATCTTAAGAATTTTACTTGGCAATGATTTAAAATAAGAACAGTACAGATAGACTAATATAGAACAGTATAACATAAATAGAGTATTTTTAAATAAGAATAATATAAAGAATACCCAGAGACCCTTATCCAGGTTCACCTGTTCATATTTTATTTCTTTTCTTCTATCATTGGCACACGTGCTCTCTCTTGCTCCTTCTCTTTAAAAAAAAAAAAAAAAAAAAACCTATTTATTTTTATTTATTTATTTATTTATTTATTTATTTGGGAGAGAACACGAGAGGGGCAGGGAAAGAGGAAGAGGGAGAGGGACTAGCAGACTGAGCATGGAGCCTGATGTGGGGGAATGAGGGCTCCCCCACAACCCTGAGATCATGACCTCAGCAGAAATCAAGAGTCAGACACTTAACCAACTGAACCAGGTGCCTCTCTTTCTTCCTTTTTCTTTAACATTTTCTTTTTCTTTTTCTCAATAATTTTAGCATAATTTATACTTGTCATGGACATTTACCTAAAAAATATTTCACCATGTATTTCCTGAAAATAGAAATATCCTCTTACATAACTTTACACAACCTCTTATATAAGTTATCAATTTCATAAATTTATATTGATATAATTTTATTATATTCCAAGCATATTAGATTACCTTATATATCACATTTTTCCTTTTTCACACAGGACTCAGTCTAGAGTCAAGTATTGCATTTCATTCTCATGTCTCTTCACCTCCTTTATTTTTATGTTTTTTAAAAATATTTCATTTATTTATTTGAAAGAAAAAGAGTGTGAGCATGAGTTGGGGGAAGGGGCAGAGGAAACAGCAGACTCCCCTCAGAGCAGGGATCCTGATGGGGGCCTGGATCCCAGCACCCTGAGGTCATGACCTGAGCCGAAGTCAGCTATTCAACCAACTGAGCCACCCAGATGCCTTCTTTGCCTTCTTTAATATGGAACATTTCCACAGCCTTTCTTTGTTCTTTTATAATGTTCATAGTATAAGAAAAATCTATAGTCCTGTGATTTTCAATATACCGGACTTTCACCTCCTGGGTTCAAGTTATTACTACATATTTTATTCTTTTTCATTTAAACTATAAATGGAATTTTTAAAATTTTTTGATAATTATTATAATGTATATAAATACAACAGATCTTTATGTGTTGATTTTCTATGCTGCATCTTTACTAAATTCACTTATTAGTCTTAACTTTTTTGGTGGAATCTTTAGGGTTTTCTATATATATATACTGACAGTTTTACTTCTTCCTTCCTTCCCATATGGATGGTTTTTATTTATTTTACTTACCTAATTGTTCTGCCCAAGACTTCTGATACTATGTTGAATAGAAATGGTGAAAGTGAGGCATCCTTGCCTTGTTCTTCATCTTAGAAGAAAGGCTTTCAAATTTTCACCACTGAGTGTGCTGTTACCTGCAGGCTTGTCATGTATGGCCTTTATTATGCTGAGATACATTCCCTCTATATCCACTTTGTTGAATTTTTGTCATGAATAAATGATCAAATGTTTTTCCTATACCTATTGAGATTATCATACGATTTTTATTCTTCATCTTGTTAATGTGGCATATCACACTGACTGATTTACAAGTGTAGAACCATCCTTGCATCCCTGCAATGAATCCTACTTAAGACCTTGATGAAAGAGATTGAAGATGATATAAATAAATGGAAAGATATTACATGCTCATGTGTTGGAAGATTCAGTATTATTAAAATGTCCATACTAGCCAAAGCAATTTACAGATTCACTGCAATTCCTATAAAAATTCCAATGACATTTTTCAAAGAAATAGAACAGGTAATCCTAAAATTTGCATGGAACCACACACATACATGCAAAACTCAAATAGTTAAAGTAACATTGAGAAAGAAGAATGAAGAAAGAGGCACCAGGCTTCCTGACTCAAACCATACCACAAACTTATGGTAATTTAAACAGAATGGTATTGACACAAAAAGACGCATGGATTAAGGGAACAAAATAGCCAGAAATAAAACCATGTATATATGATCAATTAATTTACAACAAAGGAGTCAAGAATATACAATGGGGAAAGCACAGTCTCTTCAAGAAATGGTGCTGGTAAAACTGTACAGCCACATGCCAAAGAATGAATCTCTTCTCATGCTATACATAAAAATTAACTCAATAGGAGTTAAAGATTTGAATGTAAGAGCTGAAAACTTAAAACTCCTAGAAGAAAACACAGGCACTAACCCTCTTGACATAGGTCATAGCAATGAGTTTTGGAATTTGACACCAAAAGGAAAAGCAACAAGAGCAAAAATAAACAAATGGGATAATCTCATATTAAAAAGCTTCATCACAACAGAGGAAACCATCAACAAAATAAAAAGACAAGCTACTGAATGAGATAAAGTATTTGCAAGAGGTATATCTGCTAAGACATTAATATGCAAAACATATAATAAAGAATTATACAACTCAATAGCAAAAACAAAAACAAAAACCCAAAAACAATTTGAGTAACATGCATAGAAGATCTGAATAGACATTTTCCCAAAGGAGACATACAGATGGCCAACAGGTACATGAAAAGATGCTTAACATCATAATCATGAGGAAAATGCAAATCAAAACCACAATGAGATAACAGCTCACATCTGTTAGAATGGCTATTATAAAAAAAACCAAGACATAACAAGTGTTGTAAGTATGTGGAGAAAAGGGAACCTTGTGAACTGTTGGTGAGAATGTAAATTGGTGCGGTGACTATGGAAAACAGTATGGAGGTTCCTCAAAAAATTAAAAACAAACCTATCAGAGGATCCAGCAATTTCACTTCTGATTATTTACCTAAAGAAAACTGAAAACATTAACTCAAAAAAGATATACACACCTCCATATTCACTGCATCATTATTTATAGTAGCTAAGATATGGAAAATACTAAATATCCACTGGTGGATAAATGGATAAATTGTGGTATACACACACACACACACACACACACACACACACACACACACACAGAGTATTATTTAGCCTCCCAAAAGAAAGAAGTCTTGTCACTTGCTTCAACATGGATGGGACTTTAGGGTCCCGTGATGGTAAGTGAAATAAGTCAGACAGAAATACAAATACTGTATGATCTCTCTTACATGTGGAATTTAGAAAGGAAAAGAAAAAACAAGCTCATAGATGCACAGAACAGATTGGTGGTTGTCAGAGCTGGGGTGGTGGTGGTGGATAGGTATGGGTGAAGGGGGCTCAAAAGGCAAAAAGAAACAAACAAGTAAACAACCTCCTCATCGCCTCATAAACTACAGTCCTCTTCTCTAACATGTGTGTGTTTTAAAGATTTTATTTATTTATTCATGAAAGACAGAGAGAGAGAGAGGCAGAGGGAGAAGCAGGCTCCATGCACGGAGCCTGATTGGGACTCGATCCAGGGACTCCAGGATCACACCCTGGGCTGAAGGCGGCGCTAAACCACTGAGCCACCCAGGGATCCCATTAATAGAATGCTCCTCATTTGGACTTTGTCTAAGTTTTCCTTATCATTAGATTTAAGCTATACATTCTTGTCCAGAGCACTGCATAGGTGGTGTCTCAGGTATCACAGTGGGAGGCAGGACACTCATCTGCCTGTGTTTGGGAGTGTTAATTTTTATCACTTTGTCAAGGTGCTGTCTGATTTCTCCACTATACAACCGATATTTTTACCCTTGCAGCATGCAAACAATCTGTGGGAGATACTTCAAGAGCATGTATATATTCTTCTCCTCACCACATTATCCCTTTAGATTTTAGTATACATTCATAAATCCAATTTGTAAATGAGTGCAAAAATTCTGGTTTTTCTAACCCAGTGCTGCTTCCAGATTTATTAGCAGCACATGGCATTATGCTATCAGCAAGAACCTTCTCTTTCCATTCATTCATTCATTCCTATCTGCTATCAATATGGAATAGTAAATTCCTTCTTTTTTCCAAAGTGGTTTTTAATTGATTACTATATTTAATTATTTTGGTGCTGAAATTGTCTCATATTTGGCTAGTGGGGGCATTAAGCTAGCTTCAATGTTCTTAGAAATTTTGCCATCAATTCTTTGAGTACTTACTTTCTCACATAATAAGATGTGCCAGGCTCATCCAAGCCCTGGTATCAGTCATTGCTTTAAGAATTCCTGGTTCCTTTCAGTGGGGAGTTATTTAGCTACCTGGCTCCAAGCACTAGGCGTGCTCATTGCTTCTGGAGTGTGGCATTTGGCCTTCTCAATGTACAGAGCTAGGAATTATACGCATGTAACCACACGTTTATATACCAGTGCTCATATATGTACATATGTATGTGTGTATATATATGTAAACATGTACACATATACATGCATATACACATATACACATTCATATACATATCTTTGAAATCATGAATTTCCATCAATATCGCCAATTTCCAAACCACAGGGTTCTTTCTGTCTTTCCCCATTTCATGTATTTTTTTAAAAAAAGATTTTACTTATTTATTTTAGGGAGAGATAGAGAGTGCAAATGGTGGGGAGGGACAGAGGGAGAGGGAGAGAGAGAATCTCAAGCAGGCTCCACACTGACATGGGGTTTGATCTGATGACCCTGAGATCATGGAATAAGCTGAAACCAAGAGTCAGAGCCACCCAGGTGCCCCTCATTTCATGTCTTTATGTACCTTCCTCACTGGAACACCTGGCTCCCAAATTTATTCATTTGCTCAATCTTACGATATGTCTAAAAGAGTTTCATAATTGCTTGGCCCCTACCATTACAAAGAACAACATTTATTAAAAACTGCTCAAGATTTGTTTGCAATTCTTGCCCTCAGCCCACTCCACCCTACCCTATTCTGACACACACTGAAAGTATATAGTTACTTGGATTAGCTCTTCCTTCCTTCCATCCTTCCTTCCATCCTTCCTTCCTTCCTTCCTTCCTTCCTTCCTTCCTTCCTTCCTTCCTTCCTTCCTTCTTTCCTTCTTCACTTCTTCTCTTCCTTTCTCTCTTTCCATGTTATTTTTTTTTAAATTTTAATTCAGTTTGCCAACATGTCATATAACACCTAGTGCTCATCTCATCCTGTGCCCTCCTTAATAATTGTAACCCTCTATGTCACTTAAGAGTAGTTATGACATTCATTTCAAATAAAATTGAATTTATGTGGTTAGGTTTGCTTTAAGTTTTAGTCTTCTTCCATCTTCTTTCTCTTCTTTTCTTTTCTTTCCTCCTTCCTTTCTTCCTGCTTTCCTTCCTTCCTTCCTTCTTTCCTCTCTTTTTTTTTTGTAAAAAATTAAAAGCTTCAGATAGTCTATATACAAAAAGGAATATTCAGAGGTATTACTTCTTTCCATATCTCTTCCACTCCTTTTCAAGCCCAACATAATAATGCATATGAACAAAAATATGCACACTTAACATATTGATATGGTATCAAATACAGGAACCAGAAGAGATTGAATGGAGTTAAGTGTGAATCAATCAATTGACCAAGATGGGGCCTTGTATTATGACTTGGTGATGGTGATGTACATGACCTGAGGGACCTGTCTGACTGCAGTCAAGTGCTTAAAGTTAAAATTTTTTTTCCAAAGCCCCAAAGACATAGAGCAGCAGCATTGCCCAATGTATGTTCTGCAGAACACTAGACTCATGAGACATCCACTAGGGAAAAAAAAGCTCCTGGTCAATTTAAAAATGGGTAACATTACACATTCTGTTCTCTTGGAATTCTTTCACTCAAGAAACTATATTTCTATGAGTTTGACTTTTTTTTGTTTGGTGCACAGGAACAGAGTAGAAAAGTGGTTGCTGGGATCTGAGGGATGGGGGAACAGGGAGAGCTTGATAAGAGTGAACATTTTCAGATGAATAAGGTCTGAAGAGCTAATGCAAAACATACTGACTATAGTTGGTTATGCTGTACTGTATAATTGAAATTTGCTAAGAAAATAGAAATGTAATATTCTCACACACATACAATAAATATGTCAGGTGATGGATGTGTTAATGAACACATAGGTCAATGACCTATTATTATAGGTCATTAATAATTAATTATAATTATATAATTATATTATGTAATTATAATTATATAATTAATTATATCATTAATGTTTATTAAAATAAGCATACATGGAGGATTCTTTTGTGATGTATGTATATATCAAATCATCATTCAGTACACTCATTTATCTTTCAGAAGTAGTCTTCAGGGGAGCAAATTTTGGGAAATGTGGGTCTATTCTCATTTATCTTATAAGCATTTACTGAGCACTACCTTTGTTCTGGGTGCTGTTTTTGATGCTGTGGATAGACAGCCAACAAAACAAATGAAGTACCCATCCTTGTAGAATGTATATTTCAGATGAGGCAGACAGAAATACCACATCTGGCAGTGACATCTAGTATCCACTAATGTATCCACTCAGTAAGGAGAAAAAAAGCCTGCCAATTTCCTTTCTTCCTTTGGGAAGCCTTCAAAATGACTTCAAAATCCTGACCCCAAAGGGAAAAAAAAGTGGAGGAATAAATGCCTCAACCAACCCAGATGCTAAGCATCAGGTCAAGAGGGAACATAGCAAGGGACTTTATCCTATGACTTCATCTGCATACATCTGAGCACAAGCCAAAAATTAAGGCTATAAAATTTTAAAAAAATCGAGGGAAAAATTCTTGAGTTTTTAATCATATTCCCATGTTGATAAAATATTTATGAGCTCTCCTTCAATTAATTAGAATAAACTATGTAACACTGCAGGAAACAAATTGAAAATTTAATAAAGTAAGTTCACTTCCAATTTCTTTTGAAGAAAGAAGCTAATTATATTTAGTTCTGTAATTATAACTTTAATTAAAATATAATGCAAAATATTCCATAAAGTGGAAACTGTGCTGAGTAATAAAATGGGGCCTTTAAGACAATTTGCTCTTTAGATGAAAATTTATAATCTAAAATGAAGCCTTTAGTGTACTATTTTCCAAAAATTTCATCCTTTCAGTATAAATGTAATTTAACAACCTTCCTATAAAGATTAATCAATGTTTATTTACTGTTTTAAATCTGTTGCCTTCTGTTTATTAGGTGCCAAAAATCTTCTTTTCCTTTGTTTTAGCCGTTTTCCTTTGTAAGGAGACACTGCTATTTCCCCCCCTAATGCACATCCCTTTTGAGTTCAGACAAGGCTTGAAACTTTCAATGACTTGAAACTTAGAAGTGCAGATGCTCTTAGAAGTGCGCTCACATATCAGTCCCCTTCACCTGGCTGGCACGGCGATGATTTGATTGCTCCAGGCAAAAATCCAGGTAAAAGGAAATTTAGATCTTCTGAAATGAAATTAGGAAAGTGATGAAATAACTTTCTAGTGATGTTTTTAATAATTATTTGCTCTCAAACACCTCTCCGAGGAATACAGTTGACTAATAGTGTGCCCAGACATCAGACTTAAATTGCAAAGTCTCCTGGAATTCAGGGCCATTTGCCATGATGTTTCATATCCATTTCTAAAGGCCTGTTTGACTGCTCCTTAATTTGAAAGCTACTCTGCTTTTACCCAAATCACAGAGGTTTATGGAAAGGAAATGCCAAGCTTGAGAAACTCATACCTTTTCAATTCAACATCTCTTTATACTTTAGCATTCAAAGAAGGATTCACTTGGTTTCATCTGCATCGATTTAAAACGACTAAAAAATATTTATTAAGTGCATACTGTATAAAATTGTTACACTTTCTGTGCAAAAATATCTCCCTGAGGAGTTGTTAAAAGTCAGATTGCTAAAAAAAAAAAAAAAAAAAAAGTCAGATTGCTGTGCTACACCGCCTCCCACCCTCATGATCCGAGTAACTCCCAGTGACTTTCATTCAGTTACTTTGAGAAACATTGGGTGTTTACTGGCTTCTAGAGTTGAGTAATACATCCTTAACTCAGAGAACTTAGCACTGTAGTGGCTGGTGTTGAGTGAATGAGGGAGCACCAGCAATCAGTAGTTCTCTCTGCTTTCTGTTGGGGCAGAGCTTGCTTTGCTCTGCGGGAGGAATGTAGAGAGCTGAATAAGTAGAGACTGAATAGGGAGAGAGGATCGTAGGCAGTTTGCATGTGGAAAATAAAAGACCTGTTGCCTATTATTGGGGCCACGGGAACTTGCAGGTGGCTCCCTTCATTACCAGATATTCAAGCAAAGATGTTGACTGGGGGCTGCTGTCATGCAGGGCAATGATGCCTTCCGAGTTGTTCTCTCTTGCTGCTCTGTATTAGAGCTTTAAGTACCCATCCAACAGCACTCAAGAACATTCCAGAACACTCTCTTGATCTTTCCAGAAAGGACTGGGGGCTTTGGGCAGGGACTTTATGTCTTTCATCTTGATCTCTTTCACCGTGTCTCGCTTAGGTTCTGCACATACTGCTTGCTCTCATTTTTACTGCCTGTTTAATAGTAATCAATAA
Source organism: Canis lupus dingo (assembly GCF_003254725.2). Lineage (NCBI taxonomy): Eukaryota > Metazoa > Chordata > Mammalia > Carnivora > Canidae > Canis > Canis lupus. The sequence continues at coordinate 23,997,743 of NC_064262.1, read as the reverse complement.
AACTATTTTGAAATACTATTTGGAAAAGTTTGACTCGTTCTCATAAGTCACACCACAGCAGGAACACGTTTAAAAGTGCTCATCAGCTCTCCTGCTCTTATTCCAACCTACATCCCTTATACAATGAATGTGAACAGGTTGCTGAGCATCTTTTCATATATTTTGCTGCAGGTAGGTTTTAATGTTTGTAAACCAAATGGTATACTAAAGACAACACTCTGTGTCTTCTCTTTCAGGTTTTGTGAAAGCATGCACTTGCCTACAGAGCCTGTCTGCTGTTAGCACAGAAACCTAATGAGGGTGTTCTACTGGAGGTGAAATATATGCCCATTACAGCTCCAGAATATCATGGTTGGAAAAGGGGGATGCTTCCAGGGTGTATTTTACCTCTCAGGGGATAGTTGACAATGCCCGGAGGCATTTTTCGTTGTCATAACTGTGGGGGGTGCTTCTGGTGTCTAGTAGGTAGAGGCCAGGGATTGCTGCGAAACATTCTCCAGTGCTCAGGACAACCTCCTCCTCCCCACAGGCAAAGAATTATCCCACCCAAAATGTAAAAAGTGTCAGGATTGAAAAACTCTGTCATGGAGGAACTTTGAGGACCTTGGACCCAAAAGGAAAAAGGAGGGGTTTGTTCTCATGCTTGTGGGAAACCCTGCTGGGGAAGAATATAGAGCCGTGTATCTTGACTACACAGTGCTTTTCCATTCATAACATGCTCTCTTATTATTATGGATTATATGTCTGTGTCCCCTCCCATCCCCCAAGTTAATCTCTTGAAATCTTAACACTCAGTGTGATTATATTAGGAGGTGAGGCTTTGGGAAGTGATTAGGTCAGGAGGGTGGAGCCCTCATGAATGGGATTCATGCCCTCATCAAAGGAACTCCAGAGAGCTCTCGCTCCTGCTCTCTGTCCACCGTGTGAGGACACAATGAGAAGTCAGTGGTCTGCATCCCAGAAGAGTAGCCTCATCAGAATCCGACCATGCTGGCAATTCTGATCTTGGACGTCAGCCTCCAGAACCATGAGAAATACAATTATGTTGTTTAAGCCACCAAGCCTATGGCTCTTTATTATAGCAGCCTGAACTGACAAAACATTTACTTCCTCTCCACTCTGGTGCTTATGAATCAAGTACAATTTATCTCTTTAAGCCTCAGTTTATCGTGGGTTAAAAGGATTTAATAACAGCATCAACCTCACAGGGCCACTGCAGGAACTCAAGAGATGGTGCACCTGAAAACATAGCTCTTTGCTGGACCAGGACCTGCTCAATAGGCATACGTTGTTCAGGGTTTTAATGGGTAAACAGAAATCATTCCATGTATTCTGGCATAAAAAGACTGAATTCAGAGGATTACAGGTTTGTGTAATTTTTGGCAAGTGTGAGGGAGGAAAGGTCAGGAAAGCCATTTTTTTAAAATTAAGATTTTAAAAGATTTTATTTATTTGAGAGACAGAGACATAGAGACAGAGAGTGAGCACACCTGTGTGCATGAACAGGGTTGGGGCCAGAGGGAGAGAGAGAAACAGACTCCCCACTGAGCAGATTCCACCGCAGAATCCATCCTAGGACCCTGGGATTATGACCTGAGCCGAAGGCAGACGCTTAACGGTCAGAGCCACCCAGGTGCCCCAGACAGCCCCGCTGAGCTGCTTAGCCTGCCCTACCAAGGGGGAACCCCGGAGTCCTGCAGCAGTGAAGTAAGTGATGCTGAGAGTTTACTCGGAGGCTGCCACCAACATCACATCTGTCATAAGGCCTCTTCACGGCAATTCACTGCTTTTCCCTTCTGTTCCCCACATCTTCTATAATTGATTCTTCCTGGCAGAAGCCAACTGGAAGGTGTTCTGAGAAACAGATTTGGGCAATTGTTCTGGCTTCTTCTGTGCAATGCAGAAGACATCCCAGAAGGGATGGCAATGACATCAAAGTGACAACAGACAATTTGATGGACTTTGTTGGTGCTCTTATCTCTGTGGATCTTCAAAGTAGGTGTTATCTTCATTTTTTAGATGAGAAAATTGCCACTCAGGGAGGTGATATGATTCTTCTCAAAGTCCAATTTATGGCAGACCTGGACTCCAAATTCAATACTCCTCCTATACCATCCCCTAGATGTAGGCCAAAAAAATTAGCTACCATTTTGGAGTCATAAAAAAATGAAAACCTTATTTTTCAAAATGTTTTCCTCTATGGGATTCAATATCTTTATTATTCACTTGGGTTAAAATGTGAAATCCTCTTTTAAAGTAACAATAAAGTAATAGGGAGGAGTAGCCATAAAGACATTATTGATTATTTATACCTTAGACAAAATATCTTCTTCCTTAAATTAGGGTATTATGTCAAAAGACCCTACTGTCCCTGTGGCTGGTTTCACTATAAAGGAATGGCTTGGAAAGAGGATGGATTTTAGATCTTGACCTGGGTTTTATGATTTCTTTCTAAGTGACTTTGAGCAAACTATTAGACCTCCCATGCTCTGGTATTCTCATAAATAGAATGTAGATGACATCATATATCAGAGATGTGATAGGAGGATTAACTAAATAGGGTAATGTTAAGAGGGCATAGAGAAAGCTCCTTATGTCTTTCCACACTTGTTTGAAAAATATTTGAGGTGCCTCAGTCTGTTAGCATCACAAGGATAGATGAGATCCTGGCTCCCATGGGGTGTGTAATCTAAGGTGTTTGGTAGGATGACATTATACACAAATAAATAACATATTAGTGAGATAGCACAGATCTGTACAATCACATAGAGAAAAAAACAAAACAAAACAGAGTAATAGGCCAGAGAGTAGGAGTGTAGAAGGGCATTTTAGATGAATTAATCCATCCTGAGGTGGTGGGTATTTGATCTATGACCTGAAGCATTAAATTAATTCTTTCTTTAAGTATTTCCTGAAAGACTTGCTATGTGCTTGGCTGTTTGAGACACGAGAGATAAAGCAATGAACAAGACTGACAGTCTCTGACCTCAGTTCTAGTGAGGGGAGAAAAACAATAGACAAATCACCTAAATAATCAATAATCATATATATAGTATCTCAGAGGGTGCTCCATTCTATCAAAGTAAAGAGATAAGTAAAATAGAGTACATGTCACTGCTAAGAAGACATTTGAGCAGACCCTGAAAGAATCAAAGGTGAACCACGAGAATATTTGGAGGAAGAGCAATCTAAGCAGTTGGAAAAGCAAATGCAAAGGCCACGAGGCAGGGCTATGCCTATTTTGTTCAAGGAAAGCTAGGATGCTAAGTGAATGGAGTAGAGGGAACAGGAGAGAGGGTGGTAGAAGAGAAGCTCTGAGAGGTAAGCAGGGGTTCAGACCATGTGTGGCTTTATAGTTTATTGTAAAAACACTTTTTCTTTGAGTGAAATGGATGATTCTTCCTATGGAAAATAGACTGTAGGGAGCAAGTGTGAGAGCAGAAACACCCATTCAGATGCTAGAGCAATTATCTAAGTGAGACATGATGGTGACTTGAGCCAGAATGGTAGTAGTGATGGTGGTGATAAGAACTGGGATGCTAGATAAATTTTGAGGGGAAGGCCAACAGGAGGCATATATTGGAAGATTGGGTATTGTATAAAAAATAAAGGAAGACTCATGATTGTCTCCAAGATTTGAGGCCAGGGCAGTTCAGAAGGTGGGGTTGTCATTTATGGAGATGGAGAAGCAAGTTTCAGGGTGAGAATCAGAAGTTCTATTAAGGGGCAGCCTGGGTGGCTCAGCGGTTTAGCATGGCCTTCGGCCCAGGGCCTGGTCCTGGAGACCCCGGGGTCAAGTCCCACATTGGGCTCCCTGCATGGAGCCTGCTTCTCCCTCTGCCCTTGTCTCTGCATCTCTCTCTCTCTGTCTGTCTCTCATGAATGGATAAATAAAATCTTAAAAAAAAAAAAGAAGTTCTATTAAGGTCTTGCTACATTTAAGAAGTTTATTAGACATTTATAAGAAAGTGGAATTCTTAGTTTTATGGAAAAAGTCAAAGATAAAGATCTAATTTGGGGAATTGAAAATATGTAGATGCTATTTAAATCCATGAAACTAAATGAGATCACTTATGAAGAGGTCCTAGATCTAAGGTCTGAGGTACTGCAATTCATGAGTGGTGTAGATAAAGGGAAGCCAACAGGAAGAATCATTAGTAAGGTAGGGGCCTGCCAAGGGAAGGAACAGCTTCAAAAAGGAAGATTGGTTAATTGTGTCAAATGCTGTGAATAATTCAGGTAAGACAAAGACTGAAAGTCCTTGGATTTAGCCAAGTGAGGTCATTGTGATGTTGGCATGAGCAGGTTTGGTGCAGTGATATTAATATAAACTTGATTGAAGTAGAATTAAGAAAGGGTATGAGAAAAATAATTAAACTCTCTTTGAAGAGCAAAGAAATGGAAAATAACTTGGAGATGGGGGGCAGTTGTGTGGTGAAGAGAGGGTACACTGTTACTTCAGAATCATCAGAAGTTCAAGGTGCAAAGGTGCTGCAGAATCTCCTGGAGGGTTTGTTAAAATGAGATCACTGGACCCACCCAAATTTCAAGAGTGCATCAGAATCTCTTGAGGGGCAGGATGGTGAAAACAAAACACTTGGGCTGACCTCTAGAGTTTCTGATTCATTAGATCAAGGGTGGGGCCCCAGAACTTGCCTTTCCATCATGATTTCAGATGATGCAGATGCTGCCCATCTAGGGAACACATTTTGAGTATCACTGCTCAGGGGCATTGATTCCTTTGCTGACTCTTCCATTTAAAGTAGCACCCTATCCTTCTATGTCTTTTAACCACTCTATCACTATATGATCTGCTTTATTTATTGTTCACTAAATTCCCCTAGGTATAGTCATTGTAGGAGAGGAGATCTCTCTGCCTTGTTCACCATTGTTCTTCCTGTGTATAATGCAGTATCTGGCATACAGTTGAAACTAAAAAAAAAAAAAAAAAAATTGTTTTCTTGGAATATATTAATAAATGAAAAAATGAATAAATGAAAAGTTCAGCATTGATAAGCATTGTTTTATAAAAGTTTGGGGATGTTTAATGTTCCCTCGGAATTGTGTGTAAAGAAAAAAGTTTTATTTTTCCAAATGGCAAGTGAAAATATTAAGAGCTAGTTAAATTTCAACCTCTAAGACACCCTGGGGGACCTGAGCTAGTTATTTACATTTCAAAATTCATGGTAACGAGCCCAGAGATCCCTAATGTGGCTATTATGTGACTTTTCAAATATGATCACATAACTTTCAGAGAAAATGCTGCTTGGAAAGCAATGGATCATTTTGTCATTAGCTATTTACATGTAGGTAGCCAACTGTCACCATTTGAGGAACTTCCATAGTATAAGAGAAAACAGTAGAACCCTGTTTGGTCTCCAATGCACTAATTAGCCTGTAAGCCAACCCATTTGAAGCAGACCTCCTCTAACAGCTAGGTTTTGCAGGAGAGACATTTAAGCCCTATTCACTTGGAAGAATTTATCTGTCAATCCAAGTCTCTTTAAAACAAAAACAAAGACAAGCAAAACAGGGCAGCCAGGTTCCTGTTAAAGTTTTTCTGAAGAGTGTTAAATGAAAACATCTCTGTTTGATATTCATCATTTTGCAATGACCATTTCATCACTCAGACAACATGAATAAAAGATATTACTTTTAGTCATTAGCAACTCGGTCAGGGAAAAGAGAAAAATTGGGCATTTAAGAACATTTTACTTTTCTGTCACTTCAGACTAAATGACATTCTTAAATGATGGCTAGTCAAACCTACAGAATCTATTAGTAACTTGAAAATAAGTGTGAAGGGATGCCAAAACCCAAAGGAATCTTAAACTTACATTTATCAGGCTTGTCACATCATTGCTACTGGTAATAAAAGCATTTTTGTTTTATGTTGCGATGTCTACTGAGAATAATATTTTTTTGCACCAGAGTAAAAAGTGATATTGCAACATTCATCACATTCTTCGATATAAAATGCCCTAAAAACGTTGAAAATTGACATTCATTATTTTAAGGCTAATTTAAAAGCCTGGTACATTTATAGAGGTTGTCTTGGTTGCTTTTTATAAAGTTCCAGTATTCAAGAGTCATTCAATTTTCAAAAGCATTTCCTCACACAAATTTTATGGATTTTGCTGGGTTCCAGCCATAATGCTCAGATTTTAATGGTGGTGGTAGTATCTGATCAATTTAGTGGAGCATTTGTTTTCTTAAAATCACTTAGTGACTGGTCCTGTTACATTATAAACAACAACAACAACAACAACAACAAAAACCCCACAAAAAATTGTCATTTTTCAAGTTCTATAAGATTTAATCAAAGCCGAAACGACACTTTCTTCTATCTGACCTGCCCCCAACTCACGGTCTCTAAGGCACTGATCCAATGAGAGAAAACTCAATCTAAGAGATAAAAGAGAAACCAAACTCTAGGTACAGTTGAAATGGTTTGCCACATTTATATGTACATTGATTTTTACATGACTGCATTCAGAAACAAAATACCATCTTCTGTGATCAATTCATTCAGAGTTCCCTACTCAGATAAATTAAAAATAAAGTATATCCAAAACAGGAGCTCTCTCTTTTAGCTGGAGTTCTGAAGCATCTCTCAAAAAACAAATGTGGATTTATACCTTCTTCATCTGATGGGCGGTTGGGACAACAGTTGAATTCTCTGAAACTATTGGAAATTTGAATAATAAAGTGGGTGCAAAAAAAATAATAAAGCGGGTGCAATTTCTCATGGAAATTCAGGTTTAAGAAAAATTGCCACATTGAAGAAGGAAAGATTCTAATTCTGCCACTTAGTCATCTTCCAAATGTTAGCAGAAATAGTGAGGTATCAAATCAAATAACTAACATTTTTGAGGGTGCTCTGGGGGTATTCATGTACCTCTCTCCATGATTGTGACCATCACTTGAGCTAGTGTAGTATTTCCCAGAGCATAGCATTGCATATTGATTTAAATGTATATTGATTTAATATACAATATACAAATGTATTTTGATTTAAAGAGGTACATGAGGGGCACCTGGGTGGCTCAGTTGGTTAAGTGTCTGCCTTCAGCTCAGATCATGATCTCAGGGTCCTGGGATTAAGCCCTGCATTGGGCTTTCTGCTCAGTGGAGAGTTTCCTTCTTCCTCTCTCTCCGCCCCTACCCCAACGCATGCGAGTATGAGCTCTATTTCTATCAAATAAAGTCTTTTAAAAATAAATAAATAAAGAAATGCCATGGAGGTCTATCTCTGCAAAGCCCCAATTGTTATTATTTTTAATTATTTTTACTCCTAATAATTTTCTATAAAGTTTATTTATTTTATTTAGTAACTTCTACACCCAGCTTGGGGCTCTAACTCATGACCCAGAGACCAAAAGTTGTATGCTCTTTGGATTGAGCCAGGCACCCCACTGCTAATAATTCTTTTTTTTTTTAAGGGGGTAGAGGGGCAAAGGGAGAGGGAGATAGACAATTGTTTTTCTTTTGAAGATTTAATTAATTAATTAATTTATTTATTTAGAGTGTGAGCAGGGGAGGGGCAGAGGAAGAGGGAGAGAGAATCTTAAGACGGCTCCCTATCAGAGCCCAATGTGGGGCTTGATCATGACCCTGAGATCATGATCTGAGCCAAAATCAAGAGTCATATACCTAACTGAGCCACCGAGCCATACTGAATAATAATTCTTAATGCTGTTTTAGCAAGAATTATTATAATAAGTAGGTGATATTCATAGTTGTGTGGAACTCTCTGTGTTCTTCCTCTCTCTCTCTCTTTCTCTCACATAAATAAAATCTTTAAAATAATAAAGGGGTACATGAACCAATTTTATTTTACTGCTGTTGGGGAACATGATAAAAAAACATAAATGACTGCTACTTTGGAATGTGGGTTCTGCTTGCCTTTCCTGCCCAGAAGCTGCTCCAAGGACATAGCCTTGAATTAGTGGTGTGAGGCCAAAAACATCTGCACAGTATACATGACTGAGCCCAATTAGACACTCTAGAAATTCTCAAGATTTGGAGGGTGGGTGCAGAGATCCACTCATCTTACTGTTGAACAAGACAAGCCTCCTATGTAAGTTCCTTTTGCTCTTATTGAGATTGCCACCTACCAGCCTGGAGTGGCTTGCCTTTTTTTGCTCTCTGCATGTGGAGGCAGATTTTAGATCACCCCAGGAAATCTTCCAAGAAGGTTGTGAACCTACAGCAGGTTAAAGATTTATTTTTATGTGTATTAAAATATTGCTACAAACTCTTTTATTTTGATTTCATAGATAATATTCTTAAGGCAAAGTAAAGAAAAACCTGATTTAAGAGAAAATTTTAAGGAGAATAGTAGAATGGTGTACTCAAGATAAAGAAATGTAAAGGACCAAAGGATAGGAAATACTTGTAAGACATAATTATTTTTCTTTCTCTTAGGATATCCATTAGCTGTGTTTAACATTTATAAGGTATTTGGAGAAAAGGATGAGAGGAAAGAAAGGGAGGAAGGGGAAGAAAGGCTTGGCTATTGGAGAGGTAGAGCTAATGGAATTTCATGGAGTGAAAAAGAGGACACATTAAAAATTGTGAAAAAAAGACAGGCATTTGGGTGGCTCAATTGGTTAAGGGTCTGACTCTTGATTTCACATCAAGTCATAATCCCAGGGTCATAGGATTGAGATCCATGTTGAGGTCTGCACTCAGCAGGGAGTCTGCTTAGGATCCTCTCTCCCTCTCCCTCTGCTTCTCCTCCATCATGTACATGCTCTCTCTCTCTCTCTCTCTCAAATAATAAATAAATAAATATTTTTTAAAAACTGTGAAAAATTGAAAACATGTACAATAGCATAGAGTATAATATACTGAGCACCAGTGTACAATACCATCACCCAACTCAATGATAATCAACTCATGGCCAATCTTGTTTCACCTGCATCCTCTCTCCTCTCAGATCATTTTGAAGCATCCCAGATATTATATCATTCCATCTATAAATAGTTTACAAGTATCTTTAAAATATAGGGACTCATTTTAAAAAGCAAAGTACACTTCCAGTTTCTAGTCTGGAACTTATAAGTTGCCACTCTGTCCTAAGAAGTAAAAAGTCAAATAAACTGAAAAACCAATTATTTTATCTGTGAGAGAAGTGAGGGTACAGGCAAACCACTACCCCAATATTGGAGAGGCAGACAAGCAGATACAGAGAATCATAATTACTGGAGCAGAAACCTACAAGCAAAACTCTCCTCAGGAACCAGTGCCAGGAATTAAAACCTGAACTATTCTTGATGAATTGCTGGAAGCTCAGTGTGGATGACTCTGAGAATTAAAAAAACTCCAGGATGACTATGGATGACAGTCAAATCCCCACATTTGTGTGATTTTGGAATTTGGAATTTTGTGAATTTTACCTCCTCCAATAGCTCTATCAAGTTCTCACAGTAAATATTTGAGAAAAATCCCCCCATACTTTCAGCAACAGGGAGGGAAAAGGAACCATTTTGAAATACACAAGAGCATTCTGTTCTTAACAAAGCCTGCCCTCAAGAGCCTTAACAAAGGCTGTATTTTACCAGAGCCTAACTAATCTAGGCAGAGGGAAATACCCATCCTCAACTGGCTCTAGTTTTCCATTTAAGGAAAGGGAAATACCCAACTCCAGCACCCTGTAGCCATCCTACATCACCTAAGTAAGGGGAAATCCCTGAGAAGCACATGCCCATCAAAAGATTGAGACTACTCATAGGACCATAGAATATCTTCCTCTCCTTCCATTATTTGTCCATCAGTAAAGGCCTGCTTATTGCAGTCTCTTTTATCCAGTACATCCTGTACACTCTTCAATAAGAAATTACAAGGCATACTAAAAGGAGAAAAAAAGAGAGTTTGAAGAGACAGAGCAAACATTAGAACCACAATCAGATCTAACAGGAATATTAGAATTGTCATTCAGGAATTTTAAATCTATGATTAATATGCTAAGTGCCTTAGTGGAAAAAATAGACAGCATGAAAGAATAGGTGGCTAATGTAAACAGAGAAATGGAGATTCTAAGAAAGAATCCAAAAGAAATACTAAATACTGTAACAGAAATAAAAGACACCTTTGATGGCTTCCTTAGTAGTCTGGACATGGTGAAGGAAAGAATCTCTTAACTAGAGGAAATGACAATAGTTACTTCCAAAATTGAAAAGTAAAGAGAAAAAAGATCACTGGAAAGAAAACAGAATATCTAAGAACCATAGAAGATTTATAAAAGGTATAACATACACATAATGGGAATACCAGCAGAAGGAAGAGAAAAAAAGAATAGAAGTGATATTTGAAGCAATGCTGAGTGAGATTTTTCCCCTCAAGTAATGTCACACATCAGACCACAAATTAGGAAATTCAGAGAAAATCAGCCAAGATAAAAGCCAAAAAAAACATATACCAAGGTGTGTCATATTCAACCTTCATAAAATGAATGAGAAAAAAAATATCTTGGAAAAACCATAAAAAACAAAAACTTGCCTACAGAGAGCAAAGAGCAGTTTATATCCTGCCACAAGCCTATGGTTTTGCCGTAGCTTGCTTGTCCAGGATTGCAATTTTGTTATTCTGAATAAACCCATTTTTTAGTAAAACAAGCAAACAAACAAAAGAATTTCATCCTACTTCTCAAAAACCATGCAAGCAAAGAGAGAGTAAAATATTTATAGTGTTATCAGAAAAAAAAAACCCCATCAGCCTAGAATTCTGTACCTTATAAAAGTATCCTTCAAAAGCGAAAGAGAAATAATGACTTTGTCAAACAAATAAAAATTGAGGGAATTTTTTGCCAGTAGACCTGTCTGGCAAGAAATGCTAAAAGAAGTTCTCTAGACAGAAAGGAAATGATATAGACAGAAACTGGGATCTGCATACTAAAGGGAAGAATATCAGAGAATGAATAAGTGAAGGTAAAATTAAAACTTTTATTTTTATTCTTCTCAACTGATCTGACACATAAGAGTTTATTCAAATAATAATAGCAAATGTATTCAAATATAGATACATATATATTTGAACTATATAAATGAGCTATATACATAACAGTAAATGTATTTTGCAAATAAGTCTAGACAACCATTAAACTATGTTTAAAATAAAAAGTATAATTGATATGCTTAGACAGGAGAGAAAATGAAATCATACACAATCTCCAAGAAAGGACAAATGGCAGGAAAAAAGTTGATAAAAAATAGATAACAAAGAACAAGGGCAACACATAGGAATCAGTAACAAATGTAGTAGATATTACCAACTATCTCAATGCTTGCTTTATTTTTTTTTTATTTTTTTATTTTTTTTTTTATTTATTTATGATAGTCATCAGAGAGAGAGAGAGAGGCAGAGACACAGGCAGAGGGAGAAGCAGGCTCCATGCACCGGGAGCCCGACGTGGGATTCGATCCTGGGTCTCCAGGATCGTGCCCCGGGCCAAAGGCAAGCGCCAAACCGCTGCGCCACCCAGGGATCCCTCAATGCTTGCTTTAAATGTCAATACACCAGTTAGAGATTACTCCTTACTGACCCTGGACACCACGGAGTAAGCATCGTTAAAGTCTCCCCTCCCACCGCTGTCATGTCTAAGTCAGAGTCTCCCAAAGAGCCTGAGCAACTGCAGAAGCTCTTCATCGGAGGTTTGAGCTTCGAAACAACTGATGAGAGTCCAAGGAGCCATTTTGAGCAATGGGGAACACTTACGGACTGTGTGGTAATGAGAGATCCAAATACCAAGTGCTCCAGAGGCTTTGGGTTTGCCACGTATGTCACCGTGGTGGAGGTGGATGCAGCCATGGATGCAAGGCCACACAAGGTGGATGGAAGAGTTGTGGAACCAAAGAGGGCTAGCTCAAGAGAAGATTCTCAAAGACCTGGTGCCCATTTAACTGTGAAAAAGATTTTTGTTGGTGGCATTAAAGAAGACACTGAAGAACATAATCTAAGAGATTATTTTGAACAGTATGGGAAAATTGAAGTGATTGAGATCATGACTGACCGAGGCAGTAGCAAAAAGACAGATTCTGCTTTTGTGACATTTGATGACCATGACTCTGTAGACAAGATTGTCATTCAGAAATACCATACTGTGAATGGCCACAACTGTGAAGTAAGGAAAGTCCTAATCGAAGCAAGAGATGGCTAGTGCTTCATTCAGCCAAAGAGGCTGAAGTGGTTCTGGAAACTTTGGTGGTGGTTGTGGAGGTGGTTTCGGTGGGAATGGCAACTTTGGTTGTGGAGGGAACTTCTGTGGTTGAGGTGGCAGTCTAGGTGGTGGTGGGTATGGTGGCAGTGTGGATGGCTATAACGGATTTGGTAAAGATGGAAGCAACTTTGGAGGTGACGGAAGCTATAAGGATTTTGGCAATTACAACAATCAATCCTCAAATTTTGGACCCATGCAAGGAGGAGATTTTGGAGGCAGAAACTCTGGCCCCTATGGTGGTGGAGGCCAATTCTTTGCCAAACCATGAAACCAAGGTGGCTATGGCAGTTCCAGCAGCAGCAGCAGCAGCTATGGCAGTAACAGAAGGTTTTAATTACTGCCAGGAGACAAAGCTTAGCAGGAGAGGAGAGCCAGAGAAGTGACAGGGAAGCTACAGATTACAACATATTTGTGAACTCAGCCAAGCACAGTGGTGGCAGGGCCTAGCTGCTACAAAGAAGACATGTTTTAGACAATACTCATGTGTATGAGCAAAAAAGCTCGAGTACTGTATTTGTGACTAATTGTATAACAGGTTATTTTAGTTTCTGTTCTGTGGAAAGTGTAAAGCATTCCAACAAAGGGTTTTAATGTAGATGTTTTCTGCACCCATGCTGTTGATTGCTAAATGTAATAGTCTGACCATGACGCTGAATAAATGTGTCTTTTAAAAAAATAATTAAAAAAATAAATGTCAATACATCAATTAAAAGACAGATATTACCAGAATGGTTCAAAAATATTAGACCCAACTTAAATATAGAGACACATATAAATTTAAAGTAAAAGGATGGAGAAAGATATACCAAGCTAACACTAACTTAAAAAAGTGAGGGTAGCCATGTCAATTTCAGATAAAGTAGACTTCAGAGCAAGGAAAATCAAGAGGGATTGAGTGGGGCATCCTATAATGATAAAAAGGTCAATACTCCAAGAGAATATAAGAATTCTTAATGTGTCTGTATCTAAAATCTGAGCATCAAAATACATGAAGCAGACACTCATAGAACTGCAAGAAGAAATGGATAAATCCACTAACATAGTTAGAGACTTTAGCATCCTTATATCATCAATGGATTATCTAGCAGGCAGAAAAAGTTGAACTCAACAGCACAACACAACTGGTTATAGTGGACATATATAGACAACTTCACATAACAACAGCAGATTACACATTCTTCTTAAGCTCATATGAAACATTCACCAAGGTAGATAACATTCCAGGCCAGAAAAGATGCCTTAACAAATTTTAAAAATAGGAACTATACAATGTCTGCAGAATGGGATTAAACTAGAAATCTGTAGTAGAAAGATAGCTGTGAAGCCCCAAATACTTGGATATTAAATAATACACTTCTAAATAACACATGGGTCAAAAAGGCAATCTCAAGAGCAATTTTAAAAATATTTGAACTAAATGAAAATAAAAATAAAAATACAATTTTATAAAAATTGGTGAGATGCTATGAAAGCAGGACTTAGAAGAAAATTTCTAGTATTGAATGCATACACCAGAAATAAAGAAAGATCTAAAAGCAATAATACAAGCTTCCCCCTTACAAAGTTAGAAGAAGAAAAATAATTAAAAAATAATAAATTCAAAGAAAAAATAATAGAGATAAAGGAGTAGAGCAGAAATCAATAAAATTAGAAATAGGAAATCAATAGGGAAAACCCAGAAAACCAAAAGCTGATCCTTTGAAAAGATTGATAAAATTGATAGGCCTCTAGCTATGTTAACTGAGAAAGAAATGCAGAAGACACAAATTACTAATATGAGAAATGAAAGCGGGCAGATATCAGTACAGACCTATGAACATTAAAAAGATAATAAAATAGTATTATGGATGACTCTATACCTATAGATTTGATCATCTGGATGAAGTGGACCAATTCCTTGAGAGACTACAATTTACTAAAACACAAGAGAAACAGGCAATCTGAATAGGCCAACATCTGTCAAAAGAATTTGAATTAATAACTAGTAACATTCCAAAATAGAAAGAACTGGGTTCGTTGCTGAATTCTACCAAACATTTAACAGAGAAATGATACAAATTCTCTACAATCTTTTCCAGAAGGTAGAAGCAGAGTGGAATACTTCCTAACATCCTATGAGGGTAGCACTAACACTAAAATAAACAAAGATATAACAAGAAAACTATGGACGAATTTCTCTTGTGAACAGATAAGAAATCTTCAACAAAGTATTAGCCAATTGAGTCCAACAACATATAAAAAGAATTATACAGCATGACCAAGTAGGATTTATCTCAGGTATGCAAGACTGGTTCTGTATTCAAAAATCAATGAATGTAATCTATCACCTCAACAAGCTAAGGAGAAAAATCATATTATCATATTAATAGATGCAGAAAAACGTTTTACCAAAATCCATTACTTATTCATGATAAAAAATCTCAGTAAGCTAGGACTAGAGGATTGTACTGAAAGTCTTAGCTAATGCAGTAACATGAGAAAAGGAAATAAAAGAAATACAGATTGGGAAGGCAGGAGTAAAACTGTCTTTGCTTGCAGATGACAATATTGTCTATGTAAAAAATCTGAGGGAATCTGTAAAAAGCTCCTGAAACTGGTAAGTAATTATAGCAAATGTTATACAGAGGTCAATCACTTTCCTATATACCAGCAATGAACAAATGGAATTTGAAATTAAACACACCAGCATTTATATTAACAACCCTCCAATAAAATACATATAATCTAGCAGAATATGTACAGAATCAATATGAAGAAAACTATAAAACTTTGATGAAAGATACCAAAGATGAACCAACTGCATGGAGAGAGATTTCATACTCGTGAACAGGAAGATTAAATAGTGTCAAGATGCTAGTTCTTCCCAATTTAATCTATACATTCAATATAATCCCATTCAAAATCCCAGCAAATAATTTTGTGGATTTCAACAGACTCATTCTAAAATTTATAGGGAGAAGGAAAGGATCCAGAATTGCAAACTCAATATTGAAGGAGAAGAGCAAAGTTGGAGGACTGACACTACCTGATTTCATTACTTATTGTAGAGGTGTAGTAATCATGGAAATGTGGTATTGATGAAAGGATGGACAAATAGATCAATGGAACACAATACATATGAAAAGATGCTCCATATCACATGGCATTGGGAGAATGCAATGAAGACAACAATGAAATACTGCTACACACAGATTAGAATGGCCAAACTCCAAACACTGACAACAAGTGCTGGTGAGGATGTGAGGAATCAGGAACCATCATCTATTGCTGGTGGGAATGCAAAATGGTACAGCCACTTTGGAAGACAGTTTGGCAGTATTTTACAAAGCTAAACATACTCTTACCATATGATCCACAGTGTATTCCTTGGAATTTACCCAAATAACTAAACATTTATGTCCACACAAAAACCTGCACGTGAATATTTATAGCAGCTTTATTCATAATTCTCAATACTTAGAAGCAACCAAGATGTCCTTCAGTAAGCAAATAGACAAACTGGCAAATGCTGACCATGGAATATTATTCAGTATTTTAAAAAATGACCTCTCCAGTCATGATGCGACATGAAGGAACCTTAAATTCATACCCCTAAGTCAAAAAAGCAAATCTGAAAAGGCTACATATAGTATGAATCCTACTGTGTGACATTTTGGGGAAGGCAAAATTATTTAGGACACTAAAAAACACTACCAGAGGACAGGTAAGAGGAAGAGATGAATAGGTGGAGCTCAAGGGAATTTTTAGGGTGGTGAAACAATCCTGTATGATAGTACAATGGTGGATACACAACATTCTACATTTACCAAAACTCAGAGAATGTGCAACAACAGGAATGAACTCTAATGTAAATTATGGACTTTGGTGATGATGTGTCAATGTCGGTTCATCAATTATAACAAATGTGCCACTCTGGTGGGGGATGTGGCTACCAGAGGAAATTGTTCGTGTCTGGGGGTGGGAGGGTGGCTGTATTTGAGAACTCTCTACCTTTCTGTTCAATTTTATTGTAAGTCTGAAACTGCTCTAAAGTTCTGCTTCGACGTGGATGGAACTGGAGGGTATTATGCTGAGTGAAGTAAGTCAATCCGAGAAGGACAAGCATTATATGGTCTCATTCATTTGGGGAATATAAAAAATAGTGAAAGGGATTAAAGGGGAAAGGAGAGAAAATGAGTGGGGAAATATCAGTGACGGAGACAGAACGTGAGAGATTCTTAACTCTGGGAAATGAACAAGGGGTAGTGGAAGGGGAGGTGGGCGGGGGGGTTGGGGTGACTGGGTGACGGGCACTTGATGGGATGAGCACTGGGTGTTATGCTATATGTTGGTAAATCAAACTCCAATAAAACTACACATATACAAATATTATTAAAATTTATAATAAAATTATAAAAAATATTGGTTAAGTTATCCAACTATCTTGAAATAAGACATTTGCAAAAAAAGAAAAAATAAAGCAGATCTAAAAATAAGTTTATTAATAACTAAAAGTGCTACTGTAAGCCTTATGGCAAATAAATGCAATACTTCTAAATGCCATGAAACATCCACTCAATGTCTCTGACTGCCTTTTGGATTTTTGATTGTTACAGTTTGCTTGAATCGAATTCTAAATGAGTTGCATAATTGCCATTATTCAATTTGTATTGGTTCTTTTTAACTTATGGATAATTCCCTCCCTCTATTACATTTTCCTTAGTATTTATTTGTCTAATTAATGCAAAGTTTCCTTGGTCTGGATAATGTGGACTGTAACCTCATGTTATCATTTGACTGGTTTCTCTGTTCCCTTGTATTTCTGAGTGGGTGATGATATTACTAGAATTATAGATCTGATTAGATTCAGTTTTGAGTCAAGGGGAAAGAATATTTGAGATGTATCCTATGCACCCATCAGGAGCCCATAAGGCACAGATCTAGCCTGGTTTTGTGGCATTAGAGACCATTGATGCTTATCAAAATCATTATTTCATCAAATGTTATAAAATGATGATACTCTAATTCTATCATTCCTTCTGTAATTATTAGCTAAAATACCTCTATAAAAGGAGCTTTCTTGGGGTGTCTGGGCTCATTTGGTTATGTGTCCAACTCTTGGTTTTGGCTCAGGTCACGATCTCAGGTTGTGGAATTGAGCCCTATGTCGGGCTCTGTGCTCAGTGAGGAGTCTGCTTCAGATTCTCTCTACCTCTCCCTCTCATTGACCTCTCTCTCAAATAAGTAAAAACACAATTAAAATCTTTTTTTTTTTAAAAGGATTTTCCCCTCATCAATTATTGGTTACCTGGAAAAACAGAAATACAAGAAAAACATACAAGAAAAACAGAATACATCTTTGACTGTTCTCCCCTGATTTATTAGTTTTCAAAATAATGGGACTGCTTCTCTGGCAGTGACTAACAGTGTGAGAGTTATCGCAGCCATTCTGTTTGTGGCAAAATGGTGTCACTGAATTGTTCCTTGAGTCAATTAGTTGTATTATAGCGATGTACTGTTATTATTTATTATTATTTTTATTTTAATGAAAATAAAATTTTTAAGCTATTGCAGAGCCTTTAATATTGGAACTTACAAATGTCTCTAGGAGGCTGGTGTGTAAGATATGAGTGAAGGGGTTCTGGTGAGGGTTGTGGCCCAATGGGAGTACAGGTTCTCTCTGAGTGTAGCAGCTGTGCTCCAGCCAACAATATACTGTGTAGGAAGTTTTGTGGTGGGGGGCGTAGTATAAATCTTCAAAAGAAGCTGATCATCTGAATCTTCAGGTGATGTCCCCTAGCTTCTAAGGGTTGTCAAATAATATAGGATTTAAAAACACCACCACACAAGGTCAAAGAAAACACATCTGCAAATGTATCTAAGCATATGGCCTGCCAACACATTATTTATGCTCTAGGTAATTTTATGTACTGTTTTTATTTCTATTGTCTTCTATACTTTCCTTTTGGAAATTGAGGGAACACATGCCCTGCTCTTTTTTCCCCAGTCTCCCTCCAAATTCTAGATTGTAGTCCTACCTTAAGAAGAGCTGATCTGGCCCAAATTAGTCACTTTCCTGAAAGGATACTGGGGCTCAGAGAGGAGAAATGTCCTATATAGAGTCATCTAATTTTGCAGATGATCTAAACCTTGAATCCAGATCTGACGTTGGCGTAGTGCACCTTCCATTGGGCACCACAGTCTTTTAACAAAGACTCCGTCACCATCACCACCTCTCCCCCTAGAAGCTCATAGGCCTCTCACTGGTCCTGTTGCTTGGAAGCAGAGAAGGAAAAGGACACTGATAGCACTGACCCAGAACCTGCAACACTCTGGACCCTGTCCTACCTATGTTCTATTTGTTACTGTAATAATTAAGCATCACATGAAATCCCCAAGACACAAGTACTATTAACTTTTGGCACTGATGAAAAAAACAGAGACTCAGAGATTTAAGTAACTTTCTCTGGGCTGCAAAAGTACTAAGTCACAGATCCATGTCTGTGTGACCTTCAAACCTGTGTTTATTTCATAACCTCACACTGCCTCCCACCTCCAAGCTCCCAATGACACCCAATGTCATTTGCTTAATTTCTGCAACACCATAACCTAAGCCAGATGGCTTCAGTGGTAGTGCTGCTTTCCTAGAGGACAGCCAAGGACCACAGACAGCATGCTGTCCTGGAGCCTTTTCTCTCATCATTGCTACTAGGCTCTTTCCACCTCTTCAAATTGCCTTCTTGGAACTTGTTTACTCTCCAGAAAAAATTCATGGCCTGAGTTAGTGTCCTGGCAGGAGACAGACAACATTCAAATGGGAAATTATCCCCACTGTGTGGTGTATCATGAGGGGATCATTACATGAGTAAGGGCAGTGTTAGGAGAAACCAGAGGAGATGGAGAAGCACCCTGTGGCTAGCAACAGCAAGGAGCAGCTACTGCCACGCAGTAGCACCAGAAGTCTTGGAAGAATCCGGCCCCTGCTGCCTCCTCATAGTCTAGTGGGGAAGAGCTGCAAAATAAATGCAGTGAAGTCTCTCCCTTCCATCCATCTGACCATCCATCCATCTGACCATCCATCGATCCACCCATCCACCCATCCACCCATCAATACAATACAGGGAAAGGCAGACAGTGGAACTGGAGGGGCACACAAAGAATATCCAGATTACTCCTCCTGTTTTTCTACAAGCTGCTGCCACTGCAGTAGAGAGGAACCCGGTTCTGAAGGGCACCTCTGTTGCAAAAGATCAGAATGCCTCCATCTCATTCCCAGCTTCACTTCTGTCTCCCTGGCTGGAGTCCCAGCCAGCTTGCATCCAGACACACCTTCAGCTCTCTACTGGCAGACGTGAGAGTCTCTACCATCTGGGTCAGGAAGCAGGGCTTTCAAGTTCATCCTCTAGTACCTGGGGTAGAAAAGCTCTATTCTTTCCCAGTACATATGCACTGTTAACATCTGTCCATTGCTCTTCTTTCCAGAAACCTGACCTGTGTTTTCCCTCCACTCTCTTATTTTCTCTGGCTCTGCTCTTTCTTGAACCCCTAGGGATAATTCTTTCCCAAGCCCCTCTGCTTCCAGCCCCAGAGTGCCAGCAAATCAAGTTATTTTCATTTTATGAATATGCATATACAAAACCCAAGATATTTTCCAAAGAAATTGCAAATTTGATCTGCAGAAAACGTGTTGCTATTTCTGCCAGTGGCTAGAAGCATTTCTAAATTACACCAAGGGCAAGCTAGTTTTGTGCTCTCAGAAAGCATTTTGCCTTTTGGGGGCAGAACTACTTTTTCAGGATGCTGCTGTGGCTTGGAAAAATGGCTTTTCACTTTCTGAACTACAAAAAGTTGGGTTTTAGCCCTCCTTCAAAATACACAGAAAAATGATGTGTGACTTTTTTCAGGTAAATGGGTCAGTTCAGTATTTTGCTTCAGAAATTCCCTCGGTTTCTTGCCTTGACCACATCAGAGCTAGCATTTCCTTCCTCATGTTAAGACCTCTCTCATGCAGTCAGCAAAAATGTTAAAATTGGAAACTCTAAGTTTCTGACAGCTTTTTCTTTCTCATCTTATGCTTGCCGCAGGTACAATCTTAGGCATGCAAAAGAGTATCTAGTTTGTTTCCCCCTCATCTACAGCAAGGTACAGAAAAGAACAAATGAAAAAGACAGACCAAGAGCAAAGGGTAGGAGTCTTAGCCATGGAATCACTTCCCAAATTGAAAGCTTATGCCAGTCAGACTTCTCTGGCAGTTAACTAAGCTAGGCCAGTATAAAGTTACGTACGTGGCTGCTCTCCATGCCTTCCATTCCTTTCCAAAGTAGAAGGACACCCGTAATTGCAATTTTTCTCTGCTCTTCCCATTTCTGCCACTGAAGCAGCATGCACAGTGGTTAAGAGCACATGTTCTATCTGAAACACAGATCTGGGTCTGTGCCTTGGCTCTGCCACTTGTTAACAGCATCCTTAACCTCACTGAGTCTTAGATTCGATTCTCCACCTATGAAATCAGGAAAATAATAGTCCCGTTGGAGAAGAATTCTGAGATTATGAAATGAGGCAGTCCACGTAAAGCATTTAGCACCATGCCTGAAATACAGTGAGTGTTCCATAAAGGGTTACCTATTACTATGAATTTCCATTTAGCTCCAGAAGTGTGCCACCTATGGGATTTATCATCGCTCCCTCGGATGGACTTTGTTCAAAATTTGATAGACATTTCCACCGAATTTCTGTCTTTAGCATCCTCTGCACTAATGTTTTGGTTTCATATCCTTCGAAGAATTCTCCAGGCCCTTCCTTTAATGAGTGCCATATTCTAAAACTCTCTTCCTTTTCCTTAAAGCCACTCATATACACTGAAGTGCTGGCACGTCTGATAGATGGCCACAGCCTCCTGGGTCCTCTCCTTCCAAAATAGTTAAGTCTCCAATCTGCTTTTGAGTGTCGGCAGGTTTTACCTTTCCTCACGGATGTTCTAAGACTCAGCCCAACACCATTCTGTTACATGCTTTTAGAAAGTGCTCGCTTCATTTTAACTAAATTCTGTGTTCTCCTTCCCTCTTTTGTCTCCCGTCCCACTGCTGCTCTGTCTTGAACTACATTCTGATCATTTTTCTGTGTTGTTTGTGCAGAGGCAGAATAGAAATCCTAATCTTAATTGCTAAATGTGCTACTTACTTTTTACTGGAATTATTCAGCATGTATACTGAGGAGTGTGGACTTTTTAATTTCTAGTTTATTGGTGAACTGAAAAAATCCTTTAAAAATAGATCAAAATAAAAAGTTTTTAACTTTGAAAACAACTTTAAGGGCATCTGGGTGGCTCAAGGGTTGAATGTCTGCCTTCGGCTCAGGTCATGATCCCAGGGTCTCGGGATCGAGCCCCACATTGGGCTCCCCACAGGGAGCCTGCTTCTCCCTCTGCCTATGTCTCTGCCTCTCTCTTTCTGTGTCTCCCATGAATAAATAAATAAACTCTTAAATAAAAGAAAAGAAAACAACTTTAAAATTTAAATATTTTCAGTTAATTAACATGTAATGTATTATTAGTTTCAGAGGTAGAGGCCAGTGATTCATCAGTCTTATATAACACCCAGTGCTCATTACATCACGTGGCCTCCTTAATGGCCATCTCTCAGTTTCCCCATCCTCCGGCCCCCTCCCTTCCAGTAACCCTCAGTTTGTTTCCTATGATTAAATCTCTTATGGTTTGTCTCTCTGATTTCATCTTGTTTTATTTTTTCCTCTCTTCCTCTATGACCCTTTCTCTTCTTTCTTTCTTTCTTTCTTCTTTCTTTCTTTCTTTCTTTCTTTCTTTCTTTCTTTCTTTCTTTCTTCTTTCTTTCTTTCTTTCTTTCTTTCTTTCTTTCTTTCTTTCTTTCTTTCTTTCTTCTTTCGTTTTTTTTTTGGTACCAGAGTTTAGGATTTTTAATTTGTCCCAAAGTTGCTGAAGCAAAAATCATGATAAAACATTCTGCTTTCCTTTACACCCCCCAACGCAAAAAACCAAAAACTATTTGTAGGAAAAAATGATTTTGTACATGGGAAGAAACAATATAAATTCAAAACTTACAGATAAGGATTAGCTCTATCACTCATCTCTTTAAAAAGTTTATATGAATATCCAGTCAAAAGCTCTGCTTTGTTTCTTAAGTTCCACATATGCATGAGATCATATGATAATTGTCTTTCTCTGACTTATTTTACTTAGCATAATACCCCTTAGTTCCATCCATGTCATTGCAAATGGCAAGATTTCATTTTTGATGGCTGAGTAGTATTCCAGTGTGTGTGTGTGTGTGTGTGTGTGTGTGTGTGTGTGTGTACCACATCTTCTTCATACAGTCATCAGTCAATGGACATTTGGGCTCTTTCCATAGTTTGGCTATTGTGGACATTGCTGTTATAAACATTGGAGTGCAGGTGCCCCTTCAGATAACTACATCTGTATGTTTGGGGTAAATACCCAGTAGTGCAATTGCTGGGTAATAGGGTACCCCTATTTTCAACTTTTTGAGGAACCTCCATTTTGTATTCCCTCTGGAGGGTATTTTTCAGAGGGCTTACTTTGAATGTATAGAATGTATAGATTGCTAAATATTTTTTCTCAACTTCTAGTTTGTCTTTTTATCTTCTTAATAGGATCCTTAGGTCCCAGTCATCTCTTCATTGCCCTTAGTTCTATAGATTTCCACCTCACCCCCTAGAGTTTTAGTTTCACTTAGTGGGAGAAATAGGAAACTACTCTACTCTTTCTTCCCAGAAGCATAAATGACACAGTTCTTTTTTTTTTTTTTTTTAATATCTAGGCTTGTGTCATTACATTAGCCTCAGGTACATGTATATATTTCCATTAAAATGAATTAAAATAAAAATTTCACCATTTTTGTCACAGTAGCCACATTTCAAGTGCTCAATAGCCACATGTGGTAAGTGGCTACTATACTGGACAACCAGGTGATAGAATATTTCCATCAACATTAAAGCTCTACCAGGCAGCACTGGCCTAGAGTACATACCTAAGAGCAGAGGTGCTGAGATGAATAGTATAAGATTCTTAGCATTTATTAGGTAAAGCTAAAGGTGTTTTCCCAAGTATTATATTGATTTATACTTCCATTAGCTGTGGGTAAGAATTCCTATTGTTCCACATTTGTGGAATGATGAGGTATCATTTTCACATTTACTAGAGAGAATAGATATCTTTTTAAGTGTTAATTGGTCATTATGAAAGAAGCTGTTCAGATATGATGCCCATTTTTCTGTTGGGTTGTTTATCCTTTTCTTCTTTATGAGAATTTAAAAAATATATTGGATGCTGATCTTTTGCCACAGAGAGGGACTGAAAGAGTGTTCTCTGCTTTGTAGCTGTCATTTCCTCTGTGATATTTATTAGTTAGTATAGGATAGGGTCTGCTGGGGTAACAAATAAACCTTGAATCTCTGTGGAGGAACAAAGTCTAGTGTTAGCAGAGGTCCTCCATCTTGAAGCTGTCCCTTAGAAAATACTTGGCCTTCAGAGTTGCTGAGATAAGGGAAGTATAGCTGGAGGACTGCACAGATTATTTTTGAGTGCTAAGCCTGGAAGTGGCTTATGTCATGATTGTTCAAATTACATCTATCATGAGGTCCCGATGTAATGGAAGGGAAGGTAGGAAGTGTAGAGAAACACGCTGATATTTGAGGGTACTCATAATTTCTGCTTCAGGATGTTTTAAATGAACAGATGATCATCACTTTAAGGTAATGGAACTTAAGTCTCTTTCTTCATGGTTTCTACTTATGTAATGTTTAAGAAATCCTTCCAAGCATGCACGTGTTGGGGAAAGAGAGGAGCAGAGGAAGAAAGAGAGAGAGAATCCCAAGCAAGCTCCACATCCAGCACGGAGCCTGTCATGAGTGGGTCTCTGGGGGATCCATCTCATGATCCTGAGATCATGACCCTAGCTGCAATCAAGAGTTGGACACTTAACTGACTGAGCCACCCAGGCACCCTGCCTTATTTTAAATATTAAGTTTTTATAATACTTGATACCTGGTAAGGCAGCTACCTCCATTATGGGATGGGCTGTTTTAACTATTCTTAGTCTTTGCCCCACTATTTAAATTTCACAATCTTCTTGTCAAGTTTCAAAGTAAAACCTATTGGGAGTGAATATATAGATCAGTTTGGGAAGAAGTGATATCTTTACAATATTGAGTCTTCCTGTCTATGAACCACGGTACATCTCTACATCAATCTATTTAGCTCTTATTTAGTATGTTTCAATAAAGTTTCACAGCTTTTTGATGTTGGTAATGTCTTGTACATTTTTGTTTTGATTGATTTGTCGGTATTACTGCAAATGCTATCTTTTAAAAAATTACATATTTCAAGTGCTTTCATGTAAGGGAGTTTAATTTCCTTTCTATATATGTACTCTTTTCTATTTTTAGACATTTCCTCCTGGCTTCCATCCAGAAACAAGGTTTAAATAGATAATTTTATTTTCTGTTCCTAAGAGGTACAGTTTTTATTTCTGGTTTATTTGCTGAGGATGTGATTTTTAAGCTTAGGTATATGTGTAGATCTCTTATTAGGCCTCCCACTCTGAAAGATAGTTCTCAAGTTTTCACTCCCTGTGAGGCATTCTAAAGTGAAGCCCAAAGTTATCTGGGCTTAGAAGATGCCCTTGGGGTAAAAGTGAGCTGTCTATCCTCTGCTTACCATGTTGAACTTTTGTTTTCCCTTAACTGCAGGTCTCTGGAGAATCCTTATCTTCTTGATGATTTGTTAATGCAATAAAATAGATGTTCATGTTTTTGTTTATTGTTATTTAGTTTCAGTCAACAGGATTAGTTTATTTAATCTGCCATGCTGCCAGGAACTGAAATTGAGAAAGATATACAAATACATATCCCCTATACTTTTTTAAAGGATTTTATTTATTTATTCATGAGAGACAGAGAGTGAAGCAGAGACATAGGCAGAGGGAGAATCAGATTCCCTGCGGGGAACCTGATATGGGACTTGATCCCAGGACCCCAGGATTACGCTTTAAACCAAAGGCAGACACTCAACAACTGAGCCACCCAGGCATCCCCTCCTATAATTTTTTAAAGGATTAATTTAAATGACTTGGTTCAATTGAATCACAAATCTCTGTGGCCAAATTATTGCTATTCAAATTTATTTAACTGATTACTACCCCTCCACCCCCATTTTTCTTTCTTATTTGGCTGTTAATTTAATATAGTGCTCTAAGAGTTATGGTCAACAAAGTTATCTTATCCTTTTTGTTAGATAGATTGACATTTTTAAAAATTTCACTCAGCCTCCAAACACTATGGTGTTTGTACTGTACATTTTGAGATAGAGTTGATGCTAACCTTGATAGATCTTGCAAAGTCAAGTTGTCTCTGGTATAAACTCTCCTGCTTTTTCTGCCACTTAATCAACACTTGGCTATTAAGTTTCTACCACAAATCTGTTATGTGGTAATGGAAAGCTTGCTCTGATAGCCACCGGGTATTAAACCAGATTTTCCCCGGAGTGAGAATCTGACTAAACAGATCTCCTATGATTATCCTATTTTTGCCCTCCTTTTCACAGATTCCCTATAAACATTTCTCAGGGAGGGAGACTAGACCGTATAGTTAATTGCTTGAGATTTCTCTGTAGATGGTCTAGTCAACACACAAAACAGAGATAATAATTTAAGCTCTTACTAAAGTTCAGCAATTGAATTAAGGAAAATTTAAAATGATCAATATATGTGGTACTGTATCTTTATAATTAATATTAAAACACTTAAAGCAATATCCCAGTTTATTAACTTCCTCTTTCTTGATAAGTGAACATTATGGCTCACAGGTATCATATGGGTATATAACCTCATCATTAGAGATCTGTTATAAATCTTGTTTTATGATTTCAAAAAATCTAACAAGTATTTCTCATGAAGTTAGTATCTGCCCAGATCATTAAAACACTTCCCCTTTGAGTGGTTGAAAAAGTTAATTGATATTTTTTTGCATAAGAATATATTTTAACATAATTGATCCCTGTTTGCTGTTGAAAAAGAAAATAAAGACAAAGAAATAGGGAAAAAAATCTGTTATTTCATTACTCAGAGAGAACCACTATAGTACTTTCAAAAATGTTTTATTATAAAATAGTTTCAAATTTACAGAAAGGTTGTAAAAGTCACACAGGAAATTCCCATATACTCTCCATCTGAATTATATATAAGTAATAATATGTAGACTATACACAAAAATTCATATTATATAGAGATCATAATATTAATATTTGTATTATATATTTCTATATTCTGCATGCATATATTTTATATAGATAATCTGTCTTTTATACATATATTTATTATTATTTTACTGAATCATTTGAGTGTAAGTTGCATCTATCCTATCCCTTTACCTCTGAGTTTTCCCTGATATATTTTCTAAGAAAAAAACCATTCCATTACATAGCCATAATTCAATGATTAAATTTAGAAAGTTTAGCATTAATAAGATACCCTTAATTAAAATACAGTCCATATTCAAATTTTATCAGCTTTTTCAATAATGTTCCTTATAACAATCCCCCCACCCTGATCCAAGATTCCATTTAAAATCATGTATATAATTTACTGGTTATATCTCTTTGGTCTTTAAATTTGAAACATTTCCTTAGCTTTTCTTTATCTTTCATGACATTTATGTTTTTGTGGAGAAGAGGCCAGTTGATTTCTAAATGCATCTCAATTTGTCTGAATTTCTTAATTTTGAAAGGGCTTGGAAAGAGTTGTATAAACTCACTGTCATCCTTGTCTTCCCATTTTCTCCTGAGATCCTAATTTACTCTGACTTTTGTCCCTACTGTTCCTCCAGATTGCTTTTTTTCATGTCATCAGTGACCTTCACGTCATGAAATTCAATGGTCAATTCTCAGTTCTCCCCCTATCCAACCTTTTAGCAGAATTTGCTAGAATTGATCTCCTCTTCCTTTTTGAGAGTATCATGCTTTCTGTACTAGGTTTGCTTACATAGCTATTTCCTTTATCTCTTTCCTCAATGATCCCTTTTTCTGAATAAGTTTTACTGGACTCTCCTAATCTTCCAGGGCCCTAAATGATGGAATGCCATATGGCTCAGGCCTTAGATCTTTTTGCCTTCTTCATTCAATTTCAAGTTAGTCTCAGCTACATAGAAAATGGATTGAAAAAAATCACTTATATGTCATCCCAAATCTATGATACCAGCCTAGATTTCAGTCCCAAACACCAGATCATATATCCAACTGTTTGCCTCCCATTTGGAGCTCCAATAGGCATGTCACACTCAACATGTCCTTTACCAAAACTCTTGAGTATTTTTCTAAAATATGCTAAAACCTGCCAATCTTTTTGCTCTACTGAGAATGAAAATCAAAATTCCTAAGCATTACATAACATGATTTCCCACTAATTTGCTTATTTCATATTCTATGGCCTCTCCTTTTGCTTGCTGTATGCCACCTAACCAAGTATACTTGTACCTCAGGACCTTTACACCTGTAGTTTCCTTTGTCTGGAATCCACTTTTCCCAAGTAACTGCATGGTTTATTGCCTTACTTTAGGTTTTTAAGGAAACAATCCCTTGTCAGACAGGGGTTTCCTAACCCCCTTATACGATGAAATGTTACCCACACTGGCCCTATCACTCTTTATTCAGTTTTCCTGTTTCATTTTTCTTGGTTGCACTTATTATTATCTTAAATATAGTTTTTCTCTCTCCTCTTCCCTCACTGGCAAGTAAACTCCATGTTCATAGAGATTTTGCTTTGTTTTATCCTCTATACGCAGCTCTTAGAATAGTTTTTGGCTCACAGTAGGCATTATGTAAATATTTGTGAGGTGAATGAGTTAATATGCTCTCAGATTTTTTTTCTACATATAGAACATCTACTTAAAGGTTGTTTGGATAATGCTCTCTCTATGGTTCTAGTAACTGCTTTCTTACTTAGTAATATATCCTGAATATCTTTCATCATCACCAAATACAGATCTAAATAGTTTTTAATAGTTTTTAAGAGCATTCCATATTATGGAGGTGCCATGACTGATTTATTCAAACTCAACTGATGGACGGCTGGATTGTTTTCAATTTTTTGCTATTTCAGACAACTCTGTAATGAATAACCTTATACTGAAGTCTTTTTGTAATCCAATTCGTCAAACAACTATTGAATATCTGCTATATGCAATTCACTGGTCTGAACAATGGGATGGGAAAACAAAGACAAATACGACATGGTTCTTGAATTCTGGGAACTCATGACCTATTCAGAGAGACAGATGATGATAAATAAGGATCATATAATTTAGACAATTATGAGTACTGTAAGGCCAGTAAAGAAACATAATGCACTAGTAGATCTCAGGGATGGGAACTACCAGAGATAAAGGATTATGCAGAAAAGCTTTCTGGAAGGTCTATGTATTTTAAACTCTGCTTTGATAAAGGTTTCATTCAATTGCCAGAAGAGTTGGAGTAGAGAGAGAGCACCACATATCAGAAGTTGGTGGGAACTATTCTTAGATAACTGAGCTCTAGTTTGGCTAGAACAGAAGATAGGTGAGTGATAAGGCCAGCCAAGTAGGTGGAGGGAGGAGCACATAGCAGATTAAAAAACAATCATTTGACAAAGGACACAGGGATAGAAAATAATATAGGAATGGATCCATTTGACTTACCTATCAAAATTTTTCCTTTTTGAAAAAAAAGTTTCTCTTACCTTTTGGGAATGCAGGTTCACTTTTTCCAGATGTTCTAGTATTTGAAGAGAAGGTGAAAGGTCTTGCTAAAATATGAAACTTCCTGACTTTAACTGCTAGCCAACAACTCATATTTTTTTTTCTCAAAACTTCTTTTTGTGAACCGCAAAAATAAAAACAATGATAATGTAATTTCTAGTCCATCTAATGGGCTGTATCTATTCTGTCACTCGCCAGTTTGTAAATTCTGCCCAAAGAGACTATGTCCTCTAATTTGGTGAACTTCCTTCTTTTTGGACCTTGAACCATAGCAAAAAGTTCCATTTTATATTGCACCCTAGTATGAACACACATACACATATACAGATGAAGCAAAACTTTTAGAAAACAATACTTAATCCCAATCCTAATCTATTTAACTGAAAGGAAAGCACTCTGATTCTATCTCAGTTTAGTCTATTCTGTTCTAAAAATATTTGTCTTGATTTACTAAATTAAGTCAAGACTTTCTTACAAACCTTGTTAAAAACACCATCCGGACTATGATGATTCTTTTGCCATCCAAACCTGTGTTATTTTGTAATATCTCTTAAGAGTTGCCTCCTTTGGTGTTTAGGATTTAGAGAGCCAAATAGAATATAAATAGCTGTGGTCAGGATCTACTGTTTTTTCTCAGATTCACAGTCTCAGCAAACATAGCAATTATTCAACAATGGGATGCTAGGGCTGGGAACTCTGCAAGTCTCCATAAATCAGCTTTATATTCTGAATCTCAATGGCTTTGGGTCTGAAACCCTTTACCTTGATTTAGCTGGAGGAGATGGTCAGTGGGTTTCCACAAAGAAACCATTTGTGACTAGCTTGTTTAGTTTTCACCAACAATGTGCCCATGAACCTCACCTCAAAATTAAGATCCTCCTGATCTTGAGGCCACATTAACTCAACAGACTAGTCTTGGCTCCTACCCCAACTTCAGTCCAGGCTCCAATTGGTGGATTTATTGTGAAGAACAAGTCATAAAAAGCCCTACTATTTTAAACCCTTCTTAGTAACCTGGTTACTAAGAAACACAAATGATTATAGTTACCTTGAAATTAAATGTAGCCTAGAACTTTCAATATTTGTCAGATCATGTGCAAATGAGCTACTGTATTCATAATGGATGTGTCACTATCATAAATATGACAAAAGGACATTTTCAAAAAGATGATTATCCACACTGGCAGGAGAGAAATACAAGCTCAAGAAATTAACATTCTTACCACTGCCCTGTCTCTCTTTGCTTTGCATTATTTAGGGAATCTCTGGTGACTTGACTAAAGTCCTCCCTGCCCCCCAAACCTGCAGTGTGCTGAGCTTTTGGAATATACACCACCCTGATATCAAAGGAAGGACCCCTGTTGGATGAGTTGACATTTCCCCTCTCATCTCTGGGTTAATGGAAAGACCTGTATTCAAAGGCACCTTTGTCTCAGCAGGAGCACCGTAAGACATCTTTGGTATTGATTTATATTGGTTGCAGGTACATGCTGGATCAAAGCAGAGGAGAATGGGAGAAAGAAGCCAGATGCAGAGTAGATCTAAGGGGAGAACTGAAATATAGAACTTTTTACTTTGTATAGCTAAACTATGTTATAATAACTGGCCAGCATTTATTATTTATTATCAAATTCTTTATATTTGTGTTATATTATTTATCATAACATTCATTATTTATTATTATGATTTATTATTGAGTACTTAACACACACAAAACCAGTGGTCTCCAATCCTCATGCTCATGTGAATCTCCTGGGGAGCTTTATAAAACTACTATTGTGCTGGCCTTACCCCCAGGACTAATCTAATTGGTCATGAGTGTGGCCCAGGTGATGGCATGTTTTCCACAGCTCCCAAGTGATTTTAATGTGAAACCAAGGTCGAGAACCACTGTGTTAAATATTGCTTAAAAGCTTTTTATTCAATCCTCATAATAGGTCTATAAGGTTGCTATTATCATTATCCTCAATTTTCAGATGAGAGCATAAAGGTAAAGAGAAGTTAAGCATTCTGCCCATGGTCATACAGACTGGTGAGGGGTGGAATCCAAATGTGAATCCAGGTAGTTGGATTCCAGAATTCAAAGCAAGTTTAATGCAAAGATCAAGGGAGCAAAGAATACTTCCTGCCAGCTATTTGGGGCAAAAGTAACAGGATGACTATAAAGGAAGAAAAGAAGGAGAGAAGTGAGATGTTTAAAGCAACAGCAGAACTGGCCTCACGGGTATGCAATGTGTGTTTGTGCTCAGAAGGATCTCATGCTTGGCTTAATCCTCTGATGCTGCTGTCTTGAAACTCTTAGTACATTTTGAACAAGAAGTCCCATGTTTTCATTTTGCACTAGTCCCCACAAATTATGTAGGCTATCTTGAGTAGCGGACTCATGGAAATAGAACAGTGGACATTTTCCCTAGTTTGAATCATGTGTGTAATGAGGTGGGTGACTGCTTCCTGGAGTAATTTCTATAAAGCAGAGACCACCCTCTTCCCTTCTTTGAGAGTGCTGTTCCTAGAGCTGAAAGAGCCACATGTACAATCCTGACCAGGGAGCAGCACAACTCTGAGCTGCATACACCCAGATGCAAGAGGTTAGTGGGCACAAATAAAAAACAGCAATGCTCTAAAAGATAAGTTCTTCTATTTTTCTAAGTAATCATTGATAGCATTCACTGAGTGCTTTCTATGTTCTAAGCAGTGTTTTACATGATCTATATGCATTGTTTCCTTTAATTATTGCCACTCAATGAGATGAATACTACTATTTTGTCCCCTTTTTATGGGTGAAGGAAATGGGATACAGAAGTTAAATATCAGCCAAGGTCACAGAGCCACATAAGAGGAGGAACAAAAGTTGTAACCAGATCTGTGCTCTTCCCCTCTATTCTGTGTGGATATTTGGAATGTAATGTATCAGTTCATTGTGTGTTCACCTGAGTTTCTGACCACTGCACACTCCAGAGATGCTCCTTAACCATCTTCTTTCATAATTCCTTTACATGGAAGGAGGTGGATACTGTAGGAAAGATTTTTTTAAAAATCAGGAGCTAGGAAGCCCATGTTCTTGTCCATTTCCATCCCTGCAGAGTCTTAGTGTCCTTCTTTGTAAACAGAAAACATATATGAGTTGGGTTGGAAATGAGGGTTAGGGGAGATAACAGCTACTTAAATTATTAATAGGATTGTCAGAGGATGTTATGCAAATATGCTGTTATTAAATTTATATTTTCCAGTTGGATTTTGACATTGACATCAATGTTTTTGTATCTACACCATGAAAGACACAATGTGTGGACTATTTATTGAGTTTCCAAGTGTGACTTGTGATGACTTGGTCAGCTATCTCCTCTCCTGTTTGAATCCACACTTCCTTTAATACTGAGAACCAAATCTCATCTATTTCACTAACTTCTTTTTCTGGAATTCTATACAACCGAGTCAACGAAGATGGTGATTCTAAGAGTAGCTAACTTTATGGAGCGTTTCTGATATGCTGGACACAATGACAGCACTTATTTGCATTAGCTCATTAAATTTAAACTTTACAACAACTCAGTGAGATAGGTAGATTTTACAGGTGAGAAAACTAAAAATAAGGGAGAAGTAATAACTTATTCAGTATCACCCAGATACCAACCCTAGAGCCAGGATTAAACCCTATATTGTATGGCTGTAATGCCCAGCCTCTTAAACACTGTCAAGGTAACCCATTTGGTTAGTATTTCTATTATTCTGTAAATATATTACGTGTACATATTTATGTAATGTACAAATATTAGATTTGACTTATATTGTTATTACATGTTGATATAGCTCTACTTATGTAGTACTTGCCTTACATTGTTATTGTATGTTGATTTAGAATATATGTCATGTTTTAGCTTCCAAGCTCCTAGAGAAAGCTATATTTTAGACTTAATGTCTTCTATAGCACTTAACTTTGTGTCTTTCATGGTGTAGATGCAAAAACATTGATGTCAATGTCAAAATCCAACTGGAAAATATAAAATAATAGCTAATCTCATGTCAACTTAAACATCTACAAAATATTTTGTATGTGACCATGATTTTTCTTGGGTTGACATAAGTTCTTTGTTGCCCATGCTTTTAGAATTTTATTTAGAAAAATAGATTAGTTATAGTCCCAATAAAAGAACAGTTAATGTTATTAAGCATTTTTTCCCACATCCCAGGTATGGGATGACTTTAAGCCATTTAATATTCATAAATGTAGTGAATATATCACCTCTTCCTGCCTAATTTACCCTTAGGTATTTACATTTCTTCCTTGTAGTACCAATGTTTTAGTGAAAGAGGGGCTTGTCTCCAGCTCCCAGATGGAATCTGATTTGTCTCCCATCTCTTTGATAGTAACTGGTATAGGAACTCAGGCCTAAGATGACCAACCATTCCTGGACAACATAATTGGTTCAGGAAATGGCTAATGACTCAGTTCAAGTAAAGAGGATAGGAGGGGATGTTTGCTGGGGGCATTCATAAAAGAGAAAGCCACTGAAAAGGATGGCCTCCCTTGGCTGTGTACATTGTCCTGGCAGACCATAGCAGCCTTCTCACTACCAGCTTAAGCATGAAAAGAGAGGTAAGAGAATTCAAGGAGCAGCCAAGCCTGGGTCCTGATTAGTCTACGCCATCCATGGAAGGTTTCAAATATGTGAGCCTCTAAATTCCCTGTATCACTTAAGATGGGTTTTCTGTTCCTTATCTCCAAAACCATCCTAACTCTCACATGAATATTGGCATGCTATGTGTCAATATTAATATAAGAGGATACACCAAGAATCAAAATATGGTAATAATAAAAATACTTACTTGTGACATTTGCAGAATGCTTAGCATTTAAAAGAGTGCCTATTATGCATTTTAATCTCACTGAGTTTTTAGAAGCCTAATAAGTTAAGATACACAGAGACGATCTTCTTATCTAGGTACATCTTACCTAGAAGAGAGGTTCTAAATATACAGGGAGAAAATTGTGCATAGTCAGAATTATTTTTGGGAAACCCATCCTTTGATAAGTACAACCCAGCCAGCCACCTATCCCTTTCTATTCCAGCATTCATTCCAACAGTCAGAATTATTTATTGAGTGCCTTCAGTATGCTACATACAGGGCACTGAGTGATGAGAAGGTCTCTGATATCATGAAAGTTACTTTATGGTGGGTGAAACAATTTTTAAGTGAGTTAAAATAATTATAGACTGAGGTAATTATTAGAAAATTGGGATTGTAGAGATTAACAAGGAGCAAGAGGCTTTTATGAAGGTAGTCAGGAAAAGGTTTTCTGAGGAGCTGACTGAACCCTGAAGGAGCAAGAATGAGCTAATATTTTGAGAAGTAGTCAATGGAGCATTCTAGGTGGAAGGAAGAGTAATAACGGCAAAGACCTCAGTTGGGAAGATGTTTGATGTGTTTGAGAAACAGAAGAATGGTTTACCTAGATGGTAGTGAGTGATGCAGAAAGGGTAGAAGATGAATTCACAGAAGTAGGCAATCATTAGAATATTATAAAAGTTTTTTTATAGTGCATAGGGTTGGAATTTGGATTTTATACTAATAGAAATAGAGGGAAAATTATTAAAAGGCTTTGAGCAAGGTAGTGGCATTCTCTGATCTGAGGTTTAAAAAGAATCATTATGACAAGGTCTAAGAGAAGAAAACAAATGTGGGGGCTGTTGAAGTTCAGAAAATAGTTATTGTGGTGTATGGTAAGGTGATGGTAGTGAAGGAGAGAAATGGTTTGAAATGAAATGTAGTTTGAAAGAAGAACCTACAGAACTTGGTGATGCTTGGATGTTGGGCATGGGTAAAGGAAAGGAAGGCGTCAATTAAGTGTTTGCCTAAATTTCCTGGGGTAGAGAGATGCCATGTACATAGAGAGGACTATAGCATGAGCACTGGGATGAGAATTAAGAGCTAGTTAGAACCCATCAGGTTTGAGATGCATAGTTGACACGTTGTACAGTTGAGAAAGAAGACACAAAGAACATGAATGCCCTGTCTGAAGTCATATGACAAATAAATAGAGAACCTAAACTTGATCCCAGGTATGTCTGAAGATACAGGTGCAACTATTAACCTACACTATTTTAACAGTGACTGACCAAATGAGTTGTTATTAGGTTGTAAAACACCTTACAAATAGTAATGAATACACGCTTACAAGCTTAACAATAGTAGCAAGAGCTTTTAATTGTTTGTGAGCATCTCTATTGACAAGTTTCACGGAGCCAAGATGGGAATGTCAATAGTGCTACAAGGCTAAGTTGGTTGATGGAATTGAGTAGCAGGTATTTCCTTTCTTTGCTACTTTTCCTGTTCTTTGGTTATCATCACTGCCAGTAGTTCAACTGCAGAAATCCTTTGGTCAGGTAACTGCTGAAACTGTACACAGTAGTCGTGTTATGTGACTGAGTTCCCTAGAGAGGATACGACTAGTGGGTGAAGTCAGATAATGACACAGACTACTTTCGCCTGGCATTTGCAAACTACCACCTTACCATGAAGAAAACTATTTGATGTTTTAATTTTATTGAGTTCTGTATGAGCCTCCTGAGTTAAGTTATACAAGTATAGTTACAATTACTTTCACACTAGTACTTGTATACAATTACTATTACAGTCGAGTTGCATCTTACTTGGCAGTTGGGTTTTAAAGTACATAAGCAGAAAATTGTGTCTAGTCAAAATTACCCCTGAGAATTCTTTCAAAAAGTCCAGCACAGCTAGTTTCCCCCACATATTAGAACTTGTTGCTCTTTCTTCCATTTACACTTAGTAAAGTGGGGTGGCTTCACTTTGGGGCCATGTCATACCAAAAAATAGAGACGCACTCAGAATAGCAAGATGCTCATTTCTTCCTTCCTTTTTTTCTTCTTCACCTTCTCCTTCCTTCCTTCCACAAATTTTATGGCCTCCCACATGTCAGGTATTAATGAATACGGTGGAAATACAGTGATGAACCAGAGACATAGATTTTTGACCTCATGAAGCATATAGTGTAGCATCCATTGCAAAAGGCCACAGGATGCAGGAACAATAGTCCAGGGCCTCAGCCTTACTTTTTTTTTTTTTTTTTTTTTTTTTTAAGGCTTCTAATGTCTCCATTGCTCAATCTTTTGCTATTGAGACCCTTGATTCCTGGTCAGTATTGCATGGGCATATCTGTTCATAGGAAGGACCTGCCTTTATGTTATTCAGATTTTACCTTTCCAACTTCCTTGGAGATTCTATTATATTCCTATAACTCAGGGAGGGGATTGTCATTGTTACTGAGGATAAACCTATTTAGGTGAATGTCCCCCTGCAGAATCGTTTATCTTCCCTTCCAATTTATAGTGCAGCCATGGCTCTAGTCCAAAACATAGTGATTTATTAGGGTCTCTATTTAGGACTGTGTTTAAAGACACTATGCCCTACATGGTGGGATTGTTAAAGTAAGAAATTCCCATAAAATTAAATTTAGAGCAGAACAATTGGTGTGGGGGAGGATAGTTGTCTAAAGTACATATAGTGTTTACTGTGAGATGATGGGACCCTTTGTGTCATGTCAGGCTGCCCTCTTCTATTACTGGATAAAAGTAGAAAGTTTAAGCAATATGACTTCACTTATCTGAATATGCTGTATTATAGAGAGGCTTTAAATGTTCTCAAGTGGTTGCCTCTGTAATTTTATAATGACTTGGTTTAATGTCATGGTCATTGAAGTTTTTACATCTAGCTGATATAAACTATGAAAGGAAACCAATGATTACTTGCAAACAAGGACCTTTCACAAATTTTTTTTTCTTAAAAAAGAGACATGAAAAAATGTAGTCTGTATCTAAAGCAGTACCTTTAGGTAGAAAGAGTACAACATTTCTGTGCCCCTAATTCATATGGAATCTGGGACGTGCTGTCACGTTTCTGGGCCTCAGTCTTTGTCAGGATAAGTCACACTAGCTGCAATAACAAACAACCTTGAAAGCCCAGTGATTTAATACAATAAAAGTTTATTTCTCCCTCACTTCAGTCTAAGAAGTGTGTTTTGTAAGAGTGGGTTCTGGCCTTTCCAGGCTTGTGGATCCACCATCTTTAGGAGATAGTTTTAAATTAATACTATTTAAGTTTGTTATTGGCTAACACCATTGCCCTTGTGAGGAACCTATCTTTGACACTAAACTTGTTCTTTGCTTTTAGGGTTTTTGCATCCTATCTTCCTTCTCCTTCTGTGGCTGACTACAACTTTAACTTGAATAGTATGGAATGAATCTTAACTCTGTTACTAAATTACTAACTTCCCCCCCCCCAAAAAATGCTTAGGTGATAACGGACCACTAATTATGTAACTTTTTATGCTTCTTAATTTCTTAAGTATTTGAAATGACAAATGTGGTAACTTTTTAATTCAGTGATTCTGGAAGTATTCTTCACAAAACATCAGACACAAAAACAAAAGTGTCTGGTTGCTTCAGAAGAAAAAGTTATTTTTTCCTAAAAGTACCTTTCCCAATTATTTTATAGAATTCCCCCCCCCCCTTTTTTTTTTAATAGGCAGAGACAGAGAGCAGGGGGTAATGGCAGAAGGAGAGGGACGGAGAGAATCTTAAGCAAGCATCACGACCAGCACAGAGCCTGATGAGGGGCTTGATCTCATAACCCCAAGATTATGACCTGAGCCAAAATGAAGTGTTAGATGCTTAACCGACTGAGTCACTCAGGTGCCCCTAGAATTACAATATTTAAAAACATATATACATTCTTCTTTCTCTTCAAAGGAAAAGAAACTAAAATACTATTTTTTTTTCTTTTGGAATATCTGCCAACATCTCAAGGAACATATTTTGGATAATGCCATTGTAGGTAGTAGGGAGAATTAGAAGATTGTAAAATATGGTAAAGAAATGAAGAAAATTGTGTTTGGGGTGGATTAATTTGATAAGTGTATGGAATAGGTCAATAAAGGAAGGGACCAGAGAGACATGCAAATGCGCTTGGAATCTTTAATTAAAAAAACAAACAAGGGATCCCTGGGTGACGCAGCGGTTTAGCGCCTGCCTTTGGCCCAGGGCGCGATCCTGGAGGCCCAGGATCGAATCCCACGTCAGGCTCCCGGTGCATGGAGCCTGCTTCTCCCTCTGCCTGTGTCTCTGCCCCTCTCTCTCTCTCTGTGACTATCATGAATAAAAAAAAAAAAAAAAAAAAAAAAAGACTTTAAAAACAAACAAACAAACAAAAATAACCAGTAAAATTTAAAAAAATTAATGAAAATCAAGGGACTGTTGCATATACTAAATACAAAGAAAAAAAATAAAAGGAAAAGAGTGAGAGAGAATGTGGTGGTAGAAAGGGCTAACCAGTACACAGTTCACCCCTGAACACCATGGGGGTTAGGGGCACTGACCTCTTTTCTCCTGCAGTCAAATTCACACATAACTTTTGATTCCCCAAAACTTTAGCTATTAATAATCTTCTGTTGACCAGAATCCATACTGAAAACATAAAGAGCAGACTAACACATTTAATATGTTATACGTATAGTGTATTCTTACAATAAAGTAGGGAAAAGAAAATGTTATTTAGAAAATCATGAGGAAGAGAAAATTATTTATAGTACTGTATTTATTGAAAAAATATTCAGGGATCCCTGGGTGGCTCAGCGGTTTGGAGCCTGCCTTCGTCCCAGGGCATGATCCTGGAGACCCGGGATCCAGTCCTGCGTCCGGCTCCCTGCATGGAGCCTGCTTCTCCCACTGCCTGTGTCTCTGCCTCTGTGTCTCTAATGAATAAATAAAATCTTAAAAAAATAAAAAATATTCATATAAGTGCACCCATGCAGTTCAAACCCATGTTATTCAAAGGTCAACTGTATAAACTAGAGAGCAGAGTGGTTAAAGGCAATGGTGTTGAGTTACACAGCTTGGGATTTTTTTCTTGTCTCTTCCCTACAGACAGAGATATAGAGAAGGTCACTTTACCTCTGTGACCCTGAACTCATTCACTTGAACACACAGGCGTAGTTGTGGTGTCTACTGATAGATTAAAGAGCAAGTAAGTACTTACAAAAGATCCTTTATTTTTCTTATTGAATTTGAATTACTTTCAGAAATTTAAGATGAAAATGAAATTTTTGTTATAAATAAGACATTTAGTAATTTAAAAACATTAAAAAAATCACAGAACCCCATTCTTCAAGCTACTATGAGTGATTAACATATCATGATTAATAAATTGCTGCATTTGAAGGGAAAAACCCATCCACTTGCTCCTATTCCCTTTCCATCCTGAAATGTTACTCAAAGAAGCTGTGTAGAATGCCAAGAAATCTACAGTTTGTTTTTATAAAAAGAAAACACTGGATAAAACCAAACCACCAGCGACAAATTTTGAAATAAACTGAAGAAGCTATGGTACAAGCAAAAGATATGATTCCTCACATCTAAATAGAGAAAAATGAATATATCCTAACCAATGTAAAGCATCTGGAACTCCAAAAAAGCTGAATTCTATAGCTAGAGGGGTGGAAAAGTGAATGATCAATATGCCTAACTGTCAATATTAGGATTTAATTATTTTCATTGTTCCTAATGAAAATTCAGTTCCATAATATTTATTATCACTCTACAAGGCAGGTGCTGGGTCTTATTCACTGTCATTCCCCAGTGCCTCACTCAACATGTGCCACTTAATGATGCTCAATAAATACCAGAGGGATATATGAATGATGGAGTCAGCGAATAAAGGAATGAATGTTTGCATGAAAGGGGGCAGTACTTGGTGGAAGTGGATAAATAGTCTGAAAAAGAAACACAGAGAAAAGCAAATACAACTTGGCTACAAATATATGCCTTAAATGAAGGAACAAAACTTCTTGATTTGTAAGAAGCAAGACAGCTGAATTATGTGATTCTCTTTTGGTTTAAGAAGCTAGAATTCTAACGTTTTGTGAGTTCGAACATTCTATAAATCTTTAAGCTTGGTTCCAGACGGCATTAATGGTAGTGCGTTTGATAGAAATTTGGAATTCAGGAAGGAAGGCCCACTTGGGAGAATATAAAAATACATGCTTTGGGGCCTATGGTTTTTGAAGATTGGACACTGGAGCAGAACTATCTAATAGAGAGCGGGAGATATGGGATGAACTAGAATAGATAAGGATTAAATGTGTGGTTCTTAAATCCTTTTTCTCTAGGGAAATATAGTTTTATGGCAAGAAGTGGTTGACTAGCTGAGCACTTTTGATATGCCCTCATCATCAGTCATTATGTTATACACAAGGAGTAGCGAGCACTGGTTAATTGAGTAAATTGATCACATGGAAGTCAGTGAATAGAAATTCTAAAATAATGACAATGATAATAGCTCACATTTGCTGAGCATTTATAATGTGTCAGGTACATTAGTGTTTTCATATATTTTTGTATTTAATTCTTCCAGCACTTCTGTGATTCAGATCAAGAACTGGCAAACTTTTTTTCTGTAAGGGCCAGATCACAAATATTTTAGGCTTTGTGGACCATATAATCCCCATCATAACTACTCGACTCTGTGATTGTAGCAGGAAAACAATCATTGACAGTATGTAAATGAATGGGTGTGGCTTTATTCCAATAAATCTTTATTACACAAACAGGCGATAGGCCAGATTTGCTAACCATGGATGTAGATCATCACTCCCATTTAATATCTTCTAATCTGCAGAGCCAAGACTCCAACTCAAGTCTGTGCCAGAGCCTGCTCCCTTAATCACTCCATTATATTGCTTGAAATCAAGCTTCAGAAAAGCACTCTCAGCAGAGAAATGATGACTGGGTTGGATAGGAAAAATAGAAGACAGACAGACAGACAAGATGGCAAAAAGTCCAAATATGATCCACCAACCTCCAAAACCAGGGAGGTAAAGGTAGTGATGGATAGAAGAGAATGAGTAGAGATCCACTTTTAGAATCCCTGTTATTTTGCAATGAATGGAATACAAATTGGTGTGCTAGAATTGGGAATCTGTATATGAAGGTTGCAAAGGATTATGTGAAAGCAGCTCCTGACCTGTGGTTGTATATTGGGGCTAAGAAGAAGAGAAAACATTGCTGCATCCAGATGAGCCAGCTCTGCTTTTGTGAATCAAAAAGCTGCTTCTTCCCAGGAATGAAGAAAATACATGTAGTATAACCATCAGTTCAAATTCTTGAACAAACTCTCTGTCTTGCCAGAGCTTCAACACTGTGTCATTTACAGGGCCATCTTCCCTACACGAGCTAGCCCTGACCTTGCAGTTAATCAGGGACTCACTTGGGTAACTGCTTGGCAGTTGCCCGCAGGAGCTCCCTGTAAATCTATGACAAACTGTGTCCCTCGCATAAACGCTCTCATAGCTATAGACTGTTTGAAGGGCCTAAACGTACTTTTTACACATTTTTAGATTAGTGCTGAGGCTTTTGCTAGTCATGTCACCTATCATTGAGAGAGATGCCAGAGTCTGCAAATGGCAAAATGCCCAAGCTTTTTGCTCTCACTGGAAACAAATCCTTTCTTTTTCAGTCTCTTGTCTTTGGTCCCTACATGGTAGCATTAGCCAGGGTCCACCTTGAATCAGAGCTGTGTATATATATGATGGCCTCCTTACCTAGACTGCAGGTAAATTGGGAACCAAAGGTGGCAACTCATTTGTTCTTCTAGGCTTAGAGTTAACATAAAGGAAGTCTGCTGGTTGAACCAAACATCAGACTAAAAAGGCCTTAGAAATCTCATGAGGACACAGGAAGGAGCTGAAATATCATGAGACTTATAAACATTTTTAGAACCACTGCTGTAAAGATGAAGATGATGTTCACATTTTTACAAGATATTTACATGCCAGAGGAATTATGAAGCTAGGTATACTTTCTTCTATTGATAAAAGAAATACTG
The DNA here is from genome assembly GCF_003254725.2 of Canis lupus dingo. Taxonomy (NCBI): domain Eukaryota; kingdom Metazoa; phylum Chordata; class Mammalia; order Carnivora; family Canidae; genus Canis; species Canis lupus. The sequence continues at coordinate 23,955,865 of NC_064262.1, read as the reverse complement.
AATTGGAGACATTTGTTAATTTTTTAGTATATGCATCTAAAAAGATTTCACCTGCTTGGAGAGTACAGAAACTAGGGCTGCTACAGAGGCAGAAGGAACATGATTAGTCACAGTAGATGGTGAAAATGAAAGGCAGGTTTCCAGTCTGCCTTACAGTGAAAGCACAAACTAATGACAGGCTTGGTGAATCAGCACACCCACCCCAAAGTTTGTATGGTTTTGTAGTTTGGGATTTCCCAAGAACACACCTTGAGACATGGTTTTTGGCTTATTTATTTGAGAAGTAAACCTAGAAGCTCCAGTGAAGTAATGGGGGAAGTGAGAGAGGGCATAGAGGAAAGGCCATTGAAAGGAGTGTTGATGAGCAGTTTACAGATATAAACAGCTGAGTCTCAATATTCCTGGCCACTATCTGAGGAATCATCTAGAAAACAGGTTAGAAGTGCTTGGCTATTCGTTTACTAGCTTCTATACATCAGTAGTTGAGATGTTCCCCAGGGCATGAACTAAGTAAGCTCCTGGGGCACCAAAGGAAGTCCCACGTGGCAAAGTAAAAAAGACATTCGAGGTGGAAGATGGCCAGCCCTCCAGGAACTGTCCACTGTAGTGGCAGGTAAACTCAGAACTGGGTTGGGGATGAGTTATGGGGCAGGGCGACCCATCAACAGCTGCTGCTCCATGTTGGAAGCTGGATACAAAAGGAACACAACACTAGAAGAACCGTCCGGGTGGTGAAGCCCTGGTTGAGGCACTCACGGTCTAGGGTCAGTTTGGTGTCTAGGGTAGAGTGAGAAAGTCATCAGTGCCACACTCCAAGGTCATTCCACTTAATCCTCACAACTATTCCATCATATCAGCTGGGGAGGAAACAGAGTCATAGGGAGAAAAGCATAACTTGTCTGAGATCATACAGCTACCATTGCAAGTAATGATGCTTTTGTGCAAAGAGAGCACAACAGATTGTCAACACGTGGTTGCTATTCTTCATATATAGGGAGATTAAGAATATTATAATAATAGTAACAATAATGACAGTTCCTTGACTTTGTAGAGCACACGTCAATGTGCTTTCTTAAACATCGTTTCTCTTGTTTCATTCATGGGGAGGTATCTCTACTTTCTTTTTACAGATGGGGAAGCTGAGGCTCCAATGAGCAATCATTTGCCCAGGAAGCCACGTAATTGAGTGCAGTCCAAGCCCAAGTTGAGTCTTTACCTAGCGTGCTTTCCCCACCTCCCCGTGGGCGGCAGAAGATGAATGTGTCATGCAAACAGTGCAGCTCATTTTGCTTGTAGGTATATGCCTCCTCCTATTCAATTCCCAGGAAACATATCTTGAGGTTAAAGGATCTGTTTGCAGAAGTTTTGGAAAACCTCACTGTTGCAAAGGTAAACACGCAGCCTTAATGCATATTCCAGTCTCCCTAGTTGCAGGATGGAATTAGCAAACAGTTGAGGTAGCCACCTGCTATCCTCTAGGGGGGAGGAAAGATTTAGAGGGCACGCGAGAATCTGGAGAAATGGTTCCATAGAGAATTAAGAACCTTTGTAAAGAAGTCTCTGGTTGTTGCAGCTGGATGTGTATGGATTTTCCCTCAGGGTTTAAAAGAGAACAAAATGAGATTTTACAAAATATTTAGGTAGTGACAGTTTGCTGATCTATGCATTTGAATTTCGTGCACTTTCTCTCATTTTGAAATGACTAATGGTAGAATTCTGAATGGCATTATAGATGAATATTAGAAATTTTGACTCTACACAGTTGTCCCTAAAACCTACAGAAATGCGTAGTTCTGTCAAGGCAGATAATATAAAGCCGGAGGATGGGATGGGTCACAGTCCGTGAATGCACTGAAGTGCATTTAGTTTTAAATGCACCATCAGGTCAATCAGGTCATCACCTTTGTGTATTTGACCATTCGGGCTTTTTGTCTGATATTATGAGAACAGTGAATGAGAAGTTGTTAAATGCCAAGCCTGGATTATTGGACTGTCAGAACGACATAAAAAAGCCAACCCTTCTTGGGGTTCTATCTGATATAAAAATCAACCCAAAAGGGATGAGAGCCCAATGGTAAAAGAACCCTGTTATTAGAAACAGGTATCAAATAACGTTACATAATTGCTCACCTGGATTCGATGTATTTTACAAAGCACCAGAAAAAGATTGTGGGTGATTAAGGCTGCATCAAGGTGAATTTTTACACAGTATACATATGCTGAGCAGGGCTGCAGTATTCTTTGAGTTGGCTCTTTTGGTTATCTGTTGTTGCCTAATGAAATATGCCAAACTTGGAGGCTTATACAAAAACTGTTTTATTTATGTGCTCCCAAGTCACAGTTCAGCTGCTCCACTGGGGCTGGAGGCTCTACTTTTAAGACGGTGTCATTCCCATGGCTGGCAGGTTGGTGCAGGCTGTCAGCGGGGCCCTCTCCTGGGGCTCCTGGCTGGGGCCTTGGTTCTCTTCCACATGTGCCTGTCTACATCACTAGGTTGGACTTCTCACGGCATGGCAGTTTTAGGGTGATCAGATCTAACCAGATAGCAGGCTTCCCCCACTATACAAAAGCGAAGCCATAGACTTTCTTAAAACTTAAGCACCAAACAGGCACATCACCATTTCTGCTACGTGTTGTTCGTCACAGAGCTGGTCCAGATTCAAGGAGAGGGGCAAGAAATGGGCATGAATCCTTGTAGTGTCCTTCATTAGGGGCCAGTAAACTACATTAACTCTGTGTATTATAATTGAGGACCAGGTTTTACACTTTCCTTTGGGAATTCGATTTGTGCGCAAAGATGTGAAATTGATGCCCTGTCGGAGCTATCAGGGATAAGGTGTGTACCCTTCCTTGTAAGTTTAAGGAGGATACAATTTAGAGAGAAGTGTAGGATTAGACATTTAGGAGCCGCTGAACTAGTAGTGTCTGACAAACTGTTTTTAGAAATCCATAGCATTACCTGTTTGCATCCATGTAGTGCCATGAACAACATGAGCCCTATTAACTGCTTGAAATGAGTGTTTAGCATAAATTATTTGAATAATCCCCCCCCACCATGCCTTCGAAGGAACAAGCAATGGAGATTATAGGCGATTTGATTTAAATGCGTAATACTAAGTCCTCCATTTCTCTGGAAGGATTGCAGAAACTTGACTAAAAACTTTAGCACACCATTATCATTCAGCATGATGTGCACAGCATCCTTTCTTCTAGGTGGGGAACAACCATAGCCTAGGAACAGAGGAAGATCTCTGTCATTGAAATTCAGAGTTAAATATTAGGGAAATAGTCTTCCGTCAAACATAGTTATCCTCCCCAGCATCATTAACATTGATAATTTGTTACTTAAGTCTCTGGAAACGTATCAAAGTTAGGGTCTCTACCCTTGCTAATGGGACTTGTAAAGCAAGTCTTGGAAGTTCATATCCTAAAGCAATGTACCCGTTGATCAAAGTTTCAGGACCTATGAGTTTAATGGTCACTCTCATAATTAGGATTTCTGCCTGATGTTAATTTCCCTAGGGACTGCCCAACTTCTTAGAAGAGATATTTCCTAATTTATGATACCTTGTTAGTGAGGGCTCTGTAGCATCAAGGAAGATTGCTAAGCATATGTAGTCTGAGTAATGACAAAATGAGGGTAGCCAACAATTATTGAGCACTCCCTCTCTACCACCCACTTTTAAAGTTATTATCATAATCTCCAGTTTTTCAAGAGAAAACATAGAAATATATAAGAATTGTATAAATTTGCAGAGCTGGGACTCAAACCCACACAGCTTTACTTCCAGGTCTGAGTGCTTGACTCTAGTAGGACCACCTGTAGTGGCCACCATTCTAGGGAGGTGGGTCTCAAGTGTGGTCCAAGAGCCAGGACTTGTGATATTGCAGAATCTTGATCCCACTCCAGATCGATTAGATCAAAAACTCTGAGGGTGGGGCCCAGCAATGTGTGTTTTCCCCTTCCTGGTGATTCTCATGCATGCTCAAGTTTGAGAATCACTTATTTTAACTTTTCCTTCGAGAAAAAATGCTATAAGTCACAGGATTCACTGATGAATGCTATGACACCATGGGCTTCTCAAGGCATCTAGTACTGAACAAATATCAATGTACTACACGGAAATGATCCATATCCAATGAACATTCCAGCTATAGTGTGACAACGATCATGTCTTTCACTGTTGGCTTGGCATCTGGATTGGCTGTGTTTCCCAACTCTCCAGTTGATTCCATACTTCGGTTTCCTCCTCATATTAAAATATAGATAATGATGCTTGCTTTCGTCCCTCACAGAAATAGTCTAAGAATTAATGAGCTATATTAAACTCTTTCAGTTCCTGGAAGAAAGGCAGTATATAAACAGTATATTAATATTTTAAACAGGTTAACTTTTTCTATGTGAATAAAGGTCTTTTTTTCTTTTGATGATCAAACATGTTGCCTTTTCCCAAAAGAATTTTTTGATTTTTAAATTTCTTCTTTAAAGACACCAGATTTCTTTCTCAATCCCAGAGGAAAGAGTAGCAAGATAAGAAAGCACTTTTTCTGAAAAGAGCTGAAGTTTCTAAATCCAGGTTTTACAAGTGATAAGAGGCAGTATGGTTCTATACAAGGAACACTGAGTTAGAGATCCAGTACGCCAAGTTTAAGCCCTCTTCGTTACATTTTAGGACTGCAGATTAGGGTGGCCTCTTCTTCTTTCTTGGCTTGAGTTTATGGAACTGTAAAAAGTGACAATATAGCACAGAATTAAAGAATACAGGTGCTGAGTTCAGAAAACCGAGTGCGCATCCTGACTTGGCCATTCCCCAACTGTATGACCTTAGGTTAGTTACTTATCCTGTCTGATTTTTCATCTTCTCATATACATAATGAGGACAGTGATAGGATTAAATAAGGCAATAAATTTAAAATACTCAGTTCTGTGCCTGGCACTCAACAGTAAGTGCCAAGTGTTTTGATCATTAATAAAAATTCAAGTCTAGTTTAGATGATCCCAAAGAGGCTTGCCACTTTGGAATTTTAGGATACCTTCTGGAGGTTTCTTTGGGTCTCCAGTTGCTTTCTTTTCTAAGGATTCAACATTCATTGTGTATTTATTGAATGCCTACTATGTGCCGGGATCATTTGCAACACTAGGGCTAAATGGAACGTAGGTAAACGTCTTTGCCCTTTAGCAGTTTACATGCTAGGGGGAGCTGGTCTTTCTTGATATATTCCTAGTACAGAGAAGTACTCAATACATTTTGGTTCCATCAAATTGAATTCGTTTTTTGGACTGCAAATTTTCAACACAGACAAGAAACTGTTTCTCTTAGCCATCACCTATTCAAAGAGATAAAGATTTCCCTTTGATGAGTGCTCTGCTTATTTATTTATTTGTTTTTTTTATGAAGTGATGGCTTACCAGTCTGTACGTGTATAAAGAATTATGGGAAAGAGGTAGGCGTCTCTACTTTATCTTGCCTGACTTGGGGGGAGACTTGAAAAATTAGGGTAGGTTGGGCAGGAGGGCTCAGCAGCTTGTTTAGCAAGAGGCAAAAGGCATTTGGAAATCCATCTCTTCAGTTGCCAATTCCTGTTTTTTAGGTTAGGAAGAAAGGGGTTTTGAAATTCAGCTACCTGTCTACGTAAAAAGGTATTTATCTAGAGATTTCAGGACATCTGAACTGATGCTGCTCCAACCTGCTGGGAGGAGGGTGTTGTTAAGCCTTCCTGGACTCAGACAGCATCTTCTCCTGATACTTTGTCTCCATGGCCAAGGAACAAGAGTAGAGATCTCAGTGGATATAAAGATTTTAAGCAGGAAGGAGCACACTTCTTTTATTTCTTACAACATAAATTAAACATTACAGCAGACATCAGGCTGGAAAAAGTTACAGGAAACTAAGGTACTTCCAGCACTTTATTAATGCAGTCTGGCCATGGGTTCCGAGGGGTGGTGAGATCACCAGCAGGTATGGAGCCCTGGGTGATTTGCAGCCAGCCCCACAGACAGGCTGGGGCTCAGGGGGGCAATTGTTCTGGCTCTGGATGCTGTATCATATCCAGTCTACTTAGGTCTGGAGATAGAAATCGGAAACATAGACAGAAAGACAGGACCAAAGAGCCTTATCAGCAACTTGCAGCAGTACCAAGCTCTGGTCTAGACAAGCTGGGGAGTGTCAGGACTAGAAGCCAGGCTGGGCTGGAGAGGAAAGTGGCCAAAACTTTGGTTTTGTGTGCAGGCTAAAGTTGCAGGCTGTGACAGCATGCTTGCCCACATGCAAAAGGGGGTGAGGCCAGCTGGCAAAAGAAGGTCAAGTCCAGATTATTAGGGCAAACTGGAGACACTTTAGTGTCCAAGGAGATGTTAGTTTCCTGGGTCAGCCATAACAAATGACCTGAATCCTGATAGCTAACAAAAGATATTTAATCTCTCAAAGTCCAAAGCCTAGAAGTCTGAAATCAAGGTGTTTGCAGTGTTGATTTCTTCTGGAGGCTCTGAGGGAGAAGATGGTCCATGCCTCTTTTCCAGCTTCTAGTGACTACATGGAAATCCTTAGTGTTCCTTGGCTCATGGATATATCACTCCAATCTCTGCCACCCTCTTCACATCAATCATCTTCCCCTCTTCAGATAAGTACACCTGTCACTGGATTTAGGGTCCATCCTAAATTCAGCATGATCTCATCTTGAGATTCTTAATTATATCTTCAAAGACGTTTTTACCAAGTAAAGTCACCTTTATAGACTCAGGGGTTAGGACTTTGTCATATCGTTTAAAAGGCCACTATTCAACTCACTATAGTAGATATGGAGTTGGAAAACTCGGGTCTAATCCTAATTAATAATAAGACAATAACTACACTTTAAATTTTTTTAAAGATTTATTTATTTGTGATAGAGAGAGAGAGAGAGAGAGAGAGAGAGAGGCAGAGACACAGGAGGAGGGAGAAGCAGGCTCCATGCTGGGAGCCTGACGTGGGACTTGATCCTGGGACTCCAGGATCATGCCCTGGGCCAAAGGCAGGTGCTAAACCGCTGAACCACCCAGGGATCCCTGACTACACTATTTTTTAACTATTTGTCAGGCACTCATTCATGAGCAACAAACATTTATTGATCATCTACTGTATGCTGGGGACTCTTCTAGACTCTGGGACCTCAGTAGTAAACCACACTGGCAGAAATCTCTGTCCTCATTGAGGCTATACTCTAGCAGGAGTGGGTGGAGACAGACAAGCCAATAGTAAAGAAACTGAGGTGTATGATATGTCTGATGGTGGCAAGCACTAAAGAGACATTGAATGAGGGAAGGTGAATAGGAAGTTCTAGGGATGTGATAAAACAAGATGGTCCAGGAAAGCTTTAATACAAGCTACCATGTGAGCAAAATCTTGAAGGAGGGAAGAGAGTTAGCTTGGTAGACACCTGGAGAAAGAGTTTTCCAGGTAGAGGGAGCAGTCAAAGGCAAAAGGACTCGGGGCTGCAGGCTGAAGTGTGAGTAAGTAGGCCAGCCAGGCAGAGGTGAGTAGGCAAGATGGAAGGGTTGAAGTAGATGAAGTGGAAGAGATGACAGCAGTCAGCTGGCTCTCCAGTGGAAGGGCTTTGGCATTTGCTTGGAGTGGAATGAGGAGCCCCTGGGAATTCTGAGAATAGGTGTGACCTGATGTGGTTTGTTGACCAAAGGATCACTTCTGTATTTGTCTTGAAAACAGACTCCTGTGGAAGCAAGGGCAGAGCTGGGAGGCCCTTGGTGCTACTGTCCTAATCCAGAAGAAGGATAACTGGGGCTTGGGCCAGGGGAGACTGGGAGAATGATGGAGTTCTGCATGTATTCTGGAGCTGGGATTGCTAGAATATGCTGGTGGTTGAATCTGAGAAATGAAGGAAAGGAGTCAATGATCCCTCCAAGGTTTGGGGCCCCAAAGCTGGAAGCATTTACTGAGATAGAGTCAGACTAATCACTGCACATGCATTAGACAACCCACTGCTCAGCCCCAGTAAGGCTGGTCATCCCATTCGACCCATTTTATAAATGAAGTAACCAAGTCTTTCAAAACTTTAGTAAACTTTTAAGACCATAAGTACCTGAAAATAGGACTTCGACCCAGATCACTGATAATTATCATCCCAGACTCCTAACTCCCAAAGCCCCAGCTTTAGCTTCTATAAAGAGGTTCTTACTGTCTTAACTACATCCACAAGGTTATAAGGGTTGTATGAAAGTAAATATAAATATGCTTCATAAACTACAATGTTCTATATAATTATGCATGCTATCACTATATAACAAAATATTCCAAACTTTGTGATATAAAATAACTATTATTATCTCTCATGGTTTGGGAGGTCGACAGGGATCAACTTGGTGCCTCTTGCTTAGATGTGTCATGTACTTGCAGTCAGTAGTGCTGGGCTCAGAGTCATCTCAAAGGCTGTTTGCACATACGTGGCTGGTGGGTGATACTAACTGCTGGGTAGCCTCATTTGGGATTGTCGGCTTGAGCACTACACATAGCCTCTTCATGTGGCCTGGGCTTCCTCACAGCATGGTGGCTGCATTCCAAGAGCAAACATCCTTAAGAAGAAAAATCAGGTAGAAGCCATAGTGCTTTTTTATGATGGAGTCTGGGAGGTCACATAGAATCATTTGTGTCTTACTGTATGGATTAAGGCCGTTACAGGGTTCCACTAGGTTCTAAGGAAGGGATATAGACAACACCTCTTGATTGGGGAGTAGCAGAGTCACATACAAGTCATATATTAAGAGAAGCATGTGGGATGAGAGATATGGTTGTGACCATCTTTAGGAAATATGACCTACAATGAAGTGGAAGATATTGTAAGGGAAGTTCATCAAGGCAAGAGGTTTGACAAAATTAGACACACTGGGTTTAAAGTAGGCACAAATAAATGGAAAGAGAAAATTAGAGCAGATTATTAGAAACAGCCTCCCAGAGTGGCAGCATAGTAAGCAGACAACATCACACAGTCAGATGATGATGGATATCTGGGCCCAGATCAGGAAAATTCTGCTCATTGTTGCATTTTTTCCTATATTTTTATATGATTTATTCCTAGATTTATAAAAAAGGGCCCCAAATAATAAGGTTATAGAAAAAAAAAAGCTATAAGGAAACATATCTGGAACACAATTACTCACCTTCCCACCCTACAGTCAGTACCAGTGTAAAAGTGCTAGCATTAGGTCCTGTTGTCTGCCTGGATGGGGGCCAGTACAGAAGATAAGGGCTTTGGGCCTGGAAATCCCACAGACTTAGGTTCCAAGTCTTTTAGTTGAATGATCTTGGTCAAGTTACTTAACTTCCTTGTGCATCAACTTCCTAATATGGAAAATGCTGATAATTATGAAATAATCATATAATGTGCCCCAGGGGCTAGAAAACAGTAAGTTCTCAATGTAGATTAGATTGTAAAATCACTATTAAATAAATGTATTATTGTTCTTACAAAAATGGTCTCACAAAACCAGCAAGCATGCTGTTTTGTATCTGCTTTTGTCATATGACAATTTTATTTTGAACATCTTTATGACTCTGGAAATAGAAATCTATATCATTCATTGTCTTTATGAGATGCACACTGCTCTATTTTAGACATGAATTGCAATTTGTTTAGCAGTTTCTAATTGCTGGCTGTTCAGCTTTCTAAAAACTTAGTTTTAATGTATCATATATAACACTGTAAAAATCGACTTTAATATTCGCTTAATTATTTTCTTACTTTTTTTGGCATATTTGTTTAATAAACAAATGAATGTTGACAAATTTCTAGAAGTAGATTTGATGGAATCAAACTGTCCCATTCAGGATGTTGTAAAATTTATTTTTTATTATGTAAAATATCAAAACAAGAAAAAATTAGAATGGATTGTGTAATGAATATTAATATACAATTATCATCTATATTTAGTCTATTAACATTTTGTTACTTGAAAAATAAAACACATCCATCATGACATTTTGCCCTAGTCCTATAGTATGTTTTCCATAAAATGTGGACATTTTCCTATATAATCATCATATTAGCATACATAACAAAATTAAAATAATAACAAAATTAAGTATACTACTATCATCTAATTGCAGCTCCAAAGTGAAGTCTTCCTTAGGAGACAGATGTCTCAATTAGAAACATTGGCTTTAGCAGACCCCACCCACCCTTTTAGTAGGGACCCAAGGGTCTGCTGTTTAGTACAAAGCTTCATTAGGGTAAGGGGGACCACTGTAAATTAGTGCCACAAATGACACTCTGGTTTAATGGAAACAATGGCCTGATGTCCAACATGAGAGATGTTTTGAGAGATTTCATTCCACTCCATTTAGAGGTGGTGAGATTCTCCTGGGCACATTGTTATTCCTGCTGCTGGGGTGGATGAAACAGCTGCATTGTCACAGATGAGCATTGAAATTCTGGTTCTGCCTGTTAGTAGGATGACTTGTTACCTTGAAAAAAAATCACTTTAAAACCCATTTTATTCGGCATTCTGATATATGCCAGGGACTGAGTCCTTTTTGGGGGGCTCACCTGTCTTTCACCTGTTGGGTATGAAGATAACTGCCACTGAGACGTGAGCCGGTCTCTTATTCTCCAAGACAGGGCTTCTCAAATACTTATGTACATTCGAATCACCTGAAGAGCAAGGAGAGCTGATAATAACCAGAAATTCTCTTGAGATTCTGATTCAGTAGCTGAGACCTAGAAATCAAATCTTTTTTTTTTTTTTTTTTTTTTTAACAGCCAGATTTTGAGTCAGACAGTCCAGGGACCATCATCGAAGAAATCTGATCTTGGAGCCTCAGATTACTTGTCAGGGAAAGGTAACACTTTATAGCAATTGCTATGTGCCAGACATACTTTAGACACGCTGACTTTAAGCACATTGACTATCAATCCTCATAGCTACCCTATGAACTAGATAGTCTTTGTGCCCTTTGTAAATACTTTTTACAGATGAAGGAATCAAGGCTCAGAAAGGTTAAATAACTTGCCCAGTATTCACATTTCCACGAGGCAGCATAGCCTGGATATGATCATACATGTAGAATATGATGGTATAAAACCTAAACTGATGTGTAAATTCAAAAATTCTTAGAGTAAGAGGTTACTACTATCTCGTGGTGTGCAAAGAATATTTTCCATTATGGTTAAAGAAGAATGTCTGAGGTAATCTGTTATTCTATTGAAACTAAGGTCGACTCTCCAGAGAGTGGATGAATACTTAGCAAATAGCACTCAATACTGGCCTGTTGAATGAATAAATAAATATGTTCTAATATATTCCAATACCCTGCAAATGTTAGTCCTTGAGCCCTTACACAGATACTTCTATGTGTCCTCTCTTGATTTTTCTTCTTGGTCCAGTTCTGCTCTATCTATACAATACTATCAGTTGGAGGTCCAGCTGATCAATCATGGCAGCCATGCATTGCAAAGTGACCTGGCTGCCTTTGTTTCTCCTATCCATCTGCCATGTTGAGATGGTGGGAAAATCTTTGAATTGGAGCTCTTCCATTCAGAATCCTAATACTGATTGAGTCACTGGTCATTATGAGACCATACTCTGGTCCCTTAGCCACTTAAGGCTTCTACTTTGCTCACATAAGAATAGTCTTTAAAATCACAGGTTTGCATTTAAATTTCAGCTCTGACAAAAGAGAAATGGGTTAAATTCTTTGATTGTGAGTTGCCACCTGTATCAGGTGAGGTCAATGTTGTCAGGAATTAGCAGTGAAAGCTTTAGAGATATTGTGCCTGTGTTTGAGGCTCTGCTCAATTGCTTCTCTGCCAACCTTTCCAGATAAGGAATTACTTACCTTATCTGGAAAATGGGACAAATAATAAAATCTACTTTAGAAGATTAGCATGAGGATAGAAAAAGCAATAGAGTAAAGCATTTTAGCAGAGTTTCCACCATATAATAAGTTAGCACTAATACTAGCCATGTTATTGGTATGAAAATTAGGGCAACATAACTACCCTTTTGGGAATTTGAAAGAATATTTGTAAATAACTGATATTCTCTAACTGCTCCATAAGTAGGGATTGTTAAGACTACTATCGCTATGCCATGAAGTTAAATTCAGAGATTTACAAGACTTTCCAGCACTAACATTCTGTGATTTTTAAGAAATGAAAAAATTAATGACCTGCCATTTTAACTTTGAGAGATAGGGCACCCACCATAAAAAATAGCCATGTGATGTTTCTGAGGCTGTTTAGGAAATGAGGAGCTCTGGACTGAGAGCTGCCTTCCAGAAAACAAGCTGTTGGCTTTAGGGGTGAGGATGGGTATGGATGTTTCTAGCGAAAAATTTCACTATCTGAAGATTAGACAAGATCATTGAGATTTGCTATTCTTTCAACTAATGGGAATATCTGTCCTTTTGAGCGCTGTTATATTATTCAATCTGGGGATAAGAAATACAGAATTTTCATAGAGCTTTTAGAAACCAAAGGTGAGTCTTTGTACTATTGTGAACTCATTGTGGTGAGCTGATCCAGCTTCTCCCTTGCACCTTAGGACGGGCTACTGTGGTAGGGTTTTCAGATAAAATAGAAGTTGCCCAGGTAAATTTGAGTTTCAGGTAAACAATGACTTTGTAGTATAAATCTCCCTCTCTCTCTTCATATATATGTGTATATATATATAGACAAGTATGTCCCACATATTATAAATATTTATTGGCTAAATAGGGCAACCATAGAATGTCCTATAGGACAGTGCTTTTCAATCTTTATTATGCATATAAATCACCTGAGAATTTTATTAAAATGCAGATGCTGGCTCAGGAGTTGAGATGTTGACACTACAATTTTGAGAATCACAGCTGAGTGGCAACAGTGAAGGGTAGAGTCTCTGAAACGCTGAGAGTAGAGGAATCACCACTGGCCACTGATTGAAAATAGACACTGCCATAACAACACACTACAGACTGGGTGATTTAAATAAGTGTTAAATAAGAGCTGGAAATTTAAGATCAAGGTAACAGCAAGTTTTCGTTTCTTCTGAGGACTTTCTCCTTGACTTGAAGATGGCCACCCTCTTTCTGCCTCCTCACATGATTTTTTTCTTCTACCTGTGTGGCCTTGATCTCTGAGTGTCCTAGTCTCTTATAAGGACACCCAATCAGATTGGACTAGGACCTGCCCTAATAGCCTTGTTTTAACTTAAGTATTTCTTTAAAGTACCCATCTCCAAATAAAGTCACATTCTGAGGGAGTAGGGGTTAGGGCTTCAACACAGGAATTTGGGGAGGACACCGTTTAGTCTTTAACTGTATCTGGGACTCCTGAGACAGAGTTTCTGTGGAAGGGGTTTTCAGAGACTCATCAATTTCACCAGCTAGAAACGCTGGTTGAAGAATAATATCCTAGGTAAGTTTTACCAGGCAACATTTGAGCATGAATCAGAATCACCTGAAGAACTTGTTAAACCCTCCAAGTTTCTGATTTGAGGGGCAAGGGTGGAGCTCCTGAGTCCACTTTTCTAACAAGCAGCCATTCTTAAGAACTACGACCTTAGACAAATCCCTAAAGCCCTGTGTGAACCAGGGACAGTGGTAATGTACTCCTCATGTGGCTGTAGTGTGGATTTCCTGAGATCAGGAGGCAAAAGCTCTTGAGGATCTAGAGCCCTGGATTAGGTAAAAATGAGTTATAGTGATGAATTTTCTACAACCTGTGAAACACGAAACAAAGTCAACGTATTTTCATAAACAGAAAAACATTGATTTTAAAACAACTTTCCTCTGATTCTATACTTGACAGTCAGTGAAGTATATTTCATTCTTGGCTCCATAGTGGTCTTTATTGAATCACACATTATTAAATCCCACAAGACCATTTTCCTAGATGTTTTGGAGCTCAGAGACCAAATCTATATACGTCTGGGATGGAAAAGAGTTGAATGGGCCTCAAATTGTGTGATTAAACCTTCATTCTCCTAAGAAAGTGTTTCTTGTTACAGCTAAAATTCCTGAGCCATGAATTGCTTCGTTGGTTGTGTTAATAAATATGTAAACAAAGTCTTGCACAAAGAGAAATCAATAGCTTTAATTTTTTTTTTACAGATCCCTAAAGTATTTATGTGACTCACCCTTTCTGGCATTTTAGAGATCTAGAATTTATCCAATTCAGATAAATAGAGAAGTCTTGAAAAAATGGACTTTTTTTTTTTTTATATGGCAGTTTCATAAGGGTGTCCCATTCAAAACCAATAATTTTAATTTTCTCTTTTTTCTGAGATGAGATATAAGTGATTGGTTGGCAAGCAATTTTAAAGGTCTTGTTTGTAATAATAGGACCGTCGATGATTTTATTGTCATTGGTAGTAGGTTGGTGCATATCTTGGGAGTCCAAGAAATCATCTGAGAGATTATTTATGCTGTTGTGTGATCTTAAACGTGTTATTTTCAGAGTTTCATCTCCGTTTTAGTGCACTGGGTTGAAGAATGCTAGCTACTAGGACTTACATGAGAATTAAATATGTGCAAAGTCACTGCTGTGAATTCAATGAAGCATAATAGCTTCATATGTGACAGGTGTTTTGTTACTTAGATGTTAACACACTGGAACATGTTGTCATTATTATTTTTTGTTCATTTTAACATTTCCTCCTCCCTTTTTTTCTTCCTACTTGAACAATCAAAACATGAGGCCTGTTTTCAATTAGAGTACTTTGTCCAGAACCATTGTAAGCTTTTTATTTATTTTTAAATTTGAAATGACAAGGAAACTGAGACCCAGAGTTTAAATATCTAGACCAAGATTAACCAGCTGGCTGTGACAGATCAGAATTTAAATTCAGAATTTTGACTGCAAATGCCATTTTCTTGGGTTTATGCCCTTCCAGTTCTTGGATTGGAAATCCTTAGGTTTCAATGTTGAAAACTGACTGATACAGGGAAAATATACAATTCACTGCTGCTAATTTAGGAGCGAAGCATCCAGCTGATTAGTAGGTCTCTATATCTCATTGAAAATAGTCTTTAGGGGATCCCTGGGTGGCTCAGTGGTTTAGCACCGCCTTCAGCCCAGGGTGTGATCCTGGAATCCCGGGATTGAGTCCCACATCGAGCTCCCTGCATGGAGCTTGCTTCTCCCTCTGCCTGTGTCTCTGCCTCTCTCTGTGTGTCTCCCATGAATACATAAATAAAATCTTTAAAAAAAAAAAGAAAAGAAAATAGTCTTTAGCTATTGAATATATTAATTCTGCCAGAGATTTATCAGTTTTATACATTAAAATTCCTGGTTAAGAGGTAAAGTGTGGTGGAAAAGTAGAAGTCTGTTGAAAACTGAGATATACTATTCAAAAATCTAATCAGCCTGTATCCTGGGGTGTTAGCCTAAGTGTTTACCCTTTAGTTGTTGAACTGAAGTTCTGGACAGCTGGGGTAGAGGTTGGATACTTGAGAGTTTAGAACAGTGGCTATTTACCAGCAAGTATTTAAACTGTTTAATCACTGGCATAGCAATACCAGTATGAACAGTATGGATATCTACCCAGGTTGAAGGCCTGGGTCCCTAAATAGCCCCCTTCCCTTGGATAGTTCATGAAAATTGATGTTCCTGGTACAAAGACAAATTTGCAGCACCAAATTTTTTGTTTTTCTGGGCTACTAAGAGCTGTGAAATAAAGGTTAAAATTAGGGTTTTAAACTAAAAATACCAGCTATTCTTAATCATAAGTATGCATCATCATTGCCTATGCAGTTTTCCCAAAATTCTTGCCTTTGAATTTTGCTATGATTCTGATTCAGTAAGAGTGGGCTGTGTCCCTGGAATCTGCGGTTTTAAGAGTCTTCCCTAGATGCATCTGCTATATTGGATATCTCCTATTTTACCCTCTAGATGTGCATGCAACTTTTTTTAAGTCATGCTCTAGTCTCAGGAGACCAAGCTCTGTGGACTACCTTGGTGAACTCCCTTGCTTTCTGGCTTCCTGCTGGGAGCAGCCAATGGGAAGCCATGGTGGGATATAGGAGGAGGCAAGCAGAGAGAGACTGGTCTAGTTTATTCCCTTGGCTTCTTCCTTAAGGGATCACTTTGGACTGGCTTTCACTTTGACCAAAGATCACAGCTCCTTCAAAGATGGCTCTCTTTGGATATCTTACTATCCAAGTTCTTATAACTGTTCCCTCTTTTGACCCCTTCCATCAATGGGGTGTGACAGCTCTGTTGGCACTAAGATCAGGGCACTATCACACCTCTTACAGTTTTCTTACACCCTTCATAAACATTTTCGTTATTAAAACTATCCCGTTTATTCTACTTGACTATGCCATTTATTTTCTGGTGACACCATTATTATTTCTTCTTCTTCTTTTCTTCTTCTTCTTCTTCTTCTTCTTCTTCTTCTTCTTCTTCTTCTCCTTCTCCTTCTCCTTCTTCTTCTTCTCCTTTAAGATTATTTGTTTATTTTAGAGAGAGAGAAAGAAAAAAAGAAAGAAAGAACATGTGCAGGTAGAGGGAGACAGAAAGGGAAAGAGAATTTCCAGCAGACTCTCTGCTGAATGCAGAGCTCAAGGAGGGCTCCATCTCACGATCCTGAGATCATGAGCTGAGCCCAAACCGAGTCTGATGCTGTACTGATTGAGCCACCCAGATGCCCCTGTGGGACCCTTCTAATAGGCTTTGCCTTATCTAATTCCCCAACCTTTCATTGAACTTAGACGATCTTTAAGAAACCTACCATTACCAATATTCTGACTCTATCCACATAGCTCAGAGAAGTCAGGGGGAATTCTTCGCCAGTTGATCTCTCTAAGGTACAATGAGAGGTATGGAAAACCAGTTGGAGTTCTAACATTTATCTTCTAACATTTTGTCCCCCTTTGTGTGAAATGCCTGAAGAAACTCTGGCCAATTCTAGGTAGCAAAGAACAAATAAATTGAGGATAATCCTAGAGACAAAGCACTTAAGTAGCCTTTGTAAGTTTTATTCAAATTGTACAGGTGTTTGCTCCCCAAAAGAAATACTTTAAAGAGGCCTTAACCAGGTCTCTGTTTGGCAGCAGAATTTTATGACTCTCAGTATTTGCATGGTCAATTAATCCCTTAAAGTGATGACTAGTAGGCAATTTATTTGGAC
Source organism: Canis lupus dingo (assembly GCF_003254725.2). Classification (NCBI taxonomy): domain Eukaryota; kingdom Metazoa; phylum Chordata; class Mammalia; order Carnivora; family Canidae; genus Canis; species Canis lupus. Next base: position 23,938,764 of record NC_064262.1, on the reverse strand, counting down.
GGTATAAGAGGCTAATTGGTAATATTGTTACACAAAATCTTGTGGGCAAAAATTATGCCTGTCTTTTAAAAAATGTGCCTTTGGTATTTGAAGGGAGAGCTCTAGTGCCTTGGGCCTCAGAGGAATTCAGCCTGCTGATGTCAGAATTAATGAAGAGTATGGAAACTTAAGTGTAGGATGGATGGAGTGAAAATGCATTAAAGATTAATGACATTAGACTAGTGGGAGAGCCACATTTTCTGGTGATCAAAGACTCTGAGGCTTTCATCTGAAGTGCCTGGAAGAATGTTGAACATCTTGGAATTTGTCATATAGCCTTTGGTTAAATCTTATCAGCCTGCTATTCAGTAAGGTGCTCTGAGAAATATCCCCCTACCCTAAAGCTCTGATCTGTTCATTCATTCAACAAATGTTTTGAGAATCTACTCTGTGCCAGGCACCCTTAAAAAACCTGAACATGGTGATGAAGCAAACACATACATTGCCATCCATTGTAGTGACATGGACACATTTTCTTAAATAATGGAATGAGAACACATTTACATTCTGAGGCTGAGTAATTACATTTCTTGTAATATTCTGTATTAGGATAACAAGAAATCCTCCAGTTGTAAAATATTCCAAACATTGGATTAAATATAATAAAGAAATATTTGAATGTGGGAAAAAGTCAAGGAAATTCTCAGAAGCTAGAAGAAAAAACCCTTAAAACAAGAGAGGAGTGTATGTGCTGCAGTTCTGGCTGCTCATGTGCAGAGCAAGAGGGGAAGCCTCTCACAGGTAGCACATAAAAGGCAGCAGTTCACCTAGAGTGTGAATCTGCAGACACATAGAACAGTAGAATTTAAGCCCCACAACTAAGGTAATGTTCTGAAGGAAAACAAGATGGTGCTCTGAGAACATCCAGCTCAATAATCTGGCTACAGTTGGCCAGCATGTGTTATGGAAGCTTCTCTGGAGACACCGTGCTTGGAGTGGGGTGTGAAGGCTGAGTTGGACTGGTACAATGTAGGCCACAGGTAAGCAGTCCTCACAGAAAGATGACCCTTTGAAAAGTTGTGTGGGCCAGAGTGGTCATGGTTGTATGGGAAGAGTGGAAAACCATACTGTGGCTGCAGGGAGCATAACACAGGGAAATCGGTGCAGTTCCCTGCTGGAAAGCTAAGCTCCTAAAGGTTCCATCTTTATAGGCAGGATTTTTATCCACATCTGAAAAGCAGTGGACAACTACTGAGGGTTTTAAACAGTGTCATAACATTAGGATAGTTATTTTAAAACCTCCTTTTGCCACTTTGTATAGTAGGGAGTACAGCAGGGGAAGAGGGGGAAATGATCCTGGCAGAGAATACATGGCTTAAACCCTGGTGGGGGACCAGAGCATCATGAACAGAACATCATGAATTGCAGGGGTGGAGGGGAGAGAGCCCCCAAAGAAGGTTGTAAGACTTTGTCCAGGTCTTTGATTTTATGTCTGATGTTTAAAAAAAAAGTAGACAGAACACTTCACTCTGGCATGAGCAGGAAACCTGTGCAAGTGCATGGATTTTTCTAGTTGAAGCATTTAGACACAAAACATGAAATACAGAATAACAGAAATAACAAAACAAACCACCATGACCATCAAAAATTTGTTTTTACAGGGACACCTGGGTGACTCAGTCAGTTGATCCTCTTGACTCTTTGGTTTCGGCTCTGGTTGTGATCTCAGGGTTTTCGGATAGAGCCCTGTGGGCTCTGTGCTGGGTGTGGTGGCTGCTTGGGATTTTCTCTCTCTCTTTTCCTCTGCCCCCCACCCCTAGCTCACAAGCTATCTCTAAAACAAAAATGGTTTTTGTTTTCATGGAATGAAGGATAAAAGTTTATTTGCATTAAGTTTGAGAGGAGAAGTGTTTGTAGAATGTAGCTATAAATTGATATCAGGATGAATGCATAGCAATTAAAAAAAAAATAATTCGTCCACCCCACCCTAATTTCTCACCATTGCACCACCATGAACCATTTTTCCTCTGGCTGCATCTCTTTCCCTAATGACTAAAATCCTTCCCCTCCTTCTTTCCATGTTTTTATTTGGAAAACTTTTATTTCTTTCAGATTTTAACTTAACAACAAAAATTAACACCATTGTCAAGTTATGTCTCATGGCTGTGCTAAGCACTTCTAGGCAGACAATTTTTTTAGTTCTTACAGTGACTGTGAGGTAGATGCCTACATTCCCATTTGCAGATGAGAAAGCAGACTCGAGTAAGCCAAATTACATGGTAAAAGGTCCAATAGTTAGTAACGGTAGAACAAGGATTTAAACCCAAGCATTCCACACACAGAACAAACAAAGAGTTGATTCAGGCAACTTTAAATTGATTATGTGTCACCTGGGATCTTGTTAAAATGCAAATTCTGATTTTTTGGCTTCCAATTTTGTTGATCTGTGGGCCCCACTTTGAGTAGCACTAGTGTATGAGAGGAATTCTGTGAATATTTATTAAATGAAGCCATGAATGAAATAATTCAAGGAAAGATGTGTATGTTAATGATTTATTTGTTTGGAGATCCAATTTTTGCTTTGCATTTACAGTTGTTTGAGTAGTAATTTTTCAGTTAAATATTGATTGAGCACCTGCTATGGATGAGGCACCATGGAAGATGCACACATGAATGAGATGTGACCTCTCTTCTGGGCTGAAAGCCCGGGATGGCACTGTTCGGCAGGCAAGGACTCTGGCTCAGCACAAGGTTCCTGGAGTACACTCACTCCCAGCCAGCTTTCTGTACTGCTAGTCATCACGAAACTAACTACCAGTGCCAATCTTGGTGCTAAGAAGTATTTTACATGTGCCATTTCACTCGTTTCCTTCAACATCCCTAAACTCTAGATACTACTGCTTTTCCTCTTTTGCACATGGAAAAGCTGTGGCAGAGAGCAGTTAAGTAGTTTACCCAGATACACAGCAAGACTGCTGACTGGAATCAAAGTGGTTCTAATTCCAGAGCCCCATTTCTTTATCATTATGTTCTTGGCATCTGGAACCACAAGCAGCAAATACAGAGAGTTAAAATGTAAAATAAAGAATATTCTATAAAAAACACTGGAATTTTCAGATAGGTAGAGATTTCCTTTTGTCAGTCTTGCTTCATATTTTTTCAATGTAAAAGAAAGAAAACATTACAGGTAATGTTGACATTCTCTTTACCACTCGATATTCCCATTTCCTCTCCCACCATCTTCTAAGTTAGGGAGGCATACTTCGAGTCATTGTTTTCTATTTCTGGACTTTTTTTTTCTATTTTCTGTTTTACATTTCCTTACAATATATTTGGTATTCAAAATATTCAGAAATTACAATGTGCTGTACTACATTTTTTTCACCTGTCGTATTTTTGATAGCTGGGTGTGTTGCATGATAGCCTTTTCATTATAAACTCTACTGCATTCCATCTTAATTATCTATTCCACTATTGGTGGATGTTTAGGTGTTTTTTACAATACAATTTCTTGAATGCTGGTGTAAACATTCTCAAACAGTCCTCTGGGAAACAAGCGCAAGAATTTTGTAGGGAATATACCTAGGAATGGAGCTGTTGGGTTGTAGATTATGTCCTTCATAGAAGTTATTGGTAGGTTGCCAAATTATACTCAAAAGTGGTTATAGCAGCTCAGTTCCTTCCAGAAGCATACACTGTTATCAACCTTTATGAGGTCAGACATTTTTCCCCCTATTTGAGAGTATGATATGAAATGATATGCTATTACTATTTTAATTTGCAGGATTTGGTTGCTAGTTGAGCTCTGTGTGTGTGTGTGTGTGTGTGTGTGTGTGTGTGTATGAGAGACTACTGGGTTTCTACTTTACCTGCTTATATCACTGGCTTATTTTTTTCTAACTAATTTGTGGAAGATTTTACCTGTTCTGAATACTGTTTCATATTTATGTATGCATTACAAATATCTCTGTGTATTCCTTTGCTTCTTTATATTAATCTTACACTATAAGTTGATGCTTTTCATTTTAGCAAATTTTGTTTTTTCTTTTGTGAATTGTACTTTTCCTTTATTCAAGTCTTCTTTGGTAGAGGCAGCATTGCAGAATGTGTTTAGGAGCTTTGTTTCTGGAGCCAGCCTGCCTGAAATGGGTTATCACCTCCTATCCTATCCATCCTATCATTCACGAAGACCTTCAATACATTGTTGAACAGTAGAGGTGATTGGAAGAGGTGGGGTCAGTGGAGTTCTTTGTGAAGTAGCAGCACTGTCATGACTGGGAATTAGAGAATTCCTTTTTAGGTCTGCTCTCCCTAGCAATCACTGAAGTAAGGATAGCTTTTGTTGCTAGTACCATATCCTCATATGGATTTTGGTCAAGTGATAGTTTGCAGGGAGTAGTCATATTATATGTGAGGATAGCAGACTCAAGTCTGAAATGCCATAAACTATTTTAGGTCTACCACTAATCTGCTGTTTGATTTCATATGCTTTTTGTTTTTGTTTTAGTTGTCATTTTATTTATCAATGTCCCTCACTAGATTCATGAGGATAATGCCCAAGTCAATATTATTCTAAATATTATTTTAGAACAATATTGTTCTAAAACCTAAACTAGTATATCTGGCATTTTTAAGGTAGATATTTAGTAGATCCTAGAAAGATTAAATTAATGATCTCACTTTACCTCTCTGTTTAATAATATCTGTAAAAATATCTGAACTTGCTCTACCTTCCACAATGAGTTGTGAAGATTAAAGCAAATCATGTGCTTTGAAAAGCTACCCACAGTTCATGCCAGCCACAGTTCATGGTAGATAGTAGCAGGCAAGGAATCACAAGAAGGTGGTATGTTTACCTGTTTCCAGCACTATAATTTGAAATCTATGAGAATAGGAATCTTGTCTGACTTGTTTGTGGCTGTGACCCAGGCCCCTGGGATCCCGCCTGGAACAGATATTTGTTGGATAAATGGAGTATAGTAGACTTTAATCAGGATATCTTTAGTAGACTCAGAGAAAGTAAAGGAAACTCTAAAGTCGAATTTAATAGTCTGCTGTGAGAACGTATATATGAGTGACAGCGTATATGGGAAAAGTAGAAAAGAAGAAAGTAGAAGAAAAAAATGGATGTGAAAACTGTAAATGCGAATGAAGGAGACATTGTCTAGGATGTAAGAAAACCCTAGACTGAAAAGGTCAATTCGATGTTTGGGGTTGTCTTTCAAACTGAACAAGATCGATTAAATGACCAATCTGATTGCATAAAATTTGTCGTTAAGATGGTAAGGGAACCACAATTTAACTGTAAATGCTTGATTTAGTATTTGTAAGTCTATGAAGAGAGATGAGAGCCAGAAGTCTGCAGCTCTCTGACCTTTTGCATTCTGCAGAAGTGCTTTAAGAGTTGGATAGTTGCCTATGCTCTGAAAACAAAAATAATGTATCCTGAAGAACTTTGAATTTATACTTGGATTCTGTCTATCCTAACATTCTCTGTATTCTCATAAAAGGGGCTTTAGTGGGCATCTGTTGTTTTGTTTGCCTTGCATCTATTTCTTTTCTTCTCTCTTCTCCTTTCTTCTTCTCCTTTCTTCTTTCTTCTTCTTCTTCTTCTTCTTCTTCTTCTTCTTCTTCTTCTTCTTCTTCTTCTTCTTCTTTTCTCTCTCTCTCTTCTTTTCTCTCCTAACAGTATCCCAGTTTGTTCTGGGAAATAACTTCCTGGTCTCATTCATTTGATTTGTGTTAGGATGGACTACTTTTCTATTTCCAGGCACAGCATTCCAGGGTCCAGGGGTGACACAGGCCAGGGAAGTCAACATAGACCATTTTTCTGGTCACAGTGCTTGACTCAGAGATGGAGCACAAGACCTGAGATAGGCAAAGAACCTCAATGTTGGGACTTTGGATCTAATTGTTGTGAAGGGGAAGTCATCCTTCAACTATGGCTGCTGCAGTGACTGTTATTCAAAAGAAAGAAAATGGGACCCCTGGGTGACTCAATGGTTGAGCATCTGTATTCAGCTCAGGGCATGGTCCTGGGGTACTGGGATCAAGTCCCACATGGAGTCCCACATCGGGTTCCCGCAGGGAGCCTGCTTCTCCCTCTGCTTATGTCTCTGCCTCTGTGTGTCTCTCATAAATAAATAAATAAAATATTAAAAAAAAAAGAAACGGAGAGAGAGAGAGCGAGAGCGAGAGCGAGAGAGAGAGAGAGAGAGAAAGAAGCTGCCCCAAAGAAGAGGACCCAAAGAAAATGAAGAAAATAGAGAAAAACTGAATCCTGATGATATTGAGCATCTGAATCCTTTCTTACTTGAAGCCCTTCTAGTCATTTCAGTCAGGTCAGCCAGGAAGTTCCTACTTCATTGAATTTCAGTGGGGGTTCATTTGCAATTCAGAAGAGTCTTGATTAATATATTTTGATTTTTAAAAAAACTTTTCAATGGAAATTACTCTAGAGAGCAAAGTCTTCAGACCTGGGCTAGTTGAAAGTCAGGAGGATAAATCATACACCTTTTTCTAGGTAATCAGTTACTGAAAATGCATATTTAGAAAAGTAACTTCTCATTGGTGTTTGTGTATCTGTAGCTAGAGGTAAGTGCATATCTATAGCTAGAAATAGATGATCATGAGGTTATTTCCAGGTCAAAAATTTTAAATTCTGAGACAGCTTTTCTTGTAATGACCTCATGATTTCTCTTACATTTGCTGAAAGTTTCTGAGACCAAGGCCACCTCTTATAAAGTTCCAGAATATACCCTGCCATTCATCCTCCCATCTCTTATCTCTGCTTAAGTTTCCTAATGCTATGATAACAGAAGGAGGCACTGTCACTGTGATGGTGATGATGATGATGATGATGATAATGATGATGATGGTGATGATGAAAGTAGCTACCATTTTGAATCCTCACAATACCAAGAACTTCACATAAGCCATTTCCCTTAATCTTTCCAAGAACCCAGTGTGGGAGGAATAAACATGCAATATGTAATCATTGATCCAGCATAAGAATCTTGGGTTTGTTCAGTTTAACTTTATCCCACCTGTCCTGAAAGCAGAGATAGCCTCTCCATCATTACCCTAATTAGTGTTCAAAGAGGTGCCTAAGAAATTGAGAGGTATATTCATGAAGTGTCACTGGGCCAAATGAGTTGAAATCTCCCAAGTCTTTTACCACAGATACATATCACTCCTCCTGGGTGTTTATAGGTGATGCTGTGTTCTTTTGGCTTTCAAGGGAAGATCACCTGACAGGTTCTTCCTTCAGTGATGGCTGAGCAATTAGGAATGAAGGTGATAGATTATCTATATGATCCACTAGTCTATGTGACAATGACATTCCAAGTGATCCTTCCATCAATTTGCATATCTAGATCTTCCTGGGTAAATGATATTCAATCTTTTAAGGCAGCTGTCCCTAGGATCAAATTCTAATCTCCCAGAGCTTTTAAAAAAATTTTAAGTAATTCTTCCACTTTCCTTTGATCTCTCTGCTTCCTCCTCCTTCTCCATGTTCTTATTCTTTTCACAAATGTTTTCTCTTCTTATTCTTTCACATTGACAGGAAAGAGTCAAACTCACAGTACAAATTATTAGCAACCAAAAACCAAGATGTCTTTTCTTCAAAATCAAGAACATAAACTTGAACCCAAGTGAGAAGGTGAAAGGACATTCTTAGAATTAATCTTCCAATTTCATAAAAAATGAAAAGAAAAAAGAGTTGACTTTCCTTATTAAAATATTACACATGTTCTTATTCTAAGACCATTTCAATCCTCATTTTACAGATTAGGAAACTGAGGCTCAGAGAATTTAAGTAATGAGTCAAAGAGTTAAGAAGCTATGGAGTCAAATCTAGATGATGCTGAGAATCAAATCCTTCTATTATCCACTGAGCTTTCAGGAAGTGAGATGATATATTTTGAGAGAATGATCTTAAAAAAATGTTACAAATAATGGCTTTTCAAAAAGATTCTCTTTTCCACAGGTTGTTAGGGAAAGAGCCAACACAACATTTAGAAGTCCATGTAAATCTCTAAAATGTATATAGCCAATGCATAATAGTCCTTCATCGTGAACATTGTTCTCTGAAATTTGTAGTTTATAGACAAACCCCCAGGAATTTGTTTCTGTTCTCAGTTTAAAAAGGACTTTTGATATGGTCTGTATGTAACTTTACTGATTAAACTTTGCAACCAAAACCCATTTATAATGCCTTCATAGCTTTATTTCTCAATAGCTACTAGGCTATGTAATTAACTATTTTAAATAATTTTAGTCCTTATATAATAGACATGAACATACTACTTTATGATCCTGTAGAAAATGGAAATAATTCTTTACATATAAACTGCTATTGGCTTTTCACATTTCCCATGCAAATTTTTGGTGAATAGAAAATTTCTCCTCATCAGTTCTTGGTATGTCTTTCTGCTTCATTTCATATGTCAGAATATAGGGGGAAAAGGGTGTGTATTTAATATCATAAGAGAATATGGCCACATCCAAAGTAAAATAGTTAATTATTTATGCAAGGTTAAACTTGCAAATGAATGACTTACAAACCTGATAGTGAACCTGCTTTTGATTAGCAATATTTAACTATAGAAACTGGATGTCACTTTGTAGTGAAAGTCTGACTTTCAAAATAAGGAAGTGCCTGATATCTTGTTACATAACTACATGTCTTTGCTAACTGGTATAAATTGTCACTTCTAAGTTACTAATATTTTTTCTGTCATACATTTTCTTTTATGACCTGAGAACTAAGGTATTGGATGGATGGAAGTGCAAATGTTTCATACTGCAGCTTGATGTAAATAGTCTATCAGTTGCTGTACACTGGATGTTAGAAATAGTATGGATATAATGTGTCAGGTTCAACCTGCTGGACTCCAGGTAATATTAGAAATGCTTCTCCATATTCTTTACATAAAGAGTGAGAAGGGTTTTGTTTTGTCTTGTTTTACTTCAAGTTTGTCATAAAAGATCCCTTATGATATAATGGTTGTACCGAAGTCGAGAGAGAACTAATGTGAAAAATGCCAAAATGAAAATGAAAATCTAATGTGACAAGCCAGAAAGGTGGAGGATTCCCTTAAGATTAATTCTGGTAACAATAGAGGTCAAGAGGAATAAAAACAATCCAATGATGATATCAGGATGATTTGGATTAAAATCTACTCAGGATGGGAGAACAAGAAATAGAAGTCTTAGGTGACAACAAGCACTGCTTATGTAATGTAATTGCTTAAATAGATATTGCAATCATAGATACAGGCTTTAAGCCACTACATACAGTATTGTCAGGTTATATTTAGAACGTAAACTCCTTTCCCAAGGCAGTATTGGCAGCTGGGAGTAGTCTAAAATTCTAGAGTGGCTTTATCCAAGGAGGACCTGGGAATGTGGTCCTCCACATTGCAGTGATGCAAAGACCATGTTTTCTTCTCCTATAGCCTGCTGATATTTCAAACTCAATATGTTATAAATGGAATTGAATATCATTCTCCCTCAAACTTGCCTCTTCTTAGGCATCCTCTATGAAGTTGTAAAGGGAAACACAGTTGCTGGGATGAAAAGGGATAATGTACCCCTTAGCTTTGAGCCTGGCATATAGTAAGCTCTCTGTAAAGGTAGCTTTGTAGAGAGCTTAAAGGTATAATGATTACTATGTATCACTTCATTTACTCCTTTAATAACTTCTTAGGTAAATACTACTATCACTTCCATCTTCAGATGAGAAAACTGAGTGTCACAGAAGTCAGGTGAGTGAACCAAGACAGTGGTTTGTAGGCTTCAGACTAGGTGGCAAGTTGAGGTCTCTCTGACCTCAGAGAAAGCATGTTGTGTTAACCAATAACCTTCACTTCTTCTCAAGAGTGTCTAATATGATTGGATAAAGACAATGAGTGGGTAGAGGTTATGATTCTCACATTTTTTCTAGCTGGTCCAACAGACTGCTTTACTTTGGGTTTTTAAAGCTTCCAACAACACTCTGTCACACCTTGAATGTTCTTCTCAACTGGAGAGAGAGAGAGAATTGCATTCTCTATTAAGTTGGAAACATGGCCATATTCTATTTTCTGAGTGAACTTTTTAGCACTTCAAAAATGTGAAGTACAGTTTAATGGTGTTCTGGCTGTCACTGGAATTAAAAGTCGAGTGCTATTGTGTGCTGGGTTTTGTCCCCCCTTTGGCTGATATTTAGAGAAGTAATTATTCTACTCGAGGGTTGCAAGGATGTGTGTACCCTGAAACAAACAATAAAGATAGACCTCTTGAGGGGTGCCATGGATTATTTATTTCCCTTTAATATTCTTAACTGAGAACAACTCACTGCCTACGTTTGTTGACCCACTATAACTTTTTCCTTAATAGAAAGGTAAAAAGACCTTAGATCTAACTCTCCCAAATTTATATCATCACTAAATCACACAGTAAACAACAAAAAAATATCTTCTGGTCCTTAAGGTTGCCAACATGGGGGAGGAAAATCAGAGTTAGCTATTGCCTGGCACTGATTAAACACCCTCAAAATGGTCATTCTCCAAAGAGGTTCATGGGGTAGACCAAACAGATTCACAATTGCCCAATGAGGAATATACTCAAAGAATATATATTCTTTGTCCTCTCCTTTTGGCCATACCAAGGCATACCAAGGGAGACATCTTTCCTCTGTTTAGATTTTTTTTTTAATTAAACTTTTATTTATTTATGATAGGCACACAGTGAGAGAGAGGCAGAGACACAGGCAGAGGGAGAAGCAGGCTCCATGCACCGGGAGCCCGACGTGGGATTCGCTCCCAGGTCTCCAGGATCGCGCCCTGGGCCAAAGGCAGGCGCCAAACCGCTGCGCCACCCAGGGATCCCTGTTTAGATTTTCTAAGCAATTATTGCTTGTATTTTGCCAGTTGAGGTTTGGTGATTGTTGTCATTGTTTCTCTCACTGCTTTCTTCCCTTTTATCACATGGGTTAAACAGTCATTATGAGCTAGGTTCCTGCAGGGGAACGGGGGTGGATAAGAGGCACAGATCCTGGCCTTGAGGCGTGAACCAACTAGAATTCATTCTTCCGTATTATTAACACAACTCCTGGTTTGAGACATTCAGGAGATGTTTAGGAGACACTGGTTAAATTGATATGCTTAAGAATGAGGCAAGAAGGTGATGAAGCATTTATTTCTGAATTATCTACACCTGTGGCATATGGAACAGGAGCAGCAGCAGTTTTAACTCCTAAGTTGGGAATACTGTGTTCTGGGAGACATGAGTCATATAGGTAAGAATGGATAATGGGAATTGAGCTATAAGATGGCAAGGAGTTGTGGGACTTGTGGTAACTAAGGACGGCACACTGCCTCTAAAAGTATCCAGATTCAAATCTCTGAAAACAAAACAAAACAGAACAAAACAGTGCCAACAGGCTTGTAGTCTGCTGGTTGATGGGCTCTGATTAAAGAGAAACTGGGGCAAGTTTAGAGGAAAGTATCATGAATATCAGGGGTTTAATCCTATCTAATGGGCAATTCTTGAGCTAGATGCTTTGTCCTATGTAAGTGAGATCTCAAATTCTATACTATTGAATAGTATCTTCTATCTCAGATATCCCTCTATATTTGAGATAGAAGATACTATTTTCTTCAGACATCTTAAGGACAGACCAGAGTGGCATATGACTTAGTGTCTAAGGCTAGTATCTGGAACTCAGAGGGAGAGAGAGGTTTTGCTTGAATAAATTTGCTTGTGTTTTGCAATGGATTTTGTTGAATAATGAATTCCTGTCACTGACAGTGTTAAGACTTAGCATGAAGAACTTACAGCTGGCATGTTGAAGAGGGGTTGAAATAGAGGATATTTATGATCTTTGTCAGTTTTTCTAATTAGTGATTCCATGAAGGTCAAGGTGCAGAGAGACATTCTATGTACATGGATAAGTGTGAGCATCTTTTTTGCAAACAATTCTTCACAGATGGAGTAGATGAGCACTTTGTCCGCCATGTCAGTGGACATGGGTGTGTACTGGACATGTACTGAGTGAAGGTACAGATGCCTTCAATGTTAGGGACCTTTCAAATCTCAAGTTGGACATGTGTAGACCACTGGAAAAGTATTATGTACCTCATAGCTTAACTGTCATCAGTACTGATGAATATTTAGAAAACACATTCACTCTATTATTAAGTAAAGAACACCTTTAAAGTCTAGAGAAAAAGAAATTAATAGGTCATCTGTCTAGTGAATTAGGTATATATCCTAGCATAGCAAATTACCCTAAACCATTGTGGCTTACAATAATAATGATCATTTATTATTTCATGACTTCTGTGTTTCTAAAACCCTCTGAGTAGCCTGGCTGAGCACTTCTGATTCAAGGCATCTCATGAGGTCATAATCAACATCTCAGCATTGGTAGGCTTGACTGAGTCTGGAAGATTTGCTTCCAAAGTGACTTACTCACATGGCTGGCAAGTTGGTGCTAGTTATCAGTGAGAAACCTCGGTTCCTTCTACTTGGCCTTCTACACAGGTCTGTTTCAGTGTTTTCATAATGATTAACTACTTTCCCTAGACTGACAGATCTAAAAGAAAGCAAGGCAGAAGCCACAGCATCTTTATTGACCTCAGAAGTCACACTCCTTTGTTTTGTAATAGCCTATTGGTTTTACAGGCCAGTCCTATTCATTGTGGGAGGGACACAAGGTCATAGAGAAAGCAGGAATCACTAAGGACTATCGTTGGAGGCTGGCTGCTACCTCTCATCAGCCCCACTTTTGTGGATTTATGTCTCAAATATTCATCCACATTTGAAGTATCTTAGTCAAGGAAAGTTTCATCACAACTCTCTGTTAGGGTTTTGGAGTTTTTTGTTTGTTTGTTTGAGTTTTTCATTCTCAAGTCACTCATAAGGGTATTTCAAAAGACAGCCTGACAGCTTCCATCTTGGATCTCTTGGAGTGCAATTCCTCATACAGTCTTTTGTGATTAACAAGCAAAAGACAAATGAGTTGGGGAAAAACTCCTAAAAGAAGATATTGAACAATCTATTATTACTGGTATTTTGTTTGAAATTTTTAACTAAGGTTGAAAGTTTTTCAGTCCTTGCAACTTCTGGTATTTATATATATTTTATATATAGAATAGAGAGATATATTAATGGGTTATCCAACTAGTGAATTATACTTATGAATATGAAACTCATATTGTCCTTCATTGGCTTCTGACATTTAATGTACTGTTCAAATCCTGACCAACTTTACTATTTTCTCAGTAAGAGAGTCATAAAGGGAAGGTTTTATTGAGTCCATTCCATCAGCTTTTTGATGGGTTTACTAAACTTATCAAAGAATTGCTGTGTCAGAATATATCACTTTTTAAAAATAGGTGCTTGGATGAGATATTTTTGTTTTCCTGGTTACAATTTTGCAGTACTGTTGGTTGCTAATTTTTTTTTTTTCTCTTCTACCACAGATTGTTATAGTATTTAACGTTTATGTGTTCTCTCTTAGTACCAACTGGGGCCATGGCCAAAATTCTGATTGAGAGTGGGTGGTGGGGTTGGAAACTATATATATGATGGCTGAACAGCTGTGATAATCTATGTTTTTGAGGCAATAATCATGAATAATGCAAACTTAGCTATTAAAATAGAATGGGGGATGACATCTTGTTGGGTGGGAATTTTAAGGAAAAGTTATAGTTTTAGAGTTATAATGATAATACCTATGGCTAGGTGTCAACATTATTACTCACTGTGCACTCAGCTTGAGGATAAAAATGTAACATCTTTAATTTAACTCCTGAAGAACAAGTGACAGAAAATCCATATGATGTCTTCTTTGAAAGGTCTTTCCTAAATTGGGTCAATGCTCTTGCTGAATGTTCCCATAGCTCCTTGTATTTATCTACTGTTAGCAGCTATGATGACTCATTGACTCCTTGGTATCTCTCACAAGAACATTGACTCAATGAGACAGGGTCACTATTAAATTCCCAGCTACTTTTTCCTTTTGGGTAGCAACATAGCCAACCAGAAAGCCACAGGCTTACTGAGTAGAGAGTTTCTTTTCCTCAATATTTCCACCACAAGTACCAGGCACCTAAGCACTTCACTTTGACGAGACCATCTGTAGTCACATGTTCTCTAAGCAATTCACTCATTAGGGGTACAGGAATATAGTAATTGACATGAGCTGTCTAAAAAGACCTGCTAAGGATGTGGAACTTGAAGCCTTTGGCTACTGACTTGGCTTAGATAAGAAGAGAGAAGGGGGGAAAGCATCCCAACCAGGCAAACTGTAGAAGCAAAGAAAAAGAAAGGATATGGAGAAACCAAAGAGGCAAGTAACTGGTGGAAGTAGCATTTGAACCCCATTTTTTTAAACATAAATAACTCAACTTACCATCATGCCACATTGCTCTCTTATAAATGCTATTTTATGCCATTCTTTACACCTTTATATACTAAGGCAATTTCAAACACTGGGTAGGGTAAGACATCTCCAACCATCTGGAGAAGGCAGAAGGAGTTGATGTTTTTAGCACTACATATATTGGTTGAGCAGATTTTACCCACCTGGGTGATAAACTTAGGTATAACAATAAAGCTGCTAAAGCAACAAAAGAAAGATAACAAGTGACTTAATGTGATTTCTGAAAATAGAAAGCAGATATATTAATCTATAAAGACAACAATTTTCCTGAAATGAATCTTAACGCAGAAATTAACCTAAGGTTCTTACACAAAAGATATTGAGACAAAGTAGTATGCCATTGCTTAATCCATTGCTGTTCAAAGATTCAAATGTTATTGGTTCTTTGGCTATACAGTGTCCACAACAGATATAAGTAACAGGTATCTCACATTTCATTTTCACTAAGTGATCATATGCCTTTCAACCCCTCACTTCCATAATGCTGGTATTCTTTCTGTCTTTCTCAAACACAAACACATGTGGTGTTCATACATGTGCAAAAGCAGAACACCCAACCTCTCCAGACAAGTGAAATATTACATGATGCCTGATGTATTTAAAAGAACATTCTATGAAAAAAAAAAAAAAAAAGAACATTCTATGTTGGTGTTTTTGCACTTAGGTCATTTTCCCTGTTGAAATTTTAAATGCATGCAAAATATCATTAAGTAGTTCAAAATATGATTTATAATTAATTGCCACTAAGATTTACTGTAAGCCTTACTATGTGTCAGCCCTGGTGCCAAGCACTTTACAAGTGTAATCTAATTTAACTGACCAGTATTTGTATGAATTAATATTGGTCTGGATAGAGTAGAGGCAATTTATTCACCTTCTTTCTTGGAATCCACATTAGAAGCAAGGTCATTACTTCCTTATCTCCCTGTTGAATTAAACTAAGAGTCTAGGACATTGGTTTGTGTTTCCTCCCCAGATCCATATCATTCAGGATCTGTCTGCAACTATGAGCAAGGTGGCTGTGAGTTTCTGTCCCTGCCAGATGTTTCAGGCCATACTTTGAGGCAGAGAAATGTGTCCAGAGGAGCAGTCACCACTTGTACTTATGCCCTTGTCTTCGGCAGATCAAAGTAGCTTTATTGAGCAGTTGGGAAATGTTGGGGATGTGCTCTTGTTGGGATAGTGGGTAGGGGCCCTCTCTTAACACAATGGTTAAAAAAAACAACAACAAATAAATTTTGTTTACACCTTAGTCCCAAGATTTAAAAGACCCAAATACTCAAACTTTCTAAATTGTAAATATTTAGGTAATAAGTGGTAAATAAATTCCCTAGAGTAAACTGGCCAAATTTGAAACACTGGGTTTCTACTTAGTAAATAATTCTTATGCTGAAACACAAATTCCCATTTCCCAACTGCCAGTGAGACCTCAGAACCATAACCATCCTTAATTTGTTTATGTTTTTGTGGGTTAATTGCAATAAGGTACTGTGGTATGGATTTTGTTTTAATATTGACACGGTAGCCTCAATTGAAATAATTTCATCATTCTATTTGGTCAGATATATTTCCAGTTATA
The DNA here is from genome assembly GCF_003254725.2 of Canis lupus dingo. Lineage (NCBI taxonomy): Eukaryota > Metazoa > Chordata > Mammalia > Carnivora > Canidae > Canis > Canis lupus. Next base: position 23,922,772 of record NC_064262.1, on the reverse strand, counting down.
TTACATAAATGTTAGATCTCTGAGTATAGTGATGGTATGCTAAATGTTCATCAAATAAAAGAAGTTAAAAAAAAAAACCCAAAGAACTACCAGTCTGGGATTTTCACCTAGAAACATAATAATCAAGTTCTATGACTTGGCTTGCTCCACAGGAAGGTGGAATCACTTCTGGCCAGCTGTTGCTTCTGCAACATCTTGGCTGTCACTGGCAGGAGAAAATGCTTTTCCTTCCCTCAGGCAGAAAAGAATTTGGAATTTGGGGAAGCATTGAGGAAAAGGTCAAGCCTGATGGGAAAGGGCATATGAAGCAGCTGGTGAATGCTACTTTTGCTCCTATGAATCGCTGGCTACTTCGTATTTTAGAAAACATCTTTAAAAATCTCTGAAGTTTCCATACAAGTATTGGGCATTGTTATTCAAAATTCACATTGTAAGCCATGTGCTGATGGCCTCAAAAGTTCGTAACAGATAACAACTTCAACTTTCTCAGATAAGGTGGAAGAATGAGTCACTTAGCTAGTGAATGAACCTAGCTAACTGTCCAGCTTCAAGATCACAATGGGGCTGTGATATTTGACTGTTTCTTATATTTAGTAATACTTACCAACTGGTAAAACCATAACAGCAATGTTGTTTCTTTGGGAAATGGCTCCCAGGTGAAGGTGAATTGGTGTAAAGATTGAAAAGTGGGTAATTGGTGAAGTGAGGATATTCAGAGGAACCATGTTTCTTGATGTGATTAAAAAGGAAGCAGTCACCCTGTATTCATTAGCTTGAGCATCTGTGATGATCTCATTATGTATTTTGTTCTCATCATCAGGACATGGATGTCATTTAATGTGTGTGCTTTAGTAGACAGTTTTATTTTAGTGTAAATAACAATATGCTTAGTGGACTCATCACCATTTGGGATGTGACAAAATAAATAAAAAAATGACTTAGCCTTCAATGATCCTCATCTTTTAAACACTTACCAAACTTGTCACCGGTGTCTTTACCCAACTATGACACTTTATATTTTCCAGAATTAAAATTAGAGGGAGAGTTAAAAGGGAAAAAAAGAAGAAAGAATCAACGCAGTGCTGGTTAGAAGCCAACCTTGCACCTACAGACAAAGAAATAAAGACAGAGATGACATCATTGAAAATGAATAAAGACTTTCAAAAAGTCTCTTCTTCATAAAAGCAATGAGAAAACTGGAAAACATTATCCAAATCAACTTTTTCAGAACTGTGGAAATAAACAAAGGCTTGCAGCAATCTAGGGAATGTTCTGAATAGAAAGGTAAATCTTCACAAGAAGAGTGAGTTTTGTTACATTTTAACTTGCTCTATTCCCATCTCCCTCTCTATAGCTCCACAATAACATGAAAACCAACAGACCACAATCTTGGTGAAAGAATAAGGGGACAGAATGTGGCTGAAGCTGCTTCAAAGCCACATTCCTGAAGAACTGTCATTGTTTCACCTCTGATGGTTCCTAGGATGACCCCAGTTATAAAGCTGTCTTTATTTGAACTGACTTACAGCGTTTGCACTGAAGAAAGCCTTAGTGAGGAAAGACTTTTTCCAGGGACATCTGTCAAAAAATGTGTAGGGGCGATTGTTTAACCTTGTGGTTTCCTGAGGCAATGGACAACAGTTGGGGCAAATAATAAGCTAAACCAAAAAAGCTTAACAGAAAGAGCTGGGAAATGAGAATTTTCTAAAAACTTTGGAAAACTCTCACGTATTTCTGGGAATTTGGAAAGCCATACACTTATGTAGGGTTGTGCACATTCCCAGGACTGCATGAATGCTCAGGAAAGACCTGAATTACATATCCTAAGCTCTCACCTCTAGCTGACCTTGACATTCTGTGCAAGCATGAAGTAAAGACTATGGTAAAGTTACCATGTGGCTGACTGAGTGTTAAGATATACTTCAACATGCAGGGGGGGTCTGGAGGGCATACTTGATTAAGTGTCTGACTCTTGATTTTGGTTCAGGTTGTGATCTCAGGGTCGTGGGATAAGAGCCCACTCTCAGGCTCTCTGCTCAGTGTGGATTTTGCCTGAGATTCTTTCTCCTTTTACCTCTGCCCCTCCTACTTGTGCATTCTCTCTCTAAAATAAATAAATAAATCTTTAAACAAAGAAAAGATGTACCCTAACATGCACATGGTGCTCCTCAGCAAAGACTAGGATGCCTATTAGTTTCAAGAGTTTAAAATCTCTGTTTAATAATTAGCAATCAAAAAAATAATAATAATAATAATTAGCAATCACCAAGCTAACTGAGCAGAAATTTCATTGATCAGATAAAGCAAAGAATATAGATTTTACAGAATTAGTTCAGAAACATCACTAGACAAACAATAATAAGCAGCAATAACAAGCCAGGGGTGGAGACTATGATTTTCAGAGTTTCCACATTATTTATTTAAATGACCAGTTTTCAACAAAAATTGAAAAATTGACACATGCAGAGAAGCCAGAATGTATAGTTCATTGACTCATATATAGCTCAGCTCCATCTCCTGATGAACAGATAAAGAAGATATATATATATATATATATATATATATATACACACAGAAGATATATATACAAAAATAAAGAATATATATATATACAGATAAAGAAGATATACACACAATAGAATATTACATGGCCATAAAAAAGACAAAATCTTGCCATTTGCAACACATGATGGAGCTAGAGAATATTATGCTAAGTGAAATAAGTCAGCCAAAGAAAGACAAATACCATGTGATTTCACTTATATGTGCAATTTAAGAAACAACACAAACAATGGGAGAAAAAAGAGAGAGGCAAACCAAAAAATAGACTCTTAACTATAGGGAACAAACTGATGACTACCAGAGGGGAGATGGGTGGGGGAATGGGTTAAATTGGTGAAAGTGATTAAGGAGTACATTTGGAAAGAAAGAAAAAAAAGAAGGAAGAAAGGAAGGAAGGAAGGAAGGAAGGAAGAGCTCAAACACAGGAAAGAAGCAATTGATTAAATTCCCTGAGAAATCCCAGATATTGGACCAAGTAGATAAACATTTTATTTTTTTATTTTTTATTTTATTTATTTATTTATGATAGTCACACACACAGAGAGAGAGAGAGGCAGAGACATAGGCAGAGGGAGAAGCAGGCTCCATGCACCGGGAGCCCGACGTGGGATTCGATCCCGGGTCTCCAGGATCGCGCCCTGGGCCAAAGGCAGGCGCCAAACCGCTGCGCCACCCAGGGATCCCCCAGATAAACATTTTAAAGTGGCTATTTTAAATAAGATCAGAAAACTGAGAGAAACCATGTTTGTGAAGGTAAAGAAAATATGAGAACAACTTCTCACCAAATAGACACTATCAATAATGACATAGAGGTTATAAGTAAAGAACCAAATAGAAATCCTGAAGTTGAAAAGTGTAACTGAAATTTAAAAATTCACTGAAAGGACTCAGTGGAAGAACTGAGTAAATAGAATAAAAAATCATTGAATTTAAAGGTAGGACAACTGAGATTTTCCAGTCTGAGGAACAGAAAGGAAAAGGAAGAAAGAAAAGTCAACAGAGCTTCAGAGACACAATGGACATTCACATATATTGACAGACACACAATGGGAATCCCAGAAGGAAAGAAGTGAGTAAAAGAAAGAGTATCTAAAGAAATAGTGGCTAAAGCTTCCCAAATTTAGTGAAAAGCATTTATTTGCACATCCAAGAAACTCAATAAGAAGGATACCCTCAAAGATTCATACCTAGATAGAACATATTCAAACAGTTGAAGGCAGACACCAACAGGAAATATTAAAAGCAGCAGGAGAGAAGCGACTGCTTATTTAAAGGGATTATCAATAAGATTAATCACTGATTTCATGCCACTTCATCAGAAGGCATGTGGGCTAGGAACAGTGTGATGGTATATTCAATGTGTCCAGAGAAAAAGACTGTCAACCAATAAATCCATCAAAACTATCCTTGAAATATTAAGGAGAAATTAAGGCCCTCCAAGATAAACAAAAATTGAATTGCTATATTTAAAAATTCACTAAAAACCTAAGTGTAAGAACTAAAACTTAGAGGAAAACCCAGGCCTAAATCTTTATGACCTTGTACTAGGCAATGTTTTCTTAGTAATGACACCTAAAGGACAAGCAACCAAAGAGATAACAGATCAAAGGATACCATAAAAAAAACCAAAAACCAAAAACCAAAAAACAACCCCCAGAGTAGAATAAAATCTTGTGCACACACACCCAGACACCCAGACACACACATATACACACGCCAGATAATATACTGTTTTCTTTTATGTGTTAGCTTTTGTATGTGATATGAAGTGGTGTTAAGCTTCCTTCTTTTGCATGTGGATATTCAGTTGCCCCAGCACCATTTGTTGGAAAGACTATTCTTTACCAATGGAATTATATTGACACCCTTGTTGAAAATCAACTGGCCATAAAGGTATGAGTTCATTTCTGGATTTCTAATTCTATCCCCTTAATTTATATGTATATCCTTATGTCATTAGCACACAGTCTTGATTATTATAATCATTAAGCTTTGATATTGAGCTTCAGAGGTATTTAAGATACGGACTTGGGAGAAGTGATCATCAGTTTAACAGGAAGCTGACACAAAGACACACATTGTATCTTTACGTTTGATGCCCCAACTGGGAAATTTCCCACAATGCATTTTACAAATCGATCCATATTGAGATGGAAAGCCAGCAATGCAAATTTGTTTGACGGAATGAACAGAGAAACATCATGTGGGAGTGTGTAAAACTTGAATCACTCAAGTACCACCGCAGCATTTTTTTACTTAGACACTTAGAACTTTTTGATCATTTTTTAAATGACTTGATTCACTTAAAAGCCTAATTATTTTATTTATTTACTTATTTTGATAGCCTTGAGGTTTTTAATCTTTTTTAATACTTATCATGCCATGAATTCATAGGGAATGGGTTCCAGCAGCTCAGGCTCCTTTCCTTTGGTTCTCACAAAGTGTGCTTCTCCAAGTGGAGCAGGCTGGAGCTTCAGCTAAACCCAAGTACCTTTCCCTTCGACTTCCTTATTTTCCTGATCATTTTCCTTTACACACTTCAGGAAGCTGTCTTGGCTCTTCAAGTGCTTATTATACTTTGTGTTGGTCATTTGGCAAATTACAAAAGATGGAGGTTCTGGCCTAAAGGCAAATGCCTAATTGTTCTAAATGACTGATCTATATTAAACACATAATGTTATCTGTGAAATCCTGGGTTTTAAGTGTTAGCAATATTTCTCCTAATACATGTTAAATACATAATTATTAAAAATAAAGATTGTACTCTTAACACCTAAAACTTTTTTAGGAGCCATAAGGCATATGAATAACCAAGTTTGGGAGACACTGATGTTTACAGAGAGTCTTCTTTGGATTTATTCGGCCAGATTTCTAATTCATTATATTAGTTTTGGGATTCTTGATGAACAATGCAAAATTCAGTGACCTTATTTGAAAAATGTGAGCAAAATATGTCACCCACATTAGCTACTGAGGCCTTCATTTACCAAGGGACTTCTGGAAGACTAATCTTAGAATGGCCTACCAGAAATTACATGGCCAGGTTGTTGGTTGTCTGTTGTTGTAGATTGAATTGTGTCCCCCAAAAAGATATGTTGAAATCCTATCCCATGGTACCTATTAATGAGGTCTTATAATAGGGTGTTTCTAAATGTAATAAAGTTAAGATAAGATCATACTGGATTAGAATGGGCCCTAAATCTAATGACTGCTGTCCTTTTAAGATGAGGTAAATTTGGATTCATACACATCATGAGAATGCCATGTGACAATGGAGGCAGAGATTGGAGTGATGGTTCTGTAAGCCAAGCAACACAGGTATTGCCAGAAGCTAGAAGTATCAAGGAAGGATTCTTCTTGAGAGCCTTTGGTGAAAGCATGGCCCTATGACACCTTCATTTTAGTCTTCTATTCTCCAGGCTGAAAAAATAAATTTTGGTTATTTTAAGCCACCTTGTTTATAGAAATTTGTTACATATTTCTAGAGAATTAATACAACTATCTTTTCTTTTATATGCAAGGTAGATGAAGGTAGGGATCTCTTATTTTTGTTCACTGCTGATTTTCAGGTCCTGGACCAGTTTCTCACATTTGGCAAATACAGTTGACCCTAGAACAACCTGAGTTTAAATTGTGCAGGTTCACTTACCCGTGGATTTTTTTTCAAATAGACTCAGGGTAGTAAATGTATTTTCTCTTCTTTTATGATTTCCTTAATAACTCTCTTTCTAGCTTCCTTTATGGTAAGAATACAGTATATAATACATAAAACATTAAAAATATGTGTCGATTGATGGTTATCAGTAAGGCTTCCAGTCAGTAGTAGGCTATTAGTACTTAAGTTTTGGAGAAATCAAGAGTTATACAAGAATTTTTAACTTTATGGGGTATTAGCATCCCTACTGCCTGCATTGTTAGGGTCAGCTGTACTCAGTTCATATTTTTTTTAGTGAATGAATCATTAGACTTCTTATTGTATCCTATCCTATTATTGTATAAACCAAGCCCAAAAGAGTTTAAGAAACATGTCAAAGATTACACGGCTAGTAAATAGTGGACTTGGATTCAAATTTAGGTAATCTAATCCCAAAATATCTGTCCTTTAAACCATACTCTGCCTACTACAAAATATAGAATGGGAATCAAATGATGTCATAGAGTCCCTTGAAGCTGAGAGCTATGGTTCTCTGATAACATTTAAGCTTTTTTTTTTTTTTTAATTTTTATTTATTTATGATAGTCACACAGAGAGAGAGAGAGAGGCACAGACATAGGCAGAGGGAGAAGCAGGCTCCATGCACCGGGAGCCTGACGTGGGATTCGATCCCGGGTCTCCAAAATCGCGCCCCGGGCCAAAGGCAGGCGATAAACCGCTGTGCCACCCAGGAATCCCAACATTTAAGCTTTTTAGAGATCATTGCTAACTATCAAGTCATTGCTTGGAAAAATATTTATTGAGGTTAAGACCCTTAAAGAGAAAAGTAATAACAACTACTTTTCATTTTTTTGTTCAGTAAGCCCTTACTTTGAACCAGAGCCCATACATGTTTTACTTGATAGATCACTTCATATATTTTTATATTATCATAACAAGTTGAAATAACTATCATTTCTATTTTACATATGAAGAAACTGAAACCAAGTACAGTCGTACAACTTGTGCTGAATGTCACAACTAGGAAGTAGTCAAAAGTAGATTCAATCCAGACTTTGAGTAAAAATCTCTCTTACCTGAAATGCTTGCACCCTCCCCTGACATATTGCACCCTTTCCACAAGTCATAATTCAGCATCTTGCAGCCTAGAAAGCCTTTCTCTAAAGTCATAAATTTTATGGGGTGTTCCTTATATGTACCACTCATCTGGCACTTCTCTCTCCTCAGCAGAGTCCTAGTTCACCTCTAGAGCTACCTCATTAGCCTTCTATGCTTACACATAGCAGGTACTAATCCACATGGCTTGAACTAGTTAATGGTGTCAAGGAAGGTGCTGTGTAGGTACCTGAGCACATTTTCCAAATTTTCCATGATGACCACATTCTGAACTGTTTCAAACTACCATGTTGCTTCCAAACTTCTCAAAAGGTTTTAAATCATTCTGCTACTATTTCTTGGGGGTGCTTGTTAAAAACACATTTTACTGGATTTCATTGAATCAGAGTATCTCTGAGAGGGTTCTTCCCAAGTTCAGCATATGTTCTTCCTGTTGTCTGCAGTGTCTCCTCTCAATTTAATGACTTCATTGGAAAAATTCTCTTTGTGTTTCATGTGTTAGCTTGGATGTCCCATCTCTAAGAATGTTTATTTTCACCCAAGGCCAAAGGTAAGATGCTCCTCCTTTTCTTTTTAAATTTTATTTATTTATTCATGAGAGACACAGAGCAGGAGAGACATATGCAGAGGGAGAAGCAGGTTCCCTTTGGGGAGCCCAACGCAGTACTCGATCCCAGGACCCCAGGATCACGACTTGAGCCCTGAGCCGAAGGCAGACACTCAACCACTGAGCCACCCAGGCATCCTGATGCTCCTCCTTTGTGTTACTTTTGAGCTCTTTGGTATTTAATACTCTATATGCTCTAATAGTCTTGTGTCTTTACTTATAAGCCTGTTTTTCACACCCTGTGAGCTCCTTGGGACCAAGAACTTTCACCATCATATCCCAAGTACTTACACAGTCTCTGGCTGTGTAAGTTGGTCAATAATACACAAATATACAAATAAAAAGAGATAATGAAATTGACGAGCAGTTAGCAACACGTAATTTCTACTCAAATTTCTGCCAAGAACACACAGGGACAGAATATTTCTTCTTTAGTGTTAGCATAGAGATCACATTTTGTCCCCCACACTCAGCTATTTTCTCAGTTGCAGGATTTGAGTTAGAATTAATAGTCATAGAAAAGCAGAAGGAAACCACAAGGGTTGATGGGGTTGTTTGTCTTACTCATCTAGTTTGAAAAGGATACAAGTGCAGTAAATTTAGATGTTAATGGGACAACAAGCATAGCCTCCTAAATAGTTCTGGGCAAGGTTGACACGGCTTCTGTTGAAATGCATGAAGAAACCCAGTAATGACAAACACATAATTTTGCAAATCACAATATTTCAAACAAAACACACCCTTTTGGCAATACAGGCTAACTACAAATTGAGGGAGCCAACATTTCTTTCTTTTAAAATCTAGGATGTTTTCCTTTTCTGATACCACATAGCAGGTGTTCCATTCATTCATAGGCTCTTAAATGCTTATAGATGGGACTTAAGTAACTAGTAGCCTTCACACTCATGTATGTGAAAAAGAAAAAAAGATGCCTTCTTTTCCTTTATTGTTCACATGTTTACACAAATCTGCCTTTGGAGAGGATGGAAAAATCTGCTTTGTTCATTCACTCCAACAGTGAGTTAGGTGCTTTGGTGAGTTGATGGTTTGTAGAAAGATTCTTGATTCATCATAGAAAATATTCTTAGGTTGGTCTTGAGTTTGTCTCTAGTCAGTTGGCTTTTGATAAGACACCTGATTTCTATTACTTTTTATGTCCTTATTTGAGAGGAACAAAATTCTATCTCCTTTTGTTAGCTTATACCTTTTTCCTGAGGATTTAATAAGATAATGTACTAATGAGGGCTTATCTTCTATGTAATAAGAAGACACTTAATAAATACCAAGAATAAATAGATAAGTAAATGAACCAATGTGTATAAAGGAGCTTTGGAGGTATAGAATTACCCAAGAATGTGAAGCCTGCCAAAGGGTCAGAAATCTCCAAAATTATTTCTGCAGGATTCAGGCTTTTTCCTACTTAGCAGAATTTGTAAATCTCATCATCTGAGCACTATATGCTCTGTCAGACTAGTCCTGAGAGAAAAGGGCCATGTATTAGATAAATTTTGATGAAAGGAGAAACAGGAAGGACTTGCCATGTGAAGGAATGATTGGAACCCAGGTGGCATGTTCCAGGATGGGCCCATAGATTGCCATACCTTATGATCTGAGGCAAAATTAAAAAAAAATTTGAAAAAAAATTTTTAAGGTACTACGGAAGGGGAGGGAAAGCAGAGAGGAACTTAAAATGAAAAGGCAGCTTCTTGCACCAATTGAGAAAATTTCTAACTGATATAGAGGGTTCTGTGCATTGGGCTTTGGGGTCATAACCAGTGGTGTGCTGGTTAATATTTAACAATTCTTCAGGGGAAAAAAAAAGCCAAGATTATAGTACTAGCTGATTTCCATGATGTAAACACACCCACTGTGGCTGATTTCCAGCAACTGATGGTTTAACAACGGGCTCATAAAATTTCTGAAAATTTCTGGCTCAGCTCTCATGAGCCAGTATAAGCCAACTCAGGCAAAATAGTGAATAAGGTAACTACGAAGTTATAAAAACTTTTTATAAAAGATTTTAAAGAGAAGAGAGAATTTGCTAACAGACTAGCATGTTCTCATTACCTAGCTTCAGTAATTATCAAACCATACAATTCTTGTTTCATCTGTATCCCACCTGCTACTTACATCCCCAAATGGGTTATTTTGAAACTTGTACTTCAAATGTGTCTCTAAAAGATACAGAGTCTTTAAAAGTGCAACCATGGTACAAAAAATACTAACAATAATTCTTTAAAACCACCAACTATACACTTGGCATTCAAATTTGCCTGATTTCATATATTTTGGGGGGGACAATTTTTTTGACAATCTTTTAAGTCTCTTTTAACCTATAAGTTCCCTCTTTCTTTCTCGACTCTTTCTTTATAATTGATTTATTGGGGAAACCAAGTCAATTGTCTTATAGTTTTCCACAGGCTGAATTTTGCTGATTTTACTTCCATAGTGTTGCTAACGTGTCCTCCTATCCCCTGTCTTTTTTTCTATAAAGCATAATTGGATCTAAAGGCTTGATCTGATTTAGGTTTCTCTGTCTTGCTCTCTTGCTTTATATGTGGAGGTAGGAGAGACTACATGTAGCCACAAGGATCTTTCATGCAGCTGGGTGGAACTTTCCCAATTTCTCCTATCAGGAGACACATTGTGTCTGATTGTCTCTCTTTTAGTGATATTAAGATTGATCAGTGGGTTCAGCCTGAAATGGATGACATTCAATGTTGCCAAAAAAACAAACAAAACAAAACAAAACACACCAAAAAAAAAAAAAAAAAAAAAAAAAAAAAAAAACCTCACCCCAAATCTGAATTACATATTTTCTTTCTCAGTCTTGAAGATGCCTTTTCACCACAAAAACATAAATCAGTATACAAGTATAAACACTTACTAAATCAACCCATCTATTTTATTCATGATCACTTCACATTTGAAAGCTCTTGCTGTGTTTATTTTCTTTGAACTGAATCTGGGGCTTTGACTGGGAAGCTATAAATCCGGTTTTTGATGAAATACGACTTTGCCACTAATGCCAGATTGGAAAGCATTCCTTGCTAATTTTTCTTCTTAACATTGGTTTGCTAAGTAGTGAGCATTCAGTTTCATTCCTTTCCGGGTAACGCAACCAGAAGTCTAGTTTCAACCTTCTAAAACCTTTTCCACTTTAATGTTTAATTTTTGACGGACATCGTATTACTGGGATGTTCAAATCTTCCAGGTTGTCCGGGCAGGATTCGAGCGTGCCTGAGGTGTGGGCAGATGAACAAGCTCTATCACCTGGAGTTTGGCTGCTTCTTCTAACTTTCTCCAGCTATTGGTTAGGCCTTAATACACTTAGAAGGTTGCTCTTCTAATTTGAACTGTGTGAGACTTTGGCTGGAGGGTAGTTCTGTGTCCCAGTGATAAAAGAACACATAAAACAACCCAGTGCCTGATAATTCTCCCTGGCTGTCAGTGAATCATGTCTAATAGCATCTCCATGCAGTTTGCGCCAATTTGCTTGCAATGGCATCCTTTTCCGTGGGCTTGCTGCTCAGCAGGCCCTGAAGCAATCTATGAATAACTTCCCAACAGATGCTGTTTATGAATTGAAGCAAATGGCTTCCCTGTTTCTCTTTTTTCTCACTTCAATAATTTTCAGTTACATTACGATGAATATTTATAGTCCTGTAGCAGTGCATAAAAATGGAGAACAAGCAGACCTGGGCATTGTTTCCTACGTGAGTGCTGTTCTAATGGGTTTTGGCTGACTGGTTTTAATAATGTTCTGCTGATGGGCTGAAAAGAGGATGCAAATTGTAGATCAGTCATTTCCATTCAGTGTTTTAGCAGGATGGGCATTGATGGAGCACTGGCTGCATCCTCGCACACATACGACACCCTAACTTGCCACAGCATCCTGTCGTGCAGTGTGTGCCTCCTCTTTATACTTCGTTTGAGTAATTTCAAATACTTGACTTCAACAGGGACTCTGACACTAATGTAAGGGCTCATTAGGTTTATTTCACCACTCTCTGCAGGTATTACCATTTGTGACTCGAGTGACTAAGTGCATTAGAAGCTGCAGCCCAACTAATGTAATATTCCTAGGAATTAACACGTGAAATCACAGGGAATATATTGGTTTTGATTTGCTGGCTTCTTCTATAGAAAGGGACTGGGACACATTTTTACTCTAAAAAGGCTTTTCCAAAATGTCTCATAATTCCACGTTTTCTTAAATATCACAAAAAGGAGAGGACTCCTATCTAAATATACCTCCTACATTTGATTCTAAGGGAGCTACTCTGTCTTCAGTGGCTTATGTTTCAAGTAGCTGATACACCTTACTTGCTTTTTCTATTTACAATAATGAGTTAGTTAACTAGCCTATATTTTCCAAACCATTGGCTGTGTCATATTGGCCCACATACAAATAATTGCCTATTTAGTTATTTGCTTATAAATAAGAATGTTGAAAATGATATGTAAATATGTATATGCATACACAGTGAATATATATTGAAGCCTCCCAAAATATTCAAATTGTCCCATTTTCTACTCTTGCATTATGAAATACTCACCAACTCCTGAAATGAAACCGTATTTATTATGCATGCAAACCCACAATATCTTTACCACCTATCATTTGTATGCTATACACAGAAGGTTGTGCTGTAACACAACAATAAAAAATAAAAAAGGCAATTTGAAGAGGAGTGTGTTTCTTGCTCTAACTGCAAAAGATGCCAAGAGTGATTTTCCTCTGAAAAGAAGTATAACCCACAATCCTGAAATATTCTGAAAATTAATGAAAAGCTGAAGAATTTAATATTTGATAGAGCAATGTTATTTTTTAAAGAAAGTAATACATAGCACAATGTCCCAAAATGATATCCTGACAGAAAAATACAAAAATAAGACGCTCTGGAAAGGTTTCCAGGCCTGAAGCAAAGGGACTAAGAATAGATTGAGGTTCCTACTTGTATAAGAACAACTCACCATAGTACTTTTCTATTTGTTTTAAATAATAGTAAAACATTGTATAAGTAATAAATGCCAGCAGTACAAGAGGCTAATGTGAAAATTGTTCTCCTTTCTAGGATGACCTCAGTTAATGGAGACTTGTTTATAATCTTAGAGGGTATATTGAATATGTAGCAGTCATACAGGGACAGCTTTTTTCAAGGGCAATATGTTTTCCTTCACTGTTGGAAATTTCTAGATTTATTTATTTATTTTTTGTCAGTTGCTTTATGGTCAATAACTGTCCTGATTTCTAGGTGGGCAAGCCTCTTATTCAGTTTGTTTCTTCCATAGTATTCTTCACCCAAGAGTAACTTAGAGTCTCCTAAGTATGCCTTTTAAAAGTCAGAGGAGGTTTGGAGGACGTTTTCACTTGCTGACAGTCTTCTTGGTAGTGGCTACAACATCAGGAAATTAGTCCGTTTCCTAGTACAGTGGCACTGCAAAAACATAATTTGCGTATGGAAAGTTGTGTGTGAGAAACTGAGAACTGCAATGTTCCAAGGTTACACTAGCTCTGCGGAGCTTTGAATCTAGGTCTATGTGACACCAAAAACCATCCTCTGGACCAGTGTGCTCTACCAGCTTGTCACAGCATCTCCCTAGCAGCTGGAGGTTGGAAGAGCCCACTGAGAGAGAAGGCCATCCATGACATAGGTGGCATGCTCCAGATTAATGAGACATTCTAGTTCAACCTGTTCCTATCAACTGATTCCCCCCGTTCCGGACTGGAAGGGCTGTCATTATTTCCACATCAGATGGAAATTAGGGTAGCAGGGATTGTAAAAGTTATTTGTATGATGCTTATATCTGTACCTGCCCAAAAAGTCTAGAAATGTAGAGAAATATATCACTACTATAATGTAATCAAAGAAATCTTCAAATTATAACAAATAAAATATTATCTATGTTTCTAGACTTTGTAGACATCCTATAGAGATAACTTGAAGAAAAGATATTTATTTTCTCTTTGAAAGTGTACTTTGATACATTGTGGTATTAAGTATATTCTCTGATTCCCACATCCATGGTGACTAAATTGCTTTGTTACGTTTTTTCATATCTATACTTTCTTATCCTGTCTCATCTGTCCTGTCATATCCCACACCCTACATAATTCATTTACCCATCCATCCATCTCTTCATCGATTTGACAAATTATATTTGTTGAGCAATTACTGGCAGGCACTGTAGTAAGCACTAGGGATCCCTTAGCAAATAAGATAGACCTTGAACTTACCCCAAGGGAATACTACCTCAAATGGGGTTTTAGACAAGCATAAAACTTACTGTGACACAGTGAGATAAAGTTAGAATAAGTAAGGGGATAATACGTAAATGTGCCTAAGTAGATGGGTTTGGGGTGGGGGAGGATGGTATATAAAAAGAGACCAGGGGGCTTCTGGGTGACTCAACTGACTCTTGATTTCAGCTCAAGTCATGATTTCAGGATTGTGAGATTGATCCCTGAGTCAGACTCCCCACTCAGTGGAGAATCTGCTGGAGATTCCCTCCTCTCCCTCTGCCTCTGCTCCTCCTCTCACTTGTACTCTCTTTCTAAAAAATAAATAAATAGAATCTTAAGAGAGAGAGAGAGAGCAGAAGAATAGGTAAGAGTTGCCAGTAAAATGTGTAAAAATGATATAAAAATCTTCCAAGCAGGGACCAGGCTGTGTAAGGGCTAAGTGGAAGAAATGATGATGGCCTTGTGAAGAAATGAAAGACCTGTGTGTCCGGTGTCAGAGTTTAATGGGTGATTGGGAGGACTGAGTGAAAACAGAGACTGATAAAATATCTTTAAAGATGAAGATGAGAGAGGTAACAAAGTCTGGTGGGGCATGATTTTAAGAGGCTGAGAAAGCCATGGTAAATATCTTCAGGCCCATTATTCTGAAGAGTAGTGGGAAGCCAAGATGGGTTTCAAGTGGAGTAATGACATGAAGTTTTCATTTTGGAGAGATCACTGTGAATATAGCATGGCAGGTACATTGAGGAAATGAGACCGTAGGTGGAAGGATACTTAGGATGCTGTTGTGGTCCATTTGAGAGGTGACAGTGGTCTGAACCATAGGGGTCCAGAGAATTAGACAGACTAGCATGTTTAGTGGGAAACCACTGTATTGCTTACTAGCACTTTTCTGAACTTGGTGTTCAAGACGCTTCCCATTATAGACCTTGCTTCCTTAGTTAAACATTGAGATCCAACAAGGTCAATAGGATTCTTCATTGTCTCCTGAAAAAACTTCCTCTTTTGTTCTTCCTGCCGTTTTATATTGTTCTTGTTTCCTTTGTTTGTCTTATCCATATTATCTGTGAATCTTTTATACAAATTTGTATGAATTTATAAATTTCATATGAATTTGGTATATCTTGAAGCACTGTGGGGAATGGTGTATATAGGTTTTGATGTTAGACCCACATGGCTTTACATCCTAGCCTTGCTACTAAATATCTAAGTGACTTAGGAAAAGTCTCTTAACTTCCTGGGCTTCAATTTCTTTCTTTCTTTCCTTCTTCTTTCTTTCTTCCTTTCTTTCTTCCTTTCTTTCTTTCTTTCTTTCTTTCTTTCTTTCTTTCTTTCTTTCTTTCTTTTCTTCTTTCTTTTTTCTTTTTTTTAAGATTTTATTTATTTATTTGAGAAAGTGAAAGAGAAGGAGCACGAGTAGGGTGAGGGGCAAAGGGAGCAGCAGACTGCCCTGCTGAACAGATATCCTGATGTGAGGCTGGATCCTGGGACTCCGGAATCATGGCCTCAGCCAAAGGCAGATGCTTAACCAACTGAGCCACACAGGAGCCCCAAGTCTCAATTTCTTTACAGTTAAAATGGGCAAAAAAATAAAATAAAATAAAAAAATAAAATAAAATGGGCATCATCATATTTACCTTTCAGCTTTAGAGCCAAACACTCACCTACCACAATAACCTTAATGACCTCTGATGGTTCATTAGGCCTGGAAGCAAGTCCATGATTTATAACAAGCACCTTCAGGGAATTCTAAATCATATGTGAGAAATGGGGCATTAATCTGTGTCCCTTTTTAATTCAGTGTAAATATAAATTCAAACACTTTAAGGTAATCTAAACTAAAAATTCCATTGTTGGGAAAATCAGACTTTGTAAAACATTAACACCACTTGGTAAGTAAATTAACACCAATTGGCAATTACATTCAAACCTTATATTATTTTAAGTCAATAACAAGAGTTAGGTTACATGTAGGGATCCCTGGGTGGTGCAGCGGTTTGGCACCTGCCTTTGGCCCAGGGCACGATCCTGGAGACCCGGGATTGAATCCCACATCGGGCTCCCGGTACATGGAGCCTGTTTCTCCCTCTGCCTGTGTCTCTGTCTCTCTCTCTCTCATTCTGTGACTATCATAAAATAAAAAAAAAATTTAAAAAAGAGGTTAGATGTAGTTAAAAATGATGATTGTCCCAGTCATCATAAAAGCATGCATTTTTAAAGAGCACATTTTAAACACCACAGAAAGTAACTCACGGCAATTTCTCATGAAATTACTTTTTTGTTTCTGGACAAAGTGTTCAGGGCCAATCAAAAACCAATCAATATAAACACTAATGTAAATCATAATTAAGTATCACAAACAAATTCTTGTCCAATGTTAAGTGTATTTATAGAAACAAAAATCTAAAGTAACACAAACCAAACCATTGATGTATAGAGGGTATACGCTGGTGACATCCTTACAAACTACTGTAGAATTTTTATGGTTACCAGCAACTGACTATAAGTGCCTTAATTGGGGTTGCAAAGGCAGGAAGTGTTAGTTTTGTGATATTTTAAAAGGAGTTTAGGTTTTAATGTATACATGATTCATTTCAGCCAATTCTTGATATTCCTTTGTTATATTGATAGGCTTGTGTGGTTCTGAGATTTTTCTGTAGGACAGGGAGGGAGATCTCTGAGTTTTATGGGGCTGTTAGAACTTGAAGGGCCGGTGGACATCTCTCATGTGTCCTCTGAAGTCAGCACCTGTAAGAACTTAGGCAAAACGAGAACATAGATGCTGTCCATTTCAAAGCTAGGGTTTATAGGAAAAACAGGCAACAAAAGCTTGGAATAATTTTAGATAACATGTCTAATAGGAAGCCATCATTTGGGAGGTAAACAAGGATGCCATACTAGATGAGGAATGCCAGTTCTGTTGTGCTTCGATGAACATCATTCACACTGAGAAGTAGTTATTCCCATAGTACATAATATAGAAAATAATGGGTAAAACACCAGTGCATTCAGACTTTATAGGGATGTCATGATGATTAATTTGTTGATAAAGGGGCTAAGCATTTAGAAGGAAGATATAAATTTATTGGATCTTTGTACAGGTAGTTATATTTAAATAGGAGCCATGCATTAGAAGTATAGCAACCCTCCTAAGCTTTCAGGATTTCTAACGAGTTATTTAATTTTTTATACTTTTAATGTGCTGATTGATCAATAAAGTACAGATAAAAGGTAGTGTACAAAGTTACAGCTTATATTATTAAAGAACACAAATTTAAGCTGATGACTCTAGATTGTTCTACTTAAAAGCAAATTTGTTTCAAGTCACCAGCTGTTTATTTTGTATTTTGTTCTTTGAAGGTAATTTTCAAAGGGATCTACATATCTAATGGAGGCACACAGAGATCACTGTCTTTAAAATTGAGTCCATAATGTATCGTCATGTCTCAGTCTGAATTTGACTATGTAAATTATTTGTGAGCTGTGGGCTCTTTGCTTTCAGTAGGCATCTGGGAAGGCTGAAGACATGTGTGAATCCGACCTTCTAGACACAAAGCACGGCTGTACCGAAATCAACTGGCAAGGTTTGCCTGTCAGGAACAACAGTAAAGTGCTTGTTCCTCTCTACTGCTTAGCAAGTCAAGTGGCAGGATAAACCGTTTCATCTGGTTAGTCTTTTGCACTTAGCCAATCCTCAGGCTAATTTTACTTTGTTCCTAGCATTACTTGTGTTGGAAAAGGTCCCCTTAAGTAAATTGTGATTTAAAATTTTGATTTCTTAGGTATACTGGTAATCCTTAGGGGTGTATACTTCTCTTGGGCTTGGAAGATACACCTGGAAAAAAATGACAAAGTGTTTCAAGATCTAGATTTCTTTGATTTTCTCTTTTTTACTATATATGCAGAAATAATTTGCTATAGTGAACTAGCTATGTGAGTTCTCTTTCTCTCCTTTTTTTTTTTTTTTTTGGTCCCAGCTCTCCTCAAGCTGTTAAGAACTATTTACTGTATCTACTATGAGTAAAGTGCTATGCCCTAGCAATTTAAATATATTATCTGATTTATTCTATGCAAGAACTCTAGGAGAAAAGACTCTGCAATGTTTTCCTCCTTTTATAGATGAATAAACTGAAGCTCAGAATGATTAAATAATTTGCTCAAGACCATAAATTCAATGTTTGAATCGAGGTATGATGGATCTATAGGAAGTTTTTCTATAACCTATGAACCCTACCTACTAACTCTGTAGACCTGGCAGGTGATGTTATTTCTGTGGGTGCATTTTTGCCATCTTTACAGTAAAAAGTTCACAGTAAGTTACTTCCAGGGCTTTCTGCAACAATATAAAATCTTGATTCCATTATTTCAATACTCTTTACAGAATGTAATTTGGTATAATAACTGTAATTTTTTGGTCTCATCACTATTCAAGGGGCTTAGGTAATAAATTACTAAGAACTTTATTAGGACCTGTTACAGAGGGGGGTGTTGCCTACTAGTGAGGTTTTCTTGTGTCAAGAGCCTGGGAAACAGCGTTTTTTGAATGTTTCTGATATACTACTCCTGTCCACAAAAGTCAAGCAAAAAACTCCTTCCAAACTAAGAAGTTAGCGGCAGATTAATTAATTATAAAACTTTTAATACTCACATTTTATTACAGGAATGGCAATGGCAAATTTTTTTAAGTTGATTGCAAGGACTGATTTGCAGTGAATGTAACAATAAGCTAAAAATTTATTTTTAAATGATACTTGTTGCATTTCTAGGACCTACCCTGGGAAGATAAAAAAACAGAGCCCTTTCTTAACTCAATTAAGAACACCACAAGTGATATCTCCATTTCTCTGTGTTTTCTCCCAGCATGAGATGACTCAGCCAGAAATAGCGTGATAATATCGCAGATGTTCCTTTGCTCGGATAGCTGGTTATTGCTTATCTCAATGATATTTTAATACAAACACACAACTGTTCACCCTGTTTTATGGCTGTCAGAATTTTGCTTCATATTTAACAAATGGAAGTTTATGAGCAGATGTATCATTGACTCAGATTTACTTTTTCCCTCATTATGTTGCATGGAAAAGCTAACTGCTGGAGAGGGTATTAGCTGCATCTGCACGGAGAGACTATTGGATTCAGGTTGTTCATCTGGTCTGTCAGTTCTCACCAGCTTCCTAGCCCTGTGAGCTTCATCCTCCCTTGTTAAGAGCAAAAGATCAAACTTTGATTCTAAGATCACACAAATATGTTCTCCATTCCCAACAATGAACTATGTTTCATAGCACCACATTCTCCCTTTGTTCCGGGTACAACTTGACAGAAATACCCAGACCTTTTCCTCCACCATCATTGTGCACAGATGATGGCATGTGTATGGCTCGATGCACTCAGCAGGGCTTTGGAACCAGACACACGAGGCTTTGAGTTCTGACTCCCTACTGATTGAGTGATGTGACCTTGGTCAGTTCACTGACACCTTGATCTGGTCACTTTTGGTCCTTCAGCCTCATCTTGAGCTTCTATCTAATCTCACTTCCACCACATTGGTCTTTTAACGATTTTCCTGAAACAAGATGTAGGGATTGTCCCCTAGTGGGCCTGAAGCCTCACTGGGAGGAGGTTGATTCACCTGGGAAATTCATCTTGAGGGGCATTGAGCAAGGTGATGGGCCATTGGCAGTCACTTCCACCTGCCAGAAAGTCAGTCTCCAAATCTATGGAGGTGAGGTAGAAGGTTATTGAAACAAACAAACAAAGCCGACAAGTGAGACTGGCAGTCTGAGAGCCTTCCAGAGGACCTGCTGCAATTCCTATTCCAATCATAGTATGATCAGCAGCTGGGAAACTTCATAGACACAATTTAGGCCAAAAAATTTTATAGCTCTAACTATGAATGTTGAGGAGTCTGGTTCCAGGCCAAAATCCTATTTATGATCTTTGGGACCCAGAGGCAATTTGGGCTTTGCCCAGCAGGCCTGATCATGGGGAGCTGCCCTCCCCACACCAGAGCTGGTGCACACAATGCCAGAGCAGGGCATTGCACTTTTCAAGGACTCATGAACCTGGATCAGCCACGCTCCAATGCATGTCTGTATTCCTGTCCTAGACACCCCTGCTGAGATCTCCTGATCAGGGCTCATGGCCAAGGCATTTGTCTCTACCCTGACTTGTTACCTTTCCCCTTAGACCCTTTTCTCCTCTCTCTCTTCCTGCCCCAGCCCATGGGCCCATGAAAATTCAGAGCTCCTCAGCCATGAGACGAATCCTCTATCTGCATTGTCCTCCTCCACCCCTTGCTCAGTACACTCCCATGGGGGAAAATGAAACAATAGGGAGACCGCCCCTCTCTTGTGTCTTACTCTGTCACAGTAAGTGTGTAAAGGCTTGATTGTTACT
This sequence comes from Canis lupus dingo, assembly GCF_003254725.2. Taxonomy (NCBI): domain Eukaryota; kingdom Metazoa; phylum Chordata; class Mammalia; order Carnivora; family Canidae; genus Canis; species Canis lupus. The sequence goes on along the minus strand of NC_064262.1, from coordinate 23,902,189 downwards.
GTCCTATTGCTCATTGTATCCTAATCATCCACCTCGCCACCTGATTGCTGAACACACATGCCACTGTGTTTCCTGTTCTGCACACTTGAAAAATAATATTAAGAAAAGCTAACATTTTCTAAAAAATAATTCAGTACCAGAAACTGTAATTTAAGAGCTTTACAAAAATTAATTTAACAAAATTTGAAAGTAGTGACCATTTCTATTCCCATTTTGTAATTAATCTGAGATAACAAGGGGTTAAATTGCCTTCTCTTACACAGATAACTGAGAAAACCAGGATTGAATCCAGGTGATGTGGGTTCAGAGCCTGTACTTCTAACTTCTAGGCTAAATGACTTGTCCTTTACTTCCTTTACAAGGATCTGAATCCTCTGTCCATGATTCAGATATAGTCCCATTGATCATGTGACTGTGCTGCTATGATATCAGGGCTGTTATTTCCCTCCTTGGAGCTTTAGGGCATAAAGTCCACCCATACATTCATCTGTTACCTTCTATTCATCGGTCATATTTCAATTTAAGGATCATTTTCTCCAAGAAGCTCTCCTTGACTCCACTCTGCATGTATTCTCATAGCATCCTGTACTTCTTCCCTGAGCACTTATCACAATTGCATTCAAATAATTATGTGTTAACTAGTCTTCTCTGCTAATCTCAGGTTCCCTGCCGTTAAAGGTCATGACTTTCCTGGTCATTATTGTACCTCCGCAGCGAGGTGCAATGCAAAGCTCATCACAGAGCTGAATGCAAAAATCATGGCTGAATATATCAAAATTGTCTGTGTATAAGTTTGTTCCTTTATAGAGAAAGAAGAAAATAACTATGTTATAGTGCTTTTGTGAAGATATATCTAGGTATTATTGCATTATAGATATGATATATCTAAAATGTGTCATAGTATGTAGAGCAATGCTTGGCATATAGCAGTTGTTCAATAAATACTAGTTATGTTCCATATGGCAGCAATAGTATTCTTCAAAATGTTTTCTTCCCTTTCTGTGAGATGATTATTTATCCCTGATCGTTTAAAGTCAGGCTAGCCCTAGTGACTTGCTTTGGCAAGTGGAAGTGGTATATGTCACTTTTGAGTAGAAACTTTGAGAATCATTGGTGGTTCTTCAATGCTCTCTTTTTCCCTTTGTCATGAGCCCAGACAAGTCCCAGACATGGGCATTCCTTCAAAGAAGAAGCATGCATGAGATGACTGACATGCAACCTAGCCTCAGCTGACCTAGACGTGAAGCTCAATCAAGAAATAAAACTTTGCAAGCCAATGGGATTTTAGGCTTGTTTTGCACAATAGTAAAAGTTAGTAGGAGCTAACTTATATATTTAGTCCAATGTCAGTGCCAATACAGCCATGTGTATATATAGTAATTCTTTTTGAAAGTTATTTTTGAGGGCCCTTACTTCAGTATCAAATGTTCCTGTAACAATTTGAGACACACACCTGAAAGGATATGCAAAATAAAGGTAAGAGCTAGTATTTGTCATTGATAATAATTTAGGAACTTTTATAAGTGCTTTTTAAGTATTAACCCATGTAATCCTCAGAAACTTTGTGAAAACAGGTAGAAACTATGATACCCTTTTCAGAGGTGAGGAAACTAGGGAAACTGCTCTATTGCAGTCAGATTACACGTTCCTATGCCACAGAATTAATGAAAGAGCCAGGGTTTGAGCCCAAGTGTTCTCATTTCAAAGCCTATACTTTATCACTATACTACCTGTATCACATATAAATTTACAAATGTGCATACACAAGTAGAAAGACAGTCTAAAATGCTAAGAAGAATATATATCAATGATTGAATCTGATTTAGTTTCTTAATATAGAAAATGGAAGAATGGACTGTATTGAAATTCTTGCCAGATGTCAAGTTCTGCCATTTTTTATTTGCTTTTCTTCCATAAGATGAATAGTATGATTCAGCCAAGAAAAGGATCAATCCCCTTTATTGGAATTTTCCACTTGTCCTATAGGAGAGTGTAGTGGACCAAAAATTCAAATTTATAGATGCTTGGAAACACACCTTCATAAGAGTTGTTCTCGAAGGGGTTATTCAAACTCCTACTTCGTTTACTGACTTAATGAAGTTTCCAGGTGTCCACAGTAAATACCCAAACAACTACGCTGACGTAGGTTAAATGGCCCAGAGTTGCAAGAAAGTCAACACTCAAGTGAGTTTTTTATGATAATTCATGGAAATATTTGGGCTTTCATTTTGTGGAAAGTGTAAAGAAATGAATATAAACACATTTTGAATCATTTAGGAGGTGAATGAAAAGTTGAGGGAAAGCCAAATGTTGGAGTATTTAGAAGCAATGAATTTTGAGTTCATCCAGGTCTAGTTTCAAATCCCAGCTCTGCTTCTGGATGATGCTGAAGCATGCCACTTCCAGTCTGCAAGTTCTGGTTTCCTTATCTATAAATTGAGCATGATGAATTCCTAAATTATATGGTTACTAAGAAAACTAAATTTAACTTTGTCTTTATCTAGCATATAATAGATGCCCAATAAATTAATAAAGAAGCTATTATTTATAATTAACTATTAAGTAAGGAACAGATTTCTTAAAAGAATAATTCTACATTATGATATACTGGCTAGGTATTTATTAACCCAGATATCTCCCAGTGGACTTTTCCATGGATGGGTAACATCATGAATGCACTTAGAAATACTAGCTCTTTTTAAAAGATTCTAATGATATTTGGCAAACAGGTAAAGCCCAGTATGCCCCAACTATGATTCAACACAGATTCTAAGCAGGGCCCAGATAAGTGGATATCTCAAGGAAGAAACTATATTAGCATAACAACAGAATCAGGTAAAGCAGAGACAATAAAATAGAGCAAAACAAATAGATTTTATAAATGTAAAGTGAAAACCAAACCACTCTGGCAATTACAGCTTTCATATGATTTATGCCTTTAATTTGTCTAAATCAGTGACCCATGGAGTATTGGCATAAAAATTTCAAATTCAGCAAAAAACTAAATCACTATAAGGAAACAGTGAATTTTTATTAGTTATCTTTCTTTCATTGACTTCTCCCAAACAAAATGAATTCTTCCTGGAGTGAGGCAAAATGAAGTATTATAGTTTATGAAGATATTATCGATTGGTGATTCTTAGCATCCAATATGTCACAAAAACAGAGAAACAACTTGTCTGTGAAATCGACAGTGCAAAATTACTATTCAAGAACTTTTCTCCTTTTTTCTGTTTAACATTAACACTAGATATCACTTTTATCCAGTAGAAAGCAACAGAAATGGATTCTGGCTAACTTGGGTTAAAAAAAAACAAACACCTTCTTGGGGTACCAGGGTGGCTCAGTCAGTTAAGCATCCGACTCTTGATTTCAGCTCAGGTCATGATCTCTGGGTTGTAAGATTGAGCCCTGTGTTGTGGTCTGTGCTGGGTGTGGAGTCTGCTCAAGATTCTCTCTCTCCGTCTCCCTTTGCCCCTACCTACCTCCACCCCTTATTCACCCATGCACCTGCATATTCTCTTTCTTTCTTAAAAAACAAAACAAAACAAAACAAAACACCAAACTTCTTGGAAAGATAAGGTGTAATTCAGAGAGTCAAGATAATAATAGATAAATATCCAGTCCTCAGAAAGGGTAAAAATCAATGCCATGGATCGAGGAGGCATGGACATATGACCAGTTATTTCAGGTCCCCTCAGATGTGGTGAAGTAGCTCCAGTGGATTCCAGTCTTGAATTACCCCACTTAAAATTCAATACTTGAAGAAAACGTCTCATTGTTCATTACTGGCCAGAGGAGGGTGAGTTACCTTAACAGCGTTCTCAGTGAGGAGGTGTTGCCCACGTTAGAGATATCTCCACCAGCTTCCAGAAATGATGACAGTCCTGCCAACTGAAATCTTGATTTTAGCCCATTGAGACCAATGTTGGATTCCTAACCTACAGAGCTGTAAGATAATACATTTGTTGTGGGTTAAGATACTATATTTGTGGTGATTTGTTATGGCATCAATAGAAAATTAACACAATAATACTTTTATTCATATAAATATGACCCAATTATTACATGTGACATGCTTGTATTAAAAAAAGACAAGACATGCTTGTCTTGTCTTGTATCCTCATATCAGAAAGTGAGAAGTGAGATCAGGAAAGCAGAATATACTAAGAGATGGTTGTTCTGTGTTTGTTTTTAGATTCCATATTTGTTTACTTGAAATTCATTCATCATAGAGCCAATTAAGTTAACTATTTTCTGTATTATTGAGGTTCTAGCATCTAGGGACCCTATAGAATGTGGAAGAGATGTCCCTTCCAAGGCTGGCTAATTCTTAAAGATAGCAGAAAGCTCAAGCAGGAACAACACATCCCTCATATGCAAGCCAATCATTCCCAAGTCTATAGCTACAGCCACCTCCTTTTTTTAGCCCTAACACACCAAGCCAATATTTCCGTGCCCTAAATCATCCCAAGGCTAGGTACCAGACAGCCAGGGACAGTCCCTGTACCTCAACTGTGTGCCCGAATTATTCAACCTAGCCAATTCTAAACCATTTATTCTGTCCTGCCTTGCCTTTCTTGTAGAAACCCCAATAAAACCGGGGGCTTAGACTTTCCCCTCACTCCTTTCTTCTTCTTCCTGGCCATCCTCATGCTTTTCCTATGGCTGTGTGGCATTATGTGTCCCTCTTCTCTTAGGAAATGTAAATAATAAATTCTTCTTTCCATAACTTTGATCTTTCCATGTCATCATTTGGCCAGCCCACTATACATTAAATCCTGTGTATAATTTTAGAAGAATGGCAAACATCATGCTGCCAAGTTTTGTGAATACCCACCTCTGGCTTATATAAGCAGTTAAGGTTGGAGGGAAATACAAGGAAAAGTGTTGGTGTTGTGCACCCCTTTGTTTTCACACTATTCCCTCATGGGGGAGGGAAGGACTGTGTATCTTTCTACCTAAACCCAAGTGGGATGTGATGCAAGAGGACTACTAAGGGGGATGGACAGCTGTCCCTTCTTGCTTAGGCCTGTGGTGGTGGTTGGGGGGAGAATAAAAAATGGTATATGCTTTCACAGAAGCATTGTGAAAGAGATTCCACCCAAGAGAACTCCCAGGATGAGCCATATAACCTGAGAGAGGAATAGATAGCAGTAAGTGCAGGAATAGGATGAAAGTTGCAAGCAGCTAGATGGAAAAGATGCATTGCTGGTATCATGGGACCTACAGTTAGAAGCTCCTCATGGGAGAGTGTCCCCAGCTCGGACACTAAACCCCAATATATTTCTGGGTTAAATTCTTCATGCTTCAGAGGCCTATCTGGGGAGGATGCTGTGGATGATGGGCAGGGGAACAAGAGAAGCCAACCGCAGTCCTTTATTTTTTTTATTTTATTTTATTTTATTTTTTTTAAATCTTTTTTTTTTTAATTTATTTTATTTATGATAGTCACATAGAGAGAGAGAGAGAGAGAGAGAGAGAGGCAGAGACACAGGCAGAGGGAGAAGCAGGCTCCATGCACCGGGAGCCTGACGTGGGATTTGATCCCGGATCTCCAGGATCGCGCCCTGGGCCAAAGGCAGGCGCCAAACCGCTGCGCCACCCAGGGATCCCCCCAACCGCAGTCCTTTAATCACTAGAGACTTCTCTGTTAGAAGTAGATTGAACTGGAGAAGGAGAGTTACTTTCCCTTTTACCTTCATTTTTTAGTGCACTTGGTGAAAGTAAAGCCTTCCTTTCCCAGCATCCCTGGATATAGACTGTGCCAACTGGATGCTCCAGAGGAAGGTTTCAGAAAGCAGAAATAAGGTATATAGGTGCACTTGGCTTCTGGCTCCATCTGCATGCACCCCCTGTCTGGAAGCCTTGAGTTTTCCATTGATGTGCTCCAGTGAGTAATCCTGAGATTATGGTTTCAGGCTTGGGTGAAGGGCATGCCATCTGTCTTCTTGGCACAATGTGGATCTAGGAAGCAGGATGTTGGCTGTGAAAACCAGTAGTTGTAATGGCAGTGTTTTTTCTAGTATCTGTGTTGGTTCTGGCCTGGAGTTGGCCCTCTAGGTAGTTTCCCAATGCCCCACCTTCCTGATAGTGGTGGAGGCCAAAGTCTTATTTTGAACCCATTCTTTTCTCTTCTAAAGTAGTGTTTCTCAACCTTCAAGAATAATGTAAAATTAAAGTTAGAATGTCCTTTAGAAATGAACTTTTTAGTTACTGTAATGAGCCTGTTCTTGTAACTAGAAGGGATAAGAGAAGCTATGATGCTTCTCCAACTCTTTAGGTAAGAACAAGAAAGGGTGAGCACACAGTACAGGTCCACAGATATAGTGGGAGGAAATATTTCACCATTATATCCTGTTTAGTCCAGCTTTTCTCTGGTATCAGTTACACAAACAACAGAGTAATTTGTAGACCCAACGAAACAAATCTAGTACTAAAACAATGTCATTATAGAGCAGATACCCTAATTAGAAACACTAAGTAAGAGAATCAACATTGAAAATTGAATTATTGACATAGAGGGATGACTACATATAATCATTGTGAATCCTGATGAGATTAAAACAAGAAAAATGCTAGCAGATAAAAAAGAAGACTACAACAACCAGCTACAAATAACTGATCTCTCTGAGGGGGATATGCCCCTCAAAACAAAAACAAAACAAAGCACCCACACAAAAAAATGCATTCAAAGATATAACACAAAAGAATTTCCCTGACATGAAGAAAGAACTGTATCTGCAGATCAATAAGCACATGTTGATCCAGGAACACATTCAGTGTTTCAGGTTTCTAAGCAGAAAAAGAAAATCACACATTAGAAGAAATTTGGCTGGCCTCAGACTTTCCCATAGTAATATCCAATGCTAGAAGACAAAAAGAATGTCTGCAGATTTTGACAGAGAGAGAGTACCACCCAAGGAATTATTACCCACCAGACTGCTCTTATTTCCAATGGTTACAGACAGACATTATGAAACATCAAAGAAATTGGAGAAAGTAGAGTCTATAAGCCCTTGTTGGGAAGAAAAAAAAAATGTCTTGAAAACGAAAGCCAGCCAGTTGAGAGACCAATCAGATTAGGAATTCAGGAATGATAATGCTGGAAATGATCAAATGTCCAGAGGGTAGTCTTGATTGGTTTTAAATATAAATTTAATCTTGTCATAGATATGGAAGAGGAACTCTGTCAACATCCCTGCTATCCTTGTTTTATGGTATAGTTTGTAAAAATGATGCCTTCCTTTCTTAGCATCCCTTGATTTAGACTGTGGCAACTGGATGATCCAGAGGAAGGTTTCAGAAAGCAGAAATAAGGTATAGATGCACTAATGGCTCTAGCTTCATCTACATGCATCCTTCTGACAGGAAATTTTGAGTTTTCTGCTGACATGCTCCAATGAGTAATCCCAGATTATGGTTTCAGGCTAGGGCCAAGGACATGTCATTTGTCTTCTTGGCACAGTGTGGATCTAGGAAGCAGGGTGTTGACTGTGAAACCAATAGTTGTAATGGCAGTGTTTTTCTGGTATCTGTGTTGGTTCTGGCCTGGAGTTGACCCTTCCAGGTAATTACCTAATTCCCATCTTCCTGACAGTGATGGAGGCCATAAGTCTCATTTTGAACCCATTCTTTTCTCTTCTAAAGTAGTGTCTAAAGTAATGTTTCGTGTTTCAATAGTGTTGAGTAACCTTCAGTAATGTTGACATTTTGGGTCAAATAATTTTGTTCTGCAGGCTGTACCTTACATTGTGAGGAGATGAACCTCTATTTATGAGGTGCCCATAGCACTTGCCGTCCTCCTCCCCAGTTATAATAACCCAGAATGTCTCCAGACATTGCCAAATGTTCACTGGTCACCAAAATCACCTCCTGTTGGAACCACTCACCTAAAATTATGCATCCTGTTTTTCTACAGCCCTTTTGATTCTCTTGTTCCATTCTACATTGTATAAGATTTGAAAAAAAGAGGGGGAAAAAAAGGAGGTTTCAAATAGTTTCGGAGAACAAGAATTTGGAGCCAAGAACATGGCATGGCTTCCTGTCCCTGGAAGAGTAGGGGTCTGTTTACGGAGACTGAATTACTTTCTACCTGGGTATGTAGCATGAGCAGTGCCTGGACACACTATTACCTCAAATCCTTATTCTGTGATTCTTTGAGGATTCTTCAATCCCTATAAATCTTGAGGTGCTGGTCTTGGGATGTTAGAAAGTCATGTAGCAGAAGCATATTCTATGTAGGGAATTTACTTGCCTCCCCCTAATAATGTTCAGCACATTATTTTGTAAAGTTTATTTGTATGATTAGTAACACTCTAATAAGTACAGTTGTTATCTTATATTTTGATAAATTATAAGATGATTTTCCTTTATTCTAATTTACTCTCTTTCCTCTATTGAATTTTCAGTAAGATTTTTATAGCATCATTTTTCAAATTATAAATTATAATACAAGTTCATTTCAGAAAATCTTAAAAGATAGAAGCAATACAGCAAATATTACCTATAATCCAAATGGACACAGGGGCCAATTATTTGTGTTTTTTTGGGGTTTTATTTAAATATTTTCATTTACATTATTTTTGTATATGTGCATGCATACGTTTGTGATCATATGCTTTTCAAACAAAATTGCCATGTTACCATGGATGATCAGTTCCTATCCTGCATATTTACATAACATCATCATGAAAAGTCATAAATTTTCTTCCCACCAAGTTTGTGCTTTTCAGAGCCAATCTTCTTCATCTTGTCTGTGCCTTTCATTTCTTCAATAGGTATTTATCAAGTAGTTCCAATGTGGCAGATTCTGGGCAGGAAATAGTTCCTGCCCTCAAGGAGCTTTTCAACATAAGACACATGAAGAAACAATGTCGGTGTCATTTTCATTGCTGCCATTGCCACTGAAGCAGCTTCTTTGCAATTATATAAAAATAGACATTGAGCTCCTAATCACACAAAGGACTGATTTAGGCAGGAAGCTAGAATTCTTAGGCAGACATGCCAATACAGATACACATCTCTAAGTAGTGAGCATTCACATTAATCAGAGATTAAGGACAGTACAATTTAGCAGAAGAAGGTAGGGATTGGTAACTAATTGGGAGGAGGAGAGCTGGGAAAGTGATCAGAGGCCCCGCTCAATCAGTTATTTGCTTAGCCAAGCCCCAGGGAAATTTTGAAGCAAAAAATTTGTAAGAGAAAAGGACCAACTAGTGGTACCAGCTGGTGGAACATATTTTATGCAGAATGTTACCTGTTGCTTTAAATTTCAGTGCCTATAATATTTCTTAAAAATAGAATAGTAACCCAAAGGGGAGTTAGGTGCGGGATGGGTGACATAGGTGATGGGAATGAAGGCATGCACTTGTGATGAGCACTGAGCGACATATGGAAGTGTTGAATCACTGTATTGTACACCTGAAACTAATATAACATTAGTTATATGTTATATGTATGTTAACTATACTAAAATTAAAACTTTAAAAAATATTTAAAAAAACAGAACAAAGAAAAGAGAATAGTAACTGAGGTCATTTGCATCCATGCCCTGCTTTCAAGCAGCCACACCCTTCCACAATCACAGACATGTTTGGCTTGGACTCCGCAGATGGGTGGAAAAGTGCTGAGAGTTAAAATACTGAAAGTTAGGAAGACTTGAAATCTCACTGCAATTCTCTATATCCAAGATTTAAATGAGCTAAACAATAGTGCAGTTGGCTTTTGCTGACATATAATCATGAAATTGTGCTGCTCAAAGATACATAAGAAAGAATCCTTGACCAGAGTCCTCTCTGTGAGAAAGAACCGTGCATACTTCGTGTGGATCCATGGGGGTGATCTGAGATCCAGGTTAGGTCTCCTTGTTCCTGCTCAACCTACATGTACTCTCACTGTGGGTGTCAGTTGCTTGCTTAGCTTCCTATTAGAATGGCCCCAGTGGAGGCTCCTGTTCTTATGATCCTGAAGTTTTATGAACTTCCCTCCTCTGGGGATAGAAACCAGGTTACTGTGTGAAAAGCACTGTGCTCGCTATGGTAGAAGCCATAGCAGTTCCAGCCCTAGCTCTGTACCCACAGACCTCTGGCTTTCCCAGCAGCTACCCAGGAGGTTCAGGGAAGATAATAATCCATAAACCAAAGTTACAGGAAAGACAATAGGCCATGGGGGAAAACTTTGGCCAATAAGTGATGGTAGAGGGAGACATGCCAGCAGATAAAATGCTGCTACTCATCCCTTTGAGGGAGGGGGCATAGCACTGTGGCATGGCTTCTGAGTGACTTGAGTGGCTGTGCTGTATTGGTGGGAGGCTGAGGCTGTCTTTGAACACTCCACCCACCTTCCCCTACTCTTTCCTAGAATTAAACAACCCTCCATAAAGTGTGGACACATTTTCAAAAAATATGTCCTACTGGGCAGCCTGGGTAGCTCAGCCCTTTAGCACCGCCTTCAGCCCAGGGCCCGACCCTGGAGACCCAGGATCAAGTCCCACATCCGGCTCCCTGCATGGAGCCTGCTTCTCCCTCTGCCTGTGTCTCTGCCTCTCTCTCTCCCTCTGTGTCTCTCATGAATAAATACATAAATAAAAATCTTAAAAAAAAAAGTCCTACTGATCATGATTGGATAGTTACAGATAATTCTTACTTTTGAACTTTATTTAATTTTGAAAACATAACTAAGAAATTTGTAGACCATCTCCTTGAACGTTATTGCAAAAACAACAGATTTCACCTCAAACTAGCAGTGATCCCATAGCAGACTTTAGTGGCAGCAATTTTCATACAAGTTCACTATGCCAGTGGGGTAGAAAGGGTGGAATTCAAGACCATCTGTGGTTGAAGCCTCTTAGAGTACTGTGTTATAGATGCTAGTGTTAGGTCAGTAGGCATCACTGTTGGGGGAAAAACATAAATGTTTTTATGAGAGGGCTCAAGACACCAAAACATAAATTCTCTGATGGAAGTGGGCTTTGGGCATTCCCAGTCCTTAGCATCTGACCCTGCAAAATACATCATGGGAAAAAAAAAAAAAAAGAAAATAACAATGCATCATACTGTGGCATACCACCTTCCAAGAAGTCAACTGGATATTTCTATCAAGGTATAACATTTACCTGTTCCACCACATTTTCCAAGATGGGAATGGCACCAAGAGGGAAAACTCCTCAGGTATAAATTCATCATACGTGCTTGATACTCAATGGGATGTTTTCACATTAAAATAAGATCCCTAAAGCAAGCACTAACATTGTACTTCATGAAGTAAATTGAGGATATTGGCTGCTGAGAAATCTTTGAAAGACTATCTTGAGGTATGTAATATCAGTATAACTATATTGCCAATTTCATTCCTGTCGAATAGCTTAAAATGCCTTTCAGAGGCAGTAAGTTAAATCCCTAAATCTTATCCCCTGTGGATTTAGGAAGCAAACCAGAGCTCCCACGTCCAGGCCACTGCTTTATCTGTTGGGGCAGAAATTTCAGCACCAAAAAAAATTTTCTTATTCCCTGCTATAGTCCCAGCCCTCAGATTACTTCACTGTAACTTTTCTTTGGCAGCTTATTTCCTTTGAGTGGTTGTTTATTATAAAAACCAAAGGGAAATAAAAATATATATAAATTTTTTAAACTACCCCTTTTCAACTCCCTCATTATGGTCCACTGAGTTTTTAGAAGCATGTGCATTAGTGGAGTGTTTGCAGTATTCACGACTTGAACTTCTAATTTATGAGCTCTTAAATGTACACTAATCATCAGCACACTAACTATTAATATTGTACTCTGAGGATTTTCCCTCTACTATTCCAGGCAAAAGGAATATTCTTAAAAACAATATTCATTGACTTCCATAAATAAGCAGGTCAAGTTGGAACATGGGCCACTGGCATTGATGTGTGGATGGTAGTATTATTAGAAGTTATTTACTACATGAAATGCCAACTTTGCCAATTTTTAAATGTTAATGGCCTTATGGTGAAAAAGAAAGGTTTATGTGCTCCACTGAGGGATTTCAGAATTTTGTAATCTTGGTGTAGAAATGGCTTGATTGTCCAATAAGTCATTTTTACTTCTCTCTTAATTATACGTGTTTACAAACTTTTCTAAATTTGAAAGCAAAACTTTCTGGGATGTTGAATATAATAATTAAGTCTAAAAGACTAATGTAATATGCTGGGTTTACTGATTTTGGGGAAGACAGATTTCTCTGTTGATCCTGGGGGAAAAATGAACCAAAATAAATTTTAAATGGATTATGCGGATTTGTCTAAGCAAATCCAGAATGTTCAGCTGCATTTATAGGAAATTCTAATTGACTCACTGTAACTTGAATGTATCATCTTTAGCAAATTAGAAAGAGTTGCCCAGGGCCCAGCTTATCCTAAGTGACTTTGCCAAAATGTCCATAAAAGTTCTAGTTCATTACTTAATTTTTTATTTATTGTATTTGAAACTACTTTTAAAAATGTTTGACTCCAAATGCATCCCATCTTTGGATAATATGCATTAGATGTATGTTACCTTAATTGTTGGCATGCTAATTTCAATATTCAGGAAGCTAGCCTTAAAGTCTTTATTTTAAAATATGGTTAAAACTTGCTTAAATTATTCATGAGATGCTACTATAGTTAATAATATGTTATATGCATTTTATTTGTATGGATGATCATCAATTCGAAATCATTACCTAATCACTTGCTTGATAATAGAAAAGCTATATGCTTTCCTTATCACAAACTACTTATGGTTTTAGGAGATTTAGGGAAGTGTATTACCATCACAAAGTGTAGAAATTCCTGTGACTATGCATAATATTCCATTTGTAATTTTCATTCACCTCTTGGAGAAACACATTTTCAGTGATGATTAAGTTGTAAGCTAATAAAAATGCTGAAATAACTTAGTAATTATAGAAGATGACTAACCACCCACTAGTACAAAGAAATGGAAAATAGACAAAAATTACTCATGTTAGTATTATCAAAGATAATCATTGTAACTTTGGTATATCTATTTTTAGTCTTTTATCTACAAAGGCCCTGTTTTTCTATTTAATAGTTCTATGTTCAAATATATAAAAATCCCATTCTACATTGTACTAATTTATAGGTTTTTTTCTATGTAATTTAAATTCCATAATGGTAGCATGAAGATGTCAGGTAATTCCTCCTACAGAAAACAGTTTAAAAAACTCATATATAGAATTTGCCATTTGTATATCTTCTTCAGTGAAATGTCTTTTTATGTTTTTTGCCCATTTTCTGATCAATTATTTAAGGTTACCTATATATTCTAGATTTGAGTTCATTGGGAAAATGCAAGCAAAACCACAATGGAATAGCCCTGCACACCAATTAGTATGGCTAAAATAAAGGATAGTACCAACACCAAATGTTGGTGAGAATGGAAAAACTGATGCTGATGGGAATGAGAAGTGGTATAGTCACTCTGGAAAACACTTTGGTAACTAATATGCAAAATAAATAAATAAATAAATAAAACTAATATGCACTCTAAAAAACTAATATGCGATTACCCTATGACCTAACAATTATACTCTTTAGTATTTATCCCAGATAAATGAAAACTTATATTCACACACACACACATGCATACACACATACCCACAAACCCAACGAGTCATACACAAATATTCATAGCAGCTTGATTTATAATAGCTGGAAACATCCCAGATGTCCTGCCACAAGTGACTGACTAAACAAACTGGGTATGAATTTATTCTAATGAATACAACTCAACAATAGGAAGGAAATAACTATTGGTAAATGCCACAATCTGGATGAATCTCTGGGAAATTTTGCTAAGTGAAAAAAGTCAATCCCAGAAGACTGCATATTGTATGATTCCATTCATGTAACATTTAGAAATGACAGTGTTCTGGAAATGGAGTGCAGGTTAGTGGTTGCCAGGTATTAAGAAGGGAGGAAGGCGGGAGGGAAGTCGATGTGGTCAACACAAGATATCCTTCTGATAGAACCATTGATATCTTGCTTATGGTGATGAATACACAAACCTACACATATGATAACATTTTCTAGAATAAAATATGTATGCACACAAACAAAACTGAGGAGATATGAGTAATATCAGTGTATTGTATCAGTGTCAGTATCCTGGTTATGATATTGTATTGTAGTCTTCCAAAATATTACCATAGAGGGAAATTGGGTAAAAGATGCTTGCGATATCTCTTTATTATTCTTTATAGCTTCATATTAATTATAACTATCTTAATAAAAATTACCCCAACCTTCCTTACCAGTTGGAAGGAGCAGATGGTAGAGTTCAGAACATGGGTGAATTTGACCTTTAAAGAAAAAATTCTGAAAGTGAAAGAGGTGCAGAGGTACTGAAATCCAAAATCTGAGTATAAACTCTCCCTAAATCCCTAGCTTACCACAAAACTACATATGCTTGAAATAAAGGAGACCAAAAAGAACTGAAATAGAAACTAGAGGGTCAGTTACCATTGCAGTTCAAAACTGCTGCTGGTAAGGTTTTGAGTTTGCTGCAATTTTGACCAAAGGTATTTTCTAAATCACATACAACTTAAGTGGCACAAAGTAGAATCCTTCCTGATCTTAGATATCAGAGGTATGAAGTTTAGTTTGGAAAAACAACTGTAAACTTAGGAGAAAGCCCCCAGCAAAAGGGAACCACAGAGAGAATGAACCCTAAAATCTGAGTGAAAAAGATATCCCAAATCTTTGGCTGACCGTTAAACTATGTATGCACAGGGGACTCCCAGGGGTCAAGCCAAACAAGCAGCATCTGGAAGTCAAAGAAAATTGATCAAATGCCAGCTGCTGGACATAGCAGGGAGGACCATTTCACAGTTTGATCTAGGAAAGTAAATGACCCACTAAAACAAAAAAATAAAACAAACAAATCAGTAATCTTCAGTGTATCCCAGAGACACTACAAGACGTGATCTACATCACATAGCTTCAAACCAAAAATTTAACTGTAGTTTTAAGCAACATGTAGTTTTGATCCAAAATGTTTTCTTGCCTAGGAATGACAGTTAGTAGATACTGACTCTGAGTAAGCCCTGATGATATACTGAGCAAAGATTTCAAAGAGGCAATATTAAATACATTCAAATAATTAAAGGAAAAATAATATTAATGAGTAAACAAATAGGAGATCCCTCAACGGAGAAGTATAAGCAATAAGAAAAAAAACATAAATTCCAAAACTATAAAGTATGATATTAGATATGAAGATACCATTATATGAGCAAAATAGAAAATTAGAAATACCAATAGAAAATCAGTGAAATTAAAGTTAGATTATTGAAAATTACCCAATATTAACAGACGAAGAAAATTATTTAGTAAAAATGAACAAAATTTCAAAGAACTATGGTGCTGTATCAGTGTAACGTATGTGTTAGTGGGGTCCCACAAGGCAAAGAGAGTGAGAAAGTGATAGAAAAAAAATTTGAAAAAATAATGGTCAACTTTTCTGAAATTTGTGAAAAAAAAAACCTTTAATTTAGAGATCCAAGAAGCTCAAATAAGATAAACACACACAGACACAGAGCTATCCAGTTTCAGTATACCACAGTGAAACACCTGAAAACCAAGGATATAGACAAAATCTTGAAAGCAGCAAGAGAAAAAAGACACATTACATGCAGCGAACCAGTCATCTGATCAACAACTGACATTACCAGAACTGATGCAGGCCAGAAGACATTAGAGTTATATGTTTTATTCCTGAATAGTTTTTTTTAAAGACTCATTTATTTATTCATGAGAGACACACAGAGAGAGGCAGAGAGATAGGCAGAGGAAGAAACAGGGTCCTTGCAGAGAGCCCGATGTGGGACTCGATCCTGGATCCTGGGATCACGCCCTGAGCCAAAGGCAGACGCTCAACCTCTGAGCTACCCGGGCTTCCCTTATTTCTGAATAGTTAAAGTAAAACCGAAAACTGGAGGCCAAGAAAACCTATAGCTAATGCAAATATTCTGCAAATATAAACATGAAATAGAGTTTCTTGACAAAAACCTAGAAAATTCATTGCTAGGAAACTGGCAAGACAAGAAATACTAAAGGAGCCTCTTTAGACTAAGGGAAATGACACCAGATGATAACATGGATATTCAGAAAGAAGTAAGAAGCACTGGAAAAGATACATATGTAGTAGAATATAAAATATTATACCAGTAACTTTTTTCTCTTCTTAATTTTTAAAAAAAGGCAATGTGGAGTTGATGTAACATATATGAAAACAATAGCATGAAAGAGAGTAAATGGAATTACACTGTTTCAAGATTCTGATATTCTAATAAAAAAGTAATAATTCAATATTAAATACAATAGACTTGAGTTAACAAAGCATGTTGTTACTGCCAAGCATCTAAGAAAAATAAATGCCAAGAAATATAGCTAAAAGGTGACAGAGATTATAATGACATACTAAAATATTTCCAAAAAGCCAAAGAAGATTGCAGAAGAAGAGAGGAACAAAAGCAGATGAGACAAATAGGAACTCAGTAGCACAATGACAGACTAAAGTCCTGTTAGTCACATTAAATATAAGTAGATTAGCTATTCTAATTAAAAGACAAAGCTTGTTCGATTGGATTTAAAAAGATCAACTATATGCTATCTATAAGAGATGTGCTTTAAACACAGAGACAAAAATTAGAAGTAAAAGAATGGGAAATAATGCAATATTCAAATAATAAGCACAGGAAGAGGATGAATATATTCATATATATTAGACTTTAAGAAAAGGAATAGTAGTAGAGACAGTGATATTTAATTTAAAAAAGATCATGGGCAGCCCGGGTGGCTCAGCAGTTTAGTGCCACCTTCAGCCCAGGGTGTGATCCTGGAGACCCAGAATCAAGTCCCACGTCAGGCTCCCTACATGGAGCCTGCTTCTCCCTCTGCCTGTATCTCTGCTTCTCTCTCTCTCTCTCTCTCCCTCTGTGTGTCTCATGAATAAATAAATCTTTAAAAAAATTTTAAAAAATATCAATACAATAGGAAGATAAAACAGGTATAGAAGTCTATGTACCTAATAAGATAATTTCACAATATACAAAGCAAAAATGACAGAACTAAAAAGATAATTTAATAATTATTAGTAAGTATAGTTAGAAGCTCCAACACTCCTCTCTCAGTAATTGACAAGACAAATAGAACATCAGTAAGGATATAAAAGACTTGAATAATAAGAACCAATTTGACCAAACTGATATTTTTTAAAAAGATGATACTGTGACAGCAGAATATACAGTATTCTCTTGAACACCTGGAACATTGACCAAGACACACCAAATGCAAGGCCATAAAAGAAGTCTCAGTAAGTACAAAAATATTGAAATCATACATAGGATGTTCTCTAACTATAACAGAATAAACAGAAAAGAACAAATATTATGATTCCACTTATATGTGGTATCTAGAGTAGTGAAATTCATAGGGACAGAGAGTAGTAGAATGGTGGTGTCCAGGATCTGAGGGAAAAAGGAGAATGGAGAGGTTTTATACAACGGTACAGAATATCAGTTTGGGGAGATAAAAAAGCCTTAGAGATGAATAAGAGTAATAGTTATACAACATGTGAACATATTTAATGCCACTGAACTGTACATATAAAATGGCAAAATTTGTTATGTGTTATTTACCACAGTTAAAAAATAAATTATAAGAAGAAATGGAAATTATTTTGCAGGTAATAAAAGTGAAAATAAATCACATTCAACTTTGTGGAATGTAGCTGAAACAATGCTCAGCAGCACTTTTATAGATTTAAAAGTGCTTATATTTAAAAGAAGAAACATGTCAACTCAAACTCTAAACTTGCACCATAGGAAACTAGCAAAAAAGAGCAAATTAAATTCAGTAAGAAGTAATTAAAAAATAGAAATAAGAGCAAAAATCGATGTAAGGAAATATTGTGAACACTTTTATGCCAATAAAAGTTTCATACTTTCTATGAAATGGACAAATACCTTGAAAAATACAATTTACTAAGAACAGTCTCAAGAAGAAATAGAACATCTGAATAAGCCTATATCCATTAAAGACATTGAATTAATAATTTTAAAATGTTCAAGAAAGAAAAGTGTAGAACCATGTGGCTTCAATAGTGAAGTCTACATTTAATGAAGGAAGCGTACCAGTCTTTCACAAACTTTTTAAAAAAATAGGAGAGTCCACTTGCCACATATCTTGAGAGGCCAGTATTACACTGATACCAAAACCAGATTAAGATATCCAAGGAAAAGAAACTAAGTACATAAAATGCAAAAATTCTTAACATGATCTTAGCAAATCAAATTTGGCATTATATAAAAGAAAAGATAATCACAAAGAAGAGAGTATAATACCAGGAATTCACGATTTGTTTAACATTCAAGTATTAATGAATATAATGTATCGCATTAACCAAATAAAGGGAAAAAAAAAAGACTATTTGATCATCTCCATAGTAGTAGAAAAAAGTTAACATACATTCGTGTTACCAAAAACTCATAAAACCAGGATTAGAAAAGTGCTTTTTCACCTTGGTAAAGAACATCTACAAATATTCACAGCAAGCATTATACTTAAAGACTGAGCATGATTTGCCTAAAATCTGGAATGACTCACGAATGTTTGCTTTTACCTCTTCTATACAATGCTGTTACTGATGGTCCAATCAGTGCAACAAGACAGGAAAAAAAAACAAAACAAAACAAAAAAAAAACAAGAGGCATCTATATTGAAAAGGAAGAAAGAAAATGATCTTTATTTGCAGATGACACTATCATGTATGTAAGGATCCTAAGAAATATATTTTTAGAGCTATTAGACTAATAAATTAAGTAACTTTATGCAGCATGGCAGCAATATACAAATATGAACTCTATTTCTAATACAAATAATGAACAGTTGGAAAATGAAATTAAAAGTACAGTTGCATTGACAATGACACTTAAAATAAGTAGAGTTATTGGGAATTATTTTAGCAAAGATTGATGTGTAAGATCTGTATACCAAATATCACGAAGCGTTGCTCAGATAAGTTAAAGATGAACTAAATAAATGGAGAGATACCATATTCACAGATTGAAGACTCAATGTTATTAAGATGTCAATTCTCCAGTGTAGATTCAATTCCATTTTTACCAAAATTCTATCAGAATTTTCGTAGAAAGTGACGAACTGTTTCCGAATTTATGTGGAAATAAAAAGGGGCTGGAATTGCTTACATAATTTGGAAAAGGATAAAGTTGAAGGACTTGTACTACTTGATTATAAGCCCTAGTATAATTCTTAGTATAAATCTACAATGAACAAAACATGCTATGGTCATGGTTAAAAAATAGATAAATTGGAAGAACAGAATACCTTCTAAAAATGAATACATACCTACATGGTCAACTGATTTTTTTACAAAGGTGCCAAGTTAATTCAATGAGGGAAAGAAGAATCTTTTCAATTAATGTTCCTGTTACAGTTGGGTGGTAGGCAAAATAATATTCCCCACCCCAAGGTTGTCCACATCCCAATCCTCAGAACCTGTGAATATGCTTGAGTACAGAGTAGAGAAGAATGGAGATTACAGAAGGAATTAAATTTGTTAATCAGCTGACATTAACATAGGAAGAGTATTATCCAGGTGGGCCCAATAATATTATAAGCATCCTTAAAAGAGGAAGAGGGAAGAAGAGAGAGCCAGAGAGATGTCAGGGTGAGAGAGACTGGGCCCGATGTTGCTGGCTAATTTAAAGATGGAGGAAGAGAGCCATGAGTCAAAGAATGTGGACAATCCCTGTAAAGGACAAGGAAATGGATTTTTCCCTTAAAGCCCCCAGAAAGGGACACAGATCTGCTGACGACTTGATTTTGACTCAGTGAGATTTATGTTGGACTGTGAGATAATAAATTTGTATTGTTTTTAAACCAGTGCATTTGTGTCAGTGTGCTGCAACCATAGAAAGATAATATAATTGGATATCTGTATGGGGGAGGAGGAGAATCTCAATCCTTACTTTATACTTAAATTAAATTAAATCTCAACCCTTACTTTATTCATAAATTAAATGGTAATGAATCATAAACCTAAATGCAGGACCTGAAATGATAAGACCTATGGACAAAAACAAGGGAAATATTTTCATTTTTGCATTCTTAGTTTTTTTTTTTAAGATTTTATTTATTTATTAATGATTTTATTATTGACAGAGACAGAGACACAGGAGGAGGGAGAAGCAGGCTCCATGCAGGGAGCCTGCTGCAGGACTTGATCCCAGGTCTCCAGGATCAGGCCCCGGGCTGAAGGTTGTGCTAAACTGCTGAGCCACCTGGGCTGCCCTGCATTCTTAGTTTAACCAAAGATTTCTCAAGTATGATGCAAAAAGCATAAACCATATAAGAGGAAAAATTGATAAATTGGACTTCATTAAAATTTAAAAACAATTTCTTTTTGAAAGACTTTAAAAAAAGAAAGGTAATTGACAGATTGGTAGAAATATTTGCAAAGTCATATATTTGACCAGGAACTTGTATCCTATATAATGAACTTAGAAAGCATACAATCCAATGATAAATGGGCAAAACTTTGGACAGACCCTTTAGTGAGGCAGAGACATGATGACCAACAAGCATATTGGAGATGCTCCATGTCATCGGGCATTTGAAAATTAAATTAACAACAACAACAAAAACCACTGGACACCCATTAGAATGGTCAAAATTAAAGACTGATATTAAGTCTTTGTAAGAAAGTAGAGCTAATGAAACTCTAATTCACTGCTGATAGAAATGCAAAAATATTATAGCCACTTTGGAAAACAGGTTGTTGGTTCCCTCTAAAGTGAGGTGTATACTTATTTTTATGACCTACTGGCTTTTCTTCTGGTTATTTAACCCCCTACCAAATGAAAAAATAGGTCTATCCTAGGATTTGTAGTGTTCCTATGAATATTTATACCAGCATTATTTGTAACTTCTAAAAATGAGAGTAAAGTAAAATTTCCATCACCTGGTGAATGGATAAACAAAATATGGTATCTCCAAACAAGAGAATAATATTTAGCAAGAAGAAGGAGCAAACTGATAGATACAATGATGTAGATGACTCTCCAAGTTATGTGCTAAATGAAAGAACTCAGATGCCATTCATATGAAATTCTAGAAAAGGAAAAACTATAGTGACAAAACAGAGTTTGAATTGGTGGTTGCCAGGGGTGAGGGGAGTAGATTGATTGGCAAGGGGCAAGAAGAAAGTTACTGAAATGGGGAAAATGTTCTGTGTTAGGTAGTTGGTAGTTACAAGGCGGTATTTTGGGGTGAACTTGTCAGACTATATACTGAAAATGTGCATTTTATTGTATGTAAATTATACCTCAGCGAAGCTCTTAAGCAATTAAAGTATAATGAATTTATAGTATTTATCATGTTTAAGCTCTAATATAATTAATACTAATCAATAATAATGAATAACACTTGCTGACTTTACTCAGGGTTCACACTTCCTGATTTTACTCTTCTTAATTATCAGACTCTGTTTCCTTATGGCAGTATTGGAAATAACCGAGATTGGTCATTTAAAACACATCACCTGATGTGCATGGGAACCAACCAACTGAAAGGAGCACAGGCCAGTGATGGAGAGTCCTGGTGTAAACAGCAGACATAGGTGAATTGGCAAGTAAATTATATACTGTTCCTGGAAATAATAACAGTAATGTCTACCTCAAGATTGTTGCAAGAATTAAATGAAGTGAGGCATATGAAATGTTGAGTAGAGTGCTTGACCCACAACTCATCCTCAATACAAAGTAGCTGCTAGCTTCGTAAAACCTGTGCTTTTTCCATGGAGAAATAGGCATCAAGATGGTAGCAGTCAATGTTGTTTCTGCCTGTCCGGCGTATCTTCCCTCTCTTCAGGTATTTTCTTTTGGGTAACTGCCCTTTTCCCTGTGAAAGAGGCCTTGGTTAGGCAGTTAATTCTAGGCAGGCATTCAGGCAGAGCTAGTCATGATATTTGATCTCTGTGCTTCAGTGATTAGATTGGGAGGAGCCCTTGATCCAAGCCAGGCTAATTAGAAACTTATCTAGGACCTAATAACTCAGGGATGAAAGTCAGTGTTAGGGTTGCTCATTGCTGTTTTTTGTGCCTTTTCTGTGGAAAAGTTAGCTAGAAACAGCAGCCTTCCCCATTGCAGAAGAGTAGAAAGTAAGTACAGCAGAGCCCTAAAGACATTATGCTTCTGGAGTCAGCTGAATATTTAACTTTCCTGTTCTGTGAGTGAATAAAATATTTCCTACACATCCCTTTTGCCTACACTGGTTTGATGTGAATTTACAACCATTTACAACCAAAAGAGTCCAGTCTTTCAAAGTTTGGTTTTAGCAAGAACATTTTTTCATGCATACAATCGTTTTTATCTTTTTGGGTTTATTTGTTTGTCTTGTTTATTTGAAACGTTAATTTTTATAATCTGTTAGTGAGGAATGATGAATTTTGTATGTTGCATGATAAACCAGATTGAAAAAAAATATTTTTAGTTCATTGTGTACGAGGCTATGTGATATTTCAGGCATTCAGGCCCATTGAGACAGTTTGCATTTGAACTGGATATTAGCAATGCATACATACATCCTTGGCCAGTCTTTTGGAACAAACCATGACAAATTTTGGAGAATTTTATTTTATTTTATTTTATTTTATTTTATTTTATTTTATTTTATTTTATTATTTTTTTTTTGGAGAATTTTAAATGCTTACTTAAACTTCGATGTGTTGATAGCTCTGAATCTGATAATTGGCCTTTATCACATTTAATATACTTCACTTATGTTCTTTAAAAAATCCTTATTGGTGGGTGTGCTGATAATTTCCTTTTCCTAGGAAATGATGGCATTTGAATCCTGCTTCTGCTGCTTACTGGCTGTGAGACCCTGAGCATGTTTCCTAACCTCTCTGTGTCTATTTCCTCATCTCTAAATGCTGGGTGATAATTGTCCCTATTTTGCAGGAAGTTTGTAAGGATTAAATGAAGTAGTCTCTGTAAAGGGCTTAGAAGAATGCCTGAAACTTAGCAAGGGTGGCCCAATTGTTTGCTATCACCATTGTCATAATTATTTTCCTTATTGAAGTTGTTTTGATAGGGTGAGGAGGGGCATTTAAAACATAGGCTCTAAAAGTTGCTCAGAGCTATTGTTGTGAGTGACTGGAATAATGAATTAATTAGATGAGAAATTTAACTAGTATATACCATAAAGTTATTCATTCCCAGTGCATCTTCCTTAGCATGAATCTTGCCTTGGATGTGGGTCAAATGAAATTGATTCTCAGTTGCACATACCAAAGCACACATAGTAACCTTATTTACCTTATGATATTGGGAAGTCTGGGTCCTCATAGGGGTCTTGCTTAGGTAATTATAGTTATCTCTTCTGTGAGTAAAATGTTGACAACAACAACAAAATCTTAGCCATAAAATAAAAGCGTTTCTACAATGAATTATAGCTTTCTCTGCCATCTTAAATAGTATTTTGAACACAATTTTGTGTTTTGTGTAAGATATCTTAGTGTTATCTTCTTTTGCTATTACTGAATGGTGGTATCTTGAGATGCCCTTACTAATCCTAGCAAGCTGTGCTTTTTGAATACTTATATCAGGTGCTATATTATTTTCTGACTTGCTGAAAGTGTGTTTTAGCTTTCCTTTTCTTTCTTGTTTTTTTTTATAATAACTTATGTACCAAGAAATGAAATAACTAAAATTATACCAAGTATGTCTAAAATAGGAGTAAAATATAGGGCACGTGGGTGGCTCAGTTGGTTTAGCATCCAACTCTTGATTTTGGCTCAGGTCGTGATCTCAGGATTGTGGGATGGAGCTCTGTGTCAGGTTCTTTGCTCAGCTGGAAGTCGGCTTGATATTCTCTCCCTCTGTTCCTCCCCCTGCTTGCTCACTCTCTCTCAAATAAATTTATCTTTCAAAAAATAAAATATGAGTAAATAAGTTAAGTCATAGTGAGTATACTTTTCTAAGGTAAAACACATTAGTTGGTTTATATTATACATTTTAGTGTCTCAGGGATCTGTTTGGGGTCTCATTTATCCCAATCTCCTCACCTTTCCCGTTGAATTCCACATATGGGTTTGTTTAAAAAAATGTTCTCGATCTGAATGAACTAATTGTCATGAGGCGTCTGATTATTCCATGAGCCCAACTAGGGGTACCATATTTATTATTAGTTTCTAAAATAGGTGATATGGATCATTTTTCTTTTATTTGAATATATAGTACATTAACAGGAAAGCATTAGGATTTAAGGTTAACAAATTACTAAATACTGTCTATAATATGCCACTTGAATATACCATGGGTTTTTCAATATCGTAAAAAATTAGTTTTTGATATGGATTGACTTGGTGTTATCGTCTTTGCTAAACATTCAATATGCCCAAATTTGCATTTAATTCTTATTAAATGTGCAATAGAGTCTCCTTTTATAGTGACTTAAACATAAGGCAGAATTGGGGGTAAAGGCTTCACCAGGACCTTTTGTAATCAGAAATTAGTGATAATGAGAAAAAAAATGGATCTATCACTTGTGGTCAACTATATACTAGCAGAGTGAATTTCCTTTGCTTTGAAATGCAAGCCATTATTTAAAATAAAGGATGAGAGAAGTGACACCAACAATATAAAGACTTAATGTAGAGCTTTGAATTTTTTTTTTTCTCACCATTTAGGTTATAGGAAACATCAATGGAGGCAATTGCTAGTATGCTTCAGAGGAGTCTTTCAAAATATGGAGAAGTCATAACTTTCAACATTAGTTTATACAAAGGGGTCCTATCTTGCCACTTGTAAGTCACATATTTCTCATTTTATATTAATAGAAGTTATACCTAATTATCAAGGGTAGAGTAGATTTCTAAATTATGGTCTCTTTTAAAAGAGTTATGAGTATAACCTCTATTAACACTGGGGAATGTTAAGAAGGCAACTCTGAATATTGATATAAAAATACGTCCCTCTAGTGGAGGGTTATATTTTATCCATAACTGAGTAATTTTGACTCACATGACCTATATTGAGAAATAGATTTAATAGTAGAAAGATTGTAGATTGATGGCTCCCTGCCAGGCAAGAACAGAAAGTTCAGAGCATTAACAGTAACTGGAGGAATAGAGGACATGATGTTATTCCCAAAATTATCAGGAAGAGAAAATATAATAGAGGGGGGAAATAGTGTGAACTGTTTCCGTCCCTTAGCTCTCTGGATGTACAAGTTAATGTTTTCTTGAATGGAGTTTTCATATCAGATTTCTTTTTTGAAACATCCAGTGTTTTATAGGCTCTCATCTAACGTGAAATAAACCAAAGTTCTTATTTATTTTTGTTAGCAGTCACTGTGTCTTCAGCCATATAATTCTCTAAAGCCTATTTGTTGGTGTTCTAAGAGAATGGGCCACTTCATCCATGATAAAGCTAGAGTACACAGTAATCTTCCTATTTAAAGTCCAAATAAGAGTGTCTTCCAGTCCTTAGAAGTCAGCTGAGGGTCTTTCTCTAATAAAATTACTCCTTCATGTAATTGCTGCTTTAGGGAGTAAGGGATCTTTGTTCTCTTCCTTCTTCCTTTTCCTCTTTTCCCTCCTACCTGTGTGCTGTTCCACACTTCCTCTTTCTGTTTCCTTCCCCATCCTTCCCTCTCCCCTTCTTCCTCCATCTTTGCTTTACTTCTACCTTCTCTCCCCTTCTTCCACCCACGTTAGTTCCTGTAACATTGCTAAAAAAGTTTCCCAAGTTTTAAGCACTTTGAAATTTTTATGATAGAAAATGCATCTGAAATTTAATCTGATTCTTTAAAAAAGAATTGCAGATTCAACTTCTTGTAATAAGTTTTATCGACTTTATATTTTTAGGACTTAGCGTCATTTGAATTAGGTGGTAATATGAAAATCAACGGACTGACAGACAAAAGAAAACACCAAACAACCTATATGTCTTCAATATGTCATGCAATACAGACAGAAAGGTTTAAAAGCTTTTAGGAACTGTATTACTAATGATCACATATTTAGATGTGTTTGTGGTGCATTACAGTATTTTTAAGAGGAATTTTAAAAATGGCAAACAAGCCACAGACATTCTTTTGAAAAATGCAGAGTTCTCAATTGTATAAACTTGGCTTCTGAGTAAATATGGCCTTTATCTCTGAGCTCAGGACTTGTATCTGTGCCATCACCTCCTGTATGATCTAATCATTTCTGAGCTTTGGGTGTATAAATCACACATTCTGACATTTGGTAGCATAGATGCTTTCCTTAGCATCTGATTTTCTTTTAAGGATATAGACTGATTTCCAATGAAGGCATTCTTAGAAAATATAAGACTCACAATATCATTAAGTCAATAAAATGGTTTTTAAAAAAGGAATTATACATGTAAAAGAACTTGATTCAAGTTGAAGCTGAATCCTCTCTGCCCTTTCAAATTCTGGGGCTGATTTTATTTAAATCAGTGACTACTGGCAGAGCTAAACATGTGCCATGAGTCCATCAAATGTTGGTTTAAAGAGAAGAGTAAACAGTCTTTAATGGTCTCTAATTTCCCGGCACTCATACCCAGTCTCTCTCTTCAATGAAAGGAATAAAAAAGTTGAGGCAGTGCCTGGGTGGCTCAGCTGATTGAGCACCTGACTTCTTGATTTTGGCTCAGGTCATGATCTCAGGGTCATGAGATCCAGCTTGCCTCAGGCTTCACGCTCAGTATGGAGTCTGCTTGATATTCTCCCTCTGCCCCCCATGTCAAGTAACTAAATAGCTCTTTTAAAGAATTGGAATTTGAATATAAACTTGGAAGCTATAGCAGTCTTCTAGACACCAGTAGACTTGCCTTCCCAATTACTCCATAGCAATAACCTCTGTGTACCTTGAGTGGGCTTGTCTTGTTTCAGGTTTGTCTTAAAATCTGTATTTAGTGATATGAAGTGATTTCCAAAATAAACTGTAAAATGCAAAGGAGCAAGGAGGGAGCAAGTATACATACACACACACAAATGCACTCATGTATAATTTTGTGTATACATATACATTATGTATACAAACAGATTCAGTGTCTCTGAAAAGATGCATAAGAAATTGGCAATGAGATTGCCTTTAGAATGAGACAGGGGAAGAAGATGAATTTAATTTTCACTGTATGTACTTATTTAAATTTAAAAAGAAGTTTAAAAGTGCCTTCCTTCATACAACTATACTAAGCTGGTCTTAAAGCCGATCTTCTCAATTAGATGTCTCCTAATTATACAGCAAGTCTAAGATAAATTGCTTACACTTTGACGAGAATCTCATATATAGATAACAGATTAAATAATTTATTTATAATGTGACATAGAGAAAATGACCAAAGTATATTGGTAATTAGGGTCTAAGTATTGGCTTTGTCACTGTAGGTCTACTGGGGCTGCACTGAAAAAGAAATATAGAGGGTTCTGAAGTCAATAAGACATTTTTATAAAACCAACTGTAAGTTTGTGTATACGTATGGCTCATAGAAATCTTAAGGAATGTCTGAGCATATAAAATAATATACAAGAATACTCTACTCTTATTTGAACCTCCAATGGCAACTCATGCTCTCAGTTTAAAGGAAAATTTTGAAGAACTAATGAGAAAACATATGGTCTTTAGCAGTTAGATATGGTTGAGTAAAAACCACCCATAACAATGACTTAAAATAACAAGCATTTATTTGGCTCCTAATTCAGCTAGACAGTGCTAATGTGCTGGTGTGTTTGTGGTCCTTTGGGAGTGGCCACAAGAAAACTGCAAGCTGACTGCTCATGAGTTTAGGGTCTTGCACATATCTGGGACCTCAAGTGATTAGAATTAGCTGGACTGACCCCTTACTTATATGGTCTGTCTTCCTCCCGAAGTTGTTTTCATGGCCAAGAGGTAGTCCCCAAAGACAAAGTGATAGCTTGCATGACCTCGTGAGGCCCAAACCTAGAGATAGCATTCTGCCTCTGTTGCTGCATCCTGTTGGGCAAGCATGCCACAAGTCAGCTCAGGTGCATGAGACTGGGGTAGACTCCACTCCTTGGTGGAGGGCCTTCAAAGCCACTTTGCCAGGGATATGGGTCCTAAAAAGGAAACCCCCGTAGCCACATAGTTTTGAGCTTTGGGCCAAGGGCCCTGAGTTGGGTGAAATGTATATATTTTTAAAGTAAAAAAAAAAAAAAGTTTTTCCTGTTTATAAAAGAGTAACATTAAACTTTGCTTTGGGAATGTATCATAGTAATTCCATATCATTTATTTACTTCCACCTCCTTATACCACAGCAGTAATAGATGTCATTTACTGAACACACATTATGTGCCAAATACTCCACTACTCATAAGGTACTTTACATACATTTACCTTTCCTTTTTAACACTACAATATAATAAGATAGATATCATTCCCATTTTCCAGACAAGTACACTCAGATTCATCAGTTGACAGTAAGTGGCAAATCCAGCCACAGATTCCAGATTTGTGTGACTATAAAATTCAGATCTTTCCATAGTACAGTGCAGTCCCGTATCTGGGATTAGTTTTTGTGAATTCCAGTATTGGCATACTGCATTGGGGTCAGGGATGGGAGATAAGGGAGAATGAAAGAGAAAATAATTTAAATAATATGAGTAATCCAACCGGCCATTTTATCCAGTAAGAATGCATTCTACAGGAACCCTGAAGTGGGCATCATAAATCTGTATCACCTCAGGTCATTAAGAGCTCCCAGATGCATGTGAGGCTGATGTGTTTCTGATACTTTTGCCTCCTCTTAGTAATATGGCTTTAAATGCAAGCTAGTTTCTTTAACTCATGTTAAATCAGAGGAAAAACGACTGAATTAGTGATAGAGGAAAAACCGTATATCCTGTACAGACTGTGGGTTGTAATTCCATCTTTGGTGTGACACACTACTCAGGACCTTTCAAAGATAATTCTGAGTTTACATACTTTTCATTCTAAGAACAAAGTTCTGGCATTAAACCTCAAATGGTTGCAAATTCAGTTTACTTTGTTTTATTATCTGGAGGAGTGGATTTTCATGTTTCTGTAATAAGATGGATTTCTAAAGTGGAATATAGAATATTTATTCTGCAATTTTAGTTGTGTTAATCCAGTTAAGTCTATCCCCAAAATAAATGACAGAACTATCATATTGCTATGGCTATGCAAATGCTATGAAAATCTTACTAACTCATTTTGTAGAAGAACTAGATTTTGCTTTGTGTTTTAAGACTGAGTCACTAGTTAATTTACAAAAAAAAAAAAAAAAAAAAGTATTCCGCAGGGAAGGTGATAGTTCTGTTATTAATTATGCTTAGCTAAAGTTAATATGAAAAACATTATATAAATTGAAGTGAGGAAATACAATTATCACAGCATTTTATTTTTTATTACTAAATTTTTATTGAAATTCAGTTTACATAGAGAAATACACATGCATATGAAATGTACAGCTCAATATATTTTCACGAATTGAACAAACCTGTGTGAAGGGCATTCATAACAAGCACATTACATGATCCTTGGGCTTCTTTTCCAGCCATGACTCCTCCCACCTCTCAGAGTAGCCACAATTCTGACTTTTGAACAGTATAGATACATTTTTTTCTACATTGTACTTTTTTTTTAATTTGCACTTTATATAATGGAACCATATGGTATGTAATTTTTGTAGTCTGACTTCTTAATTATTTTTTTGATGTATAGTTGACATGTAATAATGTATTAATTTCAGGTATTTTGCATTTGATTTGACATTTATATACATTAGATAATGATCACCATGATATATATAGTGACCATCTGTTGCCATACAAAGCTATTACAGTACTATTGACTATATTCCTTAAATTTGACATCCCCATGACTTATTTTGTAACATGGAGATTGTACCTCTTAATCCCTCTGAACTATTTTGCCCATCTCCCCATCGTAGCAACCACCAGTTTGTTTCTATACTTATATTTGTTTTATTTGTTTATTCATTTGTTTTGATTTTTATATTCCACATTTAAGTGAGGCCATATGGTATCTTTCTCTGACATATTTTACTTTGCAAAATATCCTCAAAATCTATCTATATTGTCACAAATGGCAAGATTTCATTCTTTTTATGGCTGAGTAATATTCCATTATATATATATACTGTATCTTCATCCATTTATCTAGTAACAAATAAATATTGCTTTTATATCTTAGCTATTATGAATAATGCTGAAATGAATGTAAAGGTATATATGTCTTTTCAAATGAGTGTTTTTGTTTTCTTTGGATAAATGCCTAGAAATTGAATTGCTGCATTGTATGATCTTTTTATTTTATTTTTAAATTTTTGAACAATCTCTATACTGTTTTCCATAGTGGCTGCATTAATATACAGTGCCACCAGCAGTGTACCGTGATTCTCTTTTCTCCATATCCTCACAAAAACTTGTTTTTTCTTGTTCTTTTGATTTTAGTCATTCTGACAGGTGTGAGATAGTGTCTCATTGTAGCTTTGATAATCCCCTATGATTAGTGATATTAAACATCTCTTCATGTGTCTGTTGACCCATCTGTATGTCTTCTTCGGAGAATTATCTATTTAGATCCTCTGCCCATTTTTACATCATATTGTTAGTTTTGTTGTTGTTGTTGAATTTTATGAGTTCTTTACATATTTTAGAAATGAACTCCTTATTGAATAGATCATTTGCAAATATCTTCTCTATTCACTAGGTTGCATTTTCATTTTGTTGGTTTTTTTTCTGTGCAGAATTTTTTTAGTTTGATATAGTCTCAATAGTTTATTTTTGCTTTTGTTTCTCTTATGAGAGGAGGCAGATTCAGAAAAAGATTGCTAATGCCTATGTCCAAGAATACTCTTTGTGTTCTTTTAGGAATTTTATGGCTTTAGGTCTTATATTAAATCTTTTTTAAAAGTTTTTATTTAAATTCCTGTTAATTAACATGCAGTATAATATTAGTTTCAGACGTACAATATAGTGATTCAATACTTCTTAATCCCCATTGCCTATTTAACACATTTCCTCCCCTCTAATAACCACCAATTTGTTCTCTAGATTAGGGAACAAAATAAATGAGCATAGGGGAAAAGAGAGTGAGAGAGGCAAACCAAGAAATAGACTCTAAACTATAGTTAGATCTTTAATGCATGTTGAGTTTACTTTTGTGTCTAGTGTAAGAGTCCAATTTCTTCCTTTACATGCAGTTGTCCAGTTTCTCCAATATCATATACTGAAGAGACTCTTTTGTCCATTGGATATTCCTGGTTCCTTTGTCAGAGATTAATTGACCATATTCTGGGCTCTCTGTTTTATTTCATTAATTCATGTACCTATTTTTGTGCCAGTATCATATACTGTTTTGATTATTATAGGTTTGTTAGTATTGTTTAAAATCTAGTATTGTGCTCCTTCCAGCTTTATTCCTCCTCAAGATTGCTTTGGCTATTCTCTGGTTTCATACAAATTTTAGGATTATTTGTCCTATATGACTTCTACTCAGCACTGACTTTGTAAGTTGATCCATGAAAGTTCATGTCATTGCAGATGGCCCATTCTCATTGCTGATGAATAAATACTTCATTATTAATCAATTCCACTAGGATGAACTTCTGCATAGTGTCCATGTTGGCACTATGAGAAATAATGCTGCTATTAATACTTAAATACACGTTGTTATATAAACATGTGCCTATTTCTGTTGTGAATACACCTAGGAATGGAACTTTTGGGACATAGATTTAGCATGTTTTCAACTTTGGCAGAAAATGTCAGTTTTCAAAAGTGGTTGCTTCTTCATACACATCAGAAATATATGACAGTTCCTAACACTTGGTATTTTCCACCTCTTTCTTTTTAGTCACTGTGATTACCTCTTACCTACAATATTGTACTAATTGAAGTTTCCTATGATCAATATGTGTAAGCAATTGCAAAGTATTAAGTTAATAATTCCAAGACCATAATTATCAACAACAACAACAACAACCCTCTGATTATTACAGGGAAGATGTTGTTCTTAACAGAGTTACACTGCAGCTCACCTTTATGGAAACAGAACACAAAAACATTAGGGGCACCTGGGTGGCTCAGTGGCTGAGTGCCTGCCTTCAGCTCAGGGCATGATCCTGGGGTTTGGGGATGGAGTCCCGCATCGGGCATCCTGCAGGGAGCCTGCTTCTCCCTCTGCCTGTGTCTCTGCCTCTTTCTCTGTGTCTCTCTAAAACAAATAAATAAAATCTTTAAACACACACACACATACACACACACACACAGTCATAGATTTAACTTAAAAGTGAAGGCAGCTGGTTTGTGTTCATTTTTTTGGCCTTCTTCCTCATCTTATCCAAGGGTTAGTAATGACTACCCCACGCTTTATATTCATTAAAAAAAAAAAAACCTTTTTAGTGCAATAATCTTTCCTTTTTTATCAATGTATCCAGTGACTTTTAGTTTTCTTTCCTAAATATGATCACGGTCTGATGAAAGTTAGAAAACAATCCTTTAAAAGAGTCTGTACACGACAATACTAACACCAGTTCTATGTAGAAGAAACACCTGTTGTTTCCTTTCCTTAGCATATGCTCAAGTTTCCCTATGTATTCAAGTTCCCCTTTTGCAACTCAAGAAATAAAGCATTTCTCAAATAACAAGCCTCTAGAGAGTGTAAGATTTTTGGAGAAGTAAAATTTTCGTCAATATTTGATTAGGGAGTTATGATTTATAAAGTCAATAGTCGCATTTTTGTGAATTGCTCAATAAATTATAAATAGATAGGAAAAAAGTTAAAATAACACAAGTTATAGGAAGACAGTATTTATTATTCTACATAAACAATAGTGGTAAGGCTTTAAAAGTTGGTGTTTCTCAATTGTTAGTATTGTGTTGCAAAGAGCTTTATAAATCAAGAATATAGCCATTTTCAGATTATATTCGTAATTTTGTTTTGATTGTATGAGTTGGTTAATTTCTATAACCTTAATGGGAAGGTGACAAGAAATATTGTACCTTGTACAGTTTAACCATTCATTATTTTAATTATTCCTTTAAATAGCCATGTAAGAGGAGACTATTCATATTCATATACAGGTCAGGACTTTTCTGAACAGTGTATTTTAATCTTATGGGTGAAGAGCAATGAGTATGAGCAGAATGTCTTTTAAACGTGTTGTGGGGCAGCCTGGGTGGCTCAGTGGTTTAGTGCTGCCTTCAGTCCAGGGTGTGATCCTGGAGACCCGGGATCAAGTCCCACGTCAGGCTCCCTGCCTGGAGCCTGTTTCTCCCTCTGCCTGTGTCTCTGCCTCTCTCTCTCTCTCTGTCTCATGAATAAATAAATAAAATCTTTAAGAATAAATAAATAAACATGTAAGCCATCTTTGGGGGAAGACCAAAAAAAAAAAAAAATCACCTAAAATAAATACCAAACAATATGGAAAACATTAAAATTTCTAAAGAGAAGGAAACAGTAAATGTAACTTTTCTTAGGTATTACCATATTAACATGTTTAGCATCCCATGTGGCATTTAGGTTCCCAATAAATGATAATCAAAAGAGAAAATAACAGTTAAGTGTTGTTATTAGTTCTGTTTTACAAAAGAAGATATTGAGATGCAAAGGAGTTAGACAAAATAATTTACCAAATCACACAGGTAATGTGGTTTTCAGATGGAGGATTCAAATTGTTAAACAATAGAAATGCCACCTTTTAATTGACCTAGATATGCAGAGTAACTTAGTGAAGGCAAAGTGATCAACATAAAAGAAGAAAGGGATTGTGACAAAAGCAGGAAGAGGTCCTAGAGGACATGACCTCAACAAACAAACTTTGCATTAAAGGGACTCAGAGATATCTCATGACATTGAAAGCTTAAGGTTCAAATGTTGGAAGGTGATTCATACTTAGAAAGGAGTATGAGAATTTGCCAGGACAGAAGAGATGTTGGCTCAGGATTCTAAGTTCTGTGATGAGATAAGAATGATAAGCACTACTTAAATTACTCTTGATATATATTTTTTTAAATTTTTATTTATTTATGATAGTCACAGAGAGAGAGAGAGAGAAAGAGGCAGAGACACAGGCAGAGGGAGAAGCAGGCTCCATGCACCAGGAGCCCGACGTGGGATTCGATCCCGGGTCTCCAGGATCGCGCCCTGGGCCAAAGGCAGGCGCTAAACCGCTGCGCCACCCAGGGAACCCTTGATATAATTTTTTTATAAATAAATAAAACATCTTGTCTTACTCAGCTTGGGCTACCAAAACAAAATACAATAAAATGGGTGATTTAAACAACAGAAATTTATTCTTCACAGTTCTGGATGCTGGAAGGTAATACCAAAGTGCTGGCAAGGCAGGCTTACTTCTGATGCGTCTTTTCTTGTTTTGTAAGTGACCATCATATCCTGTGTGATCACATGGATTCTCATTTGTGAGATTGCACACAAGGAGAGAGATAGCTCTCTTCCTCTCCTTAAGAGGCAATCTTAATCAATACTAACAGATTAAGGCCTCACCTAAGTTATTCATTTTAAAGGTAGAGACATATTTGTCCATCCATTCCCAGCCTCTCATTGTCAGAAGTAGTCCTATAGACATTAACTGCTTCACCCTTCCAGAAATTAAGTAGCTTCTTATAGGAATTTTATGCCATGATGTCTCATCATAAGTTTTCAAGAAGGAAGCAAGAGGGATATGGAGTGTGGCAAAAAAAAAAAAAAAAAAAAAAATCACATTGAAAGAATTCTTAAAGCTATTTAATGACATCGAATGAGGAAAGGATAAAATATTAGAAAGGGATCAACCCTTAGAAAGGAGTGAGTCACTGGGTTTGCATCCATCAAAACTTGGAAGAAACCGGCATCATATCAGTCACTGGAGTGAAAGATGGGACAAGGGGAATTTATTTATTTATTTTTAAATGTTTTATTTTTTTATTTATTCATGAGAGACACAGAGAGAGAGAGAGAGAGAGAGAAAGAGAGAGAGTGAGAGAGGCTGAGACATAGGCAGAGGGAGAAGCGGGATCCATGTAGGAAGCCTGATGTGGGACTCCATCCCAGGACTCCAGGATCATGCCCTGAGCCAAAGGCAGAAGCTCAACCAATGAGCCCTCCAGGAGTCCCAACAAGGAAGATTTAAAGTGCTGTAAAATAGGTATCATATATATAATATAATCATATATAATATATATAATTTATCTCTAGATTTCTTAAGAATATGACTATCAACAGTGATTAGATGAGCAGAACCTGAAATTCCTAGATTAAATTTGTGGCCCCTGAAAGGTCTAAAGTCATCCCAGACTTGTCACAGCCCCTGGCTCTCAGCAAAAGCAAAAGCAGATTCTCCATGATGCAGTTTCAGTTTCCTCGGGGTTGCCACCCACATTCCCGTTTGATTAAGGTCAATCCATAGGAACTGATAAACCACCATAAGCAAGTCAGCAAAAGGAAGTAAGTAATCAGATTTAAATATCTAATTATTTGATATAGGAATATCAGACATAGAGTATAAATTACTGCATGAACACTTTAAAGAAATGAAAGATCTAATAAAATGAGCAAGCAACTTTTGAAGTTATTAAAAATAGCCAGATATTTGATAAGTTAAAGTCTACTTTTGCATCCAGTATGGCCAGCTTTTTAACATTGATACTGTTGTATAAAACAAAGAAATATGGTTTCTATATATAAATATATACAGAAAAAAATTAATTGGAAAACTATTAGGGAAATGATATCACTAAGATGGCAATGTTGTTCCTGACTTTGCTTCTCCTTACCAGAAGGGCAACTAACAACTATTAAAAAAATCCAAAAAAATCCTGGAACACAGGGGGTGAGGCTAAAGCAACTTGCATCACAGAGAATAAGACAGACTGCATTAGAAAGTTAAGAGCAGCAGCTACATGTTGACCCTATTGTCCCTTTCACAGGCCAGCACAACATCATGTGGAGAGATCTTCCCTGAGCCGTCAGTGTCTCAAATGCAACTCAAAAAGAGAACCTGGAGGTACAACCAATAACCAGCATCATGGGTTGCTTTGCAGTAGTCCCTACTCTGATCTTGCACCACAGGAATTGCAATCTGCAGGAAATCTGATTGTGACAGAGAAGATGGGCAGGGCTTGCAAGAAACTGTACATGGATCTTGGCAGATCAAGTTCATACTTGCAGTGCCCAAGTTATATCCTAGCCGACAACTTTGTTCACCTGTAGAACCAAATTGGGAGCTTAATCTAACCAGGGAAGACAGCAGAGTACAGATGTGTATGATTTGGACCCACAACCAAGGAAGTTTGCCAGCCCTAGAGGGGCTGAGTTAAGACAGCAAAAAAAGAGCTTTACCAGCTTTAGAGAAAACATGCCTCAATATAATGAAGGCCCCTCTAAGATCAGGAGCAAAACAAGTGTGCCTCCTACACCACTCTTATTTAACATAGTACTAGAAGTCCTAGCTACAGCAATAAGGCAAGAAAAAAAAATAAACTTGTCAGAATTGGAAAGGAAATAGTAAAATTTTCTCTATTTGCAGATGCCATGATTTTATAAACAGAAAAATCATAATCAACCAGAAAACTGTTAGATCTAGTCAATGAATTCTGTCAAGTTGTAAATACAAAAATCAGTAGTGTTTCCATGCATTAGCAACAAATTTTCTGAAAAAGAAATTAAGAAATCAATCTTACCTGCAATAGTATCAAAAACAATAAAATGTTTAGGAATAAAATTAATTTAGGAGCTGGAAGATTTCTACTCTGAAAACAGTAAGACATTGATGAAAAAACTGAAGAAGATACAAATAAATGGAAAGGGATCTTGTGTTCATGGATTAGAAGAATTAATATTGTTAAAACGTTAATAATACCCAAAGCCATCTAGAGATTCAATGCAAGCCCTATTAGGATTCCAATGACATTTTTTACAGAAATAGAAAAAATATATTAAAATTTATATAGAACCACAAATGACCCTGAATAGCCAAAGGAATCCTGAGAAAGAAGAACCAAACAAGAGGCATCATACTTTCTGATTTCAGGCTATACTATAAAGCTATAGTCATCAAAAGAGTATGGTATTATCATAAAAACAAATAGACCAATGGAACAGAATTGAGAACCCAGAAATAAACTCAAGCATATACAGTCAACTACTATTTGACAAGGGAGCCAAGAATACTGAATGAAGAAAAGACAGTCTTTTCAATAGATGGTGCTGGAATAATTGGATATTCATAAGTAAAAGAATTAAATAGTACCCACATCTTATACCATTCACAAAAATTAACTAAACATGGATTAAAGACTTAACTATAAGACTTGAAACCATGAAATTTCTAGAAGGAAATTCAGGAGTAAAACTCCTTGACGTGGGTCTTGGTAATGATTTTTTAAGATAGGTCACCTACAGCACAAGTAACAGAATGAAAAATAAACTACATCAAACTAAAAAGCTTCTGCATAACAAAAGAAAACATCAATAAAGTGAAAAGACAAATTATAGGATGGGAAAAATATATACAAACCATATATCTAATAAGGTTATATTCAAAATACATAAAGAACTCAAACAAGTAACAGTAAAACCCCCCAAATAACCCAAATAAAATATGTGCAAAGAAACTGAATAGACATTTCTTCAAAGGAGATATACCAGTGGCCAAAAAATACATGAAAAGGTGTTCAACATCGCTAATCATCAGGGAAATGCAAATCAAAGCCATAATAGATATCACCTCACACTTGTTAGGATGGCTATTATTTAAACAACAACAACAAAAAAGGCAAGTATTGGCAAGGATGAGGAGAAAGGAAACCTTTATATAGTGTTGGTGAGGAGGTAAATTGATGCAACTGCTATGTAAAACAATATAGAAGTTACTAAAAATATTAAATATAATTGCCATATGATACAGCAATTCCACTTCTGGATATACATCTGAAGGAGTTAAAATTGGGATTTTCAAAAAATATTCACACTCCCACATTCATGCAGCATTATTTGCCATAGCCAAGAAATGAGAGCAACCTAAATGTCTTAACAAATAAATGGGTAAAGAAAATGTGATATGTTCATACAGTGGAGTACTATTCAGCCTTAGAAAGAAATCCTGCCATTTGTGATAGCATGGATGAACCTGGAGGGCATCATGCTAAGTGAAATAAGTCAGACATAGAAGGCCAAACACTACATAATACCACTTATAAAAGGAATTTAAAATAGTCAAATGCATACAAGCATAGAGTGACATGGTGGTTGTCAGGACCTGGAGAAAGGAGGAAACAGGGAGGTATTAGTCAAAAGATATGAAATTTCAGTTATAGCAAACTATTAATAGAAATAATTTTCTTTAATCTTTTAAAGAGTACCAAAAAACCCCTACAAAACCTTAGAGCAAACATAATTCTTATTGTAAAACAGTAAAAGCCTTAACTTTAAAACTAGGAAACAGCCAAAGATGCTACTTTTACTGAAACTATACAACCCTATCCTGGAGGTCCCAGACTAAGCAGCAAGGAGAGAGAGAGAGATACAAAGAGTATAAGGACTGCAAAGGAAAAAAAAATACATTCATCGTTTTTGGCATGTAAATATAATAATAGAATTTTGTAAGGTGGGTAAAATACCAACAATAAAAATTTGCATTTATATACACGACCAAAAACTCATAAAGCATAACTTTGAAAGGAAAACATTATATTAGCAACAAAGAATATACGGTATTTAGGAATAAATTCAATAATAAATGTTCAAGACTTATGTGGAGAAAATTGCAACACTTTATTAATTTAATTTAAAATATAAACTAAAATATATAATTATTTTTATAGAAAGTTAATGCTGTAAAAATGTTAATTCTTCCAAGTTGATCGATAGACTAGATGAAATTTTAGTCTGAATCTCAACAGACTGAACAGATCTCAACAGCTGAATCTCAACAGCTCTTTTAAGAAGAGCTTCACAAACTTGTTTTAAATTTTAATGGAAGATCATCTGCCCAAGAATAACCAAGAGATTTGTGAAGAAAATGGTGAAAGTATTAACTCTACCAGATAGGAAGAACGATAATAAATTTATGGTGATTAGCCTAGAATAGTATGATAGGCAAATTGACCAATGGCACAGACTCAGAAGAGATCTAAAAGAAACCCAAACTTTTATGCCCTTTCATATATGTTAGAGCCTTGCAAATTAATGGAGAAAAGATGAAACTTTCAGTAAAAGGTGCTGGAACAATTAATTATCCAAACAGAAAAACAAATAAACAAACAAAAAACAATTCAACAAGATGGGATTCCTACACATGCCCATAAACAAAATCAGTACTTGAATTAAAGACTTAAGTGTAAAGGTAGTATTTAAAATTTTAGAATATGGGGATCCCTGGGTAGCTCAGTGGTTTAGCGCCTGCCTTTGGCCCAGGGCATGATCCTGGAGTCCTGGGATCGAGTCCTGCACTGGGCTCCCTGCATGGAGCCTGCTTCTCCCTCTGCCTGTGTCTCTGCCCCCTCTCACTCTCTCTCTCAGTGTCTATCATGAATAAATAAATAAATAAAATTTTTAAAAATTTAGAATATAACAAAGTATCTTCATTGCTTGAGAGGTTAAAAAATTTTCTTAACACAAAAACTGTTAACCATGTATTAGCCTCTCATGGCTACTGTAACAAACTACCACAAACTGGGTGGCTTAAAACATAGAAATTTATTCTCTTGCAGTTCTGGAAATTCAATTCTGAAATCAAGTGTATCTGCAGGGCCATGTACCTTCTGAAGCCCCCAGGGAAGAATCCTTTCTCATCCCTTTCAGCTTCTGGTGGTTGCTGGCAATCCTTGATGTTCTTTGACTTGCACCTCCTGCCTCTGTTGTCATGTTGTCTCCTCTCTCTGTGTGTCTAATTTTTCCTCCTATAAGAATTCCAGTGATTGGCTCAGGGCCCACCCTAATTGAGTGTGACCTCATCTTAATTTGGTCATATCCACAAAGACCCTATTTCCAAAAAAGGTCACATTCACAGGTTCTGAGTGGACAAGATTTGGGAGAACACTATTTAATTCAGTAAAACCATGAAGGAAATTACTGATAAGTCTTTTGGCTATTTAGTGTAAAAAGAATGAAAAGATAACATAAAAACATAGAGAAGATGTTAGTAATATAAATAATGGACAACTTTATATACATATGCTGTGTATAACATATAAATACCTGGTATGAATCAATAAGAAAGATAAATAACCTAATAGGACAATTGACTAGGATCATGAATATGTAGTTCACAGAAGAGAAAATATAAATGGTAGACTGTCTAATGAATATGTGCCAAACCTTCTTAGTAAGCAGGGAAATTCAAGTTAACATCACAATAAAATATTATTTTACTTGTGAGATCTGACAATACCAAGTCTTGGTGAAAATATAGCATAATATATCTAGGAATAAACTTAACCAAAGAGGTGAAAGACCTGTACTCTGAAAACTATAAAACATTGATGAAAGAATCTGAAGACAACACAAAGAAATGGAAAGACATTTCATGCTTATGGTTTGGAAGAACAAATATTGTTAAAATATCTGTATTACCCAAAGCCATCTACAGATTTAATGCAATCCCTATCAAAATACCAACAGAATTTTTTAGAGAACTAGAACAAACAATCTTAAAATTTGTATGGAAGTGCAAAAGACCCCAAGTAGACAACAATCTTGAAAAAGAAAAACAAAGCTGGAGGTATCACAATTTCAGACTTCAAGTTATATTGCAAAGCTGTAGTGATTAAAACAGTATGGTACTGGCACAATAATATAGACACATAGATTGATAGAATGGAAAAAAAAGTGGAAAAAAACCCCCACACAATTATATGATCAATTAATCTTCCATAAAGCAGGAAAGACTATCCAATGGGAAATGGATAGTCTTTCAACAAATATTGTTGGAAAAAAACTTGACAGCAACATGCAAAAGAATAAAGTGAACCACTTTCTTATGCCATACACAAAAGTAAGGATTAAAGACCTAAATGTGAAACCTGAAACCATAAAAATACTGGAAGAGAATAGAGTCAGTAATGTTGCTGATATAGGCTATAGCAACACTTTTCTAGATATATCTCATGAGGCAAGGGAAATAAAAGCAAAAATAAACATTTGGGATTACAGCAAAATATAAAAATTTCTGCACAGTGAAGGAAACAATCAACAAAAGTAAAAGGCAACCTACCAAATGGGAGAAGATATGTACACCTGACATATCTGATAAAGGATTAGTATAAACATATAAAGGACTGATGAAAACTCTTCATGTAAAAAGCAAATAATCCAATTATAAATGGGAAGAAGACATGAAGAGACAGTTTTCCAAAGAAGACATACAGATGGCCAACAAATACTTAAAAAGATGCTCAATAGCACTAATCATCAAGGAAATGCAAATCAAGACAACAATGAGAAATCACACTATTCTGATGAACGACTAAAATAAAAAACATAAGAGAAAGTAAGTATTGGATAGGATGTGGAAAA
This sequence comes from Canis lupus dingo, assembly GCF_003254725.2. Classification (NCBI taxonomy): domain Eukaryota; kingdom Metazoa; phylum Chordata; class Mammalia; order Carnivora; family Canidae; genus Canis; species Canis lupus. The sequence goes on along the minus strand of NC_064262.1, from coordinate 23,860,607 downwards.
ATAGGAACTCTCTTGCGCTGTTGATAGGATTATCGACTGGTGCAGCCACTTTGGAAAACAGTAGGGAGTTTCCTTAAAACGTTAAAAATAGAACTACCCTATGATTTAGCAATTGAACTACTGGATATTTACCCCCAAAATACAAAAACATTAATTCAAAGGGATACATGCATCCCTATGTTTATTGCAGCGTTGTTTATAATAGCCAAACTATGGCTATTATAGTTAACAGCCTGTGTCTATCAATAGATGAATGGATAAGGACAATATGATATGTGTGTGTGTGTGTGTGTGTGTGTGTGTATGAAATATATATAATGGAAAATTATTCTGCTATAAAAAAGAATGAAATCTTGCCATTTGTAACAATATGGATAGAGCTAGAGAGTATTATCCTATATAAAATAAGTCAGTTAAAGAAAGACAAATACCATGATATCACTCATATATGGAATTTAAGAAAAAAAAGAAATGACAAAGGGAAAAAAAGAGAGAGAGAGAGAAACACATAAACCAAGAAATAGACTCTTAATTATAGAGAGCAAACTGATGGTTACCAGAAGGAAGGTAGGTGGAGGGATGGATGAGATGGGTGACAGAGATAAGGAGTGCATTTGCTGGGATAGGCACTGGGTGATGCATGGAATTCTTGAATCACTAAATTGTACACCTAAAATTAATATAACACTGAATGTTTAAAAATAAAATTTGGGTCATCTGTGTAGCTCAGTCAGTTAAGTATCTGCCTTCAGCTCAGGTCATTATCCCAAGGTCCTGGAATCCAGCCCCCATCCGGCTCCCTGCTCGGTGGGGAGTCTGCTTCTCCCTCTTCCTCTGTTGCTCCCCCTGCTTGTGCTCTCTCTCTCTCTGTCAAATATAAACAAACAAACATACAATAAAATAATGTAGCATAATAGAAAGTCTCATACTTTACGTGTGAGATTGTTCATAAAAGCATTATTTTTAATAGAATAACATTATAAGTAGCCCAATATTCTTCAGTGGGATAATAGCTATATAGTGATATATTCATTAAATGCACTATTGTACAACAGTTTAAAAAGTGAATTAACTATAGGTACACATGACAGCACAGCTGAGTGTTCAAGCAAAACTATTTGACATATTATATAAATATCAATATAATTTTTTAAAAAACAAGGGAATGATAAATATAAAATTCAAAATAATGGTAACCTTCAGGAAAGAGGCAGAATGTTAACAGAGAAAAGGAACATACAAAGTTTGGTAATATTCTAGTTTTGGGGTGGTAGGTTCATACGTGTTCATTTTATTAGGCACTCTATTAGGCGCAGATGCCTGTTACATATGTTTTGTGCATAGCAAATAGTTCATGATATAAATAAAACAAAATTCATATATTTTTTAAGTGTTATGATATGGGAACCCAGACACATTCAACACTTTGAAACTAGCCCCATATTCACTGCAGTGTTGATGGGCCAGGCTTTAAGCAGTGTTTGGAATGTACTAGCATGGCAAATCTTGAAATTCCTGGAGTCCCACTGTCTATAGTGGAAACCTGACCCTGTCATTTATAAGCTATAGGATTGGGGGAAAGTTTCTTAAGTTCTCTTTACCTCCATGTCCTTGTCTTTAGAATGAGAATCAAAAAAAGCTCTGCTTTACAAAGTTGTTGTGAAGATTACGTGAAAGAATGAGGCAAAGCTCTTAGTACACAATTGCTTGAACACATAGTAAGTGCCTAGTGAATAGGGCCTATGGAGATTACATCCGAGGTCTAAAATGTGGTCACCCGTGTGCTCTCTTACACTTCTGCCATCACCCTGAGTTAGGCCTGGCCTGTCAGTAGCTGCTTTTCTCTTTGCCTGGACTCCAGAATAACACACCTGAGCCCAACCCACAATGAGGAGACAGGTCAAGTGGGTCTGCAGAGTTGCCTGTCACAGCCCAACTTGGATGGGCCAATGCCCACTCAATTTGCAGTTAGAGAACTGAGAATAAATGTTTTTAAGACTAGGAGTCTTGGAGTATTTTGTTTGCAAAAGTAGTTGACCGGGGGCTCCTGTGTGGCTCAGTCAGTTAAGCATCTGACTTTGGCTCAGGTCATGATTTCAGGGTCCTGGGATCGAGCCCCAATTCGGGCTGCCCCACTTAGTGAGGAGTCTGCTGCTTCCTCTCTCTCTGCTCTTCCCTGTGCTCTCTCTCTCTAACAAAAAAGTAGTTGATTGATACATGAGATGTTATTATTGTTTTTTGTTTTTTAAAGTCTTTTTTAAGATTATTTATTTATTTATTCATGAGAGACACAGAGATACAGACAGAGGGAGAAGTAGGCTCCTTGCAGGGAGCCCGATGTGGGATCATGCCCTGGGCCAAAAGTAGGTGCTCAACCGCTGAGCCACCAGCTATTATTGTTATAGTAAAAATTATTAAAGTAGTTCCCGGATACCTGAGATACTACTGCTATAATAATAATTATTATTGGTATTGAACATTTTAAAACGTTCCTATTTCTACAGGGTTTACCTCACTCAAGTTTTAACTAGACAGGTTATATTTAGTACCTTAAAACACTGGGAATTTTTAGTTTCTCTCTTGAGCAGCTGCCTTGAGCATTGACCTCATCCCTCCCATAGCTCCAGAACACATAGACTTGGATTGGCTTTGCTTCGGCATGCTATCGTTGTCAAAAAGACCTGACAAGAGAGGAGATACACCATCCCTAGTTCAGTAAACGGTCAGCCTTGTAACTAGCTATTTGACATCTCTCTTACGAATGTCTGTTTATTGCTAGAGCATCACATAGTTCATAAAACACCCATACACAATTTGTCTTATTGATCTGCATTGCAACCTGTCTGGTAGCCAGGGTCAGGATTATATTGCCTCCTGTGTAATAAAGGGTCCTAATCTCAGAGCAGTTGTAGTGACTTGCCCAAGGTCACAGAGCTTTTAAATGGCACAACTGAATTCTAACCTACAACTTCTGAGGCCAAATACTGGCTTTCTTTTGCCACATCATAGATGCCTTCTAATGCCTGCAATTTTCTTGCTTGAGAATATATACTTTTCAATAGATTGTGTCACCAGCGGATGGGTCATTTTCTTATGTCACACTGGTGCCATGAAAAGTGTGCTAAGGCAGAGGTAGCAGCAGCCTGGCATTCTTACATCAGCCATGGGAAGTCAGACAAACGGATTCCAAAAAGTACCTTCTGAGACTGTAGGTCTTTGTTGATTTCTCAAAATTGTGTTTGATTAGAAGATCTGAAGGTAGGGGGTGCAAGATAGGTTTAGGGACAACTCCTCACCTATAATCACTTAGAAATACCTGAACTCATTCACTATCCTAGGCATGAAAGACTGCAGAATCAATGCACCAAGCCCTCTTTTCATAAACTTATTTGTAAATTAAGGTATCACATAAAATGAGTTGATAAATGAATTTAACATATTTTCTTTAAAACTTCTATACAAAGAGGAGAAAAAAAGTAATGGAGGCTTTCCATGGGATTGCCTCAGAGCATTATCAGATGTTCTTGTCTGTGAAATTCTTTTAAGTAATGTTGCATGACTGCACACACCTTATTTTTACTAAGTAAGATTGTAAGAGTTTCTGAAGTAGTTTCTTGTGGGAAGAGAACTGGCTTCTATGATTCAGTGTTAGGGGTAAAGGCTCACCTAAGTTGCTGTCTTTTTTCCACAATTTGCTGGTTGGGTGATTTTGGCCAGTGACAAGATCTCTAGACATAGGTTTATCATCTATAAAATGAGGCAACTAATAAGACCTTCCTTGTAGTTTCTATGAAGATTAAACAAGATGATTCATACACAGTGCTTAGAAAAGTAACTGGAACTAGTAGGTGCTCAAATGCTAGCAATTTATTGTCAATTGCTTCTCAAACAGACATTAATTGGGTGTGACCTTTGGCAAGTGACTTCATTTGTGTCAATTGCTTCATTTGATCAGAATATGATACAGATTGTTTTAACTGAGTGAGATGTGGTGGGTAAGGGATTGGATTTGAGTCAGATTGCTTAGGTTTCAGATTCCATGGGAAAGTACCAGAACATCTCTAGGCTCATGATGCCCTTTGTTGTTAAATGCTAAAAACAAGAGAATCTACCTTAGAGGGTTGTTCAGGAGATTGAATAATAAAATGAATGGAAAACACTTAGAACAGTGCCTTACATGTGCCAATACTTAAAAAATGGAGTGATAATATAACAGTGAGGGAGTTGGAATAAAGAGCTAATGTTTATTATGCCTTTCTCCCTTGGTTTGAAAAAATTGACTCTCTAAACCTCTAATGAGAATATTTTAGAAGCAAGCCATTGACATCTTTGTGCTATTAGCTGCCTGTCTCTGGGTTGTCAGTCTCTGGCTCCTGCTGAGTAGCTTGGCCTGCCCTTGGCTTTGGGTCCTTGCTCCCTAAAGGGGCATGTTTGGGACTGAGCCAGAGTCCACACATACACAGTGGGTCCCACAGCTCACAGCTGCTGCCAATCTGTTGCTTAGAACACATTCTCCTTCAGAGTTCCTCTTAGCTGTCATTCCAGAGGTGTTTGGATGGAAGATGCCTCTCAAAAGTTCGTTCCTCCTGCATTAGATTCTACATTTCTGACAATTATGGAATCCCATTTCCGTGCATCCCTTGCCTGAGCCCAGAAACATATTATCATCCCTGATTCCTTATCTGTACCTGGAATACTTTTGTCTTTCATCCCAGCCTGTAAAAATCCAGGCCTATCTTTAATGGTCTAACTAGAAACATTTCTTTCTTCACAATTAATCATAAGTTCTCTCCTGCATCTAAACTTCTCACAACCTTTCAAAAAAAAAAAAATCCAAACTCTATGATAGCCTGTACGATTCTATATGATCTTGTGATCTGATCTTGTCTGCATCTCTGAATTACCATCTCCTGCTTCTGTGCTTTAGTCACACAAGTCTTCTATCTGTTCCTTTAGGATTCCAAGTTCATTTACTGCCTTGGTACTTATTGTTCAAATCTGCCTGGAAAACTTTCCTCCAAAATCATTTTATGCTCTTTCTCTGCACCCCCCCTTAATTTTAAGCCCTCAAAGAGGACTTTCCTGGCCATCCAATAAAAAACAAAACAAAAAGCCCACTTCATCCTGGTCACTCTTGCACAGGGGTTCAGCTGGAGGTGATTTTGCACCCCCAGGAGATTGGCAATGCCTGCAGGTATTTCTGGTTGTCATACCTGAGAAGATGCTATTGGTACTTAGAAGCCAGGGATGCTGCTAAATACCCCACAACAAATAATTATCTGGCACAATATACCAGTAATGCTAAAGATGCAAAACTCCATCTAGCATGTAGCCTTGTTTTATTTTCTTTAAGGAATCTGACATTCTTTGAAACTGTCTCAGAAAACTGTCTTTTCTGGTTTTACCTATCTCCTGATTTAGGATGCAAGATCCAGGAGAGCAGAAAACTTGTCTGTCTTGGTCATTGTTGCATCTCCAGTGTCTGCTATGATGCTATGATGCCTGACACTTGATAGAAGCTTTAAAAGTTTTAGTTGAATTATTAAAACAATCTGAATAAATTTTGACAGAAATTTACCATGTGTATTCCTTAACCACACTGGGCCATGTGTGTTGTGCGTGTCTGTGTGTTGGTTGTTTGTGCTTGTTCTTGGATTAGTTTGTGGAAGGGATATAACTCCACAGTGACAAGCATGATGAATAAACATAGGTTGGCTGAAATGAACTCATTAAAAGAAAATGCCCATAGTAAGTGTATTTTCCTTTTCCTGTGTATCTAAGTTTCCATGTAGCAATCCTTTGTATCATGGGCTTCTGGTTTTCTCTTTCTGCTCTGCTGAGCTTGCTACAGTGTTCTTAGTACATTTAATGCTGATTTTATTTATAACGTGTTTTTAGCTACCTAAAAAATGAATAAAACTCAACATACATTCTCATAATTTCTGGGAATACATTAAAATTCCCAACACCAGACTTTTGTACCCCAAGTTAGCCAACTCCTTTTTTTCAGGCTTTGGAATGTCACCCCCACCCCCATCCTACTTCTGTGTGTATGCAGCGTTCAGAATCCTGAGAACATGTTAATGATTTGCGATTAAGTCTAAAGTGTCATTGTATTAAAATTTGAAAGTGCAGTTTTCTGCTCTTTTAAAAACCAGACAGGTAAGAGCAAGCTCAATGAAATGCCACTGATGTCTCTGTGGTATCGTTCTCCTAAGAACAGAATAGGCCACGGTGCAGTGACAACAATGTGTGTAATATGCATTGGCACTGTCCTGTTTGGGATAGTTTCAACAATTATTTTAAGCTATAAGAGAATGCAGAATTGGGCCTTACTTGTTGTCATGGAATTGGGCACTATGCACCCCTTTGTCTGAAAGAGAGCCAGCCAACTGTATCCATGTGAGGCTTGTTAAGCTACTGTGCCTTCATCATTCCACACTTCTCCTGCAGTATCTGTAAGCAGAAGACTAGATGCGTTCCTGCTTCATGAAAACAGGGAGCTGTGCTGTGGATTTTCCCCCCTTCCTCTGGAAAGGAGGGTAAGGAATTCCAGATCATGTAAGATACTGGGTCTATGAAATCAAGCTTGCTGTGTTAACTTTTCTATATTCCTACTAAGTCTTTTTCTGCTTGTAAAAAACGTACATTATCCATCTTCTCTGATGGTGAACTTGCCTATTTTTCATCTTGCAGTTGTCATTTTCTACTTTATGTATTTTGAAGTTACATTGTTAGGTTTTACGAGTTTAGTTTATCATATACCTTCTTAGCGAATCAAATTGTTAATGTGCTTAGTATTGAATGATTACTATTTGTATGAAATTATTATTTTTGTCCTAAAGTCTATTGTGTATATTATGATTACTTCTATACCCACTGTCTTTCAGTTAATGTCTACCTCATATAACCTTTATCTTTTAACCCCTCTGAGTCTTTAAGTTTAGATTTGTCACCTATAAATGGCAGATAACTGCCGCGGTTTTTAAAAACAGGCAATTTTGAATAACTAGGCCAGAGAATTTCCTAGAACATTAAGCCTATTTATATTAATATGATTTCTAATATATTTGTACTTATTGATATCATGTTATTTATGTACTGTAAGTCTTGCTTTTCTTTCTTTTTTCCCCCCTTCTTTCTTATTTTAGATTGATGAAATTTTGTTTCTTTTACTCCATTTTATCCCTTAATTTTTTTTGGAACTTCTATGTCATATATCGATTATTGTAACTTGCCTGCCTATCTTAATGACATCTGAAGTTAATCAGTATCTTTATCACACTACTGAATAATAAGAACTTAGATCAGTTTACTCAGTTCATCTTCCTCTAGACTTACATACTACCATTTTCTATGTTTTAGTTTTAATTCCTCTTAAATTAGACATTATTATTACATTCTTCACTGTTAGTGATTTTTTATTTACCCACATATGTACCAGTATCTTTTCTCATATTTCTTTTTGCAACTCAGTCCTTCCAATGTGATATAATTTTCCTTCTGCTTGATACACTCTGTTCGAGTTTCTTTTAGAGTCAGAATCTTCAATAAATTACTAAGCTTTAGTGATACAACTCTTACTCTCAGACTAGTGTATGTGAACAAAGTCTTGATATTATTTGTGATTATACCTTGAAGTAAACTTGACTGTTTTTCTATTTGAAGTTTCTGGATTCTGTAAATTAAAGGGAAAGGAAACAACACAAGTGGAGACATTTAAGAAACAGAAGCAGGGATCCCTGGGTGGCACAGCGGTTTGGCGCCTGCCTTTGGCCCAGGGTGCGATCCCGGAGATCCGGGATCGAATCCCACATCGGGTTCCCGGTGCATGGAGCCTGCTTCTCCCTCTGCCTGTGTCTCTGCCTCTCTCTCTCTCTGTGACTATCATAAATAAAAATTAAAAAAAAAAGAAGCACAATTATCACCACTAGGTTGATATGGTGTCATTTTTGCTGATTAAAATTGGTCAATATCAAGAAGTTTTATGGTTTATTCTAAAATTATAGTTATTCATATATGGACATACAAATGCAGAGAAAATGAAACCCCAAGAATGGAAATAATCTTACTTATGTTGCTATATTTTAATTGATCCAAACTGCCTTTTTATTGGCGAAACTTTATAAGAAAATATAAATTTGAACCTAAAATTAACTTAAGCTAATAAAATATCACCTTTAGTTTATTTTGCATATTGAGGTTCTACAAAATATTTCCTTTGAATATTGAATTTGAATATTGGTTTAACTAAACCAAACCGAAGAATGAAAGATTTTATCATAACACATGTGTTTCTTTATCTATTTATTATTCTTTGCTGTAGAACTTTATACTGTTGTTGTTTTGTAAATAAAGAGTAGATATTCTCTGCTTTATCTTAACTAACGAACACAAAGTTTTTGAAAAACCTTCTACAAAAATGTGAGTTAATGCAGACTTTTCTCTCATGGATCTATGCCTGACGTTTCTCTCACCAAAAGTGAGGACTATGTACAATTTACATTTTTAACTGCATCTGAAATTCTGTAACTCCTTTTACATGATACAGTCATGTACTCTTACTTACAAGAGGATTTGATGTTTGCAATAAACCATTCTAGAATAGAAGAATTGTTATCAATCTGGCTACCAATAATAATTAATTGTTAAATTAATTGTTAAGCTGTTACTTCTTAAAATTTCCTGTTTCCTAGTAAAATACAATCTCTTTCTAGTTTACCTCTTTTATTGACACAAAGTGTTGGCATAATGATGTATTATGATAATATAATCAAAATGGCTTTTTTTCTTGCCTATAATATACTTCCATTTCATATAGCTCCTGGAAATATAAATCAATCCCCATTATGTTTTTATGCTACTTCCTTGATCTTTTCATGTATTTTTTAGAACTAAAGATTTAATTTTGATGAATAAATAAAGTAAGGGCAACTGTTAAGCAAATTCAATCATTATGTAACTGGTCCATAATTCTATTTTTAATAATTTTATAGTTTAATGATTCAACTAAAGCTCATTTTGTTAGAATTATTATTCTATGGAAGGATTATTTAATATAGATTTTAGTTTAAAAAGAATAATAATGCCGTTATCATTATCATTATCACCAATGTTATTTCAACAACAATCATAGTCATTATTCTTTATATCATATTCTTCTCTACCAATTCACTTTAATTATTTCATTTAATCCTCAAAATGTGATGCAGAGAAGTAAATAGAACATGTAATATTCACCATCTTAGAGATGAGAACAATGCATTATATGCATTTTAAGTGACTTAATCAAGTTAATACTGGGTTCTTGGCTTTCTGTCTCTGCCTAGTGTCCCTCCCCCATGCAATCCCAATACTTTTGAAACCCAAACCAATCACCTGGAACAAGCAGTGAATTCTATGTAACTTACAGATAACTTATTGACACAAATCTTGAATCTCAAAATAGAAATAAATACATGATTTTCATGGATTCATCTCTTGTCACATCTTGCAATTAGCTACACTTTGGATAGACTTAAACCTAAATAATCTGACTTGATAGTCACTACTTACACATCACTGTTGAGCACTTGAAATGTAGAGAGTCTCAATGGTTGTTAAGTATCAAAAACACTAGATTTCAAAGAACTGTTGCGACAAAAAGAAAGTAAAATATCTCAGTAATTTTTAGTATTGATTATATGTCAAAATGAAAATATTTTGTATTTACTATGATTAACATATTAAAAGTAATCTCACTTATTTAAAAAAATTCTTACAATGTGTTTATTAGAAAATATACAATAATATATATGGTTCTTATGCATATTTCACATTATATTTTTATTAGACAATTCTATTGTAGAGTTTTCATTTTTCTTGGGTATATTCCCTTGATTTTATTCTTTATTTAGTATGTTTTCCCTTTTAAAATGATTGAGACTTTTATGTGTATTTAAGCCTCATATTAACATAGTCATCCATTTATTTCCTATATTTGGCACTCTATACTCTAATCTCGACCCTGTTATGCTATTTAAAAATGTATTAAATCTTCCTAAATATTTGAAAGGACTTTCAAATTAGAATTTCAGTTGTGTTTTAAAAGTCTAATGTGTTCTAAAAAAAAGTATGAAGGGAGAGGGAGAGGGTTAGATTACAAATCAATTTTATCCCATAAACATAGGATAAAACTGATTAATAAACTAAAATTAATGATAAAGTAAACTTAATGATAAAGTAAAATTTTACTGAGTAATTACAATGGCAAGTTCTGCCTGAATTTATTCTCTACTGTAAATGTAATATATATATTTTCCCTATGTGTATATATATTATGTATAATACATAGAAAGTTGTTATATTAATTATAATTATGATATATATAACATGTACAATTTATATTAAATATATATAGTATATATTAGAATCTTATATTAGGGAGAATATATGCATATATATAAAACAAAGATATATATGTGTATATATATATATATAAAACTTTGTCAATGTGTGTGCTTGTGTATATATATGCACATATACATGGTTTTCAAGGAACAAATGAATTAGTGAACATACAACACTTAAAACGGTGCATGCCATAAATAATAAATATTAGCTTTTATTTTCTTACAAATTTTATTTAAGAAAACCCACAGATCAATACATTCCCAAATTATCCATGGCATTAAAGAAATTCCTAGGGAGTATGGTAGAAATTATTAATAAAAGAGAGTTGGAGAAACATATTGAAATACCTTATTGTCCTTCCACACCATTTAACCTAAATATCCTTTTAGAACTGTACTCTTTTTTATCCTTTTGGAACTGTACTCTTTATATTTCTATTCTTCTTAGAATTTCACTACTGAAGGGGTGCCTGGGTGGCTGAGTTAAGTGTCCACCTTTGACACAGGTCATGACCTCAGGTTCCTGGGATTGAGCTCGACATTGGGGCTCTCTGCTCAGGAGGGAGTCTGCTTCTCTCTCTATCTCTCTCTCTCTCTGCCCCTCTCCCTGCTCATGATCTCTCTAGAGCACACACATTCTCTGTCTCAAATAAATAAACAAAATCTTAAAAAGAAGAATTTCACCACTAAAGAGGAAAGGATTATTATTTAGTCAAACTCCTTTACCCGACAAATGAAGAAGATGCCACCAAAAGAAGTTAAGACATTCGTTTTGCACTCAAATAGTCATTTAAGAGATGCAAGAGGCATTTGCCAGAGGCCAGGGCTATGTAAAAGTTTTGAAGACAGTGTCTTATTTAATCCTCGTAAATGGCAAGCAAAATAAATATTGTTACTTGTTCCATTGCATGAGTTTGAAAATGAGAGCTGGGAAGAAATTGAGTCAGTTGTCTAAGGTCACACATCAGAAAGATTGACGGTGAACAAACCCCAGTTTGATTCCAAAACTTAGGAACTTGACCTTGTGTTGTGTTGCTTTCCTTGTTAGTTTTTTCATTTGTTCGTTTTTAAAGCAAAGTGGCAAAATGGGGGATTACTAACTAAATATCCCTGGTCAGTCTTGGGTGAAGGTGAATTTAGGGCATGTGTCCCCTCTGGACTCTCACTGGCAACAAATGACAACAGGGAAAGCAGGAAGCCCAAATTTCACAGTTATGGAACCCCAAGCAGACACCTCCATAGAACCCCTTGATCCATTCACTTCAGTGGGAATGAACACAGTAGACAAGGAGATAACAGTTATGATGGACAAAATATATAGACACACTTACTTGAGGGACATGTAAGTTGATTTAAGGAGAAAACAGAGACAGAATGTGAAATGGGTTGTGAAAAATGACTTTTTGTGTCTTCCCTGTCTAGAGACAAAAGAGCTTAACTTTAATTTTTCAGCAGAATGAGGAAGTTATAAAACAAATCTCTGGATCTTTAGTGTGACAGATTCAGCGTTAATGGATTAAAAATAATTTTAAAATTGGGTAAGATCGGGATCCCTAGGTGGCGCAGCGGTTTGGCGCCTGCCTTCGGCCTAGGGCGCGATCCTGGAGACCCGGGATCGAATCCCACATCGGGCTCCCAGTGCATGGAGCCTGCTTCTCCCTCTGCCTGTGTCTCTGCCTCTCTCTCTCTCTGTGACTATCATAAATAAATAAAAATTAAAAAATAAAAAAAAAAAATAAAATAAAATAAAATTGGGTAAGATCAATCAAATGAATTAACTACCTATTAAGTGAAAACATCAACTTTTCTCTTTATTATTACACTGTTGTAAAATTTTTCTTGAGTAATTTATCTGAAGTAGTATGAGGTCTACTGGGCTTAATGATTTCAACAAATTTGATTTTGGAGAGGACATGAATTATTCGGGTCCTTCCAGCTACCACAAATTCTCCACAAATAAATCATTCAATCCTAAACTGAGGGAGTGGAAGGAAGAATGGAAGATGAAATTTATTCAACCAAAAGTATTCTTCTGCTTTACTAGAAACAATGAGTACAAAATAAGATAGCTCTAAAAAATAGTCACATGAGAAGTGGCAACTCCTGGTTAAAGTAAGTCTATTAGTTTCCTATTGCTCTTAGACCAAATTACCACAAACTTAGTGATTCTAAAAGGTAAAGATTATTTTATCTTACATACGGTTCTGTATACCAGAATTCTTACTGGACTAAAAGTCAAGGTGTCTGCTGGACTGGGGTGTTTCTGAGTGCTTTAGAGCAGAATCCACTTCCTTGCCTACTCAGCTTCTAGAGATGATCTGCATTTCTTGGCTTGTGGATCTGTTCCTTTATCTTGAAGGCCAGTGGTGAAGCATCTTCAAATCTGTCACTATCTGTCTGTCTGTCTGTCTGTCTCTCTCCTGCCTCCCTTTGCCATTCATTAGGACCCTAATGCTCCAGTCTTCACCACAGAGACACAATTGCCTTGTGCTGTCCATTTCTCCCCTGTGACCAACCATTTGCCATCCCTCTCTTCCTATATCCCTTACCATCAAATATTGGTAGCCACAAATACTGCTTTAAATTAGTGTTATTCTCTTCAGAGAACTTACCACTTTATTGTACTCCATTATCACCAAAGAAACTTTACCTACCAGGAAACATTTTTCTGAGATACAATTTATTTGGTCATCTGTCCTCTTGGATCTTTTGGCTAACCTACATTCTTGCAACAATTCCTTTGGATTCTTTCTTTTTATGATGGTTATGTGTCACCATTGGTGGTGTTCATTCCACCCATACCATATATTTTTTATTATTCATAGAGCTACCTGGTTGAATCCTACTTCCTCTTTTCCATTTTGCCAGTTGCTCACAATGTCTGTGTGTATACCAACACATACATTAAATATCTGGATGTATACATATGCTAACAATATCTGGGTATGTGGACAGACATCACAGTTTCTGAATGTGTATACAAATACACATATATAATTATATGTAGTGTATGGAGATAAGTATTTGACAAGGATACACACACTTAAGGGAAGAATTGTACTGTCTGTTTAGACAGTCTGGAAGATGAATTTTATGGAACCAGTTGTGGTGAAATTACATGGATAACATAACTGTTTCAAAAGACATTAGTGGACAGAGACCAGTCTCTAAATACTAAACCTTGGTCTCTGAGAACCAGACAAGCCTCACTAACAGAACTAAATCTTATCACAAGATCTGAGGAATATTTAATCACCAGTGAGTTAGTTCATAGAAGCAATGTAGCTTTATATTAAAATGAATCACTACTGGTGAATTAATGGTACTTATACCATGTACTTAATCACTTAATATAAATCACATTGTGAAATAAATAAACCTATAAGCATTATAGTCAGATTCAATAAATGGTAATTTTCTTATGTTGAAATTTGGTAAATAATTTGATAAATCTCCTACCAGAATCCCATGGAATTCCAAATAAATCAGTAGATTTTTCAGTTTAGCTGTTTAGTACTCGTAATGAATTCTTAATGTCTAACAGCATCTACTGTTTACATTTGCCTGGGGTCTCTAAAACTTTATGAGATGAAATGATTTTTCTGGTCCGTGGTGTATAGTTGTCATAGAATTAAAGTGTTTCATGAATTTCATATTGAGTAAATGACTTCCATTCTCCAGTCTCTTGTGGGAAAGGAGAAATAGGTGGAGCTGCATTTAATAGTATGCTGTCTTGTCTAGATTGAATTTGTTATGAATTACATGGGTCGCAATTGTACTCTCATGTGTCCTTAAAACAAGCCACAAATTCTATGGGACACATATTTTGTTCTTTGCTGAACACTGAGTATATAAATGATGATTTAAGGGCCCAAACTGAAGTCGGTATAAGGCTACAAACATTATGTTAATTTTGCTTTGAAACATAAAAGAAAGCTTGTTTTGAATATCCTTAAAAGTTTAATAAGAGTGCCTTTCAAGGCATTATAGAAAAGCAGCTCACAGGAAAACAAATATGGATCCATTAGCTTTTGCTAAAATGTACCCAGATATCCAATTATGAAATTCTTGTAAAGTCAATGATTTTCTCCTTTTAGGATCACTTAAAACAAGTGATAAGAATTATATTGTTATTTAAATAGGGAACATTCATGTATCTCAAATGGATTTCTGTCTAAACTTGGGAGATTGCAAAACTTAAGTATGATTCTATTTGAACACTTTGGAGAATTCATCAGGAGAAATCAAACAGCAGAGGAGTGAGTTGGCTGGCTGGCCTCTAGAGAACAATCAGTCACTAACCTTTTCTATGAATTCAGATAACTAAGTTCCTTCAGCAAATCTCTACCAAGGTCTTATCTGGACTATACTTTGTTCTGGGTACTGGGGATACAGTGCTGGACATGGTAGGCAATGTCTCTGCCTGCTGGCATTTGTCTTCTTTGGGGTGACAAACAAAAAACTCACTTACAAATTGATATGTAATATGTTGTCATGGAGTTATCTATAAGTGCTATGAGGAAAAGCCAGCCAAGGTCACGGCCCCAAATGATAGAAATAGAAATGTCACCTAATTGCCCCAGGTTTAACTTTTCTCACAAGGAATGTTACAAGTTCTATTTGCACAGGAATTTAAAACAGCTTATAAATATACACAAGGCACAGAATAATTACATAAATATTTGAGGAAGTGGGGCATAAGGTTAAGAAAACTATTACGTCCTGGGGTTAAATTAGATTGGGGAAATGTAGATCTTATAGTCGGTACAATGGCTGCACAGGAGCCACGAACTTGGCGCTAAATCTTTTGTTTAAAGCAACGAGAAATATTCAAACATTTTATTAGATTGCTTATCACCAAAACATGAATACTATCCAGGGATTTGTGAAAACATTTTTCTGACTTAGAAAGATTTCTGGAACGGAATGGATGCTGTACCATAGAGAGGATGACTCTTTGATATGGTTCAGAGAAGGCCAGTAGTGATGACTTGAGACCAGTTTAACAAAAGTAATTAAAGATCAAATTATCTCAGCCTGAGTGTTTTTTTTTTTTTTTTGGACTTGGGGTATGTGTGTATGTGTGTGTGTGTGTGAATGATGTGGGGAAATGTCTTAGACCTCTTTGAGAATTTAATGACAGCTGTAGACTCCGTTGCCTGAGTATGCCCACCCATAATTTGGCACACAGTATCAGTGTGTCAAGGAGTTTCTGAAGACCAAGCAAAAATCCCAAGATACCCATTTTCCCTTTAATATAATATTAGAAAAAAAGGAGAAAAATAGTGTTTTAGGCTCTGGTTTAAGAAAAAATGTCATGTGCAAATATTTTTTGGCCAGTTATTAATAGAATCATGTGTTTTGAAAATTAAGATCTTCTAAGAAAAGTTAAGGAAGCAAGACACTGGCATCTCTGCCAGTCTGTTAACAGGTTGGACAAGTCAACTCTCCCATTGCACCTAAGTCCATTGCCATTTATGTCTACACTGTGTAGGTGTCTATTTTTTCTTTCTATTTTATTCACTTTTATATTTTTAAGCAACATGGAAAGGATTTCTGTGACAGTGTGATATCTGCTTGTCAGTAAGATTTCATGTCCCAGGAAATTGAATTAACTAGCTAACTAATAGAATAGAATGGAATATACTTTAACAAAATCCCTCTAGTTTAGCCAAAATTGAAACTCAAATCACAGAAAGATCTGTCATAACAGTGAAGAAAAGAGGACCAATCCAGATGGATAAATCTCTTAATTGCAAAGCATTGGTTTTTAACACTTTAGTTGGGCATCATTAAGAGGATTTCAAATAATTTTAAATGAATCTGAAAAAAAATGCTCATTGTGACATGATGGAAATTTACCCATTATTTTTCAGCAGATCATTTTCTATTGCTTTTGTTTTTCCATTTTCTTCCCCTTGGTATTCAAAACCTGTATTGGAAGCCAAAAAAGCAGAGCGTGGAGGAGTCATTAGTTACCATGGAAGAGAAGTAAGGTCTCTGCATGGGGCACACAAATCTTTGGTACTCAAGTGGTGGTACGAGTTAACAAATTGTAAATGCCTACTTCTGTTTTAGAGCCCACCATGGTAATACTCAGTAGGAGAGAAAAATACTTTTTTTTAAAAGAACATAATTTCCTTTAGTGTAAATTCCTCTTCAGGTACATTACATAAGCCTTTGTTTTATGTAAGTGGATCTTTTGATATACAGTGGGAGTGTTTCTCGAAAGTTCAGTACCCGTGAGACATTTCTAATTCGAGCTCTGTTTTCACAGAGAATTTGACTACATGTTCAAAAAACTTTTAATTTGTGACTTGCTAGTGTGCTGATCATTGCTTAAGATAACCCATAAAGTATATCAAATAAATATATCATTAAAAGCTCCTAGCTTGGGAATATTGTCTGAGGTTGCCCACATGTGAAGCAGCTTGCAGCAACAGTGCCTGAGATTCAAGGTGCCTACCCTTATGACTGTTCATTTAAGCATGCAGTCAAGCCACAGTTAATGCTCTGTTCCCTGATATATTGACATGTTGTGACTTCGTCTTCCCAATCTTTCATTTTCATAGTATAACATGTGGTAAAAATAGTGTGTGTGGCAGAGTTGTGATAAGGATTAAATCAGTTGATGTGTGTAAAACACATGGAACAGCTCTGTATATAGACTGCTCTCAACAGAGCTAGCAATAATGAGGCCCATACACTTTCTCTCTTGATTGGCAAATTCATATTTCTCTCTGTACCTCAGTTCAGTTCTAGTTGCTCTGAAGGATAGCATCCTATCTTTCTGATGAGTCCCAATTTTGCACATATGCTTCCATGAGGTTTTTGTTTTTGTTCTTTGGTAGTCTACATGTAATTGCAAATGTGATGGGTGGTTCCTATGATGCTATGGCATCCTACCTAAAATGCCTCCAGGATCTCTCTACTCTTCTGCCTCAAGGCTTTTTCCAGAACTATGACCAGTTTTTAGTACTCAGGGAAGGTAACACCCATGGCAAATCGCAACGACCTCAGGATGAGAGTCTATATATAAATGTTCCAATCTCTTTGTTTTTGAAGACACCCATTCTGAGACACATTCCACATGGTTCTCAGGTGGTCCCGGGTAGGAATGAGCCTAGTTTCTTATAGTCATATCCACTTCAATAATTCTGCTTAATTGGCTTTCTCTGCTCCCATTCTTCCTGCTTCCTGGGATCATCTCTCAAATAAATTAACCAAGACTTTGTCTCAGGCTCTCCTATAGCAGAATCCAACTTGACATGCAAAATGCAGCTTATATTTTCACTCAGGCTATCTCAATTGTAGTCTCCAAAATTGGTGAAAATTCATCCTGTTATTTTTTTGTGTGCTGCAGTGACAAGGAGACAAACTGAGAAATCTAATTTTATTTATATAGAAAATCCATAAACCTAAGTACCTTTTCTTGAATATTTTTATGAATCTCCACATACTAAGTAAATAAATACTTAAGTACCCAAAAGAGGCTTACTTTTTAATCTTATTAATCACTCAATCAAAGAAAAAGCTACTTATAATTACATCCTCACTTGTCTATTTTCTAGATTTGGGTATTGAGGCAGTTGTGATTTATGACCAATGAGTAATTTCATGTAGAAGCTGTGAATGAATGGAATCTATGGGAGAAATATAAATTGAAGGAAAGGAAAAGAAGATAAATATTTGTCCTATGGCCTGGTTGATTGCTCGGCAAGTCCAACCATGACTTCTGCAGTTCACCATGTGGCCAGTTGAACTGGCCAGTAATAGAGCATGCCTTGATTTAGGGCTACATAGTTCAAATCTCAGTTAGCTACGCCTCCTCTGCAAAATCAGTTTGTGTTGCTCTGTAGATATTTCTACATATCCTGTGTCTGTCTTTCCATCTCTCCTTGGCATTATGAATGCTTTATTTAATTTTTTCCTTGGCGGGGGCATGCATGAGATTAGTAGTTATTTTTCAATGAGAAAATTAATTAAGATAAGACTCTTGCAACCTGATCCTCCCTTTATGGAAACTTTGTTGGAACAATAATCCCCAAAGGGATGAATCTTAACCAATATGGCTTTCTTTGTACAAACTGATAGCTTTCGACTGGATTTAGCTGGAAGATATGGTGGTTTGGCCTACACAGTGATGATGATGATTTTAATTTTAATTACTTGTCATTTAAAGATCAAAGCAGGGCTTCTTATGCCTATTTTACTTGATTTTTTTATTTTAATTTCAGTGTGGTTAACATACAGTGTTGTATAGTTTCAAGTGTACAACACAGAGATTCAACATTTCCATGTCCAACATTTCCACTCAGTGCTCATCCAGATAACTGTACTCTTACTCCCCTTCACTTATTTCACCCATCTCCCCCATGAACCTCTTGTCTGTTAAACATCAGTTTAAAAATCAAGGTGCTTTAAACACAATAAATATTCTGAGCTTCTGAAACACTGGAAACTAACAAACCCATGTCTCTATTTCTAGGATGCAACATAGGCTGGAGCTTAGTATCAGATATCCTTTAGTTTGAAGTCTCCATGGTCCCTGCACACCCAGACACTTCTTGTTCCTTGACTTCTGTTTCCCTTGTTCATCTACTTCATTCATTGATGAAACCTACCCCCTGAAAGATTTGAATTTGGGTCAAAGTTGTAACATCAGGGAGAACACAAATTAAAAAACACCTTTTTCAAAGCCAAAATAAGTCTAGGATACAATGGTGCTCTTTAAATCAGCTAATTCTAGAGTTTACTGGGACCATCATGATTTGGTCCAAATTCCCTTAACTTACTAATATGAGAATTGAGAAACAGAGAGGTTAATTTCTACCTTAGGGTTATATAGCTCATGATACAGTATGTCCGCACTCAAGTGGTCTAGATAAGACTCGGAAGATGCTTCCTTTTTTCTCTTGCAATAGAAAGACCATAGACTATGTCTTTCTCCAGGATTTTGGTTATTTTAAAAAACCAAAATTTTTAAAATCAAGGTATTTTTTAAAAACCCAGTTACAAAACTGAGAATGTCTTTCAAATAGCCAAGAAATGAAACCATTATGTTTTGAAGCAGTCTGGGTAGATGTTATGAGTGTCTTGTCAAGATGATAGATCAATAGGAAGGTGAGAGCACACATTGAGTGAAAAAAGAATGTGTTAATAGAAATCAAATGCTTTAAAAAGGCTGGCTGTATTATTCTCTTCTAAATATTACTTTTTTTGGTCATTATTAACCCTAGTATTTTTTTTTTATCCTTCACATTTGAAATTTCTTCCACTAGAAGATGTAGGCTTTATATAAAAAGATAATATATATTCTAATCTATTTTAGGACCTACTTAAAGGTCACTCTGGGAATGATCTGAGAGCTTTAACAGGACATATGTACTACAGTCCTCATTAGCTACTCAAGCAAAAACTCTTAAAATTCAAAGAATTCTGAGTTGGTATTAGGATGGAGGAAAGGGACCCTTTTCTCTTTCAAAAGCAATCCAAGAATTCAAAACTCCAGTGGTTGGCCTGTAGAGCCCATTAAAAATTTCAAGATGTGACATGGCCTTGATTGCTGAATTGGCTGTGCATGGAGGTGAGAGGAGAGGAAGCTAGTGCTGCTCAGAGGTAATATAATCCATATTAAATAAAAGCTGTTCTCTAAGAATGCCAAGCTTTCAAGGAACCAGATAACCTAGGTCACTTTTTTATGTGTTTGTTTTTTTGTGAACTAACCCATATGCTTCTCTTACCTTAAAAAAAAAAAAAAATCCCCTGGGTCATATGTAACATATACTAGCTTATACCTACTTTCAAATACAAATACTTTCAAATACTTTCAAATAGGTGTTTCACATTCTTCCAGTACTCTCACTCTTTATAATCTATTCTCAACTCATGAGCACAGTGTCCTGCTAAAACAGAGGTCATATTGTGTCACCCTATGGCTCTAACCTTGTATTAGCTTGTATCTTACTCAGAACAAAGATCTAAGTCACTGTGATGCTCTACAAACCTGATTCACAAAGGGTGGGCCTTGGACCAACATTATCAGCTTCAGAAACTTGTTAGACATGCATATTATTAAGCCTGACTCCAGATCTACTGAATCAGAAAGTCTGGGGGGATGGAGATGGGCCCAGCAATCTGTGTTTTAACAAGTCCTTCAGGTAATTATGATAACCAACTAAGTTTGAGCACTATTGTGCTACAAGATTCCATGGTACGTAGATCTCATTACCCCTGGACTACATTGATTATACTCCCTCTCCTCACCCTACCTCAGCAACTCTGGCTTTCTTGTAGCCACGTGAATATAGTAAATCCACTCCTACTTCAGTGCCTTTGTACTTGTTGTTCCCTCTGGCCTGGATAGACAGAGGTGGCTCTATCATCAACCTCAGTTCTTTTCTTAGATGTCATCCTCATAGTTGAGGCACCCTTTTAGCACCCCACTATGTTAGTTTCCTGCCATTACAAAATGTCACAAACTGGGTGTCTTAGGACAGATATTTATTCTCCCGTGGCTCTGGAGGCTAGAGGTTCCAAGTCAAGGTGTCAGCAGGTAATGTCACCTCGGAGACTTTGGGTAGAATCCTTTCTCGCCCCTTGCTAGCTTCTGGTGGTGGTCATAAATTTTTGCTGCTCTATTGGCTTGTGACTGCATCACTCCAACCTCTACCTCTGTCATCACATGACACTCTCCCTGTGTGTCTTCACATTATCTTCGTAGAAGGACACCAGTCCTATTGGATTATGAGCCCCACCCTACTCCTGCATAACGTCACCTTAACTCATGACATTTGCAAAGACTATTTCTTTTTAAGATTTTATTTATTTATTCATGAGAGACACAGAGAGATGAAGAAGGAGAAGCAGGCTCCCTGTGGGGAGCTTGATACACAACTGTATTCCAGGACTCTGGGATCACGACCTGAGTTAAAGGCAGATAGATGCTCAGCCACTAAGCCATCCAGATGTCCCTGCAAAGACTATTTCTAAATAAGGTCACATTCTGGGCCTTATTATTAATGTCATTGCCAGAGAATCCCCTTGAGTAATGGAATTAAGTGAAGGAACCGATTAGTGAAGTAAGTTAAAATGTGAGGCTTTCACCTTACACCTAGGTTTGCATTTCTGCTCTACTACTTTTGAGTCATGAAACTTCAGAAAAGGTATCTAACCTGTCTGAGTCTCTGTTTTCTCATCTAGGAGCTAGCATTAATCTTCCAGAGTTGTGAGATTAATATAGATAAAGAATATAAACATTTGACACAGTGGCTGATCCACAACAGGCGCTCAATATTAAAGGAAAACACAAATGCAGATGTGGAATATTTAAGTTTGGTGGATCTCTGCTTTTTCTTTGGCATCTGGGAATAAAAGAGATGGATCCATAAAAACACATTGATCCAGAGATCTGAAAATGGGAAGCAACTACACAAATCAAGAGATGGTCAAAGGTGTCAGGAATGACAGAGAAAATGACAAACTTCACTTTCATTTCGCTTTTAGGGGAGCGTCTCAATTTGATCAGTTATATGAGATTGGGATGACAAATTTAAGACAAGTTTCATGACACACCACAGGGAAGTGAACCATAATATGGTTTCATCCTGGTATTGTTAAAATTAAGCAGAATGGCTTTGGAGCCTTTCTCTTTAGCAGCTTGCTTAACCATGTTGCTTACAAAAGACAGCAGTGAATTGAAACTGAACAGTAAACTGTGCTCTCACCATCTGTCTTGAAAGAAGTATGACATAGGAATAGCTGTCATTCTGACTGTTTATGAAGCAAAACCACTTAAACATTTTTCCAGCCTTGGGTTGAGCCCTCCATGAGGACTGGGAACCAAACAATTAAAATGGCTCCGGAGGTTATTTCCAGGGATTGCATTTCCACAGTGATGTTTAAGCAGTTCAATGATAATTCACGTTACTTTACTAGATTGGGCTAATTGAAACACTGAAGATAAGTTACCTGTCCTTCCATTCTCTCCTGTCCTGTTTTTCCTTCAAGTTTCCTTCAATTGATCATTG
The DNA here is from genome assembly GCF_003254725.2 of Canis lupus dingo. NCBI lineage: Eukaryota > Metazoa > Chordata > Mammalia > Carnivora > Canidae > Canis > Canis lupus. The sequence goes on along the minus strand of NC_064262.1, from coordinate 23,838,187 downwards.
AAATTTGGATAGGCTGTAGAGGTGACCCTATCAGCCAGTAAGTAACTACTCTGGTGTTTGCTTTGCTAACCTGGTGACTTTAAAAAAAAAAAAAAACACATTGGAAGCCACAGTCCAGTTTGAAGCTGAGAATAATAACATTGTTTTTAAAATTCTGGACCTAGACAAGCAAAGTGTCCTTTTTTTATTTAGAGCAATTATGTCTTTGATATTTTAGAGATGGAGACAGGGAATGAATGAAAAGCCCAAGGACCCTCCATCCTCCTTTGCTAAATTCTCTAGCCTTCTGTCAGGATAGTTTGCTGGCCCATTTCTGACTAAACATAGGGATCTTTTCTTACAGGTAAAGCATTTGATATACATTTTTCCTTTCTGGAAACATGAGCAGTGGCCTTTTTAGGTCAGATATATAGGTCTACATTATGGATGGCACACAGTGCCTGCTTTTATAAACTGATTGCTGTTCTGTCCTTGCTTACCCTAGAGCACAGAAGATGTTCAATCCAAACAGGCATATTTCTGCTAAATGACCTTTGCTCAGCCTTACATTTGTTATAAGTTTATAACATGTCTACAGCATTGGATTAAACTAGATTTGGCATCTATTTGGTAATTCTTTGAGCAGATTTTTTTTTTTTTAATTTAAAGCAATACAGAAGAATTCTGCTTTACTGCCAGTACCAGGGGGACTGTTTTATGAGGAGACATAATTTGACTTAGAATATTCCCCCTTCTTCTAACAGTGTGCTGTATTTTAATAGCGTTCCCATATATTATGCAAACGAAATGTTTTACAGACTTGTCACAGATGGCAGTTGGAAGTGACTATTGGACGATCACTCCATACCACCCTCTTCTTAAAAACAACAAGCTTGATTTGCCTCCCCGTGGTCCCTAAGTTGAAGAGCATAAGCCACAGAATTAAGAAAAACTTCTGAAGAGTTAAGCAGGGGTGGAAAACAGAGTGTTCTTTAAAGAATGACTAGGAAAAATTGCCTTCCGGTGTGGTTCCTGAAGAAAAGAATTTCATGCCTCCACTAATAAGAATGATGATTTTTCACAATAGATTATGCATTGTGCTCCCAGGAAGATAGGAGGATGGGAAGCCAAGTGTTTGCAAGCTTTGGGAGCTATTATTTCCTACAAAGTTGAGTGCTTCTCATTAGCAAAATTGTGGGTCACACATTCCCGTTCTAGTCTTCTCTTTTAGGCCTCCCCAGAGCAATTTTAGAGCACCTCCAAAAGGCATGTTTCCCAGCATCCATTTCTGGCTGCAGTTGCTTTTTACAACACCCCATGCAGGTAGTTCATGGCCCTCTGACCTCAATTTCCTGAAAGCAGAGCCTTTCCTCCATTTGAAAATATTACTCCTATTTCTAAACCTGGTCACCATGATCATTTCCATGGAGTTCAGCTTATCATTGAATGAGTCATGCTTTGTTTTAGTGAATGCAGTGTGGCTGAACAAAATCCAGTTAAGCTAGTTCAAGTAGAAATGGGAACTGTTGATAAGACATGGAAATTTCATAGACCTAGGGGACAGGAAATAGTATAATGTCAGGGCCTCATGGGAGATAAAACTGGAGAGTGAGTCTGGATCTAAACAGCTTTGGGAGACTCAGCAGTCACATCGCTGACAGACTTCATTCAAGTTTTTTGTCATTATTATGCTTTGACAGCCTTTCCTGTGTTCTCGATTTTGGGCCCTGCCACCAACCCATATCATGTTTCACAGCTCCAAATCCAAGTTCCTTGGAAGCAAATCTGTTGGCCTGCTCACCTTTTCTCTTTATTTCCCACATTAGTGGCCAGCCTATGGTTGATCCTTCTTTGAATGAGGTGATGTATTTATTTCTGGTCCAGTCAGATGCAGCTGGATTGAGGTACACTGAGAATATGGAAGAAGAGTCACATACTCTTGGAATATCAGAGGCTATGGGCAGTGACAGGTAGTTTGGGAGAAGGGTGTGTGTATATTTTTTAAGGTAAGGTAGTCATATTTATTCCCAGAGACCTTTATGGAATAGACTAATGTGGTATATCAGCAAAAGTAGAGTTTTTTGAAGAGGCTAACGGTGAGCAGGGTGTTTTCACTGAAGGCATACAGAGTAACCACTTTTTATTTTGCTGGGAGTCTATGCCTTACAGCAATTAGAAAATAAGAGACTTAATACACATGTCCAGTGTGTATGTGTGTGTGCACACACATGTGTGCACACATATGCTTATATCACACACATACAGTAGGAACAGAAGAGGAAGTAGTAAAAATTTTTAGTGCCCAGAGAGACCTTACAGATTCTCTGACCCAACCCACACATTTCATAGATGAAGAAATCCAGACTCATAAAGTCTATATCACTAGCTTAAGGGCACACAGCTATTAAATGACAGAAAAGAAACTCAGATCTCTTGAGTCCTCATTCAATGAGCTTTATAATCCAGTTCTATTATATTTTTGTCTCCACAAAGAAAGTCTTTATTAATTTAAACAGGCCTAACTATATATCATACCATGTCATTGCATGGTTTGCTTATTACCTTTCTGGTTCTAGCTCAAAGGTCCCACCACAATAGTCTACTTGACCACTGCCTAAAGTCAGTCCCACTCTGTCACCCAGGGTTTCTAGTGTTATTATTTTCATAGCTTTATTTTACTTGCCCTAGTCTTTTTTTTTTAATGTTTATTTATTTATTTGAGAGAAAGAGAGAGAGAGAGAAAGCACAAGCAGGGGAAGGGGCAGAGGCAGAGGGTGAAGCAGATTCCCCACTGAGCAGAGAGTCCAACTCAGAGCTCAATCCTGGGACCCTGGGATGGTGACCTGAGCCCAAGGCAGGTGCCTAATCAACTAACCCACCCAGGCACACCTGCCCCAGTCTTTAATCATCTCATTGATTTGTTTCCTCATTTTTCTTCTTCACTAAAATAGAGGTTTCCATGAAGAGAAAGATAATTTCTCTTCTTCACCCCAGGTCCTGCAATCCTGCCCAGCATAGTGAACACACATAAATAATGAGCCACACCTGTATATATTAAATAAACAGAAATAATTAAAAAGATAAATATTTGAGTAAAACACATAGACCCTTTTCTGGTCACATGTTCCTAATTATTGAGGTCATGAAAAGTTTAATAACCTTACGATATTAAGTTTTTCTAAAGGTCTGCATATTCTTGTATGCCCCATCACAATTTCAAAGTGAAACAAAACCTGGAATTCATAACAAAGGGAGCCAGCAACATCTGAGTCAGATGTGACTTTACCTGTGTGGGTGTATTCCACATAAACTGTGAGTGTGTTCATGACAGAGTAACTTGGCTTCGAAATGCTGCACCCCAAATACTCTCTTTGTTTGTGAATGTTCCTGTGACTCTCTGACAGCAAGAACTGTTCATTCTTATTTCTGGCTCTTGGCAGCCTACAGATGCTTCCTGTTAGTGCTCCTGGCAGGTTACTGGTGGGGCCTGTTGTTTATTGCCCTATCTATCAAGTCCTATTTATTTTTAAAATAAACTTTAAGTATACTGTAAACGCCCTTCACAAACAGATTTTTCCTCCTCTTTTACACTTGACAAGCCTCTAAAAGGAATAGTAACTCTGTCTCATAAATATTTGAACCTGAGCCTTTTAGGAAAGAATTATACTTCAGGTACTCAAGAACAGGAATGGTCTCTGTCTAAAATCTCCCTTATGACTACTCATTCTCTCTCTCTCTCTCTTTTTCCCTTGGTCCCTTGTTCGTTTTTAATTGTATTATCTCATTCCTGCTTCTCTGTCGCCCTTCTCTCCCCTCAACCATCCCATCCTGAGTCCAATTCTCTAGTCAAAACCACCATCCATATCTTGCTTAAACACTGGTTATTGTAAATGTCCTTATCAAAAAAGTTCAAGTGATTTCTGTTTCCAAGCTCATCAAGGCCTAGATATCTTTCTTGGTCCTCAATCGTGCAACCTACTATTCCTTTCATTGCCAAACTAATATTTTCCACCTCAAAGCTGATGAGTAAAGATATGGACAAAGTACAACATAAAAGAACGTGGAATTTGAAGTCATACTGACTCAGGTTCAATTCAAACACTATTATTTGTTAGCTGTGGCTTGAGGAAGTCTCCCAAGTTCTCTCATTGCAAAGGTGAGGACTCATAACACCTATCTGGGTAAACATTCCCGGCATTCTCTAAATATTTCCAGATCTTCTCCCTCTGAACACATTTCACCAGTTTTTTTTTTTTTCAATTTACGCATAGTTATGGCTTGTGTTGGCTAATAAAATCTGAGTGGAAGTGATGTGTTTCATTTGTGAATATTTTTTAGTCAGTGTGTCATTTGCTATGGTCTCCTTCTTAAGTGAATCAAATATGGAAATGTGTTGAGAAGGAACCTTTATCAGCTGGGGTCTTGGCTGTCAATAATAAGCAGGGTCTTTCCCTGATCCACCATGGATATGGGGCATGAGATGTTGGGCTTGTTTATTACTGCAGCAAAACGTACCCTATCCTGACTGATATATTCACTTTGCAAGGTTGTCTGGAGGATGAGTGAATATACATTAAGTAACAAGGTAATAGTCAGGCAATAAATGGTAGTTGTCTTCATCATTAATATTATCCTCACTGTTGCCATTGGTATTGTGGTTAGATTGTATGTGTTCTTTCTAATTCTGTATTTTTATTTTTCCCATTATCTTACTTTGCTATAAATATATACTTGCATTTCTGGCCATTCAGTAAATTATAAAATCTTTGAAAAGATGAAGATCTTTAATGTGTCCTTGTTTGGGCATTCTCAGGTATGGTATCTGCTTCAACCATATAATATAGTAGCCTAAAAGCAGCTATAGATAATACATTTTAAAAAATGGGTGTATTGGTCTTGAGATAAAACTTAATTTACAAAAACAGGAGACAGACTTTAGTTTGCTGACCCCTGATTTAGTCTATTCCTATTCTCCTCCTTCCTTCTGCTTTTCCATCTTTTGTTCCTCATTTGTCTCTTTCTCATCTGAGTGGGCCTGTACTCCCTGCTGCCACAGGCAGACTTTTTCCTTATTTCAGACAGAAATGGCCACCAGTAGCCACAAGTTTGTGTCATATGGGAAGTAAACCTCTTTCTCCCTAGTGTTCTTCTTGGGTAATATGCCCACATTTAGACCAATTTCTGTTGACAGATTCTGGGAATTCCTGATTGGGCAGGCCTGAGTCATGTGATTACCCCTGTGATCAGAGAATACTTGGGACACTGTGGCTGATGAAGCTTTCAGTACCACCAGGGTTAGGGATGGGAGAAAGAGGGGTGCTGGGCAGACATAACAGGATGCTCCTTACAAGCCTCTTTTCTCCTACATATGCAGAGAAGCAGGAAAGAACCAAGTTCAGAGGGCCATCCCTAACTGTTCCTCATTGTGTAGTACACTTGATACTTTATAGCCAGTCTCCATGTTATTCCTGAAAGACCTTGTGTGTGGTCTGGAAACAAAAGCACTGGTTGGGGTTTCTGAAGGATTGTAAGTGAGAAGCAGAAAAGAGAGCAACCAAGGAAGACTCTTAAGTCTCTGTTGTAAGCACTTGTGTGAATAGAAGTACCCTGTATTTAGATGGTTAAAAATCATTTCTCAAACTGTGGTGGGGAGGAGGGCAGGATATGGGGAAGCCGTGATACGGATAAACCCCAATTGACTTATAAGTATTTTTCTAATCTGAGAAAACTCACGAAACTTTATAAAAGGTAATAAACAAAGCAATAGGATGGTATATGAGTCAGGATTCTCTGGAAGCTCTCCAAATTCCTCTCTGCAACATGGGGAACATCTGCAAATTCCTAATATGAGATGTCATAATAAGGGGAAAAAAACTTATTATTCCTGGCCATATAAATGCTGCTTAAAGGCATCACTGGCTACCACAGATATATGTTGGGCTCTCAAAAACTGAGTCAGTTTGATATACCAATACTTCCTCTATTTTTACTTGGCTCAGAAAATTTAATGAAATTATACAAATCCCTGAAATCTAATATTTTTATGTGATAAGATTGTGTAAGAGGAGGGGGTGGAAGCGAAGTTTGGAAAATGTGGTGACAGATGGCAAGTGGGCTCAGGCACATAGTGTTCCTATATATAGGGGAGGGGACAATCTGGTTAATCAAGGGGAGGGGGGAGCATTTTTAAATTTAGATTCAAGTATTTTATATATTCAGCAACATAATTTACTGAGGCAGCCTAGCTGGATAGAACTTTTAAATATTTTTTTGGTTGGGGGTGGGTTGTGTGATACATATTTTCAACAGTTTTACATATTTTTTATGACGTCTACATTTAAAACTCAGATGATATCTACATGCATTGAGTATGTCTTTTAAGAGAGTGCTGAGAATATCTATTTCTAGAGAGAGTTCCTTCTGAGGAAATTTGATGACATTTTAAAAATTAGGGTCATCATAACTAATTTAGCAACACTAGAAAATTAAAGTGAATGTTCACAATGAAGGTAACTTTCTAGTTCAGTAGAATGAACAACAGATTGGCAATGAGGACACTGGTGATTGAGACCCAATTCTAAGTAACATAAGGCAAGGTAGATTGTGTCATCTTGCAGAAGTCATTTCAGTGCTTTGGGTCTTAATCTTCTTATTTTTAAAATATGAGTTTGGGAGCACCTGGGTGGCTCAGTAAGTTAAGTGTCTGCTTTCAGCTTGGGTCATGATCTCAAGCTCCAGGGATCAAGCCCTGTGTCAGGCTCCCTGACAGCAGGGAGACTGGTTTTCCTTCTCCCTCTGCCCTTCCCCCCTGCCCCCCACTGCTTGTACCCTCTCTGTCTTTCAGATAAATAAATAAAATCTTTAAAATATGAGATTGGATTAAATAATCTTTGGGATATTATTAGTTTTATATCTCCAATATTGTAGGAATGCTCTGTTAATTGGGATCCTTTTGGTTGTAAGTAACGAAAGCCCTTCAAAGTGCCTGAAACTAATCACATGGTAAGTCTAATATTGTATGGACTTTAAGGTGGTTTGATTAAGTAAAGGACATTTCTTACCATGTGTACACTTGGCTCTCTATGGTATCAGCCTCGTGCTAGGCTGGCAACCCTTTAGGATCTCCAAGTGCCTGTTAATGACTTTGAGTCAATGACCTGCTTCATCGTTCAGATCTGAACAAAAAGACAAAATCATTTCCTGAATCTGTCTTAGAGGAATGGAGAAGTGTCTTTACAAATCTCTCCTCACATATCATTGGCACAAATTAACATTTGTGCTCATCTCTGATCATGGCCAGGGAATGGGGCTGCCCTGAGCCATATGGGAGATTCCTCAAACTACCAGTTAGCCCAAGGGATTGTGGCTCAATGACTGAAAATCAGGAATGGGTGATATATATAAGGGAGGCAACCATGAAGTTACTAACCATTTCTTGCTTAGAAAACCTAAGTTTCACATAATCTATACAGTTAAATAAGAACTAGGAATAAAATCCAAATTAATAAAATAGAGGTTTACATGGTAACTATGATCATATCAAGCACTTAGTAAGCATTCAATAAAGATGCATGTATTGGGCTAACCTTAAATTGGTTAAACACAGAGAACATGCCTTGTAGTTGGCAACTAATTAACAGAAATCATATTTCTGGAGTTGCTATAGTGACCAGAGGCCCACTGCAGTAAGTTTTTGTTTTAGTACAGTCATTTTCAAAGTTGGCTGCAAATTGGAACACACAAGAAGCTTTGAAAAATACTGTTGCCTGGGTCCCAGCTCCAGCAATCCTGGTGTGATTGATTTGGAGTGGAGGTCTTGACATTTAGAGATTTTAAAACTCCCCAGTTTATTGTAGTTCACAGTCAAGACTGGAATCTCTGGTTTGGGGCATCCAAGTGGGGCATGCTCAAATACATTCTACCCCTTAGAGTCACATCCAAGTTTCCCTTCAACTCCTTTTTCTTATTCCCTTCTCTTCTACTCTAAACTAGTAACTGCTAGATTCTCCTCTCTAAGCCGGGACTCCCAGAGATATCACATGGTCCCCATTACAGTATGAAAAAACCTGAATGTGAGGGTGGAAACCAAGAGTGGGGAAGGCCTACTGTCAATATGGTGTGTTAGGAGAAAAGGACAAAAGGGTAGATGAGAGAAAACAAGAAGTAGTGCAAAAAGCCTTTCTCTCTGGCACTGGGATGTGGTTGGTGATGCACATTTAGGCATTCTCAGACTCAGATTCCCACACAAACACCCATACACACACAGACACATCATCTGAAATTCTTCCCTGCCTCCTCCCTGCTCAGCCCACTGCCAACCGCTTGCTCAGAATATTGCTGCAAATTCATAGAACACCTAAAACATGAATAAATGAGAAATGGCTATGTTTATTCATTCACTCACATTTTCATTTACTCATCTATTCTATAAATATTGATTGAGCACCTACTATGTGCTAGGTACACTGCCAGATGGTGAGTGAGTAGTGATAAATAAAACAGGAGGCTATAGCATGTACAAAGGCCCTGCATCTGGAAGGTATTTGAAGGATGCAAGATGGCGTAATGATTATCTTGTTCAATTCTTGAGCTCTGTTCTTTGAACCTTGTTCATTGAATGAATACTTGTTGGATGAATGAATATCTGAATGTGTTACTGAAAGAAGATCAGAACGACTGGAGTATGGAGAGTGTAGGAGTGGGTAGGGAAGACTAGAATGATACCTAGGTTGGAAATGTGGGGTATAAATTGGTTATGCTGGGCATATAGTCTATGGTTCCAAAACAAAATCAGACATTATATCCTATGCGTTGGAAAACTATTGTGTATTTTCAAACAGAAAATGATAAGGACAGGAAATTAAAGGAATTAAAAAGAGTCATTTGGACAGAGAATAGGATTGTAAGAATGTTCCAGAAAGAGGGAATGGGATGTACAAAAGCTGGGAGCCAAAAAAGGCATAATATGTTTGATAAACAGAAAGGCAAATGCTTTATTTGAAGATAGAGAGATGAAAGATAGTCTAGTGGCGAGACAAATGAATAGACAACTATGAAAAAAATATATGAATAGACAAATATGCTGGAGCAAATGCACTTGACATTGAATCTTATAGGACTGCAGAGGAAGAGTGTCCAGTCTAGATTTGGGAAGCCAACAGCTTCTTGGCCTTTTGGCTAAGATCAAGTGTAAACTTGGGAAGCCAAGAAATACTCCATGGAGAATGAAATATCAAAACCAAATCTAAAAAAGTGAGTTGATTTAGGAGATGGAAGGGGAAGAAGAAAGGCAGGGAGAATTGGAAGGAGGAACAGAATATTTCACACAGAAAACATTGAATCTCCAAAAGCATAGAGAAACATCTAGAAATATAGATCTAGGGGCATCTGGGTGGCTCAGTTGGTTAAGCATCCAGCTCTTGATTTCAGCTCAGGTCATGATCTCAGGGTCATGAGATTGAGCCCCACACTGGGCTCTTCCCTCAGCACTGGGTGTGGAGTCTACTTGAGATTCTCTTTCCCTCTCCCTTTGCCCTTTCCCCATTTCCGTTCATGTTCTCTCCCTCTCTCTCAAAATAAAATCTTTTAAAAATTTAGAGCTAAATCTTAGTGATACAGATTACTCGAAGTTAATTTTAAGAGTTTATAGACTTAGAATGTCAGGCACTCTAGTACAAATCCTAATAATAATCTTTTGCATTAGGTATCAATGAGGCAATTTAAGGGAAGTTATTTGCATATGATCTAACAATTAGTAAGTGATGTGGCTGAAATCCAGAGTCCAATCATAGCATTTCTATTATATTGTTTTACTGACAAAGTCAAAAAATAAAGAAGTCGAAGGAAGGAGGCTCAAGGAGATACGGATTATTTTTATATGTAGATACAGAAATACACATATACACTTCTATTTTTCTGTATTTTTTTCCTATTTCTGGAAGATATCTTTTCCATAATTAAAATTCAAACCAAAAAAAAAAAAAGATAATCAGCCACCATATTGATACTAAGACAAAGACAGGAAAGGAAATTTAGTTGAAGACAAATTAGATGCAAACTTAGGGTGTCAAGAAAACTTAATGGAATTTAAGCCCACACCAGGCAAAGAGGATTTATGTTTGTCTGTTGTAGTTAACCAATGGTATCAGGTGGGATCCTTTAGAAAAAGAAAAACATTCCTACAGTTAATTCTTTGTCTTGCATAGCAGGAAATTTACTGGCACAAAAGTAAATTCAACCACAGTTTACAAGCAACAAAGAGATGTGGAATATTTAGAGAAAGGAAAGTACTTTACATTGGTTATGTAGATTAAGGTCATCTTTAAAGGGATAATTACTGACATCAGAAAATGTGATATTTTCAAAGAAAAAAGCAAATCATAAAATGTATAATATATTAAAGTACAATTTTTAGAAAGACAACAAAATGAAATGAGGATGTTTGGAAAAGGATTTATGTCCACTTAAATGTGAATACTGGTAACTTTTGTGATAGATTATAGATGACTTTAAATTTTTTCTGTTTAGATCTTGAGTTTTCTGCCTTTTAAAACTATGAACGTAGGGATGTGTGTGTGGCTCAGTGGTTGAGCATCTGCCTTTGGCTCAGGTGATGATCCCTGGGTCCCAGGATTGAGTCCCCCATTGGGCTCCCTGCAGAGAGTCTGCTTCTCCCTTTGCCTATGTCTCTGCCTGTCTTTCTCTCTGTCTCTCATAAATAAATGAATAAAAAAAAAATCTTAAAAAAATGAACGTATTGTGTTCATTTAAAAAACAAAACAAAACAAAAAAACCCCATAGACCCAGGATGGAGTCATTTTGCTAGACCAAATCATCAAACCAGGGCTTAATACCTAATCTAATTGCAGTTTCAACGTTTCCCAGAAATGCAGTCTTAACGGAGTCAGGAATCAATGGTCAGCATTAACAGTCAGCATCAATGAGGTAATCTGTCATAGAGGCCTTCTCCATCCCACCCGGTAGGAAGATGAGTTAATCTACCTAAAAAGACCCCCTGCCCTTTCCCTAAGGGAAAGTGATTGCTGCTTGATATAATCCTTCCTTTTCTTTTGCTGGTAAATTCTTTGCCCCACCCTCCTTTTTATAAAACCTTCCATTTTGGACATCTCCTTGGAGTTCCCCTCCACTTGTTAGATGAGATGCTGCCAGATTCATGAATCATTTAATGAAGCAAATTTACTTGGTTGAATTTTGCTCTTTAAAACTTTATAAGTAGGAAAAAAAATCAAAGTACTTCAGTCCAAAAAAACACATATGAAAACATTATTAGCTTTAGTCAACACTAAATATAATCTAAATAAATATAAAAACACTAAATATAATAATCTTTAATATTCACTCCCTTTTTCTCATTATTATCCTAATTTTTCTTTAAGGACCACACCTGCCTTTCTGCATGCATCTCTTCTGGGGGAAGCTGATCTCTTTCTCTATTTGGGCATATGCTATGTGGTATGGCTCTAAGCCTAACGATGTGGTCTTTTCTCCCTGCCAAGGTAATTGGCTCAGTTGATAACAAGGAACAGCAAGTGACCCAAGTTAAACTAAAGAGATAGAAGTAGTTTGCTTGGGGAAGCTCAGAAAGACTCTTCCTTGCTCATCTGACAGAACTCAAAACACTCCTTTCTGTTGCCCTTATGTTGGTGAAGAAGCTCATAGCCCAGACAGCTGTTGGCAGCTACGTTTGATCCATGGAGAGGAGCCTGCCTTAGAATGGACAGCTTAAAAGGCAGAGAGAGAGAGTTGAAAATGAGCTAGGTCCTTGAAGGCTTAGTGGAGTTCCTGAATCAAACCCATGGAGTTTGGGAGGTAAACCCTACTTGCGAACTCTCAATTGTAAGAAATCATACATCTTCTTTATTATTGTTTTTGTGTTAGTTTCTGTTAACTGAAACCAAGTTTATTCTGTGTCCTTGTTTCTATGTTATCCTTGTCCTGGAAGGTTACTGTCAGGTAATTTAAGATCTTTCTTCCGGCTTACAGGAAATTATTTGATGTCACTGGTTTTATTTTCCTGGACCTAGCTGGCATATTTTCTGACTGTGCTATCCAATACAGTATCTACAAACCATATGTGTCTACTTAAATTGAAATTAATTAAGATTAAATTAAATTAAAATTTCATTGCCTCGGTTGTACTGGCCACATTTCAAATGCTTAATACTTACATGTGGATAGTGGCTACCATCTTGGCTGACATAGACATAGAACATTTCCAGGATTACAGAAAGTGCTACTGGATAGTGCTGACTGAGAGAGAGAGAGAGAGAGAGAGAGAGAGGCAGAGAGACAGAGAGCCATTAAATGAGGAGACTTGTGTTCTGATGTCCCCCAGGCCCCTAAACTCAACATATTCCCTTGGGTAAGCTTCTTCCCTTTCTTAAGTCTCTTTTATTTCCTCTAGAGGAGAGAGGTTGAACTAGCAGGTTTTGGTGGAGGGTCTCTTCTAGGTTTAATGTAATGAAATTCTAAGTGCTTTCTTTTGATTTTTAACATTTGTAGACTTTATTCTTCAGGGATCAGTTGTGAGTTCTATCATCAGATCACATTCAGATATCAAATACTGAGAACCAGGGCTGAAAATTTAAGACAGTTTCATTTCTTCTCTTTTAGAGAAAAAAAAAAAAGTCCGACAGAAATTTAGATGTAGGTATGTATTATTTTAAACAATGTATGGGCCAATTTCCTTGACTTAGTTTCATACTAATTGACTACACAGAACGAGGTAGTCATCCTGAGTATGTCACCACTTTATAAAAACATGCTATTGGTTACCAAAAGAACTAGCTTAAAAGGTACTGGGGAAGGCACACCATCTACTTATTTCTAGAGAAAAACAGCTATTGTACATGCCATCTTGATAGTGAACTCATATTTTACTTTTGATTGATCTATTATCATTCACTTATTTATGCGAACATTTGAGTGTGTGCTGTATGCCAGGTACTGTATATACCCAATTCTGAAGATACAGTAGTAAGTAAGATACTAGTTTTCCTTGTTCTCATGATAACTCTAGTAAGGAGATGAAGCATGTATCAAGCAAGCAATTCCAGAAATAGTTATTTAGAGTGCTGGTTAAGACTGTATAGATGATATCCTGAGGGCTGCAAGAGCATGTACCAGGGGGACTTGATCTCTTTTGAGGCAGAAGACTACCTGGAAAAATTTCCCTGTCCCATTCAATGACCTAAGAGAAGGCTGCAGCGGGAGTCAAGAGTAAAAGTATTGTAAAAGATGAGGCCAGAGGAGTAGACAGGGGCCAGCTGATGCAGAACCCTCTCAACCATGGTCATAAATTTGGGCTTTATTTTAAGCACAATGGAGAACCACAAAGAGGTTTTTAAATACAGGCGTGGCATGATCAACATGCATGTCAAACACACATCCCCTGTTGCTACAGAGGGGGGACAGATGGGTGGGCGGTGCACATTTGAAGGCATAGGAAAGTACTACCATAGTTTAGATGGAAGATGATGGCAGCCTAAACAAGGTGTTTGAATAAAGAGGGAGAGAATGGTCAGATTTCAGGCATAGACAGGAAGTCAAATTAATAGAAAGTGATAGGATGTGAGATTTTTTGGAAAGGGAGAGGGGAAAGACAGTCTTCATTTCTGGCTTGAACCATTGGGATTAGGCAACAGTGATGATGAAAACAACTATGGATGTACGAGTTTTATGAACCCTAGAACTCATATTATTGTTTTTATAATTATCATCAAAGCAGTCATTCTCATGACCTTTATGTGCTTATAATATATGTTCATTTTCTTGTAATAAAGAGACAACTTGGTCTCTAACATAACAGTTTGTTTATTACTTTGATTACAGAGAAGAAAAAGAAGCTGTTGTTTCAAATTTCTCTTTGTTCTAAAGGAAGAATAAAGAGATGAGAAGTGGAAGAACAAAAGAAATGACCTTATTCTTTCTTTTTCTTCTGCCTGGAAGACAGACAAGATAAGCAATGAGGAATTATAATTGATAAAGTAATTGTGAAGATAGGCTGCTAGAGGTGAAAAATGGGGTAGCCTTCTGCATGAAGGTTATCTTTCCTTCCAGCCTGAGAAAAATTTTGTCTTCCATTTCCCTTTTCTTTCAGTTCCTGAAAATTCTGCCTTATGTATCCAGATCCAAATATAGAACTAAGCATCACTAGTTTTACAGAAAATGATTTAGCCTCTGTTCATTCTCTGTTACTATTAATGATTCTTATTCTCTATTGAGCAGTAGCTTGGCTTTTTTATTTGTTTCTTTGCTGTTGTTTTGTTTTTTACCTTATGGATGCTATGGATTTTTAAGAAATAACTTTTCTCTTCTTAACTTTACTAGATAGTAAAAGGAAGTTTAGAGTCAAAATAGTGCCTCCTCTGTATGACTTGATGGTTTACAATTCATGTTCAAACTTGACATCAGGCTCAACTTTGTTTACTTGGTCTTTTCTCTTTATTATGTAAATTATATTGTTTCTTGCTAATATTGCTTACCTATATTTGTTTGATTAGAGCTTAGGTTCTGGGAATCAAAAAGATAAGTATGAATAATCGTCCTTCAACCTTATTAGAAGTGTGAGATTAGTTCAAATATTTCTCTGAAATTTGAATTTCTATCCATAAAGTAGAGATCACTGAAATATAGATCTGTTAGCACTTTTGTAAGTATTAAATGTGGCACTGAATGTAAAGGCTCAGCCAGGGATTGGTATATAGAAAGAGTCCCCCCCGAAATGGGTATTAATACAATAGCATCATCATTATTATATATTATATATATTATATATTACATCATTTATCATATATTATATATTATTACATATGATATTATTATATATTATATGGTATATTTATATATTATATATAACCTTGATGGTTGATATTTATCTATTATTATAACTCCTGTTTTCTTATTGTACCTCATCTGCTTTCTCTTCATCATGCTTTTCTTCCTCTTAGCTTCAATATATTTTGAAGCAATGCAGATATAGAACAGAGAAATAAGGCAAGTATATACACATCATTTAGGCCCCAAAAATAAGACTGACAAGCTAGGCATATTGCTGTCTATCTGGTATAGGGCACATAGGACTGCTTGGTAGATTGGAAAATTTCAGGTGAGTCCTAGAAAAAAATTGTAAAATAATACAAATGATTTACATACACAAATGGGAGAAAGATAGGGTAACATTATTACTTAGCCAAGGGAAAAGGTATATTGCCTTCTCATGATCACGATTTAAAATAGATGTTTTCAGCCAACTGATAGGTAGCCCCAATGACTACAGATAAAAAGAAATTGGGCTTCAGTGCTACAGAAGGCATATAGAGAGAAGGTGCTCTGACAATGATCCTTTCATCCATGCCTCCATTTTCATTAGCCAATTGAAATGAAACAAGAAAAAACATCAGGGTTGGGAAATCACAACCAAAATGTGTTATTTCAAGAAATGTGATTTAAATGGTGTACATGTAAACCACTTTAATTTGGATCAGATTGAAACTTGGCATGTTTCTTAGTCCAGATGTAATATATTTAAATTCCTTTAGTTGTTTTTCATTTTAGAAATATGCATAGACAAAGTGTTGCATGCCTCAAATTTTTGTCCTGTATATTTGTGAATTAAAATTAGCCAAATCATTATTAAGTCGACTGTTCTTAAGCTGAAGTAAGATGTCTTTTCTTAAAAAAAAAAAAAAGATTTTATTCATTTATTTGAGAGAGAGAGAGTGAGAGAGAGCATGAGTAGGGGGAAAGGCAGAGGGAAAAGTAGACTCCCTTCTGAGCCCCTAGTGTGCTTCATCTCAGGACCATGGTCAGGACCATGACCTAAGCCAAAGTCAGATGTTTAACCAACTGGGCCACCCAGGCACCCCGGAGAGCTTTTATTTCTAATGCTAAGAAATGAGAAATGTGGTAATCAGGAAAATGAGGGATTTTCTCCTGGTACTTTATGCCTGGATAGGAGAGTTGACTCCTTCAGTGGGTTTCCCAGGTAACTTAATAACACAAAGTATAGGGCAGCCTGGGTGGCTCAGCGGTTTGGCACCACCTTTGGCCCAGGGCATGATCCTAGGGACCCGGGATCAAGTCCCATGTTGGGCTCCCGGCATGGAGCCTGCTTCTCCCTCTGCCTGTGTCTCTTGCCTCTCTCTCTCTCTGTCTCTCATGAATAAATAAATAATAAAAATATTAAAAAGAAACCCACAAAATATATGTCAGGTTTTTTTTTTTTTATTTTTAAGAAGACTTTTATGATCATTTAGAGAGACAATAAGGAGTCTCACTCCATAGGATATAGTTTTCTACCAAGAAATCCCCTTTGGACATTTGTTCTCAGTCCTCTTCCTGAACCTCTAATATATAGGTGTCTCTGCCTCTCTGTCCCCCACCACTTTCTTTCTCCCTCCTGGTTTTCTCCTTGTTATATCCTCTATCTCTCTATCTCACTTTCTATTATAGAGGGTGATTTGCTGAAAATTCTTGGCTATTTAAGCATTCTGAGAGCTTTGGCTTTTACCTCCAGTTATTTTCATTGGGCTTTTCTTTGGAATAAATGTGGGTTCCTCCACGGGGCAGGGTTCTAATGAATAGACTTTTCTCTGTTTCACATAAACAAATGTGCATGTACATAGATACTGTATTTGAAATGTGTATCTTTAGGAGTATTGCCTGAATCATGGTTTGAACACCCAGTTGCTTAGTTATCTTGAATTAATGCAACTGGATGAGCCAAAAAAAATAGTGCTATAGTCCTTTGTCTTTTGCAACATTGTGCCTGCGTGACAAAATAGTTGAGCAGGATACAGCCACATGAGTGATCAATTTGTAACTCTTGGTTTATAAAAATCCTAAGGGATTCCAGCAGCAATAATATAATGCTTTGGGTTTATTACTGTTCTATTAAAAAAAAAACTCCAATGTATTTCTATTACAAGGGGCTCTAAGAAAGCAGGAACTTGGTTTGATGTGCAGACTGCTGTCTCCTCAGAGCTTAGGGCAGCTAATAGAACATAAAAATTGAATTCATACATTCAATGTAAGCTTGAATCCTCGTCAGAATACACTAGGTTATGCTACAATAACAAATAGGTACTAAATCACAATTGCTTAAAGAACAAAATACTTCTTATTCACTGTGTATATCCAATATGGGCTGGTAAGGAAAAGGAGGGCTTGTGTCCTTTGTGGACACTCAAGGATCCAAGCTGACATCCAAGTGGCTAGTCCCTGTTCTGGAGGCAAAGGGTGGTGTTCAGCAATTCAATGCTCCAGCCTCAAAAACACACCATCAATTCTGCTGATACTTCATTGGCCAGAACTTTATGACTTGCTCAACTGTAAAGGAATCAGGAGACACAATCGTACTATGGCCAGATGGTGGAAAGGCCCAACTTCTTTGAAAGGTGTGATGGTAGTTTTGCTTTCACAAAATAGTTTGGGGGCACCTAGGTGGCTCAGTGGTTGAGCATCTACCTTTGGCTCAGGTCATGATCTCGAGGTCCTAGGATCGAGTCCCACATCAGGCTCCCTGCAAGGACCCTGCTTCTCCCTCTGCCCATGTCTCTCTCTCTCTCTCTGTGTCTCTCATAAATAAAGAAAAAACAAACAAAAAATAGTTTGGAGGATAAACTTAATTGCCTTAGATGACAATATTTGTTGATGCTTATATTATTTAGGACAAAGGGTCATTGGCTGCAATACAATGGACTACAAGTTATTTGGAAGAAAAAAATGGAACTATGCTATGTTAATATTCTTGTCCCATCACACACACACACACACACACACACACACACACACACACATATATATATATATATATAGAGAGAGAGAGAGAGAGAGAGAGAAAGTCACTTAAGCCTGAAAGAGCCAAACTTTCTTCTAGTCTTTTTTAAAAAAAAAAAAAATTATTTATTTATTCATGAGAGTCTCAGAGAGAGAAAGAGAAGCAGAGACATAAGTAGAGGGAGAAGCAGGCTCCCCGCAGGGAGCCCGATGTGGGACTTGATCCTGGATCCTGGAATTATGCCCTGAGCCACCCAGGTGTCCTTTCTTCTAGTCTTTAAAAAAAAAAAATTAACAATGCTTATCTGAGTGCCTTGAACATAATCCTTTAGTACATCTTTCAAATTTATTAGATTGAATTAATTTGTAGATAAGTAAATATGTTTAGCCTTAATTTAATTCATAGAAAGGAAGAATATAATGGTTAGTTCTTTTAAATGGTAGCCTTTATTAGTAAATGTGAACTTCCTTTTAATTTGACTCCATTAGCATAGCAAAAACAACGCCCCCCACCCCCCAAAAAAAATGTCATGGGGTGAAGACTATCTTCTGCACTTCTGTATTTCAAAAGCCTGGAATGTACTCAATATATACCTGAATGAATAATACTTTTTTTTTTGAGATTATCTTAATGGTAAAAAATGAGAAAATGTAATGGTTAATTTTGAGGAATTATTTTAACCATGAAGCATTTCTTTTAAAGATTTTATTTATTTATTTATTTATTTATTTATTTATTTATTTATTTGAGAAAGAGAGCATAAGCAGGGGGAAGTACAGAAGGAGAAGGAGAAGAACACTCCTCACTGAGCAGGGAGCCCCTCATGGGGCTCAATCCTAGGACCCTGGAATCATGACCTAAGCCAAAAACAGATGATTAACCAACTGAGGCACCCAAGGGCCCCAACCATGAAGTATTTTATATGAGTGTCTAAGACATGGGGTCTTGCATCAGATCATTGGGGTTTGAAACCTGCTCTATCACTTACTAGCTATATTACCCTGAACAAGTTTCTTAATCTTCCTGTTCTTCTTGGGGTTCTTCATCCATGAAATGGAGATAAGAATAATAATACTTATGGGGTTAGGAAAAAGGATTAAATTTTACCTTGTAAAAATATACTATAGAGTAGCACTACTCACAGTAAAGGTCTAATAAACATTAGCTGCCACACTGCTGCTATTTGTGTCTTGATACTGCACAGCTGGTGTATGATTTCTGTATACATCACCAACACAACAATAATGAACCACAGAAATGAAACATGCACGACTAACTAGATCTTTGGTGTTGTTAACGTGTGTGTTGTGCAGTATGAAAGACTAGTAGGGCAGACTGATACATCTGTAGGATCTCTCACTCTTTCACTCTATGTAACATGAGAAAGGTGATGGTTTCCAAAGTCACATGGTAGCATCAACTATTCTTTACTTTTTTTTTTTTTTTAAGATTTATTTTTTTGAGAGAGAGAGGAAGATAGTGGTGGAGGTGCAGAGGGAGAGAATCTTCAAGCAGACTCCATTGAGTGTGTAGCCTGACGTGGGCCTGGATCCCATGACCTATGAGATCATGACCTGAGTCAAAACCAAGAGCCAGAGGTTCAACCGACTGAGCCACCCGGTTGCCCATTCAACCTTTCTTTATAACACTTGTGCAAGGCAGGGATAGGTAATCTGAGGTATTCAAAAGGTTTGTGAGAAAGGAAAGTTATGAGAACTACTATAAAGTACCAAAAAGTATGAAAGACTAGACAGTATGATCTATGACAGTGGAGATCACATCAATCTTGTTCTCTGCCTTGTCCTCATGCATCTAACACATAGTAGGTACTTTATAAGCCATTCATAAAGTAACTGAATGAGTACCTCAAGAATTAGTGCTCATGGAGTCTATAAGTGAAAACTAGGTCACCTTATATGCATCGTTAATGTTTAGATACAATCACACTTTTGTTTCTGAGGAAGAGAGTGTCCTAACCATAGTACTAGGAACAAAATGCTCAATTTCTGAGTGTTTCCTCTCCACACCCCAGCACGTTATTGGAGGGAGAGGGAAATTTTTAAAAAATGCTTTGAACATATTTCTTTGTCAAAACCCAGTCTTCGATGCTGAAAATGACATGTTTCTATTTATCAAACATGTTCAAAAACCTCAGAAGGTTTTTATTGGGCTTATGCATATAAGCATCTATATTGTATTCCAAGTATGCCATATTCCCACATATAGCTGCCAAAACAATCGACAGACTTAAATTTGTATAAGCCTAACAATATTTTTGGTTAAAGTACTGGTTCAAAGAACACGAAGAGGTAAGAAATGGCCTGTAGTTCACTTTTGCATTTACTATTGGAAGCCTAACACCCATGAACACTATCACAGTCTTGCAGTATGCCTTTTCTTTTGTTTCTCCTTCCCTCTTTACTCTTTTGGCAAATGAACGGTATCGGGAAAAGCTCTAATACAACATACCAGGCAATATAGTGTTAAAGTGCTGCTTGAGTTGCTGAAGAGTTAGTGGGCAGGCATTACAATTCACTGTAGCTGTAATAGAGGGTAATGTCACTTTAAGACATGTGATACTTTACAGAGGAGGGATGTATTGAAACAGACTACTGCTACTTACAGCACCGTATAGCAGCCCTGCTCCTACATTTTGCTGCCTTACTCTGCCCCGAATGCATGGGACTGGGGATGTTCCGTCATTAACTATAAACTGATTCTCATCAGGATCACTTCAAAGGTCTCATCAAGCAGAGGTGACGCCAGGAGATGATTTAAAGGTGAAAATGACAAGGTTTCCACCCCTCAAACCTTGGCTCCTTTTCTGACAATACAGGCTGAATGAACCTGATGTCTTCTTTACTGTGGAAATAGCATTGGAAGAGAAAAACATATTTTTTTTTAAATCCTGATAAAGAAGATTATTGGGAAGCTCTTAAAAAAAAAAATCTCCAGTTGTGCACAGATGGATTTTAGAAAGTGTTAGAGCTTTCCAATGAACACTAATAGAGTACTCTGCTCTTGGCTGGATCTTTCAGGTAAGAAGCCTCTTTAAGGATTTAAGATTCAGAAAGCAGATTTGTAACCTATTCAGTCATATCTAGAGAACTGTGTAAGGCTGGATGCATTATTTAGTGGAAAACACCTATTAACATAGAGACAACCTCTTGGTGAGAGAGTGAGCAAGGAGAGTGATATGCAGGAACCTTGCTTGGAAGTGATACTGAGAATTGAAGAAAGTTAAATTAAAAAAAAGGGAAAAGAAGGAAAATACTGCAAATGTGAAGTCACAGCAATCTTTTTAGGTGCTAAAAGCTATGAAGGTGAAGAAATGAGCAAGAGAAAGCAGAGTCATTGAAAAACTGTTAAGTTTTGATTGTGGTAGGCTTTTTTTTTTTTAAAGTTTAGATGAATTCCTAGTGCATTTTAACTGAAATTCGCAAGTAGTCCATGCATGCCACAGTCACCTCTATTTTGTCTTTCTATCATTTGGAGGGTATTTTGAAAAGGCCCCTAAACGCATTCCTAAGATTCGCAGAAGGGGTGTTGCTATTTATCTCTTTTGAAGAGAATGCATCTATGTTATACTGATTGTTCTGAAGACAATGAGGCTAAATCTGTTGTGTACAAAAGTAAACAGCGGGCAGCGAAACTAATTATAAAGTGAATGGTCCATCTGAAACACAGAGTGAGGCATGAAAGGCACCATGCTGTTGCAAATAATGTTTTCCTACTTTGCACTTAATTATGGTTGTCACCATTTGTCTATTATAGTCCTTAACCCCCTTTTAAAGACTGCATCTCTCTCCTAAAGCCCAGAAATTATCTTGTATTATGTCTGTATACACACATACATACAATGTATATTCCTGCTTTCTGAACATCACAGTTTTTGAAAGAGTGCCAATTTCCATGGATAAAGAAACCACGCTGGGAGGTCACTAGCAGATTTTGAATGTATAGTTGAAATACTTATAGTGTATAATTTAACAGTGGAAAAATTCTTAAAAGGAACAATCCGGTTTGCAAAGCTCTCTAAGAGAAAAAGAATATACTTAACTGGATTCTCGTGTAGAAAATGCTTCCATATCACTGGCTGAGTAAGGACGATGCTTCAAGTTTGATTAATTTGGCAATATGAAATGCAGCATAAGGTGTTGTTTGAGAAATTGGACAATATGCAGCGCAGTTGAGCCTCTGTAGCTCTAAGATCTTTATAGGTGCAGATAAGACTGTCAAAGTTTCAGCGCCTGAGAAAAGGTATATGTTCATCCATAAATACATACACCACCTGTGTATGCATATTCATCAACACTATACAACACATGCCACAATGGGATCTTGGGAGGCAAAGTAATATTGTAAATTATGGCTCGCTCTAGGATAGAAGCATAGATCTTGCATTTGAAACTCATTCTGGCTGAAGACAATTCCTTCTGATTTTAAGTCCAGCCAAAAAGACCGGCTCTATCAGGAGATTACAACATGCCTCTGAGAAATGATTACTTAGTTTAGAAGACAGCAGAATGATTAAAAATTCATGACTGTAGAATTAAAAAAAAAAAAAGAATCCACTCTTTCCTTTCAGGCTTATGTCAGACTTACAATGAAGTTAGAACGAACAGGAGTATGCAGCTTTTCAATGCCTGGAATAACTATAGTTTAAAGATCATCGTGTAAAACAGGATGTATAGTCAGGATACTGTGTTTCAAACCGCCTAACCGGTAGTCAAAAACTTTATTTATGTGTTTTGGCAGTCCTTGGAGTTTGGTTTTGCAGAATTTCAAAAAGAATTCGTGATCTATTGGAGAGGGCTTTCCTTTAAGCCCACTTCATGGCATGACCTCTGCTGGGTTATTAATTCCAGCCGGCAAAGTAGCAAAGGGGACATGACGTCCGAGACCCTCCTTCCTCATCAGTGGGACTGACTGAGCTGGGGGCTTGAAGCTGGGGGTAATCGTTGCTGTCTCATGTTCTCTTTAGAGAATGGCAATGGTCTCTGCGATGTCCTGGGTCCTGTATTTGTGGATAAGTGCTTGTGCAGTGCTCCTCTGCCATGGATCCCTTCAGCACACTTTCCAGCAGCACCACCTGCACAGACCAGGTAAGTGCCCGGCTAGCTCCACTGCAGCCTCCAGTCTCAGCGCTGTCACCTTAACAGATGGTTGAATGTAAGTGACAGAAAGTGCTAGAGTGCGGGCAGCTTGCCTCTGAATTCCAAGACATATTGTTGGCTGGATGCTTTGGGAAAAGGTGAGGGGGATACTAAAATGCCTTAGAAGTATTTCTTACAAATTTCTCAGTAATTAAAAAAAAAAAAAAAGATTTCCTCTAAGAGCCTCCCTACACTCTTCCTCACACCTTAAAAAAGTCTAAGTCATTGGTTTTTGGATACTTTGGCCAATAACAAAATAGTCTGCTGACGGTGGGATAACTTGCAAGGCGGCTTTTTAGAGAGGCTATTTATGATGTTTGCAACCAGTACAATAATGTGTCTATACTCCCGGGATATCCTATCCAGTGTCCATACTATAATAATGTCGGTGTGTACATGGCTAAGAATTTTTTGGGAACGTTATTGCCAAAACTAACCTTGGAAGTAGTTTGTTGATGAAAAAAGAAATGTAAAAATAACTTACTATTTCTTGTGTGGTTTAATTTGTCTCCTTTCCTTTCTCCCTTCCTTCACTTCCAGTTCTTCCAGTTTGTTCGGTGGCTCTCTCTCTCTCTCTCTCTCTCTCTCTCCTTCTTGGCACATTCAGGAACAAGTTCCCTTTAGCCTGACCCCCCCCCCCCCCCCCAGCCCAATATTGAATTTTGATTTCCGGACGCATTTGGTTTTCTTCGTCTTTCTGTTTAAAGTGTGTTTCTGACCCTTCCATGGCCTCACTCTTCAGTCTGGATTTTATTCTCTTTCTTTTTGCCTTTCTCAGCCCTCCAGCTCGAAGGTCCTTACCCTCACTGGTTCTCTGAAAAGGTTTCCTTCCATATTCTGTTTGGCGTCAGCCTTGGGATTCATTCACCCCCCCCCCACCTGCGCCCCCCTCCACCTGCGCCCCCCTGCACCTGCGCCCCCCACCCCCCCCGCCCCAAATCGCCGAGTGCGGGCTCTGGGGACTGGTTGCACCGCCAAGCGCCTGATCTTCAGGTCTGAACCACTGCCAGCCCTCCACCCCCTCTCCGATGCCCTCCTGGCCTCCTCCCAGTCCCAGGGCCGGCTCCCGCGGCGCGGTGCGGCGTCCACGCCTTTGCCTTCCCGGGTGCGCAACCGGCCCGGGCAGCGGTGCTGGGCTGGTCGGCGTCGTGTCCAGCCACACCTCCCGGGGATCCGCGGGTGGTCCCGGGGGCCTCCCCGGGGCTCTGCTTCCAGGCTCCGGGCAGGACGGAGAGAGCGAGGGTGCAGCCCGGGGTCCTCCCGCGCGCCCGCACCCGGCTGCAGGGAGCGCGCCAGCTGGTTAGCGGCGGGAGCCCGGGCACCCTCCCCCCAGGAGGGGGAGGGGGAGGAGGAGGAGGAGGAGGAGGAGGGAGGATGAAGGAGCAGGAGGGGGAGGGTCTGCACGGCCGGAGCCCCGGGCAGCATCAGGCCCGCGGCCACCCTCCCTCCCCGCGCCCCGGGTCCCCGAGGGAGGGCGAGGGGGCGCTGCTGGCCCCGCAGGTGGGCGTGGACCCCGCTCGGCCGCCCCCGCCGGCGGGTGCAGTTCTGCCTCTGGGGTGCTCAGCCCCGAGTCCCAGGCTTCGGTGCCCAGGTGGGGGGCAGGGCGAACGTGGGTTCGGGAATCTCCGGCTCAACCTCCAATCGGCTAGTCCCCCAGCCTGGGCTGGCGACAATGTCTGATCCGTGTCAGTCCTGCAAGGAACGCGGGAAATCTGCCTTCATGGTAATACTTAACAGTAAAGAATTCCTAACAAAAAAACAACGATCGGGAGTGTTTTAGGGACCTCTCACGTGGTTCCTCTCCGTGCGCACAGAAGGAGGTGTAATGCCCCCCTGCACCCCCAGCAGGCGCCGCCCCCCACCCCCACCCCGTGCACCGCCCCCAATCTTTCTGTTGCCCGGGAGACTGAAGTTCTGAGGGATCGGGTGACTTGTGTGAGCCCGCACAGCCAATAACTGCCACTGGAAGTCAGGTCGGCCTGATGGCACCTCCCTGGCCTGTTTTGCAAGGAGGGCATCCTGTCTTCCAGGGTACCAAATAATCATACCAAGTAGCCTCTTTGGGGGCGGTGCGAACCGTTTCCCGTAATTCGTGAAGACTCCCCAGTCATGTCAATCCATGGACTCTTTTGAACTGCAAACCCCTTCTGAAAGGTGGGCACGGCAGACCTGGTGAGAGGTGGCACGTGGTGACAGGTGACAGCAGTGCTCGGGACTGGCCCTCATCCCTGTTGCTTACCATACAGTGGCATGACCTTGGGGAAGTCAACTTTTCTCCTCTGGGCCTGATTTCCCATTGAGGGGTATTGTGGGGTGTAAATAAAATAATCTGGTGACAGTGCTTTGTAGACTGGGAGGTTCTTCATAAATAGCGGTAGCTCCTGACATCTCCACTTAGTAGACTACAAAGGTACGTGTCAGAGATGCTGAATGAGTCAAGGTTTGCTGTTCATAGAGCTAATAGTCCACATAGGACAAAAATTTTGTTTTCATCTCATGATTTTTTAAAAAAAATCTGTGCTACGGGGCTAGACTATATCACCAAATGCTGCATGTCTTTTAAGCTCAAGGTGTGTAGTTGTGAAACAGAGTACACTTTGCATTGGGCTTTCACTTAGACGATCTCTGTTCATCAGTTAATACAGGAGATTTTTTTTGATCTGAGGTTATGGCTCAGCTACTTGTAATAAGTAAACTCAAACTTTATGGGGCTGGTTACCAAAATATTATAACTTTCAACTGAGAAACGAATTATTAAGCTCTGACAAAAATTGAATTCAATATTTGTTTTTTCCACTGTCTACTGGTAGAAGTTGCTTTTTATCACCAAGGCCTGTTTGATTTGTATGTAGATACCCCAAGAAATTGTAGCACAGAACCCAGTTTCAGCCCCAAGTGCTTATACTTTTGAGGTCTATTTCAGATTCATTGATTAAATTAAGAAACTACACACACACACACACACACACACACACATATATACTCTTTTCTAGATACAGAAAGATTAAAATGATATCAAACTGAAAGTCCAACGGTTCTATGTAATAGGCTTATTCAACTTTCTTGGGTTTTCAACAATAGCTGCAAAGATTAAAGCGATAGATCTTGGACGCAGCAATATCCTAGATTATTTCAGTCAGAAATGCAATCTCCTTTAATACAATCTGTTTTGATTTTAAGAGCAAACGTATGCTTTTTTTGATGAGAGTTGTGATGTTTCCCTTTGTGGGTCTTCAATCTTCAGGGACACTAATGAAATGTGTATGAAAACAAGAGAGAAATCAGGGCCAGTTATCTGTGACAATCCACCCCTAAATGAGCAAATAAATAAATAAATAGCTGGATAAATGAGCAAAAAGGAAAAACATAATCTCATTTTCTCAAATCAGTTAAAACAAGTGACATGATGAGAAAAAATGAGACACGGGGCAGACCCTGAGCTTTGCCACATTTGCCTAAGCTTGAAAAATCGCCTCTTTCATAAAGCAGGAGCCGCCGGACACTGTATGCATACCAAGTATCCGGGAAATGTGAAAAATGACAAATCTTTCCCTGAGAGCCCTGAATGGGGCGAGAGTGAAGGCTTTACAGCTGCCTCCTCACCTGCTTAGGAACGGCTGGCCCCCCTCTTGCCAGCCTCTTAGGGGCAGCCTCGCCATCCCCTACACAGTAAGATTGATGGTGTTCCTGGCCCAAGCAGCCAATTTCAGTCTCTCAAGAAATAATCCACTACACTGACAGATGAGTGGAATTTGATGCGATGTTCCCCTCACCAGACTATGCTGCACCTGGATGGCACCAGCCAGTCAGGGTCCTGTAGGGGAAATGGTGAGAGATTTGGGCCAATTTCTGCTGTCAAAACAAGAAATCAGGACCAGTTTCTGTGAGGCCGTGAATTTGAGATCCGTCTTCTCAATGCAGTGGGTTAGTACACAAACAGAATGAGAATATGTTAACTAGAAAACGAGCTGATTTTAATAGATTCCCCTCTAGTCCCTAAGTACTTTCTATTTTTCATATTTATGGTATTAGGAATGCACCATTTATTTTCACTTACTCACTAGTTAAGAAGGATTAAAACAGTCGATCAAATGGCAGTGAAATTCCAGATTACACAAATGAGTAAAATGTGCCGTAGATTAACAGATTTGTAATTTCAATAATTTCATATTCGGCTAAATCAAATTTTTATTTTGGGGATGATACAGGAAATTAACAACTTGAAGAATACCCGGGACTTATATATTATTATTAGTAATATATATATTAAAGCTAGAAGGGGACACGTAATTTTAAAAAGACAGACAAAACAATGAAAACCCAAAAGTGGTGTGTTCCCTTGTTTCAGGTTATTTAAATAGACAGCTTCAACTCTTTATAAGCATCAGTTGTTGCATAACAGGTGAAAAAGGGTGAATGGTTTGCTGGTTGTAACTTTCTGATTTAGAATTAGTTTTTCCCCCTTATGGATATATGAATTATGACAGTAATTTTAATGGTTACTTAATTTCGAGTGTGTGGGTATGTGTGTGCGTGGGGGGTTGTTCTTGAAACTTAATAAAATATGGATCATTTCAAAATACTTTAGTAAGAAAAGATCCTTGGGATTCCTTAGTAATTTAAAATTATAAAGATAAATTACATGAGACAAGAAGTTATAAGTGCCTAATGAATCATTTATTCTCAAGTCACTGCTATTGTATTGACAGGTGTGTATGGAAATGATATATGGAAAGATGACTCTGAGTAGAATTGTCTATGTAAGTTATACTTGGCTTGATTTAAAACTACATTAAGCAAACCATGTATTTAGAAGTATTCATTTATGACTTAATTATTACATAGTGAATATCATCATCCATTTAAAGGTGTGATTTTTTTTGTTAAAATATTAAAAAGCATTCTTGTATATCTTATACTGATTTCTACATTACTACTCAATATTTATTGAAAGCCGCTTAAGGAATATGCTTTGAAATACAAAGGCACATTACAATAAAGGATTGTTTTACGATTGTAGTATAAAAGAAATCATCAGAACAAGGTGGTTGCATATTGGCTTTTTAAGAATTCTTACCAGTACTGGATTGCTAAGTGTAGTGAATTGACCTAAGGATTAGAGCAGACAGGTTGTTATTTGGTGTAAGCTGGTGCTAGTGATAATCCATTGATCATCTGATTGATGTTATTGACCTTGTCTCAGAGTCAGAGTGCAGCTATGGACATTTGCTAAGACCTCAAAGTATCAAAACCAAGTAGAGATATAAATGAATATTTCCTGTCACTCCCCTGAATTTATAAGAAAATTATTATAGTGCTACGTAAATCTTGTTACTTATGTGAGCTCAAGCCTATGGTCTCAATTCATAGTTAAGGAAAACAGATCTTATACCACCCTGAAAACAAATATTTGGAAGTGGCACATGTGAACATTAGTCTTCACTTGTTAATTTCTTAAAGTTCATTTAAGATGACAACTTGAACTTTTTGAAAAACTCTTCCAGTTTTAAACTGTGTGAAAATCTCGAAGCTTGAGTATGCAAATCGGTGCACCATTTTTTGAAAACAATTTGGCAGTGTCTCCCAAAATGTAAAATGTGCAAATCCTACACAATTCCATTTCGAGATGCTTATCCTAAGAAAATGATTGGACAGGTGTGAAAAGAATGTATGTAAAGATTTAGTTAATTTAATGGCAAATAATTAGGGAGGGGTTTATTTCCATCAGAAAGAGATTGGTAAAATAAATCATTGTGCACTGGGCAATGAAATTCAATGTAGCCACTGCAAAGAACTAGATGTGTTTATAAGTACTCTTAACGAAAGATAACCCATGATATACTACTGAGTGAAACAAACAAAAACAAACACCCAAAACAAAACCATGGAACAGAATACCCAATTTCAAAATAATTTCAGAAAAAAAAATATTAGCACAGGCATAAAAAGATGTCGGAAAGGCTATAAAACATTCAATGTACTTATTCCTTAAGCCTGGTGGTAGGATTAGGATGATTTTTTATTGCTTATAAATTATGTGGTTTTTGTTTATATTTTTTATTTTCCTAAGATTTATTTATTTGAGGGGCACCTGGGTGTCTCAGCCGGTTAAGTGTCTGCCTTTGGCTCAGGTTGTGATCCTAGGGTCCTAGGATCAAACACCTTATCAGGCTTTCTGCTCAGCAGGGGGCTTGCTTCTCCCTCTCCTTCTGCCTGCTGCTCCCCCTGCTTGTGCGCTCTCTCTTTTTCAAACTAAATAAATAAAATTTTAAAATATTAGCTATAGAGAGTTTTATGATAAAATTAGAAATGTATCAATGTTCTCAGTTTAAGGAGAAAGAAGAAGGGATGGGTAAGAAGGTGTCATGAAGTCCTTTTCCTTTTAAGAGCCTTAATCCAATAAAATGTCTAGGCCAGCATTTTCCAGTTCACAAAATACTGTACCCTCAAGATGTTCCTTGGAAAAAAGCTATTAAGTGTCAGTGTCTGATATGTACGACTCTTGGAGATTTGCAGTGCATATAAGTGTATACAAGTTCTGGTAAGATTTGCCGACAGAAAACCTGATTGTGTTTAACTAAAATTTTCCAAACATTTTTTTCTTTATTTGGGTAATATCTAAAGTTCCTATTCTTATCACATGCATTGAGAAATGTGAGCCACTGCACTATCCATCTTCTTATCTCTCACTTTTAATAAGGAACTTGACAGGGAATAGGTATTCAAAAAATATTTGTTACATTAAGGAAAGAAAGAATGAATGTTCTGGTAAAATCTTAAGCTCTCCCTCGTTTATTACTGCTTGTGGGATAGATGCATATGTACCTGTGTGTGTGTTTATGATTTAGGGATACCTCAAGTGTAGAGAGTTATGAATATTCAAATGTTAGTATAACATATGTATGATGTGTGTATTTGTGCAATATCTTTGTGTAGTTATTAACTCTATATACTATTTGACAGCAGTTCTGTTAACCAAAGTAACCCAAAGAATATGCTTACAAATGTAGTAAAAAATTAAATCCCTGAAGTTTTCAATCACAGCATGAGTTTTTTTTTCTATAGATTTAAAAAATATTATAAGCGTGGTCTTAAGGGACTGAAGAGAAACTTCCCTTAGCAAATAGGAAAAGGCCTTCTGCTTTCAAATTCTTTGACATCAAGAGAAAAATTCACTTCATCTTTGTAGCAGGGAGAAATAACAGCAATTTTTCCTTCCTTTGGGGTAAAAAGAAAATGAATTATTTTGTTAACTATTTGTGTAAACTAATTAGATTCTCTAAAGTTAGTGTCCTCAAAGCACTTAGAGAGAACCCTGTTATCCTACTATTTCTTTCTCCTTCTGCTTCTTTATATAATAAGGGTCCAGAGAAAGAAAATAGAATTGATGTAATCACAGGGATGTTCTCTCAGAAGATGGATAGATACCCTGAGTGATGTGACCATTCATTAAGCAGGTTCTTCCTCCACGAAGGGAAGGAGTTAATCCAAACCTCACCCTGAGTCTGGAGGGGAGGAAGACCTAGATCTTCAGCCAAGGTCATTATTCTACTGAGGTGATATTACCTGCATTTCCCTTTGCTGTGCCCTTAATAGGCCTTCTCTTTAAGGCATGCTGCCATTTCACCCAAGAATAAATGCAAGCTAACTGAGCTTGCCTACACCCAAAGGATTTTTTGTTTTCCCCTCATGTGGGTGAAGAATGGATGGATTGAGTCATAGGCTTTGAAGTGAATACAGAATGCCAGCTCCCAGGTTTAGTTGAGCTGCCACACAGTGAGAGGAAAAAGGACTTCAATGCTCTTGAAATTGATGATGTATCTTAGATCTGGGTCAGCAGGCCAGTAGGTCATAGTTCCCACTGAATAAATGTTGTGTAAGTATTCAATAAATATTTTCTCAACAATAGGGCAAGAACTTCACATCCTTTGAAAATGCAAATACTGGCAGGAAAGTGGGGCATTAAGCCTTTTTTTATATTGAATGACAATGAGGAAGGAGCACCACAGCAGGGGTAGGACACTTGGAGCATTCAGGGTCTCACAATGGTCAACTGCAAGACTCCAGTAAAAGGGTAGAAGGAAGCAGTGGTTTTCTTTCTTTTTTTCTTTTTCTTTTTTCTTTTCTTTTATTTACTTATTTATGAGAGATGCAGAGAGAGGCAGAGACATAGGCAGATCCCAGGACCCTGGGATCACAACCGGAGTCCCTGAACCGAAGGCAGATGCTCAACTGCTGAGCCACACAGGTGTCCCAGCAATGGTTTTCATACTGTGCAGAGAAGGTCCAAAGAGGCCATCTATGAATCCCACGAACACGAAGTATATTCTTGTCCATCACTGATGGACAAGGCAAAATACCTTCGTACACCAGCCAGTTAACAAAAGGATTGGACCAGCCCGGGAACGATGTAGCAGCTGAAGAGCATGTGCGCTTTGAGGGCACATCCCATGTGCTATTAGCTATGCCCGAGATGGGCTCAGATCATCCCATGGTTTGGAGCAAGCTGGAGACTTAGAATTTTAGGTGTAATTTCCTTATCTTTTAAATAAATGTCAGGTGGGCCAAACAAAACTCGACTCATGGCTATATCCCACCTGCGGGCTTTTAGTGTGTGACCTTAGACAAGATTATCTCCAGCTCCAAATTTTTTTGATTTCTAATGAATTTATCAAATCCTTTTATGCAAGCAGGGTAGAGAGAGGTGAAGGCAGTGGGGCTAAAAGGAGAATTTTATGCACGTCTGTCTTGACTTGCTTTAAAATTGTGCCTGTGTTTTTGTCCTACCCTGACTTATACCCAATATGCTAAAGTGCTGAGTCCCTAGGCATTTTGTATACAGCTACTAACTATAAACAGAGCTACTAAGGGAGTCTGATAAACAAAGAGCATTTATATAATGAAGCCAATGGCCTGAACAGAGGTCTCATTTGAATCTTAGCTAAAAACAAATTAATTTTCCTTTAAAGTTTGGCAGAAAGAGTAAACTATTAATGTAATGAAACAGAGGGAAGCATCAGGCAGCGTAATGTTGCTTGTATAAAACCCTTAATTTAATACTTTATTAAAGTTCTCAAAATCTAGTCTGCAGTCCATTAGTGGGTTATAAATTTACCTTGAAACTCGACATTGGTTTTTTTTTTCTGTTTTTGTTCTTTTAAGATTTCATGTGCATTTATTTTGTATATGAATACAATCTACTTATTAGTATACCAACTGAATTACCATTCTATTAGAATGACATGTAACTAAGGTTTACTGAGCTTCTTTAATTCAGTATTCTATTAATAAAATTGGCTGCCAGCTCTTGGAAACATTGCAAAGAGCCTGCATGCAAATAATTAGAATTCATGCAATTTTGGGAGGGATAATTTGTTACCAGTGTATCTTGAGTGTTGTTTGAGTTGTTAGTGATTTTGAATTGCTGTGGTCTTTGCCTTTTAATTATAAATTAGTGTTGGTTTGGTTTCATCAGTATCAATTAAATTTGCTGTGGGCTGTTTCATTAACCCTATAGTCTGTAATGATGCATATTTGCATATTTTGGATTTTATATTTACCGAAGAATAGGCTTTAAGACATTCCTGAATTATGGTTCAGAAATTATTTAGCTATATCCATATTGGAAAACCTGTATATGTAATCATTCTTAAACTTATTTCTATGGTGACACTTACATAGTGACATTGTTTATATACTGCCTGTAAATGTATGTAACATAATTCTCAAGGTAAATGATATTTTTGGTTTATTTTTATATCCATAGGGCATCATTTTATAATATGTGAACATGTTAATAGGCTCATCTTATTTCATAAAAAAATTAATAGTTCATAAATGTATCTTTCCAAGTATTTATTAACCTAGTATTTTTCCACTGGGAAGTAGAAACAGATAGGAATTTGGTATTTCATCTCCTTGATATGCTATAGACAGGAAAGTTTGAATATCACTATTTTATGAAATTGTAACAAGAGAGTACATATAACTCTGGATTAAAGAATATGTGGCATGGCAAAAAATAAAAATAAATCTTTTTTCTGAAATAAAATGATAAGATGTAAGACAGGAGAAGGTGCTTTTTGGAAGCTACTCTGATGAGGTCTTATTAGGTGAATTGTTTTTGTAGCTTCTTATATCTCTTTATCTGATGAAAATGCGAGACGCCATGTACTGGACATGTGCTTGAGAAACTAGGTCACTGGGTGAACATTTGTAGGGCAACATTTTTGACAGCTACTCCCAGGATTGTTTGGAAGTAAGAGCAGATTTATGGCATACAAGCTGCCAATCTCCAGCCCTCCATCTATCACAGGCTGAGGTAATCAATCACAGTGACTTTTCCCATAGAGCTAGGATGTGATTTCAGAATCTTTCTCAATCCTTCTTCAGTCACCGCCTATCAGTTGATTGACATTGGCATGCAAGTTGGGAGTCTTTGACCATCTCCGTCATGGATTCATTGACTGCCCATCTCCAGAGTCTGTTTCCTCTCCAAAAAAAAAGTACATGCCATAAAGTATTTCGTTAAAAAATAAGAAAAATAACCAATTGCAATTAAATCAAAATTTAAATAGCCGCATGTGTCTTGTAAATACTGTTTAAGATAGTGAAGCTTTAGACAATTCTGTCTACTTGAGACAGTTCTAAAACTCTTTATTTCCTCTAGAAGTGTTTTATTCCTTCCTCCATTCTTCTGTATTTCTGTCTAAGATGCAGAGTGGCTTCTAATATGAACTCTAACCAAACGGTGCTCTGTGATCATAAAGCATGAAGCCACTTGTTCTGAGCAGAGTGGATTTGGGAAGCCCTCATGAAGGGAGTGATTTTGTGTTGGGCTTGGAATGTTGGATAGGAAGTCAGCTAGCAGGAGAAGATGGAGGGTGGCTGGTTCAACCAAAGGGAACAAAACAAGTAAACCTACAGGCAGGTAGTGGAGATATGGCAGGCTTGTGACTTGGATGGCTCTTGGCCCTAAACCAAGTGGAGAAACTTTGTATTATTACAATTAAAGGGAAGGCAAGATTTATTTTTTCTTTGTTACAGTTTTGTAATCTAAGGATCACCTTATCAATGTACACTGATGGTCACAGGTGGAGAGCTAGGTAAGATGGAAGAAAAGAGTCCCAATATCTACCAATAAAGTCTCTATGGAAAGCAAGTCAGTTAATGAACAAAAATCCAGCAACTGTTCTCTGGCTAAATTCTCTGAGTCCCATAAGGCCTTTCATACCTTTGAATTGTTATTACCTTTGTGTAAAAAAAGACAAAATATGTTCCTACCATTGATTTTTAAAATCTGGTTATTATGTCAGAGAAAACTAAATATCTCAAAATCAAAAACTGAGGATAATCATTTTTATTTATCACATACAACAAATTTAAAATTCGTTATTTGACAAATGTGTATTGACTTACTAGGTGCAGAGAACTACACTTCCACACTAATGAATAGTGATGCCATTTTATTATAATCATTGTTTTAACCCTGCTCTTACCAATAGATTGTCAGCTCAGAGAGGGTAGGGAGCCCAGCAGTCTTGGCAATGTGTGACACAGAGTCTGCCACATGGTGAGGGCCAAATAAATACCTGCTGAGTGAATGAATGAATGAAGGACCCTAAGCATTTGATGTTTCATTGAATCCTCATGATAAACTTGTGAGATAGAACATCTTTCCCTTTTGCCAATAAAAAATATCTTTTTTAAAAAAAACCAAGTTAATTAATTTGTTCAAAGTCATCTACCTTAGGAGGGCAAACTGAGAATTTTTCCAGTCTCTGAATAACAGCTTGTTTACCGAGTATCAGCTGTGGGTATGCCCTAATGGGAGCTGATTCTTATAATATGGCATATGATTGATAACACAACCCTACATGGGTGGTACTATTATCTCCATTTACAAAACACTGCAAGATTGTGGATAATAGTAATAGAGCTGAAAGGAAAACTTAGGTTTGGCCTTGATTCTTACTCATGTGCTCTTGCCATCACAACCAAGTACTACTTTAGCACTTAGGAATATCAGCAAGCTGCTCCTGGTTAATTTAAATTACAAAACAAATTTCTCTGTTGAGGGGCAATGTTCTGAGTTAGCAGGCAACCGTGTCTTGGGCATTCAGCTTGGCTATATTATGCAATAATTTTGAGTCTTGTGGCTAGCTGAGTACTGCTTTGGTCTTAATTTTACTGTGCAATAGGATTGGCTGAAAACATTCTTTCCTTACTGGAGTAATAGCACCTCATATTCAAATATTTTTTACAGTCTCCTGGTAATTTTTTTTTTTTTTTTTTTTTAGATTTTGGAGACTCTTTTTGTGCTTCATGTGACAAAGGAACAACATAGGATAAATCTACATTTATTAGATTCAGTTTTAGTGTAGATTTTCTGTTTTACTTCAAACGAAGTTATAAATCATTCACACTGGAAAAGAATTCTCCCTAACTGCAATTTAACTTTTTGATAAGTTTTTTTTTTGACATTTATCATGTTGAGACTTTATAAATTATCTAGAATATTGTAAAGTGGGCTGACCTTTCTAGTAAGTGGTTTGATCATTTACAGTAGTGTCTTTTTGCTAAAATACAGAATTTGCTGTCTTTCACATTAAACTTGCTAGATCCATGGCTCAGTAATATGCTAGGTAGAAATTGCTTAAATAGTCAGATCTGAAGTCTCCCTTTGAGTTCCTCTCATCATCAAAATAAATCTCTTTCTGTTTCCCCAAAATATCCCTGTGTGTAGTGATGGCAAATTCCTGACACCTAGTCCATTCTTTCTATGGTTATACCACTGCAGACATTCCTAATTAACCCAGATTCAACCTCTGAATCTTTCTGGATATAATACAATCATTGAGTTGTTAAAAGAGATAGAGATGATTTCAAAAACAACCACAACCACCCCTCAAACAAACATCATTTAGCATCTGTTATGTTGCATACTGTGCAAAGTGACTTACATGGACTTATCTGTTTAATTTTGTGATGAAACATATTCTCCATTAAGGGTCTAGGCTGCTTTTATATGTAATTTAATTCACCTCTCAAGGTAGGCCATGTTTTCATTTAAAAATAATGATTTAAATAATTAAGCATGTTAATACATATAGAGTACATGAAACGGTTCCTGCAACAGGGTAAGTACCCTTTAACTCAGAGTAAGTGTGGTATCTACATGCATCTTTGAGAATTGGGTAAAGAGTTGACATGCCTGCAGATGTTTTACCTGATGTCACCCTCTTTGCCACCAGTTACTTTTGGCACAAGGAACCTATAGAGATAGGAGCATCTTTGTGTATAAGGTAAACCAGGGGCTTACCTCCTACCTCTATCATTATTACACTATTAGCTCTAAATGTGGATGAATAATGTAGTTCTCTCTGCCTCTCCCATAAAATGGGGATTCATGTTTATAAAATCCCCACTTTGCAGGTTTGCATAAAAAGTAGAGATGATGTCTGTTCTATACCTGCCATACAATAGGTATCTAGCCTAGGGTATCTCATCATATCATGTATGTATAGGAATGTCAAAATAAAGATGGTAGAGAAGTGCTCGATACTAACACATACATCCAGAATATTTTATTCTATAAAAAAGGATGCACATAGAAATTTTACAAATTGAATTTATTACTAATTTTATGATCACAGCTGAGTCTTTTGTTTAATAAAATCTAGGTACTTAGCACAGATTAAAGATACAGATTTTTAAAATTAAATTGGGGCAGCTTGGGTGGCTCAGTGGTTTAGCACCACCTTCAGTCCAGGGCAGGATCTTGGACTAGGTGCAGATCCCAGGGATCGAGTCCCACATCAGGCTCTCTGCATGGAGCCTGCTTCTCTCACTGCCTGTGTCTCTGCCTTTCTTGCTCTCTCTGCGTCTCTCATGAATAAATAAATAGATTTTTAAAAATTAATAAAATTAAACAGAATTTTATTTAAATTCAATGAATTAACATATAATATATTATTAGTTTCAGAGGTAAAGCTCAGTGATTCGTCAGTTGTACATAACACTCAGTGCTCATTACGTCACATGCTCTCCTTAATGCCCATCACCAGGTTACCCTATAACCCACCAATCTCCCCTCCAGCAACCTTCAGTTTGTTTCCTAGAGTTAAAAGAGTCTCTTATTTCATCTTATTTTATTTTCCCTCCCTTCCCCTATGATCCTGTTTTGTTTCCTAAATTCCACATGTGAGTGAAATCATACAATGATTTTCTATCTCTGATTGACTTATTTCATTTAGCATAATACCCTATAGTTCCATCCACATCATTGCAAATGGCAAGATTTCATTTTTTGATGGCTAAGTAATATTCCATTGTGTGTATATGTGTGTCTTTATCCATTCATCTGTCGATGGACACCTGGGCTCTTTCCGTAGTTTGGCTATTGTGGACATTGCTGCTATAAATATTGGGGTACAGCTGCCCCTTCGGATCACTACATTTGTATCCTTTGTGTAAATATTAGTGCAGTTGCTGGGTTGTAGGGTAGCTCTATTTTAAACTGTTTGAGGAACTTCCATACAGTTTCCCAGACTGGCTGCACTAACTTGCATCCCCACCAACAGTGTATGAGAGTTCTCCTTTCTCTGAATCCTCACCAACATCTGTCATTTCCTGTCTTGTTCATTTTAGCCATTCTGACTGGTGTGAGGTGGTATCTCATTGTGGTTTTATTTGTATTTCCTGTTGCTAAATGATATTGAGCATTTTTCCATGTGTCTGTTGGCCACTTGTATGTCTTCTTTGGAGAAATGTCTGTTCGTGTCTTCCACCCATTTCTTGACTGGATTATTTGTTCTTTGAGTGTGGAGTTTGATAAGTACCTTATAGATTTTAGATTTTAGTATGTAATGCTTGACCATGTGTTCTAAGTTGGTACAAATAGATCAATACTTAGAGCATCCTTCCTTCTAACGGCATTTTCATATGTAATTACTGATGAGGGTGCTATAATCAATAAGTTTGGTAGAGTCTGTGTGATACAAAAAATGGTGAGGTTTGGTTAATTAATTTAAACATCTGGCCAATAACTCATTAATGGGAAATATTCCAAAAGTCAGCATTGATGTTCTGTGTTTCTCAGAATGGATTATATCCTTATAACTGTATTAAAAGAGCCACCAGTCTACTGAAATCTGATAGTATTTATCTGTATTTCCTCAGGTGTTTTTTTCTTTCCATTAACTCTGTTCTTATGGTAACCTATGCACTCTTTATCATAGGGCCCATCAACTACAGAAAGAAACCCAGGTATATACTGATAAACACATTAATACGTAAATGTTCATGGGCTTTATCCGGTACCATTTATGTGTACTCACATGTGTACCCCATATTTTCTACTATGAATACAAATCTATATCTATGTATACAAAGGATTGCCTAAGTATCACAGGGTCTAATATTTTGAGACTTAACAAAACAAACCAAAACCAAAACCAAAACCAAAAACAAGTACCATGGTTAGTTTCTTATGTTTTAAGACACTAGGGAATTCAAGTTAGCATGAGAGAAGAGCCTATACAGTTAGAAACATGGATTAAAGATATTGTAAGATGGTGATAAATTTGCAATTAGTGTTTCATAGTCTCTTAAGAACTATACCCAATAGGCAAGAGCTCTCTTCTGAAGAGGTCAAAGCCTCACAGAAGCCTTGCTCAGTTATTTGATAAAACTTTATTATCTCTTTTTTACTGTCCTCATTAACATACTTCAAAACCGCCGTTAAGTATTTCTGGCAAGCAGAGCATTGAAGTAATTTTACAGTAGTGTAAAGGATTTATTAATTTTAATCTTTTCATGAGTCTATTTATATTCAATTGTGACATTAATAGGTTGCCAAAACAAACTAGAGTTAATTGTATTTAATTAAATTGTTGAAAACAAGTAAGGGTAGTTTATTATTATTGTAAGCAGAAAGCTCTATTGATGTACTTGTTTGTGTGAATAAGATCTGGTGTAAAGTTCTTTCTTCTGGGTACGGTATTATTCATCAACAGAAAGCAGTATAAAAATGCTAATTAAAGAGAGTTGTCATTATAATAGAACATTTGGAAGGGAAGATTCACATAATGTTTATAATCTTAAACCTGGTGTTGGGTAAGTGTACCGGGGTTCTGACCAAGGGAAACATCCCTGTCTTTTTACTGTGTTGCCTGAGGGGCTCCAAGACCCTCTTTCCACCGCCCCTTCCTTCCTTGGGGGAGTTGTTTCTTGGTGGGAAGAATCTAAGATATGGGTCAAGGCTTTGGTTAAAAAAAAAAAAAAAAAAAAAAAAAAACCTTAGATGAGACCAGAAGAAATAGGAATACCAAGAATTAGGGGTGAAGTTTGGACAGCAAAGAGTCCAAGATAGCAGCGTTTATAAAGGCAGATGCATAATCTTAGGAAGATCACAATATCAGGGAAATGGCAGTCCTTTGTCATGGATTAATGCACGTAAATATTCTGAAGATGGCAGAAGATCCAGTTGAAACCGACTTTGGGAGAAAAAAATATAATTTATCCTTAAAAAATTAACTTAACTCCTTAATTGTGTCTGATGTACTTACACATTAAATATAGATTTTTATTTAGTAGCTACTAGGTGCCTGGTATTGCTAAGATTTCCATATTCTTTCATTAATCCTTGCACTTCCCACTGGGAGGTGGCTACTCTTATTCTCTTTTTTCCACTGATGAGGGAAATAACATTCAGAGAATTTAAATAACTTGCCCGAAGTGTGCAGATAATCAGTGTGAGGCCAGGATTTGCACTGGGGTAATCTGATTCCAGATCCCAAGCTCTAAGTGACTATACTACTAAAATTCTTTACTTCTGCCAGTATTCTTTACTTCAGTCTATTTGACAAATTCCTGTCCTATAAGTAGCAGGATACTGTAGGCAGAGAAACTTAAGGCACTTTTGCCACTTGGTAATGAAAGGAGGGTGGAAGAATTAGAAACAGTACCTGCACCCGTAAACCCATGCCAAACCAAAACCAGAAACTCCTCCTATCTAATATGTCCAATGGTCATGGTGGAAGACTTTGTACTGCCACTAAAATTGCCAAGTGATTTTAATAAAACTGGATTTGAATAAAAAAAAATTGTTTTTTTGAATTGTTGTCAATTCAAATTGTCAAACAATTGAATTGTTTTCATTGTGATGAACAATATTAAGATGGAAATAAATGCCCCTCACAATAGGTCAGGTGATACATTGCAACCAATCAGGCTCCAAATCTCCATTGCTCAAGGCAATCTTGTATTTTAGCAAAGTTTATATCTGACTCATGCTCTGTTCCCTGAGGTTTGCTAGAAGCTATATTTCATGTTATCTTCAATCCAGAATTAAGAGCAGTATCTATTTGAAATAGTATACTGTTATCATGGCAGAAAAAAACAGAGTTTGGGAGGTAGGACCAGCAAATACATCCCTTAGCCTGAAAGTGATGCCTGTCACTTCTGCTCACAACTCATTGGCCAGCCCTTGGCCAGATGGCTCAACTCAATGGTAAGGCCCCATAAAATGTGTTCTTATCACGAGCCCAGAAGGCCAAGAGTGGGCAATGTTGGCTGTGCAGCATTCATGGCAATCGAAAAATGCTTAAGTGGTTAGGAAATGGTATCTTCTTTGTCATAGTACTTTTCCACTCTCAGATATCCAAGTTTATTTATTTATTTTACAGATTTTATTTATTTATTTGTGAGAGACACAGAGAGGGAGAGGCAGAGACATAGGCAGAGGGAGAAGCAGACTCCATTCAGGGAGCCTGATGTGGGATTTGATCCTGGGACTCCAGGATCACGCCCTGAGCTGAAGGCAGGTGCTCAACCGCTGAGCCACCCAGGCAGCCCACAGATATCCAAGTTTAGATAGCTTAGCTTATTTCAGTATTTGGGGAAGGGTCCAGAAATTTGAGTCTCTTGTTCTAAAAACAAGAGGAAAATTTAGCTAATGAGTCAAAAAAAAAAAAAAATCAAAACACAATGTGACACCAAGCACCCAGTTTTGTTTGTTTCTTCGCACGTAGCTGACTTTTGAATAACTGGATGTTACCAGGCCCAGCTCCACAGCTGAGTGAATGTGAAGCAAACCTTTGAGACATTGGGAGTTTCTGACCTTTTCTTCCTCTGAGTCTCCTTCCCCCAGCAAACACCTAAAGCTCATGCTTTGCTCCATCTCTCTCTTTCCCTCCCTCCACCCTCTCGTTTGTATGAATCTAATCTGTGAACTGATTTTCACTGTTAAGAAGGGTCGCCTGTGAATAAAAGGTCAAAGCATTCACTACTACACTATCTGGGATGCTGCTGTTTTCTTCAGATAAAACTTTTATAGGGCACATTGAGTAAGTAGGTGATGTTTTTACATTATCCTCGGTATTTTTTATTCTTATTTTCATTTTAATACTGTATCTGTTTCTAGTTGTCGGGCAGAGAAATCAGTTATGGATCAAATGCACCCATTTGTCAAGGATTAATGCATATAAATGCTTTTATGACAGCAAAAGACAAAGGCTTGTAAAGGTGGATGCTGACTTTGGAAGAAAAAAAATTAATGAAGCTAGGAAAAAGTGATAGCAGGGAACATTGCAGTTCTAGGTGCTAAATGACTTCTTTTCAAACCCTAGGAATACAGTAATATTATTCCTCTTCCCCTTCCTTTAATAAAGCATTCTCATAATCCATAGTGACCTCAGCTGAAGAAACATTATTTTAGGGTGAGCTAGGTTTCCTGAGAGCTGTTTTTGAAGGTACAGTGTTTCTCCTTATTAGCCAAAAGAAAGGGGGAAAAAGACTGTGTTGATGGGAAGAAAAAGCTGTAATTCACTATTGTGAATCTAGAGGAGGAAAAGGAAGAAAAAGGAAGACCAGCTTAATCCATCACCACTTTATCTGTCACAAATGCCATTAACAAGTGTTGCTTTCCCATGGATGGTTCAGGAAGACAAGTCACATAGCGGGGTTAGTTTTGTGAAATGTGGTTTCAATGTCTGACCTTCCACCTCTCGGAAGTGGGATAAGGCTAAAGCAATTATTTTGTCAAGATTTTAAAGGACTTTCTAGATTATCTCTTTGCCGTACACATGCGTGCGCGCACACACAAGCACGCACGCACACACACTCCTTCATATGTTGTTATTTTAATATCATACTTAAGTATCTTAAGAGTTGGAAATTACCCTAGCAATCATCCAAACCAAATTGTCATCGGACACTTTATTTGCCTCAGGATACTTCCTGCCGAGTGGTGATTGATCCACTGGTTGAATCTTACCACCATATTGATTTGGGGCATGCTGAACTTGGGCAGGGCCTAGTCTGGTCTCTGGCCTAGGTGAAATTCTTTTAATTATAAACCTGATCTACCCCTGGCCCCAAAACTCTTCCTTTCATAGTTTTCTTGATCTCAGTGCATAGCCATTCCTTTTTTCTGTTCTTCACATCAAAAATCTTGGAATCTGTCTCAACTCCCTTGCTTCAGATTTCACACTTAATCTATCACCAGAACTATGTCTCCTAACTTCAGAATATATCTAGACACCAACTTCTCACCATCTCCACTGCTGTTTCTGGGCCAAGGCACTGTTTTCCTGATGTGGATTATTACAGAAACCTGCCATGGTGTCACCTAATCCGAGTTCAGCT
Organism: Canis lupus dingo; assembly: GCF_003254725.2. Taxonomy (NCBI): domain Eukaryota; kingdom Metazoa; phylum Chordata; class Mammalia; order Carnivora; family Canidae; genus Canis; species Canis lupus. The sequence goes on along the minus strand of NC_064262.1, from coordinate 23,795,605 downwards.
ACCTGTCACGCGAAAGATCATCAATCAAGAGATGAGTTTTGACTGGAAAGAAGTTTGGGCTTTATTCAGGGGGGCTGGTAACCTGGGGAGAAGGAGGACTCTTGTCCAAAAGCCAACTGTTAGGTTTCTGCCTGGCCCAGTTTTTAAAGAGGTTTAGGGCAGTTAATCAACAAAGGAATGTGGTGGCCTGCAACATTTCTGGATTGTGTGCAGACCCCATGATACCAGCTACAAACATTATCTCAGTGCCTCCAGGTTGTGCGAGGGTTTCTGGTTCTTGTTTTGCGATGTGCAGGAGGACTGTGTTCTGCCCGCAAAGGAGGGCAAGGTCTACAGACACACAAAGGGAGGTCTGTAAAATCATTTGTATCATCTAAAAGAAAGGAAAAAAAAATTCTGGGCTAATCAGAAGGCCTAGACTGCTTCAAACAGACTTATTGGCCTGGGAAAGTTCTGGTTCTTCACTCCTCAAGGACAGTGGTCTACAAATCTCAAAGAAAGCAAATTAATTCTATTATACATCAACAGCCTTAGGTCAGCAAGAAAGGAGTGTGTTAGCTTGGAGCAAGTTAACCCTTAAAATGGGCTGGAGTGCTGTCCTGCTCTCCTGCTTTCACCTTTGCCCCCTCTAGTATATTCTCCACAGGAAAGCAGAATAGTAAGGTTGACAAGGCAATAAGATTTTGTCACTCATCTGTCCAAAACTCTCAGTGGTTTCATATTTCTCTCAGGGCAAGCCGATGGCCCTACACAATGTGTCCTCACACTTCCCCCAATATCTTGGTGACATCTACTATTTTCTTTGCCTCCTCTCCTGCATCCACACTGGCCTCTCTGCTATCCCTTTAAAGACACAGATTTCTATGTTCTTTGGCTCTTGTCTGCCTGTTGTGTGCTTCCTCGGATATCTGCAAGGTCCACATCCTTGCTCCCTTCACGTGTCTACTCAAATATCACCTCTCTCATCTGACCACTTAATATATTTTAATTTCACCCCTCTCTCAGATATTGAGAGCCCCCTAACCACATTCTACTTTCTGCAAAAGCATTTGCTGACTTTTAACAAACTGTATCATTTGCTTCACTATTAAGTGTCATGTTTGTCTTTCCCCATTAGGATGTGGGTTCCATAACGGCAGAGATTTTCATCAGGTCTGTTACCTGATGCATCACATGGCACAAGAAGGCTTGTAAGAAATATTAATTGACTGACTGACTGAATGAATGAATGAATAAAAGAGAAATTTTAGGACCTCATGAAATGGAGACCATTTCCTCTACTCCCCATCAAATGCTATATAATAAATATTCATTTATTGCCCTCACAGCCTTCAGGTCTCCACCAAAAATTAAATTCTTTTTTAGTTTCGGTGGCCTGGCCTGTTGAATTGCATGACTCTCTTGGCCATGGCAGTGAGCCTGGGGATTGGCCTGAAGCTCACGGCCCATGGCTATACCTTGTGACAATAACCTGAGAAAGTAGGAACTTCCATTATCTTCATTTTTCAGATCAGGGAAAAGAAGTTCAGAGAGATTATGGAAATTGCCCAATGTCACACATCTAGTAAATGACAGAGCCGGATTCAAACCCAGGCAGTCTGAATCTACAGTCTGTGCTCCTAACCACTGTTCTATACTGTTCGTGCACATGTGTGTACCTTGTTTCTGGAAAGAGGTACACAGTTAACTTGTGATGTCACTCATAAGGAAAATTAATAACATTCTCAGACCCCGTGAAAGGCAATTTCCTGAATTTCCCCTAAGATGTGGGAAGTTTCTTGCCTTTTGTGGTAGCATGTTTCAATACTGGATAAGCTAAAATTATTAGCTAGAGTTCTGTCCCCTGATACTCAGTAGAATATTGAGGAAATTGGGGTTAGGGTAGTATACCTGGATTGTTTTAAATTTTATTATGGGAGGGATCCCTAAGTGGCTTAGTGGTTGAGCATCTGCTTAGGGCGTGACCCCCGGGTCCTGGGATCAAGTTCCGCATCAGGCTCCCTTAAGGGGGCCTGCCTCTCCCTCTGCTTGTGTCTCTGCCTCTCTCTCTATGTCTCTCATGAATAAATAAATAAAATCTTTAAAAAATTTTTACGATGGAAACAGCAAGCTCACTGTGTCTTCTATAGAAGAGCTTTTCAGATGTAAAGATATCTTTTCATCTCTTATGTTATCTTATATCTATTATTATATTTCTCTTTGGTCATTCTCTTTCCAGGCTAATTGATTGTCATATGAAATGATGTAGCTGTGGGCTGGGACAGGACGATCAGTTCTGGAACCCCGTTTTATTTAAACAGCCCAAGGTCACAATAGCTCTTTCAGCAGTTCTACTACCCTGCCAACTCAGATTGAATTTATCATCAGTAAGAACCCCTAGGTGTCTTTCACACATGCCACAGTGAAGACACATCTTGTTCAAGTCTCTGTTTTCACAGCTGGCTACTTGGACTCAAGTGTGGCCTTTAAATTTGTCCCTGTTACTTTCCATCTTGTTAGATTTCAACCTTCATTTCACGTAATTGGAAACTTAAAAAATTCCAGTTCTCTCATCGGATATATTAATTGGACTTACCAGCTTAATGTTTTTGAGAGAATAACAAAAGCTACAAGTTAGATATGAAAAAATTAATTTCTAAACATGAATTGAGCACTGTCACATTCCAGGAATGGAGATAGTGTGATAACATGTCATCATTTTGTGAATTTAAGAAGGTTTTTAAGCTGCTTCTTCCACACGTGAGCTGGAAGATGGAAATTTGAGGGAAAATATGATTTAGAGAGATAGTCAAGCTCTGATAGTTTGTTTTAGAGCAGTGGAGTGTCATAGAAATATAATGAGAGCCATGTATATAATTTAAAATGTTCCAGTAGCCACATTTTAAAATTTTTATTTTAAAAAATAAAACTAACTCTAATAATATGTTTTAACACAACATATCCAGAATATTATTTCGTTGGTTTCCTGTGGTTGCTGTAACAAGTTACTGCAAATTGGGTGGCTTGAAACAATTGAAATTCATTCATACACGGTTCTGGAAACCAGATGTTCAAAACCCAGGCATGGCCATGCTCTGGGGGCTCTTGGGGAGAATTCCTTCTTTGCCTCTTCCAGCTTCTCCTGGCTGTTGGTGTCTCTTGGCTAGTAGCCACATCACTACAATCTTTGTTTCCTTACTCACGTTGTCCCCTTTTCCATCTGTTAAGTCTCTCTTGTCCTCACTCTTAAAAGGGTACATGTCATTGGAATAAGGCCTACCAGGATAATCCAAGATATGTGACTCCTCTTGAGATCCTTTTTTCCCCTTATTTTTTTCCTCTCAAGCTTCTCAGTCATGTTTGTTTTGCCAATAAGGTAATAGTTACAGATTCTGTGGACGAGGACAAGGGCATATCATTTGTAGGGCCACCCAACCCACTCCAATGATCATGCCCATGTATAATCAATATAAGGACTTGTTAATGAAATGTTTGTCTTTCTTTTTTTCTGTACTAAGTTTCTGAAATTTGGTATGTGTTTTATACTTGTAGCGCATCCCAATTTAGACACAAAATTTTCATTGGATACAATTGATTTCTATTTAGATTTTATAAAATTTAACAGTGAAAAAAATCGATTGGCATACTTGAGTTCTTCCAGGCATATTTAAGTTTTCCAGTAAGGGTCACCTAGGTGACTCAATCAATTAAGCGTCAGGCTCTTGGTTTCAACTCAGGTCATGATCTCATGGATCCTGAGATAGAGCCCCTAGGTAGGGATTTGTACTCAGCAGGGAGTCTGCTTGTAGATTTTCTCCCTCTGCTTATCCCCCCACTCTCTCTCTGCCTCTCAAATAAAAAAATAATCTTTTTTTAAAAAAGATTTTTCTTATTTATTTGACAGAAGGAGAGGCAGAGCACAAGCAAAGGGATCAGCAGAAGGAGAGGGAGAAGCAGGCTCCCTACCCAGGAGATAGCCAAACATGAGGCTCTATCCCAAGACCCCAGGATTATGACCTGAGCTGAAAGGCATGTGCTTAACTGACTGAGCCACCCAGGAGCCCCTAAATAAGTTTTTTTAAAAAAAGTTTTCCAGTAAGAAATCAAATATTAGTTTTAAAATTTAAATAAAATAAATTAAGTTAAAAATTTATTTCCATGGTCTCACTAGTTACATTTCAAGCTCAGTAGCCAAATGTAGCTAGTGGCTATACTGTGTTATACAATGTAGGGCTAGAGCTTACTTCAATCATTAAGATTTGATGATAATATATAATAGCTGCTGTACTCTGTTGGGTAATGCTGACTTAGCATTAAGTGGTATTAAATGTTGTCATTTATGGTGCAAGTATTTTTTTTAAAATATTGTATTTATTTATTCATGAGAGACACACACAGAGAGAGAGGCAGAGACGCAGGTAGAGGGAGAAGCAGGCTCCATGCAGGGAGCCCGATGTGGTACTCAATCCCAGGTCCCAGGATCATGCCCTGGGTCAAAGGTGGCGCTAAACTGCTGAGCCACCTGGGCTGCCCCTGGTGCAAGTATTTTTGAGCACCTAAACTACATCAGGACTTGGGAATATGGTAATAAACAAGATAGACAGGACCCTCTGTTCACCCCCTGCAAGTTTCTGTAGGAACTCGCATTGGTTTTCTTGCCTTGCCTATGCTCCACAGGTCAGATGTTTGTATGGGATGATAGATAGGGAAACCAATGGGAAAATACATCTGAAGACAGTTGGTTAAGAAGTCAGTTTACCTGAAAGTTTAGTGTTCAGAACCTCAGCAGAACTTTGATTTCGGCTTTTATCAGGCTTGATCTGAATGCCCTTCTAAGTTCCTCTAATTAACTTCTTTTCAGGACGTTACTTGGTGTTTTGTAAGATGAAGAAATAAGAGAATATATTTAAAATGTCAAGACAGTGAGTATAACTGGAAATAAAATGGATACCATTATTAATAATGGCAAACAGTAATGTCACATCAGTAATACAAGTTATAAAGATAAAACAAGTTCATGCTCTCTCTCTTTTTTTTTTTTTGACCAGAATGTAACTTAATGGAGTTTTAAACCATATATCTTTTATATAGTGCATTTTGCCTGAGAGGTTTCCCAAATAAGATGCTGATTGTTTGCTCTTAATGGCAATCCTACGCTGAAATGCACCCTTCTTAGGAAGGGAAAGGATGTCCCCTTTTTAGTGGTTTTAAAAAGACCGCAAGTCAGCTCATATATTACATTATAACAGTTTAGATTCAATACCAGAAAGAACTGTACCAACATAAAATACTGTGGCTGTTGAGATGGTCAGGCTACTAAAACATGTTGCTGATATTTGGCCAGCAAGTGTCAATTCAAATCTTTGAAACTATTTTCTCACCCACTTCAGAAGTTCCCATCCAGAATCAAGTCCCAGGAAATTTTTAAGAAAAAAAAAAATCCTGATGCAGGAATATAAACTAGAAGGTCTCCATTAGGAATATTTTAATACAATCATTTTTTGGGAAAAAGATAAATATTCAGTACAGATTATAGCCTGGGATTATCCATATTGAGAAATTGATGTCAAAGTCATATTCCAATGGGATGTCTGGTAAGCCTGTGTCTTGTCCTACTTGAATTCTGCTTTCATTCCTCCAACACTTGCATGGTACTGAGCTAGATAGAGTTTTAGGAACAAAAAGGAAGATGAACACAAGTAAACCTACTCACCAAAGGTCTTATGATGTAATGTCTAAAGACCTATGTTAAAAGGCCGATGTCTAAAGAATAAATGATAACATCAGGCAAGGAGAAGTAGGTGCTGAATAAAGCAATGAGGAAGAGAAAAGAGTAATCACACTACCTTGTTTTAGGGGGAGAGCCCAATTGTGGAGTAGATGGCAAGGGAGTGATCCGAGAAGAAAAATAATAATAATAATTCCATGTGTCAAGTTGTTCCTGTTTGGATGAGCTTGCTATAAATCCTGAAGCCTTGCAATGAGGGCCAATAATTTAAAAGAGTAGTGAATACATGAGATGTGTGATTTCAAGTCTTATTTAACAAAACACTTTAGGGGGCACCTGGGTAGCAGTTGATTAAACCTCCAACTCTTGGTTTCAGCTCAGGTCCTAATCTCAGGGTCATGAGATTGAACCTTACATCAGGCCCTGAGTGGAGTCTGCTTGAGATTCTCTCTCCCTCTTCTTCTGCCCCTCCCACTCCTGCTCTCTCTCTCAAATAAAGAAATAAATCTTTTTTAAAAAAGATTCATTTTAGGATTCATTGTGTAAACATCCATTCCAAATAATGCCAGGCTATGCTACTTTTGTCAGAGGGTTAGTTTAGATGACTTGTGTTTTCTGTTAGATTTCCCATGGCCTCTATTTTCAGTCCTGATCTAAATACAGCTTGAGTTATATATCCCATTGTGATAAACTGCACCAGAATCCAGGAGCCATGGTTTTCATACCTAATCTCTAAATTATACCTATTTGTATTTTCTTATAGATTTTCCTTCCCTAAGCTGTAGAGTTTATTTACTCATTGTACACACTGAAAATTGAGTCTTGGTATTTTTTTCCTTTCTCTGAGATTTCAGCGTGTTTCTAATCTTAAGCCTCATGCAGGTACCCTTATATCTTGTCAGATTGTTTTTGGGTTTGGGTAGGCTCACCTTTGAAAACAACCCAAGAGCTTGTTTGGTCTGTACCTGAAGTTCATTAGTTGAAGCTCTCAAAATTCTTTTGAGTTTTTACAGTGCTTTAGAGGGTAGACAAGTGCTCTCTCCACGTGAGCAAGTTCACTAAAATACTGACAGAAGATATGCAGGAAGATGTGCTAAAATTATCAAATGATGGCAGATCTAGTCTACTGTTGTTTTGACCTCTTATTCTTTTTTTTTTTAATTTTTATTTATTTATGATAGTCACACACACACACACACAGAGGCAGAGACATAGGCAGAGGGAGAAGCAGGCTCCATGTACTGGGATCCCGATGTGGGATTTGATCCTGGGTCTCCAGGATCGCGCCCTGGGCCAAAGGCAGGCGCTAAACCGCTGTGCCACCCAGGGATCCCCTGACCTCTTATTCTTCATCTTTTCCTCACCCTGTGTGAGTTGTCGATATCTAGCTCCCACCCAAAAGCCGGTCTCATCCCATGAGCACATCCAAAAGAAACACCAGCTGGATGACAAAAGTGTTAGAAGGTAACATAGGCCTTTGCTGACATAGCTTCATAGAGATAATACAAAGGTAATTACACTTGTAACATAGAGGGAGACTTTGCTAAAATCCTCCTAATTTTTTTTCCACTTGTATTTTTTAAGGCGTTCACAATGCAAGTATTTAGCTTCTGACATGAGTATTGACTTTGTATAATATGTTAGATATTTTTTTTAAACAATCTCCAAAGCCACCTGTGTCCTTATCCATGTTTTTCTAAACCCCAGACCACTCCTCTCCTAGTCACTTGGCCTGCTCCCCTCCCCACACCCCCTGGCCCTCTCTTGGCCTCAGCTTCTTCCATCCCAGACTCCTCTGCTGTTTTCTTCAGGGGAACCCTAAGCCATTTCTCAGGCATAGAAGTCTGTTCCTTTGGAGCTTAACCCTCATACCCTCCTGCCCATGTAGCAAAAGGATCATCCTCAGGACCCACATATTCAAAAACTTGAAGAATGTTAACACTTGTTAGTTAATCATTGGTTCTGTTGCCCTTCCTTCCTTACTTCTTCACATTATTCCGTCTGTCTTCCCCTCCCAATTCTTTATTCTATCCCTTCCCCTTCCTGTGTGTGATACCTTTTCATTTTTCCCAAAACTTAGAGGAAAATACATTTATATGTATGCTTTATATGGTCAGTAAAAATATAGAATTAATATAAAAATATATACTTAATATATATACTAATATGTATAATTATATATGTGTAATTATATAAAATACTAAATATATATGTATATAATACTAAGTATATATACTTAACAGTCATTTAGGAGGGTCATGCCTAGTTGTGAAATACTTTTATGATAATGAGAAAGTGACTAAATTGCCTTCAATTTTCAGCAAAAATAGATAACATCTCTTGTAATTTTCCACATTTTTCCATTGACCTAGTTGCTGTTTGATTGTATGAAATTGGGGACTCATACATTTTTCTATGTCTGAGCTTTCATACTCACTTCCTTTTCTGCCAACTTGCTCAGCTGTTCCAATCTTCACCTTCTCCCTGTCCTCACAGTTGGGGACTGTACTTTTACTTTCAACACCTGACATATCTGGAACAATCTATCCTGAAGTCATTCATCTTTATATCTCTCTTTTTGGAGCACTGGATTACTAGTGGCTTATTTTTAAATTTTTTTTCCACTTGTGTATTTTTTTAAGGCGTTCACAGTGCAAGTATTTAGCTTCTGACATGAGTATTGACTTTGCATAATATGTTAGATATTTTTCTTTTAAACAAGGATAGTCTCCATTCAATTTTAATACTCCTGATGGCATGGTAATTTTTTATGCATATAAGCCAATATAAAGAATTTTTTGAATATAGGCCACATTTATTCTTTTCTAGAGAAAGTAACTAGAATATGTTTCCTTGTCAAAAAATCTTTATTAGAGGACATCTTTATTAGTGTATAAGTGCTGGAAATACAATTGATAATCTCCATGGTGTTAGAATAGACATTATATTTGGGTTTCCAATAGCTCCTTTAGGTTTGGAGTTATGTGTGTTTTCCATATCAGTCCTTTGATAGCAGGCTGGGCAGGTAACCGTATGACTGTGAAACAACTAAGAACATGACCAGATGAAAGAGGAGCAAAGCGATGTAGTCAGGAGCAAACATAGTCCTTGGGATCCCCCACCTTTGACCTATAAACTAGAGACAGCAATGATTTTTGTAGGTAACACACTGCCTCCTTGCTAACCCATACCTACCTCTATTGCTCATGACCTAATTTATAAATTGAGCCAAGTAAATAATACCTTGAACTTACAGCAAAAATGAGGCCATGTGATTTTAACATAAAAAAAGACTTAAATGCCCTAAAATACTTCCGTCACTTGATATATAACGATGGTAATTGTAATGATAATGATAATCAACTTAAGAGTAGTAATAGCTAGCAAACAACACTGATCATGTTCCAGTGTTTCAGGCCCTAGTCTAATCTCCTTACTTGTGTACATTCATTTAATCCTCACTGTGCACATACAAGATCTGACGGTTATTAATCCCATTTGACATAAGAGGATCCTGCAACACAATTCTTCAGATCTCACCCAGCAATATCACATGCCTAGTACGTAGCAAACAGTGGCATCAGAGACCAAGCAGTCTGATTCCAGAGCCCAGGCTTTTAAAGATGACCTTGAATTGAGTCTATTCCAGCCTGGCCTAAAAGAGTTTCTTGACAGAAGTTGCTCCTTTCAGCCTTTGGTTCTTGTGTTCCTGGGACCAGAGAATGAGAAAGTCACTATTATCTTTTCATGTCTCTGGTGAGTAAAGACAGTTTTTGTGTTAGGATGTAAGTAAGGTCCAAAGCCCTTCTGTCCCTGTGCACTTCTCCCTGTTTAGAAGAGAGAAAGACTACGGACACTTATAGGTTGAAGAGGAAGAGAATGCTGGGATGAATGCTTAATTGAACACATGGGCAGGCAACTATCTGATACTATCTCAGAAAGAAGAAATAAAAAAAAAAAAGTCTACACTCCAAAGCAAGCATGGTAGCTCTGTTCGTTATTGAGTACATATCCATCTGTATGGTGGCCCCAATGTTGGAGGCATCTTAGGGCTTATTCACAAAGTCTTTATTTCTACCTGAAGATTATGCTTCTGGGTCACCCATCCAACAGTCACAAGTAAGCCTTCTGATACAGTGGACTTTGGTATCCCCTCTATTCCACAATGATACTAACTTGACTTGTTTTTTTTTTTTTTTAAGTCTTTTAAGTATAATTCCCTTCCTAGCTCTTGTCACGTCTCACAAGATTTTCAGAAAACAAGCATCCCTTGGATTTGTCATCTGAAATCAGACCTTTCTTTCCAGAGATGTGTAATCCAGTCTAGCCTGTGGTCTTATCAGCCCAATGACTGCAGTTTCTTACATGCAATATGAGGGCATTTCTCACTTAACATAAAGCTTCTATTTCCTTTATAATCACATAGTTTTGTTTTTAAACCCCAGCCTCTCTCTATATATATAATTTCTTCACATTTTTCCTTAAGTTGACTAAGTATTTAACATATTTGCTAAAAAGAACGTAATCCATTGCAACTATATCATTACTACTAAATTATTTTATCAAACTAGACATAGTTTTTGTTTATCTATTTAAAAGTCCCACCTTCACTTTCTAAGCATCCCATACCAAGATTCTCTAACTAGAATGACCAAATCCAAACAAACAAACAAACAAAAAAAGACAAACAAAAAAACCTGGCAATACTCAGTGCTGGTAAGGATATGGAGCAACTACATGGAAATGAAAAAGTGGCACAATTTCTTCAGAAAACAGTTTAGCAGTTTCTTATAAAATTAAACATTTGCTTTCTATATGACTCAGGATTCCGACTTCTAGGTATTTGCCCAAGAGAAATGAAACTTATGTTCACACAAAAGCCATACATGAATATTTATAGAAGTTCTCTTCACAACCATTAACAAGGGAGAAATACTCCAAATGCCTAGTAATGAATGAGAGCACATTAACAACACTGTGGTACATCTACACAATGGTAACAGCATGATGCATCATGCCAAGTGAAAGAAGTCAGACACAATAGGCACCATCTTGTGTGATTCCATTTATAGGACATCCTGGAAAAGACAAAATTACAGAGACCAAAAACTAGTCAGTAATGTCTAGGGCTAGGGTTGGGAGTAGGACTGGACTGCAAAGGAAATTTGGGGGACTGATAGAAATGTTCTATTGATAGTGGTAGTAGTTATTTGACTGTATAGATTTGTCAAAACTCAGAAGAGTTCACTCAAAGGAATGACTTTTACTGCAAGTAAATTTAAAAATAATGAATAAAATATAAAACCAGAAGATGTCCTGGCATATTTATAAGTTGATTGGATGTTCTGTATAAAGTCATGGAGACTGCCACCTCTTCACTTGGACCTTCTCTCTTTTGAATTAGGTAAAAGTCTGTGAGTCTACCAATTTGAGGGTGTGACACTCTTTGAATGTAGTTGACATTCAGATGGGGAGGGCCTGGCAAATTTCTGCAAGGTTAGGCTAGTTGTACAAGTATTGGTGAAGACAGACCACTTACCTTTATTCTCCTCATCTATCTGTTCTTCCCTTCAAATCTTAGCCCTTTCCTCCCAACTAAATGTTAGAGCATGAAGTCTGCTTGGTGGAGTCCTCCAAAAGGTATTAACTTCTAGGGCAATGCCTCCCATTCCTTTGCTGGTATGGTTTCCAGAAAATTATGTAACAAAACCATTTCCTTAAATGAGAAGAAGCTAGTCTTTTGTCATTCCAACATGAGGAGGATTTTGAATACTCATCTGTCACATTGAATTTCCTTTTTATTTTTTTATTTACACAATTATTCATTTATTGAACACTTCACTAGCACTAGCACCACTAGATGCCAAGTCCTGGGCCAGGAACTTAGGAAGTGGAACTAAGTAAGCCCTGCCTTCTGGAGTCCCTAGTCAGATGGAGCAGATAGATGTGTAACTATTTGATGCAGCACAGTGATTACAGCAATTGCAGAGAGCTGCAAGGGGCAGCGATTAATTTCTTGCTGGGGGAGGTCAGGGAAGAATTAATAGAAATCATGGTAGCTGCACTAAGTTTTAAAAGATAAGTATATATTTTTTTTCTGAGCAGAGAAAGGTAGGAGAAGGACACTCCAGGCAGAGGGGAGAACAAGTAGAAAGCAGTGAGGCATGAACGAGCAGAGTGTGTTCCGGGAAACGCAAGTAGCACAGAATTGCTAGAAGGTGACATCTAAAGGCACTTGTGTCTGGAGATGATGCCGAAGACTTGAGGACCAGGTTTGCAGTCTTTTACATCATGCTGAAAAATTCAGACTTTCATCTTACATGTCTGTGATGGGTAACCCACAAGCCATGGGTCCCATGCGACTCTACTGAAGCCCACAGTCTAGTTTCAGTTTGAAAGATCAGGGAGCTGCCCTCTTGCTTCTGCTTTTCAAAAATGTCTAGGTATTAACTTTTTATGTGTAAACAGCTTTACTCTTTCCCAATGACATTCTTCTATTCAATAAAGGAGGTAACCCATTTTTGGAAGAATATATAGTACATGCATGGGATTTGGTAAAAACTATTTTCAGTGTTAGTGGGAAAAAAATTCAGCCTGTAAATATTCTAATCTTTTCCTCCAGTAGGTGGAAGGGATCCTTTTAAATGATTTTCAGAGAAGAGACACAGTGAGATTTGCATTTTAGAAAGATCACCCTAGAGGCAATGTGGAGAGGGAAGGTCTCTAGCAAGATATATTTTACAGCTCCAGAGTCTCAATTTAAGCAAATCCTTTTTTAAACATCTTATGGCCAGACAGGACAGAGGAAGAAAACATATCGTCACTGTAGGCCATTCTATGCAAGTGGGAATGCAATCCCCACAAAATTGTGTGGTCTCTCTCCTTCTCTATGACACAGACGAATAAGGAAAAGAAACACAAAGAAAACCGCAAAAAATCTTTCCATATAATTGCATAAAATCCTGATGTCATTTGAATTATTATATTATACATGACTGTCAACTGATTGTGCCATTAACAGACCACAAAAGCAGCATTAGGAAATTCCAGAGCAACGCTAAATTTTGCCTACAGTATATTTAGCCTAATGTACTCTTGTTTTGCCTCGTGGAATACGTTACCATATTTTATCATAATTTTAACGACCGTCATTGTCACATTTAAGAACAATAGATCATGGAGTCTGAAAAGTCTTCCTTATGACTTTTTAATGAGTCACTTTGGGAAGGTGATGGGAAAGAATGGATTTAGAAAATTGAGGCAAATAATTAAAAGCTTTTGAAAACCAAAGTTTCGTGTAACATGGATCTTCAGTCAATGTTGGGAAGATCTAGTTTCAGTAAAATCAATGTAAAGTCCTCTGTTGAGCTCAGTGTGACAATTTCTGTAATGCTTTGCTTTATCAGCCCTCTGTTCTGGACTAGAAGCTGCAGGAGGCTAGGGGGCATGTCTCTCTCCACTTAGCTGAATCCACAGCATTTGGCATAGAGTATGGACTGTAGCAGAAATCCAGTAAGTGGCCATTGGAGGAATGAATGATGCCAGGATGGCTGCAGTATTGACTCACCACTGAGTGGTTCAGAACACTGATGGGATGAAGGAAAGGCCCGCTAGAAACTTCCCTGGGTCAGGTGGAAATTGTGCAAACCTTCTGAATTACAAGTCATTTAAACTAGAGGCCGTCTCTTAAAAAAAATTTACAACTACACAAGGGTCGATGCTTGCAGGAAAACATTTACGTTAAAATGGAAAAATAAATAACTATAATTCCTTGTAGATGTTTAGCCAAGATGGTTTGGAATGAATCTCACTACCCAGAGATTATTATTGCCATTTTGTTATGTAACTTCCCATCTTCTTTACTGTGAGTCAGTATGTTTGTTTTTGCATTTATTCTAATAAAAATGAGATGCTATGGTATCTCCTGGTACTTGGTCTATTTTTTAATTCTGATTTATCACAAATATCTGTCTTATAAACTCACATATAACTTGAAGTGCACAAGAGTTTGCGTTAGTGTCTTCCTTCTTCACCAGACGATAAACTCTAGGTGGGCAGGACCTATGCCTCGTGGTCCTCAGTTCTGTAACCACAGCCTGCATCAGCAATGGTTGATTGATGACTACTGTTTTGTTTGTATTATTTGCATGGTTTCTTATCTTCTGAATATACCATCATTCATTTATTTAATCTTCTACTGTTAGTCTTAAACTTTTAAAAAATTCTTATGTTAATTCCAGTATAGTTAACATACAGCGTAATATTAGCTTCTGGTGTACAATACACTGATTCAAAGCTTCCATATGTCACCTGGTGCTCATCGTAAATGCCTTAATTCATCCCTATCACCTATTTCACCCATCCCCCACCTCCACCCCCTGCTTTTCAGAAATGTCTAGGTATTAACTTTTTATGTGTTAACAGCTTTACTCTTTCCCAATGACATTCTTCTATTTAATAAAGGAGGTAATCCATTTTTAAAAGAATATATAGTACATGCATTGGATTTAGTAAAAACTATTTTCAGTGTTAGTGGGGAAAAAAATTCAGCCTGTAAATATTCTAATCTTTTCCTCTGGTAGGTAGAAGAGATCCTTTTAAACGGTTTTCAGAGGAGAAGAGACACAGTGAGATTTGCATTTTAGAAAGATCACCCTAGAGGCAGTTTGTTCTCTATAGTTAAGAGTCTGTTTCTTGGGACACCTGGGTGGCTCAGCGGTAGAGCATCTGCCTTTGGCCCAGGGCGTGATCCCAGGATGATGGAATCGAGTCCCACATCGGGCTCCTTGTGGGAGCCTGCTTCTCCATCTGCCTGTGTCTTTGCCTCTCTCTGTGTCTCTCATGAATAAATAAATAAAATCTTTAAAAAAAAAAAAAAAGAGTCTTGATTGATGTCTCTCTCTGTATTTTTTTCCCTTTCCTTGTTCTTTTTGTTTCTTAAATGCCATAAATGAGTGAAATCATATGGTATTTGTCTTTCTTTGTAGAGTTTTAAACTTTTTTTTGAGCCGTTTACCTTTCAGTGTTTTTCACAAGAACATATGTGAGTGATTTCACTCATGTTAGTATTAGGAATTGTGCATACAGAATAATACATAAATATATTCACCATGTAAAACTGAAAACATTACAAATAAGGCCCAAGTACTCTTTGCCAACCACATTTCCTTGCAGGGAGAGTCACAGTGATCAGTAGATTTGAATCTTTCTAGTTCACTTTCTCAGCCTTTCCATAACATATATGCATTCATAAAAGTATATACTATCATTTTGTTAATGTATTTTATATATAACTGATGTACTCTTACTATTTTACACATTTTTGCCTACCCAATGATTATATTGGATTTCATCTTTTTTTTAAGAAGTTTTTTTTAGTTTTTTTGAGAGAGAAAGAGCACAAGTTGGGGGAAGGAGCAAAAGGAGAGGGACAAGCCGACTCCTCACTGAGCAGGGAGCCCTATGTGAGTTTTGGTCCTAGGACCCTGAAATCATGATCTGAACCAAAGGCAGACACTTAACCCACTGAGCCACTCAGGCACCCGTGGATTTCATCTTACACAATAATGGACGATTCATTTTTCTTCCTTCATCTTACTTTTAAAAAAATAATCTCTATATTCAATGTGGGGTTTGAATTCATGACCCCAAGATTGAGAGTCACATGCTCCTGACTGAGCCAGCCAGTGACCCCCCTTTCTTATTATTTTAAACAAGTTTTCAATGGACAGCTGGATTTCTCCAGATGCACACCTTGAAATAAGGATTGGGAGGCAAATAGTTTACTTGGAGGTGATTGGTGATCTCATCTCAGAAAAGACAAGTAGAGGAGTGGAGTAATAAGACAGGAAAGAGAGGGAAGCTAACAGTGTTGCTTCCATAGCAGATCACTGCTCGGGACAAGTGGGACTCAATCCCACTGCGGCCTTCTGGGGGCTTATGTAGAACATGCCTCAGAGAAGTCATATTTGAGGTATAACTCTACCAAGTCCAAGTTATCATTGGCTGTGGGTTATTTCCGGGGTACTGACTACGTAGCACTTCCAACATGTCCTGTGATTGCCCCTGCATTCATGTCCTTAGGAAGCTCACAGGAGGAAGCTGCGGGTGTGCAGGAACGTTGACTGCTGAGAGAGTGTAGACAGTTCTTGGAAAACATCTGCTACAACATCCATGTACCACCTACTTGTGCATTTGTGTCCATGTTTTAATAAAGATTTTGGGGAAAAAGTTTCAAATTATTCTTTTAGCACTTTTACTTGGACCTTGCGTCGCGGTTCCTCCCTTTTTTAATGAAAAATCTTCAAGGCAATCTTACTCACCTGCTCTGTTGTTTGGTTCCATGCATAATTATTTTTATTCCTTTTTAGCTTCCTCTCCTGCTGAGTCAGCCATTCACTTTAATTGTCTTGAAACACTCTCTGGCTTTCCTGATAAACAACCCAACTCTGTAACATTCTCCCAGGGGAGCTTCATTGCTCCTATAGGTGGCTTTCAAGTGAATTGAGTCAAGAAACCCAGTCACTGCTTTTAAGACTCTGAAGCTGAATGCAACCTGTGTGCCCAAGAAAACGTCTCTTTTTAGCACTAAGCAGGGTGTATTTTTGCTGGTGCTCCAATGGTGGATTAACGATTTATCCATAGCTACTACAACTTCATCTTGAAAGGGTGTGATGGTTTCCTCTAGTTCAGTAGCTCAAAAAGCATGGACATCAAACCTACAGCCTCAGTATCACCTGGGAATTTGTTCAAGGTGCACATTCTCAGACTCTCCCTCCTCCACATCTACCAAGTTGGAATCTCTGGGCTGGGACTTAGCGATCTGTGCAACAAGCCCTCCTGGAGATTTTGATGAGCACTAAACTGGGTCTGCAGTTGTAGTTATTTACAATTTACATTTGTCCAAGTGTTTGTGGCCAATTAATTTATATCAAATAAAATTTCTTTTTTTGAAGAAGATAGCAAATTCCTACCCTTTTAAACAACTCTTTCCTTCTTTAATAACACATAATTAATGAAGATGCCAGTGCCCTCAATCTCTGCACATTTATGGCTTATGCAACTCAGGAAATACAGAATATTATTTTGAAAGTCATATTAAGTCAATGCTTCTGCTTCTGCCAATACATCAAGGATTGCTGCAACCATACATATTGATTATTTCATGATTATATCTTTTAAATTATTTTCATAAAATGGCATGATAATATTTGCAAGTATTATGGCTAGTAATTATAAAAGCATGTGCTTCACTATGAAGAAATCTGTAATTCAAAACCACAAAATTTATCCCAATACCTCTTCTTCCCCTCCAACCTGTGTCATTGTTCATATTCCCAATAGTACCTTATTGAAGTTCTTTGACATAAAACATATCTTTCTTGCTTGTGAAATAATCTGGTTAAAAAATAATGAACTAGTTTATTTGGTTTACCAAAATCCAGTTTATTTCATTCATTATTTTTTAGCCAAATTATTATAATTCATACAGATTATTTCATGCATCTTTGTTCTATCCCTGTGAAGGACACATTTTTTTGGTCTCCCATTTTCCCAACAGAAATAATCTAAATGTGGAGAAGTTTAGAAAATGAACCTGGATTGAAAAGCTTTGGACGGGATGAGCACTGGGTGTTATTCTGTATGTTGGTAAATTGAACACCAATAAAAAATAAATTTATAAAAATAAATAAATAAATAAAATAAATAAAAAAGAAAAAAGAAAAAAAAAGCTTTGGAAGCTAACATTTTGCTTGTTTTATCATTTGGTCTTTGAAAAACATATATCGAGTGTCTACTGCGTTAGGCATTATGATAGGTGCTGAGGCTGTGTGTGCACATAGGACAGACACAAGGCAAGCTTCCAGTCCATGGGCAAAAACTCCTTGGTACTCTCTTCTGTACAGAGCAGCATATTTCGTGTTTTATAAAAGTTGAACCTGTTTTTTATAAAATGTTTTTTATCTAGAAGTTCAATATCTAGAAGATAAAATTTGAGTTACTTTAGTGAAAGGGAGTTTAACAAACCCAAGAATGTATGGTCCATTGAATATAGACATGATTCTGAATCTTCCAACCTAGCTTTGGGTCTTTCACATGGTTTAACTAGTGGTTGCAATCATATATCACAGAGAGCTTTTGCTAGGTATCATCAGTGTTGTCATCATAGTCACAGATTTTGAATTATTTGCCAGTATTCTAAAAATTCAGAAAAACCTAGAATTCCAGCCTTTCCAGAAAAATTGGCAGATCTGGTTACAAGGAGCCTTCATTTTCCCATAATTGGCTGAAATTTACCATAGACCCCACATCTGCCAGTTTTATGAGAGCTCTTCTCTTATTCCAATTTATGCCACTTGCCTTGAGTTTGTAGGATGTTCTGTTCATAGTCTTAACTTCCTGTCTGAGAACCTAGACAACACATGCTATTCACACTTGTTTGAGATCATAATAATCCTTTACATTTGTCTAGTGATTATATTCCTCTGGGTTATGCCTAGCAAATACTGTTTTCAACTTTGATTTATGGAAACATTTATTTTACATATTTATATTTAAATGGCTAAACTTGTGCATAACCTAGATATTTGTGTTTACTCATTTAATCCTCACAACACATCTCTAAGAAGAAAACTACTTTTCTCCTGTTTTACAGATGAGAGATACAGAGGCTGGTGACTCTGGTTCAACTCCCCAAAACTTTAGGTGTACATTAATTTCCATTTTAACCACCATTTTTTGTGCATTCTGAGTTTATGTGTTAATAGGAGAGTGCAGTGTTTCTGTAAAAACACCCAGCAGGTTCTGACTTTGGCCACCATTCACTCTGTGACTCTGGTACTACTTGCTGAAAGGGAAGTCCATAATGGTGGAGGGAAAGAAGGGATTGCAAAAATTTTCTTCTCAAAAATCTCTCATTTATGTTCACTTTAAATATTTCAAATTTACCTCCCCTGAGTCTCTGAATTCTTCTATTTGAGGTGAGCAAAGGAGAATTTTTTAAAGATTTATTTATTTATTTATTTATTCATGAGAGAGAGAGAGAGAGAGGCAGAGACACAGGAGGAGGGAGAAGCAGGCTCCATGCCAGGAGCCCGAGGCGGACTCGATCCCGGGACTCGATCCCGGGACTCCAGGATCGCGTCCTGGGCCAAAGGCAGACGCTAAACCACTGAGCCACCCAGGGATCCCCTCAAAGAAGAGTTTTTAAGAATTGATTGGAAGATTAACTTTCTGAAAGAATTTCCTTCAAAAGTTAAGAACTATCCAGATAGAATAGTCAATAATATTGATTTTCTAAGAAATTACTCATAAATTTTTATTTTTGGTGAAATATGCATATACTTATTTTAATGTGTGTTTTTATGAAAGATAATGAAATGATGAACCAAGCCAAAATACACAAGCATTAGTTTATCTTAGAAACCTACTCATTTTCTTTAATAAATATCAGAATTCTTCAAAGTAAGTTGATTTTGCTTTTGCTACTGAAGTAAAAGCTGAATCCACAACATGAAAAATAAAAATGCAAGTTCATTATTCATAGAATTTTCCATGAGTTCTTTTTCACTGGACTCTAAAAGTAAGGCTAGAGTTTTACTTCCCCCCCTCTCCACCCAAAAGAGGCTAGGGCTGCTTGTAGGATTTAAACTTTTCTTTTTCTCTCCTAGATTTCTTTCTTCTTGGATCATTCTAATATATAGGCTCTTTTATGCTACTTGCTAGAGTCAAAAGCTGCCCACATTGTTGCTGATGGCATTTATTTTGGAGTATGTTATTTCTAAGGGATGCACATGGGGATTCTTCAAGGAAAACTTATTTCTCTTTTCTAATCTAGAACCCCTTCCCCATCTTTCCAGCCACCCTTTTCATTCTTAAATAAAGGTGAGAAAACTCAGCCCTGCATTTTAGGATTCAACCCTTTGAACATCATGTATTACAAACATGTCATGCCTTTAGATTTGGATGGGAATCCTTTCTATCAGTTTTCTCATCCATTCATTTAATCATTCATTCTATTTATTTCTACTTCAGGTGCTCAAAGAATTATGTACTCCTCCCTTGTAGCACTAATGCCTACTATATTTTTTTTACCTTTGTTTTTGTTCTTCAATTACCATTTCATTCTTGAACCCTGCACTGTAAAGTCAACAATAGTAAGGACTTTTGGCCTTTTATTGTTCACAATTGAAACCCTAGCATCTAGTGAACTACTTCTTAAATATTTACTGAGTGAATACATGGATGAGCACATTCTGTGCTCCCCACTTCATGGCCATCCATTTTGCTCAGAATAAAATCTGAACTTTCTAGAGTGAGCTGGGAGGCCCTGGATAGCACACCCTTTAGTTTTTTCCTTGAAAAGTCCTATTATTTTCCCTCTGCAAACTTTCCTCCAGATTTTGAGCCATGTTCTTTTATGGTTAAAGAAACATATATATTCTCTTCAGAGAAATTTCATTATTTTACATTGATATATTGATATTGCTAGCTACATAGGAGACAAAAAGGGAAAGTAAGTATGGTGTTTAAGAAAGAACATGGAGTTTTGGAATTCAGAAGTTCAAACCATAGACCAGTCACTTACTAGGTGTTAGACCTTGTTAAGTCTTTAAAACTTTCTGGATCTCATTTCTGAGTCTCTAAAATAGGAATAAATACTGTTGTTGCAGAAATGTTGTGAGAATTCAACATAAAATGGCAAAGTACTTGGCATATAGAAGTCTTTGAGATAGTAATTATCATTATCATATGCATAATCTTATCAGTCAGCTATTGCTGTGTAACAAATATCACATAATCACAGGGTATAAAATATTGGCTTTTTTTCCCCCTCATGTTTCTGTGGATTGACTGAGGGCACCTTACAGCTGATCTTAGCTGGCTCACTTATGCAGCTAAGAGTCAGCTGATCTTGACTAGGAGACTTTGCTCTGAGTTGTGGGACCAGCCAGCTCAGACTTATTATGTGTAATATGAGCACAAGAGAGGGGAATGATGGCACATATGATTTGTATTTATTATGTATCATATATTATTTATTATTCAGCTCCTTGACGATCTCTTAAGTCTTTTTCAAGTCTATAGTTTTTCATTTTATTATTTTTCCAGGATTTATTCCATTTCAAAAATGAAGTGCGTAATTAACAAAGGGGGGCATTCTTGTAGTGAGAACACCTTGTATCCTAGAGAAGATTTCATTCATAGATGATTATAAGCTGTAAATAGTCTGAGGTAGTGTTCCAGTGGTATTGTCATAAATTAATTACTAAAGTTTTGGGAATTAGTTCAGTGACAGGTTTTAATTAACTTGCCCTACTGGCAGCAAATTTTCCCTAATAAGTTTATAGTTCCTCTTAGATTTACAGTAATTCTTTCATTTTCCTCTTCTCTCTATTATTTATGTAAGCTATATTCCCATGGAAGATACTCACTTTTGCAACCACAGTGTTGGATGGCATACAGTTATTTTGGCAGTGGTTTTCAGGATTTGAAGCAAATCCATATCCTCAGTTAGTTTCTGTTCTACATGAAAAATGGAAACACAGGTCTAGATAATTTTTTGGAATTCTCGCCTATGATAAATAAGTTTATATTTAAGTGACTGATTGCAAAGTGTAAAAGAATTCATCCTCAAAACAAAGACATGTTAAATAGACTCTTGAAAGTATTGTAGCTTCCTTAATCCCAGAACTTAATTCTTCAGATAACTTTAGGGTGTGACATAGGTACTATCACCCTTTTCAGTATAGGAAGGAAGCTTGTGTACAGATTCAAGATGACCCTCATCAGGTGGTGACATAAGTTCACATATCTGAACCTAGGTATGAAATAATTCTGAAGCAATCTGCCAGTTGAAATAAAGCACACAGAAAATGTGAGGAAAAAAATAAATTCAAGAAGGGACTCATCACAAAGAAACAACACAGTAGTCTACTGAATTTTCATGGAAGGCCACAAGGGAGAGTTTCTTTTATATGGGTAGCAGGTACTTTTTAATGAGGCCTGAAAACCCTCATCTCTGGAATGCATTAGAATTAACAGATTCTGTTCTTTCTTTTGGAATGCCATGTAATTTCACTGGATTCAAACTGTAGTGGGAGAAACGTCCCTTTCTAGTAGCAGCCAACTGAGTTGTTTAAATAATTTGGTTACAAGGAACAGAAACTCAGTCAAGTTATATTAAGTAATGGGGATAGGGATGTATTAGAAAAATTTACATATAAGGAACCAAGGAATAAAACTATCAGGCTTCAGGAAGATACCAGTTATTGGTTGATTCTAGATTTGTAATGGCACTGCAAACTTCAGAAACCTAAACTCCAATACCTTATTTCAAGAGAGGGGGACTCAGTTACTGTCAGGGCCACTCAGATTATGTGAATGCATAAATTGGCCAGGTGTTTATGAGGGATGATTTTTATAGCTGCAGCAGCCATCTTTTGACCATGAGGCAGAAGCCAAGGTAATGGCAGAGAAATTAACCCAGAGCCTAGATATCATACAATCACTAAGGTAACAAACCTTTGAATGCTTAGTTTCTTTTCTTTCCACTTTATGAAGTATACCTGCTGTTTTTTGAATACTCTGTTACTGCCAAATAAATGCATTCTGGTAGTCTCTCTGAAAATCATTAATACTGAATAATATTATGTTATGATTATAAGAATATATTGGGCAAGACAGATACATATGGGATTTATGAACCTTGGAGATGGGCTTAAAGCAGAGCTGCCACTTACAGTTGCACAGCTTTTTCCCTGTGCAGTTCTAGAAAGCACCAATCACATGGTCCACGATGTATAACTCTACGTACTGGTTCTGGCTTAGGTCCTCATTTTCTCTTTCTAACCACTTGTATTCCCAGAAATGTACTTTTTATAATACATAGATTGTTAAAAGGAAATAAATTCCAAACCTGTGCCTAAAGTGCCTAAGGTAGGGGCAAGTGGGTGTCTCTACTGAAGTCTCTACTTCTGGAGTCTCTACTGCTCTCCATGGGAGCAGCCTTTACTGCCACTAGACAGGATGTATGCATGAGATTCCAATGCCTCTCATTATTTGAGGACTGTAGGCTGTGGATGAGGAATTTTGGTAGTGGTAGATCAATCAAATGTGTGGGTTTTTCTAATCCCTAAGAGAAAAGAGAATGGTAGTCTGTTTTTACACTGACAAGGAATAGAAATATGATTTGTGTTGGTGGGCACATAAGGATTCTGCATCTCAGTAAATGGAATCTGGACAGAGCTTTCATATCCATTAAAAGGCCTGGGGAAATGATAATTCTGATTGTTTACTTGGAGCTTGAAGGAATATTTTGGGTAAGGGCTAGTAATGGAGCATAAGCAAAGGGAGTATATAGATGTTACTTTCTAAGACTAGAGGGAGGAAAGTTTGCCTCTGTCCCTCTCTCTTGCGTATTGGCACAGAAATTGACTGTCCCTCGTAGATAAAGAGGGGAAGAAGTTGAGAGAAGTCATTCTTCCTGAAATTACTTTTATTTCTCTCCAAATGAACTCTGAGACAGTGTTCATGATTCTTTATTTCTCCTGCTAGAGAAAATAGAACAGAAATATTAAGATGCTCCCAAAATGGCTATTTCTTGGGAGTGTTTTGTTTAAGAGTGTGGGCTCTGGAGTCAGATGGCCTGGTTCAAATCCTGACACCGCCAATCACCAGCTGCGTGAATTTAGGGTAGTCACATAACCTCTCTGGGCCTTAGTTTTCTGCTAAGAATAAAATGACATATCTTAATTTTAATTCCCCCAAACACAGATTCTGACATAGGAATTCAAATGCAAATAGTTTATTTGGGAAATGTTTCCAGGAAACATGGGTTGGGAAATGGGGAGGTAAGAGAAGGAAAGGAGAAAGTCAATAAAGGATGCTTTATGAAACTACTATGGGGAGCTGGGAATTTGGAGTGAGTGTAGAAAAGACTTCAGATTTATCCCAGTCTAGGGAAAGGACTCTGAGAAATTTATGACTAAGCTTTGATGGTTGCTTATGTGTCATTTATTTCCTGGCACTTCCCACTCTCCCTGTGCTTGGGCCAAATGTGATCCCAAAGCAAGGAAAGAAAAGTCCTTAGTGTATGGGTGTAAAAGCCCAGAGGATATGGATATGGCCTGGACACTAACAACATCTGTGGTGGCACATCCTCATACCTCATAGGGATCCTCTGAGTATTAGATGAGTTTACATGTGTGTGCTGAGAGGAGTGCCTGGCACATGGGAAGCTCTCGCTCTGTACTGGTGCCATTCCTATTGTTGTGCTCCAAAGAGCCCTATGGGAAAGAGCCAGGGCATGGAATTGGGCTGGATTCGAGTTCTGGCTTTATCACTCACCACTCGGGAACCCATATTCTCAGACTCTAAAGCAGGGATGGGCATCAACAAATTTGTTGTGTGAAGACTAGGTGATAAATTTTTTCACTTGGCGAGCCCTATGGTGTCTGCCTTGACTACTCAGCTTGCCTTTCTAAAGTGAAAGCAGCCTTAAAGAAGACATAAATGGATGAGTATGGCTGTGTTCCAATGAAACTATACTTACTAACCCAATGAAACTCTACTTACTAAAACAGGTGATGGGTTGGATTTGACCCATAGACCATTGTTTCTGCCATGAACCAAAGTATCTTTTTCCACAGCTGTCTCATGTGAGATAAAGAACAGACCTCACTTTACCAGAGATAGAGCATGGACATTAAAAGTAAAGTCTGTATCAGTCTGCCTGGTTTTGGACCTCAGCTGGTGTACTTTCTGCTTTGGCGGCTTTATGCAAAGCATTTATTCTTTCCAATCCTTAGTTTTCTTGTCTGCATAATGGATATGATAATATCTACCTCATAGGGTTTTTGTGGGGAAGAGATGAATTAATCCATATACTATTTTTAGCATAATGTGTGACATATAACCAGAACTTAATAAATGTTTCCATTACATTCATTTGAATTTCTACTACTACTACTCTGCTTTTTCTTTGGAAGAATCCACTGGAATTCTATTGGGGAAAGATATCAGTGTATTTCCTAAGATTCTTGCTAAGATTTGGATCTGGCACAAACATTTACTTGTTACATTTGAATAAACTATTAGAACTGCATGAGCTTAAATCAGTAGTTTTTAATGAGGGGTGATTTGTCTCTCAGGGGTAATTTGGCAATATGTAGAGATTTTTAATTTGTCCTAACTAGGGAAGAGGGGCCTCCTGGCATCTTGTAGGTAGAGGCAGGGATACTGCTAAACATTCCACAGGATAGTTCTGCACAACAAAGATTTATCTGGCCCCAAATGTCACTAGTGCTGAGATTGAAAAAAAATCTGGTTTAAACTGGATATGTCACTTCTGAACTTTTACCCTCTAACATTTGGTACTGTGTATGTCACAATATTTCAGATGATTTTTAAATTGTCATCATGATTTGTCAGGTTCATAGGCTTCAAAAAGATGCATGGAAATATTTTGTCAAGATAAATAGATTTAGGTACGGAGTGTTATTTTTTTGAATGACACTATCATTTAAAAAAAAAATACACCAGGTGCCTGGTTGACAAAACCACATACTTCATTTTCTTCTAAAACAATTTTAACTGTTGAAGAATCTTTTTAACAATACAAATGATGTTCTTTATATTCTATATCTTTCTATCAATCTAGGACAGCATTTGAGATGATAAAGGACAAGCCTCCCAAATCCGTCATCTTTGTTGTGATTTAAGGAAGACTTTTCTCCATAAATTACCAAGGTATCTGGCAATGAGAAGTATACAAGGCTATTATTTATACCTGTTTAATTCTCAATATTATGACAGCATGATTTTTGAAATGGACTAACCCAATTCAAAATGCTTTCTGTTCTGAATTTCACCACATTGGAGTGATTGTTAATAGCTCTTCACTGTCGAGAAATCACCATGAAATCTTCTTTTTAAGTGTTGAGATCTTCTTTCAACTTGACAGATGAATTTGCTACAGAATTTTTATTTTAAAAAATCCACAGCTCTAAATAGGCCATCTCCATCAATACATCCCTTCTCAATGACAGCCTCTTGTTTGGGGCTCAGCTTGTACTTGAATATCCCCATATTTCCATGACCACTTGTGTCTTCCAAAGTCCTTACACTTTTCTTGCATTCTTCCTTAGTCTGTGCATGTGGAACCTTTGGGTTATAAAGAAAGACATCTTTTACTTTGAGGAAATAATCTCCATAAAGCGGGACACAGAGCCTTAACTGGGAGCTCTTAAACTGTGCACAACTTATACACTTTTACAGGGCATTCCTAAGTTATATTCAAATCAGGCTTGTCCCCTGGCTTTCTATCTTATGAGATTATCTCCATTTATTTTATATGTTCTTTTATTTGATCATTTATTCAACAAATATTTATTGATTTCCTTCTACGTGCCTGGTACATCATTGAACAAGACAAAGTCTCCAATCAGGTTCTGAGTTGTGTCTAGCATTACACAATTTTCAAAAAGGTAAAACCATGACTTCCACACACACAAGATGAGTACACACAAAAGATTTTGCTTAACTTATTAATTAACGAGGGAACTAGTAATATTTAACAACTGGTTCAAATGAGAATAGGATTTACAAAGATGTATCACCTCTATTGCCTCAGATTCATGTGCACTGCCACAAGCAGGACTCCTTTGCCTTGCTCTGCAAAGAAAACATTGAGTTCACTATCACCATCCATAATTTAACTTTTTCTTCTCAGAGTTGCAAAAGGGACTGGTGCGAGACAATGAAAGATATATAATCCATCATCTAGCCTTCCACAGCAGTTAGTTTTGGTTCATTTCAAAGTCTTCACTATTTCTCCTAACCCTAGCCCAGACAACTTTCAAATATACAAACATTACAGATAATGAGGACAGAAATGAATGACAGAAATAAAGTGTGCAGCGAAAGAGGATGTTTGGGTGGGAGTTGGGACCTTTTTTAGACCACAGAGCCAAGGAAAATTTCAGTGAGAATTGTTTCTAGTAGTACTCCCAGTAGATTGCCTATTTAAACTTAAACAGATTCCATAAAGATCTTATTCTACAGGTGGTAATGTCCACATTTAAGGCCTGAGTGTAAGCTGCTAGTAGAGCCTCCTGGTACTTTTTCCAATAGCAATAAAAACAAAATTCTATCTACCTACTAGACTCATCCATCTCTTTGCATTCCTCCTTCCCAAACTTGGTGTCCATATTTTAATGTATGTATTTATCTCATTTTTATCCAAAAGAATCTGTCTCTTTTCTTCATTTTGCACAATTTCATTTTACAATAATTTATGTGGCATAGAATTACCCAGAGGGCAAATTAAGCTTTCAGCAACACAGGGCCACCAAAAATGAGAATTTTAAAAAATATATTTATTTAAAAAGTAGCCATTAGATAAATCAGAACTTTTTCTGGACTTCACCTATTTGACATTTTGGTGTGCCTTTAACTCTGATTTACACCAGGGTTTGCAAACTCTGGTTTGTATGGTTTACAAACATGGGCCAAATACAGCCTGCTGCCTTTTCTGTAAATAAAATGTGTTTAGGTCACAGCTACTCTCATTTGTTTACATAAAACCTGTGACTACTTTCACATTACAACAGAGGTGACCAGTTGTGATGGAGACTGTGTGACCTGCAAACCCTAAAATACTCATTATCCAGCCCTTTATGGGCAGAGTTTTGCCCCCTCCTGAGTTAATCTTTTCATCCATTCATTTGTTTATTTATTTATTTAACAAATATATGAAGTAGTTACTATATGCCAGACAGTATTCTAAGATCTGTAATCACAGCATAATGGGAAACACAGTTTTATGATTCAGAAGCTTTTAATCTGTTACTAGATGCATTTTTTTCTTTTAATTTTTAGGATAATCATTTAAAGAATGTGCTGCAAAATTTTAGTAATGAGGTATTTGCCTCCATGTTTTGGTTTGAATTCTCCCAAAAGCAGACTCTCAGATAAGGATTTGGGTATGAACATTTTATTTGAGTGGTTGAGGACACACCCCCAGAAAAGGAAGAGAAAGCAATCCATTGAAGGTGTATTACTAAACCACCTGCCACATTGGGTGACTGGAGCTTAATCCCGAGGGGAAACTCTGGGAAATGTGCAAAACACACACCTCAGAAATGGCCCACCCAAGAGACAAGAGAGTGGGAGTATTTGTATACCAACTCTCAAGAGTCATTAATAGAGGTCTACTTGTGTGTGTGTGTGTGTGTGTGTGTTTGCAGATGTGTGAAGTGTGTGTGAGGTAGGATGAGGGAATTTTAATTTCTTAGCATTTGTGGTTTTTCTCTTGTGGAATGTGCCTTTATATCTATAAACTCTCTCTCATCCAAGGTTTTATTTTGCTCCCCTCCCTTATCTCACAGTGTAGCACTCTCAAGAGCCATTACCAAGCATGTTTACCATTTCTACAAATCTTTATCAGCCAGATTCTAAAACTCTGTTGCTGAGTAATTCTTCTCTTCCTGAAGCAAAGTTAGTACTCTTCAGTGAAACTTAGCACTCAATATTGACATATGTGAGAAGGTAGGGGCAGGTCTCAAAGAAAAAAGTATCATCTTGCAAGGCCTTTTCCTATGAGAGGCCTCTGCTTGGTCTCTAGGCAAGGAGAGAATATAATCTTCTAAGCATGGGATGTGGATGACTTCTACATCCCAGAGGTCCAGAACAATCTGAGGGTTCAAGTGTCTAGGGCACATTTACCCAGATCTGCCTATCCTATATCTCATGGTCCCCCCCTTTGCTCCATCAGTGCCTGCTTGTAACAGAGCAAACTTGTCAGGGCTGTGACTTAAACATTCCCCATAATGATTCTTTCACATCAGACCCTGGCCCTGATTTTCAGTGTGATCTTCCCTTAGCCTGCAGAAGATGAGTTTCTTTAAATGGTGTTGGAGAGATATGCTGTCTTTCCCCCTGTGCCCTGGCTTGGTGTTCAGCTCTCTTAAGCTCTACCACTTTCTTTTTTTAGCTTGCTCATGGTACCTGACACCACCACCCAATCCCACGGCCCTTCATTGGTCATTACCATCATCTCTCTCAAGTGTTTGAGAGATTGCACAAATCGGTGCCACCTCT
The DNA here is from genome assembly GCF_003254725.2 of Canis lupus dingo. Classification (NCBI taxonomy): domain Eukaryota; kingdom Metazoa; phylum Chordata; class Mammalia; order Carnivora; family Canidae; genus Canis; species Canis lupus. The sequence goes on along the minus strand of NC_064262.1, from coordinate 23,766,798 downwards.
TCCATCTGTCCCATCCCAATTCAACCTCAAGGGAGAGTTTTAATAATTATGATATCATAGCACACCACTCCACTTACTACCAGCAATGGTGATTGTGTTGTCATTTTGCCAGTGTAGCAGTAGAACCCGATTCAAAAGACTTGTTTCCTAGAATGACTTTGTATTCCTTTTTTTTGTTTTTTTTTTTGTTTTTTAATAAAATAATTTTTATTGGTGTTCAATTTACCAACATACATAATAACACCCAGTGCTCATCCCGTCAAGTGTCCCCCTCAGTGCCCGTCACCTACTCACCCCCAACCCCCTCCCTCCTCCCCTTCCACCACCCCCAGTTCGTTTCCCAGAGTTAGGAGTCTTTACATTCTGTCTCCCTTTCTGATATTTCCCACACATTTCTTCTCCCTTCCCTTATATTCCCTTTCACTATTATTTATATTCCCCAAATGAATGAGAACATACACTGTTTGTCCTTCTCCAATTGACGTACCTCACTCAGCATAATACCCTCCAGTTCCATCCACTTTGAAGCAAATGGTGGGTATTTATGACTTTGTATTCCAATGAGGGTGACAAGTCCATCCCGGTTTGCCTAGCACTGTCCCTGGTTGTGGCACCAAGAGTTCCATGTCCCGAAAAAGTCCTCTGTTTCAGGCAAATGTAGGATTTTTTTTTTTTTTTTTTTTTTTTTTTTTTTTTTTTTAGCACTGCCTTAGTTTTAAAATTCGAAATCCCGTCTAGGAAACCCCTAAATGGGTTGGTCACCTTATTTCCAACTGTCTTATTACTCCAGAGGCAGATCCTGAGGTCGATTCAGGTTTGATTCAGAGGTATAGGAAATAATATGATATGTTGAAGGGAAGACAGCCAATCACAACAACCTTGTTAATCCAGGTACCACAGTGAGAAGTCAGATCTTACTTTCATAGGAAACTGAGAAATAGGGCAAAACACACACATCAGAAATTTCCCAGAAGAGAAGTAAGGACACTGGGAGGTTTACATACCAATTCCTCAGAGTTTTTGGGAAGGGCTGCTCCTGGAACATGTTAAATTCTGGGCACTTCTAGTCTGCTGACCAGGGTCATGGTATTCTTACCATAGTTTCAGAAACAAACAAACAAAAAAACGCTCAGGCCCAGGAATGCAGCGGTGGGTAGCTTGTATTTGACTGGAGACCCTGAACGACCTGGAAGATATGTGAGGCAATTCCACATTTGGTCTTTCTACTCCTGGCAGTACTTGGATCCATTTATGACTCATGTTATGTTGACTTTGTTATAGTGAGGGGGTGGCTGGACAAGACTCACAACAGGAGGTTTAATGAAAAAAAGCTACAGTCCTGGCTGTTAGACCTGAGCCACAATTACAATTGCAGTCTGTCATCTCTTCTGTCATGTATTTTAGATCGCCTCACCCTTGGCCAGCAATCCTGTCAGTCTTTATTGTTCCCCCAGGGAAGGTAGGGCATCATTTCCTGGATCAGTCAGTGTATAGTCTACAACCGTAATTTGGGAACCAGGGATGGAAGTCCATAGTTTGCAGATTTGCCACTGTGATTACTCAAATAATGTCTAATGTTTTATAGCTAGAGATGTTACAGTTAGTTATATCATGCGGCCAGATACCATCCCTTGAAAGAGCTCCTATATCCACCCAAAGCCAGCCCTCTGTCAGTAGTGTTGGAGGAGGTGATACCATGTATATTCCTCACTCATTCTGTTGCTGACCACACATCATTTTACTAGCTTGATGAAAACAGCATCAATTTTACCACCTCACTTAAACATGGAACTTTGTCACAGAAAAGATGGTAGGGATGGAGTCAATTTGCTTCCTTGCCATTTTTATGTATTAGAAACAGTTCTTTAGTTGTGATGCTATAACTTAGCCATTGCGAGGTGTGGAAGGCAAAATAATTGCTTTCCCAAAGATGTTCACGTCCTAATCCCCATAACATATGAATACGTTTCCTTACATGGCAAAGGGAATGTTGCAGATATGATTAAATTAAGAGTCTTGACATGGAGAGATTATCCTGGATTTTTGGTCAGGCTCAGTGTAATCGCAAGTGTCCTTATAAGTGAAAGAGAGGCTCCAGTTAGAGTTAAGGAAGGAGATGAGAGGAGGGACAGAAGCAGTGGTCAGAATTATGTGATTGTGGTTTCAAAGATGGAGAAAGGAGCCATGAGCCCAACAGGAGGGCCCATTGCCTTCAGCAGGAGAAGGCAAAGAATGATTTTTTCCCAAGAATGTCCAGAGGGAACACGACCTCACTAACACCTTGATGTTAGCCTTCTAAGACCTGCTTCAGACATCTGACCTCCAGAACTATAAGGTAATACATGTATGTTGTTTAAAACCACTAAGTTTGTAGGAGTTTATTACCGCCACAATAGGAAACTAATAAACAGGGTATAAGAGATTGAAGTTATGGAGCTAAATAAAGTAGAGGCACCTATATTTGGAGCTCAAATGGAGGCACTGCTGTGTCTTTTTCAAGTGGAAGTCTAGTGTAAATGTTAAAAATCCAGTAACTGAATTCACATTCCACGGCCCCATCACTTAATTGCAATATGACCTTCAGAAAGTTATGTAACAACTTTGTGCTTGGTTCCCTCATCTGTAAAATGGGTGTTGTAATGATATGTCACTTATGTTGAACAAGATAATTTATATAATGAATTTAAAAGAGTTCCTGGAATGTAGTTAGGAGCTCAAAAACATTGACTAACAGTGCTGGTGATGATCTCGCAGTTTACAGAGCGTTCCATATGTATTATAAGACTTCAGTCAATCCTGTGAGATTGTTTACTGCTTCTCTCCCTCACCCATTTCCACATAGACCGGAGTATCTGGGGAGAGAAAATGGATATTCACAAGGTCTCTGAGGCATTAATAGGTGCAGTTAACAATGTCTCCTAGACCAGTGGTCTTTTTCACTTTGGAGTTGATGTTGGAAGTATAATGAAATTGGTGCTGAACTCCAGAGGTACAGGATGAACAGGTGTGCCTGAAAAGTGGTGTGTGTGCAACTCCACATGTTTAGTGTCTCAGAATACAATTAGCTTCTGTTTGTTGAAAACTACCTAGCTTTTAATCTTTTAGGAACTTTAGAGTTTGATTACTTTCAAATGAATAGGCCATGGGGGAGGGAGGGGAGAAAAGGGTCATATAATATTCTCTGCTTCTCTCTCTCTGAGTTTAGTCACTGCCTAGAGAGCTAAGGTCTGGTGGTAGAAAAACATCCCCAGTTGAGAAGTTTCAGGATCAGAGGCCACCCAGTGATTGCCAAAGATGGAACCAAATTGTGGAACTGTTCACTATTATATACAAAATCCACACATGTTAAATGAGTAATACATAATTGTTTCTGTCACTTTCGGGGCATGAATCCTATTGAAGCACCTCTTCTTGCAACTTCATATTTACTGCAGGAGCTGAGAAAAAGTATTGGAGAAAATCCATGCTAATGGCTTGAAGCATAAGACCATGTGATAAGGAATATTGTACTCTATGCCCTTTATAATAATAGCAGTAACAGCTAATGCTCACTGGGTGTTTGGAAAGTGCCAGGCACTGATATAATCCTGCTATGTATAAAAATACATTTACTCCTCACAGCAACCCTGCAAAGAGGAGACCAGTAGTTGTCTGATTTTGTACATGAAGAGATGGAGGCAGAGAGGCTAAATAACTTGCTTAAGGTCACAGAGTTAGTAAGTGGTGGAAGTGAGATTTGAACCCAAGTGACCTAGCACCAGAGCCTACATTCCTACTACCTTGGAATGTAGAGAACAAACCTCAGAGACCTCAGAGAGCAGCACAGAGAAGAGATGGGAGATTTGTTTGTTTTGTTTTAGAGACAGAGAAAGCATGAGCAGGAGTGGGGCAGGGGCCGAGGGCGAGGGCAAGAGAGAGAATCTCAAGCAGGCTCCACACCCAGCACAGAGCACCCCCGACATGGGGCTTGATCTCAGAACCCTGAGATCATGATCTGAGCTAAAACCAGGAGTCAGACACTTAACCGACTGAGCCACCCAAGTGCCCTGAGGATAGATGAGTTTTGAAAGCAAGAAGAGAGGATGCAGCATAGAGATTACAGACCTAGTTAAGGTATCATCATAGTGTCCCTAATGACTGTGGAAATAAGGGGCACTCAATATATGTTTGTGCAATGACAGAAGGGGGCTGGGACGTAGGGAAACAAATTGAAAGAAAATGCCCCCCCCCCCCCCCCCCGGATAACCTTTATCTATGCCACAATTTAGCCAAGGGCCAGCCCTAACTAAATAAATTAAGATTCTGGGGAAATAAGGTCTTTGAAAAAAAAAAAAAAGAAAAGTGCTTGTTTGATTTACTGACTCAGTTGGGAATTATTAACTCAAGTGCCATGGTGGAGTGAGTGTAATTGTTTTTACTCATAAGAGCACCTGAGCCTAAATTACTGGGTGCAGATAAATCTATTTCTGTGCGGTAGTGGGGGGCTCTGTGGGCTTTGTTCCTGGCTTCCTCATCTGGGCACCAGATGAACCAGCTATTCACATCCTATTCAGGAGACTAAAGTGAGAGAATTTGTTCAGAATACTCAAGAGGGTGTGCTCCTCTGATTATCAGGGTTTGCCCAAGAAAAACTGGGAAGGAAAATTTTGTCTTTGATGCCTTCGTATTGTCCTGTAACCAATGTGTGTGTGTGTGTGGGGGGGAGGGTGTACAACAGATCAAATTACCTCAGCCTGCCTTCAGCAGGCCTCTTACACCAGCTGGTTGGACTGAGTATGTGTTGGCATTGGGGGTACAGAAGACCAATGGAGCTTCATCTTGTTGTTACCCCCAGAATGGGTATTTTTATTTCAAAAGATATTATTTGAGGCCAAGACACCTTACCTTGAAGGGCTAAAGCTGGAATAGTAGGTAGAATTTCATACAGAGAAGCAGGAAGGTGGGGGAATATTCTGGACCAGCAGGTGAACTTATGGGCCTTTCATAGAAATTGGAAATCGAGAGATTGTATTTTTGTAGTAAACTCCCATCTGGCATAAACTCCCAGCGTTCCCCTGGCCCCTGTAAATGTGGAGAAAGGTTTTCACCAGGACTGCTCCTGCGCCAGCTCTCTCTGGAGAGGTGGGTCTTTGTCATGGATGTCAGGCACATATGCCTTAGAGGAAAGATGAAAGACTTGGGGGGGGGGGCAGGCTGGAGAGAGACTGTATAATTTTATTGAGCAATATTTCTTCTTTAAATGGGCTCATGGATAATTCAATTAGGTGGCTTTTGATTGCTCTTCTTAGCAGGAAAGCTCCATATAATGAAAATGTGGATTCTTCAGGTCTCACTGTCACAGACCATCTTGTCAGGATGGATGATTCAACTTGATCCCTTAGTGCATTTTGACACAGGTTCAAATTTGTACTGACTACATGTTTCTCTTCTGTGTGTGTGTGTGTGTGTGCTCATGCGTGTGTGCTCTCTCTCTTCCTCTCTATGGATGTTTTCTTCAGCTTTGTTTGGACAGGGAGCTAACGGTTGTAGAAAGTAAATATCTGTTTCAACTCAGTGGACAGTAGCCAGTGAAGAGACAGGGAAACTTCCCAGCAGGAAGCTCTGTGACACAGCACGTGTGACTCCATCATCCTTATCACTGTTCTGTGCAGATGGCATATATCCAGGAGCAGAATTTGAGGACATTTATTTAGTCTCAGGTTGAAAGAGGTTTTGCAACCTGATCATCAAAATGGCATAAATAAACTTAAAAAAAAAAAGATGGTGCTTGATAAATTTCTCTGTTCATACGGACTTTCCGTAGCAAGAATTCTACACTTAATTTAATTTGTGTGCCTCAAGGAGGGTAGAAAAAGCAAGATAAATCCTGAGAAAGGAGACTGAATAAGTTCAATGTGATGGGGCTGTTTCTTTAGGAGCAGAATCTAAAAAGGCATAGTGGGAATCAGCGTAGGGATACTCATTCTGAGTAGAAATGGCATAGCCATGCACAAAATTAGAAGGGGGCCAGGCATCATAAATGTGCACTTGTTTATCACATCCTTGAAAACTGAGGGTTTTGCTCAAAGCTTGAAAGTGGTGATTTAAGACTAAATAACGGATGCATTTTGCACAGGTCATAAGCACTATTGATCATGTGCAGCTTGAAAGAGAAGTAGATTCCCAAGAAGAGCAGATAAATAAGTGAAGAGTAAAACTGTAGTTGATGATTAAAGGTACATTAAGAACATTCAGGAAACATCTCTATTTTTGAGGATGAGGTCATCTTTCTCCACAAAACACCCTTTGGGGAAGAAGCGGGAAGTTGAAGCACTGGTATAAGATTTTTTTTCTTTTTACGTTCCCTGGACTTACTACATTTATCTCTCATCTTGGCATTTTCCTCTTTATGGAGAAAGGTAAAAATCATATCGTAGGCAATATAGTTTCTCTTCTCAAACTCATGGTAAGGGTTCCAGTGCTTCCAGCAAACACATAGTAGGCACAAGAAAGTGGTATTTTACTTTGGAAGCTGTCAATTTATCTTTTGTTACTACCTGTTAAGTCAAAACCCCTTGGTTGATGGTCATTTTCTTTCTTTCTTTCTTTCTTTTTTTTTTTTTTTTTTTAATACTTTTGTCCTTGGTAGATTGAGCAATCTCAAACCAAGATGCTTCAGAAGGGGCCATGTAGACAAGTCATACGGAATATTGAGAAGAATCAAGGGTACTAACTAGGGGGATGCTGGGGACTGTGGCAACCTGGAGGTCATATTCCTTTGTGAACAGAGGCTGCTGCTATTCACTTTGAGCCAATAGTTGCCATGTGGGGCTTTAGACCATAAGTTATGATTTTACACAAATATTTTCAAGATGCCAGAAATATGGTCAAAGAAAAAAAAATTTTACCATTTGAAATAATGTTCAGTCCCTGAAATACAACACTGTGCTGTGATTTCTAGAGAATAATATTTTGGGGGTGGGGGTGGTTTATGCCAAATAAATAAACAGCAACGGCAAAGCATCAACAAAACAAAAGGCAGATTCTTAACCAAACCAATTCAAATAAAATCAACGAGTAATTAACATCTTTCTGTACATGTAGTACCATAGGGTTTGTCCACTGAAAAATCTAAACCAGAAAGCAAAACATGTACTCTCTGCTAGGTACGCATTGAGAATACTTCAGTTTAGAGTAGAAAAGGATGATTCATAGTGGAGGTAATATTTGACTTATGATTTGAAATATGAGTTAAGAGTAAATATATGTATATATATATATATATAAAGGAGTCCTAATGAGTTGTATGAAGGGAGGGGAAACTCCATCATATGAAAATTTTCCAACTGTCTTTCTCGGACAATGGCAGCATCACGTTGATTTGAGTAAAAAGCTCATGAAAATAATTAGTCGAAGACACTAGTTGTTGAGAGTCTTAAATGGGAGGCAAAGGAGTAAGAGCTTTATCTTCTAGTAGGTGGTTGCTAACTCAAATGTCCACAGAAGCCAGGCAGGTAATTGAAAAAGAAAAAATTATTTTGGAGGTGGGGAGGGCACTGTATCTAGATAAGAAACAGACTCAGGTCCAGTGGATTGCTGCCATGTAGAAATGTAGTGCCAGACTTGCCCATGAGAAGTCTGAAATCTAGGTTTTTATTTGAAAGTTATGGTTTATAAATGTTGGCAGCAAATTCCCATTAAAAAAAGTGTGAATCAAAGCTTATTTGGAAGCTCATATATAAAATAAACCTAAAGCTACTAGGTGTGGGAGTGAGGGGGGTAAAGGTTACTTATGTCCTTGTCTGAGTTGACATTCTTTCCCTTCTTGAGCCAGGGGTGGGTCTCTCACCTAGAGCCTTTTTTTTTTTTTAATATAAGTGCTGTCTGTAATGGGAGACCACTGAAGATATAATAAACTTGGCATGCCCTATAATTACAAATATGTAAAAAAGTGCACATGGACAAGAAGTACAAAATGAAAATAGTTTTTGCGGGTAGAAAAGATGATTTCATTTCAAATGCTTCCTAATTATAGCGTAAAATTTAAATTAGGAAAACATTAATTAAAAAATCTTTTTAGAGGTTTAGAAATTTTTTTCCTCCAAATCAGTAGTTTAAACCTAAGAGCATTCAGAGTATATGTGAACTTGAAAACAAAGGCATAATTACATCTTTACTTCTATTATCCTCTAGTTGAAGTGCAGCATTTCCTTCCATTAGGAAATGTTTAACAACCTACAGAAGCATAAGTTGTACCTCTATGACTTTGTCACCAATCCAGATCCCAGATATTTTCATAGTGTTGAAATGCAAGTGGCTTGAAATGAAGCTTATTACTACAGATACATAGAAATCACAGTTGCTAGCAGACCCTCGGTTGGATCATGCAGTCATAAAGAAGCATATATACAAACTACAAAGTCACATGTTTAAAATTTAATATTTCACCATAATTAATTCCATTTTTAAAAATATTTTATTTTTTTTATTCATGAGAGACATAGAGAGAGAGAGGCAGAGACACAGGCAGAGGGAGAAGCAGGCTCCTTGTAAGGAGCCCTACGTGGGACTCAATCCTGGGTCTCCAGGATCCCGCCCTGGGCTGAAGGCGGCGCTAAACCGCGGAGTCACTGGGGCTGCCCTAATTAATTCCATTTTTAATCCCATATTTTATTTTAAAGTTTAAAAGCTTTACTCCGAGCAGTAGTTCATTGGCTTCACCAAGGTGTCCACAGAGGCTCTTGACATGAGAAAAGTTGAGAAGCCGAACTCTGAACAGTGGTAGCAGGAGATAAAGAGGTGACTCACCCTAGGATGAGTCACTCTAGGATGGCTTTTCTTGCTACAAGCTTTCTTACTTGGGATAAGGACAGCCCTTCCAATCAGAGTTTCCTAATGCTTATAGGAATTCAGGAGTAGTTGGGATCATTCATCGCTATGACACAGAACAAAAATTGAATTAAAAATAAAATTTTTGAAAACATTATGATACTGAATCAGGCCCTTGGGTTAATGGAAATTGACAAGAGGACATAATGGGAGTCCCAGGCAAGGCTTTGCGGGGACTTGTGCTTGAGCACAGGGGAGGCAGCACAAAGGGAAAAGCCCTCAGGCTGCCTCTCCATAGCAGGTCTGGAGAGGTCCTCAGAGGTCGGAGAGTCTAAGGCAGGAAAAAGGTGCATCTAAACAGGTAGGGATGGGGATTTCTTTTGTGCTGGTGCACTTAAAAGGCCAAGCTTCTTCATGCCTCACACGTCTAATCAACATGTTGAGTCCCTACCCTTGTGTGTGATTTTTAGTGTTCTACTGAGTGAGAAAGTAGGCAAAAGGTCAGCCCTGGGGTCCATCTTGGCACAGATTGGTTTGGTCCAGCTCTCTCAGGTTACCTTTTATGTGAATATCCTATTTCCACATTCCATGAGATCTATTAGGAGGCGGGTGGCTCAGCAAATTCTTCTGTAGACCTAGCCAAGGAACGCTGGATTCTGTGGTTGAGGGGACCTTAGTCCAGTCTCTACTCTGTTTCAATTACATTGCAGTATGTAAAAACAGAGCCAGGGACAAGTAACAGAATGTTGCTGTGTGGTTGCCTGTAGTCAATGAAAGTGAAGAGAGAGAAGCACGATGACATTAGACCTAAAGATGGTCAAGCTCGATCATGTAAAAACTGTTTAAGAGCACATTTTCTCCAAAAAGGAAGTAAAGCATCAGAATTCTGGATAGTTGCTGGGGGGCAGGGAGGACTCTCAGCTCTTTTAGAAAAACTGTCTTTGGAAGCGTGTTTTTTCACCTGTGTGGTGATTAAAGGACAGAGTTTCCATCTCCCATGGAAATGTACTGACTGTGACCAAATTAGCTTTGAATTTGCTATTATTTAAATGCAGTTTCTTGTATTTATTAAAATGAAGTGACTGTCATATTAAAATTGAAAAGGAGCAGTTGCACATGCAAATTATTTCTAAAGTTCAACTGCTGCTAAATGAGACGCGGTGCTCCTAAACTTAGAAATGCTTAACATAAATTATGACCTAATTAACATTTGCATGGTAATCCGGACTTCCTACAGCTTATTCTGCTAATTAACACATGACAAATGAGCACACATTAATATTTTATTGTAACATAACTTGTCCAAGAAAGCTTCTTAACTCCTTGGAAAACATTTTGTGTGGATTTTTTTTTCCGTTTTTTTGCCTGAGAAGTATCCTATTGTGGCTTATGCCATTATATAATTTTGATGATAAAATTGTTTCATGTTGTAAATTTAATAAGAGACACAAAGATGCAAGCTCTGAGTGTCTTTTTTTTCTTTGTTTAAATTCTTTTTTTCTTTACTTTCTGGAAATATCTGCATTTTTGAGAAAAAAAAATTGCCTTGTTATGTACCTCTTAGCTAGTTACCTCTTGCCATAGTAAGTGTTCATTATATACTCATGATGTCTCCTAGAGCTGTGGGGTCATGAGTAAAACCAGATCCATCACTAGTGCAAATGGATTATAAGGTCATGGATTTAGCACTTTACAAGTGGCTTCCTGTTGGTCATATATTCAATTAGTTTATGTTGTCATTTATGTCAATTGCAACAGCCCTGAAATTAGTTAGGGGAAGTGCTTTCACCTCCAAGTATCCGTGTCTGTTGCAACTTTGACTGTTGTTGGGTTGCTGTTTTTGTTTTGATGTGTTTTCCTGGCATATTATAGAGGTTTTGGTTTGTTGTAGTTTGTTTTACTTATGATTTTCTAAGAATGATTGCAAAATGTCTTCTTACCTGATCATATTTGAATATGTGGTCTTCGGGCTCTCAAATAGAATGAGAGCAATGGCTATGATGGGCAATGTCCTGAGTCTTTGGGAAGCACATTAGAAGGGTGCATAGTGTTTGTTTAAAGATATCATTGTGGTAATTGAGTAATCATTCCTGCTTAATGCGTGAATCATAGTCATGGTCTCCCAAATCTATTGCTTTTGAAAGGAAATTTTTAAGATTTATTTATTTATTTTAGAAAGAGAGCATGAGTGGGGGTGGAAGAGAGGGAGGGGGAGAGGATGAATCCTCAAGCAGAGCCTCCACTGAGTGCAGGGCCTGACATAGGGCTCAATTCCAGGACCCTGAGCCAAAACCAAGAGTCAGACTCCCAACTGACTAAGCCATCCAGGTGCCTCTACTTTTGAAAATGTTTTACCCACCCTTTTGTGTTGGATATTTTCCCTCACACCAACTAATTCTTCAAATTTTGGGGTGTCCTACAGTTCAATCTACTTCCAGCGATAATTACTTGGAGTTAACACTGACCCTACAAGTTAAGGACTCAGTCTCATAGGACTACCCCCACTTCACATACTAGTCACAAGTTCCAGGCCTCCTGTACTTCTGATGAATAGACTACAAATCAAAGTTTCCTACAACCCCCTTCCCAGGCTCCACAGTCTGTTAGAATGGCTCATAGAACTCAGCGAAATACTTTATTTCCTATTACCAGTTTATTATAAAGTATACAAATGAACAACCAGAAAAAGAGGTACATAGGGTGAGGTACACAAACTTCACAAACACAGGAGCTTCTATCCCCATGAGAGTTGGGGTGCCCCATGCTTGTGGCACAAGAAGGGATTTTTATAGAGGTTTCATTTACCTAGGCATGATTAATGAAATTGTTGGTCATTGGTGATTGAATTCAATCTCCAGTACCTCTCCCCAACTTGTAATAAAGATTTGAGGCTAAAAGTTTCAGCCCTCTAAACATGTCTTGGTCTTTCTGGTATCCAGCTTCTATCCTAAAGATACCTAGGGGCCCTGAGCCACCAGTTATCTTATTAGTACACAAAAAGACACTCATCACTCTGGATATTTCAAGGGTCCAAGGAGCTCTTGTGCTAGGAACCAGGGATGAAGACCAAATGTGTATCTGTTGTTATACCACAATATCATGACTGTTGACTTCCTTTTACTTAGAACTCACAAAAGAGCCAATTAAAGTGCTGGAGAATGCAAATTGTGAGTGGAGACATGTACGTGTTCCATCTAATCTATTAATAATATGTACGTGTGGGTGTATTTCTTTTTGTGTGTAAGGGGATAGCTATAGAGATATATACATATATAAATATGTAAATATATAGATGTACATGTATCTGTGCATCTATCTCTCTAAACTGGAAACAACCCAAATGTCCCTCAACAGGGAGATGGAGAAATCGACGGTTTAATATACATGCAATGGGGTACTACTTGGCAATGAAAAGGGATGAACTATTGATACATGCACCAAACAACATGGCTGAATCTTAAATTAATTGCGCTAGACAAAAATGAGCACATATTTTATGATTTCATTTATATAAACTTCTAGAAAATATAAACAAATCTAAAGTGATAGAAAGTGGATCAGTGGTTACTTGGGAGGGAGTTATAAGGAGAGATTTTTAAAGGGGCAAGAGGAAACTATCTTGATTGTGGTAATGGTTTCACAGGCATATATGTGTATTTGTGTGTGTGTGTGTGTGTGTTAAAATCTATCAAATTGTACACTATTTACAATTCGTTTTATGTCAGTGAAGCCATATATATGTCTATGCATTTGCATATGTGTGTGTACATGTGTTCCCATTTCTGCAGATAAAAAAATATTAGCTCCATGAAGACAAAGGATTTTCTCTTTTACCAACTGGTATATTCCCATCACCTAGAATTGTTTCTGGCATTTAGTAAGTGCTCAGTAAATATTTGTTTAAAAAAATACAAAAAATGGGTATATACCTCTCAGCAGATATAAATATTCTGTTCCTTCTTTTGAATGTGTATTGTCTAAATATTATCATCATCTTTTTCTCTCAATAGAGTATGAACATTTCCAGATGACTCTGGAAAAAGTAAAACAAACAAACAAACAAGCAAAAAACCCCAGATGACAAAGAACTGAGCAGCACCCCAACGACACAGAATAAACAGGTAGAAGGAGAATCCAGCTGTAGGTTAAAAGACAAGATTAGGTAAATATTTCAAGAGAGGAGCTGACCACAGAGAGTTAACTTCTATGTTTCAGAAGAGGAAACCTCTGATGATTCTCAGAACTATAGTAAGATTATAGAAAGGCATAACGAGATAATACTAAAGGCAGGATATCCTGGGACCAAAATTTGATGGCTTTAGAGCAGAGAAGAAAAGAAGCAAAATACTAGGGAAAGAACTGAAACTAGAAAAGGAGAACTCTGGGGGTGTTTACAAGCCATATGACTTTCATGATTCTGGATTTCTGTCAGTGAACGAGTAACAGGTTTCTTGGAGGCACATGGTCTTAACTGAAATTTATATAAAAATAGTACTGGTACAGAGTCTTTAATATGGTACCAGGCAAAGATGGTCAATACCACATAGAATAACTAGGAAATAAACTTTCTGGTTAGATTTGACTTGGAATGAATGGCATAGAGCTTTATAATAGAATCAAATTGCTTTCATTGTACTGGCCAGGATTTAAGTTTGAGCATCAAGAGTGAGAATATTCTTCTTCAAATTTACCCCAAATCTACTTTCTTGTGATATCTATATTTAGGTCCTTGTTTTATAGTCTGTAACCACTCTAAATACGTCTAGGATTTACATGTTCAATTGGTGTAGACCATTTTAATGATCCTCCGAATTTTCTCTAGGTTCAACACCCCCTTATCCATTCTTTGTAACATAATTCATATTCTCTCACCAACATTGCTGTTTTTTACCCCATCATCGTCACACACTGCTCCCTTTGTCATAAAAAATTGACTTTCATTGAAGAGTTACATGTCTTTCCCTCTCCCAAACTGCGGGCTCTATGAACATAAGGAGTATGGTCATCCTGTTCTTCGTTGACAACATTTGATCAAAATGTCTTTCATCGCTGAGTGCTCAGAAAATATTCACCAAAAGAATGAATTAACAAGTTGTCACTGTCTTCTGGACACAAAATTGGATCCAGTTCTTTAGATATGGCCTGCCTTTTGAAAAATACGAACATTTTACATTTGGGATTTTATAGTTCTGTCAATACAGCCCAAGTACTTGCTATTTTTTAATATCATGTTTTCAAATTTATGGCCAATTTACCATTCACTAGTTATTGCCAATTTATACTTGAATTTGTGGTGAAACTATGTTCTTAAGTATCTTTTAAATGGGCTGCTCTGAGCCATGTTTCTTGTTTCATTCTTGTGCGGCTAAATTTGGATACTAAAGTGCATGACTTGGAGCACCTGGGTGGCTCAGGGGCTGAGAGTTTGCTTTTGGCTCAGGTAGTGATCCTGGGGTCCTGGGATGGAGTTCTGCATCAGGCTGACTGCAGGGAGCCTGCTTCTCCGTCTGCCTATGTCTCTGCTTCTCTTTGTGTCTCTCATGAATAAATAAAAATCCTTAAAATAAAAAAGATAAAGTGCATGGCTTGACAGGTAATACAATTACTTAGGTTTAGAAACTAGCGCATTGCCCAGCACATGTTAGGAATTTACATTATTTGCAGACACAATGGTTTTATAAAATTGTTTTTATTGTGTTATTAGAGCAAGTTTGGAATTTGCATCAATATTAATTATAAATTGCTAAGCATTGTGTTTATCCATTAATGAACTTTTCTTCCTTCCTTTCTTCTTGTCTTCCTCCCACTTATTCAACAAGCATTTATTGATTGACAGTTCTGTGCTACATATAGTGACACAAAGTTGAATGAGACTCTGGCTCTGCTGTTGAAGAACTGGCAGAAAGATGCATAAACAATTTTAATATAATTAGGAACATAATCCTTCTAATAAAGGAATTGGGAAATGGTTAAACAAAGGTATGAAGATAGATGTGGTTACGTTTGTGACCAGCATCACACTTCCTGTTGCTTCTTCTTTTAGTGGCCATCCTCTCGATTTTTCAGATGGCAGCAATGCCTTTGATAGTTGGGAGATACAACTCATTGCAGGTCTCCTGGCTTTGGTCACTGGTTACTAGAGATTGAGAACTAACCCATACTAGGCAAACACTTCTGAATAAAAGATAGTTTTAGGGGCACCTGCATGGCTCAGTCAGTTGAGTGTCTGACTCTTGGTTTCAGCTCAGGTCATGATCTCAGGGTCATGGGATTGAGCCCTGTGTTGTGCTCCTCGCTGAGCGTGGAGCCTGCTTGGGATTCTCTCTTTCTCTTTCCCTCTATCTTTGCCCCTCCCCTCCTTGTGCTTGCTATCTCTCTCTTGTTTTCTCTCTTTTTTCTCTCTAAAAAAAAGGAGGGGGGTGTTTAAATTGACTACTGAATGTCAGGTAAGTTAAATAACTGGTTTCCGTATGTGATGCAATATAAAGTAACACGATCTGGAATGAGAATCAAGGTTATGCAATCTCATGCTCAAGATGTCATTTTGTCCATCATGAACTTTAATGCACTCCTCACGGGGTTAACTTTATTGTAGATCTTCTTTTCTAGAATCAGACACCTACTTCTAGCACAGACAGATTCCTCTTGTTTATAGTAGCTGGCTAGTTCTGCTGTTCTGAGTCTTGAGACATCACAGTATGACAATGCTGATGGCTCTAAGCTTTTAAATCTTTAATCACTCCAATTCCTGTACTTGGGGTCATGTTACTTAAGAAGGCGCCACTATTCTCAGGAATAGAGCTGCTAAAATAAAAATTATCTGTGTCTTTTCTTCCCCTGTGGTTTACCTAAAACAAACCCCAAAGAACATGGAACTGGAAACCACAAACTTCTTATTTCCTCCAAAATTATTCTTTTGTCTGCTCATGAAAGACCCCATGTGTTATAGTTTTAGTAACATGCTTGATGTCTCCCTTTTTCCATCTTATTTCATAGTAAATAGAAAAGTTATTCTTGTGTATTCTCTCTGGATCAAACAATAACAAACGATAATGATAATAGTAGCTAACACTTTGAGCATTTACCATGTGAGAATCCACAAGCTAAGTATCTTACACATATTATCTGATTTAATCCCCCACATTATTTCACCTAAGAATAAACTATGGAGGTTGTCTGTAATGCAGATTCCTGGCTCTGCCCTTAGAGATTTTAGATCAGTAGGTCTGGGGTTAGGGGCAAGACTGCATTTTTTGGATGATTTTAAGAAAAGGAGTAACTTGGGGATGCCTGCGTGGCTCAGCGGTTTGGTGCCTGCCTTTGGCCCAGGGCATGATCCTGAAGTCCCAGGATCGAGTCCCACGTCGGGCTCCCTGCATGGACCCTGCTTCTCCCGCCCTGCCTGTGTCTCTGCCTCTCTCTCTCTCTCTGTATCTCTCATGAATAAATAAATAAAATCTTTAAAAAAAAAAAAAAGAAAAGAAAAGGAGTAACTTGAACCCTGCAGTTTTTAACACACATGCTGGATCATCTGATGAAGATGTTAGTAGGTCTGCCCTTTGGTGTATATGTAATATAATAGATAAATTACTAGGATGGAAAATAAGAGCCTAGGTCTGCCAGTAACCATATCTTATTAGTGGGATAGGTGGGGTAATAACTGGTAAATCAGGGAAAGCTTTCTGGAAGAGGTAAAAGTGAAGTGATAAGGAGTGGAACTCTGGAGTCAGGCAGCCTGAGTTCCCATCCCAGCTCTGCCATTTGCTAGTTATGTTACCTTAAATAAATTACTTTGTTTTTCTGTGTCTCAGTTCCCCAGCAAAATGGGGATAAAAATCATACTTGACTCATGTGGTCTTTGGATGAATTGAAAGTGTTAAGACCTGGCACAATGTGCCTGGCACATTGTAAGTGATATTTAATTATTTCCTCTCATTATAGTTTTGTTATACAAGGGTATAATCCTTGAGCTGAGGCTTAAAGGATGAGGAAAAGTCTACCACATGAATTACCAGATGTGCATTAGCAGGTAGCATTCCCAGCAGAGCAGGCATTATGCACAGAAGCATAGAGATGAGAAACAACCTCATGTCGCTAGAGGAGAAAATCTGGAATATGAGGCTAACGAAGTAGGCAGGGAGTCAGATCCTAGTGGCCCTCGGTTTATATTGTGGATTTTGAAGAGATAGAGAAGTTTCACAGGAGCATCACAGAACGGTATTTTTAATACCACTCTGATGGATCTGCAGAGCTTGGGTTTGAGGGAAATAAGATGACAGGCAGGGTGACTAGTTAGGAAGACCTACATGGATCCAGGTGACAGATGGGAAGAGATGAACACACACACTAAGGAAAAGATGAAGGGAGAACATTTTTAAAATATTTGGGAGATAATATTGTTCTTGATTTTTTTTTAATTGTTCTTGATTTTATAGCGACAGATTAACAAGAAGAGAGGGACAAAAGTCCAGTTTCTGTCTTGGGAATTGGATGAACGGCAATGCCACTAACTGAGATAAAGCATAAGCGAGTATCTGCAGATGTAGAGTTCCATTTTGGACTGTGGAGTTTGTGGTACCCATGTGATGTCCACATAAAGACATGCATTATCATATAGCACATAGCATATAGCAGGTGGACATTAAGAGTCTAAAGTTTGAGTCACTGGTTTGGTCTGAAGCTTGGAAAACATGGCCTAATATATGCAGAAACTCTGGTAAAGTGAAAAAAAAAAACCCACTACAAATATAAGGCATTCAGAGCAGGCTATCCTATTGTTGCCATTTTCAGCAATAATTAGTTTATGTTAGAATACAAAGAAGTCCAATGAAATTTTTCTGAAAAGAAACAATATGCTCTTTCCCCAGTTCATTAGAAGGATTTCTGAAGAAAAAACACTGTGTTCAGTGACATGCATCTAAATTCAAGACCTCCAAAGGAAATTTTCAGACAGGCCATCCTGGTTCTTGGTTAATTAGAAAATAAGTAGATAAACCAACAGAAGCAATCTTTGGGTAGACTTTTCCATCTGTTGTGGGTTTCTGGGAGGATTGTTTATACCTATGGCTTTATTATCAGAAGATGGCATGTTTATGGATTTATAGAATATTAGAGTTAGAAGCAGCCTGATACCATATTATATGTGAAAAAAAAAAAAAAAAGAGGTCCCTGCTTTGCTCCAGATTTCATAGCAAATACATGTAGGACCAGGCACTAGGAGTAAAGTCCCCTGGACTGGGGCAGTGTTCCCTTTGTTCCCTTACAGACTCTTATTTTTCCATATTGAAATGCATATATCTTTGTGCCCCTTAATTCTGTTCTTCTCTTTTTCCTATTTACCTTACAGCTGAGGAGAACATAAATTATGAAAAAATATAGCACTATTGGAGTCGATATGTTGGCTTGGGAAGTTCTTCTCAGTAAAACATAGTATACTACTTTTTAAGCTGTCCCATAAGGTTTGGATAGGAAATTCTGTTGGGGCAGTGCCTGTGTGGCTAAGTCGGTTAAGCATCTGACTCTTCATTTCAGCTCAGGTCATGATCTCAGGGTTGTGAGATGGAGTTCCGTGTTGGGCTTTGTGCGTGGCATGGAGTCTGCTTGCAATTCTTTCTCTCTCCCTCTCCCTCTGCCCCTCCTATTGCTCACTCTCACTGTCTCCCTCTCACTCTCTTTAATAAATAAATAAACAACCAAATAAATAAATAAAATGTTAAAAAAGAAAGTTCTGTTGGATTAAAATGTTTCCATATGTAAAAGACAAATGTCACATCCTCATGCTCATTCTTTTCCTAGCGTGTATTAATTATAGTAATAGTAGTAGCAGGAGTGGTTGTAGTAATGACAGTTGAATGGTCATAGGGAAATTAATAATGATGGTGAGGATGATGATATTACATTTATTAAGTGCTTTCTGTAGGCCAGGTACTATATGCATAAGAGGCTATACAGAAATGTAATTGAAAACTTAAACATTCAAGTTCAAATTCCTAGGATTGTATCCTAGTGCAACCATTTCCTAGCTATACGACTTTGAGCAAATATTTCAACTCTTGACATCTCAATTTCCACATCAGAAAGATAAGGAAAATAAAAGTGCCTACATGAAAGGGATATGGTAAGACTAAAGTGAAAAAAAAAGTATATAAAGCATCTGGCAAAGCTACAATCTTAACTCTATCGGGGAGGCTTTATTATTATCCCCATTCTATGTATAAGCTAACTGAGGCTCAGGGAAGTGAAATAATACACAAGTCTGACTTATGGTAGAGCTAGAATTCAAGTCCAGGTTTACCTGACTCCCAAACGTATTCATAACTGTAATTTACATTTTTAAAAAAAGATTTTGATTTATGTGAGAGAGAGAGAGAGAGAGAGCAAGTATGCATGCATGAGATGGGGGAGGGGCAGAGGGAGAAGGAAAAGCAGATCTCCGCTGAGCAGGGAGCCTGATGTGGAGCTCAATCCCAGGATGCCGGGACCACAACCTGAGCCGAAGGCAGATGCTCAACCACTGAGCCACCCAGGTGCCCCTGAGCTCTTGAAGTCTTGTTTCCACATCTGTAAGCTAGGGCCAGTGATCGTGCCTAAACTCTTTCGGTTGCTTGAGGACTGAGGACGGAGGGATGGAATTCAAATGAAGAAAATGAAACAGTCTTAAAGCATACTCCACATTGTTGATGATGGCGACAATGACGATGATGATGATCATGATGTGCAGTGTGATGTGCTAATTTGTTGCTGTCTGCCTTTCCCACTACCCAGCGAACACCTTGAAGGTAGGACTGAATTATATCTACGTGTGTCATCAGAGACAGTTTTGGCTATCTTGAAGGCATTTAATAAATACAGGACCAAGTTGAATGAATTAGAGTTTAAGAGCAACCAAGGTCCAGCTTGCCATTACTGATTATGTATGCTGCTGTTTGACACTGAGGCCATCACTGCCCCTCTTGGCTTATCCATTTTTTCCATATATAAAAAAGGGGTGTCCTACCTGCCCTTCAGAGATACTGTAATAATACATTTAGCACTTAATGGCAAATTGTACCTTAATTTGTGAGGGATTAATATTTAACATAATGGTATTCATCATCTACCATTTCACTTTTTTTTTTTTTTTGTAGTTGCAAAATGCCGCAGCATAAAAGAACCCAAGTGAAAGAGGTTTGAAAGTGATACCTTATGTTATGCTCATACGAAATGAGAGAGTGCCTCTCGAATCAGAGGAGGGCTCTATCTAGCAAGAAAAAAGCATTGCAAGCAGTAAGAAAATTAATTGAGGCACTTTTTAAAAAAAATTTATTTATTTATTCATTCATGATAGACATAGAGAGGCAGAGACACAGGCAAAGGGAGAAGCAGGCTCCATGCTGGGAGCCCGATGTGGGACTCGATCCCGGGACTCCAGGATCACGCCCTAGGCCAAAGGCAGGTGCTAAACCACTGAGCCACCCAGGCATCCCCTAATTGAGGCACTTAACTGCACCAAGCTCCCAAACTTCACCTATTAATTTCAAAGCAGTTACATATTTTAGGTGATATCTTTGTCTTTTTTTGACTTATCTGGACTTTAATTATCTGTTTTCTATAGTTTTTATGTGAAAATCATTTAAAATAAAATTATATGTCAAAAGGACTGGTGGTGAATACCCTAAAATGATCATGCTGTGTGAGGAGTGAGATCATAAGTGTTTTCTCTGTCTCTAATTCCAAACTTGCTTTAATTTAGTCTCTTTCGGTGGCACGGAACAGACTTACTCAGACCGGTACAATTGTGTCAGTGCTCGTGGCCAGTAGGTCAGTGGGACTCCCTAGAGCACCTGTGATCAGACATCATCACACCACAGAGGCTCATGGGAAATGGAAATGAAGGAATAGTGTCCCGCAAACCTCATTAAATAGCTCCCTCTTCCTTCTGGCAACTACAGGCCTCAACGACTTTGTTGGTTTGGGCTTGGTGTATTTTCTTGCACCTGGTCCTTTCTCAGCCAGCCTTCATTCAATCTTTGCTCAATATTTTTCCCTCTCAGCTTTTGCTCTCTCATGGTCTCTGCTTTTTCAAAGTCAGCTCACTCACCAAAACAGAGTACCTCAGTAAGTTGTCCTATAAGGCCCCGGAAGGTTATCACCATGGCTGACCCTTGTAAGAGACTAAGGATCAAAATACTACTTTCTGCAGAGCTTCCAAGTGAAATTGACTTTTATTTTAGCTTTTATTATCTATTATCAGGAGTATATCCATCTATTCTAATCATGTGTATTTCCGTCACATATTTAGAATTCACTGGAACTCCCTAGTCACTCAGGGATGAAGAAAAAGGTTTAATAGAACTTTAGATATTCTGTAGTTT
This sequence comes from Canis lupus dingo, assembly GCF_003254725.2. Classification (NCBI taxonomy): domain Eukaryota; kingdom Metazoa; phylum Chordata; class Mammalia; order Carnivora; family Canidae; genus Canis; species Canis lupus. The sequence goes on along the minus strand of NC_064262.1, from coordinate 23,745,637 downwards.
TAGTAGTTTTTTTTTTTTTTTTTTAGAATTTATTTATTTATTCATTCATGAGAGACAGAGAGAGTGAGAGAGAGAGAGAGAGAGAGAGAGAGAAACAGAGGGAGAAGCGGCTCCACACAGGGAGCCGGATGTGGGACTCGATCCCAGGTCTCCAGGATCATGCCCTGGGCCGAAGGCAGGTGTCAAACCTGCTGAGCCACCCAGGAATCCCCAATTTTCATAGGTTTTGAATGAACTCCCCCAATATGAAGACTTTGATATTCTTATGGGATATAAGCATTCTCCTGGGTGCTGTGCTTCCCCCCAAATCTCTTTCCACACTTCCTGGGGATGAAGCTGCAGCACACCAAACATCCCTGCCTGAACAGATGTGCCCAACGTGGAAAGCTCTAGCCGCAGGTCTTGATCTTTATTGCAGAAGCTAGCAATAATTCTGGTATTTGAGAAAACCAACATCTGATACTTGATGAAATTCACAATTCTCCCTACTGCCCTGAAGCCGTTTTCTCTCTTCACAAGAGGCACAGCCCATTTATTTGCAAAAATGAAAATGGCCAGTCATTAACCAAGACATCTGGAAGCAGAGGATTACCTGATGTTCTGATTTGGTTAGTAGTCCAGGATGAAAACCTCTGAAGGTCACAAGGTCGTTTCCTCTCCTGCCCCAAAATGTTTTTTGCTCACAGATACTTCCAGAATATGACCCAGGCTGTTGAGGGCACTGGTCAGTGACTTCATCTAGAGGAGGGGATTGACTCCCTCTTCAGGATGCCCATTACTGCTTAGAGTTCCAGGTCTGCTTGGAAGTTCTTGGAAATGTGAATTATTTTTGCCAGGGGGGTGGGAGGGGTGGCAGTGTTCATCACAATCGGCAGAGCTTCCTGTCTTTCTCTTTGCCGTTTCATTTCAGCAATGTGAGCTGTGTATTTTATGTCTCCATGGTCTGATTGTTGTAGGTGTCTGATCGTTGCCTGTTAAAACAGCATTCTTGCTTCTCATTTTCACTTATTCTTTAGGAGCTGCATAAAAAAGCATTCTGGCTATAATTTCCCCTTCTGATTTCAAAATTTATATCTGACCTGGTGGCTTTTTAAAAAATTATATTATGAGAATGTGGAGAAGGGAAGATAACATATCATTATTTACTTCTCATTTAGTCTTACTAAAGAGCAGTGGCAGCTTGATGCCAATAATAATGATTTTGAAGTTGTCAGATTTGTGGTCACATAGCCTATTGTGATGTAAACCCATTTTCCCAGACAGTAGCCCAGTGGAGAGAATTCTTTAATGTTATCAGATAACAAAAGGCTTTAGGCAGTATTCTCGTAAATGATTTACAAAAAAAAAGAATCTTTCCCCTTGATCAGGACCATTGAGGTTAACATGAGATGTTAGAGCATTATTTTGCTTACAAGATCATCGTTTTATCAAAATAAAAAGGGTTTTCAACAAGATACCCCACAAATCCCAAGACAATAATTACATCCTTCGAACTGGAAATCTTGCATGTTTGCAGACATTTTAGAGTTTGGCATTTGTGGCTTTTCGCACACTATGAAATATTTATGCATTGTTCAAATAACCCTGCTTAGTTACCATTGGATACCTACTGTTGTACAGAAATTGCATTTAGAAAGGAATTCAATCTGATTTGCAAAATCCATAAAGCTTTCATACCCAGATACTTCAGTAGAAATCCTTTTGAGACAATAGTTGAAAATGCTGGGAAATAGATGTTCATTTGGTTTGGAGGGCTTTTTGTTATTGTGGTCATAAAGGAAAATAATTACCCTCACTATTTTGCATTTCATTTAGAGGATATGACGTTGCCAATAAAATTTAACTCGCTGTGCTAGACATTTTTTTAAAACAAGGATTGATGTTCATTTAAGCAATGCATTTTATTAACGCAAAGACATAAAAAATAAATTATTTATGACTTTCACCTAGAGAAAACATTTTAGAAAATACCTTTCGGATCTTTTTGTCTTGTTTTTCTTTCTTTACTTATCACCTTTTCATCCTTGCTTCCTTCCTTTTCTCCCTCTTTCATTCCTCCCCCTCTTCCTCCTGTTCTCCCTCCCTTTCTCCTCTTCAACCAACCATTTTTGTATTTAAAACATAATAGTATATTAAACACAAACTTTTTATAATTTGCTTTTGTAATAAAGCCGCATCTTTTGAATGTCTTCCAAGCTAGTAAATACATTTCTACTTCATGGTTGTTTTATTTCACTGTATAAACGTTCCATAAATTATATGTCAAATCTCTTACACTGGGCATTGATACTTGTTTCTAAGTTGTCTATTATAAACATTTCTGTGATAAATGGCATTCATTCAATCATTTATTCAATGAGTATTTATTGTGCTAATACTATGTGCCAGATTCTAGAACTACAATGATATTAGACACAGCTCATGTTTCTGTCTCCCTATCTATGCTTCTGTGATAAATAAAATTATTTAATTTAGTTTGGAGTAACAATATTTATTTTGACAAGAACAGTTTTTATTATAAGTTAGAAGGTCAATATTTTTGGTTATTATTTTCCAAGGTCATTAAAAGATTTTATATAGGGCACCTGGGTAGCTCAGTGGTTGAGCATCTGCCTTTGGCTCAGGTTATGATCCCAGGGTCCTGAGATGGAGTCCTGTAGAGGGTGGGGGTTGGTCCTTGCTCAGCAGAGAGACTGTTTCTTCCTCTGCCCTTCCCCCATGCTTGTGATCTCTCTCTCTCTTGTCTCAAATAAATTAAATCTTAAAAAAAAAAAGATTTTATGTAAATAACGTTGTAATACAGGTTTTGAAATACTATATACCCAGAGCATCATAGCCTACACTAATTTAACTAAAAACAATATAGCAAATGTATTATCTGACTGTCTCCACAGCCTGAGTCAAATGGTAATATCAGGCAAATACACAGAATTTATTTTTCCATTGATTTTGGTTTTATTGATCACTTGTGGTTTTGACACATACAGAGGTTTCCACTCCTAGCCACCAGGTAGGTGGGGACAGTATGACATCATGTATATAAAGCACTGGCCAGGAGCCGAGAATTTCCAGTTGATATTGAGCTCAACTGCTTATTAGCTACTTAACCTTTGGAGGTCATCAGATATTCCTGAGCTTCAGTTTCCTGCTCTGTAAAATAAGAATATATCACTAAATAATTTCTCAGTTTCTATCAATCTAGCAATCTTTAGCCTGTGGGTTTTTCAGTATTTCTGCTGGAAGTTACCACTGAAATGGTCTGAGATCCTAATACAAGTACTGGTTCCATCAGTCTGAGCTATGCTGAGAGATAGGGGTGACAAAATAATAAATACAATGAGAGCTTTGAGCCAACAAGTGATTTAATATTTAAAGTTTTGGAAGATTATTATCACTATGGGTGTTTGAATAGACAATAGAAAGTCACACATGGAAGTGGAAAGACCAATTGGAAAAAGCAATTCTGGTTGACAAGGTGAGAGATAACAGTGATATCACTGGAGATGGTGAGAAATAGTCACATTCTTGCTCTGCTTTGGAGGTAGATCTATTTGGATATGAGGATGACTGGCATGTAGGGTGAGAGGAAAGAGATGTTCTGGATGACTTAAAGTTTTTGGCATGAGCAACTAGAGAGATGCTAGTTGTCAGTCACTGAAACGTAGGATATTGAGGAAGAAAAGGTTTTCATGGAGGTGGAGGGGAGGGTTTTGTACATACTGTGTTTGAGGTGCTTACTAGACATATAGCTGGAGATGCTCAAGTGAGGACCTGGTTATGTGTGTCTAAAACTCAAGAGAGAGGCCAGAGCTAGCAATTTAAATTTGGGGATTATGAGCATTGGCTAAATGATCTTAATCAAGGCAATGAATCTTGCCATGCCTCAATTTAATCATTTGTAAGATGGATATAATGTTTTTTAATAAAGATTAAATGAGGTAATATGAATTTTATAAAATTTTCAGCACACTGCCTGTTGTATAGTAAGTAGATGATAATATTAGCTCTTCCTCTTCACTATGATGTTACATGGATGGATAGATTGGTGATGTATTTATTAACCAATATTAACACCTTTAAAACCCAAGTCAGAGGCTTGGCCCATCTTGGAGAAGATGGAGAAAATGTATATTCATGTATCTTCAATGTAGAGTATGGAGGATAGAGGAGAAAAAGCAGATCCTAAAATTTATTAAGATTAGAGGTTGAATAAATATGTGCTATTAATTACACTTTTCAGGGAAATCAAGCCATGAATCCCAGGGTCCTTATTATCATGGTTGACTGTGCCAACTCTAATCTCTGTGGTTGAAGTGTGGTCCTGACCCTCCTTTGCCTAGATGGAAATGTTAACTAGAAAAGCCTTGTATAGTCCTTGACATGCTCAGAGAGAATCATTTTAATAATTTAGCCAACTGTATTTACATGGTCCCTCGATGTCTGGGCTAGGCCTTGTTAGGAATAAAGGATAAAATATTAAAGAGAGAAATATAAACAATCCTGGCTTGAATTACAATTTCTAGTTAAAAAACATGTTCATGATTCACAGAAGCTATTATATGTGTGATGTCTGAAAATGAAATTGGCTGGCTGACCTCTCAAGAACCCCTCATAAACACTAAGTGAATATTTCACCACAATGACCAAGACTTTGCAGTTGAGATTAGCAGGCTGGGCCCATCTACTCACTAAGAATTCCCTCAATCATTGAATCACCAAAGCTATGAAGAGCAATTAATGTGAACCAGACATCCTACTAGCTGAGAATTTTAGTATTTTTGGAGTTGTGATGGTAGAGTTATCTGTCATTGGTTGACAACTCAATAGTCCTCTTTAACACATGAAACAAACAAATCCCTGCATGACAGATGTTTCATTTTTTTAAAATTAAACATTTATTTTGAGGTAGTTGTAGATTCACATACAGAGAGATCCTGTGTACCCTTTACCCAGTTTCCTCCAGTGGTACTATCTTGCAAAACTGTAGTTAATATCACAACCAGGATATTGAAAATTCATTTTTACATGAAGATTTGAATTCTTAAGATTACATTGAGATTTAAGTCATTGGAATTATAAATGTAAGATTTGAAACTACGACTCTGAGACATGCAAAGACATCTTAGCTAATGCTGTTTTCCTATTTTTTTTACCCTATGCTATTTCCCCCAGTTGTGACCCTATGGGTCTGGATAGGGCTCCTGTATGTGCTCTGGTAGTAATGTGTACCTCTTCTTTTGTAACACTCAGCTCACTAGTAATCCTTGTTCAGTATCAGCTTTCCTTTTGACTATAGCCTCCCAGGGCAAAATTACATCTTCTATTCACTACTGTTTCTATGGCACCTGGCAAAGTGTCTGACACCAAGAGAGGCTGGATGAATTTTATTTGGATGAGATAATCAATTAATCTAATCAGCAACAGGTCATAGGAAACTAGGACATTAGTGGTGATGATACCAAAAATCAATGTGAGGAAGACCTTTGTTTTTCTGAGCCCAAATCTGTTTTTATAAGTTTTCCATCCACCAAATAACCAAAATACATATGTGTTCTAACACATGGGACAAATTATTATTCTGTGGAAGAATCCAGTCTGAGTTAAATATCAATGAGCCAAATTCCTGAAATGTCTTAAAATCAAGTCTGAAACAACAATCTGTTCCAGATTAGCTATCCTGATGAACACTTTTTTGGTTCTCTAATGTTGTTCTGATCAGCTGGACACTTGTAGCTGAATGACTTTCCTTCCTAAATGACAATATAAGTTAATGCTTCTTTAAGCCTTCTCTGTGATCACCCAGGACACCCACAGACTTCTCTCTAGGGATGATGGAACATTGATAATCGGGCATTTTATTTTATTTAATTAATTAATTAATTAATTAATTAATTTGATAATCGGACATTTTAAATAGCTTGGCAGATTATCTGAAACAAAGAGTCTGATTTAAAAAAAAAAAAAAGTATACCCTAATGGCTAGATCTATGGACATGCGGTATATCTTAAAAACTTCTTGATGAAAAGTTTTGCTTTTTGGAGTCTGGACTCATTGGCTGACTTTTTATAAATTCTCGTGTCTTCAGTGTTGTGAGCTATTAAGATGTAATGTAATTATCAGCATCTGATTTAAGTGAAACCTTCCAAGATTTCTCAGTCTGCTGGGTGCTTTGTTCCTTGGCACTGAATAGTCACTTGGGATAAAATGATGAACCAGCTAGACATGGTATCTTTCTTTACAGAGCTTATTTCTAATATAAGGAACAGATGAAATATCAAGCAAGCAGACCAATTAATTAAATAATTATCAATTTGATAAACTACTACAAAGGAGAGAATAAATGACCAAATGGAGAAAGGGAAAAGCAGCCCTGAGAACTAGATTTTCTGTATTGGACATAAAGAATTTCACAGATCATCACCATCAGGAAGGCCTTTCTGTGACTATAATTGATCAAGACAATGACTGTAATTATTTTTGAACACAGACAAAAAACATGAACAAACCACCAAAATGACTAAGTTAATATGAGTGACTGTTACTGCTTTACTAATTAGTTTTAGGCTTGCACTGTGTTCTCATTGTCTAGCTAAGAATTATTCACATACCCATATCATAAAATTGTCCCAGCTTCCTGCCGTCCAGTGCAGAGCAAAGTCCCATTTCTTTGAACTGTATCTAAATCACCTAATCCGCAATTCTTTTTTTTTTTTTTTAATCCGCAATTCTTTAACAAGCCTTCCTAACACCCTCCTTCCCCAACCCACTTACCCATGGTGTGCACCATGGAGCTCTCCCTCTTTGCAATAAGTCAATAAACTCAACATTGTTCAATTAAAAGTGTGTTCCTCTTGTTTTTTGGCTTGAAGGCATTGGCAAATGAATGAAAGACAGAACATTTTTCTGATGCCTAAAGATTTCATCACTAATTGCATGGCTGAGTCAAGATTTGGAATAAGACCTACTAAAATGTAAATAATCATGAAAAGAGAAATAGCTTAGTATAAGTAACTTGTGACAGAGAAAAAAAAAAAAGTTCCAGAGGCCCAAATGATAATCAGAAAGGAAGGCACTGGACAGAGGGAGGATAAGCATATGACTTGGGAAGAGGACTGCGTGTGTCTAGGTAGACCCTATGAAGACTAGGATCCTGCATGGGGAGAGATTTCAATTTATTCAAAGGAGAGTTTTAGACAGATGAGTGATCTCTTGTAATGGGCAAAAAAGGAAGAAAGAAATTGAGCCATGTTCTGCCAGTAAATTCTTCCATCTCAGGTATATCTTTCTTGGGGCTTATTATGCAGTTTTCCTCAAAGAGCTTGTAGGTATATTAAGAGGGAGAAGAACACTTCATGCTCCTCCCCACCCAAAACAAACAAAAGACCAAAACAAACAAAACAACAGCTGTCAGAAACCATAAATGGAAACTCTTAGTATCTGGACACCTACCAGAACAGCAATTGCACTCCCCAAATTTGCCGATATGAAATCAACTGGCTCCATGTGCATACAGGATAAAGCGGGATAAATCTTAATTGCTGAGCCAGTAGCCCTTTTACCCAGGGATCAAGATTTATGCACTACAACTCAGCATTATTGTCTCTAGCTGAAAAAGTTGCCTGGGAATAGCTTAAGTTTAGGTATTTCATTCACTGCTAGTTTGAAATAGTCTTTTTCAAATAAGCTCTGTCTCTTTTGGATAGATATTCACAAATTAATGGTTGAAAGTCACTTTCATATATGTTTGTTTTCTCTCAAAAGTCTTCCCTGTCTTTCTCCAAAACCCAAGATGGCACTAGGTATAGAAAAAAGCTTTTCTGTACTCGTGGTGATGAAGAAAGGAAATCTGGTGTAAGTATGAGTGTCAGAACTGTCACCTGGGTTCTTATGTAGCTCCCTCAAGATCATTTTTGTCCAGCCTAGTGCCTAAACATCTTTCTTTTTGTGTCTTTTCAAGTTCACAGCTGGTGATTAGTGTTCTTTTCCCCTGGTGGGTCATAGCGGCTGTCCTTTCTGCCTCGCATTTCCCATGCTATAAATTGGTCTCATCTGGCTCCTGATGGCTCAAGAGATCCTTTTGCATCAATCCCCCTCATTTCAACTATGAGAAAGACCTTACAAATTATCCTGGTGTTTCTGTGGAAGGTTCTTGATTCTCAAATTCAGCAACCATTTGTTGTACCCAAGAGATACTTTCAGATTTTTTTTTAATCATAAGGGATCCATGAAGCACCATGGTGGATTCTGGGGCGATGGGTCAGTGTGAGGGAGTCACTTTCTAACTATGTCATGTGGCCATTTATATTGTATGGCAGCTGCCTCATATCAGAAGGGTACACACTGGTAGTAGCACTTTGCTGAGTTACACGTGAAAGGCTACTTACAACATCCTATGTTGATATATTTTATGTTTTTATAACTTCCTCTGAGGATTGATCTCCAAAGGTGGAAAGGGCTTGATGAGAAATAAGAACCCTAGTTTCTGACCTCCCTGGGAGGCATTCTCTATTCCCTACTTAGATGTGAACTTACCCTATGTTCTATTCTGAGTTTTGTCTTCCTTGGCAAATAGGAAAGCCCTGTGCATATGGTCATCAAACTTGTCTCTTGATGTGGAAAGGGAGTATTGAGAATTTTTTTTTTTCTCTTTTGACAAGGCCTGACTGTCAGGACTATTATCTTGTTACGGACTCAAAATAAATCTAATTTGACAGTCAACATGAAGCATGGATTTTGTTATTCTAGATGATGCCTGCCCTTTCTCGGAGGTACTGAAACCCATTAGGGAAGAGGAGAGAGACCAAAGTATGGTGATTTAAGATGAATGAAAAAATATATCAGTTTAATATTTTCAAAAGTATTATACTTATCAAAACTCTAATTCCATTCAGTCATGATTTCCAAATTTGTTGGTTTAGGGGTGTTCAGATTATTCATCTCCTCTGGAGCAACGAATCTTTCTTGAACATCCTAAAATTTGTTTATTTATTCAGTTTATTACTTATTATCTCACTTCCTCCTTTAGAATATAAAATCCACGAGGGCAGGAAGTCGATGTTTCTTCAGTGCCGGGCACTTAGTAGGGTCTCATAACTGTTTGTGGAATAGATAAATAATGAATGAATAAAAGAAACAGACTCCCTTTTGCCAAATTAGCAACAAATATTAAAAAGAGTCAGGTCCTGTGCATAAGTGAGAAAGTATGTTGCCTTAATAGTACTCATGGAAGAATGCTTTGAAAATGTCAGATACTGAGGTTACGATGTGGAACAAACAGATGTGTGTCAGTTGTCATGGAAGGAGAAAGAGGAAGATTGATTTTAATCCTGTGTCTGGCAGTTACTAGCTATGCCCCTTGTTTAACTGCCATGAACCTCAGTGACTCTTAGGTTCCTTCTGTTTCACTTTCTCAGGTATCAACCTATAGGATGATATGAAAAATCAGAGAAAAGAAGGGAGGAAAAAAGAAATTGAGCCCTGGTCTTCAACAGTAATTGGAAGTTGCTTTAGTTCTTGCTGGCCATTTTCCTCTGGTTAATGAGGAGTCATCTGATAGAATAACTGTCGATAGTCCCAGAGAATTACTCCTACAGCAGAGTGTGCAAGGCCACCTATCACAAGAAATGGGCTGTGACCCTCTCAAGAGGTCCTTTGCCCTTCCGTAGCTTGGCCTCAGGCAAGTGGCATTCTGGTCCCTTGTCATCAAGCCAGGGAGATCGGACTGGCTGTTTTTCAATGTGTGTTTATAGCTCCCTGGATACTCCTGCCCGCATTTGATAGAGCTTTTAGGTTCTAAACTCTGCTGCTTACACATTCTCTCATTTCTCACTTCCCATGAGAAAAAATTCCTGGATCTTGATACCAGTTCCAATGGAAACCTGCCTGAGTCTAAGTGACCTTACCATTAATAACAGTTTTTACTATTCACAAACATTTTTGCAATGAGATAACTTTGCCTGGTGTCATCCAAGCTTTTAACACTCACACTTGAAGAGCTTTTTTATATTAGTCTTGGAATTCACTGGCTTTTCCTATCAGTGGGTTTAATCTCTTATTATGTAATATCAAATCCCTCCTTCCCTAGTGGGTTGTCTTTACTCTGTAGAATTTCCCCCCCAAAATTCTCATGATAGCTATCCACAAACATTAAGAATTTTTAGCTCCCCAACAGCTGGGCTGAGGAAACATTTGTAAACCATGGTCCCTGACCTATAACAGATAATCGGGTGATGACAATGATGATGACAACAATGATGATGATGATGTTGAGATAGTTACAACAACAGTACTAACAGACAGATAGCATTTATTGAGCACCTACTAAGTCTTAGACATGAAGTTAAATACTTTCTGTACACTAATTAATTTAATCCTGGCAAAATTGCCTATGAATTAAGTAATTTTAGTATCTCCCTTCTATGGATGGAGAAACTGGGCTCAAAGAGGCTAAATGACTTCCAAAGGACTAGAGCAGATTTCAGAGAATTCCCTGCCTCTCACTGTGATGAACATGTTTTGGATACATTATCTTTTTCAGTTCTTCCAGCAACTCTGTGAGGTAGGCACACTAGCTATATTTTCCAGCTTTGGAAACTAAAGCTCAGAGAGTTTAGGTTACTTCCCTAAGGCCACCCAGTTTGTAAATGGCAGAGCAGGGATTTGGAACAACAAAGCCTCTACTCTTAAATTCCAGACTAAACTATTTAGGAGTCTGATATTTAACAAGGAAGACACTCTCATTAACATGCCTGAATAATCCACAAGCATATGTATATACCTTACACCTTCAGAGAATTATAATCACAAAACACTTTTCTATAGCTTAGAAGTGAGAGTTTGGAAAAGTTACCCTGAGAGATAATGGTGAAGAGCAATCAGATGGATTGGTGGGTTTTGAAGACACCTCATTACCATCTAGCAGGTGTCTGCCCCCAGGCGTACTTAGCAGGTAAAATGGTGTCTGGGGAACCCAGTGAATGCTTCTTTCACTAAATGTGCCTTTCTGTCTACACTGTGCTTGTGTGAACTGAGGGATTCAAAAACAGATGCTCTGAGATTATTCTTATTAAAGCAGAAGCATTGTCTTTTGTAGCCATAGATGCATTTCCCGTTCTTGTGTTCATCATGAGCACAAATGATCATCTGATACGCAAGCACAGTAGAGATCATAATGGGGGTATAACCCAGGGTTGGGTTTCTCATGATTATAATTACAGAATCTCAGCTCCATTAACATAGGTTTTTACATATGATGCTTCATTCCCATAATAAACCTCATTTGAAATGAACACCTTTAAGCCTCAGGGCCACAACAATTATGTGCAGGTTGAAGAGCAATTAGTTCCTACTTATGTTTGAGTAAACAAAATAAATTATTGCCTCTGTTTGTTTTCCCTCACAATCCACGTTTGATCCTGTGTTCACTGCACGGCATACCAAAACTAAGTATTTCTCATTTGTCCTAAAATAAGCATTGAGTGAAATCTCTCTTTGTGTATAGTTAGAGCTTGTATTCTGTTGTCTCACAACAATTATTCAGTGCCTTGAATTCAAGTAGTTTTAATTATCTCATTGATTCAGTAAGGACAGGAGAGGGAGGAAGGCAAATGTGTTTCCTGCCTTTATGTGGCTTACATTCCAACCAAAAGCTAGGGTTGGCTATTTTTTGTCTTTTTCGGTGCGATGCCCAGTGTCTAGGACTTAGTAAGTGCTCAGTAAATACTTGTTCTGTGGATACATTCACAGGGAAGTGTAGTAGGGGCTATGATAGAGGGGTTACCAGAGAGTGGTGGAAATGGATGGCACTAGACCAGTTTCTCCTGAGGAGGGGAATAGAAAGCTGAAGTGCAACCTCTCTCCGCCATTCTTGACAGCTTCCCTGAGAATAAACCCTCACAGCATGATGGTCTAGAACATGCCTCCGCTGTCAGGTAAGTATGGGTGTATATCCTGTTTCCTTACTTTTTATGCATGGAAATGTTGGCAGGTGTCTCTCTCAAACCTCAATTTTTTTTTTTTTTTTTGGTAAAATGGCAAATGAATCACATGATGCTCTTAGTGACCAGTGCATGTTAAGCAGCCAAGAGCTGTAATTGCCATTGACCATGAAAGACCAGTTGGGTTCTCACTGCACAGAAATATGTTATTCCTATCAAAGGAAACTTTGCAGTATCTTAACAGAATCATGAGGAATTTCAATAACTGAATGTATCAAGTAGAAAAAGGAAGAAGAAAATATCACAACCTGCCAACTTTAAACATTTTAAAGTGTTGACTGTATTTTAAATGTTTCTCTTACATTCATCCAAATGGCTAGTGTTACCTTACAAAGAGTAGAATTTCCTCACTCGTGACTTGGAAGTAGCTACTGGAACTCCATGAGTTTCAGTTCCCAAGGCTATAAAATGAAAAGTATAAAAATAAATTTATAAAGGCATTAACTTCTATATTTCAGTGCATTTTTAGGAGACCTATGTCTGCCTAGGGCATGGTTAGACTGCATTAAGTTCAATTCATTGCTAAGCATTCCCTTGTAGGGCTTCGTTCATGATTCCAGCTATCTGTTTACCAACATCAATCTATTATTCTGTAAAGGGATATTTCTTGATATCCCTTTCAATGAATCAATAAGGGGATATTTCCTGAACGTGTACTGTGTTTCCGGTACTGAAATCAGTAATGAGGGAGATTTCATCCCTCTTTTTAAGATACTTCCAGTTTAGGAAATGATGTAGGAAAATGCATATCACTGTAGCCTAAGTCAGAATATGGTAAAATCATAAACATGAAATAAGTCTGGGAAACAATGTCTGCCTGAATTTTCACACCTTACCAGTGCCGTGTGTTTAGTTACCTGCCTAATCAGACACTGGATGTTTAGGTACTGTTTTGGCTAAGGGAGAGGAGGCAGGTGAGTTACTGAAGGGTGGTAAGATCTCCAAGGCCTTGGATGCCAGATTAGAGAAGTGATCCAGTAGGAAGAGCTCTCCCTGTACATTTTTGGAGTAGGGAGATAAGGGGAACATAAACAGAACTACACAGCAGCACTGCCCAGGTCTTGAGAGAGGGTGGAGACTGAGAAACACCACTGAGAAGTGAGGTTACTGCTAAGTTTTCCTGGGGGTGGTTTCTCTTAGGGGATTCCAGACGTTTCAGCGAAGAGCCATTTGAGACACTGGCAACTCCTCCTAACATCCAAGCTTCGAACAGCTCATGTGGCTCTGCCTATGTTGCCAGTTACTCCTAAAGTATCCCTGCAGAAACCCAAGTAACACAGATCTCAAAGTGGATGACTCTGAAGTGGAGAAATTTGCATGAAGAGTGCTAAGTGGGCCTACAGTTTTTTCTTTGTCGTGGGAGGGGTAGGATCAGACTAACTTCAAAATCAAGTGCTTTGTCAAAGACAAAGATGCATCACAGACTCTGTTCTACTTTCTAGAGATAGAAGTGTTACATAGTAGCCAGTAATTTTTTCTCTTCTTTTGACTATATTCTCTATGCCGTACCTTTTATTGCCCTGACTTATTCATTGCCATACCTGGAAGCCTGTATCTCCCCTCACCTTCATCCACTTGCTCGTTACTCCATCTCTCCACTCTGGCAACCATCAATTTGTTCTTTCTATTTACAGATCTAATTCTGCTTTCTGTTTATTCCTTACTTTTAAATTTATTTTTAGATCCTATATATATAGGTGAAATCATATGGGTTTTGTCTTTCTCACTCTTATTTCACTTAGCATAATACCCTCTAGGTCCATCCATGTTGCTGCAAATGGCGAGATCTCATCCTTTTTATGGCTAAGTAATATTATGTATACATATGTAGTACACATATAAACATACTGCATCCTATTCATTCATCTATCAATAAACACTTGGGTAGCTTCCATATTTTGGCTATTGTGAATTGTCCTGCAATAAACATAGAGGTGTATATATTTTTTCAGATTAATGTCTTAATTTTCTTTGAGTAAATGTCCAGTAGTAAAATTACTGGTTCATGTCGTATTTCTACTTTTAATATTTTGAGGAACTTCCATCCTGTTTTTCACAGTGGCTGCACCAATTTGTATTCCCACAAAAAAGTGTACAAGGGTTCCTTTTTCTTCACATTGTCACCAACACTTGTTATTTTTGTCTTTTTTATTCTAGCCATTCTGATAGGTGTGATATCTCATTCTGATAGGTAATGTGATATCTCATTATGGTTTTGATTTGCATTTCTCTCATGATGAGTGATGTTGACCATCTTTTCACATGTCTGTTGGCCATCTGTATGTCTTCTTTGGAAAAATGTCTATTCAGGTCCTCTGCCCAATTTTTAATTGTATTATTTGGTGGTATTTTGTTTTTTTTTTGGTGTTGAGTTGTATAAGTTAAATATTTTGAATATTAACCCTTTATCAGATATATCATTTGCAAATATCTTCTCCCATTCAGTATACTGCTGGATTTTTGTTTTGTTGATAGTTCCCTTTGCTGTCCAAAACTTTTTATTTTGATGGAGTCCCAATAGTTTATTTTTGCTTTCGTTTACCTTGCATTAGAGCTAGTAACTTTGTGACATTTTGAGTGTGGAAGTTGTCATAGCTTTAGATGGAAATGCTTCCTTTTTTTCCCACTGTCTAATTCATTCAGAGTACAGACATCAAAATTGGCTTGAACTGTGAGGCTGATGGGATCTCTTAAAGTTTAGAAAGCTATAAACTCTCCCATAATGAACCTTCTAAAACCACTTTCCAATTCTTTAAGTACCCTTTGCTTAGGATTTAAAAGCCTGCTGTTTTACTCACTTAATTATCTGCTTCTCAGGTGACTGTGATATTACAATTTTGCAACATCCTGTAGCTCTGCCCAATCATTCAATTATGTGTAATGCAGGATTTTTACACAACCCTAATTACTAGGAAAAGTAGGTAGAGGCATTAATGTTAGTTAACTAATAATACATATAGAAATCTCTTAAGATATTTTTCCCATATGAAATTGCTATATATACACGTAAAACTTTAGGTGGGGCTGACTCTTGGGTCAGTACTCATTAAAAAACAAGACAGTCAACTTGCTGTTATGTATTATGATCATTACAAGTTTACTGATCAGTTTCTGGAAACATAGGAGAAAGATGCCTGGACTTAAAGATACTCTCAATTAGTAATCTACTTCAACCACTTGCCTGGAATGAAGTCACATTATCCCTCTGATTCTTAGATCAGGTTCATCATTTATAGTCAATACAACTCTGAGACCCAGGACAACTGGTCTCACTCTAGGCCTTGGGCTTTTTGGTCCAGCTCTAGCTTCTTCTGGATGTGTCCCTCCCTATGAGAATCTTTGAGCTAAAGGATGTATCAGTCAGAACCCATGGTCCCTCCACCCCCAACACACATATACATACCATGCTCTGGTATGTGAGACTTTCAGATTCTTAGCACAAGTGACCCTGAATCTATTTTCAGTTTCCTTCTCCCATGACTTCATTATCCCAAAGTCTGAAAAGGATGCTAGGGGTGTGCATATATGGAGGCACCAAGGAGTGGATATTTCTAAGGTGGAGAAGGAGGGCTTTGGTGTCCAGAATCATGTGCTTGACTCTTTGTAGTGCAGACTGGAGTCTGGCAAGGAGAGGCAGGTGGGCTGGGAAGGAGGTCTCCATTTGTTCTCTTGACTCAAGCCCTGCAGGTTGGGGCAGGTTTTGTTAGACCTGTCAATGCCCACTCTTTAAAAAGAAGGTCAAGGAAATTAGCTGCAGGAGGACAGCATAACATTTTTGAGAAAAAAATCCTGGAAGGAAGGGGTGAGTATATTTAAAGGTTTTCTCTTTTCTCAGATCTGTTTATTAACTACCTATCACAGTGATTGCACACCTAACAATTCATTCCTTGAGTTTGGACATTGTTAGTCACAATATGAATAATTATTGGGAGGGTCCTGATAATCTGTATTTTTCACTAGTGGCAATTGATATCTTTGTATGCATTCATATGATTAGCCAGTCACCTAGCAAGGCTCAGAGAACTCAGTAGCCACCATTATACCATACTGGTCATTAAGAGGCTTAGGAGATTGCCAGGATTCATATTCATATGGATCTACTTTTCATTTAGATAACTACAAATATGATAAACTTGCATCAAATAATTCCAAGGATAATTCCTAAGAATTATTACCTCAGTCAATTTGGTCTTCATTTTTTTAATGTATGGCTAAATACAGAATTTTTTTAATGAGAAAAATATATATAAAAATTGTGAAATATGTTAACAGAAAAAATTCATCACTTTTATACTGTGGTTTAAAATGTCACATTCCTAGAAATCACTTTAAAGAAAATGAATTACCTTTAAATTTCAGTTATTTTTACACAAATTGCACTGAATTTTTAAAGAGTCGGAGTAAAGAAACTTAACACTAAATCTGGGGTACACAAGCCATGGCCTGCAGGCCAAATCTGGCCCACGGCTTGTTTTTGTAAATAAAGTTTTATTGAAAGACAGTGAAGTTCATTTGTTTGCAAATTTCTATGGTTGCTTTTGTGCTACAACAGCACAGTTGAGTACTGGTGATAGAGATCCTCTGGCATGCAAAAAGTAAAATATTGACTATCTGGTCCTTTATAGAAAAATGTTTGAGGACTCCTGCTCTAAACAATTTGTACAGACTGGAATGTTGGCTAATATACAGTTCGATAACACATTAGAGTTCCCTAATATTGGAGACTTTCCAAAATGGATGAAAGCATAGCTATGTCAAAACAATATTTGGACTCCAAAATGTTCAGCCAATTAAAGAAACATATTTTATCTTATTTCCACCTGAATTGTTTTGAAAATGTTTGTAAAAATCAAGGTAAGGTTATTTCAATCCTATGGTTGCTCTTTAAGCAAAAATGTTTATCAAATGAACTTTCTAATTGGAAATGAAAGACTGAGAAAACCATGAGGGGTTTTGTGATAAAACCCAGAATCAAGTGTTTACTTTTTTCTCTACAATAGAACTAAAATGGGAAAAAATAAATACCAAAGTGCATGTGAGAAATATACTTTTTCTAAGTAAACTTATTTTAAGTAAATGAACAAACAAACAAACCTACTCACACTTGTTCTCCACTAACAAAGGTCCATTTGCAGAAGCCCATCTCTTGTTCATAAGGGGACAAAGTGATGTTTTCCTACCTTGATTAGATTGTTGGGTAGTGTCTTTGCAAGAGGTAGAATTTCCCTTGTGTTTGAGCTGCCTCCCTATGTAACCCAGGCCTAATCTACCTGGTGTTCACAGATTAATTTCCTAAAGCCTACTAGACAGGATGTCAGTTCAGGAGGCAAAGGGCAGTAGGGAATGCAATTGTCACCTGGTAAATTTGGTGGACCTAACTCAATCACAAGTTTGGTATGTAATATTTTATCACGAGGCATGCCTTTTTTGAAAGGAATTTATTTATTTTTAAAAAGATATTTATTTATTTATTCATTCATTCATTCATTCATTCATTCATGAGAGACACAGAGAGAGAGGCAGAGGGAGACATAGGCAGAGGGAGAAGCAGGCTCCCTGCAGGGAGCCCCATGTGGGACTTGACTTGGGACCCTGGATCAGGCCCTGAGCCACCAGGCGTCCCTTGAAAGGAATTTTATTTTATTTATTTATTTTTTTTAATTTTTTTTTTTTAATTTATTTATGATAGTCACAGAGAGAGAGAGAGAGAGAGAGAGAGAGGCAGAGACAGCAAGCTCCATGCACCGGGAGCCCGACGTGGGATTCGATCCCGGGTCTCCAGGATCACGCCCTGGGCCAAAGGCAGGCGCCAAACCGCTGCGCCACCCAGGGATCCCTTGAAAGGAATTTTAAAATGGCAAAAAGGAATGCCTTTGTGATTAACTTTCACATGCAAAAATTACAAGGTAATAAAAATGAAAGCGTATTTTTAAAATGTTGCTAGAACAATTTGAAATTCTCAAGCCAAAAGAAACCAAAAACTCTACTCATGCCTCACATCATATACAAAAATTTACTTGAAATATATCAGAGACTAAAAGTAAAGCCTATAACTATAAAACTTCTAAGAAAGTGCTGTCCAAAAGGAAAAGTGTGCACTGGTGAGAATGCCCAGTAGCTGCCCTAGTGGATAGGATAGTCACTAGCCAATGGAGTTAATGAGCATTTGAAATGTTCATGTGAATGAGGAACAGAAGTTTTAACTTTATTTAATTTTAATTCACTCGAACTTAAATTTAAATAGTCATATCTGGCTGGTGGCTATTGGACATCTGAGTTTTAGAAGAGATTACAGGAACAAATATTTGTAACTGGGGTTAGGCAAAGGTATCTTAGATAGGATGCAAAAGCACAAACACTAAAAGAAAAACATGACAAATTGGACTTTATAATTTTTTTTAATTCTTGCTTTTTAGAAGACAGGGGGCAGAGAATGAAAAGACAATACACTGGGAGAAAATATTTACAGCCAAATACCCAATAAAGGACTTGTATCCAGAATATGGAAAAAAATCCTCAAAATGCAATAGTAAGAAAACAAAATGGGCAAATCATTTGAACAAATACTCCAACAAAGAGATACAAAAGGTAAATAAGCACAAGAGATGTTCAACATTATTAACCATTAGAAACTCAAAACCACAATGATATATAATATCACACACCTAATATAATGGCTAAAGTGTTTTTTTTATAATTTTTTATTGGTGTTCAATTTGCCAACATATAGAATAACACCCAGTGTTCATCCCATCAAGTACCCCACTCAGTGCCTGTCACCCCCACCCCCCCTACCCACCTCCCCTTCCACCACCCCTAGTTCATTTCCCAGAGTTAGGAGTCTCTTATGTTCTGTCTCCCTTTCTAATATTTTCCACTAATTTTTTCTCCTTTCCCCTTTATTCCCTTTCACTATTTTTTATATTCCCTAAATGAATAAAGTTTTTTTTATATATATAAACTGAACAATACCAAATTCTGGACATGTCACATGTATGTCCACCCCCATGTTACCAATACCATGTTGGAAACTTGAAATAAGCCAGAGTGAAAGTATTGGGTTAAATGAGAGCAGCTTGACATAAAAGATGACACTGTAGGTGATTCTACTCATGTTACATTCTGGAATGGGCAAAATTATAAGAACACAAATCAAATTAAAAGTTTTAGTGGCTGGGAGTGGGAGAAGAGGATTAACTACAGAGGGATGCAAGGACAGTTTGGGGGTGATGAAACTATACTATGTATACCTCTATCGAAATATATAGAACTATACACTTAAAATAGATGAATTTTATTGTACCTAATTACACCTCACTGAGCCTCACTTTGAAAAAGCTATTTCCTGTGGGAAAGTATCTGTGCTGTACTTTTGATTTCTTGCAGAGAGATTGTTCTGAAAACTTAAATGAGAGGACAGCTGTAACAGATAAGAGAAGTTGAGTGGTTGATAAAAGGTTCTCTTTCTTGTCTCTGTCTCATTTAAAAATGAAACTACAGGGAGGCCTGGGTGGCTCAGCAGTTGAGTGTCTGCCTTCATTTCAGCTCAGATCGTGATCCCCAGGTCCTGGGATTGAGAACCACATTGCGCTCCCCACGGAGAGCCTGCTTCTCCCTCTGCCTATGTCTTGGCCTCTCTCTGTGTGTCATTCATGAATAATTAAAATAAAATCTTAAAAAAAATAATAAAACTACAAACATGAATTAAACTAAATATTTCCCAAATTCACAGTGTTTTATTCCAATAGGCTTCACATTGCCTCAATTCTTTGAGCATGAGACTTCCTTCTGAATTACCAGGCATGCTGTAATTGCTATTAACCCATCAAATGGGTTTTCAGGGACATGTCATATCTTATATCATACTAAACTTGGGATTTTCCCTCCTGATCAAGTTCCCAGGAGTGGCTTGTTTTCATATAATTTCTAATACTCAGACAATAGCATCAAATAAAACAGTCTAGTTTTAAATCCAAGTTCAAAGGCCTAAAGTCTTTTAGCACATAATTTAATGTCTATCCCAATTTACTTCTTGTGTTTTTATTGATTTTATAGCAGCCCTTGGATGATTCCGTCCTAGCCATTAGGGTACTAATTCTGTTAAACACTTATTAAGAACTAAATTACCTATTCGTGCCTCACTTTGGAGATGCAATGCTAAAATGTATGGGTGAAGAAATACAGAGATTAACAGGCTGGTAGGATTTTTTCTAATCATATTATGTTCCAATATTTCTGGGCAAGTTTTTCAAGGTTTTTGTGCCACTGAAAGTAAAATCAGCTTTAGTAGATGATTATTGTATAACTGTAGAGGATACATGTGTCAAATAGTGTATAATAGCTTATTATTTCTGTCCTCTGAAGTGTTTGTTTTATATTATAAAAAGTAAACTTGCTTGAACAAGGGCTGTGAGAGCTGTTTTTGAGTATGGTATACCAGTTGAGCTGACTTGTAATGAGTAATATTTTTTAAATGCATCAGTAGGTCCTAGACCAAACAAAACAAAACAAAACAAAACAAAACAAAACAAAAAAACACCAGACCAGAATATCTTCAAATTAGGTAACTTTGCTCTCTAGAATGTTCAGTGTAATAAAGCCAAGGAAAGGTAATAGGAAAAATGTCTGATTTGAAGATTTTTTTTATGCAGTAGAGCTAAGCATTACAATATGCTCTAGCTGCTGGCTGCTATGCCTATCTATTGGCCTTCGGATATCACAGCATTGCTTGGTAAGTGGTACTTTCCTGACAGAGCTTGCCAGACTAGACTTGAAGTGAGAAGAACAAATTAATCTAGACAGCATAAAGCTTTACAAGTACCTTAGTAATTTTTGACACCTTGAGAATAATGTCATTGCTGATTAGATGAAGATGTAAAAATACAGCTAAATGAAATGATCAAAATTAAATAGGATATGATTTTTTAAACCCGAGTAGCTTTGTTGGGTTTTTCCTATTATTTAAACAATATAATACTTAAGTATTAGAACATAGCAGGGATTAGAAATAGGAAATAATAGTCTTTTCCCAATGCCAATTTCACTCTGTAGACGCAACTTCTGTATATATGTGTATATTTAAAGAGATATTTTAAAAATGAAAACTTTATTGTATTTATTTAAAAATGTATTTGTATTTATTTATTTATTTATATAAAATGTATTTGTATTATGTATTTATTTAAAAATGAAAACTTTATTCTATTTCTACATTTTTAATGGATGATTTGTCATGAACTTTTTCCATAAAATACCTCTAGCTCTTCCTCAGGGCAGCATATAATTAGGCTTTAAGATACATTATAATGTACTTAGCCAAATCTCTCTTAAAGAATATTTAGGTTTTCTATTTTTTTTACCTATGATAGTGCACATGTTTGTACCCAACTATTTGCTCACTTAAGTGACTGACTATTTCGTTGGATACGTTGCTAGAAACAGAATTTTTTTAGTTGAAAAAAATGCTGTTTTCTTGGGAAGGAACCTGGATGATATCATGAGAGGTTTGTAATGAAACATAAAAGGATACAAAATCAGATTGCTTTCTGAAGGGTGAATTCATAAGACCATGACTAGATTAATGATTTATGTGTGACATCCAGGGCTTTGTGTTTTCAGTTTCAGCAAACGTATTTAAAATACCTTCTAAGTACCAGCATTGTGCCACATGCTTTTATATGTAATTTCTTTTTGTTGACTTAGTGTTTTTTTTTTTATAGATTGTGACATTCAAGCAGTCTCCTCTATTAAATAAAAAAAAGAAGCCTTTTCACATTACCTTTGACTGACTGAAATTTGTTGCATGAAATAAAAAGAATACTTTCCAAGAGTGGTAAATGCTATGAACAAAATTAATGTAGTAATGCAGAAGGGAGTCACTGAGGGAGGGGAACTTTAGTTGGAATAATAAAGACTTCATGGAAGGGAGAACATTCAGGGAGAAACTGAATGACCAAGAGGAGCCAGCCATGAGATATACCAAGGAAATTGTTTTTGTTGTTTCTTGTTTGTTGTTTCTTTGTTTCTGATAAAGGAAACTACGACTACAAAGAAACTAAGGAAGGAACAAATTTGGATTATTCATAGACTAAAATTTAATCTAGTATGCCTAGAGAGAAAGGCAGGGGCCAGACTATGGAATACTTTGGAGTTTGAATGTTAGAGAAACAAGATAGTTCAAGTTCAGTGGGAAAGCTACTGGAGAATTAAACTGGGGGCATCATAATCTGATTTATGTAATTATGTGGCTTATTTTTAAGTAAACTCTACCCCCAAGATGGGCTTGAACTCACAACCCCAAGATTAAGAGTCACATGCTCTACCTACTGAGCCAACTAGGTGCCCATATGTGGCTGATTTTAAATGTTTGGTGAAATGGCAAAGAAGGCACAGGTGGAAACAAGGATACAAGATGGGATTATAATTGAGGTCATGCCAGTAAGAGGTGATGGTGCCTGAGAGCAATCATGAATTAAGTATATATTTTGAAGGTGAAATACAGGACTCACCGATAAACTGAATGTGGAGTGTGACACAAAGAGATAGATTGTGACCACCTTTCAGTCTAGAAGAGAAGGTTCTCAGACAGAGAAGGACTTTCAACACCTCCTGGAGAGATACAAAAGTTGGAGTCCAGAACCTACCAGGGGTGGAGTCCATTACAGACCTTTTTGCTTGGTCCGGAATCTTGATAAATGGCATCCTGAGAAGATAGAGGACAGGACAAATTTAAAGATTGTAACACATTTAAAAACTGTAGATTATTTTAACAGAAATATATCAATAATTGGAATAGGTACCCCAATTAAAAGCCAATTATTTTTCAGGTGGTTATTTTTCTAAAAAAAAAAAAAGGCAAATAAACTCCACGAAACACTAATCAAACATATCTGATATGTTAATATCAGATAAAACTGCTATCAGGCAACATTACCAGAGACAGAAAGTGAAATGACATCATAAGAAAACATTTAATTCACCAGGAGGATCTAACAATTCTAAATTTGTGTGCACCTAGGAACATGGCTCAAAATATAGAAAGGAAAATGGGGACACCTGGGTGGCTCAGTAGGTTAAACGTCTGCCTTCAGCTTAGGTCATAATCTCAGGGTCCTGGGGTGGAGCCCCACGTCGAGCTCCCTGATCAGCAGGGAGTCTACTTCTCCCTCTTCCCCTCCACCTGCTAGTGCTCTCTCTCTCTCTCTCTCTCACTCAAATAAATATAAATCTTTACAAAAAAAGAAAAACTGGTTACAGGTCATGAGCAGAAATAATTATACAATTGTAGTGATTAGGAAATTGTGGCAAATGTACTTTATTTTTTTCATAATACATGTCCTTTTCACTTATTTTTCATACCATTGTTCTGGTAAATAAAGACATCGTTATGTGGCATGCCTATATTCTGTACTTGACTCATTGCTTCTTCATAATTTTGTTTACATTGTTTTTCTATCCCTCTTTACCCAGTAAGTTAGTAGGTAGTTCTGGAGACTTGGTTTAACTCAGATTCCATTTATTTTAGACTATATTTGTTCCTGGATGGTGCTATCTACTTTTTATTGCAACTTCTCCTGAGGCATATGATTGATCAGTGGCTTCTGGTGAATAGTAGAAAATTTCAACACTTCTTGCTCAGTAATTAATATAACAATCCAACCAAAGATGGAAAATCCAGTGTATATATTTACTGCTATATCCAATACCTGCAGGAAACATTTAAGCACAAGAAATATTTTTAAGCACATATATTGTATTTACAAAAATTTACATTATTTTAGAATAAGTCTCAACAAGTTTCAAAAAATTAAACTTACAGAGCATGTATCCTCTGACAAGAGTTTAATTAGAGTTTAGTTAATGTAGAAATTGAGAACATAAAGGTAACAAGAAATGCCCAAATGTTTGAAAATTAGGCAGTACACTCTTGAATAGTCCATAGATATAGAAAAAAATCATAATAGAAATTAGAAAATATTTTCACTTGAATGATAATGAAACTAGCATCAGAAGTTGTGAGATGCAGCTATAGTGATGCTTATAGGAAAGAAATAGTCTTCAATGAATGTGTTTGAAGAGAAAGTCTCTTCAAATATATATTTTTATTGCAACTTTTCCTGAGGCATATGATCGATTGGTGGCTTCTGGTGAATAGAAAATTTCAGAAGTTTTAAAAAAAGAGAGAGAAAGCAGAATAAATTCAAAGAAAGTAGAAGGAAAGAAACAGTAAAGGTAAGAACTGACATTAACAAAATACAAAACAAAATAATGAACATTTGTGTAATCAACAGTTAGTTTTTTGGAAAGATTAATAAAATTAATAAACCTCCAGTGGGCTTAATTTTTAAAGGGAGAAGTAATATCAGGAATAAAAATGGGGGACCTCTAATACATCCTATAGATATAAATTTAAGGAATGTATTATGAGCTTTATGCCAATAAATAAATGCAAATAAAAAGGAAAAATTTCTATAGAAATACAGTTACTAAAAACTGACACAAAATATTCATACTAAGTATGAATGGCCCTACAGCAAAGAATGACATTCAATCTGTAAAAAAATAAATCTTCCCAAAAGGAAACTGATGATTGGATTGTTTTGTTAATTCAATTTAAGGAAGAAGTAACAATAATCTTAAACAAATAATCTTAAAACATACAAAGTTGCAACAATCCCAGCTCATTTTAGGAAGTATGCATAATCAGCCAAAGCCCAAAAAGGGAATTAAAGAAAAGGAAAATTATAGGGCAGTCTCATGTTAAGTATAGATGCAGAAATCTGAAACAGATGTTAGAGACTGATTCCAGCCAAATGTCATGCCATGTAGAGTGTATTCAGAAATTCAAAGTTGCTTAATAGTGATTGATTTTAAGTATAAAATACCACATTAACAGAATAACTGTATTTCAGTTAATGCAAAGGAGTGACAAAATTATTTCATAGTTCAAAAACTCTTAGGAAACAACATAAAGAGAGTGTCTGTAATGCATTACACTCACCAAAAACACTGGTAGATATTATACTTAATGATTAAATGCTGAAAATTTCCTCTTTGTGTTTAAGTTACTAAGTTATGGAATAATTTGTCAGCAACAATTGACTTATACAAGTAGGCAATAGATAAACAGGTACTGCGGAAGAGCACATATAAATGGCCAATAAGCATTGAGAAGGAGCTCAATCTTGTTATTCATTAGAAAAAATATATGACTACAATAAGACTCTTACCAGAATGGCTAAAATTAAAATTAACAATGCCAAGTGTTGATAAAGATATGGAGCAACTGTAATATTCCTATGATTCTAGTAGAAATGTAAAATGATACATACACTTTGATAAACAGATTGACATCAGCTAATACAACTAAAAGTATAAGTACTTTATGGATTAGGGATTTCAGTTTTAGACATATATTTAAAAAAAACATATGCATCTATATTCTATGAGACATATATAAGACTTTTCATATCAGCATGATTTATAATAGTCAAAGTGAAAACAACCAATATCCATCAATTTATAAATGGGTAAAGAGTGATATATTCAGACAATGGAATACTATACAATTATTAAAAAGAAAATTACAGGTTAAAACAAGCAACATGATGAATCACATATATTGATTACACAAAAAAGACATAAATAATATATATTATTATATAGTAATATTATAAAACTCAGAAATAGTCAAAGATAAACTATAGTATAACTTATAGTTCACCAGAAATAAAAATATTTTAAAAAAGCAAGGAATCCAAAAGTATAAAAGTCAGGATCGTGGTCACATTTATCAGAGATGGAGGAGATTCTAAGTGCCAGAGGGCAGCCAGGAGCTTTCTGGAATGCTTGGCAAAATCTTATTTCTTGGCTTGAGTGAAGGTTATATGAAGGTTTGCTATATTTATTATTACAAATATGTTTTATGCACTTTCTATAAGCATATTATATTTCACAATGAATATGTTAAGGAGACAGGCATTATGAAGAAAAAGGCTGGTTGACCAGATGGCTGTAAGTACCACCTTTTGGCATTTTAAAATTTTAAGTGTTAAAGTAGAATATCCATGCAGCAATATTGACAATCCAAATAATGAGCCCCAGAATTAGTGAGAAATGACATTTGATGGACCAGGTTGAAGTTTTGATATGCTCTGAGTAGCAACTCACATTAGCCAAAGCACCCCTTTGAATGCTTTGCTCCTTGTTCCTGGGTGGCTTCAGCTACCTGTCCCTCAGTTTTACAGACTTGTCAACAGAAAACACAGCAGGATGCAAATCAGGAGGTCCTATACTTTATCAGTTTATTCTTATGTGCTGTTCCCATATCTCATATTTTATGACAAGAAGATTGTTTATTAATGTAATTCAAAGCCTGTTGAGTATATCTGAGGATGATTTAGAATTGCTTGTAATACTGTGTAACATGTGTCCTATTGTTACCACAAAATATTTCTGGTGAAAACAATATTTGGGGACAAATTACCCTCTGGTATTGATAATATAAAACT
The DNA here is from genome assembly GCF_003254725.2 of Canis lupus dingo. Classification (NCBI taxonomy): domain Eukaryota; kingdom Metazoa; phylum Chordata; class Mammalia; order Carnivora; family Canidae; genus Canis; species Canis lupus. The sequence continues at coordinate 23,719,130 of NC_064262.1, read as the reverse complement.
ATCCTCTGATGAAATATATCAGTTTGAGAAATTCTTAAAGAATAACACGGGATTTATATCATACATATAATGCAAACATATTTAGCTCTCTTCTATAAAAGGCGTGTAAGCATCCCAATTAGCTGTGCTACTTATGAACATGTGTTGGCCTTTGTGTGTTGAAGAGCCTAGTTCATTACGAGAACATTGATTCAGCTTAGTTATTTCTCTCTTTTTCTCTCAATGATATTAACAATAATCTAATTATTATCAATCATACTTACAGAAACAAAGGTTGTTTGGCAGGGGTCTCATCTGAAGAACTTTTTAAAAAGTAATGCTCCTCAATCTCTATCCTAGAGGTCTATGTAACTAAAATTTTCCCAAATGAAGCCCGGTAGTTTGAATTTTTGACAAGTTTTTCTGATAGTCTATTGAATTGACAGATCTGAAAACCTTTAGTTTGGAAGATGTTGGAACAATCCGTCATTAAAAGAACATAACTTCCTGTCACTCTAATATGATCTGAAACGTATATATGTATGTGTGTGTGTGTGTGTGCATGTGTATAGGTATGTATACTTTCCCCTTGCTTCTCTACTGGAATATAAGATTCATGAAAACAAGTCCTCTGAGCTTACTTCAACATTACCTTTCAACATATGGAACAGAATTTAGTAACTATGTGTATGGGTTAAACCCAACCCACCTGTGTATTTTACAAATAAAGTTTCACTGGAATACAGCATTGCCCATTAATTTACATATTATCCATAGCTGCTTCATGCTATAGTAGAAGGGTTGAAGAGTTGGAGACAGAGATAGGCTTTGAAAACCTGAAATATTTACTATCTGGTCCTTTACAGAAACAGTGGCTGTTCCCTGATCTAGAATGATGGCTACAATATACTGTGTTCTCCATAATTGTTGATTATTGAATGAATGAAATAATCACTTATTAGTGTCTCTAAGCATCTCTCTTTTGCCCAGATAAGTTTCTTTTTACATGTTATTTGTAATTGTTTTATCATACTGTGGTCTGTCTTTGGAAACCTCCCTCATTGCATTATTAAGTGACTTTCATTGTCTCTTGGAGCCAGTCTGGGGTTTGGGTTATGCTAAAGTACAATGAGATATGAGAATATATGAATCAACTTAAGCATACCTTCTCAGGAGCACATTAATTACATATATGAGATTTGTTCCAACTCTCTCATTCTTAGAAAAGTGGCAATAATATATCAGATTATGAGTTAAATGAGAAGCCAAGTTAATAAGGATAGAATGTGGTGTGTTAGAGTGGATAGTATTATTTATTTAACCCCCAGTTGGATTTAATGATAGGTTGTCAGCATTCAAGCATGGAAGTACACTACCTTTGAACAGATAGTTAACAGAAAGTACAGTGGACTGGTTTCTAAGTTTGTAATTCCATTAGCTATTTATAAACTTGGGCAGTGGGCTTCTTCTCCAAGTTAATATTCCTCAGTTTCTTCTTTAGTAACTCAAAAAAGCTGGGTTACTTGATGTTCATTGTTCCTTATTGTTCTATTGCTTTATAAATAATAAAACTTGAGAACAGGAATTATAGCAGAATCACTGCTTAGTGTAAGGGTTTGGTTTTAGTGGTTTTCATTACTTTATAATAAAAATTTAATAGTCAGAACTAACTTTGATTTTTTCTTTAAGTTACTTGTTAGTTTTTTTTTTACTAGTGCTAAAATGCATATCACATAAAATGTACTGTCCTAACCATTTTTAAGTGTGCAATTCAGCCAAGTTAAGTATATTCACACTGCCATGCAACCAACCTCCAGAACTTTTTCATCTTTCCAAACCGAAATCCATACTGTCCAAAACAATTCAGTATTTCCCTTGCTCCCTCTGCCCCTTGCAACCATCATCTACTTTCTGTTTCTATGAACTATTTGTTCTAAGTACTTCATATCAGTAAAATCATGAGGTGTCTTTTTGCCAATGGCTTATTTTACTTAGCATAATAGTCTTCAACGTTCATTTGCGTTGTGGCATGTATCAGAAATTCCTTTCTTTTTAAGCTGAATAATATTCCATGTGGGTATATACCACATTTGTTTATGCATTCATCTGTCAATAGATCCTTGGGTTGCTTCCACCTTCTGCTATTATGAAAAATGCTGGTATGAACATGTGTGTACAAATATCTCTTTGAGATCCTGCTTTCAATTCTTCTCAGTATATTATACTCAAAAAGTGGAATTGCTGGATAATATGGTATTCTATTTCTAATTTTACAAAGAACAGCCATGTCATTTTCCATAATTATTATACCACTTTGCCTTCCCAGCAACAGTACACGAAGGTTCTAATTTCTCTTGCCAATACTTGCTTTATTCTGTCTTTAAAAAAGATAGTAACCATTCTAATGGGTATGAAATCATATCTCATTGTGGTTTTGATTTGCATTTTCCTAATGAATAGTAACTGATGTTGAGCATTTTTTCATGTGTCATTGGTGCACCTTCTCCTGAATAGATGATATGTATTCAAGTCTTTTGCCCATTCTTTAAATCAAATTGTTTTCCTGTTGTTGAGTAGTAGGAATTCTTTATATATTTTGGATATTAATCCCTTATTTGATATAGAATTTGTAAATATTTTCTCCCATTCTGTTGGCTTTCTTTTCATTCTGTTGACTGTGTCCTTTAATGCACAATTTATATTTTTATGGAGTTTAATTTATTTATTTTTACTTTTATTTCCTGTGCTTTTGGTGCCATATCCAAGAAATGATTGCCAAATACAATGTCAAGAAGACTTTCCTTAATGTTTTTTTCTAAGAATTTGTATTTTTAGCTTGTATATTTAGGTTTGATACACTTTGAGTTGATTTTTATATATGCTTTATGGTTAGTATCAAACTTCATTATTTTGCATGTGGATATTTAGTTTTCCCAACATTGTTTGCTGAAAAGACTGTCCTTTGTGCCTTGCAAAATCTTGGCAATATTGTCCAAAATCAATTGACTATGTATGCAAGAGTATTTCTAGGCTCTGTATTCTATTCCGTTGGTCTATGTGTCTGACTTCATGCCAGTACCAAACTCGTTTGATTGCTGTAGCTTTATAATACATTTTGAAATCAGTAAGTTTTAGACATCAGCTTTGTCCTTCTTTTTCAACATTGTTTTGCCTATTCAGGGTCACCCATATAGTTTAATATGCACAGTTTCTTGCAATTCTATAAAATACATTTATGAATACTACAGTTAGAGGTTAAAAGAAAGAAAAAAAGGAGATCTAGATGTAAAATGTCTGATAGGAGTTTTCAGTCCATTCTTCTTTTAAGAAAACTATGATATCCTTAACCCTGGGGGGTGAGTGAAGAACACTCAAATGGCCCCTTTTGCTTGCAAATTTTGCCAGTCAGTTTTCATAATGCCTCCACAGCCGTAATATTTGTGTATAGATCTGTTTACCCTACTAAGAGTTACAGAGATGATATTGGTCTCATTGTACCTGAGGCTAGTTTTATAGCTTTTGGTTAATAGGACATTTGAAGATACCACTGTCCATCTTCATGTTTCTGTGTGGCAGGTGTTTATTGTGGGCTTGCTCTTTTGTGAAAATTTATGGAAGAAACTTGCTTTTTCCGTGACTCTTTGGGGGTGATTATTCTAAAATGTATGATAAGAGATATCCTCAGGGAACTCATTTCCCTTAAGAGGATAAAAAGGATTATATGGAGTGCTAAAAAGGCTAATACACTTCACTCAAGTACCTATCAACTTTAGGAATGTGAGGATTTGGCTCTATTTTTTTTATTGACAAATACCTGAAAAGTTATTTTGTTTTTTCTTTCTTAGAAATAAAGAGTGAATGTGAGCCGTGGGGGGGGGGGGGGGAAATGCATGCTCAGCGGGGAGCCCAAGATGGAGCTTGGTCCCATGACATTGAGATCATGAACCAAGCCAAAAGCAAAAGTGGATGCTCAACCTACTGAGCCACCCAGAAACTCTGAAACCCAATTAACTCTAAAAAGTTAATTAAAAGCCCTTTAAAAACTTTATATGTGGCTTGGATTGACAGCTAAATTGCTAATTCAAACCCTGCATGGAGTCAATAGTGTCTTCTTTCTTCCACTAGTTTTTTTTTTTTTTTTTTTTTTGTCTTAGCTATTTCCCATTACTGAGTCAGCAGTATTGGGATGACAAGCCAGAGTGTAAATTTCTCCAAGTCTTAATAAAAAAAGTATATTTTAGTTCCTTTGCTAATAATGTTTCAATATGGGCTGAAAAATGCTTTTTATAATGCATTTCATCCTAATTATTCATAGGACACAATTTGATTTAGAATTTTCAAATGTACTGAATATATGTACAGAATGTGAATAATGATTATATATATATATATCCCTCACTTAGGACATTCTAGCTAAATAATTATTAAATGATAGAGAGGAAATAAGAATATTTTCTTCTGTCTTCTGTTTTTAAAAACCCTACCAGAACTCATTATTCTGTGTCAGTGGATCTTTCACATATTCAAGCTTATTTTTGGTGTTCCAAGAAATCTGAAGTTCACTAACAAGGTTTTTGAAGAACACTATTGAACTGAATGTACAGGCTGTAATTGAATAGGAACAGTATGTGTCTGGAGTGTGAATGAACCAGCTGGGATACTAAGTTCTCCATGGTGTTCCTAATGCAATAATCATTTGTTTTCCAATTCTCCAGAATGAAGCAGCACTCATGGTTGAATATAAAAATCCTAATATAAATGGACATAATGTATTACTTTGTTCAATATCATACCTTTGTTGTCTAGATCAGTTAAAATACATACACAGTGATTTCTAACAACAAACAACAATGATTTTAAAATGGAGTGTCCTTCCTTCCCTTCAGAAGCTTCAGTATGATCCTTGATATGAATTTTGTAGGCAGTCATCATTTGGAAGCATAGAGGAAAATTAATTGCAGGGTGCTTACCACTATATTTGAGTCCTTTGTATCTACAATACCAGCTAATGTTATAGAGTACTCAACATGTGCAAGCACTCTGCTAAGCCCTTAGGTATACAGTCCCTTTGTATTCGCCTCTGTCTCATGAAGTAGATGTGCTTTGTATCTCCATTTTACAGAGAAGAAAGCAGAAGTCTACTAATAAGTCATGTCTCTGGGCTTCAAAGTTCATTTCGTCCTATTCCAGAGTCAAATTTTTATGATGCTTTTACTCTATTTGAGGCTCCCATACAACTATTCTTTATATTATTTAGTTCTAAGGCTTTCTGTATAATTTAACTTCCCTAATGGTTTTGAAAATTTCTCATTCAATTATGCAGCCAGTCTTTCATCTCCTCCAAAGCAATGACACCAATAACTGGAGGTAGGGAGGAGGTTGTCCTTATAATGTATAGATTTCATCATATTTATAAACACACTGGCCCGGAGGGAGTTCTGTCTTCTATGCAATATAAGTTATAAAAGATTAAATAATCACATATGTCCCAGGAGAAGTGCTGGTTGGAATGGAATCATAAACGAGATGACAATAATAGAATGAAAAGATTATATGGAGCTAAACATAATGTGCAGCTTAAGCAAGCCACATGACAGGAACACTTAGTCCTGTATGAGGAGAGAAAATGAGTTAAATATGAATTTAGGACCATATTCTGATGGAAACCAATGTCAAGATAAACCTAGTAGTTTGCCATTGACATATTTTATGTGTCCATTGTAAAATGCAAAGCCTGGAAAAAAGCAAGTTGCTTAAAATTCCATAAGCAGAACTTGAAATAAATGAGAAAGTTATTTATTTTTATATTAAGACTTCGTTGCTTTTATTCACCTTAACTTACTTCGTGGCATTTATATATATATATAAATGCGTGTGTGTGTGTGTGTGTGTGTGTGTATGTGTATTTTCATGACTCATTGAAATTTCATGATTCACTGGGTAGTGGGGGCTGACCCACTGAAAATAGCAGGAAAGAAAATAAAAAGGTTTAGAAGATTCTTTTTCTAAAATACTTCTGTATATTCCTTCCTTCCTCTGTTCCTCCCCTCCTTCCTTCTCTCCCCACCCCAGACAGCTCTCGCACAAGAATTTCCTCTTGCCATAGGAAAATATGTTATTTCTTTCCCTTGGCAACTCTCCATCGTGCTCATTTTCAGGTTCACCTCCTCAGATGCTAAGATGCATTTTAAGTACAGAAAAGTTAAGAAGGTAAGAGGTACTCACCAGGGAATAAGGTTGACAGGAAGCAAAGAAAGAGTGGGCTGCTGCCTTTAGTATATCATTTAAAGGTTTGCCAAAGGCTCTATTTCATTTAAATATTTCCCCGGGTGCCTGAGGGGAATGATGTCTAATGGGAAGAGGTGGATGAAGGACTCTAAAGGTGAAAAGGGAAAACAATTTGCTTAGGACCCCTCTAGAGGGGTCCTGACTAAGATAAAACAGAACTCTTCCTATTGTATCCCCAAGACAACATGGTGGATGATCAAGTCTGCAGTGGGACCTCCAGGTCTGGTAAGACTACTTCACTTGTCTGAAATATCAGAGGTCTGTTCTTGATAACAGTTTTAATTAAATAGTTGAACTTATTTCATTCAGTATGAATTCATCCCTACACAATTAGCACAGTGGCTTGGTCTGAAGTTGGTTTAATAACCAACTGGTATAATTGTGTTTCCACTAGAATTATCTCTAAATCCACATAGTTGTTCACCTGAAATTTCGCTGTAGATTTAATAATAAAGAGTGGTTATCTGTATTGATACTATGGGTTACCCTTGCTTTCTTAACCAGCTGTGCTATGAGAATATTTATACAATTTTACACTATGAAAAAGAACAATACTTTAAGTGTGTTTGATTCACTAGAAACTTTAGGGATTGCTATCCTTGAGCTCTCTTGGGCTTTAACACAATTTCCTTACATCAGACCATTGGACAAGTCAAGTGTGAGAGTCAGGATTCTTGAATGCTTGCAATATTTGCTGATTTGCTGACCTATGCTAATCACCATGCATAGAGGTTTTTTTGTTTTTTTTTTTTTCTTACAACAAGTTAATGTTGCCTTTGGCTTAATTAATTAAAATTTTAATTGTACTGGCTATAAGCTTCACCACTCAATGGTAATAGGGGTTTTATAATTAGTATGGGCTGAAAAAGGAGTCATGTTTCTTCATTTATTTTTCTTTCTGTTCCTATGCTCTTAGCAGTTGATATAGCCTCTGACCATCTTTGCTTTCTGAAACATTTCCTTGGGTAAGATTTCCTGTGGACTGGCTAATATGGAAGATGCTTTCACAGGGCTGCTTAGAGATATCCCTATGTGGCCCATGGGGATACTTAGTAGGTTGTGACGTCTCTGAGACTGTCTATAAAATTATATGTGGATGTGCATTTGTGAGGGAAATCTGTTCATAGGCTCATGAACTTTTAAATGGAGCCACAACTCTCTAAGTTAAGAACATGGGCTCCTTTCATAAAGGGTATATGGCAGCGGAGGAAATACTGGTAATAGCCAATGCTCTCCATGTTTAAGAGACTGTGCTACAGAATTTACAAATATTATCTAGTACATTAGGCACCACTATCATGCCCATATTGTAGGTAAGAAAAACCAATGCTTTGGAGAACTTAACGAGAGTCAAGATTCAAAGTCAGCAGGTCTGAATTCAGAGCCTGAGCTCCTTGCAACTTCACTAAACAGGGGTTCTGGAATCTGCTCTATGATCAATCTGCTATATCATCTATAGTATATCAATACCCAAAGGAATGAGACTTTTGCTCCCTTGGAGCATTGGTAAATATGAGTAAGGTGATAAGGACAAGGGGTTAGGTGGGTTGAGGTTGGGGTCTTAGTGGATGAACTCTGTATTTCTTTTCAGTTCTAGAATAGAAACAAAGCCTGCCTCCAACAGCCATTGACTGAGGCTCTTATGATCTCTGAATGCACTTGACTGTAGAGAAGTAATAGATATGAAAAGGATGTAGATGATTGATTGGAATGAGGGGGAAATGCTCAGGTTTTCCATTAGGCTTAGAGGGATAGAATGATGTAGTGAGAACAAACTGATATCTGACTGTGGATTTTAATCTTTACATTGTGTCTCACTGGCTGTATCACCCTGGGGATACCTTATAAATTCTTCTAACTTGAGTCACCTCATCTATATAATGTGGATAATAATTATAATAATCCCATGTCATGGAGTTAGTGTGAAGATTGAAAGAAATGATATATGTAAAGCATTTAGAGCCTGGCACCTAGAGAGAGTCATCTGTGCTGCTATTAGTTTTTTGGTTTTTATGGTTTTTTTTTCTTCCTGCTATTATTACTACTACTACCATTTTTTGTTACTGTTTTGGAAATGACCGTTTAAAGTGCTTTAAAAAGGAACAGTGAATCTCATCACCAAAACAGTTTATTTGGTCTTGGCTGTGGTCTTAAAGATGTTCTAAATGTGCTAGAGAGACATGGTCCCTGCCTGAAGATGCGCATAATTTGAGATATGGAAGCCATGTGGCTTTTTAAGCTCACAGACAGGATCCCAACAAAGAGCCAGTTAGTGAAGCAGGCCCTCATTGAAAGCCTCTTAAGTAAATGGCAGTCATTTGGTTTTGGTGTCCCATGTTGCACTTCCCCAGATTACCTGTCATTTTAGCCACAGCTCTAGTGGGTGGTGCCTTTGGGGCTCAGATTCCCTTCACGTATGGCAGCCCATGCCTCTGGTGCATTCGATTGTCTTCCTGCTTTCTGATTTATGGTTTTCTACCAACACTGAGGGAGCCCACTCAGCCTGTGGTAAGGGTAGCAAATGAGGATAGGGACTGGTAGGTAAACACTGCAGCCTTCCATCCCTCCTGGTGGACAATTCTACAAAGCACTCTGTGTGCTTCTCAAAGGCCCCAGTGGATTCTCAGCAGCCCTTATGGCCTACAACAGAGACATTCAGAACACACTCTTATAACTGACCTGCTCTTTTATTCTACTACTCTCTCTGTTCCCTTGTTCTTGTCTTGCAGAATTACTTTCACAATAAACTACTTACAAATAAGTCCTTGTCTCGGGCTCTGATTTCTAGGACCCAAACTAAGACACATATGCTGTTCTAAAACCCTAATGCCAAAGCCAGTGTCATTGTGCAAATGTCCCATAAATTCCATTTATTCTATTCACTGTCAAGCTCTCAGTGCCTAGTACACCATAGGCACTCAGCCAATCCTATTGAATGATTCAATCAATGACCAAATAAATAAATATGCTTCTTAGACCTTGATAATGAGCAGACCAGTTGTTCAATGCTCAATTTTCTTTACTAAATGCTGTACAGCAGCATGGCAACAGGTTGTCAGAGCCTTCCTTGGAGGGCTCTCATGTCTCACCTGGTTACTTCCATGTTTATTAGTCTTGGAAAATATTCAGTTCTCCTCTGTAATCCTGAAGGAAAACAAGTGATAAAGTTGATGGTGATCTCTGTTTTCAAAAAAATATGTATTTTCAAAGATAAATATGTTTTACATATCAGGAAATATTCATTGATTTTTCTGTTACAGGCCTTGCCCCTGGCTGGGATAGTAGAGAAAGATGAATTCCAAGAGGGAGCTCACAGACCAAATGCGTAGTCAACAATAACAATACATCATGAGTTGATATTTAGACACTAGGAGTTTATAATCTGAGACACACCATGTTAGATGGGGGGTTCATTTGACTCACACACCTCACTCACTAACAATAGTGACCCAGCAGTCCTCCCAGACTGACTTGAGAATGTGGAATGCTCTTCACTGTGTGGCGTGTTCCTGTTTCACCACAAAAAAGCATTTTTTGTGAACTCTTCAGTCTGATAGGCTCATAATTTCTGGCTTTCTAAAAGGGGAATATTTGAGTGTTAGGGATTTAATCTGCAGAATCTGATGAACTGAGTGTTTTTGGATATTGGTTTAGAATAAGGATATTGCTACCTAGCCTGAAAATATAAAATGTATACAACAGGGCTTCATTGCAAGAACAATTAATATAAACTGAAAATTCATGAGTGAGCTTTATTAACTGATTTTTATGGGATTAGACCACAAGCAAAATTCAGCAATCAGATTTCTGGAGGTCCTGAGTAGACCTGTAAACCTGGTCACTAAAGAGAAGGATGCGTTTACAGATAACCCTTTTAAAAGTCAATGAGTCTTATTTAGTGATTAATTAGAAAATATTAAAGCCATTGACAGCATATGAGGGACAGAAAATGGATAAAGGGCAGAACATTGGAATTAAACTACGTAAAAGAGGCAAAACTGAGAGGTGTTAAAGACCTCACCTAGCTGTCACAATGGCTTTTGCTTAACTTTTTGTTAGGTTTAAAACTGCTTTACTTGTAGTATAGACAACATAAACAAAGGGAAAATGGACTTGGAAGAAATGAAAGATGTCTGGATTAAGAAGAAGATAAAGAGATATTAAGTGGATCTTGAAGAATTGGGCTAATGTCTTTGGGTGGACTATGACATTGTTGCTGCTACTGCTACTGCTATTGGTGATGGTGATGATGGTGGTGGTGCTGATGTAATGATGATGGTGCTGCTAATAGTGATAGTAATGGGAGTGATGATGATGGTGGTGATTGATGATGGTGTTAATGTTGAAGGTGGTGGTGATGATCATGTTGGTGCCGCTAGTAGTGCTGATGGTGATGATGATGATGGTGCTGTTGATAGTGGTGGTGTTAATAGTGATGATGGTGGTGATTGAAGGTGGTGGTGATTCTGGTGATGATGGTGGTGATAATGATGATAGCTAGTGTTTGTGGTCCAGGTACCCTATTTTTCCTTAATGCTCATAATCACTTACTAATGTGTATAGATATGATGAGGATGGTGATACAGGTATTAAAGCTGAAGAAACAGGCTTAGACAATTCACAAAAAGTAGTAGAATCAAGAACACACAAACTCAGACAGGCTGACTCCAGAGGCCAAACACTTTATTCCACATAGTCATTATGCTAATCTAACATCCTGTGTCTCAATTTAAATTCCTCAGGATCTGAGACCATCCAAATTCAATTCTAAGCAAGACCCTATATCTTACTGCTAAGATGTAATGGATAGAAAACTGTGCCCAGACTCTAAAGTTAATGGCTAAGAGGCAAGACTTTAGCCACAACTTTATCAGCCAGAAAACAATTTTATTAAGTAGACAAGCAACTCACAGAGAGACTGTGAACAAGATGATATGGTATTTTAAAGGTCAAAAACTGGTTTCTTATAGATTTAACTAAGGCAAGAATAGGCATGATTTTAGATCAGCAGCTTTATCCATAATTAGAACAGACCCCCTCCACACACATGCACCAATATCATTCCTGATCATCTACCGTGGTCTCATGATCTGTTTTCTCCATGCTTGTTCCGCACCTGTTACTATGTGGGCATGCTCCATGGAAAGGAAATCTGTGATACTTAGAGTAATATCTTGGGAATCATTTAGACATCCAGAGTTAAGTCTTTATGTCTCACTAGGATTCCAATTTTCCTCATATTGCTCAGGCTCAGTGAGTTAAGTCCAATTTGAGTACTCCCAGAAAAAAAATAATAAAGTCTTTTACTGTAACCTGACTTATAAAAAAAAAAAAAAAAGATAGTCTCCCTAGGTTAAGTGAAAACGTGCAGTTCTTGTGCTTTGTTACTTAAACCTTGACTTTGACATCAGAATAAATCATGCTTATCAAAACTCTGAAAAGGGTGAAGATTTTCCTTATCTTTTGGTACCCAGCATCTCCTCAGGAGGTCTTTGCTCCCTTAAAGATCCCAAATGATACGTACCACACTGTACAAAATAATAAGCAAGGACAAACATTTAATAAGGACTCCCAAAGTGCCAGGAGCTGAACTAAGTGCTTGTATTGTCCCATTTCATCCTCATAACAAACCTAAGAGTGGGTGGGGGGTTTTATTATCTGTCTAATGCAGGTGAGTTAGCCAGGGCTCAGAGAGGTTAAGTGACTTGCCTAACATAACACTGTTGGTAATTGGGAAAGCCAGAATTGAAACCCCTTGACTCTCCTGCCCTGCTCTCTGCTGCTCCTTGTGGTTAGAATTATAACAACCAACTAGCCAGTTGTGCAATGAAAAAACCACAGGGAATAAGAGGCACAGCATGGGAAATATAGTCAATGATGTTGTAATAAAGGTGTATGATGACAGATGGCAGCTCTACTTGTGGTGAGCACAGCATAAACTGTAGAGAAGTTGAATCACTATGTTGTACACCTGAAACTACTGTAACATGTCAACTATATGTGACTTTTTTGTTTTTTAGTGAGCAGTTGGTATAATGGTTAGAAGTGCACAGGTAGGTTACACATTGGTTGGGTGCAGGTCACATCAGTTGGATGCAGGTCACTCAATTTCTTCAAGACCAGTTAAATAGGGATCAAAATGGCTACTTCACAGGTCTCTTCTATGGATTAGGGGAAACTGCATTTCTAAAATGTCTTACCTAAGCATTTTTTTCTTTTTATTGTGTGATCAGTACCTTTTATTTTTGGTACCTAGGTAAGATGCTGGCTTCCTAAACTGGTAATTCTTCTCCAAAGCACTGATAATTATAAGTGTGCAATATATTCTCCTTGCTATAAGATTCTGAGTTTTATTTTTTTTTTAAGATTTATTATTTATTTATTTATGATAGACATAGAGGGAGGGGGAGAGAGAGAGAGAGAGAGAGAGAGGCAGAGACACAGGCAGAGGGAGAAGCAGGCTCCATGCACCGGGAGCCCGACGTGGGATTCGATCCCGGGTCTCCAGGATCGCACCCTGGGCCAAAGGCAGGCGCTAAATCGCTGAGCCACTCAGGGATCCCCAGTTTCTGAGTTTTAAAAGGTCTTCTAATGTTTTAGTAATAGTCTTTCAGATCTTGGTAATAGTGTTTACCAGACTGGGCTCCATGGCAGTTGCAACCAGGTGGTCCGAAAGGAAAAAAAAAAAAATCCTTCTTGAAATAATTTTGAGAAATAAAGTATAATATTGGCAGCTAACATACCCCTTAATCACTAAAGGCTCTGATAAGTCCTGCTATATAGACGCCTATACCTGTATTTGACTATGCAATGCTTATTTTCATATTTCTTAGAACAAATATGTTTGTCTTGGGAAACATTGGCATGGGGACTTAAGGACTTTTGCTTTATTTATTATTCATTAATCAGTTAATTTCTCACAACAGCTTTGCCAGGTAGCCAGGGCAGACATTACCCTGGGATGCATCTCTGGTTAAAGATTTGGCCTATAGCAAAGCAGCTGCATATTTAGGAAGCTGGAGCTAGAAGCAAAACTACCTAAAAGCTCTATCTTGAATTAGTTTTGAATATAACCAATTATCTTTTTAAATTATTTAATTCCAGAAATTTCAGGCACTTGAACAGCTTGCTGCTGACATTTGGGGCATTGAAGCCTTTGAGCAAAAAGTACAAGTGTTTCTTTCTCCAAGATAGCTCAAATCCTCCCATCTATTTCCATTTCTGGTTTTGCCACATTCATTTGAACCATGTAGGCCTCCACAGCAGCCTCTTAACTATTCTCCCTGTTTCTCTTGTTCCATCAAATACAAGCCACAGCAGAGCATGGTGCTCTCCCTTACAATGCTCTAAAACCTTCCCTTTGCTTAGAGCAAGACCCCGAGTTTGTATTCTGGTCTCCAAAGCTCTTCTTATTTGGCTCCTTTCCACTTCAACCTCTCCTATCTCAGTTTCTCTGTCTAGTCATAGTTTTCTTCCTCAAGCACATCAAGTTCTTTTCTGCCTCAGAGCCTTTTCATCTGTTTCTTTGGCCTAAAATGCTCTCTACACTAGATCTTTGCAGAAATGGTTCTTCTCATTCTGAATATCTCAGCCCAAATATTACCTCCCTATGAAAACTTCCCTGTCAACTGGTCTCCAGACCAGTTCTAGCCCATTTCACTGTCTTTTTCCTTCGTAACACAGTAATTTTCTTGTTCATCCACTGGTTGACTTATTTGATGTCAACCTCTCCCAATAAAAAGCAAGTTCCATGAAGGATAGAGACCTTTTTGAATTGCTCATCATTTTCTCCTTAGTATCTGCATTATGCATGGCACATAATGGGCTCTTAATAAATATTTTAGGAGAAGGCGCCTGGGTGGTGCAATTGGTTAAGCCTCCAACTCTTAGTTTCAGCTCAGATCCTGATCTCAGGCTCATGAGATCAAGCCCCACATCAGTCTCCACACTCAGCAGGGAGTCTGCTTGGGATTCTCCCTCTCTCTCTCTCTGACCCCCTTCCATGTGCTCTCTCTCTCTCTCAAGTAAATAAATCTTTTCAAAAAATCAATATTTTAGGAAATCACTGCATGTGGAATGAATGAATTGGTGAATTATGATCGTTCAAGATGATTATTTGCAACATATATGACTGGTCACACATGTGATCTTTGAAATGATCATGAGGTAGTCTTTCTTTCTTTCTTTCTTTCTTTCTTTCTTTCTTTCTTTCTTTCTTTCTTTCTTTTTTTTTTTCTCATCAGTGACTGTTCTGGTTCCTCTTGGGAGATCCCACATTCTCCCACATTCTGGATGATGTGTAATGTCACCTCTCTATAATCATCCCTGGACACACACTCATCCCAAAAAGGAGAGTCTGCCTTGAAGGTGACTGTCAGAACTGTTTGAGCTGGCCAATTAGTTGCCTCTGTTCTCCCTGGAGGAAGAGCGTAGGTTAATTGCCTTCACGTCTCACCCTTCTTGCATTTTTATTTTTATTTTTAGACTTCTCACCACCACCATGCGGCTGCCCTTCTTCAATCTGCTGCTGTACTTATTAGTGCTGCTCTGAGGTAGATTAAGCAAACTTTTTAGCTGTTACTGTGGGCTGTTAAATCCATAAAGAATGAATACAGTTTTCAGCTATTGAGCAGGCTGAGTTGAGTGGTTTGGGAGTCTTTCTGCATGGGCCTGGGCTGCAGAAAACCTTCAGCATTCAACCTAATGCTTTAGTATCTTTGCAGCGTTGTGGTTCCGGTTCGAGATGGAATGACAAGGGAGACATTTCTGGTGTCACTGTGGTAGGACTGGACCTTTGGAGAGAATAATATTGGGACTGAACCTCAGAATAGGAATGGAAATGTATTGAAATGACCAGAGCAATGATGATGACTAGAAAGGAAACACCGATTGATTGATTGATTGATTGATTGATTGATGTAAAGGGAGAGCTAAAATGACTGTTCCTGTGGAACTGACTTCTGATTGAGTCATACAACCAAAGCCACCAATATTTACTGATTGAGTACATCTTATGAATCTGATAATATGCTAAGCTTTTAATCTATAACCTCATAGAATCTACCCAACAACCAGATGAGATTTATTTTTTTTACTCACCAAGAGAGGTACTGTGGCTTTAGAGAAGATTATACTGCTGTAAAGGAATGACTTCTAGAATGGCATGTACAAGAGGAAAAAGTAAGTATGCAAACTAGGCACTGGGGTGGAGGAGAATTTGGAGATTTCAAAAGCAAATAGAGCCAATAGTCTAAAAGTGAGTGCTTTAGAGGAAGGAGGGAGTTAAATCAGAAGATCAACACTCAAGTTGCATTCAGACTCTAAATGGAATGAGTTTCTGCAAGGACCTCTGATGTGTGTGTTTGTGTGTGTGTGTGTGTGCGTGTATGTGTAAAAAATAATTTCTTTGCCAACTGTAATTTAAATATCTACATAACTCCTTTGTTAGCCACTATCATTTAGAGTGATACATTTAATTCTGGGTGTTTTTTCAGGTTGAGGAACGGTTGGTACTTGTTGTCAGTCAGTGTCAGTGGCCTGCTGGAATCTATCCAAAGGGTATTTTCCTATAGTTAAAGTATTGAAATTGGGTTTAGCTTAAAAAAAAAAAAAATGGCATCCAAAAAGTTAGACCTTCCTTGGCTCTTCTAAAATATCTATGGTTTAAGTAAGCAACAGACTTCACTGTTTACCTGGAAAAGTTCTGGGTGTCCAGGGAGTTAAAAAAGGAGATGTAAGAGGCAAGGTCTCTAACCTCCACGAGATTATTATCTTATTGGGAAGACAAGAGCACGAATTCTGACTCCTTTTTCTTTCTTATTTTAACACCTGGAGGTTTTAATTGGGGCCAGTTTTGACTCTGTATAACAGAAGCCCTAAATGCAAGTGGCTGGAATAAGATATAAGGTAATTTTCTTTTACATAACAGGAAACTAGGACTTAAAGAATTGTTGTTTCCAGGTATGTGAAGTTTCTTAGCCCGTGGTTTCTATCTTCTAAGCTGCTTTGTGCTTATGACTTGTCACTCGCCTTTCAGCCATCTGATGAGTGTCTAGTCATTAAGTCAAAGCTGGTGAAAAGCAAAAAGACACATGCCAGCCAAATAAGATCCTTTTAAAAAGCTTTGTGGAAAGCCCTATCCAAAGCTTTTGATTACATCTCACTGGCCACACATATCTATACAGGAGCCTGGCAAGTGCTGTTGTTTAGCTGGGCATGTTGCCACTTGTTAGTAAAGAGGCAGGGAGAATGGATTTGTCTAGTCATTGAGCGATGTCTGCCATAATACATCTCCGGGGTACCTAGCCCTGGCCAAACAAATCCTATCATTTCTTCTCTGATATTGTCCCAGTATTCCATGATGGGGCACATGGTTTGCATGGCTGAGGTCCTGCATTTGAATTTTGGCATTTCCTGAATTTTGGGCAGCATGGAGGAAGAAACAGAGTCTACAAGAGTCTGTAAGACCCAGGTTCAAACCGTCAGCTTGGCTATGGTATAGAAGAATAGGCTTTGGCAAGTGGCTTAACCACTCTAAAGCACTATTTTCTTGTTTGTAAACCACCATGAAATTACTCCGAGGATCAAACACAGTTATGAATATAAAGGATCTAGCCTTATGCTTGGAACATAATAGATACTTAAGAAATGTCAGTGGTATTTGTTGCATGCTCAAAGCTGGAAGCTGATTCTTGAAGGATAGACCATGTGGGCTTGCTGAATAACAGCATTTATTTATTTAAACAAGTCTTATTGAATCACAACCACTGCTTCTTTGTTCCTTTCAAAATATCAAGATTTTCTTTCCACTTTACATTTACATAACTGTAGGTATGATGACAGATGCATGTTTCATGCATATTTAGGGTATGTGTGTATATCTCATGTGCACATAAATATATTTCCTTTCATTGAAACCTGGGCTGTTATGCTGAAGTCTAAGGAACCTAAATTTACTTACATAGTCCTTAAGTAATTTTTAATCAGCAGAGAAAAAGCCTGGACTTCAGAAAGAAGAACTGCTATATATTCCTCTGATTTGGGCCAATGCTTTTTTTCAAGAACGAGAGAAGATATAAAGATATAAAACTAAGGCAGCTCGTGATGGATGTTTATTTTCTTCACAGTGGGAGAGGTCAGGCATTAGAATTCTATGGGTCTACCCAGCTATAAGTAAATCCAATACATTGAAACCTCACTTATGAGAGCAAAAGGCTTTAAACAAAGGATTTTCATTAGGGTTCTCTTAAATGTGACAGTGTCTACATGCTTTTGAAGTGTGCTTTCATTTGAATCCAAATAGCCAGGACTCAACTCTTCTGTAAAGCAAGGCATACCCACAAAAGAACAGAGCCTTTCCTGGAGACCAGCAGAATCCTGCTGTATTTAAATTAGTGGGGGCAGAAATTATGATTGCTCTGGGGCTGCTGTAGCATTTCTGCTGACAAGCTGCATGCCACTTTTCTGTAGTGACTATTCTTTACCTGGAACAGCTTCTCCATGGCAACCCCATTCATAGAGTGCATTTGTTACTTCTTTCTTTTTAAAATGAGCATGTTGGGAAGGAAATGAAATATATATGTTTTGAGTTCCTAAATGGAGAAAGGGTTTGGGGCAAAAGCAGAAGATTTTTTTTTTCTTTTTCTCAATTTGTCTTCTTGGATGGATACAAATCAAAAAGGAGTAATTAAAAATCACCTGGTATGTTGGATTCGTTCTTCCATCAGTGAGCATCCTGATGAGCTATGGTTTGGATCAATTAATTTGTACCTCAGTTGATACTAAGTTCTGGCCCAGTGGTTTGCTGAAATTTCACAAGGTACTTTCATTCTGCTTTTCACCTGTTCATTAAGGACTGCCATCAGCCACTCAGGCCCTGAGGATTTGGCTGAGGGGAAAAATCTCATAATAGTGTTTTCAAGGATAGAAGTTTTCAAAAGAGAAGAGTGAAAGCACCAGAATGATTTTTCCACTATGTCAGGAATTTATTGTTTTCTAAACTTGTTTCTCAAGGTCTAGAAATAAGAGTCCTTTGTAGGACTCTTTCTTTTCACATGGAATATGTTAAGAGACTCCTATAAGCAGAAAGAAACAACAAAATAAACAAAAATCCTTATACAGCCACTTCAAAGGATTTCATATAAATATCTTGCTTATTTTCTTCCAAATCTTGATTTTCCATTGTTCCTTCAACTTTATGATTAAATGAAGTAGCGAATGTCCCATCAGATTACATTCAGCCAGAGAAGAGTTTGGTTTTATTTTATTTATTTTTTATTTTTTTTTTAAGAGTTTGATTTTAAATCAAGAAAGCATATCCTACATTGCAGCATGTGTATAAGCAACAATAGCAATAGGACATAGGACTGTCCAATCCTGCCCAGTAGAAAGTCCACACTACAAACTCCATGGTGTACAATCAGTAGTATTAGTAATTGATCTACTGTTATTACCAATAGTTGGTTTCCATAATAACGAAGTTGCATTTAGTCAGGAACTGAATCATTGCAAATTTTTTCAGGTGCAATTAGGATAGATTTGACATTACTGGAAGTTGCTAGGACTGGTAAGATTGAAGCTCTAAATGCTATCATCCAAGGGAGAAATTCTGAATGAACCAGGATGTGAAAACTCCTCTGCTCTGTGAATTACTGCCCTAGAGTGTGGCCACATAGAATCGGGTTATATTTGTCCTATATTTTGGATTTGCACTGGTGTACCTTTAGAATTCTGGAAACCACCAATGTATTTTAATTGTTAATGAGTTCCATTGGGAAATGAATTTCTACTATGTTGTTACATCTATCATTATACATACTTATTTATGTTAACACAGGCAAACATTGACATACCAAATACCAGGTCAATTAACCTTAGAAATTAATTGTGCATTTAAATAGCAGTAAGAGGAGAAATACACACCATTGGAAATTAGAGTTGGGGATTGGTTCTGTAAAGTGAACACTGTTTCAATAATATGTGGGGATGAATAATTCCCCCTGAAACACCAAAGCAATAATGTACTGTAAGCATTGCTTTTCTCTGTAGAATTTGCCAGGAATTCAGTGGGAGACAAGTAACATTATGGGGAAATATTGATTCACAGTAAGCACAATGAGTCTTGTTATGATAGAGACAGAGCTTGTGGTCTTTTCTCAGCTTTTTTTTTTTTTTTTAAACTAAATCTATGGAATTGCTAATTGTAATTGGGACATTTAGATTGCTTTTTTTTAAAAAAAAAAATAGGATGAACTAGAAAATTTCTTGGGCCTCAACAATTTTTTCATGACTAGGATACCCTAAAAAAAAAAAAAAAAAAAAAAAAAGTTGCGCTCCTACAGTTATGCCAGACCTAACTTCTACATTTTGATAGTGCCTGGAATCTGGTATAGGAATCCCTCCCAATCAATAACAAGCCTCATCTTATCTCCACTCACCTCCTCTTCTATCTCAACTCATGTCCACACGGGAAACTCAATATGTAGTAAAGAGTGGTTGGCTCATCAGTGGCTGGCTCTTCTGCTTACTAGCTGTATGCGATCTTGGACATACAGCTCATGTTTTCTTATCTGCAAATGGGGAAAATAATGGTACTCAACCCGTGGGGTGATTGTCAGGCCTAAATGACGTAATGCATGTAAAATTCTAAAGAAGTCCTCCCTAAATACTAGGTGTCAACCCACACTATTTTCCTGTGGTACCTTGGACTCAGTTTCACTCTTGCATCTTAAATTGCAGTGACAAACACATAGCAGATATGAGTGAAAGCAGTCTCAGGTTCCAGCCTATCACATCATGTCTATTCACATCTTACATGAGCAGGTAATTTGGAGATAATAGCACTTGACATTAATCATCAGAATTGATTCAAAAGATAGCAGCTGATCTGGTGCCCAGGGCTTTTCTTTGCTCATTATATAGAAAGGTGATGTGATCCTAAAGCTTTGAAGGAAGAGGACAGGGTCTTTTTCAGAGGTGGTTGAGTATGATGTTCTTTTGCTAGAATATCAAAATAAATTTCCTTTTCCAGAAACTCCTTCAGTTTAAACTACTGCCTTTTCCAGTCAAGAATCATACCCTTTCCTCTTCAGCCATTGTGAATGCTCTCCACTACTTTTGGATTGCCCATTTCTTACTTGGGGAAGGACATATATCACCAACTCCCTCCCCACCCACCCCAACTCATGAACATGTTTTGATTGCCTGTTACTTGTGAGGCCCTGTGCTGAATTATCTTTCTGCCACTTACTAGAATTATCACCTTGGTTGTTTCTGAACCTTTCGTGCCACCATCTGAAAAATGAAGATTATAATGATATTTACCTCATGGAGTTCCATACAAAGGAATATACATGCATTAAGGTACATATTTAAAATAGTGAGGGGCATATTGAAAGTGCACAGGGGGCAGTAGCCAGTATTGCTATGATCTCTATTTTACAGAAGAGGAAATAGTGTCTGGACAGTAAGACAATTTGCATAGGGTTGTAGAGCCCATTCTGCCTACCTTTAAAATCTTAGCCTTTATTCTCTTATTGCTCTGCTTTCTAGCATCCACCCTATACAACTGTGAGTCCAAATCCTATCATCCTTAAAAGCTTTTTATTGTCAAAACCTCTTTCAGTCTAGCTGTACATAATTAACTCTCACTTAACCCTTGCTTAACTCAGTTTCATGACCCCCAATAACATAATAGGAGGGAAGGAGAGAAGTAAACCTTTTATGAAGAAAGATAACCTAGGTGATCAGCAAGTGCAGTGGATGCTTCTGTTTTTGCCTGACTAGCATCTATTTTGCCTTTTCCTGATTATTCTTCAGCCCTGTCAGTCTACCTGGTTCAGTTGTGGTGCCAACCATAGGGGAAGGCAACCAACCAGCCTGACAAAAACAAATTTAATCCTAAGCCTTTTACCAGAATGATGGGAAAGATACATTTTGGTCTCTTGGCCTTGATAGTGAGAGGATATATGTTTGGAGCTCCTGGGAGTCACCCCTGCAGAAGGCCTTGCTGACAGCAAAGCCAACATGAAAGGAAACAAAGCCAAGAGATGGAAAGACAGATTTCCTATGGCCTCTTTTGATCGGCTGGAGATCACCTGGCCTGAAGCTTTCCACGAGGCTTCTCATCTGTAATGACAGTCCATAGATGTCTTCCTGTTTCTTCTTTTAGGCGGTTTTATTTGACTTTCAATCACCTGCCATTGAAAGAAACTAGTTGGGTGATATTTATCTTCATTATGAATTATTTGCCTTCCTAGGTCACTGTTACTTTCTTGTGAGCACTTGGCATTATATGAGATTCCATCAGTTGTTCCTGAAGAATCTGAGGTCACTGACCTTACTAACTTTTGGGTTCTGTCTTTCTACCTCTAGATTAATTGACTCCCCTACATCTTGCATATCATATTGGGAAAAGGTGAAAAGTTTTCTAAGACAAGGAGAATAGAGATTATTTCCAAGACAGTCCTGTTTTATACATGAGGAAATACTAATAATTGATAGAAAATGTCTTTATATCTCATTCAAGCTTCTCAAAATCTAAAAAGGGAAGTATTATATCAATCTCCACTGCTTATGGGGACAAGTAAAGCTTGGAGAAGTTAAATAAGTTTCCCAAGGTCACACGGTTAATGGCTAGTATATATGGAATTTAAAACTAGATGATCTTATTTGCATGTGACAGAAATATGAGCTGGAACCTTGTAACCTTCTTCATGAAGGGCCACCTTTAATCCAGACCCTTATGCTTTGATGTGCAGCCCAGAGCTCTTTCCTCAATTCTGTTTCCATGGTGCATCCTGCATCTATACTTCTTGAATGTTCTTGCATTTACTGGGGGTGGGAAGTCTTTCTCCAGACCTCAGTTTCAAATGCTGCCCACCCAACCATCTGTGGCAACAGATTTGTGTGTTATCAATTAAAGTCTAAAGGAAGTTGGTGAAACCTCCTACTCTAACAGGATGGGCTAAAGCAGTTCCTGTTAAAACAGAAATGGGTTGTGTCTGTGATATTGGTAGTTGGTAGCTATCCAAGAGCACTTTAAATACACCCTGTGCCATGAATTGCTCAGCTCTGATACTCTTTAAGACTTTCTTTCAGTGGTGGCTCATTTCCAAGAAGTGGACTGCTACATAACTAAATAGGGTTGCCCTTGTGGAAAGCAATGCAACATCTACAATTTGGAGAATCTGCCCCTATGATTTTCACTTTGGGATTCACTTTGGAAATCACAGTTACTTTTTATTCTACAAAATCTTCACACATATGGATGCCATGCCCCAATTACAGTCACAAAGATTCCTTGGTTTCAACTATTCTGGAAGACTATCCGTATTTTTGAAAGGCCTCACCCAGGGAATGCCAAAATATCAAGTATACAAAATAACCTACAACTTCAAGATAGACTATCTCTAGCACATGCCCTTAATCTTATGAAAATCCATCTAGCAGTTTTTATAAAACTAAATAATTTAAATTTTTAGATAGAGATTTTCAAAACATATATTAAGCATCTACTACATGTCATTTTCTGTGGTAGATGCTGGGAGAATAGAGATTAACCATAAATGGTTTCTGCCCTCATGGAATTTTCTGTCTAATAGCTAAGCCTAGCTAGTCAGTAAAGGGTCACTCTGACTTTAAAAAAAAAAAGAAAAAAGAGCTCTACATATCCTTTATATGCCTTATGAAGAAATGTGTTTCTGAAGCATAGACCTTTAGTCCCACAATGCGTAGGTACTGTAATGAGAAATATCATGTTATCTACCTTCCCATCAACACTCTGACAGCAGTATGCAGAAAATGATTCCTTCGCCTTCTCTATTCTATAAGTTTCTCAACTTCAGCATATTCAATTTGAGGGCAGATAATTTTTTGTTCTGGGACTGTCATGCTCATTGTAGGGCGCTCAGCAGCATCCTGGGGCTCGCCATTCTAGATGCCCCTAGTAAACTCTCCGGTTTCCTTTTTTTCTTTCTTTCTTTCTTTCTTTTTTTTTTTTTTAGGTTTTATCTATTTATTCCTGAGAGACAGAGAGAGAGAGGCAGAGACATAGGCAGAGGGAGAAGCAGGCTCCATGCAGGGAGCCCGACATGGGACTCGATCCCGGGACTCCAGGATCACGCCCTGGGCTGAAGGCAGGCACTAAACCGCTGAGCCACCCCGGGGATCCCCTCCAGTTTCAACAAACAAAAAAGACTTCAGAAATTGTTACCATGTCCCCTGGGTGAATCGGTGGTTAGGGAGGAGGAAGGGTAAAACACTTTCAGCTGAGAACCAAAACCAACAGAAGGTATGTAAAAGTGGGGAGATGTTTTCAAGTGTTGATCCACAGAAATACCTGTTTTCCAATATTCCCTAAAACAGAATGAACTTATTCAATCGTGGTCCATATTAATGGAGAAAGGGGAGTCATTCCTGGAGACGGAGGAGTGAACTAACTGACCTCTCAAAATCCCTGCTGACCCTAGAATTCTAGGACAGTGTTCATCTATGACCTGGCCTGATGCCTCTCTTTCCCTGTCCCTTTGCCTGTACTAATGATAGTGCTTGTTAAGCAGCCCCACTATCCACCATGCCCTTTATGTCAGCAGGGAGCCTGGAGGAGACTTTCTTTTCTTTCTTTCTATTTTTTTTTTTTTCTGAGAAAACTTGGCAGAAACATTTTTTTTTTTTTTAAAGAGAGAGGGAAAAAAATCAAATTTAAGGATTGTAGAAAAATAACTTTCTGTACTCTTAGGTACCAGAATCAACCATTTGTTAGAATCAAGCGTCTGCTAAAGTGTGAAAAATTGTTGGAAGGCATTTTCTAAATTTTGTTATTGTTGTTTTATCAATTCATTTTTGTGAGCCCTCTCATTTGCTGTCTATTGGCTGTCCAGGCCAGGCTGGCCAACTGAGAAGTGTACCTACCAACTTTTATTCGTAAGGTCCTGACATTTACCTGATGATTGGAAGGTGGCTATGCTACAGTGAAAGGAGCTCAGGCTTTGAAATTGTTAAGACCTCGTTTTGAATCTTACCACTATCACTTCTAGGCATCAAGATCTCAGGAAAAGTTCTTGAATTTCTGGGACTTACCTTGTCCCTAAACATGTAGGTGGTAAAACTCTCCACTGGACTACCATGAGGATAAAACAAGAGAGTAGCTATTTGCAGACTGTATAATGCCTCTGGAAATTATGTGTTACTATGATCAGACATTGTAATCATGTAGCAAGTCATTGTCTACATGGGCAGTGTTCCTAATTTCAAATTGGGCAAAACTAGCCCATGTCCCCTAAGAACACATTTTAGCCATACTTTTTATATTAATCTCTCCTTTCATGTATGATCCCTGAACTCTCCTGTAATTTCCCAACTCAGTAGTCTACCCTAGAGATTTTTTTTAAACCCCATTTTACTGTAGTAAGAGCATGGTCTTGGAATTAGATCTAGAGTCCAATCCTAATGCTGTTATTTTCAACTCCTTGACCTTGAGCATGATATTTTTTATAAACCCATAGCAACCTCTATTTCATCAAAAAATGAGGATAATAATAGATTATATCTTAGAGTGTTGTCATATTGGTAATGTAAAATAATGACTGTAAAGTGACATCAAGTTGCTAGACCCCATTAAGTTCTCAAAAAGTATTAACTGGTATTGATGAGCTTGAATCAATTAGAGCTCTTTGACAGAGTTGATGTATGAAGTCTCTGTATTGGACATGGTATGGTGTCAGTTTTGAAAATATTTCTTTGGTTGACACAACCCAAAGGGACAGCATCTCCTCTATGTTCTTCATGACTGATGCCTCCTGGGGGTATACAGCCGCAGTCTGAGCTTTCCCTGTCTGCAAGAAGACCCACTGTTGACAGACTGGTGAAGTTTTCCGCCACACCAGAATGATGCAACCCAGAAAGGGATTGGGAAAAATAGTGGAATAGACCAAGACTTCTTAAGTTTTAATGTGCATATGACTCCCCTGCGAGTATTGTAAAAAAAAAAAAATGCAGATTCTCTTTCTTTAGGTCTGGGATGGGCCCTGTGAGTCTGTCTTTTCTTTCTTTTCTTTTTCTTTCTTTCTTTCTTTCTTTCTTTCTTTCTTTCTTTCTTGCTTTCTTGCTTTCTTGCTTTCTTGCTTTCTTGCTTTCTTGCTTTCTTGCTTTCTTGCTTTCTTGCTTCCTTCCTTCCTTCCTTCCTTCCTTTCTTTTTGTTCTTTCTTTCTTTCTTTCTTTCTTTCTTTCTTTCTTTTTTTCTTTCTCTTTCTTTCTTTCTCTTTCTTTCTTTCTTTCGTTCTTTCTTTTTTTCTTTAAGATTTTATTTATCTGAGAGAGAGTGAGAGCAAGAGGGATCACAGAGAGGAAGAGGGAGAAGAAGACTCATCTGCTGAGCAGGGAGACCGATGCAGGGCTCCATCCCAGGACCCTGAGACTATGACCTGAGCTGAAGGCAGACACTTCACCAACTGAGCCACCCAGGACCCTGAGATTCTGCATTTCTAACAAGCTCCCCAGGATGCAGCCAAGGCTAGTGCAGGGACCACACTGTGCAGCGAGGCTTTCAACTAGGAAGTTTGTCTTAATAAAATCTTTCTTTAAATGCAGTCCTTTTCCTTCGTAGGTGCCTATGGCTCCTGCTAGATTCACTTCTCTCTCAGAATTCATTAGATCAGTGTGAAATAAGTGTCCTAGGAAACGTTCAACACCGAAAGCATTCTGGAGTAAGATAAATTAGCTAAACACGATCAACTATAGCTCCCCATCTTGGAGAGCCACATGACGTGTGAATGCATTAAAAATCCTGAGAAAACCTACTGTAAGAACAAACAACCAACTTTTACATGGTTAAATATAGAATTTCCCTTACCTATTTTCCAAGTGTCTTTAGATCAGATCAGTTACATCAGAAACTTGGGAGTACAACCTGAGCATCAATAGTTTTTAAACTCTCTCCAGGAGATTTTGATGTAGAGTGGACACTTGGACAGCAGTGTAGGAGGAAGGAAATTCTGCTCACAGGGCACACTTGGCCACAAAGTCAGCAGTGGAAATAGTCCATCACTTTGTGATCAGATACTACACATGGTCATTCCTGAAGTTTTAGGCCTACATTCATATAATAGATTTCCTGTTGAAACAGACCTTACGTGGCTTAAATCAGGCTAGGAACATGGGGACACTGGAGCTGACACACTGGGTGGGGATAGAGCACAAGGTCTTTTAAACACTCCCCAAATGCCTCCCTGCTATTGAATGCATGTCTGTAGATACATTCTGTGTCTGTGTCTACTTCGGTTCAGACCTAAGAATTTCCTGGCAGCCCTTGAAATATTTGAGAGAGAAATGTTTTTCACAGCCACATTGGACATAAGTTCCACTGCTGGCTCTTTTTTCCACTTAAAGATAGACTATTAGCAAAGACAGTGAGCTCCTCTGGGTGTCGTGTTCCTTGGGTATCAAATGGGGCTCGCACCTGCACGACACCTGTTGTGCAAATTAAATGTGAACTTGTGGAGAGAAAACGCTTGGTAAACTATTATACCAACTGCAGATAAAAGATTACAAAATATTCTTACTGTGAAAGAAAAATGTCATCTCCCTTTCTGAGAATTAGGTAAACTGTTTGGTATCTTTGATTATGTGCCGCAGAAATCCATTTGGGGAAAAGCAGGACTCGGCACTTTTGCCGGTCTTCTTGTATTTGACTTCTGCTGAGTGCCTGGGTGCAAATTGGCTCTCTGCGGAAGAGTCAGGAGCAACTTTATTATCTGGTATGTCTAAATAATTGCTACAAAGCAATTTTGCTAATCTTCCTTCTCTTATAGATTACTTATTATTTCTGATGAACGGATCATCCCCAAAGATGGCCCCATATTGTGCTACAAATTTACTCAACTGATAAAAATATGACCTTTTTATGACCATTTGAAGTAACACAGCAGTCTGTACCTTGCTGGAAGCCTAACGTACTTAATCTCCCTCCTCCATGTTGTTGCAACGAGCATTTTCTACCTGCTGGGTTCCTCGTTAATGGGCAATAAACTTCGACACAAGTTCAGATGAGTTTGTCTAAGAAATTTTATGTGGTCATTACTGTGTATTTGCATTGTCCTATCTTCCTAAATTTCAGAGATAGGAACCCACACCAAGGCAGACCCACGACTTCTCATGTGTGAAATGATGGGTACCTGAGAAAGTTGGTTCTGGGGAATGTTACAGAGATTTCAGATAAGCATTTGGTCTGTATCCCTGTAGCCTGACAGCTAGGTCTCCATCACATCTCCTGCTGCGTCCCTCCCAACTCTGGTAGCCTTTAAAGCAGCCTCCTTATTCATCCTCAGCAAGTGGCAGAGAATTCCGTGTGCCTTCTGGGTAGCCCTCTTCGGGGAGGAAGAGCTAGAGCAATGCACAGGACATCTCTTTATAGGAAGGGTTTTTATCAAGATTACATTTATTTGAGTCCAAGATGCCTTGTAAAAATCTCATCCTCAATAGCATCTGAACCCGAATATCCAAATGAGAAAAAAAAAATTCTTCTAAGCAAGTGAAAAGCCCAAGATGGGATTTTTACACAAAATATATTTTAAAATTAGCAATATTAATTACTTTTATCCATTCGAGGTCAAGTTGCTGTTATGACTATGTCTACTACTGGCTTGAATGTTGTGCGTTCATGTGTATCTGGAAGTAAACTAGGCATTTTCACATGCATTATCTCATTGTCCTACCAACCTTGTGTGATAAGTGATGTTTTCAACTCCATTTTATGGTTCCGGAAACTGGGGCTTGGAGAAATTAATAATTAAGCATTCACTAAGCTCTTCATGCCAGCCATTACTCTATGCACTATACATATATTAACTCAATCTTTTCTTTTTACTTCTATTTGCATTTATTTCATGCAGAATTTACTCTGGGGCCATATGTTTATGTTTCTTCAATTTCTTCTGGGATATCTCTTTCTTCTGTGCAACCTCCTCTTCTGGTTTAGGAACAATCTGCTCTTTTTCAGTAAGGATCATCTCAGTGTGGCTGGAAGAGCTCATGTCTGGGTGAGTCTGACCATGAGCCCTGTAATTTCCACACTGCATCTTGGAGGCCTTGTGTACCTGGATGTGATCAATGACCAGAGAATCTCACATCTAAACTTTTCAGTTCAGGGGTGCCTCAGTGGCTCATTGGCTTAAGCATCCGACTTGATTTTGGATCAGGTCCTGAGATTGAGCCCTGCCCTCCACAGCTCAGCAAGGAGTCTGCTTGGGATTCTCTCTCTCCCTTTTGCTCTGCCTTCCCCCCTCCCCCCCCCCCCAGTTTTCTCTTTCTCTCAATAGATAGATAGATAAACTCTTTAAACCCTTAAGTTCAACATTACTGTCTGCATTTTTAAGCATGTGCAATAAAAAATTTAGCACTCTTTTGGGGCCATCCACCCTGCATCCAGTCCCACTGTTTCACTTGAGCACACCTACCAACTCCACCATTGAGCAACAGAATGGTATTCATTGTTTCTGCAAAGTGACATCCTTCAGATACTTGGTGGCTTTTCAAACATGCATATCCCCGATGGCCTGGGCAGTTTCATGATTTGTGTTCTTAAAGTGAACACGAAGATTTGAACCCCTTGATTTTCTTGATTTTGTAGGGTTTTCTGGGTTAAGTGAATAGCAAACTATTTTCAGGGATCACCTCAGGTCACCTATGGGAAGTGCTATGTTTACTCAATCTTAATGAACTCAATTAAACAGAATGACTTTGTGAGGTTGGCACTTTTGTTATCCCATTAGTGGATGAAGAAACTGAGGCAGTGTTTCTAAAAACTTAGCTCCTGTTTCTAGATTTAGGTAGCAGTGTCAAAATTGGACTCAAAGCTTGTGTGTAAGCACACTTCCTTATTAACAGGGAGCCAGCAGTTGGAGACATGACAGGTAGAACTGGCGGCTAGGTTGTCTGCAATACCTTGGTTCTTTACCCTGATGTCCAGCTCCACCGAAAAACTGTAATTTATTTCACTTGCGATGCTATTTAAAAATGAAGCAAAATCTCTAGTGCTGAGAGGCAAATGCTGTAATCATCTGCATGACTTGATTCTCTATTCCAGTAATATGAAAATTGTCAATTATGGATGAATTATGGATGCTACAGATACCTGTAATTTGTGGCTGCAGTTTTGTAAACACGTGCAGCTGCCTTTAATTTTATTTTACCAGTCGTGTAATTCATTAACACACACCTGTAGTTACCTAAGATACAGAAACTAATGAAGCCGGGTTCCAGTTTCCACTGTTTATGTTTTGTATACCTCTCTGTTTAATTACCACACTCAGAGTTGAGAAATTGGTTAAAAACAGATGCATCACAAGAAGGAGCCTAGTGATTATCCTTTAAGGATGTACTCGAATTCCCACCTCAGCCATTGACTTAAATCATTGCTTTATCAGCTGAAACCCAGGCATTTTAGAAAAGGGAAAAAATTGTAGAATTGATTTTTCTGCAACTGTTATGGCAGGATAGTCTGATCATCAAAACATGGATTTTGGAGATAGCCAGTGGAGATGCTTCAAATCAGAGCCTTGGTTGGTACTGGTGGATACTTGTTGCTCCACCATGTTCTTGGGCAAAGGCCAACCAAGTCCTCACCTGTGAAATGAGGGCGTGCAATATTGGCTGATGAGAAGTACTTGTTTTAAACCTTCCTCTTGTTTTGTTTTTTGCCCCCAGTGTATTAAATTTGATAGGTTAAAAAAAATTGATAGGTTGAGTTGTATATGATTTTTACTTCTCCTCACTGTCACATTTGTGGAAATTTCAAATGTTTTGTATGGTTTTTTTTTTCTGCAAAAACATCCTCATCTTGCCAGGTTTTTTTTGTTTTTTGTTTTTTGTTTTTTGTTTTTTTAATCAGGATCTCCAGTGAGACAGCAGTAGTAATAATAATAGTACAATAAATAAAAATAATAATGGCTACATTTTATTTTATTTTTATTTTTTTTAAAGATTTTATTTATTTATTCATGATAGTCACAGAGAGAGAGAGAGGCAGAGACATAGGCAGAGGGAGAAGCAGGCTCCATGCAGGGAGCCCGATGTGGGATTCGATCCGGGGTCTCCAGGATCATGCCCTGGGCCAAAGGCAGGCACCAAACCGCTGCGCCACCCAGGGATCCCAATGGCTACATTTTAGAACATAGATCATTCATCAAGAATTCTACTAGACGTTTTATGGCAGTTATTTCATTGGGCCCTCAACATAATCAAAAAAGATTGGTTTCATTTTTTCTCAACTTATACACTAGGAACAAAAGTTCAGTGACTCACGACATGATGGCTCATCTAATAAATAGGGTCCCTGTAATTTAAACCCAGGATAGTTGGCCCTTCTTCAAAGCCTGTCCTCCACATCAGGATGCCATACAGACTTATACCTTATATGGATATCCTCTGTATTTCTTCTGCCATGTTCACTACTAACATCTCTCCTTCTATAGCTATACCTGTTATACGAGGTACAAAATGTTTTGTGATGCTCTACTAGTTCCATTGCCTTACTCAGGCCTGTGTTTGGGTAGTTGTTATTTAAGGTACAAAATACCTTTCAGTGTGGAGACTAAAGCTATATTGGCAAACTTAATGTCCTTAGTGGTTTTTGGCAAGATAATAGGTAGGAGAGACATTTTTTTTTTTCCATTTTCTTGGTAGTTTCCTGCTCTTTTGTACACCAGAACATTTATCAAGCTGAAAATTAGAACCTGCTTCCACTTTTCCACACCAAAATTCGTATGCCCTATGTCTCATTACTACAAGGTCTTATATGCTGTTGGATTCTAAGTAGTAATAAATGGTTTATCTGAGAAGCCAATCCATGTAAATGAATTACCAACAGATACCATTTATAGGAGCCTTACTGATATGATAGACTCTGAGCTAAATTCTTTACAAACATTATCTTTCAAAACCCTCTATGTTGGCTTTATTATCTTCATTTGTAAATTAGGAAGCTGAAGCTAAGGAAGCGTTAGCCATTGTCCAAGTATAGTTGGTAGGCAGCAAAAACAGGATTTGAAATTCATTTGTATATTATTTTAATCCCTCAGTTCTGATCCAGTTGTCATAGTAATATTTCTTAAAATGTATCAGAACCTGTATCAGAATCATCTAGGCTGCTGGTTGAAAATGCTGAATTGTGGAATGTTTGAAAGACTTCCTAAAACAGAATCTAACCATACATGGCTTAGGAATCCATATTTTTAAAAATGTTCCCAAATCTTCCTGGAATTCATATAAATTTTACACAAGTAAAAAAATCATACATTTTGGAAGTTCCTTTAAGAAGTAACTGCTACTACAGTTACACAGGTACAAGTTAGTGAGACAATTTTGGACGACCAAAAGTAAATCACTGAATACTACATCTGTGAAAATCTGACCCTGATGCTATTGGTTTAATTCAGTCTCATGATTTTAGACTTGATTTTAGAGAAATCTAGTTCAAATAGGATGAAGCATAAAAGGGGATTCATTTGATTATGTGCAATACAGTTAGATCCAGGTACTTAAAAACAATCACCATGAATCCCCTTCTCTCCATGTTTTGAGGCTCCTCTCCTCGTTTTGGCTTTATTCTATTAGCCACTTCCAAGTGGTGATGAGGTGGCCCCCATCACCTGCAGGCTTATATATTCTACCAGGTTAGAACTTCTAGTGGGAGTAATACATCTTTGAATATAATCCCTCCAAAAACCCTACGAATTGGGTACAGATACTACCATAACCTCCCTAAACCAAACAGAAGCTAGGAGGATGGCAGGCTCCCCAGATTTGGTCAAAATGGGTCCTTTCCACAGTCCTGAACCTGAGAAGAAGAGGCAGGGAGAGGGGGAATCAGCCACTCATGAACCCCATGAACTGAGAGTGAAGGAGGATTGGTTCTTAAAGGAACATTGGGTCTTGATACTACAGGAAAGAGGAATAAGTGGTGAGACAGAAAATCTATGGATATCCTTCTCACCCCTAAATGGATAAAATGAGCTATACTCTAGTCACAGCTCAGCTGTCATTTCCTCCCAGGTGATTAGATGTAGCATAATTTTCTTAGCAAATATTTTTAAATGTCACCAAATCTAGCATGATCCAGTGCTCAAGTATGTCTCTATACAGATCAATAGTGAACTATTCACATCAAAATCAATTAACGTTCTAATGAATTTATCTCCCAGGTGCTTCAAATCACTGAAATGGATAAAGTGGTTTATTACAGGTCACAGGACACTTTCAAGGACCAATTAGAAACCACTGCAGGTTGGGGAGAACAGGAGGGTCGTGACAAGAAACTGAAAAAGTGGGAAGATAGAGGCTGGAGAGAATGAAAACTTTGTTGGGAAAGCTGAAAGATACAGATAGAAATGAGGATTTTTTAAGATATAATTTGAAAATCTTGTTTACAGCTTTGATGGTTTTTGAAACTGAGCTCTCAAAGACAAGTTTGTTTTGCTTGTTCATATTCTATTTATTTTAAGCCTCCAGGTATTAGCATCATTCATATTTGCAGTGAGGACCTCATGGAGGTGGTTAAGAGTCAGATGGTAGTTTGACCAATCTGTGGGTGAGATCAATTCTCATGGTGAGATGGCTAAGAGACAGTCACTCCAACTGTGGCATGCTTCTTGAGGAACCCTGTCATATGAATTTTGAGTTACTTAGCAGAACAACCCATGGTGTAAAGTATTTGCCTTTTAGTAACTCCTTTTGCCCACCTACTACCTAGGTTGCTACATGAGAATTCTGGCTTTTTGTAGCAGTAAAGCCATGCACGAATTCAGGTATGAGTTGCATTATATTCTTTGTCTCAAATCATGAAATCTCTTTTTCTATCCTCCGCCTATTAGAGCTGATGAAAAACTCTATGTCAAGCATTTTATTAATGAGAGTAATTAATATTAGCCATTCTAATAAACAGCATTCAATTCTTAGTGGGTTAATATCATATAAATTTATTTCTCAGTCTTTTCATATTCTGATTACATATTTGGCAAATGACTTCTCATGTGGTGGTTCAGGGATCCTGTATCCTTCCATCCGTTCTCAGATTCCCCTACTGTGTCCTATGCATGGGGTCAGCAAAGAGAAAGACCATGACGCATCACCTGAAGGATTTTAGAGGCCTAGGAGCTGTGTACATCATGTCTGCTCATTTTCCATTGGCTAGACTGAGCTGCAAAGGATCCACTATAACTGTAAGGAAGGCTAGTGAAGGTCATTTCCCTGTGTGTCCAAGAAAAAGAAATAGATTTTATGGTACTCAGCCACTTCCTACTATATAATCTTTACTGGGGCCTCCTTTTGCTTCTAGATTATAGTAAAATCTAAGTAACTGATTGCAAAATGGGGCTCCATTAGCTTATTATGATTGCAGCTACCAACCTTCCCATCCTCTTACCCAAACTCTTGCCATTTCTTTGAGGTTCATGTTTTTCCTCTCACATGCCCATATGGGGAAATATGGAAATCCTGATGTCCTGGGTTCATCTCTCTCAGGGGAGTGTATACCTATCTACCCAATGTTCTCACTAGCATTCGAGGCTTTGCCAGAGAACACATACAGATTTCCATACAAAAGTCTGGAGACAAAAAAAAAAAAAAAGTCTGGAGACTTGCAGACATCCTTTCTTTTTTCTGGTCTGGGGGTGGTTCTCCTCTCTCTCGCCTTGGACTTATGCCATTCTCATATAACTTCTCTTCACCAGCCTTCATCTTCCTCCTCTCCCCATATTAGCTCTCCAATGCACTTGGGACATTTAGTTTCACTTACATTTTCAGCCCTATTAAGATTCTGAAGCAAGAAGCATGGAAGTGATTGGCTACCACTGTGGAATGAAGATAGGGGAAAATACCAAGTGAAAAAATATAAATTAGGGGCATCTGGGTGGCTCAGTGGTTGAGCACCTGCCTTTGGCTCAGGTGGTGATCCCAGGTCCTGGGATCAAGTAAGTACCACATCAGTCTCCCCTCGGGGAGCCTGCTTCTCCCTCTGCCTCCTTCTGTGTGTCTCTCATGAATAAATAAATAAAATCTTTAAAAAAGAAAAAAATATATAAATTATAATTCCACTAAATGATTTTTGCCATAAATACATGTTAAAATGTCTTGCTATATTGTTCATCAGAGCCATGCCTTATTGCATTTAATCATCAAAGCAACCCATGAAATAGATGACATTTCTCTTTATTTGAAGATGTGGAAACTGAGATTTGAAGAAGCTACATTATTATGCTACTGGTTCCCAGACACGCATTTCATTAGGTATAGCACATGACAAGAGCACAGACTCCAAATGCTGAGTCTTTAACAACTATAGCACACTATAGGGGAGCTCTGTGATAGAGCCTCAGTCGAAGCTTAGCCAGTCTCCTGAACTTTGTCAAGGTTAGCAGACAGTGGTAGCACATTAGCATTTATCAAGGATCAACTTTGTGCCATGGACAGTGCATCAATCAATTCATATATTCTGTTTTGCTTCCTTTCTTCAGTGTTAATATGATCCCCATTTTACAGATGAGGACATGGAGGTAGAGATTGTCACTTGTCCTATTAATTAAGGTTGGAGCCAGAACTCAAACCCTCATCCCCACAGTCTCATTGTCCACTATCTACCACACTGTCCTGTACCTCACTGAAGACCCATCACACCATGACCCCAGGAGGAGGTCCCCTCCCTCGTGAGCCAGGAGAGGGATAGCCACACTTTTCAGTCTTAGGCCGCAACTTAGAAATTAACAA
Source organism: Canis lupus dingo (assembly GCF_003254725.2). Lineage (NCBI taxonomy): Eukaryota > Metazoa > Chordata > Mammalia > Carnivora > Canidae > Canis > Canis lupus. Next base: position 23,684,108 of record NC_064262.1, on the reverse strand, counting down.
ATCCTTTCATTAATAATGGGTAAATAGAACAAGTTGGCCATGCACACGATACATGAGGATTAAATATGATCCAAACCTGAAGAAAATACTTACAGGAACCTTATTCATAGCTACCTTTCTTTATTTGCTGCAATCCACCACATCCCAGTTTCATGAAATAATGATGGGGGGTTATTAAGCTTGAACAACTTAAAGTTATATAATTAACTGCAGTCAGCTTCAGATACAATTACTAATTGATCCAAGCCTGCCAGCCTAGCACCTGGCAGCAGTCAGGAACACAAAAGCGATGGCAGGCAGGTAGTTGCAATAGTTTTGTTTTTTTTTTCCCCTGCTAAGTACTTGTTTGGTCTAAACCCCAGGGTCAAGCAGGCTGCATTTGGGCCAAGACTATCATTTCAAATGCTGAGTTCTTTTGAAGGAACTAAGCTGTGGTGGAATAAGGTAGTAGCTGAGGATGGGGTGCATAAAGCTCAAGCACCGGACTGGTGTTACACAGAATCAAAGAGGAACATCCGGGATCCTCAGATGAAGTCTCGAGAAAGGGAAAGACTGTCAGACCAGCAGCCATGTATCTTTGAGGTTTTTGACTGTCTGGCTCGCTCTTTCTAACCAGAGTTTCTGGCAAGCAAGGAGCAAGATCCAAAGGTAGGCATGCATTCTGCATTTATAAACAATGTCCAATGGTCATAATCACTGGATTTGAAATCAGATGGAGTGTCTTGTTTGCTTGCTTGCTTGCTTGCTTGTTTATTTTCCTCTGGATTTCTTATTGTGAGGTTTCAGGAAATTTACGTGATTTTCTAGGCCTCAGTTTCCTTATCTGCAAAATGGATAATATGACTGTCATGTCCACCAAATGAGAAAATGCGTAAACATTGTTTATTACAGTTATTACAGTCTGCTGTACACTGAGTTGATTCATTAATGTTAGCTTGTTTTATCTGTATTGCATCCAAAAGAGAAAACAGTTCAGTACATTTTGAATCAGAATGACTGACAATGAATAAGCTTTGAATTGATAAACATTATCCTCATTTTCATTTCTATAATAATAGTAGCTATAATCTTTTGAGTGTGAATAATGTGCCAGGGAAAACATTACATCTAGTGCTAGCTTTGATTTATGTCCTCCTTCACCTCGAGATAGATACTAACCCATTTTATGGATGAAAAACTGAGGCACAAAGAGATTATGTGACTTTCCGGAGATTTATGCCTATTTTAGCTAGTAAGTGAGGAAGATGAGTTAGAACTCAAATATACAATTCTATCACCATTAACAACTGTTTTTTTCTGGCTTTATAAACCCTGAGGGAAATGTTCTCAGGTTCTTTTTTACAATGTTAACAAACTTTTATGTTGCAGTGTTAGGTTAGCCTCGCCCTTGCATTTTAACTCAACTTTATCTCAGAAGCAATCAGTATGGTATGGAAAACATGCACTCAAAGCATATTCAGAAAGGGCCTGGGAAAGCTATTATTTGTTCATTACATTTATCTTGCTGGCTTTTTTCTATTTTTGTTTGTGGTCTTTGCACTTTAAAACCTCTTCTTGAGCATCCTGTCAAAACCATGCAGAGGTCAGTGGCAGGTAGGAAACTTTCCTAGGTCCATGATCTTAAGTGAGAAAGTAGAACATTGTCAAGAGGTATTAAAAATAACTGCAATAATAATGTTCACTTTCACAAAAACATCTGATAAACCTTTTTTTTTTTTTTTAAACTAATTTCTGCCAACTGCGATAGAGTGGAGGGGAAAAGTCTGGCTTAGAAGGCGCCCTAACGGGAGAAAAATATAGTTTGTTTATTATAAAACAGTTTCGAGTCCTTTGGGACCTTTTTTCCAATCAATGGAAATGACAAAGAAATCCTATGGTCTCATCTCCCAGGTTTTATGTTTCCCATTTATTTAACCAAGATAATAAAAACTCTTATGTGCTCTCTTTAGTCATTTCCAAATAGAGCTGGTATTTTTAGTTTATCTCCTCTTTAGAATACCTCTGGCTGCAAATTTCATTTTAGAGCTGTCTTTAGCATCAGCCACTGCTAGGTGGATAGCTGGGCATTACCTTTGGTTTCCTTACTAACAAAAATAAGGCTCTTTAGTTTGAAAGTCGTGGCTTATAATCATGAAGAATTGTGTTTTTGGCTTACAGAGAGCCACTGAGAGCCAGGCAGCTTTCACATTGGGTCTCTCCACCGTGAGATCCATTCTCTCCACCTTAGACTTAACAAGTTCCAGAGATCAATCAATACCTTTCAGTGAGAATCAGCTGAAATTGAAATCTGTGATGAACCTTCCCCGAACCCCTCTTAAAAATCTGCCCCGAAGAACCACCTGAATATCGAAATCTCAGACAAACAGCTTTGCTGAATCTTTAGTCTCCTGACAGCCCGAGATTGACAGGAAATAGGCTTCAGGTTTCAGTGAATCTTTACATTGGCATGCGTCCTCCTGAAGCCACTCTGCAGCAGTTGCCAGCTCTGAAGTGCCTGCCCACTTTACTGTGTGATCCAAGAGGCTGGCTTCCCAGCATTCCATGGGAGTCCCTACTTTTTATTGCTAACTCTGCGGTCATTGAACGTGTAATGTATACAGTATAGTGGTATGGCATCTTATGCTAGGGTTGATTTCAAATTCCACCTGTAACACTGTGTAAATCATATAAATAGCTCATCAGGATGATGCAAATTTATCTTCAGTGAATCTTGACGATATGGATACTAGATACTTTGTGGCCATAATTATGCCAGTTGGAAATGGCTATGAGGGCTCATCAATCAGAAAGTCCTACCCAGCCGAGTTTTCAGGATTGAAGTTTGTTTACTCTTTTCTTCCATTCAGTATATGATGAGGTCATTGGCTTGCATAAATGGTCATGTTGTGTGAAAACTGTAGTGTTTAACCCTGGACTCGTACACTGTGATGAGATAGCTTACATTTGAGACAACCTCCAGGATTTACAATCACATTAAATTATTCTTTTCCTTTTCCTCTTCCATTTGCACACTCATTTTTTTCTTTTTCTTTTTCTTTTCTTTTTCCAAAATAAGCACTGTTGATTTTATATAATTTAAATAAATATGCTAAAACTGCACATATGGAATTTGTATCAGGACAGGGCATTTTGCATATAGAGAGGTAAGGAGAGAATCCTGCAGTTACTGGAATGGGGAATACCTGCACCTGCCGAAATCAGCCAAGCCAAATGGTGACTGAAGGAACCAAACACCGGGAAAGGGCTTTACTTTTTGGTTCAATCACCTATTCATTCAACGAGCAATTACTGAGTGCATCCCATACAAAAAGCATTATTCAGTTTATTAGGAACAGAGATGAGACAGATACAGACTGGTACGAAAGAGCTCCCAGTCTTGTCTGCAGGAGGAAAGGGGTGGTAGACAGCGTGGAAGTCACATGACTAGAAGGAATCTGGAGCAGGACTAAATAGAGGATGAGAGTAGGCAGCCTGGGGGTGTTGGAAGAGCCCCTTGAGACCAGTGTGGTTTTAATCCTCTATTGACCTCTCTAGGGTAGAAGTCAGCCAACAACAGCCCTGGAGACCATATCTGGCCCACCACTTGTTCTTGTAAATAAAGATTTATTGGCACACAGCCACACTCATTTGCATAAGTGTTGCCTTTGAGCAGCTGCTTTTACAGAAGAGCTGAAGAGTCGCTGCAGAGGTCAGATAGCCCATAGGACAGAAATTCTTTACAATTTGGACTTTTATAAAAAATGTTTCTTAATCACTGATCTGGAGGTAACAGATATCTCACATTACTTTTGATTGATAAAGTAGCTGAAGAAAGAGCCATTACTTTGGTTTCATAAATTTAGTACCAAGGATTCCCCAACTCTTGTCTGCCTATGTTTCTTAGTGAACTAGATCAGTCTATTCACATTAGGACTGTCATTTTTCCCACCTGAATCAGTAAAAGCTAAGTTTATTTTCTCCTTCCCCTATGGCTCAAAAGTGTGGATGCTATCAGTATTCTGGTTATTAAATTACTTCATTTAAGTATTTTTCTGGTCATTCTCTGAAAGTTCCATTAACTGTGTACATACCAATCTGACATAGTAAAATTCTGAAAACACTCCAAGTGGAATATTTTGAGACTAGGCAAGAATCAAAAAAAGGAAATATAATATACTCTTGCCTGAATGATTATGTTATCTGGAAAACCTAAAGTGCTTTATAGTGCGCTCTGTGTCCAGACTCAGAATGAGGAATGACAAAATTTTTAGATAAATTGGTTTGTAAAATATTTATGTGCACTTTAGTGGCACAGACAGGAGGTAATCTGTTTTGTATTGAATCAGCTTGGGACAGAAAAAAAAAGCACAATGTTAATGAGATTTTTTAAAGCCACTTTTAAATTCATGTTGGCAAAAGACAAATAGTCAAGACTTTTAATTTCTATAAACTTAACAGCTAGAGAACAAATAAAGCTTTATTAACTTAAATAAAAGTAGCTTTTCTTTCAAGGGCATAGCAACTTATTTTTCTTTCTGTGTAATCTTCTGAAGGACTGCTCTCATCTATGTATTGATCAGCCTTTTCCAGTGTGTTCAGTTGGATTTTAACTAAGTACTGTTGATTTTGGAGGGGGAAAAAGCATAGGATGCCTGTAGGTTGATAGAATGGGTAAACATTTGATGTGGGAGTTAACCAATAAGCATCCTCATACCAGTTATGTTATGGTCTTGCTGTACAACGTTGGGTAGACAACATAACCATGTGGACTTACTTTCTTAATTACTAAAGTAAAAGTAATTAAGTCACCAGTGATGTAAAACAATTCTACTGCCACTTCTGTTGCTTTCATTATGTCAGACATCACTAGTCGATCCCTGTACATTCTTTCTCAAAAGAGCCAGTCTCAATGTTTCTCAATGCAGTATTCTGAACAGCCAGTGTCAAGAAATAGGAGCTGCTATATAAATTTAAATGATTTGCCAGTAAACAAGTGGATGATCTCTGTGTTCTACGATGGTGTGTAGAATTATGTTTTTTCTTATATATTTTCTGTAGTTTCAAGCTTCTGGTAATAAACCTACATTTTATATATAGAATCCAGAATAGTGAATTGGTGGTTCTTTGGGGGGGGACAATAAAATTACAAAGAAAGTTTTAACTTTGCCATATCCTGAAAAAAAATTTGGGAGGTATAGGTGATAGAGCCATTATAATTGTTCAAATACATTTAACATTGATCACTGTCAAAGTGTGAGTCCTATAAGCAGCTCTACTTAAACACTATATACTCTTTTTGAAACCCAGTGCATAATAGACGACCTTGTGTAATGTTCAAAAGATTGTGGAGATAAAGAAATAAATCCCCAGGTATATTAGTGTCTTGGTATAATTGTTTTTATTTTATAAACCATATTTTGAGATAAATATTTTTGTTTGTATTAGAAAAGAAACAACTTTTTTACCTGGGATCTTTATAGATCTTGCTTTTCTCTGGTCCCAGTTTTTTTTTTATAATGGGGAGTAGGTAGGGGTGTGTGTGTGTGTGTGTGTGTGTGTGTGTCTGTGTAAATCCCTTGATATCAAACAATGGAAACCACAGCAGATGTTGACATATCAGAAGGTGTCCCTGGAACTTCCTGAACTCACCGTTATGACCCAGAGGTGAAAGGCCCAGTCTCCATTTTTAAGGAATCCATAAAATTTGTCACTTCAGTGCAAAAGCTTGTACTGGGCTATGATATCAGCACTATTACAGGAGTATTGCATTGCTTTTCTTCGCTGTTACATGCTTTCTTTTTTTTTTTTTTTTTTTTTTTTATACTGGTGACCTAAATTAAAGAGCATATTTTGAACCAAAAAGGGAAAAGTCTCTTCATCTGAAATGGTTTTTCGCCATGGCTCTTGAGGCACATACTTGCTACTTTTCTTGATTCCCTCATTATTCAGTGCCTATCTTGGAAGATTGTCAGGAAAATTCTGTGAGTCATGAATGTAGGATCCTAGCAGAGTACCTGGAAGTAGTAAGTACCCAGCAAATGATACATGTTACTTTTGCTTGTGATTTTATCATTTCCAGTTTCTTGTGTGTTTTAAATATATCTTCTGCAATGAATATTAGATGAGTATTTCAATTCAGCTCAATTAAAATCTAATGGCTTCCTTTGGCCCCTAGATCTATGATTTTCTCTGGCCCACATTGACACCACTTACTAGTCAAGCTCCATGATCTTGAGAAAGTTACTTAGTTTCCTTAGATGTGAAATGAGAGTGATAGTAGTTTCTACCCTTAAAGTCGTGGGAAAAATTAAATAACATGGTACAGGTAAAATGTCTCAGCATAAACTAAGTACTCAGCATTATTATATATTCTCCCCCCTTTTTTTTAGATGAGAAAATGAAGGTTGTTAGTAGTATTCCAGTGGTCTACCAGTTTTCATTCTAACCACTCTCACTCTTGTTCTTATAGTTTGTTTCCACACTTTCTTCCTTTTGATGGTTTCCTGGAAACTCCATCACAGTGATCCTTTACTCACAACCTCTTTAGTGTAAATTACTCTTTCACCTACTTTAAAAATAGCTTTTTTTTCCTAATTGCTATGTATGTCTTAATGAGGCTACAAAATATCACAATTTGTTTAAAATAGGAAACAGACTTTATACTTAGATTCTGTTCAATGGCTGGGGCCTTGCAAAGAGATACCCTCCAAGAAAATATATTTTATTTAATTAATACCTCAGGGCCTTCTTGCAAACACATAGCCATAAAATCAAAGCCACTCAGAGGAATAGAGCAGTGGTTCTCAACATCTGCATTCATAAGAATCATATGTTATTTTTCATATCAGTGCAAATTCTTATCATTCATCCTGTTTAACTGGGCCTGCAGTGAGACCTAGGTAACTTTATGTTTAACAGTTACCCTAGAATTGCACTGTCTAATCCAGTAGCCACTAGTCACACACATGATTTGTGTTAGTCTATTCAGGCTGCTATGCCAAAGTATCACAAACTGAATGGCTGAGAAATGTTATTTTTTAGAGTTCTGGAGCTGGAAGTCTGACAAGCATGGTCAGGCGAGGGCCCTCTCCTGGGTCACAGACATCTTGTGGCTTCACATAACAGAAGGGAGCTAACCCATCTCCCTGGAGCTCTTTTCTAAGGCAGTAATTCCATTTCCTAAGGCTCCACCCTCATGCCTTCAGAACCTCCCAAAGGCCCCACCTCCTAGTAACATCATCTTTAGGGATTAGGATTTCACCATATGAATTTGGGAGGAACATAAACTTGCAGGCCACAAATTATTTAAATATTTAAATTAATTAAAACGAAATAAAAACTAAACTTCAATTCTTCACACTAGACAGATCTCAAGTGTTGAACAGCCGCATGTGGCTAGTGACTATATAAATATTTTCATCACAGTAGAAAGTTTATTAGAAAGCTCTTCCTAGTACTATTTTGATGAACAAGAATTCTTCAATAATACATTAAGAAATGTAGGAATAAATGCAGAGCCACTAAAATTTTGTGCTTGGTTAGTTCAACTTGAAAAATTATAATTATTTATGTCTTAATAATATTGGTAATCAGAGCAGCTATAACAGCAGAAGAAATACTGCAGCTCCCATTGTCTTGGGAACCTTTTGGTGCTCTCTATCAGATGCATTACATACATTATTGCCTTCAAATCTCAGAGTTCATATGAACTGGTATTATTATTCCTGTTTCATAGAAACGAAGACAAAATAACTTACAGAAAGCCACTCAACTAGTAAATAGCCAGGTTGAAGTCTGGCTCTGCTTCTAAAACCATATCTCCCTGTACTTCCTCAGCTGGTTCTGCCTATATATAGGCATTATGCTGGTTTTAATATCTGAAATTGATGCTGTACTTTGAATGTGTTAACCATTCTAAAAAAGTATGCTAAAGGCTGAGTCAACCTGATGATCCTTAAACTGAGGCTTAAATCTTTCAATTCATTGACCTCCCCCAACCTAGGTGGAGTATCACATTCCTGCATTCCCATAGTCCTCTCTGCTTACTTATCTCTATCTTGCATAATTCACTCTGGGCTGACATCACTTGCTGTGTTGACTGCATTTCCCTTGTAAACATGGACATTCTTGAGTATAGAAGCTGGATCTTGATCCTCAGGGTATTTCAGTTGGTATAGGGTGGATGCTAAATAAATTTCTGATGGATGAGCTAATTAAAGAGACTTAACTCTTGCCAATAAACTGGAAGATCTACTAGAAGGATGGGAATGACCATGTAACCAGTGTCTAAATCTGCCAGGTACTGTACTAAAGAAAATCCTTCTGGAACAAGTTAGGCGTAAAGAGACTAAATCCAATCTAAAGTTCCATAGCTCAAATTCTTAGGTCTATAAACTGTATAATCCCTTTTAAATCTTCTGACCTTATCTCCCAATCTTCCATGTATGCGAAAATCTCCTTTCTGCTGACCGCTGGTGAAATGTTTTAGCCGGATTGCTGAATGTTCTTCTTTTTTATTTTTTAACAGATATGCTAATCTCAGGAATGATGCATTTCAGCTCTAGCAGCATTAAATTAGTATCCCATTGCCTTTATGCAATTTACTGCTGAGTCAGCACTGCCAGTACAATCTCTCTTTTCCAGGGCTTCTAATTTGGTCATAAAAATTCACTCAGAGTAGAAACTTGTCATAGGAAGTCCTGCTTCTGAATGCCACTTTTTTCAAACAGAATCTTAAAATACATTGTTTGATGTATGTGAACTATTGTGGAGTTTACAGATACTCAAATGGAATTCTGCAAAGGGCCTTTGAGGCATTGTAACTTAAGTTGTTACTCGGAATGTTGACACTTCATCATGGAGGTGTCATCAGGCAAGTTTTGAATAGATCCCTTTGTCCTGCCTTGAGTAATTGCCCTGGGTATATCCTGTAGAATATTTCCCATTTTTGTAAACTCCTCAAATTCTTCTTCTTGTAGCACTTCTTTATTGTTACACTCTCTTTCCCCTTTCCATTTCTTTTTGCTCTTAGTTTTTCACACCACGATCTCCTCTACCACATTCATTGTTCTGCAGTGTGTGTACGGGTGCGTGTGTGTGTGTGTGTGTGTGGTGCAAGGGTCTACATGGGGAAATTAAAATCTAGTGTTTATGGTTAGCTCTCATAGACTTATCCACTTTGAAGATTGTCTCTATATTTCTCTTTCAATTCTACTTTTCCCATTCAATTGAACTATAACAGATTGGTTCCTCTCCCTGACTCCAATGTATAGTTAATGATTGTAAAGGCCTTTGTAGATTCTCTGAGGTATATCATTTTGGGAATGTATTTTATTCTCTAAACTCCATAAAATATCTTTAAAGTCAATTATTTAAATACTGCTCTACATATGCCCCTATTTTGAAATATATGGGTCCTTTTCCTTTCATTCTGTGAATAAACAAAGACTAGTTGTTCATACGTGAACTCTTCATACACTCGTTCACAATGGATAGTGAAAAAGATTAAGTTCAGGCCGCAGTGCAGCAGCCTGAAAGAGAATTTGAACATGGTCGAGATCCCAGAAGTCTCTGCTATTTTGTACATGGAGAACTATCAACTGCTAGAATTTTAGAAGTTCACCTTCTACTTGATGATGACTCTCCGAATCAACCAACACTGCTAACAGTGGAAAATATTGGTAAATTTGCAACAAACTCTCCCTGGCATAAGGTGGGAGCCCCCAACACCCTTTCTGCTATTAGAAAAACTACCTAATCAGTAGCAACGAGACTCCCACACACAGATTCTGTCCCTTCCAAGTCTGTCTAAAAGCCCTAGATTTAGAAAAAGACCTTTTAAGGCAACACTTTGATCTTAAGCTATCTCAGGATAAATAATTCTACAAGTTGGCCAACTAGCTTTTGAATATAAAATGTATGGATGTAGCTAAGACAATAAGCTTAGATAGTTTTATTTATTCAACAGTGTCTGTTCGATGCCAGTTACATCGCTCTGTTCTATAGATGCAAAAGGTGAAGAGGATGTGTCTTCTACTCTCCAATTACCTACAGTCTGTTATGCGAAACATATTTCTTACTGGCATCCTCTAGTACATTTTAGTATTAAAATAAGGTCTATTTACTCAGTGAATTAAGTGTTTTCTTCGTGCCAGGCACTATTCTAGGCAAAGGGAATAGACTGATGAACTAAAAAGACAAGATCCCACCCTCCTATCTCCCAGGAAAGAGAGAGTGCACCAGTAGTCACACTTTGAGGGCAAGTGGCTTTGTATTGCTCACTGCCATATCCTCAGTATCTAGTACAGTGCCTGGTGCATAGTTTGTACTCAGGAAATATTTGGGAACTTGAATAAAAATAATCATGAGTAAAATGAGGCTATGAGTGCCACTTTGCATGGCAAAGTGATCACAAAGGACTAAGAAGGGACTAGTTCATTCTGTCCGCAGCAGCAAGAGAAGTCTAGACTGACTTGGAGTTGTTTGTACAAGGTAGAAGAGTAGAGAGAAGGGAAGCAGCAATACCGGAAGGAGGAGGGAAAACCCCAAGCAGAGGCAGGTGTAAGAGACCATTATGCATTCCAGACCCTGAAATTTAATGTGACCCAAGCTGAAAGACTAGACAAGTGGATTGGAACTTGACTGAGAAGGTCTTACTTGCAAGGAACAAGGTTTGGCTATCTTATGGATTAGTGACATCTACAGGTTTTTAAGCAGAGTAGATCTTGAACCCATGTGCATTTCAGAGTTCTTCCTTTCCTGAGCCACCTCTACCACCATCACCGGTAGTATTTTTTTCCTTTCTGTTAGTGCATTTTGCCCCTTACCTGTCAGCCAATCAGATGAATTATCATTCCTTTGAGGTTTTGTCAGACCAGTCCTTTATAATGAACAGAGTTCGATCCTGTGTCTCCTTATTTAGATAGTAATTAAACAACTTGGCATCTTGAGACCACAAGTAAGGAAGCGCCACCTTTCTGGAGCAGCTAAAGAGATGCATTGCACAGGGGTGAGAGACTCACAACACGATCCGACACATAAAGAAAGCCAACAGAATCTGACTTCCCACATTAAAAATTAACAATGTGCAATATACAGCAAAGCCTGCCACAGTCTTCCCTTGTGAAGCTCATAATGGGAGAAAGCACCCTCCCCAGAGGATTAGAAGGGAACATTTTTATACAGAGGTGCCAGTTTAATCATCAGAGGAAAGTTCTGTGTATCAACGCGAGGGCAGAACTCTCAGGAAGAGGCTGGAGGTTTAATTGCCCATTTGTGAGTCCTGAAATCCCGTTATAGGCTTGTATAAAGGCCAGGGGAAGTACATCCGCCACGAAGCCTTATGCAGAGTAGACATGCAGTAAATATCTTCTGAATGATAAATAAGATCACGGATGTAAACTAGCCACCTCTGGCAGATGCCTCAGCAGTAAGAATATTCTCGATATCCTTTGCAGAAGTTTGACAGTTTATAAGGGCTTTCACCAATGCTGCCAGTTTTGTCTTTAGCACTATCCAGCACAAGACAACAATTTTCACCCCGATTCATGGGGATCCTAGCAATGTAAAGGAAACCATTCAAGGTCACATGGCTAGGTAGTGTTGTGATTGGGATTTGAACTCAGGTCTACTGAATCAAAATGTAGAATGTTCCTTCCATGCTCTGAGCACATAAAACCCATACAATAACATTCTCCTTCTCAAGGTGTAGTCTTAGATGACTGCTTCAAAGTCACCTACTAGGAGTTAAAATGCAAATTTGAGGGCCTTCCCCAATCAACCTCTCTTGAAGTAGGATCCCAGGAATCTGTGTTTTTCACAATAATGATTCAGATTTTGAGAACTACTGCCCCAAAGAACACCTAACCTAGGCTGAGAAACTTAATGAAAGTTCCAGAAGTCTAAATGATTCCTCAGATAAAGCTTAAAAACAAAGGAGAATCCACATAAATATTTCTAAAGAAACTGCAAAATGAAAGTTGGAGATAGGTCTAAAGGTCACTTTCAGTGTCCTTGTTCAGGGGACAGAGTCCTCTATCTCTCAGTTTTTAACTGCAAATTTTTTCATCTTAGGGAAAATTGATGACTTATAAATTTAGAAGTTTTTGTGTATTTATTGATCATAATCTTCATTTTTTCCCCAGTTTTATTTCTTTTCAAGTACAAAAGAAAATAGGTTTGATTTGTTTAATTCAGTGGGAATCGCTACACATTGTTTTAGGTTCTGTTCCTCTTAGCCTGGGGGCATTTATTGTAACTATAACTTCCTTAATCTCAAAATTTGGTGAATAAGTGTGTGCCTATGAATCAATTTAGCATTGTTAGAGCAAATCATTGACTGAAGTTTCATAATGTTCAAGCAAATAATGTAGTAAACCACATAATCATTCCAAGTTGTATTTTTTTAAAAGACTTATTTGAGGAAGAGAAAGAAAGAGCATGAGTGGGGGGAGGGGCAGAGAGAAAGGGGAGAGAATCCTCAAGCAGACTCCATGCTACGTGCACAACCCAACAAGGGGATCAATCCTAAGACCCCAAGATCATGATCTGAGCCGAAATCAAGAGTCAGAAGCTCAACCAACTAAGTTACCTGGAGCCCCTCTGTTGTATATTTATGTATTCGCCAACTTTCAAAACAAATAGTTAAAAACTGTATAACTTTACATTTCCAGAAAGACTTATAATTTACTAAGCAATGTTTCTTTCAAATATTTTTAAGTTTTAATTCCAGTATAGTTAACAAACAGTGTTGTATTAGTTTCAGGCATACAATATAGTGATTCAACACTTCCATACAACACCTGGTGCTTATCACAAGAGCACTCCTTAATCCCCTTTATCTTATGCCATACCCACCTCCCCTCTGGTAACCATCAGTTTGTTCTCTGTAGTTAAGAATTTATTTCTCAGTTTGTCTCTTTATTTCTTTGTTCATTTGTTTTGTTTTATAAATTCTACATATGAATGAAATCATATGCTATTTGTCTCTCTCTGACTGACTTACAAGCATTATACTCAAGCATTATACTCTCCAGTTCCCTCCATGTCTTGCAAATGGCAAAATTTCATTCTTTCTTTATGGCTGAATAATATTCATATATATATTATATAGAATATATATAATAATATTCAATATATATTCATATATATTGGATGAATATATATATCCCCCCCATATCTTCTATATTCATTCATCTATCAATGGACGCTTGGGCTGCTTCCTTATCTTGGCTATTGTAAATAATGCACTATAAACATTAGGGTAAATTAACACTAATTGAATTAGTGTTTTTGCATTTTTTAGGTAAATAGCCAGTAGTACAATTGGTGGCTTTTAGTATAGTTCTATTTTTAACTTTTTGAGAAACCTCCAAACCTCCACAGTGGATGTACCAGTTTGCATTCCTTCCAACAACGTGTGGGGATTCCTTTTTTCTCCACACCCTTGCCAATACCTGTTGTTTCTTGTGTTTTTTATTTTAGCCATTCTGACAGGTGGGCAATGCTATCTCATTGAAGTTTTGATTTGCATTTCCCTGACGATGAGTGACGTTTAGTATCTTTTCATGTGTCTATTTGCAATTTGGATGCCTTCCTTAGAGAAATGTCTGTTCATGTCTTCTCATTTTTTAATTGGATTATGTTTTTTTGGCCATTATGATGTGTTAATTTCTTTATATATTTTGGATACTAACTCTTTATTGGACATGTCCTTTGTGACTATCTCCTCCCATTCAGTAGGTTGCCGTTAGTTTGTTGATTGTTTCCTTTGCTGTGTAGAAACTTTTTATTTTGATGTCCTAAATATTTAGTTTTGCTTTTATTTCCCTTGGCTCAGGAGATCTAGGTAGAAAAAAGTTGCTATGGCCAATGTCAGAGAAATTACTGTCTGTGTGCTCTTTTAGAATTTTTTTATAGTTTCATGTCTCACATTCAGGTTTTTAATCCATCTTGACTTTATTTTTGTGTATCATAGAAGTGGTCCAGTTTCATTCTTCATGTAGCTGTCCAGTTTTCTCAACACCATTTGTTAAAGAGATTGTCTTTGTCCAATTGCATATTATTTCTCCCTTTGTTGAAGGTTAATTGACCATATAATTGTGGGTTTATCACTGGGTTTTCTTTTCTGTTCCATTTATCTATGTGTCTGTCTATTTGTTGTACCAGTACCATACTGTTTTGATTACTATAGCTTTGTAGTGTACCTTAAAGTCTGGAATTGTGATGCTTCTAGCCTTACTTTTCTTTTTCAAGGTTACTCTGGACTATTTGGAGTCTTTTGAGGTTCCATACAAATTTTACTAATGTTTGTTCTAGTTCTGTAAAAAATGCTGTTGGTGTTTTGATATGGATTGTATTGAATCTGTCAATTGCTTTGGTAGTGTAGACATTTTAACAATATTTGGTCCTCTAATCTATGAGCATGAAATGTCTTTCTATTTATTTGTGTCATCTTCAATTTATTTCATTAGTGTTTTATAATCTTTCACCTCTTTTGTGAGGTTTATCCCCAGGGATCTTATGATTTTTGGTGCAATTGTAAATTGTTTTCTTAATTTCTCTTTGTACTGCTTCATCATTAGTGGATAGAAATACAACAGACTTCTGCACATTGATTTTTATCCTGTAACTTTACTGAACTTCTTTATTAGTTTTAGTAGTTTTTAATCAGGTTTTATACAGTATCACGTCATTTGCAAATGGTGTAAGTTTTACTTTTTCCTTAGCAATTTGGATGCCTTTATTTGTTTTTGTTGTCTGATTGCTGTGGCTAGGACTTCATACTATGTTGAGTAAAAATGCTGAGATCCAATATCCTTGTCTTGTTCTCAAGCTGAAGGGCAAAGCAAAGCTGTCATTTTTCCCCAATGAGTGTGATGTTTTCTTGGGGTTTTCATCTATGGCCTATTATGTTGAGGTTTGTTCCTTCTAAACCTACTTTGTTGAAAGTTTTTATCATGAATAGATGTTGTACTTTGTCAAATGCTTTTTCTGCATGTATTGAAATGATCATAGGGTTTTTTATCCTTTCTCTTATTAACGTGATATATCACATTGCTTTTTCACATTGAATAAATCACCTTTGATTGTGGTGAATGATTTTTTTTAACATATTGCTGGAGTTGGGTTGCTAGCATTTTGTTGAGTATTTTTGCATCTATGCTCATCAGAGGTATTGTCTGTAGTTCTCCTTTTTTTGTAATGTCTTTATCTGGTTTTGGTATCAGGATGATGCTAGCCTCATTAAAATTTGGAAATTTTCCTTCCTTTTCTGTATTCTGGAATACCTTGAGAAGACTATGTATTAACTCTTTCAAAAATACTTGGTAGAATTTGCCTGTAAAGCCATCTGGTCTTAGACTTTAGTAGATTGGGAGCAGTTTTGATTACTGATTCACTTTCCTTGCTAGTTGTCAGTCTATTTAAATTATTTTGATTGGTTATAAGTGCTATCTGGCTAATCTCTATTCTAGTATAAGAATTAAATTCAAAAGACACTAGTTTTTCTTCAAATCCTGGTAACAGATTATAATTATGGCCAATAAATTCTGGTATCAAGGATTTAACAACATTTATGGGATTTAAAATTTTGTCTACCATGAAGTTGAAAGTCTTTTTTAAAAAAACTTAATTCAGGGAATATAAATATGCTTCTGACCTAAGCAATTGAAATAAGCATATTTCCCTTAATATGAGAGAAGGAATTTATTGGGACTAATAAGTGGACAATTGTGTTCTAATTTCTCAGACATAGGCAAGAGTCCCTGTCAGTTCAGATTCCCTGTTGGAGAAGTTGGATATAATCTCTACCTTTTCTTAATTCCCAGAATATATAATCTTTCTTTCATTTATGATGTATCACTTGAAGTAGTATTGTTACTGGAATGCCTACCTTTTCCTCTATAATACATTTGTACTTCTTTAAGGGAAGGGTCATATTTTTTAACACTTTGTATCTTGTACAGTGTCTTAAGTAAAATATGTATTATTACAGCAGTGTTCTCAAACGATTCATGTCTCTGAGTATTTGTGTTCTTCCTATGTTGAATCAGAGTTGGCTTGAGTGGCCAACAGAATGTGTCAAATTTTGGTGATGTGTGACTTGCAAAGCTGGAGTCATAAAAGGCACTGGAGTTTCTTCCTTATTTTCTTGGATCATTCACTCTGGAGGACACCAGCTGTCATGTCATGATGACACTCAAACAACTCTTTGCCCATTTGGAGTGCAACTGAAGCCCCTGAATAAAACCCAACACAAAGCTACTAGCTTTGTGATTGAATCACCTTGCAGAGGACTCTTTAGACCTAGTCAATATCTGACTACAACATAATGGAATCCGAGCTAGAATCACCCACCCAAGCAGTTCCAATTTTCTTTACCAGAGAAATCACATGGCAATTGTTGCTTGATCACATAGCCCTGAACAGCTGTTTAATAGGTAGGATTTTTATGACTAATACATAATAGTCATTGCCTTAAGCCAATAACTTTTGAGTAATTTGTCACTCAACAATAGAAAAAAAATACAAAATTTTATGACCAAAGGCAAGAGCATGACATGAAAGATTCAAATTATTGGATGTATGCCAGATGTCATAATGATCATAATCTTTATCTCATTCTGTTGGTTATATGAACATTTTAAGGGAGAAATTAGTTTTTAACTAGATTTTAGAAGAATAGGGTATAGTGATAAGGTGGGGAAAACAACTCACAGTTGTGGTAAATTCTCAAAAGACTAAAGGCTGGCTACCTTCAGTTGTTGGTCAGAAGTTTTGATATCCTGGTAACGAGAAAGTATGTTAGTTGCAGAAAAGGCATATTTTGAAGGTTAAGAAAGACCTGTCAGGGAGCCCTTCCAAAATGGTGGAATAAGTAACCTCTAAAAATCTACTTCTCCATAAAAGCAAGTAACAATTGTTTAATTCTCTAAATCAACCTCTATAAAAACTTGAAATAAATTAAAGGCTTCTAACAATTTCAGTAGTACCTTTTCAAAGAAAGCAGCTGAATACCAGGAAGAAAGTCAAGCTTTGCAACATCTTAAATTGCCTTATTCCCACTTCCCTGTCCCAGATATGCAGTAGCTGTGGAAACCAATAACCTCACAACCATGGTATTTATGAAAACCAATAGTCTGTCAGGCATTGGATGGGGCAAAGCAGTTTGGGTTCTCTCAATAACCATATCCCCAGAGTATTTTCACTATTTTTCTTATCCAGGAGCTATTCAAAAAAAAAAAAAAAAAAAAAAAAGAAGGCCTCAGGGCCTTCTTTTACATAGTCTAATGCAGATTTGTCTGTGAAAACAGCCTTATCCCCAGAGTATTTGTCAAAACAATCAGCTGTGATTGTTTAATCCTGAGGCAGGGATATGAGTGACTGAACAAAAACTTGAAAGGAAGAAATGAGATTTCCATAGGGGCATTTTAAATGTCCCCAAATATTTAAATGTTCCAACAAAGCCCCAGATGATGACACACAGGTTCAGGGCTGTACTAATGTCGAAATAAACTGAGACGGCCCTAAACTCTGTTTAATCTCTGGCTCATGTTGAGACTCAGCACAGAGCAAGAGGGGGAAACTAATTTGGAGTTATAAAATGCCAAAACACTGCAGGTATGTCCCAAAACATACACAGATACTCAGCAAAGACTGGAAGACTTACTGGTTCAAGTTATTTAAGGAAATCTCCATCTTGTTGCTAGCTGACAACTAAATTAATCAGGCAGAGATGTGAATGGCTACATACACACACAGAATTCAGACTTTACATAATTATCCAGGAAATTTATTAATCCATCATTAATAACAATAGCAAATGCTATGAATGTGTGATAGAATAATGCCCCCTCCGCAAAGATATAGATGTTCTCATCATCAAAAGTTGTGAGATCTGGCAAGGATTGTTGAATTAGCCAACAGCTGGCTTTGAAGAGATTATCTTGAATAATCTAGGTGGTCTCAATTTAAAGGTTCTTTGAATGTGGAAGAGGGAGGAAGAAGAATTAGTGTCAGAGGGATAAAATGTGGAAAAGATTCAGAGCTACTAATAATCTTGAAGAGGTGATAGGCCTATGAGTAAAAGAATGTAGGCAGTTCTAGAAGCTGGAAAAAAATGAAAGGAAAGAAAACCGTCTATCACAAAGCCTCCAGAAAGGAATGTCGTCCTTCTAATACCTTGGTTTTAGCCTGGTGAGACCCATTTTGGACTTATGACCTGCACACTGTAAAATAATAAATCTGCATAGTTTTGAACCACTAAACTTGTGGTAATTTGTTTCAGTAGCAAAAGGAAAGTAATATGGAGTCAGGGAGGACATGCTTTTCAGAGTTGCCAAATTATATATTTAAAATGACAAGTTACAAAAAATAGGAAATTGTAACCCGTACCCTGGAAGAGAGCCAGTCAATAGAAACTACCTCAGAGGAAGCACAAATGTTGGGCTTAGTAGACAAAGATTGTAAATAAGCCATTAGAAACACTTAATGAACTAAATTAGAAGTGTTTAATGATATCATGTCTAAAGAATTAGTGAAAAGTGAGAAAAATGTTTCACTGAATTGTCAAAGAGACCTTATAAAAGAAAGATACAATTAGAAATTGTTCATTTGAAAAGTAGAACAAGTGAAATTAAAAATTCACTGGGAGGGGGGACCTTTCCTGGGTGGCTCAGATGGTTGAGTGACTCCTAATTTTGGCTCAGGTCATGATCTCAGGATTGTGAGATAGAGCCCCTTGTTGGGCTCCACTCTGGACATGGAGTTTGCTTAAGATGCTCTGTCTGTCTCTCTCTCTCTCTCTCTCCTTCTGTCCCTCCCTCCCTCTCTCCTTCTGTCCCTCCCTCCTTCCCTCTCTCCTTCTGTCCCTCCCTCTCTCTCTCTCCTGTCCTTCCCTCCCTCTCTCCTCTATCCTTCCCTCCCTCCCTCTCCTCTGTCCCTCCCTTCCTCTCTCCTTCTGTCCCTCCCCTCTCCAAAAAAAAATAATAATAAAATTCATTAGAGAGAATCAACAACATAACTGATATGGCAGAAGAAAGAACAAACAAAACTTGAATATAAGTCAATTTAAATAGTCCAGTCTGAACAGCTTAAAAAAGAATGAAGAAAAGGGAACAGAGCCTCAGTCTGTGGGTACCCCATCATATGTACGAATATACAGATAAATGAGTCAAGAAAAGGAAAGGAGAAAAAAAGTATTTGAAAAAAATGATGCCCTGAAGATTTTTAAATTTGGTTAAAAAACATCAATTAGTACATTCAAGTTCTTCAATGAATTCCAAGGAGGATAAATAGAAAAAGACACATACCTACACATGTGGTCAAATTATCCAAAGACAGAATAAATCTTGAAAGCAGCAAAGAAAACAACTCATCATGTACAAGCCTTCTTATAACATTTAACATCACTTTGCAGAAACCGTGAAACCTAAGGGTTCCTGGGTAGCTCAGTTGGTTGAGAATCTGACTATTGATTTTGGCTCAAATCATGATCTCAAGGATGTGAGATCAAGGCCCTCATCAGGGTTTGCACTCAGCAGGGAGTCTGCTTGAGATTCTCATTCCCTCTGCCCCTCACCCCCCACCCCAGGCAAAATAAATTAATGACAAAAGAAATCACAAAGCCTAGGAAGTGGTAGGATGATGTAATCAAAGGAAGAAATGGATAATTCAATAATAATAGAGACTTCAATCTTCAATACCACTTTATTAATAATGGATAGATCAATAAGGAAATAGAAAACTTAAAAAATGCTGTAAACCAAGTAGATTTAATGAGCATTTATACAACATTCCAACCAACAAATAAAATGTACATTCTTCTCCCAAGTACATGTGATACATTCTCCAGGATAAACTATACATAAGTCCATAAAACAAACCTTGATAAACTTGAAAGGATCAGATTCCTAAGTTTATTCTCCAACCATAAGATGATAAAGTTAGAAATCAGTAACAGAAAGAAATTTGGCAAATCCACAAATATGTGAAAATTAAGCAACATATTCATGAGTAGTTAGAGGTCAAGGGAAAAAAAACACTGATACTAAATCACATATACTAGATTAGAATACAGCACATATATTAGAATGATACAGAGATTGGCTTGACCCCTGTACTAGAATGACATGCAAATCTGTGAAGCATCCCATATTAAAAAAAAAAAAAAGCAATATGAGTGAAAGTTAAACCTCAAGTAAGTAGAAGAAAGAAAGATTACAGTAGAAATAAATGAAGTGGAAAATAGACATGGAAGAAAATCAACAAAACCTTGTTCTTTGAAAACTCAACAAAGTGACAAAATTTTACCTAGATTGTCCAAGAGAAAAGAGAAGACTCAAATCTCAAATTGCTACAATCATGAAACAGGGAGGGAGGAGATATCACTAATGATATTATAGAAATGAAAAGAATAATGAGAAAATAATATGAATAATTGTAAGCAAATTAGATAATTTGCATAATATGAACAAATTTCTAGAAAGACACAAACTACTGAAACTGACTGAAGAATTATAAAATATGAATATCCCTATAACAAGTACATGTTTTAAATTAGTACTCAAATATTTTTCCCCAAAGAAAAGTCCAGGCCTACATGGTTTCACTGGTGATCTACAAAATCTTAAAAATAAATATATTAAAAAAAGTGATTCGTGAAGGCTTCTAAAAAGTAGATAATGTTTCTCAGCTTGTTGTAAGAATCCAGTAGCATTCTGATACCCAAACCACACAAATCTCAATATCCCTTACAAATATAGACATATCCTCAGATAAAATACTAGTAAGCAGAATCCAGAAATATATGGGAAGAATTATACTCCATCACAAAGTAGAATGTTTCCCTAGGATGCAAATTTGATTTAACATATGAAATATACCATATTAATAGATTAAAGGACAATGTATGATCATCTCAGTAGATGCAGAAAAAATAAATGACAAAAGTCAATACCCTTTCTAAAACCAATCAACAAAGTAGGAACATAAAGCAACCTTCTAAACCTAATAAAGTATGTCTGCAAAAATCCCACAGCCAATAGCATACATAATGGTCAAAGACTGAATGCTTTCTCCTCTAAGATCAGGAATAAGAGAAGGATGTCTATTCTTACTACTTCTATTCAACAATTGTTCTGGAGGTTCTAGACACATTAATTACGCAAGGAAAGGAAATACATGTATCCAGATTGGGCATGAAGAGGTAAAACTATCTCTGCTGATGCCATGATCTTTTTTTTTTTTTTTTAATTTTTATTTATTTATGATAGTCACAGAGAGAGAGAGAGGCAGAGACACAGGCAGAGGGAGAAGCAGGCTCCATGCACCGGGAGCCCGACGTGGGATTCGATCCCGGGTCTCCAGGATCGCGCCCTGGGCCAAAGGCAGGCGCCAAACCGCTGCGCCACCCAGGGATCCCTGATGCCATGATCTTGATATAGAAAATCCTATGGAGTACAATAAAAATCTATTAGAACTAATAAAATATTGTTAGAACTAATAATTGTATTTGACAAAATTCTAGCACACAAGGTCAATATTTTAAAAAGTCTATTGTATTTTTATATACTAGCAATGAACTCTCAAAATTAAGAAAGCAATTAAATTTACATTAGCAACAAAAATAATTATTTTACTTAGGAATAAACTTGAAGTGCAAGACCTGTACACTGAAAATTATAAAACTGTTGAAAAAAGTTAAATGTCAAAGTTAATTTAAAAAATCATATGGTCATGATTGAACTAATGTGAAGATGAAAATACTTTCCAAATTGATCTACAGAGTCATTGTAGTTGGTCAAAATTCCAGCTACATTTTTTACATTTTGAAAAGCTGATTCTAAAATTCATATGGAAGTGCAAAGGACCCAGAATAGCAAAAACAGGATCCTGTGTTTCTGGCATAAGGATGGAAATTATTATATATATATATATATTAATAATATATATACACATATATATTAATAATACACATACACACATATAAATAATATATATATACACACATATATATCAGATGTAATTTTAATTCTTAAGCTATATGTATATATATCTATCTTGTGTGTGTGTGTCTGTATGCAATAGTAATGAGAATCCAGAAATAACTCTAAGATTACAGTTAATTGATTTTGGTTGACACAGGGGTGCCAACCCAAGTCATTGATGAAACAATGGTCTTTTCACCATCTGGATAGCTTCACGCAAAAAATGAAGTCAGACCCCTACCTCACAACATGTGAAAAAATAATTTATAATGGATTACAGAACTAAATATAATAGCTAAAACTATAAAATAGTTTGAAGAATATGGAAGTAAATATTTGTGATCTTGTATCAGGCAATAGTTTAACAGATATGACACAAAATGCAGAAATAATAAAAGAAGAAAAGTTGAATTTGATTTTATCAAGTGTCACTGTTATCAATAAGCTTGTGTTTCAAGGGACACCATCAAGAAGTGAAAATATAAATCTGGAGTGGGTGAAAGTATTTTCAAATTGCATACTTGATAAATGTCTAGTGTCTAGATTATATAAAAACAACTCTCATAACTCAACAATACATTTTTTTAAATGGGCAAAGAATTTGAATAAACATTTCTCCAAAGAAGATTTACAAATGGAAAATAAGCACATAGAAAGACATTCAAAATAATTAGTAATTTGGGGATCCCTGGGTGGCTCAGCGGTTTAGCCCTTGCCTTTGGCCCAGGGTATGATCCTGGAGTCCCAGGATCGAGTCCCACATCAGGCTCCCTGCATGGAGCCTCCTTCTCCCTCTGCCTGTGTCTCTGCCTCTCTCTCTTTCTCTATGTCTCTCATAAATAAATAAAATCTTTTTAAAAAATTTCAGTTGCCAAAATAATTAGTAATCCGAGAAATAGAAATGATTGTAGATAATGAAATGCCATTTCACACCCATTAGGTTGATTAAAATAAAAAGAATGACAATAGCAATGGGGAGCCTGGATGGCTTAGTTGGTTAAGTATTTGACTTCTGCTCAGGTCATGATCTCAGGGTCATAGGATCAAGCCCTGCATCAGGGCCCATCCTCAGCATGGAGTCTGCTTGTCTTTCTTCCTCTGCTTCTCCCCTTGCTCTCTCAAATAAATAAATGAGCTCTTTACAAAAATGAGAAAAGAATTGGAAAGGATATGGAAAAACAGGAACCCTTATACACCTATACATTGCTGGTTGAATTGTAAAATGGTACAGACACTTAGGACAATAATTGGGCAATTCCTTGGAAAAAGTTATCATTATTGAAGTATTTTTGACATACAATATTCTTTCCAGTGTACATCAAAATAATTTGGTATTTTTATACTTTATAAAATGATCACCAAAATGACTCTAATTACTACCTGTCACCATACAAAGCTACGACAATATTACTGACTATATTCCCTGTGTTGTACATTAACATCCCCATGACTTATTTATTTTATAACTCTGAGAATGTACCTCTTAATTCTCCTCACCTATTTTGCCCACCTCCCCAACCCCTCCCCACTCTGGTCACTAAGTTCGTATCTTGCACCTATGAGTCTATTTCTGTTTTATTTTTGTTAGATTCCATATATAAGTGAAATCATATAGTATTTTTGTCTGACTTATTTCACTTAGGATAATACACTCTAGGTTCATCCATTTTATTGCATATAGCAAGATCGCATTTTTAAAAAGATTCTATTTATTTCAGAAAGAGAAAGAGAATGAACATGAGCATGAGTAAGGGGAGGGGCAGAGGGAGAAGAAGACTCCCAGATGAGCAGGGAAGCCCAATGCAGGGCTCCATCCCAGGATCCTAGGATCATGACTTGAGCTGACACAGATGCTTAACTGACTGAGTCACCCAGGTGCCCTGCAAGGTTGCATTTTTTATGGCTGAGTAATATTTCCTTGCATATATGTATACTGCACCTTCTTTATCCATCCATCTTTTGATGGACATTCAGGTTGTTACCATATTTTGGCTATTATAAATAATGCTGTAATGAACATAGGGGTGCATATATCTCTCTAAATTAATATTTTTGTTTTCTTTGGGTAAAAAACCCACAATTGGAACTGCTGAATATACTGTAGTTCTATTTTTAATTTTTTAAAGACAATCCCTGCTTTTTTCCATAGTGCCTGCACCAACTTGCATTCTCACCAACAGTGGATGAGATTTCCCTTTTCTCTACATCATCACCAACATATTATTTGTCTTTTTGATAATAGTTCATCTGATGGGTATGAGCTAATATCACATCATAGCTTTGATTTGCATTTCCTTGATAATTAGTGATGTTGAGCGTGTCCTGACATACGTGTTGGCCATCCGCATGTCTTTGGAAAAATGTGTATTCAAGTCCTCTGTCCATATTGTAATCCAGGTTGTGATTTTGATAAGTTGTGTAATTTCTTTATGTATTTTGAACGTCTTATTATATATATGATTTGCAAATATCTTTCCTGTTTAGTATGTTTTTGTTGGTTTTCTTTTGTGTGCAGTAGCCTTTTAGTTAGATATAATCCCACTTGTTTACATTAGCTTTTGTTGCCACTGCCTGAGGAAAGGTCCAAAAAAATACTGCTAAGGCTAATGTCAAAGAGCTTACTACATATGTTTTCTTTAAGGAGTTTATGGTTTCAGGTTGTATATTCAAGTTTTTATCCCCTTTTGAATTTATTTTTGTATACAGTGTATGATAGTAGTCCAGTTTCATTCTTTTTGCATGTAGCTATCTAGTGTCTTTATTTCTGGGCTCTCTATTTCTTTGATCTTTGTGTTTGTTTTCATATCAGTATGGTACTATTTTGATTGCTTTAGCTTGTAGTATAGTTTGAAATCAAGGGGCATGATGCCTCCCCCTTTGTTCTTCTTTCTCAAGATTGATTTGGCTTGCTCAGGGACTTTTGTGATTCCATATAAATTTTATAATTATTTGTTCTAGGTTTGTTAAATATGTCACTGGTATTTTGATAAGAGTTGCACTGAATATATAGATTGTTTGGGGTAGTATCTACACTTTAAAAATATTCTTCCAGAGGCACCTGGGTGGTTTAGGCCAGTTAAATGTGTCCCCTCAGCTCAGGTCATGATATGAGGGCCCTGGATTGAGCCCCACTTTGGGTTCTCTGCTCAGTGAGGAGTCTGCTTCTCCCTCAGACTTTCCCTCTGTGCTCTCCCTCTCTCAAATAAATAAATAAAATCTTTAAAAAAAATATTCTTCCAGTTCATGAGCATGGTTTATTTTTCCATTTGTGTTGTTTTTAATTTCTTTCATCAAAGTCTTATAGTTTTCAGAATGCTGCATCCTACAGATTTTGGAAAGTTGTGTTTTCATTTTTATTTGTCTTAAAGTATTTTGTGATTTACTCTGTGATTTATTCATTCACCCTTGGTTGTTTAGTAGTGTGTTATTTCATCTCCACACATTTTCTAATTTTCTTCTTGTGATTGATGTCTATTTTCAAACCATTGTGGTTGGACAAGATGCTTGATGAGATTTCAGTCTTCTTGAATTTATTGAGATTTTTAAAAGATTTTATTTACTTATTCATGAGAGACGGAGAGAGAGAGGCACAGGCACAGGCAGGCATGGAGCAGGCTCCATGCAGGGAGCCCAACGTGGGACTCAGTCCCGGGTCTCCAGGATCATGCCCTGGGCTAAAGGTGGTACTAAACCGCTGAGCCACCCGGGCTGCCCTTGAGATTTGTTTTGTAGCCTAACGTGTGATCTATCCTGGAGAAAGTTCCATGTGTACCTGAAAGAAATGAGTATTCTGCAGTTTTGGAATAAAATGTTCTGTATATATTAAGTCCATCTGGTCTAATGCGTAAAGGTTAGTGGTTTTTTTTTTTCTTACTGGATAATCTATCCACTGATATTAAGTGGGGTATTAAAATCCAATAGTATCCTTGTCTTACTGTAATTTTTTTCCTTAATGTCTGTTAATATTTTCTTCTATGTTTAGGTGCTTATATATTGGATATAAAAATATTTACAAATGTGTTCTTTTTCTTGAACTTGTCCCTTTATTATTTGTAATGTTCTCTTTTGTCTTTTGTCCCCCGTCTTTGTTTCAAAGTCTATTTCATCTGATACAAGTATTACAACTGTAGCTTTCCTTTTATTTTTGTTTGCATGGAATATACTTATTCATCTCTACTCTCAGGCGGTATATTCTTTAGATCTGGAATGAGTCTCTTTTAAACAGCAGACAGTATATAGTTGGATCTTGTTTGTTTGTTGATCCATTCAGCCAAACTTTTTTTCCCATCTGTCTTTATTGAAGTTTGATTTGCCAACGTATAGTGTAACACTCAGTGCTCATCCCATCAAGTGCCCTCCTCAGTGCTGTCATCCAGTTACCCCAACTCCCCACTCACCTCCCCTTCTACAACCTTTGTTTCCCAGAGTTAGCAGTCTCTCATAGTTTGTCTCCCTCTCTAATTTTTCCCACTTGGTCCTCCTCCTTTCCCTTATAATCCCTTTCACTATTTCTTATATTCTCCATATGAGTGAAACCATATGATGATTGACCTTCTCCGATTAGCCAAACTTTCAACTGGGGCATTTTTTTCCTTTTCCATTGAAAGTAACTATTAATAGGTATGTACTTATTGCTGTTTTGTTACTTGTTTTCTGGTTGTTTTTGGAGTTTTCAGCTCTTCTGTTGATCTCTTCTTCTGTGCTTTGGTGGTTTTCTTTAGTGTTATGTTTAAGTTCCTTTCTCTTTACTTTGTGTGTATCTGTTGTAGATTTTTGGTTTGTGGTTACCATGAGGTTCATATATATTGACCTATATATATAGCAGTCTATTTTAAGCTTATAGCCACTTAAGTTCAAATACATTCTAAAAATACTACACTTTACTGTTTACACACACATACACATAAATGCAAACATACACATCTTTATGCTATTGATCTTATATTTTGCATCTTTGTATTTGGTATATTCACATATTACTTAATGTAAATAGAGTTGTTTTACTATTTTTGTCTTTTAACCTTCATATCAACTTTTACAGTGGCTAATTCACTGCATTTACTATATATTGACCCTTAGTATTGAGATTTTTTTTTCTTTAATGTATTTTCTTATTTTTAATTTTGGCCTTTTCTTTTTCACTTCAGAAGACCCTTTAACATTTCTGGCCATGCCTGTTTAGTGGTGATGAGCTCCTTTAGTTTTTGCCTGGGAAACTCTTTATCTGTCCTTCAGTTGTGAATGATTATATTGCTGTGTAAAATATTCTTGGATATAAGTTTTTCTCTTTTAGCACTTTAAATATATCCTGCCATTCTCTTTTAATCTACAAAGTTTTGCTAAAAAAATCAGCTGATAATCTTACAGGGTGTCCCTTGTACATAACTCTGTTTTTCTCTTGCTGCTTTTCAGATTCTCATTTAACTTTTGCCATTTTTATTTATTTATTTTTTTAAAGATTTCATTTATTTCTTTTTGAGAGACACACACACACAGAGAGGCAGAGACACAGGCAGAGGGAGAAGGCTCCATGTAGGGAGCCTGATGCAGGACTTGATCCTGGGACTCCAGGATCACACCCTGGGTGGAAGGCAGGTACTTCAACCACTGAGCCACCCAGGGATCCCAAGCCATTTTTATTATACCTTGGTATGAATCTCTTTGGGTTCATCTTATTTGAGATATTCTGAGCTTTCTGGACCTGGATGACTGTTTCCTTCCCAAGGTTAGGGACATTTCAGTAATTTTTAAAATAAATTTTCTGCCCCTTTCACTTTCTCTTCTCTTTCTAGAACCTTTACAATGTGAATGTTCGTATGCTAGATGTTGTCTTGGAGGTTTTTTAAAAATTTCCTCAGTTTTAATACTTTTTTGCTCCTTTTGTAGTCCTAACTGAGAAAATTCCACTGTTTGTCTTCCAGATTGCCAATACATTTTTATGTGTCATCTAATCTGTTGATTCCCTCTGGTGTATTTTTCATTGCAGTTACTATTTTCTGGTTGGTTCATTTTTATATTTTCTAACTCTTTGTTGGAGTTCTCACTCACTGTGTTCCTCTAATTCTTTTTCCAAGTTTAGTGAGCATCTTTATGACCATTACTTTGAACTCTTAACTGCATTTCATTAGTTTTCCCACACTCCTGGGCTTTTATCTTGTTTCTGGAGAACATATTCCTCTCCTCTCCCAGTCTACCTCTCCCAGTCTAGAAGGAGAGATCTTGTTTAGGAGTATCCTCACATAAACCATGTTCATTGGGGTTTTAAGGGCAGGCTAGAGCTAGAGCGTGTGTAGGCTGGGGAAATCCCAGGATGCATTGCATTGAGGACAACCTAGTGGGTCAGCTGGAGCTTATTCTGGCAGGATAGCAAGAGCTGAAATGGGCCAAGGCTGGGGTTCCTGGGTCTCCTTTTGCTGGATCCACCCTCATGAGATAGGTGGAACTGGAATGGACAGGGGCTGGGTGAACCTGAAACATACTTCACTGGGGTCAAGTTGTCTTATAAGACAAGCTAGAGCTAAAGTGGGTACAAGTTGATGTGGTCTCTTGGCATGCTGCACTGGGGCTGCCCTGGTGGGTGACTGGATCACACTGTGCCAGGGCTTTCTTAATTGGTGGCTGAAGCTCTAGTGGTCATTGACCTCAGGAGGCCTTGGGATGTCCATACCAGGGCTGCCTTTGCAGGATGGCTGGGCCTAGAGGTGGACATGAGAGAGGAGTTTCCTGAGGTGTGTCTTCTGTGGCTGCCCTAGTGAGACAGCTGGAACTGGTTTAGGCATGAATGAGAGGGTTCCAGGGTGTGGCATACCAGGCTACTTTGGAGGGACAGCTGAGAGGGCTGTAAAATGGTGCTCTTCAGTGCCTCTGACTCCAAAGAGAGTTCCAGCAGTTAGCTAGTCTCTGTCACATTCTCTAGGGTGAGGAAATAGATTTCTTTTTCTTATAGTCTAGTTGCCCTTTAACCTGCCTTTTTTTCCACCTGTCCCCCAGGGTAGGTAAGTCTGTATTCAGGCCTCTCAGGGATATCCCTCCCTATTGCAGGTTGTGGCACTGGGGATGGAGTTCCAATTATCATGTTTCACTCTGTCCTACCCTTCACTATGTGGACTCTCTATCACTCATTGTGCAGAAACTGTTGAAATAGCTCTCAGTTGTGCTTCAGGGGGAATCACTCTATATGTAGGTTCAAATTAGCTGTTTGTGGGAGCAAGTGAGTTCAGGTCTTCCTATGCAACCCTCTTGGACTGCCCTCTGAAATGCTACACGTAATGTTACCATGTAACCCAACTCCTAGTTAATGCCCAAGAAGATTGAAACCACATCCACTCCAAATCCAGTACACAACTATTTATAGCACCATTACTCATAGTAGCCAAGAGCAACACAAATGTCCATCAACTGGACAATTAAATATAATGTGATTGATACATTAAAAAGAAATATTATTTGATCATAAAAAGGAATGGAGGGCTGCCACATGCTTGAACATTGAAAACATTATGTTAAATGAACATAGCTTGTCAAAAATGCCATATAATGTATGTTTCAATTTTATGAAATGTCTAGAATAGGCAAACCGATAGAGAAAGAAAATAGATTAGTAGTTTCCAGGACTTGGAGGTAGGGAGAAATAAGGGATGACTGCTACACTAATTTTTATGGGTTTTTTTATCAAGGTGGCGATATGTTCTAGGATTAGGTAGCAGTGATGTTTGTACAACTCTGTGAATATACTAAATGCTACTGAATTTTAAAATTAAAAGTGTGAACTTATGGTATTATATTTTAATAAAGCTATAATATACTTAAAAAAGGAAAAATCTTTTGAATTCTTAAGTAATATGTCATTAAAACTATAGTAATTTGGGTTAAAGGAAGCAGTCTTAAATCATGAACCGGCACAAAACCAGGAAATCATTGTCCAGATGTGTGCATTGAGAAACATATTCACCTTAAACTCTCAGTAGGGAGGGGCACCTGGGGGCTCAGTGGTTGAGCTTCTGCCTTTGACTTGGATCATGGTCCCAGGGTCCTGGGATGGAGTCCTACATCGGGTTCCCCATGGGGAACCTGTTTCTTCCTCTGCCTACATCTCTGCCTCTCTCTCTGTCTCTGTCTGTGTGTGTGTGTGTGTGTCTCATAAATAAATAAAATCTTTTTTAAAATTCTCAGTAGAGATATCTAACAGCCCTATCAATTGGGGCAATACAATATCATGGTAGCACACTGCTGTGGACCAAGAATAAGGAGAACCTAGCCAAATTCTAGTTCAGGTTCTGACTGCAAGTGTATGTGTGCTATTTGACAATTTTATAGTTCTGGAGTAATATATAGGGTTCAAATTAGAGCATAGGTTGAACAGGCTACCTCAGGGCAATGTCTTCAGGAATGTAAAATATAGCTCATGCTGGAAGAAATATGAGAGTCCAAGAGAGTAGAGGGACCCCAACAAGATCAAATATATTGTATAATGTTTTGCTTGGCTAAAAAGTTTAAAACTCCGCAGACTAAATGTTTCAGAAATGTTTTTAGCTGTATCACTTTAAAGGCTCTATATAGGAATTTCCATTTAAATACAGTTCTCTGTGTCTTTTAAATATTTTCCTTGAAACCCCTGCATTCCTCCTTTCCCCAATAAAATTACACTGAATGTGAGGGTAGACAATATTCTATCCGAGGTGCCACAAACATTGAGTGCATATATTTCCAGTTAGGCTATATGTTGCTGTATTATTTGTTTTATTCAAGTATAGTTAAGATGCAGCGTTGTATTAGTTTAATTATAATGATTCAACAATTCTGTACATTTTTCACTCATCAATGTAAATTTTAAGTTTTTCATATATTTTGGATAT
This sequence comes from Canis lupus dingo, assembly GCF_003254725.2. NCBI lineage: Eukaryota > Metazoa > Chordata > Mammalia > Carnivora > Canidae > Canis > Canis lupus. The sequence continues at coordinate 23,653,288 of NC_064262.1, read as the reverse complement.
CAATCCTTTATAGAATATATCATTTATAAATACCTTCTCCCATTCAATAGATTGCCTTTTGAGTTTTTTGGTGGTTTTCTTCACTGTGCAAAATCTTTTTATTTTAATATAGTCCCAATAGTTCAATTTTTCTTTTGTTTCCCTTGTCAAAGGAGATATACCTAAAAAAAAGTTTCTATGGCTGATGTCAAAGAGATCACTCCTTATGTGTTCTTCTAAGAATTATGTGGTTTCAGGTCTCATTTTAAATCCATTTTGAGTTTATTTCTGTGGCCAGTGTCCTTTTTTTTGCATACAACAATCAGTTTTCCCAGCACCATTTGTTGAAGAGATTGTCTTTTTCCTATTCTCTTTCTTCCTTAATTGACCATAGCATGTAGGCTCATTTCTGGACTCTATTAAGTTCCATTGATGTATGTGCCCATTTTTGTAATAGTACCATACCATTTTGATCATTAGAGTTTTGTAGTATGTCTTGAAATCTGGGATTGTAATACCTCCAGCTTTGTTCTTAAGATTATTTTGATTATCTGTGATCTTTTGTGGTTCCATACCAATTTTGGGATTATTTGTTCTGGTTCTGTGGAAAATGTTGGCATTTGGGTAGAGATACTACATTAAATCTGCACATTGCTTTTGGTAGCATGGATGTTTTAACAAAACCAGTTCTTCCAATCCCTGAACATGGAGTATCTTTCCATTTGTTTGCATCATCTTCAATTTCTTTCACCAACATTTTGTAGATTTGAGAGTATAGACCTTTCCTTGGTTAAATTTATTCCTGGTACATTATTATTTTTGGTTCAATTATAAATCTAGGACTTCCAGTGCTATATTGAATAAAAGCAGCGCGAGTGGACATCCTTATCTTGTACCTGATCTTATAGGAAGACTCTCAGTTATTTGCCATTGAGTGTTATGTTAGCTGTGGGTTTTTCATATATGGCCTATATTATATTGATGTATGTTCTCTCTAACCCCACATTATTGAGAGTCTTTTATCATGAATGAATGTACTTTATCAAATTCATTTTTTAAAAATCTACTGAAATGATCATAAATCTTTTATCCTTTCTCTAGTTAATGTGATGCATAACATTGATAGATTTGTGGATATTGAACCACCCTTCCATTCCTGGAATAAATCCTGTTTGACTGTAGTAAGTGATTTTTTAACATATATTGTTGGATTTGTCTTGCTGATATTTTGTTGAGGATTTTTATATCTATGTTCATCAGAGATACTGGCCTGTAGTTCTCTTTTTCACAGTATCTTTTTCTGGTTTTGGTATCAGGGTAATGCTCACCTTATAGAATGAATTTGAGAGTTTCCTTCCTCTTTTTCTTTTAGAATAGTTGAAGAATGAGTATTAACTCTTCCTTAAATGTTTGATAGAATTCACCTGGGAAGTCATCTAGTCTTGTAGTCTTGTTTGTTGGGAGTTATTTTATTACTAATTTAATGTCATTGCTAGCAATCAGTTTGTTCAAATTTTCAATTTCTTCCTCATTTAGTTTTATAAGGTTATATGTTATAGGAATTTATTCATTCCTTCTAGGTTGTCTATATTATAATTTTTATAATATTCTCATAATTCTAAATAATTTCTGTGGTGTTGGTTATTACTTGTCCTCCTTCACTTCTGATTTTGAGTTCTTTATCTTCTTTTATGATGAGTTTGGCTAACGGCTTATCAGTTTTGTTGATATTTCAAGGAACCAGGTCCTGGTTTCATTGATCTGTTTCTTTTCTTTTCTCTTCTCTTTCTTTCTTTCTTTCTTTCTTTCTTTCTTTCTTTCTTTCTTTCTTTCTTTCGTCTCTATTTCATTTATTTCTACCATAGACTTTACTTCTACTGGTTTGAGCTTTGTTGGTTCTTTTTCCAGCTTCTTTGTTTATAAGATTGGGTTTTATTTAAGATTTTTCTTCTTGAGATAAGCCTATCTTGCTATAATCTCACCTTTCAGAACCACTTTTGCTGTATTCCAAAGATTTTGGACTGTTGTATTTTCATTTACATTTGTTTCTATGATATCTCAATTGATCAGTTCATCATGTTATTTGACCCCCCTGTGTTTGTGTGCTTTCCAGATTTTTTTCTGGTGATTGAATTTCTAGTTTTATAATGTTGGAGTCAAAAACTATATGTGATATGATTTCATTCTTAATATATCAAGAACTTGTTTTGTATTCTAACATGTGATCTATTCTAGAGAATGTTCAATGTACACTTGAATATGTATTTTGCTGTTTTAGGATGGAATGTTCTGAATATATCTGTTAGGTCCATCTGCTCCTATGTGTCATTCAAAACCACTGTTTTCTTGTTCACTTTCTGTCTGGATGATCTATCCATGGATGTAAGTAGAGTGTGTAAAGGTCCCTACTATTATTATATTATGTCAGTCTCTTCCTTTATGTCTCTTAATAGTTGGCTTATGTATTCGGTGCTCCCATTTTGGATGCATGAATATCTGCAGTTGTTATATTCTCTTGTTTGTTGCCTTTTTCATTAGGTAGTGTCCTTCTTTGTTTTTTGCTACAGTCTTTGCTTTAAAATCTATTTTGTCTAATAAAAGTATTGCTACATCAACTTCCTTTTTCCTTTCCATTTGCATGATAAATGTTTTTCCATTATTTCACTTTCAATCTTTCACTTTAGCTCTTATGTGAGTCCCTTGTAGGCAGCATATAAATAGGTCTTGCATTTTTATCCATTCAGCCACCCTATGTGTTTTGATTGGAGCATTTAGTCCAGTAACTTTAAAAGTAACGACTAGTAGATATGTAATTATTGCCATTGTGTTATTTGCTTATGGTGGCTTTTATAGTTATTCTCTGCTCCTTTCTTCTCTTGCTCTCTTCTTTTGTAGTTTGTTTGCTTTCTTTAGTGATATCCTTGGATTCCTTCCTCTTTATTTTTTGCATATCTCTTACAGATTTTTGATTTGTGGATATCATCAGATACCGTGTGTAATATTTTATGCATATAGCAGTCTATATTAAGTTGATAATCACTTAAGTTTGAGCCCTATATGAAAGCAATACTTTTTATTCCCCTCCCACATTTTATGTATATTATACCATATTTTACATACTTTTGTGACTCCCTTAACTGATTTTTATAGATATAATTGATTTTACTGCTTTTGTGCTTTAACCTCTGTACTGGTTTTATAAATGATTAATCTAACACTTTAATTATGTTTGTATGTAGCTGTAATTTTTTCCCTTTCCTTTTTAGGAAAGATTTATTATTTTGAAAGAGAGAGAGCATGGAGGAGGAGCAGAAGGAGAGGGAGAGAGAAACCCATAGAGAGCAGATTCTATGCTCAGAGCAGAGCCCATTGTGGGGCTCCATCTCAGGACCCTGAGATCACTACCTGAGCTGAAACCAAGAGTCAGTTGCTTCACTGACTGCACCACCTGGGTGCCTCTTTTTTCCCCTTTCCTAATGTTCTTACTCTGTCTTATGGCCTTTTCTCTTAACTGAAAGAATTTTTTTGAACATTTCTTATAAGATTGGTTTGATGGTGATAAACTCCTTTAACATCTGTTTTCCTGAAAAACTTTTTATCTCTACACCTATCCTGAATGATAGCATTGCTGAGTAGAGTATTCTTGGGTGCAGTTTTTTTTTTTTTTCTTTTAGCACTTTGAATATATTATGCCACTCTCTTCTGGCCTGCAAAGTTGTTGCTGAAAAATCAGCTGAGAGCCTTATGGGGTTTCCTTTGTGTTCTTTTGCTTTTTAAAAATATTCTATCATCACTTTTTGCCATTTTAATTATTATGTGTCTTGGTGTGGACTGATTTTGTTGGGAAATCTCTGGGCCTCCTGGATCTGGATAAATATTTCCTTCCCAGATTAGAGAAGTTTTCAGTTATTATTCCTTCAAATTAATTTTTGTCCCTTTGTTCCCCTCTTCTGCTTCTTCTGTAATCCCTATAATGATAATGTCATGCTTGATGATGTTACTGAGTTTCCTCATCTATTCTCATTTTTGTCCTTTATTTCCCTTTTTTGCTTTTTGGTTTGGTTGGTTTTCATTAATCTATCATCCATCTTGCTGATCTGTTTTTGTGCCTCTTCTAATTTACTATTGATTCCCCTTGTGCACTTTTTATTTTTCTTATTGAGTTCCTCATTTCCGATTGGTTGTTTTATATTTTCTATCACTTTGTTGCAGGTCTGAGATAGTCCACTCTTTTCTCAAGTCCAGTAGGTATCTATGATCATTACCTTGAATCCTTTATGAGGTATATCACTTATCTCCATTTCATTAGGTCTTTTGCTGTAGTTTTGTCCTGTTCTTTCATTTGAGACATATTCCTCTGTCTCCTCATCTTGTCTAAATAACTCTCCATGTTTGTTTTTATGTATTAGGATAGTAATTGATGTCTCCTGATATGAAAACTAGCAGCCTTATGAAGAAGAGATCCTGTGGTGCGGCACAATGTCTGCTGTTTAGCAGGGACAGGTGCTTCAGGGATGTCTCCTTTGTGGGTTGCATGTGCCCTGCTCTTTAGGCAGAGCCACATTTGCCTTCAGTCTAGTTGAATGCAATGCACCTTTGCCTTTTCTAGGTTAGGTGTGGTCTCTCTGTTGTTAAAGGGCCACTCTGGGGTCATCATAAAGTGATAGTGGGATGGTGTCAATAGTCAGACCAGATGCCTACTCTCAGCCTGTTTCCTGATGTTCCAGTTGCACTGAACTGCAGGGTGTCCTCCCTGTATTATCCCCTGAGAGGCTTCTGTTGGTGGGGACCACAGAGAAACTAGATGTCTGCCCCTCGTCTGTCCACTGGGGCTACAGTTACACTGACCAACAGGGTGCTTTTCCTGCCTTGTCCCAAGAGGCTTCTGTTGGTGGGGAGAGACAGCAATCAGGCCAGATGCCTGCCGGAGCTGCAAATGTGCTGATTGGAAGGCACACTCTCTGTAGTGCCAGTTATAATTTTTAGCTGCTGGGACTATAAGTATAGTGGGATGTGTGGTTATATTATCTTCTCCTCAGGGCAGGACTCACTTTGGAGTGGTGGCAGTCCCTGCCAGGGCTACTTGCATGATGAGACTAGGTAGGAGCCAGTTGGGATGGATTGCCACCAAACAGAATGGATTGGTTGGGAAGGTCCACTGGAGAACACAGGGGCTGGGCACGTGGTATTAGCAAGCGAGGTGTTTGAGGATCTAGGCCAGGAAGCTGGGCAGAGAAATGGTTCCTCCAGCTCTTTTGTTCTTGGACAAGTCTCATAAAGATCCCTGCTCCTCCAGAATATATTCTAAGATGAGTAAATAAATCTTTCTGTAAACCCCAAATACTTTCCAAACTATTTCTATGCTATATCTTGGTGGGATTGTTATGTATGTTTAAGGTGGTGGCTCCATTTTCTGTTGCCCTTCAGCTCTCCCAGAGCCAAGCTCACCAATTTTTAAACTACTTAGAGTTAAACCCCACTGGCTATAAAAACTCATGAAGTTAAACTCTACTGGTTTTCCAAACCAAATATTAGAAGAACTTGTCTTTTCAGTACAGGACCCCTGTGTCTGGGATGCTTGGTGTGGAGTCTACTCCTCTCCCTTCTCTGTGAACGTGATGTCCCTTCCATCAGTCCTTAGTTACCCTGGAAGTTTTGTGCCCAACTGCATCTCTGCCCTTTCTACTCTTTTTGATATGTCCTCCTTCCTATGATTAGCAGAGGAAAGTCTCTTCCATCATTCCAGGGGTTATTTTCTGAATTAGTTGCACTGAGGTGGCATCAGTATGTCCAAGGGATGAGGTAAGTTTAGGATTCCCTACTCTGCCATCTTCCCCATCCCTCTGTGTTGTTGTATTATGAATATTTCATTTGATATCATGTCAAAGTTATAAATAACACAAGTCATTCAAGAGCCACTTTGCAAATACTTGAGTGGCAGTCCACACATAGAAATATATGTATTTTCTCAAGTTAGAGATGTAATTCATCTAATAAATATGACAGAATGTATATTCATTTCTACAGGGCACTTAAGTGGCCTCTTCACTTTCCTGTGCCAAATGACGTTTAAGTTTCCCAGTACAATGAAATAAAGATACGTATTTTGAGTAAATCCTGTAAGTTTAATAGTGGTCTTATGTGTCTATTGGTTTTCTTTTGTTTTCAGAGTAGAAATTGGAATCTGTAGTCACAGGATGTGGCCTAATATCTCCTATGTGATACTTCTTAAAATGGACTTTTAGAATTATTGCTTTTGAGCCAACTGTACTCCTAAGGTTTTCCTGAAAGGGGATGCAATATCCTCATGTTCCAAAAGAGCATAGTCAGTCATCTTAAGACATCAAGTTTACAAAGAGAACCAGAGAAATAGCATATTGTGAGGTTCCTTGTTTTATTTTTACCTAGATTTTAAACATAATAGGGTTTGTGTATTTAGGCAGAGAGTATACTTTGAAATCCTCAAACATTTAAGAAACTTTAGGATTCAAGTCTCCTTTTCCTGAGAGAACATTTAAAGAATGGTATATGTAAATCTACCAATGTTGGTTTTCATGCTGCTTTTTGTCTTCTCAGCATTAACTTTACTTCTGAGTATTCTTTGCCTAAGTTAACAATATGGTATGTCCTATTGGTTGTTTGCCTTTCTTCATGGTATTTTTAAGCTACCCATTCAGTGCCAAAGTCATTGATTTTTTTTAGAGGCATTTTGTTTTGTTTTGTTTCATTTTGTTTTGTTTTGTTTTGTTTTTAAACAGCACTAGAATGAATAGTTAAAGGATGTTTAGATAACAAGTTACAAGATTTTTAATTTTTTAAAAATCCTATCTCCAACTTGTAAGAAAACACATATTTCTGGGTGTGAATCTGTTACCCAACATATTTTCAAAGTGATTTTGAATGTTATAAAAACAGTACAGTGGTAACCCAAATCTCTTTTAGAAATTCCATTCCGAATAAATAGTGATATGGACCACCAGCTTGTGAGAAATGCATAATCCAAGGCCCTACTCCAGATATACCAAATCAAAATCTAAATTTTAACTGGATTGTACTTCATAAGCACATTACATTTTGAGAAGCACTGGTTTTCACAGAACTGAAAAGTGGTGGCTAGTATTTCAGTTTGAAAGTCAAATTATTGCTGTGGATGACAATAGAGGAAATAATGTAAACATAAATACAGTTTATAAGTGATCTTTTTCTCCTTTTTAATCTTGATAAGTTTTTAAATTGGGAAGATTTATATTATTTCAAGTGTCCTTTGTAATGGCAAATGTTATTGCCGTTGTGATTTCATATACATTAAAATTTACATAATTCATATTTGCACTAAAACTACACACACACACACACACATAAACACACATCTACTAATAATCCATTCCAAAAATATCCCACTAAGCCCTGACCACTGTGTTTGTACATTTAGACAATGCTCCTTCTGGGATTCCCAGGCCACATAAAATAGCAAAGAGTTCATTAGAACGATGTCACCGGCGTAGCAATAATTAAGGCTGTATCAGCAATTTAGAGGTTTATAACTCTGCTGTAAAGTTGTGCTCTGGGATGAAAGTCAGCACAAAAGCTCAACCTGGGAGTAGATTGTTTGCCGGGTCTGGGAGGAATGTGGGGGAAAATTGATTTCATTGTTTGTGATTCACTATACTGCTCATCTGATTCTTGGTGGCATTTGAATTAAGATGTTTTATGGACTAGTGATCATGGAGAACTGGTGTTTTCACTGATGTCTTCATAGGCCTTACTCCAACTGTAACGATTACAGTAACTAAGATGGTACTACTGTTTATATTACATAAATGGGGACAAATATGCATAGGAAAGCTATTAAAAGGGAAAAGGAGTAATTCTAATTAGGCAGAAATGGTAACATATTTCATCGAAGGAGGATATTGTGAATTCCTAGGTTGCTTGTATATTTCTGCCAGGGAGACACCAAGGCACGCTCCTGTGAGCTGCTCTGGATTACTTAATTGGTAAATCAACATTAATGCTCAGAAAAGTTTGGATCTAGCTCTTTTAGAAAACTGATACTGACATTTGATTTCTCTTAGATGTAGCTGCAGAGCTAGTGGCTAAAGGGAAGCCTCACTAAGTAAAACAACCCTGGAGCTCTCTGCTCTTTCAGCTCCTTTACTGTCACTTTGCTCTTTGGAAGAGAGAAACTTGCCATCCTGAGACTTCTAGCTGTAGTAATCAAGAATATAATAGGAGTGAGCTCCTATTATAGTCAATTTGTGACTAGATACATTGTCATCTTGGGTACAAGTTTAAATGTGGTTTTAGGCAGTTATCTAAAATGTAGTCCTCATATAAATAATTAGGAACTCCTGATTTTCAACAAGGGATTTAATATTAATGGTGTGTGTAATAGTTACAAGCTGGAACTCCTGAGTAAGATAGAACTGGGTTCAGATACTGTTACTGCTCCCTTTACTATATGTCTGGGCTTTGGGCAAATAACTTCATACTCTGAAGCTTCTGTTTCTCTTTCTAAAATGTGGTAGTGATTATAGTAGTGACTTCAGAGGATTGTTACAAAATTCAAAAAGATAATCCTGCAAAGCACAGTGTCTGGTACATGGTAGCTATTACTGTGTTAAGTAACGCAGAGGCCTAACCAAAAAAGCTTTTCAGTTTGTCATTTATTTATTGATCCACTTGCTCATATTCCACATATTTATTAATTGTTTTTGTGTGCCAGATAATCTAATTAGATACTGGGTACAGTGGTGAACAGGGTAGGTAGAGTCCCTTGCTCATTTAACTAATAATCTAATGGAAAGGACGCAATCGGGTAAATGATCGTTAGTTATGACAGATGTTAGGAAAGAAGCAAGTGAAAGTTTGAGATGGAGATTAGCAATGGGAAGAGGGGCACGATCATTAATTTAGAGTATTCAGAGAAGGTTTCCAGCAAACAGGGTCTATAAAGCTGATAACTGGGGGGCAAAGAGTGTGTGGAAGATGAGCTCAGGGAAAAGCATTCCTATTGAAGAGTCAGTTGCTGTGTATGCCTTGAGGTAGAAAAAGTTTGGTAGGCATAAAGAAGGCCAATGGCTAGACCATAAGGAAGATGTGGTATAATGATGAAATTAGTTTGGAGAAGAAAACAAGGGCTAGGTAGCACTGGGCTTTGTCACCAGGTGAGAACTGTAGATTCAGTTTAGTATGTAGAGAGGAGCCCTAGAAGAGATCCTGTTGTAAGGCTTACATTTAAAAAGGGGCTTCAAGCTGCCCTCTGGAGAATGGCTTGAAGAAATCAAGTGTCTCCCGAGCTTCCTCCTTACTGATCAAAGGGAAAATCTCCAAACTTCCATATCTGGAGCTATTTTGTAGCTGATGAACTCTGGGACGTTAGATGTTTTCGTTGTCCGTGCATCAGGGACTGGGGAAGATGATGCTCAGAAGGCACTTACTTGGTAAGTAAAAGCAGCTTTTTATAGTAGAACCACTCAAGATTGCATTTACTGCTGATTTAAAAATCACCTCATCATTCATAATTTCATTAGGTTATAACTTACTTCCAGGAAAACCATATTTTATATCTCACAACCCTCTGCACAAAAACACCACTTTGGGTATTTTTTAAATTTAAAATTCAAGGACATGTACCAGATCAGCAGATTTCTCTTGATTTTTCTCCTCTCTAGGTGGAAAATATTTTTAGGCATGTTACAACAGAGTAATACTAAATGACCTTCAGAACTTAATTTGAGTGCATAAGTATCACAGAGTGAATGTGGGAGTCTCATTAGGATTTTTGTTTTATACCATGCTTTTTCTGCTTATTTGGTCCATCTTTTTGCTCATTTTACTCTGGCATGTATTTCTAGAGAAATTGGAGTTGTAAAAATTGAATTGAGGGTTTTCTTTTTTTGCATTCCATGTGTTGCTGAATTATTAAATAATAATGTAATAACAAGCACTTATCTAGTGCTCTATTCAAGGACTTATTTGCAACTCTGCCCCTGGAGAACACTGGAAATGTTTCCTCTGTAAAGTTTCCAAAGTAACATCATCCAATCTGTCTCTTCTTGATGTGCCCCAACAATGCTGGAGTTTTCATTTATTAGTTGTCAACTAAATGAGTTGGATGATAAACATCTGTGAAGTAGAAAATTGTTTCTCTTGCACTGAGTTTGAAGTCTAATAAGGCAACTTTGCTTAAATGCATGCTCTTCAAATGTGGAAGGACAGCTTTCTGCATGTTCTTTGTCTACCTCACCCATTCATTTGTGTGTTTATATGAATGCAAATAAATTATCAACCATGGGTAAACACTATAGACAAGTCAACCAGTACACATCGAATTTTGGCACCTGATTAAGATGCCAAAGAACTGAGAACATAAATATTTTAATTATCACTGTGAGGCTCCTATTGAGTTAGGCAAATTGTAAGCAGAAATGGCAGAGGAGTTTGTAGTAAATAAAAGATGAAGGATACCAAACAAGAACCTATAAAGGAGTTTTGTTTGGCCAATCTGTGTTGTCCCAATATTTGAAATTCAGATGATTTTAGAGAGAAACTGGGATTCACAGTATCCCTTGAAAAATTGGTCATTTGGCAAAAGTAGTCCCTCATTCCTGCTTGGCCTAAATCAGCAGGAACTAAGTAGTACTTGCCCTTTCAAAGAGGAGGCATATTCCCCTCATTATTTCTCTTAGCATCTCACATGCTTTAGGTTTTTGCAGTCCTTGCTATACCTCTGCAGCCTTTTAAGTGTATGATCATTAGAACACTAACATCACTTACGTGGTAGGCAGCTTCTAAATGACCCCCCAACCATTGGCTGCTCCTAGTTGGCATGCCCTTGTGTGATCCCCTCCCTTTTTATGTGGGCTGGAACTTGTGACTGTCTTCCAAAAAAAAAAAAAAAAGTCGACAAAAGGGATAGGATCTTCTGAAATTAGGTTATAAGAGGATGTGACTTCCATCTTGCTGGCATTCTCTGTTTTGTCTTTTTAGCCTGCTTGCTTTCATGAAGCAAGCTGCCACACTGACAAGGCAAACTAAGTAAGGAAGCAAGGGTGACCTGGGGACAAGAGCCAGTCAAGAACTAAGGCCCTCACTCCAACATCCCACAAGGAATTGAATCCTGACAACAACCAGGAGTGAGCGTGGAAGCAGATCCTTTGCTGGTTGAGCCTTCAGATAAAACCACCATCCTGGCTGATCCCTTGGTTGTAGCCTGAGAGACCCTGAAGCAGAGAACCAGATAAGCTGTATCCAGATTCCTGACCTAAAGAAACTGTACTGTGTTAAGCTGCTAACCTCAGAATAATGTGTTAAGCAGCAATAGATAAATAATATATCTTACTACTTCAGAGAAAGATGGTGCTTTGAGGAGCCCGTATAAAAAAAACTTTCCTTGGGATTATAGAAATCAAAGCACTGAATTTTTCTATTCCCATGACTGTAGTTTTAGCATAATGACTGACGTTGGAGGTGTACTCAGTTGCTATGAAATAAAAGGTTGCCAATGGCGAATTGTCACAAGAGACTTATACTGAAATGTTGTTCATATAATATTACTTTCTCATGTAGATCTTCTTTTAAGCCCCTTTAGATGTGCTTTCAAATATTCTGATTATCAAAAGTATGTTTCAGATTCAAAAAGTCTGGACACTATTGACCACACCAAGTTCTCAGAATAACACACCCCTACAGGAGACTATTAGCAACTGCCGATTTGTGGGACAGGTTCCCCTTAGTAAGCATCAGGTGAAGAGCAGAGGTTGCAATTCCTTCATCTGTGAAGTAGGGTGAAATCTAAGTTATGAAAGAAGCAGGACAGGGCTAAGACACAGTCTTCACTCATTGGGCTGTGATTCTTTGCTGAAAAGCTATAGAACCCTTAGTGCGTTACTCAGTATCACTTTCTTAGTTGGAAAACAGGGTACTGTGCATTTCTTTATTCAGGAAGCTTTATAAAAGCCCCCATATGGCACCTGTTATTGTGTTCAGTTTAGAGATAAAAATTAATAAGACATAGAGTGCTATGCATGGTATCTTTAGCTTCTGAGATTGTGATATTTAGGTTTTAAGTGCTGTAAACAGTGCAGTAGTATTTTATTAGAAACTACTTTGACAGGTTAATGTATTCAAATACTGAAGTGGAAATTAGGAATGATGAGTGCTAGGTTGTTGCTTCAACTTATACCTCAGTTATGTCTTAATTTTTCTGCTTCTATATAATACTGAATTTTTCAGACTAACCTGAACAACTTTTTAAATTGATTAATAATATTCACATACACATAATTCAATGTGTGTTTTATGTAATATCTTTCAGTCCTCAAACCATTTATTTTTATAAACTTTGAATTCCTGTATACCTTATGTAAAACATAGTGCTTTATGCTTTAAATACATTTATTAGTAATGTTGGTGAACTTAATTTCTTGTTGGATAATAATATCATGTTTTATAAATGTATCCTCTTCATACATATGATGGTGATAAATATCAGTTGGATTTAGTTGAAAATAAAAAGAAATATAATTTGCATCCAAGTTCATGCAGTTGTTAGATAAAATGTTAAAAACATAAATCATCAAAATCATGTTTCTCTATCATCTCTTGTTTCAATAAACTCTTCCAAATAATTATCCCATTATAAATTCCTTGCAGTATTCAATACATTTGACCTAAGGGATAAGTATATAGTTTTATTATCAATCAGTAGCATCACCTGGCCCTTGCTTCTGGTGAAAATGGTGGTTTGAGACAGCTTTCACTCTTCAAAAAATCCATTGACTAATCTTGCCCAAGTTCACCTTTTAAAGTTTTCCCAGAACCACTCATTGTCCGTTAAGCATGCAAAGTAGATCAAAGGTTAATGATTCTTAATTGGGCTTCATTAAGTGATAATATAAGATCTCGAGCTGCTCATTATGCTCCAGAATTGGACAGCAATGTCATAACATCAGGAAATAATGAACTAGAAGACATGCATTATCATGCATTAGAACACTCCAGCAACTGATTATGTTTCAGATACATTGTCTCAAGTGAGGTATAAAGTGAGGTGCATATTAATAGCTTGGTCAAGTTCCCATTTTGAGAGTGAACTATAGTTTCAATATAATGAAGACTTTCAGATGTGAACTGTTATGATTTGGGAAGACTCTATTGGATCCTGTTTATATTTTGTTCCTATATGTTAGCTGCCCTCAACCGTGAGAGACAAGGTTATTTGATCATTCCACCACTTGTGCAGCCCACTTGAAGCATAGCTTTTTAATCATGCATCACTTTTAAATTTAAGTACTGTCCATTCCTTCATTCCGGTGTGGCAATTTCAAACCCACTTTGGTAATACAAGGGATTAGGATAGCATATTTGCTCCTAAGCACATTTTATTTAGATCAGAGTCAGTTCTGTAGTTTTCATTTTGCTCAGAGAATGGGAATCCATGCATACTGAACGGTCATACTGTAGTCAACATGTCAGGGAAAATGAATGCACAAATGTGTAGTGTAATTCCATGTGCTTCAGAGATAACCACAATGAGGGATAATGAGCTAACCTTGGTCTTTGGTAATGCAAAGCTAATATACTCAAAAAGATATTGCCCTTCATCACAGTTTAATGTAATTGCTCCTAATCCGTAACCTGAACAATAAACTCAAACATCTTATCAAACACTAACATTAAGCTCCTTGTCTCCAGGATGTCAATATGACATTTTACATTCATATGCCTCAGAGAGGAGCTGGACAGACAGCAAAAGTGCCTCATATACAGTGTTCTCCCTGAACTTTGCTATGAATTTCTGTGAATAAGGAATCAAATGACTGAGTTGATGCTAACATTTATAACTCAGATGATTGACAGAAGATGGATATGGTGATGAAATAAATCACTTCTACCAGGCACATGACAGTAATCTAATCCTAAATCCTATACAAAAGCAAGTAACAGATTTGATGGGCATTGCAGGGCTGGAGGCTTAGAAAAATGTTAAGAGTTCATATTTTGAAAACATTGCATTTAGAAGCTGTATCAACATATTTTTCACATTTAAGACAATAAGTTCTGTGTCTGCACACATGGGTGTATGTGTGAGTGTGTGTAAAAGAAAAACAGAATGAGAGTGATTTTATTTTTGTAGGTATGAAAATTATCTTTTACCTTAATAAAATAACCTGAATGTTGCAAGTATATTTTGGGGGATGTCATTCCTTCTATCTCCAAATGAGTACTATTGATTAGCTCCTATGTGTACTGGGAAACTGGAAGCTCCCATTTGTTAACAAAGCAGGTGCTGAATAAATATTGGATTTGAGTAAATGAGCAAAGATTAACTACTCACTCATGTGGAATTGTTCTAGCAAAAGAAAGATAATAGGTCCAAAGGATATTGACTGGCATGTGTATACACTTAATCTTTCTCAAAGTAACATGTGGACCACTCTTTCACTTAAAAAAAAAAAATGTTGGCTCCTGAATCCAGTGTGATAGAACAGATTTTTCAAGGGTGAAAGCCTGGGGAAGTGTGTTTTATACAGGCACCCAGGAAATCATCGTTCCGCATTCTTCATTTGAATAACCAGTGGTATAAATTCAATTTCCTGTTTTCCCCCCATTAATCAACTTCTTAAATATTTAACTCGGGTATGTGACAGAAACTTTGCCCAAACACTTTTGCATGAAGCTGCCAGACTGGTAGGGTGACAGATAACAGAACACACAGCATACAGGCACATAAACTAATCCATGTTGGGGCAGCAGGAAGGGAAGCCCTGAAGATGTGGAATTTGAAGGGACTTGACGGATGTATAGGAGCCAGTTGAGAGAAGGCAAAGAAGAGAAGAGACAGAGAAAGGACATTTGCAAATAAAGAAAATTCTGTTTGTGGGCCAGAGTCAATAAAACAGGGTGGATTTGAAACACAGAATGATTTAAGGGCCAGAAAAGAAACTGAAGGCTTGTGGCACAGAAGGGGCAGGATGGAGGTGGGAACTACCTGTGTTTATCAGTCTTCTGTACTTTCATACCACATTCATGGTTTAGCCCTACCTGAGTACACTTACACTGTTATTTCCTTAATATGTTGCTCTGAATCTAATCATTTCTTGAATGCATCTATTTTAAAGAAAGACTTCATATCACTATATGAGTGCAGCAGCAGCATCATCTAACATAATTAGAAGAAGGTCACTTTTTAAATGAATTAAACTGAAACAAAGTTAGGTTATTAAATGCTAAGTCAGTGTTGTTGCCATCTGAAGATAGTAAGCATGAAGCCTGTTCTTTGTCAAGAAGAGGGAGGAGCTGGTATTAGGAAGAAGATAAAGCTAGCCTAGCACAAATATGAGACCCTCTCCTTGTAAGAAAATTTAAAAAAAGTTTCTCATCATGCAGTCCATGGTTATTTAGTGCCTGAGCCATGGACCACCCCTTTCAAGTAGGATCTACTATCATCTTGAAGGTCTTCTATAATATATTTCCTACTCTTTGGGAATAATTATTTTAAATCACAAAGATTTCAAATTTTGCCCTAAGGGCAATTAGAAACTGTTAGAGGACCTCTAAACAGCTCATGGTATGTTTCCCTAACTTGTCCACTGAATACCCAGAACAGCCTGAAGCCAAAGCAGCAAGTTGAAAATACCTTTGAGTTTTCATGCTCTGTTTTCAACATTCAAGTGTGATTTTGTGCTCTATAGCCTAATACAGCTGTCTCTCATAATAATAATGGACCATTGGGTAAGATGGACCATAATGGACCATTGCAGTAAGAGTAAGAGCAGATACTAGGCTTTTCTTTACTTTCTTTTTTTTTAAAATAAATTTACTTTTTATTGGTGTTCAATTTACCAACATACAGAATAACACCCAGTGCTCATCCCGTCAAGTGCCCCCCTCAGTGCCCGTCACCCATTCACCCCCACCCCCCACCCTCCTCCCCTTCCACCACCCCTAGTTCATTTCCCAGAGTTAGGAGTCTTTATGTTCTGTCTCCCTTTCTGATATTTCCCACACATTTCTTCTCCCTTCCCTTCTATTCCCTTTCACTATTATTTATATTCCCCAAATGAATGAGAACATATAATGTTTGTCCTTCTCCGATTGACTTACTTCACTCAGCATAATACCCTCCAGTTCCATCCACGTTGAAGCAAATGGTGGGTATTTGTCGTTTCTAATGGCTGAGTAATATTCCATTGTATACATAAACCACATCTTCTTTATCCATTCATCTTTCGATGGACACCGAGGCTCCTTCCACAGTTTGGCTATTGTGGACATTGCTGCTATAAACATCGGGGTGCAGGTGTCCTGGCATTTCATTGCATCTGTATCTTTGGGGTAAATCCCCAACAGTGCAATTGCTGGGTCGTAGGGCAGGTCTATTTTTAACTCTTTGAGGAACCTCCACACAGTTTTCCAGAGTGGCTGCACCAGTTCACATTCCCACCAACAGTGTAAGAGGGTTCCCTTTTCTCCACATCCTCTCCAACATTTGTGGTTTCCTGCCTTGTTAATGTTCCCCATTCTGACTGGTGTGAGGTGGTATCTCATTGTGGTTTTGATTTGTATTTCCCTGATGGCAAGTGATGCAGAGCATTTTCTCATGTGCACGTTGGCCATGTCTATGTCTTCCTCTGTGAGATTTCTGTTCATGTCTTTTGCCCATTTCATGATTGGATTGTTTGTTTCTTTGATGTTGAGTTTAATAAGTTCTTTATAGATCTTGGAAACTAGCCCTTTATCTGATACGTCATTTGCAAAAATCTTCTCCCATTCTGTAGGTTGTCTTTTAGTTTTGTTGACTGTGTCCTTTGCTGTGCAAAAGCTTCTTATCTTGATGAAGTCCCAATAGTTCATTTTTGCTTTTGTTTCTTTTGCCTTCGTGGATGTATCTTGCAAGAAGTCACTGTGGCTGAGTTCAAAAAGGGTGTTGCCTGTGTTCTCCTCTAGGATTTTGATGGAATCTTGTCTCACATTTAGATCTTTCATCCATTTTGAGTTTATCTTTGTGTATGGTGCAAGAGAGTGGTCTAGTTTCATTCTTCTGCACGTGGATGTCCAATTTTCCCAGCATCATTTATTGAAGAGACTGTCTTTCTTCCAATGGATAGTCTTTCCTCCTTTATTGAATATTAGTTGACCATAAAGTTCAGGGTCCACTTCTGGGTTCTCTGTTCTGTTCCATTGATCTATGTGTCTGTTTTTGTGCCAGTACCACACTGACTTGATGACCACAGCTTTGTAGTACAACCTGAAATCTGGCATTGTGATGCCCCCAGCTATGGTTTTCTTTTTTAAAATTCCCCTGGCTATTTGGAGTCTTTTCTGATTCCACACAAATCTTAAAATAATTTGTTCTAACTCTCTGAAGAAAGTCCATGGTATTTTGATAGGGATTGCATTAAACATGTAAATTGCCCTGGGTAACATTGACATTTTCACAGTATTAATTCTGCCAATCCATGAGCATGGAATATTTTTCCATCTCTTCGTGTCTTCCTCAATTTCTTTCAGAAGTGTTCTATAGTTTTGAGGGTATAGATCCTTTACCTCTTTGGTGAGGTTTATTCCTAGGTATCTTATGCTTTTAAGTGCAATTGTAAATGGGATTGACTCCTTAATTTCTCTTTCTTCAGTCTCATTGTTAGTGTATAGAAATGCCACTGACTTCTGGGCATTGATTTTGTATCCTGCCACGCTACTGAATTGCTGTATGAGTTCTAGCAATCTTGGGGTGGAGGCTTTTGGGTTTTCTATGTAGAGTATCATGTCATCGGCGAAGAGGGAGAGTTTGACTTCTTCTTTGCCAATTTGAATGCCTTTAATGTCTTTTTGTTGTCTGATTGCTGAGGCTAGGACTTCCAGTACTATGTTGAATAGCAGTGGTGAGAGTGGACATCCCTGTCTTGTTCCTGATCTTAGGGGAAAGGCTCCCAGTGCTTCCCCATTGAGAATGATATTTGCTGTGGGCTTTTCGTAGATGGCTTTTAAGATGTTGAGGAATGTTCCCTCTATCCCTACACTCTGAAGAGTTTTGATCAGGAATGGATGCTGTATTTTGTCAAATGCTTTCTCTGCATCTAATGAGAGGATCATATGGTTCTTGGTTTTTCTCTTGCTGATATGATGAATCACGTTGATTGTTTTACGAGTGTTGAACCAGCCTTTTGTCCTGGGAATAAATCCTACTTGGTCATGGTGAATAATTTTCTTAATGTACTGTTGGATCCTACTGGCTAGTATCTTGTTGAGAATTTTTGCATCCATGTTCATCAGGGATATTGGTCTGTAATTCTCCTTTTTGGTGGGGTCTTTGTCTGGTTTTGGAATTAAGGTGATGCTGGCCTCATAGAATGAATTTGGAAGTACTCCATCTCTTTCTATCTTTCCAAACAGCTTTAGGAGAATAGGTATGGTTTCTTCTTTAAACGTTTGATAGACTTCCCCTGGGAAGCCATCTGGCCCTGGGCTTTTGTGTCTTGGGAGGTTTTTGATGACTGCTTCAATTTCCTCCCTGGTTATTGGCTTGTTCAGGTTTTCTATTTCTTTACTTTCTTTACTTACTTTCCATCCTACCCTCACCACTCCCATAGTAGTGCACAATAAACGTGTGTAGGTAAGCAGCCAAATTCACTGTGTTTATAGTATGGCTTTTAGTGGTCTCTAACACATGCACTTTTAGGGTTGAAAATCATAGATTTCATGCATTTAATTCTTTCTCATACTGAAGGAAAATATTATTTGGAATTACCAATAGATATTTCTTTTTTCTTTAAAAGATTTTATTTATTCATGAGAGACAGAGAGGCAGAGACATAGGCAGAGGGAGAAGCAGGCTCCCTATGGGAGCCTGATGTGGGACTCGATCCCAGGACCCCAGGATCCTGCCCTGAGCCTAAGGCAGACCCTCAACCACTGAGCCATCCAGGCCTTCCTAGGTTGATATTTCTACATTTCAAATATGATTCTAAGAAGTCTTTGGTGGCATCAATTACTAAGGGAGCAGGGCTCTGCATTCCCATTACTCCACTTAAAAAATGCAATTCAGGTTTTCTATTTTACGTGTTGGACTCTGTGTCAGATTTCCATTGCTGAGAAGAATCCTTGTCTCATCTCCACTTGGAGCTAGAAAGAGTGTTGCTTCTTCCATAGATGTCTCTAACCTCCTATTAACCTTTCTTTATGCAGACACTTAATCTGCCTGGGCTATTTCCTTCCATCTTTATTTTTTTTAATCCTTCCCTGTCTCCCTCTCTTTCCCTTCCCTTTTCTCCTGCTTCCCTCCCTGTCTTTCTCCCTGTTTCCTATTCATTCATTCATCAAATGTAGTATATGTTAGACTTTTTACTAAATGCTCAGGATGTATTGAATTTCTTTAGGCTGCTGAGAAGCTCAAACTTTTGAAGACAGCACATCAATTTCCCACCTTGCTAAAAACACACCACTATGTCTAGTCCATAAAATGCGCTCCTAAAAATCATCTGTCCTTCTCTCCTCTGGGTAATTAGCAGATTTCTGAAAACATGGGAAACTTGTTCAGACTATGAATCATGCCAGTTTCCTAGATAACCACCACATCTTCAGGTCTGCACTCTGTTTCAGGCCAAACTTTTATGGAAATTAGGAATATCTGTGCAATAATGAAGCGTTGAATCCCATACTAAATTCATCTTGCTTATCATTATTTGGTGTGGATAAAGAATAAAACATGAGCATTGCTTCTTTGTCTACTCCCCACATAATTTTAAATCATTTTATGTATATAAGCAGCCTTTCAAAATATCTTTAAAATTTTTATTTATGCAAGTATTACACACAAAGAAGTGTGCAAATTATACATGTAGAGCTTAATGTGTCATCACAAAGTGAACATACCAGATCCTTAAGGAAGATATGATCAGTGACTCAGAAGCCTTTCTCATGCACCTCCTATTTGCCTCCACTCCCAGCCAAAGGTATGATCATAACCTAACGCCCTACAGATTGGTTTTGTCTAGTCATGAACTTTTGATGATAGGCTAATGCACTGTGGTCCTATTTGTTCTGTGGTCTGTTTATGAAATGAATTATGTTAACTGGTATGGTTCATTACTGCATGGGATAATTGTATTACCATTTCTAGAAATCCTCTGTAATACTGAATTTCATTTTGGGGCTATTATAAATAATGATGCCATGAACTTTATTGTATGTGTTCTGGAAACATGTATTACTCTTGGATACATACTTATTTGTGGGATTTGGGAGCACGATATGCAGAGCATTAGTTTAGTTTTAATAGAAACGGCCAGGCAGTTTTTCAACATGTTTTACACATTTATATTTATGCTCGGAGCAGTATATACTTCTCTGAGCTAGACATTCTTGGTAGCACTTGATTGTCCAGTATTTTTATTTTTTTATTTTTTATTTTTTACCATTGGTGAGTATCACACTGGCATTTTGCCTTTAATTTGCATTTTATTAATCACTAATGAAGTTGAACACTTGTTCATGAGTTCTTGGCCTTTGGAATATTCTGTTTTGTGAGGTTTCTGTTTTAATTTCTTGCCCAATTTCTACTGTGTTGTGTACCTTTGTCTCTCTAAGTTATAAAATAACTTATATATAAGTTAACATATATAAAATATATATTTACATATAAAACATATTTATATTTAAATTTATATAATATATAAAATTTATATAACTTAAAAAATAACTTATATATGTTATTTTATATTCTGGATATAAGACCTTTGCTATCTGTGTTGTCTATTCCATTCTGTACATTGCAACTTAATTGTCTTATGGGTGTTTGCTTCCTTGTTTTAAACCTAACAAATTTTTAACTTGAGCACACTCAAGTTTCCAAGTACTTTTTTGCATCCTGTTTAAGAAATTCTCAATTAGCACACCAAATTTCATGCTGACTAACTTTTTTGAACATTGGTAAGAGCAAGTTTTTAATGTGATTTCCCATATCAGAGATTGGTCAATTATTTTAGTCATTTGGCTTTCATATGGAGTTTTTAAATGGATTGAAATCTCTCTAGATATTTTTTGTAAAGTCTTTTGAAACTAGTGTCTGTTAGATCTGTATTAATATTTACAGAAGCAAAGCTGGCTCTTGCAGTGCAGTCTTTGTGTTTCCATTAAGCATTAAGTGGTTTAAAAAGAAAGGACAGTAGATTTTCTTAGTTCTGAATTCCATGCTTCTTTGCACTGAGAATAGAGCCATGGAAGGTAAGAAAAGTTGATATTTTGACACTGACCACTATTTTATATGATGGTTCTTTTAATTAATTTTTATTAATACATATATTCTTTGTGGACTGTCATTTCTATTTCCTTAATAGATAAGGGGCCAGGTGGCATAAGGAGGCTTATGAGCATGCTCAGGATTTTTTATATCTAGATAGTAGTCATCAATTTTGGACAGACTCTCAAGTTGGAGCACCACTCACTAGTGATTATATTCTCAGGGGCTTATTAATACCAATTGAAATCCATGAAGAGTGATCTAAAATCTTGGAATGTAAGATTGTAGAATGGAAGTTATATATGAAGGTGGGATCTATGTCTTATTCATCATCATATTCACAATGGTTAGGCACATAGTAGGTGCTCAACAAAAGTTGCTTCAATAAAAGGAAAGAGAGAAAGAGAAAGAAAAAGAAAGAAAGGAGGAAAGGAAGAAAGGAAGTGAGAAAGGAAGAAAGAGAGGAATAAGGAAAAAGAAACTGAGAAAGCAAGAAAAAGGAAGATAGTTGTAGTAGACACAGTAATTAGCACTGTCTGTCCCATCCTTGGCTCTTTCAATTTAGCATACTCACTCACATGCCACTGTTTTCTGGCACTAAAAAATCTTGCCCCAGAGAGCAAATTTGTTTTTAAGTGTTGCTTCATATTGACCTTCAACCCTCCACTTGTTCTAACTACTCTATTTATGAAATAAACAGCTCTGTAAGCCTGGTTTAAATATCAACTCTGGGTTGGCAACCCATTTCAGTTGACCCTTTTGCATATTTAAATGTGGCTGCCCACTCACAGCCCTGTCCAAAACTCTGATTTCCTGGCCTCATTGAGAGCTTCTCATTTCTACCCTGGCCCTTTAGAAATCCACAAACTGAGCCAACAACAGGTACTCTATTAAGAGAAAGAAAATAAAATTATAGAAGCTATATTTTATATTCAGATAAACATAGACTGAATGAGGACTGATCCACTTTATTATGTGACTATCCCCTTCATTCAAATTATTTAATCTCTCTGAGCCTCAGTTTTCTCATCTCTAAAATGAGGGTAATAATTTATTCCTCCCTCATAGGGAGGTCTTGAATATGAAATGAGACAGTGCAGGACAGGGTCTGGAACAAAGGCAGCTGCCATTGCTATTGCTCTTGTCACTTCTGTAATTTTTATTGACATCATTGGTGATCTTGGTCATCTACACTGGGAATTTCTCCTGGCATGTGAGTGAATTTTGGAGACCCATTTACAGAGCAGAAGGTTGCTTAGTGAGAATGAATTCGAACAAAGGAAGCTGGTGAGCTTCATAGATGTTTATATCAGGTTCCAGGGGCTGGATGGATTCTTTCTTCACTTGAAGGAGATTCTATCAAAAGAACTGCTATTGTGTGGAAATGGCCTGCTCTTTCCTTTGAATAATGTCAGAAGGAGAGATACTAACAAATTCTAACATTTTGTCATTCTTTTTTTCTCCCTTAGTATTCATTGTCAGCCACCAAAAGCTTCTTTTATGGCTACATTATACTGTAGTGAAAGAAATGATTAATTAGATCACAGCTTATCTGGGATTCACTACATTACAGCTTGGCAGTCTTTCTGATACGGGGAGGCTGGCCACACTTTTGGATAAGCTTTAAGTGCTACCAGCATGTCATTAGGAGAGCATTTGCAAATATTTCCTGAAGATGCTGCCACTCATCCATCTAAACCTGATTTTTATGAGTTTTGTTTTCTGAAGACAAAGTATTGAGCTGGGAATAGTCCCCTCATAAAGTCTGTCACCCTAAATGAGTTGGAAGGGGTTGGTGAGAGCAGAATAGGAATTCACCAGAGGAGCTGTTAATATATATTTTTAATATATCTTTTGGAGCCAGGAAAATATAAATTTTTCATTGATTCCTAATTTAGTATGTATCTGGGGCTTCCTCAAACAAAATAATATGAACTTTGAGCGAGACCAGAGTTCAAATACAATAAATAAAGTATCTATCCCAAGACACGGTTTTAACAAATACCTCTCACTTCACATTGACATCCTAGTTCTTTCAGGTCCTGCCCATATTGCAGTACTTGTGTTTTAGAGACTTTAAAAACATATCAGCATAGTAGGTTGAATTCAAAAACTTGGCTTCAGCCAGTGTGAGGTGTGGACTTCAAACATGCCCTAGGGAGAGTCCCATATGAGTGGTCCTCACACTGCATTTAGAGAAGGGACTAGTAAATGTTGTTTTATGATTAGTGTGTAGTGTGTCTATCTTGTTTTTTAGTTTGTTTTGTTCTGTCGTTTGTTTAATTCAGTGGCAAACACATTATGATACTTTTTTCTTTATCTACATGGTGTACTTTCTCTTCTAATAACCCTCCTATGGGATCCCCAACAACCAGGCAAAGAGCAGAGTATATACTCAGGGTAGCATGTGTCATTACCTTAGACCTTAAAAGTGTTTCCCCCAAGACACATAGGACTATTATATTGGAAACATTTTTTAGTCTGTTCAAGCAGTGCAAAACCCTGATAATCATCAAAATAAAGTGAATCATCTGCACAGGTAAGTTGAAATTTAAACTTGTGGCGTCACTAAAGATGTTAAGCCAAAATTGTACTCACTTATTTTCGTCTTTGTATCTCTATTCATTTGGCTTTAGTGTTGTTACCTGTAGAACTGATAAGAGTGAGGTCTCTGAGGAAATCCTATAGATAAGTCAAGTTCCCTATTAGTAAATTGACCCATCAGCTCAGCCTAATTCTGTAGTTGCCACAGGTTGTATTATTATTATTATTATTATTACAGCAAAGACAGTAGAATCAAAGACAGAGAAGACTTTTTTTTTTTTTTTTTTTTTTTTTTTTTTTTAGCAATGGGGATACTACTTGGCTTAAGGTCCCAACATGACAGGGAAACTTTATATCATGCAGGTTAGAGGCAAATACTCATAGGACCCCAAGCCAAATGACAATGGGCACTTTGTTTTCACCATGGCCAATTCAGGGATCCTGATTGCTGTAGCATTATCCAGGACCTGATTTGATGGTATTGGAATAATCTCCTCAGTCATAATACTCAATGAATTAATTACTTGCTTCCTTTTCATTCAACCATTAGGTGAATTCTCATTGTAAGGCTTCTTTCAATGTTCTTGGTTTCTCTGCTTTGCTTTGATCTCCACTTTGTTCCAAAGCCCTGCCTAAATTTATCATTAGCTTTAATTCCTAAATAATTGTTTTCTGAGCTATGAGAATTGTGTCACTCTAGCCCAACAACTATTTACTGAGCGACTACTATATGCCAGATACAGGGGCTTTAAGAGATTAAGCAACAGCTTAACATTCTCAACACCTTCTATTCTCATGAAGATCACTACAATTAAAAGTAAACAAATGTCTTTTAGGTATAAGATGAGTAAAATCTGAGGGTCCAATATATAACACAATGACTATCACTAATAATATACTTGAAATTTGCCAGAAGAGTCTATCTTAAGCATTCTTACAAAAAGAAAAAAAGAAAAATAACTTTGTGAGGTGATGGATGCATTAAATAACTTGATTGTGGGAATCATTTTACAATACACACACATCAAATCATCATACTGTACACTTTAAATATATTAGTTTTATTTATCAATTACACTTTGATAAAGCTGAAAAAAGTAAACAAATGTGATTAAAATTATAATGAATATTTTAGTAGGGAATCAAAGGAGGCTCTAAAAGCATATAGCCAGGGGCTTCGTCTAGTCTAAGGAAATAAAAGATTTGGTCCGGGAGGGCATGATGGATCATTTGAGACCTCATGATTGAGAAGGAATTAATTCAGGGACAGAAGGGCCCATGATATAGTTGAACAGAAGGAACAGAGTGTAGAAATATGCCCAGAGAGGCCCAGGATGGCTGAAAAACAAATAGTACAAAATATAGTAGAAAATATCTTTCAGATCAGGTGATAGGTGGCAACAGACCATTCAGGGCTTCTTGAGCCTCCTTAAAGATACTGAGCTTTATCCTATAGGGAATGAGAAGCCATTGAAGTGTTTTAAGTATGAGAAAACAGCCATAGGACCTACCTCTTGCTCCTAAATAAAAAATAAACATTAGTATGTGTCAGGATAACCGAGGATTCAGAAAAGTCTTTTTTTTTTAAAAGGTTTTATTTATTTATTCATGAGAGACACAGACAGAGGTAGAGACACAGACAGAGGGAGAAGCAGGCTCCATGCAGGGAGCCCGATGTGGGACTCGATCCCAGGACTCCAGGATCATGCCCCAAGCTGAGGCAGAGGCACTTAACTGCTGAGTCACACAGGCGTCCCAGAACATCCTTAACTCTACATATCATGCTATTAACTATGATGCTTAGGGGGTGGGATCTGCTAGGAGAGATATACCTCATTTTTATTTAAGGTACTTCCCTGTCATTTAAATATAAATTACTTTCATATTAAAAAGGGTTTTTTCTAAGATATCAGGTTAAAGAGATGATAAAGCATTGTGTCTTAGCTTCTACATTTTCAACAAAAATGTCAAGAAAGGGAGCAGCAAGTTAAATAGAATTAAGTAAAGAAAACATGCCCAAAACAGTTACCTTTGAAATATAACCAAACAGCAAGAAAACCACAAAACAGACTATGTCTTCTTGCAATGAGACTTCTTTCCTCAGCATGAATTGATACTCAATAGTTACTTGCATTGTCAAGGACAAGGACTTAGGCAGAGTTAGGTTTGTTGAGTCTGCTGCATTCTTGAGAATGTGGCTTTCATTATGATTTTGAAGACAACATTTTTTCCCCAGGCAAAAACATCTCTGAAATGATTATGTGAGTCAATAGGAAAATATGATTTTATTTACAGAAAGTATATTTTTCCCAAGTTTCTCAGGTTACCCTTAGGCTTTAGAGCTGGGTTGCAAAAAGAGGAATAGATCTTCTCTGTATCTATTGTATAGGGTAGCTGTATTAGCCAGGTTTTTGTTCTAACGCTGTGTAACAAGCAACCCTCTGAATCCCAGTTTCTTATGACTGTAAATATTTATTTATAGGTTCATTGGTTTGCCTTTTTCATGAAAAAAAATTCACCCATGCCGAATTTGGTTGTGATAAATTGTATTTCAGTCTTTGTGTCAGGTTAACTTTGGCTTTGTGTGTATTCATTCTGAGACTCAGGAAATATTGTTGTCTCTGGGGTGTGTTCTTCCTGTGGCAAAGGCTAAAGCTCAGGAGAATTGGTGGTTCTTGCAATACCTCTTAAAAGCATGGCGTAGAATTGAAATACTATCACTTCTGCCCACTGTAAGGCAAGTTAAGTGGTCAAGCTCAAAGTCAGTAGGATAGAGATGCTTCTAATAAAGGGACTCACTACGAAGTTACATGACAAAGGGTATGTACAATTCTATGACAGGGAGAAAGTGAGGCATTGGGAATAATAATCTAGTTTACCTTAGTGGCTAAAGTATCATTAAACTGGAATCACCTTTGCTTTCTCCAGTTAGACTATGCCATTATACAAATTTCAATCACTATGGGAAAAAAAAAAAAGACTAGAGAATTATCTCTACTGATACACTAATGGCAGACATGATGTCAGTTGATTAAACAGTAAATCCTTTGCTATCATTATCAAAGATACATTGCACTCAAAAAAATTAAATCATATGATCAAGCAGTATGATTTTTTTTCCACATAAATCCACTTAAGGTGTTCTTTAGGGATAAAGAATATTTGTATGCAGTAAATCAGTTAGCAATTATAAAATTAAAAATGAATAATTTCCAGAGATGGTACAACATCAAGAGCCTGTTTCAAGAAACAAGTTTGTCATTTTTAGTAACACAGCTAATTTATTTTAACCAGGATTGAGGTTGAGTTAGAAATAATAAAGTAATAAAAACAAAGAAATAAAACAGAATAATAAACAAGTTAGGAGTATTATTTTTAAATGGGAAAACATGGGGGTAGACTCTAATAATACTCAATACATTTACTCTTCAAGTTCCCTTTGATAAAGGGATACTGCTTTAAGAAATGGTAATGAGGTGGTCAGGACTAACAGTCATCTTATGGTTAACTAAGCTAAAAAGAAAAACCCAAAATGGATGTTTTGTTGGGTGTCAGCTATGTATCCCATGTACGTAGATGCTCTTTTATTACATTTTGCAGATCTATTACTTACCTGCATTGACCTCCAGTTATGTTCCAGAGGTTTCGATATTAATAATTTACAATTCATTGTGCAAATGGGGAAGTCAGGATGACAGAGTGGGTAAGAGCCAGACTTGGGAGACTTTACTTAAGTTTTGTAATTCTCTATGCCTCGGATATTTTTTATGTAAAGATGGGGGTAATAATAGCACTTAGTCTCAGGGCTGTTAGGAGAATTAAAGAATGAATACTTAGATACCTAGAAGATTGTCTAGCACATGGTTAGTGTTTTTTTTTTAATAAATAAATGCTTGTTAAATAATTGAGCTTAAAGGTAGAGGATGCAGGTGGATCCTGAGTGGGAGACCTGCTTACGTCTTTTACTTGCTGTCCTCTCAAAAGCTACATTGAAGTCCTAACCCCCAGTATCTGTGAGTGAGATTTTATTAGGAAACCAAGTCTTTGCAGATGCAATTGGATTAAGATGAGGTCACGTTGGATTAGACGTGGCTCCTAAATCCATGGACTAAAAGAAAAGTTGGAGTTATAACACACACACACACAAACACACAGGAGGAGGAAGGCCTTGTAAAGATAGAGGCAGCCATTGGAGTGATGCAGCTGCCAGCCAAGGAATGACAAGGATTGTCGGTAACCACCAGAAGCTAGAAAGAGGTGATATAGGTGGGAGCCTCTGAAGGGAGCATGATCCTACCAACTACCTGATTCAGACTTCTAGCTTCCAGAACTATGAGAGAATAAATGTGTTGTGTTAAGTCACCCAGATTGTGGTCATTTGTTATGGCAACCCCAGGAAACAAATATGCTAGCTGTGCAACCAGAGGCAAAGCACTTCAGTGTATGAAAACTTCATGTCCTCTGCTTTAAAACGACAGTGACAGCAGTAGCTGTCCCATAGGGCATGAGGTCTTAAATATAAAGTGCATATTACAGAGACTTCCATATATCAAGTATTCATTACAGGTGTGGCTTTGTCATCGACATCATCACCACCACCACCACGATCATCATCAAGAGTGGTAATTGTCTTCTCCCAGATTTCTCTGTCATACTCACTCTTTGAGTCCAGCCACTTCATTTCCTATAATTCTGTTTAAAGTGGATGTGTTCCCTGCGTGCTAATCTGTGTCTGGGTCCTTGTGTGGTTTTCCAGTGTGTCTTTTTTTTTTAAGATTTTATTTATTTATTCATGAGAGACACAGAGAGGCAGAGGCATAGGCAGAGGGAGAAGTAGGCTCCTCACAGGCGGCCGGATGCAGGACTGGATCCCCAGACTGGGATCACACCTTGAGCTGAAGGCAGATGCTTAACCACTGAGCCACCTAGGCATCCCTCCAATGTTCTCTTGATGGCAGAGGAGGACAAGGGTGTGTTTGAAGGGGTTGGGATTATAGCCTGAAATAGCCCAAAGCATTTGGAAATGCTCTTTCGAGCTTCTACTAAATTTGGGTTTACCCTGTAATTTATGTGCATTTGATTACATATAAATACGGGTGCTCTGAATTACTACCTAAATTGCTTAATTTCCTTCTAAATCCTCAAGGGGAAAGTTTATGCCCTAGGAGGATATAACATAAGGCTTCTTGTTCCTATTTACTCCTCTAGTCTCAGTACACTACCACAAACATCTGGGCTTGTTAACATTTTAGTTAAATAATTAGAGTTTGAGATGCTTATTACTGTGTCTTAGCTGGAATTCCAGATATGATCTTTCCATTTTTAAACATTAGTACCTAGAGACCAGCAGTTCTCAACCAGAGGTGATTTGCTCCCCACCCCCTAGGGGAGATTTGACAACAACTGGAGACATTGTTGATTGTCATAACCGAAGATGCTACTGGCCCTTGTGGGTAGCCAGAGATGCTGTACAACATCCTCCAATATACAAGACAGCCCCACACAGTAATAAATTATCTGGTCCCAGATGTCAGTAGTGCCAAGTTTGAGAAACTTTGCTCCAAACCATGCCTATGATGGTCATGTTGTGTTTGTATCAGGCCACAGAGATTTCTACTTTGCATTGAGGTCATTATCACATAATACTTGATTTTTTTTTTCCAACTCTGTCTCTCCACACAGGTCCATATTGTATGTGTTTTGCAGTTCCCTTTAACTCTTAGCACTGATCTTGGGAGGTAGTAGATGCTCAATAAATGTTTATGGATGGAATCTATTGCTATGAAAATGTTTTGTACCCAAGTCACTCCACCACTCAAAGATATATATACATATATATCTCAACCCCACAAATAGATAGGATTTCAGAAACATAGCTCTTAGAAGGTGGGTTATACATCAGAGAGCTGAGGTTTGGGGGAAAAAATGATCCTCCAACCAAGGACAAGGTGGAAGCTGGTCAAGAATAGGGACCTGGTTCTGACCTTCTCACCTGTGTATGAACAGCTCTCACCAGGCTCTCAACATTCCTCTGTTCTGCATAATCTAGTACTTTTCCCCCAGGCCCTCAAAAAGGGTAGAATGGTAATGAATTTCCCATATCAGTGGGTAACTTGAGTTTAGTTCATTGTTCTGCACTCCTTTCCTTCTGGAACCACTCTGTAATTGCGTCCATCTCCAAGAATACTCTCATCAGACCCTCAGTTCTCACACTGCAATTAAAGCTGTCATCACACAATATTAGAATAGCTTTTTGGTATGTCTGCCTTCCCCTCTCAAGAGTGAACTCCTGGAGGGCTTGCGTCTTACTTATCTTAATTCTCCCAAGTGCCTGGAACACTTGGCATGTTCTTGGCATGTGTTTGAATGGGTGAATGAATCTTACAGACAGTCAATGTATAAATCAGTCATTCAGTTTGGACGATACTTCTGTGGGTCTGTAATTGTACTGACCGATCTTTTTCCCAATGTATAGTCACTGTTATTTTAGCTCAAGAAATGCAGGTCATGTTAATTTAAGGAAAAAAAGGGGGAAATTTATTACCTCAAATATTTTCAAAGACCCTAAGTGTAGTTGCATGTGGGGAGCAAAAATCATGCAGTGAAATTTCTGTCTTTCATTCCTCCTCCTCCTCCTCCTGTTTTCCTATGTTACATTTCCTGTATGATTGGAACCAGGTGTTCCACCTGCTGGTTTCAGCACTTCGTGTCTCTGTCCATCTCACAGATGGGCTTTCTCAATCTGGTGGGCAAGACAGCCACCATCAATCCCCGCTGAGTAATCATGCCCTGTACTTTCTTTAGAACCTTTCTAGGAAGAACTTTAACTGCTTCACTTTGGGTCATTTATCAGTAACTGAACCGATCACTCTGACCACATGGGTTGGATCATTTGATCAGAGCCAACCATAGGACCAAACCGCTAGCTGAGAGAGTTAGGGAGAACTTCAGCTAACTGTATAGAATGGATTTCAGAGGAGAAAGGGTATTTCATCACTAAGAGTAAGTGCAGAAAGAACTGCTAGACAAGAAAGCATAGTGGATGCCCAATATATCAGATATCCTATCACTGATTCACCATGTGTTGCTTCTTTCTTCTATAAGGCCTAGAGTCAAGCTTTATACCCCAGCAGTAATTGGTGAATATATATAGTCACCAACTGAATAAAATGTGTGATAATTTACTATGTTAGGTATTGCCAACACTCTAGTTTATTTAGAATGATTTGCCAGCACAGTACATGAAAAATTCCATAACCCATAAATAGGATATTTATGCACTGCTAGAATGTTTCCCGTAGCATACTGTATTGCTTTTCTTAACAATAAAATGATAAAATTTAGGAGAACTAAGTGGGCATGGTGTAGATTATATGCTTTCATCAGATCAGGTATATCTTTTGAAATTACCTGACTTTTACCTAAGTACAATTTATGACAGTTAAATCAGAAGGACAAGCTCCTTTGAGGTTGGGGGGAATGCAATGAGCATTCAAACAGTCGAAATTCAGGACCATGGTGTCTTTATTCTCCATATAAGTGGCAACATCTAATTATAAAGAAGGAATTGTCAGTACCTTTTTAAAAATAATTGCTGGCAGGATAGTTGTATTAAATCTAACTTTAGTTGACAGGGACTACTTAAAATTATTTTACAGAAATGTGCAATCAGACAAGGCTTAAATATATCTTTGTCAAAACAGCAAGCAACAGCTCTTGTTTAAAAACTTAACAAATATTGTACCTTCAGGCTTTGGTGGTAAACTTGGTTCCAAATTCATTGGTTAAAGAAAAGTATTTGGAAAACTAAGATCTATAAGTTACATATTGTTATTTTGCATTCTGGCTTTAATTGTTCCTGAATATAGTGGATTGAATGCTTCCAAAACTTGAATTGCGTGTAATTAAATATAATGTAACTTCAGTTTTTCTATACTGTTAGCTCAGTGGGTGCAGGGATTTTTGTCTCCTTTGTTCAGTACTACATCCTCAGGGTTTAGCATGTAGAAATGGTCCAATAAATATTCAGTGAATGAATAGTCTTTTAAAATCCTCATGTTTCTTAACAATGTAGACTTAAATATTGGACATATATTTCCTAGAACCATTGATAACACATATTCAATTTATCAACACATATTTAATAAGCATCTACTGAATTTTAGTATAGTATTCTGTTCTAGAGATTAAATAACATAATTTCTGGAGATTGAATCTAAATTCAATCAATAGCTATTGAAATTATCTTTAATGAGAAAGGGAGCTTACTGGATTATGTTTTTGGAAGTCCAGAAAAGTAAATATGTCCTCAGGTATAGCTGGATCCAGAGATCCTAATGATATAAGCTGGATTTCGTCTCTCTCTTTACATTTTTCATCTCTACTTTTCTCTGGGTTGGCTTAATTCTTATATGGAGTCTCTTCACCTGGTTTCAAAGAAGGTCATGGGAAAGCCCAGTTTCACCTGGCATTACAGGTAGCAATTCCAGAAAAATCAGTCAATTTCTCCATCCCCCACATCCACATGAATTCCAAGAGTGACTCTGGTTATCTCTCTTTCATGACATAACTCATTTCTGAACAAATACTTGTGTCTAGAAGGAGAGACTCTCTGATAGATGAGCTTGAATCATGTGCCATCACTGGGGCTGGGAATGTGTAATTGGGATGGGCAGCCTGTGGGACTAACATGAAGTGACAAAGAGGTAGATCCCAGAAAGGAGGACAATATAAAAGCAACAACCACAGGACAGGACAAGACAGATGTCCAGATGTCCACTGCATTCCCTCTAACAAGCTCTCTGTATAGAGGTTGATTTCAGCAGTAAACTTTTCCAACTCCCTTATGAGCAAACTGAAATGCTCAGGATGAAGTGATTTGCTCAAGGTCATCCAGTGAGTTAATGACTAATCTATGAGATAACTAAGATCTACAGTTTCCTGGTTGAGAGCCTGTTTCCACTGTATCATTTGGGCTCCCAGATGCCCTATAAACCCACTTCCTTTTTTTCCCTTCACTTCAAGCATAACTATTCCCATTTAGTAAATCATATCCTATTACAGAATTATAAAATAGATTGGCCAATTGCACTTCCACATACAGGATAAAACTGACCTTGTATGTTATGTGTGGGGATTCCATAACTTGGGTAAGCCCAAGAAAATGAACCATGACTTAATAACATTGCAGTGCAAGGATTGTGTGACGGAGGACTTCTTTTAACTTATTCTGTAAGATACGGGTGATTTTTAGACATCACCCTCTTCCCAAGATGATTAAAATCAGTTCAGTAACAGGGGTTTGTGCTTTATGAGCTGAAACTCTTAGTCGATAAACCCAATGGAAATTGTTCCAAGGATCGGGGCTCTTGCTGTGTTCATTTCACAGCCCCTCTTCACACAGCTAGTATCTGCTGTGATATTCTAGACTTGTCCTCAAAGCTTGTGAAGAGGTAAATGACTGTGAAGGAGGATAGGAAATGGAAAAGAATATCCGACTGGGAGTCCATCAGGGCTCTGTGACTCTGGGCAAGGCACATCATCTCTGAGTCCCACTTGCTACATCTGTAAGAAGTAGATACTTAAAGCACACATGCTGGGCAGTTCCATCAGTAACTGGTAGTTTATATTGCTATCATCAGGCAAACGTGAACTTAGCCCTGCATTAGATTCACGGAGACTGGAAAGTATCCCGAGATAATCTTTTCTTCAAACCACTATATTTGTTGGTAATTGATGTGAATTTCCAAAGGAACAGATTATAAGCGAAATACAAATTATTACAAGCTGTGCCCCAGAAAAAAAAATAAAATTAATGTTTACCTAAGCATGAGTAAAGAAAAAAAGAGCAATTATTCCTAGAATTGGTCCCACTCACACGAATGAGAAAATATTAGGTGGCAAAATACTAACCCGGAGAAAGGGGGAGAATTAAACCCTGCTCAGATTTTGTCTTCAGTTAAGTAGAACTTTCTGGAAACATGCAGTAACATTCTGTGGTTACAGTGCTTTGGAATCCTTTGCAGTGGAAGTGAGAAGGTGGTCACCTTGACACAGCAACCATATGATTAAGGGCATGGTCTAAAATTTCCCTTTCATTCCACATGGCACATGGAGGTTGGAATGATTTTACATGTTTTCATTTTTTGTTCTATGTTTTATTTTAAAACTACATAACCAGTCATCTTTGGTAAGTAGTAAAGAAATTTGGGGTAGATTTTAAACTATGTCTTACATGATGAGATAAGAAAGAGATGCACTGTGTTTGTTAAAGGAGTAGGATAATGGCTGATTCGAATTTACTTCTCTGTCAACATAAAGAATATGATACTTTCCTGGAAAAAAATGTAATATGACAGCCAATGACAGATAATAGCTAGTTGACAGCCTTACCATAAAATAAATGTTAAGGTTTCTTCTCTTTACTGTGCCTCTGATCATGAAAGGCTATAAAATATGTGTTGATGATAAGTTACTCATGTTTTATAAAAATATAACAATTTCCAAATGATATTATTCAGGGCTCTTACAGTCTCAGATCGAAAAATCAGCTTAAATTGGTTTAAGCAAAAAAACAAAGAGGATTTATTGATTTATATATGAAAAAAATGTCTTCAGGCATAGTTGGATCTAACTGTTCAACATCACCATTAATCATGCTCCAATTTCTAAGCTCTGCCGTCCTCTGAGTTGGTCTGTTGTCTGGCAAGGTCTTCCCGTGTGAAGACAAAAGAGCTACCCCACCCTCTACTCCCAGTTCCTGATTTACATTTTATCACCTTAATTGCTTTGAGCGCAGAAGAACCTTTTTTTTTTTTTTTTCCAAGTGGTTCCAAACACAGTGCTGGCTTTGTATCTTATTGGGCCAACTTGGCTACATCAATACTAATTTAACATCAATAAAACCCATAAATTTTGTGTACAAAGTATACAATAAATTAAAGGTTTAAGGTCAAAGTTAATATGAAAGTACATAAGGACCACCCTGAGTCTTACCAACCTGCATGATTAATGGTTTTGTTTAAAAAAAAAAAAAACAGGTACTTTTCAGCCCCATATTAGCAAAAAATTGAGGATACTGGCCACTCATGATTAATACGAGGTGACTCCTTGGTAATCAAGAGCCATAAATTTACTGTTGTCTAAAACTTTCCTATTCTTCAAGGAAGGGTCCAAGATCTTACACATTACACTTTCTTTGTGTTTTCCAAATTAAATGACATTAAAATGTCACAGTTAATTAAAACCAGTTCTGTTTCTATAAACCATCAGATAAGCTCATAAAAGTGAAAAACAGGATCACATTCTACAGGGTAGCCTGTGCAGTAGAATGCCATTGCCACTTGCACTGCCTTTTTTTCTTATTGCCCTACTGAAGTGACAAACTGCACAGAGTAGACCGTGATCGTGAGTGTGTCATGCTAATTCTCGGGGCCCTACCCCAGACTTGCTGAATTCAAAACCGTGGAAGTAGGCTCCTAGCAGTCTATATGTGGTCAAGCCATCTATGGTGATTCTGATACACACTAAGCTTTAAGAACTGTGGCACCAGTTATGGGGTGCCTAGTTGGCTCATTCAGTTAAGCATCTGTCTTTAGCTCGGGTCATGATCTTAGGGTCCTGGGATCGAGCCCTGTGAGTGGGGAACCTAACTCCACCTTCTCCCTGTGCCC
Organism: Canis lupus dingo; assembly: GCF_003254725.2. Lineage (NCBI taxonomy): Eukaryota > Metazoa > Chordata > Mammalia > Carnivora > Canidae > Canis > Canis lupus. Next base: position 23,617,849 of record NC_064262.1, on the reverse strand, counting down.
CTCCCCACCCTCCACCTCTGCTTGTGTTGGCTCACTGGCTCAAATAAAAAATTAAATCTTAAAAAAAAAAAAAAGAACTACCAATTGGGAACCAATAAGCAATTTGTTGTCATAGTTTTATAACAATAACAATTCTATAAAAAATTTTATTCTGGGGCAGCCCGGGTAGCTCAGTGGTTTAGCGTCGCCTTCAGCCCAGGGTGTGATCCTGGAGACCCAGAATGAGTCCCAGGTCAGGCTCCCTGCATGGAGCCTGCTTCTCCCTCTCCATTTCCCTCTCCCTCTCCCTCTCTCTCTCCCTCTGCCTCTCTCTCTCTCTCTCATGAATAAATAAATAAGATCTTTTAAAAAATTTTTTATTCTGCTAGTATTAGCACTAGCAGTAGTAGTAGTAATTATTAATCTCTTACCGTATGCCAGGCATAATGCAAATTTCATTTGGTGATCACAACTCTCAAGTTAGGTACTCTTATTACCATTTTATAGAAAAGGAGATTAAGACAAAACAGGTGCTTATTCAAAGTCATACAGCAAATAAATAGCAACACTTCATTTTATCACCCATTCCGTTCTCTGATTTTGGCACTTGGAGAGGTACTCTCTCCAGGTAGCAATGGAATAACAACTGACTTCATATTCACTTTAACATAAACCCTGCCCGTTTTTATTTTGAGTTGTATGGGAAAAGAAAATACGTGATTATTATTATTTTTATCACTTTAAAACATTTTCCATAGTAAGATACAACTTGCCAGTCACCACTGGGTAGGAAACATAAAGGTTGGGAGATATCCCTTCTATCTGTTTGGGACCTGTGCACCTCTACAAAGCTGGTCATTTTATTTCAGTAACTCGAGCATCAGCAGAGCCCATCATGTATTTAAAACGTTAGAGCCCACCATGTTGCTTGGCTAAGTGGTGTAGCTGGCAAGGTGGTAACAGCAAGCCGAATCAGTGCAGTATATCTAAGCACGCTTTTTCTCTTGGCCCTGAGTCCTTTCTGGATACACGGTTTGAGAAAACATTTTCAGTGCAGGTGGGGGCATGCCAGATTTGAGGAAAGATCTGAATTCTTCTTGCACCCTGCCCTTCATTGTCCTGCTTAAGTCACTGATCAGATGAACCTACTCAAATAATTTGAATCCTTTCATTTAGGGAATGGCTTGTTCTTGAGCTGAGCTCTGCCCCAGCAAGGCCACATTCTTGTTTTGAGAATATATAAAGCCGTGTCAGTACTTCCAAACAATATCATAACTCCCATCTTTCAGTGTCCCAGGAAGCTCACCTCCCTGTGGAAAACAAGAACCAAGGCAGCTCTCCTGGTTGCAGGCACATGCCTGTACCTGTGCTGCCCTTCTCTGCAAAACTCCCCCCAACCTATATGCCTGTGTTGTAACTGCAGTTGAAAGATGGCTTCCAAGGTCCCCACTCCCTGGTGCACATGTCCTGAAGAATCCCCTGCACTTGAATATGCCTGGGACTTACCTCATCGGGTGAGCCCCTTAAAAGAGGGTCTAATGGTCAGAAATAGAAAAATCAGAGAAATTCAAAGCTGCAGAGACATCTCCTCCTTTTTATGCTGTTTATTAGATAGGGCCTGAGAGAGATTGCTGAGTGCTGAGGTCCTCAACCAGCAGTAGGAAAAAAAATCCTACAGCTTAAGGAAATGAATTCTGTTAACAACTTGAAGGAGCTTGGCAGCGGGTCTTTGCTAGCAAGGCTTCCAAATAAGGACCCAGATAGCCAGTACCTTGATTTCAGCTGTGGGAGACCTGAGTGGAGGGCCCAGCCAAAACACGCCAGCTTCACGGAAATAGCAAGATGATAAAGTTGTGTTTTAAACCACCATGTTTCTGGTGATTTGTTATGCAGCAAGAGAAAATGAATACAGCCTGGAACATGCTTAGCCCTCCATCCAGAATATTCCATCATGTAGCGGCAATTTCCAAGACAATTACACAAAAACTAGATAATGTGGCTTCATAGCAAAGGGAAAGCAACACAGAAATGCTGAGATTCTCATAGACAAGGGGTAACACATCATATTGTCACTGTCCCTTCTTGCTTCTTAACTAGTTTATTTGCCATCTCCCCAGTGCAGTAGTATGTCATACATCTGCTCTCTACAGTCTCAGTGCTGAGTTCCCGGTTTCCAGTGTGTTTACACATTGATTCAGAATTGCGGTAGTATGTTTTGTTTCTGGAATTGTAGAAATATTTTCATTGTATCAATAAGTACCACAACATCCAGAAGATGAAGGCTTTTTTTTTTAAGTCTATATCATTTATCCCAAAGATGAAGATTCTTTTTTTTTTTTTTTGTCCGTGTCGTTCACATTTGCTTTGTGGTGTTGAAGAACCAAATATTTTTGTTTTGTAATACAGAAACAACTATAGCAAAAAGTTTAAAACATCTAATTTATTGTCTCAGATTGAAATTCAGGAATACATAGTCCAAAGTAATGGACATGAAACCTCTAGTAAGTGAAATTCTGGGCCTGTCCTTTAAACTCACATATATCAGTTTTAATTGTTTCCCTATGTATTGACTTAAAGATGATTTGAAAGCACGAAAGTTCATCATCACAAAGATCCAATTTTTTTTTTTTTTTTCATTTTGCTGCCCTGGTTCTGTAAAGAGCTTGCATTTGAGAGAAAAAGAAAGGAAGAAAATAATTGGAATTATCTCTCCTATTACCACCACATCCTATTTTTAAAGAATTGCCTATTATTTAACACTTTCCATTTGTTTTACCTTAGAAGATTGATTCTGTTATCAGAACCTGAAGAAACTGAAACTAACTTAGAAGGCTTTGTCACAAGTATCTTGACTTAAGTCAGGAAAACCAGGCTTGTCACAGACCTTCAATTTTAGGGTCTTTCCTCTAAAATGAAAGGTGATCCAAATAGATGTCAAGTCAAGAGGCCATCCTGAGGGTTCAGGTATAATCAGCAAGATTATCAGCATTAATACACACTAATGACATACTTTAGTGATCAGCAGCTTTGCTAGCTGTTCATCCATTAGTGAAATTTAGTGGGTCTAGTCTTTGACTTGCTCCCAAGGTGATTGTGCGTTTTGAGATTACCTAATAAAATGAACCATCTTGAAGTTCTACTATGTCAACTATCTACCCTTTGACCTGGCATAAGGAAAAAAAAAGACATTTTTAATGTCCAGTATATAATGTTACAGCTTCCCAGGGCTCAGCAGGAAATAAATACCCAAAACTTCCTCTCTGTGCACAGGTACTTATTCTTCTCTAATCCCATTCAGGTACCCACCCTGCTATTGCTGCTGCTAGTTATCATTTCTATATTTATTAGTTTCCAGACTCTATGAGATAGTATATCGGTTAGCTATTGCAGCATAATAAATCACCCTGAAACTTAGATGCTAAAGCAACAACAAACATTAGTTATTTCTCCATTTCCACGGGTTAGTTGGAATAAATTATATATTTCTAGATCAGGGTATCTCATGAGGTTGTAGACAAAGTAACACTTGGGGCTATAGTCATCTGAAGGCTTGACTAGGGCTGGAGGCTCTCATTGTGAGATAACTCACACACCTGACCAGCAAGTTGATGCTGGCTATTTGAAGACAGTCTTAGTTTCTTACCACTTGGCCCTCTCCATGGGACTGCTGGGGTTTTTTCACAACCCTGCAGCTAGCTTCCCTTAAAGCACAGGGTCCAAGGGAGTGCAAGACACTAATAGCTTTACACTTTATAACATAGTCTTGGAAATCATGCATACCATTTCTGCAATATTATACTGATTGTACAGGTTAGATTTACTCAGTGTGGGAGAGGATTTACAAGAACATGAATACCAGGTCATAAGAATCAATGTGGCCATCTTGGAATATGATTATGAGATGCAGGTATACCACACAATTTTTGCTTCCAAACTATACTTTCTGTATGTTATTCTCAACTATTAAGTAATTTTCCTGACTTCCAAGATGTGACAGAGAGCAGATTCTGAACATACTGACTAATGCCTTCACTTTTATTATGCTTATATCTGAATCTGCCTGAATCTCAGTATTTAAAAATATTTACTTCCATATTACTCTTTGCTAGTCACCATTCTGAGCACCAAGGATGCTGTGGAATTCGAGGTAAACAGAATGCCAGCCATCATGGAGCTTATATTCTAGGCGGGACAGACTCTCAACTAGTAAATAGATATTACAGTGAGCATTATAATGAAAATGAATAAGCACTGAGATAGGAAATAACTGGAGAGTGGTGGCTATATGGTATATGGTAGCCATAGATGAAGAGAGAGTATTTAATCCAAGACCAAAAGCATGATCAAGGAAACTGTGATGTCAAGGTGAGGGGTGGGGGAACAAGACCAAGGAAAGGGCAAAGGCAGGAGCTGTTAGGGAAAGAGCTTGGCCAGTTAAGGAACTGGAAAAAAGATTGGAGTAGGTAAAGCACAGTAAGTGGGGAGGAGAGGGACAAGAGATGAGACTGGAGAGAGAGAAAAAAAAAAGTCGCATGAGCCTTGTGGGTCACTTCTAAATGCAATGGCAGCCATTCAGACATTGACAAGTTTTTAGTAGAGAAGCAGCAGGATGTTCTTTATGTCTTGGTTTGATCAGTCTTGGCAGTAGGTAGTAAATGGATGGTCCATCTCATCTGTTGTCACTTTCATTCTTCCTTTTGTTTTCTTTCCTTGGTTCTGCATGTGTGTGCTCAGCCTTGTGGCTGAAGGTAAACATGGAGCTGCAGGACGGGCTGGCTGCATGCCATTCCAGCCACAGGGGGAGCTGTCATCTTCAGGATCTCGCGGGATATCCCACATTCTCTTTCAATTACCTTCCTTATTGTTTAACAAACATAACTTTCTAATGGTGGTACTTATAAAAAAGACATTTTAGACAGAGGAAAAATTTAACATAAACCTAGTGAGGTTACCAGTTTCTTTGCATTTCAGTAGACGTTGGTACCTGATTCTTTTGGGTGATATGATCAGTTTTAGTATTTTGTTGTCAGCTAATATTAAAAAGGCAGGGCAGCCGGTGGCTCAGCAGTTTAGTGCAGCCTTCAGCCCAGGGTGTGATCCTGGAGACCCGGGATCAAGTCCCACGTCAGGCTCCCTGCATGGAGCCTGCTTCTCCCTCTGCCTGTCATCTCGGCCTCTCTCTCTCTCTCTCTCTCTCTGTATCTCCAATGAATGAATGAATGAATGAATGAATGAATGAAATCTTTAAAAAGGCAAATCGAGCTATTATAAGTAAAACATGAATTTGCTAGATGACTACCAGGAGACTTGGAAAATTGAAGGGGATGTTGGAAAAACTGCTTTTAGAAAGAAACCACACAGGTATCAGTACCTGGCTATGATTTAAGATCTAGGATCTAGTTCACAATTTCTTCAAGCTGTCACTTCTTGAATGAATTGGCTCTGCCACTTATTGCTGTTTTCCTTTTTGCATCATTCTCCTTAACAGTAGAAATCTTGAGATCTCATTAAAGTAGCTTGAAGCTACGTAGTTCAGAGGAGAAGTAATATTCCAGAAGGAAATCAGGGTGTCCTTACCAAAAGTGATACCTTGCCTTTACTTTCCTTTCTCCTACCTCCAAATTCCCTACAGGGTGAGGCACAGGAGAACATTGACCGTATGGAGATATTAAATCATAGGGGAAATTAACGCTGTGATTCTATCAATCTCACACCCAGCCAAGAAGATGCCTAACTTATATGTTCAGGGTTATTTGATCAGTAAATTGTGAAAAGTCATACACCACATCTTTCTGTGTAATATCTCCAGTTTAAGAATTATACCCATGGTAAATGTTTGAGACCAGAGGGTATGTCTGATACCTTAAATATTCTTACTATTGGAGCCATCAGAAAGTTTTGCTTAAATCTAGAAGAGCCTTTAGCGCATTCTTCCAATATTGAATCAATTCAACCTTGACTTTAATAAAAAACTTTTTGACTTTTGTCCACTCTTACCTCAGATGAGTATTATTATACAGAAAACATATGGCATATAAAATGAGTTAACTTCAAAGTAGGTCATATTGTTACCATCAGCTGTATATGCATGTGTCTACTGCACTATACCATTGGGATATATTCAAGCTGTTTCTCAGTGGATTCTGACTCTCTCATACAAACATATTAGTATTGATTTATTGGATTAGTTGTTAGAAAGAACAGATCTGCTAGGCTACTGGTTCTTTCCTTAGCATACATTGGCAACTCAGCATTCAACTTGGTCCAGATGCTTTTGTCTTTCCTTCTCATTCCTTCTAGTTATTTGTAGAATACAGTCAAACATTCCGGGAGCAATATAGCTTAGTGAATCAAACTCTATGAATAGAAGCTGTGATGTTTTGTCACTCTCCTGGCCATGTGGCATAAGTACAACTTTTTGGGTAGTCTTCCAAAATCCTCCCATCCAATGCCTTTGGTGCTATGAGGTCTTTGCAAGAAATATAGCATGATGAAGTTCTTGCCTTCTAACTACATGATTTCCATTGAGTAGAAGGGCTGTGGGCTTCAGAGCAAAGCCTCTGGATTCAGAGAGTCCAGAACTCAAATCCTTAGGTCATTCTTCCCCACTGTGTGACTCCAGACAATTTAGTTAATATTTCTGGGCCTCTGGTTTCTGGTTTTCAAATATAATAAGAATAACTGAGGTTAAGTGATATAATATTTGTTAAATTCTTGTTACCATGTCTAACACACAGCGAGAGATCAAAAAAATGTTTTAAATTACTAGCAACAGCTTCACTTTTCCCTTTAAACATGCCTTACAGGATGTTCATAGTCTCCTCATACACAAGCCATCTTTAGGTGATTTACTGCACTCATAAGAGAATCCATTGCACCTGCCTTTTAAATAATAAATGCCAAATGTTTTCTTTTGAAGATGGTAAGGAGAAAGAGACACAAAGAGTAAGTGGGGACTTCTCTATGATCTTAACTCGTGTCCTAATAAAGAAGAAAATTATAGTTTTGCTTAGAAGTTACATTTATCATTGCTGATCTGTGAAATGAAGGGCACTCAGATTTCTGCATTATTTAATCATATCAATATAAAGCTCCATAAAACTACTTTACATTCAGCCCCACATCTTTAGTCCAGTATGCCAGGGAGGTTTCACTATGAATTAGTGTGCTTATAACTGAAATCAAAGCCTGAGGTAGTAAGCATCCCTAAGAAGAATATTAAAAACAGCAAAACCAAAACAATAACAATAATAGAAAGATAGACTGTACTTAACATGCCCAGAATACTTTCCATGCATTATCTCATTTAATCTTGACATTAAATGACATAGTACTCAAAAATTGGGAAAAAATATGCTTAGAACATAGGGCCTGGGGGTCAGACAACAGCTGAAATTCAGGCTTTGTGAACTTGGCCTAGTTATTTTTCACCTCCCACTTTTGCCATTTAGAAAAACATGAGTATATTATTTTTGAAAAATGGATGGTTAGATAAAATCCAGGTTGAGTTGGGTTTGATGCTAAGATTTTAGATACAACACCAAAAGCATGATCCTCCAAAGAAAATAATAATAAACCAGACTTTATTAAAAGTAGAACTTTTGCTCTGTGACAGACTTTAAGAAGATAGAAAGACAAACCAAAGACTGGGTGAAAATAGATACAAAACAAACACCCAGCAAAGGACAGCAAGCCATTAGAATGGCTTAAATCCTAAGATCTGATAACAATTGCTAGCAAGGATGTGGAGCAAGTAGAAGTCTCATCTGTTGCTGGTGGGAATAAAAACTGGTACAACCGCTTTGGAAGACAGTTTGACAATATCTTACAAAGCTAAACATAATCTTATCATATGATCCAGCAATCATGCTCCTAGATATTTACCCAACAGATTTGAAAGTTTATATCCACACAGAAGCCCGCAGGTAAATGTTTATAACAGCTTCAATATGTGAATGCGTAAATAAACTGTGGTATATCCATACAGTGGAATATTACTTGGCATCAAAAGAAGTGAGCTTTCTAGTCATGAAAAGACAGGGAGGAAATTTAAATGCATATAACTAAGTGAATGAAACCATTATGGAAAGGCCACAGTGATGCATGGTTCCAACTGTAAGGCATTCTGGAAAAAGTAAAACCTTAGAGTGAACGGATCTTTGGGGCCAGAGATTCAGGATAAGGCACAGTTGAATAAATCAAGCATAGGGGATTTTTTTAACGCAGTAAAACTACTGTGTCTGATACTACGCATTTGTCAAAACCCGTTGAAACTGATAGAACAAAGAATAAACTTGAATATATGCAAATATAAAAAAATAGTTCAGAGTTCAAAGTAATCCCAGATAAATGTAGACTGTGACAACAACAAAACTAATCATATTAAAATATATGAAACAACCTAATTGAGACAGGTAGAGTAAAATAACACTGACAAATAGTCTTGGAAATACATAGAGTTTGTAAAAAAAAAAAAAAAAAAAGATGGTAAAAGAAATTGTACATAAACATGTACTACAGTTGATAAAGGTGTATCCCAAAGGACCATGGGCTAAATGTGTATGTATGTGGATTGATAAACACATAAAAATGTCCTTGCAGTAGCAATGAGCACACTTAGCATCCAGATCTTGATTTCTAATAGTATTATCTAATAAAAGGACCCAGGGCTCCTTGCAAAAGGGGCTAATTCAAGGACTGGGGCAGAAAATAGACAAGATGAGCCTCGGGCATCTTATAGTGACAGAATGCAAGGAAGTGCACACACCAGAGGTAAACCCCACACTGATGAGGTCAGAGGGACACAGGTATTCACTGAAAGAGCTCCCAGTGAGCAAAACTGGGAAAACAAAATAAAATGGCAGTGGATTATAACCCAAAGATTTAAAAAGTTCATACTGATATAAACAAATGAGTTTACTGATATAAATAATTAAACACAGAGATAAGTGGAAATAGACAAATCTATGTAGAGTTCCAAGTAATTTATTTAGATGCTCTACCTTCAAGGAGCTAAGGCATGACTCCCCACTCTTTACGGGTAGGTAGTGCACAGTGACTTCCTTCTAAAGTGAACAGTGTGAAAATGGGACAGGAGGAAAAAGTAACTTTATGGTGGTAAATCTGGGAAAACAGTACCTCAGCCAGGTGATTAAGGTTAATATCATCAGTGATACCACATTGATAGTATGTGCCTTGGATGTAATAAGAAAATGATACTTGGGCTCTGTGGTCTTCCTTTTTGAAACCCATAATTGCAGTCTAATCAGGAGAAAGACATCAGATAAATCTAAACTGAGTGATGGTCTACGAAATATATGACCAGTACTCCTCAAAACTGTCAAGGTCATCAAAGACAAGGAAAGTCTGACAAATTGTCACAGCCAAGAGGATAAGGAGTTAAGGTGATTAAATGTAATGTATCCTGGATCGTATTGCAGAACAGAAAAAGGACATTAGGAAAAAAACCAAAAGAAATGTAAATGAAGTGTGGGTTTTAGTTGATAATAATGTATCAATATGGAATCATTAATTAGAACAAGTGTACCAGGGATCCCTGGGTGGCGCAGCGGTTTGGTGCCTGCCTTTGACCCAGGGCGCAATCCTGGAGACCCGGGATCGAATCCCACGTCGGGCTCCTGGCGCATGGAGCCTGCTTCTCCCTCTGCCTATGTCTCTGTCTCTGTCTCTGTCTCTCTCTCTCTGTATGTGACTATCATAAATAAATAAAAATTAAAAAAAATTAAAAAAAAAAAGAACAAGTGTACCATACTCGTGTAAGATATTCATAGTAGGGGAGACTGGGTGTGGAGTCTTAGGAGGTCTGTACTATTGTCATGGTTTTTCTGTAAGTCCAATACTGCTCAAAAAAAGGAATTTGTTTTAAAACTGGAGAAGTGGTGTGATAGTTAAGATAATGTATAGTTCAAACATTTTATATCATTCTTACAACTCCTGAGATAAGTGCACTTGTCTCTTGTCATCTTCACAATAACCCTTTGCAATGCCTATTATGTGTTAACCTTTTTTTTTAAGATTTTATTTATTTATTCATGAGAGACAGAGAGAGAGAGAGAGAGAGAGGCAGAGACACAGGCAGAGGGAGAAGCAGGCTCCATGCAAGGACCTCGATGTGGGGACTCGATCCTGGATCTCCAGGATCATACCCCAGGCTGCAGGCGGCGCTAAACCTGCTGTGCCATGGGGGCTGCCCTGTGTTAACCTTTATTATCATTATCGTTTTTATTTTGAAGGATATTTGGACCCAAGGATATCATCCCCCCCTTCAAGGGGATGTAGGGTAGGTGGTGCAAAAGGTGAGGGTGAACCTCAGAAATGATATGCCTAATGCTACATAGTTGCATTGCATGGCTTTCTGGGAAGTGTCCAAAGGGCTCAACATGTCTTCAGGTCTGCTTAAGGGCAGAAGGATCTTTATACAATATGTTCCCTGGAGATGTAATCTGCAACCCTCACGATTTGTTGTTTCAATTTTCTGGCATTAATTCAATGTAAAACATTCTAGCCTTTCAGGCTCCAACTGTCAAAACTCAATGAAGGGTCTTAAGATTTCCATTTCTATTTAATTACATACATGTAGACTTCAGATGATCTTCTCCACATTGAATGGCAAATAGCTTTAAAATATTAACTGAGTTCTAAAGTCTCAGCTTAAAAGAGGATCAAATGCGATGTCTTAATATACAGGTCAATTCATGCCTTTTTTTAGGGCAGAAGATTTCATTCTCCATGACCCAGATTTCTGGTTAGTTGTGATTAATTTCCAAATTACCACAAGTGGGTGGGGAATGAGTAGCAGCTGCTCCTGTCAGTGGGGGCATTGATCTTAAGGTTTGCTGCAGTGCTTATGACCCCATTGTCCTGAAGTTTTACATCTTCTATCTTTATGTCTTTGTCTAAATTTCAAGCCTGACCCTATAGGTATCCAATTTGTGAAAATTAGTAATAGTAGCAGCTACTGTCAAATATTGCAAGCACATCCAGATAGACGACAGAGAACCCATTCTCTGGAGTGCCAGAGAGTAAAACTTCTATAAGATTAACATTTACACTGAGCTAAATTTCTCCTTAATTAACCTGAGGAATATTTTGATTGTGAGGTGCTTAGATCTCTGCCTGCAATCCTTTGCTGGAGTATCTGAATTTGGGGTGGATGGAATGAATGGCCCCTGGATTTCTGTCACACTTTGAGAGTGTACAGTTGTATTCCTCTGGTACCTTGAGTTTCTTATTGCCCATGACCATCACAAAAACAACTTCATTTCATCTTCTCAGCTCTGAATGTGAAATCCTTTTGAGTGTCCTTGATATCACTCAAGGATTTCTAAATAGTACTATTCAATTCCTAAGCATCCTTTTTTTTTTTTTTGAAATTATTTTAAACCAAGATGTTCTCTAAAAGGATTTATAACTTACCATTAGAAATCCTCTTCATTGTATTTTAGCCCTTTAGGATTTTGTAGGGATTACTAAGGGGATTTCTTTTTATCACTAGGGAAATATGGCTGCAGCTATTATGTCTTAAAAAAATAAATCTTAGGCATAGCCTGATAGTGAGAAATGAATTTATATTCCTCTCTAGAACAGGTTTCCTTATAACCCAAAGACATCTTAAAAAGTATTTTAATTTGACAAGAACTATAAAAAATAAAATAAAACCCAGAGGAGTTAAATCCACCTGGGAATGCAGTTTACAAATGTCTACATTATTGAACATCAAAACATAGTTTGGAATGCACCATACTTAGGAAGTAGTGACTTCGTAGCATTGTTACTCCTCTTTTTCAGCTCTACCAATAGCAACTGTGCACAAATACAGGTGTCTTCCTAACGTCTCACTCTAGCCCTGCCTCTACCATGGGTCTGTTTCATTAGCTTTCTTGCTGGCTGTCCACCAAGGGGTCCCTCTCAGGAGCCCCTCTCTTCTCACACATAGCTGTTGGCTTTCTCCAGGCCTTCTAGACAGCACATGTCTTATGCTTCACCTTTTAAATGGCTCACCTGATTTGCGTAGGTTCATCCAGGATAAACTCCCTTTGGATTAACTCAAAGTCTGGTGATAGGTAACCTAATCACGGGAATGCTCACGGATCCTGCTCACACTGAAAGGAGGAGATCCACAGGGTGCCTGTATCAGAGCATGGGCAACTGGGAGGCCATCTCCAATACTGCCTGTCGTAGATGGGTACCGGTTTTGGCTTCGCATCAGTTATGAGTCTGGGGATTATAGCCCGTTACCAGACAGATAGGAGACCTTGTTCGTGTGAAGCAAACAGATACGAGAGCTATCAAGGTCATCAAAGCCTGAAAAGTTTTTGTCCTCCTCCATCATTTGTGGGTTTTATATCATCATTTACAAGTTTTACAGAACCCCACTTAATTATCCAAGTCACAATAGGAACTATAGTAGAGCACAAACCAGACCCTAGCAGCAAAACATTCTTAATTAGAAAAAAATGCTATTTAGTTTCTAAATTCAGTTAATGTTTACTCTGTAAGACAAAATATTACATGATCACAGAAATAGGTGCCCTCAAAGAGCTCATATGCTTGTGACACAGTTATTCAAATATTGTCTGCAATACCAGGCTGAATCAAGTCCATGCTCAACGTGAGATCTGATGGAGGTCGATGAAGAAGTGATTAATTCAAACCAGGTTAATTCTCACAGGAATGGGGGCATTTACACTGAGACTGGGAGCAGAGTAGGGTAAGACGTTTAACACTCGGTACAACTTGAAGGTGCAGAGAGGATGTCATTTCTTTAAGTAATGTATAAACACAGGTCCTTTACCTTGTCAGTAGTGAAGGAAAAAAAAAAAAAAAAAAAACAACTGTGGGTGAATCTCCGGTTGAGATAACTGGTCTGTCTCATCTTTTAGTTCATACAGTCTCTTTGGGACAAGTTCAGTCTCCTGTACAAGAATGATCTGGGGGCACCGAGGTTGCTCAGTGGTTGAGCATCTGCCTTGGGCTCATGTCATGATCCCGAGGTCCTGGGATCAAGTCCCACATCAGGCTTCCCACAGGGATCCTGCTTCTCCCCCTGGCTATGTCTCCGCCTCTCTCTGTGTGTCTCTCATGAATCAATAAAATCTTTTAAAAAAAATCTAGAAAAAAAAAAAAGCATTCAGTTCTCATTTCAACGACCACATCTGAAATATTCTCCAAGATGGCACCTGGGTATATGAGTGAAGAGGTATGGCTTTCTCAGTCTCTTAGTAGAGAAGAGGTTGAGGTCCTTGAGTCATGGAGTCCTCTGGCTCCTATCTACTGAATATGGTCCCTTCATCTCTCTTTAGCTTGTGCACTTTGGGGATAACTGCCAGTATTGTTGACTTGCTCTCTTTTGGTATGACTGGAACTGGTGGTGCTCCCAGCTGACTCAGCCTTATGCCATCTCCACTGGCACCATGGATGCCTCTGCAGACTGCCTGTGACCTCCATCTAGACCCAAGTTCAGCCCTAGTGACAGAGCTGCCTTCCTCTTGCTGTAGCACCCCTGTTGGAAGCTCCTGAGCAGCTTCTAGTCTGATCTCTATCACACCAGAGTCAGGAGTGGATCAAGAAGGATAAGCCTCAGGACTTCCATCTATGTGTTCTTGTGACACACTGTGTCCACAAATTGACATGGGAAATGACTCAGAAGACCATCTTGTTCCAGCAAGAACAAGGTCCTTTCTTTTTCATTTGCCTATCTAGCTAACTCCTCACTGGGCTTTGGCCTAGATTTAAGAAAATCAGGACCCAACTTTGTTCTCCTTCTCTTGTCTTTCCTCCTTCCCATTATTTCCTTGGGCCTTAAAAAAAAAAAAGGTGGATTTATCTCTCTCTCTTTTTTTTTTTTCTTGTATGGATCTTCCTTATATAGGGGATCCCTGGGTGGCTCAGCGGTTTAGCACCTACCTTTGGCCCAGGGCGCGATCCTGGAGTCCCGGGATCGAGTCCCACGTCAGGCTCCCTGCATGGAGCCTGCTTCTCCCTCTGCCTGTGTCTCTGCCTCTCTCTCTCTCTCTCTCTCTCTCTCTCTCTATGTCTATCATAAATAAATAAATTAAATAAATAAATAAATAAATCTTTAATAAAAGAAAAAAACCATAACAACAACAACAAAAACAAACAAAAAAACCCATAACACAGAGAGACTAGATTGCCTTTTGATTGTTTTTTTTTTTTTTTTTTTTTTTTTTTTGCGTTTTGATTGTTAAATGAGAAACAAAATAATTTTGATTATATTTTTCTCAAGAAAATAGCCTGGCTTGTGAGGCGGTTGTTTTGCAACAAGGTTGATTTTTTTTTTTTTTTTTTAATGTCAGAGGCAAAAAGTTACCTTTCTCCTTGTCTTGCTTCTGTTCCTACATTCCTAATACCCATCCTCTTCTACTTCCCAAACAGGTGGATGCTCTGGAACAATGGGGTAGAAGTAAATAAAAGTCAGTGAAAAGAAGAAAAGCATCTTAATGTTTTTGAAAATCATATTTCAAAGAAGGTTAAGTGGCAGTTCAACCAGCAGAGTAGGTAGGTAGAAGGGAATGAGCAAATCTACAGAGGGGAGATTCTCAATGAATATAATACACAAAAACAGGACATGATTGTGCTGTTTTGATTCTTTTAATCCCTTCAGATACACCATTAAAAATCATAGCATTTGCAACACAATTGAAATGCAAAAAAAAGCTACCTATTTATGTAGCTGGAGGAAAATTCACGGTGTATTTATTGAACTTTGAAATATAATAGAGAACAACACCTGGGAGGTGCTTTGGGGCCAACTCTGGAGAGTCTGTTCCCTCAAGATGAATAACTGCTGGTCTTGAGTAAATCCAAAATCCTCTAACTTTTTCATTTTAACTTTTAGGATTTTATTGAGAGTGAGAGGAATGTGGAAGAAAGTCTGACTCTTTGAAAGTGTGTGGTTCTGATTTGCAGGTTGAAAGTGAACACATGCAGTGCCGTGTGTTTTTAGAACTACCACACGCCTCAGGAATAAAGGCTCAGGTGGGTTATCTCGCCCTTTAAAGCAAACTTTATCTGATGTCATTGAGAAAGAAGTCTGTCTTGAGATAATTGTTCTTTTCACAAGATAAATTTCACACCAGATAGGAAAGCACTATATTGTCCTTTGCATCTCCTTTTCTGACGTATCTTTATTTGCGGGGTTTAAGGCAATTAGAGTTGGTCTCTTACCTAATTGTCTCTCTCTCTCTCTCTCTCTCTCTCTGACAGCTTCTGAGTTCTATGAAAAGTAGGGCCATTTTCCTCTTTTTTTTTTTTTCTATACTTTTCACCTTCCCAGTGCCTTGCCTAGCTTTTGTTTTTTGTTTTTTTTTCCACCTGGAGGGTATTCAATATCTTTGATCCATTAATTTGGTTGAATTAACTTCCCAGAGTTGATTTGTGTAGAATCTTTGTTCCCTCTCAGGGTGGCAGATTAAACACTCATTCTAATGGAGGAATCATTGTTCTAAGTCACGCCTTAAGAATTCTTTTTTACTTTTTTTTTTTTTTATGGAGGGGTAGGGAGTATCATTTTTTAAAATACGAATCACTTTCTATTGAACACCCTTGATTATGCTATTTTTTCATCCTTCAGATCTTCATTTCCCTTTTGAAAGGAAGCAAGTCTTTCAAACCCAAGTTTGGTGACCGAAGTAGGGGATCCGGATGGATGGTTCTCTTTCTGGCCAAGATAATCAGTGTGATTTCCTTGGGGGCCTATTAAATGATTTTTTAAGGCAATTTCCAAGTACTTAAGGGAGAGATCACTTACCAAGCCTCTCAATATTTCCACATGCACTTGCAGGGAAATCTCTGCCAATAAGCAATCTGGAGTACCCACCCAAAGTTTGTCGTTTATTTATTTTTTCAATAAATAACCACATATTATGTCTTAGAAACCATGCTATTTTATATATATTGTGTTATTCAGTAGTATCATCTGGTATTTACGACCGAGGTATAACTTAGCCCTAGAAATAAAGCACTCAAGACCATTGCTAATTTTCCTTGGTGAGTGGGCTCATGTATGCACTTCCATGCACATGAATCTCTTATACATTTTTCTTATCGTTGCCATGGCTCTGTAATAAAAATCTAAGTCTTTGCAGAATTTTACCTACAAAGGGGTAGATGCATGCAACTCTTGAGAGACCCTCCAGGTTCCCTAGGTGATGCCCCAAATATTTAGCCATTCAATAGTTTTCCCCTTGCCTGTTGATGGGATGAAGAAGTTTAGACAAATGGCCATATTTTATCAGTAATGGTTATTTACCCAGAGCCCTGACAAATGTTGGGCAGGGCAAATGTAATTCATGACATACCTGAAGTTGTTAGTGGTTTTAGACTGAAATCGGTGATTGATCAAAGCTGACTGGGCTTCACCCTGCTTTATTTTAACTTAGGCATTTAAAATGGAATGCAAGGCCATACAACCATGTTTATGTGAATGCCCCAACATCAAATATATTAATTTGACTAAACCTTAATCCATTGTTTTCTTTGTCCAGAATGCAGTTAATGAGAATAAAATTTATTGAGCACAAATTTTATCACCATCAACCATGCAAGCCTTGGCAAACTGCTAGTATTTTAGGGTATTTTATGTCTCCCTCCCTGGCCAATGTTTTCTGGTTTGCTGCTCACATTCAGCATAAAATCTAAAGTATTTAGAAAGGCTTAAATGCATGTCTGAAGCACCTTCAGTAAACGAAGGTAGATGTAGATAAATTGAAGACTAGCTTTTACCTAAGGGTGAAGACTAACACTGGCTCTGACCTCCTTCGGGTAGGTGTCTGTCCTCATGGCAGTCAGAACCCCCAGCTAATTTACCTCTCCTTCAAACCTCAGAAGTTATATGATCACCCACTCTTTAGGGTCCAGGCTCTGAAAGAGGGGATCCCAAAAAGCCAAATAAATTTTAATCCTCTTGTTTTAAAAATGTTTGCAATCTAAGCTGAAGGACTACTAATTTAACTTTAGTTTCTGTGGCAAATCCTTTGGGATTCTACAAATCCAGGAACTAGACAGGTGTTAAACTTAAGATGAGAGCTTTTTTCTTGAAAACTCTGTAGCTTTTATTTAAAATATTTTATTTATGTATTCATGAAAGACAGAGGGGGGGGGGGCAGAAACACAGGCAGAGGGAGAAGCAGGCTCCATGCAGGGAGCCCGACGTGGGACTCAATGCCAGGGTCTCCAGGATCAGGCCCCTGGACTGAAGGTGGCACTAAATCCACTGAGCCACCCGGGCTGCCCCTCTGTAGCTTTTAATAGGTGGGACAGTGACAGCGTAGTAAAACAAACAATATTGGACAGAATGGTCATCAGAGTCACCCTTCTGAATGAAGTTTACAAGCTTTTGTTTCTGGCAATTCCCTTCATGGTTCTGGTCCTCAGTTTGTCCTTCTTTGAAATGAGGCATTTCACCCAGTGATTTCTGCAAGATTTTCAGCTTCTATGAGTAGTTAATAATAGAAAGAGGGAATTCCAGATTGGTAGTGGGTAGGGGAGTGTAAGACATTGCTGGGGTGGGGGTGGGGCTGTGATGATTTCCTTGGTATTTTGCATTTCAGAAACCCTTGGCTTCTGGCACTATATTCATTGTTTGGGTGGAATTTATTTCTCCGGGTTTAACCTACTGTAGTCTCACATGTAAGAGGAGGCACAAGTGGGAAGTTTCTCGACAAACTTTAATGTCTAAGTGGGATCCTGTGTCCATATATATATAGCAACTAATACAGGGTCATTTAAAATAAACTTACCCACACCAAAGGAACCACTGAGAGCAACAGTTAAAATTTAGATGGCCTTACAGTTCTTGCCTGTGGTAGCAATATGGTGCCACAGAAGGAGGGCCAGCTAGTGGCAACCTTGAGGAGGTCACATCTTCTTTAAATGTGTCTGCCCTCTGTGCCTTGGGGCATGGACACCAAGAGTGACAGGACGCACATAACTCCTAAGCACTTACTGTGTGCCCAGCTCTGCACCAAGCATCCAGCATGCAGAGTACACGGCAGCAGGGTAAGAGAAGTAGGGTGTGGACTCAGTCTCTCGAGGTTCAACTCCTGCCTCTATTCTTCCTAATGGGAGAACTTGAGCAATCTAGTTAACAGTTCTAAGCCTGATTTTCCACATCTTGAAGTCTTCCTTGTCTTTATTCTCACTGACAACTTGTAGAATCTTGAGCAAGTTTTTAGAATGTCTCTGAGCCTCAGATAACCCATGTGTGAAAGGGAGGCACCATTTCTCTGTCTCAGAATTGCCGTGAGCATTGCATAAACACAATCCATATGAAAACCATACAACAATATGGCAGGATAAGATATTGTTTGTTATGTAAAAATTTATGGCATAAAGTTGAGACATGACTGAAAAAGTCGTTTTACAGAAAGTATATCACAGTGCTCATTGGGCATGCAGTCATTAGGAGAATTGAGATTCAGGTCCCACTTTCAGAGTTCAATTTACTTAGGTTCAAAGAAAGACCGAGTGTTAGAAAAATGTGATATTTTTTTTTCCTTTTGGTCTCAAGAGATGTACATTTTCCCACTACTTTTTATTACTTTATGATCAGACAATTAAAAACAAAGGGTCAGGTTATAGCTCAAAACGAAATGATTTTGCATCGTGTACAAATGCTTTTTGCTCAGAGGCAGGCTGAGGTGTTCAGAAGTGTTTGACACGCTTTCATGCCCATTAACAAAGGGAGAGGAAAAACCCTATTATCACAACCACAGGGTTTCTGACCCTCTGCTCCATGTTCAGATAAATAATGCTCATGCTTCTGAGGGACATTATTTTATATGGGCATATGAATTATCATTTCAAAATGTTTATTTGGCCTCTGTGTGTGTACCCCCACCATGTATTGCCATCTCTTTCATGCCCTTCTGTGAGGATCTAACATAGGGGACACCAGTTTTACTTAACAAAAATAAAACCTATGATATATAATCCTTGACCTCAAGGAGCTTGTAATTTAAACAAGAGAGGAGTTTTAACCATCTCTTCCCCTCCCCCTTGCCTTCTTCTTCTTCTGATGAAGTTCCATTGTATGGTACGTTTTATAGGAGGTATTTAGGAGTATTGTTATTTATGACTCTCAGCTGTCCTGAGATGTAAACATAGCATGAAGCATTATCTTTCTTTTGGAAATCTGAAAAACTGAAGCTTAAAAATGCTTTACACCAAGTCACGGAACCAGTAATTCTCAGACTGGTCCCTTCCAGCTCAGCCACTCCTGATAGCAGAGCTTCTTCATTCCAGCACACCTGCCCTGCACACACTTAGGAAAACAGTCCCTGGGAAAGGCAGTGACTGCTAACAAGTGTCCCCAGGAAGCAGGCTAGACATTTGGAGGAGCGAACAGTACCCAACTCTGTCCATAGGTACTGCGGGACACATAAAAGGAGCTGATCTGGTCTCTGTTGCTTAGAGAACATTTATTGTGATGGGGGAACCAACATACATAGGGAACAAGAGGCCGTATGCCTGGAGTCAAGCAGCTCTCACTACTGGTGAAACTCAGCCTTTAAATATTTAACCAGATTTTTTTTTTTTTTTAACAGGAGGCAAATATTTCCAGTAGGTCTAGCTCATACACAAACATTACATGTTTCATATGGCTTCATGTAATATATCTGACATATGCAAATTTTGTATATTTCATATAGAAAATAGATACTTTTTAAGATGTAGATTAGCTTATATCCTGGCAATCTCTGTTTAGGTATCATCTAACTGGAGTAGAACTAAAAATAAATCACATGTTATTAGATAATCTCACAATACATCCATTAATTTCCCTTCCTGCTAGAAAGCAATGAAATTGTGGTTTGAGCTGTGTTAAGAACATTACATGAAAAATGAGGAGAGGGAATAAAGACAGATTAGAACATAATTACGGGGGCTGGAATTCAGCCAACAAGCCTTGCCAAGTTGGAGACCACCTATCTCCAGGTGAACTTGAAGCATGAGTACTTCAAACTCAGAATGCCACCTCCCAGATAGCAGGACTCCACACCATGGTATTGGGGGAGATATTGCATCAAAGAAGACCACTATGTACAAGGTGGGGGGGAAATTAAGTGAAAGGCTGAATGGAAATGGAAAATACAGTGGTCACTTCTGTATTATAGAAGAGAGTGTTGTGGTTTTGTTCCAACTTCGGTCAGAGATATTAACTTTCTCTCTGCAGGTCTGGCTTAAATCCTTAGTGAATTCCCAAACAGGGTGTGAATTTATCACTCAATATTGGGAGCATCTGGGGCTCTTCATTTTATTAAAATGATTCTTTTTTTCTCACCACAGATGCTCCACGGAGCAAGGTCTGTACATTATAAGTGAAAAGTGATTCCCCAAAAGGAAATCTTTTATCACTAGCTGTAACTTAGGGTTGAACACATACTTTATTTTGGATGCTGCCTTGTGGAGAAAGCAGCAAAGGGTTGAGTGTGGGGACAGGTTGACAAGTGAGCAAGCATCCAGCTTGCAGCTGGACCTCCTGGATGGGGAGATAGAACACAATCTAATCTAGCAGGTATATTTGAGGTTGGCTTGTCTGTAGAAAGGGAGGAAAAAAAAAAAAGTAATCACCTGACTGGATAATTGTGAAGATAAAAGAAGATCATGATGTAAAGTATAATCATATCACCTAATAGTATTAACTAGTATTAACTAAGTTAATACCAACTCCCTAAGTATTAACTAGTACTATATCGAGGTTGCCTGATAACTCGACTCAAAATGTTTTATAGAAAATACATTTTTATAAATTTTCTGACCTATACAGCAGAACCATATGGCTCTATACTTCATTTTTCTCTGGCTCCAGTAGTAAGTAACTGTATCAGTTTACGCAAGTTTACTTAATTTGAAAGCAACAATTCTTTGCTTCTTAGTAAAACTTGCTGGAAATAAGCCAAAACTTGAATAAAACCATCTGATCTGATGTCAGACTTGAAAGGAAACAGACCTGGATGGCACCTCTCTTCCGCCCACACTGAGTCTTACTCACAGATCTAAGGTTAAGTGAAGGTTGTAAAAAGGAGGAGAATTGGAGAAAAGAGGAAGGAAAAGGGACACTGTGAGGATAAAGGTAAACGGATTCCCCCAAAAGAATAAATTTTGAACAAGAGACTCTGCCTCCTCTACTCCCATGCCCACCCACTCCTGCGCCCTTCAAATATAGCATCTGATACAACTTTTCAACAACAGGTGACTCGATATTCATCACATTCTAGAGATCTTGGCTACTGGTTTTAGATTTTCGAACCAAATAAAGCACAATCATCTTGGCAACACTTTGTGTTAGAGTAGATTTGAAAGTCATACTGAATATTTCCTCACTGGTTTTCTTCATTGGCAGTGAAGCACATATTTAAGATTTCCTATTGCTCTTTCTGATTTTTTTCAGTGTTCAAAAGCAACAGTTTGACCTATGCAAAATAAACATATCTAAGAAATTCTTATATGTTAGCTAAAGAAATGTAAGTTCTTGCTGGAATATCTCACTCTAGAACAGGAAAAGTGCCTGCTGCTCTATAGTCTGAAATAGCTCTTAGCCATTCTCACTGGTTTATGGTTGAGTTGGGGCAAATACCCCACAGTCACCAAAGCAGTAGCACAAAATAATATCCTTTTTTTCCCCCAAATGATACCAAATACTTTCCTATTGTAGGAAATGTAGAAACATAGGCTAGAACTACTGCATGGCCAAACTAATTGTCACGTAGGCAGTTAAGGTTTCTTTTTTTCCCCATAGGAGGAAGTAGACTAATAAAATTATGAT
Organism: Canis lupus dingo; assembly: GCF_003254725.2. NCBI lineage: Eukaryota > Metazoa > Chordata > Mammalia > Carnivora > Canidae > Canis > Canis lupus. The sequence goes on along the minus strand of NC_064262.1, from coordinate 23,596,062 downwards.
CACTGTCATGTGACTTGTTCCCAAGATAGATTCATTAGACCAGAATAAATGTTCATTCTTGCAAGTTGGATCTAACTGTGTCTTGTTTGAACTCCTCTACTTACATGTGCATTTTAAAACATGTTAGGGCTCAGCTTCTTCATCTGTATAATAGAGCTACTTATAGTACATGCCTCAAACAGCTATTTATGAAAACTAAATGTGATAATAAATGTAAAGGGTTTAGCACAGGAGAGAAGGCAGTGACTTCACAAGTAATTGTTTAAATATAATTCATTCATTATTTACAGAGTGCCATATCTAACCACAAGAATCTTACCATATTTAGCGTATTTTACTCAAAGACCATAAGGGGTTGTTTGTTTATATTTTTAACTGAAATATGTGTGTGTGTGTGTGTGTGTGTGTGTCTGTGTGCGTTTGTATATTTACACAGAAAGACGCTAAGTGGAAGCTTTGGTGCTTTCCACCAAACCCAAAGATAACAACTTTTGTACACATCTATTTTATCTTACATTTTATTATGAGCATTTCAATATCCGGAAAAGCAGGAAAATTTAATGATAAACACCTGTTACCAACACCCAGCTTGCACAATTAACATTTTATTATATTTGCTTTATCATATATCAACAAATCCATTTGTCCTTCAAACCATTTTATTTTCGCTGAGTTTTATTGAGATATAATTCATATACCATAAAGTACACTTGTTTTAAACACACAATTGATTTTTAGTATATTGACAGTGCACAACCATCATCATACTCCAATTTCAGAACATTTCCACTTCTTCAGGAAGATTTCTCCATACCCATTGACCTTCACCCCCTCTCCTAACCCTCAGCCCCACACAACTACCAGTCTGCTTTCTGTCTCAATGAATTTGAAAGGCCACAAGTTTTAGCCAACAGAGTTTGGATTCATGGGGTGCTCCTATACTATGGTTCCCAGGATTACAAAGATATTTGAAGAAACTGTCCAACACCAGAGTGCCCTTATTTTATTTTTCATGAAGCAGAGGCTATATGATACACAAAAATATTTCCCTGTAATTTTTTGTTATCTTTCTTCTCACTCTGATTCCTCATACCTAGAGGAAGAAATTGTTCCCATTTTATGGATACAAAAAAAAAAAAAGAAGCAAGAAAGAGGAGGGGAAAAGCCAGAAAATGGCCCAAAGATAGGAGACTCGTGCTGTTCATCCCTTTGCTGACTGCTCTGAGGCTGGCTTTCTTGAATATCTCTGTACCTGCATGGAACGTCGCCGGTGGGGGAATAGACACAGATTAGCCAGCAGCTGATATTTCTGGGGGTTATCAGCTGGGGTGGTAATTGCTTGAACAGATTCCCCACTATGGCATTTGAGAGCACAGTCAAAGAACAGCAGTGGCAGGTGTTTGGAAACTGCATTTGGAATTGGCCTCCTACAAAAAGGAGCTAGATGCTGACTTCGTGGGTGATGAGGGAAGTCGAAGGCGTTCGCAGAGGGAAGTTGCTTCTGTGGCAGGTTTCCAAGCAAACAGATTTAGGTTTCTTTGACATTAAAAATCCCCTAAAGATATATAAGGATGGGGAGCAGGCAATTGGAATGCCACCCTCACATGTTGAGAATCTTCTCTTTTGGAGATAAAATTGTCAATGCTCACCCAACAGAGAGTATTTGGGAGTTGTCAACTCTGAGTGCAATTAAGGTATAAAAAAGCACCAGTGCTTCCAACAGGCTGTACCGTCACAGTTGCCATTTTTCTATTTCCAAAAAGATTGGCTCCTGACTCATTCACAAGTGACACTGTTCTGGGTTCCTTTTTCATGGTTTTCACCTGGCCCACCAAAGTTCTGCTTGGCCTTCCAAAATCGAGTCTTCTTGGCTTAGCTTCTTCACCAATAGGTTAATTTCTCCCACATTTTCTATTTTCTGGAAGCTAAACACACACACACACACACACACAAAACAAACAAAAACAGTGTAATTGGTGTTTGAAATGCACTTAGAGATCCTCTGATGATTTAGTACCTGTAAAGCAAATGGTCAAGGGCATCAAGCAGTGTAGTTTGAGTGTCTGATAACTTCTCTTTGGTAACTTGCTTTGAATTTCAGACGCAATGTTCATGCTCAGTAGACACCCTTGAATGAATGAATGAAGAGCACAGGTGAATACTCTATTGTCTTTGATAAATAACTAAGTCATTTCTCTATGCCCCACTGTGCATATTTGCCTTCCTCAGAATTTTGAACGTTTTGCTCTCAAAGGGCAATATGCATTTCATTTCAGTTCAAGGCGAAGGGGCTGTTTGCTATTGCTATGAGGATCATAAGTATTCTGCTTCTAATATTGCTATTTTGGAGAGAGACTTTGAGTTCCACTATTTAGGTAGAAATCTTACTCAAATCCAAATAAGTGAATTCTTTTGAGGTAAACACTTCCCCCTCCTACATCTTGCCACATTAGTCATGGAAAGCATCTTAGAGATCATGCCCTTAGAGACTGGGGTTCTTTAGGAGTAATTACTTTATCTCCATTATATTGATAGCTACTCTAACATCTACCACCTATGAAATCCTGGGCATGTTAATTAATTTCTTTGAGCACCAACTGTCTCATTTATAAATCACATATAATGACTTAAAGAAATAGGTGTATCATGAGATTAAATATTGGCTTAAAGGTTAGTACTTACGCAAAATAAGTAGCTCCTGATGGGAATGGAGAACTTTTGTTTCTCTCTATCCCATACCTATTCCCATTTTTCCCAGAGAGTCTGGGGAGTCCTTATGATTTAGTTGGTGCTGATCACACCTGTGTTTTGTGGATCAAGCATTCCTGACCAATAAATGCTTCCTGTGATCCATAGTAGTCCAGTGAGACTCAGACGTGGGATGTTCATACCTATATTGGTAAAGAGAAATTGCCTTTCAGCTGCAATTAAAGCTGGAAGTATAAATCTGGAGCTCCCAAGAACCACCACATTCACTGAAACTTCTTGAGAAGTTCAGAGCAGAGAAAAGCAGAGCTGAGATGTAGCAAAGAGAAAGATGGAGTTCTTACCACATGGGTTGACTATCTTCTAGCTACCTCTGAAAGAACTTTTCTATGAAAGGAACTATAAATTTCCCTCATTTGTTTAAATTGGCATGAGTTGGGTTCTTTACACCCGCAATTGGAAGTCTTGATTAATGTACTGCTGTGTTTATGAATAGTAAAACTACCATAATATCACTCTCCTTTGCCAATCTGGTATATAAGGTTGATGCTCAATAAAGGCTGAATATCTGAAAGCTCATAGTTAAGTACAGTAGAACCAAGGGAAAGGATCACCTCATAAAAGAAATGGGAATTTTGAACCATCTAATTATTCACATCTCATTCCTCAAGGCATGCTGAGTAATATTCTAAGCTTTTTGTCACATACATACTGGTAAGATTGTCTTGATTATAGGCTGATTTCAATAATTCATAATTCAAAAAATATATTTCCATGAACTGGATCATCCAGAATGCAATTATGAATTACTATCCTTCCTGGAATTAAGAAATGGCATTCTTGTATAGGCCAAAGTGTGAGGCTAAGACCAGTTAAATACATTCCCTTTCATTATTTGATAATGCACTCTGTAACCATGACCATAAAATCAAGATGTGCTGACAGGAGATATTCCTGGACCCAACTTTGGAGGTTCTGATTTACTGGGTATACAATAGGGGAAAAAAATAACAGAGTAGCGTTGCTTAAAGCATCTCTTACATCATATACTTCAGTTGCAGTCTCTCATATTCAGAGCGAGTTAATATTATTCATTGGAAATTGTTCATCTTACAGTGAATTTTAATTATTTCTGAAACTAAGTGTCAATTAGACCATTCCTATCTGGTCACATAAATACAGCTTCGTGAAACGACATCACCATTGAAACCACTTCCTTGGACTCCCCAGATGAGTTGTGTTGAGAGGTAGCACCTTCTCATGAGCTCATGATCATGGAATATTGTTTGTGGAGGAAAATTGGCAGCACATCAATAGGAGCTCCTAAAATGTGTGTTGGAATTAATGTGGCCTCAACAGGAATCTCAGAGATGAATTAGCTACTCTAATAAAAATTAGCCTGTGCTCACTAAACAGTAAACCATCGAATAATATCACAAGCATATGTTACCATTGTGAGACAGTATGTGTAACATAGACTATTGATCCTCAAGTAGCTAAGAGACTGCCAGTTGGTTTATTTCAAATACTACCCACACAAGTGTAAATAGATAACTGGGCATGTATATAGGAATTCTGGTATTCATGAATGTAAGTCATGACTTTCTGGGAATGCTACATCGTTGAGGCAGATTATATCATAATAATAAACATATCATTGAAATCTTTTTCTTTTTTTAATTTAAAATTTCTCTTTGTTGGTTTTTATTCAATTACAAATGTATTCCTAACTCATCGAAAAAAGTAAAAGCATACCCAAAGATGCTGAATTAGTAGGGGTCCAATCAGAAAAGAGAAACTACACAGTAACTGGAATAGGAGGTTTAATATAAAGATTTACAACCCATAATATGAGATTGGAGTATCAAGGGATTGGCTACCAAGATTTAAAGAGAACCCTAGCTAATAATGGAATAGAAGGTGTAATGAGCATTCACTACCTTTAGTGCTCTCACCCTAGGAGAACCTTCCTCCAGCAGGCTGAGATCCAGACCTTGTTGGGTTTCATGGACCTTCTTAATTTTACCAGCTAATTTTCCCTGTTGGTTGCATGCACTGGATAGAGGAGAAATTCAGGATTCCCTAAGAAGAGGGATTGGTAAACTTGATGCCAAATGTCAGGTCATGTGTTTCCTTCAGGTGAATTGTCCGGGAATAAAGCCTTAATTTCCATATACATAATACATTTCTGTGATCCATTAATGCAGCTAATTTTTGAAAATTTCATTTTTCTGACCATGACAACTTGGTAGGGGGTTAAATGAGACTTTAATCAAATGCTGGCAGAAAGTGACTAAATACCAAAGGGAAGAGTGGAATTGTTTTGTTAATTCTTTCCTTTGCCAAATTGATGGCTGATGATTAAATATTTTGTAATATCTTAACAGAAACATGGACACTGAAGGCAGCGATGATATTGAATCCATTTTTTGTTTTTTTTAGTCTCTCTTCTCTCCATGGCCCCAATCAATGCTTACCTAATTTTATGAGACAAATCTCACTCTGAAAGAAAATATTACTTTATTAATGAGTATTCAAATTCATAGATAAAGGCTATTTTGCCTCAATCGATACTTTAGTTTGAAACATGTGAAAAATATATGGAGTTCTTTTGGGGTCAAACTTTAAATCATATCTCACTTTAAAAAAATGTGTCGTTTATTTAGGCTCATTTCCAAGGTTTTCCCAAATGAAAATACTGTAGCTAAATATTGCCTTTTGCATATTAAATTTTACTGGAGACTGATTCCATGAGGCACAGATTAGAATCATGGTAAGAGTGTGTATTTATACTTCTTTGGGCCAAAATAAACTTTTATGGCTACCTCAGTTACATGAGAAGTAAGGAAATGCTCTTCAGGTTCCATTCTCCCCTTTACCCCACTTTTGTCAAGAATATGGTATTAATAAGTGTAATGAAGAAAAACAAAAATAGGAACCAAAAAATTAGTACAGTGTCAGCAAATTTTAGAAAGCCTGTGAGTAACTTATTGGAACTCAGGAGTCCTGAATCTAAACTCCAGTAGTTGCTTAGAATTAAGGTGCTTGGGTTTCTATTCTTCAGTTAGCTGTGCTGAATTTCCAATTTATGGTAAAACAGTTAACCATTTGTTCTTCCCTAATGTTTGGTAAGAGGATATTTTTTTCCTATTTGTTGCTCTTTACCCAGGAGAGGCACCTGAAATTCTGTATGAATTATACCTCCTACCTCACCCTAGCTCCAAATAAAAACATTCACCTTGATGATGATATTCCTGTTATTTGGAGTTGGGTCCAAGACTTTCAGAGTTCTCAAGGCACACACAGAAGGGTTCAAGTAGTGTTGAGTGTAACTTCTAATCTCTCAGAGGCTTAGTTGCCAAAACAATTAGCTGGTTTAGTCAGGGGGAAGGAAGCAGTCCATCTGCTTCCTTTGTGCCATTTAGAGCAAACAGCCAACTGATCACCAAATCCCTCAGACAATTAGTCAGAACCATTTGCGGCCCCCATGTCCCCATGACAACCTCATTGACACATTCATAGATGAGAAGACAGATGGTTTTGTTGGAAATGAACTTGCCTTTTAAATATATAATAGCACCTTATAAATAAATAGTGCTTTACCACTAAAAGGCTTTCTCATGCATTCTGAAATCTGACGCTCACAGCAGCTCTTTTGTAAAATGAGTGATTTTACAAATGAGACAACAAAGAATTAAAGAGGTGAAATGATTGCCCAAGTTCGTATATGGGCCAGGATCAGAACTTTCCTATCTTTTGACTGCCAACCCAGTGCTCACTCTGCTACACTTTTAGAAACAATAGAAGGAACGGGTTGCTCTGGGATATTTTATGCCAAATGATCTAAGAATACTCCCGATTTTCTCCTCAACTAGTCCAACCTACTTTCTGGTGTCCCTTTAAGAGACAGAAAAATAGGGGAGTTGCTGAAGAACACAAAAGCACTTCATGTGCAGCTAAGCATGTGCAAAATAGTAAGTCAGAAGTCTTATCATTTCAGGGACACCTCAGGGGTTTTTCCCTCTCTCTTGAACACAAAAGCAATTCTCAGGCGATTGTCATTGGTCAACTACATGGGACACAGGAAAGAGAAACAAAGAGAGTGACAGAAGATAAATGATTAAGAACATCACAAAGTTCTTCTTTCTTTGTTATCACTCCAGCTCCACAGAGAGACATAATATACTCACATTGTGTCACATTGGTGTGACCTTTTACTACACAGCAACCCTGCACACTGGTAAACAGGGACATAGACATAATATATCCTGAAATCAGACCCCATCAAGTGTGTATCACTCTCCTTTAGTAGGGAGCGAGGTAGTCTGGGAATAAGGAGAGGCAAAACCTTGGTTGTATCACTCCTTTACGGGTGAACATGCCTTCTGAACCTGATTTGCATTTTATAAAGAACTCTTTCCAAAGAATTCATAGACCATCTCTTATAGATTTGAACTGCCATGGGAAAAAAAAAAGCAGATATGTTTCTATTTCTCAGTCTAGGCTTTGTTGCGTGAAGACAGAAAGCAACATAGCCATAAGTAGAAAATTGTAAAAAGTATTAAGGACTTCTGAGTTTTGGCCATACTTACCCACCAAAGAAAGCTTTGAGGCTCTGCTGTGGATATTCTCATATCTTTCTTCGAGAGGCAGAAAAAGATCTCCACAGATATAAACCATCACAGAATATTTTTGGCTTGCCTTCTGGAAATTATTGTATAAAATTCTATGTCTTCACAATGGTTAGGTCAGTTATGACAGGTGTAAGGAAAATGTTGGGGTTGAAAGCAATAATTGTATTTTTCATAAAATAGACTATCAGTTCATATAAAAAGTTTCGCTGCTTGACCCTATTAGAACACAAAATTGGTCAATTCTCTTTACTATAGATTTAAGCAGAAGGAAGAGAATACAGTGATTACTAGGTGATCTTCTGTGTTATTTTTTTGTGTACCCTGAGATGACACAATTATCTTCCATGATTATTTTTGGGCAAATATTGTGATTTCCATGGAATTTTGTTATGGCTCTCTACATTCAATGCAAGAAACTATGATAAGTCCATTTCTCGATGACTTCTAAAGAATATTTTTAAGCTTACAAATGAAGTAGTGCAAAGAGAAATAGAACTTTAGAAAAAGACCCAGAACACAACCCTAACTCCAAATAGATGTGCTTTCCAAGGATGTAATAATTCTTTTCCCATCATGGGTTGGGTGGGATATTGCTGTGTCTTTATTTCCTCTGAGCTGATTATTAAATGTCCCTATTGACTCTATTCAGGAGCCCCACCCAACATTATGCCTCTTTGGGGGGCAAGTGAATAAATGAGCAAAGGAAAGGGTATGGCAGGCACATGTGCATTACATGCAATTTAATGCTTGATACAAACATTTTATTTTTTTCCTCCCCAGCAGAACCCAGATTCCAAAAGGTGAATTAATTTTGGAGCCAAAGCCAAAAGCAAGACCAACAGGAAGCCTAGGGTGTGAGAAAAGCATTTTTAAAACTGGCGATTGGAAAATCATGCAGCTTTGCAAATTATCTGAGTAGTGAAAATCTGGATAACACTTTTAAATTTTAGAAATAAAAATTTGGATCCAGGGGTTTTGTTTTGCCACTCTATCATTTAATTGTGTTTTAAATTTAAAAAATTACTACACAGCAGTAATTTTGTCAGTAGATTGGCAAACTGGATGCCTTTTAGGGTAGCAACTGGAGGATGGCAGGAGATCCCTTTGCCATGAATGATTTTGAGGAATCTCTTGTTAAGGTCTAGTCCCTGTCTGTACTCTATGTTAAGTGTCCCTATAAAGCAATGAGTGGATTAAGAAGCATTTCTGTTTGTATGTTTTTAGAGAGAGAGAGAGGAGGGGGGCAAAAAGGTGGTAAAGGAGGGAGAAAATCTTAAGCAAACCCCATACCCAGTGCAGAGCCCTATGTGGGGCTCAATCTCAAGACCCTGAGATCATGACTTGAGCTAAAATCAAGAGTCAGAGGCTTACCTGACTGTTAAGCCTTAGCAGGCACCCTGATAAGAAGGGTTTCTAATAAACCCCTTCATTCCTGCATATACACAAGAATTTCTAAAGTCCTCACTGGTACTTTAAAAAGTTTGCTCTGTTCAAATATTCTTCTTAGAAACTTCTTTGCACAATTTGTTTATATAGCAAATCCCTTTTTTCTTAAATATTAAAATAGAGATATGTAAAGCAACACTCTGTTATTACAGGTTCTAAATTATTGGAATCTAAATTGATGAGGTTTTACTGTACCTTAAGTATAGTACATCTCTAGCACTTGTGCCTAATGAATTTTTGCTTCTAGTAATTAGGTGTTATTTAATTATAGTTAGAATCTTTAATATCACCTAGTTTAATCACCATATTAAAAACTATTTAGAGAGTTGAAGTGCTTTGCTAACATCACAAATTTAGTTATAGAACTGAAAATGTGATTTCTTTCTCCTATTTCAGTGTTCCTGGTGAGAATTAAGTGCAGGCATATATTGTTATATAAACTGTAATTCTGATGTGGACTACATGACATATATCGCTGTATGTGTTGTATGTAACACTTAGCATATGGTAACTCTTGAGGAACTATGGGAGAAGTGTGTGCATGAGCAGTGGAACAAGTGTGATGAAATAAACTCCATTCAACATGTCCTATCTCTTATTTTAAATTACTCTCCCAAACAGCATGGGTACCCATGAGCTTCAGGTGTCACACTGTAACTTTACATAAGACCCCTCTGAATTTAGTGCTGTTTCTAAACTGATAATATAGAATGTTACTTGGAAAAAGTCTGGAATATGTGGTGCACACAAGCAGTGCTTCATGAATGCGTTTCTGTTTTTAAAATCCACCATGTTCCTCAAAGTTTGTGTTTTTGTTAATAAAACATTTTATAATGTAAAAAAAAAAATGGCAGCATGAAAATGCCTACCTAGAATGCTAAAACCAACATAGCTTTTCTAACTTTTGATTTTCAAATAATTACAGATTCACAGGGAATTGTAACAAATTTTATGGGGAACCTTCACCCAGCAGCTTCCCCAGTGTTAACCTTGTGCATGATTATAGTACAGTAGCAATACCAGGGAACTGATACTGATGCAATTCATGGAGCTCATTCAGCTTTCACCAATTACACATGCACTCATTCGTGTGTGTGCATATGTACATGCATGTGTGAGCATGCACCCATATGTGAGCATGCGTGTATACCTCTATCCAGTTTTATCAGATGTGTAGCTTCATTTTACTGTCATCACAAGGCTGCCTTGTGTTACTCCTTTATTGCCACACCCACTTCTTCCTCCCATTCCTAGTTGCTCACAACTGCTAATCTGTTCTCTATTCTGTAGTTAGTAATTCCGCAAATGCTATATAAATGGAATTATGCAGTATGCCACTTTTCAAGAGAAATTATTTCCATTCAGTAAAATTTCCTTGAGGTTTATTCAGAGTATTAGGTGTGTCCATAGTTCATTCCTTTTTATTTCCAGGTAATCTTCCATGATAGAGATATGCCACAGGGTAACCATTTACCTGTTGAAGAACATTCTGGGTAGTTTTAAGTTATTGGTTACTGGGAGTAAAGATGCTATGCATGTTCTGAGGAGAATAATTTTTCATTTCTCTGGAAAAAAACAACCAATAGTGCAATTTTTGAATCATATGGTAATTCCTTTTTTTAGCTTTTAAAGGAGCTGCGAAGCCATTTCCTAGTGTGGCTATACCATTTTGCATTCCCAATAGTTATGTATGAGTGATCCAGTTAGTCTGGATTCTGACCAGCATTTGATCTGATTACTATTTTTTATTTTAGCCATTCTGATTAGTGTTCAGTCATACCTCGTTGTGGTTTTAATTTGCATTTCCCTAATGGCTAATGATGGTAAGTATCTTTTCATGTGCTTATTTGCCTGAGGTATATCCTCTCCGGTGAAATATCTGTCATTCATTCATCTCTAGTTAGACTGTTTTCTAATGTTGAGTTTGGGGAGAACATCATTTTGTAGATAAGTGTATTATATGTGATTTGCAAATGTTTTCTTTCAGCCTTATCTCCTTAATATTCTTTTGCAGAGCAAAACCCTCTCTTTGCTGAATCAAAGTTTTTAATTTTGACAAGGCCTAATTTCACAGTTTTTCTTTTCAGTTATTGTTCCTTTGACATCAAGTTTAACCACTTTTTGCCTACTCTTAGACTTTCCTTATTTACTGAGTCTCTAATTCCTTTTTTAAATCTTGATAGGCTATTTTCCTGGACATTAAACTATAGTAATCATTTCCTTGTGGTTTACATGTTACACCTTCAATTTACATATATTTCTAAGGTCCTACTTTTCATTTCATGGAGGCTTGCTTAAATGTTGCCTATTAGAGCAAAGTGAATGAGAGGGTCACCTAGTGCCATATGTTGCTCGGGAGGAAATTGGTAGGAGTTTGTTTTTTGTTTTTGTTTTGTTTTATCGTAGTTCTACTTTTTTTTTCCATAAACATTTGGTACTTGGTCACCTTTTGTAAATAGGAAATTTTGTGTGTAGAGCAAAAATCAGAAGATGAATTGTTTTGCTTCCTCTACCGATTACTTACCAAATGACCTTGAGCAGCCTCTAATTCTAAACCTGCCCATCTTGGTGGGTGCAGATCACAAAGGAAATAAATGCTTGTCCTTGAGAATTAGCTTTCATTGTTTTACTGTTTTTTACGATGTATCCGCTGGTTTTTTGGAAACAAAAATAAGTATGTCAGTCTTTTACAAGAGCCAAAGTAGGCCCAGCTAGGGCAGTAGGCAAGACACAGACATGGGTAAAAGTTAACGTGGCACAGTTTCCAGAAATGGAAGCTCTTTGAGGACAAAGGATCTGTGTGTCTCATTCCCTGCAGTATCTCCAGGGTCAGCAACAGTCTGGCATTCTCCTCTGTCTGCTATTTGAGTTCCTGCTTCCGTACCTCTGTGTGGAGGTGGTAGGGTAGTGAAATTATTTGAGGTGACTTGGAACCTCACACATTCATACTAAGGCAACCACCCAAACCCCAGCCATCTGTTGCCTTCATTGTGCCCAAACAAACCTCCCAAATAGTCTCAACCTTCCTGGGGAAACGAAATTGGAACAAGAAAAAAAGAGTTTGGGATAATCTTGGTCAATCTGTTTTCCCTCTCTTGTTCTCAATGTTCTCTGTAGAATGAGGTAATAACTCCAGATCTCACTGTTGTAAATATGTAATGAGATTATACAGTGAAAGGACTTTCCAAATGATAGAGCACTGTTCCTGACCTAAGGATTGTTGTTGCATAACAAGGAGTGGTACATGGTTCTCCTTCTGTACAAATTGGTTCAAATCTTAATGATAATGCCAGGATTAAAATACTTGGAAAATGGGCAAGTCTTTATTTTTTCTAATGAGAGAAAAGAACAAGAGAAATAATGGGTAAATCTGGGGATTCTGAAGGATAATAAAGATTAAAACATGGAATTAGAAAACAGGAAACCATGGAATTAGGCCGCTTGAGTTCAAATACCCGTTGAGTTCAAATGCTCATTGCATTTCTTGTTGCCTCGGTTTCTCTGTTGGCTAACTGCATAGGACAATGATTCTTACCTCATGGGGTTGATGTAAGAATGAAATGGAATTACATAAAATTATTAGCGAAATGCCTGGCACATAATGAACTTCATTGCATATGAGCTATTATTAAAATTTCCAACTACCCTATGTACCTCTTACCTGGTTCTCCTTCCTTCCTCTTCTGAATTGTGAAAGACAAGTATAATTAAAAACAGAAAATTTTGTTGTGTATCATCTTGAAGAAAGTCCACCTGGAATATTCCCTTAGATACTAATGAAATCTCTTTGTTTCACATGCATCCTCTGGGAGAGATTGTTTAATTCCTTCTCCTCCTGCTTTAAGGACAAAAAAAAAAAAAAAAAAAAAAAAAAAGCCCCCAAAACAAAAAACCTGAAAAATAAAAGCTACAACATGGGAGGATTATTTTTTTTCTTGTCTCACATGTCACCAGAGCTAACACCTGTCCTAATTCCAGCCCTGGTGAACTCCAGCAGGCCTCCTCATGCCTCTGCATTTGGAACCTTGTCAATTTCAGGGTGATTTTTGCCTGAAGCCACTTCAAGTTGATCCGGCTACAGGTTTTGCTGAGGGGCCCGGAGGTGACAGGCTGGGCAGGATCCTTGCACACTGGGACTCAGGGTTCTGTAGGGCTGCCAGCATGGTGTGGGTAGTAGATAACTCTCTCCCCAAGCCCCGCCTCCACCATATTAATTTGCATTTTCTGAATATTCCCTCCCTTCCCCCCTGCAAATTCCTTTTAGCCAGTGACCCAAATGCAGCCGTGCATGGGAGAAAGGAATATCACCATGTCTGATTTTTTAAAAAACAAAAAAGCAAAAAGCCCCTGCCTCTTGGCTTCGGACTCTGCCCCAGGACGTGAAGGGGAAATTCTTGCCACTAGATGACCGAATCAAGCTCCAGTGGACAGCTTGGACTCAGTTTGCTGCAGTGTTTCTGCACTGAGCCCAAATCAATTAGCGTGATCACTCTTTCTCTTCATTTGTGTGGAAAGGTGTGGAAATTCTGTCGTGGTGAATTATGTAGTATAACTTTGGAAAGGTGCCTTAAATTCTCAGGCTGTGGTTTGTAGTCTTTAAAAACTGAAGATAATTTGAATATCAAACTAGTCTTGGCTGAAGGGCAGAGTTAAGGGTGACCCCATCTGGAGTACGCAGTTGGAAAACTGTTGGGGACAAAAACATGTGATTTTAAGATCCTTTTAAGACCTGGACATTCAAAATCGGATGAACATGAGCCTTGAAAACATAACTGACTTTCAATGCATGCTTGTCAAAAGAATATCTAAACTCCTTGTGGGGCACTGGGTGGCTCAGTGGTTGAGCATCTGCCTCCAGCCCAGGTCGTGATCTCTGGATCCTGGGATCAAATCTCGCATACTGCTCCCTGCAGGGAGCCTGCTTCTCCCTCTGCCTCTCTCTGTGTCTCTCATGAATAAATAACTAAAATCTTAAAAAATAATAAAATAAAATAAAATAAAATAATCTTTGTGAACCACTAAAAATATTCATTGTCATAATTTCTAATACCTTTATACAGTGCTAATATCACACAAAGCTTTATTTGTAAAGTCTGAGGGTGGGGCTACTTGTTTTAGGAATCCAAGAAATTCTCAGTTTGGTTAATACAAAACCCTAACAAGAACCACTAAGTGCAAACACTTGATAAAGCTATGTAATTGCAGATCATTAGTGGGGAGGAGATTTCAATTTGCCTTCAGGCTTGACGTTTCTAGGAATAAAATTAAATTATTGAGAAAAGATTAAGAATGAGATAAATCACTTGGAGAGAAAAAAGTTTGTAAATGACGGAATGACGGAAACCAGACATCAAAGTAAACACCTGATTAAAGTTGGCATGCCTAGTTAGAAGATAGCCCACACACAAGCCAGCTGCCTTCCGAAACCCAATTCAAATTGGTTTAAGCACCAAAATAAAATAAAATAAAAATATAGTAGCTCAAGTGAGTACAGTAATCCAGAAATAAAACCAGATCCAGGAACTCAATGATGTCATTGGAACTTGGTCTCCCCCAGTCCCTGATTCTGCCTTTCTTACTCAAGTTTCACTTACAGGACAGAACCTTCCTGTCAAGTCAAGATATTTCAGAAGCTCCAGGCTTCACAGTCCACCAGGTCAGCACTTCCACCTGGGGGACAATGTCTTTCCCAGGTGTCTCAGCAATAGCTCTGAGACTGAGTCTGCATTAACCTGGTTTGGGTCACATGACCATCCCATGAGCGATTCAACAATTGCCAGGGCTCGCTTCCAACATTGCTTGTCCCTTGTATCAAACAGCAGAAGAATAAAATAAAGGTGTTTCTCCAGGGGAAGTTGAGCTTCTGTTAGGGGAAAAGGTAGAATGGCCGCTTAGGAAAGAAAAACATGGTGTCCTCTACCATCCAAGGCAGGATCTGAAAGGCATGGGATGGGAGAAGGTAAAACTGAACAACTCGAGCCCAGAAAGGAAAGCAAAGCTGGGAAAAAAAAAAAAAATTAGAAAGCCCCCCAGCCCCTGAGATCCACTTCACTACTAGACATAAAGAGTAGAATTAAATTAAGGCTGCCCAAGGTAGAGAAGGCACACCATTGCCCTGACATGAAGCCCTATCTAGGAGATATGCTGGTGTTCTGGGAGTTCTCTCTATGGCCAGACGCAGAACGTCCACTCCACTGTGGGCCACTTGAAAATGATACATGTGTTTCAGTCACATGTCCTCCAAAGACACATAGCTGAATTGACATCAAACAATGAAAAATGGCCCTCTAAATATTTTTTCAGGTTTTTCATCTCCCAAACATATAGTGAGACCATTAATACAAAAGTATATAATAAATTCATTCTGGAGAAAAAATATTTCAGTGAACAACCATGCCCGGCCTTTACATATAGTCCTATCCCTGCTTCATTGTTCAGTATAACGATTCTAATTCAAACTTCTCTGCCTGCTGTGTAACCCCGAGTGAAAGTGGCTCTAAGTTTGCTTATCTGTCTCGTGGGGATAATAATAATACCCTTTGCAGAGGTTTATTATCTCAATACATAACAGACAGTAAACACACTTTGTGATTATTATTCAGGCATTTTGGCCTCATTTGGAAATGGCCTCAAAACTTTTTTTTTTGCCTCAAAATTAATTGGACATCTTTGCTTATAATATTCCAAGGAGGTATAACACACCAGTGCTCAGTATTAGGGATCTGGAAACTAGATCAAGAGTTACACTACTCCTAGCTCAGCCTGGTCTCTGACACAGATTTTATCCAGAGGGTGGCCCCTACTTTGCCTATCTAGGCTCCCTAGGAATAACCCCTAATACTTCCTATTGTCAAGAGACTAGCTCTGTTTCCAAGTTATCTTGCTTACTTTAAAATTCCCACCTCTTATTTCTTTTTTAGGTGCCCAGCCCCAAAAGCAAAATGAAAATTACTTGAGTGGGGAGTGAGACAGGGATTCAGAGAAGAAAAGGAATTTTCTAGCCAAATTGGGCAAGCTTAAGTGATCCTTTAGTCATTTTTCTAGCAATTTTCTTATTCCCTGAAGCCTGACCATGCAGGACAAGGATCTATTTTCAAGTCAATTACTGTTCATAAAGGGCATAATTACACAAAAATCAGAAAAAGAACCCTATTTCTCTTATTATGGTAATGGAATGGTGATTTATGAAAGAGCCACAATACATAAGATAGAAATGGCATTTGCTTTCTTTTGACTCCTCATTGCTTTTTGTTTAATACCATACCATCTGCAAATCTCCAATTTATCAGCAAATCAATAAGTGGCAGTCTATAGATTATCTTTAAGCAAGAAAACAAAATATTATTTTATAACACACCACTATGGCCAATCAGCTTCTCACTGAATTCAGGTGATAAACCCTCAAGAGTTTGGGTAGTGATGGTGGATACAGATTGAGCTGCACAGAGGCCTGTTCACAATCTCAGACTCAATCCAGGGCTCACCCCTGTTTCTTGCCCATCTTGATATGTACTATCTTTTTCAGCTACTTTTTTATTTTATTTTATTTTATTTTTATTTTTTAATTTTTTTTTTAATTTTTTTTTTTATTTATTTATGATAGTCACAGAGAGAGAGAGAGAGAGAGGCAGAGACACAGGCAGAGGGAGAAGCAGGCTCCATGCACCAGGAGCCTGATGTGGGATTTGATCCCGGGTCTCCAGGATCGCGCCCTGGGCCAAAGGCAGGCGCCAAACCGCTACGCCACCCAGGGATCCCCTACTTTTTTTTTTTTTAATAGTGCTTTACACATATCGTCTCATTTTATCTACATACTACTTCTCTGTTCACAGTTCTGCTATTCTCTTCTTTTGTTTTTCACTCCATTCATTCACTGAATGCCCACTCTAGACCAGGCCATATCCTAAGTACTGTGGATGTAGTGATGAAGAAAAGAAGGGCTTTCATGCTGTGGGGGAGAAAGATATTAAGTGAAACGAGAAGAGCTGGTAGTGGACGAGAAGGAGTCAAGAAGATGAAATCTGAGCAGAGACCTAAGTGAAGCAATGTATGAGTGAGCTCAGGGGAAAGTGTTCCATGTGCAGAAACCATCATAAGCAAAGGTCCTGAGGAAGAAACAGTGTTTGTGAAGAATGGCACATGGCCTCTATGAATGGAATGTGCTGAGAGAGGTAGGAATGCGAGGGCCTCTTAGGCCAGACAAAGACGCTGGATTTCTTTCTGAGATTAATGAGAAGCCATATATGGGTGAAGCAGAGGAGTGACATGCTTTACCTGTGAGTAAACTGAAACTAAAGGGATGATATATAACTAACTAATGGGACACATAACTCACTGATGGAACACATCTGGGAAGCCCATAGCCAGGGCAGGGCTTATATGCAATTCCAAAGTCTTAATCATTTATAACCATAGCATAGATTTTTAGTTGTTCAAAAGATAATTTCATATATACGTACATATATATATATATATATATATTGACTTTATTGATAAGCCTAACTTTTGAATCTAACTTGCTTCTTCTATAGACATGCCCTCACTCAAAATTTCAGCTGGCTTGTTTCTTATCTTGTTCCTTCACCTAACTTACCTCTGATCCTCCCCTCCAGTCACAGATCCAGGGAATTATCCCTTATAAAATTAACGGGCTATAGCCCTACTTTTCTATTGGTCCTGCCATTCTACCAGCTTCCAGCTCTGTATACTCTCTTCTCCGGACTCCTGGCCCCTCAGTAATCTAGTATGAGCCTATCGTTTCAATCTCATCCCTCCTTATTCCTCAACATTTCAGCTTTTTCATCTATGGGTGATATGTTGACCATAGCTCTTTTTAAAAATGTTTTTACTTACAAATTAAATTACTAGATTCCCTTTTCGAAAAATCAAAACTCAAAACATTAGATCCATGTTCCCACATGTTGAAGCAGAACAGTGGCTGTCCATTTGGTGGAAGGGAATGACCTCTCCAGTTCTCCATAGTCTGCACTGCTCTCTATAGTCACACAACCACAGACATCACGCATAACCTGTCTGGTCCTTACAGACATTGAGATAAATTTTGGCAATAGATAAGAATAGTAGCTCTAAATACTTTCTGGAGACAAAATACTGGGTTGAAATTCCAGCTCTACTTACTAAACTTAAAATGTCCACTGGTTATTTAACATTTCTTTGGCTGTTCTACAAAATGTAGGTAATCGTGATACCTAGCTTACATCCCTGGTGTGATGATTAAAAGAATTAACACATCTAGAAACATTTAGCACAATGGCTGGACACAGAAAGCACTCAATAAAGGTTGACTTTTGATATTGCTATTTATAGCAATCTATGTCAGTTAAGTTGGTATAGTTGTCACTTTGAACATGCCTTGTAGAGTCTCATCTCCCTGCTCTTGTGTACCTTCTTACTCATTTCCAAATGGCCTATCCAGTCTACTGGGATCACTGATGCCTATCCATCTCTTAAGGTCTACTTCAAATCTTACCCCTTTGTGAAGCCTTCACTGGCCACCCTTGCTGGGTTTCTTCTCTTACTGCCTCCTATTTCTCTAGCTCTGATTTTGTGTGCTACCCATTGTACCCTCATATATTCCTTTGCATTGCTTTCTAACTGTCTCGTGTTGATATTTTCTCTAACCAGATTGGAGAATCCTAATGGAGATGTATGGCAGGTGAGGATTGGGTCATGTTTCAACCTGATGATGGATAGTTGGCACCAATGCTTATAGTATAACATTTATCTACTGAACTCTCATGAGGGAAATTTTATCAAGATACTTTTCTTGACCAACAATACCAAGTTAGAAGGTCATGTTTCTCTTTAATCAGTGGAATGTTAAAATAGGTAGCCAGGTACAAATAACACAAATGTGGCATTGAAATCGTTTCTTTCACCCTTTCTAATAGAGGTTGATATGGATTGAAGGTCATTACTGTGTGACAGTAGGTCCAAATTGAAGCTACAAACCAAATGGTCAAGTTTGTAAAAAATGACCAGGGAGTCTGTTTCTTTGGAGTTCTGAAAGGAAACTGTATATATATATATATATATAACATAGAGAAGTGAGAGTGGTTTGTATCAGGCCTTGGTCTTCAACTCGGATAAAAGATACAATATGAAAATTCAAGTAATAACAGGTTATGTGATAGAGATAATGAAAATAATTACTAAGAAAGTGTGAAAATCAATTATACCACGATTGAATTATTGAAAATAGGTGGAAGATGCAAAGTGTACTTTTTCATAAATGTCAGTGAATTCCTGCCTAAAATACAGTAAAATCTCAGAAGAATTTTTTTTTAAACCTGGAAGGAGGATACTTGTGCCATCATTTGCATAAGTCTCTGAAATAAAACACTATTCCATATGCCATCATGGTGGGGAGTAGGGCTATAATTACCGAAGCCACTTTCTAAATACTACTGCTGAAATCCCTCCATATGGGAACCAAAGAGGTCTTTTGATGGATAGTTATTACTGCTGTGAAGGAAAACTAAAGATAAGTAGGAATATTACAAATCATCCCAGGTTTTAGTTGTGGGTCTACCACAATTAAGTCCTAGTTTTCTGAATGTAATGACCTTCTAGAACGTTCATGTCTGATTCTCCCAAGGACCATGGTGCCTGTCAGGCAGGCAGAAGGGAGTAGTGAGATCATTTGATTGATCACAGAATACCAAATTAATTCTGCTGGCAGCAAGCCAAAACCCACAATGCCAGCCTACACAGTGAGATGAACAGAAAATGTAATTTGATACCCTGACCAAAACTCGCCCTGGAAGTGGCAACTACTTGGCCCCACTGAGAAGGTGAGAAGGAAATGAATTTTGTAATGAATTACTCATCACTCAAAGATATTTGATTTTACAATAGGAAATAATAACTTCTCCAAAAAGCGGACATTTTGCCAAAACAAGGAAGCAATAGATCAAATAAGCTCTAGTAAAAAAAAAAAATAGTTGAAGAATATTCATGGATCTTTAGGTCATCTACAATTCCAAACTATTAGATGAAAGTAAAGCGATTCAATCTGAGAAATGTGACGAGTGAAGAAGGAATAAGGAAACCATGTGGTTTTCAAGTAACCTATTAAATATTATTTTTGTTCTATGAGCTTTGTCTTACAAATCTAATTGTAATTTTGGCTTGTGTCCAATTTAGAAGAATGTAATCCATTTACATTTATTGGTTTGGTTCTGATTGCAAGTAATCATTAAATCTGGGTCATGCAAGACATTGACCAACTCTTTGTTGTACCAAAGAACTATTGAGAATTGAGGACCTTTTTGAAAGGCTTAATGTACAATTAGCCGTAACCAATATTTTTCCTTAAGTGTGACATTTATTGTGAAGGAATCTTTATACTCCACTTTATTTCTGGTAGTGTGAGGTAATTATTGTCTGTAAGTCCATTCAGAGGATGCCATGATCAATGGCTGCAACATAAGGAATGGTTAAAGGAAAACTGAAGCCCATTCTAGAGATCTGTATAATTTTTTACTTGTTTACTTACCTGTTTTGTCAGAAATGATAATTTACTTGCTTAAGGGACCCAGAGCTGCTTGGGATTTTCTGTTGTCTTACATGTCTACAGCAGGGATGATTGGAGGCAGGCTGATAGAAAGTGAAAGGCTACTCCAGCTTCTCTGGCTAACAGACAGTTAAATCTGTCACAACTGAGATGTCTGCCTTAACAAACATATTTTTATTAAGAAAAATGGGGTTAATGAATCCATTTACTGATGATTCATTCTGCTAGTGAATCTATTCACTAATAATTCTTTCCTTTGGAACAGTAACTTTAATTGCTACAATATGAACTATCTATCAAAGCTAGAAAATTGAATTAAAACATTTACAGAATATTAGATTCTAGTATCAGGCCAGATGGCTACTCCAGCTACCTTTAAGTTGGGACATAACTACTCTTTCAGTTATGGAGTAAAATACAAGAATTTTTATTCTCACTTGGTCACAGATGATTTCTGGCAGCAGTTGTTAGTGCTTGGTTGCTAAAGGGTTTCCACATTTTTAAATATACTTCTTTACTTCTTCCTTTAGCCCTGAGGGAAATGCCAAGTGTTTTCTCAAACCAAAACTCCCTTGGTCCTGAGGTATGTCATACTGGTTCAGAGCATGTAGATTAGCTGTGAGACCAAGATATGATTAAGTACTTAAAATATTTGTACCTCAGTTATCATATCTATAAAGTGGGGAACATAATTGTACCTATCTCCTTACATTGTAGTAAAAAGTTATTTTATTTTATTTTTTAAATATTTATTCATGAGAGACACAGAGAAAGAGGCAGAGACATAGGCAGAGGGAGAAGCAGGCTCCCCAAAGGGAGCCTGATGTGGGACTCGATCCTGGAACTCGATCCTAGGATTCCAGGATCATACCCTGAGCTGAAGGCAGATGCTCAACCACTGAGCCACCCAGGCGTCCCTAAAGTCACATTTTAAATAATGCTTGACATGTGATCTTATTTATGTGCTGTTACTGTCTCTTTAAGAGAATATTGTCTCTTTCTGTTAATTAGCAACACTTGCTGATAAAAGTCTGCAGTGTCTGAGAGCACCTGGGTGGCTTAGTCAGTTGAGCAGAAACTCTTGATTTCAGCTCAGGTCATGACCTCGGGTTGTGAGATCAAGCCCGCGCATCAGGCTCTGCACTCAGCCTGGAATCTGCTTGAGATTCTCTCTTTCTCTTTCCCTCTCCCCCCAACCCCACTCATATTCATATGCATGCTCTCTCTCTCTCTCAAATAAATAAATAAATCTTTTAAAAACAAAGTCTCTGCATCTATCATAAGAGATAAAGTGACATTGAAAGCATTTGTATAATGTTTTGAATGTTTTAATGTAGATAGTCTTACATATAATTTAATGTACCAGACCTTAGTGTTGTGAAGAATGTTTTTTTGCAGACTTTGGGACAGAAGGACAGTAAATTCAGCTGGAGGGTTAGTTATAATATAAATCAAGCTGGGTAATATGGGAAAAGAAGACTGGAGGAGTTTTGATGTTTGTTTATACGTTTATCGAGTGGGTACAATGACTCCTCTCTCTCCTGGCTGCCACCATCTCTCTTCTCAATTTTTGCACAAGCCACACTGGTCACATCTTCTGAATGATTGCATTTTTCCTCCACCAGTCTGTTTTCCACACCTCAGCCTGCAGGATGACTTAGGATATCCACCACCTCATGTCACTCCAATGCTTAGCATACTCGCTGGTTGGTCTTTAGGTAAATAGGAAGTATCAAGCTCCTGTCTGCCTCTCTAGCTTCATCAACTATCCCCTCCTCACTCCATGTCTCTGACCAGGCCATCCTTCTCCTGGTCCTTGAACACATGAAGTATTTCTAGCCATGGCACATGTGCACATGCTGTTCTACTATGTGGGATACCTTCCATTCACACTTCCTACCTCTCATTCCTGTTCATCTTTCAAATCTCAGCTAAATAGAACTTTCCTAGAGAGCATTTCTTTGAAGCCCAGCCACCCTAACTCAGAATTTAAATTAGTCTCCCCTATCATTAATCTGTTTTTCTGACAAAGCATACTGACCTTTTCCTTGGAATAATTTACTTCAATTTGTAGTGTCACGTTTTTCTATGTATTTGTTTAAAGCATCTGTCTTCCCCAGTAGACAATTAACTCCATAAGGGCAGGGACTGTGTCTGTTTTTCTTTTCTTCCTTTTTTTTTTTTTTCTAAACACTGTATCTGGATACCCAGGATAATGCCTCGGGCACGGTTGGTGCTTAATGAATAGTTGTTGAATCAGTGAATGCATGGGCAAATGGACACCCATTGTGTGTCAAGCAGTGAGTTAAGTGCACAATACTCATGATTTTATTTCCTCCTCACAATAACTTCTTGGGTTGATTACCATTAGAATTGCCATTTTGCAAGTAAGGAAATGATCTATCTTCATAGAATGGGCAAAGAAGGGAATGTTTGGTTCCTCTGAAAATCAGCTACCCTTCCCTAGAATATGGAACTTGCTTCCAAGGAAGAGTATAAATGGAAGAAAAACAGGTAAAAAAATGATAACTGTATTTCCAGTACATAGATCTGGAAGGCACCATCTTAACCAAGTGATCAAGGTTCATATAACAAATAGCAAGGCGTTGATATCATGTACCCCTGACACGATGAGATAAGAAAGACACCTCACCTGGTTGATATCCTTCCCCAAAACTCATAATCCCAACTCAATCATGAGAAAATATCACACAACCTCAATTTTAGGAACATTCTACAAAATACCTCTTCCCAACTCTGAAGATCATGAAAAACAAGGAAAGGTGGAGAAATAGGTATCAGAGGAGACAAAGGAGACATAGATTCTAAATACAATGTGTGATGCTGGAGAAGGAAAGGGAAAAAAGTGAAAAAAAAAAAAAACTAGTGACATTCAAAGTTCTACTTTAGTTAATAGTAATGTGCCAATGTTAATCTTGCAGTTCTAACAAATGAATTGTGGTTATATAAGATGTTAATAATAGGCCAAACTTAGTAAAGCTTATGTGAAAGCTCTCTCGAGTAGTTTTGAAACTTTCTGTTAACTAATATAATTCTAAATTAAAAGGTTAAGTAGCCAAACTGAGTTAGAAATCAGGACTGATGTTTTGCTAGTATACCCTGGTTGTTTATGGCTGCCAAGATTGAAGTTGATGTGGTGTGTTGGTCCTGATTGGTCAGAGCTCCTGTATCGCATGTTGTCGACTATTTTGAATATTAAGGGTATGTTATACTGTCTCTATTCAAAACAAAACAAACCAAGCTTTCTGTTTTAGAGTACTTTCTTTAAAATATTTTGTTTCATAACAGTAAGAAACTGTTTTGTGACTAGTCATTTTGTTTAATGGAACGCTTGTCATGGTGAATCTAGTGTTCAGTATTTCCACATCAAAATTTCTGATAATGCTAATTCCAACAGAACAAGAAAGACCACCTACTAATGGTGTGACTATGGAGTCTTATAATAACTTGATGCATTGATGCCTAATGTTGGAAGCCTTCTAGTCCAACATCATTTAGGGCATATTTTGCTTCAGATATCATCAAAGATACCCCAGCACGATTCCAGGCAAAATGCAATCGATACCAGCAGCACCTGGGAGCTTTTTAGAAATTAAGGATCCCAGATCCTACCCCATACTCAGAGTCAGAAACTGCAGGTTATCAATAAGATCTGAGGATCTAACGTATAGCACATTGATGACAGTTGATAACACTGCCATGTATAATTGCACCAAGAACAAAATAAAGGTAGATATGTGAGGGGATGGTTATGTTAACCTGGTGTGGGAGTCCTTTCAAAGTGTATATATACACCAAATCATTATGTTGGACATTTTAAATATCTTACAATTTTGTCAGTTATGCCTCAATAAAGCTAAAAAAAGGACGTGAAGATTTTTTCAATAATTATTAAGATATGCTGTAATAACATATGTCTCTTGTATAAAATTAGCATGTGTTGTGAAAATGGACATAAAAATTGGGGTCGATTTTATATAATATGGAAGTTAGAGACTCACAGGCTGTTTAGCTGGCAATGCAAGAAACAGGTTCAATTTAGTATAATTTCCCTCACTCCAATTTTTATTTTCACCTCATCATGGTTCCGTTTAATATGAAAGCTTTTTTAAAAAGGATCTCATCAAAAACCCTTTCTGAGGCTCTGTTCACTTAGATCTCAATATCCTATTTAATTTTTCTTGGCCATTATTAACATGTGTTGATTTCATTCTCTTTGTCTTAATCATTTCTTGCTAGGAAATCTAACCACAGCATTCTCACTGTGTATTCCAAAGGGGCCCTGGTCCTGCTGCTTCCAGCATCAACCTAATTTAAGAGGCCTTTTCATGTGAAAATGACTCCCCATCATCAAGGGCAACTGGTTCGTTAATTAAAGATGATTTAGCGCACTCACACAGCATCCCACCAAGACCAGCCTATTGACTCCTGGCAAGGTTTGGCCACGTCACACTTGATGTTCCCAGTGGGAATTTCTATGAATTCTAAAATCTCGGAAAGATGTTTTGATCCATCCCTCTAGGGAGAGGAACTTTTCTGGGGCACAGATGCAATGTGAAGCCTGAACTAACTGAGTTCATCTCCAGGCCTTGGAAGGATCACATGAACATGAAAAACGCCGCTTTGCGGCCAGTTTGAAGTCCATGTGAGGCTTGCTACAGAACTGGCCCAAGACAGCCAAGTCCCTTCACTCCTGTGGTCTGTGAGCGCCACTGAGGGACAAAGAAACTAAACAGGCCCCCTCGAAAGTTCTGGACTGTAGGGTTGTGAGACGTGGCTAATGAAAGCCCTGGGTCTGAGTAGCAGTGGGCCATTTGTCCAGGACACTTCACACCTCTCACTCCTCTAGTATATCATCTTAAAGGTTTAAACCTGCAAGTCAAAGTTATGAATATTCAGAAGAAAAAAGATTAGACAGTCAGTGGAATGAATGCTAATGTCCTGAGTTTCTAAATTGACCAGCACTGTTCCATGAGTCTCCCCAGACGCAGTCAGCAAGTTCCTATTCCTCTTGCACATGCCAGGCTGCTGCACTTAAGAACATAAAACATTTCCTTTGTGAGGAAGAGAAAGCATCCGTGATAAGGATAATGTTAAGGGAAAGTGGTCACTGTTGGGGCTGAATTGAGACAGAAGTAGGACGTCATCTTTTTCATGTGGCGCAATTTCATTTACAGCCAGGAGGGCCATTTACACCTTTACAGCACGTAGTAAAGGTGTCCCTGCAGGTGGAAGAGAGTGAAGTTTGATTTGGGGCTTAACCGAATGAGATGGAGATCGAAAAAGCCTTTAATTGGAGAGATCTGTATCACATGTGTTACGAAATTGAAGGCTTTCTAAAAAATGTAATTCATGTCCTCACCTCAACGAGGAGGCACGGATAGGCTGACCCTAAGTAAATCTCTGCCTCCCGCCAATATCACTGTTCATGATCCCGACATTTGGCTCGTTTTTTAGGGTTTACAAAGAGGTTTCGTGAACAGCAACGTATTTAATCTTCATACCTCTGTGGTGTACACAGGATTGTCATTCTCCCTTACCAAATTTGTTCTAGGTGTGAAATTCTACATTTCAAGAACACAGGGCTGCCAACTATTGGGTATGGATGGGGAGCACAGGGCATCACAGGGGACACAGTAAGCGACCGTGCCCAGAGCTGGGAATGCAATTTCTAGATGCTTCCAGACGTGCAGAGAGTGAGAAAGGAATGCCAAAGAATCTGACCACCTCTGGCCAGCACCTTTCTGTCTTCTGCAACCATCCTCCCCAAGGGGTGCAGCCCAGCTCCCAGGGACAGGCGTGTGGTTTTAATTGGCATATTGCCATTATCTGAAGGTCCTCATCCCGCTTGACTGGTTTTTAGTGGGGCACATCCACTCTTGGGCTTGGTCAAGCAAAGGAGGCATCTGTGGATTAATAGCCATAGGCTTCTCCTGTAAATATTGCCAAAGATGCAGGGAGCATTGCGTGCTGGTAAAGGCAGATTTCCCAGTGATAGTCATCCCCTGTGCAAATGATGCTCCTTCCCAGGGGATGCAGAAACACAAGGGAAAGCTGAGTCTACCCTCACAGGAAACATCTGTTCCCACCCATTTGTGTACACTGGGCATTGGGACACACAGATTAAGACCTACCACACCCATATTTACATGTGTTACTTCATTCAAACAAAGCAGTCCTGTGTCAGGGTGCCGGTGGGTATACGGTCGTCATTTCAGACAAAGAATCTGAGTTCTAAGAGCTGAAGTGACTCCAACCAGTTTTACAAAAAAAATCGAATCTGAAGGCAGAACTTCAAGTACAGCCGTGGCATCCCAAAGCCTGTGTCTCAAGACCTGTCTGGCTGTCTCAAGACCTGTCCTACCCTAGAGATGGAAAGCTTTCTCTCGCCGCCTTGATCTAAGCAAATTTGTGTAGCAAAATCGTGGGAACTTTTCTTCATGAAGGGCTCATTGATTATGGCAAGATTTCTCTGATAACTCCTGGAAATTTCGTTCTACGCTGATCAGGTTATTTGAAGAATTTCCTTTTTTTTTTTTTTTTAGGACTGAAGGGGTGGGGTTGGGGAGATCCAAGCCTTACGTTACTCTTTCTGTACCTACCTTTTCCATTGTGCCTTTTCTTTTCCTCTGAGTGCTATTTCCATGTCTCCTCTTATTTCTTCAAATAAGTAGTCTGCAATAGGAAGGCTACTAGCATGTGATAAATCTCTCCTAGACAATTGTCAGCTGTTATTAAGGCTGCTAGATGCTACTGTGAATATGAACTGGCAGAGATAACTCAGTTCTGGAGTTTTTCATAGTCATGAACTCATTAGAAGAGCTATAGTCCCTTGCCACTGGCAGTCCAGACAATGCATTTTACTTGTTCTTTGTGTTGAAATTTTCTGACGCTGTTTAAGAGGTAGGAGGTGAGACATATTTTCAGAATCATTTTGTTGCTCTCTTTTATGATACCAGCTCCAAAAATAAAGTTCTAAAGTATTTGACGGCCATTACATGGCCGCCTTCTTCTGAGAAGATGCCCCAAGTTTGGGATCCAAAAGGTAATGCTCTAAAAAAAGGACAGCCAGGTCAGGATATAAGAAACTGAGAGGGGAGAGAGCACCGTTTCCATTTCAACAAGGAGAGATATATTTTAAGGTGTTGTCTCAACGTTGACATTTTGAGGTTTAGCAGATCCAAACCAGAGACCAAAACCACCTGGCCCCAGTGACTCATGCACCGTGGGTGCCGAGAAGTGGAGGGCAGTAGGGGGGCAGCTCAATTGTCAGCTCAATATTAGAGTCCCTGAGATATTTTCTTCCTGTGCTACTTGACCTGGCTTTAATGGACATTATCATCATTTCCCCCCTCCATCTCCCCCCCTCACTGGGAGAAAATACGGTGAAGAAAATAAAAGGTGAAACTGATAGAAAAGAATGAATGAATAGTAGGTAGAGGCTAGACATCCTGACAGTGAGAGAAGAGGGTCAAAGGAAGCCCTTTGGTTTTCTTCCGGAAACTAAAAATACGCGCCTCTTGCCTAGTTGACATTTCTCCTCTGTTTTCCTTATGCATATGCTGTAGGGGATGCTAATGTTGCTTAACTGGCTTGCACCCTGCACTTTCCTGCTGTTAGAAAGAAACCAGTCAGTTGGGTAATCATGATAATTAAAAAAGATGTAAACTTTCAGAGTGGCTGACACTAACTCATTACCCTAAGCTGTCTTGCCTGACTGAACTAACATTAATTCTAATACCCCATTACATCAGGCACATAAAAGTTTCCAGCTAATGCGAATATTTCTTCCTCTCTTGCTTTTCTCACCTTAGACTTTCCTCCCTCTCTCCTACTCTCCCCCATTCCTTTCTTCTTTTCCTTCCACTTCGATCAGGCTAGCTCCCACTGATGCTCATGCTACCAGTCTAAGGACCACACTTGGATAACCTGTTCCAGACCAGTCTATTGCAAATCTGGGTGTATATATGCACCACTTGGTTGCGGGGGGTGGGGGTTGCTTACTGAAATGCAGATTCTGATTCAGTAAATCTAGAGTGAGGCCTGAGATTCCACTTTTCTATCAGTGTTCCTGGAGATGATTATGAAGCAGACTCCAGGATTACGCCCCGGGGAAGCTTCAAGACAAGGGTCCACTGCTTGCTAATGCTATTAGAGATAACCAATTTTTTTCCAAGCCAACGGTTCTATCAGAACCTGTCGCTCAGATCTTTCTTGGGTGAAATAGTCTTGTGTCAACCCTGGGAAGCCGAGGCCTTTCCCTGGTGCTGGAAGGCAGTCTGTGGGGAGCCACATCTCAATCTCTTCTTCCCCTCGGATATGATGCAGAATTGAAGTGACTCCAACCCCTTGTGGTTCCAGCAGAAGTAGATTTGAATCTAATGTCTATGGTTTTCTAAAGTAACCTCTCTAAGCCCCCGGCTTAAAGTAAGGATGAAACTAATCATAGCCTAAATGGTTTTGTGGGTGGCCTCAGTGAAGGGTTAGCAAGCATCAGAACACGGGAGTTTAGACATGTGACCTGTTAATATTTTGAGGTGATTCTTGTCACATTTGGTGTGTTTGTGTTCAGTAAGTAAGATGAGAGAACGTTCCAAAATTGCTTAGCATTGTCTGTACTCGGAGTTAGGAAATAGTGCGATCTTACATGGAAAGTTGGACAATTCTCAGGGTTTATACATGTGTCTTGTATTTATGAAGCACTCATTGCTCTGTCAGTACAATCATTTGGAACTTGATTCCTGTAGGTACAAAGGATTTTTCAAGTGGTCCAGATTATCTGTGGGCCAAGTATGAAAATATAATCTGGAACTACTAAAAGATCCAGCCAAAAGTACACTCTCACTTGGCTTGGAGTTTCTAACATTAGTGTTGATCCCTAGAGGAGAGGTAAAAGGTAACTATTTCCTGGGAGGTGTGATAGCCCCACCCACCAGCAGATACAGGACATATTATGGATTAAACAGCAGAGGAAAGTCAACCTTCAGTTCAAAATTAATTAGGGAAACACATGACAGCCATTTGGCCAATATGAGCTATTTAGAAAATTAGTTCAGAATGATGAGAAAAGACAGTATTTATTGTCTTTATTGAAGATTTATTAAAAACATTGATTTTTGGTATACATTAATCAAGAGCCTGTTGAAAATAACAGAAGCCTAAGCAAAACAACTTCACACCCACCTGCCCCCCAAAAAAGAGGTAGAATCTTTTGGATTGAATTGCTGCAGTTCACAAGGACACAGCTGGTTTGAGAGATGGCAGGATGCCGGAGATCAAACAGTTCCCTCTTCATCTCTTGGTGTTGCTTTTTTTCTGGACTGGTTTAAATCTTAGGAAAGAACCCTCCACAGGTAGCAAGGATGGCCACTAGCCATTCCAGGTATACTTTCCACAAGGGCATAAAATTCCAATGAAACAGAAGTCCTGCTTCCCAAGCAGACCCATGGAAGTCCTGAGATTGAATTTTGTAGGTAGAGCTTTGTCACACACTCGTCCAGGAACCAATTATGTAGCCCCGAGAATGGAACTGTGTCCTTCTAATTGGTCAGGCCTGGGCCATGCACCCCACATCTCTAAGAATGTGATAAAGATAATGTTTCTAGTAAAATCAAGGTGTTATTTTATGAAGAAGAATCAATGAATTGTGGGCTGGAAAAGGAATTGATTTCTAAGATCTGAGAAAGAATAAAGGTGATATATTCCTTTAAAGAACTTGGAAAATAGAGAGTCCAAGCCTTTGCAAAAAAGAGGATGAGCATTCCCTGGTGTCTATCAGAAACAAGGTGTTCTTGGCAAATACTCCACAGCTTCCAAAGGGTTAAGAGTTCAGAACTTAGGGATGGGGGAATTATACCTACCTGTATTTACTCCCGTGTTTATGTGTGTTTTTGTGTTTTGTGTGTGTATAAATGTATACAATGACCTTATTCACCTCAGAAATGCGGATATGATGCCAGAGAGTTTTACTCAAATGATTGAGATGTGGCTAAGTGATTTTCAAGTATATAGCTATTTGCACTCTGTAACTATAAGTAGATGCTCAGGGGAAAATTCTCTTTCCCCGATCCTATTGACTTATGGAGATGTATGAGGAGATCCAAGCTCTGAGCACAGTGAAATATGGCTTTGTATTGCATTTGCTTTCTGCCAAAGATAAAAATCACTTTACATAAAAAGAGCCTTATTCTCACCAGGTGATAAGCTCCTTTTTTTTTTTTTTGTAATAAAGCACATCACTCTGGAAACCACATTCAGCTCCTGTGGGCCCCTGGAGTGCCCTTCAAGGAGAGAGGGAATAGGGGGCTTCACACCATCTACTTGGCACCAATATGCCCTCAGGTCATTCTCCTGCTTGGGCACATGCTTTGTGTAGGAAGCCTCGGCTTCCTCATGTCTTTAGTAACTACAATAAAGTAAACTAAAGCAGGAGAGTTGTGAGGGCAAAATAAGATTAAACCTGTTATGAGGCACCTGGGTGGCTCAGTTGGCAAAGAATCTATCTTCAGCTCCCAGGGTCCTGGGATCAAACCCCTCATCAGGCTCCCTGCTCAGCAGGAAATCAGCTTCTCCTTCTTCCTCTACCCCTCCACCACTCATGCACTTTCTCTCTCTCTCTCCCTCAAATCTTTAAAAGAATAAAATAAACCTGTTAAACATATAACACAGTCTTGGCATATTATAAGGGCACAAACAATTGGTGATAGGTGAGTATGTGACCCTTTGGTGTACAGGAATATAGTAAATGGAATATAATTTCATGCAAGTCAGGCAAATGGGCACCTTCTTTCTGTTTTTGTAGAAACTAAATTAAAAAACAAAATATATGCTGGGTTAAGAGAATAAGCAGGTTTTTTTTGGTGACACTTATGGTAACTCATGTGTTTTGGCTGTAGATGCCTCATCTATGAAATACAAGATTCCAAGTAGACTCTTTAGGATCCTCTCAGACTTAAAACTCAGAGATTCTCAGTAAAAAAAAAAAAAAAAAATGTTGGTAGCTTTAGTTTTTGTGTACTTTCAAAACACAGTGAATGTTTTGAAACAGAACTAAACTTTACATCAAGCTAAGCAATGATTTGGTAGTGACTGAAACTGCTAACATATTAAAATTGCATTTATTTTAATACCTTCATCCTACTATGTTGGATATGCATTTGGGTGGAGGTCAGAGCTTTGGATTCAAGTCACATTCATGCTTTTGTCCTTCAAGGATGAACTGAATGCCTGCTCTGTCCCTTGCTCTGTGATCAGCAGGGGGTTATATTTTAATTGGGGGAAGGGGGTAAAGATAACAAATTATTATGACAGGAAATAATAACAAATTATGCTATATATTATGAAGGAAAGAAAGAGACCAAGAGGAACAGAAATAGTACTAATGGTGGCAACCTCATTTTCATATAGCAAGGCTTCTAATTAAAGGAAATAAGACCTAAGCTAAGTTACAGAGTAAAAAGAATACAACCATACAAAGGAGGGAAAGAACATTCTGAACTGGGGGAAAAGCAAGTGGCCCTGGGTTAAGTAAGGTCTGGATATATTTGAAGAACTGAACAAGTATGGCTGAAGCAAGGTGAGTCAGGGAGAGAAAGTAATATATGATTGCAGAAAGGAAGGGACCAGGTCATATGTGGTTTGTAGTGTTGACAAGAGCTTGTATGTTTTGTGCATTGTTTTGTTGTTACAAGCGACTGGAACGATCTAAGTCATTGTTTGAAACCACTCTTACTACTGTAGGGAAAGAGATTGGAGGATGCAAGGGTAGGTTTAGGCAGTAAGAAGGCTGTTAGAGAAATCCAGGGAAGACACAATGGGAGACTAACTGGAATGTCGGGGGAGTAAGGGTTATGACATATCATGCACAGGAAGAAACACTTCAGCCTTATGAGTGTCTAGGTAATTTGTTTGCATTGCTTTCCATCTCTGGAACTCAGTTTCACTATAACAAGGGCATGCAGAATGCAATCTCTAAGGATTCTCATAGATCAACATTTTATTCTAGTTTATAAATATCTCTAAGCCAGATGAACTCTTCCATCAAATCTGTTGGCTTAGGTCGGATGCGGTGATTTGCTCTGACCAGCTTTCCAGACATTCCCCAAGGCAAAGATGTGGGAATATTGATGTACCAAAGAATAAGAAATTGGTGAAGATCTTATTGAAAATTGTGGGGGTGGGCTGGCCTTGACACAGTGCTATTTTCTTCCTTTTACAGTGGGAATGGCTTCAAAATCGTCCACTCAGGTGCACAGATGAATTTCCAATTCCAAATTCAAACTATAAATTTCATAAGTCCAGCTTATACATTAATTAAGTTTCACTCCACAGTGTTTAGGATGATGGTTTTCTTGGAGAAGTGCAAAAGACTTTTAAAAAAAAAGCCGTGATGAAAGTGTTATTAAACGAGGAATTAGAAAGAGAAAATTCTCCAACCTCCTCCGACATTTTTTCTTTCTGGCATTCAGATAAAAATGGTAAATTAATAGAAGAACAAAACAGTGTGGGATGCCAATACATTCAAGAAAAGCCAAAGTTCATTTCTGCTTGCAGATTCAAATGCTGCCGGCAGATCAATGTGAGCTTCATGGTGTGATTTGCAAAAATCGTTCTGCAACTAATATCCTCAAGGACAAGACCCAGCCTGCTTTGGCTACTCCAGGAGTTTGTCTGGTTTGCTGCAGGAGGCAATATTTTGTACTTGGAGGACTTTGGGGGACTACACAGTTATGCTATCCATAAATCATATCATCATGGACCTCACAAAAGTAGAGTTTTAGCATTTGCATTTTTTTCCACATATAACTGTGTTGTGTGTGTGTCAACAACCTTAGTCAGAAGTTCGATTATGTGCTTCTGCTTCAATTTAATGAGATTATGATCATATGTACATGCTCACTTTCTCTTTTCTTTCTTTCCTTTTTTTTTTTTTCCTCTTTCATTCCTCTTGAGTTCCATCCTCTGGAAGTGGTTCTGTTATCAAGGGACCTGTTTTACATTTTTGTTGTTGTTGTAGAATTAATATTTAGTCCACTTGCAATTTGTAGAAATGCAATAGAGGTGGGATCCTAAAGTTGGTATTTCTTGAGAAAAGCAGACCCGGTAAGTGTTATTACATATTTTATTAGATTTAATTTTTCAAAACCAATTTTAGGATGCAGGATAGAGTAAGTTAATCAATATATATTCACTGAACACATAACATAAGGAAGGAATTATGACAAGCCCTGGGGTGACAGCAGTGAATCGGAAGCCAAGGGTCCTTCCTTCATAGGGCTCACCATCAAAAGAGAAAACAAGCAAAGGATGCCAGTAATTCAAATGTAGTTAAGTGGGGAGAAACATGGAGGGCCAGCTTGCTGGGCAGTGGAAGAAGTCATGCTTAAAGACAACTGCTCAAGAATGAATAGCTGTTAGCCAAGAAGAGATGGGAAGAATTTTAGAGAAAAGAGAATCCAAAAGTTGGAAGACAAGCCTGTTCTTTTTTTCAATTTATTTGTTTGAGTATAGTTGACACACAATGTTAGATCAGTTTAAGGTGTACAACATAGTGATTGAGCATCTCTGTACTCCACGCTATGCCCCCCACAAGTGTAATTATCATCAGTCACCGTAAGATACTATTACAGTATCATTTGACTCTATTCTCTATGCTGTGCCTTTTATTCCTATGGGAGGCAGCATGTTCTGATGAAGGAGCAGAGCTATAACAGTGTGCTTAGAAAGGAGAAAGAAGGAAAACAGGAAGGTTTCAAGACATCTGAGGCCTTGAAGAATTGTGGGACGCTTTTCCAAAAGTCATAAAAAGTCACTGTTGGGAGAGGTGACTGCTACACAAGTAAGCAAGACCCTTTTAGAGGAAGAATATGAAACAGGGTGATGAGACACAGAAAGCTTAGAGGACATAGTAGCTCAGATAATCAGGAATGTCTCTAGGAAGGGGCGACATTGGAACAAAGACCTCAGTGGCACAAAAGATCCAGAGATTTGAACAAAGGATATTTGTCCTGCAGAGGAGTTAACAGTGCAAAGACCAGGAAGCAGGACTGCGCTGTTAGTTTACTGAATAGGTAGAAGGGAATGGTTAACTGGAATTTGGAACCAAGTCCATATTAATTTCACTGTTCCCCAGTGCAATCATCTGTCTGGACTCCCTGCTTCCTGAGGTGGAGTGGCATTTTCCATTTTCTCTTTCACTATATTTTAAATACCTGGGCATGGGGATCATATCTGCTCATTCATTTCTGTGCACTCAGTGCCTGGGAAAATTTCTAGGACTCGTTAGGCACTCATAAAAATTTAAGAATCTCTAAGATAAAATGGCCGTATATCTAGTATTACAATTCTAGGACTAGAAAGTAACAGTTCTCATGTTGAAAATCAGCCAGTTAGTAACCTAATAACCCAATTTTTAGGAATCTAGAAGTCAGAACAATCAAATTACTTGTGGGGGTAGATACAACCCAAGTAAGAAGGCAGGGGAAAAAATAATATAAATCAGGGTTTCTCAACCTCAGTACCGTTAACATTTTGGACTGAACAATTCTGTTCTGTGCATTGCTTAGCAACATTGCTAACCCCTGCCCACTAGATACTGGTAGCACCCCTTCATTGGTGACAACCCAAACTGTCTCTATATAATGCTGCACGGCCTGGTTAAGACCACTGGTGTAAAAGTATTAATGCCATGACACTTTCTAAAATGTTGTAGAAGTTGTACCACCCAGAGAAGTGTCAGTTGATTTGTGTGCAAAGTTTTCTCAAGAGGTGTAAATGCGTCCCCTGAATTGAAATACGGTACATCAAACACGCATTCTTAGCAGCAGCTAAACAAAGATGCTTAATTTTTTATTATTTTTTATGGTTAGTGTTCAGACATCCATCAATGTAAAAGAAACCACTTTCAAAATTTTTCTTTATAAATATGTAATATAATTGTAGAGTAAACCTCCTTTATCATTCTGATGGGGGATCAGACTAATACTCATCTTGTATATTGAGTTTTATCAGGATTTTATTCTATTTTTTTAAGTAGTTTGTGGAGGGAGAGAGATAGGAGAAAAAGTCGATTTGCAATGTATTGTAATCTGTGAAATAACAAAGTTCCACTTTATCATTAAGCTGTACCATACAGTTTTCCTATATAGTTTTAAGAATTTTTTTTAAATTTTTTTTTAGTTTTAAGAATTTTTAAAAAGTGCTTTTTTTCTGATCTTAAATATTCAGAGAATATAGGCAAGTATACAAAAGAAAATTAAAATCATCTATAATCCAACAATCTAGAGGCAATTATATATATTACTCTTTAATAGATTCATTTATTCCCTCATTAAATTATGTGCCAGACACTGTGCTAAGGCTAGAGATTCATGGTGGACCAGATGTACAAGGTACCTCTTTAGGGGAAGCCTATTTGCATATATATTAGTATGTATATTCTCCCTCTACTCGTACCAGATGTACCTGGACACCTGGCTTTGGCCAGGAGCTGTTTAAGTGCCAGAAACCTGAAAAATATGAACTTAACCAAATTAATAACTTTATCTTATTTGTCTAAGAAATTTGAAAGAGAACCACTCTGGGCTCATTCAGTGAGTCCACACTTCTGCTGGGAACCCAGACTCCTTTGGTTTTCCATTGTGCTATTGCTAAGCATGGATCCATTGGTGCAGCACTTACAAAACAGCTGCTCCTCATTCTAGCTATTCATCTGGGTTTTGAACTGGAAGAGGGTGAAAGGCAAAAAGCCCAAGGAAGGGCCATGTGAATCTGATCCCATAAACAAGCTGTCTTGGAACTTAAGAATTTTCCCACGGATGCCTCTCTATCTCCTGGCCAGAACTGTGTCACATGGATCAAGATGCAAAAGGTGAAAAGAACTGTACAAAATTGTACAAAGTTAAAAGTCATACCCATATTTCCAAAAGTAGACATTCTCTTTCCCTGAGGTAAGCGTTAACTGTTTAGAATTAGACTTCCACATACTAGCATATGTATACAAGGAAAGTCACACACTTAAAGGCCGATTTTTCTTCCCATTGGCAACCTTCCAGATCAATATGTTTAGACTTTAGCCATTGAGAAATAATAATTGTACCATAGTCCATAGAGTGAACATTACAACTATTAAACTGTCCTTAGTAGATAGACTTACTCCAAATTGTTAATAAATAAAGCCACAGTGTGTATCTTTGTACTGTATCTATATACAAATGGATGACTTCTTTTGTAAATAAGCTTTCTAGAGATAGAATTACTGGGTCAATATATATGAAACATTTTCAAACATTGTAATATTTACTATCCTATCAAATTGCCTTCCAAAAGGTCATAATTGTTTATACTCCCACCAACAACATAGGAAAGTTTCCTTTTCCACATTTGCATCAACAGTGGATGTTATCAATATTATTAGTGTTTTCTAACTACATAGGCAACAATGAATCACAGGATGAATTTACTTTGAAACTTTTTATTATAAAGAATTTCACATACACTCAAAAGTGGAATGAATGGTAAAATAAATTCTCATTACCCATCATTCAGATTGAACAGTTACCAGTATATGGCCACACTTGTTTTATCTGCATAGAGTTTAATCCCTTACTTGTTGTTCCTCCCATTTCACTCCTCCCACTTTTTTCCCTTCTCTCTCTCTCTTTGTTTTCTTGCTTCTTCATCTTTTCATTCTTACCCTAGTATCAGCTTTGACTTCTTCAGTCTTATGTATTTGTTCTTACAGCATCATATCCATGAGTCAAGTTATCTATCTATAGGAATAATAAAGAGATAGATAATAGAGATAATAAATATGTGGCATGAATCTCCTTACTTTTCCCCTTCTGTACCTTGGTAGATATTATTAATTGAGCAATACATCTTTTTGCGGTAAGCCCAAGTGTATCCTTACAACTCTTCAGCACAGTACTTTAGATTAGTGGTTCTCAAACGTTAGTATGCATAACATTACCTGGAGAGCTTGTTAAAAACACATTGCTAGATTGCTCCTCCATAGATTTTCATTCAGTAGGTTTGAGGCAGCACCTATGATTCTGCATTTCTAATAACCTGCTAGGCGATGCTGATGATGCCTATCTATATATTACACTTGAACATTTTTCTAGACCAAGCACTTCCATTGCTGTGCATATGAATCACTGGAGATCACATTCAAATGCAGATGTTTATTCAGTAGGTCTGCTGCATAGCCTGAGATTCCACTTTTCTAACAAGCTTCCGGGTGCATTGCTGGACCACGGACCAAATTTCAGTTTGTAGATCTTCAATGGCCACACTGCCAGAGATGGTTTGTAAAGTGAATTGATTGTCTATGCCTGACCTAGAAATAAGGGCTTTCTTAACCTCAAAGAGTCCTAAATATCACTGTGTAGAGTAACCCAAGACTGGCTACAAAATAATCAACTGGGAAAGTTTTCTTAAAACTTAGATTCCCCCAGTGAGAAATTGATCCACTGAATTTGGAGTGAGGTTTGGGAATTAATTTTTCAGACAGCTCTTTTGTTAATTTGGGGGCACAGGTAAGTTTTGGAGACACTCACTACTTTGTATGCCATAGATGATGCACAGGTGTTCTTTCTTGGATTCATCTGGTCTTTTTTCCCCAACCATCCATCTTATCAAGACACATGTATTTGCATTGACCTTTTACATGATGATGCTGCATGCTGTGGGCCATGCAGAGATGAATCAGGTGTTGAACGAGAGATGATCCTATCTCTCTAGATCTGAAAACCTGGTCAAAGATACAGATATAATAACACACAATCAGCCCCTATAGGAAGTCAGAGGGAAAAAAAAAGGTTGCTTTCCTTTCTCTGTTACTCCTTTTTAGAAGTTAAATTTAAACATTTACTCAATAGAAAACCCCCCTTTATAAAAAAAAATCTCACAAAAGCATAAAAATGCCAAGGTGATGGTTTTCCATGTAACACTAAGTCATAATACGGGTTTTACACAGGGGTTGTAGTGCAGATTATTAGCTAGGTCGGTAAGTATCACACAACATGTTGTTCATTGCACAGTATATACGACAGTAGGAAATGAACACCACCTAGAGAACCATAACTTTGTTCATTCTTTGACTTGGGGGAATTTCAATTTGTAGCCTTAATGATATACAACTGTAGTTTCTGCATTTTAAGTAATGTGCCAATTGCAGTCTTGTTTTCCTAAATTCTCATTCTATATGGCTTTCTATACAGGGTGTAAAAATTACAAAATGCTAATAATGTAAGTGATATGTTTACCATCTGCTGGATGGTGCTATTCACTGTCATTAAGATTCTGAAAGAACCGCTTGAGAAAACAGAATAATGAAGAGGAAAAAGAACTGTAATCAAGCATAAAAGGACTTTTCAAAGAGGGAACAGAGACATCTTTCAGCAGTGACCTTTCTAACACCGATGTCGGACTGAGACTGTAATTGTCCATCATTCTTTTCAATGGTCAATACTCTGCTCACCACAACTCATTCTTTCAATACCATCGATCCCTTTAACAACCTTGGCTGGCAATCACTCTTTGTAAGTTACAAAGTTAGTGGCATTCTTTCTGCCCTGTTTTGTGGTTCACTGTTAGACAGTCTTAACATTCTGTGTGTTGATGAATGCAGCCGGATAAGTGAGTTAGGATATTCCACAGGTGGTAAAGAATGGTTTTGAGGCAGGATATCATACTGGTTAAAAGGATGCGTGGATATAAACTGGCAGCCTCCTATCATTGTTAGAGAGTCCGACCTCTGCTTGTAAAGGAGTTGCCCATGCAGGTACTCTGGATTTGGTCATCTATCCCCTGCTGCACGGTAGGATGGTTAGAACTATTCCAATGCTGCTGTGGAACTTACTTCTTATTCATTTGGAGTATTCTTAAGGACTAAGAAACCCATACAGTTTCTAATAAAATATGTTATAAGATGTTAGAATTTTCAAGTTTATATACATTGTCCCCTCCAATTCTTACAACAGGTCTATATGATAGGCACGATAAATGTTTTATTTGAGGTTTTACAGATGAGTAAATTGAGTCTTGGGAAGGTTAAAGACAAGAATGGTCACAGCCTGGCTGCCTTATGCATAACAAAGAAACTTAAAGTGCCACAAAAGGAAATGATGTTAGGACCCTAAGACCTTCATTTTCTGACTCAGTTCTTTTCCCATTATGCCATTTTGTCCTTGACATTATCTTTATATGACATTAAGATCTGATTTTTCATGTTTTTTTAAATCAAAAGTCCTGAAAACATGCTGTGACATCAAGCCCTAGAACCATGTTATCCACAATGTTTTGATTTGTGAGGGGGGCACCAATTACCACATTAACCATTCTAATGGAGCATTTAGCTGCTGCTCCAAAAGAAAGACCAGGAGAATGCAATTATACTTAATTCTATTTATTTACAGCACAATAGTGAATATAGGTGAATTGCAACCAATTTAGAGTTCATATTCAGATTTTTCAATCATCTGGGCTGTTGTTTACACAGAATCTGTCATGAGCTCAAAAATTCAATTAAAAGTGTGGAGGCCTTATACTTGATGAGATGGTTCTGTTGGAGTAAATGAATTTCAATTTTTTTTTTTTATTCCATGAGAAGTTTTTACTCGGGATACTTAAAAGAGTGGATGCATGTGTGGCATCATTATTTTACCTGTTTGATTTCCATTAAAATAAATTATCAATACTTCTGGTCGATCCAAGTGAGTGACTTCACTTTGCTCTCTATTCCTGATGGTGATGATCATGGACAGGTACTGAGAATTTCCTGTGCATCAGACAGTATTCTGAGTACTGTGTGTATACCTATGCATAACCTTCCCGACTACCTTGTTGGGTAGTTCCAGTTATTATTCCCGTTTTACAGATGAAGAAATCGAGAATCAGGATAATTCAGTGACTTTCCCATGTTTGCACAGCAGATAAATGGTAGAACTGAAATTCATACACTGGTTCTCCAGTTCCAGCGCCCACTCTCCTGGAGACCAAATTATGCTGCCTTTCCTGGTGTTATGAAGCAAAGCTGTGGGCAGCTGCATGCACTGACCAAAGAAATCTCTTCTGACCTTGGTATACTGTGCTAATTTAAAATAATATGCCTGACATTACTTGGATTCCTTCTCATCAGAATCATTCAAACCAGCCCTTTGTGCATCAGGATAATGAAAACTATTTCAAGGGCATTTCCAATGTGTAAGCTACCTTTTTAAGGCTGAAGATAGCTGTTTCTTAATAAGATGGCAGATCGTGTCCATATTTCCTACTTCCTTTCCTAAATATTTTGTCTGCATCATATCGACGCAGTGTGCTAAACACTCTAAGCATCTTATGTATATTACCTGATTCAACCTTCAGCACAGACTTATGAAGTAGACACGACTGTGTCCTCATTTTACAACTGACGAAACTGACTTAAACATGGTTGTCCCAGCTCTAACAAGTGGTTCAAAATAAAGCTGGGGTTTAACTTAAGAAATCTGACTCTATTTTTTCTTCTTTAGCTTATCCTCAAAGGAATCGTTCATGTTTACCCATTTAAAGTCCGTAATGGAGTACCACTGTCACAGAAATTGGTGCCACATTTTTTAAGGATTTTATTTATCTATCCGTGAGAGACACAGAGAGAGGCAGAGACATAGGCAGAGGGAGAAGCAGGCTCCACGTGGGAGCCCGATGTGGGACTTTGTTCCAAGATCATGCTGAGCCAAAGGCAAATGCTCAACCACTGAGCCACCCAGGTACCCTCAGCGCCACATTTTATAAAGCTAGAGGTTCTCAGTGTCCTATTAGGTTATGAATGCCATAAGACAAATAAAAAATTCTAATAGTATTTAAAAGACAGCCATTAGTGGATGAGTCACTTAGTACAAAATCGAGAACTTTCTACATTCATTCCCTAAGTCATGACATTTTTTTTTTACAGTTTTATTTTTTTTTTATTGGTGTTCAATTTACTAACATACAGAATAACACCCAGTGCCCGTCACCCATTCACTCCCACCCCCCGCCCTCCTCCCCTTCCAACACCCCTAGTTCGTTTCCCAGAGTTAGCAGTCTTTACGTTCTGTCTCCCTTTCTGATATTTCCCACACATTTCTTCTCCCTTCCCTTATTTTCCCTTTCACTATTATTTATATTCCCCAAATGAATGAGAACATATAATGT
Source organism: Canis lupus dingo (assembly GCF_003254725.2). Taxonomy (NCBI): domain Eukaryota; kingdom Metazoa; phylum Chordata; class Mammalia; order Carnivora; family Canidae; genus Canis; species Canis lupus. The sequence goes on along the minus strand of NC_064262.1, from coordinate 23,554,542 downwards.
TTGTCCTTCTCCGACTGACTTACTTCACTCAGCATAATACCCTCCAGTTCCATCCACGTTGAAGCAAATGGTGGGTATTTGTCATTTCTAATAGCTGAGTAATATTCCATTGTATACATAAACCACATCTTCTTTATCCACTCATCTTTCGTTGGACACCGAGGCTCCTTCCACAGTTTGGCTATCGTGGCCATTGCTGCTAGAAACATCGGGGTGCAGGTGTCCCGGCGTTTCATTGCATTTGTATCTTTGGGGTAAATCCCCAACAGTGCAATTGCTGGGTCGTAGGGCAGGTATATTTTTAACTGTTTGAGGAACCTCCACACAGTTTTCCAGAGTGGCTGCACCAGTTCACATTCCCACCAACAGTGTAAGAGGGTTCCCTTTTCTCCGCATCCTCTCCAACATTTGTTGTTTCCTGCCTTGTTAATTTTCCCCATTCTCACTGGTGTGAGGTGGTATCTCATTGTAGTTTTGATTTGTATTTCCCTGATGGCAAGTGATGCAGAGCATTTTCTCATATGCATGTTGGCCATGTCTATGTCTTCCTCTGTGAGATTTCTGTTCATGTCTTTTGCCCATTTCATGATTGGATTGTTTGTTTCTTTGATGTTGAGTTTAATAAGTTCTTTATAGATCTTGGAAACTAGCCCTTTATCTGATATGTCATTTGCAAATATCTTCTCCCATTCTGTAGGTTGTCTTTGAGTTTTGTTGACTGTATCCTTTGCTGTGCAAAAGCTTCTTATCTTGATGAAGTCCCAATAGTTCATTTTTGCTTTTGTTTCTTTTGCCTTCGTGGATGTATCTTACAAGAAGTTACTATGGCCGAGTTCAAAAAGGGTGTTGCCTGTGTTCTTCTCTAGGATTTTGATGGAATCTTGTCTCACATTTAGATCTTTCATCCATTTTGAGTTTATCTTTATGTATGGTGAAAGAGAGTGGTCTAGTTTCATTCTTCTGCATGTGGATGTCCAATTTTCCCAGCACCATTTATTGAAGAGACTGTCTTTCTTCCAATGGATAGTCTTTCCTCCTTTATCGAATATTAGTTGCCCATAAAGTTCAGGGTCCACTTCTGGATTCTCTATTCTGTTCCACTGATCTATGTGTCTGTTTTTGTGCCAGTACCACACTGTCTTGATGACCACAGCTTTGTAGTACAACCTGAAATCTGGCATTGTGATGCCCCCAGATATGGTTTTCTTTTTTAAAATTCCCCTGGCTATTCGGGGTCTTTTCTGATTCCACACAAATCTTAAAATGATTTGTTCTAACTCTCTGAAGAAAGTCCATGGTATTTTGATAGGGATTGCATTAAACGTGTATATTGCCCTGGGTAACATTGACATTTTCACAATATTAATTCTGCCAATCCATGAGCATGGAATATTTTTCCATCTCTTTGTGTCTTCCTCAATTTCTTTCAGAAGTGTTCTATAGTTTTGAGGGTATAGATCCTTTACATCTTTGGTGAGGTTTATTCCTAGGTATCTTATGCTTTTGGGTGCAATTGTAAATGGGATTGACTCCTTAATTTCTCTTTCTTCAGTCTCATTGTTAGTGTATAGAAATGCCACTGACTTCTGGGCATTGATTTTGTATCCTGCCACGCTACCGAATTGCTGTATGAGTTCTAGCAATCTTGGGGTGGAGACTTTTGGGTTTTCTATGTAGAGTATCATGTCATCGGCGAAGAGGGAGAGTTTGACTTCTTCTTTGCCAATTTGAATGCCTTTAATGTCTTTTTGTTGTCTGATTGCTGAGGCTAGGACTTCCAGTACTATGTTGAACAGCAGTGGTGAGAGTGGACATCCCTGTCTTGTTCCTGATCTTAGGGGAAAGGCTCCCAGTGCTTCCCCATTGAGAATGATATTTGCTGTGGGCTTTTCATAGATGGCTTTTAAGATGTCGAGGAATGTTCCCTCTATCCCTACACTCTGAAGAGTTTGATCAGGAATGGATGCTGTATTTTGTCAAATGCTTTCTCTGCATCCAATGAGAGGATCATATGGTTCTTGGTTTTTCTCTTGCTGATATGATGAATCACATTGATTGTTTTACGGGTGTTGAACCAGCCTTGTGTCCCAGGGATAAATCCTACTTGGTCATGGTGAATAATTTTCTTAATGTACTGTTGGATCCTATTGGCCAGTATCTTGTTGAGAATTTTTGCATCCATGTTCATCAGGGATATTGGTCTGTAATTCTCCTTTTTGGCGGGGTCTTTGTCTGGCTTTGCAATTAAGGTGATGCTGGCTTCATAGAACGAATTTGGAAGTACTCCATCTCTTTCTATCTTTCCAAACAGCTTTAGGAGAATAGGTATGATTTCTTCTTTAAACGTTTGATAAAATTCTCCTGGGAAGCCATCTGGCCCTGGACTCTTGTGTCTTGGGAGGTTTTTGATGACTGCTTCAATTTCCTCCCTGGTTATTGGCCTGTTCAGGTTTTCTATTTCTTCCTGTTCCAGTTTTGGTAGTTTGTGGCTTTCCAGGAATGCGTCCATTTCTTCTAGATTGCCTAATTTATTGGCGTATAGCTGTTCATAATATGTTTTTAAAATCGTTTGTATTTCCTTGGTGTTGGTAGTGATCTCTCCTTTCTCATTCATGATTTTATTAATTTGAGTCTTCTCTCTCTTCTTTTTAATAAGGCTGGCTAATGGTTTATCTATCTTATTAATTCTTTCAAAGAACCAACTCCTGGTTCTGTTGATCTGTTCCACAGTTCTTCTGGTCTCGATTTCGTTGAGTTCTGCTCGAATCTTTATTAACTCCCTTCTTCTCTTGGGTGTAGGATCTATTTGCTGTTTTTTCTCTAGCTCCTTTATGTGTAAGGTTAGCTTTTGTATTTGAGTTCTTTCCAGTTTTTGAATGGATGCTTGTATTGCGATGTATTTCCCCCTTAGGACTGCTTTTGCTGCATCCCAAAGATTTTGAACGGTTGTATCTTCATTCTCATTAGTTTCCATGAATCTTTTTAATTCTTCCTTAATTTCCTGGTTGACCCTTTTATCTTTTAGCAGGATGGTCCTTAACCTCCATGTGTTTGAGGTCCTTCCAAACTTCTTGTTGTGATTTAGTTCTAATTTCAAGGCATTATGGTCCGAGAATATGCAGGGGACAATCCCAATCTTTTGGTATCGGTTCAGACCCGATTTGTGACCCAATATGTGGTCTATTCTGGAGAAAGTTCCATGTGCGCTTGAGAAGAATGTGTATTCAGTTGAGTTTGGATGTAAAGTTCTGTAGATATCTGTGAAATCCATCTGGTCCAGTGTATCATTTAAAGCTCTCATTTCTTTGGAGATGTTTTGCTTAGAAGACCTATCGAGTATAGAAAGAGCTAGATTGAAGTCACCAAGTATAAGTGTATTATTATCTAAGTATTTCTTCACTTTGGTTAATAATTGATTTATATATTTGGCAGCTCCCACATTCGGAGCATATATATTGAGGATTGTTAAGTCCTCTTGTTGAATAGATCCTTTAAGTATGATATAGTGTCCCTCTTCATCTCTCACTACAGTCTTTGGGGTGAATTTTAGTTTATCTGATATAAGGATGGCTACCCCTGCTTTCTTTTGAGGACCATTCGAATGGTAAATGGTTCTCCAACCTTTTATTTTCAGGCTGTAGGTGTCCTTCTGTCTAAAATGAGTCTCTTGTAGACAGCAAATAGATGGGTCCTGCTTTTTTATCCAGTCTGAAACCCTGCGCCTTTTGATGGGGTCATTAAGCCCGTTCACATTCAGAGTTACTATTGAGAGATATGAGTTTAGTGTCATCATGATATCTATTCAGTCTTTGTTTTTGTGGACTGTTCCACTGAACTTCTTCTTAAAGGGGAATTTTAAGAGGCCCCCTTAAAATTTCTTGCAGAGCTGGTTTGGAGGTCACATATTCTTTTAGTTGCTGCCTGTCTTGGAAGCTCTTTATCTCTCCTTCCATTTTGAATGAGAGCCTTGCTGAATAAAGTATTCTTGGTTGCATGTTCTTCTCATTTAGGACCCTGAATATATCCTGCCAGCCCTTTCTGGCCTGCCAGGTCTCTGTGGAGAGGTCTGCTGTTACCCTAATACTCCTCCCCATAAAAGTCAGGGATTTCTTGTCTCTTGCTGCTTTAAGGATCTTCTCTTTATCTTTGGAATTTGCAAGCTTGACAATTAAATGTCGAGGTGTTGAACGGTTTTTATTGATTTTAGGGGGGGATCTCTCTATTTCCTGGATCTGAATGCCTGTTTCCCTTCCCAGATTAGGAAAGTTTTCAGCTAGAATTTGTTCAAATACATATTCTGGCCCTCTGTCCCTTTCGGCGCCCTCGGGAACCCCAATTAAACGTAGGTTTTTCTTCCTCAGGCTGTCGTTTATTTCCCTTAATCTATCCTCGTGGTCTTTTAATTGTTTGTCTCTTTTTTCCTCAGTTTCCCTCTTTGCAATCAACTTGTCTTCTATGTCACTCACTCGTTCTTCCACCTCGTTAACCCTCGTCGTTAGGACTTCTAGTTTGGATTGCATCTCATTCAATTGATTTTTAATTTCTGCCTGATTAGCTCTAAATTCTGCAGTCATGAAGTCTCTTGAGTCCTTTATACTTTTTTCTAGAGCCACCAGTAGGTGTATAATAGTGCTTCTGAATTGGCTTTCTGACATTGAATTGTAATCCAGATTTTGTAACTCTGTGGGAGAGAGGACTGTTTCTGATTCTTTCTTTTGAGGTGAGGTTTTCCTTCTAGTCATTTTGCTCAGTGCAGAGTGGCCAAAAGCAAGTTGTATTGGGAAAAAGAGAAAAAGAGAGGAGAGAAAGAAGGAAAGAAAAGAGAAAGAGAAAAAAAAAGGGAAGAAAAAGAAAAAAAAACGAAAAGAAAAAAAAAAAAGAAGAAAAAGAGAAAGAAAAAGAAAGGAGAAAAAAAAGGGGGTGGGGGAAGGAAACAAATCAAAAAGCAAAACAAAACAAAAACAAAAACAAAAACAAACAAACAAAAAACCATCGGGGAGTATCTTCTGATTCTGTGTACTTTAAGTCCCTTGGCTTCTCCTGGAAGTTGTCCGTCTAGCTGATGTTCTGGGGGAGGGGCCTGTTGTGCTGATTTTCAGGTGTTAGCAGTTGGGGGAGCTGCTGTGCCCCTGCCTGGTGCAGGGCTCGGTGGGGGTTGTTTGCCCCGTGAGGCCGCAGGAGGAACAGCCCCAGTGGCGGGGCAGCTCTGGAAACCTGGATTCAGCTCCGGCAGGAACTCCGTCTGCAGGGCCTGGAGGCTCCGGGGCGGGGCCGCTGATCTGCTCAGCTTGGGGCGGGAGCGTCCTCGCTGTCCTGGGCCCTCCCGGCCTCTGCCTGGCCCGGGGGAGGCGGGATCCTGGGCTGTGTCCCGGCGCCCTGTGCTCCGGAGCCTGCGCTGGTGGATTCGCGCTCCCGGGCCGCGCAGCCCCCTCCGCGGAGCCGCCGCCCGAGCCCCTCCGAGCTGCTCCTGGAACCGCGCAGGCCCCTCCGCACGGAGCCTCTTCCTCTGCCCGAGCCCCGCCGAGCTGCTCCCGGGGCCGCGCAGCCCCCTCCGCGGAGCCGCCGCCCGAGCCCCTCCGAGCTGCTCCGGGTCCCGCCGGGTCCCCCGTGCGCGCTGCAGCCCTTAGGGAGCTCGGCGCACTCTCCTGGGTGCGCAGTTGCTGTTACTGTCCCCGGGAGCCCGAGGGCATCCTCGCCCTCCTGGGTCCTGCTCCAACTCCCCGCGAGCCCCTTTCCGCCCGGGAAGGTCGGTGCAGCTCCTGCTCCTCCGGGACGGGGCTCTCCTGTCCTGGGGACCCTCGCCCCGGCCTCAGCCCGGCTCCTCGCGGGCCCCTCCCCCTTGGAGGCCTTTGTTTCTTTACTTCTTTTTCCCCGTCTTCCTACCTTGATAGATGCGCGAACTCTCCTCACTGTAGCATTCCAGCTGGTCTCTCTTTAAATCTCAGGCCGAATTCATAGATTTTCAGGATAATTTGAAGGTTTTCTAGGTAGTTTGGTGGAGACAGGTGATTTGGAGACCCTGCTCTTCCGCCATCTTGCTCCTCCCTAAGTCATGACATTTTAACTACCTTGCATTCTGATGTGTTATTTTGAGTGTGAGAGAAAGGAATGTAGTTAGAGCAAACTCATGGAATCCACAACCGAGTACACATATAGGGAGCACAGTCTGCTCCCTGGAGAAACCATCCATTAGGAGTATCACAGCAGCATCATGACTGGAAGGAACTGTCCCAAAGCATTTCACCTTTGAAGAGGAGAACTGTTGGCCTTCATTCCCTAGTGAGTGAAGTATTTGCTCTATATACACAATTTCACCACCTTTTCTTTCACTGATTCAATCTGAAGTACACCAAGTTCCAGGTTAGCTGATTCTAGGTCTACTGTGCCTAAACCATTGGTCAGCTGGAAGAGCCTTCAACTTTGAGCTTGCAAGTAGATGAATGGGTTCAGTTTGTTGTCTGGCATATACTAGATCTTTGGGCATATGTATGTCAAATTTCTCTGAACCTCAGTTTTACTCATAATCCAATAGGAATTTTATTTATTTATGATAGTCACAGAGAGAGAGAGAGAGAGAGAGAGAGAGAGAGGCAGAGACACAGGCAGAGGGAGAAGCAGGCTCCATGCATCGGGAGCCCGACGTGGGATTCTATCCCGGGTCTCCAGGATCGCGTCCTGGGCCAAAGGCAGGCACTAAACCACTGCACCACCCAGGGATCCCAATAGGAATTTTAAAAAGTCATATTGTATATACATTTTAGCTTTTGGTCAATTTTGGAAGATCATCTCCTTCCTTTTAGCTGTGATTCCACTGTATCGTAAAATTCTCAGGACAATAGACAGATATAATCTATTTTATGATGACAGAGGAGTAATCCTCAAATGGACAAACCCTGCACATAAGCAGTAATGCTTGAGACTGTTGTGCCATACCCATTTACCTCTAGAGATTTTACAACTAAAGCAAAAGGTCAGAGAGCCTTGAATCTGCATATGATATCTTTTGTTCTTTCTTTTAGCCTAACATACTGATTCTTAAGCTTTAGTATACACAAGTATTACCATTTAGGGTTATAGACACCAAGCCACTTCGCTCTACTATGTGGGAAATGCAAAGGATTTTTTATTGTAATTTATGCATATAACTTTAATCTCTATCCTCCTTGTAAGATAAAACTCCAGGACATTACTGTATTCCTAGGTGCATTCTGGCTCAGGCATTTACAGTGAAAGCTTCTAAATGCTCCTGAGCCTCAGTTTTATTTTCAGTAAGATGGAGTAACAAAACCCAGCTTGATCTATTTTAATGACTGAATTCGATTCAAGACTGTATCTACATTAAAGGTCTTGCATGATACCTGACACATTGTAAGTACTTGACCAGTGTAACTTTCCTTTCCAGAAAACCCCTCCCTACCACCTTTTTATACCATAAAACAGAAATGAGTGTTCTTCCCTGGGTTCAAAGGCATACGACTGTTTTCATTTGCCACTAACTTACTTTTACACATTGTATAGCTGCCCAATTTGCAAAAAACTATTCATTAGTTGAATCCTCTTGGATGAATGGTTGTACATTTTCACACATCTTGTTAGTAAATACTGTAAGTTAAAGGTTGGATATATCAACTGTAACCAAAAGCCAAGATGGAGATTTCCCTGGGAGAACACCTGTTGCCCCATGTGATGTTATCTGTAGCTGGCCATGTTGACATTAGTCTTTTGATATTGAGTTTTTATAGATGAACATATCAGCCAAAGAATTTTGAAAGAGGGAAGAATTTGATGAGATTTTTGAGTCTTTCCCTTTCTATGTTTCTCAGCCCACCAACCTTATTTACTGATTTCAGAAGACATCACTTGAAAGACTGTGTTCCTACTAAAGTCTAAACACTTATGAAAGTTATTGGATTGTTAATTTTTTTCAGCACTTGAGAATTAAAAATAAGTGCTAGCACTGTACATTCATCAATCACTGCCCCCAAATTTTCAGAATGGCCAAAATTTTTAAAATTGTTGTGTTGATGAAGATGTGGAATAACCGGAAATTTCATATTTTGCTGGTGAGAACATCCAATGGTAAACCACTTTAGAAAACTGGCAGTCAGGCACCTGGGTGGCTCAGTGGTTGAGTGTCTGCCTTTGGATCATGATCCTGGGCTCCTGGGATCAAGTACCACATTGGACTCCCCTTGGGGAGCCTGCCTCTCTCTCTGCCTATGTCTCTGCCTCTCTCTCTTGGTGTCTCTCATGAATAAACAAACAAAATCTTAAAAACAACAACAACAACAACAACCTGACAATCACACTGGGTGTTATACTATATATTGGCAAATTGAATTTAAATAAAATATTAAGGGATGCCTGGGGGGGGCTTCAGCAGTTCAGTGCCTGCCTTCAGCCCAGGGCGTGATCCCCACATGGATCCTGCTTCTCTCTCTGCATGTGTCTCTGCCTCTCTCTATATATACATGTCTCTCATGAATACATAAATAAAATCATAAATAGATAAATAAAATGGTAAAAAAAACCCTGACAATCATTAACAGAACCTATGCCTGCTCTATGACTCAGCATAAATTCATATGATATGGATGCTTATGTCCTCAAAAAGATCATGCATGTTTATCGTATCTTTATTTAAAATAGCTGATTCTGAAAACCATCCAAATGTCTATCAACAGGAGAATGGGTAATCATGATATGTTCATACGATAGAAGACTACACAGTAATAAAAAAGAATGAACTACAAATACATTTGAAAGCATAGATGAAACTCAAAATCATTAAGATTTATGAAAGAAGTGAGGTACAAAATAGTCTATAATGTATAAATTCATTAACATGAAGCACAAGGATGGGCAAAACCAATCTATGCTGATGGCAAAATAGTGTTAGCTTCATGGGGGAGAAGGTAGCTGATGACTGGAAGGGGCACAAGGAAATGTTCAGGGGGATAAACATGTTCTGAATATGGATTCGGATGGCACCAATATTTGACATATGTGTGTTTGCACAAACTTATTAATATGTGCTTTAAAGATTTGTAGATCTTGTTATGTTCACAGTATGCATAAAAAGCTCCAAATAACCTATATATTATCTTAGATTTATTAACATATGTCATAGGAAATTAGTGATTTTTATGAAAAACTTTCTGAATACCCAGTTTCTTCAACAGACATGTGACATGACAAAAGCGTGTAAAGAGGCAACTATTGCAGATTTAAAATTATTTAATAGACCCATCAGACAAATGTGATTTATGTGGATGTTAAGTCCTGGTTTTTAAAAAAAAAAAAACAACTGAAGGCATATTTTGAGACATTGGGGGGAAAATTGAATAGGAGCTGTTTGTTAAATGATATTAAGGGTTTATATAATTTAGTTGAGTGGGATAATGGTATCATGACTCAAGATAAAATGATAGGGTGTCTGGGATTGGGATTAAATATTTCACACAATAAAGTAAGAGCAAACAATTATGAAACAAGAATAACGCCTAAATGATGAATTCTGGGATTGGGATTAAATATTTCACCCAATAGGGTAAGAGCAAACAGTTATGAAACAAGAATAACACCTAAATGTTGAATTTTAGGAAACGAAGTCTACTTTCATGACTTAGTTGACTGAAACAACTAGTACAAAAATAATAAAGTATCACGATGGGATGAGGGCTGAGTTAATGAGTCTGTTTTTGAACCACAACTTGATGTACCAGTGACCCTTTCAAAGAGGAGATTGCCAACTATGTGGGCCAAGAGCTCATCACCGAGGTCTGGACTGGAGAGAAAGATGTAAGGATCCACACTCCTTCCATTTGCAGCTCTGGATTTGAAAGAAATCAGATAAAGGGAATATTTTGAGTGAACCAAATTGCTGGCAGAAGCTGAAGACCCTTAATATACCAAGAATAGAAAAAGGGAATGGAGAACCTAGACCAGGCTAACAAGGATGATGGAGGGTGAATTGAGAGGGGGGGGGAGGGGGGAGAAAGCAGAAAGCCCAGGAAAATGGAGGAATTGAAAAAAGCATCTTTTGAATTTCATTCAGCAAATACTTTCAGAGCACCTCCTATCTAACCATTGGAATTGAGCCTTTGAGAGGTCATTGTTGACATCTTCTTGGGTCTGTCCCCTGGACAGGGGACTAGGAGACAAACAGTAATGCGAGCAATCAAGATGCTGAGTATTAACTCTTACCAGAAGGGTAGGTAGGAGAGAAAGAATGGTAAGCCCATGAGGGAAATTGGAAGCACTCTGGCCCTTGTGCCGATGGACCAAGAGGACACCATCTTACTGGGAGAGCCAGGCACCCGGGCATCACACTTTTTAACAGCTCTGCCCTCCATGCTCTGCTGCATTTCAAGCAGGGAAACTCAGCAGTGACAGGGTCCTGCAGTCAACCGCACTACAAAGAAAAATGCCAGGAAACAGCCATTTCTCTGGCCTAGAATTAAAAGTGACCTGCTTTCATATTTCCTTGGGCTCTGCATGCCCAAGTGGAGACCCTAATTTGCCACGTTTCAGCCCAGAGTTAATTTACTCTCCTTTTATTTTTCCTTATTCCTTGAATTATCGCCCTCCTGAAAAACCATGTGCATAATGGAAAAGCTGACACCAGCCAAAGTGGAGTGTAGCGGCCCAAATGAGGCTCCTATTATTGCCCTATTACACGGGGAACAGGCTTCCCTTTGCCCTTCATTCATCACCTGCAAACTATGAAAAGCTAATCGAGCCGCTTTGTTTTAATGGCAGCTGTTCTGCCCTGACCCGCACTGGTCTCCCACTCTGCTCCATGAGCAAACAGATGAGTTCCATTTGGAGTTGAGGTTATTGTGCATGAAAATTACAGTTAGGGGCAACAAGATTTTTTTCTTTGCCTTCATGGGACAGGGAGCATTGAGCGCTGCTCTCTTTCCCTTGAAGTCCAGAACAGGAACACCTGGCTAATAATGGGTGAGGCCTGCAGGACCACCTCACCACACTTTGCAGACTGAAGGGCCTCAGCTGCGCATTGTCCCCACTGCTAAAGCTTTAAAGGTCCCTCTTAATGTTCCTATGTGCATTTTAAGTGTGTTGATATATACCCAAGGAAATGATTGCAATAGTGGATGCCTCCTAACCCACATCACACACTATATACACTTCCAATTAGAACTATTTATTATCCCCCCTCCACTGTGCCCTGAAGCAAGGCCCATTTGTGAAATCTAATTATGCCTGTGTGTTTCCTTAGATAAGGGACACTTTTAGATCTTTTAACAGGCACATTTCTCATGTCTATAGGATTTTTGTTTGGTGGTGGGTTTGGTTGGGTTTTGTTTGGGCAGGGGGGTATTTTCCTGAGAGCCTCCAGATGATGAGAGTCCTTAGATTCATTTATTTTTTTTAAATACCAACTTTCAGAGGACACTGTGGGAGACAGTGTAGACTCCCGTTAGTGAAGCCCTGTCCTTGGGTCCTGAAAGCTTTTGCTCTCATTTCCCATTACTTTTCTCTCTGGTCATGGATGATCTACCCTCTCCTTGCAGGGCTGAGAGTTCATGGCTGTTTCTAATTCAGAATTAGCAAATAGAGAAAAATATGCTCCTTGAGGTAATAATTCTCCCACATTTGCTGCTGCTCACCTGTCACAGAGTAAAACAGAACGTGGCTCTAGGTCCGCGTGTGATGCCTGACATTGCCACGGGCACAAAAAGAATCTTTTTTTTTTTTTTTTTAAGCAGCTTTGCTAAGATGGAGCTATCCTTGGGCTCATATTTGTGTTGAATCTAAAGGAGTTGGTGAAAGCAGAAATGAGGCAAATAAAATGCAGATCGGCTCTGCGAAGCTTCCATTTCGTTGGCTCAGCTTAGTGGAGAATTGGCCCATGGAAGATTATGTCACCATTTGCAGAGTTAGTGTGGCTGTTTGTCAAGTGAGACTGGAATTCTTTGTATTTTGTATTCTTACCTAGCTCCCATTTTTAATGATGTCTCTTCTCATTTCTCATCCAGGCGTTTTTCCCTCTCTGCTCTCAATGCTAATGTCTCCCTGTCCTGTTTTTCAAATTAAATATCGTATTTAAAATATTAATACTGCTTGCTCTTTGATTCTTTGTTTATTCGTCTTATGCAAAACGCAACAGTGAGGTCTCCATCTGTATTAAATGCTACTGTATGGGTAGATACAATGAGTTATTAATGCCTGTTCCATGATATGGAGAGCGGGGGCTTTATATAATCATGCAATTCTTATTCAAAAATGCTCTGCTGGTACTACCCTGTAGGGAAAAAAAAATGAAATATGTCTATCTTTTCAAAGAAAAAATGACTTGCTTTGTGAAGACCATTGTAGAGAGAACGAGGCATTTAAACTAGGCCAAGTTATTTGAGTCCCCAAGGAAGTTAGCTCATGTCTTAAAAGTATTTGGGTATGTAAATTTTTGTAACATTTATTGAAATAGAAACCACATACCATAAACATATAGCTCAGTAAATTATCACTAAGTATATAACCACTACTGTGGTCACAAAATAGTATATTTTTAAGGTGTGACATTCATGTCTCTAGTCCATATTCTTTGGATGATTTCCAGTTTTTGTGTGATTCATAGCTGTTGTTTATATACATTCTTTGTAAGGACTAGGTATGAATTCTCTGTGTACTGTATGTGCTAATAAAAGCCCACCATGTAGGCTGAATTTTCAACTGTTTGATTAGTCTTTTGATGAATAGAAGTTCTTAATTGTATTGTGGTCCAATTTATTAAGATTTTTTGCTATGGCTAGTGCTTTTTTGTATACTATTTAAAAAATCTCTCCCTATCCATAAAATCATGGTCCATACATGAAGGTAGTCTCTACTTCTACTTCCTAGAAGATTTACTGCTTGTCCTTCATAGTCAGATCTATATTCACCCCAAAATTTATTTTGGGTGTTAGCATGAGAACTATGGGAAACCACTAGAATAATCTTAGGAGAGGCTTGGCATGTCTAGTTTATATTTGATAAAGGCCTTTCTGGCTGCCCTAGGGAAGATGGACAAGAGTGGAAGCAGGGAGAACATTTTGAATATTCTGCTTCAATAGTTCAGTCAAGCAATGATTATGTCTTGGATTTGGGTGGTAGCCGTGAACATGGAGAGTAGTGGTTGGATTTGAATTATATTTCAGAAGGTGAGCCTTCAAATTTCACAGGTGGCAATGAGGGAATAAAAGGAAGTTAAGGATGCCTGCTTGGTTCTTCACTTGAGCTACTGGGTAAGTGATGGTATTACTGATTATGACTGTGTAGACAAAAAAGAAGAAGAAAAGATCTGTAGGGCAAACTAAGAAAATATGTTTTATTCAGGTTAAGTTTGAGATGATTCATCTTAGTGGAAATGAGTGAATGAATGAGTGAATCAGTATACTTGTACATGGTAAGTCAGTTCGTGGTAGAACTAGAACACCCAAGTGTTTCGACCCTACATCTAGGACTCTTCTCCATTATAGGAACATAAACCACAAAACACTCTGTTGAACTTATTACAAAATATTATAGGAAAACAAAGTAATATCTGGTCAAGTAATTATACTAATTCCTTTGATAACTTATTATACACATTACTTAAATCTCAAGATTTAATCCTCAAGGAAATTCTGCAAGAAAACAATACTAATTTAACCTTATTTAACCTGGTATTTTTCAAATTTATTTTTCTACAAAAGTATTTTTTTGAGGAAGACCTGTTAGTCTTCCTCAAAACTAGTATTAGTATTCTGTGAAATAATCTTCAGGAAAAGTTATTCATCAGTCTGCTATTATGTTAACACACATCTACACACACTGAAGACTTACCGCAATACTCAAAAAATAAGCAACCGGTAAACATTATGCTTGATCAAATTTGTCTATTTCTGCAATCTTATACAAGTGGTAAAATGTCTTTTAACTGCCCTTTGTGAAGGGCAGCTCCCTTGTGTCATAATAATTGAAAATTAAGAAGTTACAGAGTCATAATTAAATTGTCCCCTTTCAACCTTTGTTGACTGAAGCTGCATATTAACCACATCCCATACAGACAGCAGTAGCAAGAAATATTCTGAACACCAACTGCTACAAGATAACATAACAAGCTTTGACAGCTTCCTAATTACCTGACTACCCAGTAGTTACAAACACTTAAATACTGTAGCAATTCTTCTCTTTGCAGGTAAGTCAAAAGGTATATCTAATTTGCTTTTTAATTGATATCTATATTGCTGCTTTTAAAAGAATGTATACTCCCCAGTATGTTTAACTATTAATTTGTACCCTTTGATCTGCATGTAAGAAATAATTATAAAAAGAAATTACTCGTTATCAAGCACATGGATGTCAAGCGCAGATAACTCTAAAATTGCAAATCAAAATGAATTGAAACTTTTAAAAAACAAACTCTCCTTTCTTCTTGCAGATCTGACTCACTTTCAATTTAATTTCAATTTCAATTACATGTTGTATTTCATCCTAAGCTTTGTTTTTCTCACCTGTAGAATGGGGAAAATAGTGAGTTGAGGGTCATCAAATACAAATGATGCATGTAAAGGGGTTAGCACAGAATCTGGCCCATATAAAATGTTAGAGGAACAGTAGCTCTGTCCATCTCACTTCTAAAGACTTTTGGGTTTGACAACAATATGAGCTCAACATATATTTGTTCAATTGAAATAACATTAAACTCAAATTGAAGTTTCCTGTTTTAAAATTTTATTTATTTACATTTTTTTTCATTTAAATTCAATTTGCCAACATATAACACCCAGTATTCATCCCATCAAGTGCCCTCCTCGGTGCCCATCGCCCATTTATCCCATCTTCCCACCCAACTCCTCCTCCACAACCCTTTGTCTGTTTCCCAGAGTTAGGAGTTTCTCCGGTTTGTCTCCCTCTCTAATTTTTCCCTTTATTACATTAGTATACTAAGAGAAATTTAGAACCAGAGTCATAGACCATAAGATACCATCTCATCTTAGACACAATTGGCAATGTAATTATGAAGTCAATGGACCTACAGACTTCTTGAGACCAATGTGATAGCTTCCATGTATATACAGTACTCCTAACCTGCCTACTGCTGTGTTTAGCCCTTTATAGGCATGATCTCAGCTAATCTCCATAACAGCCCTATAAAGTAGGCAGTATTTTTTATCCCATTTTAGAAGAAAAACAAAATTAGGCCCAGGGACTCCAAGACAAAGAGCTAGTAAGTGATGGAGGTAGATTTTTGACCTAACTTTTTTTTGGCTGTAGAACCCACACTCTTAGCCACTCTAAGTATTACTGTTGAAAGAATCTTACAGAATAGATCATTGTACAAAGGAAGGAGCAGAAGCAGAGGAGGATCTACATGTAGGTAGTGAGTATCAACAGAATATATCCATTCCCTACAGAAAGAAGCTGGATCATGTTTTAAAGAATTTTCAAAGTATTATAACCCGAAATGATGTTTTGTCTTCCTAAAACCACAAATGCCACTAGATCGAATACTTCCTTCCAAATAAACATATTTATTTAGAGAATCCTGGGTCAGCTGCTAGATAAGGAATAACAGAATTAAAATGCATTCCCTGCCTTTAAAAAGCTTATAGTCTAGTGAGGAGATAATATGGTGGCAGGTGTATAATATTTTTTCCATAAATATATGGGAGGTGGCTGCGTGAACCAGGGCATTTAAAACTAGAAAAGAATATAACCACTGGTAGACCATGAGGTAGCAAAACCATTCTTAAGGGAAATGAACAAGGAGAATATGGATATTTGTGGAAGTGTTTTAGAAGAGATGGCTCTTCATCTGGATAGGATTAAAATAGATTAATTGGACAGTTTAGCTACTTTTGTACACAAGAAGATGAAAACGGCATGCACTCATCATTTGTTCTGAGGAAACTCAAGGCAGTCAGCCTTTCTGGAAGTAGACTGACTAGGATGTGAGTGAAAAAGCAAGTTCCCAGGACAGGAGTTTACATTTGATGGAAAGGAAGCTTTCCAAAATTCTTTAATAAGCTGCAGAATTCCTTTGGCTTGTAGCATTGTAAAGATCCTAACAATGATTTGAGTGAAATTTCAGAGAAATTTACCTTTTAAGGTCTTCAGAACATTATTTGTGGAATTCCGCAAATAGGGTTTCAATTTAAATTGACAGCAGGCCCTCTTTCCTCGCCATTTTCTTTCCCAGCCACAGTCAACCTGGACATCTGTTTTAGTTCCTTTCTATACTAATTACATCCAATGTGGTATATTCTTACAGTTGAGTTAAGCATATTTAGATCACAGTTAGCTTATCTAGAGATTTGAGGAAGGACCAGATGTCTGTCCACACTTCCCATACCATCTTCTCTGGCTTTTCTTATTGGTCTTCTTTTGCTTGTTTACCAAACATCTTCCCAGAAATGTTTCAAAACTGTTAAGGTTTGCATATGTGTGTAGTTTAGGTTTCATGTGTTCACAGTCTTTTTCTCCTCTCTTTTTTCCCCATCTTGTGAAAAACAATGATCACATCCCCTTTCTCATCCACAGTTTATAGTAAGAAGCATTTCATTGATTAATTCCCTTCTCTTCCTTCATGGGTTCCAAAAGCTACGTGTTCAATCTCATACCTTCTTTAAACTGTTAGTATAAAAGAGTAGCTTTCTTTAAAAAAAAATACCTTAGGTTTACATTAACAGCTGTAAACTGATAGCTAAAAAACTGGAAGATTCAATTCTTAATAGTCCAAAGGTGCTTTCCTTGGTATCGACTAGATTACAGGTTCACAGTATTTACTTAGTATTGATGGATAAGGGCTCAAACCTCAACCTTGTATTTTTCTAATATACAATCACAGGCAAACTGTCCACTCCTAGTCTATGGTTAATGTAAGCATCTATCTCTTTGGGTTTCCATAAAGGATTAAGTGAGATATTACATAGAACAGGACACAGCTTGTTGCCTGGAACATGGGCTCAATCAATGTTAGCAATTATTTTCTTCTTAAAACTTTTGTATCACTTAGTGTCTAAAGCTTTTCAGTGGAAATGGAAGATAGGGCAAAGAACCTGGTCTTTGGAGACCATTGGGGAAACTAAAGAGCAATTTCCAGGTTGAGAACTGGGGTGAGAAAGTAACCTTTCATTTCATTTTTGAGGCCTACCAAGGGATGCTCCCTCTAGCCCTCTTATGAAGGAGGTCAGGGAGAAAAGCGAACCTTGTCAAAAACACAAAGAAACAGAACTTGATCAAAGCAGAGAAACTCTCTGCAACACTATCGATTGAGATTTAAGATTTTTTTGTTCGTTTGCAGTGAAATTTTTTCAGAGAAACATTACCAAAATGTACTCTCAGCAGTTAAGAAAATTGTGTCTAATTTGATTCTTGCTCAGGTCTTCCCTTCTTTTAGAGACTACCTTACAAATCTGTAATTGTCAAAGTATGCAATAAACAACAAAAGAAACCCTCAAATATTTATCTTCTACACACAGTTCTCCCAGTGATTAAGGGATTGATAGGACAATGTAATCCAGAGCAACACTACCTACGATCGGTAAAATGTGAGTCATGTATATAATTTTAAATTTTCATGTAGCCACATCTTAAAATAGTAAAGTGAAATTTGTTATATTTTATTTCATCCAGTACATCCATAATATCATTTCAACATATAGTTAATATGAAAATTTGTTAATGAGGTATCTTGCATTTTTATTTTTACACTATGTCTTGAAATCCAGTGTGTCTATTATAATACCTCCATATTCTGATATTAAATTTTCAGTGATAAAAGTAAATCCAGTTCTGCCAAAACATATTGGTTGTGTGTATTTTTATTTTTTTAAATTAGGTTGTGTTTAGAGGAAAAACATTGTGTATTATTTTTATTTTTTAAGTTATATAGAATTACAGCTCCTTTTCCTGAGTGACACAACCACATTTCAAGTGCATACTGGCCACATGTGGCTAGGGGCTGCCATATTAGAAAGCACAGGCTTATAGGGAAGAATATGAATTGAGAGTCAGAAGTTCTAGATTCAAATTCTATCTCCCATTTATTCACTTTGTGTCTTTGTGCAACTTGCTTACCTCCTCCAAACCTCAGCTTTCTGGCTTTACACAGCCCCTTAAGTTGTTTAATTTGTTCTGAGAGTTGAACGAGATCATGTAAGAGAAAGAGATATAAAACGAAATGTAAATATAAGGTATTTTAAATTTGATGATATGGAGGGAGTTAATTATTTAGGCATTTCAAGTCAGATTCTACATTTGTGAGGGTGAAACAAATCATCTTCTTTATTACTAAGATTGATTATAAATCCTAAAGTTAGGATTCTGTGGGTTGGTGCCTTTTGAAAGCAATTCTTTTTCCTGCTTTTTGCTAGAAAAATCAATGCTTTCATCTTGATTTTAAGTTCTCAAGATATAGTTTTTAAATATAAAAGAGGACTTGAGGTTTTTGAAGAAGAGTTTAAGTGGTGACGTGGTCACAGTGCTGTGTGTGTGTCTGTTTCTGTGTTTGGAACAGATACACATCACATTATTAAAGCTACCCCAGAGAGAGGCTTTTCTGTTTTATTTCAGAGGCTTCTCTAGTATTTCAGTTTCAAACAAAGAACATATATTATTTCTGTAATAAGAATCAGGACAGATGAAAAAACTCATCTGATAAAAAGCAGAGGGCTCTGATTCTACATTCATAAGAGATCAAATTAATTATCTTTGGAGAATGAACCCTATTAACACTTATGGGAATTGATATGGAGAAATCAATAAATTGTAGCTGCTTTACATAGTGAAACCCAGTGCCATAGAGTCTGTATGAGCCGCCTCCCCACTATACAATCAGCACTGGCAATTGGGATCACTTGCCCTCATAACTTTTTCCTTGATTACATATTTGGCATCCATGTTTGTTGTTCCTATCTTAAGCATTGTAAAACATGTGCATGTCTCTCTGTGTATATCCTCTTGAATTTCAGTCTTAGCATCTCTGGGGGATTATTGTCTATTTGGTTGAATTGTTCCCAAAGCCCCCTAAATAAATTTCTGTCACCATGTACCTTGAAATCTCTACGTAGACCACAGAATCCCAAACATTACCTTGGATTTGATGAAAATCCATCTAGATGTTTCCATGCTAGGAAGCCACAGAAAGAATCAGCTTTATGTATTCAGATTACTCTTGAAGAGAATACAAGGTAACAAGTGATTTTTAAGGGTTCAAAAGATCCGGGATCGAATCCCACATCGGGCTCCCTGCATGGAGCCTGCTTCTCCTTCTGCCTGTGTCTCTGCCTCTCTCTCTCTCTCTCTTTCTCTCTCTGTGTCTCTATGAATAAATAAATAAATAAATCTTTAAAAAAGTAATAATAATTATTGAATGCTTACTTTATTTGTTCGGGTGGCTATAACAGCATACCACAGACTAGATGCCTTAAACAACAAAATTTTATTTCTCACAGTTCTGGAGGCTGGAAATCTGAGGACAGGGTACAAGCACAGTAGGGTCCCCGGTGAAGGCCTTCTCTCTCTTTGTAGATAGCTGTGTTCTCATTGTATCCTCTTATGGCAGAGAGCAGAGAGGGCAGTCCTTTCTCTCACATCTGTTCCTACAAGGGCACAAATCCTATTAGTGAGGGCTCTATGACTTAATTACCTCTTAAAGGCCCTACCTCTGATTGTACCACAGTGGGGATTTAGGCTTCAACGTGTAAATACAAACATACTGTCTACAGCACTTACCATGTGTAGACACTGTGTTAGAAGGTCTGGTTAATGGTGAACAGACATGGCTGCTGCCCTTAGGAGGCTTGTTATCACTGGGGAGACCTGTTCATCAAATAACCAAATGGAAAAATTTAACCATAGCCAATAGCATACAAAGGTGGAAGAAATGGTGAAATTAGAGGATTTAGGGAGGAAGTAACCTAAGTGGAGAAGTCAGGAAAGTTTCTATGATTGAACTAAGACCCAAAGCATGGTAAAGTGCTAACTTGACCATGGGAGAGAAGAAGAAGGTAGATCTCCCAAGTCAGTGGAACAGCATGTGCTAAAGCCCTGAGGTAGAAGGTAGCAGGGCACATTCAAAGAAGCCAAAGAAAGCCCATATTGCTGTAGCTTAGAGAACAAGCATGATATAACACAGAAGGGGTTAGGTGGGGGGCCAGACCCTGCCGGACTTTGTAGGCTCTATCACAAGTGTTAATGTTTATGCTAAGCCTTTAAATATAATCTGATCTTTTTTCTAATACCAATTGTAATATGGTATTCCTTTTCATTCAAGAGACTGTTGGGACTACCAACAGTAGTCACTACCCTATCTTCAATTTTTTTAGCAAGCCAAGAATTAGGATGGTACCTTCCTCTTAGGTCTTGAGAACAGCGACACTCAATTCTTCATCTTTCCCTGGAGCCACTGGTGAGATTTACAGCAAATTAGATCGTAAGATCCCTTTCCCCCATTCCTGGACATTCTGATCCCACAGATCTAGGACGGGCATAGCCATCTTTATCTTTTAAACTTTCTATTAGCCATTCTGATGGACAATAATGTCTGGGAAAAATTCAGTTTTGTGTATCACCCTTTTATTTATGGAGAATATCAACCTCAGTGGAACAGATGAGATTACCAGACACTTCTGGAAATTAGCTAACAGAGGAGAAAGTTTCCAGCAAGATTTTCCTCTACTGATACCAATGAGCTTTGTGATATTTTAGTTTTTGAGTTTTCTAAGGCCTTCTATATTAATAATATTTCTATTCATTCATTTCCCTTCTTTCACTTGCGTTGGAAAATGTTGATTCTTTTTAAGTTTGCATTTACTTTGTAACCACAATAAATCCATTCTTACAACAAACTCAGTAAGTCTACCTTTTCAGGTTGTGCTATTTTTATTTTTTTCTCATTCAGTAAGAATTTACTATCATTCAAATACTTTAAAAAATATTTTATTTAATTATTCATGAGACACAGAGAGAGAGAGAGAGAAGCAGAGACACAGGCAGAGGGAGCAGCAGGCTCCATGCCAGAAGCCCGATGTGGGACTTGATCGCAGGACTCCAAGATCACACCCTGAGCCAAAGGCAGATGCTCAACCGATGAGCCACCCAGGCGTCCCTCATTCAAATACTTTCTTGCAGTCAGTATCATTTATACTTTCTGAATACTTCAGAAGTAAGATAAAGATGTTTCCTCTCCTACCAAATTAGTTCATTGAATCTGGAATTTTTGTTTTGTTTTGTTTTTTGTTTTGTTTTGGTTTGGTTTGGTTTTTGCCTGTCCTTAGCCGTTGATGCTTTTCCATCTGTGATGTAGACTGAGGTATCTGCTCTTGCTATAGCCTTCCCTGGACAGCCCGTGCCCACAGTCACTGATAAACAAATATTGAGCCAATAATATAGCTACTGTGGCAGCGGCTGGAGATGGACAGCAGTCCTGGCAGAGCCCCTTAAATGCTTCTTGTAGAAATTTGAAACTGGGGTCCAATGTATCTAATTAGTTTGGACTACTTGGAATAAGAGGCCATGTGGGAATGGGGCTGGATGTGGCTATAATGGCAATGAACAAATAGTGGGCATGTCATCTGCTGAGAAGCTGTTAGACGAAGGAAGTCAGGGGAATGGGATGAAATGGAAAGAACAGGAAGGCACAGAAGAGAGGAAACTGAGATTGCAGCAGCGATGGACAGACTAGGAGCTAATGTGAAATGGATAGAAAGAGGGAAAAAACACAGAATGGATGGAAAATTGAAAAAAGGAGACTAAAGGAAAGAAGAATGTAGACGAGATGCTGAAGCAGAGAGACACAAGGAGGGAGAAGTGACGATACAGAGACAAGTGGGCCAGAGAGAAGACGGGCAGGAAGACGGGGATACAGAGCAGTTGCTTTTACTCTGAAGAGTTTTATCCTGCCCTGAGTCCATCCACCTCTCTTTCCTACCCCTGAATTCATTATCTGGTTGATAGTTAGACCCACCACCACCCTTTTTCTTGCAAATGTTGTTTATTATTTATCTTTTCTCCTCTAGTTCATTAGAAGTTTATTTAGAAGTTTTATTTTATATCTCTTTTTCAAAATGCTGATTCTTTGAAATGCTCCACTGACTGCAATTTGTTTTGTTTTCTTAACTTTGTTTTGAATGAATTTTAGACTCACATAGTTGCAGAAACAGGACAGGGAGTTCCCATGACCCCTTGCCCAACTTCTCCCAGTGATAACCTCTCCTGGAATCATAGCACATTAGGAAATTGATATTGGTGCAATACTAGTAACTATAGATTTTATTTAGATTTCACCAGTTTTTACATGTACTGATTGGTTTGATTTGGTTTGGTTTGGTTTGAGATGTATAGGCCAATGGAATTTTATCACATGTATAGATTTGTGTAACAACTACTGAAATTTGTCACATCTTTTTCAAAGGTGATAAATTCATGTGATTAAAAAATCAAAATAATGTTAAAACATATTCAGTGAAACATTTAAATCCCAACTCCACCCCCGTTTCAGGTTATTCCCTGCCTTATAAATGGTTGCCTTTGCTATTTCATGTTTGCCTTCCATTCACCCTTCTTCAAAATACAAGCAAAATATACATAGTATGTGTATCTTCTTTATGTAAAAGTTAGGTCACTCATGTAAAGACTTCTGCCCTTTGCTCTTTTTACTTAATGTATGTTGGAGATCAGTTTATATCCTCCCAGGAAGACTTCCTCATTCTTTTATAAGTGCACAGTATTGCACCGTATAAAGATTGCACCTTTCATTCACTTAAGCATTGTTTGAGTGGCTTTCTTTGCCAAAAAAACAAGCCACAATATATATCACAAAACAAGAGTCTCAGAAAAGCTCAAGGGAAGCCTTCCAAATGTGTACAGCAGATTGGGACACCTCTCTCAAGAGTTGAGGGGCAAAGTAGCCACCTGACTGGGGACAGGAGAAGTACAGCAGAATTAAGGGCAGGAGTACACCTCTGTAAGACTGAAAAGATGGATTTTTTTTTTTTTTAAATCGAAGAGAACATCACCTGCGCTATTTGAGATAACAGGGTCATAACTGAATTAAAAGCTGGCTTTGGAGACTCAACAGCTCTGTACAAACTGTCAAAAGTCTGTCAGATGACTGGCAGTTGGTGCTTATGTGGGAAAGCAAGAAAGAACATCACTTACCTGTCTAGGCCAAGTTGAAAGAACGATGGCTTCAGAATGATAGGATTAATTAAATATACATATTTCTGAGATCCAACTTCTTTTGGTATGTTTATTCAACATTGTATTCTTAGGTCAGTGTAGTCTGCTTCAGTTTTAATTATTTTTGTATCTTATGTGATAATCACAAAGTATTCAGAATTTGTTCTAGAATTTCTCTTAAGCATATGTCCATGTGTGTATAAACACAAAGATACATCCATTTAAGAAACATTCAGGGATCACCACCAGACATCAGCTGTTTTTGTTTTTTACCATAATTGAAAAGAAAGGAGAAGTATCCTTGGTAGGAGTTTGAGTAGTCAATGTACTGATTACATTAGACTTCCACTTGTCAGTAAAAATACTAAAATAGAGAAGTATTTATTTCTCTGCCTGCCCGGTGATCTTTTACTGCTTTAGAGATTCCAAGAGTTCCCTAGAAAGACCATTAAATTCACTGAAGAATTTTTTTGAGCATCTCTTTTGTGTCAGGCACTATACACATGTCCAAGAGAGACCTCCTCCTTAAAGAATCCCCTGGTCTCTCACATCAAAATATACCATGACTTAGGGGCCAGGCTGGTTCAGTTGGTAGAGCACTGTGACTCTTGATCTCAGGGTCATGAGTTCAGACCCCACAATGGGCAAAGAGCTTAGTTGAAAAAATAATATATATATATTTATATGTCATATAAACACAGACACCTTTATCATGATATCCTCATGCAGAACCTTTCCAAATAACAGCTAACCACTCTGGAAAATGAGTGGCATTTATGTGCTGGGGGAGTGCTCATTGTCACTTATATCTCCCTTTCTCATTTTCTTCTTAGTTTTTTTTTTTTTTTTTTTTTTTTTTTATTCATTGGTTTACTTATCATTTACTCCCACATAGGAAAAGGAAGTTCTAAGAGCACAGAGTCCTTGTCTGTCTTGTTCACTCTTGTATCCCCGCATCTAGGACAAAGTCAGGCACAGAGGAATTACTCTCTAAGCCCTCTTTTTTTCTTTTCTTTTTTTTTTTTTTTTAAGATTTTATTTATTTATTCATGAGAGAGAGAGAGGCAGAGACACAGACAGAGGGAGAAGCAGGCTCCTTGCAAGGAGCCTGATGTGGGACTCAATCCCAGGACCCTGGAATCACGACCTGAGCGGAAGCGGAAGGCAGATGCTCAACCGCTGAGCCACCCGGGTGCCCCTAAACCCTTTTCAATGACTAGGAACAGAGAGAGCAGAAAAGACCAGCTGACCAAACATCAGGAGACCTGGATTCCCATCCCTGCCTTGATATCGCCTCCCTACAGAAGACAGCAGGGAAAATAGTCTTCTCTAAGTTTTGGTTTCTCCATTTATAAACTGGGAATAACAATTCAGGCCCAAAATTCAGATTATGGAGTCAGAGTGCTGAAGTTCTATCCCAGCTCTACTCCTTATGAGCCATGTATGCTTTGGACAAGCTACTTAAGCCTTTGTACTGCAGGTTTCTTATTTTTATTTTTATTTTTTAATTTATTTTTTATTGGCGTTCAATTTGCCAACATATAGCATAACACCCAGCGCTCATCCCGCGAAGTGCCCCCCTCAGTGCCCATCACCCAATCACCTCAACCCCTGGCCAACCTCCCTTTCCACGACCCCTTGTTCATTTCCCAGAGTTAGGAGTCTCTCATGTTTTTTCACCCTCACTGATATTTTCACTCATTTTCTCTTATTTTTAAAATAGAGAAAATATGAGTGATCTATTTCATCAGATTTTTGGGAGGACTACACATTCCCTTCACAGTATATAGCAAGGTACCTGGTATGTGATAAATGCTCAATAAATATTAGCCTCGCTGTTACCAGCATTATTGTGATAATCAAGTAAGATAGTGAAGGAAAGGAATTTCTCCCCACAGGGAGCCTGCTTCTCCCTCTGCCTGTGTCTCTGCCTCTCTCTCTCTGTCTCTCATGAATAAATAAATAAAATCTTCAAAAAAAACCCCTGCAGGTGTAGATTTCCAAATTACCAAGTTACTTCCTTCAGAGACACACAGCTCCTAGAGCCACAGTGTTTTTAACCAAGTTTGTAGATATAATGAAAATCCTTCCAAGTGCTGGCACAGACACATGACACCTTTGGGGAAATGGAGCTTTTGATTGACCCTAACGTGATGCTTGAAAGTTTGCCCTTACTCTAACGAGATGGCAAAGAAAATGCCTTTTGGTCTGACTCTTCTGGTTATGAATATTCTTTGGAAGAATTTAAAAGTAAATAAATAAATAAATAAATAAATAAATAAATAAATAAATAAAATTAATTTAAAAAAAACAGGCAAAATTTTTAGAGGAAGCTACCAGTTTGCTGAGATGTATTTGAAAAACAGTTTAAAAACCACCATCCTTCCCTTTATTAAAACTTTATTTAAGAAAAAAATTAGGGGCACCTGAGTGGCTCATTTCATTAAACATCTGCCTTTGGCTCAGGTCTTGCTCTGACCTGAGTCCTAGGATCCCTGGGTTCTGGGATCAAGCCCTGAATCAGGCTCCCTGCTCAGTGGGGAGTCTCCCTCTCCCTCTGCCTCCCACCCCCGTTCATGTTCTCTTTCCTTTCTCTCAAATACATAAATTTTTTAAATCCTTCAAAAGAAAACAATTTAAAACTTTTTAATTTCCCTGTTGCCTTGGGTATATACTCACTAAAATTTCAAATATTCAGTCTGTATCTGCAATATAGTGCTTGTTTAACAAAGGTAGACATTGTATTAGTGGAAAATTGAAGTGCACAGTAATAGTTTTACCCAGGAAAAGTAAGCAGAGCCATTTTAAAATGATAGAAATCTGAACTGGAATACTTAAATATGGTAAAATGAAGGTGTATAAAAGCATGTGAAAGCATGCTGCCATATTTTTAACCTGTCACATATTAAAGTAGAAAATATCCAATATCTGTGTGATTTAAGTGATATATGCCTGATGTATTTGTAGAAGAGAAGGTTGCATTTAGAATAAACGATCCAAAACTCAAATACTGCTGTTTTATTTCTAAACTCCCAAGTCAATATAAGCAAGTATCTAACCACAGTGAGAAACCTTTTGAAGCTTCTTTATAGGTGGAGTGAGCTAAAAGGTCTTCCTGGTTATCATCCTATTTTTCTGTTATTGCTGGTTTTTTCCATATGTAATTTTTTTCTAAATAATAAGAATGAGAGGTGGGACTTGGATCTGCAACATGTCCTATGCCCCCTCCATATGCTGGGATGCCCATAAAGTCTGAGGAATAATGCCTTATTCCCAGGATCTGTACTAATAAGGGAGTGATAACCATTCCTGTAGTACCCAGGAAGGAAGATAAAACTTGTGAAGCACTGTTTCAATTTATTCTTTTCGAACAGCCATTGAAATGTAGTAAGAAAAAAAAAATTTTGTTACGTACAGAAGTTGAAGAGAAACCTGCCAAGCCCACAGTGTTAAAATAGAGATCCAAGAAGATACAATTCCTCTCCATGTTAATGAGTCATTTGCTTAGTCCTAAGAGGAAGTAAAAGTGAAGTTACTGGGGGAAAAGTTGGCTAAGGAAAGTTTAGTTGATTGGTTGGTTGGGTATTTTCATTTGCTTTGTGTATTTCGGCTGCCCAAGAAAAGAGTCAGTGGAGTGGATCACATAACTAGTAGTAGCTCATCTCTATCAGGGTGTGTCCATTTTGCACCCCTACCCACCCCCCACCCCCCACTGCTAGGAGGGCTAAAATAAAATAGGAAAGACTCCATGAGTTCCCTAGGACTGCCAAAACAAAGTATCATAAACTAGGTGGTTTAGCACAACAGAAATTCATTCTCCCACAGTTCTGAAAGCTAGAAATATAAACTCATTGTGTTGGCAGGGCCAGGGCCATGCTCCCTCTGAGACTGTGGGTAGAATTCTTATCTCTCTCTGGCTTCTAGTTGTAGCCATCAATTTCTGGCATTGCTTGGCATGTCATTTCTCTGCCTCTGTCATCACATGGTGTTTTTCCTGTCTGCCTATTTCTTCTGGCCCTTTCCTTTTTTTGTAAGGACACCAGTCACATTGGATTAGAGCTCACTCTAATGACCACATCTTAATTTGATTATATCTGCCAAAGTACTATTTCCAATTTCCAAATAAAGTCACCTTCACAAACTCACCACCTGCATCAAGGTAGGCCTTTAGCATATCTTTTTTTTGGGGGGGAAGGGGGTATGCATAACAGTCAACACATAACAAAGACTTAGGGAAAAGGGAAATTCCTTGAGAGCATATTTTTCTAAAAGAGAAGTAGTAGGCATTTTAGATCCCTGGGAAATGTAGGAATATACTAATAAATTCTCTAGCTAGAGCATGTAATTACAATGATTCTAGAGAGGGGGTGTGGTAAGAGGGTGGAAAGAAGATGCCTCATACTTCTACAGAGTTTAGAAATATCACCAGGAGAAGAACATATGTAATATTATGGGCATTGACAGGTGGGAGTGGAGTGATTAAGAGCACAAGTAAAGAGGCAGAAAGGCTGGTTCACATCTTGCACCACCACGTACAAGCTGTGCGAACTGGGGCATGTTATAGAATGTCTCCGTGCCTCAGTTTCCTCATGCAAAATGAGAATAATAATAGCACAAGGCAGTTGTATTAAAATAGTAAATAGAACACCTAGGGTCATACCTTGTGTGAGGCATGGTTTTAATACATTTGGCAACAGTGAATTAGGGTAGCTACTAAATAAAGCCCTTTGATGGTTGAGGAAGGAAAGGGAGGAAAGCAGAAACAGGGTGATTTCATATAAGGACTAGAGGCCTGAAGTTGCTCTTGCAGAAAAAATATAAACTAGTGAACTTCAGATTCCAAAAAAAGATCCAACTGTTGGATCATGGCTTATACCTGGTGGTTGCATTTCTTTGAAGTTATATTGCATTGTATGTCATTCTTCCTGGGTGTTTTTCCCCCAGGAGTCTTAGTGGCCAAAGGGAAATAACTATTGGGTTTGACTTTGCAAAAAAAAAAAAAGTAATTAAATAACAATATCAGGTGCTATAACTTTGAAACATGCAAGACTTAAATACCATCCAAGTTTGCCTGAGTTTAGTTTTCATACTTGTAGAAACATTCTTTAACTCAAACATCTAGTTGGTGTGTGTGTGTATGTATGTATGTGCAAATGTGTAAAATGTATTTTGACTGAACAGTTTAAATTTGGTGTCATGTAAACTAATTGAGTCTCCCTACTGAATAGACCTAGACCTCAGGGGAGCTACAGCTAGTTTCTGGGACTATTCTTATGGGAAAATCTGTCCCAACTACAGTTGTTTGTGTTCAGCGTCTCAACAGAGGAGCAGGCTCCCCTGGACCAGGTGCCTCAGATAGCAGCTACACCAGCTGGGTTGCTATCACTAGTGCTGAACCTTCAGGGCCTAAGAGAAGGGATCTCCACTGGAGTGACCACATTCCAGCACCGGCCTCACCCCCATGTTTCCCCAAGAGACAAATTATGGCTTAATTTGCATATGTTCCACCAATTTCTGCCAAATATTTGCATGCCTTTTTCTGTAAATGTTTGGTGACATTTCAAGGCAGTGTAATGTAACTATTAAGAACATGATCTTTAGACCAGCAAGGACTGGTCAAATGCCAGTTCTATCGTATGACATGGGAAAGCTATTTGACTGATATGGGCTTCTATTTCTTCATATGTAAAATGCTAATAACAATAGTATAATTAGGATAGTGTACGTTAAACGTTTAATACAGTCCCCAGCATATAGCAATGTGCCTAATCAACATTGCCAACTGGAGCTATTATTTCTCATCCCACATATGCCAAAGCCAGAGTACATTTTATAATATAGTGATGCAAGCAAATTATTTAGAATATTTATTTATACCTCATTATTCAAAAGTTGGGAATTATTTGGGTTAGTGTGAGTAAGAAATAACTGTCTCATCTTGGAACTCACAATGAAAAAGGAAATGCCCAGTTTGAATAATTTTTCTAGTACCCCATTGCCAATTTACGGTGGTTTTGTAGGTAAGACAATGACCAGGTATCTATAAATACAGAATAGCTGCAAATCCCACAGTTCTAGAAATATGATATTTAGAAAAGTAATACCTACTACATTCAGCAGGAACATTCAACTACACATATAAATAATATACCATTCTAATTGTCTCAGATTTACTGGATGTATGATTTTTGCCCTGTTCTCATTTGTGGCTTGTATTGGGAATTTACCTCTACTTTTCCTTGGAACAATTTTCATATTTTATCCTTATTATCTGATGGTTACTTTGTTTCTCTGAGCAGGGCAAAACATTTGAAAGGGCTGGAGATTTGAAGCCTATCCCAGACTCCTTTCTTGATTTGGCATGTTCATTTTATCGGGGAATTGAAGAATTCATGAGAGAATGGCTTCCCTGAGACTGGAAAGACATTGTGAGTGGTGAATTCCATGCAAGAAGGTGAGGATGAGGTCAGGGTTAGAAATATGTAAAGATGCATTAGAAATGGATAATCATTGCACCAGAGACTCATAATTGCTCATCACTTCATTGGATTCTAATATGACTATGTTAGCCTTCTTAACTGTTCCAAAATAATTATCTCCCTTCAAAAGAAAGTGCTCGCTTTTAATATTGCCCCCTTTTGATTAAACACGTGAAATCACTCCCTGAAATAGCAAGTATAGTAGGAAGTTAGGTGATCTGAATGGAAATTTCACTTCCTAAATGGGAAATAAGCCTCAAAATTTTGGAACATGCAGCTACTGAAAACCTAGGGGGCGCCTGGGTGGTTCAGCCAGTTAAATATCTGACTCTTGATTTCAGCTCAGATCATGATCTCAGGGTTATAAGATCAAGCACTGCATGGGCTCTGTGCTCAGTGGGGAGACTGCTTGAGATCTCTCTCTACCTCTCTGCCCCTCTTTCCTCCTCTCTCTCTCTCTCTAAAAACAAACATACAAACAAAAAAACAACCCTAAGATATACACACCAGTCATATTGTGTGAATTCAGAGGCCCCAGGAAGGCTTCATACCTCAGGTGATTCTCACATACACTTCTTGATATTCAAAATTGTGCCTATTTTGTTCCATTCTGTCGTCATGAAAATGCTCCCACTCCATAAGTGGTCAGACTCAGTTACTGGTCTTTTTTGTTTGTTGGTTTATTTTGTATAGAAGTACTTGTATTCATTTCGTAATAAAAATAAATACATTTTTACTTTTATTTTTTCTCTGTACTCCCTCCTACCTTCCCAGTGAATTTGCTATCTCCTACACAGGCTGCATAAAATGGATGGAGTAGTAAGTAGATTCTTTCATGACAACGCAGAAAAGATAAGCTTCTCTTAAGCTTCTCCTTTGCCAGCTTGTTCATAAAAACCCCATCAACACACTAAAATTAAAAAATGGTGGGGTTGTTTCCATCACTCCCCACATTAGCATGGGAAACAAATGATTCCATCAAGAGGATAATGCTCATTTATTTTGAGCATATGCTCATCAATGACACACAAATTCACACAAAAAAAATGCTATCAGAAAATACTAAGTAGCCCAAACCTTCACACACACACACACACACTTCTGGATGTAGCAGGTGGTTGAAAAGCATTGGTTCTACTAAAATAAAATCTAAATTAGTAACAATACCCTAGCCTACATGGCTCTAATGATCTTCTTCCTGCCTACAACTCTAATTTTTATCACCTTGATCCCTCAGTATGTTAACTGTCATACCAGTTTTTTCCTATCCCTGAAATGCTCAGCCTGCTTCAGAGCCTTTGACCTTGACCTGGAATTCTCTTGTCACGGATCTTCACATGGCTAATTCTTCGTCACTTATACCTAAGCTCAAAGTCTTAACCAATTTAAGTTAACCCTTACTCCAGCCACTCTAAATCCCATAATTTTATTTTACTATCTTCATACGGCTTATCATACCTTGGAGCTTTATTTGTTAATTTGCTTTTTTTATTCGGGGATGCCTGGGTGGCTCAGTGGTTGAGCGTCTGCCTTCGGCTCAGGGTGTGATCCCTGGTCCAGGGATCGAGTCTCACATCAGACTCCCTGTGAGGAGCCTGCCTATGTCTCTGCCCCTCTCTCTGTGTCTCTCATGAATAAATAAATAAAATTTTTTTTAAGAATTTGCTTTTTTTATTCATTTTTTCCACTCTACCATAGCTCTGTGAAAGGGGAAAAATATACCATGTCTATCATATCCTCAGTCCATATGATACCAAGAATATAGGTGGTACACAAAAAATTATTTGTCAAATATAATAATGTGTAATTCAGTAGTAAAGTAAATAATCATAGTGCATGCAAAGATACCTAGTATCTTGAAGAGGAAAGGAAGAAAGGTTAACACTTACTAAGCACCTACTAAAGCTAAGGTATCATCCTTAAATTATCCCACTTAACTCTATCATATAATAAGGATTTCACAGCACTAATAGCCAAGATGGATCTGAACCCATGTCTATCTTATAACAAAGAAGTGTCATTTACCATTATGCACAAATGTTGAAAGAGACCCAGCATATGTAAAATGAGGGACTCAAAGACAAATTTACCTAACACTTTTCTCTTTGGCCACCAGAAATGATTATCTGCGGCTGATTACTCCATGAGATTTATATCCTTTAGACTTTTGTTAGCAGTGGGAGAAATCTCCACTTAAATCTGCTTGAGAAAAATATACAAAATAAGATAAATAAATGTATCAGCCCACAAAATTGAACAGATTGGAGGGATGGCTTTAAAAGAGGCTTGACCTAGTGCTCATATTATGTCAGTAGCAGCCAGTTTTTTCTTCTTGATTTCCACACTCTACTTCCTTGGTGTTAACATGGCAGGTGGGTAGTTCTGGCAGCACCAGACATTATGTATTCTCTTTCATGTCAGTGGGAAGAAGGAAGTTTGTTCCCCAGAAGGCAAGGCTGCTGCTAGCCCATATGGCACATTTGTACAAATTAGAAAAAGGGTACCCCTTTTTTGAGGAAATTTCCCAAGTTGGTGTATGATTTATCAATCATTATCAGAACATATATGAGACACTCTAGAAAACAATGCAAATTATATTATTGAAAATAATAGAAAGGTACTTTTTTTATCACAAAAATTGAGAATGCAAAGGCACTGTGATACATTAATTGGTAGAAAACAATTACATGTCTTCCTTTCAAAAGAACAGATAGTTTCAAAGATGATCTGCGCCAACAACAAAAAAAAACATGACTTCACCGTCTTTGTGGTGAAGGTGGAGACTGCAAGTAGTTTTCATTTTAATTTTGAGACACCCAGTTCTTGACTAAAGACCAGTACTAAGTTAAATGATCTTATAAGTTTTAAAATGAAAGCCTATGGAAATATTTCTGGTGAATTACTACCATGAGTATCTTGGTACTACAACAAGAGTCATTCTGAATGTTAGAAACCTATGCGTAAGTTTAGCTCCTCATCCTCCGATGTCCCCTCAGTATCATATGCCTTACTATGTTCCTCAGCCAATTTCAAGTTTATATTTTACACTCTTGGAATAGTTCTTGTTCACATTGCAATTTTTCAAATTACATCTCAACTAGCAGTCTCATAAATGATTATAAAC
The DNA here is from genome assembly GCF_003254725.2 of Canis lupus dingo. NCBI lineage: Eukaryota > Metazoa > Chordata > Mammalia > Carnivora > Canidae > Canis > Canis lupus. The sequence goes on along the minus strand of NC_064262.1, from coordinate 23,521,770 downwards.
TTGTATTTTAAGGCTGATTATGTTAATGTAAAATACAGTGTAAAAAGAACTGTATTTTAAAATTTAGTTCTGGATCACAGAAAGTGAACAAGAATGGTTTTCATATTTGAAATTAGTCTAATATCTTCTATGCTGGACAACTCCGTTAATGCTAAAATATTTTATATTTATGTATCTTTAATTGTATATATTTTTAAAACATCACTTCATTTTTCCTCAAATATTGTATTTCTTTTAGGACTTTCAAGTGCTTTATGCTGAATTTTAGTTGCTTATCATGTTGCTTATAATATTAACTTTGTTTATAACATCATACCAAATTAATACTAGTCAAATACATTTGAAAGTAAATAGTTTGGGGATTATTGTATTGTTTTGCATTCCAGAATATGTCTACTTTTTAAGCTCCTTGCTTAGAATTGCAAATTATTTTTGATTATGCTGGATTGGCTGAGTCTCTCAATTCTCCGACTTGCTTATCTTTCACCAGTCAAAGCATAAGGATCTATGTATACCCTCTCAAAATAACAGTCTTTACTTTGACTTGCTGGAAAATTGTCCTAATAGGCTGCTTCTCTTAGAACAAAACATCTTGGCACCATCTTCCCCCAATATTGTTAAAATAAATATATAAATCATCTATGCTGAAGTTAACAAAGTTATAAAAGAAGAAACGAAATGTCACAATAAAGAAGGTGTATCTATATGAATGGTGGCCCCTCAGATCTAATGTCCTTCCTTAGGGTACAACCTAGATGACTGTATCTAACCATCTTGGAAAGAGTTGGGATATAGGGGAGCAGTACTCACTCTATTTGACCCTAATAGCCAGGCTTAGGTTATCACTCCACACGTGTGCCTGGTGCACAGACTGTTCTGGTGGCTGGTACATGGATTATTCTGAAGTGCTTTGCTTTTATTCTTAGGGACTAGGTTTAAAATCATTCTTAGTGGAAGCCCATAGGCTAGGGGTGGAGGGATGGTTTTGCTTTGAGAAATGGCATGAGCATCAGCCTGCAGAAATAACAAATGTGCTTTGCATGTTTGACTGCAAAAATAAGTAGAAATGTAAAAGGAATCCATTTTTCAACATTAAGCAAACCCACAATTTCTACTCCATTATAAATGAGTATCCCTGCATAGGATTAAAATGACTGCAGTCCTTCTTGTCTACTTTTGTAGGCTTTAGAGTCCTGTTCAGTTTGGTATTTGATGGTTGCTTTTCTTGTGATAGCCCATGAACTATCTTTTTGGAAAAACTGCCCTGCATATTGAACACCTGGTCCAATTAAATAGTGATAGTTGACATGTGGGTAAGTAGGCAAGTGTACACTTCTTTATAAAATTCAAATAGGAACACCTGTTCCTGTTCATAGCGGAGCTGATCATATGTTCAGAGCTAAGCTTTATTTGGATACTTCTCCACAAAGGAAATTAATATCTGCCTTTTGCAGCCGAGGTACAGCAAAGTCACACTGCTGACACATAATCCTTCCTGTCAGTTCTCTAGTTCCCTATGCTCTGATTCTCCTGCTATTAATGTCCCACAAATTGGTGTCTACAAATAATTCTTCCTCCATCAAAACCACATATCATGGGACAAAATTAAAACGATTGACAAATTCTTCTTTTGATGAGATTGATTCTTGGAGGACAGAGCATTACTCTTCAGTCTGCATGAGTGTGGGCCTATACGTGCACACACACGCACACTCACACACATGCGTACACACACACACAGTCACACACATGCACATGCACACACGCACACACACAAATGGCCACAAAATGTGCTAGAGGCATTTTTCTGCTGGTATCAGTACTTCATTTGTGAATTCATTTAGCAAGCACTTTTATATTCCAAATCTTAAAAGTTCTTTTTAAATGCATGACCTATAATGAGAGAAGCGCAGCCTGACCCCTTCAGGTTAATGAAACGGAGGAAGCCCCAGCACAGAAACGATCCCAGTAATACATGAAGGAGTACTCGGGTCCACAATTTGGAAGAGTTGGCTAAAACTCGACTTACTCTGGTTATTTTTGGTTCTCAGGAAAGTTATATAGATAGTGATTGTATTAGTGCCATATATATAATATATATAATATATATTATATATAATATTATATAATATATATTAGTGCCATATATATGTGTGTATATATATATATCTTCTTTATTTATAGGATTTCAGTAAATAAGACACCATGGAATGTTCCTCCCTGGATATCATGAAAACTAGATTTTGCAACTATTTTTCTCAAATGGGTTAGTTCCACTCTTCCTGGAGGAAGAAATGGCTAACCGACATGTCCTTAATCAGTTCCACTGAGCGATTAGATTTTATGATTTCTGATTAGAAAGTGATAGGAGAGTTGTAGAATTACAGAATTAAGTCAATTCCACACAAAAGTGTCAGAAACAAGTTAAATGCTTACCAGACTGGTGGACACATCTTAATTCTGTCATGTTCAGTTGTTGCCATGGAAGACCATGGAGCTGCGAATGGTATAACTGGGCCATCCTATTCCACTGAGCTGTGCATGGAAGGGGCATGAGCTTTGCGAGGACAGGAAACTTGATTTTCCCCCAGAGCCCTTTGGAATTGAGTTAATGATGACTTCTTGCGTCTTAAAACCCTAGTGATTTCTCTCTGAAGATGCATTACTCAATTCACTTTATTCTTCTTATGCCATATGGGCACAGCTCTAAAAATCAAAAATTTCCTGAAACTTCCTTAAATAGTTTTACATACAAACTTTCAACTATCCTAGAATCTGACAAATCAAATCATTTTAATGAACCACAGCAAACAGCTCATGTTGAAACAGCTGTAAGCACAATATGCAAATCGTGTTTACTGGTAGCTTATGCTCCAGAGAAATAATCTTTATATGACTGCTTTATTATTTACAGTAGTTTCGAAATTTAATTTTTGTCAACATTGACAGATGCCATCCATGTTAATACTTGGACTGCTATATATGGAAAAGGCTAAACATATGCGGAGATCTCATGTTTGTGAGCTGATAATGTGGTTGACAAATGGGTTTAACAATATCCAGTCATTTCTGAGCGGTCCACGAAATTCACCTGAGGTCTGCAGGAACAGTGAGGAAGAAGGTCAGAGGAATATGAATGAAGAAGGAAGAAAGCAGTGGCTCTGGAGAGCAGAGCATATAATGAAAGCATGACAGAGGATGAGTAATTATATTTCAGAGCCAGATAATTCCCAGAGAATATGTGTGTATGATAAAAAGAAGTTTCTAACCTTTCCAGTTGTAATTAAATGAGGGATTCACTCATCTAAGCTGAGTAAAGACTATTTTGTGCCATCACCAGGCTAATGCACATATTGAAATGATGTGTTTTAAATATGCATTTTACTGCTTGGCTTGTAGAGTTGACAAAACCGAACAATACCTTGGGGGTCAGGAGGAGGCTCAAACCTCACTAAATAGTTAAATAAATTACAGAGGCCTGGAAAATTCCCCTGCCCTGGACTAACTCAGAATTTACCCTCTAGTGGAAAGGGAACAGAACTAATTCTTTACCAGTACTGTTTCATGTTGCTTTAGATTTAAATCTCTGGCTGATTAATGTGTTTATAATGTTTGCGTTTTTCATAATGTTCTCCTTTGAGGTTGCTAACTTGCAGTGGCCTGGTCTTTTCTCTCTACTCCTGCTGGCATTTTCTTTCAGACAAGGCAAAATATCAGGTACAGAAAACATTGAAAAGCCTTATAGTTTTGGTGAGGTGATTAGAGTACAACTAAATTAATTCAATTCCCATTTTTTTTTTCCAACGAATTATTTACTGCCTATTGTACATGCCTGATGCTCCCCTAGGCACTGGGTGGAGTCCATGCCTACAAGTGTCTGGCACATAGTAGGTCTCAGTAAATACATGTAGAATGAACCCAGGAAGTAAAACTATAGGCCAGTCGGTTAAGCATCTGCTTTCAGCTCAGATCATGATCCCAGGGTCCTGGGATTGAGTCTCACATCAGGCTCCTTGCTCAGCAGGAAGCCTGCTTCTCTCTCTCTCTGCCGCTCCCCCTGCTTGTGTGCTCACATTCCCTCTCTCTCTCTCTCTCTCTCTCTCTGTGTGTCAAGTAAATAAATAAAATCTTTAAAAAAAGATTCTTAGGTAATCTGGTCTAAGCAGGCTTATTTACCTAAGAATTCATTGAATTTAAGCCTTTGAATGATGCCCTCTTCCATAAAGATGCACCATGTAATGTACCCACTAATAGAAGGCATGGATCACAGTATTTAAATTCATAGGTAGAAAATAGAATTCACAACATGAATAAATGTCCACTTGTTAAAGGAATTACTCTAATGCAAATTTCTCAGCAGAGAGCATTTTATTTGAAGACCTCTCCTCCACCTCCCCCTCTTCCCTCCCTACTTATGCACATTCAGTAAACATTTATTTTGAGGTGTCTTGGGTCCCATTAGGCCAGCTGAAACTGAAGTTTAGGTTCACTTTAAGGACATATGAGAGATAAGTTATAAAAAGATTTAATCCCACAAAGAGATTTGATCCTTGGGTATTGCTTCTACGCTAGTAGAATCCATTTCAACATGCGTGGTTTTTAAAGCTAGAAGTTGAGCTAACTTAACAAAAGTGGCGACAGTCACAACCAGCAACAGCATAAGTGAGATAACTGTAAATCTCTAGAGCAGAAATTTTCAGCCGGTGTTTGTTTTGCCCTCTCCCCCAGGGGACATTTGAAAATGTCTGGAGACATGATTGTCACGACCAAAGGGAGATACTGTTGCATCTAGTGGGTAGAGGCGAGAGATGCTTTGAAGCTTCCGGTATTACAAAGGACAGCCATCTCTTCAACACATCACCTGGCCCCAAATGTGAATTCTCTGAAGTTGAGAAGTCCTGACCTGGCTGCTCCATCCAAAGCATCAAGGAGGGTGGGTGGCTTATAAAAAAGTGGTCATTTTGTCTAATATTATCACATAGATACGCACTAGCAATGTCTGTCACTGTTACAAGTAAGGATTTTGATGAAGTTAAACTCATTCTGGGCTTTGTCCCTCAGGTAAAATCATTTTTTTTCACATTCCCATCTCAAAATTAATTCATCATCCTTGAAATAGAGAAGTATCTTTTTTTCTTTATAGTTCAGAAGAGACGTTTCCATATGAGAAGGATTAAATCCTTCATTCTAGTTTAGTATTCCTAAGATGGAAGGAACCAGCTAAGCCATGGTTTGGATCTAATTTATCCTACTGAGCTATTTAAAGTCTTCATTATCATAAAAATAATTGGTATTTTCATAGTAACATTAGAATGGTTGTTAGCTTTGATAAAGCAAGTAATGAGAATACTACTAGAGCAGAGTTTCTTCAAAAATAATGATTTCACCTGAATTTCACCTGAATACCTCATGTCCATTTTGACAAAATATATATATCTTATATATGTTATCAAAAGAAAATATAATATATATTTTACATATATATACATATGTAAAAAAAAAAGAAAACCCAAATCCTTCGGTGCTTACAATTCAACCATCAGTTTTGCTGTTTGGGTTGGGGATGGAGGGAAATAATTAATCAAGCTCTTTCTCTTCTTCTTCATATTCCACATCAGTTGAGAGATAATATAAGAGATTTAACTGAAGAATATAATAACACGTTAGCTTTATTAATGATAAAGCCAGGTTGGGAACAAGGCTTAGATAAGTGGCCACCATCTGGCTTCTATTTTTCCCTGTGTGTTGAATGCACCCACTGTGTGGGCCTGGGGCTTTCTGCCCTCACATCCCCCTTCACCCTTGCCTGGCTCTACTATGTGCAGTGAGGCTGGCTATTGCTGGCTGCATGTCCTTGGCCCCTGTGCCAGCTGGATTCAGACGGTGGGAGTGTTGATGGGGAGTTGGAAGGGATTAGGAAAGGAGAAACAAGTATTTCTCCCCCTTTGCCTCTGCAATGTCCTCGGTCTCCTCCGTGGTTCCATATCCTGCCAAAGAGACTGCCATGGATCCACATATCACTGAGAAACTCTGGGAATTAAATCCTAATAAATGCACCTCCTTCTGAGCTGGGACCACAGGTGGCTCTCTGATACTGCCAAGCCCTATCTCCTCTTTGGCTCCTCACCATTTCTCTCACTTCTTGTATGCAGTTTTCTGACAAAGCCATTTCCAAAGACTCTCACAGTTGGGCTCACTTAGAACTCCATGCTTATCTCCCACCCAGAACTCAAGATTGGACCCCAAGGCAGGAAACTGAGGAGAGAAAGTACATACCCTAAAAGTAGGTTCTTGCCTGGTGGGAACTGCAAGTGTTCCTGCTCAGTTTCTTCCTCCAGGCTCTCTGGTCAGATAAGAACCTCTTTCCCACAGAGACAGAGAAGGTACTCAGAAGGAGCTGAAGAAGGTCTACTCCATTTATCTCCCCCTGGAGAATGGAACAGAGGTCTCCAAGTTTGTTCTACACTGGGGACAATACAGATCAGAGTCACAAGAATGGGCTTCAAAACCTGTCTGGGTTCAAGCTTCTGACCTGCCTCTTGCTGCCTGTTTGATGCAGGGAAGCCAATTAATCTCTTTACTTGGTGTCTGCATATAAAAGGAGATAAGGGCTACTTCATAGGATTATCCTGAACCCTATTTTGTCTAATACACAGAAGTTATTAGAACATTTGTTGGCACATGGAAAACCCCTTACACAATTGGCTACTAGTACTATCCCTCTTGGTCTGCCCATGAAATGGAGATACAAAGAGCCCCTACTTTATAGGTTAGTTGTAAGATTTAATGGGATTAATGCATGTGCCTGGCCCATAATGAATGTTTAGTAACTTTACTATTGTTATCTCATTTGGGGGTGTCTTTAATCAATATTCCCTTGGTGGTGGAGCGAAAAAAGAGGGAAGTAAAAGTATGTTAGTAAATTAAACATTTGAATATATAAGAACCAAATCCTGAAGATGTTTCTTTTTACTTGTTTTACTCGAAAGGTAAGAATAAACCTCAAATTTGTATGAGACTTAGGTAAGACTGGCATGTAAAAATAAAGATTGCAATTTTAAAAATGCTAGGGATTTTCAGGAAGCTGCATGCTCTCTAAATATTTGAGTAATAGGAAGCCATTGTTGCTTTTAATTATCTATCATGTCCTGCCTGCCTACCAGGGCCATTCCTTCCCAGAGCCTCCCCTCCTCTGACCTCTCCTCTCCCCCACCCCACCTGTATTTATTCATCCCCATAACCTCCTCCCACCTGGCTTTCTATGTTTATAACCTCTGTCAGCCCACTCCACAATCCATCTGGACTTAGAAGCCATAAAAACCACAGGGAGACATTGTCTACCATTTTAAAGGGAATAGCCAACTGCAACTCCAGGGTTTTCTGCAGGACCCTAAATATGAACAATCACTTTCTTCTCTCTGTGGCTAATGTCATTCATAACAGACATATTTCCATCCTAAAATAAATTCCCATGCATTTCAACTATATCCGTTCCTGAAGGCAGAGAGATCTTTTTCCACAGCCCTGTGTACAATTGTTCCAGAACCTCACAGAGTACTTTAGAAATACAAAGGACCTTTACTAATTATTCCTATGGACAGAGGAGGCTACTTTTCTAATTTCATGCACCTGGTGCCAATATGCCAAAATCACCTACATAAGGGAAATTTTTCTGTGATTTTGTATTATAGCAAAGTTTATGGAATGCGTTCATGTTTTGCTTCACACACTATAATTGTTATAATGTAAAAATAGTAGTTTAACATACTAATTGAATTACTTAAAGGTTAATCTTTAAGTAAAATTAATACTTCAGTAACATGTGCTGAGTTTGTGTCCTTCCTCTTCCTCTCAGTGCTGTCATATATTCTTAGACACACACATTATTCAAGAAACCCAGAGAATCCTTATTAATTTCCACAATCCTAAGACATCAGTGTAATTGTCTCTAGTTTATTCAGATCCACAGGCTTGGAGCAGTGTTACAGCTTCCCCAGTCAGGTTTATATAGAGACTAAGTTCAGACAAGAGTTAAGTGAGTTAGGTTAAGTCTAAGTTTCTGCCATTACATCACACAGCTTCACTGCTTCTAGGACAATCAGGGCCAGTTGGGCTCTAGGATCATAAACATCATCTCTGCAAAGTGGTGCCATTGCTTATCTTAAAAGATGTTTTGAAAAATAAATAGCACATCAAATCCTCACTTAATTTTGCCAAGCATTGTCTCATCTTCGGCACTGGCCTCCGTGTGACCAGGGCTGTCTGTTCTGTCCGGGATCCAGGTGAACTAACTGTATGTTGGGGAGAGGCACTACCTCCTTCAGATGAAGGAAATTAGGATTTATGCAGCCACCTGTATAATGTCATAGCTGCCACCTGCAGACCTACCCAGCTGTGCAAAATTCACTGAAATGAATAGATTAAGTGGCCAGAACTTGGAAAACGCCTGAAGATTCAGGAAATAGGAGCCAACACAACTGCAAAGAGAAACTGGGGAGAGCTAGAAGTCAAACCAAACAAAATCAAATGTTGAGTTTTATAAAGAAAGGAAGTGAGAAAGTCTGAGTTAACCACAGGTCAGTAGTTGACAATTTTCTGGGCCAAAATTTATTGAACTGCCCATCTTTGTATGTGTAAATAGGTAATTGGGGCCATCAAAATGATCATTTTTAGGGCACCTGGGTAGCTCAGTGGTTTAGTGTCTGCTTTTGGCTCAGGTAGTGATACCGGGGTCCTGGGATCGAGTTCCGCATGGGGCTTTCTGCAGAGAGCCTGCTTCTCCCTCTGCCTATATTTCTGCCTCTCTCTTTGTGTCTCTCATGAATAAATAAATAAAATCTTTTAAAAAATTATCATTTTTCAAGGCTGCAATGCCCATAGTTATCTTAACTTGAAAGGGGAAGAAATGTCAACCGTCAGAAAATGAAGGTGAGCCAAGAGATACAGTGTGCTTATTCCTTTAGCCTGGGAGAAGATTTGGAATTCATTTCTTGAGAAATGATTCTCAGAAGCAGCATGACATAAGGCATTGTTTACCAAATGCCAGCCCTTGGTGGATTTACTATGAAGCAAATGAAACTTTAGCTTTGGAACCCTCCACAGGCGCTGAACCCTATATTGTGTTTGGAGTGGGATGGGGAAGGCAGATTGCAATCACAAGTAATTTCTGTCAAAGCATCTCTGATAAAGCCTCTAAAGGGATAGCAGAAGAAGGGCACCTACATCTCTTAGGTCTCCAGGGATTCTTCTATTTCTTTTCTCGTTCTCGGTAGACAACAGCTTGTCTGCCTAATTTTTTGTTTTTCTTACCTCCAAGTTGTATAAGCTTTCAGCTCCCCAAAACTTAGATCTCTTCCTGGTAGTGCTGGTCCATGACAAAGGTGTTGCTAGACAGGGATCCCTGGGTGGCTCAGCAGTTTTAGTGCCTGCCTTTGGCCCAGGGCGTGATCCTGGAGTCCCAGGATCGAGTCCCACATCAGGCTCCCTGCATGGAGCCTGCTTCTCTCTCTGCCTGTGTCTTTGCCTCTCTCTCTCTCTCTCTCTGTGTCTCTCATGAATAAATAAAATCTTTAAAAAAGAAAGAAAGAGAAAGGTGTTGCTAGCCAAAACAGGAAAAAATATAATGTAGAGAATTTTCATAAAGCCAAACTAATTCTATTAATCATTCTTTTGTGAGGTGTTTTGTTTTTGTTTTTTGTTTGTTTGTTTGTTTGTTTTTCATGCAGGGAGAGGGAGAAAGTATTTTCTTATGACGTTTTGCTGATAAAGGCACCTTGTTTTGGGAATTTTGGCCATAGAGAGTAAATGGTCATTTTTTTTTAACTACCTTCAGGTAATAAAAATATATATATATTTGAAAATTCTATGTCTGTACAGCCCAAGGGTGTTAAAGAATATCAGGAACACAACAAGAATACCAGGAACAGCCACAAGACAATAAAAGCAGGGCTGTTTACTGGGAATGGCCCATGATCAAGAAGTGTAGGGAGCTGTAGCAAAACTGTGAGGAAGGGCTTGGCATTAGATTTGGCTTGTTAGGTATTCGTGGGAAGCTTCATTGGTTTTGCTGTGGAGGGGGTGCTTTCAGAAAACGGGAACATTTCTGTGATTGGGTATCATGACAACTCTTGTAGGTAGGTGGGAGGAACAAAGTGGAGCTAAAGCAGTAATTAGTAAAGAAAGGGAAGTCACTATAAGGCAAAGGGGAGGTTTGGTTATTTGTTGTGGCTTGGCTCATGTTCTTGATTTTTTTCTGTTCTCAGATATGATGAGAAAATGATCTTTTTTTCTTACTCTTCATCACAGTCACAGAGTAGCCTTATCTGATGTTGGTTGGTGTTCTGAGAAATTGTTTGTATTTAACAGGAAAATACCATGGCCTCACTGTTAGAGCCAGGTCTGCTCCATGCTGACACTAGTATACCAGTCAGGGTGTTCATCTGTGTCTACCTTTCCCAATCTCTCTGTCTCATTTCTCAATATCACAACTGTTCATGAAATCTGAGTTTGCGAACCATTGCAACAGATAGAAGACTGGTCTTGAAAAACATGGGCTTGAGTTTCTAGATGTGTGACCCTAGAAAAATAATGGCACTAAGCACATCAGTGTCATGAGTTATAAAAGGAAGGTGGACTTAAATATACATTATTCAATATCAGGTCCCCTGGTTAACAGTGTGGGAGGGGAGCCACATGGTTTAGTTTGAATCTTGACCCCCACATATTATGTGACCTTTTGGGATACTCAATTGCTTCCTCATCTCTAAACTGATGAAGATATTAGTATCTATTTCTAAGGATTGTTTTGATAATTTCAGCAACATATGTGAAGATTTAGAGCAGTGCCCAGCACTGAATAAGTGCTCAGTATTTATATCTACCATATGATGGTGATGAGAAAGACCACTCTCATTGTGAACCTGTAATGTTCCAGATGCTGAGTCGGGCATGCTAGTGAATTCCTCACTGGGAGCTACAATGGCAATGAGCTTTGAGATGAACCAGTTGAGGTTTTAAGATCTCTTGTTATATTAATCACATGTAGTATTTGACTTTTATTGCCTTCTCCATCACTTTGTCTGCTTCTCATAATTCTGTGAAGATCCTAAAGTTGGGTAAGTCATCTGAGCCTTAAGAGGCTAAATAATGTGCCCAATGACACATACCTTGATGGTGATGAAGCTATCTTGAACACAGATCCCAAACTCTCAACCACTCCTCTGTCATCGTGGTACTGTAACAGACACAAACAATTGATTATGGAGCAGTAGATATAATGATTTTTTTTGGTCTTAGCTGTTGAAGGGGATCATTTCAGATAGACTTAGGACAAGTTAAAGTGTTGAGAATCCAAGAAGATGGCTATTCCTAAATATGTATATTTATATACCATATAAATATATATATATGAAGGGCCTAGCAGAGTTTACTGAACTTTCAAATCCCAAATGCTGTTTTCCTGAAGCTCCTTTTTTGTTTTTGTTTTTTTCTTCAAATTTTTACAAGACCAAAAAGGAGCTGAAGTTTCCAGGCTGGTAAAGAATATTGAGTTTCCTATTTGCTGATGAAAAGTGCTGAATAAAACCAACTTATGCAGTATCCCTTGTATCACATGTTTGGATAAGCATCTGCCATTGTTTTCAGTGAGTTTTGACTGTTGCAAACTTTGGCTTATGTCACTGACACTGATCTTGGGAAATTAAACCTGGGAAAGGGAAGGGATTGTAACAGAATAGAATAAGAACCATTGGGAAATTGTTGGGTTCACTAATCATATCTGTAACATGTATTTCCCATTTGAATTATCCATTTATTCACATCAGTCTTGGGTATGATTACCTGATTATTTGCATTCACCACATCCTTGCTGCTGCCCTGAATAACCCTCCTCTATCTGTGCTGCCTTTAGCTAACTGCCCCCTCTACATGGCCAGTGGATCATGAGAATCTGATATTTGAAAAGATATATAAACTCTCACCATGAAGAATAAAAGAGTAATCATGGCAAAATGAAAGCAAATTAGAATTTAAACAGCTGTTATTACGGGATAGAACAATTCAGAGGTATTTACATATGGTCTCATTTAATCCAGCTTTGGGAAGGAGGAATTAACATCTTTGAAAAGATAAAGAAATGGGACTGAGAGGTGTTATGTGACAAACCCTAAACTGTAAAACAAAGTTGGGACATCTTACTTCAAATACAGGTGTCCATCTTCTGGACACTATGTTGCCAAAACTGCTACCTTTTCCAAGGGTATTTGGATACAAACAGGGAAACTATTTTAGGAATTTTAGGCCTTAAACTTAGAGTTTCAATAAGAATAAATTTTACAAAAACTTGAAATTAAAATGGATGTACAATCAAGGAGAGGCAATTTGAGTTAAGTATTGGCTATGATACTAAACCAACTTGAGTTCAAGTACTGGCTTCACCACTAATTAGCTGCATGAAATCTGGCCAAAGTATTTAACATCACTAAACTTTAATTCTCTTATTAGTAAAATTGGTATACCTACACTAACTTGATAAGTTTATTGAGAAAATATGAAATGGGTTAATTCTTTTTTTAAAATATTTTTTTTCTTTATTTATTTATGATAGTCACACAGAGAGAGAGAGAGAGAGGCAGAGACACAGGCAGAGGGAGAAGCAGGCTCCATGCACCGGGAGCCCGACGTGGGATTCGATCCCGGGTCTCCAGGATCGCGCCCTGGGCCAAAGGCAGGCGCCAAACCACTGCGCCACCCAGGGATCCCGAAATGGGTTAATTCTTATAAATCCTTGGCACAGTGCTAGGCCCAAAAGAAGTAGTCATAAAAGGGTACTTTTGTGTTAGGGTGTTGCTTTGTCTAAAGGTCAGTGTCATTTCTTTGTATTTAACTAAAATGTGTGAAAATCTTCAGCTTCTCATTAATGATAGGACTTTTCATTGAAGAAATATTTTTAAATGGATGATATCATTCAAAGCAAGATGTAGGGTTGCGTTACTTCATCATCAGTCTCCATCAGGAGAAATACATGGACCAAGGCAATCTACAATCTAGACATCCTCCAAATTCTTGAGAAGTAGTACTATAATTTTTATAATATGAGGAAAGTTTTGAATGGAGACAGTTGGATATTGAAACAACAAATTGATTACTGGGTATTAACTCTTAAAATATGGTGTCTTCAAGGGCAGTTACTTAATATAGGTTATCAGCCTGTGAATCTGTTGTTATAAAAAGATACTCCCCTTTGCTGCTGCCTAGGATTACATTTTCCTCATCTGGCTCAACTGGAGAAGTATCCTCAACTTCTCTATTTTATACATGTCTAGTTTTCATGAATCAGCTTGTTGGTGATCAACAGAGATTTTGTGCTGCTCTCACAAATGCATTCCCCAGTGTCTGTCCAGGGCTGTGTAGAGTGTTGAAATTACCAATTTCATAAAATTGCTTTTGATGTTGGGTAAGATGCTATTTTTATTGAACATGGCAATTGCCGCCCCAGTTTCAGAAGGATAGTCTCTTCTTCTTGATGATCCTATTTAGTTTCAGATTTGTGTTTGGGGAAAGTAGTTATTACCCAGCTTTGAAGCCCCTTGAGCTGAAATTGCTGGGGATAGTGTCTGCTGGGCCAGGAAGCTAGTCTAAGCATTTCAGCTATTTCCTGCGAGGTATTAACAAGACCATGTGGTCGTCCCACAAACATTTCAACTTCTGTGGATTATCACAAATTGTTCAGGGCATTTTCCAGGAACTTGTATAAACCAGAAGGCTTATATGGAGCATGGATACATTACCCAGTTTTTATTGTGTACTTTACTTTGGAATTCACTCCGTCTGAACATCAACACACAGATTACACTGATTCTTGTACACTCTTTATTTCTTCATTTCAGAAAATAAGCTCTTTATATATAATGAATGTGTACTTAGCATTACAGCTCCAAAGAGGAGAGAAATTGAACTAGAAATCAGAGCTTAATGGTAGGGAACAGTGGCATGGAAGTGAAGAAGAGAGAGTTACTGGTAAACAAAGAGGGGAGACTGAATGTAATGAAATAGAAACCATATAAGAAGGCAAGCATGGAATGGTAGGTTGGTCCCAAGCTATGTGAAACATAGGGAAAAAATAATGTCATGATGTGCTTAAGTACTCTGATGCTATGTCTTTTCATCATGTCTCCCAAACCACCTTGGAGAAGTAGAACATCATCTTGTGGCCATTCTTTTTTTTAAGGACTTTTTATATTTTATTTGAGAGAGAGTGGGAGGGAGAGGGAGAGAAAATCTGAAGCAGACTCCATGCTGAGCTCGGAGCAGGACACGGGGCTCGATCCTGTGACCGTAAGATCATGACCTGAGCTGAAACAAAGAGGCAGACACTTAGCCGACTGTGCCACCCAGGTGCCCCTTGTGGCCACTCTTAATGACTAATCTACTATGTTTGGTGTCTCAGCTTCCAAAGTCTGTCCATCTTGGATTATCTGTGCCAGCACAGCCACTCAAAGTAAGTTCTGTCACAGGATAAATCTGTACTAGGTGCCGATGGTTAATGACACTTTCCAGACTGGTTTTAAAGCTCAGAGGCCATAGTTGTTGACTACCAGAGTCTTTCTGCTTTGCTTGAACAAAACTCCCATGTGGTTACTGATTTGCTTTGGTTTAAATGCCCTCATCTCACATGATGGCCATTGGTTTTTTATAAGCCCCTGGCACACATCTTCAGTACTAACTAGCTGCTGGGAAACTCTTCTATACTTTGGAAGCATTTTATATGTATAAAATGAAAACAGGACAACCAGAGACAGCTTGTGCCAGTATAAGTAACCTCCAACCTACTGTGTTTACGATAATGCTCCATGCAGAGAGATGGAGATATTTCCATGCCCCATAAATTTAGAATACGTAAACAAGTTAATTTACCTAGTCTGTGTTAAATTTCCATTAGTCTTGGCTTCTTAAGTTAAAAGTGACAGGACCCCAATTCAAGCTTGCTTAAGCAAAATAAATAAGTAAATACATGCATATATAAATTCATGTAAATAAAGTATCCATTAGTACCTAATTGCCAATAGAGCTTGATCCAGAGGCTCAAAATGTGTCAATGGATTTTCTCACTCCGTCAGTACCACTTATATGTGTCAGACTAATTCTTTCTTCTTACCACTGGCTTTGTCCTTGTAGTGTGATCAAATGGCTGAAAGAAATTACAGGTTATACCCTTGTTATGAGTCTAGATGCTAGATGTGTTTCATTTTGTTTTGTTTCTGCCAGAGTCCTCATTAAAACAACAACAACAACAACAACAAAAACTGGGGCCTTAGACTCCAGTTCAGTTTTGGTCACCTGTCATTCCTTGAAGTGATAGAGTCCTTGGACTGGCCAAGCTGGGTCAGGTGCTCATTTCTGTGATTGGAGAGTCAGGTCAACCTCACTGCACCACAAAAAATGCATTACGTACTATGCAGAGAATTTTGGTAACCAAGTAAAGAAGGGACTCTGGAAAGAGAAATATGCCAGGCCCCCTCTCTGTGTTTTCATTTTGCCTTGAATAAGCCCCATTTTTATTTCAAACGCATGTAACAGTAATGATCACTTATTGAGTGCTTATACTGCTTTACATGTGTTATCACATTTAATCCCCAAAGCAACCCTATGAAATAAGATATGTTATCAATTTACAAAAGAGGAGACTAAAGCTTGGAGAAATTAAGTAAATTGTCCAGGGTCATACAAACAGCAAGTAGTAGAAATGGGATTGAAATCAAGTGTAACTAAGGTAACTAAGTGTAACCTTCTAATCTTGTTTATTTGTTTTATTTAACTTTGGAGAGTTTTTAGCCCTGAGATATTTAACTGAAAGCCAATCTTAATGATCTTAGTCTAAGAGGTTCTGACATTTTCTACTTTCAATAGTTAAATGTCTTTTTCCCTTACCAGATTTAAATCCCTTGGCTATAGAGAATTTCATTCGTGGATGGTTTGTTTTTTTGTTTGTTTGTTTGTTTTATTTTTTGTTTTTTTGGTTGTTTTTTGTTTTTTTGTTTTTTTTTTTTTTTCAGTTTAAAAATGGTTCCATACCCAAAAGAATTGAGAACAGGTATTCAGGGGGCACCTGGGTGGCTCACTCAGTTAGGCATCCACTCTTGGTTTTGGCACAGTTGTGGGATCGAACCCCAAGTCGGGCTCTGCTCTTGGTGTGGAGCTGGTTTCAGATTCTCTCTTCTTCTCCCTCTACAACCTCTCTGCTTACATGTTCTCTCTCTCTCTCTCTCAAATAAATACAATCTTAAAAAAAAAAAGAAAACGGGTATTCAAGCACTTGTACAGAATGTTCATAGCAGCACTGTTCACAATAGCCAAAAGGTAGAAAAAATCTGAAGGCCCATCAACTGAGGAGTGTATAAACACAATATGGTGTATCTATGCAATGAAACCATAAAATGGTTGAACCATTTTATGGTTCAACCATAAAATGAATGAAGTCCACATGACAAAGGACATACGTTAAAAACATTGTGCTAAGTGAAAGAAGCTAAACACAAAGGCCACAGGTTGTATGATTACATATCTAAAAAACAATCACAACAGGCAAATTCATATAGAAAGCTTAGTGGTTGCCAGGGGCTATAGAGACAAAGGAAAAGAGACTGACTACTTGGGATATGGGGTTTTCTTTTGGGCTGATGAATATGTTCTTGAACTAGATTGTGTTGATGGTTGCACAGCACTGTAAATGTGTGAAATGCCATTAAATTGTGCGCTTTAAAATGGTTGAACTGGTGAATTTTTGCTCCATGAATTTTACCACAAAAAAAGTCCAAGCATGCACATAGTAGGTCCTCCAAAAATACTTGTTGAATAAACAAATGAATAGATACCAATGTGATATTAGACCTTTAACAAAATTATGGAGTAACTTGGTCATGAAGACTCTGCTCACATCTTGCAGAGAAATATGCTCTTTTTGATACACTGAAGCCATCTTCTAGGATGCCATTAAGAAATTTATATGGGTAAAACCATTCATATGTGTTTCACCTCTTGATTCTTTAAGTTAGACAGCATATTGAGTATATTTTGATGCAATGTTGATGTGCTATATTTCAGTGACTTCTTTGTTGCATTTGTAGGATTTGTGAGACAGCTTTAGAACATTCTGAGGAAGATCCTTAATCAGAAGGTCATGAATGCAGAATGCTAGCTCTTTCAAATGCATCTATATTGGACAAAATTCCATTGTATATTGTATAAATCAGGATAGACTGACAGTGCTTGTGCATACAGATCACCTGGTGATTTTATAAAAATGCAGCCTCTGATTCAGTAGTTTTGGGTGAAATTCTGTATTTTTAATCTCCCAAGTGATACCAATTCTGCTAGATCATACACTTTGATTTTTGCTATGGGAATAAATTAATTCTGAAATCCCACGGTTTTGACGTTTACGCTATGAAACTTCTATGTCTTACTCATGTTATATATCTGATGAAGTTTTAGTGAGAAACTTAGCTCTATGGAGTCACTCAGGCTCTTCTATCAGAGGAAAATCTGCCATCTTGTAGTTGAACCATCATGGATGGGAAAGGAGAGGGTTGGAAAATTGAACTCCAGCAATTAAGCACTTGGACCTCAAGGTGTCCTGTGTCGCTTTTGATCATAGTTGGTTAGCTAGAACTCATCCCATGCACATGCCGAAGTTCAAGGGAGCAGAGAAATGTAACCTTCTGTGTACTCAGAAGTAAAGCAGAACCATGTATTAGTGAATCTTAGTAACTTGTCATGTTGAGGGACTGTGCATGGGATTTCATCAGGTGAACATACTAGTTATTCACAAGTTTCAGAGGAAATACATTTGCCTTGAGGCTTTAGTTACATGCTTTCTATTTTGGAGTGATTTTTCTTTCTCCTCATAGGATAGGCTGATATAATAATTTTTCTAGACTTGATAGAGTTTTGGAGCCAAAAAGAATTATAGAAGTTATTTCTAATCCTTTTATTTGTAGAAGCATAAAAAAGAAGGGTAATCACTTTTCTTTCCAGAAAAGGAATAGTAAGCCTAGAATTCAGTTGTTCTGGCATATGCTTTGTGAATTTTTTATGGCACCACTGCTCATTTCTTACTCTGATAAATGGCAAGTGATGGATGGGTTATCCAGAGAGCAACTTTTCCAAATCCAGGGGTAGTACACACGATCTTATAAAGCATTTGGTACCTTTTTACAATTTAAAATAGTTGAATTAAAATGGAACTTAGATGCTAAGTAACTAAAATTTCCAGGCCATCCCAGTGGTTTTTAGGCACAATGAGACCAATATTTTTTTAAATTGGAGAATATCCTACAAAATTTAAGGACATATAGTTTTACATACACAAATACAGATAGTGGCACCAAAAGACACATAATCACATTCCAAATTTGGTAGGTCATTGAGTCCACTTACTGTAAGAATTTCCATTAATTCTAAAAATTACAGGATAAATAATAGATGATGTCAGTAATCAGAACAAACACCAGGTTGTCTTTGAATTATTTGCTCAACAAAAAATGCCCTTAGAAAGGAAGAAAGTCACATGATATGTTGCTGGCAACATGGAAGGTTTAGTTCTGGAAAACATCCCATAGTTGCTTTGTCAAGTTTTGATTTGTAACCCTCCTTGGCCATTCCTGAATCCTAGTCCACTGCTTTCAGCATTTGTTGCATGTTCCCCTTTCTCCTTAATATACTAAGTTGGAAAAGCAGTAGGTCATTCAGGAAGGAGAGCTTGCAGCCAGGCAGACCTGGGCTTGAATCCCAGCACCACTCTTTGCCAGCTGTGTGGCCTTAGGTAAAACAGTTTATCTCTCTGATCATTGGTTTTCTAATCTTACAATAAAGAACATAATATCTACTTTGCAGGGTAATTATGAGGATTAGAAACAATATATGTAAAGCATCTAGCAGAAGAAGGTCCAGCTCATTGTATGTATGCTTAAAATGTTGGGTATGATTGTTAGAATGCCATGTGAACTGGGCTCTCAGCCTGAGAGCCTTAGCTCTGACATCCTGCCTTCCAGAACAACACATGTGAGCTCTTGTTCTCATACTTTCAGGATCCTCCAGACAGACCTCCCTGTTACTACTCCTATCTCATGTATTTTTGTCATGCAGAAACCTGGCTTTGCCACAGAAACCTAGGAATTGCTATGTCCCCTTATTTTTTTATGAAAATCCAGAAATATGTTTATGTGAAATTTCCTCCTTTTTGGCAACTACCAAGTAAAACAAATCTATGAGCCAAAGAAAACACATGTTTGGCTCATGGACTACTAGTTTGTGACCTCCTATTAAGTTAATTCAGTATTCTTCGAGGTACAGTCCTCACCATATCTGCTTGCCTATTACCTGGTACAAATGCAGAAAGAAGGAAAGTCCCAGATGTCGATCCAGACCACTGAATTCTATAGACCACTGAGTCAGGATTTGAGTGCTGTGCACAATAGGCTTTATAAAGAAGTTTTCCACACAATTCTGTGCCCTGTAATGTTTGACACCATAGATTAGTTTAACTGCTGCCCTTTGTTAAGTAATTATGAGACAGTATCTGGGAGGCACAAGGACTGGAGATATTGTGGCTTCTGTGAGGAATCACTACCATATGAAGTGATATATGCACCCACCTAAGCTTTACATTCTTTATTATTTATCTATTTTCTCTCTAGCACCTGAAAAAGAACATTAGAGTATGTCTGAGACACTAAGTCCCCGAACAATTTTATTAATTCACTGAAGACCATATGGTTGAATTTTCTAACCACTTAGTGGTTTTCTGTCAAATTAGATTAGCCTGTGTTCCAGTACAAAGCTTAAGGTCCTTTGGCTTGGAGTTCATTTAATGATGTGAGTATTTGTTTTTGCTGTATAAGCTTATGTTGAAAACTCTCCTCCCTGGTAAGCTCTGGGTTACCTGGTATGGATCTTTAGTGCTTGTTGTTAACAACACTGGGATAAGGCCATTCCTTAATTTTTACTCACGTAATGGAACTCATCCATCAAATTTTACAGAGACTTTTTGATGTGGTCAGTGCTTAGCAGTGCTCAAAAAATAAATTCCTGTTCCAAACCTGTGTTTAATTCTCAAGCAATTACCTTTGGCTGTGTTCTACAGTCAATATTAAATATGTTGTCTTGCAGGTGATTTTGTTTTATTAGTGATTTCTGACTCTAAACCAAAAATGCTTTTCATTTCTCTTCCAGACTTCAGTTATTATTTTTGTCAACAGTAAATGTTCAATAAATGCTATTAAATAAAAATGATACTTAGACCTATCAATTTTTTAGCTTTTATTATATAACAGATTCTATGTCTAGCCCTTTATAATGGATCATGTTATGGTGAGGATTCCCAGTTCATCTTCACCAAAACAGAGGCTAGAGGGGTTGTAAATAATTGAACCATGATTCAAAACTTTGCTTCTTCATCCCCAAACCTGTACATGGCTGATTTATACAAACCGTCATAACCAAAGTTTCACATAATTTCTTTCTCTGCCTAATGTCTGGTAAGTACATTAGTCAGCTATTGCTACCACACTACCGCATACTGCGTTATTTCAGAACTCATCAGCTTATGGGGTGCTTGGGTGGCTCAGTCAGTAAGCATTTGACTCTTGATTTCACCTCAGGTCATGATCTTAGAGTCATGAGATTGAGCCCTGAATTGGGCTATGCACTAAAGGTGGAATCTGCTTAAGACTCTCCTCTCACTCCACCTCTCCCTCTGCTTATGTTTTCTCTCTCTCTCTCTCTCTCTCTCTCAAAAACAAAAACAAAACCAAAAAAACAAAAAATCTCATTAGCTTAAAGTAAGCATTATTGTTCACTCATGGGTCAATGACTTGCCTGGAGTTTGGTTGATCTCAGCTAGTCTTGTCTGAGCGTGGATCAGTCCATACATTGGGTACTATTCTGTGCTATGTTTCTCATTCTGGGGGTCAGGCTAAGGGATAGCAGCTTCCTAGGGTTTCTCATGGTCAGTGGCAGGAACAAAAGAGAAATCAACAATGATTCTTGAGGACTTGGGATAAGAAGAGACACACTGTGGGTTCTACCCACATTCTGTATGTACAATACCATTAGCAGTGCCATGGGAAGTATAGGAAAATGAGTGTGAATACTGGAAGAGGAGCAGATGCATAAAGAATTACAGTAGTGATTGGATATATCAGAACAACTCTTTTCTTCTCACTGTTAAAGATATGGGATTGGATTCTAATGAACACAGCATTAAAATAATTGTACTCATCTACAAAGTGTAACATGATTTTATTTTTGACTCTTAATAAGGCTATTCTATCATTTTACAGTGTTTTTATCACAGAAAACTTAGTCATAAATATGTGGAGAATTGTATTCTTAGAAACTGGGGCTTAGCATATATCATGATTACTGCATAAAGATGATTATGGCAATATGGAGGATAATAGCTAACTATATTTGACAAAGAAAGTAATTTAAGGTCTAATCATTATTGAATATATTATATATACATGAGAAATAGGAAATTTGTGTATTAAAAAGACATCTTATTAAAAGCTCTTTTGATTTTGGTGAAGCTAGTATTTATAATCCTCTTGTTCTAAATAGAATCATACTTTTGCTGAGCACAGCTCTACTTAGACATTGCCAGTATTTTTGAATATGTAGTTACTGATATTGCTCTTAATGTGGATTTTCAAGGAAACAAAACATCAACAAGAATACCTCAATCAGGGCAGCCCCGGTGGCTCAGTGGTTTAGCACCGCCTGCGGCCCAGGGCCTGATCCTGGAGACCTGGGATCGAGTCCCACGTTGGGCTCCCTGCATGGACCCTGCTTCTCCCTCTGCCTGTGTCTCTGCCTCTCTCTCTCTCTCTGGGTCTCTGTGAATAAGTAAATAAATTCTTAAAAAAAAAAAAGAATATCTCAATCTACTTTTTTATTCTTCTTTGCAAACTATGACTACCCTAGTGTCTACTCACTGGTATGTTGAAAAAACCAGTTCTAAAAAAAAAAAGTTTTGATTTCTCATGTTTGCTAATTTCTGTGATGTAAATATTCCTACCATGGCTCCTTTCAATATGCCAGTGGCTTAAGAACCAGCTCACAAAATGTTACTCTTAGCCAATTCCCATGAGCCTCTTTCAAAGTAAATTATACTACTTATTCCATTAAGGAATTTCTTATCTCTCTTATTTTTCTCTGATTATTCTTTCCAATTGCCTGAGTTTATTTTCTGACACCATCAATGCAATGCATCATGTGTGAGTGATAATCAGTATGAAAATATTGTGCTCAAAGCCTTGAAAATAGACCTCTGTGTTTTTAATGCACATGCCAATTACATATTCTACATAGAGAATGACATGATTTTGTAGCATGTCATCTTCTACATGTTCCTTATGGCTGAAGAAAGAAAATAATGTTTTCTTTGAACTTAAATTGTCAAAGTTTCAGTGGACCAAAGAAGACCCCTCCTTTTCCATCTGCCATTTCGATCTGCAATGGGCTACATGAAATCCAAATCAGTAACTGCAGATTACGACCACACCATGGCAGGAGAATGTGGTCAATATGTGAGATACCTGTGCCTTCTTGCCTCTTTCATGTGAACGGACATGGACTTGAATAGAGAAAAGTAGTCCCTCCCTTGCCAGGTACTAAGCAAAATAATTAAACTAAGTGAAGACCTTTAAAGTGTCTCCCTGTGATATCCTCTTTTTTATAGCCCCTGACCCTGGATTCTCACAGAATATGAAACTACACCTCATATTCTGTGTACTCTCCTTGTCTTCTCTTCACATGAATAGGAAAGTGCAGTCACTTATACCTTAGATACAGTAGAGTCTTTGAAGAAATTCTAGGGGAAACTACATATCCATTATTTTCTCTAATTCACTAATTCATTTATTACTCATCAGTGGCAGACTATATGCCCTACTTATATGCCAGGAAACATGCAAAGGTGAATTAAATCTTTTAACAAGTTGTAATGTAATGAGTAAAACACGGATCTGACCTATACCTGCGTTTCTATACTATCAGGAGGAGAGTGCTGGGCACATGGAGATCAGTGCTATAGGTCCAGATCCATTAAAACAGAGATTTTGTCAGCAGGGATGCTGGGAGACAGAGAAGCCTTTCTAGAAAAGGTAGCATCAGTAATAGGTAAGATGTTACCATATGTGTTAACTAATTAATTTTATTATTTTTTATTTTTTTAGAGATTTTTTTATTGATTTATTTAAGAGAGAGAGAGAGCATGTACATGAGCAGGGGGAAGGGCAGAGAAAGAAGGAGAAGCAGACTCCACACTGAACAGGTAGTCCAACCCAGGGCTTGATTCCAGGACCCTGAGATCATGACCTGAGCTGAAGACAGATGCTTAACCGACTAAGCCACCCAGGCACCCAACTAACTAGATTTTAAATAAAAATTTGAAATTAAAAAAAAATTGATAAGATGCTAACATATAGAAGTTGAGAAAGAGTTAGATAATGTTCCATAACAGGAAGGGTTGCAGAGATAGAGGAAAAGAGATTATACACCAAGAAATCCTGGTTATTCAGTTTGCCTGGAACCTAAAAGTAAGAAAAGAAAAGACATGCGATAGAAGTGTAGCCTTGATAAAAAGGCCTCCGGTACCAAGGTGGTTTGGGAATTAATTTCATTGAGAGTGGATAATTGAGTGAGGGGCTATTATGGGAATGGGAACTTGCTAAAGAAATCATCCAGTGGTTACCACCTTCTCCTAAGGCCAATTCCATGTGTTGATGGATGGATGGAATGTTTCCACCCTTCTAACCAGGGCTTCCTGAAGCTCGGTGGCCTCCAAAAGACATGACAACTGACCCTGGCAAAAACAAGATAAAGGGAATAAACCCACAACGTAAATGCTGCCCCTGCCCACCAACACCTTGATAATCTATCAGAGAAATTTGAGATCCAAGCCAGCTTGGAAGTTGACCTAAGAAGGTGCTGGAAAACCTAAGGTTTGCCACCTCGATGCAGAACCACAAAACAGTCTCCCTGTTGCCTTTTGTTTCTTTTCTCTGATCCTGCTTAGAACTGATGAGAGCTTCAGCAGAGGGTCTTTACTCAGCTCCCAAAGGCTGCCAACTTGTTTATTCCCATACACCATGGCAGGAAGATGGAGCAAATAAAATGCAACTAAAACATTAGGTACCATTCAAATATTTTTTTCTCTTTTCTTAACTATACAAATCCCGTAGAAAATAAGATTTTCATGTCTTAATTGTGATACCGAAAGTGTCTTTTATTCTCAGCATGCTTGAGATAGCAAAGTAATTTTCGAGCTGACTGTGATTGTCTCAGACAGTCATGATTCAAATATTTAATCTAAAGAGAATATTCCCAGAGTGCTTCTCTCATCATTTCTCAGTTCTGTTGAGAATAAAAGCCTCAACTTTATGTGATCTGATATTATTTCCATTATTGGTATTATGCTGTAGGCAAATATCCTTCAAGAGACAAAGTCTACTTCCCTTGTGCTTAGCGCCTTACACATCACAAAGGCCCAATCTGGCCTTTACAATATGAGCTGCTGCTACCTTGTAATCTGTGGAGAATTTAATAACAATAATTTCACTTTATGCAGTGCAGCCTTTAAGACTCAATCGCAGATTCTTCACATAGTCCAAATATCTTTTATCCTTTCTGGGCCTTTTTTTAAAATGCATGGATCAAATTTCCTATAGGTTAGTTGTTTTAACAAAGTGCTATCAGGTGGCTAATGTAGGGGGGTTGGAGGGAGAATCTATAGATTGATTACCCAGGGAATTGGATGAAAGAAACTTACTTAGCAAGCTGCTGGCATCATTTTGAGCTTGCTCATTACCCATAATGAAGAAAATGTCATGGGTTAACTCTGTGCTCTAAATGGCTGGCATTTTCATGCATCCCAAATAAATAAATGTTACCTCTTGAGCAGTTGTGTTTTTTTTTCCCCTCCAAGTAGAGACTTTAGACACTTGTATCTAAGTCTCTTGGAGAGAAAAAGAATGCAGATTCCTGAGGAATGCCTAATAAATCAGCATATCTGGGGATAAGAACCAATAATTCATATTCAGAACAAAAGAACTCATGCAATTCTTATGCACACTAAAGCCTGGGACCCACTGGTTTCTGTGCTTGGTGGTTGCACTACTGAATTTTATCCCCACAAACCTTACTATATATATTAGCCTCCCCAGATTATAGGTAAGGATAATGAGGATGGGAGGAGCTTAAGTGCATGCCCTCAAACTGTGAGCACTACATTGACCTCGCAGAGCCCTGCAGGATATTTTAAGGTTTTGTGAAAGATACCTTGAGGTTTAACATCTCTCGAATACTGAGCCAGCTACTAACTCAAGGTAGTTCACTTTCGAACTTCATTTCGTTTGTACTTTGGGCTACATATTCTTGATGGTGTTGTAATCTTTGTATAGCTAACTTTGCAGCAATTGCTGTGAGCAAAAGCATGTACCGTGAGAAAATCAATGTGGAACAAGAAAGATGAGGGGTAAAAAAGATAAAAAATAAAAATAAATTAAAAAAAAAAGAAAGAAGAGTGGTGGGATCTGATCTGATTCTGATGTCTATAAAGTTGTGCTGCAATATTATCTTATAATATTCTGTAATATATACATATTTATGTGAATCTTCTGAATGTAAAAATCTGTATTTCATATATAATATTTATATATTCTATTCCATATCTATTTTATATATAAATACAGTAAACATATTTAAATACATTTTGTATTTTAAATGTGTTCCATATTTATAAATAAATATCTAGGGATCCCTGGGTGGCACAGCGGTTTAGCGCCTGCCTTTGGCCCAGGGCGCGATCCTGGAGAACTGGGATCAAATCCCACGTCAGGCTCCCGGTGCATGGAGCCTGCTTCTCCCTCTGCCTATGTCTCTGCCTCTCTCTCTCTCTCTCTCTCTCTGTGTGACTATCATAAATAAAAAAAAAATCTATATATTTTGTGTATATTAAATATGTAAGTATGTAAAATATTTATATACCATTTTATTATATATGGAATATATCTTTTATAATGTTTAATCTTTCAAGTTATGTATATCATATTTCCAAATGGCTCCTAAGTTTGTAGAACAAAAATATCTATGAAAAGTTCATACTATCCACTTAATAGCTAGAAAGGTGGAGTACTGGTTGGGCCTAGCATATACCATGAAGAAACCACAGAGACACTGTTGATACCACGTGACCGGACAAGGTTCCGGAACCCCGGGTTAAGACCTGAATTTGTGGAAATAAGTTAGGAACCCAAATCTGCCTATCTCTATGTGCCGGGTCTCTTCACCATGTTTTTTGCATCATAATTTCATCTGGGAGCTCCAGAGCCACAGGTGTCCATGTGAGCCAGCTCTCATGCCATCTGCTTCTCAGGTCTGAGTTGTTAGTGTAAGCATCCCCCTCCTAGACCAATGGTCAGAGTGAGCTGGACAGCACATTACCTTGGTTCAACTCTGACTTTGCCCCTAACTATTTCTGTGACTTGGGCTCCATCACTCAACTTTTCTGAATTTCTAGGTTTTAGTTTGTTCTACCACAGCTAATAATGAAGATAAGAAGGAAAGAAGGAATAAATACGTACAGGGCCTTCACCCTGCAGGTGCTCCCTGCGTTGTGTCATTATTTCTATTCAATCTTTAAATGTCCCTGAGTCAGATTGTTATCCCTGTTGAACAGATGTCCACACTGAGATACAGGGAGGTGAGATGACACAGGCTTTTCACCACCCAAACTTGCACTCTTAATCACTGACTATAAGAGAGATAAATAAATTGATTTTAAGTTCCATTATAGTCTTTAAAATATGAAATTAGCCTCATTCATATGTATATTTTAGGAGACTGATAATACAGGGAGTCTCATAAAATAGTAGCCTTCACTAACAGTCTACACCGAGTCTGGAAGAGAGCTTCATTTCAGACCCCACCCAACTGGTGACCTCTCTGGACACTCTGTGTGCTGTTAAATCTCCACAGGCCCTTCATCAAGGCAAGGGACCACAAGGAATTGAAACAAAGTGTACAACCAGGGCCAGAAGTGATCTCCATGGAAGTCCGGGCAAATAGGCCTAGAATAAACCTGAACCTGGGACCAGGCAGCAGCTGCTTTTTACTTCCCATCTGCCCTTAGTCTGCTCACTGCAGCCTTTCTTTATACACCAGGACAAATACAGAAAGCTGCTCTTTATTCATGAGAGAGAGAGACAGAGACAGAGACAGAGACAGAGACAGAGAGAGAGACAGGCAGAGGAAGAAGCAGGCTCCATGCAGGGAGCCTGAGGTGGGACTCGATCCCAGGTCTTCAAGATTAGACCCTGGGGTGAAGGTGGCGCCAAACCGCTAAACCACCTCAGCTGCTAGAAAGTTGCTCTTTTACATAGGAAAATCCTCTGATTCAAGGAAAATAGAAAAGGGATTAGCAGTACTCAGAGTGTAAGAAGTCAGAGAAGAAGGTGAGAAAGAGGCAATGTATTGACATAAATCATAGAGTGATGTTTCAGCTTGACGAGGAGACCCAGGAGATCATGTTTAAGTATTTCGTTAAGGCAGTGAATACTATCTTGTTCAAGTTTTGGCTCTTGCCTAGAAAATACTACTCTGAGAGCTAGAAATTCAAAAAGAAAAACTAAAGTAAAAATCAGGCCTCAGCAAAAAGTGTTGTGTTTATCAGATGATAGCTTTTGAATTTTTTTCAATGAAACTTTTGGAAAGCCAACGGTATCCCACTGGAAATTCATACAGTATTTTGGGGGAGGGGAGGTAGAGGTGAAAAGGGTGAATCAGCATATACACTGAAGAGACTTGACAAAGTAATGGCTGGCTTTTTAGTTGCTTTTGTTGATTCAGTTGCCTTGGGACCTTACTACCTGAATATAGATTGAATTTGTCTCATTGAAAAGCAAAAATATTTAAAAGTGCTTGAAGATGGGGAATCTACCAAAATGCAATGAGGCTTTGTATGTAGATATTCAGCAGGGGCTTCTGTTTACCCAGCATTTTCCTTCTCTGAGTCTGGAATCACCACCATCCTACTCACAAAGGGACCTCCCATCATAAATACCTCCAAACAGCAGTACTTGAATGGACTCCCTAACTTATTTTTATCAAGTCAGCACAAGAGTTGATTGCAAATGATCTAATGTCTGACTGTTGTTATACACAGTGCTTGATAGATGTTTTTTCATTTAAATGGCAAAGCCATGGTTAGAGGTTTCAGTCCACAAAGTAACAACCCCAAATTTAAATCAATTTTATTATAAACATAATATAGTTATATATTTATTATGTTTATGTTTTTATTATACGTGATTCAATATTTATGTTTGTTATATAAAATTATTGTATATACTATTTATGTATAAACAATGTATATAAAATATATAAATGAAATACTATATAAATATCAAAATGTATAAATATGTATAAATATATAAACACAAAACACATACAGGTACATCACACACAAATTACAGGCAAATATTCCTGATGAATATGGATGCAGAAATCCTGAACAAAGTATTAGCAAACCAAATTCATCAATATGTTAAAAGGATCGTACACCATGAGCAAGTAGAGTCAAGGATGGTCAACATCTACAAATCAACCATGAGATACACCACATTAATGAAATGAAACATAAAAATCATCATCCCAATAGATGCACAGGATGCATTTGACAAAGTTCATCATCCATTTATGATATAAAAACAAGTGGTTATAGAAGGAGAGTACCTCCACATAATAAAGGCCATATATGACAAGCTGATATCTAATATCATACTTAACAGTTAAAAGCTGAAAGCTTTTTGTATGAGATCAGGAACAAGACATGGATGCCACTTTTATTCAACACAGTATCAGAAGTCTTAGCCAGAGCAATTAGGCAGGGAAAAGAAAAGTCATTCAAACTGGAAAGGAAGAAATAAAACTATCACTATTTGCAGATGATGTTATTTTATATAAAAAAAAATTCTAAGGACTCCACAAAAAAATTTTTTAGAAATAATAAGCGAATTTAGTAAATTTGCAAGGTGCACAATCAATATAAAAAAATGCACTTTTATTCATTAACATTGAAGTATCAGGGTAATTAAGAAAAAAATCTCATTTATAATTCTATCAAAAAGAATAAAATATCTAGAAATAAATTTAAACAAAATGTAAAAGACTTGCACATAAAAAACTATGACATTGATGAAAGAAATTGAACTAATTGAAAATCAGATATTCTCTCTTCATTGATTCAAAGAATTAATGTTGTTAAAGTGTCCATATTACTCAAAGCAATCTATAGATTCACTGCAGTCCCTATCAAAACTCCAGTGGCATTTTTCACAGAAATGGAAAAAACAATCAGAGAATTTGTATGGAACAACAAAAGATCTCAAAACTATCTCTGTTTCTGTTACTGAGAAAGAACAAAGCTGGACGCTGTTCACACTCCCTGATTTCAAACTACTACAAACTTACAGTAATCAAAACAGTATGATATTGGCATAAAAACAGACACATAAATCAATAGAAAAGAATAGAAAGTCCACAAGTAAAGCCATGTACATTTGGCCATATGCATATTAATTGATTCCAAAGGAGACAAGAATATACAATGCAGACAAGAGCATTTCTTCAATCGGTGATTGGGAAAACGACCACTATTGTATACCATACACACAAAGTAACTCAAAATTGATTTAAGAATGTAAGACCAGAAACCATAAAATTCCTAGAAGAAAACACAGGTGGTAAGCTCCTTGATACTGATCATAGTCATATGTTTTCAGATGTGATTAGAGAAGCAATGGCAAAAAAAAAAAAGAAAAAAAAAAGGCAAAAAGAACAAATGGAACTATGCCAAAATGAAAAGCTTCTGCACAGTGAAAGCAACCATCAACAAAAAGCCAACCTGCTTAATGAAAGAAGATATTTGCAAATTATATATTCAATAAGAAGTTAATACCCAAAATATATAAAGAACTCATATAATTCAATAACAAAAATGGAGAAAAGTAAATACTCTTGCACTGTTGCTGGTGGTATATGCTGGTGCAGCCACTATGGAAAGCAGTATGGAGGCTCCTGAAAAAATAAATAACCACAAGGACCATATGATCAAGCAATTCGACTCCAAGTATTTATCCTATAAAAGCAAAAAAACTACCAATTCAAAAAGATAGATGCACTCCCACCCTCTTTGTGGCATTATGTACAACCATTGAGATATGGAGGTAATCCAAGTGCCCACCAATAGATGAATGGAAAAAGAAAATGTGATATATATGAAATAATACTAATTAGACATTAAAAAGAATGAAATCTTGCCATTTGCAACAATGTGGACAGATCTTGAGAGAATTATGCCAAATGAAATGACTCAGACAGAAAAAGACAAATACTGTATGATTTCACTTTTAGAATCCCAAAACCAAACAAATGAACAAACTTGGGGATAGATTTGGCCAATAGGACCAGAGTTGGCTGATTTCTACTTTAAGATCACTAGCTTTGGTGTTATTGTGCGTGTGTGTGTGTGTGTGTGTGTGTGTGTGTGTAAGAGCCTTAGCTTTAATCACAGTATATATTCTAGCAACCGTCACCTGTGATCTGCCTTTTGAAAGGGTCCATTTTGAAGTAGCTACTTTTATCCTCTGCACCTTGTTCACTGGTAACATCTCTGAATAGCTCCACTCCTGTTGAGACTCTTTCTCTGTATTTCTCTCTACTAGGAATGGTGGGCTAGAAGATTTTCAGGTGCGGAATGGTGTGGACTATGGAAAGGGCACCAAAGTCAGGAGATCCGGGTTCTATCCTGATGCAACCATTTACCAACTCCATGGTGTTCATTTCTCAGAGCATGTATATATACTCTCTCTATAAAACAAACACACCCCACAGTGTTACTGGAAAACTGAAAGTAGAAAAAAACAGAAAGTTTTTTATTCTAGCCTGTACTTCTTGCAAGCTTTGTATCATCTAGAATGAGTTACTTTACCTCTCTAGATCTCAGGGTCTTTGCATAGAAGGTAGGATGATACCCTATAAGAATCAAAGAGATAATGTATGTTAAGTGCTCATTATAGAGCGTTGTGCACAGTAAGTCTGTGCTGACCAGTGTTTTTATTTGTCCATATTTATTACGATGGAATGCCTCATGAGTTCTAAGCCCGAACACAGATTTAGACACCATTACGTCTGTGTTTCTTGATGGTATATTTGAAGTTGCTTGTCTTTTACCATCAAATGTATTTGACTACTTGAATAACAGTTTTATTTCATTACACACATGCTTTTTTGAGCTAGAAATTGGGGGGATGGAGCACCATTTGCAAGCTATTTAAGACCTGTCTTTGGGGATCCCTGGGTGGCTCAGTGGTTTAGCGCTGGCCTTCGGCCCGGGGTGTGATCCTGGAGTCCCAGGATCGAGTCCCACATCGGGCTTTTGTGTGGAGCCTGCTTCTCCCTCTGCCTGTGCCTCTGCCTCTCTCTCTCTCTGTCTCTGTCTCTCATGAATAAATAAATAAAAATCTTAAAAAAAAAAAAACCTGTCTTCCACATTTTATTCCTTGGCTGCATTTGAGAGGGTGGAGGAAGGGAATTTAGGCTGTAAGACCCAACTCAGGTCTTTTGTCTGAGCTGTTATTTAAGTTTGGCTCCTAAAACACCAGTGAATTGTAGAGGATTTCCATCTTGCTACACTTCTGAAATATTTCAACCCAAGCTTCTTTATGACCCTTGTTTTCTTCCTTCTCTCTTCTACCCCCAATACCTCTGAAAGCAATTTTTAAAACTCAACATGAAATGTAAGAATGAATTACTGCAATCCTCCAACAGCCACAGGGATCACGTTCCTGCATGAAAAGTATAATGGTTGGAAAAAGTGCAGTGGAAAAGATCAAGGACTCATATAAAATAGAGGGTTAGGGGAAAGCAATAGGAACAGCTTTTGATAATTTTAAAACACTGTTCATAAAAGTTCTAGAAGGCTCTGCTTCTGAAACAAACTGGATTTCTGATGTTAAGACCTTCTTAGAAGGCTGATACCAAACTGCTTCTTGTTCATTACAAGGAACTGATGAATTTTTCTTTTTGGAAACTTCTCCTGAATCACATTCTCCATGTACTCAGGAAATTTTGCTGAAATTTTGCTGTGATGGGCATCACAAAATTTGAGGTAGAATTTCCCCCACTGTACCTTTTCTTTGAGGCCTTTTTATTTCTTAAATCTGGCTCTATTATCTTCAAAATCCTCTGGGCTTGTTTATTATTTTGTTGCCACAAGCAAAATGTTTTCTAATTGCCAAAATTCTCCATCAAATATCAGAGTTCGTACGTGCTCATTTCTTTGGACATGATACTGTTTTATGAAAAGGCCTTACAGAAATGACTGCCCTATCTCTCTGTCTGCCCTATCAAGTCATATTCTCACCCATACAGGCAAGAAGAAGGGCAGGGTGAACAATAATGACTGTTCAGCTCGTCCACATATCTGTTCTATTTGGACATGCAGTGTTTTTAAGAGTTTGAACTGGCATTTTAAAATTTCACGCATAACAAATCTAGATCAGGGATCAGGAGGTTTAAACTGTAAAGGGCCAGAGAGTCAATATTTTAAGGCTTTGAGGGCCATAGATCTCAGTCACAAATATTTAATTGTCAGGGTAGGGAGAAGGCAGCCACAGGCGATACTTAAATAAGAGTGTGGCTATGTTCCATTGCAAAGGCAGATGGGTGCGGGGGGTCGGATTTGGCTCTCAGATCTTAGTTTGTAGAATCTTGATCTCGATTCTCATCTTCTCTTGGGGGCCAGAATGGGGGAGCAAGACCAAAATAACAACTATTCTTTCTAGACACAAAATGAGCTATAAATTAGCCACAATCCCACTACCTCCTATGAAACTCCCAACCCAGTTGGTTTGATTCATCAGTGATACTTCTGTAATCTCTGTAGGATCCAGTCTATGAGTGGTTTAAGGGATATAAACTGGATTATTCACATGCAAGTATATTGGTATATATGCCAATTGGTATATATTTAGCATGCATTATTTTCAAACTCTGGTGAGCCAAACTATGGATGGTAAGACTGCAGTTAGGCAGAAATTTGTATGTTTTCAGTCAGTGATTAAATTGGCTTTGTTTGATAGAGCATTACTTTAGAAGCTGTGAATATAATCTCTGATCTAGAAGAGCTGAGAGCTTAATGTTCTGCACAAATTTAGAAAAACAAAATGTCAAGTATAGTGTTATATATGATGAAAGCTAGATGCTGTTCTCATTTAAATATTTTATTCCACTGTTTAGAATCTAATGACAGGACAGGGCTGCACCAAGTCTGGCCCCTGGACTTTCAGCATCAGAATCACAGGGAGTAGGAAGGATGTACATTAATAACTAGGTAGGAACTGCAGATTCTTAGGCCAGCCCCAGATCGCCTCAATCAGCCTCTCAGGATCTGCATATTTAAAAGGTCCCAGTGTGTTTCTTTTGTGTGGTGGAATTTGTAGGACTGCTGCAAGAGGAGGTAAGTACTGATCTAGTACCTCCTGTTTGTTTTTTGGTTGCAATTTAAACCCCCTTTTAACAGAAAAGCAGCAGGGTGCCTCTTCAGAACAGAGTCAATTATATGGAAGAACATTTATTCCAGGCACAATTAAGCATTGATGAAAGATTGCTTATGTGTGGCAAAAAGAGCTCTGTGCAGGGTCTTCTAATAACTAGCTGTGTGGCCTTGAACCAGCCACTTAACCTCTCTGGCCACAGTGTCCTAACCTAAGGGCAGAATTGAGGGCATTGCTAAATGACCACTGACCCCTTCTTGCTGGAACACTGACTTTAAAATTCCATAAAAGAATTATTTGGCTGGAGCATATGGTCCTATCATATTTTGCTACTGAGTTAGAAGAAAATTATTCCTTCTTATTAGGTGACTCACCTTTATTCCCCCAGAGCAGGGCTTCTCACCCTTGGCGGCACGTGGCATGTGGGCATCCCATAGAAGCTTTGAAATCCTGATGTCCAGGCTGTGCTCAGATCAACGAAATCCAAATCTCTGGACGTGGGACCCTGGCATCAGTATTTCTTATTAAAGCTCCCCAGGTGGTTCTAATGTCCAACCTAAGTTACCAACTGTGTAGCCAAAAATTACTCGATTTCAAGAGTGACCTGAAAGTGTGGGTTCTTGGGCCACTGCTGTCCCAAATATTCTGATTAATTAAGCTTGAGATAGGTCCTAGGAATCTGTGGGTGTTTTTTTTTTTTAAGATTTTATTTATTCATGAGAGACAGAGGAGGGGGGTGTGGAGATACACAGGCAGAGGGAGAAGCAGGCTCCATGCAGCGAGCCTGACATGGGACTCGATCCTGGGTCCCCAGGATCAGGCCCTGGGCTGAAGGCAGCGCTAAACTGCTGAGCCACCCAGGCTGCCCGGAATCTGTGCTTTTAATAAGCAACCAAGGTAATTGTTGTGATCTGGTAAACTTGGGAAAATACCACCCAGAGAACTGCTTTAGTACATGAAGCAGACGTCAGTGTAAGGGCAGGATTTCTAAGAGTATTAAGGAGTAAGGGTTGTAAAATAGGAATAAGGATACATGCTTGTGAGAGAAGCTGGAGAAGTGAGGGTCTGAAGGCACTAGAAGATGTGAGGAAAGTTCCTAACCAGCCTTCACAAAGCTCTGGTGAAGGTGGACCAGTAGTAGCTTGCACGGGAATATGGAAAAACAGGTACCCTAACCACTGGTGGAGAGGCCCATGGAAGGCTCTAGTCCCAGAATCTCATTAGTTCTGAGGTCACTGTTGATCTGCAGGGTCAGTAGCCTCAGAGAGAGGAGGGCAACCAGGAGTCCGCAGCTTTCCTTGACACCTCTAACTGTGACAGACTTCGGAATCTCAGACTTCTGTTGTGTTCAAGATTGGCTCAGAGTCACAAAGCAAAGAATCTGGAAAGCTTAGCTCCATGCTAGCCAAATTGATGCAGTAGTAAACCACAACACTTAGAAAATGGCTTCTTTGCGGTTGCCTGGGTGACTCAGTTGGTTAAGCATCTAACTCTTGATTTTGGCTCCGGTCATGATCTCAGGGTTGTGGGATGGAGCCCCACATCAGGCTCCACGCTGGACATGAAAACTGCTTAAGATTCTCTCTCTCTCTCTCTCTCTCTCTCTCTGCCCTCCTCTTCTCTCTCTCTCTCTCTCTCTCCTTCCATCTCTTAAAAGGGGGGGGGGGCTTTTTTTCCTCTTAAAATTGTAACTTTTCTCACAGAGGTTACTCCCTTATTCATCAGTCCTTGAATTATACCCAGTGCAGAGAAGAGTACACTCTATAAGTTTGTTATCCTCTTTTGCTGGAATGATCCTTTATCCCAGGCTCTGATTTTTCACTCATCTCCTACCTGCTTTTATGCAACTCACCTAAACCTTTTGGTCCACTTTTGGACAAACAAGTCTGTAGTCTACTTTCTTAAATCCTCTCTATTCCCTGCAAGTCACATGGTCAAGCTAGACTATGCAAGCATCTCTTTGTTTCTTTACTGAAGACATGTTTATCCTGTTGGCCACTTACAGGTGATCCCAGCCTTATCGTTTTCTGCTTGGCTGCACAAGTATAGAAGGTGACTGGTGTGGCACCAGCTCTCTAGTCATAATTCTTACTTGGTGGTGTGAAATTTTCTTGATGCTTTAATGGAAGGGTGTTTCTAAACTCGGTTTATGGGTAAGCACATTGTTTTGTATTCATAGCCACTGTTTGCGGCATAATCTGGCTTTTCATGCAACAGTGGCTACAGGGAGGTAGGGAACAATAGGAGGAAAGCTCTAAATATTCAGGAAAAGGCAATGAAGAGAAAAATCAAGCCTGAGGCACAGAGCCGGGGAAGAAGGCCAGTGGGGAAGGAAGAAGAGGAAGCATCTCCATCACTAGCAAGGCGGCACATTTCTGTCACATGTCTTGCCACATGTGATGAACTTCACAAGTAAAATCAGTAAGGCTTGCTTTATTCCAAGTGTGGACTAAAAAATGGAAAGTTCTATTACAATTCAAGAATTAATCAACCCTGGCCTGAGCAATATGAAATAGGGTTTCTAGCCAAAACACTGTAACTGATTCATATGACTTTGAGCAATGTGTTTTTGAGCTTTGGGCCTCTGCTTCCGTATCATTAAATGTCGAAATCAGAGGGATTAGAGATGACATGTTAGCAGCCCGTGGGCTACATACATATTAACTGACCCTCTAGTTTTGGCCATGGGTTTTTTTTTTTTAAACTAAACTGCGATTTTTTAAAAAACTGAACTCCAGACTTTATTCAGATTTCATTTGCTTTTCTTTTATTTTTTTTATTTTTATTTTTTTTTATTTATTTATGATAGTCACAGAGAGAGAGAGAGAGAGAGAGAGAGGCAGAGACATAGGCAGAAGGAGAAGCAGGCTCCATGCACCGGGAGCCCGACGTGGGATTCGATCCCGGGTCTCCAGGATCGCGCCCTGGGCCAAAGGCAGGCGCCAAACCGCTGCGCCACCCAGGGATCCCTGCTTTTCTTTTAATGTCCTTTCTCTATCTCAAGATCCAGTTTAGGGTACCACTGTGCCTTTAGTACAGAATTTTTTTTATTTGAATTGTCAATACTTAAAAATTATAAAATATTTTACATAAAAAATTTGGATTTCACACCTCCCTTGAAAGCTCAGGGGGATCTGATGACAAAAGTACTGTGTGCGGAGCTTTATACACTTGACCATGGCAGTGATAAGCAGCAGAGTCACCACTGCCCCCTGTAGAGAGGACATTTGCCCCTCAGTTTGCATCAGTGTCTCCTCCTCTCTCCACTTCTTCCCAGACAATAGGACTGGGTGACAAGCTATGCTCACCTGGCACCTTCAGTGGTAGTAGGGTTGATCAAGAGGCTATGAATTATTCAACTGTACTCAAATCTCTGTGAAGAGTGAGAAACTAAAAGACAACCTGAGAGCACAGCATCTAAAAACAAAACAAAACAAAACAAAAAGGCAAGAACAAATTTGAGGAAATCAAGACACATTAAAATAACCAATCCACTTCACTCATTTACATGAGCTTCCGGGCCACTGTACCTGGGGTTGAAACCCTAGGCAAGAGCAGCTTTTCGAGTCCCTTTCATTGTAGCCATTTGAGGAAGTGGTGTTTGCAGCCTGGCAAGAATTTTAGGGGAAGTAAAAGGTTCCTGCAAACTGGGTCCATAATGTTTTCCTTTTAAAGCCTGTCTTCCTGAATGCAGGATTCCTGAGCCCTGATGAGCCCTCAGTCATGTGGTGTGATTTTCATGCTCTCTCAGTTCCTTGAATTCGGGTCTTGTGAAGTCAGATTGCAGTGTGGTTAAGAACATGGGCTTTGAATTCAGGCTACCCTGTTTCAAAATCTGGCTCCACTACTTTCAAGGGGTATGGCTTGCACTTAACTTCCCTTTGTCTCCGTTTCCTTTTCCTTAAATTGCACTAATAAATAGGACCTAACCTCTAAAGTGGTTGTAACAGATAAATGAGATAACTTACATAAAGGGATCAAAACAATACCTGCCATGTAGTATGTGCTTAGTACACGGTAATGATTATTATTACCATCGTTCTATTATCATCATCCCAGTATGCTGACTCCACACAGTAGCCTCATAAAAAAACCCTGACCCCAGAATGCTTTGCAGTTATGAAGATTTGTACATGGTGAAGAGTATTAGAGAATACTATTTTGTGGACTTGATTAAGCATACTTTATATAACTCCAGGGAAAAATTAGGACCAAGTAAGTAAAAGTTAGAGGGCAACAGATGTTAGTCCAAAAGAATGAAGGCCTATCTCTTATGTTCAGAGACAGAAAGCAATTGACTAGATGACACTTAGGTCGTTCAAGCAAAGACAAGATGATTATCTGCCAGGGATACTGTAGACCTGTTGTCCAAATTCATAGCCATGAGGTATGTGTGAGTATTTAAATTTTTTACTTAAAATTAAATGAAATTTGGGGCACCTGGGTGGCTCAGTGGTTGAGCATCTACTTTTGGCCCAGGTCATGATCCTGGGGTCCTGGGATAAAGTCCCACATTGGGCTCCCTTCATGGAGCCTGCTTCCCCCTCTGCCTATGTCTCTGCCTCTGTGTGTGTGTGTCTCTCATGAATAAATAAAAAAATCTTTTTTAAAAAAATTAAATGAAATTTAAGAAACAGCTCCAGTATCACACTATCCGCATTTCAAGGGCTAATAACTAAGGCCACAAGGGGCCAATGGCTCTCTTATTGGATAGCACAGCCTTAGAACATTTCCATCATCACAGAGAGTTCTGGTGAGCAGTATATTGTAGAGAGAGATCTTGCACTGGAGTTCTGAATCTGATTACTTGGAAAAGGTTAATTCAGGAAGCATGGAACACATATAAGAAAAGAACTGAGATACTGAATAGTATAAAGCTTATTTACCCAAGGACTCCTGGATTTCAGACTCATGCATAGCCCCAGGCAAACCACCATTCCTGAGCCTCAGTTTCCCTAGCTCTATAATTAAAACTTGCCTCAGAGGGTGATTATTAGTAGATATAGATAAAATTCAGGCTTAGCACCTGGCAAAAAGCAGAATGACATACATATGCTTGGGTTCTTTTTATTATTATTATTGGAGTTCAATTTGCCAACATATAGCATAACACCCAGTGCTCATCCCATCAAGTGCTCCCCTCAGTGCCTGTCACCCATTCACCCCTACCGCCCACCCCCCTCCCTTTCCACCACCCCTTGTTCATTTCCCAGAGTTAGGAGTCTCTCATGCTCTGTCTCCCTTTTTGATATTTTTCCCACTCAATTTTTCTCCTTTCCCCTTTATTCCCTTTAACTATTTTTTATATTCCCCAAATGAATGAGACCATATAATCATATGCTTAGGTTCTTAAGCTGAAGGGAAGGGCTCATGTAAAGCCAGCAATCTCAATGATAGCAAAGCATCTACTTTGTGTCAGCCTCCCCCCAAAAAAACCAATAGCACAGAATCATGTACCAGGCTTCAAGTCAGACACCTTGCATATAATACCTCATTTAATTCCCACCATCATCCTGGGAGGTAAGTACTCATACTATCGTCATATTGAGGAATCTGAAGTTTAGAGAGATTATGTGATCTGCCCATGGTAGTAAAGGGGGTGGATACAGAATTCAAATGCAGAGTCTTGTGACTCAGAATAATTCTAATTTATAGTGATTAATATATATAATATATATTATTATATTTGACAGTACTGTGCCAAGAACATGAATGCATCATCTCATTTAATTCCAATAGCTATTTTATAGGTGAAAAGTTTTTGAAGAATTAAATGCCTTGTTTTTAACAATTCACCCAAAGGAATGAACACAGCCTATTTGGACTCAAGTGTCTCTAATTTTAGATGTTTGTTGTGCTCCCAGCCTAGCCTCCTCCTTTATAAGACAGATGAGCAGAATCTTTAAGGGCAATGTCACTGTGGCCTTGCCCATGCAAAGAAAGATACCAAATATTTCTGTCCCATTCCCAATGATACTATAATCCCTCAACAGACAAGAATTTTATCTGTAACATTTGTTTCTTCTATGTCTCTCAGAACTGAACAGAACACACAAGGATTAAATAAGTATTTGTCCAATTACATGGAGCTAAATCTTCTAAAAGGACAAGATTGACCAAGAAATGATTCTTATTTAGCAACTTACTTCAATGGAAACTTGTCCATTTTCATGAAACAAAACATATGCTCATTATGTATATATTTGTTATCTCTCAAATGATGGATAGATGGCTGTTGTCATGGTGAAAAGACCTTCTTTTCTCAGAAAGGTAACTAGGACCATACGGGAGGCAAAAAGCATTTGGCTGATCTAGGACTCACCAGTAATTTGTTTTGTTTTGTTTTATTGTTGTTGAATTCTTAAAATGCTATGATGGCATTTATTTTTTAAGACAGTTTTCACCTCTTCTATTTTAAGAGATCTCCCCACTCTTGTCAGTTTCTCTGCAAGTTTCTCTGCTAGGCCAGCCATGGAGAAAAGGCCAGTGAAATAACCAGTTAAACAAGTGTTCCTGAGACTGAGGCAGAGGGAGAAAGCAGCTGTTGGCAATTGCATAGTTTCCTAGCTTTCTGAATCTCCATTGTGCAAAAGGAAGCTTGAGGGTAGAATGACCAGGCAGTTTTATGTCCCTGTGGGAGATGTCAATGATCCTTGAGTTTGTGGATTTCCAATTATATTTGGTCTGGTTCCCAAGAAATTATGAGGCAGATGTTCCACTTTAGATTTTTGAATCTTGGACATTGGAGACAGGGCTATTCTTTGAGAGATGATGGAATGATTTCAAATTATGAATGTCTTCAAAGTTTATGTGCAAGTGCTTAGATTTACTTTACATGTTGCTTTTTGTGCTTCGTTGCTGTTTTTACAAAAGTATTACGGATTTATTAAGGAGACGGTCTTATCAGCAGGTTGTTTTGGCGATATTTTCAGGGAGCCAGCATTCAGCAAAGTTGTTTATTCTTATCATGGTAATAAAGCTGGAAGTTAAAGATATGTATCCAGTCCTATTCCCAGTATTATTATTAACAGGTGTCTTTTCAGACATTTTTCTCTTTTTTTTAAGATTTTATTTATTTATTCATGAGAGACACAGAGAGAGGCAGAGACATAGGCACAGGGAGAAGCAGGCTCCCCATGGGGAACACGATGTGGGACTCGATCCCAGTACCCCAGGATCATGCTCTGAGCCGAAGGCAGATGCTCAACCACTGAGCCACCCAGATATTCTGATGTTTTTCTATACTTATATGAGCTCTCTATATACATAATTTTGCGTTGCTTTTACCAAAAAAAAAAAAAAATGGAACCTTTCTACTTCTATATCTTAATTGTCCTTACTTTTATGTCCCAGATACTGTTCCATGTTTTCTTAGTGAGTTAATAATAATATTCATAATTAAATTGCCAAGAACAGCCAATAATTATAAAGGACGTGCTATATATCAGATTCTGTACTAATATATTTACATTTACCATCTCGTTAACATTTCAATTAACCTGCGGCATTATCCCAGTTTTAGCATTACTTCCATTTTATGAGAAGGGAACCTGGAACTTAGAGAGGTCCAGTAACTAGCTCAAGGATACAGAGCTGGTGACTGATGGACCCTCTCAAACACAATGAAAATAGGGCTCACTTCCTAAATGGTTGAATATTATTCCATCATATGGTTGTCTCATTACTCCATCACAACTTCAACTCACCCAATTCCTGTTGAGATTGCTCTCATTCCCACCCCACACCTTTAGATAATCCTCTGTCCCTATCACTGCACTCCCCACAGCCCTCAGCTACAGTGAATGCTGATGAATGAATGCACACTGTCCCTCTTTGTATAGCCTTCAAATATAAAGCCCCTCTGGCATATATTAGTGATACTGTTAGGGTTTCTCCATATAGTTGTAGAAAACTCCATAGCATTATGGAGAAGACAATAATCCTCGCACAACTTATTATTTTAACTTCTTGACCCCCATTGAGTGATCTGAATTGATTTTCTATTTCAAACCTAAACCTATCTTTAGTCCTGCCTACAGCAGAAGCTACTTTAATAGGGGCACCTGGATGGTACAGTCAGTTGGGTGTCTGACTTTTGATTTCAGATTGGGTCATGATCTCGGGGTTGTGAGATGGAGCCCTGTATCAGGCTCTGTGCTGGGCACAGAATCTGCTTGAGGTTCTCTCTTACCCTCTGCCCCTCCCCCTGATTTCTCTCTAAATAAATACATGCATAAATAAAATCTTTATTTGGCAAATCAATCAATCAGGTTGGCAGCTAAACTTTGTGCCCAATGCACAATTTCCCTACTCTTGAACCAGATACACATCAATTATAAGACTCTTCTCCTGGAGATACCTCCTTTTTTATTGTTCATACATGATGCATGCATAAAATTCTTCTTACATGTTCTGTGGCAGAAGGCAAATCTTTTTGGAATCATGTTTTTCAGAAATTGCCAAACAGATTCCAGGAATTCTTGGATTAGCCACCATAGTAAACAGAATAGTGGTCCCCCCCAAATTTCTACCTCCTAATCCCTGGAACCTGTGAATATGTTGCCTTAAATGAGAAAGGGAGACTAAGGTTGCAGATAGAATTAAGGTTGCTATTCTGCTGACTTTATGGAGATTGTCCTGGATTACCTAGGGGACCCAATGTAATCACAGAAGTCCTTAAAAATGGAAAGGGCAGGTAGAAAAGAAGACTGAAGTGGTAAGATGTGACATGGACTCAATCTGACATTGTTGATTTTGACATCAGAAGAAGGGAGCTATGTGGCTTGAGAAGCTGCAAAAGACAAGGACATGGATTCTCCCCTAGAGGTTCCAGGAAGTAACACAGCCCAGCCAGCTCCTTGATTTTAGCCCAGAGGGACCCATGTTGTACTTCTGAATGATAGAATGTAAGATAAGAAATTTGTGTAGTTTTAACCCTGCACATTCGTGGTAATTTGCTACCATAGTAATAGGAAAGACATACAACCCCTAAATACACTTTCATAGATTACCAAATCATGGCTGGAGCTGCATTTTATTTCATTGTCAGGAGCTGCATTTTATTTCATTGTCAAAGTAGAGGGTTTTTTTCCATCAAAGGAACCACCTATTTTAATAATGAGCCATTTTGTAGATTCTGTTAATGGGGATCTTGATATAATACACATTAACAAAACATGGATAAACATGGAGAAAATTCAAGTCTTCACTCCCTTATAAAGTTTTACATCAAGAAGGCTCATGGGTTTATCA
Source organism: Canis lupus dingo (assembly GCF_003254725.2). Classification (NCBI taxonomy): domain Eukaryota; kingdom Metazoa; phylum Chordata; class Mammalia; order Carnivora; family Canidae; genus Canis; species Canis lupus. The sequence continues at coordinate 23,478,904 of NC_064262.1, read as the reverse complement.
TTCCTGTTGGTAGTTGTATATGTTTTTGGACCCCAATTTATATTTATCAGAATTCAGTCCATGCCCCCATAGTATTTACAGCCATGCAATATTGGTAAAGATTTCACCCCTTCTTGAACAATATGATTAAATAACCAACTTCAGTGGCTCTTCCATTCCATGCCCCCTTATGCTAAATGACATGGTGATTTGGCAGAGACTATTTATTCATCACATCCTCTTGGAGGCGTACAACATCCAGAGGATTCTGACTGCACCACTAATAGCAGCTGTTTTGAGCAACTGCTTTAACAAATGCAAAGCATTTATGGTTAACAATTTAAATGCTTAGGAGAGCATAGGTGCTTATTCTCTGTGCAAGGTTGTTTGCCTAGTTATGGCCGTAATATGTGACATGATATACATCATGGGGTCCCAGCACTGTTGTTGGCATAACTAATTCAAGTTTTTCTCCCAGAGCAGGATGCCAACTCCACTTGTCACCCAACACACATTTACAAACAAAAAGGCCGTGGGTGGATGGAAAAGGGCAAAATTCACATTATTAGTTACTCAGCAGCTATGTCACTTAGTGTAGATTTTTCAGATCACAAATGTTCACTCAGCAGTCTGAAAATTTCAAATCAGTATCACTAATATTGTCATAGTTAGTCATTTAAAATACTGCCTGTATATATAAGTATGACATATGCTACTATTTAAATTCACAGCTTGGTCTCATATGAAGACACAACAATGCTAAAATCACTGACTCATATGGAAATGCTTACATTTTATGCTAAAACAGAAGTCACTGTACTATACATTAGCACGTTGACAACATATTGCAGCCATGAAAAAGACTTTATAATACTCTAATGAAAACTAAAATTTATTAATATCAGTTATTATTCATTGAACATTAGAGCTGGCGAGAGTCTTTTAAATCAATAAGCTTAATGTTCACAAGAAATAATGTTTCCAGTCTTTTCTGTTATGATGATGGATAAAAGTTTGGTACAGTTTTATGCTAAAGAAGTAATTTTTAAAAAGAGAAGTAATTAGATAAGATACAATTGTGTTGAAAACTCAATTACCAATATCTGAAGAATGACCTCGTGTTAGTCTTCTTCAAGAATTTGAGTAATTGTAGGTGGGTAGTCCATCTCCACTAGCTGCCTCCAGTAAGTGTTGAGCAAAACAATAAATAGGTTAAATTGTAGCACATCTGTCTTGGGCAAGACCTAAGAAAGATTCAACATGTCTGAACAGGCACTATCTGTAACCTTTAATGTTGGGTGATTTTGTATTTTACTTCATTTATTTGTGATGCAAAAAAAAAAAAAATCTGTGAGGTATGTATTATTATTCTGTTTTACACACGAAACTTGGTTTCCCAGAAGGTTACAGACTTACCTGAGTTACAAAGTTGACGAGGAGAGATGGATAATCCCAAATCAATTTGGATTAAATATTATGAAGTAGCTAGTATTACCCTACTGAGAAAACCAATCCTCAGAGAAGCTGAGTGACTTTTCAAAGGTCTCATAGCTAGAACATGGAAGTGTGGCATACTCTTGACTTCTAAGCTATATTTATATTGTCCTACCCACAGTAAGGTGAATAAATCTTATGTCTTCTAAACATTTCCTGAGAAATAATAATTAGAAGGAAACATAAAAAAGAAAAATGTTGTAATTTTAGAAATGCCTGATTTTCTTTAGAAGATCTATCCTGGTTCTTTTTTTTTTTTTAAGATTTTATTTATTTATTTTAGAGAATGTGCATGCATATGTGAGAGGTGAAGGGAGTGGGGAGCAGAGGCAGAAGGAGACAAGGGGAAAGTATCTCAAACAGATTTTGTGCTGAGTGAGAGCTCATTGTAGGATTCTATCTCATGACCCTGAGATCATGACCTGAAAGAAACCAAGAGTTGGACACTTAACTGACTGACCCACCCAGGCGCCCTTACCTTGGTTCTTTTTAGCATTCACTCATTTTATTGCCTGGAACAGCCAATGAAATTCTCCAGTGCATCCCAAAAGAAAGCCAATAGTTATAATTTTTTTTTAATATGGGTACCCAAATGAAGGCATTACTGTATTTTTTAAGGTACAAAAATGCCAACATAAGGTTTTTACCTATTTCCTCCACTCCACAGAGTCTTGGGGATGGAATGGCCTCTGTCTTATTCAACATGCCATGAAAACTGCCTCCAGCTGATGGATTTAGGGTGCTCAAAAGCATGACTTACCAGAAGTTAGGAGTCCTGGAAATGAAGATTACACCGCACGCTTGAAAAAATTGCTCATAGGAACAAGCTGAGAATTATACCTAAAGGGGATGGGAGGGGTAACAACAGAAAGTGAAATGAGAAATGTAACTGGAGGTCTCGTTACCATTTCTTACCTCAGCTTTAGGTAAGTTAGCTGTTAAGACAGAAGGACCTGGCAATAAGCATATCCTATAGTGTTTGTTTAAAATATGGATTCCTGGACTCCAACCCAGAGTTGCTGAGTTTGGATATCCCAGGGAGTGGCTAGGTAATCTTGCTACTTCACAAGCACTATGAGTGGATCCTAACAAATTTAGGAAACAATGATTCATGGCAATTGATACCCATCTCATGGCCTAGATAATGTGTGTGAGTCACGAGTCAGAAGGCCCATCTCTAAACGTGAAGAAAATACAAAATGGTAAGAGCACCTAAACGGGATTTGGGCAAAGAGGTCAAAGATAATTAAGAGAAGGATGAATGTTAAGGGACGCCTATTTCTAGAAAAAATATATTTATCTTATAAACTTACAGGCATATAACATTATAACATCTAAGCAGGTTTCCCTAGAAACCTAGACATATACCTAAGAATATCATAAGACCACATTCTTCAATTCTGTTTTGCCATTGTGAATTTGGGGTGAACTCAACTGAAATAATAACAAAAATAGCTAACCCTGACATATTGCTTACTATGTGCAAGGTGCTATTCTAAAGACCTCCTCCTACATGATAATTTTCATGTTAACTTTTGAATCTTTGCAACAACCCTCTTCTCATTTATTAGATGAAGAAACTGAATCACAGATAATTTAAGGAACTTATTAAACTTCACACAGAAAGAGCCAGGCAGGGATTTGAACCCAGATTTCTAGCTGTGGAGAGTCTGCTACAGAAAACTTTTTGGGGGTGGGGTGGGGTGGGGTACATGACAACCATCTTGTCTATAAAGAAACTTGTGCCCTTGATCTTGATCATAAAGCTGAAAGACATTTTTGTTGAGCCATAGGGTAGAAGAGTAATGATTATTATACTTGTTTTTGGTGTAGCAACTAATATATACTAGGCAGGTGCTGCGCTTAGTTGTTCATATGCACCATCTTATGAATGGCCCAATGGAGTAAGTATGCTTTGATCCTTTTTGCAGATAGAGAAACTGAATTTCTTTCCTGAGATCCTCAGTAACTGGTAAAATTACACAGACAGTGAATGATAAAGTTTTTAACGTAGGTCTCTCTGACTAGAAAGCCCATTTTCTGGGCACTGTATTGCTGTTTCTTGTTGAATCAATATTGGTACTCACATGAGTTCAGACCCAAGAGTTATACGTGATTTCTAACACAAGGATTGTGTCTACTAAAGTCACTTGAAAGTATTTGTGGAACTTCCAAATTATAGAGGAAGGCAAGCAATTTGGATGCTCCAAAGATGGAATGAATGTAGGAAACATTTTGGCCAAGGGAGAGGTGCAGAGGGGCAAGAGGGAACACGGATGCAGAATGTAATGTCAAGGATGTGAATTATCATGTAGGACATTTCCAGTAAAGATGGGTAAGTATCCTTTCCCATCTCCCTCGTGAGGTAGTAGCTGAACCAGGGAACTACTGCAGGATGAGTGAGTATAATGGTTTGAATCCTGACTTCCAAAAAGGGCAAGAGGCACTGACATTGCTATGAACACAGAAGCTCAGAGACTTCTTTTAACCTCCTTATGGGGAGCCCCTGTTTTCAAATCATTACATAATGTAATGTTGATTGTTCTTAAGTGGAAAGATTTAAAATGGAGAAATGTAAGGACAAATGTAAATTGGGCAGAAATGTAAGGACACAGGAAGTAGTGTAATATAATGAATACAAATGTGTTTAATACCTTCCTTATAGCAAGGCAGTAGGGACAGAGTTTCAAAGTTTTTAGGCAAGATAGTGCAAACTCAACCTTGGGTTTCAGACAAGTTCCTTAACATCTCTAAGCCTAGATTTTCTCTTTTATAAATTGAGAAGAAGATGAGTACTTATCTAGGATTGTGGGGATTAGATGAAATAATTAATATGAACTGCTTAACATAGTGCCTAATGAATAGTATATGCTCAATAAATAGGACCTGTTATTATTAGAAGCAAGATACAGAATGAAAAACCAGGAGACCTACCTATGCCTCTAAAGCCAGATCATATTCAAAGATGTTTATAATCTGACCTCTCTCGTCAAACTATACCCTGGACATTGACCATTACTCATTCAAAGCATTCAGAATTTACAGTTTCCATTTCTTCTAAATTAATCTTAGTTTCCTTACCTCTTAAACAAGGATAATGATACGGGTAATTTACCTCCCCAGGTTACTTTAAGTGCTGAATGAAGTTCAATGTTAAAGTGCTTCAGGCAATGCCAATGCATAAATGGTCAGGTTGTCTATTTTTTAAGTCACATCTGAAGCTTTAAGAGAGACGTTTCTGGCACAGAAGTCTCCCAGAGTCTAATGTCCTCTCCTTCCCCCTTCAGAAGTTATAATTCTTGTAAACATCCTGTGCCACTCTTGAGCAGCAGCCCCTTGGATTTAAGTTGATACTGTTGTCTTAGAAAGTATGCAAGATCTCTTTGGGTTTTAATAATGTTGTAATGGTGGGATAAAACAGAGCATAAGGATACAAAAATTAGATCAAATGACCCCCTAACCCTCTGGTCTAGTAGCAACTAGGTCACAAGCCATGATTTTTCCCCATCAGATGGTAAAGGATAAACAAGTTAAGAACACTGCAAGTCACCTGTAAGGGAGGAGCCAAGGATGGAATAGCTGGGTTCTCCAGGTGATGCCCCTAAAAATCTGAAGAAACTCAGGCTAGGATTCCTTGGTCTGCTGTCTCAGACACACATTAGCATCACCTGAGAAGCTTCTTTAAAAATCACTGTAGCCCAGCCATACCCCAGAGAAAATATAAGGCTCCCTGCTGTGGGAAGCATGCATTTGTTTCTTTGTTTGTTTTAAAGCTCTCCAAGCAATTCCAATGTTAAGGGTAGGTTATGAAATGAGGTATAAAGTTCTAATAAGGCAGATTCTAGAATAGCGACAGAAAAAGGGCAACTGCCTAGATGAAGGGAGTGGCTCTATTGTCTGCAAAACTAATGTTCAACATTAATGGCTCACTTAGCTGCTGCCTGTTCCTGGTGGCGAAGCAAATTAATTCAAATCCAAACAGTTTATTTATATGAACACAGTCCCATACATTTATTTGAATCCCAAGTGATAGTCCAAAAGCTAATTACAATGAAAAATACACCATCCTATGTATAAATATACATGCAATTTTGCCAGTTAGCTGCCTGGATTTTCATTTTGTTCACATTTCCAAGTGAAAAAGCTAGGAATTCCACTCACCCCTCTCCTCTCTCCATTCCCTTCCCCCACCCTCCTGTCTTCCCCTCCCCCCACTCAAGTACCAGACAACCTGGTGGCCTTTGAAAAATGTGCCTAACCTCACTATTTTCTCTTATAATCTCTTAAACTAAATTTATTGATGAAACAAACCTAATAGATTAACATTAGTTTAATATAGGTTTTCTCGGCAATCCAACCTTCTGTCTTGAATTTTGTAAACAAGAATAGCACTGAGCATCATAGAATTTGGTTCAAGAAGAATAGCTGTTTCCCAGGTCCCAATGAGAGATAATGTGGGAAGCCACAAGTACCAGTGACTTCATTACGATACCATAAAATTATTTCTGATGGACCATAGGGCCCTGACATCTCTCTGTCCCAGTAAGGTAACACAATCAAAAGAAAGAAAACCCCATTATACAGAACATTGACAGAAGTGTCTCATAAAGACAGCTGGCTTGTCAATCTGACAAGTAACTTATGAGATTTTTAGTGTTCTCTGTGATGAAAAATTGAGATTCTAAATTGTTTCTTCTATTCCCTCCTTCAGTTCCTCAGCAACATTTTTAGGTTTCCTTCTTTGACCAGGTCAAAGAGAGAAAGGTAACACAAACCCTTCTCATCTGTGCCACCATTGTCTCCCCCTACAATCCCTTCGCCTGGACCCAAGGGAAATTGGGGACTACAGATCCTTGAAATCGGCTACAATTTAGGAGCAGTACCTCACCACACATGAATGCATTCTGAATTCCTGGTTTATGCCTATTCTCTCTTGCTCTTCTCCTTTATTTCCTCTGTGAGTAACTTCATATTAGGACCAGGACAAATGTGTGGTGGAGAGTTAAGAAATCATTTAAAGAAAACATTGAATGAAAATAAAGCTTACTGTGTAGGAGTTACTATATATATATATATATATATATATATATATATATAGCATAACTATAGCTATTTTACTACTTGGTATAAACTTCTGATATTATCAGAATATATAGCATGTGTTTGGTTATGGCAGAGGCTTCTCCAAAACAGTTTTTGTAGCTCCAATACTGTCTAATCAAGAGGAAAACATTCTGGGCCATCAGTCTAGTGTGTGTATGTGCATACAACCTATACATGCAACATACCCCCCAAACAAAACTAGAACTGAAGAATCTAATATGTAAATTGTTTAGTAATGGAAGGCTGTTAAAGCAGCAACCACTGTACCAGTTGAGATGAACTTTGGACAAATCCTTGAATCAGAATATCTTTTATCATGAATGTGAAAAAAGAGGTGATGCATTGGCTTGCGTTACATGTCAATACATTAATGGTGAAGTTCAATGAAATTGGAAGAGAAATAAAGTGCATTTTTAAATTTTGTATTCTTTGCAAAGAAATCATGCCTGTAGTGAAGGTATATGTATTTAAACAAGTAATTTAAATCAGCGGAACCTTTATGAGAGCCAAATACAAAACTAGTTCTGTCGACCACTTTACCCAATTGGTTATGAGGCATCAGCAGTCCCAGTTCAAAGACAATATGGTCCGATCTGGTTTCTGAGTGATTTTTCTTCCTTTGCCGATTCTATTTTTATAGTGCTTGTTCCATTGAAATCCTCAATTTCTTAGGGATTTGCCATCACTCACTCTCACATTGTTTTCAATCTCAATATAAATTGGCTCTGCCTCTTGCGTTGTTCCTACAAATATTCTTCTTGTTAAACAAGAGCTTCTCTTTCTAGGATTCTTATTAAGAACAAACCCATGTCCTTCTCAAAATATTTGCAAGTGCTATACCTTCAAAAGACAGGAGAAATCCTCCCTTAAGACCATACAAAAGAAAATAAGACCACCCATAGGCTTTTAAAACACACAAGAGATTTAATGGTTGAATAAATATTTGTTTTAAGTTGCAGAACATTCATGGAAAAGAAGAAAAAAGTTTTGTAGCCTGAATTTAACCAAAGTGAAAGAAAGAGGTGAGCTTTAATTGCAAAAAATCTAAATGACTTGTTGACTACTCAAGGAAATAGGTGTTACAAATGTGATAGTAATTTTCTTTAAGTGTGTGGGGGAAGGAAAGTGATGTCAGAAACCTTATAGGGAGGACGCCTGGGAGGCTCAGTGGTTCAGCTCAGTGGTCTGCCTTCAGCCCAGGGCATGATCCCAGGATCCCTGGATGGAGTCCCACATTGGGCTCCCCACAGGGAGCCTGCTTCTCCCTCTGCCTATGTCTCTGCCTCCCTTTCTCTCTGTGTCTTTCATAAATGAATAAATAAAACCTTAAAAAAAGATAACCTGATAGGGATTAGAAGTTGTCTTCATGAAACCATGTGGAAGAGCCACAGAAAAACTCTTAGGAAATTGGAGAGTAGCTGATATCCTTGCTACACCTCCTTCTTTTTTGTTTGTTTTTGTTTTTTAATTGTCTGGACTCCATAACCACTTGGTAATTTGTGGAGTGTGAGGGAGAAGGCTGAGAGCAGTCAGAAGTGATGCTCACAAAAAAAAAAAAAAAGAAAAAAAAGAAGTGATGCTCACACATTTCCCCTTACTTAGCATGTTAAGACACCTGCCAGTCAGTTCCAATTTCTAGCCAATGAATGAACAAACGGGGTAGCCTGGTCCAGTGGAGGGAGACCAAAAAAAATCTATCAACTTAATTGACTGTCACCATGTGATTGAATCTTCTGGTTTCAAGAAAGTATTTGGGGGTATAGACTTTCTAGCACACTGATTTTTTTCCTCCCCTCTCCCACTCCTTAGTTATTTTTCTCCTTTATTTTTTTTTAAATTTTTTAAAAATTTATTTATGATAGTCACAGAGAGAGAGAGAGAGAGGCAGAGACATAGGCAGAGGGAGAAGCAGGCTCCATGCACCGGGAGCCCAACGTGGGATTTGACCCTGGGTCTCCAGAATCGTGCCCTGGGCCAAAGGCAGGCACTAAACCGCTGCACCACCCAGGGATCCCTATTTTTTTCCTTTAACTATAACGGTAAACTAGTATAATCATCTAGAAATCAGTGAAGAAAAGGCATGAACAGGTCAAGCAAGCCAGAAATATTTTATATGACTTTTTGACTCTTCTGTTAAGGGAAGAGCATAATTTTTTTCATCTCCTCATCAGATACCTCTCTGGGCCTTTGTTTCTTCATCACTAAACTACAGATAATAATTATTTCTCAAGGGTTTTATGAAGCTAAAATGCTTGCAGTCACCTAATGCAGGTGTTGCAACTTCAACTGCATACAGGATGTAGAATATTTAAAAGTAATCCAAATGCCCAATTTGGAGACAGAGGGAGTGGTGGGGAGTATGGCAAATAGATGAGTACATGACACTTTTAATTGAAATGGGGGTTACTGGTCAGCCTGAGCACCAGATAATTATTCCCATGGCAGCACAGAAGCCCAATGTTGTCAAACAATCTGCTACTATGCAGAGACTGGAAACCTGGATTCTTACATGAAATCTGATGGTGACTCATTCAAGCATTTGAAAAACTTGAGGTAGGCCAACACTTAATGGGGAATGCTTTGTAGGCTGTTGGAGACCTGCAGTCTAACACATAGGAGGTATTTAATCCTTATGTTTCATACTTTTATCTAAATTATAGGATAAATATTTCAGTTATTTAAGATGTCCCCATAGGTTGAAAGAAGTGATCAAAGAAACACAGAAATTAGGTATCATTTGTTTGTTTTTGCAATACAACAGTAACGGTGCTGATAGTTTTGTGGTCTGGCCAACCCCAGAAGAGCAGAACTTTGCACTATTTGGAGCTCATCTAGAGCCTCTTAGAACACAAAAGTTTGTTATCATCTAAGATGTACTTGCAGGTAAAGAGTAAGACTGCTAGGAGGCTAATCCAGACCCTAATGGAGAAGGCTCAGTTCCAGACACTAACAGCATGGAAGCCCAAACTCTGAGTTCATGACCACTTTGCTGAAGACAGCAGGTGGCTTTGGATGTGGAATTCCCCCCACCCCCCAATCTTTGGTGCTGCTGTGGGTGTGTCCTTGAATGACATTTTTTTCTAAATGCGAAGCATGTGACACATACAAATACACATTATGGACCTGGCAGGTGATATGAAAATGCGGGGTAAAGGAATTTCAGGGTGTAATACAGCACAGCCTATTGTCATACAGAGGAAAATGAAAGCTAAACTGGAAAAATACAATTTGGAGAAGGAACCACCAACATCTGATTCAGCAAAGGTTGAATTAATACAATGAAATAGCACAGCCAATCAGATGGGGGGGAAAATCCAGCACTGGAGAAATCAGTGAATAGAAAAAAAACAGAACTAAAAGATACAAAGGAATAGCCTCAGCAAGAAAGTAAACCCAGGGCTTTGTCGGAAAATACGGAAGTTATTTGCAAAACTGTCGAGGGTTATAAAGGAAGCCAATGTGCAAGACCCCTGATCTGTCTGCAGGCAAATCTCACACTGGAGATGGAAATGGATTTATGTGGCTTCACTCACTCTCAGTGAGGGGGAAAAATTGGCCCCTCCATATGTAAAGTGCAGAGTTACTATAACCTTGTAGTTTTAAATTGCAAGTTTCCACTACCATTTATGGAGTACTAGGATGCTGGTTATGAAGAAGGTAGAGATCATGGCCTTGCAAATTGCCGCCACCAGAAAATTGCCCAAATAGCCAACCCCTCTTACAGGTGGTTGAAGAATGAGCATGAGGGGGGAAAAGCATGTCTATGGACATTGCATTTAAAATGATGGCAAATAGTGACCACTGCAGGACTGGTTAGGGTAGCTCACCCTCAATGGGGTCTCCACATACCAAGAAGTTTGTTTAATGTCTCTAATGCTCTCTCAATTTAAGCCCTATAAAGACATGGCCGTCACTTTCTTCACTGACTGGGGCAGTTGTCCCCCTTAACATGGTGTCTGGAACAGAGTAGCGTCAGAAAAAAATACTTGTAGAATGAATGAATAAGTATAATAGAGTAAAAAAAATGAATTCAGTAGTTCGAGCTGGTAACTACTATGTGATGAATCATTACCGTGTACCTGACTTTTACAGTGTTAGTGGTTAGGATTCTGTAAGGGCAGGAGATAGTCTGGTTTTCATTTCACAGATGAGAAAACTGAGATTGACAAAGAGAGAGTAACTGAATTAAAGTCATGTGACTGCTAAGTGGCAGAAGCAAGATTTGAACCTGTAGCCAGTTCATTCTCAAAGCAAACTCCTTTCTCTGTAAGCCTTCTGTTAGTTTGATACAGATAGGCTTAGGGGAAGTGTTCCAGCTACACAAGGAAATAGAAGACTTAAATCCAGGTTATCTCCTCTAACCCGGCTGCTTTTTCTATTATAACGCAGTACCTGTACCTGCTTTGTTTTCCTCAGCGAAGCCAACAATACGTCTTGAGTGTGTTTTGCTCAGCAGCCACCAGCACACTCTGGTTGTGTAATAAATGTTGATGTCAGAGCTACCATAAGAGACAGAAGTCTTTTCATTTCACATCAAGACGCGAGTCACCATCTGGAAGACCAGATATGCCAATCTTAATTTCAGGCCAGATTTTTAAATCTAACTCCAGTGTGAGGGAAATGCTTATCAGCATTCAAACTGAAAACTTGGGTCATTCTGCCTAGCAAACATTCATTTTGTTAGGACCCTTTTTCATAAGTAAAAGCAAATGGATTCTGCAAACAGCTAGAGCCCATTTCTGTATTAGTTCAGACTCTTGTCTGACAGGAATAGAAACCCACTTGAGCAAGAATAAAACACGGGGAAGGAAATTTATTATAAGGATATACAGTGTCTCCTCAAACCTGAAGGCAGGAATGCATCTAAGATGCAGAAATAGACCAAAGTCAAGGCCTTTCTGTGTCTCTCTATTCTGTAAACTAGCTCTTTCTGCTTCTCCCACCAATCAACTGAAACTAGGGAGACACAAGCTCTATTTTATGAATATGGTTGTATTCACTGTAAGTATATGGATAGAACAGAGCAGTAAGGGGCTGGTCTCTATAAAAAAAGAAGGGCTTTGTTCTTAGCAAACCAGTAACTTTTAATTGTCCTCCATACTATTATCTCTATATACATATAAAAAGAAAAATGTCCCTACTGTGTACAATCTCCTACAGAGTAGAATTTGGACTGAGAGTGTACTGATGGTAAAGGTTTTAATAGATTAGTATTACTTTTGATAAATTGGCTTTTTGAGTACTCTAGAATTCAGTATGCCTTGATGTGTAAAATGACTACTGAAAGCTCCACAAGCATTCTGTATTCTATAACCACACCCTGACTATTTCTAAAGATCACCACGACAAGCCAGCATCATGTTAAACATTCACCTTATGATTTGTACTGATGAAAGTCATTTACTTCCAGGTCTCCTAGTTGTTAAGTCACTTATTATGCTTCCTTGTGAGATTAATGTCTCCATCCCTGCTAGGAACTCCAGCTTAGCCTTTTCATATTATCTCAACGATCTCAGGAGCTCTGTCTCTATACATTCTTTATGGATTACATTACTTTCAACGCCTCTTATCTCCCTGCCTGCAAAATCGTCCTCCAGTGGAAAAGTAAAAGAAAAGCATTATCTCCAACCACCTTTCTGTCTTGGCGATGGCATCATAGACTCTCCATAGGCTAATCACATTTCAAAATGATTGTATTTGGGGATGAGTTTATCTGGTGCTGATCTTATCAAACCCAAATCTTTGTAGAAGAAGGTCCTCTTTTGACATGACTGTACCAGACTTTTTTTCAGGGCTCCTACCTGAATGCTGATCCTCTTACACATAAATAGCCCTCTGGTCTCCTGTTTTTCAATCTGTTTGCTGATCAGCCATTGTCATCAAAGGCGAAAGCGTCCCTTTTTTTTCCAAATAGGCTTGGTTTCTATTGTGCATCCTACTCCAGACAGTGATGTTATCATTTGAAAATGTCTATCAGGACTTTCTATTTACCCAGCAAATAACTTCTAAACCTGTATCGATTAAAATATAGCTCATTAAAATCAAAGGATGTGGCTTATCTACATAAGGTATAATTGAAATTAACTCAGTGAGTATGTATTGCATATGATATGTACAACTCACTTGAGCAAAAGGAATGGAGATGAATCAAATGCCATCCCTGACCTTAAGTTAATTATGGTCTATACATTCTGTATATAAATAAGCCCAATCAACTCTCACATCTGGGAAAAGTCGATATCAGATTAATTAATAGATGATTTCCAAGGACCACTATGAATCATTTTTCCCTGTGTAACTCAATTCAATAAAACAGATATAAGGACTGCTCCTTCATTTTTAACATTCTTAGCTAACAGTAGTGAATTTTTTTGAGTGTTCTCTATATATCAGGCCCTGTACTAAGTAGTTTACATACACAAGTGATTCATATATGTGGCCAAGTTTGAGACCCTTAATGTAGCCCACTATATATATATACACCAGATTATTCCAGTATATACTTGAGGATAAGCCTTTGTGTTTAGCTCCATCCCAGTCCAAAATTAATGAGAATCTCCAAACAAGCAGCCCAGGCAACTCTATATTTTTAAAGACCACTAGATACGTTCACCAGTGAGAGTTCGAGTACCAGTATCTTTTTTTAAAAGATTTATTTATTTTAGAGAGAGAGAGCTCATACACATATGTGGGGGGTAGAAAGAGAGAGAGAAATCATGCGCATGCAGGGGGAAGGGAGGGAGAATCTTAAACAGACTCCACACTGAGCATGGAGCCCCAAAAGGGGCTTAATCTCACAACTCTGAGATCAGGACCTGATCTAAGTTGTATGCTTAATCAACTGCACCACTCAGGCACCTCGAGTACCAGTATCTTAATTAGTTGATATTTCCCATTGACCTTTCACTGCATTTCAAATTTTATCTTTTGTTTGTCTTCTGGTCTTAAGCAGGATATAGACCTTTGAGCCCCAAGTCATCAGTCTCCATCAATTGTGTGACAGTACTGAGCTGAAAAAGGACATTTCAGTATAGAGTTTAATTGCCTCAGTATTTTACCTTGGAATCTAATATCTTGGGGTTATATCATGGCACTAGAATTTACTAACTAGGTGAGCTTGGGCAAGATAACCTCTATGAACCTCAACTTTCTCATTGATGCTAATGAGAGAGCCTACCTTACTGGACTAAATGAGATAATGCATACTTCTGATGTGTTACAAAGAACCAGGAAAGAACTGCCTTTCCCATTGTCTCCTGTAGAAGGGAAAATCCTTGGCTTGTTATTTTTAAAACATTTCCAGTGACTGTTCCTTAGGATAAATCCTGGTCAAAGAGTAAAGTTCTTGATATATCAAGTTATTATGTGTTTTTATTTATTTTTTGGATTTTTAAAAGATTTTATTTATCTATTTGAGAGAGAGATTGAGAGAGAAAGAGAGCACGAGAGAGCGCACTTGAGCGGGAGGAGAAGCAGAGGGAAAGGGACAAGCAGATTCCACACTGAGCCCAACTCAGGACTGCACATGGGCTCAATCCCAGGACCCAGAGCTTATGTCTGACCTGAGCTGAGATCAAGAGTCTGGTGCTCAACCAAATCAGCCATCTAGATGTCCCAAGTTATTATGTATTTTTAAATGAATTCTTGACTATGATATGTAGATTTGTAAGTGGGTACACTCCATAATAAATCGTTCTTAATTAAAAAAAAATCATTCTTAAGGTTCTCTTTGACCTAAATAATTTAGATCAGCCCTATCCATCTTCATCAGTTATCAGCATTAGTTCATTTTCCTTCCAATAATTTAATAGCATTGATTTACCTGCAACTCATAGGAAGAACATGTCTCCAAGGAAACTACATAGTGATGGTAAAAATCAAAGATAAAGCCAATTGAAATTCCTCTAAATTCATGACCTGCCCAATCTAGATCATAATTATGGTTGATGTATTTCCTCAAAATTCAAATATATTAGTTTTGTTTGAACTTTAGTTATAGAATGGCTTACACCTCGTATATATAGTTGAATTCTAACAGGAGTGAGTAGGTAATAGTACCGTAATGAGTGGCTAAGAGGACAGACTCAAAGACCTAAGGACCTGGATTTGAATCCTAACTTTTCAGCTTATTAGCTAAGTAACTTTGATTGGGTTATTTAACATCTCTGGGCCTATATAATTTTGTCAAAATGGACATAATAGTTTCTACGTTATGACAACTTGAGCAAGTTAATACATGTGACGCACTTAGCACAATGTGTAACATATTTTAAACAATTTCAAATACTTGGTATCATTAAGTTTATTTATAATATTGAGATTAAGCATATCCATAAACCATTGCAAATTCCAGCCTACAAATCGACTTGAGCTCCCCTGGTTTTGTAGATAAAGTTCTCTCAGAACACAGTCATATTCATTTACATATTGCCAGGCTGCTTTTGTGCTACCGTGACAGTCTGAGTGGTGGTGAGAGAGACTGCTTGGCCCCTGAGTCCTAAAATATTTACTGTCTGACCCTTGACAGAAGAAGGTTGCTGATCTCTGCGATAAACAAGGCACTGTACTAAATTTAATCCCCATAGCATGAAAAATATTTTCTTCCAGTAACACTAGGTAGGTACTATTATTATTCTATTTTGCCTAAGGAGAAGCAAAAATTCAGAGTTAGTATGTAAACTGCCTACAGTCACACAACTAGTAAATGGTAAAGATGATATAACTTGAACCACTTTTTTCTGTGACTTGCAATTTGCATTTCTGACCATATTTCTCAGATCAAGGTAGGCCATTCTTTGATGATAAACAGTGCTGTGGTGGCTACTATTCTTTTACTCTGTCTCTAATGTCATACATGGATGGTGTATATTTGAAAAGTCCATGTTCAAGCCAGTCAGTTGCATTTCACCTGCATGGAGAACTCATGCAGGATCATATGCACTTGATCTAGGTAGACAAGCCTGAACAAAGCCAGCCTGGTGACAGGTATGTCTCCCTACCCTCACCTTTGTTGAAGACAATCCTCCCCTTTTGGGAGAGGACGCTTTGCCTTCCCCAACAGAGTTGCCTCCACAGGCCAGCTGTGTAGCTGACGAATTAATGTTACAGACAGTGCCTTTCTTTCTTCTATTAGCCTCTCGTATATCTTCTCTGTAACCAATAGGTGTGGAGCCAATGGAAATGCTGGGTGTCTGAAGCTTTGCCTGCTAGAAGCTTATTTTGTTTAAGAAGGTACCATTTTTCTTTCATTCATTTTTGAAATATATTATATGCATAAGAATTAGGTCCTCGGAAAAATTTCCCAGGAGATCAATTTGCAGGAACCTTTAGTTTAGAAAGAAAGATCATTCTCTAGTGTGTATGTTGGTTTGATATGGAAATACATACACTTGCCCTACATCTAGATTACTAGCATGCTTAGAATTTTCTTTGTAAATTCAGAAGTTAAATCTATACACCCTGTGCCTTAATGTTCCTTTTTTGGTGCCTGCATATAGATACTTTCCTAAGGGCGAAGCCCTTAAGCCAAAGAAGACTGTGATGGAATGAATCTTAAATCTAAACCTTCAAAAAGCTGTCTTTCTTGTTGGCTGAAGGCAGGATTAAGAATTCTGGTGGCTGTAAATCCAGACATTGTACTTCCAGTGATAATTAGTTTCTTACAGATTTAATATCTTCTGTGCAAGACTCCACATGGAAGTCTGTAGTTCACTTTGTGATGGGCATCTATTCCAAAATATTAAGGAAGACTTTGTTAGATTGTCAAGTGATTTTTTTTTTTTTTTGGAATTTTCCAGTTACATAGAAACATCTTCTTAGGATCATTTATTAAATAAAAATTAGGTTGGAAGAGCCTAATTTGTACTTAGTTCTGATTTTTTACATTAAATAGTCACATCCAGATAACTTTTATGTTTGGTAATTTGTGCTAGTATACCATGGAAATTTTATGTTTCAGTGAAGAGTCCTGGTATGATTTTACCTTGTGTTCAATCTTCAATAAACATTTACTTAGAAATAACTCTGCGCCTGACGCTATACTGATGCTGGACAAACAAAATAATAAGGGTGTATTAGGTCAATCTATTTTCTCAGATTTTCTATTTCTTTTGTGAGTCTTCTTTCTTCTCTCACCCAGGACGTCATTTCTCTGCCATATAGTTAAGGATCCCCATACAAGGTCATCAGTAGTACATGCTGCTTCCAACAGTGACATGAAAATTTTCTCTCTTTCATTCTCTCTCTTTCTCTCTCTCTCTTAAGCAGAGTAACTCATGGTTGCTTTCTGTGACCACAGCCTTGGGAGGTTATTTCTAATATGCACTTCAGTCAGCTCTATGTTTTCATACAAAACAATAATTGTATTCCTTTTGGTATCTAAATCCTTTCTGACCATATCATTAAAAATAATTCTTGAGATTCAAGGTAACATTTCCCTATCCCACTATAGGAATTTGTGTTATTTTGTAAAAGAATATTAATCATTTGTCACATAATAAGCATACTTGATATAGTTTGAAGAGGCATATTCAGTATTTCAGTATGTTATTATTTTTAACTTTACATTACCTAAAGTTAGGGCAAAAGGAATATTGACTGGAAGAGATATGGTATGGGGAAGGCGGGAGATTCTTAGAAGGGGCTTAGAGGAGGATATGCCACCATAAATACATATTACAATCACATTTAAATCTTAGCTTTGTAAAGAGGTAGTATGGATTTAAAGAAAAAAATGGTTGGAATCACTAAACTAGGTACTGGACTTTTATTAATAAAATCCAAAAACACATTAGTAATTTTAGTAGCCATATCACACAGAGGCCTCATTCTAAATTCACCATCAATTTAAACCTCTCTTTCTTTTTGAAACCACTGCTGTTGCTAAACCTCTTTTCCATCTATATTTATGGACTTCTTTCTTATATGTCATACCTAAAGTTTATTACTTCCTTCTTCTGTATTCAGCTCATTATCTCACCTATGAATTTCTTTTTGGATCTTCCCACCAGTATCTTAATTTGCTCCCCTTAATAAGTCCCCATCACCTTCAGATTTAGATAGCATGCCACCTAGATCTTCATTGTACCATATTGCTCTGGACCCCTTGGGTCCCGTATTCCAACACTATGAAACTGGCAAACAACTCCACTAGACCAAGTCTATCTTAATAAAGACATGCTCCTTTTCAAAAAGTTTATGGCCATTTGATTTTTTTGAAAAAATATAAACTTAAGCAGCAAAAAGAAGCCTTCTGAATGGGCTTTCTAAAGCTTAATAATTAGCCAACAATTCTATCACAATGGGATATAGATCTCCATGTGATTAGCCACTGATGCTCTAGCTTTGCTTCAAAAATCTGTTTTGTAGAAAATTAGGTTGTAATTGTTTGCATTGTTAAGTGATATTTATCTGGGAAACCAGCCCAAGAGAATCATTGTACATCGGTGGTTTGGTAAAGGGCTTTTTATTATGTGAGTTAATAAGCCATAATACAAGTCACTTTATTCGTACTTTTTGCATGACCTTTTTCTACAAGGAAAATAAGAAAACTATTCCTGACCATGGACCAAAAGGTTCAAGTAACTTTTTAATTAAAAATAAAATTGTTGGGGTACTTGGCTGGCTCAGTGGTTGAGCTTCTGCCTTTGGCTCAGGTCCTAATCCTGGGGTCTGGGATTGAGTCCCACATCGGGCCCCCTGTGGGCAGCCTGCTTCTCCCTCTAAAGGCCTATGTCTCTGCCTCTCTCTCTCTCTGTGTCTCTCATGAATAAATAAATAGATAAAATCTTTAATAAATAAATAAAATTGTCTATTCTCCCAACTAACACCTCATCTGTGTGGATAAGGACTATTCTGTATTTTCAAAGTTCATGATCATAATTAATGCAAGGGAGGAGACAGTTTCCTTTCTTCCCTTTCTGGGTATTTTTGTCTAATCTATTAATTAACTTACATAATTAACAGAGAAAAACAAGTTGAATTCTGTTTCTATAGGAGCCCCACAAAGATGGGAGAGACAGGCAATGGAGGCTTGCATGCATCCTGAGCTAAGGAGAAGGGGATAGGAGTCTGGGGCTGTAAGGAGAAGAAGATACTTCACAGGAAGATGAGAAGAGCAGATGTTTGGTAAAAAAAAAAAAAAAATGCTTGTCTAAAGTATCAGCTCAAAATAATCCACATGCCAAAGTGGCACATTTTGGCAAGGCTCATTATGAACCCCTTCAGTAGCCATCCTTGAAAATATACCTGAACAATCTCTCCTTGATGATCAAGGAGATCTTATGCATAGTTGTAAGGCTGTGATATGCTTTGCCTTGACTTTTCAATTATTCTTTCTAAACCTAACTATAGTAGATATTTGACTGGGCTTTCTAAGCTCATGTTTGTTTGGTTTTTTTTGGTGGTATTTGTTTGTTTGTTTTAACCAGCAAAAACATATAGAAAGCTTTCATCAGCTTGGCCTCTTTGTAACCAACAATATTTTATTCATTTTTATATCATCTTCAATAACTACCATATTTTTTCTATCATGAATAAGACTGCACTGAGTATCTTTGTGCATAGAACTTTGTAAACTTTTGCAAAGATACTGGTAGAAAAGACTTCTAGAATTGGTATCACTAGGTCAAAAGGTATGTTCATTTAAATAGTGATAAATACCACCAAATTCTTTTCTTTAAAAACAAAGTATCTGTTGATATTTCCTTTTTTTTTCTGTTGATATTTCCTAATTGCTTTTCAGGAGTGTCTGTTTCTACATGCCCTCATCACTTTGGATATCTGTCATCATCATTTTTACCAGACTTTTTAGGAAAAACTATTTCTAGATTAACTAGTTTTCTTGTTTTAAGAGAAAGCCTTTGTTTTGTTAATTTATTTCTTTGTTTACTTTAGAGTGAAAAATCTTACTGAGATGAGGATTTTAAAGTGGGAAAGTCAAAGTTCCAGAGTTTGCTTCTCTCTTTTTTAAAGATTTTATTTATTTATTTATTTATTTATTTATTTATTTATTTATTTATTATTATTTATGAGAGAGCACATATGTGCATGAATAGAGGGGAGGGGTAGACAGAGAGGGAGAAACAGACTCCAAGCTCAGCATAGATCCTGACATGGAAATCCAGGACCCTGAGATCATGACCTGACCTGAAGTCAGATGCTTAACCAAAAGAATCACCCAGGTGCCCTCAGTGTTTGATTCTTTTTAAATAATTTTTAAAATAGAAATGTACATTGAGAAAAGCACACAAATCATGAGTGAATAGCTCAATGAGTTTTCCTTACCTGAACTCATCCATGATACTACAGTATACATCAAGGAAGAGAACATTACGAGCCATCAAGAAGTATCCCTAGAGACTGCTTCTACTCACTGCTCCCTCTCCCAAGGTAACCACTCCTCTGACTTCTAACACCACAGGTTATTCTGGCCTAAAACATGTAAATAAAAAAACTTTCATTTAAATTCATGCATATACCATATCCTCTTTGATGTCTGGCTACCTTTATTGACCATTGCATGCAGTATAGATGGCTCCTTCTCATTGCCATGTGGTATTCCACAGCAGAATCACACCACAGTCTGGTTCTGCTGTTGATGTACATCTGAATTCTTGCCAGTTTGGGGCTATTAAGAATAAAGCTGCTTTGAGCATTCTTGGATGTTTCTTGAATGAATGCACTCATTATGCTTGCGTATATAGCTAGAAGAAGGGTGACAATGTTCATACAAGTTTAAACATCCTTTTAAAACACAGCTTCAACCATGTCATTGTGCTCCATGTCCCTAAGACCAACTGAGAACTTTTAAAATGGATTTTTAAAAATTTTACACCAGGTTATCTTCTGACCATTTCCCTTATCCTCCTCTCTAAAGCACCTTCCCCCAAGGTGACCTCAGGAATCTTCAGCCATGCCAACTGCATGCCATTTTGCTTACCTTTTTGTTTTTGTTTCTTATTTATTTATTTATTTATTTATTTATTTATTTATTTATTTATGATAGGCACACAGTGAGAGAGAGAGAGGCAGAGACACAGGCAGAGGGAGAAGCAGGCTCCATGCACTGGGAGCCTGACGTGGGATTCGATCCCGGATCTCCAGGATCGTGCCCTAGGCCAAAGGCAGGCGCCAAACCGCTGCGCCACCCAGGGATCCCTTGCTTACCTTTTTGAATGATACACCTGGAAATTTTTCAGCTCTCCTTTGCACTGTTGGCCAAGAATATCTTGCATATCTTTCAGGTCTTAAGACATTTAGAAACCTTCCCCTTCCCACCAAATTTGGTGGGTTTTCCCACCAAAACCTTCTTCTTTCAGGTGTTTATCATAATCATAGCATTTATATCTCTGTGTTGATTTTTTTTGTCTGTCTTTCCCACTGAACTGTAAATACATTGAGGATATTTACGTTGCTGTATACTCCTGCCTAGCAGGATGGTGGCAAACTGTAGGTAGTCATCAAAATATTTGTTGAATGAACTAATGATTGTGTAAAGGAACCAGTGAAAGTAACTCAGATGCCTCAGCACCTGAAACTGCTGGCTAAAATCAGGACCCTGAAATCTTAATCCTTCTACTTGAATTTCTAGAAACTCTTCCATACATGTCTTTTCTGTACTTACTCTCCACTCCATCATGGCTTACTTCCCAAACATACACTGCACAAAATAAGTGCTAACAATTTTAGACCATAGAACAATAACTTTGCATCACTTCACTACCACAAATATCTGTACATGGAAAACTGGGTGAGAGGCTCCATTCCTAACCTTACTAACTGCCCTGGAGTAAGTCTTCCTGAGTTTCAGTTTTCCTATTTACAAAATGGGTAATCATAGAAACTAATTCTTAAGTGTATTGTAGGATCAAAAACAAAACAAAACAAAACCGAAAAAAACCCTAAAGTCTGGAAGGTAAGCCACTGTGATCTACCAGTGTTCATGGTCACTATTACTCTTACAACTTCAGGCACACTCTCAGAGATGAAGAGTGGGACAGATCAGCCTCTCTTCACTTAGCAGCAAAAATGTTAATTTCTCTCTGTCCCTCACTCCACTTATCAGATGCCTAAGAAAAGAGTTGGAGTTTAAAGTCAGCTGCAACAGGGATTGGCAAACCTTTTCTCTAAAAGGCAAGAGAGAAATAGTTTATACTTTGTGGGCCAGAGGGCAAAATTGAGGGTTTTATGCAGATACTTAAATGGTTGAGAGAAAATAAAGTTCCACAAAATTTTTTATTGCCGAAATTAAGATAAAATGATAACAGAGTGAAATGGATTTTTCTCTCTCATCTTCCAAGACCTAGAGCCCGAGCACCCTTACTCATGCTTTGAACTTCCTAGATGCAGCTTCCTGTGCTTGAAAAGGGGAGAGTGAACGAGTAACAGTTTACATGGTGCTAATGCTCACTCTTCTTCTTAGATTTGCCCGGAGTGAGTGGACAGAGCTGGGAGTCCTGCATTTCCTTTTCTCTACTTCCTCTTAAATCTTCTTGCCTCCTACACTGTAGGCATCTCTCCAGTCTGATGAAGGAGTTAATGATTTTTTCTAAGGTCAATTTGACCCAATGTGATTTCTGACTATTACTCTTTATGGTTTTTAAAAACCTTTAACAACCATATCCTTTAACAGATATGGAAACTGAAGGTGGGAGTGATTGAACAAGAATTCCACAGTCAAATACCAGAGCTAGGAATAAAACTGCACCCTGAGTGATCTGAATCTGTTCTCTTGGCTGCTGAGTTGTTTTGTTTTGCTTTGTTTGTTTGTTTGTTTATTGATTGATTGCATGCAAGCAGTGGGAGGAGCAGGGGAAGAGAGGGAGAGAATCCCAAGTAGACTCCACACTGAGTGCAGAGCCTGACATGAGGCTCCATCTCACAACCCTGAGATCATGACCTGAACTGAAATCAAGAGTCAGAGACTCAACCACCTGAGCCACCCAGGCAGCCCCTGGCTACCCCCTTGCTTCTCTAAGCTTTCAAAAATGATGTGCTGAAAGAAAAGAAAAAAATTGGTGGGTTCAGGGTGAGAAATTAGAAGGTGAAGGACAGGATGGAAACCATTCTAAATGGACACAAATGTCTAAACAAAACTATAGAGAAAAAGAGGAGGAGGGCATTCTCTCTGTAAGGCTCTTCCCACAGACTTTGTAGGTTCACAAGTATCATCCGGAAATCGCTTTCTTCCAAATGTCTCCATACATTATTGACTCTATCAGAAACTTGGTATGAGCCAACTAGGCCTTCCCAGTAGCTGCAATCCCCATGTTGACCCCATTAAACTGAATATAATTTGCTATGAAGAAGAAAACTTTAGCCTTAGGTTGAAATTTATGTACTTTTTGGCCAGCTTTTCCCTAATGTTATTTCATTATAATCATTAACTCACATAACTGTTTTTTAGAAGGAACTTGAAACTTTAGTAACCATATTCTGCTTTTTCAAATTATCACTCATAAAATCTTTGCTGAAAAACTGACACCTAACCAAAGAAGAATGGTCATTTTTTACAGGCTTCTCACTGTATTCTTTATGTATGACTTACCTAAAAGAATGGTTTATTATTTTAAAGACTGCATTATTTTACATTAGGTGGGAAAATGTCTCTCTCATGTCTATATAACTTAAAAGTATAAATTAATCTATTTCTACATACTGCTTCTACATTGCTCAAATGACAGTCAATAGTTTGGCCATAAAAGTGGCCATAAGTGTTATTGGCCAAAAGTGTTAGGTTCACTTTGCATTTCTTTAGATTAAGTTTTTATTCATATCACCCAGCATAATTAAAACAGTGGAAGTGCTGATGACTATGGTGTTGTACAGTTGGAGTCAGGCTGTACTGAGCACTTCATATTTATTACTCCATTTATTCCTCACAGTTACCTTATGAAGAAGGTGTTCTTATAACCCCATTTTACAAAGCTCAGAGTGATTAAGAAATGGATATGTTTTATATGATGTATAAGCAGCAGAATTGGGATTTGAACCCATGCTTGGCAGTTACTGAGCCCAGGACATTTTGCTGTAGTATTTTGCCAATCATTTCATGGCTCTGCTATTTGGGATTTCCTAAGGACAGAGCCTTAACCATCCAGTTGACTATGAGTCAGTTCAATTGATTGTTGAACTATCAGTTGAGTTATTTGGACTCCACCTACAGTAGAAGTTACAGAAAATCAGTATCAAATTGATTCTTGGGGCACCTGGGTGGCTCAGTTGGGTAAGCATCTGTCTGGCTCAAGTCATGATCTCAAGCTCCTGGAATGGAGCCTACATTGGGCTCTCAGCTCCAGAGGGCTGGTTCCCAAAAGGACTGAATGCCTGATTAGAGGGTTGGGACTTTCAGCCTTATGCCTTTACTTCTGGGGGAAGAGGGACTGGAGGTAGAGTTAATCACCAATGGCTAATGACTTAGTCAGTCACATGTATATAATGAAAATTACACATAAACCCCTAAATGGCAGGGTTTGGAGAACTGGGCTGCTGAACACATCAAGATTCTGGGCAAATGGGTGAAAGATCCACCCAAGACACTCCACCCCTCTCCCATACCTTCTCCTATGCATCTCTTCCATTGAGCTATTCTTGAGTTGTACCCTTTATAATAAGTCAGTAAATGTAAGTAAACTGCTTTCTTGAGTTCTGTGAGCCATTCTTGCAAATTATTGAACATGACACAGGGTCTTAGGAATCTCTGAATTTACCACCAAGTCAGACAGAGGTGCAGGTGATTTGGGCACCGCATTTGTGACTGATGCCTGAGGTGAGTTCATTCTTGTGGGACTGAGCCCTTCAATCTGTGGATCTGTGCAAACTCCAAGTGGTTACTGTCAGAGCTTCATTGAATTGTTGGATATCAGTTTCTGTTGGAGAGTTGGAGACATGGCATGAGAAAGAAACCATAGAATCCCCAATGGCCTTAGCACATACAATAAAAGGAAGAGGGTATATTGGCACATGTAAAAAGTTCAGATTCAACACTGGCCACTCAAATGTGTCATGAGAGCTGGCTCCCTTGCTATCACTTCTCTCTACTTTTCTCCCTGTTGACTCGGTCTCACCCTGAATCCCCCCAAAGGTCAGCTCACATCTTCAGGCCCAGCATAAAGAATTCTGCTTTGCACCCAGTACTTCCACACAGCCCTCAGGTTTAGTCTGGCTGAACCAACTTGGATCACAGGTTCACCCTCAAACCAATCTTTGTGGCTGGGATGGACTATGCCATTTGGCCTATGCTGGGTCACAGTCCCACCTTTCGAGGCTTTGTTCACCTGTACTGCATGAACTGAAACTAAGGTGGGGTGGTCACTCCCCAAAGGATTTAATGCTGTTAATTGGCAGAAAGGGAAGTGAGTCATAGGCAAGCAAGAACAGAGGGTTTCAGCTACAGAAAGTGATAGTCACCATTATCCCCATTTTGCAGATAAGTAAATTAAGGTTTAGGAAGTTCAGAGTGACATATCAATTTGCCTGTTAATAAAACATAAAGTTAGTGTTCCAGCCAAGAATTCTCAGGTTAGTCACAAAACCACAGTGCATTTCTAGAAACTAAGTCTCTATAAGTAACAATTTTCAAGAGGAGTTTGTTGCTTCTGCTTATTATTCCAACTCTGATAAGAAACCAGGAAAAATTATCCTGGTCATTTGACATCCTTTTATCCAATCCTCACAACTTAAAATAGAACAAAGAGATATAGTTAGATAGTAAAGTAAAATTACTAAAATTCTTTAAAGCTAGCGATAGCCTCCCTAATGTAATATTAACAATATTCTATATAGAGATAACCATGGTGTGACATCATGTCACCCTTGCCACATAACGTAGCCTAATTACAAGAGTAACATCCTATCAGATTTGCTGTATTCTGTTTTAAAGTCTGTAATTTAAAAGTTCCACCCTCATTGGGGTGTATGGGTGGCTCAGTCCATTAAATGTCAGCTCTTGATTTCTGCTCAGGTCATGATCTTGAGGTCCTGGGATCAAGCCCCATGTGAAGTTCTGTACCCAGTGGGGAGTCTGCTTGAGTATTCTCTCTCTCTTCATCTGTCCCTTGCTCTGCTCGATATCTTTCTCTCTCTCTCTCTTTCTCAAATAAATCAATAAGTCTTTTTAAAAATTTAAAAGTTCCACCCTCACTGAACAGGAAGAGAATCTACAGGGCATGAACACAGCCACTCTGGAATCTGTCACTGACTCCATCATTAGGTAGATCTTCATTCAACTTGTCCTACCAAAAATACGTTTCCCATCACTGCAAAAACAAGTCATCCTTGTAGCACCAACAACCTGTATCAAATAGTTCTACTCCACCAAGACTTACCTAGCTCATTAGGACGAAGGTAGTATTTCCTGGTTTCTGTTTCTTAGAAACATCCAGTAATGATCCATACACTTTCATGACATTTATTACTTTCCATTTTGAAATACCGATTATTTTCTATGTCTAAACTCTTCAACTAGATCTCTGAAGCCAAGGACTATTACTTCCTTTCATTATTTACACATCTTACAAATAGTTATTCAAATCCTAACATATACCAGTGTATTAGAACTATATTGTGTGTCAGGTAACAGAAAACCCCAACTGATGGGTGGATTAAACAGATTGGCAGGTGGTTTATTTTTTCTTATGCAACAAATCATTTGAAAGTAGAGCTTTTTTTTTTTTTTTTTTTTAAAGTAGAGTTTTGGTGACATTGGTTTGATTTTATGTTGTTGTTTTAGCCTTCCTTTCTCACTGGCACATGATGGCTACTGTAATATCAGCCCACAAGCCTGCATTTCAGGGAGGAAGAAGTAGAAGATGGTAAATAGGGAGGGGTAGTTGATATGTTAGGAAAACCAGGTTTCCTAGATAGCCTCACTAGACTTTAATTTGTAACCCATTGATAACAACTATGTCATGTTTCCACCCATAAATAAAAGGAGAACAGAAAAATATTTTTGAATGTGTAGTCATTTGGCCACTCTGATCAAAATACTTGTTCTAGTTCTATGAAAAAGAAGTACTGAGTTGGCGATGTGGTTTTCCAGTTAGGCATTATGCTGGGCATTCAGGACACCATGATCAATGAAAACATTTTTGGCCCCTTTTCATACAGTTTTTTACTAATTAGAGGACACAGTCATGAAAAGTATTTGTTGAACACATGTAAAATTCAGTTGTAAATGTGCTGAAGTGAAAAAGGTCACAGTGCTGTGAATGTTAGGAATGGAAAGGAAGAGATATGAGTCACCTAATTAGGGAAGTTAGGAAGGCTTCCCTGAGGAAGTGGCACTTCAGGTGGTTCAGTTTTAGCACCTAACAGAGAGTCCTCCATATATAAGTTCATAGAAAAGAAGAAAAGATGATTGCTGAAAATCTTTTGATGCCTATATTGTAACAGTATTTCATGAATCTGTTTATTGCAAGTAGCAGAAAATCTAAGTTAAACTCAATTTTTTTTTATTAAAAAAGGCATATACTGACTAAAGTTCGGCTTCACCTTCAGGCACAGTTGCATCAAATATCACCACCAATGGTGTCAGGAACACTGCAGTTTTCCACTTGGCTTCCCTCTGTGTTGGCTCCATTCATTTGAGGCCTTTCTATCATGATACTAGTGGCAAGCTCCTGATTTATATTGTTTTATCAGAAACTGCTGTAGAAAAAAAAATTACTTTCCGAGAATAAATGTTTTGCATTTGGCTCTCATTGTATATGGCTTAGGCCAGGTACCAGCCCTAATAGCAATCCTTCAGTCTCTAGAGAACACATGATACACGTTGCCTAAATCTCGTGCCTTCTCCTGAAGTGGAGATAGAACCAGCATCCCCAAAACTCCATGATCTGGCAATGGGGAAGAAGACCATTGACTTCTCATGGAAAACCAGGAAACATTCACCAGTAGAGGTGGGAATGTTTGCTGGGCAGGCAGAAAGAACAGGGCCCTACCACAGAGGAGAAATGACTTATGGCTTTAATGACTGCCTCAGCTGTCAAAAATAGTAGTAGTAACACTAAGAAAAACACTTATTTTCTAAATGTTAATTATAACTACTCATACAAACTCGTTCTACACTGCTGACATGTGGAAACCTGCTTTACCCAACCCAGAAGCCAAAGCTCGCTCACTCTGTGGTTTGAAATCTCTTAAGAATGAAATTCCCAGAGAGTGGGTGTTTAGTAGGAGTAACACCCTTCCTTCAGCCCTCAGGTCTATACTGCATGCCCCACTGCTCATGCGTTCATACCTCCCTTAGTGCACTAACCTGCTTAGAGAAGGTACGCTAGGGGATCCCTGGGTGGCGCAGCGGTTTGGCGCCTGCCTTTGGCCCAGGGCGCGATCCTGGAGACCCGGGATCGAATCCCACGTCGGGCTCCCGGTGCATGGAGCCTGCTTCTCCCTCTGCCTGTGTCTCTGCCTCTCTCTCTCTCTCTCTCTCTCTGTGACTATCATAAATGAATAAAAATTAAAAAAAAAAAAAAAAGAGAAGGTACGCTAAGTGAAGCTTGTTTCAAGTGCAGATGGTCCCAAGTAGGTTAACGTGTGCCCAGTGGCCAGACTAAGTGGTTTTCGGATGGCCTTAGACTTCTGATCACATCCACACAGCCAGGGACAAAATGAAACCTTGTTTATCATCTTGATAAACAGTCCCTTTCAGTGCCTCTGGACGCTGTATGTAACTTGGTAGAGTCAAATACTATTAAATTGTCATCACTGTCAAAAAGAGAAGTAGTAAGTTTTTCTACCTGAATCATAGTTAATGACTTCTACAATGTGTAACACAAATCAGAGTTTCTGTTTGTCTTCTTTGCCCCTAAATGTGTGTTTTCTGCTCTCTCTGGCTGTGAATGTGAGACACAATCTCATGATATAAATAAATATATCCTTGTATTATTACCTCTCAGCTAACCCAATAAAATATAAAGATGACAGGGCTCAGATTCTTGGCTCAGATGAGGTTTATGCATGGAGGAGGCTTAAGCAGCTATATCTCGTCCTAGTTCTCCAAGGAAGGCACAGATTTGAAAGACTGTATTTCACAGATGAAAGCCTTAGAGATACTGCCATCCTCGTTACTATTAAACATATTTATGGAAGTTATTTAAACACTTTTATGGGGGCAAAATCTTCTTTTACTTTAATCATCTGGAAGAATAATTTATTAGGTAGATTAGGCTAGCAAACAGATTGACCAACAAATCACCCTCAAATCTTGTTGGCTTAAGACAATTTTATTTCTTGAACGGGCAACATGCCTATTGTGGCTTAACATTGGAGCTGTGTTTCCCGAAGTCCCTCACAATTAGAATTGCTGGAGCAGCCACCATCTAAAACAAGGGAATATGGGTGGACAAACTGTGGTCCAGAGGTCCTATCTGGCCCACCATCTATTTGTACCACCAATGAGCTAAGAATGGCCTTTACCTTTTTAAATGCCTTTTAAAAACCCTAAAAGAATATTTTGGGACACGTAAAAATGACCTGAAACTCAAGTTTCAGTTTCTATAAGTGAAATTTTATTAGCAGACAGCCACACTCACTTGTCTAAGTATTGTTCATGGCTACTTTTGGAATAAAATTGCAGAGTTTGGTAGTTAACCACAGGGACCAGATGGCCCATAAAGCCAAAAATATTTACTATCCGAACCTTTTTAGGGAAAGTTTGCCAACCCCTCTCTAAAATATTTCTGGGTTGTCACACCAGCAGGAAGAGAGCCTGGGAGAACCTAGCATAGAGAATTAAAAACTCCACATGGAAGTGATAAGTCACTTCAGGAACACAGAAATAGTCGCACGGCCCCACCTCCCACAACGGGACCAAGAATACCAGTAAGCCCAGGAAGAAGAGAGCCAGAGACAGTCAATTAGCAGTTCTGATGGGTGCCACGGCTAAAACTAATAATAGCAAGAATATTAATAGCAGGAAATTGCATTATTCTTATACTTCAGGCACTGTTCTAAGTGCTTTGCCAGTGTTCTCTCATAGAGCCTCACAAGCTCATCCTGACTGTACTATTACCTTCCCCATTTTACAGGTGATAAAACTAAGAATGAAAAGCTTAAATGATTTTCCTGAGGTAAATACAGCTAATAAAGAGAGAAAGGCGGTATTACAGCTCAGTCAACAGAGCTCCAAAATCCAACCTGAACTTTGTACTCTTAACCATGGTACCACACGTGAACCCTCTGGGACTCACAGAAATCCCACCTCTTGCTACTCTAGAGACCACTTCCTGACAAAACCCTTAATTATAAAAATTGGTAGATGCAAAATGCTAATTTTAATGTTTGTAGAACAGATTTCCATAATGCTTAACAGTTCAATTAGGAATTTGGGAGTAATTAGCTTGCGGATGGATATGGATGTTCATGTGGTTTGCCTGCAGATACTGAAGGAAGAGCCTGAAATTTAAGATCAGTTCCTGACTCAGCAGGACGACCTACTGGTGGGCATCAGACCCTAAAGTGAGAATGCTTCTTTCAAAGGAGAGTATTTTATGGCCACTTTTTTCCTTGATTATCTCAAAGTGTATCTTAGTCTTCTTGTCTTTGTTTCTCAGCCAAGTCAGAAATGTTGTTCCAAGGGCATTTTCGTTGTTGTTGTTTAGCTTGAGGAAAAAATGTCAAAGAACAGTTATGGTTTAGAGGTGATGGATTTGGAGTCATCACATTGCCTGCTTTATTCGGTTGGCTGTACTTTTATGTTTTCCTAACGGAGGAATTATTTTGTTTTCCTAATAGTGTTATGTTTCTATTAACATCCATTATACTCACCTGCAAAGGATAATAGGAGAATCTCATTTTAAGAGAATAAAACAAGTTTATAATTGTTATTGGACTTCCATCCCAGAGAGTATTTCTGCTTGTACGCCATTAAATAAATGCTGTAAAGAAACAGAGAAAAATGAGTAAAGACATAGGAGCAGATAGGCAGGGATTCAATAAAGAGAGCACATTAGACCCACCATTGCATGAATGGTCCAGACCTTTGACAGGAGGTCCTGGAGACTGAAAGGTAAATTCTTCCATCTTTCAGCCTTTCACAATTCTATCTTTCTATCAAAATCCATGCGAGTGGGGCAGCCCTGGTGACTCAGCGGTTTAGCGCCTGCCTTTGGCTCAGGGCCTGATCCTGGAGACCCAAGATCGAGTCCCAGTCGGGCTCCCTGCATGAAGCCTGCTTCTCCCCCTGCCTGTGTCTCTGCCTCTCTCTCTCTAACACACTCTCTCTCTATCTCTCAAGAATAAATAAAAAAATAAAATATTTTTTAAAAAAGAAAATAAATCATGCTAGAAGTTGTCTTTATTTTTTAAAAAAAACTTTTAAAAAAATATTTTATTTATTTGTCCATGAGAGGCACAGAGAGGCAGAAACATAAGCAGAGGAAGAAGCCGGTTCCCCATGGTGGGCATGGTGCGGGACTTAATCCCAAGACTCTGGGATCATGCCCTGAGCCAAAGGCAGATCAACCAGTAAGCCACCCAGGCATCCCTAGTATCATCTTTAAAATGGGGTTTAATTTTTTATGTTAATCATAAGAAAGTTAGCTTTTATTTATAGTATGCCTACTGTGTGCTATTTGGTGTATTAACACACAATTTTCTAATTCTCCTAAAATCTTGTAGAGTTGGGCATTTTCCTTATGAGGGACCAGAGTTTATAAATTACAACTTGTTCTAGTCACCCAACCAGTAACCCAAATTAAGTTATGTGAAATATAATTTCAAAATTATCATATTCAACCTTTAAGGTCAGTGTTTCATGTAATTTTAGGGAAATTACCATAGCCAGAGAAATTGCTGATGTAAAATAGGATTGCCTGCCTCTTTGATAAAAATTGTTTTTGTATCATTCGCAGCCTGGAAGGCTTGCAGTGGAGAAGGAAATCCTGATAACTTATCACCCAGCTGGACCAGTGATTTTGGTTTAGGCAAAAAGTTGGGGGAGATCCAAGTGGGATTTAGGTGAAGAACTTTGTACATTAGAGGGGGAAAATGGACGTAGCTATTCCTCTAAAAGCTTCATTTCATTCTAACCCTTGCCTTCATCAAAATAGTAGAATACAACGTATTTATTCCAGATCATTTGATATCCAAACCATCACTTGGGTTATCCTCCCTAATGCTATCCGAGTCATCCTTGTTGGAAAAGAGTCAAAGTTCTATAGTATTTAAAGAATACTAAAGAATCAAAGGTGTTCTTATGAGCTTATTGGTGTTATCTTTGGGGAAAATTTATTTGCATGTTGTTAGAGCAGTTTTTAAAAGTGATTTCTACAGTAGAGTTTCAGCGTATCCAATGTGTAAGCCATTTTCTTCCTTAAAAAAAAAAAAAAGAAGTCTGGGGGACAGGTGATATGTTTATTGTGGTAATATGTTACTTTTAGCAATCTTGTTCTAGGGGAATGGGGGCTTAAATGTTTCCAGTCATTGGCCTGGACTGAGAGTAGGGATATAGGTGTGAGGAATGGTCCATGTTAGTGAAATGAGGGAAAAATGGAAAGGATCATTTTTTCTCCATAATAATTCTAATTCCAAAAGTATTACTAACAGCAGAATGCCTTTCAGAGCTTACACTGAACGAGATATTATTAAAACTGCCTATACTTACTTAATTCTTATACTCTTTTCATCCTCTGAACAACTGAAATTAATGCTATTTTATTATCCACATTTTATAGATGAGAACCTTGAGGCACAGCATGAAAAATGATCAGAAGCAACAGATCCAGAACTTGAATCTTGGCAGCCTAACTCTAGAATCTGTGATCTTATTCATTATGCTATATTGCCTCAAACAGGGATGCCCAGCCCAGAATTTGTTCTTTTTTCCTACATTCATCTGTCTTCTACATACCCCAGAGCCCTAGGAAGGAGGAGATGGTAATTTGTTTAATCTGAAGCATAAACAATTCAAGCAGCCATTTTGTCCTCCTTGACCAAAACATGCTTAAGGATCCATTAGTGTCTCTCTTGTCAGTGATTTACAGACCGAGACGCTTGGAGCTTCCTTCCAGTCTACTGGGTCAATAAAGCATTTTTAACAGTCTTAAATATGCATTTCTGACATCTACTACAATACATTCCAAAAGAACTATTTATAAGGCCTTGATCAAGACATCCTATGGGAGTGAATTAAAAAAACAACAACAACAACAACTGTACTTTGTCTTAGACATAACAGCTTTTAAAGAAAGGGACCATTTGCCCTGAAGTGAATATGGAAGGATCCAAATAATGATGTCAGTCTTAACATTCCTTGATTACGTTTTATTCATTTCCTTTAAAGTTGCCCTCAACTATAAGCAGATATATCCTGGCTTAACTATTAATAAGGACTGAAGTTTCCCTATGATTACTCTTAATTGCTATTTCATGTTCTAGTCATTTCACACAAAATAAAAAACTTGCCTTTGTACATTTTGGCTCTACCCCAAACCAAAGTTCCAAGACAATTTTTCTAGAAGGTGTATTAGAAGGTCACTTTTTGGCAAAAGCTACATCTATCTTTCAAGTTCGTTTTCTTAAAAGAGCACATATGAATATTTGAATAGGAAAAGTTCCCCCAAAGAGGACTATTTTATTTTCCATCTTTCTTCTTTTCCCTTCTTTTATTTCCTCTTTGTTAACTCGTCTTTCTCCCCCTCACTTCTTTCTTTACTTCTTTCTTCCTCTGATTCCTTCCTTCCTTCTTTCCTTCCTTTGATCATTCAGTCATTTAGCAAATGTGTCAATTCCTACCCTTATGCCAGGCACTAGGGATAAAGAAATAAACAAGATGTGGTCCCTGCTATCAGAAAGTGTCCAGCCCAACAGGATAGACAAACATTGCTATTGGGAGATGCACTGCAAAAGAGAGGTTTGGCTTGCAAAGAGATCATACCATGGGAATCCAAAGCTAGTCTTTGGGAAAGGTTCATTCAACAAATATTTACAGACCAAACATAAATCAGATTCAAAGCTGAGCACTAGGAATAGAGTGATAATAAAAAGAAAAATTACTGCCTTTACCCTTTACAGGAAAAGCAAGACATTATTTGAAAATGTCAAAATAATACATTGTGAATATTATTGTGGGAGAATGTGAGATTGTGGAATCACATAGCAGGGGAATCTAACTGCCAGTATAGTTCAAGGACACCTAAGGAAGACCTGAATGATGAGTACAGGGATCAAAAATAAATAAATAAAATAAAAATAAAGTATAGGGTTTAGACTTCTATCCTCTCCCTTTTTATTTTTAAGATTATTCTCTTCTATTCCAACTTTATACTCTCCCCTAGCATTTCCTTTCCCAGAAAACCTGGTGTTGTGATAATTTTGAATTGCTTGGCTATGCTTCAGCATTGACATGAAGCCATCAACACGAAACTATATGACTGAATGTCAAATTCCTTGGCAGACAAAAAGGATCGGACATTAGCAGTTTCCCATAAGTGCCCATTCTTAAATGGCTGACCCAGTTTGTAGCCCAGAGCAATCCAGTGGCTTGGTATGAGCTCTATTAGATGACCATTTGGGGAGCAAGCAGGGTTTTTATGATGCCAACCTTCAAGTTTTTAGCCATCTGCTTGCCAGTCATTTCTAACCTCATCATCTCTTTCTATCTTGACATATAATTGTCATCAATGGGGACTCTTTTTAAGAGAAACATTACCCTTAGCAATTCATCTCTGTGTTTCCTCACTTGTGCAGGGCAAGACAGTGATGTATTGAGCTGAGAAGGAGGGATCATTGCTTGGAGCATATTGGGCTTGGCTTTTTTTTTTTTTTTTTTTTTTTTACTACTCCAGCTCAGAGAGAGTTGCTGCTGCCAGAAATAATCTTGAAATGCTGTCTTTCCCCCCCTTTTTGGATATTAGAAACTTTCTCTTCCTGTTAAAAATAGGTTTTGATAATGTGCTCAGAGGTCTGACAAACACAAGAGAAAACGCAGGAAAGAAAGTAGAGAGCTGTTCCATGGAGGTTCCCTGCAGGGGACTTTGCTGTTGCCACTAGGGTGAACATAGACAAAAGGGAGTGAGAAGCAAGGCCACCATTTAGAAAATTTATGGTAGAGGGGGACTGAGAAATTGATGTTCATCTAACATATATAACATTTTTTTTTTTTTTATGATAGCCACACACAGAGAGAGAGAGAGAGAGGCAGAGACACAGGCAGAGGGAGAAGCAGGCTCCATGCACCGGGAGCCCGATGTGGGATTCGATCCCGGGTCTCCAGGATCGCGCCCTCGGCCAAAGGCAGGCGCCAAACCACTGCGCCACCCAGGGATCCCATATTTTTAGACTGACCTATGTTAGTTGGGTAATTACTGCATTTACCTTCTACTCTAAAAGAACAATGAGACCTCTTATAAAATGAGATTTAGGATATGAGTCTAATTTCTTATATTTTACCTCAGATGTTTCCCATAGACAAAGTCAAATAATGATATGAGCAATAATCTGGAAAATCTGAGTAGTACAGACAACATTTATACTGGCCTGTTCTTTATGCCACACTCTTCACCTTTAGCTAATAGGTCACCTCACCATATTACTTGCCTTACTTACTACAGATGCTGGGTGAAGTCCAGAAAAGAAGCTATTTTCCAGATAATCCATAAGCAAAAAAAGGGAAGCTCAATTTTCTCAGCACTTAAATGACTGCTTTGAGAGGCCATAGCTCATCTTGAAATCATTTTGACTTGGATTGAGATAAAATTTAGGACTGGATTGGTACTGGCGCCAAAGCAAAGTCTGAAAGACATTTACATGACAAATATTATCATTATGCTTTTGCAATAACCTTGGCAGTTAGGTTTGAAAGGACAGTTCACTAGGTAATATTTAAAATGCAGATAAAAAAATTTGAAGGAACAATTTTCTAGTTTCTAGGAATGGTTATGACAAAACTTACCCTTCCCTTTCATCAGCAGGACAAAGCTGGGGAATGTTTTAGTTTTCAGTCCCCTTTTTCAAGCAACCAGCTAACAAAGACAATAGATAATTAGGACTATAGTTCCAGAACATCTTGAAAAATTCTCTCCCTGTTGTTATAAGAGAACTGAGCTATTTCCTGTCAATGACCTAATATTT
The DNA here is from genome assembly GCF_003254725.2 of Canis lupus dingo. Classification (NCBI taxonomy): domain Eukaryota; kingdom Metazoa; phylum Chordata; class Mammalia; order Carnivora; family Canidae; genus Canis; species Canis lupus. The sequence continues at coordinate 23,443,258 of NC_064262.1, read as the reverse complement.
TTATTTCATCAGTACAAGTCAGGGACCAGATTAACTTGCTCTGGTTGTCTATGGCTAGGTCAGTCACAAATATAAACTTTTGGATTCAGATTTGGTCCAATCAGGCATTCTAAATTTTAGGGTCCTCTGGGTTCCAGGACCTACTTGCATATTCCACATTGACATACCTAAGCAGTTGGTATAAAATGAAGCTGTAGCTGAACCTGTCAAGACCAAATGAGGTTGTTATTTAGAGCAACGTTTCTCTGGCTTCCTGTGTGCAAATCCATGAGCCCATGGAAGACCTGGTCTGGGGTCACTGACTTTACACACACAGTATGAATGAAAATGGAGTACTTGTCAATTTCCAGTCACTGAGTTATCCTCCCTTTTTCAGAGAAATTTCAACATATATGCCAGGATGGGACTGGGGAAAGAGCACTGTGTATGGGATCAGAAGATCTGGCCTCTGGTCCACATGCTGCCAAAGAATAGGTACCTGGGTTCTTAACACATAGGCTAGCTTTTTACTAATCTCGATCTCAGTTCCCTTCCCTGTAAAATGGGAATAATCATAACTTCATTGGGCTTTAGTAGCCATAAAATGAATTAAAAGTTTATAATGTATCTATCATGGTGCCAGGAACATAGTAAGTAGTCAAGAAATGGCTAACTCCTGTATTACTAGAGTTATTACCACTAGTAATATAGCTGTGTCACTTGCTAAACCCTTATCAAATACTAATAATATTATGCCAGACGGTGTTTAATAAATAAACAATATCTGTCCTTGAGGAGGTTATATTGGGGGGAGAGGGCACATAAAAACAATAAGATAATAAATAAATTACATGTAGTAATTGAAAATTACAAATATTCGGGATCCCTGGGTGGCGCAGCAGTTTGGCGCCTGCCTTTGGCCCAGGGCGCGATCCTGAAGACCCGGGATCGAATCCCACATTGGGTTCCCAGTGCATGGAGCCTGCTTCTCCCTCTACCTGTGTCTCTGCCTCTCTCTCTCTCTCTGTGTGACTATCATAAATAAATAAAAATTTAAAAAAAATAAAATAAAATTACAAATATTCTGCAGGTGACACAGGCAAGGACATGGAGCAAAATAAGGGAGATCATTAAAGCTTTCTAAGAGAATTATGATTTAAATAGGGTAGTCAGGTGAGGCTGAAAAAAATGATATCTGGGGCAAAGATGTAGAGGAAGCGAGGGAGGGAGCCAGAGATTTGCCATATTCCATGTAGGGCATACTTTAACTTGTCAAGAAGGCCAGAGAAGCCTCATATTTAGAACAACCTTCTGGTTTTAGAGTAACCCTCAAGAGGGACCACACCTGCCATGTTCAGGAAATAGCTTAGAAGGAGACCAGTGTCCCTAGAGCAGAGCAATGGAAGGAAAGGTGGTAGCAAATGGGGTCAGAATGTAATTGGGGGAAGAAGTGTGAGTTGGATATTTAACTCTGATAATCTTTGTAGTAAAGTGTTGACTTCCTTTTGGAAGTTCTTCATCAATAAAGAATGACTACTTGTGGCAAGATGCACAAAAGCAAAGCTCTGGAGTCCAGCAGACTAATTCACACTTGTGTAATTTGGGGAATGTTATTCAATCTCTCTGAATCTCAGCTTTTCATCTGTAAAGTGGGGACAAAAGCCTTTACAGTTGCTGAGAGGTTTATAAATAATGTAGGTAAAGTGCCATGTACTGTGCCCAGCATCCAATCGAAGTTCAGTAAATGTCAGTGAGCACTGAGCTGACACAGAGCAGTTGCTTTGGCTCATCTACAAGGATGCTAGGAGAGAATGGCTTTGGGCCTCCAGTGGCCACCTCATTGTCCAAATTATTTAACTCAGAGCAATAATTTGGATGACCGGCACATCTGTCATTGATGTAACTGTAAATCAAATGAGACTCAAGATGTATCCTAGAAGATTTTCTATAGCTTGTGCCATTTTCACTCATAAAGTTGCTCTAGTCTTGTATTAAAGCCAAGTGGTAACTTTAGAATTGGTGGTATTTTCATGAAGTATAAAACCAGCAATTAACTGAATTGACTAAGGGTAGTCGGAGATGACAATTTTAAGTTAAAGCAACCTGATTGCCAGTATCTGGGTTGAGGAGAATAATGTGATTAGCCCTATTATTTCACTAACTCTAATCCCAATAAAGGCAACAATGTAATACTCTTCCCATGATCCAAGGTCAGGCCCCTTACTTCCTGCTCATAATTTTGCGTTGTTTCTTCTGATTTTCCACCTTGCACTTCTCCAACCCCTCCCTAACAGAGTGGCCAGGGTGGTCACTTCTGAACCATATCTAGTTCCTGTCAGTTCTTGGCTTCAAAATCCCTATTAGTGCCTTACTGAAACAGAATCACACTGAGTACTCTTTCTGGAGAAGGAAGCTTTCTCCAGTTGAATCCCATTTCAGGTCTTTAGTTCCATCTACTAGAGCATATTTTTTTTTTTTTGAGCATATTTTTTTAAATGCCCTGACCAGCTTCTTAGAGAAATCTGGTTCTAGGACTGGGGTAGGAAATATTCAGGATGAGCCTGGGGCATCTTGTAGAGTAAGAAAGGAAGGAAGTGCTCAAAAAAGGTGAGGAGGGGGCAGTGCAGGGGGACAGGACACAGAAACCAACTGAAAGAGCTCACAGTGGCCAGGGCTAGACCATTCTAAGCAACAAAATAAATAATGTAGTATTGGATTATAACCCAATGTGTGAAATAAACATCTGTGCGTCCATACTGATATAAATGATAGAAGGTGGATGGGAGGGAGGAGACACATCTGTCATGCAGACGAATTCCCAGTAATTTTAGTAGATGTTATAACCTCAGAGAGGTGAAGCATAACTGTCTACTCCCTAAGTGTAGGCTGCACATAGTGACTTTGTCACACAGTAACAAAGAGGACCATAGAGAAAAACATGGAGGAGAGTGATGTTACAGTGGGGTGATCTGACGAGCAGTACCTTAGCCAAGTGATCAAGGTCAACTTCAATAGTGGCAAGTCACTATTAGTGTGTACTGATATGATATGATGTGATGAAAATGGCACTTTACCTCTGTAGTCTTCCTCTAGAAATACATAACCTCAGTCTAATCATAAGAAAAGCATCAGATAAATCCCTCTTGAGGAACATTTTACAAAATAACCTGAGCAACGCTTCTCAAAGGTCATCAAAAAGGAAAAAATGTCTGAGAAACTATCATAACCAAGAGAAGCATAAAGAGATAAAACAACTAAGTGTAATATGGGATCCTGGATGGTACCCAGGAACACAAAAAGACATTAGGTACAAACTAAGAAGATCTGAATATAGCATAGACTTTAATTAATAATAATGCATATTGTAACAAACCTAGCATACTCATATAAGATGTTAATATTAGCTGAATAAAAATAGGAAATAATAGGGTGTGGCATGTGGGAACTCACAGTACTATCCTCACAAATATTCTATAAACCTAAGACTATTCTATAATTAATTACAAAGTTGTGTTTTAAAAAATACCCCAATCTTTCACGTTAGTGAAATGGTTTTCCTGCATCATGACCTGTTGAAGTTCTACCTTTCAACTCACAACTTAAGAAGCTTTTTGAGTTCCTCAGAAACAAATGGGTGTCCCCTTCGACCTATGTCTACAGAACTTGGTACTTGCCTTATGATGTTCATTTTAAGTTAATTTACTTATTTCTTCATTCATTTAACTAACAATTATAGTGTGCCTACAGCAGTTGTTGACAATAAGGCTAACGTTGACCCTGACCAAGCTTTCAACTTGCTTGTGGTCATAGACTTGTAGAAATAGTTGTGTAAGGAAATGTGTGGAGTGCCAAGAAAACCAGCAGTGGTAAAAGTAAGGAGATGTTCTCAAAGGAACTGACCTTTGCATTGAGTTCAAAGAAGACTTAATGGAGTGAATTCATTTGAGTTGTGGGTGGGGGGATGGAAGGATGGGAAGTAGGAAGGAATATTCTAGGACAAACCATATATGCACAGTTACTGAGGCAGAAAGGAGGGTGACATTCCCAAGGAAATATATCAACATGCTCAGATACGATCATAGGTAGCACATGCGGACTCTCCAGTATGTGTCAGGCTCAGTGCTAACCCCTATACATGTGTTGTCTTGGTTTTAACTCCTGTGAAGCAGGTGTTAATATTGTTCCCATTTTACAGATGAGGAAACTAAAGTCCTCAGTAAGTGGCAGAGCTGAGATTCAGGGTAAAACAGGCTGGCTAGAAAGCCCAAGCTCTCCTCTCCCACTGAGGGGAGGCCGAATTAGTCCACCTTGAAGCAGAGACTCTTGTGTTTCTTTCCCACTAAACTGGGATGTCTCAACCTGGACACAGATGACATTCTAGACAAGACAATCCATTGCTGCACTGTGGGATGTTTAGCAGCATCCATGGCCTTCACTTGCTAGATGCCAGTGGCCCCTACCCTCCACCAGTGATGACAACTGAAAATGTCTCCAGACTTTTCCAACTATCACAGATGGGGAGGGTGACTAGCAAAATCGGCCCATCCCCACCCCTGCCTTGAGAATCACTGCATTCTATTGTGGGTTCTCAGGATAGGATGGAGCTGGGTCTTAGGTCTTTCCTGTCTCCTCTCTTCCTTTTCCTCCTCACCTTTTTCCCAGTGTTTCCTAAGGGCCTACCATGTATGGACTGAACACATGTCCCTAACAATTTATAACATAGTAACTTATATATAATGGTTGCTTGACAAATGCTTGCTGAATTTATGCCAACTCAGTCCTAAATGTTCTGGATCCATTCTTGTCAAATAAAATACATTCTTCCTGAACATAAAACTTGATATTGGGAAAGTTAATTCCTGGTTTCTAGTCACTTGGAGTATCTTTTTGTCCCTGCAGAACTGTCCTACAACCTGGCAAGAGCCACCTGAATGCTCACCAACATTCGACAGATCCAGCAGTGCACCTGTTAAGAACTAGTGGAGAGTGACATACATTAGGTTGCCAATAAATGTTGAATGCATGGCTGACCTGTAACAATTAAGTGAAGCCATATGCCTAGCTCTGTAATTTGAGATGCCATTTAAAGCACATACCTATTTTCTCCAGCAATTCCTTCTATCATTTTTGGATGAGATCTGGATTTGGGAAATGACTCCCGATTTAGAGTTTTTTATTCAGCCTCCTTGAGAGTGGGCAGGCAGTGGGAGGGAGAGCTAATTTTTGGGCAGTTTTCCTGCCACTGTAGGTCCTGTATCGCTGGAGTGTCAGTTGCTTGCTATTAGTAGGAGGGAGCTCAGAGAAGTCTAAATGGAAAGATAACACAGGAGTGAGCTCCCAAAATATAACGCATTTAAATCAGGTAGGCTCTTTATTTTGCGTTAGCTCCAGGCATGGCATCGCTTCACTGCTTCTCAGTATATACAACCTAGAATCATCGCCTCTTGAGGGCTATTCATTGGTGTTCTTTGTTGCATTTGAAACATAGCGCTGTAACACCTGTCTTCTCCAGGACTGTGCAACCCTAGCATAGAGTCTTGTATACATGTGTAAATAGATGTTACACAGAGTGGGTGGGAGAGAATCCCACAGTAATTATACTTCTCAGAAACTATTTCTATAATTTCTCTCCCTTTCCCCAACCCCTCCACACATACCCCCACAGGGCTTAATGGCCACTGAATTATTTCTAATCAGCGTCCCTCTTCTTTCCCTCTTGCCAGAAGGAGGGACATGTGAAGTGATAGCCGCGCACAGATGTTGTAATAAGAATCGCATTGAGGAGCGGTCACAAACAGTAAAGTGTTCCTGTCTACCTGGAAAAGTGGCTGGAACGACAAGAAACAGACCTTCCTGTGTCGATGGTAAGTAGCTGGTTTTACATCCCTCTTTAGGTGTTTATCTAGGTGTTTGCGGTCTGTGATAGATTTCATTGTTTGTTTGTGTCACCTATATATGGTTTAGAATAATGAACAAAGTACATCCAGAGTGCTAGAAGGTTGTACAAATGCCAGTCCTCAGCATAGTTAGAAATCTTGTTTCTCTGGTTTTGTAACATACACATAACTTATCTTAATGTTTTTCTAGAGAAGAGTAAGGTAAAAGAGCTTTCCAAGTTGAGAAATTTGAGGGTCCAGCTCATTTGGGAAGTGATTTTGGATTGAGGTTTTATATAATGATGATGGAAATAGTGGTACTAAGGATAACAATACCTAACATTTATTCAGTTCATATTTAATGAGCATTTACTCTATGGCGGGCACTGCTCTGGATGCTTCATATACATTTGTAAGTTAACAGAGGCACTCTCAATGTCCAGTGCCAAGCACTGTCCTAAACACTTTTCGTGCATTATTTTTTTTTTACTCCTCCCAACGATCTGATAACAGTTACCTATTACTTTGTAATGAATTACCCCCAACAACCATGCAGCTTGAAACAGCGAACATTACCTCATCGCTTCTGTGGGTCAGGAATTCCACTTAGCTGAGTGTGTCTGGCTCCAGGTCTCTCATGCAGTGGCAGTCAAGATCTAAGGGCTTGACTGGTGCTGGAGGATGGTTTCAAGATGGCTCACTCACGTGGCTATTGGCAGGTGGACTCAATTCCTTGCTGTGGAGACATCTCCATAGTTGTTCTGTGTCCTCACAGTGTGACATCTGGCTTCCCTCAGAATGAATAATCCAAGAGAACAACATAAAAGCCACAGTGACCTTCTTTTTTATAATCTAGCCTCAGAAGTTACACTTCACTGTTTCCACAATATCCTGTTGGTTATTTAAGTCATCCCCATTCAGTATGGGAGTGAGCTAGAAGGTCTTTCAGGCCAGAGGACAGGGATCATTGAGGCAGATACACTTTTCCTCCCATTTTAAATATGAAGAAACTGCAGCTTAGAAGGGTTATGGAATTGGTCTCATGACTGACAAGTTGTAGCTTGGCTGGCTCTTAAGCCCACAGTAACTGACTAGAATACCAAGTCTTGACCACCATCTTTAAAACAACTTTATGGGCAGCCCATGTGGCTCAGTGGTTTAGCGCCGCCTTCAGCCCAGGGCGTGATCCTGGAGATCCGGGATCGAGTCCCACGTCAGGCTCCCTGCATGGAGCCTGCTTCTCCCTCTGCTTGTGTCTCTGCCTCTCTCTATGCGTCTCTCATGAATAAATAAATAAAATCTTTAAATAAATAAATAAATAAATAAATAAATAAATAAAACAACTTTATATGTTCAAATAGTGAATCCAAGTTTCAAAAGGACCAATATCCCTCCCCATCTTTATCGTTCATAATTTTAGAGCCAGGTATGAGATGATGTTCAAATTCTTCAGTAAGAAGATCAAGACTCTGATTTTAAGTAAGGAAATCAGTACTCAAGTGAATCACTTGCTCAGAGTCACACAGTAGCAAGTAGAACCTGAATCTCGTGGCTTAGAGTCCATCATTCTACCTCTAGAAACAGATGGAGCAGTACATCTTCTAGATTGGCTTGTGTTACATATTTTCATTAGGAAGTATGGTGGTTAGAAAGAGAAACACAGTCAAGCTAGACCAAGTAAAAAATTTTTAAGAAAATAGAAGAATCCTGGGAAGTCCAGTTACCAGAAACCTCAGGAGATTCATTAATTCTTTCAGCAGCATCCATCATATTTTCTTTGTTCGTGGGACACACTATATCTGATCTCTGTTGCCCTCATTCTCCTTCATGTGGACTGGCTCCCTCTTCTAAGATTTTAGTTTTTGAATCCCCATAACTTAGTGGCAGGTGAGAAGCTTTTATTTCTGTGATGTCAACTCTGATCTGATATGGCATCACAATATAGCCCAAATATATTTGACTCACTTTCTGTATTTTAAATGTATTCTCCAAAAAGACCAAATATAACTGGCCCAGCTTAAGTCACAGTTAACCTTTGCCCAAACAACCATAGCCAGAGAACTGTACATGTAGCTTGTACAGCAGCCCCTGTGTACCATGTCAGGTCAAGTTTTCTTTTCTTTTTTTTTTTCTTAAAGAACGTGAAAAGGCCAAATTTGGGGATATACTATGACCAGTAAATTCTCAACTAACACATTTTCAGGGGTCATTTGGCACTATCTCAAGATATTTTTAGTCTAGACGTCTCTTGCAATTAGGGGGATGTTATTCACACCTGGTGGGTAGAAGCCAGGGATGCTGCTAAATATCCTATAATGCACAAGACAACACCCACAACAAAGTATTATCCAACACCAAATATCAATAAAGCTGAGGTTGCAAACTTGCACTATGATTATTTCTTTTGTTCTAGATCACAGTCAACATGGTAAGACACCTCCAATACAGGAAAGGCAAGCAGTTAGACTAGAAATGCCACTTCGTTCACTTGCAAGAAGAAACTCCTGGCCTTTGAAGCCAATAAACATTATGAAACCATGATAGTTTCTCAAGTTGTCTGCCAAAGAAAGCATTGAGACTGTTAATTATGAATCTCCATTTTGTTTCCAGTTCATTTTTATCTCTAATGATCTAGAAATAGAACTGCCTTCAGGATTTGGATGTAAGACACGAAGTTTATGCTGGCAGAGGGGGGAAATGGCATTTGGCCCTAAGTTTCTATGAGAAGTCAAGCCACATAATGGTAATATTCTATCTCTCAGAACAAGCTTGTTTGACTTTGGAAACTGTGAATCCTTTAGTGCAGTAGATTCAATCAACAGGGCTCTGGGTCCCTATCTTCCAAACAAAAGTGAATAAATTATAGAGTATTCTACAGTGTCATGTTGATGGTTTATAGATTCTATAGCATTCCACTCTTCCGAAATCCTTGAATCCATTGGTATGCGTGAGAAAAGTCTGTATGTTGCTATGATCAAAATTGTTTTTATGCCCCAAATCTCTACATGCAAATGAAAAATGAAGCATAGATATAAATTAATAATTCCAGTGTAGTTATCAAGATCACAAACTGTGCAATTAGACAGACATGAACAGAACTCGGCTATACCAGTTACTAATAGAATTACCTTGGGCAAGTCACATATGCTTTTTAATTTGTTCCTTGGCTGTGAAATGGAGATGATAATTATTTCTACTTGTGGTGGGGATTAAGGAAGTCATGTGTACAGTGTGTTTTGTGTAATATCTCTTTAAGTAAGTGAGTACCATTCAGTATTCACTAAATGTTGATGTGTATTTCCTATCCTACTAGTAAGTGTGGGGGTAATGCTTAGAAAGACACATTGTGGGCAGCCCAGGTGGCTCAGCGGTTTAGCGCCGCCTTCAGCCCAGGGCATGATCCTGGAGACCTGGGATCTAGTCCCATGTTGGGCTCCCTGCATGGAGCCTGCTTCTCCCTCTGCCTGTGTCTCTGCCCCACCCTCTCTCTCTCTCTCTCTCTCTAATGAATAAATAAATTTAAAAAATCTTTAAAAAACAGAAATACACATTGTTTTACAAAGTTTTTTTGCATTTTAATTTAACACAGTGACATTTTACCCACCATCTTTTCCCGGAACTGCTTCTAACTAATTATCCTGGATGTCACTAATGCTGGTAAATCATCCTCAGGAATGCATGTTTCTTAGAAGAGTTTTGAAAACTACAGAAATAATTTATACATTAAAATTGCACATGATATTATTGCTTAGAGATTATCATTACTTTGTAAGAAAACATGTACACGTCCATTTAGGCTTAACCCATCATTAAAAAGAAATTCACATGGTAGGTATTTTATTGAACTAAAATGTTATAACACAGTTTTATCAACAACTTGTTTCACTTAACATATGGTAAACATTCCCCAAATTAAAACATATTCTTCAAAAACATTTTTGTTGATAGCTATATAGGTTTTCAGGTGTGGATACATTTCCATTTATCTAACCATTTCCTCCACTTGAGCACATATACGATGTTTTGCACATTTCCCTTTCTAAGCCTAAAAATGGTTAGAAGCCGGTTTCTCTCCATGATAGCAGTTGACAGTCCATGCACCATATTTGTCCTGAATATATTCTGTTGTGCGTAGTGCATTTCCCATGTAAAGTGCTCCAACTGCTGTTACTGACCTGCCTCTGAAATTACAGTTCACTTGCCTTCCATGGTGTTTTAAAACCCGGAGAACAGCCATGGTTTTAAAATAAGCATATATTCTATCATTTTAAGATTCAAAATCAGAGACCAGATGATTTAAAATGGGACATCCATTTTGCAGTATAATCTTAGCAACGTATGCAAAAGTAGAATACAGGATATTGGGAGACATTTTTAAAGAATGGGCTTTGAGTTTAAAAATGATATTCTGGGCAGCCCCGGTGGCTCAGTGGTTTAGCACCTCCTGCAGCCCAGGGCGTGATCCTGGAGACCCTGGATTGAGTCCCATGTCGGGCTCTCTGCATGGATGGAGCCTGCTTCTCCCTCTGCCTGTGTCTCTGCCTCTCTCTCTCTCTCTCTTTCTGTGTCTCTATGAATAAATAAATAAAATCTTAAAAAATAAATAAATAAAAATGATATTCTATTGCCTAATAAGTGAAAATACCAGTCAATAGCTTAAATTTTGCACGTTATTTATACATATTTTGAAAAGTGTTATACCCTTGCACTTGTGCTGAGTACTTTTCTGACCAGATATTAAGTCATTACACTGATGTTTTGTTAAATATTCTCTAACCCAAAAGGAGGGCATCTTCCTTACTATCTTTGTTAACAATAATCAAAATGATGGCCAAAATCTTCTTGAAGGCTTACCCTGTAACCATTATTTGAAGTCTGTACATTCATTTAATTTGAACCCCAACTCTCAAAAGTGTCTATTATTCCATTTTGCCAGCCAGAAAATTGAGGCACGGAAATGTTGTGACTTGCACAAAAACATGAAGCCAGTAGCGGTCATGGCCACTGAGTAATCAGAAGCATTTCTATAAATAATGGTTTCTGTTATACTGAATAACTGAAGCATCATTGTTTAAGTCTTGAGGCGATAAAACAACTGGTTTATGGAGAAATTTTCATGCAGTTTTCTCTATTTAGGATTCTATTCTCATTTAATTTATGTCTATTTGTAACTTAGGCAAATATGTGAAAAGCATCATTATAAGTACTGGTTTGTAGAGAAGATCTTTTAATTCTCTGTGGATTTTAGCACCAATCTAATTAAGAAAAGTCTACATGATAAGTTCATAGGCCTTTCCTTTTCATTCAGTGTAAATTCTGATCATTTCTCTGACTGATTGCTACAAACATTACCTGGTGTTCTCGTCTTTTTATACTGGATACCAGCCAAAAGTGAATAGCTTACATCACAGAATTTTTTAACTTTCACAGCTATGGAAATCCCACATTTTTTGTTCATCATTAGGATTAGCATATAGTTGTGTTAATACAATGAAAACATCATCATACTCCTGCCTATTTCTGTGAAGACAAAAACCCATGGCATAAGAAAATGTTTTGCTCTTGATTCATCATACATAGCCTATGATGTAAGAGTGAGCAAGCAAGATACATAAGGACTCAGACCCAGAAAAAGAGACAGACTTACAGGGAAGGAGACAGTGAGGTAGGACATACAAAGAGGGGATCCCTGGGTGGCTCAGCGGTTTAGTGCCTACCTTTGGCCCAGGGCATGATCCTGGAGTCCTGTGATCGAGTCCCGTGTCAGGCTTCTGGCATGGAGCCTGCTTCTCCCTCTGCCTGTGTCTCTGCCTCTGTCTCTCTGTCTATCATGAATAAATAAATAAAATCTTAAAAAAAAAAAGAGGGACAAAGAAAAGAGAGGTCATAGAAAAGAGTGATCAAAGGGAGATGAGAGACAATGAATGCTTAAAAGGTATATTAAAACATCTCTCTATAAAATGGCTTCATTCATTTTTTTCCCCAAACAATCATTCGTATTCACCCCCATAGTTTATAACTAATTTAAACAAAATAAGATTTCTTTGGTAGATTGAGACTTTGAATTTTTTTTCAAGTTGCATTATATGAGATTCCAGAACCAGAATATCTATAAGAATTGGTTCTGGAGATTGCTCCTTTGGAAAATCCATGATAAAATTTTCTTGACCACATACCATCATATTCCCTAGAGACAGCCACAGTGGAGAAAAATGTCTGAACTGAAGGAAATTTGAAATTCAGCAATAGTTTTCTATAGAGTAGTATGAGATATATGTGAGAAATACTGTATATAATAGCCCCTCCTTAGCCATCCAAAATATGATAGCATATTAAAGGCTCTAAGAAGTTCTGCACATGAAAAACTTGTTGCACTTTGACCCATCACGTCCCAGACTACTTGGACTAGAGAACCTTTTTCTCTGTAACACTTATTTGTGCCCTGTAGACCCAATGTTCCATGAAATGGACTCTGGGCCATGCTGGAATAGACTATCTAGACTGTGTTTTCGTTTTTGTTTCCAGGAATGCATTTGAGGTCTTTTGAGACTGGCTGATAATTCCTATGCCAATAGCTCAGTGTTTTTCCTAAGACGGGCTAACCAAACATTGCACAACGGGTCTTGGTAGTAATGTGATTTATAATATCTCTGTGACATGTCAGGCTCAACTACAGTTTGGAAATCATCTAGGGACCTTCCAGAGCAAACATTGTATGAAAAAGCTTAAGCCCTTATTTTTATTCACAAATATTAAACGTTTTAGAGGACAGGGAAGATGACCTATTTTGGTTTCACCATTTGTTACTTGTCGTCCATACACAAGGAAATATCAAAATAATGAATTGCTGTGGTGGATCAGGGATACACGACCCAGCAGCAGTCCACGGTCCCTTCATTACCATCTCTGTTTGAAGCCTGCCTTGTTCTTTCAAGGCAGACTCCAGCTTGTTTAATAGACGAGATGGTGAGCCCAGTTGACTTGATCAGGAGGCATTTCTGGAGGGAGATTCTGTTCTTGAAGAGGGTCTACTTGAGCATCATTAGTAAAATTGTGGTACATTCAGGCATAATTTCTGAAGTATATGAATGTTCTTTTGCTCTCTTACTGGGCACCTGATCCTGCCCAGGTATGTGAGAGATCCAAGTCTCCATTAGCAAGGAGAAAGGAGAGGAAGGATGTAAAAGCACTGACAAAGCTTTTTGTACCATCTAATAAAAGGTCTGTCTCTGTGTTTCTTCCTTTGCATAATAAAGAGAACAGGAATTCAGTCTTCAGATAGTCCCATACTTTTGAAACTAGGAGTGTATGTCTTTTTTTTTTTTTTAAAGCAGCAGTTGCAGCAGTTGCCAACTCATAGCCCACCGGCAGAAAGTACCTTCAGACCTATTCCATAGGTTGGTAGAGTCATGAAAAAAATTGACTGTGTGCCTTTGGGTGGGATATTCCAGTTTGTACAGGCCTCGTCCCTTTCTATTACACACCCGGCTCTGGCCCGTTCATGTGACCTGTCTGATCCTTAACGTTCAAGGAACCCCTGCTCCTGCTCAGTCATTTTCCTATTATGCTCAAGTTAAAAAAAAAAAAAAAAAAAAACTTTCTGGAAAAAACCTTACTCTTTGGTATAATATACATAACCTGACATAAATAGAAATGTGTGTACCCCAAAACAGCAAGAAAGGAAAATAAGAGTGATTCTTCTCCCCCCTTTCCCACTGATTTTTTCACATCTTCATCGCCAGAAGCAACCACTGTCATCAGATTTATGTGAATCCTTATAGAAAATATCCATGGGATGCCTGGGTGGCTCAGTGGTTGAGTGTCTGCCTTCAGCTCAGGTCATGATCCCAGGGTCCTGATCGAGTCCTGAATCAGGCTTCCCACAGGGAGCCTGCTTCTCCCTCTACCTATATCTCTGCCTCTCTCTCTGTGTCTCTCATGAATAAATAAAATCTTTGGGGGAAAAAGTCCATGCACATGCAAGATACACTCATATACAACCTGATAAAATGGTGTTATATAATTTAATGGTTTTTTTTAGCATAAGAAAATGGCTGGTAACATGGAAAAAATGTTCAACACCACTCAATTGAAGAAATGTAAATTAAACACTGAAATGTAATGTTTCATCAATCAAATAGGCAGAGATAAAAAGTTTGGTAATAACCAATATTAAGGAAGAAAGAGAAAAATTACATATAAATCATACTCCGTGATAAACGACTTACAAACTCAATTAGTTAGCCACTTTTCTTTATTTGTTCACCAAAAGAGAAGAAGATAAATAGGAAATTTTGGAATGAGACTGAATGTTTGGGGAACATAATACAAATTACATGCATTATAACTGCACACAGTGACTTTATTTAGCAACAATTCTTGTATACATAATGCCCTCCATTTCTTCAATAGGATCGGGTTCGTGCATCAGAATATCATGTAAGAAATCTTTTGAGGATCTTGATCTCATTTCTGTGGGAAAACTATATGTGAAAGTATATTTAGTGCATATACTTGGGCATAAATACCATAATTCCCATTTTAAAGTCCATTAATGTAGTGACTTGGGAGGTACAAAATTCTCTGCACAAATATTTGTAGCGGTGTGCATGTCATATGTGTGTGTGATCATGGTACAACACACCTCGAATTCCTGTCCGTTACCTAGTTGGACTGTACTTAGTTACAGAGAATTCCAAATTCATCAAGAAAATTTCCCAAAAGTAGTTCCAAAGCCATTGTTTTCCGTTATTTCCAAAAAGGCTTCGGTGTTTTCAAATACCTGTTCTTGTCTGATATGAGAGCACTTTTAATCAATTCTTATTTTTTTCAGAAAGTGGAAAAATGTTGTTCTAAATCTAAGGAGTCAGCTCCTCATCCCCCTAGCTGGGCTTCAGCCTAGATAAGGCAAGATTTCAGGGTCCTGTGTTATTAATGCGCTGTCCATATGAATAACGAGCAAGCGTTGTGAATTATTTCACACTTCTAGGAAAATCTATAGCCCTGTCCTTCTGCAACAGCACTGGAAGCTGCTGAGGATATTGGTACATTTCTTTGTGGAAGGTTCTGATAACTTCATCTAAGGATGTGGTAAAACTTATGTCTCAAAAAAAAAAAAATAAATAAAACTTATGTCTCCTTCTGAAGCCTGTGTAAAAATTTATACAGATGAATAATATTTTGAAAAATTAATGATGTATTCCTCAGTCCACCCAAGCTACTGGAATTTTTGAGGACCTACCCCCAACCCAAACAACAAAGCATAAAACACACACAAACCAGAGAATAGATGCCCAGATATTTGGTGTTTAAGTTCAAAGCCATTCCAAAGACTCAAATATATAATAGAAAAGTTCATTTATTCCTGCCCCCAAAGTAAAATGATGAGTCACCTTAGGGAGGGAGAAAGGAAGGAACACTTGGGTAAGAAAAATGTGGTCCACTGGAGGAGCAAAAGATATCTGTCACTCACTACCACCAGGACATATGTCACCACCTACAGATCTACCTATCCAACCACCAGCCAAGAGAGCGCTGTACATGATAGCTCAACACATCCACAAACAGCAGCTAACATATTGCACTCTGAATGTCCAGCAGAGTCATAACCACCAATGTCCTAAGTCCTCCTTAGGCCTTCATGCTACATAGGTGACCTCCAGGATGCTTATGAATTCCAGGAAGTGAGAGGAGAGACTTGGGCTCCTTAATGGGTGGACTAGACAAAAGAAGGAAATTTTATGCACCAACTACATAAGACTAGATTTCTAACTGAGCTAGGACATTGGTGCAACACTCTCACCTTCCTCAACCTACCTATTTCACTTTTAATCCTTGATATTATTTGGTACTTTCATTATTGCACCCTTTATTTATTTATTTTAATGTTTTTAAAAGTAATCTCTATACCCAACATGGGGATCAAACTCACAATCCAGAGATTGAGAGTTCCATGCTCTACCAACCAAGCCAGCCAGGTGCCCCTCATTATTACATCACTTAAAGAATTCAATGGACTCACATTCAATACCAGCTAATATTACTAAGGGCTGTAAAATGATTGCATGGTTTACCAGGCATGCATTGAAAGGAAGGTCCCATTTCTTCAAATTTAGAATGGCCTGTATGTGCCTGCTCAGAAGTTATCATTCATCATCTCCTTTGGTGCTTACACATCAATTTTGCTTCGTGCTGGGCATCTGTTCTCATCCATAGGGGCTCCAGGGAAAAGTGAAGTTATTGTGAGAGTAGACAGGAATCCAGGAGCAGAGATTGCCAGGCCATGCGTGTTTATCATAGCTGTGTCTCACAGATGATGTCCCCTTTCCTCTTGGGCCCTCTCTGGATATCGGCCTCATTCTCTTTCCTCTGGTCATTAGGGAGGTTCAGTCTGTCAGTGTAAGCTAGGAATGGTCTTGTCAGCTATATGGAACATTAGTTGGAGTACTAGTTTAAAACTGCTAATTGCACCAGCTTAAAAGTATTGAGTTCTTTCTCTATGCCAGACCTTGTGTACTGACAGGCATGTCTCACTTTATTGCACTCCACAGTAACTGTGTTTCTTACAAATTGAAGGTTTGTGGCAACCCTGCCTTGAGCAAATCTATCAGTAACATTTCTCCCATAGCATTTGATCACTTTATGTCTCTGTGTCATGTTTTAGTAATTTTTGCAGAATTTCAATCTTTTTCATTATTGTTCATATTTGACATGGTGCTCTGGGACCAGTGATCTTAGATGTTACTATTGTAGTTTTTGGGGGGCAGCATGAACCATGCTCCTCTAAGATGGTGAACTTAATCTATAAACGTGTGTGTTTTGACTGTTCTACAGACCAATTCCATTCCCCTAATCCTCTCCCTCTTCTTAGACCTCCCTATACCCTGAAACACAACAATATTGAAATTAGACCAATTAATGACCCCTAAATAAGTGAAAGGAAAACGTCATATACCTCTCACTTTAAATCAAAAGATAGAAATGATTAAGCTTAGTGAGGAACACATGTCAAAAGCCAGGATAGGCAGAAAGCTAGGCCTCTTTCATGAAATTGTTAGCCAAGTTGTGAATGCAAAGGAAAAGGTCTTGAAGGAAATTAAAGGTGCTATTCCAGTGAACATATGAATGATAATAAAGGGAAACAGCCTTATTGCTGACCTGGAGAAAGTTTCAGTGGCCTGGGTAAAAGATCAAACCAGCTCTAACATTCCCTTAAGCCAAAGTCTAATCTAGAGCCAGGCCTTAACTCTTCAATTCTATGAAGGCTGAGAGAGATATGGGGAAGCCACAGAAGAATAATTTGAAGCTAATGGAGGCTGGTTCATGACAGTTAATGAAATAAGCCACCTCCATAATGTAAAAATTCAAGGTGGAGCAGGAAGTGCTAATGTAAAAGCTGCAGCAAGTTATCCAGAAGTTCTAGCTAGGATAATGAAGGTGGCTACACTAAACAACAGATTTTCAATGAAGATGAAACAGCCTTCTAGTAAAAGAAGATGCTATCTAGGGCTGTCATAGCTAGAGAGAGAAGTCAATACCTGCTTTCAATACTTCAAAAGACAGGCTGATGGTCTTGTTAGGAGCTAATGTAGCTGGTGACTTCAATTTGAAGCCAATGCTCATTTACCATTTTGAAAATCCTAGGGCCTTTAACAATTATGATAAATCTCCCTACAATCCAGTAATTCTAAACTGGGTATTTACCCAAAGAATACAAAAACACTGATTCAAAAAGATAAATGCACCCCAATGTTTATTGTAGCATTTACAATCAGCCAAAGTATGGAAGTAGCTCAAATGTCCGTTTATAGGTGAATGGATAAAGAAGGTGTGTGTGTGTGTGAGTGTGTGTGTGTGTGAGTGTGTGAGATATGGAATATTATTCAGCTATAAAAAAGAATAAAATCTTGCTATTTGCAACGACATGAATAGAGCTAGAGAGATTAATGTTAAGTGAAATAAATAAGTCGGAGAAAGACAAAATACCATTTGATTTCACTCATATGTAAAACATAAGAAACAAAACAAAGGGGAAGAAAAAGAGATAAAATAAGAAACAAACTCTGAAACTGTAGAGAACAAACTGATGGTTATCAGAAGGGAGGTGGGTCAGGGGATGGGTGACATAGGTGAAAGAGATGAAGGTACGCTTACCATGATGAGCACTGAGTAATGTATAGAATTGCTAAGTCAATATATTGTATGCCTGCAACTAACATGACACTGTATGTTAACTGTACTGGAATTAAAATAAAAAAACTTTTAAAAAACTATGCTAAATCTACTCTCTGCTCTAGAAATAGAACAACAGAGCTTGGATGTTAGCACATCTGTTTACCACCTAGTTTGTTGAATTTCTTAAGCTCACTGTTGAGACCTGCTCTTCATAATAAAATATTTTTTTCAATATACAGCTCACTGTCATTGCTTCTGATCATCCGAGCTCTGATGGAAGTGTAGAATGAGATTAATGTTGGTTTTGTACCTGCTAACACAATATCCATTCTGCAGCCCATGGGTCAAGGAGTAATTTTGACTTCGCAATCTTGTTTAAGAAATATATGGCTGTGGCTGCCATAGGTAGTGATTCCTCAGATAGATCTGGGCAAAGTAAACTGAAAACCTTCTGGAAATGATTTAGCACTTAAAATGCCAATAAGAGCAGTTGTGGGGCACTTAGGTGGCTTAGTGGTTGAGTGTCTGCCAGTTGGCTCAGGGCATGATCCCGGGGTCCTGGGACTGAGTCCTGCATCGGGCTCCCTGCAGGGAGCCTGCTTCTCCCTCTGCCTATGTCTCGGCCTCAATCTCTCTCTGTGTCTCTCATGAATAAATAAATAAAATCTTTAAAAAAGAACGTTTGTGATTCATGGGAAGAGGTCATAATACCAACATTAACAGGACTTTGGAAAAGTTTGATTCCAATCTTCATGGAAGACTTTGAGGGGTTCAAGGCTTCATAAGAAAGTAATTATAGATGTGGTAGAAATAGTAAGAAAGGGCAGCCCTGGTGGCTCAGCGGTTTAGCGCCACCTTCAGTGAAGGGCGTGATCCTGGAGACCCTGGATTGAGTCCCACATTGGGCTCCCTGCATGGAGCCTTGGAGCCTGCTTCTCCCTCTGCCTGTGTCTGTGCCTCTCTCTCTCTCTCTTTCTCTCTCTCTCTGTCTCATGAATAAATAAATAAAATCTTAAAAAAAAAAAAGAAATAGTAAGAAAGCTAGAATTAGAAGGAGAGCCTTAAGGTGGGACTGAATTCCTACAATCCCATGAGAACACTTGAATAGATGAGGAGTTGCTTCTTATGGATGAGCAAAAAAGAAGAAAGAAAGAAAGAAAATAGGCCTCTTGAGGTGGAATCTACTCCTGGTGAAGATGCTGTGAAAATTGTTGACATGTTGCAAAGGATTTAAAATATTACCTAAACTTAGAGGCAGATTCTGAGAGAATTGAGTCTAATTTTGAAAAAAGTTCTACTGTCATCAAATAACATCACATGCTATGGAGAAATCTTTTGTGAAAGGAAGAGTCAATCCATGCAGCAAATTTCTTGTCATTTTATTTGGAGAAATTGATACAATCACCCAGTCTTCAGCCCTCAGCCATCAACATGGAGCCAAGACCTCCACTCACAACAAAATTACAACTCATGGAAACTCTGGTGATGGTTAGCTTTTCTTTAGCAATAAAGTATTTTTTAAATTAAGGCATGCACATTGTTTTTAGACAAAATGCTATTCCACATTTAATAGACTACAGTATAATATAAACTTAACTTTTATATACACTGGGAAACCAAAAAAATTATTTGACCTGCCTTATTGCAATATTTGTTTTATTGTGGTGGTCTGGAACTGCACCTGCAATATTTCTGAAATATGCCTGTATTAATTCATGTAACTCTTACAACAGCTGCCTTATGAGCTAGTTGCTATTATAATCCTCAGTTTATTGAGAAGACACCTGATGCCTTAAAGAAGTTAAATCATTTCTTCCAAGACATGTTAACAGGAGATCTGGGACCCCAAATGAGGAAGTGCTAGAAATGACAGATAGAAGATCTACTACTGAGAAGCATGGGGAGCAAAGGTTCAGAGTACCTGCTTACTTCTGTATTCCCTTCCTCAGAGAATGACCCCCCCATTCGGGCATGCTAGGTGCTGACTTAAGCAACCCCTCCAGCACATATGTCAATATTTTTCACATCCCATGTATCTCAGATCCTTCCATCTCTCACCATTCCCTAATTTCATAACTGCCATAATTGAGACTCTTACATCGACCATAACTGTGTCCCCTGAACACCCATACCCTGTGTTGTCCAACGCTGACTTTGTTATCCAATTTGAACTACCAACTCCACAGGTCCTCCCTTAAACCACCACACCCAAAATTAATATATAGCTTCCTCTGCATCCCTGAAGCATCCTGTAAACAACATTTACTGTAACTTACCATATTGTACTATATGCTTTTGTTGACTTGTGACCTTCTCTGGTAGAGAGACTCATGCATTCACTCAATAATTAGTTTTAGAACATTGAATGCCAAACACTTGGTCATATAATGATGAACAAAGCCCTTGTTCTTATGGAGCCTACAGTCCAGCAGGAGAACATACCTCAATCTAATCGTACGTAAAGATGTTCAAGTAGAAACTGCATGTTCAGAAGGAAATGAATTCAGTCTTTGGAGAGGATATTATAACAAAGAATGTAAAGGAGACCAGGAAGCTGAGACTTCTGTGAAGAAGTGACAGGAATTTGGAGATGTGAGGTATGACTCAAGTTAGCTGGGTGAAGAGCTTTCCAGGCAGAGAGCCAGCATGGGCAAAAGGCTTGGGTTTTGATCAAGAACTTCAGAGAAAGCCATTGTGGCTGAAACCCAAAGAACAATAAGATCATATGCGAGAGGAGGCAGAAAAGATAGATGAGGCTAAGCAGTAGTGTTAAAATTGAGCTGTGCATCTCCAGTTCCTAATATAGTTCTTTTTTGTTTAATTTGAGTGCAGTTGACACACACTGTTACATTAGTTTCAGGTATACAATGTAGTGATTCAACAAGTTTATGCATTATCCTAATAGAGTTCTTAAAACTGATATGTACTAATCAAATTCTCAGAGAAGGCAGCGATGCAGTGACTATTGTGGGAAATTGGATGGTAAGTCAACCTGGAATTTTGTGCATGAGGAGATGGCACCGAGAGGCCTCTACTGAGATAGAAAAAAAAAGAAACCCTCCTGCAGTGTCTGACATCAGATTGCAAAACCTCGATACTCACACTTCAAACAATAGCAAAGCAAAGCAAATCAAATAGCCTTTTTGATATTGCCGCCTTCCTCACATGCTGACAGTGTCGCTCTCACCTGAATGTCTGACACTCTCTCTGTTCCCAACCACTCACACTGCTGAAAGAATCCTCATAATCACCACCAAATCGAGTCACTGCTTTTCAATTCTATTGTCTGACAGGAGATAACATTTTAACTAGTCGGTTCTTTATACCAGGAGGGGCATTAGGGCAAACGGTTTATTATTTGGAACATATTTAAACATGGTGGCTAACTATAGACTGATGTCAGTTTATTTTCTTCCTGACTAACTTGTATCTTCTTTGACTCCATTTCTGAATTGAAAATGCTATATTCTATGTAGGAAAAAAAAAAAAAAAAGGCTCTGAAATACCTGCACCAAAAGAGGCCTGACCACACTCCGGTCCTGAAATTTGGGATAGTGTGAAAAATGTAAATGAGCTTGCAGGCATTAATGAATCTATTTTGTGAAGAACATTATGGAGAAATGGCTGTTTCTCATGTGACCAAGTTCTGCTCCCTTCAAAAGAGCCAAGCTTATGTTTTTGAGAAACAATGTAATAAAGCCACATGTACACTATAAAAATTCTTTACTGTACTTAACAGCCCTTGTAGAAAAATTGTAATAATAACTATGCAAGTTGAAAGTTGTTGGGGCACCTGGGTGGCTCAATGTTTGAGCATCTGCCTTTGGCTCAGTTGGTGATCCTGGGGTCCTGGAATGAAGTCCTGCAACCTCTCCCACAGGGAGCCTGCTTCTCCCTCTGCCTATGTCTCTGTCTCTCTCTGTGTGTGTGTCTCTCATGAATAAATAAATAAAAAAAAATTTTTTAAAGCGTGCAATGTCAAAAAGTTGTTGAGAATATCAAATGAGATAATTCACAGAAATAACAAATTTGTAATACGTTGTCCAGGCATTTCATGAGTCCTCAGTGATATTAACTTTAATAAATTTATAATTTAAAGAAAAAGGTTTATTTAATCATTATTTATTTTAGAGAGAGAGAGAGAGAGCACACAGAGGGAGAAAGAGAAGCAGACTCTCCACTGAGCCAGAAGCCCGATGTGGCGCTCGATCCCAGGATTCAGGAATCATGACCCAAGCCAAAGGCTGATGCTAAACCAACTAAACCACCCAAGTGCTCCATTCATGATTATTTTAAGAACACAATATTAAATTTAGATTTTCATGTATGAGTGTGTATCTAGATTTTGAGATAAAAGCTGAGTCAGAACTACAGTTTTGATTGAAATACCAATAGTTATTGTTTGATTACCTCCTTATTTGATTACCTCCAACTATAAAACAAGGCTTTTGAGCTTCTAAAAAATGTGAAAAGCAGGTCAGATAATGATATAGAAGTCTGTCTCCAGAGGAACATATAGAGAAAGTTGAATGTGATGCTTGTTTTCCATTCAGAAAGGAAGATACTGAGAAATCCTCTTCTAATCCCAGTCCAAGTAAGAGAAAAACATCATTTTCCAAGTTCCTGCTGGTACACATAAGCATCTCTGACATAAAGGGTCTCAATATGCATGATCAATTTTGGAAAGGAGCAAGAAGTATGCATTCCCTCAAAGACAAGGCTCCTTAGAAGTAGATGGACTTAAACATGGCCTTTCGTCTTTTCTCAGTATTCACAGGAGAGCTGCCTTTTCTCTTCTCACTATAGACACCCTCTCTAGGTGACTTCATTCATTCACTCTCATGGCTTCAAAGAATTAGATAGTTGCTATCTAACCTAATCCATTCTTCCAAACTCCAGGCCCTTTGTTAAGGCAATTATTAGACATCACCATTTGAATTTCTCAAAGACACCCAAATTCAATATGCTCAAAATGGAACACACATTTCTACCACCCTAGTAACACAAGCATAATCCCTACATCAGTGAACAGCGCCTGCATTGAAATGGACTGAATGTTTACATCCCCCCCAAATTCATATGTTGAAATTTTAAGCCCCAACCTATGGAATGAGAGAACATATTTGCAAATGACATATCAGCTAAAGGGCTAGTATTCAAGATCTATAAAGAACTTATCAAACTCAACATCCAAAAAACAAATAATCCAGTCAAGAAATGGGCAGAAGACATGAACAGACGTTTCTCCAGAGAAGGCATACAAATTGCCAACAGACACATGAAAAAAATGCTCCACATCACTTGGCATCAGAGAAATACAAATAAAAAATACAGTGGGATACCACCTTATACTGGTCAGAAAGGCTAAAATTAACAAGGCAGGAAACAACAAATGTTGGTGAGGTTGTGGAGAAAGGGGAACTCTCTTATACTTTTGGTGGGAATGCAAGCTGGTGCAGCCACTCTGGAAAACAGTGTAGAGGTTCTTCAAGAAGTTAAAAATAGGGCTACCCTAATTTTAGTGCAATTGCACTAATGGGGTATTTACCCCAAAGATACACATATAGTGATCCAAAGGGACACCTGAACCACAATGCTTATAACAGCAATGTCCACGATAGCCAAACTATGAAAAGAGCCAAGATGTCAATCAACAGATGAATGGATAAAGAAGATGTCATATATACATATAATGGAATATTACTCAGCCATCAGAAAGGATGAAATCTCACCATTTACATCAGCATGGGTGGAACTGGAGGGTATTATGCTAAGTGAAATAAGTCAATTGGAGAAAGACAATTCTCATATGGTTTCCCTCATATGAAGAATATATGAAACAGCACAGGGAAAGGGAGGGGAAATGGAATGGGAAGAAATCAGAGAGGGAGGCAAACAATGAGAGACTCTTAACTATGGGAAAGAAACTCAGAGTTGCTGGACAGGAGGTAGGTGAGGGGACGGGGTGACCGGGTGATAGACATTAAGGAGGGCATGCAATGTGACGAGCACTGGGTATTATATGCAATTGATGAATTACTGAACTCTGTAACACTAATGATGTACCATATATATTGACTAATTGAATTTAAATGTAAAAAAAAAAAAAAAAGAATTTATAAGCCACAAGGTGATGGTACTAGGAGGTAGGGCTTTGGGGATGTAATTAGGTCATAAGGGTAGAGGCTTCACAGTGGGATTAATGTCCTTATAAAAGAGGCCCCAGAGACATCCTCAACTCCATCTACCATGTAAGGATACAAGTTGACCATCTGCAACCTGGAAGAGAACCTTCACCAGAACGTGACCATGCTGGCACCCTGATCTTAGACTTCTGGCCTCCAGAACTGTGAGAAATCAATTTCTGGTTATAAGTTATCCAGTATATGGTATTTTATTATAGCAGCCTGTAAGAAGTAGGATATGCATCTGCTGCTTAATCAAGCCAACCTCTTGGGAAACATGTTTGCCTTTCCTTACTTCCTCACGGCCCATTTCCATTCCACCCGACTTCCTTGACTCTACTGCCTAAACATCTCTCCATTATTTTCTCTTTTTTTCCATCTGGACTTCTTTTTTTAAAAGGTTGTATTTATTTATTCATGAGACACACACACACAGAGAGAGAGAGAGAGAGAGAGAGAGAGGCAGAGACATAGGCAGAAAGAGAAGCAGGCTCCATGCAGGGACCCCAATGTTGGACTTGGTCCCCGGACTCCAGGATCAAGCCCTGGGCGGAAGGCAGGCACTCAATCCCTGAGCCATCCAGGCATCCCTCCATCCACACTTCTAACAAACAAGCTCAAGCCATTGTCCTCCCTTGCCCTGGTTACTGAAAGGTATTCTTTCTTATTGCCTGAAGGCTCTATTATGTATGGCCTTCAGTAACTAATTTAATTCCTCCTGATGCATGCTACCAATGTGTTCTATTCTTCACCTTTTGTAACAGAATTCCCACTTTAAATTACATTTCAAGGGACACCTGGGTGGCTCAGAGGTTGAGTGTCTGCCTTCGACTTGGGTGTGATTCTGGGGTCTGGGATTGAGTCCAAAATCGGGCTCCTGAGGAGAGCCTGCTTCTCCCTTTACCTGTCTCTGCCTCTCTCTCTCTCTTTCTCTCTCTCTCTCTTTCTCTCTCTCTCTGTCTCTCATGAATAAATAAATAAAATCTTTTAAAAACTTATATTTCAATATATCTTCACTGCTATCCAATAGA
The DNA here is from genome assembly GCF_003254725.2 of Canis lupus dingo. Taxonomy (NCBI): domain Eukaryota; kingdom Metazoa; phylum Chordata; class Mammalia; order Carnivora; family Canidae; genus Canis; species Canis lupus. The sequence continues at coordinate 23,418,013 of NC_064262.1, read as the reverse complement.
CACTACAAGAAGGTCTTGTTCAAGTTCTACTGCAGTGCCTAGCACAATGCCTGGAGTGGATACTCAAATAATTTGTGCCTTTTGCTCCCAGGTATAGTGGGGTCAGACATATTTATGTTCCAATCCCAGCTCTGCTACTATTCTAAACCTCAGTTTCCACATTCCTGAAAACAGGAATTATAGGAAGACAACTTCATGATGTGATCATGAGGATGAATATAGGAAATGCATGTACAGCACTGAACAGAGAACTAGTTCTCAATAGTTATTGGTTCTAAGAATCAAGAAGATTGGTATAGATTAAAGATCCCCCCCCCCCACCTCTGCTGGACCATCTGTGGGGTTTTCTACTGTTGATATGGAGAAATAAAGCCAACACAGTGGCTTTCAAACTTATTCTTGAATATGTATAGTTTATACATAACAGGACATTCTTCTGGCCTCCATATTCTACAAATTCAACTGAAGTATTATACTCCTTTAATTTTTCTCCATGGTGAAAGCAGAGGAAAGATGAATCCTTGTACTTTGTGGGGGTGGGGGCAATCAAAAGTCAGGTAGTTTTTAACTTCATGGAAGAGATAATCACTATCAACAAAACTAAATTGACAACTAGTTCTTTTAAATGTTTACTCAACCCGAAATAAACTTGAGTTTGTGTGCTCTGTTACTATTACATTGCCTGTGTTGTGTGCTGTGTTGACTTGGGATGCTTTGCACTGTTTGCTTTTGCAGCAATTAAAGGACTATGTTCTGTGGAAAGTTAGAACCCCATCCCTTGCTTCTGTACTTCTGTCTAAATGCTGCCTCTTTTAGCTATGCACTTGTTCTAAGCAACACTCCTCAGAAGACGGTGTAAATATTCTCTGCTACTTATAAGGGCTTGTGTATAAACAGATTCATCCATAGAGACTCATCAGATTCTGCACTTACAATGATTGTTTTAAAGTCAATTAAAGAGCTTGACATTACTTACCCCTTTCCTTGTGTTTATATGATGAGAACTTTTCAATCCATTTTAATGCAAACAAAAAAGACCTCAAGCAGAAATATATTCCATCTTTGACTCCCCCTATGTTCCAGTGGAGACAAAACATATATAAGGATTAAGTTTACACAGAACTTTTGATCAAAGGTAGAATTATTCTGTATTCTGTATTCAATGATTATTCAGACAGGTAAACTCTACAAATGACCTTGCAGCCTCCTGGCTGACTGACTGACACACAGAATTTTGGTATATCTTTTAGATTTAACACAATTTGTCTAAAACCTGTCATTTTTGATGATTTCATCTTGTAGGATCAGTAGAATTCAAGAGAAAAGTGTTTAATACTACCTCCTGTGTAAACCAAAAATGATACATAAAATGGCCCAAGAAAATGCCCAAATTGGAAAACTCATTCCACAAAAACCGACTCATCCTCTCTGATCTTAAGCATAAGAGGTAGAATAACTGAGAGGACATGGACCCTGCTTTTAATGACTGTGAGATCCAGGGGAGACAAGAGTAAAGAGGCGATTTCAAAATTGTGTGATTTGTGCTGTGATGGGGATTAGCCCAGCATACCCTGAGAGCAGAGGTGAGCGTGTTAATCCATGGTGGGAGGGCTCTGGATAGTTTCCCAGCAAAACTGACATTCACCCTGAGACCCTGATTATCTAGGTACGATGATGTGAAAGAATGCTTAGGTAGAAAGAACTGCACATGCACAAGTCTGGAGTCAAGAAAGGGATCTGATGAATCCAAGGACCTGAAAGCAGTTTGGTGTGCTTGGGGAGAGAAGAACATAGGACAGGTATGAAAAGATGTGAGACCAGACTGGTCACCAGGGTGAGCTCATGCAGCACCCTGGTAGCCATACTGAAGTGTTGGAACTCCATCCCAAACAAAGTCAGGCACTGAAGGATTTTGTGCCCATAAATAACATGGCTAGATTTATCCTAGAGTGTATCATTAGGTAGCAAAGGAACTAAAGAAGTAGTTTCTACTATAATTTCTCTTCATAGGACTTGGGCTCATATTTCTAACTGATAGAATAAACCCAAGAAAGGAATGCCAGAAAGGATGCAGGTCAATTCTGATATTTGGGTCAAAGTTCAGTCAGCAAAGGTGCATCACAATTTTGCTGGCAAAAACTCAGAGTGGAGATTATGCAAGTGGAAGTGACTTGCAGAGGAAATCCTAGCATTCAATTAGACATATGGCTGGAAAGCCCTGCATTGTGCATATTGAGAAGGTCCAAGGTGGGATTCCAACATTCTTCAGGAAAACTTTTGGTGTGCATCAGGACCTCTATGGCAAGGTGAGAGTTGATTCCACTGTGGGAGAAAAAGTGAAAAGGACTGAGATTATGCTATCTTAACTATGTAAGGGATACCCCATACTAGGAAGGTTGAAGAATACTATGCATTGCAACTTCGCTGCACATTAGAATCACCTACACAGGTTCTTAAAAATACCAATGTCTTGACCACACCCTTAGTCATTTGTATTTAATTGGGCTGGGGGTGGGGTGAGGGTGGGGGGCACTGGGCATTTGTATTTTCTTAAAGCTCCACAAGGGATACTAAATCGCAACCAAGTTCAAGAACCAAAGGTGTAGTGGCCAAGAGCATGGGCTGGAGAATAAGGTAGTGTGAGTTAGAATTCCAGCTCTTTTTGGAAATGGAATTATTTTTGCACTTTCAATTTTTCATTTATTAGCTTTCTATAATGCACTAAAGGTGGCTTATGTAGATATAACTAGCAGGGAAAGAAAAAAAAAAAAGAACATTAACATGAAAGAAATTTAGCTCTTCCTCCTCTGCTGTTTCCTTATCTGTAAAATGGAAAAATAATAGTGTCTACCTGATAGGATCAGTGCAAGGATTAAATGAATTAACAGGTAAGGTGATCTACAAATACCTGGCAGTTAAGTGCTCGATGAATGTGACCTACTGTTCTTCACCCAGATGCAGTTAATAGGAGAAACAGGGACAGAGAGACAAAAATCACAAGGCATGTTCCAAGGTCACCAATTAGTTTGGCTGGTGCCTTGGGGAGTAATAGGAAAAAACATTTAGAAAGGCAAGTTGGGGCCAAATTGCTTTCTTGAGTTCCAGGCTAATGTTCACATTTGAGCAAGTGTTCATTAATTGATCATCTAATAACGTGGTCCCCAAATGTGAGGCAAGCAGGTGTATATTGTACAAAATAGAATTAATTAAAGGTTGCTCAGAGTCCATTCCAAAACTTGGGCTCTGATGTGAGTTTAACACAAATGTGGAACCAACAGATGTCTCTGTGAAACGCTGAGATTAAATCAGCATAGAGCTTCAAAAATGAGCAACAAATTACTGGGTATTAATAATCCCTGGTGCTCAGGGAGACAGATGCTCATTTTTGTGACACCTTGGCTCTCATTCACAGATAGAGCCAACTCCACTTCTGTTGTCCAGATTCAGCCCACTTTATTAGGAACCTCTAAATGGTGCTGAAAATGGTTTCTGTTCTTTTCACTTTTCATTTATAAATATTCTGAAAAGATTAAAGGTAACTTACGGGGATGCAGCCAACACAGTATGGGAAGATAAAATGTAATGTACACATGAAAGGAGTTAGGATCCAGGGAAAGCAAGTGTAGGAGACTTGAAAGGAGGCCAAGAGGATAGTGAACACATGGAGAGAAGGTCATAGGGACCTATAAATATGCCAGCAGTGGGCTACTAATTGGCCTTAAGCCTTCTAAGCCTTGTAGGCAATGCAAAGAGGGAAATGAGATTGGTTACAAGATTGCAGAGGCTCCCAGCTTGCTCCAGGCAATTACTTAGGGGAGGAAGAGCTATCCCTGACACAACAACAGAGAGAAGCATCTCTAGGTTTAAATAAAGAGGGTACCATATAAAATAATAGTATATACTGCATACCCCAACACCCCAATAGAGTCTGTGCCACATAGTGGCTGCTAATACATATTTAGTGAGTGAATGGAAGAAAGAAGAAAGGATGAGAGAGGCGTGTACTATATATCCCAAAATTCATGGAATGCTTTGCCAACATTCCTGAGTGTGGGCTGATGGCCTCCCACAATTCAATAAAAGTAGTTCTAGTGGTTGTGTAATGCACAGTGACCCGGATCAGGCCTCAGTACTCAGCTAGCCTGATTTTAGTACCCAGCACAGAGAACAGATTAACTGTCCCACAGGCAAACTCTTCTAAAGACTGCTCTCCACCAGGCATCTCATAACAATTGAGGGGCAGAAATGTCATGTTATACTCCTGTGCGACTCCAGCTGCTTGATTCAGTGGCTTAACGTGACAGAAATTTGCTTCTCACTCACATGAAAACTGTTTTCATGGATACGAATGGCAGGTAGCTCTCCTCCATGTGGTGATACAGGAAACCTTGAGTCTTCCTTGTAGCTCTATCATGTATGGCTACTGGAAGCATCAAGTGACAGACAGTAGAGAAGGCCCACCTACTTCTTATCCCCTTGGCCCAGAGATGGGGCCCATCATCTCAATCATCTCTACTCACATGGTGAGTGGTCCCACTTTGTTGTAAAGAACCTGAAAAATAGAGTTTCTAGCCAGGCAAAGCAACCTCTTCTTGGTCACGTCTTTCCTCCATGAAAGAAGAACATGGAGCTCTGGAACGCAGGTAAGTGTCTCCTCCACAATACCTATCTCCAGCCACCAAATATCTCCCCATACACAGAATACACCCTTCCCCTCATCGGAAGAGTTAGCCCAAAGTCCAGAGTCTCCAGGTTATGAGTGGTTTCTTCAGGTCTGGAGGAGACTAGTCATTGTCTGGCCTCCTAGAAACCATAGCATGCCACCCCACCCCACATACCAAATATATAGGTGTTGAAGCAGGGATAGAAACAATGAAAAACTCCCTTTCAGAGGAGGAAAGAGCAGGCACCATTTCCTAACAATCTGAAATCCTGCCCTACAGGTATTGTAAGGACACCTGTTCTGGCAGTGTGTGAAGTACACCCTGGTCCTTCCATGACCCTGCTCTGCCCCAGGTTTTCCTTGTCCATTATCCTCCATGGCCTCATCTGAATGAAGTGCCAGGCAGTGCTTCCTCCTTGGGGCTCCACAGCATTCACAGCATACGTCTTATTCATAGTCATTTGGGAACCCAAGGGTTGTTTCAAGATCAGATGGCTAAATACTTTAAGTCTTAGCTTCTTTTTAGGGTAACATAGTTCTTTCAAATATTCAAAAGGCTACTGACCTATTTTCCCCCATAACCTCTAGCTACCAGTAATCATTTCCAGTGTTCTTTTCTTTTCTCTTTTCTTTTCTTTTCTTTTCTTTTCTTTTCTTTTCTTTTCATTTCTTTTCTTCCTTCCTTCCTTCCTTCCTTCCTTCCTTCCTTCCTTCCTTCCTTCCTTCCTTTCTTTCTTTCTTTCTTTCTTTTCTCTTCCTTCTTTTTTTTTTTTTTTTAGAGAGACAGAGAGAGAGAGTATACAAGTTGTAGGGATGGGGAGGGAGCAAAAGGAGAGAGAGAATCTCAAGCAGACTCCATGCTGAGTGGGGAACTCTGCACATAGCTCAATCTCACGACCCTGTCACCATGACCTGAGCTAAAAGCAAGAGTCAGACATGGAGTCACTCTGAGCCACTCAGGTGTCCCTCAAGTTTGTTTTATGTCTTTGCTCTCTCACCCTTGTGTGATGCATTATTTCCACCAGAAATGGCCACAAGACCCTTTCTAAATGAAGGGAATCTGGGAAATACAGTCCTTGTTTGGGCTTTCCAGTCATGTTGTGACACCATGGCAAGATACAATTCCTCAGTGAAGAGCTGACCATTGAACTGTATCTCCCTAAGAATATTTGCAGGAATATGAGTACTCTGTATGTGAAATGTAAATTGATGCTGCTGCTAGTTCTTCTTTAAGATGAATTTGTGTTCATGTCCCACCTTTACCATTTATAATCCTTATAATCTCAAACATTACTTTACTACTTTTGAGTCTCCTGTTTCATTATCTATAAAGAACAAGGTTGTTATTGAAAAATAAATTTATCTAATCTTACCAATAACCTCCCAATAATTTAAAATGTGTAATAAAAAGGGACTCCTGGGGGACTCAGTGGTTGAGCGTCTGCCTTCCACTCAGGACATGATCCCAGCATCCTGGGATCGAGTCTCACATCAGGCTCCCCACAGAGAGCCTGCTTCTCCCCCTGCCTATGTCTCTGCCTCTCTCTGTGTGTCTCTCATGAATAAATAAATAAAATCATTAAAAAATAAAATAAAAGTGTGTAAAAGTTATCTTGATATTATAGTTATTATCTTTGTTTTAGTTTTTGTCATAATACAATGGAAATTAGATAAGATTTGGACATACTGATATTTATATCCTTAAAGCATTTCATACTATATATATATATATTTTTTTTTTTTACTTGGAGCATTTAATTTCCTTTACTATAAAACTTGCTGATTTACAATACTCCTGCTTACCAAATTATGTATAGTACATTGTCTATTTCTGCCATCTTTAATTTTGCATTTTGGGTAAATGATATCAACCACTTCAGTCCGGTTGGAAGAAAGTCTTCTGATTGCACCAAACAGTGCATAATTTGATCCCAGTTTGCATGGTGGTTGGATGTGCACCTTTGTAGAATTTAGCACTGAAGGATTATCTGTTTTACAAGATTATTGTTTTAATCAGTCAGCAAATGAACAAATGATCTATGCAGTGAAGTATGGGCAAACTAATTTTCTCAGAGGAATTCTCCATGGATAATTTATATTGAACAAATATATAAATACTGATGCAGTTCCAAACATTAAAATTAGCATTCAGCATAAAAATTTCTTGAAATGAGTTCTAGCTGTTAACTGGGTAGGAGGGAATTCTATCTGGATCAGACATATGGTCCCTTAGGCTAAAGTGGTGGTTCTCATGCATCAGAATTACCTAGAGGGCTTTTTAAAAGACAGATTTTTGGACCTCATCTTCAATATTTCTGAATCTGTACATCTAGACTCAGAAATGTGCATTTCTAAAAAATCTTCAAGTGATGTTGCTGCTCTGACTCTTGAGATCTCACTCTGGGACCCACTAGCCCAAAGCAGAGCTCAGCAAACTACATCTTGCACCTCCAATCTGACCTACCATCTGTTTTTGTAAATAAAGTTTTATTGGAACACAGCCATGATCACTTGTTTCCTCATTGTCTGTGGCTGCTTTCACACTACAAGGGAAGAGATGAATAGTGGTAAAGAGACCATATGGCATGCAGAGCAAAAAAAAAAAAAATTAATATCTGATCCTTTATGTAAGAATTCACTAACTCCTGGCTGAAGAATAGGTAAGTGAGTGTATAAGAGAATGGCCCCTTCCCTTCCATCTGTACCTCATGTAAGTTCCCTTTATTGCCTTGGAGTTCAGGATTAGTCTGTGCTCACCAAAAGCACAGTCAATTATAAAGACAAATCATTTATATATGCTTGTCATTAAAGAGTGAAAATTAAAAGGAATTGAATTACACACTTCAGTACCCAATTTCTGCCAGATGGATAGAAGACTTACATCTAAAAGGTATCACAAAGTCAACTTTCATCTTAAACCCTTCACTCTTAGAAAAGACACAGTGGAAGCTTAATCTTTTGAGATGGCAAAGGGGCTCAATGAGTGTGATGAATGGTTCACTGCTGTGTCCATTTAATTTGACATCTGGGCCCAAGGCATAAGTAGTGAAACAAGGTGTCTGTTGGACAGAAGTACATCATCTCAATGTTATTGCCACTAGATGAGGTCTTCAGTGGAGTAGTCAGAAGGGAAGGTTTGTGTCATTTTGCCGACCCCTTGGATCTGATCACTGTGCTTTACTTAGGGCCATCATTTATCTGTCTGTTGCATTTTTTAGTTTATTCAACAGTAAAGGGTAAGCTGTCAGATTCTCTTGGGTGGTACTTGGTCATTTCTAGCCATTTGGATAAGAAACTTTAAGAGGATTTATATGATATTGGCATGACATCGTATACATAAACAGTGAGGTCAAAAAAAAAAAAAAAAAAGAAACTTGCATTTGTGGAGTCTCCCTAACTATGTCATGTAGTATTCTTATATTGATGCTTATAAGCTCCAAGACACCTCATAGCAGCCTCATGATATTCATGGTAACATTATTCTATCCTATAGATGAAAAACAGCCTTCAGGGACAAAAAGGACTTTCTCAAGTTTACTAGTGAACGCCATAGTCAGGGTTTGTGGACTAACAACCAAATTGTTGCTATTTCACTCTGCCCACCGTAAATTCCCTCCCTTAACTTTTCTGAATGTGATAATCACATTCATCCATAAGCCTCATTTACTTTGGCTTCACCTGTTCCACTAGCAAGTCTCTGGTCTACTCTATAGAAAACACTCTTGCATCAAATTCCTGCAGCCATAGCTTCCAAACTCTCTAGCTTCTGGTCTGATTGTGGGCAAGTAAAAAGAGTTCATTCCAAAGACACAGCCAATATGTAGATAAATGTAGCTGATAGTTGAAATTTTTTTAAGTATATGTTTTTCATAGAGTAGTATAACTCAAAAACCTGGGGAAATATGCCCAGGCCCATAAACTGAATAATTCCATGGCTGGCAATTTCCACTTCTTGAGTCACTTCCAATTAATTGTTAGTGGCTACTGCAGTGCTATATTGAGAAGAATTTTGAGACTGTGTTCTGCTATAGAAGGAAAGACTATTATAAATAGTAATCATAAGAATTAGCACATATTGCATGACTTGCCAGATACAGAACTGAACACTTTAAAAATATTAACTTGGTTACTCCCACAACAATCCTATAAAATTGGTACACATGAAGGAACAAAAGCACCAAGGTTAATGATTTACGTAATTCATGTTCAGTGTTATTAAGTAGCAGAGTCCAGATATGAGCCCAAGAAGGCTATCAGAGTCTGTGAACGGTGTGATCATTTCTGCTAGAGAGAGCAGGAGTGTATAAAACAGACCTCGCATCCTAAGGTACTCTCCTAGTGAGGGACAACATAAGAAGATAGTCTCAGAGCTTTTTAATCTGTTTTGTGCCATGGAGATTTTAAGAGTATTGTAAGATCCACAGACCCCCTTCTCAGAGTAATGCTTTAAACGCATAACAAAAAAATGCATGAGATAACTAAGAAAGTCAAATATACTGAAATCTACTTGTTAAAATATTTTTAGAAGTGAATTTGTGAAAGAATAATACATATGCTCCTTTATTAATGCAGTAAATAACAAGATCTACCCGTGAGTCTAATAGCCGCTGTAGTTTGAAATAATGAAGGACATAAACAATATTTCAAATAATCTGCAACAACTGTACTGTAATATGAAAATCTTGGTGGTTTCCATTTGTGACAAAGTCTCAGGTCCTTCTGATTCTAGTGTGGTTTGTTACCTTCTTCCATAATTGAAGGAGATGCTAAGTTTCAGTTAAAGGTTAATGAAAGTAAGGATGTCATTTTTATTCTGCTGAAGGTCACAGACCCTCTTATTTCCATATACTGAAACTTGGAACTACATTAAGACTAGTTCTGATGTTGTAAAGGGAAAACTGGATATGAGAGGCCAAAGAAGTAGAATTTAATAACTTCTTTGTAATTATATAACCTGAATAAGTCTCCCAACCTCTCTGAATTTCATTTTCTGACTGAAAAATGGGAATAAACCTCTATCATACAAATGATGTAAAGAAAAAACAGTAACTTGGTTGGAAATGACTCTGTAAGGTGGGAAGGCCTCTACTAGTAAATTCTGAGAGATCCTGATTATTCTTTGGGCAGCCACTGCCAGGGTAGTATAAGAATTTGAGATGTCCATTACTCAGCTTTTATTCATACTGGGAAAAAGAAACAAACAAACAAACAAACAAATAAATAACCTTTATTGACTGCCTCCTGTGTGTCCACACTAGGATAGGGCTCATGCTGCTAGGGTATGAACATGAATGAGACAGGCACCTTCCTTCAAGAAGATTGGAATATATGGGAAAGACAGTCACATCTCCACAAAACAGTGAGGGAAGTGCAGTGAGAGTGTGGTGCAGGGAGAAGAGCCAGGGAAGACCCTACCACTGCGGGCAATGATGACCAAGACTTAAGGATTGACTAGAAGTTGAATAGAAAGAGGTATTGGTGTCACAGCTCGAGGGGGCAGCATAACAGGTAGTACAGAATAAAATAAGAGCTTGTGAATGCAGGAAATGAGACTCATTTCACCACCTCCAGAGCATGAAGAATTAGAGAGGAGGGAGCTTTTGGATAGATAAGAGGCAAGAAGGAGGGACCAGAACATGGACGCTCTTACCTGCTGTGCTAAGGCTCTTGGAGAGTATTCTGTAGGAGATGGGAGACTCTAATGTCTTCTGAGTAAGTGATTTACATGATCTAATTAATGTTTTAGAATGAGATTGCAAATCCATGACCCTCTGGAGAAATCTAGCCAACATACTTGTTTGGCCAGTATATTGAATTTTAAAAATTCTTCCTATATTTAAAAATCAGGAGACTACCCTGCCTCCAAAAAATTAAAAGATACAGTATTTCTGAGTTCATAGTGTGCATGGTATTTATTGGCCACAGCTGACTAGCAACTGTCCCATCTAGATTGGACAGGGCTTCTTCAGGTGGCCTTGATTCCACCACTCTGTTTTTTTAAGGAGCTAACACTGACCCCAAATAAGTGAGGTCATTTATCACCAGGAGCATAGCATTTTTTCCTATAGTAAAGAACTATTTCTCTGTACCCATGTCTCTGTTGAAAGGGAAAAAGTAAAAGACCAAGAGGACCACATGTTTCAAGAAAAATGAGAAAAACTATATTTTCTTTCTTATTCTAGCATGCTTTCCACTTTCACAATACCTGCCCAAGCTTGACATTTGAATTTGCAGCCTCTCTTACTAGAGACGGCATGGATTGATGGATTCCTGGGAGATGGATTTCATGGAGCAAACTGGAGGCAGGGAGAACAGTTGGGAGGTTTCCATGATGGGGATGGCAGGATGAGTGAGAGTTAAAACTATGGTGCTGAGGTTGGAAAAGAGGGGTGGAATCATGCAATCCATAGGTGATATAATCACAGGGTTCACAATTATTGACTTGGAGGCTAAGAGAGGAGAAGAGTGATTTCTCTTATTTCTACCTTGTATATGGAGGCTGGTTGTGGTTCAGTCAACTTAGGGAATAAGAAAGAAAAAGACTGATGTAGGGGGAGGATGAGATCAGCTTGGAACATCTTGAGTTGGAGGTAAAGTTGGGACACACAGCAGCAATGTTGAGCAGAAAGTTGGATATGTGAGCATGAAATCAGCAGAGAGATCTGGGTGAAAAGTTTGATTTAACTAGTCAGCAGCAGATGGTTGGTAGGTGAAGCCATAAGAGTAAATTCCATCACTCAGGGAAAGCCTGAGGTTCAAGAATGGCTCACGGGCAGATGCCCAGGGAACAGAATATTTAAGGAACATATCCCACAAAATCAACCTAAGGGGAAACAAATAAGACAAAACACAACCAGACAAGAATAAAAAGAATCGAGACATAAGGGTATTATGGAGGCCAAAGGGATAGATTTTTGTTTGTTTATTGTTTGTTTTTTGTTTTTTTAGAGAGAAGGAGTCCAGAGGGAGAGAATCTTAAGCAGGCTCCACATCCAGAGCAGAGGCAAACATGGACCTCGGTCTGACAACCCTGAGATTTTGACCTAAGCCAAAATCAGGAGTCAGACACTGAACCAATTGAGCCACCCAGGCACCCAAAAGGAATAGATTTTTAAGAAGTGTCAAATGCAATACGAAGTGAAGAGAGGATGGCCCATTCATTGTGGAAATTTGGAGTTCATTGTCCATCTTAGTGAAAGCAACGTCAGTGAAATTGTAAGGACAATACCAGCTAACAATAATAATTACATAGTACTTAATACACTGTAGGCAGAGTCCTAAGTGCTTTAATTTTAACTTATTCAAAACAATAATCTTATAGGGTACTGTGGTTTTCCCAATGTTCCAGTGAGGAAAATGAGGGACCGAGAGGTCACAAAATTTTCACAAGATAACACAGCAAGTAACAGATAGAGGCCAAGTTTCAAACTCTGGTAGTATAGCTCCAGAGTCTAGGCTCTTGATTTTATTACTATTAGGCTCTTTTTTTCACACTGCAATGGGTAATGAATAGAGTGACCCAGTTTATGCCTATTGTCGCAACATCCTGTCCAAAAAGAAGTGCTCTCTAGATAGAGATGATATCTGATCACCCCAATCATGCAGTGAATAAGCTGCCAGAAATACTGTAGGCCTAGACATCTCTTTGAACCACAGTGTGTGTTACAGTTCATATAAGCTCTTAAGAAATATTTGTTAAATGAAGGTATGAGAAATGTTGAATGTGAGTGGTAAAGGGAAATTATTACCAAGAATGGTAAAAACTCAAACATGTTAATAAGATTTAAAGGGATTTGTCAATAGAGGACAAAGTTGTAGGAATACAGTATGACTGATCCTCCAGTCATGTCTCAAAAGCAGCAGAAAGAGATGGTGTTGGGATCCCTGGGTGGCGCAGCGGTTTGGCGCCTGCCTTTGGCCCAGGGCGCAAACCTGGAGACCCGGGATCGAATCCCACATCGGGCTCCCGGTGCATGGAGCCTGCTTCTCCCTCTGCCTGTGTCTCTGCCTCTCTCTCTTTCTCTCTCTGTGACTATCATAAATAAATAAAAATTAAAAAAAAATTTTAAAAAGAAAGAGATGGTGTTAAAGGTACTTCTATGGGCAGCCCTGGTGGCTCAGCAGTTTGGTGCCACCTTCAGTCCAGGGCGTGATCTGGAGACCCGGGATCAAGTCTCACGTCGGGCTCCCTGCATGGAGCCTGCTTCTCCCTCTGCCTGTGTCTCTGCCTCTGTGTGTGTGTGTGTGTCTCTCTCATGAATTAATAAATAAAATCTTTAAAATAAAAAAAAATAAGGTACTCCTACATCACAAAGAAAATAAAGGCTATTACTATCATTTCTCTCTCTCCATCTGTATATTCATCTGTAAATTCGGCACGTTTATTGACTCCTAATAATGTTCTAAGCACAGAGAGGTTGACCTTGTTTTATTGCTTATTTTGTTTTTTGAGTATAGTTGACAATGTTACATTAATTTCAGGTAAACAGCAATTTCACAATTAAGTTATACATTATGCTTCTTTCACCACAAGTTAGCTGCCATCTACTACCATACAATGCTATTATAATACCATCGACTAAATTCTTTATGCTGTGCCTTTTATTCTTGTGACTCATTCGTTGAATTACTGGAAGCCTTAACCCATTTTGCCCAATCCCCCATGCCCCTTCTTTCTGGCAACCATCAGTTTGTTCTCTGTATTTATGTCTGATTCTGCTTTTCCTTTATTCATTGGATTTTTTTTTCAGATTCCACATATGAGTGAAAGCATAGAGTATTTGTCTTTTTCACTCTGCCTTACTTAGCATTATACCCTTTAGGTCCATCCATGTTGTCACAAATGGCACAATCTCATCTTTTTTATCATTACATAATATTCCACTGTGTGTGTATCTATATAGAATATATGTATATATGTGTGTATCTACGTATGTAGATAGTTGTATATTTTTATGAAATGTATATGTATCTATAAGAAATGTGTGTATATACACACACATACACATACATCACATCTTCCTTATCCATTCATCTATTCATGGCATGTAGGTAGCTTTCATATCTTGACTATTATAAATAATGTTGCAATCAATATAGGGGTTCATATGTTTTTTTGAAATAGTGTTTTTATTTTCTTTGGGTAAATACCCAGTAGCAGAATTATTGGATCATATGGTATTTCTATTTTTAATATTTTGAGAGGCCACATACTGTTTTCCACCATGACTATACATAGCAACATTTTTCTAAATATGTCTTGTAAGGCAAGGAAAACAAAAACAAAAATAAACTGTTTGGACTATATCAAAATAAAAAAGCATTTGCATGGAGAAGGAAACCATCAACAAAGCAAAAAGGCAATATATTGGATGGGAGAAGATACTTGCACATGATATACCTGATAAGGGGTTAATATCCAAAATATATAAAGAACTTACACAGCACCAAAAAACCAATCTGATTTAAAAACAGACAGAGGCTTGAATAGACTTTTTTTTTTTTTTACAAAGTAAACAGGAAGATTGACCACACACACACACACACACACACACACAAAGAGAGTAAAATTCAGCCTCTAAGATGGGGGAAATAGAGGTGCAGATGTAAACAGATGTAAAATGAATAAAGACACAGGACGGAAAGTTGAGAAAGACCAAAGTGATGAATTAGACTTGCTCTCTGAGGCAAGGTCAGAGCCATTTGCTAAGAGAGAGTTGTGCAAGCTGGAGGAGAGGGGTGGAGGTTTAAAACAGTCAATAACCATGAGGCAGACGGTCAGCTGGTAACAAAAGGATTAAAGGGCAGTTCTGATGGCCTGACTGAGGTTGGAGACCAACCGTTGTATGGGGAGAAGACACATTTAGTGCTGTGTCTGCATCAAAGTTTTTCTGGACCCGTATGATGGAGGCATGCAACTGTGAAGGAATCCAGATGGCTTATAAGAAAGTGGTGCAGATAATCACCCAGAAAGGAGCATCAGAGGGAAGGGATGATGGGCTGGGAGAAAATAAAAGGACCAAGTGTGTGAGCGCCTTGATGTTGGGGAAGAGTATGGATGGTGGGAGGAAGAGCCTGAGAAAGCGTAAAGGACAACAGGGTGTGGTCAGAGAATCAGAGTTTAACCTTGAGGAGCCAAGTACTCTCTTTTATACCTTACTTTTCATCGGAGTGTAGCTGCTGCTATCAGCCACTTACTTAGTCACTAAACACAGAACTTGTATTCCGCTCCAAAGCAGAGATTTTACTCTCAAGATAATGCCCCACCTTATGTGTTAATCAGCCTTGTGAGTTTATTGTGTCCTGTACCAAAATGAAGACTTGGGATTGGTGTGCCCCAGTCAGAGAGGATGTTGTTGTCTTCCATCAGGGAGACATTCGTGGGCATGTGTGAAATTGATTGTAAATCACTTGTGCTGTTTTCTACATATTGAACATGCCCATTTAACATATTTAATGTGTTTCTGACATTTACAAAGTGTCTAGCGAGCTTTGGACCATCATTATTTAAAGCATTTTACTGAAAGTACCCCTGAGTAGTTCCTAAACACTACATTCTTTTTCAATCGATTCTGAATATCCCTGAAGAGGGAATTGTAAATGTTGAATACTGTAGTTGTCAATCACGGGCTCATCTACTCTCCTCTTTGAATGATAATGTAAATTCATTTGAAACACTATGTGTAGCTAGATACTCATTTTTCCCCCTCACTGCTATTGGCATTGCTTTATTTCACTAAGATTGAAAAACCGGATTAATCTCTAGAGACATAAGCGCTCGCTAACCTTGAGTTACTCGCTCAAGATTTTCGAATTCTTTTTAAGAAGGATGGGGTTTGAGTGGGTCAGAGGTGGTGCCCAAAACCCTCTGTCTTGACAAGAAAGCCATTGCAGACTCCTCTCACCCTCATGTAACTTGTGCTGGGGAGTGACAGGTCTTATATTAGGATGTGAAAATGTCTCCAATCAGAAAATACAGCATGTTTCAAAAATGACAGAAATAGCGCATGTTATAAATGCAACTCTTCTTCAAGCCACTTTTCACTCCCATTCTGATAAAAATGCAAGCTGTGGTCCTGTCCTCAGTGGCTGGTGCATGCTAGGTGCCCCAAATGAGAGGATGAGGAGTAGGCTAAACCAGCAGGTGAGTGCATGTATGGAGCGGCAACAGGCACTGTCCCTGCAGAACACAAGTACAAATCTCTTTGTCTTCAATTATATTTTGATACATTCTCTGCACAGAATATCAATGCTATCTAATGAGAAAATGTGCAGCTAGGCCATTTGGCAATGGGCAACAGATTTTGTGTAAGCATCTGGCATAGGAATAATTTGACAAACAGCAATATGCCAAAATTGTGTTAGATAATTTTTAAGGAACTATTTGTCAAGCCGAATACTCATTATTCCTGGGATGTTATTCATCAACCCCATGATTTAAATGACAATTAGATACAAGTCTTTCATTGTAGGCGAGGCATTCACATTCCCTATAATCTCCTACATACTTACTCTTTATCGATAAAGATGCAGCAACTTCTGTGGCTTCTCACCTTGGCACTCTGCTGGAAATCTGAACTTAACTTTTGGGCACATCTGAGTAAATAAAGCTTAAGGAGAAAGACTGAAATGAAAAATTAATTCTTTGCACACCCTCTGGAAGTAGAAGCAGGTTAACAGATGTTTGTTATCAATGGGGCACCTAGGGCAATTTGTAAATTTATAGCAGTTCCTGCAATTGTGTTGTTACAGGAGCCTGAGCATTCTGCAGCTTCATATATGAGCTCTACCATATTCGACCCAATTGCAAAACTATGTGGCAGCTTTTCTAGGCTTCCAGCATTTTCTTTATAAGAAATAGGGTCACCATATGTATTTCATCTCTTAAATGTTCTCTGCTTTAAACCTTTGTGTGCTTCATCCACTCTGTTGCTTCTACTGAACTTGATTCTATGTGCCCCTAGTGGAACCCCTTGGTCCCTCCTTATTTCCCCAGTCTGTCATCCCCAGGTTGGTCCTGGTGTTCTTTCTCCCCAGTGTTAGATCTCAGTGTCAGGTATTTCGAGCAGCCTTGCACCAGAACTGTGAACTTGGCAGCCTATAGCTGCATTCCCTCACTGATCCTATTTGATACAGCCCTTGGCTTTGGTTTGGTGGAGGAGCCCATTACCTTCAAGCCCATTCCTAAACTTCTGAGAGGTATTAGAAGCCTTGGGCTGTTTGAACATTACAAAAAACCATTCCATCCATCCACACCTGAGCTCTCAGTGGCAATTCTTTGTGACTGTTGTGGCTAATCCCTAACAGCTGTTGGTTCAGGCTTTTTTTTTTTTTTTTCTTCTTCCCTGATCCCCCCACACCCACCCCTGTCCTACAACTCTTCAGGTTGCATAACAGTTAGTGAGAATGTCTACTTAAAATGCTATCTCCCTAACACCACCCCCAGAGATTGTGATTCAGTAGATGGGGGTGGGGATCCAAAAATCTGCATTTTTAGCAAGCCTCCTGGGTCATTCTGATGAAGTTTTCCTGTGAATCATGCTGACCATATCATCTTGGGTAAAGCAATGAATCCATGAAACATTTTAATCTCTGGTTTTATTGTAAGAATTAGTATGTAGATATTTGATAATCCATGGTTACAGCTTTGGTTTTCACCAGGATCACTTGTTCACTGTTCTATCACTTCCAGGAGGACCTCAGGAAAGGTTAAATGGTCTACCCAAAGACATTGACTCAATTCAATACTGGGACATAGGGTTTTCATTCTAAGTTTATCATTCACCCCAGTCTTCCAAAAAGGCTCTATAGGTTCTCAACAGGGAGTAAATCACATAATGGTAACTACCATTGACATCCCCAGATACCTTATGTGAAAATACTCCACACGTAGGTCACTAAGAGTTGCTTTGATGAGAATCTTACATGGTTGGAATAGATATTTTTGGAGAGGTTCTATTTTTTAAAAAGTGTATCACTACTTCTATAGGAAAGGGCAAATCATGTTATATTTAGTAGTATCTTAGATACTTTCCCTGGAACATAGATTCTAAGACAGATTTGCTTGCAAAAGGTATACTGAGTAAGGGCCTCAGCATCTGCACCTGTGGGAAGGGTAACAGGGATGACAGAGGCAGGAGCTGGGCTGTGATCCAGTCACAGATCTCCAGCCATCCCATCGGGATAACTCTTCAGAATTTTGTCCCTTAGGCAGGGAAGTAGACCTTTCTCTCCCAACATCATTGAATGCAGGCTAACCCCTGGGAGATCATATGACTTTGGTCAAGGAGGCTCTCTTCGGCTGAGGGCAGTTCTCAGTGAGCCATCAGCTACCTCAGGAGTTGGGAGAATGAGCATCTTGATCCAAAATGGGGATCCTCTGCAAGTAATAAATTCCTAATCTTTAAGATAATAAGCTTCAGTAGCATTTAAAAAGAAAAATAATAGACAAGTTTTAGAATACTAAGGACACCTAATGCTGTTTAAAAATCCATATACTTTGATCTTGAATTCAGAATCTGTATCTTAGAAATAAATTCTTTAAAGCAGGGACTAATTTCAGACATGGTTTTTTGTCCTCTTTCTTTTAATGCACTAGGAGAAGTAAGCAATGATTCAGAGTTGAATGTTCATTTTTGCAAAATACAAGTTCTGAGAATTGAATAAATATAACTAAATCCTGGTTCTGAGGACAAAATAAATGGAACTAATACTAGTTTTATGGGAGCTAAATGAAAGTGTTTGCAGTTGATAGAAGGTATTATCTCATCTTTGAAATGAGTGATAAGATCAATACAAAGAAATCTCATTGCTGCTTTTTCCCTAATTCCCTATTTGCCCATATAAAACTTTCATTTTAAGATGCCCCAGTCAAATGTCCATGAAGTAATATCATCCCCAGTGAAATAAAAGAAAACGATAAATAAAGGTAAACTTCTCATGTGTAATCCAAGATTCCTGAAGCTTTGGGAAACAGAGTGAGGCTATGTTGCGATTATTGTCTCTAACATGGAGCTATATTATCAATATTAATTTGTTCACATTCACACAATACTTAATCACTGTTTTGTGGTAAACAAATGCACGTAAGGCCCTTTACTGGGGCTAGAGAGAAGACTAATTACTCCCTCATCTCTGAAACAATGACTTTAGGGTCTCTCCCCCAGTCTCCAAGTGGGTTTGAAAACAACCTTTTTAGATATCAGAAGGAAAGGGGGAATTAAGCTGTTTTTTGTTGTTGTTATTATTGTTTGTTTTGTTATTTTAGTGCTTCTTTCTACAATAGTGTATTTATTTATTTTTATTGGAGTTCGATTTGCCAACGTATAGCATATCACCCAATACTCATCCCGTCAAGTGCCCCCCTCAGTGCCCATCACCCAGTCACCCCAACCCCCTGCCCACCTCCCTTTCCACCACCCCTTATTCATTTCCCAGAGTTAGGAGTCTCTCATGTCCTGTCACCCTCAATGATATTTCCCACTCATTTTCTCTCCTTTCCCCTTTAATCCCTTTCACTATTTTTTATATTCCCCATATGAGTGAAACCATATAATGCTTGTCCTTCTCCGATTGACTTATTTCACTCAGCATAATACCCTCCAGTTCCATCCACATCGAAGCAAATGGTGGGTATTTGTCATTTCTAATGGCTGAGTAACATTCCATTGTATACATAAACCACATCTTCTTTATCCACTCATCTTTCGATGGACACCTAGGCTCCTTCCACAGTTTGGCTATTGTGGACATTGCTGCTAGAAACATTGGGGTGCAGGTGTCCCGGCGTTTCACTGCATCTGTATCTTTGGGGTAAATCCCCAGTAGTGCAATTCTACAGCAAAAATTTAGCTGGAAAGTGGTTAGGGTGGTATTAGTTAAAATGAAAAAGGGAAGAAACAAAGTGTATGTTTTCAAATGTCAGAATTCCAAATTTGGAAGGAGATTTTAGCTCATTCTGCCCATCCCAGCCCATCTGATGCATCAAGTTTTTCTCTTCTTACATCGTGGAAGGAATCCATGGAAGGATGATTTTATTTTCCCACTCACCACTCACTTGTTGCAGTCTGGTTCCTCCACGAATAAAGGATTTTTATTTTTCAATACCATGACTTAGATCCAGGGAAGAGACAGACTTTTAGCATAACAAGGTGCAGGGTAGATGCCAGCATGAACATAACCATCCAGTAAAAGAAGGTGAGCTATATTTTTAGATACTGCATTCAGAAGCAAGGTCTCTGTGAGAGTATCTTTCTCTTCTCTACATTCTAGGATCAAAGCATCCCTTGCCCCTTCCCAGAAGTGGGGCTTAAAAACACAGAGAATGAATACACACCCACGTAGATGCCGGGGAAAGAAGAGGCAGGACTTTGTGTGGCTTGCTAACACATAGGTTGCTGAATCCCACTGCCAGAGTTTCTGATTCTGTAGAGCTGGGCCAGGGCCTGAGAAATTCTATTTCTAACAAGTCTCCAGGCGATGCTGATGCTGCTGGTCTGAGGACCACACCCTGAACAGCACTATACTAAAAACTTAAAGATATATACTTTAAAATGTTTTTTTAAAAAGGAAGATACCTTAAAGTGAAATCATTCCCCTAAACCCAAGAGGTAAAACATAAAAGGATCTGCCCTCAGAGCCCAAGACAGAATACAAATAAACTGGCCAGGGTATCCTGAAGGGGTCCACACCAATTACACCTCACATGTATATGCATGTACAGATTTTTAGCTAGTTGGAACTGGCTACATGACCCAGTTATTTTTTCCTAGCAGCATCTAATCTGCTCTTGGCTTCCCTGGCTATTCTCACTGAGTCCTGGATCCTGGTAGGAGTACCAGCCTGAAGAGGGATGGAAGCCTTGATCCATACACCTCCCCTACTTTATTTCCATACTCCTTCCATAACAATGGTCTCTGTGGTTTTTGTGGATAGTCCAGTGTGAGTGCACAAGCTTGCCACAACATATCATCATCATGTCATTGAGAATGAAAACCTATCTCATGTATTATGTTCATCTATTCTCAAGCAGAATACAGTTACTCTTGAGGTCTCATTTGCCTTTCTTCCACTGGAATCATGGGTAATTTTAGCAGTGCTGTCCTGGGACTCAGGGCAGGACAGTAGATGCATCCTTCTCTACCGGTTTTGGTTACTCCTCCCATGGCAGAGTTCTGGGGGCACTTTTGGTTATAATACACAATGGGTTAATAACTTTGGAGAAAAGAACTAGTGACTCCTAGAGCCGTTTTCTGGGTTGCCACAAGGATCCATGATAGCAAAAGAAATCATACTATGAAGAAGTAAGAAAGTCAGTGGTTGTGAGGCATTGATAGGATATATTTTAGCCGTTAAAGATACACATTTGAAGTCTTTGGGAAAATTCTCATTACAATGGTAGATAAAGAGGAACTTAGCAAAATAGAAGATATTTTTCTTTATATTTTTGTGTATTTTGAAGTATTCATGAATGCATACATGTATATATATATATATACAAAAAAATGTTTAATAAAATATAATTTAAAAAGAAATAATAGTTGGGTTAACCTGATAGATAAAAGATCACTGATATGTCTTGTGGAAAGTAAGATATTCTAGTTATCTGTATCTTATTTTCACTAGTTTATCTTAAATTGTATCATGAGGCAAGTCCATTGTTATAGAGTGACTGTTTAAGCTTTGGGCTCATCCAATATGCTAATATCTTATGATAAATGGAATAATCTCCTTTGAAAGTAACCATTCATTTTTTTCAGACTTAATCATGACATATGCCCAGAACTTCTTTCCATTTTCCGACAAGCAAATTAAAATTCCATCACACACACACACACACACACACACACACACACAAAGAGGCTCTTATTGGTAGAGAAAAATTTACCTTTTGTTATGGGTGTGGCTTATATTCCATTTCCAGAGCTCCAAAATTGACAAGCACTAAGGTAAACAAAACAACTCAGAAGGTTTGTTATTTTCAATTTCAGCAGCCTCTATAAAAATATGGATTAAACTGTTGTAAGCAACTGTTGTCACTCTCTCACTTCTTTGTATGGTACCTGCTTCTAACTTCTTTGGTTTCTTGTGATTACTATAATTTTGGCTGAAAAGGCATCAAAGAGTTTTCTAGCACATGGAGGAGGGCATAGATTTCCATCCAGAGTGACACATTGATTGAGTCAGCCAGTAAATTAACAGCATCAGAGCACCATTAGATTTTAAACTTAATTGGCTTCTTCTCTTAATTTCTATGCATATAATCAATAGATGCCAGAAAAAGTTAAAGGAGTTATTCAGCAAGCATCTATTTCCTGGAGCATAATGGAAACACCAGTTTCATTTCAAGTTAATACAAACAACTTGTATTTCAAATGCAGTCAAAGATTTTTATCAAAAGGTTTCATTTTAGTTTGTTTTTTTTTTTATTAGCCCTCTTTCTTGACAAGCAAATGGGAGTTTTAGTTGTGTAATCAGTTTAGCTTTTTCCCCTGGATCTCCCCCCAAGTACCCCTGCCTGCTTAATTGTCTCACTTATTGTCTTTATATTTGTCACTTGTAAACTCTCTTTCTATTCCAACATTGAATGTGTATCCTGTGTTCCAGATTTATACAGAAAAGAACACCTCAATACACAATGCTAAGCATGTCTTCATATCCAAGAACAAGCTCTGCCATTTGATGTTGAAAGTCATATTGGGCCGGGTTAAAATCTGATGACATGTTTTTTGGTGAGATTGGCATTTAGTTTATTTTCCTTGAGCTATTTCTGCTGAATTATGAACCATAGCTTAACGGCAATTTCATAGCCTCTGGAATAGCCCCGATGAATAAAATACATATGTTACTGTGTACACACACACACACACACACAAACACACACACACACTGGGTTTAAGACAAGTTCAATGAGCTACATGGATTAAAAGTGATGCTATTTATTAAGTGAGTGGATAGTCTTATGCTTTCCATTCATTTCATAAATAACAACTAAGCTTTGCCTTGCCCTTCATAGATTTGAGTCAGTACTCCCTTGATAAGGTAGGATGTTATTTCACTTTTATAGGCAAAGGAAACTTGATTTCATGACATTTCTATTAGCCAGGTGGGGATGATCTCAAATACAACTACCATCACCCAACTTTTTGTTCATTTGTTGAACACCCACCATGTACCAGGTTGTGGTCTATGTAGGTAAACAAAATGGATAACAATCTGGCTCACATTCACCTTGCAGTCTAGTGGGAGTAAAACAGTAAATAAAAATGGAAAATATATAAATGTATTAATGAGATAATTTCTGATTGGGAAAATACTAAGATGAAATCAAAAGCAAGTAAAGGTACAGAAAGTTGAAGGGGAGGGAGTTCTTTTCCACTGAATGGCCAGAGAAAGTCTCTCAGGGGAGTACATTTGAAGTGAGACCTGAATGAACAAGAAGGAGCCAGTCAAGTAAAGTCTCATGGGGAACCATGACAGTGGCTTCATAACCTCCAGGATAAGAATGAGTTTATAACATTTGGAGAGTACTCCAAAGACTCTTCTGACTGAACACTGGGAGGAGAGAGTGACATGAGATGTTGGACTGTGAAAAGCAGGATCACACAGCATAGGACCTTGTAGGACACAGTCAGAGGTGTGGATGTTTTCATCCCCGAAGTGGGAAGTTTTGGTGAGTTTTAAGCAAGGGCAGTAACATATTCTTTGTTTTAAAAAACAAACAAACAAACAATGTTGCCAGCACCTGCTGTCCTACTGTTTAAGAATAAGTTGAGTTGGGGATCCCTGGGTGGCTCAGCGGTTCGGCGCCTGCCTTTGGCCCAGGGTGTGATCCTGGAGTCCTGAGATCAAGTCCTGCATCGGACTCCTGGCATGGAACCTGCTTCTCCCTCTGCCTGTGTCTCTGCCAATCTCTCTCTCTCTCTCTCTCATGAACAAATAAATAAAATCTTTAAAAAAAATAAGTTGAGTTGAAAGTAGAGGGATGGATGAAGGGTAGAGCAGTGATGACATATCCTTTCTCTCTACCTCCTCAGGTTGTAGTTCTGTATATTTAGAATAAATATGGAGCTACGTGACTTGCTAAATATAAAAGTAAAGGACAAACTAGACAGATCCTTTAACTGCTGACGCAGGCACTGTTTTTACCCTTCTTCCTTAATCTATAGAATCCTGATTTGGGGCAGCAATCTGCTCAGGGAAGGGCAATTCATCCCCCAGTCCCAGGAGATGAGTTATGATGTCCTAAGCCATATGTAGTAATCCCAGAACCCTTTTGCTAATGATTGGTTTAAAGAAGGGCATGTGGGCTTATTCTAGAAAATGGATGAGAAGATTTTTTGTGGGGTGGGGTGGGACAGGAGAGAACTAGAGATCTTCTCAAACTTCTGTAAGTATTATTGCTTCCTGATACAAATAGAGATAATGGGAAGCCCCTGCCTCTTTATGTCTTAAGTACTGTTAGGGTTAACTGACATTATACTATGTAGAGACCAAATCTAACATGCAGAGGATCACAAATCAGAAAGAGCCTCAGAACTGTATAGAGCATCAGAACTGTAGGACCATCCATGTCTAGTTACTTCTTGTTGTCTTTTATGCTTAAACTACTTTTGAGCTGGGTGTTCTATTTATAGCCAAATGCATTCTAGTTGACACACTTGTGTATAAATTTGCCAAGTCCTTCCCAGTTCTTCATAATTGACATAATTAAAATCAGGAATGAAGCCCAAAATAGCAATGATTTAAACAATATAGCAGTCCATTCTCGGTTAAAGTCTAGATGTAGGTATTCCAGGGCTAGAATGGGTCTTTAATCTTGTTTTGTTACCATTGGTGAACTCATTACAAAGTTACCTTGTAGGACAAGTACATGCTCCAACTCCAGCTCTTAAGTCCATTTTCTACCAGAAGAAAAGAGAAAAAAGAGAAGGGTAAGGCTTTTCCTTTTAAGGATAATCATTTTCACCTCCATCACATTGCCTTTCGTCCCATGAATACTCCTAACTGTAAAGGAGGCTGGAAAATCTCTTTTGGCTTAAGAAGGTCTGAATCTAGTTAAGACTTGGAGAACCAGTTGCCAAAGGAAGAAGATAACATATGGAGGAAGGCAGAGACTACATGCAGTCTCTCTGCTACAGACAGCTGTATCTAAAGACGAGAAGTTATAACTGTATTGAGAACTGATCATATCGTGTATTCCTATCATCATAGCTACCATTTATTGAGTATGTCGAGCTCTGCATTTGAACTAGTTGCCAAATATTCCACTTTTTGCTCTATGTCTGGTCACATGGTAGAGTCACACACTACCTGGTACTCTAGAGATTGGGAAAGGCATGAGTGTAGTCACATACTTCACTTCTCAACAAAGCATTACCTACTGATGCAAAACTACACAGAATTTCTCCTTCGCCACAGTAGTTGGCCATGTCTCAGAGAGTGGCTGCTCTGTTGGTCTAATTCCCACACTATGAGAAACAATGAGATAGAGCAGACACATTAGCCAACCTGCAGTGGGGACACATAGATGGGAAAATAAGCCTTTGTTTTAAGCCCTGAGACTTGGATATTATTTTCATGGTGTAACCCAGGAATCTTGACTGACATATGTGTGTTCTCTTCAATTATAAGATCCCGGAAATGTAAGCATTACCCTTTCTCTTTTTCATATGCCCAGAGAAGGTCGATAACATACCAATCTCGAAACACTGGATCTTGCTTAGGTATAACTTGAGTCTTTCTCGTTCTTCATGCTCCATTACAAATGTTAAAATGTTCATCCTAATGATAAATACTGTTGGACAAACTATGTTTATATTTTTCAAGGCTGTCTGGACCCTCACAGTCCTTGATTTGACTAGTTTCACTAGCTCACTGACCACTGAACAGTCATACTAAGAATGTGTTTAAGAGTAGGCAAATAGGCCAAAAATTAAAGAGGTTCATAAACCTTATATATAATATAGTAAAGATTTAATAAATAGTCTCTGTCTTTTGAAAAGTAAAGATAACTATATACCTTACTGCAATGTCAAGAAAGGATTAAATAGTGCCTCTTAAATGCTTCTAAATTTTCTTCCAGTGCCACAGGACATTTCCACTTTTTGATACCCTAACATATAAATAAGTCAAGGAGTATTAAAACAGGGTTTCAAAAATTATAAAACATTTGAAGATTTGTATTTAAGAAGTTTTAGCTTTTAATGCAAGATGAAAGAAAAATAATATAATTGTGTTATTCACACCTTAATAATAGGAAATATAAAAATTATTAATTCGTGGTACCTAAACCAGGGAGATAATGATTTAGAAATGGCATAAAAGTTTAACTATATATGACAGATACATTTTTCTTCAGTCCTACATTGTGCCTCTGTGACTATGTATAAAAAACCTCTCTGGAGATATTTTCATAAGTCTAAATTGGGGTTCTTTGTATTTATAAGACATGAGCCAAAAATCCACCCCCAGTCCCTCAATGACAAGCTTTGCTTCCTGTATTTTGCATTTCCAAGGCTGAGCACCTCTGCTGCTAGATTGTGCCAAGACAGGAAGAAGGAGACGAAACTCAAATCAGTCACATTGACCACTTGTTATCCATTCCTGTCAAGGATTTGGCCCAAGAGGGCACTGAAACTATTGGATAAAATGAAGTTTTTAGATTATCAGTGGATTTCAATTACAGTATTTGTACTCTCCGAGACCCCTATTACCATCAATAGTTGAGAGTTGGCAATATTGTTGAGATTTATGATGCTTCTTCACTGGTTAGCTACATCCAGTGTGGAGCTCACATTAGCGCTTTTCCATTATCTTCAAATCTGGTTTCTAAGAAAGACATATGCTTGCTGCCTGCATGACTTTAAAAACTGCCAACTCATCAATAGCTATATCATTTTTAGTAAGAAATGAATTCCACAGTGTCAAATTATTTCTTGTCAAAGTGGTTGATCCACTGGAAAGTCATAGGAGGAAAAAAAAAAAAGAGGGAGAGATAAGATGAGCAATGTGCCACGATGGCTCAAGTTGAAGTTCTTTTCCAATCAGGTGTTTAGAGCAGAGCTGGAAAAGGCTTAAAAAGTTGGAGAGAAGAATGCATATAGAATATTTTGTTTTAGTTTTATTGGATGTTTAAAGAAAGAATTTGACAAAAACAGGAGACTTAATTACTCTTTAAATGGAAAAGATGCATGTTAACAATGGAAAACCATAATTCATTCATCATTTCTTGCTAGCTTTCAAGACTGGTTCTCTTATTTTCTCTTTTGAAAAGTCAGAGAGAAGTTCAGTCAGACATTGGGAACTTCACTGGTTGTCTTCCAGAGGCATTTTCACTTTCCTTCTGGGCCAGATGTTAAATAACTTGGACTCAAATTCTGGTTCTGATACTTATTAGTTGCATACTTTGGACCATTGACTTGCAATTGTGTAAGTTTCAGTTTTCTTACCTGGGAAATAGAACTAATAACATCACCTGTAAATAACAATAGCATTTATGGGATTGAACTTTAAAAATATGTATAAAGTTCTTGTGATAATGGAACTTACTGTTCAATACCTTGACTATGGTGGTTGACACATGAGCCTGTAACATGTGTTGAAGTTGTTTAGAACTACACACAAACACACACACACACACACACACACACAAGTGAAACTGGGAAATTCTGAATATGTTCAGTAGATTGTATCAATAGCCATATCCTGGTTGTGATACTGTACCACAGTTTGGTGAAATGTTACTATCAGAGGAAACCAGTAATGGGATCTCTGTATATTATTTTTTATAACTGCATGTGACTCTACAGTTACCTCAATTTAGAAATAATAAAATGCATATAAAGCAATTAGCTCAATGCCTGGGACATCCTAAGTCCCCAATGAATAATAGCTACTTTTAAGCTAAGTACCCATTTATCTAATAAATTACTTTGACTAATAACATTGGCTTCTTGTATGGAACACAATGTGAAAAATGAGGAATGGTGTATCAGTCAAGCTTTCAACAGAAAAATAAAAGCCACTCTAGAGATTTTGAAGCCACTCTAGATGTTTAATGCAGGAGCTACAGGCTTAAACAACGAATAAGAGGGATAAGGTAGGAGTAGTAAAGAAATGGCTGGGAGACCACTTTGAAGAAATCTCAAAGTAATCACAAACAAGACAGAACCAATGAGTCCAGCTGCTTTTGAGACCAATATTTTTTATTTTCAGGAGATCCCACAGACAATAAAGTAAGCCACTGTCCATTATGTCAGCTACCTGAGAATCCTCAGTAGCCCTGAAAAACTGTTGATCTGAACTGGCTAAAACTTCCATCAGAGAACAATGTTTTTTATTTCTTGTCTACCTTCCAAAACTCACTCAAAAGCCTCCCATTGAATGTATCTAGCCAGAAAACATATGAGGAATGGAATTCTAATTCTCAGCTTCTTCCCTGTGACAAAAAGGGAATAGAGAAGGGGATGATGAAGGTTAATGATGATGATCATGATGCTCATGGTGATGATGATTGTAATGATTGTGAGTCTATGACAGACAATCCAGGACAGATAGAAAAAGAATTTTCCGTCTTCTCTGAATGTATAAATTGCAAAATGGATTTTTTCCTTAACTTTCTCATCTGTTTTCATGTTTAACATATATCACCAGACACAAAAGATCTAGTGGTCTTATTTGTGGGTGACATTATTTCGACCATGAAACTTGCCAGGTAGCAATAGGCTCACCTATTTGGTTTGCCTCCTTCTCAACTATAATTGACCAAAGGTAGAATAATTACTTGAGATAAAGACCCTCATGCCTGCAGTCTGTCTGCTGTGATAGGCTACATGAGAAAGTAGCCCCAGGCAAAGAAAACATTAGTCTAAGACTTGGCCACTGACTTCCAGTTTCCTACAAGCACAGAAAAGACTCTACAGAGACCTTCCAGACTTTAAGGTAGCATAGTCCTTCCCTGACCCCAGTCACTCTATCAGATAGGTCATAATGTTGTTGTTTATCTTCCTTGAATTTATCATAATCTGTGATCATTACATTACTCATGTGCTTGTTTATTTTTTATCTCCTCTCCATTAGTATGTAAACTCCACAAGGGCTATAACCTTTTCTAATTTGTTCTGCTTTAAATCACCAGTGAATAAGAGCACTAAAAATGGAACGTGGGAGATATTTCTTGAATGAAGAAAGGCTTCATGGAGAAGGTCATCAAGGGCAAAGTAGATTAGCTTACCAGTTAGTATGATATGGTGCATTTGCATCTAAATAAGTAAAATGCTAAGCTCTCATTGTAAGTCTTGACTACAATTTAGATGCCAAATCATTTCCTAGGCACATTTGATAGATGTTTTCTAATATAATGCTATTATTGTTCCCATATATAGATAGCAAAACAAAGCGTAGAGAGATTAAGTAACTAAACTAAGGTTGCTAAAATTATTCAAAACATAAGTCTGCATGTTTCTAGAACTTGTATTTTCACCACTGTTCCAGGCTAAATAAAATCTAAAAAAAAAAAAAAAAAAGAAAAAGAAAGAAAGAAAGAAAGAAAGAAAGAAGAAGAAAGAAAGAAAGAAAGAAAGAAAGAAAGAAAGAAAGAAAGAAAGAAAGAAAGGAAAGAAATGTCTACTCATCCACATGAGAATCTGAGGCTTTACCTTAAGGTTGATTTGCCATTACTCAGAACCGTGATGAGTTGGCTGGAGCAAGCCAGAGCTACCTAGCTATCAGAATTTATCTATATCCAGAAGCTTTAGAACTTGTTTGATAAAAGGCACCAGAGTCAAGCTCAGTAAGGTATGGACTCACCAGGCAGCCCTTGGTCTCTAGTGATCAAATAGTTAAATGCAGCTTTCAGAGCATGGTTGTCAAGAGAACCAAGTTTACATAGATGTATCATGGGCTTGGCATCTTGGCTTCAGAAATCCTTGAAAATTATTTCCCTAACTATATCCCCAATCATTTCTGTCACTCTTCCACAGAAAGAAAATTCAGACAGGGGTCATAAATAGAAAGGCATAAAAGAGATTAAGACAAAGGGACCCAAATAAATCATCACTAGGATATGGTCTCTAGCAGAGGGGGAAAAAAATAGTATAAGAAGGAGAAGTGATGAAAGTGGCAAAGATAACTTTGATTCCTGGGACAAAGTTCTTGCCTATCACATTACAGTAGCTTTGTTTCTTCACTATGACTATATTTTTCCTCTTGAATATTAGAAATGTGGAGAATCTCTCATAGCTGAGATGAGATCTGTTGAACCGATTAGCTAAGGTCCTACTTCCTTACCAAAGAAGCTCTGTTCCTTTGAGTTTACCATCGATGTTAAAATCGAAAACCCATCTTGCTCAAGGTCAGATGTGAAAAGGTACTGTCCCCAACTTGTAGAGAAACTTTTTAAATGTTGGCTTCTCATTTTGAAGAGCTTGACCTTCAGCTGTTAAGTCTGAGATAGCCACAGTCTTCAGAAACTGGCAGCCATTTGACACACTGAGAAAGTGGTTGGAACCTGTCTTATCTTGCACAAAGGCTACGAAAGAGAAGCATGGAACTCCCAACTGATCTTTAAAAATACAGGTACCAGGCACTGAAGAATTTGAGATGACATACAATCTGGAGAATTCGGGTTTAATCATTTAAATTTACAGTATTCTCCATTCACTGCAGATTTGAAAATACAGAGTTAGAATGAATATTTCACATGATTAAGAAAACTCGATATAGCATTTTTCCAAATTGGCTTAAGCTGGCTTTATAGCTAGACACCTGTTGATTATTCAATAGTTGAGGCTACAATACATGGTGTCATCTAGGATCTCACCTAAATTAACCTCAAGTGGATTATCTTCTAATATCCGTCTTTTCAAATTCATAGGCATTTTTCCCAGGGCCAAATATTTTAAAAAGAAGATATCAAACACAATAACCTGAAAAAAGTGACACCAATGTTATAGTTATTAGAATTTTTAATATTGGTGATATAGTGAAATAAGTGAATTCTATCACAATAGCATTGTTTTTGCTGTTGTTGCCTTTTTGTTATATAACAAAGATACTGAAAAGCTGCCGGAATATATACTAAGTTGAACATACCCATGAATCTAACATGAGATGAAGGAACAGAACATTCAGCATTCCAGAAGCCACCTTCTGTTTCCTTTTACCTCCTACTTTCCCTCACAGATATTAACTATTCACAGATATTAACTATTCTGATTTCTAACACCATATATTGGTTTTAACTTTTTTTGAATGAATGGAAAAGTTTGAACTTTTTTTTAAAGAAAATTATATACTATTTCCTCTTTTATGTCTGCTTTTTAAACTGAATTTGTGGGTGAAATTAATCCATATCCTTGTGTACAGTAATTGCTTCTTTTTTCTCATTGCTATATAGTATTTCACAGAATGAACATACCATACTTTATTGATTTATTCTACTTTTGATGTGTATTTAGGTAGCTTCCAGTTTGGGACTATTTCCAATAGTACATTTATAGACATTCATATACACCTTTTTTTGGCAAACACATGTGACTATCTCTGTTGGATATAAACCTAAGAGTAGAATTTCTGAGTAAAAGAATATACACGTTTTCAGCTTTAGAAGATGCTATCAGATGATTTTCCAAAAATGTTGTACCAACTTAGACTCTTACCAACAGTATATGAGAGTTCAAATTGTTCCACGTGTTTGCTAACAATTGGTATTATCAAGTTTTGGGGGAAAGGGGAGTTAAATCATATTGTTTATGTATCTCACTTCATTTTAATTCGAGTTTTAGAATTTAGCTTAGAATGAGGAGTATGGACCATCAGTAACATGGAAACAGTTCTACTAATGGCTTGGGGATCATTCATCTATTCACAGGAGACTTGGATCTTGTGTTTTATTCATCAGAAAAGGGGGGCAATTTTTAAATCACAGAACTTCAGAGGTAGGAGGAATCTTAGGGATCAAGACTGAGGATGGTCCTTGGAGGTATGAACAGACATATTCCCTGTGACTTTGAATTCTCACAGGTTACAACAGCAGTATTTGTTGTCCTATTAGGTACTTCTAACTTTGCTGCTTTTTTTGTTTAACAAATCAGAACATGGTATGACAAGCTGTCAGAAGAACTGAGGAGAATTCTCAGTGATGCTTATCCTGTGCTCGGGACACTTGTGTATATAAGTGGTCTGCTCATGCTCCTCAGTGAGAAAGTCGATGGGTTCTTCCTAAATGAGAGATCAGCAAGGCTTTCAGAGATCCATTTGAAAAAACAACATCTAGTGACTTCTATGACAGAGAAGTAAGAATTATTTTCAGTAAGACTTAGAGTCTAAGAGACATGAAACTCTTTTTCAATGAATATTTATCTACCTCTCATAAGAAGCTAAGAGCTGAAAGAATCATTCTTCCCTCAAATTCTGGAATCATATCTTTGCCATGGTAGTTTATAAGCTATGAGAAATGATGAATAAATATGTTTATGTAGATTGAACCCATCAATTCTAAGATATTATTTCAAATGGTCCTCAACTTCTGTTCCACTTTGAAGCAACCAGCACTTTTTTTTCATTTACATAAGGACAACCTGAGCTCTAACATGTAACTGCACAGTGATTAAAAAGTTTTATTTAAATTAGTGAATATTTTCCTGAAAAATGCATAAAAGTGTCATGTATGCAAATACCCAGCTCTGTAGTTCTATATTATAAGAGAAAAAGAAAATTCTAAAAACGAAATTAATATTATGAAACATTTAAAAACATTTTCTCAGAGCAGTCACCTATGCATTAATATGTGGTATATGAATGTATATATGTATATAAACATATTTAAGAATATATATTGCTATATGCTAAAAATGAGAGTTCCCTACACACATATACTCTTGTGTACTGATACATATGGATATGAATACATGTTTATATTCCTTATAAAAATGGTAACTCTAAGCACTATGTTATATCTTTTTCTCACTTCTTAGATTTTACAGTTTTTCAATGTCTTCAATGAGAGTTCTACAAGGCTTTTAGGAACCAGTGTCAGTACATTTCTCTTATTTGGGAAATGGCTACATAAGATACCAATACAGGCATATTCCATAATTCAGCTGAACACTCTCTTCTTAATGGACCTTTTGGTTCTTTGCTGCTTTTTTCCCTTTAATACAATGCTGGAATGAACAGCCATATTTAGTATCTTTATTTAACATGAGATCATATTTGTAGAATAGATTCTGAAAAATCTACATGAGTGGTTACATAAATTCTGAAAATAATTCCAGGCAATTTTCACATGCTTGTCTCTGCAGGTAAGCATGATAAGAATTCCACCCAAATAATAGAAACCAAGAGCAGAGGAGGCATTGTCATGAGCAGAAGGAGTAAAGGATGCTTCATAGGCCAACAGCCACAACAACAAACAGCATATGCATCTGCACATGCTTATATTGACATTCACACACAGGCACATACACAAACTCATAGA
This sequence comes from Canis lupus dingo, assembly GCF_003254725.2. Lineage (NCBI taxonomy): Eukaryota > Metazoa > Chordata > Mammalia > Carnivora > Canidae > Canis > Canis lupus. Next base: position 23,384,873 of record NC_064262.1, on the reverse strand, counting down.
CACATATCTCCACTTTAGAGAGGAGATAACAAATTATCATTTGCCCCATTTTCTGCAGTGACATAGCTAACATGGTGTGAAACAAGCCTTTCACTTCTTTGGTCTTAGATTATCTCAAAATTATATCAGAATAAGATACATGGCTTTCAAAGTGTGTTTGGATGCATCAGCATCATCTGGAAAGTTGTTAGAAATGTAAATTCTCAGGGTCTGCTCAGAACCAACTGAGTCAACTCTGGAGGTGGGCCCACTAACCTGTTTTAACAAAATCCTCTAGGTCATTCTGAAGTACACTGAGGTTTCAGAACCAGTGACCTCATATGTTCTATGAAACTTTCAGATTCTCATGACTCTATGTATCTCATTCCTTCCTGTTAGATTGTGAGCTTTTTGAGAGCAAGTAGTCCAGTAATCCAACTATTGGTCAGTAATTGCTGATTCTCTTAACAAATACTGAGGGCATGTTTTTATAAGAATATCTTGTACACTTGGCCACCTTATCAATAATCATCTTTTGAACCTAAATGGCTGAATTCTAATATCTCTTTGATTACTAGATTTGATTTTTACTCTCAGGTCCTGTAACAACAGAGCCATGAGCTCTTTATTCAACTCAGGAGCATTATCTGAATTCTGACTTTATTGGGTGCTGTCAGAGAAATCTGAAACATTACTGTAATGATAGACCTTTGAGAGTCTATAGACAGTGGATGTTTTAACGTATTAGTTTTCTGAAGAATTTTACAATAAATGAGTGATGGCTTGCTCAAATTATTAAAACTAAAATAAACCCTCTATCCCAAAGTCACTTGTTTGGGGACATAAAAGAGTTTTAAAAGAATTGGGTAACTTCATATACCACTTACTCTACCAGTAATGCAACCTTTAGAGGTAGGTATTATTCAGATCTAGATTCTGTTTTAACTTGCTGCTTAACTTGGACAGCTTACTTAACATTGCTGAAACTCTTCCTTTAGCCCTCAAAATAGAATATCACTTACCTTTAGGGGTGTTGAGAGGCTGCAACTTGTTAATTTCTATAAAGTAGATAGCACAGTGTTTTTAAACACATAAGCAAGTATCAATAAACAGTATCATTTTAAATTGGCCTAAGTTTCGGATCAATAATTTAGAAATTTGTTTTTAGATGAGTGATTCAGAGAAGGGGGGAAGAATTTCTAGACATGAAGTTCCTTTATCTCTTTCCCTACTGCCATGGTCCACCCCTCCTGTCATCCCTCTTCATTTCACTCCAGAACACAGTAAGGGCTTTCTGTTTCCATGCAATGTTTCCAAATTTACTCTACAAGTCACTACCAGAGTAATCTCCCTAAAATACAACCTTTGTATACATATGCCTTACTCAAGAAAACAGTGAATAGAGCACATATTCATGAACATTTGTTCAGCACGTGTTGGCTCCTCCTGTATGCCAAACACTGTATTTGGATACTGTGCATACAAAGAGCAGGGTCCTGTTTCAATAAGCTGGAAGCCTCTGCAGAAGAGAGGCCAGTTAACCACTTATTACTATATGGTGTGAACACTGCTGATACAGAAGAAAGCCCTGGATCATGGAAGACCAGAATAGGTATAAGACGCAGCAGGAACAGTGGTGAAAGGATCAGTGAGGACTCGCAAAAGAAGATGTTGGCATTTTCACCAAGACATAAAGGACTGGACAGCAGACATCCATGATTTCTATCACAGTTCTCATTTTTTTACTCTCCTGGTAATATGTCTTGATTTTCTTCAGAAGATCACATTCCCTGCTTTCTATCTTCTGGTAGAACTGTCTGCAGACCTCAGTCAGTAGGCTGACAATTAACCTAGTTCTGAGCCAATTACAACAACACATTCTTTAGCCAATGTGAACATTTTAGGCATGAACATATGGCCCAAGTAGAACCAATTTGGTAACAGTCTCCCTTGGACCTCTGGAACCTTGCAGTTTGGGGAGCTCTTGGAAGCCTTCTTGTAATCTACATGGAAAACCCACCTGTAACTACAGCCAAAACAGAGAAGGAAGAACAGAACAATGAAGAAAAAGGAACCAGATCCTTGAACATCATTTAAACCCCTGGATCTGGTGGTGACTAAAGTTAATTCTATTCCAGATTATTTAGTTAATGGAATCACTGAAATCAACTTCTTTCTTAAACTAGGTGTCTCCTGCAACCAAGATAGGGTTTTGCCAGATGTAGGGAAGAAAGATATTTCCAGTCAAGGAAACAAGTACAAAAATATACCCCCAAGAGAAGGTGGTGGGAGCAGTCCTCTGCATGTAGTCTTGCTTGGCTGCAGCATAGAATAGGACAGAGGAAGTGACTTGAGAAGATACTGGTGAGACAGATAAGGTCCAACTCATAAAAGATCTTGCATAACTTTTGAAAAATTATGTAAGAGGTTGACAAACATTTTTATAAAAACCAGATAGTAAATATTTTCTTTGTGGACCAAGAGGCCACCTATGGTCTCTTTCACAAATATTCAGCTCCACACTTGCAGCATGGAAGCAGCCAATAAACAATATGTAAACAAATTACCATGGCTGTGTTTGTGGGCTATACAAAATGGGAGGCATAGAGAGGCATGGCAGGAAGGTTGATCTGTTGGCCTTGGTTTACCGACACCTGATGTATATAATGCTTCATGGGTACAAACGCATTCAAGAATTGTCCGTTGATCTACTCAATGAATATTTATTGAGCACCTGTTATACAACAGGCTCTGTTGAACCTCTATTTGTAAAGCTACATTTAGTGCACACCCTACCCTGTTTTTGTCCCAGTTGATGTGAGTCAGGATATGGTGGGGAAAGAAAACAGAAAACAAATGACCAACAAGATAATTTGAGAGATAATGGTTTGGAAAATATCTCTCTGAAGAAATAAAAAAATAAAAAAATAAAAGAACGATTCTTTGGGGCTGAGACAAGTGAATGCCCAGGAGAGAAGCCTTCAAAGAAGAAACAACAGCAAGAGTGAAGACTTTAAGGGATGAATGTCCTTCACATATTTTAAAAACACCCAAAAGATCAGTGTGCCTGGAACCTAAAGTTTATGGAGGAGCACAAGAAGAGGTCAGAGGGCTGGTCCCCTAGGGCTTTATAGATCCTGGTATAAAGCTTGGATTTTATGTCACGGGAAATCATTAAAGGATTTTAAAGGACCACAATCTGATATTTTATGATAGTGCTGTTCAGTAGAAATATGTAAATCACACATGTCATTTTAAATTGTCTAGTAGCTACAGCAAAAAAAAATGTAGAACAAAACAGGTGAAATTAACTTCAGTAATATTTTCTCTTTAATCCAAATGCATCCAGGATATTATAACTTTAAATGTAACCAATATTAAGAATATTAATGAGATATTTTAATTCTTTTTTCTTTGTATTAAATCTCTGAAATGTAGAATATATTTCACATTTAGAGTGCATCTCAATCAGAAGTAGCCACATTTCTAGGGTTTGATAGCCACTTATGTTTTATGGCTGCCATATTGGATATTGTTGTTCTAGAGCTCACTCTGCTGTGTAGGGAATGGATTCTCCAGAGTAAGAATGGAAGCTAGGGGACAAGCTAAGAGGCCACAGCAGTGTTCTAGGTAAGAGTAGCAGAAAGAGATTAATTTAGAATGTGTTATGGAGATAAGACCCAATGAATTGGATTTGAGCAGAGATGTGAAGAGATGAATCAAAGAGGATTTCTATGGGTGGGCATAAACAACTAGGTTGTTGGTTCCATTTTCTGAGTAAACAAAGCCTAGGAGAGAACTAACCTAGGCAGAAGCAGAATGAGAAATTGGGTTTAGATATATTAAGTTCAAGATGCCTATTAGGCATCCAGGAAAGCAGTTAAACAGCATGTTTCTGTCCCAAGGATCCATCATTAATCTTATAGGCAGAGGTATTTTCTCATATTTCAAATTCTTTGGAAAAGCAAGTTTTAATCTACATATGCTTGGCCCACATTCTCCCCTTTTTCCTTTTCCTCCTCCTATTTCTGAAGAGATTGATTTCACTTTGCATGAGATGCTACAGTATTTTCCATTTAAATAGAAACCTCAAATAAATTGGATTTAAAATTTTCTCAGGGAAAAAAGAAACAATTTGCTTGCTGGGGTTTAATTTCAAGGCAAAAATCAAAACCAGGGATATTTTAACCTATATCTTGATTACCTTCTATGGTGGCTCATGCTCTTGCAAAGGTAGAGGGATTATTGGAATTTCAAAGAGGTGGATGTGGCTGTATCTACACAGGTGAAGAAGCCGTGAAAGGGCTCCAGTCCCCAGCCCTCAAGCCTTTAGGGCTTCTAATCCACCCAGAACAAATGACTGTCTTTTCTCTTCTTAACGATTTCCGCAGCTACAGGCTACCAAATCTCTCCAGTAGTCAGTGCCAATACTTTATCATCCACAAGCCAGCTGGGAGGAAAAGGGGAACGCTGTCAACTCGCCAGCCAGCTGGCTTTACCAGATGTTTAACTGATTCCAGCCAGTTGTTTTTGAAGTAACCACTTGTTTGAATTAAGTTGCTCTACCCCAAACCACACTACACAGAGAAGAGTGGCCTAAATAAATCTGAATGTTTTTCTACTTTGCCACTGGCTTCCTTAGAGAATTGGGAAAAGTCAATCCTTTTTCCCCCCTACTGACAAAGTCAAGATTTAGATAAGACTGGTGCACCTGATAGAAATTTGCTGAACCACTCTTCGTACAATATTGAAACCCAATGTATCCTAAACATATTTATGGGGACCCTCTAATATATTTTCACTCTTCTCCTTTTCTTGGCACTCCAATAAATACATAAATTATAGTCGTCGTGACAGGCTTGGTGTCTACCTAATAAAGAATTTTATTCAATGTACATTTATTTATTCAGATGATGCAGTCCCCTCCCTGGCCACTTGCCCAAGGGCAGTTCACCACTGGTTAGCACATTGAACTAAGATTTTTAGGGAATTTTCATGCTGAAATTAGCATTTTGCTACAGTAAAGAGTTACTGTAAGCTTGCAATCACTGACTTCACTCCAGGCACTACTTGAAAAAGTTTAACCTGTAATCTCATCAAATTGGGTAATGTGAAAGCCCTTCCTTCATCACTATGTTATTAAAACGGATTTCAGCTGCCTAACAACTAGTTGCTAAATAAGAAAATAGAAACTAGTATTTGGGAGATTGTTGCTTTGTTTTGTCTACATCAGAACTAAGGTATTGGGAAGACTGACCAGGTAGGTGATTGTTTTGTTTTGCCTCCAAACTCGTTTTTCAAATTTTAGATTTACAAGCTATCAGGCAGGGCATACAATTTCCAGTTCATTATGGGTCTGGCCACTCCCTGTGATCTGAAACATGACACTGTTCACAAATTCAGGCCATTTGCCCACCCCTTGGAGCATTTCCTTTTGCAGTTCCAAATCTACACTGTGCTTTTGCTATAAGCAGATCCAGGGCTTTGAAATCAGACATGGATTCAAATCTCACTCTTGCTATTTACTAGATCAGCAATTTGCAAAAAGTGTCTTAATCTTTCCAGGTCTCAGTTTTCATCTATACAATGAACATAACAGCTCATCCTTTTAGTAGGGTAGTAGTGCGGTAGTTAGTGTAAGAGATGATGCGTTATACTCACCCACAACATAGCAAAGCATTCAGCAATGGTGACCTCTCAAATCTGTGACAAGAACCTTTGTTTGATGTTGTCAGCGTAGCAATCATCCTTATAAAAAAGCAATGGTTATGTTAATTACCCAGATGTCTTGATAGCTAGGCATTTGGACAACTGAGTTACCTATTTCTCATCTGTCTGCTTGGCATCTCATCATCAGAACCTGTGCTTACACTGCTTTTCAGAGGCACTCTGGCATCACCCTGTGGGTTGTTGATGTGCTTATTTTTGAAACCATTTAACACTAAATGTGAGTTTATTGTGATCCTTTATTTCCAGTAAATTTTGACAATAAGCCAAGGACAAAATGAAATAAAATACAATAAATTATAGCCCTTTGGGATCAATTAACCCAAGCAAGGTCATTCTTAAAGTTAGGAAAAGATGAAAATGTTATGAGGGGTCAGAAAATGTTTGAAAACTTCAGAATTTAATTGCAAATAAGATAGAATGTCAATTGCCCAGAAATGTGACCTAAATCCAAAATATTATAATATCAGGAAAGGTTTGAGGAAATTGGGTGGTACTTTACAGCAAAGTTCAGGTGGTTCTAATTACAGTCAGAAACCAGCAACATTTTGTTAAGCATCATATGAATTTCTTTCATTGTTTGAAATCTCTTGGTTTGACAAAAGAAAAAATAACCATGTTTGCGTTTTAATTTTTCACAGCCAGTTAATTATGCTTTGTTAGATGAGCCACAAATTGTGGCATATTTGTGAAGGTGGAAGTGTACATTTATCACTATAAGTGTTGAAACTTCTGTCAGGGTAAAACTGTTCTCTCTACCAAAAAGGGTAATGTAATATATTATAAATTAATCTCATTAAAACATTTAGATGTTGTGGATGTTTCTTTTTCTCTTCATTGGCTTGTATTTGAGAATTTCCATAGAAAGGAAAATGTGCTTTAACATTCAGAAGTGTGAGGAAGCAGTACAGATGTCCTCTTTGTGGAACCCGCCCTCCCCCCAGTGATAATCAGTGACCAGTAGTGATGGATATGAGCATATTTCAGCACATACCAGTATTATAGATGGAAGCCATTATTTGTGGCTTTTAAACATAAAAACTTTAGAACCCATCCAGCCCCAAATCCAAGTACTATAGTTACTCTTGAGCAAATTCCTTGAATTCCCTGAGCCTCATTTTTTTCCATCTGTATAATGGCAATAAAATACCTCCATCAAAGGGTTTTGTAAAGATTAAATGAGATGTTCTTCATTCATTCATTCATTCATAAACACTTTGGTTATTTCCATTATATCTTCGTTATTGCTGCAATGAACGTAAAAGGGCAGATACCTTCTTAATATCCTGTTTTCATTTCCTTTGGATATATTCCCAGAAGTAGAATTGCTGGTTTATATGGTAACTTTATTTTTATTTTCTTGAGGAAACTTCATAGTGTTTTTCATAGTCACTGTACCAACTTGGGCTCTATACTACCAACCGTGCACAGAGGTTCCCTTTTCTCCACATCTGCACCCACTGTTGTTATGTTTTTGTCTTTTTGATAATAGCCATTCTAACGGGTGTAAGGTGATGTTTCATTGTGGTTTAGATTTTCATTTTCCTGATGATGAGTGATAGTGAGCATCTTTTCATGTGTCTGTTGGCCATCTGGATGTCTTTTTTGGAAAAATGTCTATTCAGTTCCTCTGCCCATTTCTTAAATCAGAATATTATTCAGCCATGAGAAAGGAGGAAATTCTGTCATTTGCCCTCAAGGGCATTATGCTAAATGAGATAAGTTAGAGTAAGACAAACATTGTATGATTTCATTTAAATGTGGATCTTAAAAAGCTGAATTCACAGAAACAGAAAATAGAAAGGTAGTTACCAGGGACTAGAAGGTGGAGGAAATGGGAAGATGTTGGTCAGTGGGTACAAACTTGCAGTTAGAAGATAAATAAGTTCTGAGGATCTAATGTACCACATCGTGATTATGGTTAATAATACTGGATTGTATATTTGAAAGCTACTAAGAGATTTCTCATCACAAAAAATAAATGAATGAAAATAATGAAATAAGTGATGTGATGGAGGTACTAACTAACCCTATGGTAGAGACCAAATTACAATACATAAAGATATTAATTCAGCACATTGTACACTTTAAACTTACATAATATTCATGTCAATTATGGTTCAATAAAAAAGATTAAATGAGAAGGTACATATAAGATAATTAGCATGATACCTACAATATGGTAATGCTCAGTATGTGCCATTTGTTGTCTCACTGTTATTAGTGGTGGCATCAGAGCTGTTGCTATTTATTGATTGTCTTTCTTTGCCTTATTTTCTTCATCTCTAAAATGGGATCACATACCTTGTGGCATCACTGTGAAGATTAAGTGAAATCATGGCTCTGTTCCAATTAACACCACCAACAGAACTAACATATATTGTGCACTTAGGGATTTGACAGATGCAGAACATGATCCTTTACTTTCATAATGTCATGTAAGTCTCATACCTTTCATATTATTACCCCCATTTGGAAGATAAGGAAACTGAAATTTAAAAAGATTGAGCTAACTTCACAAGTCACATCACTAGCAGAAAGGTTGAGATTTTGACTCCCACATATCCAGCTTCAAAATCTTTTCTTTTCAACATTTTATCATAATACCAGAATTTACAAACTCAAATTGCTTTGAACCTAGGAAGGTAAATGGAATGAATGAAGTAAGCTGAGAGGAGACTATGCTACTAGGGAAGAGCCTGGCTCATGTAAATGGGTAACCAACACTCATTATTACGAATGATTGAGAATCCATTGCCTATCAGGTCTGTGATCCATCAGGAAAAGTCTGAAACCTGGATCTTGATATGAAATCTCCTAATTATTAAATGGTTAGAGATAATTCAATTTATTTTTAAACATATATATACACATATATATACACATATATGCATATATATATATATATATATATACACATATATACACACACATCTGTAAGCCAAGTTCAATTTGCAATGCTAACTCTTTATTATTCCCTAGAACAGTGGGTTTCAAAGTATAATCCATAGACCTCTGATGGTACCTAAGACACCTTTCAGGAGGCTGCATGTTCAAAAGTATTTTCACAATAATAACCAAACATTTTTCTTTCCATTATGCTGACATTTGCATTGATGATGCAAAGGCAATGGTACGTAAAACTATTATTGCCTTACTATGAATTAAGGCAGTTTCACCAAAATGTACCAGTTTTATTCACTGCCACACACTAACAGATAAAATCTCGATTTTATCTAAGAATGTCACTAATACAGCAGGAAAATTTATTCATTTATTTCATCCAAACCTTTGAACATACATTATTTTCATAGTCCATGTAACAAAATGGCAAACTCACGTGAAAGCCTTTCCTGTAAGAGAAGGGTTTATGTAATAATTGATCAAATGGTAGTCTGAACTAGCCACCATTTTTATGGAGCATCATTTTTATTTAAACAAAAAGTTGATCAACTATGTTCATTCAGAATTGGTATTTGGCACACATTTTCTTAAAAAAAAAATGAGCCTGTCACTTCCAAAGTAAAACAATTGATAATATTTGTTTCTAGTGATAAAACTTAAGCTTTCAAGTGAAAAATTAAATTTTGGAAAACTTTAACTTGATGGATTCCCCAATACTTAAAGACTTTCTGATGTGATTGGGAGTTATCTTAACAAATACAATTTTTTTTTATATAGTATAATGACATATGTCAACATTTGGAAGGTTTATTTAACTCAGTGAACCAATATTTTCCAGTGAACAATTCATGATATTACAGAATCTTGCTTGGAGATAAGATCTTTCAAAGTGAAGGATAGATCAATGAATTCTTCTGTAATTGAAAATGAAAAGTTCATACTTACCTGGCAGGGGAGATACCATGATCACGAAAATGAAAAGTTCATTGATATGGCTTCAGAGCTACAGTGATGTTAAACTTAAGAAATGACTACCTTTTAGTTTTGAGTATCAAAATATCTACAATTACCAAAAGAGGGTCTGATGATTCTATAATATCATCATATAATATAATCCCCTTTCCTACCATATACCAATGAAAGGCTGGATTTTTTCATATACTTCAAGAGAAAACATATAGCAAGAGATTGAAAACAGAAACAAATATGAAGTTCCAACTTCCTTCTATTAATCCAGACATTAAAGAGATTTACAAACTGTATAATAAGTGACACTTCTTAATTATTTTGTGTTGCAAAATATAGTTATTTTCTGTTAAACTGTGCTACTTATGTTAGAGTGAAGTCTTTTATTGTTAGGTTTAAATGAGTTAATTTTTTTCAATTTCTCAGTTTAATTTCTAATTCTGTAAGTATCAATAGATATCAACAGATAAAATTATTTGATATTCTCAACCATTTTTAAGGGTATAAAAGGATCCTGGGACTAATAAGTATGTTAACCACTGCTCTGGAATAGTACTACTCAAAGTGTTGTTTATGAATGAGTTATGTTAGCATCACCTAGGAAATTGTTTAAAAATGCATTTTATTGGGCTGCATCCTAGACCTACCAAATCAGGATCTCTGAATGTGGATACTAGGAATCTGAATTTCAACAAGACTTCCAGATGATTATAAAGTTCACTAAAGATAAAGCATTGTTCTATATCAAACTGTGTTCATCCTCCACCTCATTAGAAAAGAAAAGAAAGAAAAAAAGAAAAGAGAAGAAAAGAAAGGAAGGAAGGAAGGAAGGAAGAAAGAAAGAAAGAAAGAAAGAAAGAAAGAAAGAAAGAAAGAAAGAAGAAGAAAGAAAGAAAGAAAGAAAGAAAGAAAGAAAGAAAGAAAGAAGATAGATAGATAGATAGATAGATAGATAGATAGATAGATAGATAGATAGATAGATAGAAATTAAGAGCATACCCTCAGGTTATGCATAATTATTTATTAGTCTGTATATAATAAGCACCTCTGTGCTAATATACTGTGAACACTAGACAAAAAACTGAAACATGCAAACACACACACACACACACATATACAAATGCTATTAGAGGATGAGATGTTTTCTATTCTATATTTTGCACCCATAGAGACTGGTCCACATGAGTCCCCAGTTATAATTGTGTTGCTCTAGAAAAAGGCTAAAGGCTTTGTAAAAACTCACTTTGCTCCTGTGATTGAGCCTTGATAAATTAAGAACCATTGTCTCTTTCTGGCCCTATTCTATTTCAAACAATGGCCATTTCTGCATCAAGCCTTTTCCAGAACACTCAATGCAGGTTTCTATGTCACTAGACTTTCTTTTGTGAAAGTTAAGGCAGCAAAGCCTGGGAAAACCAGACTATATAGAGAATTTCTGAGTGAGTTGCTTCTCTGAGTCTGTATGGCCTCTTCTCTCCTTTAGTTCATCTGATCTTTCCATGAATGAAAGAAGAAACCAATGAATGAATCAGAAAAGAGTATTTGTTTAAGTTCTCTGTTGTTTCACTGTGGACTTTCATTCTTGACTTTTTTTGTGGATGACTTTTTAATTGTGATGCTTCAAGATAAGTGACTTTGGAATTTGAACCATAGTTTCATCAGGATTGTTTCCTTATTTATTTTGTAGAAAACACAGAAGATCAGAGAGGAAAGGCAACATTTTGGGGTTTTGGTTGTTGTTAGAGGGAAAGCCTTAAAATAACACTATTGTGAGAATGTATTTCCACCTTCAAGCTCTGTGTGAACTCAACCTTAAAAAAGGAAAAGCTCTTGATTCAACATGTAAAAGGTGTCATTTTAATATTAGCCTATTCAGGATGAGCTGGGATAGTTTTTGAACATAGATTTCTTGGTTTTATCCCAGACCCACTCAAAATAATTTCTAAAGAAGACTGAGAATTTGTTCTTTGGGTTTTGTTTTTGTTTTTGTTTTTGACAAATATATCAGGTAATCGGGCAAGTTTGGATACTGAGTGATTGAAAAGCTTGAAGACAGATTTAAGGATAATGAACCATATTGCTAATTGCATATTGTAAAGCATGATACTTTCCTAAACTGAGTGACATTCTCTGGGGGTATCATGCACAGGGGGATGAGACAATATCTGAAATTTATGTTGAGACTTTTCCCAAAAGCACCCAATCAAGTTAAGTATGGTGTCATGGTTTAGAGCTCCCATTTGGGAATCTGATGAACCAAGATTCCATTTCAATCTCTTATTTCACTTGCCATGTAAGTATTTGTGGGTTTAGCCTCTCTAAGATTGAGTTTCCTGAAAATTAGGATTATTATAAACCTTTTAGGATTTGTGGTAAGAATTCACTCTAACACCACATCTACTATAAATTTCAGACCTATAACTTACTGCCTTGGTGATCAAGACGTTGATCTTGATAATTTTCAGTTCCCTCCTCTGTGAAACAGAGACAGTAGGAAGAATTACCTGAGTCCTGGTCTGCTAGTTGATGACCAGTATCCATTCTCTTCTTCATTCATAGAAGTCACATTTTATGCTAAGTATCAAATTTCACAACTAGAAAATATATATCCCAACCTCCCTCATAGACAAATGTGGCCTTTGCAATGTAAGTTCTATGTCTTAGAAAAGTCTTCCAGAGAACCTTTCTCCCTTCCACCATTTGCTGCCAGAAAACAGATGTGAAGGCACCAGTGGTCATCTTGGATCATGCAATGATCTTGAAAATAGGAGTTATTCCCAATGAATGAATTCCTACCTTTCTAGTCATTTTCCTTACAAGAAGCCTAAACTTTTTAAGTCCTATTGCAACCACATTAGCACTTTAAGGCCATCCCTAATTGATCCTTTGCCTCATAGGGTCACTGTAAGGATTAAAATTAGATAGAGCACATGAAACACTTTAACCAGTGCCTGGCACATAGAATATGCTTTTTTTTAATGATAATTTTTATTTAAACTGGGCTTGGAATCCATAGGACTTTCCAAAAGGATCATGCTGATTTTCCTCTTGACTGTGGACAATGGGGTTTTCAATGAGGTTAAGTGATAGCCAGTGTGAAAAACAAAGGAACACAGCAGAAACTCCATTAACTGACCTCTAACCAGCACACTGGTGAACTCATACTCTCCATTCTCTCTGTAAAAATCCCATTGGAGGCCAACAACAGATTTTTGGATAGATGGTAGGCTACTATTTCATTTGAATACTATGGTCTCACCACTTAGTAAGATTCAGTGTTTCCGAAACTTGTTCATGCATATAGTATTTTCTATTGAAATGTGTAACTCAATTAAATATTATATAAAACTAATGAAATATGAGATGGAAAAGAAGAGTTAAATGCCTTAAAAAGTTTAAATAAAAAAGTAAAATTACGCTTCACAGGTGGGAAAAATCACCTAAAAAGTATTCTTGGGAAATATTCTGTGCTCTGCGTTAAGTTCTCACTTTAAATAAAACAAAACCTGATATTAAAGATGATGCAGGGCAGCCCTGATGGCCCAGTGGTTTAGCATTGCCTTCAGCCCAGGGCATGATCCTGGAAACCCAGGATCGAGTCCCACATTGGGCTCCCTGCATGGAGCCTGTTTCTCCCTCTCCCTGCGTCTCTGCTTCTGTGTGTGTGTGTGTGTGTGTGTGTGTGTGTGTGTGTGTGTGATGAATAAATAAATGAAATCTTTAAAAAAAATAAAGATGATGCATAATAAATATAGTTTATGCAAGGGTAACTACTTAGAACTTCAAAATCTAGACTCTAAGAAAACTCCTTGGCCTTAAATTTTTAAATTGGCAAATAAGTATACATTTAACCATTTTTAATTACACTGAAATGTATATAAAGTATATGTATCAACTTGTCATTTATTGTTGGAGGTTTCTTGTTCATTTATTTTTTTAACTGAAATTTTCCACTAATTTACAAACTACCATTCTCCATGATTTTGGATTAGGGGGCACATTTTCCCATCTACAGTCTACACTGCTGCAGGCATAGCCTGAGGACAAATATCTAAAGCAACTCAGGGTTGATTGTGAAGGAACAGAAAGATACATGCTCCCCTGGCTCCCATGTGGATCAAGAAAGAAAAGAAACCGAGGAAGGAATTTACATCAAAGTAAGTTAGGCAACTCCAAACTTCCCTCACAGGCTTAAAGGGAAAAGTGATCTCTATGGACAGTGATTTAAGAGGCATTCTTTGAAGTGCTCCTGTTTGTTCTGTAGGATTTTCCCACTTGCCTCTTGAAATAGAATGATAGTGAAACTTCTTTCCTCAAGCAAAAAAAAAAAAAAAATTTTAAAAACTAAAAAAAATAAAGACAAACAGCAGATCTTCTCAAATCAGATATCACTGTGTCTGTGTTTTGTCTAAAAGACACTTGAAGTTGTTCTCCTGTGAGAATTGGGATGAATATATATAGCAAGGCCTAGCTTCTTAGTCCACATGTTCAAGGTTAAGAGTACCAGGTATGAATAAATTAAGAGAAAAGATAGCATGTTAAGATAGATAGTTTCCAAGATGGCCTCCATCAGTTTCTTCTCTGTGTGTGCATATTTGCTTCTCTCCATGTTGAGTGAGTCTAATCTCTTTTCCCTTCAACCCTGGGTATTCTTAGTTTGCTTGACCAATAGAATGTGAGAAGTCAGGTTTGGAAATTCCAGGTCCTTGAAGTTTTGCAACTTCCCCTGGTATCATGAAATGCCCCTCCTGGGATGATCCTATCAAAATTCAGCTTTAGGGCTGTGAAACACCCAAGGCTCATGGAGTGCTCCTCCAGTTAACAGTCTCAAAAAGCTCCTAGCCATCAGCAGCCTCAGTTGTTGGTCCCACAAGTATGCCATCTTGGATATTCAAACCAATCAAAATTGTAGATGACTAAAGACCCCAGTTGATAACTGATTGCAACTTCATGAAGGATCCCAAACAAGAACTTCACATCTGAGCCCATTCAACCCACAAAGTTGAGATCGCATATTGCTGTTTTCAGCTACTAAATTTTAAGCAATAGATAAATGTAAGAGATGTTGTCAAGCACAGTGGTCGAGAGCAATGCATTCTGAGTGCTAGGACTGGGTTGATCTGTATCCTGACTTTGCCCTTATTATCTATATAAATTTAGAGAATTATTTATTACTTCTGTGACTCAATTTCTTCATCTCTGTGGTATGGGTAGTAATATTACCTATCTCATGCGGTGGTCCTGAAGTCCACATATGATTATGCTGCATATTAAGAACATGGCATAGAGTAACGCACAGACATCATCATCATTATCATCATAATTATCTTTACTGTTACCAACATCAACACTATCACAACTCTTAATATTATTGTTGTTTCTCACCAGCTTTTGGGAGGAAAGAGAGAGAGATTTCCAACTTGGTATTCATGAAAAACCCAATGGAAGACCAAAACCAAAATGGCCACTTTGTACAGTGCCTTTTACATAATAAATACTTGGCATATATTAGCTATTATTATAATGCCTCTTTTTTTTCTGATTGTAAGTGTTCTTAAGTAAACTATTATCTATCAGCTACTCAAACTTTCAAGCTATGTCTTAGACCCTTTGTCTCCAAGGTAGTGGTTCCAAGAAGTAACAATATTTTAATGATTTAACATATGTCCTTTAATTCATTCAACAACTATTTATGGAGTGTCACAATATCACAGACCTTATGATGGGTACAGGCAGTTTGGCAAGGAAGACAGACAGATATTAAACAAGTTATTATAAGGGTATAATGAGAGTTTAAAAAGAAAGGCAAGATAAGGCAATGCTTGCATAAATTAGAGGGATCAAATGTGATCTGGGATTAGGAGGTATCAAAAAAGTCCTTTCTGAACAAGATGACACCAGAAAGGATGAGTGGAGATGCATGAGCAAGTCTAAGTGACACTGTTGGGTGGGTGGAAGTGTGAGGTGGTAGTATGTCCAGCAGAAGGACCAGCCTGAGCAAGTGTCCTGAGCTAGGAAAGAGCACAGTTCCCCCCAGAAATAGAAGACAGAGTGTGGCTGGATATAGTGAAAGCTTGAGAGGAGCCTGGAAAAAAGACAGGCCACTCACTAATTCACACTCAGATGAGGATTTTGACTTTTTTTCCTAGAAGTAAGTGGAATTGTAGTGAAGGTTTTAAAAAGGGAAATGATAGAATCAGTTTGGTGTGTTTGTTTGTTTGTTTGTTTGTTTGTTTAGATAGCTGCAACTGCTGCGTATGGAAAGGATGGGAGGGGTATGTGTGTTAGAGAAAATAACTAGCCCAGGAGGTTTGGACTATGGAGGAGTGGCTTGGATGTAAAGAAATACTCTGTAGTCATCTGCCATTAGATAATTATCCCCAGCTGGTGGTGAACGAATTGCATTTTTCCAAAGGATCCACTTAGGTCTGATGATACTTTAAGAAACATCACCTATTAGTGACTATGATTACTAATTTCTTGCTTGGCACTTAAGTATGTTCTTCACCAACCATGGCTTAAAATGTAGCTCTAGGTATTGTGAAATACTTCAGAGATTCTGAATCAGAGTTTAAATCCTGGCTCAACACTTCCTGGTTGTTGTATAACCTTGGGAAAAAAAAAAATCACTTCTCTGTGCCTCTTTTTCTCATTTGTAAAATGGGGATGAGAGTACTGTCTACTTCACGGGATTATAGTGAAGATTGGAACTAGGGAAAGTATTCATGATAGCACCTGGAATGAAAGAGTCCTTATGAAGAATAATAATTATTATTTTATAGTCATCCATTCCACACTTACATACTGAACTAGGCACTGGGATTCAAAGACAAATTAGCTAATGTCTCCAAACTCATAAATCTTATAATCTGCAAGTGTTGGTTTATAAATCACATGGGTAGATGGGTGTTGTGAGCCAACAACAGTGCTGCATCCGTGCGAAATAAGAATACCAAATTAGAAAAGCACATTGTGGCTAGGTGGGACCAAGTAGCTGCATCTCCCTGTAGCAGAGTTTATTATTTTAAGAAAATGGGCCAAGGTGACCCCTGATTGAAAATGTGGTACTTAAAAGCCCAAGATGTCACTAGAAATGCAAGACAGCTTGAAGATGCAAAGATCGTTTTCTTTTGAAAGCTGATTCAACTGGAGGATTTTTAAAAGCCTATTTTGGATCATAAAAATGTCTCCAGAAGTTTTTTGGTGGCATTTTTTTTTTTTTTTTCTGAGAGAGAACTATTTTAGTGGCCACCATGTAGAAGGAGACATTTGAAGTAGAGCCTATGTCTGGAGGATCGGCTGCCAGGGTGATTGACTTTGAAACGGTCTTCAGGGACTTTCATGGATACAGGAGATATTTTTTAACACTTACTTGGAAATAGAGCCTTGAAAGCCTGTCTTCAGCAAACGGGATTTTTGACATGTATTGGCTAGGGCCTAGAAGTAAATTTTCCCCCTCCTACTTTTGCAACAGACTTTTCCCCTTATCCTGATAGAAGTCAAAATAGTCAACTTCTTGTCATTAAAATGGAACTGTAGAAGCTATTGAACAGATACATTATCTCTCAACTCTCATAAAGCAGTCTGGGTATTAAAATACCTTTTGAGATCCATGCAGAATTTTTATTTATACTAAGCAACTCATTTTATTTGTCAGGGCCAAACTGATAGGAATAACAATTATCTGAGGCAGTATTTTCCATGAAAACTCTTTATATGTTAATTCAAAAAAACCCTACTGTTTATTGAAGCATTCAGATGATTTTAAATATGTTTTGGCAATAACATGACTTAACTGAAACTTGAATTCTTAGGAGGGAGGCTATTTTTGCTTTTTGTTTTTGTTTATTGTTTGAAAGTTTTTTTTTTCTTAGAATACACTACAAACTAAATTCTTGGATTCATATATAAAATTTAGAACATAAATACTTTTAATTTACCATAAAAAATGTCAGTGTGGTAGTAATACACTTTAAAGTTTTCATAGAACTAAAGTAGTATTTGGTAAAACCCCATTATTTTCATAGTTGGAGAAATGAATATATGAATAAGGGACGTGATTATGTCACAGTTAGTTAATGGAAGTGAAAGATTAGAAAATTTATATTTGTCGGGATTCTTTTGGTGACAAGTGACAGAAAGCCTCATTTTAACTGGCTTTGTTTCTTTGAAGAAGCAGAAGGGATTTTCTGGCTCACATACAAGTAAAGTCATGTGGTAAAAATCACTAGCTGGGAGGAACAGACAAAACACAAGGACACAGTAACAAGTAAACTTCAAGTTTCAACAAGGTATAGTCTCAAATGATGTCATCATGCTTGATTTCTATCCACCTCTTGGTTGTGTCTTCCAGTGTGTTGCCTTCTTTCCTAGGCTCTTTGGGGTGACCCCAGAGAGCTCCACCCTCACATTTTTCCGGGTTTAAGTGTCAAGGGGGAAATGAGTCTCTTCATAAAAATCTTGAGATCAGCGTGGTTTGAGCTGATGAATTTGGCTTAAGTCATGTTGTGTTCTAAGGCAGTGCTTCTCAAACTTTCCATCATGAAGGACTTTTTAATTTTTTTTAAATCCAATCTGTCATGGTTCAATAATTTTGTGAAATACAATTAAAAATGAATTAACATAAAAACTAAAGCAAAAAATAGACATATAGACCACAAGCCCAAATTATTATTAGATTTCACAGACATAAGATCATTCTGTTAAATTGGTATAAAATTTTCTAAACACTTACTCTTATTCTTGTACTTACCTTGTTGCAGACCCATGACAAGTGCTCTAAGCCAGGGGTCAGGAAACTATAATCCACATACCAAGTCTGTTCCTCTTCCAGTTGTTAATAAAGTTTTATTAGAACGTAGCCATGCCCATTTGTTTATATATTGTCTAGGTTGCTTTCGTCATTTAATAACAGAGTTCAGTAGTTGGACAGAGACTATTGCCTACAAAGACAAAGTATTTACTATCTTGCCCTTTACAGGATAAAGTTTGCCAGTTCCTTTTTTTTTTTTATGATAGTCACAGAGAGAGAGAGAGAGAGAGGCAGAGACACAGGCAGAGGGAGAAGCAGGCTCCATGCACCGGGAGCCCGACGTGGGATTCGATCTCGGGTCTCCAGGATCGCGCCCTGGGCCAAAGGCAGGCGCTAAACTGCTGTGCCACCCAGGGATCCCAAATTTGCCAGTTCCTACAGCAAACACTCACTGTGACCAAAATACCATGGTTTATGATTGGACAAGAAAAAGTAACATGCTCAACTCATGAAGCACACACATGGACAATAGGAATGGGATGGTTCTCCAAAGAAAATTGAAATTGAAATTCAGCTACCAAAAGAAAGAGAAAATTATCTGTGGAAGCTAAGGACCTTCAAGTACAGAATTTAGCTCTTTCAACTTTTCATTTCCTCTTTCCTTGATCCTACTTAAAATGGAATTACTATATAAAATGAATGCAAAATCAAAATATGCCTTAGGTGAAGTCAGACCATAACCAGGACTGGATAGAATTTGTCATCTCAAATCCTTTGAGGAATGAACAGGAATAAAATATGCAAAGGAATAAATAAATAATTTTAAAATGGTACTATAATAAGAGAATTGATCATACCAACCATGATAGTTTATAAAATGATCATACTTATAAAATACCTATTTAACTCTAATTTCCAGAAATGGAAATAATAACAATTTGGAGATTATATTTATTTGGAAAATATTTAATAAGTATATACCACAAATATCTAAACACTGTGCTAGAGATTGATCTTTTCAAGTGACTTGCAGGGAGGAACAAATATAGTCAGTGGGTAATTAAATAAAATAACTTAAGGTTTTACCTAAGCTATCATTTGACCTTATCAAAAGGAGCGGAGATAGAAATCAATAACGGTGAATCTCCTTTGGCAAGGAAGACATCTATGAGAAAGTAGCACTGAAGCAAAGTTCCACAAATGAGGAACAACCAGCTAAAAGAAATAAATGTACAAACATTCCCAGCTAAGGGAAAAGCAGGTGCCAACTGCAGCAGGGAAGTCTTGATCTCTTGTAGGAAGAAAGTGTGGTTGACATGGAACAAGCAAGAATAAAAATAGTCCAAAAACTTTTGGAAAGTTAGAGACTAAGTCATTCAGGCAGGGCCTTAGTACATAGAAATTCTCTACTGAGTAATAAAGTGAAAGATATTGAAGGGTAGTAAGCAGGTGGATGGCATGGTTTGATTTATTTTTTTTAATATCACTTTTGCTGATATATATTGAATGAGTAATAATAATGATGATGATAGTTGACTCACATTAAGGGCAATGTTCTAAGCAATTAAATATGTTAAGTTACTTAATCCTTACAGCAAGCCTGTTATTAATTTCATTTTACGGAGAATGATGATAATTACTTTTTTTACTGTCTGGTAGGAAAAATAAATTTGAGTCTCCTTGTGCTTTAAAATATACAGAAACAAAGACTGTCATCAAGTACTAAATACCTGGGCTACAGTGCCTAAACATACGGATTTGTGATAATTAGTCCTAATCATTTCAGACAATTGATGGATTACCAACCATTGAGTAGCTGGATAGAAACTGAACATATTCCTGGAAACATATAGACTGTCAGACTAATAATCATAGACAAGTAGATATAATCTCTACCACTACCAATACATGGAAGACAATGGAAAATTATATTTACTTCAGAGAGGACCCAGTTTCCTTTGCCTGCATGCTTCTCCTTCCCTGACTTTGACACTTGTACTTGCATTTGCCTTATTCACCTTCATCCTTGCAAACCAAACAGCTCCTTCTCAGTGCTGTCAGAAACAGAACATGAAGAAATCTATAGTGTTGTTAGAACCAGTCTTGACGAGAGCAAAAGACTGAAAATCAAGCCTTAAAATCATTCTAAGACCCAAAAGAATTGAAGATTTATATTCAAACCCAATCACTTATAAATGTTAATAGTAGCAAATTCATATTAGTCAAGTCAAAATAATCAGATGTCCAATGATGGATGAGTAAGTAAAAGAAATGTGATATACCTATATGGTGGAATATTATTCAGCCATTAAAAAGGAATGAAGTGCTAATCCATCCTACAACATAGATGAACTTTGAAAACATTATACTACATGAAAGAGCCAGATATAAAAGGCCACATATTGTATTGTCCATTTGTATGAAATGTCTGGAATAGGCAAATCCTTAGAAACAGAAAACATTCTTGTGGTTGCCAGGGGCTGTGGAGAGAAGGGAATGAGGAGTGATGCTTAGTGGGCATAAGGTTTCCTTTTAGGGTCATAAAATGTTTTGGAACTGGATAGTGGTTATGGTTATACATTGTGAATGCACTAAAATCTGCTGAACTCTACTCTTTACAATGGTTAAAATGATGTGGTTTATTTATGTGAATTTTGGCTCAGTCACTTTTTAAAAACTATTCCAAAAATCATTCCTGATAGGAAAGCCTTTCTGGCAAAAATCAAGTATTTGTGCATTTCCCCAGAACGAGGCCTCGTTTTCTGATAACACATATTTTGGAAAGGAAGCCACGGAAACAGCCCTGATGAATTTATCTCTGTGTTTGAATTAAGTGCTCACTGCTGACAGAACAATAAATAGTTCATGGTGATGATGATCCATGGCCATGGCAATCATCATCATTATACCATCATCATCATATAATCTGGATAAATTTGGTAATAACAGGAGAATATTTAATCCCGTGTATAGAAAACTCATTTTTTGTGCATACTTGACTTTTTTTTTAAATAAAAGGAGATATATTTAAAGTATAAACTCAAGATGAAGGGACAAGGGAAAGATAAACACGTTAGTCTCACTTGTATACAACGAAAGAAAAAGAAAAAAGTAGATCTTTCTAGCTGTGGAGTTTGTACATTCCCTTAGTCTACCATAGGCATTTTACTGTAAGGATCTATCCTATACAGCCAAGCTTCTCTTGCCCAACTCACCAAGTGGAGCTAGAGGGAAACTGCTTTGCAGGCCTTTGTTTTGATAACCAGCAGACTCCTTTGCTGCCATCCTAACCTGAGTTGCTCTAAGCACAAACTGTTCTCAGAGCAGAGAGTATAGATTTTCCTGCCACCACCCTGTGAGGGACCTCCTGTGACTCAGGTTGTGTTCCTAGAACATCTTAACTATGACTAAACTAGGATCCAAGAATGCCAGCCATGTGGTTCCTCTGGTTTCTGCCACTGGGTCTTTGAGCTGACTTGATTAGTTTCACCTGAGCCATAGAAGAGCACAATCCCCAAAGTCCTGTAGCAATCCCGGCCATGTCAACATATTCCAACTGTCCTCACATCTGACTCCATCTCTTTAAAAGAAAAAAGAAATCCTCTATTAAATCTATGTTGTGGTTATCAATCCTTTTCTTTTCCCTCTACTATAAATTTACCACCCAACCTCTTAACATTTGAGGTAATGAGCTATAAAATGTTCCCCATCTGCATTAATAAAAATATCAATGACCATAAAATCTCTCCAATGATAGAAAAGCCAAAGGACAGTAGTTTCACCCTTGTGCTGTGGTACACAGCTCTACCACAGTCCTTTCAAGGAATTTATATATGGTCAAGAAATAGATATTATTCCTGCTGAAATGGAGGTAATCTGATCAAAAGCAAAGGTTATGAGAAAAGACCCAGATTATAAAATTTGTGGATTCTGTGGAATGATAAGAACAGAGTAATACATCTTGCTGCAAATAAAAGTAAGAAGTTCCGAATTCTGTTAAGCCAGACACCAAAGGCCAAGCATGTTTACTGAAACATGGGAGGACACCTGCCCAGCAGAGTCATAGCAGCAAATGCTTCTACTCAAAAGTGAAGGCTTTGGAGGGTGCCCTGGTACATAACAAGATAACTGCAGAGGCAGAACCAGTTTAATCCCTTCCTGGGTTTAACCACTGTGTTTAAGAGTGTTTAGCTCACACAACAAGCTAAGAACCACAATACAGGGTATAGTCATACAGATGCAAGCTGTATTCTTCCAATGTCTGCTTTTGTCTTTTAACAGGTTTTCTCACACTCATGACATTGGGAAAACCTTATAATCATGTTGATAATCTTATAATCACACTATTCAAATTTAAGGTACTCATTATAAATCCTCTGCCACTTTATATTATTTTTCTATTTCTGCATAACAAATTACAAATCTAGCAACTAAACACACATATATTAACTCAGAGTTTTTGTATGTTGGAAGTTTAGGCATGGTTTAGCTGGGTCATCTGTTCAGTGTGTGCCAGATTACAATTAAAATCTGCTGGCCTGTGTTCTCATCCAGAGGCTCTGGTTTGTTTTTGTTTTGTTTTCATTTTATTTATTTATTCATGAGAGGCACGAAGAGAGAGTCAGAGACACAGGCAGAGTGTCCCTGAGGGAAGCCCAATGTGGGACTGCAGGATCATGACCTGAGCCAAAGGCAGATGCTCAAACACTGACCCACCCATGTGCACTCATCTGGAGGCTCAATTGGAGAAGAATCCAGTTTCAAGCTTATTAAGTTATTTCCTTGCAACTGTCTGATTGAGAGACCTAGCTTATTATTGGATGACAGATGGAAGTCATTTTCAGGTGCTAGAAGCTGCTTATCATGCCCTATCACATGGTCCTCTCCATTGGCATTCACACATGATGGCTTCTTCAAGGCCAGTAAAAGTATCTCCCTCTGGTCTACCAAGTTAGAGTTTTATGTAATGAAACATAATCATGGGAATGGCAATCCCATCCCTTTTTGTCATATTCTAGATTTTAAAACCAAGTTACACTTCTTTCTCACATACAAGCAGAAAAGATTGCACAAGGGCATGAATAATTAGCAGTCACCTTATGGTATGCCCCCTATACACCATATATATGAAAAATCTGCCTTATCAATTTATACTCCAGGGTAGTTTCCAGTATCTGAGAGCTGGTATAAACTTTATACAGGCATAATAAGGGCAATATTGAGCTCCATTGCTCTGTGTTTGGTCATGGTCTGATTGGTTCACTGATGCCCATTAATTCAGTGTGAAATAACTGTCCTTGCATTGACACAATGTTTTAAAATTTAAAATATTTGTCATGGAAGTTAATTTTTCAGGTTGCTCTAATTTAATACCTCATGGTGACCATTTCAGTGAGTTTGACAGATGAAATATTCCTGAAAAATGTCTTTCATTCTGGAATGATTGAAATTTACTCTTTCATTTCATTTGAATCATTCCCAAAAGCAGCCATCTTGCAAAAAAATCAGAAGCATGTGTTCCTATGACATTAAAGTATCCTACATTGTTTTTTTTCTGGGCTAGAAGGGTATTTATAATGGCCACATGCAAGGCCTGTGTTCCAGGAGGGGTTTTGTATATTTGAAGTTCTAGCCCACACACAGCAAATCCACAGCTTTCATGCTTCCATTCTGTCACTCATGGGAGACACTGATAATCGATCAAAGAACTCTTTCT
The DNA here is from genome assembly GCF_003254725.2 of Canis lupus dingo. NCBI lineage: Eukaryota > Metazoa > Chordata > Mammalia > Carnivora > Canidae > Canis > Canis lupus. Next base: position 23,360,829 of record NC_064262.1, on the reverse strand, counting down.
CCTCAAGTCTAGACCCTGCTTTAGAATCTTAAACATTGTACCCTAGGCTGCCACTATCAATAACTGGATTGGAACAGGTTAAAATCTATTGGCCATCCTTGGTCTGGATAGCCACCTGACTTACCTTACCATAGAGCCACATTTGGGCCCCCAAAATGAGTTAAAGATGAGATAATCTGTTTAAAAGCAAGTACCAACCATAGACTTATGAAAAACAATGATGTTATGGGGTGGGGGAAGAGATACCTGTTCTTGGCACTAAATAGAAAGGAGGTGTTGTTGAAATATTATTTATATGGAAAAAATGAGATACGTCAGTATGCTTTGCAAATTATAATCTATAATTACTAGGTAGTCAGATCATAGCAAACAAGTTCAGTTCAAACTAGTGGCTAGAATTCTTTAGCTCTTCTGCCCTTCAATATACCCTCTATACTTAAAATTCAGTTGAGCTGTACTGAGAAATCCAACATCCATAAGAAACATAGCTGCCCTACTAAATGACTATGGGGCTTACAAGGTTTTTAAATTCAACATAAATGTATGAAAGGTAACAGCATACATTTTCCATAAGAAAACGCTGTCCAGAAGAATTGTGATATGGTAAAGATACCTGTAGATCAAATACCACACTCTTAGTATATCTTACTATGTGACCTTCATAGGAACCTCTTAACTCCCTGAACCCATTTATCCCTATGAAAAATGGCAAAAATACTCAGACTGGGCAGCTTAAAAGCAACAACAAAAATTTCTCACTGTTCTGCAGGCTGGAAGTCCAAGAAGAAGGTTTATATTTCTGATAACATCTCTCTTCTTGACTTGTGGATGGTTGCCTTCTCATTATGTCTTCACATGGTCTTTTTTTTTTTTTTTTTTGCCATGTGAACAAGGAAGTAGAGGGTGGAGCAGAGAGTGAGCTCTCTGGTGTCACTTTTTTTTATAGACATTTATTTATTGGGGGGGGGAGGGGCAAAGAGAGAAGGAGAAAGAGAATTCCAAGCAGACTCCTTGCTCATCGTGGAGCCTGATGTGGAGCTTGATGCAGGACTTGATCCCAGGACCCTGAGATCATAACCTGAGCCAAAATCAAGAGTCAGATGCTCAACCAACTGAGCCACCCAGGCACCCTTGGTGTCACTTCTTATAAAGACATTAATCCTATCATATCAGGGCACCATCCTTATGACCTCATTTAGCCTTACTTCAAACAGCCACATCAGGGCTCCCACTAATAAATTTGGGATTACACCAATACTCAGCATAAAACAACATGAAAAAATCTGAATTGTCCAGAAAGACATCTTGGATTTGCTTTTATATTTTTAAATAGCATTTCATGAGCTTTCACTAGGTGTCTACCTCTTCACTATCTCAGTTAATCTTCATAGCAACCCTATGTGGTAGGTACAGCCATTATCTTCACTTTTGAAACGCTTCAAAAAGTCAAGAATCTGGTCCAGTGATACATGACTAATGAGAGTACCATTCATTCAAGAATATTTTTGTTCTTTTGTGCCAGGAACAATCCTAAACACCTGAGATGCACGCATGAATGAAACAGAAAAGGATCTCTGCCTTTGTAAAGTTTGCATTACAGTGGTGGGGATTAGACAAAAAAGAGGGAAAAAAAGGAAAAAGAAGACAAAAGGAAAGAAAGAAGAAAGAAGAAAGAAAGAAAGAAAGAAAGAGAAAGAAAGAAAGAAAAGCAGTAATTATTAAAATAAGAAATTATATGTTCATGAAAAAACAGGCTAGCTGATATGGGATCCAGAGTGCTGGGGGAAAGGGAGGTATTTAATAACATTAAATATAATGGTACAGATAGAGCTCACAGAGCAAGTTAGAGTTGAGCAAGCACTAGAAGGAGCTGTCAGAGTTGGCCAAGCAAAGCCATGGGATGGGGATGAGAGGCAGCAGAAAGAGCAAGAGCAGAGGTAGGAAGGCAGGAGCATGGTAGGTGTGTCTGAGTATCAGCACTGAGGTCAAGAATCAAACAGCACTCTGTCTACCCTCCGAATCACTGTCATAGAGGCCTCTAGGTATTAATGTGTCCCTATAAATCTCTACGTACAAAAAAGAACTACTATTTATTGAATATCTCTCTCTCTCTCTCTCTCTCTCTCTCTCTCTCTATATATATATATATATATATATATATATATATATATATATATATTCTTCTGTATAACTGTCACAAACAAATTACCAAAGGAATCTGGGGAAAATCTGTATTGTATGGTCTGCCGGGAAAAGAAAGAACACAAGTTAATATAAGTGGCCTTGCTAGAGTTCATTTCATGTTCATTGTACCCTTCACAAAGTAGAGAGAAAGACACTTGTACATTTAACTGAAGGACACTGGGCAGATTTCCTTCAAGATCCTATGCAGGTTTATCTGGCAACCCTGTCTCTTGAATTCCACATACCATTCTTCCTCTAAGTAAAGCAATTATCAAGACAAAATGAATATATTCTCAGTTTTATATGAACAAAAAAGGATTCAGAGAATTAACTGAATTTCAATTTAAATCATGTAAAATTTAGATATGCTTGTGGGCAAGGAGTAATGAGATCATGAAAACTGGGAGACTTTAAGAAAACAATTTTAATACTAATTGTTTTTAAAACCCAAAGCCCCTTGAAAGGATAACACTGCATCTAGTCATTTTCAGCCATTAACCACGTCCAAGTAATTTATTGGTTCAATCCTTTTCAGAGAATGACAGACTAGTAACAAGAAAAAGCAAAGGAAGTTTCCCAGGATATGAACACTGCCAAGGAGGCAGACGATAGAAGATAAACTGGAGGGAAATAAGATCTTAAAGGGAGAATAAAATAAGGCTGAAGGGAATTGGACCATTTTACCAGGGCACCTAGCTTCACAGGGCTGTTACAACTCATTTATGCCCTTTCTGGACTTAAGGGGGAAAGACCCATATTATATGTAACTTCAAGTCCCCATTATCTAGGATCAAGTCCAAATGCCATTATCAGGCCTTAGAAGATTTGTAATCCTCTCCCCATCTTTTAATTTCATGTTTCCTATCATGTTCAGGCTTTTGCAAGATTTGATCCCTCTGCCCCCAGTGCTCTTTCCTTCCCTACTTTGCATCACTGTCTCCTAACAAAAATCTTCTTTAATTACCGCCTCAGGCTGAGTCTGACCTGACCTGAGTCTCTCACCTGTACTGCCTTAGTATCCAGTGCTTGCTCTACAATAGGGCTCATTACACTAAACCATAATCTCCTGCTAACTTGATTGTCACCTCTACTACATTCTGAGCAACAAGGGAAGAGAACAGTGCTTTGGCCACCTCTGTCTCCTCAGTGCTTAGCATTTTGCCCAGTACTAGTGACTACCACCTGCTCAAAGGATCGCCTACCCTGCCTTGCCCCCCACACGCTCATATACAAGATACACACATATATCACTCTCTTTGATATTTTCCCTTCCACTCAAGGATTCCCAAGTGAAAGCTGACATCCAGTCTTACCACCTTGAGCTACAGGCAGCACAGTTTAACCCTCCTGTCTTCTGAAGAATAACTGGCTTACTTCTTAACCCAGAGAGCCACCCCTGGTTGACTGGTCCAACATCACATTTCCTTGTTATATACATCTCAGGGCAAAAGCCCTCAGCTCTCTATGCCCCAACTGTCCATAAGATATCCGATTTTATATTATGTCTAAAATTTAGATTTTTGTACTTCTTAGAGTAAGGAAATGGAGACCTAACAAAAGTTGAGTAAGTCAAACAAGGTGATGCAGCTCATTAATGACAGAGTAAAGGTGTACACTAGGGAATTCTGACTCCCAAGGCAATGTTCCTTCCACTGTATCATTTTGCATAAATAGAGAAAAAAATGAATAAAACAAAAATAAAAATGCAGGAAAGTGACAGATTTATTGGGTTCTACAAAAGAGTAAAAGGCAGTAATAGGTAAGTTATCACTCTTCTTTGCCTGTCGGGTAAATATTAGGTACAAATTTGCTCCCTAATGTAAATCAGCTCATTAGGATACTTAAGATTTCATACCTTTTGATTTTAAATATGGACTTGCTTATTCAGAAGAACAAGAAGAAGGTCAAGTATCTATTGTATTGATTTTCCAGAGCACATATTAAGAAGATCCAGATGCAAATGCATCTCTCCACTGTGTTAGCTATTTCCTGAAAAGGGGGGAAAAAAACCTCATTAGATCATCCGTAATCATATTTCACTTGCTTTGCACATTCAAGATTACAGCCATTACAGTTTTTTAAATAAACATATAGTATAAATATCTGGCTAGCAATAAATATGGAAATCAGGCTCTGCCTCTTGCTACGATGAATTTAAACATGAAGGAATAGGTATGAAAACAAATGTGAAAATAATACTATTAGCAAATGCAGTTGCCATAAATGTTATTAACATAATTATCTTTGTAGCTTCAGTAGGTTGCTAATCACATATTTCTACTGGCAGACAGGTTGAAATAACTTATTCCTTCTAGAACTTAGGAATATACTTAAAGGTAACCATTGTTCTTATATCAAAACAATACAACCTGAATTAACTGAATAGAGGAAATGGGTGTGAAATGGATAAATTTCATGAGTTTTTCATGCTACAAAATGATTCTGAAGAATCCTTTACTTACTCTAAGAAAGTAAATCTTAGTATCAAAGGCTATTTAGTAAAAAGAAATACATACTTTCAAATTTTAAAAGAATACTAATAGTTAAATTCAGATTAATATTCACCAAACTTATAACCGCTTAACCTTTTCCTGGTAGTCTTAGTTGCCATAGATAATTTGTTGAAATTACTTGTCTTTACTATGATTCTCAATATAGTTTACTTATTCAAATTAAAACCAAATATAGAATTATAGTAGACAACAATAAATATATAAATGATTTCCAATATTTGACTGAGCACTTGTTATATACCAGGAATATTTCCAAGGGATATAAGTGATGATGGTGTCTATCATCATCATCATTAATAACACATATATTGATCCCTTATAGATGGCATGCCCTCTTCTAAGTTCTTTCTATATTAACTGTTTAATACATAATCATCCCAACAATGCTACCAGAAGGGAACACTCTCTGGGAGTGACCTCTGGTAATGTATATAATAAAAAATAATAATGTGTAATAAAATGATTATTGTCTTAAACTGCTTAGTTTTGGGGTTATTACACAGCCATGAAAAAGGAGAACAATCTCTTTGGCCATGATGATTGGTTCAGAGATGAGCTTGTGTCCTGAGTCAACCAATGGCATTCAGTGGCTTAAGACAATAATCATTTTATCACAATTTATTATTTTATTGGTCAGTAATTTGTGTAAATGTCCACAGGGTGATTCTTCTGTCCCATGTGACATTATCAGAGATCACTCCATGGTGTTCACTTGGTAACTGGGCTGGGCTCGTCTGGAAGGTAAAAAATGGCTCATTTACCCAGGCTTCAAGTGGCTGGCTGGAAGGACTTAGCTGACATTAGCAATGTGCTATCTATATCCTTTTCTGCATGGTAGTCTCAGAGTAGTTGATCTTCTAGCAAGATGGGTCAGCATTCCCAGAGAGAGGATTTTAAGAAGCCTGGGTGGAAGCTACAAGGCTTTTCGTGACCTCTTTATGAAATCCTAGAACACTACTTCTGCTATTTTCTGTTGCTCAAGCAAGTTACTAGGGCCAAGCCAGTATCAGCAGAAGGGAAATGATAGTTCACTTTCCAGTGAGAAGAGCAACTGATTTTTTTGCAGCAGTCATTCATCTACATAGATCTGGAGTGATCTGCTTAGACAAGCCTGGTCATATGGTTGCTCTCTTTCTAAAGGTTAGAGTCAGCTCCATCCAAAGCATCTGACTGACAGTTTGAGAAGAGTAGTTCCCCAAAGGAAAAATAGGGTATTATGGCCAGGAAACAAGAAAGCAGATGCTAGGTATATAGAAAGAACACACTATGTTACAAACTGATGTTGGCATCACCAAATCTGTGATTTAAATAGCATTGTGGAATAAAAAAATATGCCAAAATTTTAAAAAATACATCAGTCTCATAAAAGTTTGAGTTATATCCTAACTCAGCCATTAATTAGCTTGGGCTAATTACTTAAAATCTGAACCTTCCTGATCTATAAAATGTGGAGAATAATAACCCATCCCAGGGTTGCCATTAGCATTAGGGGAGTACTTTATATAAAGTATTTGAGGTTTGTTCAGATATATTTTCCCTTCTTTTTCTTCCCTGATGAAACCTCTTACACTGTAGCCATGAGCTCCTCTTGAAATTAATACCCACTTTGAGAGTGGCATAGAATGTAGTAGCCTATGGAGTTCGGAATGTGCAGAAACCAAGCATTGTTTACAAGCTGCTCTGGCCATCAGTTCACCAAATCCAATTCACATTGTTCACTTTGATCAATACAAGCAGATACAGTTTGGTCTCTGTTCATGTGAGTGAGTGCCTCTATTCATCTTTTTCCTGTTTTATCTTCAAAATTCATTTCTCTCACAATCCTAAGCATTCAAGGCCATTGGTCTTGTAAGGAATGTTGGAGGTTGCTCAACCAATCTTAATAATGAAATTTGGGACTGAATTTACCTTTTCTCTTTTATTGGTCATCACTGATAAAACTTGATTGCTTAATATTTTTTCCAGACATTCAGGTCTTGGAAACTGTCTTCCAAATCCAGTGATTAAATGTGTCTTAAAATACCAGACCGATGACTTTTCAGTCTGGTGCTTTTCATCATGAAGACACAGCTGAAACTGAACTGTCCTTCAAGAAATGTTAGCCTTGATTTATACATTATTTTGTAGTGCAAACATCAGCTGAAAATCTTAAGCTACTTATGTTGCAGATTTTTTTCATATTTTATGGTTTCATTTACTTATCTCTTCAATTAATGTGTCTAATTCTTGTATTTGATCTCAATTAAAAGTGGTCTTAGATTCAAAGCAAACAGGATATTGTGTGACATCTAAGGTTAGAACTAGTTCTTATTACCTCCTGCTATTATATGAGGCAAAAAAAAAAAAAGATCAAGAGAGAGAGAGAGAGATTGTTTTATTGTGTTTGTCTGACATCTTTAAAGTGAAGATCTCAGTTTGGTACTATCCTGTCTTTAACACCACTCTAAAATTTACTTATCACCAAATTTTTAAAACAAACTGAGAATTTCACCTTAAGACAGCAGTATCCAACTAGATTTGGTAAACTTACTTTGTTTTGTTTTATTTAGACCTCACAGCAAATACCAGTTTTCCATTTATAACAAGGAAATAATAATGTTCCCTTTTTATATAAATCTGTTTAAGTAAAAGAAAATATTCCTAGAAGTGACACACCGTGACTTAAAACTCAGGCAAAGCTCTTTACTTGGCTCATGGCCTCATATAGTTACTTTTGCCCTGGCTCCTGTTTATAAACCAAGGATACCAGCTTGTCTTGCAGCCTGGGTGCAGGGAAAGCTGTGCAAGCCTGTAGTCAAGTGGTCTGCAGGAGAGAGACAAATGCTGAACAAGCATCCTGCAGGCTACCTCTGATGGAGATCTGAACAGAAGGGAATATTCAGTGAGGCCAGACTGCTTGCTTCTATCAAATGAATCAATTCATCCCCAGAACCATCTACTAAATTGTATTTTCCAAATGCAGAAAAAGGGCCCAGGAGGGGAAATCCATCTGATGGAGATATAGTATCACCTGAAATGAGAGAGCTGGTGCTAGATCCAAAGTGATTGTTTCCATTATCCTTGTGGCATCTTTGATTTGTCACATCAATTGCATTTGTGTAAGGCTTAGTTAATTAAGAAGACTGTGATCAAATTTCACAATACCTAAAATACCAGCCTCACCTGTCCTCATTCACAAACATGCACTTGTGCTCTAGAAATGCTGAATCGCCAATAGTTCTGGGAATATAGCATTCTAGCTCATACCTCTGGGTTGTGCACAGTGTGACCTGCACTGAGATTACTCATCTCCACTTTGCTTACTTTGCAAATTACTGTTCATCCTTCAGCACTTATCTCTGGTATCACTTTCCTGACCTCTAACCAGCTCTGAAGAAAGTTGCTTTGGCTAATTCATGCTTCTGCCTCTTACTGTGTGAGCATGGACAAGTTATGTAACCTTCCTTTGCTTTGACTTCTTCCTCCCTATAATGGGCTAATAATGGTGCTCACTTTTCAGAATTGTTATAAGGATTAAATTATAGAATCAATACAATTCAATGAGCTCACTGCCTGGCCTACAGTAAGTGTTCAATAGGTGTTTTGATTTCAAAGCATTATTTATTTTATCACTGCATTGACCACATTGATTGATTACATTTTATTAAACTGAGAGCTCCTTAGGCTTAGGTTATGGGCTGAAATTTATTCAGTTCGTCCTTATCCCCAATATAGTACAGAAATGCAGTACATTTGCGTTTAATTGAACTACATCTGGAGGAGGTCAGCTGATGCTGTTTTGCAAAATAATAATTAAAAGCTAAAGTTTGTATCAGGCATTAAACTGAGGCTTTATGTGTATTAATCTCTTTAATTCTACAATCTTTTAAGCTAGGTCCTATTACTATCTCTAGTTTAGAGATTAAAAACTGAGGCAGAAAGAAGTTCATGCTTTTCCTAAGATCATACAGTAGTTAGGATTTAAAGCAAGGGAGTCAGACTCCAAAGATTTCTCTTTTAACAACTGCACTTTAATGATTTGCTACTCAGAAAATTTACATAATAGGTATTAGTCTACATGCGTATGTGTAATATATTGTTGTTAATTTATTTCTTTTTTTTTTAATTTTTATTTATTTATGATAGTCACACAGAGAGAGAGAGAGAGAGAGAGGCAGAGACATAGGCAGAAGGAGAAGCAGGCTCCATGCACCGGGAGCCCGACGTGGGATTCGATCCCGGGTCTCCAGGATCGCGCCCTGGGCCAAAGGCAGGCGCCAAACCGCTGCGCCACCCAGGGATCCCTGTTAATTTATTTCAAATGATAAACTTTCCAGTATAAGTCATAATATCACCACCAGTTGCATTAGCCCACGTACTAATTATATGAATCTGGTTCGTGCCATTTGTCAGTTACAAAAGCACCAAACTGACTTGAGCAAAACAAGGAATTTCAGCGGTTTGCTACTGAAAAGTCCAAATACCAAATTAGGCATATCTGGACTCAGACCATCAAGTAGTACTCAAGACTGTCTCTTGGTCACCATCTTTGGCTATTATTTCCTATGTGTTTTTGTCTTTTTTCTTAAACAGAACCACTTTATGTGGGAGTCCTGAACACTTCAGATTTATGATTTACCAGTGTAGCGAGCTCATGACAAAAAATACCTTTAAGAGCCAAAGCCTCACAACTGAGTTATTGGGTAGTTTCATTCACATCTGAACCAATCATAGGGCACAGGGGGAGGAATATGCCAAGACATGTGAGTAGGTCCCATGATCACATGAATTGAGAGAATGTGAGAAGCTTGTTTCCCCAAAGGTAAACTCAATTGGTAAATTTAGGGGGGGAAATGAAATTATTTATGGAGAGGCCAAAATAACATACAAGAACAATATTAGTTTCAGATTCATTTTTATTTTCCATGAGACCTGCTTCTTGAGTCTTTATAGGACAACAGTTTTAGCAGTGAGTATAAATCAAACTAAATTTAATTTTTTAATTCTAATTTCTGAATATCAGTAATTTTTCTTCAACTACCAAATAGTATGAGTTGACACATGTCTACATTTTTCAAGCTGCTTAGGTTCTTGATCTAAATTACAATCTAGAAAGGGGCTAATGAGAAGATTACTGATGATGGCCTTTCAGTTTTCTATCAACTACATTCTATAGCATGATGCATCTCAGAATTAATTGATATTAGGATGTGTGTGTATTATGCATTTACATACTTTGTGTACTTTACCTTTCTGAATCTAAGAGGAACATTATTCAAGAAAGCTTGCATAGTGAGACTCATAATTGAAAAGAAGTAGTTTGGGTATATTCCTTCCCATAGAAGGAGGCTCTTGCAACCTAACAAAAATCTATGATATGAAGCAGTATGCCTTTACTGAGAATTTCATGTGAAGCCATTGTTGCACTGGTGATTGTTTTTTCCTTGAGAAAAGTTGTCATCTCAGAAAGTGAAATGAAAATGGTTTTTGAGCTTGGCACTTGGGCTAGATCCAACTTAAAAAACTCAGAACATAAAAAAAAAAAAATTTCTTTAGACCTATCTTCTCCTCAAATCATATCAATTCAAAAATATTTTCAGGCTCTGTCCCCATGGCTCAGACTCAGGTAGAGATAGATTTAAGTTTGCTGCAGATAAGACGGAAAGTGATTTTAAACCAACAAATAAATAAATATTAGAAGTTTTTTAGGTGCTATTTTCCCCCTTTTTCTGATGGCTGATTTTTAGCCCTCTCCCGGTTCCTTTCTTGTGCTACAGCAAGCTTCAGAAAAAAACTCCACGATGAAAGCAATTTCTAAATGCTCTCTTCTTCTTGCCCAAATAGTGGCAGAGACATCTAAATGAATCTCAATAGTTTAGTAAAATTGAATATAGCTTCTCTGGACCATCATAGTTAGTATTACTCTATTGTGAGTGTATCTGGGTTGTAATTAAGAAAACTCAACATTGCCACAGACACTGAAGTGCTCTGGGAAAATGCCTAATTTACATAAAGCTATGCCAGCTCTCTATCTTCTGCATCTGGTGCATTGTGAAGGATGATGTGATTGTACAGACAAAATAGGGAAATACATAATGAGGACAGAGAACCACTCTCAGGATTGTCTATAGGTCAATTGAATATCTGAATTTTAATGCCAAAAAATCATTCAGCTGTTGTAAATATCTAGTACTATATGGATAGAAATGTCAGTGATCTGGCATTGGTGCAAAGAAACTACCACATTTATCCATCCATCCATCCATCCATCCATCCATCCATCCATCCATCCATTTACCCATCCATCCATTTGATTCATTCATTCAGTTAGTCCACAAATATTTATTGAGTACCTTCAGTGTTACTTAGGTTTATGTTAGGAAGCAAGTAACAGATACCCAATTGGAATAGCTTGAATAATGCACATGAATTTTTCTTGTATAACAAGAAATCCAGAGGCATTGGTTGGTGATATTGGTTCTTTGGTGGCATAAGTGCCAGCATTGCAGCAGTTTTCCTGATATGATAGACACTGAAGTTGCAACTGCCAGGAAGTGAGAGGATTGAGGACAGCCAGCAGTGATTTTGTGGAGCTGGAGTCAAGAATGACCTGATGGTCAGCAGAGTAATTAATCCTGGAATGGTTGCTCTCTACTCCATGTGACCTTTCATCATTTTCAACAGCCCCAAGCACAAGTACTTTCAAGCCTCTTCATTTGTCATATTGGCTAATCTTTAACTGGCCAAACAAATTAAATGACCAAACTCTGATAGAAGGGCTGGGGACTAACCATAAGAGACTCTTAACTCTAGGAAACAAACTGAGTTCACCAGAAGAGAGGCGGGTGGGGGATAAGGTAACTCAATGATGGGCTTTATGGAGGGCACTTGATGTGGTAAGCCCTGGGTGTTATATGTGATTGATGAATCACTAAACTCTATCTCTGAAACCAATAATACACTACATGTTAATTAAATGAATTTAAATTTAAGAAAAAAAGAAGGGTTGGGGAAATAGATACCACTTCTTTAAAAAAAAAAACTTTTATTCAAATTCCAGTTACTTAACATATAGTGTTATATCAGTTTCGTGTGTACAATATAGTGATTGAACACTTCCATACCCAGTGCTCATCGTGATGAGTGCACTCCTTAATCTCCACCATCTAGTTCACCCAACCCTCCACCCTTGATGGGAGGAGAGGAAATGTCACATTGCAAAGGACTGCACAACGAGAGAGAGTAAGATTCTTTGGCCATTTCTACAGTCAGAAAAGGGGATATTAGTATCACTTGACATAAAGAGATGATCAATACAAAAATTAAAAATGAGCCAGCATCACTACATCAAGATCGCTATTACAGTAAGATTTTCAAACCACGACAACCAATACAACCATCCCTACCCCCTTCCCAGATTCTCAGCCCTCAGACCGAACTTTGGGTTTACATTACATCCTACTTCCAATTTAACTAAACTTAAAACTTTTCAAGTCAGAAGAGGAGGGGACATGTGGCTCAAGGCAGTACAACTATAAGGCTGAACTTTTTGCACATGGCTGCATCTGAAACATTGCTGTATTTATATTACTGGTTTCCTTTGATTTTATAGCTTTCTGGATGCTATCACTGACATGAATAAAATAAATTGTGAAGTGACAGTATTGTGAGTTTCTTTCCCCATGTATGTTGGCAGTTTCTAAAAGCTTATTCTAAAAGTTTAAATAAAGTATCTGATTTTTAAAATCGAAATATAATTGACATACAACACCTTATTAGACTCAGGTGTACATCATAGTGATTCAATATTGTTATACATTGTAAAATGATCCCCATAATTAAGTTTAGTTACCATCTGTCACCATACAAAATTGTGACAGTATTACTGACTACATTTCATATGCTGTACATTACATCTCCATGACTTATTTATTCTATAACTAGAAGTTTATACCGCTTAATTCCCTCATTTTGCACTGCCCCCCGCTCTTCTCCTCTCTGGTAATGAGCAGTGTGTTTCCTGTTTCTAGGAGTCTGTTTCTGTTTTGTGGTGTTGGTTGATTCATTCTTTTTTTTAGATTTTAGATGTAAGTGATATCATATAGTGTTTGTCTTTCTCTATCTGACTTATTTCCCTTAGCATAATACCCTCTCTGTCCATCCATGTAATTGTCAATGGCAAGATTTCATTCTTCTTTATGACTAATATTCCATAGTATATATACCACATCTTCTTTGTTCATTTAACTATCAATGCACATGTAGGTTGCTTTTATATCTTGGCTATTGTAAACCGGTGCAATGAACATGGGGGAGCATATCTCTGTTCAGACTGGTGTATTGTTCTTTTTCTTTTTAAATAAACACCCAGAAGTAGGACTGTGGAATCATATGGTAGTTCTAACTTTTAATTTTTTGAGGAATCTCTGTACTGTTTTTCATAATGGCTACACCAATTTACATTCTCACCAACAGTATCCTAGGGTACTTTTTCTCCACATCCTTGCCAATACTTGTTATTTCTTATCTTTTGAGACTGGTCATTCTTACTGATGTAAGGTGATATCTTACTGTGGTTTTGATTTGCCTTTCCTTGATGGTTAATGATGTTGAGCTTCTTTCCATGTGCCTGTGGGCTTTTGAAGTCTTCTTTGGAAAAATGTCTCTTCAGGCCCTCTGCCTATTTTTTGTTTTGTATGTGTGTGTGCGTCGGGGGGTGGGTGGTTATAGTAGGTTGTGCACATTCTTTATGAGTTTTGGGTATTAACTCCTATTGGGTGTATAATTTGCAAATATCTTTTCCCATTCAGTAGATTACCTTTTGGTTTTGCTGATGGTTTTCCTTGCCATGCGAAAACAGTTTAGTGTAATCCCATTTGTTTATTTTAATTTGTGTTGCCTTTGCCTGAGGAGACTGGTCCAAAAAAAATATTGCTCAGAATCTTGTCAAAGGATTTACTGCCTGTTATTTTCCAGGATGTTTGTAGTTTTAGGTCTTAATTCAAGGCTTTAAATCCTTTTAAATTATTTTTAAAAGATTTTATTTATTCATTCCTGAGAGACACACACACACAGAGAGAAGCAGAGACATAGGCAGAGGGAGAAGCAGGCTCCATGCAGGGAGACCAACATGAGACTCTAACCTGGGATCCCGGGATCATGCCCTGAGCCAAAGGCAGACGCTCAACCACTGAGCCACCCAGGAGTCCCCCTTTTAAATCATTTTTATGTGTGGTATAAGATAGTGGTCCAGTTTCATTCTTTTTCATGTAGCTGTCCAGTTTTTTTCAACATCAGTTGTTGAAGAGACTGCCTTTTCCCCATTATATATTCTTTCCTCCTTGGCCATAGATGAATTGACCATGTATTTGTGAGTTTCTGTAAGGGTTCTCTATTCTATTGACCTATGTATCTACTTGCATGCTAGTACCATACTGTTTTGATTACTATTACTTCATAGTGTAGTTTGAAATCAGGGTGCATGATGCCTCCAGCTGTATTCTTCTTTTTAAAGATGACTTTGGCTATTCTGGGCTTTTTGTGGTTCCATAGAAATTTTAGGATTCTTTGTTCTAGTTCTATGAAAATAATGCCATTGGTATTTTTTATGGGAATAGCATTAAGTCTGTAGAATGCTTTGGTTAGTGTGGACCTTTTAACAATATTAATTCTTCCCATCTGTGACCATGGTAGTATTCTTTGCCAGGTAGTATCTCAATTCTAAGCTTTTCCCTTTCAGCTCTTTAAATATACCATGCCAGTCTCTTCTGGTCTGCAAATTTCTGCTGAAAACTCAGCTAATGGTCTTGTAGAGTTTCCCTTTTATGTGACTATTCATTTTTCTCTTGTTGTATTTAAGATTCTTTCTTTATCTTTAGCTATGTCATTTTTATTATAATGTGTCATGGTATGGATCTACTTGGGTTTTCTTGTTTGGAACTCTGTACTTCTTGAAGCTGGATGTCTGTTTCCTTCCCCAGGTTAGAGAAATTTCAATGAACATTTCTTCAAATAAGTTTTCTACCCCCTTTCTCTTTTTCTTTTCATCCGGGATCTCTATAACGTGGATATTAATTTTATAAACTCTTTTTTTCTTTTTGCTGTTCTGATTGGACAGTTTTCATTGCCCTGTTTTCCAGATTGCTGACCCATTCTTCTCTGCCGTCTAATCTGCTGTTGATTCTCTGTGGTATATTTTTTTTATTTCAGTTATTGTATTCTTCAACTCTGACAGACTCCATAATATTTTTTAACTCTTTCTTGAAGTTCTCACTGCATCACCCCCATTCTTTGGTGAGTTCAGTGAGCATCTCTATGACCATTACTTTGAACTCTCTATCAGGTAAATTTTTACCTCTGCTTAATTACGGTTTTCTTCTGTAGTTCTATCTTGTCCTTTCATTTAAAACATAGTTCTCTGTCTCATCATTTTGTTTGACTTGTATCTGTTCCTATGAATTAGGTGGAACAACTATCTCCCTATCTTGAAGGAGTCGCCTTGTGTAGGAACCTCCCCAGTGTTGACTTAATGTGCTGGCAGCTTTGACAGACCTGCTGGAGCAAGAGCAGGTATAGGCCAGGGAAGTTCCAAGGTGTACCACACCAGGGCCATCCTGGTAGGACAGCTGAAGTTGATGTAGTCATGGACCAGGGCGTGTTATAACAGAGCCACTTTGGTGGGACATTTGGAGCCAGAACAGGTGTGGGTCAGGGGATTCCTGAAACTGGCCATATCAGTGCCACCTTGCTGGAATGGCTGGAGCTGGAGTGAGCTGATGGCTTAGGGCTCTTTGGGTTGCCCTAGAAGCCTGGCTAGGGTGCCAGGATTCCTGTTATCAAGGTTGAGGGTGAGTACAGGGAATGGAGCTTGCTAGTGCCTCCCCCTCCTGAGAAAGTTTTAGCAGTTCCTCACCTTTTAGTAATCTAAGCTTAGTAAATGTATTTCCTTCACTTATAGTCTAGTCGCCCTTTAAGATACTGTTTTTTTTTTTTTTTTTCCACTGTATCCCAGGACAGGCAAGCCAGTGAACTGGCCCCTCAGTGATGTACTTTCCTACTAGAGATCATCACACTGGAGATGGGATTCCCATCATTTACATCTTTCTGTCTACCCTACTCTTCTTTTTTTATATATATAAAATTTTATTTATTTATTTATTCATGAGAGACAGAGAGAGACAGAGAGAGACAGAGAGAGAGAGAGGCAGAGACACAGGCAGAGGGAGAAGCAGGCTCCATGCAGGGAGCCCAATGTGGGACTCCATCCCGGTCTCTAGGATCACACCCCGGGCTGATGGCGGCGCTAAACCGCTAAGCCACCGGGGCTGCCCTACCCTACTCTTCTTTATGTTGTCCCCCTATCATTTGTTGTGTAGAAACTCCTCCTAATTGTTCTATGTGTATGTATAGAGTTGGTGTACCCATGGGAAGAGGTGAGTTCAGGGTCTTCCTACATTGCTACCTTGAACATAATTTCTAAATGTTCCATACTATTGAAAGTAAATATTTAGAAATGAGGACTTTATAACATTTCTTCAACTTTAAAATTCATGTGAAAGCTCTGGCATGTTTTTATGTAACTCAGACTGCCTATATTAAGTGATGCTAAGCATAGAGCAAATAGTCTATAAATATTTTCTGATAAGGGAAGCTAAACCCTTCCAAACCATTCAGGCATTTCCACAAAAATAGCCATGCTAGTTGTGTGGTATTCTGTAGGGGAAAATAAAGCAGTTGATTATTATTTTCCACTTCTCAGGGGGCTGGTGAAAGAATGCATATGCTAAAGAGGTTTTGGGCAGTTCTTCCAAATTACAGAAATAGCCAGTTATCAAATTATTTTGCCATTTCAAACACATACGCAAGAATCAGATTAGATCCAAGAGTGTTCTATGATCAAAGTTTACACATTTCATCCTTACATGAAAATCAGGTTATTTTTTCTGAAGTTAAATTAATTATAATAAACCTGAAGGTATCAAAGTCTCCCACAGAGACTATCTGAGCATAATCGCATTAGAGCATAATGTTCTCTTATTTTATCATACATCTATGAGACAGGCATATAAAGCATTGAGAGCCACAGGCTTTTCGTCCAAGACTCACCCCTCCCAAGATTTCCATGCTCTCAGTTGTAATTTACTCAACCACCATGACATCCTAATAAAATAAGAGAAACAGTGTGTCTTGTTCAATTCCCCAGGATTTGGCTTCTGAGGCAATAGGTGAGTTCAGGGATAGAGACACCTCTCTTTTGCTTGCTATCAATTTTATAGATCTGAAGAAGCCTAAGAGGTTTTATGTGCCCTGTTCTTTCTCTCTTGTCTAAAGTCTCCATCAGTGCCAAGAGCATCTCACTGGGAGTTTGAACTTTCCTTTAATCTAATCCATTTAGAAAATGACTCACAATTTATTGAATAAAGTAGAGAAAATTGATACCTTTTCATTAGGCTGACAAAGTCTTTTTCACTGTTGGCATCTGAAATGTGTTTTCTATTTAAATTTTATTTATATCAATCTTCTCTAGTGGGAGCAAGATTAAAATGAAAGATCATACAATCAGTGTACAACTTTCACATTACTGCCAAGATTGTAAGCCCTCGTTTTGCAAAGGAACTTGATGCCAAGAATTTTCTGGGAATAATTTAATATTTGGGATTAGCTGTAAAGTGGAATCAACCAAAAGTGATATTTTAATGTATCAATAACAGTAAAAGTTATTAGTTAACATATGAAAGGAAGAAAATTTACACAACTGACGTTATTTGGTAATGGTAAATCTGTAGCAATTTTAGCAAAATTTTAGCAAAAACTGTATTATAGAATGTAATAATAACCTCACAAAGTACTTTTTCAAATTGGGAGAATACTTGTATATAAATATATTCCTCCAGTGAGCCATTTCTAAACTGTAAGAACACAGAGAGCTAGCACTCAAAAGATATATATGTGCACGTGGCTTAAAAGTTTCTTATAAAGGGTGCCTGAGTTGTGCAGTAGGTTTAACGTCCAACTCTTGATTTCAGCTCAGGTCATGATGTCAGGGTCATGAGATTGAGCCCCACAACAGGCTCCATGCTCAGCATGGAGTCTCCATGAGATACTCTCTCCCTCTCCCTTTGTCACCCCCACCCCCACTTCTCTCTCTCTCTTTCTCTTTCTCTCAAATAAAGGAACAAATCCTTATTTTTCAAAGTGCCTATAAATATCTTTTTAAATCTGATTTTCCCTTTGATTTAAAATATAGAGACATTTTGGAGATTTTCTCTACACCCACATCCAGGTAACAGTCCCTCCATTCTGTTTCCATAAATGTAAATGGATCAAATAGAAGGGACAACCACCAGGAAGCCAAATTTCAAAGGGACAAACATAAAAGCACATTTAATTCTGAAATAGCAAGATTCTCCATTCTCCATGCTGAGTATGCTAAACTTACAATGTATGTGTGTAGTAAGTACATTCCATTAAGCAAGGACTTCCAAGAAGTATCAATTTACACTAAGGAATGTAATATTCTTTTTGTCCTCATTTTCGTTTTGGCTTAGAGCCTTTGTTCTGTCTGACCTCATGATTCTCTCCTCAGGTGTTACAACCCTCGGGGTTAGATTTCCTTGAGGAGGAATTATTCACAAGGAAATTGAGGTTTTGCTGCTGCTGCTGTTGTTGTTGTTGTTGTTGTTGTTGTTGATGTTTTACTATGTCAGGTCTACTCCACAGATAGTCGCCATGGACTATGAAGACTGACGGTTCACTAGGTTTACTAGCTGGCTAAGAACATGTTTCTGCACCCCCAAAAGACAAACAAAATCCATGCTCTACTAAAATCATTAAGAATTCTAACCAGGGGGATCCCTGGGTGGCGCAGTGGTTTAGCGCCTGCCTTTGGCCCAGGGCGCGATCCTGGAGACCGGGGATCGAATCCCACGTCAGGCTCCCGGTGCATGGAGCCTGCTTCTCCCTCTGCCTGTGTCTCTGCCTCTCTCTCTCTCTGTGACTATCATAAATAAATAAAAATTAAAAAAAAAATTAAAAAAAAAATTCTAACCAGGGTTTTTGAAGCTGTGCAGAGAAATGAGTACGTCTGGTGAGAAATAGCATTATTACAGTTTCTTGACAGTTTATATATCACAAATGCTAAACATTTTTTTAACCTTTTGACTCAAAAATACCACTTATTGGAATTTACCCTGAGGAAATAATTAAATACTTACTTTTTGCAAAGGCATATGTGCAAAGGTGTTAATATAAGCATCCTTACTCATAGCAAACGACTAGCAACAAAAAAGACAAATTTCCAATCATTAGGGGGCTGGTTAAATAAGATGTACCCTAAAAAGGCATATTGTTTATACCTTAATATAATAATGCATTTCTTATATTTATAGACATGGAAAAATATTTATGATTCCATGGTTAGATTTTAAAGAAGAGTAACAGACAATATGTGTGGAATGATCTTACTTTTAGAAAAAAAAATTGTATATGTTGGTGTATACATTTTTTCAACTGTTTAAAAAAATGTATATTGATGACCTGACAGCACCATTCCTTCCACTTGGGAATATAAATCCAATCTTTATGGAACTTATAGTCTAATGGGAGGAAAGGACAAACATCCAGAAAACTACAAATGTGCGAATTCAGGGAATAACACATACTATAAGGAAAATAAAGCAGGCTATAAAAAGGAAAGTGTTAGGGTCAGGTGGGTGTGGATTATTTTAGATAAATTATCAAGAGAGGCCACTCTAAGACAAAACAGAACAAAACAGGTGAATTGAGGCTCAGTTGATGTCAATTCTGGGCAAACATGCCCTGGACAGAGAGTGAGCCAAATCGGAAAAAAGACTTGTAAGTTTGCAGAAGAGTTAGAAAGGTAGAGAGATTGATCCAAAATGGAAGGTGGAGGTGGGGCTGATAGAAAAACATGGATGGAGAAATGGGAAGAGCCAAGTGATAAGAACCATTGAAGGCTATAGTAAGGAGTACAGAATTTATTCTGTGTGCTGGAACCATTGGAGAGTTTTAAGCAAAGGAATGATATGAAATTACTTACATTTTGAAAGATCACTCTGGACCCTGTGTTAAGAATAATCAGAGATAAAGTCTGGAAAACACATAACCAAATGTAGCAGCTTATTTCTTCTTAATGTCATTATTTTTTTTAAGATTTTATTTATTTGGGATCCCTGGGTGGCGCAGCGGTTTGGCGCCTGCCTTTGGCCCAGGGCGCGATCCTGGAGACCCGGGATCGAATCCCACATCGGGCTCCCGGTGCATGGAGCCTGCTTCTCCCTCTGCCTATGTCTCTGCCTCTCTCTCTCTCTGTGACTATCATAAATAAATAAAAATTAAAAAAAAAAAAAGAAAAAAAAAGATTTTATTTATTTATTTGAGAGAGTGAGTGGGAGAGAGAGAGAAAGAGAGTATGAACTGAAGGAGAGGCAGAGGAAGAGAGAGAGAAGCAGGCTCCCCTGAACAGGGAGCCCGATGTGGGGCTTGATCCCAGAATTTGGGGATCATGACCCGGAGTTGAAGGCAGACACTTAACTGACTGAGCCGCCCAGATGCCCCCTGCTTAATGTCACTGTGTTTACTTTCCTTTTGCTAATTACCTGTATGCTTTGAATTTTAGAGAAGAATATATATTACTTTTAAAATAAAAAACAAATGTTTCTATGGATGGCAAAAATAACATCATAAGGCATGTGTTTGGACAAAATTACAAATCACACTCTACCATAAACTTCAGGGTTGCTCTTAGGTGTTTTATTTTTTTTTTAAGATTATTTTATTATTTATTCATGAGAGACACAGAGAGAAAGAGAGAGAGGCAGAGACACAGGCAGAGGGAAAAGCAGGCCCCATGTAGGGAGCCTGAAACGGGACTCGATCCCGGGTCTCCAGGATCACACCCTGGTCTGAAGGCAGGTGCTAAACTGCTGAGCCTGCCCAACTCTTAAGTGTTTTAAACATAGAATGTTAAAATGAAAATATGGAATGTTCAGTAGAAAATTATTTAATAACCATTATTTTTTGTGTTTCTTCCTAAACATATATTTAAAATTACATACGCAAATGAAAAACTATAGCTGAATTTAATTCTAAAATAAAAGCACTGATTTAGTGAAAGCAAGACTAACATGCAGTGTTTATAAATGGGCACAGGGACAGAGTTATCATGGACTGAGAGTGCAGGATAAGCCAGGGACTCCAGCTTTGGTGTAGAACACACAAAGAGGAATATTAGTATTGGCAGGAATAGGGAGCACTCCCTTGAGTTGACAAAAAGTCTGAATATTCCCTGTCACCAGAGCAGACAGCTTTTTTCAAAGCAGTAGACACTGTAACCCTGCATTCTGATAAGAAAGCTTGGAACAGCCTATGACAAGCAAAAGATTTGTTTTGTGTTTTAACTTAAAGCTCATGTGAAGTTAGACTCTACCGCATAATATGTATACTTATTTGCTTTACTATGAAAACAATTTTGTTGGTTAAGTAGTTATTAAATTACCTCAGCTATGAAGACTTTTTTAGTTTTTGAGTGTAGGTGACTCACAATGTTGCATTAGTTTTAAGTGTACAACATAGTGATTCAACTTGTACATACTTTATGCTATACTCACCACAAGTGTGGCTGCCACCTGTCCTCATACACTGCTATTACAATATCATTGACTGTATTCCCTATGTGTCTTTTATTCCCATAACATTCATTCCATAACTGGAAGCCTGTGTCTCCCACACTTCGCTTCACCCATTTTTGCCCATCTCCCACCTCTTTTCTCTTTGGCAACCATCAGTTTGTTTTCTGTATTTATAGGTCTGCTTTTGCCTTCTTTGTTCTTTTTTTTTTATTCATTTGTTTTGTTTTTTAGATGCCACATATGAGTGGAATCAAATGGTATTTGTGTTTCATAGTCTGGTTTATTTCACTTAGCTGAATACCCTCTAGGTCCATCCATGTTGTTGCAAATGTCAAGATCTTACTCTTTTGTGGCTGTATTATAATTATATCCTGTATTTGTGTGTGTGTGTGTGTGTGTGTGTGTGTGTGTGTGTGTGTGTATATACCACATCTTTTTTTTAAAGATTTTATTCATTTATTCATGAGAGACACGGAGAGAGAGGCAGAGACATAGGCAGAGGGAGAAGCAGGCTTACTGCTGGGAGGCCAATACGGGACTCAATCCCAGGATCCCTGGATCACAAACTGAACCAAAGGCAGATAGATGCTCAAACACTGAGCCACCCAGGTGCCCCCATACCACATATTCTTTATTTATTCATCTATTGATGGACACTTGAGTTGCCCCTATATCTTGGCCATTGTAAATAATGATGCCACCAACAAAATGAAAAGGCAACCTATTAAATGAGAGAAGATATTTGCAAATGATATATCTCATAAAGGGTTAATATCCAAGATGTATTAAAAATATATACAACTCAACATCAAAAAAAATCTAATTAAAAAATGTGCAGAGCAGTGAGGGTGACAGAACATGAGAAACACCTAACTCTGGGAAACGAACAAGGGATAGTGGAAAGGGAGGTGGGCAGGGGGTTGGGGTGACTAGGTGACAAGCACTGAGGGGGGCACTTGACGGGATGAGCACTGGGTGATATGCTATATGTTGGCAAATTGAACTCCAATTTAAAAAGAAGCTCAAAAAATAAAAAAATAAATTTAAAATATGTGCAGAGGATCTAAATAGACATTTTTCCAAAAAAGATATAACTATGGCCAACAGACACATGAAAAGATCCTCAACATCACTCATTATCAAGGAAATGCAAATCAAAACCAAAATAAGATATCACCTCATACCTGTCAGAATGGTTTAAACACACACACACACACACACACACACACTCAAGAAATAACAAGTGTTGATGGGAATGTGGAGAAAAACAAACCATCATGCGTTATTGGTGGGAATATAAATTGGTACAGCCGCTGTGGCAAATATAGAGGTTCCTCAAAAAATTAAAAATAGAAATACCATATGTTCCAATAATTCTACTATTGGGTATCTTCCCCCCCCCAAAAAAATGAAAACATTAATTTGAAAAGGTATAAGTGGGGATCCCTGGGTGGCTCAGTGGTTTAGCACCTGCCTTTGGCGTGATCCTGCAGTCCCAGGATCGAGTCCCGCATTGGGCTCCCTGCATAGAGCCTGCTTCTCCCTTTGCCTATGTCTCTGCCCCCACCCCCCTCTCTGTGTGTGTCTCTCATGAATAAATAAAAATAAAATCTTAAAAAAAAAAGGTATAAGCACTCCTATGTTTAATG
This sequence comes from Canis lupus dingo, assembly GCF_003254725.2. NCBI lineage: Eukaryota > Metazoa > Chordata > Mammalia > Carnivora > Canidae > Canis > Canis lupus. The sequence goes on along the minus strand of NC_064262.1, from coordinate 23,337,855 downwards.
AGGGCTCTTCTTGCTGCCATCACCCTGACAATCCAAATCAGATCCACTCATTTGTTTCCCTAGTATCTGGCTCATAATTTATCTGTATGTATTATCACATCATTACACTTAGTGTACACCTCCCACAATAGACTATAAGCCACTTCATGGTAGAAACCATGTCTGTTTTATATTTATTTAGGTCATTAACAGCAGTTAATGAATACCTTTGAATAAATAAAATATAACTTTTGTCTTCAAATACCTTCAAGGGAGATAAATTCCCCCAGTTTGAAAAGCACTGGAATAGAATTTGTAGAAGGAAAGCAATACTAAGCAATCACATCATTAGTTTCACTTTTGTCTCTGAGATATATTGTAGGTTCTACAAATAAATACAGTCTAGTTAGCAAAAACTGAATATATGCATCCCACAATTAGTATAAACTTCCATTAACGATAGGCATTAACTCTCTATGAAAGTAATTGGTTGGATGCATACATAGCTGGCTAGAGGACACATGGACAAAGAAGAGAATAATTGCCACGCGTTGAGTATAAAATTTATTATGTATTACACTAAGATGTTGAGCTCATCTGAAATTTAGTATAACCAGTTGTGATTTTTATTGACTGCCTTTATAACTCAAGAATCTGAAACTTGACATAAACAACTTTCTGAAGCCATTCTACCAGTGAGTGGTAGACTTAAAGATTCAAACCCAGGTCCCTCTATCCCATATCAAAGAGCTTAGAGTCATAACCATTACTTAATGCCTCTATACACTGGACCCTATCCTTAAATGATAGTTCACAGGAAAGATGGAATTTGGAATGACTGCAGGCCACAGTATTCTATGCCTTTAAGTTTCTGTTTACTTTGATAAAGACAATAACACAGAGGGAGTCATGGCAGGTCTTTTGAAGGAAAGCATTGTAACAACTGTTCCAACAACCTGTGCATAAAGGAAGGCAGGAGCTGTCCCAGCTATGTCCCCAATTCTCCTGGAGTTCCAGCCATTGCCTAAACTGCATGACAGTTTGCACAAAAATGAGCCTGGAAATTTGTCTTGATTGATGTACTCATAACCTACTTCTGGGAACATGAATGAAATCATATGTCCCACCATTTAATTTATGCTTAAACTCTCATAAGTCATAGAAACAAGCTGAGACTTTGGCATAATATTGAAGAACAATGGTTCACTCTCTCACTTTGTGAAGAATTGCCTTTTCTGTTTTGGAGTGATTTTATTCTTTGGAGTAATAAAAGTGATGATGCCAATGATAATAATAGCTAATATTCATTGAACATTTATTGAATGCCAGACACTCTGCTAAGTGCTCTGAATGCACTTTCTCATGAAATCCTCCCAATCCTTTGATATAAACACTATTCTTTTTTTCTTTTTCTCTGTTTTTTTTCCTATTCATTCATTCATAAACTATAAACCTGTCTTGAGTTAGTCTGTGCCATTTGAGGATAAATGCAGCAGGATCCCTGCCCTCCAGGAGCACACTGCCTGGTGAATAGGCAGTCTTATGAGCTAATAATTTGAGTCCAGTGTGGTTAGGGTTACAGTTGATGTAGTTGAGTTATTGACCATATGGTTTCCTCAGTTGTTCCTAACATCACTTTCAGCTCTGCCCTTCTTCACAATTCTGGAGTAGGCATCCAAAATCAAGACCTATCCCTTCTGTGTGAATGTAGCTGTGCTTATGTGGCATTTCAGCTGTTTGTTTCTTCTTTCTTCCGTCTTGTACATCCCTGCCAAATCCATCTTCCCCAACCACCTTGTTAATCACATCTTCCCTTTGCACACAGAATCTAGAATATTCAGTGCCTTATCATTCCTTTAAGGGGAGAAGAAAAAAAGCCTGAGCTTCATGCTTTCAAGAACTTCCACAATCTTATCAAGATTTCCTCTTCCCACTCCCCAGTGGGAGCCTGCTCTTCCAGCACAATAATGTACTACCAAGGAAGCACTTTGTTTATTTATACCCCCTTACCATAATGTATGCCAAAATGCCAAAATAGTGCTGATATTAAGAAAGTCTGAGCTACATTAGGGCAGGGACTGTGTCATGTTCATTATTTTATCCATCTTACTAAATCAGGTAGTCCTTTGACTACAGAAAGTGCTCAAAGAACGTTTACTGAGTTGAAACCCAAATATTATCCATTGAAATGATAAACAAGGACTGCACTTGTTCAACAAGATAATGTGTATTTGCTGTATTTATTAAGCCCCTTGCTTAGCAGTACCTAAGTTCTGTTTACATGGAAAAAATGCCTCAATAATAACAACAACTAATAGGACTTCTGGTCTATTTAAGGTTTATCATTGAAAGATGGGTTGATTCTCCTTTGACAGTCTCCCTTTTGCTCTGTAGCAACATGACCTGGTATAAGGGTGAAATCAAAACTCATGATTAAAGTAGTTTTAGTGATTTTAAGAACCTCTCAAAGAACGGTGAACATTCTTGAAGAAGTTGAAGATCAGATATTTTCCTGAATATGGCACATTCATAGAGAGAATTCTCTGCCTATGTCTCTGTCTCTGTCTCTCTGTCTCTCATGAATAAATAAAAATAAAATCTTTAAAAAAAGGTATAAGCACACCTATGTTTAATGAGGGCTCTTCCTGCTGCCATCACCCTGACAATCCAAATCAGATCCACTGATCTGAACCCCAGGGTTAAAAGGGAGACTCTTTCATAATCACCACATTTAAGAAAGAGTTAGGTTTTGCAGCTGATATTTAATTAACTCAGTTATTCTAGGGGATAAAAAGTTGTCATAGAATTTAGGCATCTACCTCACAAGTTTCTTGTGGCTTCAAAAATTGTTCACTACTGGGGTTTTCTACTAAAATGTTAGAAGTAATAAAATCAAGCAATATCTATATAGCCCTTCAGTCTAGGAAGAAACAAGCGTCATGTTAACTGGCTCTTACCCACAATATTTTTTTAAGTTAACTTAATTTTGTAAGAAACTGGATGCTTTGTGTTTTCAAGTGTTTTGTGTTTACATGAAATTTATTTTCAACAATAATACACGAGAGAGAATTGATTCATTCACTCAGCAGTCAGTAAATGCTTTTTGAGAGTTCTGTGAATCCTGAACACAAAACTAGAATGAGTTAGGACTATTATGATGCAAACCAAGGATTCTATCATGAAGCAGGTCTGTATTTTAGTGTTAATATCCCTATGCTTCCTACCTAGGTAAGCTTGGCAAAGTGATTTAACCCCTCTGGCCTTCGGTATTTTCATCCATATAATTGGTTCAAAGTAATACCCACCTTTAGGATTGCTATGAAGATTAAGATAATACTTTTAAAGTTTCTGTCTAACACAGACACAGAGGAGGCCATCAAAAGCTTCCATTATCATTTTTATTACTACACTGACCATTATAATTCAAGATATTTAGAATTATGTGTGTTTACATTTTTCTTATTATAAGTATCTCTGTAAGAAAAATTATAAAAGCAGTTAAGTAGCATTCATATTAGCTCACTGTATTAAATCTAATCAATCATTCCTCCTGCAATAATCTGAAGGTTTTAGGTAGCTTCCTCTAATGGGAGAAGAGGGAGCAATTTATAAATCCTCTCTGTGATTTTCTTAAAGTTATTGCAGGAAATATGAGTATATGAAAAAATTAGGAAACAAGACTGTAGCTTGACCTAGGACATGAAGTGTTATATATTAAAATAACCCATGTAATGCATAAATCAGAAGCAAAATCAGTCTAATAGCATCTTTAGAAAAGCAACACCAGAAGAATGTACTAGATTCTAATAAATCAGAGGGTAATATCGAAGCATCAAACTCTGTTTAGAAGAAGCAAGTGAAATATGAATTTTTAGAGATTACAGGCCAGTCTGGGGGACTTTTCTATTCTTAGAAAGCCTTTTGTTTTTCCTTGTGAGCCAGTGGACTTTTACTACCTGGAATTAAAGGTGATCTGTGGGTTTTGAGATGCCTTCTTTTTCGTATTGTCTACATTCTCATTTAGAAGATATGAACGCCTAAGAGAAAGAGAAACTGCTTTGTTACCTCGCAACAAAGTAGGTCAGCTCTGAGAGGGCAGAGAGCAGCCTAAAGAAGAAGGAACAGGGTCCTTCCGAAGGAAGTAAAGATGCTAAAGCTGACCTTACTGGCAGTTGTTCATTATTTGTGTGCTTCTGGGAAAAAAAAAAGTCACAAACGCTAAATGGAAGACTTTTGGGAAAGGCAGTTTCCCCTCAGAGCTAAGATCAGAGGGTTTCCATTTGTGGTGTCGATTCAGGGCAGCAATAGTGAGATATTAGGAGGGATTTTAGGGGACAAGTGTGGGAAATGCCACCAGCCTTTTGCTGACTGAGTACTAGCCGAAAGGAAGCTTCAGATTGTAGGCTCTCAATAAACGCTGCCAAGTCCTGACTTTTATCTCATGTTACCGGAAACCTTGCAATTTATTTTTGTTCCCTTTTGACACTACATGTGTCTTTGCTGCCAAAATACACGCGTCTCTTATTTACTGTTGTCACTTGTTAATTCACACAAATGAGGTCTCTTTTACCTGTGAATGGAATCTTGCCCTATTCCACATCCTTGTACAGAGCCCTGCCACTGAAAGGGAAGACATTCTTGGGGCACCTGGGTGGCTCAGTCAGTTAAGCGTCAGACTTTTGGTTTAGGCTCAGATCATGGTCTCATAGGTTATGAGATCAAGCTCCGCATCAGGTTCCACGCTCAGCAGGGTCTGCTTGAGATTCTCTCCCACTGTCCCTCCCCCCATTTGCACTTGCTCTAGCTCTCTCTCTCTCTCTCTCAAATAAATAAATAAATCCTAAAAAGAAAAAAAAAACACTCTTAGCTCTCATAGTCATTTTGTACCCTACAGAGGATTTGCGTCTTCTGTTACTACTCCCTGTTTTGCCAAAATATCACATTATCTTGCATACGGATAGGCTATTTACAAGATTTTACTTCCTATACTTGTGTGCTATATTCCAATGAAGATACATTTTATGTCGTTCAGTCTGGTCCACACATAAGGTATGAATCAAACAGAGGCAAAATTACCCTTGAAAAATTCCTTAAATTGGCTGAATAATAGAGTAGACATGATTTTGCATATAAAATCAAATCTTTGCGATTCATACACTGGATTCCAAAGGAGGGAAAGTCCAAAGTAAGGGTAGTATAGAAAGAGGAAATCTTGAATGCAGGCAGATGGCTGGATGTTTAAACCATTCTGCTTTTAAGTTAGTAAGCTAATCCTTTTATGAAATGCCTAATTCCTGATGAGTGGAGAATTTCAATGTGCTCCTGCTTCATTGGTGGGGGGCAGTATTAATCCATTTCATTTTAATATGAATCTTCTCTGATGTTAACAGATATCATCTGACCTCTTTGTCATTGTGAAGAGGAAGCATTATGATGGGAATTCTTCTTTGGGAGGTGAAGAGCTGGTAATTATCAATAGAACTAAGGTTCCAGTCCAGTATGAAAATAGCCAATTGAAAAGTGCTGTAAAGAAACACTGGTAGACATTTTGAGAATTTTGGATGGCAGAAATAATTCTTCACTCATTAAGGAATTAAAGAATATGTGGAGCTTCTTGATTTGTGCAGAAAGTGCGTCCAGTCATTTTGTTTATAAAATCTTAATATCAAAACAAAACCCAAAACAAATGTGTGCTATAAACACATCCACTAAATTCACTGCCAGCTTCCTATTGTGCTCATCTTTGATATTACCCTGAAAAGTAGGGCTTTTTTTTTTTATCAGAGGCTTAACTTTCAAAAGTTTCACCCACATCATATAAACATCATATAAACATCAAAAGGAAACCCAACCCATATCACATACCTTTGATTGTAAACAGATACTTTTATTTATTATTACTCATGGTTTTTATTTTACAGGTTTTGTTTATACATTCAGTCACTTTGGTTTTCTTCTCAAAGCACTATAGTGGGGGATAAACCCTAATGCTGGGTACATAAACTGGTTTGTCTGAAGGAATAGCTCTGTCATTCTGAAAAGCAGTTAACACTTTTGTCTCCTTCACTGAAAAGAAATAGTACAGGTCATGGGTTTGTGAAAACTAACACAAAAGTTCCCCCAAAAAGTATGTCTCCCCACTCCATATGTTTTCATCCTTTATCATATGAGGAGATTTTTGACAAAATGTTACTTGATCAAAACAGTCTGCATAAAATTTTATTTGTGATGTAAAACTGGTACATGAAAATATTACTCTTCTTCATAGAGAATTCTTAGCCAGTCATAGAAAGTTAAAGAGAAGCTAGCGGGCTTCGGAGAAAATTGACACTTCGGGAGGGTCACAGCCCCCATGCCCAAGTTGCTTGGATGAATGCAAACAAATTTGTTTCCTGTTTTCATGCAGCTTCCATAGTGATTGGTAAATGGTGGTGTGAGATGGAGCCTTGTCTAGAAGGAGAAGAATGTAAGACACTACCCGATAATTCCGGATGGATGTGCGCTACGGGCAATAAAATTAAGACCACAAGAGTAAGTTTATTACTTTCAAATGTCTCATGCACGTGACCAACTGTACTGTTTGCCTTTGTGTTCTACAAACAGCCCCCAGAGAAACTTTGAACAGGAGATAAGAAAGCCTTTTTCCTGACAGAAAACATTCTTAACCACTCATATCCATGTCCATCCATCAACAAGAAGTTAGAGATTGAACTTGACTTTTCCATACTGGCCAGTTCATCGTTTCTGTGACTGGCTCATAAATAAAGCTAGGTTGCCATGGCCAAAGGGAAGAGGAACAGTAATTATTCAAATAATTCCAGCCAACAACAATGGCTTTCAAAATAGATTATAAAATAAGGGTCTTGCCTAATTCATCCACATGGTTTTCTGAAAAGGACTGTATTTAATACAAATAATTTAAAGAATTATTTGATGATCTTTTAAAGAAGTGAAAGGTTTTGGTGATGTGGATTGTCGTTCCTTGGTTTCTGTGGTAAAATAATGAGTTATCTTCAAAATATATAACAACCTGCATATTGAGGCCATCCAACCCATCAGAATTGATGTTGAAATACTGCAACAGGTTGGAGAGGACTGGCTAGGCCACCATTGACCTAGTAGATACTAAACAATAGGAAAGTGTAGAAGTTCTAAAGGGGGCATGGTGGAAGGGTTGCTCAGAGCACTCAAGACAGTATTTATTCAAATATACTATAAAACTATGTCAATATTTGAACAACTAGTATGGTTACACATATGTATATCATGCAACTGTGAGCCCTATTATGCATGTTTGTATTTTAGTGCATTGACTGTTGTTGAAAGCTAGCTCGACCAGTTATAAATTCCAACATGTTGAACTTGTAGCCTTCCACAAGGGTGACTCAAATTTAAAAGAGCATCTCTGATTCCCACCCCTGTATGAGTCTTAAGATGATCTTTCTTCTCAGCATTATCTTCTTTAGTAATAAAATTGGTACTTGCAGCCTTGTGATGCAGAAAACATGATACCTTATAAAAACATATTTCATATATAAATAAGTGGAGACTCTTTGTATATCAAATTTAGTTGCCCACATTGACCACAATAAGGTCAATTGACCTTATTGACCACAATAAGTGGTAAATGGCTCTACCTCCTTGGCTCAAGGCCAGGAGAGGTTCCTCAACATCTTAGCTTGTTAACATGAATTTTCATGCACCTGAGATGCTCAGCATGATTGTCATATTTCAATTCAAAGAAACACCCTCAGAAGATATTATTCAATAATGAACCCAGCTCATGCCATTTACCTCCAGAAACCATCGTCATTAACTGATGGTGAGTGGATTTCATGTTTCCCTTTGCTTATATTTTGTCTGAAATTAATTTTAACAAGCAATACTGAAGATGCCCTCACAAGTCAGTTTTAAGCTACTCTGAATCATGGCTAGTATGATTGAAATTCAATCACCCTTATTTCAAGCAGGTTGCTGATATACTTTCTGCCAAATCTCCATTTCCTCTTCCAAATGATAACTGATCTCCCTTATTGAATGTAAGTCCTGCTCTTATGGTTCCTCCAGACCTGAAACTCAGTAAAGAACAATAACACAAGTCAAATTATTTCAGGATTTGAATATCTGAAATTCCAAGGGTACCAACTGGGAAACTCTTTGGAAGACAGAATGTAAATAAACAAAACACAGAAAATGTTAATGCTATTTTTTATGACTGTGTAACTTCCTTTGATTTGGTCTCTATAGAGTATATTTTAAAACATGTTGTAAATACTTCCTAGACATTTTCTGTCCTCGCGGAAGTACAGCACAGATCTGATCACAGTAATAGAGGTTGGAACACACTGAGTTTGCTACTGTCCTGGGTGGGCTGAATTCAACAAGACAGTTGAGTATACAAGAGAAATAAATCGCCCATGCGGTTGGTTTGAAAGCAGAGGATGTACCTGTTCTGATGTGTGTATCCATTTCAAGGGCGGAAATAAGAGATTGCTCTACAGCTATGTGAGCAACACATCACTCAACTAATAAATCTCAACTCTGTCTTTAGAGAAGAAAAAAGGAAACACTAAAAAAGCTGCACGTTTTACACCTTGAGAAGACTCAGACACTACTACTGACTTACATTTTCTCCTCACTTTCTTACAAAGAAATTCACAGTGAAACACACACTTAAGTGAGAGCTAAGTCCCACTGATACATACAGGAGCTTCCATTCTGTATAAATGGCATGCTAATATCAATCCTTATGTAATATCCTCCAAAATAGGTTTTATATTAATTTTTCTAGTATGCTCTATGTGTTTTTCCCTATCAGAGTATAAATACGTCTACATACTTCAAATATTGCCTCTGGCAGTTTAACTTTTAACACAGTTTAATAGACAGATGTACTTTAATTTTGAGTTATAGGTTTTCATTGTTCTGTTCTTATCTAGGAGGTAATCCTTAAGGTAAAAAGTTCGAGTTCTTAAGGAAAAGGAAAAATAAAGAAAATCATCTCTTTGGTTTTCATGTATAAGACTGATTTATGAAGAGTGCTCTCAGAAAAAAAAAAACAACAACATAAAAGAAAAAAAATACTTAGATTGTTAGTGACAACTGAGAGTTTCCTTCATCCTGCTAATTTTTTAAAGTGACTCTAATATGAAGAGATTTTCAAAATAGTCTTGAGGTATCATTTTTCCTTATATAGGTTTTTTTCCCCAAAACCTTGCTATTATGCATTACTTCCTAAATAATCATCCCGAGTCAAAATTCTCAGCAGTCTGTGAAATGTAGATAAACAAAAGATATTTCAAAGTGTGATCTAATTCAAAGTTTCATGATGCTCATTTTTTAAGAAGGGTAGAGAATAGAAATTCATTGCTTCATTTAAAGGACCAGACACCACAGAATGGGAACGAGTCAGGGTAACAGGCCAGTCTGAAAGAAAACCTTGGGAAAATTAGATCTAGGTGACAATATGACCTACAGAAGGAAGGAGAAAAGATAAGTAGAATCAGGCACAGGCTTCCCTTTCAGAAGATTAGAGAAAATAAATCTTAGGAAAAGAGAAAGCTTCCTGTATGTCATTTTACAGAGAAAAAAATAGTCACCCTTGAGAAATTTTCCAAACCCAGCATGGGGAACAAGAAAGCTGGTGATAGAAATCCTCCTGGGAGAAGCCTGGCACATTTGGGTGAAGTCTCATGGCTAAACTTTAACCCTATTCCTGCTTGACCATTGCTTCAGTTATTCCATTAAACTACTGTCTTGGCAGTCTGTGGCAAGACTCACCAATCCAGATTTCGACAGGAAAACTTTTCCTATGGTTTTAGAAACCTATTGGTTTATTTCTTTTCTTTAAACTTATTTATCCAAAATATAAGTTTGGAAGTTGGGGATGGTATTGGGAAATTGGCTCTGTAGACTCTGGATTTGCCAATCTCCATAATCAGGTAAGCTAACTCCCTATAGTAAATATTACACTTAATATATACGAAATACTAATGTATAATATGGCATAATATGTATTTGAAAAAAAGAAAGTTGGGGACACTATATCCAAAGCATTTGGGAATACTCTTTGTATTCAGGAATGATGCCTTAATTTAGAAAGACAGACCTCTCCCTGGAGAAAATACGTGTTTGACAGTACTGTAATAATTCACATGTAAAAAGTGAACATTCATTGTTTGGGAACATAATGAGGAAGGGAATAAAGTGAGGAGAAAACCAAAGTCAATTGGAAGGAAAAATCAGCAGGTTAAAATAGTAGAACGTTATCTGGTATAATACCTGGGGACATATGAAGCAACTTTGGATCTCCTTCAACTCAATATGTTAGTGTCTTTTGGACTAACGAGAAAATGAACAGTTAGATTTATACAACATAGAGTCAAGTTCCCTTCCCTAAAAGGGCAAATTAGCAAGCTTTAGACTGCACACCTAACTAAAATGGCTATCTTGTCAAGTTGATATTTCATGCAAATCCACTATGGTCATTTGTCCACACCCTCTGGGGCCCATCCTCCTAATGGTGACTCTGAACTTGCATATCTCCATCCATCTCATGGATGATGACTGATTCTCATCAGTCAATGTTTTTTATATTGTGAGGGGTAAAGTACTAGCTTTGACATATCCCAACTTTATCACTCAGCATTCCACCAGGTCTGAAGTGTTACAAAAGCCTTTACAATCCTGATTTCCAGACTACTTTGCATGAACTACCTTTTAGAGAGAAGAGTAGGAAGATGGAGCCAGGTTAGTGGGTGCAGGGGAGATGGATTTGGAAGTTGCAGGAGGAAAATAAATCAATTTATGCTGTCACAATTGCCCTTGGGTTAGAGTGAACTCATTCATTTCTTTAACCCATAAATATATTTAAGCCTCTTCCATTTAAAGTTAGGGTATTAAAGTTTGGTGGATGTGATAGTAAACAGGACTGAACTCCTGTTGTTCCATGAAGGATAGGGCCTAAGGTTGGGGATGTGAAGGGGTGAGAATGGCAAGTCAATAGAGACGAAAGAAAGGCAGTTACAATTCAGTTTTGTGAATGTCACTTTCCCCTCCTTTTGGTGAGAAGACAATGGAAACAGGAGGTGACAAACACTACTGGAATGTAGAAAACCAAAGTTTGGAAGAATCTGTTAATTTATATGGAGATGATAAAAAAAATAAATGTGTGAAGATTTCTCACACATGCTGCCCCTGGCACAACCAACTTTTGAAATCAAACTTTTACTACTGTTCCTACCCAACCTTGAAAACTTTTCATGGACTCCACCCCTGGACTCAGGACACTCAATTCCTGAGACTATATATGATGAAGAAAAATACCTAAGTCCTAGAACTCTAAAGTAGAACCTTCAACTCTATTACAATCATCATTTCTGCCCCAAACCGGTGACTCTCCTTTTTAACATTAGAGTCTTTGGGACCATATTCAAATATATTAAATGGCATCAATAATGGTGGGAGCATGCTCTTGGTTGCCCTTGAGTACTGTGTCATTGAGAGGAAGAGTTCCTCACCCAGAAAAGGTCTCCTATGTTCCTAAGAAAATGAGTTCTAACCTTGGCAGTGACTTTACCTTATGCCACCCCTCTACATGTTACAGCAGGCCAACTTGACAAGGTCACAGAATGACCCACCCAGTTCAAATTCAAATCAAACAGACACAGGACTAACTACATAATCTAAAGAGCCCAGTGCAAAAAATGAAAACAGAGGCCTCTTGTTCAAAAATCAGTAATAATTTCAAGACTGCAATAGCGGGTTATTAAGTGAAGTGTAGGGCCCTTCTCAGCACAGGGCTCTGTGTAACTGCATAGGTCACATACCCATGAAGCCAGCCATGGTTATTCGTTGCTCCAAGAGTCTATCTCCTCAGCTGTGGCAAAATAAATGTAAGGAATTGATAAAAATATGATGGCCTGTCAGTGTGCCCTTTGATCATCATTTGAGAACTACGGCTCTAGACTAACATTTTTGGCTAAAGATCACTTGAAAGAAGCAACATACTAAAAATTCAAGATGTCTTCGTTTTCTGCCTATTCACCTTTCTTTGTGCCTTCATTTTGTTCTTTCTCCCTGAAATTTCTTTCTTTCTTTGGTTTCAGATTCACCCAAGAACCTAATGGAGCATTTGTTATAGTAGCAAAGGAAAACCACCTCTGCGGAAAATACATTTTAAGAATTTAAAACATCTTACACATTACAAGCCAAATGGATTTCTTATTTGCACTTTGACTGGTTACCAGATAATCACAGTGCTTTTACTGTGTGTCACGAAGTACCCGATAGTGAGAAGACCTGTGCTTTTGGCAACACCATGGAAAGTGGATTTAAAAAATAGGGTTTTCTCAACGAAAATTTTTGGGATTATGAAGAATGATCAACTATCTTCTAATTTGGATCTATAGTTACTTTGTACCATTTTAAATATATGTATATATATAATATTTTGAAATATTATATATTCTCTTCAAGAAATGAACAATACCACAGTTTGAGGCGGCTGGTGTACCTCTTTGAGTTTGGATGTTTTGTTTTGTTTTGTCGCGATTTCCTTTTTTTATTGGCAAGGAAGAAGACATGTGCCCTTTTGAAATTTCAACATGGCACTCACACTGGAAGGTCAGCTACAGGTGGACTCCTGGAATCTGAGGCATCATAACAATACTGAATCAAGAGCTTCCTTCTGTTACTACTAGATGGCCCAAGGAAGAACATCGTCCTGTTTTATTGCTTTCTACCCTGTGCAATATTAGCATGCAAGCCTGGCTTACATAACCATACTTTATATTCAATTGATATATAATAACCATTCTAACCTCTTCCAGGAAAGTATTTTTAGAACTACTAGCTTTTCCACAGATAAGACAATGAGGATTCTTGAGGGAGCTACTCCACCATGCTATTAAGACTCTGGCAAAATTATGGTATAATATGGATCCCTGTATTAATAAGTTCTGTAAATACAATGTCTTAAGGCTTTGTATAGCTGTCCTAGACTGCAGAAATGTCCTCTGATTAAATCCAAAGTCTGGCATCATTAAGTACATAGTGCTGTAGCAACAAGTCTTATCATGGCACCTCTTTCTATGTTTGATTTGCTTTTTCCAAGAGTATTCAGATCTCTTCTGGTGAGACAGGAAGACCATTAAAGCAGTTAGGTTTCAGAATGATCTATGTGACCAAATGCTAGACAGCCCTATTAAAGTGGTAAACAACTTCTTTCTAAACCTACTTGTCCTATTTATTTGCCATTTATTTTTTGAGTTAGTTTTATCCAAATCCAGAGAACACTTAGAGACTTGTAGTCAGCCAGAATTTTTTCCATGAGGTCTTTGCTGCCATCACAACCAATATTTCTAATCATAGTATTTTGAAAATCAGAGATTCATTTCTATAACTCCTGTGTTCTTAGCCTTCAAGATGAAATGTCAAATCCCATTATTGGGCTTCTGTACTGGTCATTTGGATGATACACATGGGGCTCACTTCCCCCCCCAAAAAAGAGATTTTTATCCATCTTCTCTTTTTAAAATTTATTCTGATGATGATTATAGAAAGGAAGTATCTCTTTATTATCTACCTGGGGTAGTATAATAGTACTATAAATTCCTGTTACCTAACCTGTCATATTGCAAGTATATCTATTTTTTCTCCAAAGCTTTCTCTCTGGAATATATGTTGTTAGGGCCTCTTATTAGATCACCAGCACAATTGGTCCCCTAGTGTGGATTTTTAAAGTTAAACCTCAGGTAAAATCCAGAGGTTCCTTCATGTCTACCAACATAGCTCGAAGTCTGATTGAATATGTAAATAGTCTAATCAGATAGATTGATTCTGTACCTTGAACGCCTATAAAAGCATCCAGAAACGGACATGGAATCCTAATTGCAAAATCTAGGCTTTCCAAATACTTTCACAAATATTTGCCAGTAGATAACCATAAAATTCATACAAACAAATCAGAATCTCTTGAATTTATGGTCCATATTCATGTACTAAGTAATATATTAGCAATTGACTTTCACCTGTAAACTTCAGAGTAAAACCTGAGGTCATAAATGCAAAGAATTATCTGGAACACTACTTCCCAAAACGGGGAGGAAAAAAAAAAAAACCTCCGTAATCAAATATATCGAGGAAAAGATTTTAAATAAAATAAAAAAGAAGTATTTACTGAGAAAATTTTCAGAGCCTTTAATACACCAAAAGTGATGTTCAAGAAAGACTAAAGCATGGGTTGCCAAGTAAAGAGCTTCCAGAATTCAGACATGTACGATGGTTACTTGACTCATGGATGGTACATCCTTGGCTAATGAAAAGCTACAAGGAATTATTTCTGTGAGATATATTCACTGCCCTGTCACATCTTTGATTTTTTTCAACAGAACCAGAAATCTGAATTTTTATATAAAATCTCCTAACACTTTTAAATAATATTAACTAATATGAGATGTTTGCCATTAAAAACTCTACAAGCATTATTATTGCTTTCCCTTGGAAAGACGTAGAACAGAGAAAGGAGGGAAAAGACCACATCAGAATCAGGCAACTATCCAATAAAACTGCAAATATTTGTAAATGTCATCAAATTCAATTTGGATTTATCATGCTCTTTCTACAAATATGTGAACCATCAAGTTGTATTTAAACTGGACCCACCCCAGTTAGGGGGACTCGGTAGCTACCCCATGCCTACATCTATTTGTTGTTTAAAAATTTTTATCATGTATTGCTGGTAATAAAGAGCTCAGTGTGGTATAACTAATAATGATTTTGAGCTTGTACATCAAGTATGGTAAATAATGTTGTAGCATAACTAGAGCAAATGGAAAGGGTTTCATCCAGAACCTGTCTCTTGGTAAGAAGGAAAACAGGACTCATTTTGTAAGACAGATTTTTGAGTTAGGTAAAGCTTATTTGTTGGCTTTTTTTTTTTTCTTTTTTGCGTGATTAGATTTATCTGTTAATGGATTTGGCAAGCACAGTGAGAAGTTTTACTACTAGGCTTTTTTCCATTATGAAATGATGAAGAATGTTTTCACCAACACACAATTCAACATCTTTTTCTGCTTAAATCCAATGTAACTTTCACAAAGCAATACAGTGATTTTATAGTGCAGTATATTATGCCACCTTGCCATTGTCACTGATATAAGTTATGAAGGATATAAAAATTGTTTATATGAGGAGATCCACACATTCCTCACCTACATAGGATTTGCACTCCGTCCTGGAAGGTTAAATGACATGTCATAATATGAGTTTTTCTTTTAATTAAGTTTGACACTTCCATTTCAAAATCTACTAAGGTTTGCCTGACAAAGAAGTGTACCATTTCCCTTTTCATGAACTGTCTGTTTTCCAAATAAAAGATTTAGTGGCTAGTAAATTTCAGGTCTCAAGCCACCTCCATCCAGTGTATAAATATAAGAGAGCAAGATATAAGACGTACTAAGGAAAATGAGGACTCTGGTCTAGTGACAGCAGTGAGAGAATCAGATGTCCTAGTGCCCATGAGCATCATACAAAGTGATAAAATAGAATCATGTTCACACTTCAAAGTAAATTAAAAAGAAAGGCATTAACTACACACACACACACACACACACATACATACACACATGCACACCTCCTGTTAAAGATTTAAAACTTTTAGGTTGAATAGGTGGGGTTTTTTCCTTGTAGAGATCTTAGGGGCATATCAGTGGATGTTGTGGCATGCTCTTATGTCATTGGTCTGCAAATGGCTCTTATTTATTTATTTATTTATTTATTTATTTATTTATTTATTTCACTTTTAACAAAGTGTTAAGCTCTCATGTATTTGTTTTGGCAGCTAGTTGCATTATTTTAAATAATAATAATAACCAATAATCAAATATGAAAACCAGGACCCCAGCTATAACTGACTGCATGTATAGACCAGATAGTATATATCCAGCCCTAATTCCCACCTGTTCAGAAAAGCTGTAATGCAAGATTAGACTCACATCTGGCATGTGCTGAGGAAAATCTGAGGCCAGACTTGCCTTAAGACAGTGGTTGTCAACCATTTAGCCATGGTACATGGACATGTGCCCATACATCATGGAGTGAGCAGAAGTGGCTTCTTACTATTAATAAAGTCTGCAAATACATCTTAAAGGGAATTATAATTGGCTCAAGGGTAGTTCTCAAACAAGTCCTAAGAGGCCTATGTGCCAATAGGAACTTGGCAGGTAGCACAAGTTAGTTAACCAGGATCACTTGTTAAAGCCTAAGCATATAGTGGTGAGGCTGGAAACCTACAAGACGAGGTTCCAGGAGCCAGCATTTGGTCACAGACTACTGTTGTCCTGTAGCATTAGGGAGCCAGGGTGGCCTAGTTCTTCTGTTTTGTTTGTTGTTGTTCTTGTTATTGTTGTTTTGAGAAAATCCAGAAACTCAGAGGCTTATATGAATTCTCCAAATTTTAGATATTTATAACCCATTGAATTTGCATTAAAATGAAAGGGCTAAAGACTCTGTTCTGTCCTATGAAATACCAATTTACACGTCTGGTGTAAATTACATTATTCTCATGCATTTGCATGTGCATATCCTCCAGGGGTAGAAAAAGCAATGGAGATAGAGCTTGTTTGAAATTCATTGCATTTAACCTGCAGACTGTCTTACTTTCCACTGAGAATACCGTGGGTACAGCAATAGACCTCAAGTGTCCTCAACTGGGGGCATGTCACAGTTGCAAAAAGGGGTCAACCACTACTAGAATGGAGTTAATTGATTGAACTTCTGTAAATTCCAACTTCTTGGTCACAAGCTGGTATGGAAGCAAAATTTAGGGACTGAAAGGAGGCAGCGTAGGGTCAGCAGATCCCACCATTTGGTGCTAAGAGATATAAGAAGTGTATACTTTTAGTATGAAGAATGTTATGAACTGGCTGCCCTATCACAATGGCCTCTTCTCTCTGCTTCCATGTTCCACACACACCTTCCCACACATGCGGATTCTTGATTTCTTTGTCTTCTGATCTGGGTTCTCCTCCAGATTTAGAACTTCTCAAGGTTTCTCACCCCTTCCCCCACTGTCATTTACTTGCCCATTGACACATTTCTTCTTCTCTCTTTCACATTTCAGGACGATAAAGCACTGAAAGCATTGAAAAGAGCCCTAAAATTGTAAGCCAGAAACCCCCCCCCCATTTTCTCCACTTATAACCTAGAAAAGCCTGTACCCTCTCTATCTGAATTTTAATGTCTATAAAATAGAGATTATACACAAAGTTTAAAGGTTATGGGAGGACTAGGGAAATAGAGAAAGTGGAAATGTTTTAGAAATAGGAAGCAGCAGGTAGCTATGGTTATTTTACTCTTCTCAGATTCCTATGATTGTGTGTCACCTAGATGCTAGCCCCACTCAAGGCAAACAAAAAGACAAAGGTAACTAACAACCAAAGTATGATTTCATACTCTCTTTCTAGAAAACTCAAGGACTAGACTGATCTTGTTCAACTTTGTAGGATTTACCATTACCACTGTTAATGTTTTTAAGCCACTGGAAAATATCAATATAACTTACATTCAAGCATTGTCATTGGCACAAGCAAGCAATTGTATGTCGGGGAAGGCACCTTGCTGGTGTCCAGAATGTTCATCCAGAACTTGAATTGCTAATGACCTGAGCCATCTGCTGTGTAAGACAATTTTCAGCAACTACACACAGTGCCATTACCTGGCTATTTTTTCCCCACATCTGGCCTCTTGTCATTCAGGCTATAGTCTTAGCAGATTCACATACGACCCTTGTTACTGCAGAAGGATGACCTTTCCTTGTCTACTCATATAGCTACCACACTAGTAAAAACTGCTTTCATTCATTCATTCACTCGTTCATTCAATTACCAAGTATCTGTTGAGTAGTTACGATGTGTCAGGCATAGTACTAGGTACTGGAAATAACTTCAGATGTTACATTATTCTAAGGGAAACAGACAAAAATAGTGAACAAATAATCATAAATCATAATAAAAGAAATGCAAAAGAAGCCAAGAAAGTAAATAATGGGAGGGAAACATGAGCTTGCCAAAGGATAAGCAGTGTCTCTTGGTGGGTGGAATTTAGTCTAAGAACTAAAGGGTAGCAGGAAACAGCTACACAGAGAGCCAAATGGGGAGTGAGCATGAGTAGGGTGGATGTTGCAGGTAGACAGATTAATGTATGCCAAGACCTTAGCCAACAGAGACTTCTATTTGTTTGCAAGACTGAGGGAAAGTCTCTTTTAGTTTGCTGTCAAAGCTGAGTAGTTCAAGCAGTGGCATGAATTTGAGGAAATAAACTTAGAATCAGATCATGGGGGTACACAAAGAGTTTGAGTTTTATCTAAACTGTGGCAGGAAGAGATGGAAAAGGTTTTTAAGCAAGGAATGACACAATCTAACTTATACTTACACCAGACACTATTGCTGTCCATCCATATCCTCTCCTTGGTCCTATACATGAGCAGGGCAGACCAGATATCTCAGGGAATTAGAAGAGCAACCATCAACCACTGGCATATGGAACCTAATGTAAAAATTTCCCAGCTTTCTCATTCCTAAGTGGGACAACTCTGAGGCATGTTCTGTATCATGGTTTCCAGTAGAACTTTAAACAGTGTGCAAATGTTCTTCATTTGCAGGCAGAAGAAAGCAGTTTTGATGGTCAGAAACAGTTGAAGGACATGCCGTTTAGATTTGTGAGAGAATAAGCAGATCAAGAATGAAAAGCTGTATTTAAATATTGGAAGTTCTGTCATTTAGGGAAGGGATTAAATTAGTTTCTAAAGAGTGTTCCTAAAGAGAATTTATGTTTTTAAAGATTTTATGTATTTATTTGAGAGTGAAAGTGCACACAAATAGGGGGGAGGGTAGGGACAAGCAGACTCCTTGCCCAGGGGCACACGATTCCGGGACCCTGTGATCATGACCTGAGCTGAACTCAGATACTTAACCAACTGAGCCACCCAGGTGCCCAGAGTGTGTGGAATTTATAACTACATATATTTCAGTTAAAATAAGAACAATTTACCCAATAGATCTTTCACAGTAGGTAGTGATTTTCTTGTTGTGAAGGGTGTTCAAACAGATGAGAACACTTAGGAGTTCTATAGGAGGATTTATGCTAAAACAATCTTGTACTTCTCAGAATTTGTGATGATCTGAGTCTGATTTCTTATCAGGAGAGTAGAAATAGAATTCGAATTTTTAATATTAGATTCTTATGATGCAAGAATTCATAAATTCTCAACACCAACTCTGCCTGTGTACAGATTACTTGGTTTGGATGTCCAGGTGTCCTTTAACTGCCCTGAAGTATTGCTCACCAGCAAAAACAGGTCCTCCTTTCCAGTTTCAGGGACATCTGTTTCTTCAAAGCAAGTTGGTCGACAAGCAAATCCACTCCATCGCTAACCTGCCAGTTACAACAATAATGAGGTGACGATGGAAGTGACTTGGAGTCATAGGAATTTTCTAAGAAACCAGCATCCCTTTGTTAAAGAGCTGTGCCAAAAGTTCATTCAGGTATAACCTCAACCGAGAGGATGAACCAGTCAGAAGTTTGATAGCAGGGAAGCAGACCAAAAACAAATCAGTCAAAACCAAAATATTCCAAGGCAGGAATAGGTTCAAATATGTAAAACTAAGCAAGTCATTCAATATTTTAGCCAGAGATGTCTCCACCACCTTTACAATGGTTTATCAGATTATAGTTTATCATCTCATTAGATATGAGATTTTTAGAAGCAATTAATATGTATGAGTAGTGGGATATTCAATAAATGAAAATTCATCTGGACAAAAATCTCTCAACTCTTATTTTACTTTCCCATTTCAACATGATGCTTATGATCTCAGTGCTCTTTCTGAGATTGCCTAAATAAAAGACCCATCAGATATTCCTTTGCTCTGGGAGAAAGTTGTGTTTTGGGAGAAAATTGTTAAATGGGAACAGTCAGTGCTAACTCAAGAGGTGCCACATCCATGTCAATTAATTTTTCCTTCTAGTACATTTACCCAGAGTCCACGAACAAAATGTTCCAAATACTCCAAGTGCTGAACAATGCTCCATGCATGCAAATGTCATCAAATAAATGTGGGGCCTATGTCAGAGGGGCATCACCCTACAAAATATTCTCTTTATAATCCTATCCTAATACAGTGATTGTCAACTCCAAAAGGTCCAATGCCCCCTTCAGACATCATCTAAGCCTCCTGAAATGAAATTCATGGATAATATAACTTCCCTATACATGTAACTCCAAAAAGTTAATGTAATTCACAGGTATAATATAAAAGAGAAATCCAAGAAAATTGACTTATAATAAAATATTTATTTTAATCTGTAAGTACTCTGGCACAAACTGTCAGAAGACATAATGAAATAAGGATTGGAGCACAGGTATGAAGACTAAGTTTAGATTTAAAGTATTAGATACTGTCTAATATTTTAAAGGAAGTATTCAGATACTGTCGACGTATTAGATTTTAAATTATAGACAAAGTGAAAATGTATGTGTACAAATATTTTAAAATACAGACGAAGTAACAGAAAAGGTGTGTTTACATAAAGCCAAGAATGCAACATCTATAAATAAAAACTGAAACAAATAGGTTTATTGCTGACTCGAATCCACAATCCGTGTTCCTATTGCTAATGTGATTTTTCTAAAAGAATGATTAATTATTGGTCAAACCAGGACAATCTTTCCCCATGTACATGTTAGTTACATTCCTGAGTAATTTTAGTATATATCAAAATCATGCCCACACAAACGTCCATCAATTGATGAATGGATTAGACAAAATGTGATTCATCCATACAATGGAATATCATTGAACCATAAAAAGGAATGCCATACTGATCCATGCTCCAACATGGATGAACTTCAAAAACACTGTGCTGAGTGAACGAAACCAGACACCAAAAATCACATATTGTATGATTCTGCTTATATGAAATGTCCAGAATAGACCAGTGTCTCGGGACAGAAAGGAGATTGGCTGTTTTCCAGGGGCAATAGGGAGGTTCATTGGTTGTTTGGAACTGATAAAAATTGTCTGGAATTAGTGGCAATTTAAAATCTTTTTCTTTTCTTTTTCTTTTTTTTTTTTTTTGCCCATTTCTGTTTTTCTTTTTAGGGTGTAGTGGACACAGAGTGTTACATTAGTTGTAGTTGTACAGTATAGTGATTCAATATCTCCATACATTATGCTTCATTCATTCATCCTAAGTGTAGCTGCCATTTAGATATACAACCTTTTGACTATACTCAAAGCCATTTGACCATACACTGCTTTAAAAGGATGAATTTTAGGGCTTTGGTGACTCAATTGGTTAACCATCTGCCTTTGGCTCAGGTCATGATCCTGGGGTCCTTGGGAATGAGCCCTGCATTGGGCCCCCTGCTCTTCCAGAAGCCTGCTTCTCCCTCTGCCACGCCCCCTGCTTGTGTTTTCTCACTCTTTCCTCTCTCTCTCTGTCAAATGTGTTAATTAATTAATTTTAAAAAATCTTTAAAGAGGTGAATTTTATAGAATGTTAATTATGCCTCAGTTTTCCAAAAGTGCAAAAATTTCTCCTTTTGAGTCTGAGTTCACTTCAGGCTCAGATCATCACAGTTTTCACTTACATGAATGTTCACCGCAACATTAATAATTCTTTGGAACAATAATTCTGCCTTGAGCAGAAATATCTCATGCATTTCAACATATAGCATCTCTCCTTGCTCACCACATAGTAGAAGCAGCCCACAACCCCTGTAACAACCAAGAAATCACTGCACACATCTCCACATGGCCCAGGAGGGTAAGGTATTGCTCTTGTTGAGAACGACAGTTGAAATAGCATGTAAAAATAATTAAGATGCATAAATACTTGGCATCACACTTTGCTGGATTTCCATCTGACAGCCAGCACTTACCGCCACTTAGAGACCACTTCAAGGCCTGTTCTAGCCGTATCTGTTGGTCCTTTCACTTGCCTCTCCCTCCTACTCCACCCAACTTTTGAGACAGCAGTGCAGAATATATTCCTATCCAGTGACCCCTGAAATATCTGTGGGTTTCGGGTTGGATTTTTTCCTAAATACAAGTTATTCAGGTGTGTGTTATTTCTCAGAATTATGCAGTGTCTCTTAAGATTCAGTAACGATACGTTTCTCAGAAGGAGTTTAACAACTTTATAGTTCAGTGGTGCTTTGAGGTAGAGGGTGAAAAGCAAAAAAAATAAAAATAAAAATAAAAAAACAGCTTCCGAGGTATCAAGGTATTTAGGAGTTTTTTCATGTTTCTCAAAGTTTTCTTTATTCTTGCTTACTTTTCTCCATTTAACAGCAGTTAAGAGGGCCTCGAGGCCTGGGAAAGGCTTCAAATGTGCAACTGAGTAGCTGACTGCTTGCAGGGATGAAGCGGTACCGTGGGCCGCTGGCATCACAACAAGCAGCCAAGAATCTTTTCAGTTGTTCTTTTCATAAACTGTTTTTCTTTTCATGGTCCCTTCCAAGTGCTGAAGGCTTAAAACCAGGATCTAAGTCAGTAATTCCTAAACCAAGTTTTGGAACACGCAAGGATATCTCTGATGGTTTTGAGGAGAGTCAAAAATTCTCAAAAGACTTTATTTTTTATTTACAGTCTTTTTCAAAATAAGATATGCCCCCAGAGTAACATAGAAAAGGTGGGCAAATGCAACCCATACTGTCTCAAAAATAGTATCCCGGTCGGCTGGTCCCTGGCCAGTATCACCGTGAGCGTGCTTTCTGCAGACTCCCATGAACCATTGCGTCATGTGGGTTGGAATTTTGATGAAATAATTATTCAGCTCGAACATTGACTATAGTCCCAAAGTGAGGGGAAATGAAGGCATTTTATTCAAAAATGTCATTCTCTTCCTAAATGCCATAGTGGATTTTTCAATCCCAGAGTAGGATGTAGAGACATATCTTGTATTTTTTTAGGATCATTCCTTTTGGCCTCCTAACATAAACTCTGCAAATTCTACAACTGGAAATAAAAACTCTTTTTGTCAAATATTTTATCTGAAGGTAAAATTAGTGATCTCTTTGAATAAAGTGAAATCTATCTTTATCCTCAGCATTTCACATTTATTCAAGATTATCTCTAAAAATCATAATAGATTTGGGTCAGATTAACCATATTATTAGAAAAACTCAAGACAGGCTAGAAGTCTTAGAGATCACCTTCCAATTAGCAAGGAAATAGTGGTCATTATGTTGGTTTTATAACATCTGAGATATTTCAAAGATTTCAGTAGCATTTGAGACGTGTGTGAATGTAAGACTTGGATTGTACAGAGGGGGCTTTGAAGTTCTATGGATTTCGGAGTTGGCAACTCAGAAATCTAATTTAAGCATTAGATAGATAAGTGAGTCTTTGAGGCCCTTTCCCTACCCTCTCTGCTTTGAGAATTGCCAGTTCTAAAGCCAACATGCCTGAACATGTATGAAGATGTGAAGGTCCATTACTTGTTCCATCCTGGAACTATTGTTTTTTTCTTTTTTAACTGTGTATTATAGAAAATTTCAAGTATAAACAAAAGTATATAGAATAGTATATTGAAAATTTGTTTACCAATAACCTAGCTTTAACAAATACTACTATGTAGTCCATCTTTTTTTAATCACATGCCCACCAACACCCCCACCTCAGATTATTTTGAAGCAACTCATATCACCTCAACTATAAATACATCAGACTATAAAAGATAAGGCATCTTTTAAAAAGCATAATCACAATATGCTTTATATCAAATATCAAAACTAATAACAATTAACAATGAATCATTAATAGCACCAAATACCAAATCAGTGCTCTCTGTGCTCTTGTCTTATAATTTTCAGTAAATTTCTTGAGTCAAGATCCAAATATGGCTGCAAATTCCATAACTAACAGATTAATATATTTCCTAAGTCTTGCAGGTTTCCCTTTGTCTTGCTTTTTTTACTTAAAAAAAAAGAAATTTGAAACAGTGGATTGCCTCTATCATGTAGAATTTTCCCAAAGTCTTTACTTTATGGATTACATCTTCATAGGCTGTTTATTTTTTTGTATATTTTCATTGGAGTTTGATTTGCCAACATATAGCATAACACCCAGTGCTCATCCTGTCAAGTGCCCCCTTCAGTGTCCATCACCCAGTTACCCCATCCCCCACCCACCTCCCCTTCCACTATCCCTGGTTTGTTTCCCAGAGTTAGGAGTCTCTCATGTTCTGTCTCCCTCTCTGATATTTCCCATTCATTTTCTCTCCTTTCCCCTTTATTCCCTTTCACTATTTTTTATATTCCCCAAATGAATGAGACCATATGTTTGTCCTTCTCCAATTGACTTACTTCACTCAGCATAATACCCTCCAGTTCCATCAACGTCAAAGCAAATGGTGGGTATTTATCATTTCTGATGGCTGAGTAATATTCCTATATATATATATATATATATATATATATACCACAGCTTCTTTATCCATTCATCTGTTGATGGACACCAAGGCTCCTTCCACAGTTTGGCTATTGTGGACATTGCTGCTAGAAACATTGGGTGCAGGTGTCCTGCTGTTTCACTGCATCTGCATCTTTGGGGTAAATCTCCAGTAGTGCAATTGCTAGGTCGTAGGACAGGTCTATTTTTAACTCTTTGAGGAACCTACACACAGTTTTCCAGAATGGCTGCACCAGTTCACATTGCCACCAACAGTGCAAGAGGCTTCCCCTTTCTCCACATCCTCTCCAACATTTGTTGTTTCCCGTCATGTTAATTTTCCCCATTCTCACTGGTGTGAGGTGGTGTCTCATTGTGGTTTTGATCTATAGTTTCCTGATGGCAAGTAAATGACCATGTCCCTTGAATTTCCTATAAGTTAGTAATTAGATCAAGAGGCTGGATCAGGTTCACATTGTATTTTTATATTCTTTCTTTGCTCAGGTAAGACATCTTCAGTAAGAGGCACATAATGTCTGGTCGCCTCTTTTTGTGATGTCATTGATCATCAGTGATTGATTTCCAGTTGTTGATGATCACCATTCATTAATTTCTTAACAGTTAAAAATAGTGATATTTTTAAGTCTATCATTCCTTCTTTATTAACTGGAATACTTGTCCTAAAAGGAATTTTTTTTCTCAGTATAATCTAGAGGTACAGAATTTATAAGAAGGCATGATAAATGGTTGATTCTCTTTGTCAGCTTTCAAAATATTGAGATGTTTTACCAGTGCATTTTTTTGGTATCATTATGACTTTCTGGAAGTCAATATATTTGCTATGTTTTAATTCTTTGCATGCATTATCCTTAGTGAAGCTCAAAGTGCCCCTCTTCTGCCATCTGAAACTTACTGATGTCTTTTCAGGGACTTAAAAAGGCAAACCAGAAAGGAATTTTAGTAGGAATTCCAAGGGCTTCCTAAGCAGCAGATTAAGAGCTCCTTCTCTTTGTAGAGTGCTTTACAAAGTATAGAGTGCTTTACACTCTTTCTCTCATTTGGACTCATCCACAGTCATAGTAATGTTGGGGGTGGTATCTCAGATAGTACCTGGGGTAACTATGTTGAATAGTAGGGGTCACACAGCCCAGATAATTGAAGCAGCTCTGCCAGGTCACCAGGGCTTCTTGATCGTAGAGCTATGATGAGATATCAGATGTTCTGATTTCAGGGCTCTTAACATATATATTAATAAAGTTAACCGCATTATCCTTATTAGGATTAATCCTGTCACAGTCTTAAGAACAATCTTA
Organism: Canis lupus dingo; assembly: GCF_003254725.2. Taxonomy (NCBI): domain Eukaryota; kingdom Metazoa; phylum Chordata; class Mammalia; order Carnivora; family Canidae; genus Canis; species Canis lupus. The sequence continues at coordinate 23,312,108 of NC_064262.1, read as the reverse complement.
GACAACTTCTAAGATACTTAAAGATGCAAACGTGTGATTAAACCAACAGTTACCCTTTCCCACAGAACATTTTCATGCTATGGGCCAACATGGTGGATGATAGCATATTTTCTTGATGAGAATCACAATCCATGAGATCCATCAGAAAGTTCATATCCCAGGATGAAAGAAGATTGAGAAAGTGTTGCCAAGTAAGCATTTTGTAGAGAATGGATCTTATTTTAACAAGTCCTTCTTAGTCAAGCATGGGTAGGGAGAATCTAGAGTTAAAAAGAGGAAACAAACAAACAAACAAAAAGAATTTCAGGTTGGACTAGCTTTTCCTGGGAAAGGATAAAACCCTGTGATAGGTATCTTACTACTGTGCATTGTGCTCTAACCCAGTAAACTGGATCGCTTTCCTGCATTTCCTGCCAATTGGAGACCTAACTAACATAAGCATAGTATCTTAAACATGTTTCAAGTAGATTAGCTGCAATCATGGTGTTTGAAATGGTCTAATGATCCCCAACCATTAGTGTTTTCCTCCATCATAGGTTGGAAGTAAATGGAAATTTGCTGAAAAGTCAGGCAATGATTTTGTTCTCCTAGACAATAAGATGAAATACAATTTTCTTAATGACTCTTTAAACAGTTGACTGGGAAAGAAAAAAGTGACCATGACTCAAATTAATTTGAAGGCAAGTCTTTCAGTGAAAGAACAACCATAGATGTTAGTAACGTCTCTCCATGTTTGTTCTCTGTTACTCAAACTGCTGTGTTCTAAATAGATAGGCAGGGCCTTCCAGGTTGTTTAGTGGGCTACGTGGAAGTAAGTAGATGCCATAATAATATGAAAACTCTGAATGAAAAGTGAAAAGTAAAATCAGTCTGGTTTTAAAAGATGTCTATGTATGTAAGTTTCTTATGCCAAATAGCTAAATCATGGGTTGGCATGCTTCTTTTTTCTGTAGAGGGTTAGAAAGTAATTGTTTTAGACTTTGCAGGCAACTACTGAACTCTCTCTTCACCACTTGAAAGAAAGTATAGACAACACATAAACAAATTAACAGGGCTGTATTCTGATATATTTTATTTACAAAATTATTCACAAGAGTAAGCAGCAGACTAGATTTGGTGTATGAGCCATAGTTTCATACCTCTGATATAGATGGGGAAAGAATATTTTGTTTTCTTTTTATTTATTTATTTTTTTATTATTAATTTATGAGAGACACAGAGAGAGAGAGAGCCAGACACAGGCAGAGGGAGAAGCAGGCTCCATGCAGGGAGCCTGACATGGGACTCGATCCTGGGTCTCCAGGATCACATCCTGGGCTGAAGACGGCGCTAAACCGCTGAGCCACCTGGGCTGCCCAATATTTTGTTTTCATGTGAGATTTTAACACTTAGTAGCAGATGTGAGAACAAAGGTATAGATTATGGAATATTTTTCTAGAACACTAGCTCCAGTAGGAGATCACAGCTCAAATGTCTGCAGAGTGAAAACTTTCAGTTACATGAGAGGTATACATGTGTTCAAGATGTTTGGAAGTGGTGAGATTATATAGTTTGGCAGGAAGAGCCTGTTACCCTCTACCCCCACCCCCTGGTACTCAGCCATACCTGACCGTCTCCATGTGGAAATGCCCAGTGTCTCTATCTCCTCTAATGATTTGGTGAAATCTCCCTGTTTTAAAGTGTTGGAAAATAATAGAAAAATCTTAAGACAATGCATGGGAAAACAAAAACAAATCTCAGGGTGTCCAGAAAAGTACCCATCAGATATGTAGTAGGTTCTCAGTAAATATATGTTAGAAGGGAAGAGGTAAGGTAGTGAGGGAAAGAAAGAAGAATAGAGGCAGAGAAGTAGAGAGAAAACAAGAAAAGGTAAAAGTTGGAAAAATATAAAAAAGAACCATGTGACCAAAACAATTCCTTAAACCACCAATTTTCAAATTCCAAGCAAAAGGCTATGTCCATTCAATCATATTTGGCACCAGCACTGCTCTGATGACAAGGTATGTACTAGAAGACAGGAGATGTTCTATATTTATGTAGCCAAAATGATATGTGCTGTTTTCAACCTAGCAGAAATGAAACAAAGTGAAAACCAAGACCCTGGAGAAAGAAATCCTGATTTTCATTCAAGCCCCCCATTGTGGAAGGCAGGCAACACTCCTCTCCAGCTTCAGTGCCATAGCAGTGTTCCCTCCCTCGATGCATATGAAATAATCTGGGAGTTTTATAAGAATGCTGGTGCACACTCTCAGAACCCAGAGATTCTGACTTAATGGGTCCAGTGTGAAGCCTAAGGTCTTGATGGTTTTTATTTTTTAATCCTCTCCATGCTATTCTAGAGCACAGCCAGGCTGAGGAACCACTAGTCTTGACATTAAGGATATTCTGTAGTATTAGGATGACATTTAAGTCTACAAAGAGTGGACAATGCAGAATTGCTTCAGATGACCATTGAGTGATGTCTCCAATAAGGGATACATGGTGCATTGAGTCATCCAGCAAGTTGAACAGTTAACATGATTACCTCTCCCATCCTTCCAAAAGTACCACTTGACTTGTGTCTTAGATCAGTGGTGGCAAACTTAGTTCACTATCTGCTTTTGTATATAGCCTGTGAACTAAGAATGATTTTTACATAGTTAAATAGTTGAAGAGAATTTTAAAGAAGAATATTAATGATATATCAAAATGATAAGAAATTCAAATTTGAGTACCTATAAATAAAGTTTTATTGGAACCTACCCATGCCTGTTGGTTCATATATAGCTTATGGTTGCTTTTACCCTACTATGGCAGAGTTAAATACTTGCAAAGGGACTGTGTGGCCTACAAAGCCCAAAATATTTACTGTCTCACCCTTTACAGAAAACCTTTGCTAACCCATGTCTTAGAGGTATAGACCCTTTTATTTGCAAAGAGTAATAAATATAACAAGCAATCTCAAAGTGTCAATGGGTTAACCCAACAAATGTTTATTTCTTCCTTGTGTCACAGGCTCCTTCAATGGGGTACTGAGATTCTTAACCTTTTTGTTCCCCGGACCCTTTGGGAAGTCTGGTGAAGTCTGTTAATCCTTTCTCAGGATCATAGTTTTCAAATGCATAAAATAAAATATGTAGGATTTAAAGAAAATTATATTGAAATTCAGTAATCAAAATATTCTTCAATGTGATATAGTAATATATATGCCTCTTTTTTTTTTTAATTTTTATTTTTATTTATGATAGTCACACAGAGAGAGAGAGAGAGGCAGAGACACAGGCAGAGGGAGAAGCAGGCTCCATGCACCGGGAGCCCGATGTGGGATTCGATCCTGGGTCTCCAGGATCGCGCCCTGGGCCAAAGGCAGGCGCCAAACCGCTGCGCCACCCAGGGATCCCTATATATGCCTCTTTATTAAAGCATTCAATAAATAAATCTAGTAACAGGTTTAATAACTATCACAATTTTAAAGCAGTGTTAAGAGTAAAATATTTTGAAATATGTGCAGTTGTAGTAAATACAAAATATCTGGGATTTCCTTAGGTGAATAAAGTCATAGGAAGGTCTTCAACCACTGTGATTATTTGCCTACATTCATAATAGAAGAAAACGCTACATTTAAGTGAAATAGAGTTACAATGCTTTTCTAATCAAGCAGTTTCATGAAACTAGAGATAGTGTTTTTCTTTTTCTTTTTTTTAAGATTTTATTTATTCATACATGAGAGACACACACACAGAGAGAGAGAGAGAGAGAGAGAGAGGCAGAAACACAGGCAGAGGGAGAAGCAGGCTCCATGCAGAGAGCCCGATGCAGTACTCAATCCTGGAACTCCAAGACCACATCCCGGGAGAAGGCAGGCGCTAAACCGCTGAGCCACCCAGGGATCTCCAAGATACAGTGTTTTTCTAACCAAGCTCATGGACTCTGAATTTATCCATAGGTCACAGTTCATGGACTCAAGGCTAAAAATGCCTGAAAGTCTCTGTCACTTCTGGGCCCATTGAAAATTCCATTTGAGCCTCCACTTCCCATCAGCAGACAGGGAAGGGAGCAAGCACAGAGGACCATGCTGGAGTTGTTATGGGACAGGTGGATGTAGTATTAAATACAGTAGCCCAGGATCCATTAAGTAGAAACCCAGTTTATGGCCCCACCTACCTGCAAGGGAAGCTGGGAAATGTAATCCAGCTATGTGCCCAGGAAGGAGAGGAGACCCACCTGTGAACCCCCAGCTGTTCTTCACCACAGCCTCCTCTCCAGACCCCTTCACAGAATACCTGGAAGCTACATTGCTCTGCTTTAGCTGCCATAACAAAGCACCACAGACTAAGTGGTCTAAATAAGAGAAATGTACTTTCTTATAGCTCTGGTGGCTAGAAGTCTAAGATCAAGCTGCTACCAATTTGATTCCTGGTGAGAGCCCACCTCATAGCTAGTAGATGGCCACCTTCTGACTGTATTCTCACACGGTAAAGAGAGAGAGTGCGCTGTCTGGTGTCTTTTCTTATAAGGATGCTAATCCCATGGGATCAGGGCCCAACTCTTTATAACCTTATATAAACTTAATTATTCCTTATAAGTGTTGTCTGCAAATGTAGTCACACTGGGAGGGTAGTCCTTTAACAAATGAATTTGGGGAGAACACGTTTCAATCCATAGCAGAAGCCATGTGTAGAGTTCTTCTCTAAGACTTGGAAAGAGGAGGATTTTTTTTCAGAGCCTTCCTGGTTGCTTGATCTTAATACGGTAAACAGCTCCACATTTTTCCATTTTCATGTTTTATCCCAAAGCAACAGAGCATTACATTAATTGACTTGTCTTATTAATTCAATAAGCCGCTTCTAGGATGAAATGCTTAGCTATGCTTGTTTGTTTCGGGTCCTTTTTGGTAGTTGGGAGAAAGCTTCAAGGCTCAAATCATTCTGCTGTTCTTCGCAGTCACTGAAAATTTTTATGCACTGGTGAAGATTTGCCGCATTTGGAATTACTACAAACCACTAGTTTCTCATTATATTATAATTTAATTCACACTTTTTAGGATGATAAGAAAATATTAGGTAGTTCACATATTGTAGTAGGATATTTGCTCACAGACAGCTAATACTGTATTTTAGTGTTTATTTTAAATGGCATTCAGTGCAGTAAATTTGATAGCATCAGTTATAGCTGAAGGAAACTCTTGTATGACAGTGGTAACTCTAAGCCTGAAACAGTGAAATGTTGACTTCAGTCAAATATTTTTTTGAACATAAAATTAGGCAATCAACTGAGTAGTGAAAACTTCCTACAAACAAAAGGGGGGGGGGACTAGATACTTGATTATCAAATCCACCTTAAACTAACATAATGTTATATGTCAATTGTCTCTAAATATTTAAGAGACAGAAAGCTTACAGGATTAAAATCAATCTCGATAGTGACTTTTAAAGGACTCCCAGATTTACACTGTTGATTTTCTTTTTCCCAAAATCCTTTGATATGGCACCAGCATGGTACAGATGGGTGCCTAATGTTTGTTTTTAATGACATTTATGTTGATAATGATAAATATGCTAGTTTGTGAAACCACATGGGATAGGTACTAAAGTATGGTGAGATGTTTTAAACAATTGTGAGCAAATTAGACACAAATCTCAAGGGCAATTTGAAATTTCCATTATTATTATAAAAGTAGCATTTTAAAGCAAAAGACAGTCTCCTTTCTCCACAAGGACACAGACATGCAAGTTTTATTTGGCTTCTTTGCAAAGAGGCCATTGAACAATAGGTTTTTGCAAAAATCCAAGAAGGTTTAAAGTGTTTATTCTAAAAAACTGTTTGATATGTTGAGCCTGCAAAGCATCTCATACCTAGACAAGTGGGTTTAATATGAATAAATATTCGTGGCCCAATGCCCACTTAAGCCTGGAATAAAATGTGAAATAACTAAATATTATTTTAAGCTTTCCTCTCGTGTATTGTAGCAGAACCTGATACAAATTAAAGATTATTGCATTAGGTAAAGGGGTTTTTATTGCAAAGAATTGACTTTTTAACAGGTTTTCCTGTACTAATATTATGAAATTGATAATGATGGCAAATATAAAATTAGTAGCTATGTGATTTTTCTTAGGACATGCTCTGTTAGCCCTAGGAAATCACAAGCAACTTCCTTGCTTCCATGCAAACAATAGCAAAAGGACTGGAAGCACATGAATCCATGCATTCGTTCATTTGAATATTTAGTTATTCATTCATTTAAAATTCATTCAGTTATTCATTTGAATATTTAGTTATTCATTCATTTAAAATTCATTCAGTTATTCAGATAATCTTGAACACCTACTATGCGCCAAGCTTTTTCCCATTCATTTATTTTATCACACATTATTTTTTTGCCCATACATTTCAGGAATATGTTTCCTGAAAACAAAAAATTCAAACAATAGAAAGTATATAAAGGAAAAAAACTCCTAAAATCTCACTTCACTCTTCTCAATGCCAGTGCCTATACCATAACTAACCAAGCTCTAGATTAGGAGTCAACAGCCAGTGAGCCCACAGGCTAGATTTTATTTTTGTACATTCAATGAGCTAAGAATCTTTTTACATTTTGAAAGGGTTATTTAAAAATAAAAACATGAATAATATGCAGCAGCAACTGTTATAGATCCTGCAAAGCCTAAAATGTTTCCAGTCTGGTCTTTTACAGAAAAAAAAGTTTCACTACTGGCATAGACTTCAGACACTTTCCTAGGTATGCATCTATGTTTGTACATACATAAACACACAAATAGAGAAATCTGTAGTTTTGTGTATTTTTACTTTTTCATTGCTCTATAACTTGATTTTTTACTAAATAGTATCTTGAAAATTGTTCTATGTCAATATATTTACCTCAACTTTTTTTTATAACTCCTAACAGCATTTCATACATGTTGTATGTTCCCTGCCTCTATAAAGATATTGCCTCTCTTCAATTAGGAGCAACCCTTCTCTGAAAAATCTCCCCCACACATCCTCACTTTAGCCTTCAATCATATGTCCCCATCTTCCATTTTAAATATCCATCCATTCATCTATTTATTCTACAAATCTTTTTTCTTCTTTTTTTAAAATTTAAATTCAATTAGCCAACATAGAGTACATCATTAATTTCAGATGTAATGTTCAATAATTTATCAGTTGCGTATAATACCCAGTGCTCATTATGCCCATGCCCTCCTTAATGCCCATCACCCAAGTACCCCATCCTCCCACCCAAATCCCCTCTAGCAACCCTACAGCATGTATTGGGTACTTGTCCAGTCCCTGATGATTCAGTAGTGAAATAAACAGACCAAACTTCCTGCCTCATAGAGCTTGCATTCTACAAGAAGGTATGGAGCCAATTAGTAAAATATAATATGAAACAAGGAAGGACAATATGAAATGAGGCTTGAAATTGGGCTTGAAATTGAAATCAGAGGTCGTAGATGGCCTCAGTGAGAAAGTGATTCTTGAGAACAAACCCTTAGGAAATAAGGGTGCTAGCCATGAGAATATCTGAAAGGAAGCATTATGGACAGAAGGAGCAGCAAGTGGAAAGGCCCTGAGGTGGGCACATACCTGGTGAATCTGAGAAAGCTCAAAAATGTCAGGAAGATCAGTATGGCAGAAGCAAAGTGAATGAGGAAGAGAGTGGTGGGAATGAGATCAGAAAGGTAAGGAGGACCTGCATTATGTAGGAACCTATGGGCTACAATGAGAAAGGTAAGGAGGACCTACATTACGTAGGAACCTATGGGCTACAATGTAGAACCAATGGTTCTACAATGTACAACCTATGGGCTACAAAAGCCAAAATGAGAATTTTGGCTTTTAATCTAAGTGAGATGGGAGCCATGGTAGGATATTGAGCACAAGAGTGATGTGCTCTAATTTTCTTTTAATAAAATAATTCTGGTTGCTGCTTTGAAAACAGATTATAGAGGCAGAAGTACAAAACTAGAACCAGTGAGACCAGTTAGGAGACTTTGATCATAATCTAGGTGAGATATGATAGCAGCCCAGAGTAGGGGGTGGAACTGTGGATGTGTTATGGAGTGAATGTTTGTGTCCTCCCAAAGTCATATGTTGAAATCTTAACCCCCAATGCAATGTTATTTGGCAGTAGGGCCTTTGGGAGATAATTAGAGTTAAATGAGATCAGGAGGGTGAGGGGCTTATGATGGGATAATGTCCATGTAGAAAGAGAAGGAGATTCAGGATCTTTCTCTGCTCTCCACCATCAGAGATTCAATGAAAAGATGGCCATATGAAAATTAGAAAAAGGATCTTCCTCAAGCATCAGATCTTCTGGCACCTTGATCTTGGACTTCCCAGCCTCCAGAACTGTGAGAAATACATGTTTGTTGTTTAAGATCCCTAGTCTATGACGAGTTGTTATAGCAGCCCGAACTAATTAAGACAGAGTAGTAAGAAATGGATGGTATAGAAAGCCAGAGGAAGGGAAAACCAATTTTGAGACTCCAGTATATTGATCAATAGGTAACAACCCCTCATTCCAAAAATGATGACACTGCATTACAGGATAGATCTTCAGACCTCAGGGAAAGGCCAGAGTCAGCCTAGAAAATATATCTTAACTTCTGGGATCATGTCTTATATGGGCTAAACACCCTTAAGGGAAGGGTTTATTAGTTATTTTAAGATCAAGGCCATGTTTTCACTGTCACCTTAGGAGGTTAGTTGGTGGCCATTTGTGAAACCAGTCAAACTGAGAGAAGGAAGCAATGTTTCTCTTTGCAACTATTCTAAGAGAGAATGTAATAACATGTGCAATTTATTTAAAACAAAAATATAAAAAGAGTCTGACTATAAACCAAAGCACAAGGGAGTTCCCAGAAAGTAGGTAGATGAGAGCAGAGCTAAGGAAACAACCAACCGTGATCCCACAGGCTCTTAGCTACCTTCCAGGGGTCAGTTTTCAGCAGACGGAGATGCTCTGCTGGTCACTCAATCTTCTCTTCTTAGGGGCTTGACTATCTCAAGCTCTCAGTGGAGGCAACACACCAGAATTCCTCTGTTTCTCCAACTGAAGGAGTGTTGCCTTTCTCTTTCTCCTTACGAATCCCAATAAGTTGAGGTGAGTTCTACTGAGTTGAAATACTTTCTCAGAAATGTAGGCTCAGGGGCATGTTCCAAGTCAAGAGTCTCAAGATCACTGTGTGGGGGGAATCTAAAATCCAGAAGTTTCTATGATTTTGTTAGGACTTTATCTACTTCTTAAAAAATAATAATCCTTGGATATGGAAATTGAGTTTAATGTATGCTGATGTATATAAGACCATTTCCCCCTTAATGTGAAGCTCAATTAAATTGGAAAGTATCAGGAAAATTAATTAATTTCTGTTTCCAAGGGAGAAGCCCATAATATGTTTCAACCTCTGGAAGAAAAGAAATCTAATAATAATATTAAATACAGCCACACTACTAACACCATTATATTGATTGAATTCTTTTGGTTACAAATAACAGAAACATAGGGTGCCTGGGTGGCTCACTGGGTTGTCTGACTTTGGTTCAGGTCATGATCTCAGGATCCTGAGATCATGCCCCATGTCAAGCTGCATGTTGAGCTCCATGCTCAGCATGGAGTCTGCTTGTCCCCTTCCCTCTGCCCCTCCCCTCTGCTTGTGCTTTCTCTCTCTCCCTCTCAAATAAATAAATAAAAATCTTTAAAAAATAAATAAAACAAATGGCAAAAAGACCCAAACTAGCCAAAAAGAGAATATATTGGCTCATCGAGGTGTGAAATTCAGGAGTGGAGTCAAGCATAGATGATATTGACATGCCAGGCATAGCAAATTCCAGGGGCTCAGATATGTCTGGCTGCCTTTCTTCTCCCATATCTAATTTCACTTCCAGTAATGCATTGGCCTCATTTTCATTCTCCTGTCATGCAATTGGATAGATGACAGCCAGCAGTCCCATGTATAGGCAGTCTTTCTTATGATTTATTATCTAAGCAAAGGGGATGCATCATCTTCAGATTTCCAGCAGAGATGTCCAAGGAGGACTATGATTGGCCTCCTTAAGTTGAGTATCCATCCTCGCATTAGTTATGCAGCCAGAAGAAGGGAGTACATTGCCCAAGAGTGAATTACATGAGCATCTGTAGGCTCAGGGAACAGGGGCAGCCATACACAAAGTCATATAGATGGTAGGAGAAATTATTCCCCAAAGAAAGTGGAGTAGAGAGGACAAAGATATATGTGTCCACTAAAAATGTATTTTCTACAGAAACATATATTCTGTATATTCTAATATTCTAACTGAAACATACTTTCTGATTACCTATATTAAAATAACCACATTTGAACAAAGATAATGGATGCATACATTTTATGCAGAAATATCACTTTTTCAAGCTAACGAATTTTAACTTTTTATTGAAGTGTAACATATATACATATATATAGAAAAGTAAGCCTTTTGTGAGTGTCCAGCTTAATGAATTATATGGGAGTATTTCATTTCTTCTCATAAGGTTGAGGAGTGTTTCCCATGTTCAAAAACAGCTGTACAGTTTAGTCTAAGGAATGAATAGTATGATAGAAATGTGCTGGGGAAATATTCAAGAAGGTAGGGCTGAGAGGAGACAGGGATGAGGACTGCCAACTGTTGAAGGCAAGCAGGCTCTGTAACTTATGCAGCATGTCTTCCCCCCAGCTGGGTCTGACTTTGGGTCTAGCTCATGCACAATAGTAAAATCTTTGTCACCAAGTATTTATTAGGATGAACTATTGGCTCAAGAAGAGATAAGAGAGACTCATTACGTCTTTTCATAAGATATCACTGCCTGATTCTCTACAGGTAGAGGAAGATGCCACCAAGGAGCTACGTATCTGTCCTGGTGTGATATGCAGGTCATCAGATGACTTCATCCAGCACTGTTATTACACTAGGGACTTATGATTCCTTTCTAATTGTTAGACTAAGATTAATTTTTCCCCACAGTGTTGTAGATGTCTCACATTTGCCTTCTTTTTATTTTTTAAATTTTTAAAAGATTTTATTTATTTATTTGAGAGAGAGAGAGAGAGTGCACATAAGAGAGGGAGAGGGAGAAGCAACCTCTGCTGAGCAGGGAGCCCGATGCAGGGCTCAATCCCAGGACCCCAAGAGCATAACCTGAGAGAAAGGCAGACGCTTAACTGACTGAGCCACCCAGGCACCCCTACTTGTGCCCTTTTTTATCTACTTTCACTGTTTTTTCCTCCAGGCTAACTTATGTGCATGACATCACAGGTTTCCATATTTCCTGGCTGTCATTTTGGTTCAACCAACCGAGAACACAAGCAGGGAATTGGAAGGAGGGAAGAAAACTGAAGTCAAGGATTCATCCCCAGATCCCGCCCTGCAGGGTTGCACGGGATATAATGGACGAAATGTCACCTGTTTGCGAACCCGAACTAGATAAGCTACAACGTCCTCTCTCTTAAAACCGTATTTTTCCTTTCACTTTTTCTTTTCCCATTTCTCCTTTTTCAATTTACCTTACTTGTTTCAGTATAGGAACCACAAGTTTCCTTTGCCTTTGAAGCTACTCTTCAATTTCTTTCAGACTTAAGTTTGCAATCTCAGATTCTCAATAGATGATATTGACATGCCAGGCATAGCAAGAATAGATTCCATACTGTTCTTTCTGGATCTCACTAGCTGGGGTTTGGGAGTATTCTGTGTTTAAGGCTATCTGACTCAAGTAGGGCAAGTTCTCCCTTATAAGGCCTCACAAAGGACATATCATATGACTCCTATAACCTGAGTTCCTTCCATCCATTTCCTTCTCACCCATTCCACATAAGGAAAGATACCAAGATGCTACCACAGCATCTTCTGCACCCTGAAAGGCAGATACTGTCTCTGATACACTTTTAGAAAGCAAAAGCGGATTATATTTATTTCCCCTACCAAGACAAACAGCAGTCTCTGTCACCGGCAACAATTACTCTAGGGTTCATTTCTACACAATGAATTTCATCAGCTATATTTCGAGAGTGGCAGTATCAGCAGGGCTTCACTGAATCATCAATGGCTGTTATTTCATCTACTGAACACAGAGAAGGGCATAAATCCACAGCCATAAAGACGTTCAGTGCTTAAACAGTCTCTAGCATATAGGAGTGCTAGATTGAAGAATGAGCTTGTTGAGAAACTATTATATTGGAAACTGGCTCTCGTATGGATCACAGAAGAATGAGATTGGATAGAGAGATTGGGCCTTCATGGGCCCTAAGTTAGTTTTTAAGGATCCGAGGACTTCATCAAATGATGGCTTCCCTTATGAGATGGCCCCAGAGAGGTAGAAGTGAAAAACTACACAGCAGGTAAAACAATAACCTTTGGTGTCTTAGTAGCTTGGACTGGAATTCTCTTTGTCTACCTTACGCCTTGGGTAAACTTGGGCAAGTCACTTAACTTTCTAAGTATACACGTTTCTTTCTGTATATTGAGGTTAATGATGTGCCAAGTTGTAGGTTTGTTGGGCTCATTAAATTAGAAAACCTCTGGAAAGTAATTAGCATAGTGCCTGGCATAAAGTAAGTACTCAAGAAATTGCATTTTAATGATGAAGATGATGATGACAATGACAGTAATAATCATCATTATTGGTAAGACTGCAGGGCATTTTACATTATTTCTCTCAAACAAATCTTCTCTATTAATATTATATACATATATATAATATTTATTTATTTATTTAGTTAGTTAGTTATTCATTTACTGTGCCAATGAAAGAGCTACCTTTCTAAATACCCAAGCTCTTCATGACCCTCCCCCTCTTAAAGAGCACTCCTAGTCAACCAGGTAAAGCTGAAACTCTCTAAGGTATCATGCAAGGCATTCACAATCTGTTTCTCTCATACCCCTTCCACCTTGTATCTGGCTTCTTCACACTTTTCATGTTTTACTGCAGCCATAACAAGCTTTCACTATATCCCAACTGCTCATGATGCGATAGCTTGCATATTCTCTTCCCATCGCCTGTAATGTTTTTATGGAGGTCTTAAGGCTTTAATCAAGGATCTCCCTGCTCATATTTGTTCAGTGCATCTTGCATACCCAGCACCATGATGGTCAACATCCTATGATGTGGTATCATTATCAGGCTTAAGAAGGAATATGGGGAGCAAAGCGGAGCTCGACAAAGTGACACCATTTCAAGGATGTATCTCCATCAGCGAAGTGACACCCATCCAAGGAAGGATACATATCTTGGAGATGGAAGAGTGAGAATTCAAATCAGGACATTCTGACTCCAAAGTAACTGTATCAGTCTTCTATTACTGCTGTAACAGATCAACAAAAATTATTATCATATATTTATAGAGGTCAGAGGTTTAAAATGAGTTTTACTGGGTTAAAATTAAGTTGTCAGCAAGCTACAGATGAGATGGAAGCTCTAGAAGAGAATCTGCTTCCTTGACATTTTCAGCGTCTAGAGGCTGCCTGCATTCCTTGGTTCATGGCCCCCTCTTCTATCTTCCGAGCCAACAATGTCTGTACCTTGAAATCACTCTTTATCTCTGTCTCCTTGTCTCTTTCTCTGTCTGTCTCTCTCTCTCTCCCTTTTCTCCTTCCCTCCCTCCTTCTTTCTCTCTCTCTCTTCCCCTCTCTTTGGGGAACTCTGCTTCCCCATTCACATCTCCTCTAACTTTTACCTTCTTGTCTTTCTCTTAAAAGGACTCTTGTTATTCCTTTGGGCTCACCAGGATAATCTCCCCATCTCCGTTCTTAACCTATCACATCCTCAAAGTCCTCCCTGCCATGTAAGGAAACATGGTCACAGTTTCTGGTCATTAGAAATAGGTATCTTTGTGAAGGCTACCATAGTAGTGCTCTTAATTTCTATATTATCTAGTCAACCTTTCTGAAAAGTTGCTCTCTTTAACTTTTCCATGAACATTTCCATGGATCAGAAGCTACTCCTTTCTTGGGTTCCCACAGCTTTCTATCCGTACTTCTCATTTTGTTGTTATCATATTGCATTAAAATTAGCTCTTTACCTTTCTGGCTTCCTTAGTTGAATGAGAGCTTCTCAAGAGCTTTATGTACCCAGAATGTAGCCCAGAATCATGAATATTTCAGGCCCTTACTAAAAGTTGGTGGATGGATGAAGGGTGAAATTTTTGATAATCATTAATGTCCCTATTCATAGATAATGGCATCCATGGCCATTTTAAACAAACACATTAATTAATATGACTAAAAGGATGTATCCAAGGCTTATATATACCAAAAGTGAACACTATTCTGGGAGAGTTGAGGATGCCTTCAGTTCATAGAACCTCTTCCTCTTGATGCTTGATTTCTTTAGCCATGTAGCACTAGAGTGCTACCTACCTGTTAAATGCCAGGCCCAGGGATATGAAGGTAACTTACATTCTTGCCATTGTGGAACTAACAGTCTTAAAGGCAGACATATATGAACCCAACAGTGGATCGATGCTGATAGGTGTTCTTCTCACATATGAATGAGTCATTTGCCAGATCTTACTGGACCGTTTGCAAGGCCATGTTTCCATAAAAGACTGTTTGCAAAGCCATGTTTCCATAAAAAATAGAAATATGGGTGTTAACATCGCTGAAGAGGTAGTATCATGTAAGAGTTAAGGACACTGGTTAAAAAGCCAGAGACTTGGGATTAAGCCTTATCTTTGCTGCATAGTGGTCATGTGATCTTATTTAAATGATCTCATTTAATTTTTTCAAACTTCTACCCCCTTATCCAAAGCAAATGAAATCAGTATCTCAAGGAGATATGAACATGCACTCCCATGCTCATGTGAGCATTATTCACAATAGCTAAGATACGGAAACAACATAAATGTTCATCACCAGATGAATGGATAAAAACTATGAGATATATAAACATATGTACCCACATTGGAACATTATTCAACCTTACAAAAGGAGGAAATTCTGGTATTGTAACAACATGGATGCACCTGGAAAACATCATGCTAAGTGAAATAAGTCAGGCACAGAAAGACAAATATTCTCACTTATATGTGAAATCTAAAACAGTCAAACTCAGAAATAGAGAGAAATGGTGTTTCCCAGGAACTGGGAGAAGAAATGAGGACACATTGGTTAAGAGAACAAAGTTTCATTTACACAGAATGAATAAATTCTGGAGATTTAATACACAGCATTGTGACTATAGTTAACAATACTATATTGTATACTTGTAATTTGCTGAAAGAGAGGATCTTATGTGCTGTCACTGGAAAGAAAGAAAGGAAAGAAGGAAAGAAAGAAAAGAAAGAAAAGAAAAGAAAGAAAAGAAAAGAAAAGGAAAGAAAGAAAGAAAGAAAGAAAGAAAGAAAGAAAGAAAGAAAAGAAAAGAAAAGAAGAAAAGAAAAGAAAAGAAAAGAAAAGAAAAGAAAAGAAAAGAAAAGAAAAGAAAAGAAAAGAAAAGAAAAGAAAAGAAAAAAAGAAAAAAGACAGGGAGAAGAAGGAAAGAGAAAGAAATAAAGGGAAAGAGAGAGAGGGAGAAACAGGAGAGGGGGAAAAAAGAAAATCCAAGAGATAGGTGTGTTAATTAGCTAGATTGTGGTGATTGTTTCACAATATATACATACTTCAAAACATCAAGTTGTACACCCTAAATATATATAATTTTTTGTCAATTATATCTTGTTACAGCTGGAAAAGAAAGAAAATTTCCATTTTGTAAACAAGCACTAATTATTTCTATGATGGAGAGGAAAACAAAAATCATATTAATATAGATTATTTTGGTCTGCATTGTATCTGTCTATGAATAATCTGTTTAACTACTTATTAAGCTATAAATATATTTTTATAAATCTAGTTAACATTTACATATTTTATTAAGCACAATAAATGCCAGAGAAAATTGAATTTTAAAAAAGTCATCCCCCTAAAAATGGGGATTATGAGCCACCTATTTCATAGGGATTTTTGAGAATTAGATGAGCTTTATGAAGAGCTTTGCTTAAGGTCTAGCATATTCTTTGCTTCCAAGAAAGGCTAACTTTAATTATCACTTTGAATAATCCTTTATCTTTTTTTGAATGTCAAAAACAACCTATTATTCAGTGTAGCAAAATAAAAGTGTTAATTGAAGTCCTACTTACTACTTCCCAGTGTAGCAGCTGACCATCTATTCCTCAATGAATGAACACCACTTGCAGAGGACAATCCACTGCTGAGAACAAAGATGACATCCTTAGCCCCCAAATGGAAGAGTGAGCAGGAAAATATGTTTTCTTCTTGTCCCCAGATTCTAAGCTGTAGCTGGAGTAAGGGATTTGAATGAGAAGAGAGAAGACATGTTGCAGGAGCCATTTACTCTGTCTCTTTTTCCTGGAATCAACCCCAGGTGATGGATAAAGGAAACCACCTCACAACAGATTTTAATTTGAAGATCTAGGAATAGAAAGGATTGGCACCCTGCCAATTTATTCTCAAACTCTAGTCATAGTAGTCTCAAAGAGTTGAAAATAAGGTGTTATGGAAAAGAGTAATTCTTTATTCCCTATGGATCCTGAAAAGATAAAGGATAACACTCAGATCTATAGAAGAGATCTGAAGGACTCAGGTTGGTCCAAAAAATCTGAATGAAATTGGGAGCAAGAACATGAAGGATGAGGAATAACCTAAAGGCCTCAAGATCAAAGTTAAAGCAAAATTTTAATCATCTCAACGGACAGAGTAGTAGGGGCCAATGACCCTAAGTCATGAAGGGTAAAGTGCTCCATATTGGATAACACACTCAAGACTCAGTCAAGACAAGTTGTACAGTTATTAAAAAATCCGTATCCCACTCCAAAATATTTCCCTGCATGAAGTTAGAATAAGACCAAAATCTATACTTATCTCCCCAGTGGCATCTTGCAGCAGTTGTCTTAACCCTGGAGCATTTAAAATCAGAAATGAATTAGGAGGAAGAAGCAAACCTCAAGATGATTGTGTGAGGTCTTCTGAATGAGCCTGAGTTTTAACCTAGAAGTAACAAGTAAAAATCTCGGGACTGGGCTGAGACATTCTTAGAAAAGATAGGTTAATTTTCCTTTCTAAGGGATTCTTGAGTCATAAAATCAAAAGTTTCCATAGAAATGAAGTTAATTTTTACACACCTGAGACTGTCACCTTAGGCTCATAACCCACCAACATTTGCCTTTCAATAACTCATTCATTTAGGTTGAATCTGGGGAATGTCACTGAATTAATCATACTCGTGACAACTGTGTTTAGAAGAGCTCAGGTTGTATTATATATTAAGTGTATTCCATTAGCAGTACCATGGGCATGGAACTACTGACAAGATTTGCTGGAGGATTGTGTGATTTAATACCAAATTCTTGCTTAAGGAAGTATGACAAGTTGAATCTCTAAGTTAATCACCATTTGTTCAGGTGCTCCTCCTTACATGGAGGTCTCTGTGAAAGAACAGAGAAGAACCAGAAGGGTTGAAAATAATATTTCTTCACATGCTATCTTGAAACCTAAGAGACAACATCTTGAAGTCCAAGTGGTTACTGTGTAGCACTATGTGAGCCAATGAGTTGCTGAAAGGGTTGGCAAATTCTTTTCTGCAAAGGTCATGCCTTAGTTAGCTTGGGCTGCTATAACAAAATGCCATAGACTGGTGGCTTGTAAACAACAGAGATTTATTTGTCACAGTTTTTGAGGCAGAAAGTCTAAGATTAGGGTGCCAGCATGGTGGAATGAGGGCTCTCTTCAAGGTGACAGATACATTCTTCTATACTCTGGAGCTCTCCGGGGCCTCTTTTTTAAGGGAATTAAGACTTCAACATATGAGTTTTGAGGAAACACAAACATTAAAACCATAGCAGGCCAGATAGCACGTGTTTTAGGCTTTGCGCGCCCATAAGATCTCTGTTGCAACTACTCAGCCCCACTGTCACAACATGAAATCAGCCATAGGAAATACATAAGTAGAGGAGTATAGCCAGGTTTAAATAAAACTTTATCTGTATACCACAGTGAGCAGCTGGATTTAGCCCAACCTCTAATCTAGCACCAAAGAAAGTTGATCTGGCTACCTGGGGCCTCAAATGTGAACATACTAATGGCCTGTTGTATATAGCAAACAGAAATAATAGTGATGATGGTTGATTTTATTTTCTCAGTTACTTAGGATTTATTTCCCTTGGTGTCATTTGGGAACCACCCTCACCCCTATCCTCCATCCACATGCATTTGCTTTGGCTGGGTTTTGGGCTCCATGAGGAGAGAGCATGATCCAAATCTAACCAATGAGGATACCAATCCTCCAAGCCACAGGGACTGATGCAAATTGTCTAGTCAGGACAAGGTTTGTGATATGTTCAACCAGAAGGAATCCCCCAGAAGTAGATCTAAAGATAAAGATCTGTGTGTAAATGGTTTATCTGAGAAGTGATCTCAGGGAATATTGGTTGATGTTATCAAGCAACTTACAATGGAGGGGAACTGGACCTACCTCGTGATGGACAGAGTCAGTGTAGAACAGGAACCTTCATATGAGCCACCAGAGGGGTACACATCAATCCCTGTTAGTCGCTGGTAGAGGGCTCTTCCTTGATGTGTTCATCCCTGTTACACCTGGCCTGTCCTGTGCACCGGCAGAGTGGATGTTTCAGTCACAAAAGGATATGTCACGCAAAGAGGTACAAATGTTAGAATTTGGAAGTCAGTTCTGGTGGTCTGAAACAAGACCTGAGGACAGGACACCTAGAGCTTTTGCTACTGCAGAATTGGGTTAGTCTCCCTATTAGGGTTCTGGAGAAAGCGGGGGCTTCTTTGACTCAGTATGAGCCTGAATCATACTGTGCCTGAAATCACACCATAGATATTTTAGTTATGTGAGCCAATAAATTTCCTTTTTGCTCAAACCAGTTTGAGTCAAGTTTCTTACCATGTGAATCAACAAGGACTAAATAAAGCATGTGGGAAGTTGGATTTTATTTTCTACTGATACTGATTCATCACAAAATCTGAAAAATATTTTGAGGTATATAGAATTCTAAAAATATGATAGACATAGATATATAGACATAAATCCTATACTATAAATCCTCTATTATAGATCGCATATATCATATGATATCATCTATATCTGTGTCTCTACCTATATGCAGTGGTGTGGTAGTGCAGTCAGGAAAGAGGTACATAAATATGTTGGTTTTTAAATAGTACACAAAAGGTTAAATAAAAACATAATGAGGGTTCTCAGAGAAAGGTCACCAGATCCTCACAACCCTTCCATCCACCCACAACATGTAAGCCTAGGAATATCTGCTTCCATGAAGAGAAGCTAATGTGCAAATTGCCCCACAGACTCTTAGGAGTTATATAATAAGAGACAAATGTCTATTCCTCATAATAACTTACTTTTGTGCAGAGGTTTATCTCTCTTTTTCATTTTTTTTCCACCCTTATTTACTAAATGGAATTAAAGGATTAGAATTGAGATGGTCTGGACAAATAGAAGAGGATAAGAAGATAACAAGGCCAGGAAAATCAAATGTAGTCTTTTCTGGGAAAGTCAGAGAGTCAAGGGAGTAAGCAAAGGACAACACATGCTTATGAGTGCATAAGAATGGTCAGAAAAAAGATTAAAAGAAATTATTTGTAATGCCTAATGCATACACTCACCATTTTAGTGTGTGTTCTCGAAGGAAATAGAATATTATGTATTTTTTTAGATTGCTATTTCATTCAACGTGATTTTGGGCCAATCCACACTTACACAAGCTAAATCAGTGTGTGAGACCCTATTGAATCTGTGACCCACGTGGTCAGTCTCTGGTATCTTTTTCAGGAGGCACAGTTCAACAGCCCAGAAATGAATTAAGATGGATTCTATTCGTTTATTTACCATTTCTGTGGGATATATTCCATGCTAGCCACTATTCATGCCACTAGTGATTCAACAGTTAACAAACTAAGCAAAAAGAATACTCTCATTGATTTTACAGTGAGTGGAGAAAAACAGATGATAACCAAAATAAAATGTATAATGGGTTAGATGATGATAAGTGATATGCAGAAAACACAAGAGGACTGGGAGCATTGGGAGGGGAAGGCCACTTTGCAATAACGACTTCTGTCTAAAAGTGTGAAGGAGGTAAGGGGATAGGCAGTTGTCTGAGAGAAGAGAGCAGCAAGTGCAAAGGCCCTGAGGTGGAAGTGTACTGGGCCTTTCATAGAACTATAAGGAGGCCAGTATGAGACTACAGCAAGGGTCAGCCAGCTTTTTCTGTGAAGGACAATATAGTAAAAGATTTCACCATACTGTGTCCATAACAACTGCTCAGCTCTGCCATTGTGGTATGAAAGCTGCTACAGACCACAGGCCATAGTTTGCTGATCCCTGGTCTAAAAGAATGAGCAGGTATAGTGATATCTGAATGAGTAGGGTCTTATACATCATTGCAACAAGTTTGGATTTTACTTTATATATTAGTCAGGGTTTCCCCAGAGAAACAGAACCAATAGGGTGTGTGTGTGTGTGTGTGTATTTGGGGAAGGCAGAGGGGGAGAGAGAGAGACTATAAGGAATTGGCTCATAAGATTATAGAGACTGACAAGTACTGAGATGTGCAGTTGCCAAGCAAGAGACCCAGAAGAGTTGATGGTATAGTCCATTCTGAAGACCAGCAGACCCAAAACTCCAGGAAAAGCCAATATTTCAGTTTGAGTTTGGAGGCAAGGGAAAAACAGGAGGTCTCATTCGATTTGAAGGTAATCAGGTGGGAAGCATTCCCTCCTATTGAGGAGGATCAGCCCTTTTGGTCAATTCTGCTTTTCAACTGATTAGATGAGCCCCCTCCCCCCACTAGGAAAGGAGATCTGCTTTACCCAGTCTATAAATTTAAGCATTAAACCCATCCACAAATACCTTCACAGAAACACTCAGAATTATGTTTGACCAGATATCTTGGTACCCTGTGGCCCAGTCAAGTTGACACATAGAATTAACCATCACTACCACATTTAATATGGAATAAAGAGCTACAGAAGGATTTGGAGCAGTGATATGGTATGACCTGATTACACCTTAGCTATATCACTCTAGCTGGTGTGCTGGGCAGACATAGGGCGACCAACTATTTCAATATTCTAGGCAAGAGATAATAGTGGTTTGAACAAGGTGGTATCAGTGTAGGTGGTGAGAAATAATCAGATTAGTTTTTGACAGTGGCACTGAATTTTCTGATCATGCAATATTAGTGAGGGAGAAAGACTACAGAAGGGGGGACTCTAAGACTTTGCCCTGAGCAATTTAAAGGATCAAATGGTCCCCAATTGAGATAAGAAAGATGATAAGAAAAGCTGGTTTGGGGAAAAGATTAAGAATTCAGTTCTAAACAGGTGATGTTTAAATGCTTATTAGGTATGCAAGTGACAAAGTAGATGCAATGGTCTGAATGTATGTCCCACCTGCTCCCACCCCTACCAAACTCATGTGTTGAAATTCGAATCCCAAATTTGATGGTATTAGGAGGTAGGATTTCTAGGAGGTGCTTAGGTCATAAGGGTGGAGTCCTCATGAATGGGATTAGTGCCTTATAAGAGACCCACAGAGACCACTACTTCTGCCATGTGAGGATTCAGCAAGAAAACACCAGCTATGAACCAGGAAGAGGTATCTTAGGAGAAAGTGACCATGCTGGCACCTTGATCTTGGACTTCTAGCCTCAAGAACTATAAGAACTATTGCTTTCATGAGAAACCTGGTCTGTAGTATCTTGTTAGAGCAGTCTGAATGAATGAAGACACTAGGGTAGGCAATTGTATGTACTTGTCAGGTCAAAGGGAAAACAATTCCATCCTTGCCTGAATTCATGAGATAATTTGAAAGATCCAATTCAAAAGTTTCAACATTTACTCTATCCCCTTTCCTCTTCTCTTTACGTGCTTGAAACTCTTTGGAGCTCTCATTTGCCCACTGTCTGCCCCCGAACTGCCCTGTACATGCTCAGCCTCCCCTCTTCTCCATGGCCTCACTGTGCAGATTTACTGATCTCTCACCAGGTCTTACTCCACCAGTGCCCCTCTGGGTCTGCCTTTCTCAGCCCTTTATCAGATCTGCATCCTCAGGTCTCCTGGCTGGGGAAAGGCAAGGAATGGATTACAAAGTGGGTGGAGAAAGAGAGTCTTTGGGTTGGAAATTATCCATCCTTTTTGGAGTCTATGAAAATAAAGTCTATGGACATCCTATGGTAAATAATAGCAATAACGATTATGTATGTATGTATGTATGTATGTATATATTATCGGCCATAAGCGACTAATTTTCATTATTTCAATGCTAATTTAATAGAATCATAGAATTTTAGAATTTTATCAGATCTGGAAGTTCAAAGATCATTTTGTCCCATCCTATCTTTTATAAAAGAAGGAACCAAGATCAATAGCAGTGAACTAATTTGTCTGAGCTTCACTTTTTCTCAGAAAGCTATTCCTCTATTAATCACCATATCAGTATAGTGTGTATCTGGAGATATGTATAATTAGCATAATTTATGGAACATCTGTAACATGTAGCTTTATGGAAAAGCATTATGAGAAGGTCTTTATATTCACCATTTCATTGAATCTTCACAACTCTATGAAGTAGTTAAATGAGCCTAGTTTTACAAATGAGTATCCACAAGGCTCAAAGAGGTTCAATGACTGGCTCTTCACCCAGCTAGGCAGTGATGGAGTTAGGGCTAGAAACTTATCTGAGTTCTGGGCCTTTCTGTGCACAGAGCTACCTTTCAAACATGAATCATTGCATGTGTTGGGGTGAGGGTGAGGGGTAAGGATGTTCCACAGTAAATGGTTATTTGTTCTCTCTCATTCTGTTTCAATCTGCTAAGGACACATTTGGGTGTCCCAGAGATTGACCTGGCTTGCTTCATAAGCTTGACTTTCTCTGAATGACCCAGCTTTGTCTTCCCGCACAGTGTTGTTCTTTGACTGGTTTGTTTGCAAGAATTTGTATGTCCTATAAGTGGGAATGGTAGTAAGAAGAAGGAACTATCTTGTTCTTTTTTTTTTTTTTTTTTTTGGAACTATCCTGTTCTAAAGAGAGAGAGGAAGAGTGTGCATAAGAGAGAATATACAACCCCTATGCTCCAGTATTAAAAATATAAAAATCAATTACAAACATGAGTTTGAGGTGAACAAGTATGTGACCAAGTATTAGGAACTTGTGACAACCAAACATAAGGCAGTAATTGTTGCCCACACCAAACTAACTGTACTTAAATCAACAGAAGGCACAAACAAGCCACGGGTCTGCTCCTACCATGTACATGTACTGTGCTATATTTTCCAGCCATATAATTTCTTCCAGGGTGAATTCTAAATCCCCCAATAGCAGAGGCTAGAAAATTCTTCTACTTACTAAGGAGAATTTGCTAGTAGGGAAGAAGGAAAAGTAATGGAGCTTTCTCCAAGGACACAAACTTTTATTTTTAATTTAGCAGATGCTAAATTCATGTTTTCACTTATTACTCCTTCTGTTTTGTGTGCTCTACTTTAAAAATTCTTCCTCCTTTTGTCAAATATATCTCATTCTTCAAGGCAAGCATAAAGGCAAGGAAAATTTGGACAAATACAAAAGGACTCTGAATCAGCCTGATGTTTTAATTCTTATTGGAACAGTGTATGGCATCCACAGATCCTGTCCCTACCTTTCCTATATTTTCCCTCAGAAGGTTTGGATAAAGGGAAGGCAGTAATTGTCAAGGAAACACAATTTTACTTCTGGAAACATCGACCAGGGTTTCTCAGCTTTGACACTCATGCCATTTTCAACCAGATAATTCTTTGTTGTGGAGTTTGTCCTGTGTATTGCAAGATGTTTAGCAGCATCTCTGGCCTCTGCATAGTACATACCAGTAGCACCCTCCCTCCAAGTGTTTCTGAAGACTGATTCCGTGGCTGGGGGAAGGATATATAAGATGAGTCTAGTGTGTTTTGTAGTACCAGGATAAAAGGGAAGTTATCAAAACATACACATACAAAATTAGTGGCAGGGGTATGTCAAAGGGACACAGTAACCAAACAAAGAGCTCTGGACAGCCAAAGCTGAAACAATGTGAGCAACAGAATAAAGTAACACTGGGTTATTGCTCAAACTACAAAATATGTATTCATGAGTTTGTATTGGTATAAATAAATTATTGAACAATTAAATAAATGAGGATAATAAAGTCTCCTCTGCAGAAGAATTAGAAGTAATTATATAGATACTCAGCCTCCAAGGAGGTGGTATGTAGCTCCACACTCATTAAGTAGTGACTTCGTTTTGAAGATTACAGTATGGAAAGGGTGATTTAAAAAGCAGCTTTATAGGAAAGAAACCTGACAAACACTACTCAGCCAGGTGAACATCAATAGTGATAAGTCATGTTGACACTACATACCCTTGACATGATGAAAATCACCCTTTACTTCGTGTTCTTCCTTCCAAAACCTATAACCCTGCTCTAATCATGAGACAGGCACAGACTCATCCAAACAGAAGGATGTTCTACAAAATATCTAACCAGCACTCCTCAAAATTGTCAAGGTCATCAAAAACAAGGAAAGTCCAAGAAAATGTCACAGCCAAGAGGAGCCCAAGGAGTCAGATGACTAAACATAGTATAGTATCCTGGATGGGACCCTGGACCAGGAAAGGGGCATCAGATAAAAGCACATGAAATCTGAATAAGTTATAGATTTTATTTGATAGTGACGCATTGATATTGGTTATTAATTACTACAAATGTACCATATATGTTATTAGCATGAGAGATGTTTTTAATAGGAAAAGCTGGATGTGAGGTATGTGGAAACTCTCTTGGTACTTTCAAATCTTTTCTGTAAACCTAAAACTATTGTAAAATAAAGAGCTAATCTAAAACAGTGTCTCCTGATCTTGGCAAATATCCCCTTGGATGCAAAATCACCTTCAATGGAGAACCATTGCTATAGAGTACCTGGGTTCAGGTCCCACCTCTACTACCTTCTAGCTGTGTGGCCTGGGGAAAAATCCTTAGCATCTCTGAGTGTCTAGAAAATGAGGATTATCATAGTACTCACCTCAGAAGATTGATAGGAGGATCAAGTGCAGTAATGTAACATGCAGACTGACACTTAATAAATACTTGATAAATGTCTGCAATCATAACGCTAAGGACAATCATTATTATCAATTCACCTTGTGTGAGTGATGCACTACTAACATGTTCCTATTTGTTTCT
This sequence comes from Canis lupus dingo, assembly GCF_003254725.2. NCBI lineage: Eukaryota > Metazoa > Chordata > Mammalia > Carnivora > Canidae > Canis > Canis lupus. Next base: position 23,286,882 of record NC_064262.1, on the reverse strand, counting down.
AGCCTATCAGCCTCCAGGAAAAAAAAAATGAGTTTGAGGGTAATTTGGGTTTAGACAAATCTCCTTTCTTGCCTTGAGGAACAGAATGTGCCTTTTGGAAAATGACAGACTTCCTTGAACCTGCAGGCTTTCTCAGGAAAGGCCCAAACGATGATGGACAGCAGCATTTCCTGCCCTAATACTGAGGCAGCCCACGCAGCCTGCATGAGATTTACTTTGGTTAGACTCATTTATTGAATCCCAGGGTGAGAAACGCAGCATGATGGCAGGAAGATGAAGCCGTCTGTCTGGCTGGAGACCAAGGGTAGGAGAAGTGAGAAGAGAAGGCAACACTGCATAAGGAGCCAGCCCCAGATTCTGGATCTGTTTAGGTGAATTATCCCTGTGGAATGTTTCCAAACTATCCTTTGATTGCTCAATACTGGGGATTTTTAAGTCATCTAAGCCTTACTTTGCATGTCCTGGCCTCAAAACTAGTTAGATGTCATGACTTCAGCTATTAGGGAGCTTAAGGCTAAAGCAAAGAGGAGAAATACATACAACTATACTTTTGATAGGACACCCGTGGAAGGAGACCGAAGGCTACCATTCCAGCCCCTTGTCACTGGAGCTAAAACGGGAAGTTCAGCATTGGACAGCCATGCAGCTTTCTATATACATGTTGATGAAGAAAAGTATAAACCTTAAAGTCAGATTAACTTGTATTCAAATTTCTCCAGCACCACTTTCCAGATGGGTGACTGTGGGCCAGGCTACTCTACCTCCGTAAGCCTCCATTTCTTCCTCTATAATATGGGGATAAATGGGAGGCATAAATGGGAGGATTTTTATAAAAGAAAATCAAAAGGTCCAGATGGTAACAATGGTCATAGAAAAGATGAAAATCCTGGATGGACTGATCCTAGAGAATGATACTTCCCTGGAGTTCAGGGACACAGGGATGACATACTGTACTGCCTAAGAGATTCTTAGTTCTCTCTAGCCTGGGACTAGTTAGACTCATATGCCCTTTGAAATGAGGTCAAGAAATATTGATGTCATAGAATGGAATCTGTTCTATCACTGAACCCCTGTGCTCAGTTAACAAAGAATAATATTTGAAAGGCCAAGATATGGAAATAGTTCAGTCCAAGTGGTCTTTATAGGGAAGATATGCTGGGGATGAGTAGCTCCAAAAGGGACAATATGTAGGTCTTTGGAGGATCAGCTATGTACTGTTGGATTAACTAATATCCAGTTTCTTGGAACATGACCCTTCTCTTGGACCTTGACCTTTGAGATCCTGATTTGAGCCCATTTTCCAGGATTTGGTTTCATTCATTCAGAAATAACTAAAAAGGGCCTGCTGTGTGCCTAGGCACTGGGAATATAGTCCTGAAAACAAGCATGGCATCACCTGGCATTGTAAAGACAGGAAGTAAACAATAAATAAACAAATAAATAAACAAACAAATAAACAAGTGAATAATTAAGACAGCCTCCATCATGAGTTCTACAAAGGAAAGAAATCAGGATCAGGGAATAAGAAGTGACAAAATTTGAGGTAAACTCCAACCAGGGTTGAGGAAAGCCATCTCTGAGGAGATGATACTGGAGATGAGCTCTAAAAGAAAAGAATGAGCCAAATGCATAAAAATTTGTAGAATTATTCAGGCAGAGTTGGTAGCCCAAACTAAGGGTACTCTTCAAGGCTTCTTGCTATTGATCACGTGTGTCTTACCCAGATCCAATAACCTAATCTCTTCCCACTTAGGAAAGTATCTTAGACTCCTCTCGTGAGTGCCATTTGTTTACTTCTTTCAGTCCCTTGTGCATCTAATTACTTATTAAGCGCCTACTACTTGCCAGACACTAGGAATAACTAATGAATGCAGCAGACATAATCTCCATCCTTATGGAAATTGAGTGTACAGATATAATCCTTAAAGTATTTCAGTGCCCAACTCACCAGAGAGTAGTACTAGTTCAGAAGAATCCTTCAGAACCCCTACCTCAGAAATAGCTTATCTCATCAGGGAGTCAGCCTATTGCTGGTAAACCTCAAAACCTGATAGCAAATGGATTGGGGAACACTGGTCTTTAGAGCAGAAAAGAACTTGGCTGTGAATCCTAGGGCTGCCACTAACTAGCTGCGGGACCTTGGCAAAAGCACTCCACCTCCCTTAACCTTAATTTTCTCTCTAAAATAACATCACTTTGTGAAACTCGGCAGTAATATCTAGCACATAGTAGACTCTTCATAAATGAGTAAGGTGTTCTTTTGACCCATTTTTTGTTGTCTTTTTGAGTATGTGAGCTGTAGTTGTTTTCCTGAAGAGTAAAACTATGTAATCGTATAAAGAGAATAAATATCATATTCCCTTACAGCCCAAAGGAGTATTTTGCCCAAAGTTACCCATTCCATTTTCTAGACTAACACATTCATTCTCAACTGAGCTTACATAAGCATCCCCTTCCTTGACACCTGGATTCTCCAGTTGCCTATACAATAATGTTAGTTAAATACTTATCGATTATTTGCTTGGATGGCGTGTAGAAAAAGGTTATTCTTTTCACACTGTAGACAGGGACTATTCTACATGTAGACATGTAGAATCCATGCAAATATCCTGAAAACATAAATACCAGATCTTCTCCTTTGGCAGTAACCAGCTCACATAGGAAAATGGAATTGATCAGTGTTGAATTATGCCAAACTGACTGTTCTCTACCAAATATAGAAACTAGCAGCTACTGCATAATATTACCCCATCAAATTACTGCTCAAAGTAGTTTAGCTCTAATTATGAAAAACAACAACAACAACAAAAACAAAAACAGATGTTCCCATCTCTCACACATCCTGCATCTGCCAAGGCTCTCAAAGAGCTAGTCAAGGGAGACCCTTGGGTGAAAATGAGCAGCCATTGGGTTTCACAGTCACCTCCTGGAATCAGGATCAGTGGTGGAAATAGAGAGGTGTTGTGTGAAGGTCAGTTTCTAGCTACGTCATGCCGCAGCCCATAACTGGCAGCAGGAGCAACTGCTGATTTGTACCGAGGCCCCAGGAGTTACTCAGCTGTATTAAACTATTAGGGAGAAGAATGAAAATCGAAATAGATCGCATCCATTTGACATGGGCTGCTCAAAATGCGTTCACTGGGAGTGTTAAATTCAATATAGATGACAAGGTCGGATGAGATCCACTGCCTTATTCCAAGCAGATTAACGTTCAAGTGCTCACCACAGGATATTACTGCACACTTCATTAGATTATACTTCTAACCTGAAACAATAACTGTTAAATTCCAAACTATATCTGAGTCTTGCCGATCAGGCCTCAGAGATACCTTAACCTTGGGAAGGGTAGCTGAATGGGAATTGATTTGTCACCTTCTAAAACTTGCTATAGCTAAGAGTTCACAAATTGACACTCAGACGACATACTCTGAATTTCTGCAGTGCTTTAAACTTAGCTAGAGACTTGTACTGTTCAGTGCCCGGCCAAAATTGCTGCAGCCCTTTACAATATCACATTGGAATCTCACTCACAAATAGGACACTGCCCTCGCTCCAGAAGGTGGTTTACGTTAAAATTATGTCTGCTTTGTGACCCTGAGGCCAAATTTGTCATCAGCTAACTTTGGCCAAAATTCATTTTTACCTGGACCGTTTTGAGGTCGTAAAGTTTTACCTAACCAGTGAGACCGTAACCACAAATTTTCAACCCTTCCAATTCTGTGTTTCACCTTCACCTTTTTGTTGCCTTGTTCTTATAGGCTGGGGGGTTATGGCCCTTGATCAATCTTGTGCTTTCTTTAAGTGACAACATTTTACCCAGACATTATTTTTCACCTCCCTAATTCTACAAGGTATTATATGTCTTCCAGACAAGGGAAATGTTTTCATGATTGCAAGCAGCACTCAGTCTTTGCTTCAGAGAATGAATTCATGCATTCACTTAATAACATTAGCTGAGTAACTGCTGCTTTCAGGCATTAATTTAGGGCCTAAGGCTATGTTGATGATACTGAGGGGATCTTTGGAGCTCACATACTACTGGGAATGAGAGACAATAAGTAAGTAAACAAAATAACTAATTTCAGATCATGATTTAAACAGAAAGGTCAAAATAGAGCATCTGAGTAGACAGGATGACCACTGACTGACTGGCTTTCTAAGAGGTGGCATTTGTGCAGAGATCTAAAAAGATTTGGGGGAAGAATATTCCAGACAGATGAAACAGTAAAGCCAGGGCCCTGGACACAGGAACAAGTCTGGTTAATTAGAACAGCAGGAAGAAGCCCAGTGCAAAAGAGATGAGGGCCCATAGGTGGGCAGGGGCCAGATGATGTGGGACCTCCCTGACCTGGGTCATGAGTTTGGGTTTTATTCTCTGAGTGTTGAAGAACCATCATAGGATTTTAATAAGAGAAACATATGATCACATTTAACCTTTATATGATTAAATTTGAGCTTATCTGTAGTGAATCAATCTACGGTTTTTTGCTTAGTAATAATAGCTTACCAATAGGTTTTGGTAGGGGCACCTGGGTGGCTTATTTGGTTAAGCATCTGTCTCTTGATCTTGGCTCAGGTCATGGTTTTAGTGTTGTGAAATCAAGCCCCAAGCTGGGCTCTGCTCTCAATGCCAGAGTCTGCTGGGATTCCCCTCCTCTCTCCCTCTGCCCCTCCCCCCATCTGAATGAATGAATGAATAAATAAATAAATAAATAAATGATTTTAAAAAGTGGAATAGGTTTTGGTAATTAGATAGTTCTGAGTTCAAATCCCACTTCTACCATTTACTACCTCATCATGGATAAGTTATTAAATTTCTCACATTAAAGCCTTAAAGGCAAAATAGGTATAATAATAGCTTCCTTCTTGCATAAGATCATATACACGTATAATACATAGAAAATCTGGCAAAGGTCACTTTTTTGTTGACTAATTTATTCATTTGTTTGTCTAGTCAACCAATATGCATGTAATCAATGGTATTCTCCTTCAAAGCCCTGCAATTTTTTTTACCAGCTACATTTTATTATTTATTAATTTTAGAGCATTTGATTCCCCATCATCACTCTCTCTTTTTTTTTAAGATTTTATTTATTCATGAGAGACATACAGAGAAAGGCAGAAACATAGGCAAAGGGAGAAGGAGACTCCCTGTGGGGAACCCGATTTGGGACTCTATCCCAGAACCCCAGGATCATGACCTGAGCCAAAGGCAGATGCTCAACCACTGAGCTACCCAAGTGCCCCTCCAATTACACATCTATTAGGCTATCTGAAGTTGTCCCATAGCTCACTATGCTATTCTTCTTCTAAAAAAAAAAAAAAAAAAATTCTCTTTTTCTCATGGGTTTCATTTTGAATAGTTTCTATTGTTGCATTTTCAAGTGCACTTTTTAATGTGCAGAAGTTCCAAACTGGCCATTCCTCAGATATTGTTGTGCTTCCTCAAATCCCAAAGCCCTACTGAGAACTTAGAACATGAGGTCCCAGATTCCCATTCACTGGGTAGATATTGAGCTTCTCTCACTACAGCGTTTAAAAGATAAGGCTTCCTAGTGGTAAATTCATGATTTTCTATATATAACAGAAATTCTGGCCACACATGAAAGCATTTAAGAGACTGAAAACAACAATAAATCAGTCTATAATAATTATAGTCCAATTCTGTTACAACGGGATGCTGCTATGGGTGCTGATGAAAATAACCATTGCTTTATCCTCTGTTGATAGTCCTTCAATGTAGACTGTTTGAGAAGAACAATGTACTTCCCTAAGTTCCCCTTATATACCCACAAGGCAGAGTTCTTGAATATTCCAAGAAACCCAAGACTCTTTCTTCATGCCGACTTAATAGCATGATTTGCCTCTTTTTTTGGTCTCTTCTTTCTTTCTTTTTTTTTTTTTAAAGATTCTGTATTCATGAGAGACACAAGAAGAGGGAGAAGCAGGCTCTCCATAAGGAGCCCAATGTGGGACTTGATCCCAGACCCCAGGATCGTGCCCTGAGCCAAAGACAGACACTCAGCCACTGAGCCACCTAGGCGCCCCTATTTGGCTCTTAAAGTTGGCTTTTCTGGACTCTACAAGGCTTCCAAAGTCTCACTCAGCACAACTTAGTATCTGACAGAAATTATAATAGTATGTACCCTCAGTTGAAACATAAAATTAATTGGACACAGTGCTCAAAATTAGAAGACAAACATGCAAAGGATTAATGGCACACTAGTAATGTGATATTCTTTTTTGAGAATCGCTAAAATAAGGATTGTCACTGGACTCCTGATTTTTATTTGAAACAGCAATAACCGCTCCTGGGATAATATCACACAGACCGTGATATTGTCAGTACACAAAACTCCCTGCTTAGCATTTGATCAAAATTTTGCAAAGTCAAATAAAGCTCCGTGATTTCCTGAAAGCTGTCCGTGTCCTAAGCCATTGTATCTAGTCAAGTTTGTGAGTTATGAAAAGATTTCTCAGAATGATACTTCTTACAAATTCAGACTAATGAACACATTTCAAGGTCCTCGTGCCCAGAGCAGGACAAATAAAGTATGAGGTTGAGAGGCCCTATGAACAGTGCTTCCAGACACCACTTTGTTCTTCCAATGAAAACCCTGACAGTATGTTCAGCAAATGTTTCCTGAAGTGACCACGAAACCAGCGTGTAAGATAACAAGGTGGTGCAGAAATGAGGAACTGCTGGTTTTTAGCAGTCACCTTGATCAGAGCTCTCATATTGTGATATCCATTTTTGTTCTGTCGTCAGACGATGTCACTTAAAAGTGCCATTAAAGTATTTCTTCCCTTTCCCTTTCCAGTCATCTCGAGAAGAATTTAATATAACATGTTTCAAGACATCCTTCTTTGTCCATCTGTAGGATGTGCTTCCTGAGAGTTGTTTTCATATAAGGAACAAGGAAAGCATTTATTGAGATATTATTATAACAAGTACTTCATCTGCATTGTCTTATATTTCTCCTCAATAGTCCTATGAAGTAGGTACCATTATTTGATCTGTTTTATCAACAAAGAAACTAAAACTGGTAGAGGTTAAGTAACTTGTCTCGAGTTATTACTGCTATATTTTGGAGCTAGAAAGTAGATCACAGAAACCAAGGACTGGGTTTTTCTATAGTTTCACTGATGAAGCTTTATTCCATAGTCACTGGTGTGCCATATACTAGCACTGGGGAAATCAATCATGGCCATCAGAGCCTGGATCTGGCAACAAAAATAAAACCTAATAGAAAAAATCAAGTCTCTGCCTTGGGAAAGGAGGGCTTACATAGCAGGTTGAAGGAGAACTTAACTCACCAAGCAAGGTTTTGTCCTTTTAGCCTCCAAAAGCCCTCCTTCCATGGTGTAGGTGGACTTCTTCACCTGGGGTAGCATTAATTACTGATTGCAAATCATGTGACCTGTTTTGATAATAGGCAGTTAATGATGATATAAGCATACACTTGAACTATCCTTTCAAGGTTGAAAAGAGTATGCTTTAAATAGTTCCTGGCCTTTCTGCCTGGACTACAGAACAAACTGAGCCCAACCCCCAGCCTAGAGCCAGGTCCAGCTGACCCACAGCAGGAGGCAGAGCTGCCCAGATGAACACAGCCTGGAGCCTGAAGCACTGACCCAGGTGCCTGGGGAATATGTAATTGTTATTTTTAATTACTGAGCTTGGGAGTAATTTTTTACGTGACATGATTGTGGTCATAGCTGACTGATAAAACATCACAAACATAAAGTAGGGGGTCTTTTTCAGTTTCCATGCAAATTCTTTGGCAGCCTGTCAGTATTCTCCTTCCGAACTTGTTGGGCTACTTAACCACGGTGCAACCAGTTCTTCTACTTGCATCAAGTTCCAAGTTCTGTGCTGTTAAGCCCAGTGATTCATGGTATGGATCCATCATTCAGTTCAAAGGGAACAGCAAAGCATTTTAGTCATGGCCTTAAGGGAGAAATTGTGACTGATCAAAACAAATCCTGAAAAGGTTACAGATTATCCCCAAAGTTCAGGCCCGTGATTTGTGTACACATTTCCAAATTATATGCCCATCAGAGTTTGAGAAGCCTGGAAGGAAGAAACAAAAGAGAAGTCTCTATGTAGATACCTGGACATTTAAACATTTCAGCATTTGACATAATGAGAAAATCGTTAGCAATAAATGAGGTATGTGGGAAAACTATAAAATGTCCCTTCTTGCTCAGAGTTGATGCCACTTTCCCACTAAGACTCCCCAATATTAACCTGTTTGAGGAGATGATAGAGTAGAATCTGGATGTGAGAGACAGGTAGGTCTGGGAAACTGTGAAGTGTATTTTCAGTTTGTAGATTAAATGCTCCAACTGCAGCATAATTTCTATTTTACCTGATAAACTCATAGAAATGTCAAAATAATAAAAGAATTCTCTTTCCTATCCCCTATGCCCCTGTAGGGTCTTCAAGTAGTGCTCCATCTCCAGTACTGCACAGGAGCTAGGAATGTAGATACCCTAAAAGGATACTTTGAGAGTCTTAAACTTCATCTCAACCTACAGAAGAACAATACCTAGAAATCCTATCCTCAAGTCTATGGACTGACTATCAAAAAAATTAATCAATAAATAAAATAAACTGCTCCCTAGCAAACATCTGGCAAATTTGAAGGGGGGCCCAATGTGACTTGATGTCATCACAAAATGATGCCTTTACCTTCTGCAGCAGAGGGACGGTGCAGTGAATTTCTCATAATGCTACACTTATTCCATTTAAAGAGAATTTTACTGAGGTTCTATCCTTCCTACATTTTTGGCATCTGATTGTCTTTCTTCAATAGAAGGCTGGTAAGGACAGATGGGTAGTGTGTGCACCTATATATGTGCTCTGTGTGCAAATGTGATGGATTTCTTTATGACCTACTCAGACGTGTATGAAGTTGTGTCAAAAATGTATCTTGATCATTTATTTGTTTGTTTGAGAAATTGAAGCACCTTGTAAGCTTTGACTTAGATGATTAAATGGTGTGGGCAAGTCATTTAGCCAATAAAACTCAAAAGAACTTTCCAATGGAAGCCACTATCCCCAGAAATATCCAGAATGTACTAGGGGGGAAAAATCTTCCAAAGGAAATGATCATTCTTTTCACTTGCAACCCTTCATCTACTTTATCGTATCTGAACCTTTCCAAAAGCTGGGAGAAAGGGAGGCAGAGGCTATTACAGCTTTCCAGCTGAAGGAATTGAGTCTCAGAGTGGTTACCTCCTACCTCGGTCCCAGAATTAGAACTTGAAATCAGACTTCTGTCCAAGCAAATGCTTTCTACTTGAGTGTACTCATATCTACTCTAGCAAACCGCTGGGGTCAACATTTTTATTGGCCAGAAGATGTTGCCTTCACGGTGTGAGTTTCTCCTACCTCAAATCACATTTTTGTCTGGGATGCAATTAATAAGGATTCTATTTTTAATTTTGGAATATACCCATTTCTGCCTGCCATCATTCTTCCTCTCTTCCAAAGTGCAGCTCAGAAGTCACCTCCTCTATGAGGTCTTTTGAGAGTCTATCACTTCCACCCAACTAGATATACTTTACCTCTGCTTTCATGCCCTGTTGGGTTTTGTGTTTCGCCTTTGGACATATATGCACCTGCTACTTGTTTGCAAACATCACCAGGATGCCCTTTACCTTTTGTACCACACCTCTTTCCTTTTGCCAACATCTCACAATTCAGATTATTGTCAGCTTTAAACGGGGGTGTGGGGGCTGAGGCATCAAAGTTCTCATCTTAGCGGAAAGGAATCACTCTGTTAGCCCTGAGCCAACTCCATCTCCCTCATATAAGCCCTGGGAATCAGGAGAGCCAGAAAGAAAAGACCACCATTCAAAATTCCCTAAGACCCTCTCTGGTAATCCATAGCATGACAAAATGTACAGACCCTGGTCTGCAGACCGTGGAATGGAACTGGCTTTGAATCTCAGCTCTGCATCACTCAAATTAGGTAACTTTGGGTAAATCACTTAATCTCTTTGCCTCCATTTTCCCATGTGTGAAAATCTCACATAGTTTTTGTAAGGAATAAACAAGTCAGTGTATATGATGGACCTGGTATGCTATCTGACACGTAGTAGGGATTCAATAAAACAGTAGTTTGTGTTGCTTCTCTTTTTTGCTGCAGTTCTTACTAGTAAGATAGCTAACCCCTATTACCTCTGAGGAAACATTAGCTCTTATATCTCACGCCCTTTATCCCCACAGCCATCCCTGCCTTCTCCCCTTCCCAGCTCACTCAAGGAGGCTACCAGCAGGCTTCACGGTGTCATGTATCACTAGTGAATGTTGGAATCAGCATGTTAATTTACACTTGCCTTTGTTCCAGCCTTCCCACCGGTCTGCCTTCTAGATGGATGAACTGGAACAGAAATAAGGAGGCAATGTTTTTTCTTTACAACACATACCAAAGGGAATTTTTTTAGTCTTTTGTGAACATTGAACTCTACTTCAAACTCAACGTGAGTCTCAATGAGAGAAATCATTCATGGGAAAGATGGGGAGGCTCCTGCACATCAAAGCCAAACCAAACTACAGCTGGTGCCCCTACAACTCTTTCCAGAATGAGAAAGCAGCAGTAGACAAACTGAAGTGGTGGGAGATGGAGTGGGGACCAGGGGTGACAAACACCCTGGCATTTAAATGACATCGAGAGGTTGAAACCAAAGAAATTCCAACCTAAGACAAAAATTCTGGAGCAGAGGTAACTTTTCACACTTTAAACTCCTTGTCATTCTCATATGAAACCTGCAAGCCCATATTAAGAGACAGTCGCCTGGAAATTGGAAGTGCTAGCGATGATGAATAAAGTTACCTTACAGAGAAGTCTTTGAGCCAAAGCTGGCTTTTCCCCCCCGTTTAGTTTATCTTGTAGGCGTGTTAAGAATGGATTGCTGGCTCTTAAATGTAGCTTATTATTTGGCTGGTTATGCAGAGTTGCTATTTTGGACTGCCTCTGAGTTTCTGGCTTTCTGATGGGAAATTTAATAGCTCATTAAATGCATACCTACTCATTTCTCCCAGCCTTACTTTCTGCTGTTTTAATGTGCACTGAAGAGTTTGGAGATGTACCCTCAATTTAACAAATAATGCTAGATAAAGATCATGCTCCACCAACCACAGCAAAGGGTTTTTAAAAAAAGAAAACACAAATTGAGTTCATAATAAGTATATGAACTATTATTGAAACAGTGCCAAATAGTTTCCAAACCTCTTTTATATGCCTGATCTCATTTAATTTTTACAAGGTAGAAAGTATTCATCATCCACTGAAAAATGGCTTTTTAGTTTCTACCAAAGTGCCAGGCATTGTGTTAAAATGTTGGGTTGAAATTTAAAGTTGCATCATTTATCTCTTCATTTCAGATGAGGAATCTGGCTTTGGGAATATCAAGTGACATTGCCAAGGTCACAAGTTAATGAGCAGAAGTATTAGGTCCTCTGATTCCAAATCCCATGTTGATTTTCACAGAAGAAACTTATAGCTGAGGGGGCCTTGGAGATTATACAATTCAATCTTTTTACTTTGTACATGAGGAAAGTAAGTGTTCTTCCCAAGGTTACAATTTACAAATAGTTGAATGGGAATGAGAACTCGTGTCCCCCAATGCCTAAGACATTGCTCTTATGCAAAAGGGTAATTTAAGATTTACTGTGAATTTTTAGGTCATTTCTAAAACCCTTGCTCTTCACTGAAGTATATTATCAAAATTCTTTCTCCAATTCACACCCCCTCAAAGGGCCTAATCTTAGAATAGAGAGGAAGGCAAGGGAATAAATGATAATTAATAGTAATGATAAACATTTATAGGAAGTACTTTCTTATTATATACCAATGTAGATGTTAATAACTAACGGATTTGATCCACCCAAGGGTATAAGTAGTTAAAGGACCTCCGTGCAAAGAATTATTCACAAGGTTGTTATAAAGTGCCTGGCACACTGAAGCTTAATTGACATTTTAGGAAGAGAAGGAGGGAAGGAAGGAAGGAAGGAAGGAAGGAAGGAAGGAAGGAAGGAAGGAAGGAAGGAAGGAAGGAAGGAAGGAAGGAAGGAGAGACAGAGGGAGGGAGAGATGGAGGGAGGGAGGGAAAGAAGGAAAGACAGAGGGAGGAAGGAGGAAGGGGAGAAGCTAGGAATTTTTTTTCTGTTTCACTAAGTTCTTTTCCCCCAGTGCTCAGCATATAAGAGATACTTAGTAAATAATTATCAAATGAGGGATGCCTGGGAGCTCAATGGTGCTCAATGGTTGAGCATCTGCCTTTAGCTCAGGGTATGATCTTGGGGTCCTGGGATCGAGTCCCACATCAGGCTCCTCACAGGAAGCCTGCTTCTCCCTCTGCCTATGTCTCTGCCTCCCTCTCTGTGTCTCTCATGAATAAATAAATAAAATCTTTAATAATAAATAAATAAATAAATAAATAAATAAATAAGCAAACATCAAATGAATGAATGAAATATTGTGACCAAACTTGTATCCAAGTTGACTTGAGGTACTTGAGTCAATGTTGAAGCTTCTTGAAGAAGGTGATGAGCATGACCCAGTTGGCAACTCCCTCTGGTCCCTCAGCATTGCCTTTTGCCTCTCCTCTCTATGGGCAGAGTCAGCTGGAATCCAAAGTACAGATTGGATTCTGAGGTGTCCCAGTGCATATAGAAGAAAATGTGGACTACGTAAAAGGTCCTACAGGTGCTGTAACATGAGCCTCCTCTGCTTATTTGTCCTGCAGTAACAGATGTTACTCTCCCCTTCTCCCTCATAGCCATCCGGCCACACAGGCCTGCTTTTAGTTCTGGAATGCACCAGTTCATTCCTGCCTCCAAGCTTCAGGGCCTCAGGACACACCTTTCTTTCTTCCTGGATGGGTCTTGCTATCTCCACCTAGCAGATAACTCCTCATCCTTCAGTCTCTGGAGAAATGAGCAGAGCAACTCACTTTCCTCAGAACAGTTCTCTGATTCTGTGCTCACCCAGGTCCCTCTTTTCTCTTCTTTAAGGCCCATGTACCCTTCATGACACATATCAATTTGCCATCACACATTTACTTGTGATTGGCTATTTAATAAGCTCCACTGACTGAGAGACTGTACGTATTCTTTTCACCACAATGTCCTGGCACATGGTAGCAGCCCAATAAATATCTATCAGATGTATACATTAATGGCCTACTAAATCCTTTAAAATCTCATACTGTTAATGTGTTCTCTTAGCCTGCATTCAGATCTCTGAAGAGCAGGCACTTGTCTTATTTATCTTTGTTTCTCCCACAGTACCTCACACGGTCCCTGACACAAAGCAAATGTTCAGTAATGTTTATAGAAGAACCATCCCATAAAGGAATAGAATTCAGTATTATTACTGATACTCATGAACAGCTATTCTACAGAGGCTGCTAACATCCTTGATCCAATGAGAATAATTCTCCGTCTCCCTGCCTGCCTCGTTAAGCAGGCTAATGTGCCTCTGTAGCTTTGCTGAGTCTTCATTTATGTGTAAAGCTGTGTTTGTGAATGTTATTTTAATTCAGGTGTCATTAGTTTAGAAAAGCTCTAACTAGCCCCTGAGCAGGAGTCTCCAAAAATATCAGCAATCTAACTGATGACAGCTTCCATGGAGACTAGATGTCTTAAGAAACTTGAACATAAATTGAGGCAAAAGGATACAAGTGGCAATGACATTCTTCTGGCCACCAGCCATCATCCTCTGGATAGCAAATACTTTAACTATTACAGTTTTAAATCTAGACTTTTCAATGGGATAGTGGAATACAGGAATAATGGTGATATCCTGGAGATTATCAGCATAGTATTTGTACCAGGAGACCCTACCTGCCTTCGCAATCACCCCTCCACATAAAGAGTTTAAGGGAATTGCACCTACAAGGGACAGAAGGAGGAAAAAGCAAAATACTGAATGACTGTTACGTGGATCTGTACCTGCTACCCAACCCTTGGCAACCCCCTGGCAAGCTGAGCTGGAGTATAGGGATATCCTTATGTGTGGCCTGCAAACAAGCAACATCTGCATCACTGGAAAATCTGTTAGAAATGCAGAATCTCTGTCCTCCCCCCAAAATTACTGAACCAGAATCAGAATTTTAGCAAGTTCCCTCCAATGACTGTGTGCACCTTTATCTCAGAAGTAAGCTAGAGAAGAGAGAAAAGCAGAGAAAGAGAGCTACATCCAACTGCTGTGTCTAATGTGTTTGCATATGCCACCAGCTCCTGTCTAGCCAACATCCCTTCGAAAGACACTTGAAATTTGTTCTTCCAGTGTGGTATATCATGTGTCATGAGAGTCAAATCCTGACTCAGGACTGACTCAGAGAGACTAGCTTTCGCAAGGCTTTTATGAACTTCCAAATGACAACCAGTAAGAAACTTGCTCCCACTAATTCCTTCAGACAAAGGCCATAAAGGCCCACGTCCCTGAGACAGAATGGGGAGAAGTAGAGGTGGGAGAAAGCTTGTCACTTAATATTTCAAAGATATGAAAATAAACTCCTTAGAACCCAATAATAGAACTGTAAAAATATAAATCCCTAGGCAGGAAAACTTACTTTTACTTGCCTTTCACACCTATACCCTTGCTTACACTGGGCTGTAACTGGTTCTCAGAACTGAAAGTAGGAGTGAGGAAGAAAATTACACTAACTTATTGGGAGGGAAAGAAAGACAAAAAAAACCTCATTATGCCTTTGTCTGACTATCCACAGGGATCTAGTTTTGTAGATGCGAGACAGACATTAGGGGTAGAATTTTAGATATAAAATGTGCTTTAGTTCATTCAATATCTATTTAATACTGAACTTTCTTAAGAGTTTTGATTCTATCCCTAAATTCCATATGTATAACCTCTTAACTTGCAGTGACTCTATCCACTAGTAAAGTTTTCCTAAAGTACCCTAGAATCTGACCAATAAAATTAGTATTCCCTTTTCTTGGTAGAGGCAACAAAAAAGATGATAAAGAGAGCTAATAAGCTCTGGATGCCATGCCAGGGTATCATCATAAAGGCAGGCTTAAAGGGGAAAATGAGTTCCAAAGGGCATTGCATAGGTGTGTGTGTGTGTGTGTGTGTGTGTGTGTGTGTGTGTGTGTAAAAGAAGAATTACACAAGAGACTGAGGCATGGAGAAGTATCTATCAATTTCAGACACTGGAGAATTCCTTCTGAGTCTTTGTCACACAGTTAAATCTGCCCTAAGCAGAGAGGAAGATAGTGTCTTCTAAATATATTTTCATACAGTAGTACATATTTATCACTTTTCCAATGTGTTTTCTTCACTCCCATCTGAATGAGGAGCTGTCCCAAAGGATGCTTGCACTTAGATACATAAATTCCCATTATCCTGATTAGCATGGTTTTACCTTCTCTTAAAATTTTCAAGAGGGGTCTTAAGTGCTGACTTGGAACCTTGAGGGGCAGTAACCACATTAAACATGAAGTTGTTTTTCCTCTCAATTAACCAGTGAGACATTTAAACCCTAAAAAAGAAACTTTGTAACTTTTAATCTCATAGTATTGCTAATACATAGGTGACATATGAAATAAGAAAATAGCTTATTTAAAAGAAATATGATTAGTAATAGATTTAAATTTCCTCTACCTACACATTCCTCATCACCTAATGGCCTAGCTGCTCAGTCCATATGGGGTCAAGATTGCCTTAACAAGAGCTGTGGGCCTTTGTGACTTAGAAAAAATACAATAATTCTTAAATAGTGATCAGCCAAAATATTTTCTTATTAGGTTGCTAGAATCTCCCTCCAAAGTAGGCATAGAAAACATGATTAATTTTGCTTGCAAATGAAAAGATTGAGTTTAGTGAGATTAAGTGATCGCCCAAAGTCGCATATCTGAGATTATAACCCAGATCCCCTGACTCTTACACCTGTGTTATTTTCCTTCTACAAAATTGCCTCATCTGCTTCTAGTAGAAGAGCATTTCTCTGAATTCCCTATCATGTGTTGATGTGAGCCATGACAACCAAAACATTGCTCAATGTGTGAGGCGTTTTGCAATGGATAAAAAATTCCAGCTTATCTTCCACATTTTACCTGTACCTCCTTAATAACAAGTGGGAGAGTTTTTAGAAGGGCATGCATAGATGTCAAAAGGGACCATTGGCAGCCAGATTTTCAGGAGGCCTGGCTGCTCTTCAGGATACTAATCTGTGATGCTTGGTGATGTCTGCAAAAGGAGCTCTGACTTACATTTCTTACAGAGTATGGAGCTATAATCTATTTTCATTTCATCTATTCATTTTATAAATATGTTCTGAGTGTCAACTATGCATCATAGCAATAAATCAGGAACAACCTGGCTCCCAATGGGCTATATAAAGAGGCAAGTACCTAAGTTCCAAAGATGGAGGCTCCAAAGAAAGGAGGCATCTTATGTAGGTTTTGGAAAATATGTGGCATTTATATTGAAGTTCAAAGCATCCTGTGTGAAAGAACAATGTTCATGTAAAGACATGGAGATGAGAAATCTTGTATGGGATCATGTTAGGCTGAAGAATTAAATTAAATAAGATACAAAGTCAAAAATGTGGGTAAAAGCTGAATTTATCCAAAGCCCTTTTGAAACTTTGAGCTTTCTAAGAATGCCATTTGGAGAATCTAGTTTTATACCGAGCTATTTCCTATGTAATATTTTACTTCTTTGAAGTGCTGTCAGTCCAATCCTCTCATGCTTCTGGTGAAATAGTGGGGTATACACCTCACACCTGTCAGAATGGCTAAAATTAACAACACAGGAAACTACATATGTTGGAAAAGATGTGTAAAAAGGGGAACCCTCTTGCACTGTTGAGGGGGAAGCAAACTGTTGCAACCACTCTAGAGAACAGTAAAAAGTTAAAAATAGGCTATGCTACAATCCAGCAATTGCACTAATACCCAAAGGAGACAAAAATACAGATTTGAAGGGGCACATGCACCTCAATGTTTATAGCAGCATTATCAACAATAACAAATCTATGGAAAGAGCCCAAATGTCCATTGACTGATGAATGGGTAAGGAAGATGTGATATATGTACGCAATGCAATATTATTCAGCCATCAAAAAGAATGAAATATTGCTATTTGCAATGACATAGAGGGAACTAGAGATTATTAGGCTAAGTGAAAGAAGTCAGTCAGAGAAAGACAAATGGCATATGATTTCACTGATATGTGGAATATAAGAAACAAACCATAAGAGACTCTTAAAAATAGAGAATAAGGGGTGATGGAGGGAGGTGGGTGGGGGATGGGCTAGATGGATGATGGGTTTTAAGAAGAGCACTTGATATGATGAGCACTGGATGTTATATATAAGTGATGAATCACTAAATCCTACTCCTGAAACCAATGTTGCACTGTACATTAACTAACTAGAATTTAGATACAAATCTGAAAGAAAGAAATGAAAGAAATAATGAGGTATAGTGATGAGGACTTGGGAAGAGAAAGACCCAGCTTCATATCATGACTGCTGCTTCTAACTCTTTGACTTTAGACAAGTCACCTAACTTCATTAGAAGAAGAAAGAAGAAAGCAGAAGGAGAAGGAGGAGAAGGAGAAGAAAGGGGGAGGGGAGGGAGAAAGAAGGGAAGGAGAGGAGATTATATTATTTAGTCAAGTTGTAGTAACTTTCTGGTGCTTAACAAAAATCAGGATGATATTACCAGCTTAATAAGATTGATTAATTATTTAATACTAACTATTAATAGTTAATATTAATTAGTTAATAAGATTGATAAGATGGCTAATGGGCGTTGCCTATACACTGCCAACATTCAAGGTATTCACTTCCCTGGATTCCAGAGCAACCTCTATCTATGCCCTAGGATCTGATGGATCCATAGTACAGCCTTATTCATTTTTACACCATCATTTGGATTATTTAAAAAGTAGGTTGGAGTGTATTTGAGTTCTCTTTAGCCTACTCATTTGATTTATCAGATTTGAACATTCTTTAATCCCAGTATTCAAGAAAGCCTACTCAAGAGATGTGTACACTTATGTATAGCAGGATAAGCTAAAGTTGAAATGGGTATCTCAATTCCCTCCTTGCTTCTCCTACCCTGGCCCCAAGATAGAACACACTCAAGTAAACAAAGTCTGGGGTTCCTTCACCTAGGAATTGGTTTGGCTTATGAAAAATGCTGTGTTAATGATACTTTCTGAACCGTTGACTTGGGCCCCCCTTGTCTCCACCCAGGCAAAGCCAGAGAGGTAGCATTGGTTTTTAGAGCCCCACCCTAATGGATGGTTATAATGGCAAAGATGCAGCCACAATCTTTTTCAGAGCTCACAACTTTTAGGGTGCTCTTCTCTATTTCTTTGCATCAGAAAAAAAAGACAGCTTTACACAAGTCCCTCCCCCAAGGCAATTTATCAGGTTCTTTTTTTTTTTTTTTTTTTAATTTATCAGGTTCTGAGGGGCTTATCTCTTCCTGGATTTCTTCCTCCTAAGACTCAGGCAGCAGACAAGGAAAATACTAATGCATCAACTATTTTAGTTTATTTAGGGAGACACATTTAATAAATGACAACACTCATCTGGCTGTTTCCTGTTGACCAGAACAAAGCTGTAGACTGATTTGTAATACTAAACTGAAGCATACTTGCTGCCACAACATGGCACATTAGCACTAAGTTGGCTTATTATTCCAGCTGTCAAGGTTAGATAATCACAAACAACTTGAAGAATCACCTCCTACACGCCTTCCACCTGTTTGAAGACTAGCATTCCTTTCAACTGAGTTCTGCAAAGACAGTTGTGGTCCTAAGCTAGGGCAACAACATTCATTGCCAAGGTATATTTCTTTGGTCTTGGAATCACCCACTGTGCAGCACAAACTGCCACTCTGTCACTCATTTAACAAATTATTTGTGACTACTCTGTGCCAAGCACAATTTTAGGATATTGCAATAAACAAAAAATATATTAAAAATCTCTTCATTTGGGAGAGTTTATAGCCTCGCTAGAGGAAGAAATAAATATATCAGTATCCACTGTTATGTTGAGTTAAGAACAAAGAAAAAATTAAATGAGTAGGGCAGGAAGTGTCGAGGAGTAAGGCTCGGAGTTGCAGTTATATATGTGGTGGTCATAGATGGCCCGGTGGAGAGGGAAACATTTGAATAATGACTTCAAGGAAGTAGGGAGGTAAGACATGCAGATATCCAGGAAAGAACAACACAGGTAGAACAGTTGGGAAATGCAAAACTCCTGAAGTAGAAGTGTGCTGGTGGAGTTCAAAAAACAGGGGGAGGAGTGTCTTGCTGAGGAAGAATGAGTGAATTGTAGAGAATGAGAAGGCAGATGAGGGTAGACTGGGCATTCAGGGTCAGACCATGCAAGGCTTCAAAAGTCATCAAGGGGACTTTGAGGTTATTCCTGGGTGAGACAGAAGCCACTGAAAGGTTTTGAGCAAAGGAGTAACACAATGGGTGTTATATTTTATGAAGTTCAGTCTGGTTCCTGCGTGTTCATTTAACAAATACTTAGTGAGCATATGCTTAGTATCAGGCTTGGAGCCAGGTATTGGGGACACAAGACTGAGCCAAATTTGGTCCCTTCTTTTAATTCACAGACTCTGCAGCAGCTATTTATACAGGTTGCTATGAAAATGAATAAATGTCTTATTTAATTCTGTTCATGGGCAAGGACCATAGGTTGTAAGTGAGGCTGTAATTTTATTCCACTGCTGAGTACCTCCCCCATTCTGATATATTGCCTTCTGTTTGCTTGGTGGCAAACACATTTTTCACCGTCTCATCCATTACTTTTTTTAATCTGACTAATAACTCCTTTCTTAAAGCTGACCAAAGACTGGTATATATCCTGCAAAAGTATGCTGTAGTAAGATCCATTTCATCAGATTTCAAAAAGCTAGTTTCCTTCTGTAAGGAAAAATGCAAATTACCCAAAGGAGCCTTATCACTATTTGCAACTGTGGGTTGCATTCTTGAGAGGTAAGCAAGTAAGAAATGCTGAAATAATTTCCTCTCCCCACTCTCCATATTGGCATTTATATCATTATATGTAAGTCCCAACACAGAGAATATTTCCAGTACAACATGGGGGTAAACTATCTGGTACAAGAACCACGTACCAGCTTCTCTAATGACTTCCATGTCACAAAGTCACTTCTAACTATTGCTTACTCTTGCTGTGTCTCTAACATAGCTTAAAAATTCTCATTAACCAGGAGAGAAATAAATGAGTATATGCTTCACACCTGGTGTATTAGTTAGCTTTTGCCACATTACAAGCTACCAAAATGTCTCAGTGGCACACAGTAATCAGCAATTATTCAAATTTTGGTGAATTAGCTGGTATGCTCTACTTCAGGCAGTGGGTTGGGTTTAATTCTGTCAAGGGCCAGACTGAAGAACTAAGGCATGTTCTACTGTAGACATCAGAAGTTCCCAGAGTGTATTTAGTTGAATGGTGGCCTCCAAAATGACATGTCCATGTCTTAACGCCATGAACCTATGAATGTGAACTTACTCGAAAAAGGGGTCTTTGCTGATATAATTAAGGTACTCAAGATAAGTTCATGATTCATAATCCTGGTGGACCTTCAATCCAAAAACCAAACATCCTTATAAGAGACAGAAGAGGAGAAGACACAGACATAGAGGAGAAGGCAATGTGAAGATGTGAGAGTAGAGTTTATTTTTGTGCATGGTATAAGAAAATGGTCTGGTTCCATTCTTCTTATACCATACACAAAAATAAACTCAAAATGGATGAAAGATCTAAATGTGAGACAGGAATCCATCAAAATCCTAGAGGAGAACACAGCCAGAAACCTCTTTGACCTCAGCCACAGCAACTTCTTGCTAGACATGTCTCCAAAGGCAAGAGAAACAAAAGCAAAAATGAACTACTGGGACCTCATCAAAATAAAAAGTTTCTGCACAACAAAAGAAATAATCAACAAAACTAAGAGGCAACCTACAGAATGGGAGGAGATATTTGCAAATGTCTTATCAGATAAAAGGCTGGTATCCAACATCCATAAAGAACTTATCAAATTCAGCCCCCAAAAGCAAAAACTTCAGTTAAGAATTGTGCAGAAGACATAAGCAGATATTTCCCCAAAGAAGACATATAAATGGCCAACAGGCACCTGAAAAAATATTCAACATCACTCCACATCAGGGAAATACAAATCAAAACCACCTCAGGTAGATGAGAATGGCTATAATTAACAACTCAGGAAAAAAGAGATGTTGGCAAGGATATAAGGGGAACCCTCTATGTTATTGGTGGGAACGCAAACTGGCACAGCCACTCTGGAAAACAGTACAGAGTTTTCTCAAAAAGTTAAAAAGGGAGCTACTCTACATGTGACCTAGCAATTGCACTACTATATATGTACCCCAAAGATACAAATATTGTGATCCTAAGGGGCCCATGCTCCCCTATGTTTATAATGTCCACAATAGCCTAACTACGGAAAGAGCCCAGATGTCCATTGAGTGATGGAAGAAGATGTGGTACATATACATGAGAGAATATTACTCAGCCATCAAAAAGAATGAAATCTTGCCATTTGCAACATGGATGAACTAGAGAATATTATGCTAAGCAAAGTCAGTCAGAGAATGACAAATACCATATAATTTCACTCATATGTGAGATTTAAGAAACAAAGCAGATGAACATAGAGGAAGGAAAGGAAAAATAAAATAAGCTGAAAATTGGGAGGGAGGCAAACCATAAGAGATTCTTACCTCTAGGAAACAAACTGATAGTTGCTGGGGGGGAGGTGGCTGGGGGGATGGGCTAATTGGGTGATGGGCATTAAGGAGGGCTCTTGATATAATGAGCACTGAGTATTATATGCAACTGATGAATCCTACCCCTGAAACTAATAATACACTCTATGGTAACTAAATTGAATTTAAATATTTTTTTAAAAAAAGAGAGAGAGAGAGTGGAGTGATGCAAGCACAAATTAAGAAGTGCCTAGGGCTGGAAGAGGCAAGGAAGGATTTTCCCTTAGCATCTTGAGAGAGACTATAGCCATGCTAACCCCTTGATTGCAGACTTCTGGCCTCCAGAACAGTGGGGAAATTTTTTTATTTTAAGCCACTCAGTTTGCGGTAATTTGTTACAGCAACCACAAAAAACTAAGCCATAGAGCAATGAGTATAAACATACAGAATCTTATGGGGTAGGCTTGGAATTCATATACCATCATATCTACTCACTTTCCATTAGCCAAAGCAAGTCACCATACCAAATCCAAAATTAACAGGGCTGGGAAGTATACTGCTCCCATGGAGTTCAGGGAGGAGTGAAAGCAACTGATTTTCTTTCTGAATAATAACCTGATTTGCTGTACTTTGTCTGGTTTCTTTGGTAGTGTTTGCACACTAGATCTTCCTTCTAATTCTAGGATTCTGGAAGAGAACTGAGAACTTACCTCCAGACTTCTGAACAGACTAAAAGGTATTCCAGGATAAAGAAAACTATGAATGAATCATAGAAAATGCAGTGAATATGAACTAGGTCCTCAAGGAGGAGATGGTAAAGATCTCTCAGCCTCAACTAGCCCCAATCACCACTACACAGATTTCCAACACTCTAGATAACAAAAGACCCTCCATACAAATGCATCCTTTAGTAGTTACCAATAGAGTTTTCCCTAAAGCATTATGCTCTCTGATCCTGGGGGGGTGGGATATACTGAAAGGCCTTCTTTTTAACTTCTTTCCTTTTGATACATCTTTTTTAGAGTGGGCCTTGGACCACATGTATCAAAATTCCTTAGTGTGCTAATGACAAATGCATATCCTTGGGTCTCACCGCTCAGCCACTGAATCAGAATCTAGGGCATTTTGATGCATGTTGCAGAGAATTTTGATTCACAGTAAAATGTAAGCACTACTGTTTCTTCTCCCACTCTTGTACTAAATTGTATCCATTACTACCACCCATTAACAGCCGTGAGTGGTCCTCTACCCTCAGGGGGTACGGGAGCAACATCCTAAGCCTACATGGTAGAAATGTCTTCGAACTGTAGTATTTTCTCTCTGAAGTTCATGAAAATTTAGTCTTCTGTACTCCAATATATTTGACCCAATGAACACAAATATTTTCCTCTAGTCTTTTAGATAAATTGACAGTCATATGCTATGAAGAACAGGCAGCTTTTGTGCATCCCTTCCCATGCCATTTCTTGCTGTCCTTCTGTGGCTTCACCTTGATGCTGAACCCCTCTGATGGTTGTGAGGGGAAAAGTGGGGAAAGAGTTTCATGATGCTCTCTTTTCTAGGGAAATCTAGATGTGTGCATGCCAAAAGTATGTGGTGTTTACAACCCCCTTGAAGCCTTTTTCATGCTCCCAGGTGAAGAAGACTTGATCTAAATCCTAAGCAGAGTAGATAGATGGTTCATTTCTATACAACAAAAATGGCAACAACTAACCTTTCTCTGAACACTGGCCTCACCTGAAAAGGCAGTGGGATAAACTTATCTGCCTGATCTCATTTTACTCTTGAACTTCCCTGGGAATTAAGGAATGTTATCCCCCTTTTACAGCTGAGGAACAAGGATTTTGGAGAGGTTATATTGCGCACCCCAGTTCATGAATTTTAGGCCTTTTTCTCCCAGACCACATGCTTATTTTGCTTGGACTTTCCAGAATTCCCTTTGCTGAGGACGAAGGTAAAATAACCTGGCCTTTTGTCAGCCATGAAGACCACCTGAATTATCCCCCTAACAGGGGGAAACTCTGGAGAAATAGGGAGACTCTTTGGCTTGGCCCTTGGGCATCCCATTGCTTTGTCTCACCTGCACAATACCTACCTGTTCATTTTCCTTACATTATTTACCTGTCTGTTGTTTTGACACAAACTTGAGCATGTGGGGGAGAAACCAGTACATAATATGTTAGGGATAATCAAACAATGAGAAAAGAGAGTGGCGGGGTTGAGGATGCTTTAATGAAGTAGTTAGGGAAAGGTGTTGTGTGTGTGTGTGTGTTATGAAGACATATATTTGCACAGAATCCTGAAGAAGTAAGGAGGGAGCCATGAGGATAAGGATAAGGTTTCCAGCCAGAGGGATGAGTAAGTGCAAAAGAAGAGCAAAGCCAGGGTGGAGATCTCAAGTGGAGTGATTAGTGAGGGCAAGAGACAGAGCAGATGGGACCTGAGTAGATGGAGAAAGTGGTGGGTAGGTCACATCAGGTTCTATATAGACCATGGCAGGAATTCTAGATTTCACCCTGTATTGGGAATCCATTGGAGGGAAAAGAAGGTCAGAGACATGATAGTGCTAACCTCTGGCAGGAGTTAGTGAGATTGCAACATTGAGAATAAACTACAAATGAAAACAGGAAAGCCAGTAAGAATGAGGGTATACACTTTCTGTGGCCCTTCAGCATCTCACCCCTTCTCAGAAAAAAGAGTTTTCAAATTTTTGTAAAATACATAGGATTACAAAAGAAATTGTTCTACAAAATAAAGTCAGCAAAATATTAAAGGAAAACTGTCACTGAGGAATATATATGTCTCTTTATTAAGACATTAAATAATGGAATCTGGTGATAAATCTACCATTATCTCAAAGATATGATAATACAAAGCTTATTTCAAGATTTTTTCAACATCTGTAACATGAAAATTCCTATGATTTTTATTCCTGACAAGTCACAGATTCTACCTATAGCAACTGTGATTTCTACATGTAGACATAATTGAAGGAAATGCTCAATGTCACTTAGAGGTGAATGAAAATGAGGCTTTTTTTTTCCATCGTAGTTCAGGGACAGTCACCCCCTCCCCTGCCCCCCCACCGCCAAACTGTGCATGAACTCAGGTTAAGAATCAAGGCTTTACAATGCTTTTGCATTATTCCAAATAGGAGATGATGTTGGCTTAAATTATAGTAAACTTGATGGGATTGATGGGAGGGAGGGTGGGAACATTCATTCTAATATGTAGTGACTATTTTTTTTTAACCAAACAACCAGGGCATGGCCTGTCTGTGCAAATCCTTTTCATTCCTATTATTCATTGAATATCTGTGGCTTTAAGGTCATGAACATGACCTGCATTGGAGTAACGTCTGATTCTTCTCTCATTATCATCACAGTGCTTACAACAGTTTTAAACTGATTGGAAACAAGATTTAGATCTTTAAAAAACTTGCTTGCTCTTCCTATAGAATGGGAGTAGTACAGTGCATTCTCAGTGGATACCGGTGCATAGCGAGCAAAGATTAAATATGTTTTGGCCAAGCCAGGTTCAGCAGCAAAGAGGGCTCTAACAGCACTGCAGTTGATTAGTGATGTCTGTCATGACCATGAATGCCACATTTCCTCCATCCTAATGACAGGCAGTGTAAGATGTTAGGAAATTCTGCCTTGAGAGAACGTAAGGGGTAGGTCTAATTGTGACAGGGGGACAATGATAACCATAAATCTGGAATGGATAGTGTGAATTTGCCCAGTATTTTATTTGTATATTTACCATACCTTAAATCTTATATAAAAACATATTGTATCATTTTCCTTGATAATAAACCACCTTGGTTTTATTTTGAGAAAGATGCATGCTTATTCCAACCCCCTTAGCTCAACAGTTGGTGTGCATCGGGGTTTAAATGTGACTGAGGAGCAGGTAATTTTCCCTGCTATCTACTGAGCCATTGGTGATTTTTGTTATAAAGTATCATTCTCTCCACCAAGTCTCCACTTACTACAATTTAAAATGGGCAAGTGATCCATAGTCAGGGACTAAAAAAGACCAAGATCTATTGGAAAGGCTGGCAGAGCTCTAACAATAGCATTTCTACCAAACGTCAGTACTGTAGTTTATAAATAATTCATTGATCAAATGGCTTTGAATAGTTCTATCAAACTCCAGTAGAAGAGATGGCAAATTATTCGTCAAAACAATAATTTGTTTTCACCCATGAAAAATAGTATGCATTAATACCATGGCAAACACGAATTGAAACTCTAGCTAGGAATCTGTTAGAAGAGTTTTGTAGATCAAAATCTGTGCCATCCTTTATGAAGTTACTACCCCTGCATGGAGTCACTGTTCTTGTTAATTTTATTAATTTGTAGGTTTGGCATGCAGCTCAGAAATAGTTCTGAAATTCTTCATCAGTCTCAATGAAATGTTTTTGCAAAATCCTAGCAAAACCATAGTTTAATCAGAGTGCATAGAAAGTCAACTATCAACTCTATGAGCAGTTCTATTATCATAGTTGGTTGGTTGGTTTGGTGTGTGTATCTGTTTTCTCATCTGACTGCTCAAGAAATGAAAATATAATTACAAGTAAAGTAGATAGATAGATAGATAGATAGATAGATAGATAGATAGATAGATAGAATAATAGATTAGATAGAATAATAGATGCTGGACAGAGAAGTGATAAATCTTGGAGGTAGAAAATGTTCTATATATTCTTTAAAAACTATCCTTAAAAAGACAGAGCATGTGAAATATCTCAAAAATTCATTTTAGTGAATATATTGATCTCACTTTCTAAACAAGCATAATGAGTAAAGTTAAAGCAAAGTCCTAGAAAGTCAGACGAGCAAAAATGGTTTCCTGTCAGTCATACCCAAACATCCACACAGATAGACACCCAATCAGTGTGAGTACTTTATATTGGTATCACTGCAGGGTGTCAATTTAGCATGATGACCATAGATTAAAAAGAGGCTGAAAAGTAACTGTAACTAAAGAGTCAATACTTTCTCTCCTAAGCATTTGCCCTTACATAACTCTATTACAATTTCAAGTCCATTTCCTTTGAGCAACCTGTGTGAGTAATGAGACCCCTATTTCCTAGAATTGTAATCATGTTGGAGGCACCACCATATTATACCTGGACCATGGGATTTGAATGAAAAAGATCCAGGCTATAATCTGGGTTAGCTGTTGTGTAATTTCAAATGAGTCATTCTACCATCCTAAAAATGAGGTGACAGGAATGGAGAATTTACTGGATGCGTTTCAGCTCTGAGCACAGGGAGATACACAGAGGTTAAGAGCATAAGTTCTGGGGATCCCTGGGTGGCTCAGTGGCTTAGCACTTGCCTTCAGCCCAGAGTGTGATTCTGGAGTCCCGGGATCGAGTCCCGCGTCGGGCTACCTGCATGGGCCCTGCTTCTCCCTCTGCCTGTGTCTCTACCTCTCTCTCTCTCTTTGTGTCTCTCATGAATAAAGAAATAAAATCTTAAAAAAAAAAAAAAAAAGAGCATAAGTTCTAGCAGTTAGGCCAAACCTCCCTCGCACTTAAATACCTTTGTCTCTGAAGCTTCTTAACTTCTCTAAGTCTCACTTGTCTTATCTAGAAAATGGACTTAATAACATTCACTTCAAAAGGAGATAGTTTAAAAAAAAATAAAAATAAAAAATAAAAATAAATAAATAAAAAAAATAAAAAAAAAAAGGAGATAGTTTAGAGGAAGCACCCCGAAACATACAGTCAATAAACAACAGCTGTTTTCTTTGGGCTGTTTTATAATAAGGCCTGGGGTTAATTTTTTTTTTTTTTTAAGCCAAAAGATGCTGTGGGAGAGAAATAAGGAGTCTGGGGAGGTCATGGAATATAGTTAAGACATATTACCAAGTAATGTTACTCTTTAGGTTTTTAGCAATAGCAGGCAGAGTGAAGTTGGGGATAGAGCAAACAGTAACATCTCTTTTGATAACGGGCTTTAAAAAGTAGAGAATGGCATAGAAGTTCTTTATTTGTGGAACTTTTTGAAAATAAAACTTATTATTCGGGAACATGTCTACTCTCTGTTTTGTTTCTCAATTCTTTATTCATCTGTGTCTGAGGTTTTGACAAATTGTGATGTGGCAGGATGAGGGGGGCAGAAATATCCATAAATTTCTTTGGAACACCAGCATGCTAAGTGTGGGCTTCGGGGACCTGTCCCTACAGGCATTCTCATTATTATTTCTTGACTCTAGAAGACAACAGGAATGTCCAGGATGGGGAAACCAACCTCAGAAGTGAAGAGGACAGGCCAAGTTTTCTAAAAGCAGATTATAGAATATGAAATTGGTTTCTTGGGTCCATGTGTTGTGGAATTCTTAAGTCTGTGCCTTGAATTAAGGGCCTGTCCCTTGATCTATGAAGTGCTTGTGTTTTCAAGAGGAGCTCTATGTAGAAAATTGAATAGAGGTGAAACAGGAATGCAGGATTTTTGCAAGATGTGTTGCTTTGAAGAAAAGTCATTTTGTTTGGGCCCGTGAGGAATTTACTTCAGTATATAGATTAAGGCTTACTTTAACCACTGTGACAGACTTATCTATCTGGTTTTTATGTAATCTTAAATAACATATGTGCCTGAATATAAGGCAAGGTGTTTTCCTCAAAATCCATCATTCAGAAAATAGGGAATCACCTTACACCCAAGCCTTTACAACGTTTCTAATTCTTTTCCACAACTAAGTAGAGTTTGGAAAAAAATCCTCACCTGAAAGTCCCTCAATCCATTCTAGTTTAAGATATTCTTACAGAGACTCCTGTGCCGAATTAATTTCTTACATTTAGCTTCTGCTTGTCTTTATACACAGATTATTTCTGGAGGTATTACCCTCATAATTCCAAAACTTCATTGTTGTAAATGTTCCTTTTAAAAATCTCTTTAAAATAAAATGTAGGGGTGCCTGGGTGGCTCAGTCAGTTAAGTACCTGCTGGGGTAGAACCCTGAGCCCTGCATAGGGCTCCTCACTCAGTGGGGATCCTGCTTCTCCCTCCTCACCCTCTGCCCTTTCCCACTCCCTCATGTTCTCACTCTTTCACACATGCTCTCTGTCTCTCACTCTCAAATAAATAAATAAAATATTTTAAAAATAAGTAAAATAAAATAAAGTACATAGTGATGTAGGGAGATCACCATTGTAATCATTATAGAATGAGTAGGGAAAACAATGCCCTGATGTTACGCAAAGCATACTTACAGCTTGGGACAAAATGTCAACAATTAGCAAAATACCTGCATTCACAATGGTTGTTTGAATGCAGGTGCTTCAAAACTTGTTTAAAACTGCTTGTTTAAAACTCAGAGGTGATCTGCTCTAGAAAATGGTTAGGTAACCCAATGTGGTTCTAGTGATGATAAAGACTCCCAGTCAGAGATACAGACCTCCAATAGTCAGTGCCTTCATGGTTTGCTCAGCTGCACAGAGCTCCCCCATCCCAGAGTCCACCGTTCTGAGAGAAGCCCACATTCGGTGATTGGTGAAGTGGGAGTATAAATACCTGGTCTAACCAGGGACAACCCTAATGGGTCATAAGTATTCCAGAACTCTCCATGGGGTAAGCCAAGGCTTTGTTGAGTCTGCCTCGCAACAAAACTTCTTTCTTTTCTCAATCTTGCTACTCACCCCCTCTCCACCTTCCCATCGCAGAGGTTGATCCCTACTACATATCTGCTCACCAAATTCCATCTCAACATTTTCTTCCAGAGATCCCAACCTGAATGCCTGAGGGCAGAAAAGGAAGAAAATTAGGGATTCTGTTTTAAACAGGGTGTGTGCAAGTTATCTATTAGACGCCTCAGAGAAGATGTCAGGGAAGCCATTCTGTATATGATCCTAGACCTCAGAGGGAATGTCAGGGATGGAGATGCAAACTTGGGAGACAACCACTCATAGACAATATTTAAAGCCATGGGATTAAATGAGAACCCTGCTGAGCAGGCTTAAATGGAGAAGAGATCCAAGGACTGGGTCCTAACACTTAGAGGTCAGAAAGAAGAGAATCCAACAAAAAAAGATTGAAAAGAAGGAGGCAGTGAGATAGAAGAAACCCCAGGTGAGTTTGGTACTCTGGAAACCCAACAAAGAAAGGGTTTTTAAAAAGAAGTGATTAGCCATGTCAGTTGTGCTGAGAGACTGAGTAAGATGAGGACAGCGAGGTAACTGTTCGATTTGGCAACACAGCGTCATTGCCAATTCAACAAGAATGATTCAGTGTAGTGTTCCAGATAAAGAGCCTGATTGGGGTGTTTTCAAGACAGATTGAGTGTAAAGCGGTAGACAAGAGGAGTATGAAGAATTCTTAGCTTTGCTATGAAGGAGAAGGGAAGAAATGTGGTAGTGGCTGGAGGGAGAAATAGGGCTGGGGAAAGGAGGGAAATAACGCCAGTATGGCTATAAACCGATTGATTTGATCCTATAGAGAGAGAGTGAACAAATAATGACACAAAAGAGAAGGAGGAAGATTGAAGTTGAAAGTCTCAGAGTGGGGAAGAAGGAATGGCATTCAGCACATGGTGGCAGGACCAGAAGAGATGGATTATGCCATGTATCAGGAGCAAAAGAAAAGAGTACAGATGAGGGTGGGTGGTAGACTAGGTGATGGAAACATGGGAAAATGATTTTCTGGTGGATCCTGTATTCCCAATGAAATAAGAAGGAAGGCTGTTATCTGACGGTGGGAAAACCTATCTGGACACCAATAGCATGATCTACACCTTCGTGGTCATCCCTCAACTTCACTCCTCTCTCAGTGTGTGCACTTTGAAATGCCTGTGACTGGCCACTTCTCATTCCAATAGCCACATCCTGCTGGTTCTGTGTCTGGGCCTCCTTGGTTCCTTTTCTGTTGTTCTTTTTTTTTTTTTTTTTTTAATGAACTCACCCTCTTGGCAACGTGATGTGACTCACAAGTCACACCTGAGTCAGTTTCCCTTCAATTCTTACAGCCCCTTCATTGATTTGGCTCCTTCTTCCACTGGCCGGCGTGGGTTTTCTCTTTTGCTTTTGTCAGGCTGTATTTGTCACTAACCAAGGTGTGCCTCCCTGTCCAAATCTCAAATCCTGTGGAAGAAAAAGAAGAAGTTGATTCCAAATGGGAATATTTAGATATAAAAATAATTTGTTCAGCTCTTTGAAAATGTCTGCACCACTGGAAGCCCTGGATATTCACTTCAGTTAGCTTCTCAGAGATTTTAAACTCCCTGGATCCTGAGAGAATCTCAGCACTGGAACAGGCCCGTGGTCATTGTGCATTGGGCCTTCCTCCCGCGAATCCTCTGCATCAAAAAATAAGGGAAAGGAGGGAAACTGAGTGGGGAAAAATTAGAGAGGAAGACAAATTATGAGAGACTCCTAACTCTGGAAAACAAACGAAGGGTTGCAGGAGGGGAGGTGGGTGGGAGTTGGGGTAACTGGGTGACAGGCACTGAGAAGGGCACTGGAGGGGATGAGCCCTGGGTGTTATACCGTATGTTGGCAAATTGAGTTTAAATAAATTAAAAAAAAAAAAAAAAAAAAGGAACGTGCTGTCATCATGGAGACCTTAGAGATCCCTGTTGTTCCTACATGCTGGGGAGAACCCAGGCTGGAGACTCCGACTTCCAGGCTTTGAATCTTGGCTCTACCCCTTCTTCACCAGTTATGTAAGGTCATGTTAGCATTCTGTGCCTCCCTTCCATCATCTCTAAAATGGAAAGACCAACAGTTCCCAATTTCATAGAGTTGTTGTGTCAATCGAATACATTAATGTGCCTAACATTTTTGATACCTCTGCCGGGCAGTGTTTAGTCAATAGGAGCTGCTGATTTTATGTCAAAGCCCTGAGAAATGTTATAGAGATTAAATCTTCAGCTTTGTTTGACTTTCTTCTTGTTAAACTTATTTTGCCACAAAAAC
The DNA here is from genome assembly GCF_003254725.2 of Canis lupus dingo. Lineage (NCBI taxonomy): Eukaryota > Metazoa > Chordata > Mammalia > Carnivora > Canidae > Canis > Canis lupus. Next base: position 23,255,205 of record NC_064262.1, on the reverse strand, counting down.
CTTTTTTCAACCTAATGAACCTATTAATATGTTTTCCCACAGAATTCACTACTGGTGAGGGTATTCATCTGCTAGAGCTGTGGTAACAAAAGCACAAACTGGGTATGAAAAAAACTCAGATATTTGCACTCTTATTGTTCTGGAAGCCAGAAGTCCAAAATCTGGGTGTCAGCAGGACTATCTCTCTCTCTGAAGGCAGTGGATAAAGAGTTCCCCTTGTCTCTTCCAGTCCTCTAGAGGCTGCCAGTGATCCTTCATGCCCTTTGACCTGTGGACACATGATTTATCTCTGTCTCATTCTTCACATAGCTTCTTTCTGTGGCTTCCCTGGTCTTCAGCTGGCTCTCTCTTTGTAAGGACACCAAGTCATTGCATTTCAAGCTCACCCTAATCTAGTATGACTTCATCTGAACTCGACTACACCCTTTGCAAAGATCATTTCCAAATAAGGTCATATTCATTGGCACCTGGGGCTAGGACTTGAGCATATCATTTCAAGAAACTCAATTCAACCCACAACAGCATATAGGAGACTAACACGTCCAACTATACTTTACTGGCCCAAATCATCTCCCATCCGTAAACAGTGATATAGCTCAGTATCGTTTAATGTCTAGCCCGGTGATTGATCCCTTTCATGAACTGTCTGACTAGGTCTGGGACACAGTAAATATAGAAATAGAGAGTAAGTTTCAGATGCTTCTCCAGCAATTTTACATCACCGTGACATTCGAGCATGTGCTCACTGAATTTAGCATTTGTTTTGTTTTGTTTTGTTTTGTTTTGTTTTTAAAGGAAATAGGCCAGTTTGAATGCTGTCTAACTTGTCTGGTAAGTCACACATGGCATGAGCTATATATTGGTCATACCATGGCCTGGAAGGTTTTAAAAATGTTGCTCACTACAAGTCCTTTGATATCCACTGATGTGGCTAACAGGCTGTGAATGGTCACGAAAGAAAAACAAGATTTCACTTTTCCACAGTTATTTACGCAAACCTCATTCACCGTCCCAACCCTTGGGTCTTAAACAAAAGATTGTTATTATTTCTGCCAACTTATTGTTCTAGCTAATTCAAAAATCTCCCTTTTCCTTTAGAGAACACAATCTAAAATAAACATTCTGGAATGCCTTCCAGGGGACAGAGTTTGTTCATTGTTTGCAAATAACTTTGCAATTCTATAGACATGGGCTGCTTTGTTTCAAGACATAAACCATATCAATTAGGAGCATTTTAAATGCCTTTGGTGACATAAAAGAAGTTGTTCTTCTAAAAGTGAAATATGAAGTTCATTATGGTTCTTTGTTATTTCTGCCTACTGAACACATTTGCTATTGAGGATGCTTTGTGTTTTTCGGCACTTCCAACTTCACCTTCCAAATATTTGTGTATTATAGCAAAGATATTAACTGCAAAAAAAATATTTTGGAAAACTGCTTTTTACATAGGAAAACATACTATTTAGATAATAATGAGTTATTAATCTGAGGGAGAAAAGGAACAGCATCAAATTCTAACCCTAGCTTGCTTTTGAAAGAAATGATTGTATATTAGAATCAAGTTTGGATTACAATTTTTGTTTGCTTTGTTTTCTTTATTTCTGGTTTGGCTTTTTAACAAAAAGTGTTTTCACTAAACATGGGCTACAAATAAATATATAAATCCAACTGTACAAAATGACATATCATAAAAGATATTATTATTTTACTCTATACCCCTAGTCCCCTAACTCCCACTCCAAAGGCAATCTCTGTTAGGAGTTTGTTAGGGGTCCTCTAAAAGAATCTCTAGGCACATATGTGTGTGTGAGTACAGGTATTATGTATGTCCATAAAAATCAAAACAAATGGCAGCATACTGTGCCTACCTTTCATTCCCTACTCAGATATAGTTTCATACCATATGGTGGAACACTTCTAAGATGACCCCAGTGATCCCTTCCTCTGATACAGTCCTCTCCCATATTCAATAGGGCTGACATGTGCAAATAAGATACTGCAGAAAGAATGAAGCATGATTTGCAAAACTAGGTCATGAAAAGCGTTGTGGTTTCCTCCTTGTTCGTTCTTGGATCACTCACCCTAGAGGAAGCCAAGGGCACTCAAGAAGCTCTTTGGGGAGTCAAGGAACCAAGGCATCCTGCCAAAACAATGTAAGTCACTTTGGAAGTGAATCTTCCAGTCTAAGTAAGGCTTTCTTTCAACATCCTATCTCCAACTTCATGAGAGACTGAGAACGATCAAGATAACCGGTTCCAAAATTCCTGACCAACAGATACTGTGAGATAATAAACACTTGTTTCTTTAAGCCACTCAATTTGAGGATAATATATACCATCATATGTCATTTTTCCTAGTTACTGCAAAGTCTAATAAAAAAACAACAATCCTAAAATACATTGACTTAAATAAGCATAAGACCATTTCCTTTCCATAAAGTAGTTTGGAGATGTCAGGCTCAGGCTGATAGGGAAGTTCTGCTCAACGTAGTCTTTCAGGAACCCAGTTTCCTCCTATCTTGTTGTTCTGTTATTCCTTAGGGTACTTTCATCATCTATAAGATCAAAGCCATATTTCTATCCTGTCTATATTCCACCTTGCAGAAAGGAGAAAACAAGAAAAAGCAAATTTCCCGTAAAGAAATAAAATGAGAGCTGCATCCATCTCATCTGGGGACCTCTTAATTACATGGCTGCCTCTAACTGCAGGGGAATCTGGGAAATTATTTCTTTATGAGACCAGCCACAGAGCCAGGAAAAAGCAGGAAATGGATGCTAGGAGGACCACCATTCTTTTCCAGCTTGGCAATATTCCTTTGTTTAATGTATTTACTTTTATTCAGTTAATCACTAAATGATGGCCACTAGACTTGGGGTCACTCAAGCCAGTGTAGCAGGTTACTCTGAGAATCAGCGGAAGGAAAGTCAACCTTGCACTACAGCAGTGGGAACCCTCCACAAAGGGCTTGGGTAGGGCACATTGTGAATGCTTGTGGTCCTGGACATGAGAGAGGCATGACCCATACTTGAGCGTAAAAATGAGATCCCATGCCAGGAATGTAGAGTGAAAAAGACAAAGGAACAAGTGTCACATTCATTCTTTAATGAATGTCCTTTTCACCCCAAATTTGTAAATTTGTAAACTCCAGAACCTGTCTATCTACAATCATGGTTCTCAAAGTGTGGCCCTTGGAAAACACCATCAGCACCACCTATGAACTTAGAAATATACATTCTTAGGCCCCACCCCAGACCTACAATCAGGGACTCTAGGGATGTAGGCTAGCCACCTGTGTTTTAACAAATGATCCAGGGGGATTTGCTGCTTACTAATATTTGAGAATCTAAGACCAGAAGCAGCATATGTCACTTACTAGCTACATGACTTTAGGCAAATAACCTAACCTCTTAGACTTAATTTCTCCATATGGGAAATGGTGTTAGGAATAGTATTTATATGGTTATGATGAACACACTGAAATAGCTAAAACATGTAAAGTGCCTTTAAAGAAGCACTCAAAAATATACTAAATATTACTGTGGTTATTGTTATCTTTATTTTACTGACTTGTAATTTTACTAGTTTGTGGTCCAATATGAGGTCATGACTTTTAATTTGTGAATATAATGACTCAATCATAAGACTTCCTACTGAGAGAATTTTTTTCCCTCCCTGTGGCTATTCTCTTCCACAATCCTTTTAAGGTCCAAAGAATACTTTCTAAGATCTGGTGGTCACTGACCCTGGCAGCAGCAAAACAGATGGACTGAACACTTTATGTACAGAAATGAATGAAAAATAAGATTTTAAGTCCAGCCAAAATGGCCAAATACTTTGAGCTCTCATTTTTATCAAGCAATATGTTAGGGGCTGGGGAATTAGGGACAGTGTCAAGACTTCCAAGTACTTCTAGGTCAGCCTAGGTTAGCCTGAGACACCTAAAGCCTGGGTGAAGTAATGGACAGGAACCTGACCCTCTATAAGAAGCCATATGTATATGGCTTTCCTCACCTGAGCTGTCGCTACCCAGGCCCCCTTCCAAGTGGCTAACCTCAGGTATAATGAACAAAGACAGACTACAATTCTTTCCTTTACCAAAACATTGTTGAAAGTGGAGCATTCTTCCTCATTGGTTAGACAGTGGATTAGATGTCTGTGGAGCCCCCCAAGCTACATAGTAAAGATGCTTATTGCCTAAATAATTACCAAGGATTGAGAAATGAGTTGTCTTGAGACCCCAGTCATCATCAGGGCTGATGGTGATTTGAGATTTTTTTTTTTTTTTTGCAGGCTTAAAAATTGGTCACACTGTCAGTTTTTAGGGTCTCTATTTTTTATTCCAATATAATATTGTAATAGTTTTAGGTGTACAACAGAATGAGTTGATACATGGGTATCACATGTATCACAATATGCATGTGTATATTGTGAAATCTAAGTATAATTAACATCTACCATCACATAGTTTTGATTTTTTTTTATTTCTTGTGATAAGAACTTTCAAGATCTCTCTCAGTAACTTTCATATGTACAATATAGTATTACTAGCAGTCACCACGTTGTGCGTTACATCCCCCAGACTTACTTACCTTACAACTGGAAGTTGGGATCTTTTGACCATAAGATCTCTTTCTTAGTGCTAGGAAGCCATGAAAGCAGAAAGAGGTAACATTAATCCTGAACACCTAATACCTACTTAGTAAGAGACAATGGAGCAAAACCCCACATGAGCACAGCTAAGGATTCTGAGGAGTCAGGCTGTCTCCTGAAGAAATTCAGAATAGGAATGGCAAGAGCTAGCACTGACCTCAGCGCTGACTCCATCAAGGGATCGCATCTGATCATAAAATTGTGGGAATATGTTGCTTATCTCCCCAGTATCTACCTCCACTCCAACTCACGAAAATTTAGGACTTTGATTTTTCTTTGGGGGATTTATCCATCAGTCATTCTCAGCCATGTGTTTCAATTGGGGTTCACCTGACACTTCTTTCCAGGGTCTCTGATTGGCCTAAATCAACCCCAGTCCTCAAGGGATTGGCTGTTCAGGATGAGCACCTGAACAGATGACAGCCCATAAGATACATGGAACATTTTGGACAAAGAGATGGTGTCTCCAGGAAAGAGGCACTCTTGCTCTCTCACCCCTATAAAGTGAGGTATGAAGAAAGAGAATCGAGCACTGCTATAGAAACACTGCTGCATTATTTACAGCGAGGAATTGCTAAAGGCAAATGCAGAGACTAAGATAAAGGAAATCCTGCAGGTGACAGAAGAGAGGAGAGCGGTTGGGTGTTGATGATATTGTGTGTACCTGTGAATGAGCGTCCTGTGAAATATACTACTGTCTCGTGATCAGTGGTTTCCCCTGTGTGATCCCTGGACCAGCAGAGTCAGCATTAGCTTGGAACTTAGCAATACAAACTGCCTGGGTGGCCCTGGGTAGCTCCATCGGTTGCACGACCTACTCTTGGTTTCCACTCAGGTCATGATCTCAGGATGCTGGGGCCCAGGTCAGGCTCAGAGCTCAGCACGGGGCAGGGGGAGGGGAGAGTCAGCTGGGTTTATCTCCCCCTCTCCCTCTGCCCCTCCCTGCATGCACGTGCATACAAGCCCTCTCAAATAAATAAATAAATCTTTAGTGGGGGAAGAAAAAGAAATGCTGACTGCTGTGTTCCCAGTGCAGACTTCCTGAATCGGAATTCTGTGTATGGAGCCCTACAATTCACATTTTCATAAGTCCTCTGGGTGTTTCCATGAACACTAAAGTTTGAGAAGCAATGCTGTTGAGTGATCCAGAAAGCTGATAGAAAATCAGCCAGTGTCCACAAGTACAATTATGCTAGAGTTGTCAACACCACAAATGAGTCCTTCTTAATAAAGTCTCTATAAATTTGGCTTTTTTCATCCCAGCTTTAATCGTTTTGTTTTAACAGTGGAAAATCACAAGCTGCCTTAATTGGAATCCTTCCTTACCTTTTTGAAACATTGAAGTTACATGATATTTGTTCTTCAGGTTATCTTTCCAAAGGACAAAGAGACTCACCAAGGATGTTTTGTATACAAACTCCTCATTGTAAGGATGAGAAAACAACGTGCAAAACAATGCACAATCCTCATACTTCCTGCTAACTAAAATTCTTCTGATCTGGTTCTTTCTACCATTTTTAGGGACTTAGGTGGCTGAGTAACTAGACTAGTAGGTGATGGAGTCAGCCCAACCTGGCTTTGAATTTTGACTCTGCCACATGAGAAAATTCAAGCTTTTGTGTCTAAGTTTCCTCACCTGTGAAATGGTAAAAAAAAAAAAAAAGTTCTACTTGCTTCAGGTGGCTGGTATGAGGATTCAGTGAGAATTAGTATGGGGAGGGCCAAGCCCTTGATCAACGCTCACTAAATGGTGGCCGCTAAGAATAATATTGTCAAATCCATCATTGCTACTGCACTGTAAAATGCAGCGGCTATATGCACAGCAGATTGCCCTGAGCCAAGGAGGGTTATCTCAGAGAAGCAGCATCTCTGTTTTGCACTGAGTAATCCAACCCACTGATTTCCCAGAACCCTCTGAATTCTCTCAGCCAATCGCCCTAACAGAATAGGCTCCGGTCAGCATTATAATGTCATCTCCCCCTTCAGCTTCATATCAGAAGCAGTGTTCCTAAACCACATCCCCTGGAAGACCTTCTTTCTTCATAAAGGAGCAAGGCAGCTGCTGATTAGAAGTTGTTTCAATTGCCATCAAAACAATTAAAAGGTTTATTTATTCTTGCTAAAGAGCCAGTCTGCTTGAATCAGAGACTAAGATAAAGGAAATTCTCACATGCTGTCATGGGTGTCTCACATGCTGTCATGGGTGCTGAATTCATGGCCGTTCCACACTGAGGGAGCCAGTTTATTAACGATTTTGACTTCCTACCTTCTCTAGGCCATCCAGATGGTGTGCTGCCCTGGAAGGGAGGGGAAACCACACTAAGCCCGGTAATATTTTTATAGTCTCATTTATCTTGCCTAGATCTAGATAATTTAACTGGCCTTTCAGCATGGCCATGACTTTAATGACATACAAGGGGCATTTTGGTGACAGATTCTAGATGGAGCAGAGTCTTACAGCCAAACAAATAAAATGGAGCTTTGTTTAATAACTGCTGAGTTCAAATCCCAGCTTTACCACTTAATGTCTCTGTGGCTTTAAGGAAGATTTTTAGCCATTTGGTACCTCAGTTTGGCTGTCTTTGAAATGGGCATAATGGAAATTAGGACAATGATTAAGTAAGTTATTGTTTATAAAAATCCTTCTGTAAGTAAAAATAAATAATAATGAATAATATTTGCCTTTTACTAAGAACTTAAGATATGCCAGACTTTATAAGTACTTTATATCTAATATCTAAATTTATCCCAACCATAAATCAATGAAATATAATAGTATGATGGTAATAATAAATCATAAATAATAATAGTAATGACAACAAAAATAGTGTATGCATTAGACACTATAGTACCCTGTCTAATCTCACCAAACTTTTCTCTTTTAAAAAAAAAGATTTTTTAAAAAGATTTTATTTATTTATTTATGAGAGACACAGAGACACAGGCAGAGGGAGAAGCAAGCTCCATGCAGGAAGCCCGACATGGGACTCGATCTTGGGTCTCCAGGATCAGGTCCTGGGCTGAAGGTGGTGCTACACCACTAGGCCACCCAGGCTGTCCTCACCAAACCTTTCTAACGAGGTTCTATTATAGTCTCTATTCTGCAGATGGGTAAACTGAAACACAGAAAGGTAAGTATCTTTCCCAAAGCCATATAACTAGTAAGTAGCAGAGTTGGAATTGAAATTACATCCACCCTGACTCCACATCCCAAGCTCTCAATGGCTCACCAATTCAAAACCACAAAAATATTGCATCATATAATGAAGATGTCAATGTTCAAATTTTCTAGAAGCGTGGGATAGATCAAAAATGTCAATACCATTTTTTTCTCCAGGCAAAATATACCAAATAGGAGATGGATGAATGGAATGGAGAGTTGTAAAAGTTCCCAGTTGGCTGTGTGGCCAGCCCTGTGTGCTCCATGAAAATGAGGGATTGTTTCCAAAGTGAGAAATGACTCCATTAGTAACTGGTTTTAAAAAGTGTAAAGTCAGCACCTTCTAGAAGATATTCAGTTGTGTAATAAAAAAAAAAAAAAAGTGCAGGCTTTTATAGCATCCAATTATGTGACAAGTGAGTTACATTTAAAGATATTGAAAAAATGTGAACTTAGAGAATGTGGGCAATTGTAACTGGTCTGCATATTAAGTTCTTCCCAAGCCCATGAGGGAAGTCAAGGAGCCATAAAGGATGAATGTGCAACCTGACTTCAACTTGGTAAGACTGCATGTAAGCAGTGGGTCCAGGGACCAGAGACAGAAAAGGAGAGTGAGGAGGGTAGCCAGCACTCATGTGTAAGGTCCTTCCAGCATTTTTGTGGTCCTTCCTACAGTGTTTTAGTTGGAACCCTCATTTGCCCAATTTTACAAATGAAGAAACCAAAACTGAGACATAGTAAGTGACTTGCACAGAGTCCTACTGCCTGGTAAGGGACCAAACTGGGGTCATACTGATGTCTGTGTACTTGAGAGCTAGTGCTTTTGACCATGTCATTTTGCCTTTCTAAAAAGAGACCCTAAGAGAAATTCTAGGATCTGAATGCTTAGTTATGGGAGGAAATGACTTGATTTTCTTTGCACAGTGTCACTTTTATTTAGAGATTTTTTTTAGAGGTAGAGACAAATTAAAGCCTTGCTATCATAGAAATACCTTTGATAACACAGCCTAATGAGAAAGATTGGGATACATTCCTTTTGAGTCCTAAGTTCAAGAGCAGCATTTGTGTATTTATCTTTATATCTTAGCATTCTATGCCAAGCTAGTGTTAGAGTACATGCTCCATAGATGTTTACTAGGTTGGCTTGAATTTTGTTCTTCTAGTTCCCAAACCCTTTAAGTGGAGCCAAAAATGTTTTAAGTTCCTTGAACCCTGGAAGGATATTTTGCATTTCCCCAGTTCCATTTTTGCCCTCTAAAGCACGTGCTAAGTATATAGGTGCAGTTAATACAGACCCCATGGGGAATTCTGTTATGGCGAGTTTCAAGTTCAGAATCTGCGTTTTGGGAGGCCAGGATGACTGAGTTGAATATTGACTCTCACCTGGATCAAAATAGTAGCTGTATTCTTGGAAATTTGGATTGAGCAAGACTGAGAGAATTAAAAATTCTCTAGAGATTAAAATTTTAAAAAGGAGACTCTGTTTACTGCAAATCTCTATATGGAAAGAGGAAATGATGGAAGACCAAAAGAATGGTTCAACTCTCCCACCTTCTTGAAATTAGAATTATTGTATTCAACCTTAGGTGGATTAGCTTCATAGCTTGAGCAAGTGGCCAGAAACTTTTTAAAGAGAATTGTCTTTTTAGGGGGTGTCTGGGTGGCTCAGTCAGTTACGTCACTCGACCTCAGTTCAGGTCTTGATCTCAGGGTTGTGAGTTCAAGACTTGCATTGAGCTCAAAAAAAAAAAAAAGAATTTTTTTGTGTGTGTGGTTAGGGATGTTGTTGTTTTGAATTGTTTGTCTAGAACTGCTTTTTAATTTTCCTATAGTCTCAGGAATCTAATAATGTACAGGAGCTTAAGGCAGAGATGTCTCAGAAATCAGGGGTCATCTACAGATTCTTGTAGTAGAGGAAGGGGACCATGATAGGCAAAATAATGGCTCTGCAAAGATACCCATATTCTAATCCCCCCAAACCTGTGAATATGCTACCTTTATATCGCAAAGGGGGCTTTGAGGATGTGGTTAAGGCTCTTGAGATGGAAACATTTTTCTGGATTATTCGGTGACCTCAATGTAATCACAAGGATCCTTCCAAGATGGAGACAGTGTATTTTAGGGAGTCAGAGGAGATGTGGTGTTGGAGCAGGGGGTCAGAGTGATAAGATGGCTTGCCTTGAAGATGGAGAGAGCCACAAACCAAGGAATGTGGGCATCCTCTAGAAGTTGAGACAGGCAAGGAACTAATTCTCCCCTAGAGCCTCCAGAAGGGACATACCAAGACTGCTGGCCTCCATAATGTGTAACAAAACACATTTGTATTGTTCAAGGCATCTCACTTGTGGTCTTTTGTTACATTAGCCATTGGACACTAATATAAGGATTAAGTTCCTTATCAGCAGCATCTGCAAAAAAGAAAGATGTTTCCTCTTTGAGCTTAAAAAAATATTCTATCTAATAAGAAATCCAAGTATTATCTTTAGCTACATGAATATTGAATAAAATAAAATAAAATAAAATAAAATAAAATAAAATAAAATAAAATAAAATAAAATAAAATCCAAGGCTGGATAATCCCTTGTTGTGGGGAATGTCCTAAGTATTATAGGATGCTTAGCAACATCCCTAACTTCTACCTGTGAGTTGCCAATAGTACCTCTTCTCAATTGTGACCATAAAAAAATGTCTCCATATGTTACCAAATGTCTGCTGGGGTGGGGGTGGGGGAGTAGGTGGCAGGAAGAGTGGCAAAATTGGCCACAGGCTGAGAACCACTGTTGTAGCTTAATCATATGCTCTTTGACTATAAAATTGCTGATGACAGTGAGCAAACCGTCTTTCTCCCATGATCCTAGTTCATAAATTAGCCAAACCCTGAGACACACAAAATATGCTTTAGTCAGAGTCATTTTGCTGCTCAATTACAAGGCAAGAAATCCTTGCCTCTGGACTAGATGGAATAATCTCATGGCTTGTACCAAGAGATCAGACAGGATTTATTTGTGGATAAAACTCAGCTGATAACCCAAGGCAAGTTATTAATCTACTCAGCCCAGCCAGCTAACACCTTAAGGCTGTTATTCTCAGTAGGTGCCAAATAAACTGTTTTATCAAAATGAATGGGGTGATATGGTGCCCCTCCTTTTTATTTGGGAAAGCTAATTGGGAATCCAACTCATAACTATCACTGGTTCAAAAATCCCAAGACGTATTGGGATGAAATACGGTAAAGCCTGAGTGAAAGAGTAAAAGTGATTCCTTCAGCTCTAAGATGTGGGCATTATTGAACATAGAAGCAAAAGTGACCTCTACAAAGCCAGTTCTCCCTTCTCTGAGTTAAGATGCCTGCCGAAGGATGCCTGGTATCAGATGAAGGAGAGAGAGAGAAAGAGAGACTCCAGCTCATTTTCCAAAAGAAATTTTTATTGCGGTATAGATAGGTTTAGCAGAGAGATACAGCAGGCAGTCAGAACTGGGAAAAGAAATACCAGAATAAATGACTATGAGTTAAGTTCAGCTGTAATGGAAGGTAGGATGATGTTACAGACTGAATATTTGTGCCCCCCCCCCCACCAAATTCATATGTTGAAGCCCTAACCCCCAGTGTGATGGTTTTTAGAGATGAGGACTTTGGGAGGTAATTAAGCTCAGATGGAATCATGAGAGCAGGGCACCATGATGGGATTAGTGTCTTTATGAGAAGAACAGAGCAGAGCTTTCTCTCTCACTTTCTCTCTCTCTCTCCAAATGCAAGGACACAGCAATGAGGTGACTATCTGTAAGCTAAGAAGAAAGCCCTTACCAAGAACCCTGTCACACTGATCTTGAACTTCTCAGACTCCAGACTATGAGAAATAAATGTCTATTGTGTAAGCCACCCAGTCTAGAGTATCTTGTTACAGCACTGTGAGTACTAAGATAGACAAGCAGCCAAACCATAGAAATTTCATCAAGAGCTAGAAAAATAGGGGATCCCTGGGTGGCGCAGCGGTTTGGCACCTGCCTTTGGCCCAGGGCGTGATCCTGGAGACCCAGGATCGAATCCCACGTCGGGCTCCCGGTGCATGGAGCCTGTTTCTCCTTCTGCCTATGTCTCTGCCTCTCTCTCTCTCTCTCTCTCTGTGTGTGTGTGTGTGTGTGTGACTATCATAAATTAAAAAAATAATAAATTAAATTAAAAAAATAAAAAAAAGGGCTAGAAAAATAACAACACATTGAGGCTCTGGGAGTGATCCCCATCATCAAAAGTGACCCCCATCAATAAGACCTCTGGCTTATTAGTTTTCTGAATTATGTAAACATAAAAATAATGTTCTAGGTTGAAAACAAGAGCTAGATTCTCACTAGCTGTATGATTGTGGACAGGCTCCTTTGTTGCTTTACTTTTTTGGTTTCCATATTAAAGTGCAGCTAATAAAACTCACTTTGAAAGAGCATCATAAGAAGAGAATTAAATCATATATATGGCAGTGCTCAGTATATGGCAGGCACTTGGTAAAGGTAAGTGGGCTCCCCTCCCATCTAGGCTCATCCCAGTCAATTTAAAACAGGTCAAACCTAACTGAAACAGGGTTAACTAGCCTGTGTGAATGAAGGTATGTGAGCATTTATGCCTGGTCTGGATAATCAGCAACCTTTGTGTAGTTAGGGGTGAAGGGCAGTCCTTGTAGGGCTTTCCTTAGGGGAGATATCCGCAAATGCTGGTTTTATGAACCCATTTTCCAGCCTCCATTCTTCTGGCAATTGCACCCTGGTTCTCTTTGGGAAGTCACCTTTTTCTCACTCTTTATCTATGGGTTTTAGTGGGAGCTGACAATACCCTCTCCCATACACACACACACATACACCTGACTCCAGAAAGGAACACTTCTTTGGTCTGGTCAGGGGGCTTCATTACCCACACCAGATCAGAGTGAACCAATCTCAGGAATACTCTTTGAATGATGAGGGGTGGGGAGGGGAGAACTATTAAGGAGGATGATGTCTTTCTGCTGGAATTTTTGGATTTCTCCTGGCTTTAAGTATAGTATAAGCATGGAGCTATCAGGGGCCACATGCTGAGAAGGCCTGTGTGAAACTAAAAAACCAAAACAGAAGAAAGCAGAGCTGAAAGATGGGGAGAGATTGATCACAATGGTCCCCTGGATCTAGCTGTTCCTGAAGCTCTTGGTTCCCTTGACTTCCCAGGGATTTGAGCCAATTGAGAATTTGGTATCCCTACAGAGAAACTCCTGATAAATATGCTCTCCCACAAGGATTTCATCTTGGGGTGAAATTACCCATGTTCATGAGTTAGCTTTCTCAGCCAGAGAGTCTAGCTGCAGTTCAAATGCTCTTGAGACCACCCCAGGACTAATTGGTCGGGAATACGAACTGATAGCCAAGCTGCCAGCACCACTTCCATATGCTTAGCAGGCTGACCCCAGCCAGAGTCGGAACATTTGATGCTAGTTATGGAGACACTTCAATGTCTGTCTATACCGCCCCAATCCTCTGGAGACTATGAAAGCTAAGCCATTCATCTCTGAGAGACCTGGAGAATTCTCCTTATAACCCTCGCTGAGAAGGGATGCAGGGCTAACATAGTTTGACCCAGCAACAAATGTTCCAACTGTGACTTGCTGCCCAAAGTCCCCCAAACATGAACCATTTAGGAGCTACTTTTCTTTCTACCCCAACCCTGTTCTCTTCCAGCTGGCACTTGTCCTAAAATAGCATTTGCGAGGTTTTTCTCATCAGGAAGGTAAAAGAGACAGATAACAATAGGTAAGTAAAGAAAGCAAGGGAATCTGAAACACAGAAAGTGTAAGGTTCGAGTGATGGGCTGTCAGGATGTGCGGTAAGTAAGGCAACATAGCATTTAGAAAGGAGAGTCGCTAACGAGAGGGTTCATCTTATTTGCAAATTTTTCCTGATGTGAAAAATATAACTTTTTCTTGCTACTGAACTGCCAAACAAACCTTGAAAAACATATCCAGAGGAATAATGAATCACTTGGATGCTGACCCAGCCCATGACCTTAAGATGAGTCCAGATATTTAGGAACTGGCAATATTTGGGAACGTGAGTGACATACCCACGCAGCCTTTTTGTATCTGCAATCAGTGTCTCCCTTTTCGTGAGCAGATATCCTTCTCCAAATTGCCTTGGGTGACTCCTCCTGTGCCGTTCTGGCAATGTTCCTTCCTTCGGTATAAAATTTGTTAACGTCTGTACATTTCAAGTCAAAAATGTGTACCAAACCGGTGACTATCATCTGAAAAGGTGAAGACTACAAGAAGGAGAGAATTTTAAGATGGGTAAGAACAAGATGCCTCAATAATTCTCTGCTTACGTAACTCCAGCGACATTATTACTCTCACTTCTGTAGCAGCAGAAATGCAAAGAGCTTGAGATGCCACTTTTGAAATGACATTATAAAGTGGTCATGGGATCCCTGGGTGGCGCAGCGGTTTGGCGCCTGCCTTTGGCCCAGGGCGCGATCCTGGAGACCCGGGATCGAATCCCACGTCGGGCTCCCGGTGCATGGAGCCTGCTTCTCCCTCTGCCTGTGTCTCTGCGCCTCTCTCTCTCTCTCTGTGGCTATCATAAATAAATAAAAAATTAAAAAAAAAAGTGGTCTTGATCATTAAATACTCTCTTTTCTCTTAATACTTACTAGCCTTAAAATCACTATCCTGGTGAGGAATCTGTCCCGTGTCTAGAAACTAGATGGCAGGTACTAAGTGCACTGGATCTTGCTCTTGCTCTAGATCCCTCTGCTTTTTCTAGGGCTTCCTCCAAAGGCTTCAAAGCTAAGTCTCTTCCTTCCAGCAAGCTAAATGGAAATTGAGGCCTCCATCAGCCTACTCCTCTTAAAATGTACACGTCCCATGTTCCAGAAAACAAAGTTCTTCAAAAACAGATTAGACTACTTCTGCGTCTCATTTCCGAATCCCAAGAGGATATATGATGGCCTAAACTGGGCCAGATGTCCACCTTTGGCCCAGTCACCTCATCCAGAGAGGTGACACCATGAAATGCAAACATCATCATGAATAACCACAGGGGTTTTTTTGGGAAGTAAGTGAGAATCACAGATGGTAGCTTTTAAAAAAAAACTTTGTCTGTCATTCCAAATTCAAGCCAGAGCCCCCACCACCCCCTTCCTTTCTCTGCTAGGCTTCTTTGCCATCATTAGCTAATTACAGCTGTGGAACCGGCCTCCGAAATCCTAGCCTGGAGAAAGCTTCTTGCCCTTTAAGTGGAGCTCAGCCAACAGTTGCTTTCTCCAATGCAAATTTCCTACAAACAGGCCCTGAAACTTAAAAGGAATCTTTAAACCCCATTAAATAACACAGTTCCTTAGCCGGAATATCTCCTGGGAAGGGATGTCTTCTATTCAAATGCCATGTTATGACAAGCATGACAGACTTGATGGGGATCTGTTCTGACTCATGACATTGCTTAAATTAGGTTATGTTGAATATGTGTAGGCATTCTAAGAAAAGCTCCTTGGGGCCCCAGCCCTATTATTTTTGTTAATAGCTCTGAATTATGACGGTCTTTTCCTAGGGACGATAAACCCTGTTTCCACACTAGGTACATCATGGGATGTATGTAATACATGAAGACTTAGCAGCAAAGCCACATGGCCTGCACACTTTAAAATACTAATTTACTGTTGTATTTCTTCTCCTCTCTCTTGTCTTCCATGAGGCCAGAGCTGGCTTGCTGTACTCCTTGAACTTTAATTCCTCACAAATGCTACCAGGCCTTCTCCTGGTTCCAATTTAAACTTCATCCCAGAGAGGAGTCCCACGATCTTCTAATCCTGACCTTATGCCTCAAACTTGATTTACGGTTCACACTTGGAGGGCTGGGGGTGGTGTCAAAGCTCACCTTGTAGGTAACTATTGTTGGTAATTATCAAAGTTGTACCAAATTGGCTCCTCAGTCTGATTTACTGCAACTTATCATTTTTTAGCTATAAGGCAAATCCACCTTCTTAATTTTATATTCAAGGCAATTTGAGGCAGGACCTAATTGGTTATAAGTCATTAGTAACTTGCTTTCTCTCTGTTTCTTGGTTCTGCTTTCCCAGCAGGCAGCCTTGCAAAGATACCTGGAAGCTGCAGTATCCCATATTCCTAGCTTCAAGCCAGCAGAAGGCAAGATCCAATTTTCCAATAAATCCAACGAAAATCCGAGACTTTCTATTGGCTTCGTTTCAGTCGCTGTGGTCGAGAGATCAAATGCTCCGAATAGCCAAGCCTAGTTCATGGGTCGGCCCTGGGAACCAGAGGGTGAGCTCAACCCTACTTGAACTATGGAGATTGATATAAAAGTCGAGGGGGTTCTCTAAGGGAAAATCAAGATGCTGGGGAGTGTATGCAAGGTAACATAAACTGCTTATCTGCAATCAGCATTTGTCATCTTGAGCTGCCATGCAAAATACCACAGACCAGGTGCCTGAAACAACAGATACTTACTTTTATGTTCTCCTAGTTCTAGAGGCTGGAAGGCCAAGATCAAAGTGCTGGCATGGTTGGTTTCTGATAGTCCTCTCCTCCTGGCTGGCAAAAGGCCACTTTCTCCCTATGTCCACACAAGGCCTTTCCTTGGGCTTCACACACTTTTGGTGTCTCTTCCTCTTTGTGTAAGGGCACCAGCCCTATGGGATTAGAGCCCCACCCTTCCAACCTCATTTAGCCTGAATTACCCGGACAGCCCCATCTGCAAATGCAACCACATTAAAAGTTAGGATATTAACATATGATATTTGAGGGGGACACAATTCAGTCCCTAACATGATCCAAATAGAATGAATAAGTGAGACCATTAAGATCATATACTTAAAAGCAGGCTGAGACTGGAAGGCAGGATAACTACTCCTAAAGCAATGTTCCCTTTGCCTGATTGCCTTTTGGTCTCTCTGTAAATCTCTGCCAAGCTTCTTATTTAGAGCCAGGGATCAGAAACTGTGCAAGTGAACAGACCAGGATATGAAACTAGCTTAGTCCAAGATTAACCTCACCACCATTACCTTTTTGGCTCAGATAATTATTGATTGTTGAGAGCCTTCTTGTACATTGCAGGATGTCTAGCAGGATCCCTGGCCTCTATCCACTAGATACAAGTAGTGTTCCTTCTCCCTCCCCCTCAGTATGGACACATAAAAATGTATCTAGACATTGTCCAATGGGAAGCACAACCACTCCTGGTTCAGAATCATGGACCTAATCAAGCCACTTGAGTGACCACCTCTCCCTGATTTACTAACAAAGGACCATTCAGAATTCTCTAAGTCTAGCTTCTTGACCTGAGAAAATGATCAAAACATCCTCTTCTCTGTTGTGCTGGGGGGTGGAGGAGACAGCACAACATCTCCAGCACTGGGCATTATTTTGAGAAATGCATTCGGGATAAACCAAGGAATTCACTGAGTCTTGGCAGCCTAAGAAATGCTGGAGAGGCAAACCCTAGCAGTTGGAATGGGAGGTGGGAGGCACCTGAGAAAAATGTCTGGCTGTGCTCCTTGGTGTAAATTTGATATCGGCCTTGGGCTAGTTCTAAATCCTCTGGTAAATCAGGTTTCCTTCTTTCCTTCACCCTACCAAGGGGTTTTGAGGGGGCAGGGAGCACAGTGGAAACTGTGAGAATGTATTTAAAAGCCCTGAACCTTTTTGGAGAATAGCTGCTATAAATCACCGTAGTGTTCTAGCATTCATTCCAGCAGGGTTGGGGAAATGTGTCTTTTAAAGTGAGGATGCTTGTAATCTAGTGGTCAATATGCGTTGAATAATAGATAGGTGACTATCCTTTCAGCAAGTAAAATTAGACAGAAATGCATTTTTCCCAAGTTAAAATTTTCAGAAGAGAACCGAGCCAGCAGCTCCTCACCATCCTTGCATAAACAAAGGCCCAACAGGATCAATTAAGCTCATTTGTTGACTCATCCTATTAAAATGCCTCCAGGCCTCGAGGAAAAGATGAGCCCAAAATGCACTGTACTCAAAGAGAAAATTGACGGATGAAAATAGATCAGCAAACCAAACTGGGTCTGGGAAGCAAGACTGGAGATTGAAAAGGCTTAATTTGAAAATCATATAAAACTTAGGCTAAGGGGAACTATCTTTCTATGTGTTCGCTTACATGCTTGAAAAAAGGGGGAGGGCTTTTGTTACCTCACACCTTATAATGTATGTGTTCAAATAAGCATTGTTTCCTTCCCTATAGTTGACTTTGAAGCTTCGTATTTTTTCCAGTGATGTTCTCATGAGCTGCCGTCACAACCTATAGGGCATCCTTTTGCACCTGCCATATTAGTCCATTTCCTGGAGGGATTTGACTTTTGTGAGAAGCTACCAGTTGTTCAGAATCAAAGCTAACAAATAACATGACTGATCAGATAGGAGATTTGGATTTTTAAAGAGAAGAGGTCTGAGTTCCTAATACAGTATGTAAATTAAGTCTACAGACAATTTGCATGCAAAGTGGAGATGAGATAGAAAATCGTCACTAGAATATAATTGTAGCCTCCTACATCTAGATTTTCCCTCATTAGAAATAGCATTATATCTTTTCTTCTGCCTATTATTTCAAATTTATACAGACAAAAATAAAGATCAAGTTTAATCTGCTGCCAAGAAGTACTGGTGATTTATATTTTTGTGTATGTATATTTTTAACTTTCCTTGTTCATATAGAGCTTGAGATGAGGAATTATCTTTTGTAAATGGGATTATGATGATAATTTATCCTGTCACTTACATGAAATGTGTATCATTCTGTGTCATATGTAGAATTAGGCGTCATTTTTAATGGCTTCACAGCATTGTGCTGTAGGGAGATCTCGTAATTTGTGTGGCCAGACCCCTCCTGATGGGCGTGTAAGTGGTATCCAATTTTTTGGTATTATAAACAGCACTACTAGGAACATTACTGCCATTGGCGACTCTGTTATTTACAAACAGGCCTGAACTTGTTCTTCCTACTCTCAAATCCTCTCTCAGGTTTTCTTCTTGGAGGAATGTGTTTTTAAAGGATGTCTAAGGACGCCTGGGTGGCTCAGTAGTTGAGTGTCTGCCTTCAGCTCAGATCGTGATCCCCAGGTCCTGGGATTGAGAACCACATTGCGCTCCCCACGGAGAGCCTGCTTCTCCCTCTGCCTATGTCTCTGCCTCTCTCTCTGTGTCTCTCATGAATAAATAAATAAAATCTTTAAAAAAAAAATGAATGTCTAACCTTTGGGGTTTCCATAGTCATCATTTTTTGGACTTCAAAGTTCAAATAAAAATGGCTTGATGGCCAGCCTTGGTGTGGACATGGGGGAGGGGAGGGCCGGGCCAGGTGATTCTGATCTCAACATTGTCATGTTGGCCAGGAGAGGACAAATTCACTTAACACCTGTTGGCTTGAGTCACAGCTCTAGCCAGCTGTCCCAATGGGGGGGGGGGGGGGGGACACATTTGAACATTCAGTCCCATGTCACTGTGTGGTGCCATGCTGCTCTGGGCTTACATAATACAGTGATAGAGTAAGTCTGAGAAGAAATGGAGGAAACTGCTTATACATTATCCATCTATTCTCGCAGGCATTCCATAAACAAGGTGGCCCAGTTCTAGGAAGGTGGAGCCATCTGGCTGGGGTGTGTGGCCTCAGTGAACTGGAGGCAAGGACTCAAAGCTTGACTGGTTTCCCTGGAGCCCTTATCATTAGATAAGCCTTTAGTGAACACAGGAGATAAACTCGAAGCCTCGATTTGGGAAATGGAGTTAAATACCTACCTCATAGGATGGTTTGAAATTTATGGAATATGGGGAGTTGTCAATACAGTTATTTTCTGGCAGGGGTGGAGGAGTGGTAGTGGCAGTAGCACTCATGGTTGTCATCACAGCTGTTCCCAGCGCAGACATGCAGTAGGAATCATGTTTGCCATGATTGTGGTAGCAGCAGCTGTCAAGCAGAAGTTTGTAGTACTGGTAGTAATTCTTGTAGTAAAGGTGTGTGCGGCCTTGTGGTCTGTGTCTGTTGTCAGTGTTGTTGTTATAGCTGCTGTCATGGAGAAGTCTGAGCAGCATTCGGGCTGGATTTCTCTATTATTTCTTTCATTTTAGCTGTCTCACTAAAGTTCCCAATTCATGATTTTGAACCCCAAGTGAAACACACCTGAGATATGTATCCACGTGTGCTTTCTATAAAGCTATTAATCCTCACTTTTTCCTTTGATGGAGGAGAGCACAAAGTCTCACCTGCTTGCACTTCAAATTGTACCTGTCAGTTGCCCGAGGGAAACTCAAAAGTTTGGTTGAAGCTATACGAGTGGCCATGTGTTAAAAGAATAAAGTGAAAATGATGTTTATGACACTAATCTTTTATATTTCATTTTTCTTTTTGCTTTCTTATGACAAAATGAATTCCTTTTACAAAGTGTGTATGGCTTTAAATTTTTAAAGGTCAAAGGGAATAGAAAAAAGTGTCCATATATAGGCAATCGATTATAATTCTCATGAATATAACAAGTGGATCACACCCAAGGTTACATTTTCAAGTCTTGTATATGGATTTATTCATTGACTCCCCACTGACTTAATAGGAATCACATTGATAAATTACAACACATAACATTGTTCTTTAAGTTAAGGGACTGACATTCAGTAGAGATGCTCAAAATCAAATTAATTTTTTTTCTTATGACCATATTCAACCATTCTGAAGGAGAAAGTAATTATCTAATCTTCAATCAAGGCACATATAACCATCATGCAACCCTTTCATTTGGAACTTCCTCCAATTCATCTGCAGTGATTTACCATCCCAAGTCGTTTTAAGCAATAGCACCAAGGTTTGTTCAGTGCATATTGTGTGCCACACAGTGTGCTAGGGCTTTCCCCTTATACTGTTGCCTCAGCCTAGGACAGCAGCTTTAGCTGGACATGGTTTGGCCCCCATGAGATAAACGTCTGGTGATATTTGGGGCTATCACAACTGGCGGGAGAGCTACTGGCATCTAGTAGGTACGGGTCAGGGATGTTCCTAAACATCCTACCATGCTCTGGACAGTGCCTGTGACAAAGAATTACTTGGCTCCAAATGTCAACACTGGGACTGGGAAACTCAGGATTAGTATTCCTTTTCATCCAACAGTTCACTCCTTTACTCATTCATCAAATGTCTATTGAGTAGCTCTGTACTAGCTGCTGAAGATATCCAGAAAAGTGACCTACAATCTTCCCAACAAGACATTTGGAGTTTATGCACTGATTTTCAAAAGGTAGCTCAAACATCGTCTGCGTTGTAAATACCTGGATTGACTTCCAAAATGCAGGGTTCTTGGGACCACACTGCAGATCCTGCTCTTTTAGGATAAGATGCAAGAAATTGTACTCATTTCTATCCTCATTTTAAAATTTAAAAGCTTCAGCTATTAAAAATGTAACACATGGGGATGGCTGGGTAGTCCAGTGGTTGAGCATCTGCCTTCGGCTCAGGGTGTGATCCCAGGTCCTGGGATCGAGTTCTGCATCAGGCTCCCTTCATGGAGCCTGGTCTCCCTCTGCCTGTGTCTCTGCCTCTCCCTCTGTGTGTGTCTCTCATGAATAAATAAAATATTTTTTAAAAATGTAATGCATGTATTGCATGCCTATAAACATTTTTACTGGTACAATGAAATGTAAACAATGATATGGCACATTTAAAAATTTAAAAATAAACAAAATACACAAGATAAATCTAATTTACTTTCATCCCACCAAGCTTCCTAGGTGTTAAATTATTTAACACCCACAACAACCCTTTTGAGTAAATGTTTCTCATATTAATACCAATTTCAGATAAGCAGCACCGAGATCCACTTATCGAAGGAACTGACATCCGGTAAGCTGAGAAATTTGAGCATAGTCACTTGGCTGGGACGTGGCAAAGCCAGGATTCAAACCCCTAGGGACTAGAATAATCACACTTCACAGCATAAATTTGTCCCACCAGAGTCCCCTGTCTCCTCCCTTTTCTCTTAATCCACCTGCCAGCAGCATCCCATCCACAGACCCCTCGCTAGCCCTGTGCCAGGTACCCAAGAAGAACAACCCAAAGTCAGGATCTTTATCTGAATAATAGATTTCTAATCCAGTTGTAAGTGTAGACAAATTAATACTTCTAAATGTTTGTAAGAGGAGAAATTGTTGTTACATATTATTTTTGACTATCTTCTTAAGAGGGTTTAACCCAAGGAGAGGCTCAGAGCCACTTCTGAATGTGAGAAGGCACAGATGCAGCTGAGAAAGTGCCCAGAACTTTGATTGCCCAGTACATGATTCTCATACTCACAAAGTTTGAAACTCACTTTTCCTGGACGAGAGAGGATCATGCAACCAAGTAAATTGCGGTGTAACCAGCCAAATGTTAAAATAGGTGGATAAGTAAAATGCCTATCTAAATTCTATTTAGCTTTCAAAGCTCAATTTCTTTCACTCTATAAAACACCTTTGGTTGCCCCAGAATGTAATGATCTTCTAAAATTTTCATAAAATACAACTGTTCTCTAATTGTTTCTGAGTATAAGGGTTTTGTTTTGTTTTTGCATCAGATAAAATCCTTTTGAGGATCATGGTTTTATATTTCCCAGAGTAACTATACTAGTCTACTGACTAGTCAACCAGTAATTGTGGGCCAGTTGACTATTGAATAGAGTAAGTTTTCTGCTTTTGTCAAGGTACAAGGTGGAAGAAATGAAGATAGAATTTTAAAAATTTATATATTTTCTAAACACCAGAATAAATGGTAGATTGGTGTCTATCTAAAACATGAGTCCACTTTGCCCAATCCCCTCAAGGCGATTAACCCGATTCTAGTACTTACATTCTTTTTTTTTTTTTAAGATTTTATTTTTAAGTAATCTCTACACCCAATGTGGGGGTTGAACTCACAACCCTGAGGTCAAGAGTCACATGCTCCACTGACTGAGCCAGCCAGCACCCAACAAGTCCCTTTATTAGGGTGGATTTTTCTTCTTTTGAGGGTTTTCCAACACAAAAATAGAACCAATCACCAGTTCTTCAGTGGAAGATTTATTACCACCTGTCAATCTTATCTTCACCTGTCATAGTGAAGATCCCAGCTGCTCAGAGCTCCTTCTCTGTCACCGTCATCTTCAGTCCAATAGTGAACATTCCTGAACTGCCCCTGAGAAGCAGGGGCACCTGCCTACAGGGGATACATTCCTGCCTGTGCCTGTCCCAGTAACTGCAATCTGTTTCATAGCATAAGTCAAGTTTGGAGAATTAATTTTGGTCTTCAAAATGGCTCCTTAGCTGGCAGGGATACCTTTCCCCCAACCTGCTCCGATGGGTTGGTCTGGAAGCTGGCAATGCACCGTCTTCATCACTCAACTTTTAAGCAACGTTAACTGCAAGGAGAGCATGAGAGATTGGCAGCAGCTGAACCTGACTGCAGCCCTTGCAAGCTTGGCCCACATGACAATCAATAAAGATCCTAAGGAGGTGCCCTGAGTTTGAAGTCAAGGAACAGAAACATACCCAAGTACTGAAACCTCGCTCCAAATTACCACATATCGTACTAGTTACAGGTCCACTTATTAGGGCATAAGTCAGGGTGAACACTCACTCCACGGTGCGACTTCAGAACAGCAATGCCAAAGCTCATGCTTGGATATGTGCATGGGTGTGACAGTAACAATCTAAAGCCTGTGGCACATGGCAGATAGTGAGGATGTCCAAATGATCTACCATCCTACAGAAAAATGCCGAGAAAATAGCTCGTGTTAAGAGAGACCCAGGCAGGTCCTCCTGGCCCCTACCTGTCTGGTTAGAGCTTTGACACAGAAGGAAAACAACAACAACAACAAGAACAACAACAACTGAGCTGTTGGGAGTTGCCAGGGTGATCTGCGCAGATCAATGTCACCTTGATCAATTTCATGTCTCATACAAAGGCTTCAAAAGACAGGCACTGATTCTGTTATCTGATCCATACAGGGGCATACTCCACTCGGTGCAGCCCTAGAATAAATTTGAGAAGGTAAAATATAAATACCGGTGACATCAGAAGAGAATATGTGGGGCACCTGGGTGGCTCAGTGGTTGAGCGGTTGCCTTTGGCTCAGGTCGTGATCCTGAGGTCTTGGGATCGAGCCTCAAATGGGGCTCCCTGCATGGAGCCTGCTTCTCTCTCTGCTGATGTCTCTGCCTCTCTCTGTCTCTCATGAATAAATAAATAACTCTTTTTAAAAAAAGAGAGGATATGTACATCACATGAAAAAAAAAAGTGTTTTGTGACTAGGTATGGTGACAGACATTAACTAGACTTCCTGTGGTGATCATTTGCAATGTATGCAAATACCGAACCACTGTGTTGCATACATGACACTAATATAATGCTCTATGTCAATTACACCTCAATTTAATTTATTCATGAGAGACACAGAGAGGCAGAGACACAAGCAGGCTCCATGCCAGGAGCCCGACGTGGGTCTCCATCCCAGGTCTCCAGGATCAGGCCCTGGGCTGAAGGTGGCACTAAACCGCTAGGCCACCGGGGCTGCTCAATTACACCTCAATTTAAAAAAGAGGACATGTAACGTATCATTTTGGAATAATAGAATATTTTACAATGTTTTAGTTTCCTACCTACTGCACAAGCAACCCTAATTGTCTCTCAGACTCTATTAGAACAACTTCTTTCACCACCATCAACCAATACCCCCACTCCCAGCGCAAGTGCAGTACACATGTACATGATTTGAGCCCAAAGGATACACATTCATTGCAAATTAAACAATTGTGGGTGTGGTACATATGCAAATAAGAATCCAACCAGTTACCAATTTCCATTTTATGAACTGCCTACTGCTACAGTTCTCAGAACTGATGAGATGTTCGGTCACTAATACACTTTTTCCTCATGGTAATGAGGTAAAAAATGGGATGTGATACAAAAGGTAAGCATTTATTACAAATTTTTTTCCCAGAGTTTGGTCAAGTTTTAAAATGTTTTATCAAAAGACTGACATGGTCTGGGATTTGGAAAAGGGCAGATAATTTTTTCCACAGTAAATATTTCCCTTGCTTGGCCACCATAGCACCCAAACACCAACACTGTCATCAGGATGTGGCTGGTGAATCCAGAAGGAATGACAAACAGAAATTAACTCCACTCGGGATCTTGTTATTGATAGTGAGCCATGAAATCAGATGCATGAGTGGTGTTAAGAGTAATTCTTTAGAAGGCTAACATAAATGTTAACTCCCAGTTCATAAGTCGGGAGAGGGCATGATGCATGACTCATCAGGCAAAGCCACCAGAGAGAAATCAACTTGGACTTTGTCTAGACGTGGTCCCAATGTAGAGGCTTTGCTAAACATGAGACAATACTTTTTTTAAAAAAGTCCTTTAAGGCAAACTTGGGGCTCTGTTGACAAATGCTTATTTCAATTTCCCAAGCACTGCCCAGATGTCAATGTTGCTATATTGGGTAAAACCTTGCTCGAAACTGTCAGGCAGGCATAAATATCTTGAGGTTCCTTCTTGGCTGGTGAGGGCTCAAGCTGACATAACCCAGCCACAGGAGAAGGGCTTCAGAGTGGCTCCTGGTCTTCCAAGGCAACAAGGAGAATTGAGCTATTTCTCCCAAGCTTAGAAAGTACAATTCCCTCCCTTCGTCTTTAACTTCCTGATGTTTCTCACTTTTACCACTTTTTTTTATTTACTGTTTATACCCAAAAGGTTCCAAGCAATCACTGAATAACTGTCACACAAGAGGAAAGGAAGCCATGCAAATTACCATCCAGGGACAAAATATAAAAATGTGAAAAATGTGAAAAACTTTTGTACAGATGGAATATTACTTTTCATGCATTGAGATGTCAAGCAAATCAGGATTGAGTGAAAGGAAATGTCTTTGAAATAACAGTATTCTCACCTCCTATATTTCAAGCTAATTATCTTTGAGGTAAAAACCTGAAAAGACTTAATCTGCCTTTGAAGGTCAGCCCCATCAAATTAGTCAGAATATATATGTAGCTTTTTGCTGATGGAACTAGGATCCAGCAATAATTGAAAAATTAATAGCAACTGCCTTTGAAATAATTTACTTTTTGACAAACTTCACCATTTACTGATTCCTGAGGGGCTTAGAATTGCTCTAACTCTCTAAGGAACCAGCTTGCGTGCCACCAAATGAGTCACCTCAATTCAAGATCAGGAAAGGAAAATGGATACTTGATCTTAATTGAGTCATTTTTAGGTAAAATGTGTAATGTATGTGAAATGTCTTACATATATAGGTAATTATTCAGGCATTAAATGGTGGTGGCTAAAAGTTGAGCTCTGGAAGGAGTTAGACCTGAAATATACTAGAAGCTCTGTGCTTCTGTTTATTATTTGAGCAAGTTTCTGATCCCTGTCAATCTGTTCCCTGATCAGTAAAATGAGAATAATAAAACCTTTCTTCTGGAGTCGTTGTAGGTAGCAATTAAGTGCCTGGCAAAGAAGAAGCAGGCTTTGATTACTAGCATTCTCTTAGTTCCAGAATATTCTCCTTCTGATAAAGGAATTACTGAACACTTTCAGACTGTGTAAGGCATAATATATATCTGTTTAGTCTATATGTACCTATAAAATTAGGAGTTGTGCCCCTCTGCAGATGAGAACAATTAAAAGCAAGACTACCCATGGTCTCACCATGATTGTGTGGTCAAATCAGGATTTGAACGATAGAGTTGTTGAACACTGAACCGCTGGGCTCTCATCCAGTATCATGCACTGATGTGTGCTCAGTGGCTTATTTAGGAGTGTCTGGAAATCAGGCAGTGACACGGATAGAGAAAACCAGGGCCCCGGGGAGGCTCCTTACCTTTCACAGGACCTCCCAGTGACCGCTTGGAAGCTGAGGCCAACCATGGGATTCCTGCCTGTGGGGTTCCCAGACCTCCTCTGCCCGGTCTTAGAGCTTGCAGTACCCGTAGTGCAGGATTTTTCAAATGCTCATTCTCATATATGTAAGCCTACTCAACCACTTGTCATTCCTATAATCAGGAATCATTTTTACCCTTTAAAAGTAGAAGCCATGCTTTTCTTTCTCTTTTTTTTTTTTTTTTTGAAGCCATGCTTTTCTAAGAGATGCTCTTTCCTATATGAACTCACCATAACGGCTCTCTATATTTTTAAAAAATATCTGTCAGAAGTTTGCATCTATGGAAACTGAAATTGCTTCCCTTCAAAGAGCTGTCTCCTTGAAAAACACTAGAATTTGAGAGGGATTATCTCAAAAACCATCTCTGGATCTTCTATCTAGCCATTTCAGAAACACCTGCTCTTTGGTCTCAAAAGTCTAAGAAAGCAAGCCTCATCCAGAGGTCCTCTTTATTTATTGCTGTTTTAAATGTATCTTTCTCTGTCAATATACTTCATGGGTATACGCAAGACACAGTTTTTATGTGGGTTGACCTGGGAAGAAAAGACAGTGTTGGCTAACCAAATCTCCCTATCCTGTCTTCTACTTCTTTTTTCTTGGTGGACACTTCACTGACTGAACCATGACTGACTAAATGTTTAAGATCATTTCCATCATTTGTGATCAGCAAAAATCCCTGTATTCTCAATGCACTTAATCTGCTGGAAAAACAATACTACACAAAACATATCTATTTTAATTACCAGCAGAAGAGAAACATGAATTATCTATTTGGCTAGATTGAATCTGTTGTGTAGTAACAGGTGTTTAGAAAACTTCTAGAAAATAACATTTTCTTAAGGCAAAATGTGAACTCTTTATTCCACCCCACCTCCTGACTAATGATTATTTTTAACATAAAAAAATCAACTTGTTATGAATTTTTCAATATTGAAAAAAAATATCTGGTCTATAGTAGATGAGTCCTTATACTTATTTTATATCTTCTCTGTACCCACTGCTCAGTTTTAATGATATATCTTAAACCTTAGGCTGGATTGATTTTTAAAACACTATAAGTCTTTCAAGATTTATTTTTAATTTTCCATTGTTTTGTGATCCCATTCACAATTGTCATGTAGAATTCCTCTTTTATTTCAGTGCTAATTGCTCTTGTACTATAATTCATTTTAAACCATTACATCTATATGTAAGTTTTACATATATATCTAAATTTAAATGTGTATACATATATAAAATTTATGTGCACATATACATGTAATTGTTTTGAGGAAGAATATACGTGTAGGATACTTTCTGAGCCATTAAATGTTTAAGAACTGCTTATTGCTGTCTTCAGAGATGAGAACTTGTTTAGCCAGAAGTAATTTTCTTGAATTAAATGTTTTTCTCAAATGTTGTACATGATTTGTTTATTTTCTTGGTTTAGTATTACAGTTCCTACATACAGCTGGAATTCTGTTCCTTTGTAAGTGACATTTTCCCTGGTTATTGATGAGATGCTTTCTATGTTCATAAAATTCAGAAGATGTCACCAGATAAGCCTAGGCATTTAGCTCTTTTCATTAATTTTTCTTCAGACTTTTCTTAAGGACAGAAGAATTGACCATTCTGTACCTTTCTTTCCTACTCATTCTGTTCCAACAATTCTGTTGTCTTTCCTTATATGTATTTCTTTGTGTTTCTACCCTTTCCTCCTTTACTTTTTACCTGTTTGTTTTGCCTGCATTCTAGATGTAATTAAGAAGGCTGTTGTGTACTGCAATAATTGATTTCCTGGCTACTTTATCATCTATTTGCTGTCTTCCTTACAGCTTAGCACATTTTTTGTATAAAATAATTTTTATAAATGCTACATATTTCATTCAGGAATAATCCAAAAAGACAAGAAAAAAAAAATGAAAACACTGAACACAATGCACAGAGATAATTGTTATTGTTGCTATTAATTTTCCCAACTCCAAATATTTCTTATACTTGAGGAATGTTCCTTTTCAGACTTTGTGTACGTATATAGCCACATGTGAAACATTCATCTTGTTTCATAAGTGTGCCCATACTACTTGTTACCTGCCTTTTTTAACTCAACAGAGGGAGGAAAGAAAACTGCCTTGTAATGCATACAAACTTAATTCATCCTTATTGATAGCTTCATATTGATCTAATTATATGAATGTTCCATAATTTGATTATCCATTATGAATTGATATTTACCAGTTTGATATGTTTTTACTATTATTCACAGTGTTACAGTATATATAATTTTACATATCTTTACAGAGTTACATACTTTATCCTTAAGATAAACTTGTAGAGATGAAATTTCTAAATCAACTCCACATTTAGAATCTTGCTATCCTTGTCATCATGATCTCAAAGGGTGTAACAATTTAAATACCCACCAGACTACCAGTTTGTGAGAGATCGCATCTCTTCTCCATTCCTGAGCATTATTGCCAGCCCAAGTCCTTTTCCATCTGATAAGAAAGACACATTTAGCTCTTAATTTGCATTTCTTTCATTATTGGTAAGTTTAAATATGTTTCTATGGGTTACTGTTTGTATTTCTTTTTTATAATTTTTGGTCTCCTTCCTTTGTGCATTTTGTTATTAGGAGGCTGTTCTTTACCTTGATTATTTAGTTTTTCATGGTTAAAAATATTAATAAATAGTAATAATATATTGCAAAAAGTTTCTCTAGGTCCCTGTTTCTCTTTTAATTTTATGTTCATTATGCCATTTCCTATGTTGGAAATTTTTAATTAACATATACTACAACTAAAACTCCTTTCCTTAAAATTTCTGGGTTTATTTCTCCCCCAGGAAGGGTCTTCCATTACCAACACTACAAACATATTTTCTTGTATTTTCTCCTAGAAATTATTTAATCTTTAATTTTTTTTACTCAGATGTAATTAATGTTTTTCTTTTTGACTTAAGGCAAAATAGATTTATTAATCATAAAGCTCTATGGGTGAAAAATTGACAAGAGGCTAAACACAAAACATCAGGCTAGAATCAAGTTGTTGGCAGGGCTCTATGGGATAACCTATTTTCTTGCTCATTCAGGTTGATGGCAGAGTTCATTTCCTTGCAATTGTAGGATTGAAGTCCCCGTTTCTTTGCTCAGGATCATTCTTTGCCTCTAGAGTCTACCCATATGCCTTGGTGAGAACCTACTGTTTCTGTCTTCAAAGCCAAGCTATGGTAGGTCAGTTCTCTCTTACACTTCAATCTCCTCCCTATTCTTCCATGGTATGGTTAACTTAGATTTTATTTTCCCCCAATAGCTCTTCTAAATTTGAAACATCACATCTCTCATATACTAAATTATCAAATATATGTGGCTCTCCTAAATAATTTCTTCTGTTTTATTACAGCTCTTTTATTTACTTGTTACATAACAGGCTCACTTATGTTTTAAAAAATTATGTCCAGCCATTCTAACATTGTGCTACTTAAAGTTTAGCATGTTATTTAGTTTCACAGAATGATGTAACCTTCCACATGATCCCTTTCTGTCACCTCATAAACAACATCTCTTACTTTTCTTCCACTTATGTGCTCATTCCTCTCCAGGCTGACCCCTGCTCTCCCTCATGTTCCTTAGTCTCATTCATGCCTTAAAGCCTTGGCACTAAGTGATATTCCCCCACATTCACCCCTCCAGACGTTCCTTCCATCAGATATCACCATGGCTCCCTCCCTAACCTGCTCCAGATTTTTGCTTAAATGTGCCTCTTCAAAAATGTCACTCCCTGGAGTGCCTGGTTAGCTTAGTCTGTTAAGTGTCTGCCTTCAGCTTGGGTCATGATCCCAGAGTCCTGGGATTGAGGCCCACAGCAGGCTCCCGGTTCAGTGGGAGGGCCTGCTTCTCCCTCTCCCCCCTCCACTCATGCTCTCTCTTGCTATCTCTCTCTCTCTCTCTCTCTCTCTCACTCTCAGATAAATAAATGAATTATTTTATTTTATTTATTTTATTTTTTTCTAATAAAAGAATCTTTAAAAAAAACATTTTTTAAAAAGGTCACAAAAAAAGAAGGTCACATCTAACCCCCTATTTAAAATTGGAACCCACCACTCCCCTGCCTGCTCCTAAATTATTGATCTCTCTTCCCTTGCTATATTCATTGCCTACTATTAAACATTACTCACTAGGTTTTTTTGTGACTGATCTTGCCTGACTAGAGTGTAATCTCCACAAAGGCAGGAACCTTTGCCTGTTTTATTCTTTTATGAATCCAAGCACTTAAAAGGGCTGGAGTAATCATTTGATGAATGAGTAATTGCATGAAAAAAAATTTTCTAGTTCAAAAATGTTCTTTCGTGATTTTATTGGAGACTAAGTATTCTTACGATGGTCAACATTTCATCCAGGGAAACTAGATATATTTCTCATGATGACTGACTTCTTGACATTCTTCAGTGATTTTCAGTAGTTGCTTCTTTATTTAGGCCTCCTGAAAAATGCAGCCAACTTTTGTTCCTAACAGTGACTCACAGTAGCTGTGTTTCCCTTCAATGGGGCCTATTATAATTGTCCAGGGTGCATCATTTGTTTTGAAGAATGATGTTGTTGGTGAGTCTTCTTATGTCAATTTTTGTAAAGAAGAACACTTCTAATTTTTTAAATATATTTATCTTATTTCCAACCACACATTCAAATCTGTGTTTGTTCTAATAATTTTTCAGTTGATTATCTTGTATTTTAGAATAGAAAAAAATATTGCATAAAAATCATCTTCTTTATTAGAATATTTATCCCTTTTTTTCTGCCTTATGCATTGACAAAGATCTCCAATATAACTGAATAGCAGGCATCAGCAAGCTTTTTCCTGACTTGAATGACTGTACTTCTTGTGTTTCCCTATAAAATATGATTGCTTTCTGATATTCATGCTCATGAAAGTGATTTTATTTATTTTACTAGGACTGCTGTTTACAGTGTTGTATGTCAAATTTCATCAAATATTATTTTTCTCCTTTAGCTCAAATGTCAGCAAAATCCACCGCTTGTTTTTATAAATAGTTTTACTGGAACACAGCTACACCCATTCATTTATATATTATCAGTGGATGCTTTTGTGCGACATTGGCAGAGTACTTAGAGACTAATTTTCCCCACAAAACCTAGAAGATCTGCTGGTCTTACATAGAACACAATTTCTGTCTTATGTTTTAGCCTACTCATACATATATTAGAATAATAAAATTAGCAATGTTTAGCTGTTCTTACTTAATCCAAATGCAAGAGTTTCATAGTGTTAATTCTTTGAATACTTTGCTAAATTCACTTGGTAATATTTTCTTTAGGATTTTAAATCTTTAAGAGGTTGGTTAATCAGTTCTTGGTACTATTGTCTGTCAGCTTTTGGAATTGGTATTATATTACTCCCGTAAAAATAAAGTGGGAAGGTTTTCGCCTGTAATCAGCTTGGGCTACTCTCTGCCATAACAAATTACCACAGCCTGGATGGCTAAAACAACAGAAATTTCTTTCTTTTTTTTTTCATTCTTTCACCTGCCCATGCTGCCCCCAGAAATTTATTTCTTAAGGTTCTGAAGGCCAAGGTCAATGTGTAGGCTAATTGGGTTTCTGGGAAGTCTCTTCCCACCTTGGAGATGGCCATCTTCTTGCTGTGTATTCATATGGCTGAGAGAGAGAACAAAAAAGTGCTCTGGTGTCTGAAGCCATCAATTCTATCAGATTAAGGCATTACTGACCTCATTTAACACTATTTACCTGCTAAATGCCTTATCTCCAAATAATGTCACTTTGGAGATTAGGGCTTCAGTTTAAGAATTTGAGAGGTGACGGGCACTGGGTGTTATTCTGTATGTTAGTAAATTGAACACCAATAAAAAAAAAAATAAATGTGAAAAAAAAAAAAAAAGAATTTGAGAGGGGGTTATACTTCAGCTTGTAACACCATGTTTCTCGGTGTTCCGAAAAGTATTAAATAATTTTATAGATTCATCAACAAATTTTTCTCTTCTGCTTTTTTTTTTTTTGAAAGACAGATCTTTTGTACCCTTTTCAATTTAATTTATGGATATGCTGATTTGTAATTCATTTTGTTAAGTATTTCTTTAGTCAACCATTTAACCTAGATTTTTTTTTTTTTATGACCCCTAACCTAGGTTTCTAAATGGACATACTTTACACAGAATTGTTTTGTTGTTTAAAAATTTCTTCCAGGGATCCCTGGGTGGCGCAGCGGTTTGGCGCCTGCCTTTGGCCCAGGGCGCGATCCTGGAGACCCCGGGATCGAATCCCACGTCGGGCTCCCGGTGCATGGAGCCTGCTTCTCCCTCTGCCTGTGTCTCTGCCTCTCTCTCTCTCTCTCTCTCTCTGTGACTATCATAAATAAATAAAAATTTAAAAAAATAAAAATAAAAATAAATAAAAATTTCTTCCAAATGTGGCTGTTGGCTGTTTCTAATTACAAAATTGTCCTTTCTTTCTTTCTTTCTTTCTTTCTTTCTTTCTTTCTTTCTTTTCTTTCTTTTTTCTTTCCTTCTTTCTTTCTTTTTTTAATTCGAACCAGTGAAAAACTGATCTATAAGGAGGGCACTTGATGGGATGAGCACTGAGTGTTATACTATATGTTGACAAATTGAATTTAAATAAAATATTTTTTAAAAGAAAAAGGAAAACTGATCTATTTTATTTGTCTTTTTACATATCTAGCTCTTAGAAATATCTCTTCTTTCTTTCAAATTAATTTCTGCTTTAATTTTACTCTTTCGAATTTCTCTTTGGTTATTTTATTCTTTTTATATTTTGTACTAACTTTATTTAATGCTGCTTATTTTTTTTTCTTCTCAGTGGAACTACAGACGAGTGGGCATTTTTTCTTATTTTGAGTTTTTCTTATTTGCTGCATCCCCTACACTTTAATAAATACAATACTTTCCAAAAGTCTATAATTTCACTGTTGGTTTCCTCTTTCACCTAAAAAGCATTAGAAGGTTGAGTTTCCAATTCATTAAATTTTTACTATGTTACACTTATATGTGCCTTGTAGTGCTTCTACCTTAGGAACACTTTTGAGATTTTTTTGCTGACATTTTTATTCTAGTACACCTCCTTTTTTCTAGGCAGTCTTAAGATGCAGGTCCATACAGACCACCAGGACGGTGAGTTTTCCCATCCCAGAGTCCAAGTATCTTCTTATAGTGATGGCCATTAGTAGAATCGTGAAAGAATGGCTTTATAGCTGCTTAATTTTTTGTCTCTGGCAGTGGCTGAACCAGTGAGGGAAATAGGTATATGAAATACCTAGAAATGTTTGGACATGTGGTCTCAATAGAATTTGTCTATAAATTCAAATTATTCCTTTGTATGCAGTCCTCAGGCCTCCCCAAATCAGTCCAAGGTGTGGCATTACATGGATTCCTCTACCTTCAATTACTGGCACAACAACTGCTGGAAATAATCTGATTTATGCTGATTTTTAGTTCTTTTCTAGCTAACTTACCTATGACTTTTCTTTTTAATGTATCCCTATCATTAAGTACTGGCCCTATCAAATATAATAGAATGAAATATCCAGTCTTTATGGAAACTCTTTCTCTATTTGGTCAGGTTGCAGCTGTGGGCCTGACTTCTCTCTTTATCCCATTATTAAATACATATGGCATCTCTCTTGGCATTATACCCATTTTCTCTCCTCCATGACCTCTCATCTTTTTGGAATATGTCATTAATTTCAAATGAAGCTTTTATTTTGGAAATACTTCTAGATCCACATGCAGTCATAAAAAGTCATACATGGTCTCTGTATACTTTACCGTCTCCCTCAATGGTAACATCTTAAGTCATTTTTTTCTACTAAAAATTGGCCTTCTCCCAAAAGAGCAATAAATTGACACTTTTGATCAACATTCACACATAATACCCTTCATCTTTTATACATTTTGCAAATTTTATATCTCCTTTTCTAAAAATCTGTATATCCTTTACATCATTAGCTATTTTCTCTCAAAACTAATAAAATTTTAATTAAAATTTTCATTGAGATAATTGTAGATGCACACGCAGATATAAGAATTAATAGAGAGGGATCCCTGGGTGGTGCAGCGGTTTAGCGCCTGCCTTTGGCCCAGGGCTCGATCCTGGAGACCCGGGATCGAATCCCACGTCGGGCTCCCGGTGCATGGAGCCTGCTTCTCCCTCTGCCTATGTCTCTGCCTCTCTCTCTCTCTCTCTGTGACTATCATAAATAAATAAAAAAAGAATAAATAGAGAGATCTCATGTACCCTTTAGTCAGTTTCTCCCAATGGTAACATTTGGCAAAACTATAGTATAATTTCACAACCAGAATATTAACAATGATACAGTCTACGACATTTATTCAGATTTCCTTACTTTGACTTGTATTTGTGTGTGTGTGTGTGTGTGTGTGTGTGTGTGCGTGTTTAGTTCTATACAAATGAATCAAATGTATAGGTTTGCATGTCCACCACCATGGTCAAAATAACAGTTCAAACAT
Source organism: Canis lupus dingo (assembly GCF_003254725.2). Classification (NCBI taxonomy): domain Eukaryota; kingdom Metazoa; phylum Chordata; class Mammalia; order Carnivora; family Canidae; genus Canis; species Canis lupus. The sequence goes on along the minus strand of NC_064262.1, from coordinate 23,219,986 downwards.
TTGGAGGTTCAGCCAGGTTACCCTTTTATTGACAACAACCATCTGTCTCCCACTTCCAGTAACCCTTACAAGAGGAAACCTTGATTCTATTCTCCAACTCTAAAATTTTGACATTAAAATATATCACATTAATATAATTATATAATATTTGACATTTTGCAATTGGCTTTATTTTTTTGCTCAGTATAATTCAATCCAATTGTGGTGGGTATCACTAATTTGTCCCTTTTTGTTGTTGAGTAGTATTCTATGGTGTTTCTGTGCCACGCTTTGTTTAACCATTCTCTTGGTGAAGTTCATCTGAGCTGATCCTAGTTGGAGCTATTGTGAAAAAATTTATAAACACTAATGTACAGATTTTTGTATGAACCTACATTCAAGAGAAATCTGGTATAAATTTTCAAGAGTGCAGTTATTGAATTGTGTAGGAATTGCATGTGGGGTTTTACTCTAAAAACCACATAAATGTTTCCTAAAGTGGCTATACCACTTTACATTCTCATCAGCATGTATGAGTGATCCAGTTTCTCTGCATCCTCACTGACATTTAGTATAATCCCCATTTTTTATTTTATCCATTCTGATAGGCAATAGTAATAGCTTTAATGTGGTTTTAATTTACATTTCCTCAGTGGCCAGTGATGTTGAACATCTTTTCATGTGCTTATATTTGCTGTCTGTATATCTTCTTTAGGGAAATGTCTCTATATTTTTTGCCCATTTTCTAATAAATATGTTCATTTTTCATTGTTGAATTTTGAGAAAAAATTTTAATATGTTCTAAGGTCTAGGCCTTTGTTATATGTATGGTTTACAAATACTCTCTCCCAGTGTATATGTTGTCGTTTTGTCCTTTTCACATGGTCTTTTTGACTTTTGATGAAGTAAGTCCAATTTATTTTTCCTCTTATAAACTGTTTTTGATGTCAAGTCAAAGAATTCTTCGTGTAGCTCTATATTGCAAATATTTTTCTCCTGTGGCTTTTTTAGTCTTGTAGTCCTACATTTACATATAAGTCTTGAGTCCATCTTGAGTTAATTTTTGTATAAAACATAAAATTTAAATTGAAGTTCATCCATTTTTTAATGGATGCCCAGTTACTCCAGCTAACTGGAGTATTTGTTAGCTAACATTCCTCCTCAGAATAACTTTTAAACTTATGTTGAAAACCAGTTATACTTATAGGGGGCTATCGGGAGATTCTTTTTTTATTCCATTGATCTATGTGTTTAGCCCTCTGTGAAACCATACAGTTTTCATTACTGTCACCTTATAGTGGGCTTTAATATCAGAATGATTCCTCCTACTTTATTCTTCTTTTTAAACAATGTTTTAAAATTCTAGTTTCTTTATCTTTCTCTACAAATTTCAGAATGGTGTTGTCTGTGTCTACAAAAAACCTTTCTGGGATTTTGACTCGAAATTACATTAAATTTATAGATCAGTTGAGGATAGGTGATATTGTTAATGTTGAGCTCCCAGTCCATTATGGTATGTGTCTCTGCATTTATTTAGATCTTTATTTCATCAATATTTTGTCCATGTTTAGTTAGATTTATAGCTAAGTATATCTTCTTTCTTTACTTTTGTTTCTTTTTTGTAATTGTTAATGGTATTGCGTTATTAATTTCACTTTCTGCATATTTACTTTCAGTATTGAAAAATGCAACTGATTTGTGTATGTTGATCTTCTATACCTTAGCCATGCTAAATCAATGGCTATTAGTTATAGCACTGGTATTTTGTCGTTGGACATTACTTGGTTTTCTACATAGATAATCATGTCATCAGCAACAAGAATAATTTTATATGTCCCTTTCCTATATATATGTCTTTCCAGTACTATGTTAAATGACTGGTGATAGCAGAAAACCTTGCTTTTCTCCTGATATTAGAAAGACAAAGTGACAGAATTAAGTATGAAACTATTTGTAAAAATTTTGTAATTTTTTTGTGGATGTGCTTTATAAATTAAAGCAAATCTTTTCTATACTTAACCTGCTGAGAGTTATCACAATGGCTGTTGGGTTTTGTTAAATGCTGCTTCTGTAACCAATTGATATGATTATATAAATTTTCTTCTTTAGCTTGTTGATATGGTAGGTTACATTGATTTTTTCAAGTCTTAAACAATTCTTGATTTGAAATCTTTCCTCATTTCTTGTGTATGTACTTGGTGCTACAAATTTCCCTCTCAGCACTGCTTTAGTTGTATCCCACATATTTTGATAGGTTGTATTTCTATATTACTTCAGTTCTATGTTGAGACTTCCTCTTTCACCCACACATTATATAGAAGTATATTGATTGCTTTCCACATATTTAGAGGTCTTACTGTTGTCTTTTTATTAATGATTTTCTGGTATGGTCCCATAATGGACAGAGAGCACACTCTATATGATTTCAACTTTTTCAGAATTGTAGAGGTTTGTTTATGGGTCAAGAAAAAGTGTATCTTGGTGAATGCACCATGGCATTTGAAAAAATATATGTTCTGCTGATGTTGGATGTTCTATGTCATTAGATCATGTTGCTTGATTATGTTGTTTGATCTTCTATATACTTGGGGAGAGGAGAGTGTTGAAGTGTTCGACTATAATATGAATTTGTCTTTCTCCCCTTCAGCGCTATCAGTTTTTATTTCAGGTATTTTGAGGCATTATTGTCTGGTGTTAAACACATAGGATCATTCTATCATCCTGATGGATTAATCCTTTTATCATTTCACAATATCCTGTTTGTCTCTAGTAATTTTCTTTGTTCTAATGTCTACAACTATCAGATATTAATATAGCCACAAGTACTCTTTGTGAAAGCTTGCATGTTATATATTTTTCTATCCCTTTATTTTCAACCTATGTCATTTAATTTGAAGTGAGTTTCTTATTAATAACATATAGTTGAATGATGTAGTTTTAAAATGTGCTCTGCCCTTTTCTGTCTTTTCATTGTTCTACTTAGACCATTTATATTTAAGGTAATAATTGATATACTAGTACTTAAGTCTGCCATTCTATTGTTTCATATTTGTCTCCTCTGACTTTCATTCCTCTGTTTGTCCTTTCTTGCCTTCCTCTGGGTGATGTGGACATTTTTTTTTTTTTTTTTTTAGAATTTCATCTTACTTCATTTATGGTGCTTCTGAGTATATCTCTATGTGTTTTTTGTAGCGGTTGAGTATTATAATTTCCTTATGTGAGCTATCAAAGTCTACTCGTATGAACATTTTACCACTTCAAGTGAATTCCATTTATGTCCCTTTACCTTCCCATTTTTAATCATCATTGTTGTATCAGATGGCATTATACTTTTGTTTCAATCTTCAAATTTGATTTATACAACTAGTTAGAAAAAGAGCATGTATTATATGTACCTTTATTTCTGCTTTTCCCATTGTTACTGTTCCTTTCTCATTTTGTAATATTCTTCATTTTAAAATTTTATTTTTAAAGAACTTCTTTAGCCAATCTTTCAAGTTACTTATTATAGTGGAATCTTCTTTGCCTGCAGGGAGATAATGCTTCCCAAGCTGAATGTTTGTGGTGGCTAAATTCCTCTTGCCAGCCTGCCTGGATCTCTTGACAGAGAAAGGAAATCTCCAGACCATTGGGAAAGAAAAGAAATTTTCTTGGCCACTTGTTGATGGGATCCCAATTGTTCCACCTTACCGACAGTACTGGAATCTCCCAATGTTGTCAGAGAGATTTCCTTTTCAACCAGGAGACAGTGAGCCTACCTAGCTACCTTCTGTTGCTAGGTTGGTTGTCACACAAAGATTTTAGTCTTTCCAATGCCTCAATGCACCCATTTAAGCATACACTCTGATGAGATGTGACAACTGCATAACCCATATAACCACCAAGACAATCAAGATAAAAGCTATTTCCTTTACCTCAAAATGTTTGTGTAGTCAATCAACCCCACCACCTCAAGCAAACATTTATATTTTCTGTCACCATTAAAATTACCTCCTCAAAAACTTTCCATACAAAAAATGTTTGTCTAAATCAAGTGTTGGCAAAAATACAGAGCAATTAGAATTCTGAAATATTTCTGATAGAAAGGCAAAACTGATAAAATCATTTTGTAAAATGGTAGCAGTATCTTATAAAGATAAATATACACTATATGAAGAGGCAATTCCATTTCTAGTATTTTACCCAAGAAAAATGTAGACCTGTGGTCACATAAATGCTCATTCATAAATATTCATAAAATTTTTATTCATTATTCTCCCCAAACTTTGATATAACCCCATGTCTAATGGCAGAAAAATGGATCAAAGATAGAGGGATGGATGGATGGATAAGAAACAGATACATAGTGGAATATTGCTCAGCAACAAAATGGTACAAAATATCAATGCATGGATACCACATGGAGGAGTAAGATTGCCACATTACCACATTGCTCTGAGTAAAATAATCTAGACTCAAACAAGTATATTTTGATTGAGGTTGACTGGATCTACTGATTTATTCGAGAATTTATATCTTAAAGTTCTAAGTCTGATAACTCAGGAACATGCTATGTCTTTCTGATTATCTAGGTCTTCTATAATTTCTCCCAAGAATGTTTATTGTTTTCAGTGTAGGGGTCTTCTGCAAATTTTAATAAACATATCTCCATGTATTTCATGATTTTTCAGTGCTACAGTAAGTGGTATTTTTAAATTTTATGTTAAAGTATTTCTAGCTACTAAGTTAAAATACAATTTATTTATGTACATTAACCTTGGATCTGGATCTTGTGCACTTGTTCAATTTACTTACTAGTTATAATAGCTTTTATTTAGATTCCTTAAGATTTACTATATACTCAATCATGTAATCTGCCCATATCATATATTAACTTGTTTTTTTAAAAAGATTTAACTGTTTTAGAGTGTGCACACAAGCAGGGAGGGCGGGGGGGGCAGGGAGCAGAGGGAGAGCCAAGCAGACTCCCCACTGAGCAGAGTCCAATGCAGAGCTGGATCCCAGGACCCAGAGATCATGACCTGAGCAGAAATCAAGAGTCTAGTGCTTAACCAACTGAGCCACCCAAGTGCTCATTAACTTTTTTTTTAATCTATCGCCTTTATCCTATTTTCTAGCTTTATTAAACTGTAAGAACTCCAGTACAATGTTTAATAAAGTGTTGAGAGGAGACATCTTTTTTCTGTTTGCAAAGGAGTGGAATTGCCAGATCATATGGTAATCCTATGGTAATAGAATAGAATGTTTAACTTTTCTCAGAACCACCAAACTATTTTCTACAGCAACCACACAATTTTAAATTCCTACCAGCAATGCACAAATATTTCAATTTCTCAACTTCCTTACTCACATTTTTCCAATTATTTTGTAAAGATTTTATTTATTTATTCATGAGAGACACAGAGAGAGAGGCAGAGACACAGGCAGAGGGAGAAGCAGACTCCTCACAGGGAGCCCGATGCAGGACTTGATCCGGAGACCCCAGGATCACACCCTGAGCTAAAGGCAGATACTCAACCATTGAGCCATCAAGCATCCCTTTTATTTCCAATTTTTAAATAATAGCCTTCCTAATGGATATGAAGCAGTATTTCACTGAGGTTTTGATTTATAATTCTTTAACAATTAATGATTAATGATATTGAACATATTTTCATTTGCATATTGGCCATTTGCATACTTTCTTTGGAGATCTGACCCACTGAAGTCCTTTGTCCAGATTAGAATTGGGTTATTTGGTTTTTTGTTGTTGAGTTATAGGAGTTCTTTATCATTCCCCAATAGTGACCTTTGATATACAGAAATGATTAATTTTGATGAAGTCCAATTTATCTATTCTTTTATTGATATTTCTTTTATCTGTTTGTACTTTTGGTTTCATATCCAAAAAATCAGTGCCAAATCCCAAATCATCAAGACTTTTCACTGCATATTCTTCTAAGAATTTCATAGCTTTAGTTATTATCTATGTTTAGGTCTTTGATCCATTTTTACTTAACTTTTGTATATGGTGTAAGATGAAGGTCCAACTTCACTCTTTTGCATGTGAATATCTAGTTTTCGAACACAACATTTGTTGAAAAGACTGTCCTCTTCCATTGAATGATGTTGGCATCCTTGTCAAAATTCAATTGACTATATATGTGAGGATTTATTTATGGGTTCTCTACTCTTTTCCATTTGTCTCTCTCTGTCCTTATGCCAGTACCAGACTATTTTAAGTATAACTTTGTAGTAAGTTTTTGAAATCAGAGAGTGAAAGGCTTCTACCTGTTCCTTTTAAGATTACTTTGGGTACTTAGAATCTCTTGTGATTCGACAGGAATTTCAGTATGAGTTTTTCTTTTCTTGCAAAAATGAAGACAAAAAAGCTCTATTGTGATTTTGACAAGGATTGCATTGTATTGGTAGATTGTTTGGGGTAAATTTTAGCAATACTACATCTTCAAAGCTGTGAATGTGGGATGTCTTTCCTTTTTTAAGATCTTATTTATTAATTACTTAGAGAGAGAGAGAGAGAGCAGGGAGAGGGGCAGAGGGAGAGGGAGAGGGAGTGAAAGAATTTTAAGCAGACCCTGCACTGAGTGCAGAGCCTGACGTGGGACTCGACTGCACACTGCTGAGATCATGACCTGAACCAAAATCAAGAGTTAGACACCTAACTGACTGAGCTACCCAGGTATACCATGATGTCTTTTCATTTATTGATGTCTTCTATAATTTTTTCAGTAATGTTTTATACTTTTTTGAAAAGATTTTTATTTATTCATGAAAGACATGGAGAGAGGCAGAGACATAGGCAGAGGGAGAAGCAGGCTCCCTGCAAGGAGCCCAATGTGGGACTCAATACTGGGACCGTGGGATCATGCCCTGAGCTGAAGGCAGATGCTCAACTGCTGAGCCACCCAGGGGTCCCTGATTTATACTTTTCAGTGCACATGCTTTTTCATCCTCTTGGTTACATATATTTCTAATTATGTTATTTTATTGATATTGTAAAGGAATTGTTAATATCCTATTTGGACTGGTTTTGCTAGTATATATAAATAAAGATTTTGTGTGTTCACTATATCTTACAAATGTACTAGATTTATTTGTTAGTCTATCTAGCAGGCTTTGTTGTGGATTCCTTAAAGTCTTCTCTTTTTTAAAATTATATCATCTGAAAGCAGAAATTATTTTTTTCCTTTCTAATTTGGATAACTTTTCTTTTCATGCCTAATTATTCTGGCTAGAACTTCATGCACTATACTACGTAAAAATAACAAAATCCAGCATCCTTCTTCAACTTGGAGAGAAAGCTGTGACATTTTATATTAACAGAAATGCCAGTCCCAAGTAGTTTCTCTACTTAGTTTTGGCTTTGTTAAGTTTTTATTTAAATTCCAGTTAGTGGAACACTTAGGTGGCTCAATGGTTGAGCTTCTGCCTTTGGCTCAGGGCAGGATCCCGGGGTCCTGGGATCGAGTGCCAAATTGGGCTTCCACAGGGAGCCTGCTTCTCCCTCTGCTTATGTCTCTGCCTCTCTCTCTCTCTCTCTCTTTTTCTCTCTCTCTCTTTCCGTTTCTCATGAATAAATAAAATCTTTTAAAAATATATAAATTCCATTTAGTTGACATACAATGTAATGTTAGTTTCTGGTGTACAATATAATGATTCAATACTTCCCTACAACACCCTGTGCTCATCACACCAAGTGCACTCCTTAATCCCCATCATTTATTTTACCCATCCCCCACCCACTCCCCTGAATCAGTTTGTTCTCCATAGTTAAGTGTCTGTTTCTCGGTTTGCCTCCCTCTCTGTTTTTTCCTCTTTGCTCATTTTTTTAAATTCCACATATGAATGAAATCATATGGTATTTGTCTTTCTCTGACTTATTTCACTTAGCATGATATTCTCTAGCTCCATCCCTGTTGTTGCAAATGGCAAGTTTTGATTACTTTTTATGGCTGAGTAATATTCCATTATACACATGCACACACACACACACACATACACACACACCACGTCTTCTTTATCTATTCATCAGTCAATGGATACTTAGGCTGTTTCTACAACTTGGCTATTGTATAGAATGCTGCTATAAACATCAGGGTATACGTATCCCTTTAAATTAGTATTTTTGTACCCTTTAGGTAATACTTAATAGTGTAATTGCTGGATTATAGGGTAGTTCTATTTTTAACTTTTTGAGGAAGCTCCATACTGTTTTCCATAGTGGCTGCACCAGCTTGCATTCCCATCAACAGTGCAAGAGGATTCCCCCTTCTCCACATCCTCTCCAACACCTGTTGCTTCTTGTGTGAGGTGATATCTCATCATAGTTTTGATTTGTCTTTCCCTGATAGTGAGTGATATTGAGCATCTTTTCACATGTCTGATACCCATCTATATCTTCTTTGGAAAAATGTCCATTCATGTCTTCTGCACAATAATGATTGGATTTTCATTTTGGGGTGTTGAGTTTCAGAAGTTCTTTATATACTTTGGATACTAACCCTTTATCAGATATGTCATTTGCAAATACCCATTCTGTGGGTTGCCTTTTATTCGGTCAATTGTTTCTTTTACTGGGCACAAGCTCTTCATTTTGATTAAATCCCAATAATTTAGTTTTGCTTTTGTTTCCCTTGCTTCTGAAGACATACCTGGAAAGAAGTTACAATGGCCAGTGTTAAAGAAGCTATTGCCTGTGCTCTTCTCTAGGATCTTCATGGTTTCATGTCTCACATGTAGGTCTTTAATCCATATTGAATTTATTTTTGTGTATGGGGTAGAGAGTGGTCCAGTTTTATTCTTTTGCATGTTGCTGTCCAGTTTTCCCACCACCATTTGTTGAAAAAACTGTCTTTTTTCTATTGGATAGTCTTAACTAGCCATCTAGCTGTGGGTTCATTTCTGAGTTTTCTGTTTTATTGATCTATGCGTCTGTTTTTGTGTAAGTATCATAATGTTTTGATCACTACAGATTTCTAATAGCACTTAAAGTCTGGAATTGTGATGCCTCTGGCTTTGCTTTTCTTTTTCAAGGTTGCTCTATTTAGGGTCTTTTGTGGTCCCATACAAATTTTGGGATTGTTTGCTCTAGCTCTGTGAGAAATGCTGTTGGTATTTTAATAGGAATTACATTAAATGGGTAGCTTGCTTTGGATAGTATACATTTATCAATACTTGTTCTTCTAATCCATGAGCATGGAATGGCTTTCCAGTTTCTTTGTGTCATCTTTAATTTCTTTTGTCAGTGTTTTATAGTTTTCAAAATACAAATCTTTTTTTTACCTTCCTATTCTTTTTTTTAAAAAAATTCAAGTTATTTAACATAGTGTAGTATTTGATTCAGGAGTATAATTTAGTGATTCATCACTTACACATAATACCCAGTACTCATCCCAAGTGCCCTCCTTAATTCCCATCACTCACCTAGTCCATCACCCCATCCACCTCCCCTCCAGCAACTAGTGAAATAAATCAGCCAGAGAAAGACAAACATCATATGATTTCACTCATATATGGAATTTAAGAAACAAAACAGATGAATATAGTGGAGGGGAAGGAAAAATAAAGAGAAAAAGAGAAAGAGAGGTAAACCATGAGACTTAAATATAGAGAACAAACAGAATGCAGGTCTTTTTACCTCTTTGGTTAGGTTTATTCCTGGATATCTTATTGTTTTTTGGTGCAATTGTAAATGGGATTGATTCCTTAATTTCTTTTTCTGCTGCTTCGTTATTGGTGTATAGAAATGCAAAAAAAATCTGTTTGTTCATTTTGTATTGTGTGGCTTTAGTGAATCTGTGTATCACTTCTAGCAGTTTTTTGGTGTTTGGGGGGTTTTCTATATATAGTATCACATCATCTGCAAATAGTGTAAGTTTGACTTCCTTACCAATTTGCATGTTTTTTATTTGCTTTTTGTTGTCTGACTGCTGTGGCTAGAGCAGTGGTGAGAGTGGACATCCCTATTTTGTTACTAGCCACAGAGAAAAAGTTTTCCATTTTTCCCCATTGAGGATGATATTAGCTATGGATTTTTTCATATATGGCCTTTATTATGTTGAGATATGTTACTGTGGAGGGTGATTGTCTCAAAGGCATCTGTGGCTCTTTCTTTTTCATATTCCATTGGAATCTTGATTATTGTTTTATTTTCAGGACACTTACATTAATTTACTCTTCCACATGTCATATTCTCATTTTACTCCTTTTTATAATATTTGTATTTCCTGAGAGACTGTAAGTGAAGACTATAATTGCTTCCTTGATTCTAAACTTAACAAATCTTTTTTTTATGTCTTATTTTTAATTATAGTTGACATATATTAGCTTAAGGTATAGAGCACCTTGATATATGCATTATGCATTATATGCATATGCAATATATGCATTATGAAATGCTCAGCATGGTAAGCGTAGTTCGTGTCATCAAACAATGTTATTAAGATCTTACTGACTAAAAAAAATAAATAAATAAAAAAATAAAAAAAATAAAAAAAAGATCTTACTGACTATATTCCCTTTGCTGTACTTTTCATTGCCATGACTTATTATTTTATAACTGGACGCTTGTACCTCTTAATCACCTTCATCAATTTCACCTATTGCTGCTGCCACCCTCACCCCACAAATACTAGTTTGTTCTCTGTTTTTATGAGTTTGTTTCTGGATTTTTTTTATTTGTTTAATTGCTTTGGTTTTTAGATTCTACAGATAAATAAAATCACATGTTGTCTTTCTCTGTCAGACTTATTTTACTTAGCATAATACCCTGTAATCCATCCATGTTGTCACAAATAGAAAGATTTAATTCCTTTTAATGGCTGAGTAGTATTCTATTGCACATCAATGGATGTTTTGATTGTTTCCCTATCTTGGCTATAGTGAATAATGCTGTGGTAAACATAAAAGTACATACATCACTGTTCTTATTTTTCTCAGGTAAATATCCAGAAGTGGAATTGCTGGGTTGTATGGTATTTCTAATTACACTTTTTGAGCAACCTCCATACTGTTTGCTATGTAGTGCACATTTTACATTCCCATCAATAGTACGTGAGGGTTTTCTTTTTTGCTCTGCGTCCTCACCAACACTTGTTATTTCTTGTCTTTTTTATAATAGCCATTCTGACTGATGTGAGGTGATATTTCATCATGGTTTTCACCTGCATTTCCCTGATAATTAGTGATGTTGAGCTTTTCATGTGCCTGTTGGCTATATGTAGGTCTTCTTTGAAAAAATGTCTATTCAGATCCTCTGCCCATTTTTAATTGGATTATTTGCTTTGATGTTCTACCCCTTAATTATATATTTTGGGCATTAACCCCTATCAGATAGATCATTTGCAAATATCTTCTCCAATTCAGTAGGTGGCCTTTTCTGTGGCCTTTTGATGGTTTCCTTTACTGTGCAAAAGCTTTTTACTTTGATGTAGTCCCACATGTTTGGGTTTGTTTTTTTTTTTTTCGTTTGTTTGTTTCCCTTGTGTGGGAAAACATAATGACAAAAATGTTGCTAAGGGTGATGTCTAAGACTTTACTGCTTATGTATTCCTATAGGAGTTATGTGGTTTCAGGTATCACATTTCATCTTGAATCCATTTTATTTGTGCGTGTGGTATAAGAAAGTGGTCCAGCTTCGTTCTTTTACGTGTAGCTACCCAGTTTTCCCAGCATCACTTTTTGAGAAGACTGTCTTTTGCCCATTATATATTCTTGTCTTCTTTGTCATAGATCCATTGGCCTATATACATACGGATTTACTTCTGAACTTTTTATTTTGTTCCATTGACTTACATGCCTATTTTTGTGCCAGTACTATACTGTTTTGATTACTGTAGCTTTCTAGTATGATTTGAAAGCTGGGATTGTAATAGTACCCAGTGTTGTTCTTTTTTCTCCCAAATGTTTCTGTTATTTGAGGTCTTGTGAAATTCCATACAAATTTTAGGACTATTTGTTATGATTCTGTGAAAAATCCTATTGATGTTTTGATAGGGGTTGCATTGAATGTATAAATTGCTGGGGTACCTGGATAGCTCAGTTGGTTCAGCATCCAACTCTTGATTTCAGCTCAGGTCATGATCTCATGGTTGTGGAATCAAGCCCCGGGCCAGGTTCCACACTTAGCACAGAGTCTGCGTGAGTTTCTCTCCCTCTGCCACTCCCCACCTCATGTTCATTCTATCTTGCTCAAATAAATAAATCTTTAAAAAAAAGAATATGTAGATTGCATTGGGTAGTACAAATATTTTAATATTAATTCATTCTATCTATGAGCATGATGTATCTTTCCAGTAATTTGTGTCATCTTCAATTTCTTTCAGCAATATTTTAAGGTTTTCAGAGTACAGATCTTTCACCTTCTAGGTTAAATGTATTCCTAGGTATTTTATTCTTTTTGATATAGTTGTAAATGGAATTGTCCTGTTAATATCTTTCTGTTGCTACTTCATTATTGTGTATAGAAACACAACAGATTTCTGTATATTGAATTTGTATCCTGCAACTTTACTACATTTTTGGTTCAAATAGGTTTAGTTGGAGTTCTTAATGTTTTCTATATATGTGGTATCATGTCACCAGCAAATAGTGATAGTTTTATCTATTCCTTACCATTTTGAATGCTCTTTCTTTCTTTCTTTCTTTTTCTTCCTTATTTTTCTTATCACTATATTGCTAGGACTTCCAGTGCTATATTGAATAATATATGTGAGAGTAGACATCCTTGTTTCGTTCCTAGTCTTGGGAGGAAAGCTTTTAGCTTTTCACCATTGAGTATGATATTTGTTGAGAGTTTGTCATACATGGCCTTTATTATGTTGAGGTATGTTCTCTCTCTACCTATTTGTTCAGAGTTTTCTTCATAAATGGATGTTGAATTTTGTCAAATGCTTTCTATGAAACGTTTGAGATGATCATATGATTTTTTTTGAGAGTGCACATAACCCTTTGGTGGGAGAGGGGCACAAGGAGAGGGAGAGAGAGCATCTCAAGCAAGCTCCACACCCAGCACAGAGTCCCACACAGGGCTCAATGTCACCAACTCTGAGATCATGACCTGGGCCAAAATCAGAAGTTGGACACTTACACGACTGAGCCACCCAGTTAGCCCAAGATGATCACATGATATTTAGCTTTCATTTTATTAATGTGATGTGTCATGTTGATTGATGTGCATATTTTGAAACTTTTATCCCTGGAATAAATGTCACTTATTGTGGTGAATGATACTTTTCATGTATTTTAAAATTCAGCTTGCTGATATTTTGTTGAGAAATTTTTATCTTTGTTCATCATGGATATTGGTCCATAATACTACAAAAGTATCTGTCTGATTTTAATGTCAGGATGATGCTGGCCTCAGAAAGTGAACTGGGAAGCATTCCTTTCTTTTGTATTTTTAGGGATAGTTTGAAAAAGTATTAACTCTTCTTTATATGTTTGGTAGACTTCACCTGCGAAGCCATCTACTCCTGGATTTTGTTTGTTGAGTTCTTTGATTACAGGTTTAACTTTGTTATTAGTAATCAATCTGTTTAGATTTTCTGTTTCTGCATGATGTAGCTCTGGAAGATTTTATGTTTCTAGGAATGTATCCATTTCTTTACAATTTTCCTTTTTGTTGGCATGGAATTTTTCATAGCAGTCTCTTATAATCCATGGCAATGGAAATATTAGAAACTAATTAGAAATTTTCTAATATTAGAAATATTAGAAAAGAAAATATTAGAAAAATCTCCTGCCAACGTTTCTTCTTGCACATAGATGAGGTGACCAACTATGTTTCATAGGAATGATACAATTAAGCCTTCACTGCCCAGTATGGTAGTCACTAGCCACATGTGATTATGAGCACTTGAAATGTGGACAGACTTTTTTGAGATGTGCTCTAATTGGAATGTATATTCCAGATTGAGAAGATTCATTATGAAAAAAAAGGAAAATACCTCATTTATCATTTTTATGTTGATTGCACGTTTGAAATCATATTTTGGTTATATTGTGTTAGATAAAATAAAAGTTAAAATATACCTCACCTAGTTTTAAAAAATCATTTAGTAAATATGGCTCCTAGCACATTTAAAAAGCACTCATGTGATTCATATTTGAGTCTCATATTTCCTTTGGACAGAGCTGATATGGACTGATTTCCGTTATTTTTTTCATTTAACTTTGTAGCACAGGCACTTTCACATGCCATAAAGAATTCTTCAAGATTATCATGTTTAATATCATTCAATATTTTATCATTTGAATAGTCTGCTTTATACCATAAAAAACTTTTTTTTCCTTCTTGTGATGCTCAGTTTTCTTGCTGTGGCATTTCAATTCTGCTCTTCTGTTATTTAGCAAACATGTGGTGACTACCAGTTCCCTATTTGTTCCTTGCTTCATTTACTCAATCTTTTTCTTCCTATTTCCTTCTTGTATGGATTTACTAAATACCATTTGGGTCCCTGATAAGCAGCATAATGGAATTAAGACTCATCACCTCTGGGCCAGACTGCACAGGGTCAAATTCTAGCCCTGCCACTTAGTAGCGGATTACTTTAGGCAAGTTACTTCTCTGACATGAGATTTCTCAATTATAACATGAAGTTTATAGCTGTATTAACCTCATATGTTGTTTTGAGGATACTAATACTATAAACCATTTTGGTTTTGTTGGGTTTGGTTTTTTTAAGATTTTATTCATTTGAGAGAAAGAGAGTGAGAGAGAGCACAAGCAGGGGAGGGTCAGATGGAGAGGGAGAGGCCAAGTCCCCCCTGAACAGGGAGCCAGATGCAGGGCTCAATCCCAGGACCCTGGGATAATGAAAGCCAAGGACAGACAGATGCCTAACCTACTGAGCCACCCAGGTGCCCCACTATAAACCATTTTGAACAATGTCTCACACATTTTAAGTACCATGTAAGTATAAGTCATCAATGTCTGCCACCTAAGAGTCCAGAAGAGAAGACAGGCACTAGACAAGTTAGTGTAATTATGCTAAGCATTAGGAAAGGACAATCTCTGAGAGAGAAATCAATAAATAAGATGTGTTCATTGCCCTCAAGTAGTTCACAGTCTGTTAGGGGAGAGAGGCATTCAAATAAATAATCCTAATACCATTAGCTAAATGCTAATAGGAGTTATGTTGTTCAAAATGCTTCAGCACAAAGTAAGAATGGACAGACTGATGCTAGTGGTTTATAGAGGCAGTATTCTCTGAGCTCAATCTGGAGGGCTGACTTCTTTTTAATTCCCGTCATTTGACCACGTATATGAATTCACAGATGATATTAACTTCAGCTGGTAAAATAAAACACCTTACATTTTCACAAGTTCAGTAGCGGTTGATTGGAACTCCCTCGCTGCATTTTGGGAAGAAAGCAAGCTCCCAGAGTATTTTCAGTTAATCATAGTTGGAATGGAGGCATGGGGAAATACTTCAGCAAGAAAGGGATTAGCTTTCATAATAGAAGTGGAAACTGAGTACCAGTTTAACACAGGAATTAATTTCTTCTATTGCAGATGCCTAATTATCAAGCAAAAATACTAAATACAGTAAGAATGAAACAGTCCACAATTTTATCAAATGAACTAGAAAGCCTTTCCTCACAATGAAAAAAAAATGACTTCATCTGTGAGCACAAGGGAACTGTTGACAGAGAATAAATTTAACTTGGATGGGAAACGCCCTTGCTTTTAGGATAGGAAGAAACAGTGTGACCAGTCAGTTTGATAGAATTACTATTTAGTTGGTTAAATTATCCAGTGTAAACATAATGTTGAGGTGACTCTGTGTTTCTAATTCTCGTTTTCTCTACTGATACGAACGACAGTTCAAGCACTGGATTTGTTAAGTTTTATTAGGTGAAAGCAGTTTGACTAAATGCTTGTCTTTGTCCTAGAAAAAAATATATCTAGAAAGCTTCCTTAAAGTCATTTGCCCTTTTTTGTCCTGTTTCCATACCAAGACCATCTAATAAGTTAATTAGTGGTAGCTGAGTCTACAGATAGAAGGAATAGAAACAAATAGAAGGAATGCCTAGTAATAAAAGTCATAAAAATTTGATTGAAAGTTTGTGTATCTTTAACATTGTTTTGTCAAAAAAATAAAAATTAATAAAAATAAAAAAAACATTGTTTTGTCATTCAATTAATGCTGATGAGGATTTCATTTACTTTTCTCCACCTTGTCATTGGAAACTCAAGATGCTTGCAAATCCAGATTAATGACCACAGCATTTAGATACACCTGTTCAGAAATCTATTTGCGTTAGTGTGTTTTGACAGGTGGAATGTATTGTGTTTAACTCACTGTACATGTTTCTCTTTTCTTTTCAATTTACAACATTCCCAAAAAGGATGCAGTAAGGGATATGTTTATTCTATAATGTTTTGTGTTTCCATTTCTTTGTCTACTCATTTTCCAATTTAGTTATAGTGCCAGCTTTGCCATGATTTGTAGTTATAACTTCTTGGTGTTTGGATATATATTTCTATCTGCATGAAAATGCTCTGATTAATGTAGGCTGATATGTTTCAAAATTAAAATTCCATGTTCCTTGCCAGTATTTAATACACTAAAGACATTTTTAATACAATGGCTGCTTGGGACAGATACAACTTTCCTTCAAGACAATGCTGAGTGATAAAATACAAGGTACACGTATATAATTTGTCAAACTATATCACCAGTAAATCCTGTGGGTATATGATGTCTCTCTCACCCTCGGGAAACTGAAAGAGAAAGGTCTGGTCATTCTCAACAGTGGGGGATTTTATCTTAGGGGACATTTAGCAATACCTGGAGACACTTGTACCACAACTGAGGAGTGTGCACTACTGGAATCCAGTGGGCAGAGAGGCCAAGAATGCCACTCAGCATTCTACAATGCACAAGACAGTCCTGCTCTAACAAAGAATCATTTGGCTCAAACTGAAAAAGCCAAGGATGAGAAACCCTGGGGTAGTCTGAAGGATGTAAATCCCTTTGGTATCCTTTAAGTGTGGACATCCATATTCTGCTAGTGGGTAGCCCTTTTTGCTGCTACCCACATGACATCTCACTTATTTGATGAGTGCATACCTCTCTGGCTTGCCCTGAGAAATTGTACATGGGCTGAGCTGATCCCATGTACACCTTCACTGGTATATGTACATACGTGTGTGTATACGTACACACTCACTTTATGAACCCCAATATAAAGCCTGTCTCTTGTACCTACGTCTCAGCAGCCTGGAAGTTGCCATAATCCTTCTGCCTTGCTGATAGCATGCTCCTGCCGTGGTTGGTTCATTGTAGCTGTTTAGTGAACCCATTGAGAGGAGCAATGGGGAAAAGGACAAGTTAAATGGCACCACTGTGAGTAGGCACTTGCTTTCCAACCTAGCTGTGATTCTTGGCAAGCTTAAGCTCTGTGTGCCCTGGCTTTGAACACCCTTTTCAATGTGGTTCCTGTGGAGATGAGGAGATGTACATTCTCTTTCAAGAGATGCTTTTTCTGGCCTGCCATTCCCAATGGCTTGCAGGACAGAGAAAATACTTTATTTTACAGATTCAGGAATTCGGTGTTGCAGAGACTAATCCCACAGACTGTGGGGGATATGTCTTCCTCTCCACGTATAGCATATGTATATTTTCCTTTGAAAAGCACCAGGGGAGCTGGTGAGGTGTTACAGTCTGGGTGTTTAGAAAGAAAAAAAGGCAGTAGAAAGGAAGAGCTGTCATGTGGCTGTCTATACTCATTCAAACACCTTAATTTCTGCTCCCAGGTGTCAATCAGTCAACATATAATTACCAAGTATTTACAGCATGCAAGGCATTCAGTGCAACTGTTAATAGAAGAGAGGGGAAAAAACACCCTTCAAGTTATCTGAATTCCCCCAAAAAGGGTGGGGGAGAGAGGGGCATTCGGTGAAATGATGGCAGACAAGAGTGAACTCAAGGAAGGACAGGATTCATAACCAATTAAGTTAATGATACAGATGCAAACGGTCACACGAGGGGCAGTGATACATGAGAATCTTGCCTCCTCTTCCCCCACTGTGGTGCTTGAGGCAGACATTACATGAACTGTACCACTCTTTGCCGCTGTAGCCCGACAGAGCCTCAGAAATCTTTTCAACATAACAATGCAAGTGGTCATAACCACTCATGGGAAATGGACTCTATTTGCCATGCTGAGACTATGAATTTGAAGAAGTCACAGTGGTTTGGATAGAACAGACTAATGGAGAGATGCGATTTTGATAGTGAGAAGGATATTTCTGGTCCAGCCCTGACACCAATAAAATCATCGTGACAGGAAAGCATTTGGAGAAGATTTCCAAAACATGTGAGCAGGAATCTGGGGCCTCATTAAAATAAGTAGAACAGTCAGAGAAGCTGCTGGTTTGGGAAAAAGAGAGAAGAATGTCATCTTAGAATTATGTGCCTCTACATCTTATCCTCCACCTTCTGGAAGTCTCCTTCACTCCATCTTCTCACTTCTTCCGTCTTTCCTTTCCTTGCATTTTTCTTACCATCTCCTGACATCACCCATCCTGAATACTGCAAATAATGAAAATAGGACTATATGAATAAAGGCAGAGGCCTCTCCTTGTCTTCCTGAAATAGTTTTGTAATTTATTACCAGTTTCAGCTTCTGCAAATGTAATTTTTTATTAGCTTGAGTGATTTCATGTCTCAGTTCATTGATAATAATTATAATGATGGTAAATATTCATAGCTACCATTTAGTGGGTGCATCCCATGTGCTGGATATACATGCATAATTTTCTTTCTTCTTCAGAACGACTCTTGGAGGATAGACAGTATTAACATCCTTCTTTTACAAAAGAGACTTAGTTATGTAACTTGCCCAAAACAGCCCAACTTGGAGAAACTACAGAGCTGCTTGGCTCTGAAGCAAACTATTCAGAGTCCATGCTATTAATAATAATGCTATTCACACTAGTAAAGAAAGGTTATTAAAATAAATGATTTGTTGGGATGAAAAATACAGATTTATTTAGGGAACAGTGAGAAATTGAAGTCTTTTGTGTATGTATATGGGAATATATGGAATAATGTGTAAGAGTGTGTGTGTGTGTGTGTGTGTGTGTGTGTGTTGTTCTTCATGTCGCCCTCGGAGTTCTAAAAGGGGGGAAAAAAGCCATAAATCTGCTAGATGAAGGAAACACTCGGGTATCCCTGTCTGGATCAGTGTGGGAAACACATAACTGACAATTAGGAGATAAACAAACATCCAGGGAGATGTGAGTTTGTTTAGCTTCAGAGGCCATTATTTGTTCAGGTACATTATGGTTTCTGAAAAGCTCTGTTCCAGACATGATCCTGGCCACCTATCCTTTCTCTTCCAAAGGCTTTGAAAGACACAGTATTCATCTGTTCTCATATCATAGTTGTGGCTCATTAAATACCTCCTGCAGAAGACATACACATACCTCTGTTTCCCTCTGTGCAAGAATGAACGTGCAGATAAGGAAAAGTCATTCGACACCTTCCCCAGCAATCATGGAGTTGTTAGCAGATATTGCTTGTCAAGCTTCGCTCAGTCACTGCTAGCACATACTCTGTCACAGTTTGAATGGCTCTGGGAGCCCTTCTGATGTCTGGAAGTAGAACACTCGTACTGTCGGGTGGGAAGGGGGGGGTACTCTGTCAACAGGACAGCTACATTACCAAGTCTAATTACACACTTTTTTTTTAAAGGAAAATGTCCACATAACATGTTGGAAATAGAAGTCAAAGAATAACAGGAAAGAGAGGCTTTTAATTAAATAATGTCAGTTACCTTTTACCATCAGCTCATAGTTTAATTCAAGCACTCTTGTTGTGAGAACAGTGGGCCAAGAATCCTTCTTCTGGAGTCCTGGGGAATACAATCATTCTTGTCCAGCTCTGGCCAGATTCTGTTTGGGGGCCATTCCCATTGCTTTAATTAGGGGAAAATTCTGATGTTGTAAATTCATAGTGTGTCACTCTTAATTTCTCTACAATCCATCACACTCTGTGCCTGTGTGTGGCAGCCCTTTTTAATAAAGGATTTTGCAGAGCACCTGCTGTGGCAAAAACATTTTATCATCTTTGCTAGCTCCAGGAGTTCTAGCATTATGTCATGTTTGACTCTAAAAAAAAATATTATTATAAACCCTGGAATTAGAAACCCAACAATGGAGCTCGCTGATTGCAATTGCCCGTGAAGCTATCACATTTTGAAGAATAAAATTTGGTAAGTTTTCATTTTAATCAAAAACTATAACAGGACCAGGGGTGCTTGTCTGAAACGAATAATTTCCACATTTCTGGATGCTATCAGATAATGGCTCTCTCATCCATGAATTAATTATAAAGCTAGCAATACTCTAAGAATATCAGATTGTATCCCCATACTTTCTTTTAATGATAACTTTATGTTTCATCAACTCAGAGCTTAAGGGATGGAAGTGAAGAGCATTCAAGAGCCAATTTTTAAAACATCTCTCTAGCTGTAGCACCTGGGAAGATCATCAAGGGCTTGCTCTGTCCCCCAGCATCATCCTAGTGTAATTGGCTCATTGAAGAGTCTCAAACTATTAGGGTAACTTTTGGGGAAAAACTTTTTCCTAATAATAGCCTTCAAGAAGCAAACATAAAATCACCCCCACTCTTGCCCAGCTGAATACCATCCCTAGCATTTCAGCCCAATTCCACAATTTTTAGGTGGTTTTGTTGTTGTTGTTTTGTTTTGTTTTGTTTTTCCTTACTCCAATGGTCTCTTTAGGATTTGTACTAAGATTCAATCCTGGTTGTTCTTAAATGTTGTTCTGGTCTGTTTTTCCCTTTTGCCCCATTGTGTCCAGTCCTGAATCTCACCAACATTAAGAAAGAATCTCCTGTCTCTAACTTCTCCTCAACCCATGAGGGGAGCAGTTCAGTCACTAAGAAGCTTTAAACTTCTTAGTTTCCTGGAAGACTGTTAACTCTAAGGAGAGTAAGTACCTCTCACCACTCACCCAGTGAGAGAAGTAGAGGCAGTAGCTCTTCCTACTGTCCTTCTCTTACTAATGTAGTGGCAAGGCTGAGTGGGGGAGGATGGGCTAGTTATTCTGCAATGGTGCCCTTAAGAAAGTGCAACATGGAGGTAGCTGCCCCCTTCACTCTAGCTTTAGAACATAGTATATTTCCAGACTTTTCTTTAGCTGTCGGCCAGTAGCCACAATTCTGTAACCACAAGGATGTCCTCCTGGGTCCCAGTCATCCAAGTTCTCTTTACATATGTTCTCCTCAGCAAATTAATAATAATTTTCTGAGGTAGATTTGTCATCTCCATTTGAAGGATGTGGTGGTTTGCAAAGGTAGCAAACTATAGTGTCTATGCCATAGCGGTTAAATGGGCAATGCAGTATCAGTCATGGGTTCAAGTTATAGGTTCTGTACATTCAAATTCTTCAGTAGATCTGGAGGTCAAATGCAAGTTTGAGATCTACTACTGACCCCTTCTCATTTTCTATGTACTAGTTCTTAGTCTTCACTTCTACTCTCCGGGTCTCTCCCTTATCTGAATCTTTATTGCATAAATCATATTACTCCCCAAAATCTTATTACTTCTCAGATTCAAGCCCTTGCTTATGCTGTTCATGGCCCTTAAAAGTTCTTCCCCCTTCTTTATCCAATTCCCTCAGATGAAATTCAATCCTTAAGTTATTTGGGAAAGACTTAATGGTGACTTATATTAGTGACGATAGGTTGGGTTTTGCTGCGGAAACAAACAAACCTGAAATATAAGGTACTAATAACACAGGTTATTTCATACTCATATAAGATGTGTATTATAGGTGGCTGAAGGCTGGGCTTCAGAGTTCCTTCACTTAGAAGCACAGAGTGTCCAGCATCTATAGCAGCTCTGTCTAGTAAATCTTTATGTGATGAAGGAAATGGTCAGCATCTACACTGCCAAAACTGGTACCCACTAGTCACAGGTTGCAATTGAATATTTGAAATGTGGTTACTCTGACCAAGGAACTAAAGTTTTGCTTATATTTAATTTTAATTAATTTAAATTTCAATAGCCACATTTGGCCACTGGCTGCTATAGTATCCAGGTCCAGAACATCATGTGTTGCTAGGCGAGAGAGAAACATGGATACTTAAACACTGGTCCTTCAAATCTTCTCCCCAGAAGTAATGATCATCAAGCCACCTTGCATTTAATCAGCTACAGTAAGTCCTATGTTCATTTTCAGCTTCCAGAGGCTCCATTCCATCTTGTCCTTGTTGGAAGACAGAAAAAATTATCACTAAGCAACAGTAATGAATTGTATACCACTGCTGTTTAGCATTCTGGATATTCAGTGCAGAATGAAATAAATATGTGCCTTGCCCTCATAGAGCTTAGAATCTAATGAGGGGGGAGGATGGAGATGATCATTAAAAACACATTGTTACATCCCTTGGGACAAAATAACTGCTTGTAAATAAAAACTTGTAATTTATATAGGGAAGGATGACGGTCATCTGTGAACAAGTGACCTGAATGATGAATATGAAGTGGTTCAAAGCATGGTAAAGAGTATTTGAGACAAAAAACATGGGTGAAGTCTCTGGATTTGGAAAGTGCTTGGTGATACCTTCTCAGAAGGCTTGTGAGGTCAGATGCCTGAGTGGTTCAGCAGTTGAGCATCTGCCTTCACCTCAGGTAGTGATCCCAGGGTAGAGTATTGAGTCCCACATCAGGCTCCCTGCAGGGAGCCTGCTTCTCCCTCTGCCTATGTTTCTGCCTCTCTGTCTCTCATGAATAAATAAAAAAAAATCTAAAGAAGGCTTGTGAGGTTAGAGTGAAGGCCTAGGGCGATAAATGGCACAGTGGATGTAGACAGAGGCAGGGCCATGTCCTACAGTGTTGTACACTGAGGTGGTTCAGAGTAGACCCTGGTAAGGAGGAATGACAGAATTTTCTGCAAGGAGAGACATGATCTGCTAAATAGTTTTGAAAGGTCATTCAAGCTGCTCTTTGGACAGTGCATTTAGAAAGAGACAGGAGAAAAGTGGGGAATACCCCCTGTATTGGTTAATTCTATACAATCTGACTGGGCTAAAGGATATCCAGAGAGCAGATAAAACATTATTTCTGGGTGTGTGTAGGATAGATTAATGCTTGAGTCAGTAGAATGAAGAAAGTGCCCTTACCACTATGGGTGGGTGTCATCTAATCTGTTAAGGACCTGAACAGAACCAAAAAGTGGAGGAAGGGCAGATTGCTTTCTATTTGAGCTGAGACCTCCACCTTTTCCTACCCTTGAGACATCAAGTGTGGCCTTTGGACCTTCAGACACAGACTAAATATCACCACTGGTTTTCTGGTTCTCCAGCTTGCAGACAACAGATCATGGGACTTTCTCTATTGAGAACCCTGACTAACCCATCCCTCTGTGAGAAAGAATTATATATTAGTAATCTGTTGTTATGCAGCAAAAAAGATGCACACATAGGGCTTTAAACAACATTCATTTATGATCTCACTTTTAGTGAGTCAGGAGTCCCTGCATGGCTTAACAGAGTCTTCTGCTCAAGGTCTCACCAGACTGTAATCCAGGTGTTGGCCAAATTGTATTTTCTAGAACTCAGAATCCTCTACCAACCTCACATGGTTGTTTGAAGAATTCAGTTCTAATTGTAGGACTAAGGTCCCTATTTTCTAAATAGGTGCCAGCTGGAGGTCATTCTAAATGGCTGCTGTCCTTGCTATGTGGTTCTCCTACAAAGTGCCACCTTATTCCTTCAACATGAGCATAAGAAGGAATCTCTTCAAAACAATCCACTGTTTTGCCTAATTAAGTCAGGCCCACCCAGGATAACCTCCCTTTTGATTAACTCAAAACCCATAGAATTTGAGTCTTAATTACATCTGCAAAATCCCTTTACCTTTGACATATAATGTAATCACAGGAGTAATATCCTGTCATATTCATAGGCTCTGTTCATACACAAAGGGAGGAGATTACACAGGGTGTGTATACCAGAGGGAAGAAATCTCTGGTTGGGGGTGAGGGGGTGCCATCTTAAAATTCAGCCTACCACAACTTGTGGTTGTCCAGACTCACATAGCATTTAACTTTCCAGAACCTCCCACAACAGTTGACTGCACTTAAAGGGAAATGGGCAAGAAGTAGGCAGTTATTTCCCCCCACCCAAAGAACCAGTTCATTTATGTGGGTCACAAGAAACCACTGACTATCATTTAGGGGCAACTTAATTTGATCACCAATTCAGCTCTGACAGCCTAATTTGGCCTGCCCAGATTCACAAGAGACCGGTCAGTAAACCAGAAAGACATTGGTATCATGTAGCACAATTGTGTAGCTGCCAAGCAAACCAGAACAGTTGTGTTGTCTGAAGAACGTGCAGAAAGTATTTAAGAGAGTTTTGGAATCAGAGAAGATTCAATATGGTCAAGTTGTTCAACTTCTCTTAGACTTAGTTTCTTCACCTTTAAAATGGGGTTCATTTTAATTATTATATAGCATCATTTGTGAAGAATAAATGAGATAACGTGTCAAACCTTAACACTGGACCTGGCACCAGAGAAGCTTGCAACCGCCAGTGGCTGCTATTATCCTCTTATCCTCGTCACCAGACACAGCCAAAGCCAGATAAGTACTTGTTGCTGTAATGCAGTTGAAGGCTGGCAGCTTGGGAAGTTATCCAGGTTTCATCCCAGGAGAGGTACCAGAGCTGAAGTGAACAGGCTCACTGGTCTGTCACTAAGCCACTGTGGGCCAAGTCTGTTAAACCAAGATAACTTCCCCTCTGTCTCCTCTCACTGATGAAGTTTGTGGCAGCAATTCAAGGCTCTCGGGAAAAAAAATGTGCTATGGGATAATCATATGGTGATAAATACCTTGCATCATGTCTGTTGTTCCCTCCCAGAGCATAAAGGTATTCTTGCAGTCTGACTAACGTGTCTTGGTAACAGAACCTCCTTGAGCAATCTATCATTCCATTACTTTATGGCTGGGATTTGATTATTTATTCATTTGGACTCTGCTACAGACTGCTTCATGCTGCTGAGCAGCAAGTAATCAATTAGCACTCAATTTTCCTGTTGTCACACCTGTATGTTGGAATGGGCACAGTTTCCCTGCCCTGCACCTCTGAACCTCAGGAGTATTCTTGGAATCTTGAAGTCTCAATACTTGCCAAATATTTTCTAACACAGAATTTCGTATGTTCTCAGCTAAATATGACACACCTTGGTTTGCTTTTTTGTAATTGATTTGCAGGGATTTACTCTGAACACAGATGCAACTCATTCAAATCCATGCATGAGGATGTTTTGGTTTAGGATGCGATTATTATGTTGTCTCAGATTGATAATGTGTCAAATGTCAATATTCAAGTTTCTGCTAATGTAGACATGGGCTAGTAGAAAAGCAAAACAAAACACTGGAATGTGTTTTCATATCCATCTTTCAGAACTGAAGACATTAAAGAAGAAAGAATTGTTTCTTGCAAATA
Organism: Canis lupus dingo; assembly: GCF_003254725.2. Classification (NCBI taxonomy): domain Eukaryota; kingdom Metazoa; phylum Chordata; class Mammalia; order Carnivora; family Canidae; genus Canis; species Canis lupus. Next base: position 23,194,520 of record NC_064262.1, on the reverse strand, counting down.
AACTCATTACAGGTTGGTCGATTAGAATCTCACGATATGAGTAAAGTGCATGAAATCAAATTATTGCCTGGGATTATGCAGAAAAAATAGCCCAAAAGTGCACAGAAAGTAATATTGATAAAAATATCCTGTTTAATAAATCACACTGCCGAAAAACAACCATCTAGGCCAGAGGTTAGTAAACATGGTCCAGCCCACTGTTTTTGTATATAAAGTTCCACTGAAATATAGTCACACTCACTTGCTTTCATATTTTCTGCAGCTGTTTTCTCAATTCAAATGCAGAATTGAATAGTTTTTTTTTTTTTTTTTAAGATTATGTTTGTTTATTCATGAGAGACACAGAGAGAGAGAGGCAGAGACACAGGCAGAGGGAGAAGCAGGCTCCATGCAGGGAGCCTGATGTGGTGGGACTCAATCCCAGGACTCCAGTATCACGCCCCAGGCCAAAGGCAGATGCTTAACCTCTGAGCCACCCAGGCGTCCCCAGAATTGAGTAGTTGTAACAAAGACCATGTGTCCTCCAGAAACCTAAGACAGTATTTGGCCATTTACTGGCCAAATTTTCTGGACCTTAATCTAGAACATTAGTTATTCAATTGCTTTGTTAAATATAATTTTATACAAAATACATTTAGAATATTGCTTCATATTTAAATTGCAAAAGTCAATTAAGATAAAAAGTGGGTCAACAGGAGACCGGTGCACCTAACAAAAGAGTCCCAAAATATGTGAAGCCAAAACTAAAGGAATAAATAGATCATTAAATGATAATAGCTGGAGACTTACATATCCTATTTTCACTAATGGATAAAACAAATGAACAAGGAAATAGAAGACTGAAACAACACTATGCACCAACTAAACTATAGACATCTATAGAACACTTTACCCAACAACAGTAGAATATACTAGGAGTGTACATGAAAACACCTATATAAATTATATGTTAGGCAATAAAACAAATCTTGAAAATGTTAAAAGAATTGAAATTAATATAAACCATGTTCCCTAACCACAATGGAATTAAATTATAAATTACTAGCAGAAAGAAATTTGGGGAATAAATATGTGGATATTAAACAGCATACTTCTGAATAACCAAGTGGTCAAAGATGAAATCACAAGGGAAATTAGAAAGTAGTTTGAGATGAATAAAAATGAAAATAGAGCATACCAAAACTTACAGGGCATAGCTAACACAGTCCCCAGGGGAAAACTTATAGCTGTAAACACCTATATTTTTAAAAAGATCTCAAATTAGTAAGCTAACCTTACACCTTAAAGAAAATAAAATGAACTAATACCACTACAAACGAGGGAAGGAAATAATAATGATGAGAGTCAAGGGACACCTGGGTGGCTCAGCAGTTGAGCATCTGCTTTCAGCTCAGGGTGTGACCCCAGGGTCCAGGGAACGAGTCTGGCATCAGGCTCCCCGCAGAGAGCCTGCTTCTCCTTGCCTATGTCTCTGCCTCTCTCTCTCTCTCCCTCTCTATCTCTCTCTCTCATGAATAAAGAAATAAAATTGTTTTTTTTAAAAAAGATGAGAGTCAAAATAAATGAAATAGAGAGTAGGAAAAAAAACATAGAGGAAGTCAAAACTAAAAGTTCACTCTTCAAACACTTTTCCAAAGAAGACATCCAGATGGTTAACAGACACACAAAAAGATACTCAACATCACTCATCAGGGAAATATAAATCAAAACCATGATGAGATATCACCTCACAAAAAAAAAAAAAAAAAAAAAAAAAAAAAAAAAAAAAAAAAGATATCACCTCACACCTGTCAGAATGGCTAAAAATAACAAGAAACAACAAGTGATGGCAAGGATGCAGAGAAAGGGGAACCCTCTTGCACTGTTGGTGGGAATGCAAACTGATGCAGCAACTCTGGAGAGCAGTATGGAAGTTCCTCAAAAGGTTAAAAATAGAACTGCCCTATGATCTAGGAATTGCACTATTAGGTATTTACCCAAAGGATACAAAAATACAGATTTGAAGGGATACATGTACCTGATCTTTATAGCAGCATTGTCAACAACAGCCAGACTATTGAGAGTCCCCAATGTCCATCGACTGATAAATGGACAAAGAAGATGTGGTGTATATACACAGAGAGAGAATGTAATATTACTCAGGTATCAAAACAAAAAACTTGGCATTTGGAATGACATGGATGGAGTTAGAGCATATTATGCTAAACGAAATAGGTAAGTTAGAGAAAGACAAATACCATATGATCTCAGAGGTGAAATTTAAGGAACAAAACAGATGAACATATGGGAAAGAAGAAAAAAAAGGGGGGAGAGAGAAACAAGCCCTAAGAAACTCTTAACAATAGAGAACAAACTGAGAGTTGACGGAGGGATAGTAGGTGGGGAATGGGCTAGATGAGTGATGGGTATTAAGGACGGCATTTGTTATGATGAGCGCTGTGTGTTGGTTGTAAGTGAAGGATCACTGATTCTACTCCAGAAACCAATAGTGCACTGTATGTTAACTACTTAACATTTAAATTTTTTTTTAAAGTTGATTCTTTGGACAGTCAGCAAAGTTGACAAATCTTTAAACTGACCAAGAACCAAAAACACTAAAATTATTAAAATTATGAATAAAAGAAGGAACATTACATGAACTTGAAATAAATAAAAAGAATTTTAACAGAATGCTATGAACATTATATGTCAACATATTAGCTAACCTACATTAAATAGAAAAATTCCTAGATAGAAACATACTAGTGGAACTAATTCAAAAAGAAATAGAATATAGACCTCATTAGGCCTATAAGTAAAGTGATTTAGTGTTCAGAAAAACATTACACAGTAAAAAGCCAACTTGCAAATAGCTTGAAAATACTATTAAATGGCAAATACTATGAAATGATTAAAGAATAATTAATACTAAAACATCTCAAATTCCTCCCAGAAAGAAGAAAGGAAGGAATTCTTCCCAATTCATTCTATCAGGTCAGAATTATCTTGATACCAAAATTGAACAAAAATATCACAGGAAATTGAAACTATAGATCAAAATCTTTAAGAATATTGATGGAAAAAAACTTCATACAACTTTAGCCAACCTAATCCAGCAATATGCAAAAACAGTTACATACCATAGCCCAGAAAGAGTCACTCCAGGAATGCAAGGTTGGTTTTAGCATACAAGAATCAATATAATTCACCACATTATAAAATGATGGACAAAAACACATGATCAGATATCTAACTCTAGAGAAATCACTCGATATAGCCCAACATCAATTCAATATTTAAAAAATAATAATATGCCAGAAATAGAAGGAAACTGCCTCAATCTGTTTTAAGGGTACATATGAAAAATCCACAGCTGGCATCATACTCAATGCTGAAACCATGAAAGATTTTCCCCTGAGACCAGGAACAAGATATACATGGCCACTCCTGCCACTTCTATTCAACAATGTCCTGGAAATTTTAGCCAGAGTAATTAGGCAAGAAAATAAAAAGTGTCCAGACTGAAAAAAATGAAGTAAAATTATCTCTATTGGCAGGTAACATGATCTTGTATAATGAAAATTCTAAGATATCCATCAAAAATGTATTATAGCTAATAGTTAATGAATAAACAGGAATAAATGTAACAACAGAAGTGTAAGAATTATAGCTAATAGTTAATGAATAAATAAGAATAAATGTAACAACAGAAGTGTAAGATTTTTACACTGAAAACTGCACAAAAGCATTGAAAAAAATTCAAAAATACCTAAATAGGTGAAAAGTTCTCCTATGATCATGGATTAGAAGACTTAATATTGTTAACACATATTAATGCCCTGCAAATTGATATACTGATCTTGTGCATTCTCTATCAAAATTCCAGCAGACTGTTTTAAAGAAATCTACAGGCTGACCCTAAAACTCAAAAGTAAATAGGAAAGACCCACAATAATCAAAACAATCTTGAAAAAGAACAAAATTGAAAAGCTCACATTTGCAAATTTCAAAACTTAGTATAAAACTACAGTAACCAAGATATTTGTGGTACTGCATAAGGACAGATATATAGATGGATGAAATGGAACTGAAGAACCAGGAAAAAAAAAAAACATATATTGATGGTCAACTAATTTTCAGTAAGTGGGACAAGGCAATTCAGTTGGGAAATCTTTTCAAAAACTACTGATGAGACAATTGCATATCTACAAGCAAAAACAATGAAGTTGGACCCCTACTGTGATGGGCTGAATTATGATTCCCAAAAGTATCAGTTTCAGGTCTCTGGAATCTGCCAGTGTTACTTTATTTGGAAAAAGGATCTGCAAATGTGATTAAATTTAATAATTTTGAGATGTGGAGATTATTCCAGATTATCAAGTTGGGCCCAAAATGCAATTAGAAGTATCCTTTATAAGGGGTAGGCAGAAAGAGACTTGATACAGTCAGAAGAATAGAAAGCATGATATCACAAAGGTGGAGATTGTACTGATGTGGTCTTGAGCCAAGGAGTGTCAGCAGCATTATAGAAACTGGAAGAGATAAGAAATTGATTTTCCCTTTGTCCATCCAAAGGGAACACAACCCTGCTGACATGTTGCTTGTGGCACAGAGAAACTAATTTCAGACATCTGGTTTTAAAAACTGAGAATGAATTTCTGTTGCTTTAAGTCACTAAGTTTGTGCTGTTTTTACAAAATCCATTTGAAACTAATAGGCCTACTTCACATCACAGATTAAAATTAGCTCAGAATGGATCAAAGACTAAAATGGAAGAATCCAAATTATTTATTAACACTTAAAAGAAAATACAGCTGTAAATTTTGGTGACCTTTGATTAGATAGTGGTTTCTTAGGTAAGATATCTAAAGGACAAGGAACAAAAGAAAAAATAAGCTTGATCAAAATTTAAAATTTTGTGCATCAAATGATACTGTCAAGAGTACATAAAGGCAACCTACAAAATGGAGGAATATATTTGCAAATCATTCATCTGGTTAGGATCCAATATCCAGAATATATAAAGAACTCCTACATTTCAACAATACAAGGCATTCAAATTCTAAAATGGGCAAAGAATTTGGATAGATGCATCTCCAAAGAAAATATACAAAACTCCAATAAGTGCATGATAAAGTAATCACAACATGAGTCAATAGAGAAGTGAAAATCAATAGAGAGATGAAAATAAAATCAGTAGGTGATAACATTTTATACTCATTAGGGTGACTGTAGTTTGTTTTAAATGGAAAAAATGAGAATGTAGAGAAATTGGAACTTAGGAAAACACTTGGGCACTGTCTCAAAAAGTTAAAAATAGAGTTACTATATGACCCAGCACTTCTACTATTAGATCTATATCAAAGGGAATTGTAAACATACTTCCACACAAAAACTCATAAACTAATGTTGGTAGCAGCATTACTCCCAGGAGTTAAAAAAGTAGGAACAATCCAAATGCCCATGCACTGCTGACTTAATAAATATTCTATTGTATAGATATACCAGATTTTATCAGTCAGCCATAAAAAGAAGGAAATGTTGATATATGCCTCAACATGGATGAACCTAAAAATTATGCTGAGTTAGAGAACCCAGACACAAAGGAACACATATTGTATGATTCCATATATATGAAATATTCAAATAAGCAAATATATAGAGACAATAGATGAGTGAGGGGCTTTGGGCAAGGGACAAAGGAATGTGGAGTGACTATTGATGGGTATGGGATTTCATTCGTTCTGTGGTGACAAAATTGTTTTGAAATTGGATAGTGGCTATAAAACTTTTTTAATATACTAAAAACCCACTGAATGGTGCACTTGAAAAGATGAATTTTGTGGGATGCAAATTATATCTCTGTAGGAAGGAAAGCAAAACAAAGAGGTGCAATTGGTTGTTTATCACTGGACCCAATGCATCACTATACATTTATGTCCAAGACAGAATATTCACTAAAATGTGCCCTCTTTTCCTCTTTCCCCTAAATATTTTTCTCTTGGCTAACCACCAGGTTAAAATCCTTTAGGAAACTTCTGCTTCTGGGAAGATGGAATACATGTACCTTTCCTTATTTCTCCCACTAAGTACAAACAAAAGCTCTGGACAAATATAACAGACATCTAAAAGGTAGAAACAAGAAGGCAGACTAGCAAGGAAGCCTGGAATCCAATGAACATGATAGTGAATTCCTTGGGTTTTCTTTCTGCCTCATTTCTGTCTCTGACTGGGTGCTGAAGACAAAAAAATAACCTGGAAAGTCAGTGTGCATAGACAAGAAAATCTCAACATTCACATTGTTTTACTAGAGAAGTATACCTCATGTTTAAAGCAGAATTAGCACCAACTCTAAAAAATGTTTCCCAGAAAACAGAAGAAGAGGGAGCATTTTCCAAAATTCATTCTGTATGGCTAGTGTTACTCTAATATCAAACCAGACAAAGGCAGTACAACAAAGGAAAACTATACACCAATATCCCTCATGAATATAAGTACAGAAATCACTAACAAAATATTTTTAAATAGAACTGAGTAATAAGTGAAAAGAAATATACACCATGGCCAAGGGAGGTTTATTCCAAGGATGCAAGGTTGTTGTATTAAAATATCAATCGACATAATTCACTATATTACAAGTTAAAGAAGAAACAGGATACAATCATATCATTTGATGCACAAAAAGTATTTGACAACATTCAACACCTATTTGTGATTAAAAATTATAAGAAAAAAAGAAATAGAGGTGAACCTCAAATTGACAAAGAGTACCTACAAAAAACTTGGAGCTCACATTTTACTTTATGGTAAAAGACTAAATTCTTGCCCCCTAAAATCAAGTACAAGCAAGGATGACTGCTCTTACCACTCTTATTCAACATGGTACTGGAAGTTTTAGCTAGTACCATAAGGAAAGAAAAGAAATGGCACATGTATCTGAAAGGAAGAAATAAAACTGACTCTTTCCATGGATAGCATGAGGTTCTGTACAAAAAATCCCAAAGGATATATAAAAATAAAATAAAACCTCTTAGAACTTTGAACTTATAAGTGAGTTCAATAAGATCTTATGATACATGATCAACATTCAAAAATCAATTGTATTTCTATGTGGCAACAATGAACACATGGAAAATTAAATTTAAAATAATAAAAAAATTAATTTAAAAATAAAATATTATTTACAATTACTCCAAAAATATGAAATACTTAGTTGCAACTCTATCAAAATCTATATAGGGCTTGTATGCTGAAATTACACAATGTCAATGGAAAAAAAAAAAAGAACATCTAAAAAAGTGAAGAGATATTCAGAGATATTCCATGTTCATGGATTGAAAGTCTCCAATTAATAAAAACCAATTCTCCTAAAATTAGTAAAGAGGTTGAATGCAATCATATTTTTGTACATAGGCAAGACTACTCTAAAATTTATATGGAAAAAGAGTGGAACTGGAATACCTAAAAATAATTCTGAAAAATAAGACTAAGATCACAGGAATCACTCTATCAATTTTAGGATTTATTATCTACTAGTATATATGGTGGAGGGAGAGACACATAGATAAATGGAACAAGAGAATCTAGAAAGAACTCATACAAGTATGGCCAACTGATTTTTGACAATAGTGCAAGAGCAGTTCAGTGGAGGAAGAGTAGTCTTTTCAACAAATAGTGCCAGAGCAATTGGACAATCACCAGGGAAAGAAAAAAATATGAACCCTGACCTAAACCTCACTCTATAGAAAAAATAATTCAAATGGATCATAGATTTAACTGTAAAATGTAAAACTATAAAACTTACCAAAGACAACATCAGAGTAAATCTTTAGGACCAACAGCTTAATGAAAGTCGTTAGGATGCACAAGAAAGTGATCATTAAAAAACAAACTGGTAAGTTGGACCTCATTATAATTGAAAATGTTTACTCTTGGGATCCCTGGGTGGCGCAGCAGTTTGGCGCCTGCCTTTGGCCCAGGGCGCGATCCTGGAGACCCGGGATCGAATCCCACATCAGGCTCCCGGTGCATGGAGCCTGCTTCTCCCTCTGCCTGTGTCTCTGCCTCTCTCTCTCTCTCTCTCTGTGACTATCATAAATAAATAAATTTTAAAAAAATTTAAAAAAAATGTTTACTCTTAAAAAAACAGTTAAAAACAGCCTAGCTACAGACTGGGAGAAAATATTTACAAACCACATATCCGACAAAGGGTTCACACCAAGAATATATAAGAAACTCTGAAGACTCGTGGTTAAAAATACATACATGAGGCAGAGGCAAGATGGCAGAAGAGTAGGTGTCCTTGTTTCATCTGGTCCACTTAATTTAGCTAGATAACTATCAAACCATCCTGAACACCGATGATTTCAACCTGAAATGTAAGGAAAGAATGGCTAGAGCTCTACAAATGGAAAAGTAACCACTTCTTGCAAGGTTGGAGGGTGGAGAAGAGAAATGGAGGGGAAATTTTAGAAGATAAATGGCTGAGGGAGCAGGCCTTTGTAAGCTGGCTCTGGGAAAATGATACAGCCCTGGCGTTCAAAATCAGAACCTGTAGAAATCTGCTCCTGTGAGAGACCTCCCTGCCTGAAAGGTGCTCATGGTGAAGTGAGTCAAAATCATGGGTGGGACAGTGAGGTCTCAATATTACTGGAGGCACAGAATATTGCCTGAGCCAGCAGAGTTCCCAAGCATTGCAGCGGGGAAATGGGTTTAGGTTAGTGAGCCCAGGAGGAGGCTCTCAGCTTATTTTGACATAAATGTGAACCTCAGTCAATTAGGTGACTCCTTACCATGCTGGGTCTCTGCAAAGGACTGGAACACAACAATCCTCCACCTTCAACTAGGAGAGATGGAGTGAGTGTGCACTTGACTGGGCAAACAATCTCTGTGCCAAGGCTCTGCAATGGACAGAAATGGGGTAACCCTCCACTTCCTCTGGGAAGGGTGGAGTGGGTGCACGCAGGAGCAGGTGAAAGCTGCTCTGCAAATTGCACGAATCAGTGTCCCCCACTCCACCTCCCCCCCAGGGAAGAGCTAAGTGGGCAGGGACCATAGAAGCCTGCAGAGTTTGGCACACACTACAATCTCTCAGCTCTGGGGCTGGAGATCAAGCTGACCATTTTTATTTTCACCCTCTAAAGAGGTGCAGAAAGCCTCATACAGCAACGCTTACACTGAGCCTGACCCCCTGGAAAGGGGTGATACAACTCCACCCAGGCACAGACACCCGAGAATCAGTACAGTAGGGCCCTCCCCCAGAAGACCAGCTGGGAGAACAGGTGGACAGCAAGTTTACTGACCAAACAGGACTGGAAAACTCTAGGACTAGGGGAAAATAATATATAGAACTCAAGGTTTTTTTCTTACCATTTGTTTATCTTTCAGTTTAAAATTTTCCAATTTTTTTCCCATTTCAACTAGATTCTTATTTTATCAACTCTTTAAGTCTTTTTTTAAACTTTCATATTTTACAATTACATGTTATAGATATATTCTTCATTTTTGGCTTCCTTTCACTGTATTCAATCTTACTTTTGTATATATATATAAGTTTTGCTTTCTTTATAATTTTGGAACTTGGAATTTCCTAACACAGAGACCAAAATACATTAAGGACCAAGTGAATCACCCTGTTTTGTCCACTTTGTAAGATTATAATCTCTTACCCTCTACCCTCTCCACTTTTCCCCCCTCCACCTCGCTCTCTCTTTTTGCTTTTCTTTTTCTTTGTCCTTTTTCTTTCATTTTCTGGCTCCTGACCTCTTTGGATTTTTCTAGTGTGTATTCTGCTTGAGTTACGGTTATTTTTGACTCTACTCACTCATACATTCTTCACTGGACAAAATGACTAAAAGGAGAAATTCACAACAAAAGAAAAGAACTAGAGGTAATATTCTCTACCACAGATCTAATGGATATGGATTTAAGTAAAATGTTGGGGATGGAATGCAGAATAACACTTATAAAGTTACTAGGTGGGCCTGAAGAAAGCATAAAAGACTCTAGAGAATCTCTTAGTGCAGAAACAAGATCTAATCGGGCTGAAATTAAAAATACTCTGAGATGCAGTCTAAAGTGGATGCTCTAACAGCTAGGGTAAATGAGGCAGAAGAGAGCATAAGTGACATAGAAGACAAATTGATGGAAAGGAAAGAACCTAAGAAAAAGAGAGAGAAACAACTAATAGCCCATGAGGAGAGGCTCAGAGAGATAAATGATGGTCTGGAAAAAAAAAAAAAAGAATTATTGGAATTCTTGAGAGTGTGTAAAGAGAGGTGGGGGTGGGGCAGAAGGTATATTTGAGCAAATCATAGCTGAGAACTTTCCTAATCTGGAGAAAGAAACAGGCATTCATATCCAAGAGGTAGAGAGAACCCCTCTGAATGTTAATAAAAATAGATTAACACCCCAACATATAATAATGAACCCTGCAAATTTTAGAGATAAAAAGAAAATCCTGAAAGCAGCTCAAGACAAGAGATTCCTAACATTCAGAGGGAGAAATTTTAGATTAACAGCAGACCTCTCCACAAAGACCTGGCAGGCCAAAAGGGGCTGGCATGATATATTCGGGATACTAACTGAGAAAAACATGCAGCCAAGAATACTTTATCCAGCAAGGCTGTCATTCAGAATGGAAGGAGAGATAAAGGGCTTCCAGGACAGAGAGAAACTGAAAGAATATGTGAATACCAAGCCAGCCCTGAAAGAAATATTAAGGAGGATCCCGTAAGTGAAAAGGGAGCTCAAAGAAACAGACAGTCTGGAGAAACAGGGACTGTATAAGCAATACAATGGCACAGAATTCATATCTTTCAAAAGTTACTCTGAACGTGAATGGGCTAAATCTCCAGTCAAAAGACACAGGGTATCAGACTAGATAAAAAAGCAAGACACATCCATATGTTGCCTACAAGAGACTCATTTTTTAAACCTAAAGACACCTTCAGACTGAAAGTGAAGGGGTGGAGAACAATTTACCATGAAAATGGACCTCAAAAGAAAGCTGGAGTAACAATCTTCATATCAGATAAATTAGATTTTAAACCAAAGATGGTAGTAAGAGATAAAAAGAGACACTGTATTATACTTAAAAAGTCTATCCAACAAGAAGATCTAACAATTATAAATATTTATGCTCCTAATTTGGGAGCAGCCAAGTATATCAACCAATTAATTACCAAAGTAAAGAAACACCTAGGTATTAGTACATTAATAATAGACTTCAACACCACACTCACAGTAATGGTCAGATCATCTAAGCAGATCAACAAAGAAATAAGGGCTTTGAATGACACATTGGACCAGGTGGATTTAATGGACATATACAGAACATTCCATCCAAATTCAATAGAATACACATTCTTCTCAATTGCACATAGAACTTTCTTCAGAATAGACTACATAGTAGGTCACAAATCAGGTCTCAACCAACATCAAAAGATTGGGATTATTCCCTGCATATTTTCAGGCCATGCTTTGAAACTTATACTCAATCACAAGAAGAAATTTGGAATGAACTTAAACACTTGGAGGCTACAGAGTGTCCAGCTAAAGAAGTCCTAGCCTCAGCAATCAATGAAAAGAAATAAAAGACATTCAAATTGGCAAGGAAGTCAAACTCTCACTCTTTGCAGATGACATGATACTATATATGGAAAACCCAAAAGACTCTTCCCCAAAATTGCCAAATTCATGTATATGTGTTCTAGCAATGTGGCAGGATATGAAATCAATGCAAAGAAATCAGTTGCATTTCTATACACTAAGAATCAGACTGAAGAAAGAGAAGTTAGGGAATCAATCCCATTACAATTGCAACAAAAACCATGAGATACCTAGAAATAAAACTAACCAAAGAAATAAAGGTCCTATACTCTAAAAACTACAAAACATTTATGAAAGAAATTGAAGAAGATACAAAGAGACAGGGAAAATAATCTGGCATTTTCTAAAAAGAAAGAAGGCAGGAAGGCAAGAGAAAGAAAAGAAAGGAAAGAGAAAGAAGAAGAAAGAAGAAAGAAAGAAAGAAAGAAAGAAAGAAAGAAAGAAAGAAAGAAAGAAAGAGAGAAAGAGAGAAAGAGAGAAAGAGAGAAAGAGAGAAAGAGAGAAAGAGAGAAAGAAAGAAAGAAGAAAGAAAGAAAGAAAGAAAGAAAGAAAGAAAGAAAGAAGAAGAAAGAAGAAAAAGAAAGAAAGAAAGAAAGAAAGAAGAAAGAAAGAAAGAAAGAAGAAAGAAAGAAAGAAAGAAAGAAAAGAAGAAGAAAGAAGAAAAGAAAGAAAGAAAGAAAGAAGAAAGAAAGAAAGAAAGAAAGAAAGAAAGAAGAAAGAAAGAAAGAAAGAAAGAAAGAAAGAAAGAAAGAAAGAAAGAAAGAAAGAAAGAAAAAGAAAAAAGAATGCAAGCAAGCACATAAGTTTATCATAAGACCCAGCAATTGCGTTCCTGGGCATTTGTCACAGAGAAATGAAAACCTAACATTCACACAAAAAACTCGTATATAATCATTCATAGCAACTTTATTTATAATAGTCAAAAGCCGAAAACAATCAAAATATGCTCTAGTAGGTAAATAGCTAAATAAATTGTGGTCCATTCATATCGCAGAATACCACTCACCAATAAAAAAGAACAAGGTATTGACACAACCAACCTGGATGGATTTCAAGGGCATTGAGCTGCCTTTTTATAGAGATGGAACGACTAGTGGTTGTCAAAGGTTAGGAATGGAGAGTAACAGAGGTGGTGGTGCAACTTAAAAGTTTTGGGTAATACGAAGGAGATCTTTGTGGTAATGGAATAATTTTATATCTGAAACTGCATACACACATTGTACCAGTGTCGAATTCCTGGTTTTGATACCGGGCTAGAATTATGTAAGATGGAACCAGTGGGTGATCTAGGTGAAAAAGACATGAGACCCATCTCTCTGGATTGTCCCTGAGAGTCCTATAATTATTTCTAACTAAAAACCTAGAAAGCAAATCTGAAGAGAACCACTCACACTGGTGGGCCTAGATTTTCAGCTTGCCATTTTGCTAACAACTCTGACTGTTATTCAAAGAGTCAAGTTTCCGGAGAATGATCTGCCTAGCTTTCAAAGCATCTTAGATTCTAATGGGCAAATTAACTACATGTCTCCGCCAGTACCTTGGGACTGCCTGGACAACTAAATTTCAGATAGAATTGAAGGATGAAAACTGCAGGAGAACTGAAGTTGATGTGCTTTAGTAACTTAACCTCCCATTAGATGAGCTCTGATTTATTCTGAGCGATTGAATCAATGTATGTCGTGAATATATCTGATGTATAAAGGCATTTCTAGCAATTGATCTATACCACACTACGACTCTTCCAATGATCGGGGGGGAAAAGTAAGCTTTTTTGTTGTTATTTCTTGATTTTTCCTCTTTTTAAACTGTGAACCAAAGAGTTCCTATTGCTTTTACATGTTCAGTGAAAAACTAAAGCAGGGCTCAAACATTACACATGATCAAAGGTTTAATTATGTCATTAGGCACTTTTACCAACAAAGGCTTTACTTTGATTCAATAAATCAACATCCACTATGGTCCCTCCATGGGGATGCTATAAAATAAAGCTTGATTTTATAATTTGTCTTTCTGCTATCTACATTTTATTCCAAATGCAGTCATTAGCACTGATTTGATATTGCACATGACAACACAATACTTACTATGTTTCTGACAAGGAGAACTTTTTAGACAGAAACTTAAGATAAAGGGAATTCTCCTTTGTTAGAGAAAGATTGTGACAAAGTAGAATGAGGATACTTATTTAAAAATAAACGTGGCTTCAAGTCTCCCCTGGAGATCAAATGAAAATATGCTTCTTTTTCTCTCAGGCCTTAATTTTGTCACTGTTTTTATGGACTAAGCAGTAGCCAAGCTTTAAGGGATACCCTTCTCTAACCTGAAGAACTCTTGGACTGGCCAAGGAAATCTTGTGTTTTTGCAGTCAGAACAGAAGGCAATTGGTTATCACATGCAAAGCTGTAGAACCAGAAGAGATTTCCTCCCAGGTCCTGCCCACTCCTCCTGTGAGCCATGAAAACAACCTCTTCCTACCTAATAGCATCCTGTGGGCTCCTGTTTTCTGCTGAGACAGCGTCTTGGCAATTGGGATGATGTTCCATTAAACTCCAAGACACGTACTTCTGTATTTTACCAGTCTTGCTGACTATACTTCACGTAATGTCTTTTTGACTAAAATCAATTAGTGTCTTATCAAATTTTTAGTTAAGTAATTCTCACCTAAATTTATTTACTTTCTAAGAACTCAAATTCCCAGTTCTGGATAGTATATATAATTACAAAATTAAGTATAACATTAGGCTCCAAATCTCTTTCCTTTTTTGATTTTTTAATATCACCACTCCAATACAGCTTTATTTTTACATTGCCTCCTCTGGGGGTTTTGAAGCCTCTGAAAGCCACGAGAATGACTTGGAGTTTCTGACATTACTATTTCCTAACACAGGAAATTACAGTCTTCTGAAAAAAGCCAGGTAGGAACATGACAAGCTCTGATAACATCTATGAGTATTCAGGATGGCTTTTCTTTTTTTTCTAAGACTCACTCTGTTCCTCTGGAAGATACTAGTGAGGGACCATGCTATGCCTCCCTCATAGTTGGTTTTCATTAACATCAGTTCCTTTTCTTTTTCTAGCAATTTCTGTACATTGAAGCCAAAGATTTCTTCATCAAAGACTTGCATCAAAACTTAGAATGTGGGTGATCGGACAGAAAGACAATAGATGAATTCTGATGGCTACACAACACTCTTTTGGAAAGATTCCAATACCTGGTATCTCTGAGTTGGTGGGACTTATATGAGAGATCAAGTTGAAAGAGTGGTCACCTCAGAGAGTTTTGACACTTAAACAGAGTGTCATTTTTAGCTATCTAGATTGTCTTCCCTGCCCTGAAATAATAATTTGATTTAAGTTAGAGCAACCAGGTTAGCCAAGGGAATATCAAAGGGAGCCGAGCTGGAGATTAAACATGTTAGTGAATCTGTCTCAAAAAAGGACATTGTGAAAGAAGGAGTTAAAACCACAGATTGTCTTGCTTCTTAATATGTTATGTATGATATACACGTGTTTATTTTCATTGAATGAGTTTATACTAGAAATAAGTCAATACTATTTGGATGGTTCAAATATAATTCATTGCTTAGAGATACAATAGTATATTTAGCCACCCCTCCTTAAAATTATGTTTTATTTTGAAACATTTTAAGACCCACAAGGACTTAAAAAATTAGTAGAGTTTATGTGTACCTTTTTCACAATGTTGAAACCAGAAAATCGATGGTGGTACAATCAGTCCTCATTATTCATGGGTTCTGTATTTGTGAATTTGTCTACTTGCTAAAATTTATTTGTAAATTTCAAACCCAAAATCAATATTCAGAGACTGTTCACAGTCATTTGGGCATGTGCTTACAGAGAGCAGTAAAAAAATTGGGTCATCCAGTATAAATGTTCACAGCTGAGGTCAAATATAGTGATACTTTGCCTTTTCAGCTCCTATAGAGTAAATAAGAGTCCTTTATTCAGTCTACTTAACACCGCACTTTCTTGCATTTTTCAGCTTCTTGTTGGCTACTACACTGAGATGGACTCCAAGCATACTGCCGAAGTGCTGGCTAGTGCTTCTAAGCACAAGAAGGCTGTGATTTACACAGGAGAAAATACATATGCTAAGTAAGCTTTGTTACAGCATGAGTTATAGGGCTTTTGGACAAGAGTTCAATGTTCATCAAAATTATTATTGAAATAAGGTGAAAAAAAAGAAATAAGGTGTCTTTATTTTTAACGATTTTACTTTGTTTATTGGGCATGAGTAGGGAAAAGCAGAGGGAGAGGAAGAGAGAAAATCCCAAGCAGACTCCAGCGCTAAGTGTAGAGCCCAACATGGGGTTCAGTCTCACAACCCTGAGATCATGACCTAAGCCAAAATCAGGAGTCTGATGCTTGACCAGCTGAGTCACCCATGCACCTCTAAACAAGGTGTCTTTAAACAGAAATATATATAAAATAAGGTACTGTATTGATTGGTTGATTGATTGGTTGATGAAAATGCAACCAGAAGCCCACAGGAACATAGACTTATGTATCCTATAGGAATAATGATTTACTACTCATTAATAGTGTTCATGGTGACTTTATCAATAATAATTACCATGAATAAAAATAATCATCTGTTCAATGCTGGTGAGTATGTAGCGTAACTAGATCTCTTACAGAATGCTGGTTGGAATGTCACAATTTTGAAAAAGTTTAGCAACCTTTCTTACAAAGTGAAACATACACTTACCATACAACCCAATAATAGTAATTTGGGGTTGGGTATTTATCACAGAAAAATGAAAACTTAAGTTTATACATGTACCTTTGAATCTGTAGGCTTATGTCTTTTGCCAAATTTGGGAGGTTATCAGACATTTTCTTGAACACAATATTCGTTCTTCTCTCCTTATGACACTCTGAGGAGATGAATATTAAATCTCTTGTTCTTTTATCGCAGGTCCCTGAGGCTGATTTTATTTTATTTCAAGCGGTTTCCTCTCTGTGGCTCAGATTAGATAATTTTTATTGGTCTATCTTCAAGTTTACTGATTTTTTTCCTATCTCATTTTTGCTATGAAACCCATCCATTGAAGGTCTTTTTAAAATTTCACTTACTATCCTTTTCAGTTCTAAAATTTCAATTTAGTTCTTTATGTCTTCTATTTCATTGTTGAGATAGTCTATTTTTGAATTCGTTCCAAGAGTCTCATAATTGCCTATTGGACCATTTTTATGACAGCTGCTTAAAAATCCTTGTCTGAAATTTGCAGCAGCAAAGATATTTTATTTAAGATTTTCCTGTTATTGATGAGTAATTTGGGACTGTATCCTGAACATTTGAATATTATATTATTAAACTCTGGGTCCCATTTAAATCATCTATTTTGACAGATAGTCAACCTATTAGGTTCTAAATGTATATATGCCCTGGGTCACTCTCATAGGTTGTAGCTGAAATGTCAATTTAGTTTACAAAGCCTCTGCAGTGCTATTTTCTTCCACCTTACTTGTGTGCTGATGACAGGATTCAACACTGTAGCATTCTCAGTTTGGGATGGGGAGAGGGAGATATGTGATATGCCTCATTATCTCAGAGTGGGGCCCAAAGACCAGGTTTTATGCTCTCACACATCTGAGGGAAAAGGAGGGGTTACCTTGTTCTTGCAGAAGACATGGAATCAAAATTCTGCCATAGGCTACCCAGGGCAGGGATGCTTGCTCATTACTGTTGTGGTTGGGGTGGGGGATAGAAGTCACTGTTCTGCACACAAGGGAAGGGCACTGTCTCATTACCTTGTATGGGAAACATAGGATTTGGAGCTCTTCCCATAGCCTCCTGAGGAAGGGATGTTGCTTTGTTATTATAGGGGATATGAAAGACCTCTGCCCACAGGCTACAAAGGAGATGGACACACCTTCTTGACCTGCAGGAGGGCAGTCCTTCCCTCTTATGCAAGTTGGTCCATAGGCCCTACAGAGCAGAGACAGACTCAACACTGTGGAAGAGAGGGATAAAGGACAGGGTACACCTCCTGCTACACTACCTCTTGGGATAGGGGATGGCTGTAGATGGTTTTCATAGTATTCACTCAAGACAGGCAGATATTATTAAAGATTTCTGCTTTGGGGAATTGCTGTCTTCCCACATTTGCACCCAAGAAGGTAGGTTTTTAGGAGGGTTGTTTTTGTCTGCACTCTTGGACATTTTTGGGCTGTGAGCTCCTTGGTGCCTCACCCAGGATACATAAGACACAAAGAAAGAAGGAAGGGAAACAGGGAGCAATGGAGGGAAAAGGAAAAGAAAGGAAGAAGGGAAGGAAAGGAAGAAAAGAAACCCAGGACTGCACTGCTAGGTTATTAACTTTGAGTCCCAAGGTCCTTAGTAAGTCTGCCTCTCCTCCCTCTGAGTCTTCTGCTAGGTGATTTACATGTTTTGTAATTAGCAGAATAAGTAAAATGGAATGCATCTTGCCCAGAACCAAAAATATAGTCCCTTTGATGGTTATATAGGATTTCTGATTTTTGCTGTTATGAACAGTTCTGTGGTTTGTATTCTTGCTCATGCCATTTTGTCTTTTAATTCCTTAAATTCCCTTAAGTTGAAATCTTGGGCCAGGAAATATTAGTGTGAAGGTTCTTGAGATGCCGTATGTACAGTATATCACTGCACCTTGCAACTCTTGTTAAGTGTTCTCTTTCTTTTTAATATTGATCAAACTGATACATGAAACACTATTTAGTCTCCACTATTCATTAAAAACTGCAAACCATTATCATTTTTGTATTTCTTCTTTTGTGAATTACATACCGTTTATTAACTTTACTATTGAGGTGTTCATATTTTGCTTACTGATTTGTAAAAGCTTTGTATACATGGCTGCTAATATTTTGTCAGCTGTCCAAACTATAAATTGGATTCCCAGTCTGATCTTTTAGTTTGTTTTATGTGGTTTTGCCCTGTGCAAGGTTTTGCCTTTTATGTAGACAAATCTATCAATTTTTACAAATATTTTCCTATTGGGTAGTAGTAGGCTATCCCCTGAGCCTGAACAAACTTCTTCCCCATTTCCCACCCTTTTTGCATTTGAGATATCAGGAGGGAAAAAGAGAAATGAATCTACCTCTCTTTAAACCACCAGAAGAATGGTGTAAGAAATGAGGAAGACTTTTGACACTACTTTTTTGTCTCATCAGAGATAAAATAAGAGCCTTCCAAAGACACATTCAAATCTCTTTCCACTTTACTCTCACTGACCACAGCCCAAATGCCTACATCACCAAATCAGAGCCATCTGCGCTGATTTTCCCACAGGCAGATTCCCTTTCCCTTGAGAATGTCACAGCATCTTTCAGCAATCCCCTTCCCTAGTCACACTCTTTGTGCTCTACTAGTGAATCAGGGATGACAGTGATTGAACTAGCATATGGCAGCATCAAATACCAATTGTTCTGATTTTGACAGTTTCAAGAGTTGTCACTAACTTTTTCTCAGGCTGAGACTTAGTGGTTTTACTCCAGTGTCTTTACTGTGGCATTAAGAACCAGTTTCAGTCCTCTGTGAGATATAGAGCACTCATAAATATTTAAATATTCCAAAGTATTGTCCCGATTTCTAGTTCAACCCATGCCCCCACTGAGCTGACCTAAGCATTCTGCTCTATTGATTTGTATGTGAGGGAGCGTTTGAGAGAAAAATGATGAATTATTTTTTATGTTTTCTTTTCAGTTGTTGCAATGCTAAAATTGCAAGGACATGATTTTATTTCCTATGATATCTGTAAATGGTCTATAAAACACTGAATGTTGAGCTTAATATATGTAACAAAGCAAAGGTGAAGATACAATTCAAAAAGAGGGCAGAAAGTTCAGAGACCTTAGCTGAACTACCGAGAGTAGGATTTCGAATTTGGAAGTAGACGACCAAAGTTCATTTGCTGGCTTCCATTCCTTGATCGTTAATTACAGTTATTTAATTAATAATTCAGTGTCCTGAACTATTTTGATAAGTCCTCATTAAGAGGATCAAAGCTGATAATTAAAGGATGGGTCAGAGACCCTATCCACAGAGAGCAAAGGCCCAAATGAGAAACATGAAAGAAGTATCATTTCACATTCCCAACATGTGAGCAGGCTATGAATATTGATGGCACCAAATAGGAGAGAAAGGGACTAAAGTATGGGCTTGCAGAGCTCTGCTTTGTTCACAGTCCAAAATCAATACGACAAAGACTGCCCAACATGCTTCGGTAACTGTTCATCAATTATTTACAGGGCTCTTTTGTTCAAAGTTTCTGTTTACAAGATTACTTGAAGATGAAGTTGAAAGAATGGTGTTTGTGTGTATGGGTGGCATTGGTCATCTTAGGTTGCAGATTCAAATCAAGGTACCTGTGTACTACATCCTTCTGTCCAGTGCTGCTTCAACTCCTACCAGATTGGCATTACAGGTCCAAGACATTTACCTGTCCATGAAGAAAGCACAAGCATTTTCAATTTCCTACCTAACTGATGGCCAAGGTCAAGGGAAAGCAATGCTCCTCGAGTTGTTTTCCTTTGTCCATGTTATGCTTTCTCAAGGTTCCCACTGACTCAGAAAGAAGGAGAAAACACTTTTAGATCTATCCTTATATGGTCCTAATTTTCTGTCAATTGTGTCTGCTTAAACTTTATGCCACATTTTGAGGTGAGGGCCTGCTGTTTGATTCTCTTTGTACGAAGTCATGCTTGGACTACAAGTTACTCATAAAGGAGGAACAACTTCATCAAGAGTTTATTATTTGCTAATCAACATGCTGAGCATTTTGGGGGACAAAATTCTTTTTAAAATCTCCTGTGAGATGTATTTATTATTATTATAACCATTGTTTAGATAAAGAAATTGAGGCATACATAGTAGAAAGCTGTGACACTAAGTAGCAGAGCTGATAATCAAACTTTGCTCCTGAACCCTTTGCCACTATCTTATACTGTTGCAATGAACCTGAACCCCTAAGAAACATCTTGTTCTTCCCTTGTGTGGGTCAAGAATTAGCAAATTTTATTGGAAAGGTCCAAAGAGCAAACTCTTTTGGCTTTGTGGATAATGTGGGCTCTGTCGCAACCAATCGACTCGCCGTTGTAGGGCAGAAGCAGCCAGAGATGATATATATAAACAAATGCCCAGGCTCTGTTCCAGTAAATTTTTATTTATAAACACAACCAGGCTGATTTCACCTACAGGCTACAGTTTGCCAACCACTACTGTAGAAGCGGACAAAGCTTTGGGCACAACTCTTAAAAACGCTTTGCCTACTTCAGAGACACCCTAAATGGTAAACTTAGTTAGCGCTGGATTCATCGTTGGTCATTAAATCCTAGATAGCCCATGACAAAGAATTATGTGCAGAAATTTCTTCTAGTCCTGGAAATTTTATCTGTGAATTAGGCACTTTGGTGAGGTTGTTTCCATTGATGCTTTCAGGAGTCAATACCCAACCTGTGCACCAATAAATTTTTTCCAAAAATTCCATAGTATGGGCAAAAATTCAAGGGAGGAAGCAGGCCAAATAGTCAAA
The DNA here is from genome assembly GCF_003254725.2 of Canis lupus dingo. NCBI lineage: Eukaryota > Metazoa > Chordata > Mammalia > Carnivora > Canidae > Canis > Canis lupus. Next base: position 23,173,395 of record NC_064262.1, on the reverse strand, counting down.
GGGTTGAACTAGGTAGGGAGTACACACCAGTCAAAGGGGCCACTGTCTCCTTTCCATCCAACAGTCTTGACTTGGAAGAATGGGAGCTCAGTGTTACTGCAACATCTGCAGAAAAAAATCTTGGGAAGCCATGTAACATGCTGGGGCTGCATCTGCCTGCATGCAACCTCTGACTAAAGGTTACATGAGGATGGCTGGTGTTGGGGCGCCTGCGTGGCTCAGTGGTTGAGTGTCTGCCTTCGGCTCAGGGCATGATCCCAGGATCCTGGGATCAAGTCCCACATTGGGCTCCCCGCAGGGAGCCTGCTTCACCCTCTGCCTATGTCTTGGCCTCTCTGTCTCTGGAATAAATAAATTAAATAAGAAGAAGGAGGAGGGGGAGGGGGAGGAGAGGAAGAAGAAGGCGGCTGCTGTTCTGCCAGTGTACACAGTGGGATGTAGAATCTTGGAGTTGCCTATAGCCTAGTTCAACCGCAGAGTACTAGTTAGTGGTTTTCAATTTTTGTTCTGTATCACCTCAGTCCCATACGCTCCCTTAAATAAAAGAGATTACTCTTTTAAACTCAAGTAGAAATTCAATAGAGAATATTTTACTTTATTTTAATCTTTTTAATTGAGGTATAATTGACATACAATATCCTATTTGTTTCAGGTGGGCACCAAAATAATTCAATATTTTTAGACATTGCAAAATGATCCTTACAAGAAGCCTAATTACCATTTCTTATCATACAGTTATTATAATCTTACTGACATTACTTCCCATAACTTACTTTATAACTGGAAGCTTGTACTACTTAATCTCCTTTACCTATTTTGCCAACCCCTCAATCTCTCCACCCCTCTGATAATGAACAGCTTACTTCCTATATCTGTTGAGTCTGTTTTATTTGTTCATTTGTTTTGTGTTTTAGATTCCACATATAAATGAAATCATATGATATTGTCTGACTTATTTCACTTAGGCTAATACCATCTAGGTTAATCCATGTTGTCACAAATGGCAAGATTTCATATTTTCTAATGGCTGAGTAATGTTCCACTGTATATTACATACCACATCTTCTTTATCCATTCTTCTATCAGTGGACAGTTAGGTTGCTCCCATATCTTGGCTTTTGTCAATAATGCTGCAATGAACAATGAGGTGCATATATCTCTTCAGATTGTTTTCATTTTCTTTGAATGAATACCCAGAAGTGGAATTACTGGAATACACGGTAGTTCTGTTTTTAATTTTTTGAGAAACTGCCATCATGTTTTCCAGAGTGGCTGCACCACTTCACATTCCCACCAACAGTGCACAAGGGTCCCCTTTTTTTCCACATCTTCACCACCACTTGCTACTTTTTGTCTTTTTGATAATAGCCATTCTGACAGATCTGAGGTGATATCTCCTTATGGTTTTCATTTGCATTTCCCTGATGATTATTCAGGTTGAACTTCTCTTGTGCCTGTTGGCTCTCTGCATGTCATCTTTGGGAAAATGTCTATTCAGGTCCTCTACTCATTTTTTAATTGGATTATTTGCATTTCTGCTATTAAGTTGTCTGAATTCCTTATCTCGTATGGATATTAACTCTTTAACAGATGTGTGGATTGCAAATTTTTTCTCTCATCCTTCATTTGTTGACGGCTGCTTTTGCTCTGCAAAAGCTTTTTAGTTTGATGATTTTTATATATTTTAGTTTTTGTTACCCTTGCCTGAAGAGACTGGTCCAAAAAAATATTCGTAAAACTGATGTCAAATAACTTACTGCTTATGTTTTCTTCTAGGACTTTCATGGTTTCAGGTCTTATATTAAAGTCTTTAATTCACTTTGAATTTATTTTTGTATATGGTATACAATAGTAGTCTACTTTCATTCTTTTGCATGTAGCTATCCTATTTTCCCAGCACCATCTATTGAAGAGAATGTCTTTTTCCTGTTGTATATTTTGCCTCCTTGTCATTATTGATCATGTATGTATGAAGTCTTTTGATGGGAAGAGGGAGACTATTCTACTCCATTGATCTAGGTGTCTGTTTTTATGTCAATACCATACTGTTTTGATTTCTATAGCTTGTAGTACAGTTTGAAATCAGGGAGCATGGGGCAGCCCGGGTGGCTCAGTGGTTTAGTGCCACCTTCAGCCCAGTGTGTGATCCTGGAGACCTGGGATCAAGTCCCATGTCAGGCTCCCTGCATGGAGCCTGCTTCTCCCTCTGCCTGTGTCTCTGCCTCTCTCTATTGCTCTGGGTCTCTCATGAATAAATAAATAAAAATCTTAAAAAAAAAACAAACACACACACTTTTTTAAGAAATCAGGGAGCATGGAACCTACAGCTTACTTCTTTCTCAAAATCATTTTGCTGTGCTACTAGGGTTCTTAGTGGTTCCATACAAATTTTAGGATTCTTTGTTCTAATTCCATGAAAAATGTCATTGGTACTTTGGCAGGGGCTGCATTGGGTAGTATGGACATTTAATAACACTAATTCTTCCAATCCATGAGCACAGATTATCATTCCATTTATTTCTGTCATCTTCAATTTATTTTAACTCCGTCAGAGTTCTCAGAGTAGTTTCTGAACCTCCTTGGTTAAATTTATTTCACTTCTTTGGTTAAATTTATTCCTAGGTATTTTATTCTTTGTGATCCAATTGTAAATGGTATTGTTTTTATAAACTTCATGTTTCATTATTAGCATATAAAAACACAATCCATTTCTGTATTTTGTATATTATGACTTTACTGAATTCATTTCCTCTAATAGTTTTTAGGTGAAGTCTTTAAGGTTTTCTTTCTTCTTTTTTTTTTTAAATGTATTTATTCATGAGAGACACAGGGGGAAAGAGGTAGAGATATAGGCAGAAGGAGAAGCAAGCTCCCCGTGGGGAGCCTGATGCAGGACTCAATTCCAGGACCCCAGGATCATGACCTGAGCCAAAAGCAGACACTCAACCACTGAGCCACCCAGGTGTCCCAAGGGTTTTCTGTATATAGTTTCATGTCATCTGCAAATAGTGAGTTTTACTATCTTTCTGATTTGATTGCCTTTTTTTCTTATCTAATTTCTTCTTTAAAAAAGGATTTTATTTATTTATTCATGAGAGACAGAGAGAGAGAGAGAGGCAGAGATATAGGCAGTGAGAGAAGCAGGCTCCATGCAGGGAGGCCAATGTGGGACTTGATTCTGGGACTCCAGGATCACGCCCTGGGGCAAAGGCCGACGCTGTACTGCTGAGCTACCCAGGCATCCCTCTTATCTAATTTCTATGGCCAAAACTTCTAATACTATGTTGAGTAAACACAGCAAGAGTGAGCATCCTTATTCCTGATCCTAGAGGGAAAGCTTCAGCTTTTCACCATTGAGTATGATGTTAGCTATCAATTTGTCATATATGGCCTTTATTATTGAGCTAAGGGCTTTCCTTACCTGCTTTGTTGAATTTCATTCAATGCGTTTTGATTCTGAGATGATCATTTGATTTGTATCCTTTGTTTTATTAACATGGTGTATCATGTTAACTGATTTGCAGATATTGAAGCATCTTTGCATCCCTGAAATAAATCCCACTTGATGGTGATGTATGATCCTTTCAACGTATTTTGAATTGAGTTTGCTAATATTTTGTTGAGAATTTTTCCATCCATGTTCATCAGGGATATTGACCTATAGCTTTCTTTTTTTGTAATGTTATTGTGTGATTTCGGTATAACATTGGCCTCATAAAATGAGTTTGGAAACAATCTTTCCTCTCAGATTTTTTGAATAATTTAAGGACAAATATTAAGTCTTCTTAAATTCAACTGTGAAGATGTCTGGTACTGGATTTTTCATTTGGGGGAGTTTTTAAATTACTGATCAGATTTCATTACTTCTACTCAGTCTGTTCAGATTTTTTATTTCTTCATGATTCAGTCTTGAAAGGTTGTGTGTTTCAAGGAATTTATTTCTTCTAGGTCTTCCAATTTATTGGCAAATAATTGTAGTAATCTCTTAACATCCTTTGGATCTGTGGTGTTAGTTGTAACTTCTCTTTAATTTTGGATTTATTTTGGCCCTCAATCTTTTTTTTCTTGATTAGTCTGGCTATTGGTTTATTGATTCTGTTTATCTTTTCAAAAGAACATGTTTGATCTGATTCTTTTTTTCTTTTTTTTTTTATCTCTTTTATTTTCATTTTGATAACTATTATTTCCTTATACTAACTTTGGTCTTTGTTTACTCTTTTTCTAGTTGTTTTAGGTATACAGTTTGTTTTTTTGAGATATTCCTTGTTTCTTGAGGTACTCCCATATGACTAAAATTTCCCTTTTAGAATTGCTTTTGCTGTATCCTTTGGAGTTGGGAAAGCTGTATTTCCATTTTCATTGGTGTTAAGGTATTTTTTAAAAATTTCGTCTGATTTCTTCATTGACCCATTGGTTGTTCAGTAATATGTTGCTTAGTGTCCGTGTGTTTGTAGGGTTTTCCCCCATTTTTTTTCTTGTAATTGATTTCTAGTTTCATATGATGGTGATCAGAAAAGATTATCTTAATCTTAAATTCATTGAGAGTTGTTTTTTGGTGTAACATGTGATCTGTCCTGGAGAATGTCCCATGTACACTTGAGTAGAATGTGTCTTCTGCTGTCTGGGGATGGAATGTTCTGTATTTATCTATTAAGTCTATCTGATCCAATGCATCATTGAAGGCCAATATTTCCTTCTTAATTCTGTCTAGATGATCTATCCATTGATGTAAGTGGGGTATTCAAGTCTCCTACTATTACTGTATTACTGTTTCTCCCTTTCTGTCGGTTAACATTTGCTTTTTATGTTTAGGTATTCCTATCATGGATGCATCAACTATACAAATGTTATCTCTCTTCTTGGATTGCCTCCTTTATCATTATGTAATGCCCTTCTTTGTCTTTTGTTAGTTTTTTCCTAAAGTCTCTTTTGTCTGATAGAAATACTGCTATATTGGCTTTCTTTCCATTTGCCTTTGCATGGAATCCCTTTTCCCATCTCTTCGAGACTGTGGATGTTTTTAGATCTGAAGGGAGTAGGAAGCATATATATATGCATATATACTATATATATTATAGTATTATATAATATTTAAATATTTCTAGTTGTTATATATTTATATTTGTTATATTTATATTATATATTTTTTATTAAATATTATATATACAACATTTTTATACATTTTGCCACTTCATACCTTCTAATTGGAGCATTTAGTCTATTTACATTTAAAGTAGTTATTAAAAGGTATATTCTTATTGCCATGTTGTTCATTGTTTTCTGATCGTTTTTGTAGTTCTTCTTTTCTTCATTCAGTTTCTTCTGTTGGGGTTTGATTTTTTTAAGATTTTATTATTTATTCATGAAAGACACACAGAAAGAGGCAGATACACAGGCAGAGGGAGAAGCAGCCTCCCTGCAGGGAGTCTGATGCAGGACTCAATCCCAGGAGCCCAGGATCACGACCTGAGTCAAAGGCAGACGCTCAACCACTGAGCCACCTAGATGCCCGTGTTAAGATCTTAATTTTTGCCATTTTATTATAACATGTATTGGTTTGGATCTCTTTGGATTCTCCTTGTGATTGTGTTTTCTGGACCCACATGTCTGTTTCCTTCCCCAGGTTAGCCCCTTTATCTCTTTCTACTTCTGCTGGGATCCATATGATGCAAATGTAAATATGCCCGATGTTGTCCTAGATAGTCTCTTAAACAATTCTCACTTTTTTATTATTTTTTCTTTTTTGGCTTCTGGCTGGGTTATTTCCACTATTCTCTCTACCAGATTACCAACCTGTTCCATGCCATCTAATCTGTGGTTGATTCCCTCTGGGGTGTTTTTCAGTTCAGTTATATTGTGACTTCTGTTTGGTACTTTCTTATATTTTCTAGCTCTTTGTTGAAGTTTTTACTTTATTATTCCAATCTTCTCTGGAGTAGTATGTTGTATGAGCATCTTTATGGCAATCAGTTTGAACTCCTTATCAGGTAAATTACTTATTAGTTTCATTAGGTATTTGGTGGTGGTGGGGTAGTATCTTGTTCTTTTGTTCATAACATATCCTTTGGTCTCATTATTTTTTCTTTTTCTTTCTTTTTTTTTTTTTTTTTTTTTTTACTTTCTTTGTTGGAACACCTACCTCTCTCAATCTTGAGTCACTTTGCATTGAAGCATCCTCTTTGTAGATTACATGTGCCTGGTGGCTTTGGCTGGCCAGCTGGAGCTGAAACAGGTGCAGCCTTGAGGGTTCTGAGGTGTACTGCACTAGGGTCACCCTAGCAAAATAGCTAGATCTGGAGTAGAAATTGACCACAAGGTCACAGGATGCTGTGAACCAGATCAGCTTTTGGTAGGACAGTTGGAACTGGAGTATTCATGGACTGAGTTTCTCAGAGCATATCTCCTACAAGGCTGCCCTGCAGGGATAGCTAGAACTGAAGTGAAAGTGTGCACTCTTTACTTGCCAACCTGGAAGGATGGCTGGAGTGGTGCGGGCCTAACAGGGTCCTGAGGTGCGATGTGCTAGGGCTGTCCTGGCAGGATGACTGGGTTGGGCATAGTCCAAGGGAGACCTGAGGTCACCTTGGTGGAATGGCTGGAGCTGATATAGGTTTAGGGCATGGTGCTTGCTGAGGTGGCCCTAGCAGGCTGGCTAGAGTGCCTGGACTCTGTTCCCATCTGCACTATTAAGGTAGAGGGTTAGATAAACAGTGGTACCTGATAGCACCTCAGACCCCAGAGAGAGTTCAAAGAGTTCCCACACTCTTTGGCAGATGCTCTACAGTTAGTAGATGGCTTTCCTTCACTTACATTGTAGTTGCTTTTTAAATGGCTCTTTGCTGTGCCGTAGAGCAGGCAAGTATTTATATAGGCCCCTCAGTGATATCCCTTCCTAGTTCAGATCATCACATCAGGGCTGGAGTTCGCATTGTTACCCTGTCTCCCTTTGTCCTTGTCCTTTTCTATCATCAGTTGTGACCAAACCATTCAATCAGCACTCCGTTCTTCTTCAGAAGGAATGACTCTATACTGATTTGTAGGTTCAGTGTGTCTCTGAGAAGAGGTGAGTTCTGGGACTTCTTAGGCTGAAGGGACTATCTCCTTTGCCCAATTTTAAAAAGTCAGCAGTCAGATTTTTCATCAGTATATTGGCACATTATAAGATTGTGGCAGAAAGTGCAAGTGCTGGACCCTGATAAAGTAGGTCAGATGCTAGCCAGATTCTAAGGCTAGCCTATCTCCCTGCCACCCGAAGACACAGGATTAGTATATGTTATCTGAAGAGCTCTCAAGGAAAAGTAATTCTACAGTTTATCTTTTCTTTTTTCATGATTCCTCATCATACAATTTCTAGTAGTAACTAACTGTGTAAGTTTGGGCAAGTTTAATTTTACTGTGTCCTAAATCCTATCGATCCTATAAAATGGGAATATTCATAAAAACCTGACAGGTTGAAAAGAAAAATGGATTTTTGTGTATAAGGGTAGATTATTTGGGGGTCTTGAGAAGGTTCATTACCTGTTTGCTGAATTTAGCATATGAATAGAGTTCCATATGTTTAAATCAACAAATCTGGATGTGAGATAAAGCTAAAAGATCTAGGAGGTTGCTGGGTTTCTTTGGAGAGGCCCAGGCTAAGTCCACAACCCTTGCTAGGCAGTATCAGGTTTCAAGATATAAGAATTGACAGTCTCTTGGTGTTGATCACAAGTGCCACAATTAGAGGGCTTAATGCTGACATGACTAATGTCCTCACAACTCTCTTGGTATCTTTGCTTTAAATTCTGGAATGCAGGGATCCCTGGGTGGCGCAGCGGTTTGGCGCCTGCCTTTGGCCCAGGGCGCGATCCTGGAGACCCGGGATCGAATCCCACGTCGGGCTCCCGGTGCATGGAGCCTGCTTCTCCCTCTGCCTGTGTCTCTGCCTCTCTCTCTCTCTCTCTCTGTGACTATCATAAATAAATAAATAAAATTTAAAAAAAAGAAGGATCATAGTTGCAAACATGAGAATAAGTTAATTAAAAAAAAAAAAATTCTGGAATGCATAGAAAGCTATCTTATCTACTTCCCTACAGGAAAGGTATAGGAATGATAACATTAAAATGCTTCTGCAAGCAAGCTCCATTTTAGGACTAACTTTTGAAGTTGATAAAAAGTATACTTTGAAGCAATAATGGATGAAATGGCAGTTGTGATACCCACTATTTTCCCTAATGGACCACTTATTCCCCCAAAAGTAGTTTATACCCTAGAAATGTACTTCAAGGTGAAGCAGTGTCATTTTAACTTGAGCTTATTTGGTGTACTAGATCAGATGTGTAGGCAAAAGACTGAGACACTCTTTCATGTACCATAAAATTGATTTTTTTAACTCTCTGACAATAGAGAGTCCTATAGTAAAGGTGGCATCATGCATGGCCCTAAATTAAATCCCCCTAGATTTTAAATTATCTTTAATGCTATATATTTAGGTCTTAAGTTTGCCATATAGTTCACATGCCCAAAATTAAATGTAATTTTTAAGTTATTTTACACATTTGCATTTAAAATTTCCAAGCCTGGGGTATTAACATGAAGTTTAAAAGCAATAAAATAATCACAAAAACTTATGTACCATCAGCAGAATGAATTTTTTACTTACTAATAGGACAGTAATAATTCTGGTAAGCATCCCATCAAATTCAAACAAAGCCAACAAATGGGTGTCACCTATTTCCATTCCTTTTGCAAAACTAAAATCAAGTAGATGTGATTGTTACTGCTATAAAGGTCATAGTAATATTTTCCCCCCTCCCAATAATTGTGAAAGGACAGGGATAATTAACAGTGCAGAAAAGATGTTTTTGGCATTTCTTAATATATAAAATCTATCCCATATTACAGTAGTATGTGTTTTAATGACATTATGCATTTAATATCTGGGTCAGTCACTTTTCATCTGTAATATATTTCTGCATGACAGCATCTGAGACTATATGGACACACATCTGCTGCAAAATCATTAAACCAAGAAAAAAAATGATTCAGATTTTACTTACATTTAAAGAAATGACTAACAAATGAGAAAAGAGCTAAGAATAAATCATTTACACCCTAAAAATACAACATTTCTAAGAGTTAACAAAATATTTTAATATAATTGACATAAACTGGGTCTCAGAAATTACCCTTGATCTAAACAGAGACTGTTTTATATTTTAAATGATTTACCTTTATAACTACACCTAAGCCATAAAAATCCCAACAGGTTTTATTTCTTTTGTGAATATGTCATGATCAAGCTTTGGTTTATAAAATATTGGAGTTGAGATAGACTTCCTTAGCACTCCATAAAAAGGTGCAAAGAAGTTAAAATGTTATTTTATTTCTGCTAACCTGACGATAGAACATTAATAGAACATTAAAATGCAAACATTTAAATCCTCTAAAGCAAAAAATACAAATACACACACAGTAACCCCAGTAAGTCTATTCATCAATATTTATAAAATAAATTTTCTTCACCAGTTAGAGTTCATTAATCTACATCTGCAAATAAGTTTTGCCAAAATGTTTTGGTGCTGAGACCCCCCCCCCTTCAAACCACTTCAATGCAAGGTCTAAAGGAAAAGCTCAAAAGAGGAACAGAATAAGGACCTTGTGAACCTGTCCACATTCCTTTGTGAAGGCAGAAAGACATGGAAGACCGGAGTGGAGATCCATTTTGAAGTCTCTGCTTTGTTCCTCCAGGGTTTCTTGGAGGTATGGTCCTTGGGATCCAGATCAGATGTGAACTGTTGGCAGCCCGTGGCTATAATTCAATGTAATAAAATCATGAAGCGGAGAGGGCTGAGACAGTTAAGTAAATGACACTCCTTAACTCACACATAGGCAAATGTGATGTTGCTGAAATCCAAGACGATTTCCCACAAACCAGCCAGGACAGTAATCCAAAATAAGAGACCTCTGCATCCTGGCGCTCCTCCAGGATCAAGCACAACTCTTTTTGCTACCGTGTTACCTAAAACAAATTAAATAAGTGACCGGTCAGTATCTCATCACCACCAAAGACATTTCTTTCTGCTACTGGATTCAGAAGTCCCTGCCTGTGTCATTTGTGCAACATTTAGCAGTTTGTAACCAACCTCACCTAATCACTGTTCAAATCAAATCCTTCTTCACAGTTCTTGCTTCCAGGTTGCAAAGAAAACATGCACAAAGGCTTCCACAACAGGGTATTATGTACCTCAACTTGGTATTTTGTAGAGTTATAAAGAGCCCATCGGATTAGGTATATTTGTTGCCCATAGTTAATGCATGCATGCTGAGCATGCTTTCTGGAAGGCATTAAATTTTTTTCAAAAGAATGCTAATTTAGATGAGTGTATGTCAAGAGAGAAAATGTAGAAAATGTTAGCTTTGTTACTTTTTAATGCAGTTGACTTTTATTTTATTTTAGGGTGTCTGGTGGCTTGGTTGGTTGAGCGTCTGACTCTTGATTTCAGCTCAGGTTGTGATCCCAGGGTCAATAGATTGAGCCCCATGTCAGGCTCTTCACTCACCGAAATCTGCTTGAGATTCTCTTTCCTGCTCCCTATGCCCCTACCCCAACTCACTTGCATGCAAATGCATGCTCTCTCTCTCTCTCAAATAAATAAATCTTTTTGAAAATTTCAAAAATCAAAAATAGGTTCTTTTAGAAAACTGCCATAATTACTAAAAACAGATATTAAGAAGTTTACTGTTGTTTTCTCTATTTTATATACTTAAAATAAAGTAGCAGTTTCTTTAGTTTTATTTGGTCATGTAGGGTGTAAGGTATTTTATAGGTTAGATAATCTGTATACACTCTAGAGGGGGAAAAAAATCCAAAGCTTAAGACTTTAACATATCTACAACATAAAAATACTTGATGACATAGTCATCACTGCTGGCCTTAAGACCCAATCAAGTATTTATTCAAACCTCAGATTTGCTATTAATTGACATATAGACTTTTTTTTAAAGATCTTTTTTTTATTTATTCATTCATGAAAGACACAGATTGAGAGAGACAGACAGACAGACAGACACAGAGACAGAAACACAGGCAGAGGGAGAAGCAGGCTCCATGCTGGGAGCCTGATGCAGGACTTGATCCCGGGACTCCAGGATCACGCCCTGAGCTGAAGGCAGGCACTAAACTGCTGAGCCACCCAGGGATCCCCGACATATAGCCTTTATTTTATATATTCTACAATATAGTTGGTTGCTCTTCTGTTTGTACTGGGAATGCTATAGCAAACACAACAAAAACCCTGTTCTCATGAGGTTTATAGAACAAGTAAACTAGCCCTATTCTAGGTCAAGGACCAGATATGTTCAGCTTTGCAGGCCATACAGTCACTGCCACACTACTTAACTCAACCTTTTTAACATAAGAGGGGCATAAATAATACAGCATGTAAACTAATGGGCATTGTTTCATTCCAATAAAACTCTGGTGTAGATACTGAAATTGGGGTTTCGTGTAATTTTCATGTTATGAAACTTTTTTTTTCTTTTTGAATGTTTAAAATGGATAGCCCATTTTTAGCTCACAGATCACAAAATACAGGCCAAGGGTTGGATTTGGCTTGCAAGCCACAGCTTGGGGACTCCTATTGTAGAAGAAAGAGTTGGACCAACAGGAAAAGAAACATGCCAGAAGTGATAGGTGGTATGGAAAAAAATATATGAGGGCCAGAAGGATAGAACTCAACTGATTTCTAGAGGATCATCAGATGAGGAGATGCTTAAAGGATGCAAGGGAACCCTGACTACTTGGAAGAACAACTTTGGCCTTTTCCCACCTGAAACACAAAGATGAGACCAGGGATGCATTCCAGACTGTCAACCTAACAGGATTATTTTGGTAGAAGTGATAAAGGTGTTGTCAAAAGGACTTGTGAGAAACAGGACAAAGGACATGAGAGGATGAGGATTCAAACTCTTGATCTTAAATACCCAGATGATAGAGTTGGTAATTTTCTAAGCTGGGGAGGACTATCACTGCCTCAGCTTCTTCAGCCGCTAAGTATTAAATTAACACCTGCCCCCCTCAGTTGGGTAAGGAGTACGTGACATGTGATGGCATGGTCCAGGGCTTGCCATGTGGTTAACACTCAGGAGAGGGTGGCTCTTTTCCCACTCGCTCTTTCTGGGTCTATCATGCATCCACAGTGTTCAGAGCCAAGTACCAACCTGTAAAAAGGATGTCATTGTCAATAGCATTTTATTTAAGGCAGCTTACTTCGCATGCCCAGCTCATTTTGGACTTAATCTATATTAAAGTTGAATAATAAGATTCTTTAGGATTTGTTTTACTGCCAAGTTTTCATTTTGCTAATTGTATATGGAAGGGTCAATGTCACTTTGGAATTTGGTGGACACAGGTTGCTAACCTGCCAATACTAGCTCCACTCTCACATGACAGGGTACTCTGAGTATTTCAAGCTCTGGCTCTAGGGATTAGGAAAGACAAGACTTCTGGGTAAAGGATACATCTCAGGTGGACCTTAAAAGATAACTAGAATTTTTAAAAAGGGAACAGATGAAGAAGGCAGCAGTAGGATATGGAAATACATGGTCTACTGGGTGAGTCACACTGATGGCTCATCTCCAGGTGCTTATACTCTGTTACCCTTGAGAATCGACTGGTGGTCTCTCACCAAGGAGAAACCTGGACAGGGAAATTACCCTGGAAACACAGAGAACAGTATAAATACAAGAACAGAGCAGATGCAGAACCTGGTTAAACAAGAATCAACATAAGAACAACTTTTTGAGAATGGTTTGCTAAGCCCCACCCCAGTCTTACTATACCAGAATATCCTAGGGGTAGTGCTCAAAACAGTGGGTACCAGTTCCCATGATAAGTTTCCTGTGGCCACTGTTACCATTACTAGTAATATTGGGGCAAAAGAGAATGAGGATGATCCATAGGGGTAGCCTAAGAAACAGAGGGAAAGTTACCAGTTAGGGGGTATTCTTACCAGTTAGGGGGTGATCTAAGGCAGATACCATAAGGACTGGGTCATCTTAGATCTTGAAGGTGAGGTGTGTTGCAAGAAAACCTGTTGTTTAACTCCTATCTCTATTTTCTAATATGAAATATTGGGAACATGTAGATATTAAATGGAAACTTTGAGGAACCACATGAAAAGAATCAAGTAGAATTCTTACAAAAAGTTATTTAAATAAAAATTCTCTAAAGCAGATTTTTTCAGCTTCAACATTATTTACATTTGGATCCAGACAATTCTTTGCTAAGAGGGGGCCCTCCTGTGCATTTTAAGATTTTTAGCAGCGTGTCTGGCCTCTACCCCAAGATGCTTGTATAACTCCCCACCGTCCCCACCCTGTGGCAACTAAAAATGTCCCCTTGATGGGAACATTACCCACTGAGAACTATTGCTCTAAAGACCTAGCTCTTCACCCTTAGATGTTGGAAAAATAACTTCTTGAAATTCAATATGATTTACTTCCACTTCTGAAAAAAAAAAAAAAGCAGCCCCAGCCAATGGTTCACTTTGGTCCTAAACAACACTGTACAGTTGTGAGGAGCTTTAATATGAACTACTCAAATGTAAAGGAAAACTGAGCCAGGATGACAGAGAGTTCTAATTCTCCATGACAACTAGTAGCTGAATACTCTCTGGGGACACTAAAAACTGTAGAGGCAGACTAAACTTATGGCCACCTTTTCAAAACTGGAAAAGACAGGAGGACTGGCTAGGAAACGGTCTCCCCTCATTGTCATATCTTCATCTAAGTCTGTTAATATCTCGACTGCTCACTCTTTTCATATTTGCATTTAAATGGAAAATAAAATTCTGACATAGGTGGCTTACTGCAGGATTATCTTCTTTTTTTCAGCTTTTCCATGTTTTCATGTTGCTGGCAATGAACTGTTTAAGGAAAATGAAAATTCTTTTGTAATATAGTTAATAACCCATCTAGGGCTGCAATGGTTTTACCTCTGTAGGACCTCTGTTGCATTTGTGGTATAAGGTTGGTGTCTATTTTAAGAAAAAGACACAGCTTCTTAGGGTTCTAAGCTCTTCCCAGAAGCCAGTCACACCTCCACAAATGAATTTATTCTATGTTCATAAGATCTATAAAAGACATAAAATGTTTTATGCAGTTCAAGTCACAATGACTTGGATTAATAAAGGAAGCAGTTTTACTACTTCGAGATTATTCTCAAGTGGCCTATCACTAAAAAAAAAAAAAAAAAAAAAAAAAAGGAAAAAGAAAAAGAAAAAAAAGCAGCTAAGTATCATTATGGCTTAGGGAACTGTATTGTGGTTCTACAACTTTTAGAAGTGCCAAATGAAATGTCACTACCGTTGAGGATTTAGCTAGAGCAAACTTATATTCCCAGCACACAGAGCCGAAATGCCCCTAAAGGTTTGCTTCCTGCAAATGCTCTTCGTTACTGCACATAAATAGAGAGGGAGCTGCTCCAGCAAGAGACTACTTAGACACATTCTTTTCCGGAACACAGTTGGCTTGTGTTCATGGTCTTGTTTTATATTTATATCTAACAATCAATACAAGTATAATCTTCCAAATGTTATTTCTTAGTCTACAAGAAATTGGATAAAAGGAAATTTTTATCATTGATGGATGTAGGACCCCAGTTCATTGGCAGCTCCAAGATTTTTATTCAGGAAGGAGATAGGGGGATAAAAGGCTGAAAGGGGCCAATAGGGAAAGGAGAGTAGAATTACTTTAAAGCAGAGTTTGCTTAGCAAGCACACTTGGGTTTACACAGATTGGAAGTTAATTTGGAGTAGCTTAGAAGCAGAGCTGATAGAAATGATGGTAGTGTTAACCTCCTTCCTCCATGAACAAAGGAGGAACTCCACAAGCTTCCAGTGCTCTGGGTATAAAAGCATACAGTAGGCACACCTTAGAGATTCTGGAGGTTTGGGTCCAGACCTCCCTGGTAAAGCAAGTAATGCCATAAAGCAAATATCACAATAAAATGAATATCACAATAAAGCATGCCAAATTAATTCTTCGTTTCCCAGTACATATAATAGTAATGTTTACACTGTACTGTAGTCTGTTAAATGTTCAATAGCATTTTGTCTAGAAAACAAAACAAAAAAACCAATGTATGTGTCCTTATTTAAAAATACTTTATCTTAAAAAATACCTTGTTTAAAAAAAAAAGCTAACCATCACCTGAGCTTCCAGCCCGTCATCATCTTTTTCCTGGTAGAGGGTCTTGCCTCGATGTTGACAGCTGCTGACTGATCAGGATGGCAGTTGCTGCAGGCTGGGGTGGCTGTGGCAATTTCTTTTAACAAGACCATCTAGCCTGCCAAACTGACTGACTCTTGCTTTCATGAACAATTTCTCTCTAGCATGCCACGCTGTTGATAGCATTTTACTCACAGAACTTCTTTCAAAGTGGGAGGCAATCCTCTCCAATCCTGCTGCTGCTTATCAACCAGGTTGATGGAATATTCTAAATCATTGGTTGTCATGTCAATGATCTTCATAGCATCTGCAACCTAGAGTAAATGCCATCTCAAGAAACCACTTTCTCTGCTCATGCATGAGAAGCACCTCCTCCTCTATTATGGTTTCGCATGTGAGTGTAGACATTCAGTGCCATATTCAGGTTCCGCTTCTAATTCTAGTTCTGTTATTTCCACCACATCTCCAGTTACTTCCTTCACTAAAGCCTTGAACCCCTCAGAGTTATCCTTAAGTATTGAAAACAACTTCTTCCAAACTCCTATTAGCTTTGACCTCTTCCCATTGTTCTTAATGGCATCTAGAATGCCCAGATCCATCACAGGGATCATTATCTCCATGACAGCTACTATAGCCTTACAAAATGCACTATTTAAATAATAAGAATTGAAAGTCAAAATGACATCCATTCTGCAGCCCATGGATCAAGGAATCATGTTAGCAGGCATAAAGACGTTAATCAACACTTGTCTCCATCAGAGCCCTTGGGTGACTAGGTGCATTGTCACTGGGTGGTGATATTTTGAAAGGACTCCCTTTACAAGCAGTAAGTCTCAACAGCAGGTCTTAAATATTCAGTAAACCAAGTTGTAATCAGATATATTGTCATCTAGGCTTTGTTTGTTGCATTTCTAGAGACAGAGTAGGTTTAGTCTAATTCTTAAGGACTCTAGGATTTCCGAATGAGCACTGTCTGCAGCCTAAGACCAACAGGTGCATGAGCCCCTACAAGAGTCAGCCTTTGAAGCTTTGATGCCAGGCACTGACTTCTCTCTACCTATGAAAGTCACGGAGGATGTCTTCTTCCAATAGAAGGCTGTTTTGTCTAAAATGAAAATCTGCTGTTTGGAGTAACCAACTTCTTTATCTTAGCTAGAACTTCTAGATAACCTGCTGCGGTTTCCATATCTGCACTTGCACTTTATGGACATAGCTTCTCTGTTAACCCCCATGAACCAACATCTGCTAGATTCAAACTTTTCTTTTGAGAAAAGAATTAGGGCCATGCGCAGGATCAGGTTCTAGTTTAAGGGAATGTTATGGCTGGACTGATCTTTTATCCAGATCACTAAAACTTTCTCCCTATGGGCTTTAATGCTGTCTCCCTTTCTTATCATTTGTGTGCTCACAGGAGTACTTTTTAAAATTTCCTTCATGGGCTCTTCCTTTGTATTCACAGCTTGGTTAATCGTTTGGTGCAAGAGGCCAGGATTTGGTCTACCTTGACTTTTGACAAGGCATCCTGACTAAGCTTAATCATTTCTAGCTTTTGACTTAAAGTGAGAAACGTGATTCTTCCTTTCCCTGGAACACTTAGAGGGCCAAGTAGGTTTATTAACTGGCCTAATTTCAATATTGTTGTTGTCTTGGGGAATAAGGAGGCCTAAGGAGAGGAAGAGAGGCAGGGGAACAGAACACATACATTTGCAGACTTTGCTCTCTTACAGGGCTGGCACACTAAAATTATAACAGTACCCCAAACATCACTGATAACCATTAACAAATAATTTAAAAGGTTTTAAATATTCCAAGAATTACCAAAATGTGACACAGAGACACTAAGTAAGCCAATGCAAATGATGCCAATAGACTTGATTGACTCAGGTTGCCACAAACCTTCAGGTTATTAAAAAAAAAAAAATAGCCTGTACAAAGCACAATAAAATGAGATATTCTTCATCAGGTCATTAATCCTAGTCATCTTTATATTACTTACAAAAAGTTTACAACTAATGTGAAATAGTTTTGAGTTTGAAATTATGATTTCTAACTAGCTAAGGAATTAGCTGACTTACTCTACTACTGACAAATTTGAGGTCAGCTCAAATTTACATCTGCAGTTTTTTATAAAATGTTCTCATTTGTTCTAAATGTAATGTTTTATTATATTATAATGACCTTGTTTATTACTTTCCATTTGAAAGTTACTGAGTCTATCAAAGTCACTGCAAACATGGTCCCTGACTTCACAGGCCTCTTCCCAGGGAGAAAGCTCTAGGATACGAAGCACCTCAGGACACCCTTCTGTGTCAAGCAGAAGCAGAGTAAATGCTCAGAGATACAGGAGACCTGAATCCACTCGGTGAAGGACTCCAAAGACAAAATGGCTCCAGAGGAAAGAAAGGAGGGAGGCCCATTCCATGAAGAACACCTTTCTTGGCAACCACTAAGGCACATGGGAAGAGGTACCAAGAGAAGGCTGAAACAGGGGGAAAAAAAAAGAATGAAGGGAGGTGACTTGCCTGGTTATTTATAAAGAGCCAGATAGGCAAAGCTAGTGGAGCAAGATGAACTTGGTTAGAAGATCTCCATTTCACAAAAGTGATTGTGGTCAGCGTGTGGAGAATGGCCTGAAGAGGGCCATGGTGAATGTGAGGCAGCCACTTAGTCCTCCAGGGGAGCCCCAGTGGGGATGGGACCCCTGGCATCAGGATGCTGACACATGGCTCAAGGAGGGAGTTGGGAAGGACAATCCCAAAACGCAGTAATAGACTGGACGTGGGGAGGTAAGGAAGAGAGATTTCTGGCTCAAGAACCGGAAGGACAGAGGTGTCCTTCTGAGCCCGGGAGACCTGGACAGAAGATCTCTGGGGGAGGCAACTCCTGACTTTGGACGACTCTGAATTTGGGACCCCAACTACTAAAACTCCTCACAGGAAGGGAGCATTCTCCTTCAGCGAATCCTCTGCGTGTGGCATCTGTCGACACGCTGGCCTGTCGACGCTGAGCCCTTTATTTGAAATTGGGCTCGAAGGAGCTGCGATGCATTCGGTGCCTGCCTAAAACCACAAGTGCATCCCCCCAGACCACGCTGCTCTGCAAAATCGGACATAACGGGTGCCACTTAGGATATGGGCTGTTCAAAGGGCCAGAGTAATAGCGTGGCACTGCCCGAGCAAGTTTACAGACAGAAAATAACGTCGTGGTGCCGGGATACAATGAAGAGGGAAACCCGCTTAGGTAATCATCTGTGGAGGCTGTAAGAGAGAATTGTGTTTGTCTATACTTGCCTTTGTAGTTTTGACTTTATTGCCACTGCTACAGGACCAACCTGAGTAATCTGGCAGCACCTTGCAATCCTCTCCTTCCAAGCAAGGATTCATGTGACACCACCATTTCTGAATCACGATGGAAGCTGTAAAACAAAGGCCAAATAATGTCTGTGATACCATTTCTTCCTCCAACTAGGGACAACATAAAGCTCATATACGGATCCATATATTGACTTCAAAGATTGTTAATGAGAACTATTTCACTGTAAGTGAATTTAAAGAATGCCTTCAGCCATACACTCTAGAAAACAGTAAGACGCCAAGCTTTGCAGCATGCCTGGGTACGACTTTGGCACTGCTACTTTTTTTTTTTTTTCCAATGACCTTCAACTAGTTATTTAACTCCTCTTGGCCTCAGTTTCTTTATCTGCAAAATGAGGATAAAAACAGAACCTCACCACAATTGTCAAGAGGATAAAACTAATCCAAATTAAAATCTTGGCTAACCAGGGGCCAATCACTAGGTTGTCAGAAAATGTTAGCTATTGGTGTGGTCATCATTTTGTAGGCTCCAATGGTGGATGCTGGCACTGCAAAGTTGTTATGTTTGATGCTCTTTGTTGCCAAGGGCACAGACTAAAAGTAGTAAACATTTCCATCACAGAGGTGTTCATCTCTCCAACCCATTCCAACCAAGTGGTGAGTAAACCCTTGGACTCACCAACTGGAAGCCAAATGAGGTGGCAGAGCGTGGCACTCCCTCACAGGCTCACATTTTAGACTCGTGATCTCACCTGTGAATTCCCTTTCCTCCTTACCCCATCATCTCTGCTGCCACCGGCCTATAAGATGAGGAAACAGAAAATTCTCTGGGTTTGGAGGCAGATGAAGAGAAGTTAAGGGAACTATCAACTTGGCTGGGTATTCCTACAAAGGACAAAAGGGACTGTGATTCATTGTTTATGGTGAGCCCAGCCAGTGGACTGGTACAGGTCAGAGATCTGAGGCTGCAGGTAGGGTATATGGATTAAGGGGGAAGGGTCATTGGGCCCTGTTTTTCTGGTGAAACAGCAGCACTTTGGTATAAAAAAAAAAAATATGCCAATGGATTTGACTCAAAATACCCTTGCCTGGGAAGTCTGAAACTCAATTTCAAGCAACTCTTGCGAATTCCTAATAGCTGTTTTCTTGAGGGTCAGGCACCCTGCTAAATGTATTTCCTGCATTTTATAGAGAAGAAAAAACTGAGGCCCTTTGACAGAGGCATTATTTCTAATTCTAGAGCCCCTTCATCTGCCATTAAATTAATCTCTCTCCCTCACACCAGAGATCTGTAGTAGAAACAACCAGAGGTAGAGAGGCAGTGACAAAAGTAGGAAACATAGCAAGTTCACATTACAAACTCTTCTATCAGGCATATGCAATACCGCATGATTAGGTCACCGGACCATTTCACTCAGCGGAAGTGGCTAGACATTGTGTCTATTCCACATGAAGACCACCATTTCTGATTCTGGCCAAATACTGTGCTACTACCCAATTACAGTCCCATCAAAACCACTAATATATAAATGAAGAATTGTGATCTAGAAGAACCGTAAGCTATTTAAATCAGAAGGTGCCAACACTGAGCAAGGAATATAGCTAAAGGGGTTATTTATTTTGTCAGAGAGTGCCACTGAACTTTAGTGGATGGCTGGAGACAGTGCGGTGAAGTCTGAGAAAGCCATATTCTTTTCAGTCACAAATATTTTAAACAAATTCACCTTAAAACTGTATGGAGCTTTGTGATTTTTAAAGCCCTTTTACATACTGTTCCTCTTTCAATTATCCCAACCACCTTCAGAATCAGGAAGGGGTGGCAGATGGCCAGAAAGGAAAACAACTGTAAAAGAGAGTGAGTAAAATGAGGGAGGAGGTACTAGAATCTAGACTTCCTCCTCTGTCTCTACAAGTCTTTCTACTGTACCACAACTTATAATAATAGCTTAGATTAACATATGCTACTTAGAGTTTGACCAGATTCAAAGTTCTGACCAGTCATTCATTATCTTCTGAATACCTTAGGCTGATCCCAAGTAGATATAAAGACAAATAAGAGATGGTTCCCAGCCCTCGATTTAAAATTCCATCTGCAGGATTGCAAAAGTTATATAAATGTTGACAGAGCTTAGTTATATTTACACAGAGTTACAGCTGAATTTAAAATACTTTTTTTTTTTTTTTTTTTTATCTTTAAAATAGTTCTCTTAGGCAGATTCTCTGCCACTCAGCAGTGGGAACCTATGTACTCCTGACAGGGGCTGGGGCTACATGGAAGATTCTGCAGAAGCGCAGAGGACAAGTGATCTGTCGAAGTGTGAGTGCGTGGTGTGTTGGGACGGGGAGTGGCCTGCCTGGAAGCCGGAAGACCCATGTGGCTCAGTGAGGGGTCAGCAAAGCAGCACAAGACACCCTGCTGAGCAAGGTGATCTGAGAAGCAAGCTTCGGGGGCTCTCAAGGCCAACTCCAGATTAGACTTGATTCCCCAGGCAGCAGGGAGCCATGGAAAGCTTCTGCACAAGGGCGTACCATAAACCAGGGGAACCTGTGTGCCTAGGACAGCTGGTCTGGCAGGTGATAATAAACAGTTGGGGGCAGAAAAGCGTCTGAAAGAGACCCCTTGAAATATTAAGGTGAGAAATATGGGAATAGATTCCCTACAGAGGAAATAATCTGATTCATTCTATGTCAGCTTCTCAGTAGAGAAATGCAAGTCCTTACTGGCTTCATGGGGTCCCAAGATAATTCTGATGCCAAATATCGAAAAAGGAGCTTGAGGGGGAAAAAAAGATGGATTCAGGCATTTGTCACAGAAAACTATGCCAATTCTTAACTACAGAAAAATAAAATGTTTTCACAGTATTTTGTTTAAGGCTTTAAATTTATTTAAATAAAAGAAGAAAGCACGTATGATCAAGCTCTTGTGAAATTATCATTTTTCTTTCATTTAACTGGGAAATATGGAGTGATTCTTCTGAAGACAGATATTATAGGTTCCTTAAAAGTCACCTGCCCTGAAATGTAAAATATTTCTATTTGCCAAAAAAAATCATTTTTCATATCTAGTGAAGAATGACACTGGAAAGAAGGTCTCTCCAAGTGTTAGAAACTTACTTACTTAACAGCAAATGTTCTATCAGAAAAGAAAGTCTTAATGAGAGCCACCATAGTAGCCACAATAAAAGCTTCAAATTCCTTTATGCATTAAAGACTGACTAAGGACCTTGCAGCTAAGGTGAGAAGGTGAGAACCAATCGAGGGTTTCACCCACCAGTGCATAAGGTGATTAAATAGCCCCAGAGTTCAAGCTTCGAGTGCCTACTGAGCTAGGCTTTGAGCTGAGACAAAGGACCCAGAAGTAGGATTTTATAAAATAACTCTTGAGAACATCTGCCCACTTAACTGAGCCTTGTCTCCATAGGAAAATAAGTTTGTAGGAGGTATCTATTTTATCCTGTTACAAAATACCATAATATACATGAGATGAGAAAGTGTCTTGTCACTTCTATTTTTAAAATAAAAATTCTTTAGAAAGCCTCATGCCTTTCTGACTTGGGAAAATACAAAACATCCCTATCTTCAAGCTGCCAACCTGTAATGAATTTCTAGTTTTATGCAGAAAGGAAGGGAAAAAAAAAATAGTGAAGCTCTGGTTTTATGGTAGTGACTTGTGTTTTCTGTAATGTTGTTTTCTAGGTGAAAATGTAATGGGACCAATTAGCTATCTTGTTCCTGGTGCATTTTCTGTTCTCTCTGTTGTATAAAATAGATGGAGATTTTTTTTTCTATCCCTTGTCCCAATTAAATATTACTCCATGAAATAAAACACAATGTGTATTCATATAGCTATTTCTATAAACCCACTTTCGAGTAAGACTAACAAATAAACAGGCTCACTTCTTGGGAGCTGGTCTTTCATTTTTTGATTCAGTTTAGTTGCATTTACAGAGTTAAGGCTTTTCTAAAGAAAAGTGTATTTTTACACTGAAACTACAGACAGAAAGATGAAGAACACATCTTCCTAGAATATATACACTGTCTTAAAAATGGAAACAATCACAAAAAAATATGCTCTGAGATTTTAATATACTTTAGCTGTTTTGCTCTTAACGTTATTTCAAGATGCTCTTTGCAAATTAACAAATGGCTTAAAGTTAATAAACCTTTCTTTAATGTTAACTTTAAATATAGGCAGGGGAAAAGACCTGCTAATTTATATTTTGTGATTTCAAGAAAAGAAGCCATTCCACCCTGACCCAGGTAACATGGAAAAAAGCAGTCCCGAGAACATGATTTTTTGCTAAAGGATTCTTACTTGTTCACACACTTCACACATAACAAGATATTGTTATTTCCACAAAGTATACAGACTACTGAGTGAGCCTGTGGATAGATAGATCTAGGTTTGTCTTCTCCACAAAGTGTGAGCTCACAGAAATACAACCCTGCCAGGCCCTGATCTACCTGAAAGGCAGAGTTTCTTGACCTTAGCACATTAAAGGCTTGCTAATTCCTGATGGTAGGGGTATACACTGCACACTCTAACACAGTGACCAGCATTCCAGGCCTCTAGCCACTAAATGCCAGTAGCACCCTCTCCCCCAGTATAACAACCCGAAATGGCTCCAGACATCATCAAATGTCCCTCAGAGTAGCCAAAATCACCCCTGGGTAAGAAACATTGATCTATGGTCATGGAGATATACTCAGCTCAAAATGGGAGGCTGAGCTAGTTCAGCAGACCTCGTAATCCTTCCTACAGAGTAAACACAATGCCAGCTCTATTCCTTATATGCCCTCCTGGAGCCTGCACTGTGGGCAATCCTACAAGTCAAAAATTTGCATATTCTCTCTCTGAATCTCGTTTTCTCTGGCTCAGTCTCACTACTCTCGCTCCCACACACAAATCCTGGCTACTCCAGGGCTCACCCAGAAGCCAATGCTGACAACCTACCTGACCTGTCAAATTCAGAGATCACATTTTTCCTTTTCAGCAATTGTAGGGTATTTGATAAGACCTTTGCTCACTTAATACCCTTTCTTACTGGCATATTCTCTTTCATCCACTCTCCCAGAATGCAGGAATTACATCCTCAAGTTTGAGCTGATGGAAAATTTCCAACAGAAGGCTCTGGAGGAGTCTCCAGCCTCATCTTCGACCAGGAGGAGTCTCCAGCCTCATCTTCGACCACTTCAGATCCTGACCGAGACATTTCTAATTCCCACAGTTGCCCCCACTCATTCTCACACGCTTTACCCGACTCTACCACTTGGTTCCCTCCTGCCTGGTAAAACCAGACCCAATGGTTCTCATAGGATATCATCCCTGACCCCTTCTCTGCTCTCTCTTCCTGTACCTTCATTTCCTAGAGTTCTTTTTTGGAAAGTAGGACCTGAGGCTAATTAGCATCCTATTCCCCAGCATCTACGACATTCCAGGCACAATGCACTGAATTAAAACTCAATGAACCAACATATGCAAAAGGTGCCTGTCCTTTCATCTCCCCCAGTTCTTTGGTAAAGTACATCTTTCTGTCATTCACCCGACCGCCACAGGGAAAAGCTCAAAAAACCGCTTGCTCTTTTAAGTGGCACAGAGAACATACCCAATTATACAACTTTGTAAGGCTGCATCTTGAAGACAGACTCCCTACCTCATCACACAGCCTGTGAAACCACGTAAGTTGTCTGCAGTACGCACAGGAACCCTCAACCCTAACCAAGTGGCTTCCAACATCTCAGAAAACAAATTCAACCATCATCAAAAGAAAACAAATGGTTTCAAAAAGCAGCTGCCTCCCATTCCTCAGCCTTTATCAGCCTTTTTTAAACCCAATAGTTAGAAAGCAGTCACTCTAACGAAATAAATGAAGCCTTGTCGTATTACACATTTATCTCCTTTTATCATAAACCATTCAGCATTATCTCTGAAGAGTGGTATTTTGATAAATGTGTAGAATACAGTTCATGTCATTAAACAGCCTTGTATCTATACCAGTCGAAGATTCAAAAGGGAACATGGTTACCAGCTACACAGTTGTCTGTTTTAGGACCCTAGTAACCATGGCTTTAATCAAGTAATTCCCCGCCCCTCCTCCCAAATCTGAAATGTAGTATTGAAATGTGGCTGTACTCCACAAGAGGATTTTATAAGTTAATTATAACGAAAAACAAAACAAAAAAACAGCTGATTTTTCTCCCTTTTTAACTAATAAAAACTATGATTTTTATAGAAAAGTAATGAAAACACTAGATAAGCATCTCTGCTGTGGATTAGCAGAAATGCATAAGTATATGCCACTTTCTGTGCTAACATTAATTAGTGCCCTGCTCCAATGTCTTCTTGCCTTTGTTTTAATTTAAATGTAAATTTAAGTGAATTTTATATTTTAGATCCTCTCCACATTCTTATTGACAAATAAGATAACAGGAACATAGCAGGAGAGACTAGGTCTTTCCATAAGCCAACTAGCAGCATGATACTGCATAATTATTGTGGGATAAAGATTATTATGGGATAAAGCTAAAAAGCCCTAATGGAAACATTCAGATAAGGAATAGAAGATCAGGGGGATAGGAAAGCACACATCATAACTAGAGTCTAAACTACAACTTCCTAGACCTCCTCTGTGACTTCGGCCCAATAAACATTTATTGGACACCTACTGTTTGCCAGGCTAAGTGCAGGGGATACAATTATTAAGATACAATCACAATCTTATCCTTCAGAGTTTGGGTATTCTCTGGCTGCAAATGTAGTACTCATAAGTTACATATGTATAGGAAGCTGATCCTGCACTGTCCAACAGGGATGCTTAGTCACAGGTTCCCACTTCAATCTAAATGCATGCCAGTCACTCCTCCAATGCTCAATAGCCACGTGTTTAGTGGTTACCAATCATACTGGACATGTGTGCATCAACACATAGCTAAGAGATATACAGAAAGAATATGTACATCATCACGGAACCTTCCACTACACAGACTCGGCTCAGACACCAAATTATTGACCTCTATCACTTACTGATCCTGTAACACTGAGGAAATCATTTAGTTAGCCTATGAGTCTGTCTTGTCTCAGACATAACTGCAATGTCCTTCAGTAAAGGAATGGCTAAACAAATTATAGCCTATCCATACAATGGAATGGTGTGGAGCAATTAAAAATAAACAATAGGTCACTATGTACTGCACACGAAGATCTCCACAACCTAATATTGATAGGTTGGATTAAGAAATATTCAATGTGATACCATTTGGGTAAAACACATTCATACTGAAATGTGCCATATTTTCTGGAGACCTATCTTAAATACACAAATATACGAAAAAAAAAGTATTGACATTTTTGTAGTTATTTTGACAGTGGTGCACAAAGGGGATTTGGTCCATATAATAAATGTATACAAGAATTAAAAACAAGCTACAGGAGAGTAAGGTATTAATATCTTCTTTACTAAGAGAAAGATACTAAATATAATTGTCATGCCATCTCTATGCTTTCCAGATACCGAAAGAAGTGCTCTGAGATAAATGTGTAAGACTTTTTAGATCTAAAGATTTGATGCTGGATACAGTATGTCATAATTCATAAGTTCTTGAAGAAGTTTAAAATCTATAGAGCAAGGAAACACAGTTGTTACCACTAATTTGAAAACAATCTGTGATTACTGAATACGAATCGGTTCTCTACCATGCTCAAAGTCATTCATGCACCAGCCAATGCGAGGGAGGAAGGGAAGGTGGGGCATTAAGAGAAATGAGAGATCCAGTTCCCATCCTCAAGCAACCTGCAGACTAATGGGAAGGCACACACTCAAAAAGATCTTAAAACAGAATGGGATACATGCCATGACCTGGAAGTACAGGGAGATACAGGAGCATACAGCAGCTATGGAAGGAAAGTTGCAATCAAGTAGACAAAATGTGTGTTGTGGGGAAGAAGGCAATGATTCAGGCAAAGGACATAGGAGAAGTGCAGAGATAAAAGGGAACATAAAGGAGCCCCCTTGGACGTCGGGAGTGTAGCTGAAAGAGGAGGGAGACAGAGTCAGACTATGCAAAGTTTAATAAGCCATGGTAAAGAATTTGGATTTTATTTTAAAGACAGTGGGAAGTCACTGAAGTGTGGTTTTAAATACAAGAGTGTCATGATGAGTTCTGCTTTTGTAGAAGGCTGCAGGGTAGAAAATGAGAGACAGGAGTAGTAAGGTTGGCAAAATGTAACATGAGCCCCTAGACAGCAGGTGGCCGTGGCACAGAGAATCTTGAGACAGACCAAGGAGGCAAAATAGGTACAGTTTGGATTCAGTTGATGGAGAAAATAAACATGCTGAACTGTCTCAGTGGGAAAGATAGGAACTTAGCAAATTTCTTTTAAATATCTTTTTTTTTCAAATGTTAAAGACGTTCATCTTCTTTTATAGATCCACAATCCTTTATCTGTTATACCCAAATCCCAAATGCTCAGAAAATGGACAGGAGTTCTATATGATGGGTGCAAAACCTGATTTGAATTAACATGAGCTTCTTCACCTTGCCCTATCTCGTTCTGCAAGAATATTCTACATATTTCACTGTAGGAATACTAGCATCTGTGACAATAGCATACAACTGGAAAAGACATTAGGTTTGTTAGGGAATAGATGCTGTACATACTAGGCTACCTTTAAAAAATCTGAATTCGGCAATGCATTCGGCCCCCAGGGTTTCTGTGAGGAACTGTAAATGGTAAGTTGGCCATATCCACTTTCCAGCTTTAACTAGTGACCATCCGACCATAAATTTGTGCCTGTGTTTGATTGGGGAGGCGGGATATGGGTCAGTCGATTATTATTCTTGATTGTGCAATTCTGGAGTTAAAAATGTATATGTGTATTTTAACGGCTGACCTTGAGACATGCATCAAATAAGACTGGGAGCATTCATTTTCAGGAGTTTTCATGCCACTGTAGAGAAACTGCTACAGGGCTTAACCTCATGTACCCGTTCTCCTGGGGATTGATAACTTATTTCTAACAAGGTGTGTGCTAGAAGAAGCCAAGGGCATCAAAAGAAATCCATCTCAGGCCTCTACCTACAACCCATCAACATTCATTCATTAAAAAAAAAAATCCTTTAGCACAGTACTCAGCTTGGGGTTTTGGAGACCACAAATAAATGACATGTGATCCCCAAACTATTCTCAGGGAAATTGCTCCAAAGAAGATGTTTTATAAATGCTTGCTAAAATAGCAAATTAGATATAAAGAGAATATTAATCTGTAACCTTAAAAAAGGTCAAAAAAATAAGCAGCTAATCGCTTTTGAGCTGAGAGCTTGAAATCAGGGAGGAAAAGTATATCTAGGGAAGCAACTGCTTTGATGGATAAGTTTTGGAGAGACAGCCGGGGAAGAAAAAAAAAGAATCAAAAGCATATCTTCCTGATTGTCTAGTAATAGAACTCCCCATTGGGACCCCTTGAGAAATATCATTAATAACTTACCTTATTCACCAAGCAGTGCGCGGAGTTACAATGATGTTCGCTTTTGGAACAACACTAACCCAGAAGCAGCCTAGTTTTCTTTGAGTTGCAAAGACAGTAAAGCAAGGAGGTTCTTGGTAGTTTGAGGTACTTTTGCAATATTAAAGAAACTGACCAGAAAAAGTCTTACCTTCAACACAAGAAGGCTGAGCCCGAGTTGTGCCAGCAACCTGTCCTGGGAAGCAGGAGCACTTGACTGTTTGTGATCGCTCTTCTATGCGGTTCTTGTTACAGCACCTGTGCACAGCGACCACCTCACAGGTCCCTTGCTTGATTTGGTGGTGACCTGGGATAAAGGGGGAAAGAAACAGACCCAGTATTGTTAGGAAAAAATGAAGCTACCAAGTATGTGAACAATGCCATGACTATATCTTCCAGCTTCTTGTACCATGCCTAGGAATCTCTGTAACTTTTTGTTTAGATATAATTTTATACACACACACACACACATATGTATGTATGTATATAAAGATGTTAAGAATAGTGCAAAAAATTCCTGTGATCCTGTGTTAGACAGAAATTCAGCCTCCAGGACCTTTAACCCCTGGCATCACACCCACAGCTATGTTATGTGACTTATATGGCAAAAGAGATTTTGTGGATATAATTTAAATCACTAACTGGTTAATTTTAAGAAAAGGAAATTATCCTGGATTGTCCAGATCGAGCTAATGTGCTCACGTGAGCTCTTAAAAGCAGAGAAATGGAACAGAAGGGAAAGTCAGATTGAAAACATGGTGGTGGGGGGGTGGGGGCAGGCACCTGGGTGACTCAGTGGTTGAGCATCTGCCTTTGGCTCCGGTAGTGATCCCAGAGTCCCGGGATTGAGTCCTACATCAAGGAGACTGCTTCTCCCTCTGCCTGTGTCCCTGCCTCTCTCTGGGTCTCTCATGAATAAATAAGTAAAATCTTAAAAGAAAACAAAACATGAGGGGAACTTGAAACACCCTGCTGGCTTAAAGATAGAGCAGTCAGAAGGCAAGGAAATGGGGACTTCAGTCCTACAACCACAAGAAACCAAGCTCAGCCAACAAAATGAATACAGGTTGAAGCAGATTCTTTCCCAGGCCCTCCGTAAAAGAATACAGGCCTGCTGACACCTTGATTTTAACCCAGAGGTCAGATGCTGAGCAGGGAATCCAGTCAAACTGTGTCAGACTTCTGACCTACAGAAAAAGCCACTATATTTGCAGTGATTTGTCACAGAGCAGCAATAACATCTTTTACCCAGATTCACTATTGTTAACATGTGACCCTATTTGTCTTGTCATTCACTCTCTTTCATGTATCTTTCTGAGCCATTCGAGAGTAACTTGCAGACATGATATCCCTTGACCCTTTGGTAACACTTCAGTGGGTATTTCCTAAGATCAAAAGCATTCTCCTACATAATTATCAAAATCAGGACATTTAACACTGATACAATGCTATTATATAAAGCTATTACATAATCTGCAGGTTTGCCAGTTGTCCTAATAATGTCCTTTATAGACATTATTCCCCTTTTTTCAGGATTCAACTCAAGGACCCACATTGTATTTCATTGTCACATTTCTTTAGCCTTCTTTAATCAGAAAGCATTTTTCAGCCTTTATCCTTCTTGACATTTTAAAAAAAATACATGCCATTTATTTTGTAGAATGTCTGTTAGTGGGTCCAACGGCCCTGGTCAAGTCTTCAAAGACTCCAACCCCAGCCAACTGCTGAACTGCAATCTGATAACCCTGAAGCAGGACCACCCAGCGAAGAAATTCCCAAATTTCTGATGCTGACAGACTGTGTGAAGTAATATATGTTGATGGTTTTAAGCTTCTAATAAGGTTTGGGCCAATTTGTTACACAGCAATAGATAACTAATAAACCAAATCTGGCTCTATCAGGATTGAAGAGACTTACCTCTGCTCTGATAAAAATTATGTAAACAAGATTGTGCAGGCAAAGTTTAGAAATTATTAATAAAATACAATGTGGGGCACCTGTGTGGCTCGGTCAGTTAAACATCTGCCTTTGGCTCAGGTCAGGATCTCAAGGTCCCATAAAGTATTAGGATCCTGCTAGTAGGGAATCTGCTTCTCCTCTCACTCTCCCTCTGTGCTTGCTCTCTCTCTCAAATCTTAATAAAATAAAATCTTAAATAAAATTCTCTCTCTTATCTTAATAAATCTTAAATAAATAAAAATAAAACACAACCTTTTGAAGCACCCATGAGCACCCTCAATTTTCACATACACTATTGACAAATAAATATCTCATCTACTCATTAAAACAGGTTTCCCCAAAGATTCCCAGGGGCTAATACTTTGCTTGGTTTCTGTTGTTTGTTGCATGTACTTCAAATCACAAAACCAGTTTAAAAAATCTGAATTATGGAATATTTTCATCGATAAATCGAGCCCTCCCACAAAACCACCTCTGTATTCTGAAAATTTTCTAGCCCTTTCTTTGCATACTGTATTAAAATGTGGGTGGGAGCAAGATTCAATTACTGGCAAGAACAAACAGTAAGGCAAAGTTTCATTTGTGAAAACACATAAAAGCATGGAACCAGTACCCAGAGAATCAAACCACCGTCATGAGAGAAAGTTTTCAATCTCCTAAAGAAGAAAGCATAAAGTGATTAAAACTATAACCCTTAATAAATGTACACAACCAGAGTGCTGATTTCCCACAGGTAGTTGCATACAGTTGTAAAAAATAAATAAAAATGAATTGTAATTACAATGTTGGGAACGTAATACAGGTATTTGGTGCTGAGTAAGCAGAACGACAAGGACTGGGAAGAGTTCAGCAGGAGACCATGTCTCTGGTTTACAGTTGTAGGTGAGCACCTTCAGGTCAAACGTCCCCTGAATGACTAGCCATGGAGGGGAGGGCCACAGTGAATTCATCCTCAGTCCTCCAAAAGCACCTTCCCCTCCCTGTTGGCCACTGTCACAGTTTGCCCAGTGGCCACAATGAAGGACCACAGGCTGGGCAGCTTAAACAGCAGATCAAGGTGCCAGCCAATTGAGTTCCTGGTGAGAGCTCTCTTCTTGGCCTGCAACAAACGGTCTTCTCTGTCATGACGTGGCAGAACAGAGTGCCCTGCTGTCTCCTCCTTTCTTTTTTTTCTCCAGAAAATTACTAGCTCTCCCAGATCAGGGTGCCACCCTTATGACCTCATTTCACCTTGACTTCTTCCTCACAGACTCAGTCTCCAAATATAGTCATATAGTCATACCTATGAATTGGGTGGGTGGGGGGACACACACATATTCAGTTGATATATCAGCCATGTACATTAATTAGGTTTTAAATGACCCTGGGGGGTCATGAAGGCAGCACTACACTTCATTAAGAAAATAAAAGAAATGCATGTTAGTAACTTAGAATAGTTGAGAAATGGTTGCGACATTCACCAATATTGTAGTTGGCTTAGAATTTTGCTATTTAGATAACCATCCACAAATGCAAACAGATTTTCTTCCTCCTCAAATTTGTCTCTGAGTAATCAACCTGCAATGGTCTAGGATTTTATTCACTTATATAACACTGACTATAGGACCGCATTGATTTTTAAGATACATGCTTTTCTCATCTTTAAACATTTCAGGTCTCACAACTGATAGCATCTTATCATTGTAATTGGCAATGCTTTTCTTTCTGAGAAATACACAAAATAGCAGTGTATCTCATAGTTGATGGCATCTTAGATTTGATAAAACAGGGTAGGTTGCAGGCACTATTTTAAATCCTTTACAAATACTCTCCTATGTGATCTTTAAAAATGCTACAATGTAGGTACCATTTTTCTTCCTTTTGTACATTTAACAAAATGTACACACACTAATTTGCCCAAGGTCACACAACTAGAAACTAAAGAGGATAGATGCAAACCCAGGCAGTGTCTATATGGTCATAGAATGCAGAGAAAGGCAGTAGCCAATATCTCACTAACTGGAGCCAAATGGCATTCCCCACCCCCCTCTCAGCAAATCACAAGACATGGCTAAGTTTCCCACAGAAAAACAACTTTCCTACATGATGACAGTGTGCAGGGGACTCCATACAGGCACTATTTCTAGTCATTTGTGGACTGTTGAGACTGGACTGTGGTCTTTGAATAACAATGTGCCTCATTTCTTTGTAATCTGTAGTTCCTGACCCAGGAGGTAAGTATTCAGAAACAAGTATTTCAAATTGCTCAAGGAATGATGGCGGAAGACAGGAATTGTGGGCTACTATACACAGAAATCACAAAATATATACTTGGCTTGAGCAGTTCATCATGTATTAGGGTTCTCCGAAGAGAAAGAACCAACACAAAGCAGATGTATAAACATAAGGAGATTATAAGAAACTGGCACATGTGATTACGGAAGCTGAAAATTCCCAAGACTGAGTCAGCAAGATGGAGACTCAGGGAAGCCAAGAGTTCAGTTCCCGTCTGGTCCAAAGGCTTGAGACCCATGAGAGCGAATGTTGTCATACTAGTTCAAAGACTGGCAGGCGCAAGACTCAGCAAGAGTTGACATTTCAGTTTGCAAAGGCAGGAAAAGACTAATGTCCCAATCCAAAATCAGGATGAATACTCTCTTATTCAGGGCAAGGTCAGTCTTTTTGTTCTACTGAGGCCTTCAGCTAATTGGATGAGGCCTACTCACAGTAAGGAGGGCAATTTTCCCTACTCAATCTATTTTTTTTTTTTACATAATCTACTCAATCTATTAATTCAAATGCTAAACTCATCCAAAACAACCTTAAAAAACCACACAATAATGTTTAATCAAATTGGGCGCCCCAAGACCCAGGCAAGTTGTTATATAAAATTAACCACCATAAACATCACAGAACTATATAGTTACCTGCTAGGTGGGGGAAAAAACGAAATCTTTTAAAAGAGACAAGAAATTAAAGGCTTTCATGGTAAACTTAGTTCTCTGGAAAGGTACAGGAGGGATCCTTGTTCAATAAGATTAGTACCAAAGAGTGGCCACTGCAAGTAAATTCAATTAAAACAAAGATACATCTCTTATTTCAATGTTCCCAGCAGGAAACATTTCGGTTGGGCATCCATCTTGAAAACTAAAGCTAAATACACAGAAGTATTGAGAGTGAAAGATTGTAGCTCAAACTTCTCATATGGGATTTACCTTACAGTTTCAAAGTGTGAATTGAGATAGTAAGACTAAGTTATCCCAAAGTAAAGCTGCTCTCTGAAGCAAAACTGGTCAAACAGAAAACAAAACACTATTCTCTTTATGCCGTCTCCTTATCTCTGTCAGCTGCTAGGCCATTTCCCTTCCAGTTTTGTCTGGGTAGGTAGAAGGGAGGATATTTACTTCTATTTATTTAACCAATAATTCGATACAGTGTACTATGTACAAGACACAGTTATCAGTGCTCTTGGAGACATGTAGGTGGGGAAACTTAAAATTGTTCTTTGATTCCCTTCTACACTTTTGACCATGCAATCAGGTTGCATTTTTTTTTTTCAAAAAATGGTGACTTAAAATATTGGCAAGACTATAAAAGGTAAGATACCTAGCTCCTCACTCACCTGAAGTTAATGTGGACATCATTAAACGCATGATGATAATTCACAAAACAATAATTTATTACTTTGGGATGGCTATAAAAGATGAATTAACTTTATCTAGAGAGTAAATTGTTTAAACACTTATCTTTTTTTTTTTCAGATTAAATATATTTTTAAGAAAAGTTGCAAACAACAAAGGAAGTGCCCATTTGTCCCAGTGCAGGTCAGGGCCATTCCATTGTTAAAGAGATAAAATACAAAACCTCATTTGCAATAGGAGTTCTTCCATCGAAACTACTTGAAAGCTGATAGAGAGTCGGGGAGGCATCAGATTAGGGTGACTTCATGCTATTATTTCCCTTGGATCCTTTCCCTTTTGTTCAAATCCCTTCTCCCCTTCCTCCTCCTGTTCAGCTCAAGAATATACACCCTTAAAAGGAAGCCTCACACTCCAGTGATCTTCTTAGAAGGCATTTATTTTATTTGAGTGTGGTTTTTCTCTATGGCATTCTCAGCCTTTCTCTCTCTGACAGCACAACAGAGGCAAGAGAAAGCTGAAAATAATTCCCAAAATGAAAGCAGACAATTGGTAGTGCCTAGTCATTGCTTTTGGAAAACAGGCCTATTCCTGGTTATGGTTTTCTTATAATGCTCAACTTTCTCCCCCTATACCTGCCCCAAGTTGGCTTTCAGTCAAAAAGGGATAGGTCACAGTATAGATGTAAAACTATGGTAGCCATGGGACCCTCCAGCTGGACAATTCTGGTAACTAACTTACTTGTGGAAACAAATATCTCCTGGGCTCATACAATGTGCCAGGCCCTCTGCTGGAGTTGAGGACAGAGCAGTAAAGAAGAGAGATGGCAAAATAAATAAATAAATAAGTAAGAAGAGAGATGGCCTTTGGTATCAACAGGTAGAGACACCAAACAAAGTATCTCACAGTACTCCCAAAGAGGAAATGGCCTCCCTTACCTTCTGCTAACAAAAGAGGGAGCAACGGCCTTGGAGTCAGAACTGCTGAGCTAGCATGCCAACTTACAGACTTGGGAAATTCCACTGAGCCTCTCACTCTTTCTCATATATAAGTAGTTTATTATCTACCTCACATGATGGTTATGAATTTTAAAGTGCTTAATGAACACAGTGAATGACTTGAAAAACCAAAGATGTTGAATAAATGACAGTTTTTTGTTGACATATTTATTCAATAAGTATTTGTTGAGTATTTACTCTGTACTGGCACATGGAAACAATGCTGAACAAAATAGGCCCCCAAAAATTCTCTTCCTCGGGGATTTTTCATATTTTAGTGAAGAAAGAAATACAAGGAAAGATACAATTTAAAATAGGGAGGGCCGGGATCCCTGGGTGGTGCAGCAGTTTAGATCCTGGAGACCAGGGATCAAATCCCACGTCGGGCTCCCGGTGCATGGAGCCTGCTTCTCCCTCTGCCTATGTCTCTGCCTCTCTCTCTCTCTCTCTGTGACTATCATAAATAAATAAAAATTAAAAATAAAATAAAATAAAAATAAAATAAAATAGGGAGGGCCTAAGAAACTAGTAACATTTGAGTGAGAAATTAAAGCAGTAAGAAAATAAGTCCTGCAGGTATCAGAGGGAAAGAGGCCCTTATAGCTGGAGCTATGTGAGAGAAGGAAAAAATGAATAGATGATGCCAGAAAGATAATGGAGGGTAAATGGGCAGATTACAGAGGGCCTCATGGGTCACTGTTGGGGCTTGGGCTTTTACTCACAAGGGTATGGGAAGCCCTTAGAAATGATGAACTTAGAATGACCTCATCTGGCCTACATTTTTAAAAGACCTACTATGATCAGAACAGACCGAAGAAGAGCAAGGATGAAAGCAGGGACATAGCATCTGCCACAACATTCCAAATGTTGGGTTCTGGATTTACTTAGAAGGTAGAAGTGGCAGGTTTTGGTGATGGGTTAAATTTAGGATGTGAGAAGAAGAGAGGAGTCAATATTGACCCTAAACTTATTGACTTGAACACTGAAAAAGGTGGGGTTGTCCTTAAATAAATGAGAGGAAAACTAGGAGCTAGGTTGTTAAATTTTAGATGCCAATTAAATTTTAACTGGGAAAGGTCAAATAGGCAGTTAGACATTTGAGTCTGGAGTTCAGTTTTTTTTTTTTTTTTTTCAACTCAACTGCAAGTTTATTAGAAAGGCCATGGACAGATGAACCCTGAGTAACCAGCTGAGGAAGAAATGAAAAAGAGCCCCTGCCCCTCTTGGCCTGCCCCACAGGCCTCCTGTGAACTCTGTCCTGTAGCAGACTCCAGCACAAGTCAGCCAAAAAGTGCTTTCTGGATCTTCCTCCTGGGGCTTCCCAATCTCATTGCAGGGAACCCACAGCGGAGCCAGTGTAGATGCTGGTGCCTGAGCTGGAGGCTCTGTGGTCTTGGTCCTCTCTTCTGTCAGGAAGAGGTTTAGACACCCCCACCCCACCCCCAGCAGAACAGAATGGAAAAGGAGCTGACTGTGGATAGAGCAAGTTCTGCTAAACAGCCAAGGGCTCTGGAAGGTGGTGCTGGACTGCCTTGGAGGTATGTGCAGATGGCTACAGATGGCTGGTCGTGGGGTTCCCCAGGGTAGGATGCCAAAGCTCTATGGATTCTCAGCCACAGAGAGCCCTGGTGTGACTCAGTGCCCCTCCTGGGGCTGCACTGGCTCTTTCTGCTCCCAGAAAGGCAAATGGATCTTATAAAAATCCATGGCAGTTGACGCCAGTTTTTTCTTAAAAAAAAGATGAGAGTTTGTAGTCTGGCTTTAAGGTGGACAGTTACTCACCACTGTAATATGGACTAGTATTTCAAGTCATGACACTGGATAAAATCCCCAAAAGAAGAATAGTAGCCAGACTATTAAAAAAAAAGGATCACTTACATGTTGAGTATGTAAGAAGAGATAAGGTAGCCAGTGGCCTAAAAAGAAGCAAAAATGAATGTGAGGGGGCAAAGGGCTGGGTTCAAGATGGTGCCATAGCAAGATCTGGAACCACATCCTCACAGACACAACAAATCTATATCTACATATGGAATAATTCCCTCTAAAAGGAACCTAAAAATTTAATGAAGAGAGCCTCCACAACAAAGGATAAAAGGACAGCAATGAGATAGGAAGAGGCAGAGACATGGACTCACCAGGAAAAAGAAAACATCCCAGCCTCAGTGAGTCACAACTGGGAAGGATTACAAAGGTATGAAACTTTTCCTTGAGAAGCACAGGATTCAAGCTTCACATTAGGCATCCCAACTCTTAGATCTTGCATAGGATAGACAAGCCCCCAAAATACCAGGCTCTGAAAATCGATGGGGATTATGTTCAGAAGAGCTATAAAACTACAAAATGGAAAAATTGTGTGAAGGAGCTCATGTGCAGAATCACTTGACCTAGAAACCAGCTCAAAAACACCAATATGAAAAGCCCTAGATAAAAGAGATCCATTTACTCATTTTAAAGCATCTGCTGGAGAGGCAGGAGACAGCAAGGACTGTCTACAGAAACTGAGACACTGGTGGGAGCCACTTTTGATCTCAGTCTATTTTTCCTAATATTGGCACTGAATGGGTGTCATTTTGGAATTCTCCCTCTAACTTGCTAGTACTAGTGGGTGTACCCACTGAAAGCCCCACCCACAAATGCAAAGAAGCAGTTGCTGATGTACCCCAACAATAAGCCAGGGGACAGACCCATCCACCCAACATAAGTGCACCCAAGTATTTACAGCAAATATCAACAGACATAGGGGAAAAAACTGACAATTATAGAATAATAGTAGGGCACTTGAGCACTCCACTTACATCAATACATAAATTATCCAGATTAAAAAATCAGTAAGGAAACATTAGCCTTAAATGACACATTAGACCAGGTGGAATAAATAGAACATTCCATCCAAAAGCAGCTGAATACACATTCTATTCAAGTGCAAATGGAACATTCTCCAGGATATATCACATGTTAGGCCACAAAACAAGTCTCAATAAATTCAAGAAAACTGCAACAATATCAAGCATCTTATTTGACCATAATGGTATGAAACTAGAAATTAATTACAAAAAGAAAACTGAACAATCAGTGGGTCATTGAACATAAAGAAATAGGAAAAGAAGACCTAGAGACAAATGAAAACAAAAATATGACATACCAAAATCTTTGGGATGCAGCAAAAGTGGTTTCTAAGAAGGAAGTTCATAACAATGTAGGACTACCTCAAGAAATGGGAAAAATCTCAAATTAAAAAATCCAACTTTACACCTAAGGGACCTAGACAAAAACAAAACAAACAAACAAAAACAAGCAAAATCCAAAATTAGTAGAGGGATGGAAATACTAAAAATCAAAGTTAAAATAAATGAAATCTAGACTAAAAATATAATTTAAAAGATGAGTGATCCATTGACAAACATGCAGCCAAACTAAAAATAAAAAGGGCCTCAAAATCAGAAATGAAAGAGGCAAAGTTATAACTGAGACCACAGAAATAAAAAGTATCAAGAGAATACTATGAACAACTGCCTTCAAACTGGACAACCGAGAAGAAATGGGTAAGTTTCAAAAAACACAGTCTTCCAAGATTGATTTAGGAAGAAACAGAAAATCTGAAAAGACCAATACACTAATAAGGAGATTGAAACACTAATCAAATACCTCCTAACAAACAAAAGACCAGGACCAGATGTCTTCACTGGTAAATTCTACCAAACACTCAAAGAAAAATACCTATTCTTCTCAAACTCTTCTAAAAACTAAAAGTGGGTAAAGCTTCTAAAAACATTCTATGAGGCCAGCACAATCCTGATACCAAAACCAAACAAGGATACCAAACACACACAAAAATTACAGGCCAACATTCTTAATGACTATAGATGCCAGAAACCTCAGCAAAGTACTAGCATACCCAATTCAACAATATATTAAAAGAATCATACACCACAATCAAGTGGGATTTAATCCAGTGATGCAAGGATGGTTCAACATCTGCAAATCAATCTATATATCACATTAATAAAATGAGAGATAAAAACTATATGATCTCAGAAGATACAGAAAAACATTTGATAAAATTCAACATCCATTTATGATAAAGTCTCAACCAAGTGAGTATAGAGGGAACATACATCAACATAATAAAGGTAATTTATAACAGCCCTACAGCTAATATCATATTCAGTGATGAAAAGACAAAAGCCTTTCATCTAAGATCTAGAAGACAAGGAAGACCACTTTTTCCATTTTTATTCAACACAGTATTTTAAGTCTTAGTCAAAGTGATTATGCAAGAAAAAGAAATTAAAGGCATCCAAATCAGAAAAAAAATAAAATAAAATAACAACTCACTATTTGCAAATGACATACTATATTTAGAAAACACCAAAAACCTACTGGAACTAATAAATGAATTTGCTGAATTTGCAGTATATAAAATCAATATACAAAAATTTGCACATTCCTATACACTAAAAGCAAACTAGCAGAAAGAAAAATTAAGAAAACAATACCATTTACAATTGTATCAAAAAGAATATAATACCTAGGAATAAATTTAACCAAGGAGCTGAAAAACATGTACACTGAAAACTTTAAGATGGTGATGAAAGAAATTGAAAACAATACAAATAAAAGGGAAAATATACTTTGCTCATGGACTGGAAAAATATTGTTAAAATGTCTGTTTTGCCCTAAGAAATCAGTTTAAATGCAATACTTAACCAAAACATCAATGGCTTTTCACAGAAGCAAAACAAATAATTCTAAAATGTATATGGAACTGCAAAAGGCCCCAAACAGCCAAACCAATTTGGCTGGAGAAAGAAAATTGGAGGTATCAGGCTCCCTGATTTTAAACTATACCACAAAACTATACTAATCAAAATAATATGGTACTGGCAATAGAAACAAATGGATCAATGGAAAAGAACTAAGAACGTATAAACACATAAACATATATAAGGACAATCTATAAGAAGGAGCCAATAACATACAAGAGAGAAAAAAGTCTGTTCAATAAATGGTGTTGCAAAAACTGGCACATACAAAAAAAAAATGAAACTAGACTACTATTTATACCATACACAAAATTAATTTAGAATAGATTACACTTCAATGGAAAACCTGAAACCATAAAATTCCTCTAAGAAAAAATGGGAAGTAAGTTCCTTAAAATCAATCTCAGGAACATCTTTGTGACTCCAAAGGCAAGGGAAAAATAAACAAATGAGACTACATCAAATAAACAGCTTCTGCATAGCAAAGGAAACCATCATCAAATGATAAGGCAACCTAATGGAATGGGAAAAGATATTTGCAAACTACATATCTGATAAAATGCAAGTATGCAAAATACATAAAGAACTCCTACAGCTCAACAATTAAACACACACACACACTTAAAAAAATCAGCAGAGGATCTGAGTTTACATTTCTTCTAAGAAGACATGCAGATGGCAAACAGACACATGAAAAGATGTTAAATGTCATTAGGTAAATGCAAATTGAAACCAAAATAATGAAAGGGATTACAAGGGAAAGGAGGGGAACTGAGTGGGAAAAATTAGAGAGGGAGACAAACCATGAGAGACTCCTAACTCTGGGAAATAAACAAAGGGTTGTGCAAGGGGAGGTGCGCATGGGGTTGGGGTAACTAGATGACAGGCACGGAGGAGGGCACTTGATGGGATGAGCACTGGGTGTTATACTATATGCTGGCAAATTGAACTTCAATAAAAACAAATGAAAAAAAACGAATTAAGAAAAAATAAAAGCAAACAAAAAAACAAATTGAAACCAGAATGAGGTAACACCTCATAACTGTGAGAGTAGCTCTTAACAAAAAAAAAAAATTCACTGTGGAAGCCCTAAACTCTGAGTGACCATATTTGTAGATAAGGCATTTTCTCTTCTTTTAAGATTTTATTTATTTATTCATGAGAAACACAGACAGAGAGGCAGAGACATAGGCAGAAGGAGAAGCAGGCTCCCTGTGGGGACCCCAATGCAGGATTTGATCCCAGGGTCCTGGGATCACAACCTGAGCTGAAGGCAGACATTCAACTGCTGTGCTACCCAGGCATCCCTAGATAAGGCCTTTTCAAGGTAATTAAGGTTAAATGAAGTCTTAAGGGCAGGAACCTAATCTGGAAAGACTTTGGTGTCTTTGTAAGAAGAAGAACTACCAGACAGGTGCCCCCCTCTCCATCCAGACACAGAGATAAGGCTATGTGATGTGACAGGGAAAAAGTAGCTATCTGCGCACCAGGAAGAAAGTTCTCACCAGAAAACAAATTTGCTGATAAGTGGATCTTGGACTTCTGGTTCCTAGAACTATGAGAAAATAAATTTCTGACGTTTAAGCCACCCAGGCTCCAGTATTTTGTAATAGTGGCCCGAGTCAACTTATTAATTCTAATTTTACAGAATGAGAAAAGGTGATGTGCTTCATTCCAAGGGGTATTACACCAACAACATGACTGGGCAAAACAAATCTTTCAGGATCACTCATGTTCCTGAAAATGTCTCTCTCCATGTGTGCATGTGTACAGGTGTGTGTCCCATAAAAATGGGGCACAGCTTTCTACAATTCATTCCAGAGCATTGGGAAATGTCAGATAAAAGACATGATCTTTGCCCTCAACTGCTGTTGGGGCTCTGGCCCCCATCTGCCTTAGTTTACAGCAACACAGATTACTACAACTCCAGACCGTATTGGAAAATGGTCTTGTTCTTAGGAAATACATGTAGTTTGCTGCTTACTTCAGAAAAAAAGGCAAGATAGGCAGATTTTTAATGGGGAATTCTAATATGATTGGATGTAACAGGTGGTAACTCTTGCAAGGGATATAAAGATGTTCAGTGTACTCTCCTTTCAACCTTTCTTTAGATTTTAAAGGTTTCCAAAGAAGAAGTTGGGGTTGGGGCATAGATGGAGGTAAACCAACATTACAAGAAATAACTAGAAAGCATTATAGAGATAAAGACCCCAGGTGCCTCTGTTTAAATAGCTACTCTTCCATTTCTCTATTCTGTGAGGCTTTCAACATGTGGCTTCACTTCCCTTTGCCTTTGTTTCCATATCTGCAAAATAACAAACTTTCAGAGTTTTGATGTGACCATAAAGGTCATATAGAGAGTGCCACATTGCTACTATTATTACTGCTATTATTATAAACTATTTAAACAACTATTAAACTGGGAAGATCTAGAAAGAAATATAAAAATTTGGATGCAATTCATTTTTTGAAAACTAGACTTCGCAGAATAAGGAAAAAATAAGTGCCTTCTAGGAGCAAAAAACCAGCATTGCAAGGCCCCTTACCCAACTGATATTCATTGAATTTGAGATATGAGATAGCAATCCTTGTTTTATTTTTTTCCATCCTGGCACATGAATCCCTTAATTTCCCCACAAATATTCATCCAGCACCTTCTTAAACCCTGAGTTCTCCCATTAGAAACCAGTTGGAGCCACCTTCAGGTATTCCCAATGATGTGAGTCATGATTCCAGGCCCTACTGCATAGGACTATACTGGACACTCTAGTGTCTATTTCT
The DNA here is from genome assembly GCF_003254725.2 of Canis lupus dingo. Lineage (NCBI taxonomy): Eukaryota > Metazoa > Chordata > Mammalia > Carnivora > Canidae > Canis > Canis lupus. The sequence goes on along the minus strand of NC_064262.1, from coordinate 23,131,250 downwards.
TGGGCTTCTGGGTTTACTACTGCCTAGTACTTTTACAGGTTTCAGACTCAGCAGGACCACTAGGGGACAGGAAATCAAATGAAGTGCCTCCCCGTGCCCAGTAGATTAGACCAAACACTTTTCTTCTGAAAGGGTAACGTAATTGCAGAGACGTAGAAGAGATTGCAAAAAGCCTCTCGAGTTAGAGGTAACAGATGAAGCAGAGAGCAAACATTACACTTCACTTGGGTCTCTCCTCTGAGCCCCTGACAGCCTCTCCCTCTTACCTAGCATGGGTGTGTATGCACATGCACAGACATACACACACATACACACACACACACACACGTAGGGGGGAAGCTAAGTTAAGGTTGAAGGAAGGAAGGAAAGAAAGAGGAAGGGAGGACAAGTGAAATTGCTGTGTTCAAAGAACATGTTTAAAAAGCTATACATATAAAATAAAGTTAAAGGCAAATGAGAAAAAGATAAAAATGAAAGGACTCGTTTTAGTCCCTGCAAGTCCCTTTCAATTTCTGCATTTGTGATTTCAATAACATTTTGTACACAGGTGGATAGATTTCTTATTTGTTCAACTAAATTTGTGTGCAGAACCATCTCAGTAGACAAAAATAAATCTATGCACATATAATGTAGAAATTGGTGATAAGCTTCTATTTGTACACATAACATATAAAATGTACATACGTATTTTTGACATTTTCCCTTAGGAAATTTTGTTCTATTTTTACTTCTAACTGAAATAGACTCCAGCAAGAAACTGCATCGTGTTTTTATCATACCCTAAATAATATTTTAGGTGTTATTTAAACTCTCTTTTATAGACATTATTTTTGTTGACATATTATACATGCCATTAAATACCTAAGCCTAGAATTAAAGTAGAAAATTACCCTGACATGGCGCTATCAATCTGTTCTTAACAGCACTTAGCAGAACCAATTTTCAGGAGATGTTGTGAATTTCTTAATTCCAGTTAAAGATGGTGAAAGAACGCCTTTGTTGATCTCTCTTTCCTAGGACCCCACTAAAACTATAGTAAAGGAATACAAAAGACCCAAACTCACAAAAGCAAAGAAAGGAAAGTGGAGGTACCAGCAGCTAAGAGACATTTAATAGTCTTCTGGAAGATGGAAAGCAGGTGGATTAGCAGTGAGTGACAGACGGGCAGAAGTAGATATTGAGAGGATGAGACTGATTCATTTCCCAGGGCCTCAAAAAAGATCCTTCAAGGCATGGGCTGAAGCATCAGTATACTCAAAGTCCACTAGTCACTAAACCCTATCCATATTCAGATTCCACCATTCCCTAAGGAGGCACAACTGACCTTGGAACAACACAGGTTTGAACAGCCTGGGTCCACTTACACCTGGATTTTTTTTTTTTTTAATAAATACAGTACAGGGGCACCTGGGTGGCTCAGTGGTTGAGCATCTGCCTTTGGTTCAGGGTGTGATCCTGGGGCCCTGGGATCAAGTCCTCTATTGGGCTCCCTGTGGGGACCCCATGTCTCCCTCTGCCTATGTCTCTGCCTCTTTCTCTGTGTCTCTGATGAATAGATAAATAAAATCTTAAAAATAAATAAAGTACAGTAAATATGTTTTCTCTTTTGATTTTTTAACAAGATTTTTTTCTCTAGCTTCCTTTCTTCAAAGTATATGCTATATAATACAATGTAACATATAAAATATGTGTTAATTAGACTGTTTATGTTATCAGTAAGCTTCCAGTAAACAATAGGCTATTAGTAATTAAGTTTTTGTAGGAATCAAAAGTTATACACTGCACAGTGGTTGGTGCCCCTAACTCTTGCACAGTTCAAGAGGTAAGTGTACAAGATTTGGAGAAATTTTCTAATATGAAAAAGACTTAAAAAAGTGAAATAATAAAATGAGAGGGCAGAGAATTAATGCAAGGAACAAAGACCTAAGAGTACTAATAGTAGTTGTATGACCAAAAAAAAAAAAAAAAAAAGAGGAAGAGGAGATGAATAGATGAATATTTACTATGTATCAGTATGTGTATATTTATGTGTGTGTGTATATATATGCCATTGTACATATTCCCTTATTAGTTTTTATATAAATATATATGAAATCCCATATTTATGGAGTATACATACACACATACACACTACTCATTAAATGTTTGACAAAAAGTAAAGTCACAAAGTCATCCATCAAATATTCAAAAAATAACCAAACAAAACAAAACCACATCTCAAATCCAGGTAATAGGATAATAAAAATAGTATGATAAAACATTAGGAATAAGAAACACTCTTAAGAATTTTTAAATAGGGCAGCCTGGGTGGCTCAGTGGTTTAGTGCCACCTTCAGCCCAGGGCATGATCCTGGAGACCCAGGATCAAGTCCCATCTTGGGCTCCCTGCATGGACCCTGTTTCTCTCTCTGCCTGTGTCTCTGCCTCTCTCTCTCTGTGTCTCTCATGAATAAATAAATAAATATCTATTAAAAAAAGAATTTTTAAATAGCAAAATCAATAATTTTCCCAAAGAAAATTTCTCAGAAAATTCGAGAGAGAGAGAGAGAGAGAGTGAGAGATGGAAAGAATGAAACCATACAGGAAATACTTAGAGAAATAATCCAGTGGCCCCAAATCCTATCCTAGAGATAGAGGACAACAATAACAAAAAGCACAGTGAGAATATCACCTCCCCAAAAAAATGTGTTCAAGATCAGAAGAATGAATAACTTGAATCCAGTTAGTGCCTAGAAACACAGAATAAAGAGCAAACCAACACCATGACACACACTATCACAAAACAAACTTTTTAAGATAACAACAAAAACATACCTAAAAAAATGGTAAGAACTTTGAGAAGCTAGGATAGGAAACATTAACATGCAGAAAAGGAAATGAAACAATTTTATTAGACTTCTTAAAACCAGCACTGTATATGCTAAAAACCAAAGGAATCATGCTTTCAAAAATATAAAGGAAAATTTCTATATCAAACACAACTATCAATAAAGTGTGAAACAAAATGTATTCCAGACATCCTTTCAAACTTTAATTTTCACGAACCCAATTATTATTTAAGAATTTACAGGGGAAAAAAAAGAATTTACAAGGGGGTATGCTGTAACATAATAAAGGAATAAAGTTAGAAAGAGAGAGACATGGGAAAATAAATTCAATCCAACAGATTAGTTAAACAAACCCACAGGGTCAGTTTTTCAGCTAGCCAGAATGCAGAAGACCCCTAGAACAGGAGAGAATCTGATATGATGCATAAGCTAAAAACATTTATACATGTCAATAAACAAAACAGAAACAGTAAAACTGTCCAAGGAAAGCAATATAATCTTTACTTATAATAATAGAGGATTAATAATAAGATCTAAAATTGATGGGACTCCTGGGTGGCTCAGCATTTGAGGTCGGTCTTTGGCTCAGGGCATGATCCTAGAGTTCCGGGATTGAGTCCCACATCAGGCTCCCTGCAAGGCACCTGCTTCTCTCTCCCTCTCCCTAGGTCTCTCATGAATAAATAAATAAAAAATCTTTTTAAAAAATATAAAATTGATGAATCAATAAATCACAGTATTGTTTAGAAATATGGTGTTAATAGAAAATCTAAGATACAAAAGAAAATAATTGCAGCTGGAGAGTAGAACTAGGGACATAGAGAGGGAAAGCAGTTGGGACTCAATAATATACCAATATATTAATTTGGTAAATTTAATCATATATTTTGAAATCCTAACCAGCCAAATGATTTCCAGAACCATATCTCATAGCATCTGACATTTCTAGTTGTATCCTTATATGCATATATATATATACATACACACATACACACACATATATACACAAACACAGATGTATATACACATAAGAAGTGACTCCTTACAGTTGATAACTATGTCTAAATATCTGTCAGTTTGCTATTTTAAGTAAGTTTTTTTCCATGACACAGGTTATTTTCAAGTAAAAAATAAATCTATCTTTACGTGCAGCACTTTCAGATATCCTTAAGTCATCACAATATATACACAATAAATCCTTACTAGAACATTGGCTAAAAACTCTTCTTAAAACCTTCAAGACAGAAGTGGAAATCTCACTGAATGTTGGGCTTATGATATTTATTATTTTTTTCCTGAGCACCTTCTCTTAGACTATAAGCTTCAAGAAGGCAGAGAATACAACTCATTCATGATTGGATCTCCAAAGTTGCCAATAAATTCTTTTTTGTAGGAGTTAATCCTTTTAGTCTTCTTTTTCATATATAGCCCACATTAATACCAGAAAACAGTTGCTACATTAAAGCTGTATGAATGGCCTATCAACCTGAGCCAGTAGAACCTTAATATCATGGAAACCCAAGAAATATTTCCCTTTAGGAGACTGTGCGTTTGTCCTCTTGGCTAGTCAGGAACTCAGACTCATTTAAGAAAAAGGTTCAAATATAATCCCATTCAAATGCCAAACTTTTTATATCCTGCATTTTCATTATTGTTAGTTTTTATTTTTTATTTTTTATTTTGTTTGCTTTTAATAAAACTCTTGAGATAAACACTATCAAAAATGGCTCCCTCCTAAAAACATGATGGCTTTAAAAATGATGCCCAAATAGGGGTAAAGATAGGGTTACTTGTGTGGGTTATGCAATTTAAATGCTGTAAGGATAGTGACATTTGTGGCCACCCAGGAAAAAGTTGGTGATAACATGTTTTGAAATACCAGAAAAAAACCTAGTACAATATACCACTGCTGATAATAGTGATCATCTCTGAAAAATGACACCAAGGAAGACAATATTTGGAATAAACAAGAATTGATTTTATAATTAAAGAAAATAAAACCACCTATGAAACTGGAAGTAAATAAAGCAGAAGCTCTCTTAAACAATGTTCTGAAACTGCAGTTTTCAAAGTAGGGTATGTGAACTTCTAGAAATACACAAAGACTTTTGAAGAGGTACACTCACAATGAAGATAATTTCCAAAGTATCCTCCATACTCTGTTTTTCTTACCTAAACATATAGGATATGCTATGATAGAAATACACATATGCTTGCTCTCCAGATCTAGCTCACCTTTTCTCACCAAATAAAAAATAACTTTTATACAATCCATATTTCACTCTGGTACTAGGAGCAAATATTTCTGGATTACCACCTAACAAAAGGAAACTTTGAAGTTTAAGTTCATTGAAGGCCCCCCGCCCCAATTTTCATCTCATTAAGAGATGAAATTCGAGTAAAATTTTACTAATGTGGAAGAATTATGGATGTTAACTTAAAAGCTTCACAAGTGTCTCAGCTCTACACTCTACTTTTCTAAAGGATCTGAAATTCAAGAGGGACAGAATGGGCAAGCTTTATGGAAACAAAACCATATGGAATTCAGAACATTAAATCCACGCTCAAAGAAATAACCTTTATACTAACATTGAATGATTGACAAATGAGTGCACATTTAAAGACACTAAGTTCAAATAAAAAATATTAAAGGCATATTTTATCTTTAAAAAAAAAGTCCTTCTCTAATGGCTTTTTCAGTTAACCAGGTACATACCGCTCTCAGTCATCTAAAGAGATCATCTACTAAAACAAAAGCCACAGTGAACTTCAGCTCAGTCATTCCTACAAGAGCACATATTATCCCCTATTACAGGGAAGGATCTCCTGTAAGATCAGGTTTTCCGTTTCTACCCCAATAAGGTGTACTGCGATACTATCATGTAATTCTCACACTACGTGGAGTTAGTGCAGTTCAACAGATTAAGGGTTCATTCAATCCCCACGACTCATGACTGCTCCCACTTCAGATGCCAAGTCACCTGTACTTCTGATCAACTTGGCTACAAATTCAGAAGTTCCCACAATCCCATCAGCTTTGATCATTCACTAGGACAACTCACAGAACTCAAGGAAGCACTATGCTTGCCTTACCCATATAGGGTAAGGTCTGGAAGGGTCCTGGACACTGAGCTCCCATGACCTCTCCCCTTAAGTGCATGGCATCCTCCCAGCACATCATTGTGGTGTTCACCAATGTTAAGCTGAACCAAACTTGTGCCCAAAGATTTTACAGAAATATCATTACATAGTCATGATTGATTAAATCACGGGCCATGTGACTGAAATCAGTCTCCAACTCTCCTCTTCCACCCAGAGATCAGAAGGCTGCAAGTTCCCACCCTCCAATCACATGTAGGTCTTTCTGTGGCCATCCCCCATTCTGAAACTTTCTAGGGATCTACCTGGAGTGACCTCATTCGCATAACAAAAACAATCCTATTGCCTAGGAAATTTCAAGGTTTTTAAAGCTCTGTGTCAGGAAAACAGGCACAATGACCAAATTTGTTCTTTACTATTTTGCAATAGGTAAATTAAAATGGTGGAAGATTTCGTTAAATTTTTAATGTAATTTTGGGTTGAGAGAACACCAAGAATAGAGCAGCTTAAGCAGAGTTAAGAAGAACAAGGAAACTAAGAACAGTGATGAAAGAACACACAGCAAGCAAAGGAACTAGATCAAGGAGTAAACAACAGCCTAGGGACAGAACAAGGTGGTCAACAGGTTTGCCAAAAAAAAAAAAAAATAGTTTTCATATAGAAACAAAGTATGTAGAGGGAGAATCCCAACAGAGATGGACTCTGATTTTTCATCTAGGAGATGAATCAGAATGGTCACATTAGGTCTATGGGTAGGCACTGCGAAGTCTAGCAATAAACATGGGATCCTCTCACCACATTCCAGTCCTAGGACAGGTAGCAATACTTGGAAAGGAAGCCTCTAGAAGGAGGAGTTTACCCCTAGAAATATCTACTAAGCTCAATCAGTAACATAACACTGGGAATAATATATTATGCCAAAAATTTATAGCGTAGTGTTAATTCTACAGAATTCCTTCATTCTGCCACAAGGATTTGACAGATGGTGATTAACACATATTTCTGAAGATAATGCATTTGCTATTTATTATACATTATCTCATTTGAAATGGCTCTTGAACTAGAAGGAAGAAAAGATAAAACCATGAACACAGAGGCACTGCTTGTGAGAGGATAACTCTCTCCATGTTCTGCACTCTCAAGCATTAACATCAGAAACTAAACCAAGACAGTCTGATTAAATAGAATGCAAGTAAAGCTTAAGCATGCAACCTGAATCCTGCCTACTACCTATTGATAGTCGTACCTGAGGAGCAGCAGGGAAAAGATTAATTAATCAGCAAATGGGATTTGGTCAACTCAAAAACTACTTGGAAAAAAAAATATGAATTAATATATAATGCTAAAAACCAATATATACCCCAGGTGTATTTAAATATAAATACAAAAAAATAAACATAGAGAAACATGTAAATGCACTAAGAGAAAACTTTTTTCATTTTGTAGTAAGGAAGTCCTTTCTAATCAAACCATAAAACTCAGAGGCATAGGGAGAAAAATTATATATTTGACTATGTGAGAAAAAAATTCCTTGGCAAAAGCAATAAAAACTTTTTTTGAGCTCATCTGAGTCTCAAAGAATTCAAGTGAACTGAATTCAGGTGAACTGAATTCCAAAGGATGGCATGTCTCTTTGAGGATGTGAACTGTTTGACTTTTGTCAGAAAAAGGAAGAAAAACGTGGCCTGTTTTCAGAAAACAATGGAAATTTTAATCATTTCTTAAAGGACAAATGTGAGCTGGGAGCCCCAAGTCCAAAGAGAAGCTGCTCTCAATCTTATACAAGGTCTTCCATTGGGTGCTCTAGAGCAATACTGGGGAGAAGATAAAACAGAAAGAGGCTCTAGGCAGTACAGATATGAGATTTGTGACCAGCTGTCACAGGAGACTAACACATGACTCACTGTCCTAGAAACTTCTCACATACTGTGAAAAAAGCCCCAAAGGATGATGTCACAATCAAGGAAGTAAAAAACCTGAGTGACGTTGCCCACACTGCCACAAGACAAAAACCATTGGCCACTGGAAGAAAAACATGAAAACTTACTCAATCCTGGGATCTTATGATGATAAAAATCAGAGGTCTGCACCCACTGATGGTGGGGAGAGAGGAGATAGGTAGCAAACTTGCCCTCTCCCAACACAACTTCCCTCTATAGATACAAGGGAAAATTTAGCCACTATGGTGAATCCTACTCCAGTATGGAGGGAGGAGCACAAGAAAAAACATAGAAAAAGTCCTGCTCTTGAAGCTTAAGCATACAGGGCCTCCCTAAGACTGATGCTGGAGGAAGAGTCATCAACATCCCTGTTCCCATCACAAGACTTGCACTGAATAAAGAGCACTATCAGTCTACCACTGGGGAGAAGACAAAGCAGGAAGACCACCTTCACACAGGTCCAACACTAACCACAAGTTAGCAAAAGTCCATTGTTGACAGGATGGGAAGGCTCTGGGCCACTGAGGGTAATGAGAGCAAGAACAACATCAAAACAAATCCAGGGGTGCCTGGGTGGCTCTGTCAGTTAAGTATCTGCCTTCTACTCAGGTCACCATCCCAGGGTTCTGGGACAGAGCCTGCTTATCCCTCTTTCTGCTGCTTTTTGTCTCTCTCTCTCAAATAAATAAATATAATCTAAAAAAAAAAAAAAAAAAAGAAATCCAGCTTAACTACACACTAGATTGACTCAACTCATGGCCTCATGGAGAAAGAGATGAGCCTATTTTTTATCATAAATAATATTTATCTGTTTACTGCTCTATATACACTGTCTTGCATTAAATAACAAATTATGAGACACAAACAATAAATCAAGAAAAAAAATGACCTAGAAAACAACGAAGCCATACTTTTAAAGTATTGAATGAAAAACACCTGCTAACTCAGAAATTTATGTTCAAAAATGAAGGCAAAATACAAGGAAAATTAAAGTAGAATTCCAAAAATTATTCAAAATGGAAGGCATAGGAGGAGGAAGGAAAAAAGAGAAGCAGTATATATATATATATATATATATATATATATATATATATATAAATAAATAAATAAATAAGGAGGGAGGGAGGTAAGTAGCCTCAAATCCAAGCATATAAATAATTATAGTAAATAAATAGTATTTAGTAATAATAGTAATAATACAGTCTATTAGTAATAGATGGTAGAATTTGGTTGAAAGGCAGAGATTGTCAAAATGGACAAAATAAAAACTTAGCCCAAATATATCCTAGCTAGAGGCTATATACTTTTTAAAACTGAAAGGGGGAAAATAAATGAATGGAAGAAAGATATACTATGCAAAGTAAGCATGAAGGCTAAAATAGCTATATTAGTAGATAGAATATATTTCAAAACAAATGCATTAACATGGGTAGAGATGAACATTTTATTAGAATAGAAAGTTCAGTTTAACAGAAAGATAAAATCATTACACTACATAAATAAAGACACATAAAGCAAAATGATGGGACTTAAAAGGAAAAATAAAAGAAAAACTCAAGATGTTGGCTAGGAAGATACTGAATTCATCTCCTATCAGGGACACAACGTATTTACAGCTTATTTACACCAGATACACCCTGTGGGCCAGCACCAGAAAGATAAGCCCTCAAAATGTTTGGCTTTGAAGATCAATGTGGAGTAAGATGGGGAAGATCAGAGAACTACGGGTAATGGGGATCTCAGCCTCAAAGGGCTCATGCACAAACCCATTCACCCTAATATCCAGGGCAAAAGTAACAGATTGAGAGTACCTAGACCACAGGCAATGGAGAATAACGTACTAATATTAAAGCAGCTATTAGAGAGGCAAGAACCTACAGAAACATCATCTAGCAGGGAAGTGCAGATAGACACCATTTTTGCAAAATCATCCTAACTTACTGGTTACAGATCTGATGGGTGCCATTTTGGGGCCCTTCCTCTAAACTGTTAGCACCATAGGAGTCCTCTCCTTACCACACACTGCCGACCACATGCAGCATCAGAGCTGCAAAAGGGCTGGGTGAGCATCCCAGGACTGCCCTACCCTTGCAATAGCCACAGTTGTGTCAGGCAAACACCTTGACTCTGCCTATAGCACAGAACTGGGAAGAGCAAGCACCCTGAGCCCCACCCCACTCAGCAGTAATCAAGCCAAACCAGGTCAGGCAAGTGCCCCAGTCTCACCCTCACCAGGCAATAAATAGGGACATAAATGGACCGGGAAATGCCTTGAGCCCTACTCATCCAGCTCTGACACTGAGCCACAACAGGGCCCTGAGCCCTGCCATCCCAGCACTGCATTTAACCAACAACTAGGCCCCAGCAAGTGCCCTGAGCATAGCCCATACCACAGAGAGATCAACTCCAAACCAGGAATGCTGAGCACCTTGAAATCTACCCTCCCTGTGCAGCAGCCAATCTCCATCAAGGCCAAAGAAGTGCCTGAAGTCCCACCAACCCCACCAGAAACCAAGCAGCAACCAGCAGAACAAGTGCCCCAAGTAATGACCTCCCCAAGCAGCAGAGGAGCCATAACCAGGCTACAGGAATGCCCCAGTGCTGCCCACATAACCAGGACAGGAAAGCCACTCCAACCCAACTCCCCTGCTCAGTGGCCAAGCAGCAATCTGTTTGCAATCTAGTACCCAGCATCCTGCCTTCCCCACACAGAAGCCAAGGTCCAATCACAACACAGCCCACAGGAAAATGCCACGGACTGCCTGGCTCTGATGGAGATGGGAGACTGCACTTTTGGGCCATATGGAATACCTCCTACAGAAATAGACTTCTGCAAGGCTGAGGGAGGTACTTGTTTAGTTTAATACACATAGGTGAACATAGAGAGACAGGCAAAATGAGGAGACAGAGGAGTATGCTGTAAACCAAAGAACAAGGCATATCCCCGGAAAAAAAGTAGTAAAATTCATTTAAAATAACTAATCAGTTCAGAATACATAAAATAAAAAGTAGCAAAATGTGTCATCAAAAAATAAAGCTATGGACTGTGTTCAAATTTAAGTTATTATCAATTTAAAAGAGACTTTATATACATAAGATATTTTATGTGAGCTGAAGAGTAACCACAAAGAAAGAACTTTCAGTAAAGGCACAAAAGTAAAGGAGTGAAGAATCTAAACAAAATAATGAAGAAAGGAACAGAGAACTATAAAAATAACAAAAACAAAATAGCAGAAAGTACATACCTATTAATTATTACTTTAAATGTAAATGTACTAAATGCTCCAATCAAAAGACACAAGGTGGTTGAATGGATTAACAAAACAAAACAAAAAGCTTCTTCTATATGCTGCCTACAAGAGACTCACTTCAAACCTAAAGATGCTCACAGATTGAAATTGAAGGATGGGAAAAAGATGTATCATGCAAATAGAAATGAAAAGAAAACTGGGGAAGAAAAAAGAAAACTGGGGAATAATATTTGTATCAGATAAAATGAATGCTGTTACAGCACGCTGTAACAAAAGACAAAGAAGGGTATTACAAAAATGATAGAGGTTCAACTTAACAAGAGGATATAATGTTTCCCACTATTTATATACCCAACATAGAAGCACCTAAATATTAAACCATATTTTAACAAAAATAGAGAAACACAATAATACAATATAGTATGAGATATTAATATACCACTTACATCAATGAATAGATCATTCAGACAGAAAATCAATATGGAAACACTACCTTTAAATAACACATCAGACTAGCTGAACTTAATAAGTATATACAGAATATTCCATCCCAAAAGAGCAGAATACACATTACTTTTAAGTGCACATGGATCATTCTCCAGGATTGATCACATGTTCAGCCATAAAACAAGTCTCAATAAATTCAAGAAGACTGAAATTTCCAAAGCATTTTTTTCTGCCTACAAAAGGATTAAACTAGAAATCAACTGCAGGAAATGAACAAAACTCACACACACAAAAAAACATGCAGTACTCTGAAAAGGTAAACAAAAATGACAAACCTTTGGCCCACCTCATCAAGAAAAAGAGAAGAGGAACCCAAATAAACAAAAAAGGAGAAATTATAATCAGTGTGATCAGTACAAAGGGTCATAAGAGAATATTATGAACAATTAGTGTATACAGGAACAATTACTAGGCAACAAATTAGACAGCCTAGAAGAAATGGATTCCTTGAAACACATAACCTTACAAGACTGAATCAAAAGAAAAGAAAATCTTAACCGATTGCTAGAAATGAAATTAAATCAGTAAAAACAAACAAAAAAACCCATAAAAACAAAAAACCTCCCAATAAAGAAAAGTCCAGGGTCAAATGACCTCACAGGTGGTCTACAAAATATTTGAAGAAGACTTAACACCTATCCTTTCCAAGTTATTTCCCAAAATTGAAGAGGAAGGAGTAATTCCAAGCTCATTTTATGAGGCCAACATTGCCCTGATAACAAAAACAAAGTTGGTCTACAGGGAACATACCTCAACATAATAAAGGACACCTATGACAAACCCATAGCTAACATCACACTCAAGGTTGAAGAGCTGAAAGATTTTCTTCTAAGATCAGGAACAAAAAGTTGCCCACTCTCACCACTTATAGTCAATATAGCATTGGAAGTGCTAACCACATAAATAAGAGAGGCACCCAAATTACTAAAGAATCAGCAAAGTGGTCACTGTTAGCAGATGGCATAATACTACATATTGAAAAATATAAGTACTACACATACAAACACACACACCACTATGAGAACTAGTAAATGAATTCAGTCAAGTTGCAGGATACAACATTCACACATGGAAATCTGTGATGTCTTTATATGCTAATAATAAAATAACAGAGATATTAAGAAAACAACCTCATTTACAATTGCAACAAAAATAATAAAATACCTAGAAATATATTTGAGGAGGTGAAAGACTGTTCTCTAAAAACTATTTCACTTTGGTGAAAGAAATTGAAGATAACACAAATAAATAGAAAAATATATTCTACTCTGGGATTGGAAAAAATAATATTGTTAAATGTCCATATTACCCAAAGCAACTTACAGATTCAATATAATCCTTATGAAAATACCAAAAGCATTTTTACAGAACTGGAACAAATAATCCTAAAATTTGTGTGGAACCACAAAAGACGCTAAACAGCCAGGCCAGTCCTGAGAAATAACAAAGCTGGAGGTATTGTGCTCCCTGATTTCAAACTATACTACGGTAATCAAAATAGTATTACACTGGCACAAAAACAGACACAAAAATCTATGGAACAGAATAGAGCACCCAGAAAAATATATATACTTATGTGATCAATCTATAACAAAGGAGGCAAGAAGAATCAATGGGAAAAGAAAAAAACAATTTCTTCAACAAATGGTGTTGGGAAAACTGGACAGCCACATGCAGAAGAATGAAATCGAACAATTTTCTTATACCATATGCAAAAATAAACTCAAAATGGATAAGAGACTTTAATGTAATACCTAAAACTATAGAACTCCTAGAAGAATACATAGGTATTCTTCTTGACATCAGCCTAAGTGGCTTTTTTTTTTTTTTTTTTTTTTTTAGTATTTCTCCTCTGGCAAAGGCACAAGCAAGAAGAAATAGGACTGCATCAAACTACAAACTTTTTGTACAGTGAAGGAAACTATCAACGAAATAGAAAGGCATTTTGGAAAAGTAGAAGATAGTCACAAATAATATATCCAGTAAGAGGTTGATATCTAAAATATATCAAGAACACATACAATTCACTGACAAAAAACAACCGAATAAAAAGCAGGCAGAGCTTCCAAATAAACATTTTTTTCCAAAGAAGACATATGGCTAGCCAAAAGGCACATGAATGACACTCAATATCATTAATGATCAGGGAAGTGCAAACCTAAATCATAATGAGATACCTTATACCTCTTGGAATGGCTTTTTTCAAGAAGACAAGAAGTAACAAGTGTTGGCAAGAATGTGAAGGCAAGGGAACCCTTGTGCATTGTTGGTAGGAATGCAAACTGGTGCGGTCCTTATGCAAAACAGTGTGAAGTTACCTCAAAAATGTAAAAATAGAACTGCCATATGATCTAGCAATTCTGAGTATTTATCCACAGAAATTAAAAATGCCTACTTAAACAGATATAAAGACCTATGTTCACTGCAGTATTATTTACAACAGCCAAGATAAGGAAGAAACCTAAGGGTCCACTGAAAGATGAAGAAATTGTAGAATTTATATACAATAGATTATTACTCAGCCAGAAAAAAAAAAAGAAAAAAACCTTGCCATTTGTAACAACACAGATGGACTTTTTTTTTTTTTTAAAGATTTTATTTATTCATGACAGACACAGAGAGAGAAAGGCAGAGACATAGGCAGAGGAAGAAGCAGGCTTCATACAGGGAGCCTGATGTGGGACTCGATCCTGAGACCAAGGATCACACCCTGAGCCAGGGGCAGGTGCTCAACCGCTGAGCCATCCAGGTGTCCCCACAGATGGACTTTTAAGGGGATTATAATTAGTGAAATAAGTCAGAGAGAAAAAGACAACTAACCTATAATTTTATATGTGGAATCTAAAGAGCAAAACAAAGAAACAACAAAACTCATAGATGATCGATACAGAGAATAGAGTGATGATTTGTGAGAGGAGAAGGAGGTTGGTGGTGGATAAAAAGGGAGGAGGAAAAAAAATTTTTTTTAAAGGGAGGAGGAGGGTCGAGAGGTACAAACTTCCAGTCATAAAATGAATGGGTCATCAGGATGTAATGTACAGCATGGTGACTATGATTAGCAATGTTGTTTTGCACATTATGTAGCTTTATATGGTTTTGGGGAAAACTAAACTTATTGTGGTGATCATTGCAGTGTATATAAATATTGAATCATTCTGTTGTACACTAGAAACTATTATATGTCAATTATATCTCAATAAAATGAGGAAGGAGTCAGGATGAATCTTGACACCTTTGATTTATAGCAATGGATACTTAGATAATGTATAAGACACTAAAAGTGCAATCAAGAAAACAAAATTAAACTGGACTTCATCAGAATTAAAAGCTTCTGCTCAAAAGGTACTTTTTTAAAGACTTTATTTATTTATTCATGATAGACATTGAGAGAAAGAGAGAGAGGCAGAGACACAGGCAGAGGGAGAAGCAGGCTCCATGCCGGGAGCCTGACGCGGGACTTGATCCTGGGACTCTAGGACAGCACCCTGGGCCAAAGGCAGGCGCTAAACCGCTGAGCCACCCAGGAATCCCCAAGATACTGTTTTTTAAAAAGAAGAAATTTTAAGACACAATCTAGGAAAAATAATTTGTAAAACTCACCTGATGAACTTATATTCAGAATATAAACAATTCTTACAACTCGGTAAGAAAACAAATTAATTAATTGATATATAGCTGCATCTCCAAAAACATTCAAGAACATCAACATGTAGTAGAGGAATGTAATAAGATGCCACTACATGCCTATTAAAATAATTATAATCATAAAATTGAAAAAAAAAAACAAATGCTGATGAGAATGCAGACAAACTGGAATTCTCATACATTGTTAGTGGAAACACAAAATGGTTATAACCACTTAGGAAAGTCAACTTCCAGTTCATTACAAAGTTAACCATGCAACTACCATATAACACAGCAATACAATTCCCAAGGGAAATGAAAACTTATTTCCCCATAAAGACTTGTATGTGAGTGGTTAGAGCAGCTTTTTCCTTAATGGTCAGAAACTGGAAACATCCCAGTGTCGATCACTTGGTGAATAGGTAAGCAAATTGTGGTATATCCGTACAACTGAATACTACTCACTCCACAGTCAAAGTGAAGAAATTACTGACACACACAACAATATGGGGGATTCTCGAATGCATTAAACTAACTGAAAGAAGTCAACACACTCCATCATTGCATTTATATGTCAATCCAGAAAACAGAGAAATTATAAGGAAAGAAATCAGATCAATGGTTGCCAGAGCTGGGTACTGAGGGAGAGGTGGAATGCAAACATACCCAAGGCAACTTTCAGGGGTGATGGAAATTTTATCTTGATTGTGATCATTATACTTACTGTGTATATTTATCAAAACTAATCAAACTTATATACTTAAAAGAGGTAATTGTTCTTATTGAAATACAGTTGACATACATTATATTAGTTTCAGGTGTACAACATAGTGATTTGACAATTATATACATTACCAAATGATCACTATAGTAACTGTAGTTACAATCTGTCACCAAAGTTAATCACAATATTATTGATTATATTCCCTATGCTGTGCATTTCATCCCCATGAGTTTTTTATTTTATAACTGAAGTTCTAACCTCTTAATTCCCTATGCCTATTTTCACCATCCCCACACTCCCTCCCCCTCTGGCAGTCAACAGTTTCTTCCCTCTATTCATGAGTCTGTTTCTGGTTTTTATGTTTTCTTAGCTTCCACATACAAGTGAAATCATAAGGCATTTGTCTTTATCTGTGTGGCTTATTTCACTTAGCATAATAGCCTCTAAGTCCATTCCTGTTGCCATTAATGACAAGATTTCATTATTCTTTATGGCTGAGTAATATTCCATTATGTATATATATCACATCTTCTTTATTTATCTGTTGATGTACACTTAGGTTGCTTCTATATCTTGGCTATTATTAACATTGCTGCAATAAAGATAAAAGTGCATTTATGTTTTTGAATTAATATTCTGGTTTTCTTTGTGGAAATACCTGAAAGAAAAATTACTAGGTTACATAGTATTTCCATTTTTATTTTTTTTTAAATCACCACACTCCATTAAGTCAGTACTAATGCGTATTCCCATCAACAGTGCATGAAGATTACAAAAGGGATGATTTTGTAGATGTAAGTTATGTCTTTAAAAACCCGATACTTTTTTATCTTTTAAGATTTTTTATTTATTCATGAGACACACAGAGAGAGACAGAGACACAGGCAGAGGGAGAAGCAGGCTCCATGCAGGGAACCCAGCGCGGGACTCGATCCCGGGACTCCAGGATCACGCTCTGGGCTGAAGGCAGGCGCCAAACCGCCAAGCCACCCAGGGACCCCCAAACCTGACATTTTTTTAAATGCAGGCTGAGTAACACAGTAACTGGTCTCCAAATCCAGTAATTATATCTCTAATAACAAACCAAAACAGAGGCAGGCAATGACAGAATCAGACAAACATAAACAAAAAAGTTCTGTCCAGTTTAGGAGCTTCAGTGCTGTGCCTTAAGTCCAAACAGGAGAGGCCCACCTACCATCTCCCAGGAGTGATCTTAAATAAACAAACAAACAAAAAAAAAAAATCCTTTGGTAACTGACCTTCGTGTTTGTCTTCTTGGATATATTTAAAAGAAAATTATGTGTGAAAAAAAAAAAACACCTTACTAGCACTGAGGATTTTTCTTCTAAAAGAAAATGGAAAGGGGCCGCTGAAACAAAAAGTAGATGGATCTGTTTCAGAACCTCCCACCTGGTTTTCTGGTACCCTAGGTAGCTCCACAATTTGCAAGATAAAATAAACTTTGAAAAACAATTCTCTCTCTCCCTCACACAGAGAAAAAAAGTGAAAAGAACAGATACCAAATATAACCAAAGTGGTTGCACTAAATAACAAGACTATGGAGACTTTTGTTTTCCTTGTTTTGCTTTTCAGATTTTCCCATGTTCATTCTTATAATGATCCTGTTTGCTCATGTAATAAGAATGGGTTTTTTTAATGAAAGAAAGGTCAAAACACAAATGATAATTTGGGAAAATATTTGCAATAGGACAGATGAATCTATGTTCTTTAATATGTAAAAAAGTACTTAAAATCAGTAAGAAAAGATTATTAAGTATCCAAAAAATCACAAATAGACAAGAACTGGAAATAAAATACAAATTGCTTAAAACCATATGAAAAGATGGTCAACCTCACTAGTAACTAAGGAAGTGCAAATGAAACCCACTTAGGCAATTAAAGAAGTTTTGTGATTTAAAACATTCGAGCAGTTGTGAGGTATGGCACAATCTTTTGTGTAAACTGTTATGCTGTGTCAATATTGTATCGGGGCACTTTTAGAAATATGCATCAAAATTTTGAATGCACACAGCCAATAACTCAGCAATTCTAATTCTAGGAATTCGTGTATTTGTCCAGGTACAGAAATATTTGAAATACATACACAGAATCCTGTATCAGGCTCTTCAGTACCAAAAAGTATAAACAAATTAAATGTCCATCAATAGGGGACTGGTTAAACAAACTATGTGAAGTCCACACAATGTAGGAGGGAGATCTGCAGGAACTTCTATCATACGTGTTCAATATCCACAATGAAATAAATAAAAGTTTCAAAAAATAAAATAAAATAAAATAAATCAAGTTTCGAGACAGTATGGAGAGCATTCTCCTCCTGTGTTTAAAAAAAAATTTTTTAAAGTACACACAAGTTTGAACATGCATGGAAAGGTACTAGAAGAAACACAAGAAAATGTGTTACAACACTAGGTAGAGAAGTTTTTGTATATCCTTTGAAGTGTTTCAAATTTTACCATGTACATGTATTAGCTTTTATAACCATTTAACCTTGACTAATAACGTACTGTACCTTGGTTTTCTACTTTGTAAAACAGTAATACGTGTCCAGCTCATCTCAGAAGGTAATTGTGAATACTAAATGAGAAAATACAGATGCATGAAAGTGATTTGTAACCGTTATAGAATGTCGCATAAACGGCATAAAAGTTATATATTATTGCTAATCATGATTTTTTTAGCAATAGGTAATCATTTTATGACCCAGGGTTTATATTAGATAGGTCTGAAGAAGATTTAATTATTTAAGGTGAAAAGATAAATGAGAAATAAATGCTAAGAACATAGCTATAAAATGTATTACTGAAAGAAGGATTTTGTATTGTTTTGTTTTTAAGGTCAGAGAGGAAAACTTAAAAGGGTCAAGGAAAACATACAAAAATCCACACAAAAGGCTTTTTAAAAAATTTCTGTGCTAGATAAAAATTTAATCTATAACATTTTTGAGGTCCTTAAAAATGAAGATAAAAACATCACATGAAGTTCCACAGGAGCCTCATAATTAAAGGAGAGTCAGTTGAGGCCAAGGTGATCCAAAGAGAAATATGTTCCCTCCATGCTGAGTGAATTTTAAACAGGTGTTTGCAGGTATCAATAAAGCTAATGTTAAGAGGAAATAGAAAAACAACGAGACCTCAGAGTATTCAGCAGAGACTGAAATTGCAACAAACTAACCCCCTACACTCACTATTAAAAGCTCATTAACTCCCAGCTGTTCATCCATTAGGCTGAGAAGAAGAAAAAGCGCATGCCCTAGCTGTCACATATTTATACCAGAGGTTTTCATCTCATAAAAAGGAGAGAGGGGGAAGATAAGGAGAAGATAACAATCATAATTATCTCACCAGGCTGTGGAGAAAGCTGTGGTAAGTACAATAAACCTCTCAGGCAATAAAGTCAGATGAATGTCCAACGTCTGCCATGTAAAGAAGAAAGAAGGGCAAGAAGGTAGATGCCCAGTGGCATCACAGTACTCGTCCTTGAGCCACTTACAAACCAGAACCCCGTGATTCACCCCAACAGGTCACATCTAATCTACACTACAAGCAGAAATACCTGCAAATAAAATATTTTTCACCAAGCTATTCACTATGGTACACAGTCCTTGACTACAACATTAAATTAAACAAAAGAGGGCATGGGAGTACAAATCAGATTTAAAGCAATTTGTGCACAGACTATTGTTTTACTTAAAGAGGAATGGAATGGAGCTGCTTGTTGTTAATAAAGCGTCTAGGTACATTCTCAAAATCTGGCAGACTGTAAAATGATTTCAGCACACAGGTGTTGTGTTTGGTTCAGGGATCCTAAAAGAATTTTAATTTCTCAGTTGTCAATATTTAAAAGTCAAGATATTTAACTCAGTGGTCTATCTCCAGCTTGCCTGACAAAATTGGAAGATTGCAATGCTAGGCCTGCAATGGCGTATTTCTATTAGAGACAAATCTTAGGTATTTGAGGGTTTTACTCCTGTTAGATCCCCAAAAGCATAAAAATTTAAAAATACAACTTTCTCTATATAAATTTCATACTATGGTGTAACAGATGGCTCTTCTTTCACGCCTCTCTTTCACTATGATCCCTATGATCCCTCTTCTTTCACAGCCTCCCTATGATCCCAGCCTCACCCATCTGGCCGAGTTCCTACATCCCTTAACCACTCTTCTCTCTCACTACCTGGCCACACTGGCATCCTTGCTCCTCCTCAAATATGCCAGTCACCTTCTGACTGAGGACACCTGCACTTGCTGTTTCCTCACCTGGAACATTCTTCCCCCAGAATTCATCACAGCTGTCTCCTTCACCTGATTCATGTCTTTACTCCCACATTCTCTTAGAGAAGTCATCCTTGACCACCCAATTTAAAAGTCCACCTCTGATCTCGACTTTAGTTCTCCCTGTAGAACTCATGAAATCTGCTATACTTTTTTTCAGATTTATTGCTTATTTATTGTCTTTTTCTCCCTTCAAGAGGGCAAATATTTTTTTCTTTTGTCTACTGCTCTATTATCAATTGTCTGATGAATAACAGTGCCTGGCACACAGTAGGCACTGGGAAAAAAAAGACATCAAATGAATTAACTTTCTCATCAGAAAACAAAATAAAAGCACATACACAACACATACCCATATACAATTATGAAACCATGATGACTTTATACCTTTAAAATGAGAGTAGAATTTATTGTAGGCCTAGAAAAAATGCTGAAGAATATTTATTCTTCATGCTGAAGAGAACTTCTATCAGAGAGAAATTTGGAACTTTATCAGTAAAGAACAACCGAAGTGGTGAATGACTAGATACATATAGTCTATTTTTCTCCTCTTTCATTTTAGAAAATTATGTATGACCGTTGAAAGCAAAAATTATCACATCATCTACTGGGGTTCTTAATGTACACATATTTAATACATTTGACAACTATAATATCAAGGAAGTAGGATAAAGAGATTTATATGCTTGTAAGGCTTCTATGTTTTGCTTGGTGTGTCCAAATATTAACTTTAAAGTAGACTAAAAAATTAGATATGTATTTCTTAAGCCCTAGATCAACCATTAAAAAATAATGCCAAGAAATATAACCAAACACCCAATAGATAACAAAGTGTTAAAATTTAGGCAAAGGAAGGCAAGAAAGGGGACAAAGGAGCAAAAAGCAATGGTGACATACCAAAAACAAAAAAAAAAGAAAATCCAAATAACTAAATGATAAACTTAAGTCCAAATATTACAAGACATTAAATGTAAATGACCTAAGCACACTAATTCAAAGACAGAGATTATCAGACTGAATAAGAGTATTTATAAATTTTAACAAAAAAAGAACCCTTCCTGTGTTGAGGGAAAAGACCATGCTAATTATAGTCAGGTCACTTGCATTACACAATCAATTCTCAGGTAGAAGTTCAGTGTCCCATTCAAATGGACAGGGGAATTCCCTGAATTAATAGTGCAAATGACCTAAAATTAGACATGAGTCCCGAAGTTATCACCACCAGGGAACAAACAAACAGCGCCATAATAATAAAGTAAAA
The DNA here is from genome assembly GCF_003254725.2 of Canis lupus dingo. Taxonomy (NCBI): domain Eukaryota; kingdom Metazoa; phylum Chordata; class Mammalia; order Carnivora; family Canidae; genus Canis; species Canis lupus. The sequence goes on along the minus strand of NC_064262.1, from coordinate 23,109,724 downwards.
TGGCTGCAACCATTGTATCTGCAACTTGGGGCAAAATGGGGGAGATTAGAAGCCAGAAGCAGCAAAAAATTTAAAGGATCTCCCCCACCTTTTGTAGCAGCTTAGCATTAAGAAAGGAAAACAGCAAGACTCAGGAAACCTACTTTGACAAATTTTGGCAAATTTTGCCTCTGGCATCCATGCTCACTTCCAACAAGCACACTAATTTACTTTTGAAGTATTTTTGGTCACCCCCAATATGTGTAGTAGTTTAGCTGGAGGACAAGTCATTTAGCTGTGTAAGAGATGGAGACTCTTAACAGACACATGTAACTCAAAGAGGAAGGAACATGGCAAAACCAGATCAGTGTGGCTGGAAGCATCTTGGTCCACCCTAATGAACTGACTACACATAGCCCAACGGCTACTGGTCACACTGGTCTTGCTCTCTGTTCAATGCAAGTGTTGTAGGATGAACTGTAACCACCAAAAAGATATAATGAAGTCAGTACCAATGAATGTGATCTTATCTGGAGACAACATCTTTGCAAATGTAATCAAGTTAAGATGAAGTCTAATCTAAATGACCTGTGTCCTTGCAAGAAGAAGAAACCACCAAGTAAAAACACACACCCAGAGGCTGACAGTGGAGGTAGAGACTGCCCTATCAATATGTTGATTTTGGACTTCTAGCCTCCACACCTGTGAGAGAAAAAATTTCTGTTGTTGGAAGCCACCCAGCTCATGGTACTTTGTTAGGGCAGTCCCAGGAAACTAACACAGCAAAGGACAATATTTCTCTTTGGAATGTAAGATCACTTGAAGAAGGAATAGAAGAAAAGATAAAGTTTTGTTTCCATTAGAAGAACTGAACGCCCAAGAAAAAAACCATTCCCTGCCTCACACACCCTCTTTTTTTTAAAAGATTTCATTTATTTATTCATGAGAGATTCACAGAGAGAGGCAGAGACCAGGCAGAGGGAGAAGCAGGCTCCCTGCCTCACACCCCTAACTGATGCAGGGATCTCAAGCTTAAAAGGCTACAGAATAAATAAGAAGCACAGCCATATAACCTAAATAGGGAAACAAATGAAAGCTCTGTCTTTGTGTAGCAGCAACTTCTTAGTTCTGGAAATACTAAACTTCTAGTAGAAACAAGAAATTAAGATTTTGATGTGTATATTTTTCAGATGGTGAAACACTGTGCAGGCTGAACACAACACCTAGTTGGGCCAAGCACAGCCCACAAGCTATCAATGTAAATCCCTTCTGTTATTAACACCCTGTACCCCAATGCAGAGATTGAGATTCTAACAAATGCTGGCAAAACTGGCAAAAAACTCATAGTACCTTCAATATATACAGCCTACAAGTGGATTTCACCAGTTGTCTGGATTTTCTGAAGTTATTAAACAATCTTAATTTTTCTTAGAAACATGCAACAATATCCATCTTTGCAAGCTCATTTCACCCATAGAATGAAATGCTGGACAGATACCACATTATTCAATAGTACTTACCAACGTTAAGAGGTCAATGGACAAAAAACCCTTAGCTCATCATTAGTGGAGGGAAATTATCAATTATCAATGTCATCTCAATTTTTTGGTTGAGAACATTAGCTATCATTACACACATGGACTCAACCACTGATAATCATTTTTTCCATCAATGAGTCAAGGGAATTTTTTTTGAGAGACAGAATTGAAATTTCAAAGTTGGTGCCACATATCCCAATTTCATGGTCTGGGACATGGCCTGTGGATCAACATTTTTAAGGCTCCCCTGGTGATCCTAGCATGTAGCAAAGTTTACAAACTTGGAGCGCCTGGGTGGCTCAGTAGGCTGAGGGTCTGCTTCTGGCTCAGGTCATGATCCCAGGTGCTAAGATCAAGTTCCACAATGGGTTCCCTGCTCCATGGGGAGTCTGCTTCTCCCTCTGGCCCTCATCCCTGCTCACGCTCTCTCTCTCTCTCAAATAAAATCTTTTCTAAAAAAAAATGAAATAAAAAAAGTTTGCAAACTTGTACAACAGACAGTAGAATGAAGGACTTTTTCTAACACTTGGATAGTAGTTTTTATTTCAAATTCAAAATATAATGTACTTATATCCCAAAAATAATCCCTTCAAAGCTTTCAAATTTTCAGAAAAACAATCAGATTGATTTACACTATCTCTTGTCCTGTTTTAGTTGATGAAAATCTTCTAGGTTACTAGATTCATCTAAAGTTACCCATGTTATTTTGTAATTATTTTTCTTCACACAGCAATAATTTTCATCTTAAGTATTTTCAAATTAACTAGATTAAAAGAATACCACTTAACCATGCACAAAATGTGTTCTGATGATAGATAGAGCTTTGCTTCTTTTCCTAATGAAACTCAGACCTTTCATCTTAAATTCAAGCAGAATCTCAAACACTAAAATGAAATGAGTTTGATATTTTCCTATTTCTATTAAATTGATGGCCATCTACGCACAGGTAAAAAGCCTCCTCATTCTCTTCATTATCCCTGTACAGCTGCACTACTACTTCTGTGAGATCAATGGGTTATATTGTCTCTTAATAGTGGGATTACATTTTTCCTATATCTCTGCTGTTATTATTCTTGACTTCGTAAAGCATTTCAACTTTGGCAGGCAAATACAGGCAGTTAATCGCTCTGATTTCAGGGAAGGAGAAACCGACTTATCCAAATCCTACACTGGGAGATAGATCTTCGAATGAAATTGTCTGATTCAATTCAGAAAAAGAAGCCAGTCCACTGGCCTGACCCTAACATTTACTAAATAAAAAAAAGAAGGATGGACTATTGTTTTTAAATTCCACTAAGCAGACTGCCTAATTAAGGGAACAGAAAGCCAATAACCACACTTAGGTGATCATTGGTCTACTGAAAAACACTCTCTGTTTTAATTGCTTGCTTGTAATTCGTTTCAGGGTTTGGTTTTGCAGCAAACTATATCTGATAAGCAATCCTATTTGGTGGTTCACAGCTAGGCAGCCCAATTCGGAAATCCAACTGCCACTTCTGCAATAATTAGTCATAAAGCTAAATGGCAAAAATGGCATTTTAATTTTAAGCTTATATTTGAGCAAGAGAACATTAAAAACATTTAGCATAAACCAGTGCTCTCTCCTGTAACAGTTAGCTGAACTTCATGGAAAGGAACAATTACAATCTTTTGCAAAAGGAATGAGACTTTGAGCCAGTTCTTTTAAAAAGGAAGCTGCCATTTTTATTGCTGAGCTTGAGTTATGGATTTTAAAAATTGCATCACGCATGCAAGTTTAATTCACTCTGTAACGATGAATCAAATGCAGGCACATAAAGTGGGATTCCAAATCAGATAAAGTGAAATTCAGAAAACACCATCTCTTTACCTGCCGATCTATAAAATAACTCAAGATGTAGCCTTACTGTGTTTAATGGCGTAATCAAAAAATGTGTCAAGACACTGGAATTGCGAAGCTGCTTCACTTTACACCCTGTCCCCGATGACTCATTTAAAAGTGGGCAGGTTGTCAGAATCGATGGGACATAAACACCTTTCATTCCCTGAGGAGCTGCTAGGATCCTGACCTGTGCTACCCCCCCCCCCCCCCCGTTTTTTCAAACTCCTCTCTTTGGAATAGAAGGTTTTCTTAAAAATTCCAGTATCTTTTACCAAGCTTTCGTAGGCATAGGATGATTTATTTTGCATTGGTGAGAATATGTAACTCATATTAGAAGGAGTCATTTGTCCATGAATACAAGCTAAGGAAAGATGATTTCTACTACTTACCCCTTCCTGGAAAACTAATCATTAACAGGAGCTATTTGTTTTCAACCCTGGCTCTCTGCATTCTTTCCCTTAAAATTTTAAAAAGCCGTGGGTATATAGGATGGCTGAATTTTACTCATGTTAAATACATGCTTCATTATTACAAAGCAACCAAAAATGACTTTAAGGACTCTATCAATTAATGGAAAGTCACAGGGGCATCTCCGGTCTCAAGATGATTTTGTCTCCTTCTCCCCTAGTTGACCACAAGCGTGCTCTCCTACTTCGTTAACACTTCCAAATCACTTCTTTCCACTTTCCATGGCTCCCTTCTTTCCTCATGCTTCTTTCAAAATTCCACGGTATGTATTGATCTCAGTAGTGAATAGCATAGGCCTATCTGCAGATATCAGCACCAGCAACTGAAGGCCAAGAATATCTTTGTCAATCTTGGCAGGTGGAGGGGGCGAGATAAATACATATACTCCAAACTTCAGAAAGCACGAGGTAACCCCGTTAATGAATGTGACCCTGAAATTCTGATTCTCTTCATTATTTTTTTTAATTTTTTGATTCTCTTCATTATTAATCATCATCTACTGGGATGCCTGGATGGCTTAGTGGTTGAGCATTTGCCTTTGGCTCAGGTCATGATTCTGGGGTCCTAAGATCGGGTCCCACATCAAGCTCCCCCCAGGGAGCCTGCTTCTCCCTCTACCTATGTCTCGGCCTCTCTCTGTGTGTCTCTCGCAAATAAATAAAATCTTTAAAAAAAATCATCTACTTACCACCACTAAGGCAAAGAGTAGTAGAAATTGGCTCCCTCGAAATCAAAGAGGAAAAACAATACAGTTGAAATGCTGAATTAAATGCAGATACAGTTGAAAAGAACATATTCTTCCAAGTGTTATAAAGCCTAAACTAAGCCTTTGCTTTTGAATCATGTTTATGCTTCGCTAGCAAAATCACCATTAATTTTGAAACCTTAAATTTCTAGTGCTGTAATTGCTTCACTGGCATTTAAAAACATGCTTGGGTTTTTACAGCCATTTGGACAAAGCTACAGGTAACAGAGTAAGCACAAACCTACTTTTCTGGCAGAAAAAAAAGTATGTTTCTTTGAATGTGGAGGTTACTAAGGAATTATAGCAAGGAGCTGAAGGAAGTGAACTTACAGTGGAGGCTGGTTTTCTGATGTGCTTTTGCATCTCTTGTTTAGACAATAAAGACATATATGTCAGTCCATGAACTACAGAATAAATTCCAAAGGCTCCCTTTTTCAAAAAGTCGGTACTTGAAAACTACTGTGCCTCAGACGCTGTTCCAGCACCAGGGATATAGTTCTGAGCAACAAAGACATGGTCCCCCTTCCCCACAGAGCCTACAATCTTTCCTATGCCATTCACTCGATGAATCTGAGAGCAACAAGGGACATCACAACACTGTAAATCGTCAGTGAATTACAAACCATTTTTACCTATGTGCATACACATTTCAAGGACTGAGGCCAAATAGTGAAGTCTCAACATAAGACTATCAAATGCATCATGGCAGAAGGAACCAGGATGTACAGATTTTATTTTTCAGGTGGAACTTTCTGAAACAGGGAAGTTTGGGGCCAAGTTTATTTGAAAGGAAATGAGCATGGAATACTATTCTATGTATAGCAAATTGGTGCTGTGACTTAGTCAAACTTAATCAGGTGGCAAAATTGACAAGAGAATAGTATTACTTAACTGGATGTTAAGTAATAGTATTACTTAACTTGGACAACAAATAAGTTGTCCAAGGTGTTAGGCAATAGTTTCTTGTACTTCTTGTACTTCGTGACCCTCTGTCTTACATTTATATTCTGGAGGGGAGATTGCAAGCACACACAAGTTAACTAATCATGCTTCCCTCTTCTCCCTCACCTCTCACACTCAGTAGTCACCCACAGTCCTGATAATACAATTTCCTAGCTACCTCCCAAATCCATCATGACTGCCACACAGCTGGCCACAGATTTCTCCCCTCCTTTTATCTATGTCCTTGTATTGTGACTTTGTAGCTTCTCTCAGCAAGAGGTGTTATCCGTTCTACCCCCTGAATCAAGGATGGACAACTATGACTTACTTTGACTAGTGGGACATTAGCAAACATTTGAGAGGCACTTTGTACATTGGGACTTGCTTCTTGCTGTTGTGTGAACAAGTCCAGCCACCCTCTCACTCAGCCAAACCAAACCAACCAATCTCAGACATGTAAATGGAACCATCTTGATCATCCAGCCCCTAGCTCACCTGCTAAATGACCAAAGACACACAAGCAAGCAAATGCAAAGCAAGCCCAATCAAACTCTGTTGAGCCTGGCACAAACCAACAGAACTACCAAGAATTTCAAGCTAAACAAATGGCTGTTGTTTTAAGTCATATGTTTGAAGCAGAAGCTTCTACATCAACTTACTCATCTCCTTCTTCTGCCATCATAATTTCTTACCTACAATATTATAACATTTTCCATTTTGCCCTCTCCAACCCACTATCCACAGTGCATCCAGAACATTCTTTCAAATTATATATATCAAAGTGTATTATGTGAAATATATGTATATATGTATTACATTATATATGTATTATATATGTGTTATATAAAAATATATATTATATATATATTATATAAAAAATATATGTATGTGGGGCACCTGTCTAGCTCAGTTGGGGGAACCTGTCACTCTTGATCTTGGGGTTATTAATTCAAGCCCCATATTGGTGTAGAGATTGCTTAAAAATAAAATCTTAAGGGGTCCCTGGGTGCACAGTGAGTTAAGCATCCAACTTTTGTTTTCGGCTCAGGTCATGTTCTCAGGGTGGTAAGATTGTGGCCCATATCAGGCTCCATGCTTAGCACAGACTCTGCTTGAGATTCTCTCTCCTCCTTCTGCCCTTCCCACTTGTGCACTCACACTCTCTTTCTCTCTCTCAAAAAAACAAACCTTTAAAAAAGGTAAAAGTTTTAAAAATCAAATAAAAATATATGTATATAAATATATATTTTATATGTATATGTATACATGCATAGATATACACATGTATATACATATACACACATACACAAATATAACATATGTATTTGATGAACAGACTCAGTGGTATGTTGCAAATGTTTAACAACCATCTCAGAAGCAAGAAGAGTGATTTGTGGCATTTCCAATTTCCATGGTATAAACAGTTCTCCAGGGTGGATTTTAAGCTACCAATGGTTTACCAACTTGCTTGCCAAAGTCTTACAAAGTGAACCATCAGCTTTCACAAGCCAGTATACAATGCAATCTAGTACAACACTCACTCTTCCCTCCTTAAAACTCTTAGTGGATAAAACCCAAAATCTCCAGATTAGTTTTTAGCTACCCAAACAGATTCGTGTATACCAGAAGTCACAAAATAGACACAGAAACACTTCAGCTAGAATTTTATTTTGCCCAAACAATTAAATTTTAATCAATTGCCAAGTGTGAAATGAGAAACTCTTGAAGAATCAGATAATCTAGCATCCTGGACTGGAGCTCAGAGGACAAAGCCACTTGAAATGAGCTTGAATGTTTTGATTCACAATCCTGCCACATGTGTGGTACCTATCCTGGCTCACTTCTTTTTATTGGCCAACCTCCTAGACACAGAAGTTGAGACTCTGGTGTATAAAAGTTTCTGAGCATTGGGGCACCTGGGTGGCTCAGTCAGTTAAGCATTCAACTCTTGATTTTAGCTCAGGTCATGATCTCAGGGTTGTGAGATGGAGCCCTGCCTCGCGTTCCAAGCAGAGTGTGGAGCCTGCTTAAGAGTCTTTCTCTCAGGGTGACAAAACATGAGAGACTCCTAATTCTGGGAAACGAACAAGGAGTAGTGGAAGGGGAGGTGGGTAGGGGGACGGGGTGACTGTGTGATGGGCACTGAGGAGGCACTTGATGGGATGAGCACTGGGTGTTACACTGTATGCTGGCAAATCGAACTCCAATAAAAAAAAATATACAAAAATGAAAAATAAAATAAAGTAAAATATATTTCTAAAAAAAAGATTCTCCCTCTCTTTTTTTTAAAAAAAGATTTTATTTATTTATTCATGAGAGACACAGATAAGAGAGGCAAAGACATAGGCAGAGGGAGAAGCAGACTCCCTGCAGAGAGCCCTATGGGGACTTGATCTAGGAACTCCGGGATCACACCCTGAGCCCAAGGCAGATGCTCAACTGCTGAGCCACCCAAACATCCCTCTCCCTCTCCCTCAACCCCTCCTCCTTAAAAAAAAAGTTTCTGAGCCTGTCTACTTCCTTCAATCTGTAATATTCCATTCAGCTTATTTTAAATTCTCCTCACTTGTATTGAGGTAATTTCAGGATTCATGTTAAATAACACCTCCTCGGGCAGCCCAGATGGCTGAAGGCATGACCCTGGGGACCCGGGATCGGACTCCCTGCATGAAGCCTGCTTCTCCCTCTGCCTGTGTCTCTGCCTCTCTCTCTCTCTCTGTCGCTCATGAATAAATAAATAAAATCTTCAAAAAAAAAAAAAAAAACACCTCCTCATGGAAGACCTCCCAAAGCCCCCAACTAAATGTTCCTGTTAAACTCTCCCATCACCTCTTTAGTGGTAACATTCATCATGCCTACAATTACCTGTGAAATGCCAGTCTCCCCCTCCATAGTATATGTCCCTCAGAGCAAATTATCAACATTTCTGTACTCAGCACACAGGGCCTGAAGACGAATATATGTTTGTTAAATGAAAGAACGGATTCCATAAATAACCAGATAAATCAAAGATGATTCTGTGCTGAGATTCCTGCAGGAAGGACTCAGAAAAGAGGTTTAAAATGTTTAACTAGACGTTAAAGAATAGTCGTAGATACAAATAACAGAGGAGACAGAAAGCATTGTAGATGGGAACTGCTTCTACAGTTGTGAGCTTTGGACCACCCACCATGTGTTATCTCAATGCTAGTAACAGCCTGATTTTCCTTTAGTACAAGACCCTTCCTTTCCCATGCTCGGTCTGTGGCTCAGGTAGGGTCCTACTTTCCAGCTCCGTGCACAAATCCTATGATCCAGATCTAAGATATCAATGCTTTGCATTTGCCTCTGGTCACAATAATTGGTTTGGTGATAAGGAGTTAATGACTCAATCCCACACAAGCAGGTTAGAGATAACTGGGTCTTACACCCAACTGAAGAGTTTATTGCTCTATCCCAGAACACTGAAACTCACAAGGGTACAAGGCTTGAGCTTCTGCTGTCATCCTGCCACCACACAAAACCAAAAAAATAAAATCCAGAGGAAAGCAGAGGCAAAAGATAGACAAACTGAATCCTGGAGCTACTGCTGGAAGGTCGATCAGGCTTTAATGAGAGCAAGCTCTGCCTTCACAAGAGTCACCATACTCTTTTTGGCTTGAGAAACATTAAATAAGTTACTGCCACTTGGAAAGAAATTTAGGTTAAAAAAAAAAAAAAAAAAGACCTACAGGACCAATGTTATAAAATCTATAGACTCTAAATAAATCATGTGCGGGGGTTTATAGTCATTGATTAGCGGATGAAGTTAAAAAAAAAGAAAAAAAAATGGCCAAACTGTAAAGAAACAAAGAAAAAATAAAAAAAAAAACCTCTGATTATAGAGTTCATATACTTTACTACCTCCAAAAGGAAGAAAGGGTGCTATATAATATTTTTAAAAATCTATATACAGAATAAAATCATATAGCGCCTTTTTCAGAATAGCAAAACCAGTAGAATTAAGTCATATAAAATAAAACAGGATCAAAGAAAATAAAATATATAAATATCAGCAAAGTTATTGTAATCAAGTTTAAATAGGAGCTGAGCTTCCTGGTAATCAGGGTGAGAAAGGAAATTACCACCTGTTTTATTGCAGTCCTTGTTTGTTTTATTTTAAAAGGAAAATGCATCTTAAAGGTACTTTATGTTCTAGGCAACAGGGAACCATTGAAGGGTTTTTGAACAGAGACACGTTAGGAATACTCAGTAGACAGAATGAAACCAACTCTTCCCCTCCCTCGCTCCTTGCCCCCACCTCCACCCCCACAATAAATGTCTACAACCTAATTCTTACAACCTGCTAGGTATTACCTTACCTAGCAAAAGGACTCTGCAAATGTGAATAAGTATCTTTGTAAAGGGAAGAATAGTCTAGATTATTCTGGGGTGCTCGATAGAGTCACAGGATCATTCTGAGAGGGAGGCAGGAGGCTCAGAGTGAGAGAGAAGGCAGTGTGACAAGGGAAGAAAGAGGGAGAAGACACAAAGTAATGAGAGGCCATAGGCAAGGAATGAAAGCAGCCCTTACAAGCTGGAAAAGACACAGATTTGTCCCCCCACCCACCCCCCTGCCCCAGAGCCTCCAAAAAGAACCAGCCCTTCCAACACCTTGATTTTAACTTCTTACCTTCCGAACTGTAAAATGATAAAATTGTGTTGCTTTGAGCAATTAAGTTTGTGGTATAAAGCCAATTTTCTTTTTCATCACGCAAACTTTTCAAAACACAAGGAACCACAGAGTAAATCTCATGCAGCCCCGCAGTTCTGCTTATATGAAAAGATGGACCCATTTGGTGGCTAGGCAACCTGCCCAACCTCAGGAGTGACTTCCTGCCTCACTGTGCACGCTCACTTCCAACAGGTTCGCCCCACACTTGCTCCTCAGCTCTCCAGGGTCTGGCACCAGAATGGAGAGGCTGCTTTTGAAGAATTTCATTAAGGTGTGTTTGAAAGCTTGTCAAAACTTAAAGAGCAGAAGAAAATCAAGTTCTTCTGCCAGGTACCTTTTCCACACATTTAATGAGAACCAGAGCACATGAAATATGTGCTGGAATCATCATTAATGAGATGTAGAATTGAAAATAGGCTAAGGAGAAGGCAAAGTTATAAGATCAAAACTATGGGACATCAGCTTTGTCACCAGAGCCATGGGTATGTGGCAAGCATCCGAGGGGGAAGAGCACAGACATCTACCTTTTGACACCCGCAAAGCTAATTAGGCTTTCAAGTGTTGAATGGCACAGCTGCCTGGTATGGAAGAGACCACCGTTGATTTGTGTGCCCACTCTTTTAGGACTCTAGAGTTTCACAGTCAGACCCATTCTGCATTTAAGTTCCCGAAAAGGTCACTCATCATGTCACGGTCTTTAATTTTATTTTTAGGCAAATAGTACATGAAAATGATATTTATTAAATCTCCTATCATGGGCATGTAGATTTCCAGTGAAACTCACACCTATGTCCCTCTTGGCCAAAGTATTAAGAATTCTTAATTGTTTTGCTGCTGCACCCCTATTTAATTGTCTTTATCTGATTGACCATCACCATGTAGCTATGAATGAGCCCTGGAATCCCTATGAATTTTGCTGCAGCCTTTTGGGGAATATACAGATCCAGGTTGGAAACCAATCCAATCTCTCTTCCGCTGATGGCTGTTCAGTGGCTTACATGAAAAATGTAATAAGAAGCTTCTTAATGTAAGAAGTTTCTTATTTCTTAAAGCCTCTCCATTCACAGCACAAGCTATGGTGGGGTTTTGCTTACTACAAGTATCTGCTGACAACATGAATGTGGCCCCAACGACATTTTTTTACCTATCTCATATTTATCACAGCAATCCAATTAGGCAAAGTCTTACTACCATAATCCAGATCAGAAGTTGGCAAACTTTTTCTCGGAAGACCAAACAGTAAATATTTAGGCTTTGAAGGCCAAGCAGCAAAATAAAGGCTATCACATCAATGCCTGAATAATCACTTAAATTGACCATTTAAGAATTTCAAGATGATTTTTAGCTCATGGGCCCTATGAAATGATGTAGTGGGCCAGATTTGGCCCAAAGGCCATAAATTGCCAACCTCTGATCCAGATAATTAAGAAAGCCTATTCACAGGTAGCAAGAAAATCCTGTAATATGAATTCTGAACTGTTCCTCTAGTCATTCAAATTATTCACACAAATTTAATGCAGTTTGCCCCCCAAGACTCCAGAAATCTATAGTGTCTATAGGTACAAGATGCAAAACAACCACTGGTTTCTTCAGGGTTTTTTTTGCAGGTAAATGCAATTAGAGAATATTCATAGACACATATATTCAAGAGGTTTTTCAAAATAACAGGGAGGAGAATACACTGTTTTCTTACCCTGTTGCAAAATGGTAATAGTGGTAGTAAGCGACGGAGAAAACCACTCTAATTGATATCACCAGTTAGCTAACTTTTATATGCAGTTTTTCCTTCTCTAATTGACATTTTATAAATGGTATCTGCTTTGTAAGTGTTCCATTTTGATTTATACCAATCTGTTGGCATTACACATGAACTAGAAGAAACTATGGAGCCTTCTGCTTCAAGTATCCTAATTTACATGCTAAATCAGAAGGTCAAAATGAATCTTTGTCATGTTTAGAGCCCTGTACATTGGCCCAGAAATAAAAGGCAGCCTGGTGATATTTTTTTCCTGGCAGGAAAAATAGTTCTTTTTTTAAAAAAGCAGCAAGCAATAACAATGTAAGTTTAGAACAACAAAATCTAGTGCATTAGAAAATAAATACTATGGAAAAAGCCTTGGTGCAATAAGTATGACTGTGTTTAAGTTGAAAATTGTTCTTCATTCTGATAGTAGTTGAGCAGCAGATGGCCTGAAGTTATCATAAATATGTAAGCTCTAGAAGTACTCTGCATTGAAAAGCAGCCAAAACACAGCAGTGTTGAACAACACAGAGCATAGAAAGAATCGTCTGACACATCCAGAAGAATGAGAATCCTTTTCCCGTAGAGTCAGATTTCTAAGCACAGCAGAACATTCAAGACATCAGCCAGCTTTTCCATGCAGCAGTGACCACGTGATAACCTCATTCTTAAGGGTTATGTGACAAGGAAGTTAGCCTTTCTTTCAATTAAATTACCACATTTTCACAATACAGAACTAGAGATAGAACTTCAAGTGCTTTCTTTGGCAACTTGCTGTCAAAATCCCAGCTTACTGTTAAGATGAAGAGCTGAACAATGCAATGCACAACTCTAATGGGATGGTTTGCTTTTAGCTTAAGTATAACTTTTCCCCTGCTTCTCTAGATACTGTGACTTTTTTCCTTGTTCCTACTACTTAACTGAATACCTGAGATGCTATCCAAAGAGATCTTCATTGAAAATTCTCTCCATTGCTGAATTACAAAGGTAGCTCATTTTCTGTCAACTGCAGCTATAGTCATAATATTCTGTAGTTACCAGGTTTCAATAAATAACTACATGTGAGATCCATCCATCTACTCGTTAATTCCTATTATTTACTGTGCTAGAGAACTGCAGATACAGAGATGAATGACCTCAAGAGAAAAATGCTCCTTTCCCTGTGTTTCTACAGAATTGATTTGAAACTGCTACCCTCTCTCCTCCAAATGGGGGAAGGAGAAATTCATTTGATAGGTGAATAGGTCCAACATCCTTAATCCCTAATGCTGTCCCAGGCGCAGTTGGTCTGTTCACAACTGCCATGTTGATGTGGCCTTCCTGCATTCAAGGGGTATGAGGAAGGCCAGGATCTGCCATATTGGCTTATGTGGATAACTAAGTTACTATTTGGCCATGGGTGAGTCCCAAGGAGGAGACTCATGGTGGGGAAGGAACTATCAACAAATCTATGTGGTCAGGAGGTCTGGGCCTCACTCTAATCCTGTTTTACCAGAGGTAGAGATGCTGTTTTGATGTTTCTCTGCCTCATCTGTTTGTTTTTCCTTAGAATCAGTAAGCGGGGGAAAAAAGGGATAGGACTCAAAAAAAGGGGGAAAAAAAGGATAGGACTCATTGTACCAACAGATAAGATTCCTGCTCTCAAGAAGCTCAGAGCCTTCAAGGGTCTTCACATTTTGTTTTTTTTTTTTTTTTCAAACATTATTTATACAATTAAACCATGAATAGAAAACATCTAACCCACTTTTTCAAGAAACCTAAATTCAATACAACTCTTTAAAGAAACTACTGATCCATATTTCAAAGGCACCTAAGAACGTGGTCTCTGGATAGGTCAATATATAAAGGGCATTACATATAAAATATATAATTATAAGAAAATAACTCACAACCAACCAATTGGGTACACAGTATCTTGAATTTAGGTGACTTTAAGCACATGGTAACATTTTGAACACTGCAGAAAAGCAGTGTGCCAATGACCTGGGCAGCATTTTATTTTATAGGTTATGCCCTGGCAATCAAGGGGCAGAGAAAAACACTTTCACTGAAGTCTGTGACATGGTATTTTCTTTCCACATAAAGAGAAAAATGGTTTTCCTCAAATTCACTAGCAGGTATAAGATACTCTTCTACTGGTTCCCATACTTGTCTGCTTTAAAAACTGTCAAAGGCATCAAACAAGAAAAATATTTTACTTCAAACAACAATTTTAAGGAAAAACAAAGAAGCCCCAGCCATTTAATTTGTTATTCTGTATTCTACAACTAAATCATATATTATATACTCTTTTATTATAAAAAGCTTACCACCCAAAACTTGGACAAGAGGATATAAGCCTTACATGCAGGATTCAGCCAAGAATGCACAAGACTGATGGCTGATACACTAATGTCATCAATAGTCATTCAATAGTTGTTTAAGGAATGCTCACAAGTGCCAGAAACTCATTTGGGAGCTGAGAATAGGAAAGTGAACAAAATCAAGTCCCTACACTCTGTGCTTCTACTTTAGTGATGGACAGGAAGAGCTGAGTGCATCAGACGTGTCAATCACAACACCTGCTTACTTGCTCTCTCAGCTCACATTCAATTCTCCACGATCTTGTGCCTCATTTCCTACAACTGACTGATCTAGAAGAGCTAATCCATAGGCTGGCTAGTGACGGAGATCTTTGGTCTGGCATTTAAAAAAAAACACCAAGTTGAACTGATCTTCTTCTACTCCTTGAACTTGCACTAAAGACTCGCAAGAGGTAAGGCAGTTAGCAATGGAAGCAGAAGCTGAGAGTTTACGATGGCTGTCGTTCTGTAAGGAAGACAGTGAGATCTTGTTAAAGCCAAATGCTAGCTGATGTTATAACACAGCAGAAACAGTGAGTGAGCAGAAGCAATGATGAAGAGCAACAATAATTCCCAACTCAGAGACAGATTGCCCATAGGTAGACACTTTGGAAATATATTGGGCATTTCAGGTTGTCTCGGAAATTCAGTGGACAATGATGCTTGATATCTCACAGTACTCTTGAAGTCCTCTATAGAGAAGAATTATCCTAAGATCTATGTGAGTTTTAATACCCTGCGGGACATTCATATAGGTGAAAATCTGTTGGTAACTATCAGGACTTAACGACTGACTCTATTTTGCATATAAAAGTGGACTGCACTAATATATAAAGCTAGGAAGGACTGTTCTGTTATGTTCAGAGCTTTACCAAGAGATGCTCACCATTTCAGGCAGACCTTCCACCTACATAGGACTGCTTTGTGTTAAGTTCTCTGACCTAACACATCTCTGCTGATTTGCATCCAAAGCTGTTGCATTCAGAGATTCTACATAAAGTATCTGATAACATAATGCCCTCTGGTGTTGTCATGCCTGAGAATTTACATATTGAACTATAGAACATTCTATTTCTTTTTGTTTCTCTTTTATAATAGAGTAAAACATTGTACTGGAGGGTTTTTCTTTAATTATGTGCATAAGTAGATGGGATTACTTGTGAATTTTGGCTTAAAACAGTAAAGGAGGTGCTGAAATATGTTTATTAGAAAAAAATAAAAGAAAACTGGATCTGACGGGGTTGAAACCAGACAGAATGGAGGAGGAGGAACATACAGGAGAAGGGGAGTATTCCAACACAGAACCACTCGCATCCATAAACAAGCCCCTGAAAATGGACCTATCAGTGACAGCTTCCAGCTGGTCCTGGGCCATCATCCCTCCCTCCTAGGTCAGACCATTGCAAACCCCTCTTGTTCCCTGTTCCACAATCCATATATCTATTCAGCTACCATGATAATCATCCTAAAATGATCATTACTAATGCCTTTGTCTTACTCAAAAGCCTTCCAAAGTCTCAAGTTACCTTAAAGTATTCACAATCTAGATCCAACCTGTTTTCCTAAAATAAATTTATTGCCTACCCAGGCCCTCTGAATGAGTCAGCCAAATCTAGACTTTTCCCTAAATAGGTCACAAGCTGTCCCAAATCCCATCTTCGTACCTTTGACTTCTGGTTTCCTTGTGGCAAAGCCCATTCTCACCTCTAACTCAAAACTCTTTATTTTTCCCTTATGGCTCAATACAAATTCCTTATACAGAAGTCCTAAGTAATCATTTCTCCCTCTAAAAACCTAAAGGGAGTCATTAAGTGAGACACAGCAGTCCATATAAGGTAGGTTATGCTGCAGTAGCAAATAGCCCCAAAGTCTCAGGGGCTTACAACAAGGGTTTACTTCTCACTTACGTCACATGTCCAATACAAATCAACAATGTTTCTGGCTCCATATCATTTTCATTCTAGGACACAAATTAAGGGAGCACCTTTATCTTGAACATTGTTGCTCATGACAGAAAGAGAACATGGGGATTCCTGATAACTCTTAAGCTTTTGCTCAGAAGGTACACGTGTCACTTCCACTCCAATTTCATTGACTAAAGCAAACCATATGACCAAACAAGATGTCAATGAGGCAGGGAGGGAAGGAACAACATATATTTTCAAATAAGACTAACATCTTTAATAAATGAATCCACTTGCCTAGCGAATACTTCCTCGTAATACCATCATACCTCTAGGGTACAGGTTTCATGGTCAGCAACAATCCACTTATTGGTATTTATTCTACAATGACGACAGCAGTGGATCTGAACATTTTAGAGTATAAGTCGAACCCCTGAAAGAACAGTTGGTCAGTATAAATCAGAACCAATAGTTTGGACTGCCAGTTAGTGAATTCAGTTTACCAAGGCAATTAAATTCTAGTACAACAAGATAAGTTGGACATGACTTTAAAGTGTACCAGAATGGTACAGGGATTGTAGTTATTGGTCTAGAAATAGGATTTGTTACCAATACATATGTGGCTGGGTGGTTTTTTTTTTTTATTTTGCAGTTTTGAAATCCACAAATTTAAAAGAGTGAGATATGAAATATTACGATCTCACTACATGCTGAAAATTAGGAGCAACACAAACCCTTGCAAGTTAAGCAAAATGTGAAGAATGTCTCTTCAAAGTGGGTGAGCCACAGAAACTACAAACAGTTCATGCTGCACCACAGGAAGCTGCCAATTCAGCTTAGTATGTGGACACCCACTGACTTGGTTAGTATGGTACAAACCGAGTCCACAAATTGTGTCACTTGCTATCATGCTATTGTTTTAACATTCAATACTGATGAGTTACAATTATTTTTAATTCTATAGTGATGTCATCCATACATTCAATGATGCTGAAAACATGGCCAAAAATCGATCACTTTTGAATGACCACTAAAATATATACCACGCTGTTAATTTCAGTATAAACTCAGAGCTATTTGAGATAATATGGAAGAAATAAACATAGCCTCCGAGCAACAATCAGATATGACGGCTGTAGATTTATGAGCCGTGAAGTCAACCTTGTTTGATTTTTTTTCCCTAGGACAAAACAAGTCCTGGATGATGTGCATTATGCATTATGTGAGTTCTTCACGTATTGTGCCAACAATAAACCCTGCTGCCACCCTGAATTTTAAATCTTTCCGCAGAGTAAGGCCATGAGGGCACATTCCTGATAACTACACTTCACTCAGGTGTTTTGCCCATATACAACTTTTTATCCAAAGGAAAAATGAGAAAATATTGACACATTTAAACCATGATAAGTACCTAACAGCATTCTGTCTTCTATTTAAAGACACGGCTGTCAAATCCATCACTTAGAGAGATATTTGAGAGTGCTCCTTCAGTAAATCTGCGATGAAAACCTCTACTGGTATTAATTTTTGCAATCCTATTGAGCCTCATGTTAACAAAATAAAAACGTATTATGCTCACTCTATTTATATGGCAGGTATGGAAAGCTTTGAAAAGCTACTTGTTTACCTGCGGCTGCCATAGCTGTCTTTCTAAATTACCCAGTGAAAACAAATACTGACTTCTGAAGAAAATGTAATCCCGAAGGTAAGTAGGATATAAAATATTAAATCAAGCCAATATCACAAACATCTGCATGCCCACTATGTGCAAAGCCATGCTCCAGAGTTAAGCCTAAAATTCTCACTCAGGAGAAGCGGCTGCAGCGCCGAGCGGAGGAGGCGAGAAGCCGAGCGCGAGCAGGGGCTGGGTGGGCACCATGGCCGGGATCACCACCATCGAGGCGGTGAAGCGTAAGATCCAGGTTCTGCAGCAGCAAGCCGATGACGCAGAGGAGAGGGCCGAGCGCCTGCAGCGGGAAGTGGAAGGGGAAAGGCGGGCCCGGGAGCAGGCTGAGGCTGAGGTGGCCTCCTTGAACCGTAGGATCCAGCTGGTTGAAGAGGAGCTGGACCGCGCCCAGGAGCGCCTGGCCACTGCCCTGCAAAAGCTGGAGGAAGCGGAGAAAGCTGCTGATGAGAGTGAGAGAGGTATGAAGGTTATTGAGAATCGAGCCTTAAAAGATGAAGAAAAGATGGAACTCCAGGAAATCCAACTCAAAGAGGCCAAGCACATTGCAGAAGAGGCAGACCGGAAGTATGAAGAGGTGGCTAGGAAGTTGGTGATCATTGAGGGGGACTTGGAACGTACAGAGGAACGAGCTGAGCTGGCAGAGTCCCGTTGCCGAGAGATGGATGAGCAGATCAGGCTGATGGACCAGAACCTGAAGTGTCTGAGTGCTGCTGAGGAAAAGTACTCTCAAAAGGAAGACAAATATGAGGAAGAGATAAAGATTCTCACGGATAAACTCAAGGAGGCAGAGACCCGTGCTGAGTTTGCTGAGAGATCGGTAGCCAAGCTGGAGAAGACAATTGATGATTTGGAAGATAAGCTGAAATGCACCAAAGAGGAGCACCTGTGTACACAAAGGATGCTGGACCAGACTCTTCTTGACCTGAATGAGATGTAGAGCACCTCAGTCCCACCGTGCCGCCGCTCCTCCCTCTGACCCTGACTCTGCCTGAGGCCCAGCCTGCCCGAAGCTGGCCTTGAAACTGAGGGCTGATCTTTAACTGGAAGGCTGCTTTCTCCTTTTGCTGCCTCTCCCACCCCTACCCCTGTGTCTTTTTCACCAAACTGTCTCTGCCTCTCCCTAGAGATTCCAGTTGGGCTTGAGGCTGAGCACCTTTGGGAACAATATTTAAGGGAATGTGAGCACAATGCAAAGTGTCTTTAAAAGCATGTTGTGATGTACACATTTTGTAATTACCTTTTTTGTTGTAGTTGATGTAGCGACATTTGTAAAACATTCCAAATAATTCCACAGTTCTGAAGCAGCAGTCTAACCCCTTCCTCCCATTTGGAATTAACTTTTCAGCCTAATGAATACTGCCCTCTCCACAGAGGAAGGAGTGGACAGGGCCCTGCCTTACTGAGAGCTAGGGCCCAGAAAGAGACCCACTCTGGGAGCCTCGTTGCTCTGTCCAAAATACCAGCCAAATTAGAAAGGTGATTCCAGAAGTTGGCCAAAAAAGTGTGGCTAAGGTTTTCAGCTTTAAGGTATCTTTGAGCAACATGTTTTTTTTCCATCAGATGTGACCAAACAAAAATTAAGATGGTGAGACCTCGATCTGAGACCAAATCCTTATCCTATCTTTGCCCTAACTGCTTACAGAATGGATCATGTTCCCCTTATGTCGAGGTGACCACTTATTTGCTCTCCTGCCTCCTTGAAAGAAAAAAGAGAATTATGTTCACCACTGATTTAGCCACATGAATCAAACTCATCTCATCACCCTTTTCTGGGTCCAAAGCTGCTGCCTCTAAACGTGCCATCTCATTGTGCTTTGTATCAGTTAGTGCTGGAGAAATCTTGAATAGCTTATGTACAAAACTGTTTTTAAATTTTATATTATTTTGAAACTTTGCTTCTTTAGGGTTGGGGCACATTGACCACCCCGTCTGGCTGAGAACTCTCTACAGTCTATGGGCTGACAGTGTGCTGATCTTTTAAAAGTTTCTTTCCCTCCCCAACTCCCCTTTTAGGTGAGGTTTCCGTGAGGTCTGTTAGGTGTGCATCCTGCAGCTTATTGGCTTAAAATGCACTCTTCCTTTGGTGGCCTCTCTTTGGGGGCCGATTGGGAGAAAGAAACCAATAGTGCAAACTGTTTTGATACTGAAAATTGACAAGTGTCTTTTTGAAATAAAGAACCAGTCCCTCTGAAAAAAAAAAATAAAAAAATAAAAAAAAATAAAATTCTCACTCAATGAGCTATTTGATATGCTACCAAATAAGCAACTCTCTTCTGAACTCCAACTGAAGCTCATTTCTGTATACCCCTCAGTAACGACAGTTGGCGGAATTTACTGGACCTTCTGACTCCTTCTCAGTCAAGAAAATGCTGCTAGCTGCTGCTATTTACCTCTGAGAGGCAACTTCACTGAAATTCTTGTAACACTTTTCATTTCTGTTGTTGCTTTATGATGCTTTGCTAATATGGAATTAATTTCATACTCACCTCCCTAACCCTACTGTGAAACTATTTATTTGCCAGTTCTTCTCTCCTGCTAATAAGCTTGTTTTACAAATAACGTTTCAAGCCATGAGGCCCACATCAACTGGCAGGGTTTGCAAGACTGGCTTTGGCCTTTCCCAAATGAAGCAGAACAGTCATTTCCTTGTCCTCAGAGACCCTATCACTCTCGTTTAACCCCGGAGAATTTATAGAAAATGTTCACTGACTCTTAAGTGTTAAGATCTTGGGGTTTCACCACACTTTCTACTATTTTTTTCATAATGCCCGGCAGGGAGTCACACCTGAATTCACACCAAGGGGCCCACAGTCAAAACTGGTGGGGGACGGAGAGGAGTGAAAACAGGTTAAGGGAACGTGAATGAGGCAAAGAAGTTATTCCGCTAATCTCACACTGAATCTCACAGCAACTTCAATAATGAATATAGTCAATGGAATACAGCTGTGCCTACGATTTTTGTCACCAAAAGAAATCATGGATATTTTCATCTCAAATTTCAGCTGTACCAGATGCACTAAAATATCACTTACGTGCATTCCTGCTTCAAAATTACAGTAGTTATTAGGCCTGCCACAAGAGCTTTTTAAATGTGTTACTAAAGTTCAAATATCACCTTAACTCACATTTTTTTAAATATTGGATAACTGTATTTCAATATAATGAGTTTTCTTTGTTGTAGTACTAGTTTTATTTTATGAATTAAAAACATAATGGCTACCAAAAAAATAAAATAAAAAAAATAAAAACATAATGGGTTTCCTGGGGTGCCTGGCTGGTTCAGTCAGTAGAGCATGCAACTCTTGATCTTAGGGTCATGAGTTCAAGCCCCACACTGGGCTTAGAGCTTATTTTTAAAAAATAATAAAATCAGATTGGGAAAAATCAGATGGTAAAAAATCAGATGGTAAATGTTACATGTTTTAAAAAATGATAATGTTGTAGTACTAATTTTAATTAGTTAATTAAAAACAATTTATATGTAATACCCTACAAAAGGAATCCGTGACTCAGAGAAAGAACACTGGTGATGTGGTACAGGGACAATGCCCAGGACCAGGGAAGAAACTGAAGCCCAGAGAGGTTGCGTGGCTGCTCTAAGTTATTCAAAAAATAGTAACAATAGCAACAACACAGATCATTTTTTAATACCAACTGTATTGGTTTCCTATTATTGCTGCAGCAAACTACTTCACATTTGGTGGCTCAAAACAATACAAAACATTATTTTATTATTCTGCATGTCAGAAGTCCAAAATTGGTCTAATTGGATTACAATCAGCATTGACAGGGCCACATTCCTTCTGGAGGCTCCAGAGGGAACCCATTCCCTTATCTTTTCCAACTTTTTTTTTTTAAGATTTTATTTATTTATTCATGAGAGACACCAAGAGAGGCAGAGACATAGGCAGAGAAGCAGGCTCTATGCAGGGAGCCTGATGTGGAACTCCATCTCGGGACTCCAGGATCACTCCCGAAGGCAGGTGCTTAACCACTGAGCAACCCAGGCACCCCACCTTTTCCAACTTCTATGAGATGCTCGAGCTGCTTGGTGCATGGCCCATCTAGCTCCACAACCAGCATCCACATCACTCTACTTCTGTTATCATGTCTCCTTCTGCCCCTGACACTCCTATGTCCCCCCACCTTCACTCATAAGGACTTTGTGATTACCTGGGGCCCACTCGACTCATCCAAGACAATCTCTCTACCTCAAAATCCTTAATTTAATCACACCTGCCATGTCACCTCTTGCAAGGTAAAATAACACCCTCACAGCATCTAGGGATTCAAATGGGGATCTCTTTGGGAAACCTCATTCTGCCTACCATACTAACCCTGTTTCCAACTCTGCTTTACATGGCAAAATAATCCAATGATTTTAAAAATATCATCTTCAAAAAACAAAAAAAAATATCATCTTCAGCATATAAAGAGAGAGGCAAAACATAAGAGATGCTTAACAGTAGAGAACAAACTGAAGATTGCTAGAGGGGAGGTGGGCAGGGGATGGGCTAAATGCATGATGGGCATTTTAGGAGGGCATTTGTTGGGATAAGTACTGGGTGTTACATGTAAGTGATGAATCACTAAATTCTACTCCTGAAACCAATACTACACTATATATTATCTAACTTGAATTTAAATAAAAGCTTGGAAGAAAAGAAAAAAAAGAAAATATCTTCAGAATAGAATTTTGAGGTCTTAAGTTCAGAGTTCAAGGTCATACAGCCAGCAAGGGACAGAAATAGGATTTGGTCCTCTTAGCCACCAGACTCTAACAAGAGCTACTATGGGATGCCTACCATGTGTGAGCTGCTTTACATGTTCATTATTCGCCTCTCCTTTATCCTTCAGACTTGCTGTCCTATATTCTCTAGTCCCGCTCTCACTTTAATGCACTCTTCTGGGGCTTTGGGGAGCCTAGTGCCTTCACTGTCATGTCCCCAGGCAGTCCAGAATTCTATTTTTATTTATCCAGTATTAACCTTATCTTAATGGACACACTTCAGAGTAGGCAGAAGCAAAAAAGAGAGGCTCACTCAGTAGCTTCTTTATCCCTCCCTGTAACACTTCAGAATGAAAACCTAACTTTGAAGGGAAAGCCTTTCACTATCTGTGGGACCGTCTCCGGGATATCTCAGGTGCATTCAATGACCAGTTCTGCCCTTCTGTGGAAGGCTTTCTTCTGAACTCCACTGGGAACACAGTGAAGTGCCCATCCCTGCTCTCAAACAGTTTATCACCTAAGGGATAGAAGCAGGAGTATGCAGAAATCCATCATGTAAACCTGACCATTAGACAGGGAGGAACATCACCAGTGACCCAGGTTGGTGGTCAACATTGTGAAGAGGTTTTTTTTTTTTTTAAGATTGTATTTATTTATTTATGAGAGAGAGAGAGAGAGGCAGAGACTCAGGCAGAGGGAGAAGCAGGCTCCACGCAGGGAGCCTGACATGGGACTCAATCCCGGGTCTCCAGGATCACGCCCTGGGCTGAAGGCAGATGCCAAACCGCCGAGTCACCCAGGCATCCCTGAAGAGGTTTTTATTAAGTAATCAAACCAGATGGACCTTCAGAACAGTCAGGGAGATCGGCAGAATGAAGAGGGTTTTGAAGGGTGAGAGAGCGCCACCAGGCAGAAACAGAATGCAGAAGCTAGAAACCGCGGCAGATGTCAGGGAAGCATTTTATTTGCGCTACAGAGAAAAATTGAGATAAGAATAGAACACAGCACCTGGAATCAGAGAGCCTACTTTTGAAGAGCCAGCTCTGCCACTCTCTGTGTAACCACAGTTACTTGATTATGCCAAGCTTTCTTATACTTAAAAAAAATGGGTAATACAAAGGTTAATCCTGAAGAGTGTTATGCAAAATAAATAAAATGATGTGAATGCACCTGCAAACGTGTTCATCTGCATCTCAGGAGACAATCACAGTAGAGAAGCATTACCCGGAAAGGAAGGGGATGAAGAGACATAAGGCAGATGATCCCCAATTCATGATGGTTCTACTTACAATTTTGTGTCTTGGAGATGATGCAACAGTAATACGCATTCAGAAGAAACCATATCGAATTACTGAATCTGGATCTTCTCCCAGGCTAGCAATATATGGTAGGATGCTCTCTCATGAGGCTGGCAAGTGGCAGCTACAGCTCCCAGTCAGCCATGCATTCATGAGGGCCAACAACCAATACACTTGCAACCATTCTATACCCATGCAGTCATTCTGTTTTTCACTTTCAGAACAGTGCTCAATAAATTACACGATATATTTGACAACTGTATTATAAAATAAGCTTGGTGTTACAAGCTTATTTGGCTTAACTGTAGGCTAATGTAAATGTTTTGAGCACATTTAAGGTAGGTAAGACTAAGCTATGATGTTCCGAAGGCTAGGTGTATTAAGTACATTTTTGGCTTATAATATTTTCAAATTATTATGGGTTTATCAGGATGTAACCCCACTGTAACTCAAAGATCTGTATAGTATTATCAACACTCTGAGGAGGCTCAAGAATGAAAACACATTTGTTCTGAAGATTCCATTCTTTTCTACTCAAACTTTTTTTACCTAGTAATGAGAACAACCAGATAAAAGATAAAATAGCAGGTCACATATTATTTCAGAAGATTTCCATTTTCAAGGATGTTACCTAGTGCTCCAAAGACTTGAGAATAACAAATTCAGCATATGTACACGGAAACAGAGTCTAGAATTTTCCATCACTGAAACCTAACTCTGAAATATACCAGCCAAGGTTCAGGAGCATGTCTGTCTAAGGAGCTTCAGTAAAACCATCAATGTAAAGATTATTTTGAGTATCTAAAGCATTCAGGTACTTGAAAACAGAAGTGAAAATAAGAAGTTTTCCTAAAAATAAATCTGTTAAGAATTAACAGTCTACAATTACGTTTGTTTATTTAAATTGTGTGTAAATATTTAATTTGGTTGGAGAAACTATTCTTCTTAATTCTTTTGTAAACTTTGAATAAAAGTTTCCCTTAACTGAGATCTACTCTTAAAACTTCATTAACAATTACAGAAATCAAACACTTTCACATCTATTGTTTAAAAAAATAAAATGAAATGAAAACCACTAACCAGCTCTTCTCTTTACAAAACACAGCAGAGGAATAAATGACCAGTTTTTTTTTTGTTTTTTTTTAATGAGAGACAGAGAGAGAGAGAGAGAGGCAGAGACACAGGCAGAGGGAGAAGCAGGCTCCATGCAGGGAGCCTGATGTGGGACTCGATCCCGGGTCTCCAGGATCACACCCTGGGCCGAAGGCAGCGTCAAACCGCTGAGCCACTCGAGCTGCCCAAATGACTAGTATTTAATGCACACCGAGGCATTCCCATCCTGAGCCTTAAGGTCTTAGCTAAAGTGGCATCCTCAAGTCTGAGGTGCCTCATTTATAAAAAGATGATAAGAATATGAAGATTACTTGAAACAATTATTGTAAAGCTTCTAACACTCAGATGGGTTGCAGAAACATGTATTCCCCACTCCTTATACTTCATTAGAGTTAATGTTCATCCTGGCTTCTCTCCCCAAACTTCAAGAACCCCTCTTTAGAGGAGGAAGAAAGACCTACAAAATTGGCTGATTGGCAAGTTTACAGAGAACGAATCCGACATTCCAAGGTCCAACAGTGGTAAGATCCCTTTGAGAATCTGCTTACATGAATGGACATTAACATTCTGACCTGCTTGGGTCTGTGCAGTAAAGAACCCACCCCAACCTCCCCAACTGGCAAATAAGCCCATCTGATTTAAAAGTAAAAGATGAGCAAGTCCATTTTGCCATAAACCCAAGGCCACATTCTCTAATCCTGCCATTAACAGGAGTAACGTTGAAATTTTAATTCTCTACCGGTAAAATTCTAGTTTTAATTTATCACTTGGTTCTGAATTCAGACACACGGTATATAACGTTCTTTGTTGTGCTTATACAACCCCATTCTTATTTTTTTTTTTTTTTTACAACCCCATTCTTAGGCTCGTAATACTAACTGCTATCACTACCAGCACCACCTCAATCCCCCTACCTGGGTTTCACCACCTTATATCCAGGTCCCTTCTTGATATCTTCACGTGAGTAACTAATAAGCATTTTGACTCAACATATCCCAAATCAACTCCTGATATCCACATCCACTCCACACACACTTGTTCTTCCTGTATACTTCCTCATCTCAG
The DNA here is from genome assembly GCF_003254725.2 of Canis lupus dingo. Classification (NCBI taxonomy): domain Eukaryota; kingdom Metazoa; phylum Chordata; class Mammalia; order Carnivora; family Canidae; genus Canis; species Canis lupus. Next base: position 23,083,619 of record NC_064262.1, on the reverse strand, counting down.
AAACAGCAACTTCTTCCTTTGGGCTGATCAAGCCAAAAAGTATTTGCATTATCCTCGATCCTTCTCTTTCTCTTTCAATCCACATTCCATCTGTCAGCCAAGTTGCACTGGCTCCATTTCACAACATTTTTAGAGTCTACTCAATTCTTGCCACATCTCCTGGTACCACCTTCACCCAAAGCATTCCTATTTCTTGCCAAGAATTATTTCAACAGCCTCCTTAGTGGCCTCCACGCTTCTGCTCACGCCCTCCTACATATCAACACATTACCAGAGTGATTCTTTTAAAGTGTAAGTCAGAAAATGTCTCCCCCTGCTCAAAACCTACCAAGATCTTGTACCTCAGGGTAGAAGCCAGTGTCTTCACCATGGCCTACAAAGCCCAATATGGTCCACACTCCCTGCCGTATTCACTCCACTTAACTCTCTGTTTACCACCTATTCCTTCCCCTCCTCCTTTGTGGCCTCTGTATTTGCTGTGCCCTCCACCTAGAACACTTGCTCCCAGACACCCTCAGGTCCTTATCTAAATGGCACCTCCCAGCAAAGCCTTTCCCGATGACTCTCTTTGAAACAGCTACCTTGCCCACACCCACTCGGCTCCCCCAGTCCCTCCACTCTGTTATTTTTCTCCTTAGAACTCATCACCATCTGATATTTACTTTTTCTGTTTGTTCATTGTGTATCTCCACTCTCTAGCATTAAAAGTTCCTGCAGGGCAAAGACTTTGTTTCCCCAGAAGGAGAACACTGATACACAGTCAATAACACCCAAATATTTGCTCAACAAACAAATGAATGAGGTAGAGGCACAGGATACAAATGTCTTTCTTCCTTGCTTCTAGAAGGCTTGATAATAATGAGTATCTTGAATGAATAAACCACAAAATTGCAAAGTTGCAATTTCCCCACCTAAGGTAAACTCGTCAACTTAGCTGCTCAAGTACAGCGTGAGGAGAACATTATGTGGGAAGCTTCACTACAAAGCCCCGATGTCGGGTGGCAGCCTTGCATAGGTACAAAGTTGGCTTGCAGGTGACATCATTAGGTCACTGGGGGCAGGAATGCTTAGAAACGATAGAGAGACCTTTATGTCTCAAGTCAGTCTCCCCATCGCTTCCACAGCTGCATGCCATTCCCCTCCCCTCCTCAGGATCAAAAGTCAGACTCTCAGCCACTCAGCAGCATCTTTTCTTCATTAAATTCCATTCCAGGGCAGCCATATTACTTGTCTTCTTCATGTACCCCTCTTTAAAATGATTTGTGATTCTTCAAAAGCACCTGCAAAATTGCCCGGCCCTTTGCGTCAGGAGCACCCCATGCCAATACAATGCATTTTCTAATAATATGCAATATTGTTACAAAAAAGGGGGGGGGAAGGAAAGAAAAGAAACCACTCCAGCAGAATCTGCAAATTTCATTTTCAAAATCTTATTCAGGGTTCTAAAATGAGAAATTCCAGAGAAGAAAGAAAAGTGCATATTACCTTCTGTCAGGCCCCTTATCTTTTCTAATTGTTGGCATCAGAACACACTGTCGCTGTGTTCTGTAGGAACTTTCCATTACAAGAAGATAGGGCTTTTGTCTCAAATCTCTTGCCCCAGAAATAATCCTGATTCCTCCATCTGCAAGGATGTTTGTCAAAACACAATACTGAGAAGGAATTGAAGGCTCAAAATTCAAGGAGGGACAGATTTATTTAGGCCTCTGGGAATAATTTATGCCCCTGCAAATGGTACTTATCAAATGTAAATGAACTGCTGCATACAAAGTAGCCTGAGGACCAAGAATCTTGAGTACCAAGAAGCCTGTATGCAGAAACATCTGGTTTTGAAGACTTACACTGTATCATTGATTGAATTACTTTACCTTTAAAATCACCTTCTATAAAAACACTAATCTTAGAAGTGCCAAGTCATAAACTAACCATTCATTCAACAAATCTTTATTGAGTACCCCCTGTGTTCCAGGTTGCTCTGCCTGCCTATATGTTCCTCTTACAGGCAGCGAGGAGAGAGACCAGAATAAAAAAAATTCCTATCCTCACAGAGTTTACATTCTAGTAGTCCCTCATAAAGAAAAGTTATTTCCAATGCAAGACTGATTGCTGGCATAGAACCCACTTTATATAGCAGAAAAAAACACTGAGTTTGGAATCCAGAAGTCAGGGTTCAAGTCTTGACTGCCAACTGATTGCCCTGTATCATTGAGAAAGTTCCTTAATTAATTTTCTAGATCTTTAGTTTTGTGTATTTTACCAGGATACAAAGGATGAAAGAAAGAACCTAGCAAATTAACCATCATATGGAAGGTGCTGAATATTTCTACAAAGAACAGTGATAATAGAGGTGCCTGGGTGGCTCAATCAGTTAAAGCAACTGCCTTTGACTCAGGTCATGATCTTATGGTCTTGGGATGGAGCCCAGAGTCAGGCTCCTTGCTCAGAGAGGAGTCTACTTCTCCCTCTCCTTCCACCCCTAGCTCTCACATGTGCGTGCGCTCCCTCACTCTCTCTTTCTCTCTCAAATAAAACAGTAATAATCGGTATGACTCTCTAACCCAGAACTAGAAAATTATGGCCCTCAAGCCAAATCCAACTGGCCACCTGTTTTTATAAACAAAGTTTTATTAGGACATAGACATACCCATTCATTTATATATAGTCTATGGCTGCTTTCATCCTACAACAGATATAAGTCACTGTAACAGAGGCTATTTAACCCGTAAAGCCTAATACTTTCACTCTCTGAGATACTTTCACCCTTTAGAGAAAAAAAAATTGCCATTCCCATTATAATCCTGGTGTGATGCCAAATGATCCAAGAACAGGTACCAACAGCATCACCCAGCAGTAGATTTGAAGAGCAGAATCTAGGGGCCTTACTCCAGACCTGAATCAATCCATATTTTAGCAAAATCCCCAAGTGTGACTCATTTGACATGGAAGGCTGAGAAACAGTGCCATGGAGTGTGGCCAAGATGATAAACGCATTCTTGCTCTAAAACGATTGGGTAAACGTCAACTTTCCCTGTCCTACCAATACAGACAATAGATGAATTCAGAACAATGATTTTATACCTTCGTGAATCTCAGAATCACATATATAGCTTGTTAGAAATGTAAACTTTATAGGCCTCCCTCTAGTGATTCTGATTTAATGACTCCGAGGCAGGGTCAAACAACCCAAATTTTTTAAACTAATACCCTCTGAAGATGTTTAGACACAAATGATCCTGGAACATCACTTTGGGAACACTGAAGGGTATTTTATATCATGTAGAATTGGGGCAAAATTCAAAGAGCATCATTTGTGTCCATTGCTACTAACATTTTTCTTCTAAATACTGAAAATATTCCCAGAACATTGGTCAGCAGTAGTTGATTGCAAAGTAATGACTCCATACCTAGACATGGGTTAAACACTGTACCTCTGAGCTACGTAAACTACTTCAACACAATTATCATTTTCTGTGACAAGAATCCATTTTTATATCTTCATGACCTTATTCAAGGAACTTTACTGAACACCAGAGGTTGGTAAGGCATCATTCTAGGCAAACCAAGAGTCCAACACAGAGGGACCCACATAACATTCACCCATAGCACAAATACCAAGGGCCTGCTCCATTGCCAGGCACTGTTCTAGGTCAGAGGTTGCAGAAGTCTTCTCTAAAGGACCAGAGAGTAAATATTTTAGGCTTTGTGGGCCACATATTACTACTTCAGGAGTTTTTTAAACCCCTTTTTAACCCTTTAAAAATGTAAAAATCATTCTTGGTTCTCATGCAATACAAAAAACTAGCTATGGGCCAGATTTAGCCTGTGGGTTGTAGTTTGCAGATCCCTACTCTAGGTGATGGAGCTACAGTAGTGAATAAAAATAGACAAGAGCCCCTACCCTCTGGAAGACCATACTCTAAGCAAAAGGACATATACAGTAAACAAATAAATACATTAAAATGTAGATAGCAAGTAAGTTTTATGAAGAAAAGTAATAAGGGTATAAATAGTGACAGCAGAAGACTCTTAAACAGAGTGTGGCCAAGGAAAGTGATAATTAGGCAGAAATCTGTACAAAATAGGGAAATGAACACTCCTCTCGCAAGAACAGCAAGGCCTGTTCAAGTTAAATTATCATCACCAGTCCATCCATGTTGTTGCAAATGGCAAGATCTCATTGCTTTTTAGGACTGAGTAATATTCCACTGCATATTTATGCCACATCTTCTGTATCTCTTCATCTATCGGGGGCACCTGGGTTTCTTCCCTATCTTGGCTATTGTAAATAATGCTGCAATAAACAAGGGTGTATAGACAGTATAACACTAATTGAAGGAAGTCAGAGAAAGAAAAATATCATATGATTTCACCGTGTTGAATTTAAGAAACAAAGAAGAGACCAAAAAACAGACTCTTAGATACAGAGAACATGCTGGTGGTTGCCAAAGAGGAGGTGGGTGGGAGGATGGGGAAATAGACAAAGGAGATCCAGAATTCACTTCTCTTGCAGAGCATTGAGAAATGTATAGAATTGTTGAAATCACTATATTCTACACCTGAAACTAATATAACACCATAGGTTAATTTTACTGGAATTTTAAAAATAAAAATAAATAAAACACAGGTTTTAAGAAAAATTCTGTATATCCTCATGAGGAATAACATGAACAACCCCTGAGAGCATAGGAAAACAACGTCCACACAAACAGAAGTAACTCATAATAAAAAGGGCTTCAGGCCACAAATATTAATAGTCAAGATAGAAGTGAAAATTTTACTACCTGATGTACATGCAAATATTTCAAACAGGTCCTGGAAAAGTCAGCACCAACTCAAGCTTCATTAACACTCAGATGCAATTCACAACCTTTTCATATTGAGAAATGTTCCCCTGCCTCTTAAAAAATCATTTTAATTCCTTCTTTCCTTGACATATGGCCTACCACTCTCCTTTCCAACCTCATGTGAATCCATTAGAAGCATTAACTTTGAGATCCTCACTATAGTAGTTTGTTGCCACGGAGTGCCTGGTCTTTGGAGTTACAGTTAAGGGGGGAAATCTAAGGACATCAACTCTGTAAACTGGCTAGAAGTTGCAGAGGTCAGAGAGACCATCAGCTTCGATCACAGAGGTGCTGGGCTGCGATGTGAGGACAATGAGAGAGACTCTTGACGGGGCCACCGTGAAAATGGCTGTGCCTACAGATTTATTATACTACAGGCAGAATGCCTGATAGAAAAACGGCTTTGTTAGACTCTCCAGTTCACCTCCTTTGGTTTTCAAGTAGAAACTGTGACAGGAAACTGTCTTGTCTCCAAAGAGATGCTTTGTTCCCTCGGATCAAAGTCTCAAGAAATGATAGAGACTGTGAGACAGAAGGACCCCATGGCAAAGACGGGCTGCATCAGTGGTCTGTAGCCAGAAATCATTCTCACCACTTGGTGGTTGGAGAAAGACCATTTGCAAGCCTAGGTAAATAGTCTCTCCCAGAAATGGTCAAGAGATAGAACACATGAAGCTTTTCAAAATAAAACTTTTATATTCTGTTTCCTTCAATACCCAAAAACAGGAGCTAAGAAGCTAGCTGATGACACTGACACATAACCCAATATGGTAATGGCCAAGAGGAAAAAAAAAAGCCCTAGCCCTTCTCCATGTGGAAAAATTCTAGTTCCACAGTTTAGCAGCAAACACTTCCTGCATGAGGAGCCTTTTCATGGTTTGCCTTTGGGAGCTGCCATGCCTGCCAAAGTCCTCACTTGGCTTACTGCCCCGACCATGCCTAGACTGATCACCAATTGCCATTCTTGCATTGGGTACTATTATTCCCTAAAACACTGAACCAAGTGAGGTCGCTTTCTAACCCTAGACTCACCCTGTCTCACTTTCCCCACCTCTGCTATCAAGACGATAATACTATGTTAAGTGCAAAAATCTAACACAAGGCTTCCGTTACAAATCCAAATAGAAGGTGATCTTAAAGAATAAAACACACACACAAACACCTTTAATTTGCATTCTGCAGTTCCACAATTGCCTGGCATTGTTCTTGCCTTTCTTCCCTGACAGCACAAGGCCACCAGCCCCTGAGCTAAATCATCAGGCGTGACTATCACCCTACACAATTCATGCACTGTCACCTCCAATTGATCTACTGGAGGGGTCTGAGAGGAACCAGGCTTCTCAAAAGGCCACCAGCTCCACGTTAGTAGATTTGAGCACAATAAGGTATGAAATCACTTGGTCATAGAATCCACATTAATTTCCCAGATATGTAACATGGGAATCACTGCTGCATGCAGTCCCTGCTTTGAACTTGTCCTCCAGAGATTAAGTGAAACACACGCGGAATTCACTCACCAAGTATTTTCAAGTCCCTACTTTGTGTCAAGAACTAATGCTAGGGATTTCTCTGGAAAAGTTAAATACTACTGCTGCTAATAGCTATCCCTTTTTATAACACTGTGTCCACTTTGTAGGCAATGAGGTATTTCATTTCCACATGTACACTAAAAGGTGGACATTGTTATAGGCCCCACTTTAAATTTTTTTTAAATTTTTTTTATTTATTTATGATAGTCACACACACAGAGAGAGAGAGAGGCAGAGACATAGGCAGAGGGAGAAGCAGGCTCCATGCACCGGGAGCCCAACGTGGGATTCGATCCCAGGTCTCCAGGATCGCGCCCTGGGCCAAAGGCAGGCGCCAAACCGCTGCACCACCCAGGGATCCCTATCGGCCCCACTTTATAGCTCTGGAAACTGAGACACACAAAATTAAGTAACAAATCTGAGTTGCCACAGCTATTCCATGGGAGAACCAAAATTTGAACACAGTAAGTCTGGCTCTAGCGCCTGTGCTGTTAACCACCATACAGCACTACCCTGCAACACCTGGGGATGCCTACCTTCTCTATATGCAAGTGGAACACACACAAAATTAACCTGCCTAGCATTTTCCAAGGTCCTTACCCTACAGAAGACTCCAAACCCAGACGTGGCATGAGAGAAAATGAATAAGACAGTATCCTCTCTCTGCTCTTCGTCATCTCTCAGCAAATAAAACTCATGGTCTCCACTTGTAGATTTTTGTCCTTTAGACATGAGATATAACCGGAGTTTCCTGTGACCTATGTGCCTATTCCTTAGGAAGCAGGTATTTTCAATCAATAAAGTAGAATATTTCATGGTCTTTTCATCCTGCTATTTGGCCTTTCCATGGACCATGGTTGGTCAACTCACCTTGGTGGGAATAGTCCCACAAACCAGGCTTAAAGGTAAAAAATGGGGAGGCCTGGTGCACCTGGGTGGCTCAACTGGTTGAACGTACAACTCTTGGTTTCAGCTTGGGTCATGATCTCATGGGTCGTGGGATCAAGCCCCATATAGGGCTCTATGGTCAATAGGGAGTCTGCTTGAAAATTCTCTCCCTCTGCCTCACCCCCTGCTTGCTCTCCCCTCTCCCCCTCAAATAAATCTTTAGAAACAAAAAAATGGGAGGCACCTGTGTGCCTTAGTCAGTTGAGCCTCCAACTCTTAGTTTTCGCTCAGGTTGTGGTCTCAGGGTTGTGAAATCAAGCCCCACATCATGCTCCACGTGTGGCTCTGTGCTCTGCACAGAGTCTGCTTATCTTTCTCCCACAGCTCCTCCCCTACACTGGTGTGCTCTCTCTCTTCCTCTCTCTCTCAAATAAATAAAGAAAATCTTTTTTTAAAAAAAATGGGAAGGCTTATTTAACTGTACTACTTCCTCATCCTCTCAATGGTTCCCTGTACCCTTTTAACATCTCCCACATTCAGTGCCAACAGCTGGGGCAATAATTTATATTGCCACCTACAGAGGCAGTGAAACCAGCACTACACCACTCCCTGCCCTAAAGCAGAGGTTCTTCCTCCTGTACCACTTCCCCAGGCATGACTATCTTAGAGTGAGAACATGCACAGTTCATAGTGCATGGAGTGTGGCAGACTGTCTCCTTTCTATTTCATTAGCTCACCTAACAAAAAACAACTTGATCCCCTGGAACAGTTTGCCAAGGAAAATGTCAACTTTAAAAAAAGATACCGGGGATCCCTGGATGGCTCAGTGGCTTAGCGCCTGCCTTCGGCCCAGGGTGTGATCCTAGAGTACGAGGATCCAGTCCCACATCGAGATTCTGCATGGAGCCTGCTTCTCCCTCTGCCTGTGTGTCTCATGAATAAATAAAATCTTTGAAAAAAAAAAGCTGTTGAAACTGTGGAACTGATATATGTATAAATATAACGAAATAAAATTTTTTAATAAAAAATTTAAAAAGATACCTAGGAGTAAAAAAATAAGAACACTCCCCTAAAAATTGTCCCTTAAATGGATTCCTTACCTCTAGCACAAACTATCCTTCTAGGGAAAAGGAGCATTAAAAACCGATGATTATATTGCAATATAGTTTCTCCACTATTTATTTAGCAATTCTGGTAGGAGTTTCACTCAAAAATCCATATTTCCTTCTTCTCAGATTTCTTAAATTCTTATTGGTTAATCGATCGATCTAAGCTGTGATGGTTACTCATTGTGACATATTACTGATAGTCACAAATGCTTTGACACTCCTCTGAGGAAGAGTTGGAGTCTGTGTGCCCTCCCCTGGAAAATAAAAATAAATACTAGAATATTCACAAATTACACTGTGCCAATTTCTGGGCCCAGATCTCAAGAGATTGACAACTTCCACTCTCTGGCTTTTGGAGAGCTTGTTCTTGAGCCCTGAGCCAGAACTAAGAAGTACATGGAGAGACCTTGAAATTACATGCAAAAAGACACAGCTGAGCTCAAGCTTCCAGCTGCCTGCCCAAGTAGTGGAAATGTGAGTAAAGCTACCTTAAATCCTTTGGACTAGGGGCACTTGGGTGGCTCAGTGGTTGAGCATCTGCCTTGGGTTCAGGTTGTGATCCCAGGGTCCTGGGATCCAGTCCCACATCAGGCTCCCTGCGTGGAGGCAGCTTCTCCCTCTGTTTGGTGTCTCTGCCTCTCTCTCTTTCTCATGAACAAATAAATGAAATCTTTAAAAAAAAAAAAAAACAAAAAACCTTTTGGGCTAGCCCAGATGTCATCTAAATACCACCTAGCAACCCAATCCACGTGAACAAATACACCCTAACCAACTGTGTCAGATTCCTGATCTATAATCATAACATAATAAAATTATGTTAAGTCATAATAAGTTAAGTCTTGGAGTCATGTCTTACAAGCATCAACTAAACCAGTCCTTCCTCAAAACCCCCAACTTTCATTCACATCATTTCACTCAACACCTTCCTCCCAAAGAATCCACTATTGAACAGCTTCTTCCCATCCCTCAGCAGGTTCATCTATTTGCATGCCTTCCCACTCATCAGTTTTTCTAGAGGGTGTCTGGCTTGCTGGTTGCCATTTCCCATGGGCGCTGCAAAATTGCCTCCTTCGCTTTAAAAACCACCGGAATCTACACCCTCCTCTTCAAATGCCATCTGATCACTGAAGGCTTTTAAACCTTCAAATAAGTGTAGTACGCTTACACTAAATACCTAGGGGTAGGCTAGAAATTGGGTTATCTAATTTTAAAACTTACTTATGATCTAGTAGTTATGGAAGATCAAAGGTAGGGAAGACTACAGGGGAAAGCTACCTGGGAGAGATAAACAGGGCTGGACCCTGGGATGGTGACAGCAGAAACAGAGACAGCTTCAAGAGTAAGATTAAGTCCAAACTTATAGGACTGGGTTGAGCAAACTTCAGCATGCCTCATCTTAAAAATCCAGATTCCTATGAGAGACACCTAACTCTGGGAAATGAACAAGAGGTAGTGGAAAGGGAAGTGGTCAGGGGGTGGGGGTGACTGGGTGACAGGCACTGAGGGAGGGCACTTGACGAGATGAGCATTGGGTGATATGCTATATGTTGGTAAATTGAACTCCAATAGAAAATAATTAAAAAATAAAATACAATAAATAAAAATCCAAATCCCTAAGCTTAGACCAAGAGACTCTAACTCAGTACATCTGAGTGGGAGCCCGTGAATGTGTACTCCAATAGTTTCACAGGGATTCTGATGCAAGCGGCCAAGACCACTCTTCAAGAATTCCTACTTGAGGTCTTAGCACATGGTGAGTGAGAAACAGGAGAACAAATGATGAATCAGTACTGCCTCCTAAGTGTCAAGACTGCATAAGACCAAAAAAGAAACAGGGATATAAGGAAGGGCTCATTTATAAGGAGGTGACTGTTGTAAGCCAGGTAATAGCATCAGGAAGAACCAGGCATCCCACTAACTGCACAAGTGAGTTTAGGAGGATACATTGAACCCAATCCCTTCCTTCTCCTTTGGGGCTTCCATTCCCAGAGGATACTTGTATTTGGTCAGCTCTGAGCCACATGAAGGCTACTTCCATGCAATGGGCCCATGGTTGTCCAAGTCTGCCAGTGACAGGGTACAGAAGTCCATCTAATTTGAAGGAGAAGCAATAGCAACCCCTTTGGCTGCTGACCCAAAGGCACATTCTCCAGCCAGTTTTTCCAGTGCCCAAGGCAATGTGCTCAACTCTACTTGCCTGGCTGCCTCTATCTCTCAACCAGATCAGACCTAGAATAGGGAGCCTCCCAAAACTGCAATCACAAGTTTTGAGTTGAATGGGCCAAGCTTATGCTCAGCCTAAAAGTCAATATGCACCCATGATCCATTTCCTTCCAGATTCACTAAGCCTGAATCCTTAGTCATTGAAATTCTCTAACCAAGTTCCCAAACATTATCACACCACCCTCAGTGTAGCACTGTCATCTACAAAAAAAGAAAGTGAACTAACAAGACTGAGCCCTCAGTTCTTGTGAGCTCTGGGTGGAGGAAAAATAACCTCCCTCATCTCATATTCATGACGAGACTAGATAATCCTTTTGGATCTAAAAACTCTACATGTTTCCCCTATAGTGTTCTAAAATAATTCCTCCTTAATAAACTCTTCTCCCTTCAAAGGAAAACTGAGGGTTCTTAAACCAGATATGTGAAAGTTCAGTTGTGATTCACTTGAATCTTTCGCAAGAACACGGCAATAATGTACAAAGCAATGTGATTTCTAAGTAAATTGTACTTTAATTTGTAATGTCAAATAGATATAAAGTTGGAGCGTCAAAATGTTTACAGATCTTTTAGCCTTAATTATTATTATTATCTACTGCAGAACTAAAGGGAAAAAAATTTTCCCCTGCTAAATGTTCTAAAAATAAATTTTCAAGTGTTAATAGATATGAGTTATTTGTGAGTTTAAGATTTATTTAGGGTGGGATCCCTGGGTGGCTCAGTGGTTTAGTGCCTGCCTTCGGCCCAGGGCATGATCCTGGAGACCCGGGATCGAGTCCCACTCAGGCTCCCTGCATGGAGCCTGCTTCTCCCTCTGCCTATGTCTCTGCCTCTCTCTCTCTCTCTCTCTGTGTCTGTCATGAATAAATAAATAAAATCTTTAAAAAAAAAAAAAGATTTATTTAGGGCAGCCCGGTGGCTCAGTAGTTTAGCGCCGACCTCAGCCCAGGGCCTGATCCTGGAGACATGGGATCGAGTCCCACATCAGGCCCTATATGAAGCCTGCTTCTCCCTCTGGCTGTGTCTCTGCCTGTCTGTCTGTCTGTCTCTCTCTCTCCCTCATAAATAAATAAAATCTTTTTTAAAAAAAAAAGGAGAAGCAATAGCAACCCCTTTGGCTGCTGACCCAAAGGCACATTCTCCATTCTCTCTTTTTAAAAAAAAGATTTATTTATTTATGGGGCTCCTGGGTGGCTCAGTTGGTTAAGTGTTTCCCTTCAGCTCAGGTCATGATCCCGGGGGTCCTGGATGGAGCCCCAAATCAGGTTCCTTGCTCAGCAGGGAGTCAGCTTCTCCCTCTTCTTCTGCACCTCCACCCACTTTGTGCTTTCTCACTCTCTTCTTTTTAAGATTGTATTTATTTGAGGGGGTGGAGAGGGAGATAGAGCACGTGTGTGGAAAGGGGCAGAAGGAGAGAATCCTCAGACTCCCCACTGAGCACAAAGCCTAATGTAGGGCTCAATCCCACAACCCTGAGATCATGACCTGAGCCAAAACCAAGAGTCAGATGTTTAACCAGCTGAGCCACACAGATAACCCCAGTTGTGTTTTTAATACAAGTGTGAATCTATAACATCTTCTTTCCCTTAACTTCAAGTTTATTTTAAGTAATATTTTAAATGCAAGATTTATCATTTATTATTAATTTTCCCTGGAATGCCCACCTTTCCTCCTGCCTACTAGAAAAAACTTGCTCTTAAAACCTGGGTAAGTCTCAGGTCTCCTGTAAGGTGAGGTTGGGCCACCACCCCTACCTTTCTGGGTAGCTCTCTTTGCTAATTCCTACCCTAATTTGTACAACATACTCAGCACTCGTCTATATTTTCCTTTAGTCTCTTACCATCTGTTTTCCATGATGTGGCCCTTTATTAGTTGTTCATTTCAACGCAATAAATATTTATTGAATGACTACTGTAGGCAAAGACAGTACAGCAAGGTGGTTAACGGATGGAAAAAGGGCCAAGTCCGAGGCATTCTGTTTATCGTCTACTTACTACCTGCATGACTTTGGCTAGCCACTCAACTCCTGTGCCTTACTTTCCCTATCTCTACAAATAGATTTAGTAGTAGTTTAATGTAACAGTGGGGCAGCCCAGGTGGCTCAGCGGTTTAGCGCCGCCTTCAGCCCAGGGCGTGATCCTGGAGACCCGGGATCGAGTCCCACGTCAGGCTCCCTGCATGGAGCCTGCTTCTCCCTCTGCCTGTGTCTCTGCCTCTCTCTCTGATGAATAAATAAATAAAATACTTAAAAAAAGAGCTGGTATTCAAAATATATTTTAAAAAATAAAAATAAAAATAATGTAACAGTGCCTGGAGCAGAGCAAGCCTCAATAAATGTTAGCTACCACTATTGCTAAGCATATTTCTGGGCTCAGAGAATATGGAAATAAATACAGTACAGTGACAGTTTCATATTTTAGAACTTATTCACTGATTTAATAAATATTTACTGAGCACCTAGTATGTACTAGGTGCTATTTGGGCAATAAAATTGTGAACACTCCTTCATTGAGAGAAAAAAACAATCAACGAAAAATAAATAAAAATATACTAGGATGTCAGATAATTATGAGTTACATAAAGAATTACAAAGTAGGATAAAGGATAAGAGAGTAATATGGCAGGACAAGGGGCACCTGAAGAGGTAGCATTTAAGCCAAGTCCTCAATGAAATAGGAGACTGAACATGAAAGAAGGTTCAAGGCTGAGGGAATACAAGCCTGGGATGAAAGTCTTCTTAGAGGAGGCCAGCGTGGCTAGAACAAAGTGAGTAAGGAGGACAACAGGAAGAGATGAGATCAGGGATATAATCAGAGCCTGGGTGGGACAAGGCCTTGGGAGGTCATGGGAAGGACTACAGGCTTTATATTAAGGTCATGGAAAGCCACTAGAGGGTTACAAGGAGGGAAATGACATGGCTTGCTACATGGAGAATATACTAGAATCACATACATTTTCACTAATCATCAAAATGCTACACACTCACCAGTTGCTCTTGTGAGTTCTCCTTGGGCAGGCACCAAGTCCTATGATGCTTGGAATCTCACCCTTCTTAATTTGGAGCAAGGAAAAGGTATGTGATTAAAGCCTTAGCGATTGAATGAATGATCTTGCTTCTCATTTGACTGATTAAAAAAAAAAAATCACCAAGTTCTTCTATCTTTCTTTTTTTTTTTTGAGAGAGAGAGGAAAAGCACACGTGTACATGCAAGCAGTGGGGAGCAGGGGGCGATGTGGGGGAGGGGCAGAGGGGGAGAGAATCTCCAGCAGACTCTGCACTGAGCATGGAGCCCTATGCAGGGCTCAATCTCACTGCCCTGAGATCATGCCCTGAGCCAAAATCAAGAGTCCGATGCTCAACCAAGTGAGCCACCCAGGCGCCCCACCAAGTATCTTCTAATATTTTCTATTTGTGTGTGTGTGTGTGTGTGTGTGTGTGTGTGTGTGAGAGAGAGAGAGAGAGAGAGAGATAAAGAGAGAGAGAGAGAGAGAGGTTTTAGTTTGTGTGTTTCCTTTCCTAACCATCTTTCAAAGAAAAGTGAACAATAATTTTACCTCCATAGAAGTCTGCTTTCTAACAACCTCAAACATCTGGAACACAGCTATGAAAGAACACAAAACATCCTATGGAGCCCTGCAAGAATCAGCCATAACCTCGTAACACAAAATCTCTACATTTTACTTTGAACTATCTGAATACACACCAGATCACTCTTAAGTAACCTACAATCCTAACCTTTGGTCCCAAACCTGCAGCAGAATAAAAATTAGAAAAGGGATAGTGAAATTCTTAGGAGCCAGAATTCAAGGAGCTTTGTCTCTGAGGACAAAATTGGTTACGGGCACATGGGCAAAGACAACTGGAAGGTCTAAGGCAATTTTCTCTCTGAAGGTTTTTAAATAACCTTGCTGTATTATTTGTATGCTGTTTAGTCAAAAAATAGAATACAGGATCATTCTGAGAGTCCATGGATAATACTGCACAAAGGAATTGGCCACTAAGTTGCCTTACACAATGTCCCTCTCTGAAGAGAAATATGTCCCAAGCCCATCTAACTTGTCTGACTATTCCTACTAAGAACATTCTTCCAGAGTCTTATGGAAACTTCTCTTGACCTAGATTTTCAACCCACCAAGTAGCCTCTTGGGTTAACACACTTTCCAGGCTCCATATGTAGCAGTAACCTTCACATGATTTTTAAGTTAACTCCTAAAACTAATACTCAGGCAGGAATCCTGAGCTGGAAAACAGGTATTACGGTGCCACTTTTACTTCTAAGACTAACTGGTACTAGGAAATGCACTCAACCCAAGATATGGTTTTCAGCATTCACACAGATGAAGAAATAATTATACCTCAGGTCACTGAATGGGTCTGAGCCTCAGTGCAAATATGAGGGGATAACACACAGACCTCCAGGATCAGAGATAGGAAGTCAAACAGGACATGCATAAGGTAGATGATTTGGATCAGTGCCTGTTAATAATATAATAATTACTTCTATCAATTAAACTCATCATCATGTAAATAACATTCTTCTTGAATTAAACTTAAATTCCCAGAGCATTCTTATTATCATCTCCCGTGCACCTGTTCCATGTTCAAAGTGGGGCAATCAGATTCCCTGTCACAGTGGCATTCAGTGATTTCTTCCAATTCATGCAAACTGTCAAAATGTTGCCACACAGCCACTTCTGAAAACTCAAAGATACACTGGTGGCACAATTGCTAAATAATACAGCGCGTCTAAAAGACAGTCCCTCTTAATAAAGGAACACCACGGCCTGTCAATTTGCTAAGCATATCAAGCATACGCAGAGTGTTGCAAGGATGGAAGAAACAAAGCCTGTACCCTAAGGTATGGAACTAATTTGAAAAGAGGATAAACAGGAAATAATGTTAGATGTTAGTTAATGAGAACCCATGGATGTCAACCTTTAACCACCTAGATAATGCCCCTAATTGCCATCAAAATGATTGCAAATCACTGATATTAAAAATGGGTTTTACATACTATGATTGCTCTACTAATTCATCATTATCTAAAAATAAGTTATGTAGAAATACATTGTGAAATACAAACATATACTTATTCACATATAAATATACACATATAATAGAGTGAAATGTTCTTAATTTTTCCTTGAGTTATTAGAGCTCCAAAGACAAAAACTACTCCAAAACAGCCCTTAGTTTTAGCACCAAACAGCTCTGGAAGCCAACATCATTGCTTTCAAAGGGGAGAGGGGTAGGAAAAAGCCGTATTATCCAAAGAAATACAATATTAAGCAATGACTCTTGTCAAGAGAGGATGTAAGGACTAGAGCACACCAATTCATCTCCATCTCATTCCATCACTAATTAAAATCTGATTTTTGCTTCTCCATCTGCTTATCAAACACCAAATACCACCACAAGACGCTGTCTCCAACAAGAGCAATCCTGCTTTTCCTCCCCTCTGTGGACTATCGGGCCCCGCTCACTTTATCAGTCAATGTGGCATTATCTCTAACTTCTCTCGTGGAGCAAAGAAGCCATCACATCCAGCCATCTGATGCCAGTATGAGGAACAATTTGAGATAATGCTCACTCATTTGAGATAATGCTTCATGGGAATGCTTGTCATCCTTTATACACGTGCCATCCCCCAAGTCTCAGTGCTTGGAAGGAAACCAAAAACAGGATAATGTCCATCAGTTTTCACAATGTCCTTTTTGTAGTTATGTTATAGTGAAGTTAATAATACTATAAACCTAGTGACCTGCCATTTTAAGGAATACATGTGTGAAGCAAAAATATGACTTTGTGCCTTCCTCAGTTGATAAATAAAAGCATAATTTCTCTTTTCCCCAATTACATTTTCTTTTTCAAACAACTTGTATATAAAAATATTTGATGGGTTAATACGAATGAGGCACTATTCTAAGTGGTATGGATGTGCCTGAGTGTGTCCATGTTTAATGAACACACATCAACACAGATGCAAATGGATCCCTCACAGCAACCTTACAAGGAAACACAGTTGCTGTTTCATTTAACTGAGGAATCTAGTGTTCAGAGAGGTTAAGTAATCTGCTTGAGGTCACACAACTTATCTGGAAGAAACCAAAAATTGTTTCCAGGCAGCAGTAATCTACAGCAAACTGTTACAAAGCAGGGGGAAAGAACTTAGTGTTGCCCCAAATCTGAATTTTTATGTCAAATCCTGTGATTTTCAAACCCAACCAAATTGAAAATACTTTTAAACATTATCTGTCTAGGGATGTCTGGGTGGCTCAGCAATTGAGCATCTGCCTTCAGCTCAGGCCATGATCCTGGAGTCTGGGATCAAGTCCCAGATGAGGCTCCCCCAGGGAGCCTACTTCTCCCTCTGCCTGTGTCTCTCTCTGTGTGTGTCTCTCATTAATACATTTTAAAAATCTTTTTAAATAAATAAATAAACATCATCTGGCCAAACACAACACGTATGTGGGCCTAATTTACCTGTGGGCCACCACTTTGGGACATTGACTTCAAACTATAATGTAATCAAATTTTGGTGGGGAAAAATATGTCAAATGATTGGCAATAAGTAATTGGTGATATTCACATGTCATTGCAAATATCTGTTCCATATTTGTTTGATTCGGAAAAACTTTAATCCCTTCCTCCTCCTGAGACACTTAGCCAAACCTATTTCTTAATTCATGTCTTCTTGCAGCAAAGTTTTCCTTTGGTCAGGTAGAAAATGACCTTGCTGGTTCTATTTATTATTTAACAGAACTCCGTCTCAAAATCCCTGTCATAATCCATAATAAAATAGAGAGAGCAGAACTTAATCGGCTGTAAATGTACAGTAGTTAGCATTCACCGCAAAATGCTAATAATATATCGAGAATGCCATTTCTCTTCCTGGCCTTTGGACCAAATTGGTTAATGGGCTGAGACTCGGGAAATAATGGAAATAATTTAGGCAGAGAACTTCCCAACCATGCACCAACCTTGAACTGCACTATATCCAAGCAGTGAAAGCAGCCCGAGACAGGAGCCTACCACGCAGGGTTGGCAATGAGCGCTCGCCAGTGTGGACCCTTGTAACTCTGACAAAAAGATAATCTAATATTTCAGTCCCAAGTGGCAAATGCCCACTTTTAAGATATTGCTAGCATCAGATTTTCTTAGAATACTGCATAATTAAAACTGAATGTCTAATATGCATGTAGAATGTCGAAATCCTATGGTATTAAGGAGTTTTCTGAAAGACTGTTGTAGTCCATGGAGGTCCTTAGCCCAATATGCTAATCACATATGCTAATCACTGGGCTGTGATCCTGAAACTAATGGAGTGAAGCGCAAAAACTATTTTTCCAAAATCCTGGCCTTCAAATTCCTCCCTTTTAAAGAAGACCTCATCTGCAGCTTCTGTGACTATAAAGGAGAATGACCAGTGTGGCCTCCCTCTGTTAGTAGTTTGTCGTGTTAGGTACGTACCCCCTCCCTCACAAGCCAGCAATTCCTCCCAGCCATCCACATATCCCAGGGAAATTGCTAAACAGGTCCATACGGAAAAACTTAAATGGATCGCCAATGCACTTCTGCTGTTTCTTGTTTTGATTTTGTTTTAAAGAGTGGAGAGCTCAAGAGCTAGAGCAACCCAAGTGTCCACTGCTAAGAGAATGGAGTCACCTGCAGCAGGTGTTCACCATGGAATGTTCAGCAGCAATTCCAACTTGGGTCTATTCATTATTCACTCTCAGGGACTAACTCAGGAAAATCTTTCCCTCTTATATCCTGAAGACCTGAGATGACAAGCCCTGGGAAATTTTATTTTACATGAGAAAATAGCCTATTATATTCAATATTCACTCAGTTTAAAAAAAAAAAAAGACATTGTGCCAGGTACCTTGTGAAACAAAAATAAGACACCTATGCTTATCCTTTTGGAACTCTTTGCCTTGGAAGAGAGACACAAATCCTTTTCATCCTCAATGATAAAGGCCACAAAAGACGTGCACACCCACATAATGAAAGCACTTGAAGGTGTTAGCTCCACCAGAGGATGTCAGGAGGGAGGAGGACATGCTGCTCTAACTAACCATGGAGGGGCACGAGCCTACCTCACCTTGGCCCAGTTCTACACCCTCCATGAGAATGCCGTGGCCCTGGAAGTTTTCAAGCATTCCCTTATTTCTCTCTCTACACATGGGCAGAAAGAGACACTAGGATTCACCAGAAAAATCAACCCATCTGTGACCTGCCTGGCTCCTACCTGCTGGAACTACAGATTGAAAACACAAATGTGAGTGACAAAGACTCAACTTACTGGATACCCGACAGGGGCAGCGAAAAACCTCCACTCACGTCACCACAACTGGTCACATACAAGCTCCACGTGTCAAGAGTACAATACGATGCAGGAGCTTCCATTTTTGCCCACGACTGACCAACTTATCCTCTGTGGCCTTTCCCAGCTGGCCTGAAGGTTAGCTTATCTTTGTTGACACCGGACATCCTGCATGGCAGGGCAGCTTCCCACACAACCATCAAGTCCCTACCATGGAGGGAAACCATTCTCTGATGATGCCACTAGATGCCTGTGTTTGGAGCACCCCTTACCAAGACAGCAGACTTGTTACCAAGGGCAGGGTAGTGAAGATGTGGCTGTAAACATGGCAATTCTTTATCTCTTTTATGCCATGGTGAAGCCTACTAACTTCCTCTCAAATATTGTAAATGTGTAAGATAAAATTCATGGGATTGCAAAGGAAAATAGTTATATCGAAATGTGCTAAGTTCAGAACCCAAGCAATTTTAAAATACTATTTATGTGTGTGTAGACACATGTAGTTGTTAGTAAAAATAGGCATAGAGTAGCATATGCACCAGATGCCGGTCCTTACAGGGATGTATGTTTTTACCCTCATTAACCTGTTGACTAACATGTTCCTGAGGGTTTCCAAACTAGTACATATTACAGAATATTCAGATAGATTCTAACTCTATCCTTCAGGAAAGCCTGAGCTACAAATATATGCTAATTGTAATATGCGTCACTATTTCTCACCCATGCCACCTTCTGAACCATCAGCAACATAGACCAAGCAGGAAAAAGAACATTGTCAGGGGCCAGGGAGCAGAATCCAGGCATTTGTTCACCTTGGACCAGAGCCATCTGAACTGGCATCTCAGCAACACTAAAGCCCACTAACCACAACTGCTGATCCATTTAAGACATCATACCCTCAGTATACCTCAAAGCTTGAAAGAACCTTAGCAAAAGATGATTTAGCTGGGAGTTTTCAAGCTATAATGACTAAGAATACATTTTACTAGTAAGAATAAAGTTCACAGTCTTCCAATCAGCTAGTAGCTGCATTGTTGTACTCGGATTACAAAAATGCATACATGAGGAGCACCTGGGTGGCTCAGTTGGTTAAGCATCTACCTTTGGCTCAGGTCATGATCTCAGGGTCCTCAGAGACCTGCATTGGCTCCACACTCAGCAGGAAGTCTGCTTCTCCCTCTCCCTCTGCCCTTTTCCGCACTCATGCTCTCTCTCAAATAAAATCTTTTTTAAAATGCATAGGTGATACGGCATTACTAGGAAGTCATTTTAAGATTACAGGCCGTGGGGGGCACTTGGCAGAATGAGCACTGGGTGTTATGCTATATGTTGGCAAATTGAACTCCAATAAAAAATTTAAAAAAAAAGAAAAGAAAAGAAAAGAAAAGAAAAAAGAAAGAAAAGAAAAAAGAAAGAAAAGAAATCGCTTCATCTGATTGTTACAGTTTGATTTAAAAAAAAAAAAAGATTTCAGGCCCTTTCTCCATCAAAATGCCATCACCACACACTTGAAAATGAGATATATACAGATAAGGGACACCTATCCAATTTGGTCAATTATTGCTACCAAGATGGATATAAAGACTCTTAAAAACCTCCCCCTCTACTAGGCAGCAGATCTACACATTGTCAATTTAAAAATTCATCTAAATTCTGTGTTTTACAGCTGTAGAAACCAAGGCCAAGAGATTCAACAATTTATCATAATAATTTTTCATGGTCTACACAACTAGTTAATTGTCTAAACCTGGAAGAAAGGCTGGTCGCCTGGCTTCCAAGTTGGCATCCTCAGTGTTCAGACTGCACAGATGTGATCTGCTTAAAACATTCTTATCTGAAAAGCTGTATTGTTTAAATTATTGCACACCATTATTTTAACTTTCTAATTCAGACTAATTGCTGTGGTAATATCAGTCTGGCTTATTAACATGCCTAAATCATTTAAAAGTAAATCTATGATATTATTATTTTCAAGTACTCTCAGCAACTTCACCTAGGTAACAAGAGGAGAATTTATAATTAGCAATATTTTTATTTTACCTACTAAAAATGCACTAAGCAGATCATATACAAAAATTAACTCGAAATGAATCACAGACCTTAACGTAAAGCCTAAAGCTAAAACATTTTCTAGAAAACCACCTCTGCGACCTTGGGTTAGAGGCAACTATTTCTAAGACATCAAAAGTACAATACATAAAAGAACGCATTGGAAACCGGGCTTCACCAAAACAGAAAACTTCTGCTCTTCAAAAGGCACCATGAAGAGACTGAGCAGACTGGGAGAAAATATCTGCAATTCATTTATTTGATGAAGGAACTGTATCAAGAATATATAAAGAACTCTCAAAATTCCACATTCAAAAAAAACCCAACTTTTGAAAAACGGGCAAATTATTTGAATACACACTTCACCACAGACGCCAGGAAAATGATGCGCAACATCCTTTGTCATTAGGGAAAGACAAATTAAAACCACCATATGAGATTACTACACACTTAATGAAAAGGCTAACATTAAAAATACAGCTCCAACCAAGGGCTAGCAAGAACGTAAGGGAACTGGGGCTCTCCCTCACTGCTGGTACGAGTGGGGGGTTGGTACAACCACTGTGGAAGACAGTTTGACAATTTCTTAAAATGTAAAACAGACATCTGTGACATGAACCAGCCATTCTGCTCCCTCGTAGTTCCTTAAAAGAAATAAAAGCCTATGTCTATTTTGCCCATTTGTATATAATGTTAACACCTCTATTTGAAATGGTCCAAAGTGCAAACAGCCCAAATGTCCATCAACAGGTAAATGGACAAACAGTGTGCGGCAGACAATTGAATTACTCAGCAATTTTTTAAATGAGCTAATGGGGCACCTGCATGGCTCAGTTGGTTAAGCATCTGCCTTCAGCTCAGGTCATGATCTCAGGGTCCTGGGATGGAGCCCCACATCGGGTTCCACGGTCAGCAGGGAGTCTGCTTAAGGATTCTCCCTCACTGTCTCCCCCTGCCCCTCTCCTCACTCATGCATGCTTTCTCTAAAACAAATAAGTAAATTTTTTTTAAAGATTTTATTTATTTATTTGTGAGAGACACACACAGAGAGAGAGAGAGAGAGAGGGAGAGACACAGGCAGAAGGAGAAGCAGGCTCCATGCAGGGAGCCCGATGCGGGACCCGATCCCGGGTCTCCAGGATCAGGCCCTGGGCTGAAGGTGGCGCTAAACCGCTGAGCCACCCGGGCTGCCCAGTAAATTTTTAAAATATAAAAAACATCTAATAAAAAATGAGCTATCGACACATACAATACCATGGATGAATCACTAAAAAATTATGCACAAAGAAATCAAACAAAAAATACATACTGTAGGATTCCACTTCAACACAACTGTAGAAAATGCAAACTCATCTATAAGGAGAAAAACATCAGCATTTAACCAAGGATGGTGGGGGGAGAGGTAAGAGGTTCTGTACTAAGAAGCACAAGCAAACTTTCAGGAGTGACCGGTATATTCATCATTTTGATCATGGAGACGCTTTCATGGTGTACACACGTGTGTTAAAACTTATCAAATTGCACTCTTTTTTTTAACATTTTTATTTATTTATGATAGTCACAGAGAGATAGAGGCAGAGACATAGGCAGAGGGAGAAGCAGGCTCCATGCACCGGGAGCCCGACGTGGGATTCAATCCCGGGTCTCCAGGATCGCGCCCTGGGGCAAAGGCAGGCGCCAAACCGCTGCGCCACCCAGGGATCCCAAATTGCACTCTTTTTAAATAAGTTCCATTCAGGGGATCCCTGGGTGGCTCAGCGGTTTAGCGCGCCTGCCTTTGGCCCAGGGCGCAATCCTGGGGTCCCAGGATCGAGTCCCACGTCGGGCTCCTGGCATGGAGCCTGCTTCTCCCTCCTCCTGTGTCTCTGCCTCTCTCTCTCTCTATGTCTATCATAAATAAATAAATAAATCTTTAAAAAAAATAATAAGTTCCATTCACTGTATGTCAGGTACACCTCAATAAGGCTGCTAAAAATAAGTAAAATTAAAAGAAATACCTTAGGTTCTAAACAGAATACCAAAACTCTTTATATGAACTATTCCATTTAAACCTCACAATAACACTTTGAAATTTGGGAGGCTGTTATACCCATTTCCAGGAAAAAGAAAGTGAGGCTCACAGATATAAACATAAATAACTTTGTTATTTAGCAACTCCTATAGCTAGGACTTTACAGAGCAAAGGCCCAAGCATTTTGATTTCACGTTAAACAAATGCTTCCAAGCACTTGACAATTTTTTAAGGTAACAAACAGTTCCCAGGCGAAGATAGACAGAAAATAGATTTTTATCCCAAATATATTTATACTATTTATTTGCTTAGCAAATCTCTTTTCATAGACAGCACATGGGTAAATGTCAGCCCTATCATTTCAGGATCAGCACAAATTCTAAAATTAATAGGGTTCAAATTAAGGTTTCAGTGACTTAAGAGAAACAATCCAAGTCCTGACAAGAGTTGCAAGTTGCAAGTGAGGGTCACTGGAAAACAAACTCAACACCAGCACAACACAGGCTGGAAAAGTCAGGCTAATAACCTTCTGGTTCCCACCCAGAGAGATAAAACACCTGAATTTTTTTTCAGCGCACACACACACACACAGAGCAACTAAATTGCTGGTCTAGCCATTTTATGGATATTTCAAATTCCTAGGTGGTGCCCTAAAAGTACACTAACTAGAAAAATCATAAATGTTGATGGCTGCTCTCTCTTTACATATGGGTGTTATTTCCTAGCAGATAGGGACTGGCCAGCAACAGTCAAGCACGTGTAGTATCGCGTTTGAATCCACTGTCCTCTGCTGGTCCCCGCTCACTTGGAAGTCTTTAGGACGAGACCGCAGGACATTTGGAAAAGGGCATTGAAAAGAAAACCATGTTCACATCCCTGGCTCAAATCCACGCAAGTTTTCGAAGCTCCTTTTGAAAGAAGTGCCCTCCACCATCCCTTGCAAATGCTTTCCAAACTAGCAGGTCGGTGACTGGGTTGGGTTTGGCGGAAGAAGACACACACCTTAACTTTGTTCTCCTTCACCCATCACCAAGTTCAGGTTGTTCGAGTCTCCCACCCCCACACTTCAGGTATTTTTTTCTAGTCCTTTAGCAGCTGCCTATGCAAAATCAGTGAGGAGTCTCAGAAAAAAAAAAACCTGCTTCTCACCACACTGTGGATATTCTTTTTTTTTTTTTTCATTTCATGCTTATAATATATTTTTCCTGAAGCAAAGTTTTCTATTATTTTCCCTTCTTTTGGACCCCAGAACTCACACCAACAGGTCAGAAACAGGACCACACAACCCAGCTGGAGATGCCACTGCCTTCAGGCTCTCCTCACCCTGTTTATATTGGTGATAGTTCTCACCTGCTTTCAGACATGCCCTAAAACATAAGCACTAACAGCATATGGCATTAGAAGTGAAATAGTTTTTTGACTCTACATACACACACATAGCCTTGTCACCATCAACTAATCCTTCCTGGTGGCTTTCTGAACAGCCCTTCATAACATCATTTCCACTGTGCTACTCTGAGACCACCATGTGGGCTACAATATTTCAAGCATCCAAGCCACACCTAGAAAAACACAAAACCTCCTTTATCTTCCTGCCCCATCTCTACCGCTCCTTCTTACCTGTGATTTCATTTTCGCTATATGGGACAAAGGATTCTCATTTCCTTAGTTACCACTGACAGATGAGATACTGACCTGTACCTTTTTGATCCCCAAATTGGAGGCTTTGTTTAAATGAGTTTAAGTATATGGCTTGAAAGAAGAAAGAGGAAACTTCTTCTCAAGAGTAAGGAGAATCCTTTTCCTAACTACCCAGAGAACTCTTCAAAGGTGGGTCTCTACCTCCTCTGCCTCAAAGACTCAGAAAGGAGCAGCAGGAAAGCCCGCTCTGTGAAGCAGGATGGCTCACAAGCTCATTTAAGGAGCTGAAATTCTTTACTCTCCGGTCAGTGAAACAACCCTTCTTTCCCTGGAAAAAGGATGTGAAGCTTGTTCATTTGTCAGGTATTTTGCAAAGCTGACCTTGCCAACGGCACTGGGACTTGAACTGAGAGCCCAGGAGATAAGAAGCCGAATATTAACACCTCGTGTAATCTGTTCCTTTCCCTTCTTATTAAACGCCAAGATTATGAAAAGCCCATGAAGATGGCACTGGAGGAAAATAATGTAGGGTACAAGAGAGGTCAATGGCATCTCTCACGCTAGAGGCTTTAGCATCCAGGAATGGCCATGCCAGTGCAAAAGGAGTATTTTCACGCTCTTTCCAAACAGTGTAGATGGACAGCGCCTCCATAGGGGGGAACAGACCTCCCCCAGCCCAGCTGTGGCCCGCCACCACTAACATAGAGACTCAACAGCCCCGGATCAAACTATAGCTTGATAATAGCTACAATCAAGTTTCTTTTTTTTCCTTCTGATTCAGTGGTTCTCATCTTTGGCCACAGGCCTAGAGGCTCACCGGGCAGCTATTGAGTAATACCATTGCCTGGGCTCCACCTTGCAAGATTCAGAGGCAGCATACCTGTGAAGAAGCCTGTGTTTTAGTGTGTAAAAGCTCCCCAGAGAGGCTTTAAGTAGGCATCATCATATAGATGCCATTTTCAATCACCACCAGAACAGAGGCTTTTTGACCATTTCACCATCCTTTTTCTTGTTTATAAAATAGAGGATATTCTTATGGAGTTGTCTACATAGAGATAAATCCATATGGTTAATAATAAAGTAGCCATTCACTGGGGGTGGAGCGGAGGAAAATGGGAACAATTATGGAAAGACCTGTATGAAAACTGTATCACTGGATTGCACTCAGGTGGGTAACTGCCCATTGTTGGTCAAAACACGCTGTCCAGGGAGTAACTTCAAGACTTACTGACTGGGGGTGCCTGGGTGGCTCGGTGGTTGAGCGCCTGCCTAAGGCTCAGGTCGTGATCCCGGGGTCCTGGGATCGAGTCCTGCATCAGGCTCCCCAAGAGGGGAGCCTGCTTCTCCCTCTGCCTGTGTCTCTGCCTCTCTCTCTGTCTCTCATAAATAAATAAAATCTTTAAAAAAAAAGACTTACTGGCTGGAGGAATCACTCACACACACATACTCCATTTCAAATTATTTCGACATTCTCTCTTCCTAAAAAGCACACTCTTACAAAGAGCAATCACACAGGCAGTGAGTAGGAAACAGAACAATCTTCCCCAGTCTTTATGACTTGAGGTTACACACCCTACTTACCTGGCATTTTCTCTAAATCTAGAAGTAGTCATTTACAGGGGAAAAAAAAAGAACTAAATAAAACATAAAAATAAATTAACCGAAATAAAGGGAAATGAAACATTGTGCCCTATGACTGACCCATGAAAACGCAAATAACTTCTATTTCTCATCTTTCAGCAAGTACTCTTAAGACCCAATTTGTTAGCACGCGCTGTTTATTACAATAGCCTCCAGCCTCGTGAGGCCCTTGAGCACTTGAAATGTGGCTAGGGCCACAGGTAGAAATAATATTTTGGATTAATAAAATTAATTTCACCTATTTCTTTTTTTTTTTTCTTTTTATGTGGTTACAGAACATTGGAAATCACCTATGTGGCTCTCATATTTCTATTGGGCCACACTGCATTAGACCAGGCTTACTTTTTGCTATTGGACTCTTCTGAGCCTTGCCTGCCCCCTAGTGTCAGAACTCAGGCAATACAGGCAAATCATTTTTCATGTGCAGCTTCATTATTTGCAGTTTTCACCAATAATATATTGCGCTTGAGCCTCACCAGAAAGCTCCTGTAGTAGAAATTACATTCCCCACTCAACTGTTACCTTGCAAAGAACAGATTTCTTATGGAAAATTAGGGCTAGAATAGCCAAACCAATCAAAAGTATCTGCAGGGTTCCTATAAAATGACAGCCATATAGGGGCCAGAAACATGAGCCCAAACTTAGATGTAACAACTACTCTTCATGTAACCTAAGTTAAAAATAACACAAGGCACCTGCGGGGGCCAAGGGCTGGCCACTCCCCAAGATGGGCCACTTTCACATAAAGCTTATTTTGAGTTAAAAGCAACCAAGATGGGATCCCCGGGTGGCGCAGCGGTTTGGCGCCTGCCTTTGGCCCAGGGCACGATCCTGGAGACCCGGGATCGAATCCCACGTCGGGCTCCCGGTGCATGGAGCCTGCTTCTCCCTCTGCCTATGTCTCTGCCTCTATCTCTCTCTCTCTCTGTGACTATCATAAATAAATAAAATTAAAAAAAAAAAAAAAAAGCAACCAAGACAGACAGGGCACCTGGGTGGCTCAGCAGTTGAGCATCTGCCTTTGGCTCAGTGTATGATCCCGGAGTCCCTTATCCGGCTCCTCGCAGGGAGCCTGCTCCTCCCTCTGCCTCTCTCTGTGGGTCTGTCATGAATAAATGGATAAAATTTTAAAAAACAAAAGAAAAAAGGCACCCAGGACCCAGCAGATTCAGGGAAAGCTCTTTACCTCCCCTGACAACTGTCTATAAAGAATCTTGATAGATCTGCTCCAGGAAGAGAGCTATCACCAGAGGTAACTATAATATATGAACTAAGTCTGGTACACAGGAAGATTAGCAAGACATGTTCCATGGAAGTCCTTTCTGACCCACTGTTCCTGAGTGGCCCAGCAAATGTCTGTTTACTAACCATTCACTGTTTCATTCTTCCTGAGGACTACATTCCTTTCCTTTGAAGACCCAGACCCCTACCCCCTTCTCCTAAGTTCACAAGGACATATAGACCTCATTTTGCCCGACTGTCTTCAGAATCTCCATGTCTATATGGATTCCCCGTACACAGCCCATTAAATTTGATTTTTCTCCTGTTCATCTGTCTCATGTCAGTTTAATTCTTAGTCCAGCTGGAAGGACTAAGAATTAAACTTAGGGGAGAGAGGACAGGATATTCTTGCTCCCTGAGACGCCAAAAGCACACAATCACAACATTCACATTTTCATCATCATTCAAAATACTAGAAGACAGGAAATCTAAGTTGCCATAAATGTTAACAGTACAGATATCTATAAAATAGAATACATTCCAAAGGAGAAGGCAGGTTTCAATAAAGTCAGCTTTCTTTGAGCATTCACTATGCAAACACAATGCTTAGCACTTTACAGACATTAATACAGGCACACCTTTGAGATACATCCAGACTGCTGCAATAAAGTCCACATCACAATGAAGACAAATGGATTTTGTTTTCTAGTGCATATAAATTTATGTGTATAATATATTGCAGTCTATTAAGTGTGAATCCCTACGTCTAAAAAACAATCTACATACCATAATTTAAAAACACTCTATTACAAAAAAAGCTAACTATCATCCACGCTTTCAGCAAGGTCTAATCACCAATCAATGACAGATCACCATAACAAATGCAATAATGAGAAAGTTTGAAAGACTGCAAAAATTGGGCAGCCCGGGTGGCTCAGCAGTTTAGCGCCACCCCTCAGTCCAGGGCGTGATCCTGGAGACCCAGGATCGAATCCCATGTCGGGCTCCCTGCATGGAGCCTGCTTCTCCCTCTGCCTGTGTGTCTGCCTGTGTGTCTGCCTCTGTGTGTGTGTGTGTGTGTGTGTGTGTGTGTGTGATGAATAAATAAATAAAATCTTTTAAAAAAAAAGATTGCAGAAATTGCCAAAATGGGACACAAAGACACAAAGTGAACCAACACTATTGCAAAAACGGCACGGGTACACTTGCTTGACACAAGGCTGTCACAAACCTTCCGTTTGTTAAAAAACCCAATCCTAAAAAAAAATAAAAATAAATTAAAAAAAAAAAACCCAATCCTGTGAAGCAAGTAAGATGAAATACAACCAAATGGAGTATGCCTGTGATTGACCTCTACGAATCTAACAGGACTCTTTTTACCTTTTATTATCCCCACTTTACAGAACAAGAGACTGAGTCCCAAACTGGTTTGATAACCAGCCCAAGCACAAAAGGAGAACCAAGCAAATGTGAAGCTCTTGTAGCTCACTGTGCCTACCATATGCCATAAAAAATCCCTTGTATCCCTTGACCCACGCATTTCATGTCTTCCGCCAGCACCCCGCAAACTGTGACTGGCTAGCTCGTTAGCTGCCAGGTAGTCTGAAATCTCAGACCTGTCCCAATTCTTGTCAGCTGCTGGCATCTTTGGGTCACTCTGTCCCTAGCTTGCTGAAGCCTTATTTGTTAGAAATTCCTTTTCTCCTCCTTTCTCAGGGTTGAGCTGAAACGTCAGTCTTCATAAAGCAATGCTCTTCATTACCGTCTGCCTTTTAGAACAATGAAAAATGAGCCTTTTTCTCTGGTACATGATAAAGCTTCAACCTCTCAAGGCATTCATCTATCTCCCTTCACCTACCCAGAGCCCTCAACTGTTCTTCAAAGATGAAAGCTTCCAGACTCTCCTTCATTCTGCATGCCTCTAAATATATGAATAGCTACTCTTTATGGAGCGTTAACCCTGTGCTAATCCCCCTGCCTACTTTTTCTTAGTCACCCCAATAACCTCATAAGGTAAACAGGCATACCATTCCATTGTCACAGAGGAAGATGCAGGTTCAGAGAGGTTAAGTGGTCTTGACAAGGTCACACAGCCAGATGTGTGAAATCAGGCTTCTTTTTGACTCCAGAGCCCAAGCACTTGGCTCCCCTTTACTGCTTCATTTCCAGGTGTGCTCCAATTTTTCAGGACCTATAGTACACCTGAACAGAGCACACTGCATAGGAGGTTTTATGCCGAAACAGGTTATGTTAAATAGTAGCTAAGCACCACAACATTTGCTGCAATTTACACCCCCACCCAGGTCATGCTTCAAGCCTCCTGGGGAAACAGAACCACTGACAGGAACTTGCAAACCAGCAGCACCTTGAGCTCCCACCTCTCTGTTACAGCAGAAGAGGAGGGAGGGTTCTGTCTTCAACAGGGAAATGGTTAATTTTTTGAAGTGTCCAATTATTCCTAGGACTGAATCTCAGGGACGAAGGGTGCTTACCGTCCCAAAGTCATCAGGTCTACAATCAGATGAAAGTTTTGCAAAGTTCCCCGCAGGATTAATTCCGCAGGGTTCTCAAGTCTCTGAAACTGCCAGCATCTTTCCACCATGATAAGTTTGCTGCCCTCTTGTGGGCAAACGGTGGTGCTTACAGCAAAAAGGTGAAAAAAAGGACAAATTGCTCGAGAAGAAATAAAAGTTAACTCCGGCTTCCTTTTCCTTTTTTTTTAAGATTGTATTTATTTATTTATTCATGAGAGACACAGAGGCAGAGACACAGGCAGAGGGAGAAGCAGGCTCCCTGCAGGGAGCCCGATGCGGCACTCGATCCCAGGACTCTGGGCGGAAGGCAAACCACTGAGCTACCCAGGGACCCCTGGCTTCCTTTTCATAGAAACTGACCTATCAATTGGCCCCCTCCTCACCTTTCCTATAGCCTGAGGCTACAAGAGTCCCCATGGTCTCATACTCAATCATTACCCCAAGTAGAGTTTTAAAAACACAGGTGGTCTTTTGTGTTTTCTAATTCCTTAAAAATATAGCTTCTGGACTCTTGCAGAAGTTTATTAAAGCCATTTGCCTTAAAGAAAGACTCCCACCACCTATCCTATGAAAATTAGGTGGGGGGACCCCTGGGTGACTCAGTGGTTGAACACCTGCCTTTGGCTCAAATAGTGATCCCTGGTTCCTGGGATCAGGTCCCACATCGGGCTCCCCGCAGGGAGTCTGCTTCTCCCTCTGCCTCTGCACACCCCCTCCCCTTTAAAATCTTTAGAAAAAAAAAGAAAGAAAGAAAAAAAAAAGAAAATTACATGGGGTTTTATTAGGTTTGGTTCCTAATGCTTGAACTAAAATGAAAACTTCAAGCCCCATCTAGTCTACCATCTCTCAACCTGGGGGGTGAATGCCACCTTCTTCCCCTTTATTCTAGGGAGCCCTTGTGAAATCTCTCCTTGTTTATAGGCAACCATCAACAAGCCACCCTCCTAATCTGAGCCATTAAAAGCAACCAATAAACTCCTACTTAGGGTTTCCTGGGGCCACAGTTCCTTTAATTGGCCAGCACAAACCACAAAGCCCTTGGGAGACATTGTCAGGAGCCCTTCTGGACAGTGATGCACAGGCTTTTGCAGTTAACCCTCTACAGCTTGCTCCTGGCTCTGGAGCTGCTTTGGACGCATGCAAAGTGAGTAACACCTGACTAGTTTCTCAGGGTCTCCGAGCAGAGAGCCTCTCCCACCTCCCCAGTGATGCTGACCCTGAGTTTTCCATCAGCTGAGCTCTCTACTGGGAAGAACACCACATGGTCACTACAAAGATCACAGACTTTCTTCCCCTGAAGGTCATTAGTGAACATTTAGAGCAGTCCCCAACCCCCTCCCCCATCTCACACACACACCCTGATGGAATACAGAGCTGAACTCACTAGAATGGGAGGGAGGCAGGAAAGGGGTGGTCAAAGCGCCCCAGTGTCCTCGATCTACAAAAAGCTTTTGCCAATCATCAAGTAAACTAAGCAATAAGAGCCAACAGAAAAGTGGATAAGGAATACAATAGCCCAAATAAAAACAAACAGTCCGCCAGCACATTAAGAGAGTCGTCAGTCAAAAAGAGACATAAGCCCATATAACTGACAAGTTTTCATTACTAGATCGGCAGAAAATCAAAACTTGGTGGCGCCCAGAGTTGATAAGGACGTAGGGAAACACTGTTACTGTTGGGGGGCAAGTATTAAAAAGTCCAAAAGTTCTGGAGGGCACGTTGGTGCTATTAAAACATGAATGTGCTGTGTCAGAAGCTGCAGGATACTCACCAAAATTCGGGTTCTCCTCGTCTCCCTGTGCCCGCAGCTAGTGTTTCCCAGTTGCCCTGCGGTAAGATGTGCCTGTGGGCCCAGGCTTTCACCAACAGTGTGCACGTGATGCAGCCCACAACTAGGCCGGCTCGTTAACATGTCCCAGGGGAGCCCTCCAGGCTCATTTCCCCTGCCAGCTGGCTGGAATGGAGGCCACTCTACGACAACCTTGGAAGCCACAGGTTGAAAATGACAGTACTTCCATCCACTGTAGGTCCCATAAAGACTGCTATACAGGAGGATCATCCAGTGGACATTCACCACCCCCTACCTCTGGGACTCATGAGCAAGAAACACACCCCCACTTGTTGAGCTGTTATGTGTTATTTGGACTATTGGTTATAGCAATTAGGTGACTCTCACTAATACATATATGTGCACCTTAACTCAAGATCTTGCTACTAGGAATTCACCTGAAGGCGGAACATACATATTGTATAAATATGCTAACAAGCTAAATGTCCACAAAAATTGGGAGTGATCAAATGATTTACGGCACATCCACGCCAGAGACGACTATGCAGTGTTACAGAGAGTGCTAGATCTGTAAGCAGTCAAATGAAAGGATTCATAAACTCTATTGTTAAATGGGGAAAAAATCAAAACAGAAGGCATAGAGATATATAAGTGCATACACGCATGCTGGTATACACATTTTCTGGAAGGAGAGCTGTGATGATTAATTTTACGTGTCAGCTTGTCTGGGCCATCGGATGCCCAGATAGTTGATTAAACATTATTTCTGGGTGTGTCTGTAAAGGTGTTTCTGGAAGTGATTAGCATTTAAATTAGTGGACTGAGTGAAGCAGATGGCCCTCCCAAGGTGGCTGAGCCTCATCCAATCCCTTGAGTACTTAAAGGGAACGAAGAAAAGCTGGGAGAAAGCTCACTGTTGAGCTGGACATCAATCTTCTGGTTCTCAGCCCTTCAGACCTAGACTAGAGTACACATCAGCTCTCAGAACTTCAAACCACACCACTGGCTTTCCTGGGTCTGAGTTTTCAGCTTGCGGACTGCAGATCATGAGACTTCTCAGCCTACACAGTTGTGTGAGCCAATACTTCAATATAAATCTCTTTTTATATCACATATATACATGCACACGAGCATGCACGATAAGAAAATGGAAGAACAAAAAAAATAAATAAATAAAAATAAATAAATAAAAATAAAATAAAATGGAAGAACAGAGCCCCCTGCAGGGACTAACCAGTCCTGACTCCTTTGATGGTTGTTGAGACAAGGGGTGAGGATTTAAATCCCAAAAATGAAAGAAAGCGGGAGGAATCCCCCAAAAACCAAAGGACAGGTGCTGAGAATCCAAATAAAATCATCTAGGGGGCAGCCTGGGTGGCTCAGAGGTTTAGCGCCACCTTCAGCCCAGGGCCTGATCCTGGAGACCCGGGATCTAGTCCCACGTCGGGCTCCCTGCATGGGGCCTGCTTCTCCCTCTGCCTGTGTCTCTGCCTCTCTCTCTCTCTCTGTCTCATGAATAAATAAATAAATAATCTTTTTAAAAAATCATCTAGGAATTTGAAGGTTGAAAATTTCATTCCTGTAGCAGGATTTGCCAAGGCTTTGCTCTGACTTCTCGCTGTCCGGACTGCCGCTGATTCTTTGCTTATATAGAAGATATTGTCTGTATTTCTTGTGTATGTAATTCTAATCTTAATTTAGTTTTATCCCTCTGGCTGTACCTTTTCTAAATTCAAAGAAATGAGGATTGCCATGTGGATAAAAATTGAAGGTCCAGTTGTGTCTTCTGTTTCCTTCAACTTTTAATCACTTTTCAACATAATCTCTCACGCCGAGTTCCTGGAAGTCTGGAAATCTGCTCTTGATATCCTGCCCTGCTGAAATGCTCTGCGTTATTGCCACCCTGACTCTCAACTTCTACCCAAGAACCGAGATATGAATTAAACAGATAAGACTAATGACTTCAAACGCTCTATCCTTGAGAACAAGCTCATCAAAAGATACACAGTGCAATGACCAACTAGCTGTAGGCACTTCGCAGCAGCCAAATGGTATTGATTTTATGCTGATTCATTAAAATTTCAATTATTTTTCTCGTCTTCTCTGAACTCTCACTTGAGGAGGGAAAATTGAATCGTGAGAGGTTTTTTAAATCATCTTAAGCCTAATATTATGTCTTTACCTTAAAATACCAGAATAACTGAGTGGAAGACACAACACGCTCTATGTCTAAGGGTGAGGCTATCTGATAAACTCCATACATTAGGCTTGTGGGAGACAGAATTTATGATTTTGACATATACCTGGTTGAGGGTTTGAGATTTACTTTTTCACGAAGCAGTCAAAGCAAGCCTGGCATTGCCACACTTCAAATTACTGAAGCAATGACAGTGAATTAACTATTTGGCAGCAAGTCCACAAACAACTCTGAATGTCTCAGGAAAACACAATTTACTGGGGAGTTTCCATCCAAGTCTGTAGCACTTTAAATGTAGACATAACAAGGAAAGGGGGTGGGGTGGGGCAGAAACACACATACATAAGCACCTTCACACACAGATCCTTAAGTGATTATTTTCATCCTTTTTTTTTTTTAGAAATAAGCAAAGTACAGACAAGGGTCTCATGAGAAATGGGTAGGATTCCCTAAAAGTTTAGACATATTTTATTTTAGGTCCCTTGCAAAAGCTACCATTCCTTTTTTTTTCCTTTTCTTCTTTATTTTTTTAAATCATTCACCAACTTTTCTCCACACATGTCGAAAAGGTCTTAGATGATCTGAAAGCTTCACTCTCGCCCTGGAAATGTTTAAGTTTACCAATAAAGATGTTCTACCTTCAAAGCTACGGGAGTAATACATACACAAGACAGTGCTACTGGTTTTCCAGGATTCTTGGAGAAAAATCACGCTAAGAAGGAAAATGTGCTCAGGAAAAGAAAAGGAGGGGAAAAAAAAAGCATGGAAAACATCTTTTAAAAATGCCCAGAACAATACTCGGCACCAAACCACGGAACTGCTTTGCTCTGCTGTGTTTCATGCTTCTGATTATTTACACACCATCAAAAGCCCTTGTCAATTACCTGTGTCTAAAATGTGGACTCTGACGTTTGAAAGGGTTTTATTAATTGATCTCAGGGGCGCATAATGAGCTTAAAGGGCTTACCCGCGTGGCCCCGGGGGTGCTGGCTCGAGGCGGACATCAGCTTGCAGCACACCATGAGCACATAGGCCAGAAGGAGCCAGTGTGACAGCAACACTGACTTAGCAGAGACTCTCATCCTGGAGAGGAAGCAGGACACAAGTCAGTGAGGGCTCAGTGACGAAGGTTCTAGGGCAAACACACAAGCACGATCTGGGGGAAACTGGAAGAAATCAGTGAGAGATGCTCAGTGCTGGATTTCCCCCCCACACACACACACACACCACCACCCCCAAGGAAAATGAAGGCAAATCAAACCGGATTCCCACTGTGCATTAACTCAATTTTCAATGAACAATTTTTATAATTACGAGTTTTCCAAGTTAGCAACATGCTTCGATGAGAAGTCTATTTATGAAGCCCCACTGTGTAGCTTGACTTGTCCTGATAGAACAAGGAGGTAACATACTATTTTATATCGTGAAATTAGAAAGCTACACACTTAGAGTTGGATTCAAATAAAATATACATGGTGTCTGCATCTCAAAGAAATCACAGAAATTGTCACACTCAGCCCGAGAGTTTTCTCCTGGTTTCTCTGTGTATTAATAAATGATTATCAGTCTCAAAGTTTGGTGAGAATATGGGCAAGTACAGATGAATATAAAATAAGCTTAACTTCATATGGATGTCAACAGATGAATACATAAAGAAGATGTGGTGTGTGTGTGTATATATATATATATATATAATGGAATATTATTCAGCCATGAGAAAAAAGGAAATACCGAAATACAAAATTGTCGTTTGCAACAATTCAGAAGGACTTTGAGGGCATTATGCTAAGGGAAATATGAAGGAGAAAGACAAATACTGTTTGATCCCAATTATCTGCGGAATCTAAAAAGGACAAACTCAGAGAAACAGAGTAGAGTGTTACTTAGTAAAGGTTGGGAGGAGAGAAAAATGAGGAGAAATCGATCAAAAGGTACAAATTTTCAGTTATAATATAAGATTAATGTTTGGGGATCGAATGTACAGTGTGGTGATTATAGCTAATAACATTTTATCATATACTCGAATGTTGCTAAGAGTAGATCTTAAATGTTCTCACCACAAAAAAGAAATGGTACTTATGTGACAGGATGGAGGTGGTAGCCAATACAATGCTAGTCATCATTTTGCGATTCATATACATATCAAACCAGCACATGGCACACCTGAAACATACACAATGTTTTGTGTCAATTATATCTCAATACGGCTAAGATAGATAAACTTAACTTCATACAGATGGACAGTAGCAAAACAGGTGCTCAAAGACAATTCAGCTCACAAATGTGGGTGTGTAGTCTACTATTCTCAAACCCAAAAGAAATTAAATAAAAATAAAATATCAAAAGTGCATTTTCAGGGCACCTAGGTGGCTCAGTCAGTTGAGTGTCCGACTCTTGTCAGTTCAGGTCATGATCTCAGGGTCAGGAAATGGAGCCCTGCATCACGCTTCATGCTAAGTGCAGAGTCAGCCTGAGATTCTCTCTCTCTCCCTCTGCCCCACTCTCTTTCTCTCTCTCTCTCTCTCAAAGAAATAAACATATAAAATCTTTTTTAAAAATGTATTCATTCTTTCCTCAATTTTCTTTTTATTTTAATTGAAGAATAGTTGACATCTCTACTAATTTCCTACTCTTTTTGACATTACAGGGAAATTATAACCTTATTAACTTTTGTTTGTTTTTTTTAATTAACTTTTTCAAGCAAAGTGGATCAGAGAACTTGGTATTTGAAATTTCAGTGATATTACGTTCTACTTGACATATGTATCATGGTGTCTATGATATATAATTCACCACATTGGAGCTAAGGAACCCCCTTCACATAAATATACATACATACATATACATGTCATGTATAAACATTTATGGTTGGACTCCTGTTTTACTCAGTAGAGACAACGCTCCTGAAGTTCTAGAAGGAAGGATCTAAGCAGCCCATGGCTGCCAGCAGCATCTCAACCAGAATCCTGAGTCTGTGCTTAAGGAAAAGCATAGTCTTGGGGACCTAGCACCCAAATCATACTCCATGGAACAGGTTCTACCTCCACCCTTCCCTCTTAGCCTCTCACAATTTAGTCAAACAGATCTTGTTGGAAAGGTATCATACAGTTCATGGATCTGAGACTCAGTCTGCCTTTGAAGCAGCCAGGGCAAGGCAAGGTTCTAAGATCACCTTTGAACAACTCCAAGTTAAAGGAGACACAAAGTGTTGGCTTCTTTTTGCCATTGGCCTTGGAAATCCTGAGCATTCCAAAGTAACACCGGGTCTCTCCACTTTAAAGGTCCTACACCTGCTCTAATTTCTCAAAACACCATCTTTTGTCTCCCCTACTTCATCTTGCATGCACAGAAGATAGAAACCCTAGGAGTGGTTCAAAAAGTGGCAAAGAAAATATGTGGGTCTATGTGAGCTTCTAGTATTATTATAGTTGACCCCTTAAAAGATGGGGAATTTCAGGCAAGGGGGCTCTTTGAAAGGTATGAATAATTCAAAGACGCTGTAAGGGGGGGGGGGGAATAATTCTTCATTCCTAAAGGGGACTCTGAGCTGTGCATCATAGTGTCCATCAAACAGAGGATGGCAAAAAAAAAAAAAAAAAAAAAACAGAGGATGGCATATTCAATATGCATAATTTACTTTGTGAGGCTCTGGAGTCATCCTCAAGAGGAGAATCATCCCTTCGGGTATGAATGATTGTGCCATGCTCATTAAAATGTCATAGGAAGAGGTCTCATATAGGAAGCCCATCCCTGCCTGGGCCTGTTTTGCCCTCAGTTCCATTCTTTTCCTTTCCTCTAGGTCACTCCCATTGGCTGCATTTTCCTGAATCAACTGGGTTTAACCAAGAGGAGATGATAGGAAGAGCCTGGAGGATGGATGACAAAAAAAAAAATAGAGGTGTTTTTTCTCCCCACCTTCTCTGTCTTGGGCAGGATCTATGGAGCGACCATCTCTCCTCAATAGTGCCAGTTCCTGCCAGAAGACCCACTCTGGTTCTAGCTCCCACTGAGGGTCCCTTCCCCCAGGTGTGGGAAAACAGTACTTCTTCCCTTTGTGCTACCAGCTCTGGGGATGGTAGTAGCTTCCTACTGTTCCTTACCTCTGGGCTGCCTCCATGCCTTCTGCTTGACTTCTCTGACTCTCCCTTTACAACATATGTTCCCTGAATTCAATTCCCTCTGTCCTGCATTATCAGAATGATCTGTTTTCCTGGCTGGATCCCAACAAACCCCAAACCTGAAGTCTCAAGGGCAGCCATTCCATTCTGAATGGATAATCCCTGATCCATCTTCGTGCATGGACAATTCTATGTACCAGGATCCTGGGTGAAGCTTCCCATGCCTAGAGCAGATATTTGCTTCACAGTAGCTATTACTGCCTGGAGAAATGCTAGGGGACAAGTAGATAGCTATTCAGCAACCATTTTTTATTTTAGTCAATAATCCAGACCCCCAGCGAAATGACTTCTGACCTACGACATCTACCATAATACTTCAACATCAATTTCTTCCCCCCTTGAATGTTTTGTTCAAATGTAAAACAAAATTGGCTTATTTTTTAAAATCTCACCTATCACCCTACCGAATAGCCAAAACACTGCTTCTTTACAAATGGAAATGATTTCAAAAATGAGAACTAAAACTTGAAGAACTAGGATTTCCAAAATGCTCAAAAATTCAATATAAAAAGACACCTTTTATAAAGGATCATCAACTCTAGGAGTCTCCGTTTTGCTAAATTCTCACTGCTTCATAAAAAAAAATATCTCTAGGTGTCTGTTAAAATCATTTTACCTTGGTGACTTCATAAGATTTGGTTCCAGTCAAGCACAATTATTTCAGGATGGATTTCAGAGCAACTCCAAATTCCCATTTGTAGCGAGGGCCAAAAATGTCTGCAGTTCCAAAAAATTATCTTAGCTTGTGAAGACCTATTTAAGAAACAACAGGGATAGGAAGTCATTAGCATTTTAATATTGAAATGATACAGATTTCTAGTAGCAAAATAATGTTTTTTTATGATGAAACCTGCAGTTTTCAGGACGAGGTTGGCAACCAGATGCATCCACATTTGTAACGGGTCCTAATATATGAGGGGGAAAGGACAGAGAATCCAGGACTCATCGACTAGTCACAGATTAGTTAACAGAATACAGTTGTAAAGTAGAAGTTATCTCGGCAGCAAAGGCATTCCAGACTTGACAGAGGATCCCAAACCATTCATGATGCCAAATTTCATTCTCCCCATTTCATTAACAATGGGATGAAAACAGAAATTGGAGATGGCCCATTCCCAAGAGTTCTGCAACTTGCCCAAGCTCACAGAGCAGTGGAAAAGCCAGCATGAAGATCTGAATTAGCTTTGTGAGACATAAATCTGAAGATGTGGCTAAACAAATCTGTGAGGATCCTTTCTGAAAAATGTTAATGGGAGGAAGAGAAAAAACATCTTTGCCAATAGAAAACATCACACCAAAATACCAAGAACGCTTGTTAATACCATAATTGAGATTCAACACACTCCTATAATGCACAGACCTAAAAGGACTTTTCAACTCAGCGAAAACATTTTTGCAGGAAGGATTCAGACATTTCCAATCAAAGACAACTCAAGGAAAAAAAAAATGGACCACGAAATGACACCGTTTTTAACATTGCTAAGTTAAAGATAGCCTTCCCGGTGGTGGAGATGGTAGAAAAATAATGGTGTGCATCAGTAAATATTAAAATTGCAAATCTGAGATAAAAATGAGCCTTGCGACACAGCCTAGTTACTTTGGAATCCCATGGAATCCATTACAAATCTGCCTCAAAGCACAACTGAGATTTTTCTCTTCTTTCGTTCTCTTCCCCTGAAGATAACCACACAAGTTTGCCCAGAGAATTCTGTAGGTGACAGACTTGCAGACCCAGTCCCTTTGAGGTTAAAAAAAAGAGAGTAAGCCTTGAGTGAATAGCTCAACAAGAGGGAAGTGGCTTTGACTAACTGTACAAAATATAAGGAACGGGGGGGGGGGGGGGGGGACCTTGGAAAATGTTCATCTCCCACCTCCTCCAACTTTATTAAGTATGTTTGTCCTGATGTCCACCCAAGGGCACAGTGTGACCTTCTGTTATTGGAAAGAAATACACAGTATAATTTTTCAGAATCTATCATAATGAACTTCCCACATATTGGAAACCAAAATGACCTTTCCTAGCTAATATTTATCTTGTTTTCTTCACACAAAAGGAACCACTGGGGACTCTTTTTTCAATTCATTAAAAAATGGATCCATCAGTGAAAAGAAATGTGATCTAATAGTTCGTACGCCAGACAAGGAGCCAGGAGTTTAATTTTAGGCTGAGCAGTAACTCATTCGGTCAGATTTTCCCAGGGTATACCCTAGGCATTGGCTTAAAAGGATTAACTCTTTCTTGTCACTTCTGAACTTGAGTGCATTCAAGACCATCCATAATTCTGTGCATGGCACCAAAAGCATTTGCTCCCAGTCATTTCATTTCTCTCTCTTTTGTTTCCCAGCCATACCACACTGATTTCTAGCCAGCCGCTTCCATACTCATTTGTCTTTAAAGAGTCTCAGAGCTTTTCAGGATAAAAGACACTGCCCATATCTAGACTGAAGAAAAAATTATTCCTGGGGGCAGCTGGGTGGCTTAGTCAGTTAAGCATCCGATTCCTGATTTCAGCTCAGGTTGTGATCTTGGGGTCAGGAGATCAAGCCCCACATTGGACTCCGTGCTGGGCATGGAGCCTGCTTGAAATTCTCTCTTTCCCCCTCCTTCCACCCCTACCACCAGCCCACTCCACCACCACCCCCCAAGTCTCTCTCAAACACACACTCAAACACAC
The DNA here is from genome assembly GCF_003254725.2 of Canis lupus dingo. Classification (NCBI taxonomy): domain Eukaryota; kingdom Metazoa; phylum Chordata; class Mammalia; order Carnivora; family Canidae; genus Canis; species Canis lupus. The sequence goes on along the minus strand of NC_064262.1, from coordinate 23,042,769 downwards.
ACACACACACACAAATGTTTTCATGTGTCCAGTCATTCTCAGAATGAATTTCAAAGACTCAGCATTTAGATGCTGGGCTACATTTTTCATCTTTCCCCTTACGTGTTGGTACTGTACAGACAGTCACTCTTTTCCAGCCAAAGAGCAGAATGCCTGTTTATGTTTCCTGGTACCAAGAAATTTTGAGGTTCCCAGCCAGAGCAGACCAGTCTTGTGATGTTTAATTTATTTCTGTTGTACGCAGGAAAGAATTCTGCATCCACTTGATTTTTTTATCAAGGAAATAGTGAGGTTTTACCTTTCTTTTCTCTTGATCTATTTGCCCTCACCATTAGTAGGGTGAACTCCCTAAGGGGATTATTCTTTTGGAATATAATCATTTACTTGTTGCAGATAAGCACCCTTGGTATATCTATGTTGGTTTTGCTACACCCACCTCACCCCACACATGTCAATCTGTAGAGCATCAAGCTCCTCCTCATCTTTTCAGTCTCAAAATTTACAGGGAAGAAATATCACAGTTCCTTTTAGAATTGCAAGACACAACAACCCTAAAGCTAGATCTAATCAGGACGAAAAATCAGACTAACTCAAATTTCAGGGACATCCTAAGGCGTAATTGCTTTCGAAAGTGTCAAGGTCATGAAAGACCAAAAAAAAAAAAAAAAAAAAAAAATTCTGAGGAATGGTTTCAAATAAAGGAGAGACCATGGCAATGGAATTCAATTGTGATCATACACTGGATATCGGGACTAGAAAAAACACACACACACACACACCTCAGAATAAACTGCACATACACACATACATTCACACACATACACATATATGCATACACATACACAACTCTAAAGGACATTATTGGGACAGCAAAGAATTTCTAAATATAACCTGCAGATTAAACCTCAGTGTTGTTTTGGGGCGCCCAGGTGGTTAAGTGGTTGAGCGTCTGCCTTTGGTTCAGGTCGTGATCCCGGGGTCCTGGGATCGAACCTGCTTCTCCCTCTACCTATCCCTCTGCCTCTCTGTGTGTCTCTCATGAATATGTAAATAAAATATTTAAAAATCAATCAATCAAAGTGTTGTATCAACATTAAGTTTCCTGATTTTGATCATACTATAGATAAGAGAATGTCCTATCACCAAAAAGTACACCCTAAAATATTTAAGAATAAGGAAGCAAATGGCTCCACCTTATTTTCAAATGATTATAAGGAAAAAAACAGACAAAGGAAGGAAGAGGAAAAGAAGGGAGGAAGAGAAGAATGAACGAATGAATTGAAAAACAAATGAGCATCATGTGAGTAACTAGTGCATCTGGGTAAAGGGTCTATGGGAATTCTTTGTCCTATCCTTTCCACTTTTCATGATGTCAGAAATTATGTCAAAATAGGACATTAAATAACTAATTAGAAGGCTTCAACTCATAAGATACACAAAAATGATTTAGAATTTATTATCAGTCCTAATTAATAAGGAGAGTTGATAATTGGAATGTTCTAGATAATCCGACTCTGTGAGCATCCACCCAAGCTTACTTGTTTTTATTTAAAAGGCACTCAGGCCCTGTGTTAAGCACATTAAAATATTAGTTCACTTGACAGTAGGATTTATTTATAACCTGATATACAGATGAGGATTTTAGGGCATAGAGAGAATAAATGACTTGCCCAAGGTCACCCAGCTAGCAAGCAACTATGCCAGGATTCAAATTCAAGCCATCTGGCATCAAGGCACCTACTGTTCCAGTTCCTGTAAAATTACTTCCAGAAAGTGTTAGTTCCTCTTCATGCTTTAGTAAATAGAATGAAAACAAATCTATCTTTCTTCAGGAATTCAAGACATTGATCAGCATCCTAAAGATGAAATCTCTGGATTTCATTTATGGAAAAATGTATACAGGCCATTGGACTGAATTTGCAAGCAGATCAGAACTTGGAGCCGAGGAGGTCTTCTATTAACCCCTAAATATATTTTGCTTCATCTCTGAAAAGCTGGTGAAAAACAGTGATTCAGAATTGCTTCAGGGATCTGATTTGCTGCAGATTTATTAAAGGCTTATGTCATTTTCCAAATTAAGACCAAATACGCAAGAATTCTAAAGTCCTTGAGTACTTAAGCTGCCATTTTTCAAACAGATGGGAAACAACCACACTTCTGATCAGAACTCTTCTAAAACATTTCAGAGAAAATCCACCAGAGCCAGAGCATAGCACACGAAGGCTAAATCACTTTTGTTGATTTCGATGAAGGGATTCAGCGTCAGAACAAAACAAAACAAAACAAAATGGATTTTTGCCCATGCATCCACTCAGACTCATTTCCTGACAAACTCCAATAGGAAAGCATTTCTGTGGCAATACAGCAAGGCAGGTCCTCCCTTAATCACAAAGGAAATGGTCCGCATGCTACTAAACAGCATTGCCCTCTCCTGCCTGCCCACTGGCAGGGGACGGTTCCAGGTCCCACCCTGTGTCACCTCCAGAGTGGGTGCAGATGAATAGTTGGCTATTTCCAGCAGCCCATCTGACCTCCCAGGGTGGGATCTCCTGGGATGGCAAGGCGACTCCAGTTCTCAGCCCTCCAGGTACCAGGGTGCAAGTTGGAATAATTCTTCCAGCTATTGATAGACAAGGTGGCAGCCTTAAAAGTTTGGACATTGTGGTAAATCATTTTACCACACTAAATTCTACTCACTCAAGACAGAAGATGATATAAGTAAGAAACGTACCCTAAATGAGCAACCTGGACTTGGGGAGTTAAAAAATGGGGGAGGTGGTTATGCGTGGAAAACAGGTGAAAAGGTGATCCCATTCAGTGATGTCTTGTCTGAGAAACAATGGGCATTTGGATATAGAATTCCTATATAAAATAATTCATCATTTCTTCAGGCAGAAACGAGGAGAGATGTTTCCATTTCCAGTTGCTTAAGTAACAAAACCACATTGAATTGTCTTCTGGAAATTTTCAAACAGCTTCTCCACAAAAATATGTAAAACCACACGTAACCTCTCTCTTAACAAACTTATTCTGAAGCCAGTATTAATGAGCTTCTGTCATTTAAGAGTGTCTGATGAAGGTAAATGTATTTAATAGGTTATCGACGCTTATGTGAATATATTTCAAACAGTGATGCATGGCTGATGCCTCCACTGGGTTATCATTTATAGTTATCCCATGATGCATGGAATTACTTTGTAATTTAGGGCATGTTCACCATCATATGTTAAAGTGGGCACGTTTTTCTGCCAAAATGTGGTATACGCATGTCATAAATTGCTTTTTTATTGCTTGCTTAAAAATATCTATGGAGAACTTACTACTGAGCCATTTTACAACATATTAAAGCATGTTGTAAATGAGCCATTAAAGACAATAACTGTGTCTATTAAATATTAAAGAATTTTATAAATGGCATTTTAATTTCAAGTGTTACCAGTACCATCTCATCTAAATTAGGTGGTGGGGAGTTCTTTTAAAAAGGCTCTTCCAGTTGGAGATGATTTAAATAAATTAAATAGACATGCTGTGTTTTTATAAGGTTCGCACACTGTCATTTTAAGAACTGAGAAATTCCTTAAATCCACACAGCATCTTTATTTAAGGGCTGTGACACAATCCTTTCTAGTGGAGTTATGGGCAAACAGTACATTTTGTTAATGAAGAAAACCTCTAGCCTTCCAGTGACCATGCAAAGTACAAAAGCAATCACCACTAAGTGATAATGGTTCATAGAGAGCCTATATACATAAAATAGAGAAAACAAACTGGCAAGTTCCATGAAATAAGATGCACTCACCAAATTCAGGGACACCCAGCAGGACTCCACAGCTCGTTGTCCAAGTGAAATCGCCCGAGTCTGGGGCTGAACAAATGTGAACGGTAATGGCAATTTAGCCATAAATCTCTCAAGGCCCAATTATCCTTACTGCAGAGGGTTTATTTCTTTTAATTAGCCCAGTTTTTAATTGGAAATTTTCCTCTCATTTCTCATTTTTCAAATAATCAAAACAGAGTGTCCAAGGATTATAACATAATAAATAACCACCATAAGAATATTTTGAAGGCTACCCACAAGTTGCCAAGCACTTGAATTTCTACCTAAAATGTTTTTATGTGATGTGATCTAACTTCTACATAAAAAAGATTCATAAAGTAAGTTGTACATAAATACCAGTAACAGTACTTGTACTACTTTAGTCATTATGATCTTGGCTGGGGCAGAGGGTTGGGGAATGGTGGGGCGGGGGGGGGGGGGGGGGGGGGGAGGTCGGGGTCTATTCACTTACAACCAGAACCTAAACCTCTTGAGGGGAGGGTTGATATCTTATTTCTCTTCCACCCTAATCTCTAACATAATGTCCTGCACATCATGGATGTTCAGTATGCTGGGTTAAATAAATGGATAAATGTGAAGTTTTTCATTTCACTCCCAAATGAATGGTCACTTTATTTCTACGACCCTAAATTCCATAACTGTAAACTAATATAGTTCAACTGGAAGACGGCCAAGGTGCCTTCCAGCTATAATAACGACCCCCAGAGCATTTTAGGGAAAACACCGTTTGATTCAGCTATTGATAACATACAGCTCATGGACATATATACACAGCAAATTCAGCTGTGACAGCATTACATGGCAAAGCAACACCCACTGCAGACAATATTGGCCATTTTAATCTATTAGTGAGATAAATGCTTCTTAAGAGCTTAATCTAAACCTTTATTACATTGCAACCTGAAAATCATCTTTTGTTTGGCAACAGTGCCCTCCTGTGGCCAAAAAGGGAAGCCTTTTGACAGTGCTAACATTAATTGTTCTACCTTTTTGGTAGATAAGTACATTTTAATTTTTTAATAAAGCCATATTTAGAAACAGAACATAAGCTATCCTTAAATAAACATAAGCTATCAGATAATTTAGATAACCATAACATGCTCAATGACATCACAAAAAAAGTTAAAATATACCAACAGCTTCTAAATGAAATAGTAATTATTTATATGAATACTACATATAGTAAACACAAGACCATATTGGGGTTTTGTATTTGTTGCATTCCTGTTACTTCCATAACACAAGTCAATGTTACAATCTATCAAAGGTCCCCGAGCTATTTAAAGAAGCTCAAAATACCCTGGCCTGTGTATACCAAAGCCTACAAGGTGCTGGCTTTATATCAAGATGTGCTGTGGGAAAATAGAGAAAGATTAATTCCTGTCCATCCAGAAGTGATGATCTAACTGGAAAAGACAAAATCCATAGGGCAACCAAGAGGGTATTTGGTATTGTCTTTCAGAATAATAAAAATAAAGACTAACAATATCATGAAAAGTAAGTTCAGGGAGGCTTCTGTAATCCAGGAAAACTTCCTGGAAGAGGCAACACCACACAGAGCAAAAGGAAGTAAAGCAATACTTGGAGAAAGGAGTAAAAAGGTGTTTGGAGATTTTTAAATCTATGGTTTTATTTGGTTTTTGCTTTTGATGGGGGAAGGTCTGCATACATGAGTGGGTTTGTTTTGCTTTGTTCTGATTTGAGATGGTGGAAGAGGTGGAAAGGACACTGAAGGAAACCATAAACTCGGGGAGAGGGGAAAAGGAGAGGAAGCATGTAACAGGGACAGACCACACGTGGAAGCCCTACGGAAGGGCTGGACAGTCTTCTCTGCTGTCTCCATGTTCATGGGTCACCTCTGCGTGATTCTTTCAACATATGTTTTTCGGTCAACTCTCCTGCAGCAGGCCCCAGGCTGGGCGCTGTGCACAGAGGATGGATAAGGTCCTGCGCATCCTGGAGCTTGCATTCCAGCATGAGGAGATGGACAGACAGGTAAACAAGCATGAATAAGGTTACTGTGAACTGAGATCAATGAAACCAAGGAAACAAAAGCAAAGAATATAACAGCGACTGATTTGAGATGGTGGAAAAGGTGGATGAGAAGCTACCTGGACCCGGAGGGGGTGCTCAGGGGTGGCCTGTTTGAGAAGAGGACTCTGACACAGGGTGAATGACACAATGTGGACTTCCAGGGGGGGCAGCGCATCCCAGGTAGAGAAACAGCATGGGCCTATAGGACCCCCACCCCCACCCCAACTAAGCCTGGGATAGTCAGGAGCAGAGAGGCAGGCAGAGCAGAGGGGTGGGGGGCAGGGTGTGAGCTAGGGGAGTGTGGGTTACGAGATGATGTCAGAGAGGTCCCAGGGGCAACCAAGGGGGAGCTTGCAAATCATAGCGTGGAGCTGGGATTTGATTCCACCTGTGAGGTGAGAGTTTTAAACAGGACAAAAATTGAAGATGGGTTTTCAAAAGTACCCTCCAGCTGCTGGGTGGGGAATGCACTCTGAGGGGCAGGTGCGGAGAGACTACTGCAGTGTCCCAGCAAGAAATGGTGATGGCTTGAAGCAAGATGGTGACAAAAGAGCCAAGAAAAAACTCATGTTCCAAAGACTAAATAACACTTGCATACAGCAGATTCCTAATACACATTTGTGAATGAAGAGTGAGTGCCCAAGCGAGTGAGTAAGCAAACTTCCCTTTTCCCTTCATTAATTCTCTCTAGAGCTGGTGTCTATCTTACCAGTGAGCACAACAAAATTACTAACTGCCTTATCTTTGCCCTCAAGAGAAAAAAAAAAAAAAAACTAGCAAAACATTTTATCAACTCCTTGCTGGATGCACACTAAGGTCTCAACCTAGAAGTGTAAGAGCATGAATTTGGGCTTGAAACTAATTAACACTGTGTGGCAAGCACACTTCAATTTTATTTATTTATTTTTAAGATTTTTATTTATTTATTCATGAGAGACAGAGAGGGTTAGAGACCTTGGCATAAGGAGAAGCAGGCTCCCTGTGGGGAGCCCGATGTGGGACTCGATGCCAAGACCCCAGATCACAACTTGAGCCAAAGGCAGACGCTTAACCACTGAGCGACCCAGGCACCCTCACACTTCAATTTTAAAAAAGAGAGACAGAATTAATTTGGCGAGCTATCTTTTTTTTTAATTTAAATTCAATTAATTAATATATAATGTATTACTGGTTTCAGAGGTGGAGGTCAGTGTTCATCCCTCTTCTGTAATACCCACTGCTCATTATCTTAAGAGTAGAGCACTCATGAGGTCAGACTGCTTTAGAAGATGTCCTCTTACTTACATTACTAGGTCACATTAGATACTCTGTGGAGGAAAACTACTGAACTAACTTGCAAGATCCAAGTCTCAGGTCATGATACCGAGAACACTAGTTTTTATGTTAAGGACAATGCACATCCTAGAGTCAATCATATTTCACTCTTCACTTAAGCTACTAGGAAGCTCAGAGCCAAATTTATAGTCTACCTTCAGTAAGTGAATAGAACCTTTCACCGTGTGTTTTATACACTAAATTTATACTTAGTCTGTTCTATTTTCTTTCATTTCCTTTATCTTTCATTTCCCTATTTTTAGAGGCTTTCTCAAATCTGTTCTGATGGGGACAGATACAAATACGTGAATATATAAACAAGACAACCTTACTTAATATTCTTAAACAGATCCAAAGTGCGATTGGCCTATCTCTTGGTCAATATCTCTTTTGTCTACCCATTCAACTCATTATACCAAAACTCCAAATTCCCACCTTGACACAGCTACCTAGGATAAAAGAATTATTCCCAAATAATAAAATGAAAAATGTTACCTACACTACACAACATGGGAATTAACAGGCAATGACTCACACTGGGATTCACAGAAGGGTTTCCTGGTAGATAACAAGGTGAGGTAATGGGTCAAAGGAGTGGTAGGGTTTGGTTTAGGAGAGGAACAAAGTCAGTTGCAGGCAATATAGGGGTAGCTGATTATATACTTGGGGGCTGAGGGTAAGGAAAAAGGAACTTTTCAAAAGAACTTTCACATGCTAAAGAGGACCTGCTAGATAGTGGAGGCCTTGCCATTGTTATCAAGTTAAGGCTGTTTTTCCCTCTAGCAAGTCATTAACATCAAGATAGTTGGGAGCTTCCTGGAGAATGGTTACACTCTGCTGCTTTAAGTATCTGTCAATGGGCTGCAGGTTATAAGGACGTTTAATTGTATCTACATTTCCTTCTGGAAGCTAGGTTATTGATAAAAAATGCTTTGTTCTTTTAATTATAAGACATTTGTAAACTGCGGGAGACTTGCATCTTGCAGGATTGTAATCTCTATAAATTAACTATTTGTTTTGCCTTCCCTTAGCTTTAGGGCAGCCAGGAGGGCCTAAGGAAGGTCACACACTTCACACCTGGGGGGGGATGGGACACGACACATTTTCGGGGTGTCAGTTTCTGTTTGGTCCTCACCTAGCCTTCTGTTCCCTCATCACCAGGGTTTGTGCAACACAGAAAGTCCCATTCAGAATGCCTCACAGTCCAAGGAGGGAGTTGGAGGAAAGATAGAGTCCTCTTAACAATGAACACTGTTGAGGAATACATCACATAAATTCCAGCCATAAAATAAAATAAAATAAAATAAAATAATAAAATAAAATAAATAAAATAAAATAAAATAAAATAAAATAAAATAAATAAAATAAGTAAATTCCAGCCACATATCTACTCTTTCATGTGCAAACATTATGAAAAACCTATCAAATATTTCCAATAAAAACTTGTCATCTGAGTTGAGATGGGTTGTAAGTGCACAAAACACATCGGATCTGGAAGACTCAGTACAAAAGAAAGAACCATTTCATTAATAATTTTAAATATTAATTACACTTTGATAGGACAGGAGTTTAGATATGAGGGCTAAATAAAATATATTATGAAAGTGAAAAACAAAATTCAGGCCTATGGGAGTTACCACAAGTGTTATCCACAGATAATAATTCACTGTGAATTATTTTTTTTTCTTCATTTGAGAAGACCTTTTGCTGCTCACAGCAACTGTCTTAAACTCCTCCTATGATTTGATCTCATTGACTCAGATAAAGGCCTATGAGACCATTCCTTTTATTCAAGATTTAAACAAAACAAAACCCAACAAAACAAAAAACCCAGCTTATATTTATAATGCATTACAACCAAAAACTGACTTTTAAGAAATTTCTATGCCCAGGCCACATTTTCACACAAGAATTCACTAATCATGCTCCATTTGGGCATCAGGGAGACATTCTGACAGCAAGTATGCCCATATAAGGAAATATAAGGAAATCAAGGAGTCATGACCCCATAATTCCAACACACAAGAGACCACTCACTTGAGATTTCTAAAGCAGAAAAACACAGGAAACTAAGAAAGAATAACCTCTCTTTCTAGTCCTAAATTTATGCCCTCAAGGTAATAAATGCACTATTCATCCCCAAAAGGAAGAAATGCATGTAAAAACTAAGATAACCATAATCTGCTGCATAACATTAAAAAACACAAAATGTAGATTTATCTTTGCGACCGGACAGGACCTTTAATCTTTAATTAAAATAACAGATCACCTGAAAACCCATCAAGTGTAATCAATTCCAAAGCACCTTTGTACACAGGAGCCGGGAGGAGCTGAAACAATGAAATTCCAATACTTTCCAGTCCTTCATAGCCTTTCTGCCTCAGGGACTTGGCCCATGTGATTCCTCTGGTTCTGAGGCAAACACGCTGTCCTATCTTTCTCCACCTAGTTACTTCCTGCTCAATCTTCATCACCTCCTAAGGGAGGCACTTTCCTAATTACTAAGTAAAAATCTCCAAATTTTATTTAGCCTTTTCTTCTTGATTACGCAGAATTGCATTGTTATACAAAGTTCCACGAAGACCAGAATAGATGTCTTCTCTCAGCATTGCATCTCATCTCCAACACTTGGTGCTGGACCTGACATGTGCCAAGCATTCAACAAATATTGAATTAATAAATGAATTTGAAAACCTAACCGAAGTAGGATGTCCGATCCCCTTTCCCTAACAAATTTGAGTTTTCAATCACAGTATTTACTTTGTGGCAAATTGTTTACTACAGACACTTTCTTAAGTGTGGACCCATCTCAGAACTATGACTTTCCCTGAGAACATCCCAGCCTCCACCAAACCTCTCAAGAGAGGCAGGGCAGTATGGTTTGTTATGTGGTTTCAGCCATGGGTTGCTGAAAGTCAAGCCACACCAAGTGAAGTTTCTTCTTCCTGGAACTTAGATTTGAGACTGAGAGACAGCTCGTCTCTTAGTCATTTAGGAAAAAGCTATTGAAGGAGAGAGGCACAAATTTGGGAGTTGTAAGTTGCCCATCTTTCTGTCAGTACACAGAGGGGCACCAAAAAAAGCCAGTCTGCAGAGAGACAAATAGACACAGCTGTTCAAAGAGCAGAAATGAGACAGAAGAACATGAGCCAGGTCCCAGAAGATTGTTCTATTTTTAGGCTTTCCTTAGCCTAGCCTTCAACCCTCCCCTTGTATTCCATAAGAACTCCTAAAAGTATTTTTAAAATAATAATTTTCATCTTTGGCCTAACTAGAGGGAGTTTTTAGTTGAATCCAAATAGAATTACCCCCATTTCATAGATGGGTAAACTGAAACCCCAGAACTTACCTTCCCGAGGTTACAAAGCTAATTGGTTCATACCCAAGCTGCCTGATACAAGAACAAGTCTATCTGCCCTGTCCAAATGGTAGCTCCTAGCCATGTGAGCCATTAAATTTGAATTAACTTACATGAAATAAAATTTTAATTGAGCTCATCAGTGGCACGAGGCACCTTTCAAGCACTCACCAGCTCCACGTGATGAATGGTATATTAAAGACACAGCTATAGAGAACATCTCCACCACTGCAGAAAGTTCTATTGGACAGCACTGGATCCATGAAGGGTCAGTCCCCTTCATTTGAAAAATCGAAAATTAACTGCAGAAACAGGAAATGGCATCTAGGAAGAAACAACCCACACAGGAAGAAAAAACTGACAAAAATCTATCCATAATATCCTCACTGGGGGGTACCTAGGTGATGCACTACTTTGAGTGTCTGACTCTTGGTTTCAGCTCAGATCATGACCTCAGAGTCCTGAGATCAAGCCCCACATAGGGCTCTGCACTTGGTGTGGAGTCTGCCTGCGATTCTCTCTCCTTCTCCGTCTGCCCCTGCTGTTCATGCTCGCTCTCTCACTCTCTTTCTCTCAAATAAATAAATCTTTTAAACAAGAAAATGAAAATAATTTTCTCAGAGGGAAGAGGGTCTGTAAGCAAGAAACAAGATCCAGGTGTTATTTAAAGCAGAAAAGAAGGGGCACTTGGCTGGCTCAGTTGGAAGAGCATGCAACTCGTGATCTCAGGGTTCTGAGTTCAAGCCCCACGTTGGATGCAGAGATTACTTAAATATTTTTTTTTAAAAGAGAGAGAAAGAAGAGATATTCAGGGAACAAACAAAAACATAGGTAGAAGGAAGATGAGGAAATTTGCCAAAAAGTAAGACAAAAAGACAAATGGATGGGAGCTAAGAGAGAAACTAAGAATTAGAATGCCAAGCTAGGAATGCTAGGACCTTGAATATTAAGAGTTCTGCTAAGAAAAAAGATAGAGAAAATGCAAAGGATGGAATCATCAAAGAAAAAATTTTTATTCCAAGAAATGAAGGATACAAGTTTTCTGATTGAAAGGGGTGAGTCCCTGGCACAATAGTTGAAAATAGATGCACACCAGAACACTGAAGACAAACAGAAGATCCTTAAAGTTTCCAGAAAGATAAAAACAAGTCAAATTGCAAAGGAATTCAGCTCCCAAAATATTTACTGCTCAAGCACACCTTCTTTTTTTTTTTTTAATTTATGATAGTCACAGAGAGAGAGAGAGAGAGAGAGGCAGAGACACAGGCAGAGGGAGAAGCAGACTCCATGCACCGGGAGCCCAACGTGGGACTCGATCCCAGGTCTCCAGGATCGCACCCTGGGCCAAAGGCAGGCGCCAAACCGCTGCGCCACCCAGGGATCCCTCAAGCACACCTTCTAAGAAAACAAGTGGAGAGAATGCTCACCAAAATAAAGAAATAAACTAAGAAAGTCTTCCCATGTGGGATGTCGGAGACATAATACTCAACACAGGTGTTCAGGAGAACGCAAGCTGTTTTAACAAAAAGACCCAAAAATTCATGGTCCAAACAAAATAAAATTTCATTCCCTACTTAAAAAAATAAAAATAAAAATAAAAAAATAAAAAAAGAGAAAAGAAACCACAGAAGCCCACTTCAGCCAATACACTAAATACAAAAGACACTGGAACTTGGGCAGGTCTTGCCAACCCAACACTTGGGTTCCTGTTCCCACTGCATTCATGTCCATTCAACAGGCCAATCATTGGACCGCTTTGAACCTCAAGTTCTTCATCTTGAAAATGGATTTTAAACTAGCTACCTGGGCTACTGTGAAGCTAAATGAAGCATAGTACAGAGAAAGGTTGTGTAAACTGCACCCTCTAATGTGATGACTTTCAGAACCCTATAAGTGCCCTGCTCTGCCCTGAGGGTTTTCTTTGCACGAACTCAATTAATCCTCCCCAAATGTTTTGAGGTAGGTGCTGTCATTACCCCCATTTACAAAGGAGGAATTTGGATTCAGGGAAGTGATGCGACTTTGCCCAACATCAGCCACCAAGTGGCCAAGCTGGGATACGGACCCAGGTCCAGAGTCTGCCCTCCTAACCACAGACAACACTGTCTTTCCAATATCTAGAAATGAGTGTTCACACCCTCTCTTTTCTGTACCCCTACCACCACTTTTTTCAGCCAAATACCTGTATCATTCACTTTGTGGCTACACGTTCTAGTTAAAACCTTGTCTTCAGTCTCTCTCTTCCAATATTTTCACACTGCGTGCATATTTATGTTTGTATATGGGTCTGAAACCTTATTGGACATGAAAACACTTGATGTTCAAACAAAAATCAGCCCTGTTCACGCCACAGTGGTATGCAAAGCAGTAATCAGCAAACGGATCCTGCCTGAGAAAACCTGACAAACCAAGTTAGTAAAATCACTTTCCAAAGTATTTTCAATCTAATAAGTAATTTCAGACATCATTGGTTCTCCCAATCAATGGCCATTTCTATAACAGATGAAAGGAACCAAAAAAAAAAAGGCAGACACAGGAATCCTGAGAGGTAACATCCCAGGGTCCTCACTCTGGTCATTAACATGGGTCTGACTTATAACAACAGCAGGTACCTCGCTGACAAAGCTTTCCTTCAACCAACATTTGCCAAGTATCTCCCATGAGACAGACACCGGAGCAAAGGGCCACCACCCGGCAAATAGGAGCTTTAGCACAGGACTCAAAGCAACCGCCAATCCTGAGAGTGGGGCTTCTGAGTAGAATTCAGGGATCCATCAACTGGGATGAAGGGAAAAAAAAATGACATCTTTCTTTTCACTAACCTCTATTTGAAACCCATCATTCCCTCAATGGTAAAAGTCAGCAACAAATGACAGGAGTATGTCACAGTTCCCAGGACTTGGTCATGAATAGAAACTAGGGTATTTTCAAGTCACATTACAGTTTGTGCCGTATACCTCAAAGTATGTATCCATGGCCACTCCATAATTATATAGTTCGTGGATCTGCCTGTAGAGCGTGTTGCTTATTGCATTAATCCAAAAGTCCAGGTTCTTTATCTCAAACTGACTTAATGTTGTGATCACCACACTACAGTACAGTTGGCTTCCTTTGTAATCCTGTGGATTTTGTTTTATGTGTTTGAAACCAGATTCTGAGCCAGGATCCACTGGCCTCACCAAACCTCCAAAAGGACCTATATGGCACAGAAGAGGTTAAAGGATCTACATCCCAGGAGTTGGCAAAACCAAGTGTAATATCACAGCTACCTTCTCCCTCTTTCCCCCTCCCACCCTACGTAAGCCAAACCTGCACCCATCAATTCAGCCAGTACTGACACAGAAAGTTGGAAGGAAAACTCACAGATGATGCACTGACATCTGTGTAAGGCATAAACCAGTCACAGAAGCACCAGGAAAGAGTTGCAGAATGATTTTTGCAAGGTTAAAAAAAAAAAAAAAAAAATTTGCTCTGTATAGAAAGCACCATCGTTTCAAGTGCTTCTTGCAACCACTATTTGTAATGTATTCCAACTTGCAAGTGTAGAAATGGCCTCATTATCCCTACAGAGGTCCTTCAGAAAGTCTATTTCAAAGCAAGCACATTTGAAAGTTAGCCTGCAATCTAAAAGCCAGCGCTATAAATACACATGGCCTGGGAAAGCAAGAGCGGGATGGATTCCATGATTGCATCTTCAAGGAAGAAACTGGCAGAGCTGGAGGCCAGCAGATTGCTCAGTGAACAGCTGTAAGAAGGGAGATGAAGTGTCAAAGATCCTTAGGGTAACAGGTGTCAGAAGTCCAAGGGCGAAGAGACCCTGCCATCCTGAAAGAAAGAAAATACACACACAGGCAAGCATTAAGTAGGAGGTTCCTAAAAGCTTTCCCGATGTATTATTGCAAGTGTCTTTGCAGGCTCTGACAAAAGGCAGGCAACAATGAAGTAAGTGATCAATATGAATGGAGTCTCAGGACGGGTTTGCCCCCAAGAAGAGCCCAGGACAAGGACACACAGGTGCATAATTGAGGTCGCTGCCAGATTCACAGGGCCTCCCCCCGAGAAGCACAGAGAATGGCTCTTGGGATCGCCCACAGAAGGACAGCAGATAGAAGCATTTATCCACTAGACTTCCATCGGAGAGCCTTACCCCCCACGTTTGCTTGGGCCACTTCCGCTGCACCAGAGGAGGCCCCGTGAGGACGGTAGAAAGATACCTGGCAAACACTAGGGACAGAACGGGAGCAGCTCGTGCTGCTCATAAGTGCTGGTACCTTGTGCTCCAGCCCTCAGCTGACCTCTGAACTTGCAAGGGATGGTCCTTTGCAGCTCCCGAGGGATATGTCATAAGACACCAGAAGTACCTTCTACTCAGGGCAAAGGAGGAATGTAGGCTTTTTCCTTCTAGAGCAGCTTTCCAGCGCTGAATTTTAAAATTCAGTCCCTCACCAAATATATCTGAGCCCCAACCACGCGATTAAGCGCTGCCTCCAGGTACAGGGACACACCTTGCAGGGGACAGGCGAGGTCTCTGCCTCGTATTCTGGGATCAGCCATCAGAAAAATGAGTACTTAACACTGATAAAACGAGATGACAGCAGAGAGTGACAAGGAAAGGGGAAAAGACAGGAGAATTCAGTAAAGGGCAGTGGGAAATTGTTGTTTTGAGTTGGAGCCTGAAAGATGAGAAGGAGCCAGCTGAGGGACATGTGGAGGAAGTGCTTTTAAACAGAAATAACAGCACATGCAAAGGCCCTGAGGTGCAGAGAAGCCAGCCAGAATGCTAGTGAGAACAGTCTCCCATCAGGTGGGCGGAAGGAAGCATTTATTACAAGCAGGGGTTCTCACTGGTCAGAGAGTGAGCGCACTGCGGAAATCCGTTTTCAGATGGGGGTGAGTTCCGTACAGTATACACAGTCCTCTCTGCAGGCCAATTTCCAACCAAACCAAAGGATTTCCTTTCCCTTTCCCTTTCCCTTTTTTTTTTTTTTCTTTTCTCTCTCCACATTTTCATCCACAGATCACTGCACTTGGAAGTTTCACAGTGTTAATCAGGCTTGAACCCAAAGTAACAATCCCTAACTGCCACTAGTTCACTGCATTTCTGGAAAGGAGAAAACAAGAGTAAACCATAAAGTAATTTCACATGTGAGGAAGAGAAGATAATGAGCAGGTGGGAGCAGGTACCGGTGAAGAACATTCTGTGTACACAAGCAGGCCAGATAAGGGAGCGGGGATGCAGACTGAGGGCTCGTCAAAGGGTACAGCGTCCTTCCTCAAGAGGCAAAGCTAGCTCGGCTTCTCGGCTCCTTTCTCATGTCCCGGGTGATGATACATTGATTGGCACAACAGAAAATCAGGTATCGATTTCATATATCCCTCCCTGGACATTAGAATTGAAAATCTTGCCAGCTGACTGCCCTCTAATTTCAATTATTTGGGGCCTCTTGGCCTTGAGAGTCTCTGTACGCAAATAATAATCACTGCTATTAGAAAGCTTTTATTTAGCACTAACTAGTGGCCAAATATGATGCTGAAAACTTGTTATGTGCATTAACTCATCTGAGTCCTGCAACAGCCTTCTGAGAAACAGACCTTCTCAGAGGAAATGCAAACACAACAAGGTTAATAATTTAGCCAAGGTCATAAAGCTGATCGGTAGGGAAGCTAGGATTTGAACCAGCAAGGGTCTGGCTCCAGAGTCCTTCTCTTAACACAAGCTCGAAGGGTTTTGTTACGTCGGTGTTAATCGCACAGTTGACTCCGTCGGGGACAGCGTTGTGAAGGCTGGAAGTCTTCCTGGAGAGAAGGCCCTGCATCTTGCACAGAACTCACTGCCATCTGAAAACCAGTTTCCACAGTGTGTTACATTCATCATGAAAGGATCTCAATAAAGTGATTTTGGCCAAGAGAGAGAGGGGATAAAGGCATGGGAAAGAAGGTTTAGAAAAATGGATTCTCCAGTAATACCCAAAGTAGTCAAAGAAATTAATACTCATTGTCCAAACAGAAGGTAGAGGCAAAGATACACACCAACTGTCATTCTCAAGATAATAGCTTTCTACCTAGCTGGCTCCGGTAGTCATCTGCTTCGGAGAATGCCTCGATCCTCAAATGAAAAATCTTCCAGCTTCTGATACGAGTGTCAAGAAGGCAAAAGGCCGGAATGAGCTGAGCCCAGCAGAAAACGCACAGAACTACAAAGGGGCTATTTTTGTGACGTTCAGGGCAAGGAGAACAACAAGACATAGGTCTCCTGCTTGGCGAGGGTGGTGTGATGCTAACGGGTGACAGCAAGCGGAATTACTCAACCTCCAGTCTGTGTCTGTGTTCTGTCAAGAAGGATGAGATGCTTTCCATAAAGGGTAGAGGGGACACGAGTGAGAGGGAATCGCAATAGGAGTTGGGATTGTCAGTGTCTGGCCTTTCTAAATGAGTCCAAGGCTCCTGCCCCTGATGAATTAAACTCCACACTACCGATGGCATGAGGTGTGAGGTAGCAAAAAACATCACCAGCAAACTCTGAAAAATCTGGGAGAATAGATGTACCAGCAAATGGAAAGGAATGAGATTGTGCCAATCACAAATCAGTAAGCATGAGCCAACCTCACAAAAAAATACTTCAAATGCATTATTAACACGGGTGGCAGGGAGCAGCGATGATTCCTTGGAATCCGCGTGGATTCACTAAGAATAATCCATACCAGGCGATGCTCATTCCCTTTTTCCATACTCGGTGAGGTCGACGATCAAGAGACTGTTATGGTTTTAAAATCCAGAGTTCGGCAAGATATTCTGAGTCAGTTTTTCATAAAACTCCAATGCAAAAATATCAAGAAATAGAGGCCAGACATAATGAAAATAGGTAGGCTGAATCACCTATCGAAAGTCTTCCTCTCTGCTGATTAATTACGTTTATGTCAATTTAGAGTATACTCTCTAGCGGTATGCCTCTGGGCTCTATCCAGAGCCCCCGTGCTGTTCATCTTCCTACCAATAATTTGGATGCCAAATTATTGATAAGAAGAATACTGCTTAGTATCTCACTCAAATTTGGGGATGATCTGAACCTAGAAAAAAAAAAACAATTTTGATACATCAAAAGCTATTTTTACTTTAGCTTTACCACTGGGTGGCTCAGTGATTGAGCATCTGTCTTTGGCTCAGGTCGTGATCCTGCATCCAAGAACCGAGTCCCACATTAGGCTCCCTACAGGGAGCCTACCTCTCCCTCTGCCTATGTCTCTGCCTCTCTCTGTGTGCCTCTCATGAATAAATAAATAAAATCTTTTTCTCAAAAAAAAAAAAAAAAAAGCTCAATTGAAAAAAAATTCCAGTAAGGTGACCAATCCACTGAAAGATAACACAATTAAATTCTCTGGAGGTAAATGCAAATTATGAAGTTTGGGTCCAAAACCCTAAGTAGACAGTAGAGGATGGAAAGAAACTGCTCTCACACAGCACATGGAGGAAAATTGCTCATAAATGCCTCCAAGGACTTTGAGTTTAAAATGAGGAATACAATATGGCTGCTAAAAATGTTATTCTGACCTTAGGTTTCATTAGCAAGAGTGTATTACTTAAAACTAGAGAAGGGAGAAGTCGGTTATACGGTGAATTAGACCAGAATGAAAGATTTTATATTATTCGGTTCAGTTTCAGATTCAGCCCTCCCCCATGGTACTTTCACCATGAAGAAACGTCCTCTATCTCCAATGCAATCGTCACCCCCACATATGGCTACTGGGTTCTTGCTATGTGGCTAGTATGACTGAGGAACTGAATTTTTAGTTTTATTTCATTCTAATCAATTTAAATTTATGTAGCTGCTTATGGCTCAAGGCTAGCATATTGGGCTACGTGGCTCCAGACTAAGCAATATGCCAAATGGTGGGAAAAAGCTGGGAGGAGAGCAAGCCTGGAAAAAAAAAAAGTCTCAGGGGGACAAAATGACAACAGTATTTAATATCTGAAGTGCTATCTTGTGGGAAAAGGTTTAGAAATACTCTTTGGAGCCCACTGAGCAGAACTAGGACTTAGAGAAATTACAGTAAAATTTTCTTAAAAGTCATGGCTGTGTAGAAATATGGGTTTAATAATTATGACAATGTCAGTTCTATAAAGCGAGACCACAGCCCATCACCCAGCACAGGGCCTGGAACTGAGAAGACCCTCAGGAAATACTTCTATTTAATAAGTAAGTGAATCAGTCAATTAATGAAATAGGAAGCTGTTCACATGGAATGCAAATGCCTCCAGAGACCATGAATTCCCCCAGTCTGTCGGGAGTCCCGAAAGAGCTGGCTGACCATTCGGCCAGGGAGACAGTGGAAGCTCCATGCGTCTGCCAAAAGGCTGCTGGACCAGATGGCCTTCAAGGCCCTCCCTGATCTGCTTAGAGCCTCATGTCTGCCATCAGATGGGACTGGGTTCAAGTCCTGACACTCATTATTTGTGTGACTGTATATCGCTTGCTGCAGAGCAGATTAACTACAGACTTGATGACTTCACACCATACACATTTATGATCTCACCGTTCCGCAGACCATGGCTTAGCTGGGTGCAATGTTTGTGGTCTCATGAAGCTGCAGTCAAGGTGTCAGCCAGGGCCAGCTTCTCACCTGGAGGCTCAACGTGAGAAGACCCCACTTCCTCACTCCCATGGTTGGTGGCTAGTCAGTCCTTTATCCTTGCAGTTGGAGGCCAGAAAGCTTCAAGGCTTTTTGCCAGTGCTTACCTCCTAGAGGTCATCTGCATTTCCTTACCACATGGGGCTTCCCAAAATGCCCACTTACATCTCCCAAGCTATCAAAATGCTCTCCAGGGCAAGCCTGCGAGCAAGCAGAGTTTACATAATGCAACAATCACAGCTATGACATCCCATTGCCTTTACTGTATTCCATTGGTTAGAAGCAAGTCAGGTCCTGCCCAAGAAGGTGTGAACACTAGGAGGCTGGGATCATGCACGGCCATCCCAGTGTCTCACAGTGACCTTGCCAAGTCAGCTCACTCCAGGTTCTCCTCCATAGAAATGAGGCAGTAAGGCACCATGGAGTCATTATAGGCACACTTAATACACAAACTCACGTTAGCACGTAAGCAGTGTCAGGTTAGTCTCCACACAACAGTATTTAAACATCACAACAACAACTCTCATAGGATAGATTTAGGTTAAAGAGGTTTAAGATTAAAAGAGAAGCAAGCCAACCCTTTAAGCCAGAGAAATACTTAAGAATTCTCAACCCATCACCCATCTAGAGAAGTTTCGTACTTATAAGCAGAATTCATTCAACATTCATTTATTCAACATATTTGAACGCCCAGACTTCTGCATTCCCTTTGTTCCTTCCTATGGACTAGATCAGCAATTCTCAAACTTCAGGAATAAGAACTCTTCCACAGGTTTATACTCAAAAATATTATATGGGATTTTTCAGGGAAGAATTCTGACTATATACAATTTTTCTTTTAGACACTTAATTCAGCACCAAACCCCATGTGCAGCCAGATTCCATTGTCCCAACTCATAGGCTTGTCATAACAAAACACCATTAAAAAGGTGACACAATGCTTGGTACTTAATTAAGTGTTTGATAAATATCAGCTCCTATCTCCTATTAAATTACTAAGCATGTAAAAAAGATCTGATGATAGATTTTTGCCTGGAATACTTGCTCATTTTAGATGTCACTTTCCCAAAAAGAGGGTCAAACTCTGTCTCTTTCCCTTCTGTGGAATTTACATTTCAATAACTGTAGCCCCAAAACATGTTAACGGACTGGTCACATTCTGAGCAGCTTGCTGCTGAAAGCAAAGACACTGTTGATGTTCCAGAAGAGAGCAATTATGTCAAGCCAATCGATAAAACGAACTGTAAAAATTAATCCTCCATAATCCATTTTTTTCCTATAGAAGACTGTGCGTGGTTATTTCTCCTCTCCCCCGTCTCTATCATCTCAGAAGACAAGGACAAAACATCAACAATTAAAAGGTGCTTTCCAATGAGAGCTAAATGTTATTTTCTAAAAGATTTACATCCCCTGTTGGATGTGGATTAAGAGAGGAAAGAGAAAGGGAACACTAACAGAGATGTTAGGTGTTGGGCACTGTCCTCATGCTAGTTTACCTGTATCATATGTCCCTCCTAGCTAGTGAGTATGATTGACTCTACTTTACACATGGAGAAAACAGAAGCTATGAGAGACATTAAATTGTTTGCCCAAAGCCACATACACACATACATGCACATGCACGCACACACACACACACACACACACACACACCCCAAGCTAGGCTCTCAGAAGAAAACCGCCTAATATAAAGCATCTCTACAGTATAGCACAATCCCCAAAGCTAATCAACAAATACTTGAAAGTATATGTGCTGGACACCACTGGCCACTGTATGGCTTATAAATAAGCCAGAGAACCAATAAACAGGAAAGACACAAAAATATAAGTTCACTTGTAATCTTGGGGTAGCAGGTAAGGGGAAAGGGAGGGAAGATTGGTTAATTTATATCAGCATGTCAGAAAAGGTTAAACAGAAAAATAAGATGCCACAAAGCCTCCTGGAAAGGGTATGTTCATGTTGTGATGTATGTGTCAGCAGGTGGGGCTGTCTTGGCTCAAAGCCCTTATTAGTAGTAATATGTTTCTTATCCATGCAGAGGGCTCTAG
Source organism: Canis lupus dingo (assembly GCF_003254725.2). Taxonomy (NCBI): domain Eukaryota; kingdom Metazoa; phylum Chordata; class Mammalia; order Carnivora; family Canidae; genus Canis; species Canis lupus. Next base: position 23,021,549 of record NC_064262.1, on the reverse strand, counting down.
TGCCCAGATCATCAGCCCAAGTGGTGTGAAATCATTTCAATTCTCCGCACCTCACCTCCGAGGCACCACCCCTCCCCCTAAGCCCCCTTGGATCAATGTTTCATCCGCTACGTTCGAGCGAATCACTGATCCTTCTCCGTCATTCTTTGAGTCTAGGCTCACAGAATATTTCCCTCACCTTTATTCCATTATTTCCATTCTATTACTTTCCCCTTGTCTGTTTCCCACGTCCCAAGACATTAAAGGGAAGCCCACTCCTAAAGGGTATATGAGCAATTTCCTTTTCTATACCTGCCAGGGCCCCTTTAATCATGAGACATAAGGAAAGACCTGCAAACCAAAACCTCCCTTCCACTTTTACCAGTCCCATCGAAGCTGGGTCTTTTTATTTGCCTGCAGATAGTACATCAAAAGAGGGGGGGAGAGCGGGGGACTGCTTGATTAAAAGACTGTTGTAGCTCAAGGACACGACCAAAATGTTAGATGCCTGTAACTACTGGCCACTAATTAAATGCAAAACAGTAACATTAATGCAAAATGGGATGAGCAACACTATATCGGGCTTTTATTTTTTTTCTATACAGTGAACACCCCTGGTTTCTCCCACCCCCAACCCACTGCATTTTTGAGGCGTCAGGGACCAGATGAGCAAGTGAGCTGCATGCCATTAATCACTCTTACTCATCTGAGTGTGCCGCTGCATTCAGAAAGAATTAATATTATGGGTGTAGCTGGGCAGCTGGGGGCGCCTGGGTGGCTCAGTCAGTTAAGCATCCAGCTCTTGATCTCAGCTCAGGTCTTGATCTCAGGGTCTTGAGTCCAAGCCCCCCACACTGAAATAATAATAATAATAATAATAATAATAATAATAATAATAATAATGGGTATAGCTGAAAACCAGGAGGATCAAGGTGCTGCTGGCTTCGACTCAAGTGCTCCCTGATCCATGGCTGTTCTCTTAAGCCCCAAAAGATCAAACTCAGTTTTTCTTCTGTTATAGCTGGGAAATTGGAAAGCCCCAAGAACGCACTCTCTGGAAAACCCCTAGAGATTAACAAAATGGAAAGAAAAGAGGCTGGGTTCTCTAATATTTTCCTCTGAGTGCATGTTAAACCACTTGTGGATCTCACTTTGGGGGTTCAAGGCATTTACCCAGGTTCCTAATGCAGGTGGCTGCTGGGAAAGGTGTGATTAAAGGCACTGGGGGAAGGAATCTTGCCCCAAAACACTTCTCCAGCCAGGTTATCCTGTTAGAGATCAACACTTGGGGTTACTAGGGAATTGTCTGTCTTAGAGAGAGGAATTAACTCGGAAGACTCTGAGCTCCTCAGTCTTTCACTGAAATGGTCGTAATGACACTCCTTTTGAAAAACACCAGCCAAAATAAATAACAAATACAGGGGCTGCCTGTATCTAGTGAAAACTTCCTGTGTGTCAAACACTGTGCTGTGCATGCATTTCCCATCCAACTCACACCTGATCTTTTCTCCTTTTTATAGATGAGGATACCGGAAAGGGTTAACATTATCTGCCCAGGATTGCACAGTCAGGACCGAAGCCAAGACTGAAATCCAGGTGAGTGACTCCGGAGCCCCATTTTCCGAAGGCTACCCAGTTTCACACCTAGTGGCCGGCCGGGCAGGGTTGCAAAAGAAAACTAACCATTGGGGAGCAGAACAGGGGGCACAGGGGAGGCAGGCAGCACAGCCAGCTGGAACAGCAAACAGCCCAGGAAGAGGAGGAGAGATGTGCTGGAAGGGACAGGGAAAGACTGCGGAAGACAAAGCTTGTTTTATTTAGCAGAATGGTTATGAGCAGAGCCTTTGAAGCCAGACCACCTGGGTTCAAATTCCAGCTCAAATCACGAGCTGCTAGCTAGTCCAATTTACAGTGCTGTTCCTTGCTGGCTCTCTCCTGGGCCTGAGGTCCTGCAGAAGGGTAACTATTCAGAGAGATCAATGTTCCTAATCAGATCAATGTTGGAAAGACATTCTCAGAGACAGAGAAAGGCAGAAAGGGAGAGTTGGAGAGAAATGCAAGCTCCAAGTAACTAGTTGCGTGGCTCTGGCAAGGGGCTACGTCACTGTTTTCTCCAGTTTCCTCACCTGCAGAATGAAGACAGTAGTCCTCCTCACCCCTCAATTAAAAGGGTTGATATATTTAAGGAGTTTGGAATAGTGTTTGGCACATGACAAGCACTGCTGGAGTGTTTTTTATGTTTTATTTTCATTATTTAACAATTCTGGCCAGAAACAGCCCTGGCTCAAACAGACTGAAAAAAACAAAGGTATGCAACAGAAATGAGTGTGTGTGTGTCCCCAAAACACATGAGAATGTTCACTGCAGCCAAAATGTGGGGAAAAAACAACATTTAACACCAGAATGGGTAAGTACAGAGGGGCTCATTCAGAAGGATGAAATACAGAAATGAAAAATTGTTACATTAATTAGCAGGCCGGGCGGCTCAGCGGTTTAGCGCTGCCTTCAGGCCAGAGCATGATCCTGAAGTCTCAGGATCGAGTCCCACATCTGGCTCCCTGCATGGAGCCTGCTTCTCCCTCTGCCTGTGTCTCTGCCTAAAATATTTACTATATGGCCATTTGAGAAAAGGATTGCTGATCTCAGCTTCAGTGGATAACTTCCATCTTTGCCACTGAGGCTGCCCTATGAAGTCACATACTCTTCTAATCCTTTTTCACTGAGGTGTTCTCTCTCTGTGTCTCTCATGAATAAGTAAATAAAATTTTTAAAAAATCAGGACAGAATACACACTGTCTGCTTCTACAGTTATGAAGCCGTAGAAGAGTGAAAGCCAAAGCAGATGGAGACTCGTGATCACCTTTGGGGGGTGGGTATGACAAGCAGGCATAAGGGACCCATCAAGTACTAGAAATTCTGCATTCTGAGTGGTGGTTTTGTGGGTGGGCTGCGTGTATGTGCATATTCACAAGGCTCTAATGGTTAATATTGGAGTACTTTAAGTTACACCTCAAGTTTTAAAAAATTAACGAAAGCCGCCAAGTCAGTAAGGTAGGTGTGATCTCATGAACAAAGTCATGTTTTTTTGTTTCAGTAATCAATAGTTTCAGAGATTATTTTAAGAAGTGATGCATTTAGCCTTTCATTAATCAGGACATCACGCTCATTATTTCACAAATATTACTGTTTAAGATGAGACTGAATATAAGTCTATTTCAATAGAACTATGGAAAAATTTGGGGAAGAAACCATGAAGGCAATGTGAAAATGAATAAAATTTAGAAGTTTAGAAATCATTAGATTTCTAAAGGGCAGCTATGAAGGGGAGTCAAATGGGTCTTTATTCTAGCAATAGTGGACAAACTCCACCCAAGGACTGAATCAACCTGCTTCTATACAACCTGTCAACTAAGAATGGTTTTCACATTTGTAAATAGGGGGGGAAGGGCAGGGGATTAAAAGGATATTTCTTGATATTGTAAAGATGATATAAAATTCAGATTTCCAAGTCCATAAATAGATTGGTATTGGATCATAGCCATCCTCATTTCATTTACATACTTTCTGGCTCTTTTCCCTCTACAACGGCAGAGCTGAGTAGTTGTAACAAAGACCATGTGACCACAAAGCCTAAAATATTTACTATATGGCCATTTGAGAAAAGGATTGCTGATCTCAGCTTCAGTGGATAACTTCCATCTTTGCCACTGAGGCTGCCCTATGAAGTCACATACTCTTCTAATCCTTTTTCACTGAGGTGTTCTCCAATAACCACCAGGATTAGCTCCTTGGCTCCAAATTCTGACTTTATAAAGCTCACAGGACACACCTGGATGGCTCAATTAAGTGTCTAACTCTTGATTTTGGCTCAGGTCATGATCTTAGGGTCCTGAGACTGAGCCCTGTGTTGGGCTGTGAGCTCAGCAGGGAGTCTGCTTGAGGATTTCTCTCCTTCTTGTTCTGCCCCTTCCCCTTCCTTCTGTCTCCCTAAAAGAAAGAAAGAAATCTTAAAAAAAATAATAATAATAATAGAAAAATAAAGTCCATAGGACATGTGCAAGCTCTGAGTTCTGACCCAACAGCAACCAAAGCACAATCAGAAGATGCTTCCACAAAAGACAATGCAGTCACAAACCATCACAAGGGAACCTGATGGGTTTTTCTGAGCACATTGCAAAACTGTTTTCTTTGTAGTGTTTACTGTGCCCTCAGATTAGCTCTTCCTTGAAAACCAACCAACTTTAGAGTTCTCTTCCATTCTCCTGGCACTCGTGTATTTTTAAAGTATCAACATTTAGTGCTGTTGTTGGAAATGCACCAGCAGAAAATAATTGGGGTGCTAACTGGAGGATAAGAAAGCTTAACTGTAAAAAAAAAAAAAAAAAGAAAGAAAGCTTAACTGTCAAATGTTGTAGAAGATGAATTTTCCTACCTCTGCACTTTCAGTAGACTATCTCCTCCACATGGAATATCCTTCTTCCAGTCTTCATTGTCGCTGCCTTCCCTTACCAGACTGACCACTCCCTGAATACGAAAGCCATAATAGAACCAAGAATTGTACCATGCCCATCTTATGCAAAATGGGCCTTCGAGAAATATATGGAAGACGAAAGAAACCCAGAGAATGCTCTAATCCCCATTCAATAAATATGGTATTGATCAAGATATGCTGACTGTTCATTTCCTTAGATTTTAAGTGACTATTTCTCTGTCCACAAAAGCAGTAACTCTTTTTGACAGACAAGTCCAAAGCCCACTAGGATGCATGTGTACTTTTAGAAATAGGGTAAATACCTTACAGTTGTGAGAAATTGTTTCTTATAGAATGCTGCTCAGGAAAAAGTGTGAGGTTCCTTCTGGCTCTGTCTAATGTTAATCATTTATGATATACTGTGGTTCAGAGCTCAGCAATTGGAGTCATTTCAGGCAATAAATACACATTTTCTGTCAAAACACATCAAATGGGTAAGACTTCAATTTATTTGAGAATGAGTTGTAACTAACTTCAATATTGGCAATTTGGAGAATTCTCTAATGGCTTTTAATAGCCCTGGCAATTTTCTCTTCATATCTTGCCCCCAAACCACAGAATATCTCTGTTTAACCCTCCCCAGAAATGGCCCTCAGTATTTCTCTGTGTAGGAGGAGTCCCCACCACCCAAATCTGTGGTATCACATGCCTTTTCCCATTACTCAGGTTTTTCAGAACTAAAGCTATGTCTACACAAAACTTGAAAGAATCTTCTGGATTTATGAACCATAAATCCTTCTACCACATTACGAACTCATTAAGGAGTTGGTGCTAACCTTTCACCTGTATCATTTCACATCACTGCCTACAACAATGATGTAGAAAATAAAGATTTCAACACAAAATGACTTGCTCTTCTATGAAAATTAAGTCCAGTGGTCGACAGGCCAAGGCAGGTACCTTAGCACCACACAACCATCAAGGCCTCCCACTGCTTCTGTCTTCCTCTTCTGCCTTCTTCCTACCTGCCTATCATCCTCAAGGTCACCTCACAGACCAATATAGCTGCTGGAGCACCAACTATCACATCACATTCCAGGACTCAAGAGATCCACAAAGGGCTCCACTCTTGATTTTAGCAAGATTCTGCAGAATAGAAAACCCCCTGACTTTTCTACATGTATCTCACATGTCCACCTTAGCGCCAGAGAGGTTGTGAAACAGTCATGATTCTGTAGAGCATATGCCTGGTTAGAAATCAAAGTGTGAGGAAGGAAGAAGGAAAAATAAATGTTATGTATCTATTTCTAGATGCATAAAAAAAGTAGATATCATGTCAACTAACATCTCTTCCACAACCCTCTATTGTATATATACACTCTGTAGAAACGGATGATCAATAATTAAGTAAATGAAAGAAAGGCAAATTCTCCGATACCATCACCTCAGGAAACCTTGCAGAAGACTTGGTCAGTGTTGCATACTTCCTCATCGTGTTAATATAATAACAAGTTTCAGATGTGCCCTCAGATTAGCTCTTCCTCAACTGCACTTATTATGAGACTAAGGTATTGTACGGTTTGAATTTTCAGGTTTTGTCTTCTGTGAAATTTACTTATAAAATCATGTGTGTTTCTATCTCATCCAAACCCAAGAACAAGATCACAGCCTTCCTCCCCTGTGTGTCAATGTGGTAAGATGGAGAGCTCAGAGAAGTGATGGCATTTACTGAGGATCAGATGGAAAGGTAGAAGCCCAGGCTCTGAATTCAACACCTCTGCGTTTTCACACCAGTGCCCAGCCTTATGGAAGATCACTACGGCTTGGCACAGGCAATGTGGCTTTTGGCAGAACTTCAGGAATAATGACAGTGTGCATTTATACACTAAGCTGCAGTTTTCAAAGCATTTCCACATAGTCAGCAATTGGAAACACCCACCAATGCTTTATAGGAGGCCAGATTGCTGTTGCTCTGAGTAGGTAAGGGATTTATGTACTTGGGGTAACATTCGAGATTTAAAGAATGAGAAGGAGCCAGCCAAAAAAGAAAAGGAGACAAGCAGGATGCACATTCCAAGGAAAAAAAAGGAACATCAAATAGAGAGTCACTGTAGAAAGAGAGTTTAGGCATTCTAGGAAATGAGAGATGGCCACGGTGGTTAGAGGAGAATAAGCAAGGGGAACAGATCATAGATGACATCAGAAAATCAAGACACTAGCAGCAACTGCCATCTTTTGGCCCTACTTCTACACAACTGCTACTTCTCCTACAACCAGATGCATTTTTTCTTTTTCTTATTTTTTTTCTCATAGGCTCCATGCCCAACGTGGGACTCAAACTCACGACTTTGTTCAAGAGCTGCATGTCCTACTGACTGAGCCAGCCAGGAGCCCCAACCACGTGCATTTTCCACATGGGAATCTTATCAATCTTCTGTCTCCACCCCCACTCAGTCCCCTCCACCTATCTTCCAAGAAAAGTCAGAGAAGGTATTTTTAACAGCAAGATATGCTATTAATTTTAAAATATATACAAAATTTCAGAATTATAAAACTCCATTTGCAAATTTGGAGAAACTCCAAATTCTCCACAAACTTCCTTTGACCAGTGCTTTCAAATTATATCCCAGTGTGGTTTTTTTTTTCCAAAGATGTACCTATGAATATACAGGGTCCTATTTCTTCTCTTTCTAGAGCAAACCTATAAAATACCCCTCTGTAACAATAGAATTCCAAACTCTTGCCAGCGTATTTACACCTAGTAGGCCCTCAATTTCACTGGCCCCTTTGGCCTATACCTTAGAAGGTCCAGTGTTTCCAAACAGTTAGAGAAGAAAAAAATTTTTTTAATATCATGGCATCCATCAACCAGCATTTTCAAGGGCAAGAGAACTGCAGCGCCCAAGGAGCTGTCTGAGGTGCTTGAGGTTAATGGCTGTATTTACATAGCCATCAATTCACTTTACAAAGAACTGCCCCAGTAGAACGATGGGGCTCCCATCAGGCAGCCTGGCCAGGTTAGACCAGACAGGAGTCTGAACCAGGGAAGGAAAACACCTGATAAATCTTAACGACTCCCTCCTGTTTTCAGTAAATTATTTATCTCTCTATTTTCAATTAAAGAGTCTTGGGTCTCTTGTCGAACAAAACAGACTAAATTTCTCTCTCTTGATGAGTCACTTACTAAAACATTTTGGGAGTCAAACAGTAAAATAGTAGCTGTATCTCCTACAGGGTTTACCTTCCACCTGCAGTGTCCAAAATGTCAGCCACAACACACAAGTGGCTATTTAAAGGTAAAGCTAAATTAGTTTAAATAAAATTTAATTGAATTTAAAAAAATTTTTAAATCAAGTAAAAAATAAAATTTAAAATGCAGTTCCTTGGTCACTACAGCCACATTTCAAGTTCTCTACAGTCCCATGTGGCTGGGTAGCTTCTGCTAGTGGACTACACAGACTTTAGAATTTTCTCCCTCATGGCATAAAGTTCTATTGGAACTTTTAAGAATGTTTATCTACAAAGTCCAAAGCCTAATCTGTTCTGGAGTTTATATATCTTAATTCCCGAGAAAATGTAAGAGGCTTTCTGCAGTCCCCACATTTTCCAGATGCATTCTTGTGTGTGTATATATATATATATATATATTATTTATTTATTCCTGGGAGACACAGAGAGAGAAAGAGAGAGAGAGGCAGAGACATAGGCAGAAGGAGAGGCAGGCTCCCCGTGGGGAGCTCAATGCGGGACTGGATCCCAGGACCAGTCGGCAGATGCTCAACCATTGACCCACCCAGGCGCCCCTTCCAGATGCATTCTTAAGCAACCTGATACTATAAAACACATCCTTCTGAGGAGGCTATTTCAGGTCTACTTAAAAAAAAAAAAAAAAAAAAAAAAAAAACTACAAATGGCTACAAAGTTACATGTTATTATTAGAGGACTTTAACTGGTAAACACTGCATCTCAGTGTGAGATTTAAATTTGTTCAAGAATATTCTCTAGAAAAGGGAATCCTCGCGGCACCTGTGGCTCAGTCAGTTAGGTGTCTGACTCTTGATTTCAGCTCAGGTCATGACCTCTGGGTCCTGGGATCAAGCCCACAGTGGCCCTAGCTCAGTGTGGAGTCTGTTCCTCTTCCTCCTCCTTCTCACCCCCATCCCCCACTCTTGCATGCATGGTCTTTCTCTTTCATAGATAGATAGATAGATAGATAGATAGATAGATAGATACATAGATACATAGATACATAGATGGATCGATCTTTTTTTTAAAAAAAAGGGTATCCTCATGGACTGTTGGTAGGAATGTAAATTGGTGCAACTACTATGGAAAACAGTACGGGCAAAATAGATGAAGTGGATTACGAAGTGTAAACTTCCGGGATCCCTGGGTGGCGCAGCGGTTTGGCGCCTGCCTTTGGCCCAGGGCGCGATCCTGGAGACTCAGGATCGAATCCCATATCGGGCTCCCGGTGCATGGAGCCTGCTTCTCCCTCTGCCTGTGTCTCTGCCTCTCTCTCTCTCTCTCTATCATAAATAAATAAATTAAAAATAAAAGAGGTGCAAACTTCCAATTACAAAACAAAAAATTGACAGGGATGAAAAGCACAGTATAGGAATACAGTCAATAAGACTGTAATAACTTTGTATTGAGGGCAGCCCAGGTGGCTCAGCGGTTAGCACCGCCTTCAGCCCAGGGCGTGATCCTGGAGTCCCAGGATGGAGTCCTGCATCAGGCTCCCTGCGTGGAGCCTGCTTCTCCCTCTGCCTGTGTCTCTGCCTCTCTCTCTCTCTGGGTCTCTCATGAATAAATACATAAAATCTTTTTAAAAAATAATAATAACTTTGTATTAACAGATGCTAACTACACTTAATTTTATAGTGTATATAACTCTTAAACCACTATGTTGTACACTCAAAACTAATATAATATCGTATGTCAACTATACGTTCAAAAAAAAAATTCTCACAATATTCTCTATAATAGAAAAAAAATGGACAAATCTGAATGCCCACCTGTTGGGAACAACTAAATCAAACGTAGTACATTCCTAATGAAAGTGAGACAGCTAAAGAAACAGACGAGAGCTATGTATGTATCGATATGGACTGACCTCCAAGACAAAGGTAAGCAAACAATTCAAATCATTGAACCAGATGTGTAGTAAATTACTATTTAAGTGAGAAAAGTCAGACGGTACTGCATATTTAGGAAACATACACAATTTAAATAACTTAAATAGAAAAGTTCAATAGACTGTGATATTTCCACATGTTACCTTTAAATAAATGTAAAATGCCAGATCTGCTTCCTACTTCTGTTGGTCAGTGAGCACCGACAAATGAACTTCAAATGGTTAGAGAGTCTACTAGCACATCATCAAGGCCAATCTCGCCCCTCATGTTGGGATTTCTTTGAGATATAATGTATTTTCAATATGTGCAGAAAGATACCAGCCATACTCTTAATAGGATTTGGGGAGAGAGGTTTAGAAATGGGCTGGAGGGGTCATTAGGGGTGCTCTTTACTTGTAATCTTGCTGCAATTTTACTTTTATTTTTTTACAACTTGCATGTTACCAGTGGGGCTTCCACAAGGTCACTGGTTGCTGTGCTCCTCTATTATCTCTGCGGGCATCCCTGTCCATTTGATACAATAGGAGCTGTAGTAACACTGACCAGCCATTCCCCGCCAGCAGAGCATTCCATCCCATGCTCTGGGCTTTACAGTAAATAAAATGCCATACTTTTTTCTTTTTAAGTGCATATTTGTTCTAAAAAAAAAAAAAAAAAGATTAGGGCAAATTTGTTGTTTGGATCCTTCTGTTTTATCTTCCATGTAAACAGCTTCTGCAGTGCCCTAGTCCGCCACTCGGCCTGGAAGCCTCATCTTCTTACTGTCTGGAGTTGAGCACTGGACGGGGGAAAGGGCAAAATGGCAAGCAGCCAGGGAGGAGAGCTATAGCATTTTGACAGTCGGGCATAGATGACCAGAGTGAAACCTGCCAAAGGGACAGCAGTGACTGATGGGTCCCGAGGAAATGTTAGCGCAAACCTAGTCATACGCAACACGCCGCAGCCTTCGAGAGAGCACCACAGCTCTGCAAACCAGCCACGTAATTAAAACACAGCTCTGGAGACAGAGGAGGTTAAGTGGCTCTGACCCAGCCCATCCACTCTTCTTGGTGGCTGCCAATCGTCACCTTCCTGCGGGCACCCACATATTTCTGTAAGTCGGCCTGTCTCTAAAAATTCTCACAAAACCGCAATTTTTTTAAAAAAATGAATGATGATTTAAAAACTCAAGTTCTTCGACATTTGTTTTTCATTCAGAAGAGACCTTGGTTTGCAAACTTCAAGTTCTTGTTAATAGCGCAAGACAAAGTAAAATCCACTGCAAGCTTTTCATTTAAGCAAACACAGATGATAATTTATTCCTCCAAGTGGTAAGAGAATGCAACAAGCCAGGCATCTGTGCAAAAAACTTCCCATACCCCCTCAAGTCCTATAACTCTATCTGCAACTCCATCTTCTGGTCCTAACTAAATCTCCAATTATTCCCAGAACGGATGAAATCTTAAATCCACATCAGCTTTTAACATCTGCTGAGTCTTAACTATACAGGAACCAAAACGAAATTCCTGTGTGTCACCTGCCGATAGGATTACAATTTAAATCAGACTCAGACTATAGGAAAATAGAAGCCACATTTTTTTTCCTGATCCATATAGACATCAGCCAGAAGGTGCTATGCTGGTTATGTGCTATGTATAGCAAAACTGCCTCGATATCCATTTAAACTATATGATTCTTATTCTAAAAGTCCTCAACTGCAGAAAATACACCTTACACTCTGTAATAAACTTACAGACATTACCAAAATCAGTTTCTCATATATAACACTGATCCAAAGAACATCTAATTTGTATTTTGGGCTCAGTAATTTAAATTGATCTTCAGGGGCACCTGGCTAGCTTAGTCGGTTAAGCGTCTGCCTTCAGCTCTCAGGTCATGATTTCAGGGTTCTGGGAGAGCCTTGCATCAGGCTCCTTGCTCAGCAGGGAGCCTGCTTCTCCCCCTCCCTCCCAGAAGCTCCTCTCCCTGCTTGTGCTTTCTCTCCCATTCTCTCAAATGAATATAATCTTTTACAAAAAAATAATTGATTTTCAGAATTATACAATTTAGACAAACTCAACCAGCATATTACAAAATGAGAAACTCACGACTTAATCAAAAAACAACCTCATTGTATGAAAATGTCCATATTACAATTTTTTTAACTGAAAGACGGAACTGTAAAAAGAAGTGTGAAGCACAGGCTTGGCAGCATCAGTGCTCAGGGGAAGTTTGTCAAAAATGTAGATTCCTAGGCTCTGTCCTAGACTTATAGAAACAGTAGCTCTGAGGGTGACCCCTGGGAATCTGTATTCCAACAAAATCCTCCAGAAAGTTCTTATGCACCAGTCTAAGTGAAAATATTAAGAACTGGAGAAGGGTGTGGCTCAGCGGTCTTCAGTCCAGGGTGTGATCCTGGAGTTCCAGGATCGAGTCCCACGCTGGGCTCCCTGCATGGAGCCTGCTCCAGTCTCTGCTTCTGTCTCTGCCTCTCTCTCTCTGTCTCTCATGAATAAATAAATAAAGTCTTAAAAAAAAAAAGAATTGGAGAAGAATGCACGATGATGGTAGTAATACAAACTGGTACAGCTACTATGGAAAACAGTCCTCAAAAAATTAAAAATATAAATACCATACAGTCCAGTAATTCCACAACAGTATTTACCCAAAGAAAACAAAAGCACTAATTCAAATATATATAGGCACCCTTATGTTTTATGTTTATTGAAACATTATTTATAGTGGACAAAATATGAAACAACCCAACTGCCCATCAATAGATGAATAAAGAAGATGTGGCATGTACATACACACACAGTAGAATATTACTCAGCCATAAAAAAGAATGAGACCTTGGGACGCCTGGGTTGCTCATTGGTCGAGCGTCTGCCCTTGGCTCAGGTTGTGATCCTGGGGCCCGCAGATCAGGTCCCACATCAGGCTCACCATATCAGGCTCACCTGCTTCTACTTCTGCCTATGTCTCTGCGTCTCTCTCTGTGCATGTCTCTCATGAATAAATAAATAAAATCTTAAAAAAAAAAAATGAGACTTTGCCATTTGTGACAACATGGATGGACCTGGAGGGTGTTATGCTAAGTGAAGCAAATCATACAGAAAAAGACAAATACCATATGATTTCACTTATACGTGGAACCTGAAAAACAAACAAAGAAACAAACTACCCTAAAGCAGAAACAGATCCATAAATACAGAGAACAAACAAAATTGCGGGCAGGGGGGGTGGCGCCTTGGGGATTGCGCAATATGGGTGAAGGGGAATGGATGATACAGGCTTCCAGTTGTGTAGTGAGTAAGTTAGGAAGATAAAAGATACAGCATAGGGAATAGTGTCAATGCTACTTTAGTAGTGCTGTGTAGGAAGAGAGGGTAGCTACACTTGGGGTGAGCACAGCATCATGTGCAGGCTTGTCAAATCGCTGTGTTGCACGCCTGACACCAATGTAACATTGTCTGCCAGCTATACTTCAATAAAAGGAATTACAATTGGGATACAGGCATACCAAACAGAATTGATAACATGAAATAGATTTTTTTAAATCCAGACTGTTCAGAGGACAAAAGAAAATCTGCAATCAGCATAAACCCTATATTCATCTCTCCTCGTTACTCACTTCTAAGTAAATGAGGACTTTGAAACTTGTATATGGATGTAGTCAACTGCTTGTAAGTTCATGTCTATTTATGCTATGGTTCAGAAATATTTGCACATCAAACCAGAAACTGAGTTTACACTTGGGATCATGAGTCTTTTGTAAATGTGAAGGGAGTAAATTTGGAATCAAATGTCTTGAAGAAACAAGAGTTTTCTAGGACTGTTGCCAGTCCTTTTTCTCAGGGTGACCTTAACTTTCAGACTTGAGGAGTATTTTCTTTCTCTGATTAATACTTCCATAGGATGATTAGTGTACTTTGTTCGAGTATATGTATCAGGACAGGCTGACTTTTCCTCTGCGATCAGGAGCACCGGCGCTTGCTCCTCCACCCAGAGGGGGACCCAATACAGGCCAGTATCAACAGCCAGGCTTACTGGTCCTCTGCTTCCCCGGCTCGCCCACGAAGGACGTGGGGCTGATGTGTTCCAAACGCTGCAGTTTTCATTTTAAATAACACAGAATCCTTGCAAATGAACTTACACACATCTGACTTAGGATTCCCAGGAGGACACCCTTAGCTACGGGCTTATTTCTAGGCCTTTAGAATCAAATTAGAATACCCCATCAGACACCTATTTGTGCAAACGTTAATTTCAAGTGTATTTAAATGCCTTGGCGTCTTGCTTTTGCTCATCACATCAAGCAGAGCCGCTTCCACTGTGTAATCACAATAATGAATAAACATGGGGTGCTTATAAAGGACTCGGGAACCACAAAACTGATCAATTGTTAATTCTATAAAGTGACTAAACGTGCCTTCTTTTGCGATAACTCCATTAAGCTGTGTTTTTGGAGGGAAAGATGCCCACGTCCTCTGCCTACCATCTCTGTAAAATAGAAACACAATCATCATTCAGATCCTACCTAAAGCTTATCTTGATCTCTATTATTTCCTTGTACTGTCTACACCCACCACTACCCCCCACCTCCAACGAAAAGCAAACATTGGCATGGCATTCTAAAAACCATGAGCTGCATGGTTATTAATCGCCAGAGGATTTGAGGCAGCACTAAAATTAACAGCCAGAATAACCACAGTGTATATTTATTGGTCTCTTATTATTTTGATCAAATACCAATTTCACAATGATGGGGCCCACAGGAGCTCCACATCTCAATCAAATTCCTTAGTGTGGCGGGATGAGGACTTTCAGAGCTTTTCCTCACAATAAACACATTTGTTATTTATCTCTTATCCCCCACCACACCTGGGCTGTGCACATGAGGCATTCGGTTAATCTTTCTTAAACTGGAAGAATGAGCGATCAAGTAAGAGCTTTGGCTCTATCACACTGCCTGGGTTCAAACTGTGGCTCCTGCCACAAGCTACCTGTGGCCCCATCCAATGTCCTTCACTTTCCTGATGTACAGGAAGGAGATGATGACTCTCTTCACCTTATGGGACTTAGTAAGGGAGGATTAAATGATAGTGTGGTAAAACGATATAGCCTCTATGGAAAACAGTATGACAGGTTCTCAAAAAATTAAGAATGGAATTACCATATGATCCAGCAATTCCATTTCTGAGTACATACCCAAAAGAATTGAAAGCAGAGACTCAAAGAGGTATCTGTACACCCATGTGCATGGGAGCATTATTTGCTGTAGCCAAAAAGGTAGCAGCAACCCACGTGCTCCCAGCCTTAAAAGGGAACATTGCAACATGGATGAACCTTGAAGACACTATGCAAAGTGAAATAAGCCAGTCACAAAAGGAGAAATACTATATGATTCTCCTTCAATGAGGTACCTGGAGCAGTTAAATTCTTAGAGATAGAAAGAAGAGTTAACTGCTAGGAGCTGAGAGGAGGGAGTAGAGGAGCTGCTGTTTAATGGGCACAGAGCTTCAGTTTTATAGGATGAACAGCGTTCTGAGGATGGACAGTGGTAATGGCTACACAACGATGTGAACACTTTTTTTTTTTTAAGATTTTATTTATTTATTCATGAGGGACACCGAGAGAGAGAGGCAGAGAGAGAAGCAGGTTCCACACAGGGAGCCCAATGTGGGACTCGATCCCAGGACCCCAGGATCACACTCTGGGCTGAAGGCAGGCACTAAACCTCTGAGCCACCCAGACGTCCCAACACTGTGAACACTTAAAGCCCCTGGATTACACACCTAAAAACGGACCTATAAATGGTTAAGTAGTGGGGTGCCTAGCTGGCTCAATCAGTAGAGTACATGACTCTTGATCTTGAGGTTGTGAGTTCAAGTCCCATGTTGTGCAGAGATGACTTAAAAATAAAATCTTAATAAAAAATTTTTAAAAATAAAAAAGGCTAATAAGGAGGTAAACTTATGTTATTTGTATTTAAGTGCAATTTTTTTAAGTGCAATGTTTTAAAACACTTAGTGGAGGGACGCCTGGGTGGCACAGTCAGTTGGGGAACCAATTCTTGGTTTTTGTTCACGTTGTGATCTCAGGGCCGTGAGATAGAGCCCCATGTCGGGCTCTGTGCTCAGTACAGAGCCTGCTTGAGACTTTCTCTCTCTCTCTCCCTCTGCCCCTCCCCCTACCACAATCTCTCTCTCTCTCTCTCTCACTTTCTCTATCAAATAAATAAATCTCTAAAAATAAAAAAATAGGGATCCCTGGGTGGCTCAGGGGTTTGGCGCCTGCCTTTGGCCCCGGAGCGGGATCCTGGAGACCCAGGATCGGGCTCCCTGCATGGAGCCTGCTTCTCCCTCTGCCTGTGTCTCTGCCTCTCTCTCTCTCTCTCTGTGTGACTATCATGAATAAATAAATAAAATCTTTAAAAAAATAAAAAATAAAAATAAAAAAATAAAACACTTAGCACAGTGATTCAATAAATGATAGCTATTATAGCTATTATAATTTTTTGAAAGGCCAAGAGCAAATATTTAACAAGCATTCCCTAATGTGAAAATGGCAAATACCTGCAGAAAACTTCAGTGAAAGAGACATTTGCTATCTAACGTCCAATTCCATTTAAATGCCTCCTTGCCCACTCCTGCCCACTCCAGCCCCCACTGGTAGTACAAGCCCTTACTGGGGATGTTTAAATGTTAACCAGTTCATTCCCCAAATCCCCTCAGCTGAGGTGAGTGAAAATTCAGCACACAGGGAGAACCAGACTGGTACCAGGGGACAGACTCCTAGCCATCGCCCAGCTTGCTTAATGGAACTCCATGCTCCTGAGCAGATCCAACGGTCTGCAAAGAGCAGAACAAAGTGTGAAGACACGAGTTTTATCCTGGGAGGACTGGACCCATGGTAACCAATTTTATGGCTCTTTTGATTTCTGTCCGTGGATGTGTGCATGTGTGTGTGCGCGTGTGTGTGTGTGTTGAGAAGGAATTAATCCAAAAATATAGATGAAGAAAGCTGTGTCTCGGATGTGAAGCCGGGTTGCATAATCAGTTCTGAAAGCAGAGAAAAGGTAACAGATGTTTACATTACAATCTGGCTGCTTCTGGAAGAGCTGCCAAATGATTTAAATAGTAACGGAGATTGCAGGCCCCAGTGAATTCTTGCCCCTTCTGACATATACAGAGAATTCACCCCAACTATGTATTTTGAGATGGCCTTAACTAAATGCCCCACTGTATAAAATACGTCTGGTTTTCAAACTACTTAAAATCTTAAACCGGACACCAACAATAAAAAATCGAACTGAAGGACATATTCCAGCACTGACATTATAAAACCTGCTGTCTTTGGCAGAGGGAAATGCATTATAAAGAAACTCAAAATTGCTTTTTAAGTTCAGGTGTTTCACGGCCAGTAGGAAGATGCATTTTTAAAGAGAAAAAACATACAGCCATGAAAAAGAATGACCTAGAGCTCTTTCCACTGAACTATCATCCTTCCCAGAATGGCTCCACAGTGCATCCGAGTCTCATATATATGCAGGTAAATGGCCACCACTGAAGAGAAAGTCTTCACAATCAAGGGGATTTCATCTGACCCCATGGATGTCAGACTCCTTCCCCAGCCATGAGTACACCAAAGGGCTTCTCATGGCCCTTTGCCGAGTAAACAAAGCAGTACCGATTATATGATTGGTGACCCCACTTATCTAAAATGATTTGGTCTAACCATCTACATGAAGATAAAGGCAGAAGGGGGAAATTGGAAATATACGTATTGAAACACAGAAAGGTATTATCTCAATGGCAGAACTGGATTCATTTTTCACTTTCCTTTTCAAACCGTTTTACAGTGTTTTGAATTTTCTACCACATACCTGTATTATCTTTATAAATTAAATCAAAAAGAAAAGACATCTTCAAAACAGAAGCCTGGAGTGATGACAAGAATCTTAGCTTATACATTAGAGACCTCAGCTCTCTGCCAGAAATAGGGAGCTGAGGACACTGGATAAGCCATTTCACTGGTCTGGGCCCCAAGTTGCTCTGGATCGGTGTTTCTCCACCTCCCCACTATTCATATTTCAGGCTCCGGGGTTCTTTGTTTTGGGGGCTGCCCTATGCCTTATTGGAAGTTTAGCAGCACCACTTGCCTCTACCCACTACAGACCTACCTAACTCCATCCCACGTTATAACAAGCAAAACTGTCTCCAGATGTTGGCAAAGGTCCCCTACAGAGCAAAACTGCCCCCAGTTGAGAACCACTACCCTAAGGTGGGCGGGGGGGATGGGGTGCCTAGATGATGGGCACTGAGGGGTGCACTTGACGGGATGAGCACTGGGTGTCATGCTATATGTTGGCAAATTGATCTCCAATAAAAAAAATACACAAAAAATAAAGAAAAAGAGAGAACCACTGCCCTAGATGGTCTTTAAATATCTTGCTTGCTGGAAACCTTCTTTGATTATTTTAGACACTGTGCCTCAAGTCTGAGTTTTAGGTCCAGTAATGCAGAGGGAAGCACCTATGGCATACCCAAGTCTCATCAGTATTTTCATTATTCATTAAGCAAAAGATGAAAGTCAATGAATAAAATAAACTGAATTTTCAGAGAAAACTTTGGGATATGTGACACAGATATGAAACAGAAAATTCAAGTAGATACAATCGTCATTTAAAAACTAATAATAACTGGCTTTGGACAGTTCCACCTTTAGTTAAGACAAATGAAATGCTGCAGATATGTTCAATTGCTTTCTAGTTTGAAATCAACTTACAGAAAAAAAAAACACATAGTTTTTTTTTTGGCAATGCCACATTTTTATTTAAAAAAAAAAAGCCTAGTGTTTTCTCTTCATAAGAAATACAAGGAAATTTTTCTAAAAGAGGTATTTTATTCTTCTGCACTAACAATACTACAACCAATCTTATGAAAGACAAATTAGCCACATCTTTACTATCTATCTTTCTAAATATAGTGTCTTATTTTTATTTGCCATTTTATTAACAAGAACTCCCTAATATCTGACACTACCATACTTTTGAATTAAAATTATCTATGTTCATGCTAATGACTTGCTACTGAAAGATCCTGACATCTTTTGAATTAAAAAGAGTGACAAAAAAGGATTCAATACGGTTTTAGATTCATGACTCTTTGAAAATCAGTAGTTCACCCATATACAGAAAGCCATTTATTAACCAGGATGTTTCATTAACATCAACATTCTACACCTGCCACACACTACGTGTTCAACAAATGCAGGGCACCATTATCATTACTTACAACCATACCAGAAAATAGAGGGGTTTTTTCCAAATTACCAGTTTGGTTTTACAGCAACTACAAAGTACAAAGTATGAAAGAGGAGGCTATCACACGATAAATTAATATTCTGAGCTCTCAAACCTTGTAACATGCCTCATCTTCATTTTAATATTTGTGTCTTTTCACGTGCTCAAATAGGTCCAAATTAAATCACCCTACCCCAATCCTCTTCCACTGCCACCACCCTTTATTTTTTTTAGAGATTTTATTTATTTATTCATGAGAGACAGAGAGAGAGACAGAGGCAGAGGGAGAAGCTGGCTCCCCGTGGAGCAGGGAGTCTGATGCAGGACTCAACCCAGGACCCTGGGATTCTGACCTGAGCCAAAGGCAGACTTAACCAACTGAGACACCCAGGTGCCCGCCACCACCCCCCCTTTAAATGTTCCTTTCGTAACTGCAGATATTACGACAACTACTAGGTAGTGGCCCAAGCTAGCTGGTACATACAGGTGTCAAATCCCTGAGCTGGGTTCAACCAGCATAATGTTCTAACAAACTGATCCTTGATAGTGAAAGAGGTGGACGCAGTCCTCCTCTACAGGGACAGCTGAAATGAGGGGTCCTTCCACCATCCCAACACGACCTTGCAGGCCTTTATTGGAAAAGTCAGGAAAGGAGACTGGGCTAGAAGTTAGGATCCCCGTTCTCTTTACGCTGCAGAAGACTTAAGTCCTAACACCTTCTACCCTTGATCTTTTAGAATACTGAACTCTTGAGGTACTCTCCAGCTTTAAAATTCTGTGAGCCTTTGAGTCTTTCTTTAAACCAGATTATGCAATTAAATTTATGTTTAAAAAAACACACAGGAGCCCTTTTTCACAGACTTTAGGAAAGAAAGTGGATTAGCTTGAATTAGCAACTGTAAAACACGAAGAGTTACTTTTATTTTTCTAAAAGATATCAAAGCTCATTTTATCTTGTGAGAGGTGGGTTGCCAGAGATCATGAACTGAGTGGGGTATTATTACAAAGTGTAATTCAAGCCTATGTCTGTAAGGACTACTAGGAAGGACGTGAGCTTTTTTTGGTCATATTTTCAAAACAAATAGTTTATGAAGTGATTAATGTGGCCAAGATCAATTCACCAGTTTGTGGATGTCTCTTTCCCAATGCCTGTCCCTCACCTCAATCCTGTATCTCCCTAACAAATTAGGATTAAGAACACTGTATGATCTCCCAGTCATCCACAATTGGCTTCAAGACTTGAAGTCATTTTGCTAATTCTAGCAGATTTATTTATCCAACACCTGATGAAATGCACATATGTACACAAATGAATCCATCATCTAGATGCTCCATTTATATTGAGATTAAAAAAAAAAGTCAAAGGACTAGTCCATTTACTATGATGTCTATCCATATTTGTAAAGAAATAGAACCAAAATGTATAAGACTCCCTAAGAAGAGGAAGGCATAAGGGGGTAAACATACTTCTGCAAATTCTAAAGAGATCTATAAATTGCAATCGGAGAATTTATTAAACTAAGCTTCTTAGTATAGAAATCCCCAAAACTCTCCAACTGGGAAGCTAATTGAGAGTAAGAAAGAGCCAAAATGATTTCCCTCTTTCTCTCATTCATCACAGGCAATATAGAAACCCTTGCTCAATATGATAATGTGACTCTTGTCAATGCATGTTCAAATCAGATAGAGGATTGGCTGGTGATGATGTCATCCCCATGGGTTAATCCCCAGTGAATGCAGTTTTAATATCATATGCATCAACATGTCATTTACATAACAAAGTATTATATTAAGTGTAACAATAAATGAGCTGTGCAGATAAAAGCAGCTATTAGAGAAAGGCTATGTGCCACTGAAAAGGAGTTAGGGGGACAAAGACTTTTTTTTTAGACTAAATGGAACTAGGTCATCAAACAATACACATCTCTAAAAAAAGCAAAAAATGAATATTGAAATTCAAGTGACCTAGAACATTCTAGTACTAGAAATATGGAAATGTTGCCTCCAATGAAAAATATTCGGTAATTAAGTAGAGATATTTGTGAGGTTTTTGTGTGTGTTTGGGAGACAAGTTAAAAAAAAAAAATTAAAGTCCTTGAAAAATAAGTGAACTAGCAGCTCTTGCTTTTCTGGGAATAGCAACTTTCTTATCTTTAACAGGGAAAATTGGCCAAGTCAAATCGTGACTTAAAACCTTGTAATAAATTTTAAAGTGTCAAAGGTAGTTAAAATGGCACAGAGGGAAGGCAGAAAAGTCACACAAAGCAGAACAATGAGCAGAACTGACGGAGGAAACCTTGAAATACAGCTTTATGAGATTACTGGTCAAGAAATGTCCACACATATGAAGAAAGCTTTTTGCACAACTGAGCAATGCCAACTGGCGCGGTCAGTTTGGGAGGACGTTAAGTCATCATTAGTCACGATGATTCTGAAAAACCATTCTCTTGCTGCCTTATTAAGATCTGTATTTCCAACCCAAAGCAAGTGTTAGGCTTATGCACTAGATTTATGACTACAAACTTAGCAGAAGTGCTTGTCACTGTAAAACCCACAGCGAGCTGTTGAAGAATTTTTTAAGTCCTACATCTGTTCAAGAATGACCAAGTGGAAAACACTGATTATATTGTGATTGGGCAAGTGTGGGTGTCTGGGTGTTGCAGGTGGAATTTTCGGGTTGGTGTGGATAATCAAGGATATTAGAGAAAGAAGCCGACTAAGGGCTTTGAACACGCCCATCCCCACACACCGGGATCGCCTGTCACATCACATCAACCTTGCTAGTCTTGGAGGGACGGCCATAGAAAAGTTAACTGGGAAAGAGTACAGGGATGCAGATGCTTCACCAAGTGCTTCCCCAAGGGGGCTTAAATCCCGGTTGGGGTGCAGGGATGTGGACACCTGGGTACTTCCCAGCATGAACCTGCGCATGTACACCTTCCTGGGAGTTGAATCATAGCTTGGCTGAGGCTCTCAGCGGCAGCCGTGGAACCCCCAAAACGTTCAGTGATACCGATTCAGGAGAAAAACGCACCGGCGGCACCGCACCTGGCTCGGGCTGCCTCCCCAGGCGCGGGAGGGTATCAGTCCCTCTCCGCGTCCCATCCTTCCCAAGCCAGGAGTGGGGGGTTAAAGGTGCCCTCCCTTGCAAGAGCCGGTTGCCAAGGCAAATGAGGCACCAGAAGGTTTGAAAAAGAGGGGAAGAAGCGACGGAGACCCTCCGGCCTGGCGGGCAATCGCGAGGTGCTGCACTTCGAGACCCCCTGGAGTTTCCCACTTGGGCGGGAAGCTTAGCGCTTCGGCCGAAAGCTGTGCCCCGGGGGCGCGCAGCGTCCTTCCAGCGGGAGCCCCGCAGCCAGGACCCCAGGCGCAGGCTAAGCGGGCTCCCAGCGGGTCCCGGCTCAGACCCACGGGCTGAACCCCAGGCTGCGAAGCCACTGCTCACTCCGGGCCGGCGCGCCCCCTCCCCACAGCGATGCATCAAGCGGCCCCTCGCGCCTCCAAGGGGCACCCCGGGGATCTCTGAGAGGCAGACACAAACCCCAAAGTTGGCAGCCGCCCCAGCTGCACTTAGGAGCGCCGCTCCCAACTTCGGGGCGCAAGCCACCCACCGCAGCGGAGCGTCGGAATGAGGGGGGCTGCCCCGAGCCAAGTCGGGATCAGCCTGAGAGGCGGCTGCCGCGCCCTGGAGACAGCCTGAGCATTGGGGGGGGGGGGTTCAGCCAAGCGCACCCCGTCTTCCCGCCCCCCTCCCTCCTCTGCCCTGCCAACCCTCCTTACCGGAGAGAGCCGCAGCGTCCGGGACTCGGAGCCGGCGCGCGCAGGTGCAGGCACGGACCTCCGCTCCGAAGCCGGAGGATGCTCACCGCGCCACCTCCCCGCGGGCGCCCCGGGAGTGGCCCATCGCCCCCCGCAGGCTCTCGGCGCGAGTTCCCAGGTCTCTCCGAAGCTGCCGCAGCAGCGCAGGTAGGACTCCGGGCCCCGGGTCGGGCCCAGCCGGGCGCGCGCGGGGTGGCGAGCGGTGCGCGGTGGAGCCGGCGGGCGCTGGGGCGCTCGGGCGGGGAGGGGCCCGGAGGGGCCGGGAGGGGCCGGGAGGGGCCGGGAGGGGCCGGGCGCCCCGCGGGCCGCGCTGATTGGCCGGGCGCGCGGCTGCCCCTGCCCCGGAGCCCCGGAGGTCCACGTGGGCCGGCCCCCGGCCCCGCCCCGCGCCCCCGCTCGGCTCCCGGCGCCTCTCCCGAGCGCCCCGCCGTGGTCGCCGCCCGGCAGGTGCTGCGCAAAGGTACCCTCCCGGAACACCTGAGAGCCGCGGGAGCCCGGCGGAATTCAGAGCTCGGCTCCCAACCAGAAGCGACCCCCACGCAGGGCGTCCCCATCCGAGGGCCCCAAACAGTTTGCAAACAAGGCGTCCTTAGCCGCCCTGGGGCTTCACTAACCTGGCCCCTTACGTAACTTGCCTGCATGGGAGAGGAGGAGAATCCACGCGCAACGTCAACACCGGAATCCTTTCTTATTTTAAAAATTCTGGAAGTACAGCTCAGACTTGTTTGAGTCGCACTCTGTGCTAACCCTTCTCCAAGTGAAGTGACGCTAATCATCCGTGACGTTTTTTTTTTTTTTTAAGATTTTATTTATTGATGAGAGACACACACACTGAGAGAGGCGGAGACACAGGCAGACGGAGAAGCAGGCTCCACGCAGGGAGCCCGACGCAGGATTCGATCCCGGGTCTCCAGGGTCATGCCCTGGGCCGAAGGCTGACGCTGAACCGCTGAGCCACCCGGGCTGCCCTCATCTGTGACATATAAATAGTATTCATTTTACACGAGAATACTTCGTGTGATGTCCATTCTATAGATAGGAAAACTGAGGCACAAAGAGGCTAATTTACTGAAGATCACAGCTCATCAGGGGCGACTGTGTGTAATTTGAACCCGGGAAGGCTGGTTGCAGAATCCACTTTCTTTGCTATTCGCAGTGTAGTCTAGAAGAGGCCCCCCTGGAGACTTTGTTAGAAATGCAGACTTTGAGACCCCACCCTGGAATCGGAAACTTCATTTGAACAAGATCCCCAGGTGGTTAGTTTATGCAAACAGTTTGAGGAGCGTTGCTCTACAGGACTATGCTGTTCCCTGTGGACGGTTTGCCTCACAAGCTTCTGATCCTTTTACTCTGCAGCGACATGAAATAATGCGTCATCCTGCCCCAGCTGCACTCCAAAGTATATTTGCCCTTCTCTGAGCCTGCTGCTGGAACGAAGGTATGGAAGCCTTTCTGTCTCTCTTCCCCATACCTTTATCCTCTGCACACACGTATCCCATACCATATTATCTTGTGTATCATGTAACACTTTCTATCCTTTGCTCTCTAATTATCAAAATTGGGGCTCTGAGCCAGACAACCGCTACCAACTAGTCCCCAGTCTTAGGCGGAATTCAAGCATCAGAGCAGGGGCTTGATCTTTGAGATGTCCCTTTGTGCTGAGATTCTGGGGAGAACAAGGACAGGAACAAGGAAAACCTGAAACTACAGGCCAGGAGATGTCAGACCTCTCTCCTGAGACCATTCATTCATTCATTCACTCGAAAAAATCGAGGGTCAGGCACTGAAAATAGGTGCTAGTATCTACAGAAGTAAACACAACAGAAAAAACTCCTGCTCCTATGGAGCTTACCCTCTAGTGAACAAAAACTGGCAATAACGTGACAAATAAGTAAAATACAGTTGAGGAGAAGGTGTGTTGTAGGGAGAAATTAAATGTGTAAAGGGATTAGTGCTGGGGTGGGGGTGATTTTAAATATAGTGGTCAGGCTAGTTGTCACCTGACCTTTGGAACAAAGACTTAGAAGAGTGGAGGGAGCAAGTCATTTAGAACTCCACATTCATTCATTCACCAAATATTTCTTGACTGGACACTTTGTATCAAGCATGGTCCTGCCACAGGTCTGAGTATTCACTTAAGCACTGCGGTTTTTCTAAATCCAGGTTTCCCTGGACTTATGGGGGTGTTGAGAGGGGCAGGGAGGGGAATGTAAGCAATTCTGTGGCTCTACCTAATACCATATTCTCCCATCCTGGGTGTTCAGTATTGTTAGGGGTTTAACTGTATCCTCCAAATTCATAAATTGATGTCTTAACCCCTAGTATCTTGGAATGTGACCTTATTTGGAGATGGGGTCTTTACAGAGGTAATCAGGTTAAAATAAGGTCTTTAGGGTGGGCTTCATTCTATGTAACTAGCATCCTTACAAAAAGAGGAAATTTGAAAACAAAGACATCGGGAGAACATCATGTGAAGATGAAGACAGAGATAGGGGTGATGCATCTGTAAGGCTAGGAACACCGAAGATTACAGACAGACCACCAGAAGGGGAGAGAGCCACCGAAGAGACTGTCTCTCAGCCCTCAGAAGGAACCGACCTTACCAACTTCTTGCTCTCAGATGTCTAACCTCTAGAACAGAGTACCGGATAAATTTCTGGTGTTAGGCCCCCTAATTAAAGCAGCCCTAGAAAACTAATAAAAGTATATGACTCTGAGGGAAGATGACATAGTTAAATCCCATCTATAATTTTCCAGTGTCTTTTGTGCAATGGCAAGAAGCCAAAGGGATCTGATGAATTGAGATTTACTAACCAAATCACCACAAGAGCAAATTATGATGGTTTTTTTCAAGAATTTATTTTTTTGAGAGAAAGCAAGAAAGAGCACAAAGGGGGTGGGGAGAGGGAGAAACAGGCTACCCCACTGAGCAGGAAGCACAATGCAGGGCTGGATCCTAGAACCCCAGGGTTATGACCCAAGCCGAAGGCAGATGCCCAACCGACTGAGCCATTCAGGTGCCCCAGCAAATTATGTTTTCTAAAAAGAAAAGCCAAATGAAGGGCACCTGGGTGACTCAGTCCATTAAAGTGACTAACTCTTGATTTCAACTTAGGTCGTGATCTCAGGGTCATGAGATTGAGCCCCACATCAGCAAATTTCTCAGTTTGGAGTCTACTTGGGATTCTCTCTCGTTCACCCTCTCCCCCTCCCCACCCCGACTCACTCTCTAAGTAAATTAATTAAATTAAATTAAATTAAGCCAAATAAGCCCCAATTATTCCATTTCTTCATCATCTATTTATTGAATGCCTGCT
Source organism: Canis lupus dingo (assembly GCF_003254725.2). Lineage (NCBI taxonomy): Eukaryota > Metazoa > Chordata > Mammalia > Carnivora > Canidae > Canis > Canis lupus. The sequence goes on along the minus strand of NC_064262.1, from coordinate 22,995,539 downwards.
ATGCACCAGGCAATGGATTACTGTTAAAAACAAGGCAGATGTGGCCATTGCTTTCATGTGACCTGTGTGTCTTGTTACAGGAAGAATTGGACAGTGAGCAAATCAACAACTATATGAACAAGGTAATTTCAGACCAGAGTAAGGGCTTAAAAGAAAAGAAAGCAAGGCTAGAGGATTAAAAGAATGGGGGATGGGTTTAGATGGGTTTAATTTAGGTTGGCTGCCCAGGGAAGGTCCCCAGGAGGTAGTGACATATGAGCCAAGACCTCAGTGACAGAAAGCCATCCAAGCAAAGAGCTGGTAAAAACTGTTGTAGGCAAAGAAAACAATCCCTCTTAAAAAAAAAAAAAAAAAAAAATTCCTGCCATTCATTCCATAACACCCTTCCTTTCTGTCTTTAACATCCATTTTGCCTTTTGCATTCTTTGAGATAGTGCAAAATCAATTAATGTCTGCTTCATAAAAATGGGGTCCAATTATTTACCTTCTTACGTAAGAACCAGTAAAGGTTGTGCCAACAGGGTTTTGCATGCACACGCACACTCACAAAACACCCTCTGACTCGCCTCTGTATTTGTAGATGGTGATACCACATGGCTTAGACATTGTGTTTATTTTCCTGATTTGTAGCATCTGTTGGGCACGTCCTGGTGATTAATCAATCCACTGATAGCTAACATTCTAACTCTATGAGGCCCGTTTGTAAAATCCTTATATGATCAAGCGAAGCTTCGGTTTTAAAATTTGCACTTTGAACATAATTTTTACTTGGGAGACTCACAAGAATACTAACTACCATGAATGGGGGGCTTATGTGTGGCTCCTTATGCCAAGTGCTTCATGTGGGGTATTATCCTCACAATCCTGGGATGGAAGTTCTTGTATTTGTAACATCCATTTCACAGATGGGAAAACTGGAGCTGAAAAAAGGTAAAGTAGTATGCCTACAGTTGAAACTGCTATTTGATGCCAGACCGGGGCCTTGAGCCAGTCTCTTGAGCTTGGAGGCTCAGGCTGGGGCAGGCGAGCAGAAAGCAAAAAGCATTTGTATATCCCTTTGCATTTGTCTTTGAAATTTTCAAAGCACTGTTTTCTGACTTTTTTTTTTTTTATTTACCCCAGCCCTCTAGCTTTCAAGTTCACTTTTCTAGGCAGATATTTGCTTTGCTTCCCCTTACTTCAAACTGGGAACTGCAAGAACTTTGATAAATGAAATGACTGATGTATTTTTTTTGTTTTCAGCTTGTTTTTCCAGCATCCTCTGAGGAAATGTGAGTCAAGCTTCTGAGCTCACCCTGCCTTGTCAGACATCCGTATCTTGTACATTGACACTCCCCCAACACAAAGGGGGTCCCTCCCCTCACTCAAATACACCCCCTGCCAAACCAGATGCCCAGCACAATGTGCAAAGCCAGCTCTGGCCCTCTTTACGTGGATCCTAATAGGTCCTCCTGCCTGAGAATGAACATCTAAAAATGGCTTCAGTCGGTCTTTGTGAATCACTTTCTATTCTAGTGGCTTCCCTACAGTCTTGTTCAGGGGGAAAAAGCCCGGGAAACTTGCAATGGTGAAAAGATGTGAGGTATCTCTCATCGGATCCCGGATTCCCTGCGCCTCACTTAGGAAGTGGGCAGCAGTTTTAGCTGTTAAATGACTTCCTGCCTGGGATGGCGTGGTCAGGCTTGCTTTAAACTTCTGGAACCCAGACAAGGCATCTGGCCGTTCGCTTTGGAAGGCTCAGGTGGGTTTCACTATCCTTTCCTTCACTGACCACAACCGCTTCAATAATTTATGCCTTGCAAAAGAACAGCACTTCAGGGCCAATTAGCATAAGAAGAATTTATGAAACCACGGTGGGAAGGCATTTTTAGAGATCACACAAAAGCTGTTGCACGGAGCAATGTGAGCTAGTTTGAAGCAGGACCAACCTCAGGTAGAATCATCAGAGAAACAATACCCCTTTGGTATTCTCTTTTTCTCTGTCCCCTCCACCCCTCCCTCTCCCAATGTGGTCATATTGCCCCCAGCTACACAGAAGACTGCTGTTGTCATTCATTAATGTATGTTTTCATTGATTCTTTTATGAATTTATTTAAAATTTTTGACAGATTTTCGCATCTATGTTCATTGCAGTGTTATACACATAGCCAAAAGAGAGAAGCAACCCAAGTGTCCTTGAATGGATAAACAAAATGTGGTATACACATACAATATAGTATTATCTAGCCTTTAAAAGGGAGGATATTCTGATACATGCTCCTAGAAGGGTGAACACAGAAGACATTATGCTAAGTGGAATAAGCCAGTCAGAAAGGAGATCTAGTGTATAATCCCTCTTATAGGGGGTACCTAAAGTAGTCAAATTTGTACACACAGAAAGTAGAATGGTAGTTGCAGAGTAGACGGATTGGGGAGAATGGCAGTTTGTGTTTAATGGGTATAGAGTTTCAGTTTTGCTAGGTGAATAGGGGCCTGGAGATGGACAGTAGTGATGGTTGCACAACATGAATGTACTTAACGCCTCTGAACTGTACCCTTAAAAATGGTTAAGATGGTAAATCTTCTGTTATGTGTATTTTACCACAACCTAAAAATAGTTTAACTAACAAATTCTTCTAAATCAATCAAAAATTGGGGGGGGGGGGATAAAAAATAAATTGAACAATCAATCAATCAAAAATGGCAAAATTGTAAAGCTTTAAAGATGAGGTGTAATTCAATTTGTATCAGAGTTAACCAAACTTAGACTAAACATATTTTCATGTAAACAAAAAAATATTTAAATTTCGTTTGTGCTAGACATGATACTAGGCACTTGAGATTCCACTGTAAAAGGCATTCATAATCCCTGACCCCAAAGAACTTAACAGAAGCATACCATAATGACCTAGATGGAATCCTTATTCAGTTTACACTTTCTTCCTCCAACACATATTGACTCCCTACTATATGCCAGGCTCTCTACTTCTTACTAGGATACGCTGATCACAAGATAACCATAAAGCCACTCCTCTCAGGGCTGCCAGTCTAACAGGGGAGAAAGAAAGTAAGCAAGAAATTATTGTTTCTCTAACCCCTCTGCTCCATCAAAATTTACTGGTTCTCACCTCCTAGACTCTAACATAACCTTCTGCAGTCTACTACTGATGTCCAGAAATAAAGCTTCTAACTGTGATCTCTCCTGTATTTGTAACGTGTAAATGCAGTAACACAAGAAACAGTATATTAACCTAGAGTTGTTGTTTTTTTTCCAAAATGTGCTTTACATCTCACAGTTTTCTTACAAAACTATTTTGAGTGATACACAGAAGAATTATTTTAATAGTTTTAATTTATTGTGATGGATATTGGGGAGGGAAAAGCTAAATGAAAACACCAAACTTGTGACTTTATGGATACTGTTATTTAGAATGAGATTAAATTAAAAGGTAACACCAATTAAAGATAAACATGACAATAATAGTAATAATAATTTGGGCATATAGCAAAATTGAGGTGAGACCCAACAAAATCAGGAAGGAGGCTGAAATTTTTATTTATTTTATTTTTATTTTTTAAAAGATTTTATTTATTCATGAGAGATACACACAGAGAGGCAGGGACATAGGCAGAGGGAGAAGCAGAATCCATGCAGGGAACCTGATGTGGGACTCGATCCCAGGGCTCCGGGATCATGACCTGAGCCAAAGGCATATGCTCAACCACTGAGCCACCCAGGTGCCCAGGAAGGAGGCTGAAATTTTTAAACATAGGAGAGACTATTGGCAGAAATGCAGAAATGCTTGACCAATGATAAGCTGATAAGAATGCTATTCTGAGGAAACACAGAGTTTAGAGTCACATTTGTTATCCCACCATGGGTCTACCCTTGGCTCCACTATTGTTCTTTCCTTTCTAACTCTGCACTCTCAGGGGCAGCCTCCACATCGTGCTGAGTGATGACATGTACTAGGAATCTCTTCCTGCCCTGTTCATCAACTCAGCTTCCTTTGAAAAGACTCAGTCTAGATGAGGATGATGGCAAAGAGGGGAGTGTCATCAAGTATCTTTGGAACTTGGATTCCAAGGATGCTGAGCTTATATCATGCAAGTTAATAATATGGCAATCTTATGGTGAAAATATTAGTATTTCCAGTCCTTACCTGTCCTATTTACTCTTCTAGACTTCTAGAAGAAAGTTTTGGAGAAAGCAGAAATAAAAACACCGGTTTTATTCCAACTTTCTTTCCATTTGCTCTATTTTAATACAGACAACAAAATCCACATGCCATTCAACTTTTATTTTTGGACTTGAATATTTTGCCTCTACCTTGAAACAACATTATTTAGTCAAAGGTCATAAATGTTAAAGTAGGATTTAAGAGGCTTCACTTGGACGTCTGACATTTGAAATACTCTTGATCAGGGACTTATCCAGCAGGGAGGCCAAATCTATCAGTAGGCCTCAAATCCCATGGATTTCAAGCAAGTTGCAATACTAGACATTTTCCTGCCTGCCAAACATGCCCTTCTAAGAAAGCATCCTTGCCAGAATCCTTGATTGCAAGTGACAGAAACTCAACACAAATGGACAGAGGCAAAAAAGAGGCTGTTTACATAATTGAGATGCTCTAGAAATGTAACTAGATATTGGTATTTGAGGGAGGGCATGACTGTGTAAATATTTCTTCCTCATCTCTTGACTGTTCTTTTGTGTGGATTGGCTTCATTCTCCCTTACCAAGAGAAGGTAAGGCAGGAAAGATGTCCTTCAACAGCTCCAAGCCATATCCAGCAATATGACCCTAAATTGAACAGAAATGCTGGCTTCAAGTTAAAGTAGTCTAGGCCAGCTTGTTTTACAAGCCCATCCCCATGCCCAGGCAGGGTGTAGGAGGTGAATAGCAACGCCACTATAATCATACAGTTATGAATTCCTCCAAAAAGAACTAATGTCCATTCCGGGAGTCTGCCTTATGCAATGCCCTGATTGACCAACTCATATGACAATAGCTAATTAGATTAGTTTGGGCTCCTAAGCCTAGAACTATGCATCCATCCAATATTTCTGACTTGTGTGGTCTTGTTAGAAAAGTAGCATGAACCAATCACACTTTTCCCCCTGGAATTTGAAAAGGAGATTCCCCTCCCTAAAAAAATGGGAGCCCAAGAGACTGAGCCATTTATTTATTTATTTTATTTATTGACATGATAATTATGTGACAGATAATTATAGGCAATGTGCAACTGAAGTTACAAAGAAGCCAACCCACAGAACTAGAGACCAAAGAGAAACATTGACTCTGAGACCATAACACCTCTGAAAGAAAGGTTCAGGGAGTCCCTGACTCAGTTTCCTGGGAGTTCCAGTCTCTGGAAATTTTGTGATCTGAGTGGGGCATGGCTAACGCATTTGATGTTTTTATCCACATTATCTCCTTTCCTTATTGTAATAACTCCCTTAGAGAACCTTTATTCTCTCCACTTTACAGATGATAAACTGAGGTTCAGAGAGCCTATCTGATCTTTCTTAATGTGATTTTTCAAGCTACAAAGTCTATAAATAAAAAATGTGTTTCCACCTACTACGAGATGCCTCAGAACCTTGAGTAGTATAAAAATATCTGGGCTGGAAATGTAGATTTGGAAATCATCTATCTACTTGGACTCCTAGAGGTATTCACTAAAGCCACAAGAGAGAGTGGGGGCTACCAAGTGAAGGATCATAGGTAGGGAATAGCTGTGACAGCCTCACCTATTGGTGCTCGCTCTCAGCAAGGTTCCACACATTACATACTCTCTCAGCAAAAGGGGAAGTTGAGTTAGAATTTGTGAAGATAACAGTGATCATGCTTCTACATGCCACAAGATGAAAGAAACTTCAAATAGTTTGTTTTGTAGGACTTAGTAATTTTCCTGCCACGATTATGCTGCATATCCTCACATTGTACCCAGCCTGGAAAATTCAAGAGAATCTCCCTTTTACACATGAATTTCTAAATAAATCTTGCAAATTGGCACAGGCATATAGGGCCAGGCAGAAGAGAATGAGATAGAGAATATCAAGGAGTGGGTGTCAGGTTGAATACGGCGATCCCCAAGGCGACACTTCCACCCAGTCATGATAAACTAGGTTCCACACTGAGTTGGTTTTGCCCCTGGTGAATTCAGAACATTCCAACATTTTAATAAGATTTTTAAGAGGCACAAATAAAAAGTAAAGTATGATTCATCATGTCAGCACCTTATTTTGTAAAGATTATTAGCACACCACTGTCATAAATTTTAAGGAGTAAATACATGTGCTGAGATGATTTTTAAAATATTCCCTTGTACTTCCTTTTAGTCCATGACCCTACTTTCCATTCTCGCCTGTAACAAATTCAAGCAGCTAGACAGTATGCTTACAACCCTAGGGAAAAATGTACCAAAGCAAAACTCTGAGAACAAAGACACAAAGCCATGGCTTATGAGTTTCAAAATAGGCCGCTGAAACCCATGCTGGAGATAATAGTTTTGAAAGGGCTTCTGAGCCCCAGAAGCCAAGTTTTTGAATATCAAAAAGCCACAGCATATCTTGAACAATAGATTGGGAAAAAATAGCCTCCCCTCTAACTTTCAGACAAGGCAAGATTCCATAGGCTGGACGGAAGACAAGATCCAGTGAAAAGAAGAAAGTAAGAAGAGAGTGAGCTTTATCTACAGAGACCACCATGGACAGCTCTCCTTAGTTGTTGTGAGACCACCAACAGAAGTCTGACAAAGGATGGATGTGCACAGGGCTTCTCAAGCTGGGTGCTATTGATACTTTGGCCAGGTAATTCTTTGTTGGGGAGGCTACCCTGGGCATTGCAGAATGCTTAGCAGGATCCGTGGCCTCAACCTACTCCATGCCAGTAGTACCTCCAAGTTGTGACAGCCAAAATAACGTCAGACATTGCCAAATAGTCACGAGGGTGGAAGGTGGAGAGAAAATGACCAGGTTGAGGATCAATAACATGGGAGGAGAGAAAGACTGAAAGAGAGATTACACACACACATATCTTTCTTATAAAAAAGTTGTATGCTCTTTACACAGAAAACCTTAAGAACACACATCACCCTCCTACAAAAAAAAAGAAAATAATCCATACTCTACTCACTCAGAAATAATCATTGTTAGTTTTACCTACACACAACTTTTCCTATATATATTTTTTATTTCCACAAAACCAAAGAGTAGAGCCATGTAACCGCAGGTTATACTGTTTTGTTACCTGCAACTTTCCCACTTCACATCATGTTGTGAATTTTCTTTTTTTCTTTTTTTTTTAAGATTATTTATTTACTTATTCATGAGAGACACAGAGAGAGAAAGACAGAGACACAGGCAGAGGGAAAAGCAGGCTCCATGCAGGGAGCCAGACGTGGGACTCGATCCTGGGTCTCCAGGATCACACCCTGGGCTGAAGGCGGTGCTAAACCTCTGAGCCACTGGGGCTGCCCTGTTTTGGATTTTCATAGAGGTATGGCATTCCTTGAAATAGCCATAACATAATTTAATCAGCCAGTCCCCTATTGCAGGAAGTCTAGGTTACTCCCAATATCTCACCAGTATTAATAATACTCCGATGAATATCTTCATATATTCCTTTGATTGTTTTCTTAGCGTGAATTCCAAAGGAATGTTCTTAGAGAAAACGGGTATTTGGGAATTGTGTCTATAACATTTGCTATTTCATTAGTTTAAGTCATAGTTTGCTGATTTATAATATACCTTCTAAGGGCACCTGGGTGGCTCAGTCAGTTAAATATTTGCTTTTGGCTCAGGTCATGATCTCAGGGTCCTGAGATTGAGCCCCACATGGGGTTCCCTGCTCAGCGGAGAGCCTCCTTCTCCCTCTCCCTCTGACTGCTGCTCTCCCTGCTTGTTCTCTCTCTCTCTCTCTTTCTCTGTCAAATAAATAAATAAAATCTTTAAAACTAACAATAAAATAAAATATACCCTCTATTTCTCTAGTGTTTTTTACTTTCCCACTTTGTCAAGTATGTAGGGCAGCTATTAATTGTCCTTTTTTATCGATAAGAAAACAGGTGTTCCCAGAAGTTAAATGACCTGCCCATGGCAACACAATTATCTAGCAACAGAGGACTAAAACCCATCTTATCTGAGTCACCTGGGCTTTTGGCTGATAGTGCTCACACTGGTAGCATACATGCTGCCAAAATTGAAATAATTCAGAGAAGACGAGTATGTCCCATGCTCATGGTTGATGTGTGAATTTGTGGGCATGAGGATGTTAGGATAATTCTTGGTTATGAGTTATGTCTCTAAGTACTATTTTGTGAGTATTCCAGAGGCCCCAGAACATAGTTCAAGGCTATGAGACCTTGGATGAGTGAACCTACTGCTTCCCGTGCAAAATTCCACAACCAATCTCCTCTCCAAATGCTGACTTAGAGGGATAATATTTTAAAATGCTAATTCCAACATCTGCTTCCATCTTATCCCTGAAGCCAAATTAAGTTGGTACAGTCTGTTTTTACTTCCAGTTACACTCTAACACAGATTTATTACCAATTAATTTCTTATCGAGGAAAAACAACCCCATCATAAGTATTTTAGATAATGACATCTAAGTATTTTATATTGCTTCAAGTCTGAAAAGTTAGAATAGAGAGTGCATCCAATGTTCATTACCTCTTAATGTTTGCATTCTTTTTCATGTTTTGATTCACCAAGAAAAAATGAAAATGCTACCCTCTGCTTAGCCATTTTTTAGGTTTAATGAGATTAAATAAATTCTGAGGGGGAAAAGAGTACAGCTTAATAATGTTTTAAGTGGTTTGTAGAAGCATTCCCTCTACCATGGGCACAATTTTAAACCAAAGCCAACTTCTGCAGTACTGCTGAAAGCTAATGAATGCCTTAATAATATGCAGGGGAAAAAGCGATGAGTTGATTAGATACAGAAATATCCTAGACCTCTGAAATACAGTTAGGAAAACAACTCAATTGTACTCAGAGACAGAACTCATAACAAAGAATTATCCTAACATCCCATTTCACGATCCATTAATAATAAGTGATCTTCTTGGCAGCATACATTGAGGTAATTGACACTCACTGATTTGAGGGCTAGACTTCAAAGCTCCAGATAAACTTGAACCAATTTCACTTGGTTCTAATAATACCCAAAAAATGAGCCAATTTAGAACATCATATAACTTTTCTATTTCCTAGAACCCAGTTGATGCCAATCCCTCCTTCAGTTAACTGAAATTCTTTTGCAGGTTAGTACTTTTTCTTAATAAAGTATTTGACAGATTCATCTAGAAATTTTATTATACTTCTCCTGATTGTCTGCCTAACCTTTGGAGCCATTCTCTATGTGCACGTCTTTCTCTGTATATAAGAATATTACCTTCAAACATACTTGCTTTCTAATAGTTGAATATCCAATTGGGTAAATGTACGTTACATAGAACCGTTTCTTAGAATCTGCAAATTCTGAGATGGTTGTTTACTTAATCCTTGGGGCCCCGAGTGAAGGGATATGTTAGATGTAACACAGTTGGGTAAAGGAGGCAAATATTGAATAGCAGGAGACATCTGAACAAATATGCCACTAAAAGCTCTCAAAGAATGTGAAGAAGCAATAGACAGTAAAACAGAGCAACAATAAAAAGGAATACTTGTTACAATATGGATGAACTCTGAGAACATTATGCTTCATTTCATTATTAAATGAAATAATCCAGGCACAGAAGACTTCATACTGCATGATTACATTTATCTGAAATGTCCAGAATGAGCAAATCCATAAAGAGAGAAAGTAGACTAGTAGCCACAGGCTGCGGAGGAGGAAACAGGGATTGACTGCTAAATGGGTATAGGGTTTCTTTTGGGGAGATGAAAACGGTCTAATATGGTAGTGGTGCTGATTGCACAACTCTGTCAGTATACTAAAAACACTGAACTGTGCACTCTAAATAGGTTAATTTTATGGGATGTGAATTACATCTCAAAAAGGCTTTAAAAAATAGGCAGAGACAGATAGGAGTCAGAAGAAAGGAACCAGGAGCCTGAGGTACAGGAGGTTTAGTTACTAAGGGAAACATCTTTCGTCTTTGGTGTAAATTGACTGATGAAGTTTCTAGGCAACTTTGATATAACTAATTGAAAAAAATTTTTCTAAGAATTTATTTATTCATAAGAGACACAGAGAGAGAGGCAGAGACATAGGCAGAGGGAGAAGCAGACTCCTCACAGGGAGCCTGATGCAGGACTCCATCCCAGGACCCTGAGATCACGCCCTGAGCAGAAGGCAGACGCTCAACCACTGAGCCACCCAGGCGTCCCCCCCAAAATTTTTCAAGCAAGAGAAAATCAATACTGCATATGTGCTCACCTCAACCAAGTAGATTAGCAAACATTTCCCAAATACCCTCTACGTGCTAGCCACCTAAAATATAAAGAGATTGCTGCCCTCTTGGAGTCACAAGCTTTTAACTAGAAAATAAAATATCTTCTAAAGTAAAGGAAGAGAGTCCCAGCTGACTCAGTCAGTAGAGCATGTGACTCTTGATCTCAGAGTCGTAAGTTCGGGCCCCATGTTGGGTCTAGAGATTACTTAAAATCTTTAAAAATAAATAAACAAATAAAACAAGAAAGAGAGTGCAAATGTTTAGAATAATTCTTTTCAGGTATGGAATTACGAGATTTCTTTTTCCAGTGCTCTATAATATAATGACTTTTTATGACAGAGAGGGAAATGAATTTTTTTTTAAAAAAGGAAAGGGCATTGGAGAAAAATAGTGAATGCTGTAGAAAGCTCTGGAAGCACAGAGGAAGCAGGAGGAGTTGAGTGGCAGGGAGATCACAGGAACTTTAACAATCATTTGATATTAGCCCCAAGAGATGGGACTCTTGACCTTGTAAAGGTCTACGGATTTCTTCCATTCTTCATTCCTGAGTTGAAGGATATGGTAAAGGCTGAGTGCTTCAGCCACGCTGGAGTAAGCCTCCTGACTCACCAGCTCCCCACCTCGACCTCAGGCGCCCTCTGGGAGAACTGAAGCGCTGGAGCTCTGAGCCCAAGAAATGCTCCCCCACTACCTGCCCACCTCCACTCACCAGTAGGACCTGCCTTTTGTTCCAAAGAGGGCAGCACTATTGTCAACAGATAGGAATCATTAGGAAGGAATTTGCTTCTGGATGTGGGCCAGCAGGTGCCATTGCAGACTCTTCTGTAGTTGCCAAAGCATATAACACAATAAGACAGTTGCTCTCTGGGTTTGCGGCAGAAGTAAACACGGAGAGCTTTGCTATTAATGTACACACAGTGTGTGGCAACAGGTAGAGGAAAGTCTCTGTCCATTCAGTCACTCTGCGGGAGAGATGGTTGCCTGTTCAAAGCTGATGCATGCAGTTCATTTATTATTATGAACTGTGCTCATCGCCACAATTCTGACCCCATCATCCTTTGCCTTGCTCTTGCGGTTATGCGAGCCTTCTCTGAGCAACAAAAGACGATGGCAAAAACCACACCGGCTCAAAGCCATGGTCCATCCATCCTTGCACTTTGAGGGCAACAGGAGGAGGAAGCCTATTATAAGAAAAAGAGCATGGGCTTTGGGTTCAATTCTAGCTCAACAAACTCATCAGCTAATTGACTTTGGGAAAGTTATGCTAGCTTTCTGAGGCTCCTCTATCCTCCTCGATAAAGTGGGCATAACATTAGTACTGACTGCCCTCACAGGGTGGTTGTGAGGACTGTTCCAAATCAGATACACACAATCACCTGGGCTGTAAGTCCTGAACAAATTCGAGGTCATTTTCACCAGTTCCCTTAATGGAAGGCTCTCTAGAGCAGCATTCTTCAAAGTTTAGAAACATTATCTATGCATTCTTCCATCTTCCTCTTGATTGATTTATTTTTAAAGATTTTATTTATTTATTCATGAGAGACACAGAGAGAGAGGCAGAGACATAGGCAGAGGGAGAAGCAGGCTCCCTGCGGGGAGCCTGATGCGGGACTCAATCCCAGGACCCCAGATCATGACCTGAGCTAAAGGCAGATGCTCAACCTCTGAGCCACCCAGGTGCCCCTTCCCCTTGATTTATTTAGCTAATGAAGATATATTTGTGTATATACAAATACATACAATATACATAGGTGCATATACATACGTACGTATCTATAGAGCATCCACTTTATTGGAACTGTCCTGGTTGCAAGTGACAGAAATTCAATTTGGCTGTCTTAGAACACCCCCCAAAAATTAGGAAACATTTATTGATTCACATATATGAAAACTTCCGTGGCAGTTTTACTTTCGAGCACAGCTGCGTGCAGATATCCAAATAATACCATCCCAAATTCATCTCTCTTCATGTTGAAATCTCTGCTTTTCTGTATGTGGTATATTAACTAATATACATAAAGCACTTAGAATAGTGCTCATCTCACAATAAACACAACATACATTTTGCTACCATTATTTCATTTAATCCCCCCCATCCTATGAAACAGGTACTCTATTATCCTACTTTTACAGATAAAGAAACTGAGGCACAGAGAGGTTGTACAGCTATTCGATATATATCCCAGCTGGCCAGGCAGTCTGATTCAAAAGGCTTTCCTTGGCCACTTCTCTCGACTGTCTCCTCATTAGGCTTGAACAGGAGGTTGAGCCCTGATTGTGAAGGGATTTAGAAAACCTAAAAGCTAAAAGACAGACGCTTCCGAAATAAAGCAAAGGAGCATGAAAGGTTGGGTCACTTGTCACACGATGGAGTACTATCCTTCAGAATCTGTGTATTTTCTTCTGAAGCAGAAAATAAGTTCCTGGGGCCCCTGAGTGGCTCAGTCGGTTAAGTGTCCAACTCTTGGTTTCAACTCAGGTTTTGATCTCAGGATCTTGAGATCTAATCCTGGTTTTGGGCTCCTTGCTCAGTGCAGAGTCTGCTTAATTCCTCTCTTTCTCTTTCTCCCACCCCCCACTCACACACACTCTCTCAAATAAATAAATCTTTGGAAGAAAAAAAGAAAATTCCTCCTTCTATAATCCAGGCATAGATCCTATTAATCCTACACAGGGCAGGAGCTACACTCACCTAAAATATCTAGAGACATGCAATGGTTGGAGTATGATCCTAGCACTGATTATCCTTTGTTGACAACCCCACGTCCCATCCCCAACACATTTTCTGCTCCTGCCTGCCCTGTTCCCTGCTCCATGCCCTACAAAGCTGACCCACATGAACCGAACCTCTGAGCCCCTTTCCCTCTGGCTTCTAGTTGGGTTTGGCCACTGGTCACCCACCCTTGTGAATTCAGGCCCAAAGGTGGTGGTAATTCCCATGGTTGCTAGTCCCTGGGTGCTTCACCACCCCCTTGCTGATTTACCAAATCCAAACAACACCTTTACCAAGGGCCCCTGTGCTTCATTCTTTTTGGTTAAAATCTTTGAAATTGTCACCAGTCTATACATAGGTCTACATGGCATTTCTATTTTCATGAACGCCTTCCTCCACTAAAAAACTATTAAGAGAGGGACTGGGGATCCCTGGGTGGCTCAGCGGTTTAGCACCTGCCTGGGACTCCAGGATCGAGTCCTACATCAGGCTCCCTGCATGGAGCCTGCTTCTCCCTCTGCCTGTGTCTCTGCCTCTCTCTCTCTCTCTCTCTGTGTCTCTCATGAATAAATAAATAAAATCTAAAAAAAAAAAAACTATTAAGAGATATTTTGTGACTACTTTGGTAAAAAGATGAATGTAATCCCAGTTGGATTACATCTACTTTTCTCTTCTGATTTTAGAAGAAAGGAGAATATTTTCATGGGTTCCTAGAAGTGTCCTGGGCCCTAGGCACTGTGCCTTTTATGCATAATAGAGAAGTCAGGCCCGCTTGTCTCCTGCCAGGACTCTGACAGATGCTAACCCTTCTACCTACATACCTAACAGACAAAAAATAGAAGCTTCCAGGAAGGTGGGCTACTATCAACTGAAGATCATGATCCTGGGGTCAGATTTCCCAAAGAGCCTGTTTCCATTACAGTGGACCCAGCCTCCTTGTCCTTCAGCAGATCCTGTTTCCAAGTCACAGCGATGAAGCCAAGATAATAAAGGAAGAAAACTGGAGTATCTAGTGTTGAGTTAATGCCTAATTCCTTTACGACGCAACCACGTTCCAGAGGCTGATGGTGCAACAGTCACATACTTCATGAATAATCCTCACTTTCCCCATGTGACTATATCACTCCATAGCTGGAAAGGAGAGAACACTTTCTATCTGTTCTCGGGTCACAGTTTCACTCCAAGTATCAGAAAAGCAAGTTGGTGTTTTTTGTCTGGTTTTCAAATGAGAACCGAGAATGTTTTGATTAAAATACTGCCTTTAATTGGCAATCTGTTAACTATTGATGATCTTAAAGGTTATATTTGGGCTTCTCCTGGCTCAGCCAGCTCTCAGGGACCAGGCGGAAGGAAGTGGACGATGTGAACCTGTGCTGGGGAAAAAGGCGAGGCAGCAAAAGTATTTTTAAATCGAAAACAAAGTTATTGATTTTCTTTTGGAGTTTCACGCCTCATGCCCCGCAACGTGGGACGGAAGGCTCTTCAGATTCCTTCTTTGCCTTTTTCAAATCTTCAGTTGTAATTTCAAGGTAATGCCAAATTTAAAGTGCTAAGCCCCTGGATCCCTTGATCCCCTTGGCCGGTCAATTCTTTGACGGACTGGAGGAGGAGGGAGGTCCCTAAAAGGACAGGAGAAGCTGAGAATCTACCCCTCAGCACCCTGAGTATCAACCATAAAACTAATGAACTGTGGCAACTGAATCGTCTAAGTTCATTCCAGATTATGTCTTCGTAAAGTTCATCTTTGTTTCCAATTATCATCCTGGAATCATAAATGTCGAATCTGAGGTACAGCTTCTCAGCTCTGAGTCTTGCTTGTATTCTTATCATTAAGCCCACGATAGGGGATGGCCCTGTTTACAGGATACCTGGGGCAACGGATCCTCTCTGAAAAACAACAACAAAAACAACCTCTTTCATTCTTTAAGACATTAAATCTGAAAAGGTCTCTGAAAAAAATTGCCCCGATCCAGTGAATCTGAATTTTGGCATGTTGATGAGGGCAGTGTTTGTTTTTAAGTATATCCCCCTTAACTATTCATAACCCAGTTATAAATCATGTTTATTTTACATCTTTTTTTTTCTTCATCCTCTTATGACCATAAAACATTTACCCTGACAAGTTTATAAAGAATATTGAGGTTGATACTTGCTGGTCTTAGTGGAAATTAATCAAAATCCATCTGTTCCCTTCTCAGCCTGGACAATTTCATTACCACTAAACCAGGGATTATAGGATTCTTACATCTTCTTTTTTTCCAACACAGTTCAGTTGATTTAGAAACAATGATTAAAGCTGCTTACTTTAAGGAAGATTGTTTCCAATCTTCCCTTCTTGCAAGGCAGAGAAAGATGAAAGCATCTTGATCCTGAAATATTTATATCTAAGACTGGAAATCTGTGTCGGAGGCATGATGAACGATTGCAACCAAAGATTTTTTATTTTAAAGTCATATTTCTTATCTCCACACTTCACTCTCCTCACATGCTGCAGGAAATAAGCACTAAATACATTCACTGCCCCCTATCCCAGGTAGATTTTCTATCTTTATTTAATTGTAAATCCAACGTGGCATAATAAAGAGACTCAAAGATAAAGATTACCTTTCTGACACTGACTATTTATAGGGATAAATATCAGTTATCCTTATGTGGCCTTAGAATGACTGCTTTCAAAGGAATGCAGAACACAAATTAGAGGGAATGAATTTAAGCCTCCCGCAAGGAGATACCTTGATCTGGGATTCAAGAAATCTAAAGAATTAGAAGTGATTACTAGAGAGTAATTCTGGCTTTAACCAGCCTTAGAGAGGTGCTATAATTAACTGTTCTTACTCTTAAAAAAAAAAAAAAAAAAGAAATCTGGTTTCCATACTTTTCCCCCTCTAATGCCCTTTAAACTGAGGTAAAAGTGCTCAGTTCTTAAGCATACTGTTTGGATAAGCTTTGACAAGTGCAATCTACTCATAGAACCATCACTCCAATCAAGATCTAGAACATTCCATACTCTTAATTTCTTTTGGTGTGGCTGTTTTTAATAAAATGAAAATTATTATAGCCCTCTGCTACTAGGAATGAATACCCCTCTAAATTCTAAAAGGAATAAAATAAAACAGAAGACCTGTTAGCTGGGTTCCCTATGGAGCCAAATGCTGTTTGAAACCAGTCCATGGCAAGGGCCTTTTAACAACATCACAAAAAAAGGAGCTGATCTT
The DNA here is from genome assembly GCF_003254725.2 of Canis lupus dingo. Classification (NCBI taxonomy): domain Eukaryota; kingdom Metazoa; phylum Chordata; class Mammalia; order Carnivora; family Canidae; genus Canis; species Canis lupus. Next base: position 22,979,226 of record NC_064262.1, on the reverse strand, counting down.
GACCAGCAGGCAGAGGGGGATGGCGTCATGGCCCAAACATCAGATTAGAAGCACAATGATTCCCTGGGACTGGACGCTAAATCCTGGCAGACGACACAGCCTTTCATCTTCTGAAATGGATAAATTGAATGAAGCACGGCCAATTCTGGGCCAGACTGTTGGATGAGATTCTGGGTTGTTTTTTCTTTTCTTTTTTTTTCTTTTTTTTTTTTTTTAAGATCCTAACTGTTCTACATAGACATTAAAATTTCAATTACAGCAGACTCAGAAACTGTCCTTCTATCCTTGACATTTCCTCCTTCCTTACCTGTTCCCATGTAGCAGGAAAACAGTTACCTACCTGTATTCCCAGCCTGTGGGACCCTGCACCTCAGGGGTGATTCCTTGTACAGCGAGAATCCTGCAGAATAAAAGGAGAATTGCAAACGTTCATCCTTGGAGATCTTGAAGGGAATATATACACAGCCTAAGGAGTGCAAAATGCTCTCCGTTTCATTCAGTAATTGCTGCTTAGGGACCTAAGAACAAAAGTAAAGGATGAATGGACTGTATAGTATAATAAAAAGAGCTCAGTTGTGGGGAGTTGTTTCTGTTGGTTTGTTTTTTAAACAAGGAGTTCGTACTGGCAAGTTTTATTGTCATCATATTTTGGTACCACGGAAGAGTAAAGAAATTCTGAGGTCAGTCTATCCAAGTTCAGATCCTGACTCTGCCATATATTTGATGTGTGACTTGAACAAACCATTTACCTCTCTGTACCTTCCGTCTTCACCTCTATAAAATGGGGACAGTGAAAAAACCCTGCTCAGGGTCAACCAACTTTTTCTAAAAACCAGATACTAAATACTTTAGACTTCATGGTCCAAGCATTGTTACAACTGTTCTGCTTTTGTTGTAGAATGAAAGCAGCCTAGGCACTATGTAAAATAGTGGGTGTGGCTATGTCCCAATAAAACTTTATTTATGGACACTGGGATTTGAATCACACATAATTTTTTAATAGGACTTTTTTTTGGTAAGTCTTTCCCTTTAAGGGGCTCAGTAGTTCAGAGGTTGAGTGTCTGCCTTTGGCTCAGAGTGTGATCCTAGGGTCCTGGGATCATGTCCCGCTTTGGGTTCTCCGTAGGGAGCCTGCTTCTCCCTCCGCCTCTCTCTCTGTCTCTCATAAATAAATAAAAATTTAAAAATCTTAAAAAAAAAAAAAAAAGACTTTCTCTTTTAAAAGATTTTACTTTGGGGGCTGCTTGGGTGGCTCAGTCAGTTACGTATCTGCCTTCTGCTCAGGTCATGATCCCAGAGTCCTGGGATCCAGTCCCACATCAGCCTCCCTGCTCAGTGAGGATTCTGCTTCTTCCTCCGCTCCTCCCCACACTAGTGCTCTCTTTCTCTCTCTGGCTCTCACTATCAAACAAATAAGACTGAGCATGTGACTTTTTTAAGAACAATTTTACATTTTTTAGAGCAGTTTTACATTTGAAACAAAATTAAGAGGGAGGTACAGAGAGTTCCCATATACCTCTGCCCCCACACATGAATAGCCTCCTCCATTATCAACACTACTCACCAGAATATTTCTTTTAACCAAAGATGAACCTACATTAGCACATCATAATCATGCAGAGTCCATAATTTACCTTAAGGCTCACTCTTGGTAGTGTACATTCTATGGGTTTGGACAAATATATCATGATATATACCCATCGTTATAATATCATACTGAGTATCTTTACTGCCCTAAAAATCCTCTGTGCTCCACCTATTCATCTCCAACAATATGCAATGACTGATCTTTTTACTGTCTTCATAGTTTTACCTTTTCCAGAATGTCATATAGTTGGATTCATATAGTCCATGGCTTTTCGGCTTGGTTTCTTAGTACTATGTATTTAAGGTTTCTCTACGTCTTTTCGTGGCTTGATAGCTAATGATTTTAGCACCAAATAATATTTCATTGTCTAGATCTTCCACAGTTTGTTTATCTACTCACTTACTGAAGAACATCTTGGTTGCTTCCAAGTTTTGGCAATTAACCATAAAGCTGGTCTAAATATCTTTTTGCAGCTTTTTGTGCAGACATAGGTTTCTAAGTCCTTTGGGTAAATACCAAGTAGCACACTTGCTGGAACTTACGGTAAGAGTATGGCTAGTTTTGTAAGAAGCACCCCAGCTGTCTTCCAAAGTGCATTCTCCCCAGCAAAGTATGAGAGTTCTCTTGATCCACATCTTTGTCAGTATTTGGTGTTGTCAGTGTCCTAGATTTGGCCAATCTAACGTGTGTGGTAGGTCTCACTGCTGTCTTAATTTGCATTCTTCTGATGACCTCTGATGTGGAGCATCTTTTCATAGCTTTGTTTGCCATCTGTACATCTTTGGTGACCATTCTGTTAAGGCCATTGGCCCATTTTTTAAGTTCTTTGTATATGTTGGATAACAGTCCTTTATTAGATGTCTTTTGCTGAATCTCATATAATTTTCAGTTGTCAAGAAATATTCTTCTTATTTTGATTTTATGTTTCAATTCTTAAAAACTGTAAACGACATTTGTAGTTCACAGGCTGTACAAAAATAGGCAGTGGTCAAATTTGGCCCACAGGCCATAGTTGATAAACTAAATTAGCTCATGGTGTTAAGTATCAACATATGTAAGGCTTTTAGATCAGTGTTTGACACATCATAAGCACCACATCCATGTTACGAAGTATTCATAATATCTAGTAGAAGATAATGAATGCTGTTCTCTTCAGGGTTCTGGTATTAGTACTATTTCCCAGAAAGTTGACTTTATGGGCTTCTAGTTTTGAGAAAAAAAGATAGAGGTCCTCAGAGAGAAAATGATCTTAGTGTCTTCCTCCAATATCTAAAAAAGACATAGTGAACATTTACTCCAGATATGGATCCGACATACAGAGTGCACCATTGTATAGATCCCATCATTTGGGGAATGATTTTTTAAAGCCATTGCTGTCCATTTTTGCACATTAAATCCCACAAAGAGATTTATTTACAACATTAAATCATTTCCTTGCTGCCTGGCTACATTTTTAACTATTAAAATATTCATCACACACTCTAAGAACCTAATGCCAAGTGTTTTATGACCTTTTAAAGGATGACTTCTTTTAAAAAAAATCACCTCCAAATATGGACGTCAGCCTCCGAATGAGTCTCATGAAGAGCAGTCCATTGTCAAATATCAAAGGGGATAAACACGAGCTCATTGCCCCAGAAAACGCTACCAGGGATGGGCTAATTAAATAGAAATGTATGTGATGCATTAAAGCAGTTGGTTGGGGAGGTTCGGATGTCAAGTGGGGAGGAGTTTGGGGCAAAATTTGTTTGCTCTCTAGTATGAGAAACAAACTGAATTGTCTACAACAATGATGCCCAGCAGGGGCCAATCTGGGCCCCAGAGGAGACATCTGGCGATGGCCATAGGCATTTTTGGTTGTCACAACTGAGTTGAGGCCTGAGACTTGCTACTGGCATCTAGTGAGTAGAGGCCAGAGATGCTCCTAACTATTCTACAATGTACGGCACAGCCTGATACAACAAAGGATTATCTGTCCTTAAATGGTCAACAGTGTCAAGAATGAGAAAGCCTAGTATATAGGACCAAACCCTAACTAACCCCCCACCTAACAGCTGACTTTATCTTGCTTTTGCTTTGCATTGGACACTATAGGTGTGTGTATAAACTAAATATAAACACTGGAAAGCATCTCTTCCTATGTTTCTATTAAGGACACAATTCAGGGATCCCTGGGTGCCTCAGCAGTTTAGCACCTGCCTTCGGCCCAGGGCATGATCCTGGAGTCCCCGGATCGAGTCCCATGTCGGGCTCCCTGCATGGAGCCTGCTTCTCCCTCTGCCTCTCTCTCTCTCTCTCTTTCTGTCTCTCATGAATGAATAAATAAAATCTTTAAAAAAAAAAGGACACAATTTGATTTGAACTCTACATCCATCTACTTTTTCAAAAGCATCGTGATGGAAAAATTGCAAGATTGGTGTTCATTTAAATTACACAAATTAATTCAATTACCCTGAAGAAAACTGGTACCAGATCACCAGATTGCTGAGCAACTGATGCTAATTTGGTAATTCAATTTACTAAAGAGGTAATGTGACAAATGTTTAAAAGCTAGTCATCTGTAGCTAGCACCAAGCCATCCAAGGAAGTCAGTACCTGCTGTGTATCAATTTGGATCCAATTCTACTCGTTGTTCTCAACCAAAATGAATCTGTTCAATTTCTTCAAGTAAATAAGGCCCTTTTTAGAGCAACACATGGTGAAAGAAGAGGTAAAAATGAACTTCCATCTTTTTGTAAAGAATCAAAATACTAAATAAGCAGTGAGAACTGATAAAAAGCTTTCAAATCAATTTATGAAGAGTCAAAGTAATTCTGATTGATCTAATGTAACTTAAAATTGTAAGTACATTCATTTCATTAACATTTTATATTTAACACTCTTAAAACTTGTAATATCAGTTTAAAACTCTTTTATTTTAAAATGTTTCTTATATTTATTTATTTAAGTGTTCTGTACACCCAACATGGGGCTCGAACTCAAAACCCTGAGATCAAGAGCTGCATGCTCCTCTCACTGAGCCAGCCAGGTGCCCCTAAAACTTTTTTTTCTTTTACAATAAAATGATATTTAAACTGTATCTGTAGATTCTGTTTAAATTCATCTGTATTTATAGAGTGCTTTATAATTTGTGAAACGCATTCATATATATTATCTTTCTTGAGCTCTAAAATAACTCTGAAAAGAAGGAAGAGCGGATTTTCTCATGCTCAATTTACAGATGAAAATACAGGTTTTGGTCTAACATATAGGTCTCTGGCTTAAAAGAACACTCACCTGATGATATCATGTTTTACAAAGTTCTATTAGGAGGGAATACAGCAGAGACAACTGTTTCCGTTTTTTAGTGCTGAATAGATAACCCCAAAATGCAGTGACTTAAAACAACAAACATTTCACTGGATCTCACAATTTAGTGGGACAGGAATTCAGGCAGAGCTTAGCTGAGAACTTCTCCTCCCCATAATGTTGACTGAGATCATAGAAGTCACTCTGTGGTATTGAGCTGCTGGCTGGTTTGAAGCATCCAGAACTGTTTCACTCACAAGTGCCTTGGTGGGGGCCAGCTGGAAGGCTGGGCTCAGCTGGGTCCCTCTCCTCCATGCAATCTCAGAACCTCTCCCAGTGATCTCTCCAGCAGGATAGTCAGACTTCTTAGTGGCGGCCAAGAGCAAGTATTCTGAGAGTACCTAGCAGTGTGTGGGCCCAGATACCGGCGCAAGGTTACTTCCACCATAATCAATTGTTCAAAGCAGTCACAAAGACCACCTAGACTTACAATGTGAGGGGAGTACAAGGGAGTAATAAATCCCATCTCTAGAAGGGAAGAATTTAAAAAAAAAAATCTGTGGCCATCTTTAATCTGCATAAGATCTTGAGAATCTCTTCCAACTTAAATGTTTAAAGATGGCTCAATGACTCTGACACCTTCCCTGATAGCAGGAGCTATTCTCCTCAAAGAAACTAATTCTAGAGGACACCTGGATGATGCAGTTGCTTAAGCGATGAACTCTTGGTTTTGGCTCATGTTGTATCTCTAGGTCATGAGTTGGAGCCCCACTTCAGCCCTATGTGGGGCTTCATGCTCAGCGTGGAGTCTGCTTAAGACTCTCCCTCTCCTTCTGCCTCTCTTCCTGCTCACTCTCTCTCTCTCTCTCTCTCTCAAATAAATAAATAAATAAAATCTTTAGAAAAAAAAAGAAATTAATTCTATCAGGTATAACTGCAAACCTGAGAGGGCTGATATAAGAAGGGCTCATCTCCCATGTGTTCACCTGTAGTCTTTGTTGACTGGCCACTGTCTCATTCTATCCATTCCCAGGGCTTCAACCATCATTCTATGTCAGCAGCAACTATTTTCCTATGTTCCCAGATTCCTGCAACCACCAGGTACCTCTACATAGGATACCTCCCAGTCACCTTGATCCTAGCACAAAGTGGAACTTACCACCTTTCCTCTAAAGCCTGACTCTCTCCCTGCCTTCGTGTTGCTGTGATGTAGCCCTCTACTGCATCCTAAGCATTATCCTTGACTTCTCCTTCACCCTCACATTCTGCATTAAATTGATAATCAGGGCCTATAGAATCTAATTCCTAATATCCACCTGTATCACTCCATCCTCACTACCCACTATCCTTGTTCATGGACTTCTACACTCTTCTCCTACTTTCTCTGCCTCCTGCCCTGCTTCCACACAATCCAGATTGACATTTCTAAACTCCAGATATGATTATGTCACTTTCCATTGTATTGGGAGGCACACTGTTGAGAATAAAACCCAAATTCTTTAATGTGATCTACAAATTTTCTTCTTGTGTGATTTGATTTGAAGACATAAATGCCCTCCTGCCTCCACAGATTTCTTTCTCTGGCATTGCTAATAAAACATTTATATTATCCATTCCTTTCAGTCATGGCATCAGAAGTCTCTGTTAATTGTAAATAGATACTAGGAGGAATAGCCACAATTAACACCTTATCAGCTATGAACTTCTTTGCTGGTGTTCATTCATCAAAGTATCACTGTGACTACTTGATCTTCTGGGGCTGGGTCATAGGATAGATAAGTCTTGGGGGAAGAAAAGCAAGGGTTGTCTAAGTAGGTGCCTGGAGACATTTCTGATGCATAACAATTAAAATCTTTTACTGACTCCATAAAATATTCAAGGGTCTGGAGATATTCTGTACTGTGAAATTATCCTGCATGCCATTTTTAGATTTAAAAAATTAGATAAAGATTGATATTAGTGAAGAAGAAGAAGAAGAAGAAGAAGAAGAAGAAGAAGAAGAAGAAGAAGAAGAAAGCAAGAAGGTGACCAATGAATGGAATGGTGGAGACAGACACTTCAGATCCAAATTTTCAAAATCATCTGGTGAATCAGTTAACTGTCCTCATTGGATAAGGTTACTCTAGCTGGAAACCAATCAACCCCCCCAAAAAAATAAATGCCAAGGGATGGCTTACATGCATTGGTCACATATGAATTTGTAGTATCAATCATTTCTGGAAACAACTCAAAAATTGTTTCCATATTTAGCTCAACTTCTGCATTGTAATACTATTTATTGACCTTTAATAGACTTTAACATTTTTGAACCTCAAGTTCTCTGTCTCCTCCTTGTCCATCTTCCACTGACATCCTGCTTCTCCAAGTTCCTATCCTGTTGCTGAGAAATGGACATTGGCAAGTGGCTGCCGCCACCAAAACACTCACAGTCTCACTCACCCATGTGCCTGGGCTCCTGGATATTTCTGCTGATGCTCCTTCTTCAAATATCAACTGCTTTACTCATTTTATTCGGACACACCTGTCATAATTCCTATTTTCTTCTTCCCCAGTAGCCTCTTAAGCCCCTATATCTAATCACTAAGCTCTCCAATGCGCCAATATATCATTTTCTTATAAAATCCAAATTTCAGTGATGATAATGGCAAGTGATTAGTTAACTTTTTTTTTGTGTCATTTGGATGTTATCTTGAACTATCTCCTGTGTTCGCTTTGGCAGCACATGTACTAAGATTGAATTATCTCCTCAAATCCTCACAGTACCACTACAATACCTAAGTAGTGTTAGTATTTCTTCTACGGACCAGGAAACTGAGGCCCAGAGAAGTCAAGTAATTTTGCTAAGGTCATAGAATTAATCTATATTTTACAAAGATATTCACATAATGCTGAATCAAAAATTTAAATTGATTAGGATCAATCACTCAAAATCATTATTTATACACTACAATAATCTTGACTCAAATGATATGATGTCAAAATTTGCTTCAAAATAATCCAGAGCAGGAGGAGGTGGGGTGTGGACGACACAAAAGTCTCCATGAATTGATTATTTTTACAAGTGGATTATGAGTGCACAGGTGTTCATTGTACTATTCATTCTATTTTTTATTCATTCTATTTTGGTATATGTTTGAAACTTACCAAATAAAAAAGTGGGGTTTTTTAATGTCATCTTTTACAGGCAATTACAAATAGCCCAAGCCTCCTGAGCATCATCACAGTGTTTCAGTGTTTATGGATAATTATAAAATGTTCCATTATGCAGCCAGGCTTATAAATACCTAATGTGGGGATACAGGGTGAGCACTCCAGTTTTAGATACAAATGTCTCATCTTTGTCACACAAGTTTATTTTTTTCCTAGACCCTGGTAGTATGCACTGCATACTTGTCTTAATGGAAGAAACAATTACCTGGGCACTGTGTCCAACTGCATAGTGTTATCTTTTAATTAACCTGTGTAGCCTTTTTACTTAACCTAGTTTGAAAAGTGACAGCCACTTGGGCTGTCTAAATAATGTTCACTGCTGCACCTTTATTGGGTCTTTTCAATCAAAACAATAGTTTCCTGTGTATGGTCCAGCTCTGCAGACCTGATGATACTTTCTATTCTACTCCAGTCCTTGTCACAGACACCAATCCTGCAACCTGTCTTGCTAACCAGACTGATTAGAATTGTTTCAATATATGAAACACAGCTTGATCCAATATGTCCTCTTTTCTCGGTGTTTCTGTGCACAAGGTATTCTGAACTCTACTTTAAAACTCTTCTGACAACTTACAATGTCCAGGGTTGTGGGTATGTGGTGCGGCTGGATTCTCACATATCTTCCAAAGGGTTGGGTGGAAAGTACCAGCATTTCTGGATAAAAGTTTATCAGTATGTAATCAAATCTCTGCAAATGTGTATGCCCTGGAATCCAGTAGTGCCATATTGAGGAATTTATCCTAAGGAATTAATTGGACAGATGCACAAAGATGTATATGTAAGGATTTTCAAGGCATGACATTATTTCTTTAACAATGCTAAGTAGATACAAAAAGTTTAACTATCCAACAGTATGAGATTGGCTTATGGAATTACCCACAAACATTGCAAATATGGTGTAAATATTTTTCTGGTAATGAGGAGGTACCATTAAGTCCTCATAGCAAATAGCAATAGTTACCCAGAAATATGCATAGTATGAATATATATGAGGCCTAGCAGGAAAAAAATTTTATCTATATACATATGTGCGTGTATGTAAAAATCTGTGTGTTTATGTTGGAGGGAGTGTTGAGGGTTTGTGCACAACCTATGTCTGGTTTGATAAATACTATGGTTTCCTTTGAGTGCTTTCTTTTCCCCTCTCTGTATTTCTCCAGTGAATGTCGTACCTACATAAGAGATTTTAGAAGAAACAGAAATAACCGACAAAACCTATCTTGTCTAAATGTGTTTCAAGCATTGAGATAAAAGGAAAATGGAAAAACCTGGGGAAGACGTAAAAAGAAAAAAAAACCTTTTGGGAGCATTGTTTCAATAAAGAAAAGCTTTTCCGTATTAATTATTGAATAGAAATGATGGAAAAGGTAAAGAGCAAAGGAGCAGAGAGAAGGTCAGAGTCCATCTGCAATTGGTAGCGATGTCCCAACTTGAAGCTGGGAGCTCTGAGCTGTGGCTCCCCAAACCAGTGAAATACTCTCTTTCCTGGAGTGCCAGAGCTTTCTGGAATTCCTTTCTTGTGCCAGGCATTATTCTCTGACCCTTACAGCCACCCTTCAAGCTATGTCTTCCTAGAGGGTGGCCCCGGGAGTTCAGTGCCTTGCCCGAGGTCAGAGCTGGAGCCTTGAGCTGAGGTTAGGGCTTGGATGTGTTCTTCACCACTAAGCTTCAGGAACTCTCCATTACCAGAAGAGGGGCGCTCAAAAATGAAGAGACAGACATTGTCTCTATAGTGTTAGAGACTAGGGTAGGACCTTAGTAATGTCTGGGGAGAATTCTCTGAAGAGGAATGGGGTCAAGCTGAGCTGTAAAGGCAGCAACTAGAGGACTCCTTTAGGAACCAGAAGTGAGCCTTTGTGACTGTAAATTATTCAGACTAGATGTTTACAATGAGCAGCTTAGCTTCAGGCCAATATTAACTTCCGTTCCTATTACTATCAGATTAATGGCATTTTGTTGCTTTTTCTAAATACGCTACAAATCAGGAACCCTATAATTCAGCAGTTAGTCATTAAAGTAGCAGCAAATCTGCAACTCTTATCTGAAGCTCATCTAGAAAATAACACAAAAATCCAGGATTGCGATTGTCTTTTTTTTTTTTTTTGGTATGATAAACAGAGCATTAATAATACGTAACCGGGATAGTGTTTTTAAGTTGGAGAATGTCTAAATTGAAAAATTCATCAGACAACAAAAGAAATCAGGGCAAAGAGACAACAGAGGTAAATCTGCATTTTAAATGATGGATCCATAGAATACAGAGAAAATATAGTTGCAAAGATCAAGGTTAAACAAACTATAAGATATATAAGTATTGTGTATGTTAGTATGTTCACATGCAAAGATGAGATAGAGTTAAAAGGAATTTAGTATTATCTCACAAATTTCAAATAGGAAAGTACTAAAAAGTCCTATCTCCTATGGACTTCAGAGCCTATATATAAATACACACATATAGAAAACAGTCTTTATTTTTCATTGTTCCCCATGATCTCATGCCTTTAAATTCAGCTAATATCAAGCACTGTTTTACGGCTGATCAATAAAACACAGTTTACATCAAATGACCAGAGAGTTGTCAATTTTTAAAAATCCCAGCCTCTCATGTGAATTGCTAACTTCAAAGACATGCATTAAGATTATTAAGCAAGTAATGATTGATTTATTACATAACATTAAGAAATGTTTTCTTTGAAGCACAAATTAAAAGGTCACGGATGCCCAGATTTTTCTTCAGGTTGATAGTTAAAATGCAGAATAGATCATATTGCTGGCCGTGAAGGACACATGAAGGGGATTTGAAGTAACTCTCCTTTCCAGGCAATATTTTAATGAAATGCGTAATATTCTGCAGTGGATTAATGAGGCTGTTCTCCACTTTCAAACAATGGGTAGACAATTAAGACCCAATCCTGGGAACAAATTGGTGTTGCTGTTATTTTGTGATGGTATTTAAAATGACCATTGCTGTAGCAACAAGGCATTATTTAACAGAACAGAAAATAAGCATTTGCATCAAGCGATTCAGTGGAGATATTCAAGAGAGAAAAAAAAAGTATGTGGCAGCTGCTGTTCCTAGAAATAAAGCTGACATTTTAGGATGAAAGCAATTTGACCAGCTGAAACCTAAACATGCTTTGTGCCATGTTCAGAAGTCACCCAAAATGCATGCCAACATGCTACACACCCTCCATAAAGCCAGCGAGCTGTGCAATTTCTCACCCTGGTTTCAAACACTCGGAGAAGAGTTGGGTACAGATCTTTGAAGAGGATGGACTTCAGAATGAACAGAATTAATTAGCCACATGAGTATAAGAAAAATCATACTTGGAGTGTGGGAAAAGTAATCTACATATGGAGATAAACTGGGAAAAATTGATCTTCCAACTAGCCTCAAAGGCCAGTCCAAGACTGCTCTAAACACCCGTGTGTCCTAAATAATCAGGAAGCATATTGCTCAGCAAGCTTGCATCACAATACAAACAGAATAATAAATTATCTCCTATTTTCCCGGTGCATTGTAATGGAAAATAAGGATGAAATTTCAGTGTCGTTCTACAGGTGGCCAATGAGAATAAAGTATTTTTCCTGCTTGAGAGTCACATACAATCAGGGAACTTTTCTTACACTTTTGTGAATTGTAATTGTATCCTTATTGCAATATCTTCCCTGAGGAACACTCTTTTTAATTCTCCTCCTCAAAGCTCTGGTCTTTCCTCCCCAGATTGCAAAGTTGTTTTGCTTGCTATTTTAGATAACTTCTATAATTTAGTCCTGCCCCTCCCCCCCTCCAAGAAGTCTATATGGCCAAATTGATGGGATGAAATGATAGGTTTAAAGGATAATTCATTATACTATCAAGATCTTGGCATGCCAATTGCTGAAAAGACTATTTTGAGCTGTCAGTTCTAAAGCACATATTTTTTCATTGACTGACATGCCAAGGGCTTGATGGAATAATGAATTGTTCCCATTGACATCACCATCTCACACAACCCTTGGGCTCCGTGCAGCATTTTTCAGGGTGATGAATAACGCTGCTGCTCTTTCCCTGGTGTGTAAAACTAGGAGGGTGAGGTCAGGTACAGGTACTTGCTGAAAAAGGGGTTGGGGCTAAGAATGGGGTGAGGGTCAGGGGTCCTATAAAGGTCCTCCATGACTGTGGGACATGTCACACACTTCACCACAAAGAATATAAATGAGGGCACATTTTGACACAATCGCAGTAAAACACCACCTTCCAACTGTTCTGCTTTCTTGCTTGGGAGGGGTGTGTTTTTTTTTTTTTCTTTCTGTGACTCGGAAGCTATTTGCGGCTACTGCATTCAACTCAGAAACTCAACTCCTCTGACTCAGAGACACGAAAGGCAAAAAAGAATATGATTTCACTCAGAGGTGGAATCTGGAAAACAAAACAAATGAATAAACAAACAAAAAGCAGAGACCTGTCCATAAATACAGAGAACTCACAGTTGCCAGAGGGGAGGGGGCGGGGAAGGGGCAAAATGGGTGAAGGGAGGAGGGAGGCCCAGGCTTCCAGGGATGGAATGAATAAGTCAGGAGGATAAAGAGCAGGGCACAGGGACTCTAGTCAGTGATGTTGTAATAGCCTGGTCTGATGACAGATGGTAGCTACACCTGGAGCAAGCGTAGCGTAACGTATAGAGAAGTTGAATCACTATGTTGCACACCTGAAACTAATGTAACATTGCATCAACTATACTCAAATAAATTTTGTTTTAAAAAATAGAAGGCTCCAAAAAAAAAAAAAAATAGAAGGCTCCCAGACAAAAGGCACGGAGAGGTTGTCCTTTAGGACGGGTTGTGTACATATTCCCAAGTTCATTCTGCCCCTAAGATACCCTCGGCCACCACTGCATCTCTAGGGTGCCTAGATCTACCCAGCAGACCTGCCAGGGGCTCCTGAGGGCCTGATGAACAAAATGCTGAATGCTGACCAAAGATCACCAACCACAGCAGCACTGATGGAGTTAGGCACTTGCCATTTGCGTAAAGAAATCACTTCCCTGTATTCTTTTTTTAAACAGGCTTGGACCTTCATTGAGACAAATCTCTAGCTTCCAGTCGGTGGTCTCCTCTACCACAGGCTCTGAGCAAGGAGCATCAATAAGAACACCTTATTGGGTGTTTCAAGCGCATCCCTCCTCCTCCACTGAACAGCAATCCATTTTATTTATTTTACCCCGACTGCACCCCTTCCCCAACAAGACAGCTTTAGGTCTCCCCCCTTCCTGGTAGTCATGTGCCTGCTAATACTGGAAAACCCTGAGCCACAGCAGGATTTCCTGAAGTCTCAGCGCATCCCTAAACACATCAGCAAGTGAATGACAACCTCCCCCCCCCGCCCCCCCCCGTCCCCGTCCCCCCCCATGAAAAACTCAGGCATTCAGAAACCAGCCTTTAGGACGAGGCCCTCCTCTCAGGGCCCCATGAGGCCGCCTTCCAGAACTGAACCGTGGCTTTACATCTGTGCATGTATTTGCATATTTCCACGTGCCCCGTGCCGTGGTATCAGACCCCGCAGAGGAAGCAGGCGACCGGGCCCAGGCCCCTCACTTCCAGCTGGATGTGCAGAGGCCGAGGAGTAGGGCCAGGCTGGCGCTCGGTGGGAGCCAAGTTCGAGGCCCGCAGCCCCTGTGATGCCCGGGACCTCTTTTGCCGTCTGGTTCCCCCCTGGCCTCCTCCCTGACACTGTCTCCCTGGATGGGCTGCGGCCCTCAGGGGCCTTGGCTGCTGTTCTGGGGCAATTCGGGTGCCAGGTGCACCCCACGAGGAATGCTCTGGTGGTCCCGGCCCATGGCCCCGGCTTCCTGTGCATTCTGTGTGGTACCCTCCTCACCTGCCTCCTCCTCCTCCTTCTTCTCCTCCTCTTCCTCCTCCTCCTCCTCCTCCTCCCCATCTCCCCGCTCTCTCCCTATTTGCCAGACAAGGCCCCACTGTGGGCCAGGCACCCTGCAATCTTACATTTCGCAGGGCGTCACCTTCCCGGCCTCCAATCCCCCTTCACCTGCAGCATTTCCCTGGGTTAGAACAAGGCCCTGCCCCAGAGGGCCCTAACCTCAGTGTCATTTAAATTGGCTCCCCTGTGTGCCTATCGGATTGACACCAGCCTGCCCTTCTCCTTCCCCCTTGCTTGCCCAGCACAGTGTCTTCCATAGAGAAATGCCGCCCCAGTAGCCTTGGGGTGGGTTCCCATTTGCAGATGGCAGGACGGAGGCTGAGACCCTCCGTGGGGTCCAGGAAGTCACATTGGGTAATATAAACGTTATCCACAGGCTCCCTTGGGTTCTCTTCCAAGAGATGGCCAGGGCCCATCTCCAAGTAAGTCCAAAACCTGTCTTACCCTGGCGGGTGAGCACTTGGAACAGGCTGCTTGCTCTTCTGCTCGCTAGTAACCAAGTAATCTTCACTCCCCTGTCCTCCAGATTTATTGCATGCACCAGTCGCCGCCACCATAAAACTCTTCTTTTCAATAGACCGCTGTTTGAATTGCAAAAGCAAGACTATCCAAGAACATATAATCCAGTAAAAAGTAAAATGATAGTATTACAAAGCGATTTCCGAAAGGCGATTTATTTGCCCAGAGATACCTGACAGGGAGAAGCAGCGGTGTCCATCTCCGCTGCGTGCCTTGCTTTGGGGATGGTGCTATGAGATGCTCCATCACCACATCTTGCTTTTATTTTACAAAAAAAAAGCAAGATGTGGTGACATCCTTGTAAACCAGAAGAGGAAAAACTGGTCCCATTTCCACAAGGTGAACCATAAACACTTCTGAAAGCAACTTGTCTGCAAATTCTCTCTCCCTGAAGTTGCCTATAACCCCCTGCACTTTGGAAAAATGATATGTGTGGACAAAGACATTCCTCTAGAGGATTTACATTTTTCTATCAGCGTAGAATTGCTCCTACCATGCATCAGTCCCTCCTTGCTTTTCTTCCCATTTTCCACCTGCCTGGAGAGTTGAAAGTTGTGATATGTGCTTGTTTCCTTAGTTTTTCCTTGATTTAAGGCTCAGCCCAGTTTAGATATCCACCCAAAGCTGTAGATGCTTCAACAGAATTGTGTCCTTGCAATTCGCTTTCCAGATGATTTCTGGAACCTGCCCTGTCCCTGTTTGCCAAGGCCCCACCATGGGTCAGGCTGATTTGCTCAGCTAGTGATCCCTGGTCGAATCAACTGCGACCTGGTAGCACCATTGACTTAACTCAACTGCAAGGTGCAACTGACCAAAGCAACTTCATCCCCAAAGCACTGCCTGGTACCCTTTCTCCAGAAGGGAGCTGTGGCCACAGCAAATATTTACATGTGCCTGGAGAGGGATTGTTGCAACGCTGGTCTTCATGCTCCCTGAGAAAAAGATCTAGTGATCAAATAAATTTGAAGCAGTATTATATCTTCCTGTTTAGAGATTCACAAGGCACATTACTGTATCAAAAGTTTGGAGTAGCCCCACAATAAATAATTCTAGTTAATGTGGCTTGTGGCAACATTTTCCAAGAAGACTATTTTTTATGTAACATCTTATTGATACCCACTGCAACACATTTGGACAAGTGCTGGCCTAGACCTCATGAACTGTATAGTGCCACCAGCTTTTTCACTGTCGCCTAAACTTGCAGCCCCCAAATCCTGTGCATTGAAACCCCCTGGGGACATTTGACTGCATAGGGTCAGTTAACTGTACCTCCACAGATTCCAATATACTAGGTCTGGGGAAAGGCTTGGAGATCAGAATATAAAGTTTCCCTAGATGCTAGAGCTCTAAATAATAATAGTTTTATATGTCATAGTACAATCATCACATTTAATGAACTTATCCTATGGTGCCAGAGACTAAACAAGTGTGGCTGCATTTTTAAAATGTTATCCTTGGGCAGCCCGGGTGGCCCAGTGGTTTAGCATCTGCCTTCAGCCCAGGGCCTGATCCTGGAGACCCAGGATCTAGTCCCACGTCAGGCTCCCTGCATGGAGCCTGCTTCTCCCTCTGCCTGTGTCTCTGCCTCTCTCTCTCTCTGTCTCTCATGAATAAATAAATAAATAAAATCTTTAAAAATAAATAAATAAATAAATTAAAAATGTTATCCTTAAATCTACTCGGCTTGATAGATACGACTACCAATTCATAAGTAAGAAAATTGAAGTTCCATGTGGCTAGGCGACATGATCACGGAGCTTATGTGTTGCAAGGCTGAGAAGTCAGTGTCTCTGACTTCTATGTCTGAGTCCTTCAGTGCACACAACTTGCCTCTTTGAGGAACCCACCTTTCTAGGTCTGCTACTACTGCTTTTTTTACTGGTGGGCAGTCAACAGACCACTGTGGAATGAACAAATGCCATGAAGGACCTCCAAGGTCCCTCTCGGCAAAGCACCCCCCGAAACCTGCAACCCAAAGTTGCAAAAAATAAAGGATACTCAATACTTTGAGAATCGCCATTAAGTCACACCCACACCAAGACACGACTGTCAAGACTCTTTTTGTTTATGCTGAAAGCCCCGTGTAATCAATGTCCCACTAGCCTTCTAGGTGTAGCCTTCAAGGGACTCCTTTGCTTACAGTCTGGCTCTACTCAAATAACAGCAATTACATATATGATAACCCATAAAACCTATACAAGAAAGAAATTAGCCCCTGAAAAGAATTGACAAGCTAATGTGCTAGACCCTAAAATAGAGCTCATGTCCCAAGTACACTCCTGTGCACATCATTGAGAACACATTCCACTAACAGCTTCTGTCACTAGACATCATCTTCACGGGGCCAAATGCTTTTTGTACAAGATGATCGGGAGTTATCACACAGGATTCAGGTGTTGGCTGCAACTAAGAAATTTCACACTGACATGTGAAACTGCAGTGAAAATTTTCCCACTTCCCTCAATCAGGAATGGAGCAAAGATCCATCACGACGCAGAATCAAGGTCTTAACTCCTGGCCCTCAGGTGTCTGGAATCTACAAAGAGAGGGAGACAGGGGGCCTCAGGCCACAAAGAGGCCACTTTGGAAGGGCTTGACTGCCACCTCGTGGGCAAAGTGTGCATCGCCGTCCAAGGCGAGGCCCACGCAACCTGTGCACTGGTCTAAGCCTCTTCTTCTATGACAAGAATGCTTACGACATCTTCTGACATGCCCCAATAAGCTAAAGGAGAAGAAAGGTATTAGAGTGTCTGGCAATGGTCCTTGGTTGGGAATAGGTTATTTGAAACCTAAGGCAACCATACCTGAGTTGATTTGCTTAAATGCTCCTAGTTTCGAAAAAGCACGTATTTTCCAAATTCTCTCTCCATGGACTATGTTTTGAAGAAAACTATTTTGTAACCACAAGAAGGGGCCTAACTTCAGGAGTGTTTTCTCCATTCTCTATTTCCCAACTAACCCTTTTCTCTTCTTTTTCCTCCCTTCTCCTTCCCTTCCTCCCTCCCTCTCTTCCTTTCTTCATTACCTGCAAACTTTCTTGTTTAAATTCCTTCACAGGGGCAGCCCTGGTGGCTCAGCAGTTTAGCGCCGCCTTCAGCCCAGGGCCTGATCCTGGGGTCCCAGGATGGAGTCCCATGTGGGGCGCCTGGCAGGGAGCCTGCTTCTCCCTCTGCCTGTGTCTCTGCCTCTCTCTCTCTGTCTCTCATGAATAAATAAAATCTTTTTTAAAAATAAACTCCTTCACAGAGAAAGTCCTGTACCCAATCTGTTACTTCCTAGCCGTGTAGCTCTGAGTAAGTTGCTTAACCTCTTTGCTCTCTGTTTAAACATCTAAAGAATGGTTTTTCCATTTTTTAAAGCTTGAGTGGGGACCAACAAATAAAAGATCACATAAGGTCCACATAGCCTTTGACAATACGAAGTACCCTGTATACACCTCTCCATCCCAGAGTCTGTTTCCCAGAGAACACTTCAGGGATCCCTCTGTGGTCTGTTCAATAGCTAGAGTTCCCCTGTTTAATGTCAGATCATTACTCCTTCCTGCAATTCAACAATTCCCATTTTATCAGAACCAAAAGGCCAGAGTCTTGCCACCCGCACCCCTCCCAGATCCTGTCATCTCCTACTCCTCCATCCCTGGATCACTCCAGCTGTACTGAACTATAAAGTTCAAAATAAACTGAACTTTATATAAACTATAAAGTTCAAAAATTCCTTGCTTTTCCTCAAATATGTTAGGCATGCTCCTGCCTCAGGGCCTTGCATGTACTGTTTTATTTTCTTGGAATGTTCTTTGCCCAATTATCTGCCACTGTTTCCTCGGTTGCCTACTCCAAAACTTAACTCAAATGTTACATCATGGAGGAATTCCTTCAACCTCTGCTTAGGTGCACTTGACTCCACCTCACCCCAGGAATCCACATCCTTTGCTCCTGCTTTCATTGTCTCTATAGCATGTACCAGCACCTGGAACATAGTATATTTTACTTATTTATATTGTTTTGTGTCTGTCTCTTCCTCCAGAAAGCAAGCTCCATGAGGGCAAGAACATTTTTCTGTTCTTTTCACTGCTGTATTCCCAGATCCTGAAACAGTAGCTGGTACACAGTAGTTACTCGATATTTATGGAACAAGTGAGTAACACAATGGAAGACTATGGATGTGGAACCAGAAGGACTGTGACCTTTAAGGAAGTCCCTTAAACAGCATCTGATTTTTTTATATGAAAAAGGAGAATAATTTTTATGTCATTTATAAAAATTATACACTATTACATGTGAAAGCACCATATAATAAGCTGCTAAATAAATGCAAGGCATAATTTTTGCTGAAAATAAATTCATCAGTGAGCTACTCCATTTTTATCATCTATAGGGGCATCTGGGTGGCTCAGTGGTTGAGCATCTGCCTTCGGCTAAGGCTGTGATTCTGAGGTCCTGGGATCAAGTCCTGCATCAGGCCCCCCACAGGGAGCCTGCTTCTTCCTCTGCCTATGTCTCTGCCTCTTTGTGTCTCTCATGAATAAATAAAATCTTAACAATAAAATAAATCTACCAGATTGCCAAAAAGTATGTAACCATCAGACACACACACACACACACACACACACACACCTTAAAAATTGTTCTGGTATTCAAACAAAATATAAAAAGATTTATTCCAAAGCCATACCCAAAATGTACAAACAATGAAATGCATCTCAAGACTTAATAAAAAAAAACTCGTTACATTTAAATTTTATAACCATTTAAAGATCTTTTCCTCCCATATAAAAAGTCTGATAAAAGTTAATTCCAAAGTGTCAAATGTACTCTTGTTTATATAAAAAGCATTCTTTCTATAAATGCAAAATATTTAAATATAACAGGTGTATTATGAAATTGTCCTCAATTTCTGAAATTCTTCCTGTCTACAGAATTGCATTTCTACATACTTCTTAAGATGAGGTAAGAATATAGACATTAATAGTTTTTTCAGATACTTTCCTGGGATGTTTATACCTCTCTGACGAAAAGTGCAATGCTGCCTTTGCAATGCTTTTCAAGTGAAATCGTTTCCCAGTGGTTACTCACTACTTTGTACAAAGAGCAGCCATATCAGTCATTTAAAAATTCATATGTTGTAATTCTTTTTATGCAATTTTAACACCCAAATCAAAGCTATTACTACAGTGATTCACTACTTTCTTTACAGAGATTTTAATAAATATTCCTAAACTCTGAGGACTGTTCATAATCCTTTAAAGCAGGAGTCAGTGAACTTGTTCTGTAAAAGTCCAAAAAACAAATCGATCGGGTTTCTCAGGTTCCTTCTCTGTTGCACACACTCCCTCTCTTTCTCTTGCAATGCTAAAATGGTTTTTTTCTTTTTCAAATTCTCAGCTCTGCTAATCCTGTACTTGAAAAAACAGAAGTCATTCATCTCTAAATTAGATTTCTCAAGTGTTAATAAAATGTAAACTCCACATTTTGCAGCAAATGAAATCCATGGTTTCTGACCCCTGCATTGAAAGTTCATAAACAGTGAGAAATTAATCCTAAAGAGTCGGTCTGCATTTCAGATATCCTTTGTAATCAATGGCACTTTCTCATGGCTTCTTTTTCATTTTGAAATGGATAATTCACAGGTGTCTTCACTTTTTTTTTTTTTTCCGGTCTTTATTTTTGACAGGGGAAAACTCTCTTCATGTAGCTAATTTGAAGCCTGCAAACTCAAAGGGGAAACTCAAAGGGGAATACTTCCATGCTAAAAGAGGTAGATGCATATACACATAGGTGTATCCATGCACACTGGAAACGACCCTTTGGTACATCAGTTCAACATAAATGCTCTCCAGGACAAAGACGGAATGAGTGGAAACCAGCTAGAAGGTATCCAAAGAAGTCCTAACGGATGTTCTGATTTGCTTTTATCATATGTGGTTGCTACATTTTCGGAAAACACTATTTGCATATGAAATATGTTAGTATAAATTAATGCAGCAGCATGGTTTATACAGATTCTTGGTGCATATAACCTGGAGTTCTCTAAGCAGATACAGCAGAGAATTCTGTGGAAGTTAGTTTGGACTCTGAGAGGGTAAAACAGATGTTTATAATATTGTTTGATCTCTAACATGGAGTAGGCTACCTATAGCTTGGTACTGAGAATCATAACACTGTGTGCGTGTATGTGTTATATATTTTCCTTTCCTACCACATACACTGTTATGAACAGATTTTGGCAAATAAAAAAGCTTCTGTGAATTTACTCAAATATAACACAAACAAGTTGGAAGCCTCTAGAATTATAATCCCATGGTATCGTACAAAAGCATTTACAAATTCTAAAGCCAAGAAAGGTGAAAATTTTGGTATATCTAAGAAGCTCATATGTACTAAGTGAGCCTATGCCTTATTTTTGAACTATAAAGAGTAGTTTTCAGTGCAAAAATAGTATCTTGATAAATAGTTATGACACAAAAATCATAGGGAACAGTTAAAGACTCTAAAACACTTCAGTACTATCCTGAAGGCATGTTTTGGCATAGAAAAGGTAATTTGGGGCTAGGAAATAACAAGTTGTTTTACTGATTTAACTGGGAGTCTGGGTGGTGGAATGTTTAAACAAATAGACTTTTGCAAACAGATTCAGCACATTTATAGCTCATCACGTTTTTTCTTAAATGGCCACTTTGGGTGTTGTAATACGTGGTCTGCAGCCTGAAGGACGAGGTACATGAATTCTTCTACATCAAAAGAGTAGTTGGTAAATTTCGGATGTTCCCCCAAAGTTGGGTGGTGGCCCTGAGAAAACAAACCAAAACATAAATATGTAAGTCACTGAGGCCATGGTTTTCAGGGGTTTCAGTAAAATAAAATCATTTTACTTTGGCAAAGGCAAGTGTCCCAATAAAACTTTATTCATAAAAAGAGTGGTGGGCCAGATTTGGCCTACTGGTCTATAGTTTGCTGACCCCTCCTATATATATATATATATATTTTTTTTTTATTCATGATAGTCACACAGAGAGAGAGAGAGAGAGAGTCAGAGACACAGGCAGAGGGAGAAGCAGGCTCCATGCACCAGGAGCCCGATGTGGGACTCAATCCCGGGTCTCCAGGATCACGCCCTGGGCCAAAGGCAGGCGCCAAACCACTGCGCCACCCAGAGATCCCCCCTCCTATATATAATTTAATAGATCTTCCTAGGCCCAAATTTCCCAAAGTTGTCTTCTCAACATAAAGATATGGAGTGTTGAATTTCCCTTTTACCTCAACTTGCAAATATAAAATACAACTCATCGTTCCAGAGAAGAACAGTTTATCTTTGGAACGAAGTTTAGTGGTACTTTTTCACACTAATTAAATACTTTAAACCCATTAAAAGGCAAAATGAGGTGAAAAGGAAAACAAAAAAAGCAAAACAAGGTGAGTTTAGTCATTGAACTTTACCTTATCCTGAGGAAAGACTTTGTTCTGCCTTCGCCAAGTGATGTAGTGGACGCCTCTCAGCCTGGCCAGGTCCAAGTAACAGCGCTCATCTTCACAGTTGTACCTAAGGATGCAAGGTCACCCACACATGAGACTTGTGGCCAGGGGTTTGGCCAAACCAACACTTCTCTGGGAGATAACACATCTCTCAAGTGTGTTCCTATGAAAGGTTGCGTAACTACTACACGAGATAGATGGAGATTATTTTTTAAAGCTCCTCGTAACTAAGCTACCTTAACTTAAAAAAACCAAATGGGGGGATCCCTGGGTGGCGCAGCGGTTTGGCGCCTGCCTTTGGCCCAGGGCGTGATCCTGGAGACCCGGGATCGAGTCCCACGTCGGGCTCCCGGTGCATGGAGCCTGCTTCTCCCTCTGCCTGTGTCTCTGCCTCTCTCTCTCTCTGTCTCTATGAATAAATAAATAAAGTCTTAAAAAAAAAACAAAAAACAAATGGGATCAAGGAATGGAGGGAAATGAAGTTTATCAATAGGGCTGACCGCCTGTGAACTTGATATTATCTCCTAATACGTAGTCTACACACATGGACACGGACTTGCGTGTAGAGGGGGAGGCACCACATCCAAGGGCACAAAGCTAGGGAAGTACAAATAGTTGAACCTAGGTCTGCTGAGCTCCAAGGCCTAAGGATTATCAATATATCTCTTTCCTTCCTCCCTCTCTCCCTTCCTTCCTTTGCCTCCCTCTGGGAGAAATGATGCACTGAGATAGAATCCATAATTATTTGGCTATTTCTCAAACATATGTGTATTTCAAATATTTTCGCAGAATGTTGGAAGTTCACAACTTTTTCTCTAAATCATTTCCCATTTATATACCTAGTGAAGTTGTTTTTAAAATGATACCAGAGGGACACCTGGGTGGCTCAGTGGTTGAGCATCTACTTTAGCTCAGGGCGTGATCCCTGGGTCCTGGGATCAAGTTCTGCATCAGGCTCTGCAACAGGGAGCCTGCTTCTCCCTCTGCTTATGTCTCTGCCTCTTTCTGTGTGTCTCTCATGAATAAATAAAATCTTTGAAAAAATAAAATAAAAATAAAATGATACCATAAAATCTAGGTGTTTAGACACAAAGAGAGAAATGAGGTAACAGTAACTGCTATTGGCACATCCAGAACTAAAGATGAGGCTTAGTGTCCAGTGCAGAAGTACCCAAGGGGGAGGAGGCCATGTCTCCACCACCCACCCAGTTCATGGAGCATACCAGAAAGATCGTGTTCACCTTTAAGCCTCAGTTTAGCTGTGGATGAAATTAGTGAGCTTAAGGCAAAGTGGCCAGCTTATGTTTTAGAGCTCTTTCTGAGACATATGGGTTCTTGAACTTTTTTTTTTTTTTTTAAGATTTTATTTATTTACTTGAGAGAAAGAGCAAACATATGCGTGGGGTCGGAGAAGAGGCAGAGGGAGAAGCAGACTCCCTGCTGAGCAGGAAGCCCGATGTGGGACTTGATCCTAGGACTCTGGGATGATGACCTGAGCTGAAGGTAAACGCTTAACCAACTGAGTCACCCAGGTGCCCCAAACTCTCATTTTTTAATGTGGTAGAAAACACATCAAATTTACCATCTTGTTCATTTTTAAGTGCACAGTTCAGTAGTGTTACGTGTATTCACAGGTGCAGCCAATCTCCAGAAATTCCCCATCTTGCAAAACTGTAATTCTGTTCCACACAACATGAACTCTTCTTCTTCATTTTCATCCCCACACCAAGGGCCCCTGGCAACCACCACTCTACACACTATCTCTAGGAACCGGACTACTCTGGGCACCTCACACATGCAAAATCACACAGTGTTATGTCGTTTTGTGAGTGGCTTATTTCACTTAACATAATGTCCTCAGGGTTCATCCATGTTGTAGCATGTGACAGGATTCCCTTCCTTTATAAGGCTGAACAATGCAGAGGCATGCCCATATATTCCAAGCAAATATTCCATATTTTGCTTATCCGTTCATCTGCTGATGGACATTTGGGTGGCTTCCACATTGGCTATTGTGAACACTGCTGCCATGAACACAGGTCGGCAACATACAGGCTCCCTTTTACCATAATAATGACACAGAGGGCAGAGAGACAGTCACTGTCTGAGAGGCAAACAAGAACGAGCTCTGAGGACAGAAGTCACAGACTCACATCTCCCACATCATACTGAGATGGGGGGAAAGGGGTATTTGCTTGCTGTTTCCTTTCTAGAAGCTTATATGATGTGACTTTCCTGTAGTGATTAAATATTACGCCTTTTGAAGTTCTATGACAGTCTTGGCAGGCATTAAAAGCATCATTTGCCACCTTAAAACTGTCTCCAAACACTTACAGTTCAAATACGGCAGCCCAGTCTGGAAGAAAAAGTAAGTGGGTAAGACCAGCTCCATGCATTCCAATAAATATGTCCGTGTTGTGAGTGATCCTCAGCTGATCTAAAAACCCAAGTTCCCTGTGAGCATATAGAACAACAAAAGACAGATGGGGAGAAGAGAGAAACTGTTAAGATGACTTAGCTCATGACTCATGGTCAACAATATTTATACAAGTGCCGTTCCCAATTTAAATCATATTCCACTATGACTTTTTGCCAATTTAAAGCCTGTTCCAGTAATTAATAATTATTCAACAACTTAACATTATTTCTGAGTTAGCTCACTTTGTTTTAAACTTAAATGCAGGTATTTCATTTTTTTAAGATTTTATTTTTAAGTCATCTCCGTACAACGTGGGGCTTGAACGTGAGTTCAACAGTTGAGATCAACAGCTGCAAGCTCTACCCTGCCAGGTACCCCTAAATGCATTTATTTTAAAAGGAAACTTTTAGAGCTGTCTTAAATGAAAAGCCAGCAATACAGGACAAACAAAATTGTAAAAACAAATATAATCAAAGGAAAAAGAATCAAATCTAGGAAGATCCACAGCAAGGCAAAGCTCTGAACCTGAGGCCTGCTCTTTTTCTTTATGAAAAAAAAAAAGGGAAATGAGCAGGCACTAGAGAGATGTTATAATATAGGGGTATCAAGATGAAGCCTAGTTCTTTAAGATAATAAAAGGATTTTTAAAAATAAAATAAATTCTCCTTGTGTGACTGGAGTTTATTCAATGCCATCTGGGTATACCTAAAATTAGCTCAGACACCACCAGGGCATTGTCCTGCCTTTGCAACAGACTAATCCACAATTTTATGCACATTAAGATTGTAAAAGTACCATCTAAATACAAGACCCTAAAAGACATGCAAACTCTGAACAGAAAATCAATGCCAAAAAAGTCCACTGAAATGGCTGACAAGAAACACCGGAGTAAGTATAACCCTCTGAATACATTGAATGGAATTAGATCTCCCAGTCCTGCTTACCCAAAGGAAAAAAAAAAAGGCCAAGATTATTTTGGATTTAAGAAAAGAATGTGAATTCCCAGCTTCTCCCCTATTTTTTTTAAAGAGACTTTATTTATTTGAGAGAGACAGAGAGAGAGAGCACACAAACAGGAGGAAGAGCAGAGGGGGACGGAGAAGCAGACCCCATGCTGAGCACAAGGCCCAATGCTGGGCTCAATCTCATGGCCTGAGATCGTGACCTGAGCTGAAATCAAGAATCGGACACCTAACCGACTGAGCCACCCAGGCACCCCTCAGATCCCCCTCTTTAAGAGCTTCCTCTTGAAGTACAATGGAAACCCCACACCCCACACAGGGAAAGGAAGACAGGGGGCAGTATTACAGACGTCTCACACGAGGTACACGTGCCCTGGTTTCTCCAGGAATGCCAACTGATGCCAGGGGAAGGATGGGTACGTGCCCAGACAGATATAACCCTGGAGTCACCACCTGCGGACAACGTCTGAGGATAAGGAGGGAAGGCTCCATCTACTCTATCCCTCAGATTGGCAAGGTCTGAATTTATTGTCATTCCTCCTTCATCTAGGGAATCCTACATATCCTCAAAAACCAGTCAATGCCAGAGCCTTTGAGGTGCACCCCATCCCCAGATCTGTCAGCCTGACATCGGGCCTGCTTCTTCCTCCATGTCTTCCTGTGGCGATGATGGTAGCCACCACTGCACAGTGTAATTAGTAAGACAGGAATAGTTTTGCCACCCTTATAAAACTGGAGGGAGAGTGAGATGAGATAAAGCATACCAGTAAGTCTCAACAAATGGTAACCGTTCTCACGATTGCTGTTTATTTGTATTCAGTCTCTCTGGTCCTCAAGACCAGAGCCATGCCGCCCTCCGTAACTAATTCCTACTTCAAAGCCTGTGACCAGCTCATGGCAGGTACACGATAAAGACTTATTGGATAAATGAGTGGATGCATGATGAGTAAGGTGCGAACTCCTCTGCTTACAGTTAAGTTCTTTTTTTTTTTTTTTTTTGAAGTAGGCTCGATACCCAATGTGGGGCTTGAACTCACAACCCTGAGATCTAGAGTCACATGCTCTGCCAACTGAGCCAGCTACACGCCCCTCCTACTGTTAAGTTCTAATCTGTCTATAATAGATACCCATATGCTGGTATATGTATACTATTTCTTTTTTTTTTTCTTTTTCTTTTTTCTTTTTTTTTTACTTTTTCTTTTTTGACATAGAAACTGTTCACAGTGTTATATTTGGAGAACAAGACAATGACTGTGGGCGGGCAAGTGGAGGAAAGAAACGTTGTCTCCTTTCCTTTTGAGTTTTTTTCTAAACTGCTTGACTTTTTCAACCAGGAACAGGTATTATTTTACAGTGTTGTTGTTTTAATATCAACAGGGCTTACCTACACAAGAAATGTTAGGCATACTCAATCTTTTTAAGCCCTTTGCTTGTGTCAGAGTTTGAAAAGAAATACAGACACTTTGCAATATTTTTAGAAATCTCATATTACTCTATGACCCTCAAATTATTCCCATGTAACTAATTTTAAGCCAGGAGTTGAAACTCAGCAAACTAGCAGGACAAATGAGGCCAGGATTATCTTTTTTTTTTTTTTCAAAATTCAGGATTAGTTGCCACCTTTTTTTTTTTTTAAAGATTTATTTACTTATTATTGAGAGAGAGAGAAAGAGAGTATGACATGGGGGAGGGACAGAGGAAGAGGGGAGAGAGAATCTCAAGCAGACTCTGTGCTGAGCGTGGAGCCCAATGTGAGGCTTGATCTTAGGACCCTGAAATCATGACCTGAGCTGAAGCCAAGTCAGATGCTTTCCTGACTACACCACCCTGGCACCTCCCCACCTTAGGCCAAATTTTAAAAATTCAAAAATTTCTAATGAAAACGCAGATTAAAAAAAAGAAATATGGATTTATCACTTCTCTTGAACAATGAGGTGGTATACCAGAATACCAGACCCCACACAGGTGAAGAGCAACCACCCCTATGTGCCAAGGTCCTCACCTGTCAGGGCCCCCACCTGGTCCCTTCCCTCACTGATGCATCTGCTTGTCCGTCCCACCCCTCCCCGCCACACACACACACACACCCGGGTCTATCAGTGTCAACAGCAACCATTTGAAAAAACCCTATTGATCCCCTATTAACTCATCCAAGCAAAAGACGACAGTGTCTGCCCAAGAGTGGGATGTTACTTACTTATATTTGTAATCGACAATCTGAACCTCAAGTGTAGATACCGTTTTCAGTGCGTTTACCAGCTAAGGGAAAAAAAAAAAAAACACAGAATTTCTTTTCCTTCCTTCTCTTTTATTTTCCTTTGAGTCTGAAAATTTCTTATTTTCATACAAAACATTTTTCAGAACTTACTTATCATTTAGGTCTACCATCTTAATCTTTAACTGAGTTCACATGCAGATTCCAACCTTCGGTCACACAACCTCCCTAAAACCCATTCCCCCCAACACCCCCTCTCTACACCAGGTTGTCACTCAGGCTGAAAGCAGACAATTCCTGCTCAGCACAGAGGCCACTAGGTGTTTGCTGCTATTACCACTACTTACTACTTATTCCCTCAAGTTTCTAACATAAATTTGCTAGGTACCTACCTTGTTCCAGACTTTACGGTAAGAGTTCTCTCCCTATCCATTATCTCACTTCAGACAACTACTTGTGCTCTCAACTTTATCCTCTGAAAACACTAAATTCTTGGCAGAAAAATGTTTTCAATAGTTCTACACAGAAAAAAATTATTCTTTTAGCAAACAGCAACAAAGCAACAATTAACCTAGTATCAGAAATACAGCCATGGTTCTCTATGTCCATCACAATTAACCATCTTAACGCAACACTGTGGGTTGCTGCTATTCAGAAAATTTTGCTCCTTTATCCTGTTGCCCATTCTTGTACACTATAGGACTGCAACGGTAACAAAGTGTCACTTCAATTATGGGGGAAATGCCCAGTGCTTTGGGTGTTTGTCACTTAATCCTCACATGAGTCTCCCACCAAGTCAATATTATTATTACACCTATTATTTTTTAAGATTTAAAAATTTTAAATTATCTCTATGCCCAATGTGGGGCTCAAACTCACAACCCAGAGATCAAGTCATATGCTCCTCCAACTGAGCCAGCCTCAGGCATCCCCATATGTCTACTTTTTTTTTTTTTAACATTTAATTAATTTATTTATTTGAGAGAGAGAGAGAGAGAGTGAGCCCACATGTGAGTGGGGGTGGGGGAGGTGGGTGGAGAGAATCTCAAGCAGACTCTGAGCTGAGAGCAGGGAGCCCTACATGGGGCTCAAGCTCAAGATCTGAGATCATGACCTGAGCCGAAACTAAGAGTCGGATGCTTACCTGACTGAGCCTCTCAGGTGTACTCCACCCCTACCCCCGCATATGCTTATTTTTAATGATACAATGGAGGCTTAGAGATGTTAAGGAACTTTCCCAGGATCTTGTAGCTAGCAAAGGGCAGAGCCAAAATTAAATCTAGGTCATCTGACTCCAGAACCTGTGTTTTTAGTCAGTGCCCTAAACTCACCCATTTATAAAAAGCAATAGGCAGGGACTTCCATCCCCTCCCCTCCCCTGTTACAGACATATACACAGTCATAGAATGGAAGTTTCTCTCTCTAGACAGCCCCCAAACTCCCATGAAGATACTGCTTATGTCAAGGAGTTGAAGGAGCAAGGATAGGTTAGAATTCCGTTTTCCAGGAGTGAATTAATCCCAGTGCATGAGCCCTGGCCTTGTAATGAGATGGGCCCACATAAAAAGAATCTCTTGTTTCAGAGGGTCTCCGAGCAAACAGGCTCTTTTCTACAATTTTTAGTCACACTGTGGAAGTGGCCACAGCCCTCTGATGTGACTATCCAACCTTGAGGTTGGGCAGGATTGCAGGAAATGTCATTTTAATGAGAGCATCTGGGTTTTATTATTTATTCACGAAACAAGGTACAGTCGAAGGTGCTTTCTTCTCTGCTTGGTAGCTGCCTTTTCAAGTGATGCCAATGGGTGCTCTCTGGCTCAGAGTTCAGATCCAAATTGCCAAATCTCACCTGTGGGCAACATCGTTTGCACAATCTGTGTGACCAGATGCAAACACATCAGTGGCTGCATCACCTACTGGCACTACCCCTTTTTGCTGGACTGCTTTCCAGTGGTTTGATGCTGCTCCTTGGCCTTCTTGATGGACTGGGAACCAAGGTGGGTCAGCCTCCTCTCACATTTATTTGTGTTGGAGCAGTAGAGCTCTCTGGTTAAGAAGTAGGCTCAGCCCCTGACGACCCCGGCTCACCTCCCATTATTCTGCTTACTAGCTGGGTGACTTTAAGCAAGTTTTTAAACCTCTAAACCTCAGTGTTCTTGTCTAAAACAGAGTGTAATGATAAAATATACACCTCATGGGTTTGCTGGAAGCGTTGGAGAACATGCATGGGGAACATACAGCAATACGTTTGGCCCATAATTAGCACTCAATTTGTGATATCTCCACCAATATATACTATTGATATGCCTGTCCATGAGGCTTCCCATCCATCTACCTCAACACTGTATCACTTGATACATTTTTATTTTCAGGTCTTTAAAACATAGACACACACTGCTCATTTCTTCCACCCACAGCTTCCAATCAATGTCTCATTACACCATATGTTCATGTCCTCCATAATCCATATGGATCTCAAGACACTAATTACATAATTTTGATCAGCCTGTCAGGCATCCAAATTAATCTGTGTAAATCATTTTACCCATCCAAACCTGCACCCAGTCCCCTCCTACTGAGCTTTTCCCATCTTAGTTCCACTGACCTGCTCAAGCTAAAAGCCTGGGAGTTCACCTCTGATTCTCAATACCTTTCCTGACCTGACCTCACGTATACCTGCATATCCCCACAGGAAGTCTCCTAGACATGATCTCCGAGACAGATCTTGAATCCACTTACTCTGTTACCTCTGCTGTCACCGTCTTCATCTAAACTCTTACCGGGGCCACAGTGACAGCTCTAAGTGAATCCCCTGTTCCTACTCTTGCAGCCAAAGTAGTTTACAAATAAGTAAGCCAGTTCATGTCTCTGCCCATGCATTCATTTTCTACTAGCTGTTATGACAAATTTCCACAGATTCCACAGCTTACAAGAATGCAACTGACCCTTTCACTGTTCTACAGGACAGGAGTCCAACAGTGAGACAGACAGTTGTCTGCAGGGCTGTGCTTTCTGCTCCTTCTGGGGGCTCTAGGGGAGAATCAGTTTCCAGCTTCTAGAAGTCATTGCACTCCTTGACTTGGGGGTCCTTTCTCCATCCACAAAACCAGGAATGTGGCATCTTTCTGGCCCTGCTTCTATCCTCATGTCTTCCTCTTCCTCTTTCACTTTCGAGGAGGTGCTGAACTGAAATCCGGTCGGTGAGATGAATCCAGCTAAGCAAAGAGCTTTCCAGGCAGAGGCAAAAGATCTCTGGTGGAGACAGCTTATGCCCAATTTGTGAATCTATTGGGCCCTCCTGGGAAATCCAGGTTAATCTGTCCATTTTCAGGCCAGTTGATGGGCAACCTGAATTTCACCTGCAACTTTATCATCCTTATGCCTGGTAAACTAACCTAGTCACAGGTTCCAGGATTAGGGATTAGGACGTGGCCATCTTTTGGGGGCCCATGATTCTGCCTACCACACCCTGCTGAAAACTTCACAGTGGCTTCCCTCACACTGGAATCCAGCCCACCCATCCTCTCACCTAGGCCTATGAGGCTAAAAAGATATGGGACCTCCTCACACCCTGCCTGACTTCTCTGACCTCTGTGGGGTCATCTTCACCTCTTCCACTGTGCTACCTTCACACTGGTGACCTCTCCGTTCCTGGAGCACCTGAGGCTCTAGACACCATAGGCCATTTACTTCCCCCCCAGAGGCAGTCTCATTGGCTGGCTTCCTCTTGACTGGGTCTCTCCCCAACAGTACCTCTAAACACCTTACCTGACTGCTTCCCCCTCCCTCCTGTATCTCCTGCCCCAATAAATGTTGTTCTACTTCCTTTGTAGCACTGCCCACTACCTGAAATCACCTCACCTAGGGACTAGCTTACTTATTTCTTGTCTGTCATACCTTGAGAGCATAAGCTCTATGAGCACAGGGACCTTACCTATCCTGTTCCCTACTGTAGCTCCAGGGCCTAAAATATGGCCCAGGACATAGCAGGTGCTTAACACACTTCTGTGCAGTCAATCATACTATTGTGAGAACATCTTCCAGCCATGCTGTTTTAGGCAGGGGCCTTGCACGGTGATCTTATTTAAGTATAATGTGTGAGTTGATGCTATCAAAATGAATTTGAAAATCCGACAGGTGAATAGTTCCTAAGACACACAATCAGGAAAAAAATGGAGACTCTTCCAACTTAGCCTCTGGAGGCCACTGTATCACCACGTATCACTGTATCCACCAGCCCTCTCTAGAAATACTCTTGCATTTCTGCTGCTAGTTTGTCCAGAGGCAGAATGTTTGGCAATCTATGGCAGTAAAGGCAGGATTCAGAGAGCTTCTGTCTCTGTTTCCACTCTGAGTTGGGGGAGATGAATGTTTATGGTGATGTAAAGCTAGTTTGGGCAACTGGTGGTTTGCTGACTCCGAGTAGAAGTCCAATAAATGAACTGGGCATAGCCATCAAACTTTTCTAAAAGCTAATAATTTCAAATCAAGGCATTTAATGCAATGTATAAAAATATTAAATACATCAGTCACAGGAAGTTAAATTCAATATGATGATATTAAAAACACATACCAAAAACTAACCTCATTTTGGTTTAGGATTTTCCGGTATTCTGTGCTCCGTGCAAGTATGGTGACTCGGATTTTTCCGTCCTGTAGTCAAAAGGAAAAGGCAAAATCATGCTGTATATGCCTGCACAGATGAGTGAATGCTAGAACCTAAAATGTGATTCTCACAAGGGATGAAAGTCCATCAGGATACATTAAGGGAACTATTATGTTTTGAGCCTAATTCCTCCAGAGTTCTCTCAGGAAATAAAAATGCATCCACTTTAGCCACAGAAGACAAAACCTATTTACTACACTTGTTTGGTTGGCTGGGTGGAATTTTTGGCTGGGGTTTGTGGGTTGAGGAGGAGATTGAGGGGAGAACAAGGAGACGTGAGGAAAGACAGGGAAAGGGAAAAGGAGAAAAAAATAGCACAGATTTCCACTGTCCCTTAGTTTATTTGTCGTAGGTTGGTGATATCTGATTCGGATCACTTCAGGTGAGAAACTGTTAACCCAGAAAACACTGTCTTCAGATTCTTTTTCTGAAAAGGTGGCACTGATTTTTATTGAGGGTGAGAAGTCAGGCCTGCATCAGAACCCATAAGGGACTTCCTACCTTGGGTCCCTCCTGTGTGATGTTCAGTCTGTGTAGCACATGCTGGGAAAAAGCTCTGAATAATCCAGTGTTTTGACAGCCAGATATCTAACATGAAAACAACAGTTCATATTACAGTGAATAATTGTGCATTACTATTTAAGATGTTCTCAAGTTATATATACACGTTCTTTTAAAACCTATCAAGAACAGGGATGCCTGGATGGCTCAGTCAGTTAAGTGGCTGACTCTTGATTTTGTTTGAAGTCATGATGACACAGTCCGAGGATCGAGCCCCGAGTCCAGCTCCACGTTCAATGGGAGTCTGCTTGAGGATTTTCTCTCCCTTTTCCTTTGCCCCTCCCCACCAATTGTGTGCTCTCTCTTTTTCTGACTAAAATAAATAAATCTTAAAAAAAAAACTATCAAAAATAAATGTACAAATATGAATATGAACAACAGACATGCTTACCAAAGGGGTATTATAGAACAACCCGTATCGCATCCGGGGGAGTAAGGAAAAAACAGCTTCTTTAAAACATACCTAAGAATGAAGGTATTGTATGAGGTAAGAGGACCCAACTTCCACCACATCAAAATAGTACTTATAATTACAGAGAATAAATTTTAATTAATCTCTTTTTCGCATTGAAATATTTTCAAGAGCAAACTATTTCACTCAAGTGAAATTCATAATTTTGGAAAATCTAAAGGAAAAAAGTTTTTTTAACGCTACATGGTTAATAATTAAGAACGATTCAGTTATAAAAAAAGAAACTACCGAGTCACAAATCAATGGTAATAGCTAACAGAAACTCATATTAAATATTCATTTGATGAGTGAGTCATTTGTAATGATTGTTATTTACAGACATTTCAGGAAAGTTTCCAGTACCCTTTTGGAATCGTAAGTTTTCAAATGTATAACATCATAGTCAGTAAATGCTTTCCATGTGTCAGAGAACAGGTCACCATATCCATAGGAGCTCTGAAAGTGGAAACAAAATAGGTTAGGGCGACAAAAGGCTACAACGTGGCTTGTTAAAAGTGCAACAAAATATCTGAACCAGCTTGACAGTATTAAAAACTAATGATCCTAAACAAGCTCATAAAATTCATAGAAGAAAAACAGATTTTCATCTTAGGCCTGAACAAGTACCTAATTTGATGTAATGCCATCAGAAATAATCACCACGATTATAATCTTAGTGTGTTAAAAACATTTTGGTTTTCTACCCCATCCCTTTCTACACTCACGTCTCCGAATAGCAGTTAGTGTGGGGTTTTTTCCCCTGTGACTCTTCCAACCAAATCACAGACATACAGCATATACAGACACCAACCATCTGTACACACTTGGGTATTCATGGTGAGCAAAAATTATCAGGGTAAATGGGATATACTTTTGAAAAGAAATCTCAAAGTAAAAATATCCCTTGAAAGTTCTAACACTAAAATATGGAACATTATCCTATGAAATGATCTATTGACTAAAGAATAACATGTGATAATTCCTCATTAACATTAATAATAATTAGGAGCGCCTGGGTGGCTCAGTGTTGAGCATCTGCCTTTGGCTCAGGATGTGATCCCAGGATCCTGGGATCGAGTTCCACATCGGGCTCCCCACGGGGAGCCTGCTTTTCTCTCTGCCTATGTCTCTGCTTCTCTGTGTCTCTCATGAAAAAATAAATAAAATCTTTTAAAAATTATTATTATTAATAATAATAATAGTATCTTGCATATTTCCTATATCCCAAGCACTTAAAAATCATTAACACCCCACAAATTTAATGAGTTAGGTGATATCATTACCCCAGTTTTACAGATGAGGAAACTGAGAAATAAATTTAGGTAATTTGCATAAATGGTAGTGCTGGTGTGTTTGCAGAATTCAGATTAAATTCAGTCTGTTTGCTTCCAGACTCCAAGCTCTTAATCTCTGTATGGCAATTTGCCTCACAGCAGGAAGTAGTTCTTTCTAGTACATTTACTGAATGCATTTCATTTTTGAAAAGTAGAAATTAATTATGTGCTCCATCAGCTAAAGGAAAGAGATCAATTTATTTAAAAATGGTATAACTTAAATTGAAAACTTCAGTCAAAATAAATAAGAACTATGTATTGTGGGATGACATTCAAGGTCCACAGTGGGTTATACATTATGTTCATGTCTTTTTTATCATTATAGCATTCTTTTTTTCAGATTTTGAAATTTTTATGTTACACATATTAGAGTTATTTCAAAGTTATTGAGAACTGTTAGATGTAGTGATAAAATTTTTTTTTTCCTTCGATGTTTCTCCATTCCCATTCTAATAAAGGCCTTCTCAACACCATCAAAAATGAAATGTCCCTATTCTGGTTCAATAATAAATAAAGGGCAATTAAAAGAAGTGATTCTAGATGATTTCTTGAGATAAAATACCTCAGATAAAATAAGATACCTTTGAAAGGAAAAATTAATAATAAAATACAGCAATCCTGACTGATCCCTTTCCAGGGAAATCATGTATTATTCAGTAACCACCAGCTCCGGAAGCTTCTTATCTACACCCCTCAACTTCAAATTATCTGCCACAGGGGAAGGACGGACTTCTTTCTAGTCTCATGTTGAAGAATATTTGGATATTCTTAAAGATGTCATAAAACTTCCTCCTGTGTATGTCTCCAACTTAAACACGCATCTAACCTATGACTCAGAAATTCTCCTTCCAGGAATGCATCCTACAGAAATGCTGGGAAGAGGTCATAAAGACATATGTCTGTGGAAAGAATGTCACTGCATTTCCATAAATAGCACAAAAATGGAAACTAAGTATGATTGGGGTGAGGGCCTGGAGATCATACACATACCCTGGCACATATCAAATACCAGAACCTCCGTAACATCCACCAAATTGAACACCATGTAACCACTGAAAACAATTAAGAACCCTACATGTACCCACTTGGAAAGATGGCCCCTGATATAATATTAAGTTCACAAATATGAGAGCATATTTTCTGTAAGGATCTAATAGAAACATTCCCTGACACAAATTGTATTATATCCTTATATAAATCCTTACATAAACTTTGGATAAGCATGTATTTATATTTGCTAAAGTCTTGCAAAAGATTCATACATGGTAACTGTAGTTAGTTACCTTTGAGTGAAATGGGGAAGAAAAGAAGGTAAGGAGACCTTTTTCTTTTTCTTTCTTTCTTTTTTTTTCTTTTTTACATCCCCATGACTTACTTATTTTATAATTGGATATCTGTACTTCTTGATTCCCTTCATCCATCCTGTCCAACTTCCAACCTCCTCCTCTCTAGGGACAGGAGACTTGTCTTAACTTTACATACTTCTGTGTTGTTTGAACCCATTACAAACAGGTGTTATTTGCAAAATTAAAAATAATAATAATGAAGCTATACTACCACTCAGCACAAGGAAATGTGGAAAGCCTGCAGTAAGTTCCCTTTTATTCATTCTGCTGAGTGAGAGCAACCTTGCTGTGGCCAGAAATGCATCTGCAGGACTGTCCCTCTGTGCATCTCTGGGGGCTGGTGGCCTTGCCCAGCTCACCAAGGAAGCCATGTGCCTGAGGAGAGGCCAAAATGCTAAGACTGGAGAGGATGAGAGGGAAGGCCCACTATGTTTCCTTGAGAGGACTGTTTATAAAATGTCACTAAGATGTGGACAGTGACCACAGCCACCGCTTGTTCTTCTCCCAGGCACGCTGCTCAACCCTGGCTTGGAGGCTACAGCATTCACGGGGGGGAGGTTTGCATCACTATCTTCCTAGGGGCTGCAGTGTCACTTCATCCAAAGCCTTACCAGCAAGAGAAAAAAGTGAAGCCACACGACACCTTAATGCTGTCCTCATCCAACCTACCGTGTCCTGTGGGCCTCAATTCTGGAGCTACTTGGCAGACTTACTTGTCCCAAGAACCTGACTGAGCATCTAGTAAAGACCTCTGTGCCCAAGTACACAGGTTTGAAGGGTCTGCACAGAGAATACCAAAGGAGGGACGTAATAGCAGGGTGGCAACTGTGCGTGGCTAAATCTGGCCTGTCTGTGCCTGCCTAGCATGGTCAGACTGCCCTAACATCATGCACTCAGTTAACTGAGTAACCTGGGACTTCACGGTGGCTGGACGTGTGATCTATGCCCTCCCAGCAGGTGCAGAGAAGGGGAGGGTTGTATAAGTTGGCTCAGTTTAACTCAATCTGCTTGAGGAAGACATGGCAAAACATGCAACAAGAGATAAGGAAGCTTCTGGAAAAGTGTCTAAAAAGCTTTCCATCAACTTAATCTGATCTGCAGGGAACTAGAGGGAGGGGACAGAGCACAGTGGTTTCAGGGCACAGGACTGGGGCCTGGCTGCCTGACTTGGAGCCCTTACGGTATCCTCTCAGAACACCTGCCTGTGGCTCAGCCTCAGCTTCCTCAAATAAAAACCCTACCTCACAGAGCGCTGTAAGCATTAAATGAGATAACACCAGTTATCTCAACCATTCCGAGTTAATCATTCAGTGCTTCTGATAGCTAGTGATGGCAGCCTGGAAGCATTTCTACAGAGAGAGGAGGAGAAAGGAAATGCTGTGCCCTCTGCTCAAAAAACATTTTCAAGAATGGAAACTATGTTGGTAGCCACATTGGCCCATGAGAGGGAAATATAAATCCTTGCAAAGAAAAAAAATCAAAAAAGAACGTTAACAGGCCAAGAATTATTAACCAGTTCTCATGGGACTTTGGGTCCATGGAGCTGTGATAAAGAAAACCTTTCTATGCAGCTCTACTATGAGCCTCCTGTCTGCGAAAAAAAAGACACTGATGAAGCCATTTCCCCTTCTGCACAAGAAGGTGACCCTCAGATAACTGGCTCTCATTTCCTGTTCTCCGGAAATAAAGACGACACGTGTCAACTGTCTTTTTAGGTAAAACACTACTTGTGATTTGTTTATTTTAATATTTTATATATTTATCTGACACAGAGAGAGCACACATGGCAGGCAGAAGGAGAAGCAGGCTCCCAGCTGAGCAAGGAGCCCGATGTGGGACTCGATCCCAAGACCCGGGAATCATAACCTGAGCCAAAAGCAGATGCTTAACCAGCTGAACCACTGAGGTGCCCCACTACTTGTGATTTAAAAAGAGGCTTGATGGGTACGTTGCATCTGGACTGGGGAAAGGTACAATGACTTTTGGAACTTGCAATATGGTATGGGGATCCTGGGGCCTCGGCCAGTTTGGCTGGTGTGCAGGAGATATTGGTCCCTGTGGGGCATGAGATGCCGGTACCTGCCCCAGGTGGTTCCCAGCCCCTCACATCTGAGCTGTGCTCTTCAGAGGAAATGCCTGAAGCTGCCCTCCCAGCAAGCTGTGGTCCCCCTGCAAGAACGATAGGCCAAGCAACTTGTGAGTTGGTATGTCTAGCTGAACTTTAGATGATCTCTAGTGGCTGTTCCAACTTTACAGTTGAGGCAGCCTGCCACGTACATCATAAACCACTTGTTCTCCCTATCATTGTCATTGTCACAGTCAACATACAAAGTACATGTGCTATGTGCCAGCACTATGACTGGTTATAAACTCTACGGTTTGTCCTCAAGAAGACACTGATCTAGATACCAGAATTGTCCCATTTCACAATTGAGGAAATTGGGGCAACTTTAGGAGTTACCTTGGCAGGTGGAGCAGGATATGGGAAGAAGCAGGGAAAAGGGCAGCAAAGAAAAAAAAAAAGAGAACAGTCTGTGCTAAAAACAACTAAGCAAACAGCAGGTATAATTCAGGACATACATGTCTTTATGCTTATGCCTAAGACTCACCCTTGTTAGTGAGCTGATACACACAGCATTGTCACCGAGCAAGTAGCAAAGGGGAGCTCTACAATCAAGCAAAGGTGAATGGCAATTACAGGAAGCCACACTGTAAAACAGAGGCAAGCTCTCCCCATGGGGGTCAGGTGGGTGGTCAGAGAGGGTAAGCAAATGAAGCCTTCACACGTGTGTCTCAGAACACTGAGCATAGGTCTCTGGACCTCTGCCTTCCCAAAGGGGAAAAGTAATCTTCCACTGTTTCATTCTAAAATTCAAAAAACAGGGGTGCCTCGGTGGTTCAGTTAAACATCTGCTTTTGGCTCAGGTCACCATCCCTGGTCCTGGGATCAAGCTCCGCATAACATGGGGCTCCCCGCTCAGCAGGGAGCTTGCTTCTCCTTCCCCTTCTGCCGCTCCCCCCACTTGTGCTCTCTCGCTCTCTCTCAAATAAATAAATACAAATCTTTTTAAAAATTCAAAGAACAAAGTTATATACAGGCAAAGGTACCTGCCTATAAGTATGCGGACATGTACATGCAGATATATGTTCACACCCATCTGCACATTTATGTAGATGTGTATATATTCCAATGCGGGTGTCATAGAAAATTCCATTTCACCACATCAGAGCTACACAGTTACTGAGCCAGGCAAAGAAAAAGCTGAAGCAGAGAGCGCATTCTTACTTACGGTGTCCCACATCACGATGTATACATCTGTGCTGAATGAATTATTAACGTGCTGCGTAATATAAAGATTGACAAAATCACAGAAGTGGTGATACATGTTAACGCCTAGTATTGGAAAAAAAAACTATATTAATTAACCCCAAAGAGCAAAGGATTCAACAATTTTTATTCTACCCCAGCTATTTACAGGGTGATAGACTTTAAGCTGAAAATAATTGGGAGAAAAAAATAAGAGTTTTTCCATACACAAAAGGATCTGTATTCAGGTAGTCCTCAATTAAGAGTATGTTCAAAAATTCACTGTAAAATTGGCTATTTAGAAATCAGGAATGCAGGGGGGCCTGGGTGGCTCAGTCACTTAAGCATCTGTCTTTGGCTTAAGAAATGATCCCAGGGTCCTGGCATGGAGTCCCTCATCGGGCTCTCTGCTCAGTGGGGAGTCTGCTTCTCTCTCCTTCTGCCCCCCCTTGCTTGTGGCTCTCCCTCTCTCTCTAATAAATAAAATCTTTAAAAAAATAAAAAGACCCGCAGCCCTGTATAACTTGAAGGTGTATACAGCATAATGACCTGACTTACAGACCTGCTTTTTCGCATATACACTAAGCAACAAGTGATCAGTAAATTACAACAACAACTAAAATAACAGAAGTTTATTTAGCTCAAAATGGAGAACTATAAGACCATGAATGCTGATTTTATTTTTTATGATCACTTATTTTTAAAAATCAATTAAGCAATATCTATTTATCATAGAAGTATTGACACTGATGGCCCTATTAACATTTTGGTATTTTTCATTCCTGTCTCTTGTTTTCCGTTTTTTCACCACTGTTTACAGCATTGCTTCTAAGGAAAATATTAGCCAAGTATCATTTAAAAGGGCTCAGTGTCTCATGTTCTAATTGAAAGAGCATGAACCTTGGAATCAGAAGCACCGGGCTGAATCCAGCTCAGCCATTCATGAGCAACATTCTCAGATGAGTTGGTAAAGTGCTTAAGCTTTAGCTTCTCTACCGGAAAGAGGCAATCCTTAACTTAGGTGCCAGCTTTGTTAGGAGACATCCAAAGATCATGTACTGCACCTAAAAGCACCCGGCCCCGTGCATGGCACACAGTGAAACCGTAATGAAGACGACCTGGATCCTGCTGGCTCAAACAGGGGCAAGGGGAGTGTGGGTGCAACTATTTCTAAGTTGGTAAGTCCGTCAGTCTAAAGAAACCAAACATGCACTCTTTCGACTTAAGTATGCAGGACCCAGCGTCCAACCTGGCAATATGTATATCTAAGTGGCATGAAATTTCAAGAACTGACAATGTGAAACATGTATTTGAAAGACAGAAAATAAATAAATAAATAAATAAATAAATAAATAAATAAATAAGAAAGACAGAAAATGTTGACTGAATGAAAAACAGTGACTCTCAAAAGCAGAAATCACAACATATTCTGACTTCACTCCCACAGTGAGTAAGAATGTTCTACGCCTGAAAATAAGAGTAAAACATTCTCAGTTTCTGTAAGTCAGGTCATTATGCTGTATACACCTTCAAGTTATACAGGGCTGCAGGTCAATTACACCTCAGTGGAACAGAAAGAAAAAAGGGAAGAAAATTCTTTTAAACTGGTATCTCAGATGAATATTTGGAGACACTCCTTTAATCATTCAGAACCATTTGGCAAAGAGCATATTTTCAAATTCATGAGAAAAAGAAAGTTCTGTGACAACACATCCTTATTTCAGGGTGAGCACACTCTCTCATGTGTCATCCAGCAAGTTCGTAACGTGGACTGAGGAACGGAGCCCAGACTGGTGCTCAGTGGTACAAGGATTTTTCAAGGAGGGAGAAAATGCAGGTTCCGTGCTCAAGAAATGTGCCCCTAAATAAGTCTGTGTTCTGTTAAACCTCATTCTCTCATGGTTAAGAGTCAATGTGGAAAGGGAAACGGGATGAGGGTGTAAGTCAGAAGAAAAAAGCAGAATTTCGAATAAAGGAAAGAAACAGCCCAGGTCTACACTCACCTATTATTCCCATTTTACATACTTAGCTACTTGAGTACCACAACCCATTTAACAACTCCCACGCATCTACCTCTTTTGCAGGCAGATCACAGCATTTGCTTGGCTCCTTTTTAATTTGCATATTTAAAAAATGAGTCAGGACCTTGAACACAGCATTCTTGCTCACTCTTAGTTCAAAAACCTCAACTTGTCTGATTTCTGAACCTAATACTTTGTTATATAAGAATTACAGTTTCAGGAGGCAGAGCACACTAAAGATATAATCAATAAATTATAGTAATTCTGAAACATTCGTGACAGAGGGCTCTCTGTATTTCACTGGAAGCCCAGCCTCTCGTGCATTTTGATGTAGTGTGGCAGTTATCTTCACCTCTCATAATGAGACACAGAATGTGGCCTGGCCCACATTTCCCCTCTCCAGGGCAACTGGTTCACAGAGTTAAAGCTGCACTTGCAAGCTGACAGTCAGAAGCTCTAAGTAGAAATGGGAAAATAATTCTAAATTTAACTTCTTTTTTATCCCCCCAAGTATATACTGCAGTACTGACTTCCAGAGGAATTTTAAGTTCACTTCAGTCAGGGAAACGGTTTTAGAAAGTTTGCCAGAAGAGCTCAGTGGGCATTCCTTTTCTACCCACAAGTATACACATAGTTTTTACTTTTAAATTTTTTCTAATGAAGCACAACACAAATCAAGTGATTAGAGAAATCAGATGGGGCAAATTTAGTTCCAGAAGGTGTCCATGTATCTTTTTCGTTCATCTTTTGATTCTGAGTGAGTCATGTGATACAAACGTGCAGGTTTCCTCTAAAATACCAAACGTATTATATAATGGGAAGTTCAAACCAGCTTACTTCTTCAGAGAAGAAAGCAAAACCCAAACCCACTACTTATGTCCCACAGACTCCCAGAAAGTCACAGGAAATTACTACATACACATGTCAAAAAAGGAACAAAGCCTCATTCACCAATAAATAAGTAACAGATACATTTAACTTCTCACCTGCATCCAGTTTCATGAAGTAGGTTGGTTTTTCAATAACAACGTCACATTTAGCATCTTCTATAGGCCTGAAGTTG
The DNA here is from genome assembly GCF_003254725.2 of Canis lupus dingo. Classification (NCBI taxonomy): domain Eukaryota; kingdom Metazoa; phylum Chordata; class Mammalia; order Carnivora; family Canidae; genus Canis; species Canis lupus. The sequence continues at coordinate 22,936,887 of NC_064262.1, read as the reverse complement.
AGCTCAGTATAGCTCTGCAGCTCAGCAAACCTGGAATAATGAATTGGGAAATGGTTTCAAAGGGGTCCTCTTGAACATCAGACTGCAACACTGTAACTTAGGATCTGCTCATTATGGGGGTTTTCTTTCTAGTATATACTCTTATGAAGATGTGGAACTTCTCCAACATACTAATACTTATATAACTTGATACAAATTTTAATGCTGATATAAAGAACAAAAATGACTTCAAATTTCAGCCTCAGGTGCAAGATAAACTGGGAATTTTCTAGACAAGAAGAAATTTACACATTGAATTGGCTAAATAATCTACCAGTAAAGTGGGAAGATTCAAAAAGGCGTCCTGTGATCTTGTGATAGCCTTCTTGGATGCTGAGACAGATGGCATTCCAAAAATTATTGAGTGCCTCAGAAAGACAGCACACAGCTAAGCTTCCCAGAAGAAAGTAAAGTCTTTTTTCTCAGAAAATATCTTTGGATACCACATGGCACAGTTTTCTTCCTTATAAAAGAAGACAATCGCAAGCATGTGCCAAGAGATATTTAGAGTTAACCCAAAGATTGTTTGTAACCCTTCACCTTTGAGACCACAACTGATGTAAACTAATATCAAATAAATCCTTTTAAATATGAACCATGCTGAAATATTGTAGTGGCTTCAAAATATGTCCACAAATCCTTTGATACTTCTCCCTTTAAGAGGTAGAGATTAATGCCCTCCCCTTAAGTTCGGGCTGGACTTAGTGATTCACTTTTAAGGAAGAGAATATAGCAGAAATGATGGTATGTGATTTTTGAGATTTGGGTATACAAAGACCAAAGCCTCCATCCTAGGGCATGTGTTTGGTCTCTTGTAGGCACACTTGGGTCCTCTCTTTCAGGGAACTCAGCTGCCATGCTATGGGTAGCACTAAAAGAGAGGCCCACATGGCAAAAAGATGACACCTCTAGCCAACAGACAGAGACAAACTGAAACTTAGACCATGAGTGAGCCTAGAAGCAGAACCTCTAGGCCGAGTTGAGCCTAGAGATAGCTACAGCCCTTGTCAATAGCTGAACGTCAACCTCATGAGACATCATAGGCCAGAACCAGGCAGCTAAGCTGCCTTCAAATCCTGACCATCAGAAACTTCATGAACTCATAAAATGTGTTGTCTTAAGCTGTTAAATTTTGTAGTAATTTGTTATCAAACAGATAATAAATAAAAATATACCCTAGCTTATATTTTGGAGTAATTTGTTACATGGCAATAAATAACTAATATAAATACACCTTAGGGAACTTCTAACCTTTTGGAATCAGATACCGAAATGTACTAAGAATCAAAAGGCCCACTAGAATGGAGGACTTCTACTTCAAAACTCTATTAAGTGTTAAAAAGAAACAAAAGGCTCAAGATGGAGTCACTTGTGTTAAGTCCATGTCACCAAACCAAGGCTTAATGCCTACCCTAATTACAGTTTCAACCTTCTCTTCGAATGTATTCTTAATCAGTCTATAATTTTCAGCACTAATGAGGTCATCTGCCACACAGACCCTGTCTATCCCCCTATAGAAATGAGGTGATCTACCCCCTTCTGCCTAGAAAAACCTTCCATTTTATACAGCTCCTTGGAACTCCTCTCTTTTTGCTAGATGGGATGCTGCCCAATTCATGAATCGTTAAATAGAGCCAACTATATTTCAAAGTTACTCAGCTGAATTTTGATTTTTTTAAAGATTTTATTTATTCATGAAAGTCAGACAGAGAGAGAGAGAGAGAGAGAAGCAGAGACACAGGCAGAGGGTGAAGCAGGCTCCATGCAGGGAGCCCGATGTGGGACTCAATCCCAGGACTCCAGGGTCACACCCTGGACCAAAGGCAGGCGCTAAACCACTGAGCCACCCAGAGCTCCCCTGAATTTTGATTTTTAACATGAGTTAGGGAAGATACTGCATAGTGGAATACAAATGCCATAGAAACGTATAGTAGATTATTATCCTGAAGAATTTACTTATTAGCATGAATATTTGACCTCAAAAAATGAACATTACATAAGAGTATCCTATGTGACCTGTGATATTGTCATTTATAATATGGTATATACATATTTGGTATTCATTCCCATTCCCTCTACACAGAGTTCCAAAATCCTTGGAATTTCCAAGTGACAAAAGCCAGAACGGTGCTACCGAGGTACTTTCAGACCTCCCTAAGATTGGGTGCTGGCTTCTAGGAGAACAAAACATGGGATACAATAGGGTTGGAGCGTTCATTCATTCTTCCCCCACACCATAGGGGAATAAAGATGGGCTGGAATCAATTGCCAATATCCAACGACTTAATCAATCACTGGCCTATGTAATGAAGCCTCCATAAAAACTAGAAAGGATGGCACTTGGGTGGCTTAGTGGTTGAGTGGCTTCCTTTGGTTCAGGTCATGGTCCTGGGGTCCTGGGATCAAGTGCTGCATCAGGCTCACCCCGGGGAGACTGCTTCTCCCTCCACCTATGTCTCTGCTTCTCTCTGTCTCTTATGAATAAATAAGTAAAATCCTAAAAAAAAAAACCCAAAAGATAAAACAAAACAAGAAAAAGAAAAGGAGAAGGCTCAGAGGGCTTCTGGGTTGGGGAAGACATGGAGATACGGGGGAAATGGGGTGCCTGAAGAGGGCACGGAAGCTCTGCATCCCTTCCCCATACTTTGTTCTATGTATCTCTTCCATCTGGTTGGCTCTGAGCTGTATCCTTCTATATTAAACCAGTAGGCTAGTAAGTAAAATGTGTCTCAAAGTTATTTGAGCCATGCTTGCAAATTAATCTAACTCAATCTACATCCAATTGGTTGGAAGCACAGGTGACCACCTCGGCTTACAACTGGGGTCCAAATTCTGGGACTGAGCCCTTAACCTGTGGGATCTGATGCTGTCTCTGGGTAGATGGTGGCAAAACTGAGTTGAATTGTAGGACACTCAGCTGTTGGAGAATTGCTTGGTGGTATGTGGAAAACCTGACACACAGGTTGGAACTGAGTGCTCAGCTTCAAATAAAGGGGTAGCATGTTCTTTCTGATGACACAACAGTTCTGTATCCTAATTGTGGCAGGAGTTGCATGCACTTGGACATGTGATATAAATTTCACAGAATTATGTATCAAAAATAAAAAAATTTTAAAAGTGCATATAAACACTGGTCAAATTCCAATGTGTTTAGTTAATAATGCCGTACCAATGTCAGTTTCCTGGTTTTGATCATTGTGCTATGGTTACGTAAGATGTCATCATTAGAGGAAGCTGGGGGAAGGGTTACAACAGCAACTCCTTGTATTATTTTTAAACTTCTGTAAGTCTAAAATTATTTTAAAATAAAAAAGTTTTTTTTAAATATCCTAATTTCTTAATTTCTAGAGATAACAAGTCAGACCACAGAACTAGTTTACTATTAAAAATGTCGAAAAAAGAAAAGGAAAAAAAATGTTGAAAATCAAAATACGTCCCCCAATTTATATAAAGTTCAAAAAGCTGATCAGAGGTGTTGAAAGTCAAAGTAGGGTTTACAACTTTGAAGAGGAGCCTGGGGTTCCAGTGGAGCTAACGGGGGGCTTGATCTCAAGACCCTAAGATCATGACCCAAGCCAAAGGCAGATATTTAACCGAGTAACCAGGCACCCCTAAATGTGTATTTCTTTAAAAAATGTGTTCCTCAAACACATGTAAAATTATGAGGACTTAAGAAAAATTCATTTTTGATTTTTTTCTTTCATTAGTAATCAGTAAATCCTAGATCATACTTCCTAATATTTTATAAACATATATTTAATTCATATACAGCTGATAGATTCATTCTGTAGCCAAATTCTCCACAAAAGAAGTAACATTTTCCATTCAAAAATCCCTTTCAGGGGATCCCTGGGTGGCTCAGCAGTTTAGCGCCTGCCTTTGGCCCAGGGCACAATCCTGGAGTCCCGGGATTGAGTCCCGCGTCGGGCTCCCGGCATGGAGCCTGCTTCTCCCTCTGCCTGTGTCTCTGCCTCTCTCTTTCTCTCTACGTCTATCATGAATAAATCAATATAATCTTAAAAAAAAAAAAATCCCTTTCAAAGTCTGTAAGTGTCAGAAACAAAAGCAAATATTTTAGAAACATATTTATAAAAAAAAATAATCTTACCAAGACTGCAGAGGGCTTTTGCGCTGACCTTCAGACAGCAACGTCTGAGTGTCAAGTGTGCAGTGTCCTCCAATTTCGCCACTCTGGAAAAAATCTTCCTTAAATCTGGTGGATGACCAAAAATTAAGCTGAGTTTGAAAAATGTCATCACTACTTAAGCACATGGGATGGAACTAAGGTGGTTTACCAATTTCCAAAATCAGTGTGTCATTATAATTTTAACTCTATTATAATAGAACGTTTCAAGCATACATGAAAGTAGTAGAATGGTACAGAAACCCAATGGACCCAAACCCAAATTTGCAATGATCACCCTGTGGCCTGACTAGGTCTTCCATCCTCCACCCGTTCCCCAACCTCATTGCTATATTATCATGAAGCAAATCCAAGGCAATAACCCCGGACCTGGAAATATTTCAGAATTTCCATTAGGTTTAAACATCAACCACTTATGTACCTGTCATGGTTTCTCTTGATGTTTCTTAAATCAAGATAGAGATTGGCTGCTCTGCAGTACTGGAGATAACGGGAACACAGAAGGCTTGAGTCATGCTGAATTGAAGTAGAGAAAAAAGAGAAAAATAATGTCAGGTACCAATATTTTGAGGACACTCTCAGACTCACCAGACAAAGTAACAGCATGTACACTGTCAGGCTGAAACCACACAACGTGATGAGAATAGCATCTCTTTTTTTTAAATTTAATTTTATTTAAATTCAATTAGTTAACATATAATGTGTTATTACTTTCAGAGGTAGAGTTCAGTGATTCATAAGGAAGAATCACTTCTGAAAGGCAGCATCTGTGGATGGATTTTTTTTCCCCTCCCAGCAGACTCTGGTCAAGCCTAGTTTTGCCAGTGTGCATGCTCACTTTTAGATTACTACAAAGAATGCCCAAATGTTCTATTTATATCATCTCAAACTTTAAGGCTTTATGCGTGTTTTCAGTTTAGTCCTCTTTATAAAAAAAAAAAAAAAAAAAAAAAAAAAAAAAAAAAAAAAACTCTCAAAGCCATACTACCCTTGTAGCTATGCGAAAAAAGCCTTTTTCAAAGTCAAGCCAAATGAAACAGAGAATAATGCACACATAACAGACGCTAAAATGAAGGCTGGAAGGGCAGTCTGCCAATTTTAATATGAGGTGCTTTCTACAGACCATAAAACTTCTGGGAGTCCCTGTCTCAGCAGCAATAAGAGGGCGATGTTTTTTAAATCACTGATATAAAAGAGCTTAAGAGTCAACTACCAGAGCCTGTTTCTCTTTTTACCAGTCTGGCTTGTGCCAAAATAGGGACAGTTTCAAAAACTTTTATCTGCTCTGGATTTTATTTATAGATTTAAATGCCATTTTTTTTTTTTGTTTTGCCATAATTCCCAATGAATGCGAAGCCTTAACCTTAACCCACATGGGGTTCTGGAATCAGTAGTTGGTAAGGGATCATGCTGATTGCACAAAATATATCACAGTAGATCTTGGCCAGGAAAGATCCTACATATTGTCAGGGATGAGGTGTGTGAGGTGGGGTTGTGGCTTTCCCCTTGCCCCTTCCACAGGAACAGGTGGACTCCGGCCAGAGTATGCGACACACAAAAACCAATGTATGTTAAGGGCATCCTGCAGCAGTGCAGGTTAAAACCACCCCTCCCTCCTATGGGATTCATCCACTTGCCTACAACTGCTTCAGGTTTATTATATGATACCCCTAAAAGCTCTACAGAGGGATCCCCAAGGGGCTCAGTGGTTGAGCATCTATCTGCCTTTGGCTTAGGTCATGATCCCGGGGTCATGACTTCAGGCTCCCCGCAGGGAGCCTGCTTCTCCCTGTCTGTGTCTCTGCCTCTCTCTGTGTCTCTCATGAATAAATAAATAAAATTTTTAAAAAAATTTTAAAGCACTACAGAGCATATATTTAGTTTCTTAATGAAAGTAGATTAAGAAACTTTTTTTTTTAATTTTCTAGACTGCCTCCAAGAGGCCAGAGCTCAAGAACCTTGACAGATAAGACACCTTTAATAGTAAGTGCTCACAACCCCACAGACCTTTGAAAACTAACTGAGCCCTTTGCTGGGAGCCGGGTCTCGCACTGAGCATTTTTATAAGCAGAATCTCATTTCCTCTCTAGCACAAGCTATGATATAGGCATAGCCTGAAAGAAAAGGAAATTGAAACATAGAAGGGTTGGGTACTCTAAGAATCAGGTTTTGAACCCTACAGCGCGGAGCCTGCTCTTGTCTCGACTACACAAAACTGACTCATGGAGCATGTTTGGCTTACCCACTGAGCGCAAGGTACTGCGGTTGGAAGCCTCACAGAAAAAGAACTGTATCTGATTTCGAGATGACAAGTCTACCTGTTTATTAGCTCTGTGGTTCTGGAGAAGTCGCTTGACCTCTCTGAGGACCTTGTTGTCCTCTGTGGCCAAGTGGCATCAGTAATACCTACCCTGTCTCTCTGCTATAAGGCCTGTGAAAATCAAGCTAGCTTACATACAGATAGACTTTTTGCAAACTGTAAAGTCCTAAACAAACAGAGCAGTATAGAGGGAGGGGGCGTGTCATCTGTCCCGAACTACTTGTGAGGGAATTTGGAAAGATGCAATTTATCAGTTTACCTTCTTTAGCGTAATGTTGGGGGGCGGAATTCTAAACCTGGTAATATTTTAACTGCTTCAAAATATGACCATCCTATATGTGTGAAAGTGAGGACAAGGCTTCCAAATGAAACAGAACAACTTCTTTTAGAATGTTAAATAAAAGTCTAAGCCAATATATACAGGAATAAGGATCCCTCTCATGGAACCATTTATTTTGTTTTTACACAACAATCTAAACACTAGGAGCATTTGAAGATAAATACCCACCGGTTCCTCAGGCTGGCAGAGAACATGCAGCTCCTCCAGGCGCTCTCCTGCATATCCAAAGTCAGCTTGTTTCCAGAATATGTCCTGGGCTGATTCAAGGGTATCTGTCCTATTCACAGTCAAAAAGATTCCTTGATTTTTCTTTCTTTCTCCCTCTCTCTCTTTTTTTTAACCTTTTCTGAGCCTTGAATTTCTTCCTAAAGGTTAAACTGCCAGAAGTCTGACATTAATTTTTTTTAACAGTCATAATCTCCGTATAACTCCCTTGCTACGTGAAGTTACCAAAATAAGTTATTCACAGACTTACTTCCTTACACTAAAAATACACAACAGAAATGTATGACGTTAGGGTTATCTGGAACTGAAGAAAATGAGAGAAAATGAGCTACTAATTACTGTATTTTCTTTACTCCACTAATCTCACATGTATTGGAAATACTAATTACATTTCACACTCCCCTCCACAATCAAGAAGAAAGCATCAAGTTCTCTTTTTAGTGGTTGTTGAGGGGAAATACTTTCTGGTGATCCATATTGTTTTCTCTCTCTGGCAGAGGAAATAAGAGATATTCCTGTACAGGGTGGGAGAAGAGTGGGGAGGTAGGTCAACTTGAATTCATGACTGTGTAAGCAAATTAATATCTAAAGGAAATATTATCTAAAGCCAAAAGAGTCTAGCTACGAGGTGGGGCATCATCATATACTGCAAAGAAAGATGATGTAAAGGGGAGGATTCCGCCTAGAAGCTTACCATCCCATGTCGATGTAGGTGCAAACAGGGTAACCAAACCTGAATTCTGGTTTGCAGGATTTCTCATAACCCCAGCAGTATTTCAGATTCTCTAAGTGTTTCTAGAACATAAAACATGTACATTTAGACAGAAGGTCTCCCTTCTTCTGACCGTTAGAGATGATTCTTCAGATTTTTCCATGCAAAAAAACAAATCTTCATAGAACTTTCGCTCTTACATCTTCTAATACACATTCATGTAATTAAAAGGATTAGAATAAACCTTAAGAATAATAGTCTCAAAGATCTAACAACAATGATCCTTAATCATCACGCCTCTGCCATCAAGTCAGTGCCCCAACGAAAAGCACAGGCTTTCCCTACACTACCAAAGACCACTTGAATTGGAATTTCCCAAAGGAGCATAATGAAACTGCCTTTCTCAGTGAGCAAAGTGATTCTTAAATCAGTTCCTAAAAAAGTCACATAAAATGGAATTTCTATAATCAAAAGAATCACAGATAAATTAAATGGATCAGCTTGACTCATCAATAAAGATCAACAGAAAGGCCACAAGATGGGCTAGCTCTGCAGCCCTGAGGGGACACAACAGAGGCTGCTGGCCAGGGAACCTAAGCTGCTCTTCTGTAAGGCTCAGAAGCAACATTGGTCTGGTTCCCAGGTTTGCTTCTCCATATGCTTCCTGAGCCAGCACCATGGGAAAGGAAGTGTCTCACAAGGCCCAGCTTTGATCTCTGAGACCTCGTGAGACATCTTAATGGGCTCCAATTTGAGGCGTTTCCAACAACTCTAAAACAGAAGGAAGGCCATAGTAACAGTCATAATTATGTGGAGACAGAGGCGGAGGTGTTATTACCGAAATTAAATGCTAAGAGACCCTCTCAAGGCCAGTTGAGAGGAGAAAAAAAAAGAGGTGGGAAATTCTCTAGTTACTTTTAATTAGACATTCTTGTCTGGATAAAGTCTAATTCGCTTTGTTTACAGTGTATACAAATAGTATTGGGTGACTATTTCATTAGTGATTTAGATTTTAAATTTTATTCACGATTCAGATTTTAAATCTCATTCTTGTGAAGGGGTTGGAATATAATTTTAAGCAAAGTTTCGGCACTTACAAGCACTAGACGAAATGCAAACACGCAAACAAGGTCTTATAGCTACCTTACAGAATGATACCTTCAAGTTCAGGTGGTAAAGCAGAACCAACATCCTTTTAAAAATAAATAAGAGGAGAAAAACTAACACCTACCTTATAAGGACAATGTGAGTCTTTCTTACAGACCGTGGCAATATGCCTATTATTGTGCAAAAAGAAGGGAATGTGCTCCTCGGGCAAGCGGATACTGGCATAGTTAAACAGAGGTTCGCCTGGAATGCCATCGGCCTTGGGAGGAGCCTCATCTTGGCCACTCAGTGAAACATCGTGAAGCAATACTCCAAGGACAAGCAACTTTAACATAGCAACCTCCAAACCTAGAGATCAAACTAGAAAGGTTATTGTTAAGACTATCTTTTAAAAGTCAAAGGGGTCAAGGGGTCAGTATGAAGGCACAGAACCTTGCTACACCACGGAGTAAAGCTCCTTGGTTCAACACGTATTTATTGCGCACTGCTCTGCCCCAGGCACTGTTAGAAGCTATGTACACAGGAGGTGAACAAAACCAGGCCCCTGCTCTGATGGAACTTAAACCTTTTTCAAACTTTTTCAGTCAAGAGCCAGAGAGTGAATATTTTTGGTTCTGGAGGCCATACAATCTCAGTGGCAACTACTCAGTAGTACCTTTGCCATGAAAACAGCCACAGCCTATCCTAAAGAATGGAGGTGATTGTGTTCTAATAAGACTTTATTTATAAAAATGTGACGAAGGCCTGAATGTAACCCTACTTATTACTGATGCCAGAAATAAAGTAGGTAATATGATAGGCAATAAAACATGGTGGTTCAGTACATGAACTCTGAAGCTAGACCACCTGGGTTTGAATCTAGCTACAGTTTCCCAACTATATGATTTTGAGCTAGTTAACCTCTCTGTGCTTTAGCTTTTCTCTGTAAAATCGAAATAATAATAAACCTTTCTCATAGGGCTGTTGTGAAATAAATCTTGGTAAAACGCTTAGATGTACCTGGCACATTAAATGTTATATAAGTGTTTAGTGAGTAAATGTTTAAAACGACTTGGGATGATGGGGGAAAGAAGAAGTTGCTAAATACTATTTGAGCTGAGACCTGAGTGATGAGGAGCAGGGAAATCATGCCAGGGAGAAAGAAGAAAAGAAAGTACAATAGTTCTGAGCATATGTATATCTGCTGAATAAAAACTAATAATCATGGGGCACCTGGGTGGCTCAATTGGTTAAGCGTTTTACTCTTAAACTTAGCTTGGGTCTTGATCTCAGACTCATGAGTTCAAGCGCTGCACAGGCTCCACACTGGGCATGGAATCTACTTAAAAAAATAATAATAATCACAATCTTATACAGGTTCCTACTATGTGCCAGGTACTGTTCTAAGTATTGAGGATGCAGCAATGAATGTGCAGTCTAAAACTCCTTATCTTTGTGACGCTTACCTCCTAGGGGGTATAATAACGATCTATAATAACAGTAACTACAACTTAAAAACTTAAGAGAGTGTGCCATTAACCTGTCCCCATCCTGCCTTAGCAATGTGAAAAGAGATAATAACCATTATGGACCTTATTACACATCTAACTTACCTCATAAGGATTAAATCTCATGGACTAGAATTGTCCTATGTATCCTAGACAATAATTGTCCCATTCTTAGTTCATTTTAGTGGTATAATTTGCTCTATGACAAAAAAAAAAAAAAAAAAGAAAAAAAAGGTGCCCTCCCCACTGAATGATAGGACCATATTACACATTAGCTAGTCCCCAGCAAGATCTGCAGTCACTGAGGCATGTTGGAAAAACCAGCTTTCAGAATCAGCCTTCAGTGACTATGGGTAATGAAGATGGGGCCTTTAGAAACAAACTGCTACTTTCAATCTAGCCTAAAGTCCCAAGGTCAAGGTTTCATAACAAAAGAGTGTGGATACTGAAAAGGAATCCTTTTCCCCTCTAGAGTGGTAAATATAGTTGTTTCTCTCATTCATGGCTCTAAAGAGTATATCGTTACCTGTTGTAAAGGTGACCTGAATTAAGACTTTTTAGTTAGGATTTTCACCCAACAGCGAGTTGACAGTAATTCTACAAAATGTTAAAATACATATCAGGGCACCTGGGTGGCTCAGTGGTGAAGTGCTAAAGGTGTGATCCCGGGATGGAGTCCCACAGAGTGCTCCCCACAGGGAGCCTGCTTTTCAAGTCTCTGCCTCTCTGTGTCTCTCATGAATAAATAAATAAAATCTTTTAAAAAAAATACATAGTAATAGTGCACTTATAATGGAAATAATTTGTCTTTAATTATCAGAAGCACACAGAAGCCGTTGTTATGCCTTAGGTATCTGAAATGTGTCAGATATGTAACATATTACCTTAAAAGGATGCTAAAGTAGACTTTATCATTCAGATGCTATTTTGGATTAAAGGAAATATTAAAGGAAGAAAAAAATCTAATGAGAAAACCTCTAAGCAGTAGGGCTAGCATTTAGTAAGACATTTTGTAAGCAAAAAGTCCTGGATCATCCTACCCTTTTTCCTTAATGAACATCATGCTGCTAAAAGCAAAGTGATAGGTACCACTCTCCACACTGTAACTTACACTAGATTCTGATGGTAAGCAGAAGGATATGGCCCACTTTATACAGGCATCAACTGGTACAGGCCAAAGGGACATTTTGCCGGTAAGACATTCCTGGAGACAGACAACTTTCCTGGTTCTCATCCTATGAATCCTACTCGCGGAATCCTACTGCTACTTGAGCCTTCCTATTTAACTACTCCAGCCTTACCATTCAACAGGCAGGCTGACCTATTTTTTTTTTTTTTTTGACTCATCCTTTCCAGTAATAAAGTCACTGCTGTGATGAAGTCCTGACCTTCAGTTCTGCAAGTCGGCTGTCCTTGACAGAGCTCCGGCTACAACTAAACCCACTGATCCATGTGGGAGGAGTAACAACATTTAAGTCACGCGAAAATCTCGGAAGTCTCAGATCAGAAGTCAGGCTTTTGCCAAGAGCACGTACCTACTTGCATGAGCTAGAAGGAGGTGGCTGCTGGAGCATGAACGCACAACCCCTGGGGGCCTGGCAGAAAGGCGGTCTCGGGAGCGGAGCGGTCCGTTTGCAAAGCCCCCCAGGGGTGGGTGAGCGAGTGCGCTCCTGCAGCAGACGGAGGCTTTCGGGATGCGCTACTTTCCTTCAGTACAAAGCAACTGGCTCCTTCCTCTTCTGTATTCCTTGACCGGATTTCCTCAGGCCTTAAAAGGTGGAGGAGGGGGGAAAAAAAAAAAAAGGAAGAATTAGAAGAGCCTGAAAGATGGTGAGAGATGAAAGCTCGAGGCTGACCGGGGCCGCGCGCTGTAACAGAGCTGGGGAGGTCTCAAGGAGGCGGCGGGGAGGTGAAAAGTTGAACCTACCCGGTGCCCCCCCTCCGCCCTCCCCCCTCCCGGGGGGGCCACGGGTCTCACGGTCGGTGGAGGCGGGGAGGGGGCGGGGAGAGCGGGCTGGGCCGCCCGGGACGCCGCGGGGAGGTCCGCAGCCACACGGCCGCGCTCGCGTCCTGCCCCCTCGCGGGCGCGGAGTCCCCGCTCGTCGCCCGCCGCCCGCCGCCCTGCACCGGCCCCCACCCCCACCCCCTGCACACACTCCCGGGCACCCGCCCCCCGGGGGGGTGGGGGTCCCGGGGAGCTGCTTCGCCAGGGCGGGCGCGCCGACCCCCGGAGCATCCTTCCCCGCGGCCGGAGGGCCCCCGGGAGCCCCGCGTGCGGCCGCCCCACCGCGCCCCGGGACGGGCGGCGGGGGAGGGGGTCCGCGGGCAGCCGAGCGCGTCCCACCTGCAGTCGGGGGCGCCGGGGCTGCGCAGGAGGAGGAGACGGCCGCCGCTCCAGAGCACCGAGTCGTCACAACCGGCGGCTGCGGCTCACCGGAAACCTCGGGCGCCCGAGCCGGGCCAGGGGGCGCCAGGGAGCCGCCGGCGCTCCGAGGCCGTCTGCGCGGGGAGGCGGGTCCGAACCCGCGGCAGCTGCGCTGGGCGCGCACGGCCCGGCGAGGAGGGCGCGGAGGGCGCGGAGGGCGCGGGTCCGCGCTGCACCGGGCCCTGGGGGCGGGCGGGGGCGCTCAGAGGGCCCGAGGACCCCTGACTCTGGCCCATCCTCATTCGGGCTGCGTGGCGCTGGCGCGGTGGTCACGGTTCGGCCCTCCCTGCCCTTCCAGGGTGGGGCGCGAACTCGGATGGCGGCGTCTTCGGGGGTGGCCCCTCGCTCGCCGTGCAGCGGTGCGCTCGGCCCTCCCCGCGCTCCCCGGGAAACTCGCCAAGCGCGAATGCTGCTCTGCGGAGCTCTAGTTTTTGTTTTTGTTTTTTTTTTTTAATTTTTATTTATTTATGATAGTCACACAGAGAGAGAGACAGAGAGAGGCAGAGACACAGGCAGAGGGAGAAGCAGGCTCCATGCACCGGGAGCCCGATGTGGGATTCGATCCCGGGTCTCCAGGATCGCGCCCTGGGCCAAAGGCAGGCGCCAAACCGCTGCGCCACCCAGGGATCCCCTGTAGTTTTTATTGCTGTATTATTTTACGATTATTTAAATTCCCTTATAATGATATTATTTTATTTTTTTAAGATTTATTTATGATAATTTTATCATGACTGAACGCTGGCCTCCCACACTGTCCTTGGCTCTAGGATGCTCTCTACTCTGTGGAGCGTAGCAGCGTCGATCATTACGGGATTAACTTGAACTGGCTAAATTTAGGAAGGTTGATACCAGCAGAATAAACTTAAGCTCAGACACATAAAGTCACCTACTCTTAATATGATCATAAAGAAGCAACAGTTTGTTTCCAAGGGCTGAAGTGCTTTTTAAATATTTTTTGAGATGCTGTTGTAAGAAGTGTTACAAATGCCATTAGTAATCTGCTAAACAAGGAATGTTATCTGAATTTTTTCTTCAAATAACAACACCGCAAAAAAAACACATTTGACATGTGCCAGGCATAATTCTAAAGCACTTAAAGTATTAACTCATTTACTCTTTTTTTTTTAAGATCTTATTTATTTATTCATGATAGAGAGAGAGAGAGGCAGAGGGAGAAGCAGGCTCCATGCAGGGAGCCCGACACGGGACTCGATCCTGGAACTCCAGGATCACACCCTGGGCCAAAGGCAGACGCTCAACCGCTGAGCCACCCAGGGAGCACCTCACTTACTCTTTAGGTAAAAGACTGTCTCTAAGGGAACTACTGCTCTATTATTTCATACTTTGTCCATCCCATACCAATAAGGGCAGTAATTTTAAAGTGCTTTCTCAGCTTATAGGTCACCATCCTCTTTTTTGTCATGTACAGGAAATATAGCTTTCCTGCTAGTTGGTTCAAGATGAATTGTAGTCATTTAAAATAAATTTTTGTCACTGACTGGTAATATATATTTGTACTCGTATGTATTTTGAATACATGAGAAAAGGTTCTAAAAAGAGGTTAGTCCATTAAATTGCAAGGACAAGCCAATTAAATTGTTGTGATATAAACGTGGTACTATTTTAAATGGCTACTTATTAAGTTGTGGTCATTCAGGCTCGGAGGACACATGATAGAGCTTTAAGAACATCAGCTCGAGTTCTAACATATTGCAGCAGCCATTTGCAACACAGGATTTCCACCCAAGATACCAATGTTAAAATTTAAAACTTTCTTCAAACTGACATTAAAATAAACTAAAATGTCCATTAATAGGAGGCTGATTGAGTAAACTTTGGTATATCCACACAACGAAGAACTATGCAGGTGTAAAAAAAGAACTGAGAAATCTTTATACACTTCAGGGTGTATTGTTGAGTGGGGAAAGGATGTGTAATATGCTATTACTTATGTAGGAAAGGGGATATATATATGTTATTTTACAAATAGATTAATATTTAAAATGATTACCTATGGGGGAAGAAGGGAATATGGATATCGGGGCAAAAAACTTCTCTGGATATACACTATATAGAAGTAGCTTTAGAAACATGTAAATACAGTATAAAACAAAATTTTTAAAAAGTAATCCTTAAAAATTGAAAGTAAAATGAAACAATTTACATGTTATCCAGCTGTGGCATATACTACAACAAAGGACCTATCCCAAGTGATTTTGAAACACAATTAGCACATCTGGTGGATGTACCCTCAGGACTAAAAGAATTTAAAAAATCACAAACTGTTCCCAGGAACCAAACTGTTAGTGGGAATACTGATTGGGATACACCAAATAGGAGTAATGAAGATGGTATCTTTGAAGCTGAATTTTTTGGCATGTGGTGTAGATATAAGCCTAACCTCATAAAAATACTACTTATGAATTTGGAGGTAATATAAATTAACATTTTATCATTAAGAACAGAGCTATCCTCCATCATCCATTGAAAAGACCTACAAAACAACCAACCCTGTAGCAAGAAGCACCTGTTGTACCCAGACTATGATCTGCAAACATTTCCCACTAAAAGGAACGTGAGTTCCATAGAAAAATGGATCATCTTAGATATGTACATCATCTTAGATGATGTACAAGAAGCAGCTAAAAAACCTTACATGAGGAGGCAGGGAGGCAATCAAAGATAATGAGGGCCTTATCAAAAGGACTCAGGAACCAGTCTGAAAAGCCACCTTCTGGCCAAAGATAGGATAATTTAAAGCATCAGTAAAGGGTAACTGTAATAGATTGAAGTACACATATAGTTAAATCTTATATTCAAAGAGGTCTGACCAATCAACCAAACACACAGACCAAAACCTCATTGTTCATGTCTGATGGCAAAAGGGAACCAACTCCTAATGTGAAAACTAGTAAAACAAAACCAAAAAACATGAAAACGGTAAATGCAAACAACTGAAGCATATTTTATCCCATTTTTCCTATATGAATCATGATGCAAGTAACTAAATAGTTGATGAGGTATTTTTTACAAAAATATTCCATACTTAAATTTGATAATGAAGTCTTATGTCTGAAATTTGCTTCAAAATAATGTGGATTGAGATGAAGCACAAGTGAACTATAAATGAAACAAAATGGGCCATGAACTGTTGAACACAGTTAAAGAGTATAGGTTAATGAGAGTATGGGGATTCATAATCTGTTCTTTTTGTACAAGTTTAAAATTTTATATAATCATAATTTTTGCAGTGCATTACAATCTTATTAAATGTGTTTTAAGCTTGCTGCACATATATTGACATTTGGATAGCTCACAGTGTCAGCAAAATGCTGAACAATCAGAATATAGCTTATTGGTTATCTGATATATCCAATTGCTTAAAATATAATTCAACAGTTCTGAAGTTTTAAGCAAATAGATTTTGACAAAAGTTGACCTTACGCTAGTTGATCTATACATTTATGGTTTCACAGGAAAGGAATAAGAGAAGCAGCACTGCAGTTAATGGTTCAGAGCATATTCTCTGGAGCCAAACTGCACAAATTAGAACCTCATCTTTGCCATTTACTTGCCATATGACCTTAAGCAACTAAACCTTCTTCATTTTAAAAATGGAGATGAGAATAGTATTGACTTTAAAAAGCTGATTTGAAGGTAAAGTGCAGGTACACAATCTCTTTTCCAAAATCCTTGGGGCCCTATGTGTTCTTGAATTTTTTTGTGTAGAAGAGAGTGTGCAGTTTACAACTTAACACACTCAGTGTGCCCTGGGTCAACACCCCATTATCCCATACAATATTTCTGCAGCAAAATGTATGCACTTCATTCCACTCACTGTAAGATAACCCTCTAAGTAACCCCACGTCAGGAAAGGTTAAGCTTTACCACCAAAGCAAGTTTGACAGCAAACTTACAAAAACACTTAACAGTTTTCAGAGCTTTTTTAGACTTCAGAACAGTGGATAAGGGATTATGATCCTGTTTAAGTGAATTATTTCCACAGTAACAAAGTACTGTGTTTCCTATAATCAGCATAACCACAGATTTTTTAACAATATGTATTTTTAAAAATTAAGATTTTAATTTCAAGAGACAAATGGGCGTGGCATTGTATAAAACTGAAAGGAACACCTCTATGTGTCCATCACTACCTCTAAAAGCAACAAGAGAGTTTGATGTTACACAAACAGCAAGAGCTCTTATTACCTCTTCCTTAGTATTATTTGAAGATTCTAAAATTGAATTTACCTTACTTAGTAGCAGGGCAAAATGGAGAATAAATTCTGGACAGCTCTAAAAGCAAATTCTCTGTACCCATCATTGTGGGTACCAAATTCTCTGTACCAAACCATTTTGTGGTTTTTGTTTTGAGAAGTATTTAGTATTAAGAAGAAAGAAACTATTTCCATTCTATCTTATTAAAGGATCTGGATTTGCTAAAGGTAAAATGGATATGTGTAAAGGCAAAGCTTACAAGTATTTTATTTATTTATTTTTTTTTTAAAATAAGGGTTAAGATTTTATTTATTTATTCATGAGAGACACACACGGCGGGGGAGGGGGGGGGAGGCAGAGACACACAGGCAGAGGGAGAAGCAGGCCCCATGCAGGGAGCTGATGTGGGGCTCCATCCTGGGTCTCCAGGATCACGGCTTCAGCGGCTGGGCTGAAGGTGGCGCTAAACCGCTGAGCCACCTGGGCTGCCCTTACAAGTACTTTTAAGGATCAAAGTTGTAAGAGTTCAATATTACAAGCAATATGAACTCAGAATAACTTATGAATAAAGGACAACTTATCTATTGTTATTATTTGAATACAGAACTGTTGTAAAACTTTTAGAAGAGTATCCTGAACACTGTTTAAGATTTTTAAAAAAGACACAAATCATCCTTACAATAATTTAATTGCGGTAAATTCTCAGGATTGTTTTCCAAAAACTTCATTAGAAAAACTATGCTTAATGCTGACAATATTCTTCATAATAACTCATAGAAAATTTGGACTTATCCTCATTTTAAAATATGAATTCTGAAGTTATACAAGTCCTATTACCTTCATAAAACAATATCACCTTCATTCATTGGTACTGGGCAGTCTAAATTATGGTAACAATGAAATACATTAATACTATTATAAAGATTTTAACCTTTATTCAAATCAGATCCATGCTTATTTACATTACCTTTCATTTAGAATTAAAATATTATATCAATCTGTAGTTGAAATCATACTTTTAGCCCTTTACAAAATATGAGGTTATACTGTAAAACTGAAAATAGGGAGATTAGAATTTTAAAGAAAAATTTTAAAATTATGATATACTAGAAGAAAAAAATATATATATACCAAATAGTAAAACAAGAAAAAATATCTAGACTTCTTCTCTTTTGTCATGTGGCTTTTTTCTAAATACTACAAATTGCATACTTTTAATAAGCATCTAAATAAAATGTTCAATTCAGAAATCAAATGCCAATTGAAGAATCACGAGAAAAAAATTTTCACTTAACTACAAAAACTCATGTTTCCCTAAGTCAGAAATTGTCCATATTTAGAATATCTTAAATCACGATATAGATACGTTCAATACATTCCCATATGCTAAACAGTATACAATTGAAACTTCTCAACAGAGTCAATGGGAAAAAAAAAAGGAGTCGGTAGTCTCAATCAAGCTTCCCAAGGGCTGGAAAAACACCTGGTATGTGCTCAGTTGTCTCTATATTAACAATGCTCACACGTCTAACCTTATATTTTTGAAGTTCTGATTTTTAATATCTATTTTCAAGAGAAATATCTGATTGCAAACTATTCTCTTAACCATTAAATTTTAAACATTGTTTTACTAAAATATGGATAGAGAAGTTTTAATGACCAACAGCAAAATACAGCAACCAGTATGTCACTAGGTATTCCGCCTCTTAGTGGAGTTTTTCAAGATTCTCACTACACCTTCTCAACTTATAAATGTACCAAGAGATCTAAGTGTATAATAAAATCTGTGTGACTATCCATTATTAATTTTTGGATAATGAACATATGGTAATAATATATAGCCAGAGTCCTAAATAACTGTTTACCATTTTTAAGTTCAATAAATTGAAAACACTTTTAAAATTTTAAGTTGAACTGATTTTATTAATGTTAATAAGAATTAAGAAAAGAAAATGTCTAACATTATGAAATTGAAAAGTATAGGAGTTTTATTTCCATCTTTTTTCCACAACTGAAGGTTTTATTTTCTAATATTTTAAAATAATAATTTCCTAATTCCTAAACTTCTAGTTTCAAACGCTTGACAATTTTGCAACTTCAGTTTCCTATATTTCCTAATTCTGTACATTTCTTATTGCTATCCGTCTCGTCATTCCTTGTCAGCCCAGTGAATATTTAAAAAAAAAAAATCCCCCCTCAAAAAAGTCCAAGCTGACAAAAAGTTATTACACTGCTTTTTACCACTAAAATATAGAAAATTAATTTTATGAATTTGGTTCACACTGAAAGAATATTTATTAGTGCTACAAATCAGAGATCCAATGACAGAAATACTGCCTGGAATACAAAAAGAACAAAAATGAGGTCACTTGAATTGCCCTGAAAAGCATTCCAAATTCTTCAACATGGCTTGCTTATAGCTATAACCCAAAGTTCTACTGTTTAAAATTCAACTAAAAATTAAATGAGAGTTATTTGCAAGTAAAGGCAACTAAATGACTTTCAGTAATAAAATGTATCAAAATATTTCACAAATCTAAAACTGTGGCCTGGTTAACTTTTTTTAAACAAAATAACATTTGGAAGCACTTGGAAGAAAGCATAGCTATTTTTTAAAGCTATTCCACACTATTTTTGAGTGTAAAGTTTTGAGAAAAAATAAAATGATAAATTATACAGAATTGCAAAATGCCAAATTTAAATTAACTCCTATAGTTTCTGTATATTGTTATGAATATTCTGTAATATCAAACATTGATTTTTTTAATGTGCCAAAAAATAAGGCTTTACAAAATGTGAACAATTAATTTTTAAGAGAAAATCATGTTATTACTTTATCACTTTTGATTCATCTTACAGGGTTAGTAAAACGATACCTCTTTAAAAGCACTTAAATGTCACTGATGTCATCACAAAATCATTTTAAGGAAAATTTTTCCACTATCTGATCGTGCCTATATAATTAACTAAATAGCTACAGCTTTCACCAGAGAGGTACCAAAATTTGTATACTTTATTGTAGAATGTGGGTGAAATAAATTCTCAGACCACAAAAATTTTAAAGTTTAAATCATTCACCCTTTAAGCTTCAGAGAGTGTCAGTGTGATTTCCACTTTAAAAGAAAAAATATTAGTTCAAAATTTAGTAACTGTGGGTTTAATAATTTTTTTACTAGAACATTTAATGTTCATTTTCATGAAGTAATAATTAGGTATGTTGAAATGTGAAAGATTTCAAAGTTTCAATATGTTAATATCACTCTTTAAATGTCCTTAATATATACAAACACATATAAATTACAGATACAATTAATTATATATTTACAACGCAACATATGAACACCACTCTCCTTCCCTACCATACTGATATGAGGAAAAGTAATCTCTGTGCTGTTCAAGACCAAAAAAAAAAGAAAAAAAAAAAAAAAAGATGCTTTAAAAAATAAATCTTTAAAGAATAGTTTCAAAAATAAAGTTCAAATATTGCACAAAATAATTTAACTGCAAATATTACTATATACTATAAAACAATTTTTTTCAGTTTTTGAACTCTACAGTAAATTCCACTAATTCTATAAAAGAATTTATTGGGAGTCTACACTTAGATATTAAATGTTTACATTCAGTTTGATGGGAATGTAGTTTTCAGAAGTTAACTAAGTCTTTGTCTTAAAAGTTCATCTATTTGAGTCTTATACATATTTTTTACATCTTCAAGATCTAATCGAAGTTCTTCTGCCTCTTCTGCTTTCTCTCCATACATCTGCAGAATAGTGTTGTATCTTTGATCCAAATCCTACAAAAAAATGTTCATAATTTTTAAAATAACTCTACAAAACACCTTTAATATATATTTATATTACAAATGAGTCACCAGTAAACATATTACAATCTAAAGAAAAGTACCTAGTCATCTCTTCTGAAAATTAAACTGCTATTCCGATCCGCTGGAATAAATAGCAAGTCGAGGAATTAAAAAAACAGAACAAAAACAAAAAACCCAAGCCAGATGGCTACCAATTTTATCATATCTCTCCACTACTCTATAATTCTCCCCATCTAAAGCTTAATCTGTCTTTTCTCCCATTAATTTAAACACATGTGATCAAATTTTACTCTCTTCGGTTCATCACGCTTTAAGTATTATCTGTCATTTAGCCCACCAAAAAAAGATAAAAGAAAATATATTTTCATATATGGCTTAACAGTGACTCCTAATACCAAATACGTAAATTGTGATGATACATAATAATGTCAATGAACAAAATACTCATAAGATTATGTAAAAGAGTAGTATTATAAATGAGCCCTGGTCAAATAAAACCTAATTATTTTCCTTTATTTTTATTTTTTATTTTTAAAGATTTTATTTATTAATTCATGAGAGACACACAGAGAGAGAGGCAGAGACATAGGCAGAGGGAGAAGCAAGCTTCATTCAAGGAGCCTGATGGGACTTGATCCTGGGACTCCAAGATCACAACCTGAGCCAAAGGTGGATGCTTTAACCACTCACCTAGGTGTCCCTCTTTTTTTTTTTTTTTAAGATTTTATCCATTCATTCATGAAAGACACACAGAGAGAAAGGCAGAGACACAGGCAGAGGGAGAAGCAGGCTCCAGGCAAGGAGCCGGATGTGGGACTCGACCCTGAGACCGTGGGATCACGCCCTGAGCCAGGGGCAGGTGCTCAACCGCTGAGCCACCCAGGCATCCCTAATTATTTTCCTATATTGGGACTGCACATGATTATGAAAAATACTTCATGTAATGTGACAAGTAAGAAGATTCTTAAAACTTCCTAACTGAACTATTTAATACCATTTTCAAAGAAATCATTAAAACTTACGTATTTTATGTAAAATAACAATATCAAATCTAATGTAACTGGATAAAAATATCTTGGATTCATTCTTTTTTTTTTTTAAGGATTTATTCATTTTACAGAAAGAAGCAGAGCGTGTACGTGCAAGCAAGCAGGGAGAGAGAGAAAATCCTGAAAAAGATGCCCTGCAGGGTGCATAGCCCAATGTGGGGCTCAATCCTGTACCCTGAGATTATGACCTGAGCCAAAATCAAGTGTCAGACACCTAACCAACTGAGCCACCTAGGGAATCCCTTGGACTCATCCTTAAATGAAGAGAAGAGTACTTACTCTTAGCTGAGTTCGAAGTTTGGGTATCTCCTTCACTTTCTCTTCAAGTTCATCATTTTGATTTGTTAATTTAACTAGCTCTTCAGCCATTATTGCACGTGTTTTTTCTAGGTTGCCAATTTCTAGCTGAGAAACATTACAGGGAAGTAATTTAAATAAAAATATATCTTGGTTATTAATACTTATACTAATATAAATATATTCAATGTTATTTTTGATAAAATAGTATGTCAACACATAGCCATGAGCTAACTCTTTAAGGAAATGGTGGCAAAAACAAGGGTTTCTGCTCTCCTCAGAGGTTACCAGGGCTTACTATGAAAGAAAAAGAACTAAAGAAAATCTAATCATCTGTTTGAAGTACGGAGCCCTATATTTTTCTCTAGAGAAACAGCATATATTTCAGTCATTCTAAATTAGTACATAAACTCAGAAAAATAAAATTATCCTTTAATGCAGCCCCAGCTGTGCAGGTCACATTGACAGAATCTATCATCACTACCAATGAAGTTTAATCTGGACCCTCAAGCACAGCACACTGGGCTACACAAACATAACTCATATGAAGTTTATTCTGATCTTGTTTATTTTCCAATTCAAAGACTTGGTCTTTAATAGAGTAGTATTTCCAACCAACTATAATAATATAATGAGAATAAAAGGAAAGATTTACACTTCTGTTTCAAGTTCAACAATGAAAATAGGTAAAGTGTTTTAACATCTCTCACATTAAGTTTTTAAAAAGTAAAGTAAGATGGGAGGGTGCCGCCTCCCTATTCAAGATGGTTTCTTTCATATACAGGATATTCTAGTTCTAATCTCTCTCCCTCCTTCCTCACAAGGGGGAGTGACCTAAGTGGTAACTCTTGAGAAAAATAAAATGACTGTGTTCAGATCAGCAAACTCTTTCTTTTTTAATGTTTGGGAAAGGTGCCTGCCAGGAGTTCTCTGCTCTTAGATGCTTACAAGTCTTAGATGGCAGCCTATAACACATGGGGAGGCCTACTCCAGCTCTGCATTTGCCATGACAGGGTGGGTAAGTCGCGCTAATTCTGACAGTCAGAGCCCGTGAGCAGGCTCATTTGGCTCTCATCTGGCTAATTTCTCAAACTAGTCTTATCAAAAAAACCACATATATCATTATATATGTATATATATATCACATACATCATTAATATATGTGATACATTTTAAACTTCACATGCCACTATTTCACTTTATTTTTCAATTTGCTCAGAATTGAGGTGGAGATGAAGGGTGCTACTTATTAGGCCCCAAAATTTCATTTACTTCTGTTGCACATTTAATTTTTCCAATACCTGTAAATGAGTAATTTCTCCTTCCCTT
Organism: Canis lupus dingo; assembly: GCF_003254725.2. NCBI lineage: Eukaryota > Metazoa > Chordata > Mammalia > Carnivora > Canidae > Canis > Canis lupus. The sequence goes on along the minus strand of NC_064262.1, from coordinate 22,913,369 downwards.
AGCTTTAGCTGAGACTGTAGATTTTCAATAATGCTGGATCCCGCTCCCATTCTCACAGCATCGTAAAGATTTCCATTTGTTGATACAGACATTGGTCCAAATGAGTGATCATGAGGTTCATCCTATATTAAACCATATACAGTTATACAGTTATAAGCTGAGTTCCACAATAAGGTTCAAACAAATGGTTCTGCTAATTCTTGCTTTAAAGTGTCTGTAACTTTCTCAAAGGCACGAAATCATCTCTTATTTCTTCAGTGCAATTAGCACTCCTTCATGAATATTCAGATCAATTGCCTATGGAATGGCAAGGTGATAGATGATAGACAAAATGCTACCTGCTTATTTCCTTTATTATCGTTCAGTTTAACAACTAGGTACATATAAGAAATAAAATATCACCTGAGACAGAAAAGATGTTTGTAGCCCTGCCATATCAACTCCACTTATTGAACTCGAACGAGACATGGTAGGAGTGCTAGAAACAGAAAATGGCTTCCGTTCCTTAAGGAGTAAAACAAAAACAAAAACAAAAACAACATTCAGGTCACATTAAAGACTAAAATGGTAAATAAAAAGCAAGAAACTTTTCTAGGATAAATGACAACAAAGATTCATTCTCATTTCCTCATATAAAATGTTACAGATAGAATTTCTGAAGTCTTATTAAAGGCACAAGAGTCATTTAAAATTGTAGACAGATGTGGTCAAATCATCTCAGGACTCATTTATATTACAACAATTTATTTTTAATGGAATGAGAATGTTTTGTTCTAACAAATACATGAGTTAATGTCTACATATTATTATATATTAATTAACCTATTAACAATTAAACCTAATTCTTCAGAATAAGATTACTAATAAGTTTTACAAACCATCAAGTTTCTGGCTTATCCATTTTATTTTTAATATATATTTTTAAAATTCCAAACAAATTCAAAAGGTAATTTCCATGTACATACAGGCAGTTTTAACAAATGATGCTACCAAGTATAATCCAATCCTTCACATACAGGAAACTAACTCACTTTAGAAAAATTACCTTCCTTAACCAGAAATAAAGTGAACATACCAGTTTTATCCCCAAGGTGCCTAGAGGCCAAATGAAGTGCATTAGTTTCAGTGAGACCACAAAATTCATTAAAAAATGGCCGCAACAGATTCTATAATTCAAGCCTTAGAATCACAGATCTCTTTGGATAAACTCAAATTACTTTGGACCCACTCTGACAGGATCTGATTACAATACTATAATTCATCACTCTATTGATTTTAAGCAGAAAAAATGGTATTTATAAGGTATACCTAGAATTATGTAACAATGGTTAATCAGAACAGCTATGAACTGGTTACACCAAAAACAAAACAAAACCCCAAATTCAGTACCTTTTCTTTTATTGCTTCTTGGGTGAAAACTGCTTTCTTCCTTTCCTGTTCAACTTTCAATTTCTCCATTTCTAACTGACTATTCAGTAGTGTCTAGTGGAGAGAGGTAGAGTTAGATAATTTCTGTGATACTAAATCATCCTTCTAAGTCCATTCCAAAGTCAGGAACATAAAGTATATATTCCTATTTCTTTTACTACTAAAGACCAAGTTCAGAAAGAAGTCACAGTGCTCACTCCACCCTGGCATCTCATTAGGTGGCTACCATCCCCAACTGTTCTCTAGTGGAAGCCCGAAGAGGAGAGGTGAGCAAACACTATTAAATACCTTTTCTTTCTTTGTCTCTTCAAGTGTTCTTACATATTCATCTTTCAGGTTTTCTAATTCGACCTGGTACCTATTAAGCCAGAAAGAATTAAACAAAACAAAGATGATAGTACACACTATTGAAAACTCACCACTTTATTAACTCTTTAATAGTCATTTCAACTATCAGCTTGATTTTCCAAATATACTTTCTAGATGACAGGGGTTTTACACTCAGAAGCCAAGCTACTACTTTTGTGTATTATATTATATTGCTGCTCTGAGCTAGGATTTCATTTAAAAAGAGATTTTCTAAAAAGAATTTTGAATACCACCATTCTCTAATAGGTTCAGATTCTGCAAAAGCTTGTTAGAGAGTTCTATGAAAATATTTGCAGAAGTTCAGGTATCATTTTTACTTGAACATTTGTTTTTTTTTTAACTAAAATTTCTAAGGGAGAACTCAGGGAGTAAAACCACACTAATCACAGCCTTAATACACTTTCAGATAGATGAACTTCATAGCTTGCAGTTCCAAAGAACCCAGACATTTATTTAGAAAGACTGGAACACTGCTAAGACCATTGTAAAATATAAAAAAAAACTCCAATGAGTGGTCTCCAAACTATTTTATAGTTACAGATTCCTTTAAAAAAACCTGATTAAAGTAATGAATCCTTTCCCTGGAAAATGCAAATACATACAGAACATGCCACACAATTTCACGAGCCTGTCTCAAGTTCAATGAATCCCAAACCATTCTGCTATAATATTCTATTACTAATGACTCTGAGTTTAAACACTACAACTTCTTTATTTTAAGTGCTTTAAGATGTCACAAAACCACCAAGAATAACACTCAAGAAACATGCTCACCTATTATTTTCATCCTCAAGTTTTCTTAGCTTATTTTTCTCTGATTCTAACTGGGCCTGAAATCTACTGTTTTCCTGTCTTAAGAGAGAATTCTGTGACTCCATGGAGGACATTTGAATTTTGTTGGCAAGGAGTTCTTCTGTAGCTGCACGTTCTCTTTCAACTGCTGCTGCCAACAAAGTCTGGGATTCACCTGATTGTAGGATAAAAAAGAAAAATCAAATATACTTATGCCCAAAAGGCCAAAATATCAAATAAATTTTTACTTCAAACAGTTAATAATTCAAATAGCCTCACTGAAATCTGTAAGAACTTATTGACTGAGGCAGAACTGCTTATATAGACAAAAGAACAAATCTTAACTTATATCTGCTTTATTATTTTCTTCCTAAAATATTTTAATTTGAAAGTGGAGGCACATATTGAAAGTGGAGCAACTGGATATCTAAACGCAAAAACAAAAAAGAAAAAAACAAACCTAAAAACCCATCAAACTAAACTTACATTATATGAAAATTAATTCAAAATGGATCAAAAATTTAAGTGCAAGAAAACCCTTAAAACTTTTAGAAAAAAGTTTTCTAAAACTTTCACTCTTTGCCTGTCCCTAGATATCTCATTAGGTGACTACTATCCCCAACCATTCTCTAGTGGAAGTCCGAAGAGGCGAGGTGAGCAAACACTGTCCTTAGACAGGAAAAGAGTACTTAGGTTTGACACCAACAGCAGAACCATAAAAAGAAAAACTGATAAACTGGACTTCAAAATTTTAAACTTTTGCTTTTGTGAACAGGATAAAAAGACAAGCTACAGACTTGGGAGGAAAAAAATGCAAACCGCATTACTTGGTGTCTAGAATATATAAAGAAGTCTCAAAACTTACCAGTGAAAATAGAATCCAATTAGAAAATGGGCAAAAGACATGAAAAGGTGTGGTGCCTGGGTGGTTCAGCTGGTTAAGTGTCTGCCTTCGGCTCAGGTCATGATCCCCGGGTCCTGGGATCCAGCCCTGCTTGGGCTTCCCTGCTCAGTGGGGAGCCTGCTGCTCCCTCTCCCTCGGCCCCTCCTCCCTGCTCATGCTCTCTCTCTCTCTCTCTCTTAAATAAATAAATAAAATCTTAAAAAAAAAAAAAGACATGGAAAGGTAATTTCACTGAAGAGGATATACAAATGGAAAATAAGCACATGAAATGATATACGTCATTAGGGAAATTCAAATGAAAATCACAGTAAGATATCACTAAATGATATCTGGATGACTAGAAGAAAAAATAGGGACAACACAAAATTCTGACAAGGATGTGGAGAAATTAGATTACTGTCATACATATAGACACTTTGGAAAAACAGTTTGGTGTTTTCCTAAAAAACTAAACATACAACTACCCAGACAACCCAGCAACTGCACACTTAAGGCATTTAGCCAGAGAAATAAAAACATGTCTACACTAAAACATGTACAAGAATGTTCACAGCTTTATCTGTACAGGAAAAGATCTAGAATGAGCCCAGATATCATTCATCAGGTAGATGGTTAAAGAAAATGTGGTATGCTCATAACACAGAAACACTCTGCAATGAAAGGACTAAATCACTGATATACACAGTAATTTAGATGAACCTCCAGGGAATTATGTTGTGAAGGAAAAAAGCCAATCCCAAATTGTCACATAGTATATAATTCTATTTATATAACATTTTGAAATTCCATAATTTTAGATGGGGGACAGATTGTGATTGCCAAGATTTGGGACACAAAAGGAGGGCCATTAGAATGGTAAAATGAGGTTCTAAAAGGACAACTTATCGGAACTGTTCAAAATCTTGAATGTAGAGATGGGTACATGAACCTACACATATAATAAAACCATGCCCAACTTAATACAGAGACACACACATATATAAATGAGTATCAGTAGAACTGAAGAAATCTGAATAAAATTAGTATATTATATCACTGTCAATATCCTGTTGTGATATTATACTATAATTTTGCAGTGTTAACATTTGGGGATATTAGATAAAGCATGCAAGGGACCACCTGTATAATTTTTTAAAACTGCATGTGAATCTATAATTATCTCAATAAAAAATTTCAGTTAAGAAAAGATTAGAGTTGTCTGATATTTAATCACTAATTCTATTTTTTCTCTACCAAAGTAGACCTAACATTATCTCTATTTTTCACTTTATATTGTTACATGCTGTATTTGTGCTCCTATTAAAAGCAATATTTGGTATGTGTGTCCCATGGCTTTGCCTATATTCCAGCACAATACCACATATCACTGAGGGGATGTAGAGCCCAGTTTAAAAACAACAACAAAAAAACAAAAAAAACAAACAAATAAAAAAAAACAAACCAGCTTCTGGTTTTCATTACTGCTAAAAGAAAAAACCAGCTTCTGGTTTCCATTTATTGCTAAAAGAAAATTCATTTCAGGTGTCATTTTCAGATGTCTCATGTTCATAGCAAATGGGTCTCAGTAACAAATGATAGACCCAAAACATATATCTATAAATTAAACAATACATGACATTTCATCTAGTTTAGTGATTTTTTTTAAGTAGATGAATGTTTTCTAGACATAATCTCACATGGAAGTAAAAAAAAAAAAAAAAAGATCGAAAAGGAGGCACTACTTTCATTAAAGCAGCCTAAAGGGCTATATCAAGCACCTTAATTATACAGCTGCCCTCTCACCATGACAGCTAGTCCTAAGACATCTAAGGGATCCACCGAATATTGTTTGAAAACCACTCATTCTAGTTTACTCCTCATGATTTACAGGGATACCCTTTCAGGCCTGCTTTTATCACTGTACCATGGCGTCTCTCAAACTACAGTTAATTTTAGCCATAGAAAGGGCACGTGAAATTTTCATCAGTTAGTCAGCTTCTGGGATACACACACACACACACAATTTATCTGTACTTGCATAAACATCTTAGAATAATTATTTTCTTAACAGCAGCACAGAAGGGCAACCTGGGACATTTCTATACTAAAGACTCTCAAGACTCCACAGAATCTGTCTAGTAAAGTTTGACTGGGATCCTCCTGAGACCTATCTCTGCTCGTGGAATTCTACCAAGGACCAGAACCATATCTGATCTCTACCTCCTACATTATTACAGACAAGCTAGAAAGAGGTCAGATGTAGCAACAGACAAGGAAAAAAATGAGAACAGCTGTCTGTAAAAATGATAAGATGACATGGAAGTATTTGGATAATATTTGACACACTGTGTAAGGGAAAACAAGTGGTCTGAAAAAGTCAATTAGAATATTAGAAAATAAAAGCAAGAAAGGAGAAGACGTAAAACTCTACAAGTTAGACATAAAGTGTAACTATCAGATCAAATGAATTTCAATTTCATACCATTCTACTTTTATAAATAAAAGGAAAGGGCTTCTACATTGAACATAAGAACTAAAGCAGTTACCAAGCCTATCAGAAAGATTCTTCTCTAACTTCTCCCACGATGACGTTTGGGACCCTAGAGTTGCTTGCAAGTTTTCTATCTGTCGAAGCAATGGTCTTGTCGTTGATGAAACACTTTGACTCAGCTCTTGGTTTCGATTTTCTGCTTCCTGGAGTCTCTAAATCATGAAATTCTTAAATCATTACCACTAATAACAATGAAAACTCTAAAAACACTAGCAAATAAACTTTATGAAAGATTTCTGGAAAATATTATTTTCCCAAGATAAAATTGTTTTGTAGTTACATTATTTTCTAATTATTCAATCTGTTAGAGCTAGGATGCATAACAGTATCTAAGGGAGTGCTTCTTTTCTAACAAAAAGAAGTTTGATTATCTTCAGGTAAAAAAGACCATCATCCAGGGATCCCTGGGTGGCGCAGCGGTTTGGCGCCTGCCTTTGGCCCAGGGCGCGATCCTGGAGACCCGGGATCGAATCCCACATCGGGCCCCCTGTGCATGGAGCCTGCTTCTCCCTCTGCCTATGTCTCTGCCTCTCTCTATTTCTCTCTCTGTGACTATCATAAATAAATAAAAATTAAAAAAAAAAAAAAAAAAAAAGACCATCATCCAAACCTCCCAGCAGTTGCCTCATCATCCATATATTTCTAAGTATTTAAAAAAACAGAAAGATCAATTGGAGTTGTACTTTGTCTCCTTTTCCTGTGCATATTCACTGACTGAAAATTAACAGAATAGTGGAAAAACTGGCACCGAGGGCACTGAGGTGGCTCAGTTGGTTAAGCATCTGCCTTTGGTTCAGGTTATGATCTCAGGGTCCTGGGATTAAGTTCCACATCAGGCTCCCTGCTAAGCGGGGAGTCTGCTTCTCTCTCCCCCTCTGCCACTCCCTCTGCTTATGCCGTCTCTCATTGTCTCTCTCTCAAATAAATAAATAAAATCTTAAAAAAAAAAAAAAAAAAACTGACACTGATTATCTGCCCCACAGTAATGAAAGACTGATAAACTAGCTATAACAAATGAAAAAACAATACTAACACAAAATAAATCTATCAGTATAAAATTATTTTCTATAAATCAAAATTAGGGCTTTTTGTGTTTATTTCTTAGGGTGTCCACTCCTGTTTTATTCATATAAGCCACAAAAATACAGCAAATGATAAAGTATGGTAGTAATCTCAATTCCATGAACATTATCCCCACTGAATCCTTTTTTTTATTTCTAGGAAAACACATCTTGGATTTGTGTTTAGGAAAACTGTGACAGTACCTGCTGGAGTTCACTAATCTCATGGCGTAAATAATCCTCTTTTCTGGCAGCCGCCTGTTCTGCACGTTGCAGTGCCAACCTAAGGTCTCCAACCTATATGAGGAGAACCAATACAATCACAAACAGTATCAAAACACTAATTATAGTTTCCTAACTACATACTGTGTTGTCAACACAATAGGTTTATGTATATTTACACTATCCAATGAGCTTTTACATGATTATCACACATACCATTTACCAAGTAATTCTAAACTGCACGTCTGTATACTTAATAAATATATACTTAGAAAAGCATTAATAGACCAAAAAAAAAAAAGGCATAATAGGCACAGCCACTGCCATACAATATAGGAGAGACAATGCATCTATTAATGTTTGCAATGTAAGGCAGAATGAAATAGCTATAAAAGCTAACTGCTATACTCATACACAGCTGCAAATGTAAACTACAACAGTCTTTTTGTAGAACATTATGGCAACATGTTAAAGCAATCATAGAACTCTCACCTTTCACCTGGTTATCCTAGTCTCAAGAATTTACTTAACAGAAGCAGATCTAAACATACAAAGATACTCCCTACACTATTAGCTGGACTAGCAAAACCAGACAAAACAGGAAATATTCTAAATATCCATTAGTAGTAATCAATTTTGTGAATTTTGAAAGAACATGAATATTCTCATTAAAAATTATGATGAGGGGATCCCGGGGTGGCTCGGCGGTTTAGCGCCTGCCTTTGGCCCAGGGTGTGATCCTGGAGACCCAAGATCAAGTCCCACATCAGGCTCCTGGCGTGGAGCCTGCTTCTCCCCTCTGCCTGTGCCTCTGCTTGTCTGTCTTTCCTAAATGAATTTTTTAAAAAATCTTTAAAAATTATGATTAATGTGGGGACGCCTGGCAGTCAGTTGAGCATCTGACTCCTGATTTCAGCTCTGGGTCGTGATCTCAGGCTCTTGAGATCAGCCCCCTGTTGAGAGTCTGCTTCTCTCCCTCTCCCTGTCTCTGCCCCTCCCCTCACTTGTGCGTGCACACTCTCTCATAAAATAAATAAATCTTTTTAAAAAATTATGGTGAATATAAGGAATATGGAAAAATTTATAATTTAATCTTAAACAAAAAACTATTATATATATGTATATATATATATATGATACCAATGATAAAAAATACATATCAGAGATAAGGACAAGAAATTAATAACCAAAATTGACATTACTTATAGAGGTGATTTTTCTCTTTAAAGATTTTATTTGAGGGCAGCCCTGGTGGCTCAGCAGTTTAGCGCCACCTTCAGCCCAGGGCGGGATCCTGGAGACCGGGATGGAGTCCCATGTCAGGCTCCTTGCATGGAGCCTGCTTCTCCCTCTGCCTATGTCTCAGCCTCTCTCTCTCTCTATGTCTCTCATGCATAAATAAATAAAATCTTTAAAAAATAATAAAATAATGATTTTATTTGAGAGAGAGAGAACATGCATAAGGAGGTTCCACATATGTGTGGAGGTAAGTGTATAGATTTACATTTTCTAGTATTTACAAATAAAAACACTGAAAAAAATAACCCAAACACTAGTAAAATGGTTACTTATAGGCAAAGAAAGAGGATAGGGAGGAGTTAAGTTGGAAGCAAATGTCTTAATATATTTATATAGCTTTCACTTTGGAATCATGTAAAAATGTTTTACATACTTGCATAAAATTAAATCAAAACTGCTTTGGGGTCAATGAGGGAAGAATAGTCTTTTCAATAAATGGTACTGGGACAGCTGGATATCCATGTGCAAAAAACCTAAATGTGAGAGTTAAGACTAAAATTCTTCAAAGGAAACAAGTGAAAACCTGCATGACCTTGGGTTAAGCAATGGAGTCTTCAATATGACACTCAAAGTAGAGGCAACAAAAGAAAAAAATAGGTAAGTCAGACTTCAAAATTGTTAAAGGTCTACTCAAAGGACATTAAGAAAATGAAAGACAATCTATAAAATGGGAAAGAATATTTGCAAATACTACATCTGATAAGGATCTAATGTGCAGAATACATAAAGAATTCTAACAACTCACCAATTTTTAAAAATCCCAATTTAAAAATGGGCAAAGGATTTGAGTAATCAAATAAATTTCTCCAAAGAAGTTGCAGTAAGATATAAATGGCCAGGGGAGCCTGGGTGGCTCAATCCATTAGGTGTCTGATTCTTGATTTCAGTTATCTTAGAGTTGTGGGACTGAACCTCACATTGGGCTCCTCATTCATTAGGGAGTCTGTTGGAGATTCTTTCTCCCCTTCTCGTTCTGCCCCTCCCCCTCCTCAAATAAATAAATCTTTAAAAAAACAAAATAAAACAAAGATACATATGGCCAGTAAGCACATAAGAAGATGGTTAACATCGTTAGTCATTAAGAAAATGTAAACAAGCACATCACAATCAGGTACCATTTCACACCCACTAAAAGGGCTATAATGAAAAAAAAAAAAGAAGACAATAACAAACAAATACTGGCAGATGTAGACCATCATATATTGCATAAATTGCATATATTCCATAAAATGGTGCAATTGCTATGGGAAAGTCTGGCAGATCCTCAAAAAGTTATATATAGGGTTATTATACTGACCTGAAGGTATATGTCTAGAAGAATTTAAAATAAATGTTCATACAAAAACTTGTAAATGAATGTTTATAGCAGTATTAACCATAATAACCAAAAAGTGAAACTAATCCAAATATCTAACAACTAATGATTTTATAAGAAAAAGCCTGGGGATGAATGAGTGGCTCAGCAGCTGAGCATCTGCCTTCAGCTCAGGGCATGATCCCAGGATCTGGGAGCAACTTGTGGGGAGCCTGCTTCTCCCTCTGCCTATGTCTCTGCCCCTCTCTCTCTGTCTCTCATGAATAAATAAATAAAATCTTTAAAAATAAAAAAAAATTAAAAAGAAGAAAAAGCCTGACAAATTTCAGTTTTCCTCCTCTATCTGAACTACATGGACTCCCACAGATGTTAAGAATAAACTCAGGAGTTATATGGATTCTCCTAAAATTATAAGGAATGTTTAATATTTATCTGCATATGTTCGGTAACGCAGTCTTTGCTTTTCATAATATTCTTAAGTCTGAAAGTCACAAAAAATAAGAAATACAGTACAATGTAAGCATCACTTTAACAGTTTAAAAAACACATAATTAAGATTGGCACAGTCCAATACTCCTAGAAAAGCATCCAATAAGATTAGAAATGTAACACAAGTAACACTTTATATTTTGATTCAAACTAACTAATGTATTCTTTAATTTGCAAAAGCACAACTCTTTTAGAGACTAATGTAACTCATAATCTGTTGCTTACTTGAATTGCTAATGTTTCTTGCTGCTGACGGGCTTCTTCTTGGGCCTTCTCTAGTGCTGCAGAAAGTTCTTCTTTAGCTTTCATTTCACGACTTAGAGCAGCTTCCTGTGCTTCACTATCCTTTGCAGCATTGGCTTTGTGGAGATCAGTAAGTTCTCTTAAAAAATTAGATAATTTCTATTTAAAATAGTTAATTACATTGCCAAATTAGTGAAGTTTACATGTAGATTTCCATAAGACTCATGCAATGAGGGAGAGTTTACCACATAATAAATACCAACTACAATAAGGACTCTTTTGTACTTGCTTTGACCAATTACATGTTCATATATAGCCAAGTTTATAAATATTGTTAGTGATTAGATAACAGAAAAAGTATTTCTTCAACATCCCATTCTGATAATTAATTTTAAATGGGTTGCATATCTGTTCATTTTCTTACTTGTATGCACTATCCAGAGCAGCCTGAATACTTCGGTTCTTTTCTTCAAGTTCATCCATGTCTACCTGAAGTCGGCCAAGATCCTTCTCTTGGCGTTCTACCACAGAATTTAGTTTTTTAATGTTTTCTCTATGCTGTTTCTCAACTTCTTCTTTGCCATCAAGAACCTATATTGTAAAAACAGACAAAAGTATTTTTCAATAAGTAATACTATAGTAAAGGTGTCTGGGTGACTCAGTAGGTTAAGCATCTGCCTTTGGTTCAGGTCATGATCCCGGGGTCCTGGGATCCAGCCCCACATGGGGCTCTCTGCTCAGTGGGGCGTCTGCTTCTCCCTCTCTTGCTCCCCCTGCTTGTGTTCTCTCTATCAGATAAATAAATAAAACCTTAAATAACAATACCATAGTAAATATTTATATTCCAGGAATCTTAAGTGTTACAATAATGAAGAAAAACTTTAACACTCATTTATTAAATTGTTTGACAAATTCTTCCCACATGGTACACCTCAATAAATTATTCTAAATGTTTTACAAACTACAGCCAATTGTTCATATAGGAAGTAATAATGATTGATACATATATTTAGAGAATGGTTAACATTCACCTGTTTTAAATGTTGCAACTCTTCTTCTAGGTCTTTAACTCTTTTGTTCAGCTTTGCAATAATATTTTCATTTTCTTTGTCTTTAGCTCTTAATTTCTTAATAATGTTAGAATTATGCAGCTGCTGTTTTGAAAGTTTTTCTCCTGGCAATGGCAAAAAATAAATAAATAAATTCAAACAATGATTCCTTAAGAATCAGGATAGAATGTTTGATCTAACCAGTGACATAAAAATAATAGACTATTTTTAAAATCACAATATTGTAACCATGAATGCTAAATTGATTTGGGTAAGAAGTATCAATGAATGCTAAAATTACTAGATGAAGGATGTTAGGTAACAGGATACTTACACCTTAAAAAATCATTCCTACATATCACTTATGACTTATAAAGAGAAAAATGTGCTTTTACAAGGAGAAATCTGGCTGTCACTGCCTTAACTAAACATTCAGTATTGGCATCACCAATTGTGGCATATTAGGTATCCATTGATGTAATGGAGTGGCAGGTACTCCACAGGTACAGTGTCGCCAAGGATAATTCTTACTAGAAATTTTATCTGAATCTAATCATGAAGAAGGAGAATACGTAGGACAGGCCTGGACTCTAAGAAGTCTTCAATGTGACTAAAAGAGAGCTCTCCTAGATTGGTGGAAGACTAAAAGGACATAATGGTCAAATGCAATATAAGTTTTGACTAGATCTTGGGACAAGACAAATGACTAAGTATAAAAGTGATTTTTAGAGACAATGGAGATAAATGATGAAATATATGCCAGAGTACACTTCTGAATTAATACTGATTTTCTCAGGTATGATTATGATGCTGTGCTGGCAAAGCAAAATGTACTTGCTATTGGGAGATGGAGATTCATGAATTTAGGAGTGGACTGCAGATTCACTGCAGTATCTGTCAAAATTACAATGGCATATTTCACAAAAATTTCTTTAAAAATCCTAAAATTCATGTGGAACCACAGAAGACTTCAAACAGCCAAAGCAATCCTGAGCAAGAACACAACTGAAAATATCACATTTTCTAATTCCAAAACATGTTACAAAGCTACAGTAATCAAAACAGTATGGTACTGGCATAAAAACACGGACCAGAGGAACAGAACAGAGAGCCTAGAAAATCCACACAGAATTTAGAAATAAATTTACAACCAACTGATCTTCAACAAAGATGCCAAGAACACACAATGGAGAAAGGACAGTATGATCAATAAACAGTACTGGGAAAACTGGATAATCATAGGCAGAGTGAAACTGGACCCTATGACACACCAAACACAAAAGTCAACTCAAAATAAAGACTTAACATACCTGAAACTAAAATTACTAGAAGAAAACACAGGGGGAAAAACCTTCTGACACTGGTCTTGGCAATGATTTTTTGGGTATAATTCCAAAAGCATAAGCCACAGAAGCAAACACAGACAACTGGGATTGCATCACAGTAAAATGTACTGCACAGCAAAGGAAGTGATAAACAGACTGAAGAGACAATCTGCAGAATGGAGGAAAATATTTGCAAGCCTTACATCTGATATGGTATTAATATCCAAAATATACAAAGAACTCATACAACTCAATAGCAAAAAACAAATAAGCCAATTAAGAAATAAGCAAAAGACATGAATAGACTTTTCTCAAAAGGCGACATATGAATGGCCAACAAGTATATGAAAAGGTGCTCAACATCACTAATCATCACAGAACGGCAAGCCAAAACACCTCACACCTGTAAGGATATCTATTATCAACACAACAAATGATAAGAATTAGCAAGGATGTGGAGAAAAAGGAACATTGGTATACTACTGGCAAGAATATAAATTGGTACAGACACTATGGAAAACAGCATGGAGACTGCTCAAAAAGTTAAAAATAGAGATACTATATGATGCAACAACTCTACTTCTAGGCATATATCCAAAGGAAATAAAATCAGTATCTCAGAGATATGTGCATTCTGCAGCATTATTCACAACAGCCAAGTTATGGAAATAACCTATCCATCAATGGATAAATGCCTAAAAAAAATGTTGTGTGCAGAGAAATACAAAGAATTATAAGATAATACTATGAAGATTATATGCTGACAAACTGGACAACCTAGCAAAAAAATGGATAAATTCCTAGAAACATAAAATTTCCCCGAATTGAATGAGAAAATAACAAGAAAATTTGAATAGGCCAGTTGCTAGTAACAATATTGAATTGGTAATCAAAAGACTCCTCCCTCAAAAGACCAGGACCAGATGGCTTCAGAGCTGAATTCTACCATTTAATAAAGAATTAATACCTATTCTTCTCAAACTGTTTCAAATAATAGAATGGAAAAAGAAATTTTTCAAATTTATTGTATGAGGCCAGCATTATCCTGATAAGAAAGCCAAAGACACACAAAACAAAACAAAACAATAGGTCAATATCCCTGGTGAACAAAGAAGTAAAAATCCCCAACAAAATATTAGCAAACTGAATTCAACAATATGTTAAAAGGATCATACCATATGATTTCACTTATATGTGGGATTTAAAACGCAAAACAAAAAAACAAAAACAAGCAAACAAAAAAACACTCAAAAACAGAAAAAAAAAAAATGGTGGTTGCCAAAGGGGAAGTGGGAGTGGGGGACTGAAATAGGTGAAGTGGATTAAGAGGTACGAACTTCCAGTTACAAAATAAATAAGTCAGTGAAATATAAATTAACAGTATAGTAAATATAGTCAATAATATAATAATGTTATATAGTGACAGATGGTGACTGTAATTATGGTGACCACTGAGTAATGTATAGAATTGCTGAATCACTATGTTGGACACCTGAAACTAATATAACACTGTATGTAGTTATACTTGAGTAAAATGTTGTATTTTATACACAAATGCTCAACTTGTTTTTGCTATCTAAAATTGTGAATATTTTCCCAATTCATTAAATATTCTAAGAAAGAAAAAAAAAGTGGCTCTGTGTATATAAAATAATATTATTTAGCTTTGAAAATGAAGAAAATCCAGTCATTTGTGATAATGTGGCTGAAACTGGAGGCTGAAATACGCCAGACTCACACACTGCATGATCTTACTTATATGTGGAATATAAAAAAAAGTTTAACTCATAAAAGCAGAGAGTAAAATGCTGGTTACCAGGGATGGGAGAAATGTAAAGATACTAGTCAAAGGGTACCAAGTTTTAATTATGCAGGTGAATAAATTCTGCAGATCTAACGTATAGAATGGTGACTACTGTTAATAATACTATATCATACACTTGAAATTTGCTAACAGAATTGATCTTAAGAGTTCTCATATGAAAAGATATTAACTACAAGAGATGATTGATATGTTAATTAGCTTGACTGTGGTAATCATTTTACAATGTACACATGTATCAAAAATTACATGCAATTTTTATTAGTCAATTATACCTCAATAAAATGGGGAAAAAAGAATTTAGAAGAATTTTTTTTTCTTTTTTTTTCTTAAAGATTTTACTTTTTTATTCATGAGAGACAGCGAGAGGCAGAGACATAGGCAGAGGGGAGGGGAGAAGCAAGCTCCATGCAGGAAGCCCGATGTGGGACTCGATCCCACAAGTGGGACTCAATCCGGGACTCCAGGACCACGCCCTGAGCCAAACGCTGCTGCTCAACTGCTAACCCACCCAGGTGTCCCTAGAAGTGGAATGTTCTTATCTGTCACCTACATTCAAATGGTTTGGCAAAAGGAAGTGTATGTGTGGGCAGAAAGATATGAAGTAGGTGTGCCTAGATGTTAATAATTAATGAAGCAAGATAATAATCAGCTACTCATTGTAATGTGCTTTCAGCTTTGAGTCTTTCAGATTTTCAGCTGTGAATTTAAAAATACTTTTGGGTGAGGCGTGCTTAGAGTGGCTCACTCTGTTGAGTATCTGTCTGCGGGTCAGGTCCTGATCTTAGAGTCCTGGGATCAAGCCCCATGGGGCTCCTGGCTCAGGGGGAAGTCTGCTTTTCCCTCTCCCTCTGCTCCTCCCCCATCACTTGTGTGCTCTCTTTCTGTCTCAAATAAATCAATAAAATCTTTTAAAAAAATACTTCTGGGGGATAGAGAAGCAATAAATAAATAATCCCATATGAAATCATTCTGTTTTCAGTATAAAGAAGTTCATTAAGCAAAAGAGAACATCAACCCACCTCCTACCTAAATTAATAAATACTCAAATAGTGACACCCGATATAAATACTTTAAGTATTTTTTTTTTTAATTATGAAACCAGGGGCATCTGGATGGCTAGGTTGGTTGAGCGTCTGCCTCTGGCTCGGGTCATAATTCCAGGGTCCTGAGATGGAGCCCAGCATCTGACTCCCTGCTCAGTAGTGAGTCTGTTTCTCCCTCTCCTTCTGCCCCTCTGCCTGCTTGTGCTCACTTTCTCAAATAAATAAAATCAAAGTAAAGTAAAATAAAATAAAAATGAAATGAAATAAAATAAAGAAACCATGCACACAGCCTTCCCCTCAGTCTCTTGTTGTAACACAGGCAGTTCACTACCTTAACATTTCTTGAGATAATGATTATCTCTTTTATTAATTCTCCCTTCATTCTTCTATTGCAGTGTAGGCCATGTTTTATAATTATCATTATCTGTATACTTACATTTCCCTCTCATTAGTTTGTAAGTTCCTAAAGGACAGGAATTATTGTATCAAACATAGTATCTGACACACCAACTGTTAAATATTAGCTGAACAAATGAAAAAGAAAAATAGGGTAAAACTCATTTTTCAAATACAATGACTGTTTCCAATTGTTTTCTAACACTGACTCTGGAAATTCTCTTAAGTTCAATGATTTAAGCACAGAAATGTTCATCTAAAAACTATTTGTAATATTAACATTTTAGAAATAAATGTACATTAGAAAAAGAATAAAATAAATTATGGTCTATGGCCATATAATGGACTTGAAAAGCCATTAATAATGCTAGCAAAGCATTTAATAGCATAGGGAAATGTAAAAGAATTATGAAAATGTAAAAGATTACAAATTAAATACGTAACCTTAATTATGCTTAACAATGTATTAAAAACGCATTAAAAAAGAACTAGAAGAAATTGATAGTTCCCTATAAAATGGGTTATGATCTATTTTTTCTTCCTCTGTCTCCTAAAACTTTAAAAATTTCTCCAAGTAGCAAGTGTAATTCTTACAACTAGAAAAAGTTTAAAAATTTAATCACCTTTTCCAAAACTACCTTCTTTCCTATGATAGTACATAAAGAAATTAACCCAGTGTCTATTTATAACAATTTTTCTCATGAAGGGTATTTAATTTCTACAACCTTGCTAATTTTAAGTCTTTTCACAAAATGTTAAATAATTGAAAAATTAAAACAAGAGTATAACAAAAAGTTCACTATCAAACAACTAAACAATATGATGACACCACATAGTACCCAAGACAGATATTAAAATACTATATAAATTCCAGGATAATAGCCCTCAAATACCTTGCTTCATATGACAGCTCTAAAACCTGTTAAAAGCTCTTTTTATGGAAAAAAAAAAAAAAAAAGCTCTTTTTATGAAACCACATTTATTTTTCAGCAAGTTATTCTCTTTTACTCTAGGAAAAAGAAGGCTACATATAATACATCTCTGTTTCTATATATATTGCTCCCCATTCTTCCATATATTGTCACCTACCATTTCTGAGGTTTAAGCACAAACTTTTCTTGCTTCCAAGTGTTTTTTATTAAGAAGTAGCAGCTAATCAGGTGGCAAGAATTTTTCCCATTCTTACAGTATTTTTCATAGTTAACTACATACTTTACGCACCTTCTTCCATTAGCCCTCGGATCTGCTCATCTTTCTCTTTCAAAAGGTCTGAAGTCTCACTGCTATTTAATCTAGTAGCAAGTTCTTCTTTTATACTTTTGATTTCCTAATTAAAAAAAATGTGAATATCATAAGGAATTACTTTCATTCTGGGCATATTTTTCAATTTTTTCCATATCCAAAGAAGTCATCAATAATCAAATTCTCGATAAAGATCTGTAAGTTTTATTCTGTTAAACTAAGTTTATTATTACCTTGGTTAATTAAGTAAACAGTTTTGAAACAACACAGAAAACCAGAATTCACGTATAAACAAGTTTTAATATGGAAATGCAAATGAGGGGATCCCTGGATGGCTCAGTGGTTTGGCGCCTGCCTTCGGCCCAGTATAGTCCTGGAGACCCAGGATCGAGTCCCACATCAGGCTCCCTGCATGGAGCCTGCTTCTCCCTCTGCCTGTGTCTCTCTCTCTCGATCTGTGTCTCCCATGAATAAATAAATAAAATCTTTAAAAAAAATGCAAATGCAAATGAGAATAAGTTAACTTTCAATACCTTCCTTGAGTATCTCTATACACATACTTTTTTCAGGTGAAGTATAATATTTGGAAGAACATATGTCTCTATTTTTCACTGTTTTTTTTTTCCTCATCTAAAACTTGTACTTGCTAGTGCATTGTGAAATAAGAGAAAACATAATAAGGTTCAACCTACTTTAATAAGGCAGAGATTCAGCACAAACATGTCAAGACAGTTTATCTTTCAAAACCACAATGGAGAAGTATGTATGGTGATGGGAAAAGTGTTGTATAATCATACTTAAAATTAGGTTTTAAGCAATGATCTGAAACCAAACAACGGCTAAAAACAACTAACATCAGGTATTTAAACCATGCATTATACCCATTATTTTATCCTCACAACAATCCTATGAGGGAGGTATTTTATTCAATTACACAAATAAGAAAACTAAGACGCTGAGAGACTGAATAAACTTTGAAGGTCAGAGAGCTATTAAGTGGTAGAGTTTAACTTGAAACCAGGTGTTTTTTCTTAATATTTTATTTATTTATTTGAGAGAGTGAGCGAGAGAGCGCAAATGGAGAGGAGCAGAGGGAGAGTTTTGGAAAAGCTGACTCTCCACTGAGCGGGGAGCTGGAAATAGGACTTGAGGACTAGGACGTAAGCCAAAGGCAGAGCCTTAACCAACTGAACCACCTAGGCACTGGAAACCAGGTTTGAGTCCACAAAGCCCATAAGCCCATTCTCTGAACCATTCACAATACTGCTGTGTATTTTCCAACTGTCAAAATTTGATTCATCCATCGAGGCCCAATAAGACTCTCCTGCCTTCCATGAAACTTTCCTTAATTCCCCCGGTCAGAATTCATCCTGTGATACCATTCCAAACTGCTTCTTCATTTTTATCTCTAATTTGTTTCATTCTACCTAGTACTATGTAAGTGTTGACATTATCTGTTTTCCATCACTAGAAAAGCAAACTCTTCGCTTAAGGGAATTCAATTCACCCTGAATTTCCTATAGATCCTAAGTAGGGGGATCATATATAGCAGTACACATAAAACGTGTTAAAACTTAGGGCCCAAGCTTTTCCCACCTATACTCAATGGTTTGGGTCTATCTTAGATCTACAATTCAAAGTACATTACAGAAAACAAGCATTATTTAAAATCTGATTTCTCAATTAGACTGGTCCAGATGGAATACAGTAGGGACAAGAAAAAGTAAGTTGGTTAGGTAGTCTCAAGTTATTGTCAAGTTATTGTATCTGACATGAGTTACCTAATTAAAGCAACCTAGGCAGAAGGAAGTATATGACTTACTTCTCTTCTGTAACAGTATACAAAGAAAAAATATAAACATTAACACTGTCAAGAAGGAAAGCAGCTTAGCTGAAAAGGGCTAATGATGAGAAATGTTATTACTAAGAGTTGGGATAGAAGAAATAATTACTAACCTTATCTGGTTACCAACTTTTGAAATAGCCAACTGCTATAAATGGTAAGAATTAAAACAGTGGCTCCCAAACAGGAGTGATTTTGTTCTTAAGAGGACATCTGGCAAAGTCTGCCAACATTTTCAATGATCACAACTTGGGGAAGGGAGTGATGGATATGCACTGGGAGATGCGGAGGTGAGGGTGACACTGGTGTCTTGTAGTTAGAGCCCTGGATGCTGGTAAACATCCTACAATGCACAGAACAGTCCCATACAACATAAAATTATCCAGCCCAAAATGTGAATAGTACTGCGGCTGAGAAATCCTGTATTAGAATAAATCAATACTGTGCCTCACAAGAGTCACTAACTCTTACAATCCCTTTATTTTAAAATTATTTTGACTTGAAGAAACACATAGATTTGAAGCAGTTAGTAACAAACGAGAGTAATGATACTTAAAAAAAAATTTATACAGTGCACTTAGGTTTATTTATTTTGATGAAATTATCATTTATGAAAATTATTCTAATGATCCTAGCTATATATACAAGGGACTTATAGATGAATTATACAAACACTGGTTTAGATTTGTTTAAAGTATCAAAAATCTGTAAGTCTAAAGGTATTAAGAAATCTATAATTTGTTAATATACTAGATGGTATCCTTTAATCTTCTTTTTTCCATACCAAAATATTATGAATGCATCCCTCAAAAAATCCACATCTGTATTGAATTTAATTAATATTATTTTTAACTTTCATTTACCTTTTTAGCAGCATCTCTCTCTTTGCAGGCTAGCTGAACTTTCTTTTCTGCTTCTGCAATTCTTTGAGTAAACTCATCTTTCAAGGAAGAAATGCTGCTGCTTTCTTCTTTTACTCTAAACATTTCACTAAATTAAAAACAACAGACAGAAATACTTGTTTACATATTCCTAGGGTAACAAGAGGAGTGCAGTTGTTTCCAAAAGGAAATAACATTTTCTTCAATATATACTTTACTAAAATTGGTTAGTTTTAAGCCTGTTAACTTTTAAAAGACAAATTATCTGCTTAATTTATTTTAAAACATCTCAGTGAAAACCCATTAGAAGTCAAAATGTCACCAATATTTGATGTGTAAAAATAAGAGAAAGGTAAACAAAATTTTTCAGTTTTCAATCTGTTAACATTTTACTAACCACCTCCTTACGGCAAATATTCAGTGTTTTTCTAATATCATAGTTTTCTTTAAATACAAGTTTTCAATCTCTAATAGTAAAAAGGAAAAAGGTTTTTTGTTTTGTTTTTCCACATACTTCTCTTCAGTGCCAAAGGTAATATAGTAAAGATAATTTGAGGAGAAATCTATAGTTGAGAATTGAAATATTATTCCATTTTCAACAACTGTACACAAGTTAAATTTTAAACATTTTAGTTTTAAAAACATTCTTAAATAATAACCAAGTATTTAGGCCTCTGCAAAACATAAAATTATGCACATCTGTAAAAATACTTACTCTTTCAGATTATCATAGGCTTCTTCTAGAAGTGCTTTTTCTTTACTAAGAGATAATAACTGAGCCTCCCTTTTATCCAGTTTTTCATTCAGAAATTCAACTCTCTGAATAAGGAGAATATACAAAAAGTCAAATATTTAACTGAAAAAAACATTTCTACATGCAGGTGATAAGTTGTAAAGATAATCTAATCACTATTATAAATAAAAGTGTTATCTCATAAAAGGAATTAAAACAATACTGAGAACACAGAGGATTCAGAACAACAAGAACTCATACATCGTTGGTAGGAGAGTATAAATTAGTGCAACCACATAGCTGGTAGGAGTATAAATTAGTAAACCACATTGGAAAACAATTAGTCAATATCTAACTGAAGATCTACACACTCTTTAATGTAGAAAATTCTTTTAGATATGCTTTAGAGAAAAGTCTTGCATAAATATACAAGAATATTTACAAGTTTGTTACAGCAAAAACCTGGAAAGATGTGCACATCCACCAAAAGAGGAAGGGAAATAGAGAAAATAAAAAAAAGATCAAAGGGGGCTTTAAACCTCTAGTAATATTCTGTATCTTAGCTGGGTAGTGGATATAAAAGTGTTTTTCCATATTATTCTTTAATCCAAATATGTGTACCTTTTTTTTTTTAGTATGATACTTTGCATTTAAAAAATAAAAGTAATTTTAGATAATCATTAGACATGTAACTTAAAAAAATCTCCAGAATATACCAGTATAAAGCTAAACGAAAAGGAATGGTTAGAATATCTTACTCCTTAGGTCTTGCGGAAGTAGTGATAAAGTTGTGTATGAGGGGAGGAATGACGATTTTATGCACTAAAAAAAAATAGTCTTACCTGATTGAGGTCTAGATTAATTTAGAAATCACTTACCTTCGGAAAGTAGCTCAAAATTATTTTATTGATACTAAACAGTATTGGTTTCAGGAATTCAAACCACTATTATAGCTAGAGCATGGCATTTCATTTGTGAATAATATTAAACCTAAGTAACAGAATCTGGCACTTTTTTTTTTGCATTAAATAATTCAATACATGGCACTTACAGGACATTTCTTCAAGACATCCTATATCTCAGAGGAGTCTATTAAAGATGCCAAATCCAACTCAATTTCTATATCTAAAAATCATAGGAAAAACCAAAACTGTGACTTATGTTAAAGAATTTACACCACTTTTCTTTTATAGGTATTAGGTAGAAGCAATTTGTTATTCCTAAGCAATACCATTCATTGTTCCTTGGACATTTCCCATTCTTATTCATGTAAGATAGCTATCAGGGAAACATCAAAATAACATAAAAGAGAAAACAAACAAGGAATTAATAATAACAGAAACACATCAATAATGAAAGACTACACTTAAGATTTGCTACAAATAATGTGAACATGCGAAATTTTTTTGATGTAAGAAAAACCATATATTTATATTCGTTTCAGCATCTTTACCTACAAAGGATTTGAAGATATACATTTGCATAAGACAATCCTTCGCAAAATGACAAACGAGCACAGCATACAAAAACCATAGGTGAAAAGACTCAACAGTACTGGCGCAAGATGGAGACTTTTTTATGCTTAGTTATACTGAAATAGCGATTTATGTTATCATAGTTGCCGCAGAGAAATTTCAAGTAATTTAGTATCAGTAATTGATCAGTTTTAAAATCCTTAATGCTACACCTGTGTCAAAATGCCTGTCTTAAAAACAAAACAAAACAAAAACAAAATGCCTGTCTTTTTTAGTCAGTAACAATCATCATACAATACTGAATGTTAAAAATAAACAGTGATTAAAAACAATGATTTAATCTCTATAAGGCATATCCCCAAATCCCTTTCTGGTTTCTAGAGTTACCTTGCAAACATCTTCCTTCTCAGAATGCGCTTCTGGCTTACTTTCAGCAGCTTCATGCTGCTCAGCCACCTTGTCTAAGACAGTATGTCCTTCATTTATTGGTGTAGCAGAAACCAAAATATCAGGCTGTTCACAATTAACAGGCGTTGCACTTCGTCCACTTTCTTCCATTTCTGTATCCTCATTGGGTATAATTAAAGTTTCATTCACTACTTCTTCAGATTTTCCTTCAACTGATTCATTTATTTTAGTCTTTGGAGTCGAAGGATTAACTATAATAGGTACTAAAGGATATCCCTTGCCTGACAGTTCATCATCTGAATTGATTTCGCTTACACTACGGCTATCTAATGACTGTACACTAAACGAGTCTATTCTTTCAAAAGCATCAGATGAGCAGCAACTCTCGGTGAGTTTTTGGAAATCATCTAAACGATTATATTCAGGACAAGCAGATGCTGAGAGAAGCTGAAAAGATGTCTGCATCAAGTGGAGACTTGATTTTGAATCTGTAGTCTCTTGTCTCGAACTTGCTGAGCTCTCACTTATTACACTTTCATGATCTAAAACTTCAATGTCACTGGTGGTAGAAGTACCAGATGAGAAGGTACTGACGGGAGGAGAAGGTGTGTTACTCTGTCTGTCTTCATGTTTTTGTTCCTTAGGTTCCAAAACCATGTCCTTTGTTTCTGCCATAGACATATTAGATATATTTTCTCCAGTTGTTTTCACATTAATTACACTTTCAGACACTTTCAAACGTACAGTTGATACCTTCATATCAGATTCTTTATTAATTGTTTCTTCACACTTGCCCTCAGTTTTAGGTGACAGAGAATCGACTGCCAGAGTTTCCCCTGATACACACTGAGTAGAGTCTTTTACTTTTGACTCAGTTGTTTCAGATGTTCTTGACTGTCCAGTGTGCAAGGATTCCTGTAAAGTGCTTTTCACTTCTTCTTCTGGTCGTTGTGATTTAGCTGGTGGTTTTGATACCACTGGACTCTTCTGAATGGTCTGGACATCCGTAGAAGAGAGAAAGGCACTAAAGAAATTTTCAGATTCATCTACCACAGTTCTCCGAACTGGCTTTGTAATTGCTTTAGGAGAGGCTACCGGCTGACTCTGAGGTTCAGTATTTGACTTTAACCCCCAGGTTGAAGTATCCCATCCTCCACTGACAGGGGGACTTATTCCTTTAAGAGAAAATATCCATATGTGTTAAAAGAGAAAAAAATATATATATATACATTTTATGTTATTACAATCATTATAAGTCAATATAAAGAAAGTTAAAAAAAAAAAAAAAAAAGGAAACTTATGCTTTACGACTTACAATTTGGACCTGTTAAGCTCCCTGCTGACTGTATAATTAATTAGGTTATTGTTGAACTTCGGGTCTAAAGAGGAAAACTGGTATGGATCTGCCCAAAAGGAACTAGGAGCAAAGGTTAGGAGACCAAAATGGATCTGACCTACCAGAAGCAAGTATGTTATTCCCTCATATGACACATTAAGAGAGTACCAGTATACATTATATAACTCATGCTAAGTTTAAGACACACAGGATGCATCTCACAACAGACAGTACACTCACTCACAGGTCATATGTGGTCATAGCAAATTGACCCTACCTTCTATTCAGATAGTTTCATATTAATTTTATTCTTATAATATCAGTAATAAAACATGGTTATGAGTTGGACAAAGGGTAACATTCAAAAACTAAACCTAACATATTCATGACAAATGTCCTTTTCTAAAGATCAAAGTAAACTGATGGGAACAGTACCTTCTAGAGGACAAATTCATTTTTATCCACTTAATGACAAGTTCATTCTCCAAGTGCCACTCTCCCAACTCAGTCTACAAGGAAGTTTTGTGCCCCTCCTAAGTTCCAAATTTAGGGGGAATTTAGAAGGTCTTATGAATTCCAAGGGCACCTGCTGGCTCAGTTAATGGAGCGTGTACCTCTTAGTCTCAGGGTTGAGGGTTCAAGCCTCACTGTGGATAAACAGATTACTTAAAAATAAAATATAAAAAGAGTGTTTGGGAAGCTCAGTCAGTTAAGCTTCCAACTCTTGACCTCAATTCAGTTCTTGATCTCATGTCCTGAGTTCAAGATCTGCACGGAGCTCCATGCTGGGCGTGGAATCTACTTAAATAAATAAGTAAATAAACTAAAACCTTAAAAAGAAAAAAAGTCATATGAATTTCAAAGATGTGCATTTTTTAAGAAGTATTTTTTTATATAGATGGTAGCTTACACTAGGCCTTTTTAAAAATACTACAGAGAAAATAACTTTCTTCTGGATAAAAAAAGATGATTCAGTCACAAAAATACATGGTACTAAAAAACCCAATGATAAAAAAAATGGCATACTTACTAAAATACTTACAGCATTTCTTTTTAAAAAAATTCTTCCTTTTCTAAATTCAAAAGTGGCTGAGAAGAATTATCACAAATTCTACACAATTTGAAGTTGGTGGGGAGAGAACAAGCACTGAAAAGCTCCCCAAAACTATCACGCCCTATATTAAAATCTACTCTGTAATATGATTTCATAAGTATGTACGATACTTTAATTGGGGGACACAGTTTTATACCCACTGGTCCAGTATACGAAAACAATGAAAAAAATGAGAAAACCGGGGATCCCTGGGTGGCTCAGCGGTTTAGCGCCTGCCTTCAGCCCAGGGCCTGATCCTGGAGACCCGGGATCGAGTCCCATCGGGCTCCCTGGATGGAGCCTGCTTCTCCCTCTGCCTGTGTCTCTGCTTCTCTCTCTCTCTCTCTCTCTCTCTCATGAATAAATAAATAAATAAATAAATAAATAAATAAATCTTTTTTAAAAAATGAGAAAACCGTAAGTAAAGATGCAAAAGAACAAGCAAGATGAAGTATGCTAATTAGTTTAATTTAGCAGGTCATCTTAATGAAAGACAGAAGTCAAATCTGCCTCTTGCAGAAACTGAAGAATGTTTTCTATAAACCCCAGGGTCATCTGACATCCACTGGTCATCCTTGAGTAAGGCAAAATAAACATGGGTGAGCAACAAATACTCATAGCACTTCACTAAATGGATATTCTGGACAACCTATTTTGAAAAGTGAATCCTGATGTGGGACACAAAGGCGAAAAGAAAAATCATTACGTTTCTGTACTACTTGCATCCCACTGACAAGTCCTTAAAACAGGCAGAGTAACATTCCTTTTAGGAACTCAGCTACCTGGATGTTAATACTTTAAGGGCAAAGGCAATCTTAGCCTGACACCCCCCGCCTCCCCAGGATCCTGTAAGTTTACTCTAACATTTATAAATTCCTTTGGGACCTCCCTTTATCTCGGCTCCCCAAGATACATGTTGGCAATAACCCTCCCAAGCATATGACCCATGGATATACCTCTGAAGAGTCTCACAATTGAGTTTTTACTGAACAGTAATAAATGACCTTTTCCTAACTAGCTAGCCTCACGCGAAGGTATAGAACGGGCCACTCCCCACGATCCCAGGGCAGCTCCTTCTGCCCATGGGTCCTGCCCCCGTGCTTTTTGCACCTTGAGAATTCTTTCCTGGCCGTGGGCTTCGAACCCTAACATCTTTTCCTACATCTACAGACGATTCAAGCCTCAGGTTTACACAGAATGAGTACCCTTACATCTAACATGTATATTCTGTTGCTTCTAAAGTTCAGAAATGCAGGGGGCATCTGGGGAAAAGCAAGTTGAGTGACTCCCCACCCCCACCCCGCACCCCCGACAAATGTCACCTTCTATCCCTGACACCCAAATGCTGGAGTGTTCCTTAGACCTAGAGCCAAAGCAGCTGAGGATCCCTGAAAGGCTCGGCTCAAGAGAGGTGACCAGGGGAGACGCAGCCCGTCGGAGAGTCCCGGTCCGACCCGCACGGGGGGTACCTCCCCCCCCCCCCCGCCCCGCCCGGCTGCGCGTCCTTTCCCGGCCGCGTCCTCCCGCTCTGGACAGGCGAACCCGAGGAGCTGTGTGGGCGCCGGGAAAGCCACGGAAAGGCACGTCCGGCTCCCCGCCAAGTGGTGGGGCCTGTTGCTCGCGTGCCGGGGCTTCACAGGCTGCCCCCGCCCCCCAGCTTCTGGAGGCTCGCGCCCCGAGCTACGTCGGCCGAGGGCGGGGAACAAGCCCGACAAATCAGCAGCGGGTTTTCCGCGGCCCCCGGGGCCCCGGGTTTCCCTCCGGAGCACAGCGAACCGCGGGCGGGCTGGGGAGGCGGCACTTGCCCGCAGCTCCGCCAGCGGGAGGGCCCCGGCCGGCCTGCCTGCCTCGGCGGAGGAGACCCCCGCCCCGCCCCGCCCCGCCCCGCCCTCACCCGGCTCTCCGTAGGGGATGGTCTCGGCCCAGGCGCTCGGCTCCTCGTCCTGGATGTCCAGGACCCTGTCGATGGACTTCTGGGCCTGGGACAGGGCCTGCTTCGCGAAGCTGGAGAGCTGGGAGGCGTTGAACCAACTCATCTCCCGTCCTCAGCCGGCAGTGGCGGCGGCAGCACCGAGCGGGAAGGCCGAGGGCCAGGCCGACCGGCCTCAGGCCCGGGGAGGGGTGCGGCGGGACGGCCTCGCCCCCTCCTGCCCTCGGCGAGCCCTGTCAGCGGCTGGCCATGACCCCGGCCGTCTCCCCCGACCGGGCCCGGGAGGTTGCGCTCAGCCCTTCCCGCACAGCTGAGAGGGGAAGGCCCGGCCTGCGCATGCGCCGGCCTCGTCCACGTCCACAGCCACCAAATCCGGGAGCCCAGAGTTCCGTCAACGGACGGAAGAGCGGGCGGGACGTGACGTCACATCCGGGACCCGAGGATTGCCATTAGTTACGGAGAACGCGGAACTGCTGCTGGGGAGGCCGGTGCCAGGCGTAGCGCGCAAACATCCGGCCGCCGGGGCCGCGGTGGAGCCCTCCGGGAGGCTCCTTCCTAGAAACTGGCTCACGCACGGAGAGCTGACGCCTTGCCAGCAAGAGTTGCGAACGGAGGCAGTTTGGCCTCGCCTATTAGCGCTTTGTCTCAAATATTTAATCAGTCCGGTGTTAACGTGGCCTTCAGGAGGAACCCTGGCCTGGGCTTGGGTTTGCCTCAAAATACCGGGCGTTGTATAAAAGGCCAGATCCAACCCGCCTGATGACGTAAGTAAAAAGGCGTCCTCCGCAGCGTGTGAAAAGTCGGAACTAGGGTACAGAATGGCACCTCTTGACGGTGCAGCGCCACTCTCGGCCTCAGTCGAAACTAACCTGAGGAGACTCCACTGTTCCCGCGTTCGTGTGTTCGTGCACACTATTTACAGTACAGCTTTTCCTGCACTCACTCTTCAAACACTTCGCCAGATGAGAAATATCAGGCTGGTGACCTTCCGAATCTGGTCAGTAGCTATGGAATCTGGACTCCACAGCATTGCACGCAAAATTCTGTCAACATTTAAAGCTGGATTCTGTACAAAAATCCAGACTTCCACGTGCTTTTGAACTATATGGATACGAACATGGCACAGATTGTTGAGGTCGTTGCCTCTTTGGGCAAATAATTTTCACCATTTGCCACAAACCCCACTAATCTTATTAAACCTCATTATACCTCCCTGCTGTGATAATTTACATTAACCTGCCTGCCTCCTACACTTCTGTATTTTACCTCAGTGTAAGCAACTATGCCATAAAGGAATTATTTTCCTATAAAACAAAATCAGGGGGATCCCTGGGTGGCTCAGCGGTTTGGCGCCTGCCTTTGGCCCAGGGCGCGATCCTGAAGTTCTGGGATGGAGTCCCGCGGCGGGCTCCGGGCATGGAGCCTGCTTCTCCCTCTGCCTGTGTCTCTGCCTCTCTTTCTCTGTCTATCATGAATAAATAAATAAAATATTTAAATATTAAAAAAAATAAAATCAGATTTAAACTCTTAAGTTATAATCGTCCAATAATTTCACCTAACCAGTAAAAATTTTCATGTTGAAACTCTTTAAACTTAGTATTATACACAAGTAGATTACCCTTGAAGTATTAAGCTGTTTCTTAAGCTTAAATAAATAGACTGAGGAGGAGGCTGGGAGCAGACTGAGATCAACAGATCCCTGTTCCAAGATCCTAATACACAGTTTTGGGTAAATGATACAAGCTTTCTAAAACCTTTGACTTTCGGATGGAGAGGCTATCACCTCACACGGTGACTTTGAGAGTTATTAGAGCACCTGTATAAAGGAGGTGTAAATGTTAGTTGCTTCATGTTCAAAAATTCAAACTGAATCTGTAATTTTGTAAATAAAGCAATTATTTTTCCTCATATGACTTTATAATGAAACATAAGTTTGGAGCAAAAAAGAATAATAAATAAAAATTTAACCCAGTGACACGTAATCACAAGGTTTCTGAATAGAAAACTGCCACCCAAGTCAAAAACTAAACATGTTCCCACAGAGATACTAAAACTCAACTTTTCAAAACTTACACTTAATTTTAAGGCTTATTTTTTTACAGGGGAAAAAAGGCACTTTAAGAGACCTTAATATAAGAAGATTCTATTTCATTACATTATTATGGTAAAGCAAATTCAATCAGGAGGTATTTATTATGGCAAAAGTATTAATTCAGGTACCACAAAAGTTTTGTATTAGTAATCCTACTACACATTTAAAAATTATTCCTGTATTACTATGCAACTATACTTATCCTTAATATACTTAAAAAAAATTTTCACTGAGAAAAGTAGACAATATATGATTTTATTAATAAATAGTGTGAAAGCATCAGTGATAACTGAACATTAAATTCTTTTAAACATTCAAGTCTTGGCTTTAATATTGTGCATATTGGCCTCTATGGCACTACAAGTAAACATGAAAATAGTTCCCATTTTCATGCACAGGTATTCAGCTATAACACCATTTACAAATTATTATGGACAAGGTAACCTTTGCAATAATTAATATTCATTTGGACAACTACAACTAAATGAATATTAAATCAAGCAAGAAATAGGCTATGTTTAAATACGCTCTAGATGTCAGGGTGTAATACTCAATGTTATTTAAAACTTAATTTTCCTTTTTTCTTTAAAGGGACATCTTTGAAAACTGAGGAATGCATTCTTTGACCAAAGGAACAAAATTCAGACGCAAAAGAGTGCTCGCCTCCTCCTTTGAAAGAAGCAATATATTTGCTCATTATCTTTCTCTCCAGGCATCATTTCCCATACTGTTAATGAAAATGTTTACAAGTACCAACCCTAAAATTCTGTCTTCAAGGGTAAGTTATAAATTTTAAAAAGAGTGGTTCATTATATAAAAAAAGTCAAAAGTCCAGCAACACTAATGCTAAAAATGACATTAAATTTCTTAGCATCCACATAATATAATATTTCCGTGAGTCTTCTATTATGTGCAGATTTATTTTCCTTAAGAAGTAAAATGAAGCTTGAATAGTACAGTCTGTGGTGTGGTGACATCAGCAACTGCCAGTTCTTGCCCATCAACGAGTCCCAGTTCTAAAACAGAGAAAAGTATAATTAACCCAAGCAAAAAAATCTCAACAAAATGCACAATGCACACAAACTGCACAGTTTTATGTCTAGATAAACATCAAAATCCAGTTCTCCTTAATCAAGGTAATATTAAGTTTGATTTCTTAGAGATTTTTAAACATTCTGCTAAAAGAGCAATTCTGTTATTGTTTCTCAAGACATAATTACAATGCTATCACCATTTAAAGGCATTAAAACGAACCTAGAATAAGCATTTTTTACTTTTACCAAGAGGAAAAAAGAAAAGAAGAAATTGATTAGTAAAATACTCATTTAAAATACCTTTCAATGTCTTGGAGAGATTTGGCCTTGTTCGTTCTTCAATAGAGGTTACTGACTAGAAAACAAAATTATTTTAATGTAAAGCACATAAAATGAATTTAAACTTGTAATATAATTTTGTGGGAAAAAAACATCCAAAAAACAAAAAACAACCAACACTGATTACCTGTAAGTAAAGTGTTCTATTTTTTCCCTCTAATGTGGCTGTGATGGCTGGAGATTTCATCTGCCTAAATATAATTATGAGCAGGGAAACAAACAAAATTAAAGATCACTTTTTAAAAAAACAATTCTAGTTTTTAAAGCTTTAAAATCACAAAAGTATTTCTACAACAAAACAAATGTCCGAAACACTTACAGAGAAGCACTATTGGTTAAATAATCCAAAACCTCCTGCAGTTTAGCGGATGGAGAGAACTGAATATTTTGAGGAAGCTGGCTACAAGCTGGGCAGTTTTCCTGCATATATAAAACATAACAGATCACAGAGGCATATGAACCAATAATACTTTATAATGATCAAATGAAAATCAACTTGTTTTGTAATTATGCATATTTCCTATGAACAAATTTTTATGCTCTAAAATCTCCTAAATTATTTTTCTACATAGTATTTATTTCGGGCTATACTGCAAAAGATACACAGTGAGTAGGGTTCTAAAAGTTAGAAAATACTTAGGATGTGGGCAATTTCATTCATATCTCTAACCAGTAATTAGTATGTAAAAATCTAAGTGTAAATGATGGAAAAAAGTTTTCATTACTATAATACTAACCTTTCTCTCTGCTTCAAATGTGTATGTGTACAGTCCATCTACGTCATTGAAAACCAAGTAATTATTAAGTGGAATATATGCACTGCAATGAAAAATGGTTCATCTTTATATAATTGAGCCAAGCAAAAGATCAATTTACATACACCTTAAAAAATGAAATCCATTATTACCTTGTAGCTATTTTAAAAACCTCAGTGGCACACACAGCTGAAGAGGGGAAGAAAATAAAGGTGCTTCAACTTGATGCAATTCAGACATTTAAAATTTCAAGTTTTTCAAAGTTACAAATCGGAACAGATAAACTGATGATAAAGAATATACTTTAAAAAAAAAACTGAGAAAGTAACAAATTTTATATTTCTTTTGTATAACCCAAGTAACAGAGTTACATGCTTTCCTTCCTCTTCTTCAGATTAATGAGCAACCTGTTACATTGAAAAAAGGGAAAGGCATTAAAATGTCCCCTACTGCAGAGCATTTTTATCTATGACATAATGTAAGACCAAATATACACAGATCCAACAGCTTATTCTTTTTTGGACAGCTTAATTACAACACCCAAGAAGATATCAGATTCTTGGAATGCCAGTTTTCTGAAACCAAGTAGCTGCAGGAATGTTAATTTAGATAGTGAATCAAAAACCAAAGGAAAGGGAAACCAAAGTTAAGTGGTGGCCATTTTTCCTTACCTGCAATGACTGCATTTGTGGAAGCTACTGCAGGAATGATACGTTTTACTACTCCTGAAAAAATATATTGATTAAAATATGGTCATTTCTTTTAAAAAATAGGTACCTTAGACAATCTGATTTTTTTTGTTTTTTTTTAGACAAAATGATTATTAAATATCATTTTCCACAACCTGATTTCTCAGGCTTTCAAGTCAGAAAACAGACTGAAATTTAACAATGAAATGATCTTCTTTCACATTCCCATCATTTTGATGTATTTTCAGAATCTTAAAGTACAGTAGCAAAGAAAACTCTTCACTAAGCTTCAAATAAAGATGAGACAATATAATAATAGCTAACAGTTAGAATGTTTATTATGTTCCAGGCACTGTATAAAGATTAAAAAAGATAGGACAGAATTTTCATTACATCCTTGTTAGTCTCATTACTCTGATTTTAAAAATAAGGAAAATGAAATTGAGACAAATTAATATCCACAGTTATATATCTAGTAAGTGACAGAAGTGGCATATGAATCTACATATGCCCCAAAGTGCATAATCTTAACTGAAACAATATGCTATACTCCGTGAGGTGTGAATAAAGTATAGAGTAAGAACTAACTGTTCCTCATATAATAGTTCTAGCCATTTGATTCCTCCAAATTTTCAACAATCAGAAAGCCTGCCCTTGTCTCCTCATTTCACTCTATAACATGGTCTACACAAAGTATTAATATACTTCTTTATTTCTACTTCACTTCTTCCATATTAGTATTCACAGAATAGGAATGATGACAGCCTGACCTTACACCATTTTTTTTTAAAGTAAAACATAAATATTCCTTAACTATATTTGAGTTGTTCATTTTAGAAAACAAAAACTTCAGAAAAAAGTAGCCATGTTATCTTGGGGTGTGAGGGAGCACTTAAAGATATGTCCCCAAGGCTTCAGGTATAGGCAGGTTTCAAAAACTTCAGAAAAAAGCCAAATAATCTAAGAAGACATGAAAAGAAGACAGTGATAAAGTTTGGAAAGCTATTTTAAAATGTTAATTCTGACCATATGATTACATATCATTTCAGAGAAGGGGAAATTAGGAGGAGCTTAACTTCATGATGGTTAAACTGGAAGTTCTGCAGTGAACCACATAGAGCAAGATATACTGAAAGGAAGAAGAGGTAGTATAAGAGACATTGCCCAATAAAAGCCAAAAATGATAAAGAGTCCCCTTGTCCCCTACCCTTAAAAAAACTGGACTTCACTTTCAATTTTGCTTCTCTACTCCTTGTCAAGGCTCTCAATCATCAGGTTCAAAAGTACAAACCAATACTTGCTAAAAAGTATGAAAAGATAAGTGAGACTACATATTGAAATGACTTTATACTTCCTGATCAGGACCAACTGAGATCATTTAATTCAGTTACTACCTGTGCACTATATGTCCAACAATGTTCTAGGTGTTGTGCAGAGTGCCAGTTAAAAAAAAAAAATTTGCTCTTAATAAGCTTTCCTTCTGCTAAGGGAGATAACAAGCAAGTAAATAACAAAATTTCAAATACTGAAGAGTACTATGAAGAAAGTAAAACAAGGTATATGATAGAGTTGGCAATGATGGAGGCAGTCCATCAGGGTAGATAATCAGGGAAGACCTCCTCTGGGAGATGGTAATTTGAGCTGAAATCTAAAACCATAAGAAAGACCCAGCCATGTAATGACTTGGGGAAACAGTATTTCTGTAAATAGTAAAGGCAAAGGCCCCAGGGCAACAATGTATGAGACTATGCCTATGAAATAATCTTTGCATAGAAAAATGAGGCTACCATTATTTCTGAGAAATTATAAAAACATCAATAGTGAATGGCTCAGAAGTCATTTTCAGTTGAATGATCAAATAAACTGGTTAACTTCACACCTGAGCGATAAGCAGCCAGCCTTAATGGGATCCAAGGAAGAACATTCCTGGCTTAAGAATCAGGAATATTAAAGCTCCAAGGCAGGAATGAGTTTGGTGTGTTCAAGAACACAGCAGGTCAGAATAGGAGGAATACAGAAAGCAACAAGGAGTGTGTAAGAACAGAATTTTTAAAAGACATCACCAGAACATCAGTAAATATGAGGAAATAATCACAGAAGAGAAACAGCACATTTTCAAAAAGAAGACAAAGTTTTATTTCTGGTGAAGTTAGTGATGAACTTGGGACAAAACTCTAGAAAGATGAATTGAGTACCTAGATTAGGAAGCAGTGATCATTAGATTAAGCATTATGATTGTTCACTGAGACAAGTCATGTTGGATTCTGGTATTGTAACTAGTAATTTGGCAACCCAGGGAAATGTGGAAGTAGTACATCTAGGCTTCAGGAGAGCAGTTGGAGAGGCACGTGGGTGGTTCAGTGGTTGAGCCTTTGACTCAGGTCGTGATCTGGGGGTTCTGGGATTGAGTCCCGCATCAGGCTCCCAATGGGAAGCCCACTTCTGCCTGTGTATATCTCTGCTTCTCTATGTGTCTCATGAATAAATAAACAAAGTCTTAAGAAAAAAAAAAAAGAGCAGTTGGAAAGGTCTTTTCTGACCTCCTTGTGAACAAGACAAAAAAAGAAGAAGTGCTCTAGAAGGCCTGGTAGGGAGAATGAGATAAACGGAAAAGGGTGACCAGAAGAAGTAGGATTCAAATGTCTGTTATCAGCCAGTTCAGTCTTATTAAAATTTTTAACTAATTATTTGGAAAAGAAATAAAAGGATATAAAGAAAGAAAACGGCAGGTTTAAAAATAAACTTGTAAAGACCTATACTTGAATATAAAAAAACAAAACTACCACCCTAAAAAACTGCCAAACATTTTATTGGGAAAATAGGGCTTAGCAACTGCATATTAAGAAAACTTCCAGATTTTAGTGGACAGTGACCTTAAAGAATCAGAAGTATAGCATCAACATAATCAACAAGCAAAAAATCCTGCTCTCCTCTAAGACTGCATCAATTATTAGAAGTCTATTGTAAAATCAATCCTAGCATGCTGAATTCTAGCTTAGATAAGAAAAATATGGATAACTGAAAAATAGTTAGAAAAATAAAAAAAGAAAATCAAACAGGATGGGAACTTAATGTCAGCCAAGATGTAAAAGGGTTAAAGGAACTAGAAAGGTTGATGACAGTGATTTGGAGGGAATGTGATTACTGTTCTGTATATGCTGGTTTTGTTTGTTTTTATTTTTAAGATTTTATTTATTCATTAGAGACACAGAGAGAGGGGCAAAGACACAGACAGAGGGAGAAGCAGGCTCCATGAAGGGAGCACGATGCAGGACTCGATCCCGGGACTCCAGGATCATGCCCTGAGCCAAAGGCAGACAGATGCTCAACTGCTGAGCCACCCAGGCATCCCCTGTTCTATATATATTAAAGGCTATTACTTAAAAGGGAATTTGATTTATTTATGGTGTACCCTGGGACAATTCTCAGACCAAACTGAAGATGGAGACTTCTGTTCAATATACAAAATAAACTGTCTTAACAGTCTTATCCAAATGTGAAATAGATCGCCTTAGGAGGTGACACCTTCCTCTTAGTGAAAGATAAAATGAGTGGTTCAACTTAGATGATTTAGGGCCTCTTCCAATTCTAGTAAGATTCAGTGACTTTTATTAAATTCCTTCTAGCTCGGGTTCCTGAGTGCCTCAGTAGTTAAGCGTCTGACTCTTGGTTTTGCTCAGATTATGATCTCAGGATTGTGAGACTGAGCCCCACATTGGGCTCAGCACAGAGTCTGCTTGAGACCCTTTCCCACTCTACTCCTTGCACATGCTTTCTCTCTCTCAAATAAATGAATAAATAAAATCTTAAAAAAAAAAATTCCTCCTAGCTAAGAAGTAATATGAATTCTGTCAAACTCTGTTTCCTCCAACCAAATTTAGAACACCTGGAAACTATCATTTCCTTACCTTGACTGAACCTCGAATGGCTGGTACTATCTGAAATCACTTATCCATTATTTCCTTCAGAGTTCCCAACCCCTGAAATGGGATTATCCCAAGGTTGTAATTCATGACAATTCACTAATTTACCTTGAGTGAGTCTATAGGTAACACCTCTAATATTATATTGTGATGCTCTCTCAAGAGACTTTTGGAAAATCCACTGAATATGATCAGGATCATCTCCATCTAATGGAACTCCTTCTGTTAGAAAAAACAAAGAGAATAGGACAGAAACATGTAAACTTAAATCAGCTTGTCTTTTAATACAATTATATAAATGAATAATATAAATATTCATCTCACGTAATTCCAGATTATGAAATTCAGTTTATTACCTCCAAAAGGCTGCTCCTTAGGCCACTGCAGTATCCTTACATACTCAATACAGTGTTCTGGTAGCCTGGGCATAGATGCAATGGTGCACATGGGAAAATTAACCTAAAACCATAGTTTGCCTTTTTAGTGGATTTTACACAATGAATTATTTTAAAATGCAACTTCTAGTTAAGACTTTGTAAATGTAGGTAGTAGGTTATAATTCATTTTAGCTTTCCACTTATAAAAACAAAACATTTTATACCACTAATAATGTTTCTAAAATTAAAAAGAGCATCTGAGTCACTTGACTTACATTCATATAGGAATGTAGGTTTGCCCTATATTTAAGGTTATAATTCATTTTAGCTTTCCACTTATAAAAACAAAACATTTTATACCACTAATAATGTTTCTAAAATTAAAAAGAGCATCTGAGTCACTTGACTTACATTCATATAGGAATGTAGGTTTGCCCTATATTTACAGGGTATATAAATTTAAGCTTTGTTAGATCATGAGATGTTTGAATAAGTTCTCAAATATGAGCATTTTATTATGTTTATATGATGTTTATAGCTGAAGGTATAAAATCAAAGCAAAAGCAAATTCACAGAGTTAAATCAATTCCAAGTAAATACTAAAAGAAATATTTTTATTTATGAATCAATATTCTAACTATTCCTTAAACTGGGTATGTAGCTTAAAGGGCCCCATCTTTGGAAGGATCATTCTCATGCCTAGTATCTTTATCTCCCTGAAACGTTCACAGGCAAAAACCAAAGAAAACAGATTATAACTAAATCCCAACATATAACTTTTTAATTGCTCCCTTGATCCCGTCTCTCCAAATGAAAAAATTAATACAAATGAATTGAGAACAGAATATCAGTACCACAATCTTCAGTTCCTATCTTTCCATAAACAGAGCAGAATTTCATATTTTATCTTTCTTCTTAGAATGATTTTTAAAAAACTGTTTACCCTTCATTAAAAATCCTAAATATTGGGATGCCTGGGTGGCTCAGCGGTTTAGCGACTGCCTTCGGCTCAGGGTGTGATCCTGGAGACCCGGGTTCAAGTCTCGCATCGGGCTCCCTGCATGGAGCCTGCTTCTCCCTCTGCCTATGCCTCTGCCTCTCTCTCTCTGTGTCTTTCATGAATGAATAAATAAAGTTAAATAAAATAAAAAAATTTTTAAATCCTAAATGTTGACTAGACTTAATAATTAATCCTAACTCTGCCCCAAGAGACTATAAAATAAATACAGGTGCTTTTCTGATTACCTGTGGAGGATACAGTTCTAGTGTGCATTCAATACAGGCAGTCATTCCAGGCAGAATCACCCGGGCATTTCCTTTAAAGCCTTCTGTCCCCCCATCTATCAAAGGGACAATGGAGCTTGGATCTAATACACCATCTTCATAATTTAGAAGAGATATCTAGGAGAATTATTTAAAGGTAGGAAAGGGGAGTAAGAATTCAAAAAAAAAAAAAAAAAGAACATGCTGTCAAGTAATTCCATAAATCAATCGCAATACTGAGTACTAGATTATCAAATCATGGGATTAGGATACTAGCAATTTATATTCTCACCTGAAAATTAATAACTGGCAATAAACAATGATAAACCTCTACTTAGTTGAAAATTAAACTCTGATTTGTCAAAAACATGACATGGTACTCTAATTTTTGGTATGTTAAGAGCATCAGCAAGAATTTCAAAGAAACATAACAACACTAAAATTTTTACCAGCATGCCATTTATCCATCTTCTGGCTATGATAGAGTCCAGTCCACACACAATTATATGAAATTCTACGGAAGAAAAAGCTAGTTTTTAAAAATGCCATTGCACAAAATAATTCACATTTTAGGAAACAAACAAAAAAACCCCACCTTTTATTATAACACACAGCTCCTCATGCTTGAGTAACCTTACTCAAGACAACATATAAAAATTCAGCTAATGATATAGCTAAGAATTAAAACAGTGGCATGCTCTGCTCAGTCAACCTTACTGAAAAGCAAACACCAAGAGCTGATAACAAATGAAGAAATACCCTTCAAATAGCTAGCAGCTAAAATATAGTAAGAATTTAGTGAGAAGTGAATTTAAAGTAGACAACTTACGTCGATAGAAAGTATCATTAAAATCCTGAATCTTGTTGAAATGTCTGCTTATAAGTAAAGGAATTTAGCTGCTAAGTTTTTAATTTATAAAGAGATTTAACAATGTCAGAAGGAACAAATTAAAAATGTACATAACAAGAAATGAAGTCATCAATGTTCAAAGCAGTGGAAATCAGGGAATGTGACAAAATGAATACAACCCTAATTTGTCACAAAACCTTTTTTAAATACTTCTTGCCTATTTAGAGTAGTTTCTCTCATCCCTGAACCCTGATATTATGTCTTTGTTATACTCTCTACTCTGCTTCAGTTTTTATATAAAACCATACATCCTGGGAAGCAGACTGTGTGTCCTCAAACATTAGCATCAAGCACAGAGGCAATAATGCATTTTAGTGAAGGAAACAAGCATATTACAGTTCCCATTTGGGAAGAGGACTGCAAGACTCAGAATACGAATTAACACTTTGAACACCTTAAATTTATACAAGGTTATATATCAAATATTTTCAATTAAAAATAAGAGTTACTGCTGCAAAGCTAATAAAAACAAAAAAAAAACACATGTTCCCAATAGCTTTTTCGGGTACAAATATGATTGGTTATTTTGGAGGTGAGGGGAGGTAGGAGTTCTTTTTTCCTCTCTGTTTTCCAAGTCTCTCTTTTTACTTTACCAAACCTAATCAGCAGTCTTTCCTTCCCTGCCTGAAGGCTGCAAAGAAAACTCCATTCAAAAATAGCTGTGAGTGTAAATCAATCACAGAACTTAATATTTTAACAGCACATGTGTACAAAAAAATTTTTAATTTTTCCAATGGAGCAATTTTCTGTTTAATTATATACTTCTCTAAAATTATAATAAATAGTCCATTATACATTTTTTAAAAACCAAAATGGAGAAAAGAGGGACAATATAAAATACTCTTGTCCTAGATTTTTTATTCTGGTCTACAAACAAAACTATAATAAATTCAATTCTCGCCCTCAACCATTCAGGCCTCTTTTCCTTTTTAAAGGAAAGCAAGAGGCATAAGCTGCAGCTAGAACAGGTAGATCAAGAGAACCAGAGCAAACAGGGGAATAGCAATAGGGGAACCCAGGAGCCATACCAAGAAATCCTATGTCCTAGATTTCTATAAAATACCCAAAGTCCACAGACCTAACTTTTAAAATATGCACATTCTTCTTTATCTTTCTTCCAATAGGCCTGTATTTGCCTTTTTAAACTTTTTATTTTGAAATAATATAGACCTACAGAAAGTTGCAAAGCTAGTAGAAAGTGGTTCCATGTGTATTTCATCCAGTCTCTCCCAATGGTTACATATCACAGGACTATAAAATCAAAATCACAAATACAACATTGATAAAATAAGTATGTATAGTTCCGTGATTTATTTTTTTTTTTACGATTTTATTTATTTATTCATGAGAGACAGAGAGAAAGGAAGAGACATAGGCAGAGGGAGTAGTAGGCTCCCTGCAGGAACTCGATGCGGGACTCAATCCCCAGACCTGGGAACACACCGACTGAAGGGCAGATGCTCAATCCCCTGAACCACCCAGGCGTCCCGTAGTTCTGTGATTTAAACACTTGTGTAGGGGCACCTGGATGGCTCAGCAGCTGAGCATTTGCCTTTGGCTCAGGTCACCATCCCAGGGTCCTGGGATCAAGTACCACATTGGGCTCCTCACAGGGAGCCCGCTTCTCCCTCTGCCTATGTCTCTGCCTCCTCTATGTCTCTCATGAATAAATAAAATCTTAAAATAAATAAATAAACACGTGTAGATTTTTGTAACCACCATAAAGTTACGCAACTTTCCATCACAGCAAAGCTCTTCCTCCTGCTACCCCTTTATTCACACCTCTCTGGCCCACAATGCCTAATCCCTGGCAATCATTAATTTGTTCTCTCTTTATAATTTCCTCATTTGAAGAATGTTACATAAATGGAAACATACAACATATGACCTTTTGAGACTATCATTTTTCATTAAGCATGTCTTTGATATCTCCCCAACTTGCTGCATGTTTAGTTAATTCCTTTTTATTGCTCAGCATTACTCCACAGTATGGCTGTACTACAGCTTAATAATTCACCTATTGACAGATGTTTGGGTTGTTCCCAGTTTTTGGTTAATGCAAATAAAGACACTATGAACATTCAAGAACAAGTTTTACACAGACCTAAGTATCTGTTTCTCTGGGGTAACCCCCAGGAATGAAATTACTGAATTGTATGGAAAAGTGTATATTCAGGTTTTTATAAAACAGCCTATTTTCCAGATGGCTATACACCATTTTGCATTTCCCACCAGCAATGTAGGAGTGATCTAGTTGTTCTGTAGCTTTACCAGCATTGGAGGTTACTATTACTTTAGCTGTTAGAAGTATGTAGTAATATTTCATTGTGGTTGTAATTTAGATTTCTCTTATAGCTAGTGACGATGAACACCTTCTCAGGTGCTTTTTGCTATCTTCTTTAGTGAAATGTCCTTTCACATTTTCAGTACATTTCCTAATTGCATTGTTTTTTCATTGCTGAATTTTGTGAATTCTTTATTTATTCTGGATGAATCCTCTGTCAGATACCTACTTCATAATTATACCCCATTCTAATCATTGTATCTCATTCTCTTAACAGGGCCCTTCACAAAACAAAGTTTTTAATTTTGATAGAGTTCAATTCATCAATTTTTTTCTTGTATGGATCACACTTTTTTGATGTAGTCTAAGGACTCTTCACCAAGCCATATATCACAAAGATTTTCTCCTACACTGTCATCTAAAGTTTTACTGTTTTACATTTTATATTAAACCTACAATGCATTTTAAGTTAATTTTTGCAATTTTGAGGTTTGAGTTGGGATTCATATTTTTGCCTCCAGTGGCTCCACCACAATTTGTTGAAGAAATTATCCTTTCTTCCATTGAACTGTTTTTGCCATTTCGTCAAACATCAATATTTGCCTGCAGCTATTTCTGGTTTCTTTGTTCTACTGATGTGTCTCTCTGCTAACACCACATGGTCCTGATATTGTAGCTATAGTAAGTCTTGAAATTATACAGCGATTCCTCCCACTTTATTCTTTATCAGATTTGTTTTAGATATTCCTTCACCTTTCCATAAATTTTAGGACAATTTTGTATCAACAAAAAGTTCTGCAGGGATTTTAATAGAAATTGTATTAAACTTGTATACAAATCTAGGGAGACATGACATCCTTACTATGTCAAATCGCCCAATTCTTGAACAGAGCATCTTTACATTTATTTAGACCTTCTTTGATTTCCTTCATCAGTACTTTGTAGTATTCAGCATACAGGTCTTATACTTATTTTATAGATTAACAGTTAAGTATTCCCCCGCCCTTTTTTTGAGTGATTGTAAATGGCACTCATTTTATTTTAAATTTCACTTTCGGGATCCCTGGGTGGCGCAGCGGTTTAGCGCCTGCCTTTGGCCTAGGGCGTGATCCTGGAGACCCGGGATCGAGTTCCACATCAGGCTCCCGGTGCATGGAGCCTGCTTCTCCCTCTGCCTGTGTCTCTGCCTCTCTCTCTCTCTCTATGTGACTATCATAAATAAAGAATAATTAAAAATTTTTAAAAAATAAAAAGTAAATTTCACTTTCCACATTTTCACTCCAAGTACACAAATACAATTGAATTTTCTATGTTTATTTTGAATCCTGTGGCATTTCCCAAATAGCAAATCTCACTTTCTGAATTTCTATAAAACACTGAAAGTTATCCAGATCTGAAGAACACTCCTTTTTTAAAACACATTTTTTTGAAAAATAAATTTACTCTGACACATTTTCCACTTGGTTAATATATGTTGACTGTCTATTCAGTCTGCAACTGTAAGGAGACACAGATTAACTACAGCCAGATAAGGAATTTACAGTCTAACAGAAGAGCTATGCAATCAAACTGAAAGTAAGGGCAATAATGCAAAATAACTGCACTGGCCGTAAATGCTTAATTTAAAAATTGGGCAAAAAAATATTTATATAACCTTAAAAAAAAAAAAAA
The DNA here is from genome assembly GCF_003254725.2 of Canis lupus dingo. Lineage (NCBI taxonomy): Eukaryota > Metazoa > Chordata > Mammalia > Carnivora > Canidae > Canis > Canis lupus. Next base: position 22,870,801 of record NC_064262.1, on the reverse strand, counting down.
GGACTGGAAGGAATATAAAGCAAAATGTCATCAGTAGAAACCTCAGTAATAAGCTTACTGCTGATTTTTTTTTTTTTTTTGCTTATCTGTATTTTCTATGTTAAATACTTCTTTTATAATAAAACACAAAGCTTTAGAAAGTTAAGTAACTTTTTTGTCAAAAGGATACGGAACTACATTGCAATTAGGAACTCTGTCATTTAGAAATTCTGCAGCAACTTCAGCCTTAGGTCTTCCAACATCTTTAGGCCTATGGGAAAAATTATATTTAAATTATCATTCATGATATAAATCTAGATGATCTATATAATTTACTTTCAAACATAAAAAATATCCACAGTGAGCTTATTTAGAGGATATTTAGAAGGAATACTTTTATCTAAATGTTGATGAGTAATTAGTAATTCAACATCAAATGTCAACATTTGCTGATGTTCTAAATTAAGTATTTACAAGTACTGACAAGTATTTCTTAAATGAAAATATAAATGGTGCTTCCCCCTCCCCCCAATGGAAAGCATAATGATGGCATGTTTCCTGGCCACTTCTCATTGTGGCATTTCCCAATGTAAAAAATTATCCCACACCCAAAGCCTTCCAAATCTACCCTGAACCCTAGAACCTCAAGGTGTTACCATGGAGGTTTTGGCTGAAATATACACACGATTCATTCTAGGGATATAAGAGCCTTCGTTTATCTCTTCTTCCCACATGTGCAGATTAAATAGTAAATTTTATGTCCCAAACAAAGCCATAAGCATGTTTCTGAAGAAAAAATAATCCTGAAGGCATTATCTAAAATTGCAAATGTTGCCAACATTCTAAAGAAACTAAAAACAGAAGGCCTCAAAAGATCACTCCTAGATAAGAACCACAGCTATAGACAGAAGAGGACACAAAGAATTCTCTCTTCTAATCTCAGTACAAATGGTATTTTCTTTCATAGTATTTCCTCATCCTCCTCACAGAAGTAAATCATTCCCTCACACATACATAGTGCTTCATTACTACTTTTTCACAACATATTTTTCATTAGATACAGAGATCTGTTATACCCCCTAGACTGAACACCTGGAATAAAGTGACCATATTCTTATCTCTTTGTATTCCTTCATATATAAGCATAGAATACTTTAAAAATAAATGAAAACATTTTTAAAAATCAATGTCCCTAATAAAAATTATTTTTACTTAAAATTGGAATTTTAAAGAAAAATCATTTAACAGGTCATTTTTCTTCTAGCCAATGAAGCAGTCTGCTTCTCTTGATTGAAAACTTCTGTTAAGAGTTTTATTCTTTGTCCTATAACTAGGCTCTAGTTATAAATCAAGGAACCTGATTTCAGTACTGCATTCAACTACACCGGACAGAGCTCTTTTGGTAAAGCGGATAAAGGAAACTTTCAAGATTCTTTAATGTTGTGAATTGTATGTGTTCCTACAGTAGATCCCAGATAAAAAATTCCTGGACGGTTTCTGTGGAAACTGCTAATTTGCCTTTCCAGAATTAGGGGATCAGATTGTTCCACCTAAAAACTACACTTTGAACAAAAAGGACTTTTACAAATATCATCTTTGCAAAACACCTTGGCCTAATTGCTTAATCTTGAAAACAAGTACCTACCCTAAGGGCTACTCTGAGATTATAGGAAATACAGATAAAGACTTTAGAAAGTATTTACTGCAACCTAAGCACTCAACAAATGTTAACTATCATTGTGATTTTCAATCATTATTTTAGCTACAAACTAAAGGGCATGCCCTATTATCAATAACCAACCAATTCAGGGATCCCTGGGTGGCACAGCGGTTTAGCGCCTGCCTTTGGCCCAGGGCGCGATCCTGGAGACCCGGGATCGAATCCCATGTCAGGCTCCCGGTGCATGGAGCTTGCTTCTCCCTCTGCCTATGTCTCTGCCTCTCTTTCTCTCTCTGTGTGACTATCATAAAAAAAAAAAAATTAAAAAAAAAAAAATAACCAACCAATTCAGTGTTATCTTTGTTAGAGCATTCATATACTAAAAATGTGTCAGGATCCACAGTTTTCTGTAGAGAAGGGTAATTTCAAAGGTTCAAAAAATAAATAAACAAAAAGATAAAGCCTAAACATTAAACAGAGTTTACATTGCAATTACAACACTTCCTTAACTTGACTTTGTTTAAACCATTCTTCAACCTCTTTAATATCTTCCAGAAAAAAAGGTTTCATGCCTATCCAAAAATTTAAATTTACTTCCTCTGTTAACCTAACCTTATACTGCATACCTACGAGCACTTTCTGCCAATAATCTAATCACTAGAAAGAAAAATAAAAAGTCCTTATCTCTCCATTCCTGTAATTCTTTGACATTTATATCCGAGCTAGTCAAATCTTTACACGCTACATACTAAAATTCACTAATGAACCTCTCCTCAGGTCTGCATACATGGCCTACTTCCAGTTTTTTTTTTTTTTTTTTTTTTTTTTTTTTTGGGACCTACTTCCAGTTTTTAAAGTCATTTCTAGCAATCCATTCCTAGATGCTTTCTGTATTTCATGTTTGTTTAAGGTAATTTTCCCTTTGGGGATGCCTGGGTACCTCATTGGTTAAGTGTCTGCCTTCAGCTCAGGGTGTGATTCTGGAGACCCAGGATCAAATCCTGCATCGGGCTCCCTGCATAGAGCCTGCTTCTCCTCTCTCTACCTGTCTCTCTCTCTCTCTCTCTCTCTCTGTCTCTTGTAAATAAATAAAATCCTTTTTAAAAAAGGTAATTATCCCTTTGTTCCATTTCAACCGCTCCTGGATTTTCTCTCCTTAATTGTTCATTTTCTTTATCTTCATAGAAGAAACTTCAAACTCTGTCACAACTTCATTCCCCCAGAGATACCATACAATTCTTGGCTCATAAGTCCCCACCAATGTATCTCACTAGTGCCTAATAGTCTAGCTACTATTCTCTTATGAAATTAACAGGAGGAAAAGAGCCCTGTTCTATGTCTTCAGAGCACAATCACCCCCAAATCACATAAACCATTTGGAAATCTCTTTAAAAAAAAATCACGAATTTGTTTATAAAACTAGTTTCACCAGGGTGTCCAAAATTTTCTTGCAAAATTTTACCTAAAAAGGGAGTGGTGATTATTTAAAAAATAAAATTAGTTAGCCCTCTCATAGTTTTTACAAATTATGAAACTACAGTGTACTCAAGTTCAAGTAATTATCAGAATTTTAAACTAAGATCTTAAAACTTACCTAAATAAAAACTGCCTATTTAGATTGGAAACATCTATAGTGTCCATGTCTATAACATGAATCTGTCTAAAACCAGACAAGGCCTGTGGGAATAAAAAAAAACAATTAAGCAGAAGTTTCCACACATTTGAAATGTTAAGACTTGTTTTCAAGGTAGTCCTAAACTTATAAATGCTCAATAATAAATTCCACATAATTGTATTCAATGGTTAAAAAGTCTTACAAGGTATATAAAATTCAAGGTTCTTGTAAAGGTCAAAAATCTGTAACTACTTAAATAGTCTATAACCAAAAGAAAACAACTCAAAATTTCTACAGTTTTATCATCCCGTAAACACATTTGTAAAGTTTGTTGCTTTGCTGCTGCCGCCAGATATTTTAATTTTACAAGTCTTACTAATTAACTGAATTTGCTATTCTTTTTCAGAATATTGTTAAAAAGCAATTCCTATAAGCTTTATCTTAGTTTAAGTAACATTAAGTATATCACAATTCAGAAATAACTATTAGATGGTGTATATTATCAACACACATATGTACATAGCACATGTAAAAGGAATATACTAAAAGTATTGAGTCAATAACAAGCAGTCAAAAAAGCTAGGAAAAAGCAACAAACTTGCTTCTGAGCAGTACAACCACTCTTCAAATTTACCAGCAGAAGCAAAAGATTGGAAAAAAACAAGTCTCAATAATTAATCATGCTTTTCTGGTCTTGGTCAGTTAAATAGTCAAATTAAATTAGTTGTCAATAATTTCCCTACTTTTCGGCCCCTCCTTATAGCAACAGAACCTTGAGTTGTCCATACTTGCTTTCTCATAGTCCTGTCTCGCACTAAATAAGCTTTCCCTCCCACCACTCCATGGAAAACTGCACTCGTCAAGGTCACCAGAGATTTGTATGTTACTACTTCCAATGACAATTTTCGGTCTCTCTGATCGTACCTCCCTGAAGCATCTGGCAGAAAATGGATCAATTCCTCCTCTTTAAAATACATTCTTCAGGGATCCCTGGGTGGCTCAGCGGTTTAGCGCCTGCCTTTGGCCCAGGGCGTGATCTTGGAGTCCTGGCATCGAGTCCCACATATGGCTCCCTGCATGGAGCCTGCTTCTCCCTCTGCCTGTGTCTCTGCTTCTCTCTCTGTGTGTCTCTCATGAATAAATAAAATCTTTAAAAAAATAAATAAATACATTCTTCACTTGGTCACTACACTCATGAGAAATCTAAATATTAAAAACTGGCCTTAGGAGTTAGGAGTTTTCCTCCTACTTTACTGTAGGAGTTTTCCTCCTACTTGCCAGAATTTGGAGTGCCTTTGTGCTCAGTTCTGGTTAGTGCGTGTGACCTCAAGTAAGATAGTGACATCTAACAGGTATCTCAAACTTCAGTTTCCAAAACCAAACTCAACCATCCGTGCTCACCACCACTAAATCTCTTCTTTTCCCAGTGTCTCCCACTTCGATGAATGCTAACCCCATCATTCCAGTTGCTCAGGGGAAAAACGTTGTTGGGTCATCCTTGGCTCCTCTCTTTCTCTCATGCCCAACAACTAATCCACTAGCAAATCCTGTTGACTCCAACCTCAAAACCTATCCCTCATCTGACTGCCTCTCACCACCTTCAATGCCACCATCTTGCTTCAAGTCATTGCCACCTCTTGGCCCAGGTGACTGCAACAACCTTCTGACCAGCCTCTCTGCTTCCTGCTCTCTTCTTGAGTCTTTTCTCTGTACATCAGGCACAGTGAACCAGGTTAAATGTCAGATCAAATCAACTCACATGCTTAAATCTCTCCAATGACTTCCTGACTCGGAGTAAAAGGTAAAGTCCTTACAGTAGCCTCTAAAGCCCTTTGCAATATTCACTGAGTCCTTCCATCTCCTATCACCTCTCGATATCCTGTGGGAAACTGATCCACTTCTGTTTTAGCTATAAAAATGACCTCCTTGCTGTCCTAGAACAGAAAAGTCATGCTCCCACTTCACATATTTTGCACCTGATGTACCCTCTGCCTAGTATATTCTTACTCACCTCTCTGCTCAAATAGCATCTTTTTTCCCACCAGGCTATGTATCTTCCATTCTTCCTTTCCCCATAGCATTTATTACTGTCTGACATACCATGTATTTTACTTGTCCTTTTCCTTTTGTAAGCCCCACAAACAGAAACACCTGTCAGTATATTTCAATGCTGTGTCTTTAGCTTTCAAAATGGTGCCTGGTATATAGGGAGAAGAGGTTTTATAACTATTTGCTCAGTCAATATTAATGTCATATTCTTTTTTTAGAATAAACTTTGGTGGCGCTTGGGTGGCTCAGTCAGTCAAGCATCTGCCTTCAGCTCAGGTCATGATCCTGGAGTCCCAGGATAGAGTGCCATGTCAGGCTTCATGCTCATGGGGTAGTCTGCTTGTCCCTCTCCCTCTGCCCCTCTGCTGTGTTTCAATCTCTCTCTCTCTCTCTCTCTCTAAAATAAAAAAAAATAGGGCAGCCCTGGTGGTGCAGCGGTTTAGTGCTGCCTGCAGCCCAGGGTGTGATCCTGGGGACCCTGGATCGAGTCCCACATCAGGCTCTCTGCATGGAGCCTGCTTCTCCCTCTGCCTGTGTCTCTGCCTCTCTCTCTGTGTCTCTATGAATAAATAAATAAAATCTTAAAAAAATAATAATAATAAAATAAATAAAATAAAATAAAATAATAAAAAATCTTAAAAAAAATGAGCCTTTGGAGGACTTATAGTAAATTTTAAAAACCATGTATGTCTCTTATGTATTTATGTCTGAAATAAATTAACAAGTGGTAATAGAAAAGCTTTAGTTTTCTTTTAAGACATTACAATGCAATAAATAACAAAGCCATTCCTAAAGTTGCATGATGACTATTTCTCAGATCTAATCTCCAATTAATTTACATTTAAAATTACTATAAATCACATTTGCAGGTAACAGCTTCATAACAGAAAAGGTTAAGCATTAGGGGATTTTTACATAGAATGCCTACCAAAATCACTACCCATCCTCTATAAATCTTTCCCTTCTAGAACTCTTTGATACTATGTTTTTATGTTTGACAAAGTACTGTCATTCTGGCACCCCATCACATAGTATATCATACATAATGCTATTTATTTTGTGTAATACTTGTCTCTCCAATGAAATTTCAAATTCATTAAGGACATAGACCAAGATGTCCTATAATCCCTTCAGAACTGAACACATCAGTAAGTACCAAGAAGCACATTAAGTTTCTGCAATTTCACTAGGAGTGACATTAGTGTTTTCTAAGCAAAATGAATGTAGCTGTTTACATTCGAAATATAGCCCCTAGGTCAACTTTTTAGGTTCCTCATCTAAGTATGTGACCTGATTCATTGCCTAAGGTTTGCTCTAGGATTTCCAACTTTCTACATACCAATGAGAAGGCTGACATACTAACACCTTTAAAACAATTCCTCTCCTATCCATTTCATATTAAATAAACCCATAAACCCTTATAAAAAGCTATTTGTAGGGACGCCTGGGTACCTCAGCTGTTGAGCGTGCCTTTGGCTTAGGGTGTGATCCCAGAGTCAGGGATCAAGTCCCACATTGGTCTCCCTGCAGGGAGCCTGCTTCTCCCTCTGCCTGTGTCTCTGCCTCTCTCTCCCTGTGTCTCTCATGAATAAATAAAATCTTAAAAAAAAAAAAAAAAGCTATTTGTGGTTATGAGAAGTCAGTGAAACTATTAAGTCACATATTGATTTCAAACCAGTAAACAGAAACAGCTTCTCTAAAGAGTACCCCCTCTTAAGATGATATTTAGCTAAAAAAAAAAGACCCCCCAAAAAAGAAAAGTTTAGCTATCCCAAATTTTATGTTTCATTAAGTCATGTAATGACCTAATGGTTCAGTAAAAAAGAACACTTGACTAAGAATTAATGACCTGGATTAGGTTCCAGGCACATGACTATACAGAAAACTTTAGGCAATCATTTAACATCTCTAAACCTCAGTATCTCCCTCTATATAAAATGAGACAATACCCTATCCACTTCTTCTGTTTGAGAAACAGAAGAAATAATTCTTTGAAATGACATGTTAAAATATGAATGACCAGTTTTGTTATTTATGTCACTGAAATTAATGACTGCTGTGCAAGAGGAAGCACAAAAAAGATCAGAAGAAAACAGAAGAATTTTCTATCAATGACTTTATAGTTGAGGACTTTAGAGTATAAAAAGTTCCACAGTTATATGATTATTTTAATTACTATCTTGAATTTGACCTGCTAGATTTATCAAACAATGGCTCACAGGAAAAAAGGTTAACAATCATCACAAAGAAATTTCCTAGTAATAGAAAAGAAAAAGAAAAAGGTTTAATTATCACAAGGAGGAAAAACAATACATTGTATACACACACACACACATATATATTACCAGATTTTTCAGGAGCTCACATCCTAAGCCGCCAGCTCCAATGACTAGAACTTTACATGTATCTAACAAAAATTGGAGAGACTGTAAAGAATGAAAAGGCATATTAAAATCTGCTTGATAATAACTATAAGTACTACCAATAAAGGCGTAGGCCATAAAACAGTTTCTGATGTTTCCATGAAAAATGCAATTGAGGATAAAGAGCAGACTTTGTATTTAATATATTATTTTAAATTTATAAACAAGGTAGAACCAGGAATTCTGTAATCTAATGATTTCAGAGGGTTCCAATTTTAAGGTTTTTAAATTGACTTTTTATGAAATTAAAAGGTTATTTCTAACAAGAAAAACTACATACCTAGTTAATTAAGATTTATCTTTTTTCTAAACTTGGAAAGTAAGTTTTGGAAAGCATCAAATTTATTTACTTCGATTTTCTAAAAAGAGAAAACTGTAAAATCCTTAAGAACAGAGGCTCAAGCATTGCACAAGGTGTTTAAAAGTCTTAAAAATGTAAGAATAATAATTGTTGCTTTTCAACACAGTGAATGAAATTTACAAAACAAAAGAGGATAGGAAGAAAAAAACCCAGGTAAGTCTCTTAGAAAATTGTACATCAGTAGAAATATAATTTAAAACAATAATTTAACAGCAGTATCTTAAAGTATCAGGACAAAAAAAAAAAGAATTCAGAAGCACAAAAAAAATATGGTGAAAAAAAAATATGGTGGCGTATCCAAAGAAACACAAATACTTTCGATTCTGTCCAAGATTAAACGAGAGAAAAGTTATACTGAATGAATGAAAGAATGAAACCCAAAGTCTGTACCTTAATTTTAGGAGTAGCATAATACCGCTATTTCAAAACACTATCTTTATAAACACAAAAGACATAAAAATTTACTATAAAGAATGTATTTTCTACCTTGCAGTAAAAACCAAGTTGCATCTAATTGAACATTTGCCTTATGTCAAACACTACCAGTCCAAAATTCTATTCCTCTATTATATAGCAGTTACATAATTTTTAACATGCAATTAATTATTTTCAATTCTAGGAAAATATGCTCATTTCAACTAAATTTCAAAATTTAAGCAAGCACATCTATATTTCTATCAAATTTAATTTCTCATAGTAGGGCTAAAAAGGGGAATGTATCTCAAGTCATTTTAAACTGTAATTTTGTGAAGTATAACTTAGAATCTTAAATGAGATTATGAAGTTATTTTACTGTTGAGAATTTTCAACATACTATATGAGAAATGTGAAAATAAGGACTCAAATATCTGTCATTCAAATAAAATCAGTTGCAAATATTCAATTTAGTATTTCAAAGTAACTTAGACAATTGTTACTAGTTTTATTAAAGAGCAAACTAAAAAGAAAGCATTTTATTATTTTTGAAACATAAAACTATTAGAGGAGTTATTTAAAAATAAATGTTTCTCACTTCAGTGCTCGGTTCGAAATCAGGGTGTGTGAAGGGTCCAGATCGCTCGAGGAACTTCTTTACATGGTTCCAGCGACCTTCCCAGTCTCCAGTGTCCCCACACCCACCATCAACAGCCATTCTGCACAGAACACAGTAAATTCAGCTGCAAAGATCAGTAGGAAAAAGCCACACCTACAACTATTATGGTTTCCCCAAATGAAAAAGTAACCACACCAGACCTGCTCAAATAAAAAGGGAAATATCAATGTGGTTATCCTTATGCTTTTAACTTTTCTCTTGGTTATTATTTAATTTATTTAAAGTTAAGAACTGCACGTGTTTGATGAAATAAATCAGTCTACATGTTTCTGGGATCCTAAAGCACCCCAAGATCAAACTTGGGATATAATTGGTCAATTGGTGAGAAATGGGCTTTTCTACATTTGTAATTTATAAAAGATCACCGTAAACTTCCTCAGTTTGTTCCATCAATACACTTAGATCAGGAAAAGAAAAGAAAAAAAAAAAAAAAAAAAAAACCTCCACTTTCAGAATTGTGATGCTTCAAATCTAACTCATGTGTCCTTTCCAAGTTTGAAAGATGTGACTTATTTTTGATGAGAGCCTTTATCCATTTTTCCCTGAAAAAATGGTCCCATTTTTCAAAAAAGAATGTATTAACACTATGAGGTACTGTTTCCACTCAACACAAAAAAAGTCTGGGGTTACAATTAGTCTACAGATAGGGATTACCATCTAAAAACTTTTTAGAATAAGGAGGGACTCTTCTAACAAAGTACAAAAATGTATTTTCTAACAAATTGTATTTTCTACTCTAGGCAAGATTTATGTTTGGTTGTAATTATCTTTAATTTTCAAATTTCCTGTAATCCCAGTTTCTACCTCTAAATGTTATCTGTAATATCCAATTCTTACAGAAGGGACAAATAAGTACACTGCCTAACAATAAAGACCATAGCATTTCATGTCAGGCTGGGTCCGGCTCCACAACATTGTGACCTTGACCAGACTTCCTAACAGCTATAAACCTTATTTATAGGTTGTTGGTAGCTACTTGGTAAGGTCAGGACAAGGATAAAGAGATAATCCACATTGAGGCCGTAGTATAATACCGGGCATATAGTCTGCATTCGAACCTTTACTGTCATTTTAAGCAAAAGTGGGAAGGAAATGAAAGGTGGGAAGGAATGTGAAGTTAAGCTCGTCATTCCAATCCTTTTGCAACTGAAATCAAACTTTTTGAGGAAGCTACGTAAAGACTTTAAAGCACTGCTACTGGGAACTGGCACAGAAATTAGTAACTCACCACACCCACTGCAAGAGTACCTGCTTCCCCTCCCATGTAGGGAGACGAAAAATTATGTGGCGTGGGCCAGGTTGGAAAACACTGTCTCACCAGCACAAAACTGAGCATCTGATTAAAAAAAAAAAAAAAATAGGGTGTGTAATAAATGGAGAAAATAAGCTCTTTGGAGTCAACATTCTTAAGGTAAGAGCCAATTATTTTGCAAGAAAATGATTGAAGTGCTTAGTACAATACCTCACACATAAAGTTCTCATAAAAAGTTTGCAATTAATACTACTGTCTCAGTGTTTACGAAAGGCCAAAAAAAACGTCCTAGTGTCCGTTGCACGTGTTTTAAGACCGCCTTTTCACAAGGTCACGGCTATGGCAATTTGGGGTGGAGGAGGGGGTGGGGCGCAAGGGTCCTTCCGCAAGCCTCTGGGTCAAGGAGCACCCGGCCGGCCGGTGCAGGGCCTGCTGCGGTGGACCCCGGCCCGGCGCCCGCCCGAGAGGGACGAGGAGCGGCCCGCCGGGCCCCTGGGGCTCCGGGATGGGGGTCAGGGGATGAGGCCGCGCGGCCTGCGCTCCGGGTGCCCCCCTCCCAGCCCCCCGGGCCCGCTGCGGCTGGTCCCCTAGGCCTGGGGTGGGGGGAGGCGGGGGTCCCCGGAGAGGGCCCCGGCCTCCCGGCAGCACTAACTTCTCAGCCAGCAGCTCCTCTATTCTCCTTCTTTTCTTCTCCCTAAAAGAAAGAGAGAATAAAAGAAGGGTCAGCATCACGCTACACATTGGGCGCCGCGAGGGGATGGGGGGCGAGGGGACGGGGCGGGGGGTGGGGGGGGACCCCGGGTGGCGGCGGCGACCGCCCAGCGCCGCGCTCTCTCACAGCCCAGCCCGGCCCCGCACGCCTGCAGAGCCCGAGTACTTACGGCTCCTCGCCATCCGCCATATTGTTCTCCGCCTCTTCCCAGGTGCCTCCACGGCGGGCGGGGCGGAGGGGCGGGGCCGGCTGGGAGAGCCGGAAAGGGGCGGGGCTAGGGGAGGGGAGGGCGGGGCTAGAGGGAGGGGCGGGGCTGACGGCGCCGAGGCTCCCATGGGCTTCAAAGTCTCTTCTCCTAATTATAATCCTGATTAACTCTGCATAATTACATAAATCTTATCCCGTGTATAATGTTACATTGCGTGAAAATGCACGCATAATACATTATACGTTTATATATATACTGCGTGCTGATTTACGTGCTAATAAATAATGATAAAAAATGGTATATTCTATGAAAAAACTTGGAGGAGCCACCCTCATACCGCAGAGCATCTCTCTGAAGGCAAAGCATGGGAGTAATTTTCACCCTTAACTTTTCAGGAAACACTTTTGCTTAAGAGTATGCACCTTAAGAATAAAATCTAAATCAGTTTATAGTGGTGGGTGGAGATTATTATTATTTTCTTCCCTTGTGAGTATCAGTGGTAGTCTTTTAATGTCATATCATTCTGTCAGACAAGTTCAACAGAAATGAAACTGAATTTCAAAAAGCCACTTTTTTTTTTCTGGGGAAAAATGTATATCTAGACAAAAGTATGAAGGGAAAAAAAGCATAAAAATTAAAGAATTATTTTGGAACACCTATAATCTTACTACCTGAAGATAAATGATAAACCTTGGACTATTTTCTTCCATGGTAAGACATGGATAGATAGATAGATAGACAGACAGACAGACAGATAGATGTAAGTGTAGGTGGGTGAGGGTGTCTGGATGACTGGTACAAAGGATACACATACAGATACGTATATCCTTTCTTGTAGCCAGAAAAAAATATGAGATCTAGAATCAGAGTCAGCAAGAACAGTTAAGTTCTTAACTCTCCACTAATGAACAATGCTTGGGCACTGCTGGGTCTTCATTTGCAAAATATTTGCCTTGGAAGACTGAGAATTGAATGAAATAGGGTGGTTCTCAAAAATATAATCCCTGATCAGCCATATTATTAGAATCACTTAGGAAGTTGCTGCAGACAAAAGTTTTCAGGCCCCATTCCCAACCTTCTACAAAGCCCTGGATGATTCTGTGCAAAATAAAGCTTGAGAACCACCGACATGGAGTACATAAAACCCAATGGGTACTCAGTAAATGTAGCTGCTGTTAATAAATTATGATATTGTCTCCTCTTTGTCCTTTATCATCACCCAGTCAGGTTCAGTTCAATAGCAGTCATTGAGCTGAAAGTCAGTGCCAGGCAGTAAATGAGAGAAGACAGAGTTCACAGTCACAGTCCGTAGCAGGAGATACCAGCCACTTTCTCAGGTCACATGTCTCAACATCGACCCAGAAACCTTTTTTTTTTTTTTTCCCCAGACTACTCTGCAGACAGAAACCACTGAGATTAAGCCCCTGCTTTTAAAAACAGGCTCATGTGGGCAGGGCCCCAGCAATGCTACCTTCAGGAGACTTTGATTAGTGGCCACAAGCAGTACCACAGTTCCTTCAGAAGATAAAAACCTTAGAGATCCTCTAGTCTAAACCTACCCATTTCACAGGGAGGAACCCGAGACCCCGGGAAACAGGTGCTGATGGACGATGAAGAGGCCTGCAAAGGCATCTAGCCCTTCAGCTTTGTGCTTTGTGCTTTGGGACTAACACCCAGAGGCCTGTGGTGGTGTTTTGGTAAATGACACCAGTCACTCCCACTGGCTCAGACTGACCAATTAGAAATAGCTATCTCCTCTTGCCAGCATGGAAAGTTAACAGACATGCAACAGATTTATTTCATTTCAGATGGAATATATCATAAACTATTAGACTATCCACTATGGTTTGTATACAGACAGATAAATATTTAGGGTGGGGCTATCTAGAAGCACAAGTGTGGATATAAGAACTGCAGGAAGGCCTCTACATTGAATCTGACTCCCTGAATGAATAGTGACAAAGTGCTGCTAATAGCATTTTGAAGGGTACTTGAAATCAAGGAAGGGTTTCAGATGTGTCCATTTTTTAAAATTATTTTGACAAAGATAGAAATGTGTAGTGGAAAAAAATAAAATTAAAAAAATGTGTAGTGGGAAAAAAAAAAGTCTCATATGCAGCCAGAGAAAGCAGCATAGTTAATATTTCGTGAGAAAGGGAGAAGGAAATCATGTTAAATACAGTTATTCTGGCTTTTTTCATTTCTTTATTTTTAAACTTCTTTGGAGGCTTAAACAAATGAATTCACTCTTTTTTTTTTTAAAGTAGACTCCGTGCCAAATGTGGGGCTTGAACTAAAGACTCTGAGATTAAGAGTCACATGCTCTACCAACTGAGCCAGCCAGCTTCCTCTAAACAAATAAGTAAAAATACACAGACCAAATGTTTACTGGATATCAATTGCCTATGATCAATGAGGAATCATATTATTACTAACAGATAACTGACAGCTTATAGTCACGCAGTCCTGAGTAATTGCAAGGTTCTTGGTCACAGCTCCTAATGCTCACTGATGTCTCCAACAGGTGTGGGGTCCTACTGGTGCTGGTTTGCTGGTCATGACCAAGATCATTTTCTCAGCTTGCCCACAGTGCTGCTTCTTGAAATTCTTAAGCCCCAGGGAACTCTTCCACACCCTCTAACTTCCTGTAACTGAGCTCTAGGGTCTGGCACATCTCTACCTAGCACTCCTCTTACTGTAATATATTTAAGTTAGTGTTTCCACTGCATTGCAAAATCCTTGAAGGCAGGGAAAGGCTGCACTCTTCTGTTGTTTTGTTTTGTTTTGTTTTATCCCCCACAGGGCTTTCATATAGCCTTGATGGAACTCAAAATATCTGTTGGGATCATACTGAAATTTTCAGCCTCTTTGTTCCTTATCAAGTCTACTCAGATACAACCACAACAGTAAAATTGCAACAACATAGAGAGAAGTCAGTGGGTGCTCATTATAAAGCACAGAAAACAAATTAGGTTAAAGCACTATTATTAATACCATACAGACGAATCATGGCCTGTACTATTATTAATAACTGTAGCAATAATATCTAACTGTAAGCAATCGCTCTACACTATTGGTCACTGCAGATCATTCTTGGCTTTCTAATGTGAACAACATTGCAGCTCAAGGCTGATGTAGACTAGAGTTCCCATTGCATCAGAATAGCACAGTAGTTCAATAATTTTGTCCCGAGAAGACAGAGATGCAGAACAAAAAAGAAGTGAACGAACAAGTCAGCCTTTCCATTCTCCACGTCCTTTCTTTCCCATTTTGCCAATCTGATTTCACTCAAAGTGACTCATGGTGCAACAGAAAACATGAAAATTGCCTTCAGATGTGCAGAGGTTAGTAACTACTTAGTTTTCAAAACCAGCTCATCTTCCAGTAACACTATAGTTGCCTTCCATTCCATTTCACTTAGCTCGGCATCTGAACAGCTGCAAAAAAAAAAAAAAAAAAAAAAAAAAAAAGGCCTTTAAGTCCGGAGCACATTAGGTTGGACACTCAAAAGGGGGGTATTTTAAAGGAGGCTGTGTGTATTCCGACTGCCAGGGAAGGCATTGCCATCTCGCTTCACACTAGGGATTTCTGCTGGTCTCTTTCTGTCTTTTCATCTCAATTTTGCACTTTGCCCCTTGCTCTGTCGCGAGGCCACACTTTTCCTGTAACCAACCTCTTAGAGCCAATCAAGAAGTCAAGGAGAGGAAAAAGAAAAAAAAAGAGAGAGAAAGAGAGAGAGAGAGAAAGAAGAAGAAAAAGAAAAAAACGCCCGCCCGCTCCCAATTTCCTTCGCTCAGCTGCTCACCAACCGCAGAGCCGACGGAGCCCGAGCCGCTGTCACTTCTAACCCAGCTCAGCTGATCGGTTGCCGCCGCCGCCGCCGCCGGATTCCAGAGGGGGTCAGAAGCAGAAGCCGAGCGCAGAGACGAGAGACATGGACGTGAATTTCGCCCCGCTCCGCGCCTGGGAAGATTTCTTCCCCGGCTCTGACCGCTTTGCCCGGCCGGACTTCAGGGACATTTCCAAATGGAACAACCGCGTCGTGAGCAACCTGCTCTATTATCAGACCAACTACCTGGTGGTAGCTGCCATGATGATTTCCGTTGTGGGGTAAGTGGGGTTACCCCCCCTCCCGGGGCACCCATCGGGGGCGAGGCCGTGGGGCTCGGGGCGGACGGCACCCCGGCCTCTGCAAGCGCTCCCCAGCGGCCTCCGCCCTGGCAAGTGCAAGCGGTCAGGCCGGTGGAAACTTGTCGGGGCGAGGCCGTAGCAATCGGGGCGCAGGGTGGGGGGTGCAGGGTGGGGGCTGCGGGGTGGGGGGCGGGGGTCCGGGGCGGGGGGAGGTCTCTGCTACCTCCCCGTGCCTCGGGCGGAGTCGTGTGGGGACTCCCAGGGGTGAGGCGATTTTGCCAGCTTCGGACAAGCAATGCAAAAGATTTTTTTTTTTAATTAATTTATTTTTAATTAATTAAAAAATTTTTAAATTGTGCCCTGATGGTTGTAGATATTTGCAGCGCCCCAGTCTTTTAAAAATAAGAGCGGGATCCCCGGGTGGCTCAGCGGTGTAGCACCTGCCTTGGGCCCAGGGCGTGCGACCCTGGAGACCCGGGATCGAGTCCCACGTCGGGCTCCCTGCATGGAGCCTGCTTCTCCCTCTGCCTAAATCTCTGCCCCTCTCTCTCTCTCTCTCTGTGTGTCTCTCGTGAATATATAAATAAAAAATGCTAAAAATAAATAAAAATAAATAAAAAATAAAAATAAGAGAGAAGTGGTGTAACCCTATCCCCCAGCTGGCTGGCGGGAACAGGCACCGCCCTGGGAGACTTGGGTGACCTGGGTGTGGATTCGAAATCTGCATTCTTGGGGGTATTAGTGTTAAAAGGGCACCTAAGAAGCCTGGTGCCTGCTGCAGCGTATGAGGAAGAGGAGCTCAGGGAGCAAGGGGGTGGGTGCTTCCTGGAGGCGCACCTCCTGCCCTGACTCTGAGGATGACTCGCGCCTTCTCTTGCTTTTCTCCTCCAGGAGTTGTCAGGCGTGGCCGCTTTTGTCCCCTTCACTTCCTAGCCCGTGGTCTCAGCCTGTTATTAAAGGCCTTCTCAATACCAGATCTTAAAATCAAAAGGGTTCTGTGTCATATAAGATTCCACCCGCTTCTGGTGCACACGACACCTGCTTTACTAGAAACCACCTCTTCTTGTAGTGTACCCTTTAAGAAATGCTTCTCCCGCTTTTACAGGTTGGCAATATTCTAGATCTTGCTGATTCTGTGCATCTTTGAAGAAAAAGCCAACCTCACACTTTACAAGGGAACTCGCTTGCCATTACCGAGGGAAAGTACACGCTGGCCTGGGGCAAAGAGATATCCAAACTTGGAGGGTGTGGGAAAGGCCAAAAAGGGTGGTTTCTTTCTTTCTTCTTTCTTCTTCTTTTTTTAATGTCTGGATACTCAGACTTTTTTTTTTTTTTTAAGATTTTATTTATTTATTTATGAGACACCCACAGAGACAGACAGAGACACAGGCAGAGGAAGAAGCAGGCTCCACGTAAGACCTGATCCTGGGTCTCCAGGATCACGCCCTGGGCCAAAGGCAGGCACTAAACCGCTGAGCCACCCCGGCTGGCTGCCGGGTGGTTTCTTAGGTTGGTTTGCCGATCTTTGGCTTACTTACTATTGAGTCACTTCTCTGGGCCAGACACAAAACACACCAAGATCAGTCAGACCGGAATTCTAGCCCAACGGCATGTGGCAATTGTTGAGAAGCTATAGGACCAAGAACACAGCACAGAAGGGAGAGTTCACAATTTCTAGATGTTGTTCAGAGTAGTTGCTGCCCTGCAGAAGAGAACGCTCATTTGTGGGCTGCAGTAGACAGTTGCACCGATCCTCATCCTGTGTTGCTTAAGGAATCACAAACGCTGAGAATGACTTGGTGTGTGGAGGGCACAGGCTCTGAGCTGACTGAATTGGCGTGGCAGCCAAGTTAAAATTAGTTGGGGTAGGACAGGCCTGAGGTCTGAGGCAGCGGCCTCCTGAGAACTTTCCTCTAACCTTATGCTTGACGCTCCTTTCCCAGGACACTAAGAATTATCTTTAAAACATAATAGTTTATGGGATTGCATCTCTTAGTTTGCTTTCTTTTTCTTTTCTCCCTCTTGGTAAAGAAGCAAGTCAGACTTTTATCTGGTGATCTAGATATGAGGCTTTTTTTTTTTAAGTAATCCTCAAAATTTAGATGTCGGACAAGGTGTGACACAGACCAGTCAAATGTTTGGAAAAAACAATTGCTTTTCAAAGAGATGTACTGCCCAGACCAGACGCATAGGCTTGGGCAGTCTTGCTGCTTTGATGGAATCCATTTTTCACTGTGAAGGTCAGGGTCCAGCCCCCTAACTAAATATAGCTCCCTCATTATGGGGCCTTAGACTCCTAACTCAGGCAGTTTAGGAGTGTTGTCCCTTCCCTGTCTCCTTTTCAAATTAGAAATGTTGATAGGGAGTGAAATTTTTGAAGGTAAAAGTAAAAAATAGCCATCTTTGTTTTTTATTATTCTTATTTTTTTATTATTCTTGTTTTTAAAAAACTTATAAAAGATACAGGCCAGAAGTAAATTGTTTTGAAACTTATATGTGTGTAAAATATGAGATTTCCTTCATACCCCAGGAAAAATTTGGTGTATGACCTTTGACTGTTTTCTCTGCATCCACAAACACATAGTAATTTTTCTACAAACGACTTTTTTCTTTCTTTATAATCTAGTAATAATAAAAGCAAACAGTTATTGAGTATTGAATGCTCTGTGTACCAGGTATTTGCTAAGTAATTTACCTGCATTATCTCATGTGACCCAGTGAGATGAGATGATATTATTATTACTGTTATTATTCCTGAGGCTCAGAGTATAAAGGACTTGCTCAAAGTCACAGGCCCAGTTATGTATTCTGAACTAATGTGCCCTCTTTTTTTTTTTTTTTTTTTTAAGATTTTTTAATTTATTTGAGAGAGAAAAAGAACACAAGTTGGTGGGGAAGGGGAGAGGGAGACAGAGAAGCAGGCTCCCTTCCCTTCTGAACAGGGAGCCCAACACCAGGGCTCCCTCCCAGGACCCTGGGATCACCACCTGAAGCCGAAGGTAGATGCTTAACTGACTGAGCCACCCAGGAGCCCCAATGTGCTATCTTCTTATGAGTCATGAAGTTTAGAATTATAGTCTCTGAAAGCTGGAAGAAACTAAATATCTTCAGGGTCAGAGAGCTTAGTTGACTCTGGAACATTTCTCATTCTAAAGAGAACTCTCCTCTAGGTGATGTCAGTCTAGGTGGGTCAGAGGCATGTTAGAGGCTGCTTATCTGGATCTTCCACAGCATCTGATAGTTTCCCATATCTTGGTAGAGAGTGTGTGAAAACATGGCATGGGGGTTTACTGCAGAACGGATCATGTTCAAAGTGTGTTCTTCAGTGGTTCCATCCCTTAGTAGTGAGGAGGGTACTCCAGGGCATTGTTGGAGGACTCTAGCTTCAACTGGGAATTCTCCTATGTTGAAAACTGGCTTGGGTCAGGATGGAGAGAGGCCTGCCCTTCTAGATCACAGGAAGGAAGAGAGAAAACCAAGTAGATATCATCTAGCTCCAAAAACAACAGAAAGGGCTGCCTTTACCAAGATGCAAATTAAGCGGGATTAAGGTAGAGAGAAATCTGTATGTGAGCTCCTGATGGGCAGGGCTTTGTAATCCATGGTCAGAAAATTGGTCTTTATCCTAAAAGCATGGATTACTAGGCATGTGACTTCCACTCAGTAGGTCTACTCTGCCTCTTAGATTAATTCTGAGTAAGTCTCTTGGCTAACAGCCCTTGTTAAAGATAATAGTCATATCTTCTGGCTCTTCAAATAGTATAAAGTAGTGGTTCAGAGTTCAGTAAATTTTAAATCCCAACTGCCAGTCATTAGCTGTGTGACCTTGGACTTCAGCTACACCTGTGCCTCAGCCTCCTCATCTATAAATGAGACTAAATATAGTGCCTGCCTCATATGGTTTCTGTGAGGATTACCCAAATTACTATAGGCAAAGTTCTTAGAATAGTGTCTAGCTCCTAGTTTTGGCTCCACTTATGTTACTTATTATTATTACTTTTATCATTGTTGGTGCGAGAAACATAGACAGCATTTTTAATCCCAATACCTCCATCCTCCCAAGCTCCAGTTGCCAACATACTTACTCTTGCTTCTCCTTCAAGACTCAGCTTTGGTACCATCTCTTTGAGGAAACATTTTCCCTTTGTCCCTCATTCCCTTGTGTTAATTGGGCCACACACCTGTGCCTGTATCTTTCCTGGTAGTTACCTCACAGGCTTTTAAATTGTCTGTTTACTTGTCTCCACTCTGGGCTATATAAATTCCTTGAGGCTAGAGGCTGTGGGTTTTGTTTGTGATTGCTTTTTCTTTTTCTTGTTGTGGTTATCATTACTTTTATTCACTGTATCCCTGAGGCCTACTATATAGCAGATGCTTAGTTGGTGAATGCAGAGTAAATAATTGAACAGAAGGCCTCAACATAATCACAGGGGCAACTTTTAACCTACCTAACAGAACAAATTATTTTGAAGCACATAGCAGCACACCAGTACACAGCAATAGCATGCTCCTAAAGTGATTCTAACTGGGTCATTGCTGATAGCCCTTGCTACACATTGATTTGGATTATTACAGCATAAAATTTCAGTATAGAAAAGGTTATGATTTAAACTCCTTGCTAATTCATATTGTCCTTGTAGAATTTTGATGAAATCCTCTCTTGCCAGCTTCCTCAATGTCAGCACTATGGACAATCAGACTCATATAATTCTTTGTGGTACAGGGCTGTCCTTTGTATTGTAGGATATTTAGCAACATCCCCACTCTCTACCCTCTGAATGCCAGTAGTACCCAGGCCATGCAAAAAATGCCTTCAGACATTGCCATATGTCCCTGAGGGATCAAAATAACCCCTGGTTGAGAACCATAGCTTAGTTTCCAAGAAAATCATGATAATTTAGTGATCACCTTTACTAAATTCACGTTGGTTTATAGCAAGTTACAAGAACAGAGTTCTTGGCAGTTACTTAGCAAAAACAGTTTGATTTTTAGCTCCTGGCTTCTGACTTTTCAAACTTAAGAATGGAGCAGATTTGAAGCTTACAGCGTTTTGATTACTACCCTTGATTTATTTTATTTATTTTTTTTTAAATTTTATTTATTTATGATAGTCACAGAGAGAGAGAGAGAGAGAGGCAGAGACACAGGCAGAGGGAGAAGCAGGCTCCATGCACCGGGAGCCCGATGTGGGATTCGATCCTGGGTCTCCAGGATCGCGCCCTAGGCCAAAGGCAGGCGCCAAACCGCTGCGCCACCTAGGGATCCACTACCCTTGATTTATTAAATGTATTATGCTATCATTCTTTTATTAGTCGCCTGGAAGCCTCTACTGATTCCACAAACTCATTTTCTGTTGTGTGATAGCATTCTGGCAGTTGCTTTTATTCGTTTTTGCTCAAAAGTTCACTCACTCTGGAGTTCCACTATCATAAAATCGGAGTTATGTCACTTAATGTAAAGTGCCTTAAGGCCCAAGGAGTAATAATATTTAAACAGCAGCTGCTGTTATTATGTTAAATCCTAGGTTACAGGTATATTTGGAATTCTGACAGCTGTGCATTCTCTTAAAAGTATTAGATGATGGATATATTTTAATGCTTTTGTCATAATTCCAACTTGTATTTCTTATAAACACTCGTGTTTCACTTAAAGACTTCAGTTCCTTCTTGAGATTCAGGCATCACTTCAGAAGAGATTGAGTGAATTAAAAGGGATAGCACGAATAACAAGTTGGGAAGTGTATGTTTTGCTGAAAGTGTTTTGCATATTTTAAATCAAGAAAAATGTCTACAATTGAAGAATAGATGACTTACCTCCTCCATCCTTGACACAGTACATCTTGGCACTAGATATTCTTTTTTTTTTTTTTTTTCTTTAAGTAATCTGTACCCTCAACATGGGGCTTGAACTCACAACCCCAAGATCAAGAGTCACACTCTCCACTGACTGAGCCAGCCAAGCACCTCTAGGTATTCTTTTTATATCATGCACAGCAATAGAAGTTCCTGCCTCTATTTTCAAAGTGAGAAGCAGAGGCAACACCTAATAGCACTTGGAGTTTAAGTGCTCAGCATGTGATACATTCTGGTTGTAGACAGGAATTTCTGTGCTTAATAGAATGCCAAAAGATTTGAGCTGGAGAAATCTAAAGTGTGGGCCATGGAGCAGCAGCATCTTTCACCCTGAGAGCTTGTTGGAAATGCAGAATTCCAGGCCCCCATCCAGACCTACTGAATCAGAGTCCGCTTTCTGACAAGACTCCCAGATGATTCATAGGCACATTAAAATTTAAGAAACGCTAGTCTGGTCTGGTTCAAAAGAAACACTGAGAAAATTTAAATAAATGTATTCATATGCCCAGGTGTCAGCTTCAGCAATTCTAAATATATACTTCTTGGATGAGTCCAGGATCTTAACTTCCCAAGTGATTCTGATATATACTCCCAAGTTGAAATTGAGAAGCACTGATCCCATCAAACTCTCAGTTTCACAATTGTCAAAACCTAATAAGGACCAAAAACTGCTAATAAATAGTAGCCTCTTTTATTAATGTGCACTAAAATACCTTTTCTGTTAAGTCATATTGCAAATATTTTGAAGCTCCTAATTAACCAAATTCAGCTCAATTGCCGAGTCTCACACATTTGTATTATTTGCCTTTCTTGTTCTCACAAATTCCTCCCTGCCATCAGGATTCTCGTTTTCTGGCATGGCATCAAAAAGCACCAGCCACATGCAGAATTTGCAAACATATAAATGTGTCCAGTGCATCTCTCACTAAAAGGCTCATTTATTTTCATATGTGTATGGTCCAGCCTCCCCTTTAAGCCAGCATACTATAGCTGCTGAATGAGCCCATGTATTCTTAAAGTGTCTCTCCACCATGTGGCCTGTGGAGGCGTTACCAGAGGATGGAAACTCCAGCTGCCACTTTATGCTTCTAGTTGCTTGAAATGACAAGGGGTTTTGGAAGGCTGGTACTTCTGTTTGAAAAGAGCATTACTTTAGCCTTTTCAAAATGAGTGTGGTCCCATAATATGTCTGAGGCCTGTGGCTGCCAGTGTCTAATATTGAAAAATAGTCAATAAAAACAAAAATTGTTTTTACCTTTTAATGCTGCAAAGATGAAAAACCCAAGTTTCTAGTTGGAAGAAAAGGATAAGAGAGGAAGAAAAGGATAAGAGAGCCCTGGGATGCTCTGGATCGGAATGTATTGAAACATTTGCAGATGAAATTAATTGCAGTTCTTTTATGCCAAAACCTAGTGGAAAGGTTTTTAAGATCAACCAGCTTCCACACCACTGCTACAATATTACTCTTCTTTTTCTTGCTTCATTCACTCCACAAAGATTATGAAGCATTTACCAATTCTCAGGTACCATGCTAGGAGATAGAGTAGAGAATAAGACACTGTGATTCTTGGGATCCCTGGGTGGCGCAGCGGTTTAGCACCTGCCTTTGGCACAGGGCCCGATCCTGGAGACCCGGGATCGAATCCCACATTGGGCTCCCAGTGCATGGAGCCTGCTTCTCCTCTGCCTATGTCTCTGCCTTCTCTCTGTGTGTGACTATCATAAAAAAAAAAAAAAAAAAAAAGACACTGTGATTCCTACATTCATCATGTTTAGCGTCTAGAGGGGCAGCAAGATGAAACTATAGACATAATAATTTTTTTTTTGGACATAATAATTTTTATACCAAGTGTACAGAGATAGACATCTACATAAACACATTCTTTACAAACTGACTTACCTTCTTTTCCCTGTACATTATGATTCCAAATTTTAAAACTCAGGTGTTGAAAATGGGAGAGGCATTGAGTATGTGGACAGGGGAAAGGATAAATCCTCATTTCCTTCCCATTCTCCCCTGCAGCTCAGACATCTTTGACTCAGCTGAAGCAGTATTTACTGAGTTCCTGCTGTGTGCCAGACACTGTGTAGGCACTGAGGGTACAAACAGGAATACAACCTCACCCTGCCTTCCCAGTCCTCCCAGAATTAATCCCTTCCTGTCCTCCTATACCTCTATCTGCACTTGAGGCAGGGCATGTGCAATCCTGGCATATATCTTTCCCTGATGGGTCATGTGCTTCTTCTGAGGTAAGAACTTTAAGAAGGTGTTGACAGCTCAATAAAAATGTAATCTCAAAATTCTTTATCTAATAAGGGTTGCCTTCCATTAAATCCTTGGACATCATTTATGCAACCTTATTCTTGACTTCTCCCCACATATTTAAAATATTTCCTGCCACCATCAGCCTGGGGATGGTAATTTCTGTCTCCTTTTCCTACATTAGGATTTATAATGATTCTGGATAAGTGTGCAGGTGAGCATATTTTGGATTCCTGGGCCCTTTCTTAGAAGGCAAAGCTCTCAATCTACTTAGTAGGGGTTGAGAGCTCTGCATAAGAAATCCAATTCTAAAAAGATGAACTTGACCTTAATACCAAATTGTGAAGCACTATTGGAAATTTCTTATTCTTTTCCTTCTGGACAATTGAATTCTATCCTTTATCACTCAGCTTCAGAATACATACCCAAAGGGCTTGGCTTCTTGTTTCAGAGAACACTTTCATGCCTGTAATCTGAGACAGAAGCTGCAGCCTGCCTCTCATTCTGCCAGGATTTACCAGAGACAGGAAGGATTTCCCAGCCTGCCCTTCCATTGAGCCAGTCAGTAATGAAGACTCCACTCAGAAGGCAGAAAGTCCAGCTCAAATAGAAAACCGAGGCTTTGGTTCCTGCTTCTATTAATCTGCTTCAGTATGCCATCACTGTGGCTTCTCCCTGTCTCAGAAACAGAAGGAATGCAGGAACTGGGTGTTCGTGGGAGGTAAATAGGCAGGAGCCTCCTTGTAAAAAGGAAGATTATGTATCACCAGGCCCATTTGCATCTGCCCATCCCCAGCCTTCTCAGTGCTGTAAGAACTTGCCATGTGAAAACAATGGAATTTACTCTACTGGAAGGATTCAGAAAGAACAGTTTGTAAAGAAAGATCTTTCCACCTCAGTTTCAAAACATTATTTGTGAGAGTAACCATCAGTTCCTAATTGTTGAAAGCAATGATAAGTATACACGAGGGTTCATTATACTATTCTCTCTAACATCGTATTCGAAATTTGCTTTATATAAAGTTTAAAAAGGAATAATTGCAAACCAGTCAGATCCTTGTACACTGTTACTTGAAGCTCCGTCGCTGTGGGAAGTCTAAGATATATGGCTTCTAAACCAGGCCCGACTCACTGTTTATTAAGAATAAAATAAGTAGGCAGCCCAGGTGGCTCAGTGGTTTAGCGCCGCCTTCAGCCCAGGGCCTGATACTGGAGACCCAGGATCGAGTCCCTGTCAGGCTCTCTGCATGGAGCCTGCTTCTCCCTCTGCCTGTGTCTCTGCTTCTCTCTCTCTCTCTCTCTCTCTCTCTCTCTCTGTGTCTCTCATGAATAAATGAATAAAATCTTAAAAAAAAAAAGAATAAAATAAGCAATTTGCTTAATAAACACAAAAGAAAACTGGAGGTTCATAAGGTATGTCTTATTGTGAATATTTTAAACATGCCAACTGCTGCCAAGACAGTGGATCATTTGAGTGTTTAGTTTCATGGTGCCAAGTTCACAGGATGCAGCAGATATACAGTACCAACAAGAATGCAGTAAATACTGGGTCTCCTTCACTCAAATGGTTAAGAACATCTCAATGTTAGGTTAGTATGCCCTTTTCATGACAAAAGAGGCAGGCTCCCATCCCACCTCAACTGCTCCAAAGTCTCCTTTACCTGGTGATTATTAGGCCAAGGTTACCTTAATCGTGTTGACTCAAAGTTGCTTTGTACATTTACATTTATACTTTCCAGTCAGAAATATTACCTGCCAGGATGGAAGCCATGTTGGGAAACCAGTATAACCATGGAAGGCTGCTGGGGCTATCTGAGGAATCAATGAGCAAGAGGGGCCTAAATAGACAGGTCTGCAGGATTATGAGTCTCCTTCTGTGCTACCCTCCTCCCCCTCCTGATCCCCAGCACACACTAGCAGCAAGACTTACAGAGATCCTCCTGCCAGCAAGTTAAAGGGCCTTTTCATTCCATCTGACAATGTCACCGTCATTATACCTCACATCTGCATGGATATTCATATGATATTTCCTACTTTTCTTTTTCCTCTGTTCGTTTCATCGTAACTCTGTGAAGGTACGAATTCAGGGACTATTTCTCCAGTAATATTTAGTGTACAATGAGAATAATAGTGATTTGTCCAAAATAAATCTCCTGTCCCTCCTTTCGTGGCCATGGAAAGTTGCTGAGCTTCCTTTAAATAACATGAAAATGTGCTAGATCCTTACCTACCTTTTTTCTTTCTTTCAGCATACACGTATTGAATATCTACTGTGTGCCAGGCTCTGCACTAGGTGCTGTGGAGAAAATGTTACAGTCCCTGCCCTCATAGAACTCAGTCACCAGTGGGAAACAGACGTGCATCCAATCCTCATTCCAGTAAATGTATAAGCACCACTGTGATGAGGCTAGGAAGGAGAGGCATATGGTGCTATGACGTCGTCAGAGAGACAGGGATGAGCTGATTAGGCTGTGTTTTGAAGGAAGTAGGAGTGAATCAGGCAGAGAATGGCTTGTGCACAGGCCTGTGGAGGCCAGAGACAGGGTGAGGTCTAGAGGTAAATCAAAACCCCAGGGGCTGGAGCAGGTGTATGAGAAGACCGCAGGCAGGGCTGCTGCTAGCCCTCAGGCTCCCTCAGACTGATTGCTGAAAGCACCCCTTACTGCTAGCAGATGCAGCCTAAGCCAAATTGTTTGGTGAGTCAAAAGTGGCCTGGATTGTAGCCTCCCCATTTACTACCCTAGCCAGGCTTCCTTGTGCCAGGTACAAATTACACAACTGGATGCAGTGGCCCTGGCTATACCGACAGGGAGGGGCCAGACCCTGTGGGGCCTTGGAACATGTGTAACAAATTGTGTTTTTATTCTAAGACCAAGGAGAAGCAAGAAAATGAATGGGTGGATTCATATTTGCAATGACCCCTCTGGCTGTTTAAGGACCACAGAAAAACATCACCAATTTAGAGAAATCCACTGTGAGTAAATTGTTCCCCCCACCCCCCCTGCTTTTTTGGTGAGTCAGGCTTCCTCAGGAACCAAACTACAAAAATAGCTTTTTGGGTTAGAAAGTTGGGACTCGGGGCAGAGCGGCTTCTACTGCTCCAGAAGTATTTTGCTCCCTTTCTGGTTCTTGATGCCTTTGCAGTGAGCCCAGAGTTACCAACTGTGCACCCGTCTTGATCTGACCATCTCTGTTTTGGTAAACTTAGCACCGACTCTAAAGTTGGGTTTGGGACATATTTACTAACCAGTCTGTTCCCTAGCTTGCTTATATGTAGAGTGAGATGTGTTTTTAAAGATCTATCTTAGCCCTAAAATTCCATTTTCAGCCGAGTTTGTTTGTTTGTTCACTCTTCAAGAACTTGTGCTGAAACTAGCTCTAGCTAGCTGAATCATGTTGGCGCATTCAGGACATGTGTCCACACCTGCTGATGGCCACCTTCCTTCAGAGAGAAACGGGAATGCTGAGGGATTTCCCAGAATGCCCCTTCGCTGCTGATCCCAACTGGAAGGATACTGAGAATGGGTGGGTGTGGGGGAGGGGGAGGCAGATTCCTGAAGCTGCTTAACAATACACAAGGGGTTACATTATGAATTGCTGTCACGGTTGCATCAGCTGGTACCCTTTTCTCTCCCCTAGACCCCCTTTGAATATGTCTCCTCACTTCTCCAGGCTGTCAGTTTATTCATCTGTGTAATGGGACTGAATCTTTGAATGCTCTGCTACAGGATTCTGTGATGGGATTGTAAACCTTTTTCCAACCATCAATATTTCCAGTAGAATTTTTAACCATTGCAGTGATTTATTTATTTACTCAGTTACTTTCTTATGGAATAGGATGTATATGTATGTAGGTATATATTTTTATCTCACAAGAGAAAAACATTGAATGCTTTTGGCTTGTTAAACTAGGTCCTGTTTCCATCAAGGATGGAAAGCCACATTTTTTCCCTCTGTCCTCTCTCCCCTCTCTGTCCTCCTCCCTTCCCTTTATCTTCCTGCCTCCCTTCCTTATACACTTCCTCATGGGGGGGGGGGGGGTGCGGGGGGAGTATACCAGTAAATGAAACTCTACCCCCCAGAGCCCAGTGGCAATCGTCTCCTTGGAAGCTGGGGCCACATATTTGTGGGAGTTTTTACCTAAGGTTTCCTGGGCTCTCTTGAGACTGGAGTGACAAGAGAGCCCAGCTGTTGACTTTTAAAAAGCTTCCCTCCCTCTCAGATGAGAACTGCCTCCCAAGTCCCTGCACTCCCTGGAAAATGAAACTCTAGAGGGTGGTGTATGTGTTTTATTTTCCTCCAAGTGCAAGTAGGTGCCAAGGCATTGGAGTGGTACAGATTTTACTCTTTTGTTAGAATGGAATGTCACTTAAGAAGAATAAAGGAAGAAAGACCGTTTCTGCTCTGAGTAACTTTGCTCATTTTTTCCAGCTTGGAAACTTGGTTACTTTCTAATTATAGATTGTGGCTGGGTGTGTTGTAAGCTAAAACCAGTTCTATAGGGCCCTGTGCTCTGTTCATTTTGCTCTTGACCATGAGCAACAGGAACAGGTGAAAAGCAAATTTGGAATTGCTTGAGTCAGGCCTGGATTTTTTGTTGTTCTTTGTCCTGGGCTTTATTTAGACATTCAACATAGATGCCTACTTTGCTTGTCCCAAGGAAAATAGACAAAGCTTGGCATACTTTTATTATATGCTTCACCTCATAAATTATTTTAATAGGTATTCTACAAAGAACTGAGTAGGGTACCTTTGCTACTTTGCTTCCAACCAGCCGTCTTTTATTTGCAGCTTTATGCAAAGCAGTTTTGTTAACCTTGAACCCTCCACTCTAGTTTTTTGAGTTAATGTTGATCTTTGCTTTTCTTGACAGCTCAAAAATATTTGGGTTAAACTAATAAACAAATGGGAATAAACTACCCATGATGCTACTACTACCCAACATAAACACTCTAGTCTTTCAGTATAATTTCTTTCGGGATTTTCTGGGTGCTAGGAATGAGATTTATTAATCAGTGACAGTTTCTGGGCCTCTCCACCCAGTTTCCTTACCACCTGCTAAAAAAGATTTTGTTTTTGCCCTATCCAGTTCTTCCATTCTCCAGGCCTATAATTGTCTTTCCCAGATCTGGGCAGAAGGACGGCATAACCCAGATCAAATTTTTTATTTATTTATTTATTTATTTATTTATTTATTTATTTATTTATTATAGAATTTATTCCTTGAGACACACAGAGAGAGATGCAGGCAGAGGGAGAAGCAGACTCCACTCAGGGAACCTGATGTGGGACTCGATCCTGGGTCTCCAGGATCACGCCCTGGACTGAAGGCATTGCTAAACTGCTGAGCTACCGGGGCTGCCCCAGATCAAATTTTAAAACAGAAAAAGTACAGAGTGACTCTGGACCCAGATGATAAAGAACTGATGAAGGACACACAGAATAGTTCAACTGCTGGATGCTGGGAAAGCTTGGGGGAGTGGGGTGGTGCACCTGGCCACAAGAGGATCTGGAGAATCAGTAGGGAACCAAGGTTTGTGTGGAAGAAAGAACAGCTTCGCTGTGGCATATGAATTGCAATCGCGTTAATGTTATTGGAGAGATGACGGAAATAAAGGTGGGCTGTTGTAGCTGGCCTGTGCCAAGCCTGGGTCGTAGACTAGGAACCAGTTACTTTTATATTTTCTTTTCTTAGATGTTCATTTTATTTCTGATTACAAAATAACATACTAATTGTAAAAATCTTGACTTCTAAGCTACGTAACATATATAAATCTAACAGAGAGAATGTATTATGATTTCTTTTACCCACTCAGTAGATTACTAATGTCTTCCCATATTATTATTTTAAAATTGCTGCACCACCTCTAGTAAATTGGTGGCCATATACGTTATTTCTAAAATATTTTAATCATAAATACCACTCGTGAATATTGTTACAACCCAATCTTTGCATTTTGTATTTATTTCCTTAGATTTTATTCTGAGGAAGAGATTTATTGCCTAGAAGGGGATGAATATTTGCAAGAGTTTTGAATGAAATAAGCAACTTACTATTATAGGGCTTAACTTTAAGTTACGTAGTACTAAGCACTGCACTGCTTTTGCCACTGTTTAATTCCATGCATTTTAATAGAAATGTTTAATTTTTCCAAAGTAGTTTCACATTGATTATGTCCCTGATTTGCCCATTAAGGTATGCAATACTTCTTAGTCTTATTTGAAACTATTTCAGATAGCTTTTGTGTTTCAGAAGGCAGAATCAGAGCTACAATGTAAAAGGATTATTTAAAAAAGAATCTTAGTTATCCCAAATATGAATTCTTTTTTTTTTTTTAAAGATTTTATTTATTTATTCATGATAGTCACAGAGAGAGAGAGAGGCAGAGACATAGGCAGAGGGAGAAGCAGGCTCCATGCAGGGAGCCCGATGTGGGATTCGATCCAGGGTCTCCAGGATCATGCCCTGGGCCAAAGGCAGGCACCAAACCGCTGTGCCACCCAGGGATCCCCCAAATATGAATTCTACTCTAAGTCTGAATCCTTCATCTGTTCTATTTCAGAAAAAGTAAGTTCTTGGCATCACCTCCCATTCCCGTCCCCACCCCCCTTTCTAAATCGGTCACATTGATATTCAGAGCGTGATAAAAACACACTGACCCTCATTGTCCTTCCTGAGTAAATACTCATTAAGCCTGTTGTGAGGGTTAAAAAGTTAGTAACTCATGTACAAATGTCATATTAAGGGTTCTGTGTGCATAGTTGGTTGGGGTGGCAGTGGGGGCTACCACACCCAGTTATTCTCACTAATGAAACACTGGGTCTAACTTTCCTCTTTAGTATCTACAGTAGTGTAAACTTTGGCTCATGTAACAATGAAGTCATAGGCTCTGTGCTTGGAGATCTCAGTTGATAACCCATCTCCTAATGACACTCTCGGCCCTTTTAAAGAATTAGAATGGATTTTCTGTGCCTGGAGTCATAAACTCAAATACCTCCATGGGCCAGACGGGTGATGTAAGAGAACAATGCAGGGCAGCTATTAGAGAAGCAGTGATGAATGGTGGCTCACTGAGGGCCTCTGTGTCAGAAATGCAGTAGATGGTGGTAGGGATGGGGGCTAATTGGAGAATATTTGTTCTATCTGAAAGAGAAGGTGCTCCAGCCAGTTGTTGACATGTGGTAAAGTGGGTCTACTCTTAGATTTTTCTCATTTACAGGAAAAGCTAGAAATCCCAAGTTGTGTGGATTTTTTTAAAAACACGTCAGGGGGATCCCTGGGTGGCGCAGTGGTTTGGCGCCTGCCTTTGGCCCAGGGCGCGATCCTGGAGACCCAGGATCGAGTCCCACGTCGGGCTCCCGGTGCATGGAGCCTGCTTCTCCCTCTGCCTATGTCTCTGCCTCTCTCTCTCTCTCTGTGACGATCATAAATAAATAAATAAAAATTTAAAAAAAAATTAAAAAAAAAAAAACACGTCAGGGTTCAAATAAAAGTTTTTTTTAAACAGTGTGCGAGCCAAACACAAATGTGATAGTAGACTGGACCTGACCCTTGGAGGCCATCATGTACATCTGTCATGGCAGCTCCTATGAGAATTTAAATAAACCTGAAGAGCTTGGAAAATACGTGAGCACTGTCCTGGGTGTGTACTAGAGCCCAGGATGTAATGAAACAATCCCTCCAAAAGAGGTGGTCTCTCTTAAATTTTAAAAGCCTCTTAGCTCTTTGCTGCATTTACGGTGAGAATGAAGACCATTCTCAGCAGTCGGACTATTGATTTCCAGCAAATGTCAGCATCACTCTGCAGGGACACACAGGTATTGTGAAAGGCCCCACAAGATCCTCGGGGGAGACTTCAGTCACATTAGCATGGAACTCACTCTCCTTGGAGGAGAAAGCAGCAGCTCGGGGCTAACAAACTGGGGGAAAGAGACGGAGACAGGCCACTGCTCATACTATCTGGAGTCATGTACAGAACGTGACCAAGGGCATTACACTGGGCTTCCATGACAAGCCGAGTTCTGCATATGCTCTCTTCCCCAGCAACGTTGTTATGCAGGAGAATGGCGCTCTTGTTGAAATCCAAAATTTCGTGGGTGAAAAATACATTCGCAGGGTTCAGAGGAGGCCAGGCCTTGCTTATTTGGCATCTCAAGCCCAGGAGAATAAGTTAATTCTTGAAGGAAACGACATTGAACATGTATCAAATTCAGCTGCTCTGGTTCAGCAACCACAGCAGTTGAAAACAAAGATATAAAAAAAAAGTGGTGGATGGTACCTGTGTTTCTGGAAAAGGAACCATTCAGCTAGGTGACAAACAAGATCGAAGCTACAGAAACAGCAAGATGCTCATTTGTGGTATGTTTTAAAATGCAATAAAAGCCACGTATGGATTGGGCGGGGGATGTCTTTGAAAATTGTGGGTCTCTAATAAGATGGACCGGTTTGGGGATGTCAGACTTCCCAACTGTCAGTCTTGGCTCCACCATTTTCTCACCTCCATGCCTCAGTTTCTTCATTTGAGAAATGAATAAAGAGTATCTACTTCATCACGTTATAAGGATTAAATGAGACAATTTAGGTAAAATGCTGAGTAAGTACTCAACTTACTGATTAATGATTTGACTCCTCACCTTCCTCATCTTCACCTCCTGCTGCTACCACTTCTGACCTAGTCTCCCTCTTTTCTTCATATTCCAGGTTCCTGAGCCCCTTCAACATGATCCTTGGAGGCATTGTTGTGGTGCTCGTGTTCACGGGGTTTGTGTGGGCAGCCCACAACAAAGACATTCTCCGGCGGATGAAGAAGCAGTATCCCACAACATTTGTCATGGTGGTCATGTTGGCTAGCTACTTCCTCATATCCATGTTTGGGGGAGTCATGGTCTTTGTGTTTGGCATCACTTTTCCTTTGTTGCGTAAGTGAACCTCAGTCTTCTTTTCTTATGCCATAAAAAACCCCAATCCCTCCACCCACCAAATAGGAACGATTGTTCATTGAAAATTACCTAACCTGTTCTTTATGTGTGTCAGCATGTCTGCAAAATTATCAGAATTTTCTGCGACAGCAGATCAAGGTGTGATGGCTCACTAATTCCACAGATAAATATTGAGTGCCTGCTCTGTGACCGACACTCTTCTGGGGACAGAACAATGCACAAAGAAATACACATCCCAAGTCCCATGGCAAGAAATTTGTACAGCCTATGTCAGTCTCCAGATTTGTCTAATATTCTAGTCTCTCAGTCTTAAAGTGCTATTCATACTGTCGTGACACAAGAATGAATGTGTTTCATTTAGAAGTAAACTATTTACTCTCTGCTTACTCAGTAGATCATGTTTAGTATCAAAGTTCCCTAAGAATAATTGGCCCACAGTGTAGCTACCAAGTATTCAGATTTTGGTGGAAAGAACTAGGTAGCTTCTAAATTGTACATGCATCAGTTATTGTGCAAACACTTGAAACCTGAGATAGAGAATAGATAGAATTCCAATCTCATCAGCAGAAATCCAATTAAAGTTCTACTCTATTAAGTGATGGGAAGATCCTTTTTAACTTTTTTTTAAAAGATTTTATTTATTTATTTATTCATGACAGGAAGAGAGAGAGAGAGAGAGAGAGAGAGGCAGAGGGAGAAGCAGGCTCCATGCAGGAAGCCTGACGTGGTGGTCTCCAGGATCATGCCCTGGGCTGAAGGTGGTGCTAAACTGCTGGGCTACTGGGGCTGCCCCTTTGTAGCTTTTAATAGCAATTCATATGCACATTTATTTCATTAAATAAAATCAGTTGTTTGTTTGGGGTTATGTTAGATTATGCCCAGAATATTTATGGATGAATCCCACACCTTATTGAGCAAAATATTTTTGTTTTTAAATATTTATTTAATTATTTATTTATTTATTTATAGATTTTATTTATTCACGAGAGACACAGAAAAAGAGGCAGAGACACAGGCAGAGGGAGGAGAAGCAGGCTCCATGCAAGGAGCCTGATGAGGGACTCGATCCCAGGAATCCGGGATCACGCCCTGAGCCAAAGGCAGACGCTCAAAGCTGAGCCACCCAGGCATCCCAAATATTTATTTATTTGTTTAAATAATCTCTATATCCAATGTGGAGCTTGAATTAATGACCGCAAGATCAAGAGTCGCTGCCCTTCTGGCTGAGCCAGCCAGGCATCCTTAATTGGACAAAATACTTGATTCAGCAAATTCAGACTTTTTGAAATATTCCTTAAGTTTTCCTATGTGCTAGAGGCTTAGTATTTCAAAGATCCTGCTTTGACACACAGCTTGTTAACTTCAATACCTTTTCACATCAGGGCCTGAGACAGGCCAGTCTAATGAAATATATCATAGGTAGAGAGTCAAGTACCCAGATTTCTATTTCTACACCTGCTGAAAACCAGCCATGTGATTTGGACCAGATATCCTGTATGGGCTGCAGTTCACTCATCTATAAAATAAGGAAAATAGGATTAGTAACTCCTAGACCTTGATGATTATCAGAATCATACATGACACTTAAAAAATATATATATATGGATTGCCCAGCCCTAATAACCCTTAGAGATCTTGATTCTGTGAGTTGACAGTGGGGCTGCCAAAACCTGTATTTTTAGAAAGTGCCTCAAATGTTCCCAATGGCCGTCTGGGTTGGGAGCCTCCAGATACAATGCACATCAGTGTTTCTCAAAATGATCATCTAAGATCACATAAATGAGAATCATCTAGAGTGAATATTGGCTTTTTACATTGTAGAGCCCTACCACAGTTTTACTGGTCTGAATTTTGGATGATGGAGACCTGAAATTCTTTTTAACAACCCCTCTAGGTGACTTATATGTATGTGCATAGGAGTTTGAAAATCACTGATGTAGATCTCTTGCTGTGCCTGTTTAAAATACAAATCCCCAGGCCCATCTCTTTATGGTTTTGGTTCAGGAGGTCCAGGAGAGGGACCAGGGAATGTTTCTTAATAAGCAAACGTAATTCTAAATGATGAAGCAAATTTGAAGGAACCTTAGAGTACCTGAGAGCTATAAAACCTTTAGTTTTTATCTATACACCTATATCCAGCACTTTGGAGGCATGTCCTAGGTGGACTTCACCCGTGTGCTTCCTGCTGAGAAGCAAATGCAGATAATCCATGAAATGATTGTGAGTTCCTTTCTGGAAAACGCTGTGAGTCGTTTTTTATGTAAATTGGAATCCTGTTGATTCACTTTGGATTCCAAGGCATTTAAGTAGCAGCCAAAAGGTAACAACATCAACCTGAGAGAGAGAGAATGTGGTTGCCAGATTAAGGTCCTTCCTGCTATATAGGTTTTCCTTCACACACAAAGAAAACATAATATATGACTTAACGAAGAGCTTTGGATCAAGTCCAAGGATCCATTTGAGAACTTGGATCAATTAGAGAACCAGATTAGTCTATAGCTAACTGAGGCGAGGTTTCCCCAAAGTGTGAAGACAGGAGCGTTTAGGTTGCTGTGGAAAAGAACTGTTACTTTCACACTAACCACGTTTCACTTCCCCACAGTGATGTTCATCCACGCGTCGTTGAGACTTCGGAATCTCAAGAACAAACTGGAGAATAAAATGGAGGGGATAGGTTTGAAGAGGACACCGATGGGCATTGTCCTAGATGCCCTAGAACAGCAGGAAGAAACTGTCAGCAAATTCGCTGACTATATCAGCAAAGTGAAGGAATAAATACAGCTGACCTGCTGAGAGGACTGCAGCAGACATCAGGTTGCAGTCTGCCCTTATCCAGACCTACTTCCCATATGTGTTCTTGAAATAGGAGGTGCCTGTACCATCCACCTATCTATGGCAGCATGCATGTGTAGGTCCAACTGTTAACATCTCCGATGTTCCAGAGAGAAGCCCTCAGAAACTGCAAGAAACTACCCTCCTCTTATGCCTGAAGTTTCAAGTGTGTTTATGCAAACTGATAAGAAGTGGATCACACTTATTTCTTTAGAGAAATAAATGAGAAAGAATTTTGCATTGTACAGCAACAGTACTGTTAACTTGTAGGAAAAAACTAATTGTAAAGTATCAAGGCAATATGAGTAAATGAAAAAAAAAACCTGTTAAAGTAGATGTCATGCATTAGCCTGTTTTAATCCCCCCAAGCCCCCAGCATCCTCCAAAAATATTTCCTGGGACCCTAATATGTGCGGTCTAAACTATTTCAGTTTTTATTATTATTCTTTCAAAATCGAAGACGATCTGTCTCACTTTGCTGCCTGTTGGACATGCAGTGGAAACTGGATAAACCGGTTTTTATTTTGTTTACAAGTATAAAGATAGCTGTTGAGAAGAATATTTTGTCAAATTTTGGTAAAATTTTGAAATGCTAGTAATGCCTTTTCACTAGCAGGTATTTGTTGCAACCTAAATATCATCCTTTACGGAGGTTATAGCTACATGCCCTATATTATTCTTGACGGTCTTGTTTAAAAAAAAGCAACAACAAAAAAATAAAATATGAGTTCTGTTTATATTGCTTATTTTTTTTTGTTATGACAGAAAGGTGTCCAAGATAATTATGTTTCCTATATTGTTTTTCACTGTTTAGTTTTTAACTGGAACATTTAGAAAGAAGAAAATCAATGTACATTGTATTGATTCCTTAGGGGCACAAAAAGAACAATAATGGCTGATTGTTTGAAACCTGAATGGCACCTGCAGATGACCAAGCAAAAAGACTTATGAAAATGCGAGTCATCAATGGCTTCTGCACTTCATAAAACTTTTAGATAGCAGTTGTTACAACCGTATGTTTTTATAGATAGGCATTAGAATCAAGATAGCATGAGTTTATATATCCTGTTACTTTCTTCCTTTTATTTCTCATGTATTTAGAAATAGATCATACAAAAATGTTTTGCTTGCCAATTGAGTGATTTCATAGCTGAACAGAAAACATTTGGGTTTCCCTAACACTGAATTATGAAGACAACTGGAGCAGTACTTACTGAAGAGACTGTGTGTGTCCTAAAAGAAGCAGCAACAGCATATGCTGCTCCTGGTTTTTCTTGCATTTTCATTTTTCAGCCAACCTGCAGCCTCCATCTCTAGCACAGTGATATAGCCATGACTTGATAGACATGGTCTAGAGTTTGTACCCTTACCCAAATATGGAGAATAAAATTTATCGAAGATTTTTATTTGTGAGGCTTTGTTTAATGCACATCTGTTGCTAAATATCTGGGATACTTGGTGACAGCTCTGTAAACGATAAGGACGTGAGGACATGCTAAACGGCAAAAGCCACTCAGCTTGTGTTTCAAATACTGTAGTCTCTGCCTACCCCCATCCCCCATCAGTGCTTTTGCTTTCCATGGTTTCGGTTACCTGCAGTCAGCCTTGGTCCAGAAGCAGATGATCCTTCTGACACATCGTCAGGAGATCAACAGTAGACAAATACTATGTCACAATGCCTACGTCATTCCCCTCACTTCATCTCTATAGGAGGCATTTTCTCATCTCACATCATCACAGAAGAAGGGGGAGTACATGCAATAAGATAATTTTGAGAGACCACATTCACATAACTTTTATCACAACTTTTATCATATTATTATTGTTCTAACTTGTTAGTTTTTGTTGTTAATCTCTGTGCCAGATTTATAAATTAATCTTTGTTGTAGGCATGTACAGGAAAAAAACTATGTATGGGGGTTCAGTACTATGTGGTTTCAGGCATCCACTGGGGTCCTTGAACATATGCCAACTGGATGGGGGGAGGACTACAATACGGTTTAATAAAACTCTAATACTTTATTAATTTCCAGCCAGAATAAAATTGAATTCCAATGGGTCCCTTTTTTAAACCTGACATAATTGAGCCCCTTCTATTTTTCTTTTCTTTTTTTTTTTTTTAAGGTTTTATTTATTCATGAGAGACACACAGAGAGAGGTAGAGACATAGGCAGAGGGAGAAGCAGGCTCCCTGTGGGGAGCCTGATGTGGGACTCCATCCCAGGACCCCGGGATCATGCCCTGAGCAGAAGGCAGATGCTCAACCGCTGAGCCACCCAGGCGCCGCCCCCCTTCTATTTTCCTACATGAATTCTGTAGACTGAGTGCAATCTATTTGGAAAAAGTGACAACTTAAATTAAAAAATATACTCATAATTACTAATGGTTGGTGGTCAATTCTGGGAGGATAATAATATAAAAATGTAGCATGTAAGTGTTGTAAATTACTCCATTTTAAAACAAATTAGGGATCCCTGGGTGGCTCAGCAGTTTGGCGCCTGCCTTTGGCCCAGGGCGTGATCCTGGAGTCCCAGGATGGGTCCCGCATCGGGCTCCCAGCATGGAGCCTGCTTCTCTCTCTGCCTTTCTCTCTCTCTCTGTATCTCTCATGAATAAATAAATAAAATCTTTAAAAAATAAAAAAGAAAACAATTTAAGGGGTGCCTGGTTGGCTCGGTCAGTAGAATATGTGACTCTTGATCTCAGGGTTGTGAGTTTGAGCCCCATTTTGGGTGTAGAGATTACTTAAAAATAAAATTGTGTAAAAAATAAAAAATAAAAAACAAAATCTTCAGGATCCCTGGGTGGCTCAGCAGTTTGGCACCTGCCTTTGGCCCGAGGCGTGATCCTGGAGACCCAGGATCAGGTCCCGTGTCGGGCTCCCTGTGTGGAGCCTGCTTCTCCCTCTGCCTGTGTCTCTGCCTCTCTCTCTCTGTGTCTCTCATGAATGAATGAATGAATGAATGAATGAATAATAAATAAATCTTAAAAAACAAAAAACAAAACAAAACAAAAAAAACAAAGCCAAAATCTTCAACTAAGATTTTTAGGGTGGGAGTGGGTAGATGGAAAAAGCAATAGTAAGCTGCTTCACCAGTCTCTTCACAAAATCTGTGTACTAAAGCAGTAAGCTATGCATTTTGGATCATCTTTTCTCTTTGCACATCTCAGATTAAAGCCCTCTTTTAGGACTATCAGCACTTTTTGAAATTCCTGACTTTATTAATACTGTGACTATACAAACAAATGCATAAGAGCTTTTAAGAACTTCAACTACTAGTATATAAGCTTTTAAACATGTTTAGAGCACTTTGTCCCATTAGTGGTTAGCTTCTTGATGTAGAATATGCTAGACACTTACAAACTTTTATTTACAACAGCTCTTTCTTAACTATCCTGCTTGGCATGCAAGAATCTTTTATAGAAACAATAACATAGTAGAAAAAACTTCTCAGCCACTGGCTATTGCAAAATCAGTCACCTGATTGAAACTATAGCCGTTCCAATTTGTATACTTTAGTGTGCACTAAATTATCCTTAAAAAATGGAAACACCATATTTCTTTCCCATAACTTGTCCTTGTAAATAATGTATTTTAAAACTTTCCCCCCATTTAGTCTATTCCTGTTTTGCTTGTTATCACCTATGATTATGGAAAAAGAGAAAGAAAGCAGGTGCCAACTATTCACTCAGGTAAAGAAGACAGAAAAGGCACCAATGTGTGATTTCCTGATTTCTGATGTTCATGCCATGTCTATGCAAAATTTCAGATTCTATGCATCTAGTGACTACAATCAATAATTAAGGACTCTAGGAACTTGGAAAGAGGAAAGACCACTAGGATTGGAGTTGTCTGGACGATTTTTATGGAGGATTGGGACCTAACCCTGGCTTTAAAGATAGAATAGGACTTTGGTAACAGAGAGTAGGAGGGTAGTGTTTTGGAAGGTATTCTATAGAAGAGCCAACCAGATCAAGGCACAGGGTATGGATGAGGATGTCTTATCAAGAAGAGTATAAAGAATCTGTGGCCAATCAGACTGCATTACTAAGTTGGGAAGGGACAATGGAAGGCCTTGAATAATACAATAAGGAATTTAAGTTTAATCCTATAGTAAGTTTCTATTAGAAGATTTTTGAAGAGGGAATCCCTGGGTGGCTCAGCGGTTTAGTGTCTGCCTTTGGCCCAGGGCGCAATCCTGGAGTCCCGGGATCGAGTCCCACATCGGGCTCCCGGCATGGAGCCTGCTTCTCCCTCTGCCTGTGTCTCTGCCTCTCTCTCTCTATGTCTATCATGAATAAATAAATAAATAAATAAATCTTAAAAAAAAAAAAGAAGATTTTTGAGGAGACTAACAATATCAAAATTAGAGTCACAAACTAAACTTAGTTAGCTAAAACCAGAAACTTGTCATTCACTATCTTATTTATACAAAAAAGTTTTGTTCCTCTCTATATAGAAACTGGGAAGTATATGTGTATATATATATATATATATATATATATATATATATATACATGGATTTGTTTATCCCATTTTTTTTCCCTGGAAATACTGTTTTCTCCAAGTCCTATGCCTTCTGACTCTGCTTCTCATGGATACATACCCTTTTCCAAAGCACGACGCACCGGGGGACTGCCAGGAAAGCAAGCTATTAGGGTCGAGAAACTACAAATCCCAACTGACTCTCCAGAGAAGAGCCAGTGAACAGTTCTTCCATTCCAGAGTATCCATGGGACCTGGAGCTCACTTCACCCCTCA
The DNA here is from genome assembly GCF_003254725.2 of Canis lupus dingo. Lineage (NCBI taxonomy): Eukaryota > Metazoa > Chordata > Mammalia > Carnivora > Canidae > Canis > Canis lupus. The sequence continues at coordinate 22,830,669 of NC_064262.1, read as the reverse complement.
CATTTCCATAGAGTGGAACAACGATTTGTTTCCGATACTGTGCCATGAATTACAGCTGGAGACGGAGGGAGAAATACTTAACACTTCTATAGTATTTATTATTATCGACCAGAAGAAAGCAATAGTAAAACAAATGTTTATGAAAAAAATTTTTTTAACTTCTGCTGCTGGAAGCATGACTAAATATTGTAATTACTCAAACTGATTGGAAGTAGAAAATGTCCCAGAATAGTAATTCTTTTTCTTTTTCTCTCCTTCCCCATTCCTTGTCAGCTCCACCCCCCCCCCTTTTTTTTTTTTGCCTCTGCCTTGACAAAATGCTTCTATCAGATGCCAGCCTTGTTCCTGGTTCCACCACCTGGCTCCGGAAGTATGTTGCTGAAACTGTCCAAGCTCTGACCCGAGTCATTATCTCAATTCCTTGTTCTTCTAGATTATTCTGTTGCCATTTATGCCAGTTCTTTTGGCAGTTGCACCTGTGGAATGAAGTCGTTAAAGGGAAAAAAAATTAATACTGGAAATTCAAGAGTTTGGCAGCAAAACTGACAAAACTTACATGCCTCAGAAGTTGCAGAATGGATGAAAAATTTGGGTCAGGGAGCCTCCCAAAGCATAGTAAAACAATAACAACCACATCCACCATTCCTTGGGCATTTAGTGATGCCAGGGACTGATCTAAGGGCTTCAAGCACATGATGAAGCATATTGTAAAAACAAAAGAGCAGATGCTGGAGTCTGCCCGGTTCAAATCCTAGTACTGGTATTTCTAGCTGTGTGGTGCCCGGCATCAATTTTCTTAACTGTAAAATGACAGTAACTGTGTATCTAATGGACAAGGCTATTTTAAGGATTAAGTGATGTAAAACAAGTTAGTAAGCAACATCAATGCTTTCGAAACATTTTCTCGTTTTATCCTACAATAACCTTGTAAAGAGGGGACAGGTTCACAGGGGAGAAGCTATTTTCCCCACACCTAATCAATGCCAGATCAGGATTTGAACCCAGATCTGCCTGACTTCCATACCCAAGCCTTACCCACAAAAAAATACCACCACAAGAATATAAACTATATTTTCTTTTATAAACTGGTCTTTCCTTTTTGAAGCACATTCCTAATTTGAAGCTCAATGAAATTTTAAAAACAAAATATTATTTGGAGAAGCCCCAAGGGCACAAAAAATTTTAAAAGAGTAGCTTAAGCCTGACTGCAAATCAGCTCAGCTTTGTTTCATAGGAACAACTTAAAGATAAGGTAAGTTCTTAAACAGTTTCAAGTGGTGTTACATCTAGGAGAGACTTATCCATCAGGCAGGAACTTTCCGGAGGACACTGAAGAAGTGCAGAGGACGCTCAGAGTTTGTATAATAATGACTAAGAATCTTTCTCCTACTGTTCCCCAAATCCACCTGCCAATGTGATGAGCCATTTTGGCCATCTGCTACAGCCCCTCCTGCAGCCAGTTATCTTTGGCTGGAAAGATTTCCCAATATCCTGCCCAACAGGGAGGCTTCTGATAAGTTGCTGCTGCCTGCCCAGCCTTCAGACCAAGGGCTTCTCCATGTGCTTCTGGCCCTCTCCCTCCTAGTGCCAGACTTCTTTCAGGATGGGAGGGTTGTGACTGCACCTTCGTAGGGCTCAACCTTGGAGAACACCCAACAGTGAGGAACACTAGTGAGCCAAAAATACAATGCCAGGTATTTAAAATAATTACAGTGCTGCAACAAATAATTAAAAAAAATGTATCCTTGTTATTGTTGAATGGGGAAAAAAAGTATTTCATGTAATGCTCTTCTGGATATATGTTTATATGCATGGGAGGGTTCCAAATGAATAAAAATATTTTAAAAAACAAAATGTGGCACAGACCCAACATAGTAAACCCAGATACATATTGACACATTTAAAATATGACCAAGCTGGCAATTCATATCACTGTGAAAAAGACTGAGTTAGCTATCATTGGTCAGCTGTTTTGAAAAGAAGTTACAAAGTGGGCCTCTTGCTCCCTACTTACTGCTAAAACTTAACCCTTTAATTCATCTGTAATAAGGAATATTTTATAAAAAAAAACAGAAACTATAAAAATAGCAATAAAATAAAATAAAATAAAATAAAATATGGGCAAATACCTTAGTAATCTTAAGAAGCCATCTTCAAGCAGAACACAAAAGACAGAAACCATAAAGGAAAAGATAGCTAGTTTCAATGTTATAAATATGTAAAACTTACAAACATGAGAATCAGCTTGTAGTATTGTTAGGGGGCCACTTTCCCCCTCACTTGTTGGTTAAAATTAGTTTAAGAAAAGTATGTGTGGGGGCACCTGGGTGGCTCAGTGGTTGAGCATCTACCTGCAGCTCAGATTGTGATCCTGGGGTCCTGGGATTGAGTCCTGAATTGGGCTCCCTGGATGGAGTCTGCTTCTCTCTCTGCCTATGTCTCTGCCTCTCTGAGTCTCTCATGAATAAGTAAATTTTTTTTTTAAGTATTTGTGGATAGCATTACATAGGGCACATACACATATACACTCACAGAGATGGGGGCAGGAAGAGAGGATCCATCTCAGCAGGGGTTATTTAATTTGGCATATTAAGTTGAATTCCTGCTCTCAGTCAAAACCTTGGGTGTCCAGGAAGAGATGAGGAAGGTCTACTTTGAGGACTTCAGAATCTACTTGGAGACCTACACTGTACCCATATGGGTGCTCAGCCTAAGGCAGAATGTGGGAGATGCTATAAGAGAGGTATAGATGAAGGTTTGTGGAAATATAAAGGGAGTGTATTCACTATTGATGATTTGTTTGATTTCTTTTGCTGGAAGAAGTCCTATTTGAGCCAAGCCTGTATGGGTAGATTTCAACAGATAGAATTAAAGGTCATTTGAGCAAAGGGTATTGAGGTAAGAAAAGAAGGTCCTTTGGGGGAAATATGAGGGGATGTGGTTTGTCGTAGGTGTCACAGAGTTGTGGTTGTCAGTGTGGTGTCCTAATATGCAGCACCAGCATCACCAAGGAACTTGAGAGAAACGCAAATTCTCAGGCACCATCCAAAACCTATTGAATCAGGAACTCTAGAGATGGGCTCAGGAATCTGGACTTAGCCTTCCAGGTGATTTTGATGCATGCTAAAAGTTAAGAATCATAATCACACACTTCAGAAAAGTTGTACACCATAAGTCCTTTTTCCCTCTAAGTATTAGGAAAAGACAGTTCCTACACTATGTGATTCTGGTCAACACATGTTCTTTCAAGAGGAGTTTGAAATGTTACATAACTCTTTCTTATGGAGACTTCCTTTATAAGGAGAAAAAAAAAATAGAGCAGGAGAAAGTTGTTGAAGACAATTCATGAGAGAGGAGAGACAGCACCAAAATAGGTAACCAGAAATACGAGTAGATGTAAACTCAAGAGGTTGGCTGGGGGACAGATTGAATGAAGGTGCAAACAAAACCTCAGTGATCGAAGGGGAGAGAGACATCTGGGGAGTGTCCTAGATTATGTGACAATTGAAAAGAAGGAGTAGATAAGATGGGAAAGAAGGGGAAATTGCAAAAGGATAGAATCCAGAAATCCTAAGGAAGGAGATCTTGTCAATGAGGCAAAGAAGAAATGGCCAGAGATGGAGATGAAGACTCGAGAGTCTATAATGTCCCAAATCATAATTATAACTCCCAATATGTCATGGAGTCTTTTGGCTAAGGCTGCTATTGATATTATTAAACAGAAGTCTTTCCAAAAGAGAAATTTAGCTGTGTTTTTAGGCAGCTGGGTGGAAGCGATCCCAAATATACACAGGTGAGCCCAAAGTGGAATTGAGTGAATGTTAAAATACCTTTTTTAATTGGCACTGAAGCTTGTGTGTGATATAAATGCATTTCGCCTGGGTGAATGAAATCATGGAGAAGTACAAAGCCCCATCTGGGATGTTAGGCAGTGACTGGTCCACCAAATTTTTCAAGATGAAAGGAAATCACACATTTGCCAGGGAGAGATAAGCTTGTATAGGCCTAACGTCTTTGTTTTGGGCTGGTCTCATACTGACTCAGTTATTAACTTAGAGGGGAATGAATTTGTGATTATTTAATGAATTCACTTTGTTAGGCGAGACAGTTTAAAAGCAGAGCTAAAAATACAAAATACTAAACAAAACTAAAATTCTGGGCAGCCTGGGTGGCTCAGTGGTTTAGTGCCATCTTTGGCTCAGGGTGTGATCCTGGAGACCCGGGATCGAGTCCCACGTCGGGCTCCCTGCATGGAGCCGGCTTCTCCCTCTGCCTGTGTCTATGCCTGTGTGTGTGTGTAATGTGTGTGTGTGTGTGAGTGTGTGTGTGTGTGTGTCTCATGAATAAATAAATAAAATCTTAAAAAAAAAACCCTAAGAATTCTACAGGAGCCAAATAAATAGTGCAAATGAGTGATACAGGCCAGGTATGAGGCAGTAGGGCATGGTGAAGACTGGGAGAAACTGGAGAGTCAATTACCTATCTCAAGGGAGAAGCCAATGCCAGATTCAGCTCATTAGTGCCATGCAAATGCAAGCCCAATGTGGCCAGATCTGATGTTTCAAATGGTGCCAGATATGTTATGATGTGATATTTTAAATTTTGTACAATATTCCAGCCAAACACTACAGGCCTGCAGATTTGGCGGATAGCCTGCCAGTTCTCCATACCTGGCCCACAGAATACATCTCTCTTAAACTGATTAAATGGGCAGCTTCATAGAAGAGGTAGCATTTAAGCCAAGCAAGTGTATAGATTTTTCCTTTATTCTTTGCTATCAACTTCATTTCAAGGATCTCAGGCCAGAAGCATGGCATGGGGTGAGAATAGGTATTGAAATGAAAAAATACAATTAAAAAATATAAATGGACTACTGGATAAGATACGCTCTAGGAAATGCAAAAATACTATTTCCAAGTCCGTAAGAGGAAAATAGAAAACTTAAAAAGGAAAACAAGACTAGCTAAGACTAAATAATGTGTAGGTATATTCTGGACATTCAAGACTCCAGTTAGGAGCATCAGTTTAAAAGAAAATCACAACATTTCAAAATTATGCTTTAAGTTTAACATCTTACTTGAAAACCCAGGAGTTTAGAGGGCATCTTTGTCCACCAATGAAGGAGGGAGTTAAAAACCCTAAAAACCTTTAGTTTCACTTTTCCAAAGTGAATGCTGTAATATGTCATTTGGCTAAAAATATCCCTTTCTGCTGAGATTTTGCGATATCACCACCAATGGCATTTTTAATATTTCACTCAGCCTAAGAGGCACATTTTGTGACATTTCCAAGGCCCCCAAATCAGAAAACATCTTACAATCCATGGTGTTTTACAGTAGTTGACTACAGATTTAAACACGAGCACACCATGGCCTTCTACAATATCTGTGCTACCATTAACTACACACATGGATCGGATGTATTGTCATTTTTTTTTTTAAGATTTTATTTATTCAGAGAGAGAGAGAGAGGCAGAGTCACAGGCAGAGGGAGAAGCAGGCTCCATGCAGGGAGCCCAATGTGGGACTCGATCCCAGGTCTCCAAGATCACACCCCGGGCTGCAGGCGGCGCTAAACCACTGCACTACTGGGGCTGCCCGATGTATTGCCATTTAAAGTAGCTTTTTCAAGAATGACAAATTTGACACAATGTGATGGGTATATAACGATCCTTTGTACTATTTTGAACCTCTGTGAGTTTATTTATTTATTTTTTCTCTGTGAGTTTAAAATGATTTCAAAAAGACTCTTTTAAAAAGATCACACTATGATTCAGCATGAAAGCAAAAATTTATTGTTGTATGTAGCAAGGCACAAAATTTGATCAGTGAGAAGCAGAGGGACATTAGTGGAGTGAATTTTTGTCAGTGAGATGATGAATTTTCACCTTTTGTAGAGCATCTTACAGGACTACGTGGATGAAGTTGTGTGACATTCTGTATCTTAAGTACATGCAAAGAGATGCCTCCTACAGGCCAAGCCAGGCAGTTAAAGCAGGAGAAATAGCCAATCCTTTGGAACAGATGAAAAACATTTCAAAGTAGAGGCTGATGTGCAAGACCATCATTCAAAAATCATGTCAGAGTTTACTCTGAAGCGTGTTTCTTTCTTAGTGGACATTAAACACAAACAAAACACAGCTTAAAATTGATAGCAGTTTTTAGAACTGATTGAAAATAGAAAATGTAGTAGTTAGCCAGGGATTGCGCTTTTGTAGTTATCCTCACGAATTTACTTTAATGTCTTTTGTTCTAGAATCTGGACTCAAAGGTGAAGTATTCTCAGTTGACTAAAAGACAGTGTCCTGACTGGAAACTATAAAACCAAGACTGTAAGTTCCATGAGGTCAAGACTGTGCCTGTCTTATTCATTGCTGTCTGTCTGACCTCTGAAAGGACCTGACACGCAGGCGCACTACGTAAATATGTGTTGCATTAATGAATAAATGAATGGGTAGAATGAAACAGACTCCAGGGTAAGCAGGCTTGCTCAGTAGAACGCTCCCTTGGAAGGCAGGGGTCAGATTAACATCTGAACTTCATTCTCTCTTCTATTCTGAATCCGCAGGCCACCTCTAACGTAGAGTTTAAAAAGACTTCTCTTGGGGCACCTGGGTCGCTCAGTAGGTTAAGTGGCTGACTCTTGATCTCAACTCAAGTCAGGATCTCAGGGTTGTAAGAGAGAGCCCAGTGTTGGGCTTCATGTTGAACATGGAACCTGTTAAAGATTCTCTCTCTCTCCCTCTTCCTCTGCCCCTCCTCCCCCTGTGCTCTCTCTCTCTCTCTAAAAAATAAATAAAAAGAAAAAAGAAAAAGGCTTTTCTTCACTCTTTTCAGACTGTTATCTTCTGATGGTACAGCCTGCCAGGCAGCTTGGATATGCTTTACAAATGACTGGTTACACGGTGACAGGGCTAGTTTCTCTCAAATCAACACCCCAATCCACTCCCCTACAGGGTCTGGCTGCCTGGAGAAGAGCAGGTGCAGAAAGTCTTGATGTAGTACCCAAGGGCAGGCAAAGAACTCTTGCCTGACCTCAGAGGACCTTTACTGTTCTCACCCTGGCTTCTACCCTAGGAAGCATCAGAATCCCTCTATGACACAGTAGAAAGTCATCTTTGATTTAGAAGAATGGAATATTGTCAATTCTGCATTCCTAGGAGATGGGAGTAAGGGACATACATCTGTATAACACATCTTGAAAAAGTTGTGACTCTCTATGATGAAATAATACATGGACTATTTCAGCTGAATTATACACTAGATTTTAAAATAATACAGTTAATTTTCAACTCCCTGTGACCTTTGGACATACACCTTTCAGATACCATAAATACTATCATAGTAATGACAAATAAATGATTTCTTCAACTTATCCTGCAAGGAATAAGATATTTTTATGTATTAGCAGCAGTTAATTGGGAATGACTGTAAATATTAAAAACTGAAATAACAGTCAAAACTCTGGGACACCTATGTCGCTCAGATGGTTAAGTGTCTGCCTTCGGCCCAGGTCATGATCTCCAGTTTCTGGGATTGAGTCCCACATTAGGCTCCCAGCTCAGCAGGGAGTCTGCTTCTCCCTCTCCCCTTGCCTCTGCCTCTCTCCCTGCTTGGGCTCTGTCTCTCTCAAATGGATAAATAATATTTTTAAAAGAATAGTAAAAACTCCATTAATTCACGGAGATGCTAACCTGAAGTTTACCATTTGTCTGGCCGCCTAAAAAGTAAAGGTAAATGCAATTGCAGGTAGTTTTTCTTCATCTATTAAAAAAGAGCCAACTATTTTTAAACTTTCTGGAAGCACTCAGCTATTTACGAATGACAGGCCTAACTTAGGCTTTGTTCTTGCTTATTTCTGCAGCAGGTTCCTAGAGATCTCTGGTCAGTTCTGCGACTGAGGTGAATAAAAGCTTGACCCTGGACTTGGAGCCGAAGTTCAGTGTCAACTCTACCACTTTCTAGCTCTATCTCCTATACATGCTTCTGTGCTTTTAAAAGAGTAGCTTAAGCCTGACTGCAAATCAGCTCAGCTTTGTTTCATAGGAACAACTTAAAGATAAGGTAAGTTCTTAAACAGTTTCAAGTGGTGTTACATCTAGGAGGGACTTATCCATCAGGCAGGAACTTTCCGGAGGACACTGAAGAAGTGCAGAGGACGCTCAGAGTTTGTATAATAATGACTAAGAATCTTTCTCCTACTGTTCCCCAAATCCACCTGCCAATGTGATGAGCCAGAAGCACATGGATACATACAACTCCTATATATCGAGTTTCTCTAAACTTCAGTTTCTCTTTTATACAATGGGGAGAATAATAATACCTAATACCTACCTCATAGGGTTGTTAAGATGATGAGTTAATTCATATAATGCAACTGGCCTGTGGTAAGTGCTTAATAAACATTAGCTGTTAATATTATTGTTTCAAAGTTGTCTAGATGTATGTATGTATGTCTTTGGGGATAACTAGTAATTTACGTCCCCTGGTAATACTGATGGCCTTCCTCCAGTTGGTCACCATTACTGAGAATCTCCTTGTGTTAAAACAAGCAGGGGCTAGAGGTGGGACACACCGACCTGAGCTTGTTCACCATTTCTCCTTCCCTCTACTTACGGGTTTAAGATAGGCAACGTTGCTGTGACGAATGTCATTCAAGAGCTGATCTCTGGGAGTGATTTCCACCAATGGGGGTGGCCTATTTCTCGGCACTGGTTTGAGCGTTCTGATGACATCCTTGAGGTTGGTTTTCTCAGGTGGTTCTCTGGCCTCCGGCATCCGGGATTTGCGCTGGATCCTCTTCAGCTTCACCACTCGGAAGGAGTCAGGGTCCGTCCTGTACTTCGGAGGCTGGGATGGCTTCTTCATCATTTCATTCTGTCGACTGAAGGGGGCCACTTGGGGGTTGGGAGGCTGAGGAGGAGGCTGGAGGAACTCTTGCATCCTGGAATCAGGCATGGGTCCTCCCAACCTCTCCCACATTCCCGGTGGCAGCCCCAACCCATTCTCCAACATGGCTATCAACTTCCTCTGCTCTTTGAGTTGTTGCTGCTTTTGTTCCTCTTGCCTTTTCTGCCTTTGCTTATCCTGATTCCTGGTGAGCAGATTGGTTACCACCATCCTGGGACCTGGGAGCTCAAAATGGTAGCCCATCTTCAGGAGAGTGGTGTTTGCCTTCAACAGCCTGGATATTTCCATTTCAGCGTGATGGCCCAGCATGTGTCTTTGATTGTGAAACCGAAGCTCGGTGAGTGTCTCGTTGAACTGGAGACACCTCATAATGGCCACAATTCCTTTGCCTGTGATGAAATTGGACTCGATGTTGAGAGTGGTAATGCTCCTATTTTCCCGCAACATGTTAGCCAAGGCAAAGGCAACGTTCTCGTCGGCGCCCACGTTCGCTAAACTGAAGGTTTTGATGTGTTTGTTTTTCTTCATCGCATTGACAAAGTCCAGCAACATCTCCTTAGGGATGTTTTCAATGTTGTTCAGGTTGAGCTCCTTCATGTCAGGGTCATTCTGTCTAACGCGCCTCAAGCTCCCATCCAGATCTGTTTGGTTTCCCGAAGGCCTTGCACTCACCTTTAGAAAACTGGTATCTAGAGCTAACTTCTTAGGATCTAATTTTGATATTTTTTTCTCACTTTTTTCTTGGGCCTCTGGTCTGTCATTCTGTTCTCCAAATGCTTTCTTCACTACTTGTGGGCTGCTGCTCTCACCATTTCTGATCTGCTCCCTTGCCTCACCTTGCACTCCTCTTTGTGGCTTTTCAACACTCTCTTCACTGTCAGCCTCTTCTTCCTCATCTTCATCCTCATCATCCTCATCTTCCTCATCATCATCCTCATCATCCTCGTCCCCTTCATCTTCTTCAGCATCAGCATCATCGGTTTCTTGGACATCATTGCTGCCTTTTGATTCCCTTTTATTTGCAGTGATTTCATTGTTAAGCTTTTCTTTTAAATACTGGGACACATTTTTATTACCTCTGCCTACTTCTTCATGCTGCCCTGGAGTGTCCACCTAAAAGAGAGGTTTTTGAGGGTTAGAACACATGGCAATGCAGAAATACGAGGCAGAGCAGTAGCTACTGGAAATAAGAAATGTGTTAGGAAATGAAAAAAGCAAGCACATGAATGGTGTGTCTAGTATTCCGTTTGCTGTGCATACACATGGATAAAAACACATATACAACATATAAAAGTTTATAAATGTATAGGGAAAAAAATTCTGTTGCATTGTTTACCAAATTAGTAGTTCTCTCTTAGAACGAGAGGGAACCATTAAGGTAACTGGGAAGAGAGCAGCACCCAGATGGCTCAGTTGGTGAAGCATGTGACTCCTGATGTCAGGGTTGAGTTCAAGCCCTACATTTTGTGTAGAGATTACTTTAAAAACAAAATCTTAAAAACAAAAACAAAAACACAAAAAACAACTGGGGAGGAGACACATTTAGGGGATTTTCAGTTTTCACATTATAGAATTCTAAAGTGTTTGAGTGTTTTTTTTAATAAAATACACATATTAGTTTTATAAGCAAATATAATCTAAAGAAAGATGAACTTTTATAGCTATACTATAGATACGTACAAACACATTGACATAATGTGTATGTCAACTTTCCCTGAAAACATAAACATATTGTGGGAAAAATGAGAACACTTTGATATTCTGAAATAGACCAAAGACCTAGACTTGGATTTTTTTTTTTTTTTTTTTTTGTCTCCTTAGCTCTAGGACAACTGCCCCCGGGCTACTCCAAGGACAGGATCACTAGTCCAGTTTCTTTTGAAACAAAGTATCTAGGGGGCAGAGCCAGCCACAAAAGAGGGCAGGATTATACAAATCCTTGGAAACAACTGCTTAGTCTAGAAAGGAAATTGGCAGTGTGTAATGAATAACATTTTATTAGATTCTTACCCATCAATTAGTGTGCTTTCCTATATACCTCTCGTGTAACTAACTCCTAAGTGTCATTTCAAAAGCTGGTGTAGCATTTTCAAGCAAGAACTTGATCTTCTTGCTCACAACATATTGTAGTTTGGAAGTGAGCCTTGGTAACAGTCATCCTTACCACCTTAAAGCCTTCACCACTGCATTTCTCATCGGTCCCAGCAGGGGGAGCCAATCATCAAGCTGTTTAAATTATACCAAGGGAAGAAAACGTGTTCAAAGTACCCAATTTTCTTTTTCTGAAATTTGCATTCATAAAGAATTGATTTTACTCCAATTGCATAATACAGTCACTCCAAATATCGGCAGATTTTGCCTAAAACTCTAACCTGACCAAGCTAGCAATTTCTTTTCTTTAGTTTAGTAAATGTTTAAACACTTCTGACCACGAAACCATGGTTTATATATATAAGTCTTCTTACTTACAGCCCATGTGATAGCAATGTGACAAGATATATCTGTATCAACAGGTATAACTAAAAGTGGCTTTACCTGCAGGATCTTTCCCTTCCTTTTGCTGTGTCATTTTTAAGTGGAACATTAATAAAAGTATGGTGATATACAATAGGTTCATAGATTCAACTACAATTCTAGTTTTCATAGAAAAATATATTTAAGAAAGAACTGTCTTTACAACTCTATTTAATAGCTATCAATTCCTAAATTCATTACCAATATCCAATAAACTGCATTAATATGGAATTTGGTTATTTAACTTGGTTTAACTGCAGGTTGGCTGGTGGGACTTCAGAAAGACTGTGATGCCCTTGCAATGGTATGTGAAATACTGCATATGAATGTATATACAGAAGAAGGGGTACAGAGCTTTCATCAGCTTCTTAAAGTAGCCTGTGTGCCAAAAAAAAAAGGAGTTAAAGACAAATGCTGATGGGTTACGAGTTAATTCATTAAGTATCATGTCTGTAGAATACAGGCTTTCCTACACAGTGAACCCTACAGCCTTTCTTTTAAAAAGAAGACATTTACACAGAAATTACTGCTTTTCCTTCCCAATTATACCATATAAGTGTTTCAGGAATTTCCAATCTGGCATAAGATTAAACGTTATGATTTAATCTAGCAGTGGCAACAAAACAAGACCAAACATGAAGTCTTGAGAGATGACAGTTGCCACATGCACACCTGTCGCTCAGGCCCAGGCAGCCGTTCCTCTGTTGTACACAAATCCTTGATTACCTGGGACGGCACAAAGGTGACAGGGACACGTTCGTCTTCCAGCATGCGTCTGGATGCCTTTTGCCAATACATATAATCCATAAGAGATTTATGGTCAAAGTTTCCCGTGGGTGGCTTGTCGGTCTGATCCTTCTGAATCATTCCCGTGGGAAGCCTGGGGTCAGGGGCCATGACCTCCATTTCCGACTGCAGTTTTTTCAGCTCTTCGGGGGACAAGTTGGCCAAGATTTCATCTTCATCAATCTCCTCATCAAAGAGTTCTTCTTGATCGGAATTCCTGCTATGTTCTGACATGGTTTTTTCCTCTATGCTTTTCTCTGTTACTAGAAAAGAAGAAATAATCGAAGACTCTCAAAAGAACAAAAATCTCTCAAGGAGTTCCCCCAGCCAACAAGCATTCCAGGTTAACACTACTTTAAGAGATTTCCCCCCAAGAATCCCAGTGGTGTGCGCGGCCCAGCTAGGGGTGACTGCAGCTAAGCTCACGCCGCGTCTATATTAAGTAGGGCTTGGCTGGATAGGGTCAATTTATGGAACCACTGTGCTGCTCTCATTTTGGCAACTTGAGTCAGCTGCGCAAATCCATCTGACATTTCAGGGCAGCTGCTGAGGTTCGCCAGTGAGTAACAAGTCTAGGGAATCTCTACAGGAATAAAATTAGTGCTCTTCCTCTATACTGTCATGCCCCAATTCATGCAGCCCATACACATCAACCCCAACACTACAGGGGAGGCCACTTTTTTTTTATTTAGATGACCGAAGCAACTTACAAGATTTTGGAAGGAAGATCCCACCAGCGACTTGAGTTCTACTGAAGTGAAAATTCTACTTGAAGGTGGAACTCGAGCTCTCAGGGCTTCCCTCTTTACTACAGAGTGACTCTGAAAGCAAACCTGCACACAGCAGAGCAGAGGTCTGGCTATGTTACTCATTCCCTGCGTAAGCTGAACCTTTGCAAGATGATGTCCTTATTTGCATCTAGATCCTGTGATCTAACAGATGGGGACAACCAGCACTTGGATTGCCACGATAAGTGAGGAGTTTCATATTTTAAACAATTTGCTTTTCTTACTAAGTATCCATGAAGCTGGAATAAATTAAACTGGATCGCAAATGAAATGCAAAACAACCCCAAACTTTGTTACTGTATACCCTTTCATAATTGCCAACTTTGGGATTTTATGAATATAATGCTTAGTCAAGCATTTAATGCTTATTTCAATGCTTAGTCAATGCTTATCTATACATTTATTGTACAAAAGTTAAGATAACACAGGGAAGTATAAAGAAAATAAAAATTTACCCTATGTCACCACTATGAGCTACCACTATTAACATTTTGATTTATCATTCCAATCCATTCTTCTGGGCATATGAACTAAATAATCTTTTGTCATCTGTTGTTTGTTGTTGTTGTTGTTGTTGTTGTTGTTTTGACTTACAAAATCAGGATTTTTCCATAGCATTTTTTTTCTGCTACTACGTTATTTTTCATAGCTCTCTGTTAAGACTTTTTGGATATATCATGATTTTCCAATCCCCAGTTGTTGAATATTTGGGCTATTTTCAATTCTCACAAGCACATGGAGTTAATAAACATTCCCTGTAGCTAAATAATTATACACATGTAAGGTTATTTCCTTAGGAAAAGGTGAACACATTCTAAGAAATGAAATTGCTAGGTCCAAGAATATGAAGAAATGGAAGGCTTTTGGGACTCCTGGGTGGCTCAGTGGTTGAGCACCTGTCTTTACCTCCGGTTGTGATCCCGAGGTCCTGCGATTGAGTCCTGCCTCGGGCTCTCTGCAGGGAGCCTGCTTCTCCCTCTGCCTATGTCTCTGCCTCTCTGTGTCTCTCATGAATAAATAACATCTTTAAAAAAATTTTTTTTAAAGTAAAGAACATGTGCACAGTGGCAACACACTGTTGGCCTCTTGCCTGTCAAGTCTTCCTACTGTCCCTGTAAAAGGGATGATGCACTTGGCTTCAGTGGGCAGGGAGGTAGACCTCTTTGAAGATAACTCTTTGCAAAGTATCATTTCATAGACGTAGTTTGACAATGGTCTAAAGAGACTTGACCAAGAAGAGTTTTGGATTCAAGGAGATTTGGGAATGTGAAATTCTGCTTTTGCCTTTTAGAGATTTGTATGGCACCTAATTTTTAAACACTGAGAATCACACACACACAAAACCAATTTGTTGAGCCCAATATTCCCCAACCTCATTTAATTCATGCTCCTCCTAGAATTATTTGTTAATATCCTGGGCAATTAACTTTCCAGAATTCATATTTTGGGGAATACTGGTCTAAATAGGAAAGAGAAAGATCTGGCATCAGTCTGACGGATTCACATTCCAGCTGAATTTTTTTGGTGGCTATGGGCTACGGGAATTACCTTCATCATATAAAAGGGATCTGAGAGGGCACCTAGATGGCTCAGTGGTTGAGCGTCTGCCTTTGACTCAGGCCATGATCCCGGGGTCCTGGGATCGAGTCCCACATCAGGCTCCCTACAGAGAACCTGCTTCTCCTTCTGCCTGTGTCTCTGCTTCTCTCTGTGTCTCTCATGTATGGATATATAAAATCTTTTTTTAAGGGATCTGAGAATAATAGTTACCATATGCAATTATTGAGAACTACATGAGGTGGTATATGGATATACAAATTAAGCAGGACCATGCATGGTAAAGAGCAAGCCCTCAATAAGTGTTAAATATTACTAGTCTCATCTTTCGTGGACAACCAAAGAAACATTTCAAGAAAAACAAAGGCAAGTAATACATTTTATAAACCACTTCCGCGAGAGAAACTATTATATTAATGTCAATAAACAAAAGAGCTTGAAAAAATCTCATTGCTTTTACAGAAAGCAAGAGGCTTTTAGATGGGATTGTGAGTAAGGAAAATAGAAAACCACCATTTGCATATTATTATACAGCTCTCCCAAGAAAACGATCTGAATTGTGGCTGGTAAGCTTTCAGATTGAAATTCTCTTCTGGTGACCAAACGTTTTTGATGATCAAAAGCAGATTTAGGAACTGTTTGTAAGGGGTGCTCTTTCAGCTAACTTCCATCTTGCTGAATGAGTCCAGGAAGTGAGTACATCTCTCCCAGCTGCTTCCACTGTGCATTTTACTCATACGCTGACAGAGAGGGTTTTGCTGGTGTAATTAGCCTCGTTTGACACACAGATGATTTAGCTGCGCTTTCTGTTAATGATGCTGTGCAGCTGCCACCTCAGCAGCTTCTTGCATCAGAATCCAACCACCCTACCGAAAGGAAGCAGCTAGCTGTAGGACAGCTGGGCTCTATAGCCCCATGGGGCACCACGGGGTCAGATCCTCTGGCAGAGGTGACCGAGGGCATTGATGATGCCCCAGAGCCCACCCAGGAGCTACTGAGTCAGACATCTCGGGTTTGGGTTCAGAAATCCATAACTTTTGAAAACTCTCCAGGTGGTTCTGGTATGTAAATAAGCATGGGGCTCACAGAACTATGGCAAGACACCCATTTTACAGATCAGGGTCAGATAGCTTAAGGAACTGCATTTGATGAAGGTTACAACATTCTACCCCCAAATTCAGCACCTTGGGATATGGACTATTTTAAGCTGAAGGTGTTTCAGAAAAGGCAGGTGCAGGAAGGACTCTCCAACCTCCCCCTCCCTGGGCTCAAGCAGCTCCCAAGTCCCTTACTGGAGAGGTGCCCTCCCCTTTAGGCAGAGCAAAGGAGAACCCTTAACTCAGAAGACAGGACTCCAAGAGGAATCCAAATTGACAAGCCTTGCTACATTTCCCCCACTTTACTACCTTTAGCTCATTGCCTTTTGTCCTGTCACATGTTTTTCCATGATTTTCTACTCTTCGTTAAAACTTAGCATAAAATCACTTAGGTTTAACATTTCTTGGGGTATTCATTTCCATATGAAGCCTCCTGTGTCCGGTAAAACTTCTATTTAGTACATTTGTATGCTTTTCTTTTGTTAATCTGTCTTCCATCAATTCAATCTACAGGGTCTTAGCTGGAGAACCCAGAAGGTAGTAAGAAAATACTTTTTTCCTCACCTACACTAGGCACGTCAGCTCTGCACTTGAGCACTTGAGCTACTTCATCTGCGAAAGTGGGATGGTAATTATGCCTACTTTAGGATTTTCCAAAAACCTAAAGGACACACTCCATGATAAACATTTAACATCAGTTATCATATTTTCACAAATAAATTATATCAATTTTTTTCTGCCTAGAAAATGCCTGATCCCTAACAAATATTAGTTCAAGACAGAAATAAATGGCTGTTCCGTTTTATTCTTTGCAAACAGCACACAGAATACATGTAAAAGAAATACGGAAATCTTAATACCTTTATGAAAAGTCCTGATGCTAAAAGAAAGCACTTCTTCCTTTGATCCACTTATTTTTTCACCCCATTTTCTCTCAGGATGGGGAAAACTATGGATAAGCCACATCCTCCTTCAGCCCCAAGCACTGGCTGTAAATGAACACGACTTCTATAAATGGTTTCCAAATGTTACTAAATAAATCAGTTCTGTCTTGTTTGTGGCACCCTATTCTCTTATGCAATTTCATCTGGATCACCAACATTGTGCTCACTGGCTGCAAATTGCCGGAAGATTCTGTGTGTGCAAAATAAATGCCTGTCTGTCTCCTCAAATTTCCCTGACCCATGGTTGCATTGCCTCAGGATGGACTCTTAAATTCAGGAGGCAAGTGCTTCTCTACAGCCAAAATACCCAGCCTCTCTTGCTTTTACCAGACCTCAGAGTGGCTTGAATTATGAGGGTATTTACTATTGTATCTTAATTGTTTTATAAGCCAACTCAACATTGTGAAATTAAATTCATTTGATCTTGGTTTAATTTCAAGGATGAATTCATTCTCTGTACTTCTGAAGGGCATGAGGATGTTACTGTCCTACTACTAATACTGCTACTACACTGAGTATCACCTTTACTGCTATGACCACCAGCACTGCTACTTACTACTGCTACTACTAGTGTTGCTACAATGTTTATTACTGTTGCTACTACTATTGCTATTAATATGACAGCTGGCAGTTACTACTACTGCTATTAACTCTATAGCCACTTGGGGCACGACTGGATTTCAACTCAGGTCATGATCTCAGGGTCATTAGACTGAGCCCCAAATTGAGCCAGTGTTGGGCAGTCTGCTTGAGATCCTCTCTCTCTGCCCCTCCCCTTGCTCTCTCTCTTTCTCAAATAAATAAATAAAATCTTTTAAAAAATTGTAGAGTCACACCACTAATATTTTTTGAGCCCTTAACATCACTAAGTCTGGGAGAAGTGCTTTATAGCTAATATGCCAATCTCTATACACAATGCTCTTAGAAGACGGATACTTTTATAAACTCATTTTACAAACAGGCATAGGCATTTGAGCTAAGGACTAATTGCCTCTAAAGTCAGGGCTCTCAAATGGTGTCCTGTTACTTCTTTCCAGTCCAGCAGGAAGGGCATCTCAAGTCCTTAGCGGACTTCAATTAGCACAGAAAGCAATTGCTCTGCTTGTTGGTACAAATAAAAAAATGGTGAACACCGGTAGACCGTAACTCATATAATTGTCCATAGCAGTAGTATCATCATCAAACGTGTATTCAGAATGTTGACTTTGTGAGGATTCCTGGATCAAATTGGTCTGGAGATGGCTGGAGAGCTAGAGAGATTTCTTTGTGCCAAAGTTGAGAACATCCCAATGAGAACGGTGAATTTCTTTTTTCTTAATTAGTATACTAGCATTTTAGTGAAAAGGAAAGCACCCAAGTGATTTGAGGAAACACAAGAATAATCCAATCTTAAATCACAGATCAGTGAGGTTGAGCCTCCTAGATTTTTGGTAAACGTTAAGGATAATTGTGAACATCTAAATTGAGAAAATAGTCCTTTTTTAAACTGAAGACCACAAAAACCTTTTGTTTTTGTAATGTTCCTGGGGCACCCGAGTGGCTCAGTCTGTTAAGCGACCAACTCTTGGTTTCAGCTCAGGTCATGATCTCAGGATCGTGAGATCGAGCCCCATGGTGGGCCCCATGCTCAGTACAGAGTTGGCTTGAGATCCTTCCTCTTCCTCTGCCCCTCCCCACATTCCCACATAAGCTAAGTAAATAAATAAAATCTTAAAAAAAAAAAAAGCTGGAAAGAAATACACTAAAATGTTACAAGTTCAAGTGGAGGCCTTACTGATGCTTTTATTTTGTTTCATTTTTTGGGTCCAGCCTTCTCTACATTTCCAGAATAACAAAGACATGCTGCTTTTACATTTTAAAACACAGAAAATAACTGCAGATAATCTTTAAGTTAATTTCAGAATAATTGCCTTAATCTTCTACTTTGGGCTATGAATATTCTGCTAAAACAGGTAGAAAATGAACGCAGGTCTGATCAGACACGCAGAACAAAATACTTTAACCCTTAAATCATCAGCATCTTTTAAAACAACCCATCCATATTTTTCTCTGGCATTTGTAAATGCAGCAGGCAACGTCAGGATTTTCTTTTTGGATACCTCATTACTCTGATGTTCCCCAATTACTTTGATACAAATTCACATTCTCGAAGGCAGAGATATTTTAAAGACTTAAAAACTGAGAGCAAGCCTAAGATTTCCTGATGACTGTCTACAACACACTTTGCCATAAGGAGATTTTCTTCAATCAAGCTGAGATTTGCACTCTTTCAAAACAAAGGGTGATCATACAACATTGTGACTATACTTAATGCCACTGAACTGTATACTTAAAATTGGCTAATCTGGTAAATTTTATGTTATGTACAATTTACCACAATAACAAAACAAAGGGTAGTGAAATTCAGAAAAACATAGTGATATAGGAAACATATTTTATTTTGAAAGATCCTTACAACTTTCAATACCTAAAGGTGTGTTCACAGAAGTGCCCGGGTGGCTCAGTTGGTTGAGCCTCTGCCTTCAGCTCAGGTTATGATTTAGGTGTCCTGGGATTGAGTCCCATAGCAAGCTCCCTGCTCAGCGGAGAGTCTGCTTCTCCCTCTCTCCCTTCCTTCCACCCATGCTATCTCTCTCAAATAAAATCTTAAAAAATAAATAAATAAATCTTTAAAAAAATAAGTGTGTTTACTGTGACCTGTAAACAACCTAAATACCCAACAGTGAGGGACTAATCAAATTATATCCTATTCCTACAATCTAATACCACAAAACTAGTCTAAAACTAGTATGCTAATTAAGAAAGGGGTGCCTGGGTGGTTCAGTCGGTTAAGCATCTGCCGTTGGCTCAGGTCATGATCTTGTCCTGGGATTGAGCTTCCCTTCTGCCCCTTCACCCTGCTTGAGCTCTCTCTCAATCTCTCTCTATATGTATCAAATAAATAAATAAAATCTTTAAAAAAGTTAAAAATTAAAAAAATTGACAGTTGTTTTATGATGGAATCTTATCTATATGGAGTGAAAAATGCCTATTATTTGATGGCATAATTTGTTAAATTAAAAAACTTATAAATGTAATCCACCTATATTTATTTTATATATAAACGGAAAAAGTCTAGTAGGATCTATATCAAATGAAACAGGGACCCTTGTTTTCTTCTTTAAACATTTCCAAATTATTTGAATGTTTTGCAAGTGTATATGCACTTTTATGATTAGAAAAAACACTAAACCATATTTCATTTTATTTATTTATTTTTAATGTTTAAAAAATATTTTATTTATTCATGGGAGACACAGAGAGAGAGAGGCAGAGACACAGGCAGAGGGAGAAACAGGCTCCATGCAGGGAGCCCGATGCAGGACTTGATCCCAGGTTTCAGGATCACATCCTGGGCTGAAGGCAGCACTAAACCGCTGAGCCACCGGGCTGCCCTAAACCATATTTTAAGTGTGTATAGGTAATCTCCTTATTGGGGTCATTTTTTATCATTAAAATGTAGGCCATTCTGTATTGACATTATAAGGAGGGGTTAGCATCTCCCCTGTTTTACTATGTTTAAGTGAAAATTTAAGAATGGGTTATACCTGAAACTAAAATAATATTGTAGATTAATTATACTTAAATAAAAAATAAAATGAAAAAAAGAATGGGGATACTTTTTCTAAGGGAAAGACAAAACGTAAGGAGATAAATATGTGAGGGGGGGGAACCCAGCAAAATCAGTATTTTGAACATATGTTTACTGTAGATTACATTCATCTATAGATTTTGATAGAGTTTTAAAATAATCCTATTTAAGATGTTCAGAGAAATAAAATATAATTTGTCTTTCAACATAATTAGAAATTATCAAATAAGAAAATGAAAAAAATTAAAATCTTGGAAATCAATAATGTAGTTATGAGAATAAGCCATAAAATTAATAGGATAAACTCCAGTTGGACACAGAGTGCATTTCTGAAAGGGAACATAGAACTGTGATGTTCAGAATATGCCATGATTCTAGGGCTCCTATACATGCTTACCAGAAATTCCAGAATGAGAGTTGGGGAGAACAACGAAGAAGCAGAATGTGAAGAGAAATTACTGCTAATTTTCCAGAACTGAAGCAAGATTTAGTTCCTCTAAGTGGAAGTGTTTTCTGAATACTGAGCAAGATAGGTTTTGAAGCATTTAAAACCATTTGCAATTTTAAAACATTTGCACTTGGCCATACTTAGACAACTTGTAGTAAAACTAAAGGAGTCCAAGGGCACCACAGTCTTGTATTGGGGTGCCTGGGTGGCTCAGTGGTTGAGCGTCTGCCTTTGGCTCAGGTCATGATCCCAGGGTCGTGAGATCAAGTCCCACATCGGGCTCCCCGCAGGGATCCTGCTTTTCCCTCTGCCTGTGTCTCTGCCTCTCTCTGTGTGTCTCTCATAAATAAATAAATAAAATCTTTAAAAACAACAAGAACAACAACAAAAAACTAAAGGAGTCCAGAGAAACTACCAGGGACAAAAGACATTATCTGCAGAATAACAGAAACTCAGAGTGGCAGCAGACATCTCATTCATAGTAATGGGTGTAAACAGTCAATAGAGCAATATCAAAATATGCACTGGCAAGAGGAGCACCAAATTCAGGGAAGTGGCTCTCTCTGGGCAGAGAGAGAGAGAGGAGTGAAAGGAATGGGTAACCTAGGACCTCAACACTAATGATGATATTTGACTCACTCAAAAAATATTTGAAGCACTGTTGATGGGCATGTGAAATGCCATACTGTTTTCCAGGCATTCTGGAAAAACAGTATGGCAGTTTCCTAAAACATTAAAACTCTTAGATATATATCCAGAAGAATTGAAAGCAGTTTATGACAGCAGATTCACAATAGCTGAGAGGTGGCTCTTGAGCCAACCACACTGTCCATCAACAGATCAATGGATAAGCAAAATGTGGTATTTACACCTAATGGAAAATTATTCAGCCATAAGGCATAAGGAGATACTGTCACATACTGCAACATGGATAAAACTTCAGGACATTGTGCTAAGTGAAAAAAGCCAATCACAAAAAACCCAAATACTGATGCTGTCTGATTCCACTTTTATGAGACATCTACAGTAGTCATATTTATAGAGTCAGAAGTAAAATGGTCATTACCAGAAACTGGGGAAGCAGGAAATGGGGAGCTATTCGGTGGACACGGAGTTCCAGTTTTGTAAGGTGAGAAATTCTGGAGATGATTGCACAAGAGTGCTAATATACTTAACACTGTTGAATTACATACTTTGAATATGATAAAAAATGATTGAGATCATAAGTTTTATATTACAGGTTTATTAGTACAGTTTAAAAATATCTGAAAACATCTTGAATGAAAAACATTTAAAGCAAATAATTAGATGATCAAGATGTGCCCACTAATATTTATTTACTGATATTTGCAAATGATACATCTGATCATTGCAAATGATATAGTATCCAAAATATATAAAGAACTGATAAAATTCAACACCCCAGAAAACAAATAATTCAATTAAAAGGTGGGCAGATGACATGAATAGATATTTTTCCATAGATGGCCAACACACATATGAAAAGATGTTCAACATCACTGATCATCTAGGAAATGCAAGTCAAAACTACAATGAGATGTCACCTCACACCTGTCAGAGTGGCTAAAATCAACAACACAAGAAATAATAGGTGTTGGCAAGGATATGGGGAAGGGAAACCCTTTTGCACTATTGGTGGGAATGCAAACTGGTACAGCCACTCTGGAAAACAATATGCAGTTTCCTCAAAAAGTTAAAAATAGAACTACCCTATGATCCAGCAATTGCACTACTAGGTATTTACCAAAAGAATACAAAAATACTAATTCAAAGGGATACATGCACCCCAATGTTTATAATATCATCGTTTATAATAGCCAAATTATGGAAACAGCCCAAATGTCCATCAAATGATGAATGGAAAAAGAAGATGTGTATATATATATATATATATATATATATATATATATATATATATAATGGAATATTACTTAGCCATAAAAAAGAATGAAATCTTGCCACTTGCAGTGAAAATTGTCACTTGTCAATAGAACTAGAGAGTATTATACTAAGTAAAATAAGTTAGAGGAAGACAAATACCATGTGATTTCATTCACAGGTGGAATTTAAGAAACAAACAAATGAGCAAAGATAAACAGAAGAGAAAGAGAGGCAAACCAAGAAACAGATTCTTAAGTATAGAGAAAAAACTAATGGTTACCAGAGGGGACGTAGGTGGAGAGGGATGGGGGAAATAGGTGATGGGGATTAAGGAGGGCAATTGTGATGAACACTGGGTGTGGTGTGGAAGTGTGCAATCACTATATTGTACACCTGAAACTAATATACACTGTATGTTAATATTATATGTTAACTGGAATTATAACAATATTATATGTTAACTGGAATTTAAATAAAACTTAAAAAATGAAGTTCAGGGCAGCTCTGGTGGCGCAGCGGTTTAGTGCCGCCTGCAGCCCAGGGCATGATCCTGGAGACCCGGGATCGAGTCCCACGTCGGGCTCCCTGCATGGAGCCTGCTTCTCCCCCTGCCTGTGTCTCTGCCTCTCTCTCTCTCTCTCTCTCTCTCTCTCTCTCTCAGTCTGTGTCTCTGTGAATGGATAAATAAAATCTTTTTAAAAAAATGAATGAAGTTCAGTTGGCATCTCAAATAAACATATCCAATACAGGAAAAAATATGATCCTATTCATTTTTTTCTGAACTATCTTACAAAATAAAAAGCCACTTTCTTAAAAAAGTTGAGGGTATTATGTCTACCAACAGAAGAATGGATAAACAAATTGTAGTGTAGGGAAGACCACATAACAATAAAAATGAACTGCCGATATACACAGCAGATTGACCAAATTGCAAGAGCCTTAGGTGAGTGAAAGAAGCCAGACACCAAAGAATACATGAGTTAGATTCCACTTTGTAAAAAGATCAAAAACAAGTAAAGCAAAACCTTGGAGATAGCAATCATAAGAGCCGTGGCTGATGAAGAGTGGGGATTGACTGGAAAGCTGGCACTAGGGAACTTGTGGGGAAACAGCTCTATCTTGATTGGAGTGTTGGTTACATGAGGGAATCCATTTGTCACCATCATCTATTTGTACATCTAAGATCTAGGCATTTTACTTAATGCTTATTTCACCTCAATATAGAAATAAAAATTTAAACAAAAGATGGGGCTAAAAAAAAATAGGTCATGCACATGTGGCAAAAAAGAACCACAATATTGGTGGCACCAAATGCCTGAGGATATGAGGTAAAGGGCACTTCAGTTGATTGAAATGCAAGGAGAAATTTAGATATCACAGTTCAGTTACTCAAGAAGCACTCATGACATTGGAGAAAAGGCCAGAGCTTCAAGAAACTGTAGAAGCATAACCTGAAACCACATTCAGTGTCTCAAGAATTTTATCAAATCTTACTAAGTATAAACAAGCCTCCTCTTTGGTGTCTTTCCAAAGAACTAAAAAATATGGTTAGCGGAAATAAGTTAATTTTTTTCTTTACATTCACTTGATTTTAATTATATAAATCATACAAGTTTATTATAGCAAAAAATGGAACTATAGATCAGCGGAAATTAAAAAATGAAATGACTAGTTAACAGATAACAGCTCAACATGTGGTATGTGTGTGTTTGAAATGCTGTAATGCTTCTTTTAAGATTAAGATCTTTTTGGTCATTAGGTGAGATTCTGCAAATCTCACTTTGCAAAAACCTGTAGCTGTCTATTGAGGAGGATCCAACAGATCAAGTAATTTATCATATTTGTCCCTGTAACTCACTGTGTGATCTTTTTTTTTTTTAATTTTTATTTATTTATGATAGTCACACAGAGAGAGAGAGAGAGGCAGAGACACAGGCAGAGGGAGAAGCAGGCTCCATGCACCGGGAGCCCGACGTGGGATTCGATCCTGGGTCTCCAGGATCCCGCCCTGGGCCAAAGGCAGGCGCCAAACCTCTGCGCCACCCAGGGACCCCTCACTGTGTGATCTTAAAATGTTTTCCTCAGTTTCTCTCTTTTAAAAGATGAGTCTAGGGACAACTGGGTGGCTCAGGGGTTAAGCATCTGCCTTCAGCCCAGGGCGTGATCCTGGAGATCCGGGATTGAGTCCCACATCAGGCTCCTTGCATGGAGTCTGCTTCTGCCTGTGTCTCTGCCTCTCTCTCTTTCTCTCTCTCTCTCTCTTTGCCTCTCATGAATAAATAAATAAAATCTTAAATAAATTAAAAAAAATAAAAGATGGGTCTAGGGAAGCCTGGGTGGTTCAGTAGTTGAGCATCTGCTTTCGGCTTGGGTCGTGATTCCAGGATCCTGGGATTGAGTCCCACATTGGGCTCCCCACAGGAAGCCTGATTCTCTCTCTGCCTATGTCTCTGCCTTTCTCTGTGTGTCTCTCATGAATAAATAAATAAAATCTTTAAAGAAATAAAGATAGATCTATTGTCATCTAAAAGAAATTAAGTTTGTCTTTCCAATGTTACCATTAATGACTTGGAATGTATGCTATTCTTTTAAGGTAGTAGTATTTTCCATGATTTCTTCTTGCAAATATAAAAGTGCCATTACCTACACTTGTGTATGGAGTATGACTACAAATGGCTATGAAACATGATTTTAAAAAGGAACACACTTGAGTTTACAAATCCAAATGAGCATTTTCCTATGGGTAGTCTTTTTGGTAGGATGTATACTTATTTAAATGGTTCTGCCATTGATTAAAGCACTTCTGCAGCATCTCTTTGAGAGCAACCATTAGCCTATGGTGGCCTTTGTTAAATATTCTCAATCGACTATTTTCTTTTTTTTTTTTAAGATTTTATTTATTTGCTCATGAGAGACACAGAGAGAGACAGAGACAGAGACACAGGCAGAGGGAGAAGCAGGCTCCATGCAAGGAGCCCGATGTGGGACTCGATCCTGGATCTCCAGGATCATACCCCAGGCTGCAGGCGGCGCTAAACCGCTGCGCCACCGGGGCTGCCCATCAATAGACTATTTTCTATTAGAATACAAGCAATGTAGGGGCACCCGGGTGGCTAAGTTAGTTAAGCATATGACCCTTGATTTTGACTTAGGTCATAGTCTCAGGGTCTGGGATGGAGCCCCACATTGGGCTCCATGCTCAACAGGGAGTCTGTTTGAGATTCTCTCTCTCCCTCTGCCTCTGCCCCTCTCTTACCCCCCGCTCTTGCTCTCTCTAAAATACATATATAAATCTTAAAAAAAAAAAAAAAGGACAGAAGCCCTGTAAAATCAGGGACTGTGTCTATCTCCTCTGTTTTGTTGTCCCCACTGCCTAGAAGACATAAACAGGGCCTCAAAACTGATGTGTTGAACGAATGGGTAACAAATTTTCACTGACTGGGAGTCATTTGATTGCTGAAATAATTTATAGTCTCCTAAGATGACTCTTTGCCTCCTCCTCTCTCTTTTTCCAGGGTGGTTGGAGGTCAATGAGTAAGGTTACAAGTGATAGGAAGTGGGTCTGGGGAGGTAGGCAGGGGTCAGATAGCATCTAGATGGTGAGGGGTTCACATGTTATTCTCAACGCAATTGGAAGCCACTGCAAGAAAATTGCAAAGGAATAAGATGATTTGTGTCTTTAAAAGATTCCTCTGAATACACAAGGGGAGTAGATTTTATCGGGGGCAAAAGTAGAAGTGAGGGGCTGCTGAAGAAGATACTGTAGAAATCCAGAAGGGACAAGATGGCAGTGTGAGCCAGAGAGGTCCTGCTGTCGGTGGTGACAAGTGCATTGTTTCTGAATGTATGTTGGTAGTAGAACAGACAGGGTTGTAGGCATCCAGTGAGCAGGAATAAGCAGCAGTGTCTTTCACACGCCTTATGGAGATGAATACATCCCTACTATCCATTCAGCCTTCAGATTTCTCAGTTTAAGATGAAAATTCCAGGGAATGGGCATGTGATTATCTTAGCTTTGATGCCCTAGGGAGGGTAGGGCACCTTGACTTGGCAGTCCACAAATATTCCTATCCAGTAAGGAAAAGGATGGTGTCCCAAGAATTGCTGCAGTGCTATTATTTGAAGAAATAGGAATAGTCACTGGATTAGCAAAAATACAATAGATATCCCCTACATGTTGTGCTAACTTTATAACCACGTTGATTCTTTACTGAAAAAAGTCATAGCATATTATTGAACACGTTAATGCTAGTTAATAAAGGAAGTATTACTGTAAGACACAAGTAAAACAGCACTGTAAAAGAATTATGATATTGATCCCTAATGCTTTGTCCCACACAGACGCTGCTTCCAAAATCAAGTTTAAATTGGCAAGATTTTGGGCAGCCCGGGTGGCTCAGCAGTTTAGTGCCTGCCTTTGGCCCATGGCCTGATCCTGGAGACCCGGGATTGAGTCCCACGTCAGGCTCCGTGCATGGAGCCTGCTTCTCCCTCTGCCTGTGTCTCCACCTCTCTCTCTCTCTCTCTCTGTGTCTCTCATAAATAAATAAAATATTTTTTAAAAAATAAATTGGCAAGATTTTGCTGATTTTTTTAAAATTTTGAGTGACTTCTGTTGCATTTAAAAGAATTCTACTAGGCTTTCCAGAAGTCAGATGAAAACTCCAGGTTCAGTGATAAAATCATGTTTTCTTTACAGCACACCAGGAGCTCCTTCTCCACCTCATTCATTTTCTTCACTACTCACATGGCCAGCATAATACGTGGCGCTTTGTATTATGCCAGCTAACACAAAATAGAGACAGCTGTAAAGTAGTAGAAAAACCACTTCAGGGCAGCCCGGGTGGCTCAGCGATTCAGCGCCGCCTTCAGCCCAGGGCGTGATCCTGGAGACCCAGGATCGAGTCCCACATCAGGCTTCCTGCGTGTAGCCTGCTTTTCCCTTTGCCTACGTCTCTGCCTCTCTCTCTCTCTGTGTGTATTCTCATGAATAATAAATAAATAACATCTTTAAAAAAAAAAAAGAAAAACCACTTCATTGGGCAGCAGAAGGCCGGAGCCTGTCTCTGACAAGCTATTTCCCACGGGCAAATCCCTGACCTTCTCCAAGTAAAGTTTCTTTATCTGTGAAATGTTATCAAATGTGTACAACTAACAGGTAGCAGGTGGAATTGACCTAGAATGTCTGTGAAGGCATTTAGAAAACTGTGAAGAACTATACAAATGGGAATTAATGCACACTATTTCAAAATCAGGAATCCTGGTGTCTTTGTATATCCTATCAAGTTCTCTGTCTCATTTGCCCTTGTTTGTCCATTTGACGTGTAATATCTTCTTTGCCCTATTTTCTAGCTGCCCCCAATCTAAAATTCAAGAACAAACAAACCAACAAAACACCAAACAAAACCAGCTTAAATATCACCTCTTCCAAGAGCCTGATCTGTTTTTCCTGTCTGTGTAGGACTCATCCTCTTCGGATCCTCAGCCACATGTGTTACCTCTCCTAGAACACATATCACACTGTACTGTTTCAGGGATGCAAGGCTCTCTGTTCTTAATTCCACTTCCCTGTGCATTAATTCTTCCATTTCATGACTTTGTCTTCCTCTCATGTTAGTTGTCTCATCTGTTTGGTGTTTTGTGTGTGTGGGTGCCCTCATCTTTATCTTTGAGATACCCTGTTACCTCTCATGAATGCTAGTCTCTGCCATTGCAGCCTGACTACACTGATTATGAGTAAGGGCTGGGCATGCTGCTGGACAGGATATGCCAGTAGTTAGTTCTCCAAATGGTAATGTTTTCAACTAACATATTTTCACCCTTTCTTTACCACGTACAAGGGAGGAGAAATGACATTCTCCTATTAGATAAAAATATAACAGATAAAAGATAACTATTAATAAAATGATATAAAATTTACTTGGTTAATGTAACAATTTTGTATAGTGATAGAGGGTAACTAGACCTCTCAAGGTGATCATTTCATGTTGTTTAAAAATATCAAATCACTACGTTGTACCCATGAAACCAATATAATACGGCATGCCAATTATAATTCAATTTATTATTTTTTTCAATTTATTTTTCTAAAGATTTTATTTATTTATTCATGAGAGACATAGAGAGAGAGAGATAGAGGCAGAGACACAGGCAGAGGGAGAAGCAGGTTCCAGGCAGGGAGCCCAATGTGGGACTCGATCCCAGGTCTCCAGGATCAGGCCCTGGCCTGAAGGCAGCGCTAAACCGCTGAGCCACCCAGGCTGCCCCTATAATTCAATTTAAAAAGGCAAAAATAATAAAGTTTGGTTATTCTTTGCACTCTTTATAACAAAAGATATGCCAATGGCCCATGTATCAGAAAGCTTTGGTAAATGCTCTTAAGTCTTCTCATGGTTAGTACACCCAAAAAGCTACCAAGTATTCTGGTTGAGTGAATGAATGAGCCATGTAGGTAGTTGGGGAGAAAAGGAAGAGATGTGTGGTACTTATCAAAAGTGCTTATCAAAAACAACTTGTAAATTTACAAGGTCAATGGATACACAAAGAAAGCCACAACTCATATGTCCCTTTCTGCCTTGCCATTTGGATCGGGCCTTTCCTTCAGAGTCTCTGGTGTGCAACAAAGCTTACACAAGGGAATTTTGCCTCCCACACTATCAGGACACAGATATCATCACCTTGCAATTGTATGCAGCCTGGAGAGCAATAAGAGTGTCAGCTTGCAAAGCGAGACTGTTGGAGGTTGTGTGACAACTTTTAAAACACTTGAACCAAAAATAACATATCATAGTCCAAAATAGCCAACTATACTGTACCTGGTCTTCAAGTTGTAACTGAAAGTCACAATCGATTCTCCGTGTGAGCTCTTATTATTCTAGATAAAAGCGTGGAATTAGAGGTGAGTGTGTCATTGTTTCTCCAGTTTTTAAGGTACAGCCAATATGCAGACTTATTTCAGAGCTTTCTGGTTTCACTGGTTCATATTACATTGCTCAGTAAACCACTTCACTGGGCCATGAAATCTTGTTAGCAATACAGTTTTTACTATCTTCAGAATTCAATGTTTGAAAACACATGTTTTCTTCCAAGAGTTCGGAAATGCAACCCATCCACGAAGGAGAAACAACCACAAAAATATTAGGAGAATTAGAACGACATGGATTTGTGGTCTCCCCACCATCACCATTGTTTTTATTCACAGTGAGGTTGTCTCACTAATCCTACAGCCCACAGGGTTCCTTATGTACTTCCCATACTTCCTGGGGTCTATTTTTAAATTAATGATAGTGTCCCATGCTAAATGCTTTAAAACAAATTTCACATGATTGGCTTCAATTTTTCCCCTGATAAACAACACAATGATTGATTTAACCACTGCTCACTGTCCTTGGTTGCCAGGCATTCCCTGACTTTGCCCAGCAAATGTTTCCATGTAACACAAACTAGCATCACTTTAGAAAATACTTGTAGGTATGATGGAGGCTTCTAAAATTGAAAAAAATATTTGTCTGCCTCTGCCCAACTGCAATCCACTGAAATGCAATCTGGGGATTATAGAGGGTCAGATGGTGCCTTTACAATAACAACCACCCAGCAACTAGAGGAATAGAAGTACAAGGTTCTGGGACATAGGCAAGGCTATGAGGACATGGTATTTGAATGTTTAATGTTAATGTTGGCATTAATTTGGGGGGAACAACCATCCTGCTGCAGTTTTCACTAAAATAATTTTGAGGCTTTTTATATGTCAGGGCATGTATAATTTCTATTAACATGATTTTTCCTTTTTTCAAAATAAATGTTTCAAGCAGAAGAGAAATAATATTCTCAAGTTTCATGAAAAAATAAGACTAAAGTAATCACCAGCATTTTTTGATCTAAAGTAAATTTATTTCTTGTATTTTTCCAAATAGATTTTTCACCTTTCTTGGCATCAGACTATATTTTAAAAGCTTAAACACCTCGTGAGACCTCAATTATGTGTACATAATATGCTCGTTAATCAGTTACTTAAATTACAAGTTTAATTAGCGCAAAGTTAGTTTAGTAAACAGTGAAACTCCCCAACTGCTACCGAGACATCTGGATAGCCTGCCAAGGCCATGTCAGGGCATGACCCAGCAGAAAATGACAACTACTACCACTGGCTGAGGCTTATATTACAGATCAGGATGACGAATACATGGCACTTGTATTGCCACTCCCCTGTCGTGTCCAGGGTGGACATTGCTAACTGATCATGACACAGTCTCCAAGCCCAGAAGCAACCTCGGAGACCTTCACAGCCCCACACCAGGCGGCCACTATCAATCAGCTTCATATGTGAGATGAAATTGCTATTCAGCCCCTAATTAAAACCATTTATTGAGCAAGATAGCTGAATAAGGTGTCCCTTATTTGTGTCCCCACTTGAACAGGAATATTTTGTCATCCATCCATGAATGAAAATGTTTTTGTAGAAACTTTGGGATCCAGGTAAGAGATCCTGAGCTCCCCCAAACACGCATGCGCATACACCAGGATTAAGGAAAGCAAGTTCCCATCTGGCTGACTCTCAGACCATGCTCTCAGCTAGAGACTCAGAAATAGCTCCATAACCCTGAGAACTTAGCCACAATCCCATTTGGCTGTTGTTGGCTGCCACCATATGCCAAGGGACCCAGAAGAATTAATGCCCACCTGTATATCAAATAATAGGCATACAAACCTTGGTCCCAAGTGTGGACTCTGAAATAAGCCATGAACTGGCTCTATCCTTTTTCAGCCCCTGGAGGGCTGGGAGCCCCTGGAGGTAAGCCTACCAAACTCACTTAGACTGTAGATTCTGAAAAGGCCCTGAAAGTGGGCTCCAGCCTATCCCACCTGTCTCATTTGTCCCAGCCACAGTCCATAAGCAGGTCTGCTGGCACAGGGACCCAGCAGGAGACGCTCCTTTCTGTGCCACTAGAGGTCTTGAAAGGGCCCTCCACTTGGCTCCAGCCTCCTCACAGCCACAGCTTGCCAACAAAGTGAATTATAAGAGGGGCACCTGAGTGGTTCAGTCGATTAAGTATCTGACTCTTGATCTCAGCTCAGGTCTTGATCTCTCAGATCATCCAGTATGGAACCTATTTAAAAAAAAAAAAAGAATTATAAACAAAGACAGGTGACAAATGAGGTGACTATAGTGATAAAGGCATTGATTGATTAAGAGGATATAACAATTGCAAATTGGAGCACCTAAGTATTTAAAGCAAATATTAAGAGAAATGAAGGAAGAGGAGGTGCCTGGGTGGCTCAATCAGTTAAGCGTCTGCCTTTGGCTTCAGTCATGATCCCAGGGTCCTGGGGTTGAGCCCTGTATTAGGTTCTCTGCTCTGCAGGGAGCCTGTTTCTCCCTCTCCCTGCCACTCTCCTTGCTTGTGCTTGTACTCTGTCAAATGAATAAATAAAATCTTTTTTAAAAATGAAGGGAAAAATAGACAGCAATACAATGATAGCAGAGGATTTCAATGCCCCACTTTCAATATTGGAAAGATCATCCAAAGAGTAAATTAATAAGGAAATGGCAAACTTCAGGAACACTATATACCAAATGGATCAAATAGACATGCATAGAACATGCAACAGCACCAGAATTCATATTTTTCTCAAGTACCCATGGAACATTCTACAGGACATATCATATGTTGGGTTGCAAAGCAAGTCTTAACAAATTTAAGAAAATTGAAATCATATCAAATATCTTTTCTGACCACAATGGTGTGAAATCAGAAATTAGTAACACAAGGGAAAACTGAAAAATTCACAGATACATATAAATTACACAACACAATCCAGAATAACCAATGGGTAGAAAGAGAAATCAAAGAGAATCAGAAATTATCTTGAGACAAATGAAAATGAAAACACGGGATGGAGCGCCTGGCTGGTTCAGTCAGAAGAGCATGTGACACCTGATCTCAAGGTCATAAGTTCAAGCCCCATGATGGGTGTAAAGCTTACCTGAAGGAAGGAAAAGAGAAAAAAAGAAAAAAGAAAAGCACAATATATAAAAACTTATGGGATGCAGCAAAATCAGTCCTAAGAGGAAAATTGATAACAATAAATGTCCACATTAAGGAAAAGGGAAGCCGTCAAACAACTTTACATCTCATCCAATTAGAAAAAGAACACACTAAGCCCAAAGTTTGCAGAAGGATGGAAATTATAAAGATTAGAGCAGAAATAAATGAAATAGAGACTAGAAAGACAAAAAAAAAAAAAAAGAAACTAAGAATTCGATTTTTTTCAAAGGTAAACAATGTTGACAAATCTTTAGTAAGACTAACCACGAAAAAAAAAGACGACTCAAATAAATGAAATTATAAATAAAAAAGGAAAGGTAACAATTGATACCACAGAAATACAAAGTATCCTAAGAGACTATTATGAATAATTATAAGCCAAAAAATTGGATAACACTCCAGAAATGGATACATCCCTAGAAGCAAACAAACTGCCAAGACTGAATCATGAAGAAATAGAAAATCTGAACAGATCAAAAAGGACTAGAGATATTGAAGCAGTAATCAAAAACTTCCAAACAAAGAAAAGTCCAAGATCAGAAGTTTCCAGTGGTGAATTCCACCAAATATTTTAGGTATTATAATCCTTCTCAAACTCTCTCAAAAAATAAAAATAAATAAAAAAAAACAAAGGAAAAGAAGGAACTCCCAAACTTATTCTGTGAGGCCTGTGTTACCCTGATACCAAAATCAAATAAGGGCACTGTAAGAAGACTATAGGACACTGAATCACTATGTTGCATACCTGAAACTAATGTATAGTGTGTCAACTATACTCAAATTTTAAAAAATTAAAAAAAAAAAACTATGGGCCAGTATCCCTGAAGAATATGGATGCCAAAATTCTCAACCAAATTTTAGCAAACTTAATTTAAAAGCACATTAAAAGGATTAAATGGGATTTACATGATTAAATGGGATTACCCCTAGGATGCAAGAATGGTTCATCATACACAAATTGATAAATGTGGTATATCATATTAATAGAACGAAGGATAAAAATCCTATGATCTTTTCAATTGATGCAGAAAATGGGCCAAAATTCAACACCCTTTCACAATAAAAGCTCTCAACAAATTGCACAAAGAAGGATCAACATAATAAAGGCTCAACATAATAAAGGCTATATCTATAACAAACCACAGCTTACTCAGTGGTGAAAAGCTCAAAGCTTTTCCTCTAAAATCAGTAACAAGACAAGGGTGCCTACTCTCACCACTCCTCTTCAACATAGTATTGAAAAGCCTAGCCAGAAAAAAAAAAATTACAAAAACAGAAAGTCCTAGCCAGAACAGTTAGGCAAGAAAAAGAAATGAAAGGCATATAAATTGAAAAAGAAGTAAAATTATCTGACTGCAGATGGTCTAATCTTATATATAGAAAATCCTAAAAATTCCATCAAAATAGTCACATAAAATTAACATATATAAATCAGTTATGTTTCTATACACAAACAACGAAATAGCTGAAAAAAAGAAAATCTCATTTATGTACAGCATATAAAACAATAAAATTCTTAGAAATAAACTTAACCAAGGAAGTGAAAAATCTAGTCACTGATAGCTGTAATGCACTGACAAAAAAAATTGAAAAACATAAATAGAAAGATACCTCTTGTCTGTGGATCAGAAAAATACTGTTAAAATGTTCATACCATCCAAAGCTATTGATAGGTTCAATGCAATCCCTATCAAAATCCCAAAGACATTTTTTACAGATACAGAAAAAGATAATCCTGAAATTCATATGGAACTCTAGGAGACCTTGAATAGGCAAAGCCATCTTGAGAAAGAAAAAAGCTAGAGTTAACATAATTCTTAATTTCAAACTATATAGAATAGTAATCGAAACAGTTTTTACTGGCATAAAAATAAACACATAGGAGGATGCCTGGGTGGCTCAGCTGGTTAAGTGACCAACTCTTGATTTCAGCTCAGTTCATAGTCTCAGGACTGTGAGATCGTGCCCTGCACTGGGCTTCCGCTCAGTGCAGAGTCTTCTTGAGATTCTCTCTCTCCCTCTGTCCCTCCCCTATTCATGTTCTCTCTCTAAATGATTAAATGAAAAATCTTTAAAACACACACATAGACAAATCAGTATGTTACTGGCATGAAAATAAACACATAAACCAATGGAACAGAATTGACAGTCCAGAAAAAAAAAACCCCATCCACATATGGTCAACTAATACTTGGAGATTAATGTTCAATGGGGGAAAAGATAGTCTCCTCAATAAATGGTGCAGGGAAAAATAGATATTCCCAAGAAAAGAATTAAAGTGGACTCCAATCTTACACCATTAAAAAAAAAATTAACTTGAAATGGATTGAAGAGAGTTAAATGTAAGTCCTGAAACTGTAAAGGTTCTAGAAGAAAACACAAAGGGGAAGCTCCTTGACATATGGTCTTGGTATCAATTTTTTGGATATGACACTAAAAGTATAAGTAACAAAAGTAAAAACAAAGAAGTAGGACTATGTCAAACTAAAAAGCCCCTACACAACAAAAGTAGTAACAAACAAAATAGAGAGACAAACTACAAAGTGGGAGAAAACATTTCCAACCTCTTACCAGGTAAAAGGTTGATATCCAAAATATGTAAGGAACACATACAACTCATTAGAAAGAAAACCACAAATAATCCAATAAAAAATGTGTGAAAGACCTAAATAAGCATTTTCCCAAAGAAGACATACATATGGCCAATAGGTACATGAAAAGATACTCGACATCACTGATTACCAGGGAAATGCAAATCAAAACCTCCTGTTAGGATGGCTATTACAAAAAAGTCAAGAGATAAAAAATACTGGCAAGAATGTGGTAAAAAGGAACCCCTGTGCACTGTTGATGGGAATGTAAACATTCCCATAAACATATGCAGAACAATATGGAGGTTCTTCAAAAAATTAAAAATAGGGGACAACTTGCTGGCTCAGTCGTTGGAGTGTGCAACTCTTCATCTCGGAGTTGTAGGTTTGAACCCCATATTGATTATAGAGGTCACTTAAAATCTTTAAAAATATATTAAAATTAGAACTACTATATGATTCAGCCACCGAGCTTCTGGGTATATATCTAAAAGAATTTTAAGTATTTAAACCAGGACCTCAAAGAGATATTGTTACTCTCTGCATCATTATTTGCAATAGCCAAAACATGGAAACAACCTAAGTGACTCATTATGGATGAATAGACAAAGAAAATATGGTATATACATACAATGGAATATTATTCAGCCATAAAAAGAAGGAAATCCTGCCATTTGTGACAATATAGATGGACTTTGAGGACATTATGTTGTAAAGTCAAAGAAAGACAAATACCGTATGATCTCACTTATTTTTGAAACAAAGAAACAAGAGACAAACTCATAGAAACAGAGAGCAGGATGGTGGTTTCCAGGGGCAGGAGAAACAGGGAGATGTTGATCAAAGGGTACAAAATTCCAGTGATAAGATAAATAAATTCTGGGAATTGAACGTATAGCATGGTGACTATAGCTAACAGTACTGTATCATACACCTGAAAACTACTGACAGTAGATCTTAAATGTTCTCCCTTGAACCAAAAAAAAAAAAAAATAGATAATTATGTGAAGTGACGGATGTCTTAACTAACCTTATTGTGGCAATTGTCTCACAATATCTATGTGTATTAAATTATCACACTGTACACCTTCAATTTATAAAATGTCACATTTCAATTATATTCCAATAAAGCTTAAAAAAACTCCATTTCTGCAAAAGTTAGATTTTGTTCCTTGCCAACTTCTGTTAGGAATTTGAGGTACTATTTACTCATTTTCCCTTTCAATGTTCTGATCCATGGAGTATATACCTATCAACTTCAAAAAGAAAAGTACAAGATTGTACAGTGCTTGCTAAGAGTACCACACTCTAAAGCAAAGCCCTGGACCTAGCTCAGGTTCAAGGATGAAGTGAAACTCCTTCTTTTTCTCTCACAGAATTTTGGGACCTGCATATTTGGGACCTATCTAAAGTGTGAGGGTGTAGGAAAGAGGGGAAGAGGAGTGTCAAAGAGAAGAAAAGAAAGAAGAGAGCAGATCAAGCTCTGAGGGGCCCTGAATATACCAAAGACATTTTTATTTTTAGTAAATGGGACATGCTTTTATTTATTTTTATTTTTTTATTTTTAAGTATTTTTAATTTATTTATTCATGAGAGACAGAGAGAGAAAGAGAGAGAGGGGCAGAGGGAGAGGGAGAAGCAGGCTCCATGCAGGGAGCCTGACGTGGGACTCGATCCCGGGTCTCCAGGATCACGCCCTGGGCCGAAGGCAGGTGCTAAACCACTGAGCCACCGGGGCTGCCCTGGGACATGGTTTTACAAGAAAAATCTGTCATTTACCTAAAATTAAAATCCAACTGAACATCCTATATTTTTATTTGCCAGATCTAACAATCCTAACTTGGACACATTGCAGCCCAGACAAAACTGTGGGTTTTAGTATAGAAGAAGGGCAACACAAATATTGAACATGGGAGGAGCTGCATCTGCCACAGATAAGTATTATCATTATGTTCGTTTTACAGATCAGAAGCTGAGGCTTAGAGAAAGGAAGGAATAAAGTTAAATACCCAGTGAGTGCCAAAGCTGGATTTGATTCCAGTGTCTGCGAACCCAGTTTCATTTAGCCATCACATTATTGGCTTCTGTGACTTAAGAAGCTTCGGAAAGCAAGAGAGAGGTCAGGTTAAGAGCTGTTGAACAGTGATCACCCCACCAGTGAAATGTGGCCCAATGGAGGTAACACTGTCACCAATCAGATTAGCAACTCCTCCTCTTAGAGCAGTGCTTCTCTAGGAGGGATTGTGTCTCTGCAAAGGACATTTGGCAATGTTTAGAGACATTTTTGGTGGCTACACTGGGGAGGAGATGCTACTGGCTTCTAGAGTGTAGAAGAGAGCAATATTGCTGAATGTTCTATATTGTACAGGACAGCCCCTGCACCCCTGCAACAGAAGTATCTGGCCCAAGAAGTCAACAGTGCAAGGGCTAGCAAATTCTGTTCTAGAAGAAAGGGGGAGTAGAGAAGTGTGAGAACACCTGCTAACACATGCCCCCTAAATACACAGAAGGAATTTGGACTAAGACCCTAGTGTGAGAGACATCCCCTAACATCTGGGTCTTAGAGTAGAACCAATAACATGCTGTTTTTCTTCCTAGATTTGCACATTTAACTTCTTCTACAACACAGAGTAAAAGTGAAGAACATGCCAGGAGGAGATGTCCTATAACCAGAGAGAACAGGGTCCTACAAAGGAATTTTAGAATTTAGAGATTAGGAGAACCATTATTGGCACCATTACAGTACAATTTGTTTAAAACAAATTGCAGTATGTACCCAAGCAACTTAACATCATTTGATTCTTTACTTAAGCCAAGTATAAGTAGAAATAAATCTGCTACTTAAAATCATATTAATAAAACCAAATACTCTATTTAGGTTCTTTGTTTTTTGTGTTATTTTAAAAAATTTACTGATTCATTTGAAAGAGAGAGAGCACAGGAGACAGAGTGTAGGTTGGGGGAGAGGCAGATTCCCCTGTTAGCAGGGAGCCTGATTCAGGCTTGGATCCCTACACTGTGGGATAATGACCTGAGCTGAAGGCAGGTGCTTAATTGACTGAGCCACCCATGAGCCCCTGCTTTTTGTTTTTTTAAAAACATATTTTATTTATTTATTTGAGAGAGAGAGAGAGAGCATGAGCAGTGGGGAGGGTCAGTGGAAGAGGGACAAGCAGACTCCTCCCTGAGTGTGCAACGGGAATGTCACTTGGGCCTCAAAGGAGGGCCTGGGCTTCATGAGAGGCTCCATCCCAGGACCCCAAAATCATGACCTGAGCCAAAGTGAGATGCTTAACTGATTGAGCCACCCAGGAGTCCCTCTATTTAGGTTCTTTGGATCCCCTGTACTATTGCTGTCTTCTATACAGGGACTAAATAGAGAGGATTAGGGTGCACACAAATTTGATCTCCCCAGACTGGCTTTTTGATTTAAGTACAGCCTATGTCAAGGAATGGTTACTGATGTGTTGATTCATAAATTGCTCTACATCAATATATGTACCCTTTTCAGGATTATCTTCAAAGAAGGCTTACAGTTGCCTTATTGATGTAGCTAATGGATACTGAGAGTAGAGAGTGGATTTGGACTACTTTTCTACTTGTTAAAAATATATAGTCGATCAGAATCTAGGCAGTGTGAGTTTGGAACTACTTTCTTTCTCTTTTAGGGTTTATCTGATAACCTAGCTAGTCCTATAGCATGGTAACTTTTGATACTGCCCTAACAGAGACACCAGGCTAAGAAGGTCTATATCCCTTGAGGTTCTTGGTAGATTTCCAGCCCAAATCTTCTTGCTCTATTGAGATCTTGCCAGATCTACAGTATCTATCAAGCCAACAGCCTTTGAAGGCTAGATCAGACCTTCATTGTTAGTCTAGCATTATTTATGCATCAGATCTACACATTACTGTTTGATTATGGAAGTGCTTATGCTAGCCGGAGCCAGAATTTTAAACTTTATTAAAGACATGAGTGAAATAAGTCAATTGGAGAAAGACAATTATCATGTGGTTTCATTCATATGTGAAATATAAGAAATAGTGAAAGGGACCATAAGGGAAGGGGGAAACTGAGTGGGGAAAAATTAGAGAGGAAGACAAACCATGAGAGACTTCTAAGTCTGGGAAACAAAGTTTTGCAGGAGAGGTGAGTGGGGGGATGGGGTAACTGGGTGATGGGCATTAAGGCACATGAGATGAGCATTGGGTGTTACGCTATATGTTGGCAAATTGAATTTAAATAAAATTTATAAAACAAACTTATTAAAGACTTGAATTCCAAGAGTCTTTCCCAAATGGAATTCTAGCCAGAGGGTATTGGTTTCTCAAGTAACCAAAGGGGATGGTTATAGAGAGAGCTCATTTCTAAAGTGGTCCAATGGCATTAATCCCAGGGAGGTTGGGCATGTAACCTAGTAAAGCATCAGCTTGTTTATCTGTAAAATAGGGGTAATGGTAGTACTCACCTCGAGGGTGTATTGGATTGAGAATTGAACCTATTTGATAAGAGTGTAACTATTGTTAGGTCTTATTATTATTTCTACTAACAAGATCCATGTGGGAAAGTGACTCCACTTTTTTTTTTTTCCTTCCCACCATGCCACCTGACCTCCAAATAATAGGAGTCAAAATTTTTTCATTTATTTACATGCAATCTCAGGGAGGGCTCAGATGGGCCATACACATTGGCCTTTCCCTATATCCCAAGTTTAAGTTATTTAATTTCTTGGACACTCCTCACCCCAACCCTGAGACTTCAAAAAAGAAGGGAAAAATCCATGGGCCAAGTAAGTTGTGCATGCTATTCCCTTGTTGTAAGGTATTCTTTTCTTCAGATTTTTAGAATATCATGATGATTTTAATCTGCCATACTTGGATTCCAGCATGACAAAGCACCCATTATAGTTAGGATGCTTCTGTAGATACAATTCTTGGACAAGAACCCATTAACTGGCGGATGTCCTGCAATGATAATACCAAACTGTATGCTGCTGACTCTGTTCTAGGATGGCTACTCCCAGTAGTATTGCCTGATGTCGATTATTACAAAGGCGATATGCCTCCTTTAAAACAAATTAACAAGATAACAACAATCCTGTGCATGTGCACATGCACACCCACACAGAGTCAGAGGACACTTCCTCCAGGAAGCTTTTCTTGACTCCACCCTACCCCTCATTATGTTGGTTGCCCACACCCAGTTTCCTAGGGGTCCCTGATCATATCACATTGTACTATATTACAATTATGTATGAACTTGACTGACGCCCTGGTTAGACTGCAAACTTCCAGGGGATGGAGCCCATGTCTGAGACTCTGGTATTTCTATTGCCTGGCACATTATAGGTAGTAATTTGATAAATTAATACTTCATAAGTAATTAATTTAATAAATACACAAAGAGCACATGAAAAACCAAGGAAATGAGAATGCACACAGAGTGTGTTTGATACTGGAGAGAATGAGGAGAGTTTTGAATGGAGTGGATGGTGGTCCTTGGATTTACTAAGCAGTAAGGCTAGCTAGAAGAATATGGGACCTTAGGTATGCAGACCTCATGATGTGGACAGTAGCAACCATTTTTCCCCATTTCTTTTACTATTTAAAATATATATTACATAAAATTTGCATTAAGTACATACAATTCAGCGGCATTAATTGCATTTACCACCACGTGTTTCCAAAACTTTTCATCAACCCAAATAGACACTCTGTAACCATTAAGCAAGAAGTCCTCATTCCCCTCTTCCTGCAACCCCTGGTAATCTCTCATCTACTACCTGTCCCTGTGAAGTTGCTAATTCTAGGCATTTCCGATAAGTGGAATCATACAGTATTTGTCTTTTTGTGTCTGGCTTATTTTACTTAGCAAAATATGCTCCAGGTTTATTCACATTGTAGCATGAGGACCATTTTTAAGCAGAAGAGTGGATGACAGACAGCAGTACATTGTGAAGATGGTGTTAATAGGTGCCTATTAGGGAGGTGCGGGCTTGTTTGTTATCGTGCAGAGGCCTTAATACTTTTAAGTGGCTAGAAAAGGAAACCTTTCACGAGTGAGCCATCAAATCTTGATCACTATAGAGAATTTGTATTTGCTAGGAGTGAGGGCACACACAATTTACAGTGAAACCTGTCAGACAAGGCCACCTGTTCTGATGGCATGGATAGTGTGGAATACAACAGGGGGAAAGGACAGGAGTAGTGGACATCCTCTAGGAAAGCAAGCAAAGGCTGTGTTAACGGTGGATGCTCTGGAAGGCAAGCACCACTGAGCCACAGGAGTGGTCACAGGGTTATTATTGCTGGCCTGTTTACTATCTAGAATAGCCTTTAAGACTTCCTAGTGGCTGCCCAGAAGGCTAGAATTGGGGAGTGTGCAATGTCTACAAAGATGTGTGATCTGACATACTGAGAGTCATAACAGGATTCCATTTAATGTGTGAAAAATCAACTCTACACACCAGAGAGAGAGCAGGGAAAACATTTAAATTGTGTAAGTGATTCTGATTGCCATTTCACTCAACGAACTTATGCCCCAGAATGGACGTGAGCTGGGAAATACGCCTCTATTTTATCAGTTTCCATAGAATAATCTTCCTGTTGTGATTGTGAGTTTGGGATTTACTTTTTTTTTTTTTTTTTTTTGAGAAAGAGATTGAGAGTGTGTGCATGCGCATGGGTGAGTGCAGGACAGGGCTGGGCTGTGGAGAGAGAGAGAATCTTAAGTAGGCTCCACACCTAGCACAGAGCTCAATGTGGGGCTGGATCTCACAACCCTAAGATCATGAAATAGAGCCAGAAACTTAACAGACTGAGCCATCCAGGCACCTTGGTCTGGGGTTTAAAAATAAGTACTTTCATACAATGTAATCATGAAAGAGAAGCTACTACTTCCTCTGTAATTCAAGTGAAGAAGTATCAGTGTGTTCCCAAATCAGCTGTGTTGGCTTTACTGCAGGATGGTGTATTGCTTTTTAATGTGGGACATCTCTACTACATTTTCTAGCATGTTGTGACCAGACACAGTTTCTACCTTATGGGTTGATTTTAGAACCTAACCTCTCTTCCACTTCTAGATTTGTCTTCATTATAGGATATGGTGGAAAAACTCTAAGTGAATATAGTCTGCAATGCTGTTGAGATTTGGGGGTTGCAAGTAGCAGGAATGAACTAGAGCTAGCTCCGGCTTAAAAAACAGATAAGGCATCAGTTGAGAGTATTTTTATAAACATCTGCATTTGTATATGTAGGTATGAACATGCAAAGGTCACAAAAATGCCTAAGAAAGTAATAAACTTCCCTTAAGCGTGTCTCAGGCTGTTATATGCACCTTATGAAAAATGCATTCTTATTCAGTAGGTCTGGGCTGGAGCCCGAAATCCTGTATCAAGTAACAAGCTCCCAGGTGAGGCTCATGCTGCTGGTCCTCTGACAGCTATTTTAGGAGAAAGATTCAAATGTCAAATTTTGACACCATCCAGTCTCTGATGTTTGCACTTCCCAATTTCAAATTCCTATGATGGGGTGTGATTGCCCTAGCTGTGTCAAGCACACACCCCTGGATTCATCAACTGCATGTTAGGAGGCCAGGTCACGAAATAGCAAAATCACCACCATCACGAGCAGACAATGAGCGTTTACTCTCAGCCTGTCAATGCACTATTCATTTTATACGTATCATCTTTTTTTAAAAAAGATTTTTTTATTTATTTGACAGAGAAAGCACAGAGGAATGGGAGAGGGAGAAGCAGGCTTCCCGTTGAGCAAGGAGCCCAATGTGGGGCTTGATCCCAGGACCCTGGGATCATGACCTGAGCTGAAGGCAGACACTTAACGGACTAAGCCACCCAGGAGCCCTGTACATATCATCGTTAATCTGCACATCAACCCTTGGAAGGGAGGAGAGAAGAGAGATTCTTAGAGAAGCCCAATGACTTTTTCAAGGTCATAGGGCTAGCAGGTGTCTGAGCTGGGTCTTGTAGTCACACTGCCTAAGTAAAGCCCCTGTGCTTTATCAACTTTAAGGTTTAGCAGAAGAGGGGCATGTGGGTGGCTCAGTCGGTTAAGGGGCTGCTTTCCGCTCCGTTCCTGATCCCAGAGTCCTGGGATCGAGCCCCTTGCCAGGCTCCCCACTCAGGGGAGGAGTTTCCTTCTTCCTCTCTCCCCTGCTCCTGCTCTCTCTCAAATAAATAAATAAAATCCCCCAAAAGAAAAAAAGAATTAGCAGAGAAGCTGGGAACTCTTGTGTTAATGGGGCAGGTAGAAATCTGTTCTCAACTGTCAATATCCTGATTTCGTTGAATTATCTTTACTTCAAGATCGTTATTCAGGGCAATTTTGAAAGAGAATTCCTCCCAAACCCTTCTCTCAAAAATCTGCTGAGTAGAGATTGTTAAAACACCTAGAGCCCGTCAGTGTTTAATTTTGTCTTATTTGCATCTCAAAAGCACATCCTTCAGATTCAGGTGATTTTTCTTCTTCATTTTTTAAAAAAGATTTTATTAATTTATTCATGAGAGACACACAGAGAGAAGCAGAGACAGAGGCAGAGGGAGAAGCAGGCTCCCTGTGGGTAGCCTAATGTGGGACTTGATCTCAGGACCCGTGTCTACAAGCGACAAAACACCAAGATTGATGCAACTTCCAGATGCCAGTGAGAGGCATGAAACAGATCCTCCTCACAGCCTCCGCAGGAACCAACTCTGCCACCACCCTGTCTTGGACTCTAGAAATGGGATGCAATACGTTTCTGTTGTTTAAATCACACAGTTTGTGTTCTTTGTTTATGCAGCCTTAGGAAACTAATCCGGTGTGTATACACCAAGCAATTCCACAAGCACTTGCTAGACAAAAAATTGGCTTTAGATTCTGAATGGAACTCATATTTAAGAAAGACATGTTCCCTGATCTCTAAGAGCTCACAGACTAAACAGGATGGAGGGGGAATCCCTGGGTGGCTCAGCGGTTTGGCGCCTGCCTTAGGC
Source organism: Canis lupus dingo (assembly GCF_003254725.2). NCBI lineage: Eukaryota > Metazoa > Chordata > Mammalia > Carnivora > Canidae > Canis > Canis lupus. Next base: position 22,786,469 of record NC_064262.1, on the reverse strand, counting down.
CCAGGGCCTGATCCTGGAGTCCCGGGATCGAGTCCTACGTCGGGCTCCCTGCATGGAGCCTGCTTCTCCCTCTGCCTGTGTCTCCCTCACTCTCTCCCTCTCATGAATAAATAAATAAAATCTTTAAAAAAATAAAATAAAGGGGATGGAGGGTAAGCACACACACACACACACACACACACACACACACCAGTATCTGGGAGGGATCTAGGAGTGATCTGGAAAATATAGGAAGGCTCTAAGAAATTTTCACTGGCTAGGTAGGGTGTGAATTAGAAACTAAAATGGTTGTTCAATCCATTGACAGGTTTTAATGATTCACTCTTCTATAATTAAAAACCTAATAATTCAAATAGCGTTTAAAGTTCAGGTTAGCCTTGAAATATTTCTCTCCTTCTTCATCTGCATGCAATAACATTATTAGAAGAAATAGTTTCTGACAATAGATTCCATTTACTGAGCTCTAAGGGGCTGATGGTTCAGCTCCAGGTGGGCAACAGGATTACCAGGTTTTTTTTTTTTTTAAAGAACAAATTTCATTCGTTCTCAATCATCTTCGTTGCACTGTGAACAGAAGCAAATCATTAGGGTTCAGAATATTATTCTGCAAAGGAAATAATTTATGTTGCCTGGAGCCAGCGATCTGAAAATAACAACATTTGCAGGACACGCAGTGCAAAATGCCTAAAGCATTTTCTTTATTTTATTTCAACTCAGGCTTGTAATTTCTTATCCTAGAACATCTCAGTAAAGACCAAAAGGAGGGCTTTGTAAGGTCAGATAAGGCTCAAACTTGTCCCTTTGCCTTTAAGCAAGATACTAAGCCAGTTTTCTATTTTATTTGGGGGGTAGAGCTTGTAACTCTATCAAAGCCGTTTACCATTCCTGATCTGTGCTCAGTACAGAAATGGCAGGATTAATCCAGCAGATTTATTCCTTTTTGAAATTGTGAGCTCTATTTATTAAAATGTCTGGTCTCCTTGGTGATAGGGTGAAGAGGAGGGCTGCCAGATAAAATAAAGGATATGCATGGGATATACACATACTAAAAATCATTTGTGGTCTATCTCAACTTCAAATATAACTGGGCACCCTTTTATTTGCTAAATCTGGCAACTCTAAACTAGTGCAAGTGAAATGACACTGTGGGGCAGAGAATCTTGAGCCTGTATCACTTCATGAATGGAAAAGTATGGACAAGATAGAAAGGGGGCAGGAGTGAGCTTTGGAATCATTCAAATCTGGGGAGATTGCTGGCTCTATAGTTGATTATGTGGCTCTGGGCAGTGTGTCTGAGCAGTTTCTCTGGATTTCAATTTCCTTATCTGTAAAATGGGTATATAGAACACTTGCCTCCTCTGCTTGTTAGGTTTAAGTCCTAGTACAGTGCAGTGTAATGCTGAGCCATAACGGAGCCAGAGGAAAAAGGAATAACCAGTAATACTGATCTTGCCCTTTATTTAAAATTTTAAGGTTTTGTTCATCATGGATTTTCTCAGCCTAAGTTTTGATTTTTAAAAAAGACTGCATTAAAATATTATTTATTAAAAAAATAAAATAAAATATTATTTATTTATTTTACTCATTTTTTAAAAAAAATAATATTATTTATCTAGGGGTTTTCTGATGCGCCTTTACATCATTTTGCACCTGAGCAAGAAGCTCAATCACGTCACTCGAGTCCTGGCCCTGGCATTCAATGAGTCTTAAATATTGATATTTACCCTTTTCATTGTATTAACACTTAAATTTAATAATAACATTAAATATTATGAATAACAACTCTCTTACATTACACTGCCTTGTAGGGTCACATTAAAAGCAGTAATGGCAAGAAACACTTATAAGAACTTTCTGTATCCCTGGCAGGGTGCTAACTTCCTTAAGTGCACAGTTTCATTGAATTCTTACAAAACTGTGAGATTCCTAAAGTCACTATTTTCTATTTTATAGAAAAGTGAAGTTTTCAAAAATTCAAACAATTTCCCCAAGAAGATACAGCTAACAAATCAAGGTGTCAGATACTCAAAATTGTTTTTTTTTCCCCTGAAGGGTTACTGAAACATGTTTGCACACATAGGATTTTTTCTTTTTTTAATTTATTGTATTTTTTATTATTTTTTATTTTTTAATTTTTTTGTACACACAGCACTTTAATTCAGTTATCACCAGGCGGCCCACCAGAAACCTCCTGCCTGTGATAATCTAGACAGGCCTCTAGGTGTCCTCGTCGACCAATTTTGTAAGAGCCAGAATTCTAGGCCAGAGGAAAAGTCTGTTTTAGGAAAGGTTTTTCTCGGGCGTGCTCTTCAGAAGAACTTCGCACATTCTGTGCATGTTTTCAGACAAAACCGGGCCTGATCTCGATGGTTCCTGATCTGAAGAAAGACTCTGGCTTCAGGAGGGCAAACCTCTTAATGGACCCAGGTGTGACACTTTTCTAGAAAACCAACTACAAGAGCTTCTGAAGTATCCATTCATTACTGTCCCTCCTGACAATGGGTAGTGGACTGGCAAATGGCATTGCCAAGTGTCCCGTATCTATGGTGCATGTTCTTTTTTTTTTTTAAGATTTTATTTATTTATTTCTGAGAATACACCGAGAGGAGAGAGAGAAGCAGAGACACAGGCAGAGGGAGAAGCAGGCGCCATGCAAGGAGCCTGACTTGGGACTCGATCCTGGGTCTCCAGGATCAGGCCCTGAGCCGAAGGCGGCGCTAAGCCACTTGAGCCACCCGGGGGTGCCCTATGGTGCATGTTCTGAATTTAATGATTTTGTTTGGTGTTCCTTGGTGATTTTTTTCCAGAGTGCCCTAAATGTCCTTATCTTACTTTTTTCTTTTCTTCTCTTTTAGTAATGGCAAAAATTTGGCAGTTAGAGCTATTTTTAAATTTTAACCTAGCATCATAGGGGCACCTGGGTGGCTCAGTAAGTTGAGCATCTGCCTTTGGCTCAGGTTATGATCCTGGAGTCCTGGAACCGAGCTGGGTTGGGCTCCTGCTCAGCGGAAAGTTGGCTTCTCCCTCTGCCCCTCCCCTTACTCGTGCTCTCTCGCTTGCTCGCTCACTCATACTCTTTCTCTCAAATAAATAAAATCTTTAAAAAATAAATAAATTTAACCTAGCCTCTTGATTTTCATTTGCTGAATCTGGCCACTGGGCTGGCTCCTTTGCATTCTTCTGCACACAAAAAGGCAGGTGCAGTCCTTGAGTCAGCAGCAGGGCCAAGCCCAGGGGGAAGCAAGTCAGGCAGCTGGACACCCAGGTTAAGTAGGCAATCGGTCCCAGGCTCTTGCAAGTTCTCTAGACCTTGCAGGAGAGCTGAAAAGTCTGGAAAACACCTTACTTGGCTTGACTGCGTGCATTAAACCTTGGTGCATCTTCCATCTCCAAACTCCAGAGTGACACAGATCCATACTTTACTTTGTAAAGCAGAATTTGCATTTGCACAAATTATGCATTTGTGAATTGCAATCCAGGCCTGAGTATCTTCTAGATATATTACTTGGGCCAAGCACTTAACCTCCCCGAGCTTTTGTTTGGGATTAATAATTACAAACTTGAGGTAAAGATTAAAAAAGGAAAAAATATTCCAATATTCCACTATGCTCATGACAGGGCCAGAAATATAATCAGCTCTTGACAATGATTAGTAATTTCAAGAGTGTTGTCTGGGCAGCCCGGGTGGCTCAGCGGTTCAGCAAGCACTGCCTTCAGCCCAGGGTATGATCCTGGAGACCTGGGATCGAGTCCCACATTGGACTCCCCACAGGGAGCTTGCTTCTCCCTCTGCCTGTGTCTCTGCCTCTCTCTCTGTGTCTCTCATGAATAAAAAAATAAAATTTTAAAAAAAGTGTTGTCATTTCAGTGACAAAACTAAGGCGGTGCCAATCCTCAGAACCCCAACTTTCTACATCTCATTTAATATCCAACCATCATTTTTCACCTTTTTTTCCCCCAGGAAATAACTGATCTCATGAAGCACCTGCTAGAGACTAGCTGTGCCTCGTTGTTACATGCATTATCTTGTTCGGCCCACAAACCCCCTTGTGTGATGGGTGATAGTGGGGAGACTGGGACCTTGGGAGGTTAGAAAGCTTACCCTAGTTCATCCAATGAACAAGTGCTAAGGCGGGGATTGATTTCAAGCCCGGCAGCCTGTCTCCAGGTCTGCCTGACTTCAAAGCCCACTCATTTAACCACTGCTTTATAAAGATGGTGATGTCTATGCAGACACCCACTATCTTCTGATAATTGAAGGGCTGAGGAGACTGTCCTTCCCAGTCTTGGGTTGCTAGTTTGCCTGATGAGATCTTTCGCACTCCGGCTTCCCAATCTTTGATCTCCTTAGGGAGCTTTCAATTTCTTTTGAAAATGAGGAGAGGACAACATAGAGTGATTTTCCAGGGAATGTGAAGTGTTGCTTTGCAAGTGAGCAGGGGCGGGAGGCTGTGATGCTAGTTTAGTTCACTATTCACGACCCACCTTCAAGGACATTCCCCAAATGCCTTTGCTCTTTCCTCCACCCTTTTTGCAAAGATAATTCTCCCCCAGCTGGCCCTTCATCAGGAACATCTCCAAGCAACACCACCACAATCAGAAGTGTCTGAAGTGTGTATCTTGAAAATCCACACACTACAGCCTGCTGGATTGTCTTTTTCCCCATTTTCACCTTGCTGATCAGATTTCCAACCGGCCAATTGACTTCCTTCCTTCTTTCTCCCAGGGCAGCTCTTTTGTTTGCTCCTTCTTTTCTCTTTTCATTTTCTTTGGCTTTCGTTCAAGAGAGATGCTTGGTGAACAACTGCTTTTCTATAATGTCGTGGTCAATAAAGAGCATGAGGTTTGGAGTCAGACAAACATAATTTTGAATTTTAGCTTTACAACTTGCTGTGTGGTCATGTACTGAGGCTGTGGTAATCCTTCGGAGCATCTCTCTCTATCCTTTCTCAGGCTAAGATCACCTTTGTCACACAGTTGTAGGAAGGATTAAATCAAATGAGAGCACTTAGCCCATTGTTGAGACTATAGTTAGAACTCAAAAATGGAAACTTTTTTTTTTTTTTTTTTAAAGATTTTATTTAGGGCAGCCCGGGTGGCTCAGGGGTTTAGCACCACCTTCAGCCCAGGGGCGTGATCCTGGAGATCCGGGATCCATATCGGGCTCCCTGCATGGAGCCTGCTTCTCCCTCTGCCTGTGTCTGCCTCTCTCTCTCTCTGCATCTCTCTGTGTCTCTCATGGATAAATAAATAAAATCTTTAAAAAAAAAGATTTTATTTATTTATTTGAGAGAAAGAGAGAGAGAGAGAGAGCAGGCGTGAGTAGGGGGAGGGGCAGAGAGAGAGGGACAAGCAGACTCCACACTGAGCAAGGAGCCCAGCATGGGGCTCATTCCCAGGACCCTGAGATCATGATCTTAGCCAAAACCAAGAGTCAGACCCTTAACCGACTGAGCCACCCAGGCACCCAGCCAGGTAGCTTTCTTTCTGATTACCTGTATTTCTTCAATCTCAGAATAATATGTCTTCCTATCTTTTAGTTTCTGAAACTGGCTAAACTCCATTAGCTTTAGGGCTTTGGTGAATGCCACGGTAACATTCTCTCTCTCTCTCTCCTTTTTTTTTTTTTTTTTTTTTTGAGGCGGGGAAGGGCAGAGGGAGAGAGAGAGAGAGAGAGAAAGAAGGAGAATCATAATCAGGTTCCATGCCCAGTGCAGATTCCATGTGGGGCTTGATCTCAGGACCCTGAGATCATGACCTAAGCCTAAATCAAGAGTCGGACCTGATCTGATTGAGCTACCCATTGCCCCCTTTGTGACCTTCTCTTAACCCCGGGAGAGCTTCTTTTCCTTCTTGATTAACTGAATTTTCTTTTACCAACCCCCAAGCCTGGGCACAGCCCCAAAAGGCCCCATTGTGTCCCACCAACCTAGGGTATTATCTACATCCTTTCTTTTTTCTCACAACACTTGGCTTTCATAAGACTAATGATGATTCTAAGTTATTCACATTAGTCACTTCTGTTTTTCCCTCATTGATTGGATGGGCAGCTACAGGAAAACATTCTATCCTCACTGCCTGGAACAGAGACTGACTCATAGTTGGTGTTCTCGTATTTGTTGGATGTGTGCCTTTTCAAATCACATACAACCTCTCCCCCATCCTCAGGAAACAATCATCTCCTTTACTTTCCCCCTTCCTTCCCTTCAAAATTGAGGAATCTCTGCTTTAAACACTGGAATGCAGTACCCATAGAAGTAGATTTAACACATTTTCCCAGGTAAGTTGAAAAGGGTTTCTCCGTGGGGTCACTTTAGGCAGTTTGGATAGAACAACTATTTGTTGTGTGGGACCATCCCTTGCCTTGTAGCTATTTACAGTCCCTGGTCCCTAAATGCCAGTAGTATTTCCAAATCACTGGGGGATTCTAATATACAGCAACACATTTCCAAATGCCCCATAACAGGTGGTATAACTCTGGTTGAAAATCATGGAACTTTTAAAACCTGGGACACTCCTTAAGTGTAACAAGCATTTAAGATGATATAATTATCCAAAAACTCGGCAGTTAGATCCACTCCCACCCCCATTTCCTTCGGTCCTGATACACCATGCTTGTCAAGACTGCTAATAAATGCAAAAGAAAAGAGAGAAAACATGTTTGTGTGTATGTTAACATTAAGAACCAGCTAAGCAGGGGAAGAGAGGGAAAAATAAAACAATACAAAATCAGAGAGGGAGACACAGGAAACAGGGTGGCTAGAGGGGAGATGGGTGGGGGATGTGCTAACTGGGTGATGGGCATTAAGGAGGACACGTGATGGAATGAGCACTGGATGTTATATAAGGCTGATGAATCACTGAACTTTAGCTCTGAAACTAATAATTATATGGTAACTAATTGAATTTAAATTAAAAAATCAAAAAAAGAAAAAAAAAGTCTAATTTACAAATGAAGTACTGGAAAAAAAAAAAAGAATCAGCTAAGTATTGCCAAAACAAATCTTGGTGCATATTTCCTATTTTCTTTTGTAGGGGAGATAGTGAAGCATCAAAAGTAGAAGAGGGGATCCCTGGGTGGAGCAGCGGTTTAGCGCCTGCCTTTGGCCCAGGGCATGATCCTGGAGACCTGGGATCGAATCCCACATTGGGCTCCCGGTGCGTGGAGCCTGCTTCTCCCTCTGCCTATGTCTCTGCCTCTCTCTCTCTCTCTCTCTCTCTCTGTGACTATCATAAATAAATAAAAAAATTAAAAAAAAAAAGTAGAAGAGGTTGGAAATATTAGAAGGATTTTTTGGCACTGGGCTCAAATTCTATCTAATAGGAGGTAACTCCCAGGTTCATTCTTTCCAAAGAGACTCAAGAGTGAAAGTCCACAGGCACATACATCTGATAGACGTCAATTCTGAGAGGACTCCTCAGGGTCATGATAGAAGAGCATATAGCTTCACATTATCATACCGCCCTGAACCATCAGAAATGGAGTAAGATCGATAGGTATTTTCAGTGCTATTGATCAATATTTAGCTCATTACAGTTATCTCTGATTGTAACAAGTATATTCACCGGTGTAAGACATTTTATTGATTTGAAAAGAATTTAACAAATGTACTTGGCCCACTGATGAGCTCACATAGCAATAAATAATGCAGGCTGCCTACCAGGCTGCAAGGTTAGATAGTAAACAGAGAAGGGTTATCTTCACCTATATTCAGACTGACGGCTGCCTCTGCCTTTTTTGCCTCTTTTTGCCAAAAAAGCAAGAACAGCTGAGCTTAGCATGTATTCACTCAATTTTCATATATATTTTATGTGAATATTTTACATAAATTTTATGTGTTTATTTTAAATACATACACACATATATTTTATAAATTTATTTATTTGTGAGAGAGAGCCAGTGAAGGGGGAGTGGTAGAGGGAGAGAGAGTCCCAAGCAGACCCCACACTAAGCAGGGAGCCTGATGTGGGGTCCCATTCCAGGACCCTAAGATCATGACCTGAGCTGAAACCAAGAGTCAGTCACTTAACTGACTGAACCACCCAGGCGCCCCTAGTAAATTTTTTAAAAATCTTGTTCGCCATCCTGACTGTAGAGAAATTGTTCTTGGAACAAGGCTGCAGTAGTGTAGGACTTGGTGTTGGACAAATCAAAGTCTATTTCCTGCTTTTCTCTCACAAGCTGCTTGACTTTTGACAAATTACCTGACCTTCCCAATTCTCAGATTCAGTAACGTGGAGATAATATCAAGTCCCTGGGCTGCTGTAGAGGTTAAAGTAGCACGTATACATACGGCACTTCAGCACGCCAGCCCGGCACACACTGAACTCAAATTCTAGGAATGCCGACTCAATTTTGCAGCAGGACATGCTTTTCTTTTTGCTGTTCCAGGGGTGGCACAGGATGGGGGTAGAGAGAAGGCAGAGAAGTCCTATGAGGATCCAGAGGAGGGGATTGGACTTGGGTGGGAAACATGAGGAATAGGAGAGATAATGGGGCTTGAGTCAGAAGTTAGAGCAGAAAGATGAGTTAAGTTTTACATCACATTCTGGGCTCTGTGTATGCGTTACAAGGCTTTTCTCTTTGGAAATGAATTACATCTCCATGCCTTATGGGGTAACAGGGGACCAGGAGTGACTTGCCTTATCACCATGCATGGATAGGAACCTCCTGTGACAGAAGTCCAAGTTAGTGGTGCTCAAAGGGTAGTCCAGATGCTCCTATGATGGCGAACAATGAGTCATGCAGAGAATCAATATATTGTACACCCGAAACTAACAACACTGTATGTTAACTATACTTCAAAGAAAAACATGGGGAGTTAAGAAACTGTTACTGGAAAGTAAATCGGGGTAAGTACAGAAAGTGAGAGTGTGTTTAGAATCTGTGATTGCAACTTTCAATCTGTGATTGCTTATAGCAGTTTGTGCCCAACGAATCTTAATAATGAGCAGAAATGTCTATTTCTGTATTTATTTTTTTTCCACTTCTCTACAAATTCATTTTTTAAATTACCTTGTTTTGCTTAGTAATCCATTTTTATTTCTCTTCACAAAACTAGAGGTTGAAATAGTTGAAAATTTAAAAAATTTGTCTTTCACCACCGGTCCTTTGAAAAGAACGACTCTGGAAAATAACCCAAACTTTTCTACCGTCCTGAAGAAAGTCATTATTCCACTTCTGAATGCTCTGAAGGACTAGTATTTGAGGAAACTCTTTACTCTGAACCTTTGTTCCTAAGAACAGGCCAAACTAATAGTTTGAAACAGTTCTGGAATCTTTATTGCTTGTAACATTAAGCTTTTAGGAGTACAAGAAAGAATTCTGTAGAATTTTCTCAAATATAGAAAAAATATGAACAGCAAGGAAGGTGAGGCAATTTAAAAAATCCACCTTGTAAAATAGACATTTTTATGAGGTAGATCAATATATATTGATACAGAGAGGCCCAAGATATGTAAAAAAAAACCCCTAGGTGTAAACTACTTGTAATATGATGCTGAATTAAAAAAAAAATTACTGTGTGCATAGAAGAAAATGTGAACTAATAGAAAATAAATGAATAAATCTTACATCTGCTTACATTATGCTCCCAGGGCACAGTATTGTTCTTATGTTATCTATTTGTTTTATGTTTGAATTTGAATTTTGTTTGAATTTAAAATTTTTATCAGGAAGATATGACATCTTACAGTAGGAAACAGATCAATGGGTTATGTTGAACAATTTGCCCCTGTCACGTTTTGGTTATTAATAAACATACCAAAAATGTGGTTGAAAGCAGTTTTCCTAAAAAGATATGGGGAAAAAATTATACAGCAGGCACTGTGCTTCCATTTCTGTACCTTCTTAAACCATTTGGGAGCCAGGTTCCATATCTTCTCTCAAGGTGCACTTGTCATTCTGAGCATTACCTTTCTTGAACAGGAGAAGGTTATTTCCATCTAAGACACTTGCACGGAAATATTAAGTTCTTCCTATATTTCATTTCCCATTCCCTTCTCCCCATTGGGCAGGATAAAGAGATGTCAGATGAAACATTCTCTTGAATTTAAAAGACCTGTTTGCCAGTCTGCAAAACTAGGATGAATGACTCGTTACAAATAAACAACATTCGCAAGATTAGGAAGCCTAAAAATTCACATCTGTCATCCTCCATGAGGCAATAAACTACCGTATTTCATCAGTTCTAAGACAACTTTATTGTAAGACACAGCATTATTTTATGCAGCACTAAGAAAGAAAAAAAAAACACTGCCAATTCATTTAGAGCATGCCATCAATCAAAAGATGCATCCCGATTTCAAAGATGTAAATATGAAAAAAAATGTGCATCTTGGCATCTGTAAACTATGGTAATACTATGACTAAAAACCTGCAATCTTGTCCGATATGATCACTTGAAGTAGAGCACTTTTAACAGCTTCGTATGAACCCTGAATGTAATGGAAGAACACGTAAACATTTTCAGTAGCACACCTTCGGTTTATTGACCTATGTAAAAAAATAATAGGTCTTAAAAAGTCAGAACAGTAAAAGAATATGCAAAAGGGTATTTCTGTTTCTAGAAGGCTATACAAATATGCAAAAAGGAATAAGTTACTTTTTTTGCATGTCTTCTTTTTTGTTCCAAATTTTCCCTCAAACTTCATATTTAATGATACAAATGACTAAGGACCAGTTTAACAAATCATCTTTATGCATATATTACATGCTTTGGAATATAGATAGAAAATGTTCCAAAAAAGTTGTTCAGAAACTTCTCTATTCACAATATGAACACGAAACCTGTATAAAAGGGAGGGGGGAGGGAGCACCTTTTATGGAATATTGAAGCAGAGTGAAGATGACACAAAACAATCTGGAATATGGAAATATTTGTTTGTTTTTTAAAAAAAAACACTATAATAAACCATAGCTAATTAGTTCTTCCAAGTAAAGTATGAGGTAGTTTTAGCCTCATAATTAAATCTACTGCAGCTTGGAGTTTTTTTGCTTTCGTCTCTTTAATGACTAATCTTGTTTTTGTCATTTGGTGACTTAGAACCCCCTGTGGAATCTGGACAATTTGCTTCCTTTTCTAATGTTCACCATTTTAAGGCACGCAATTCATCTAAAATGATGTGGCTTTTGTTTTTTCATTTCATTTTGTTTTGGGTTCTTTCTGTATTACCTTAAAATACTTTTTCAAACTCTCAATTATAAAAACTTTCCATATCAGGTCTGCCATTTCAAACGGCAGCCAAATTGGAGAGTTACCAGCCCGAATAATAACCCATCAGGCCACTGGTGTACAAAGGAAAAAGGAGCCCAGTAATATTGTACCTTAGAAAATTCTCCAAGCAGAGTTTGTCAATTATTCAGTGGGCTGCTTCATGTTCCCCAATCTGCTACCATAAAGTTATATTACAGGATGCTACGGCACTAAGTCTTTCCAGAACCCATTTTACGGTGCTTATGAAAACCATCACTCTTTATAATCTGCTAAAATCCTTTACACTCATCCAGAACTTCATGAAAATCCAGCCTCTCTTCAAGTAATTTTCCAATACTGTCTCAATTGTCCACGGCCACGTAGAAATAGCATGTTATTCTTCGCTGGCTCACAAATTCAAACTTTCTGAAGGTGAACAATGTCTAAGGAGCTCCTGGTTTCCCTTTTCTCTTCATTCCGAATTGTGCTCTGAAATTTCCTGTCCTTCTTCCCTACTGGAGACCCTGAACGCACTTGTCACAGTTTTGTGGTTTGCCTTCAAAACTTTTAGTCCCTTAAAAAAAGTGCTTGCTGTTGATACAGGCTGAGTCCTTTCTCGGCCACGGTTCTACCTTGCTCTGTTGGGTTAGTGCCCGGAGTTTGAAAGGCAAGTCGTTCAGGGACTCTGCACAGCCTCAGCGTGTGATTCACTTCCAGGGCAACTGAGTCCTCTCTTCGACCTTCGATGCCTTTAGCTTTCTACAGCCGAACAGCTTTCTGGGAAGACGAGCACATTCTGCAAGGCACACTAGTGTGAGAACGCAGTGCTTGGTCGAGAGATCCAACTGCAGTTCAGACTAATGTTCCAGGCTTTGAATCTTCATGCCAAAAGAGCCTCTGCTCCCTGCTCTCCAGGCTTTCTTCCAACCGGCTTCCATCTGTACTGTCCAGTTGACTGATCTCTGTGTACTGTCTATTAAAGGAAACCAGAGAAGTTATTATTTGTGGTCATTTTTACTACCGGAGTACAAAGATTACTCAAAGAATTGGTAGAAAGCACTGTCAAGTCAAAGGATAATGGTGTGTGTGTGTTCTTTCATTGTCCTGCTGGCGCACTGTCAAAAAGGTCCATGCAAGGTGCCCTGGATTCTCTAGAGAGACAGTCCTTTGTCTCACTCACATTTATCATTGATCAGGACCCAGACTGTGGTTAGTTACATGTTAACTTGAAGGTTTTTTTATGTCTGGAAGAAATACAAATAACTTCTCTCTAGTATAAAAAGATCATGGTTATAGCTTTATTGCCCCATAGGCCATTAACTGGTTTTTAAATTTAATTTAGTAATCTCATGCCAGCATTTTATCTTTCAGTGTGTTGAATTTCGTCTTTTGAATTCTCTTGGAAGCAGCTTTACCATTCTGTTAGTTCTCTCATTGATGAGTTAAATAAGGCTTTGACACAGGCCTATTTTCTCTTTGGGTGGGAGTCATATTTTGAACTTAAAAAAAAAGTCTACTTTTGACAGCCGCATTTTAAGTATTCTTCAAATTAAGGGAATATACTAGATGCTTTCCTAAGGGACAAAGGAATATAGTTAGAGGAAGGCAGGGGCACTCAGGGACACATGTTACATCCCTGGGGTATATGGGTTGATTGTAAATTGGAAACAACACCACATACAACAATCATAGGCATATTTGGAGGGGAGAGCCAGAGGAAAGCATTCTATTACACAAGCCATTCTAAGAAGCAAAACCTCGTTCCTGCGAGAGTCATTTAGAATAGGTTAGATAGTTAGTAGGTTTCTTTTTATTTCAAATTTCTTTAGTAAAGATGATTAAAAAGTCACTGGAAGGAGAGCTTTGGAAATAAATAGTATACAAAACCAGGTATTTAGTGTTTTCATCTAATATAAACACAAAATCAGATTTCCATAGCTTCACACATCAGCCAGAGCAAGCAAAGTTGCTGCTACTACACAAGATGCAACACCCAGATCTGAAGGGCTATACTTACTACCGCTGGCTACACTTAGCAAAAGAGCACTTAAAACTGATCTCATTTCTGGAGATGCAACCATTCTCTGGGACAGAAGCCCTCGGTTTTGCCTAGTGTAGGTCGAGTTAGATGGGGAAGAGGATGGGAAACGGAAAACAGGAAACGAAAAAAAAAAATTACTTGAAAAAAGTTTGCATCGCAGAGCCAAGAATCTGAGCATATTATATACCAAGCAGCATAAGAGACTTTGGCATTTATAATTTTAGAAAGTTTATGCCACTGACGATTATACCGCACCACACTTGGAAACAAATTTTTATTGGTAAAAACGTGCAGGTTTCTGTAAATGTTAAGAGCCAGACCCTCTGGGGAAAAGGGTCTTGAAATAATGGGGACTTCATTTGTTTAAAAAAAATACTCAAATCTTTAACTTCAGGGCAGATCTAAAATTTTTCTTTCTTTCTTTTTTTTTTTTTTTTTTTATTTATCTATTCATGAGAGACACACAGAGAGAGAGGCAGAGACACAGGCAGAGGGAGAAACAGCTCCATGTAGGGAGCCCTATGTGGGACTTGATCCTAGGACTCCAGGATCACGACCTGGGCCAAAGGCAGGTGCTAAACCTCTGAGCCACCCAGGGATCCCTAAAATTTTTCTTTTTATCTTTATCTTGAAACCTAATCTCTCTCTTATTTTGAAAATTATGTTTCCATCAAAAATAACACAATTTCATAGCAAATTTCTAAAACTTGATGGATGGCTGTTATTATACTTGCTTTGTTAGTAGGTCAAGTTAAATTGATCACTCTGAGGTATAATAAAAGAAAAAAATCCTTAATAGACTAATAGATGGGAATAAGCACACCCGTACCTTGCTGGGAGGGTCAATTGGCAAATCTTTCTGGAAAGCAAGGGCTTAAAAAAATACACTTTTCAATTTAATCCATTAATTCTACTTATTGGAATGTAACCTAAGGCAATAATCTGGAATTCAGACAAACGTTTTGCACAAAGAGGTCAACAGCAGCATTACAATAAAAAAGGAGAAAATCTAAAAACCATTCAAATTCAAAATAATGGGAACTGTTGAATAAAGTATGGTATATTTATTGAGTGGAATATCATGTTGATCACATAAAATAAGGCTTAAGGTATTTTTAAAAATATGGGAGCATGTCTAGTGTTGCAATATTAAGTAAAAAAAAAAAAAAACTGGGATGCAAAAGTTCCTAGACAATGAAAGATGTAAAATTGCACATAAGGTTATCATTACAACCAGGTTAAAAATGGATTTGGGAAAATGGGGGGATGTGTCAAAATGCTAATAGCTTCCATCCCTAGGTGGTGGGATTATGGGTAAATGATTTCCTACTTATTTATCCCTTTATCATTTTCCTAATTTTCCACAATGAGCTCATATTATGTGCATGTGAGCATACACAATAGGGATCTTTAAATAGTTTCTAATTTCCTGTGGATTATCCCCCTCTGACATCAGACTCCATGTCAAGCCGTCTTGGGCTGGCTGAAATAGATAGGCACACTCGGTAAAAACAGATTTTCTTTAAAAATGTTTAGTACTTCCTGAGTCCAGTGAAAGTGGTGTCAAGGATCTTCAAACTGTCTTACGTGCTGGGCTTCTTCTATCATTTCTAACGCAGTCAACGAAAAAGAAAGTAAAGGTATACAAACTGGAAAACTATTTGCAAGTGAATTCTACAAAATGATGAGACCCGAATTGAAAAAGTGCAGCTCTAGTTTTGGGCCAAAGGCACTTTTGTTCTCGCTCTTAACTCATTTGCAAGCATTATTTACAGAAATCCAAGCTATTTGAAATCCCCTGAGGTATATTTTTGCTTAAATTCTATTTTGAGCACACCCTTTGTTGAGCTGAGACAATTGGCCTAATAGTTCAAGCCAAGAAAAACTCTTCTTGCACAGGGAGAAGAAAAATAAGACTTTGGGGGTTGACTACCTCCAATTCGCTTGTTACAGAGTACTTTATTAGGAAATTACAATTTCACTCATATGTGGAACTTAAGAAACAAAGTGGATAAACATAGGGGAAGGGAAAAAGAGAGAGAGAGAGAAATGCAAACCATAAGAAATTCTTAATTGTAGAGAACAAACTGAGGAATGATGGAGGAAGGTGGGGGGGATGGGCTAGTAGGTGATGGGGATTTAGGAGGGTACTTGTGAAGAGCACTGGGTGTTGTATATAAGTGATGGATCACTGGTTTCTACTCCTGAAACCAATCTTACTGTATACACTGACTAACTAGAATTGAAATAAAAAATTGAAGTAAAAAAGAAAAGAAATTAACCTCTCAAATTCATCAGGATAGACACTTTTATAAGTTATGGTCTGTGGCAGTCTCCCTATGGCCAAAGCGAGTTGACCTAGAGCAAAATTAAATAAAAACAAACAGAAAATGTTCTATTTCTTAGCACGATGGGTGTGAATTATATTCTGTGCAAAGTGATAGGGAGAAATGACCTCTTCAAACTTAATTCCTCCTACATATACAAACAAGTGAAAAATGTGAAATGTGGAGTTAGCAATCTTTTTTTAAAATTGCATTTTAACAAATTGTTCTTATGTATTTCCTCCAAATGTTTACAGAGGACCACGATTACAAACAGGACAGCTGGCTGTGTCTGTAGCTTCTTAGTGAACACAGGGTCAGACACAAAAAGGCAGCAAATGTTTGAAATCAAGCCCACCAACTGTTTATGAGGAATTTTGGTGCGAACAGCCTTTTCTGGAGTAGAGATATTTTTCCTCCAAGGTTCCAGAAGAGTCTTAAATGGATATATCAGCAATACAGTTTAGAGTACTGCAATTAAAAAACCCTTCAGGTACAGAATTTAATGTACAGAAGACAAGGAACAGAATCAAGTTGGAACAATCTAGATTAAGAGTCAAGAAACCTTTTCTTAAAAGGCCAGATATTTTTGGCTTTGTTGGCCACTCAGGCTCTGTCACTAACTCCACTCTGCCTCACAGTGCAAAAACAGCCAGAGGTAGTATGTACATGAATGAATGCGGCCGTTTTCCAATAAAACTTTATTTACAAAAACCAGTGGCAGCTGGTTTTGGCCTGTAGGCTATATATAGTCTGATGATCCTTGGGCATTATAAAGTAAAACAGAATTCCTCAATTCTTCTGACCAGGAACAGGTTACCAGAATTTTGGAGCATTGGTTTCTCACCTGCCTGGGGAGGGCAAAGGATTATAGATGTTGCCATAGCAGCTGGTGTAGGAAGAATGTGCCGGGGTCTCGTATTCAGATAGCCCTATAGCTATCTGGGTCCTCCAGTTCCCAGAAGCATTTGTAGAAGATACTAGAAATAAAAATGGAAAGAGACAAAATTAGTGGGACTATTCAAAATGAAGACTGTTCAGGCCATTTAGATATATATTATAATCATCTACGTGCAGAGATCAAGAGCCAATGTTTATAATCAACAGAGTTCCTATTTCAATTTAGTCACTTATTGGCCGTGTCTCTAGGCAAATAGTTTATTCTCTTTAAGTCCCGGTTTCTTCACCTGTACAGTGGGGGTAATCATGCAAATATATCCTGTATAGGGATGATACCATGATTAAATCAAGTTATATGTGAGAATGTTTAGCACTGTGCCTGGTATAGAATATGTACCCCCCAAAAAATGAGAACTAATGATATTATTAATGAGAATAAAGTTAATTGAAAGGCATGCTATGGGACGCCTGGGTGGCTCAGCGGTTGGGTGGCTGCCTTCGGCTCAGGTCGTGATCCCAGGATCTGGGATTGAGTCCCGCATCGGGCTCCTGTGAAGAGCCTGCTTCTCCCTCTGCCTATGTCTCTGCCTCTCTCTCTCTCTCTCTCTCTCTGTCTCTCATGAATAAATAAATAAATCTTAAAAAAAAAAAAAAAGAAACGCATGCTATAAGAAATAACCTCAAAGACAAGGAGGAAAAAAATTCTTCTATATGGAGAGGATCTCTCCATTCTCGCTATGGTGGCTGGATAGATAAGGCTTTATTTGTAAAGATAAGATGACCAGTTTGAGTTTCCTGGAGGCTTTTGGAGGAAAAGCACTCCACAAGTTGATCTGTTGGGACATGACTTGTTCCTTGACCCAAGGCAATACCAGCTTTTAGCAGGATCAATGCATACTTTTCACCTTAAACAAAAGTGTGCAGGTGAAGGTGTAGGGAGAGTAATTAGGACAGAAGGACATTAGTTCTACTGAACTGGAACAAGACAAGGGTATGATCTGGAGCAAAGCCCAGTGAATGTCTCACTCCAGGGCGTTGCTGTCCTCTCTAAAACCAGTCTTGCTTCATGCCGAGGATATGCAAGGTGACCACCATGTCAAACTGATGGTCCAACACCAGCACCGCTCATGGAGCCTCCCAGCTCTGCTCCATTTCCTGCTCCTGGCAGCCACCTTCCTCCTCTTCTTTCTCAGACCCACAAAGCCCTTGTGACCAGCGTACTACAGATGCAAAACTCATCCGTAGCCCTGGATGCTGTGAGGTTTTGACTCAAAGGTGTGATCCTCTCCCTTTGAGTTTCCAAGAACGTTTCATAACTCCGAGTCAGGGGGCTATGAGGCTTGGTGGTTGTGGTCAGAGCTGGGAGAGAATTCCCACTTGAGCACTTACCAGGTTTGGGGCTTTGGGCGGGGTCATTTCAACTCTCTAAACCAGAATTGCCTCCACAGCAAGATGGGGATAATAAGAACATACGTGACAACAGCACTCACTATATAGAACTGTTGCGTGCATTAAATGGGAGAGTGAGCATGACGCACTGAGCATGTGGTGTGGCCCAGGGTAAGCTGCCAGGAGATGGTGGCTGTCATTACTACTAAAACTGAGTCATTGGGGTGCCTGGGTGGCTCAGTGGTTGAGCATCTGCCTTCAGCTCAGGTCGTGATCCCGGGGTCCTGGGATCGAGTCCCACATAGGGCTCCCTGCAGGGAGCCTGCTTCTCTCTCTGCCTATGTCTCTGCCTCTCTCTCTGTGTCTCTCATGAATAAATAAATAAAATCTTCAAAAATAAATAAATAAAACTGAGTCACCAAGAGAGTCTTTAGATGGCTGGAAGGGACTACAAAACCTGACTACTTTGGCATATAACAGGAAACTTTCCATGATGCATGCCTGTTGTAATATATTTCTTGTAGCTATAAAATGTAGACAGGAATGAGGAAGATTCCAAAAGGGAATTTTCTTGAGGAACTCTAATTCCAACCCTTTAGTTCTTTAAAATGTAATGCTTTTTGGTCTGTGGGGCCAAATCCTACAGCTCCCAGGCAGGCTCCTACCTGTAAGCATTAACTCCATTCTTAACTTTGCTCCAGACACTGAGCCACCCTCCAGTAATGCCATGGTTTCTGAGGTACACCTGCTGCTCTCCAGCCTCACTGTTTAAAAAGGCAGGTGCTTTGATGACCATCCATCCATATGCATCTCAGCCCTCCTTGTTTGGTTCTTTCTTTCTAATGTTCTCCCCATGTTTTTCTGAGAGATTTTTGTGCAACTCCCTGAACCTTAGGGGAAGGAAGGCATTCTCTAGATCTGAGCCATAAATAACAAGGAATAATGACAGGAGCCTTTTTGTATGTTCGGTGTGGTAATAAATGGGAAAGCCCTAGCGGAAGTCCAAAGTCCTACACAGAGAGAAGAGACCTTAAACCCAAACAGAAATCTCCATGGAAATGCCTCTGGTCAACAAGCTTAGGAAACTTTTAAAGGCACAGTTTTCACAGACTACTGTGGAGTGATTCAGGAACCCGGTGCTATATCTTACTAAGGGGTTATTCTGAGAGAGGGGGCAAGAACATGTGACCTCAGGTTGCCACACAGTTCAAGAACACATTCAGTTCCAAGCTCTAAAATTGCTGAATTTGTATACATTCCTCTAGACTGAGCTCTTCAAGGCCAGAAGCTGGTTAACACTAGCTCCTCAGCACCCAGGATATGCCTGCTTGCTTGCTGAATAAATGCAACCAGAGGCAGATACTCCTCTTTCCCTTTACTTCTCTACTTAGAGTAGGTCACACAGCTAGGGGCAGGCAGTAAGTCCTCCATGGATTTTAGTGGACTGAGGGGCAAAAGTCACTGCATGAGGCAACATGTCTAGCCAAAATTATCTTTGAAAATCCCGGAAATCAACCCTAAGGTGAAGTATATATGATTACTGAGTTGAGTCAAGGCATGCGAAGCACTTAGAACAGTGCCAGGAACAGGGCTTACTAAATACTACCTCCTAAAAGAACTATTAGGAGCCTCCCATTGCTACCT
The DNA here is from genome assembly GCF_003254725.2 of Canis lupus dingo. Taxonomy (NCBI): domain Eukaryota; kingdom Metazoa; phylum Chordata; class Mammalia; order Carnivora; family Canidae; genus Canis; species Canis lupus. The sequence continues at coordinate 22,766,976 of NC_064262.1, read as the reverse complement.
GCACATTCAAAACAAATTGCCTTTAGACGATCAAGTTCCTGGTGGTGAACAGGGTGTATTAGGATGTTAGGATGTATAATCCTAATGTTTTCCGCTTGCCTGGCGGATTTATTCTATTTTTTTAATACATCAAACATCAGTGACTCAAACACTTTTATGAAATGTGGAGAACACACAATATTTGAAAGCCCCTCATACAGGGCAGCATACAGTAGGTACTCCATGAATGTTTGTTTGATTTGAATCTACAACTTGCTCCACTGGACTCCTGTAAACTGTGTTCTTTGGAAAGCTGAAAAGAAAGAGCTGTTTTTAAGTTGGAAATTCTTACTGTGTAGGCCCTACTGAATGGCTACTAGTGTCATGACTTTGGGTACTAGTCCCATAATCCCTGAGGGGAGTGGTTGGGGGGGAAGGTGGGCTGGGGGACATGAGGTAAATTTGATCTGAGAATCAGGTGCTTTCGCAGTATTCTTACCTGAAGAGTAGGAGGATGTTCGACTGCTGGGAGAGCAGGGTACTTGCAGCCCAGCAAACCCCAGGCATCTCTGCGATCCCCTGTCTGAGTCAAAGCTAGTCTGTGGGCTGTGCCCCTGATCCTTTTGCCCAGAGGCCCGCTGGTACCAGCCACGCAGGTGCTCCGCAACTAAGGCCTTGTGGATGTTTTTGGTGATGTGCTCCGACTTGGCAGCAGCCTTCCGGGGCAGCCGGAGAGTTGCATATGGGTTATGGGGCACCCGGTCGACCTCATCTTCATGAAAGGACCTGCTATAGTCCCTTTGGCGCTCGTATCCATAGTGTGCTGAGGCCCGATAGGAAGGATTGACACTGTACTGTCCCTCAGTGTCGTTCTCATAGACGTAGCCGCCACTGTAATACAGATCACACTCTGCATAGGGCGTGTATCCAGCAATATAGTAACTAGAAGAAGGTTGCTCCTGACTCTTTGTGTAGACGCCATTCCTCATACTATCCTTTTGTGCTAGGTTGGGCATGCTTCCTGAATTTGAAGTCGAAACGTTCTGTTTCTTGGACCTTCTCCGGCCCCTGGCACGAGTGTCCAGAGTCTGGGTGGTGTAATAGGGGCCGGCAACGGGCGTCACGCAGTAATACTCTGTGCTTGATTGGCTGGTGTAGGAAGACCCGTCATCCAGGATTTCTGTACTACTGCTTCTTTGGGATTTGGAGAGGGAGAAAAATGGCTTATCATTGTCCATCTCAGACAGCAGGTGGGACTGAGACTCAAGGCTTCCACTCCGCTGGCGGCAGTGTTGGGCTGAAGATTCGGGTCTGTGGGAGGAGCAAGGCAAATTTGTAACGGAGGAAGAAGAAAAGAAAGACCAAAATTTTACAAATGAAGGATTTAATCACCCTTGGCCTGCCATAAAACTCAAGGTATCCAAAGCTGACTGTACAAGAGAATCCATTTTTCACATAATCTCTTGGTTCCCATACCGGTTTCACTGTCACGGGCCAAACGAGAAAAGAACCAGGTTCTAACAACTGTGCAATCCATAGCCTTACTCGAGAGTAGGGAAAATACACTGATGATGCACAAGTTGCATCAAAGCCTTCAAAAAAAAAAAAAAAAAAAAAAAAAGCCCAACTCATCTTTGGAGGTTCCTCTCTCCCAACAGGAGAGCAGGAGAGCAGGAGACAGACTAGGTGATGGCAGCATCACATGCAGGAGAGCCTGGCTCTGACCCCCGATATACTCGGGTTGAGTCATGGCTCTGCCTTCCCCCAGCTATGCAAGCTTGGGTAAGACATTTAACTTCAGTCTTGCTTCCTCCTCTGTAAGGTGAGGAGGTAAAACAGGATCTGGGATCTACAGTTAGGCTCGTTGTGCAGACTGAATCATATCAGGTATAAAAAAAGAGCTAGCAAAACCCTCCCCAAACACTTCAAAATGTTGCTAGTGTCATTATCTTCACCCTCACCACCAAATAACAAATGGTGATGTCTGGTTGGGAAAATTAAGGCACACAACCCCAAAAATCTCATATCTACCCAGCAAAGTATATTTTTAGGCATGTTTTCATTGCCAATGCAGTTGAACCATTAAGTAGAAAACACAGATTCGTAACGTAGTCCTGTTGGGTAAGGACCCTTAAAATGATTAAAACACACAACAAAGTAGAGTGAAACCTTGAAGCAAAAATCAACAGAGTTGAAGTAACTGGAAGGAAGCGCTCTTACTCCAAATGGCTGCTGCTGTAGGCGTTGCGGGTAAGAACTGGAGTGGTGGGCATGCTCCGTCCGCCCTGGGGCCGCCGATCCAGGGTTTTGTAAGGGCTGCTATGTGTCGACAGCATTTCCCTGTGAGGGTAAAAAGAAGAATTTAGGAGGTGATGAGCCTCCCAGCATCTCTGGCAAACTTGTCATAAGCTGATTTGAAACTTACTGGAAATCAAAGGAAAAGACATAGGAGAAAACTGGGAAGGGTGTCTTTGTGGTTAAGTATCCTCATATGACCTACATGAGTTTTAGGGGAAACACAAGTGATCTTGCTGAATCATAAATATGAAGGAAAAATTTTTTAAAAAAAATTAAAAAGAGTATACTGAATAAAAGAGATTAAAAGCAACTAGAGCAGAGTTGGTAAAGCCTTTTTCTATAGAGTTTAATAGTAAATATTTTTGGCTTTGCCGGCCAGATGGCCCTATCTTGACTGCTCTACTCTATCCCTAAAGTACAAAAGCAGTGTAGACAACATGTAAGTGAATGGGGGTGGCTGTGTACCAATAAAGCTTGACTGTGGCTATGAAAGTAAAATATCATATAATTTTTCACATCACAAAATATTATTGCTTCTGATTTCACCTCCAACTATTTAAAAACATAAAACCCATTCTTAGCTCATGGGCCATAGGAAAATAAGTTGCACAATGGATTTGGCCAGTGGGCTACTGTTTGCAGGCCTGTGAGTTCTGCAAATCACTTTGTTGGCTACCCAGCACTTACCCAGTGAGTGAGAACACAGTTTGAAGTTAATTTTTTAATTAAATGTGATTCTGATTACATTTTTACTTATTACAGAAGCATGTCAAGTCCCCTGCAGAAAATTTCAGAAGTGCAGATAAAAAAGAAAAAATTTAAAGTCTATAATCTGAAACTTCAGATACAAGCGGTCAACACTGAGTATTTTCAGATGTTTTTACTAAGCATATTTACTTAAAAGCATTTATAGTTTTTAACAACAAAAGAATAAGATCTTACCCTATATTCTCTTTCAAAACTCATATTTAAAAAACTATACCTAATGTTTTGTGTTGGTTAATACTCATCTACAATGTTATTTTAATGACAGCATAGCATTTCATTATAAGGACTTATGATTTATTTAAGCAATCCACTAGTTGAGCATTTGGGTTATTTTCATTTTGTCACTATTGTAAACAATGCTATGATGAGCATCCTGTAGTTAATTAATTCAATAGGAAAAAGTCCTCTAAGTGAAATTGTTGGATCAAAGAGCAAACCCATCTTTAGCTATTAAGGAAGTAGGTATAATAATTTTTAAGATAATGATTTCCAGTTATAATTTTTCCTTCTGCTGCAATAGTTTTATTTTCTCAAATATAATAAATATACTTGTCCAGGGCTGTCCAATGATGGAAATGTGCTATATCTGTGCCAATATTACAGCCATTAGCCTACATGTGCCCATTAGCACTTGAAATGTGGCTAACATGATTGAGGAAATGAATTTTTAATTTTATTTACTTTTAGTTGACCTGGCTGGCACAGCTCTGGACACTTGGATTGGTATTGTTTAAGGCAACAGTTCTAAATCCTAATCTAACAACTGAAGCTGATATGTAATAAAAGTTGTCATTGGTCTTTGACAAACGAGGAATATAACAAAGTGCTAGTTGTATTTTTTGTAAGTGAAGAATTATTTAATCTAAATAATCTTCCTTTATTTTAAGGCTAATTTTTACCTCTGCTGAGATGAAATATGACATATTGGTAAAAATCACAATATAGGCTTTGGAGTCTGGCTATGTAGGTTCAAATCCCGATTCTAACATTCATATGAACCTAACAGGTTATTCAAGCTTTCTGGCCCTCAGTGTACTTATCTGTAAATGGTAATGACAGACTCCTAGGATTGTGGTACAGATTAAAATTTATAGTTATCAGACTCCTAGGATTGTGGTACAGATTAAATTTGTCAATACATATTAAAGCACTTTGAATAGCATCTGACATATAATTAGCATTCAATAAATGTTAACTTCATTTTATTATTATGACAAGGACTGTATTTTTCATATTTACATGTCATTTTTTTCATGAAATCACGGTATTGTTTATTTGAGCATTCTGATTACATAGAGCAAACATTTGGCAATCCTATCTTGGGTCCTTTTTTTTTTTTTTTTAAGTAGTATTGATCCATGCAGCCAAATTCTGAGAATCACTGGTCTGTCATCTTTTTAAGATCTGGTGTTATTGCTTGGATAACATTTACCTGAGACATTTGAGAAAAAAAGTCATATTATCTATTTTACAGATTGAAACTGAGTTGAAGTCTCATTTGAAAGATCAGAAGTCATTTCTGTCACTTGCACTGACAGAGTTGTTTTAAGAACAGTTTTCTGAGAGCATGGGTTATGAAATTGAACTTTGGGCATCATATCCAAATCCAGATTATAAATAATGCTCCTAGAACCTAACATAAATCCAACAGACTTTAAAATATAGGAAGCTGCTGAATGCTTTGAAAAGATCTCTTAGGAACACTTGCACTTGTCATCAACTACAAATAACAAGGGTTAGTTTCTATGCTTCGGTTTTACAAGATAACTCCTTCTGAAAGGAAAAATAGGATAATGCCCCCAAAAGTCAACCATTTTGGAGGAAAGATCTCATGGCTGGGAGGCATCTGCCTTATTGATGATGTGACTTCTCACCTGGACTGCCTGGTATCCACAAACTGTTCATTGACGGATGACTTTCTGAAATGGATTCGTTCAATACCGAGAGACTTAGGGGGAAGAATTCTTGGAGAATGAGGTACTGAACTTGGTCGCTGCCCAGCAAGAGTGAAGGTGTCATTGGCTATAAAAAGTAAATGAATGAATGAATAAGTAGGTAGGTAAATAAATAAGTTAACAAATACTCTGCCAGCACTCCAAAAAACAAATCAAAAGAGCTGGTGAACAAAGTGCTTTACCAGAGATGATATTTTTAGAGGTATATTATTTTCAAGAAATTTATTTTTATGTTTTATAGACTTAGAAAACACAAATTACTGGATACAGTTGACCCTTGAACAACACAGGTTTGAACTGTGTGGGTCCACTTATATACGAATTTTTAAAAATATAAATATAGTACACTAAATGCATTTTCTCCTCCTTATGATTTTTTTAAAAGACTTTATTTTTTATTTGAGAGAGAGAGACCACATAAGGGGGGGCATGAGAGGGGAAGAGGGAGAGGTAGAAGCAGACTGTCTGCTGAGCAGGGAGCTCTGTGTGGGGCTGGATCCCAGGACCCTGGGATCATGACCTGAGCCAAAGGCAGACACTTAACTGATTGAGCCACTTAGGCACCCCTTCCTTATGATTTTCTAATAACATTTTCTTTTCTATAGCTTACTTGACAGTAAGAATACAGTATATAATACATTTAACATGCAAATATGTATTAATTGATTATTTAAGTTAAAGCTTCTGCCAGTAGTATGCTATTAGTAGTTTAGTTCTGGGGGAATCAAAAGTTATACTCAGATTTGACTCTGGGAGATGTGGCTACCCCTAACTCCCACATTGTTTAAGGATGTGGGGCCTGAGCCAATTTTTTCCAGTTTAGTAGGTACCACTCTGAGCAAATAAGCTATAAATCACTCAGGTGGAATGGGTGCTACTATAGGTTTTCTAGAGTCACATTAAAAGAAAAGCCCCAGTGTGTAAAAGGCCAAAAGGAAGCTGGCCTGTAAAGTTGGCATGGATCACTTTTGTTCACCTTTCAAGTTGTCAGGCCTCTTTAGGTGACCAGACACTCATCTTGTCACTGAACATGATATAACTGATTTATGCTCAGTCATTAGAGACTTGTTATGTCTCCTGCTGACATTTGCATTTTCAAAGAGGAAAGGTAAGCATGACCCAACTTCAGCTCAAAGGAAGAATTTTGGAATGGTGGAATTTCATGCACCATAAAACATGGGGTGGGGTGGGGATGAGGGAGATAAAGCAGTATGGGTTAGAGGCTTCCCGGAATTCCTTAAATCATATTAGACAGATAGCTACTCTTCTGCTTAAGGACAAGGGATTACAAGGAAGTACTCTACCACGCAATATGAAATCCATTCCATCATGAAATGTGTTGAACAAACAAAGGCCATCACAACAGATAAGGTCTTCCTCTATGAAACCATTACAATGATATGTAACCCAATTTCTTCCTGAGGAAAACAAACCCCTAGCCATCCAGGGATAATCAAAGTCTACACTGTGTTTCCTGGTTTGAGATTAGACTCCAAATATGTAAGATGTCACCATTGGGAAAAGCTGAGTGAAAAACTCGTATTATTTATGCAACTCCCTGTGAATGTGTAATCACTTCAAGATAAAATGTTAAAAAAATCCTCCAGAGGGGCGCCTGGCTGGCTCAGTCAGGAGAGCATGCAACTGTTGATCTTAGGATCATGAGTTCAAGCCCCACTTTGAGTGTGGAGCTTACTTAAAACTAAAAAATAAATAAGTAAGTAAAAAAAATGCCATTAAAATATTCTACAGAGCCTCACAAACCCTTACTGAGAGGCTGCTCAGTCATGTAATAGTATTCTGATTTCCTGAGGTCACGTGATTTGTATGGCACTGTATTTGATGATGAGTTAACTTGGATGGAAGTTAATCATAATCTCCTTTCCCCAACCATTCTGCATAAGGGTAACTTAGTTCATTCTACTTTTCCCAAAAGAATAACACATAGGCATTACTTAAGGAAATTGTCTTAATATTTCAGAATATATAACATTTTGAAATGAAAAAGAAGAGCTACTTACAATCATCATAGGTGGTAGTGTCAGACAAGGAGCTGCTCTCTGAGGGGATTATGTCTTCTGTGAATAAAAATACGTGCCTTTAGAATAATGGGACATTTATACACCTACGGTGAATTTAATACAGCAATTCTCAATGGAGTGCATCTTTATTTTTATTTAGTAAGTATTAACTAATTACAGTGCATTAAGAATTATTAATGATTGTAACAATGGAATCATTTACTAGTAAAGATATAAACAAATAAACAAATAAAATCTTTTAAAAATGGAAGAGATTTCAAGGAAATTTTTGTTTTCAACTAGTTTTCAATCTAGCTTCTACATAGGATGAAAACTTTACCTTATACATTGAGGGCGCACAACCAATAAACAGGAAAGAAAAATCATGCCACTCATGTCATAAATGCTAAATGTTAAAATACACTTGAACCCTCATTTGAAAATCTACTGTTAGTTTAAGTTATTTTTTGGCCCCTCCCTGAAGAAAAGGGACTTTCTTAATAGGTGAACACTTTGTGGTGGACAAGCTTTTCAATTAGACCTGGGTTTCTCACATGGTACTACTGACGTTTTGGATTGGATAATTATTCACTGGGGAGAGCCGTCCTTTGAATTGTAGGATCTCCAGCCTCCACCTAACAGCAGCAGTTTTGACAACCAAAAATGTCTGTAGATGTTGCCAAATGTTCCCTGGGGTGCAAAATTGCTCCTGGTTGAGAACCACTGAATTAGACAGACCTGGATTCATATCTTGGTTCTGTCACTTACTAGCTGTAAGATCTTGGGCAAATGACTTAACCACTCTTAGCATCACTTGGCTCAACTACAATGGGAATAAGAGTAGTAAGTAGTATGCAGTGCTAAGTGAGCAGTAATTAAAATAATGAATGTAAAGCTCTTAGCCCAGTTCCTTGTACAGGACAGATGCTCAATAAAAATTAGCTATACTTATTGCTTTCATTACCTAGACACAGCATTCTGTTGGTTGGAAATACCCATAATATTCCTAAGTATTACTGTTGCCCATCAAATGTTAAAAAATGTATTTAGTAATAGGAGTCATCTCAGATGTGTTGATTTACCTTGGTCAATCATTCCATACACAGGGTCAAGTCCTGGCAAGGTTATAGGCAAATATAGCACCTTAGTGTAGGTTTCAATGCCATCATGAAGGAAATCTCTCCCATCTGATCTCAAATGTTAATCTCCATCAGAGCTGGGCAGACTATCTCTTAATTGGACACACAGTAGAGTTTGAAGGCAAGGTGCCAGTGTAGTCAGCTGTCAGGCACACTTAAAAAAAATCTACCCAATATATGCTCAACCATTGGCACCATCTGCTGCCCAAATGTCACTCATTGTAAGGGAGATCGCTCAAATCTTGCAGTTTGGGGATGAATGGGCCACAACAAATGGTTATGAAAGTTAAGTACACTGCTAATCACCCATTTCTGCAGGTCCAGAATGTAACCACCTCCAAGGCCAACTGGATTTCTCATTCGGAGTCAAAGCCATCCTAAATTCTCCAGCTGTAGCTGAGGAACACTTGTGTGTTGATGTCTGTGCATTCACTTTCCAAAAGCCATATCTCTGCTATATAAACCATACCGCCCTAAATCCGAGTAGACTCTAAACCTAGTCACCACATTTTATCCAATCTGACATATATAATTGTTTTATGTCTCAATGAAAAAAGAAAAAGTATTGCCAATTGTAACTGTAATACACCATCTAGTTTAAGAATTATTCAAATTTCACAGATGTTTAAATGTGAAAAAAAAAAACAGTCTTGGAATCAAAGAAATATAATCATATTTCAACCAATGATGAAAGCTGAAAACCATGCTGATAAAGTAAGGCCAACTGGACTTGAAATCTACCTAAATGAGATTTTCAGTGTACTTTTTCCTGAATATGAAAGTCTTAGGTATATAATGTTGAGAATTTTAAAAATATAGAGAAGTATTAAAAGAAAAATAGGTTACTTGAAATTCCACAATTGTGTTTTGAAATATTTCCCAACCAGTTGTTGTATGTGGATATTTATATGATGTCAGGATTATGTTGTGGTTACAACATAATGTCCTGCTTTGTTCATTTCATATTCTATCACAAACATTTGTCCACAGCTTTAAATAGCCTCCACAAATGACAGGAATTGTGAGAGCTCTTTTCACAAATGTTAGGTAGGTCCTTAAAAAAATGTACGGTCCCTGCATTAAAAACCTTTGAGGAGTGACTGGGTAGGCCCAGCTCCCATACTACCCTGTGCTGTCAACTATGTTTCTTGTGATGATATCAAGCCAGTTAAAGGTGGATTTGTCTTATCATGAATTAATATTGCTACGAATGCTCTTTCATCCTAAAAATGAAGGCAAAGCAATAGTATAGTATAAAAATAATGAGAATGTCACTGAAAACCAAATTTACACACTTGCAAGACTGACATTCCAAATCATTTTTCCCCTAAGGAACTTACTTTTAAATCTGTTCTTTCTTTTATCTCTCACCAAATGAACTGATGTGGAAATGCTACATATCATCAAGAAAATTGACTGTGTTACTTGAAAAACCTTACTTATTACGAACCTGGTAAAATAACTGTTGCTTTCTGGCTGGGTTTCTTTCCACATCTGATTCGGTATTCATTTATCGAGTTTTCAATCTCCTGAAGCTTTTTCACTGCATCCGTGTAATCTTGCTTTCGTTTTTTCTTCACGGTTTTACAAAGGTCTGGCTCATTGGCAAGCTTCTTTGCAGCTTCAACCAGCTTTTGCTGTATTAGGAAATTGCTCTCCAGTTCTTGCAAAGCAGGATCCTGCATTTATACAATGATACTGTTTCTTGTACATTCTCAAATCAGATGCTCTTTGAGAATAAAACCTTCTTAAGTTTACTGCATAGATATCTTCAAACACTTTTCTAGAAAATAAGACCTCTCTCATCCATTTATTTAAACTTTCTCACTAATCCAACTTTTTTCCTTTTAAAGAAGGCAATGGCCTTTCATTCATGTAGTTGGTTAGGTGAAGATTATATCTTTCAAGGAGAGATTCTTAACCCCAAATTCACAGACACAGAAGGTTATATTCACATACATAGCTTTAGTGACAAATACATTTGGGTTTGATTTCTCTTTCTGGTGGTTTCTGCTTCATGACCCTGGAAACACTGTTTAATTTTTTAATGCTGCAGGTTTTTTTCATTTTGCATCTCCATTTCAAATGGAGAGAGAACATCTACCTTGGAAAAATATGGCAAAGATTAAATGAGATAATATATGTCATTGCTTAGCTCAGGACTGGGTATACTCAATAAATTTCAAAGCTCAGGGGTGCCTGTATGGCTCAATCAGTTGAGGTACGACTCTTGATTTAGGCTCAGGTCATGGTCTCAGGGTTGTGGGATCAAGCCCTGTGTCTGGCTCCATGCTCAGTGGGGAGTCTGCTTGAGATTCTCTCCCTCTCTTTCTGCCCCCACTCCTGAGTGTGTGCTCTCTCTCTAAAATAAATAAACAAATCTTTTAAAAAATTGTGAACCTCACTCTATTATGGATGGAAATTGCTATGGTTTTCTACAGCCAAGATGGATAAATTCGGGCAATAAACATGACTAGGGCCCTACTATGTGATGACAGGCAAATGACAAAGTACACTCTATATTAGGACTTTATTATACCTGAATGCTGCACATGTATTATATCATTTACTACTTGTGTCCCCTAGCAGGAAAAATGAGGATTATCTTCATGGATAGGGGAACTGGGACCCGAGAAATGACCCATCAGAAAGGGCAATCTTATTTGTCAAAGCTACTTTGTTTTACGTGGAAGTGTCTAATACTGGAGTTAATTCTTATGGTAATGTTTCTCAATTTACAAACATTTGGGATTTGTTTAATGCTCTCTATATTTGGAGGAGTAAAGTAGTGAGAAATAACTCAACTGTAATTGGGCTGTGCCTGGAAGAAAGAATTGTTTGGACTATTATAGCACTCTTAAGTGGTGAGATAGAAATGTACAACAGGACTCAAAAACCAAAGGGACAAGTCAGCCACATTCAGCTGACAGCTTTTCTGTCCTGTTAATCGAAATGCTGGTGCTCATACCTCTTCACTGGGCAGTAGGTTGTCATCCAGTTTGAATGCGGTGCCTACACGCCTTCTGACCTGAGGCGGTTTCTCACCTACGTTCAGCGGATATTCCTTTGGCATTTTGCCTGTGAGCTCCTGTAAAACAGGACAGAATCAAGAAGGGGGATAACTGACACTGGCAGAGGTTGTCAAACACAATTTGAAGAGTCCCCAAAAGCAGAAGACACTCACAGCCTCCCGCAAACAGATCTTCTTAAGCTCCTCGACTTTTTTCAGGAGTTTTTCTTGCAAGAGCTTTTCCTTCTTCTTGAGCTCTAGGATTTTCTCTCTCTTTTGCTCCTCACTAACTTCTGAGTCTTGAGAACCTAAAGGGATTGGACGGGAGGGTAGGGAAGGTTTATACAATGCATGTTTCCTTCCTTTTTAAAGGACAAAGGATTTCTAAACCAAATCTGCTATTAAATAATAATTTATTTTTCTCCTTGTTTCTGAACATAATAAAAGGAAACTGGAGAACATTTTCTCATGCTTCTGGGCATCCAACAGAGTCTGGTAATTATATATACCTTCTGTATTTTGACTCCGTCATTTTAGAAGCAATGATAAAATGCTTAATGAAGGATTTCATTTTTCTGAGCAGGAGAGAAGGTAAGATGTTTCTTGCGATGGTTATTTAGAATGTCCTTGTAGAAAGCAAGGAAGCAAGGCAAAAGGAATGTTCTGTGCCTCAGATTAAGTTGACAATAGGACTTAGATGGGAAAATTCATTTGAGTTAAGTTACATATACTTGGTGATAAAGAGATTCCAGAATTTCTATAGAGGAAGGGTTTGGGGCAGTAATCACACGGGGAGGTAAGGTTGGGGTGAGGTTTGAAGCTTGTAATCATGTTTAACTATATATTAAATAGGGAATTAGACAACTGTCTGAATCAAAAACTAAATATTGGGAGAAGAAATTGATGGAATAGATGGGGAGAGAGTGTCCTTTCAAGTTACCCTGAGGAGTTTTACTGTCTTTGTACTATTGTTTATACAAACTATTTATAATTTAACTTTCTTTTTACCTTTTAAAATATTGGTTTTTGTTACATGCTGCTGGTTTTGATAGGCTTATTTATTCCCAAATTAATGGGCTTAAATGTATTTAAAAGTGGTTAATGACCCCCCAAAAAGTAGGTTAGGACAAAAAAGAAGTGAAATAAAGATCACTTGTACGTCCCAAAACGTTACCTGAAGAGATTAAACTGCCATTGCTTGCCATGATGAACTGACTTTTTGCCTCCAGTGTCACCATTTTGGAGACCCTTGGTGTTCCTGTCTCAGTCAAATCCATCGCGATGTCATCTAAACTCCTGGCTGAAGGAATTTTTGCCTAAGAGGTACGACAGCGAAACAGAATTCACTCAACTACACCTATTTCAAATTAATAAAGCAATTAAGTTACTATGGAGTAAGTCTGTCAACACGGAGGACAAGTTAGAATTTTTACATGCTCAAGTGACACTTCAGAAGGAAATAAAGTAAGACTTAAGTTTTCTATGGAAAATGTTTAAATACGCATGAATCTCCCTCCTGGTATAGTTCAACTATTAACTTCAAAATGTCACCTGTGAATATGTACACACATGCCAAAAAGTTGGCATGTCTTATAACTTTTAAATCAGGTTATATTATACTGCTCCCCTTTTAAGAGTAAGAAAAATTAAAACAGCAGTCGGAAAGTTTAAAAACCCAAAACTCAAAGAACAAAACCCATGTGCTTGTATCTTTTCTGAGAAAATTTAACTTCTGAACAGAAAGCAAATGAGGGAGGGAAGTCTGTTCCTATAGAAGTGCTCTTGTTACTTACTTTGCTTTGCTTCCGGTCCAAGTAAAACTGATGCTGACTAATTGCCATTACCCAGATGGACTTGATGAGAGAAGGGTTTGCATACCACGTTTGCACAAAGAGGCCACTTTGCCCAAAGGTTCTTCTTGACACAGAAATCCTGAAAGATTAAGGAAAGCTTTTGATGTATTCATCTCTAGTCCCAGCACAACACACAACATATCCAGTGAGGACTGTTATCACGAAGTATCTTCCTAATTGTTTCTCTGCTGCCACGCTCTGATGCCGACAGGGGCCAAGCTTCTTATTTTCTCCTTTTTTTTTTTTTTTTAGATTTTATTTATTTACTCATGAGAGACACAGAGATGGAGGCAGAGACATAGGCAGAGGGAGAAGCAGGCTCCCTGTAGGCAGCCTGATGGAGGACTCGATCCCAGGACCTCGGGATCATGACCTGAGCCAAAGGCAGATGCTCGACCACTGAGCCACCCAGGTGCCCCTCATCTCCTCCTTTTATGAAAAAACCAGTTGCACCTGGATAATCTCTTTTTTTTTGTAAAACTAGCATGTTCTAAAAAGGCACCCACATAAAAGCGATAAGAGCTCCTCAAATTAGGGGTGGTAGTAAAAACATTTACTCAAAAACCACAGGACATGTGACCATCACAATAGATCTGGAATCAATGTGATAATATTTCAAAGAGAAAACAACCAAAAGGGCAGGATCACCACCTTCCTGAAGGTAAAAGAGCATCTCAGATCTAGGTAGACTTGTGCAGCTCTGACAGTATCAGAGGATGAACATGATAGTGTCTACAGATAATGCAAGTCTGAAGGCAGTCCAGTGTACTTCTTATGCACCAGATAAAAAGAGGGGAGCAGGTCAGAAGAAGAGAGGGTAAATGGAGAAGGAAGTGGGGGCGAGCAGGCAGACGCTGTGGGGAAGGAAGGAGAAGAGTACGAATGTTCTTTGTAGGAATTTGGCTTATCTCTTGGCCATCTCTTTGTTACAGCTGTTTCCCTCATCCCTCTGATCTCCAAACATCCATAAATGTACCTGAAAGGCAAACACTGAGGACTGATAATGAATTCCTCTGAATAGCTCGGAGAGCCTACAATCCTGACTTCAGTCCGTGTTGATAACATGGCAACTGTTGTTTTAAAAGTGACCAGGGGGGCGCCTGGGTGGCTCAGTCAGCTAAGCATCTGCCTTCAGCTCAGGTCATGATCCTCAAGGGTGGGAGCCCCACATTGGGCTCCCTGCGGAGTGGGGAGTCTGCTTCTCCCTCTCCCCCTGCCCCACCCCCCCAACTCATGCACTTCTTTCTCTCTCAAATAAATAAAATCTTAAAAAAAAAAAATAATGTGACCAGGAATACCAAATTAAAATATGAGCAAAGGATTTGAACAGATATTTCTCTAGAGAAAATATGCAAGTGGCCAAGGAGCACATGAAAAGATGCTTAGCCATCATTAGTCATGAGGGAAATGCAAGTCAAAACCAAAAATGGGCTATCGTGTACACCAGGATGGCTATTTAAAAAGCAACCAAAACACAACTAAAAATAACAAGTGTTAGGAAAGAGGTGGAGAAAATGGAACCAAACACATTGCTCGTGGGAATGCAAAATGGTGGAGCTAAGGGGAAAAACTGTGACAGTACCTCAAAAGGTTAAAGCGTTAACATTGGACCTGGCAATTCTCCTCCCAGGTACATCCAGGAGAAATGAAAATGTGTCTGCACAAAGACTCGCACATGAATGTTCCTAGCAGCAATGTTATGCGGATAGTCTCCAGGACCATACACAGAAAAGGCCGTTATCCTCACCTCCGTGGATCGTGAACTTCAACAGCGAATTTTTTCTCACGGAAGTATAAGTTCTCCAGCTGTTTCCATTGGAATAACTAAGAAATTAAGAAAACAGAAAAGACGCACAGCTTTAATCAATGCTAATTTTTGTGAAATCTAGAACTCTGCTCAATCATCAAATGATCAAGAAGGTATACTCTGAAGCAAAGCACGAATATGTGATGCAGTCTTTTTATGAATCGACAACCTGAAACCATTCCATTCCTTTCTCTGACAGTAACCTTCACCTCACTAGTAACTCTTCCCTGAACGATAAAACCAGGCAAGTGTGGGGAACATGCACACTATTTTTCCTCTGACTCAACTAAATAAATAGTGAGGAAATCCTCACAGATTCCAGTAAGCACATGCTTTCTGATCAAAGATGTTGACTTCACATTTAAGTGGAAAGATATTCAAAGGGATGTTTCAGTAGAACCACAGATGAAATTTCAAAAGAATGCAAAGTGAAAGTAAAATGGAACCCCAAGCAGGAGTGATTCTCTGTGATGCCAGTTTCCCGCCTACAGGAGTTCCCTGAAACGCGACAGAACCCAAGCGCCAGGAGTTGGAGCAGAGGTGGGGGTGCAGGTAAATGTAGGGTTGCCCTCTTGGTTTCTGAGCTAGGGCCTCCCGTTTTTGTAAATAGAGCCCCCTTCTCTATTCCTGCGGCTGACATTCTAATGCTGCACTCGGTGTCATTTGCCGATGGGTTGGGAGAAAGGGAACTTATAAGCAACATTTGAAAATCAAAGAATTTGTGAAAGGTGCCCCATTCATGAGAAGGAGTGCCCTGCTGTATTTTCTGGGCTCACTCCCAGCCCCCTTGCACCGGCCTGAGCCTCAGCTTTTCCTCTCAACTTGGACTTTCCCAGTGCAACCTGTCCCACTACTGATGATTATTAGACTTTGGCTGGAGTTTGAAATTATGCTCAGAGAATCTTAGGGGAGGATTTTGCCTAACTGCAAAGCACCAGCAGCAGAACCATCTCCTAAAGCACAGGCACCAAGACTTTTCACGACCACGGGAACCTCATGTAAAGGAACAGCATGAACTTCAAGTTCCTATGCACACGTCACTAGGAGACAAAAGCATTCAGGCTGGACCCCCAATCCCAAACACAGTAAGAGAACACGCAGCCAGTGCAGCTACAACGATCACCCGGTTGGAGAGAGTTATTAGTGAGGCTGAAAGCTACATACCCATTTCCTAAAATGTCCGAAGGCTGGACGCTTTCATTTCTTTTAATCCAGGAGTTCCAAAAGTGGGACAGAAATGTGAGGGGAAACCCCCAAGGTTGGCTCTACCTCCCTGCTCCCAGACAGTAGCTCCGGTGAGTTCTGAGCGGAGTTTCATGAGACATCTAGGTGTAACTCAATTTCACAAACAGAGCCTCCCACGGCTGACACGCTACTGACATCAGCAACTCCAGCGAGTGACACCTCCCCAGTTCCACTCCTTCCTCTGATCGGGGACATAGAGGGCAAAGTGCTCACTGGCCGATCTTCCCAGAAGGGAGACACATTCTTTTAACTGGGGTGTAGCGTGGATCCCGATGATACCTCCTGGGGAGTAAGCTGCTTTGAATCCAGGCACAAATTTCTCGGGAGGCTGTCTCAGGGAGATATTTCCACTCCGGGTTTACTCACCCTGGGCATGAACAGGTTCTACAGGAAGAGCCACAATGCAGCTCAGCTGTGTTTTTCTTTGCGTCCATTCCCACACACATAAAAACCAGGGCTGGACTTGAAACATGATCTCTGAAAGCCACCACCTCCCCCTCTTATCACTTACAAATGTGAAATACTAGCGCTTTTGCCTCCATTCAGCGAGTCCCTGCATTGAGAACAAACATGCTCCCTGCAAGCGAAAACCCTACTTAAAGGGTGAAGGGCTTCAGCTGATTTAAAGAATTTGAAATAATTAGATAGCAACTGGTTTGCATAAGAAGTTAATGATATGAGACCGAGTCTTCAAGTCTAAAAGGCAAAAAGCCGTTTCTCTACCTGCAATCTTAAAAGTTTATGGAAAATGTGATTTCATATGTGTGCCTATAATAGCATAAGTGAACTGGAATGACACAGACTTACTTCGTGGTGGCCGTTGCCACTAGAGTGGGGATGGGGGAGTGTACCAGGGGTTTGCATTCCTGTTGTATCAACTGTCTTTTTTGGGGGGTGGGGGTAAGTTGCTTAATTTTTCTGAGTCTCAGTTTTCTCATCTGTAAAAAAGGAGCAATGCCTGCTTCCGAGGGTTTTGGGAAGGGTTCAGTGAGGTTACGTTTATGAAGCACTTAGCCCAGTGTCTGAATTACAATAAACATTCAGTAAGTGATAAAGCTAGTTGTAACTGTTATGAAGGCCTCTCAGTCCAATTCCCTAATTTTATCATGTCTTTTTGAGGATGGAAGACAGCCACTGAATAGCAGAAACAGAAGAAGAAACAGCTGCCTGGATCCCACATCTGTCTTTCCACTGATGAGACCCAGAAACTTGAGTTTTTCTGTTGACACATCAGGTTTCTGATTCTATGAGTTTCAGCTTCTGTAAAAACTGCTGTATTTCTGTTGATTTCATCGGTGGTTTCCTGATACACCCTCTGGCTAGGAAATCTGTTCACTGTTCCTGTATCGTGGAGGTCACAGAGGAGGAGGGAGGGGCGGGTCAAGGGCACGCCCACAGAAAGACGCAGGGCAGCAAGCTCCCTCCTGCCTGGGGTACCCAGAAAAGGAACGTGCCCTGGCATGTGCAAAAATGCTGAGGAGTATGCACCTGCCACAGGCAAGGGGAGACCTCCCAGGGGAAAAAGAGAATAAGGGAAAGCTTTGGACAGAAAGAATCAAACTGCCTTTTGAATCTTAACAATTCAAAATTAGATGTCACCCAAAAGTGTAACACCAGGCAAGGATGGGAAAAGCATGATCAGAAGCTCTTTTTTTTTTTTTTAATAGCACTGTAATATAGGTTAATCATTTAACTGCAAGTTCACCTGGAAATGACTAAATTTGGGATAGTCTCCGCTGTAGTGTATGACTGTACATCAAACAATGACTCATATTGGGTGATCCCCTGCTGTAACTTGAAGCAAAACCAAATCACTATATTACTGATCTATTTCTTTTTCCATTTTTTAAAAAAGTTATACTTGATGAATATACTGTTAGTATGCATGATTAAGCTGGGGATATGTTTTGCCTTCTGGAGTCCCACAAAGACAGAATTCTGCAGGCTTGTGGGCTTTTAGAAAGCCAAACTGACCATCTTCTATCCAGCCATCCTTCTATCCACCAAATGCTTATGTGACTGAAAGTCTGCCCAACAACCCTACGGGGAGTTACTACTTAGAGCCTCATTTTGTAAGACAGACAACTGAGGCTCAGAGAGATTTACATAAATTGTCCAAGGTCACAAACCTAAATGGGGGGAGATCTGTTAGTCACATTCAGGCATAACCAGGCTCCCAAAACCCCAGTGCCTAAGCAAAACACACCATCCTGCCTCTACTATCTGGGAAGAGGACTCACTGGACATTGGTTATGTTAACAAAAACGGAGTAATTCTCAGATCAACCTCATGGGGAAAAAAAATAACCCAGAATTATGACAGCCATTGGCAGAAGAGGGCTCAGGGACCCTCAAATGTCACTCACACTAGTGGTTCTCAACCAGTGATGATTTCCTCCGTACTCTCATCCACAACCCTTGGGCCATTTGGTGATATCTGGAGACATTTGTGGGTATCACACTGCAGGGATGGGTGCTACAAGCATCTGCTGGGTAGAAGCCAGGGACACTGCTGAATATCATGCCATACTCAGGACAAAATTATCTGGCTCCAAATGTCAACAGTGCAGAGACTGACAAAGCCTGACTCAGAGGATAATTTTTGGTGATACACCTATGCTTTGATAGGTAGAGTGTGTTGATGTAGAAGATGAAATGTTTCCTCTAAAATAACGAACACTGGGGTCCTATTTTTCTCAGTTAGGTAACCCCTTTAGGAAGAAATGGCTGTTCAGATTTTCTAAATGCAACTGTTATCCACTAGAGGCCATGCTAATAGTGTCAGGTGTGCTGAACAAAAATTTTATAACATACCCAAATGGGACACACCCAGGTAGCAAAAATTACATTTTGAGGTGTGATAGCATAACCTTCCAACAAGGAGTACAATATTCTGAGTATTTTAGAAAAAGTTTAGATAAAGAAGCTTTGGGCATCAGGAATGCCTAGTATAAAATTCTGATTGTCCAACAGGATTGCAATCTCCCCAGATTCCTGTGGCCGAATCTCTAACCTCCCAGGGCTGACCTAATGACTTCCCATCAATATGGGCAATAGAGTGCTCACCCAATGTGTATGAGGTAACCCCACTGCTCAGGGGCACCTGCATGGCCCTTTTGGACATTACAACTGGCGTCTTTTCTCATAGCTTGGTAACTAAGCCCAGTTATTAAATATTTCAATAAAACCCTAACTTTGGATATAATTCTGTCTTTCCAGATGGGTGGTCAGATCCTTAAGGACAGGGACTTGGTTTTTTTCCTTAAACAGAATAAAGAATTTAAAGTACTAGCTCAGGGTCCTTGTAAACAGCATGGGCTCAATACATTTTTTTGTTGTTGCTGTTAAAATAACCCCCAAACTGGGTACACTGTACTCTCTACTCTCTTGTTCGAAATTTATTCCCTAAGGATGAGTGCATTAAAACCAAACCAATCTTTAGTCGTAAGTACAAAGCAAAGAACCTTTTACTGTTTTTTTTTTTTTTTTGCACCTTCCTAGAACATTTTTTTCACAATGCAAAAACCAATTTATTAGTTGGTTTTCTCAGCATTTGGATGAGTCAATCCTTTAAAAGCGCTATCTTTCATTTCTCTGTGCCAACAATTCAGCCATTTGGTAAATGCCTAGAAATAAAAACTAACAGATTAAATAATGAAATTGAATGGTTTTGCCTGTACAGCAGCCACTTCCTCTTCTTCAAACATCATCTTCTGTTTCTATAGAGAAAACCCTCAGCCTTTAAGCTCTAGCTACAATGATCCCCTCTCAGTTTTATGATGAGCCTACCTCCGTCCCATCAGCATACGCTCTTCTCCGACGAGAAGGTGCCAACCCATTCTGCATGGCCAGATTCCTTCTCACCCTTCAGGATCCAGCTTAAATGTCACCTTTCTCAATGGCCTTCCATGAACCCACTGAGTGTTCCACACTCATCACATTATTGCTCCTCCATTTTGTTTCCATCAGAAGCTATTCAAAATTTGTCATCATGTTTTATTTCTCTGCTCACTCATTAGTTTCTCACTAACCATCCCCCTGAAAGACTTCAGAGGAAATAAACACAATGTGGCAGAAACTACTTATCACCCTCAGGATCTTTTTTCCCTCCTTCTTTTAGTAACAGAACACTCTGAGTTATGGCTTTGCCCATGGCCACCCACCTAAAGACTACCCTTCCCAGCCTCCCTTGCAATTAGATTTTATGACTAATCAGGCTGTTTGCCTTGAATTCTTTCCATCTGCTTGCCAGTTGTGAAATGGAAATGGAGACTCACCAATGCCCAACCGATTCTTTGAGAGCTCCCTATCTTAGAAGAACTGCTTAAAATCCTGTGATTAGCTTACAGGAAGGGAAGAAAAACAAATCTATGGTGTTCTATAGATTAGAATAAGATGTGAAGGAAAAAAAAGTATCTACTCGGTAAAAGAATTCACTAACCCACTGGATCCTCACAATGATCTTTGAGGTAGATAAGGCAGACAGAATTGTTGGAATTTGAAAGTTGAGGAAATAAAGACCCAGAAACACTGAGTGACAGCTCCAGGTCAGCCAACCGGTAAGTAGGAGTGCAGGACTGGTTCTTATTTCAAACCCATGCTGTAGGATTTGAGCTCTCCTCCCAGCGACTCTGCAGAAGGCTTTAACAATCAGATTGATTATTGGTGTGGCTGGAGCTTAATTATACACTTTACAAACAGGATGGACCGGTCTCTAGTTGACATTCTGTAACTCCATTCTTTTGTTTCACACCATACTTTATTATGTACTGACGTAGAAAGTGTGACTGGACAGCAAATGTTCCTTCTTCTCCTGCAGCTAAGTGCATCCAGAATTTAAGCAGTGTTAGAAGGAGCATCCCTATCCAGCTCCCTGGTAATGTGGCAGCAGGGGGGAAAAACTGGAGTGGTGAGAAATGTCAAGATGGCTGGCTTAGAAAAGTAAGCAAGCAGCTGAGTTTAAATGAAATGGACCCCTTATTTTTAGGACAAAGAAACAGGAAGACTTTTGTCCTTGTGACTTAATTCATTTGGCTCTAGGCATTTGGGAATTCCAAGAAAAATCAGTTAACAGAAGTTAAGAACCCTTTCCCCACCCTGAAATGCCCCCGGGTGATGATGCAAATCACAAGACTTTGTTAGCAGTTATAATGCACAAAGATACTAATCTTGAAAGATATTTTATCCCACTAAGGTCTGAGGATGACATTTTGGCTGGCATGCCTTTTTTATTTTTATTTTTATTTATTTATTTATTTTTTTGGCATGCCTTTTTTATTTCGCTCATCTGACAGAGTCTGGTTTTCCCAGGTCAAATAATTTGCTGGGGGGGAGGTACAAATCAGTCATGACATATATCAATACTTCACTTAGCCAATGACCCACCCTACCTCTTTGTGAAGAAATGTCATTTTTCCTTGAAATACTGAACAAACAACAAAAACCTATTAGGAACACAAGCTTGCTTTTTTTTTTTAATGTAAAATTTCACTGTTTTTAAGTTCCATTGTCCTACAATTTGAAATTAAGTTGAGTTCTGGTATGTTTTCACATTCCATAAGAGTTTGCAATGACACATTTTATGCATAAAGGGAGAATTAAAAAGAAAAAAAACCTTCCTGTGATCTCAATTTTTAATACTCTGAATTTTTGTGGTTTGTTACTCAGAATTTTAAATTTCTTTTAATTTGCATCATGCCTTAGGGCATCATGGTTAATAAACTGGCACAGAGTGCTTATAAGAGTCTATGAAAACATGATATCTGAGTGTCAACTCTTAGACTGCTAAGGCTACGAGTCTAGCAATGTTGGGCTCTTCTCTAACCCTGAGGATTTCTCATACCTTTTTAAATTGTCTTTATCTGTCACTACCAATGAACAACAACCAGTTGCGGAGTGATAACTGTGTAACAGGCACGGTGGTGAATATAATCTCATGTAATTCTTGCAAATACCCTGCGCCATTGGTGGCATTACCATGGTGCAGATAAATAAACTGAGTTTAAAGAGAGATGAAACAACATGCCCAAGGTCACACAGCAAATGGACACCAAGGACAGGCTTTGGGTTGCTTCCCGAATTCTTGCTCTCCATCATTATACTACATAGCCTGGAAACAACTCGGCAAAAGCCTTATGGCCAAAATACACGAAGAGCACTTGCTGGATGCTATGGCAGGTACAACCAACACAGTTCCTCACATTCATAGGCTCCAACTAATAGACAGTACATGGAAAGGACCGAAAGCTCCAACTTGTGGGTCTCGGACCAACCTTTTTTCAAAATAGCCTTTGGTATTAGTCTCTCTTATTATTGGCAAATCTTCCTCTTCTGGCCTGTTTTTAAGCCACATAATTATAACCCAGTAAGCAGTTCAAGAGGCTCAGCATCTCCAAGGCCTCCCATTCCAGCCTTTGTTTCAGAGTTTGCCAATCTGACCTTCAATCCTGCTCGGCCACTGGTAACTTGTTGAGTACATAAACCATGCAAACAGCTGAAGCATGATTCTCCTTTTTACAAGTTAATGCTCACAGCCCTTTAAATTATGGCTTCTTTCATTTGTACCAACTGGGCCAGGGCAGTGACTTGTAGAACATCCTCCCTCCAATTAAACCCGTAGGTTGTTTGGCCATGGAAAAATAAACAATGGAAGCAAAATCCATTGTTGTATTTTAAAGAAGGAGGAGGAAGTAAACAGTGGTACAGCGTGAACACCTGCAAAAATAAGCAAGAAAGAGAAGACAAGGCAGGGATAACACAAGATGGCCTGTTTTATGGTCCTATTTGAATTGAATAAGGCACGTCTTGAAAATGAAAGAGAAAACTCTGTCAATCAAAAAAAAGAGTGTCTTCTGATCCTTGTCTAAACTCTGGGATGAACAAGCAAGCCTGATTGTGATCAGTGTCAAACAATATTGACCAATTCCTATGAAACTGTGAATGTAAAGAAAGGGCTGTGAGTCATGAGCAATGGCGAGGAAATTAGTTGCAGTATATACTGCGCAGATTCTGATTCACCATTATTTTGGGAGAAAGCCTGGTCGTTTTTAGCAAGTACATTTATATTCTGCAGGATTCTCAATTTCATGAAGCCATGATAGCTAAGAGATGACTTGTGAGTCGATTTAAGTTATTACATGCGAGATTCAGCAAAACCAGTGAGACTCCTAAATGTTATTTCTTAAAGTAAAATGTGGGGGAGAAATAAATTACCAAAAATATTAATATAAGTTGAGGTCTACCTCAAGAAAACATGATAAGCAGCAATTTTGTTTTATTAAATAGATAAACTAGAGAATAGTTATATGCCTTGACTGGGATTCATTATGTTCCTTCCCCCTGCCATGGACCCCCATTATGGTTAACAACCATAATGTCATCTAAGCGAATCAGTTAAATGAATTCTGTGTTTCCACATAATGGATACTGGGCAGCTAGAGTGAAAAGAGATGTGTTTATAAAGTAATCTGGAGAAATAGGATATGGTATGATATAGTGCACACAGAAAGATTTCTCTCTCTGAAAAGCCTAGGATAGACACTGACAAAGATTCAATGAACCAGTATCATTCTCTTGACAGTGATTATCGAGGGGAAGGGATGGGGATTGCATAAGGACTTCCTGCCCTAACTGATATGTTTCTGTTTCTTTGTTTTTACATTGGCTATGTATAACTTTTGGTTAAAAAAAAACTATAAAGAAAAAGGATTTTGAAAAAAAATTGTATGCCCATCATTTCTAACATTATTTACTAGAAATTAGGCAAATTTTCAAGTATGAACAACATTATTCATATTCCTCCTGGAAATTAAGTAAGTAGACCTTACTTCAAATGATTTTGGTCACAGGGCTTAGAAAGACACAATATTATTATATGATTACTACATGTGGTCTTACTGTCTCACACACAGATGGATATTAGTTGTGAAATGATGTTTCATCATTCTTAATAATAATTTCCAGGGGAATCTGGTGCCTTAGCTGGGTAAACATCTGCCTTTGGCTTAGGTCATGGTCCAGAGGTCCCTGGTTTGAGCTCTGCATGGGGCTCCCTGCTCAGTGGAGAGCCTGCTTCTCCCTCTCCCTTGGCTCCTCCCCCCACTTGTGCTCTCTCTCACTTTCTCGTTCACTCTGTCTCAAATAAATAAATAAATAAAATCTTAAAAAGAAATAATTTCCAATAAGAAGCCTCAATGCCCAGCTAGCCTGCCTCTAGGACGATAGGATTGCCATTGGAAGAGGGCGAGCGCTGGGCCACCCCTTTGTGTTGCCTGTGTCAGCTTCACAATCATAAAATGAGGAGAAAAGATGAACTTAATTATTTTAACTCAAAGAAAGATTGTGAGCATTGATAGAAGCTGGGAAAAACACACAGAAGATGAAGAACACTGTGGTATGATTACAAGGGCCACTTTATGATGAATATGGCTATTTTTCTAATAGACATTAAAGCATAAGACAGATGGAAATGATAGGAGTTATTCAAGGCTGCGATGTCGGGGTGTGATAACACATGGTCTGCTATTATAGGTCATTGTTTCACTGCCATGACTCCCGGCGATGGCAGCAGAGCACAGGGAGGGTGGCAAAAACCAACCAGGGCAGCCTGCATAAGCCATTGTGTCATTATAAGACACAGCAGGCCAGTGCAAGCGGGTGGCTATGTGGACTCATCCATTCTCATATGGGTGAAAATGTATTATATGTCTGTGTTTGGATCAAGAGAAAGAGCTTCACAGCCAAAGTTCAAATTGAAAATAACGTAATTTATTAGCTCTGGAAAACCCAAACCTGATAGAGTGTGACCTTTAACAAACAGCCCATAACTTATTCTTCTCTTGAAAAAGCAGACATGTTTAGTGTGGAAAATTGTGAACCAAAGATAAGTGAAAACAGCAGCAATAGTAAAAAGGTCAGTCATAACTGTATTACTGAGCCGGAACAGGCACCAAAGATCCTGGTTTATGTCTTCACAATTCATCCACCTGTGTATCCATCCAGTGTCAGTAAGCATATGTTTGCAAATGTATGTACGTATATATGCAATTTATATATAAATATATTTTAACATTATACATAATTATGTATATAAATAAATATTTCATGCCTATATAACATATATAAAATTTGGAAAACAAATGTCATCATCTTTTTCATATGATGTTAAAATAGAAATATAATTGTATGCATTTATTTTATTTTTTATTTTTTAAAAATATTGTTATTTATTTATTTGACACAGAGAGAGAGAGAGAGAGAGAGAGAGAGCGCACAAGTAGGCAGAGCAGCAGGGAGAGGGAGAGAGAGAAGCAGGGGCTCCACTGAGCAGAGAGCGCAACATGGGGCTGGATCCCAGGACCCTGGGATCATGACCTGAGGTGAAGGCAGACACTTAACTGACTGAGCCACCCAGGTGCCCCAAATTGTATGCATCTATAAATGAAGTTAGGATCCACATCCTTAGAGTTAAATCTTTGTGCAAAACTTTATTTCCTTAGAATAAATGATCAGATGTGGAATTGCTGTGTAAAGGGTACATAAATTATTTGTAAAAAGTATTTTTCACTTGACCTGAGCCTTCTCCGAACCTATGGCTTCACCAGTCAAAGTTACTTGTCTGAGACTATTTGGTGCCCATTAAAGTAATGTTGCCAAATCCAGAATACCTCAAGTTCTCCAAAATGTCTAAAATGATTCACACTTACTTTCCGAGGTTTTACTTTATCTTGCAAATCATACTGGCCGATTCCTTTATAGCTGATTCCAAGCCACCAAGGAAGTCCTTGTTTATCCTGGAAGACAGAAAGCATGAGAACCAAGTCCTAACTGTTTAACAAATATCAGCAAGTGAAAATAAAGCTATCTTGGTAAACAAAACATTACTTAAAAACCTAACTTGTTATTAAAATGCCTTCAAATAAGATCTGAAAGTTAAAAAACAGACCAATACCATTAATGCCATAAAAAAGAATGAACCATTACTGCCTTTTTTTTTTTTTTTTAACCATTACTGTCTTGACTAAACAGTTGGAGAGAAGAAGTAAAAAGTAAAATTAATCCCCAGTATAAAGCCAGTTATCCATTGGGGGAAAAAAAAAGAAAGAAAGAAGAAAAAAACTCTCTATTCTTTTGATTAATAACCAGCTATAATAGAGAAGTTTCCAAAGAATTACAAAGATGAGAAAAGTGACTCCAAATCTGAGGTTTATAATCCATTTAACAATGAACATGGGAATACTGAAAAGCTCTTTTAGAGAACTGTATGATTCAATGGCAGGATGTTTGAATCATCACTTTGAGGTACATATTTAGGCTTAAACATATGCAAATAAACTAAGAATCATGAAAAGCTAAAGTTGAATTGGTACATACTTTCAATACAAGGTGTCCTTATTATGTAAGTATTTATTATTTAGCCCCCCCATTCTGAATTGTAAATACTATCATAACTTGAAAAGTCACTCCAGATTAATCAATGGTAACATTATTCCTTTCAAACAAGACTCCCTTCTTTTTTTTTTTTTTTTTTTTCAAGACTCCCTTCTTAATGGTGCTTTATCCTTTACTATCTCAAAATATTTCTTAATCAATCTCTCTCTGCTTGAAAATACTTCACAAATATGGAGCATACCAATTGAAAATTGGTATTGTAAATCCTGCAAAAATTTGAGAATTTTATGAAGCTCTTAAAATGACAGTGGCAAGTGTATGATTCTCATATAAAGGCACTGTCAAGTGAGTACTTCATAGCATTAGACAGGTGAACAATTGGGGAAGAGAAATAGCAGCAAAAACAAGTAAAAGGAACAGATGTACCAAAAGAGAGTAATTTGTGTATGTTAGGATTAATAGCTGTTTTGGGAAAACATCTGAATGTAACAAGTATTTTTCAAAAATAACAAACTTGCTAATTTGCTACAAATAACAAGATATAATCAGGCCTTTATTTTTTTTTTAAGAAAATCAATCATATTTTAAATGTTGAAAATTATAGAGACAATTTGCATACATATAATATTAATTTATGTAATTTCAGAAGTTGCTGCCACTCACTAACTCATAAACTAAGATGGGCATTATGAAAGTTTTGTTATGCAAAAGTATTTACCTTTACAGCATAATAATGGACTCCATACGTGGGTAGAGCTTCTACTATTTTCATATACCTATGAAAAATGAATATATATTACAATCTCTTAATAAATTAGAGGACCGTTTTGGGAAAAGTGAGGTATAGAAACATAATTTGTGGGGTACCTGGGTAGTTCAGTTAAGTGCCTGATTCTTGATTTCAGCTTAGGTCATGATCTCAGGATCCTGAGATCCAGCCTGTATAGGGCTCTGTGCTCAGCAGGGAGTCTCTGCCTAAGATTCTCTCTCCCTCTCCCTTTGCCCTTCCACCCCACTCATGCACTCTTTCTCTCAAATAAATAAATAAGTCTTAAAAAAAAAAAGAAAAAGAAGAGAAATGCAATTTGTATCTACTTTTCTCATTACTACATGGCTAATGTCTTTGACTAGAGTAGAAATAGAATACTCCATTCTTACCCAAATGTTAGGAAGTTGCTAACAAAACTTCAATTTCAGAAAGCTACAAGAAACGTCTTTTTCTACACATTAAGATTTCTATGGCTTAAAAACATACTGTACTGTATCATCAACCCAAATTAGAAGTATTTTTTTTTAAACTAAATACTTAATGATACAAAGCAATGAGAATCAACTTTGGGTCATGCTCATAACAAGTAAAAAATCAAGCAATTGTGGAGCGTCTGGCTGGCTCAGTCAGTAGAGCACATAGTTCTTGATCTTGAGTTGTGAGCTGGAACTCCATGTTGGGTGTAGAAATTACATATATACATATGTACATAAATAGTTAAAAAAAATAAAGTGGTTCCATTACTGATTGTGGTAAATTCTTTGAAACGTATACTTAACTCTTAAGTCTAAATTCTAAGAAACAGGTACCAAAAAAGGATGAATTTTATTTATATCAATCTCATTTTAAAATATATGCCCCTCAAAATAAAAATTAAGACAATGATTTCTCCATCTACTCCATTTACTAATTCTAAGTCAACAAGTATTTATTGTGTATTTCTAAGGTTTTATGGTGTGAAATAGTGTATAACTTCCCCTCTGCTCACAAAGAATTGAGATTCCTCTCTAGCATGAGTGAACTTTTTAATGACATTTTGAATATCAGTTGCTCTGGGGTTTGTAATCAATAATTTGATGCTTTTTAAAAAAGCAAATGACCTATATGTAGATGAATATAAGAGGTTAGGTAAATGTCCCAACAGCAAGCAGCAAGTACCCTGCACCACCAAGGTTCTAACAAAGTGAGTTGGATTCCCTAGTCTAGAGTCTTAACCACCAAGTTAGTCTCTTATTTGGAACCACAACAGTAATAATCAAGGGAAGTAAAAGGCCTCTGCATCTAAACAAGGATACTTCATAACATGCTCATTAGCCTTACCTAACATCCTTCAGGGATGTTACCACCCACTACCCTCCCAAAAAATAGTCAGTTAAAATGTCAAGGATTTAACTTCAGAATTGCCCATTTTTTATTTCTGCCTTAAAGACCACAGAAGGTGTGTTGTGATAAAAAGGAGATTAGTGCAAGATGTAGAGGTGTGAGGGAAATCTATACACTAACCAGGGGAAAGGCCATGTCTAAGTCCTTATTTCAGTTCTCACATGCTTTAAGCTATACTCAGCAGGTATTTAAGAACATCTTTGGCTGTAAGAGTCATTCTACAATTACTAAAGCAATGATGCTATATTAATTTTTATAATTTTAAAATTACAAAATTATAAATGTAGTTCTTATAATTTTAAAAATTTAATGTAGCTTGTGAACTACTGTTAATAAATAGAAGGTGGGGGGCCTCGGTGGCTCAGTTGGTTAAGCCTGTGACGCTTGGTTTCAGCTCAGGACATGATTTCAGGGCCCTGGGATTGAGTCCCACAACAGGGCTCCTCGCTAATTTTAATAAATCTTAAAAAAATATATAAATAAATGGATGGTAACTCTGTAAGTCTAAAATGCAGAAATATATCGCTCTGGTCTGTTCTTGGCAGCAAGAAGACACAGATTATTTAACACCAACACTGTATGCTCCACTCAAAGTAGAGGCACAAACCAGGCAACCAAAGATGACCTCCAGATAGGTTTTGTTTGGCTTGCATTGTAACAACATTTTCTTAAAATTACTTTGCAGTGCTTAAAATTGGATTTTAAAAATCAGAATTTCCAGCTTTTCTTAGAAAATATCAGATCTTACAGCTTTAGGCTTGATTTCTGAAGCAGAATCACCTTGCCTCTACCCAGGGCAATAGATCTCCAGTTTACCTCAGTCCCCATCATTCCCTATTGCCCTATACCTGGCCTAGATTTCTCAGTTTTGCAACCTGCCTAGCACTGGCAGGTATCTGAATTGATGACATCAACTATGGAATGACCCAAGGCATTTTATAATTCATAGCAAGGCAATTCTAACCAAATGAGAGATGATATATACACAAACCACACAACAGAAGACATTAAAATTCTATGTAAGCAAAAGAAAAGACAGATACTTACTGAACCACAGCTTGACCTCGAGTCAGACCTTTGATTTTCAAATAATGCTCAATTACCCTGTCCTCACTGTAAAACAAGGAAATGAGAAATATGGCAGTGTACAATTAAATGAGGTACAGACTCAATTTCAAGATGCTCAGGTGGCTTGTTGAGAAACTTGAGAAAAAAGGCCTTTACCAACTTGTTTGAAAGACAGAAGCTTGGCCGACTTTCTTTTCTGTAGGACATGGATTCCTGAACCTCAGATATTTGACTCCCTCATCATGATTTGCTATTTGTATTTTATATGATATATGACATATATTGATATTTTTAAAAGATTTATTGGAAATGGAGAAATAATATCAGTTTGTCAAATGAAAAACAAGTATTTTGTTTTCTGTAACTGAATGAGATATAATAGGTGCTAAATAGTGTTATCAAATGTTAATTAGTGAGCCTTGCTAGAGAAATTAAAAGGCTTAAAAAAAGAGATCAGCAAGTGTTCGGTATTAAAGACATTTTCCTTAAACTATCCACAAGTCTGAGTCTGGTGTATAATCCAAAATGCTGTTCTTTTGTCACTCGCTACCTGGGGACACACTGCTTTCGGAGAAAACCCTTCATACTGGCCCAGCATAAAACTTGTTAACTGGAGGGGCACCTGGCTGGCTCAGTTGGTAGAACATGCGATGCTTGATTTTGGGCTTGTGAGTTAGAGCCCCAAGTTTGGGGTAGAGATTCCTCAGTAAAAAGTTAAAAGAACTTGTTGACTAGAAAGGCAACTCACTCAGCGACTGTACCCTACTTTCAGACAGCTGTTGTATCTCAAGTATAACCCAGAAGGGTAA
Organism: Canis lupus dingo; assembly: GCF_003254725.2. NCBI lineage: Eukaryota > Metazoa > Chordata > Mammalia > Carnivora > Canidae > Canis > Canis lupus. The sequence goes on along the minus strand of NC_064262.1, from coordinate 22,736,484 downwards.
ATGTTTTTATCTCTACACAACCAGTAATCAGTGGTAAATGGTCTTTGTTTGTTTTTTCTTAAGAAACTATCACTTAGCAATAATTTGTTTAGAAGATTCCAGACTCAGGAAGAAATGCAGTCTCAGGACTCACTTTCACTCTTTCTGCACATTTCATCTTCCCTATAAAACTATTCATGTTGGATATTTACTTTGTAATCTGTTTTTCAGTGGAAAGGAAAACTACCTTCAGGATTCAGAGCCATAAATCAAGGAAGCTATGTAACTAAGTCAAAGGGAGAAAAATACTTTTCTAGGAAAAATACTGTATGGAAAATGGGTACTATGGATTCATTAAAATATAAACAAATAGAATGACTTAAAATATACAACAATTTTTGGCTATGGAAGAAACCAATGATCAGTCAGGTCATTTCTGGCCATTAACAAAACCTCTATCCAAGGAAGTCTGTATTTTATAGCATGTATACTGCACTCCACTAGATTAAAGCCACATTCCACAGTGGCAGTACATGTATTGAGCATTATGTTCACTTAAAAGCACACTCTAGGGATCCCTGGGTGGCGCAGCGGTTTGATGCCTGCCTTTGGCCCAGGGCACAATCCTGGAGACCCGGGATCGAATCCAACGTCAGGCTTCCAGTGCATGGAGCCTGCTTCTCCCTCTGCCTGTGTCTCTGCTTCTCTCTCTCTCTCTCTCTCTGTGTGTGTGTGTGACTATCATAAATAAATAAATAAAATAAAATGTGCTGTTTAAAAAAATAATAATTAAAAAAAAAAAGCACACTCTACAGACCTTTTACGTATGTGAATGAGAAGGCACGCAGCCACTCTTCACAAATGACTATAGTCTTAGTACGATGATCTCCAGTAAGCTTTGACAAGACCCTTTCATGGAAAGGTCCAAGGTCTACTCACAGTCACTCTGATGCATGTGATGGGCAATTTAATATTATCTTCACTTATATTTCTTTTAATTTCTTGAAAAGCATGCACTTCTCAATGGAGGCTATGATAACAGGGTTATCTGTTGTCTTGCTTTGGCTTACCAGTAAGCAAGGGATGGATGCTCCTGGAGCGTTTTGGTTGGAAAGGCTGGTAGAGTCTTTAAATCTTTTCTGGCATTTTCATCACTGAAAAGAAGAGTAATACAGTAATGTCAGCCACCATTACCTAAAATATCATGCAAGCCAATCACAAGAGGAAATCTGATAAATAACTACAGTACACTGGGCTCTATCAAAATGTTGTCAGGACACACATATGGCTATGGATTCAATTAGAGATAGCTGCCAACTGAACCCCTCGAAGTCATTTGATATTTTGAAGTTTTTAGAAATATTTACATAATTAAAATAACAGTATTCAGTTACCATAATCCCATTTTCCTTACCCTCCTGCTAAACTTGCAGCCATTTTCATCGGATATTTCCTATGTGTATATATATTCTATTACATAATTATGGATACTCCATTTTCACACAGCATTCTTCAAATTTTGTTATAAACCTTCTCTATGCTCCTTTAGCATCCTCATAATGACCTTTAGCAGCTATATAATATTGTTGGAATATTGGTTATCATAAAACCACTTGTAGTATCACCAATTTTTCATAATAGATATCAATTCAATAAAAAAGTTTATAAAGGGGTGCCTGGGTGGCTCAGTTGGTTAAGCCTCTGCCTTCAGCTCAGGTCATGATCCCAGGGTCCTAAGATTAAGCCCCATGTGAGGCTCCCTGCTCAGCCAAGAGTCTGCTTCTTTCTCTCCCTCCGCCTCTCCCTGCTGCTTGTGTGCATGCACATTCTCTCTCTTAAAAAAATAAGATATTTTTTAAAAAAAAGATTTTATTTATTTATTCATGAGAGACACAGAGAGGCATAGGGAGAGGGAGAAGCAGGCTCCCCACAGGGAACCTGATGCGGGACTTGATCCCAGATCCCAGAATCACGCCCTGAGCCCAAGGCAGATGCTCAGCTGCTGAGCCACCCAGGCATCCCAAAAATAAAATCTTTTTTAAAAAGTGTATATACATAGACCTTTCTATGACTTCTTTCTTATTTCCTTACTACTCTCTGAAATAAAACAGATCAATTTGGCCATCTGTAAAAATCACTTGAATAGAAGATGTCTGAAAACATGTTTCTAATGAAACCCAAGTTATTGTTCAAATAGCATTAAGTAAACTAAAAATGTACCTTGTGTAAGGTTGGCTATTATCACATTATAAAATGGTAAAATCCTAGTTATCAAAAGAGAACGGTATGGGGGCTCCTGGCTGGCTCAGTCAGTAGAATATATGACTCTTGATCTTGGGATTGTGAGTTTGATCCCCACATTGGGTGTATAGAGGTTACTTAAGGAAAATTTTAAAAAGAAAAGAGAGGGGTGTAACAGAACTTAACAGAAGGAAGAACAGGTAATATGACCCAGTCACAGCTTCCTACATAGTATGAGAGAAAATAGTCTCAAAAACTGCCCCCAGTATTTAAGGAGGTAGTCTATGAGAAAACAGACATGACTTTCTGGTCCATTAGAGCCTAGGATAAGTATATAAAGAGCTACTCAAAATCCTGACCAAACCGGTGTCCATCAAACTTTCTATTGCTTCATATCTTTACCTGACCTATCCTTTGTTGAGTGTCAGGCACCATGCGACATACTTTATTTTTTAAAGATTTATTTATTTATTTGGGAGAGAGAGAGAGCATGGGGCAGAGGGAGGGACAGAGAGAAAGGGAAAGAGAGAATCTCAAGCAGACTCCATGCTGAGCATGAAGCCTGACTTGAGGCTCCATCTCATGACCCTGAGATCATGACCTGAGCTGAAATCAAGAGTTGGACACTTAACCAACTGAGCCACTCAGGAGCCCCCATGCAACACACTTTTTAGGTATTATTTACCTGATATAAGTCTCATCACAACTCTTTCCATGTGGAAGGTACTATTATTACATATGCTTTATAGGCAAGAGAGGTTTCCAGAGGCTAAGACACTTGCTCAAAGTCTCACAGCCACTATGTAGTGAAGCTAAAAGGCAAACCCAGTCTGCTTGGCTTTAAAGGATAAGACCATAACCTGATTCCCAACAGACTCTCAGAGCAATGTCCCAAAGAGCCAACATGCACATTCTCATCTTTGGCAAGGCAGAGCTCCCCTTCATCCTTACCTGCTAGTTACAAATGAAAACACTGCACCAATTAGTTTCAAGAGCCGTCATTTATGCATTTTCACATTAGCTTTCCTGGGGTTTACCCCAGTGTTCACATTGAAAGAGATGAACCCTCCAACTGCAGAACCAAACACTCAATCTAAGGTGAATATCCTCCCAAAACATTCATTCAGCACTCACAGATCAATTGTTACAGATTAATCTGGGAAACCAAGCATGGCCTGTAGACAGGTTTTATCTGACCCACATCGTATTGCGTGTATTAGAAGCTGCTCACTCCTGTCACCAGATCAGGGTTGGTGTAAGTGGTTCTCCTTTAACATTTACAGCGGTTTATTTAGTATTTGGTTTTACCATCATGTTTCCTGACCATGCTACAGGGCAACCAAGTGAACCCACTGAGCAAACTGTACATATACTTATGGTCTTTCAGTAAGAACAGAGAGAGTTGAGTGTCACCTAGCTTAGAGACACTATGATTTGTACCTGTCAACATTATATTTCAGAATGAAGGTTGTGGCCCTTTCTAAAGGGGAAAGACCCAGCTTTAAAAATTACTACAGGAAATAAAAAGTCACTTGGCTCATGTTCTTACATAAGGATAAATCTCTCTATTCATTTGAAATCTAAGCAGTATGGCTTAACCACATTGACAATCTTGGAAAACAGGTTTGGGCTTCCTGAAAACCAAAATACACCACAATCCAATTTATTCATATTAAAGGTCATCTGTCAACTCCCAGTAATGATATTTATTTTTCTTAAATAATTTCTTTCATGCTCTGTCCTTCAAATCTCATTTCCTTTTCAAAGATGTTGGCTTGTGAGTTTTTTATGAAGGGCAAATACATGTACATATTCTAAAATGAGAGGCTAAGGACAACACCTTTTGTTATTAATCATCACCACCAATTACATATGGATTGTCATCTTCTGGGTCCATGTGAACTATAGGCTATGTTCCAAGAACTCAGCCCAGCACTCAGTTACCTCTTTGGATTGTAGTTAATTTTGTGGTGTTCTTTTAGCAAGTATGTATTAGTATATACTGCACACCTAGTATGTAAAAAAGAGAGAGGGAAGGGAGAGAAGTAAGAGAGGGATTTTATCTACCACTCTATTCAATAAACTTGTGGCTGAGAATAAATGGGAAGTTATTACGGCCCTTTAAGAAGGTTTTAGGTCCTGTGACCTCAAAGCACCAGCATCTCACAACACTGAAATTTTTCTAGCATTTAAGCATTCGATACATGTTTGCTAAACCCCAGCAACTTACATGTAGTGCCTCACTAAAGAAACAGCTATGAAAAAAAAAAAAAAAAGAAACAGCTATGTGTTTCAGCAGAAGAAAAAATACTCCCTGTGCGGAATTTATTGAAAAATAAACCCTGGTCTTTGATATGTCATCTTTTCAAGGAATTTCTTTTCTTTTCTTTTCTTTTCTTTTTTTTTTAAGATTTATTAATTTATCTTAGCGAAGTGGGGAGGGGCAGAGGCAGAGGGAGAAAGTATTTCACTCAGATTCCCTGTGAGCTCAGAGCCTGACATGGGGCTCAATCCCAGGACCCTGAGATCATGATCTGAGCTGAAATCAACAGCTGGCCACCCACCCACTGAGCCACCCAGGCACCCTTCAAAGAACTGTCAAGAGTAATTTTAACTATACAATGTTCCCCCCTTATCCAGGGAGATATGTTCCCAGACCCCCAGTGGATATCTGAAACCATAGATAGTACCAAATCCTATACACTATGTTTTTTTCCTATATAAAAATACCCATGATAAAATTTAATTTGTAAATTAGGCATAATAAGAGACTAAAAGCAATAATAATAAAATAGAACAAATAAAAAATGCACTGTAATAAAGGTTATGTAAAATTTTAAAATATTGCCTCCACCAAGAAACAAACAAAACAAAAATAAAAACGGAAACACTATGCAAGCCATATAAAACATACCGGAGACCATCACTATCACTTTGCAATTTGTGATATAAGCTATTAGTACAGAATGGATAGGGAGATGCCTTCTGAGCTCCTCAATTTGGTTTCCAGTTTTAAAAAAATGTATTAACAGAGCAAATTATCACTAGAGCAACAATAAAAGAGATACATAAGTGATTCTGACAAACGTAGAATCTGGACCATCCCAAGTGATTATACTCTCAGGAAAGAACAAAGCCTTATTTCTTTGTATTAGTAAAGGTTCCTGTTGTCCTTTCACATTTAGTCATTTGTGCTGTTGCAAAAATGTCTTTTCTTTGTGAATATAACATCACTTTCCCGTAAAACCCCATTTAATAGTCCATTTCTAACAAGCCACCACAGATATTGAGATAATTGAGCTGTGGACATTAGCTATAAACATTAAAAGAGAGAGTCCCAGAAAGACCCGAAGATGGCTGAGACAGGCAACCTAGCAGAAAAATGGGTTAAACTTTTCAATAAACAGTGCACAGAAGTAGAAATCTGATGACTGACAGAATCAAGTGTTCAGCTTCACAAGGACTCAGGGAAACACAAATTAAACCCTCAGGGAACCACCACTACGTATCAGACTGCCAAACTTAAAACTCTGACAATACCTAGTCTACTTTAGGATGTAGGGCAGCAGATACTCCCATCCATTGCTAGGGGGAATGTTAATTGGTATGATCATTTTGGAAATTTGCATACCCTATACACAGAAATCCTATCTTAGGTATGTCCCTAGAGACATTTACACAAAAGAATAAGTTTTATAGCAGCATTGTTCACAAGAAACAAATAAGACAGGGTTGGAATGGGGGGCGGGTACAATTAAATGGTTTGATGTGTATTAAGGAGGGCATTTTTTTAAAAAAGATTATTTATTTGAGACAGAGAGAGAGAGAGAAACAAGCAGAGAGAGAAGCAGGCTCCATGCAGGGAGCCTGACGTGGGACTCGATCCCGGGTCTCCAGGATCACGCCCCGGGCGGAAGGCAGCGCTAAACCGCTAGGCCACTGGGGCTGCCCTAAGGAGGGCACTTGTGATGAGCATTGGGTATTATATGTAAGTGATGAATCACTAAATTTTCCTCCTAAAATCAATATTACGTTATATGTTAACTGGGATCCCTGGGTGGCGCAGCGGTTTGGCGCCTGCCTTTGGCCCAGGGCGCGATCCTAGAGACCTGGGATCGAATCCCACATCGGGCTCCTGGTGCATGGAGCCTGCTTCTCCCTCTGCCTCTCTCTCTCTCTGTGACTATCATAAAAAATTAAAAAAAAAAAGATATATATATGTTAACCAACTAGAATTTAAATAAAAATTTGAAACAAATAAAGCCCAAGACAAATAAAGGATACAACCCAAATATCTCCTAACAATAGGAATGATAGAATTGCAGTGTATTCAAACAATGGAATATCACACAGCAAAGAAAATACACTATAGCTTCACACAATATGATGAAATTCGCAAATAGTAAGCAAAGAAGCAAGACCCAAAATAATGTATACCTCACAATCTTATGTTCCTTTTTTTTTTTTTCAATCTTATGTTCTAAAATAAGCAAAATAGGGGCACCCGGGTGGCTCAGTAGGTTTAGTGTCTGCCTTTGGCTTGGCTCATGATCTCTGGGTCCTGGGATTAAGCCCCACACTGGGTTCCCTGCTCAGTGAGGAGTCTGCTTCCCTTATGCCCCTCCTCCCCGTTTGGGGTGCTCTCTCTCTCAAATAAATAAAATCTTAAAAAATAAAATAAGCAAAATGAAACTAGAGATTCATATTTAGGTGATAAAAGTAGAAAGCAAAACAAGGAAATATAGTACCATAGAGTCAGAGTACCTTCGGGGAAAGAGGATTTTACTGAAGGGGGGGAAGAGCACAGTCCACAGCAGGGTGGGGTGGGGTCCTGCCTGGCGACATTCCTCCGTGGGTGTAGGTATGTAGCTGTGCATTCTCTGATTTGTTCTTTAAACCAAACATATATGTTTTATGCATTCTTCTGTGTGATATACTCCCCATCAGAAATGAAATCAAATGTGGCTAGTGGGTGGAAGTAAGGTGTGTAGAGGAAGGCTGCTCATTGCGCTCTAGAGGGGAAGAGCTGCATCTCTAAAGCAAGAGGTTATAACTTACTAACCAAAAAGTGAACGCACGACGGTGTTACAAACACTGGTGCATTATTCTAAGGTTAATCCTGATCATTTTCAGAGTTTAGGACCAAGGATTTCACGTCTGAGTGGATTGACAGTAGATGAGTGCTTCTTTGTTCACCCTCTGAAGAACTTAGCCCCGGAATTTGCAGGGGAGCCTGAGGCCACGAGGATCCCCTGAGCTTGCAGAGGCAGCCAGGTCTGGCTTCAGCACAGATGGGCCCCTCCCAGCCAGCAGGCAGGCAGGCAGGCAGACAGGCAGACAGACAGGCAGACAGCGCAGGGCAGGAGGCTGGGTGTATATGAATCAGGAGCAACCTCAGAATCCAGAGGGAGGTGAGCAGTCCTGGATGGAGACGTCTCTGCCTTTCCCCAGCACTAAATGCACTCACCCTGATGCATTTAGTGCTGACCCTAATGGCAATGGAAGTGTTATTTTAAAGATGCACTTGACCAGAATCGCCAAGAGGGGCAGATTTCTCCAGCTTCTGGCTAGAGTGAATACCCATAAATCTACAAGACTTGCTACATCTTGGTAACTAAATCAGGAACTAACTTTTCTTCATCTCTCAGCAGGAAATCATCTGTCACATTGAAGAACATGCTTGTGCTTCACCTGATGATCTGGGGAGAACCCCTCCATTAGGTATTCCAGATTCCTATTCTGACAGCTTTTTAAAAGGATGCAACCCATGACCCACCATTTTGCCCTGCAACTACTTTCCAGGCGATGATTCCCTCTGGCATTCTCAGGCCCCCTTTTTTGGGCTGTTGTTTTTCTTCACTGACCTCAGAAGCCCTGGAGGAATGTGCCAACCTCACTCATTTTTGAGAAAGCCACATGGTTGGCAAAACGGAGGCCACCCTTTGTGTGTGCGGGAGCACTTGTGTGGAAACAGCCACCCCCAGCAAATGTGTGCACCTGTTTGTGGCTAATTGGGAACATGCTCACAGTGACAACCAGCCACCTGCCATTCTGAGGCTGGAGCACAGGCAATTAGCAAACTGTGGGTGCCAGTGCTTCCCAGAGCAGACCAATCACTGAGGTCCCTTGATGATGGTAGCTGCGTATGCCTGGTGTGGGGGCATCCCTAGGTTTCTAGGACACTTTGAAAAAAAAGCCCAACCCCCAAACTTCCCTTTTCTTTTCGAGGCTAAAGCTCTTTCTTACCTGAAATCCAAAGCAAAAGTGCCTAAAAGGCACATGTTAAAAGTAATGACCCAATAGAAATGTTTGTGGAAACCTTATTACACAAAGAAATAAACTAAGCTATTTAAAAAGTAACTTAGGACTGCTGGGGTCTTTTTACCCATATATAACTCAGAACCCATTTTCTTTCTTTTTTTTTCTTTAAGATTTTATTTATTTAATCATGAGAGACACAGAAAGAGAGACAGAGAGGCAGAGGCACAGTCAGAGGGAGAAGCAGGCTCCATGCAGGGAGCCTGACATGGGACTTGATCCCGGGTCTCCAGGATCATGCCCTGGACTGAAGGCGGCGCTAAACCGCTGAGCCACTGGGGCTGCCCAAAACCCATTTTCATAAAAATGTATACACAGGGAAGCCTGGCTGGTTTAGTTGGCAGAGCATGTGACTCTTGATCTTGAGGTCTTGAGCCCCATATTGGGCATAGAAATTACTTAAAAAAATACATACATACATACATACTTATTGAGTAGGTACAATATATTGCTTAAAAATATATATGTAAATGTAAAAATGCTATAGTTAATGCCTGTTTGAACACTCAAGATAAAGTCTACCATAGCCCAAATATAATCAGAAATTAAATAAAGGGGAGAAAAAAGAAATTAAATAAAAGGGTATGAAAAGGGACATCGGGGGACTTGGGCAAGTTGTCAGCGCTGGGAGCTCTATCTAATGCTGTGCTCCATGCAAACTAAAGATTTGCAGTTATTAGGAATTGTGCTAATTAGAAACATTTGCCAGTCTCCTGGCATGGCCCTGTAGAGAGACCCTGGTGATAAGCCACTTCCTTATCTAAGTTTGCTAGAAAAATCCACTCCACTGAAGGACTGGGACATGGTAATGATCATACTAGTTTACAGAAAGTATATTTAATGTCTGTTAAATGGTGCAGGTGCCAACTCACCTACTAAAACATTCGTGTTGGATCCAGTATTTAAGGATGACAGCTTGCTTCACCATGTCATTATTAAAAGGATCTTGCTTACTGTATATAAAGATGAATTTCCTTGACCAATCTACTGATGGCTTAACACTCCATGATTACCAGTTTACTCAGAGTGGTTTTTTCACTGGCTGGAAATCAAATCACCCTGTTTTTTCACTGGCTGGCTTCAAATCACCCTGTTTCAATTTTTAAAAAATCACATTTTCTCTCAGTTATCTGGGAACTTGGGTTTCCATGATTAGAGTCTAGTTTATTAGCTCCTTGACTTAATAACCAGAGAGTTGTAACCATAAATTTCTTTCTACTAATTCCTAGATGAGGAGATAGGAAAGGTGACAAGCGTAAAATTATCACATCACAGTCCCCTGCCCTGCAGAATCAGAATTATCTCAGAACTTGTTAGAAATGCAAATTCGTGGGGCCTACCCAGGACCTACTGAATCAGAAAAGGGCTCAAAGGGGGACCCAGGAATCTGTCTCACAAACGACTTTGAGAAGCACTGCAATGTAATAATAGAATACACACATCATGCAAAACCAGGAGATTTCCAAAAAAGAGGCAGTAATCAACCATTTAAAATTGAAAAGAAGGTCCAGGAGGCTGAGGACAGTCTAGGGGGTTAGTTTCAGGAAACCCTAGGGGACTGACCCAACACTGATGCCAAGTGAACCTGTCATTCCGCCCCCCAAAAGGAATGCTTCCAGTAACAGCATTATTAGGTGGCAGAGCTTGGGAGAAAGCCTCTCTCTATAGGTGTACTATGCTATTATCACCAGCTCCCCCATTTCACAGATGGGAAAACTGAAATTTAAGAGAGATTAATTTAAACTCACACAGTAAGAAAGTAGCAGATGTGACTCCAAACCTGTGCTTTACCCACTTTGCCTAACTCCTCCAGATTCCGACAAGCGGGGGAAGGGGAGAAAGAGGAGAAAGAGGAGACTCAGCTTAATTTGGGGCTTCAGAAGTTATAAACATGGTGGCCATGGACTGGTTCTATGACAGTAGTAGTTGCTTGGGTGAGGACAGGTAGCTTTTTAAAACTAGATTAATCTGGATTTGCCAAAAACTGAATTAAACCGCATCTGAGATCTGAACACAGATTAACAAAACTGAGTATCTGCCACCACTCCGTGTTTCTTGAGCCAAACCAAAGCAACTATAGTCCATGCTTGTCCCCTAATAGAAAAGATCGAATTTTGTTAAAAAGTATATTTTTTTAAGAGCTAAAAAATCAGACCTCGTTTTCAGCAGCATTTTAAACCAGGGCATCCAAACTCACCTGAACCTCACTTCAGGTGAGAAGCCTGACATCTCAACAAGGCTCCCTCACTCCCACAAAATATTCCTGATACCCCCCTTTTTTTATACTGACTTAATATTTCTTAGGAAGCTCCCCGCTCCTGCCGGGTAATCTGTGTTGCAGGAGCCCCAGTCCTGGAAGGAGATGGAGGGAGTAGGACACGTGCTGTCACTTTCATTGTCAATTGTATGCAAGGGCAGAAAGCTAGAGCTCCAGGTCCCTCAATGTCTAACCCCCAGACGGAGGTGATTTCCTAGAAGCTAAGATGAAGTGCCCTCCTTGCCCCCCACCCCTCCAGCGGGTTGGGCGAGCTGAATTCCTCTGGTCCACACCCGGAGGTCCCTGGAAGGGGACCCGGCCCACCGCGGCCAGGAGACTTACCAAAGGCTCCGCAGTGAGGTGGCGCTTGGTCTAGAACAGCTGCAGCTGGTTGGCTGGTTCCCCGGGCTCCGGGTCGGAGCCTCAGAAGGGGAAGAAGAGGAGGAGGAGCAGGAGGGAGCTGGAAGGCTGGAGTGGAAGTGGGGAGGAGCCGGCAAAGCCGGGCTGGCTGGGCCGGACCTCCAGGACTCCCCTCCCATGTCACATTCTTGGAGTTTCTTCCCCGCCCCATTCAAACATTTCTCCATCACACCTCCAGCCAGGTCACTGGAAGCATTACCTAAGCCATCTTCCTGGCCTCCCGCAGAAGCTCTGGAGCCCCCACTGCTTCCAGGAAAGGGGTGCCCCCCCTTCATCTTCAGCTCTTTCATTTGGGTTCAGGTGTGAACATACATTTCCTGGCAGTCCCTGATCTCCAGCTCCCTCGGACCCCTCAGTTCCTTAGCAGAATAAAACAAACCGGCTTTAAAGGGGACTGTCTTGGGTGTATGCTGTGTGGCAGACAGCATACCTCTAGGAACTCACTTAATCTCCATAGCAAACCTACACGTAGGCACTATTTCCAATTTACAGATAAGGGAACTGAGGTTTAGAAAAGTCACCTCGCTGCGCCCTGTCTCCCAGAGTTTGTAGATGGGCAGCCAGGACTTGGATGCAAAGCTTCCACTTAGAAACAAATCAACAGACCAACCAACCAGCTAGTCAGCCCTTCTCCGATGTGCAGTAAGAAGGTTTGGAATGAGAACTGAATTCAGTCCCAAGTTTCCGTCTTGGTAGGATTTTTGTGGCCCTAGATAAACTAACCTTTGTGAGCCTTGACTTCCTCATTATAAAACTAGGGAGAGTGACCTGTCTTATAGGGTTCTTAGGAAGACGGCAAAGCATACTGTGAAGGCACCTGCCTACATTGAGTAAATGTGTTCTTTCTTTTCTAACAGCAGCACGTGAAACCAAAGAGCTTGCCAAACCCTTTATTGCCCCCACTCTCAGACCAGGCTGGGGATGGATGATTACCACCAAGAAGAATCCTCAGTGGGTCATCCAGGTTAGAGTAGCCAGATTAAATATCCAGGACACACCTATACTAAAAAAAATCATTCACTGTTGAATCACTATATAGTGCACCTGAAACTAATATAACACTGTGTGTTAAGCACAGGAATTAAAAAAAAATTCATTATTTATCTGAAATTCACATTTAAGTGGGTATCCTGTACTTTCATTTGCTAAATCTGCCAAGGGTTGGTAATAAATGACACAGGGAAAGAACTCTAAAGCACTGGGCCAAGTCCAAAACTGTAAGCAGTTTTAGGATTGGTTCAACAGAACCCACTGTAACTGGTTCAAGTTCAGCCTTGAATCTTGCTCCTCCAACATCATGACCAGTCCATGGAATCTGTCTTGCCCCTTCCTTATCTCAGCACTGTACCAAAGATGCAAAGAATCTGCTTGTGTTCTTGGTGGGAAACACAGTGTTCTCTCAGCTTGGATTCTTTTGCCATTGTTTCTGTCCGTGGCCTGACTTATAACAGAGGACAAATTACTCTGTCCATCTGCACGCTTGATAGTGATCAACTGTCCACCTATTTTTTAAGCCTAAAGAATTTCTAGTAATAATGAAAATGTGATGAGAGGTTTTTCTAAACATTAGCCAGCTTGCTGAAGATTCTGATCTTGTGTACTTGGAATCTCCGACTCTTTCAGAAGAAGGGAAATTTCTAAGAATGACAAGCTGAGAAGCAAGTTGACATGAAATTTTGTAAAAATATTTTACAAATTCATAAGGACAGAAAGTAAAATGGTGGTTGCCCGGAGCTGGGGCAGGGGTGAGGGGGAGTGTTTAACAGGCACAGCATTTCGGTTTTGCAAAATGAAGAGTTCTGGAGATTGGTTGTGTAACAATAAGAATATATTTAACACTTCTGAATTACGTATCTAAAAATGGTTAAAGTGGTGAATTTTATGTATTTTTTGCTCTAACTTAAAAAATGATCTTGAGTTAGAAAAAAAAAGGGCAAATAGAAGAAAAATTTTTATAGATTGTGTTTTCCTATAGAAGAATGAAAAGTTAAAGAAATCTGTTCCTCTCCTGGGACATTGCCTACTAGATAAGTGAAAATTATTTATGGCCAACTTGAAGCCCCAAAGCTGTATCCCTTCTTCCTGCATGTGTGACTCAGTGTGTCCTTCCTGGTCACACAAAAACTGGATTAACCACATCAGCCATTTGAACACAAATGATAAAACTGAATATGTGCTATATTGTAACTTAGTGTTTCTTGAACCAAACCGAAAGGCACTGAAACACGAGGGATCCTGGAGGTCTTTTATTTTTGTTTGCTTGCATCAAATCTTTAAATTGTGAAACGCAAAGTGTTCTGAAATGCAAAATACTTAAAAGCCATGAAACGCAGAGGCCTGGATTCCTAGCCTGCTTCTGCCCTTAACTGGTGGATCCAGGCCTTCCCTTTCTTTAAAATAGAGTGGAGCCCCTTCACGTGGTTATTTTATTTATTTATTATTTATTTATTTATTTATTTATTTATTTATTTATTTATTTATTTATTTTTCACAGGGTTATTTTAAAGTCCACACAAGACTATACCAGCATTTAAAAACAGATTAAAAACAAATGAAGTCCAAACAAGAGAATAGTCTGAGCATGAGTTCTGTGAACTGCTAAGAACTATCAAAAAAAATAAAAGTATTTGCTTCTATTCAAACACAGGCAATACCTTTCTTTTCTAAAAGCTGGAGCAAAGCAGCTTTTACAGTTTGAAATACTTATAACGTGCTAGGCACTCAACTGAGCATGTAAACAGAATCCACCCAAGAATCCTCTTCTACAAACAGGATTACTACCTCCACTTTATGGATGGAAAAACTGAGAAATAAAGAGGTGCAACTTGTAGAAGCCCACACAGCTGCTCAGGATGGAGCTGGTACAGGGACCCAGCATGACTCCAGGGCCTGAGCTATGTAGAGGACATGACATTGTTGCCATAAACAAGCTATGCAGAGTCATCTGCCCTGTGATCCAGGAGTACCCCATGATGGTCTAAGTGCATTTCATTATCAGCCCTGTGCAGCAGATCCCACTAAACATCCTCTAACTTCACTTTTGAGGAATTATCCAAAGAAAAGGCAGAGTGGATATTCAGAGAAGGAGGGTTCAGATCCATATTCCATATGTGGAAGATGTGGGACCTTGGTTGCCAGTCTCAGTCCCCACATCTGCAAAATGAGCATCTCAATTTGAGGCAAAACGATATAAAGAATGTAAGGGTGCCCGGAAGCTAGCAGAGAATGGTAAAAGTAGTGTGCATAATGGTGAAGTGAGAGCATGAGCTCTGCTGTCAGATGGCCTGGACTCAAATCCCAGCTCCACAGCTTACCAGCTATGTGACTTGGGCAAGTCACTCAATTTTTCTGGGCCTCAGTTTCCTCAGCTGTAAAATGGGGAAATAATCATACCTCACTCTTGGAATTGATACAAGGACTAAGGTTATGAAAATTTGGGAAGCTTTTAGAAATGAGTATTCCAGGCACCAGGCGCTGCTCTAATCCCTTTACATGCATTATCTCTGTACATTTTCACAGAAGCCCTATGAGGTAGAGGTCATGTTACTCATGCAAAATGGAATCAGAAAGGGCTAAGACATTCCAGACATCCACCAAAAAGCTGGCTTGTAGAATTCCATGTGGTTTCACCCTCCTCAGTGGAGCACTTGTTCAGACACCTCTTCTTTTAACAGTTCACTCAACACCCAGGTCTTCTCTGTGCCTTACAATTTTCAACAGCCAGAACAATCAGCATAATTTGCAAGGCCCAGTGACAAATGAAAATGTGGGGCCCTTGGTCAAAAAATCATTAGCAATTTCAAAATGGTGACAGAAGAGCATCAACCAAGCATGGGGCCCTTCTGAGCACAGGGCCCCTTGTGATTGCACGGGTCACACACTCTTTCCCTGGTAGGTTTCCATTGTCTTAATTACTTCCTTTCTGCCTGCCCAGCCTTGGGTGCCTGTGCCCAAACTAAATGAGTCCACTGACAAAGGCCCACAGGCCTTGGGCACCAGCGGGTTCTGGCCAGGGCCCCCCACGTGCTGTGTGGAGTCATGAGCTCCCTGCTCTGGGTGGCAGGGAAAAGCTTAAGTCTTGGTTTGGGAAGTTTCCGTTGGGCAAAGCGGGTAATATTCCACAAGTCTTCCATTCATGTTAAACGAGGATGCAGTGCAGGACATGTGTAAGTCACTGTGTTAAGCTTTTTTAAAAATACAAAATAACCTCTAAAAAAATTCTGACAAAAGCACTTTTTTGATGTCAATGAACGAAAACACAGTGCCAGGCCAAGAAGGAAAACTGTAAACATTTCTCCGCCCACCATCCTGAGACAATTGTAAGTCATGACAACCATAATAATAGCTTAATTTTTTCTTACCTACCTGAAACAAGGCAGTGCACAAAACGCTGTAATACCGTACTGCAGAGATGAAAGTTACTAAGAGAGATCCTAAATGTCCTCATCTCAAGAGCAAAGAAAGCTCATAACTACATATGGTGACGGGTGTTAACAAGACTCATTGTGGTGATCACTGCACGCTCCATAAAATTATCTGACCGTTATGGTGATTGCTGCAACTGAAACTAATGTTACATGTCAATCATACCTCAAAAAAATGTTTTTAAGAGAACTGCAATTATCCTTATACAGATAAGGAAACTGAGTTTTAGAGACATTTGCTAACTTAGCTAAGATTGTTCACCAGTAAGAAGTGGAATCTGGAACTAATCGGAGCTCTGCTGAACTTCAGAATCCACTCTCTTATGGTGTCTCACTTACGGTGGAAAAGTATGTGGCCATACAGAAAAAAAAAAAATAGAACTTCCAATAATATTTATTTGTTTCCGTTTCTTTGAACGCATTACTCTCATTCCTTTCCACATGTTATTCTTTTGTAAATATTTTATTCTTTTTTTAAGTTATTTATTTATTTAAGAGAGAGCACATGCATGAATAGGGGGAGGGGCAGAAGGAGAAAAAGAGGAAGAATCTCTCAAGCTGACTCTGTTGAGCTCGGAGAGCCCAGATCAGGGCTAGATCCCTGACCCTGATATTGTGAACTGAGTGGAAACCAAGAGCTGGACACTCAATAGACTGAGCTACTCAGGGGCCCTTTAAATATTTTATTCTGAACAGGATGCTGGTATGGTTGTACATGTATATAACTGATACAAATAAATAAATAAAACACATATATTGGAAATGAAAGTGCTGTATGAGCAAAAGAATTTTTTTTTAAATTTATTTATTTATTTATGATAGTCACACAGAGAGAGAGAGAGAGAGTGCACCGGGAGCCCGATGTGGGACTCGATCCCGGGTCTCCAGGATCGCGCCCTGGGTCAAAGGCAGGCGCCAAACCGCTGCGTCACCCAGGGATCCCCTGAGCAAAAGAATTCAAAGGACACTGCACTCTGCCATAACTTACATACCAGTTTGCATGCATGTATCATGTGTTTGAATATACTGGTACATATGTTTTTTAAAAAAATGGATAATATATCTATTTGTATTTTTTTCAACTTTGTATATTGTAAGCATCTTTCCATGTCAATAAACATTCATCCACAACAATATTTTTAAAATGAATACTAGATTCTTTAAGCATTAATTTTGATAGGTAAGATTTGATGATTTAGAATAAGAATCTGAGGTCTGGGGCATCTGGGTGGCTCAGCGGTTTAGTGCCACCTTCGTCCCAGGGCCTGATCCTAGAGACCCGGGATCGAGTTGCACGTCGGGCTCCCGGCACGGAGCCTGCTTCTCCCTCTGCCTGCCTGTGTCTCTGCCTCTCTCTCTGTGTCTCTCATTAATAAATAAATAAAATCTTAAAAAAAAATACTTAAAAAAAAAAGAATCTGAGATCCGTCTTACATTCCTAGGTCTTCACCCCACCCTATCCCAATGAATGGTGGGATATAATTAAGTACCTAGAAGCCAGGGATTCTTCTTAATAAATGCATCTCTTTTCCCAGAAAAATTGAAATCAGGGTCTCAAAGAGAGATCTGCCTACCCATATTAATAGCAGCATTACTCTTAAGAACAAAAAAGAGGAAGTAACCAAAGTATCCATCCATGGATGAGCAGATAAACAAAATGTAGTCTATACATACAAAGGAATATTATTGTACCTTAAAATAAAAGAAAGTCTGACGCATGGTACAACACAGATGAACAATGAGGACATTATGCTAAGTAAAATCAGCCAGTCGCAAAAGGACAAATATCTCGTGATTTCACTTATATGAGATGTCCAAAATAGGCAACTTTACAGATAGGAAGCGGGATGGTGGTTGCCAGAGGCCGGGGGACTGGCAGAGATATGTTAGTGCTCAATGGGTATGGAGCTTCAGTTTTGCAAGATGAAAAGCTTTGGAGGTGGATGGTGGTGATGGTTGCACAACAGTGTGAACATGTTAAGTAGAACTAAACTACACATTTAATAATTGCTAAGATGGTAAGGGAGAAAAAACCCAACAAAACCCATGTCTCACTATAATAGATAGGACTCAGTGGAAAGTGGAAACCAACTCCCAAGGACTATGACATCTCCACTCTGTACCAGGCACCCTGAAAGGGTTAAGGTTAAGGGTTACCTTATCTCATTTTATTCCTCAAAACAAACCTCTTAAAGAAAAGGGACCTTCGGTTTAGATGTCTTAAAACAAGCTGAAGGTCAAGCAACTGGCAGATTAGGAGGGCTTGTCTCAAACTCACACCACCCTCTCTGAATTCAGAGCCCATGCCTTTCACCAGTGCCTCTGAAAAGGAGACTGGAAATGCAGTCTTGCCTCCATCATGGCTCTTATTTGGTTAAGTGCCTCCCACACTATAGGTATTTAATCTACACAAAGGAACAAGGGTTGAACAATGAGAAAAAGGTAAGGCATCTAAGGGCACTGATGATCATTTCCTGCCTTCTCACTCTTCAACTATCTTCTCAAGTGACTAATATTAGACTCTGGGCCACTGTACTGATAACACCACTTACCAAGGTAGAGTCCACTGCCTGCTGTCCCTCACTGCCTTCTAGCAGGGACAGCAGGGATCCACACAGGCCTGCTTACACAGGTGTAAGTTAAAATGGCAAATCTGAGATAGGTGGGGTACACAGATTGCCAGTCTGGGCTTGCCTACCTGAATTGTCATGGATATGTTGTCACTCCTTAGTTCATCAGCTATAAAACGAGGGTTCAAATGCATGATTCAGACTAGCTCTAACAGTCTATGCTTAGAACAGATGAAAAAGTGCCCATTGTTATGGATGGATGATTTTTTTTCCAAACTCAGAGCTCTTCAGAAAAATCAAGTGCAGAACCTGATGAATGTTTACCCTGCCTAGGAGTTAATGGAATTAAAATCTAGGGGAGTAATGAATCTGGCAGGGATTACAAAGAACAGATTTCCCCAAACTGCTTATCTTTTAAAAAGGCATTTGAGGGCAGCCCCGGTGGTGCAGCGGTTTAGTGCCGCCTGCGGCCCAGGGTGTGATCCTGGAGACCTGGGATCGAGTCCCACATCAGGCTCCTTGCATGGAGCCTGCTTCTCCCTCTGCCTGTGTCTCTGCCTCTCTCTCTCTCTCTCTCTCTGTTTCTCATGAATAAATAAATTAATAAATCTTAGGAAAAAAACAAAAAGGCATTTGAACACTCAGCTTTCAGCGAATAAATAAACCCACACTTTACAAAGTGAAGTCCAGAGGACATTGTCAGGCAAGAAGCTCACACATCAGGAACAAACAAGTGTAGGAAATATTGTTTCCATGTCTTCTTCTAAGAGGTTCGTAAGGTACATGACAGATTGGAAACCTACTGAGAAGAACTTGAATTTTGTTGAACTCTTAACCAGGTATTTCCCCACACTTAATTGTCCACGGTTCCCTCTGTGTTGTTAACCTTGTTTTTTTATTCAGCATTACTCTTGACATCGGGCCAAGTCATTGGGAAATGTTAAGCCATAATATGGTAATATCAATATAATGCCACACAAGTTTCTTAATCTCGCCTCTAGTGCAGAGATAATATTATATCAAGTTCATAAGGTGACAATGATGATCAATGAATTAAATGTTTGTAAAATACGTAAAAACCACCCTAATGCTTAGACGTTTTTACCAATCATTAAAAATAAAGTATTAATGCACTGAACGGATATACAAAAAAAACTTGTTTCTATCTTTAGGTCAAAGCTTAAAATAGAATCATGTCACAAGGAGAGAGAAAAGCCGCTTCTTAAGCTTTTCTTCACAAAGGCCTTTTGCTGATTCATTAAAGCCCTTGCTTGAAGAAACGTTCAGTTTCTGTCCAGTCCTCTTTATTCAGCTAGCAAGAAAGGTAATGATTCTTACAATTTGTGCTAGAATATGAAATAGGAGACTCCTGACAACAGTAAAGAGCTTGAGGCTTGGAGTCCTGATTCTGCCACTTTCTAGCTATGTGACTTTTTAAAAAAATGTATTTATTTGTTCATTTATTTGAGAGAGAGCGGAAGAGCACTAAAGTGAGGTGAGCAGGAGAGGGAGAAGCAGACTCCCTGCTAAGCAGGGAGCCCAACGTGGGACTCAGTCCCGGGATCATGACCTGTGCCAAAGGCAGACGCCCAACTGACTGAGCCACCCAGGTGCCCCTAGCTATGTGACTTAGACAGTAGGCCACTTGTTCACCCTGAAACTCAGTTTCCCTATCTGTAAGATGGGGATACTAATAGCGCCAATTGTCACAGGGTTGATGCGACAGTGATGCATTTCAGGAACAATAACACTACCATGGAATAGTTCCTGAGACCCAGAAACTGGGCTCCAGAGAGGTTAGTTAGCCAGAGTTATACAGCAAGCATCTGGGCCTGGATTTGAACCCAAGCAGTTACGTTTTAGAGCTCCTGTCTTCGCTACTGCCTCCCCATTGAGGTAAGGACTCCACGTAGCACCAAGCCCATGGGAGCTGCTATTTTTATAACTGTAACTGATTTTACAGGCTCTGGAAATGGAAGGACATTTTAGAGCTTTAAGTACTCTAGAGATGTAAGAATGAGGTGGGAAAGTCTTTAAAGTCTTTGATTCTCCCCTCCCCCCTACTCCCTTCATTAACTACTCCTAGGGCAGCCACACAAGGTCCTTTCCCATGGGAAATGACTGCATTTTGTAGCACAGCTGTAAGTTGTGAATTATTCCTTCCCATTTGAAGCTGGGTGACAATATGTGTTCATTCTGACCCAGCACAGAATTGTAAATTGTCACTCGCTTTTTCTTAGAAGCAGAAGTGCCCTAATCACATGGTTATTTGGTAACTTCCACCTTTCAGGATCTTAAGAAAAATGAAAAAAAAAAAAAAAAAACAGCTTTGCTTTTACAAACTCATTTGCACTGGCTGGCTCGGTGATAAAGCCTTCCTTCCTCGCCGTGTCAGCTTTCAGGAATTCTCCGCGTTGTCTGTGTTGTGTAACCCAAGCAGCTTGTTATCTTTGCAGCTAAAAGGCTGACTTGGAAATTCAGACTGTCAACTATTTAAAGAGAATGAAAGTCCCCACTCTACTATTATAATTAACTTCCAGAGAGCAAGGTTTCCTACTGGTTATGATAATGTTCACTTAAAATACTCTTAAGGAAACATGGCAGGAAGCTAAATAAGAAGGGGAGGATTGTTGTTTTTAAAGCATTCCAGGAAGAAGAGTTTGAGCAAAGCCGCAAAGGGAAAATGCTACAGGTACCTGGAGAAATGAAGAGAGGCCTGAACAGATATTAAGACGTATAAACAGTAAAGTATGGGAAATTAAAATACACAGTACAGATTAAGTAGTGCTGTGATGCCAGGTAGGGTGTTGGAAGGTGGGCATTTGGGCAATGAGAAACTGTAAAGAGATTCTTGCAGGTGAACAACACCAATCACATTTATGTCTTGGGAAGATAGATAACTAGGGTTCTGTGCAGGTGGCTGTGGGTGATGGCATCAGAAAAGATCTGGAAGCTTACTGGTTGTGTGACATTGTTTCGGACCTGATTTTTCATCTAGTAATTTGTTAAATGGCAGTGATAACATTTGTGGTGGGGATTGAGTGGAATCACGCATGGACTTGGAAAATAATGTTGAAGGCATTCACACAGACTATACACACTCAGAGCTAGTCGGCTTGTGTGGAGGAGAATGAGGACTGAGAGAGCAAGCCTACTGATAAAGAGAAGGAAACAAGGAAGTTGACCCATGGATGGAGGAGACGGGTGGGAGGGAGAAGGGGAAATCCTCAGAGGTGATTCAAGAGAAAAAAAGGTGATGTCATGCAAGGGGAGACAGGGAAGAGGAGTTGCTCTGAGGGCTGGGATGCTGGTGGGTTCAGCTTTGGAAATGCTAAATTTGAGAAAAAGGGAGATATTCACAAGGAGTGGGTGGACCAGAACAGCCATAAGAAGTAGCTGTTGGGGTGCCTGGGTGACTTAGTTAAGCATCTGCCTTAGGCTCAGATAATGATCCCAGGGCCCTGGGATCAAGCCCCATGTCAGGCTCCTTGCTCAGTGGGGAGTCTGCTTCTCCCTCTCCTGTTCCCCCTGCTTGCGGGCTCTCTCTCTGTCAAATAAATAAATAAATAAATAAATAAATAAATTCTTAAAAAAAAAGAATTACGTGTTAGTCACTGTTTTAATTGAGAGAGCCACATTGCTCTGGTCTTGGAAGGTACTCGGGGACATTTTTTTAAGGTTAAAATGTTTAAACCTCACTGAGTAAACTCAGTGAAGTTCTAAAAGCCAAGAGCTGCGGCCACCAACATGCAAACCAACAGAAAAGCAGGATTTGTAATGGCCACTGTGGTAATTCTTGATAGAAAGCCAAGTTCCCTGGAAGGAGATGCCCTAGCCTATGTTTCTCGGCATCCTCAGTGCCTAGACTGGGGCTGACACATTTTAGGCATTTAGTAAATGTTACTGGATAAAGCTACAAAGTTTGTATAGGTTTAATGTGGTGGTATCAAGAATGTGTAAGCTCCATTTCAGCACTTTGTACTTTGCCTTTTTAAGGAACTTCCCTCTGCTTGTTTCCACCTGAGAAACATCAGGTCAGAAAATAAACACAGATAACCACAATCCC
The DNA here is from genome assembly GCF_003254725.2 of Canis lupus dingo. NCBI lineage: Eukaryota > Metazoa > Chordata > Mammalia > Carnivora > Canidae > Canis > Canis lupus. Next base: position 22,714,209 of record NC_064262.1, on the reverse strand, counting down.
AATGGCACCAAGATGTTCATCACAGAATTATTTATATACCAGCCAAAAAAAGGGTAAACAATTCATATTTGAAATAATGGGGATGGTGGTAGCGGTAAATCATTCCATTAGTAGGATGAAATAATACGGGCATCTGAGTGACTCAGTCAGTTAAGCGTCTGCCTTCAGCTCAGCTCATGATCTCAGAGTCTTAAGATCAAGTCCCACATTGGACTCCCTGCTCAGTGGAGAGCATGCTTCTCCCTCTGCCTATGCTTCTCCTCTGCCCTCCAGCTCATGCTCTCTCTCTCTTTTAGATAAATATATATATATATATATATTTTTTTTTAAATATGATGAATACTAAAGTGGGGACTGTAGGTACTGTTCTACGCACTTTGCAATTAATTCATTTAATGTTCATAGCAATATTATGGGTGTATACTATTAACATAAGTTCCATTCTACAGATGAGGAAGTGGAGGGCTTGGACAGTTTAAATAATCTGTTCAGAATTATTGAACAGGTAAATAAGTGGCAGACCAGGGATCTGAGCAAGACTGACTGATTCTAGTGTCTTTGTTCTAACCAATATACAATGTTGCCTCACGGTACTTTATTTTGCTGGATTTTTCTTTTCTTTTTTTTTTTTTAAAGATTTTATTTATTTGTTCATGAGAGACAGAGAGAGAGAGAGAGAGAGAGAGCGCAGAGACTCAGGCAGAGGGAGAAGCAGGCTCCATGCAGGGAGCTCAATGTGGGACACTATCCCAGGACTCCAGGATCACTCCCTGGGCCAAAGGCAGGGGCTAAACCACTGAGCCATCCAGGTATCCCATTTCGCTGGATTTTTCTAAAACTAGTTTTGTAATAAAATTTTGGAGGAAAAATATATTCTCCCCATTTGTAGGAGGAAGTGATCACATCACAGGGAGGGCGTAGGTGGTAGCAAGGAATCAAAATTCTGCTTCATCATAAACCCAATGGCAAAAGTTCACAGTTCCTTATTCTTTCCTTCACCCTCCTCCGCGATAACAAACATTCACTGGCAAAACAATCCGTATCATATCACATCATACATCTCCTCAAAACTATCTTGCCAAGTTGCTATTTTCATGAATCCCAATTTACAGACAAGGAAGCTGAGGTCCAGAAAGGGCAATGCTCACTTAGGGTCACACTGCTTGTTTCCTGATGCCCAGTCTCACATTGCTTCTATGACTCAGGGTGGTTTAGACAATTTCAAAACAGTGTCCTCCATCTAGTTAGACTACTAATCACTCAGGAAACCACCAGGCACAAGGCAAAGTTAAAGAAGAGGATTGGTTTGGGCTTGGCTAGACTAATTTGCCAAGTTTGAAGTCTTAGGGCTAAAAGGTCTGGACTACGCAAGGACCGTCTATTCTGAGCCTTTGGTCATTGGCAAGAGATCTTCCCTAAGGAAGCTTTGTGATATCAATGTTTCCTTTATACACTATTCAACTTCTTCGGACCACCTTACTCCCAAAAGTCTTTTCAGAGGCTGCCAAGAGACAGGAGAGGATGATGATAATGAGGAGGGCAATAATGATACTAGAATAATTGATAATAATAGCCAAAGTGTACAGAGAGCTTGCTACAAGTGCCAGAAACTGCCCTGGGCAATGTTTACATACATTTGATCTCCCAATCTACACCCATTAATCTAGGGGTAAGGGCCATTATCCTAATGAGCAAATGAGGTTTCCAGAGTGTCCATCACATGGCTGGTGGGGAGAAAATGGGGAGGAAGGGTTAGCAGTTCACAGACTGCAGAGGGTCAGGTTGGGCCTGAAAGCCCTCGTTTATAAATCAACTTCAGACACCACCCTCCATGATGACATTCCTTGCATATCTGATCTTCCTAGGAAATAGGGCTCCTCCAGGAAAGCCAAGAGCGGAGAACACACCAGCATGATGTCAAGGATCTAGAAACTACTGTATCTTCCTTTTATCCCAACACTTTCTTTTAATTAAAAAAAGATGGTGTTTATAGATTTTCCTGATTCCTTCAAAGCATATTTCCTAACTTAAATGCACATTTTTAAAAAATAGCATGGCACAAGAACAAAGCTAATGAATGATGCTCACGAGGTGGATTGTGGTGTGCGAAGTGGACTCTGCAGTCATTTTACCAAACTGAACAGGCAGGTGAGAGGATCTGGAGTTTCTGAGGTGAAGTAGTGAGCCCTGACTGGACGTTTGCAAGCTTGGAAGGCATTATTCGCTTATCAGTCTGTTAAGGGGCATACTATTCAAGACCTTGGCTGGGAATGAGTACTAGGTCGTCTGTAAATAATCTACGGGTAAAGTTTACCAGGAGTGGAACATTAACATGGTCGAGGTGAGGCCTGCAATGGGTCATTGGCCTGTGGGCTGCTTCTAATTGGGGGCCTTGCCTCCACCTTGAACCGTTTCGATTCCTCCAACTACAACTGCTGCATTAAAAGGGCAGAAAGGTGCAGGTAGAGCATGAATTCAAATATAAACATTCTGATGAGGTGGCCAGTTAGGCAGTTAGAACCAGTAAGTGTCCCAGTGGCAACAATACAACTGTTAGGTCAAGTGTCTGAAGAGGGAGGCCCCTTTAGGGCAGCTGCAAAAAGAAAGCCCCTATTAATCCCTTAACTAAGCAGCTGATGGAGTTTATCTTTTTGTGCATATGTTATAACTCTTCCAACGCAGGATTGTTTATAAATTTTAAAAAGTCAGCACGGCTACCAAAGCTTTTTAGAGATTTCTTCATCTTGCTAACAGATAACAGAGCCTTGGAGGGCTTCTGTTTACAATTCACTGTCACTCTGGCTTGAAAAATTCTAAGAAAGCGTCCTTGCTGGATTCATTCATAAAAAGAATGGGTCCCTATTTGAAGAGGGAAGAGATCTCAGTCTCCCGCCTTGAGATCTACTTTCTTTTGAGTTTGCATCCATTGTTATTTAAAGCAACGGCATTCAGCTAGGGCTCAGCTTGGATTATTTTGCATAGTAATATCAGAAAAGGAACCATTACCTGCTATAATCCCCTTTGGCTTCCTGAAATAAAAAAAGAAAGATAGATGATCAATATGTATTTATGTTAATTAAGTGAATGAATTTCATTCTTGGTCACGTTTCCCTCTTAAAGTGCCTGAGTTTTGTTTGGAAGAATGTCCACTGAGGAACACTTTCTCTAGGGCCCCGGAGAAGAATGTGGCATTGGTGAGAACACATTAGTACCCACGAAATACTTCTTAACAGAGGAGACAAATATATCTGAAAAAGCAGAGATGATTATGTCTTCCTTTAGGTCTCTATGATTATGTGATAAATGCTTGTCTATTCGAGCAGCACTTTTTAGTCCGGACACAGACCTTTTAAACCAGACAGAGGTAAATCAACGCATGCCACTTGTTTTCTCTTTTTAAATAAGCACAGAACACACTTGGTTTTGCAGCTACTAGCATCTTTAAGAATTAAGGGGCTCTTGCACTTGACTTCAAGAAAATGTATACAAAAGTTACTTAACTTAAATGAAAATTACAGCCGCTGTAACAACTGCTGCTTCCCAAATCCAACTATTCGAGAGCTCCTTTCCTGAAGTACGGTCTAAATTCTTTTCCCCCAGAGGAGTCTAAATTTCATTTTCCTTTGCGACCTATAATATCACACTGTAACTCATGCAAGTTACGCTAAAGCAGAAAACCACGGCTCACGTTTTTCCTTGGCAAACAACCAGCTGGCTTAAAAATCTATCAGCCACTGGCTCATGAGAAAGTTTCAGAGTTGCAGGCAGCTCACAAAAACCGACAAACAAAAAAGGCGCAGGCAAGAAGCAGTTGGTTGATTCTTACCTGTAACACAAGCGCTGCTAACTTGAAGATGGTTTCGCTGTCGGCTTCGATTTGCCCCTGTCGGGGGGAAAGAAAAGCATCACTGAACACAGGCTGCCCTAGGTTGTAGCAAATGGCTGTGGAGTTGGGGAAGCTGTCACAGCTTGGCACCTCCAGTTTACAATCAAACGCAGATCATACCATTACAGGGGAAAGGAAGGGGGGGCGTGGAGGGGCGCATCCAGGGTTCAGGGAAAGCCACAGTGTGTGTGTGTGTGTGTGTGTGTGTGTGTGTGTGTGTGTGCCCGCGGGTGTACTTCAATTAGCAGGGGGGGATTTTGTTCAGAGAGCAGTATTCTGGAAGAAACACAAATGACTTGGAGGCTGAAAATTCAGACAGCTTCTCAAGTGAATCATTTTCATCCCGACAGGTTCATTTTTAAGCTCTGAAGATGTACTTAGATTTGTTTATTGGGTGTTTTCCTGAGATTTTTTTTTTTTTTCTGTGTCACCACATGGTTTTGTTTTGTTTTGTTTTGGTATTCACACAATGCAACTATTATTAAAAATATAAATTCACTTCTGCATCAATGATACATTGTTGAATTAATATTTATACAATTAGTGATAAAATGTAAAGCCTTAGGAATCAGTTATAGTAGATACTTAGAGAAGACCAAAATTCTGTTCCTTTTTACTGAAGTTTGGTGAACTCTGATTTACATTTTACCCATTATTTTATTTTTTCATCCTTTAAGATCCCCCCACCCCCCAAATAGGAATTCTGGGCTTTGGAAAACAGGAATGCTTTTTCAGTAGCCTGTAAAGATGCATAAGTATGTGGGGAGGGAGTATTGCCTCTAGCAATAATACTCACACATGCCCTCATTTATTTTGTCAAGTATGATCATATATGTTAATGCCATTGCCACATCATGTAATATAGTACAACAGTGAGTCAATGAGTGTATAGAGGGTTCTTTATTTTTCAAAAATTTGTAAAAAAAATTTGGTGATATGCTGCCTTGTAAGCATTAACACACACGAAAACAATTCCATATAACCTTGCCTACGTGTTGTATAATTAGTACTTGAGGGGATCCCTGGGTGGCACAGCGGTTTAGCACCTGCCTTTGGCCCAGGGCGCAATCCTGGAGACCTGGGATCGAATCCTGTGTCGGGCTCCTGGTGCATGGAGCCTGCTTCTCCCTCTGCCTGTGTCTCTGCCTCTCTCTCTCTCTCTCTGTGTGACTATCATAAATAAATAAAAATTAAAAAAAAATTAGTACTTGAAAGCACAGAGTGTTTGAGACCATGGAACTCATGAGCCTAGAAATTGCACTGAATTCTTTATTTCTCCCTTCTACCTGTTGAATTCAGGCTAAAGAGTTTTTCTAGTTACACCAAGTGTATCAATGGTAAGTATGAAGTAGTTTTTAAGTAAATGCACACGAGGTAGGTTGACAGAGGCAGTTTACCTCACTGAGGATTTCTGAAAGTATTATACTTTTCTCTCACCTTTCCAAGTGATTTGGCAAGGGTTCTCAAAAACAAACCAAAATGCACTAATAACAATAATTCCTCTAAAAGCCATAAAATAAAATAAACAAACCAAAAAACCCAAGGGCATTACAATGTCAGCTGTGATCACTATCTGCATTTCCCTTATATTACAAAATGAAAACAAAGGAATTTCATCCTGTGACAATCAAAGTTTCCCTTCTGAAACCCAAGGCAACGGGTCTGCTCCAGTTTTTTGCTTTAAAAGCTGACAGGCCCAGAGCTTGGAATTCCAAGCTTGCTTCTAATCTCTAGAAACAGATTATAAAATCAAAGAGAAGCCAGGTTGATTTTAAGAATCAATTGGCCTCTGTCTTTCAGGCAAGAGACAGTGGTTTCCTAATTTGGTGAAAAATATTGAAGCAGTTAATCCGGCAGGTGAGATGGGTGTTAATCAAGGCTAAATTTTACAAAGGTTAAATTTTTATGCTCAAAGGAAAAAAACAAACAAACAAAAAATCATGCAGAGGGAGGCAGGAAACAGGGAGGAACACTCAAAAACATCTTTGAGTTTGAAATTATGTCCAAACTTAAAGTCCAGTTTGTCTAAAAATCTTACAAAAGAGGAAAAAAATGGATTGCCTTGGATATTAAAATAACTACAGAGAAATTAAATATATTGAAAATGACTGCCAACTCTTCTGGCCCCCCTATGACCCCCTTTGCCTCATCAGAACCTGAGGTGAGTCATCCAAACAATAATTTTGAGACACCAACTTTGCAATTTAGCAAATGGAAATCCAGTAGATAAAAAGGCCTCAGACAGAAACTCTTAAGAACGTTGCCAAATAATTCTCTACCTTAGAAGGGTCATTAAATATTAAAAATGCTGAAATGAGGAGCTGAAGCATGAAAAATGCCAGGCTCAGACAGCTCCATAGGGTGGGGAGGCAAATCTACAACCCACCTATGGGTTTTTTTTTCACCTGTGCAAGTTGCCCCAAAGCAATACTGGTGGAGGAGGGTGATGGTGGGGTGGTGGGGTGGTGGGGTGGTGGGGTGGAGGGGTGGGGCTGACCGAACTCTTGTTCCATGGAGACAAGAGAATGCATGGTTTGGCCAAGTCTTACATTCTTTTATATACCTCAGCCCCTACCTCACCTTCCTCTTAACCTCTGTTCTGGAAATCCAAGGCAACATATTTTGAATTCTAATACTGATTGCCAAGGTTACTTGACTTGCACACGAAGCTCACCAAACAAAGGATCAAGCAAAAATAATACTATTTGCCTGGTTCTCAGCAATTTCGTATGGTGAAATTTAATTAAGACATATACAGAACTCCAGAATTTCATGCCCAAAGTGAAAAAGTTCTTTAGAAATTGCTGTCTATCCTAGGATGGAAGATTTCTTTTACTTATTACCATGGCAACAGAGGTAACCTTATAGGTACCGGGCAAGCTAACACTTGAGAGAAGGATCTAGTCAGAGAGGGAGGTAACAGGATCCTTCATGGGTTTCCATGACGGTCAGGGATAAACAAAGGGAGCAGAGAAGTGAGTCGGATGATGTGGCCCAATGCACAAGGGTGATATGAAACAGTATCAAGTCAAGTATCAAGGTGCTCTAGCCTCATGGCTAATTTAGCTTCTTTATAGATTCAGTCCCTAGGTCACTAGGTTCAGGCTCTGTGTCAGACATCTTATTTTTGCCCTTGGCTTGTTAGCTCAGTTGACCAAGACATCTTGCTAATGAGGTACACTCTAGGTTTTGAGTCATAAGTAGAAGAGAATAAAAGAAAGTTTTAGAGTTTGAAAGGGAATTTAGTGGGGCAGCCTGGGTGACTCAGCGGTTTAGCGCCGCCTTCAGCCCAGGGTATGATCCTGGAGACCTGGGATCAAGTCCCACGTCAGGCTCCCTGCATAGAGCCTGCTTCTCCCTCTGCCTGTGTCTCTGCCTCTCTCCGTGTCTCTCATGAATAAATAAATAAAATCTTTTTTTAAAAAAAGAAAGGGAATTTAGTGAAAATACGGCTCCTATTATTTTAAAGATGATGGCATCAAGAATTGGGGACATGAAGTGTACTACCCAATTCCACAGCGGACTGTGACTTGGTGCTTCTTGTCCAGTGCTCTTTCCATTCCACTGTGTACTAGTTAGTTTTCTGGCTCCAGTGTAAATCTCTCACCAGGAATCTTCCAAAAGTATGCTCTTGATAAAAGCTAGAATCGGATAAGACTGAAAAATGACTCCAAATGCCACCTTTCCTGTTGACGGGATGGGTAAGTTATTATCACACATAAACACTTAGAATGGAAAAATTATTTTTTAAAAAAGATCTTATTTATTTATTCATGAGAGGCACAGAGAGAGAGAGAGAGAGAGATTGAGGCAGAGACACAGGCAGAGGGAGAAGCAGACTCCATGCAGGGAGCCTGATGTGGGACTCTATCCCGGGTCTCCAGGATCACGCCCTGGGCCGAAAGCGGCACTAAACCACTGAGCCACCCAGGCGTCCCAGGGGAAAATTATTTCTGAAGATCCATCTGCTTTTTCTGTATTGATGTAGTACTTCTTGGAAACTCATTCTGCACAACAATGGACATGAATTACTTGCTCACAAACACTTAGGATTGGAACTACCTGACAAACTGTTGGGGGAAGTTGATTTGTTTCCAAGTGTATAACTAATTATCTAGCTATTCTAGGGTTAAGTCTATTAAAAACGGTAGCTTATAGAAAACCAACAAATAAATGTATAAGACATGAGAGGAAGAGAAAATTATCATTTATAATTATCATAGTACTAATTATCCAGGTAATAGTTTTCAATAAATAAAATCTATTGTGTGAGAGCTTGGTGAGAAACGGGACAGGGTATTTATATAATTACGAAGTATCTCTTTATAGAGGAAGTTTAATGATAAGGGGGAAGTGGTAATTTTTCAACAGAGAAATCTGACATACAATCTTTTTTTTTTTTTAAAGATTTATTTATTTATTTGAGAGAGAAAAAGAGAGCATGCATAGAGTGGGGAGGGCAGAGGGAGAAAGAAACCCAAGAGGACTCTGCACCAAGCACTGAGCCCAATATGAGGGTCCCATGACCCTGAGATCATGACCTAAGCCAAAACCAAGAGTCTGTCACCCAAATGACTGCACCATCCAGGTGCCCCTTACAGATACAATCTTAATCAAGTGATGAGATATCACCAATAACTGGACAGACCAGCATCATGTGCCTCCTCAGAGTATTCACTGAGGAGGACACAACTTCACTCATCTACATGGCTGTGTTGGTAAATGTAAATGTTTCACAATCAAAATGCCGGGGGCGGGGGGTGGGGGGAGGATGATCCCTCGTTTGTAGCATTTGTTGATATTCATGGTCCACATACTCTCCCTACAGCTGATTTCAAACTATCAATATGACATCACAGAACATGCTGCTGGGAAGAGATGTGAGAACTGGCTCTCACCACTGGTACTAGCTGGCTCCAGCACACCACTGGGTAGTATTCCTGCCAAAAATACATCCTTAGATCTAATCATGAGGAAGCATGAGGCAAACCGAAATGGGGGGACATTCTATAAAATATCTGGCCCATACTTTTCAAAAATGTTGACAGGATGAATGCCAAAGAAAGGCTGAAGAACTGTTTCTAAGGAAAGGAGATTAAGCAGTCATAACAACTAAATGTAGTGTGTCATCCTGTGTCAAGAGGAAAAGTTGTTGTAAACGGCATTAATGGGACAACTAGACAGTACATTATGCAACAGTAGAGGTTCAATGTTAAATGTTCTAAATGTGATCATTGTAATATGGTTATAAGGGATAACTTTGATCTTAGGAGATATCCGATCAATTATTTAAGGATAAACAGTGTAACTTTATTCTTAAATCATTCAGAAAAAAATTACACATACGCAGGCAGGGGGGAGGGAGTGCAAATGTGATAAAATGTTGACTGATAATTTGGTCTGATGGAGACCTACTGCCACTTTTTGTGCCATTCTTAAAACTCTTCCATAAGTTTGAAATAATTTCAAAATAAAAAGTCTGGAAAAAGTTGACACATTTTCCCAGAGTGCTGGATATCTGTTTGTCTTGGCTGCTTAGTACCTGTCCTTTTACTCAGTAGAATATCCCACTCTTTTCAGAACTGCTTCTTTCCCTACTGGCCTGTGTGCAAACACAATCATCATGCCGTGGACAAGTGATGGAAGCTGGTCCAAAGACACTCCCAGGGATTTTCCAAATTAGAACTAAGAGAAGAAAGCTCTCTCTCTTGCTGTGTCTCGGGGCAAAGTTGGGAAGATGTGAACCATAGAGAATCACTGCCCACAGACGGAGAGAAAGGGACTTCCCGACATTGGTAGTCAACTGCATCCATTGCTCAGCCAGGCCAGACTTCAAAGTCTGGTTAAAACTAAAAAATTGGCAAGAACAGTGACTTAGATGCTGCTTGGATGCTCTCATTTTGGCTTACCACTAAGCCAGCAAACAAAGAGTGTAAAGAACAGAATGTGATAAGCACACAAATGAGGGAATGGATGTAGCTCTCCGGAGACTCAATTCCTCCTATGGACCCGTCTACATGGAGGAGGAATCTGCCAAATCAGAGAATTCCAGAGATATGGACTCACTAGTTTCATACAATTAGTATGGTGGGGGTTGGGGGGGCATCAACACTCAAAGACCTACCCATTATCTTACAAGGCAGTTCTTGCTAGCATACTTCCCCGTGCTAGTCCTGTCTTCTAGGGATTATTGTGCCATAATTACCACATCTGCACACCCCCCCCCCATTCCCCTTGTATAAATGGACCAATACTTCGTCCTTTTTTGTCCAAGCTAGTTGCGACAGGTAATGTTTCTGCAGGATGTGGTCTCGATGATATATATTTTTCATTTGTCCTTCTGGACCAGAGTTTTGCCACCTTGGCATAGTTGACATTTTCGGTTAGATAACTGCTTTTTGTGTGGGCTGCCCTGTGCATTGCAGAGTGCTAAGCAGCACCCCTAGCCTCTATCTGTTGATTCTAGCCCCAGCTTCCCCGCCACCTCCCCATTGTGACAACCAAAAATGTCTCCAAACATTTCTAAATGTCTTCTGGGTGGCAAAGTTTCCCCAGTTGAGAACCACTGACCTAGATTCTCAGTTTTATTCCTGTAAGCTAAAAGCATCAAAAACTTAACAAAACTGAACCATAAGGCCTGTCCCAAGGTACAACTGCTTTTGTGTAACAATGTTTTGGCATCACTCCACTGGCTTCTATTGAGAAACTATATAGGAAGCAACCCTCAGAACCTCATTATCTTAATAACTCTAGGTGTGTTGTTGAGGACATAGTTAATGACTTCATGTGATAGGCCTTCATATGGACCCCTGGGAGAAGTTTCTGATTTTTAAGACCAGTAGTGACTATGCTCCTCAGAGCAGCTGCTTTGTTTTTACATTAATGACCACTGTGAATTATGCAAGTGATCATAACTCCCTCTTTGCTGTGGTTCTTAAGAGAAGTTGAATTTCATATTTGTGAGTTCAATGCTTTATACTAGCCATGCTACATGTTTGAAACCAACCTTAACCTTGGCAGCATCTAATTATTTCTACTTTTATTTTCTCACAAGTAACTCTGATTTTGCCACTCATCATATTTTAAAGTGCTTTTTTTTTCTTTTTTATTGAGGTATATACAGTGATATGCACAAATCTTAGTGCACAGGTTGGTGAATTTTGGCATGTGTATACACTTATGCAACCAACCACCACCCAGATAAAGATATCAAACATTCTTACTACTTTTTCCATCTTAGGGAAATGTATGTATTATAGGCCTCATCAAATAAATATTATTTTTGCTAATTAAAAAGGTATCAAATAATACTGCAAAATTGTTGCAAATTGCAATTCTTTGATTACTAATCCATTTGAGTCTCTCCCTTGCAATTGCATATTATTTGCTATTGCCTATGTGTGAAATGACCCTTTGTTCACTTATCTGTTTGAGAACTTACGTTCTGTTTGAGCTACCAATGTTAGTTAACCCTTTGTGTTGTCTACTGGTTATAAACTGTATCCTTCAATCTATTCTCCTTCCCCTGGCCTATGAAATCAGATGGCCCTGGGGCCCATCTCCCTCACTGGAAGAATCTTTGGGGTACTGAGCAAGCTATTTTTCTGAAACTTAGTTCTTCATCTGCAAAATGGGGAATGATAATATTGAATTTAGTGGGTTGTTCACAGTATTAATGAAGGACAAATATAAAGCATTTATCATAAAGCTTAGGCTCAAAGATTCTTTCAGTGTTATTTTCTCTGCACTCTGCACTATGTTGCTTCTTACACTGTGACATATTAGTGTATCTATAATAATCTATTTGATCTGGGACACTGTTCAATTTTTGTGCTGTTCTGTAACATTCTGTCAATATTACATGATAATATATCTCAATATCTAAGTGCTTTAATTTTCCATAATAATCTTTAACATTCTCTTTCACATATTTAAAAAAATTTAAATAATCTTGTCAAGTTTAAAAAATATACATATGTAATAATTTGCCTTCCTCCTTGGAGCCATATATGTCTATTGAAATGTTTTTTTTTTTTTTTTTGAAATGGCTTTATAAGAACAAAAAAAGAAATGGCTTTATAATGACCATAAAGTTTTATGATATACTATAAAGATCACACACATCCAACATTAGGGTTAATACTCAGTATTTTATGTTTTCCTTTATAAATGATCCACCATTTTCATTATATTACCTGGTTAGCATTATGTAGGATTATTATTTTTGGTGTATTTGACTACCATTAAATTTCTTCACCAGAGCCTATGATGCTAATAAGTCTTAGCTCCTTTATTTCCATTTTGTAGGCACATAGTGAAATCATTTTCAAATATTTTGGTGTGCTTCTTTGCAATGTACTCGGTATATCTTTTTTTTTTTTAATTTTTATTTATTTATGATAGTCACACAGAGAGAGAGAGAGAGGCAGAGACACAGGCAGAGGGAGAAGCAGGCTCCAAGCACCGGGAGCCCGACGTGGGATTCGATCCTGGATCTCCAGGATCGCGTCCTGGGCCAAAGGCAGGCACCAAACCGCTGCGCCACCCAGAGATCCCATACTCGGTATATCTGATTGTACTGCATGAAGTAGACATTTTACTTAACACATCAAAACTACATTCTTCTCATACACTGCTGGTGGAATATAACTTAGTTCTGGATGAACTTTTTGGTGAGGTCTACCAAATTCTCTCTCTCTCTTTTTTTAATTTAAATATTTTATTTATTCATTCATGAGAGACAGAGAGAGAGAGAGAGACAGAGAAACAGGCAGAGGGAGATGCAGGCTCCATGCAGGGAGCCTGATGTGGGACTCGATCCCGGGACTCCAGGATCACATCCTGGGCCAAAGGCAGGCGCTCAACCGCTGCACCACCCAGGGATCCCGAAGTCTACCGAATCTTAACACACACACACACAATGGCCCAGCAATTCTGCTCCTAGATGAATACCTAACATACATGTTTACATTTGTCCACTAAACGATGGACACTAGGATCTTCTTGGCAGTGGTGTTTGTAATAACTAAATACTGCAAACTACCCAAATGCCCGTTAGTGAGCAAATGAATTGTGGTATATTCATACTATGTGCTACAGTTCAGTAGTGAAAGTGAACAAGCTAGCCTAAACTACATACGGTATGAATGAATCTCAAAAACATAATTTGAGCAAAATAGGCTAAACATTAAAGAGCCTTTGTTGTATGGCTCCAGTTATATGAAATATAAAGTTAGCCAAAACTAATAAATGCTATTAAAAGTCATGGAGTGGGGAGGGCATTAATGACTGGAAGAGAACATGTGTAGGGTTTCTCAGGTGGTAATATTCTGTTTACTTGTTATCGATGCTAGTTGCACAGATGTGCTCAATTTGTGAAGGTTTGTTGCTGCACATTTACATTACATGCACTTTTCTATGTGTATATTATACTTCAATTTACAGCTAAATAGCAAACAAACAACTCCTGATCTTTCCTGAGGCCTTTCTCATCGTACTTAGTGGCAGTTCCATCTACAGTTGCTTAGGTCCAAAATCTCATGGCACCTTCGAACATGGAGTTGAGTGGTGAGTACCTTGTACAATTGTACTTGGTGATCCTATTTGCACCTTCTAATACATTACACAACTTATCTACTTTCTTTGTTTTTTATTTTCCCACCCACTATCACACCTGTCTCACAGACAAGATCCTTAAGGGCATGGGTTTTTATCTAGCTATAGCTCCAAGACCTAGAACACTGCTGAACACAGAGCAGGTGCTCAATAATATTTGTAGAACAACTATAAGAGTAGTGAGGTAAAAAGTTGATGGAAGTATTTTTATTTTTCTTTTAAAAAATTTTTATTTATTTATTTGAAAGAGAGAGAGAGTGTGTGTGCATGAGCAGGGGGAGGGGCAGAGGGAGAGGAAGGAGCAGATTCCCCGCTGAGCAGGGAGCCTTAGAACAAGGGGCTCTATCTCAGGACCCTTGAGCTGAAGGCAGATGCTTAACCGACTGAGCCACCCGGGGGGCCTTTATCTTTCTTTTTAAAAAAGGGAATGTTCCTTGTATTTCTTGATTCCTATACAGCTGATTTGCCTTGATTTTCAACTCAGAAGGAATTTCTGAACTGGGAGAACACAGCCCAGGCCTCACCAGCTATGAGAACTGTACGCTAAGTACTAGGTTGTCAAGGACTAGATATGCAAACTTAATGCACCAAACACAAATTGGTGTTAGATGTCAGAAAGTCTTTTGCTCCTCTGTCTTCACTTCCTAAGAACACAAAAGGAAAACCATAATACCTGTCTCACATGTTTCATGGAGTTTGAGGACAAAAAGAAAAACAAGACATAAAAAAGCTTTGAAAAAGGAAAAAGCAGGGATGCCTGAGTGGTTCGGCGGTTGAGCATCTGCCTTCTGCCCAGGGTGTGATTCTGGAGTCTCCGGATCGAGTCCCACATTGGGCTTCCTGCAAGGAGCCTGCTTCTCCCTCTGCCTGTGTCTCTGCCTCTGTGTGTCTCTTATGAATAAGTAAATAAAAATCTTAAAAAAAAAAGAAAGAAAAGGGAAAAAGCATTACCAGGAAAGCCAACAAGTACAGGTGTTTCTGTGGGCGTGTATCACAGTTTCAAAGACATAAGTCTTATGACCAAAGCATCTGGGCAGACCGCTTCTCAGAAACTTGATCACAAGGAAGATAGGAGCAAAGAGAAAGCGAGAGTAAGTTCGGCAGCCTGTGAATTAGTGTTCATTTGTGGGAGGATAATCAAAGGAATATACGGATATGGAAATGAGAAAGAAGGGAAACTAGGCAGGCACTTTCCCAAGGACCAGCCCAGGTATGGTTCGTGCAGTGCCTTTTATTTTTAGTTGGACAACTAAATAAATGAAAATCCAACTAAAATAAATGAAATAAATGATGTTAAATGAAAATTAGGTGTGGTTATAGATTAATGAATTAATCTATACTTTTTTTTTCCTTTGGGATGAAGTTCCAACTAGTTTAAATAGAAATCGGATCTTGATTTCCAAACATCGCTCTCCACGGAAAGGAAAAATGGCTGATTCCAAGGCCATAGCGATAGCATTTTGCTCAACAAAAGAAACGGCAGAATGGATGATAATACACTGAATAAAAAGGAATCCATGAGTCTGTGCTGATATTGAAAAATATCATTAAAAGCTGGAGATGGAAGAGAGGAAAAATTATTCTTTACAGATGAATGCTGACTAGGAAATGTCAAAGTGTCAGCTCCATACAAGTTACAAAGGGGAAGGGGAAGAGAAAACTGCAGATACTACCTTAGTCAGAAACAACTGGGGCACTTGGGTGGGTAGTTGGTTAGACATCTGACTCTTGGTTTGGGCTCAGGTCCTGATCTCAGGGTCGTGGGACTGACCCCCAGCGGTGTCTGCTTGGGATTCTCTCGCTCCCTCTGCCCCTCCCACTCATGCTCTCTTTCTCTCTCTCAAATAAATAAATAAATCATTTAAATACAAAAACCCCCCAAAGTATACTGTTGTCAGCCTCCTTGCAAGATACACCAAGAACACACATCACTCGTGTGGTATTCCTGCCACAAGAAAATTATGTTAGATTCATGGCCCCCAAACTTTGGTGTGTAGCAGAACTGCCTGGAGAGCTAAGGAAGAGTACAGAGACCCAGGCTCACTGAAGTAAGATAGGATAGAATAGGAGACGTTGTGGGTCTCCGTATTTTTACCAAGTTCCTAGAGGGTTCTGACATCCAACATCATGCATGTTTCGAACCACTGAATTAGACAAATTTCTGTATCACAGATGGAGAGACATTCTGCAAGGCATTTGGCTTGATATTCTTCAAAAGTGCCAGTGTGGGGTGCCTGGGTGGTTCAGTGGGTTAAACTTCTGCCTTCTGCTCAGGTCATGATCTCGGGGTTCTGGGCTGGAGCCCCATCTCAGGCTCCTGGCTCAGTGGGGAGTCTGTTTCTCCCTCTGCCCCTCACCCCACTTGTGCTATCTCTCTCAAATAAATAAGTAAAATCTTTAAAAAAAAAAAAAGTGCCAGTGTAAGAAAAACAGAAGAAAGACTGGCCACCTGTTTCCAATTGTGGAGACTATGGAAGCATAACAACTAACTGCAATGTGTGATCCTAGATTGGACTTTGGATCAGAACAGGAAAAAAACCCAAAAGCTATACAGAATCTGAGACAATTAGAAAAAAAAATTGAATAGGAGCTGGAGTTTGGATAGACACAACTTGTGAAATACAGTATGCATTGCACAAAACTCCAAACTCTACACAGGCAGAGATCTGGTTGGTTGGTTGGTTGTATACCCAGCATCTGTATAGTGACTACCACATAGTGGACAACCAAAAAATATTTTTAATGAATTAATCTATACTTAAGAAAAAAAAAAAAAAAACCTAAACCTTTTGATGGTACTGTTCTACCAGATAACGCTACAAAAAATATCAGGACTCTGGGTCTTCCTCCTCCTAATTCTCATTTTTATTCCATCCCTCCCATCCCTATTCTGAGATCCTGAGGCTCTGTTTTATTCTTATTAAGCCCAGAAAGAATGAGTTTGTCACGTGGAAAGTATAAGAGATTCTGGCTCCACCATTCTGCAATATCTGAATCCTTTTTATAAAGTCTTGAACCAACATAGTTTCAAAGCAAGGTAGTGAATGTTTATGAGACTGCCCTGAAAATTAGGTGTGGTGATCTACAACCAAATTGTTAGGTGATGCAAGAAAGGCAGGGAGCTTCAGTAGGTCACACTCTGCTAATAAGCATGGAGGTTCCAAGGCACCCACATCTGATAAATATGAGGGGAGACAAACTGGAAAACAGATGAATAGCCATCATTAAGTAAACACTTAAAACCAAGCTCTCGACTTCTGTACTTACCCTTATGCGTTATAAGATGACATACACAGCAGACCTTAATTACAACATTCTAATTGCTTAAATGCACCCTGGCACCAATTTATGATTACAATTTGAATTTGTAGTAGTGGAGTATTCAGCTGAAAAACTAGTCATATTTTTAAAAAACAGTGCAAAGTGCTTACAAGGTAATGAGGGATCACTAGAGAGAGAAAAAGATGAATAAGGGGAAAGTTATGATCATGACGTTAAAATTAAGTCCTTGAATAAAGAAGCTCTGCTAAAGTTAGTATGCTATATAGACTTTTTTTTTTCATGAGTCAATATGCAATGATACTTTTATTTTCAGTACTATCGTTCATCCATCTGATTGGATTACTTGTTTTTTTATTATTTATTATTATTTTTTCCAATAGGTTATACCATGCTTAAAATATCTTCACCAACATTCTCCTTTTATACCATAATTGTGGGTTTTTTTTTTAAGATTTATTTATTCATTCATGATAGAGAGAGAGAAGCAGAGACACAGGCAGAGGGAGAAGCAGGCTCCATGCCGGGAGCCCGACGCAGGACTCGATCCCGGGACTCCAGGATCGTGCCCTGGGCCAAAGGCAGGCGTGAAACCGCTGAGCCACCCAGGGATCCCTATAATTGTGGTTTTTTTAATGCTCAAGTACTTTTTATAAATGAGAACATCTTGTGACAGAATTTTGGAATAATATTGTCTATAACAACAACAAAAACAAGAAACACTGAAGTGCTAATTATCTGCTCCAAGAGATTGACAAATATTAATTCACTGAGTCTTCAGGACAGCCCTGTGAGGAGGTAATGTGGGGAGATGGAACCTTAGGAAGATAATGAGATTGTTGCTCAAGGCCACCCAAACTGTGAGTGGTGGAGCCAGGATTCACAGTGAAGCAGTTGGGACCCCCTGTCCTCAGTGGCCCCCACTTCCCCATGTCAAGCATTGGGTCATACTTTGGACAGTCTCTCCAAGGAGCGAACAGTCTTGGTTAGTGGCCAGCACTCATGAACTACGGTGTTTAGCTGAGAAGTCAATCACAGTCTTCCAGTATACTTTACATGTGTAACTATTGTGGCCAATTCAACAGGTCTAACTGAAATGGGTATCTTAGCCTGTTTCCTAATGAAGCCACATTGCAAGACATCATAGGCCTACTTAATTATGAAATGGAAATCTTCTGTTCAATTTCTTCTGTTTGAAATATCTAAAAATAGCCCTTCAAATCTCCTCCTGAGGCCTCCTGAGCATGTGTCACACTGCCGAAAGGCAAAATACATCTGGCTCTAGGACAGGTAAAAAAAAAAAAAAGATGACAGATAGATGATAGGCAGGTAAAAATATGGCAATAAAGAGAGATCTGGTATGGGTAAATTTGTTTTGGGAAGTTTCTTTGCCATATCCCTTTTGAAATCCAAGATGTGTCTTCAAGGATGTCAAGCTAAGCTTTTTCAAAAGCAGGAAACATATAAAAGAGTTTGATTTCTAGAATAAATTGGGAAAACATCTTACAGAGTTTTTTCATTCATTCCTACATTTAAGATACTGTTATTTTCAGCTAAATGGACCATCAACCTCCTCTTGCTTCTGTCCAAGCATTTATCATACTTTTTGCGACTATTTTGAGCCACATTTAGCTATAATGCTCTTCTTATGGCTCATTTCTGAGATGATGTTTTACCAAAAGTATAAATACTGAGTTTAAATGTTTTAAGACAATTCCTGCTAAATGGCATTACTATGAAATACAGGCTTTTTAATTGCATTTTTAGTAGTTCTTCTCAATGTATTCAACAAATATTTGAGTGCCTACTTGTGCTGGCGATTTATCAGTGAACAAAAAATTCATTCTTAGTAAATTTACCCTGGCTAGTGCCACCTGGAAGGCATTTTACTTGTTATTTACTCTGTGATGAGGTTCTTTTATTTCTGTGGGCTTTTATTTCAATGCTTTCAACTGAGGACCAAACATCTTCCCCTCTACCATCTAAGGGAGGTGATAAAGGCAAATGATATAGCACATATGGCAAGTCCCTGAGTATTCAAACTGGCATGTGTTATAAGCTATTATTATGAAAACTTTGATTCTCACAAATGCACAAGGTAGCATATATCCGAATGTTCATGGTTTAAGATACACATAATTTCAATGTTAGGAAAACAGAGGGAAAACCACATGAAACAGAAAAAGGTGAAATATTTATTATAAAGCTTGCAATAGCCCTTTAAAATATGATATTAGATTTCTTTGTTCCTTGCGGACTGGCCAGCCTTCAAACCAACTCTGATGTTTAGTTTAGTGACTTCACTTGGTAAATACTAATGGCTGGTTATTATGAGGAGGCACGCTTGCCTCTGTGTAGACAGAACTTAGAGCCTGCAAAATTCAATTTCTGTTACTGATCCTTTAAATTATTTCAGCATCTTGAAAAGAGCTTGAGGATTAAAACACACACATATGCACGCATGTGTATACACACACACACACGCACGCACACACATATTCACTTTTCAAGTCCCAAATGCTAAAACTGCAAGGTTAGCAGGTGTACTGAATATAGTTTAGTTCTCGATGACTACTCAAATTGTTTGGTGAACTATATGCAGTAATTCTGGGGCAAGAACCATTAATGTGATGGTGACGTATTGCCTTGGTTATACAGGAGTATGCTTTATGTTCTGTTAGGTTACATGGAACTGAGACCATTGGTTTCTCTTAGGACATTAGAAATAAGGATAGTAAAAGACCTTTCCATGAATGTGTACTTAAAGGAAACATCTCTTTGCCATGAATGGGCAGCTAGAATAGTACTGAATTGTCAAAATACCTTTCTAGGTTGTAGGGAATGTTTCCCTCTCAAGAAACAGTCATGTATTGATTATTCAGGGGCTCATGTATTAACTTTGGGAAGGATTCATTTCTCCAGTGTTTCTCCCATCCCTGCTTTTTTGCTGCTTCTATGGTGACTTTGGCTCTAGTAAGAAGGAAAAAGAAAAGTCAGTGATATCCAGGGTAGTATGGATACTACCTATCCAGTTAGGATTCACTGGATTCCCTCTGCATATACTCTTAATGCTCCTCTGTCCCAGAGGCGATCAAAAGTTGGTGACTTATTTCCTTGGAATTCCAAGAGAAGATGTTTGAATTGAAGAGCAGAGATGTGTGTCTACCTAGCCTTGTAGCTGATTTTACAGCGATTCTCCTGAATGTTTCCATAAGGTACTTAGAGTGAACATAGCAACAAAGGTTACCATACATATGCTGAGATACCAGTGCTTTAAAAATCCCATCACACGATGTCCAAATTGTATTCCAATAAGTTCACTATATTAAATTTCAAGGTTACGAGTACTCTGGAAAATTGAATTTAGGAGCAGTAACTCCACCTTAAGTAGTGAAAACAAAGTAAGATTGAAAGCTGAAAAAGTCTAATTTTATGGTTGTTACTCAGAACTGATTTTCAATTTAACTTGATCTTTTTACAAGGCCGTTTTGAAAAATTGATCAATGTAGTTGTTAGTGTAAACCCCCATTTACTTTGCTCACTTGACCAATATTTACAGAGGGCCTCTAGCGTAGGCCAGGCTCTGTGCCAGGGGTAAGGCCATAAACATGAATAAGAGCTGACCTGGTCCCAAGGAGTTAGGTTGTGGGTGGCAGATATATGAACCAACAATTCAACACAATGGGAGGAGAGTTAGGAGACACATTTAAAGGGTGTTCTGGAGGCTGGAAGAACTGACCCCCTTGTAGGACACTGGTGATGGTGTATAAGGGGAAAAAAAGCCTTGCTTAATGGGCAGGTACTGGAGCTGAGTTCTGAAGGATGAGTGGAATATTTGTCAGAGGGAAAGGAAAGGAGAAAGGCAGTCAGTAGGGAAATGAGAACATAAAAGAGAAAAAGACATTCAGCAGGCTAAGCATATAAAAAAAAGGCACAGAAGCTTGGCAAAGGCCGGGATAGTCAGGAAGCAAGGAGTTATTTCAGTTTGACCACAGGGGGAGTGTGGGAAGAGGCTCCAGTAATAAGCCAGGGCTTGCAGGTCCTTATAAGGTGCTGATATGGAACAGCAGTAGTAAGTAATAAAAGCAAAAATATTAACAGCAAAACAGTGTGCCGGACACTGTTCTATACACTTTGCATAGATTAACCTATCCACTGAGGCAGGTACTATTACTGCCCCCACATTAAGTTGATAAAACTGAGGCTTAAAAAATGCAAGTACTATGCCCAGGTGAGAGCCAAGGCCATGAGCCAAAGGTGCCTGGTAGCAGCAGTGGGGGCTGCTAAGTGTTTTTTTTTTATTTTTAAAGATTTTATTTATTTATTCATGGTAGACAGAGAGAGAGAGAGAGAGAGAGAGAGAGGCAGACAAGGCAGAGACAAGGCAGAGGGAGAAGCAGGCTCCATGCAGGGAGCCCAATGCAGGACTCGATCCCAAGACTCCAGGATCACATCCTGGGCCAAAGGCAGGCACTAAACTGCTGAGCCACCCAGGGATCCCCTGGGGAAGTGCTAAGTCTTGTCGATTTCACTTTCTAAAATGCCTCAACCCTGCCATCCAATTGTTCATTCTTTAATCATTCACCCGCTCACTTATTTGTCCATTTAACAACCTTTTATGTAAGATAGAGGTTCTAGAGATTCCGATATAAAGAAAACCTGGCCACTATCCCTGATGTGTGAATTTATATTTAATGAAATAAAAATGTGTAATGACAAAATATCTCTGGACTCCTTCCCCATGCTGCACACTTACTCTCCAAACATAAGAACATGAAGAAAATAGGAAGAAAAGTGGACCGGATAAGGTTAAAGCAGCCTAAACATACATAAAATGTTGAAAGTCTAAAAAATGTAAAATATAGGCAGCTAGTGATCTCAACCAAGGAAAATCTATGCTCAAAAGAAAGAAATATTGCAAAACAATACAATGAATGGTCCAGGGTTGGGCATATGAATCAATTGTTTTTTTTTTTGTATTTTTCTGCATTTTCTAAATTTTCTACAACAGGCAAGTATTATATTTACAATTGGAAGAAAACCCATTCTGGCAGTTGTCTTTAAGAGTAGAGCTTTTGCATTTCTAGATAAAGCAATTAGGAATTTTCAACTTCCATTAGATTTGCCCAGTGAAAAGATGACTGAGTGTTTTTCTAATGGAGGGAAAGCGATGAGCAAAATATTTTTATTCTCTTCACACAGCTTTAAAGAGGTAAAGTTCAGTGAATACACTGATTGCTTTTATCTTTATTTTTGTGATTTAAAATAATTTGAGCATCTTGTTAAAAACATTATAAAAGCATTACTTAGGAAGCAAAAGTTCCATAATCTCAGAGATAATAGAAATTTAGGCTATGACATATTTTTTCCATTTTCTCCTATGAGTTCATTTTATATACATAAAAGTAAATAATAAAGTTAACAATCACAGTATATTTATGGTTCTATAACTTGATTCTTTTTAAACGTGACAATGTAGTTTGGGCACATTTCCATGTCAGTCCAGCAGGGCTATTCTACTCTATTTTTTCTCTAATATTTTATTTATTTATTCATGAGAGACACAGAGAGACAGAGAGGCAGAGACACAGGCAGAGGGAGAAGCAGGCTCCATGCAGGGAGCTCGAAGTGAGACTCGATCCCAGGACTCCAGGATCACAACCTGACCTGAAGGTAGATGCTCAACCACTGAGCTACCCAGGTACCCAGGCTATTCTACTCTTGATGGCCACACAGTATCCTATCACATGAATGATTTGTCCTTTATTTAACTAATCCCTGTTAATTTAGGCAGTTTCCAGTTTCCTACTACTAGAAACAATTATTTAAGATCTTTTTGTATTTATCTTTTCATATTTCAGTAACATCTTCCATGGGATAATTCCTAAAGTTGGTGGACAGCTGGGTGAAAAGATATGTTCTTACTTTTAATGGACATGGCTAGACTGCCTTCAAAAACCACATGGGCTATTAAGAGAGCTCTGGCGCCTCCAGATTCACACACTTAAATGCTAACGGCATTAAGATTCTAAGACCATTATGCAATATGCTCTATCACTCTAAGTGGGTTAAGAATGTGTTTTAGGGATGCTAAGCTGAGGCTCTTGTCAAGTCTGCTAATGAAAGGGCACATCTAATAAGGTCTCAGTCAAGAAATGGGGTAAGAGGGAGGATAAGAATAAACATGACTGGATAGTCTTGCAATAACTAATTTTTAATAGGATTACTAATGGTTGGCTCTTTTGTGTTTCTACATTTATTCGAGGTACAAAGAGATGAGAGCTTTTTAGAAAAGAAAAAGTTGCACTGTGAAATCTGTTCAAGGCATTACTGAGCCAATTCCTGTTCCTTTTTGGTATGGTATCTACTCCTGCTCAGCCTGGAGAAGAGGAAGTATTAACTGGCTTACTACCCAAGTCAACATTTCTTGACTGACTCCAGAGATGTTTTGTTTAAAGAATCAGAATAGACCAGGATAAAATCTGGATTTTATCCTGTGGTCAGATCTAACGTAGGCTAATCCCGGGAAGCTTACAGTTGTCACTTTCTGCTTTATTACTTAATGGTATAGTATATATCCACAATGGCATTTTCACAAGTGTGGTCAGCAGTCCATTCATAAATATTGCTTGAAAGAAAAATTTCATAGGCAAGTAAGTTTGGACAATATTGGGTTAAACAAAATCACAAGTTTATGTATTGAAGAACTTCTTGAAGTCTTGAACATGTTTGAAGAATGTGGTGAATTTCCACTGAAGTGGTCTAATATTCAAAGTTTCTTAAACTCTTTTTGGTAAGAAAATAGCTTATGATCATGAGATAGATTCTTGAGCTGTAGATTTCTTTCCTTTTTTTTTAAGATTCATTTATATATTTGAGGGAGAGAGAATATGTGTGTGGGGAGAGGCAGAGAGAGTCTTAAGCAGACTCTATGTTGAGCACGGAGCCGAATACAGGGCTTGATTTCACCACTGAGCTCACCACCTGAGCTGAAACCAAGAGTCCGATGTTTAACTGATGGTACCACCCAGGCACTGGGAGCTGTAGATTTCAAGTACAGTATTTGTGTGTGTGTGCATGAGATTACAAACTTCTGATTCTCTTTGTGAGATTTCTTGAGTTGCAGAGTTAGGAAAATGTCTCACATTGCTTTTTATATTATTATGAATGAGTAATAAGATGCATCAAGGAATTCTGGGTATGTTCAGTCTTACCATAGTTCCTGGCATCTTTCAGAAATATTATGTCCTAGAAAGTATCATCATATATATTGCCTTTAAAGTAAACCAACACACATCTACACACAAATGTACAGATGAAAGGATCCTTTAGGACAGGCCATGGGAAGGTTCTAGTGCTAGAATACTGATAATGCAGCACTCATCAGAAATGCTGGCCCTTGAAGCATGTGGGTGGCTCAGTCGGTTAAGCATCTACCTTTGGTTCAGTTCATGATCTCAGGGTCATGGATGGGTTGGAGCCCCGTGTCAGGCTCCCTGCTCAGCGAGAAGGCTGCTTCTCCTTCTCCCTCTGTGTTCTCAATCTCTCTCAAACAAATAAAATCTTAACAAACAGAAAGAAAGAAAGAAAGAAAGAAAGAAAGAAAGAAAGAAAGAAAGAAAGAAAGAAAGAAGAAAATAAAAAATAAAAAAATAAAAAATAAAATACTGGCCCTTAATAGGAATGCAATAAATTTTTACTGACTAAATGAATGAAGGAAGGAATGAAAGGCAAATACTATGGTTTCTGGAGCTAGGCTGCCTAGTGATTACTCCGCTGCTAATGAGCAATTTAATTATGGGCAAATTATTTAACTTACTTATGTTTCCATATCCTCATTTGTCAAAGCAATAAATAACAGTATCAGTTGTTGAGAAGATTAAATGCACTCCTAAATGAAAAAAATCAATGCCTGCTGCTTGGGGAACTCTCAGGGAAGTCGAGCTGCCATCCTTGTCCTCACCCCAGTGCATGATCTCCACTGCAGAGCACCTCCTCAATCCCACTTGCTTTGCCTTTTCCTGCCTTTCCTTCGTCATAAAAATTTTACACATAGCAAGAGACAAGGTGGCCAATACTCTTAATTTTCTAAGCAGGTCTTCAAATCACTGATTTTAAAAAAGGGGTCCTGGTGATAAATGTGGATTGATTATACGAAAGTCAGATGTGGTCCAAAAGGCCACACACATCTACAGTCCCGTTTCTTGCACTGAGGCTTCTACTAGCAGGCCACAGGCTGCCCAAGGTGGACCACTGCCCACACATTGAGCGCCAGGCTTCCCCAGTATCAGTTTCGGCATTTCCACATCATCGCCACCTGGCACAGGTGCTTGTTTTTGCAAAGGCAAGGTGTGCCCCTCTGCATTCTCACCAAGGAAGCCAAACAGGTTCAAGAGCCCTCACCTGATGGACAACTCAGACAACAGCACTCTCCAGGGGAACACTTGACCCACATGGGGGCTGTTTGTCACTTTCTGGTAGGTTCTGTTCCTACATGAGTGCTCAGGTGCTTCAGAAAGGATAAGGGTGGGCAGCCTGGGTGGCCCAGCGGTTTAGTGCCGCCTTCAGCCCAGGGCGTGATCCTGGGGACCTGGATCAAGTCCCACGTCAGGCTCCCTGCATGGAGCCTGCTTCTCCCTCTGCCAGTGTTTCTGCTTGTCTCTCTGTGTGTCATGAATAAATAAAATCTTAAAAAAAAAAAAAAAAAGAAAGGATAAGGGTGTTTTGTCCCCCAGCCCAACTTGTGGAAGCCACTTGGCTCCTGGTATCTGGAGGTGCCTATACCACCATGGGCTAAGAGCATTAGCATGTACAACACAGTTTGGAATAAGAGAAAGGAGCTTCAACTTCAGATGACACTGATACGCCTCCGCCATGGGGAGAGGATAGACAACCCTCACCCATCCAGCAGCAGTAATATGTAGTTGTTAAAGTCCTAGATTCTGGCATCACACTGTTTGGGATGAATGTTAGCTCCTCTACTTATTAGCTATGTGACCCTCTGTAGGTTAGTTTACCTCTCTACCTCAGTAGTCCCACCTGTAAAATGGGGGCAATAATAAAGGTCTGGAGTGAGAACTAAATGAATGAATATACACGGTAAGCACCTAGAAAATTATATGTATTCAATACTTATTATGGGCGGTGACCTGCCCCCCCTGTAACAATAGCCCCCAACCTCTAAGTTATGGAGGACACTTTTATTTCCCTGGAGCCATGATCAAACAAAAGCTAAGACAAACGAGAGGGGCTTTAATGGACCATAATGTCTTGTTGGGATAATTTTCCTAGGATACTTTTCCCACCTACTCACTCTGTGATGTTAAGCAAATGACTAAACCTGCCTGTACCTCTGCTCTTTTATTTTATTTATTTATTTTTGCTCTTTTATTTCCAAAGATTTTATTTATTTATTTGACAGAGAGAGAGACAGACAGACAGACAGAGAGAAAGCACACAAACAGGGGGAAGGGTAGAGGCAGAGGCAGAAGCAGATCACCCTTGAACAGGGAGCCCGACTTGGGGCTCTATCTCAGGACCCTGGGATCATGACCTGAGCCGAAGGCAGACACTTAGTCGACTGAGCACTGAGGTGCCCCTATTCTTTTATTTCTAAAAGAAGATCACACATTTTCTTCTTCGTGGGCTATAGTGAGAATCAAATGCAGGGAAATGTGTACCACTTAGCCTAGTACTGGCACACACACACAAATGTGCAGAAAAGGCTCTGCAGATGTTTCTTTCACTCCTATAGTCTCAGAGCAGGAAA
Organism: Canis lupus dingo; assembly: GCF_003254725.2. Lineage (NCBI taxonomy): Eukaryota > Metazoa > Chordata > Mammalia > Carnivora > Canidae > Canis > Canis lupus. Next base: position 22,687,660 of record NC_064262.1, on the reverse strand, counting down.
ACAATTTCATACCTTCCTCTCCTCTCTTATTCTTAAGGTGAAATGGCTTTTCTGCTTTAACTGCTAGGAAAAAAGAGGAGAAATGAAACAGTGGTCTCTGGACCTTGATTCGTATGTTTCAAAGCCAGGTTCAACTCATATTTAAATATTCTGCATTGCTTAACACACAGAAAACCCAGCAGTTCTTCAACTAAAGTGCTCAGGAAAATCACCAAAGAACCTTGGTGAAAAGGTTGATTTCCATCTCTCTTTTCAATTCTGATTCCGTGGTCTGGAGAGGGGCAAAAAGGCAAGAGCTTGTTCATTAAAATGCTCATTAAAAATGAGCATTTGTTGTAAATCTGATAAAAGTAGTCAAAGGTCAGTCACACAATAAAAAATGCTGCCCAGATCATTTTAGAATGGAAAAAAAATGGCTCAGCAACGCAAGGAAAAAAATCACAAACTCCTCAGAGCATTTCCAGTTACAAACAGCCTCAAACGGTGCTGGCAGGGAGCAGGACACAAGAAGTAACTGCTAAATAAATATTCTCTTATGTACTTAGTTCTAGCCATGGTTGACTTTGGCCTATATACCAATGGCTTCATAATTGAAGTCTACCAGAACTAGTTTTCTGTAAGATTAATATTGGTATTTAATTGATACTAAAATAAAGAGAGCAAAGTCCAATAGGTTTTAACTTTTTAAAATAAAATATTAGATTATACATTAAATTTTCTCCCTTATGGAATCATTTTTACTCATTTTTTGCTGAAAATTATCATTAGAGTTACCATAGCACTGCTAAGTGATATTCAGTAATACTTGGAAAATGAAATTTTTTAGCATTTTGGATGTTTAATTTCTCAGTAAGTTTTATAAACATTTCATAGTTAATGCTAGTCAAATGATACAACAGACAGCTGTTTGTTTATCTCTTGACTTCTTGGGATTCAAGCTTTCATCATCGACAACATCCATTCATTTATTGACTTAGTCTACAACAATTCATTGAATGCCCAATCATTACCACACTGTGTACCTGGGGTTTTGCTTTGAAATAAAAATGAAAAATTTCTGTCCTTTTTTTCAGAATCTCCCAGGATATCCAAACTCAAAAGTGAGGCCCAATATTTCTTTCAACACAAAGCTACCAATGGCTTCTTCACTATACAATATGGACAATGATATTTACAAAACGACTGGGAACCACCCAGTGCTTCAAATGACATACTCACAGAGGTGATTTTTTTAATAAAGATTTTATTTATTTATTTATTTATTTATTTATTTATTTATTCATTCATTCATTCATTCATTCATTAATTCATTTATTCATGACAGAGAGAGAGGCAGAGACACAGGCAGAGGGAGAGGGAGAGAAGCAGGCTCCATGCAGGGAGCCCGACATGGAACTCGATCCCCAGTCTCCAGGATCACACCCTGGGCCCAAGGCGGTGCCAAACTGCTGGGCCACCAGGGCTGCCCCAGAGGTGATTTTTTAAAATATAAATCCACATTTACATAGCTATGCAGAGCTTCAGTGACCGTATGAAACTTTATCACAAGTCCTATTTCTTACTAACCAAGCATGCAAAGAGATACTGTGGCTTTGTCAGTATTTACAAATAAGAGCTCCCTTTTCCTTGCCGGTATGTTTCTGTCCTCAGTGGAAGGAAGGAGCCGGCAGACGGGGACAACTGTTTGGTGGGGAGAAAGAAGTGTGGGTAGTTGATAATTAGAGGTGCTGGACATATCACTGGTGGGAAGAATGTCCTCGGCATGATATGGAAGGAAGCCCCGTTCACTCTCATATCCAGCGTTGAGCCCTGAATTAACAGCAGCTATCATCACAGCAGTGACTGACTTGTGCCAATCAGTAACCCACCTACGTGTGTTCTATAGACGAGACTATGTTCTCATAAAACTTATTTACTCCTGTGTCTGTGATTCAGATGATATTTCTTATGTGCGATGTTCTTAAATTATATGTCTTAAGAAATTACTTGAAAGCTGCTTTACCACACGGCTACTTGATCCTGTTATCTTATCATTTCCCAGATACTATAACATCTCTTGGGATTGTTACTAGCCATCTGCGTACTGCTTAGACAGAAAATATTCAACTCTAAATTCTTACAACTGAATTTTAAAAAATTATTGAAATAATATTCTTAGGTCATAGTGCCTAACTCCTATATTTTTGTAAAAGTTCTGAATTCTTTGACAAGTCATGAAACACTCCTACTTAGAGAAGATATCTCAAAAACTGACATTCATAAGATGGAGTAGAAGTTAAAAGAACTCTACTTTTCAGTACTTCCTCAAGACCAACAGAATTTAGCCTACAAAGCTACTAGAGAAATATGAGTTAAAATTTGCATTTTATCTTTCTTTACATAACAACCGAGCAAAGAAACAATCAAGGAAACTGTTTCATTGGACCATGGCCAGCTAGGTAGTAGAAAATATAACAAAGGGTAATTGTATTTCTCCACATAGGAGATGACCAACGGTGGTTTATGAAATATTTTCTCCTGACTCAGTAAATGCTACATTTGCTATATAGGTATCTACTTATCAGTCAACTCTTGGAGTTCTTAAGGAAGCTTAAGTCTCAATAAAGAGAGGCTATAATAAAGTCTTTGGTGCTGAAGAATTTCACTTTTCCCATAGAATTAACCAAAAACTCTGATTTGAATACTTCTGCTTCTAGCCAAGATGGATTAACAGGGACTGGATTTACCTTCTCATCTGAAAAAAACCTGAGAAATGAGCCAATCAATATGAAACAAAGTTTTCAAAACACTGAATAAAAAAAAATACTGAATAAAAGGCAACAAAGGCAACAAAGGGCAGTAAACCCTATGACTGTACCTCCTTACTGCCATGAGAATGTTTCTAGGTTGTGAAGGTGTTACACAGATGAAGCACATTGGACTTTCTGAGTTGAGGAGACATAGCTGAGAGGCTGGGGAGACCAAAATGGATAGAGTTTTCAGAACAGAGTGCCAGAGAAAGGAGAGCTGCACAGAGAGAATCCTGAGATATGTAAAATACTGATTATTGCATGCATGGAAGGAGACTGCCCAAGCCTGGGGAAAGAACTATCCAAGAAGATGAAAGGAAAGAGTACCTGGTCTTCACACAGAGCTGGTTCTCACAGAAATAACTCATAATTCATGAGGCATTGAGTAGAGTACTTAGGGAGGTCTTGCCTCAGTAACAGGGAATAATTTGTTCTAGAGTGAGCACTGCACTAGGCCAGCCTAACAAATAATAAAACTAAGACTTAAGAAAAGTCAAAATGCATCTAAGTAATTAAATTTTATTCCAAAACAAGTGTCAAGAATATTTATAGGAATATAAAAATATACAGCAGGCAAAAAAGTTAAATTAAACAATGTTCAGCATTTATTCAAATATTATCAGGCATGCAAAACAGACAGGAAAACATGACCTATAATAAGGAGAAAAATGAATCAGTTAACACCTATCAGAACTGACATAGATATTAGAATAAGTAGAGAAAGGCTTTGAAAAAATTGTTGTAACTGTTTGAATTGTATGTTCAAAAAATTAAGTAGCCACATACAAGATATAAAAAAGATCCAAATCAAACTTGTAAAGATAAAATATCAATAGACTCGATGAGACCAATGGCAGATTAGATTGCAAAAGAAAAGATATAAATTGAATACAGAGTAATAGAAACTATCCAAAATAAAGCATACACACAAAAGTAACTAAATAAGAGCATCATTGGGCTGTGGGATAATTTGAGATTGCTCAGTATATGTGTAATTAGAGTTTGGAAAGGAGGCATGGGTGGGAACAGGAAAAAATATTTGAAGAAAAAATGGCTGAGCTATTTCCAAAATTGATGAAAACTAAAAGCTCACAAACTCAAGATGCTCAATAAACACCAAAAACAAGAACCATGAAGAAAAACTATACCATAATACCTCATAATAAAAAGGGCTGATAAAAAGAAAATCTTAAAAAGCAGACAGAAGTATCAAATGTTTATACAAAACCAACAATGTCATGTGCATCTATAACATATCAAAAAGTGAAATGTATGGAACTGATAGCATAAAGGCTGATGGGGGGGGAGAGGTAAATATATTATTGTAAGATTCTTGTGTTACATGTGAAATTATCTTATGTCACTTGAAGGTAGATGTAATAAGTTAAAGATGTATGCTTTATGGGTGCCTGGGTGACTCAGTCAGTTAAGCTTCAGACTCTTGATTTCAGCTCAGGTCATGATTTCAGGGTCGTGGGACCAAGCACCTTGTTGGGCTCTGCCCTCAGCAAGGAGTCTGCTCGAGATTCTTTCTTCCCCTCTGCCTTTGCCCTTCCCCCCCCCCGACTCACTTTCTCTCTCAAATAATAAATAAATAAATCTTTAAAAAAAAGATGTATACTATAAACCCTAAAGCAACAATGAAAATAACAAAACAGAGAGTTATAGCAAATAATCCAACAAAAGGGTAAAATGGAATCATACAATACACAATAAACCCAAAAGCAGGCAGGGAAAGGAAAAAAATAACAGATGGGACAAACAGAAAACAAATAGGAAGATGACAGACTTAAACTTAACCATGTCAAAAATCATACTACATGTAAATAGTATATATAACCAGTTAAGATACAGAGATCGCCAAAATGCATTAAAAAATCAAGATGACAACATAGTGTTGTCTACAAAAAATGCACTTCAAATATACAGATACAAGTAGTTTAAAAGGATGAGAAAAGATTTACCATGATAACACAAATAATAGAAGAAACCCGAAGTGATTACATTAATATCAAACAAAGCAGACTTCAGAAAAGAGAATATTACCAGGATAAAGAGGATCATTTTATAATGATAATCAAGAGGGCATAGCAATTTTAAATGTTTATGCCCTAATAACAGAACTTTGAAATGCATGAAACAAAACTGATATGTTAATTAGGTGAACTTGCAAAAAGAAACAGAAACATCCATAGTAATAGCCACAGATTTCAATACTCCTCTGTCAATAACTGATATAAGAAGTAGAGAGACAATCAGCAAAATACAGTAGACTTCAACAACATTACCAACCAAGTCAACCTAATTAAAACTATGGTATATTCTGGGTCATGAAACAAGTCTCAATAAATTAAAAAGGATTTAATTCATACAAAGTGTGTTCTCTGACTACAGTGGGATGTCTGCTTTTCTCTCTCTCTCCCCCCCAAACCCTGCTTTGCTCTCTCTCTCTCTCTAAGAAATAAATAAAATCTTTAAAAAAAATGGCTAAGATGGAATGCCTGGGTGGCTCAGTAGTTGAGCATCTGCCTTTGGCTCAGGTCCTGATCCCGGGGTCCTGGGATCGAGTCCCACAACTGGCTCCCCATAGGAAGCATGTTTCTCCCTCTGCCTGTGTTTCTGCCTCTCTCTGTGTTATCTCTCATGAATAAATATTTTTTCTAAAGATTTTATTTATTTGTGAGAGACACACACACAGAGAGGCAGAGACACAGGCAGAGGGAGAAACAGGCTCCATGCAAGGAGCCTGACGCAGGACCTGATCCCGGGCCCCCAGGATCAAGCCCTGGGCTGAAGGCGGCACTAAGCCACTGAGCCATCCGGGCTGCCCTCTCATGAATAAATAAATAAAATCTTTAAAACAAAGCAGAAATCTTGATTCCTTCTAAAAAAAATGGCTAAGATATTTCCAAACTGATTAAACTATAAGCTCAAAGTCCAAGATCCTCAATAAACATTAATCACAAGAACCATAAAGAAAGTTAAACTAATATACCTCATAATCAAAAGCAATGATAAAATTCACAGAACACTCTACCCAGTGACAGCAGAATACACATTCTTCTCAAGTGTACACGGATCATTTGTCAAGATGGGACATATTCTGGGTCATAAAACAAGTCTCAATAAATTTAAAAAGATTTAACTCCTCTGACCACAGTGGGGTTATATTAGAAATAAATAACAGAAAGATCTCTAAAAATCCCCAAATATTTGGAAACCAAACTGCACTATTCTAAAGGACAATCACTGAATTGATTCACTGAAGATATATAAAAGAGGAATTTGGAAATATTTTGAAGTAAATAAAAATGAAAACACAACATATCAGAATTTGTGGGATACTACAACATATCAGAATTTGTGGGATACTATAACAAATAGATAACAATTTCTTAGGGAGAAACTGTATATACTAAATGCCTGTATTTGAAAAGAGCATCCTTAAACAGTGATCTTAGTTTCTATCTTAAGGAACTAGAATAAGAAGAACCAATGAAACCCAAAGAAAAGGGAAAAAAGTAAATAATAAAGATAAAAGATAAAGATAATAAAGATCATAGCAGAAGTCAGTGAAGTAGAAACCAGAAAAACAACAAAGTCACTGAAACCAAAAACTGGTTCTTTAGAAGCTCAAGAGTGATCAACTTCTAAGCAGACTGATTAGAAAAAAAAGAGAAAGCCACCAAATATTAATATCAGGATCAAAAGAGGTAACAGCTCTATAGACTACATTAGGAGGGTGGTGAGGAAATATTTTAAACAACTACATCTATAAATTTGACAACTAATAAAAAAGCAGGCAGACTAGAAAGGAAGTAAAACTATCTTTATTAGTGGATGCCACGAACACCCATAAAAAAAACCTGATGGAATCTACAAAAAAAGCTACCAAAAATGATAAGTGAGTTTAGGAATGTTGCAGGATTCAAGAGCAATATACAAAAATCAATCGTATTACTATATACTAGAATTAAACGCTCAGAAATTGAAATAAAGATTCCATTCATAAAGATGCCATTTACAATTGTATCAAATAATATAAATATGGAAGAGTTAGGGACAAATCTGACAAAAGACCTGTATGCTAAAATCTATAAACTGCTGAGAAAAACAAAAACGAAAACAAAAACAAAAACAAAAAAACACCGCTGAGAGAAATTAAAGATGACCGAAGTAAATGGAGATGTATACCCTGTGTCATGGGTCTGCCAACTCCGTATTGCTAGGTTGTCAATTCTACATTGGCCTATAGAATCAGTGCAATCCTAATGAAAATCTCATCAGGTTTTTTTTGTTGTTGTTGTTGCTCTGTTTCTTTTTTTTTAATTGATAAGTTGATTCTAAAATTTATATGGAAATGCAAAAAACAAAATAATTACAAAACGTTGAAAAAGAAAAATGCTACAGTTTGTTCTGATTTCAAGACACATTCTAAAGCTATAGTAATCAAAACAGTATGTTATTGACAAAAAAGGTTGACAAATAGATCAATGAAACAAAATACAGGGTCCAGAAATAAACTCATGCATATATGGACAACTGATTTTTGAAAACCACTTTGGAAAACAGTGTAACAGTACCTTAAAAAGTTAAGCTACCATAAGATCTGGCCATTCTGCTCCTACGTATTTACCCAAGAAAAAAGAGAGTATGTGTATATGCAATGACTTGTACATGAATGTTCATTGTGTTTTTACTTGTAAAAGTCCGCAAATTGGCACAACCCAAATGTCCGTTAACAAGTGAATGGATCATTTTGTAACATACATGTGTATCAGATCATCCTATTATACTCCTTAAATTTACAGAGTGTAATATGTTAATTGTATCTCAGTAAAGCTAGGAAAAAAACCCACGGGAGAATTGAAAAACAATTTAAGGTACATCCATACAATGGAATATTTCAGCAATAAAAAGGAATGGGCCATTGATACACATAACAACACAGATGAATCTCAAAATAATCATACTCATTGAAAGAAGACAAAATGATGGGGCTCTTGAGTGGCTCAGTTGGTTAAGCATCTGCCTTCAGCTCAGGTCATGATTTCAGGGGTCCTGGGATTGAACCCCGCATCGGGCTCCCTACTTATGAGGGAGTCTGTTTTCCCTCTCCCGTTGCCCCTTCCCCCACCACTTGCTCTCTCTCTCTCTCTCTCTCAAATAAATAAATAAAATCTTAAAAAAAAAAAAAAGAAAGAAGACACATTATCTATTGTATGATTCCATCTATATACAACTCTAGAAAATGTGAATTGCTCCTTTGTGAGAAAAAGCAGATGTGTAGTTGCTGGGCATATTCACTACCTTGATTTTGGCGATCATTTCATGGGTACCTTGATTTTGGTGATCATTTCATGGCTAAGATATGTTAAAACTTATAAGACTGTACACTTCAAATATGTATAGTCACTTATTTCTCAATATAGTTGTTTTTTAAAAAATCCAACAAAAACTCTGCTCCGTCTGAGTCTTCTATCAATTAAAACTGTGGGTGTGTGCAGTAAGCCACCCTTAACATTTTGGGGGCCTAGGGGAAATGTACCCGTGTAGGCTCCCTAACCCATATAGAGCCTGTCCCCTTGTCTTTCTAGGCCAGGCACCCTGGTCACCTCTCAGATTTAGGGTGATGTATCTGGACAGCAAGGGACCCCATTGGCCTTGGAAGTGGGCATGGGCTCTGCGATCCTGAATGCTGAGACTGTAACCTAGAATGGAGAAGTTTGGTCTAGATGTGCATATATGGGTTCACAGACTCCCTGTTCTGGCCAAGGGTGTGGTTTGAGGAGGTCAGAGTGGGGGCCTTGAAAGCAATCATTGTCTGCAAGGAGGTAAGATCAAAATTGAGAATGCTTTATTGCAATTTGACATCCAGGCATGGGATCATTTTTCTGGCAATTCATGTTAACTGAATTTTACAAAAGCAATGTGTCCTTCATAGATTGGATACAAATAAAAAACAATAAAACAAAAAACTAGTCCCTCACCACAGATAACTGAGACATGGCTTTAAAACACATGGCTCCGAGCAGAGACCCCTAAATAAGATTGGTTTTGAATTATGGAAATCTTATTTAATAGAGTATGCAAAATTTCCAGCATGACTTTTCTGAGGTTTCAATCACAATCTGATGGATCCATCTTTGTGTATTTCTGGATTATTCTGTGTGGAGTATTAGGGGCATTTAAGGTAGTGGTAATTGTCTCTGAGCATGAGTCCCCTGCAGATGGCTGTCTTTCACAGTCAGAATTTGAGAAGAGCTGCCTTTTGTGTAAATTTTAATTTTTTTTTTAATGGCAGGGTAGGAAATATCAGTAGAAAAGATTATGGCTATTTTCTTTGAACACGAAAATATAGGCAACACCATTTCTCTATTCTGGAATCATTCACTGAACATAACAAGTGGGGTACATTACCTTGTGTACGCAGGACTTTGCATTCAGGAAAAACAGCTCCACGGTGGTTTTATCCTTTAAAAACGATATGCTCTCAATGTAAAACCTGAAAAATAATACAGAAGTTTGTTTCTTCAGATTTCTTTCCCTCACTCAGCATGATGTCATGTCCTCATCTAGCGTCCCCAAAAGCAGAGGGGATTTTGAGGAACTAGGAAATGGTTGTGCTTTTTTTGCCTTTTATAACAAATAGATAACACATAGGTATGGCTACAGGTATGTACATATATGTGCCTATGGACATAGGCGTATATGCGGATAAAATCTCTTAACAGACAGTATTTGTGTGTTGGATGGTGAATTCAACAGAAATCCAAAATGGTACCCAACTGCAAACCCAGCTTTATCTGTGTTGATCATTCTTTGACACATGTTCTGGGAGCTCGTTATACCTCGGACAGCTTCAAAACAAAGCCCCGGTGAGCTTTGAGGGTTGAAAGTAGAAGTCGCCTGAGTAAGAACTACATAATGGAACCCTGAGGTCTGCTCTGGTTTTCCAAGTTGAAGTGGGTTGTGAGGTCCCCAAGCCCACCTTGCCCCCCTCTACCAGGCAAATTTCAATCGCACACTGCTCCTTCCCTGGCATCCTTCCAAGCCAGGATTTTCTCTTGGCTGGAAGCCAAGCCCTTAGGAGCACTTAACCTTGGACTTTTTTTCATGTAAATCAGAGTATTTGAGGCCTCCCTCCACTTCCTTTTCTGGGCTTTTGCTCTTTCTGTTTGTGAGGCCACCCATGGCAGGTTCCTGCTCTAAGGAGAGTTCTGACAGCCCCATGTAAGGAGTGGAGGAGAGTCCTTCACAACTGTCTGTTTTTGAACCCCTGTAATGATGAGGCTGGCCTGTGAACGCTGGGCTCTGGGTGGGTGAGTGGGCCAGCCCACGCACAGAAGTTTTTCTTAAGTGTTAGAGCCTTCCTTGATGAATAATGCATGAAGAGACCTAATGCCCCAAGACAGCACACAGCTCAGCTCAGGTCCTGGAAGAGAAACCTGCTCTCTGATTGGTGAGAGTTAAGATCAACCAGGGCTCATGTGGCTGGGGAGCCTGACCTTAGCTCTGCACCATTATGACAGGCGTTGGGCGTTTGTTCTCCCTTCCCCCCCAACGACGACAGAAAGTTGGATAAATAAAAGAAACTGAAAAGGGCTGCGGATAATTTTATCACAGAGATGGCAAAGCCATTTGAAGAATTCCACCTCTAATGTTGAATCATCAAGGGGAGTTCCAGAAAGAGATGGAGTCCTCTATATATTTCCTTACAAGGGTTTATTTCAGAAGTGAGATTCATGAAGATCGATGATGATGATGATCTACTTTATGACAAAGGAAAGTAAAGGACTCACACAGGGAGGGAAATGTGGGGCTGGCAGGGAACAGGCTCTAGAATCAGAAAGATGGAGATAGGGAGTCCCCTCCTCCATCACTTATTAGCTGTGTGGCCTTGGGCAAGTTCATCGGCTTTGTGCCTCTTCTAAAATGAGTGTCGGGATCCCTGGGTGGCGCAGCGGTTTAGCGCCTGCCTTTGGCCCAGGGCACGATCCTGGAGACCCGGGATCGAATCCCACGTCAGGCTCCCGGTGCATGGAGCCTGCTTCTCCCTCTGCCTGTGTCTCTGCCTCTCTCTCTCTCTCTGTGTGACTATCATAAATAAATGAAAAAAAAAAAATTAAAAAAAAAATAAAAAAAATAAAATGAGTGTCATGACTGCACTTATCTCAAGGTTTGGGGGGATTGTGAAAGGACGAAAGGAGATAATATGTGGAAAGCACTCACTAAATATTAAGCTGTTAATAAAAACCCATTCTCTGGAATGTAATGCTGTGTGGCCCAGGGGAAGCAGCTACAGCTTGTGTCTCAGATCCCAACCCTCCAGCAGCAGTGGCAGCTGGCCCAGGGGCGTCCTTGCTTTGTGGTCCTCAGTGCAGTGACTCGTTGGCTTCTGCCCTGCCAGCTCCTACTGCTGGCTTGCCCTTCTTCTTCCGACTGGTGGCTTCTGTTTAGGGCCTCCATCTGCCTCGACTGTGTCTCACTCCCTCCGAGGGGTCATACGTGCTTTGTCCACTCCTTAGCTCATATAAGGAGTCTCTCTGGGTTGAGCACTCTTCCTTCCAGGCCAGCTAACTCAATGGCTGCATCCTGAAGGACCTTCTAGTTAACTAGGTGGTGGTGGTGGCATTTGCCTGCTTTCTTTGCTCCTACAAGTGCTTTTATCCCTGTCAACTGAGGTAACAGGAGCAGGTTTCTGGCTGGCAGCCTGAAAAGAGCAGCAATAGTCTGCCAGCTACAATCTCCTGAGCTCCTGCTTATGGTTAGCCAGGCGCTGAGTGCTTTTCATGCATTGTCTCATTTCGTTCTCAACAATCATTTCATTTAATCTTCAGCATAACCAGATGCCACAGGTAGTGAATTATGAACCCATTTAACAGATGAGGAAATAGAGAGATGGAGATGTCAAGTCATCTTCTCCAAGCCATACAGGTAGGAAGTGGTTGGAACCATGATTCGAACTAAGGCCTCAAAGTTCATATTCCAAACCAAAGCGATAGAATGCTTTCCTATAATAATGATCGTGATGAAATGTAACATGCACACAATGCCATGTGGCCAAGAGGGAGGGGTGCAATGAGCTCAGCTTATGAAACAAGAGGGAGAAGGCTGCCAAGCTGGAATCCGTAGCACTGAGTGTCACAGGACACGAAATGTCTGTCCCCTTGGACAGTTGAGCTGAGTTTTAAAGAATGCATGAGTTCACCAGGTAGAGAAGGAAGGAAAGCTATTCTAGGGAGAGGGCATATTAGCCAGACCAGTCCTCTTGCTAATCCTCGAGAATTTCAGAAACCGACATGCGGGGAGCTGGGTGGCTCGGCACCAAATCAGCCTGTGGCTTGTCCAACTCTGAACAGGTAGCTTTGTATCAGAAACTGGGCTCACCTTGTTTCTGAAGCCCAAGACCCTGACTATACCTTAGTTCCAGTAAACAGGTCCCTATCTTGTTTCCCACTACTTTCTGGCGACCTGCCCTGTTGCCTTCTCCCTTTCTTCCTAGGCATCTGATTACCTGCTCTCTCAATGCAGAATCCTATCTCTCCCTCAAGGGGACCATTGTAATGACTTCATATTTATGGAGTGTATGAAAAGTGCATATCATCCTTTGGGAGAATGGCTCCCCAGGCGCACACCTATCAACATGTATCACGAAGTGAAAGCAAAATCTAGGGCTTCTTGTGAAATAAAATGAACTCTCTCAGACTCCTAAAATAAAGACCTTTTGTTTCAGCCCCTTCTTGGCACAAGGATACTGTTTCCTTTCTGCACACTTACTGTGAATGATTTCACCAAGATTTTGTGAAGTTGAAGCCCACGGCTCAGTTTTCACCCTTGAAATGAGTTCAGGCTCTTTGACTAGGTAGGTATATGTTTCAGAGACAAACCTCCTACATCTTCATCAGTGCAACTTCTTGAGGAGAGAATTTGCTCCGAGAGGTTTCATCTCTAATCCGTGTGCTCTTCCCATTAGCTGTCTTTGTCCTTTCTTGATGGGACAGGTGTTCACCTAACCATTTAGCGACGCTAACAAAACATGACACTTGAGTCATGTGACAAAGATGGCTTGGGGAGGAGGTAGGCATGTTGGCCTGATGACAATGTGTGTGTGTCAAAAAGCTGAACCTGGGAGTTGTTTGGAATGGGCCGTCCTTCGACACTCACTTACATGTAGGTGACCGACATTTTCTTCTTGGGGCATTTACTCATTGTCATCAAAGATCAACACCATGAAGTTGGGGAGAGACTAGTTTGAGTCTTGTCCTGGGGCCCTGAGCTGACTGTTGGGCCTCTCAGTGCTCCCCCTCTTCATCTGCCCCACATCCCAGATAGGCAAGATATTTTAAATGTGTTCAGCATAGTGCATGGGTGGCATGTCGTTTAGCAGCCAATGAGTGGTGGGTGTTATTACTATGTTCTTCTTCTTCTTCTTCTCCTACTGGTGAGACATAAATAATAAAAGGCAATGACCGAACTGCAAAGCTTTTGAAAACTTTAGCAGGTGTCTTTCCTAAGTTCTTTCAAGGACACAAAATGCTCTGCAAGTGTCCATTTTGGCCCAGAATGGGAAAATGCTGTGAAACAAAAACCCTTCTGACCAGTTACAACTTGTTCTTTGCAACTGAGCACATTTCATTTTCCAGGCCTTTCTTATGTCTCAGTGATATCCTCAAAGACGGTGACTCAAGCAAGAATCGCTCCTTGCCTTTGCATTGCGAACAATGCTGAGCTTGTGACTGGCAGCCAGTGAGGGCCTCCTTCTGGGTGTTGGTCAGTCATTGTGGGTAATTTCTGGCACTCACTGTAGCTGCGGGCTCAGGGAGATTCCTATCAGATCCCAATCCCCATTCTGAGCAGGGAGATCTCTGCTTATTGCTTGTAATGACCCTGCAACATCATAGTCTCACGTTAAAATGCACGCTGAAGACGGCTGTGTAATTGAAGTGTACTGCACTTTCTCCAAGCTATTATGCAGGGCTTGTGGGAATCCCAGATGCTCCTTTCATCTCTGGGAGTGGTGCAGTCTGGGAGAACTCACCAAGGAACGCACTATTTACTTCCACAATGTGCTCCCTTGCCAGAAAGACGCTCCCTCACTTCGGAATTTCCAGGCATCTCCAGGAGAATGGGTGAGGGCCCTCCAGGTAAGCCTGTAGGAACCTGCCCTGCTGCTCCACTGCCATGGTGCTGCTCTTTCTGAGTTCCCCAGGGAAGGGTTGGAGGCCCAGGAGGGTAAGGGCCTTCCTTTGACCTGTCCAAAAGGGGAGGAAGTCTTCTGCCCCAGGCAACAAGAAGTATCCAAGTGTTGATTCTTCCCATTGCAATTGCAAAAGAGCCTGCTCTTGTCCTCCATGAGCAAAGTAGGGACACAGGTTTTGAGGAGGAGGCAAGAGGGGGAAGAAAGGTGGGGTGGGGATGGTTAGGCACCACGAATGACAGAGACAGATGATGAGATCTTCCACCCAGGGCAAAAGTGAACGGGTCTGATTGAAGCCAGACAGTCCCAAACCTTCCACATTTGAAGACCATATATCACGTTATGGAGTTTTTTTTTTTCCTTCCACATTCGAAGACCATATATTACATTATGGAATTTTTTTCCCATTCAACATGTGATTAAGGCAGACTCTGTCATTTATATCACAAAGATTGTTAACATTTACATTATACATCTTTATAGGCCGAATCCTCCAACAACAAGGTCCATTTTACGTGAGGAAAATAGGCCCACAGAGGGTGCCAAAAACCACAGAGCTAATAAATGGAAGAGCTGGGATTCGAACCGAGGAGCGATGCTATGTACTGGTTTTCAGTGGGCGGAGTGTGACACATTTGACAATGTTGAAGATGGTTTTTGATCACCCCAGCTTGGAGGGTGTACTGGCATCTGGGCAGCCAAAGCTTGGGGTTCTGCAACTACACCCCAGCATAGCTTCTCACGATGAAAAATTATCTGCTCCAAATGTCAGTAGTGCCACTATTAAAAAACTGTGCTAAATGCCAAGCTTTAACTTCTGCACCCTACAGTTTTTTGCACTCATCACATTACTCATTCTTTGCTTCTACCCTTTAGATGTCACTCCAAGGACAGATTACGGAGGAGAGTGAACCGGTTCCCACAAACAATGTCTGATATTTGATCAGAAAGCACACTAAGAAATATAATCCTGTAAGAAACTGGAATCAGGATTGACCACGAGTTTTAAAGGATTCTGTGTCTTTCCAGAGCTTTCATATGAATTAGGATGTTGGATGCTCCCATATGGAGGCCTCTAGCCAAGGGCCTGGAAGTTCAAGAATGGGTTATGCCACTTAGGAGGTCACAGTCAACATTAAGGCAACCAACGGTCACATTCTCTAGGTTCTGGAATATCACCCACTCAGATAGGAGTGTGGTGGGTGGCCCAGAGCTCCAGCTGACCTCACATATCTGCCTCAAAGAGCCTCTGCCCAAGGTAGGAGGAATCAGTTATTCCTCTGGGCTTCTGATCACATTCCTCCTCGAAGAGATAAACTTTCTGGTCCTCTACTTATTGTGTAAGTTACCTACTCTTTGATAATTTTAAAATAACTCATAGTTAGCCACTCACAAACATTCTAACTTCTCTCTCTTTTTTTAATCAATCCTTGCATTTAAAAAAAATGCTTAAGTACTGTGTTCATTGTAGGAAAATATATGTAGAGAGATTAACAAAAAGACAAAAACAAATCATTCCCGGAATCATCCTACCCAGAGATTTAACTACTGTTAACTTTTAAACTTTTTCCCTACTCATGTGTTTTACATAAGTGCAGTCATCTTGCACATGTTGTTTTGTGGTCTGCTTGAATACTGGGGGCATCTTTCTGCATTAACAAATCTCTTTTTTCACCAGTCTTTGTTTGTTTTTACCTGTTGTGTTGTATTCCATATATTTGGCTTTCTTAAAAAAAAAAAAAATCAGGTGGAATGATGGGGATCCACAGATTACAGTCATGATACTTCCTTAACTCTTTTTAAAGGCTGAGTGTTCCAGGACCAGGCCAGAGGGTGCTGAAAGCACTTTCAAAGTTCATCAAAGGCTCCATGTTTGCAGCAACTTTGGCAGAAAGGTAGCAGTTTCCTTCCACCCTCCATATTTCTATAGAACTCTCCAAGTAATGCAGGGAGTCCTCAGCCCTGAGTGTCACAGACAATGCTTTAGGGGGACCTCTGAGTGGTCCCTTACCTAGGGACCACTAGGTCTCGGGCATAGCAGAGGGGATCTGGAAAAAGGGGTAGGAAAAGGGGCAGGAGAGGGAAGACCAGAATGGATGGGGGAGTGGGAAGCAAAAAGTAGTTAGAAGAATAAGGGAGTAAAAGACCCCGAGAATGCTGCTTTGTGTGGAGCTGGGTGGTACCAGCCTGAGCCACCTCCGCCTGCCCTCCCCCGAGGGAATGGGAGCTTTTCCAATGAGGTCACGCCAAGGCCCTGCTCTCTGATTTAAATGCTTGCGTGTTCACTCACTATCAAGCTTTTCCAATGCTCACATCTGGGCTGCATTACCAAAGAGGCCCATGTGTTTGCAGAAGATAATTTACAGCAGCAAATAACAACCCCCCCCGGCCTGGAGAAGTCCCCCAGCAACCTGGGGGAGTTTGGACTCACATGGAAATGGAGAATTGGTTCAATGAATTATGGTGCTTAAATAAATTATGGGGCATCTATCCACTCAGGTGTCACAAGCATATTTAGCATGTATCACTGAGCTTTTGTAACTGAAGAAAAGACAAAGGTTTAATCCTGAAGTTCATAAAGGGAACACTAAGTGCCCTTCACCTTTAGTGTTTTCTTTCTTCCATGCAGAAGTGGTGTGTGTTTCTGAGCTGCTCCCTGCACCCTGGGAGGAATTAACCAAGAGAAAGTCATCCCCCCACCCAGATCTGCACCCCGGTGTTTAGCTCAGGACTCCGTGAGACAATGGGCATCAAATATTTAGCCCAGTGCCTGCCACAGGGTTAATGTACATATCAGTAGAGAGAAAACCTGAAAGCAAAACTATATGGTTTTTTACTTTTTCATAAACACTACAACTTGAAAAAAATTGATATTTTCTTATATTTTTATAGCATTTTGCAAGATCACCTTCTATCCCGATGTCTGTTTATTTGTCACAACCAACTTCAACAAGACTGCATTTACCATCTCTAGTGCATTGTATCAGACTCCGGGCGCCAGGAATGTGGGGGATTTGGGGTTTGGAAGGGTATGATTGTATAGTTTGAAAAATTCCTAGGATGATTCAGATATGCACCCCCTCTCCCTGTGAGGAAACACTGAAATGCAATGTACTAAAAGAAAAAAATCTAATCTCTTTTATTAAAGTGACCAATTGTTCACTGTAAGAACACCATAACTTACTGAACCTAATCTTCATTGTTGGCATTTGGATATTTTTAACCTTTTGCAGTGAAAATAGCCATGATGCACATCCCTGTAATGTGCTACCACTGTAGGGAATCTTTTGTCATTGTACATTAACTACTTTGTGACTGTATCTTGGTGACTCCTTTCAGTTGGAATGGGTAAGTCGCAGGGATGAAAGGTACAACATAGACATATAGTCAATGGTAATAGCATTTTATGGTGACAAAGGGTAGCTACATTTGTGGTGAGTACAAGATAATGTACAGGGTCCTCAAATCACTATGTTGTATACGTGCAACTAATGTAACATTGTGTGTCAACTATACTTAAAAAAAGAAAAAGAGGTCCTGGACATTTCCAGAGGCTCCTGTAGTGACCAATATCCAAAAGGAATCAAAAGCTATCTTTAAAAAAAACTTTGAAAGGGGGTGTGTGCTTCTGGGTAGCTCAGTTAAGCATCTGCCTTCAGCTTACGTCATGATCCCAGAGTCTTGGGATTGAACCCTACATCAGGCTCCCTGCTCGGTGGGCAGTCTCCCTCTCCCTCTCCCTCTGCCTCCCTCTTCCCTGTCACGCTTTCTCTCACACACAATCTCTCTCAAATAAATAAATAAAATCTTTTTTTTTTTTTTTTAAAGCTATCTTTGGTTCTACTCTTCAATGACTAAAAGTATAGCCAACACAGGTAACTTCAAGGGTTGTTGGTGGTGTCTATTGGGATGTAAGTCTCACCAATGGTTCTTTTCTCTCAAAAGAAGAGGCTAGAAGCCCTCTGAGAGACACCAGACTTCACAGGGGCACATATAACCCCCTTCTTTCATAAGGCCTCCAAAGAATGACATTCCACTGAGTGACCTCCATCAGTTCACTTAATTCTTTGTGTGCTTTTGCTTTATCATCTCTTTAATTAAGTTGGAGTTAACAACAAGTACTTAATTGGAATAATAACAAAGACTATTATGATCTCACTATACTGTTGGGAAGAAAAATTAAGTGAATAATTAAGAGCTCGATAAGGGTTTTAAACATACAAGAAGTTAAGGGAAAGTCATGCCATGTGATTACGGACACTCTCGAGATAACACTCAAGTAAGTGCTGAAACTCATGGAACAAGTAGCAGGCTACTTGGGCATCTCAGGAACCTGCTTCCAGAAGATAGGGCTGCCTTATGAATGACTGAATAGAAGGGAAGACAGGTTTTCTTCCCTGGTATTTTGAGACCAAAACTAGACTAGGTATCAGGTGTCAGAGAACAAGTTCACAGAGAACTAAATAAATGGTATCTGTTAAATTCTCCAAAGACAGAGGATTTTGCTGACTAGTTACTAAGCTGCATAAATACTGCACGTGAGTGCAAAGACAAAAATGCAAGGATCTTAACCACAGCCTACATTAAAATATACATAATTGGAAACAGCCTAAATGCTTCATAGTAAACCAGACCTCTAAATTATGAAAGTGTAAAAAAATAAAGTGGATTTTTTAAAAAAATATACACAAGGAGAAATCTCCAGGATAAAAACAAAGTAAGTCACCAAGCAATGTGTCATCCTTATTTTTCTGTAAGAAGGGAAGGTGTTGGGGGATGGAAGGGAGGGAGGAAGGCTGGAGGAAAGTAAGTTTATATAATATGAAATGTTTACAGTGAAAATATAATTTTTTGTGAAAAAAAACATTGATATATGTTGAGCCTTTTTTTCACACACAAGATTAAAATTTCTCTATGCTCTGATCCCTGCTTAGTTACTAATACACACTTTTTCCTACTGGTTGTTAGTTTGCGTTTGCCTTTTTCTCCCCTTTCTACAAACACAAGCACTTACATCATACTCTTTCCAGGAAAACTCCTGTTTTTCTTTAGGATTTCCACACATTTCTTCATATCAGCTATGCTCCTGGACAAATCACCATTTATGCTACCTCCTTTCAGGGTTTCAAAAACATGTTTTCTAGTGGTATGAAAGAAATTCTAAGCAAGCTATCAGAACAAAAAGCAAAAAAAAAAAAAGAAAAAAGAAAAAAAAAGAAAAAAAATTGAGGATTGTCAATACTTTATTTCCTGCATGAGGAGCAGTTATTGACAATCATAACTCATATAAAAAAGATTCTTAAAAAAAGGGTAGGATCTCTTACTCCATACTTTTGGATTTCATGGAGCAGACTGAAGTTTAAAAAAATGTGTAAATCAACATGATTTTGCCAGTTAATCACAGTAAAAAAAATTCCAAAAAAGAAAAATAAGAAGCTTCTACAACTATGTCATAAAACAAAGCTTGCTCTTCCTTCCTTCCTTCCTTCCTTCCTTCCTTCCTTCCTTCCTTCCTTCCTTCCTTCCTTCCTTCCTTCCTTCCTTTCTCTTTTTAAGTAAGCTATCAAAATTATAAAAGCATCTGCCTCTGAACTAGACTTCCCAACATGGGTCTTGAACTTATAACCTAGGGATCAAGAGTTGCACTCTGTACCTGCTGAGCTAGCCAGGAACCTCACACAAAGCATATTGCAATATCCAAAGACAACACAAGCTCAGAATACAGAAACATTCTTTAGGTTGATCTAGCTTGATGAAAACTTATTTAGATTCCTGGGAAATCTACTACCTTAGCTTATTTTATCATATTTGGCTTCAGACAAGGAAAATAACTTATCATGAAATTTATCATCAAATTCAGGTAGCGAGGAAAGCTGCTAGTGCACAGAAAGGGGCTTTCGGCAAAATTGGTCATGTTTTATTTCTTAAGCTAGCTACAGGGACACAAGATTACTTTTTATAGCATTTTATTTATTTTGCAGGGTGAATATTTCATGTGGAAAACTATTCCCATCTTCGGCTGGCTTTAAGAAATCACTGATTGAGTTGAATGCATCCATTTCTGGAGAAAATATGTATGGAGGCCTACAGGTGTGGGTAAGTGGCTTGCCCAAGCAGAGCCAGAGAACAAGTCAAGGACTCCTTATATCCTTCTCAGCAATTGCTCTGCCTGCAAGCTGAATTCAGATTTCTGCACTGTTAAGATAATTCTTTCCATGAGCGTTTGTTTGCATTTTATCTTCAATTCAAGCTAAGGCGTGAAATTGTATAAAATTCAGTTCTTGCCACAGTCTCTAGGAAACCTTCATACATAACATGTAACAGTAAATGTTTGCCATATTTCAAATTATAAAAATCCTAAAAGTATACTGAGTTGAAAACAGCCTTATGTATTAAAACAAACTACCTATGCTTTTCAGCTTTAAATTGATCCAAGGACTTTGAGGAATAAAGGAAGATGGTTCTATCCTTCATCTTCAAAGAAAACAGTTCTACACAGTATCTATAGCAACTTAGTCTCCAGACTAAGACAGTAGAGAATCTTTTTCACGTAATAATGTTTTGATAGGTCTATTCTTTTTTTATTCTCTATCTGATCACCAGAATTTTTTTTTAAAGGGAGGTGGGAATGCTGGATGTTTCTATGGATACATACCTTACAGCAAAGTGCAAGATGGTGGCACCTGGTTTCTTGGGCAGATCATGGTCAAGAACTCGGTGATCTAACTGTAGCCAGTTCTGCTGACCTCTATGAGGGCAAAGCAAAGAAAAAGGATTAAACAGGAGGTCAAGGCAAGCTTCAATAACACACAGTGTTGGCAAGACTGTGGCGAAACAGTTACTGTCATACATGAATGGTAGGCATATAACCTGTTACAACTAGTAATGAGGCCAATTTAACAATTACTACCAAAGTTATAAAAGCATCTGCCTCTGAAGCAGACTGTCCACTTCCAAAAATTTACCAAGGTAAACTTGACATGCGAAAAATGGCCTATATATAAAGTCCCATACTGTAGCATTGGTTGTTAATAGCAAAAAGGCTCAAAACTACCTATAAATGTCCAACATGGTGTTGCTTAAAAAGTTAATTTAAACTGAGCAGCCGGCCATACAAAAGATGGAGGGTATCTTTACAAACTTGTTTTGAACAACTTCTAAGACATGATGTTAAATGGAAAAACAAGGTGCCTAACAGTGAGTACAGTATATTAAAATTTAAAAATATACACCCACACATAAATAAAATATCTCTGAGAGGATAAACAAGAAAGTGAGAACACTGGGTGCCTCTGGAGGTAAAAACAAAACAAAACAAAACAAAAAAAAAAACTAGGTGAAACTTAACATCTTAATCTTTAAATTCTTTGAAAATATGATATCTGAAATATTTTACATAGTCAAGAAGGGAGAAACCCCTGGTTTTATGAAATCAGACAGACACAGATAACAATAATACAGCTTTCTCAAAAGTACAGGGTCACTATTCTCTGAGTGCTGTTTCTATACCATATATTATGGACTTCCTAATATTTGAGCATGTATTTGTTTATTTACTCAAGAGCCCCAGCAAATTCATGACTATAAGCAGTTCTCCTTAAATTTTGACCTCTGAGGGGTCCAAAGGATTGATGATGCTATGACTTGGGATTGTTTTCAGGACCTTTCTAAGGGTGTCCAACCAGTTGGTCTGTTTTATTTTCACTATTATTATTTTTAGATTATTTTTTTATTTACTCATGAGAGATACAGAGAGAAGCAGAGACATAGGCAGAGGGGGAAGCAGGCTCCCTGCAGAGAGCCCAATGCAGGACTCGATACCAGAACCCTAGGATCACAACCTGAGCCAAAGGCAGATGCTCAACCATTGAGCCACCCAGGTGCCCCCAGTCGGTCCATTTTATTTTATTTTTATTTTTTTTTATTTTTAAAGATTTTATTTATTTATTCATGAGAGACACAGAGAAAGAGAGAGGCAGAGACACAGGCAGAGGGAGAAGCAGGCTCCATGCAAGGAGCCCGTTGTGGGACTTGATCCCAGGACTCCAGGATCACTCCCTGGGCCGAAGGCAGGTGCTAAACTGCTGAACCACCCAGGTGTCCTCAGTTGGTCCATTTTAAATTGTATATTCCTGGAAGGCATAGAGTCTATTTTGCTTGTTTATGGAAAGCTTAAAAACATGCCAATAGTAGTTGAGTATCATGTTATAATAAACCTATAATGAGAAGATATTTTCTAATCTTTTTTTAAAAAAGATTTTATTTATTTATTCAAGAGAGACACACAGAAAGAGAGACAGAGACACAGGCAGAGGGAGAAGCAGGCTTCCTGCAGGGATCCTGATGTGGGACTCGATCCTGGGATTTCAGGATCACGCCCTGGGCCAAAGGCTGATGCTAAACCACTGAGCCACCCAGGGATCCCCTCCATCTTTTTTCGTCTCTAAATAGATAATTAAAAAAAAAAAAAAAAAAAACAAAAAACTCAGAAAACTCTAAACTGTATTCATTATAAGTAGATAGGAAAAGTGGACATAAATAATAATAATAGTAACAACAATAATAATAGCAGCTACTCTCTGCCAACTGAGCCGAAACTTTTTATGTATTAAGGCTGTATTTTATAATAAGGTTGCAAAAAAAGTGGCAGAGCCAAGATTTGAGCCCAGACCTGGACTATAGGATTTTGTATACAGGAGACTAGAGGGTTGAATCAGCTTTTATAACTTTTGGCTGAATCTATCCCTTACTACTCTCAACACTGGAAAAAGTGTGTCTTTGTTTCTGCAGTTATAAGATGAGGCTTCCAATACCTGTCCCTAGCTTTCCTAGGAGGAATATTATAAAGATACATAAACTGATACAAATGATCTAAGGGGGAAGTTCTTAGAAATACTGTTTGTTTAAAATATATGTATTATATTACAGTATTAGAAATACTGTGATACTGTAAATACTGTATTATACACAGTATTAGAAATACTGTTTGTTTAAAAAATATATATTAAATAATATAAATAAATATATATATTATATATATTTTAAACAAACAGTATTGGGGGCTAGAAGGTAAGAGATTCTCCAGCCGTATTTCATCCAGTTTAGAATTGCTGATTAAAAGACATATGCCAATTTCAGACATGTTCAAATATGTGTCTTAAAGTCCATAAAATAGTACAAAGAAAGTTTTCTTAGGGAATATGAGACTAATTTGGAATCACTCTTCTCGCTTTTATATAAGAAAGATATGGCATTATAAGAGCACAATGTATATTTACATGAACTTGCATGAATAATGTCCAAGAATGAACAAAACAAGTACTATAATAACAGATATGGCATCAATCAATTATATTAGCCAAAGAAGCACACTAAAACACTATTATACATGGATGAAATTCTTATCGTTCTGGAGGGGTACAGAGCTAATTGCAACATTTGGAGTAGGAAGGTAATCAAAAGGGATTGGCTTACATTATAATACTAATTTTTTTTTTGTAAAAAGACATTCATGTATTTGTACCATAAAATTAATTTTTAAAAGGATAAATTAGAAATTAGATTTAAAAAATCCATCCAGAGCGACACCTGGATGGCTCAGCGGTTGAGCATCTGCCTTTGGCTCAGGTCATGATCCCAGGTCTGGGGATGGAGTCCCGCATGGGGCTCCCTGCAAGGAGCCTGCTTCTCCCTCTGCCTATGTCTCTGCCTCTCTCTCTCTGTCTCTCATGAATAAATAAATAAATTCTTAAAAAAAAAAAAAAGCTAAAAATCCATCCAGAGGTGCCTAGCTGGCTCAGTTGGAAGAGCACCAGTCCTTGATCTTGCAGTCATGAGTTCGAGCCCCACATTGGGTGCAGAGATTATTAAAATAATAATAATAATAATAATAATAATAATAATAAACCTTAAAATAAAACAAAAAACTCATCCATAATCTCACCAAGACAAAATTAGAAGAACGAAAAATTGAAAATTACCCATAACTCTATCACTGAGATATAAAGTTAACGTGTTCTTTTATATAGTCTTTGAGACAGATAAAAAAAAAAAAACAAACTTAATGCTTATAACCTGCTTTTCTCAAGTTTTTCCATCAGCAAATATAGTAGATCTAATCAATATCTCAAAAAGACAGTTGATTCTCCACATTCACTTCTATCAAGCTGTGTGGGTCAACCCTAAAGCACGCTTTTTTTTTTTTTTTGGACTAGGATGTATCAGTCAAGAAGCCCATCATCTTACACCCATCAAATGGGATAAGGATCAAAAGTCACAATTGTATTGTGAAATCTATTTTTTTTTTGTAAACAAAGCTTATTCAGCAAAGCCTTTCAAAACAAGGAAATTTTTTAAAAATGAAGTGGATTGTAGGGGATGGAAATCATTTTGGTGAACTTCAGGGCTGCTGCCTCAGGAGGGCGAGACTGCCCTCTAGAGGTGAAATACTGCCTCTGCACGCAGACCACCAGGAGGTACTTCCAAGTGTAATCTCAAGGAACTCTACCCTTCCATCCAATAGGACCGTGGATTTATTTTTGTTGGTCACCACCACTACTTTTCTTATGTAACTGCACAATTCTATTTTTCCATTTCTCTTCTTGGCCTGTGGCATGGGGCATAGACAGTAGCTAGCCAGTTTCATTGACAAAATGCCCCCTTCAGCTTTGCTTTACTCTGTTGGGAGAAGTTCACCAAAGGCAGACGGCTGATATGGCATCTAAGTTGGAAATTCAATTCAGACAGCATCCTGGGAGGGATCTGACTCAGTGGTTTTACTGGGGGCGGGGGAAAGGGAGTGCTGAAAGAAAATACTTTCCAAAAATATTTACCAGACAAAGAAAAAAGAGCTAGGCTTGTGACCAAGACATTCCAAGGAGACACCCTTAGACAGAAGCAATTTTCCAGACCTGTTCCCCAGAAAGGTGGAAATGGCCAAGTCTTCCCTCCCCCCTCCCAAAGCCCAGCTCCTACTTCTTCTGAAAATAAACACAGCTACAGCCAGAAGACACCTTCCAAACTGGTCATAATTCAAAAATAGACTCTGCTGTCACTTTGCAGGGGAGTACACCAAAGACAGTTTGGAGTCAGGCTTCTTGGAAAGACTATAACCATCAGCCACTGTCGCCAAAAGAGAGAGCCGGAGGAGATGTTTGACTGAGATATTCTTTTCCCAGTAGGGGATTTAGAAAGAAATCCCAGAGCAAAGGAGGGGGAGGTGGCCCAAGGCATTAAAGGAAGTCATTCATATTATTCCTTTTCTATCTGAAGAGAAGGTCTTACAGCTAAAGGACTGATTTATGCACTGTTTGGTTATGCTCACCTGATCCGAGAGTTTTCCCAGAAGCCATCCACGTGGCCAGGACCCCCCTTTCCAGCCCATCACGAACCTTGTAGCCTGGGGAACTTACAATACCAGCCATAAATCATGTAATTCCTGTGCATAACATCCTACTGTGGCCTGGGTGCTCCCCCATCTACATGACACACAGGGCTCACCTATGATCTTGTCCCTCTCATATCTTGCCTCACCATCAGGCCAGGCTCCTCACCACTGGACACATGCACCATATTCATCTCCATGCTTCATGCACTGGGCCACAATATGAGTCTTCCCTGGAATGTCATCTCCCATTCCTCTCCCCTCCACCTCAAGTCTACCTGCCCTTCTCTGTCCATCTGTAGTTACCGGCTTGTGCAAATTCCACTCTAGCCTTCTGTTAGCCCCCCTTCTGGACACTGGACACACTGCTGGTGTCCAGCTTCCTTTTAGCCTGTTTAAAAGGTGTAGCTTCCTTTTAGCATGTACCTGTGCTATACCCACCCTAACTTAACAGTAAATACTACTGGCACCCTATTACGTGTGTCTTACGTAGTCTTCATTGTACAGAGGTACAATTATTATGCACAATGTACCGATGAGAACACTGGTGTATCAGAGACACTCCACAATCCTATAATAGCCACTCTCTGCCTCCCTCTCAACCCTTAACATGTACCACTTTCCTTCTTACTCTCTATATTCTAGTCATATCGGATTTTTACTCAAAGACACAAAATAGAAAAAACCCCAAAGCCAAGCTCAGTCTCACTTCAAGGCTTTTGCACTGGCTTTTGCCTGGAAAGCCTCCCTATACTTTTGCCGAACTGGTTGTTCCCTTTTATTACACATCACCTTCTAGAAGCCTTCCTTGTCCATCCTATCTAAAACTGCCCCCCCGCCCCGCTTTTCTTCATCATGTTCTTTTTTTTTTTTTAAAGATTTATTTATTTATTCATGAGAGACACACACTGAGAGGGAGAGAGACAGAGACACAGGCAGAGGGAGAAGCAGGCTCCCTGCAGGGAGCCCGATGTGGGACTCAATCCCGGATCCTGGGATCACAACCTGAGCCGAAGGCAGATGCTCAACCGCTGAGCCACCCAGGTGTTCCTCATCATGTTCTTCTAAGTGCTTATCATTTCAAATAATTTCTTGTTTATCTATTTGCTTGTTCTGCTACACCATACCACTGCAACATAAGCTCCATGAGAACAAGAGCCTTGTCTCTGTTCTGCACAGCTAAATCTCTAGGACCTAGAACAATACCTGGCATTTGGGGAGCACTCAAGAAATATTTTTTTAGTGAATAAATAACTCTGATATTCATGTTTTTAGCCTCTATCCTATGTGATCTCTCTAAATTACAGTGTTTATAGCACTTAGAGTTCAACCATATAGCTTAGCCATTATGTATTTTAGGTTTTATGTTTGCATAAAACTTATACTGTTTGCAACTGTTGCGTTCACAGTTACTTTCAACCCTGTGTGTGTGTGTGTGCGCGTGTGTTTCATCACTGATTTACTTGAAATAGCCTTGTCTTTCCAGCTAAGAGCACGTGGGCAATGGATGCCTGCGTTTCCTATTTCATCCAGCAGAGGACTGATCAGACAGGGTCTCAAATAGTTGTTGGGTGAACTGATAACTTTGTGACTCAGAGTGAAGTGGGTGATGTCTGGTGTACTTTTTTTTTTTTTTTCCTGGTTTGTCACATCCTATTCAAGAAGCATCCTGGGTCTGGGATCAAAGTTTTCAGGTTTTTCTGTCTCCTGACAAGTGACTGCCTCCTTTTGCCCAGCCCTTATCCCAGCCCATGGACATTTCCCCTGGGGAATCCTATGCTTGTGGCTCACTCAAGCTAGAAATAATCAGAAGTAAGGTGTTAAAAAAAAAAAAATTAACCCTTTGTTGAGATTGTTTCCTGTGGGGTTAAACTAAAGAACTGAAAAAACATTTACACTGGGAGAGTTACAGAAAGAATGCTGGGTAATAAGCCAATGTATTTTGTGTCTGGAATGCATTTTCTTGAATTTAAATATTGGAAGAACTCTTTGGATATTATCCCCACAAAGAGGAAAAATTCCTCTGATAATCTATCAAGCTGCAAATAATGTAGACAAATTGGACTATCATAACACACACACACACACACACACACACACACACACAGGAAAGAACTGGTAAGACCAAACACATTTTTTTCACATGGAGTTTTAAATTCTTATGATTTTATTGTTATATACATGTCTCATTTCACTAAGCATTTAAATCCCTGATAAACTCATATAATGTCCAAGCTGGCATAAAAAATGTAAGCAGAAGAAAAAAAAAGATGTAAAGAGGTAACATAAAATGGGCCTAGGTGGAAGTGGAAAAGTTCTTTCTGGATTAAAACTATAAATATATTTTTCAAGTGGGCCACAGATTTGCCTTTATTTTTTTTTTTAATTTTTTTTTTTTTTTTTTTATTTATGATAGTCACAGAGAGAGAGAGAGAGAGGCAGAGACACAGGCAGAGGGAGAAGCAGGCTCCATGCACCGGGAGCCTGATGTGGGATTCGATCCTGGGTCTCCAGGATTGCGCCCTGGGCCAAAGGCAGGCGCCAAACTGCTGCGCCACCCAGGGATCCCTGCCTTTATTTTTTAATATATTTTTTATTTTTAAAGATTTAATTTATTTATTCATGAGAGACACAGAGAGAGGCAGAGACACAGGCAGAGGGAGAGGCAGGCTCCCTGCAGGGAGTCCGGTGGGGGGCTTGATCCTAGCACCCCAGGATCACGCCCTGAGCCAAAGGCAGACGCTCACCCACTGAGCCACCCAGGTGCCCCTATTTTTTTTAAAGAATACATTTGCCTCTAAACTTTTTGCTACTAATACCTAAAATATGAATTTTCTTTTCAAAACACAAGTGGATGACAATCTAGTATTTCTATCACTGATACATAACTATGGTACAAAAAATGTGCAGATAGGCTACTAAGACTGATGACCTCATTACAATAGATTTCTAAAACATTAAGACAATATTTATGTTTAAAGAGATCAGTGGGGGATCCCTGGGTGGTTCAGCGGTTTAGCGCCTGCCTTTTGCCCAGGGCGTGATCCTGGAGTCCCGGGATCGAGTCCCGCGTCCGGCTCCGGCATGGAGCCTGTTTCTCCCTCCTCCTGTGTCTCTGCTTCTCTCTCTCTCTCTGTCTATCATCAATCAATCAATCTAAAAAAAAAGTGATCAGTTTTCCCTTTCTTCTCCCTTTGCAATAATCCCAGGAGAGAAATCTTGTATTAAGTAGTCTTTAGGCAGGAAATGTTCTAATTCTTGGAGCATTCCCCCTTGGTGCTGATTGTGAATGATTAGTAAGCAGGTAGTCCACACGAAAGGTAAACAAGTAAAGATTATTAAAACACTCACGTGTCATCAGCAAATGTTATTCCAAAGTACTCCTTTTCTTTCAGGTTGAAATGTGAGGCCACAAGGTCCAGCAATTCTCTTGATAAAAGTTTGGGCTGTTAAAATAAAATGTGATCAGAAGCAATTTGGCTGCCTTACTCTCTTATTGCTACCACCCTTCTCTGCCCCAAGTAGTTCAGAGCAGCTTTTGTTTGTTTGTTTTTAAATATATCTGCCCCCTTTTGCTGCTTAGGTTAATCGACTATGCATGTTCCAAGAGATTGGAAAGAGGAAGAAATCTTAACACGAACATCAATGAGATCATCATTTTCATGTATTTGCAATCAGTCCAGTATCTTACTTTTTCCCCTAGGGGAATAGGGACGATATTTTGGAAAAAAACTCTTTTATATGTAGTATGGTGCTAGTGACCAAGACAAAGAATATCAAACATGTCACCACCTGGATTGTAGGAATAACTGCTTGGTGGGGGCCAGCTGAAAAGGCTGAAGACCTAAGGCTCTGAGGTCACAGGTAAAACTACTACTCTACTCCTGGTTACCACTTACTGTGCTGAACTCCTTCTATATATTGTCCCATTTTGTCCTTATCATGAGCCTATGAGATAGGGGTTCTTATTGCCATTTTAGAGATGAGGGGGCCAAAGTCAAAGAAAAACTAGATCCTTGGCTTGATGTTACAGTTAATAAGAGCAGGGAATTGAACCTGGTTCCGTCTGATTCCAAAGCTGAAGCTTTTCATTTCTCTCTAGAGATGGAGTAATTTTACCCATTGTATAGATGATTGTCACCAGTGTTTACTAAGCACTGAGTTAGAAGAAGGATCTAATCTATGAGCTTTTGAGAAGCACTGGGCCTGGTGGCAAGAAGCCTGGATTGGAATCAGGGGGAGCATCCAGAGTGAGAGTGGATGCCTGACTTGCAGGGACGCAGGAAGGAAAGGGGGATACCTAAGAGGGCATTTACTTGGACTCT
This sequence comes from Canis lupus dingo, assembly GCF_003254725.2. Taxonomy (NCBI): domain Eukaryota; kingdom Metazoa; phylum Chordata; class Mammalia; order Carnivora; family Canidae; genus Canis; species Canis lupus. Next base: position 22,657,963 of record NC_064262.1, on the reverse strand, counting down.
TTCTGAACTTAGAGTCAAACAGCTTAAGGCTCATTATGGTGCTTTGAGAGCTGGATGTTTGCTGTTGGGGAAGAAAGAATGGTCATAATTTTTTTAAAAAAAGAAGAAGAAAAAGAAACAAACAGGCAGACATCTAGACTAAGAGGTCTACTCTGGTGAAACACTGTTGACTCTGCTATTTTCATTCTAATTGAGGCCTTTGCAGAGTGGGTGAGAACTGAGCCTCAGAAGGGAGAAGAATTTAGATTTTGGTTAAGGGAAAGAGTTTGAGCTGTAGCTACTGTTGTGGCTATCAGATGGAATTTCCCCAATTTTTTTAAGGTCCTTGGTCCACAGTGTTGGGTAAATAAAGAGAGAAGGATCAACAATTAAAATACCACCACTCAAAAAAAAAAAAAAAAAAAAAGAAAAGAAAAGAAAACCCCAAAACCCCCACTCATATACTCCCATTTATTCTACAGAAAGATTTCATTCGCAAATATAATCTAGCTTGATTCCAGCCATAATTCTATGAGGAAAACTAAGCATTCTCAATCCCAGTTCACAGCTAATGAAGTTGGGTATTTAACTTGGACAATGTCATGTAGCAGAAAAGTGGCAGGATGCAGATTTGCAGCTCCCATTAGCCCTTTAAGGAAAACATGGTGCCTGGTTTACCAACAAGAGGTTCAGAGACGTCAAATCACTTCCTGGGGGTTCACAGAGCTACTGAGTGTCGGAGCTGAGATTGGATCCCAAGGGTCTAAAACCCATGTCACCAGGCTATAGCTACTCTTACATGTAGATCAAGTTTTCTGACTTAGAAGCTGTTCTTTGGCCCCTTAAACAATCCCAAGTCATTGACACAGATAAGTGAGTAACCTGAAAACAGGCTCATGGAGGGAATCAGTATAGGCTATCCCTGTGTGGGCAACACTTACCTGAACCAGAAGCTCCAGTCTCCTATCATCCAGGAGGTGTACCTGGCAGTGCCTGCCTTCTGTCATCTGTGGGGACAACACAAGAGTGGCATCAGGGCTGGGGCTGGGCTGGCAAGCAAACCCTTGAACTCAATTTATAGTTTATTTCACATATGATATAGTCAAGAGTAAAAATGGCTTCAGTTGGGTTAATCGATAGCCTTGATCATAAACAGACTTACTACATGGAATTAGCTCTTGAATTAACCAATCAATTAGTTAATTTGCTCGTGGATTTAAAAGAAGAAAAGAAAGAAAAGCAAAGACAACTCAATATATTGAAAAAATAATGTCTATATAGTGCACACAAGATTATACTACAAAAAGCTAGTTTCCTTCCCAGAGGAAACTACTATATTTTTCATTGAGTCAATATTTAATTTTTTCAAATAAAAATGCCTAGACTCATTGATGTATTTTAATAAACACAAACCATGCATAATTATAAAGGAAAACATATAACATTAGAATTAAAATTGAAAGTCTTCATCTTTGAAATTTCTGTCCCTTTTATAGTATATCACTACTGTAATTAAGAACAGTTAAGATACACAGTTAAGGGGCAGCCCTGGTGGCTCAGCAGTTTAGCGCTGCCTTCAGCCCAGGGCCTGATTCTGAAGACCCGGGATCGAGTCCCATGTCAGGCTCCCTGCATGGAGCCTGCTTGTTCCTCTGCCTGTGCCTCTGCCTCACTCTCTCTCTCTCTCTCTCTCATGAATAAATAAACAAAATCTTTAAAATAAATAAAGAAGAAATGCTTAAAAAAAGATACATAAAGAACGGTAAACATCAGTATATATTTCCAATCATATTCACTTTTTTATCACTTATAATACTGGGAAATATTCTTTGTAAAATATTTATTTATTTACTTATTTTTTATTTTATTTTTTAAGTAGGTTCCACACCCAGCATGAGGCTTGAACCCATGACCCCGAGATCAAGAGTCATATGCTCTACAACAGAACCAGCCAGGGCCCCCTGTAAAATATTTAAACAATGCACAGAATACAAAGAGCTCCCTTAGCTAACTCATGCTCCAAATCATTTTATCTGCAGAAATCACCATTCAGTCAATTTGAGGAGAATCCATGCAGACTGCTTTTACATGTATGTTCAGATATAAACGTGTACATATTTTCAAAATTTTCATATTAAATAGTTTGTTTTGCAATGTTATTATATTGGACATATTGTTTTGCAAATGAAACAAGTATTCTTAATATTTGTGTGTGTGTTTGTGTGTATATAACCATCCAGAAATTTCATATATGACTGTGTGTATAGAGTCTGTGTATGTGATTCTGTCTATTTATAAACACACATACATGTTATGTATATATATATATCTATATATGCATTTTCTTTTTCAACTCAAATGGAACTAGGCTATATCTTGGTGATCTTTCCATTGTCAGCACATATAGACCATCTGCATTCTTTTCAAAGGTTCTTTGGTATCAAGTAATTGTGTAGACATATAATAATTTAATAGTCTCCTGCTGAGAAACACTTAGATTGCCTCCAGTCCTTCATTCTAAGCAACGTCACAGTGAACTATGCATACCCAACTTTGCCCACAGATGAGGACCTTCTGGGTCACTTTTAAAAAGCATAAGCAGCATTTTATCTCTCAGCTATTGTACCAGACTATAAGACCTGGAAACTCAGATACATATAAACAATTCAAAAACAAGATCACTCCATTACTAAGCACCAGCTATAGACTTAGTATTGTTCCAGGTATTTTATAGATACCATCTCTGAGCCGCACGGTCACCCTGTGGGATTGTGGTTACTATCTCCAATTTAACAGATGGGGAAATTGAGGCTCACAGAGGGATAAGATGTTTTCAGTGTGAAAAATACTAACAATTACATTTACATTTTTTTATTAAACTTGGCTCTAAAGTTTAATAAAAAGTGTAAATGGTGAGATCATGGTTTATGGAGATGTGGCTCATAGAAACCACTGAAGTACCGTAAGAGGTGAGCGGGCAAGCTTTACTTTGTCCCACAGCCCCTGATTACATCCTTAACTCTGCAAAGCTGAGGTCAAATACACACTTCTGGTGACGAGGAGAAAGGGAACAAATATTAGTTTGTTCCTGGTACTAAGCTGGGTACTTTATGTACATTATTTCATTAAAGCTCCACAAAATCCATGATATGACAACATCCCTATTCTACAAAGAGACCGAGGTACAGAATTTATTTATCCAGAGTTATCTGAGCAAGAAAAAAGCCAAGTCACAATTTAAATTAACGTTTAGCTGAACAACACAAAAGTCATTTTTTCCCTAGAAAGAAATAAATGTGTCAGTTCAAATAACTTCACTTCTCTTGTAAAACCCACACAAACAACCCCCCAAATACATGTACTATGGAAAGAGAAAATAAAATAACAATCAAAAGATCAACTGACACAACATGCATCAAAGAAATATGGCAAAACTCATAAAATATTTCAAGTTATTGCATTGTTGCATGAGTTGCAAATAAATGAATTTATTTCCTAATTTTCAAAAAGCCTTCCCCCCCCCCCCCTCCCGTTACACCGTGCTTTGCTCAGATTCGTGGATTCTCCTTTTGTCAACACCCGATTCCATCCTAGAGAATTAAATAGTAAATGTTTTTCTGCGGGGTCTGCAGGAGGCTCGACAAACACGGGGGGGGGGGGGGGGGGGGTGGCGGCCAAGTTGGTACCACTTGCTCCTCCCCCATCAGCTTCAGGCGTCGCTGATTGGACCAGAGCAGAGACACCTGCCTCAGGCTGGGCCAATCATATCCTCAGTCCCGGGAATCTGGCCTTGAGGATGAAAGGATGAGAAGGCGGTTGCCGCAGGGGCGCGCTCACCTCTGCTGTGTGTGCAAAAAGGAAAACCATCTGCAGAGAGAGTGAAGGACGCAAGGAGCCCTAGAGGGGGAAGAGAAATCATGCAACCTGAAAGGGCAAGCTTGAGAGAGTTGCTGTCAGGGTGTCTTTCTTTCTTTTTTCCTTTTTTGAAAAAAAGATGTTATTTATTTATTCATGAGAGACACACACACAGAGTGATAGAGACACAGGCAGAGGGAGAAGCAGGCTCCATGCAGGACCCTGACGTGGGACTCGATCTTGGGTCTCCAGGATCATGCCCTGGGCTGAAGGTGGTGCTAAAGCACTGAGCCACCCGGGCTGCCTGCTGTCAGGGTTCCTTTCCATTCTTCCTTCCTTCCTCCCTCCCTCCCTTCCTTCCTTCCTCCCTCCCTCCCTTCCTTCCTTCCTTCCTTCCTTCCTTCCTTCCTTCCTTCCTTCCTTCCTTCTTTCCTTTTCTTTCTTTTTTCTCTTCTTTTCTCTTCTTTTTTCTTTTTCCTGCTGTCAGGGTTTTTGTTTTTGTTTTTTTTAATTTTTATTTATTTATGATAGTCACACAGAGAGAGAGAGAGAGGCAGAGACACAGGCAGAGGGAGAAGCAGGCTCCATGCACCGGGAGCCCAATGTGGGATTCCATCCTGGGTCGCCAGGATCGCGCCCTGGGCCAAAGGCAGGCGCCAAACCGCTGCGCCACCCAGGGATCCCCCTTTTTTTTTTAATTTTTATTTATTTATGATTGTCAGGGTTTTTAATGTCATTCTAGTCACTTGCAGAGTCACTTGCACTGGTTTGGGTGAATTCTTGCTCTTACCTCCATGAAATACCCCTGTGTTCCTTTGGTAAATCCACTTTTTTTTCCCCCCTTTCTGAAACTAACTTGAGTTAGATTCTGCTTCTTCCAACTAAAAGCATCTTCCTAAGATACCACAGGTATCTTTTAAGGATTTTTAAGGGGGGAGGGGCAGAGGGAGGGAATCTCAAGCAGACTTTATGCTGGGTGTAGAGCCTAACTGCGGGGCTCTATCCTAGGACCCCGAGATCATGACCTGAGCTGAAATCAAGAGTCAGACGCCTAATTGACTGAGCCACCCAGGCGCCCCAGATACCTAAATCAGAGAGGAAGTTTCCAAAGGATGGTCTCCCCAGCTGATGTTATTAATATGGTAAAGTTATCTATTCATAATCACTGAGGCATCACCAACAAATACAACAGCCAGGAGAAAGGCTGACATTTGGTAAGGGAGAACTGAACAAACATCTCAGTATGTAACATGGTAAGATACCACACAGGACAAGCTAGAGATGGGCAGTGCAGATGAACTTGAGGGGAAAAAAAATGCTATAGTTTGATGCCCACACTTGCACATCCATGCTCTGTATTCACTGAGCCCTTTTCTCGTGGGAAGATGGCTTCTCTGGGAGGCCAGGGTACTGATTTGATCATTGCTAGCAATTGCAAAGTCTGCCCTTGTCACTTATTTAAATCAGAGGTTGAAAGGTGGTGGGTGTATGAATAAATTCTTGCTAATGATATCAGAAATCAGAAGATGCCATTTAAGAAAAATTTAGATAGTATGATTTGGAAACACTGGGCTGGATTTCCTCCATGGCAACATTTGGCTAGCTTGGGGCACAGCAGCCCCTTCTTTAGATGGGGTTTGTGGTCTCTGCTTCGCCCAAATTTATTATCTGCCAGGTTCCTGGGAGTCACGCCATGAGAATAAGCAAACTTCTATTTAACTTCACATAGTACCAGGGAAGAGACAAAACCAACGTCAAAGAAGGGACGCCTGTGCATCAGGCCAAGTGCTTGACACTTGACCTTCATTAACATATAGTATTTCAGTTTCTATGTAAGCCTCTGAAAGGGACGTCCTCATTTTGTGGTTTTTATTATTTTTTTTTTCATTTTGGAAGGTCTTCCTCAATTCCTCAATTTAAGCAATAGGAAACCAGGGCCTGAGAAATGATGGCATTTACACAAGAGTTCTAAGCCAGACTTGGGCTCGAAATGATATTTTATCTTTTTTCTAGCTGTGTTACCTTGGAGAAGGTACGTAACCTTCCTGAGCCTCAGAAGCAATGTCCTGGTAGCTTTCAATCTGACACCCTGAGACTAAATAAACCACTTCCACAAAGCAGTCATTATACTCCTTATTTGCTTGAAGCTTAACAAACAGCTAATAAACCTTCCTATAATCCATTTATTCTCCCGTGAAAAAGAAACAAATAGAGAAAGATTACTAACCGATTTTGAAGAAGATAAGTGACAGGTAGAGTTAACAAGCCAGTTGAAAAGGACATAGCAGAAAAATTCTCCAGAGCTAATGGGAAATACATTAAAAAAAAAAAAAGAGAGAGGGGACTAAGAGTTCCTGCGTGCCGTCTGTAAGCCTGGGATCCAGTTTGGCATTTTATTGTTTTTTATTTTTATGTTTAAAAAAGATTTTACATATTTCTTTGAGAGAGAGAGAGAGAGAGAGCATGTACATACGAGTGTGGAGGAAGGGCAGAGGGAGAAGCAGGCTCCCACTGAGCAGGGAGCCTAATGTGTGGCTCTATCCTAGGACCCAGGGATCATGACCCGAGCTGAAGGCAGACACTTAACTGACGGAGCCACCAAGGCGTCCCCCAGTTCAGCATTTTAATAACAACACCAATAATACCACTAATAGGTCCTCTCCGTATTCCAGGCATCGCACTCAGCACTTTCCATGTATTCACATATCCCACCCTGGTGATACCCACACGAGGTAGGCAGTCTCGTCTCCTGATACTACAGGTGAACGAGGCTAGAGAGATCTTGTAAATGACAAGATTTATAAATGGCAGAACTGCCATTATAATGACTTGAGTCATTATAATGACTCAAACCCAAAGCCCAAGCTCTTAATCACTTAGCTGTACCCTTGCTATTCCTTATGCTCTATGGTGACAAATTGTGGGAGAGCCTGCCTACGCAGCCCATTTTCAATGGACTGGATGAGTGGGTATCAAAAGCAAAAACAAAACATCCTAAAGCAAGCATGAAAAATCATGTCAGCTGACTAGCTGTTAGAATTTAGAACTTGCAAATAGAAAGAGTCTTAGAAAGCACTTAATAACTGCTGCTCACTTAGGATATGGGGACATGAAGAAAGGGATGTGTGTAAAGTCACACAAGTAATTGCTACAAGAGAATAAAATTCAGAGTTCTGACTTCCAGGCCAGAGCATAAGTGCTGAGCACAAGGTTACTGGGCTAGGAGATACCATCTTATTCAAATGCTGTTGTTTGCAACAGGTGGATTTTTTTTTAATTTAAAAAAAATACTGTAACAACCACCACCACCACAACAATAAAACCCAGGCATTTTAAATTTATTTTAAAACAGGACTCCCACCAATGCTTTCTCTTTTAATTTCAACAACAGGAGCTACAGTTGAAGGGAACCATTCAAGAATCACAATGACTGAATCTTTAAATACAGAGTCACTTTAAAATATAACAACAAATTTTATTGAGCATATTTGATGTATTGAAGATATAGCAACTCATTTAGCACCATGAGGTAAATAGCTCTATCATCATCACTTTACGTTGAGGAAACCAAAACACAGAGTAATTTGGCCCAAGGTCACACAGTTAGTAAGAGACAGAGCTGGGATTCCAACTTAGGCAGACTAGATCCTGAGTCTGTGTTCTTCACTACCACATTTTATTTTAAATTTATTATTTTTAAAATTTATTATTATTTCTAATTGACATATAGTTGGCACACAATGTCACATTAGTTTCAGGGGGTACAACACAGTGATTCAACAGCTCTATACTTTATATGCTATGCTCACCACATGTCTCACTAATCCATTTTAAAATGTAATTATTACCCATGGAAGAAATTAAATATATTGTCTTTGCATTTCACATTCTATTTGATTATCCTGACAATTTGCTTTCTTTACAAAAATTGGGATGCTTAAATTCCACTTTAGGAGAAAAGTAAATAAGCTCTTCTCATTACAAATTGCCTTTTTTCTCTTTCATTTTTTTTTCTTTGATTAACAAATTGTTTTAAGATTTAAGAGTCTGTATTTTCCTATGAGCTCTTTAATCCCCTCATGCCAGACAGAAACTAATTTGCCAAGTCAGGCCACAACACTTCATTTAAGAAGTCCCAAAGGAAAACCACATTTCTTTTCATCAGCAGCCATGAGAATCATGGGCCATACTCTTTCTCCAGTCAGTGTGTGAAAGAATGTCACACAGAATCACTTTTGAACCCCACAGAGACCACCTGAACAGTCTCAGGTATGACCCTTCCCCAGTGGCAGCAATGCCTCACGTGGAACAGAAAACACATTAAAAAAAAAAATCATCTCATTGGAAAGTTTCACTTAACCCCCACCCAGACTTGATACCCCTCCTGCCACCTCCTCCTCCATTCAACCCCAGGGACACAGAGGTTAAAGTCGGGCAGGTTGGATTAAAAGTCCCACCTTGGTCTGTGGCTGCCCTGTGTTTGCTCCCCAGCTGGTAGAGTGGGTCCTCAGACACTAAACACTGGGTGTTGGTAGAAGGATGTTGTCCATCTGGTCACTCGTCTCATGAGGAAGAGCAGAGGGAAGTGAGAATTGGCCACAGGCCAGACCCGTGGCTTCATGGAACGTCCTGATGTGTAACCCATAGTGGGGTTCAAGTCTGTGTGGACACACCACACCCTGCCCCAGATGCCCAAACCCACTACCTGATTTAGGAGAGGAGAGAGGAGGCAGCCTTGGTCAGAAACCCAAAGGCAAGTCCAGATAGGGCAGTGTAGGACCATTCCTAATGACCAGGGTCAGCTTAAAAGGCAACAGGAAATAACAACTACAGAAAAAGACCAGAACCTCAGCCTACTCTGGTTTCGCTTTAGTAGTTCTTTGGAACAAGGAAATATGAAAGCTTGGTAAAGGAAGCAGCAAACTGCTTTTCCCCCTCCCTTTCTTTTTCTTTTGTTCCCTTTTGACCTTTTCTGAAATCCTAGCATGAGGGGGCCTGCCTCATAAAAATAACTCCTCAGGATTTTTTGTGGGATGACCCATTCAGAGTCTGATTCCCCATTGTGCCTTGTCTGTGTTTGTGTGAAATCAGCTATCTAACCAGGCTCTATGCTTTTGAGTACCCTGAGGGTCCAATCTCCACATGATCATGCACGCAGTAGCTCTAAAATACAGATGAAATCCCTTCACTTTCCTGCTTAAAATTGCCAAATGGTTTCTTACGCAAACTTGGGGAAATCTAACTTCTTCCCTTGCCATTGATCACCCTCTCTAATTTTAATTCCAACCCAACTGCCTTTGCCTTAACACATCAGGCACACTGGCCCTCCTTTTATTAATTTAATTTTATTTTTAAAAAATATTTTACTTATTTATGGATTTATTTGACACATAGAGAGGGAGAGAGAGAGAGCACAAGCAGGGGGAGCGGCAGAGGGATAGGGAGAAGCAGACTCCCCACCGAGCAGGGAGCCCAATTTGGGGCTCAATCCCAGGACCCTGGGATCATGACCTGAACCAACGGCAAACGCTTAACCAACTGAGTTACCCAGGTATCCCGGTCCTCCTTTTCTTCCTCAAAATAAAAGCTTGTTCCTCCTCTGGAATCTTGCATATGCTATTCCCTCTGGAATGCCCTTTCCCCAGGTCACTGCATGATCGGATGCTTTCACATCTTTTTTTTTTTTTTTTTAAGATTATTTATTTATTTATTCATGAGAGAGACAGAGACAGAGACAGAGACATAGGCCGAGGGAGAAGCAGGCTCCTTACAGAGGGTCTGATGTGAGACTCGATCCCAGGACCCCAGGATCACGCCCTAAGCTGAAGGCAGATGCTCAACCACTGCGCCACCCAGGTGCCCCATATCTTTCAGATCTGAAATAAAATGTCACTGTTTCCAAGATCCCTGTCTTCAAAATACAGTGGAGGGATCCCTGAGTGGCGCAGCGGTTTGGTGCCTGCCTTTGGCCCAGGGCGCGATCCTGGAGACCTGGGATCGAATCCCACATCGGGCTCCCGGTGCATGGAGCCTGCTTCTCCCTCTGCCTATGTCTCTGCCTCTCTCTCTCTCTCTCTCTCTGTGACTATCATAAATAAATAAAAATTTAAAAAAAACTTAAAAAAAAAACAAAAACAAAATACAGTGGAAACTGTATACTCTCTCTTATGTTGCTTTATTTGCTTCGTAATTTATATTTTTTGTTTGTTTTGTTTTTATCTGTCTCTCTCTTTCACTAGCAGAATGCAAATTTCATAACAGAGACCTTGATTGATTTGTTCACCACTGTATCTCCAGGGCCTAGGAACAGTGCCTGGTATAGGGTAAGAATGTGGTAAATAAACTGCTCAAAACCTAGACACAGATACGAATGAAATAAAGTCACAAATGATTTCAATTTACATAGAATAACATAAAGGGAGGATGTTCCAAAACACCTCCTAAGCCTAGGCCCAGACAGGCTCGTATGTAACAAACAAGCTTTCCACCCTGAGAACAAGGTGTGCTATCAGACTCCTCATCAGATGAGATATTCTGGAGGAATTGGAGAGAGGTAGAAGGGCGGATCTGGGACGTTCTTACTTTGGGAACTATTGACTGGATGGAGTTTTATATTTCACCCAAATGATGTCAACCCCAGCTGAACAGGGCTCCTTTATATCATCTCTGGGTGTTGACTGAATATGAGCTATTGACACTCCCGTTCAGAGAATGCCCTAGACTGACACAGATGTCTCCACACCAAGTCAGCTGTGATTTTCCCTCCAGTTGTTTCAAGATGGTGCCGACCCTCCCAATGTGCAATCATTGGAAACCTCTTTTTCCCCGTATCAATGAATGATTCTCCTAGCTTCTATAACCACTTACTGTATGTCACAGAAGCACATGGGCAGTATCTTCTTTCATACTACTGACATCCCTATGAGGTAAGAAGTTTTATTAGTTAGATTTTGTAGATGACAAAACTGAAGTGCCAAGATATTAGGTCACTTGTCTTGGGTCGTGTTGCTATGACCTGGGCGGGGGTGGGGAGTGGGGGGGACTCTCAGGTTCCATGAGCTACACAAAAGTAGGTCTCTTGTGTGTCTCTCATAGGTTCTCTGGGAGTGGAGGATCCAAAAGAGATAGTGAGACAGAGAGGCAGGTGGCATAAAAGTGCACAGAAAGAAAGGAAAATGAGGTGATGTAGGGAGAATGACAAGGAATGAGAGAATTCAGTTTCCCAACAACAAAATTGAGTAACTTTAGTAATTTGACTTGGGAAAAAAATGTTAACAATAATTAATGGCCAGTGACCATGTGGCTGGCACTATTCCAAGCCCTTTCTTTCTTTCTTTCTTCTTTTTTTTTTTTAATGGGCTGTTTAAATTCATTTTCAATTTATTTTATTATTATTATTTTTTAGTAAGCTCTACTCCTAATGTGGGGCTCAAACTTATGACCAGAGATCACGAGTCTTATGCTCCACTGAGTGAGCCGGCCAGGCTCCCTTAAATTCATTTTCATAACAAGCTGTGAGGCAGATTCCAATACTAGTTTCATTCTATGGATGAGAAGTCGAGGCTCAGAGAAAGTAAAAGGCTGACTCTATCCCGCAAGGTCACAGAGTGAGGAGGAAGCCCAGAGGGTAGAAACACGGGCACTGTGACTTCAGAGTCTGTGCCTTTCACTGCTATATTGTACTACTTCTGTTTAAGGTATTTCCCATCTAAGGGGTCTAATATATTCAAACACCCAGCTTAGGCATTTCACATATTAGCTTGACCTCCAGGCAAGACACTGTTCTGGAAAAGCCTCATCTAGAGTCACCAAACCTGAGTTTGTGGGTTCAGGTCACCGTGTGGCAGCAAGGCCAGAGGAGGAGCAAGGTTTTTACAATTTCTGTTCCTCGGCTACCTCCTGGTCCTGCACTGAAGAAAAATAGGCAGCTGCTAAAAACAGTGTCTATGTTTGCTATTGATTTTCACTGAACATCAGGATGGATTAAATCCCCCTAAATTAGCCCCATCTCTTGGGCTGGGGGCTCTCATGCTTATGTGGACACTCTGGGTGCAGGATGACATTTATCAGTTATGTGGCCTCCCGGGTCTGACTCCACAATACTCTGGGGTTAATATGCATTCTAGAACCTAAGGCAATGAACACAGTGTGGGAAAGCTCTGAAACATGTGTTCGTTTATTGCTCAACCAGGATTCACTAAGCACTTTCCAAGTGCAAGCACTGCTCTGGGGAGTAATATACAGCAGCAAGGCTTGCCCCAGAGCAGGGTATCTCAGCTTTGGCACTATTATTTGTGGCCAGATAATTCTTTGCTGTGAGGCAGTCCTGTGCACTGTGGGATGTTTAGCAGCCTTCTTGGCCTCCACCCACCAAAGGCCAGGAACACCTCCAACCTCCTTGTGACAACCAAACAGGTCTTCAGACATTGCTCAAAGTCTCTTGGACAAAAATCGTCCCTGGATGAGAACAATTGCTCTGAGGTAAGGAGAAGAAAAGAAATTATGAACAATTAAACAAATCTTCTTAGACAATAATAAAGGTTCCAAAATGGCTCATCTGGCAATGGAGTTCAGTTCTGAGCCTCTGCAAACTCATGTCTCACCCAGGAGGCGTGAGAAACTAGGAAACTAATAGAGAAAACTTATATTGGACCCTTGCTCTGGACAAGGGGTTCCCAGGAGAGATCGGAGGGATAATCCTGTTTTCTGGACATTAGCATTCAAGTGCAAGCTCCTTTCTGGCAGAGGCTGGAGAAAAGCAAATAAGAAAGACTGGATAGTCATTTCTGCAGCTCCAGCAACAACCTGGCAAGGAATTTCGGTCAGTGTTGGCAGATACTCCCTCGGGAGGGCATTCTCATAAAAGACAATCCTTATCAGATTAGAGCCTAATCTCGTAAGGCTGGTGAAAAGAAAGGCCAGGTTCCAAAGAAGAACGAAAAGAAGAAAAGAAGCAAAAGTACTTAGTAAAGCCTGGCCCTGACCAGCCTGGTGTCAGCGAGGAATGCCAGGATTTAGAATCAGGAAACCTAGGGGGGCGCCTGGGTGGCTCAGTGGGTTAATTGTCCGACTCTCAGTTTCGGCTCAGGTCACCAATCTCAGGGTTGTGAGACGGAGCCCTGTGTTGGGCTCCACAGTCGGCACAGAGACACTTAAAGATACTATTTCCCTCTTCCTCCACCCCTCCTCTTGCTTGCACTCACTTTCTCTCTCTCTCTAAAATAAATAAATAAAATCTTAAAAAAGAAAAAGAATCGAGAGGCCTGGGTTGTGTTCAGCTCTGTCACTTAACTATAAGAGTATAGCTTCAATATCATGGTAACTCTCTAAATTTCAGTTTCTGTCCCTGTGAAATGAGAATGTTTAGAATCAATCTTATTTAGCTTTGTTTGTCTCTTGTATTAATAAGGATTGAACCTAAGATCTACCTCAAAAGTGCAGATGATAATCATATCACACTCTATTTATTAGTTATAGATTAGGTGTTCGAGTCTGTGCTAAGCACCTGGCATGCATTATCAGCTTTACTCTTACCCTCGTGCACTGAGTACCATGATTAGTGGAAATGATTTGTAAGCTGTTGAGTGCTATTATATTAACTGTAAGTGGTTATTTGAAGTTTGTTGGATGATTGTTTTTCTCAAGAAAAAAATTCTCCTGGGTTAAGAGGACAAGCTGTCAAATTTGAGTTGAAAATCAACCTACCTGTCAAATCCTGGAGAAAGTGGTCAACCCAATAGCTGGGGACTAATCCCATTCATGATCATTGATTTCTCAGTGATCATCAACAGACTAACTCAAAACTGCCATTTTAAGCTGCCCTGGTACCCAAAGCTGAGGAAATACTTATAAACTCTTACTCCTTATCTGGCTGTGACCAGGTTGTGTCTTGGGCTGGCTACTTTGGTTCTCACCAACATGAAGTGGAATTGAACGTGCTGACTTCTATGTCTGTGTCATGTGCTTTGACATACATCTTATTCACTGAATTCTTTTTTTTTTAAGGATTTTTTAAACATTTATTTATTTGAGAGAGAGAGAGCACAAACAGGGGGAAGGGCAGAAGGAGAGGGAGAAGCAGGTTCCCTGCTCCGTAGGGAGCCTGATGCAGGGCTCCATCCCAGGACTCCAGACCATGACCAGAGTTGAAGGCAGATGTTCAACCAAATGAGCCACCCAGGTGCTCCATCCCCTGAATTCTTACAACAGCCCTGTGAAGCAGGTGTTTTTGGCCCTCTGTTCTACACTGAAGAAGCAGAGACCCCAAGAAGTTGAAAATAGCTTACCCAAGCTTCCTAGTGAATAAAGGCCTGAGCCAAACTCAACTAGGAGCTCACCCAATGACAAGTGTGGAAACAGGTGACATATTTCATGGGAGAAGCTTCTGTGAAAAGTGGAATTGTCTTTATAAATACTCTGTGCTTTTCCAGTTAGAAACTCAGATTAGGCACTGATGAGTTTGTCAAATGTTTATTTTCAGAAAACGGTGCAGGATATATCTGTCGCTCCTTTCCAGAAAGAAACATCCTCTTTACTTAAAACTAGTTGTTAGACTGTATTTTTAGACGTCATGGTACAGTATTGAGTCGAAAAAGAAAAGAAAAATTGGGAGGACACAGATATTGTAAACAGGAAAAGTCACAAAGTGTAACCAAGAAAAGCCAAGAGCACAGCCCATGGGCTGTGGGGGATTTCAGTTCTATGCAGTTCAGGTTGACCAGAAATGAAGTTCTTCCATCAACTTGTAGAAAATGGAAATTTTGGCTTTGGTGATTATGCAAGTAGCAGACACCCTGTGGTTTGGAAACTTTTTGCTTTGCCAACTGTCAGTTTTCTCTTCTCCTATGAAAAACAGTCTGTAGGAATGAGCAAAAGTATTGCGTCTTTCAAAAACTTAAAAGTTAAGACAAGCATAGCTTGGGTGAAGGGATTTTAAAAATAAACTGCAGTACTTGTAATTGAAAGATATTCAAAGTACTGTTGATTCACTGTATAGCACATTTGGAAATCTGGGCTGAATGTAAGCCGTCCACAGAGCCCGTAAATCACATATATTGCCCTGGAAACCTAAAACTGAACTAAAATTAATTAGAAAACCAAAATCAACTTTACATTTGTTTTGGGGTACACACTCATTGTCAGAGTTTTCACGTTTCCATTTTTTCATCAACCCTTGTTAGAATGTCTCAGATTTATGCTTTTCAAAGTCTCTTTGTTCTTTGTGGCCTATGTACAAGTAGGGGCTGAAATCAGTCCTTTGAGAGTTTATAAATAATACAAACGGGTTGTATTAGGTCCAGAGCACTAGCTGGGTTGGTAGAAATGTCACATTTGGGTATGGAATTTAGAAAAGCATTACCAAACTGTGAAAACAGAAAAGTCAAGCACATGTAGGACAATATAGAAAACTTCTTAATCATACTGTCCAGGACTCATTTTACTGTCACAGAAGAAACACTCCCTTCTCAACCTACAGATTTTTAAAATTTGGCGAAGAAACTTCTTGGTCACTTAATGCAGGTTTCATTTATCAAATGGGATGAAATCCTTTTTTTTGAGGCTAACGCAGGCTTCATAGATTAAAACGAAACAAAACAAAAAAAACTGGAAGGCCACAGGTCAAGGAGACAAAGGAAGTATGAAAAAGGAGCCAAAAACAATTTTTGGGCCAGAACCAGGAAACACAACAAGGGGGAAAGAATCCTTTGAGAGAGAGAGTGATGAGTCTCATAGCAACTCACAAGAGTCTACTGCCCCATTTTCAAGCTGGTTGTGAAGCATGATCCAATATTAAAAATTAAAAAAAAAAAAAAAAAACAATATTAAAAATTACAGCATATAAACTTACAGTGAAATATATTACATTAAAAATATAGGTAATAAAGGGTGCCTGGGTGGCTCAGTCAGTTGAGTGTCTGCCTTCGTCTCAGGTTGTGATCCTGGGGTCCTGGGATTGAGCCTCCCTGCTCAGTGGAGAGTCTGCTTCTCTCTCTCCCTCTGCTTGCTGCTCCCCCTGCTCGTGTGCTCTGTCAAATAAATAAAATCTTAAAAAAAATATACCCTCCACCAATAAGACCATTTAAGTGTGTCTTAAGTAACTACAGAAATACTAACTAAAAATTTTGGCCAAGACCAACCCCCCCCCCAAAAAAAAAAACAAACCAGGTTAAGGGGTGCTGAGTGGCTCATTTGGTAGAGCATGTGACTCTTGATCTTGGGGTCATGAGTTCAAGCCCCATGTTGGGCCTAGAGCTTACTCAAAAAAAAAAAAAAAAAAAAAAGAAATACTGACAATAAATGCTCAAAATTCATCATTTCCAGTTCTTTTACTACATTTTACTATTATCTTTGCTCTTGAGGTTATTTATGTCTAGTGAGTCAGTGTGACAGCAATGCTATCTAATGGCGGCATGCTATACTGCTCATCTGTCCCCAGTCAGTGAGGTTACCGTGGTAACATGAGGTTGGCCAAGGTGAGGGTCTTCACATCACAGAAATTGGCAAATGCTGTTACACATCAGCACCCTTTTCCCCAGAGAGCCAGTTGTTAAACACACACCAGCATACCCCTGGAGAAGTTCAGTGGGAGCAGGAGGTCTCAGTGAAAGGATGGGGTTCAGAGCACCATGTCAGGATGTTGAGGCCACTGAGAGACCAGGTGATGAAGATGAAGTAACAGAGCCTTTGGATTCAGACAGAACTGCATTCAAAGCTCAGCCAACTTAACTTGCCTAAGACTTACTTATCACATCCGGACAATGGGACCAACGATAGCCATCAACAGACACAGAGCTTGGAAGGCAGGGTCCGACATAAATTAAGTATTCTACTTTCTTTTTTAAAATTTTTTTAAAAAAGATTTTCTTTATTTATTCTTGAAAGACAGAGAGAGAGAGAGAGGCAGAGACACAGGCAGAGGGAGAAGCAGGCTCCATGCAGGGAGCCCGGTGCGGGACTCGATCCAGAGACTCTAGGATCATGCCCTGGGCCGAAGGCAGGTGCTAAACCGCTGAGCCACCCGGGCTGCCCTACTTTCTTTTTTTTTTTTTTTAAATATTTTATTTATTTATTCATGAGAGACACACAGAGAGAAGTGGAGACACAGACAGAGGGAGAAGCAGGCTCCATGCAGGGAGCCCAACGTGGGACTCGATCCCAGGACCCCGGGATCATGCACTTAGCCGAAGGCAGACGCTCAACCGCTGAGCCACCCAGTCACCCCTGTTCTACTTTCTTATTGTAGTTCCCCAAATCCCCGGTGACAGAGCTCACCCCCAGGGTCTGCCGACCAAGGATTGAGTGCTCCTGTCACAAGTTCAATGTCATTTGCTTTTCCTGGTTCCTTGGCCACTGGAACGCAAGCTTCATTTACTGCTGCTCTCCTAGCTTCTCGAACAGTGCCGAGCCCATGGCGGGGCTCGCTAACTATGTGTGGAATGAATGAATTTCCCTTTATTTCCATCTGCCGCCCCACTTCTGAGTTTCCTCCCTCTCCCTGTCAAGGTCTCCCTGGCAAGTGAGGGACTCCTCCTGCCTCTTCATTGCCAGATCCCAACCAGCTGTGTTGCTATCCTTCTGGAATCTTTCAAACCATTGGAACTCTTCTCCCTGCAGAATGAGGCCACCGTGACCTTAAAGCATAGGTGAAAGATGTTTCCAGCTTTTTCATTCACAAGCAGAACTGAGCATGTGTCATTGTGCTCTGTTGGCAAGTTTCTCCCCACTTCTGCGGTGGCCGTTTTAATCTCGGTTCTGCTCTGCCTCCAGCAGAAGGGACAAGTCTTGTGAGAGGAGATCTCACCCAACAACACACAGCTGTATCCAGGGAACCAAATATTTTCCCCTGAGGCCCTGCCTCAGCATTGCTTCTTGGCCTTGCTGTTCTGGAATAGCCTCTCTGGAGGTAGAGAGGGGCTGGGTCACTTAAACAAAAACAAAAACAAAAAACGTGGGTGCTTCTGGCAAGAGTGACCTGGATGGTGGCTTCTGCAAACTCATTGGGAAATCATTACATTCCGGAATTCCTAGAGCCTTTTTGATCATATGTGCTTTAGTTGGGGTGGGGGTGTATGGGGTGATAACACAGGGTGGAGCTCGCCCACTCGGCGACTTGGTGCAGGACGGTGGTTTGGGAATCACCGCTCAGAAGTCAGATGGATATGAGGTCTCAGCCTGGCTCTAACTACCTGGCCACTTCAGGCAGGACACTTGCACCCTCTGAGCAGCTGCTGTGCAATGGAAATATTTTTGCCTCATGCTCTGTAAGCATTCCATAAGGAGCAGCTAGTGTTACTTTTTTCAAATGTAGTGTATTATTCCAGACGTGTGAAAGTCAAGAGTATAGGCTTCGGAGTCAGACAGACTCAGGTTTAAGCCCCAGCCCTGCTCTTCAGTTCCTGTGTGGCCTAGTCCGGGTTACTTCACTTCTCTTGAGCCTGGTTTTCCTCCATCTGAAAATGGGAATAATGGGCAGCCTGGGTGGCCCAGCGGTTTAGCGCCGCCTTCAGCCCAGGGTGTGACCCTGGAGACCTGGGATCGAGTCCCATGTCGGGCTCCCTGCATGAAGCCTGCTTCTCCCTCTGCCTGTGTCTCTGCCTCTCTCTCTCTTTCTGTGCCTCTCATGAACAAATAAATAAAATCTTAAAAAAAATGGGGATAATAAGCACCCATTTCCCTGGCTTGGGAGGTTCACATGAGATAATATACATAAAAGTGCTTAGCAGAGGGCATGCAGTTTTTAGTAGTATTATATTACATCTTTCATTAATAAAGACCAAGCGATTGCCACACACTCCTTCAGAGCAGCTGTCTTCAAAGGCCACGTTCCAGTGCGAGCAGGTCCTACTCTGCCTTCGAACTCTACTGCACAGAAAGGAACAAGTAGCTCGGGCCGTGTCAGACTTGGTCTGAACATTCTAATTAGTAATAATATCACCTTACCTGTCTAGAGAGCTTCAAAGTTTCAAAGTGCCTTCACTTCTATTTATTCTTTTAAACTTTACACCTTTTAATGTGCCAGAAGTGTCATAATCCGATTTTATGGATGAGGCCACTGAGGTCCAAAGAAGGGATGTGACTTCTCCGTGGTCACACAGCTAGACAGAGCTGAGACTCCCGACTGGAGTTCCTGCTTTCTACTGCCCCAATCCCCTGACCCTTATGAAATATTCACCAAGAAGTAAAGTTAGAAAAGAAAAAAACCCACTAAAATACAAGGCAGCTCCTGCATGCAAAGCTTCCTCTTGTGTGTTTTATAGTGGGAAGGCTTCCATTAACATTAAATTAGAACTGCAAAGAGAATGTAGCTCTCCCGACCCAGGGGTGCTTTGGGGAACCTGCAGTGCTCCATCAGCACGGTTCAGGCTGCCTCCCTTCCTCCCATGTGCTCACTCTGCCAGTCCCCAAAGCCTTTTAGTAGTCTGAAGTCCATGAAAAGAAATGCACTCTTAAAAAATGGGAGCATTTTTTAACAGCCCTAGAGATCAAAGTCTGGGTTTTTCAGGCATGGGAACTATTACTCTAACTACTGACACCTTTTGAGTCCTAGAGGGTTTAAGGCACTGGAGCAGAGTTTTATCAAGAGAGGTGATTTATTTAAACAAGAAAAGTGGATCCTGTAGTGCTGGCGGGGACTGAAGGTGGAGAGCCTTACAGAGGTCACCCCCAGACCTCCATGAATTTTGTGGTTGGAAATTAGGAGTATTTGTAGAACTTTTGTTTTGTTCCATTACAATGCCATTCCTTTTGTTTTACAGCCAGTTGGTGTTCTGCTGAGTTCCTACTGAAATTCATGTGTCTCCTGCCTCTGCAACCACAGTGGTTAAGCAATTAATAAAAACTACATTGGGACACCTGGATGGCCCAGTTGGTTAAGTATCTGACTCTTGATTCAGCTCAGGTTGTGATCTCAGGGTTCTGGGGGCGCATCCCACGTGGGGCTCTGCAGTCAGTGTGGAGCCTGCTTGAGATTCTCTCTCTTCCTTTCCCTCTGCTCATGCTCTCTATCTCTCTAAATAAATAAATAAATAAAATCTTAAAAAAAAAGTTTAAAAACTGCATTGAAGGCAATCAGGGTTATTATTTATTTATTTATTTTTTGCAATTGAGAATATTCTATTTTATCGTTTCTTCCCTCTGATTATATAATGCCAAATTCCCACCAAATTGTGAACACTCTCCATTTTGCTGGTTTCATTCATTGGTTTATTTTGCTTGCTTTATGGCGAATGAGTATTCTTGGAGCACCTACTCTGTGTCAGGCTCCCAGAGATAAAATAATAATTGCCCATTTTTGTTTGGTGGGAGGGGAATCAGACAAATGAATATAATGCCATAATGGAAGTGACCAGAAATTATTTTTCTTTGATGTACAGATAATGAAATATGTCATTTTAAGTGACCTTCTGGCTTTCCTAATCAAGATAGAACAGAGGTGAAAAGGGCCAGTCTTTCGCATCAGGGGCCAGTAGAACTCCCTGAGATGCAAGCAATGCTCTGGTGCACGAGGGCTGTTTGGTATGGCTGACACTTGATGGAGCTATGATCGGGAGTGTCAGCTTTGAGGAGAGGTCCCAGAGGAGGAGAAAGAAAATGGTGGGCTTTACAGCCTCTTCAATTCCTGGCTCTGGGGCCTTGGGCATTTGGTGAAATGTTTTTTGAGCCACTGTTTTCCCATTTGTAAAATGGGAGAATAATACTATCTATAATCCTTTGCATTGATCCCCTTATCTCAAATTAATGGGGTTTTCCTCCCCCTTTATTCCTGCTTGTGATAACCATGGGAGAAACTTAAGTGGTAGGACTGGAACTAAACAATTGGAAAAAATTTTTGGAATAATTTGCTCCTTTCTTCTGCCTGTTAGATGATGCAGGTTGAGTGGGGTAATCTGCTGGACTCCATAAATTGTGACCGCACCATGCCTACGAGGGGCCTTCACTCAATGACCCTTGGGCTTCAGGAGTGCTTATGCAGGAGGTCTGAAGCCTGAATGCCTGGCTTCACATCTCAGCATGACTGCTTTATCAACTATGTGATTACCATCCATTCATGCATTCACAAATATTTATCAAGCTGTAGTTGGGTGCCAGAATTTATCACAGACTCTCGATATTCAGCAGGGACACAGCCAAGGAGCTCCCTTCTTACAGGGCTCACTAGTAGAGGAAACAGCCAACAACCAAGGAAGCTAACCAATACATGGGATGAGTTCAGATCATACTGAGTACTGTGAAAACAAGAAAATAGAATGTGATACAGGAAAGTTATTACTTTAGAGTAGTCAGGAAGGGGCTATTTGAGGAAATGATACTTAATCCGAGATGGGAATGATAAGGAGTCAGCCTTGGGAATACCTGAAAAAAGAACATTCCAGACACAGGGCCAAATAAGTGCTAATGGCCTGTGGTAGGAATGTGCTTTAAGATATGCTGCATAACTTTTTTTCATTATTGCACTCTTAAGGAGCCTCTCTAGACCTAGAGCCCCCCACCCTAACACCCTCCTCCTCCATGAAATTTTAACACCATGAACACATTATATTCCTCTTGGGTGAAGGTGAACTTTGGAGGGCCACAAACTATTCTAATATCTAAGGGTTTTTGTTTTTGTTTTTGGGTTTTTTTTGCCCAAGAACCAAGATTTGCTTCCTTGGAAGTGAAATCTCACCACTGAGAGTCAATAGTTTAAGAAAAAAAATGGCAGCAAGTGTGCCTGGAGCTTAGTCTCCCAAAGGAAAATGACAGGAGACAAGGGCACAGAGTTAAAAAGGGGTTCATCAGTGGCACTCCAAGTGTGTTCCCCACCAACCGGGGCTTGCTAGAAATGCAGAGTGGTGCTCAGGCCATCTGTTTTAGCAAGCCCTCTGGGTCACTCTGATACATACTAAAGTCTGGAAAACACTAGGCTGTGTCATTTCCTTAACTGTGGGCCATAGTAAGGATCATGGACTTTATTTTAACTGTAGGGGAAGGCTCTCAGAGGCTTCCAGGGATGGGGGAGACGTGATCTAGGGACACTCACAAAAGAAAAATCTGGTTACTATGGGATGAGGGCAAGGAGAGACAGAAATGGAAGAAAGAGAAACAAGTCTTCTGGTTCGTGTCTATGAAATGGAGATATGGCTGAGACCAATTTTATAAGGTTGTAGTGAGCATCAAGTGAGCGAATACATGTAAAGAACTTGGCACAGTGCTTGGCAGATTGAAAGCACCCAATAATTAATACAACTATTCTGTTTTGCCCCTTATTTCTCTCTTTCAAACACCCACGGGTTAGTATCCAAATACAGATTCGCCACCCCTTTTAGGTCTCTATTTTTGCCAGTGTTAACCAACTTCAGCAGCTGGTGGGCTAGTAAAGTATCTCTGTGGGCCAGTAAATCTGTAATGTGTTTACAAGGCTGCTTCAGGTCATGGTGAGAGTCCATGGTGTTCTATTCAGTTCCCTTTCTTGTTCTTTTTTACTGTGAGATTTAGCTGCTGGCCTAGAAAATGAAAGTTCATGTAAAACACAAGTTTTAGAATCAGTTCTATCATTAACTTTGGATGGTTTTCACATCTGTCAAATAGGAAGTGCCCTGGGCAGGGAGGCAGGACAGTGTTGTGTTCAGCACGCTTGGACTTTGACACGAGGCAACCCTGGATGCAAGACGTGACTCTGCTGGTGGGACGCTGGGCAGTGAGCCCCTGTAAATCTGTTTCTTTGTCTGGAAAATGTGGATATTAATAGCACCTGCTTACCCCATGGAATTGAGGCTGAAATACCAGAATGCATGGAAAGCATGATGGCCACAAAGTGTGAGCCATGATGATAATGATGATGATGATGAGTGAACCTGCCACAGGTACAACAGGACTATGTGAACCATTATGGAACACGTAGTTCTTTTCTGCCGGGAAAGGCAGAAAACAACTTTTGGCTTAGAAAGGATGTCACTGGGATGGGTTGATGACACACATAAGACATTCTCAAGCAGTTTGTTTTCTATACATATTAGTAGGTTGATCTGAAATAATCCAGCCAGCTCAGGAGAACACTACTCAGTGTCTTTATACGACAGGCATGGAAGGTTCCTGACAGGGTCTTGATGGAGGCATTTACTTTCAGAACTGACCTAATTCAATCAGAAGAAAGCTCCTATCCCTAACACTGCGCACCCACCCCTGCCCGCCTGCTTTCTGCCTAGCCTTCTCCTCCTTCTCTGGGCTCCAGCTACCCGGTCCTCTTCCAGTTTTTCCTCTGTGTCATCTCCTTACCACCTCAAAGCACAAGAGAGTAGGGAAAGCGCACTCTAACCCAATTTATCCTTAAAAATATATGCTAAAAATCATTTTACTATCAAAGCCACAACTCGTGTAGTTGCTATGTTTGAAGTCTGGAGAATCACATTGCCTGGGGCTCAAATTCGGATTCAGCTAATTTGCTAGCAGCACAACCAGGGGCAAAGGACCTCATCCCTTTGTTACTTAGTTTTTTGATCTGCATAATGGACACAATAGCGGTGCCTGGGACAGTGTACATAGAGTGTCTGGAATAGCTCTGAGCTACATAACTGTTATTTATTTATTTAATTAATAATTTAATTAACTGCTATTTATTTATTTAATTAATAATTTAATTGTTATTTATATAAAAAGTATTACTTTTTCTTTTAGCTCTTTGTACTTTTCTTTGCCATACTTTTTACAATTGTAATTAAATAACGATGTGCTTCGTTTACAGTATCTTCCTCCAGGGACCCTATCTGTCTCTTAATCCCTCTTCCCCAGCTTGTAGCACACACCCTGAAGAAGCTGCTGCTCAGTAAACAGCTGTCGAATGAAAAACATTGAGTTGCTTAATTCATTTTTTTAAAATTGAGGAAGCAATAT
Organism: Canis lupus dingo; assembly: GCF_003254725.2. Taxonomy (NCBI): domain Eukaryota; kingdom Metazoa; phylum Chordata; class Mammalia; order Carnivora; family Canidae; genus Canis; species Canis lupus. The sequence goes on along the minus strand of NC_064262.1, from coordinate 22,634,260 downwards.
AGTCTTTTTTTCATATAAAATATTGAAAAGTATTACTGGTTATTTTAAAAAGAGGGAAAAAAGGACAATGAATGCAAAGCAAGATTCGTGGGTGCACTGGACCTCAGTACTTGCTCTAATAAAGAGGGGTGCTTGCACCATGAGATGGGAGCTTGGGGGTGTGCATGGTTACCGCAAACAATGGCCTATTGCTCCAGCTCAAATGCAGTGGTTACTGCAAAATCTCTGAAGGTTTTCAGATGAATCCCTGAAGCTAGATGGCTGCTCTAATGGTGAGTGGAGCAATTACCTTCAGGTCCCACTAGAGTGAACTGACTCTCAACTCAAGGCCAAGTACCAAGAGGGAGCCTCCTTCCTCCACACCCTGTTCATTGCCAAAGGTATGACTCCTGTTCCCAGAGGAACAGTATAAATAGCTGTAGAGGATGAGGTGGCAGGACTTGCTCTGCTCTTAGATCCTAAATACCTTTTCTGCAGCCCATGTCAATTCCAGGACACCACACATCTAGGGGCTAAAATAAGGTTAGGTCCTCAAAAGTTCCAGAGAAACTTGTTTCTTGGGGATCATAAAGAGGCCAACTAGTTTCTCACCATTTCTCTGAAAGATACTGTTATTCCAGTTCTTTAACTAGGATACATAGACCTTTCACGGGTCTACTGAAGTGAGAAGGGTTTGAAAACATCACCTCCTCCCCCAATATAAGCAAAATGTGCTGGTGAGACTCTTGCCAGGAAGAGTCTCTATAACTTTGATCAGATTTTTATTGAGTCCATATCCTTCAAGTGATTTAGAACCAGGTCCTTAAAAAGATGGACAGTTGACCTCAAGCCCAAGCTCGAAGGCTGCAATGGACACGTTGTGATCAGTTATTTGTGGATCTGCACCCAGTGAAATCCAGACAAATGGCTATGGGCTCAGGTAACCCCATGTGGCCAAAACGATGGAAGGCTGGCAAGTATTCTTACAGTGGCAAGATGTGCAGAGATCCAAATGTGGAGTGATGAATAACTGGTTCTTACTTATGTCATCGTGAACACGAAGGGCCCTGAGAAAAAATGACCTATTCATTACTGCTTTCTCAATCTGCTGGTGGTGTCTACCTGTTTTACTGACACTTCATTTCCTGGACTTGGGCTAGAGGAATAATAATAATAATAATATTAAATAATGTGAACTGTCTTTTATTAGGTATGGCTTGAGTGCCAGAGGCAGGCTCTAATGCCCTCAACAACCTTATAAGGTCACTTTAACCAGCCCTATCAGAAGGTCAGAGGCGGTCACTCAGTTTCTAAGTGGCAAGCAGAGTTTACACGTAAGATGCAGGACACTGCACTCTTACCACTTCCTCTCTTTTTGGTTTCATTTCGACAGGGCCTATCAAAAACAGAACTCTTACTGATTGGCCCCTGAATGCATTAGTGCCATTGTTTTTTTAATTTTATTTATTTATTTATTTATTTATTTATTTATTTATTTATTTATGATAGTCACACAGAGAGAGAGAGAGAGAGAAAGGCAGAGACACAGGCAGAGGGAGAAGCAGGCTCCATGCACCGGGAGCCCGACGTGGGATTCGATCCCGGGTCTCCAGGATCGTGCCCTGGGCCAAAGGCAGGCGCCAAACTGCTGCGCCACACTGCTGCGCCACCCAGGGATCCCAGTGCCATTGTTGTAGTCAACACTGTTGGATTTCTACCTAAGTACACCCCTGTTGGTTTAATCCTTTTATTCAAAATCAGGTTAATTAAATTCTACTATGCACGGCCATTTCCCACCAAGAACTTGTGAACTCCCCAAGAGTGAATGGCTAACAGACTACAAGTCAAGCTTGTAAGAGCTACAGGGAGTCCGTTTGCACTCTCCTGCTGGTGGAGGCTTCAGAACTGCAGCGGATGCATGGCATTCACCCTTGGGAACCTCTGCCTGGACCATCACGGAGGCAGTGCACCCACCGGAGAAAGAGGTGTTGACTTTGCAAGAATTTGGAATCCACGGAGCCGTGTTACATTTCAGCATAAGAGCTGCATCCAGTATTTACAAGGTCCTGACTTCTTCCTAGAGAGCATCCCAGCATCTGATTCCAGTTTGCAGGTTCAGTAATTCAGCAGTACTTAGTCTGCTCCCACTCCTCTCCTGCCACTGGTTCTACAGGTGCCTGGGTCATTGGAGCCCAGGCCCTCTACTCCTTCCACAGTGAAAAGGAAAATATCAGTGGAGAGGAAGGAAGGAGGGAGAGAAGGATGGGAAAGAGAGGACTAAGAGAGAGGGAGATGGGGGTAAGCAGAGAGATAGAGCTGCCATTTTTCCGGGTGACAGGGAGGTCAATACAGATAGTTAGAGGTACAAATAATTCAGGGCTGGAAAGGAGCCCTAGCATGAGACTAATTCACCCCACAAATATGGACTTGAAAGCCTGGATGGGAAGAATTAGCTGCTCTAAGGCCACAGAGTTTATCAGGAAATGGCAGAGTTAGACCTACAATCCATCGCCTCTCTGTCCACTGAGCCGTTTGGCAACATCCCACTGCTTTACCAGATAAAGATTCTCTCTTATGGAAGGTCAGTTTCTGGCCTAATTCCATTCCTGGTTGGGAAACCCGAACCTGAACACATCAAGTTGAAAAAGTGATATTAAGTAAAATCTTGAAAATAAATATGAGTTCTGCTGACTTGTTTATTCTAAGTTCCAAGGATAGAAGAAAAACAAAACCAAAAGAGAGAATAAAGCAATATAAGAAAACAGAAGTGAACATATCCTTACACCCCCATCTACAAAGGCTTCCTTTAGGGGGAAAAAAAACCCTCTAAAATAAGCAGAAGGTGTCCAATATCTTCCTTTTCTTTACTTACTTTTATTGGAATGATAAACTGCTTGCCTATCCTTGCCACATTATGTAATATATGTTCATGTATATTTGAGCCTATCTTCAGCTTTATCTTTCTGGTTTAAAAAAGTCTTTCATTTACAAATTTTTGCAGTTTTGGGGATCCCTGGGTGGCTCAGTGGTTTAGCACCTGCCTTCAGCCCAGGATGTGATCGGAGTCCTCTCTCCAATCCAGAATCACAGGATCGAGTCTCGCGTTGGGCTCCCTGCATGGAGCCTGCTTCTCCTTCTGCCTCTCTCTCTCTCCATCTCTCTCCTCTCTGTCTCTGTCTCATGAATAAATAAATAAAATCTTAAAAAAAATTTTTTTTTGCAGTTTTCCAATATCAAGCAAAAAAAAAAAACCCAAAAAAGTCTTTATTGGAGTTTCATGAAATCCATCTCAAGGACAAACAAAAGTCTCCTACTTCAACTATGATCTTGAGACAGGTCTTTACTAAGAACTCACCAATATTTTTCAGTTTCTACAATATTTTCCAAGCTATGAGAAAGTGATTGAGTACATTTTTATCCAGTACTACAGCTTGTGGTGAAAGAGACAAGGCAACGGGGTCCTTCACGTACTTGTCTGTTGGTTTTTGCCAAAAGTTGTAAGCAGTGCATAATAAGAAGCAAAACTTCATTTGAGATCAGTTACCACATTTTTAGCCCAAGATAGACATAAATGAGAAATAACCTGATTTCCATGTAATTTGGAGATGCTGGAAATTAGACAAAGCAATCAGCTGGTCCTAGAAACAACACAGTGGTGGACAGGGTATAGAATCAGGACTCTGGAGATTCTAGGCTGTGCCTTGTCCTTAATGGGATATGAGATCTTAGAAACATTTCCCCACTACTCTGGATTTTAATTCTGTCAGTAATAGAATGAAGGGACCAGACAAAGCGACTTACAAGGTTCCTTTGGGCTCAAATATTCCATGGCAAAAACATACTTTACAATTCTACTCAACCAGTGGTCTTTGTCTACCACCCATCCCCCTCTCTCCCAATAGTTTCTGAGCACCTGCTGGGGGGCATGGTATCTGTGGTGAGAGCCTCCATTCTCTCACCACTTTCCTGTGTGTTCCAAATGGAAGGCCAAATAAATGATGCATAGAACACACAGAATATGCTCTGGACTGGAATTTGGAATGTCTGTGACTATCTTAGAACTTCTGCTAAGAAGTGTAGTTTCTGGTTCCTGAGGAGGCTGCATTGCAAGAGAGTCTCACTTCCAGAGAGGTTCTATGGCCTGAATCTAAAGAAAAGGATCATTGAATGTGAGGTGCTGGGTCACCGTAATGCCGGTCTGAGAACCAAGTGAAAGGAACACATTTTGGTTAAGATTATATTCCTTTCTACTCCTTCAGATCATTTGATAACTTTAGATAGAATTAATTTAGAGAGCACCAATTCATTTCTCAGGCTACGCTGTGGTATTATATTATGGCAAGGGGGTATTATCCCAGTCCCTATTGTGATGTATTTATTTCCTTGATGTTTCTCTTCTGTACCCAATCCTACCCACTTCCTCCACAGACTTCCTTCTATACCCAAGGGTTTTACAGTCTCCTGGATGAGACAATTTCCTTTGTTTTCTGAAGTCAACCCAGATTTTCCTCCCCTCCTCCATCTCCAACATCTACCTATCAGAGAAAAAAATGGACATGTGGAGTTAAATTTGATGAGTTTACCAACACCACACTATAAGGGAGGAAAGAAAAAAAAAAAGCTTCCCTTAAATTAGGATGTAGAACTTCCTCTGACAAATCATACAAGTTTTATGAATTAATTAAAAGCCATCCCCCAAAATGATATTCCCAAGGTCACTGCCTTGAGCTGCTGAATTCTGATCACATAGTCTTCACCATAATCTTGACTCCGGGACAGAATTCACTTTCCTGCTGCTTTTTTCAAGCAAGACAGGGACAAATATTCATAGGTCCTTTTAGAAAGGCAACTAATGAGTTCTAGATCCCCACAGAATCTTTGCTGCCAAGTGCCCACAAAGATAGAGAAGTGCTCACCACACACATTGTACTGAGGACATGATTAACAACTGGAAACCCAAAAGTATTTTCATGCTGCTCACTGACACAGTTCCTGCCCTCTCCCTGTCCCTTCCATATCCATAAAGGAGCTTGAGCCTTTAAAATTAACGACCACCAAAAAGCAAAAAAACAAAAACAAAAACAAAAAAAAGAAAGAAAGAAAAGAGAAAGTAAGAAAGAAAAGAAAAAGGGTGTGTGTGGGAGGGGAGCGGTAAGGTAGAGGATTTACTTCAACAACAATTGTTAAGTTCCAAAGTAAAAACAAAAAATCAGCCTTTTAGGACCTTTAAGGGAGCAGAGGTAGCATTAAAAACAATGACAGGAAAACGCTCCAAAAGATGGGTGTTAAGGACCATCTTCATTTCGGTATCAAACTGGACCAGAGCCAACTGTTTTTTGGAAAGAGTAATTTTTTGAAAAGAGCAGAGACAAACTTTTTTTGAAGTTTCCTTTCCTGAATGTTAAATTCTGGAATATTCTGGAGTACTTCGAGGACTCCACCCCAGTATAATATTATAAAATCTGACCAAGATTTTGCTAAGAAACGCCAGTAAGAGCTCACAAAGCCCCGTGACACCGTCTGTAGTCAGAATATTATAAGAGAAATTGTTCTTACCTCCGAACCATGATCTCGGCTCATTTAAAGGGACTGGAGAGAGCGTACAGGACAAAGGACACATGTATTAAGCACTTGTGATGTGTGTGTGTGTGTTTTCTCCAAATCAAAGCTGGTGGAAGTAGGGATCTGAAAACCCTGACGCCTTCCGCTGCCATATAATCGCAAGGAAATGACCTTACCGTTTGTTGCTTTGATTAGAAACAAAAGCCTTTCAACATGAGTCAGGAGAGCAATGGGGAAAAAAAAAAAAACCCTAAAACTTCTGCTATTTCTTTTGGCTACCTAAGGTTTCTCTTCATTACATCTTTAAAACACACGATGAAGTGTTTAATGTTTACTGTTCTACAAACTTCACTGATGATGCATAATGTGGGAAGGATCATTATTTTGTGATGTGCTAGGCGACTGAAGAACCCAACCTTTAATTTCAGCAGTTCAGTCTGTGTGTATTCTGCACAAGGCAGGAGACTGAATGCATATAAACAGAAAGATATTGAACTCAACTGTGTGCCCACACCCATTTCATGCCACTAGCTTTTACACTCATAAAGAAAGTCAGAATTCCATGAGACAGCCTCAGTACTATCAATTAATAGCAGAGATGCCAGTCACAGACAAAAAATCTTGGCAGGATGACTGTGGTCTCAAAAACAGATCTATTTCATCATTTGCATTGTACAGAAGCATTACTATTGGAATTATTCAATGAATAGGGAATAACTGTAGTACATTATGCTCCAAGGTGGGGCAGAAAGAAAAATATACAGAATCCAGGAAAAATAATAAATCTATGGGTTATTTTTAGAACAGTTAAGTAAGAGCTTATGACATGGTACCATGCTTCTCCAATCTAAAAAAAAAAAAAAAAAAAAACCTTCTGAAATTTTGTGCAAGTGTGTGGTATGGTTAAGGATGTGAATTCTAGAGTCAAACCTAGGTTTCTGTGGTTGTTTGTCCTTGGGAGAGTTACTTGACCTTTCTGACAATCCGTTTACTCTTTAGTAAAATGGAAATAAAAATCCCTATCTTGTCAGGGGTGTTGGAGGAATTAAATGAGATGATTGCATACATAACATAAAGAATTTGCCAGATAGATGGGTACATAGGACATGTATTTAATGAGGAAGACTCCCCCCTTCCCTCTACTAAAAAAACTATCTTACCCTCAAACAGTGATGGAGTGGCTTTACCTTGAAGTCCTCAAAAACTGATTACTTTGAACCACAATGTGCAGTCTGGGAAGACACAATAGCCTGAAACAACCTCAAATAATGCCAAGTTTGGATGCTTATTTGGGTCACTTGATAAAATCAGTGGAAAAGGTGGCAAAGAATTCAATACAGACTTACTAATTACTGGTGGGCCTGTGTCCTCACAATTGGATGGGCTGGATATTAGAATAAACTAGTTACCTATTCATCATCTTAAAAGGCCATGCAAGGGCATATGGGTGCCTCAGTTGGTTATGCATCCAACTCTTGATTTCGGCTCAGGTCATGATGTCAGGGTCATGGGATTGAGCCCAGTGTAGGGCTCCCTGCTCAGCAGAGTGTCTGCTGGAGATTCTCTCTCCCTCTGTTCCTCTCCCTCCTCACCCAAGCTCTCTCTCTAAAATAAATAAATAAATCTTTAAAAAAATAAATAAAAGGTCATGCAGCAGGTGGTTATGCTGGAAGACCATGCATATGCACCTCGAGGATGGATGGGAGAAGGAAAAAAGTCATGTAATCATTTTCCCACTGAAATGCCACATATGGAGATTGAAAAAAGTGCTGTAGCTCATATGTCTCAGGCACCAGTGAAGATGTGATTGGGATAGCTAAGAGGATGACTGAAAGATGGGCTTCTGTCTCAAGGTTAATACACAGATGCAGAGAAAGAGGCTGAACAAACCACAGCACAAAGAGGGAGATTGCCAGGCAACAAGCACTCAGATTTTCAATCTATAGAATAAATAAGCTGAAATACTAGGAGTAGATATTCCACTATGTAATCTTCATTCCTAAATTTGTATATATTTAAGTTGACCCCAAACATGTGTTTTGAATCTTTTTACTAGGAAAATGGAGAATTACTTTATATTTTTGTGCAAACTTCTATTTATTTACATATAAATAAATAGAAAACCCTGTAAGTGGCAACTTTTCTCATTGGGTTGGAGAGTCTCTTGAGAAAATTAATGGGACATTTCCAACTGTATGGGAAGAAGTTTCTCCTGTTGAAGGACAATCAGAGTTTTGATAACCAGTTTCAAAATTCAGGCAACTGGATGGGCTAAAACCAGGAAGCCCGGCCAACTTGTAGGGTCAGGTAAATACAGGGGTGGGGCAAAGCCAGGTTACGGCCATGAGAGCACACAGGAGGCTTAAAACAAGAGACTGTCACAGTGCCTGTTGGTTTTGCCTGTTCAGAGTCTGACTCACCTCTTCCTAATCACAGATCCCTGCTTTTCTGTGAGGGTATCATCACAGGGTACAAGATTAGGGTGAGAATAACCTCATGTGCTGCACCTCCCTCCCATCATGGGATGAACATATGATTCAGGAATAATGAAAAAATAAAAAAAAAAAAAACCTACCCCATACTCCTCAGTCACAAGGATCAGAGAAGTATATTTGGTTTTGTTCTGGAATTACAAGGCTGCTGCGATGAGTCTGGGGCTACCAGTGTACCACCTCATGCTGGGCAGAAGAGTGGAAGATAGACTCTGAAGACTGTCTGAATCACTACAACTCCCACTTGTGCTCAAGTTGGTTCTAATTTTTTAAAGACGAATTCACTAGCAAACAAAACACATCCATTTGTGGGAGAACGGATAGCAACAGTTAGATATCATCAGGTAGGTGACCAATGCTGCTCTACAACGGGGTTACTTATCAACCTAGAATTGGGGAGCTTGGCAGGGAGGCTCTGGGTGCAAATCACAAAGCAGTCTAGGTGCCAGGGGTTACGTCTTAGGGAAAGGGATAGCTCCTGTAGTACTCAGGTATCAGATAGAAGGTCTATGATCAGTGAATCAGTTAGGAACTGGTCCTAGAAAACTGGCATTCCAAGTCCCAAACAGGTATAGCAGCAAAACTCACCCTACAACTAATTTGAAACAACAACTCTTTCAAATGGCTCCTGCCAGGCAGCCAGACAGGGGGCAGGGATGAATCTGGATCTAGGGACGTAGACTTTAGGGAGTCCCAGTGGAAAAGAATTTACTCTGGAATAAGTCCAAATGAAATATGAACATATGTGAAATTATGCCTACAAAATGCAATCTGTGACACCATCACATGACCAACAAACTGGTGAGCCTGGACAAGCATACCAATGACTCTGTGGGGACTTCCACCATTGCTGGAAGTGGGAAAAGAAAAATACGCCCACCAATTTAGGAAAAAATACATGGTCATGGTCGTGTAGTCTCGATTTTTAAGGGTATATACAGTCCTAGTAATCTCTGTGAAGAGCTTTGCATTTATCCCAAAAGGATCACAGAACATGATCACAGATATACCTAATGAATGCCAGATACACCAAAACATCCTATCATAGGCGATGTACTGATTTTCTATGACAGCTGAGCTGTCTCTGAACCATTTGTCATAAACCGAGAGGATGTCCTTGAAGGCTGGATCATCTCCTAAATTTAGTGAAATTTGCCCTAAACAGAGGTATATTTCCTTCATTACTCCTCATCTTGCTCTCCTTCCACCTCTAGAACCAATTTTGTTCACTGAACACCACGAACGCGCAGGGTCCTGCGGGGGAAGTCAAGATGAAAACACTTGGGTCCAGGCTCTCAAGGGATTTACAGCTTAGATTGGTGTTTCGCAAGGAGAGTAGAGTGATCATCTTATTTTTCGCCTCACTGCCAGCCCCGTGGTTGAGAAGTTATGCATCCCTGTCATACACATGCTGGCTTCTGTTCTTAATTTCTTATCAATTTGTACGTCAGAGCTCTTTGAATACCTGGTTTTTCTTAGATTTGGATTCACTCCAATAACTATTTTTGGGGTGTCTATTAGGTGCTAGGCCTCATAACAAGAAGCATGCAAGCAGCGTTGTCCCCCATGATCCCATGCTCAGAAATGGCCCATACTTGATGTAATGCTCTGCTGTCTCATAATTCTTAATACTTTTTGAATTGGGGCCCTCACAATTTCTTTTTGCACTGGGCCCTACAAATCATAGCCTGGTTCTAGAGCTGGTTCGCTGGATCCTGGGCTAGGTGGTGGGGACGCAGTGGTGAAAAGGAGAGACATCCATGGGGCACAAGAAATAAAAAATATAAATATACATGAATAAATAAAGGGAGTTTCAGAGGAAGGAGAGACTCATGAAGAAAGCAGGAGGATGTGATAGAGAGCACTGGGTGGTGAGGGTGAGCTTCTGGGGAGGCCTGGAAGGGATGAAGAAGCCAGCCATGTGGCTCCTTTCTTGACTTGTTTGAGCCTATATTACACATGGCACAGGTAAGCTCTAACCTAATACCACGAATGAATAGAATTTCTGTTTTAAAAGGAAGAGCACCAAATACAGAAAACAACTTCATAATTTATTCGAAGCTGGGATGGCATCACCGACCGATAAGGAACATCTGAGTTTACATAAGTTCTCCTTTAGGATCACATGTTTTAGCAGTTGGAGGGGGGACAACGTGTCCAGGAAAAACAACCCCGATGGAAAAGTCTATTACTCATGCTCCCCTCCAGGAAGAAAAAGAGGGAGGTTTCTTGTTCTAGCCAGATTCTCTTGCTTTCTTAACCATAAATGAAAAAACAGAGGTGAAAAAGAAGTAGGGAGAAAGGTAAGCCACCTGAGGGTTCCCCCTCTGTCTGCTTCACAGGGCGGGTGCAGTGACTTCTGATTGGGTGTGACCATGAGGCACATGCAGTTTTTCAGGTGACGGACAGAAAGATGGTAAAATCTGATCTCATCCCCGCGTTTGGAAAAAAGGAACCAAAAAAGGCCTTTGAATTTCAGGAGTTATCCAAAATGCTCCAACATCCATTGAAAAGTGCACGTGTTCACTTTTGTCTAATGTCTAATTTTAAATACTACGTTCAATGAAATAATAGCTAAAAGCCCACATTTACTGAGGGCTAACTGGTACCAGGAACTAGGACCCATGCTTGACACAGATTATCTTCTTTATTCCCCACAACGACCCTCTGAAGTGGATACTAGTTCATCTCCATCTTATAAATGAGAAACTGAGCCCTAGAAAATTTGGCAACAAGGGTCCCCCCAGTTGATTATAGAACAGGATTCGAACCTGGGGCTTATGTTCTTAAATATGGCCCTTCCGCTTGGTTGCTGCGGACAATGAGAAATGCATCCAGGGGTTAGTGTTCAGGCATGCTGCTACGTTTCCTTCCTGTATTTCTGCACAATCTGGTGTTTTGTTTTTGTTTTCCCCTTTCCCGTTCCCTTTGCATTTCTTTAAAAACAAACAAAACGAAACTTTTTATGATGGAAAATTTCAAGCACTTACAAAAAGGGACAGACTGGTGTAATGAACCCGCATGCACCCCGCATCCAGTTTCAACAGCTATGAACACACGGCTCATCTTGTTTCCTCACCCACTTTCTGTCCTTTTGTCCTTTTACTTTTAAGTAAATCTAAGCATTCAAATAATTTCATCTGTAAATATTTCAATATGAAAGATAAGGACTCTTTTTAAAAGCATAACCCCAATTACCTAATATATATTTGTATATTGTATATCTATATATATGTATATATGTTATATATATATTGTTTTATATATATTGTTATATGTATATATATATATAACAATATTGCTTAATATCATCAGATTTCCAGTTAGTGCTCAAATTTCCAATCGTCTTGTTAATGTGGTTTTTTTTTCAAGTTTGAATGTTGATGTGGAAAATGTCCACACTTTGCCATTTGTTGATTTTTCTCTTGTGTCTCTGTTAATCTACAGGTTCTCCTACTCATCTTACTCATTTTCTCTCTTCTTTCTCATTGCAATTTATTTATTGAAGAAATTGGATTGCTTATCTTGTACATTTCACCATCTAAGTTTTGCTGATTACACCTCTAATGGTGTGATTAAACATGGTCCTCTGTCCATTGTATTTCTCACAAATTGGTTGAATCTGAAAGCTTGATCAGAGTCCAGTTGGATCTTCTTTGGTTATCACCTGTGTTCTTTTATTAGGAGAGCCTTCTCTTTTGTGATGCTGGTTCAATAGCTAGATCATTTAATGGATTTAAGTGTTGCAATATGGAGACTTTCTAGTTCTATCATCCTTTATTTATTACCTAGACTATTTCTGTAATGAGATATTTCCTCTCATCCACTAACAGCTTACCCAGTGATATAATTCATAATAGGAGACACAGAGCAAATGCTTGATTCTTTATTTACCAGTTTTCTTTTTCTTCTATCCATCTTACTTTGAACTTAAGCGTTTTCTTTTCACCAATATATCTCCAGTTCTTTTCCCATTCTTTCCTCAAAAGTTTCTTATTTTGAGAACTTTTTTGGTTGGACAAGTCTTCTATAAGTCCTGATCTTAAGTCCCGGACAGATACTATATCAGAAAGCTTTTTTCAGTAAGTAACAAACAAAAAGTGAAAATAACTTTCATAATATGAACCCATGGGGTGCCTGGGTGGCTCTTTTGGTTGAGCATCTGATTCTTGGTTTTGGCTCAAGTCATGATTGCAGGGTTATGAGATCAAGCCCCATCTACAGCTCTGCGAGCAGTGGGGAGTCTGCTTGACATTCTTTCTCTCCACCCCTCCCCTTGCTCATACTCTCTCTTTCTCTCTCAGATAAATAAATAAATTTAAAAAATTAATATGGATTCATTATGTCAATATCTAAAGATAGGACTGTTCCAAGGTTGGTGAGGTCTACATATTAGAAATGCCATCAAAGTCCCAGGTCCCAGGACGCCTGGGTGACTCAGGGGTTGAGCATCTGCCTTTGGCTCAGGGCATGGTCCCAGGGTGCGGGATCAAGTCCTGTGTCAGGCTCCGTGCGAGGAGCCTGCTTCTCTCTCTGCCTATGCTCTGCCTCTCTCTGTATGTCTCTCATGAATAAATAAATAAAACCTTTTTTAAAAAAAGTCCCAGGTCCCTTCTATTTTTCCACTCAGCATGTTCTCCTCAAGCTAACATTCCTCCATGGTTGCAATATCACTGCCACTCCTCCAGGCATCACACATGCCTACTCCAAAAGGAGGACCATGTCTTTCTTCTATGTCTCTTTTTAAGAGTAAAGAGAGCTTTTCAAGAAATGCATCAGCAACCTGTCCCCCTTCCACCACCCATTGGCCAGAGTCATATGGCTCTGGGTCATATGTTTATGCTAACCTGATCACTGGCCAGAGGAAAAGGTCATCATAGTTCCTTTTGGCCACATCTTCATAGCCAATCTGTAATAGAGTGAGCAAGAACTATCCTAAACTACTGTTCCTCTCAGCCCTCACAGCAGCCTGAGACCCTGCCTTGGTGACCTCAGACCTTGAGCAGCTTCATAAACCTTACCCTGGGGCCACAGCAACATTATCATCTTATATGTACTCTATGATATGAAAAGAAGTTGGGAAGCACTGGCTGAGGGACCAGCCAGGATATTCCCAAGTTTCATGGAGGGTGATATTGATTCCTGACCAAATCAGGCCTCTCAGGATAGAAGAAGGAAAAAAAAATGACTCTTGGAAGCAGGTTTGGAAAATGAATAGGAAACAAGAGAACTCAACAGTGGCAAACACAGCCAGTATCATGTCATGCCATCATCTTGTCTGTGTCGTACCCCACTGCTACCTTGATGGTTCTGACTTTCAAACGTTCTGTCTTCCAGCTCACCACACCACTACTCATTTTGAATGCAAGAGCGTGTAGGTATCTGGGAGTCAGAAAGAGGCCTTGGGCCTGTCCCCTCATTGAACCCCAGTGCAGACAGAGGAGGAGCTAGCCCTCTTGGCTGCTATGGTAGGAAGTCTACACTGGGACCTGCCTTTTTGCCTTTGCCAGGCAGACAGCTCCAGAAGGGAGATGGGGTATAGCAGATGCTGATGGTGAGAGCTGGATAGCTAAAACGTGACAAGAGACCTCTTTGAAGGGCTTCCTGTGGCAATTCCAACTTACCCCTGAGTTCGGCTGACCCTGGTGTAATGCTATACACAAACAAATCTGTGGGTCAGGTGCTTCTTGGATAACCACTGGCATTAATGGGACCAGCAGTTTCCATCATCTACATAATCAGTTCTAGTGGCTCCCAGAATGGGACAAAAGACAGTTTCGTGGTTGCTTGTGGCTATGAAATCTCACTGAGACAATTCAACTATGACAAAATTATATTTAAGTTAATAAATATGGATTTGAGAGGGCCCAATAAGCTTCCAGGCCTCGGGCATCTAAGATGAAAAAGAGAAAATAGATGGTGCATTGTTTTGCTCTCCTGCCCCAAGCTTTATCCCTTGTTACAAAATAAATAAATAAAAGCCTCAGTGAGCCTTTCCAGCTTCTCTAAATGAAGTATAGAACATTTACAGAAGAGACAAAACAAAATTGCTGAAATTCACTCAATAGTGAATGGGGAAACCATAGTATGACCTAAACAGTAGAGTAAATGTAAAAGGCAAGAACTATTCTGGCTATATTGAAATCTTGACATCGAAATATATTGAAATGCATGACAGAGGGGCTGAATGATAATTTATCTTTATGATACTTGGATTTATGCAGTGCTCTACTTAAACTTATTTTAAGTATACAAGAAAATTCCATACCACTCTGAGATGATAAACATTTTATAAGAGACCAAAATTTGCTCTCAAGTCTGGCTCTGAAAACGTGCAAACCACTTGATACTGTGATAAAACATAGAATATGTTTTTTCCCGATGTTCTCAGGCAAGAACAATCCCAGTGTTTTGAGCATTATGGCCTGTAAGAAAGTTATGAAAATCAGACAGCTCCACTAATAAATGAAATAAAATGAAAAAAAGATATAAGAAATAAATTTCTGGCTAAGAGAGCAGCATAAATCAAAAGTTATTGGCTAGGGTATGGAAAAGCAACACTCTTGTTCATTCAACAGTAGTATAAATTGGTACAACCTTTTTGGAAATCCAAATTCCTTCCAAACAAGGTGTTTTTATCTTACAGAAAATTTCCCACAAATGTACTGCATACAAAGATGTTCACCGTAGCACTGTCTTAGTGAATATTGTAAACAATCTAAATGCCTATTATAGGGGATTGATGGAAGTAATTACGGTACAATCATATCACTGAATATACAACAGTTACAGAAAATAATGAGAGGCCAGTATCTAAACATGTGTATAAATAAATACATTTCAAAATAAGATGCATATGATGATTTCACCTTTGTAAAAAATTTATATTGGGCAGCCCCGGTGGCGCAGTGGTTTAGCACCGCCTGTAGCCCAGGGCGTGATCCTGGAGACCCTGGATCGAGTCCCACGTCAGGCTCTCTGCATGGTGCCTGCTTCTGTCTCTGCCTCTCTCTCTCTCTGCGTCTCTATGAATAAATAAATAAAATCTTTAAAAAAAAAAAAAAAATAAAAAAAAAAATAAAAAATTTATATTAATGTAATATGCATGCCACTATACATTTTTTAAAAATCTGGTGAATATATACCATGGATAGGCATTTCGGGGCACACCTGGGTGGCTCAGTCAGTTGAATGTGTCTGACTCTTGGTTTTGGCTCAGGTCATAATCTCGAGGTTGTGATCTCAGGGTCATGAGCTTGGGTTCTGTGCTCAGCGCAGAGTCTGCTTGATATTCTCCCCCACCCCCACTCTTCCCACTCTGCTCTTCCCCCTGCTTGCACTCTCTCTCTCAAATAAATAAATAAATAAATAAATAAATAAATAAATAAATAAAATCTTAAATAAAAAAGCCATGCATTTCTATAACAATTATACTGATGGACTTATGTTATTATAATGATAAAAAGCTCTATGGTATGCAAATGAGCACAAGTATTACTGTATTCAACAGTAATCACATCAATAATGATTAGTAATCATTATTAAATGGACATACAAGACAAACACTTGGGGGAATGGACTACATGCTGGGTGCAGTGACACAGGGTTAACTGGGACAGATCCCCAGTTCTGCAGGAACACTTTCACAATAGGCAGGATCAATTGTTTTAAGTAGGAAATTTTACAGAATTACAAAAAATTACATAAATCCTTGCTATAAAAAAATTTAAACTCAGAATTATGAAAATAAAAGAAGTGGAAAACTCTCCCTTCATCCACTGACATTGCCCAGGGGTAAACATCATTAATGGTTTGGTGTATATATTTCCAGCCTGGTTCTCCCAAGCAAAGGAATACATACACATATTTCTTGCATAATATCTGTATCTGTTTATCTCTCTACACACACACACATACACACACACACACACACTCATCCTGTATATTATTCTGTCTTGTGTGTTTGTTTTCACTCAAAATTATATCACTGACAATTTGGGGAAGCTGTCCTCTACTTCATTCTTCCTCTTGATCTCATGGAATGGCATGGTACAGAGGTATTACCATTTTATCATGCTTTCTCTTATTTATTCACGTATCTAATGGTTTGCTATCTCAACTAATAGTGCAATGAAAATCTTCCACATGTACCATTATGTAAGAATATTATCAAATGACTTCCTAAAGTGGAGATGTTCAGTCAGAGAGGTCACATATCTCACATTTTGGATACCACTAACCTTTCCTCCAAAAGATTGTACCAATTTACCAGATCAATTATCATTTAATTCTCCTGCTTCAAAATATCCATCTCCTCCCTTATTCTTTTTTTTTTTAAGATTTTATTTATTTATTCATGAAAGACACAGAGAGAGAGAGAGAGAGAAAGAGAGAGAGGCAGAGACACAGGCAGAGGGAGAAGCAGGCTCCATGAAGGGAGCTTGACATGGGACTCGATCCTGGGTCTCCAGGATCATGCCCTAGGCTGAAGGCAGGCACTAAACCGCTGAGCCACCGGGGCTGCCCTGCTCCCTTATTCTTATTTTAGGTAAGCTCACCTAGATGAGAGAGGAAAAGAGGATCCCATTTCTAGGATGCTTGTCCTTGTCTTTTCTGCCTATTTTAGTAGTCAGGGTCTTTTCCATAAACTATAATTTATTAAGTTCTCATCACAATGGGGTGAGGTACTGGAGTGAGTAGTCCCAGGGCATTCTCCCACTTAAACCTGCCAACAATATTATGAGATATTATGTCCCCATTTTACAGATGACAAGACTCATCATGCTATGGGCTGCACTGCCTTTTACCCACAGGATCAGGGCTCACATCCATCTGACTCCAACGTCCCCAGCTCCCAAAGGATATGTATAAATCACTCAAAGGAAATAGATAAAGCCTTTCATCTCATTACAAGGTCTATTAAAATGGACAGATGTCATTAAATATCTCTAAATAATGAATGAAGCAGCTTTGGTTTAGGAAGGCATGACACTGTTGTTGCCCACTTGGTCTGTGTTTTTCTTCAGACGTTCCTCAAGCCTGCAATGACTCACCTGGTCTTGCACAGGATGAGTGGTTGCTGGGGAAGGAGAGCGGGCAAGTACCACATTGTGAGTGACACGCTCTACTGCTCCCTACTTAAATACTCAATCCCCCCATGTGGCAGCCACAGCATGGCCCCATTTCACAGGCAGGAGGGCTGAGCTGAGCTGGGACATGACACGGGAGCTTCGGCACATAACCACCTCTCTGGTTCTCTAGTTTCTTCTCTTTAAACCAATGGAAACAAATGAAGTTGTTCACTAATTTTCATTCACTGAACTTCATCAAAATTGATAGCAACTTCCCATACCTTAAACTTAAACTTGATAGCAACTTCCTAAAAAATACGATCTATGATGGAACTTCACCATATTATTGGTACTGAGCAGTTATTTCAGGGTCATAACATAACTTTAAACGTGATGTTGAAGGGGGGGGGGAAAGTAAAAGTTATGTTTGATAAATATATTGGTTCATGGTTCTCCTTTCTGGAAAAACTTTAGATATAGTCATATATTTATATATATACACACACACATATATATACACATATGTATATATACATTTATTTGTATATTTGTACTCACACACATACATTTATATATATAAATTATTCATATCCTTAAACATGACCTAGTTAGCTCCAAGAAAATATACAGAAAAAAAAAGTCAGGAGGAAAAAGAAAAGGATAGAAAGACCATAATTAAATTTTATTTACTTAAAACACACAATATATAGCATAAAGGTACGGCAAATTTTTGCCGTATCTGTCACCTAATGTAGCGTAGGAGCCTGAAAAGAAAAAAATTAAACTGATCCAGTTTGGTTGTGAATAAAGGGCACTGTTTAGACTCTGGTAAGGTCTCAAAAAAAATTTTTTTTTTTTAAACTCAGAGTTGGCTTCTGAAGTTTATTAAAGGAAAAACACATTCACTAAAAAAATACCATTTCCAAAAGGTATTTGAGAGCAAAATCTTATGAGCTTGGCTAGAACTATATCTGGCATCAAGACCTAGAAATATTAATATATAAAAACCTTAAGGAAGAAAGAACTGCAATAAATTTAAATATGAGTTGAGAGTTAAGATTCTTTATATCCTGACCGAATTGTTCCAAACTTAACCAATAAGTTCATTTAAAAACTGATATTAGATTATTTATTAAAAGTACATGTACTCTGCGTTCAGGAATTATTTGGGAAATTCCTAGTATTACTTTTTGTGCTGGGGATTATGATTCTGTCATTATTTAAGGTTGATAATTAGACACAATAACCATCTCTTGTAACTCAAAGGGTCAAATTCTCTTTATATTGACTGTGCTTGCAGAATTTTAAAAATCCTAGACATAGCCAAAGACCTAGGGAAAGCAAGCTTTTAATTAAACACTAATGAAGACCTGGGGAAAAAAAAAAAAGGTTGTTTTTTTTTTTTCTTTTCTTTTCTCCCAAGAATCCAGGGAAATCCAAAGGGTCCCTCTATCCTTAACTCCAGTGGATGGGAATGACAGGAGACAGGGTCAGAATGATAAGCAATGTCCATAGGATGCCAAAAAAAAAAAGAAAAGAAAAGAAAGAAAAAGGAAAGCAAAATGTCAGAAGTGTCTGTCAGCACTGGTCAGGCAAAACAGGGCACCTTCCAGAACCTAACCACAGGGCTGGGCACAGGAAACAGCAATCACTTGACAGTCAGAGCTGACGAGAAACTGTAGAAGCTGCCAAGCTCCCCACCCTGGGCTGGGCGCAGATGGGGACTTGAAGCCGGCTGTGCACAAGACCTAGGGTCCTGGGGTGAGCCCGTTTTCAGGGGCCCTGCCGGAAATAACCTACTCTGCTATCCAGAAACTGCTTTTCAAGACATCAGAGAACCCAAACAAATTTATTCTCAGTCAGCAGTACTTAGGTTGGCTTGGGGCTATTTTCAATAACAAAAAACAAACAAACAAAAAAAACCAATAAATATACACATACAAAGACATTTCAGCCTGCATGGCTTTTTCCCCTGTATGAAATTTCCAGAACTTTATAGACCTCGAGCTTCCCCTTTGGACAGAGGTCCCCTAATGCTACGTTTTCCTCCAGACTCTTAGTGTCCCCCTACACCACATGCCACCACCATCCTGCCCAGGTCCCCACCGCGTCTCACAGGACATCAGAAAACAGTGCCCTAATTGTCTTCCCCTTCCTTAGCTGTACCCGGCAGGTTGGCTAGAGTGAGCTTCTTAAAATGTAAAGCAGATTCCTTCATTCACTTAGTCAATAAGTATTTCCAAAGGATATCTTAGGTTCCAGGCACTGAAGCTACTACAGCGGACAAAGCCAAGGCCCTGCACGTCTTCCACTAACATTCTGCATGGGCAGACACCGAGGAGAATCTGAACAAAGTTCTAACGTCAAATGGCAATGGGGTTAGGAAGAAAAATAATGCAGGATGCGGTAAGGGTCAGGGGTGGCCTGGAGGGTTGGGTGACATCTGAAGAAAGACCTGCAGGTAGTGGAGGGGGAGGTGGAGACATGTGTGGACTTCTAGGTGACGGGGTTCCTGGCAGAGAACACCCCAATGGTAAAAGGTCTGAGGTTGGAATGCACTTGGGTAGGTTTAGGAGAGAGAGGGGAGGCCAGTGTCACTGGAGAAGCCTTAGGGGATGGGTGTGAGGAGTTACCACCAGAGGCTGAGTGTGTGTTTGCTGGCAGTGGGGGTGAAGACAACCCAGAGAAAGGAGGTGCTGATCACCCGGGGCCTTGTGGGTATGGTGAGGCTGGCTTTTTCTGAGTTGGGACATCACCTGAGGGATTCAAATATGAGAATGGAAAACGAACAAACAAAAACAAGTAAGAGAATGGCATGATCTGAATTACTTCCGGAGCCTGGATTGAGAATATATATCATTTAGTCTCAACTAGTTCACTGATTCCTGCTATGGCTATGGGATTTGGTAGAGGGAGAGGCAAAGACTGGGGAAGTCCTAAGGCATCAGGTGGGTAAACAGAGCAAAGGAAGGGGCTGAACGGTTTGGTTTTCTTTTGTTTTTTCGTTTGTTTTTTTTTTTTGGCTGAACGGTTTGTAAACTAAGCCTCTTGCATGTGATGGCTGAGTGCATGGGATTTGTCTTTGGACAGAACTGAGCTCCAACCTTTGCTCTTGGACAAGTTACTCAGTAGCTCTACATATTTCCCACATTAGCCAAGGGGTTCGATAATACCTGTTACATGGCACTGTTAGGAGAACTGAATGAAATGGTGACTATAAAGTGCTTAGCACTATATATGACATATAGAAAATGTAGAAAAAAAAAACATAGTTAACACTTTTTAAAGGCCTACCATGAGCCAGGCACCCTACTGAAATCTTTATTTATCTGTGTTGCTCCCTCAACAATCCTGGAAGATTGGTCCTATTATCGTCTTCATCTCCTACACAAGAAGATGAGGCACAGAGAGGTCACGTAATTTGCTCATGTCACATGGCTAGGAAAGGACCCTGTTTGGAGTTCTATCCTGGTCACACGTTGCACTCATAACTCCTAGCATGATTACTTTGGGCTTAGGATCAAGTTTGTGCAAGGGGTTCAAATTTTTGCAACCAAAAAGCTACTATTTCTCAACCCATGTTATTTTTAACCTTCACACCATACCATGCAAATGTAAGTAGTATTTTATCTTTTGCATTGGTAAAGAAATGGACCCAGAGCAATTAAGCAACTTGGCTCAAGGTCACACAGCTGGTAAGTCATGAAGCCTTGATTTTAAACCAGGTCCAGCTGACTACAGCTCATTCTATTTCCCTATTTTATCAAGGCCCTTTTCTCTCTCAGATAATAAGCATCTAATCACATTTTAATGAGACAAACTTATTTCTGTAAAAATATTTGCTGGCTACATTACCCAAGGGTAGCATGACGCTTATAATAACTGGATCTCCTTAGCAGTTGCAAATCTCAGGGTCATATGAGAAGAGAGCTCATCCAGATGAGAGAGACAGCATTCAGTGGGGTCCCATAGCCTTCATGCATGAGAGTCTAGGGTTCAGAGTTGAGACGAAGAAAGTTTAATAGCTTCGGTTGCAAAGAAAGAAAGAAACCAACCAAATAGTTGTGAGCATCTTTGCTGTCATGCCAGAATCAGAAGATGTCAGAATCCCAGGATAAAAAGCTGTGCCACGCAACCATGTGGGCAGTGTCTCTCTGCAGTGCTCAGTGGGTCCCTGTCCTGCTCGCTACAGTAGCCTATAGTTCTTAATCTGGGGTGAAGAGAGAAAGGAGGAGCCAAGGATTCTGCAGACTGTAGGATTTCGATGGTTACTCACATACATAAGACATTGAGAAGACTGCACATATAAAGATAACCATTTTCCAGGCACTAATCCCTCCATCCATCCAACCATCCATCCATCCACACTTATATCTAACACGGGTTACTGAAAGTATCAATACATTGAATTTCTAGAACAATCATGGGAGAGAAACACTTTAAATGAGATATTATAATTATATTTTACAGCAGAAGAAAAATTTAGTCTCAGAGAACTCACATACTAATAAAAGGGGAGTCAGGATTTGAGCTCAGGCAAACTGAGTGTATAGACTTCATTTTTAAGGGTCAGCCTATGTTTCCACTCAATGTTGGCTGAGTGAATGAATAAGTGAATAAACTGATAAGATTCTATCTCCACATGTTGTTTACCTTTTAATAAATAAAGCAGCAAGTCAGTGGCAGGAGGCTGAGCACTGGAGTCAGCCAGAGCACTATTCAAATTCCAGCACTGTGACTTATTAGTTAATAAGTATATAAAACCAATAAAGTGAGGTTCAAGATATCATCTCGTAGAGCTGTTACAAGGACAAAGATAAGGCACGACATCTCATAAAGCTAAAGATTTTCTGTATATCCCCTGGAGAAGTTCTTGCTCATAAGCACAAGGAGACAAACACAAAAACAATCACTGTAGTATTTTGAGACACTGAAAAATTGGAAACGGCCTAAGTGTCCACCAACAAAAGATTGGTTATATTCATACAATGGAATACAGGGATTAAAATGAATTTAGAGTCAAATCCCAAAAGCTTGTTGAGAGATTAATAAAGTAGCAGAATGATACATCCTTATACACATTTGACAAACACAGTGGTAATATATATTGTTTATATATATATATATATATATGGAACACATACAAACATATGTGGCAATATTATAAAAACATGCCCAGGAATGAGAAACATGAACTTCGTGATAGGACTTTAGGGAGAAAAGAGAAGTACTGGTTTCAATCGATTTTATACAATTGTATTATATTTCAAAAAAGTAAACATGGCAAAATATTAAGATGTCTTAAAAATGGGAGGTAGGTGCATGGACTTTTACTCAATATTATCTTTTATATTTTTGTATATTGAAAAAAAGAACTCTAAGGGTTTTGTGTTTTAAGATAACACATGCCAAATGCCAAACACAAGGCCTGGCACACAGCAGCTGCTAAATAATTAGTAGCTATTAGTCAAGTCAAGGCAATGAGATTATATACAAGCACTAGTTAAAGAAAAATAGTGAAAAAAAAAAAATAAAGAAAAATAGTGATTTAAGCAACGAGCTTTGCCCAAACACAAAATTCAAGAGACTAAAGATGATTAGGACATGAGGGGAAAATGGCACAATATAATTTATCACGTTTGTCAGCCTCTTTCATGCTAAGTTTATTTCAAGGATGCCAGGATTTGTATTTGTTATATATGAACACTTCTAGGCACACATATATGTAATTACATGGCAACTTTGATTTTTTTCATGAGAGTTTAATTTCTGCTTCCTTTCCATGCTTTATGTCATATTGTCTTGTCTACAAAACTTAGAGCTACCTATCTTATTTTTCCACTCGAATCATTCACACTTTTCTACAACCACCAAGCTGGACAACACAAATTTCATGTTCATGATAAGCAGTACACGATAAACAGAAGTTATATTGCGCTGCAGCTCTACCAAGACAAGATGGTATAAGGAGAAACAAACACCCATTGGAAAAGGCAGGAGAGTCTATTCTTAACTTGGTGTTTTTCAAGCTGTGCAACAGAGTCTGCAATTGCCTTTCGAATATAACTGAGACCGACCAAGTTGATTTTAAATAACACAGTCTTTTAGAAATGTATTTATGTGAAGTGATGGGCTAGAGCATTAAGGTAGTTTTCCTTCTGAGTTTTGGGTATCTTAGCATGTCAGTTCCTTGCCATAAAACCCTAGTCTTTGGCTACCAGAAAAGATGGAAGACAAATTTTCTCAGTGATAAGGAGACTCGTATTTCACCTATCGGCCAAGTTTTCTCTCCTTTCTGTGTGTATTACTGCTATTAACTGACTCCATGGCCACCCAATCCCTTCACTAAGGTAGGATCCAATCCGGAGACAGTCAGGCCATGTTCTAAAATAAAGCCAGATTCTACATCCTTCATGTCAACGCAATCCCTACTCCCCGCTTCCTTCCCGTGGGCCCTTCCTCAGTTCAGGCTTTGATCCCAGCACCTGTTGGGCAGGCATTTGTAGAAGATGCTGTGATGTGCTGCCTAGACTTAGTCCCTCAGTTGTCGGAGGCATTCTGAACTGACAGCCCACAGCCCCCCTGGGCATCACCCTCCCTTAAAGAGCTGCCTACGTCAAGGTCACTCCACATTCTTTCTCAAGGGCAGCCCACGCCCAACGATGGGTTGATGTAAGTTGGCGGGGAGAACAGCCCTCTTATTCCCGATGGGGACAACTCTCAGTTCCAGAACTACCCAGGAGGGCAGCTGAAGCCATTTCTCCTCTGCTCATCCTGCTTTTTTCTATTCCCTTCTAGAAAGGGATGTTGCCATTGTAGTTGTTCATGGAAGAGAAGGACCTGTGCACGAGGACATATCCAGGTCCTCCAGGTTCTTTTCACTCACCCCCTGTGGTTGGGGAACCACAGGCCTCCTGGATGCTCTGTCATTCCCCAGGCCACCCAGCATGCGCTGAGCACCATCTATGTCCTACGCAGAGACACTCTGTCAGCAGCCTACAGTCCAGTGCGAGGTGGGTGCCCACACAAGCGAGGAGACACAGGTGAAAAGGCAGGGAGGGTCGTGTGCCTGGGAGGGAAGGACGGTTTCCCAGGCCTGGATCCAGCTGGGGGGATCTCAAGCTGAGGAAACAGCAGGAGCAAAGGCAGAGGGTGGCGGGAAGCCCCTCGAGGCTGCAGAACAACCAGCCATTACGATGGATTCCCACATCCACCTCTCGATCTAGCTGGTATAACGTCTCCTGGAGGTCACTTCAAGCAAAACTCACCCCCCACCTACATTTCCCTCCACCACCACCCCCTTCAAAAAAGGAGTCACTCCCAGGGTGCTCTCTAGTAAACATCCTGCTTGTAGATTTGTTTCAGGAATCAAATCTGCATCAGCATTCATGCGGTACCATGATAAGATCTCTTTTCCTAGTCCCTGTGGTCGAGTGGGTTACGGGATCAACTCCGATCAACGACCTGTGAGAAGTCACATGAGCCACATAGAGGCCGAGCACCTAATTGCCAGTGCAAAACCTCTAAGGGCTCTTCACTCTTCATCCTGGTAACTGGCAACATGCAGGAACATTCTGTGAGCCTCCGTGACAGTGATGAGCAGAGCTTACAGACAACCAGTGACTGGGCAGGTAGCGTGAACCAAAAACAAACCTTTGTTTCTTCAAGCTATCAGGATGCTGGGGCTGTTTGCTGCCAGAGTGAAACCTATCCTCTCCTGACTAACATACCTGGATACCTGGATCGCTGCCACAGCCTCCCAGCTGCCCTTCCCGCCTCTACCCTGCCACCCTCTCCCAAATCTGTCTAAAGGCCTAAAACAACCTCTCCCCTGCCCCCAAAGATCTGAGGAAAAACATCAAAATCCTAAAGTAAAAGATCGCTCAAATTCAGACGCTATTCTCAATCAAAATCTCTGTCTCTGACTCCAGCTCTCTTTTTCTCTTTCTCTCACCCCACCCTCTCTCCTCATCGGCCTTAATAAACTTAGGATTCCCCCAAAGCCACGTTTTCCTAGGCCCGAAATGCCCTTCTGCCTTTCTCTCCAAGTTCTAGCCATCCCTCGAACCTCAGCTTGAGAATGACCTCCTCCAGGAAGCCCCCTTGGCTCCCTTCTCCTCTTTCTTTTTCTGCTTTAGTCCAGTCGGATTTAGATTCCCTCCACTGTGCACGTAGCGTTTCATTTCCGTAACTGTCTCCCGTCTTTGACAATAGATTCCTCGAGGGCAGAAAAAAATGCCTATTTTGACTTTGTGTTGCTGATACCTTGGCACAGTAGCAGGGCCGGGCCGAGCACTTTGATCATTATTTAAGGTACAAATAAACGAACCACAGAATGAATCAATCTGTAACCTCAATCATGTTCTACCATAAAGGACCTGGTAAAAGTAAACTGAACACTCGTCTTGAATATTTGTTCACTAATTTCCTGGTGACTAGGTATTTGGTGAGAAAATTCTTTCATATTCCTTCAAGTTCTATTTTTTTCTATGATTGAATTTTGGACTTTTCCTCCTCTAGCATTCTCTATCCAATGTGTTGCTTTATTCCTAGTATGGGAACTGGCAAACATTATCTGTAAAGGACCTATCAGTAAATATTTTCATCTTTGTGGCCGATACAGTCTTTGTATCAACTACCTGGCTGTAAGTAGTTAAGTCATAACGACTCAGTTCTGCTGCTGTAGTGCAAAAGCAGCCACGGACAACATGTAAATGAATGAGCAGGGCTGTGTGCCAATAAAACTTTATTTACAGGGGATCCCTGGGTGGCTCAGCGGTTTAGCACCTGCCTTTGGCCCAGGGCCTGATCCTGGAGACCTGGGATCGAGTCCTGCGTCGGGCTCCCTGCATGGGACCTGCTTCTCCCTCTGCCTGTGTCTCTGCCTCTTTCTCTCTCTCTATGTCTCTCATGAATAAATAAAATCTTAAAAAAAACCTTTATTTACAAAAACAGGAAGCTCTGTGTCAATAAAACATTACTTACGATGAGAGGCGGGACAGTTTTCTCCTGCGGGTCACAGTTTGCAAGCCCCTCTTCTAGTCTGTGTAATTCAGAGAGTGAAGGCTGGGGATAGGCAAAATACACATGGTTTGAGATGCACACAGGCCACTGAATGCTCAATGGGGAACTTGCCTTTTGGGGAAGTCGGTCTTGCCCAGCCAATGTGGTGGGATGCAAAGTTCATGTGTTACCAGTTTATGGATTATCAGAGTCTTGGATTTAGAGAAATTATTTCCTTTGAGACCCTATTGGGTCTGTGATCTCCTAGATTTTTTGTATTGGCTTAAACAAAATACAGGCCTACTGTGTGAATACGAGGGCAAATACACAAGGCTCACCCTACACCCACTGTGGGAAGCCACAGTCTCTCTTACTTAACATCCTTGACTGCAAAGATGGGAATTTAGTTTACGGAGAACTAGTATCACTTAGAAAAACAATGGTAATACCCCCAGCTACCCTTGATCAAGGACCTTCTATGGGTCTGGTGGTAAGGGCTATGCATACCCAAGAGCTAACATGTATTGAACAATTTGCATGTACCAGGCAGGGCGTTCAGTGTTGAAGATTTTATCTCATGAATTTTTCATCCTGCCCATAATGCAGGTACTACAGTTCTCCTCTTTTATCCAGGAGGCCCAAAGAGGGAAAACAATTTGGTCAAGGTCAAATTTGCTGAACTTGGAGCCTACAGCCTCTGCCTGTTTTGCACTGTGTGCTACCCCTCAGTGCCAACTGCTTGCCTCAGGGAAGCTGACCCAGCCTCTTAAGGTCACTTAAGTATCTCAAATTCTGTCCAAGTTACCTCCTGGGGGAGGCAATGACTCTATTCAGGGTTTGCAAGAAATTCTACCTTTGAGGTGTTGGAGATGAGGGGAAAACTTAATCCCAAGTAACTAACTGAGGGCTTTGTTAGAACATGTCACACTGAATAAGAAGCAAAGGGTGTTGATTTTTTTCAACCACATTCTCCCATCATTTTCCACCTCAGTTGTTTGTTAAACCTAATTAATTGCTATAACAGAATCTATCCAGGCAAAATATCAGCAGGATAGATAAATGGCTGATGAATCAGCTTTTAATATTTAATCCCAAATTGAAGATAAATGTCCCAGCCTACTACTTCAACCAAATTCAAACTTTTACTTATGAAGTAAGTCTTTGTTCAAAGCAGCCCCAGTATAGCTTTGGCCTGCTCTTTATTTAGTCGTGTTATTACAGAACTGCCTTATAGCTAGTACCTTAATTATTCATGGTTTTTGGCAAATTAAGCCTCGTGGCTCTCCAGTATCTAGACATAGAGGAAGTGTCCAATTCCAGAGAAATTATGCCTTCTCAGCTGTGCCAGCCAGGCAATAATGTTGTTGCCAAATTCTGCATGAATAGGTGGGAGATCTTATTTCACTTACAGTATATGAATAAACAAAACATCCCCCCAGGGACTGCCAGGTATTTCATGTAACTAATATCTCCAGCACCACCCTTATATTTCTCTCTGGAGTGACTGAACCCTGGATTTCCTTACAAACAAAACTATTTAGACTACAAGCAAGAAACATGACACCTTTTTATTATCAAGACGATAAAAAATCGGGTTCAATAAATCTGTAACCCTATGGTGTTTCCTGTTCATATGCCAGTAAACTGGGCAGTACCACTGAACATTCCCCTTCATGATTTAGAATTTGTAATTACTGGATAGCAATAAGGGTATTCTAATGATGAGCCCCGCACCCTGTTAACTCGAATTACTGCGGCAAAATACTTGGAAATGTGTTTGTCATTAATCTTTGTACTTACCTTGAAAAAGAACTATTTTTTAGGGAGCTCTAGCTTTGAGATTCTAATAAGGCAGGTGCAGTGGACATTACGGATCTCACCCCAACTGAGCTCTGACCCTCCCCCACTGTTTGGCAGCTATGTGGTCTGCCTGGGACGAACCTCACTCCCAGCTACCAGCTACGGGAATGGGTCTGCTCCCCCACTGGCCTTAGCCCATCAATGTAATTAGTGTTTCTCAATAGTTATATTCATTATCATCGTCTTAAGGAGCCTTGTAGATAGTATTTTTTGTTTGTTAGTCACCCCCTCCCCCTACAAATTCTAATGCCAAAAGTATACTGTGTATCTGTTATGTATGCATATCTGTGCTTTATACACAAAAAGAGGAAGATTTTTTGCGCCCCCTTCCCACTCCCAAGAAATAATTTTTGCCTCTTGGTGGTCCTATCACTCCCATTGAGAATGCCTGAATCATAATCCCATTCCCTGTGCCATACAGTGCATGGCACTGAGGGTGGGTAGACCCTAAATTAACCTATCAGAGTGCAAACTCGGAATTTTTTTTCTTAATAGCCTTTAGAGATGAGAAATTTTCTTTCTTTCTGGATGGGTTGATAGGTGGATCTAAGCTCTGGAACCACTGCAACTCTCTGCAATCATCAGGAAAGAAACCAGTAAAGAAATAGCCAACACATGAACAAGAGAAGGCTAAAAGAATAATGAGCAACAGGCATTGGGCCATGATCAAACCATACCTGCAGTTCATTCAACTGCTCGACTTTCTGGTTTGTCAAAAGTCCCTTCTTTTTATTTTGTAGATTAGAGTTGGGTTTTCCATTATTATAAATTCCAAATGACAGAGCAGATAACATTTATTGAACGCTTCTTAAACTCTAGGCACTGAACTAAATATCTTATGTGTCAAGTAATTCGTTTATCAACCTCTGTGATTAGTACTATTATATTTCCCATTTTATGAATGATGAAACTGAAGCAGGGTAAGATTAAGTAACTTAATCAAACATAGGCAGAGGTTGGATTTATTCCTATGTCTCTCTAACTTGGAGCCTAAGGTATCAATCACTTTATTTTCCTGCCTTACAGTTCTAAACAATTTAAGTCACTGCTTTCTTGCTCAACATTTAAAAGGCATTAGTGAAAATGGTATTTCTTTGCTAGCAATTAACTTGCGTTTGTGCAATGAAAAAATCTATGATTCTCCTAAGCCTTAAAATATTTTAAGAATTCTTACTTCTCACAAAGCATAGGAAACTTTAAACTTGGAGATCATTTCCTACTTGACCATACTCATAAAAATGGCCATCATGATTTTAGATGTCCTTTCTTATTATCCTGAGTGGGTATTGGCTCAGTCACCATCCATTTTACAGAAGAGAAAGCTTACAGTTTGGCAGGACAGTCCTTCAAGTGGCTGTTCTGCTTAAAAATAATTATTGATACAACTTATAAAAGTTTCTCCAACATTAAAAAGCAAAAACAAAACTCTATGGGGGTCACATGTCCTACAGACCAATGCAACAACGATTGTCCCAAAGACAGAAAGGCAGAGAGGCACACACTTCAAGAAGCCAGGTGATCTGTCTACAGTGGCCAGATGGGCTCTATCCACAGCTCTGTAATACTCTCAAACCCCCACATGCCACCCGGCGTCTCAGCCTGGCCTTTGCATTCTCACAAAATACAAGACAACACGGACATGTTTTCTAAAGCAAGAGTCATGAAAGCATGAATCAAATGTTGCTCACATTATAATGAGGATGTTACAGATGTCAGCGATGTCAAGGGAATGCTGATTTTTTTACATTGCCCCAGTTTAACCTGAGGGGCTATTCTTTTAATTTTGCTTTATGGATGGAAGGCTACAGCTTGTCAGAACCAGAGGCTTGATGGCACATAGGACTCATTACAATGAGATGCAAATTCTAGCCAGAGTGGGCCTGGGGTCAGGGGAGGGGGAATCTA
Organism: Canis lupus dingo; assembly: GCF_003254725.2. Classification (NCBI taxonomy): domain Eukaryota; kingdom Metazoa; phylum Chordata; class Mammalia; order Carnivora; family Canidae; genus Canis; species Canis lupus. The sequence goes on along the minus strand of NC_064262.1, from coordinate 22,604,388 downwards.
GGATCTGCAACAAAGCTACTTCCACATCGGGAAGAAAACAGGATGATGTTTTCGTGATGATAGTAAACACCAGGCATAATCTTCCTAAATACAACGTAGATTGAAAAAAAAAAAAAAACAAAACCTCAATGATATTAACAACTCAAGCAGAGGACTTTTAAATCCACAAATGACTGTCCAAAAAAAATAAAAATAAAAAATCCAGAGAAGCTGCAGTCCCAGAGAAGATGAATGGTCTCCTAGTTGAACAAAGTTGCTGCATTTTTTGCCTGCAGGATGGGACCTAGCAGAGAAATAAAGAGGCTGTGTTGTGCGAGGGGAGTAAACCCCAACGTAAGCATTCCAACCATCTGCCAGGCCAGCCCTCCCTCTCCCTACCCTAGCCACCATCCTTCTGCGAAGGGTTCACAATTTGCTGTCCTTCCTCCGCAAGCCAGTAGACACAGAATCAGCTTTTCCTGGCTCTGCCTTGCAAGTTGGGGCTGCCTGATGGAAAACTGAAATAAAATCAAAGGAAAGAATGCAAACCCAGCAAGGCCCCTCTGATGGTAAACTGGTGTGAAATCGCCGGTCCCCGAAATGCTCACCCCCCCATCCACCCCAATAAAATGGAAAGGAAGGAATCATCTGAATGTCAAAGTGTGGCTTCTTGCAGCCAGACCCCGCAGCTGCTGCTGCTGCTGCTGCTGCTGCTGCTGCTGCTGCTGCTGCAAAGCCACCGCTCTCTCCGAGCCAAGTGCCAGGCAGCGGACACCATCACTGTGTAACAGATGTCTCTGCAAGTGCAGGTCCTAACTCGCAAGTGCCCCCGCGCCCAGTGGGCAAAATCCACAAGCTCTGTCAGGCAACAGTCACCCACACACGCTGAACATTTGACCCCAGAGTCAAGCAGCCCTCTAGGAGTCGAAAAGAGCGAGGGAAGGGCGGAGGGGGAGAGGGAGAAGAAAATCCTACAGGTGGAACGGGCTTCCCAAGAGCGCCTGGCATCGCGCGGCGCCCGGCTCACCTGGTACACGTCGCGCAGCCCGCACCACGTCCGCAGCACCTGGTGGCACGCCCGCAGCCTCTCCGTGTACCATCTCCGCAGCGTGGACACGGTCAGGTTCCACACGAAGCGGCTGCCGCTGAACAGCAGGTCCTCCACTCCGCACATGAACACCGAGGCCATGCCGCCTGCTTCCCTGCGCCCCCGGGGTGGGGTGGGGGCGCGCCCCGGCTCCCGCAGCTGCAGCCCAGCAAGCCCCGCCGCGGCGGCGCGAGCGCCTGGGCTCCGGGGCGCCGGCCTCTGCGGGCAGCCCGGGGGCGGGGGCGGGGGGGTCAAGCCTTCCCCGAACTCGGCTTTCACCGGGCGCCCCGGCCGGCCTCCCGCGGCATGCTCGGGGTTGGGCGCCCGCCAGCCCACGGCCGCGGCTGGCACACACAAGCCCAGCGCCCGCCCCGGCCGCCCCGCGCGCTGGCAGCGCCGAGCGAGCTGCGCTAAGCTCCGCCAGGCGAGCCCTCTGCGCTCCCGGGGCGCGGGAAGCCCAGGCCGGCGGGGACTCCCCCCCGCGCGCCCCGAGCGCGCAGGGCAGGGGCGGGAGCGGAGCGGCTCGGGGCAGGCAAAGACCAGGGCTGCATTTCAGCCTCCCGCTTGCACGTACGTTCTGCGCACACACACACACACACACACACACACACACACACACACACGCAGCAGCTGGAGCCTCCTAAACCGCCTTGGGGAGCATCTCACTGCACACTACAGGGTCTTTGCTCTGTGCACACTGATAAATACCTCCGGGCAGCCACAGAGGCAGGAGGGGAAAAGAAAAAAAAAAAAAATCCTCCGAAGCATCCCTCTGGACCCCACTTCCCTGGGGGGCGGAGGGAGACAGCCCTGAGCGTTTCCTTGGTTGTGCTGGAGGCAGGAGATGAAGACACCAGTCTCAGAGCAACAGTGTCTGTGTCTGGCGTTGGCTGCACAACCTGGTCTTTGCTCCCCATTTGAGGGTCTCCAAGAACATGACAGCCTGCCTGCTGCTGCCCCGGCCACAGGGCAGGTTCCCGCAGGTTCCCTCAGCTTCCCGCCGTGCTAATTCCAATGCAGCAGGCAGTTCAGGAGAATTACAAAGAGTGTGTTCTTGGTCTCCAGCAAATAGCTCCCAGTTACTGTTTGCTGGAAAATAGAAGCTCACAAGAGAATCCTTGGTTCGGTTCTGGAAAATGCAGCCTCTGGATATGTCTGGCAGCAGCTAGTTGCCAGCACAGAATGGCACAGGTAGTTTATTCTCGACTCAAAACTGAAGGAAACTGTTGGACCACTCATGAAGTCACCAGATAATTAATGTGTGTGTGTTTTTTTTAAAGTTCTCCCCCTGGAATTGATATTGCCTAAGGCATTTGGGAAAAGGAGCCCAAGGAGCCCCACATACCACCAGTCTCTGTTTAGAATATGTGTAGATTTCAGTTCCATATAACAGTATAACATTTCTTACAGCAAAAGCACTGCAGCAAATTTCAGGATGTCGGTTTGTTTTTGTTTTGTTTTTTTTTTTTTTTTTTGCTTTTCTTTTTCTTTTTTTTTCTGAATCCATCTGTAGGACAATTGTCAATTTTATTGGTGGTTTCACACCTGGGCTGTTATCTTGGCTATTGAGTGGCAGGGAGGTAAGGCGCCAAAGCCTTTCTCCTGAACTAGCTCAGAAGGCTTCAGAACAGATTATCGACAAGTAAATCAGCTTTATTTCAGGTTTCAAATGTGCCTTTGGAATCTTAATTCAGGTGAAACTCAATCAGTCAGAACACAAAACTGTGTTCTCAAAGTGCCTATTGTTTTGGAAATGCCCATGATCGGGAAACTTTTAAATGACGTTTCTCCTACTATTTTTACTTCTTTTTATTACTAATAAAATCACCTAGGAGTTTCTGTTGAATTAGTTCACTGGACACAACACCTGATCCGAGATCTGGAAACAATTCCTCACGGTAAATCTACTCTATGCGCCCATGAGTATGAGCATTCTGATGATGTTTCCCAACATAATGGTCACAGTGTTTCCACAAAATAAACTAGGTCCTACAGAATCAAAAGAAACTGAACTAAGTATGGTTCGAAAATGAAATGTCATTCTTCTAATGGAAAACTACTGATCTTCAAAAATGGAGTGTCAGTATGAGTGAATGGAGGTGGTACATTTATTTAACGATGCAGTGTGACTGTATTCTCGGAAATACCGGGCAGCAAAGGGAATACCAGAATAAAACCTCCAGCAGGTCAATTATCTCTGTCTCATGACACCAAGCTCTCAGAAGAGATGCTCTAGAAACCAGGGCTATTATCCCTCTGTGCACAGGTCTAAAGTCACTGCTCAAGTCCAACCTCAGTCATTTTCATTGCAGATTTCCAAAGTTGGGGCTTATACTACTTTCTGGAAAGTGGGATGTGGTGTCAGGGTTCTTTCTCCAAGTGCCGGGCCTGATCCAGCAGCATCAACACCATTGGGGGAACCTTGTGAGGGATGCAAGTTCTCAGCCCACTCCAGAATCAGAAACCAGGGGGTGAGGTCAGCAATCCCAGCACTCACGCATCCTCCGGGAGATTCACACTAAAGAGAGAAAAGCACTGTTGTGGGGCATGGTTGGCAGAAGCCATGTCTCCTATGAGAAACACACGTGACTTAAATTCCTGTTCCTAGAGACCTGTACAAGCTCCTTAAACCCACAAAGCCTCAATGTCCTCATCTATAAAATTGGTATAATATCAGAATCCACCATCTAGGGTTTTGGGGGAAAATTAAGTAAAATATTGCATAGAAAGTGTTTACTGTAGGGGCACCTGGGCGTCTCAATGGTTGAGCATCTGCCTTGGGCTCAGGTCGTGAACCCCGGGGTCCTTGGGATGGAGTCTGCATCAGGTTCCCTGCAGGGAGCCTGCTTCTGCCTCTGCCTATATCTCTGCCTCTCTCTGTGTCTCCCAGGAATAAATAAACAAAATAAAATAAAACAAAAAGAAAGTGTTTACTGTAGCAGCTGGCAAAGCGTAAGCACCCAAAGAAAACTACCACCACCCCTCAAATCATGAATCGTTTCCATTTTTTGTATGCAGATAAAACAGAAGTAAGGTGGTTTTGGTATTGTTTTTAATTTCAACTAATCATCCACATCTATTTTCCTACACCTTTCTATGGGTTGGAGGTTATAGTTGGTGGTGATTCGCTTGCAGGGAGCAATTCTGTTGCTTTCATTCAAGTTCCCAGAAAGCTTTTTGAATCTCCATCTTCCCTGGCACAGCCAACCTTTGCTGGGGGACTTGGAGAGGCGGTAGGCGCTCAAAGATGGATGCAAGACAAATAAAGACACCAACATCCACTCTAATGCTGCTTCTTACCCAAACAGCTTCCCTCTTCTGTGGAAGAAGAAGTTTGAAGCTCCAGGACAGGGAAGGAAAGGCAAGTTCCTCCTCACCAGAGACCAACAGGGGGTGGGGGTGTTGGCAACTGAACCCAGATGTGCAGCAGTGGAGAAAAGAGTGACCCAAGTGTGGCATCATTCTTAAAATGGACTAACCACACGGGACAAACCAAATCCCAGGCACACACCCTTGGTCTAAAATTTCCACTGGAAAGGGAGCTAAATCAAGCTGGCTTCAAAATTATCTTGTTCATAATTTATTTTTCTTTCTTCAATCTTTCTTTCTTTCTTTCTTTCTTTCTTTCTTTCTTTCTTCCTTCCTTCCTTCCTTCCTTCCTTTCTTTCCTTCCTTCCTTCTTTCTTATTTAGGAAGAGGACTTTCTTTCCTATTCAGCATCACAGTTCCCTGCAATACGCTGTAATTTCCTGCAGCTCTCTCTGGGGACTTAAAAAGATGCTTCAGGTGACAGCATTACTCATACACCTGGGAGTTCTGCTACGGAGGTAAAAGAGAAATTGTCATTATCCCTGAAGCTCCTGTCGGTTTTCCTTTGAGCAATCAGCAGGAAGAAGAGCACAATGCTGGGAAGGCAGCACAAAATGCCAACTCCAGTCTCTAGAAAGAGCTAGCCGGTTGGTAACATAGCAGCTTCCAATGGTCCCCTCTGCGCCTCAAAAAAGACAGGGTTCACTGCCTGTGGATTTTTGTTTTTTTAAGACAGAGAGAGCACAAGTGGGGAGGGGAAAGGAGGAGCAGAGAGAGAGGCAGAGAGAATCTTAAACAGGCTCCATGCCTAGTGGGAGTCCAACAAGGGGCTCGATCTCACAACCCTGAGATCATGACCTGAGCTGAAATCAAGAGTTGGATGCTTACTGACTAAGACACCCAGGCGCCCCGTCAATGAACATTTTAAAACTTTACTCTCTCTACACACCTGAAAAGCCAATGGCTAAATTCTGATAGACCCTGAATGTTTGACATAGGGCTTGAGGGTGATGAAAACAAGATTTTAGTTCAATGGCTCTCAATCAGGAGCAACGTTGTATACCTCCCTCTGGGACATTTGCCAATGTGTGGAGACATTTTTGGTTGTCATAACTGGTGAGGGGGGTGGGTGCTAATGGTGTCTAGTGGTAGAGGTCAGGGATGCTGTTCAACATCCTACAATCCTCAGGACAGCCTCCACAAAAAAAGAACTCTCCTGCCTAAAACGTCAGTCATGCAGGGATTGATGAACCCTTCTAGTTAAATGCTACACTCTGCTCTTCCTCTCAGATCATTTTCATTGGGAGAAACAGTCTTCCTTCTTGGTATTTTCTCCCCAAAAGGCAGATTGGGGAAGGATGCAGCAATCATTCTATGATGGTTTTCATGTCCTTAAAAAGCACCATAACAAACTTAAAGCCCTTTGAGAAAGAACTGGAATGTCATTTTCTCTAATCTTCACTCAATCTTTTTGTGATTTTTCATAAAAATGAGGAATAGTAATTCTCATCATAAACTACTTATATTTTTGATCCTTTAATTTTTGGTTCTATCATTTCATTTAAATTAGAGACTCCTTAGCTGGACCAAAGCTTTTCTTTGGCATGTTAAAAAAATTCCCTCCATAATGACCCCAAAGTGCAATACTGATGCCTCCCTTGGGCCACACACTGTTACAAAGTCTCTCATGTGGCAGGCTATTTCCTCTTCCTCCTTTTTTCTCTGTTAGACTGTAAGCTCTAGCAGGAACCCCTGTGGGTGAGGTGGGGGGTGGGGTGGCTGGATGGTCCCACCCTGTTGAGGAGTACCCCTTGCACTGGAAAATGTTTTGTGACCCTGGGCGCTGCCAGGAGTGTCCCAGGCCCTATGACATCAACAGCAAAAGCACCTCTACACATTTCTAATGCCCCCAGGTATGGTGGCAGCTGCCCCCATTCAGAAACCACTGGCAGAAGCAGGGAAAGGGTCTTACTCATATTTGTTTCCCGGGTGGCTGGCACAAAGCAGGCAATCAATACATGTCTATGGAACTGACAAATGAATGACTATTTGTCTCAACAGTGAATACAGAAAGAAGTTCATCCATCCCCAAAATACATACCGTGGTTCATTAAAAAAAAGTAATGTATTGAGTTTGCATTACGTGTCAGGCAGGGAACGAAGTACTTAGAATGCACTGTAACAAAACAGAGATGATCTGTCTAAGTGAGTCTTAGAAGAGTGAGAAAGGCAGACCACTGAACAAGTAATAAAAGTAAGTCAGTCGGAGAAGGACAAACATTATATGTTCTCATTCATTTGGGGAATATAAATAATAGTGAAAGGGAAAATAAGGGAAGGGAGAAGAAATGTGTGGGAAATATCAGAAAGGGAGACAGAACGTAAAGACTGCTAACTCTGGGAAACGAACTAGGGGTGGAAGAAGGGGAGGAGGGCGGGGGGTGGGAGTGAATGGGTGACGGGCACTGGGTATTATTCTGTATGTTAGTAAATTGAACACCAATAAAAAAAAATAAAAAATAAAAAAAAGAGGAAGCAGGCACTGCCACAAGGGTTATAAGGGAGGGTTGTAATATAGGATTGGCGGGGGGTGTGTGTCAGGGAACGCATCACGTGAGACTGCGGCTGAGACAGAGGAGTGAGTAGGAAAGAGCTAGCTAGGTGACACACAAATAATGCTCTGAGGCAGAAGGGCAGTAGAAACGAAGGCTCTGTGAAAAGACAGAGCCCAGATTTGTGGAGCTTAGAAAAACCAACAGTAGGGGATGGTTGAACAGTAGGGGGGCCAGGGAAGCCCATCTGGGCAGCAGCTGCAGAGTTCCATGGGTGAAAAGAAAAGGCTTAAGGTAGGCTGGTGGGAATGTCTACAATAACTAAGCCAAAAAAGTCAACATGTCTCTCATGCCCCTGGAGAACCCCAGGGCGTTATCCTCCAGAACAGAGTGAGGACATGGTGGGTGAAGGTGCCCCCTTAAAAGCAGCTGTGCAGAGGTAGGCTTCTCATTCAGGGGGTCTGTTTGCCCCTCTCCCTTCTCCATCCTGCCCCAAGGAAAAGGCAGGGGGCTTGGCAGACAGAGAAATTCTGCTTCAATCCCAACTTGAGCTAGAGGCTAGGTGGTCTTGTTCTTCCCTTCACTCCTGCTTTAATTCCTGCTTCCCTTTGGCTGAGAGAGCAAGGAGTGTCCTCCAGTCTTGGACTCAAGCAGGAGTTGGAAGGGAGTGTGCAGAAGTCGTAGAATCCTGAAGGGGAAGGAACCAGTCATTATGGCCCATCGTCTAGGGAAGGAACCAGTCATTATGGCCCATCATCCAGGGCTGACCAGTAGGCTGATTAAATTCTGCAGCTGTCTTCCCAACTTTGAATGGCTTTTTGGCATCATAAAGATCTAAAAACATTATAAACTAAATAATATCCAGCACTAAGGCACCTATCCAGCATCTGTCCTTTGGCAAACTCATTCCACTCCTACAAGAAAAAACAAGAAGAAAAGAAGAAAGAAAGAAAGAAAGAAAGAAAGAAAGAAAGAAAGAAAGAAAGACAGAAAGAAAGAAAGAAAAAACCAAACCTTCTCATCTTCCTCAAACATCTCATGTGTTATTTCATTTAACCAAATTCTAGCTCAAAGGAAAAAGGAGGGATGCTATCTTTATTGTATGAGGTACAAAAAAGGGAGCAATGTGCTAGATCCACGTTGTATCCATTTTTACTAGTTAATCCATTGAACAGATATTGGAAGCTCCTGCCAAGTCATCTATGTAGATGTGAAAGCACTTGAAGGGGATGTTGCTTCCAAAGAAGCCCTCATAGGTCAGTGGGAAAGAGTTGACCTTCTTCTTGAAAGAAGAAATAGTATCAATGTTGTGATTTACCTCCCACCCCCATAATTTGTCACCTTTTATTTACACTTCATTTACATGCACACCAAAAAGGACAAAATTAAAATAGTAATAAATTGGTGATATAGCACCCTTAAAAAAAAGGGTTTATTTATTTGAGAGAGAAAGAAAAGAGGGGAGGGGCAGAGGGAGAGGGAGAGAAAGTCCCAAGATGACTCGGAGCTGAGTGCGGAGCCCAGTGGAGGGCTCGAGCTCAGGACCCTGAGATCACGACCTGAACCAAAACCAAGAGTCAGTTGCTTAACCAACAGTGCCACCCAGGTACCCCTGTAGTACCCTTTTCTCTAATTAAATACAGTCATCTCCAGATGTAGCATCAGTTGATTTACACAGTATTCTCCCAAGGTCAAATGCAGGAAGGCTTTGCTGGCCCCATTTCATGGATAAACAAACTGAGGCAAACAGAACCCGAGTAATTGGCTGAAGATCAGTAGGAAAAACATTTAGAAGCATCTTAAATAATAGGGCTGTTAATTTTTCAGTCCTAATTTGAGAGACAAAAGGTCAATTTCTTTTGTATCGGTAAGTTATTTTCTTTGGTCTCCTACTATAATTTATAGGTTATGAATGGCTCTGGAACTTATTTATTTCTCCAGGAGGTGAGTTTGGCAAAATTCTCACCCTTTGGACTTACCCCATTTAAGTAAGAATGAAACAGTGATAAGAAGAAAAAGAAAATGAAAAGTTATAGAACTTTTTTTATGGAAGTTAAGAGCAGTTACTTGAAACCCAATGGACCTTCGCTTCTATACAATAAATGAAAGAAGAAAACCAAAAGATACATAAAAAATCTTGACTTTCCAAAGATCAATCGTACTGCAAATGTGCCAATAACTAGTAAAGCAAAAAACAGAAATCAGCCAAGATCGATGGCTTGCAAAGTAGTAAGAGCTCTCAGGACCAGGTATATCCTGCCCATCAAATAAAGAAGTTATAAAAAATAGGTCATTCTCCTGTTATTACTAAAAAATACAGAATGATTTGGTAGGATTATTGTTAGGAATTTCGACTATTTGGCCTTGAGCAGCAAGAACAAAATAAAAGCAAAGTTTGGCATGTAAAACCATAAAAAAAGACAAAAAGTTATAAAGGTATTTATTTTATCTTGCTACCCTAAAATTAACTTAAAGTTGATATTAATGACATATCCTTCTCAACTACAAATGGATTGGCAACAAGAGAAAGCAGCTGAAAACAGCAGGCTATAGGCCTAAGGCCTATGGATATTTCATACAGTTGAGAAAACAGTTGTATATTCTTCAGATCAAGAGTTCAGAAAGCTCTAGGCAGTATTTGAGAAGAATGAGGAAAAGAATTTCATGATCTGGTCTTGAATCAATAACAAACGAAGAAAACAGGAGTTTCACTCCTGAAGGAGCTGGCACTAAAGATATTTAAGGTAGATCTCCTCACTCTAAAAAGATTCCATCATAATGTCAATCCGGTGGGCTTGCAAATAATTTTGGTTTATTCCTTGTATGTTTATATATTTTGGCAGATGGTGTCGAATGTATATTCATTAATCATTTACCCCCTCTTTTCAGAGCTCTCATTTTCCATACCTCTGAAATGAACTATGATTGATCTAAGGGAATGCATGACTCCCCATCTGTCAAAAGATGTAAAGTTTTCTAAAGAGTTCTCTCTTTTTTAAAGATTTTATTGATTTATTTGAAAGAGAGAGGGTGTGTGCACATGCATGAGGTGGGGGCAGAGGGAGAGGGAGAAGCAGGCTCCCCACTGAGCAGAGAGCTCCATGCAAGGTTCTGTTCCAGGACCCTGGAAACATGACCTGAGACAAAGGCAGACACTTAACTTACTGAGCTACCCAGATGCCCTACTAAAGAGTTCTGGAAAAGATTTCCCTCTGAAAAAAAGACATACCACAAGAATTTTGTCAGCATATTCCTTGATTCCTGCTTACAGCATTGTTGGATGAAGACACAATGCTTTGAGCCACAGCAGCTATTTTGTGACCAAGAGGACATAGGTTGACAGCAAAGAGAGGAAAAAAAGAATGGTAAAAGCTTGCGTTTTGATGACTTTGTTTAAATGTCAAAGCAACCTGGGAGCAGTGCACTTTCAGATGACTTGCAATGTGACTTAAACAATAAAGGGTCTTACAGAGTTTAAGCTGCTTGTAGTTGGATGTTTTGTTACCTTCAACAGATCACATTTCAAAACTTGCCACAAAGCCATAGTAATCAAGACAGACTAGCACTGGAAGAAGGGCAGATACAGAATAGATCAAGGGAGTAGAGTCAAGAGTGCAGAAATCAATCCTCTCATTTATGGTCAACTGATTTTTGAGTGCCAACACCATTCAATGGGAAAGCACAGTCTTTGCAGCAAATGGTGGTAGGATCGCTGGATACTAACATCAAAAAAATGAACTCCTACCTCACATCATATACAAAAATTAACTCAATATAGATCAAAGTACTAAAATTAAGAGTGAAATTCACAAAACTCTTAGAAGAAAACATAATTGTATACCTTTGTGACACTGGATTACACAGAGGTTTCTTAGATATGCTATAAAGAGCATAAGTAACAAAAGAAAATAAATAAATAATTTAGCCTTTATCAAAATTAAAAACTTTTGTCTTTCAAAGAATACCATAAAGTGGAAATAAAAAAAAACCTGGCCACTGATTAGAATAAAATATTTGTAAATCTTTTGTCTGATAAGGAACTTCTATCCAGAATATGTAAAGAGCTACAACTCAACCAGAAAAAGACAAATAACCCAATTTAAAAGTTGGCAAGGGATTTGCATAAACATTTCTTTAAAGCAGATATATGAATGTCTACTAAGCATATACAAAGATGCTCAACATCATTAATCCTTAGGGAATGTGAATCAAAACCACAATGGTATACTACTTCACATCCACTAGAACAGCTATAATCAAAAAGAAGAAATATAACAAGTGTCAGCAAGGATGTGGACAAATTGGAACCTCACACATTGCTGATATGAATGTAAAATAGTGCAGCCACTGTAGAAAAGATTGGCAATCTATCAAAAGGTTAAACATAGAATTACCATATGGCCCAGCAATTCCATTCCTAGGTATATACCCTAAAGAAGTAAAAACTTGTTTAAAAAAACCAACTTGTATATGAATACTCATAGCAACACTGTTCATAATAACCCAGTGGTGGAAGCAACCCACACATCTATCAGCTGATGAACAGACTAAAAATAAAGTGGTATAAGTGGTATATACACATAATATAATATGATTTAGCAATAAAGAGGAATGAGGTATATTCCCAAGAAAACTGAAAATGCACACAAGTATAGCAGAATTACTGATAAGAGTCAAAAAGTGGAAACAACTCAAATGGCACTTGATAGTGGACACACACCATATGGTGCAGCTATATAGTGGAATATTATTCAGCCATAAGAAGGGATGAAGTAATGACATGTGCTACGACATAGATGAATCTTGAAAACATTATACTAAGTAAAAGAAACCGGACCAAAAAAGTCATATATATATATATATATATATATATATATATATTTAAAAGATTTTACCCATTTATTCATGAGAGAGAGACACAGAGAGAGAGGTAGAGGCACAGGCAGAGAGAGAAGCAGGCTCCATGCAGGGAGCCCAATGCAGGACTCGATCCCAGGACTCCGGGATCACACACTGAGCTGAAGGCAGACACTCAACCACTGAGCCACCCAGGCATCCCAAAAGCCATATATTCATAGAGGCTGGTCATAGGTTACTGGTCCCCCAGGATTTTGCGGGGATGGAATGGAAAGAGATTGTCTATGGGTATGGAGGTTCTTTTTTTGTAATTTATTTTATTTTATTTATTTTTAATTTTTAAAATTTATTTTATTTAAATTTTTTTGTTTTTATTTAGAGAGAGAAGTAGGGGGCAGAGGGAGAGACAGAATCTTAAGCATGTTCCCTGCTGGGAATGTGGGGCTCGATCTCACAACCTGAGATCATGACCTGAGCTGAAGTCAAGAGTCAGATGCCTAACTGACTGAACCAGCCAGGCATCCCTGGAGTTTCTTTCACTGTAATGAAAATAATCTAGAATCACATTATGGTGATAGTTGTCCAGCCTTGTGAATGTACTAAAAACGGCTGGATCATGCACTTTAAAAGGGTGAATTTTGTGATTTGTGACTATAATAGAATAAATGAATCAAGAATTAATAATCAAGCAATCATAAAAAATAAGTATTGACAAGAAAGGAAAAAGCCAAAATGGATGAATCTCAAAAAAACTATGCTAAGTGAAATAAAAGATCACATATTTTATTATTCTATTTACATAAAATGTCCAGATTAGGCAAGTCTATAGGTATAGAAAGTAGATTAGTGGTTGCCTAGGGCTAAGAAGGGTCTGGAGGGAGAGCAGGGAAAATGGGGAATGACTGCTAATGGTACAGAGTTTCTTTTTAAGAAAATGAAAATGTCCTAAAGTTAGATTATAGTGATGGTTGCACAACTCTGCAAATATACTAAAAGCCATTGAGTTGTATACTTTAAACAGGTGAACTTTATAACTTTATACGTGAACTCTATCTCAATAAAGTCGTTACCAACAAACAAATAAATAAAATAGAACACTTTTTAAAAAGATTTTATTTATTTATTCGTGAAAGACACACACACAGAGGCAGAGACCTAGGCAGAGGGAGAAGCAGGCTCCCTGCAGGGAGCCCGATGCAGGACACATGGGATCACCACCTGAGCCAAAGGTGAATCTCAGTCACTGAGCCACCCAGGTGCCCCGATAGAACACATCTTAACCCTTTATCTATATTTCCTGAATATTCTACAATGAACCTGTATACTATTTCTTCAGGAAAAGGTGTTCGAATTTCTTGATTGGAAAAAAAAATGTCTATTATACAAAACAAAGTAAAAAAAAAGCCAAGAAATCAGTACTGCACATGAATTCCACTGTGCAACTCGGTGAATGCAGGCAGAAACAAACAAACAAACAAAAAACTAAAGGAAAATACATCAAATTATTGATAGTGATTTTGAGTTAGGTTCACTAGATGATTTTTACTATTATTATTTTTTGGAGGGCCTTCTTTTCCTTCTTTTCTATATCTGCACATGTTACTTTTTGATTTCTTTTTTTTTTTAATTTTTTTATTTATTTATGATAGTCACACAGAGAGAGAGAGAGAGAGGCAGAGACACAGGCAGAGGGAGAAGCAGGCTCCATGCACCGGGAGCCCGACGTGGGATTCGATCCCAGGTCTCCAGGATCGCGCCCTGAGCCAAAGGCAGGCGCCAAACTGCTGCGCCACCCAGGGATCCCTTGATTTCTAATTCTGAAAGGCACATGAAATCATACAAAAGGCTATTATCCAGTGAATGAAATGTTAAGTTTCTCTCCCATCCTGGTTCCCTCACTCCTCATTTCCAGGACTGCCATGTAAGATCATCCAAGTTGTTTACTGCACAATGGCATGTGGCTGAGGAAGTGAGCAGAAGTTATAATCGAGCTTGGGTTCTGCTGGATAAGCCACAACTCATGGCTCTGAGGAAACCATCTTTTTCATCTAAACCACATGAAAATACTATGTAAGGAAGTGCCAGCCTTACCCTTCTCCCCTCCACAAAGGCTACCACTATGTCTAGTGTTTTGTATGCCCCTCCAGACATAGTCTATGTTATCGAAACAGATATATCACGCTGTATGGATGAAACAGTTATTTAAAAAGAATAAAGAAATACCAGGAAAAGCAAAAAGCAATACAAGATAATCAGAATCCAAATGCTTCTAGAGGAGTCATTCAAGGTAAAATAGGATTAAAAGGAGGAGGGGGAAAAAAAGCCTATTTGTAACAAACAAGTCTTAAGGGAAGAATCCTAAGTGCAAGGATTGTTGGATTGTTTTCCAACCGAGCAGTCTCCAATTCAAGTATGCTGTTTAAGCAGCAAATGAAATTGATTAAAATGCAATTGCCAAGTGGGTTGATATTTGGTACTTATTCACCACGCTTCCCACAGCTTAGAAGAGTATGGTGGTATGTGCGTGGTCCAGCTTCCACCATAGGATTTTCGTCTGCTGAGAAACCTAGAAATGAGTGTCCCACATGAAGCCTGGTACTTCGATTTCCTTCACTCTAGTGTCCTCGAAAACAAAGAGAATTGCTTACACGGAAACCTAGAGCACTCTGTTAATCTATAGTCTAACATTTCTGTATTTATCCAACTTGGGCTAAAATTTCTATTTAGGGAAAATGATAGTTAAATAAGTAAATAATTCAAATTATGAGATCTGATTGCAAGGATTGTTCTATCACTCTGAGTAACCTTTTAGGCCTTTGCCTATGTTTCTGTTCCATGCTTTGCCTCATCACAGAAGGCAACACTGGTCTTCTTTTGGGTTCCAACTTCTTTGCCCCACGCTGTTCATCAGCTGTTCCTTCAGCTCTGAACACTTCTCTACCCCAAAATTTCATCCAGTGAACTCCTGTTTATCTTTCCAGATTTAGCCTGGATGTTTTCTAAAAATATTGTTTAAAGATTTTTTAAAAATTTATTCATGAGAGACGCAGAGAGGGAGAGGCAGACACACAGGTAGAGGGAGAAGCAGGCTCCTTGCAGGGAGCCCAATGTGGGATTAGATCCTTGGACCCCGGGATCATGCTCTGAGCCAAAGGCAGACACTCAACTGCTGAGCCACCCACACATCCCCAGACTTAGCTTGAATGTCGATCCCTCAAAGCAGGTGAGTGTCCCATCACAGCAGCTTGATCTCCCCCCCAGACCATATGCTCCATGAGTGCCTGCTTTGTCACCACTGCACTGCCATTGCTTAGCACCCGGCTCATAGTAGTTATTCAATAAACCTGACAAGTGAGTCGATGGAAATGCAAAAGCTACCCATGATCCTAGGAGAGCCTCACTCATTTAAACAAATTGAGTGACATGTAAAAGAAAGCTTAGGGGGCACTTGGGTGGCTCAATCGGTTAAGTGTCTGCCTTTGGCTCAGGTCATGATCCCAGGGTCCTGGAATTGAGCCCCACATTGGGCTCCCTGCTCCACGAGGAGCCCGCTTCTCCCTCTTCCTCTGCTGTTCCCCCTGCTTGTGCTCTCTGGCTCTCTCTTTCTCTCACTCTCTCTGTGTCGAATAAATAAATAAAATCTTTTTAAAAAAATAAAAGAAAGCTTAGAATTAATAGAGAGCCAAGAATGATAAGGCTTGGAACCTACTCCTTAGGACTAGAAGTGTCGTCCAAGGAAGAAATGGGGAGAAAATGAAGCTGGTACTGGATTAGGGCAATTGTCAGATGAAAAACAAGACTGGGAAAAAATGGTTGGGACCTAGGAAGGTGATCAGATGACTTAAGCATGAGATATTCCTACCAGAGCAGAGGACACTGTGTGCTAAGAAGGTGATATGTTGAACCATCTTAATTTTAATTTGACCTGATTCAAATAGGTCTTGACAGTAGCAATGGGATTATCCAAGACATATTTGTCCTCCTAAGTGGCTTATTCTTTAAAGCCTCTTTCAAGAGTGCTTTGGGAAGTTCAGAAACTAGTTCTGTTTTGATTACTTCAAGTTATGCTAGGAGCAGGATAAGAAGACTTGAACACATTTGCCTTGTGGATTTGTCCTCTGTTTCTATTTCTAAAACAGAATACCTAAGTCTGTTAAATGATTAACTACAAGAGTGCTGAGAATGTCAACAGTTACCGGCATTCGTTTTGAATGTCATTTTCCATAAATGCCACGATATAGTTTCAGAGATGATGAAGAATTGAAGTAAGTAATTTACTTACTTACAAGTAATTTATTTATTTATTTAGAAATAAATGAAATGCAAACATTATATTTACATGATAAAGCACAACTACCAAAAACACTGGATTATGTTCAAGCTGGAGAAGAACTTTTCCAAGGCCCACAATCATTGAAATATAGTTGTGTAGAAAGGAAAGCATCCAGATTAATTTAATTTCTTTTTACAACAGTGAAAATGTATGCAGACTGGCTCTCTTCAACTATTCCATTCAAGTAAATTACAGGGCAAAGGGAAGGGAATATGAAGCTTCAGGGCCAGGGTGGTCCCAAAGCAATTTTAGCAATGAGGAATTGAATTCACCGATTTTATCTTAAAGATTCAGGTGGATTTTGTATTTTTTTCCATAATATATCTTTGATTTTCCTTCTAAAAATACACTAAGTAAAACTGATGGTACAGGAAGATGCACCATGTTTATTTTTGGTTTCTCATAATCTCTTAGGGCACCTCCTAATACCCTGAGGAGGAGAGGGCATTAGCCCAGTGTAAGAAGTACAGAGGTAGACATTAGGGGAAATAATCATATAATCTATGCAAACTTCAGAAAAGCTCGTAACTTGTTAAAAAAAAAAAAAGCTTTTTTTTCCATCAACAAATGATTAAACATGGTAATCTGGAACACCTGGGTGGCACAGTTGGTTAAATGCCTGACTCTAGATTTCAGCTCAGGTCATGATCTCCGAGTCCTGAGATCGAGCTCTGCCTAGGGCTCTGTGCTTGGCTTAAGAGTCTGCTTGAGCTTGAGTTTCTCTCTCCTTCTTCCTCTGCCCCTACCTGCCATATTCTCTTTCTCTCTAAAATAGACAAATTCTTAACAAAAAAATAAATATGGTAATCTATGTGTAGACAATTCTTCTGGAATCTCAGAGATTCCTATCATAGCACATACCACACTAGAGTGTGGTATTTCTCATTTCTTATGCCTATCCAACTGCTGTGGTCCTTGGGCAATTACCCAACATCCATTCTACCAAAAATAAAGAGCTTAAACTAATTATGGTAATCCCATCCTCTTTCCCATGTGATTAGTTTAGGAAGGGCATCCAATACAGTCTTGGTCATTAAAACCCAAGGGGAAGTCTCCTTATGGGGCTTCTGGGAAACTTTTTATAGAACTGGTTGAGCCACTTTTCCACTAGCTGATGATGAAGCCAGACAGAGACTCCATTTAAGCAAGACAATTACCAACTAGGCAAACTGGAGTCTTCAAGCATTGTGTGGGATGCCCATTTCTGTGAGATAATATTGTTTCCTGATTAATTAAGCCAATTAATGTGTGACTTCTCTTTTACTCAAGGAGACCTTTAACAGTATACTTTACATTAGACTGGAACTTTGTCAAGGGCAGGGTGTATGATTGATTGGTTTATTTTTTATTTTATTTTATTTAAATTCAATTAATTAACATTTGGTATATTATTAGTTTCAGAGGTAGAGTGCAGTGATTCATCAGTTGCATATAACACCCAGTGCTCATTATATCACCTGAGGATTTATGATTGATTATCTTTGTATTCCAGAGTCTAACACAGCATCCTATAGATAGTAAGGGTCTAATTAATATATGTAGAACTAAATTGAACCAATTATCAAACTCAAGATGTACTAAATTAAATTCCTAGCCAACTCTTGGCCTCCTAGACCTCTAACATCCAGATGAACATCTCAGATTATAGACACTATGACATGAAGGGAAATAGGGTTGTTGGCCTCAGAAGATAGTACTACAATTGACCTCAATATATCATTTTTAATATGTATGAAAAACAGCAATTGAAAGGGATAAGGAACTCTGGCTAAGGAACTAGTGAGAAAGATCCAGAGTTTTTTGGTTTAAAGGAAGCACACACACACACACACACACACACACACAATAAATAAATAAAAAATAAAGGAAGCACACAACCTTGCAATGTCTGGATTATGGTACTATTCATTCAAATACAGAATGCAGGAGAGGAACAGCGCTTGTGTATTTGTAGAACATCCAGGAGGACATGCCAGTAGTAGTAGGGGGATGCGTAGATAATACTGGTGATACCATGCGTGTGTATCTACATTAGTGAAACACAAAGGCTAGGTAAGATCCCCACTATCTCATTAGTATGAACTGCTTGGATTGTAGAGGTAATTTGAGGTTTACTATGGATTGGGGGGTCTTAAATAGGCACATAGATATTCCTTAGAAAAGGAAGATCTACTCCTTTCTGATATTCCTTAGAAAAGAACCTACATGTCAGGCATTGATTTAGGGATTTGTACACACATCAACCAATCCTAGTGTCCTTGAAAACTCTGAGGTATTATCACGATCCTCCTTTTCAAACTGCTCTACCTGGTCAGTTTCTTCCTTTAAACAAGGAAGAACAAATATACCAAAGAATGCCATGATGCCATGTAATGTAGCATTCTCCAAGAGATTTTCTAGAAAGGAAAGGGTTCAGTGATGGGGCAATTTCAACAAGGAAGGAGGGAACCCTTCCCCATCAGGTAAGTGGAGAAGCAGACCTCATTCCTGCCATTACTGCTTACCCCTGAGACTATGAAATATCGGGCGCTATTCAAATACAGTCACATGATCCTTCACAGGGAGAAGAAACAGGCTGGACAGGTTCTGAAGTGTAGAAACCTTAAATATGAATCAAATGCAATCAGCTTAAAAATAAAAGAGGTTTAAGGACGTGGTCAGATCTAGTTATGAAATACAGTATAGCATTCTCTCTTACTATTCCACACATGTGTGCATGTATGCAGATGCACACACATACACACATAGTGGTCTCTCCTTGCACATTTAAAACTACTTAAAATCAGAGACGAGTCTATTCCTAAGGATATTTTCTTCTGGGTTCTCTTAAAGAAAAAAAAAATTAAAAATCCATGCAAAAAACCCCCATGCAAATGCATTTCTTTCCCCTGAGATTTCAGTCCAATAATAGGACTCTGGAAAATTAAAAATTTATAGGCTTTCTAATCTAATCATTTTCATCATATCATTTTAATACTAAGGATGAAAACATGTGACTCTACATTTAAATTTGTTTGTCAGAGGTAGAAGTATCAGATATAACTTTGGCTACAATATATTGATTTCTTGTTATAAAGAATTCATTAAGCCTTTAATTCTCACCACGGTCTATGAAATAAGTATTATTAATACCTCAACTTTATAGATAGTGAAACTGAAGCATAGAGCAGTGAAGAAGTGACAGGTTAGATTCAGAAGATTGGAGACAGACACTAGAGTACCCAGAGCCCAAAAGTCAAGGTAGAGCAGTGAATTTAGCACTTGGTATTGGGCGGAGTTTGTTACAATCAAAGTAGGTCAAGAAAGATAAAAAATCAAATTCATGTGAGCAGGTGGGAATGAGGACACCAAAAAAGGAGGACAAGGCATGGAAAAAAGTGAGTTGGTTGGTTTAGAACCCCAAATTCTATAGGCATGGTAAGAGGGTGCAAGTGGTCTTGTTATATCCATGTGTGTGTACCACAGGGCAGGGACCAGTGCTATCCCAGTGTTGGCACATTAACAGTCACTCAGAGAAAGCTTGTTGGAGCAGAAAGGGATCAAAGAGATTAGAAACATGGTCAGCCTAGGAGAGAAATGTGGGGTGCCAGTGCCAGCTACACAGAGCCTATATCAGTCTATTTGCCAGAGCACTTTGCTTGCAAATGACAGAAACATAATTCTAACTCATTTAAGCAAAACAGGAACTGTATTGCCTGGGTGTCTGGGGTATTCTAATGTCTACTTCTCTTCCAGTCTCTGAATATAACCTGTCACTCTCTTAACTTCCCCAAATGGGGGACAAGTAGGGTCAAATGGGACTTGAGGATGCCAAGAACTTTCTCTTTCTTTCTTCTTGCCTTTGTCACTGCTTCCTTCGCATGGTCCATTCATTCTCTCAGGTGCACAATCCTAACAGGGTATAAAAAAAATAACCAAAGCCAGCTCCAGGTATGTGTCCTTCTAGCCTACTAATGAGCCAGCTCTTCCCTGCCAGCTCTAGTAGGTTAAATCATGGGATAGTATGCTGATTAACTATTATAGGCACTGTGGTTAGTGTGGATGGGATGGTGGTGTGAGTAGTGATTGGCTCAGTCAGAAGCAGGAGCCATGCCAGGGTCGAGGAGGATGGGTAACATGACTGGCAGCCCCCTACTGAACAACTTGGTGAGAGTTTGGAAAGAATGTTTCCCCCAGCGAAGGAAGTTCCTGTTACTAGAAGAAGGAGGTAAAGGGACTCTGGGTAGCAGAAACAGCTGATGTTCTCTAGGAGGCCTCTTGCCTTTGAGGTAAACCAACATCCAAGCTAACGTGGAACCAGTGCTAAACCATAATGTCCTTGCTCTGGAATACCACAGTATCCAGCTTACTGCAGTACCATATTTTCTAGCCCCTTCTTTATTTGTGCCAGAGATTAAATAATCCATGGTGACGTGTTTTCTGGTCTGTAGAAAGGCCTTCTAATTCATTCCATGGCAGCCCATCCACCGGAAATTTAAATTTAACTAGGTCCCTCCCAATAAAATAGGATATATACCATATTAATAGTAACAGTCTTTATATTAATGTGATTTCAAATAATATTCATTTGCACTTTCAGTGATTTGGTTATAGGGCACCTTGGATACAACACATATTAAATTCTTACATCTGTTCCAGGAATGGATGGATTGCTTTTTATTGTTTTCACCCACAGAATATCAGTAACACCACATTCTTAATTTTATTGGGATCCCATAAATCTAAAAGCTTAAAATGTTATTAAAAAGGCCGTCACCACTGCCATCTGGGAGGGCACTTCTTATTCTCTTTCCATAACTTCCACACAAAGAAGACACAGGTGCCCAATGCTAAAACCTTTTTGCCAAGGTTGGCTTAAGGTTTTTAAATGGCTAAAGGCATGCTCAGCCAGTCACTCACTTAAAACTTTTAAAGCTTCAGTTTTCAATGAACAATTGCTCTTGGAAAAACCTGCACTGGATTCCAGCCGGCACTCCATAGCAGTGCCTACAACTTTGTTGTCAAGATGCCAACTGTGCAAGGCTCAAACCAAAGTGTCCCACTGTGTCTGGATCCTTCCGGTCAATAGTTATCATCTCTGCAAGGCTCAAATGCTCCCCAGCCAGGAAGGTGCATCTTTCTCTTGCCAACTGCTCCTTTAAATAGGCTTGCATTGTTTCCTTTGTAAAATATCCACTTTCCTTTCTGTCCTGTTCTCCAACTTCTGGAGGCAAAAAGAAGCAAGAAACTGCAAAGTGACACCATCTCCTCATTTGCAACTTGCCTATCACCTCCTCCTCAGAAGCCAGTTCAGTCTCTTTTGTGGCAGCAACTATGGTCTTTGGGGCAGGTCACCATAGCTGTCAATTGATATCTATCTTTAGTCAATTCTTAACTATCACCTTTAACATCAGTTTGTTGAGAAGGTAACTGCACCAGCATTAGAAAAGAGTGTTCATTGGGGCTTCCGGAAATCTGAATCAACCAGAACACGGGAGGAGTGAGGCTTGCTTTAAGGAAGTTGTGGTAATCTAGATGCTTCCACTCCAGCCCCTGGCAATACTGTACATGAATTCAACAATAGGAGAGACAGCAAGGCTTAGCTATGAGTAAGAAAAAACATAAACACTCCCAGTGACTCCACCTATGAAGCCACTCAATGAGGGTGATATTGGTATAGGACTCTAGAACATTCTCAGTGGACCTCAGTTCCTGGTGCCTCTCACTGAGCATTGCACGGTGTCATAAATCTCCTCTTTAAAAGGAGGTAGAGGTATTTTTCATATAGCATGGTCCTTAATCATGAGCCAATGACTTCAAAAAAGAAATGGAAACAGTGGATTAATTTCCAACTCTAGACTTATAAGAGATGCTATGTCTGGCTCTGACATGGCAAACGAAAGGATATTCAAGAATTATTTTTTAAACGTGATTTTTGTCTTAAGTGATTCTCTGACCTGATGATGGCCACTGGACTAGAGATAGAAAATAGTTTTCCACTCAAAAGCCAACTCCAGTTGACTGGTAGTGGCTCTGGAGCTTTGCTTTGAAGAAGGAATCTGAGGCTCTGTGGAAAAAAGTGCAATGGTTGATTAGCAATGTCTGCCAGGGGCCCAGAAATAGGGAGTGGCTACAGAAGTGTCACTCACTTGCTTTTTTTCAGACTGGACCAAGGCTGAGTTTGTGTTTTTGATTTCTAAACATCAGACATTTGATTTTTTTTTTTTTCTTGATGGAGCCCAGGCCATGTGAGGTTTTTATTCCTGGCCATGTGAGGGAGAGGGGAGTTGAGGGGCTTGGGAGGAATAATATGGAAGTTAGATCGAGGTCAGCACTTTTTTTGGTAAAGAACCAGAGAGTAAATAGTTTAGCCTTAGTGATACACATGGGTTTCAGTTATGACAATGTAACTCTGCCGCTTAGTGGAAGAGTGCCAGAGACAACATAGACACAAATGGGCATGGCTGTGTGCCAATAAAACTTTATCTACAAAAACAGGTCGTGGCCTACTGACCTATGATCTAGACTATGGATAGGAGATAATGCACAGATGAAATGGGAGGGTGCAATCAGGAGGACATTTGCTTCTGAACAGGAATTCAGGGGCAAACCTGACCTGAACAGCTCCCCTTGAAGTAATGGAGAAGTCTGCATTTCTGAGACATGAGACATTCCTTTCAATTAATAGTAATGCAAACATGGGCACCCCCACACGAAAGCAAAACGCGGCTGCCCCTACCACTGTGGTTTAAGAGCCAAATGCTCGCGTAGGCACCATTTTGGTAATCTAAAGTTTCCAGCTAGTGAGCAAGACACTTTCTCCAGAAGGCCCTTGGAAAGTAAACCTGTCTCCATGGAACACTTAATAAAACAACCCACCAGCTTTGGGGAACATATTAGCTAATAGACAGCGGGGCTGTGATGGAGGCAGACATGGGGCACGCACATTTTGAATGGAAAATGCTGTAAAATAAGGAAATAAAATCAGAAAAGCATCATGGCTCACTGCACTGGATGGGCAGGGTAGGTTTGAATATGGCAGAAAACAAGACAGCCTCTCCTGAAATGGAGGCCACCAGCACTTGGGAGATACTGTGTGGATTTCGACAAAGGGACAAGGCACTCTCAGAGTGGGGGTGGCTGTGGCTGGGGAGAATTTCAAACAGGGAAGAGAAGAAGCCTGGGGCACTCGCTCCCAAGTTCAACGTGAGAAGGACGCTTAAAGTGTGTTTATGCAGAAAACAGGCAGGTAAAAAGCTCAGGGTTTCAAGTCAGATTGTACCCAACCTGGGGTAAAAATCCCAGCTTTGCTCTAACTGCTCTTAGCCTTTGGAGGAATCCTGAGCTACTGCTAAGGGGTTAGCCTGGTGGTACAGTGGCCACTAGCATCCATCCTTTTTCTTGGTGTGGTAATCCCAATTTTATACATTATCCATCCTCATACGCCCCATGTGTTGACCCCAGGCCTCCTTCAGGGGCAAACCTAATTGGCATAAACTGGCATAAACTGATTAGCATGGGACATAACCAGTCTCAGGACTACGGCTTGGAATTCTGGGATAAAGTTACCCTCTCTTCTTGGTACATGTAAAGCACAGACGTGAGGGTTAAACTGCCACAGCCAGTCTTACCACAGTAAAGGAAAAATGTGACAATAAAGCACCCACGTGGAAAGGGCAGAAAGAGAGAATTCAAGGAACTGTGTCAGCCTCTTGATCAAACCTCACCTGAAATTAGAAATGTTGGATTTCTCAGTCACATGAGCCAATAAACATCCTTTACTGTTTAAGACAGTCCGAACTGGAGTTTCCGTTGCTCATATGGACTCTTCTTGCTCCAAGATCCCTACACCTTCCAGCAACGCCAACAAAACTCCACCCTTCCCTCAAATATACCAGATTTCCTGACAACGAATGCGACTTCCTAGTACACAGAGCAGACCCTGGCTTGCTGCCCTCAGGCTGTGTAGCAAAAGGACAAAGGAATAAGGCTGAACTGGACGGCTTCCCACCTTCCCCTCTGAGCCCATCGCATGCTCGTGACTGTTCCCTCTGTCCTGACATTCCTTTTGGGATGATTTGCCATCCACCGAGTCTAGTCGACTTCAGAGTTCAAAGCCAATATCAGCTCTGACACGCTCATAAATCTGTGCGTCCTACTGGCATTCTTGCGCAAAGGAGTGAATGTGTGAGTGTCTGAGTGAGTGTGCACGTGTGTTTGTGAGTGAGCACAAGCGTGCGGGAGCATATGTGGTGTGTGTACAAGCGATTCTGGATAAGTACTCCCCCTCAGGGTAAACTGTCAAACTGATGTCTTGTGATGACAGAAAGTAGTTATGACCTAGGACTGGCCACAGAGAAGAAAAAAAAATAGCATCACAGTTTACCCAGAGGCCACAGCAGTCTATTTAATAAGAGTGAATAAGAGAACAGCCATGGAAGAAAGAAAAGAGGCAATGAGAGTTTTATTGCAATAGAAAACGCTATCATCTAATGTCTGAAAATCTGTACGTGGCCTATGGAACAGGAGCTGCAAACCCAAGAAGGTCAGCCCAGTGAAACCTGAGTTCCGAGGGCCATGAGATGGCAGGCCCGATGCAAGGGGGGCACTGCGTGTTGACAAGTGGTAATGGTGTTGACAAGTGGTAATGGTGGCCCCATGGTGCCGGAGAATTCTGAATGCTCAACAGAGTACACCAGTCAAGTTATCCAGGTTTCTACAGAGACCATCCCAACTTTCTAGATGGTGGCTACTAATCCACATTGTAATTCCAATTGCCACCTCTGCTCGCATACTCAGTTGCTTCTTTAGATTTGAAAAGATTTAACTTAGGACCCCTTTAAAGTCCTGTTACATATATGACTCAACTCACAAAAAGTACAAATGGCCGCCCCAACTTAGTCTGAAGCCAGGTATGCTTGGGTGATGATAAATGTGCCTGAGCAACACCTAGGATAGAGAGGGAGGGGCTGACAGCACTGGATTTCTGGAATCTATTTCTCATCCCACAGGATATGAATCACTCAGTGCCCCGTCCCCCTGTGGGATAAATATATTTGTCACAAGCATGAAGAATTAGAAACTGTTCTGTCTCGTTGACTTCATAAAAATATTTGCCTGAACAGTTTCCAGTTCCAAAGCTGACCTTCCCACTCCGTTCTAGGGGGACTTTGAAGAAGTCTATCAGAACTACAGGAGTGAGTAGCTTATAAAATCCCGGACAACTCTCTGGGGATGTGGCTGTCATACAATTCACACTGAAATTTCAATTCGTGATAGACTAGCTTCAATTCCTAGTTTCAACATCCACTTCTCAGAGTGGAAGATTTCCAAGGATCATGCTTTTGAGCAATCATCTAGATCAAATCCAAATAAATCCCTGACTGAGTGATTTTTAAAGTTGTCTTCAAGCCGAGTTGCAGAAACAAGTGGCTGAGTGCTCAGAAATATAGCAGGAATATTTCCCTGCTTGCTGATCTAGCTAGAAATCTCACTTCTCTGTGCATGACAATGAAACGGGTAACATTTATTGTGTGCTTACTACGTGCCAAGCACTACTTTAGGCACTTTTCATCTGTGAACTCCTTCATGCGCCCACCAACCCTATGAAGCAGGTCCTATATATTCATTATTACTCTCCCCATTTTTTCAGATGAGGCAGAGGAGGGTTAAGACAATTACACCAGGTTTTCCGGCCAGTGGGTGGTGGAGCCAGGTTTCAAAGGCTTGCAAGGCTTAACTGCCTCACTGGGTTAAAAAGCAGATTCAAAAGACCTTTTGGATTATGACAATGGCAAGATAAACTGAGGCCACTTAAGTCACAGGAAAAGGACACCTGGAATGTAGAAGAGCTTGTCTTTGGAATCAGACTATATGGCAGACTGGCCAATCTTCAGAAGGCTGAGTTTATTTTGACTCTCTTTCTTTCTTTCTTTCTTTGTTCTGTCTTTAGTCTGGATTTATTATTTACGGACAAGAAAGCTTTAGGGCTTCGTTTAGGTCTTCTTCGTTCTTTCTTTCGTGTCTTTCTTTCTTTTTCTTTCTTCTTCTCCTTCCTTCCTCCCCTTCCATTTCCTTCCTTCCTTCCTGTCCCTCCTCCCTCCCGCCTCCTTCCTCCCTCCCTCCCTCCTTCCTTCCTTCCTTCCTCTCCTTCTTTCCTCTTTCCTTTCTTTCTTTTTAGATGTACTTGATTTACCTATTTATTTGAGAGAGAGAAAGAACATGCAGGTGTGCACATGCACAAGACTGGGGGGAGGGGCAGAGGGAGAGAATCTCCAGCAGATTCCTGGCTGATCATGGAGCCTCAGGTTGATCCCAATCATGACTTGAGCAGAAACCAAGAGTTGAATGCTTGACTGACTGAGCCACTCAGGTGCCCCTTTCTTCCTTCCTTCTTCCCTCTTCTTTTCTCTTCTTTTCTTTCTCTTTCCCTCTCCTCTCCTCTCCTTTCCTTTCCTAACCCAAAAGAGCACAGGGGAGTGAACACAGGCAGATGTGGGAGGGGAAGAGATGAAGGTGGAATGGGAAATCCATGTGGCTGAGTTTCAGTCTAAAGCACAAATGGCTGTCATGTGAGCTTATCAGGTATTCCTACCTTCCCAATCATGAATTTACTCAAGTTGCTTGAGATTTAGAACTTGAAATGAGTCTTTCTAATCATCTAAGTTTAACTGCTGGAAAGTATTAATTTGTGTCAAATGCTCAAGTTGGGACCTTGAACAGCAGAGACTGGGATGAGAGTCCTGAGGCATGCATGGAAGGCAGTCAGAGGGTACTTGAGAGAATGCCAACAACAAACTCCATATTCTTCTCAGACCCTCCAGGTTCAGCGGGAAACTTCATACCTTCTGGGCACTAGAACCTTCTTTGTAGTTCCCTATCGTACAGATGGGTACAGTAATCACATCTCTTCTCTGGATCTGCTATGGTAGCCAGCCTACTCATAGCTCTATCACAGTAATTCCTATGGCCTATGATAATGTTTATTACATTATCTTTTTAAAAATTTTATTTATTCATTCATGAGAGACACAGAGAGAGGTAGAGACATAGGCCGAGAGAGAAACAGGCTCCCCCCGGGGAGCCTGATGCGGGACTGGATCCCAGGACCCTGGGGTCACAACCTGAGCCAAAAGCAGATGCTCAACCACTGAGCCACCCAGGTGTCCTTGTTCATTACATTCTTGACACCTAGCTCAGTCCTTGGCATATACTGGGCACAAAAGTCATATTTATTGAGTGAGTTAAAGATACTCAACTAAATCAACAAATGAAACTGGTCAATAATATCAATAAAGAAAATAGCTAGGGATGCCTGGGTGGCTCAGTGGTTGAGCATCTACTTTTGGCTCCGGGTGTGAGTCCCGCATCAGGCTCCCTGTGGGAAGCCTATTTTTCTCTCTGCCTATGTCTCTGCCTCTCTCTCTGTGTCTCCCATGAATAAATAAATAAAATCCTTTAAAAAATAGCTAACATTTTTTGGACACTAAGGAGCTAAGTACTTACATGAACAATAATTTCATTTAATCTCCCAACTGCTCTGTAATGGAGACATTACCCTGATTATCTCCATTTTATAGTTAAGGAAACTGAGGCACAGAGAAGTGAAGTGATATATTCAAGGTCACTCAGCTAGTCTGGACTCAGCCAGGAGGCACCTGGATTTGACTCGTGGTGATCTGATGTTAGAATCAGATCTCTTAGCCCCACCTTGTATCTGCCCCCCTGAAGGCAGTTAGCATCTCATATTCTCTCACCAATTCTTCTTGGATACTTTCCCATCATCTTGTCTGCTCAAAGCTTACCCACACATAGTCGCAAATCACAGTAACCCCCGCTTCATATTCAGGCTTCCCCAAATGTCTTCTAATCCTAACAGTGGCTTTCAGACAGAGACAGATATGCAAGATGCTCAGAATATCAAGATTTCCCCTCCTCTTCTCTTTCACTAGCTTTAGAGTTTGCCTTGATTGCCTCAGTAATCTCAAGGGAATGTGATGACTTCACCATGCATCCCAAAGACAGGCAGCATTTTGAGAAGCAGCAGAAAAAAGACAATAAAACCCTGCATCTCATCTGCTGTGAATTGCACAGTTAAGGACAACAGGAAGAAAATAGTACCAACTGCACTTAGTTATTTCTCAGAGATGTAAAGGGGGGAAAAAGTGGAGAACAAGTTCTGTTTGCTTAATTTCTCCTGTTTATACTAATGCCATCCTCCTTCCTTGGGGAATTGGAAGCCTTCTGGAATTTCTGGACCCTGCCTATTTTGTTGGGATTTTCATTACACTGAATTTGTTTCTTTTCTATAAGGTTGATGTTGGCCTGGGGAGAGGTATACATATGGAATAGTTTCAACTGTTTCTCATGACATGGATGCTCCTACATCCACAGGGAGACAAGAAATTATCCCGCAGCAATATTTCATTCACATAGAGAGGGGATCTAAAAGAGAAAGGTGGTTCCAGGTAATAGATGCATATCTGAATAGAACCAGGAGTTCTTCTTGTATAAAATACATAATACTCTCCTCAAAAGACCTCAGTCAGAAGGAAATCATGCACTGCTTTAACAATAGAGAGACAAACCCTAGAATAAAACTGCCCATGGGTGGGATCCCTGGGTGGCTCAGCGGTTTGGCGCCTGCCTTCAGCCCAGGGCCTGATCCTGGAGACCCGGGATCGAGTCCTGCGTTGGGTTCCCTGCATGGAGCCTGCTTCTCCCTCTGCCTGTGTCTCTACCTCTCGCTCTCTGTGTCTCTCAAGAATGAATGAATAAAATCTTAAAAAAAAAAACTGCCCATGGGGCAGATGGGTAGCACAAAGAATGCCCCCTCCCCTCTAAGGA
Source organism: Canis lupus dingo (assembly GCF_003254725.2). Lineage (NCBI taxonomy): Eukaryota > Metazoa > Chordata > Mammalia > Carnivora > Canidae > Canis > Canis lupus. The sequence continues at coordinate 22,575,446 of NC_064262.1, read as the reverse complement.
ATTTATATTATGTGGCAGGGAACCATGTATCTTAGAAAATAGATGATTCTGCCTTTAGCAAGGAAAAATATGTTTCCTTTTTAATTAGAAGGTGTTACTTCATTGAAAGTCCAGTGGTCCGTGGGCAGAAAAAGTCAATGGTAATCTTAGGTCTCCAACAGGGTTGAATCAATAGACATTGTTTGTTGCTGCAGGTTGGCACTGCCATTAAAGTGGGTTTGATGTGCAGCACATTTCACGGGACTGCATTTCAACATCATCACAGGTGTTCGCTGGCCTTCTGCAGGCAGCTGTGTTGTCCTCCAAGGATGTGCACGGGGCTCTCTCTAATCTTCACTATTACTGAGGCTGAGATCCACAGCTCCCAGCCTCTTAAGGCCTTGACTACTGCCCAGTGAGAAGAAAGAAATATGAGACATGTCTATTTTGTGAACAGACAATGCTATGAGTAAATCACTCAAGTGAATGTAGAGAAAGCCCCATACTAGTTTCTTGAGGCTGGGCCACTGCTTCCAAACAGAAGCAGGGTCACAGGATGTAGTAGATTGGGGAGATTTATGTCCCCCATTGTTTTCATTTCAGCTGTATGTGCTCGGCCTTCCTTCGAGAGTCTTCTGTGACCATGGTCAGACCCTGCTCCCCTCTTCAGTCCTACCTCGCTCAACTTCCCCACTTCCCTCTCAGCCTTCAAATGCCCCGTACCTCCTGGTCCCATAGCTGTTGTTATGTTGTTGCCTCCATAAGGAACCTTGGCCTCTTCCCCTTCTCCTGGTTGAAATCTAGTCACTTTTAGCTCCTAATTGAAAAGTCACATCCAGGAGAAATTCATCCATGATTCTCCCAGACGAGGCACAATTCTTATGCTAAATAACCTCCTCAAAACAAGTATCTTGGCAGCCCGGGTGGCTCAGCAGTTTAGCACCGCCTTTGGCCCAGGGCGTGATCCTGGAGATCCGGGATCAAGTCCCACCTCAGGCTCCCTGCATGCAGCCTGCTTCTCCCTCTGCCTGTGTCTCTGCCTCTTTCTCTCTCTCTGTGTCTCTCATGAATAAATAAATAAAATCTTTAAAAAAAAAACATGTATATTTTCTTCAGACTTACCGAAGTCTGCAATTACACATTTATTCGTGGGACTATTTAATTTTTGTCTTTTCATGGAGCTGTGTTTTTTGAGAGCAGGAAACACTGTGTGTTTTTGGTTGTTATTATGTCTCCATCCCTCATGGCATATGTCAGGGACACAAGAACTATTTGCTGAATGAAAAAATACTCAAGGAATCTGGTTGACACAGTAAAGACCAGATAAAAGATGGCAGTGCCTGTGGACTTAATCACCTACCCAAGGGAAAATTTAGACTCTTGCTGAATAAAGTAAGAAAGAAAGATTAGAAAGATCAAATATGAAAAGTTTTAGGTTGAGAGACCACTTTTTGCTTTGGCCATCAAGTAGTACCAAGTGGCTTGAGGCCAAACCTGTGGTCTTGCCCTTAATAATTGGCCCTGTTGAGCAGGTGGTTCTGAGTAACCCATTTCTAAATAAGAATCTCTAAAGATTGCAAAGCCGTTGCTCTAACGACCTTGCTGGGAAAAACATTACTTCCAAAATTAGGCTGAAATTTGGCCAAATTGTCTATAGGCTCCAAAACTTCAACTAAAACCTGACTCTTAATCAGTCACTATGGCCATTATATTCATCTCCTGTGGCTGTAGTAGCACATTACCATAGAACACACAGCTTAACACAGCAGAGATTTCTTCTCTCACAGTTTAGGAAGTCAGAAGTTCAAATTTAGTTTGTCTGACCTCAAATTAAGGTGTCAGCAGGGCCACACTCCCTGCAGAGGCTCTAGGATAGAATCCACTCTTGCATCTTCCAGCTTCTGGTGCTTGCCATTTTTTCTTGACTTGTGGCCACGTTGCTCCAGTGTCCACCTCTGTCTTCACATTGTTCTCTCTCTTCTGCGTCTCTCTCATCTCCCTCTGCCTCTCTTTAAGGACACCTGTGATGGCATGTAGGGCCCACCCAGAGGATCTAGGATAATCCCCCTATCTCAAGAACCTCAACTTAATCACATCTCCCCAGTGTTTGCCATATAAGATAACATTTACAGATTCTAGAGACTAGGATCTGATATTTTTGAGGGGCATTACTCAGCCTACTGAAGCTATCTTTTTCAGTCCTAAAATGCACACACCCACATGTTGTGCACACACACATTATACCTAATAACACTTATTTACTAAAAATCTACATGTATGCAGAACAAATTGACTCATCAATGTATGTTACTGCTCTGAACTGGGTTTAGATCTTTTGGTGGGAGGTAAAGTTGGGGTGGTAGATAAAATTCTAATGTGGTCCCCATGATTTCCATACCCTGGTGTTATGCCCTACGTAATCTCCTTCCATTAAGTGTGGCTAAGGCCTGTAAACTTGCTTTCAGCTGGGAGAATATGGAAAAGGTGATGGGCTGTCACTCCTTTCATTAGATTACTTTATATGCCAAAGGTGACAGATCGTCACTGGCTATTATTACTCTACCTTATTAGCAAATTGGCTAATGATGAGAGAAAGATGATTTTCTGGTATCTTTGAAGACACAAACTGCCATGTTGGTAGTGGGTGGGGCACATAGCAGGGAACTGCAGGTGTCCTCCAGGAGCTGAGGGCCTCACTCCTCCAACTCTAATGAGCTGAATTCTGCCCACAGTCAGTGATCCTGGAAGAGATCCTGAATCTCAGATGAGATCACAGTCCCAGCCAACACCTTAGTATCAGCCTGGGGAGACCCTGAGCAGAGGACCCACTGAAGTTGTGCCGAGACTCCTGATCCACAGAGACTGTGAGATAATATATGTATGTGTTGTTGAAGGCACCAACTTTGTGGTAATTCGTCATGTAGCAAGAGAAAACTAATACACTTGATTCCAAGTATGCCCAGATAGCAAAGTACACTGGGGGAAAATGCATGCAGCAGACATGAGGTCATTCAGAGCCAGCAAATGGATTTATAGTAACTGGAAATATACTGGGAGACAGATTTGGGGTGAAATTTAGAAAGGGCAGAGTTTAAGCAGAACTCTTTTAGTTACAGAGATTGAATTCCAATTCAAACCAATCAAAGCAAACATGGATAAATAAGTCCAATAAAGGTGAACGTGGAGGAGTTTATTGGCTCACACATCGGCAAAGCTCAAGGGTATCCACCTTCAGGCACTAATGCTCTGGACTCTGTCCCTTTTGGCCTCTCAGTTTTCTCTCTTCAGTGTTGATCTCCCTCTTGTTTCCCAGGGAAGCCAGAGTTGGCCACTAGCAGGATCAAGCTTACATCTAGCTGGTTTAGCAACTCCTGTGGAAAAAGAGATTTTGTTTCCTAATAATTCCACCAGGAGTCATTCAGTTCTCTTCTCTAGCTCTGATTGGCTAGACCTAAGTCACATGTCCAAACTTCATACCAGAAAAGGTTGGGGGAGGAGCCTTACCTAAGCCTAAAGGCTAATTGGGCGGGGTTCTCTTCTGAGAAGAAAAGAAACTGGATCCTGGGCAAGCAAGAATCACAGGTGCCCATTCCCCAGCATGCAAGATGGCAGAAGTACATGAATGCTGGTTCCACACTTGGACAAAGGAGGAAAGAGGGCTTTTTAGGTCAAGGACCAAGTGGTAAATGGAAGTTTCCACGCAGAGTACACAGAGCAGAACCTGGAGAATGCACTGTAGGAAGAGATGTTTGGGGTTAAAATGGGTCAATGTAAAAAAAAAAAAAATTGGGTCAATGTAGTTGATCTGTTGAGTTAATAAACAAGGTAACCCCAGGGAAGGATTTCAGAATGGGTGTGGCCTGATAGACCTGGAAGATCCCTCTCAAAAGAAAGAATGTGAGATGCACAGAGAGACATGGTAGAAACGAATGCTCCATCCTTCCTATCTATGGAGCACTCATTATTGTCGCAGGTGCCATGATTTTTACCTTACATTCATTATCAGACTTATTCCTCATCCACAGTCCTATGAAGTAGATACTTCGACATTTGAGGAAATTCTGGCCCAGAAGATTAAGGGATTTTTCCCCAAGGTCATTGATCTGGCAACTGGCAGAGCAAATACTCAAATCTAGGTGAATATGTTCTCAAAGTCACTAAGCTAAACCTCCTCTTTCTGACTAAACCTTGACCTGAACAGGACGAGAGAAGACAGAAATGCCCAAAACTTAACTCTCATTCTGTGAAAGACTATTTCAAAAGCTTTCTTTGTGCATTTCAGTAAGTATTTTGTCCCAAGATTTAACTGACTAGGGCTGCAGAGGTAAGTCAAAAGGCCTTTGGAACAAGAAAGGTGGACACAAATAAGCAGAGGAACTGCAGAGATACAAGGGAGGATAAACAGCCAACAGTGGATTCTCAGATGTGCCACCATTGACAACTTTGGAAATGTCAATGGTAAACAATGAGACAGGAAGTCAGAGAGGGAAACAGCCAGGGAAAGTTCAGGTCAATATCCCTTCCACGCCCTCACTGCCCATTGTGACTCTCACTGAGTCAGCCCAGATGGGAGGAAAGCAGAGACCTTGTTAACCCAATGTCCAACCTTTCCATGGCCTGGAAGTAGGAAAGAATAAGGCTTATGAGTGCAAGACACACCCAGGTACTGGGCGGTACCACCTCTCCCACTGCCCATACACACCCAGGGATTTCAGTCAGGGCCCTGGAGAAGAGAAAGTGCTGGCCAGGGACCTGGATTCTTGTGTGTGCTAGTTGGGCTGTTAATTAATTACCAGGCAACTTTGAGTAAGGCACTTACTATCTCTGGGCTTTAGTTTCCCATATGAAAATTTGGGGATTGAATTAGATTAGCAATTGCACATTCAAATGCTAATAGAGACTAAGGAGGCAATGAAAAGGATGCAGCATGCTGAGTATAAGACAATAGGGAGCAGTGGGGACTGGAGAGCCCATATCTAGTCCAGAAGGGGCATCTGTGGTATCTCCAGATATATCAATTTCCCATAAGAAGCACGAATTTGGGACTTTACATAAAATCTCCCAATCTTTAAATGTTGGCAACAAATCCAAACTCCTTAAAAACTCTATTCAAGGCAAACTTAAGACAAACCTATTGACTAGTCTGTCATTTTGACTCTAAATACAACCTAACTCCATAAGGTACATAATAGTTTTGCATGTGGCTACTTTGACTGAATTACAACTGAACAAAAATTAAAAATTCAGCTCCTTAGTCCTACCAGCTCCATTTCAAATGCTCAACAGTCACATGTATTAGTAGTGGCTACCATGCTGGCTAACACAGATTGAGGACATGCCCAACCATGCAGAAAATTCTCTAGGATAGTCTTGGTCTAATGATCTCTAAGGCAACTTTCAGCTATTAAAACTGAAAATAAAATAAAATAAATAAATAAAATGAACTTTACCTTTTTTTTTTTTTTTTAAAGAGAGAGAGTGGGGGGGAAGGGGAGGTGGGGGGAGAAAGGGATAAGCAGACTTCCTTGCTGAGCGCAGAGTCTGATGCAGGGCTGGATCCCAACCCCGAGATCATGACCTGAGCAGAAATCAAGAGTCAGACACTGAAGTGACTGAGACACCTGGGCACCCCTATACTTTCTCAATTGATAAGGAACAAAACTTCTGGAATTTTATTCCATAATCCCAACACAAAAAGGTTGGTGTCTTCATTTTTTCTTCTCCTTGATGAATTTTCTCCAGTTGCATTTAAATTGGTTTCAACAGATTTGTTAACCGAATCAAACTGATAATTTCTAATCTGCTTCAATGTGTGAACTAAATTCTTGAATTACTTAATTAATAGAATTCGAAACCTAACCTTGTCTGAAAAGGAGGAGGTGGGGTTGAGGAAGGGAAATCCCTATTTTCTGTTGCCTAAAACTTACCTCTTTCCCTGCTAGCTAAAGTTTAACTGTCACACAGAGCTTTTCTTTCTTCCTTTTACTTTTTAAAGATTTTATTTATTTGAAAGAGAGAGAAACAACAGGAGGGGCAGGAAGAGGCAGAGGCAGAGGGAGAGGGAGAAGCAGATTCCTCACTGAATGGGGAGCCTGATACAGGGCTTGATCCCAGGACCCAGAGATCATAACCTGAGCCCAAGGTAGATAGATAACCAGCTGAGCCACCCAGGCTCCCCCACACGACCTTTTAATCGCCTGTGCAAGACCCTACATTATGACCACTAGCAATGGTTTAGACCACAGGTCATTAAACCTATTCTATAAAGGACCAGATAGTAAACATTTTTAGCTTTGTGGACTCCATCGTTTCCATGGCAACTGTGCTTCTCCGCCCCATTACATGAAAGCAATCACTGACAGTGCATAAACAAACAGGCATGGGCTGTGTCCAACAGAACTTCACCCTTGGACACCAACATTTAAATTTCATAAAATTTTCAAGGGTCATGAAATAGTCTTCCTTTGATTCCCTCCCTCCCCAATCCATTTATATGAGAGAAAAAAACCCTTTCTTAGCTCAGGGCCATACCAAAACAGGCAGCATGAGAGATTCGGTCCCCAGGCTGGGGTTTGCTGACCGCTCACCAAGTTCGGCCAGCCCTCTGGTGGAGAGATCGGTGGGCTTCAAGCCAGCAAGGGTTGTGCTCTGGCACATGTATATGATTCACTGGGCATTTATCCAATGTAAGTTCTATACTTAGCTAAACCTATTTAGGAATGGAGGGAAAGACCACCTAGGTTCTTTTTTTGTTCTTTTTCTTATTTATAAATTGATCCCCATTGTTCATGGATTCCATATTTGCAAATTCATCTACGTGCTAAAATGTACTTGTTAGCCCAAAATCAAACTTGTATTGTAATTATAGTCATGCTCAGGCACAGAGGGGTAAAAACTTTGAGTCAATCCTTGAGCAAGGCCCTAGCTAAGGTCAAAAAGGATGACATCCTGCCTTCTTATTTCAGTGCACATACCATCCTTTTCATGGTCTCTTTAGCACAATGTATTTTGCCTATTTTGCTTTTTATTGGTGACTTTGCTATTTAAAATGGTCCCATGGGCACCTGGGTGGCTCAGTGGGTTGAGTGTCTGCCTTCAGCTCAGGTTATGATCCCGGGGTCCTGGGATCAAGCCCTGCATTGGGCTCCCCACTTAGCAGGGAGCCTGCTTCTCCCCCTCCTTCTGCTGCTCCCTGCTTGTACTCTCTCTTTGTGTCAATGAATAAATAAAATCTATAAAATAAAATAAAATGGTCCCAAAATATAGCACTGAAATGCGGTTAGTGTCCCTAAGAATAAGAAAAGTGCAATGATGTGCCTTATAGAGAAAATGGGTGTGCTGGATAAATTTCATTCAGGTTGAGTTACAGTTCTGTTGGCCATGAGTTCAATGTTAATGGACCCACAATATACAGTCAACAAAGTGTCTTTAAACAGAAACACACATAAGCCAAGGTTATATATTAATTGGTTAATTAGAATGTTGTGACCAGAGATTCATAAGAACCTAACCTGTATCTCCCCTGGGAGCTGGTTCAGCATTTGCTAATTCAGTGCTCATGGCAACTTTATACAACATAACTACCACCAAAAAATGAGAACTGACTGTCTATATTTTTACTGACATTAAAAAGAAGTTGCTGTGATATCCCATATGTTCTCTCTCCTTATAAATTGCCTGTAAGGTTTACTGAGGAAGGTTGAAATGAATTTAAATAAAGATTTTAGGTTTCCATGATTCCCTAGTTTCTCGTTCTCCAGATAAATGGGCTGTTGCCTGGTATATGGCAGAGAAACTTATTTTCAATAAATTCTTCACTTGTAGATGATTTGAAAGCTCACAAACTGTGCTCCCACTAATAAAACACCCCAGGACTAAAACCCCAGACGGATTCTGTTGGAAACTTGGCAGGTGAACATTTTGCCATGTTGTAAATATTCAACAGTTTTGTAGATTCTCTGAATGACATTAAATATCAGTCATAATTAATAACCTCAAACTAAGTATTCATGGTTAAGTCAATCAGGTTTTATAGGAGACCTGGCTCCTTTATGATGGGTGTGATTTTCATTTGCAAACGTTGCACAAAAGGCCCTGGCTTTGTCCCCTGGAAACACATCATGTGAGGTGGTCCAGCAGGGGAAGTTATTTGGAAAAGGAAGAGGATGTTGGGAGTTGATACATCTGAGAGGTGAGATCCAGGCAGAGCCAAAAAAAAAAAAAAAAGTTTCAAATTCATTTAGAAGAATAGTATGTTGACGTGTCTTACAGACACATAAACACATTTATTTTTTGTTAATGACTATCCTGACCAGTCTTTCTGTGATTGTTGATACCATCACTGGCATTGACTGAGCTCTTCATCATGACCTTGGCTTCTTTCCCAAGCATTTCTAAATATTAGATGACATTAGAGTACTTACTATATGCCAGGCACTATTCTAATAGTCAACTTTAAATGTATTAACCTATTTAATCCTCAAATAATCGTATGAGGTAGGCACCATCTCCATTTTAAGATGATAAAACTGAGAAAGAGATGTCCTGTGACTTGCCCCAGGTCACAGCAAATAACTGGCAGAGCCAGGATTTAAACTTGGGGAGACTTGCTCCAGAGTCCTTTTCCCTGACCACTACTACTATAACGACTCTCCAGAAAGCAGTGGGTAATAATTGTGGAAGAAACTCAGCCCCAATAGAAAAGGAATTTTTACAAGGTCTGCTTCTGTTAGCAGCAATATGCAACTCATAACTCATCTTTCTTTCCATTTCTGTCTTCCTTTCTTCCTCCCTCCCTCTCTTTTTTCAGTTCCAATTTTCATACATGAAATTCCTCATTTTTGAGTAATTTAACCACCATCACAATCAAAATTCAACAGTTATATCACTTCAAAAAATTCCTCCGTGCCCCTTTGTAGTCAGCACTGCCCCCACCAGCCAGAGACCAAAGGACTTCCATCAGGGGTTTCTGACTCCTAGAGGACACTTGTATGGACTTCAAGGATGGAACATGCATGAGTGTAAAAAATTACATCTTTAAAATTTTTTTTTCACTAACTTATAAAAAAAATTAGCATTCCTTTAGTTATGAATATAAGGAACAAACTACAGAAATACTAGCAGAACAGGTCACTCAGTCTCAATAGAAATCACAGATATTCTTCTATCATATTCCTGTAATTGCCTAGATCTCAAAATATTTGTTCACACTCCTGACTAGTTTGAAATTATTATATACCAGATCGTGCTATTTACTGCATTAATAAATAAGCACCTTTGTTATTATACCATAGCTTTTATATCACAAAACTCATCTCTGTAAAAGGACTCAACACCTTGAATGATATTTTGGCAGATGGAGTCACCAACATCCCAATCAAAGTTTGCCCAGAGTGCAAGATACAGAAATGAATACAATTCAATCACTGCCCAGGCTGATGGAGGAATTATGCATCTTCCCTTCTTAGGTTGAGCCTTGCTCCTTCACAGACAAATGTCCCTGCTGCCTTTTCTTGAGGACTGTCAAGCAGCACCCCCACCTCTTCTACTGGCTCTGCATGGACAGCAGAGATTCTCTCTCCCAGCACTCTGCCACCTGTCACAGGGCTCACAGAGACCATCCACCCTTCACAGAGAGGAACCAGCCATCTCTGAGCTTCAGACTGACTCCAAGAGGGAGACGGCAAGACACAACACCTAACTATAAAGATTAGGCAGGGTCTGAGAATTCAGTTTCTCCAATTGTTTGGAATGGCTTTGTGATCGAGACTGTATTACTAAGATCCATTGCATGCACTTTGGTCTGTCATCCCTGAATCGCTGATTTCCTTCTTAATCTACTAATGTAATAAACAAATCGATAGAAAAAGACTAGGGATAGGCAATTTTCCTAAGATATATAAATGGCCAATAAAGAGAAGAAAAATCCTCGACTTCACCCATAATCCAGAATAAACAGTAAACAAACGAGATGTGATATTTCTCTCATCAAAAGGTCAGAGACGTAAGACATTGAATTGAAATATTTTCATAAGACAAATGAAATAGGACATACGTTGACTACCTTGAATCCTAACATGGATTCATATTTGGAATAAGAACAGTTCTTTTGGCTTTGTGCAGTGGCAGGATGGTAGCCAGCGAGGTTTATCCGACGCGTGATTATTGCTAAATGGAATAAAATATTGCTAAATTAGCAATAAAATGGAATAAAACCAGCTCTTTTGAGAACCCAAAGATGAATCTGAAATTTGCTCAGGTGGACTGGGTCAATTTCTGAAGGTGAGTTCCAGAGGCAAGGCCAAAAAGAATGAACGTGAGGTTCGAAATCACAAACCAAACAAAAGCAATATAAAAAAGTCATAGATGCTGCCCATAGTGAGTGCACCTTGTGGTCACTAGAACTTGGCTGCCGAGGCCAGACTGTGACTTCCAGCAGTAGGCAGGGGCAGATGCGCTAATGCTTTCCAAGATTCCCTTGTCTTCAGGTTATCCGCAGTGGTATTGCCTCTCTCCAGCAGGTAGCTTCTCATTTACACTATTCCCCTAGTGCTTTCTTAACAATTACCCAATGCATCTGTGTCACTTCCTCCTCATGCTTCCCCAAGCACATGGCTTTCATTGCAAAAGCTTATTGGTCAGTGAGGACGTCTCCTACAGGTGAATCAATTCTGCTGTCATTACATTGTGGTTGGAGTTAAATTCAACAGGAAACAGAAGCTAGAGGATTCAGAGTTGAACTTGCCACTGACCCTTTTGATCCCCACTCTCCCTAGGGGAAGCATCACCCTGTTCCCGAAACCAGCGGTTGGCAGTACTGCAGTTACTCTGTTCACACAGCACACCCCACTGGCCACTGGGGGAAGTTCGCCCCGCGGCCACACTTTAAAAATTAAATACTGACTCTGCTGGTCCACCACCTAAACTGCAGGTCCAATCCATTTCAAATTCAAGAGCCATGGTCTCCTTTTGCCCCCACCTTTCATGAGGGCTTCAGCCTTCAGGACTTTAAAAAGGAATGACAATAATATCGTTTTGGTGATAGGTGAGTTAGTTACGGGTCTCATTCCATTACATCCACTCCCTGTTGCTGGTACTTGGTACAAACCAGATGCACAATAACATTTAGTTTATAAATGAATCACAACACGATAGGTATTGTTATTTCCCTTATGGTTCAGGAGGCTTGGAGGGGTTAAGTGGTAACTCACCAAATGCTCTAAAGAAATTTAGTGTGCAGCCAACAGTGGAACCCCATCTAACCCCAGAGTTCAAGCTTAGTGACTACACTGTACTGTTCCTTTTGTTTGTTTGTTTTTGTTTTTGTTTTTTTAAGATTTTATTCATTTGAGACACAGGAGAGAGGAGACAGAGACAGAGTATGAGCTGGGGGGGAGTGGCAGGGGGAATGGGACAAGCAGACTCCCCTCAGATCAGGGGGTCCGATGCGCAGCTCAGTCCCAGGACCCTGGGAACATGACCTCAGCTGAAGACAGACACGTAACTGACTGAGCCGCCCAGGTGCCCCTGTACTGCTCCTCTTATTCATGAATGCTAAAATAAGCTTTCAGCATTATGAGAAAAGAAAAAAAAAAAAAAACTGTCACATGGCAATTAGCTTCAAAGCCTACCGTAACAGGTTAGGCCTTTTTATGACACTTGCTGAAGTTCGGCAAAGAACACAGGCTGTTCCCTGAGCAGCTCCTACAAAGGCAGTTAACTCCAAGGACATGCTAATCAAAATGGGGCATAAAAGCACATGATATCAATACCACTCAGAAGTTAAACAACAGAATGGGCCAAGTTTGGAGCCTCTGGCACATGCTGGGATATAACAACCCTCTTCTTCTAGTAAGGTGTGGTGTTTGCACAGTGCTCTATAGATAAGGTATGGATTAGGCTCAGACGGGCTTATTTATAATAGACATGTTCATTATTGTGGACCTAAAACAGAGTTTTAAAAACCTGTGTGTGGGATCCCTGGGTGGCGCAGCGGTTTGGCACCTGCCTTTGGCCCGGGGCGCAATCCTGGAGATCCGGGATCGAATCCCACGTCGGGCTCCCGGTGCATGGAGCCTGCTTCTCCCTTTGCCTGTGTCTCTGCCTCTCTGTCTCTCTCTGTGTGACTACCATGAATAAATAAATAAAATCTTAAAAAAAAAAAAACCTGTGTGTATGTGTTGGGTAGAGATTACTGGAGATTACATTCATCTGAGAGAGTCACCACAGGAGGTTCCAGAGGTGGGTGGACTTTATATCCTAGACTTAAATGAGAGAATTTTCCTACTCAAATTGACAGCAACCCATTGGTAATAATGCCTTCCCAGAGCCCAGTGTCAAGAAGGGCTATGAGACTGGTTCTGAGTTCTACAAAGAAAATATGCTTTGCTGATGAATAATCTCTGCCTTGGCAAGGGACTTGAGGGTGATCCATTTACTGCACATTTAGTCATGACTAGAACGTTCATAGAACTGCCATATCTGTCCATCACCACGGAAGTACCTCAGAACTGCCAACCAGGACTGAGAGGAAAGGTCACAGTGCAGACCAGGGACATTTAAATCAGAAAATAATTTGAGCTGTGAAAACACAAGGGTCTATGAGATTTATCCTCAGTTGTGAGAAGATAAGCCCATAGATGCTTTTGTGGGGTGAAAATGACAGAAAAGTCAAGTGGGTGAGAAACAGGAGGGAGAAGGGGCAAGCAATACGCCTGAGAACTTGTATTCCATATTGGCCCAGGAGAGTTGGGCAGATTTGCTATTTCTTTGGGAATCGCTATTTCTGAGTTTCTTATTTTTCTTATTTCTATTCTTCAACCCTTGAAAGTTTTTAGCAAAGTCTGCTTGGAAAATGTCAGCCTGTCTCATGTGTAATGAGGGAAAATAAGTTTTAAGGTTTGTCAGAATATAAATGGGGGGGAACTGCCCCCTGGTGGTAAATTTGGAAAATCCCTAGTCCAAGATGCCGGAAAAGTGTTCCAGGAAGCACTCACTGCTCATGATTTTCCATGGGAGAAGTAGTGGTAAAAGAACCCTGGGAAACAGCTGTATATTATATAATAAGTACTCATATATTATTTAATATGTTATACCTATCATTTTCCTTTCTTGGCAATTCACAATACTTATTAGTATGTTAAGTCCATAAGAAGTCCTGCAGTAAAGAAATTCTAACTCCTTTTAATTTAGCATTTCCTAAATTTATTTGAACACAGACATGATTATGTTTACAATTAACCTAACATTTTGGGAGACATGAACCTTGGGGGAAGGAAAGAATATAAGCTCATGTCTTCTTCCAATATGGAGATTTCCCTTCCAGAGCTTTTCTCTGGAAAGCATTTTTATGGAAAGCATTGTCTTACATTTCCTTCATGATTGGCATTAGTAAAAAGCTGGGTAAATGTTAAAGGATAATTTCCAGTGGGAGATAAATTATTTACATATTTCAAGTCACAAGCTTTTGCTGAGGAAAAGTGAAGAGTATCAATGCTCTCAAGCTTTTCAGGTATAACTATCCAGTAGAAATTCTAGAAATGGTCACACAGTATACAGACAGCTGTCCTGATATCCAGCTCTTTATAGTTAGTAGATGGGAAAACGTAGTGGCTCAGAGCACTGTGGGCTTTGGAGCCCTATTTCTGGTGTTTGACAATCAGCTCTGCCTCTCACCCGCTGTGTAACTCTGGGCATGTTACATAACCTCTCTGTTCTCAATGTCCTTCCTCATCTCTGAAATGGAAATAACCATCTGTTCTAATTCCATTGAAGGTTAAATGAGTTAATGCATGTAAAGTCTTAAAAGAATGCCTGGTAGTTGGCTAGTAATTTGTGTTTCTGAATTTCCACTACTAAAGTCAGAAGTATGAAGCATCATTTCAAAGGCAAATAATTTCTTCCTCCTCTAGAAATATTGTTCTTTTGTTTGGGCCGCAAGACCATTAAGAAACTTGGGCTGACTATCACTAAAATTATTAGGGTGATGTTTTAGCTATTATCTTTTTTTAATTTTGAAATACCTGGAAAATTTTTTTCTTAACGTTTCGAAAGTTGGAGTAAAACATAGAACGATAAAACTTCTTGTTCTAACCATTTGTCAGTGCACAGTTCTGTGGCATTAAGGCACGTTTATGTTGTTGGGCAATCATCACCACTATCCATCTCCAGAACATTTTCATCATCACAAAATGACACTCTGTATCCACTAAGCAGTGACTCCTCATTTCCCCTTCCTTCCAGCCCCTGAGAACCATCATCAGGCAATAGTTTTGAAATAAAGAAACGATTCTAAAAATAAGAAAAAATTTAAAAATAAGAGCAATCAATTTGTGAGACTTCAGAGCCCAGAGCAGGTCTGTTTGTTTTAATCACGCTTCAGTATGAAATTCAAGTACCAGTAGAAACACATCAAATTTCTCAATGTCTAGTGTTCTGAATGTCAGCCAGCATCCAGGTATTGATTTAAAACCTGGTTACTCACACCTAATGATTGTCTATTACATGCTTGAGAAGATGCTTAAATTATTTGCGTTTTCTTTTTATTAATTATTACATTTTCCTTAAATGTAATTTACCCAGATTGTTTTATCCAAAGCTTAGAAGCTACACATTCTCCAGGCATCTAGAAAAATTATTCTAGAGCTAAAAAATAAGCACACAAACTTACTGGCTTCTAAATATGAAAAAAAAAAACGTATCCATAATACTACAACATGGATGAATCTCAAAGTAATTATGCAGAGTGAAAGATGCCAGACAAAAGGATTTGTAGTGTAGGATTTCATTCATATCAAATTGTAGGAAACACAAACTAATATACACTGATAGAAACAAGATCAGTGGCTTCCTGGGGCAAGAGAGGGGGTTGGTAGGTAGGAAGGAGGGATTATAAAAGTACATAAGGAGACTTGGGAATGATGGATGTTTTCATTAACTCGATTATGGTGATGGCTTCATGAGTATATACATGTGTCAAAACTTATCAAACTGTCCATTTTATTTCTTAATTTTTTATTTTTTGTCTTCTCCATTCTAAGCTGCTGCTTTATTTTATTGACAAAACAGTGCTGAACATGCAATAGAAAACAAGACACAGTTCTCAGAGGATGCTCTGTCTTAACTATATTTGAAAAAGAATTTTTTTAAATTTTTTTAAATTTATTTATGATAGTCACACAGAGAGAGAGAGAGGCAGAGACACAGGCAGAGGGAGAAGCAGGCTCCATGCACCGGGAGCCTGACGTGGGATTCGATCCCAGGTCTCCAGGATCGCGCCCTGGGCCAAAGGCAGGCGCCAAACCGCTGCGCCACCCAGGGATCCCTATTTGAAAAAATTTTGTTAGGTTCATCATTCTCCCACCTCTCCCTTTGTCTTTTTTTTTCTTTTTTGTTTGTTTCAAATATTTATGCAAATTCTAGTTAGTATATTCGTGATATTGGTTTCAGGAGTAGATTTTAGTGATTCATCACTTACATGTAACACCTAGTGCTTATCATATCAAGTGCCCTCCTTAATCCCCATCACCCATCTAGTCCATCCCCATACCTACCTATCTCCAAACCTTCAGTTTGTTCTCTATAGTTAAGAGTTTCCTATGGTTTGCCTCCCTCTCTTTTTTTTCCTCTCCCTATGTTCATCTGTTTTGTTTCTTAAATTCCATATATGAGTGAAATCATATGGTATTTATCTTTCTTTGACCGACTTTTTTCACCTAGCATAATACACTCTAGCTCCAGCCATGTCATTGTAAATGGCAGGATTTCATTCTTTTTTGATGGCTGAGTATTATTCCATTGTATATATGTACTTTTTTTTGGTTTTCTTGAGACATAATTGACACAAAGCTCTGTATAAGTTTAAGATGTACAGCATAGTGATTTGACATAAACATATTGTAAAAGTATCACCACAATAAATCTAGTTAACATCTCTCTCCTCATATAGTTACAACATCTTCTCTCAAGTTTTGCACTTTATTTTTTAAAGTAAACTCTACACTCAACCTGGAGCTCCAACTCACGACTCCAAGATCAAGAGTTGCATGCTCCACCAAATGAGCCACCAAGCACTTCTGAAATTTTACAACTTTGAATATGTACAGTTTATTGCTGGTCAGTTGTATCTTCAGGAAGTTATTAAGAAAAGCCCTTAGTTGTAACAATTAAACAATGCACAGGTATATAAAGAATCTCCTCTCATCTGACACCATCCTGTGAGATTCTCTTCTTGAGACTACCAACATGAATAGCTTGAGGTACACAACCTTTCAAACATTCTCTCTAGTTATATAAACTTATGATCAGGTTACAGGGTCTAAACATTTTGCAAAATGGGTGACCAAATAAGATGCTATTTTTGCAGAATTTTATTAGGGTTTTAAAAAATCTCTGCTTATGCATAAAAATTTCTAGGTGTTCTGATATTGAGGCTCACTTTCTATAGTTAACACACCTTAGATCCTTTACCAGCCAAGGGGATATAAAACTACAAATGCATCTTGCTTTGCAGGAAATTACTAGATAGAGGAGTCTTCACTGAGGGAGGGATAAGTTCAAATTCTTTCTATATCAAGATGCTGTTTTCTACAAGATGTAATTTCATCTAGAAAAGGAAAAGGATTTTGCGTTTTAACCTGTAATTAAATTTGCACTCTAGGTTAAACACTGCACAGGGATGTTAGATGTGAGCACATTCAATTGTAAACAGACCTTTCAGGATTGTTTTGATTGCAAACTAGAAAACTGTACCAATTCCCGGGTTTTACTACAGGTCAGGATGACTTTTAAAAAACCCTTCAATTTAAAAAAAATATTAAAATATGCGCTGACTGCAAAGAATGCAAAACATGCACAAGTATATAGGACAAAATTCTTTTCTCTCCTGCTCTGTCCCTCATTTCATTTTTTGGACAATCACTGTCAACAATCTGCAGGCATTTTTCCAGACTATATGGTGCCCGTGGGCACACATGTGTATGTGTGCTTGCTTTTATTTTTGGTTTGTTCATTTGCTTTTTCTTTCAAGTTTTAGAAAATTCTGATAAAACAAACGTGACATAAATCTGCCATTTTCATCATTTTGGGTGCCAGTTTCATCATCTTTAAATGTACAATTCATTGGCATTAATTATATTCATAATGTTGTGCAACCAATCACCACCATTTCCAAAACATTTTCGGCACCACAAACAGTAGCATTAATCACCAACCCCCCTTTTCTTCCTCGTCCCAGCTCTTGAAAATCTCTACTTGCTCTATGAATTTGCCTATTCCAGATAACTCATATAAGTTGAATCACAGAATGTTTGTCCTTTTGTGTCACTTAGCGTAATGCTTTCAAGGTTCATCCATGTGGCATGTATCAGAAATTCATTCATTTTTATGGCTGAAGAATACTGCATTGAAGACCTAACTTTGCTTATCCATTCATCTGCTGATGGACACTTGGGTTGTGTTCATTTGCTTTTAACAAACATGATCCTAATATACATAATTTCGGCAGGATTTCCCCTTTCACCTCACACATTTCAGGGGCCACACTGTTCTATTGGATGAAAATGCCATCACTTATTTCCTACTCTTCTATTAATAGACATATAAACTGCTCCTGTATTTTTGCTATTAAAAAATGCTAGAGTGATTGTACTTGTACCTACAGCATTTTATATTCGTGCCAGTTTGTCTGGAAGATAAAGTTCTATTATCTGGTTAACAGAAATGTGCATTTAACATTTTGATAAATACTGCCAAGTTAGCTTCCAAAAATATTGCTCCTACTGACAGTCTCATCAACAGTGACTATGAGAGCCTTTTTGTCCATGTCTTTCCCACAAGGTGTATTTAGAATTCTTTTGTCCTTGCCAGTGTGACAGGTGCACTTGCTTATTTAAACAAAATATACTATCATCGGGGCTCATATTCAGTAGCAATGCATTTATGCAGCTGCACTCCATATTAAAATACTACAATTTTCTCCATAGTGGTTGGTAAGTGATCACTGCTCTGAAACCTACCTTCAAACCCTGCCCACCTCCACACAATCCAGCACCTGCAGGGTAAACACCCTGCCCAGCATCACTGTCTATACTCGTTCAAGTTAGCCCTTATTTGTGTTGACCAGTTAGCATTTAGAATCGTGCTCCTGTCTCCATGAGGCTAATTTTGTGTGAGACCCATTAATTATCTCCTGGCTCTAATTCTGAACCTCTAGTCCTATCAAGCAATCATCTGTCTCAACGACAAGACCTGTGCTTCCGAGATCAGGGACCCTGTCTCTCTCATTCATTCTTTGATTCCCAGAATGTTTTCCAAGTACATCATATAGCAGTTGCTGACCAGGATCCCAGAATATTCCCATGAATACACCATCCTGGGCTTTGCAGAACTTACAGACGGAAGGTAGGAAACATAACTGAAGAACCAAATAAAGAAAATCACTTCCACGAAGAATGGGTGCCATATAGGAAAGGCTCTGACAGTGAATGAATGAATGGTTAACTGCTACCTTCATTGCCAATCTGTGCATCCTCTCTTCTACTTCTTTTTTTTTAAAGATTTTATTTATTTATTCATGAGAGACACACAGAGATAGGCAGAGATATAGGCAGAGGGAGAAGCAGGCTCCCCTTAGGGAGCCTCATGTGGGACTTGATCTCACGACTCTGGAATCACAACCTGAGCTAAAGGTAGACACTCAACCACTGAGCCACCCAGGCGCCCCCCTTCTATCTACTTTAAACAGCCAAGCTCATCACTTGGCAGACTGGCAAGGACGAAAAGAATTTTGGATGCTCCTTGTTGCAAGAATATGGACAAAAACGTCTCTCAGTTACTGTTGACAAGAATGTCAGTAGGGGTGATATTTTTGTGAGATGATGTCACGAGGTAGGGGTTCTCTTTAGTAGATAGGTCTGAGACAGACGGAAAGGAACATGCAAATGGGTCAAGTGTAGGGAAGGAGGGCATGCAGGCTGCTCGGGCGGGTGGTGGGTGCAAAGGCTCACGGGTAGCATGTCATGCAGACAGTGTGTGCAAAAGAGCTGATGTGATTTAGAGGGACAGGAAGAAGGTATGAGTGAGAACACTAACCAGGAGAGGGTAGAGATTAATGGCCAGAGCCAGATCACACTGTGCCTTACAGATTACAGCCAAGAATCTGAGATGACCTGATTGGTAATTTATGATCCTACATCACTTAAGTTCATATTCTCCAATTCTTCTCAAAGTACCTAATGACTATGAGTTTGGGAGATGCACTGAGATCCAGGTAGCTTCCTTTGGTAGTGGTATAGGGCTCACGGGTTCCTGTGGTAGTGGTATGGACAGTGCCTATATGCCCAGGTTTAAACATATTCCCCTCCAACCCTCCTCTATCTTTTAGGCTCCTCTACGTGTCTACTCCACAAAAAACAAACAACGGAAATTTCCATCCCTGAAGGATACTTTACTCAATGTTAAAATCAGCTACTAATTATTGAGCACTTTTATGTGCTCGCCATTCTTCCAAGTGCTTTGTATCTAGTAACTCATTTTATCTACTCATCCTCATCTACTCAAGAAAACTGAGGCAAAGGAAGATTAATCATTTTGAACACAGCACAGAAGTGGTCAGTGGAAGAGCAAGAATCTTGAGTCCATGTCCTTGGCTTCTAGATGCCAGTCCTCCCCAGCAGGGGATGGCATGCAGACATAGCAATCCAATGGTTTATTTCACTCAAGGAAGCATTTTGAGAGACTGTGTAAATGCTGTCCCTAGCTGTTGTACATTCTACTTGTGCGCGACTCATACTTTTGCATCAAAATCCTTCAAATCACCTTTGTGTGTCAACTATGGACTTGTGAGATCAGCTAACGAAGAAACCTCCTGAGACAGTGTACGGTAGCACTGCCTACATGCCTGGAAGTTTGGTTTCCATAGCATTGCTGTAATGAAATATTTCATTTCCCTCTTATTATATTATGAAAAGTAGTAGAAAAAGGGACAGAACCCTCCAAAGTATTAATACTAAAGGTACAAAGCCCAGCTGCCTGAAAATAATCAACCACTAGCTTGCTTAATTGCCCACTGGGCTTAGCTGGTCAAATGTTCAACTGTGAACAAAAAGATAGTAATTTTACAACTGAGTGTATAAAATATTAGAAATATACTGTAGGAAAGGTGTTAACGGCACAGCATAGTTAGCACAGTACTTATTTTTGTTTCTGTTTGTTTTGCTGTCTGAGAAGAGAACCCCTTTATTAAAAGGTAAGTCTATTATTCAACTTTTGGGCAGTTGGCTTTTATTTGAGAGTAGGGAGCTAACTGCATGTATTTTCTTCCTCACTGCTAGAACACAAATATTTTGATGTTAGATCATATCATGTATCTTATCCTATCCTATCCTCTCTCCATTTGACAGGTCAATGTACACTCACACACCGACATGTAGAAACTCACTTTCCTGTTCTAACCCACCATGTACAGGGATGTCCACTTACCTTTACTAGTAAGTGTTCTCTTGACCTCGGTTTGTTTTTATTGTAA
Organism: Canis lupus dingo; assembly: GCF_003254725.2. NCBI lineage: Eukaryota > Metazoa > Chordata > Mammalia > Carnivora > Canidae > Canis > Canis lupus. Next base: position 22,554,943 of record NC_064262.1, on the reverse strand, counting down.
TAATCTTTGGATTTGTTTTGCCATGCACAGATGTCATCTTTTTCTTTCACACATTCTTTCTTCTGGATTTCTCATCCAAGCCTGTAATACAGAAAAGAGAAGCTCCTTAATTTCTGTATGCACACAAGAAAGAATTAGAGATCTCAAGTCAGTAACACTTCTAATTTATTTCTAATTTTCCCTTGGGTGGCTACAGTTTAATCACAGTTTTAGAAATTTACCTAATGAGATTTAAAATAGAGCTATCTCCAAATACACATGAAATTGAGGCTATTCTCAGCAACTAAAGATCTGGTACTGATTTGGGCTCTTGCATAATGCATTTCATTGAATAGGTGGTGTCACTGTCTCTGTAGGGGAGACTGCAGTGCTAAAACTTATCTACAGTCAGTCATAAAATCAGGGCTGTGAAAGTGGGAGAAACCAATAAAACCCCACCTTAGAATCCATGTTCCAGAATTACTAGAACCAGGATAGCTCTCCCAAATCTCATTTTTAACAGCTGTCAGTTGTGGAGAGGAGGAAATGCATGTCATGAATACTGATGAAATTTTGTGTGTGTGTTGCGCCATAAGATGCTCATTTATATGTATTTGTGTCATTTTTCCAATAAAAGAAAAGGAAACAGCTATGCCTCAGAAGCTCTCCTGAAGTCAAGAAGTGTGCTTCTCCTTGTCAACTATGGGTCAAACTGTTTCACACACACCAGTGTGTAAAAACTGGACAAGAGGGCAGAAGCAGCAGGTGTGGCACTCACTGTTTTGCCATGTGGGTAAATAAAAATCAACTGTTGGACCATCCCCATGGCACCTCCTCACTCCACCTGCCCCTCAGCTCTCCCTGGACAAGGATGTAGGTGTGAAGTGGAAGATGGCAGCAGGAAGCAGAAAGAACTTGTACAATTTGTGCATCAGCACCTTTGCCTCTGTCTCCTTACTGATGCCATATGACACATCCATCTTTTCTAACAGGAACTAGATGTTCAAAGAGCTCAAAGGCAATGACAGCATGGTATAGGTTGGGAGTTTCCTGCAGGCAATATTTTCAGTATCCTTTTTGGACAAAAATAGATTTGTCTTAGGAAACAAAAGAGTTAACTTATTTTTGAATCTTAAAGCTAACAAGATGATGGGATGCCTGGGTGGCTCAGTGGTTGAGTGTCTGCCTTTGGCTAAGGGTGGGATCTTGGAGTCCTGGGATGGAGTTCCACATCGGGATCCCCGCAGGGAGCTTGCTTCTCCCTCTGCCTATGTCTCATGAATAAATAAATAAAATCTTTAAAAAATAAAAATAAAAAATAAAGCTAATAAGATGCTAATTTATGTAAGGTGTTTTAAATTAAACATTAAAATGCTACCAAAATTAAACTTAAATAGTGGGATCTAATGTTGATAGAGTATAGCTATGGGACTAGCGGGATGGTTTGGGTATACCAAACAGAATGAAGACCTCTCACATCCAGTCATCTCCTTAGTCAACCTGGCTTCCAAATAAAAATTGGGTATTCCAAATATACTAGAGGTATGGTATAGTCCCAGCTTTTACTTTACAGATAAGATAAATGAGGTTCAGAGAGAGAGACGGTGACTTGCAGAAGGATACACAAGGAGAACTGGCACTGCAATGACTCCATATATTTTCTGCTTTATCAAAACATCTTTCTACAACTTTCATGTGTCCACCAAGTGACACAAGTTCCTTGAGGGGTTAAGCCTTATAATTAATGATAGAACAAGCAGTATCTCACATCACGTATACGGAAACTAGTTAATTCTCTTCTTTAGTTTTAACAAAGACTACACAGCTGATGGAAGCTCAGATCACAGGTGCAGAAAAAAGAGGGGCGCCTGGGTGATTCAGTCAGTTAGGTGGCTGACTCATGATTTTGGCTCAGGTCATGATCTCAGAGTCATGAGATCAAGCTCTGATTGGGCTCCACACTTAGCAGGGAGTCTGCTTGAAGGTTCTCTCCCTCTGCCCCTGCCCCCACTTGCACTTGTTCTAAAATAAATAAATCTTAAAAAACAACAACAACAAGGGCAGAAAAGAGAAATAGACATTTCCTGATTGCCTAGAAAGGCAACTATTTATTGAGTGCCTGCCATAAGCCATACAGTGTGGGAGGCACATCATTTATATTGTAGCTGATGCTTCTAGGAACTCTGAAGATCATATAGGTATTATTATATGATGAAGATGAGGAATCTGAGTTGGGGAAATATGATACCTTGCCTGAGGTGATACATAGCTAGTGACTTCTTTGTTTTTTTGTTTTTTCTTTTTTAAATTTTAATTCCTGTATGGTTCATATACAGGTAATACTAGTTTCAGGTGTACAATATAGTGTCCACACTTCCATATGTCACCCGGTGCTCATCACAACAACTGCACGCCTTCATCCCCACCACCTACTTCCCCTTTACCCCCACCCACTTCCCCTGTGGTAACCAGCAATTTGTTCTCTATCATTAAGAGTCTATTTCTTGATTTGACTTTCTCTCTTTTTTGCCTTTGTTCATTTGTTTTGTTTCTTAAATTCCCCATATGAGTGAGATCATATGGTATTTGTCTTTCTCTGAATGACTTATTTCACTTAGCATGATACTCTCTGGCTCCATACATGCCCTTGTAAATGGCAAGATTTTATTCTTTTTTATGGCTGAATAATATTCCATTACACACACACCACATCTTTAACCATTCCTCTATCAATGGACCCTTGGAGCACAAATTGGTATAGTCACTGTGGAAAACAATATGGAGTTTCTTCAAGAAGTTAAAAATAGGGTGGCTAGGTGGCTCAGTTGTTGAGTGTCTGCCTTTGGCTCAAGTTGTGATCCTGAGGTCCTGGGATAGAGTTCCACATCAGGCTCCCTATGGAGCCTCTGCCTATGTCTCTGCCTCTCTGTGTTTCTGATGAATAAATAAATAAACTCTTAAAAAAAAGAAGTTAAAAATAGTACTACTCTATGATCCAGCAATCACACTACTGGGTATTTATCCAAAAATATAAAAACACTAATTCAAAGGGAACATGCACCCCTATGTTTATAGCAGCATTTTCTAAACTAGCTAGTAAGTTCTTTGATTCCATGTCCTGATACACACTGACTTCCTGCCTGTGATGAATAGCAACTATAAACCCAGGAAATATGCATCTATTTGAAAAGTCCAGAGCCCAGGAACTGAAACAGAATGGATAGTATTTAAAAGGAGACTCAAGAAAAGAAGGGAAGGAAACTAATATAAAAGCATTATGGGAATATATTCAATAATAACTGGTAACAGTTATAAAGAATATGTCTTTACGATCTTTGAACATATGCAAATATGCAAATGTAATTAGAGCGTATCATGCAACTTCTCCATAAAATTCGGTGAAGGATACTTGTGATAATACTTGTGATATTAAGTACTTGAGGGTGAGCAAAGCAGTTCGAGGTCTCAGCAAGTTAGGGCAGATGAGATAGGATCACCTCTGTACCAGTTTGTTTAGACTGTCATAACAAATGCCATATGCTGGGTGGCTTGAACAGCCTTCACAGTTCTGGAGGCTAGAAGTCCAAGATGAAGGTAGCAGCAAGGGTGGTTTGTCCTGAGAACTCTCTCCTTCACTTAGAGGTGGCTGACCTCTTGTGCATCTTCACATGTCTTTTCTCTGTGTGTACATCCCTGGCATCTCTTATTGTGTCTAGATGTCCTCTTCTCATAAGGACACCAGTCAGATTGGATTAGGGCCACCCTAACAGCCTAAAAGCCTCATTTCATTTTTTTTTAAAACTCACATATAATTAACATACTGTATTACATGGGTTTCATGTACACTATAGTGTGATTCAACAATTCTATACTATACTATACTGCTACTCAGTGCTGATCATTACAGGTGTACTCTTAATCCTCTTTATCTCTGTCACACATACACACACACACTCAACTGCCCTCTGGGAACTATCATGATTACCTAAAAAGGCAACTATTTAGAGTTGGATTTTTAGGTTCATCTCTTTTTTCTTTGTTAATTTGTTTTGTTTCTTAAATTCCACATATGAGTGAAATTATATGGTACTTGACTTCTTTCACTTAGCATTATAACCTCTAGATCCATCCATGTTGTTGCAAATGGCGAAATGTCATTTTTTTATGGCTGAGTGATATTCTATTGTATATACCACACACACACACATCTTTTTTATCCATTCATCTATTGATGGGCACTTGAGTTGCTTCCATACCTTGGCTATTATAAATAATGCTGCAATAAATATAAGGGTGTGTGTATCTTTTTGAGTTAGTGTTTTTGTTTTCTTTGGATATATACTCAGGAATGGAATTACTGGATCGTATGGTAATTCTATTTTTAATTGTTTGTGGGACTCCATACTGGTTTTCACAGTGGCTGTACCAGCTTGCATTCCCATCAACAGTGCACAAGGGTTCCTTTTTCTCCATATCCTCATCAGCTCTTGTTATTTCTCATGTAGTTGATTTTAGCCATTCTGACAGGCGTAAGGTGATATCTCATTGTGGTTTTGCTTTGCATTTTCCTGATGATTCATGATGTTGAGTATCTTCTTATGTGTTTGTTGGCCATCTGTATATTATCCTTGGAAAAATGTTTATGTATGTCTTCTGCCCATTTTAAAATTGGATTATTTGGTTTTTGGGTGTTGAGTTGTATAAATTCTTTATGTAATTTGGATATTAACTCCTTATTGGATACATCATGTGCAAACATCTCCCATTCAGTAAGGTTGCCTTTTTGTTTTGTTGCAGTTTCCTTAATTGTGCAAAAGCTTTTTATTTTGGGGTAGTCCCAAATAGTTTAATTTACTTTTGTTTCCCTTGCCAAAAAAGACATCTAGAAAAATGTGTCTATGGCTGGTGTCAAAGAGGTTACTGTCTATGTTTTCTTCTAGGAATTTTATGGTTTCAGGTCTCACATGTAGTCTTTAGCCCATTTTATTGTGTGTGGTGTAAGAAAGTGGCCCGGTTTCATTCTTTTGCATGTAGCTCTCCAATTTTCCTAACACCACTTGTTGAAGAGATGGTCTTTTTCCTATTGGATATTCTTGCCTCCCTTGTCATAGATTAATTGACCATATAACCATGGGTTTATTTTTGGGCTCTCTATTCTGTTCCATTGATCTATGTGTCTATTTTTGTGCCAGTGCCATCCTGTTTTGATTACTACAGCTTTGTAGTACATCTTGACATAGGGGATTGGATACCTCTAGTTTAGTTATTCTTTTTCAAGATTGCTCTAAAAGCTTGATTGCTCTTCAAAGGCTTTATCTACAAATATAGTGACATTCTGAAGTGTTAGGGGGTCAGAGCTTGAACATATGAATCTTAGAACACAGTTTAGCCCATACCACCCACTAAGTAACTACTTCTGGTGCTACAGCAATGCAAACCCAGGTACCCCAAAAGTGACAAACCTGCTACATGCTATCAACCTCCAGCGTCATTAGAAAGATTTAAAACTCTCTAATATTTGAATTCAGGAATCTAAGGGCTACTACGGTTTTTTAATTTAAAAAAATAAAGGAGAGAAAGGTCACGATTCAACAAACTTCTGTCATGATGGTCTAAATAAGCCAGGGGTCAGAAAACTATTGTCTGTGAATTAAATCCAGTCTGCTGTCTGTTTTTTCAAGTAAAGTCTTTTTTAGCACACAGAAACATCCAGTCATTTAAAAATTGTGTATGGTTGTGTATGTATGGAGCTACAATTGCACAGCTGAATAGCTGCACCAGAGACACGAGACCAAAAGTATGTACTATCTGGCCCTTCACAGAGATAGATTGCCAACTCCTACTTGAAACTCTGTTAGTCAGGTCTCTTTATTGTAGGACTTCTAAGGGTCTGGAAAATATGTATTTCAAACTTCAAGATATACAGTAAAATTGCATCTTGCATAGTAAGTGGTTTTCTAAAGTCAGCTCAAACTGAAAACTGTGTATGGTCACAATTAACACTGGGCATTAACTAAGGAAAGTGCCACAACATAGAGTCTACCATTGCACATTGTCATCGATGTGGCCAGTTTTACCTCCAAAGTTGCAATAGATGAAATTGTTTTTTGAGCACCACATGAAAGAGTTGGCTTTCTTTATGGGCCACTTGTAATCAAAGATGGCTACATTTAAAAAACAGAATCACTCTCAGCATGGTGAGATACTTGAAAGAACTAATAGCTATCAAGCAATGGGAATTCAGGATACTGATTCACATTTATGTCTTGAATTTGCAGTTATGTACTTGATCTGACTTTGCTGGAGGTTTTTGGGCTTTTTTTAAGCTCTGAGTTTGTTTGTTTGTTTGCATTATTTCTCAGTTTAACCTCTCCCATCTCATGTTCCCTGAACCCCTAGTGTCAGAAGCTTGTAATAGGACCTGTGTTCCATGGAATGCACTCAGGGAAATGCAGAAATACTCAAACCATGGGTATCATGGATCGATCAATTGGACAGAAGACATGTATGATGCTTTCTTAACACTAATTGCAAAAGAAGTGCATGACAAAGCCACAATAAGATACCACTTCATATCCATTAAGTGGGCTACTTTCAAAAATCAAAAATAACCAGTGTTGGTGAAAATGTGGAAAAGTTGACACCCTTGCACATTATAGATGGGAATGTGTTGTGGAAAGTTCTGGTTAGGAAGTTCCTTAAAAAATTAAACATAGAATTACCATGAGATCCAGCAATTCCACTTCTGGGTATATATACCAAGGAATTGAAAGAGGGACTCGAGTAGACAGTCATACACATGTACATGGCTGCATTATAGGTTATAATTGTTCACAGTAGCCCAAAGACAGAACTAACCCACATGTCCACTGACAGAGAAGTGGATAAAGAAAATGTGGTATATACATATAACAGACACAGTATTCTTTTTAAAGAAAATGGAATCCTGAAACACAGTACATTGTGGGTGAATCTCAAAAACACTCTGTGCTAAGTGGAATAAGCCAGATGCAAAAGGACAAATATTGTATGATGTCGCTTGTATGGGGTGCCTAGAGTAGTCAAATTCATAGACGCACAGAGTAGAATAGAGGTTATCAGAGGACAAAGGGACTGAGGAAAGGAAGTTATTGTTTAATGGGCACAGAGTTTCAGTTTGGAATGGTGAAAAAGTTCATCACTGGAGATGGAAAGTTGATGATGGTTCCACTATGCTGTGAATGTACTTAATGCTGCATTGCACATTTAAAAATAGAATGGTGGGGTGGGGCGCCTGGGTAGCTCAGTCAGTTAGGCATTCAACTCTTGGTTTCAGTTCCTGTCATGATCTTGGAGTGGTGGGATCCAGCTCTGCATTGGACCCCATGGTCAGCATGGAGTCTGCTTGAAATTCTCTCTCATCTCCTTCTTCCTCTGCCTCTCCCCATGCTTTCATGCGCTTTCTTTCTCTCTCTAAAATAAAATAAATAAAATCTTAAAAAATGAAAATAGTTAGAATGGGTGGTGGGTGGCATTTGGGTGGGTTAGGCAGTTAAGAGTCTGCCTTTGGCTTAGGTCATGATCCCAGGATCCTGGGATCCAGCCCCACATCAGGCTCCCCGATCAGCAGGAAGCCTGCTTTTTCCTCTCCCTCTGCCTGCCATTCCCTTGCTTGTGCTCTGTGTGTGTGTGTCAAATAAAGTATTTTAAAAAATAGTTAGAATGGTAAATTTTACTTTATGTATACTTTACCACAATAAAAAATGCCCAGGAAAATAATTAAAGGAAGAGTAGGAGCATAATTGTAGGGATGGGGTGGAGAGGGCTTGAAATGTATATTACAGAATGTCTCATTCTGCTAAAAAATATGAGCAGCCGACAAATCCTTGGCTTGCTTAGGTGACAATATCATAGATGGAAGACAGAGGACATAACAAGGAAAAGTGTTATTCCAGGAAGAATTTTTGTGTGACAGAGAAATGAAGCAGAAAAGTGGTCACAACCCCTTGGGAGTTCAAATTTTTACATTTCCATTCAGTTTTATTTTATTTATTTTTTTTTTTTTTTAAATTTTTTTTTTATTTATTTATGATAGGCACACAGTGAGAGAGAGAGGGGCAGAGACACAGGCAGAGGGAGAAGCAGGCTCCATGCACCAGGAGTCCGACGTGGGATTCGATCCCAGGTCTCCAGGATCGCGCCCTGGGCCAAAGGTAGGCACCAAACCGCTGCGCCACCCAGGGATCCCTCCATTCAGTTTTAGAATGCTGTTGGGATGCTGGGATCTTCCCTTGACTCCTCCAGTGCCCGTCTCCACTTCCAGCACAGCCTCCCCGCCCCCACCCCCATGCTCGCCTTTCCATTCACCCCATCCACTATCCACTCAGAAACTTGAGTGAGGGCGACAATACAGCATTATTGCAAAGGATACTACGACAAACTCCTATCCATGTGTCCATCACTCAAAATGAACTAATGTTCTTCACACTCATTTACTCTTTTAAGAAACAGAACCACACAGAAGCTAGCCTCTAGTTCACACATGGGTATGCCTGTGTGCATTTGTGGGTTATGTGTATCCAAAACAATATATCCTACAGTCTTGTGGTTTTTACACTTTTTATAAAGTTTTTTTTTTTTTTTACACATGATGCTTTTTATCATGCTGTTTATTACACTGCACTCAATGTTGTTTTTGAGATATTTTCACTTTGCTCCATACAGATCTAGGTCATTAATTGTTGTATAGCACACTATCATAATTTAATTTTCCTTTTCTGGACTGATAGTTATTTGGACAATGTCCAGTTTTGGGTCATAAGTCTCTCGGTTCAGTGGCAGAGGTTGTCCTGGCACATTAGTATTGTGGCATCACCATGTACCTGTAGGAGTTTCTCCTGGTAAGTCCAAATCTCTCGGGTGCATTGGGAAATGGGGGAAAGTTCTTTTGTGAGTTGGCAGTGGAGCAGAGCAGGGATGCTAAATTTTCTATGGTGCAGGAAAGTCCTGAGTGACAAAGACTCATCCCTCACACAAAACCAAGATCCCCTTCTTGGAGAAATACCATTGATTGCTTACTGTCTGCAGTAGAATCAGTTGTAGAATATGTGTATTTTCATGTCTAACTAGAGAACGACAACTTACTCCCCCAAGTGCCTGCTTATCTCAATTCCTTGCCAAGCTTTACTTGTCTAACTCAACCTTTTGAATTTCTGCTACTTCGATAGGCATAAAATGCTATCCTGGGATTTTAAACTTGCATTTCTTGCTTTTATCATTGGTGTGGAAAGACTTTTCACATTTTTATTGCTCATTCATGTCTCCCCCTCAGGAAAGTGCCTGTTAATAAGCAGCCCATTTTCCACTGGGTAGTTTGAGTTTTCCTTATCAATTTATAGGAGTTCACTAGAGATTCTAGAAATACAGCTTTTGTTAATTATTTCGGGCTGCACATATCTTCCATTGGCTTATCACTTGCCTTTTCATTTTATGATGTTATTTTTTGCAGAAGTTATACATTTTGATATAATGAAATCCATCAAGTTCATCATTCTTAAATGTGATTTCTGCATCTCTAACTTATAAAATCTACTTTATCCTAAGAGTATAAAGATACCTTATTTTTTTCCTCCCTAAAGGCTTTGAATTTTTACATTTTATATTTAAGTTTTCAATTTCTCAATTTAATTCTGTACAAAATGTAAATTAGGAAGCTTCTGATACTCATGTACTTCTTCTGATAGTTTATGCTTTCCACTCTGAATTTCACAGCCTCCTGTGTCATATAGAAGGGTCCGTGTATGTTCAGTCCATCACTGGGCTCTCTACTCTGTTCCACTGATCTATTTCTTCATACCCCTTCACTGATAATACAGGGTCTTAATTACTATGGCTTTAAACAAATTTTGATAATTAGGGGAAGTCTTCATTCCTTTATCTTCTTTTGCAAACCTCCCTTATTAAATTCTTGAATTTTTATATTTCCATTCACTTTTAGAAGGCTGTTGGGGTTTTGTTTAGAACTGCAATGAATTGGGGCATCCCGATGGCTCAGTGGTTTAGCGTGGCCTGCACCCCAGGGTGTGATCCTGGAGACCCCGGATCGAGTCCCACATCGGGCTCCCTGTATGGAGCCTGCTTCTCCCTCTGCCTGTGTCTCTGCCTCTCTCTCTCTCTCTCTCTGTCTCTCATTAATAAATAAATAGTCTTTAAAAAAAAGAGAACTACAATGAATTTAGAAATTCTTTTTGATAAAAATCAGCATTTTAAATATTGATCTTCTTTCTTCATGTATATGGTATATTTTACCATTTCTTTGGTTCATCTTTTATGGTTTCCAATGACTGCTTTTGAAGTAGTTGCACATCTTTTTAAAACTTGACTCAAAGTCTCTACATGATTGTGAGTGTTCAAGTGATTTTTTTCTAAAAACCCAAATCTGCAGATATCAACTTTCTCTCCCCGAATGTGGGTCTCCTGAGGCTTTCTATTACATTTAAAATAGAATCCAAACTGCTTCCTGTGGCATGAGTATGGTATGTGGCTTGGCCCTGTCTTTCTCTTGAACTTTATTTTGAATCTTGTGTTAGTCATAAAGCTTTAGCCATGCCAGTTTTCTTTATACACCCTAAACGTATCAAGCTAACTCCACCTCAGGACCCTGTCCTTGCATCTTTCTTTTTATGGAAGCTTGTTCCTCAGATATGTACATGGCTGGTTTCTTCTTGCCACTAAGCAGTCAGGTCAGATGTCATCTCTCACACTGTCCCTGCTCACCAGAGAATGACTCTTCAATCACTCATAATGCATATAGCCTTCATTCCTTCACAGTGCTTGTCACCATTTGAAATTATCTTGTCCGGGGATCCCTGGGTAGCTCAGCGGTTTGCGCCTGCCTTTGGCCCAAGGGGCGATCCTGGAGTCCCAGGATCGAGTCCCGGGATCGAGTCCCACGTCAGGTTCCCGGCATGGAGCCTGCTTCTCCCTCCTCCTGTGTCTTTGCCTCTCTCTCTCTCTCTCTCTCTCTCTCTATGTCTATCATAAAGAAATAAATCAATCTTTAAAAAAAAAAGAAATTATCTTGTCCAATTCTATTGGCATTTCCCCATAGCAGACCATAAGCTCTACACAATTGGGGTGCCTGTTCTCTTGTTCTCTCCTGTGTCCCCAGCACCTCAACCAGTGCCTGGCACACTCCAGGTATTCAAAGTACAGGTGTTGAACAAATGAATCAGTGAATAAATGAACTGACTTGAATCTCACCTCATCTCCTGGTTGATCTTTCTATGTCCTCTTATATCAACAAAAAGTGTTCCCTTTCCCCGCTGGCCATACATGTCACTCAAGCAAATAAAAAATATTCTGTAGACATTTCTAGTCTCTCAAAGAAATAGCTTGGCTGCAGGAATATATGAATTCCAAAGGTTGTGTGCTGCAGCGCACAAATCTAGGTTTTAAGTTATATAGGACAGTGAAGGCTCCATTCTCTCATTCACCCTATTTCTACTCCCAAGAGATAACTATTAACAATTTCTTTGTATGGAGTCACCAACTTTTTACCCATTTACTTAGTGTATCTCTCTCTCTCTCTCTTTCTTTCTCTCTCACTCTCTCTCTCATTCTCTATCTACCCACCTATCTATATCATCTATTTATCACAGATTGGAGAACCAATTATTTAATATGGTAAGTTTTATTCTTATTGATAAATCATTATTTTTCAAAGGATAGGTGAGTTTGTTAAGAAAGCAGATTCCTACCCCCTCCTCTAGAGGTTAATTTCTCAAACCAGTGACAGGTCCCAGAAATCTTCATTTTCAACAAGGACGCCCGATGACTCTGATGCAGGTGGCCCAAAAACCACCCTTTGGGAAATGCTCATCTAGGTCAAGCCATTTTTTTAAAAAGATTTTATTTATTTATTCACGAGAGACTCAGAGAGAAAGAGAGGCAGAGACACAGGCAGAGGGAGAAGCAGGCTCCATGCAAGAAGCCCAATGTGGGACTCGATCCCAGCACTCTGGGATCACACCCTGAGCCAAAGGCAGATGCTCAACCACTGAGCCACCCATGTCCTAAGGTCAAGGCAATCTAACACTATCCTTATTTAAGACCATGTATCCTCCCAAACACCAGGGGGCAGAGGGACCCACCTATATTCCCACTGTTAAGATGTCACACTCCCTTTGCTCAAAAAGAGGGTGCGGTAGATTCTGTGCCTCCATCAGGTCCTCAAGAATCTAAGTGCTTATGAAGCCACATAAACAACCAGAGAAACAGCTCAAAAGTGGCAGCAAGGACATATGAGCTCTAGACTCCACACTACCCTGCACCTCCAGTTTCTTCACAAGCAAAATGAGAAGTTGGAACAGATAATTCAACAAGCCCCTTCCCACCCTAGCATTTTATGAGAAACCTCAACATCTCATGGATTTGTCAGTGATTGGGCTATAGCTGAATTTTTCCCCGGTACCTTCCAAACTGCCTAGGGTAGGCTTATATTACTTTCACAAGGCAAAAAGAATCCAAAGCATTTTAAAAGATTTTTCACATTGTTACTCCAGCAGGATTTTCACAAGCTGGGATGCTTCTGTTTCAGTGCTCATGTTCACTACTCTCCATGAATACAAAGAAATAACAAAATCTCAACATACCTCGGTCAAGGCAATTTAATGCCATCCTTGCTTGTTCGAAATAAATTTAAAATTTGTTTAAATAGGCAAAATTGAATCTGTGACTCTATACCAGATGATAAACATGGAAACTAAACAGTCCAAATGATCCAGTCTCAGCCAAAATCTCACACCACATGGAGAAATGAGCAATACTTAAATATTTAATAATATGCTGTAATTTTTTACACTTTGGAGCTTCAAAATTTCTGACAAAGTAATCCCCAAGCTATAATTAACAAAAAGAGGCAAGCTTCCAAAAAGTCTTCCAGAGCAAAAGTAAACTCCTCAAAGCATCTCCCCTGCCGTGAGTGTGCTGGGAACAGTGACATACCAGCAGTAAACAACAGCAGCCAGAAAGAGTTTGGCTATTGCCCTGAACTGATGTCTGCTGAAAATGGCTTTAGGAAAAGAAGGCTGTGATTAGAAAATCATGACATTTTCAGCACCCACTTATTAGCATGTCTGGACTATCACAGAAGAGAAATGACAAGGTCTTTACAATCAGAGTTCCCCTCACAGGATATTTACAAATACTTAACTGCTATTCCTACCTTCAGAGTAATTTGGTCACTGTCCTAATGGTGGACCAAGGATGTAGACACCCTAGCCTATCGCTCCAGATGGTCTCCTAAGAAAGACTTCCATTGCTCAGACATTAAACGATGTATTCTTTCCCCCTACTTCCCATTCCTCAAACCCTAGCAGCACTACCTCTAGGATACATTACTCAATTTGTTAATATCTCCTTATTTCCAATGCCACTAGTCCAGTCTGAGCCACGATTATCTTAACCTTAGACTAGACTATTTCAACAGTTTTCTTATTAATTTCCCCACTTGACTCGAGACAATCCCTTCTTCACATAGTGGCCAGATTTATGTATCAGATAATTTCTTTCCCCTGCTCTAAACTCCTTAGTGTCTTCTTATTTTCAGGGAATAAAACTTAAACTCTATCCCCTCTCCACTTCTGAAGCCTCATTTCATGATGGTCTTCCCTTCACTCTTGATACTTCCACATTGGCTTCCTTTTCCTTCCTTACATTGCCAAGCCCGTTCTCACTTGCTGTCCCCACTGCTCAGATCACTGTCTCTCTAGATTGTCACATAACAGGTTCCATCTCTCACCATCCTAACTCAACATGCATGATCTTCCCCGACCACCATATCCTAAATAGTATCCACCTGCATTGGTGTTATTCTCTACCCCTGAATATTTCCCATATGATCCTGAAATTACATTGTTTACTTGATTGCTACTTGCCCCCTCCACAAGAGTGTAAGATCCCGAGGAGGGAGACCTTGCTTGTCCCATTCATTGCCAGATCCCCAGCACCAGAACAATGCACATAGTACTCAGTGATTTTTTTGTCAAATGAATGCACGTTGTTTTAGATTAAATCAGGACCCAACTTTTCAGTCCTTCCCATCTCAGAATTGAAACCCAATTTCTTGCCCCAGATGCAAGTTGTTAATTTGCAAATAGACATATGCCTCTCTGTGAATATCTGCAGTTACCCAAAACGAGGCTAGATTCTCTGACATAGAGATCACTGCTCTGAAAGCAGAGGATTCTTTGGAGATGTCAAATGAAATTTAAACCTCGTTGACAAGCTAAAATGACTCGTACAGTGTGTCTTGACTTGGAGGAACGATTGTGTAGGTTGTCATTGCTGGCAGTGAAGGGCTTATAGTCTGAGTGGGTTGATCAGTATGTCACAGGGACTGAGGCAGGTAGATATTTTTATAATGCTAAGGAAATTTGCTAGGATATTCTGTGCTCTATCCAGGCATTCAATGGGGGAGAGTTCATTTTGGGTCCAGATAAGAGGCTCAGTTAATTTTAAATATGCCCAAATCAAGGTAATTTCATTCTGACTTACAGAGTGAACCATATAATGGTAGTGACAGTCAATTTTCTGCACAGTATCATGACTTATAAATCATTTTTACAAATTCATCATCTCTTTTGTTTCTTAGGCAGTTCCAAAGGTTGGCCAAATGTAGTTATTATATCTACTTTATGTTGTGTATATGAGATTCACAATTTAACCATGAGGAAATATTGAACCTTAATTTGGAGTCTAGATCTTGGAAGATCAGTTTCTAGAGGTACTAATGAACCAACAAAAGATATTGCAAAATGCATTTTAAAAAATCAACTTTATTGAGGTATAATTTACATATAATAAAATACTCTCACTTCAAGTGTTCAGTCCATCAGATGTTGACATATGTATTTCTATACCTATCACCACAATCAAGATATAGAATCTTTCTATCCCCTGAAATGTTCCTTCATGTTCCCATGTACTATATCCTCCCTATTACTTCCTACCTCTGCCCCAGGCAACCACTGCTTTGCTTTCTGTCACTACATATTAGTGTGCTTTTTCTAGAATTTCATAGGAATTGAATCATATAGTCTGAACTTCGTGTGTCTGACTCCTGCTCAGGATAATGTCTTTGAGAACATCCATGTCCCACACATATTAGTAGTTTGTTCTTTTTTAAATTGTTTCATTTTATTTTACAGTATTCTATTGTATGGCTACACCCTAAATGGTTTAGTCATTCCTCTCCTGATGGATATTTGGATTGCTCCTGGTTTGGAGTTATAAATGCAGCTGTATGAACACTCCAGTACAAATCTTTATATGGATTTGGACATTTGTTCATTTCTTTTCTGTAAATACCTTGGAGTAGAACGGCTAGGTCTTATAATAAAGGTATTTTTAATTTTATAAAAACTAAAAACTGTGTTCTAAAATGGTTTTACCATTTTATATTCCTGCCAGCAGTATATGAGAGTTCCAGTTGCTCTATGTCCTCATCTACACTTAGTATTATCAATCTTTTAATTTTAGCCATTTTAATAGGTATTTGCTCATATCTCATTATGGTTTGAATTTGCATTTCCTTGATGCTAATAATACTGAGCATCCTTTTACATGCTTATTGCCCACTTGTATAATTTATGCAAAGTGCATTTTTAGAGAAAGGAAGTGTAAGAAATTTTATCTCTTATGTGCAAGACTTTGCTTTATTTTAGAAGCAATTTTGAAAAATTTAACCCATGGGATGCCTGGGTGGCTCAGTGGTTGAGTGTCTGCTTTCGGCTCAGGACATGATCCCGGGGTCTGGGATCGAGTCCTGCATCGGGCTCCCTGACAGGAGCCTGCTTCTCCCTCTGCCTGTATCTCTCTCTCTGCCTTTCTCTCTCTCTCTCTGCATCTCTCATGAATAAATAAATAAAATCTTTTAAAAACTGTAACTCAAGAATATAGAAAATATTCAAACTATAAAATAAAATATATTGAGGCTACACTAAAAATAATGAAAACAATAATATGGTCCACATTTTATTAGCACTGTATTCTGTACTATGCGTTCATCTAATGCTCTAAGAAACCAGGGGGCCTGTGTTTGCAGAAAGGGGCTGAGATTGAATTAACTTGATCTCAGCAAAGAAGTAAAAGGCTGATCTTTCTTCACTTCCAATTATTCTCTCTCCCCTAGACTTCATTTTATAGACCATAGGCTCAATTATTCACAGTATCTTTTTATATCTAGTCTCGTAAAACTGTAAGGTGAATCATTACAAAATTAATATTCAACAGGCTTTATATAACTCTGCTTAATGCAATGCATAACTCAGATTTTTATCACCCCAAAGCCTCTCAAGATCTATAAATGAAATGAACTTAATAAAACACTATGTATTTTAACTCTAATATTACCTGCACAACCTCAACACCACAAAACCACTTAACTTAGACTGGACAATCAGACAGACATCGATGACAGAAATGGACTGTACATAAAAGACCAAGCTGCGTATGAAGACTCTTATGATGACAACCAAAGTTGTGCTCTAACACATTTGCTTAGAGGGTCTCATGGTTCTAGTGAAAAGGAGATTATTTTTTTTTCCAGAGCATTCGCACAGGAATCACTATGCATTTTTTACACCATGCGACCCTTAAAAAAGTTTCTTACTCCTAAGTAATCATCACCTCATAGGAGGAAAAAACTCTAGTTAATGCATCTACCAAATTCCACCCCCTAATCCCCATCCAAATAAATGTATATTATTTACAACCTAGAAGGGATCTTAAAGATCATTTAATCCAAAGATCACATTTTACAGAAAAGGAAATCAAGGCTCAGAGAAGTGAAATTACCAGTTTCAGGTCAGACAACAGTTGAGAAGAGCTGGGTGTTAAAATCAGATCCTTGACTCAGACCTCAGAGTCTTGGTCTTGTGTTTTTTCTTTCCAAGACTTTTTTTTTCCCCTCCTGTTTTCAATAGTTAATATAGGGTAGATGTAGACATTACTGTCCTCTCTGATCTATTTTAATGTCCTCAATTTAATAGATATGAAAACTAAGGTTCACAACAATGAGGAAATATGGTTCATCCAAGGCTAGGGAGAAAGCAAGTGGCAAAGCTGAGACCAGTGACTACTCCCTATGGTTTATAGCTCAGTCCTCCTCTCTTCATGCCTGGCTGCCTTCCTTCTCTGGTGGGCAGAATGGCTTCCTGTCTTATAACCATTAAGTGATGTTGGCATGTTACAATCCATTCAGACACTTCCATAATGAATAAGTTATGCCAAGATCATTTTAAAAGCCCACCAGTCCAAGGTTTGTACCAAGGCTCTGGCAACCACTAGCACAAAGCTGTTATGAGGATGCACGTTCTTTTTTTTTTTTTTTTTTTTTTTTTTTGCATGTTCTATTTTGACAAAAGACAGGTGCCTGGTTTTTGTCATTTGGTCTAAGATAACGTCATGTGCAGAAAGAGACTGGCAGGCAAAGAGAGATTTCTTCCCCAGACTCTCACATAAATGGGATTCTTTCTTTGCATAATGGAGCTCTAAACAAATAAAACACAAAATGAATACTTACATTATTACAGTTGTTAAGAAAATGGCTACAGAGTTTTATTCCTACTTGTATCCTCTCCAGGAAAATGGAATTCAATGTGAATTTTATAATGGTGAGAAGAAGAAGGGACCATCACTTATTCAAATACTTCATACATTCAGCGGAAAGTTTCCATGTGTTTACTGGGTGTCAGGCATGTGCAAGGCGTCAGGGATGCAACAGTGCTCAGAAGAGAAATGGTTTCTGTCCTCTCATGAAGTCTATTGGGAAAGATGGACTTTTAACAATTTGTAATAGGTATGTATATACCGATAAGAGGACAGGGTTTAGGTAGCAAGTGGGCTGAGCTGAAGAATCCTCGACAGTATGAACATGCTGAAGTGGAAAGGGGACATGATTTGGAGCAGATCCAAAAGTGTTGGAATTCTGTTTCCTGCACAGTAGGTGATCTCGAGCAAGTCACTTAAACTTTCTACTCCAATTGCCTTATCTGAAACAAAGCTAATAATTCCTACCCTGTAGGGACTATGCCAGGTATTGAGTTAAAGTTTATTAAGTTCCCAGGGGAGCCTGGTCTAGAGTATGGGCTCAACACATATTTGTCAAATGAATGAAAGAATCGTTTATCGAACATGCACTGGATCTCTAATAGCAAAAGGGGCACCTGGGCAGAGAGTGATGAAACACAGAGTAAAGAGACATTAATCCTGTCTCCTACCTAGAGAGACCGAGAATATATATTCTATTATACATATATACACATATGTGTGCATGTGTGCCTGCGTGTGTGAATGTATGTAACAAATACATAGCAAAAGTCATAAGGGGGCACATTTGATGTGGCTGAGTCAGGGAGTGTCGTACAATAGGATGTTCTAATAGAAATGCACCATGAGCCATAAAGGAGAGCCACATAGATAATTTTCAAATTTTAGTAGCTACATTAATAAAAGTAAAAAGAACCATATAGAATAAATTTTAATAAAAATTTGACCCAGAGGCCCCGGGGTAGTTCAGTTTGTTAAGTGTTCAATTCTTGATTTTGGCTTGGGTCATGATCTCAGGGTTGTGGGATGGAGCCCCGAGTCAGGCTCCTTGTTCAGTAGGGACCCTGCTTGAGATTCTCTCTAACCTCTCCCTCTGTGTCTGCTCCCACTTGTGTTCTCTCTCTCTCAAATAAATAAATCTTTTAAAAAATAACATATTTGACCCAAGATAGCCAAAATATTATCATTTCAACATATAAACATTATGAGTTTATTGATGTGATAGCTTGCATTCTATTTTTTTAAAGATTTTATTTATTTGAGTTTATTGATGTGATAGCTTGCATTCTATTTTTTTAAAGATTTTATTTATTTATTAGAGAGAGAGAGAGAGATCACAAGCAGTGGGGAGGGGCAGAGGGAGAAGCAGACGTCCTGCTGAGCAGGGAGGCCAAAGCAGGGCTCTATCCCAGGACCCTGGGGTCATGACCTGAGCCAAAGGTAGATGCCTAACTGACTGAGCCATCCAGGTGCCTTTTTTTTTTTTTTTTTTTTTTACTATACCGACAAACCTTCTGTATACTTTACACTCATACTACCTCTCAATTCAGCTTAGCCACATTCCAGGTGCTCAGTAGCCACATGAGGTGAATGGCTTCTGTACTGGACAGCACAGTTCAGAAGTCTGGAGATGAGAGAGTTTGCTGAAGACAGAGGCTATCAGGTGGGCTCACGGAAAGAGTGAGGCAGGAACAAGACAGGCAGAAATAGGAAGATTTCGTGTTTTTAAGAGCTCTCCCCTGGCACAGAGGCTTTGGTGCAGCTCCTTGCAGAAGCCTTCTTCACCTGGCTCATTTGGCCTCAGGGAGTCCCTAAATCTGCTTCCTGCTGGTGTCTGGGCCACTCTTGGATGAGCCCTTCAGGCTCTCAGGTTGTCCTTTCCTTCCCGGCATCCCCTCACCTAGCACACCGCCTGGGGTATGGGAAGTGTGAATATATGAGAGCAATTTCTTCTTTGCACAATATGGCTCTAAATACATAAATACCAGGGAAAGACTTGCAATAGTCCAGCACTGGCTCCCAGAGCCACTAGGCCTGTGGGAACCCCAGTCTGCTCTCTAGCCACAGAGCGTTACGACAAGCTACGCAAATGTCTGAACCATTCCCAGCAGAAAACCAATCCGTGCACGACTCCAAGCAGTGGCCGTGGGTAGTGACATTGGGCAGAGAGATGTATTAGGAAAGGAAAGGAGACAATGGTCTGACCCTCTGTGTGCATGTCACAGCCAAGTCCATTCTCTAAGGGGAGATAAAGTAGGTCTCCCTACAAGTGTATGGTGACATGTCCTAGAAGAGAATTTGGAGGATGAACAGAGTCACACGCTGACCCACCCACCTGTCAGTACGTGAGGATGGGACCCCAGTGTGCCTAGATCTTGTAAACTCTGCAGTTTTAAGTAGGGACATTTTCTACTTCTAAAATGTTTAGAACCATGTCATTAAAGTTTTAAACATTTAGTACTGGGTCACTGCGTAAGCCAAAGAAAACTGACCATGGGGCTGCCAGCTTGAGATTCCTCCTGTAGTTCAAAGAGACACGGTCATGGTCCTGCTCCACCATCGGGTGTTTGTAGCTTCTCAGCTCCATTTTGTTCTGAGGCTTAATTCAGATCAGACACATGAAGGGCTTAGCATAGTTTCTGGCATATAGTGAAGACAGTTAATAACTGATGTCAGCTAGCTCTAAAGAACTTCTGAGATTTATTTCTAACCATTATGTAGGGATCAAATCACAGGATGTCCCCAGAGACAAAACATCTGAAAGAGGGCTCCTCTCCCACAAACGATTCCCTACCTCGTCATTTCTATTTCATGGCTTAGATTTGTCACTTTCATTTTACTTTGTCGATTCAAGAAACTCAATTTGGTTGCACAAAGGAAGTAAGGAAAAAAAAAAAAAAGGTCAGCCCAGGTGAAAGTCTAAGTTGGTGTAAGTTTTCTAGAAAGTAGTTTGGCAATGCCCAGCAAATAAAAGACTGAAAAAAATTGTATGTCTTTGGACTCAAAGATTCCATTTTAAGGAACTCAGCCTAAGTAAAAAATGACAGTTTTTCACATAAAGACTTAATCCCAAGAACTCTTATGACAGTGTAGTCTACAACAGAAGCAATTAAGGAAATTAAATACTGGGCAGCCCGGGTGGCTCAGCGGTTTACCACCGCCTTCAGCCCAGGGCGTGATCCTGGAGACCCGGGATCAAGTCCCATGTAAGGGTCCCTGCGTGGAGCCTGCTTCTCCCTCTGCCTGTGTCTCTGCCTCTCTCTCTCTATGTGTGTGTGTGTGTCTCTCATGAATAAATAAATAGAATCCTTAAAAAAAAATAAAAAAGGAAATTAAATACCCATGAATTGGGAATTGGTTGCAAAAGCTATGATATGTGAAAATGTGTATCACACCCCCCGACTTTCAGAGCACTTACTGGGTTCACTGCAGTAAATGCCATGAGAGCAGAGTCCTGGTCAGTCTTACTCACCACTGCACGCATCACTGTACAAGAGCTGGCACATAACAGACACTCATAAATACTTCACTACATACAAAATAGCCTATGTAGTATGATTCTATTTTGGTAAAAAAAATAGACATTACTTTCTGGAAATATGTTATTACTGCTTTTTTCCTAGATCAGGCCTCAGCAAACTATGGTCCCTGGACCACATTTACAAGTTTTTGTAAATAAAGTTTTCTTGGAACACAGCCACACTCATTCTTTTACACTTTTTCTATGGCTACTATTGCTCTAGAATGCAGGTTGAGTTGATGCAACAGAGACAGCATGGCCTAAAAAGTTGAAAATATTGATTATCTAATCTTTTAAAGATAAAGTTTGCTGACTCCTGCTCCGATGGTAGAAGTGAGATGGTAGAAGTTCTTTCTGAGTGATCTAACACAACTCTATGTATGTGTGTATCTATATGTGTATGTATATGTATTTATATATACATTTTTAATAACAAACATGAATTATTTTTGTAACCAAACAATAATTGGAATTATTTTTACAAAAGTAAGGAAAGATTGCAAGAAGGGAGAAGGAGAGTGTGAATAGGAGAGGGAAGGAGCAAGGGAAAGAGGAAGGGAATTGCTTATCCATTTTTATCAATACAGAAAAATGTCCACAATAAGTGAAAATTTTAAATATGGTATGAAGTACAGTTATATCTTTGTAATGACTGGATAAATCGCTGAAGGGAAATATAATAATAGCGTTGGTTTCCTACTTTGGTCTTTGTTGTATTTTCTAAACTTTCCTGAATAAACATGCTTTACTTTCATAATAAGAAAAAGAGAAAATAAGTGATGTTGAAAAGAAAGACAGTGAAAATAAAGTACCCAGTCACAGAGATGGGAGGAATGTGTCTCCCAGTGTTTGCCAGGCAAGGGGAACTCTTCAGGTTCACAGAATGTACCCCTTTCAGCACAGTGCCTGTCATTATTGAGTTCCAGTAAAATGAAAACATGGCCAAGATGGAGAATGTAGTACCCAGAGACACATTTCTTCAAAAAGTATTAATGTTGGCCCCAATCTGACCTGGGTGATTTCTCTTTATATTACAAAAATTTTAAAAAATAATCCACTTAACTCTTTCCAAAGCACAGATTACCATCACTATCTAGATGACAAAATGTGTTTGGAAAAGATATTTTCTGGCTTAACGGTCAGATACTTGAATGCCCCTACCCCACCTCAGTCACATTGCCCTGATTTTGCTCTTGGCCAAGGTGGACAGTTTTGGCAATGCTGACAGCTCTCACTTCATGCATCAATTATATAACTCTCTGCTTTTCTGCCTACATGGCAGATAACATAAGGTAACACCCCTGGGGGCAACCTTCAAAAACGAGGGAGCCATGGATGCTCTGGTTTCTGGGCCTCAAGATTGCAGCAGAGATGAACATCAGTTGTCCTTAGAAACCATCTTTCTTGTTTTTTTTTTTTTTTCCCCTTTCCTTTCTTCCCCTTCCCGTCTCTCTTGCTTCCTGGAAATCTCCCAAATTAGCTCCCTGCACCAAAAATCTTGACTCAGATTCTGCTTCAGAGGAACTCAAACTAAGAGAGCTCATAAGCAAATATCAAACCAATAGCAAGAATTACAGCATAGAGCCCCAGGAAGCTCTCAAAGAGGGTGTGAATTAGGTTCAAACATTTCTAGGATACATTCCTTCATTGTACATCTATTTAGTAGGCTTCCCATGGGGCCACACACATGCTGGGTGTGCAAAATGAACTAGACAAACACAGTCTAGTCTATACTTGTGGAAGACTTAAGACATTCAACAGTGACCACGCAAACTGTATTATGAAAGTAGAGGAAAATATAGGAAAGATTAATGTCGGGGAGGAAATACAATTTGCCTCTGTTTTTCTGAGTTTTTAGCAGAGACTCCTGTAATGAAAGATTAATAGGAGAAAATCAAGCAGAATCTATTAACATATGTACCTCATGTATACATAGGAGATACCCAGATAAAAATGAGTCACTCAAAGAAGTGGCTTAGAACTCAGGCTTAAATACCATATTAACAGGGAAAGGGTGGGGCATGTAGGCCCCTCCAGGGACTGTAAATAATTTTTAGGAGAGATGAATGGGCCCTTTAAACGTATGAGGTGGTGTCATGAGAAGGTGTGATAGTTTGTGACAAAGTTTGGCTGGGTGTGGTGTTGACTGCTAGTCTCTGCAGTGGTTAAGACACAATCTTCCCTGGTTGGAGACACTCCCAGGGAGGTGATCTAATGCCCATTGAACTTTTTCCAGGCAGGTAAGGGCAGTTCAGAGAAAGCCTCTTCCTATATCTGCTGCCTTTCAAGGACCTAGAGCGCAAAATAATATACCAAAGCAGCATATTTTAGGGTGGCATATTCACTGGCCTTCACTAACCCAGTCTGAGATGATTCAGCATGAGGTTGTTGTTGTTGTTTTCTTTAGAGAAGGAGGGGAATGGGGAAGAAGCAGAGGGAGAGGGAGAGGGAATATCAAGCACTCCATGCCCAGTGTGGAGCCCACCTCGGGGTTCAGTCTCATAACCCTCAGATCATGACTTGAGCCAAAATCAAGAATCAGACACCTAATGGACTGAGGCACCCAGGAATCCCCAGCATGAGATTTTTAAGAAGACAACACGTAAATGAGTCCCTAGGGGTGAGTTAGACAAAGAGAAGGAAAGGCTTTGATACTTCCTCTGTTTGGGAAGGCAGAGCAGGAAGGTGGAGAAGTGATGGGCTGGCAAAGCATGCTAAAGGTTTGTGGATTTCAAAAAATACATGGTCAGCAAACATTCTCCCCTTTCATCTCACGAGTTATATAGCCCGAGAACTGAGCAGGTGCTCGGACACCTTCAGGGTGTTAATCGGCGAGAGGACCAGAGTTGGCCATAAAGATTTAAACATGGCCCAAGAAGCAGCCTTGTTGTCAGAGGGTGTGCCTGGTGAATTCTGTTCCTGTTAACCAGGGAGAATGCGGCTCTTCCACCAGGTGGCAAAAAGCACTGTACCTTGTTTCAAAGACCCACAGCTTTGGGTTCACAAAGATGTCACTTAAAATTGCTTTCAAGAGTGCCTGCCTGCTGATTCCCCCCAAGTAGCCTAGGAGAATCTGAACCTTACAAACCTCTGGGGGCATGCACACTCCCTGAGAATCTGAATCAGCTCGATTCCTCTCAAACATGTGCACCTTTGCACAATGCTTTGTATGCTGAGAAAATGCAATAAATACATCTTCAGTGCTTCTGTGTTTACGATCGATTGCCTTTTTTCTTGTAGCGGTCTTGTAAGTTTGACTTCTTATTTTTATTATTCTCACTGCATACTAATACTTCAAACATTTTAGTAAATTATGGTTCTCTGGTTCCTACTTCAGAATCATTTAACTGATTTAATGAGCTCTATCTAATTATTGCATTTCACCTTTCATATGAGAGTGCAGGAGTGTTTGGGCTGAAATAGTTGGTAATATCTCAAACACTAGGAAGGGAAGGAAATGAGCACAGGAAACGCTGGCCTCACAACAGTTCATTTGAGGCCAGACATAATTCTTTTTTTTTTTTAAGATTTTATTTATTTATTCATGAGAAAC
This sequence comes from Canis lupus dingo, assembly GCF_003254725.2. Lineage (NCBI taxonomy): Eukaryota > Metazoa > Chordata > Mammalia > Carnivora > Canidae > Canis > Canis lupus. The sequence goes on along the minus strand of NC_064262.1, from coordinate 22,530,302 downwards.
ACACAGAGAGAGGCAGAGACATAGGCAGAGAGAGAAGCAAGCTCCCTGCAAGGAGCCCGATGTGGGACTTGATCCCAGACTTCTGGATCATGATCTGAGCCGAAGGCAGATGCTCAACCACTGAGCCACCCATGTGCCACAGGCCAGACATAATTCTTGAGAATATACATATATATGTATGTAGATATTTGAAAACCCTCATTAATTAATTCATTCATACATTTACTATCCATGTGCCAGTATTGCCAAAGGCACGAGTCAACTTGAACAGCTCTTTCTTACATGTGCATCCCTCTCTACTGGGGGCATAAAACACAGTACTGAGGGACTCTTAAGCTAGACTGTGTATATATTTACCTCCTGGCTTCATCATTTCTTAGCCCTGGGACTTTGGACAAGCCAATTCACCATTGTGTGCCTTGGTTTCCCCATTTGTAAAATGAGGGTTATTATAGCAGCTACTACCACAGGACTTTTGCAAACGTGAAAGGAGTCAGTACATACAAACCAAGTAGGAGTACCTGGAACTAAACTAGCACTTCGAAATTACTATTGTAATTTGTCCTTTTTTTGTTACTATTGTATTGTGTCTTGCCTATAATACTCATGGCAATTGCATTGCCAGTCTCTACTTACCTATCTATTTATTTAATTAATTATCTATTATTGTTAGTTTGTTTGCCTCCTTCATCAAATTATAGGATCCATGAAGACTGACACTAAATCCCCTGTGCCGGGCACTGGGACCAGTAAATGCTTGTTGAACAAATGAAAAAAAATGAACAAATGACTCCCTTCCGGGACACATGACCCTCTCACTCTCGACAAGCCTTTCACTTCAGAGATTTCCATGGCACATGTCTGTCAAACGCCATTTGTTGGAAATTCCACATAATTTTCTATCCAGATGGTGCTGGTGACAAAGGGAAGGCATTCTGGCATGCAGGAAAGTTACGCTGCCAGATGACAAGCCAATTCACTGTATTATTCATCATCAAATGTTGTCAGCCAGGAAACTGATTGTTGTCAGCTGAGCTCCACAGTGGTCAAGTGAAGCGGCTGATTTTTAACAGAAGCTAGGATCATCCTTGGAGAAAGAGGGTGCTGTGGTAGGAAGTGAGAAGTGAGAAGTCTTGGCTTTGCAACCTTGGGCAAGTCACTTCACCTCTCTGGGCCTTTCAGCTTACTGTTTTTATAAATGAAGGACACAACTTGTCATCAGTAACACCCAACCCTGGTTGTACGCCAGAATCTTCTGGAAAGCTTTTTAAAATAGAGATCCCTCCAGGCCAGCAGTCAATAAGCTTTTTCTATTAAGGGCAGTTGAATAAATATTTTAGCCTGTGTCGGTTATACAATCTCTGTTGCAGCTGATTCTACTCAGGTCTCCCACTGTCGAGTCAAAGCAGCCATATACAATACGTATGCGAAGAGCATGGCTGGACGTGGCCAGGTTGCCTGGGGGCCCTGGTTTGCTGACCTCTGCTCTAGACCACGTGTGGCCTCCACAGGGTGAGAACCAATTCTCTGCATATTTACAAAAGCTCTTCCAGATGATCCATAAGGGAACCACCACACTGGATGCTATAAGTCTCCTTCCAGCTCTTACGGGAAGCTCTGATGCTACCTTTCTTCAGAAAAGAGAAGTGACTCTTTTCCATCAACACTAGTTAGACAGTAATTTAATATTCCTTCAAATGCATCCCATTTGGGTATTAGCTTTCTACATATGAAGTTTTTACTCTCTCAAAATTCAATTCTCTTCCAGGAGAAGTTTGAACAGTTCTTTTCATTGTGTTTAGATCTAAGGCACTTCTTCCTGTGCGTGACATCCCTTGTCAGTTCTTTGTAAGTGACAATTTTATTGCTAACTTGAAAATGAGAAATTTAATATTATCCCTTTTGGGCACTAAAGTGATACAATACAGATGAGCCTTCTCTTTAAGAAAGGACAATACAGGGGCAACCTGGGTGGCTCAGCAGTTTAGAGCTGCCTTCAGCCCAGGGAGTGATCCTGGAGACCTGGGATCGAGTCCCACGTTGGGCTCCCTGCATGGAGCCTGCTTCTCCCTCTGCCTGTGTCTCTGCCTCTGTCTCTGTGTCTCTCATGAATAAATAATAAATCTTTAAAAAACAAAAAGAAAGGACAATACATAAAAATGTGAAATTATGAAACAGTTCAGTGTTATAGTGTTTGGGTTATAATTCCTTTGTATAGAGAATTCCTTTTCCAATGATATCATGACTGTTGCCTGGCAATACCTCCTGGTTTTCTAGGGATACTGTCAGTTTTCACCTGTTGTGTCTTAAATTCACATAGCACCCATTTCCATTCTCAAACATATCCAAATTGGATGATAAATTGCATGGTCATCCTTGGTGGTGACCTCGAAGGAAAATAGTCAAAATTATTATTCCATTTATTTTATACTTACTAAGAAGCAGGCGCTGCTCTGAGGGCTTTATCTATATTATCCCAATTGATCATCAAAATATTTTGCTAATGGTTGATGTCCTTAGGTTGAGTTTTTTTTTCAAAAGCAGACAAGGACTTAGGGACAAGTAGTTTTTTGGGGAAAATGGTTCCAGAAGCACAGAGAGGGAATTGAGGGAGGGAGATAGAAAAAGGAAGAAAATCAATACACAGTGCATTTTGAGTTGGTTATAGCTGTGAATAGCCAGGGCTCAGTCTCTCTGGAAATCTTATAAGAGGTTGTGTGAGCATGCCTCAGAATTTTCCCATGATGGGACAAGGAAGCTGCAGTTTTATTTCACGGCTCCAGTCCCTCGTTGGTTGAGGATCATTCCTGGAGATATTAACTCTCCCTCCTGCATATCTGGCCTGTCCACAGTTCAAGGAGCTCACCTCTAGCCAGAGAATGAATACCCTCAGGTAAAAGACACGGAGAACTCTGTCATTGTGTGTGAGAAGTATCCACAGACAACCTCCAGAGTAGGCCCAGGAGTACCAATAGTGTCTACTATCAGGACACTGATGCCGGTAAAGAAGTGAAGTCACTTGTCCAAAGCCACCTACCTGATAGGTGGCAGGGACAGGATCTTGAGCCACACAATCTGGCTCTGGAGAGTCTACCCTGAACCATAGTGAGTGAATGATTTTTGTGTGTTGATTCCTGAGTGAATTTTTAAAATATTTTATTTATTTATTCATGAGAGACACAGAGAGAGGCAGAAACACAGGCAGAGGGAGAAGCAGGCTCCATGCAGAGAGCCTGACATGGGACTTGATCCAGGGACTCCAGGATCACACCCTGGGCTGAAGGCAGATGCTCAATCACTGAGCCACCCAGGTGTCCTGATTCCTGAGCATTCCACAGCACCCAGCATCTACACAGTGGCCTTGTTTCTGATCTGAAAGGCCCTTGCAATGACTTGCAAAGTTCTGCAGCTATAGGAGCAGGCATTATTGCCTCTCTCACAGCCACAGACCGAGGTACTCATGACCACAGAGCACCCCTTGGCTTCTCAGGGGACTGTCAGGAAAATTATTCTTTCTCCTTCCACCTGTACTATCCTGAGGCATGGTGATTTCTTCTCTGAGGACATCCCTGTGAGATCAAGTAATCAGCTTGTCCCAAAGCCATGGCCAGCTTCCTAGTATACGACATACTTCCTTGTATTTGCCCTCTCTCTTTCCCTGCCTCACCCCTTTCTGACCTCACCCCTGGTCCCTGGAGTTGCACTCCGCATTAAAGTGTCAGAACCTGAGTTTTTATTTTGTAATTAAGCATAATCTACCTACAGTGAGTTTTGACAAATGCAAATACCTAGGTAAGCCACACCAGCTTCCAGATCTAGAACATGTCCATCAGCCCAGAAAATTCCTTGGGCCCTTTCCTGGTCAATTCATTCTTCTCACCCCTCTGCAATCACTATTCTGCTGTCATTCAACATTACAGAGTGATCTCTCAATACCATGGGGTTCCTGAGGGAAGAGCACAGCATCTACTAATTCTTCTTGAAAAAGCAAAATTGAGGGGAGCCTGGCTGGCTCAGTTGGTGGAGCAGGTGACTCTCAATCTCAGGGTGGTAAGTTCCAGCACCATGTTGGGGTGTAGAGCTTACTTAAAAATAAGTACTTTTTAAAAAAAATTTTTTTAAGATTTTTTAAAATCTTAAAAAAAAAGAAAAACAAAATTTAGCCAGAATCTGATCAAACTCCCATATTTAACTACCAGTGACTAATTAACAGAACACAGTGAATTGAACCATGGTGATGAAATCAGCAAAATCCAGACCATGAGCAACTCTATAGATCAAATGACTCAGTTTCTTCAATAATTAAAAATTGCAAGGGGAAAACAGAAGAGACGAAGGGGAAACTGATAGATTAAAGGAGGCCTAAAAGACTTAACAAGTTTCAATGGATTGGTGTTACTTAGATCTGGATTCAAACAATCTGCAAAAAATGATAATCATCCATGAGACAAATGGAAAGGTAAACACTAAACACTGACGGGATGTATGATACCATTAAGATATTATTGTTAAACTTAAAGATATGACACTGGCATTTTGGAAAAACAGACCTTACCCTCTGGAGATACACTGAAATATTTACAAAAGAAATGATATGCCTTCTGAGATTTGCTTTAAAATGATAAGGAGGGGAGAATGGGGATATTGACACAGCACTGCTGGTCATGAGCTAAAATTGGTGGAGCTGAGTGATGAGTATAGAGGTGATCATCACATATTTTGTCTTTCATATATGGATTTTGTTTTTGGATATGGATGTGAATATATATTTTTGTATTCGGACTTTTCCATAATTCAAAGTTAAAACAAATTAACAGAAAGGCAGAGAGAACTCTTTTAAAAAACAAAACCTGATGTGGGATTCCAACCTTTAAAAGAGGTTTTTAAACTGCTACTTCTCAGGCAAAGTGAGTCAGGGACACAGAACATGCCTTACTTGCTTCCATGCCTTGCAGCCCTGGATGCAGTCTAAATCACACTGGTGGGGCAGAAAGAACTCAGGCTTCCGAGCCAGCAGGACAGGGACTAGACCACTAGCTCTACATCTTGACAAGTCAGTTAGGTTCTCTGACTTCAAATTTCCCATCTCTGGAATGAGGCTAATACTACCTTGGGCACTGATTAAGAAAGCCAGCAACTTACTGGTGAGCATTGTAGTTTGGACCCAAATCCACCTAACTCCAAAACCGATGGTGGAACCACTATGCTGCACCACCTTCAATAATGAAATCTCACTGTTTGGAATTGACCATAGAGAATCATAGCCAGTCACTCACTGTAGATAGTAGGACACGTAGTCTCCCAAATCAGCTTCAATTGTTTGAATCCTAGTTTTATCGTTACCAGCTATGTGACTGTGGGCAAGTCACTTGACCTCTGAAGCCTTGGGTTTTTCATCTGTACAATGGAGTAATAACAGTAGTGCCTAGGGTTTGTAGTAGGAATAAATACAATAATATAAGCACAATGGCCATCTGCTCCTTTTGCCTGCCCAGTAAACACACTGTCTTCCCTTTGCACCATCGCCCCCAAATGTGGAAGAAAGTACAAGCAAAAGATGCACTCACCTAGGCCTGAAGCTACTTCTGCAAGTTCCAGTCCCACCAGTAAGTAAATTCTCCTGTTGGCCTAAGCCACTCTAAACTGATTAATAGAGCTCCTGGCAGAGAGCAAACACTTAATAAATGTTAGATAACATTACAGCTAACAGGAAAACAGATCAAATTTCATGTGCTACTTTTTTTTGTTTTGCTTGGATTATTTAAGGGTTTTTTTTTAATTACAGATAATTTCAAATAGATGCAAAAGCAGGGAACAAAGTATAATGAACCCCCATGAAATCCAACAATTATTAATTCATGGATGGCCTTGTCTTTATACTCCACCCACATCCCTTTTCCCATATTATTTTGAAGCAAATCTCCAATATAAACCTTTTCATTCATATTTTCTCCCAGATTCTTTTATGTTTCCTTTTTTAGTAGACACTGTTGGTGGCCCACCCATCATCCACTTCCTCAATTATTACATCCAATGTTTGTTCATTTTTTCTCAACCCCTCCCCTACACAGCCAGAGATACAGACATTACTCATGCCCCTGTGGTAGACCTGTTTGGCTTAGGAGGTAATTTCATTTTCCTTGTCAGTGACAGGGTCAGGAATGTGAGGAAAATTGGCCACTGAAACATGAATGGAACACTGCTGGGGAAGCAAAGATATCTCTGGGAAGTTTTCTGCCTAAAGCAGCCACAGATGAAGTGGTTTCTTTCTTTCTTATGAAATATTGTTCTGTCTGGACATGATGCTCAGACCTGGAACACCCATATTTGCTACTGGCTTGAAGCTGAGGCTCACATCAAGGATGGCAAAGGACAGGAAGAAGGAAACTGAGGCCTATGATATTATTGAGCTGCTCAATCTGCAGCACAGAAAGCCTGACCTACCTCTGAACTTGATGTTCTGAGAGTTGCAAATCTATGTCACTTTTTAAGGTCCTGTGTGTCTAGGTATCTATTATTTGCTGCTGGAAGCACTCAATTTCGCCATCAGTATAGACCTATGACCTCTGTAGAAGGAACCAGTTCAGGATGGTGTAGCAAGATATTTTTTTTAAGAGAGAGAAAGTGAGCACATGTGCATGCGTGGATGGGGGTGGAGAGAGGGGAAGAGGGAGAGAGAGAGAAAATCTTAAGCAGCCTCCAGACCCGGCGGGGAGCCCACATAGAGTTCAATGTCACCCTGATATCATGACCTGAGCCAAAATCAAGAGCTGGACACTTTAACTGACTAATCAGTTAGTTGATATCTTGATTTTCTGGATTTCAAGAATCCAATTGATTTCTTCCTTGATTTCTTCTTCATAGGTGAGTTTGCACAGGTGATGCCGGTTAAGGTGGCTCTACAATCATCAGAACCAAATTTCTCCTGCCATCCCTAGCTCACAGATACTGGGAAGAAGACAGAGATGATGCAGACACTCAAACCTTTAAGACACACAACCCCCAGATTAATCCCTCATATCATATCTCATTGGCCAGAACATAGTCACATGGCAACAACCCACTGTGCATAAGGCTGAGAAATGTAGATATGATTCTGAGTGGCCGCGTGCCCAGTTCTATTCTTACTAGAAAAATGGGAAAATAATTACTGGGGCACAGCTAGCAGCCTCCGCTACAGAAGAAGCAGGGAGGGTTAACTGATTTGGTTCAACTGACAATTTTTAATTAAAACAACTTCAGAATGTAAACAAGATTTAAAAGAAATGTTCTTGAGCACTGCACCAAATTAGCCTGTTTACTTCATCCCTTTCATTTCTTCTTTTTAGGTGGATCTCAGAAGGATTCCAACAATCAGTAATCCCATGCTAGCCCAGTTTAATACCTTGTATTCATGAAATTAATAACTGAACATCGCCAACTTCCTTTAATTCCAAATGTCTTTTCCTCAATTAGACGGCATGACTGTGGTTTAATTATATTCCGCTTGGTAGTCACCAGAATCCCATAACAAGCTCTTATTTCACAATCCTATTATTAATCAGAGTAATCCAATTTATGGAAAAGTAAAGACAAACAAATAGAACAAAATGACAGGGCTGGCAAGGAGCATCATATTCTGTAGTGCAGCTGAAATGGCTGTCAATACGGGCTTCATATAGTTAAGATATAAGTAAGACTGATTCAGTGGCAGCAGTTTTTAAATGATGCATGAGAAGCCACCAAAACAAATCCCTTTCTCCATGGTCCCCTCAGGGTCAAGTACCATGTTTCAATTATAATTTCACCAAATTGCTGTGTGATGCAGCAAGTGTTTCAGATTAATGGCAGTACCGTACAGCTCTCTGTGGGACAGAATCAGAAAATCTAGTTCAGAGGTTTGTTGAAATATACCCCAAGACACTCAGCTGCAAAACACATTAAAGACTCCAAGATGATGGCAATATTTCTGATCTGTATTCCCGAAAGAGGTTACTTTTGCAGAAAAGAAGTTTATCATTTATGGTAGCAAATAAAATTTCTCAGCACGGTCAAGGAGGCTTCTTGCAATTACATCAGGAAGACAGCACCATGTGGTTTATTATGGAAATCATATTTACATTAATAGGGAAGGCTATTGTTTTGCCAAGATGGGTCTCTTTCCCAAGCATGCTCATGAGGAGCTTGCAGGAGATACTAAATCTTTTGGTTGGCTTTTCATTTCAAATGACTCTATTCTTTGGACAAAGATTTTGTATAGAAAGACATTACTTTGAAAGTTCTACCTCAAATTACCAGTCAAAGATGTTGTCTAACAGGAGCTTGCAATAGGTCAGATGGTCCTGGCATTGCCATATTGGACATATCAAGAATAGAGAGCTCCAAAGGACAGTAAGTTTTGTCCATATTGGTATCTGTATTTGTATTTTCTAGCCTTGAAGTGAGTCTTTGGGAAATTGTATATTTGGCTAATGCCCTTTGCATATAGTATCTTAAAGACGTAAGAGCAATTTTTTTTAAAGATTTTATTTATTATTTATTCATGACAGAGAGAGAGAGAGGCAGAGACACAGGCAGAAGGAGAAGCAGGCTCCATGCAGGGAGCCCGACGTGGGACTCGATCCTAGGACTCCAGGATTGCGCCCTGGGCCAAAGGCAGGCGCCAAACCACTGAGCCACCCAGGGATCCCCCATAAGAGCAATTTGGGTTCTAACTTCTTCAGTGGTTCTCACTAACTCCATTGTTTATGCTTCCAAGTAGAGGACAAAGGTTGTTCCCTAAAAGACATGAAGGCTGGAGGATGAACCTGTGAACTGTCTCCAGGAGTGATTCATCTGGTAAGAATGGAAGAAGACCAATTATTAATATACAGCCTCTGCTTTCCTTGACTTTTTCCCCTCCTAAATTGCATACCTACAGAAAGTGTGCATGTTTTGCCTGCCCTGCTCTTGGGCTTGATAGAGGTGTTGCAATCTTCTATGGACTAGTGGGTAAAGGTCCACTATATCACCTCAACTCTTCCCAAGTTTGGGCTCCAAAGTCCAGATATGGCAATGGAATATAATGAAGACCATTATGGTTCAAGGCTACAATGTGGCTTCATCATCAGTAAAGCTCATATCTTGATCCCCACCTCATCTGTGTGGGGATCCTCCTTCTGAACTTGGAGAGAATGGAAATATAATTATCTCTTGCACATTCCACACCTAGTATGGCCTTCATAGAGTCATCTTATATTTGACCTAATTTGCTTCTCCAGCCATATTTGTCTTCTTCTCTAAAGTCATCTGAGTACATATATTTCCATTTCTACAGCATCCTTATGGTTTTATGTCTGTTGGAAACTCAAATAATGGTTTATAACCAGCTGCAGGGGTATGTGGAGTATTTTTTTAATGAGTTTGATAAAACTTGTTAAATAAAAATTAAAAATAAAAAGCAGATGAGCTCTAAGCAAGAGACTTGAAGGAGTGATCCAACAGTGTTTAGTCAAAAGGGAGAAAACCTATCCAATTCAGTGAGAGAAGGCTGTTCCTTCCATTGTCACCCCCAGTGAAAAATTGTCAGTCTTTCAAGCCTTAGCTCTCAGGCCACCTTCTCTCCCTAGGCTTCTCTCATTCTGCCATATAACATCCTTTCTTCTTTGTTTCCAATATTTCCTGCATGATTCAAAAATTAGAGGTTCACTTTGGTCATCTCAGTCTTCTTCCAAAATACAAACGCTAAAGACCATCAGAAAAGTATACAATGGTCTGAATTACTTGCTCTCCTCCTGCTTTCTCATCTTTAGCTTTGTCTTAGCTCATGGATCTGCCAGGGACCACTGTGTACACGATAGAAACCTCTTGTATCAAACTGAGGTTAGTAGGTAAGGAAGAAAGAAACATGGTTCCTGGTAATTCATCTATGAGCATCTTTTACCCTAAAGCTATAAATTTAAATGCTACACAGATGATTACAACAGCAAATGTTCAACACAGCAAAAACCAAAGAATTACAATCAGAAGATATGGTCCAATGCCATATCACCCAGTTGCCTTAAAAACCAGAACACTGCTGAAGACCCCAATGTTCTTTTATTCACTCATTTATTTGCCATGTAGGCATATTAAGCATATGCCACCCATGAGGCCATAATAAACAAGACACACAGGACTTCTGCCTTCACAGAGGCTACTCTCTGGGGCAGATGGGCTGTTTAACAGGCACATAAGCAGGAATAAAATACTATGAATGGAGAAAGAGAGGGTAGTAGGAAGCCCTGTAGCAGAAGCAATTCAGCTATTCTAAGGACCAGAAAGGTATTGTAGAGGAAGTGGCTTTGTTTTTTGTTTTTGTTTTTTAAAGATTTTATTTATTTATTCATGAGAGACACAGAGAGAGGCAGAGACATAGGCAGAGGGAGAAGCAGGCTCCTCACAGGGAGCCTGAGGCGGGACTCCATCCCAGGACCCCAGGATCGCAGCCTGAGCAGAAGGCAGACATTCAACCGCTGAGCCACCCAGGTGTCCCAAGGAAGTGGTTTTTAAGCTTAAACCAAAAGAATTTGTTTGAATGCAAAAGCAAACATCTTGGTGCTAGAAGATAAACTCAAGTTACAGGACTGCCTTATAATAGCAAGGTGACCTCGGGCACATATCCTTGCCTCTTAGGCTCTAGCTCCTGATCTGTAAAATGAGTTAGGGTCTAGAGAACTTAATCTGGATGGTTCCCTTCCATCTGTATAAACCTTGGAAGGGATTGCCAGTCCATTCAGTCCATCTTTAGTCCATCCTTTACAACAAAACGTAACTAACACAAATAAGAGAAAATTGAAGAAATGTCAGTTAGGGAGGCTACAATGGTGAAATTGGGAAAACAAGGTTTGAAGTTGGACCATCACAGATTCAAATCCTGGTTCTGCCCTTTACTAGCTTGGTAATTCTGAGAATATTTCCTAACTTCTTGGGGCCTCAGGCTCTAATCTGTAATATGGGGAAAGACTATTATACTTGAGTCTTGAATAACACAGGGGCAGGGGTACCAATCTTAGCCCACATAGTCAAAAATCCACAGATAACATCTGACTTCCCAAAGCTTAACTATTAATAGCCTACTGTTGACCAGAAGCCTTACTGATAACATAAATAATTAAATAACACATATTTTCTATGACATATGTATTATATACTATATTCTTATAAGGGAGTAAGCAACAGAAAATAAACTTATTAAGGAAACAGTATGAAAGAAAAATACAATTACAGGGCTATACTGTATCAAAAAACACAACAGCTCCCAAGCTTTACCTTTTATAACTTCAGTCCCTGGAAAGAGAAAACCTCAACTTTCAGGGTTCCAAGTTCAAGGATCCCAGGAAGAGCTCCAGTTGGTCTCCTAGAGTTTGGTGCCTGTCCCAGGACAAACCAAAAGTCGAAAGAGAACAGGGTCCTGTGGTATAAAATGGCTGCTCCGTTTAATGCAATCCCTACCAAAATACCATGGACTTTCTTCAGAGAGTTAGAACAAATTATTTTAAGATTTGTGTGGAATCAGAAAAGACCCCGAATAGCCAGAGGAATTTTAAAAAAGAAAACCATAGCTGGGGGCATCACAATGCCAGATTTCAGGTTGTACTACAAAGCTGTGGTCATCAAGTCAGTGTGGTACTGGCACAAAAACAGACACATAGATCAGTGGAACAGAATAGAGAACCCAGAAGTGGACCCTGAACTTTATGGTCAACTAATATTTGATAAAGGAGGAAAGACTATCCATTGGAAGAAAGACAGTCTCTTCAATAAATGGTGCTGGGAAAATTGGACATCCACATGCAGAAGAATGAAACTAGACCACTCTCTTTCACCATACACAAAGATAAACTCAAAATGGATGAAAGATCTAAATGTGAGACAAAATTCCATCAAAATCCTAGAGCAGAACACAGGCAACACCCTTTTTGAACTCAGCCACAGTAACTTCTTGCAAGATACATCCACGAAGGCAAAAGAAACAAAAGCAAAAATGAACTACTGGGACTTCATCAAGATAAGAAGCTTTTACACAGCAAAGGATACAGTCAACAAAACTAAAAGACAACCTACAGAATGGGAGAAGATATTTGCAAATGACGTATCAGATAAAGGGCTAGTTTCCAAGATCTATAAAAAACTTATTAAACTCAACACCAAAGAAACAAACAATCCAATCATGAAATGGGGAAAAGACATGAAGAGAAATCTCACAGAGGAAGACATAGACATGGCCAACATGCACATGAGAAAATGCTCTGCATCACTTGCCATCAGGGAAATACAAATCAAAACCACAATGAGATACCACCTCACACCAGTGAGAATGGGGCAAATTAACAAGGCAGGAAACCACAAATGTTGGAGAGGATGCGGAGAAAAGGGAACCCTCTTACACTGTTGGTGGGAATGTGAACTGGTGCAGCCACTCTGGAAAACTGTGTGGAGGTTCCTCAAAGAGTTAAAAATAGACCTGCCCTATGACCCAGCAATTGCACTGTTGGGGATTTACCCCAAAGATTCAGATGCAATGAAACGCCGGGACACCTGCACCCCGATGTTTCTAGCAGCAATGTCCACAATAGCCAAACTGTGGAAGGAGCCTCGGTGTCCATCGAAAGATGAGTGGATAAAGAAGATGTGGTTTATGTATACAATATTATGAATATTCCTCAGCCATTAGAAACGACAAATACCCACCATTTGCTTCAATGTGGATGGAACTGGAGGGTATTATGCTGAGTGAAGTAAGTCAATCGGAGAAGGACAAACATTATATGTTCTCATTCATTTGGGAATATAAATAATAGGGAAAGGGAATATAAGGGAAGGGAGAAGAAATGTGTGGGAAGTATCAGAAGGGGAGACAGAACATAGAGACTCCTAACTCTGGGAAACGAACTAGGGGTGGTGGAAGGGGAGGAGGGTGGGGGGTGGGGGTGAATGGGTGACGGGCACTGAGGGGGGCACTTGACAGGATGAGCACTGGGTGTTATTCTGTATGTTGGCAAATTGAACACCAATAAAAAATAAATTTATTATTAAAAAAATAAATAAATAAAATGGCTGCTCCTACAGCAACTAGAAAAACAGAGCTTGGCTGGGCAATTCCCAAAAGAAGGAGACTGAAGTAGGGCTGAATAAAAAATTCAACAAATGTTGACTAGGTTTTCTCTGCAACCTGCTTCTCTAATGCCAAAGACACAACTAAATGAAACAAATTCTTTTAAAAGCTAAAATTCAATTTTGGGGAAAAATCATCACCTGCGCTTCAGAAATCACTGAGCATGCATGCATTGGCTTTGCTCATGCCAACACAGCCTCGTGAACCTGTAGTTCAATGCCCAAGTTCAATTTCCTTAGACTTTAGTTTGCTTTCTTAGAAGATGGGGAGGTGGGTAAAAGCTGCAGTGAGACACAGCACTTTAAAAATACCCTAAATAAGCATCGTTGCTGAGAGCTCTTCTGAAGCCCTAAGAATATCACAGAACTAGGTAAACTGGGAATTACAGGTCATACCCCGGGGACATCTGAAGTGTGTCTGCTCTTGCACTTAATGATCAGAAACACACTCCCACAGGTGCATGTCCTGTGAAGATGACTAATAAGGAGTGGGAAGAAGGAGGAGAAGCAGGACAAAGGAGAAAGGGTGGGGGACAAAGAAAGAAGAGAGGGTAATGGGAAGGAAGGAGGGAGGGAAAAACTGAAGGGGGGAGACTGAAAAGTTAAACCAGTCTGATCTGGGCCACTGCTGTAAATACCTTTCTTTAAGAGCAAATTTCATGCAGGCATTCATGGTGTTGATTTTTTTTCTGGAAGCCCATTTATACCAATTTCCTTCTAACTTAAGAATGAAAGCTTTCACCAAGATTTTCTGAAGCACACGTGGGGTGGCAGGAATTGTCAATCGGTCCGGGGATTGCTAAAGGGCGGGTCTCATGTCACTGCTTGATATGGCATCATGGGAGTCCCCAGAGAGGTCCCTAAGTACATTGCATCCCAGAGTAAAAAGTGATCAGTTCTGGTCCTCTTTTAATCCTTCTGAATGGCCCTCAGGCAGTCTCAGTTTGCTATTATATGTGTAGCCCTTCTCTAAAACCAATTCTTATCCCCTGTGGTATAAGAGAGAAAACAGAGCCTCTGTAGGCAAGAGGACCTGGATAGAATTGAATAATACTGGTGTGCTTTCACTGTAGTTAGTATTCCAATAACGTTCAGTGTTAGCCTATGAAGATTGGTATTCCTTTTATCATAGTCATGTAAAGTAACCTTAGAAATTTTTTTGAATTTAAAAAAGACAGCAAATTTCAAGAAAAATCTCAAGAGCAGTAGTACTAGGTGTAACAAAGATTCAGGAAGTGTTCTTTTAGTCATGAAACATGTACGATTCTGAGGCTCATAGGTCAAAGGAGACCTCATGTTCTAAATCCATGTCAGTGTAACAAATACTCTGGGTGGGAAAGAGCACCATTGTCTTCTGAGACCCTTATCAGAGCTTCGAGCATGAGAGCTGCTTCTGCAGGGCAACATTTTCCCTTACGAGGTGCTTACGTTGATGACAGTCATGACTCTAACAATTTAGAGTCCTAAATAGATTTCCCCTTAAAAATCTTTAGTCTAAGAGGATATTGTTGAGTCCATAATAGAAGGAAAGTAGGCCAGGTATCCATATGTGACTAATGGAAAGCTTCAAATAGATTGTAGAACTGCCTCACCTCATATTAATGACAAAATACTGAAAAATAGGGGGCTGTCTTGGGAACTGGTCACCAATGGGACATTGCCCTGCACTTCATGCTGGGAAACTTCATGAAAAAGAGAAGACACAGAAAACCTGGAAACTGCTGGTGGAAAAATAGAGACAGATCCCTTTGCCAACTCCTAAAAATAAAAGCAATAAATGTTAACCAACTGTGGACCCATAGAGTTATTTTTAAAATCAACTAAAATAAAATGGAAGACTTAATTTCCATTATGATGACCTTATTGAAAGCCCTGAATTGATTATTTCATTTGAAAGAAAATGTCATTTAAAAATAAAAGCCAATTACATACAACCAATACAAAATGAAGCCAGAACACTGGTCAGTGAGCTTTCCATGGGTTCAGCTTGCAGATTTGGTTTTCCTTGAAATAAAATATATTTTATCCTTTTTTTCTCTTTGTACATCAAATCATGACAATCATGTTTATTGCATTTCTCTTTGGTTTTTTGGCCCTGGTTTTTTATTTGAATTCCTCTTCTATACCCTCTGGGTACAGGTCTTTCAAAAATACTACCTTAAATCCATGTAAGCAAAAGGTAGATATTCTTTTTTTCTTTTTTAAGTAGGTTCCATGCCCATTGCAGAGCCTAATATGGGGCTTCAATTCAGGACCTTGAGATCAACACCTGAGTTAAGATCAAGAGTTGGACCCTTTACCAACTGAGCCAACCAGGTACCCCAAAGGGTGGGATATTCTGAGCAAGGAATGTGAGGTTAAAAATCACTTTAGAGCACTTATTTAGTATCTTACATATACAAGATCTCACTGTAGGTACTATGCTATGAACATTTCAATTTAATGGGGGATCCAAGACAAACACACAGTGAAGAGCAATGGAAGAATGATTTAACAGTTCATGACAACAAAGAAGAATCATGAGAGCTTATAGGACTAACTGCCAAGTCAAATTCCCACAGGGGCTGGATGGGGAATGTACATAAGTGAAGGGTACCAGACAGAGGACACTGGTGCTGTACAAACACACACACATCTTGGCTAAATGGGACGGCACAACTCTAATGTTCATGGTCAACTGACTTTCTACAAAGGGGCCAACACAGTTCAATAGAGAAAGCATAGTCTTTTCAACAGATCATATTGGGAGTAGTCATAGCTACATGAGAAATAATAAAGTTGGCTACCTAACTCCTAGAATAAACAAAAAAATAACTAAAAGTATATCACAGACCTAAAGTTAAGAGCAAAGAAAAAAAAACTCTATAAAACTCTTAGAAGAAAACATAGTAGTAAATCACAGTGCCCTTGAGGTTTCTTAGATATGACACCAAAAGCAAAAGCAAAAAAAGAGATCAATAAATTAGATTACACTAGAATTAAAAATTTCTGTGCCTCAAAGGACACCATCAAGAAAGCGAAAAGATAACCTGGTGTCTTGGGAGAAATATTTGTAAGTCATATATCTAATAAAGAACTTACCTCCAGAATGTAAAAAGAAACCCTATAACTCAATATTAAAAAAAAAAAAAACCCAGCCCCATTAAAATATAGGAAAAGGATTTGGATAGGCATTTCTTCAAAGAAAATACACAAATAGCTAATAGGCACATGAAAAAAATGTTCAGTATTATTGATCATTAGAGAAATGAAAATCAAAGGCATGAGATAGCACTTCACACTCACCAGAATGGCTATAATCAAAAAGAGACAGAGTAATAATGTTACTAAGGATATGGAGAAATGCTAACCTTCACACATTGCTGGTGTAAATGTAAAACAACATGGCCAGTGTGAAAAACAACGTGATAGTTCCTCAAAATTTTAAACACAGAGTTTCCACTTCACCTAGAAATTCTACTGCCAGGTATTTAACCCAAGAGAAATGAAAATATATGTCCACATAAAAACTTGTACACAATATCCATAGCAGCGTTATTCATAATAGCCAAAAATTGGAAAAAGTCCAAATGTCCGTTAACTGAAGAATGGATATATTAAAAATGTGGTATATCCATATAATGGCATATTATTTGGCAATAAGAAGGCCAAAATACTGTGCTACAACACAGAAAAACCTCAAAAACATCATTCTAGGGAAGTCAGAAAAGACCACAGATTTTATGATTCTATGTCCAGAATAAGCAAACATGCAGAGATAGAAAGCTGATTAGTGGTTGCCTTGCTCTAGAGTTGGGGTTTGGAGCATAGAAAGTGACTACTAATGGATACTGTGTTTCTTCTAGGGATGATGAAAATGTTCTAAAGTAAGATTATGGCAATGGCTGCCCAACTCTGTACACATACTAAATGCCACTGAACTGTACATTTTAAATTGGTAACATTTCAAATGCATAAACATTTTTCATGGGATGTTGGTATGTAAATTACACTTCACTAAAGCTCTTTAAAAAATATATCTGCACCATATAGTGCTGCCAGCCAGAGAGTGCTTGCTATTCTTTGTTGTTTTTTTTTTAAGATTTAATTTATTTATTCATGAGAGACAGAGAGGCAGAGACATAGGCAGAAGGAGAAGCAGGCTCCACAGGGAGCCTGATGGGGGACTCAATCCCAGGACCCCTGGATCAGACCCTGAGCCAAAGGTGGACACTCAATCACCGAGTCACCCACATACCCTGCTCGCTATTCTTTTTAGTCTTCTTCCTTTAGGTTCTTGAACCAGCCCTTCTCTTTGTCGGTAATACCTTCATTCTGTACACTACAAACTGGCTCCTCTTATTTTTCAGAACAGCTTCCATGTTCCTGTCTTTCAAACACATCGGGCTTGTTCTTGTCTCAGGCACTTGCAATGGAACTTCCTTCTTGGAAAGGTCTTCTCCCAGATATCTTCAAGGCTGCCCCTTTCTCACCATTTTAGTTCAATGCAAAAGCAAAGACTTCAGTTTCTTTAGCTCAAACAGCCCACAGTCACCACCTTCCACTCATTGTTTTGCTTCATGGCATGCATCTGTATGTGATGCTGGCTTCTGTGTTCATTTCCACATTCACATTTCTGTTTGTTTGCCTGCTTATGGAAATACTATCCATCTTCCTCACTAGACCTTATGCTCTCTGAGGGTAGTAGGAGCTGGGCCCTAGCTGACCCCACCACATGAGCCTGTAATCAAGAGCTGGCTACCCAACTTTTAAGATGAATGGAGCACCATTAAGATGCTTGGTTCTGCAGGGCACCCAGGTGGCTCAGTCGGTTAAGCATCTGCCTTGGGCTCATGTCATGATCTCAGGGTCTTGGGATCAAGCCCCGGCATCCGGCTCTCTGCTCAGTGGGGATCTGCTTCTCCCTCTCCTTCTTGCCCCTCTCCCTGCTCGCTCTCCATCTCTCAAATAAATAAATAAAATCTTAAAAAAAAAAAAAAGATGCTTGATTCTGCTCTTGTAATTGTGTTAGAGTAGGCTGTTCATTTCGATTCTTACAGGACACCTGGAGGCCAGCAATAAGGAAGTCATGGCCAGCTATCAGGAAATCAGAAGCCTGTCCTGGCACATTCCACAAGAAGGCCCAAGATGGCAGATGCCATGATGGGGAAACCTACAACCAAATTAGGAAGAAAAAGCAGGAAACTCTCCTTCCAAGAAATACTTGCCCCAAGTAATGAATATTCCAGCCCCTAGTTAACAACCCTCAGTAAAAGATAGAAACCCAACCCCCAGGGCATGCAGCTCACTCTCTTTCTGGAGCTCTCCTGCTCTCACATCTAGGGAGTGTACCTTTGTTTTAATAGACCTTCCCACTTCTGTCGCTCATTCATTGCACTGTGTCTGTGCTTGAATTCTTTCCCATGGTGAGACCAAGAGCCTTTGGTGACATCTTTGGGACGGGCTGAGTTGAAGCTCCAGAGCCTGGGGTCTCCTCAGTTCACCCGGCAACAACAACAACAACAACAACAACAACAACAACAACAACCATCACCAAGCAAAGCCTTATTGCTCTCCAAATCTCTACCCTCATTCACCACAACTTACCCCAAAAAGCAGCCAGAATTTTCCTCCACAACGTCTTACACTGAAAACCTCTCTCCGAAAGACCAATTTCAGGAAAATAGATTCCTCTTCACCTGACTGGCTTGATGAAATTTATGTTTCAGTAAAACTACGGTCTCAAGCAAAATCAATGAGAGGAGAGAAAAGCAAATGATAGAGCCTAGCTCACACTTGGAAGAAAGGGAAAATCAAAGCGGGCTCAAACAATAGGTATCAGGAAACCCCTCAGCCTTGTGCTGTGTTCCTCCTTTCTTTTTTTTTTTTTTTTTAATGTGTTCCTCCTTTCAATGAGGAGTCGTCCGGTAGGCGATTACCCTGACAAAATGACGATCACTCGGGGAAACGAAGAGCAGAATGAAGCATGGCGCATTGTGGAGTTTCTCAAATTTATAGCTGCCTTTGTGCGGCTAACCACAAAGCATCGAGCCCTTCAATCTTTGAAAATAGAAAGAGAGGTGGTGGCAGGGTGGGGGGAGGGAGAGAAAGAAAGAAAGGGAAAGAAGAAAAAGAAAAAGAATTGTAAAAGCAAGAGTAGATCCTTACCTAACATTCTTCCAGGTAATAAGAAAATCAAAAGAAAAGAAATACCTATTAGGGATGAAAGAAATGTTATACAAAAGCAACATAACTATTGTTTTCTTTTCTGCAAAAAAGAAAGAAACCAGAGTTTAAGTTACAGAAACAAAGCCATTCGGCTGGTGCTTAACAAGGAATCGTTACCTTTGGACAGTGTTGGTGAACAGCATCTCAAGAGAGAAAGCACTGGCAGCCTGTTTCGCACAGGTACCTGTTACATCATGAGAGACATCACATCCAAATGACATCACATCCTAAATAACTCAAGCCAGCATCCCAAGAAGAGATGAAGACCGAGTTCAGATACGGCAAAACTATCCATGCTACTGCAACCATGTCTCCAGGTTATGAGCATTTTGAAAACCTAAATTACATCTGAGAGACCACTGAGTATCTAGGACCATCATTCAGGAAATGTTTGCAGGCTCAAGCAAGAGGAGGGCAGCGGTTATGAAGGGATCCTTGCACCTCAGCCTCTTCCTCCCCATCTCCTGCCCTAACCCCAACGCATCCCAGATGTTCTGCAAAGAGCAAGTTTAGTGTCCGCTTATCATAGGCCCTAGACTTAGCCCTGCAATTACATCCTGCTTTGGCAGGAAACTGAACCTGGCAATCAAGACTCCCTCTTGTCTCTGGTTTCTGCATCTTGCTTGTTTGTGGAGGCAAGAGAGCATGTGGAAGGACTGCATACGGAAGCAAGGGTTTGCAAGCCCTGCATCTGAGTCCTGGTTTGGGCATTTCACTGTTTGAGTTTGGGCAGCTGGCAGTTTGTCACGGGTGAAATGGTGCCAGCAATCCCTTTTTATAGGGAGATGGAGCATCTAACGGTTCCTGGCTCTCAATAGGTGTTAGTTCCCTTTGTATATAGTTTTTGAGATTTTTCCAGCAGTAGATGGGTTTATAGTGCTCAAAGGACAAATGCAAATGACCAGATGCCCACAGCACAGCAGTGGTTAAGAGCACAGGATTAGAATCAAATTAGACTCGTGTTTTGGGGAATCCTTTGGTCAAATTCTTCTTTACGACCTGAAAACACCTTAATACTCAGGATTTATATAATGACTCTCCATCAGCCCCTTGACACAAAGGGGAGATGTGAAAACTTATTGTCATACTGGGTTCTACGCATTCCGACCATTTCTACACATTAAAACACGGGAAGGGAACAGCGAATATTTGTAAAAATTCTTGAGGGAAATTTTTGGCTATGTTTTCTTTTTTTTTAAAGATTTTATTTATTTATTCATGAGAGACAGAGAGAGAGAGAGAGAGAGAGAGGCAGAGACACAAGCAGGCTCCATGTAGGAAGCCCGATGTGGGACTCGATCCTGGGTCTCCAGGATCACACCCCAGGCTGAAGGTGGCGCCAAACCTCTGAGCCACCTGGGCTGCCCGTGATGCTTTCTATTAGAACATGGTGAGGGACTTGCCCATCTGACACACAATTATGATCAGACATCACTGTAGCTGATGACTTCTGTCCCAGGGGAATTAACAAAAGAGTCAAAGCATCTCCTTCCTTGAAAGAATCACCTGTATCATTGAGCTTGCTCTACCTCCTGCCTAGAGATCGGTGCCAACTCTGAAGCCAAGGACCGCTTAGATGTAGGAGAAGAGAGTGTCCCACTGCAGAGGGCTGTGAACACTGGGGCCCATCCACACACTCCTTGGTATAACTAGACTGCAGCAGTGATAACACCTCTTCTCTTACTGTTGATTACATGTGTTCAGGCTTCTAAGAATCCAAATGTGACCTGAAGAATCAGGCCATCTCTAATTTGGGCAAGACTTTAGAAGAATGGGTTCAAATTCTAGCTCGAGAACTTCCTGGCTGAGTGGTCTAGAGGGAGTTACTTGATTGTCCTGTACTTTGCTTTCTTTATGTATAAACTGGGGATAATAACAGTACCCACCTATTAATACAGGACCATATGATACCAAACATATTGTATAAATGACCAGATATCACACGCAGAGTGCCTAGCCTACAGCGATGGCACTTTATGATGAGTGGTGGCTACAGCATACCACTTGGCACTCTCCAAAGGAGGCCCAGCCAAAGTAACATGCACTGAAATGACCTGATCTCCTGATGGTAATTTGGCTACAAGGAAATTTTCCCCGTGTGTGCTAAGATTGAACCCCACTGATCAAATTGATTAAAATAATATGGAAGACATGATCAATAAAGCCGTTTAGCAAAATATGGGAGGATTTCTATCACATTCTATAGCAGACTTTCACTAGACATCAACATCATTTTAAAAAAGAAATATTATATTTCTTGTTACGTGAAGAGTTACTCTCTGTGGTATTCTTTTTTTTTTTTTTCTATTCAGTACACAAAAAAGAAAAGGGAGAAATACATTCAAGAGAAAAAACAAGGCTTAAAGACTGAGCGTCAGTTAAATGCTATTTGGCAGAAATGAAAAGCAGTTAGAGATTGTGAGGAAGTGAAACCATTACTTCTGAACCAGGGTGAATAAAGCAGGCTGCTTTAAGGTTTGAATCAAAAATCAAAGGTTATGCATGTAAGAAATCCCTGCTCTTAGAGGTCTGATGCTGCAAGTTTCATTTTGCCATGAGCAGGAATACACATAGAATTATTAACTCCAAACTTCTTTATTTTCTCAGAGAAACAGAATTTTTTTAAAATCTTAATTTTTCTTCTCTCAAAAAATAATCTATATTTTGTTTCTTCTATTTTAAACAATTTAAGGCATTATTTTTTTCAAGGATTTGGATCTATAGGTCTCCAGAACTCTAAATATCTCTGGATCAAGCCAGATCATCAGTCACTTATTATTATTATTATTATTATTATTATTATTATTATTCCCGCAGCTTTTATCAAAGGCTGATACAAGGAGCACCATGGTGACAAAGGCAAATGTACAAGGGCACCCTCTGTAGCACTCTTCCTGGTAGGAAAAATTAGAAATACTATATTCTACACGTCCACCTGTCAGGTACTGGTTAAATGGATTAGGGCACAACCATAAAATAGAATACGATGTGGATATTAAAATAAATGACACAGCATTTTATGGAGTGACTTCTAATATATATTAAATTGAAAAGGTACAGAAAAAATGTATATAGCGTGCTCAAAATGGAAACATACACACTCACACATATATGCACATACATACATACCAACATGGTTGCACGCACATAGAATACATCAGATCTTGAAATCAATGTTTGTCTCTCAAGGAATCTCAGAGCGAAAAGTTAAAGGGAGACACACTTTTTCACTAAATACCTCTGTGTACTCTGGACCTATTAAAAAAATTAAGCCCATAAAGAATGGCCATTAAGAAGTTCATTTTGACCATGTGTGTGTCACAAAAACCAGCTCTTTAAATTTTAACTGATGTCCCACCAAAAAAGTACGTTCTAAGGTTTCACAATGTACATCCTATATTAGAGTCTCTGAGAAGGTCTGCAATCAAGAATCTTATGTAATTTAATCTAACCCAACAGTTCCCAAATTTCTTGGTCATAGAACCTCCCTACTTTTTTTTGGGGGGGGGGGGGCATCGTCTCTGAACACTGCATCTTGGAGAATACAACATGGCAGCATTATTTTAAAAGGCTTTGGCCACAGTCTCTAACTGATAGGAAAGAATTGAGCAAGCAGGTTACTTTTATTTACACTTAGAAATAAATGTACTTCCTATGCTGAAATCCTAAGAAGTTTGTATTTAATTAGAATTTTCACATGTTGGCAGCTAAGAGGCACAGAGTAGATGTGCCTCACCTTTCATATTTTAACAATGGCCACAACAGCACCTACTTCGTGGCGAGTTGTGAGGTTGATATTGGATGGCCTGTATAAAAAGGCCTCTTGTAAGTGATACGTAGGAGACGTCCAACACTTACTAGTCTTGCTAGACTTTTCTTCTCTTCTAGGTCATCAGTTTCATAAATGCATGGAGTTGTTCCCAAGAAGTAGTGAAGTAAAGATGGCATCAGCACCACTGACCACAATATTGGGGAGCCTTGAGACGTGCAGTCTTTGTACAAAGAACAAAGTATTTTAATCACCTTTGATGCTTGTGACCTGAAAGGTCAATGGAGAAAGAGGCTCTGGGGGTGAAGGTGAGGGCATAATAAGCTGTTCTATTCACCATGATTCGAGGCCTGTGTTTCTGGCTTTGGAAAGATTAAATGCAGCTATAAATGGGGTGGCTCTGTTATCTGCAGCTAGTTGGTTGCTGCAGAGACCATTCTATTTGTAAACAATATCCAGGATTCACACCGAGTAAGACTTAAGCTTGGTGTTTATCCACCAGCTGCCTTCCCTGCAGGATCCTCTCATATAATAAAGGAAAAGTGTGAGTAGATTTTACCCAGGTGGCCACCCAAGAGTTTAACAGCTATGTTGGATTAAAAACCCCAGCATGGAGAAAACAAATTTTCACTTATCTTCCAATTCTTAAAGGCAGGGAAAAGTCAGTTTATCTATATAACATATTTTAAATAAATAAAATGATGCACTTAAGGATATCAGCTGTCTGTGTGCTGTGAAACGGTGGCTCAGAACCCTTTCAAGAGGTTGATAGTCAGAAAAATGTACTTAAAAGGGCAAAGTCAGACAATTTCAAGAGACCATC
Organism: Canis lupus dingo; assembly: GCF_003254725.2. Lineage (NCBI taxonomy): Eukaryota > Metazoa > Chordata > Mammalia > Carnivora > Canidae > Canis > Canis lupus. Next base: position 22,506,390 of record NC_064262.1, on the reverse strand, counting down.
TGCCACTGACAAGTCTCTGTTGATTTTCATTAATGCCAGACTGACTACAGGGCGTTTCTAGTTGAAAATGATACAGATTGATATAAGTAAATACAGTTAGTTCCCTTTAGGAATATCACTGCCCACCAGAGTCTCAGGCACTCAAAACAGGATCAAATCACAAGAGATAGTTCAGTAGAAGATTAGCAGTTGCAAATATCTCCAGGTGTCACAGGAACACAAAAGAAAAGTTTTGTAGTTCTTATGATGAAGAGCAATGACCCTTCAAATGACAAAAGAAGTAATTAATGTGTTCAAATGAGAGGCTGCATCAGAAGTGTTTGCTAATTAAAAGTTTAGAAATTATATGCATCATCTCTGACCCAGCATTTTTATGGTTAGACGTGTATTCAAAGGAAATAATTAAGATCTGTACACAGATTAATTTTTAAGATCATCGATCACAAAAATAGCCCAAATATCCATCACTGATGAATGGAAAAATAAAATGTGTCCATACTATGGGATATTCAGCAATAAAAAGAAATGATGTACTGGCAGTACTACAAAATGGACGAACCTCAAAATCATTATCCGAAGTGACTAAAGCCAGTTTCGAAACATGACATATTGCAAGATCCAATTTATACAGAATATCCAGAATTTAGACAAATCTAGAGAGACAGGAAGTAGATTAATTCTAGGAGGGGTGGAGATGGAGATGAAAATGATGGGTACAAGTTTATTTTTGGAGGGACAAAAATACTAGATTCTGGTTTGGTACACAACTCTGAATACACTAAAAACCATTAAATTGCACACTTTGCAAGGATAAATTTTATGGTATATAAGTTACTATTGACCCTTGAAAAACCCAGGTGTCGGTGGTGCCCACCCTCTCTGGCAGTTGAAAATCCAAGTACAACTTTTCACTCCCTTAAAACTTAGCTACTAAGAACCTACTTTTGACCAGAAGGAAGTCTTACTAATAACATAAACAATTAACACATATTTTGTAAGTTATATGTATTATACCCTATATTCTTACAATAAAATAAGCTAGAGAAAAGAAAATGTCATTAAGAAGATCATAAGGAGGGATGCCTGGGTGGCTCAATTGGTTAAGCATCTGCTTTCTGCTCAGGTCATGATCCTGGGGTCCTGAAATTGAGCCCCGCATCGGGCTCCCTGCTCAGAGGGAAGTCTGCTTCTCCCTCTCCCGCTGACCCTACCCCTGCTTGTGCTCTTGCACTCCCCCTCTCTCTCTTAAATAAATAAATAAAATCTTTAAAAAAGGAAATCATAAGGAAAAGAAAATACATTTATAGTACGGTAGTGTAAAAAATCTACGTACAAGCAGACCCGCACAGTTCAAACCCATGTTGTTCAAGGGTCAACTGTATAATCCCAATAAAGTTGTTAAAAAAATATTTATCACAGTGTTGTTTAAAATTGAAAAAATAATAACCAACAACGGGGTTGGGTGACTAAACTATTCTAAATCTATAAGATGTTATATTTCATAAGCCACTACAAAAACAGATCTACAATGGAATGTACAGTGATTCTAATTAGGCAACATATGTATGTGTGTATATGGAATCTTTAGGAAAAAGTCTAAAAACATGCCAGTATATTTTTTATTGTGATCCTATATGGTTCTGACGATTGTGGATTTTTTTCTCTTTGATCATTTAAATACTATGACCACTACTTTTGTAGCAATAAGCACATGTAATATTTTACTGAGTACTGGTGTGCCAAGGCCCGGGGTTGTGTTTGACTGGATGTAATGCATTTAGTTCACTAGAAGCCCTATAAAATAGGCACTATTAACTGCTGTTATTTTACAGATAAGGCCAGTGAGGCTGTGGGGAGGTGAATTTACTCAAGATAGCACAGTCTGCCAGGTAGCAAATACTAAGTCGTAACTGCTGGTCTCAAATTGGAGAGAGCGTACACCCCTGAGGAAGTGTGCTAGGTAGGTACTATATATAAACAGACAAATGTATATATAAATACACACAGAAGTTTATATATATAAGTATATATATATGCATATATTTTAAGATTTATTTATTTATCTTAGAGAAAGAGAGAAAGAGAGACCCCATGCAAGCAGGGGGAGGGGGAGAGGAAGAGGGAGAGAATCCCAAGCAGGCTCCTCACTGAGTGCACAGCTGGACCCAGGGCTCAAATCCAAGACCCTGAGATCATGACCTGAGCCAAACCAAAAGTTGGATGCTCAACCTACTAAGCCACACAGGTACCCCAAACCTTCTGTTTACATATTTTTATCTCACTCTTAAAAACTTGTGTTTAGGACATGTTTTATACTGCAACATAACCCACATTCTGCTTACTTCCCATGTAGCACAATTCTAAGGATTTTGTAGATGCTCACGTAAGACTCATAGCAACATTACAAAGAAACTGAGCTACAGAACCGGGCTCTTACCTACGGTGCTACACTGCGCACAATATATTAGCATGGTAATATGCATATACTACATGCAATTGATAGATAAATAAATAAATAAATGCAAATTTTGGTTTGCTGGAAGTTTTTTTAATGATAATATACCTAACCAAAAATATAATTGGGTCTTATACATCCACAACACTACTTCCCAAGTAATAATAAAACATACAAGGTTGAATTTCCTTTGTGGGAGGAGGTGTGCCTACCTGATGCGTGCACATGCGTGTGTGTGTGTGTGTGTGCGTATGAGTGTGTATTTAAAGACAATGCCAACCCTATGATTTGGAGTGAAGAATGACATTTCCTCTTATGCCGGTGGGTCTTTGTTTGCTTCTCCTGATGCAGCTGCCTCCATTTCCTCCCTCCTCTCTCCTGGCAGACAGACAGGAGATGACAGGAGAGAGGACAGGGGTAATCCTGTCTTATTCTCTCCCACCTCAGGCTACTTGTCTTGGCAGGACTGCTACCGATGGGACTCTATCCCCTGCTGGGGGCTCCTCCTCTATGGTTCTTGGTCTCATCTGGCTCAGGTTAGCACCGTTCTGCCCATTGTCCCCTTTCGCCCTGGGGTTGGTGACAGCTTACCCTGCCACTAGCCTCTGGATGGCACCTCAATCCTGTTTGTTCCCTTAGCACCACCCACGCACATGTGAGTAATTCCTTCATTAATTCTCTTCCATTTGAACCATCCGAGGTGAATCTTGTTTCCTGCCAGGATCCTGACTTATTGACACTCTCCTCTAGGCCCAAATAAGAGACTACACAGTCTTTTAAGGGGTAAGAATGACCCACTTGGTGTCAGAGTTCATCCATCCATAGTAAGACTATATCCAAAGGACCCTCTGTGTATCTCCAACAAAGAGATGGTCGTTGTTAAGCGTCGATGAAGTTATAAAAAATACTTTCATAAATCCTGATGTGATTTCTGCCAGAAACACATGTGTAGTTTCGACCACATGCCGGACCTTAGTCTCTTGTCTAAAGCCAACTCCGAAGCAGCCTGGGGACAACTTGCCCCACCCTGTTCTCCGTCCAAACCACAGTGGTGACCCAGCTCCACCGCAGCATTGAGTTCTGGGGCCTGGCCCCTCTGACAGTAGAAAGCAAGGAGACAGAGGGGCCAGACTCCCTCTGGCCTCTAGGGACCATCAGACGCCCTGAACACAGTCCAGATCTCCTTCTGGAAACCAATCTGTCAACACATGCTAGCAAACATGTTTACAAAGTCTTCTTGGGCAAGTCATGACACCAGATCCAGGAAGTAGACGGCAAACAAAAGCCAGCACAGAACCAAGTACATTTTCTAAGCTAGAAGGTCAGTCGGGCCAACATTGTCAACCTCTTTGTCTTCTTTTAGATCTAAGGGACTGGACCCTAAGACAGGCACCAGGAGTGGCAGAGCCAGAGCTGTGGAGCTATTAGTAACCTAGTCAGAAGGCTTGGAGCAGACATCTGGGGCAGGCAAACCTGAATTTAAATGCACCCTATAAATATCAATCTCTCTTTCTCCCTGCTTCCTGTAGATAGAATAATAAGATAACACTTCAAAAGGAAGAATTCCTCACCAGAACAGGCAATTAGATACTTGCCTTTCAAAAGAGATTGCTGGAATGTTAAGGAAATCTGGGTTGAATCCTCAGTATAGGGCTTCATGATTTAATCACTTTGATCAAAAACCCAGAAGTTGCCCTTGTTTCTGTTTTTTTATCTCCTGTATCTAGTTGGCCAGCAAGCTCTCTCAGTTCACATCCAAAAGACATTGAAAATTCATCTACTTTTCTGTTACTTCTCTTCCAAAGTGATGGTCCAAAGCACCAAACTTTCTTCTTATACTCTGGTATACCTACCTACTTTGTTCATTGGCCACACAGGAACTAAATGATCTTAATTCCTCCTTGGATCATGTGACTTTTCTGCTGTAAAACCTTCCAGTGACTTCCCACTGCACTTAGAAAATATCCAAGCTCTTCACTGTGGTCCTAAAGAGCCTCTATTCTCTTGGCCTCCAAAGATACTTTTCTTTCCTGGGCTCAGATGTTCCAGCCACATGGCTTTCTCTTTCCTGTTGTAAAATGCATCAATCCTTTTCCTGCCTCAGGGCATTTGCACTTGCTGTGTCCCCAACCAAAATGCTTTCTGTCCCCCAAATTCTTTCTCATCAATCCTATCTCAGCTCAAATATCTTCCCTTCACAAAGGACTTCTTGAACCAAGTACATTTTCTAATGTACTTCACCACATTCCTTATACTGTTATATTCTTCATGGTATAAATATGTATGTATACTATATTATTATTATATATATATATATTTTTTGCTTAGTATTCTTCCCCCAAAGAGCATAAGCTTTGTGAGAACAAGAAATTTATTATATTATATTGTGTATTTGGAAACATTCCTAGCATACAGTAAATACTCAATAAATATTTGTCAAAGGAACAAGTCCCGGGTATAAATATAAGCATTGAACAATAATGAGTCCCCATGAGTCCATAAGCAAGTTAGTTAATATTTATAAGTCTCCGTTTTCTCATTTGTAAGTGATACTAACAAGCTCCCAGTAAATGTTTATTCTTATAACTGCTACAAGAGTTACAAGTCATATATTGTAGAGTTATAAGTTCTATAACTTATGTAAGTCTAAGTGTATGCTTTTATAACTAAGCCTTAACCTTAGTATAGTCTGAGAAATTATAAACACTGAGCACAGCTGAAGTCATAAAAGTTGCTCTTCATTAAATTGCAAAGCTAATTCCTTGAAGAGCATGCTGTTGCGTGACATCCCTCAGGCTTTGCAAACAGCTCTGACAAGTAAAGAGCACAGAGCATTTGGGGGTGGGGGGAGGTGATGGAGAATATTATAGGACCACACAAGAGCGTGACTTTACAGTTGGGCCCAGAGCTGGAATATTCAAATTGTGTCCTCAAGTGGTACATTATACTCTGGCTACTTGTGTTGACTTTGGCTATGGACCATGCAACAAATACATTATACTCTCATCTTCAGACACTGGGCTCGCAGGCATTTCAGCTCAAGGAGCAGCAATAGGGCATTTTATCACGTCCCAATGATCTCTGCAAAAATTTTGCTTAACCTGAGGCATACATTTCATATTATTTTTTCATGGTGCATTTGTGAGGTCCTAGAGGCCAGTGAGGGAGATGTAAACCTCAGATGTCATTCTTGACCCCAATTCCCTCTTCTGTCTCATGCAATCCTTCATCAAGGTCAATAGAGTTGACCCATTGAAGATTTCTGATACTGGTCCACTTCTGCCTCCATGATCACCAACCTGGTCTGGGCCAACCACATTTCCTGCTGGGGACCTCTGTGCTAGCTCCCTTAACTGGTCTTAATATTGCACCTCCTTTCAACACTGAAACCAGCCTAATCTCTTCAGATACAAATCTGACCATATCACATCTCCGACACAACCAGACAGGGTGACATCCCTTGGGTAAACATCCCTACTGGGGTCCCTATATCCCAGTTCTTGTTACTTTCCGTCCTTGCAATTATCCTCACCTGATTTCATATTTATTTACATGATGATTTAACCACCTCTGTGCTTAGACTTTAAGTTCCATGAGGGTAACAGACAATGCCTGATGTCACTCGCTATTGTATTCCCAAGTGTCTAGCACAGCACCTGGCACGTTGCAGGTACTCCATAAACATTCGCTGAATAAGTAACAGAATGAACAAGTCTCTATATCCTTAGTCCCTGACAATACCTGAACACAAATTCCCAATAATGTTTCTAAGCCCAGTTTCTTCTTTCCCCCAATATTCTCATGTACTGGGCCTTTCTATGTCTCTCTCTCTCTCTCTCTCTCTCTCTCTCTCTCTCTCTCACACACACACACACACACACTTCAATCTAAATCACTCAAAAGACTTATTCTTCATCACCCAGAGATATTTGTCCAAAGAAATATTCCTGTCATAAAATTCCTTATCCTCTTTTCCAAGAACATTAAATAAGTTAGACCAATGTAACCTCTAGCAAAACGAATTTGCCACATGCCACTTGTAAATGAAGAAGAATGTTCAAGGGCACCAATAACTAACATTCTGACGTCCTTCTCAGTTCTGATTTAAGGATCAACTCTGCAGGTATCATTCTCTTTTCATTTAAACGCAGAGCACAAAGATATTCAGGGGATAAATGGCTACCCTACTTCTCTGTATATTCCCTCAACTCCCATCCAACTTTCTCTAACACACTCTCCCCTCTTATGGTTTCCTGGAATGGCATGTATGCAAATTTTAAAGTAATGTCTTGGGAACCTCCCCAGAATGCCATCTGCTAGGGAGTTGTGTTTAATAATGGTTAATAAGTTTACTTTGGGCCCCACCCAAGGGAGTTGTTACTGAAAGCAACAAAAAGAGTTTATCGGAGGGGGCGCCTGGGTGGCTCAGTCGGTTAAACATCTGCCTTCAGCTCAGGTCATGATCCCAGGGTCCTGGGATCAGGTCTCCTGTTCGGGCTCCCTGCTCAGTGGGAAGCTGCTATTCCCTCTGCCTGCCCTGCTTGTGTTCCCTCTCTCTCTCTGTCTCTAATGAATAAATAAATAAAATCTTATTTTAAAAAAGAGTTCATCAGGGCACTTTCTTCTACAATGATGAAAATAAAAGTTACTCTTTACTCAGTGCTTTACTATGTGCTTTGCACCGTGTTTAACTATGTATGTGCAAAAATCCTAAGAGAAAGTATTAGTATTTTAAGGACATTTAAACTCAGAAAAGTTCAGGAGCTTACCAGTCATTAAACCACAAGGACAAAGCCCATGATCTAGATCACCACTTCATATAATAGGGCTTGAACACCAAAAAGAGAGAGAGACAGAGAGAGAAGCAACCAGTCATCCCAAATTCATTTCTGGTAATTTGCAGGATACGAATGACAAGCAACATTATAGGTACTCTAGATTTGTATTCAATTATAAGCTTTGGCAAGCATTAAAAAAAATAACAAGTATTATTAGTCAGCTTTTGTTAGGTTATGATTCATTAACAACAACCCCAAAATATCAGTGATTGGGAATAAAATAAATGTATTTCTTTTTCATGTGACTTGTCAGTCGTAGGTCAGCTGAGGCTCTGTTACCAATATCTTCTCCATTCAAGGATTCATCATGGGGTTTGATGGCCACTTGGCAAAGAAAAAAAGGGAAAATGACAGACCCAACTGATAGCCCTTAAGCATTCTGCATGGACATATGTCATTTCTTCCCACGTGCTATTGACCAAAGCCAGTGACATGGCCAGACTTGACAACAGTGAGTTAGAGAAGTATTCTCCTTCCACAGGATAGGCAGCCCCAGTCTCATGGAATGATTGAGGATGCAAGTTTATTACTGGGAAAGGAGCACATAACCAGTAGTGATAATATAATCTACCATAACAAATAGAGATGTAAGCCTCTGCAGATAAGGCATAATCAACATATCTCACCCAAGTTACTCGTAAGTAGACAGAAATAAGCAACAAATAATTCAGCCCAAACTGGCTTAAGCAAAAAGGGGGACTCACGAGCTCAAGTTAATAAACACTCCATGGAACCATAGGTCTGACTTGATAACTTGACCCAGACACTCAAATGAAATACTATCATTAAAACCCAATCTCTCTCTCTCCCTTCCTCCCTCCCTCCCTCCCTCCCTCCCCCCTTTCTCTTCATCTTTCATATATGCTTTTCTTTATGCTGGCTTCACCCTTAACTAAGAAGGCTATCCACAGCTCATGGCTGATAGCCTTATAGGTCCAAACCAACAAAAAGAAACATGTCTCGCCTCATCGACCCTGAGCAAGATTGGCTCTAATTGGACCAACTTGGGTACCTAGGCAATCTCTAAATCAATCAATATGGCCAGAAGGTTCAGTATTTTATTATCCAACCCTGGGCCACTCCCAGAGCAGGGGGTGGACCCTCCTGAACCCCACACACCAACACTATTGCCTCCTTTTCTCTAAAATTCCTGAAATAACAAAATCCCTAAAGAGTTACAATACTAACCAAGTTCACAACATTCACAGTGACTAGCATAGAAAACAGATTCAAGAGTCTGGCATTTTTACAATATTTACTAAAGCTACCATCTGTAACAGTTTTTCTTCTCTTACTTCACAAATCCAACTTGCCTACATTACAAACAATAGCTAATAAGATGATGTAAAAGATTACCTTAACATTTACTGACCAAAACAGAAGAAATACTAAATAAAACAAATTTTGAGTTGAAACCTAACCTAACCTACTTATAAAGGTCAGACCCAAATATTTTCCATCAGGGATACAAAGCAAAGATTCATATTCTATTCCCATACCACAAAATCACTGCATACTAATTTGGGAGATTTTAATTAGGGAAATCTGTGCTGTGAATTATTGGTAAATTTTAAAGAAAACAGTGGTCCACAGTTTAATATTGATACCTAGGCAGATAGTAGTAAAATATCTAATATGTCCATTTCATAAGTTAAATAATTATAATGTCTTTAGCACATTTCTTTTCTTGTGTTACTTAAGGTAGCACTAGCTACTGTCCCAAACAGATCCCAGATTTCAATGGTTTAACACAAGAGAGATCTATTTCTCATTAAGGTAACTGTCCATGGTGAAGGTTCCAGACTGACAGGCAGCTTTCCTCACTGCAGTCATTCTGGCATTCTGGCCTCTTCCATCTCTTAGCCTGTGGCTCTCCACCTTCTAGGACATGGTTTTTTAACCTTGACAAAATTTGGATGAGGCAATTCTTTTTTGGGAGAGGATGTCTGGTGTACGGTAGAATGTTTAGCAGCATCCCTGGCCTCTACTTATTAGATTCCAGGAACTCCTCGACCTAAGTTGTGACAACCAAAAATGTCCTCAGGCTGCCAAACGCCCACTTGTGGGGTGGGAGGACAAAAACGCTCCCTGGTTAGGAACTACTGGTATAGTACTAGGCCTGGGGGGTGCCTGGGTGGCTCAGTTTGTTAACCATCTGACTCTTTACTTTGGCTCAGGTCATGATCTCAGGGTGATGAGATCCACCACCATGTGTGGCTCTGTGCTCAGCGGGGGAATCTACTTGAGGATTCTCTCTTCCTCTCCCTTTTCCCCTTCACCCACTCATGCTCTCTCCCTCCCTCTAAACAAAGAAATAAAATCTTCTAAAAAATAAAAATAAAAATAGGCCTGTTATTAGTTTTGTTAAGATTACCAGGTGATTCCAATGTGTAATGAGGATTGAGAACCGTTGTCCTCATCATGAACTACATCCTAAAGAAATCATGGAGAAACACAAGCACTTCTTAAAAGCCCTGGCTTGGGATTATCACACATCCCCTCCACTTACCCGACATGAGCAAGAACCAGTCATGTGTACAACCTACCTCCCCAGCCCCATGCAGTGGGGACAAGTGCTGGGAAATGCAGCCAGTTCCTGGGCAGCCACTTCCCAGCAACAGCTCTTCCCCTCTCAGAAGGGGAGAGCAAATTTTGGTGGATAGAGGCATCTCTGCCTCATCTCTCAATTTTCACCCTTTTGATAGAAGATCCCTCCCTTCACATGGACAGTACCTTTGTCACAGGCTGAACTAATGACCAGCCTTCCTAGTGATGTTTCCTTTAAGTAGAATTGGCAGACTGAATCATTCTCTGCCTTCTGGCATCAAAGCTGTTGAGTTAGGAGCCAGAGTCCTGATCACTATATCATGTGATAGCATTAACCCACATAGGTTCTCCAGTTCTGGAATTAAACATTCCAGGATCATGCTCACTCAGGACAAAGAGTGAGCTCTTCTCCCTTGAGTCAAGGGTACTGATCTTAGCCTCTCAGTTACTGGCAATATGGTGTCCTTAGTGGGGGTGAGTTTGTTTGGGAACTCAATACTAACAAACACTAATGCTGGTGTTCTGAGCTTCTGGGCTGCTCTGGGCTTCTGAGATTATTCTGCATGATGCTGAGGCCAAGTCTACACCTTACAATCATTTCTGGAATTTTAAAATCTTAAATCCACATTAAATGCCTACATGGTTTCTTGGTGCTTTATGCCCAGTTGGGCCTTCCTCTAATCCTTCTTCTTACTACCATGTGAACTCAACCTTCAGCTACTATGGATTTAGTTCTATCATCAGTCGTCTTACTTGTGGGTGAGACTGCAAACCTGTATCTGGGAACAATGACCATTCCTAGATTTCTTATTTTTATCCATCATCAGACATCCTGAATTCCAACAGCTTGCTCGGATTACGATTCATGCCTTATTAGTGTCCATAATTTAAAACTTGCAATTTTCTGTCTTACTGAATTTCCTTGCAGAGCTGGATCTAGTACTCACGCATCCTCAGCCTAGTGACCACATCTATTTCTAAACCTTGGCCCCACCAAATGTAAACCACCTCACTGTGGTTAACCATCTGCGGTGAACCATGATCACCAACAATTTTATTCAACAAATACTTCTTGCATCAGTATTATGGCACTAAGTGCCAGAGGTACTAAGATGAATAAGATATATCACATGATGATAAGATGTATCACCCTCTTTGCTTTATTCCCTCAATAATTTTTATGAGGACCAATTATGTGCCTGTCCCTGGCTAGTGCCAGTAACTACAAACACGAGCAAGATAACACAGTCCCTGCCTTCATGAAGCTTAGAAGTTGAGAGAGATGGAGAGAGAAAGAGGGAGAGAGATTATAAACAGAAACACATAACAAAGGAAGTTATTTACAGAGATTATGAAAAGTGCCACAAAAGAGAATAAAGAGACTACTGAAAAATAGGATAAAAGGAGGGGGAGATCTACTTGGATAACAGTGGTCAAACTTCTAAGGCCTTAAAATGTTTCCTTGTCTCGTACCACTCTTCCATTCCATGCTTTTAGCATGTTTTGTTTGGCCATCATAATATTTTTTAAAAAGTGGGCATGGTTCTCCAGTTTGCTCCAGGCCCCATCTCCCTCATGGCTTCTATCGAGCCTGGATTATACACTTATGCAATCTGCCTGTTTGGCCCTTACCAGCATTTCAAGTTTGTAATTCTTGATTCAATTTTTAAAAGACTTCAGGCAATAGATTAGACCCTTTCCCCTTAATATGATAAATACACAAGTTTATTTGGCCAATACTCCTAGTCTTCTTAATGTTAAATTGGAAACTAAGCTAAGGATCATGTGTGTGAATATGAGTTTGTGCTCTTGAGTGTGTATAAAAGAAAGCACATTGTTGGCTGCATGCAAGGTAGAGGAATCTAAGTCTGCCAGCTCTTCAAGTAACAGCTCTCTTACCTCAATAATGAGTTCAGCCAGTCACTCAAGAATCCTAATGGAGCATCTGAGATTGGAGATATAGAGATAGCTGCTCAGAAATATCTCTCATCCTTGAAGCACTCATACATGAAACATAGAATTTATGTCCCATTTAGAAGGCCAAGAGCACTAAAACGTATCTGGGAATATTTACCAGCCATAAAGTGCTGAAGGTCTACTTGGAAAGCTTGTGAGTAACTAAGCAGACATATGGGACATTGCAGACATGCTAGATTAGGTCTCCAAGCATCAGAATTTGAAAAAAAAAATCATGACTGCTTAAAAATGGCACATTCAAAGTAATTACAGTTGAGCCTTTGCTTTATGAAACTCTGAAATTATAAGCCTGATAAATTAGGAGAGCGATTCCTGGACAAATGGTTTATTCCAGGGTCCCGGAAAGGCAGACCATATATTTATTCACATAGAAAGGTCCCTGGGTCCCTTCAAATATCTATGTTTGTATGGGATTTATCTCAAGTTTTATTCCAGAAGGATTTACAAATAGCTCATAATAATCCATAAAATAAATACAGTCAGATGATGTAACATAAAGGACTTCTTTCCTCCCAAACTGGGGAGGATTTGTCCAGGCTAGAATGTTGGGATTTTTTTCTTAGCCAATATTTATACCTCTCAGCATCTCCATTTCTTATTATATAAGAAGAGTAGATTAATCTTGCCTACTTGAAGAGGTGGTTGTGGGATTAAATTATACAATCCCCATAAAACATGAAGCACATGGACTATCATAATAGCTATTTTTGTTATTAGATTAGAACTCTTAAAAAAATTACATGGATGATAAGATCATAACATAAAATGACAATGTCAGAAGCCATGGCCAAATGAGGATCAGAGATGACGTCAGTCCAGACACCTCTACACAGAATGTTAAGCAGTTTCTTTCATGGTAGTGGAATTAAAGGTATCTTATTTTAGTCTCCCCCTGATCCTGAATTGCTTTAATATTACTGTTATCATCAGATAAAACAATAAAGCAGTGTCCGTTTGGGGTGAAGAAAGTTAGAGGAAGTTCAGGTGTATTTGAAATTATAAGTCAAGGGTAAAACTGGATTCTACTTTCAAACACTTGATTTCCTATGCTGTCTGAGGATAGAAGCCCAGCACCATGAGGACACTCGTAAATTAAGGATCGAATTTACACATCCAGGGCTACTGAGTTCAAAGCTGCAACAAGAGAGCCAAGGGTGTTGATGACCACAGCAGGTAGGCTCACACATGGTAATTCCACTGCCCCCTAAAATCCTGTACATTACACTATAAATAAAGCACTTTTGAGACCACCCACATTTACACTAACAGTCAACATACCAGGGAAGTCAAGAATTTTGATGCAGTACTGTCATGGTGCCCAGATTTCATGCCTGCCCTTTGCTGACATTTCCTCTTTGCCGAACTTCAAAGCAGTGAGCATGGGAGAATCATCTCCATTTTTTTTCATCTACATTTTTATAGTTGACCAATAAATCTGACCCATTTTTCCCCGTGTAGACCAATAAAGCATTTATTTACATGTGGAATCATTTATAAATAGAGTACTTTATTAAACTCATAAAGATATCTCAGAACAAACACCATCTTTCCAAGCACAGTGAATAAATTCTTAGGTTTAAGATTTGCTTGGAGTTAGCTGTTTTTACCACTTGACCTGATCAACTGCCATAAAGACATTTATTTCATTAAATTTCATTTAATAGAGATTTTTCAAGTTAATGCTCTCCGAGTTCTACAACTATCATTACAGATTACATTTATTTTGAACTTCATTTTTTTTCCTAGGGCACATTCCTCTTTAAACCAGGTTGACCAAAATTTTGAGACTAAATTAAAATCTTTTTAAAATTCTAAGTAATTTTAAATTAATTTTTAAAGGCGTTCCAGTTGCTTTTGTTTTTAAAATGTGCCACATGCCATGCAAGCCCTTGGGGACACCATGTGAAACATACACAGTCCTTTCCCTCATGGAGTATAGAGTACAGAGAGGGAAGTGGCTGTATAGTTACACAAGCCTGTATAATCACAGGCACGGGGCTCAGAGAACATATGTGGTGGCCATGACAATGCACCATTTGTATCTCCTACTGCAGGGAGCACAATTCATGACAGTCCCAGCTGCTGCTGCTCCAGATCCTTTGGCCAATGGCTGGGCATACTCTACCTCTAATGGGTGGCTTAGGCTTGACGACACTCTATCGACCTCACTGAAATGTTCTTGGAGCTGTGCATAGTTTGAGACTTCCCACTTCTTCCTCGTCTTCATCTTTCACAGGGGCCAGACTGCACCACGGTCTGAAGGCTCTCCCCATCTATCCCTGCTTCTCCAGTTCCTGCCTTGAAATGGCACATGCATTTCCCCTAACAGATTCCTTGCACATCTAATCCCTTTTTGACATCTGATCCTCAGAGGATCTGAATTAACACAGCATATAAAACACGAACATGCCTAGTTTTAGGAATCAGGGAAGACTTCAGCAGGGAGGTACTAACTGAAATACGAGTGTAAGTAGAATGTAATGAAGTCAAGAGGAAGAGAAGAGCACTCCAGATACATATTAGCAGTGTGCAAAGATCCTCCAGTCACAGGAGTGTGTCCAGATGGAGAGAAAAGAAGAGAGCTTTAGTTGCTTTGCCTAGAATAGAAAGCAGAGAGAGAGAGACAAAAAGCAAGAAGAAGGTGCAGAAGTAGGCAAGGACCAGATAAAGAGACAAACATAAAAAATGTCCACCCGTTCTCACCACAGTGAGATGTAGTATGCTGCTGGAGTTAAGAAGAAATATCCTATGTGTGTCAGGGTCCCATTCAACTTTTCCTAAGAATTTACTTACTCATTTAGTTTTAATGTCTTACTAAGAAAGGCCAACAAAGAACAAAGCCAACTCTGCATAATTCCTCAGTTTATCATAACAACTTTAGGTAGTGTTAAAGTACTAACATGGTACAGGCTAAACTGTTATCACAAAAGACTAAAAATATAATGGTTTAATTAAGATAGACATGTATTTCTCTTTTACATAATGGTCCAAAAAGAAGCAGATAGGCTATGGCAGGTAAAGATCTGTGATCTGTTGGACCACACTGGAATCCATGAGGGTAGGTTGGCTCTGCCATCTTTCACAATGGCTTTCAATGTGGCTGCTATAAATGTTGCAATTTTTCCAATTCTTACCAGTGAGAATGGGGGAAGGAGAGAAGAGAGCATCTTATCAATCAATATTTAGAGAAATGGGTATAAGCTGCCTGCAAAGTAGGCTGGGGAAAGTAGTCTTCAGTTGGGAACCCATATACTCAGATAAAACTTGGAGGAAGGTTCTATTATTAAAAGAACAAAAGGTAAACAAGCAATGGCTCAAAAAAGAAATCAAAAGGGAAATTAAGAAAATACCTTCGGACATACGAAAACAAAAATGCAATATGCCAAAACTTATGGGATGCATTAAGGGCAGTGCTAAGAAGAGAGTCTGTATTTATAAAGACATATTTTAAAAAGAAGAAAGATCTCAAATCAATACCTAATTTTATACCTCAAGGAATAAAAAAACAACAAATTAAACCCAAAATTAATGGGAAGAAGGGGAAAAAGATTAGAGCAGAGATAAATGAAATAGAAAACAAAAGAAAAAGTCAATAACACTAAGCTGGTTTTGTGAAAGATCAACAAAATTGTCATACTTTTAGCTGCACTAAGAAAAAAAGGAGTAAGACTAAACTAAAATTGGAAATGGAAGAGACAACCAATGCCACAGAAATAGAAAGGACTATGAGACTACCATGAATAATTATGTGCCAACAAACTGGATGACCTAGAAGAAATAGATGAATTCCTGGAAATAGACAAACTACCAAGACTAAATCACGAAGAAATAGAAAATCTGGACAGACTAATAATAATAAGGAGATTGAATCAGTAATCAAAAATCTCCCAACAAAGTGCCCAGGACCAGATGGCTTCACTGTAGAGAAGTCTGTCAAACATTTAAATAACAATTAACACCAATCCTCCCCCAAACTCTTCCAAAAAACTGAAGAGGAAGGAACACTTCCAAATTCATTCAGTGAGGCCACCATTAGCCTAACACAAAAGGCAGACAAATATGTTACAGGAAAAGAAAACTAAGGACCAATATCCCTAATGAATACTGATGCAAAAATCTCAATAAAATACTAGTAAACCAAACTCAATAGCACGTGAAAAAGATTACCCCACCATGAACAAGTAGGATTTATTTCTGGAATGCAAGGATTGTTCAACATATGAAAATCAATCAAAATAATACATCACATTAACATAGTGAAGGACAGAAACTACTTGCTCATCTCAATCAATGCAAAAGAATCATTTGACAATGCAACACCTGATTTCATGATAAAAACATTCAACAAACCAGGAACAGGAGGAATTTATCTCAACATAATAAAACCATCTATGAAAAGCCTACAGTTAACATCATGCTCAATGATAAAAGACAAAACATTTTGTCTAAGATCAAGAACAAAACAAAAGGATGCTTGCTCTTGTCACTTCAATTTAACATAATACTGGAAGTCCTAGTCAAAGCATTTAGGCAAAAGAAAAAAGAAGAAAGAAAGAGAAAGAAAGAAGGAAAGAAGGAAAGAAGGAAAGAAAGAAAGAAAGAAAGAAAGAAAGAAAGAAAGAAAGAAAGAAAGAAAGAAAGAAAGGGAGAGAATCTAAATTGAAAAAGATGAAGTAAAATTATCTTTGTTCACAAATGACATGATCTTGTATGTTACAAAAAACCCTAAAGATTATACACACACACACACACACACACACACACACACACACACACACACCAAACTGTTAAAACTAATAAATAAATTTAGTAAACTTGTAGGATACAAAAAAAAAAAAAATCAACACACAGAAATCTAGGGCATTTATTTTTTAAAAAAAGACTGTATTTATTTGAGAGAGAAAGAGTACACATTCACAGGAGAGTGCAGAGGGGAGAGGGAGAAGTAGATTCCCTGCTGAGTAGGGAGCCTTAACACTGAGCTCAATCCCAGGACTCTGGGATCATGACCTGACCCAAAGGCATACACTTAACTGAGAATCACTCAGGCACACCCAGTTGCATTTCTCTACACTAACAATGAATAATCCAAGAAAAGAAATTAAGAAAACAATTATATTTATGATAGCATAAAAAAACACAATAAATTTAACCAGGATGTGAAAGACTTACACATTAAAAACTACAAAACAGGGGTGCCTGGGTGGCTCAGTTGGTTAAGCGTCCAACTCTTGATTTTGGCTCAGGTCACGATCTCAGGGTCATGAAATTAAGTCCTGCATCGGGCTCTATGCTGAGCATGGAGCCTACTTGAGATTATCTCTCTCCCTCTCCTTTGCCCTCCCCCCCCCCCCCCCCCCGCTTGTGCTCTGTCATGCTTTCTCTCTCTCTCTCTAAAAACAACAACAACAACAACAGCAACAAACAAACAAAACTACAAAATGCTGCTGGAAGAAAGTAAAGAAAACACAACTTAATGGAAAGACATTCTGTGTTCATGGATCAGGAGACTTAATATCATTAGGATGACAATATTATCCAAGGCAAATGCAATCCATATCAAATCCCAACAAAATTTTTAGAAAAAATTTTTAAAACCCATCCTAAAAGTCCTATAAAATCCGAAATAGCCAAAACAATTTTGAAAAAGTAGAACAAAGTTGGAGAATGATCTTTCCTAATTTCAAGGCATATTATAAAGCTACAGCAACCAAAATGCTATGATACTGGAATAAAGACAAATATATAAACCAATGGAAAGCTCAGAAATAACCTTTGCATATATGGTCAAATAATTTTTAACAAGGGTGACAAGAACACTAGATGGAGAAAAGATAGCCTTGTGAAAAAATGGTGTTGGGTAAACTGGATATCCATATGAAAAAGAATGAAGTTAGATCATTATCTTACATCACACACAACAGAAAAAGGGAAAAAAACTCAAATTGGTTAAAGACCTAAATACAGGACCCTAAACTATGATGCTTCTTCTAAAAAACATATGTGAAAAGCTTCATGACATTGGACCTGACAATGATTTCTTGAATATGACACCAAAAGCACAGGCAACAAAAGAAAACAATAGGCAGATGGGACTACTTAAAACTTAAAAACTTCTACCCATTAAAGGACACAATCAACAGAGTAAAAAAGGGAACCTATGGAATGGGAAAAAATGTTTATAAATCATGTAACTTATAAGAGGCTAATATCTATAACACACAAAGAATTCACACAACTCAATGACAAAAAAATCAAATAACCTCATTTAAAAGTAGGCAAAGGAAAAAAAAATTAAAAAAAAAGTAGGCAAAGGACTTGAACAGACATTTCTCCAAAAATAGTATGTAAATAGCCAACGAACATGAAAAGATACTTATTAACATTATTAATCGTCAGAGTAATGCAAATCAAAACCACAATGAAGTATCACTTCATACCCATTAGAATTACTACTATAAAAACAAACAGAAAATAATAGTGTTGATGAGGATGTAGAAAAATTGGAACCATTTAATAGTGGTTAAGATGGTAAATTTTATGTTATGTGTCTTTTACCACAATTTTTAAAACTATAAAATGAGGGGAGCAAATAATAGTATGATATCACAGCTAGAATACTAACATTAATTTTACCCAATGATTTATTGACCAATCTCTTTCAAGATTCCCCCATTTTATTTGTAGTCATGTGGGGGTGGAGTATGTGTGTGGATATGTATAAAATTAAAGTTTTAATGGTTTAACTTAAAAAAATGAACAAAAGGGAGAGCAGATACAAGGGGACAATTAGGAGGTATAGTGACACTCTCTTCATTCATTCTGTATTTATTCATTGTATGCCCATTCCAAGTTAACCATGGTGCCAGACTATATAAGGATACAACAGGGAACATCACATGGTCTTCTGGAGTGTACACTCTATTGTGGAGACAGATCATTACACTTCAGTGTAATAACGGCACTGGGAATCAAACAAGTTTCACTCATCCCAGGCATGGGAAAGGGGAATAGTCAGGGAATGTTTTTTGGAAGAAGAGCTGCCTAAACTATGACATGAGAGAAAAGTAGGGTTTGCCAGGCAAAGGCATCTCAGGCAAATGTCTGGAAGCAAGAAAGTACATGACACCTTTTGTAGAACCTGAAACAGTTCAACTTGGCAAGAGTTTAGAGTAAGAGGTCGGGCTGTGAAATATCACTGCAGAGGGTCCAATCACAAAAGGACTCTCACTATGCTAAGGAGCTTATCTATTCCTAGGAACAGTGTGATGTGTCCATGGTAAGAAGGGACTGCCCTTAACTGTACACCAAGAAGCATGCTATGAACCTGACATTCATTATCACATTTTATCCTCCTCACTACAATGCACTGAGGTAACTACCTTCATTTTAGAGATGAGAAAACTGAAGGAATATATTTATGTAGACTTCCCAAGCTCATACAACAGCTCAGGAGTTGTATGACAAACCCAAAATTTTCTGATTCCAAATCCCATAGTATTTAAAAATTAAATATATAACAGAAATAATAGGACAAGCTTCAGGCTTAGCAGCTCTTGAATCAGGCAGCTAGAGTTTGAATCCTGACTCCAAGACTTATTAGCTGTGTGACCGTGGGCAAGTGGCTCTTTGGCTCTTATTTTTTTAGTAAAATAAGTACAGTTCAGGGAAATACAGGGGCTGTGGGATCTCAATTTTTCAAACGATTTGTAAGAATGAGGGTAATAATAAAAATAATAATTGCAAATACATAAAAGGAATATAAAATTATTAGCTATTATTATAAGTATTTTATACTTCTTCCCAATCTAAATACCATCTCTAAGAGAAGCTGCTAGAAAGAAAGAGACAAAAGAGGATGAGTATACATTATTAGGTAGGTTCTATAAAAACCGAATGCTGGTGGTCTTAGTTCTATCAGTTACTTACTGAGTAATTGCTCAGGATCTATGTTTAATCTCTCATAAATGGGATAACCAATGTCACAGCAACTGAAACCACAGAGTTACGGTGAGGAGTAAGAGGGATTGAGAATATCAAAATTCTGTAAAAGCGTAAAGGTGATATATTTGCCTCATTATTATTAAAAGGTCACATGGATTCCGCTTTTTGATACATTTTCATAAAATTTCTGCTATATTCTTGGCACTGAGCTAAGGCTGTGAAGGCTCTTAAATTGTAGGTGAAATATTACATTCTTATTCATGTTTGTGGTTTTCTTGGAACTGGCACTATAACTTCGAGCAGATCCTCCAAAAGATGTATGACCCCAAATAGACTAAGAGATATTCTGTTAACTACTATGGCCAAAAAAAATAAAAAAAGGAAAGCAATCCCCATTAAGATCAGAAACAAGACAAGAAGGTCTGCTCTGATCCTTTCTAGTCAATGTTGTGTTGGAGGTTCTAACCAAGCAAGGAAACTAAGCAAGAATGAAAAAGTATCCAGATTGAAAAGGGAAACGTAAAACTATCTCTATTTGTAAATGACATGATCTTGTATATAAAAAATCCTTAGGAATAAAAAAAAAACACCTATTAGAGCTAAAAAAATAAACTTTAGAGAGATTGCAGGCTACAAGAAAGATCAACATATAAAAACCACACATTACTAACAATGAATAATTCAAAAAATTGAGTTAAGAAAATAATTTCATTTATAACAGCATCATATACAATAAAATACTTAGGGAATGAATTTAGCAAAGTGCAAGATTTGTACTCTGAAAACTACAAAATATTGTTGAGAACAATTAAAGAAGATCCATATAAATGGAATGGCACCCCATGTTCATGGATTGGGAGACAATATTGTTAAGATGGCAAAACTCTCTAAACTCATCTACAGATTCAGTACAATCCCTATCAGAATCACAGCTTCCCTGTGATTCCCTTTCTGTAAAAATACAGAAACTAAAGCTAATCTTAACATTGATTTGGAATGGCAAGGGACACAGAATAAGCAAAACAGTCTTGAAAAAGAACAAATTTAAAGGGCTCACACTTCCAATTTCAAAACTTACTTCCAAGCTACAGTAATCAAAACTATGTGGTATTGGCATGAGGATACACATACAGATCAATGGAATTGAAATAAACTCATGTATCTATGGTCAATTGATCTTTAAACAAGGGATCTCCAGTGGAGAAAGAATAGTCTTTTCCACAAATGACTCCAAGAAAATTGGATATTAGCATGCCCCCCAAAAATAAATTTGCACCATTAGCTCATGCTAAATATAAAAATTAACTCAAAATGGATCAAAGATCTAAAGGTAAGAACTAAAATTATGAAACTTGATAGTATATATTTATGACCTTGAATTGAACCATTGTTGCTTAGATATGACATTTAAGCCCAGCAACCAAAGAAAAAATGGATTTCATCCAAATTAAAAACTTAAATTCTTTTTTAAATTT
The DNA here is from genome assembly GCF_003254725.2 of Canis lupus dingo. Classification (NCBI taxonomy): domain Eukaryota; kingdom Metazoa; phylum Chordata; class Mammalia; order Carnivora; family Canidae; genus Canis; species Canis lupus. The sequence continues at coordinate 22,485,154 of NC_064262.1, read as the reverse complement.
TAATTCCAGTATAGCTAACATACAGTGTTATGTTACTTTCAGGTGTACAATATAGTGATTCAACAATTCTATACATTACTCAGGGCTCATGACAAGTGTACTCTTAATCTTCTTCAACTATTTCACCCATCCCCCACCCATCTTCCTTCTAGTAATCATCAGTTTGTTCTCTGAGTCTGTTCTAGGAGTCTGTTTTTTGGTATGTCTCTTTTTTTCTTTGTTCGTGTTCGTTTGTTTTATTTCTTAAATTCCACATATAAGTGAAACCACATGGCATTTATGTTTGTTTGACTGACTTATTTCACTTATCATTATACTGTCTAGATCCATCCATGTTGCAAATGGCAAGATTTCATTCTTTCATACAGCTGAATAATAGTCCACTGTATATATATCACATCTTCTTTATCCATTCATCCATCGATGGACACTTGATCTGTTTCCATAATTTGGCTATTGTAAATAGTTCTACAATTTACATAGGGATGCATATAGCTTTTTGAATTAGTGTTTTTGTATTCTTTGGGTAAATACTCAATAGTAGAATTATTGGATCATACGATAATTCTATTTTTAAATTTTTGAGGAAACTCCATACTGTTTCTCTCCTAGTTCTCCATCCAGAACACCACTTTCCGTTTAGTTTTCATGTCTCATGAGGCTCCTCTTGGCAATTTCTCAGACTTTCCTTCTCTTTGATGATCTTGACAGTTTTGAGGAGTATTGGTCAGGCATTTTGTACAATGTCCCTCACTTGTGGTTTGTCTCACTGTTTTCTCATGATTAGATTAGGGTTATGTGTTCTGGAAGGAAGACCAAACACATAGAGTATCATTACCATCTCCTCACACCAAGGGTACATACTTAAAAAACACTACTATTGATGTTGGCCTTGATCACCTAGCTGAGGTAGTGCTGCCATGTTGCTTTATGTAGTTACACTCTTCCTCTCCTTTCCATGCTGTACTCTTGGGAAGGAAGTCACTACATGCAGCCAACACTTCAAGCACTGGGAAGTTATGCTCCCCTCCCTTGAGGATAGAGTATCTACATGAATTATTTGTAATTCCTTTGCAAAGGATATTTGTCCTTTCTGCCCCATTTATTTATTTAGTCATTTAAGGCTATCAGTATAGACTCATGGGTATTTTTTCTAGCTTTATTGAGATATAATTGACATGTTACACCATGTGAGTTTAAGGTGTACAATATAATGATTTGGCATTTATACATTGTGAAATAATAGCCACAATAGGGTTATTAACATCTCCATAAATTCATATAATTACAATTTATTTTTTGTGGTTAAAAATCTAAGATTTACTCTATTAGCAACTTTCATGTATATAATACAGTATTGCTAACTATAACCATCATGCTCTATGTTATATCCTCAGAACTTACTTAGCTCATCATTGGAAGTTTGTACCCTTTGACCATCTTATAATTAGAAATTTGTATCTTTAACAAACATCATCCCACTTCCACCACCCCTCAGACCCGGGCAACCACCACTGTACTCTGTTTCCATAATTCTGGCTTTTTTAGATGCTACATATATCATGTAGTATTTGCCTTTCTGTGTCTGACTTATTTCACCCACCACAGTGCCCTCAAGGGCTGTGCTTATTGTCAGAAGTGGCAGGATTTTCTTCTTTCTCATAACTGAATAATATTCCATTGTACATTTACAATACATCTTTTTTATCCATTCACCTGCTGTTAGACACTTGGGTTGTTTCCATACCTTCACTTTTATGAATAATCCTGCAATGAATACAGAGTGCAATAATCTGTTCAAAATCTTGCTTTCAAAAAAAAAATCTTGCTTTCATTTCCTTTGGATTTATACCTAGAAGTGGGGTTATTGGATCATATGGTAGTTCTATTTTTACTTTTCTGAGGAACTTCCATACTGTTTTCCATAGTACCTGTACCAATTCGCATTCCTACCCAACAACACACAAAGATTCCCTTTCTTCACATCTTCACTAACACTCCTTATCTTGTCTCTTTGATAACAGGCATTATAATAAGTGTAAGTTGATGTCTCATTGTACCTTTGATTTGTATTTCTCTGATGATTAGTGACATTAGGCATCTTTTCATTTGTCTGTATGTCTTTTCACAGTCATCTGTGTGTCTTCTTTGGAAAAATGTCCTTTCAGGTTCTCTGACATTTTTTAATTGGATCAGTGTAGTTTTGTTTTGTTTTTGTTTTCTCATTTGTTTTGCTAAGTTGTAAGAGTTCCTTACATATTTTGGATAATTATAATAATCTTACATTTGTAAGATTTGCAAATATTTTTTCTCATTCTATATATTGCCATTGTATTTTGTTGTTTCTTGTGCTGTTCAGTAGCTTTTGTGTTTGATGCAAACCCACTTATTTATTTTTGCTTTCATCACTTGTATTTTTGATACCACATCCAAAAAATACTGTGAAGACAAATGTCGAAGAGTTTTTTTCTGTTTGCTTTCTTCTAAGAGTTTTATGGTTTTAGGTCTTATTAAATTTTTGTTAGTGATATAAAATAGAGGTCCAGTTTCATTCTTCCACATGTGATAATCTAGTTTTATCATTTATTAAAGAAACTATTCTTTCTTCATCGAATATTCTTCACTTCTCGTCAAATATTAGTTGACGATATAAGTGATGGGTCATTTCTTGACTCTTGCTTCTGTTCCATTGTTTTTTTTGTTTGTCGTTTTTATGAGAGTATCATACTATTTTGATTACTATAGCTTTGTAATATCATTAGAAATCAATAATTGAAATATCTCCAGCTTTGTTTTTTCTCAAGATTACTTTGGAAATTTGAACTTTGAATATGAATTTTAGGATATTTTTTCTAATTCTGTGAAAAATGCCATTGGAACTTTGAAACAGACCACAGTGAATCCTGCATTGAGTAGATGACTTTGGGTATTCTGGACATTTTAGCAATATTCATTCTTCCAATCCTATAACACAGATATCTTTCCATTTATCTATGCCTTTAAATTTTTCAGTCAAAATTCTATAGTTTTCAACACCTTGGTTAAATTTATTCTACAGTATTTTATTAGTTTTGATGCTATTGTGAATGGGATTATCTTTATTTTTTAGCTATTTTGTTGTTAGTGTATAGAAATGTAACTGACTTCTGTACGTTAATTTTGTATTCTGCAATTTACTGAAATTGCTAATTAGTTTTAACTGCTATTTGGTGGAGTCTTTAAGATTTTCTATATATAAGATCATATCATCTGCATATAATGTTAGTTGTGGGCTTGTCATATATAGCCTTTATGATGTTGAGGTATCTATTCTTCTAGATCCAATTTATTCAGAGTTTTTATCATAAAAGAATGCTGTGTTTTGTCAAATGCTTTTGCTGCATCTTCTGAGATAATCTTGTGATTTTTATCTTTTATTCTATTAGTTTAGTTTATCACATTTATTGATTTGTGTATAAGCCATCCTTGTATACCAGGGATAAATCCCATTGATCATGGTGCATTGATCCTTTCAATGTGCTGTTGAATTCAGTTTGCTGATATTTTGTTGAGAATTTTTGCACCTATATTCACAGAGATATTGGCTTATAGTTTTCTTTTCTTGTGTTGCCCTTATTTGGCTTTGGTATCAGGGTAATGCTGGCCTTGTAAAATGAGTTTGGGAGTGTTCCCTCATCCTTGATTTTTTGGAAGAGTTTAAGAAGGATTGGCATTAATTCCTCTTTAAATGTTTGGAAGAATTCACCAGAGACACCATCTGGTTCTGGGCTTCTCTTTGTTGGGAGGTTTTTGATTACTAACCCACTCTCCTTCTTCATTATTGGTCTGTTCCGACTTTCTACTTCATGATTCTAGGAATTTATCCATTTCGTTTAGGTTATACAAGTTGTTGGCATATAGTTGTTTGTACTTATCCCTTACAATCTTTATATTTTGTGGTATCGGTTGTAAAGTCCTCTTTCATGTTTTATTTTAGTTATTTCACTCTTATCTCATTTTTCCTTTGTCCTCACATTCGTATATATCAGTCATCTCCTCCAGTCTTTACTAACTGACTTTGGAAGATGGAGACCTTCCATCGGTCCTGCTAGGGGGTCTGAGGCTTCTATGGATACACCTCTTCCACACTTCTTGCTCCCTCTTGTTGGCAGAATTCTTAAGCTTGTATGCCTTCTCTTGGTCTGGCAGTGCTCCAGGATGCCTGCTGACATATTCCGTTTTGCTTTCTCAAGGGCAGAGTTAAAGCTTAAATTGGTGGTCTCTTCCTGGCGCACAGATTGAGGCCAGCCTTCTGCAGAAGCTCATTAGCCATCTATCAAAACTCACTCTCCTCACTGTCAGGAGTGCACACAGAGAGGTGGCTACCATGGGAATGTGTGTGGATAAGGTATGCAGTATGAATGTGTGTGGGCAAGGTATGAAGGTGCTGGGTCAGTTTGGGGACTGTAAGAGAGGTGTCCCCAGAGCTTGTGGGTGGATTTCTTAATGGAATCCATGACACAGTTAGCAGGATTCATATCCCTTTAGTGCACTCCAACAGTCCTGTCTGCTACTTTCTGTCCTCTTCCCACCCCCCAGTTATGCAGCTCATGAGTCAGTACACTGGAAAGTGGGAGAGGAATGGGCCTCTTCAGTAACACCTGGCACAGCTGTGGAAATGGTGGTCACTGACACTCGCTCACTTCCACAGAGGGAGAAATCATAGGCTGAGAAGGTCTTGTTTGGCACTGAGCTATGCTGCCTTGGGGCACAGTGCTGCAGGTTAAAACAAACTGTCCATCAAACCCTTTCCAGAGTGTCATATTTTTTGCTGCAGTGGTGTGCTAGCAGCTTTCTACAGGAAACCTGGACTTCCACAAAGGCTCTTTTCTCTGTGGGTGACCGTCTAACACTGTGTCTTCCAGGGACTGCTGGACACATCCAAGAGAAGCTGGAGCCTATTCACAGATTCCTGTAGGATCCACACCTGGGACTGAGGTCTATCTATGACCGGGCACATGGGTGGGCAAGACTCCTTCCCAGGTCACCTGGTACATGGTACTATTTCCTACAGCTCCCTCAAAGGCATTTTTGTCTATGGATGAATTCTAAATTGCTATTGTTGAAAGAAGGATACCAGCAAGGGGTATCTTATTCAGCCATGTTGTTATCCCACTGCCTTATAGATATTTTACACTTTGGGTAAAATATATTATATTATATTATATTATATATTATAAAATATATTATAATCTAATACTATTTTATTTATTTTGTTGCTCAAATTGTCCCAGCTTTGGACATTGGTAGTTCTTTCAATTGGCTCTTGTGTCCTTTTGATATATTCCCATCATTGTGGTGAAGTATAATTTTCCAAATCTATATTAAACCTTTTTGGGGTTAACTTCTGTCATGAACAAAATCACTTGCATCTCTGTGGTTAGCAGATAACAGCCCCTAAAAGATGTCCGTGTCCTAATCCCTAGGTCCATGTGAATATGTTACCTTTCATGGCAAAAGGAGCTTTGCAGATGTGACTAAGTTAAGGACATTGCAATGGAGAGAGTATCCAGGACTGTCCAGGTGGGCTCAATGTAATGATGGAGGTTCTTATAACGGAAAGAGGAAGGCAAGAGGATCAGAGTCAGAGAGAGATTGGAAGATGCTAAACTGCTGGCTTTGAAGATGGAGAAAGATATTGAGAGCCAACAAATGTAGGCAGCTTCTAGAAGCTGGAAAATACAAGGGCATGGAGTCGTCCCTAGAAACTCAAAAAAGACATTACCTGGCCAACATCTTGATTTTGGCCCAGTGAAACCCATTTAAGACTCCTGACCCCCAGAATGTTAAGATAATAAATTTGTGTTGTGTTATGGCCATAAATGTGTGGTAATTTGTTAGCAGCAAAAGGAAATTGATATAATTTCTCCTAGAAGGAACACATTTGGATCTTACCAGTTTCCTGCAAGTTAGCATTTAACTTTACAGAATTTGGTCTCTCATCAATAGTTAAACATGAGTCAAATTTCCTCCCTCAGAGAGCTGGATGACCCCTGGATGGGCTTGACTCAACAGTGCTCTAGTATCATGCTGAAAGACAAATAGTAATCTTTCTGCTTTATTGTCAAGGTTTGAATAACCTTTCCTAACATCTGTTTGCTCTACCTATATTTCTTTTTTCATTTTTTAGAGAGAGAGGGGAAGAAAGCGTGAGCAGGGAAGGACAGAGAGAAACCTTAAGCAGATTCCACACAGCGCAGAAACCAACACGGGGCTGGATCTCATGACCCTGAGATCACCACCGGAGTTGAAACTAAGATTCGGTGCTTTAACCAACTAAGCCACCCAGGTGCCCCGTCTATATTTCTCTCTGAAGCACTTACATACTTCCATTCTTCCCCTCCCTCAAAAATCTCTTCAGCAACCAAGTGTGAATATCAGACAGCATCATTCCTAAAGCTAGAGTTCCTAGGTACATATTTCTTGTTTTTTTTTAAAGTAGCATATAGTATACACAACACAGTCTCTTCATTCTACTTTCCCTCTATCACGACTGGCCTGACTACTGTTGGGTTGATTTGTTCACAACCTTGTGGAAAAAAGAGTATAAAGTCACGCACATAAATTTTTAAAATGAACACCATAAAGGCAGAGGAAGAGTTGAACAAAAGAAATAAAATTTTAAATAAAAGTAGCATTAGGATCAGAGATTTGACCTGAATCTTTCCAAGTAGGAGAAAAACTGCCCAACTACCAAATCACATCATAAAGTAATGTCATTTCAAAGGCCTCATTGCATAAGGAGTCCAAAGCTATCAAAGGCCCCAAGTAACAGGGTGATGTGTTCCTACACATTTGCAGTGGTACCGGGATCTTCCAGAGCTGTGCTGCAAAAAGAGCTGGTGCTCCTGACTCTGACCATCTGCTTCTAAATCCATCCTACAGGCAGGCCCCACACAATGATGGGCACATGTTAGGGCCTCCTTTGATCCCAGTTGTAGCCCCTCTGGTGCTATCATGCATCTGGCTCCCCGCAGCTGCCTATTTTTAAGAAACCCCAAATGCCTAGTGCAATGGTTTTCCTACTTAAGCATTCAACAACATCACCTGGAGGGCTCATTAAAAACAGATTCTGGGCCCCACCCAGAGCTTCTGATTTTGTGGATTGGGGTAGAGCCCACGAATGTGCATTTCCATTTTTTTAAAAGATTTTATTTATTTATTTAAGAGAGAGAGAGAGCAAGCGAGAGCTAGAGAGAGCACACACGGGGGTGGGGTAGGTGGCAGGGAGAGGGAGAAGCAGATTCCCTGCTGAGCAGGGAGCCCGATGCAGGGCTCGATTCCAGGACCCTGGGATCCCGACCTGAGCTGAAGGCAGCCATTTACCTCACTGAGCCACCCAGACGCCCCAAGAATGTGCATTTCTAACAAGGTCCCAGGAGACGCTTTTTGCTATTTTTCTCCACCTGTCTTGGGGAAGAACCACCAGAGACTGAGCATGGACTACTCCTTTCCTAAGCAAATTTAGAAGAATTAAAACATAGCCCCTTGTGAGAGGGGACTTTGGGGTAATGGAAATGTGCCGTATCTTCCCTGGCACATGGTTAAACTGGTGCCTACATTTGTCAAATGCATTGAAATGTCCACTTAAAACAAGTGAGTTTTATTATGTGTAAATGATGCTTTAATAAAATTGACTTAAAGCTTTAAAAAATGAATGGAATCATGTGCTCTTATATATTTGCACTGACGCACCTGGTCAATCATCATTTGTTCTTTATTGAGTCCCTTCTTGATGATATGCATTCTGGTGAACTCTGGGAATATAAAGACATATAAGATGGTCTCATCCTGAAATTTCTCCCAGCTTAATGGTGGATGCCAAGAAGTTTACTGCCAATTACAATATTATATAGTGAACGGTAGAATAGGAGAAAATCAAAGCCTCATAGGACATTGTACTAGAAAGGACACCTTCTCTCAGCCACCATTCTTTTTCTTAAAAAGCTACCTGGTCCACAGCCACAGTAGAGAAGGTGACATCAGAGCAGGTGCCATCTACCTTCCATCCCCTGGGCCACAGCTAGTTGGAGAGGGTGACCCCTGACCCAACCTGGATCAACCCAGGGGTTTGGAATGGGGATTTGGAGGCTGAGCCAGTTGGCTGTGGGAATCATAGCATTTAGGACTGAGGGAGCCCTGAGGAAGCAAAGATGGGTAAGGAGACCAGATGGGAAAAAAGAGAGCAAGTTCCTGTACACCTAGGCAGATGTCTGCCACGGTTGTGGTTCCTCTGAGGCCTGGCTGTATGTACTCTCTCCACAGACCACTGGGAGAGTCTTAAATGTGATTCTCTTTTTTTTTTTTTTTTTTTTTAAAGATTTCATTTTTTTTTATTTTTATTTATTTATGATAGTCACACAGAGAGAGAGAGAGAGAGAGGCAGAGACACAGGCAGAGGGAGAAGCAGGCTCCATGCACCGGGAGCCCGACGTGGGATTCGATCCCGGGTCTCCAGGATCGCGCCCTGGGCCAAAGGCAGGCGCTAAACCGCTGCGCCACCCAGGGATCCCTTAAATGTGATTCTCAAATGTCAATGTGCATCAGGGCAGCTTGTTCATGGGCCAGGCCTTCAAGCTCCTGGTACAGCGGGTAGGCATGGCGCAGGGAGGTATACACCCTGGTGGTCCTGATGTGAGTAGTCTGTGGATCGCGTTCTGAGAAACACTACCCTACATCTGTCTGTTTTTAACTTAAGCCTTTGGGGAAGGGGGGCGGGTCTGGTTCTTAGAACCAAAAAGATCTAATTAAGACAGTACACACTGCCAAATGTGGGAAATTAAGGAAAGCCATGAGACAAAGTGGGATGTGAGTCTTCAGTGACGAGGGTGAATCAACTAAACCAAGTGGATATGAGGAGTGGGGTAAGGGACTGTGCAAGGGACCTAAGTCAAGAGAGTCTAGCATATTTGGGGATCCAAAGTCTTCCCATGTGGCTAGCGCAGTGTATGTGTGTGTGTGTGAGAGAGAGAGAGAGAGAGGTTGGGGGGCACTGCCTAACAATTAGGAAACCCTCTGCTGAAAAACAGTTCCCTCTTATTTCTTCCCACAGGCAGCAGTCTATCCCTCCTCCTGCCTCAGGAATCTCACTGGCTTTTGACAGCCATTTTATATTTTTCTCTATTTAAACCCTTTTTCTCTCTGGCTAGCTTCTCTGACATTTCTAGAATCCAAACCCAGCATTTTAAAAGAGTATTTAATGCAAAAGCCTACTGAGGAAAGGGTTTTGGGCTTTTCACCCTGGGGCTGGGCACAGGATGGCTGCCAGGAGCCACCCCATGGTGGGGCATCAGCAAGCCTGGGAGTGTGGGGGTGCTGACGCTCACCAGGCTGCCTGATCCAAAGGGGGACCAGAGCCCAGGGACAACCACTCCCCTTCCTTTCCCCCTGGGTAGAAAATTCTAAGGTGCATTTCATATAACATCTGAAAGCATCCCCAGTGCGATAGAGAACTGGTGGCCCCAGGTGCCGGTCTGCATCCTTCTCTCTCCCGTTTACACAATCCCCACTCAGACTCCTTGAAATTTCTTCCCTACCTCAACCACCGGCACCGGCACCCTTGTCTTCAGCTCTGCCTTAGGGGAAGCTCATGCTGAGACAGGCCAACAGCAATCATGAGGAAAGAGAAGAATTCAAGTCAGGAAAAAAAACTATTAGAAAGGTTTGTTATCTCTCCTGGTCTTACCTGGAATGTAGATGGGGCTTGTTGGGGCTGGGGGGGTGGGCAGTACTCTCACTTTTTCCACTTTGTTCTAATATTCCCAAGAGGAGGCCCCTAATACTGTCTGGAGTGAGTGCCTATTTCATCCTGGGGATCAGCCCTTCCAGTCCTGCCTGGGCTCAAAGTCGGATTAAGTTTCTCTGAGTGTCGCTTGATAGAGAAGACTGAAGGGGCTGCCGGCTGTGTGGGAAGGCCTGCCTCCCTACCTACACCGGGCCTGAATCCTCTTAGGGCCTGGGCACCACCCAGGGGCCCTGCCCCACCCTCCCTCACAACCCATGCTCACCCACTCTCGGGGGCTGGCCAGGCCCTAATGCTGAGGAAGACCCTTTGATTTCTGCCTTAGAGACCCTAAGTGGACTTCACGACACGGTGAAATTCCTGGCAGATAAACTTCCTGGTAGTCTCCTCTGTCAGTCCGTGGGTTGGTTTCTTTGGCCCCCAAAGCCCTGGCCCTCTGCCCTCCCTCTGTATCTCTCACAGTGGGTTTGCCTGAAGAACCTTCTTCCTAGTTCGAGCCCCCAGCACCGCTGGCCTGAAGCATGGCTATACCCTTCTAGCTAACAAGCTGCTTTTTATGGATGTTCTCACCTAGTAAATATCTCATGCGACTTTTGAAAAAATTGTGAGTTGGATCATGTCACCTCTCTGCTTATAAAAATCCAATGGCTTTCCACTGTATTTAGAAAAACAAAACAAAACAAAACAAAACCAACCCTCAACAGCAGTCTACAAGGCCTTCCATGATTTATTCTTGCCTCTCCATGCTCTCCCCTGCTCACGGTGTTCCAGCTACCTGGCCCATTCTCTACTCCTAATACCCTCTAAGCATGTACCTACTTCGTTGCCTGGCTCTAGCCATACCCTCTGCCTGGGAATGCTCTCCCACTAGAGGCTCACATGACTGGTTCCTTCTAGGCCTTCTGGCTCAGCTGAAAGACAAACTCCAAAAACAGACTTTCCTTTACATCTAATCCAAAGTAACACTCCCTCTCCAGATTACACTCTCTCAATCACCTTTTTAATGATCCCCATGGTCACTCACACAGTTGTGTAGACAATAAATGTTTCCTGAATGAATAAATGATTGAATGAACAATGTAGCAGGCTGTGAAGTTTGCACACATTTGGGGCACTTTAGTTACTTCCCTTACTGTTCTAAGCCACTTTCTAGCTTAGATGCTTGGATGCAAGAGGAGTTTGTAAATATGGGACTGGGGTTGGTCTTCCCACTCGAACACACACTTCCCGACCGAAGCTCCACTGATGTTTGCTGCTATTGGAGCAATGCACACCTGAGCTGAAAGCAGAAGTAAATCCCTTCCCCATCCTCCTGCATCCCCATCTCCAGCCACCAGCTCCCCCTGACAGAGCCTAATGAGAAGCCAGCTAAAAGGGAGTGTGACCAATGTAACTTGTAGACTTCTACCCTCCATCACAGTTCAGAGGAGAGGGAGGGAGATGGGCCTGGAGATGAGAATCAAGAGAAGAAGAACCAGCAGTGTGTCGAGTTTATTGATTCAACAGAGATGACCAAGAAGCCGCAAACCTTAGGTTACCTCCCAGGGTTATTCTTCTAAGGCCCTTTCCAAGATCCCTCCTCTGCAGTAATAATCCTCAGGAATCCCTCCACATATTCAGAAAATAAGAAGGGTTATTGTATTTGAAAAAAACAAACAAACAAAAAATAAACTCTGACCACCAGCAAAGGCCATAAAATAACAAATGAAAAAGTTAGAGAATAGTTCAGGACCAAAATGTTCAGTAGTCCTAAGTACAAAGGACAGAATGATAGCATCTGTGATTATTCTGTGGGGAAGCAGCACTCCAGGCATTTACTTGCAAGAAGGATGATTAAATTAACCCAGCCCCACACTGGATGGGAAAGTAGCTTAGTAGTCCTTTAGCATGGTGCTTTGAACCTTCAAAGTACTGAAATGCTTAATATAAAACAAGGCCAAGGCCAATAAACACACATTAAGCCAAAAGGGTGAGGAGGGGTGACAGCGAGGGAGGAGCTTTGAGTGGCACTCAAGTACTCATGTGCAGTGGCCATTTTCAGCAGAAAGCACATCCCTCTACCTTCTCTACTCCACTATCCTGAGCCCACGGTTTCTGCTCTCCAATTCACAAAATGGTTGTTGAAGCTCCAGCTGCCATGCCAGTGTTCTAGAAAGCAGAAGGAGGAAGATGGAAAGGCAAAAAAGAGCATGCCTCCCACCTGAGTCAGCTAACAATGGGACCCTTCCCAGAAGCTCCCCAAAACATTTGCTTTTGCTTTATGGGCTAGCACTTGGTCCCACTGCCATATTTACTACTGTGGGAGGAAGGGGAATGTAGTCTTTCAGCAAAGCATATTCCCACCGCAAATAAAATTGGGGGTGTGTTTCTAAGAATGGAGGGAGCGGCTATCGTGTAAGCCACTAGCAGTTGTCACAGACACTAATGACGTGGCTTCCCAGGTTAGCCAGGGAACAGTATTGGCAATGAAGTTACTCATTTAGTTCTCCTCTGACTAGTAGGTTTCCCCACCTGTACCTGCCACCCTCGCATGCCTACCCAGGGTTGTGAGGGATCAAAAGGCACCACCCCAGGAGGTCTGTCCATGTCATCATCAGATATATCCTCTGCACCATTAATATCCTTTACCTGAGGTTAGAAAGCACGTGCTACCCACAGAGGTCTGAGGGAACATAGGGTTTCTGCTGACCTGACCTGCTAATTTACCATGGATCACCCAAATCTTTGAGAAATTTGCAAAATTAATTCCAGAGCTCAGAGCCAGCAGGTATAAAGTTACTAATACCGTCTTACTGCCTGAGTGGTCAGCAACAATGCAGCATTGTGAATAATTAATAATAATATGAATAATAACATCAATAGCCATCTTTCATTGATTGTTGACTATGTTGTTGACTATGTGCCAAGCATTGTGCCGGGCACGTTGCCCCAAGAGACTTGCTTAGGAGTATTGAATGTGGTAGTGTCTGCCACAGGCCCAGAAGATGTTGCGATTAATCTCTTATTTGACAGCATCCAGTTAGCAAGTGGCAGAGCTAGGATTCAACCCAGGTCTTCCTGGCACCAACTCCCCTGATTCTTTTTTAGTAACCACCATTGGCTGAGGCTATGTCATGTATTAAGCCTTAATATCAGTTAAAATATAGGTTCTTGGTTTTAACAAAGACCAAGTAAGAATCGTTTAGGTAAGTTCTGTTTCCCGTCCAAGTTCAAGTAGAGGGGGGTCTGGAAGGGGGCAGGGGCTGGTAGTACAGCTCTGTTCCACACAGAGATAGAAAAATCCAGACCTCTTTCACCTTCATGCTCTGTCATCTCCTGGTGTTGGAAGTCATAGGGAGGATGTGATGGCTGGTTGATGATAAGTTGCACTCAGGCAATCAGTGGCTCCTTAATGACCCTCCACCCCCTGACCACTGTCCTTGGATTATATGTTCTGCCCAGCATTCCCTCAGTAGCAGCCATTTCAAGGACTCGGCCTTCCAACGGTGCAGTGGTCTACCTCTTTCTTCAACTTCCTCTTGCCCTCCATTTAAGAGGATCAGTTTCAGATTTCACCTAGGGAAGCACCAAAGTTGCAAAACAGAGACTGGATTATTGCCCTCACCTCCACTGTTGAAGACATGGAGACTGTTCATCACCACTCACCACTTCCTTGTTCCAGAGTTCAAGGCAAGGAGGGAAGAACAAGCAAGTGTCTTCTTTCAATGGGAACAACTAGAACCTACACACCCCACTTCCTATCCATTCCTGGAGGTGGATGATGCAGAACTTGGTCACATAGCCACACCAGATACAAGGGAGGCTGGGAAATGTAGTCCCTACCACAGTAGCCACATGCCCAGAGAAAACGCAGAGTGTGGGTTATTACCAACAGGGGAAGGGAACAGGATATGAGGGACAAAATCTCTGCCATCTTCTTGGATGAAAAGAGGGACGATCTGGTCTTCTGGTTCAGAGGGAGAGATGGACACTACCCCATCAAGACCACACAAAATGGGGGACTCCCCTAATGGGCAGGGGGGAGGATGAAAGTGAGACAACCAAAACTATAACTGCTGTAGTGCTCAGTTATTACACTCTGATAGAAAAAAAAAAAAAAGAGCCTTAATCGGTGGCAGGAAAACAAGCCGTTGTCATCATAAGAAAAACAAGTTCTTGCCAGTCATGTTACCTAAGCTACAATTATCCTTTCCTGCTTTTGGCTTATACTCCTTTGTCAAACTCCCTTCCTCAGAGTACACAGGGTGGGTAAACTTTGGGTTTTCAAATGGAGGAAGAGGTGTCTGGCTCTGTGGGGAAGCAACTACTCTGGCTCCTCCCTCTGGACCCAGACCCAGGCCAGGGGTAGCAGATAATCTTGATGGACCTCAGATGGATGGAATCACCAATCCATTGTGGAGAGCTGGTCAGGCCTGGCATTTATCCCAAGTTCATGATCAATACATGCAGGCTGACCTCCCTTAGACCTTTATATAGGTGCCTGGGGGCAATTCTGTGTCAACTAAGGATTCACAAGACATACTCAAAAGTCATCTCACTTTATTTCCACAATCATAGTATATCCTCCACAAATGGTGGCCCTAGTCCTGCTTCTGTACCTATGGTCTCTGGTTCTAACATCCACCGTAGCAGGTGCTGTCAGCGTTCCTTCCTCACTCCCTTCTATTCACTGCTTCTGGACACACTGTCCTGCTCCAAACCACCACACCTGCATTTCTCTGCCAAGGGTTTTCTTGGGCTGGTAGTCCCACTTTGCCAAGCACAGGATACAAGAGGAGCACCTAGGAATTATCACTCCACCTCTCAGAAACAGCCTTCAATTGGTGACTCTTGGGAACTGGTATATAAACACCCCAGCTCCCTCACCCCTTGGACGAGATCACTGCACTGTGCTGCATTATGCTGCATTATGCTGCATGTACTCACTGCTGGTTTCCAAGTTTCCCCGCTGGGATGGAGCTGGATTGATAACACACTTCTTGTCTGTCTTCCTTTCCTTATCTCATTTCCTGACTTCACCGCTGCTGTTTCTTATACTTCCCAAATAAACTACTTGCAATCTATCTCAGGATATGCTTCTGGATGGACCCAAGAAAGATCCGCACTGTGAGAAGTAAGCTATGGCAGGCTGGCACAGGCTCTGGAGTCTGGACTTGAAGTCTGGTTTCATCACTTACTAGCTGAGCGATGCTGGGAAAATTATTTGACTTGCTGGTGCCTTGATTTCCTCATCTGTAAAATGTGGCAATTATATCATCCTTGAAATACTGTAAAATTTTAAATGAAACTATTCCTCCAAGGTTCCTAGCACTGATGAGAGGATACAGCAGACACTCACGAGTTGGCTTCTGTTCCTTCTCACGTCTGTTTGATGAATGAGGATGCTGAGGCTCAGGAAGGTTTCCTGACTTGTGCCAAGTTATAAATGGAGTTAAATGATGGATCTTGGGTTCAAATACAAATGCATTTCTGGTTCCAAACCTACTTATAACTTTTCCATTGAGTTTGACATATTTATTCCAGGGTCTTAATTACCTGATTTGATACCCCAAATCATGCTAACCTTCAAATTCCCAGGTCTTCCTTCCCCATTGTGCTATGCAGACAACACATCTGGTTTCTGATTCTCCGAGATTCCCACATCCTGGTGCCATTCACGCCCTTTGCTATTTATGTCTCCTGTCTGGGGGCATGGCTCTCTCTCTCCCTCATCCAGCTGTGACACTCTCCTAATTTAGGCATAAGGATTTTCACAAGTTCATTTCTGATTAAAACACGATGTCACTAAAAATAGATAAATAGGCAGTCAAAGAAAGATGACAGATCACTTAGGGCAGAGCAAATGTACAGGTAAGCGTTTTACCCTCAAACACACCAGTCTCCCCATTTACCTTTGAGGAGAGTTGCTCAGAGTTTCAAGTGAGGGGTGAGACCCTGCAGAGCCCCTGCTTGAGTGACAGTAGAGGCTGTGAAAGGGAAGAGGTACTGAACATCTCTGAATCCACTCCTTTTCCTCACAGTATTGTGTTACCCCACAGACAGCCAAGTCCAAATAGCAGCAAAGCAGAGACACAGATGAAAAGACAAACAAACAAACAACAATAACAAAAAAACCTGAAATTGTGCTGCTAAACTTACTTTAGATTTTTATGACTAGAAAGACAGAAAACAGTTATTTTATTTCAACATACTTTGAAGTTTGGAGTCATTTAAAAATATAATTTTATTAAAAAATAGATAATCATACAGACATACACATACATACATAGGAAGGACATAACCTTTCAGGGGTTGGACTCTGATGGGTCCTAGGTGTGATCTGCTTCTAGAGTAGGTGACCAGCTTATTCTGGTCTGCCTGGGATTTTTCCACTTTTCTTATGTCCCAGGAAAATTCTCAGCTCTGAGCTAATCAGAATGATTGGTTACCCTATTAGAAAACAAGCTTGATTCTTCGGGCGCCTGGGTGGATTGGTCGGTTAAGCACTTGCCTTTGGCTCAGGTCCTGATCCCAGGGTTCTGGGATCAAGCTCTGCTGAGCAGGGAGCCTGTTTCTCCCTTTCCCTCTGCCCTTCTCCCTGTACTATCTTTCAAATGAATAAATAAAATCTTTTTTTCAAAAGAAAGAACAAAAAACAAGCTTGATTCTCAAATCTCCTTTTTTAAAATGCAAATCTCTTCAGGCAGTTTATTTTTTATTTTTAAAGATTTTGTTTATTTATTCATGAGAGACACAGAGAGAGACAGAGACATTGGCAGAGGGAGAAGCAGGTTCCTGGTGGGGAGCCTGATGTGGGTCTCGATCCCAGGACCCAGGGATCACGACCTGAGCCAAAGGCAGATGCTCAACCACTGAGCCACCCAGGTACCCCTCTTCAGGCAGTTTAAAGCCATCTGCCAATCACATTTTAGGGTTCTGCTTCTTACAGAATACCCCCAAAATAGCCCCCACTTTAAGATTCCATAAGGAGGGGATCCCTGGGTGGCTCAGCGGTTTAGCACCTGCCTTTAGCCCAGGGCGTGATCCTGGAGTCCCGGGATCGAGTCCCACGTTGGGCTCCCGGCATGGAGCCTGCTTCTCCCTCCTCCTGTGTCTCTACCTCTCTCTCTCTCTATGTCTATCATAAATAAATAAATAAATAAATAAATAAATAAATAAATAAATAAATCTTTATTAAAAAAGAAAAGATTCCATAAAGATTTATCTCAGCATGAATGGAACTGGAAGGTATTATGCTGAGTGAAACAAGTCAATTGGAGAAAGACAATTACCATAAGGCTTCACTCACATGTGTAATATAAGAAATAGTGAAAGGGACCATAAGGGAAAGGAGGGAAACTGGGTGGGTAAAAATTAGAGAGGAAGACTAAATCATGAAAGACTCCTAACTCTGGGAAACAAACAAAGGGTTGCAGAAGGGGAGGCAGGTAGGGGATGGGGTAACTGGGTGACAGGCATTAAGGAGCCACATGACAAGATGAGCACTGGGTGTTATAGTATATGTTGGCAAATTGAATTTAAATAAAATATATTTAAAAAACAGAATCCATAAGGCTTTTGTATTGAAAGAATGAGAAATTCAGACACCTATACTGCAAGATTTCAGTGAGTGACCAACATCATCTGCACAAAAGCTTCCCATCTATTCCTACTTACACAAGGAAATATACTCACATTCTTCTAGAAACCTACAGCCCGTTCAGTCTTCAGCCTTCCTCCCTCCGACAGACATAGGATGGACAACTATTTCTCCACCCAAGCAAAACTGCCCAAGCATGAAAACAAAAGCAATTGATGAAAAACAAAAGCAATTCCTATTTGGCCTCAGGGGTCGGGACTATCGTTTTCTTAGTGTGATTTCCTCCAGAAACTTGGACAAGGATTCAACTTTAAGGTATTTATCTGAGAGGTCATCCCAGGGAATACCAGGAGGAGAGTGGGGGGAAATGAGGAAAGGAAGGACAGGCCACCAAAAAAGGAGTGTCCTATTAAGTCAACTGTCACTAGGTGACTGGAGATTAACCCCATGGCAGACTGTAAAAATTGGTGTAGAATAACACCTTGGTCATCTCACCAGATGGGCAAGGGAGTTCGGGTGTCTGCACCCTGAATCCTTCATCAACTCCCTGGCACTCACCCCCAGCACTTCGACAGTCAGAGAGTCCTCCGACAGACGACGGCGGCTGCTGGCAGCGGGAAGTCAAGCGGCCTGCTCCGGCGTTGAAGGGCAGCGACGGGCTGGGCACCAGCAGCAGCTGCTACGGCCAAGATAGAAGCCGTGGCCGCCATGACTGAGCGCGGGCCAACCGCTGCCACGAGGGGACGCAGCCAGTGCTGTCAGAGCTTCTGAACGTTTCAAAGAAACCTGGAATCCAGAATTCTTGCAGAACCTCCCGATCCGTAACTGCTGATGATGAATTCAAAAAAGATTTTAAAAACGCTCTCGGTGCTAACCGAGCTCTCTGGAGGCGGAAGTCAACCTGTGGGCAAGCAGGTCACATCCACCAGCCTAGGTGAAACCCCTTATTTCATAGATGGGGAAAGCAGGGCCCTAGAGAGAAGTGACTTAAAGACTGTTCCCCGTAACCCCCAGGCCAGGGTCCCGACCCTGACCCACTGTACTGCCCGCGCTAGCAAACCTCCCTCCTCCCTCTACACACCCATCCGCACCAGGCGGCAGCCTGACGGCCACCCTCCCCTCCACTCAGAACGCAGGAAGTCTTGCTCTGCCCAACAACTCGTTACAATACTTCGGATCCCTAGAAATTGGATTCCTTATGATTCTTAATTTCACAAGACTTTACACAGAACTTTTAAAGTCCTGGGTCCCCTCCTGGGTACTTTATGTAGAATTCCCTTAATTCTCAAAGCAACCCTCGGATGTAAGGACTGTTAGTTTCCTCATCTTAAAGACAGAAAACCAGGCACAGAGATATTAAGATACGTGCCTACATTAGAGTAGTTAGTGGCAGAGCTAGGGGACAAATCCAGGCAGTTGGCTCCGGAGTCCACGGGCCACTCACTGCCTCTGAACTAAGTACCTAGTTAGGCTTTTTAGATATCCTAATTGGTCCTTTCCCCCATTACATCAGGAGTTAGCAAACTATAGGCCCATAAGCCAACTCCTACCCACTGCTTGTTTTTCTAAATAAAGTTTTATTATCAGGGGCACCTGGGTGTCTTGGTTGGTTTAAGTGTCTGATTCTTGGTTTCGGCCCAGATCATGTTCTCAGGGTCATGAGATGGAGCCCTCCCTCCCCCCGTTGGGCTCAGGGCTCAGTGGGGAGTGTGCTTGAGATTCCCTCTGCTCCTCCTCTCCTCCTCATGTGCGCGTGTGCACACTCTCAAATAAATAAAAATTTTAAAAACAAAAAAACAGCATTTTATTAGAACTTCATCCATTATTCTGTGACTATTCTTGCCCTACACAAACAGAGTTAAGTAGGTGAACACAGACCATATGGCTCACAAAGCCTGATATATTTAGTCCCTGGCCCTTCACAGAAAGTTTGCTGACCCCTGCATTCTGGACTTGCCAAGCATTCTCAATTGCAGATTTCTTGATTATGTTGCTTAATCATAATGCAGAAAATCCTATAATCCCCCCAAAGCCTTTAGCATATGCAGTGATGAATTCACAGCTAATATTCCAGAAATTGCCACTGTGCAGAACATGTCTGGGAACCTAGGAATCAGTGAAAGTACCCCAGAACCTCAATTAAGGAAAGAGATGCCAAAAGATGACCCGTAAAAGAGGCAGACACCTAATCTTGCGTCCTGACCTGGGAGACAGTCTTTAAAGCAAGGGGACAGACAGAAATTCCCAAATAGAGGCAGAGAGGAGAAACAGAAGGCAACTCTCATGGTATGCTATCAATAAGCATGCTGCACTGAGAGACGGGGGTCAAATCCCAGCTCTACCGCTTACTCCTAATTTCTTAAACTTCAATTTTCTCAACCATAAAATGGGATGAGTAATCTCATTTCTTGGGGGGGGGCGGCAGTTAGGCAGATTAGCCAAGGTTATAATATACATGAAGTCCTCAGCACCCCAGGTGAAATCTGCTAACAAGTTAGAGGAGTCCTATGATTAGGAATGCCAGTAACTGTAAAATCGAAATCGGTGATTATTTATACAGAGACACTCAGCCCCACAATTCAGCTGTCAAAGAGTAACAGGATGAGATGGCAAGGAACAAAAAAGCAGTATTTGTCATGAGAAGCCCAAATCCAGGAATGATCTAACTGCCTTTATATACTCCATGTAAAAAAGTAAAGAAGTATGTGCTATGTTTTCATCAAAAATAGTTCAAGCAAAAAAATAATGTGGGTAGGCAGGGGTAGGCTTTAATCACCTGGAAAAATCACTTTAGTGAAACAGATTATTTTTTCCTTGACAAGGCCAGATAAATGAAACTGTATAAGAAGTGGGAAGAGAAAGTTTGCATTGTGTGCTCTGAAAGAAGACAAAGTTGCATTGTCCCCTCTTATTTTTATAGTGAAAGTATTTACGGAAGAGTATGAACACTTGCTGACAATCTGTCAACTTTTAAATATCCTTTAACTTTACCATTTTTACTACTTTTCTCTGAGATCTAAAAAAGACCAATGATAGTTTTCTGATATGCTTTTTCCACGTATAATTAAGTTTACTGCTAGAAAGTACAAGAACCACTCATGATTGGAACTGCTTAAAGCAGCTGAATCATTGCAAAAAGGATTTCTTACTCTTAATTAGTTTGAATCAAACTTCTGACCTCTAAAAAACTGGACACTCCCATTTTTTTAGGCAGTGAAAATGCAGCTACGTTGAGAACATGAAGGTATATAACACAGTACATTTTTTTCCTCTTCAAAATACATTGGATTAATTTAACACAGTTGGAGCAAATTACCATGCTATGTCCTCAATTTATGTGTTATGGCCCCACTGGGCTAAGGCTCTATGTTCCCAGTCTAGGAGCACATGGTTTTCATTACTTAATCAGGATCCTGCAATTTCAACTTGCCCATTTAAATGGATGCAATTAGTTTATTTGTGATGGCCTCAAATACCCTTATCTTTCCCAATTTATCAAAGAAGCTATGCTACCCTAATGTTTTGAGCTTTGCCTCAATAATGAAAGGTTATTTGATGACAGGTTATGCCAAATATTATTTTGGCATAACCCAGCAAATACTTTCACAGAGTCATTCCACCAACATACTGCTGATAAGGAAGCTTTTATACATGCATTTATTTTAAGCACATTTATTTATCTGGGACTTAAAAAAATAAAAGGGGAATAGTGTAACAGGTGCAGGTAAGGTACAGTGCACACACATCTGATTGTTCATAGCATAAGGGATTAGAGATGGAGGGAACCTCAAGTGTCACCACCCATTTGACAAACCCAGAGAGCTAATTAACACAGCTCAGGCCAGTTAGGCCGCTGAGATGGGATTAGAACTCAGCCTTCCTGATTCTCCCACCTCTTTTCCTTCACAGCTCCTCCTTCGTCTGGCAGAGACTTACCAGACTATTATAGTTGGCTGAACCAGGGCCAGGGCTGGCTCTGTGAGCCTTGCGCCTCCCATTCAGGTCACATATGGTCCCCTTGCTCTTTTGCAATGACTGAATTGATGGGATGGGCTCAGTCAGGTGCAACAAGGGAGGCCTGGAAACAATCCTCAGGCCGTATCCGTTGCGGGTTCCCTACCGATGCTGTCGGCTGTTATAAGCACCAGCTGGAAGATGGATGCTGGTATTCCAGAAAGACCTTTTGAATCAGGCGGGGCTGTGAGTGGCCCCATGCTGTGACGGAGGCATAATTATTTCCAATAACTGTCTGCCTAGGCTACTTGGTGATTTCCAAAGGAAAGTGGCTCCTCCTGGCAACAAAACATTCAGCGCTTATTTGGGTTGGGGGATGCTGTCTTGAACTTATTTCTTATGCAAGGACACAATGCCCCAAACTCCTGTCTGTTCCTAACTTATCCAGCAGGGCAGAAAGGAATACAGTCTTTTATAAATCGTGATAAAAGATAAGCTACTTGACAACTTTGGATGTTTGCTCAGGATCTGTTTCAGAGGGCAATATTCTCATTTGAGAATAAGATGAACCATCCGAGGTTCCTGGAAGGGTATGCTCTCTGGAGAGGAAGCTAGACCTCTCAGGCTGAGACTGTCAGGGATAACGAAGAGCAGAGTCTCTTGCAGGGTGGGGTCAAAGAGCCCAGACTCCCTTCTGAGTTCAGATTCCAGATCTGTCACCTACCAGCTGTGTGCATGTTGAACAAGTCACATAGCCCCTCCAAGCCTTGCTTTCTACCTTTGTTTTGTTTTTTTTTTAAGATTTTATTTATTCATTAGAAACAGAGAGAGAGAAGCAGGGGGAGAATCGGGGAGAAGCAAGCTCCATGCAGGGTGCTCCATGTGGGGCCCGATCCTGGGTCTCCAGGATCATGCCCTGGGCTGAAGGCAGTGCTATACCACTGAGCCACCCGGGCTGCTGCTTTCTACCTTTGTAAGGTGTGAAGGTGTGGGCTACTGTGGGTCACTGTGGAGACAGGCATCACATACTGTTTGGAACGCACTTGGCAAATGCCTGGCACTTACAGGGACTCAATAAACAGCAACTATTATTTCTAGGCAGCAGCCTGTTCTTTGAAGAGGCAGGTTATTCTAACTGAATGTTCTGGGCTAATTCTCTGCAGTGATCAGATTATGGTTGAAAAATCCACTTTGTGGGTACAGGCATTTCCTAGAGGGTTCCCTCTTACTTGTAGCCATCCTCCAGCTCTGCAAGCCTGTCTTGGTTGCCACACATCTTTCAGGCCAAAGGGACGCCTCACCCCACCCATCCCCTAATGCCATCCCGCTGCAGCAGCTCTGGGCAGACCTGTACCTGTATCTCTATGCAGGTAGAGGTGCTGTGCTTTCTCTGCAAACCTCCCACATTCATTCACATCTCCTCTCCCCAACTAGATTAAGCTCCTGGGGGACAAGAGGTCACCTTACATTTCTTTGACTCCTCCCCAGCATCCAGCACATGTCCACACATTTTCTAGGTTCTCTGATCCCTTGCTAGGCACAGCGTGGTCCACAGATGAGCATCAGCAGCTTCACCTGGGAGCTCATCAGAATCTCAGGCTCCATCTCAGATCCTCTGAATCAGAATCCCAGGTGATTCAAGTGCAGGTGCTGGAGAAACACTGCTCGAGCCTATTTCCCAGACTTCACTCATTCACAGCTTCCTTTCAAAGACCTAGTCATTTTTCAGTACCATCCACACTCTCTGTTACTAATATATATATTTTAAATGATTTTACATTGACATTATGTCTTGCTTAGCTTACCCTAAGCAGTGATATCCAGTCTGTCAATAGTTTATTCAGCAAGGCAGAAAGAAATATATCCTTTAATAAGATTTGAAGGTCCAAGTGAAAAAAAATCTGTTGGTGTACATTAAAATAAGTAAATAGCCATCAAAGTAAAATGGTTCTCCACCTATCATCTAAAATTAACTTATATTGGGATGTTGGGGTGGCTCAGTCAGTTGAGCATCTGGCTCTTGATTTTGACTCAGGCCATGATTGAGGTCCTGGGATGGGGCCTTGCTTTGGGCTCCCTGAACAGTGGGGAGTCTGCTTCTGCCTCCCTCTACCTCTCCCTCTGTCTCTCCCCACTCACCCTGCTTGCACTGTCTCCCTCTCAAATAAATAAATAAATAAATAAATCTTAAACAAAAATAAAATTAACTCATACACCACCAAGTGTACACCTAGCCCACTTTAGCAAACACAGCTCTAGGCTTTTTGCAGCTGAATCAGAAGACATCTTCCCAATTCCTGCTCCTGTGTTCCTGGTCTGGGCCTGTTCCCACCTACCATGGCTGCCTTATGAGGCTGATGCATTTGCCTGCAAACATAGGTGGTTGTAGGGGACGGTAGGAGGCAGAAAATCTAGATACTGGACCTGCACCACCCCTTCAAAACTTGCCAAATCACAGCCCTCTTGGGGGCTCATTTTTGCAATCACCAGGTTCTCCTCATATCTAACAATATGACAGCAGAAGCTCCAGAGTCAGAATGATTTGGGGTTGAAATTAAGTCTCCCTTGCTTGCTAATTTCATTAAGTCTGTTTTCCTCATTCATAAAATGGGAGCAATAAATGGACATAACACCCACACAAGAGGATTTTTGCAAGGATATTTTCAGGATAGCTGAAAAACGCTGAGACTGAGTTCCACCATACAGTCAGTGTTCAACAAAAAATAGAGCTATTAATATTTTTTTCTTGGCCTCCAAAATAATAATAGCTAATATTTATGGGGTATTTAATGTGAGGTAGGCACTACATGATCACTTTACACTCTCATTTTATCCTCACAATAACCCAGGGAGGTATGAACTCTTATTCACCCATTTCACAGATGAGGAAACCGAGGCACAAAGTGTGAGCTGCTTGCTCAAAGTCATACATTTCATAAGTAGTGTAACTGAACTTGCGGGCAAGTCATCTGACTTGAGAGCCAGTGTTCATAACCTCAACTCATCCTGCCTTTCTGTAAAATACTGGTCAACCCATAGACTTTGCCAGTTCAAAAAATATTATGGGATCTTGGCAAAGTAATTCCTGGCACAGGTGAACACTTGCTGAACATGAGCCGGTCTAGCTACCACTAGCTCTACTATTATTTAGTGAGCCTTCACGTCTGAACAAGATTTTATGAGGCATTGGGAGGTCCATCATATCCTTCAGTTATGGTGAGGACCTCTTTACTTTTTTCTTGAATGCTTTTTTTATTCTTAAATATAACCTACATTAAGAAAATGAACAGGGGCACCTGAGTGGCTCAGTTGGTT
Organism: Canis lupus dingo; assembly: GCF_003254725.2. NCBI lineage: Eukaryota > Metazoa > Chordata > Mammalia > Carnivora > Canidae > Canis > Canis lupus. The sequence continues at coordinate 22,460,525 of NC_064262.1, read as the reverse complement.
AAGCATCCCACTTCTAGGTTCAGCTCAGGTCGTGATCCCAGGGTCATGACATTGAGCCCCACATAGGGTTCCATGCTGAGGGTGGAATCTACTTAAGACTCTCCCTCCACCTATGCCCTTCTTCTCCTCTCAAAAAACAAAATGAACAAAATATAAATATGCAGCTCAATAATCAGCTCCAAGTAAACAGCCACATATCCATCACTCTGTTGCCCCCAGAAGCTCCTAGATACTTTCTCTCCCCCCTCCTCAAATATAACTATTGTACTGGGGTTTTTCCCCCAATACTACATACATTTGGGGCTGGGTGATTCTTTGCTGTGGGGGTTGTCCTGCACATGTGGGATGTTTAGCAGCCTCTCTGGCCTCCACAAGTTACATGCCAATAGCACCTTTCCCAAAAGGCAAGAAGAAATGGCAACAATTTCTCTAGACATGAACAAGTGTCCCCCGGAGGGCAAAATTATTCCTGGTTAAGAACCACTGCACCATCATGACCCTTTTGGTAACCACTTTCTTGCTTTCTTTTTCACTCTAACCACACAAGCATGCATCCTTAAATATTATCATTTAATCTTGCCTCATGAAAGGAATTCTTTAAACTTTAATCCATTAAAAAGGCCTCTAATCATGGCCCCCTAAAATAACCTAGGTGGGGTGACCATATAATTTATCATCCAAACCGAAGTCACAGACATTAACCAGGGTTGACCCAGGCAAGCCAGCATGATCACACTACTTCTAGGGAACTTCTGCTGTGAAGCAACATTATTCTCACAGCCGCACACAATTAGGGCCCCCTTACCCACTGGATAATTGTATGTGAAGTGGCAAAGGATAATTAAATGCAGCACATCCCCAAGGGCAAAGTAACATAGACCCAGATAAATATCTCAAAGCTGAAATGCTGTGGAGCAGAAAACTCTTTGGCCTTGGCCCTTATGGGGGTGTATTCTTCATATAATTTGATGAAAGACACCACTTAAATAACTACTTTCACCACATTAGCGCAACAAAGTGATTAAATTAAATGCCTTCCAAGATTCACACATAAGTGCAAAAAGGATCCAGATCACCCCTTGTAAGAGGTTTAGGGTCTGTAGTGGATTTTTAATCCATATATCTGCCTTTTTTCCCTCGGTGTCATTGGAAAGTAGAGCAACCACTAACAACTTGACCTGTTCTGCATAGTGATCTCGTAAGTCCTGACACTGACCATGTTAAAAGTGACCACTAAGGCTTCCTTACGCACACGAGAAATCGTATTGATGACCTATTTGCCTGAATATAATTCAGCTCATCTTCCATTCTTTGGAGCATCAAAGAGAACAGAAATCGGCTTTCAATGACTTAAGACACTCGTACATTTCAGCAAATGTTTGACTTCCTCAGCTTCCGTTTCCCCTTTTTCCAGCAAATGTATTCATCTGGAGGTCCAGCTCACAGTTCGTGTGGTCTAGTTGAGAGTCTATCACAAGGCAAAGCCCTTAACCTCCACAGAAGTCATTTGGCACCAGGGCTTTCCTACAAACCATGCCTACTAGGCCAACTGGAACTGGTTTGGAGGCTTTTTGTTCAACAACTGGGCAAAAGAGATTTATTTATTTTTGTTGGATTTGAACCTGAAATTGTGTAAAGCAGCAACTGCTACAGTCAGCTAATCAGCCAACAAGGTGCCTCATACACAGAGGAAAGAAGAGAAAGAGGTGAAGATGAAAAGAAAGAAGTCAGATTCTGAAGTCATTGTTCAGCCCTGAGCAAGATGCTCTTGAGGCCAGTTCTAGGTATGTATCTTGCAATAACTTGAAGTTGTATGTATTAATATATATATATATATATATATATATAATACATATGCCTATCTCCTAGTTTCATTTAAATTGGGTGTTTGTCACTTACTAGGAAAATATGCCCTGTGGCAGTAGCTTTCCAATTTTTTACAGAGCAACTCACAGTAAGAATTACATTTTATACTGCAACCCAGAATGTGCATGCAGCCCGAGTGAGAGAACGGACTCAAAGTTTCATAAAGCAACAGAACTCACAAACATAGGATAAGGCTGATAATTTTCTGTCCTGTTATACTTTAAAAAAAAATACTGGTTGCAGCCCACTAAATTGATTTCATGACCTTAGCTTTAAAAAAAAAAAACACTGCCTTGTGAGATTAGGCTAAAAATTGATTTCACCAGAAAAAGTGAGATAAGAAACATCATGATAATTTCAATCAGATTATTGAAGAAAATAGGACGTTTGGGTTTAGCAATAATAAACTCAAGGGTTTAGCAACAGAAAATTGTTACCATTTCTCTTTAATCTACCCAGGACATGTTTACCAGAAAAGGAAAAAAAAACATCTTAATGACCTAGAAGTAAATGAATTACAAACAAAAAACAAAAACACCAAACATTTTCTAAAAACACATTAAAAACCATGTCTAAAAAGAGATAGGTGAGAACTACATTAAGGAAAAACACTTAAGTCCTGCTGCTGAGCTGAGTTACATGATTTATTTATCTATAGGCTGAAGACAGTAATTTCAGTGAACCTCAGCAGTTACTGAGTATGTAAAAATAGTGTCTCCATGATAAGATCAGATCTCTGGGGCATATGCAGAGGGAAGTAGGGAGATAGGAAGAGAGAAAGGAAGGGAGGGAGGGGGAGAAAGAGAGAGAGGTCACTTACAGTATAAACCTCAAGCCTTCACTTATGTGTGTATTGTGTGTAAAATAACCATGAAGAGTTCCTGAAATTTTAGGCAATTACTGCAGGCTGGATAAGACAGGGTATTTTTAACCGCTTTCCATGTATACCTTATTTGTATTGTCAGTTAGCCAAAACGTCCTTTTTGTCTGCTCAGAAGCACTGCAGAGTCGTGATTAAATCTGTGGAATCAAATGGAGAAGTCAGATTCTCATGCTTGCTAGAAACAGAGGCCAGTGTCTGTAAACAACCCTGAGAAAACTTAGCTGCTTTTACACTCTTGAATGGCTGTAGCTTTAACTCCTCCCCAAGTTATTCTCGATTATTAGGGTCAAATGCAGCTGCCTGACCTGTTTGAGAAGCCATGAACGGTCGTGCCACCAAGATGATAATCTGTTCATTTCAAAGCAGAGTGAAGTTTAAGACAATTGCTCTCACCCCCCAGAGAAGGGACTTCTGAGAATTTTCCCAGGGATAATGAATATCAAACCTCACTATAATGGTATTTTAGGTAGATTTCTTCATCTTCCATCATCATATTTTTCAAATACATTCCACCCGCATTACCGAATCAAAACAAACAAAATGTTTGATTAATATTTGCGGATGTCATGAAGAAGCGAGTAACCTCTCCTGTGTAAGAAGTCCTTGGAATTGCCTGAATTCTTCTGGCTCTCTTTTAGGAAATGTAGGCAGCCCGGGTGGCTCAGTGGTTTAGCACCGCCTTCATCCTAGGGCCTGATCCTGGGGACCTGGAATCAAGTCTTTTAGGAAATGTAAGCAGTGTTCAAAGGTATGTGTTCGTGCTTTACTATTTATTACAAAATTCCTGGATATTAAAAAAAAAAGAATCATAGGCTTATCAATATAACCATCACCTAGTTTGTGACATTTAATTCGGAGACCAAAATAGGGATGCCTGAGTAACTCAGTGGTTAAGCATCTGCCTTTGGCCCAGGGAGTGATCCTGGAGTCCTGGGATCGAGTCCCACATTGTGACATTTAATTCGGAGACCAAAATAGGGACGCCTGAGTAGCTCAGGGGTTAAGTGTCTGCCTTTGGCTCAGGGCGTGATCCTGGAGTCCTGGGATTGAGTCCCACGTCTGGCTTCCTACATGGTGCCTGCTTCTCCCTCTCTATGTCTCTGCCTCTCTCTCTCTCTCATTCTGTGTGTGTGTGTGTGTGTGTGTGTGTGTGTGTCTCATGAGTAAATAAATAAAATCTTAAGAAAAAAAAGAAAAGGAGAGAGACCAAAATATATACTGTTTGCTTCGGGTCAGTCACCGTCATGTTATATAATGGAATGAAAAATACATGTGAGGTGCTTCTTGTCACTACTACTATTTCCCTCATCATCATTGATGCCATTACAGCACATCCCCGTTAGAGGCACTGTCGCGGTTAACAGACTGGCATCTGGAATCGGACCTCAGGTCAACTCCAAATTACCAACGTGACTCATGGCAAGTCACTTATTCTCCCTCGGGGCTCCACTTACCACTCCACGGACCATTCATGATGCCCCCAAAGCGCCTACGGGGACGCCTGAGACACCATACGCTCCCCACCACCATGCTCAGCAGCATGTGTATGGCAGATGAAAGTGCAGCCCGAGGAGGTTAAGTAAGGCGAAGCTGTTTTCCTTCTCCAGATATTTGATTTGGAAGTTCCACAGATGCATTCTCTTTAGTACAGGAAGCAGCATGTCCGGGATTGCGCGAAAATCCCGTACACATCCTCCAACTGGGTTTAGTGAATTTCTGGGGCAAACCCTAGCTAGGCGTGCACGCCCACCCCGCTCCCCCGAGAGCCTGCCGCTGCCAGCCCTCGCCGTCCTTCCGAAGGGGCCACCTTGCACACGCCGCCGTCTGGGTACCAGCAAGCGCACCAAGTTGGTTCGCAAAGTTCAGAGGAGTTGGCTCGGGTATGTTTACAAGTCCTAGCAGATCGCAGGAATGTTCAGGGATAATTATGATCCCACCCAGGAGCGCCCAGCCCAACCCTCTCACATCTGGAAGGAAGCGGCCACACAAAGGAGAGCAAGGAGACCTCCTCCTGCGGCTGCTTTCCCGGCTCGGGAAGACTTCCCCGACCAGCTCCCACCCCCTTTGTCAACAGCACCAGCCGCTGCTCTGCAGCACCGTTCAGAGCACAAGGTGTTCGGGGCACAGGAAGAGTTTATCTTCCAGTCCACCCCGAATGGCATCTCTCAAAATAGCATCTTTGTCCCCTCCCCCCTGACCCAGACACGCGCGCACACACTCGCGCGCGCGCGTGCACTCACACAGGCACACACGCGAAGGTGAAAGGTGAAACGGTCCAGAAAAATGGACAGCGATCCACACACGCACGCTGCCTTTCCAGCCCAAGGAGCGGTCCGAGTCGGACACACCTCGTTGAAAAAGGGCAGGCACACCGAAGCCCGGGCCCGCGCCGCGGACCCCGGGGATTCCCCTCCAAGTCCCGGCCCCGCCTTTGCAAAGTATCTGGGATTCATCAGCGTTTCTCCCACCTCCCACGGACGCGCAACCGCCGGAGCACATGGTCCCCGGCGGCGCGTTTGCAAACCCCACCAGCGCCAACGCCTCAAACCCGCTAAACTTCCTGTCTCCGCACCAGCCCAGCGCCCCCAGCGCCGCGCCAAGTGCCCCCGAGGCGCGCGCGGAGACAGCTGCGGCCCCGGGGCCGTGGGCGGGGTTTCCTGCCCCCCCCCCCCCCCGCCCAGCCCCGAGCGCCCGAGCCCGCGCCTCCGCTGGGGGTCTCCGGCCGTGCGCTCTGCGCCCCGGGCGCACGCGGAGCTGCCGCGCCCCCGCCGCGCGCTGCCCGCCCTCCCCCCGGCCGGCGCCCGCCTACCTGCCGCGCCGCCGCCTCCCTCGGGCGCTCGGGGGCTGCCGACCGCTACTTTATTGTCTCGGCGGCTCACCGCGCGGGACGCGGGGGCCCGGCTCTGCGCCAGCCCTGCCAGCAACTCCGCGGGGCGCCGCGCCCTCCTCTGCCTCCGGCTCCCGGCCCGAGCTCCTGCCCCGCACGGGAGGCGCGCAGCCCGACCCCCGGGCTCGCTGGGCGGCCGGCGCCAGCCGCATCCCCGGCCCGGGGCCGCGCGTCCCCGCTTCGGTCCACACTGAGCGCTGCGCCCGGCCGCCCGCCTGCCTCGCTGTCAGCCCGGGCGCCCGGCTCGGCTCTCCGCAGCCGCCCCCGCCCGCCGCCGCCGCCTCTCCGGGGGCCGGGGCGGCCGCTGCCAATGAGACTCGGCTGATGCGCTGTTCCGGCCCAGTCATTGTATCGGGCGGGGAGGAAGGGGAGGGGAGCGGGAGGAGGGAGGGGGCGCCCTCGGCCCCCGCCGCGCGGCTGCCGGCTGGGCTCGCCTACCCCGACCGAGAAAAGGCGCTGGTGCCAAGGGGCGCGGAGCGGCTGGCGCGGCCGGGAGTGGGGGGGGGGGTGCAGGGGGCACGAGCCCGCGCCCCTCCATCCCTCGCCCCGAGCCCTCCCCTGCCTGCAGGCGCGCGGACGGCTCGGTTGGCCTCCCAGGCTTCAGCATCCCAAGCCCGACTGCCCTTAGAATAAAGGGGCGGAGGCGCGGCGGGGATCCGACCCCGAACCGGAGCGGGTCCGGCCACCGACTTGATCGGAGATGCCCGCGAACCTGGTGGCTCCTCTTGAAAGAAAAGACAGAGAGAGAAAGGGGGGGGGGGGGTGGCGGTGGGAAGAAGGGAAGGAGGGAGAGAGAGTGGTTGGTAAGAGAGAAGGAAGGAGAGAGAGGAAAGAAGAGTGAAAAGAGAGGGAGGAAGAGCCTACCCCATGCCTGGCTCTTTCCCTCCAGGACAGTCCTGTGACTCAGTTGCGTCTCCTTACGCTCTCTTTACTGGTGAGGAAACTCCAGAGGTTGACGCAAAGAGCTGGTAAGTGACAAGACAGAGACTGCAGCTTGATCTGATGCAGCAAATGCGTGAAGAGTGGAGGAAGACGGGAGGACCATGAGGGGAGGACCCGCTCTTGGGACTCTGACCTCATCTCCAAATGAGTGGACCAGTAGAACACCAGAGGTGCCTGGCGGGACCCAGAGGGAGTATTTCCAAAACAGCTTTGAACGTGGGTCCCATTGACGGACCCACTTCTCTATATACTGTGACTTAATTCATTTTTTAAAGATTTTTATTTATTTATTCATGAGAGACACATAGAGGGAGGCAGAGACAGGCAGAGGGAGAAGCAGGCTCCGAGTAGGGAGCCCCATGCAGGACTCGATCCCGGGACCCTGGGATCTGCAAGCAGACAGACACTCAACTACTGAGCCACCCAGGTGCCCAAATTAAATTATCTTTATTTTTTAATTTTTATTTTTTTTCATTGTTAATAAAAACATTTATTTTGTATTTTATACAGAACAACCTGAAGCCTGGATCGTGACTTGACAGTGACCCAGGGGTTTACAGACAATGTGTCCATCTCAGCGCGGCTCTGGGGATTAGGGAATCCACACAGACACAGGCAGGGGTTTGCAAGGGTGGAAGGGGGCACAGTAGGAGTGTAAATTAAATTATTTTTAAGACTAAATCAATTTTTAAAAAAAAATAATTGTTCTGAGACTCCGCAATTATAGATACCTCTGCGTTTTGTGGGAAGTTTAGTTGATTAGTCAATGTCCATGTTTGAAAGAGATCACAGTGTCAGTAACCCTGGTTTGGGCACTTCTCCTCCTCTTTCCTTCTTTCTCTTCTTCTTTTGACGGATCGCCAGCCTGCAGAGAAGGATGAAGTGGGGGAGGAAGGCCTGGCTTGATTTCCCAGGTCTGGCACAGCTGCTATGGACATGAAGTGGAAAACAAGATCTGAAGCACTAAAGCCTTGAGATGGCTTTTAGATGGAGTGATGTATCATATTACCTCTGTGTGGTGTGAAGTTTAATTAAATTTTCTTCTGGTGTGAATGGACTACTTGCTTCTAATTAAATAGAATATATTGAATGAATAGCTGACATTTGTTGAGCAGCTATTGCGTGCCCCCCAGACCTGAGCAAAGGGAGCACTTCACTTGGAATTATGTCATTTAGTTCTGGGAGAAAAGGGATACCTAGAAGCCCCATAAGTACCTGGTCTATGCTGGCCTTGTTCAGCCCCTGCCACACAGCAGTGGCTCATTCAAGGTCAGTTAATGGACTTCTGTTTTGCAGAGGGGAAAAACCTAAGGGTCAGAGAGGTTAATTGACTCATCCAAGAATAGGAAACTGGAACACAGTTGTACCTGTCTTTGAATTCAGATCTGAAGACCCCCTAACCACTGCACATTACTGTCTGTTCACTGTGAGCTGCAGCATAAGGGCCCCCAGTAAGGCGGCAGTGCAAAGAGTAATGGCTTACTCTCCCCTCATAAGTGCACATAATTTCTCGGGGAAGAGAAAGTCAATACATACGGCATGGGCTCTAGAGAACATTCCAGAGAGTGTACAGCAAAGTGGAGCAACGCAGGGGAAATGAATAGCACCAGGCTGGCCCTCCAAAAAGTGCTTGCTGTATGTTTTGGGGCGGGGGCACCAGATGCAGACTTTACATGAAAAATGCAATGTAGGTGATGTCAGTAAGGTTGATGTGGTCAGCCAGAGTATTCTAGAGAGTTTTCTGGAAGATGCAGGATATTTACTGGATTTTCTGGAAGCAAAGAGGCCCTGGCTTGCCAATGGGAACTCCAAGGCTGTTATATCTGGGTTTGAAGCTCAACTTTTCCAATTACTCAACCTAAAATAGGGATAATGATAATGCCAACCTTATAGGATTGTTGTAAGGATTGAATTAGCACATAAAAAGTATTTGGAATCATGTCTGGCCCGTGATGAATGCTTAATAAATATTAGTGGTTATTATTAAAGGAGAGGGGACAGCTCTCTTTCCAACTTCAACCTTCTGGTAAATATTTATAAAATACCCAAAATAGTAAAATAAAAAACAAAATGCAGCAGAACAAAGAAACAAAACTTGTTTTCTTTATTCTTACTGTAGTATAGAATTACCAATTCTGGCTGCATATTAGAAGGGAGGGTTTATCTTTGTTTTTAATAGTTGAGGCATTTATATCAGAATCTCTGGGGTTAGGGTTGATAAAACCTCACATTCCTGGACTCCAGCTCCAGAAGGTTCAGGGACCGGAAATCTGCATATTTAACAAGCTTTTCGGGGGGCTACTTGAGAAATACTGCGTTGCTCTCCCCTCCACACCCCTCGATGCCCACCCCATCTTATTGACCTAGGGATTCTTTTTTCCCACCCTACATTATTAAACTCTTGAGTTAAATACTGTGTGTGTATTCCTATTTAATTCAATGTACATTTAGTAAGCACCAATTTTGTACAAATGACTACAAATCGGTACAAAGATGAGTAACATCATTCATGGTAGCAACGAGTTTATGATCTAGAAGAAAAAAATGGGTACATGAAAAGATATAATAGTAAGATTGAGGTGTTTTGAGAGCTTACAATGTATGGGGCCCTGTGACAAGCACTTAACCTGTAGACAAGATGGACAGCAATATATGAGAGACGTTGAAAAGATGCATCTGGAAGAAGGAATCCAGAAAGGACTTCATGATGAATTCTGCATGTCCAAGCAGCTTCCCTGAAAGAAATTGCTCCAGTTACAGAAGAGTATGGTCAAAAGCCTGAACAGAATATAGGCCAAGCAGTGAAGGCCCAGAGATTTGTAAGTTTGAGAAACCAAGCAGAGAACTCAGAAGTAACGAAGTCAGGGACCAGATCAATAACATTAGCTAGTAAACTAGAACAGAGGTGAAGCAATCAGGAATAGTGAAGACTGTGGCAAAACGGAGAACATATTGTCCCCTTCTAAAGGAGACAGCCACTGTCATTCTCAGCACACTGTGCCATATGGGAGTGTTGGTCTGATCGACCTGATGTTTTGATTTTTCAAGAACAGCTGGTAACCTGGGTTTTGGTATGAAATCTCTCAGTGTTTTAAAAAATCTTGGCAAGCAACTAAAATTTTTTTAAATATTCTATACTCGAAAAATGTTTTGCAGGTCAAATCCACCCATGGACTGCCCATTTATAATCGCTACTATGGCTGGAGGAACATACTCAGATTAAAAAATAACTAACAATTCCTGTACTTTGGGGATGACTACTAAATGCCTAATGCTAGCCTGGGCACTGGGCAGAAATGGTGCAACACATTAGATAAAAGAGATGGATCTCACCGTTCAGAAACACAGAGTAATTGGTGAGATGAGATAAATACATATGAACAACAACAACAACAAAAAGCAATAAGCAGCAAGGGGAAACAATTCTGTCCTGAAATATAGAGTTTCCGGGTGACAAATGAGGGCCTCACCAATCATTCTGTACGTAATGGAATGTTGGAGGTTGAGATCTTTGATTCCAGATGTGCGGGAAAGTCCTCAGACCACCACTTACAAGCTCGTTATCTCAGTTCTGTACAGTATAAAGGAATATGTTTTGGTATATGCATCATGAGATTCAGCTCCTGAATTAATAAGAACATGCTTCATAAATATTTTATTTCCAAATTAAAAAAAGATTTATGTATTGGCTTCTGTACGTATTTATATTTATGTACTTATTTATTTGTACAGATATATACTCATTAGGCAAGTTTTTGACAATACAAAAAGTAAGTAAAATAGAAATTGAAAATCACCAATAAGTTCACCACCCTGAATGAGTACCTTTAACATATATGCGTCTAGATTTTTAAAAATATACGTGCAAACACACATTCAGATCATCTGCTATATTGATGTAGCATAATGCATATGCCCAATTCCCTACTGATGTACTGGTGTACAATTGGGTCTCTTTGATTTTTTGTTTTCTGTACTATTTTAAATAGAGATCTAAAGAGAAGTCACAGCAACCCTGCAGCATCCTGGTCCTCTTAGCTGCAAAGAGTTTGTGCTTTCTAAAGATTTCTTGATGAAATCAGATTTGGAGTAAGAACATGAATACTGCTTGCATGTTTTGTAGCTAAAGGCTTGTGAGTGAGCAAATATCTGTGAGTTTTGTAATAAGAACACGTGAGAGGATCCCTGGGTGGCTCAGCAGTTTAGCGCCTGCCTTTGGCCCAGGGCATGATCCTGGAGTCCTGGGATCGAGTCCCGCATCAGGCTTCCCTACGTGGAGCCTGCTTCTCCCTCTGCTTCTGTCTCTGCCTCTCTCTCTCTGTGTCTCTCATGAATAAAAAAATAAAATCTTAAGAAAAATAGAACACATGTACATGTTTGTTAAGCACATTCTATAAGAGGTCTCATTTCGTCAGTCACTTTTTGAAGGAAAGCACTCTTGTTCTCTCCATTCTACGTGTGAGAAAACCAAGGCCCAGAGAGGGGAAATGACTTGCTTCAGGTTACACAACAGATAAGTCAGGAGCTAAGATTGGATCCCAGAACTTTCTGACGCTGGAAATGGAGGTCTCATGTATCACGAAAGGAGGCCCAGCCTTTTTTGGTACTTTTGTTACTAATGTAATGGTTTAGGTAGATCACACTGATTTCTGGGTTCTTTTCTTTTTTTTCTTTTTCCTATTTAGATTTAATTTATTTGAGGGAGAGAGAAAAGGGGCGCAAATGGAGAAAGGGGCAGAGAGAGAGGGAGAAGGAGAAGCTGACTCCCTGCTGAATGTGGAGCCCAATGAGGGGCTCTGATCTCAGGACCCTGAGATCATGACCTGAGCTGAAGGCAGATACTTATTAACCCACTGAGCGACCCAGGCACCCCTCTGGGATGCTTAATAGGGACTTAAAAATTAAATCACAGTAATATTGATACATTAACCATAGATGTAGCTACTTAGCTGTCCAATGTCAGTCATTGTGTTTTCTTTCTAAAGCACATTTTAGATGACCAAGAAGTGTTCATGAGAATAACAGCCATGTATAGACACACTCCAAGTTTCTTTGCCCATACCTAAAGGGTACTACTGCATCCTGTACTTCTGTGTAAGCCCTAGACACACACCTCTGACTCTGAAACTTCTTACTACACAAAGAACAGCGAGTGACCTGTGACTTTCATGCTTCCATGGGGAGTGTTGATTATAACCGAAGCCTTTTCATTTCACCGCATGGCCTTTGCATACACATTGAGATAAATTAAAATCTCTTCTTTCATTAGCAGAAGTATTAAGCCATTACCTTCAATTTTTGCCTACGTCACATGACGTAAATAAACATAAATAAGTGTTTTATTGTCAGCGTACTAGTTTTGATGTTCCGAAATTAGAAAAATTTTAAAAAGCCCAGGTTGATATTAAGTTAAATAATAGGAATAAATAAATAATAGGAAATAGCTGTTGGGGTTTAAAGGTGAAATATTGGCAATTTCATAGGGTTCAACCTAAAATGAAGTGGTCGCTAATGATTAACTGTGAACATGAACTTGTGTCACTAGGCTAACTGCTTGCTTCCAGATGACGGAAGTAATGCGATCGAAGAGGAACCTCATAATAATGTATGCATAACTGTCTTTTGAGGGTACATCACTAAGCCTTTTTATATGTGAAAATGCTTTTTAATAATGTTCTTTTGGCATTTCACAGACTGAAACACCTTGGAAAGTGGCCAGCATTGCGGTCCAGCTCCTTAGTGAATAGTGTGAGTCCAGTGGAATCTTAAATCTGAGTGTTCAGAGAGTATCGTCTTTCCTTCCAAAGGGCAAGGACACTCCATGGGAAATAAAACACATGTTTTGTAGCTATTTTGTAGCCATGTTACCTAATCACAAAGATCCCAGTCTTGTTAGAATAGATAATGTGGTAGTGACTTTGGGAAGGACGCTTTTTCACTGGAGAGTTTACAAACTGGCATGTGTTTTGGCCTGTGTGGTGTTTCTCAGTTGCTGGTGGTTAAAACTTGGATATGTTAGCACAAACATCTGGATGCGTGTGTGGGTGTACCTGAGTGTATTTGGAGGAAGATTCAAAATCCAGTCTCTATAATATGATATTATTCCATCATTTCTAAAAGACTATTTTTAAATGTTATTCTAGATGTACTGATTTTCCAAAGACTGGCTACTCTAATAATTATACTTCCTTTTCATGCTTCTAGGATTATTTAATTAAAAATTCATGATTTTATTATTTCTTTTAAAAATGTATAAAACAAAGAAACAGAAGTTCCATTAGCTCAACGTAGAGCTCTCCATTCCCGAAATAAATAGAAGCTCTTCCAGTTTCATTTTTCCATGTGTCTATAACATTTGGATACCTTGTTAACTCGCTATCACTCCCCCCTCTTTTTTTTTTTTCTTAGCATTAAGAAATCATAAAACTTGAAGGAATTTGGAGAATTTCTGGTTCAGGAGTTACAAACTGAAATGCCTAGAGGGGGCCAGGCAAGATAATAAAGGGGTATAACAGCTCAAGTGTACAAGAGGGAGTAGTGGAGACTGTGGCAAATTAGAAAGTATACACCCTGTCTCTAGTAACCTCCACTATTTGGTAACAATGTTGCAGGAATAGTGTTGCCATATTTGCTAAGAGAATCCAGAATCCTGGATTTTTATTAAAACCTCTTGATTATTAAATATTGACAACGGATTTGGAACCATCTTAACCACTTAGCCAAACAAAGCATATCTGCAAGCCTGATATGACTCAAGGGCCCCCACTTTGAGACCCCTGATCCATTTCAGCCTTTTCACTTTGCAGATCAGGAAAGTGAGGCTCAGACAGTCAAGGTGACTTGCCCAAGAACACATGACTATTTAACAATGGAAGAGGAAGTGGGATCTTGGCAGCTTGGCTTCTAGCCTAGGGCTTTTCCAATACAAACATCTGCTTCTATTTTCTTGCTAACATTTAAATGATGTTCCTAATTACATGATTTCAAATGCTGTACATTATTAACAAAAATGATGATGATATTCACTGTCTTTGGAGCACATAATTTGTGCTCCAACAGTGGCTTTTTTTTTGTCATATGATCACATAATCTAAATTGGTTCTAACATTTATAAGATCAGTATAACTCTATTTCCATTCATGTACTAAGGGAAAGTTTCTGCATTCCTACTTCTCTATATTTCTCTCCCTGCATCTCTTTACTAACTGGCCAAATACAGAAAAAAGTAAAAAAATTTTAAGAGGAACCACATTGACTTGCCTACCATGAATAAGAACTAGGTGGGCAGGAAAAGCAAAATACACTTGTGAATCAGTGACTATAAAAACTAAACCATGCATACAAAGCATCTCGGGGCAGTTTGCTTGTTTTGCCAAAGAAAACAAAATGCACAGTAAACCTATGAGAACCTGGGTATACTTTGGAGAATGAGTAGAGATAATTTTTCTAAGCATCTCAGTAACTGAAAGCCTCCACTGTATATCTGATTTTTCCCCCTTTTTCAGAAATGTTTTCAAAATACAGACCAGTGCAGAATGTAATATAAAATACATCCCTGCAGCTGCCAGTCAGGATTGAAAATTTTAGCAGGTTTGCTTATTGTCCTTTGTTTTTAATCAGAAGAAATTTAATACTTTACAGAAAAGTGAAGTTACTTTTGCTTCCTATTCCTTGGGTTGCTTTTTCAGTAAACTCTGCACCCAACATGGGGTTCAAATTCACAACCCCGATTTCAGGAGTCACATGATTCACTGAACTGAGCCAGCCGGGTACCCTAAACTCAACTCCAGGCTTTTTCTTACCTCCAACTCCAAGAGCAACTATTATCATGAATTTTGCATGAAGTCTTCCAAATTTCCATATAGGTATGTGTGCATGTTACATATTATTGTTTTACCTGTGTTCTAAAACTTGCATGTAGGCTGTCTTACCACATGAGTGTTTTATTAAGTATCCAGTCTTTTTTAAAAAGTCTATCCAAATTGATTTATAGATCCAGTTTTACTTGTTCATTTCATACTGTCTAGACCATTTCCATATTTGAATCGTTTTTAAACATTTATTTTTTAATTTTTAAAATATTTTATTTATTTATTCATGGGCCATACAGAGAGAGAGAGGCAGAGATACAGGTAGAGGGAGAAGCAGGCCCCATGCAGGGAGCCCGATGTGGGACTCGATCCCAGGACTCCAGGATCATGCCCTGAGCCAAAGGCAGATGCTCAACTACCGAGCCACCCAGGTGTCCCTTATTTTAAAACATTTAAAGGAGGAACCAATTTTCCTGAAAAAAAAAAAATGACAGCTGGTATTGAACCAGTGGTTCACTATACTCTCCATAGGGTGAGGAGAGTGAAAAAAACATTCTATACTATTTTCTAGACTCAGAACTTCTGATTCTTCGACTACGTTAGAGAGTGCATTGGCCCTTTTGTACGGAAAATTTGTTATGGATAGTATTCTTATAAGGAAAGCATCCATAATTCTTGTGAGATTCTCAAAGACATCTGTGATCCCAAAAGGATGAACTGTCAAATGTTTCCTAATGGGGCACCTTGGTGGCTCAGTTGGTTAAGTATCTGCCTTGTGCTGGGGTCATGATCCCAGGGTCCTGGGATGGAGCCCCACATCGGGCTCTCTGCTCAGCAGGGAGTCTGCTTCTCCCTCTCCCTCTGCCTGCTGCTTTGCCTACTGGTGCGCTTGCTCTCGTTCTCTCTCTCTCTCTCTCTCTCTATATATATATATATATCTGTCAAATAAATCAATAAAATCTTTTTTTAAAAAAAGACTCCTACTTACTATGGGAAGTAATCATTGGTTTATGCAATTCTTCTGCCTCTCACCACCACTTTTTGAAGGAATTGCTGTCTTTCATCGTGGCTTAAATTATTCAACAGTTAAGCATTGAGAATGCATTGAATGCCAGCAGCGCAGACAAGTTGCTGGTAGCAGGGACAAGAACAAGTCAGGAAAAGCCCAGATCTCACTGACCTGAACGTTTACTGAAGAAAGGCAATGCCCAAAGCCCAGAGCAATGCTGCTCAAAGGCAGCACTGTTGATGTCCTGGTTAGAGAATTCTGTGCTGTGGGAGCTTTCCTGTACATTATAGGATGTTTAGGAGCATCCTTGGCTTCTACCCACTAGAAGCTCATTGACTCTTCCCCATAGGCTGTGATAACTTAAGTGTCTCCAGACATTGCTAAATGTCCCATGGAGGGCAAAAATCTACCCTTGGTTTATTTATTTTTTTAATATTTATTCGAGAGAGAGAGAGAGAGAGAGAGAGGCAGAGACACAGGCAGAGGGAGAAGCAGGCCCCATGCAGGGAGCCTGATGTGGGACTTGATCTGGAAACTCCAGGTTCATGCCCTGAGCCAAAGGCAGACGCTCAACCACTGAGCCACCCAGGTGTCCCTACCCTTGGTTTAATGTGATGAGCAGCACTAAAGGGAAGCCTGGATTTCAGTTCATAAGACACTTCCTTTAATGAGCAATTTATGCAAAATAAAGGCATTGGTTCACGCAGGGCAAGAAACTTGGATTGGGATACTTAGAGAAGGATGTTCTTGTCTTGGCAATGTTACCAATTATTTTATGACCTTGGGCAAGTCATTCAGCTCATCGGAACCTCAGTTACTTTTTTTGTAAAATGGGATGGTTAGATACTTTTGGCTCTAAAATTCAATAGTCTCCTTTGGGAATCTAAATCCTTAGGAAACTATCAGGATGAAGGTGGCGAATTAGCATTTGGAACCTGCCGCTATTTTGGGAAAAATAAACACGAGGAAAGTGCTCTGCTAAATATTGTATGTCATGGCAAGAACCTTTTTATTAGAAAACATACCCTCTGGATGGGCTTGCCACATTACTTCTTTTTAAATGATCTTGTCAATTGCCTTCCTCATTATAAAGCAATCTTGTAGACTCTATTAACAGGAATTGCAGGCTGTTTATCTCTCTTGTAAATTTTGTCTTCGGGAAAGGGGGTTAGATTTATAGCCAACGACATTTTAAGAGCTCTTTCTCTTAGCCACAGAACAGATACAGCCCATGAAAGCTCCTCTTGACCACTCAGACAATATGATCTTGGACGAACTGTTCTGAAAAATAGAGCAATGCCAGTTCTGCTAACAGTGGATCTTTGATTTCTACTGTGCCAATGGTAATACGGTCTATTTGTACCTAAAAGAACACCAGAAATAGGTATCATTAAAACAACTGCTTAGCCATTAAATAGCTCTGGGTTTCAGTTTCTTAATCTTAGGGTCAGGATTCCAAATGGACAGAAAGGAGATTTGGGACTAGACATTCTCAAACTATCCCCCTATGGTCACTAGGTGCATGTTTTTATCCCTGCCTGGAGTTCATTTTCCCCAGGTGTGTGTTTGGCTGGCTTCTTCTCATTATTCAGGGACTGGCAAAAAGGATCACCTCTTAAGAAAGTATTTCCCTGCCCACTCTAGTTGAAATAGTCCTCTACACACTCTTCTGTTTTACCTGATTATTAACTGTCCTCCCTTTCTACAAGGGAAATTCTATAGGCATAGAACTTATTTTGACTTACTTATTGCTATATACCAGCACCTAGAACAGAACTGACACATAGTAGGCATTCATGAAGTTCTTCTTCTCCTTCTCCTTCTCTTCCTTCTTTCTCTTCGTCTTCTTCTCCTCCTTCCGTTACCATACATTTAGTGTAATCTTTACGATCTCCTTTCCAACTCCAGGTCATAGATATTTGACTCTGTTTTCTTTTAAATGTTTTATAGTTATTCATTTCATTAGATCTATGATACATTTTGAGTTAATTTTTTAAAGATTTATTTACTTATTTATTTATGTATGTGAGAGAAAAGCGAGCACACAGAGCGAGAGGGAAAAGCAGACTCCCCATTGAGGAGCCGATATAGGGCTCCATCCTGGGACCCCGACATCATGACCTAAGCTGAAGGCAGATGCTTAAGTAACTGAGCCACCCAGACAACCTGTTTTGAGTGAATTTTTGCATAAAGTGTGAGGGTAGGTAAGAGGTTAATTTTTTAAAAAACATATGCATATCTAATTGTTCCAATACCACTTACTGAAAAGGCTAGCATTTCTCAGTTGGGTTGTCTTAGTCCTTTGTAAAAACCCCACAGGCCATTTCTGTGTGAGTATTTCTGGACTCTCCTGGTTCTACCGACCTATGTGTGTATCCCTTAGCCAGTACCACCCTGTCTTGATTGCTATAGCTTTACAGTAAATCTTAAAACCAAGGAGTGGTTTTTTAAGACTAAGTAACTCTTGGATGATATGAATGAATGAATGAAATGCTTTCCTTACCCGCTTTGCCTTTGTTAATTTCTATTAACCACTGGGATCTTAGCTCTGACACCCATAACCTCAGAGAAATCTTTACAGGTAGTCCAGGCTGTGTTACATCACTGACTGTATACTCTGGATAATACCATGAACCTCTCTGTCTTCTTGGTACCTCTTGGCTCTCATTTAGGGGTGCTGTGTCCCTCAGAGAATATTTGGCAAAGTCTGGAGACATTTTTGGAGATCACAATTTGAGGGGAGAGGTGTAGAATTTCCCTGGTCTATAGAGGCCAGAGATGCTACTATACACCCTGCAATACACAGGTCAGCCCCTCACCAAGGAATTATACAGTCCAAAATGTCAAGAGCGCCAAGGTTGAAAAACACTGCTTTAAACAAATTGGTAATTTGACGTTTATTTTTGTAATTCCTTGCTTAAGGTCTGACTCTCCTACTAGAACGCAAAATAATTACTAGAACTTGGGATTTGAAACCCATGAAACCTTATCCAGCCACTTTAAAATTTGGACCACCAGACAGCTCACTCAGCTGTTGACTTTGCCAGTTCCTAGATGGTGTCGATAATGAGTTATATTAGAAACAAGCCAAACATTAGTTCTTTTTAGTAGAAATGCAGCAGAGTAGATATTTAACCATTTAACTGTGTGTGTCAGACCCTGAGAAAAACACCCCAAATTGCAAAGAGCCAAACACTGAAGAGTATTCAAGTGTTGATATACTAAACGGTCAACCACAGGAACATATGCAAGTATTGTGTGGTGGCTTTATTATAAGTAAGACATGTCTTATCTTTGGCTTTGGGTATTGATGAGGGGATAAGCAAATTGACTCCAGCAGGACCTAAGCATAAGATATGTAAAAACAGCCTCCTCTTCATTTGGGAGAGGAAACTTAGTCATCTCTTCCATTTGAGGCACGAATAGAGGTTAGCAAAGAAGAAGAATGAGTCCCCACAACCACCTACAATGAAGAAAATACAGAATGGTTATGTATTGGTCAAAAGAAAGCCTGCATTGATCAGAAACTGGTAGCTCTTTAATACCTGTAATAATGGGTAAAAGCTTCCTCCTCTTTAACTATTTCAATGAGTCCAAAGAGGATGACCCACTTTATTTGTTATGGCATCAAGTAGGTCAAAATAAAGTTAGGAAAATTCGTGTGTCCTTCAGAAATTCTTTCTAAAATTTTTAAGAAGCATCCAAAATATCCAAGGATTAAGTTTTTGGTTCGACACTTTTCACTAACAGATTCTAAGTTGATGGAAGCTTGATGTACCATAGACGGTTTGGCAGCCAATGGACTTCACTCTAATATATACATCACCAAGAGACTGGAAATACATGCTTTGAATTAGATTTACAACAAACAAACAAAAGAAAGCTTTAGTGTAATCCTCACTGCCTTTAAAGTTATCCGCAAAGGCCTCCTTACTGGCATACTTTGGGATTCAAAAGACTTAAAATGTCTGTCCTTCTCTACGACCACAATAATTTAAAGTTAGAGGCCGTTAGGAAGCAGATGGTAAAATAAACTTTGTTTATTTTCTTCTTATTTTTGATTTTAATCTTTTCAAGTTTCCAAGGACTCAAAACAGATGTTTGTGACCTGCTTTTTTTTAAGCAGTAAAGAGAAGCTGACCCAAAAGTGTTAGGGACAAATCTGTTTAATCAGTGGTTAGATTTGGTCTCTTGAGTTCCCGGATAGTCTTTTAATCATCAGGACAAATCATAACACACATTTTTAAAGAATCTTCTTTACTATGTGGACCTCTTCTCTAAAGAAGGACACTGTGTAAAAACGTCTGCATTGGTCTTGAAGCAGACCTCAACTATTCACTCTGGTGCCAATTTATAGAGAGGGTTCTATTTATAATCTCCAGAATCCAGATGACATCTTTTATCTTTCACAATCACACTTAAAGGAATAGAAATGAGTTCTCTTTTGACACCCACTCTCATACCCTTGAGCCTCCAACCTCTGGAATTTACCACTTAGGATCAGTGGTCCTCACACAGGGACAGTTTTATCCCTAGAAAACATTTGACAATGCCTGAAATATTTTTGGTTGTCACCACTGGCTGGGGTGGGGATGGAGATGTGCTTCTGGCATTTAGTGGGTCGAAGCCAGGGGTGGATGCTGCTAAATATCCCACAATGCACAAGCATTCCCCATAACAAAGAATTATCTAGCCCCAAATGTCAATAATGCCAAGGTTGAGAAACCCTGATCTATGATTTTTATCACTAGCATTAATGGAATCAAATGTGTGTGTGCCTGAGAGATGTTTTTTAGTAGAGTATTTTTAAAACAAGATTAGCCTTTACTTTATCTTTCAAGCAGGTTAAAATATTAATGGGGCAATCAATGATTTCCTCAATTAGGACTCCAAACATCAAGATTCCATTACTGACCTTTCAAAATAACTCCTCTATTTTGGTATCTGGGAAAACCATGTGATTATAGCTGGTGCAAGTTCCACCGGAAGAATCATCCAAGGAAATCCAGAGTTGGCACCTTCTCTAAGACTTCAGAGAGAAGGCTATTGATTCTCTAGCACCCTTCATTTTTTTTTAATGGGCTACCCATTGTTGTGGTAAGTTTTTATTCTAAAAATGCCAAAATAACTAAGTGCTGGCTCAAATGGTATCATTGAGGGTTCAGTATTTTTAGAACTGCACTATCCCTAAAGATGCAGGCCAAAGGTAATGAAGCACACACATCAATCTACTTCCTGGTGTTACTCGATAATTGTGTTCTATCTATAGGAGGTGCTTGATAAATGCTCACTGGCCAATTTGTCCTAGAATGGGTTCTCCCAGAGACAGACCCTGAGCCAAGAGTTGGGTTCTCCCATTAGACACAGTTGAAGGATGGGGGTAAAGGAGAGGAAAGGGAACAAGGTTGAGATCTCAGGTCCAGCCCCAGCCTGGGCATGATAATGGTGCAGAAACTATACCTCAGACCTTATCCCACCTGGAGGAAAAGGAGTTGGGCTTGTTATACCTCTACCAGTCATGGGCTTCTCTGGGCGAAGGGAAGAAACTCTTTGGTCCTTTGACTTCTAGGGAGGGAGTTGCAATTTCCAAAGGCAATCCTTTGGAGAAAGTCCCGTTTGGGAAGTGTTAAGAGTCAGGCAGGAGATGCTGGTGGTAATAGAGACCTAAAGGGACCTGTGACTCGCACCGCTTCACAGTCTTGGTGCGTGATAGATCATGCAGTTTATGGAATCTGAAATCTTCCTTCATTTATGCAATGACAACTTTTTGAATTTCCACTGTGTGCCACGAGCTTTGCTGTCAGCTGGTGATAAATGGTGCACGTGAAATGTGTACAGCAAACGGGCTAGGGCAACATTGTGCTGGAATGGGGGGGCAGTGAAAGCAACACCAAACAGCCCAGGAGAAATGATCCTGGAGGAGGCAGTGTTGAGTTTGAGACTTGAAAGATAAGAGTAAGTTAGCTTGGTGAGATGTCTAGAGTCCAGGGCCAGTCCTAGGCACAGGGTTCAAGGTGGGTGACATCCCGTTTGACACTTTGGAAATTAAACATAGTGGAGGAATAGGAAGCAAAATAGAAGCATGTGTTTCACCCGTGACTCTTTAAGCAAATAGTAGTGGGCTCTTTCCTCCCTGAAGCTGCAATTATTCCTGGGGACATCATCTTCCAGGGAGGAGTTTATATGTTTCCCAACGTTTGTCCCAGTGAGGACCAGGAAGCTCTTGGGAGCTGTTAGGTTGGAGGGTTGAGACCAGTTGGGATATCATGGATTTCATCATCAATGTAGATATTGCCAGAGGTGAGATGTCTTAAAGAGGCAGAAATAAGGACAAACCTAGGCCAAGGAAACTGCTACTCCCAACTCACTAAATGAACCATGTCTCTGGGCACCTTAGCACCATTGTAGAGTCCTGAAAGCCCTTTGCTGGGGTTGGCATTAATCCCTCGGTCATTGGATTTCAGGAGAGGGGCTGCAGTGGTTGTGGGAAACAGAGGACACAGAACAGTTAGGGACAGTGGTTTCTTATCAATTAGTATAAAGGTACTTCACTTATTTGAAAAACTAGTCATGCCCCCTATGTGTGTATCAAATGAATATGTGAATGCAGACAGATATAAGATTTTTAGAAGTCTTAAGTCACATAGTCCTTTCTATTCCTTGCTTTAGGTAGAAACGTGGGTACAGGGAACATTTTATTTTTCTATTTACTATAAGAAAAGTCATAATATAGTGGAACATGCATAAGACAAGTATAGCGAATCAAAAATAGTGAGGACTTAAAATGCTGGCAAACTGGAGAAGTGTACCCAATCTAATGGGAGTGACTGCCACTCAGCTGGAACCATGGTAATGCAGGCCCAGTACTGTCCAAACTTTGGAGTTTTCAAGGGAAACCAGAAACTACAAAATTTAAGAGATACCTCCTGATTTTTAAATATTGGTAGCTAACCTGAAAAACTTTTTTAAACTGTGTGGACCAAACAAAAAAGATCCGTGGGCTGGATTTGACCTATGAGCCATCAGATTTTAAGGCTCTAGCTCTCTAAAGTGCCTGGGTCCATGTTGGTCTTATTGGCATTCCACTTCTTTCTCACCACTCTGTTCCTTCCTAGAATCCCGGGGTGGGGGTGCTGATGGAGCAGAGTGTCCAGTTCCCTATTACTAAGACCATCCATTGTTTCTTACGATGGTAGTCACAGCTGACACAGGTGCCAAGGAGACATTTTAGATATGTCATTCAAGTGGTGAAGATAATTAAGTCTGTTCGTGATGACATTTCTGAGAGGGAAATGGCCAGGGCTGGTGGAGATTTCACAGTTGAATTTATGACAAGAACAACTAATCATGGTTACTTCACGAAACTGGAAAATCTGTCATCCGAAATTCTTAGGAATGATAACAAAATACTCAAGTGACCTATAAATGGCAATGCAGTTCCCTATCTACCTTGATTTATCAACCTTGTCTATGAGATGCTTTACTCCCATATGAGCCAACTCTGCTCCATGTGTGGAGACTCTAGCTTGCTTCAAAGTTGGCATTCAAAGAAACACGAGTTATAAAACAGGGAATCATATCACACAAGTGACCAAGTTGCTCAAATTTAACTATGTGAGCTTGGGCAAAAGAAAAACATCCTTTCATTTACACCTTCTCCCTTCTACCCTACACACTAGACTCAGGCCTCCAATGCTTCAGGAAGAGAGAAGCCACAGTCAAAATGCAAAAGAAACAGAAGGAAATCAATTCTTGGTGTTTGATCTTCCTAGACTCTCAGCTGTGTTGATTTAAGGGCAATTAATGGATCTTCAAGGGATATTTTGAATCTATATGATTTTCTTTGGCTTATTTCCTGACGGTCAAAGCTGAACACTACATGAGATGAAACTTCTTAAAAATGACCATGATCATGACAATCACAATAATAATACTTATCACTTACTGAGTACCTTCTCTGTGTTAAACACTGAGCTAAACACATTACAAGGTAGAACTCATATGCACTAGCTTATTGGACAGTCCCAGCAACTCTAAACTGCCAGGTGCTATAATTATTGCCATTTTACAGATGAGAAAACAGAAGCTTATAAACATATATAGTAATTAGTCTCGTATCACAGTTTTAAGTGACAGAGCCAAAAGTGAAACTCATTCCTCTTACTCAAAAGCATACACTCTTCGGAGGGAATATTTATAGTTTATCCCCTTACCAGTAAAGATTCATTATTTCTTCAGTAATAGTAACAATCATGATAACAAGCTCTTGCTAAGAGCTACATTCCTGGCAGGGAACTAGGTGGTAAAGCACAGTGTTGCAACCCTGAAGTCTTCAGGCTGGCTGGAAAAAAAAAAAAAAAAAAGTGAATAAATGGCTAATGCACAAGATGAGAGCTCTAATAGAAGTCTCCCCAGAATAATAACTTCTTGGGCTTCTTTTCTTTGTGCACTGTCATCAGTCCTAGCCCTTAGCTGTGAGACAGTTAGAAACTCCTAGGTAACTCGTCAGATCTCTGGGTAAAGAATCTTCATTGGCAAGTTATACCTCTGAGCGAGCCAGGTAGCATCTACTCACCCCTCTTAATTAGTTTTCCTGAGCTTGTTAATAACCATGGAGTCTGAAACTTTTAATATCTAATTGTTCTGACATCATCTGCAGCGATTTCCTCCTGGGGCATGATTTCCTAACGTCCTCACAGTTAAATTTAAACTTTCATTACTGAGAAGGCTGCCAAGCATTAGGCTTTGGTGAGGCCACTAAGAGGTTACAATATAGTGGTACTTCTTTCTCTCTGGAGTCTGGCTAATAACCCAACCCCGCGGAGCAGGCCTGGAAGGAATGCACCATCAAAGCTGTTGCAAAGCATGAAGCCAAGCCCAGGAACCCTGTCTTGCATAGCAGGGCTTTGGGGGCTTAGATTTCATCAGCTGAAAAAGATAAAGATTCACCTTTGGCTGCAAAACAAATGAGAATTTGTTACTGACCAGAGATAAGTTTAAGTAAAGATGATTTTTCTATTTGACATATTTGCTGAGGCTATTTTTTCCCTTGAATTTTACAAATACACAGAATATTGCAAAGGAGAGTACTGTTGCCAATATTCTTTAGAGAATATGGTTTCCTGGGAAGTGATATCTCCAGAGGGATTGATATAGAGTTTCTGATGTCTTGTAAAATGGCCTTCATAAAGCTCTGGGAACAAGGCAATAAAGCATAGAAGGTAGATATGCCTCTGGACATCTCATGATGCTCAGTTTTCCCAAAGAAATATCCTGTTAAATCTCCAGTTATCTTATTAACATGTATTATGAAAGCCATGATTCATCGTGCATCTATGCTGTTTCAGACATTGAATAATAAGATTTCTATCCATTATCTCTAATTCCAAAGTGAGGCAAAAAATATCAGAACTCAATCTGTGTTGTGGGTCTTTCTAAAACATGCCTTCTCACTGGGACTATCATTCCCAAAGAGATGAATATTGGATTGGGGGTGAGGGAACTTAACTCTTTTGATGTTGTTCTGTTTTATCTTTCTCGCTTTACTGAAACATAATCGACACATAACGTGTTAGTTTGAAGTGTACAACACAATGATTTGATATTCATATATGTGGCAAAATGATCACCGCAGTAAGTTTGGTTAAGACACACATCACCTCACGTAGTTATCATTTTTCTGTATGTGGTGAGAATTTTTAAGATCTACTCTCTTAGCAAGGTTCACGTATACAATATGGGATTGTTATCCATACTCACTGTACTGTGCATTAGAGGCTCAGAATTTATTCCTCTTCTAACTGGACATTTGTATCCTTTTTCTCAACCCCGCCAACTCCTGGTAACCACTAATCAAATCTGTTTCTATGAGTTTGGGTTTTTTTAGATGTCACATGTAAGAGAGATCATGTAGTATTTGTCTTTGTGTGACTACTCAACTTACCATAATGCCCGCTAGGCCCACCCTTGTTGTCACAAATGGCAGGATTACCTTCTTTTTAAGGCTGAATAATATATTCAATTATATAGATGCACAAATACACATATATGTTGTTTCCACATCTTGGCTGTTGAAATAATGGCACAATAAATGTGGGGGTACAGATATCTCTTCAAGATGGTGATTTCATTTCTTTTGGGTATATACTCAGAATAGGGGTTGGTGGATCATATGGTAGTTCTATTTTTCATTTTTTGAGGAAGTTCCATACTGTTTTCCAGAGTGGTTGAACCAATCTGCATTCCCACCAGCAGTGCACAAGGGTTCCTTTTTGTCCACATCCTTGCCAACACTTGTTACTTCTTGTCTTTTTGGTACTAGCCATTCTAACAGGAATGAGGTGATACCTCATTTTTGTTTTGGTCTGGATTCCCCTGATGAAGAGCGATATGGAGCACTGCTTTATGTAGCTGTCTGCTTTCTATATGTCCTCATTGGAAAAAAATGTCTCTTCAGGTTCTTTGCCCATTTTTACATTGGATTATTTAGTTTTTTTGCTATTGAGCTATAGGAGCTCTTTATTTATTTTGGATACTAGCCCCTTATCAGATACATGATTTGCCATTATTTCCTTCCATTCCATGCATTGCCTTTTCATTTTGTTGACTCTTGCTTTGCAGTAAAAAGGGGGAAAAAAACTTTTTAGTGTGATGTAGTCTCATTTATTTGTTTTTGCTTTTGTTGCTTGTACTTTTGGTGTTATAGCCAAAAAAATCATTGCCAAACCCAATGTCAAGGAGCTTTTTCTTTATGCTTTCTTCTAGGAATTTTAGTTTTCGGTCTTAAATCTTTAATCCATTTTGAGTTAATTTTTGTATGTGGTATAAGTTAGGGGACCAGTTTCATTCCTATGCAAATGGATATCCAGTTTTCCCACCATCATTTATTGAAAAGCTGATCTTTTCTCCATTGAAATCTCTTGGCTTCCCTGCCAAATATGAGTTGATAGTATATGGGTGGGTTTATTTCTGGGATCTTGGTTCCATTCCATTGGTTTTTGTGTCTGCTTTTATGACAGTACCCTGCTATTTTGATTATGATAGCTTTGTAGTATAGTTTGAAATTGGGATGTTGGGATACCTCTGGCTTTGTTTTTTCTCAAGATAGTTTTGGCTATTCGGGGTCTCTTATGGTTCCACATGAATTTTAGGATTTTTTTTTTAATTTCTGTTTTAAAAAATGCCATTGGTGTTCTGATTGGAATTGCATTACATGTATACATAGACGGCTTTGGGAAGTATGGACATTTTACCAATATTAATTATTCTGATCCACTAAGATACTTACTCTTTTTGTGTACGAAGCACAGGCACACATACAATACATAAACAGATGTGCAGTGTACCTGTTGTATTAAATTTTTATGGAGAGTGGTCATTAGGAACAATAAAATGTCTAGAATGGTTCCTTGGTGGGAGTGATAATGAAGAAGAAATTGAGAAACACCACTCTAAGAGATAGCTAACTTCTAGTTTGGTTTTGTTGGGATGGAGAGAGGGGTAAATTTTGTTTTTACATTCTAATGTGACACAATGTGAGCTATTTTATCATTATGTGGTAAATCATGACTCAAAATTTTCCACTAGCATATCTTATTTCATATATTCTTATGTTAAAGATTTTTCATATTTTTAAGTTTTGGAAGAGTATTTCTTTCCTTGGATTCACAGTCCTTTTCCATGGATCAAAGGGAGGAAGGTGTTAGTATTCTCCTGCTGCAGATAAAGCAAATGTTTTGAGCATTTTTTTAAAGATTTTATTTATTTACTGATGAGAAACAGAGAGAGAGAGAGAGAGAGAGAGAGAGGCAGAGACATAGGCAGAGGGAGAAGCAGGCTCCATGCAGGGAGCCTGATAGAGGACCCGATCGATCCTGGGACCCCAGGATCACGCCCTGGGCTGAAGGCATGCGCCAAACAGCTGAGCCACCCAGGCTCCCATGAACATTTAAGTCATTCATTTCCCTATAATCCTCACAGCTGGTTTGTGGTGGATGGGATTCAAACCAGTTCTGGGGGACGCCTGGGTGGCTCAGCAGTTGAGCATCTGCCTTAGCTCAGGGCGTGATCCCGGGATCCGGGATCGAGTCCCACATCAAGCTCCTTGTGGGGAGCCTGCTTCTCTCTCTGCCTGTGTCTCTGCCTCCCTCTCTGTGTGTGTCTCTCATGAAAAAATAAATAAAATCTTAAAAAAAAAAAACCAGTTCTGGAAGGGAACAATGCCTATACATACGGATCCATACCCCAGAATTCTCAAAGTGGTAGCCCATGGGTTATCCAGCTCACAAACATGTTTTGTGGCTAATTTGGTATTCTTAAAATATTTGATTTTGTTTTCAGCATATAAATTGGGAGACCTTTACATGAAAAATATCTGCATTTCTAACTTCTCTTTAAAAGACTAGAGGCTGTGGGCTTATATCCAACATGGCAACATTACTGATACTAAGTGGTGAATACTTTTTAAAATATGGTATTCATATCCATTTTGTTAAGTTTCCTGCTCTCCCTTTTATCTTATACACAAACCCCTTCATTCAAAGGCTCTGTAGACATTTGACCTCATGACCCCTGATGAGTGGTGCCTCTGATCCCTTTGAGTCCCAGTGTTTTCTAACAGCCTTGTGTGTTTCTTCAGAACCTTCCCTTTTCACTCATTCATATGATCATTTTAAAGAGTAATTTATGAATCTCGTTTAATTTACTCCCTTATTTTTCCTTATTTTCTTGATCTTTCTAGCAGACTAACTTACTCACTTTCAATAAAAATGAAACCAATTTTCTTTTCCTTCTTCCAATAACTATGTCATATTTCAACCAAAAAATCCTTTTAATTCATTGCTTATTTCCTTAGGGTCTCCATTTCTGAAATTCATATGCTGCTAAGCCTTAAAATATTCGTTCAGTCTCTCCCAAACTGTAGTTTTGAGCTACACTGCCAGGGCATATCAATTATACTTCACAGTTCAGAGTTTTGATTAGTGATTATGTGAAAACTTTTCCCCTCCCTCTGACCTTTTATGGGTTAAACTGAGCTAAGAGATCTATATAAAGCTCTTTCCTTCTTGAATTCTTTCCTTCCAAGTATCTTTATTTTGACTTACAGTACTTGGTGGATTAAGTGTTTGAAAAAGAAGTGGTCTGCATGCCAATTGTAAATGAAACTCAAAAACTCAAGAACCTTATCTAGGAGAAGAAGGAAATGCTCACAGAGTATAATTGGTGGGGGTGTTCCAGTCTGTCAACAGCTCCATCCCTATGAAGGCATGAGAATCCAAGAAGTAAATGCAAAGCAACACCAGCAGCAGATAAGAGGAGGCATTTTCATCCTGGAATCAAATGTCTGTGCCCTTGCACAGCAGTTTTCTACAGTTCCATGTGTTGTTGTAGTAATGCACTTTTCACCGACAACAACTGGTTTGCCAACAATGATCTAACTAACTGAAGAAAGCACAAACACTACCAGAAAACAAGCGGCTATCTCTTGATACAGCCACCATAACTCTTTCTTTTGTGCAGCTGCTTTAAGCATTCTACTTGTGTGTCAATCTACTTTTAAAATATAAATCAGAGCACCTAATTTTACGTTTTTGCCTCGATTGATTATGAAAGTACTACATTCATTGTAGGATTCTCTTACTTGCTCATTTGTTCGTTCATTCACGCATTCATTCTACAAACATTTCGTGAGCTTTTTATGTTTCCCTGTAGAGCTCTTAAAAATAGAGATGCCAGGCTCAGAGATTCTGATTCAGCTGGTGCATAGTGGGACCCTGGCATTGGTATTCCTAAAAAGACCCCCAGGTATTTCTAATGGTTCAGAATCAGTGTTTAAAGGACTCTTTTGACATAGAGCTTTTTCCAACAGAGGTGATTATTTGAAGCACTGCCATGAAAAATTTTTTAGGTTAAGGGTGGAAACAAATAGTAATGTGCCTTGGAATAAATAATAGTAATGTGCCTTAATAACTAATAGTGATGACAAATTAGTATTTGGTGAATGCCATAGGTACTAGGCTAGCTAATGCATATCAGGGGACAGTTTTTTTAATTTCTACATTTGCCCAGTAAGCTAGATATTATTATCCTTGTTCTGTGTTGAAGAAAAGATACTCGGAGAGCATGCCCAAGTTCCCACAGTTAGAGGTGAATTAACTGTTGGGATTTGGACTCCATATATCTGACTCCAAAGCTATTTGGGGTCTTTCTACTCCTTGCATTCATTCAGAACTTGTGTTTTGCACACACTGATTCAAATAACTGATTTTTTTTCACACAGCATTTTCAGGTATGTGATCTCATTCAATAGTGTTGATTGCATGGAGAGCTTAAGCATGGAAGAATAGAGGCTCTAGGGCTCCAAGAAGGGGAATGAACGACTGAAAACCACTCAGCCAGCTCTGCCTAGAACTTGAGTTACATATCTTGGGCTTTTCCCACTGTGCCACTGTGCTTCTTCATGTCTTTTTCATTTTCTGACTTTGTAGGTTTAGGAGGTAATAACTGCATTGCCTTTTGGGCAACAGAGCCAGTAACACCACCATTTTGTCAGAGCTGATTGGATCAAAGGTGAACATATGCTAGATTAGGCTAATCAAATTCATTCTCCATCCTTCTATCTCCCCTTTCCCCTCTCAATGTTCAGAACTGGTACTTGAAAAAATTGGGTCAGTTACCTGCAGGTGTTGAATTCTGTATGTACATCAGTAACGAATGAAGTCCCATTAGGATGGTTTCTTAGGGACCAGGTAAACTGAGAACAGTAACAGGTGTTTATGGAGACATCGGACATATCCTCTGAATCCTGAAAGAGAGGGAAGAGTGAATAGCTCTCTTAACTTCTAAGGACTTTCTAGAGATCATTTATTCTCCATTGTGATAACTGACCTTAATTCCTGCTGTTGGGTTTTGTGAGTGACCCTTAACTTGATACAATGAACTCCTCTTCATTTGAGCAAATTAACTGTTTCCCCTGCCTTAAACAAAAACAAAAACAAAAACAAAAAAAACCCTTGACTAAGTTAATGGCCATATTTTGAAGCACATATAAAAGTTAAATTTTGGGGCTACCTTAGACAAGTTGCATTCCATACCCAAATATCCCTAGCTAGGTTTAACAATCTGGACTATTTTTACTTCAGACTGTATAAACTAAAATCAAACCAGCTTAAGGGTAAAAGGGAAATTTTTTTGGTGGTTGTAATTGAAATGTCCAGGCCTTGCTTCTGGCACGGCTGGATCTGGTGACCTAAATGATGTTGTGGGGAAAGTGCCTCTCTCCCTTTCTTAACTCTACTTTCCTCTCTGGAAACTTTACTCTCAGTCATCAGTGGCTCCTTACGTGCCAACTATTGGTTTTGCAATCTCAAAGCAAAAGTAATGGTTCTTTGCAGCCTATGGCAGGGATGCACCCATGGCTGATTGTCATTGGCTAATGCTAGGCAGGAGCGCTCATCTCCGTAGTAATCCCTGGCATGGGAAAGGAGAGTTCTCATTGGCCAGAAGTTGGGCATGACTTTACCTAGAGCTGCCAATGGGACCTGTTTGACTTGAACCACAGAGAGTGAAAGAAAGGTGGCTCCCTAGTAGGAAGGTTTCAGATTTATATCTGGAGGGGATTCTGGGCCAGCTAAAGAAAGATTGCTCATAAACTCACCTAGTTGTTAATATTCCAACATCTTTTTTTTTACTAATACTTTGCTTTCTTAATTTTTTTTAAACATTCATCATTGCATTCTTAATTTTGGTTGTTTTTTTGTTCTCTAGGGATTTACAGCTGGTAGCTGGCAAGTTCATTATTAGCCTTCTTGTTTAACTTCTTTAATTTTAAACATGTGTGTTTTTGTGTGTGTTAATTATTTTTTTGGGCAAGTCATAGTATCTTTGTATGAGGCATCTGTTACATCTACTGGGACAATAACTTTAACACTAATTCAAACATAATGATTCAAGCTCTTGATCCACTCAGTTCAGTTTATTTTAATACCCTTTATGGTGCTCTTTGAACATTTCTTAAAAATGACAATGAACAAATCCCATGACTCCATAAACCTCAAGATCAACAAGTAACTTCGGAATCTAGACAGAAATTATGTGGGAAAATTGCATCCAATCTTGGGCAGCCCGGGTAGCTCAGAGGTTTAGCGCCACCTTCAGCCCAGGGCCTGATCCCAGAGACCAGGGATCGAGTCCCAGGTCAGGCTCCCTGCATGGAGCCTGCTTCTCCCTCTGCCTGTGTCTTTGCCTCTCTCTGTGTGTGTCTCTCATGAATAAATAAATAAAATCTTTAAAATTAAAAAAAAAAGAAAACCCAATCTCCCCTATGGAAAGTTCTGTAACTTTACCAAATCATCCCAATCACCAAATCCAAAGGACATCTGTTCAGTCCTTAGTACTTTGGAAGTCTTTGTTGCTTTGGAAATATTTGTTGATCCACCTTACTTTTTGAAATTCCTTACTTCTTTGGCTTCCATGATAACATGTGCCTTGTTCTCCTTTCATCTCTTTGCCCACTCCCTCTTTTCTTGTGATTTCATCATCCATCTCTAGCACTTTAAATATGGTGCTCCCCAAGATTCTGCCCATGGCCCTCTGACCTCCTCACTTAACTGACATACTTAATCCAGATGATCTCATCCACTTACATATTTCCATTCTCCACATATTTGCTGATGTCTCTTAAGACTAGAGCTGCTCAGCCCTGACCTCTCCTCAGAGCATTTCAGATTCATATATGCAACAGCTGGCAGACTTATTCAGATACACGTCCCCAGGCACTTCTAGGGTAACACATCCAAAACTGAACTCAGGATCCTTCTCAGAAATCCACTTCTACTTTCTCTTCACCATTGCCATAATGAAGACATGTCTCATCTTTCACCCCAACAGCCTTCCCGCTATCCTTCAGACTCAGTCCTGTTTTTCAAGCTCATTCCCAAGCTCATGTTCCAACCCATAGTTTCCTATCACTTTCAGGGTACATTCTAGTCCAGGAGACTTTTTCTTAAAGACCAGCTAGTGAATCTTTTAGGCTTGGCAGACTTACACAAAATTGAGGACATTATGTAGGCACTTATATAAATAAAAAGATAGTTATTTAAGAAAGTGCAAACCATTTTCAGGGGGATCCCTGGGTGGTTCAGTGGTTTAGCGCCTGCCTTCGGCCCAGGGCATGATGCTGGAGTCCTGGGATCGAATCCCACATCGGGCTCCCTGTGTGGAGCCTGCTTCTCTCTCTCTCTCTCTCTCTCTCTCATGAATAAGTAAATAAAATCTTTTAAAAAAAAACATTTTCAACTCATGGGTTGTTAAAAAAAAAACAGTGACAGCCCAAATATGACTAGCAGGCCCTAGTTTGCCTTCCCTTAGTCTAGTCTGTTCTCACAGGATGCAATAGGGTCCTGCTTGATCCGGCCCCACTTTTCCTCTCTATTCTCATTTCTCACTGCTGTCTCCCTCCACTTTGCACTTCAGCAAAGCTACATGGCTTATAGGGCCTTGCATCATGCTGTTTCCTGCCTCTGGACTTTGCTCATGCTGTTTTCTCTGCCTGGTGTGCTCCTTGTCTCTACCAGACCAATTTCTATGCATTTGGTACTACTCAGCTCAAGGGTCTTTTCTTCTAGGGAGAATTCTCATAGTCTTCCCCATCTCTTGGTTAATTTAGAGGTTCCCACAATGCCCTGGGCCTATTCCCATCATCACTCTCATCATATGGCAGCACAATGATTTTTTTTCCTTATGTCTGTATCAAGTAATAGATTGTGAGTTCCTTGATGAGTATAACTGGATCTTTTTCACTCTATATCTTCAGTGCTTAGCACAAGGCTTGGTGTGAAGCATACATCCAATAAATGCCTAGTGCCACTTAATTCTGGCATGTAGTAGAGGAAGAGTACTGTAACATAGAGTTTCTTGAAACTTTCTTGAGTTGCCATCTAACCACCTGCAGTGTCAATGGCCTATTTCTAGGGCAGGGAGACCCATTCAATTTTAATACTGTAGAACTCATTTATGGATGGCTAGTTCCCTTGGGTGGTGCATGGCCCTCATAACACCAAGGCCAGGGATTCAATTGCTATTTAGTTGAGGGTACTTTGCCTTATTGGGTGACCACGGGCTGTATCTCCAACTCAGCTGGCTGTTTCTCAGGAATCTGGAAACAGATTTGTCATTTCATTTGTCACACGAAACCATAGATTCCAGACATAGAAATTCATCACCCATGGCTGGGGAAGACTCTTCAAAGCTCATACCTTGGGCTAGAAAACAGAACATGCTCCTTGTAGGAAGTGAACTGCATATAAAAAGAATATTTAATATATAGACTAGAATAGAAAAAGAATAAACATCAATAAGTTGAAAAATGATTCAGCTATAATTCCTCAACAGGAGTCAAGCACCGTCAAAATGTGGACACAGATCTTCCTCAATAATATTTACCACTGCTCTAATTCTCTCTGTACTGTTTTGTTTCTGATATTTTTTCTTTTCTTTTCTTTTATTTATTTATGATAGTCACAGAGAGAGAGAGAGAGGCAGAGACACAGGCGGAGGGAGAAGCAGGCTCCATGCACCGGGAGCCCGATGTGGGATTCGATCCCGGGTCTCCAGGATCGCGCCCTGGGCCAAAGGCAGGCGCCAAACCGCTGCGCCACCCAGGGATCCCTGATCTTTTTTCTTTACTTACCATTATTTAGAGAGCATTCTCTCAGACCCCTAAAGCTCTTTGCAAGTGTCACTTTTAATTACTGCTTAATACCCTGTTGTATAAGCTACACTATGATCGGTTCCATCATTGGTCTTTTGTTGGAAATTTTTATTACATCTAAAATAAAAGAATGTTACATAAAAGTCTCTCTTCATTCTAACTCTCCAATTCAGGTTTAAATGTTAGTGAAATCCTTTTTTTTTCCCTACCTAAGAAAGCAAAGTATAGCCAGCATACAGAACGGGCATTAGGGCTGCAACAAACGAGGAGATGATTTCATTCTCCCTCTTGTTTTGTAGATTAAAAAAAAAAATAGAGGTGCAGACAATGTATGATTTATCCTAGGGACCACCACCAGGGCAAGAATTCCACTGTAAACAATCCAGGGTTTGTTCCAAGAAGTGTGGTTCAGGATCATGGTGGTTCAGAGAGAAATGAAGGAACCGACGTGCGTGACTATCTTTTCTTTTCAGTGTATCAGTGCCAGGTATGTGCCATGTATGCCTCTAATTGTGGAAGGTGATCACCTTGGGTTCAATGGTATCTTCTGCTCTCTTATCTCTGTGATCTGCTGCACTCTCCCAATTCCCATCATTTAAAAAATTGTATTCCTTGCATGAAAGGGTGAAAATAAATATGAGTGTGTGATATAAATCATTTTATATGTTCCACTTATTTATTGGAACAGAAATAACTGTTAAATCCAGTTCATTAGTAGATAGATTTGGTCCTCATTTGCCAGCAACTGAAACACAGATATGCATTCCATAACCTTTTCTGTGAAGAATCTTAAAGGAGAAAATGCCGTGAATGAGAAATAATGAGAAATAAGAGAGAATACTCACCTGAATTTGGCACTCATGAGCAAAAACACAGGCTTGCAGAATTCATATTATATCTGAGAATCATAAGCATGGCAAGAATGGAAACTAGCAGCCCTCATATATTACTTGCAGACATAAGGTTCACGTTTATTTGCCTTGGCCATCAGGTTTTTCTGAGTGGGAACGTGACCATACGTTTTCTTTTCTAGGAGCACAACCATTGCTAGTCAATATGCTGGCTAGGGAGCAAAGGATGGCCTTACAGCATATTTAATTCCATCCTTCACTTTGAAATGAAAATTGATGTCAGTTCCCCCCACCCCATCAAGCCATTTTCCAAATGCTAAACTCCTCTGTCTTTCATCAAACTTCTTCCCATCTCATTTGTCAATGTCCTTTTACTTACACAAATATTTTCTACTGAACTAAAATGAGCTCCATTCTATCTTACCCACTGCCCCATAGTAATGCTGCCTTAGTTCTTAAGAAGCCTAGGAATAGAAGGCCTCAGAAGAATTTCCAAGGAAGACAGTGTCAACCCTATTGTCCTAGGGACACTCCATGGAAAGAGAGAGAGAAATGTCCCACTTACCCCCCATCAGCATCTCCCCAGGAAGGGACAATATATGTTATTGACCGAAAGGACAGAAAACACTTTGACACTTCAAGTTCAAAAGCCTACTTTCTATGACCTCTCATGTAATTTCCTTGTAATGTTGCCAGAGAGAAGATGAAGCAGGAGTGAAGTATTCAAGAATCAAGGTAGAATAAAGTGAAGCCAACAATCCTAATTTACTGAGCACTTACTGTATGCTACTTATTGGCTAAATTCTTCACTTGCATTATCTAGTTGGATCTCCACAAAAATCCTGGAGTTATCAGTAATGTCCTCTTTTGGATAAGAAGACTAAAGCTTAGAGAATTTAAAACATTTCTCTAAGCTCACATGGAGAGTAAGTGGCACAGCTGGGATCAAATCCGGATTTCATTTGATCTCAGAGCCCTTGCTTTTAACTACTAAGTAATGTGTCTTTTTGGTAAAGTGTCCATGGAAGAGGCTGAGCTAAGAAGTGGCAACCAGTAGAAGGATAAAAGGTAGGAACTTGAGGCAAGAAAAAATTGCAGATATTACCTGGGAAGAGTGGACAGTGGTGGCCTCACTTTGGGTGTGTGGAGAAGGTTTGGAAACATATGCCCAACAGAATTCTGCTGACAGGAGGCCAGTCCCAATGGTCCTACCCCTTTAGCTTCAACTTTGCTCAGAAGACACCAGGGAGGAAGTGGTGGTAATGAGGAATGGGAGCGACAAGGGAAGATCTCTCTGAGGAGGTGACATTTGAGCTGATTCCTGAATAAAAACAAGTCAGTGATGGGAAAATCTTAGAGCAAGGAATCTGGGAATGAAGAGAACAAGTACAGAGATTCCAAGATGTGAATAAACTGGAGTAGTTGAAAAAAAAGGAGACCCAAGTGGCTGGAACAGAGTGTTCAATGATAATTTCCCAAAAAGGATAAAAGCATGACTATACAGGTATAAAATAAACATTTGGTAGAGATTTTATTTAATTTACTAATCAGTGAGGGAACCTGACAGACATTATTGATGGTTCAAAGAAGTCACAACACCAAGTATTTATGTGGAGCAAAAGAATATTGAAATGAATGTGAAAAGGGAGGCAAAAACTAGCTTCTTCCACAGGTGGGGAAGGAAGGCAGTTGAACTTCTACCGGACAGAACAGATTTGCATGTCTAGAGACAAGAATTATTTTGCATTGTCAAAATACGGAGTTGTGAAAATAGCTTAATCAGAATCAGAATCAAATATCCTGGAGGAATGTTCTTTAAAGTCTAGATAACATAAAGCTTTCCTTTTTTTTTTTTTTTTAGCTTTCCTTTTTTTTAACATATAGCTTTCCATGGAAGTATGAAGCTTCTCCTATAGTCAGACTGAGAGGAATCATAATAGGAGATGAAATAGAAGTAGTCAGAACTCAGATCCTGCATCGCCCGTGGACCAAGTAGTGAGTTTAGACTTTATTTTAAGAGGAACAGGAGACTATGAAAGGGTTTTAAAGCCAAGGAGGGGCATGCTCTGTTTATCCACTTGATAAAGACCATTTTGGCTGCTGGGTGAAGAACAAACTTTTATGGAGTATAGAAATATCTAAGTAGCTGGAATGTAGTATAAAAATAATTTTAAAAAAATAAAATAATTTTTTTCAAAAAAGTTAAAATTGTGATTCTCACACAGATATAAAATAAACCCTTATTAACAATTTTATTTAATTCATTAATCAATGATGCAACCTAGCAGGTGATCTAATGAGAGATGATAGTGGCTTGGACCAGGAAGTGGTGGCAGTGAAGATGGAAAGACGTGAATGGATTCAGAATGAAAGAACTGGCTCTTGTTTTTACCTAGTTTTTTGGTTTTTGGTTTTTGGTTTTTACCTAGAGTCTTATTGCTAACTGATAGTCTGAGGCAAAAAAGTCTTGGCCTCTTGGCCTCTAGGGCTGGAAAAGGAGGATAAGAAAAAGAAGACCATACATAGCCTTAGGCAGAAGTTTGGATGAATCAGCAAAGAAAAACAGGGCTGAAAGCTGCAGGCATCCACTTTTTTTCCAATGGCGGTGAGGCAAAAGCTAAACATCACCAGGATGTGAAACCTTTACCTGCACCACATGAGATGGTGATTGATAATTATCCTTATCCATACTGCACTGCTAGCTGGAAAATTCCTTCACACTTACCAAAATAATGGTGAATTCGGCTCTGCGGGGGAAATGGGACAAGAAGATACCCCCTTGAAAGAGAAAAGGGGCCAAGGTTACAATCCTTAAGTGTTCATCTGTAGAGTAGAAATCCACTCCTGACCCATTCCTCATCACTACCTGGCCCTGTGATCTAAAAACTTCCCCAGTACAAGTGTCAGCAGGAGGCCAATTACAGGAGTCTTGTTTGGGCACTGCCTGGGGGTACTGATTCCATGACAATTATCATGCCCCTGATTGACAGATGGGAAAACCAAGTCTCCGAAAGGCTAAAAGACCTGCCTAATGCCACAAAGGGGTGGGGCTGTCAGTGGAAACTGGCCCTAAGCCCTCACTAGTCCTCCCCTCGCTGTGCCAGCAGCCATCTCTCTACAATGCTGATTAGTTCAAAACAGCATCAAGCTCCATTCTCTGTATCAGCACTGTGCAAATGCATTTTCTGCAATGATGGAAATGTTCTATAACCATGCTTTCCAATACATTAGCCACTAGCCACACGTGGCAATGGACAACTTGAAATGTATCCGTGAGGTGGAGGAACTGAATTTTTCATTTCACTTAAATTGAATGTAAATAGTCACACGTGGCTAGTGGTTTCCTGCATTAAACCACGCAGTTCTATACCACAGCAAGCTGTGCATTTCTTAATAGAACTTTGTTTTGCATATTTGTTTATTGCTTTTTGTCATCCCTAACATTTGAACATTTTTTCTGTGTTTGAGGAACAGTCAGTCTACTTTCCGAGTTTGCATCTCCCTCAAGTAGAAGCTGGGAATACACTTTCCCAGCCTTCCTTGTATCTAGATGCAGGCTATGATGTAGGCTTTGCCAATCAGATGAAAGCACCTGGGAGACTCTATTCTGGTGCGGTGGTTGCAGACACTTCCAGCTGCCAACACAGGAATGGTAGAGGTTCAAGTGAAAGGGTTTCAGTTAAGGGTCAAACACAGGCAGTGCACACGATAAAGCCGATGGCCAAACACATCAGCTGTGTTGTCTCTGTTGAAGCTGGCATATAAAATCGTCCGGTTATTGTTCTTGGCTAAGTAGACCCAGCTTTATGACGGGCCACCCATACATGTAGTGAACCATCTAAAATTATTCAGTAAACTACAGCTCAGCTTAAACTAACTAGAGATATTTCTGATGTTTACAACTAAGAACTCTAACTGTAAATAGGAAAAAAAGAAACAAGAAAACAAAAACAGAAAACCTACCCAGAAAGTTTTAGCCAAGAGGGAAGGTATGTGTATCAGTCAGGGAAGATAGGTGTAGCTGCAGTAACAAATAATCCAAAACCTCACTGACTTCAAAGTTGATTTCTCATTCATGCTACACATCAGAGCTATTGTTGATTGGCTGTGTGTGTTCCATGTTTGTCTTCACTCCAAGATTCAGACTCTTGGAACAGCTTCTATCTGACACATTGTTGTTGCAGGAGAGACAAAAGAAAAAAATCAGGAGCTGGCTCTTAATGTGTCTTCTTGGAAGCCATAGTTCTATCCATGATTCATGGGCAGAAACAAGTCATTTGGCCACTCTTGAGTTCAACAGGTTCGAGATACATAAATTTCCCTCGGAAGATAGACAGGTTATTCTGGACAATAATATATTCTACAATACCTACGAATGGCTAACATTTATTGTATGACTATTTTACATCAGCCAGTAGGCTAAGCCCTTTATATACAGAATCTTAATTTTTGCGAATTAAAAAAAAATTGTTTTGTTTTGTTATCCTTCCATTTTACAGGTAAGACAACAGAGGCTTGATAAGATTGAGTGTGTTGCTCTGAGTCACACAGTTGATAAACGGGGCAGGTGGGATTTCAACGTCATTCTCTTTGACTCCAAAGAGAGTCAAAATGGAATATATATATAATATATTTTATATATTATATCTACATGGAATATTTCTGGGAGAGGTGGGGAAAATAAACTAGATTTCTAGAAAAACATGCTTTTCTTTAAGTCCACATTTTAATACTCTAAGATTTTTCTGAAAACTATGAAATCTAAATCAATTTTCTCTACAATGCCTTTGCTGCCAAAATGTTTTAGGACTCTAAGTGTAACAACAGCGTTTTACAATAATAAAATTCTTCAGCTAATTTTTATCAATGTTTGTCCCTAATTTATTTTTTTAAATTTGGTCTAGTACAACAAATACAAGCATCTCCTCCCCTCCCCTAATATCAATTGCTTCTCCCAAAGGAAACACCAAAATAGCTGGGGTGTTATCCTCCAGACATTTGATCTAATCATAAACATAGGTACACTCTATATAAAGTATTAAATAACTTGCTTTTATAAAAATGGGATTATATTATGCCTGTTACTGTGGCTTTTGTTTTCTCTTTTACCAGGCCATAGATATCCTTCCATGGTGGTATATAAAAATCTATCTCTTTCTTTTTAACAATCCACTGGATTTTATAAAGCAGAGTCTAAACTGTGATTATAATAGATCATGTTCTCTTTGTACCCATGCCGATCTAGCAATCATACCATGCTCATAAGAAGAATGCTGTTCTGAAGTTCTTTAAAGTGAGCACCAGTCTATTGCCCCTCCTGGTGTAACTCCAGCGGAAGTCATTATTCTCTTGCATATATTTTATTACCTGGAGTGCTTCATTTCTTCCTGCCTGGAGCTGGTCTTCAGTGTGAAGGAAGCTTCGTTGCTATCAATTGTTCTGTTCAGGAAAAGCGGGATCCCAGATTCACAGAGCAGCAATGTCTTCCAATAATCTCTTACCAAATGACCATCTATGCAACCATCTTTGTCCAGATGAGTATTCTAGGAGGAACGGGTAATTTAATATGAGCCCGGGCATACCTACCTCGCAATTTTGTGTGTGTAGGAGACTGTAATGAACAAGCAGATTAGTATTTAATGCACTAATCTGTATAGTGCTCTCCTCAATAAAGCTTTAATTATTTAGATGATCGTGAAGGCAGCCAACACGCTTAATACACTGCACGGCGCAATGTGCAAATCACCGGAGCAAGGGAAATTGCAAGTCAAAGGAAAATGAATGGTCAGCTCACAGTCAGAGAAGACCACGTCCTCCTCAATGCCATTTGATCTGAGGCTAAATAATTTCACTGGGCAGCAACACTGAAGCTTTTAGCTTGGATGTATGTGCAAGGGGCTTTTAAAAATCATGTACATCTTGAGCATTTAATTTTAAAGGTCCCCATGGGGGGTGGCCTCTGTGAGCTGAAATGTTCTGGTTCAAGAAGGGAGAGAGACACGGGGGAGGGGTCATAAACCCAACTCCTAGAAAGCTCCTGGGGTTATGTCTTTAGGGACCAAAGCGGCTGAGGTTTTTTTGTCATGGTTCCAGAATGAATAACTCACACAACTAATTAAGAGTAGTCTCGAATAATTAACATCTGTGCAACCAGACAGTTTTGCCTCAGGACCATTAAGAAGCAAATCTAAAAGTGAATGGTACACAATGAGTGATGGGTGCCTCTGGAGAAACACGTCCCCCTTTTGTTCCCCTTGGCAGACGGTTTTGAGATGCATTTCATAAGGCTGCTTGGGAGGTCCCAGAGGACCCTGCGTGGTCACACGGAGCGGTGGCTTTCCATCCTCTGCCCCACCTTCTCTGTGGCACTCCTCATCTGTCTCTCACGCCTGCTCCCTGGGGTCACTTCCCACAGAGGCCACTTGGGCACACGCTGCGCACACGCACGCACACACATACGTGCTCGCACACCCACAGAGGAATCGGCAGGGTTTGGAAGCACAAAAGATGCCTGGAAGGAGGTAAGGGAGAAGATGGAAAAGGTCTCTTTAATTGGTATCATCAGAGTTGAAATTAAGTTGGGATATTTCAAAATAGAATGAATGCAAGCTAAGAGATCCGCTGTGATATAAATCCTGTACTAATCAGACTAGACTAATTAGAATGATTTACAATTCAATACATAAATGAACTTAAAGTCATTCCTGCTTTACCTCGTTTCAAAATCAACCTTTTTCTATGTTTGCATGGAAATATACATGCATAAAATATAATATAAATCTACATTAAACATGAAAATAATAGCTTACAGTATATATATTATATGCATATGTATTAATTTATATATGATATAGAAATATACTTTAAGCTATTATATTTCTTATATTTATATATATTTATATATACACATATTTATACACCTATAAATCTAGCTGGTAATAGTGGCTTACTTTGAGATCGAGGTCTGAAAGTGAAGTGCATCCCCTATAGACAGAGTTCAGAGAGGCTTGTTTCTTAGTACACACCCTTCGGTATCTTCAATTTTCTATCACATGTATATATTACCTAAGGAAAAATTTAATTTTAAAAACATTCTTTTTGGAACAACTGTTTAGAAACATATAATATTAGAAGATGGTCAAACATTCTTCTTTTCCAGGCTTCCCCAGCAGTAAACACTGCCAGTGGTTCAGTGTGTATCCTTGTGGAAC
Organism: Canis lupus dingo; assembly: GCF_003254725.2. Lineage (NCBI taxonomy): Eukaryota > Metazoa > Chordata > Mammalia > Carnivora > Canidae > Canis > Canis lupus. The sequence goes on along the minus strand of NC_064262.1, from coordinate 22,418,356 downwards.
AATGATTCCTAACCTAGCTGTGTATTGGGAAAAATACACACACACACACACACACACACACACACACACACACATAATAGCTTAATAAGTATTTGCAAACTGTTTCACTGGTCATCTAATTTGGCTTTTTGACTTCTTTTAGTTACATAATAATAGGTAATAGATTTTATGTTTGACTCTTGCTGTGTTACTATTGCTGGTTCTGAATTTGCTTTCCCAGAGTAATATGTAACAGGAATATTTCTCTATTTACATCTCTGTAAATCTGTATCCATATATCTACATAGATATCATACAGAATTATGATAATATATGTATAATTGATATCATATACATATATGATAATCTATGTATAATTACATATATTATATAGTAAGGCTATATATTGGTAGTAAATATAAAGCTATATTGGTAATATATAATTAAAAGATTTAAAAACACTTCACCAGTAAATTTTTGCTAGCTGGTAGTAATTAAAATATGCTTCAGGGCAGCCCTGGTGGTGCAGCGGTTTAGTGCTGTCTGCAGCCCAGGGTGTGATCCTGGAGACCTGGGATCGAGTCCCACATCAGGCTCCCTGCGTGGAGTTTCTCCCTCTACCTGTGTCTCTGCCTTCTCTCTCTGTGTGTGTCTCTGAATAAATAAAATTTAAAATCTTAAAAAAATATGCTTCAAACTAATATAAACCAAGAAAGGTATTTTATATGAAAATATTAAGATGTCTCATGGAAATTAAAGTTAGCTGCTAAAAACATTAAATCTTCAATGATCTAACAAAGTAAAAGTTTGTTTTTCACTCATTTTACAGATCAGTTTGGTCTTCATTAGATGGCCTTCCACAAATTGATTCAGGGACTTGGGCTCCTTCTGGCTAAAAGCTCCACAAGGTGTCACATCCTCTGCTGAATTCTGATCACTGGCCAGTCAATGAGCAATGAAAGAGAAGGCCTGGAAGAGTCCACTAGAGAATTAGGGAGGCACATCTGGAAGCAGGCCTCCATTCTGTCTGTATTCCATTGGCTGGGACTTGATCACATGGCATGACTTAAGAGCAAGGGAGGCTGAGAAACCCAGGTTCACTGGTGCCCAGGAGTAAGAGGAGAATATAGGTACTGGTAAGCAGCAGCAGACTCTGTCATAAGCAGGAAATGTAGGCTGGGCTACCCAAAATTTGGTAAATGTGTAGGATCCCTAGCAGCCCTGCTTTCTTCCTTTTCTCTCGGAGGCCCATCATCTGTGTTTGCTCCCCCCTGCAAACAATATCATACTTTTCTTCCTTTTTTCCCCCCTCTATGTGTCTCTTTCCCTTTCTTTCTCTTCCTCTCCAGGTAGAGTTGAGAAGACATCTTCTCTTTTGTCTGTCAGACAAAGTACCTGCTCTCAAAAGAAATCTCTAATTCTACTCACAAGTGCTACCAAGTAAGAGTTTAGGTTGCAATGAAAGTCTATGTTAGGGCTTCTGACTTAGCTGGGGAGGGCATCTCTGAGGAAGTAACCCTTCACTTAAGATCTGAGGAAACAGTAGGGATAACAGGAGGCAGGAAGGGGAACCGGAGAGCTCTTCAGGCAGAGGAAACAGCATTTTTTACACAGATTATCAAGGAGAGGCAAATGGTGCTACCCAGCCTGGTCTAGTGTAAATACATACTTCTAGACCATAAGAATTTTGGATTATTTTCCTTATAATATGGAAAGTTAATCCCTCTCTTTAAATATTTATTCCTTAGAATAAGGCCCACTCTAACTCTTAGGCCTTTCTCTTCAAAAATTTGCAAGAGAAGCATAATTGATGGGGCACAGTGATCTTGGCCATATGTTTGACTGTAACCATAGGAGTGGAAAACCCAGCCATGACCAAGCTATGTGTTAATGTACACTAACCACACAGTCCTCTCTTCTTCCAATTAGATAATCTGTGCTGTCAAGAATGTGAAACAAAGTCATGAAGAGTTAAAGTCCTGGAGTTAAAGTCTTGGGAATGATTTTTTTATAATGTATAATTGCCAAAAAATTAATATATGTAGCAATTATCAGGCAAAGAGTGAGCTGAGACAAGCCTATTCCATTTATACTAAGATTTTGTTTATAGTGTTTTATATAGTAGTCCCTGGTTGAAATATTAGCAACATTGATTCTCTGTACAGTACTCACCACAACACATATTTCCTTGTCCTAGATGGAAAGTCAATGGGCAAAAATGTGCTATTAATGATGTGTTGGCATGGCATTTCCTATATTACAAAATGCAGTCTGCAATATTAAAATATCCTCTTATCAAGTGCAAAGTTAAACAAAATTGTTTGACTAAGTGAGTATAAATTACTCAATGCTGGTAGTAACAGTACAGATGTATTAAGGGGAAATGCACCCATGACTATATAAATACTGACTAATTTTATATCATTTTTCAAATATTCAGTGAGAAAAAGAAACAAATCTATCAATATTTTTACAGAGTAAGGACTGAATTACATGTAAAGGTTACCAAAGAAAGAGTTTTAAATTATCATGAAAATTATACTGTAAGAAAATTATATTGTAAGCTTTTAGTTCTTTAACAATCATTTCCTTTGCAATCTTCAGCTCTAGTATTTACTAAGTATATGACCTTAGGCAATTCATTTAATCTCTCTAAGCCTCAGCTTTCTCACCTGTAAAATGGTTATCTTAATTAGATCCTATTCTAATAATTTATTAGGAAAACTGAGGTGCTCTAAATCACTAGTACAATTCCTGGTACTGAATAAAAGTCAGCATTCAATTAAAGATAGTTCTTACCTGTAACAAAATTTCATAACGACTCTTCAGGATCAAAGCTTCCATGTGTTCACTCAATAAAATCTAGTTTTGAGATGTTACTGGGTATTTGGAGGTAGATATACAAAGAAATACCGATTTCATTTTCCCTACCTTTGAAGAATTTATAGTACTTTTGTCGGAACTATCACAAGGTGAGGTTCAAATCCCTACCAGGAAATACTATGATTAAGCAATAAATTGAGATTGTAGACTTATGTTTCTTGAAACTTAAGATCTTTGTTAAAAAAAAAAAAAAAAAAAGTGTTCTCTCAGACTCCCAGGGTTGACTTGCTCCATGCTGGATGTGGAGCATACTTAAAAGGAAAAGCAAATAAGTAAAATCAAAAAGCTATAAAATCAATAAAACTCAAGTAAACAGTATGTGATGTATTCAATAGTGTTGCTGAAATCAAATGGTATTTTACACGTTTTTTATTTGAGTCAGTAGGGAGGCAGGGAAGGCTTTCTGGTAAACAGACAGGGTTTGAGAGAGCAAAGAAGGTGAAGAGGAACAATATAAGCAAGATCTCTTCAGAGAGAAGACAGCTGCCTGAGAACCCAGATGGATGGTTTAAGAGAGATTTTTGATGAATGCAAGGAAAAAAAATAAGATGAGAAGCGAAGATTACAAAGTTAGAAAAATTCTCTTTCAAGCGAGGGGATATCTGTGCTCATTTGAAGGCAGATAGAAATAACCAACTGAAAGAGAGACACTAATGACCAGATAAACAAATGGTCGACAGTTGAGGAAAAGTCAGGAGGGAAGAGTTTGTCAGTATCACTGTGGTTCTACTCTATTTTTTTAACTTTTATTATTGAAATATAGTGGATATACAATGTTATATAAGCTTCAGGTGCCTAACATAGCAATTCAACAATTCTGTATATTGTGCAACACTCACCATAATAAGTGTAATTACTATATGTCATCACATGATGTTATTTTAATATCATTGACTCTATGCCATACTTTTCATCCACATGACTTATTTATAACTAGGAGTTTGTACCTCTTAATCCTTTCTGTTTTACCCATCCCTCCACTTTCCTCCTCTCGCGCAACCACCAGTTTGTTCTCTGTTTTTAGAATCTGTATCTGTTTTTGTTTGTTCATTTGTTTTGTGTTTTAGATTCCACATATAAGTGGAATTATATGGAATGTGTCTTTCTCTGCCTGGCTTATTTCACTTAGCACAATACTCTCTAGGTCCATTCCTACTGTAGTACTACTCTCATCTATCCTGCTCCCGTTTCTTCCAGTCAGATCCCAATCTCACCTCACTCCACTGTGATTGGTTCACGGAGGGGGCCTCTGAAACAATCTAACCAATCAGATTACACCTTCTGAGTTTTTGAAACTTGAGCAGAGACTTCTTTTTGAAAGGAGTTTGGTACTATCATTTTATGGCACCATCCCACAGGAAAGAACCACATGCTCTACTACCAACATCCTTACTAGGTCTTGACTTGGTTTTTTTGTTTGTTTGTTTTAGCTTTCTTGGATGAATCAATCTTTGCCTAAACTATGTGGAGGTACAGTAAGTTAAATGAAACCAAAATGACATTAACCAGTACTTCAGTGGGGACTCTAAACATTGATGTAGAGACCTACTCTCCTTCCTTTGGGACCCAAAGGAAGTATAAGGAAGAGGTGTTAGTCACAAGCTGACAGGTAGATGAAAGAGTTCAAGTCAAATGACCTTGAGCTCCTAAACAAAGTAAGAAGTTGGACTATCTCCCAAGTGTAAGGTTGTAGAATATGATTATAAAAAGAGCTTAATATTTGAAGACATTTTTATCTCCTGATCTTGTGATACAAAATATCTCTAGAGAGATCCAATAGTAATTAAAAGATGCTTGGATGAAACAAATTGCAAGCCCTTGGAATCTAGGGTTAGAATTTGAGTCCAGTTTTCACAAGGAAAAGGGAAGCTAGTCTGCACAATTACAAGGAGGAAATTGGATCTGGTGTATGTTGGGGATGGATAGAGAGAACCTTGAGAAGAGTAGTAACAGACCTCAGCACTATTTAGAGTCAAGGTGAGGACAGAATGTCCCTCTGAATCTCCAAAAATAGGAATTTGATGAGAATAGAAATGACTAGTGAAAGAGGATTCACTATGGTTTTTTGCTGAGTGGTGTGTGATTTAAAATATATATATATCTTCCATATAATCTTGCCTAAGAAGCTCCCATCAATGTTCTATCATTCTTTTCTGTATTGGAGATAGCAGACTTTTGCTTGTGCAGGGGAAGGAAGAAAGGGCTGGAGAAGATGCAGATCTCATATGGGTTATACAACACTCACTTGAGAATCAACAAGAAATAATAAGATGTTTTCAAGTAAGAATCTGACTAAGCAAAAAAAAAATCTGCCCTAGAAATCACTGTTTGTGACTTAGAACTTGCTCCGACAATGCTATACTTAGAGTAGCCTGGAAGCAAAAAACAGAACACATATGGAGATGGAGGTGGTGTAGATTCTGGCTCTGAGAGGGTAAGGGGGTTGATAAATCCTCTTTCAAAAACAACAACAAAAGAAACTATGAAACGAGATGAAATTGTCAAAAACAGTCATTTCAGGGTTCTGGAAATAGACCAAAAGGAAACAACAAATTGAAAAGCACATATTCATGAAAAACTGCTGATCTTTGGGTAAGAACAGTAGGAGTCTGTGGCTTTCTTGCCTGTGGCTACTCCCACACCCCACCCCAAATTGGTCAGCACACCAGTTCTATCAGATGGGACTGACCACGAAAACTAGCAGCCTTGTTGCAGGAGGAGGAGGCTAACTTGATTTAGAGCAGAGAATGAAAAATTTGCAACTGGGGTGAATGGGAAAGGGCTACAGCTCTCTGAGCCTGAGATTTTAGTCCCTACGGGGGGGAGTGACAGACTGAAGAACTATCAAGAACTTTAATAGGCACATAAGCTAGTCATTGGAAGTCTTAATAACCATTCCACAGATCCCTGGCTGTCTGGGAGCCTACACTCATACACAATGGAGAATTGAGAGAGTTCATGGAAAGTAAATGCTAGGGAAGAATTGAAAACTGCTTAAATTTTGAATGCATTCCTCAAACCAAACATAGATCCACCAGCAGAAGGTGGAGGCTCCTGAGCTGAAGATTTACGCACAACCATTGACAAATCATTGGTTGACCAGTAGGCTATGTAGACATAGCTAAAAAATGAAAATAAAGAAAAAAGCAGAGGCTGCATACTGCAGGGTGACAATCTAATTCTATAGATTAAGTATAGGTAAGTTACTTAAAATAGCAACAAACAAACAGAAACAAATAAAAACCACCGTCACAAAAAAAGGGAAATTATAATCTAGTGTTTCTATAATGAATTATCTAAAATATCCAGTTGTTAACTAAAAATTAGGAGAGCTAGGAAAACAGGAGAGGATGACTCATATTCAAGAGGAAAAAATAGTCAATAGAAACTGTCTCTTTATGGGTCTAGGTATTGGATTAACAGAAATGATCTATTAAAAGTATATTCAAATAATTGATAAAAGCCATGTTTAAAGAACAAAGGAAAATGTGATGACCATGGCTCAACAATAGGGAATATCAGCAAAGGAACATAATCTATTGAAAAGAAACAAGTGGAGGGGTGCCTGGCTGGCTCTGTTGAGTAGAGAATGTGACTCTTGATCTCCGGGTCCTGAGTTTGAGTCCCACTTTGGGTGTAAAGTCTACTTGGAAACAAACAAACAAAAGAAACAAGTGGATATTTTAAAGTTGAAAAATACAATAATCCACAGGCAATCCAGGTGGCTCAGCAGTTTAGCACTGCCTTTGGCCCAGAGTGTGATCCTGGAGACCCAGGATCAAGTCCCATGTCCCAGGTCGGGCTCCCTGCATGGAGCCTACTTCTCCCTCTGCCTGTGTCTCTGCCTCTGTCTCTCATGAATAAATAAATAAAATCTTTAAAAAAAATACAATAATCCTAATGAAAAACTTACCAGATGAACACACTAGCAGAACTGAGATGGCAGAAGAAAGAATAGTGAACTTGCATATAAATCAAGAGTACAGATTAAATCTGGAAGACAGAGAGTAAAAAGACTGAAGAAAATGAAAGCCTCAGGGGCTTATGCAACAACATCAAATGGATTAACACATGTAAAATGGGCACCTCAGTATGAGGAGAAGGAAAAAGGAGCAGAAAAAAAACATTTGAAGAAATAATGGCTTAAAACTTTCCAGATTTGGTGAATAGTATTCATCTACAGATCCAAGAGTTTCAATAACTCTAAGTAGATAAACATGAGAATTCTCTTCTAGACACACCATTAGCAAATTATTAAAAGACAAAGAAAAGGTTTTTTTTTAAAGATTTTATTTATTTATTAATGAGAGACATAGAGAGAGAGGCAGAGACACAGGCAGAGGGAGAAGCAGGCTCTCTGTGGGGACCCCAATGTGGGACTCTATCCCAGGACTCCAGAATCATGCCCTGAGCTGAAGGCCGACAATCAACTGCTGAGCCACCCAGGCGTCCCCAAAGAAAAGGTTTTGAAAGCAACGTAAAAGGACTCATTTCATAGAGTCAAACAATCCAACTAACTGTTAACTACTTATCATGAATGATGGAGGCCAGAAGGCCTCAAATTGCTAAAAGGAAATGATTATCAGCTAAGAATTTTACATCCACCAAAATTATTCTGGAAGGCAAAACAGAAACAAGCTCAGGGACACCAAGGCAGAGAAAATTCATTGCCAAAGGCATGCCTTACAAGACATGCTAAAGGCAGTACTCTAGGCTGCATGGAAATGTCTTCAGGCAGTAACTTAGATCCTTGAGAAGGAAAAAAGAGCACAAGAAATGGTAAATATAATAGACTATCTGGATGTACTTTTCCTTTTTCTACTCTTAATTTCTTAATATAGAATTGAATATAGCAATAATTGTAACACTGAATGCAAATAGTAACCATAAGAGAGCTGGAGTGACAAGATTAATATCAGACAAAATAGACTTTAAGACAAGAAATATTGCTAGAGATAAAAAGAGAGATTTAATAATGATAAAACAGTCAATATATCATGAAGGTATTACAATTATAAATGTATATGTACCTGACAGGAGACCCAAAATATGTGAAGCAAAAACTGACAGAATTGAAAGGAGAAACCAAAAATTCGAAAATTATAGTTGGAGATTTCAATATGCCACTGTACATAATTAATAGAATAAGAAAGAAGATCTTGTTAGCAGGAATACTGAAGATCTGAACACTTTCAAGCACTTGACCTAACTGACATTTACAGAATACTCCACCCAGTGACAATAAAATACACATTCTTTTCGAGTGCACAGGAAATATTCTCTAGTATAGATCATATGCTAAGTACCAAGATAGTCTCAATAAATTTTAAATGTTAGAAATCATTCAAAGTATATTCTCTGACTACAAAACAAATACATTAGAACTCAACGATTGAAAGAAATTTGAGTAATCTCCAAATATTTAAAAATTAAACAATATATTTCTAAATAACCCATGAGAAAGTAGAAAATCTTTTTTGCTGAATGAAAATAAAAGTATAAAATATCAAATATTGTGTACAGATAAAGCAAAACTTACAAATTTATAGCATCAAATATTTATAATAGAGCAGATAAGTAAGTGTTGAATCAATAATAGAAGCTTCCATCTTAAGAAACTAAAAAGAAAATAATTAAATGAAACCAAAGTTTTGGATTTTAGAAAGATCAACAAAATTGGTAAGCCTTTAGTTACTAACCAAGTGAACTGTTAGAAAGATACAGGTGATCATAACTGACGTGAGAAGAAATAGAAAACCTGAATAGACCTATATAAAGAAATCAAATTAGTGAATTAAAATTTTATGTAGAAAAGCCTAGGTCAGAAGGCTTCACTGTTATCTTCTGTAAAATAGTTAAGGAAAAAAACAACCAATTATCCAAAACCTTGTTTCAAAAATTAAAGAGTGTGAAAATAGAAAGTCTCAGGTCTTTGTACCAAAAACATGGAGGCAGCAGAGACCATGCTTTGGCTTGTGTCTAATGCAAAAGAGAGAATTCTTTACCAAACAGGCTATTGAACTTGTATGATTCCGAGTTCTTTAGAAACACAGAGCAAATAGGATCCGCAGGTATAGAGAAGATGAGGTGTATTATAGCAATAGTCTCATGCAATTATGGAGGCCAAGAAGTCCCTTTGCAAGCCAAAGAACCAGAAAAGCCAGTGGTATAATTCAGCCAAAGTCTCATTGGGTGGGAACCAGGAGCACCATTGTGCCAGTCCAAGAGACGATGGATGTCTTAGCTCTGGAAGAGAGAATTCACCATTTCTGAATATTTTTGTTCTGCACTTTTTTGTTCCATTTGGGCCCTCAACAGTTTGGATGATACCCACTCACATTTGGGAGGGCCATCTTGACTCCGTACAATTATTCAAATGTTAATTTCTCCCTGAGCCACCCTTACAAACACACCCAGAAATAATGTTTTACCAGCTGTCTGGGCATCCCTCACCCTATTCAAGTTGACACCTAAAATTAATCATCACAGAACTGTTAGGCAAATAATGGTTATGCTCTTTGACAATACAGAATAAAATGGAGTAAGCATTGCTAAGAGGGTTATTTTAAATGGACTCAGGAAGATACTGTGGAGGTGAAGTTTATGCCTATGTTCTGCCTCAAATTCTCGGAATTTTTTCTGAACCCAGCTAAAAGCCAAGACATCTACTATCAGTGAGAATGAACATAAATGAACTTTCTATCCAACCCTAGCAATCAACCACTTAACTGTAGCAAAACCAGTACCAGTCACAATTCGTTCAAAATAACTTATATGAATTTCTTCTTTCCTCTTTAAAATCTCTAACCTCCTTTTGTTTCCCCAGAGCACACTTTTGATTTCAGAGGAATCTGTGCCTCCTGTATTGCCATACCTAAGACCCCAAATAAACACACGTATTTTATTTTGCAGCTTGCAATGTTGTCTTTCGTTGGTTGAAGTCTTCAAAAAGTCAGAGGCTTTCTCTTCTTCATCCTGTTCCTCAACTCAACTCCTGCCTTCAGGGGAAGGCTGAACACTTCTGTAAAATAGCAATTCACCTACAAATTTCTCTGGCCACAAAGACAATTTGAAGAAATTATTAATAAATATATAAGTTACTTCTTCAGGGCCAATTTTGTATTAAAATATTTCCCCATAAACTACTACAGACATTCATATTTCCTGCTAAGAGATATCTGATGTTAAATTCCATTTTTGTTGCCTATACATGGCTCTCCCCATCCCAACTCCCATCTTGCCACACTATCTTCATAGGCCCTCTGAGGATGTGTATATTTATTCTTGCAAAGCAAAAAGCCTTCTGGGATATGATAAATTTTCACTGATTAATTTACAGTGGTTTAAACCCCTTTCAGAGCTGTTTACATGGGGTTTAGTATTGGTTGTTTTGTTTCAGCTATAGATTAATTAAATTAATTCAGGATTGCTTTTTTAAAAAATGTTTTTAAGAGAGGGAGAGAGTGGGTCAGGGTAAGGGGGGTACAGAAGGAAAGGGAGAGTGATAATTTTAAGTTGGCTCTAGGCCCAGCACAGACCCCAACTCAGGGTTCGATCTCATGATTCTGAGATCATTACCTGAGCCTAAACCGAGAGTCGGACCCTCAACTGACTGAGCCACCCAGGCATCCCTATTCAGGATTGCTTCTGTTCAAAATAGTCTGGCTCTTTCCTCAGAAGTACCTGCTAATGATTAAGTATAATCCCCATTCCAGACCGACTGGATTGTCTTACCGTCTTTGTTCTTTGCTTCTGAGAATGGAAAAGTATCTTTCCTCCATCTTCCACCACACTGATTTAATTTTCCACAGTGACTATCTGTCTCCATTTTGATCCTCACTGAAGTTTTTCATCCTGCCATTGCAATTTTGATTTTCTCATTATCCCTTCTTAGCCCATTCATCTCATTTTTCATTGTATTCCGTTTTATTTTTATTTCAGTATGACTTCCTTGCGGCAGCCTTTCCTATGGTTCAATTAAGGACATTGATGTTCTCATTTTTTCACCCTGTTTTTGTGGTAAGTCATTTTCAGAGGCTAGTTCTTCTGAATTTTCATGTTAACAGTGCCTTTCCCTTTTCTGACATATTTTTCATAAATGTCTAGGGTTTGTTTTGTTTTTGTCTAGAAAAATGACAGAGTCCGTCTGATTTTGGTAATCCTTAGGGTGTAAGGATTGCTACTGAATCATATTTGTCCTCCTAGTTGTAAATGCTATAAACATGAGTGTCTTTTTTTTTTAAGATTTTACTTTTAAGTAAGCTCTACACCCAATGTGGGGCTTGAACTCTGAGATCAAGAGTCATTTGCTCTCCCCACTGAGCCAGCAAGGTGCCCCAACATATGAGTGTCTTAATAGAGGCTCTTATTTTGTCCAAACAGCTTTGATAAAGGACAAAGATACAACCTGGGAAAATAAATTCATGTGTACACCTTCCAGCTCCATTCTCAATGTCTGTATCAAATTCATCTCCGGTGGCCTGATTTGATTTTAGCCTAATATCACTATCAAGTGTTTCATGAAATAAATGAAAAGCTACAATTCTCAGCTAGTACAAGGGGGGCATTTCCTATGTCTTCTCTTGTCATTCCTCTCAGCTTCCTGTCCATTCCATTTCTGGGAGCTTTGGTCTCTTATTCAATCTGAAAAAGAGAGACCTTGCTGGGGTAGAGAGGGAGCTGAATGAATGGAAGAAATACTACGAATATGTCTGCTTCCAAAAAGAACACCTGTAGGGTAGAGCAAGGGGACATAGCTTAGTTCACTAAAAAGTCTGGTCTGGTATTTTGGAGAGGTCTGACAGATAAAAGTCTTTCACAGACTATTAACAAGGCATTACTAAGTAAGTGGGGATTTATATAAGGTATTGGCTTAGATTGACCATCAACTTTAGTTTGGGTTATTGCTCTAATTTTTCACCTTGCACCACATCTTCACATATATTCAAATGAGAAGTTGTGTGAATGTGAATCCAAGTCTGCTGATCAGATGTTATTCTAAATATGAAGCCACAAGGGAAAACTTTAACTGAGCACTTACCCAAATGATGATGAATGTCATGTTAGTAGAGACTGAAATGCAAAGATGAAAGCAGAAAAATCCTTTAAAAAAAATAAACAAGAGTCACAGTTTCACTACATTTGTTGTTTTCCTTTTGTTGGGAAAAAATAAAATTCTGTCTATAATGGATCCAATAGTACCTTTAAAGTGAAAGAAACCTCATTCTTGTTTTGTATTTTATCGCACTGCAGCCCTTCTATAAAATTAGAAATGATCATGACACTGTGAGAATTTATTGACATCATAAAATGGTAAGATTATTTTATAATAGTGTTACTCATTCCTCTTCTCTAAATGCTTATCTTCTGTATTTCTCATTCTCTAGAGAAGACAAAGGATGACTCTAGCACCTCACATTTTAAAGAATTTATTGGTATGTAGTTAAAGAAAAATGGTCAACATTTCTTTCTTCTCCCCATGATGTTCTATAATAAACTCATGGACTATTTTTATTCACAGACTTTTTCTATTGGTGAACGCTGTATTTGACAAAGTCCAGTTTTATTTGAACATTTCAGGATTATAATGAAAACACCATTTTTAAGTGCTTATTTGGAAAATCGGGAGCAAACAGAGCCTGTGACAGGCAAAGCAGGATTTTGCTGGGATTGTACAAAAGCTGATCGGATTGCACATGCTACTAACATATGAGCTTGGTAGAGGAGGCTTTTTAAATGTAACAAGCAGTCTCAAAAAAGTATTCAGTTCCATTGTTAGAATAACAGCATTTACACTTGTCAAGGGGAATAAAGAAGCATCAGGCTGCTGTTTTTCAAATTATGCAGCATTGATTTAGTACAGACTGCCATGGAACATTCTCCATACACTTGCTATGTAAAAATGTAAATTCCTAATTCAATAATTTCTCTCCAGGCTCCTCCCACCCTCAATTTGTCTTCATTTCTCCAATTCTTTGTAGGAAATTAGGGAACTTATTATTCATGAGTTGGGAAGAATTCAATGAATCACGGAGCAAAGGTAATTTATGAAGGCAAGTCACTCTCTCATCTTCGATGTGCATAAATAATAATAATTTATTGTCATGATACAATGACCTGTTTTCTATTTATAGCTTTGGCCCTACAAAAAATTAAGTGCAACATAATTTCCATGTAAATAGATGAATTTGTGAGCCACTTGTCTGTCAGAGGCAAGCCTCCTTTGGAAGCAATTGAGTATGCCAGTGAATTGTATTGTTTCTTTTTTTCGGAAACAATACAAGCTCAAAGTTATGACATCTACTCCTGCCCTTTGACAAAGAAAATGATTTCAAGAGTGAACACTAAATTATTTCATAGCAGAGTTCTCTTTGGCCACTATATCTTGATTTGACTCTGTATGTTCCTAAAAATGTTCCTAGGTATGTATGTTCCTAAAAATGTTCCTAGGTATGTATGTGTGTGTGCTAAACATACATACGCATCTAATGAGAGGATCATATGGTTCTTGGTTTTTCTCTTGCTGATATGATGAATCACATTGACTGTTTTACAAGTGTTGAACCAGCCTTGTGTCCCGGGGATAAACCCTACTTGGTCATGGTGAATAATTTTCTTAATGTACTGTTGGATCCTATTGGCTAGTATCTTGTTGAGAATTTTTGCATCCATGTTCATCAGGGATATTGGTCTGTAATTCTCCTTTTTGGTTGGGTCTTTGTCTGGTTTTGGAATTAAGGTGATGCTGGCCTCATAGAACGAATTTGGAAGTACTCCATCTCTTTCTATCTTTCCAAACAGCTTTAGGAGAACAGGTATGGTTTCTTCTTTAAACGTTTGATAGAATTCTCCTGGGAAGCCATCTGGCCCTGGACTTTTGTGTCTTGGGAGGTTTTTGATGACTTCTTCAATTTCCTCCCTGGTTATTGGCCTGTTAAGGTTTTCTATTTCTTCCTGTTCCAGTTTTGGTAGTTTGTGGCTTTCCAGGAATGCGTCCATTTCTTCTAGATTGCCTAATTTATTGGTGTATAGCTGTTCATAATATGTTTTTAAAATCGTTTGTATTTCCTTAGTGTTGGTAGTGATCTCTCCTTTCTCATTCATGATTTTATTAATTTGAGTCTTCTCTCTCTTCCTTTTAATAAGGCTGGCTAATGGTTTATCTATCTTATTAATTCTTTCAATGAACCAACTCCTGGTTCTGTTGATCTGTTCCACAGTTCTTCTGGTCTCGATTTCGTTGAGTTCTGCTCGAATCTTAATTAACTCTCTTCTTCTGCTGGGTGTAGGATCTATTTGCTGTTTTTTCTGTAGCTCCTTTATGTGTAAGGTTAGCTTTTGTATTTGAGTTCTTTCCAGTTTTTGAATGTTGGAGAGGATGTGGAGAAAAGGGAACCCTCTTACACTGTTGGTGGGGATGTGAACTGGTGCAGCCACTCTGGAAAACTGTGTGGAGGTTCCTCAAAGATTTAAAAATAGACCTGCCCTACGACCCAGCAATTGCACTGTTGGGGATTTGCCCCAAAGATACAGATGCAATGAAACGCCGGGACACCTGCACCCCAATGTTTCTAGCAGCAATGTCCACAATAGCCAAACTGTGGAAGGAGCCTTGGTGTCCATCAAAAGATTAATGGATAAAGAAGATGTGGTTTATGTATACAATGGAATATTCCTCAGCCATTAGAAACGACAAATACCCACCATTTGCTTCAATGTGGATGGAACTGGAGGGTATTATGCTGAGTGAAGTAAGTCAATCGGAGAAGGACAAACATTGTATGTTCTCATTCATTTGGGGAATATAAATAATAGTGAAAGGGAATATAAGGGAAGGGAGAAGAAATGTGTGGGAAATATCAGAAAGGGAGATAGAACATAAAGACTCCTAACTCTGGGAAATGAACTAGGGGTGGTGGAAGGGGAGGAGGGTGGGGGGTGGGGGTGAATGGGTGACGGGCACTGAGGGGGGCACTTGACGGGATGAGCACTGGGTGTTATTCTGTATGTTGGTAAATTGAAAACCAATAAAAAATAAATTTATTAAAAAAAGAAAAAATATATGCAAAAGAAAATATACATACGTATACATGTGTATCTATATCATCACACACATACATATATGGTATATATACACATAAGGTGTGTATGTATGTGTGCATGTGAATTTATATTTTTCCCAAAGTATATCTAAATTATGTCATGTATATACTGACACCCTCCTACCAGAGATCCAGATGATGACATGTTTTTTTGTTGAAGTTTGATAAAGCAATTTGCATCTTGGTACTATTGGAAGCTACAGCATCAATTCAGTTCTGGCACCATTTTTGGTCAGATTTTCTTTCTCAACTTAGCTAAAGGTTTTGGTTTTTTTGTTTATTAATTGAGGTATAATATATGTGCAGTGGTATGTGCAAATTTTAAGTGTACAGCTTGATGAATATTTATATATGCCTACACCTATGTAAGCACTCTCCAGATCAAGATAAGGAGCATTTCCACACCTGTAGAGGATTCTCTTGTGCCTTTCCCAAGATCTAACCACACTTTTAACTCTTTCACTGTGTAGTAGTCCTTCCTGGTTTTGAACTCCTCATAAACAGAATCAACAGCATGAACTCCTATGTTAGCTTCGCCAAAGGAGTCAATGTAATACTGGCTTCTTTTCATTCAGTTGTCTTTTGACTTAATAGGACCAAATCACTAATTTCCCTGATTTTCTTTTTAGGGATTATTTTTGAAGATAATAATAATGTTTCTCTTTCTCATAAGGTTTTGGGTGGAGTTTTATACTCTTTAAAGAGTGGATCATCTATTCGTTCATTTTTTTTGTTTGTTTACTCCCCAAATAAGTATTAAGCAGCTACTATGTTCTAGGGGCAGTGCTGGTAGATCTGGGAGGCTGAAGAATTTTTTTTTAAGGTTTTATTTATTTATTCATAGAGACACAGAGAGAGAGGCAGAGACACAGGCAGAGGGAGAAGCAGGCATCATACAGAGAGCCTGACGTGGGACTCGATCTAGGGTCTCCAGCATCACGCCCTGGGCTGCAGGCGGTGCTAAACCGCTGCTCCACGGGGGCTGCCCGGGAGGCTGAAGAATTAAATGGACATCTTATAGGAATGTATCGTCCAATGGAGAGATAAACAAAAATCAAGCACAAGTACAAATGGTGGTAGGTGCTATGAGATAAAAATAGCAGAGATAATGAAATGAGGGTATCATACTTCAGAGGGGTTGGTCAGAGAGGGCCTCTGGGAAGTGCTACTTTTTAAAAATGATTTAGAGAACACAACTGGTGGGAGGGGCAGAGGATGAGGGAAAGAGAGAATCTCAAGCAGACTCCCCACTGAGCACAGAGCTCTGAGCATATGGGGCTCTATCTCATGATGCCGAGATCGTGACCTGAACCAAAATCAAGAGTCAGATGCTTAACCAACTGAGCCACCCAGGCGCCCATAAGGAAATGCTATTTAAACTGATGCCTGGAGGAAGAGAAGCAGCTAGCCAGGAGGAGAGTCAGGGGTGAAGACCTGAGGTAGGAGAGCACAATGCATGGAGAAACAGAGAAGGACAGTGTGTTCCCAATGTACTAAGGGAGGGAGAAGTGGATCTGACTTGAGACTGGAGAGGAGGTAAAGGCAAAACACTAAAGCATTCTCTAGAACTTGTACCTGTATACTTGGCATCCATTTCAATTCTGAATATCTTGTGATCTGGAGTTCCCACTGAAGTTTGGGCTACAGTGAGTCAGCTCGTCAAGGGTGTCTTAAGGCCCCTTGAGGAGGGTAGGCCTGTAAGGAACAAAGAATGTCTTCTGTCTAAATGTGAAGACAGAAATGCTATGAAATACTGAGTATTATTGCCATTATTTTGAGTTACCTAAGGGAAGAACTGAAGGAAGTGATTTTATATCCAGGTCGGGGGATCATGGTGGGATGGAATCAACAGTTCCAATACTACTTCAAACTCTAGGATACCAGTTCAGGTGTAGATATTTTTTATTTTAAACAAGTGGTCAGAGAAGTATTGTATCACTGATGTTTAGCATCATCAGAGCATGGTCCTAATAAAAAGTAGACATATTTTTCACTGATTTTATTATTGTTTTAAAATCTCTACATAAAAAAATGCCTATACCAAGGCTTAATGTACCCACTTTGATGCACCTCCATTTTGAAGCACTGAAATTTTTATTGCAACCATGACAGTAGTTTAAAATTAGAGCCTAAGAAGTTCAGAAAGGGCTTCTATTCTCCAAAACTAAAAAGTTCTGGAATTTCATAGGAAAAATAATTATACACCAAGGAAAATGGTAAAATCTCACTAAAATCTAATGGAAGACTTCTTCCACTTCTCATGAGATGGTAATGAGGTGACATGTGTTTTATACAAAATATTTGTAAATGCTTTCTATGTTAGATGAAAAATGTTTTTAAGAATGCTGAGTATTTTGAACCATACAGTGTGGCTTAGAGCACTGGTACTCAAACTTTTTAGTCTCAAGACTCCTTTACATTCTGATAATGAGAACTCCTAGAGCTTGCCTTAGAAAATTCCAGAAAACACTAGAACACAAAAGCACATATTCCATTAGCCATCAGAGAAATGATGCTATCACAAGTCAAGATGCCTCTGGAAAACTCCACTGTACTCTTCACAAGAGAATGAGAGTAGAAAAGATAAATATTATCTTAGTATTATTATGAAAATAGTTTTGACTTTTCAGATACCTAGAAAGAGTCTTGGGGATGTTGCTCAGGGGATCCTAAGCCGTATTTTAAGAAATCCTGACACAGAGATTGACAATATGGGCTTTAAGCCACCTAAGTTCATCCTCCAGCTGCTTTATCACTGAGACTCCTTCTCTGAGAATTGATGTCTTCAGCACTAAAATGAGTACAATAATGCTGAATAAGCTTATGGTGAGAGAAATATGGTAAATTAGAGATAGTACATTAGCTCTTAATCTTGGATTAGAAACAACAGGAAACTCAATTCAACTTCGCTGAAGAAAAATAGACACATTTAATGGCTCACTTATCTTAAAACATCCAGAGCTCCAGCTACTGTGTGATCCAGAATCGGTGAAGTTGTGAGGGATCTACCTGTGTGTCTCAGCCCTCCTCTGTGTGTTGGCCTTGTTCCCAGAACGGCTTACACCTCATATTTCAACAATAGCTGCAGAAGTTCCAGGCCATATACCCTCATACTTTATTCTCCGGCCAAAAGAAAGTTCTCTCCTCTGGTGGCTTCCATGGAAGAAGGAGACAACTTCTCCCAGTACGTGGGGTGGAATCGGTGTGCTTTATTTACATGCTCCTTCTCAAATCAATAACTATAGTAAGAGGAAAGCAATACATTTATTGGAAAGCTATGGGAGCCCATCCCCAGGAGGATGAACTCAATCATCCCTAAACTTCATGGCTGCAAGTATGGAGCACTGGTTCTCCAAAGGGAAACTGGATACTTTGGGTGGGACAAAGGAGAGATAGTCGCAGGAAGGAAACAGACAAATGGCCACAATAGTTAAAAATCCAGCTTATAGTAGCCGGTTGAAATATCAATACCTTTCTCTATTATGAGAAATTCTTTCATGAGCTTCATTTCTGGGATCACCACACTGGTGAACAGCATGAAGGCTCTCTCTGACCAAATAATTGCATGGGGTGACTGTCATGGGAGAGATACTTGTCTCAGTCAAACCAGCATGAAAGCCTGCTTCCCATAGACTGTCAATCTCAATAAACATCATTTTATGCTTTGAGGCATTTTGTAGTCTAATAGTGCTCAGATGGCCAAAGAGAATGTCTCCCGAGGGAAATGAAAACTGTACTAAAGAACAAATAGCCTGTCGGGGGGTAAAATGTGAGTTCAGATATTTTTATATGCCAGGCTGGTTCTGACAATCAGATGCTAAAGATGAAAATGCTAGCCTTCAACTTCCATAAATAAGCTGTGGCTCCAGGGAAGATCTGGGTACCTGGATCAAAGGAAGCCATATTTTCCAATCGGTATTGGTCTCACATAAAAATTCCTCACTGAGTTGTTTTCCTATCAAGTGGCATCCATTTTGGTGCAAAGATTTGAACACTTAAAAGGCACACATCAGTAAACGGCACTCTTTTGAGCATGTTGACTGATTCCATGTGCAACAGAATAGAGTTTTGACAAGTCCCAAGAAGCTGAATACCAGCATGAGTTATAAAAACATTAGAGAGATTATGGTTGATACGATGTCTCTAAATATCTTTATCAACAACCACAAAGAGGAGCCTTTTACCTGGCACATTTTTTCTTTTCAAGTTTTCATTGTAGGATTTTATGCTATTTTATTAGCAACCGCTAATGTTTTCTTCTTGCCAGCAGGTTTATAGTCCAGCCTATCCAATGTCACTTCTTCTTGAAAGATATCAGACCTAAAAAAAAAAAAAGAAAAAAAGAAAAGAAGAAAAGAAAAGAAAAGAAAAGAGAAAAGAAAAGAAAAGAAAAGAAAAGAAAAGAAAAGAAAAGAAAAGAAAAGAAAAGAAAAGAAAAGAAAAGTATTAGATCATTGACACTCAAGATCTGGCTCAGTGGAACCTCTGCCTTCTCCTTGGCTACTGCTCCCATCCCCCTTTATAATATGTACAAAAGACAGCTGCAAACAAGTATTAACACGGGGAATCTAAAAAAATAAATAAATAACAAAAAACAAACAAACAAAAAACCCACCTTAATCCAGCCAGCCATCAAATAGGTCAACAAACTTACAACTTTTTTGGACAGATTGTGTAAGTATTGCATCCTCATTATAAGAAACTTAAAATATAGCAAGTGTCATTTAAATAAGAACTACCCACAATCCCACAAAGCAGAGAAAACTAAAGGTCTTATTAAATATAGTTTTGTCCTGTTGCACTCACTCTACATTATACTGTGAGCATTTTCTCATGTCAATAGAAAACTCTTCAAAAAATTACTGACAATTCAATTAATTGGCCACTTATAAATTAAAGATTTATCCTGTTTCCTGTATAAACTCTATTTCAGGGCACCAAATAGTCATGATTAATATGTGAAAGTTGCTGTTTATAGAAGCCTTCTAGCTAAAAATGTGGAGAGAATGAGAATTTTCTAAGTTATCATCTTGTACTCTCCAAAGAAGTAATTGATTCAAAGACCTTCAGTTGATGAATTAATTGATGAATGGTTGGAAATGTCAGGATTTTGTCACCTGAACTTGCTCTATCTTTAGTCTATTAAGAATGGAACAACAAGACATCACGGGCCAAGATATAAAGTAGTATGTCAAACATAACACCACCCATAAAATATTCTTCCTTTGAAACAAAAAATCCACAACCAGTAGATTGGCTAAAAATTAAAAGACTGACAATACAACGTGTTGGTGAAGATGCAGAACAACTTCAACTCCCATTTTTTTGCTGGTAGAAATGTAAATTAGTCGAATATTATGGAAAACAATTTGACTACCACCACCACCACCCCATGAAACATGTGTTCACACAAGGATCTGTTCAAGAATATTATAACAGGCTTTATTTGTAATAACCCCAAACTGTAAACAACCCAATGTCCATCAATAGAAATGGATAAATAATTTGTAGCATGTTCATACAATGGAATATTACTTCACAAGCAAAAGAAAGGATTTCTGATATATACAATAACTTGGGTGAATGTCAAAAGCATTAAGCTAGGGCAACCCGGGTGGCTCAGCGGTTTAGCATTGCCTTTGGCCCAGGGTGTGATCCTGGAGTCCCGGGATGGAGTCCCAGGTCGAGCTCCCTGCATGGAGCCTGCTTCTCCCTCTGCGTGTGTCTCAGCCTCTCTTCTCTCTCTCTCTCTCTCTCTCTCTCTCTCTCTTTCTGTCTCTCATGAATAAATAAATAAAATCTTTTTTTAAAAAAAGCATTAAACTAGTGGAAGAATCCAGATATAAAATAGAATATATGGTTGCATTAAAAGAAATTCTAGGGACGCCTGGGTGGCTCAGCGGTTGAGCGTCTGCCTTTGGCTCAGGGCGTGATCCCGGAATTTCGGGATCGAGTCCCACATCGGGCTCCCTTCGAGGAGCCTGTTACTCCCTCTGCCTATGACTCTGCCTCTCTCTGTATCTCTCATGAATAAACAAATAAAATCTTTAAAATGAAAAAAAAAAAAAGAAATTCTAGAATTTCTAGAAAATTCGCAACAATTTGCGCAGCAATTAGCAATGTTGACAGCCCTGTCTCAGTATACCCACTTCAGCACTGAGGCTTACCAGTTTCTAAAAGCTAGTTTATTTATTAGGTAAAAATGGCTTCTCCTTGTTTTAGTTCACATTTCCTTGTTTCCTAATAAAATCAAATCATTTTCATTTTCATGGTGTTTTTGTAGTATTTGTGGCAAGTAATTTTTCTCATTTTGCTTTTAAGTTTACTTATATTTTAAAGAACAGAGCCTTCTTCTGTTATAATAGCCAAATTCATTGCTCTCTTCCTTTGAGATATATTCCATACATTTAAGTCCACAGGAGACAAATATATTTGTCTAAATTTTCCTGTAATTTAGTATAATTTAATTTTTAAACAATAATTTACATTCATCTGGGTTGGCTTTGGTATTTAGTGTTAGATATGAACCCTCTTTATCCTTTTTGTATACACAGACAATTCTGAATCACTTTTTATAATTCTTTTTTTATATCATTTATCCTATGTCCTCCATATATTAAGAACTTATATATAGTAGGGTCTATTATGGACTAGTTAATTACTACACAGAACTATGTATCTATGACTAAGTGAGTACCATGCAGTTTAGACACCTATTGCTATATATTTTAATATTGACTAGGGCTTATATTTCTACCTACTTATTTTGAGAAGTTCCTTAGTTTTATTAATTATTTTATTCTCCAAACACTTGTTGATTATATTCTGTTTGCCAGATACTGTGCTAAAAAGTGGAGATAAGTTTTGAGTTTTCATATTGAACTGTATAAGTGCCATAATAGCAGTAAATAACTAAAATAGCTAATGCTTAGTACTTCCCATGGGCGAGGCAGTATTTCAGTGTAACTGACAGAATTAATCACCCAATCATATGAGGTAGATATGATTCTACTCTTCTTTATTTATGATAAATTGGGCCAGAAAGTAACTTGCCCAAAGCTGCACAGTTAGTAAGCTATTCCAAACTGGGCAGTTCTAGAAATTAGAACCTCTTACATTGAAGATGGGAATGTAAAATGGTGCAACTACTGTGAAAAACAGTTCAATGGTTCTTCAGAAGGTTAAATATACAATTACCATGTGATCCAGGGGTGCCTGGGTGGCTCAATGAGGATCTGATTGTTGATCTCAGCTCAGTTCTTGATCTCAGGATCATGAGTTCAAGCCCCTTACTGGGGCCTAAAACAAAAAATTACCATGTAACCCAAAAACCCCCCTCCTAGGTAGATACTAAAAAGTATTGAAAATAGGTTTCCAAAAGATATTTGTATATGAGTGTTCATAGCAGCCCTTGTCACAATAGCCAAAAGGTAGACATAACCCAAATGTCTATCAACTGATATACACATATACAAAATACAGTATACCCATATAAGGGAATATTTTTCAGTCATAAAAATGGAGTACTAACATGCTACAACATTGAGAAACCTGGAGAACATGCCAAGAGAAAGAAGTGAGACATAAACACCAGTCACATATTGGTATAGTTCCATTTATATGAAATACCCAAGATAAATAAACTCATAGAAAGCAGTGGTTTCTAGGAGCTGGGAAGGGAGGAGGGAATGGGGGATTGTTTAACAGGTACAGGGTTTCTTTTTAGGGTGTTGAAAATGTTTTGCAACTAGATAGAGGCCATGGTTATATAACATTGTGCTAATTCCATTGAATTGTGCATTTTGAGATGGACTAATTACTTTTGTCATATCAACTTGTGTCTAATCAATAAAAAGGGAGGGCAGTTTGTTTCTCAAGCTCTTGTTTTTGACCATCCACTGCCATGTAAAATGTAGAGTAGCAACCCTAAGCTTATCTGATCCTGAGGGTCAGAGGTAGCTTTGCAGAGGAGCTGATGCTGGACCAGGGTATGGAGGAATGAGTCGGGGTTCACCAAACAGACTGTGTTTGGGGTGGGGAGGGAAGAGGGGAGGATAGAAGCATCCTAGAAAGTTAGAAGAGTTTGTGAAAATGTACAGGCAGAGGAAGTGAAGGTAGTTTGGTGACAAAATAAAAGGCTTTAGTGGGAAAGAGGAAAATGTCAGAGAGAAGGTTGACAGATGATATTAATTCAACACATATTTACTAACTGCACATTTTCAAAGGTCAAAGATTGAACATTTCAAGAGCAACCTGTGGAGAGCAATATAAACTCATGTTGGTTCAGGGCACTTATTATTACAGTGGTGTCCAAACATATTTAGCTGCTGAAGCCCCGTATATAATGATGTGTTGCTTATGCACACTTGTGGAGTTTGAGCCAACTCTCAACAGACTTGAATACATTTTCTACAAGGGTACTCACTTACCACTCAGGGTTCTACACACACACCAATTAATTTTTACTTACCTGTAACAGATGTTGTCAGTGTCCTTCACACATTCCTTTAGCCACAGACCATTTTCAGACCAGTTGGCCTGACTTCCACACGCCATCCATGAATCTCCATGCCTGTGGTCTTCCTTTGCCACAAGAATGTACACTTGCCATTTTTACTGCAGGCCCAAAATGTTAAGGAATACACCCCTCAGAAGCAGCCTTCAACAAATGGCCATTGGGGGTTGTTGGATACACACCCTAAAACCCTCTCCCCTTAAATAAATCTGAGGGACTTTTCTTTTAAAGATTTTATTTATTTGACAGAGAGAGAGCACACAAACAGGGGGAGCAGCAGGCAGAGGGAGAGGGAGAAGCAGATTGCCCACAGAGCAAAAAGCCTGAGGTGGGGCTCGATCCCAGGATCCTGAGATCATAATCTGAGCCAAAGGCAGAGGCTTCACTGACTGAGCCACCCATGTACCCCCTGATGGGTCTTTTCAACACAGTCTTTCAGAGTCCCAGGGAGAATTCAGCTCCAGTGGCAGTTTGCTTGATAATACATCCTTTGATCACTTCCTTCTGCCTGTTGTCTTATTTCTCAGCTCCCCTACTTTCCTTCAAATCTTTGTCTCAAGGTTTTGTCTGCTTGGGGAGAAAGTCAATGTGAGACATCCACAGATTTCAATTCTAATGTACTTCCTCAGTACGTCATTTAGAGTTCAGTCAGGAAAAGAGAATCCATACTAGGTAGTTCAAATATGAGGGACTTAATACAAGAAATTGATTACCACGAGAGAAGGGGTGAACCCCAGATACCAGAAACTACTCTTCCTTCTGACTTAAAACCAGTATCCTACACTGGAGAACAGACATGTAACACTCAGGGCCATCTTCTCTGATCCCCATATGAGGCAACAACCTCTTATTATCTTTTATTAACTTTTATTTCTGTGAATATTTGATTCATGTCTCTCTTCCTCAGTAGATGACAAATTTAAGAGAGTAGGAACACCTGTATTTTACTCACAATTGTACTCCCAGAGCCTAGTGCCACACCTGGCACCTCAACAGAGCTCATGAAATATGTGGTTGAAGAGGGACTCAACCAGTGTTGCACTGACACTGGCCTGTGCCAGCCTGTGAAAAGCCAATTGGACGATTCTCTGCCTAACTCCACATTCAGGAATGTCAGGTTGACAATTAAAAAAAAAAAAGATTTTATTTACTTATTCTGAGAGACACAGAGAGAAAGAGAGAGGCAGAGACACAGGCAGAGGGAGAAGCAGGCTCCATGCAGAGAGCCAGTTGCAGGATTTGATCCCAGGACCCCGGGATCACAACCTGAGCCAAAGGCAGACACTCAGTCACTGAGCCACCCAGGTGCCCCAGGTTGACAGTTTAAAACTAACCCTCTGGGAACATTTATACCATAGACATTGGCAAGCACAAATAATGGCTGTTTTGTTTATTTCATTATTATTTTTTAAATTTTTACTGTTTCTCTTGTATAGCCACTAGAAGGCTAGATAACATCTGTGGCTCTTGTTACCTTACTGGACAGCGTGCTTAGAAAGGGGGACTGGAGCCCTGGGTACTTCACAGAAGCCACCCTACCCCCTATGGTGGCTGAACTCTTTGTAAGCATTCCCCAAGTGAAGTGGCCCCGCACACTAACTCTTCTCTACTCCAGGAATACATTTGTGACAGGTGACAGTAAAACTAGTTTTTAAAAGAGGTTTCATCTTCCTAAGGGACATCTTACAACACATGTTGCTAATGGGTTACTGACATGCCATCCAAAATTACTTTGAGCTGCATCTTCGTGGGCCGTGGGCTCTAGCTGTCTGCTTCCTGCCTGCTTCCTGCTGCCTTATGAGCACTTACACAGTTAACTGGAGCGAAGCCGTATTTTTAGGGCAGTTAACAACAGTGCATGAAATGTGTACTGTCCATCTAAAAAGAGGAAAGGTACCATTCCTTCCAGGGTTAGTGTAAGACTCTGGAAAGGAAAGCATCACCACCTGGACCCCAAGCTGGATCCAGCCATCCAGGGGTAGATACGACCTCCTCTGACGAGCCATGGGCATGATGGTGCCAGTTATCACAAGCAAGATTTCCTGGTTGAGGCAGCCCCGGTGGCTCAGCGGTTTAGTGTGGCCTTCAGCCCAGGGCGTGATCCTGGGGACCCAGGATCGAGTCCCACGTCAGGCTCCCTGCATGGAGCCTGCTTCTCCCTCTGCCTGTGTCTCTGCCTCTCTCTCTCTCTCTCTCTGTGTGTGTGTGTCTCATGAATAAATACATAAAATCTTAAAAAAAAAAAAATAAAGACTTCCTGGTTCACTTTGGGAAAGCAGCATTCTCCCACTAACACAAAGGCTGTACATGCCTGTAGACACCCTTCCCACCTGCTGTAAAGTTCAGAATGATTGAGTGAAGCACCGGAGTCCACTGAGGCATTTTATTTGCACGTATGCCTTACACCCCTAGAAAAAGAACCGCAGGATTCCCCTGTGTGTTTTCATCTGGCTTCTTCATGGTCCATGATGCCAGCTGATGTTGTCAAGAAAATGAAGCCAAACTGGCCGGTTTGGGGAGCCGGTTAGTCTGCCGTTTTTCTCGATCTTTCAAGTTGTACATCAAGTGTGGGGCTCGTCACTCCACGCGTGTTTAGCCTGCCTGTGAGGTTCACAACAATGTTCCCAGCACTGTCAACTGTCATCATCCGTGATTTCAAATTTGCCAACGTAACCATGCTCCGTCATCGCAGCGAGAAACCAGAAGATGACTTTGGAGCAGGGCCTGATCAGAATTCAGCATCGTGCATGCTCTGGAAAGCATCTGCCAGGACGTTCATGTGCACCCCTGTGGCTGCCCAGAAAGATGATGGGAAGGTGTGTCTTTCATTGTTAAACATTTGCCAGCGTAGCCCTAAGTGGGTCCCGTCTAGCAATGGAACACATGCAATGCATCCACTTCCCTGGCCTACTTAGGACTTTCACCGAAGGCCTTAGCATCCAGCTGTATTTGTGCAAGGAACGAAAGAGATTTTCATGCAGTTTTTCTCCCAGGCATGACTGGCTCTGTGTAGCTTCAAGGACATCTGCTACAGATCGTTACTGTTCCATTATTTAACAAGTAACAAGAACCAGAGATTGCAAGTTGGGTTGGCACCATGCTCACAGCTTCCGGCATTCAGGGACAGGTGTAGTTGAGGCCTCACAGCCCACTCAGCCGCACAGCGGGGTTGAGAGGGGTCTGCAAGCCAAGCTGTCTTTCAAACCTCTCCAAGTCCAGGCGTGTGCTGAGGTGACTGTAATCTTTCCCTAGATTCAATATTGGAATGTGCATGTATTTTTGAGCATAGGGAAGTAAAGGCTTTCCGTGAGATGCTCAGGCTCAAGCACCAAGATATACTGCAGAGAAACCAGTCCCTTCCTTCCACTACAAAAAGTCTGAAATGACTTTTATGGAAGAAGGAGGTTTGTAAGCATTAGAACATCTCCCAAGGCTGCTCTCTGAACCAATCCTGCAGTTAGGTTCTGGAAGAGTACTTTAGAATGGGAGGAAATGGTTGAATATATATTAAATTTTAAAACAGGTTATCTGTTTTCATTTCCAATCCACGGAAACACTGGAAAACTACTAAAAACATTTTTCTCTTGCAATTTTTGTGTATGGTAACATTTCAGTTTGTTTTCATGTTTCCTCTCTTTTCTTTTTTGGTATTATCTAATATACGTAGATTTGTAATTAAAGATATTGTGAATTAAATTCAGTAGTCTCTTCTTTAGCATTGACTTTTACTCCATGAATGTAGTCACCAGTGTGGTCTATTTTCTTCCTACTTTCAGAGATGAGCACATATTAAAGTCTGGGCCAATCAGAGAACCACATCCTCCCAACCTCAGTAATTCATCCAGGGGTAAGCGTGTGAGCCTTGGAAAGTCACTTCCATGTGACTTATGTCTCTCTCTTTTGAATTATAAATGGTATGGGTATAAATTTCAGCTGCTGGAAGTTTTCTTTCCTACTTGTAGAAGGAATCTTTCTAGAAATGAAAGGGGTGGTGGAAGGGGAGGAGGGCGGGGGGTGGGTGTGCCTGGGTGGCGGGCACTAAGGGGGGCACTTGACGGGATGAGCACTGGGTATTATTCTGTATGTTGGCAAATTGAACACCAATAAAAAATAAATTTATTATTAAAAAAAAAAAGAAATGAAGCCAAAATACCCCAACAAGAGAAATGAGACCTGACCAGTGGTAGTATCTGGCCAATATTGTTGGATCTCTTGGATGCACCTGTTCCTGAAGCCAAACCCATCACTAGACTTATATAAGCCAGTGAACTAACTTGTGATGTGGTTTAGTTTCAGCTAGATTCTCTTATTGATGATTGAAATCATTTTTACTAAAAACAAAAACAGAAAGAATGTATGCTATAGCCAAAGATTAAACTAGGGGGAACTCTTAGGTTCTCTCTAAATATATGGTCATATTAACTGATGCTTGATTTTAATGAATGTACAAAAGCAATTCCTTACCTCTAAATCCTGAATCCAACACAATAAATCATTTATGAGTATCAATTTGCTCTAGTTAGCATGCTGGGATACACACAAATGAATATGAAGATTTCTATCTTGGTGGGACTTATAATTAAGTTGAATGGTAGGACAAGAAGATGAGGAGAGAGAGAGAGACAAAGAGAGAGACAGAGAAGGTACTCTATAGCAGAGGAAGCTGGGGTTTTTAGATGCTAATTCTACCTTTAGAACCAGTTTAGATAAGCACATTTTTTTGTCTGTCTCTTTTTCCATCTCTAAGATATAAAGGAGTTTTGAAGTCCTCAAAGTCTAGGGACCTCTAGGTTTTCCATCAGCCTTTCAGGGGGTCTCAGAGGTCAAAACCATATTTTTCATAGTAATTTTAAAACACATTTGTCTTTTATAGTCATTACCTCACAAATAGTTCTCCAAACTACAGGATGAGTGATGACATCACCCATTTAGTAGGGAATGGAAAATATGCTTGAAAATTCTTGTGCTGCTGTTTGCACTCTTCAAAGGTAGTAGGTTGAAAGGCATAAGTACATATCTTTTCAGAGATGAACTCAGATTATTGTCAATACTCATACTGTGCTGTCACTATCATAAATTCATCGACATCCATCAAATTTTGAAATCCCTGCATTTTCCTTGTATACACACAAAGATGCAACTAAAAGGGAGTATACCCTGTTGTCTTATCTGGCAGTAATATCACACATTTTTTCAAAAGCTCAATTTAAAGTTTTGTCACAATTATTTCAGAATTTACCTTTTATTCTAAAATGAAAAAATATTTACTTTCTTTATCTACAGATGGATCACTGGCTTACAAAAGGGAGATGAAAAGACTTGCTTTCTGAACCCACAACCACACCATGTACAGCTAAAGATGTTGAGAAAAAATGAAAGTGATATCTCAGAGAATTTTGTCTCCTGGAAGGGAAGAATATATTGCAAAAAAACAAAACAAGCAAAGGTGTAAATAACAAAAATACAACATGAACCATCTTTACAGATGTTAACAATGACCTCACTGTGGCTTGTACAATAAAAGATTTTGAGGTATTATTGTGTGCAAAATTGCGGTGCCACCTGAGACATCACTTTGAGATCAATCATCAAAAGTTTAAAGAAAAAAAACAGTATCTTAACGGCAGATGTGGTAAACACTTTAAAAGTCAACAGTTGTTTGATTCAGATTTTCAAACTAGAAACAAAGCAGCTACTGAAGCATTTCCCAGGATAAGCATTTCATTGGTTTGAGAAGCACATATAACACCTGATAAACTAATAAATCCTGTACAGTTGACAGTGCTGAATGCCCACTGCATGAAAAGTCGGTAAAAAGAACAGCAACAGTGCCATTTTCCAGGGATACCATAACTCAATGATTTAAAAATTTAGCTGCAAACATAAAGAATGCATTAATATCTCCTTTGCAAAATTGTATTTACATTTTACAAAAAGGCGAATCTGAAGATGAGCTGGGCTTGCTGGTTTGCTTGCAAACCTCCAGTAGCATTGATTCATCATCACATAGTATCTTTTTCTGTGAATGCTCAGCCACAGACACAGAAAAGTGCTGAAATATTCAAAATTTTTATTTATTTTTTAAACTTTTATTTATTTATTCCCGAGAGACACACACACACACAGAGGCAGAAATATAGGAAGAGGGAGAAGCAGGCTCCCTGCAGGAAGCCTCATGTGGAACTTGATCCCAGGACCCCAGGATCACGACCTGAGCCAGAAGCAGATGCTCAACCACTGAGCCTCCCAGGTGTCCCTGAAATATTCAAATTTTGAGTAATGCTTCCAACTTCATGATATAGTCCGGGAACCATGGTTTTGACACTTGCATGTCTAGTGCAAAAGCAATGACGGGCCAGACTACTAGGCAGTAAGATGGATCTGAGCAGTGGCACCAAACTTCTAGCAGTCGTTACATTTTTCCTCTGATAGACACTCAGAGGAACAAATAATAATTTAAAAATAAAAATAAATGCCAGTTTCATTAAGAATGCTCTTGATGAATCAAATTTTTAATTTTTCTAAAGACCAAGCCTGAGTATTCTGTGTCACAAAATGGAAAGTATACAGGAATCATTTTTTGCTGAATTTTGAAGTATTATGGTTGTCTTGAGGAAAAGTGCTTGTGGGCAATTGTTTGAGTTAAGAGCTGAACTAACTGCTTTCTTCTACAGAGCAGGATCTTTGAAAAACTACTGACAGACAGACTATGGTTGTTCAGACTTGGATATTTGGCAGACAGTTTCTTCCAAATGAACAAAGTGAGATTGTCACTTTGAGGAAAACAACCGACAATATGTGTTGCCAACTGTAAAATTTGAAGTTTCAAGTGCAAATGGGAATTTTGGAAAATTTTATAAGTACCACTGTGAGCTTGACATCATGTGTTTTTCTAATAAGACTGGTGGCAATATTTATGTATGTGATTTTTGATATTTTAATGAAATGTGCAGTTTTTGGAAGATCTGCATAACTCAGTGAGCCAGTATTTTCCAAATGCTTGACCCATGATGTTATGAAATTACCCATGGCTAAAAGATCTGTTCAAACTTCAAGTTAGACCAATAATTTTAATGAAATAGAATATAAAAAAGTTAGGTTCCAGATTCCACATTGAATGCAATCTTTAAGAAACTACCCCTTGTCTTCCTATTGTGATAGCAAAGACAGAGTGCAAGCTCAGTAGCCCAAGATCATTTCAAACTTTTTCTGCATCATTCCTGCTAAAATCCCATTGGAAAAACTAATCACACATGAGAGCCCAGAGTCAGAGTGGAGGAAGAGAAGAAGGGAGAGAATAACAAAGTCACACAACCATCAGTGTGGCTGTAAGATGCGGTGGTGCATCAAGGCCATTTTTGCAATCAGCTGAGCTCTAAGGATCGTGGAGTCTGACACTCTGTGCTAAGTGGTCTGCAATAAATTAGATCAAATCCTATAACGTAGGTATTTGTGTAAATAAGGATCCTGGACAAGGGAATCTTCACACAAACTACTTCAAACAAAGGTGTATTTATTCAGTCACTTACCTGGGAAGTGAACCAGTTAGGGTTATCTAACATGTCAGAGCTATGGCATGGCTGGATCTAGGAGACCACCAGAGGTCTTTGATGCTCAGTCTATAGCACTCAGTTTGGGTTTCCTCGGTATGTTGAATCCATTCTGCAGATGCCTTCTCCGAAGCCAAAAGAGTTTCTCACAGCCACTTTGGTTCACATGATCCCTTGAGTTCACAATCCTGGAGGAAGACAGGGTATCTCTCCCAATCGATGTGTTCCCAATGTCCCTAGGAGGTTCTCACTGGCCTGAAATAGATTGTTTTTGCCTGAAAAGGAGTCCCAAAGCCAAGAGGGTTCAGCCAAGATGTCTGAACAGGATCATTGCTAAGGTCCCTTCAATCCTAAATTTCTAAAATTATTCTTAAAAAAAAATAAAATAAAATAAAATAAAATTATTCTTGTATTATTTCCTGTCTCCTGTTTGTATTATAGTAGACTACACATTTAAAAATACTAGGATCTGATCATTACAGTGCATTTATTGTATCCCACAATATGCCCCACCCACAATGAGCTGGAACACCCACACCTTAAGTACCCAGGACCACTTGTTTGCTGGCTGCGGGAGGAGGCTGGATGGACCAAGCAGACCCCACAGTTCTAACCTTGTCCTGTTCCTAAAATGAAACAATAAAACTAGATTTATCTTGTAAGAGAACTGGTTTACCAGTAGAATTACATTTTGAGTAGGAAATCTAAATTCACCAGTTGGTTTTATTATGTCCACCTAGATAATCTCTCATTTTTCTATCCCAAAAGGAAATCCCAGCTTAAGGAGGGTCAGTAGATTCCTCTATTATGCCATATTCAGCCAACTGGTGGGAGCTACCATGGTCAGGCTGTGAAGGGAGAAATTGGTGCTGACAGAAATGTTTGTCATGGATACCGAAGAGAGGAATGGCAGATATATGTCATTCCTAACTCAGCCTGGCTTTGCCTTCCGGATCCAGCTAAAAACCCAGACATCTTTTTTTTTTTTCCCAGATATCTTTATATAAGAAACATCACTGGAAGAGGCATAAGCCTTGTGTGAGTTACCTAGAGGCTACTGCACAAAACAAGATTTAGTAATTTAAGCAGAAATAAGCAGTACCTACTGAACTAATTTTATAAACTCAAACCAAACGTTCACGAAGGTCTCATTCATTCATTAGTTCTATAAACATTGATTAAAAGCCTACCTTAGTCATGCACTGTGCCAGGTCCTAGGGAAAACAAGAGGCCTCAAATCTTCTCCATGTCCCCAGACATCAAGCAGTCTAAGCCAAAAAGCCTAAAACTATGTTTTCTGTAAAAGAAATAGCCCTGACCTTAGGTAAGTTCTGAAGGGCATGTTTTATGTTATTACTGCTAAACAATGAAGTTGGCCCAATAGAATTAATATTATGGCATTATCTAACCCAAAGGCAACCTTTTAACACCCAAAATAGCTTTTTATTCTTAGACTCTACATACTTTTGGCAGAGGCCCTGAAGGAAATTATATGCACACATTCAATTACCTGTATAGGTACAAATTATCCACTGCTGCCTTCTCTAATGAGAACAGGGCTTAGAACATTTACTTGCCTGAAATGAGACCCACGATACCCTCTGGCAGACATGTGCCTGGATAGGTTCACATCAGCTCCTAAGTTCCGATGGCTTTTATTCTTCTGTTTTGACATCTCATGATTGCACATTACAAACAGAAGGAATAACCGTGGTAGTCTTCACATGC
Source organism: Canis lupus dingo (assembly GCF_003254725.2). NCBI lineage: Eukaryota > Metazoa > Chordata > Mammalia > Carnivora > Canidae > Canis > Canis lupus. The sequence continues at coordinate 22,385,600 of NC_064262.1, read as the reverse complement.
TTGTGTAGTATGTGGTGGGTGATTTCTGCACTGTAATTATTATTTTGGATCCTCGCTCATTGATTTGGCAACGAAAAAGCAGTAGTCCATGTTGGACAGTTGTAATCGTGCCCGGCCAAGCTAATTACATTGAAAGGGAACACTTGTTCTCCAAAGTTCCTGCTGGTAACATAGGTCACGATAAAGTTTTAACCTGCCCAGCCATGGTTGTTAACACGGCATGTGTGATCCCACCTTTGCAGGGGTCTTGAAGAAAGCCATGGAAAATAGTGAACACACACAATAAAACGCTTCCAGGATGTTTTCAACTGAGCCAGCTGTGCTTATCTGCAGACTACTGTTTAGCAACCACAGGGACAGGAATATAAATAAATAGTAGGAAAGAGGACGATCCATTACAAGAAAAAAATCACCTGACTCTTGAATTGTACGTTCTGTTAAAATTTCCCTAAAGGTCTTTGTGTGTGGGAGGCTGCACACCTACAGGAAAGATCAGAGGATTTCAGTCAAGTAGACATGGATTCAAATTCTAGTTTCCTATTTACAAGCTGTGTGCTCTTAGGAGTTTTACCTGGTGTGCTCATAATTTCACCTCTGTACCACTCGGATAGTGATGATTACCTCACAGGATTGTTGTAAAGGTTAAATAAATAGTAGATAGAAGGTGACAGGCACCAAGCCGGTGCTCAAAGGCTATTTTTCTCCTTCCTCCTGGGTCTCTATCACTTCATAGCACTTTCACATTAAGGGGTATTTTTGTTCACTCACCAACTTGTTATAGTTTTTCAATGCCTTTGTTAACTATATGCTGGTTGGTGGGTTGTTTGTTTATTTGTTTGTTTTTTAAACAAGTACCGGGTAAAACAATGAAGTGGAATGGTTAAGTGTGTTGCTGTATTATTTTTAACATTCTATCCATGACAATTATTCTGCCTCTCTCTTACCACTCTCTGTTCTTTTCAGTAGACAAACACTCAAGCCAGAGCTATTTATCATCACCTTTGCTGCTGGTGGGGTGATTTGCTCTGTGCACAGTCGGGACTGATAAGAACAATGACCTGTCACTTCTCCCACCCAGCCCAGCAGGCTCATCTGTCTTCTGGCCGCTGACACCAGCTGCTCTTCACAATTCATGGCTGGGCAGAGCAGAAGAACCCACAGAGGACATGAAGGCTGTTTGTTCTTTTATTCTAGTTCTTACACAGAGCCCTGGCCATTTTTACTCTAGCAAACTCAGCATGGTTGGGATGAACCATGTGGTGTTTCCCCAGCGCTGCCAGACTCTGTGGTGCACACACCACCAACTGTTGGCTCTGGCCAACGCTCATCTCTCAGAAGGGCCAGAGTTATTTTAGGTAAGGACCGGAGAGTCCTATTTTCTCTTGGTCTAAGCAACAGAACTCTCTGTCCTCCTCCTCTGTGCCTCTCAAATAGGGATGATCCAAATTATCTCAAGACTCAAAAGGGATAGATTGTAGCTGAATGTGGCCAATGGCTACTGGGGGCGGCGGGGGGGGGGGGGGGGGGGGGGGACACGGTTGGAGATGTTGTTTCCAAAGTGTCAGGAGCCAGTGGAACTTCAATGTGGCATAAATGTGTCTAATGGCAGTTCTTACCCATCTGCCTCAGTGGTTATGGGCGGGGGGAGGATTTTTCTGGTATCTCTGCACAAACTGGAAAACAACCTAAAAACCTTTTAATTTGTCCAACCAGTTGTTCATGGTCCAGCAAAAAGAATTTTTAAGTTGTCCAATTAATTGTTCGTGTTTTGGCAGAAAAATTCTTGGAGAGTAATTTTCCACCAGTGGCCTTTGTCTCTGTAATTTTTCCCCTGTGAGTTGCAAACTAGGGTACTTACAGTTTCTCACTATTTTAATAAGTATAGTTTTGCTTTTTAAGGACAACATTAGGCTTTCAGAAAATCTGTATTGTGACTGCTTTAGGCAAGCAGCCCCGGGGACGTGGAAAGAGTACAGACTTTAAAGCCAGAAGAGAGATTGTGGTTCTCAACTTGGCTTGGTTTCTCTTTTTGATAATGTGACCATGGAAAGTCACTCAACGTTTCAGAGACTCTATTTTTCAGAGATTCTATTTCTTGGTCTATAAAATGGGAACAATGATATTTAAGTGAATTTCATTGTCTATCCTGGATCCTTTCCTTTGGGTATCTATCTCTTCCACCTACTTTTTATAAGATTCAGAGTCAACCCCACAATAGGTTGGAAAATGGCCTAATCTTGTCTAGAGGCCCCACCTTCTTGGAGAAGGTGTCTATGTTACCAGACATAGATCTCTCATATGTCTATTCCTCATCATTAGTTCAGGAATAGACATATGATCCAGGCCCAGCTAATGAAGGATCACCAAGGCACTTTTCTACAAGATCCATGGGGAAGATGCCCTCTCTACCTCTGGAATTGCAGGTAGAATGGTAATTCAAAAGTATTACCTCAGGGCTTGCTCTGGTTTAGCACTGAAGGCCCCATATCCCAGGAAACCTCTCAATCCTAGACATACCAGCGTGGTTGGTCACCCAAGTTGCATGCTTTTGTGAGGATGATTTAAACCTGGAATTGCTACAAGGAACTTCATGGGGAAAATGGTCTCTATAATTAATCCAACACACAGAGGAATGGAAAGAGAACATCAAAGATCACGTTTGGGCCTCCATCTCCAACCTTCCCACAATTCAGACATGTTAAGTAACCTTGATGCTTTGCTTCCCAGTTAAATTGACTTTTTGTTTGAAATTGTTCATATGGGCATTCTGTCACTTGCAATCAAGAATCCTCGTTACTATAATCATGGATTATTCTCAGGATGTATACAGATTAGCCAGATTTATACAAAGCACCAAGCCAACAGAGAGAGATAGACTCTCGGATCATCATCACAGCTCTGGTTAATGGCAAAAAAGGACCATGACTTATCCATTCCTATCTATCCATGTCTTTTATGATATAACTATAGTGACCTCCCACTCTGACTTGTCATTTCTTTTAGCCAGTGAATGTTACCAGACATGATGTCTGGGGGACTGAACTTGCTTTGATTCTCACTCTCTTTCAGCACCATGACAAGGACATGCCTGAACTCTTCTATCAGAGGAAGAGACCCATGAAGCAGAGCCAACTAGGCAATAGCCAGCTAAACTCCACAGATCCCAAACCCCATTAGATTATGAGCTAAACAAACTTGCCTTACAGTTTGGGGCTGATTTATGATAGCACTACTATGGCCACAGATAATTGACAGAGGGGCCAACACTTATGGGTTGCTTACTATGTGCTGGGGACTGATCTAGGAGCTTTTATATGTAGTACATCATTTAATTATTTATATAGTATATAAATATGTATTGTATTAGATAATTTAATCATCACAATGACTTCCTGAGATATCGACTCACATTTCAGACAAGAAAACTGAGACACAGTAAGGAAACTTGCTTGTATACCGCAGAGCCAGGGCTCGGATATTAGGCAGTCTGTGGAGCACTTTTAACCACAGCGCCTTAATCTTGGTCTTCACCGCTCTGCTCATCATATATACACAATAAATCCGTATTTGAGAAAGTGGGCCATGATGTGCTAGTGAGTCATGAAATCGGTTGATTGGGTCATACTCAATATCATATCTAAGCATTTAGATATCAGAATATTGTTTCATGAAACATCAGTTGGTTTTATGTATGTTCATATTTATGTTCATGCTTCCTGAGAAATGCCTTTCTTACAAGAACCGCAGGCCAAAACCTTGAAAGCCACTACAATAAATGTTAACTATCACTACTATTATTTCTAAACACTATTAATTAGCCAAATATTGTTTAAATCATGTTTTCATTCCACTTTCCACCCACCCACCACCGGTTCTTACTCTGGAAAATAAAGAGCAGTTTCCTGACCTCCCTAAGAACAGAGGAGGCGGTGTTCTCATAGTCCCTTTAGAGTTGCCATATTTCAGATGTCACCATCTGAACCTGCTTTCTCTCTCCTAAGGAGACAGGAAATTCTATCATTCCATGAGCCCACAAGATTCCTTTGTGCTGAATGAATATTCTTCAATCAGCCCAGTTGGGTCCCCAACCATAAAACTGAGGCAGGGTAACTCCACCCCAAGAAAACTGTGTACTGGCTGGGGATATAGGCTTTTAAACTGAATGGAAGTTTTTAGGTTCCCTTTTTCCCTCAAGAGGCCTCTTGTGGCTTCAGTGTTTTAATCAGTCTGGGAGCTCTGAAACTGAAATTTATATCAAGTCATCCCCACACTCTTAGGAGTCATTAAAATCAATGTTGTAATTGATAGGTAGTGAATGGCCATTTTGGACACATAATTTCACCCGTCTTCTCTCTATTAAATAGTGCCAAGCAGGCAGAAGAGATAGGAAGAGATGGGAAAGGTAAAAAATTATGACATAAATCATTCTTCTCCACAATCTTGGAGTCTGCTCTTCTCTGGACTCAAAGGGCTACAGCCAGCACTTTTTGTCCTCATTGATACTGACTCCTCTCACGTAGATGGGCATGTTTGACAATTCTAATCTGAAGTTCCATTTATACCAGTATAATGAATATATGACAAAGAATGTAGACTACTACCAGGGTAATGTCTACATATTGTGTCTTCATGTGGAAATCAATCAGGGAGCAAAATCAAAGGAAACTGACTTTGCTTCCCATGGGAGGGGGTTGACATCTACATTGACAGCTACATGATGAAATGCTGGGGGTTTTGGTGATCAAGGTGTAACCCCACACTGTAGTCCTGTCTTCTGTTCAAGCACAAATTCTCCACAGGTTTCTCAACTTTCACAAAAGGATGCTAAAAGGACCCCACCTCTAGCTGGGTTTCCAGAGCCATGTGGTTCTGAGTTCATCCAGAAATACGACAGTTACTTTGTAGGCCAAAGTAGCTCTCTGTCTGGGCTGTAGTACGTGGCATCATATATTATTCAGGGGTTAAAAAATTGTGTAAAGTCAAAATCTCCTTGGAAAAAAACCCTGAAGTTACCATAAGGTACAGTGTGATTCTATCCATTAGGGCCAACAGTCAGTTTTTCTTCCAGCCCCGGAACAGATGGCTGGTTCTGTGGTTCACACCAGATGAAGTAGTTGGCTTGCACTGAGAAGACATGTTGTTTGAAAAATACATCACTTTACACACTGGATCAGACCTCAGGACAAGAAGATGCTCTCTCGACAAGGAGCAACCAGGACATGAAATCAGCTGAAAGACACAGATTCGTGTCCACCGAAGTTTTATCGTGGAATGCATGTCCATTTCATGAATTGCTCACTGTTCAGTTATTTTCACTCTCATCTTCCTCAAGTCCAGTGGAGCTGGGAGACTTTTGCTGGCATGGAAATTTTGGCAGCCTAGTGAAAGGGAATCAGAAGGCTCAAAATGGCACTAAAGTCATGAACAATTACAACACTGTCAATGCAACAGTGCAACCCTATCTTCAAGTGGTGAGAACCGTCTTCAATTAGCAAGCTATTCACTTGACCTTCCTTGTGCTTCACTGCAATGTGAATAGAACCATCATCAGCTCTAATCATGCTCTTATATACTGAATAAGCACATTTCTCCCTAGCCTTTATCCAGTCTGGGCTTCACTCAAAGCTACTTCCAGTGGGGTACTGGTAAACCAGCTAGCTCTTTGAGAGGGAAAAGAGAACCCTTATTTGTAGTATTTGATTTCCATAGTGTAAATACTCCCACCCAGGCTGCTTTTAAGCTAAGAACATGAAGTCATTGAGCATGACCTTGGAAAGACATGAGCATAATCCATTTTCTGGAGCAGGTTCCAGCAGCCACTGGCTCCTCTCTCCTTTAGACTTGGAGTAAGTTGTTCCTCCCTCTACACAGTGTCCTATGACCCACTCGTCTCAGTGTTCAATTGCTATAACCACAGCTAATATTCCAGATATTGGACACAATTTCACAGCACATCTATGAAAGCTTTTCAGCACAAGAGTGTGTATGATACACTGGCTGAGTCATGGCTGTAGGTAGTTGCCAGGGAATGGAATTATTTGCTCTTCCAGATATTCTAAATCTACTTTGCATCTGGCCAGAACAGCAGACACCTGGTTACCTGCTGTGGGCTAACAGCGATTCTCTGTGAAGCCATCAGTGTATGTGTGGGAGAGATCGCAGAAACAGCTTCATGAAACATGACTACACATACCTTATGGAGGATGTTTTGGTGATTGCTGCCAGCATCCGGTGCTATCCTCCGTATGGAGATTTTCATCACTTCTTAATACCAGGAATGTTTTATTTCTTCTGAGCAATATGTCCTGATTTGCTTAATTCATTAGGTCCTCTGGTTCTTCTGTTTTGTTTTTTGCTTTTTTTGTTATTGGCAGCCAAGAAATACTGTCTTGAATTTTCACTCTACTCACAGTAAATGTGTCAGTTGATTGCAACATCTTTTTATCTTATCTTTATTTCCATATCCTCTTTTTTTCTTTTTTATAAGATTTTATTTATTCATTTGACAGAGAAAACACAAGTAAGGGGAGCCGCAGACAGAGGGAGAGGGAGAAGCAGGCTCTTGGCTGAGCAGAGCTCGATGCAGGGTTCTATCTCAGGACCCTGGGATCATGACCTGAGCCAAAGCCAGACACTTAACTGACTGAGCCACCCAGGTGTCGCAGTCTGCATCCTCTTTCATTCATGCATTCATTCAACAAATATTCAAGTGCCCACATGTCAGATACTGTGCTAGAGGCTGGAGATACTCTTCAAAAAAAAAAAAAAAAAAAAGATTCCTTATCCCCTATGCTTTTGAACAGGGAGTCAGGCATTAAACAAATGGTCATTCAAGTAAATATGGACTTCTGAATGGTGCTTAGTCCCTGAATTTTAAAAACGCAGGATGCTAGCTTAGGGGTTAGTACATTGTGCCACCATCTTTATTTTTCCCCCCTTTCATCTCAATTTTTAAATATCCATCATGGGTTTCATATATCCTTAAGAATGAGTAGCTTTAAGGTTTTTTAAATTTTTAATTTTTTAAAAAGATTGTTTATTTATTCATGATAGACACAGAGAGAGAGAGAAAGAGAGAGAGAGAGGCAGAGAGAGAAGCAGGCTCCATGCAGGAAACCTAATGTGGGACTCAATCCCAGGACTCTGGGATCATGCGCTGAGCCAAAGGCAAATGCTCAACCAGCTGAGCCACCTAGCCGAAGGGTTTTTTTAAATAAATGAATGAATAACTAGAGAACCCATCTAAGTGTTTCCACTCAGACTGTAATAGCAGTTGTCATCCAAGAGCAAAGCATGCTCTTGGAAGTTCAACATGCATTGAGTAAATTATAATAAAAATAAATAATAATAAAATCACGTGCCAGACATTGTTTTAAACTGTCGTATATTTCTGGTGTGCTGTGTTGACCCGACCCATCCTCTAGGACTGTTACTGTCCGACAGTCTTCACTAGGAATTTCCCTTGCTTGGAGAAACTTGCACTGCCTCAGGTAAAGCCCCTTTACAGGGACAGCCTGTTTCCAAAGACTGGTAGATGTGAAACGATAAAGTGGTGGCATCCCACTACAACGTGGGACACTTTTAAAGGGCCATCTTTTCAAGCAGAGGTCTTCCAGTGATTGCATCCCAGCCTGATTTCTCCTTGGCCCATTTTTGTTGTGCACATTCCCTGGTACAGCTGATCCTGAGCACACTCCCAGATAAATCCTCCTGCCTCTGATCTTTCTGAAATCTGTTTCCCCAGGCACCTAAACTGCAATGCATAATTACATGTAAACTTCAAATAATTACCCCACTTCACAGATGAAGAAATTGAGGCCTTTATGAAGCAGGATGTGGAATCAATTGCACTCAAGCAACATGGCTGTTACACCTGCCAGACACCCAACAAATACAGTGCAGTAGTGATTTAATTCCACCTGTCACCTTTGGCAACAATCTTTTGCATTTGCTTTTGAGTATTTCAAGGACAAGCAACTCACTATTAAAACAGTCCATTTCATCATTGCTCAAATCTGATGATTAGAACTATTTTGCTATAGAAAGCCAAAATCTGTCTTAGCTTTTGCCCATTGGTCTAACTTCTGCTTTTTTTCATGATGCAACATTTTACAAATATTTGAGGAAAATCACCATGACTCATTTATTCTTTGCTTCAGTGTGAGAGGTACTCTGAGTCTGGTCCCTGGATCAGCAGCAGAAGCATCACCTGGGAGCTTGCTGGAAACGAAAGTTCTTGGGTCCACCCAAGACCTACAGCATCAGAATGTCCTGGGGTGGGGTCTGGAGCACAGTGACTGTGTAAGCCCTCCAGGTGATTCTGATGCTTGCCATCAGAAGCAGGTTTGAGAAGACTTCTCAGTCACGCAGTTCCCAAACCTATATATGAGGTACTTGGAATTCTCAAAAACATTCAGGAGTCAACTATCTTACATCTGGGGAAAATCATAGCCAAATATTAATAAACTGCCCATTTTTTAGTCTGTTCACACATGCCTTTTGAGTGACTTAGATCCTCCCAAATTCAAATCAAATGAGCCATCCCCTGTGTTTTGACTCTAAAGACCATGAAATGATACTGGGAGATGCCTGCTAATCACTCACTTGTGTAAACAGATGGCAGTGGATTGGACCTAACAAAATTGATGGTTCTTTCATAATCCTACTGCTACACCTGTTTAGCCAATCCTAGAAATACCTGCTGATGGGGCTCTCAATCCTACTCTAATAAATTGTTTGTGATAGGCCACTTTGTTAGACTCGGTTCATCTTTGGGCTAGTTCTCTATTTTTGTAAGATTTATTTATTCATGAGAAACACAGAGAGAGGCAGAGACATGGGCAGAGGGAGAAGCAGACTCCTTGTGGGGAGCCCCATGGGGGACTCGATCCCAACACCCCAGGATCGCAACCTGAGTCAAAGGCAGATATCCAACCACTGAGCCACCCAGGCATCCCATCTTTTGGGCTAGTTCTTATCAAGAAAGCCAGTGTTTAAGCTCTTACTAGGTGACTGACCCTGTGCTCACTTTACAGGTCCTATCTCATCGAACACTCTCAATGACAAATGAGGAATTTGAAGCTTAAAGAGATTTTGCTGTTGTCTGAGGTCACAAGGCTGAGAAGGGAGCAGACCTCGGAGTTTGTTACCTATTTCAGGGTAACAAACTACTACAATTCAGCAGCTTAAAACAATACATGGTTCTCTTACAGTTTCTGAGTCAGGAATCTGGGTACAGATGGCTTCCCTGGGATGTCTGCTCCCAAGTTTCAGCAGGTTGCAATCCAGGAGTCAAATGGGGCTTCATTCTAATCTGCCACCTTGCCTAGAGCTTCTTCCAAGCTCCTGCAGGTTGTTTGCAGAAATCCTCTCCTAGCCACTGAAGGACTGAAATAGTAATGGTTGTCTGGTTGGCTGTTGGCTGCCAGCCACCCACAGGTCTAGAGACCACCTGATGTCCTTCCTATGTAGCTCTCCCACACACAAGTTTCTCCCTCCTGTTAAAAATGGAGACTTACAAAATGTGATGTAATTGTGGGCATGATATCCCATCATCTTTACCCTATTCGATTGGGTAGAAGTCACAGTTCTCGCCAGCACTCAAAGGGAGGACATTACACAAAGATGTGGCCACCACAGGGCAGAATATCATTGGGGGCACCTGTCTGTCCCTACTGGTGTGCATAAAACATATTTATAATGATTGTTTAAAATCCAGATTTCTACACCTCAACCCTAGAGAGTCTGAGTCATAAATTCTATGGTGAAGCCCAAGAACCGACATATCGAATAAATACCCAAGGTTGATTGGGAACCCTGGGGACATGAGCCCACAATTAGAGAAACAAGTCTATAAACTTGCCCCAAATCACACCTGCAACAATCACCCAAATTGTTTACCTACTCCTTAAGGTTGTTTCAAAGCAGCTGATTACCATTTATTAAAAACTATCCTATTAAATATTTCTTCTATGTCTTTCTTGGGAAATAAGCCTTGCTTTCAAGTTTGACCACTGGCACTTAGCAGCTATCTACTGGATTCATTGCTCTGTTGGTAGCTCTCTAGGTTCATTTTGCCTGAGGCATGTGCTCCAATTATTTGGTAGTGCTCTTTGCTCTGGGAAAGAGTTTAAAGAGGACAACCCTTCCTGGACCAGTTCTCTGAAACTGACAGAGAAACTGAATTAGGGTGACCAACCAACCCTGTTTGCCTAGAACTAGGAGACTGCCTGGAATGCGGGACTAAAACTCAAGAAGTCCCAGGTAAACTGAGACAGGTGGTCACCCCACCTTTGTTCCTAACACCAAGAGTTTAAAAGGCAAACAGATAAATGCAAGTTTGTTTGGGACTCCGGGAATTCTTGGAGCATAAGACTTCTCGTGCTCAAACCAGGATAATCCTTGATCACTATAGTAAGGTAACAAGTGGTGTCTTCACCCCCAAATATCTACATCCCAATCCCTGGAACCTATTTGTAAAAAGGCACTTGCCAATATGTTAAAGAACTAGAGATGAGGATCTTGTTCTGGATCATGCTGGTGGGCCCTAGCAAGTGTCCTAACAAGAATGAGGCAAGAAACTGACACAGAAGGGGACATGGGGTAGTGCTGCCATGGTGACAGAGATTCAATTGATGCAGCCACAAGGCACAGAGTGCCTGTGGCCACTGGAAGCTGGAAGAAGCCAAGAACAGTTTCTCCCCTAGAGCCTCCCAAAGGATCATGACCCAGTTGAAATATTTATTTTATTTATTTGAAACAGAGAGAGAGGGGATCCCTGGGTGGCTCAGCGGTTTGGCAGCCTGCCTTCAGCCCAGGGCGTGATCCTAGAGTCCCAGGATCGAGTCCCACGTCAGGTTCCCTGCATGGAGCCTGCTTCTCCCTCTGCCTGTGTGTATGTCTGCCTCTCTGCCTCTGTGTGTGTGTCTCTCATGAATAAATGAATAAAATCTTTTTAAAAAAATGAAACAGAGAGAGAGAAGAGTACAATTGGGGGGAGGGACGGGGCAGAGGGAGAGAGAGAAGCAGACTTCCTGTTGAACAGGGAGCCTGATACGGGACTTGAACCCAGGACCCTGAGATCACAACCAGAGCTGAAGTCAGATACTTAACCAACTGAGCCACCCAGGTGCCCTCTGACCCTACTGAAATCTTGATTTCATCCCAGTGACCTTAATCTTGGACTTCTAACCTCCAGAACAGCGCAGGGATAAATTTCTTATTTTAAGCCACCACATCTGTGGCAATTTGTTGCAGCAGTCACAGGAAACAAATACAATCACTCTACCAAAGTTCCCTTACTCCCCAAATATCGGTTGGGCTCTTTGGTCTAACTCTGGCTAAATTGAGCAAAACAAACCACTTATTAAACAAGCAGGTAAGTAAAATGGAAAGATAGGGGGTGATTTTGGAGGAAATGCCTGAAGGATGGGTCTTGGGGAAGGAACCAGGGCAGAACCTCACAGGTAATCCCTGTGGGAGGTGGGGCAGGTTGAATAAAATCAGCTGCTTTCAGATTGATTCCAGAATGAGCCAGCATATCTGATTAGCCTCTTTGGGGTAAAGAGAGGATGAGAATCTCGATGGACGGTTCCCCCATGACTGTATCCAATGGTGTGAAAGGAGTTCACAGAAGCCAAAACCCAGAGGCTGTAACTGGAAGACTATGCAGGAAAAAAGCCCACAGTCCTTGCTTCTCAAGTGTGGTTTCCACAACCGGCAACATCATTATCACCTGGGAGCTCATTAGAAATGTAGATCTGGGGGGGCCCAGGCCAGATCCACAAAATCAGAAACTCTAAGGTCGGGCCCCGGAATCCATGTTAACAAGCCAGCCTGGTGATTGTGAGGCAGACTCAATTTTGAGAGATATCGACTCCCCTAAATAGTAGCTTTGACAAAATCTCATTGTTGTTCTTCTGCCAGCATAGCTAAAGGTGAGACTTCTGTCCCTCTTGCCGAATGACCTCAGTAGGGTTCTAGTTGGTTGGTCTACTCACTCTCAAGCCGCATAAATTCATCTCCCATTCAGGGTTAGGAAGAAACTACATAATACATATATATGATCATGTTATTCCTCTGATCTTTTTAAGTGGGAAGTTTTGTCTAATGTCTCTGTCTCTATTCCTGTTTCTCTCTCCCAGCCTATTTGCAGGTGCAACAATATGGCAACCTTTGTTCTTCTAGCCCAGACCCCAGTTGTGTTGTATCTCAGTGGTTCTTGTCCCTCAGAGATGAGTGGTGGGTATCCCACATTGATCTCCAACCCCCAGCAGGTCCTGGCTCTAGGACTGAGGCCACTTCCTTCCGCCTTCTGGTTCTTTTTAAAAATTATTTATTTATTTATGAGAGACAGAGAGAGGCAGAGACACAGGCAGAGGGAGAAGCAAACTCCCCATGGAAGCCTCATGTGGAACTCGATCCCAGGACCTCGGGATCACAACCTGAGCCAAAGGAAGATACTCAACCACTGAGCCACCCAGGTGCCCCTGCCTCCTGATTCTGACCTTTGTATAAGCTGGAGATGGAGGCCTGTCATCCTTTTCCCCCATGAAACCTTCCAGACTTGACAGACCAGCTTAAGGACTCCTCCTCTGTGCCCCCACAGTGCATTATATTGTTCTTGGCCACATCATTCTGAAAATTGTTTATGTGACTTGTCTCCCCTATTAGTAAATTTCTTGAGGCTGAAGGCTGCAGTTTACTCCTATGTTCCCTGGATATCTTGCACAAATGAACCAATCGACATATGCTTGGTGGAGTAAAAAAATATACAAAGAAATATGATTCTTACTGTTCTGTGAATATACGCGATGACGAGCATATTCAGCAGCTACAATGTGGCTCGAATCTTACAAAATGTCAACCCCCCACTCTCTTATCATTTTGTAATGTTATCTAGTGTCAGATTTAGAATATGCAATCATTCTTTAGTTTTGCAACATGTTACAAAGTGAGTTGGTGTTAGCTTTTTCATTGCTTCATGAGATTTCTGGATTTCCTGGGGCCAGAATATTGGCAGTTAGTTAAATGTTGCCAATGAAATAAAGTCCAAAGAGAAGTTTAATTTTGTAAAAATAGCATATTAATAGTGGAGAACAGCTCCTAGGCTCTTTTGGGACTTTGAGAGTAGGACCCCACTCCAAGATTTCCTTGAATTTCATTTAAATAGCAGAGAAAACACTATTTTCTAGCCAAACTTGCCATAACTGGCAGGAGCTATAGGATTTTCAAATGTTTTTGGCAATGTTTCCAAAAACACATGTGCTTAAATCTCTCCAGGACCAACGCATCTGAGTAAAATCATAGCCAAATTTGAAAATGTCAGACATGAGCTTTCTACACCAAAGGATTCTAAGCACGGAATGCCTTCACTAGTTTGTCATTCCTTTAAATGAAGCCCCAAATGACTTTTCTATCATCAGAACAAACATTATTAGTTAATAACAGAATTAAATATGAGGGTCATTTTGCGATTTATTTATTTACATGCTGTACTTTTTACTTAAGAATTAGACATTTAACAACAAAGGGTGCCTGACCAAGAGTTTAGGGAAAAGAGAAAAAGATGAAAGAAATTCAAGAAAACAATCTCGCAAATTCAGAATGTGGAGCCTTCAACAAAGTAGCTTGCTTTGTCTCTTGAAAAAGTCAGCGTAGTTAAAAAAAAAATTAGTGGAAAAAAATTGGCCTAGAATAAAAAGACATAACAACACCTATAAAGTATGAAACTTGACTTGCGTTTGAGAAATATAGCCATAGGGTACTTGGGTGGGTGGCTCAGTGGTGGAGCATCTCCCTTGGGGATCCCAGGATCCTGGGGTCCTGGGATGAGTCTTGAATCAGGTTCTCCACAGGGAGCCTGCTTCTCCTTCTGCCTATGTCTCTGCCTCTCTCTGTGTGTCTCTCATGAATAAATAAATGAAATCCTTAAAAAAAAAAAAAAGGAAAAGAAAAATAAATAGCCATAAAAAGCATTTGGGAGATAATTCAGGAAATGTCACTATAAATTGAGTATAAGATAATACTAGGAAATTATTGATAGTTATCTAGGTTTGATAATAGTATTGTGTTTGTGTAAAAATATATCCTTATTTATTCTTAGGAGTTATAAGCTGCAGTATTTGTAGGTAAACTGTATGCTGCCTATTATTTATTTTCAAACTTTCCAGCTAGAGAGAGGAGGAAGGGAGGGAGGGAAATGAAGAAAAGAATGTTCAAAGTCTTAAATCTATCCTGGAGCCTCCTTGGAATCATGGCTAAGAAAGAAAGAAAGAAGGAAAGAAGGGAGGGAGGAAGGAAGGAAGCAAGGAAAACTATTAAATCTGTATTATGTGATGAGTGAATGAGTATTCACTGATTTTCAAGTTTTGTGTATGTTTGAAAATGAATAGTAAATTTGAGGAAAAAAGAGAAGGCACTTTGGTTTGTTTTTTGTTTTGTTTTGTTTTGTTTTGTTTTGTTTGTTTTGTTTGTTTGTTTAAGTAGGTTCCACACCCAATGTGGAGCCTAACATGGAGCCCAGCTTGGGGCTTGAACTCACAACCCTGAGATAAAAACCTGAGCTGAGATCAAGGTCACTTAATCGATGAGCCATCCAGGTGTCCAAGGCACTTTAGAGTTAAGCCTGCCTTCCTACACTACCACTTATTAGCTAGACAAGTCAGTACACTTCTCTGTACTTTGCTCTTCTCATCTATAAAGAGAGGTTAATAATAGTTCTAATCCATAGAATTGTTATAAAAAGAACATGAGATGAACACATGTAAAACGTGTATTTTGCATGTGTAGTTTACACTTACCTATTACTATCATTGTAATAATTACAAAGGTAATAATTAATACCTACTACTAGAAAGTTAATGTCTATAAGCATTAGTAATACCTATTACTATTATCAGTTTTTAAGGTGCAATTTAGGCTTTTCTTTTTTTTTTTTTTTTGAAAGAGAGGGGAGGGGAGGGGCAGAGGGAGAGGGGGAGAGAGAATCCCACGCAGATTCCACGCCCACCGTGGTCTCAATGTGGGGCTTGATCTCATGACCCTAAGATCATGATCTGAGCCAACCAACTGAGCCATTCAGGTGCCCCAAATTTAGGCTTTTCAAAGCACTTTCATAATATCTTCTTTGAAACGTACACTAAGCCTGTGACACAAACAAAATTGGGAAAATATTTAGCACATCATTTACTATTAAATATTATCCCAAATTTTCCATATGTTACATTTATTATATTAGGATTATTGAAAATAAATATATACCAGAATGAAATAAAAACTACTACAGTGTTACTTTTACAAAATACCCAATCTTTAAAAGAAAAATACCCCCAAAATAGGATATATATATATTTTTTAACAACAATATTTTAAGCATTTAAATATTTTAGTGTTAATCTTTGTAAACCACTCACTTAAGAGAGACAACAGTTCTACTCTCTTTTCTTCAAAACAGCTTGAATTAGATGGTGACTATGGCTTCTCAGGGGATGAATCATTCCATTGTATTCTGTTTATAACAAGACTGGAACATCAGATGTAGGATATGCTTATAAATCAGGATAATGTGCTTACAAGAGTAGGTCCTATTGATTTTCAGCATCTTTCTAAAAGATGCATGAAAAGGCTGGCTGGGGAAAAAGTTAGAGGCTCTTGAGAGTCAACTAGTGGCCTTGGCCTTGTTAAGGCCACTGGCCATGGTAATAAAAACAGTACCAATAATATTAACACCTGTTGATTTGTACTTAGTAAAGCTGGGCATTGTCTAAGCTGCATTTCTCATATGACTTGGGTGAGTATGGCTGGGCTTAAATTTTCTTTTCTGATAAAACTGAACTATTTTTTAAAAGATTTTATTTATTTATTTGAAAGAGAGAGCACGAGCAGGGAGAGGAGCAGAGGGAGAGAATCTCAAGCAGATTAGCCCTGAGCACGGCGCCTGATGCGGTGTTCGATCTCGCCACCCTGAGATCATGACCTGAGTAGAAACCAACAGTTGGTTGCTTAACTGACTGAGCCACCCAGGTGCCCCCAAACTGAGCTATTAATAACCCCCTATACCTTCCCTCTCCTGTGTGAGAGTCAAATAAGACAACAGATGAGGATGTGCTTTTATAAAACTGTGAAGTTTTCCACTAATGCACTGGCATTAGTTTCCCTTGGAATATGAAGCTGAGGGGAAGCAAAGAGACGGATGTCTCCACTCTTCCTTGGGAGCCTTTGCTGGGGCACCCTGTGAACTCAGAAGTGCTGGAAAAACTATATTTGGAAGACAAAAAGCATTTCTCTGGTGAAATTGGAAGGGACAGGTTGCTTATTGCTTCTGAACCTACCAGAATCTGAATTTTCTTCACCTTTCTTCTTTTCACTGCGTGCCCATAATTTGCAATCTTACAGAAACTCATTGTGTTTCTCCTGAGAGTGTCAAGGAAGAAGAATATATACCATCTAGGACTAGGTTAGAAGTGGAAATTTGTAAACAAGAAAAATGCTATCTTTATATTTCAAATAAGGCATTTATTCATTTTTTTCTACATAAAAATTTACTGGCTTGTTATATGGTGCCAAACTACTGAATTAATCTCTTAGGAAAGCACACTTTTTAAAGATTAACATTTTTCTGCTCTTCTGCTTTTGGAACATTTCAAAAGCCATTGATATTCTACTCATGCCTAGACACCAAAGGGTGAATGTAATTAAAATGCAATGAGGCAGTAGATGTCAAATAAAAAATGTTCTTCACCCACATGTCCCCAGTACATCTGTGCTGTGTGTCACCCCAGAATGGAGAATCATTGAGAATTTCCCTTATTATACAGTGATCCTGAGTTAATAAAGCAAGAAAGACTTTCAAGTAATAGTTGATTCATTCTAAAATTTAAGGCATCAGTGAAGCCATGGGATGTGGTGTTTTTACCCTGTTTATAATATGGCAATAATCCTGCATGTATACTGGAGCTGGATTTCCAACAAGGTCCATGGAGAATTTATTTCTATCCCAGATGTCACAGTGAACAGTCTGCGAATAACAGACTGGTTCTTTCTAGAAACAAAGATGGCATTACAAACACATAAGACACCTTATAGTAGCAACCTGGAATTTTTTTTTTTTTTTTTTTTTTTTAGTTTTAAATGTCATCAGTCAGCAGGTGTAGTTTCTTCCTGGATTGCAATGAGATTCTTCGATTGTATTATCCTGCGATCCCATAGGAATCTCTCTGCAGGTGCCAGAAACAGTATTTCAAAGTCAGGCTATTGAGTTAACCCAAACTGCAAACTCTTACTCCCTTAGGAGCCATAAACTGGGAGACTAGTGGGAGAAATAGGCCCTAAAGCTTCAGGCCTGCTGGAATTTGTGCCCTCTGACTTTGTTTAGCCAGGAAAACTATGTTAACAGTGCTTCACAGCTGTGTTAACTCTTGCTGTTTACCACAAGCCAGGAAGAATCAGAAGCTCTCTCGTACATTGTCTTTGGGAAAACCAATTATGCAGGTATTCATTCATTTAAAATGCCAAATGTGTAGATCCTTTGATTTAGCCATTCCACTGCTAGGGGTTTACCCTAAGGAGGTCATCAGAGGAGAGTACGCAAAGGATTATATCAAAGAGGTTCACCCAATTTTTTATGATATTACCAAAAAAGATAGCATAATGTTCATCAGTAGGGGATTGGTTAGATGCATTTTGGTTCACTGAACTTTGCAGATATCAAAAACAATGAAATAGGTTCATGTGGATTTTAATTATTAATTAGTATCAACATGAATATTCATAAGTTAATATTGTTGAGTGAAAAGCACATTAGAGAACCGTAGGATTCCATTCCATGTCAGTAAAGTGTGTGTGTGTGTGTGTGTGTGTGTGTGTGTAACTACACAACAGGGCTAATCACCAAAACGTTATCAGCATCTCTGAACTACCGAGATGTGATTTTTGTTTTCTTCTGTATGCTTCTCCATTTTATTAGGCATTTTATAGGCATCATGTGTCATTTTTATTATTGAAAGTCATTGTTATTCAGAAAAATCATTCCCTCTACAAAACTCACATTATTTCTTAATTATTTGCTAACATGGGAATGTGAGTTCCTCTGCTTGGTAAAGGATTTATTGATTTATGAAAGAGGAAGTGCTGAAACTCAACAGTGTGTGAGCTGTCAAAAACATCCCAGGTCTTGGAGCCATGAGACAAGGGTGAGCCACAACTTCATCGTTACCATGTGGGGCATGTCTGTTTTCTCATCTACAAAATAAAGGTCATCACCATAGACTTATTCATGTCAGGAGATGTTAATAATGCCCTCAGAGTTATACATTTTCAGAGCATTTCCCTTTCCCTCTGGCCTACAATGCTCCCCAGAATATGGTAACATCCACCTTTCACACATGAAGAATTAGCATCTCTGCTTCTTCATCTGTGAAATGGGAATAAATACCACGCCTACTCCAAAGTGTTCAGAGAAATGTAAGTAAATTAACATATGTAAAATGCTTGAAACAGGGGTTGGCAGGTAATGAGTTCTCAATCATATTAGCTGTTTTTTTCTGTTCTCATCAATATCGTCATCATTATTAAGCAGCTTAAATAGTTCTGCAGAGAGCAGATGATTATGATCTTTTCAAGGCATCTGTTGAAACTCTCTTTGAAATGGCAAAGCTGTACCCACTTTTAACTGTGAAGCTGAGAGCCCTGTGGCAGTGTCAGCAGAGGTGAAATAATTTATTTAAAGGTCATTTGATAATTAGGATAGTAAAACTCCTTGAGAGTTATTTAAAAAATCACTTCCTTTATATTGAATCTATACTGATTTACGGAGAAAAATGATCTAGCAAAAAAATAGTTTCTGCTATCTGATCTATTTGAAATGAAAAGAAAACAAAGCCTTATGTTAGGTACATATGGCTAAGCACTTAGCTGCCTTAGTAACATTTCTTCTTGCTTACTAAGGAAAAGCAATGTGACTAAGAAGCCATGAAATCATATTGCTAATTACACTATCTGTACAATGGTTTCTGTGCCACCACTCAATCTCCTGTTTGGGAAGACTTATTGATATGAGAACATTTACACAGTGTATTTACAATTAATCATTGGAAGGCTACAGGGAAGTGTATAATTACAATAAAATAATAAGAGGAATAAATAATAATAGTATCTGTTGAGCATTGCCCCTGTGATAGGCAATGGGCTGAGCACAGTGTATACACTTTCTTATTCAATCCCCAAAACAACCCTAGGATCTGTTGTATTAGTCTTGTTTTACAGCTGAGCAAAGTGAAGCATAAATAACTCATTCAGGATCCAGCTGGGATTAGATCCAGGTGCGTTTGAAAGTCCAGGCTTTTATCCACTATGGGGTGTGAGTGTGTGTGCTGACAAAAGGTGAAAGAATGAGGAGGAAAGAGTTGAGGGGCAGGGGAGGAGAAGGAGAAGAGAAGACAGAGGAAGATGACCATGTATTTTCAAGGACGTGTTGATCTTTCCGAGGGTGACAAGTCTCTTAGTGGCCTGACCTGCTCTGACATTTGCAATGGTAGGAATGAGGCTAAAAAGTAAAAACACATTTCTTTAAGATCCTTCAAAGTCAACTTCTGGTCACTGCTGAGCCCAGATTTACACAAAACAGGCCATTGAGGTCAACCTCCTGGGTTTCAGAAAAAGATATTCTACGGTGAAATTGTAGTGACATCTCCCATGGGCTCTCCTGGCAGCGGAGGCCTCCCCCATGGCTGACCAGCGGAAATCCACCAGCCCCCATCGGGCAGTGAGTGGGTAGACTTCAGCCACCTGTCACCACGACAGCTGGAGGGCCTGGGAAGGGGATGGCTCCAGAGGGTGACATAAGCCTTTAAATGGAAACATTTGTATTGACCGACTATTATCTGGAACCCCAGTATCAAGTGTGCAAAATTTTCTACTTTACCTGGCATGCTGCTCTCTATGAATATCTCTACACCAGGCCCCAGGTAGCAATAGTTTTCAGGTACTGTCTCCAGGACACGTGACAAATGTTGTTCACGTACAGGGCTCACTCCAATGCATTTACCTAGATTTTGACTGAATCCCAAAATACTTTGAAGAGAAATAAAGGCCTGCAGTAGTCTCTGATCTCCATGCTTACTATTAACCATTCATAGTTCCAGTAAATTCCTAATTACACTCTAAGGCAGTTATGAACAATGTAAATTGCCTGTGTGTTTCCCCATTCTGGATGTGCTAACTTTTACCACTTGGGACAGCATATCAGGATATAGGACAGTTAGATTATGGTGGGGACAACCTGGAAGCCTTTCTAATTTATTTGGGATTTCTGGGTGGCTCAGTTGGTTGAGCACCACACTTTTAATTTCAGTTCAGTTCATGATCTCAGGGTCAAGAGATTGGGCTGAGCATGGAACCTGCTTAAGATTCTCTCCCTCTCCCTCTGTCCCTCCCTACCTCCTACACACGTGTGTACACTTACAAGCAGTCTTTCATAAATAAATAAATAAATAAATAAATAAATAAATAAATAAATAAAATTACATTTATTCACCAAATTTGATGTTATAAATGTTATAGTGGCATTCACTACATACATGCATTTAACTTATGCAAATTTTAATATACATCAGTACAGCAAACCTACTGCAAAATTAACTTTTAATATGTAGCCTTTTAGAAACCTTATTGTGTACAGATTATTTATAAATAATAGCCCCAGCTCTCTACTGTGTGTATACTGTGCTTCATGAACAATTTAAGAAGTTTCCAAGGGTGATTTTGTCTATAATCACTTTTTGCTTTAGGCAACATCTCCCCTCTACCTCATACCACCAGCACCACCATCTTAAGCTAAAATTCCACTGTGTTTATAACAAATTACTTTTGACACTTTTCAATGGTGGCCCCAGAATCCACCAAGTGCTATGAGCTAGTGTTTAAATATTATTCATGACTAGTTCAAGGTAGCAGCTGTTTTGTCTTGGTTCAAATTTGTGAAGCCCCGGTCATCATCTGTTAATATTGTGTGTCCATCCCCGCTGAGTACCAGCACTGAATTTACTCTAAAAATATATTTCCTTTTCCACTGAGCTTTTTGAGAAAATTGATTCAGCTGAATGCTTTTATTTTTGTGTGGCACTAGCAATGGAAAATTGAGTATGACAACAGTTTCACTAGCACCAGGGAGGCTTGGGTTTGTTTTTCCTACACAGATCATAGAATAATCTTTGTAAAACATAAACCTGCTTTTGTCCCTCTTCCATTCTTAAAATCCTTCATGGGTTCCCCATTACCCACAGGATGAAGTCCAAACTTCATTGTAAGTGGAACTCACAAAATCTGTGTGCTTCCTCTCAACATTTCTCTCCTTTATACATTCCAGCATTCTGGTCAACCAAACTCTTAGTACTGCTTGGTAATGCCAGGCTTTCTCACCACTCTGAGCCTTTGCTCCTGCTGTTCTATCTGTCCAGGGTGACATCATTGCCCTTGCCCTCTGATTGGGTTTACACATCTTGAACACTGTGCCCAAATATCACTTCCCCAATAATGCCTTTCTGGGGGGGCACCTGGGTGGCTCAGTCCATTGAGCATCCAACTCTTGATTTCAGCTCAGGTCATGATCTCAGGGTCATGAGATCAAGCCCCGAGTTGCATTCCATGCTGAGGATGGAGCCTGATTGGGATTCTCTCTCTGCCCCTCCCTGCTGTTCATGCATGTTTTCTCTCTCTCTCTGTCAAAATAATAATAACAATAATAATAATAAGTAAATAAAAACAAAAATACCAATGCCTTCCTTGACTTCCTGAGCCACACTCAGTCACTCTTTCTCTTACATACCCTCAGTATATTTTTTATACTTCGATAGAGACAGTTGTCACACATTGTCACTCTGTATCAGGTTGTGAATGCATCAAAAGTGGAGGCAATGCTTTATTTACCTTTGTAATTCCAGAATCTTGTGTGGTACTTGCAACACAGTGGTCCTGGAAATCTTGAATGAATCAGTAAATGAATGTCATCGAGAGATACAATCTTAGGAATCAACCCATAGAAGTGTTTTTGACCAGAAGTACACAGAAAAGCTGCAAAGGATCAATGAATTTCCCCTAAAATCAATGTTGCCTTGTGATTGGATTTGTGTGCTGATATTTGTGCACACATTTATCTGAGTAGCTGGTCCATAGCATTCATCATATTCCCAAAGGAAGTCCGATATAATAATAGAGGTACAAATTACTGATATAATTCAATCTCTTCAGAAAACTCGGGTCCATCTTTTCTCTGCTGCAGGATAAAAACAAAATACAAAGCCAAGGGAAAGAGTAGCTTCTGGGAAAAATATGTGTGGTCCTGAGTGTCCCTGAAGAACCAAGTCACCAGGATTGTCTTGTCTCAGTGTTAAGTGTAGGAGATGCTCAAAACTTCAGTGCTTGGGAGAATTTGGACCTAAGGAACTTGCACTACAAGTTTAGAGTTTAGTCGGTTCACTTTCTTGTTCATCGTGAGATTATTGAATGTCAGGGGTGTGGGTGGTGACAAGTGAGGTGGATTCTTCTTCCTTCCTGTTGAATCATGCCCCCACACAATCTCCATATAGTGTAGAGTGCCAAGGGAAGCCACATTCATTTGTGGATTCTTTGCTATTTGAAATCTGTAGCTAAATTACAACGCCACTTAATGTGGCTTGCTTTCTTTCTTTCTTTCTTTCTTTCTTCTTCTTTCTTTCTTTCTTTCTTTCTTTCTTTCTTCATAAATGTCCCTTACATTCTCAACGGGGTGAGTTATTTGCCATTTGCTTTTATAATCTGGTGTTTGTGCAGTGTCATTGGCAAAAGTTAATATGTGCTTCTTGCCACCCCCAGGGATTCCTACAGCTCCATAATGATGGAATTAATCTATAAATGTGGTCTCTAAAAGCACCTCCGGGCCTGGTTTTTTGAATGAAAGGCAGAGTGGATTGGAGACGATCTGTTGGCATCATCATCATTATCTAA
This sequence comes from Canis lupus dingo, assembly GCF_003254725.2. Lineage (NCBI taxonomy): Eukaryota > Metazoa > Chordata > Mammalia > Carnivora > Canidae > Canis > Canis lupus. The sequence goes on along the minus strand of NC_064262.1, from coordinate 22,362,620 downwards.
ATGGATGCAAATGCAGCAGATTGAAAATACTCATCCTTACCAGAAATGATAAAAATCAAAGGCCTGCTATTTGCATATTTAATTGTAATGGTGCATTGAGACCAAATTACTGAGTGGGGGTTATGAGCACTTCACAGAAGGTAATCGGCTCCCACATTTATTTTTGCCATCTTGATGAGCATTTGAAGATGGCCAGGTTTTCTAAACACTTGTGCACTTCCAACCTGGGAGGTACTTTGGCACATCAGGAAAACACAGCATGAGTTCAAATAAGTGAGTTCATTAGCCTCCTTTCTGGTTAACTCAGGTCAAATGGCTGCCTTGTCTATGTAGTGCATAGTAGCTAACTTTATTTAATTTTTTTAAAGATTTATTTATTTGAGAGAGAAAGCATGTGTGGTGGGAGGGGCAGAAGGAGAGAATCTTTAAGCAGACTCCCCACTGAGCAAAGAACCCTATCCAGGGCTTGATCCCATGATCCATGAGATCACCACCTGAGCTGAAACCAAGAGTCATTCTCTCAACCAACTGCACCACCCAGGCACCCCAGTAGCCAACTTTTATTGAGCACAGACTATGTTTCAGGCACAGTGCTAAGCTCTTTACATGCATTATCTCATTTGACTCTCATATCCCCACGAAGCAGATTCTGTTATTTCCAGTTTACAAATATGAGACAGAGAGGAATAAGTAACTCAGCTAAATGCACATAGTAAATGGTGAGTCAGGATATAAGACATATTTGTCTTGACTCCAAAGCCAGAGTTGTTGATCTGGGAATAATTTCTTCTTCTATCACCAAAGCATTTTCTTACTATCAACTCACTGACTCCTACAACAAATATCAACTGAGCACCCACTGTGTGCTAGTTGCTAAGTACAAAGCACAAAATAAAAGCAAACCACTGCTTCTGCCTTCAGTGACTCGCAGGCTCTAGTGAACATGCTGGAAATACCAGATATGAAATTCCATTATTGTCTTTTATGTAATATCAGCAGCATAAACAGTCTTCCTTATCATCATCATCACCATATTGATTATTTACTGAGCCCTTATTATGTGCCGGGTGATAGACTGGGCTCCATCTGCTTCCAAAAGCCCTTTAAGCCACAATATGACTCAGGAGACTACAGTTCACAGAGCGTATGTGACTTTGCCCACATAACCCATCAGGAAGTGGCAGAGCCAGCATGTAGACCGAGGACTGTCTCATTCTCCTATTTTAATATCCGTATCACCTGAGGAGGATTCTGAGGTCACTCTAAACAAGCATATCACCTGAGTTATGTTTACAGGCTGCTGTGAAATCAATTTCATGAATCATGAAAGTTACTGTGCCCCAAGTGCCCACTCTCCGCTGTGTGAGGCACTTTCCATCTATGCTCTCCCGAAAGTGTCTCAATATCCTGCTTGTTAGTACTACCTTTCCATTTTTCAGATGAGAAAACTGAGAGCCAGGTAGATGAAGTAACTTGCCCAAGGTCCACATGCGATAGGAGGGGATATTGAAGACCAGATGTGTTTGGCTCCAAAGCTCTATATTTTACCTACTAGCATCACTCAGGCATTCCTGGGGAAATGCTGACTTTCAGAAAGAATCCAGATAAAACTTCCCCACAAGCAATCCCTGGAGGATACAGACTGCTGGCCAAGGCTCCATCTCAAACAAGGACCTCCACACTCCAAGATCCATGTAACATCATTTTTCCTCTATTTAAATTAAAAAAAAAATACCCTTTGTTTTCCCTTCTTATCTGGTAGGAGGATGGTGTGTATGTTTGGGGAATGGAGCAATAAAAAAGGGAGAAGCATGCCCAGAGATGAACGGATTGTAGAGAACTCAGGAAATCCAAGTCTATGAGCTCTGGGGCCTGGCCTTCGGCAATCTCCCTTTACCTGCCTGCTGCTGACAGCTCACCACTGGAGGGCCAAGGCGGGGAGAAGACAGTCATTTTTAAGGATGAGGAGAGCTTCTAAGTTTAGTGGAGCCTGTTCATCTTATGTAGTAAAGGGCATACATCCTTGCCTCTCACTGGCTTCCCTGCAGCAATGTTGGGTTTCAAATTCTATTTCCGCTACAGAAGGTTGGGATTCACAGGGAGCGTTAGAAGGTTTAGCTTGATAAGAACAAGATCATTTATTAAGTGCCTATTTTCTGAATGCTTTGCATTCATTATCTCATTTAACCTTTTGCCTGTCCTGCAGAGGAAGAATTTTTATGCCCTTTTTACAGACTACAAGGTTGCAGTGAGAGACACACAACTTTCTGCAAGGGTGTACAGGTAATATGAGATTGACCTGGGATTCAAATCCAAGATTAGATTTTAAAAGTATAACTTACATCTCTTTTCCAGATACCAGCATTAGGACCTTCTGGTTAAACATGGCTGCTGTCCAAGATCTTTCTCTAGGGCAGTGACCCATGAGTTTTCTCTTTCCTTAGTTCTCAACCTCTCTGTTCCTTGGGCCCCTTTCTCATTGCCAATCTGCATTGGGCTCATGGGACAGGATGTCTGCCTTGCTATCTTTCCCTTCTAGAGCATCCTTCCCCTAAGGTATTCTTTACACATAAGTTCAAAATCAAATCATGACCAGATAATCTCAATGATAGACTGGAGATGGGCAGTACACCCTAAGAAGAGCCAACCCATAGACTGGCTAGTAGCCTGTGAGGTAAGCGTTGTAAGTTACCTTCAGACAGGCAGGATGGTTACTCATAAGTTCCACGTCTCTCTCTTTCCACCCCACCCCCACCCTCAGAGTTCAAGTACTAAGATTCAGGGACAGTTGATAGCAAATTTTAGGAGCAGAAGCTGCAAAGATATCCAGAGAAAGGCCCTAAAAAATCTGAAGTTCTGGGAGAAGCAAAGATAGGAGTTAGTAGAGTGGTGGAAATAGAAGAGAGCTCCCCAAGAGCAAAGTATCCATGAGTTTTCTTTGCTGATGGTACAACTCACTTCTGTAAATCCTAAGCTAGTGTTCTGTGAGGCCTAGGAGATCTCCCACCTTTGGAATTCCTACCTCCTTTGATACTTATTTTTATGTCCATTTAGACCCAACTATTTGGAGTAACATGTTGAGTCTCTGGAGCTTGCATTCAAAGACCAGACAGACATGAAACTTCAAGAAGAAATCCAATGCAAAAGGAAGGTAATTTCCAACTTGAAAAAGAAATTGGATTTTTTTCCATTCAGCTCTATAAAAATGCTAAGTATAAATATAAATCTGGGTGGGAAAGCACAACATTAAGTCAAATAGACGTCTGAAATTGGCAGAGAACTTAACTTCCAGCCAATCAAACTTTACCCATGATTCCCATATAATAACACCCCACTGAAAGCCTTCTCTATTTAAATACTCTCACCGGTGGGAATCTCACTATCTGCTGTAATTGCCAAGCTTGAATACCTAAAATTTTTGTAAACCAAGTGACTAAGATAAAAACATAATGTGAAACAGAGTAACCTATTCCTAGTACTTATATTCTAATTATCAACATTTATTCTTTGTGTTTGGCATGGGAGCGAACAAGACAAGTGGGATCCCAGCCTCTGTGGAGTTGACATTCTTTCCTTAAATTTTTATTATAGAAAACTTCAAAAATATGAAATGTTAGATAGAGTAGTATAATGAATGCCTATGTCCCATTACCCAGTTCAACAATTGAAAACATACAATCCTTTGACTTTAGTGTTTATTCTTTACCCCCAAATCTCCCTACCACTCTGCTGGATTATTTTAAAATAAATTTCAGATGTCATATCATTCTCTCTTTTTTATCTCACATAACCACAATGTCATTATTCACACCTAAAATCATAATGATTTCTTAATATCATCTAATTTTCAGTCAGTTGCTTTTCTTCAAATTTTTGTTTGTAATATAAATGTCTTTTTACAGTCGATTTATTTGGACTTTTACATTCTAATAGGATATACTCTTAGAGCATAAACTTGCTCTAAGAGCAAGTTTAAGAATCTTGGTATTACTAAATATATATAAAGATAAGCCACACAGAAGGGAATTAATTCTTTAAAATGTATGGATTTAATAAAATTACTCATTATTTTTATTTTTTATTTTCCTTTGCTCTTTTTATTTCCTTTAGAAATTTATCTTCTAAGAATTTTATACACATGAGATTAGACAACTCTTCTGTTTTCACCAAAATGGTTTCCTTTTTTTTTTTTTTTTCACACTGTTTCCTTAGTTAATAAAGCACAGGTCAGGTTCACAATGTGAATAGTACTGCTCTTTGGAAAGCTTGTTATTGTGAAGGCCTGTCATCCTCAGAAAATACTTATTGAAAGTCCACGAGAAAAAAATAGAATGGTAGAGCTGTTGGTTCAGCAATCCTACTTCTGGGACCTAATACAAAAGAAAATATAAGAGCAGAATTAATTAACGTATATTATATTTATATACTATCTAATGGTATAAGTTGCTAAAATTTTTTAGTTACAAAGAACAATGAGATAAACATTACTGTATATATTATTATCATAATATATGTCAAACAAAATTATTAGACATAAACAGTGATATGTTATACGTAACAACCTCCATCTCACTGGTAATTATAACACTGAAATTTTTAACATCCATTGATTGGGATTGCTGAAGAAATTAAGGTCCATTGTATGCAATGACATACAAGTCAATTTGAAGTTATTCTGTGGAAATATATATGTTTATATGGAATTATAAACATGAAATATTTCAGATGAAAAGTAAGCTATGTACAATATATACTATTGTTATGTAAGATATCCAAGATGTATTAACTTTTAAAAGATGCCAAAGACCTAAAACTATATAGATTTGTGTAACTTATATACACATACATACATAATTTATACATATAATATGTATATAAACATATAATCAATGTAATTTTATATGTATGTATATATATATGCATATATGAAAGTAATGTGAAACATCATATGGTTCCATTTGTGATTACTTATGCCCCAATACCCAAAATATGGGTATACACATTTAGAATAGAATTAATAGAATAGTCCAGATAGCTCTATGCCAAAATGTTAACAGTGACTCTCTCAAGGCTTACTTGAATATATATTTGTTAAGCTTGTCTATGCTTTCTGAATTTTTAAATAATATACATTATTTTTATACTATAGAACCTATTTTTAATGAATGTTAGAGCTAGAAAATCCATCCAAATTATCAGATTCAAATTCTTCATTTCATAGAAAGGAAAAGTGACTCACTTAAGGCTACAGATAGTTAATTTCAAGTCAAGACTCAAACTTACTTTTAAAAACCATGTTACTGGGGCACCTGGGTGGCTCAGTGGTTGAGCATCTGCCTGTGGCTCAGATCATGATCCTAGGGTCCTGGGATTGAGTCCCACATCGGGCTCTCTGCAGGGAGCCTGCTTCTCCCTCTACCTATATCTCTGTCTCTTTCTCTGTGTCATGAAAAAATAAATCTTTAAAAATAAAATAAAATAAATAAAATAAAATAAAATAAAAATAAAAATAAAATAAAAACCATGTTACTTGTTCCCTCTCCACATGGGGCAAGTTGAGATTTCTCAGTCATTCATATAAATAAGTTTCTGGTAGGCCTATTCTACAAAATCTCCAAAGTTTGACCCAACACACCCGAATCACAGACTTGGACTGAGCTGAGATTAAAGTAGGATTAAAGTTAAACACAAATATAAGATAATTTATACCTGCTTGGGCAGTGGTGCTGTAGTACGTGAAGTATGGGAACAGATTATTACCTAGAGTCAGGTGGTCTAGGAAGGGTTCATGAAGAAGCAAGATGAAAAGAGCACACGCACATACATATGGACACACACTAACAGGCAATACACACTAAGCAAGCATCAAAGGCATTGAAAGGAAAGGATAATGATCAATGTCAAGGCCACTGTGTACATCTGTGCAGGTTGTATTCTGCATATCTGTTGGGGTTTGGGGCAACCCTTTACATTGGAGGCTCATAAGAGTTTATATAAATAATGCTTCCTGAAGATGGACAGGGCCCAATCTGTACAACTGTACATGAGGGACATTGGTTCAATTAGGGTCGGGGATCAGGAACACTTCATGGAGAGAGTGGCCTCGAGATCATCATTTCAGGACAAATGTGTTTCTTAGTGATTTACTAGCATTGCTATGCTAATATTGCAATAAATTTTGATAATACCTGCAGTGAACATGTATAAGAGAATATTTAAAAAGACAATTCAAGATATTCATGCTCCTCTGTCAAATAAAAGAATCTCTCTTTATTAAAAAAAAATTCAATGAATCCTTAGTGTATTCTTGGGCATATCAGGTTTATTTCTGTTGAAATTAATCAGATTTTCTCAAAGTATTTCCTGGGAAATATGAAACTGATTATACATACACTGATGAAAATGTCTTTCCCACACTGGCTGACATGAGTCAATTTTTTCCTTTGCTTCATTGCTTAAGATAATTATTTGTGTTTGTGAAGAGTGCCTCTCTCACTTCGAAATTTTCAAGGCACAATTCTAAATTGGATATGATAGAATTACCTTCAAGTTTCATGCAGAACTTTAGGACTTGTTAAGTTTGAATTTAAGAAGACAGAGCTCAATATTTATTTTTAAGTAAAAAGGGGGCATTTCTTCTCTTCCTATTTTCCTTTCCTTGTCCTCTTTTTTGTCTTTCCTTTGTCTTCCCTCTCCATCTAAAGTTTAGCATGGAGGCTGAGCAAATAAGTAAATAAGAGTATTTGGGGTAATGGGAACCAAAAATCTCACCTCCAAACCAGAAGAGAAGGCTAGAAAGAATGCAGTGGTGTGGAATTAGAATTTAAGATGGCCATAATACTGCATGGTTTTGTAACATGTATATACACAGAAGGACACAAATATTCATAAATGTAATATGTGTATATACATATATAATATATGTATTTTTTCTAGTTCTATTGACAGCCAAGAAACAATGACACTCCAGTAGCAGTGAGCACAATGGACATTCAAATATTTGTTTCTAAATACCATCCTTTCTAAAATGAGCCAGGGCTTCTTGGAGAAATGGCTGATTCCAGGATTTGGGGACAAGGAAAGTTTAATATGAACCTGTAAAGTCTTATTGTGCTAGAAGATAAGGAAATGTTCAACAACTAATGGGTTAAAGGGTGTAAGAACCAGCTGAAGGTTGGTGACAGATTATAATCCATTGACTAAAATGGGAATCCATGACTTAATGCTGACATAAATAAATAAATAAATAAATAAATAAATAAAGATAGATTCAGGTGGGAGTCATATGTGGATAATAACAGTGAATAAAGATTTGATAAGAAATAAGATCTGGGTGTACTATTCACACCCTGCTCCCCACCAAAATAATAATTAATTACAAAGAAAATTTAGTGAATTTAAGGTGTAAAAACCATAGACACCACCTTGACCAGGTGATCAAGGTAAACATCATCAGTGAGGGGACAAATCAACATCATGCACTTCCTTTTGTGTTGCCCTCAATAAAGCACAACATCATTCCTGGAGTATTCTTGCCAACAACGTATGGCAAGAGTGTGATCATGAGGAAATACTGAGTGGACACAGATTGAAGCTCATTCTACAGAATGCAAAGCCTCCAACCCTTAAAAGTATAAAGGACATAAACTACAAGGAAAGCCTGAAGGACTGTTCCAAACTTGAGGAGTGTGAAGTGACATCTAAAAGATAACTAAATGCAAAATAGATCTCTTAGCCAGAAAGAAACAGGAGACATCAGGGTGAAGCTGGGAAATTTGAAAGGGATCTGTGCATCAGATCTGCTTGTGCTGACTGGGAGGTTTAGATGCTGATTTTGCAGAGAATGTCCTCGTTTTTGGAAACACACTGGAGTTTTTAGGGATGATGGAATATCATGTCTATCATTTGCCTGACTAATGATAATAGGAATGTGTATAGACAGCCTGGGCGGTGGAGTAAATCTAAAACATTAACAATTAGAGAATCCAAGAAAAGGAAATTCAGGACATTTTTGTACTAATCAAGCAACTTTTACTTAAGGTTACAATCATCTTTTTATTTACTTTATTTTATTTTTTAAAGATTTTATTTATTTATTCATGAGAGACACATAGAGAGAGGCAGAGACATAGGCAGAAGGGGAAGCAGGCTCCCTGCAGGGAGCCCGATGTGGGACTCGATCCCAGAACTCCAAGATCGTAAGCTGAGTCAAAGGCAGACGTTCAACCACTGAGCCACCCAGGCATCCCTAAATCATCTTTTTAGAGTTACTTTCTAAACATTTAAGCAAATAAATAAATGAGGGGAACATATTTTACATATTATGAAAAATAACAAACTAAATAATAATAATATCTTTCGCTTACTAAGTATCAAGTACTATATGTACCTTATCTGTTATCCTAGAAGAATTACATCTAGGGATATATTATTGTCTTCTCTTTATACAGGAGATAACAGAGGCAGAGAGAGATCAAGTTACTTGCCTAAGGCTGGTCACACTACTAGTTGAAGACCAGATCCAAACCCAGGCAGCCTGATTCCTAAGCCCCCATGCCCTGCCGCCTCTCTGTGGAATATTCACTACCATTGCTGGCATGATTACTCAGCACTTCTTAAGGGCTAGACGCTGTGCTCAGAGCTCTTACATGCATCCTGACATCGAAGCTCTCAACTTTCGATCGGTTTTATATTTGACTCGGTGAGGACAAGTTGTTTCATACATCTGGAAAGATGTGAGCTGGTGTCTGGAACCCAGTCCTATCTGGTTTCAAAGCTCCTGCTCATTACATAAAGAAAAGAGAAGCTTCTTGCTGAATGGTGATAGTGGGAAAGGCTTAGAGGGGGATTGGCTTCAGGGTTTATGTCCCAGGCTTTACACCTGTGCTGATTCTAAAATGCCTTTATTAGTATTTAATCAGTATACAGAGCAGACTTATTGATTAGGCACAGTGAGTGTAGTATCAACAGCCTATGATACATTTCAGGGCCCACAAAAACGTGGTCTATTTTATTTTAATTTTTTTAAAGATTTTATTTATTTATTCATGAGAGACACAAAAAGAGGCAGAGACATAGGCAGAGGGAAAAACAGGGTTCCTGCAGGGAGCCCAATGCAGGACTCAATCCCAGGACCCTGGGATCACCACCTGAGCCGAAGGCAAACACTCAACCACTGAGCCACCCAGGCGTCCCAAAATGTTGTCTATTTTAATATTAGATTAAAAAATGAATCTAATCCAGCTTGGATTATATTTTTCTTAATACCATTAGAGTGATAACATAGATTTTTAAATATTTTTTATTCAAGAAGTGGCTCATGAAGGAAAAAGTGTCTAGGGTCCATGAAAATCACATCGTGGCCCATCAAGTGAATTTTTTTAATATTTTTAATTTTTTTAATTTATTTATGATAGTCACACAGAGAGAGAGAGAGAGAGGCAGAGACACAGGCAGAGGGAGAAGCAGGCTCCAAGCACTGGGAGCCCGACGTGGGATTCGATCCCGGGTCTCCAGGATTGCGCCCCCGGCCAAAGGCAGGCGCTAAACCGCTGAGCCACCCAGGGATCCCCCACCCAGTGAATTTTTGAAAAGCAATTGAAAATAAAAATGTGCTTTGGTCAGGATGCATACAAGCCACAGTTAGCAAACGAACAACTCTGAATTACAAATGGGTTCATTCAGGGCAGATTGCATTAAGATTTACAGCAAAGGGCAAATTGTATTGTATTGACTTCATGAAGTTGGAAGTGATTAGCCACATAGTGAAAAAAAATCCAGTCCATGGGGAGAAGATATTAAAGTCATATTTCAGTGCAGCAACAAGATAAAGACAATAATGGACTTGCGCTTTGGCAGATGTCCTTTGATTGTGTTTTTGGTGTCAGGAGCTATTCTACAGATCTTTCAGTCTTTCTGTGCAACAATATCATGTCAATGTTAAAATTTTACTTATGATTCTATCAGCCAGTAATCCAAAGACTGTTTGCCACATGAAAGGAGTGAATGAGGATTTTTTTTTAATTGTGCAGTTTTCTCTGTCAATTAGAGTATATTTTATTTTTTAGTGAACAACAACAAAAATCAACGAAACTGTTTTAAGCCAAAAGGGAAGTTATTGAATCCTATATTTCAAAAGACAAAGGCTAGTATGTCTGCAGGCATGGCTTGTTCAGGGCTTAAACAAAGGATCTAATTCCTCTTCATTTCTCAGGTTGGCTTCACTGTCCTGGTGTGACTTTTTTCCTCAGGCTGCATGAGATGGGCAAGATGACAACAACAACTCCAAATGCAGGGAAAAGAAAGATTTTTCCAATATTCCTAAAAACTCTAAGGATTCATTGTCAGGAACATGTTGGGGGCCATGCCTATCCTCAATCACTGTGTTTGGTGATCCTTAGCTGAGGCCTGGATTATAAATTCTGCCCACAGGAGATTGAGGGAGAACTGGATCCCTCAGTGAGGGGTAAGTAAAATTTATCAACAACAACAACAACTAAGGAACAAAACAGAAAACCAAAAGTCTGTAAATGTCCCCAGAGCTTTGACTTCAGCCTCTAGTGATATTATTGCAGGTCATATATAAAAGGTGGTCTGGCTTATGTTAGGGACCCAAGCCCTAAAGTCAGCGTGTCCAGGTAACTCCGTCACCTGTAGTCCAAGTGATGTCACCATTCTACTGCTTAGTTTGCTCATCTGTGAAATGAGAGTGATAACAGCTTTTATCTCACACTGCTTTATGTGAGTCCAGATAAGTACCTGATACATAATCAACATTCAATAAAAAGTGAATTGGATTGCTGCTATTTTTAAGCCTGAAGCACAGCAGGGAATTTGCAAGCTGCCACAATAATTATTAAAATATGTGAAAATGTTCTCTAATCATAAAAAAATTAAAAATTATTTTCACTACCCTCAAAGTCAAAAGAGAAGTAATTCTTTAGTAAACAAATTGTGAGGGGGAAAAAGATGTTAAGTTTTAAAACTTAGACATGCTAATATTAATATTTTACAACTTAAATATATTAATCAATCTTAACAGATAGGTTGCATTTGGATCCTGATTCGAATTTTTTTTTAATTACTGTTATAAGACCATTGGAAAGTGCAACACTGGCTAGATATTGTGATATTAAGGAATTATTATTAATTTTGTTTTGGAGATAATGAGGTTGACATTGTGTATTTAGAAATTCTTACACCCTAAAAAACAAATAATCCAGTTAAGAAATGGTCAGAAGACACGAATAAACACTTTTCCAAAGAAGACATCCAGGTGGCTAACAGACACATGAAAAGATGCTCAATATCACTCATCATCAGGGAAATACAAATCAAAACCATGATGAGGTACCACCTCACACCTGTCAGAATGGCTAAAATTAACAACATAGGAAACAAGTCTTGGCGAGGCTGTGGAGGAAGGAGGAAGGAGAACCCTCTTGCACTGTTAGTGGAAATACAAAGTGCAGTCACTCTGGAAAACTATATGGAGGTTCCTCAAAAAGTTATAAATGGAACTTACTATGATCTAGCAGTGCACTACTAGGTATTTATCCAAAGGATATAAAAATACAGATTCAAAAGAGTACGTGCACCCTGATATTTATAGCAGCATTATCAAAAATTGTCCAACTGTAGAGAGAACCCAAATGTCCATTGACTTATGATGAAGATGTGGTATATATATATACATATATATATAATGGAATATTACTCAGCCATCAAAAAGAATGAAATATTGCCACTTGCAATGATGTGGATGGAGCTAGAGTATATTATGCTAAGCGAAAAAGGTCAAAGAAAGACAAATACCATATAATTTCACTCATATATGGAATTTAAGAAACAAAACAGATGAACAAACACATGAGAGAGGGGAGAAAAGGAAAGAGGGAAACAAACCATAAGAGACTGTTAAGAATAGAGAACAAACTGAGGGTTGATGGAGGGAGGTGGATGGGAGATGGGCTAGACGAGTGATGAGTATTAAGGAGAGCATTTGTTTTGATGAGCCCTGGGTGTTGTATGTAAGTGATGAACCACTGAATTCTCCTGAAACCAATATTGCACTGTATGTTAACTAATGACAATTTAAATAAAAATTTGAAAATAAAAATTCAGGTATAAACTTTTAAAATTCTTATTATTTAAATATATATATTGCACTATTTATGGGGTAATGTGATATGGTATGTGGGATTTGCTTTAAACTTATAATAGACCCAACTTCTCTAGACCTTAATCTGTCTCTAGTCACCTTAATATTAATCTTCAGCACCTTACTCTCTGCATAATGTGACCAGTACAAGAGGCCAGTCAGGGAGTGAAGAATTTTTGGGAAAAAAAAAAAAGAATTTTTGGGAATAAGACACTGGTTTGTGGGGAATTCCAGTTTTTTCCAAGAGACCCAAGACTCTCAAACATGCACTCAGTGTCTTCACTTTTAAAATGAAGGTGTAATGGTGGATCCATTTCCCAAACTTTATGAAATGTAATAGAAAATATTTGTTTTTGAATAAACTGTTCCCCAGATGTCTGATATCTGGAACAGATGTAAACAGAGCTGTGTGGTTTGAAACGGAAGATTGAAAGAAAGCAGTGACCTGTCCCCACTAGAGAGGTGTGCAGGATGGGAGGGTAATCATGCACTCTATTGTCTACGAGATGTTTTCTCATGATCACTAGAGTCCCTAGTAACCCAGGATAAAAGCCACTGAACTGCATGATGATGATGATGATGATGATGATGGTATTAAAAATAATTTAGAGGGGCACCTGGGAGTCTTAGTGGTTGAGTGTCTGTCTTTGGCTCAGGTCGTGATCCCAGGGTCCTGGGCTTGAGTCCCACATCAGGTTCCCAAAAGGGAGCCTGCTTCTCCCTCTGCCCATGTCTCTGCCTCTTTCTGTGTGTCTCTCATGAATGAATAAAATCTTTTAAAAATATAAAAAATGATTTATGGAATGTAAAGACTGCTAACTCTGGGAAACGAACTAGGGGTGGTAGAAGGGGAGGAGGGCGGGGAGTGGGAGTGAATGGGTGATGGGCACTGGTAACTAACATAAGAGTCACTAACATAACTCTGTATGTTAGTAAATTGAACACCAATAAAAAATAAATTAAAAAAATGATTTATGGAATGCTTAACATTAGTAGGCACTCTTAGGCACATCATACACATCTTAATATTATTTGCTCTTCATGGGGCACCTGGGTGGCTCAGTGGGCTGAGCTTCTGACTTCTGATTTCAACTCAAGCCATGATCTCAGGGTTGTGAGATTAAGCCCCTGGGTGTGAAGAGCCTACTTAAGATTCTCTCTCTGTGTCTCTCTGTCTCTCTCTCTCTGTCTCTCTCTCTCTCTCTCCCTCTGCCTCACCTTCCCACTATATATATATATGTATATATATTACTTACACCTCATAATAACCCTAGGAAGGAAATGTAATTTTTACATCCATGTTATAAATGAGCAAACTGGGACACCTGGATGGCTCAGCAGTTGAGCTCAGGCCATGATCCCATGGTCCAGTATCAAGTCCCAATCAGGCTCCTTGTAGGGAGCCTGCTTCTCCCTCTGTCTATGTCTCTGCCTCTCTTTCTGTGTGTCTCTAAATAAATCTGTTGTGAATAAATAATAAAATATTTTTTAAAAAAAATTTTTAAATAATCAAACTGAACCCCAGAAAGATTCTGTGTCCAGTACCACACAGCCTGTGTGCAGCAGAGCCATGGAGTTAAATGCAGCTCACCTACCACCTGGACTCAGAGGTTCTTCTTGCCAACCCCTCCCACTGTGCCCCACCCAGCCTTCAGCATTTGCATACTCACTTCTTCTGGTTTATTTACTAGGTGGTTTATTTCAGGAAAACAAAAAATAACAGGATGTTGGGAATATGGTATCAACTCTATCCCCAATTAAAAAATAGATTAAACCAAGCCCCCTTCCCCCGCCCAAGTTCAGATTCCTCCTTGCAGAGGATCCAACTGATCGAGACAACAGAATCCAGTATTTCTTCCTCCTCTTTTCATTAGACTATCACTCTGATGAGATGAAGCAAATTAATTAAATAAGCTCTGGCAGCTGTCTGACAGAAACCAGGAAACATCAAAGCCTCTTATGAATGTTGCTAAGTAGGTCCAAGACGTCACCTTATGCCAATGTCATTCCATTATTTCCCAGATGTCATTGTTATAGAGTGTGGATGCAGGAATATTGAATTAACTCAAAAACAAAACAAAACATTCTACATATTACATATACTGACAATTTTTTGAAACCCATCTTGCCAAATGAAAGTCTTCTCAATGACCCTTTCTTGGGAATAAGCTGGTGGCTCAAGCTGACTTCAGGTCATTTGTCTTTTTTCCTGGGATGCAAAGAAATGACCACCATTGCTGCTTACTGCAAGGGTCAGTCATCAGCAACTGGTTTGCCCCAGTCTCTTCTCCCTAATGTTTGTACAGATGTATCCACTCACATCTTGGCAGACTTTTTCATTCACTCAGGATTTCGAAGCTGAAATCTCAAAATAGCTCCATGTCCATCCAGCGAATTTTATCCAGAGAGCGACAAGATGTGAATAGAGACCTTGGCTAATCTTTACTGCCTCTTTCTTTTTACAGACCTCACTTTTCTCTCAAAATATCTTTTTTTTTTCCCTCTGAATGTTCTCTCCTGGGAACTAATTAGATACTCACTTGAACACCCATCCTCTTTTCTTTTTTTTAAATAGATAACTTTATGTAGAGGTTTTTAAAATTCAAATTTGCTCTATCCTTCCACTTTAAAACTTATATTTCACCTGGTTAATGTTCACCCTCTCTGTAGAGGCAAAAAGCTTCATGAGGATGACCTCTCATCTAGCTCCATCCCAGAGCCCAAATAAATATGTTTTCTTTTTAGGCACTCAATCAATATTTGATCAGTTTCTCATCAGAGTCAGTAAGGAGTTAAAAACACAGACTGAAAATTCCTCAAGGAGTCATTACATCTCTATTTTATATCTATATTTGGTTACTACTCTCACACAAGTTTTAGTATGAGAATTCAAAAGTTACATATAAAACTGATATCTGACTGATAGTCAAGTTACATGTGAAAGGCATTGTTGTACTTCTATGCGCTAAAGCTCCCTTTTCTGGGATGGGTGTTAAAATTTTAAAGGAAATTGGAGGAAAGTCAACACATGAAGTAGAATTGTAAAGCATTACCAATTATTCTTCTCCATTACAGCTAACCCATATGTATTTACTGAGAACCTTTGTGTATCTGGCATGCCTTTAGACATCCTGTGGGAAAGACTGGAAGAAGAGAAGAGCAATTTCTATTTGCAAAGATTTGATAATATTGTTAAGGAAATCTTAAACAAACAAGGGCTTGTTCTTATTATAGAAAACCCATAGAGCCTTTCTGCCCATCAGCATCAGCCTGGATCCGTGATTCCCAGATGTTGGTTTGCTTGGACCAATTATGCCACTTTCCATGTTTGAGGGCTGATGCAAGGCTGTCAAGTGAACATATTAAACACATGTCCATGCTATTTATCATGACCATCATTTCATAAAAGTAAGGACATCTTAGTATTTAATTATTTATTTAATTGGACATCTTAGTATTTAAAATAAAGGGATAAAGCACTACGCTTTCAATGGATTGCATTTTGATTTATGGAAAACTCATCGTGTGTGTGTGGCGGGGGGGGGTGGGGTTCTTTCCCAATTCTCTGGGAAGTGGGAGAAATTCTGCTGCCAGTCCCTGCCTGGAAACCACTGGTGCGCCTTTGTGAGGGCTCTCGGGGCGCGAAGTGCTTATTTGTGTTCTGAGGGAGACAGTGACTGACTTGGCAGCTGTATGGGATGCTAATCAAGATGTAGCGCTCCCGGGAGCTTTGTGTCTGCTCCCCAGAGCTGGTTTCACAGCAAACATCAGGGCTATTTGCCTCGCTCCTGGGAAGCGAGGACACATTGCAGGAAAGAGATGAGGTTGGCTGTTACCCGCCCGTTGGCACTGTAGGAAGTTTGTTGGGTGTGGAGAGGAAACGGTGTGAATTGCAGGAAAATATAAATCGTGATAATGCCCTAGGGCAGGGTAACAAGCTCTGGACTTCCCCACACTGTGACACAGCCTTCCTTCACTTGTACTACTGGGCGGGGGCATCAGCCAGAAAGACGCAGGAAGGCCCCAGATGCTACCCAATTATAAGCTAACATTCCGCATCTCACTCAAGTGTTGCCCAGTCTGGCAGAGATACTGAGCTGGAAGGATTGATTCTGGTGTGATAGGGCCTATGTTTGGAACCCAGGATACCACAAAGCTTTCAATCAGTTTGATAGACCTTTTGGATGATTCCAGATCCAGAGTGTTCTCACACATATGCTACATACTGCACTCAAGGTCAAGATTTGCCAAGACAACACAAGCAGATTTCAGATCGGGAAATGGGATGATTCTTTCCACATTATTTTTGACTGCTGAGCAAGAACCGATGGGAAGACCCAGAACTGAATGTGCCATGAATGGTCATGAGAGAGTACATCAGGGCACAAAGCAATGAGCTGGCTGTCCAACAGAAATAGAATGTGAACTGTATATGTCATTGCGAATGTTCTAGTAGCCGTGCTAAGCAAAGTAAAGGGAAACATGGTAAAAGTAATATTAGCAATGTGTGAATAATATATGATTATATGTTATTTAACCCAGAAAAAGAGTGAGACTCATTTTAGTGGTATTTGACCCAATTTATCAAAGCTATTATCATTTATGTAATTCACATAAAAATATTCAAGAGCTATTTTACATTCTTTTTTGTAGCAAGTTTTTAAAATCCAGAGTGTATGTGACACAGTAATATATTTCAGTTCAGACTAGCCACCTGTCAAGCACTCCTTAGTCACGCGAGGTTAGTGGCTCTCAATCTGGACAATTGCAAGTCTAGGAGTTCAAAGCATCTTATCTTTTGTTTCAAAAAAATTCATTTTTCCTTAGTATCAAGGAAGAAAGACATTCAAAATATATTAAGTTTTGAAAAATTGGTTACAGGGGTGCCTGGGTGGTTCAGTTGGTTGAATGTCTGACTTCAGCTCAGGTCATGATTCCAGGGTCCTGGCATCGAACCTTGCATGGAGCTCCCTGCCCCTCCCAGAGAATCTGCTTGTGCCTCTCTCTCTCCCTCTCTCTGCCCCTTCCCCCTGCTTGTGCTGTCTCTGTCTCTCTCTCAAAATGAAAAAATAGAATCTTTAAAAAATACAGGTTACAAAGCAGTACTGCATTTTTCGCTTTTCTTTTAAATGTGTGAATATACACATAGAGAAGTTGGGAAAGGTACATGCCCAGATAAACACACAGGTTACTCATGAGAAGGATGATTAAAAGTAGATTTTTTGTTTTAATTTTTCTTCCTGATTTCTTTTTTTTTTTGTCTATAATGAACATGCAATATTTGTATAATGGAAATGTCATGGTTATATTACTCATCAAAGAATCTGAAGCAACTATGACAAAGAGATGGTTAGTTAGTTCTGAATGATGACCAGACTAGGTGTTTGGTGCAGTGTTCGCTGTATATGCACCATTTTAAATTTTTTCTCTAAAGCAAAAATTAGGATGTTTCAAAAATCAGTATGTTATTGAAGACAATTTAGAAAACGTAAGTACATAAAAGACAGCAAAAGAGTTAATGCCTCGGAGATAAATATACATATATATGTATTTACACACACACATATATTACATATATCTTTATTTTTAAATAAAAGCCAAATCACAAAGAATTTCATCCTAATTTTTTTTTTCACTTTATTCTTTCACAGTTCTTGGCCCTTTCTACAGATACAGCATCATCTTAATGGCTCCATAAGAGCCAACAGCACAGCAAAGGCAGCCTGAGAAAGGAGTTTCAGGGCTAGATTTTATAGGTATAAAGCTGCACTACACAGCTTCCAACCCCAGCTTTGCCCCTTTCTGGCTATATATGGACCTGAGTTAGTGTGTTGTTGCTGGTCTTTGATAGAGAGGATGGAGAAAATAATAGTAGCCACCTACTATTTTAATGTTTATAAAGTATTTTGAATGGAGTGGACACACAGTAAGCTTTGTGTGTCTGATACATAAAAAATTAGTTCTCTATGGAGCCGAACATACCTTACATCAACTTATTTTCATAATCCTAAATAGATCGTTACTCAACTATATGATTTTGGGGGGAAAGTAATTCCAGCACATTTCATATTATACATATCATTCAGTTTATAGGGATGTTTGTTTCTAACTAAATATTATGAAACCCTCTTCCCTTGCTCTTGCTACCAACATTTCTATGTGTAAGCAAGTAGGCCATACCCATGGTAAAGAGGACGTGGGGGAGGTTTTACGTTTGAAATTCTTGATTAAACAAATGTATTGAGGTATATTTTGTGCAGGCTTTTAATATGTTAATATGCACTGGAAATCTTTACTCGGGACTTTGGAGACTTGGGCTCTACCCAGCATGCTTTGTTATTCTATACTTTGAACAATTTCCATTGCATAATGCTTGAAAAAAAAAAAGGAGGGCTCATGTTATTTGAAGTCCTGATGAGTTCAGGCTTAAGCAGAAAAGCTTTTGATTCATTTGTTTCCATATTTGTTTTTGGAAAATCTTTTCCAATGGTGCCACTCTCCTTCCTAGAATACATGTGAATTTTCTCTTTGTTAGGTGACACCTGGGCCTTTCTCCCTGAGGATTGTGGGGTCATATTCAAGTAGTAAGAAATGCAAACAAAGCTGGGTTGAAACTGCAAGAATCCTAGGGCATTTCCTCAACATTGGTTCATGTATTAGTTTTCTATCCTCTGTACTAGATTACCACAATTTAAGTGAATTAAAACAACATGCTTTTTTTTTTTTTTTTTTTTTTTTTTTTAGATCTTACTTATTAATTTGCGAGAAAGAGAGAGCATGGGGAAGGGCAGAGAGAGAGGAAGAAGAGAATCTCAAACCGATCCCGATATGGGGCTCAATCCCACAACACTGATATCATGACCTGAACCAAAATCAAAAGTCAGACACTTAACTGATTGAGCCATCTAGGCACTTCTTAAACAATATCCTCTTATCTCAACCTTTCCAGTGTGTCAAAACTCAGGGCACGGCTTAACTGGATTCTCTGCTTTAGTGCAATTCAGTGCTTGACTGAGGCCGAGGTCTCATTAAGGCTCAAGTGAGGAAGAATTCACTTTGAAGATGATTCAGATTGTTAGCAGAATTCATTTCTTTGCAGCTGTAGGAATCATGGCAGCCGTTTCTTCAAGGCCAGAGACTCTTATACACTGAAATGTGATCACGGAAGTGACGTCTTATCACCCTTACCATATCCTATTGGTTAGAAGAAAGCCACTGGTGCTGCCTTGCTCAGGGAGAGGGGACCACACCAGGCTCTATCACTGGGGATTACCTTAGGGTGTGATAGAGTACATTTCTAAAATCCTGACTGGGCCTTTGTTTTCTTTGGCGGAGCCCAAACCTGATTAACTGATGGCTCTATCCTGGCTCTAATCCAGTTCTTTCTTTGTCATTTGTATCCACTGATATATACAGTTTTTATTCAAATGGGGCCCTCTTCCTGAATCTCCCTTATTCTTCAATTCGATTTTTAAAACTAAAGGCAAGGACAGCATCCCTTGGTGCAACAGCTCTTGGTGCAGACCTCATAGTAGACTTTCCAGCAATGCTTGGTGCATACGTGAATGAGGCTCTTGGTCACATTAGGTCATTCCTTCCTAGCTGGGTGATCTTTAGCAAGTTGTTTAATCATCCTAAACCTCAATTTCTTTACCTATGAAGTGGGGATAATAAGACTTCATGGAGAAGTCTTGTAAAAGAGTAGCTCAAACCCTATCAACTCCCCTTGCTTCAAACCTTCAATGGCTCCTCATGTACTTAGAATTATATTCAAATTCCTTGGCCTTGGTCTCCAGGACTACTTGATCTAGCCTGGGACCTTCTCTAATGTTTCCTGGATCCCCTGGGCCTGATTGCAATTGCTTTTTCACACCCACGTCTTTCCTGCCTCCAAGCCCTTGCATTTGCTGGCCTGCCGCATGGAATGCTCTTCCCCCAAATCATATCACTAGTTTCTCCTTCTCAGCATTCAGGACTCAACGCAAAAGTCAACAGCTCTAAGAAACTGCTGCCAGACCCCTTTCGTTTAGCCCTGTGCATTTCCTTACCTGGCTTAACTTGCTTTGTACCAATGATCGCTTCAGAAACTCCTTTATTATCTGTATACAAGTTTATTGTTTGCCTCTGCTCACCAGAATGCAGGCTTCGTGGAGGAAAGAATTTGTCTGGTTTATTTACCACTGCATCCTCAATTCCTAGCACAGTACCTGACTTATTTATTGAATAAGATTGTGTGCATGTGTGTGCACGTGTGTGTCTATGTGTGTTATATAAACTCAGAGCATAGTTCCTGACATACAGGTTAAAACAAGCACACATACAATATAGTATGAAAACCAAAAAGGAGTAATGATAAAATGTCATTTTCAGGTTAATTAAAATTGGGGTTCTGGGGCATGTGGGTGGCTCAGTCGGTTAAGCGTCTGCCTTCAGCTCAGGTACTGGGATCAAGCCCCACATCGGGTTCCCTGTTCAGCAGGGAGTCTGTTTTTCCCTTGCCCTCTGCCCTTCCTCCCTGCTGGTGCTCTCACTCTCTCTCTTTCAAATGAATAAAAAAAAAAAAAAAAAAAGCTTAACAAAAAAATAAAATAAAATTGGGGTTCTAACCAGAACTGGCAGGCTCGAAATTCTAAATTCCTTCCTCCTAACCTTTGATTATTATCTTTCTGTTTATTATTTCTTGGTGCCTACAGGAAGGGGAGATGTCTGGCAGATTGATTGTAGTTTAGTGCCTGGCACACGTTAATGGCAAATTGAATTGAAAAACCAGCAAAACCTAATGACATTGTTATTGGAAATTCATAAGGAAAAAAATAAATTATGGAACATCCCTATTAAATCAGTATTTAAAAAAATAATTCTCATTGAGTCAAATGTATTTGTATTACCATAAATTAATCTCCTAATTATGGTTTTGATTTACTGAAATAGGATATTTAGAGAAAGGATTCAAAATAATTATTTTATTTTACTTTTCCAAAGGATGGGAACAATTAGTTTCAGTTGCAGTGTGCACCTGTAAGGCTTGAGTATTGCCTATATTTTTGCAACTCTTCGTCATAGCTTTTGAAAAAAACTTTAGCGAGATGGGAGGGGGGTGTGGAAAGGACGATCAAAACTCTTTGTCTGACACTGCCATCTGGTGGTAAATTTCCAAAATGCAACCCTGGACTTCATTCTCTGCAAAAATATAAATTCAGCGCTCCTGACTCCTCTGTTATTCAAATTTGTGCAAAACCTGAGATCCCAATTAGGGTTACATTTGAATTTTAATGTGGCATAAATAAAATTTCAAGCTATCAAAACGACTGAGTGAATGGTTTCTTCATAATGGGGAAGAAATGCCCATCTCAGATTTTGAAAACATTTCTCATTAAAAAAATGATCATCATTACCGTTTAAGCTTTTTCATGGGGTCAAGTCATCAAATTAAAGAGCTCAGAGCCCTCGCCTCTCTGCAGTTTACTAGATTAGAGCTAAATTGGTTTAATTTTCTTGATCAAGTGCCCATCACAGCACACCCTCTTCATTTCATGTGGAGGTAATAAAAACTGACAAGTCTAAAGTAACAGACTCATCTTTGCTCAGCCTACTCCGGAGCCCATTGGTAACAATAGCCTTGAGTGGGTCCTATTCTGTGTCTTGCTCAGCAGCTCAGCACTAAGCTGATGCTCAGGCTGTGAGGAATTGAGTGAATCCGGGCAACGGGAGCTGGCTGTTCCTGGCCACCGTCCACAGTCTGACCAGGCAAAGCCAGGACATGCCCGATGGCCAAGTGGACTGTCCTTCTGTGGATGTGCCCCAGCCAAATGGGCTCCCATTGCCAGATCTTTCCTGGGTGGGCAGGCAAGTGCACTTTCCACAAGGTTAATGGAGTTTATTAACCGTTGTGATGATCTTTCTTAAAGTTACCATTCTGCAGTCTTGACACTGGCAGACTTTCTAGTTCAGTCTAAATGTGCTTGAGTTTGAATTGGAACGACATTTCTCGAGAAACTGCATGGTGTTGGCTTTGAAGCAGGCTCTGGGGTTAGATAGTTGTGAGTCCCAACATACTTCAGCCCCTTAATCATTAGGGTACCTCAAGCAAGTTACTGCTGCTGGTGGCTCTCAGAGTCTTAGTATCCTACTCAGGATTTCTTAACCCAAATTCATATATAACTTCATGTTTTGACTTAAGGGGGTTTACAAACACCCCTTGAAAGTATATGTGTTGCTCGTGCATGCATGTGTGTGTGTGTGTGTTGTGACTATACACACTTTGTTTTCAAAACATCCCTAAGCTTTCATCAGATTTTCAGAGAAGCCTATAACTTCTCCCCACCCATAGACAGTTAAGACTCCCTGTGGTTCTGCTGTTACATGAGGATTTTAATGGTACATATTCACGAGACTGTTGTGGGGATAGGTTAAGATAGGTGAAAATCCCGGGCACAGTGCCTGGTGCATGTGAATGTTACTTTGGATGAAGAGATCAGAATAGAGATCAAAATCATTACCAAAAATAAGAGCAAATGTAATTTGGATTAGTGAGCTTGTTTTGAATCACAAAATGACTGCCAGCATTCTCCTTATCTGGCCGCACTGTACCTCCTGTAAGTGGCTCAATGATGCTATTGCCATTATCAGAACTAGGACTGATTTGTCCCAAGGCAACCGAGCTGTGATCTTTGATGAGGTCAATTTTTATTTACCAGCAATCCTAGGTTATCAGCAGGGAAAAAAAAATGCTTCTATGTCAAATCAAGGGCTTCCAGATTACACTCTAAGGGTTTAGAGAGTACATCTTCCATTATGTGACTATGAGGAAACTGAACAATGCTGAGGTAGATGCTTAATAAACAGTAGCTTCCATCCACTATTTAATCTAGGAAAAACAGACTTTAATAAAAAGAATTCAGCCCCCAGTGAATTAATCAGTGGTTTTACTGGATGGTCAGTGTTGTCCGAAGTCTTGTTTCATTATTCAGGAAAAGCATGTGTAATAGTGTGAAAAGGGCATCAATTTGGGAATTGGACAGGATTGATTTTAAATTTCACTTCTTGGGGCGGCCTGGGTGGCTCAGTGGTTTAAGCACCTCCCTTCAGCCCACGGCGTGATCCTGAGGTCCTGGGATCGAGTCCCCCGTCGGGCTCCCTGCATGGAGCCTACTTCTCCCTCTGCCTCTCCTCTCTCTCTCTTTCTCTCTCTCTCTCTGTCTATCATGAATAACTAAATAAAATCTTTAAAAAAATTTTTCACTTCTTGGAGAGGATCTTGAGGTACGATGTTGAGGATTTAACAAACTGTCTAGGACTCTAACTCTTCATCTATAAAATGGGAATTTAAAAAAATCGATCTTTGGATTTCATATTTAAAGGAAATTAATTTAATAGCAATAGCATCCGTTTTCTACTTTTCTCTGTACTCTTTTGATAAAGATTAGGACCAGGTGTAATTACTGACAACTTGCCTTGAAATTCTAATTTATTTTTTCAGAATAAAGTATAGTAGATAGCACTTTTCAGATATTGAAGAATAGCAAAGGTTAAATCAAATAGAGATGACTTCTCACAAAATGGGAATTTGAACGCCCGAGTTATGAAGAGTCATGGAAACAACCAACGTACACAAGAGTCATTCAGTGGAGAATGACTGGGTATGTGAAGTCAGAAAAAGTTCCTGCTTTCTCAGCGTGGACGTTCCTGTGGGAAGAGACACAGGTATATAAAATACCTGCCAGATGTCCACCTGAGGGCTGTGGAATGTGTATCAGCTGGCTCCAGACTCCAGGAGTGTTGACTCCTCACACTTTGGGTCTATGCTTAGACACTGGCTGAGGGGCAGCCCAGACACTCAGAGGCGGCCCTGAAGCAGAAGGAGGAAGGAGAGACTGGAGCTCGGGGCCGGATGCTGCAAGAAGGAGGTAAATCCAAGCTCACAGACAGGTCCTCTGCAGCCGAGGCTGAACAGCGACGTAGGCCAGGGGATGGGAAGCAGAGTGTGGTGGGTTTCTACTACCTGAGGACAGGAGTATTTTAGAGTGGCCAGAGGTCATTTCCTGGAGGAGGAAATATTTAAAGATGATGAGTAAGGACCACGTGAAATCTCAGGGAAAGAGCTCAAGGCAGAGAGAACATCAAAAGGGCATGAGGCCCAGAAATAAATTTCACGTTTAGGGTGTAGTGGGAAAGGAGCAGGGGTAGTCCTGGCACTTCACACCTGCTCTTCCCTCTCTCTGGAAAGCTCTTCCCTCAGATCTCCATGGCTGCTCCTTGTGCTCACTGGGGTCTTGTCCTGAGTGCCTTACCTAGAACTGCCCACCTTGCAATGACCCCCATCACTCTCTGCTTCCTTACCCTGTATGGTGGATTCAATGATGTCCCCACAAAAGATGTTCACATCCTAACCCCAGGAACTTGTGAAAGTGGCTTATTTTGGAGAAAACATTTTTTTTTAAGTTTTATCTATTGGGGTGCCTGGGTGGCTTGGTTAGTAAGCACCTGCCTTCGGCTCAGGTCATGATCCCAGAGTCCTGGGATCGAGCCCTGCATCGGGCTCCCTGCTCAGTGGGGAGCCTGTTTTTTCCCTCAAACTCTGCCTCTCTCCTGGTTTGTGCTCTCTCTCTCTCCCTCAAATAAATAAATAAATAAATTTTTAAAAGATTTATGTATTTATTTGATAGAGACAGAGAGCACGAGTTGCGGGGGGCAGGCAGAAAGGGAGACAAATCTCCAGCAGACTGCTGAATGCAGAGCCCCAGGCATGGCTCAATCTCAGGACCTGGAGAAGAAGACTTGAGCCGATACCAAGAGTTGGTGGCTTAACCAATTGAGCCACCCAGTTGCCCCAGAGAAAACATTTTTATAAACATAATTAAGGTAAGGATCTTGAGATGCAACCATCCTAGATTATTCAGGTGGGTTCTAACTCCAATGACGAGTATTCTTACAAGACAAGACGCATGGAAAGGATAAGGTGATATGAAGATGGGAGTAGGGATTGGAGTTAAGTGACCACAGGCAGAGGAACAACTGGCACCACCAGAAACGGGAAGAGGCAAGGAAGGATCCTCCCGCAGAGCCTTCATAGGGATATGGTCACACCAAGAAGTCCCTTGATTGTGGACTTCTGACCTCCCGAATTTAAGAGAGTTCCTTTCTGTTGTTGTAAGCCACCCAGCTTATGGTACTTTGTCACAGCAACCCTAGGAAACTAATATGCCCTGCCAACTGTGTGACTTGTGTTTATTCATTTACTATCTAGCTCCTCCCACTAGACCACGAGCTCCATGGGGGCAGGGACTTGGTCTTGTTCACTTCTCTGTCCTCAGACATGTTGCTATTTTGCACAGATTCTGTCTTCTGAAGTCACCCTCCTAAATGAGGAAGACTCCTCACACGGCCTTGTCCTTGCCTTGGTCCACGGGAAGCATGCCTGTGCTTATACACTGTGAATGAAGCTGGACTCCATAGCATGTGTCAGGCAGGAAAAGAGACAACACACGAGGTGTTTCAGCAGAGGAGATTTAGTAGAGGGTATTGGTGCACCGATGTTGGAGGGTTTCAAGAACAAGACAGCATAGGAGGAGCTCTGCGGAGCTCTGAGGAGGGGCACAGCCCAGCTCCTGTCGACTGCTCTGGAGAGCACGAGGAGGCTGGGCCTGGGAACACCAGAAGGAACAGGAGGTGGGGACCAGCTGCCGCTCTGGGCTGAAGGGTACTGCTGGGGCAACTTTTACAGGGACTTGAGGCAAATAGAGAGAAAGAAGCCCCTTCTCCAGAACCTGCTCCTTTCTTCTCACTTCCTCTCACCTTCTGAGATCCCTCTCTCCTTTCCCTTAACAGGACTCCACAGGAAGCCACAAGGCAAAGGCATCTGGGAAATGTAGTTTGTGCACAACCAGAAGACAGACCATAGAGAGGTGGATTAGGAGTTCGGGGATAATAGTTTGTTAACAAGCAGAAGCGGTGATCATGTGCTTTTTGACCTGGCATCAAAATGCACAATAAGGATGAAACCTCTGCAGCTCCATGCATATGTGTAATTACTTAATTAATCACTTGTGTAATTTTTTTTTTGCTAATGTCTGTCTTCCTTACTAGACTTGAAGCTCTGTGAAGGAGCCTATTGTCTCTTTTCTGCCTATGGTAACCCCAGGGTTTAGAACAATGACCATCATGGAGCTGGCATTTCTAAAGAGTTGTTAACTGCCTGACTGCTTTTCTGGGTTTTTATCTCACTTGATTTAATGTTTTTAAAGGAGCAGTCTATCCTTTCTGTTATAATGAAAAGTCTTCTCTCCTTGTGTAAATATGACATAGCTCGTATTCGTTAGTGCTAATATCCTAGAGGCAGGGCAGTGAATGAAGCACAAAGTTGGCAGGGGGCCGCTCTAGAGTCAAAATTACCTCACTGAGCTGTCTGCACCAGACCAATTATTGTCAAATCTCCAATATCTGCTTCACCTTGTTTCATGTCGACATAATCATGGACTCCTTCAAGCAGGCTTTGTTTGGGAAATTCCTTTAGAGTCAGTCTGTCTTTATGAAAACTCAAAACTGATCATTTTCCCTCTGAATAATGGAAGTATGGTCTAGTACATGGTTCTTAACCAGGGATGGTTTCTCTCCTCCAGGGAAGTTTGGCAATGTCTGGAAACATTTCTGGTTCTCATAACTGAGGGATGATACTAGTATCTAGTAGGTGGAGCCTAGAGACGCTGCTAGACATCCTAAATGCACAGGGAAGCCCTCACAAGAAAGAATTATTTAGTCCCAAATGTCAATATCACCAATCAAGAAATCCTGGTCTACTTTAAAATATATTTCTCTGGGACGCCTGGGTGGCTCAGTGACTGAGCGTCTGCCTTGGGCTCAGGGCATGATCCCAGGGTCCTGGGATCGAGTCCCACATCAGGCTCTTCACGGGGAGCCTGCTTCTCCCTCTTCCTATGTCTCTGCCTCTCTCTGTGTCTCTCATGAATAAATAAATTAAAATCTAAAATAAAATAAAATAAAATAAAATAAAATAAAATAAAATATATTTTATTGTTCATGATTCCATGAAAGAAAGTATAATGTATAGAAAATCATTGGGTTGGGGGGCTTCTGTGTAGTACAGTTGGTTGAGTGACTGACTCTTGGTTTCAGCTCAGGTAGTGGGTTCAGGGCTGTGGGTTCAAGCCCCATGTTGGGCTCTGAGTCTGCTTGGGATTCTCTCTCCCTCTCCCTCTGGCCCCCCCCCCACTCATGTGCTCTCGCTCTCTCTCTCTCAAATAAGTAAATAAATGTTTTTTTAAAAAGAATAAAAGAATAAACATGGGCTTGGGAATCTAAAAGATCTGACTTTAAATCTCACTTCCTTGTAGGAGCTGTGTAATAGGGAATTAACACATTGCTGGAGATGTCAATTTCTTATCTAGGTAACAGGGGAATTAAATCCTGGCTTGTTGCATTATTATGAGGGTTGCCATGAATTAACCAATGTACAGTGCCTGGCACAAAGGAATACCTCGATAGGAGCTGGATATGTGAAGAAAGCGTATATATTCAAATACACTTATCCTACTTGCCCAAAAAGTTCTTCTTTGACTTCTTAATTGCTTTCCCCCCTCAAGGAATAGAAATCTGAGAAAATACATAAAACGCACATTTCCCAAAGCAAATTTTTCACTGATGGTGTTTATTTTAACAAAATCTTGGTCTATACTGTTTAACTTATTCTAACAGTTTTAATTGGAGTCACCATATTCTTCAAAACAATAATCTCATAAGAATTAGAAGAGGTCAAAATATGAATATATGGGGATAGTAAAAACAAATGTTTGAAATTGAAACATATCAATGCCATTGGTGGGAGACACTTTCAAGGAGCTTAATTGCATAACAGTTAGATTTAGGTTGACCAAAACAAGCAAGGATAACTTAAAACCTTCACCCTTACTTGTGAAAGATCATGATATTAAAAGTATCTGTTTAGCTATGCCACAAATTAATTGGATGTTTGCTTTCTCTAGCTTGATTAAGAGAAAAGGCTTGTAAGAGTGTATTATTCTGACTGGTAAAGCCATTCATGCTCATTTTAGGAAAACTCAGAAATGAGGCTCAAAAAAAGAGACTGATAAGAATGACACATAATCCAATAACTGGAGAAAGACACTGAACATTTTGGCATATTTCCTTTCCGTTAGACACTAAATGAATATTCTTGGAGGCTGGGGCTACTACTCCAGATCCGTACTAACGGGCTAAGTGCAGTCAGGATCTGTTTTGTTAGCACTTTGCAACATACTTAGCACATATTTGGGACATCTCTCCCCCCAAAAAACACTTGTTGGCTGGTTGAATGGGTCCTCAATTAAGTATATGTACTAGGCTATAAGACTTTATGGAACTAGCATTCCACTGATAGCTTAAAATCACAAATTACCTTTTATAACTGCTTATGTATTAGGTTGTATCATAAGAAATGTTCTATCTATATCAATCTTTGACCTAAAAGTTGTAAATTTATTTACAACATGTATTATATCATGAGCCTTTTGAGGACTGAAAGTGAATATTCTTCTTCTTTTATGCTACCTGCAAAGTTGGGTGAGAGATTTGTGGAAAGACGTTTAAACGTTAAACACAGCATCGTGCATATGTGTGTGCACTGTGAGGACCCCTGAAGCCTTTACGTGAGGCCAGTAATTGTGGAATTGTCTATTTCATTCTTTTCCCATACATTTAAATAATGACCATTTTTCCCCATTGTGGTAGGAACCTAAAATAGTTTAGGCACTGTGGAAAACAGTTTGACAATTGTTCAATAAGTTAAACATAGAATTACCATATAACCCAGCAATTCACTCTTGGCACATTCTCAAGAGAACTGAAAAGAGATGTTCAGACAAAAGCTTGTACATGAATGTTCGTAGCGCTATTCCTGATAGCTAAAAGGCAGAAACAACCCAATCATGCATCAGCTGATGCATGGATAAATAAAATGTGGTATATCCATATAGTGGAATATTATTCAGGCCTAAAAAAGAATGACGTAGTAATACAAGCTATAGAGTCTTGAAAACACTATGCTAAGTGGAAAAACCAACTACAAACACCACATCTTATATGATTTCATTTATATGAAATACCCAGAATAGGCAAATTCATTACAGATAAAGCTCATTGGTGATTGCCAGAGACTGGGAAGAGGGAGGAATGGAAATTTATTGTTTCATGCGTACAGAGTTTCCTTTCATTCCATATGAAAATGTTTTGGAACTAAATAGTGTGATGGTTGCGCAGCACTGTGAGTGTACTTCATGTCACCAATGGTAAATGTTATGTTAAATGTATTTTTCCACAACAGAAAAGCGAAATCCATTTTTATAACTGAATAAATCAGGGTCTTTTGGTTTGCAAGGGACTGAATCAAATCAAACTGTTTTTAAGGAGGAGAATTGTGGGGAAGAAGGGAAGAAATTCTTTACCCTGGGAAGCCCAAGGTTAAAGAACTCAGACATCGTCATCAAGATTCATTCTCTCTTTTGCCTTCTCCTTGGTCTCTCATTTCTTCTTTCCCTCTTGTACCTTTACTGTCTTCTGAGTGTTGGCCTGCTACACAGGTGGCCTTCCACTGTGTGGCAGAAGAAGGCAGCACATAGCCTCACAGAGATTCACGCATCCATCATCAGCTGAAGGACCCCAGGTGAAAAAGGGAGTCTCTTAAACTGGCCAAATAGTATTGAGCAGTGGTAAGAAGAAAGAGCTCCTAGCACTCTCACTTTATCAGCTGTGTGAACTTGAGCAAGCTACTGAATCTCTTCAACCTTTAGTTCCTCATCTGCAAAATGAGGATAACCATAGTACTCCTCTCCTTGGGTTGTCATGAAGATTAAATGAGTCAATATATGTGAAGTGCTTAGAACTGGGTCTGGCACATAACAAGTGCTCTTTAGGACTGACTGTTGTAATCATCACTGTCATCATTATTATCAAAGCCTCCATTTGTCCAATCCAGGGGAGGAACTTGATTGGCTATGCATGGGCCAATGAATTCCCTGGGGGCTGGAGCGGGTAGGTCCACCAGAGGCAGTCCCTTAAAAAGAATAAGATCCTTACCAGACAAAAAGAGTCCAAGGGAGGTGGACCATCCTAAACACTGATGTCTACCCCGTTGCCTACCACTGCTGCAGAGAGCTTAAAAATCCCCTCTTTCTGTCGTATATACATACACATATACAGGGGAAGCCTGCGCTTTTGTGTTCACTATGTGCCTAGTCCAGGTTTAAGCCATTTATGTTTATTACATCATTTATTACTTACAAAGTCCCTGTGAGATAAGCTATCACTGTCATTACCACACAATAGAAAGGTGATAGATCTTGCCTAATGTTTTCAGGTCAAGGTATGATTTCAGACAGTCGGTGGCCAAAGTCTGAATTCTCAGCCTTTCAGCTCTATTGCTCTCTGCTTAGCAGCAGTTACAAATAAGTTATTGGAAATATAAGAAAAAAAAAATGGTGAAAATTACACAGGTGGCGTTAATGTGGGCTAAAAAAAAGAAAAACTTGTTTTTAAAAGCAGAAGTATGTATGTAATAGATTGTGCCTTTAACACAACATATGAAGGACTAACAAACTCATGAAATGAAGTTCTGTTGGCAATCCCATTGTGAAGAGTAAATATTTGTTAGCTTAAATAAATAACTAAACTTCCCTAAATTTATATCCCTCCTTCCACTGTAAACTAACAGATTTGGAGGCAGAAGTCTTTGAGGAAACCCCAACATATCAATTCTCACATATTTGTGATCTTCCAATACGCATCTCTTGCTGAGGCTTAACCCAAGGACCTCCGGTCAAGCAAACAGGTCTTTTTCCTGACAATGGAAAGATAAACATGACCCTGAGGCATGGATGAGTTAGTTGTCTTCCATTGTGGGTCTTGCTCAAAGCACCTCTGGGTGAGAAACAGTTTTTAGGACAAAGAAAGTGACATTTGCTTGCTTTGGCCAAGCATCCCATACCTTTGGTAAAGAAGGAAACAGTGTTTACATAAGCAAATAAGAAGAATGTGGAGGACTGGACCCATTCCTGCATGTGACAAAAGAGAGGCTCTGCTTTATATTTTGAGCATTGAGATAGAACGAAGTCAAACATATTTATTTAATAACAGTAAAAAAAGAACAGCTGTGGAAAATATTTAGAAGATGATACATAGAGAATCACACACACACAGATATAGTTACAGCATAGACAAAAGAATGGTGTCAGGATATCAGAGGTTTTTCTTTTTATTTTTTTTAAGTCTATTTCCCTGAAATTTAAAAAAAAAAAAAAAAACCCGCACACACAACAGTAATTTAAATAATGTAATTAGGCAGCCCGGGTGGCTCAGCGGTTTAGCGCCGCCTTCAGCCCAGGGCGTGATCCTGGGGTCCCGGAATCGAGTCCCACATTGGGCTCCCTGCATGGAACCTGCATCTCCCTCTGCCTCTCTCTCTGTGGGTCTCTCATGAATAAATAAAATCTTTTAAAAAATAATAATAATGTAATTAATAAATATCAGATAGAAATGATTCAAACAGTGTGGATATGTGATAACGCCTAGCACTTTTGAGCATCTGCTATACACCAAAAATCCTTCCAAACATATTCATTTATTCAGTCCTCTGATTTCTGTGGAGGTGGTTATTATTACTAACCCAGTTTTAGCAGATGGGGCAACGGATCCCCTGAATTGGGAATTGCCTTGAGTAAGATCACCCAGCATCTAAGCTATCGTGTAACACAGGCAGTTGGATTCAAGCAATGTGTACAACTACCAGAATTCCCGGGGGTTTGCAGGGGTTGTTTAAGGAAAAGAACAAGAGGCCACAGTTCTGTATCTGTCACCCCTCACCCACCCACCGCCAGTGCCATCACTGCCCAGAGGCAAGGTCCTTACTTGCCTGAGACTTTCCCAATTTTTTAAAGAAGATTTTATATTAAAAAAAAGATTTTATTTTATTATTCATGAGAGACACACAGAGAGACACAGAGGGAGAAGAAGGCTCCCTGTGGGGAGCCCAATGCGGGACTCAATCCCAGGACCCCGGGGATCATGATCTGAGCCAACAGCAGATGCTTAACCACTGAGCCACCCAGGCGTCTGAGACTTTCCCAATTTTTAAAACCACAAGTCTTGTTTCCCAGGAACTGGCAAACTGATATGGTTGTTCACCCTACCCACAGGGCACTTCGCAGGTAATAGTTGGCTTTATATCTTTAGCATGAATATATACATGTGTTTCCATAACTTCATTTACACAGATACAAGGTGCTCCTCTGTGACCTGTTCTTCTCACATCTCAGTGTATTAAGAAACCTCTTCCCTTCTCGCTCCTTTTAATAACTGGATATGCCTTCACTATAAAGTTGTACAGTTGCTCCTCTGCTGTGTTAAAATGAGAAAAAAAGTATAATCAAGGAACAGGAATAATGGTCACATTTGAGGAAGAAGCCAACACTTAAGGACAAAAAAATAAAGGATGAATGGAATGAATAAGAAAGAAAATCTCCAAGAAGCAGAAACAAAAAGAAAAGGTGAATGGGGGAAAATAAGTGGGCATGATTTTACTTCCAGAGGAAGGAAGTTCTCAGTAGATGAATGTCAGGAAGTCAGGAATCCAGCTCGGGTTCTACTCCTAGAGAACTGCGTGCCCAGGGATGAAATGCTCTGCCTCAGTTTCCACATAGGGAAAGTGAGAAGGGTCAGCCGTGCCCAGCCAAGTAGAGAGAATACCTGTGAGGACTGAGTGAGTATAAAGCACTTGAGCTAATTGTGCAAATGTAAAGCATTAGATGGCATCCTGGTTAAAGAACCAGCCAACAGGTGTTACTGTGATCACTGAAGTATATGGCTCAAAGGAAGAGATTACAGGGTGATGAAAGATTCTAAGCTGGCGATTCTTGTATGTAGAAGATTCACCCAGGGAGGTTGTTAAAAAGTGGAAATCCAGAGCCCCACCCCAGAATTACTGAATTTTTCTCTGGAAGTGGAACCTGTGCATTATGTCATTTTAGTGATTTCACCCAGCAAATCCTGATGCAAACCATCCAAACTGGTGAACTGAGGGCCAGCGTACTGCACAACAGTTGGCATCATTCACTTCTGTGGCAAGCCTGGGAACGCCTGGCCCTGTGACAGTCGGGCCCCCCTGAAAACTATCAGAGATGTCCCTTGATCCTTTACTAACAACAGAGAAAGGGCCATGAGCACCTGCTGTGCACTAGAATTTTTCACATACATTTTTTAAAATTTATTTTTGTATTTGGTTGGAATGGACATAACATAAAACTGTCTTAGTTCAGTGGTATTTAGTACATTCGCAGTGTTGTACAACCACCTCCTTTATCTAGTTTCATACATACGTTATCTCATTTAATCCTCCTGACATTCTGAAAGATCAAATACCTGTTATCTGCACAAGTGGCAGAAAGAAGGCTAGAACAGCTTTAGTGATTTGTCCAAGATTGGACCATCGATGCAGAATGAGGTGGGGATGCAAATCCACGCCAACCATCCAAAGCCCTTTCAAATACATGGGTAGAAGGAGAGACCCTGGGATTTCCTATTTTCTTTCTTTCTTTTCAAGATTTATTTACTTATTTTAGTGAGAGAGAGAACACACAAGCAGGCAGAAAGGGAGAAGCGAAGACTGTCAAGCAGCCTTCATGCTGAGCATAAGCCCGACACGGGGCTCCATCTCACGACCCTGAGATCATGACCTGTGCCGAGATCAAGAAACAGATGCTTAACCAGCTGAGCTACCTGGGATTTCCTCTTTTCATGGAAAACACTGAAACAGAGCTTTGGACATTGGAGCGTTCAT
This sequence comes from Canis lupus dingo, assembly GCF_003254725.2. Classification (NCBI taxonomy): domain Eukaryota; kingdom Metazoa; phylum Chordata; class Mammalia; order Carnivora; family Canidae; genus Canis; species Canis lupus. The sequence goes on along the minus strand of NC_064262.1, from coordinate 22,328,619 downwards.
GTCATAACATTAATCTAAATAAATCAATAGGTATGATGCTTTAGCTCTCTCTACAGTTTCCCACTTCCTACCTGCAGTCAGTGACTATTCCTTTTTAAGGACATGTTCTGCGTAGATGTTCAATCACAGGTTTCAGTTTAAACACAAGGTAAATTAACAACTTTTCCCTGATAGGAAAGAAAGGGAACTTTCCCAAAGTGTAGGTTAGCCCACAGAGAGTAACAAATGATTGGATGTGTCTTCTGCCTCAGGATCAAAAGGACACAAGTATTCCCAAGCCTGGTCAGCTGACGAAAGTGGGACAAACACACTTTTAGATAGGACAGCCGTATAATTCATTGCCCCACTGGAGCCAGGACATTTGCAGAAGGATGCTTGTGCTGAGTGCCATAACAGCAGGCCAAATCAGGGCTGTCCAAGACAAATGAGGACACATGGTCACTTAACTTGTAGGACCTCTTATCAGGGTCTGAAAAGCCATCACTCTTCAGCAGTGTCCAAAAGCAGGAGTAGAGCAAACAAAGCATATTGAGAAATAAATGAGAAATAAACGCTCAGAGAACAATAAAACCCAGCAAGGAAAAACCAAGCCAAGTGAAGTATCCACGGAGGTTTAAAGTCAGTTGATTGCAAAACAATAGCGAGGAGAGAAGTCAAAAGTAAGAGAGTCTGCAAGAAAATATGGACCAAGCCAAGCCAAATGAATCTCAAAAATCCAGCACCCATAAAACAAGCAGAAACATAAAAGTTCAGTGAGGGCCTGTAGCAGCCCAATTAAGTCCAAACTAATATGGCTGTAAAAGAAAATGCCTCTTGAGGTTGGAGCAGAAGCTAAATAGAAATCAGATGACTTAGAAGAAAAGCCAGCAGATGACTCATAAAAATATCCCTTGAAAAGGAAAGTTAACAGAAAAACAGAGAAACATCCAAGGAAAACGAATCCTACCAGTTCAGGGGCTGGTCCAGCACGAGGCTTCTGGTGGCCCACCAAGTCACAGACGCAGAGAGACTGGAAAATTCTGCTTCTCTTGCAGCTCACGCCACTGGATTGCAAAGCTGAGCAGACGGCTGGGGTGTGTGTGGTGTGTGTGTGTGTGTGTGTGTGTGTGCATGTGTGTGTGCACGCAGAGCCGAGCGAGATAAATGTGGAGCTGCCCAAGGCTTAGCACAAGAGTTACCCAACTCCCAGCCTCCCCGACCTCCAGTTCTCAGGAAGGGCGGGCAGGATTTACTGAGCACAGCAACAGGCCTTTAACCATTCTGCGAGGACTTTCGCTTGCCAGGGTTCTGCAAGCGGTCTTGCCCTTTATTGTTGGGCTGGGGTTGTTTTCCCCATTTTGTCCTGTGTGATGGAGAAGCCAAGATTTGGGAATTTTAAGGCCTGGACTTAAAGCTCAATATTTTCACTGGTAGCTGAGGGACCTTGGGCATATACCTTTTGCTCTCTTGGTCTTAGCTCTCCTGTCTTTTGACAGGGAAAAAGTATTACTTCCTTTGATACTTGTGAAGACGGGGATCATCCTTAAGAGTTCCCGAGGCGAGTTGTCTGGCAACACTATGTGCTCACAAGGAGGGTGTCTCCCTCCTCTTTCCCATAGTAGAGAAGAAATGGTTAAAGGCACAGAAGACTCAAGTTCTTACTCGAAGTCAAGCAATATTTAGGAGCCACGTCAGGACCAAGATTCAGTGCTTCTGTTTCCCCTCAGCACAGACGCTGTTCTCAGTCTGCTCCACCTCCGTGCAGCAGGGGGTAGATGGTCTCCAGTGTGCCACAGCTCCCAATTCAAGCACCAGAAAGGCTCTGCTCTCTACCTTAGGACCTTCTCCAACACCATGGAAGTGACTCCTCTTCCAACAAGACAAACCTGGAACTGCAGGGGTGGGAGGGGGGGTAATATACCCCAAAAGTCAACTCCAACCAACGAAGGTCAGGAGTTTTTGGGAAAATGGCCCCAGTCTCCCTGTTCTGGTTCCTGCGAGGTTCCCCAGTATGATTGATCCCTTTGTTCACAGCAGTAACCTGAAGGTATGGATTCAATACTCCTTATTAGCTTTTCTCCTTTTCCATTCTCACTGTCTCTGCTCCCTAATTCCCCCAAGAAACTCCCTGCATCCAAGCCCTCATCTCAGGTCCTGCTTTGGGGAAACCCAACTAAGACACCGTCTCTTTTCCCTGTCTCAAGTGAGGACCCTGTGTGGCTTTGCTTTCTTCCCTCCTCTCTTAGAATTCCAAAAGTGTCACCTGGAGAAGAGCATCATGATAAGGGCTCCTGTTTACTGACCATGCACTATGTGCTGGGCAATGTACAGAGGGAAAAAAAGTTAGGATGACAGGTTGGATATAACAACAAAAAACATTTCTTCTAATGATACTAGAGTGAGTTACATCAGTGTGGGGACAAATATTTCTACCTCCTCCTTCCTCATATAGAGAGCAAAGGGAAGAGTAAGCCAGACCTGAGATTATTTAAAATCATGTTAAAGAAAGGGTGTATGTCATAGATTCTGTGGCTTTGCCATGCCGAAGGGTGAAAGTCTTCTGTGAGATGACTACTCCTAGAAGACTCTTAATGAGCTTTTGGTAATGTAGAAGTAGTTGTGATGTTAATTTCAGGTGGGAGCTGAAGAGCTAAAAAGACAAAAATTTAGGAAGAGATTATAGGTACCTACAAGAAAGAAAGAGTGGGTGAGGCCTAGGAGTGTGGCGAGGGGGGAAGTGTCCAGCAGTAGCACATCTAGGGACAGATGCCCACAAGGGAATGCTTAATAAAACTTTAAGAACAGTTGAGTAAACCCTGGGAGATAAGCCCCCTCTGTTGCTCCCAACTTTTATTAGGAATGGGCCACAACAACTGTCCATATTAACAGATTCCTGGTGGGGAGGATAATGAAATACTACACATTTCTTTTGACATGGGACAGAGAAAGAAAAGTAGCAGCAAAAGACAAGTCATGACTCAGAGGAAACAGGCAATCAGAGTAAGAAGTTACTAGGTGAAAAGTCATCCTCTACCAGGACACTACCTAAGGAATTCCTGAATTCACAGTGTAGATATGGAGAAGGACTTGACCTGAGATTTTTTGCAAAGGAAAGTGACTCAAAGAGCTGAATTTGGGGGCTTGGGGGGGATACCAAAGAGTTGAATTATAAATTCACTATCTCTCTTAATTCCCAAATGGTGATACCTGTTTGATGGATGAGGATTTTGAGGCTCAGTGGGGGTTAAAGTAAAGTTTTGAGGTGGGGGAGGATTTGAACACAGCCCTGAGTTTGAAGACTTGCATTATACACATCCTGGACCTGGCTTGTATTATGCTAGAAAAGGACTCAGGTCTTACTCAGATTTGCCCATCCCATTTTGTGTTGTGCTTTTAAAAATCTGGGTTTACAATGTTTTTCACATTGACTAAAAGTATAAGATCAAAGTCTTGAAGATTCATCAAATTCAGTTTTCCGTCTTTTTATCCTCTAATCATCAGAAAGGGAACTAGTTCTTCCTTCCACAGGGGTTGCATTTTCAAAATCTCGTGTTGATTACACTCATACCCATGCGTGAGCACGCATGCACACATGCACACACACACAGAGAGAGAGCACACGCAGCACAGTCTGCTTAGGATAGTGCAGATTGAAGTTGCATAGGTGCCACTGCATTTCTATTGTCAATAGAGTATTGGATGTGTTTGCTTGGGTTTTCTGGACAGGATTTAGAGATCATGTTCCTGAAATGATTCCTGTTACAGAGTCTGAATTGAATTAGGAGAGCAACATTTGGCAGCATGGACAGTGGTCCTCCAAGCTTTTATGCATGCAGTTCAGAAACAACAACAGCACCAAACCCAATATCTTCAAGCTTCCCAACAATTTCATGTCATGTTACAGGAGAAAGTATTCATTCACTCATTCATTCAAAAAATACCGAGTTCCCTCTGTGCATCAGGCAGTGTCTTAGGTACTTGGAACCAAATTAGACCCAGACAAAGCCTACCAAGAAATGCCTGCCTTGTGAAGTAAAGGGAAAAGACGTAAAATAAATTGCGAGTGTGAGAACGAGAATAAATAAGGTATACTAGGAAGTGATAGATGCAATGAAAAAGGGAAACAGAGCAATGTGGAAGGAATTGGGGACAAGTGAGCTGTGAGTTGCCCTGTAATAGAGTAGGACTCTATAGGACTCATTGAGAAGGTGATAGCTGCATAAAGACTTGAAAATTAATGATTCATGAACAAATCATTTAGGAAACCCAGGATATCTTTCTGAGATTGGCTTGGCAATGATATTCTGGCCTGGAAGCTTTGCCTGTCTCATGACTGTGTCTGTGAAATTCCACAGGGAGGCAGCAGATCCTAGTGATGGCTGCTGCCTTGGGGAATTTGGCCAAGGAATGCCTTGTGCTTCCCAATTACAGAGGGTCTCAAGGATTCCTTGTCCTGAGTGCTGTGGAGGCATTTCTCCCTCTCCTTATTCAAGATGTTGGTTGGTTGGCTTCATGGGTCTTTGTAACAAAAGCATTAGCAATATAGCTTTCCCATATTGAGACTTTTCTATGTGCCATGCGCTAGATGCATTATTGCATTTATAACCTCTGAGCTAGAACTTATTGCTGTTCTCATTTCTCAGGCAAGGATGCTGATGCTCAGAATCTCATGACAAGTGAGAGGGGAAATCATGAATTGCCATAAAGTCTTTGGAAAATCTTTGGACCCTGAGCTGATTGAAAGAAGGAATCTTTCTAGATTGATTTGTGAAATATGCTTGTTTTAGGTGGGATGTGATGTAGTGAATTCAATACTAGAAACTTGAAGATCGTCAATCTCAGGATGATAGTAATGATGTGTTTATTGAACAGTGCCAAACACTATACTCAATGCTTTATGTACACCCTAACTACTGGGCTCAGCTGCTTCAGGTGAGGGAAAGAAGTCACCGACAGTATGCTCAGGCATTGTGTGTCTTAATATATCAGTTTCCCTCCCCAAATACTTTATTCGTGTCACACATGACCCACAAAAACATTATGACAACCCCAAGGTATATAATGTGAAACAAGACAAGACCAAGTCCCTTTTTTCCCATATCAACCAACGCGAGAGCCCATATATATTCTTCCACAATTAAAAAGTAATTATATCTGATGCTGTCCATAGTATTTGAACACTGTAAATTTTTACTAAACTGTGTAAAATAACATATATGAAAATGGTGTCTCTTCTACTCTCAACCATGTTGTAGGAATTGCCAATTACATATTTGAAGGGTTTGTTTCTGGCAGTTACCATTATCCCTTTAGATAATACATTTATGCTACTAGTTCCTGATGAAGCAACTCCAGAGCAATGCTTTTGCCTCCTTGCTAGCTCATTATTACCCAAGAAACTACAGATTTTTGTTAAGTACTTTTTCAGTTCTTCTCTACTGGTTAAGTCTGGTGATTTGAATGATATGTTTTTATTTTTATTTTAAAGATTTTATTTATTTATTTATTCATGAGACACACACACAGAGAGGCAGAGACACAGGCAGAGGGAGAAGCAGGCTCCATGCAGGGAGCCTGAGGTGGGACTCAATCCGGGGTCTCCAGGATCACACCCTCAGCCGAAGGCTGCACTAAACAGCTGAGCCACCAGGCTGCCCTGTTTGTATTTTTAATACATAAAACTTAAAACATGACTGTTAACTTTTTTATACTGAACCCCCCCCCCTGAAAATTGGTGAACTTCTATTTATTCTATGTCTGGTGGGCTAAGCTTTCTCCTGGCACTCACCACTCACGGGTCAAAAGTTTGCCCTGTGGGAATAAATTCGCCCAATGTTAGCAATATTACCCCCGCTCTGGGGGAAGCCAGAACATTTACCATTTTGGGGAGTGGTGGCAAGAGCCAGAAATAGGAGGAGTAACTGGTTGGCCTCTGTTCCTGTTATGTTAGGGGGGCTGAGGCTCAAGACACCACTGTATGTCTGTGACATTGGTGAGGTTCAGAATCTGAGGTTGTACGTTAGTTGTATTAGCTGTATCTGATACTGTCTCTTTGCCCTCTTTTTATGCATTAATTTCTTGTTTTATGTACATAGTATTTTCTTGAATATAATTAAGGTTATTTATTAAAATGTGTTAATCTCCTCTATTCCCCAAATAATTCTCAAAATATTTCCTGGAAGTGTTGTACTCTTCAGTTTGTCCCTTTCATTGATTAGTCTTCATCAGATGACTAAGATTTAGGCACTTATTTATCTTAATAATTGTAAAATGATTATGACAACAAATACTCCCTGAATGAGTGCTTACTATATGCCAGCTACTATCATTTTATGTTTTAGCATCATTTCCTTTAATTGCTATCTCACATAAGGAAATGGAGTTATTAAGTGGATACTACAGGATTCAACCCCCAGCCTCTGACCCTAGAGGTTGAGCTCTTAGCCACCACATTACACATGGTTTGCATTTAGGTTTTATTTGATTTAAAGCATCTGAACCTTAAAGTAGCCCAAAAGTCAAAGAAGACTATTGATCCTATATCCAATCTCCTGTTCTTCTAAGGTAGGAAATCTGTTAGCTGGACTTACGGCTATAGACTTTGACCTGAACAAGGAATAAGCTTCCTCACATTTAAGCAATTTTTATTTGTCTACATGTTACTGCTCTTGTTCCTTGCAGCCTGATATAATCCTAAATAATGCAATACTAAAAGAAAAAAAATAGCAGTTGCCTATCTCTTGTCCAGCCCCCCACTGTGTGCAATATTTTTCACTGTATCTTCCCATATTTGCACCCATATTTCTGAATGATATATTTTTGCTGTATTTTCTTGATTAATCAATTTTGACAATATTTATTGACTGCCTTTTATGGTTGATGTGAGCTTCACTCTCTTAAATCTTTTCTTCCTCTTCCCTCACAACATAGATCTATTACAACATATTCAGTTAAATTGATATCCTCTAATTACATTGATATGGTTTTCTTTAAAGATTTTATTTATTCATGAGAGGCAGAGGGGGAGAGGCAGAGAGGGAGAGGCAGAGAGGGAAAGGCAGGCTCCATGTAGGAAGCCTGGTGCAGGACTCGATCCCAGGACTCCAGGACTCCAGGACCATGCCCTGGGCTGAAGGCAGGCTTTAAACCGCTGAGCCACCCAGGGGATCCCCCATTGATATGATTAAATGAACATTAATCACTCATGAGGCAACTTGTCAATTTTGCTTACATTTCTTCTTTTACTTTTCCTTTGGTGTAATTTTCTTTTTATAAGTGAGTTTTTTCTGCAGTTGTGAGGTTTTCCTTTAATCCTTCTTATTGGACAGGCTTTAATTTCCATTTTATAGTTGTAGACTTTGAGGCCCTTCCTCTCACTATAGCAATAATAATATATTTTTTTAAGATTTTATTTATTTATTCATGAAAGACAGAGAGAGAGGCAGAGACACAGGCAGAGGACGAAGCAGGTTCCCTGCAGGAGCCCAATGCAGGGACTCAATCCCCGGACCCAGGATCACGCCCTGGGCCGAAGGCAGATGCTCAACACCTGAGCCATTCATTCATTCATTAGGCATCCTAATAATATATTATTGCAATAATAATATTATTAGGTGTTACATTATGTTAAGCACCGAGCTTGATGCTCAGGGAGTGCCCTCTCTATAGTGCCTGCTGGTGTCCCCACTTACAGAGCACAATGTTAAGGCAAGATCGAAGTATCTAGCCCATGATCACACACAGCTGATGGGGGTAGAGTCGAGACTTGGACCCAGGTCTTTCTGACCCCAGAGGTTAACCCTCTTAATTAGAGATGGAAAGAGGAGGAGAGGGACATCACCAAAATGCTGAGGATGACCAGACGGAATACGTGCTAGCCTGACAAGAGAGGAAGTACATACCAGATAAACATCAGCCTCGTCTTAACAAAGAACTCCTGACTCAGCCTAGCATGGAAACAACAGCATTTTGTTTTTGTTTTTTACTACTTGTCTATGGAAGAACCTGGACATTTTGCTTTAAAGTAGAAGAAGGGCAATAAGCAGGGGCCAACAGATCTTCGTTTTCTGAATATGAATGGAGCAAGCTTTCCTATGGTCCCACAGCTAACCGGCAAAGGGACAATGTCACCCCAGGGCCTCAGCTGACGGGACCCAGACTCTGCACACGGAGACCTGTTTCGTGGTTATGCTCTTAAATTCACTGCTTCGACCTTCTGGGGGGCTCGGCGAGGACGTTTTCCAAATCGAAATACACACACACAGTGAAAAGGTGACCCTGCTACTTGTGTGTGCCAGGGCCACCCTGAGAGGTGAGGTGGGATGCTCTGATGCTGGCACTTCCTCGAGAGATATTTGGATGATTTGAGGGAGAACTCAAGAGGATCTTTAAAATTGGAGTCACCTGAGAAAACCTGGGGGGACCAGAGTAGAGATATTGGAAGTAATAAGATCAATAATGAGACGTTAATGAAGTAACGGCTTACTCCTGCCTGTTGAGTCAACGCCTTCCTGGGTGTAAATAAATCGTGAATTACAGGAACAACATTACCTGAGATTTACAGAATATCTCTCAGCTGTTTGAAAAATCTGTCTCTCCCTGAGGATCAGAGGAAGATTTTTTTTTAATTATCCTGAATTACTAAGATTACCGTTTACTGGTGAAATATCATTTCCAACTGGACTCTCAAAAGTGCTTAATTATATGTAGTGAATAATTGCTCCAGCTTTAAAAATAAACTGGGATATGGCCTAAGTCTCATGTTTTAAAAACCCTTATGGGAATGTGCTACTAATATAAGTGAAATCAGTGTCTGCACAATTCCCAGAGTAGCAGTGTATCCTTACCCTGGTCTATAAAATTAGTATTATAATGTGTACCTCTTGGGGCTGAGGCGAGGCTGAGTGATAGTAATCAGCAACTGGCTACATGTTAGGCTGTTCCGAGAGCTTTATATACATATACACATATATATTAACTCATTATTCTTGCAACAACCCTATGTGATGGGTACTATTGTTATCTTTAGAGATGGGGACACTGAGGCACAGAGAGGTTAAGTCACACAGCCAGTAAGGGATAGAACTGAGGTTTCAACTCAGACTGTCTGACTGCAGAGCTCACATTCTGAGAAACAAGGAGGTTGGATCAGTACACTGCGTGGTAAAAATCTCATAAGAGGCAAAAAGCAGGGTAGCCCAGGTGGCTCAGCGGTTTAGCGCCGCCTTGAGCCCAGGGCCTGATCCTGGAGACACGGGATCAAGTCCCATGTCGGGCTCCCTGCATGGAGCCTGCTTCTCCCTCTGCCTGTGTCTCTGCCTCTCTCTCTCTCTCTGTGTCTCTCATGAATAAATAAATAAAATCTTAAAAAAAAAAAGAGGCAAAAAGCAGTTAGAGTGGGAGAGAAGAGTCAGGCTGCAGGCAGGTGATGATGTTAGGTGCTTGGAGTCCTTAAAAAGTGGAAAGTGAGAAGGAACAGTATTCTCAACATTAGGAAAGGACTAGAGATCTGTGTGTCCTACCAACACCTCGAGGACCCATCCCCACTGGCTGGCTTGTGCCCTAGTGGGAAGTATGGGGCTGGCAAGACCTCAGGAAGGAATGGCTTTAAGGGGCACCAGGGAGGCTGCACCCCAAACTTGGCCCTGGAGCTCTGGCCACAGCATTGAATCTTCTGCTCTGCAATCTGGCAGAAAAGCAGAAAGACTCCAACTCTATTTCATTTTTGTCAGTGGGAAGCTCTGTAGTGACCAGGGGGGAACAAACAAACATGGAGGGTGCCTCCTCAAATGTTTCAAGACTCCAGGACCTTTGAACAACCCAAGGAAAGGAAATGAACTTCATGCAGTCTCACCTGAGGGGGGTTAGCGGTTGAATTTACCTGATTTTTTGAAGGAAGAAATGAACCGTTTCGGTTGGGAGTATGACCAGAACATGACTGACAATCAGATGACAATTTCTGAAGCTAGGGGAGGAGTATATGAGGGTTTACGATGCTGTTTCGTCTACATTTGTTTCAGTTTTAAATTCTCTCCATATAAAGGCTGAAAAGGATAAACGTGTTATTTCTTGCACACCTGAGACTGTGGCTGCACATTCTCACCTGCTACTCTTAGATAAACCCAAACAAAAAGGACTCTGTAATCTGAGAGTCTTGTGTGTCTGATTCTGACAGATACAGACATCCACAACTCTGAATTACAAGGGCACCACATTGTAGGGTTGACGTGACTTTTGTGGTGTTTGAAGGAGACCTAAGACCAGCACTACTTTACTTCACCATCGCACCACCCCACAATTCATCACCAAATGAATGAAGCAGAAGACCAAAGTACAGGTGTTTTGTTGGTAAAGTCAATTGAAGAAAATAACGCGGCCCGCAGCTACTTCTGGACCTCGTCAGTATTTGATGCAAGTCTAGATCTTGGCACATGGCACCGGAGCAAGAATTCCTATTCATGGAATCCCTGTTGCACATGCCGCCTTGGACACAAGAAGAAGGATGAACATCTGAACCTGATTCTGGAAGCAAGTCTTGGGCTCAACTGTTATATTCTATCCAGTTCATAAAACATCCATATCATCTGAAGTCCAGGCAGACCCAGACCAGAAGGAAAAAGAAGGTCAAGCAACATGTTTCTCTCTTCCTTCTTCCAACAATTATTGCTTTCTGTCTGCTGGCGACCCTTCCCAAGACTTAATGAGACTTAATTCATTGAATCTTTGTAACGACTGACGAGGACAGGTACAGTTATCCCTATCTCTCTATTCCTGCAGCAGAGGGAAGTAAGCACAGTGAGATAATATATTTTACTAGCAGGTGGTGAACTTGAACTTTAAGGCCAGGCTGGCTTCAGGGCCCTCACACTTAACTATTCCCCAAGCTGCTTCAGGAATGGTACCTGTTTTTCGGGAAGGAGGGAAGAAGGGTGAGGGAGGAAGGACTGGACAGGTTACTTCAATAATGTTGCTAATAAACATGGGGGGGCAGGGTTAAAGTAATCATTACTGATTAATTGTGGGCCAAGAAAGATTTAGTTACTTTTTAGCCTCCTTCTCAATTTCCTCATTTGTAAAGCGAAGAGGTTGGATTCTCACAAGAATATGCAGCTGCTCTATCCCCTCCTGCCATGGAACAACACCGATGCTCCATTCACAGTCACGGTATATGGGATCTGAAATGTGTATAGTTCTGGTGACTCTTTTAAGAAAAAGTATACAAGATCACAAATACAAAATTTTGGTGTGAAACATGGAATGAGAAAGGAGGAGCTGGGGACTCAAATTAGAATCTTTCTTTTGGGGTACTGTGGACTTCTCTGGATGTTCTTTCTGTCATAATTTGTTTTGTTCTCCTGCAGGCAGACTAGGCTTTGGGGACCAATTCCCATTTGGTCAGTTAGCATCTAACTTGCACTTACTTATTAGGTAAGGTGGGTCCCTCGCCTCCCGCCCCCCCTCCACACAGCCTCCACCTGTTATGGATCAGAGTTCAAGACAAATTCTGTGGTTTAAGGAATTGCTTTTGTTGGAGAAAGGGGAAATTTACATAAGCCAAGATCAACAAGAGAAGGCATGAGCCTGCCTTGGTCTTGTTATTACACAAAAGTCCACACCAGATCAGGGTATTCTGCTGTATTTCCTCCTGTGGGAAATCATCAGCTTCTTGCTTCCAGGTGGTCTGGATTTGAGAATCAACTATTCCGAATTTTTCTGACAATGATAGCTGCCTAGCATCTGGAGACTCTGGAGCCTATGGGATGTTGCAATTTCTCTCATAGGGGAAAGGGAATCCTTGGTGCCATGGGAAGCTGAGCATGACCTTTCTTGTAGAAGAAAGGTGCACCTCTGACCTGATCCCAGCCAGCCTGCTGTCCACTTCACCTGGAGTAGATACACAGGATCTCCCACAGAAATTTTTGCTCATTGAACCACATGTCTAGACTCACGTCAATTGTTGCTTTAAAATGGTTCACTATATAATGTACTATTTATTGAGCACTTGCTGTATTACTGAGTACTTACTAACCCTATGGAATAGGTTCTATTATTACAACCATTTTGTAGAGTGAGGAACAGAGGCCTAGAAAAATAGTATAATCCACTATTGTCACACCTGGCCCATGGAATATATGCAAATCTCTGATCTCACAGTATCCTAAAACCTTTCTTCTATAAGGCCTCCTGGCATCCAGAGAGGGAAAACCAGGATTTAGGAAATCAAAATTTTAATTCTGGGATTATCTGGACAGGCTTCAGTGAGCACTCGAGGGCAGGTCACTTGCAGCCTTAAAGGTAGCCCTCTCCATGGGATAAGAACGAGGCCCCCACTCCAGCATTGGGGAATGGGCTAAAGGACAATTCTCTAAATGGTAGCACTATAATAACGTTAGTAAAACAGCATCTGTCTCTTCTTGGTTTTGGATATTTGGTGTTTGCTGGGTGCCCAATGAATTTTAGAAGAATGAATGAAATGAGAATTCCTTTTGGCTTGAGAAGTAGAATTTTGGCACAAGTTGGAAAGCAAGAGGCATAAAGAAACAAAGTAAACTCAGTAATATCCTATTTCAGTTCACACATCTTTGATAATAAGTCATTGAAGAGAACGCACACATACACACACCCAGACATTACACCATACATACCACACATTGCAAATAATTCTTGAAGCTAAGTGTGACTAGATTACCTGGCAAAGCTCTCAATGAGACTCATGGGCTTCCTTTCAAATTGCCACTGACATCATACCATCACATTAATTTTTTAAATTGATCTGTCCCGGGTGTATTGTGGAGGTAAAACTGAAGGACTATATTTCTCCCTTTCTCACCTTTCTAGTGTAACTCTCAGGTACGAATATAGATTGAAGTGTTGCTGTTGTTAAAATGACACAGTTTTTCACATAGGCTAAGATTAGTTTCAGAAGAGAAATTCACAAGCCGTGGTCCAGCTTAGGAGCCCGTCGTTGTTGACTTCCCAAACCGGCAAGAAATCAATCTGGTCCCCTGACTTCATTGAGCACCTACTATGTGCCATAGATGAGTCAAACAGATGTTGTAAAAATGTTCTTGCAACGTGGTTGAAGAAGCAGGGCATAGATATAGACAATTTTCCTAATGGTGTAGTTAGGACATAAGAATTAGCATTCATAATTAATATTAAAACTAAGAGAGGCTTAAGTAGTAAGCCAGTGCAGTTAACTACATACTAAGATGTCTTGGGACTAACAGTCTTAGGGTTGATTGAGTGGTTTAACCATCACAGGGCTCTGCATAGCTGTCTCTGAGATAGTCGTATTTCCCTCATGGGCATAAAATGGCTGCCACACATTTAGGTAAGACATTCTCATATGGCTATGCCTGAAGGCAAGGGGGTATCTAGTAAGAGAAATCTCAGTGCACACTTCTCTCTCTCTCTCTCTCTCTTTTTTTACTTTTCTCTTTTTTCATATAAAACTATTTTTGCCCAAAAATTTCCAACAAGGGCAGCCCCAGTGGCTTAGCAGTTTAGCATTGGCTTCAGCCCAGGGTGTGATCCTGGAGACCCAGGATCAAGTCCCATGTCAGGCTCCCTGCATGGAGCCTACTTCTCCCTCTGCCTGTGTCTCTGGCAATCTCTCTCTCTCTCTCTATCTCTCATGAATAAATAAATAAATAAATAAATAAAATCTTTTAAAAAAATTTCCAACAAGCATACTCATATTGCATTGACCAGATCTGGGCCACAAGGACAAGCCTACCTGCAAGAAAGTCTAGAAACAGAAGTATCTGGGATTCTCAGGTTCTATAACAGGAAGCAACAAAGAAGTAAGAGATGACAATTGGTCATTGAAAATCCAATCCAAAGTCAGAAATAATGATAAGCTGCCAACAATGTGGCATAGACTGAGCTTTCCAATAGAATGTTCTTCAGTGATGGAAATGCTCTGTATCTGTGCTATCCAATATGGGAGTCACTAGTCTTTGTGGCACCTGACCATTAGAAATGGAGCTAGTGTGACTGAGAAACTGAATTTCAGTTTTATTTAAATTTAAATAGCCATGTAAGGCTAGTCACTACTATATTGAACAATGGAGAATTATAAACAATATCTTCTTAGAGGTCAGAGGCAAAACAGAGATCTCACTTTGAACCAAAATAATGTGGTAGCCTTAATGGAAGACGAAGAACTCAAAATGGATTCAGAAGACATTTGGGGTTTGGAAGTTTTCTAAGAGGGTAGACTTGTCCTATGGCAGGGATACAGAAAATAAGAAGGCATTCTTAGGAGATGCTAAGCAGATCAGTTTGATGGAAGTTGTTTTGTTTTGTTTTGTTTTGTTTTGTTTTGTTTTGTTTTGTTTTAGTGAAGGAGTGGGAAAAACTGAAAAACAGGTTCAAGTCAGATGGCAGAAAATTTTTGGATGCCAGCTTTGACTGTGTGTAATAGGCAAGTTATGTTGTTGAGAGAAGAGTAAAATATGAAGTGGTTTCATAAGCCATTAAACCTGTTATAGTACAAAAGATTAACCTGGTGATGGTAGGAAGGATGGACAGAAGATAGGAGATTCAGTTATGACAGTGCTGCCTAAATTTTTTATATGAAAAATGATGTTTGTATTGCTCACTGTGGCAAATGGATAAGGCTGCTCCTGGTCAGGAGTGACCAGCCCCAAGACTCCAGCTGCCCAAGCCATTCACCCCCAAATACTCAAATGACAAACATCATGTCCTCATACCTGTACTCTTTTTATAGCATGGTAGTGAGCACCAGCACACAGCTGGCATCCTCTAAGTTAGTAGCCTGTTTTGAATTAAATAGGTAGTGATGTATATGAAAAAGAAAGAAAAGAATGTGAAACAATTTACAGAATAAATTGAAAAGAATTGGGAACTAATTACATGTGGCTAGGATAGATTTTGCAGTCAACAGTAACTCCTAAATTTTAAGAATGATACCAGAAATAGGGGATCCCTGGGTGGCTCAGCGGTTTAGCCCCTGCCTTTGGCCCAGGGCGCCATCCTGGAGTCCCGGGATCGAGTCCCGTGTTGGGCTCCTGGCATGGAGCCTGCTTCTCCCTCTGCCTGTGTCTCTGCCTCTCTCTCTCTCTCTCTCTCTCTTTCTGTGTGTGTGTGTGTGTGTCTATCATGAATAAATGAATAAATCTTTAAAAAAAAGAATGATACCAGAAATAAAAACAACTTGAGAGATTATGAGATTGTTTTGAAGGCATATGGTGATTTTAGTTTAAGATATGGAGGCAAAAACTAGACCCCTATGGTGAACATCTCATTGGTAGCTCCCTAGTGATCCATGGCTCCAGTAGTCATGCTCGTCCTAGCTGCCTCCGATATTGACTCTGTGTTTGGCCATGTGACTTGTTTGGCCAATGGGACATTAACATGATACAGACAGAGACTTGACCTCTTGGAACCAGTCACCATGACATAAGGAAGCTCAGGCTAGACCACTGAATGATGACAGGTCATGGGGAGAGAGATGCGGAGCTATGTGAGTACGTCTCACATATTCCAGCCCTAGTCAAACTCCTAGTTGAGTGCCAGCATGGCAGTTGACTTTCAGCAGAAAAACCACTCAGCAGAGCTCAGCCATTTCAAAAATTGATGAGAAATAATAAATCATTGTTTTAAGCCACTATGCTTTGGTTGATTTGTTAGTTAGGCACCAATAAATAATGAAAATAATATTCAAATGAAAGTGTTCAGTGGGCCCTTGGTGATATGGGCATAGATCTCAGGCAAGAGATCTGAGCCTTAGATGTAACTTTGGAATGTATTCATGTTTCTGTTGTAGCTCTTACATTGTAATTAAATTGATTGCTTGTCTTCCCCACTAGACTGTGAACTCTTTGAAGATAGGGACTAGGTCTTTTGTAATTTCTAGTACACTATTGTCTGTTTCAAGGAGCCATAAAACAATAGAGCAAGGTATTGTGAAAAGGGAATCAGATAGACCAGGCCTGAACTCCAAGCCTCCCAATTTCTAGCTATGTGACCTTTAGTAAGCTACCAGTCCTTACTGTGAAATGTGAGTAATGTCAACTGCCTCTCAAAGCCATTGAGAAGAGCCAGAGCCAGATGCAGTAGACACTCAATGAACAAAATGGAATCAATTGAGGGGACACTCAATGAACACAAATGGAATCAATTGAGGGGAAGTGCAGAAAAAGAAGAGCTGTGAGACTAGGGAATAACAAGGAGGCAGGTGAAGGAAAAAGTGATTCAGAGAGAGCTAGAGCAAGAGCAGGGGTATGAGAGGAAGATCCAGACCAATTGGAATGTAAGGAAAAGAACTGAGATTGGGTGGATTTTACTGACTATAAAAGGACAGAGATTTTTCTAAGATTTCATTTATTTATAGAGAGTGTGGGGGTGATCAGGGGTAGAAGGGGAAGGAGAGAAAGAGAGAAAGAGTGAGAGAGAATCCCAAGCAGAGTCACTGAAAGAGGCACGGGGCTCTATCTCACAACCCTGAGTTCATGACCTGAGCTGATATCAAGAGTTGGATGCTGAACCAACTGAAACATCCAGGTGCCCCTGGGGCAGAGATTTTTAATAAGAAAGTTTAAACTTTGGTTGGGCTTTCAGTATCCAGTAGAATTACCAGAGGGTAGGAATTTGTGGAGAATAAAGAAATGGTACAAGAAAGAGGAGTATTATTCGCACGACACCTTTTGAAAGATTCAATCTCAGGAATCGAAGTCTCTGAAGTCATTTCTCTCAATGTAGAGACTGGAAAGATTCGTGTCTTTGAAACACACACTAAAACCAATAGCTGCAAAACAGAACCATCAGTTATGCAAATATCCCTCATTACATTGATCTAGATGTGGAAAGAAATAAGGGCAGACACTTTGGGTTTTTGGTTTTGGTTTTGGTTTTGATTTTAGTATAGTTGACACACAATGTTACACTAGCTTCAGGTGTACAACATAGTGATTCCACAAGTTTATACATTATGCTTTGGTCACCACAAGTGTAGCTGCCATCTGTCACCATACAACATGACCACAATATCACTGACTATATTCCCCATGCTGTGCCTTGTATTCTTATTTTTTTAAGATTTTATTTATTTACTCATGAGAGACACAAGAGAGAAAGAGACAGAGACACAGGCAGAGGGAAAAGCAGGCTCCACACAGGGAGCCCGATGCCCTTGTATTCCTATTACTTCATTCCATAACTGGAAGCCTGTATTCCCCACTCCCCTTCCTCCATTCTGCCCATGACCCCACCTCTTCCCTCCAGCAGCTGTCAGTTTGCTCTCCTTATTTATAGGTCTGATTCTAACTTTTTGTTTGTTTATTCATTTGTTTTTTGTGTGTTTTTGGTTTTTTGGTGTTTTTTTTTTTTTTTTTTTTAGAATCCACTTATGAGTGGAATCATATGCCATTTGTCTTTCTCAGCCTGACTTATTTCACTTAGTATAATACCATCTAGATTGTTCCATGTTGTCTCAAATGGTACAATCTGTTATGGCTGTGTAATATTCCAATGCGCATACATATATGTGCATTATGTGCATGATTTTATATGTGTGTGTGTGTGTATATCACATCTTCCTTATTCATTTGTCTATCAATGGACACTTAGGCTGCCTCCATATCTTAGCTGTTATAAATAATGCTGCAATAAATGTAGGGGGGCATATATGTTTTCAAATTAGTGTTTTCATTTTCTTCACGTACTTACTAGTGGAATTATTGGATTTTTTTTTAATTTTTTTTTTAATTTTTATTTATTTATGATAGTCATCAGAGAGAGAGAGAGAGGCAGAGACACAGGCAGAGGGAGAAGCATGCTCCATGCACCAGGAGCCCGACGTGGGATTCGATCCTGGGTCTCCAGGATCGTGCCCCGGGCCAAAGGCAAGCGCCAAACCGCTGCGCCACCCAGGGATCCCGAATTATTGGATTATATGATATTTCTGTTTTTAATTTTTTGAGGAACCTCCATATTGTTTTCCACAGTGGCTGTGCCGATTTACATTCCCACCAAGTGTCCCAGGGTTCCTTTTTCTCCACATTTTTGTCAAAACTTTTATTTCTTCTCTTTTTTTATTTTAGCCATTCTAATTAGTGTAAAATGGTTTTGGGTTTGCATTCCCTGATTATTAGGGATTTTGAGCATCTTTTCATGTGTCTACTGGCCATCTATATGCCTTCTTTAGAAAAAATGTCTGTGCAAGTCCTCTGCCCATTTTTTAATTGGGTTGTTTGCTTTTTTGGGGTGTTGAGTTGTATAAATTCTTTATGTATTTTGAATATTAATCAAAATAAGGGCAGCCTGGGTGGCTCAGTGGTTTAGCACCGCCTTCAGCCCAGGGCGTGATCATGGAGACCCAGGATCGAGTCCCACCTCAGGCTCCCTGCATGAAGCCTGCTTCTCCCTCTGCCTGTGTCTCTACCTATGTCTCTGCCTCTCTCTTTGTCTGTTGCTCTCATGAATAAATAAATAAAATCTTTAAAAGAACAAACAAAAAAATAAGAGAAAACTTCTAATGAAATCAGATTTTGTGGGTAAGATCTCTGGAGTTTACATTTTGAGTTTTGCTGCCCACCATCCTTCCTTTATCAGATAACAGCAACCTGATTTTGCTCTGGGAACCATCTTTCTTCCAATCTTCTTTTTTTTTTTTTTTTTTAAGATTTTATTTATTTATTCATGACAGAGAGAGAGAGAGGCAGAGACACAGGCAGAGGGAGAAGCAGGCTCCAAGCAGGGAGCCCAACGTGGGACTCAATCCCAGGTATCCAGGATCAGGCCCCGGGGCTGAAGGCAGCACTAAACCGCTGGGCCACCAGGGCTGCCCTCTTTCTTCTAATCTTAGTTCATATCTTTAGATGGGGCGGATTTCTCCTCTCTTCCACCTTCTGCTCCAGAAGTAGATCTATGACAAAGATCTAGTTAATAGAATATCATATCCATGCAACTACGGTGATGGGTTAGGGATGAATATTTATCCTAAACCAAGCCAATCCAGTCCAATCAGAGCTAGTTCTAATGTTTTGCTTGAGCACCTGAAAGAGATATGCCCCTTTTCTTTTGAACAGAAGCTTGGGATAATATAAACCTGGAGCTGCTAGCCATCAACACTGGAAGAGCTGTTGTCTGAGAATATAGTCAACAAGGTGGAAAGCAGTATGGGAGAATGGAGAGAGATCTCTTCCTAATGACATTGACTAAATCTCTGGATGCAGCTATACCTGAGCTTTTTGGCTGTATAAACTAACAAATATCCTTTATTGTTGAAGCCAGTATGAATTGGTATTTTCATTAGTTGCAGTTGAAAAAATTCTGACTAACAAAACTCTAACAAAATGTAAATGTATTCGTGTATGGAGAAGGAAGAGTATCAGATGTATGTCTTTCAACATAATCTTCAAACAGTCTGTTGTATTGGACCCACTAACCACTCAGTTTTAAAGATGAGAACTCTGAAGCTAAGAGAGATGAACCAGTTTGTCCAATATCATAGAGGAGAAAAAAATGTCATTTAAATTAGATGATAGGGAAGCAGCTGACAAGTTACTGCTGTGAATTGCCAAACCCAGCCCACCACTCATTTTTATATGTCACATGAGTTAGGAATGGTTTTTTATATTTTAAATGATAGAAAAGAAATGAAAAGATGAATTTCATGACAAGTGAAAATTATATGAAGTTACCATTTTGGAAGATAGTTTGGCGGTTTCTTACAACACTAAACATACTCTTATGATACAATCTAGCAATAGCACTCCTTGGTATTTGCCCAAAGGAGTTGAAACCATATGTCCACACAAAAAAACCTGCACATAGATGTTTATGGTAGCTTTATTCATAATTGCCAAAATTTGGAAGTACCTAAGATGTCCTTTATAGTAGGTGGATGGATAAACTGGGGTATAGCTAGACAATAGAATATTATTCAGTGCTAAGAAGAAATGAGATTTCAAACCATAACAAGGTATGGAGTAACCTTAAATGCATATTACTAAACAAAAGACTTCAATCCAAAAAGGCGACATATCGTATGATTCTAATTCTATGACATTCTGGAAAAGGAAAGATTATCAAGACATAACACAATTAATGATTGTCATTTTATTTATTGTTTTTTTTTTACTATTTTTATAGTTTCTCTGTTCCTTTCCTCTTATCTGATCTCCTCATTTGTGGTTTGGTGACTTTCTTCAGTGGTATGCTTATATTCCTTTATCTTTATCTTTTGTGTATTTACTACAAGTTTTTGCTTTGTGGTTACCATGAGGCCTACATATAACAACCTATTATCTATAACAGTCTATTTGAAGTTGCCAGCAACTTACATTTGATCTCATTTTAAAACTTAACATTTGAAGCTTTTAATATTTAACTTTTTTTCACTTAACAATATTTGAGATTATAGCACATTTGAACATATACAACTACTTCATAAGCTTTATTTTCTGCATAGTATTATTCCTTCACTATATTCCTTCGTACTATTATTTGTACTGATGAATGGTCAGCTTACTTACTAAATGTAACATGATCTGTATGTATGTATGTGCGTCACACACCCTTGGATGGAAGTGTTTGCTCATGTATGCAAATGTAGCTGAGAGATGGATTTTATAGATCTTTAAATTCATTTCTTTTGATCGTGATGGAAAATTGAATTAAGCATTTTCTTTAGCATTTTCCCCCAGGTTTATTTGTCTGGATTTGGAATGGCAACAAGGCAGAGGAAAAAAAATACCTGAAAATTAAATATATGTATATATATATATATATATATATATATATATATATACATACATCTAATAAGAAGAGTTCAACCTTTTTAATATCAAGAAAAAAATTACTACTATGGGGAGCCATTATGCTTGTGGTTTTATTTAACTGACCTGATTTAAACCTCTGTGAAGTAGATATCCTTTTCCTTTTGTATAGGAAGAAACTGGGTGTCTGAGTGATGACTAAAGTCCTCACATTCCCACATATTATAAATAGTGGGATTGGATTTTAAATTTCGTCTTCTGTTTTAAAAATCCCAAGTTGATTTCACAATACATGGTATTGAACCTTAAAAGAGAATCTAGAGAGATGTTATCAATATAATTTCAGGTTTTGATTTTTAAAACCCTCCAGTGAAGATTAGGACTAGCAGTCCACAGAATTCTCTTCTTACCAGTACACCATTGAAGTAGAGGGAGGAAGGACAAAACCCCCTTTATTCCTACACATGAACACAGAGATGGAAGATTTATTATGTAAGAGGGCTATGGACAGAAACAATAAAAAATAGTCATCCTGAATTCAATATCTGCTTATTATCTAGGTCTTTCTAAATTTCTCTCCTTGACAGGAGCAATTAGCTACATCTCATGAAGAGATTTATAATCTGACAAGCCTGAAACCCTGGTAATTAGGAAACTCTTCATTATCACTCATCTTTTGAAGAGTGCAGAGTGGCAGGCAATTGTCAGCTTTAAAGTGGTCAAGCTTTAAATTGGCCGAGGATTCCTGAAGCCTCTCCCTCATGTCAGGAGGAAAAGAGAAAAAAGCTGCTGAATTTGGGACTTCTGTCTCTTGAACCCATTGAAATAGGGGATTCAAGCCAAATAAGGGAGTCGTCTTCTGAGTTGGGGCTAAAAATCTACTCTGACCTTTGACATCCATGGGTTTTTAATTGGTTGTCTCCATATAACGTATATAAGTCTAGATTTCCCAGTTTACATCTTAATACCTGAGGTAGGTTCTTATAACTATTCCCCTTTTACAGATGAGAAAGCTAAATCACAGAAAATCAAATAGTTAATCCAAGGACACATTGTTTAGAAGTGACCCAGCTGGAATTTGAATCCAATACTGATTGGCTTCAGTCATTCGTTGTAAACATTAAGTTCTAGTACACAAAAAACATATCCTGTAATTCCACATCTTCTAAATGGAGCAATTTTCTATAAGCAGGAGACAGATACTTGAAGTTACTTTGAGGCTAAATGTCCTTGGTTAGGGGAAAGCATTGATTATACCCATGTGATGGAAGACCCTCTTCTGGAGAAAATGTAGTTTGAGGAATTATACATGCAGGAGGATGTATAAGACTATTTTATTCAATGTAAATCTTTGTCTCTGCAGAGTGTGATTCCTATGATGTCTATACATTATTGTTTGGTTTTAGAGGGGGATGGGTGTACATGCCTCTGTGTACATGTGTATGTGCGTGTTTTATCATTCAAACAATTGCCTGATGGAGAAAGAGAGCCAAGAACATAAAATAACAGGAGAGATGTGTAGACTTGATTGTCAAAATGAACCAGAGGAATCCCTGGTCTAAACTGCTGATGTCTGACAGGACTTCTATGGAAGACTTTCTGAGATCACCCTTGGGGAAAAACATGACCCTGTCAAAGGCCTTAGAGCTACAGAGATAATGGAAATTCCTACCATCAGTCATCATGGAAAGAGACCAATCCTGGGTTAAAAATAAGAACTGTGCTGGAAAGCCTTTAGGGGTAAGATGACCTTTTTCATCTCTTTGGTTTTGGTAGACACAAGCAGAAGAGATGAGATGTACTCAAGGACCCTTAAAGAGAAGATGTGACCCATTTCCCAAAATGTGGGGCAAGGTGAGGATTACTTAAACACTCACCTGATGCATTTGAAATGAATTGGATTCATGAACTCTGAGTGAAGCCAAATTTAACACCCAACTTGAAATGTCTCTGTGTGGTAGTGCGTTTCAATTTCTCTGAGATCTTTGGTAAGGTTTCACTGAACATTATAGCCTGGTGTCAGCTTTCACTTTGAGTTGAGTAGATTCTCTTTGATTACATTTGAAGAGGAACAACAGCAGACTGAATAGAGAGTTTGTAGTTGATGTTTCCTTGTTCATAATTGCAGATAGACCACCTGTATTTTTATATTCTTCCTCCCCAAGTTCTGCAAAATGACATGAAAGACATAAGTTATTAATTCACATAGTAGTTATTGTTGTGCCTCACTCATATCTCTCACACTCACCAGGTCATTAGATAACTGTAGCCAGTGTATTGGAAAAGAAAGCTGAAGAAATCTCTCCGGATATAAGTAGAAAAGATCAAGAGATGGTCAATAGAAGAAAGATAAGGTTTGAAGGTCAATCCTGTAGAAACAGAATATAACTCATGGGGGAGAAAAAAAAAGAGGGTAACAGGGAAGGGAAGAGAGAAAATTATCACAGAGCAAACATAAGAAAATTTCCCCAAACTGAAGGACACAGATCTTTAGACTAAGAGCATGCTGGCAAAAGCTCAGCATGATTATGGAAATAAGATGAATGTTATAGTGAGTCCTGCTGCATGCCCCCCAGATATCCCTACAGAACTGAGTCCTGGGTGCATTGGTAGCTGAGGGTTCTCAGAGGATTCCTCCTTGGGCAATTAACATTAGCTCAAGAGTACTGTCTCACTCAAGGTCAGTCCCTTCTCGGGATGGCTCGCGTCTATGACTGGCCTGCAGGAGAAAAGCACATAAGGGCCCAGCCTACCTGCCTGAGGTGGGACAATTCGGAAGTGCTATTCCAACTCCAGACCTCTCCACAGGCTTAGCTGAAGCCTCTGATCAGATGCATCGCTGTTCAATGTCTTCTTCTGCCTAGTGCTGCTCCCCTGATCCCTCACACATGCTGTTTTCAAGAGCAGTCTTCAATATTTGCACA
Organism: Canis lupus dingo; assembly: GCF_003254725.2. Classification (NCBI taxonomy): domain Eukaryota; kingdom Metazoa; phylum Chordata; class Mammalia; order Carnivora; family Canidae; genus Canis; species Canis lupus. The sequence goes on along the minus strand of NC_064262.1, from coordinate 22,304,969 downwards.
GTATTTTCTGCCTCTGAACCCAGGCTAAGATCACATCAAGGCATATTGTGGTGGGGCACCTGGTGGGGTTCAGTGGTTAAGTGTCTGCCTTTGGCTCTGGGCATGATCTCTGAGTCCTGGGATCTAGTCCCACATCGGACTCGGCTCAGGGAGCCTGCTTCTCCCTCTGCCTATGTCTCTGCCTCTCTCTGTGTGTCTCTCATGAATAAATAAATAAAATCTTTTTTTAAAGGCATATTGTGATAAAATTTCAGAGCTCAAGGTATAAAAGGAAGATCCTAAAAGCTTCAGTGGGGGAGGGGGAGGGACACAAAAGATCAACTGTAAAGGAACTGGGAACAGAATGGCTTTAGATTTCTCAACAGCAACATTGAAATCTATAAAAATGCCTTTTAAATAATGAGGGGATGGGCACATGGATGGCTCCTTTGAGTGACTGATTCTTGGTTTTGGCTCAGGTTCCTAGGACAGAACCTCCCCAAGGGCTCCATGCTTAGCAGGGAGTCTGCTAAAGAGTTTCTCTCCCTCTGCCCCTGCCCCCATTTGTGCATGCTCTCTCTCTTTCAAAGTAAATAAATAAATCTTAAAAAACAAACAAACAATGAGGTGAGAATATTTTCATTCTATGTTTAGATTTACTATTAGACTATAGATTCTATCCTATGAATATATAACTAAGTGAAAGAAGGGCATAAAGACATTCTCATATGAGCAAGTACTCAATAAATCTACATCTTTCTTTGGAAAATACTAGAGTGAAATGATAGAAAAAGGAAGAGCAACAAACTAAGTATAGACAGTCTATCAAAATGAAAGAGTAAACCAAGAAAGCGAAAGACACAAGAGATAGGAAAATATGGGATGTTATCCAGAAGACTGGCAAAGATACAGTCTTAGGAATGCAGACTTGCAGCAAGCTAAGAGAAAAATTGGCCCAGATAGAATCAGGAGAACAGCGGGCTTTAGAAAGGAAGGCTCTAGGAACCAAGAAAATTTATAATAATAATAATATTAACTCTAGCAGAAATATATGTTTGAACCCAATTCTAATGAATTGAATATTTGCATAATAAAAATAATATAAACATTGATTATTTTTTAGTAAAACATGTGACTATGTTGAGTATTGAGAAAAAGGAAAATGGTGGGATACGGTGATGACCTAAGTACTTACGTAAATGTAGTTAAGTCAGTGGATACCTTCTTATGTTGATGAACCAAGAAATAGTAGTATATGCAAAATTTTATAAATATGGAAGTAAATGCTAGAGGATGTAGCTAGGAAAGTGACAGAAGGGTTGCTTCTCTAGGGGAGAAGTGAAAGACCGTGCAAGGAATGACTTCTTAAACTATAAACCCTTAAATATTGCCTGTGTTAGACTTTTATTTTAAAGATTCTATTTATTTATTCATAAAGAGAGAGAGAGAGAGGCGGAGACACAGGCAGAGAGAGAAGCAGGCTCCATGCAGGGAGCTTGACATGGGACTCGATCCCGGGTCTCCAGGATCACACCCCGGGCTGCAGGCGGTGCTAAACCGCTGTGCCACCGGGGCTGCCCTGTGTTAGACTTTTAAAGGAATGTGTACACATTTGTTTCATAAAAAAGAATGATAGAAAATGCTCTGCTGTGTAGTGATTGTGACAAATGGGAAGGGCAAAGATGAAGGAGATGGCATGCTCAACCAACAAAAACTCATGGAACGTGAGAGCATTTCCTAGGAGTCAGTAGAAAAACTTGACAAAGGGATCCTGGTAAAGGACTGAACTTCCTAAAATCAAATCATCTTGATATACCAGTTTCACATTTAGGTTCTGCTGATAGGTTTGAAATGTAATTACGAGTGCTTGGCAACCATTCTACCATATGTACTGAGACCTACGGTGGATATCACTACTTCAGCACTGCTCTATTTTATACATAGGCATGATTAATTAGCAATGTGCACCATGAACACAGAAGGAAGGAGTGACAGCACATTTCCCAAAGCCCTGCAGCTTCAGAATCCTTCTCAACACAAAACTCCAAGGACCATATCATTGGGACAATGGAATGACTCTGAAGGGCTGTTTCAATTCCAGAACTCCTCATAGGATTGGTATCCCTATAGACAATTTACCATCCTGAGTATAAAAGCCGACCTCCCACATGTTATTTTGGGTCCTTTCAGAAACAGATGCTAATACAGGATTAAATGTATCAGTGGTTACGGGGGAAAAGGCTGTGAGAGAATATGGAGATGCTGGGAACCATCAGACCACATTACAAATCTGTGCCCAATAAAGGAAAAGAAGGAAGTTTGAAGTGCAGTACTATGGAATGTTTGGTAAGACCATAGGGACATCCTCAAGTCAAAATCACCCATTATAAGAGTCCTGTGCCTTCCAGAAATGGGTGTGCCTTAGTATCCTTGCCATGTTCAGTCATTGGCTCTGGGAAGCATGGCCTCAGACCAAGCACAGTGATGTACTTCAGAGCATAGCAACTGGGTTTAGTCAATAATTCTCCCTGCAGTTGGAGGTCTATGGCTCACATTCCCATGTTGCCACATTTCACCTTGGGAAATCAAGAGCACTAAGCAAGTTTCAGACTGGCCTATGGAACTAGGTACCTGAAACACAAGTGTGACCATAGAGTAACAAGGGAACGTTGAGGAATTGGAACTTGAGCAAGGCAAGGCTTTAGGAAGTAGCAGATAGACTGGGTTGTTGATATCTGCCTCCCAAATAGGTTCATAAGGTCCACTGGCCAGATGTGGATAGGAAGAGAATAATCATCTTGTTAGCCTGAATTTGGGCAATGAGATTGAGGAGAAGAAATCAGAATCAAGAGTTAGGAAGACCCTCATTGGAATCCTCCCATGTGTTTGTCAGGTACTCCAGAGCACTGACCCAACACATTTCTATTCTCTTCAATGACCGAGACAAAGCTATTTTAATCAGTAATTACATTAGAAGCTACAATTAGTCACAGCACTAACAACAAAAACCATTAGTAAGCACCAACTAAGTACTTATTCCTATGAAGTAGGTACTGAAAACACAATTATTGACTTCTGGGTACTTATAGTGTAGCAGCATAAACAAATCCAACCAGTGTGTGCTGCAGACACACACACTGACACACACAGACACACAGACACACAGAACAGGGCTGCTCAAAATGAGCAGCCCTGTTTACTTCAAAGCGAGACATTTGTACAAAGTAGCCCCTAAAAGTTGGTTACTTTGTCTGCTGTGCCATCAAAAAACCCAGAGATTTGTTTCCAATGTTAGATAATATATTTTTAGACTCTAGTTACTGTTTTCCCCAAACTCATGACATAAAAAGCTTCTCTTTGAATTCATTTGTGTCATCATGTCTATAGAACTATACAAGCCTAACCACTTAGGTTATTGAAAACCATCGTTTTTTCCACTTAGGCCAAACATCAGTCATTTAGATATATCTTGTAGTTGATTCCATTAAAAGCTAGTCATTGACACAACTGTCAAAACACAGACTATATTGTGAACAGCCATCTTTGTTTGAGGTACTTACCAAATGCTGAAGATTCCCCATCCTCTAACTCAGTATGTGGTGAGTTGTAACTTTCTTTGCTTCCATCTCTGAGTGTTTGAGTAATAAACAGCACCAAAACAAATCCAGATTTGGTTTATGCATACTGTTTAAGTTTCAATATTCTGTGAAGTATGAATTTGTTACCCATCGAACAGCTAGGGAAGCTATTTAGAGAAGTTATTCGAGGTTGCACCATGAGTCATGAGGTCATATCAGAACAATAACACTTGGCCTAATCTGTACTCTAGTGTCCCATTGAATGTTTTATCTAGCCCAACCTCATATTTCCAGCAGCAGTCTCCACCAAATCTAGACTATAGTGGTCAAAATACTTGGTGGAAGAATCATCTTTGTCATTAAATTTCTTCTTCTTCTTCTTTTTTTTTTTTATTTATGATAGTCACACAGAGAGAGAGAGAGAGGCAGAGACACAGGCAGAGGGAGAAGCAGGCTCCATGCACCGGGAGCCCGACGTGGGATTCGATCCCGGGTCTCCAGGATCGTGCCCTGGGCCAAAGGCAGGCGCTAAACTGCTGCGCCACCCAGGGATCCCTGTCACTAAATTTCTAAAGCAAAATCCAGATGGCCCTGCCATTGGTTATTTAATGATACCACATGTTTTGTTTTGTTTTTCAAACTCACTTTCTGAATTGAAAAAGAATAAGAAAAATATTTGAGGACTTTCTAGTTCTTTCTGCTAGCCTGGTAACAATAGTAAGATCATCTACCATTTTATCTATCTGTAGAGAAATACTACCTTTCAAAAAGGTGGTGTGATGACCAACTAAAAAAGACAGAAAGACACTATCTGAAAAAGAAGAGGTCCCAAAATGACAAATACTGAAAGTGTTGATCTCTCAGATGCTAACTGGACTCCCTGAATAATCTAACACTTCAAAAGCTGCACACTGATTATGTGCCTTGACCACGTCCGTCCCATTAGAGTTAATGAACATCTCAGGGACCTGCTGGGCCACATTCCCATTTTAAGTACTGAGCTCAGGACATATACCACATTGGAAACTCAAAGATTTTCCCTTCCCTGAGAGTAGTTTCATCATGTTTTGTTTGGAATGTATTCCTAACTCTATTGTAATAAAAAACAATTGAGTTAATAACATGCTACATTTGTCAAGATTTGTCTGAGAAGTGGTAGTGCTTTGGGTTTTTTGTTTAAAGCCTAAAAATAAGAAGGAACATTTGGCAGAAATCCAGGTCCCAAAGATACTGTATGATTCTAACCATTAAATATAAGGAAGTTTAATATATGTTTCTTTGCTTAATTACTATTTTTGTCAAATGTGTAACTCCTGGAATGTCCCCCATTAGCCTTAACTATATTAATTTTACCATAGCTACAAAAGCAGAAGAAAATCATGCCACAACTCTTATTTTCCCCAAGCAGTTGTTCTTTGGTTCATCTTTAGAGTTAAGAAAAAAATATTTTAAAAATTTAAAAGTATTCATCTGAAGAATGTAATTTTCATGAGGAAATAAAGGAGTCAAATAACAATTTACCTTAGAGACTATCATGAGGAAAAAACAACACATTTCAATTTGCTTTTCAAAAATTCTGTTGACAATTTCCAGGATATATGCACTCTCTCACTCTCACGCACAACCCTCACACTCACACATGCTCTCAGATAAACATATACCCCCTCATACATATATTCATTCATTTGGACTACCTTGCCATGTTATCTAGTAGAGATTCTACTCTAAGTAGTGATTTTCTTTTGGATCTGTTCCCAAAAAAGTGTTTTTTAAACAAGTGTTTTCAGGGGGACTAATTCTGTGGGATTTGAATAGGTGGTCCCAGGTGTGTGTGTGTGTGTGTGTGTGTGATCAAATGGGCTTAAGAAATTCTGAGGCGGGGCACCTGGGTGGCTCAGTGGTTGAATGTCTGCCTTTGGCTCGGACGTGATCCCGGGGTCCTGAGATCAAGTACTGCATCAGGATCCTCACAGGAAGCCTGCTTCTCTTTCTGCCTATGTCTCTGCCTCTCTCTGTGTCTCTCATGAATAAATAAATAAAATCTTAAAAAGAAAAAAAAGAAATTCGGAGGTAGAGAAAACTAAGCGGGTCTTCTTAGTGTAGAATCTTAGGACAGAATTACTCAGAGCCTTTAGTGAACTAATATGTTGTGTCTCCATTAGAAACATACTGAAAATGGTCTGTGATGTTTGATTGGTAGCAACTTGTCACATGGCTATTGAGCCCTTGCTATGTGGCTTATCTGAGCTGAGATATACTGCAAGTACAAAATACACAATGTAGTAGAGAAGAAAGGGTAATATATCTCATTAATAAATGTTTTCTATTGACCATATCTTGAGATGATGATACTTTAGATATTTTGGATTAAATAATTATTAATATTAATCTCACCTGTTCCTTTTCACCTTTTGTAATGCGACTACCAGAAACCTTAAAATTACATATGTGGCTTGCATTATATTTCCATTGGACCATGCTGGTATGGAGCATTTTCCAAATGTCGTTGACCGTGAGAATTAGTTTTTATATACCATCTTACCGATGTTGTTTGGTAGGCTTTGAATTCTGAGATTATGCTGTTTACCAATCAGGTGGAGGGTGGTCAGCCTTTGCAACAGAAGGGTTGTTTTGCATTCTCTGGGAACACTGGCCAGAATGAGGATAAATGTTGTGTCTAAAGGTATGTTCCTGAGATCCTACTATGTGCCAGGCTCTGCACTAGACACAGAGCACAGGTCAGTGAATCCTACAGACAGGGCCGGAAATATAACAATAGAAACCAGCAAGTAACTGCATTGTGCTTTACACTGCTTACTCAAATGCAGATTCCTGGGCACCACGTCAGACCTACTGAATGAGCTCTCTGGGAATGGAGCATTTCTAACAAGCACTTACAAGGATTGTGGAACACATTAAAACTTGCAAACAACTGTGCTAGCTGGGTCGGTAAACATGAATAAAACATCTTCATCTGTCAGCCTCTTGGTTGCAAGCAACAGACATGGTCACTAGCCATCTTAAGTAAAGAGGGAATCAACTGGAAGGATATCAGGAGCTTGAAAGAAAGCCAGAAAAATGGGCTTCAAAAACAGAAAACAAGGAAATCTCAGAGGCTTAGCAGCAGGAACTGTAGAGCTTAGGTGTGGTCAAGATATCACCAAACTTCCAGCCTCTGACGTTTTCCTCCATCTTTGTATCACACACGTGAGATTCAAGGTGTGGAATTGGCCTCGTGGTCATGTGTATATAAGGGTAAGGGAAAGACTTGGTCTTCTGTTTTTGTTATAGGAAACAGCAGCGAGGGCTAGCTTTTGGGAATAGCCATCCTTCTCTGCCACTCCCAAGATTACAAATAATGGAAAATTCCTCTAAAAGGAAGGCCAAAATACTACCCAGAAAATGTGTGATGAAGTGGGAGAAGTAGAGATTGAATGCTCGACTGCTCCCAAATAACCACTGCCCACCATGAGAACCTACAGTAAAATAATTTCCAAAGTGTAGAATCTAGTGCAGAGGTGCTAGTGGAGAGGGGGAGGATCAATGTATGTTATTTTGAAATTCCTCTGTAGAGAAGATGTGCTTCCTCTCCCCATCCATAAAATAAATATTTTTATTTTATTCTTTAAATTATAATCCAATAGTACCATTATTAATTTTCTTGCTCAGATTGTTTCACTTTGATTTTTCGGAGCTCTCACAGATTAGTTCCTGTGTCCTCTCTCCAATCTAGTCTCTGGACTGGGCTAGGCTTCTTGAAGGCAAGGACTCTGTCTTATTTGACTTTGCAGAATGGAAAATGCCTTATGCATGGATGTCACTGGGCTCGAAGTTGAAGATCCAAATTATTCTTCTGACTCAGCAAATACTGTTTTGTGTGAGGTTACACAAGAAGCAGCTTCTGTCTAGGTCAGTAACCAACAAGTTGTTAAAGAGTTTTACAACTTGCAAGCATGCCCCATTGCGTGATGCCATCTCCACAACCAACGTATAAAGCTGATATTGGAGAACAGAACTTACATTGGCATTGATATTTAAGCAGAGTTTTAGTGTCCTTCTGCAGGGTCAAGTTTCAGCTCCTTAGTGGGTGGAGAGGTCTAGGTCCAGGGGATTCTAAGATATGAGCCAAGATGGCTAGGGCAGAGGATAGTCATCAAACACGTCAAAGGATTCAGTTTAACAGCTGCATAAATATCTATATTTTTTAACACTTGGTAGAGCCATATTAGCACATACCAGTACAAACTGACTATTTTCTCTGTACACAAGCAACAATTTCCCTGCTTATGGGCACTTTTATACCCATTTTATAAACTGAGATCAAGTAATGTGCTAAGGCTGCAGAGCTAGAGATAAGCGTAGATTTCTCAGTAGAGTTCTGTTCGTGACAACATGAATTTTGGAAATTAAGGAAATTAACTTGAATTTTGAAATTAACCAGATTCAGATGCACCTTCTACCTTTTGTCAGAATTCCTCCTCATAACATGAAATGGCATATTATTGCATTCCAGTTCTAAAGCATGGGTGCTCAAATGCCCCCTGACTCTGTGATAAGACTTCTGGCCTATAAGGTGAAGAAAAGACACATTTTCTTGTGTTTTTTGATATACATCAAGTTTGAAAATGAGATTTTTCTATTTTCCAACTTGAGACCCCATCCTTCTACAAAAATGCTCTGCTCCAAGGTGCTAGTGTTCATTATCAGCAGTAGCCTGGACATGTAGCTTCCTCCTCCTTAATCCACTTCACTGGACTGCGGTGGTTCTGCACAGCTGGGGTTGATAAGAGGCTCCCGTGCTCGCTGGGCAGTATTTTTAAAGTTCTTACTTCCCTCCTTTATTCTCCAGGACATTCCTGGGTAGAGATGCAGGTTTGCATTTTCTGCCTTCCAACAAGGGAGTCAAATTGAGGCATACACCTGTGTAAGTGTGTGTGTGCGTGTGTGTGTGTGTGTGTGTGTGTGAATTGTGGACTGTGAGCTCCATTTTGCTTTTTGCTGACTCATTCAAAACCTCAGAAGTCCTTATTTTGAACAGGTGCAATTAAAAACAGACCAAAAATCCAAATTCTCCACTGTCCTCAGTATCTACTAGAACCTTTGATTCCTGGGTCTTCTAGGAAGAAAGGGGCTACTGAAGATGCAGTCCTCATGGAAGATGCAGCAGCAGCAGCAGGCAACCATGTTTAAAGACAGAATTTGTAATTTCTAAGCCTTAAATTCCTAAGTAGCCTAACTTATGATGTTGTCTTGTAAAGTGAATGAGACAACTGTTTGAAGATTCCCGGCCACAGAGTTAATGCTCAGTTAAAGTCAGCTATCATTGTTGTTATATTCAGTCCTTTTGGGGCCAGGGCTGACTGGACTCTAAGGAAGAGAAATCAGTGAATAGACTAACCAGCACCCTATGCCAGGAATGACACAACTGAATAAGTCTTCAGAAATGTGACTTGATAATACTCAGAGGAAAAGGTTATTACGGATAGAAACTGAAGCTGAAAAGTCAAGATGTGCCCATCCAAGCACCCAAAGATCTTGTTCCAAGGCAGTTCTACAGAGTCTTGATGCAAACATTTTTCACCATCTAATTGGCTGGAAGGCAATATTGTTGTCAGAGATAAAATAACTGTCAACAGAGAAATGAAACCAAACTATGTTCTCATTTTTTTGTTCCCATTTTTATATTACATGAATCTTAGTCCTCTTAAGAGTTTATGACCAGTGTACATGGTGGTTTTAAAATAGTGGTTGATAACTCCATATTATCAACTTGATAGAAAATACAATAACTAACTAGAAGTGTGAAATAAGAGTATAGGGCCAGATTGCATACCATACTATAATACAGAGTAGTAGTTTATCAATTGTAATAACTCAGAAATGCATTACAGCTTTTCTTTGGCATGTTCTGGAGAACTTTTGAATGTCTATGGACAGACATGCATCTTTATGCTAAAGAAGGAACAGCAATGTAGAAGGCTTTCATAATAAAATACAAAGCTCAGTTAAAGTTGCATCCCAGTATTTGGAAAACTGACACTTCTCTTAAAAAGGATATTTGAAGGTCATACTGGGAACCATGATGAACCAGAGGAAAGCTCAATTTCTAGGGTTTTGTAATCTTTGCCCCCTTTTTTTGATGCTTATTGAGCTATTCAGTATACTTGTTTAATCATATAATTTTGTTGCTTTTGAGTTTTGAATGCATGTGTGTTGGTTTGGCGTCCTTATACCATTTAAGATCCAGACAAGAGGGCAGCCCGGGTGGCTCAGTGGTTTAGCACTGCCTTCAGCCCAGGGCCTGATCCTGGAGACCCAGGATCAAGTCCCATGTCAGGCTCCCAGCATGGAGCCTACTTCTCCCTCTGCCTGTGTCTCTGCCTCTCTCTCTCTCTCTCTCTCTCATGAATAAATAAATATATATAAAGATCCAGACAAGAAAACTGTAATTACTCTAGGGATCTCAAGCAGAGAGGATTTAATAGAGGGAATTGGTTATATAGCCACTGGGAAGAACTGAGAAGTGAAACCGGTAATGTGAGGTTAGCAATGGCAGGAAGCTTAGTACCTTTGTACCAGGTCTAGGACTGGAGAGAGAAAGGATATAAGTTACCAAACCCAGGATTTGGGGCCATGCTGGAAACTGGAATCCTACTAGGCTGGCAGGTGGCAATCAGGTAGGACTTTCCTACAGAAAGGGAGCTACAAAGGAAATACAGCCATGTCACGAACACCCTGTGAAAGAGTTGAGGAGTATTTCTGCTCTCCTCCTCTTGGCCTTCAATGCCTCCCACTGGCCAAACCACCTGAAAGGCAAGGAGCAACAGAACCCAGGGAATGCAGTTCCCTAGGGAACAGAGCCCAGAGCAAAAGAGGTACTGACCAGCAAGGGTCCAGCCATATAAGCCGCTCAGTGTCATCTATGGCATCTCCAGGGTGCTTCTTTTCCATAGACGGTCCATTCTTGGGGTAGACATGTGTGATTGCCTCCATTTGGGGTGTGATGCTCTCTTAAAGGTAGGAGCTATAAGAAGAGAAGCACTGAAATCCCATAGTCAAATTCAAGAGAATAGGCTTACAAGTAAAAAGGATATTTTTAAACTCATAGAACTCTGCAGCTCATGTCTAATGTGTTCCAGCTACAACCTGATGACTCAGAAGATTTTTTTGGGGTTTTGTTTTAGCAAATCTTGATTATCAATGTGATCAGCCCTCTCCCAGATCTGGAGGGAATGATTAGCAGGACGCTAGCTGTGAACTGAACTAGATAACAGTTGCACTTGAAAAGGACACATCTTGCATCCTTAATCTCAAGGATATTTTAAATAGAATTGAAATAGATGTTTGCCCATGACCTCTGGTAGTAATGGGTTCTGAATTTTGGATAATATTTTATGTTATTTGCTTTATTACCTTCCTAATCACTCTGACATATGTGTGTGTGTGTGTGTTTTGTTTTTGTATTTGTTTAATTCATGAGAGACACAGAGAGAGGCAGAGACATAGAGAGAGGGAGAGACAGGCTCCCTGTGGGGAGCATGATCCTGTGGGGCTTGATCCTGGGACCCCGGGACCACGACCTGAGCCAAAGGCAGTCACTCAACCACTGAGTCACCCAAGTGCCCCGTGAGTGTGTTTTAATTGCACTTGGATTGAATTATCAAAGCAATTGAAAATCCTAGGCAGTTCTTACATTGTAAAAGCTGATTTAGCTCATCTATGCAGTGTCAGAAATTGTATCCACTTGTAAAGTGTTACTGTGTGACACAGGTTTTGTCATTTCCATTGCCTCATGGCAGAGAGGTAGATTTCAACAAGACTGGCCATTAATATCCTGCAACTGCTGGACACCAACTAGTGAAGTGGGCTAGACTTCTTCAACATCTGGAAACCCTAAGAGAACTCCTTCTGAGCTTAGTTATTAACTCACCCTGACACTTGTTCTTTTGTTCATGCTTTGCCTCAAGGAGTTCACCCACAGTGTATTTATTTTAAGAGCAATCCTTGCAAGAACTATCCCCTTACCAAGAAATACATCAGAGACTTCCTGGTTCTTGGGCTGCAGATATCCCTCTATGTCCATGGAGACTGGGATTACACAGCCATGAACTCCATTGTTTGTAACATAATTTCTGGCATTTCACACATTTGTCTTTGTGTAAGACATTTATTTGTAAAAATAGTATCCTTTCTGCCATTTATAGGTGGATTCAATCCAGCCTATGGATGCAGATGGAAGACCCTGAGGAAGTCCTCCAAGTTGACACAATTCCCATTTCACCATTAGTTCCAGTGGGATCCAGTAGGAAACTCATGTCTCATTTTTCATTCCTTTGAGGGTGTCAGGCATGTAGAGCTGGATACTGGTGGGGTGTCTGCCAGGCCCATATTAAGTAACCCCCTTTCTCTGAGAATTACTTCTCTCCATAGACACAGGGGATTGGGCCCCAGATAGCCACACTTATACAACTTGACTTCATTCGCATTAATTGGACCTGAGTGGTCCAATGGGTCAATGGTCATGACCCATTCAGGGCCAGTTTCTCTATCCCTAGAATTTACAATAGAGAGAACGCTATTCAGGGTGGTCTGGTGTCTTGAACCAAAGAGATGTTACATGGGAAGAAGTAAGTAGCCGTTTCACCCAAGGGCATGAATTCAGTTCAAGAGAATTACCTGCAAAGAGAGAAAAGACAAAGAGGTTAAAGTATTGCCTAGTGAATTCATTACCTATTACTGTACCACAAATTGCTTTCAAAATAGCAGCTTAAAACCACCAAAATTTATTAGCTTATACGGTTTCTGAGGATCAGGAATCTGGGATCAGCCTAGCTGGGTATTTGTGGCCCAGAGTTTCTCATGAGTGTTCTGACAAGATGTTGGTTGGGGCTAGAGAATGCACTTCCAGAGTCACTCATCCACTCATGTGGCTGCTGGCAGGAGGGTTCTGTTTCTTGCCAGATGACTTTCTCCATTGTTTTGCTTACATGACAGCTGACTTTCATCACAGCTGAGAGAAAGAGAGAAGGCAACCCACATGGTAGAGGAGCTTAATTCTCCTCTTCTTGAGTGTGTACTGGACTTAGTGACTCTTCCAAAGACAAAATTATGGAAAGGGAAAGGTATTGACCATAAAGTGAAGAAATATGGCAGATATCAGCTTAATCAAGGTTAACATCACCAGTGATAAGTCATGTTGATATTATATACTCCTGATATGATGTAACGAGAAGGTTATCTCATCTTGTGGTATTCTTCTCTCAAATCTGTAATCCTAGACTAGTTCTGAGAAAACAGGAGTCAAATCCAAACTGAAGGGCATTCTACAAAATATGACCAGTACTCTTCAAAAGTTTAAAGCTTATTAAAAAACACAAGACTGAGAAATTGTTACAGACCTTAGGAGATTAAGGATACTTGGTGAATAAATGCCATGAGGTGTTCTGGATTAGAACCTAATACACAAAAAGGACATAAGTAGGAAAATTTGTGAAATTTGAATAAAGTCTATGGTTTAATTAATAGTATCAGTATTAATTTCTTAGTTTTGACAAATGTACCATGGCTATGTTAACATAAGGGGTAAGCTGGGTGAATAAGATTTGGAAACGCTTTGCACTACCCTTGCAACTTTTCTATAAATCTATAAGTATCACCCCTCCAAAAATATTTTAACAACCATGCCCCTTCTATTAAACAAATAAAACCAACAACAATATGCAAAGTGACAAGCCCCAGGTGGGACCATACCTCTTATGAAGGAGATCTAGGTTCAACCTGTATGTGGGTGGGTTGGTGGGATAGTCTGAGAAGACTTTGCAGAGAGAATAAAGTCCAGTGCATGCAGAAGAGAGTGAAACTTATAGCTGTAGCATCATGAAATATTCAAATAATTTATAGGATTGTACAGGCTCAACAAATGGCATGGGGATGGGGGTGGTGCCTGGGGTGAAAGAGAGAGTAGCATGAACAATGCTAGAGAAACAGTTCTGGGCTCTTGGGATGAAACTGACACAGCATTGACTTTCTTTTTCTTTTCTTTTCTTTTTTTAAGCATTGACTTTCTGTAGGAAATTGTATTAGTCTGCTCTGGCTGACATAGTAAAATACCATAGACTGGGTAGCTTAAAACAACAGAAATTTATTTCTCATGGTTCTGAAGCCTGGAACATCCAAGACTGGGAGCCAACATGGTTGTGTTCTGACGAGGACTCTCTTCCTAGCTTCTTTCTAGGTTGCCAGTCTTACTGAGTTTTTATATGGTAGAGAGAGATGGTGTCTCTTCTTGTGAGGACAGTAATTCAGATCTCCAACTTCATAGACTCATTTAAACCTAATTACCTTCCAAAGACCCCATCTCTAGAGATATATCCATGGAGTTAGGGCATCAATGTAGGAATTTCCGGAGGGGGAACACAAATAGTCCATAATAGAGATCTTATAAGACAATACTCTATTCTCCATCCCTGGGATAGATTCCATGATACACTTGATATGCTGAGGTTATAAAAATAAATATCCCTAAATCTCAGTGACTTAAATAAATGTTTATTTCTCCTTTATGCTCTCTGTCCAACACAGGTTGTCAGGGACTGTGTTCCTATTATCGCCACTCAGGAACCCAGGGCATAAGGAATCTTTACTATCAGTTATTACTATAGACAAGGGAAGAGAATATGATAAATGACACACTGACTTATTTTTTTAAGTTTTTATTTAAATCCAAGTCACTTGGGGATCCCTGGGTGGCTCAGTGGTTTATTGCCTGCCTTTGGACCAGGGCGTGATCCTGGAGTCCCAGGATCAAGTCCCACATCAGGCTCCCTGCATGGAGCCTGCTTCTCCTTCTGCCTGTGTCTCTGCCTCTCTCTCTCTCTCTCTGTGTCTCTCATGAATAAATAAATAAAATCTTAAAAAAAATAAAATAAAGAAGCTATCTTGCCAACAGGAATTTCTCAGTTTAAAAATAAAATCCTAGTCACTTAACATACAGTATAACATTAGTTTCAGGTGTGCAATATAGTGATTCAACACTTCCATACATCACCCAGTGCTCTTCACACGTGTGCTCCTTAATCCTTATCATCTGTTTAACCCATCCCCCCACTTAACTCCCCTCTGTAACCATCACTTTGTTCTCTATAGTTAAGAGTCTGTTTCTTGGTTTGTCTCTCTCTCTTTTTCCCTTTGTTCATTTGTTTTGTTTCTTAAATTTCACACGAGTGAAATCATATGATATTTGTCTTTCTCTGACTGACATTTCACTTAGCATCATACTCTGTAGCTCTATCCATGTTGTTGCAAATGGCAAGATTTTGTTCTTTTTTGTGGCTGAGTAATATTCCATTATATATACCACATCTTCTTTATCCATTCATCCTTCGATGGACGCTTGGGCTATTTCCATAGTTTGGCTACTGTTGATAATGCTGCTATACACATCGGGGTGCATGTATCCCTTTGAATTAGTATTTTTGTATTCTTTGGGTAAATACCTAGTAGTGTAATTGTTGACACCCACTGACTTTGAGAGGCTTCTGCCTGGATGTGACATGCATTGTTTCCATTCACATTTTGTTGTAAAAGCAAGACAAATGGCCAGTTACAACTTCAAGGGTGTGGTAAGTTCAATCTTACCATGCATCTGGAAGGAAGAAAATGGAATGCTGGTGAACAGCCCTAAGGATCAGTATAATAAGGAGTCTGTGACAATGTCACCTGGGAGTGTCGCGGCCCTTTTGCCTCTTCATCCCTTTTACCATTTCCTTCTTTTTACTCCCTTCCTTCTTTATATCATTTCTGGGCACTTTTTTTCTCTTTTTTCTTTTCTCTTCTTCTCTTTCCTTAAATAATCATTTTCTAATCATAGAAATGATATATTTAAATTGCAAAAAATCAAATAATACTGGAACATAAAACAATTAGCCCATTTATTTTCTTTTGCTGGAGATAACAACTCTCAACAGGTAGAGTGGACAACACAATTCAAGATCATTTTTTGCAACTTGCTTTTTTATTTAACGATGTATCTTGGATATCTCTTCTTGTTTTTATTGTTATTATTTTTTTCTTCTTCTTGTTTTTAAATCAGGAAACAATAACTACCGCTACTACTACAAAACATTAACAATAATCATTTGTTTAACACCTCAGTTGTGCCACCACTGTTTTTGGGATGGGGTACTCACCACTAAACAGGATGTTGTCTCTGTCCTATATTCTACTCAGGAAAGATCTGTACTTGGTCCTGCCTCTGACACTAACAGTTGTGAGACCTTAGCTGAATATCTTGACATCACTGTATGTTTTTGTCTTTTTTTCAACAACAAAAATCAAGCGGCAAGCCATATGTTTTCGCTGGACCTATGGGTCTATTTCTAATTATATTAGGATTTGTGGGGTTGTTGCTGTAAACAACAGACACTGACTTTTACTAACTAAAGCAAGAAGAAAGAATCAATTGGAAGAATATTGTATAGCTCAGAGACCAGAAGGAAGAGTTGAAAAATCATGTCTGTGGAAGGGCAGAAACCAGGAGTCCTTGGGGGATCTCCACAGCAGGAACTCATGGGCTGGTTTCAAAGGTTTCTGCCACTGGATGACTCAGCTCCAACAGCCTTCCCTCCTGGAGTTTCTCTGTAGAAGACTCAGCTTTCTGGAAGAAAGAAGCTTGTTTTAGTAGTTCACTCCTCTGACCAGAGGGAGCTGGGTACTGCTGATTGATAGTTCTACCGATACCACCTGTGATGGAGGTTGGGCAGTTCCCCAAGGGCAAAGGAAGGTGCTCTTAGGAAAATAAGTAAAGAAGTAAGGAAGGCAGACACAATCAAAACAAATGTTCACTGCACGAATTTCCTTTTCCCTCATGTGTCTATTTTTCTCTTACTTTGTATTACGAATTTTCCCAACTTTCTGCTATCTTTTGCCAATCAGGGTCTTAAGGTTTGGCAGCCAATGCTAGGCTTTATTTAATTGAGCTGATGGGGTTTTGGTGTCTGCAAGTCTCTGGCCTCTTCTTTGATGACTAAGCAAATGCCTTCTGGATAGATATTTGAACTGCAGCACATACACCTGTTATTCAAGATATGGAGTCTCAATGATTTCACAGTACTTTGTGCGTTTCTTGTTTTCCTGAACAGTAAAATTGAAAATTCCTAAATTTACTTGTGGCACAGTTTATGACAGTGAAAACTGGAAGAGTTTCACTCTTCATGATGGAGAAGAGGTTGGTTGGATAAGGCAAGCCCTCTCTTCCACAGGTGTATCAGCCAGTGACTCAATTTTTTTTTTCTCCTTTAACTATGGAATCCTCAGAAATCTGAGTAGAGATACAAGGTCTCTCTCTAGAAAAATGCATATATATTTTGCATGCATCCTAGATACTTGGGATTTTTGCAAACCCAGTACAAGTTTACACATAAATCCAGAGGCATTTCATAACTATCTTATATACTTTGGATGTAATGGAACAATAAGTAGGTTTAATCATTACAATATGAGTATGGTTTTAATATGAAAGGTTGTTCAAAATATATTATGTAAAGAAAATGGGTTGCAAAACAATGCAGAGCATTATCTGTTACTTTGAAAAGAAAATTGCGGGCAGCCTTGGGTGGCTCAGCGGTTTAGTGCCACCTTCAGCCCAAGGCCTGATCCTGGAGACCTGGGATCGAGTCCTACGTCGGGCTCCTGGCATGGAGCCTGCTTCTCCCTCTGCCTGTGTCTCTGCCTCTCTCTCTCTCTCTCTCTCTCTCTCTGTGTCTCTCATAAATAAATAAAATATTAAAAAAAAAGAATAGGAAAAGAAAATTGCATGTATGTGTGTGTGTATCTTGCATGTATGTGTGTGTCTATGTCCGATAGCATTTGAAATAAATTTGGACAGTAGTTAAGAACATACTAAAAATATTTCTCTCTGGTGGATCGATGACATAATTTTTTCCTTTTTTGTTTCCTGTGGCATTTTCCTATCCTTCTAAAATGAACACAAATTATTTGTGAAATTTTATTTAGTTTTAAAGATTTTATTTATTTATTTGACAGAGAGAGAGCACAAGCAGAGGGAGCGGAAGAGGGAGAAGCAAGCTCTCTGGTCAGCAGGGAGCCAAATGTGGGGCTCCATCCTTTGACCCTGAGATCGAGACCCGACTGAGCCACCCAGGTGCCCTTATTTGTGAAATTTTATTTTATTTTATTTTTAAAAAGATTTTATTTATTTTTTCATGAGAGATTCTAAGAGAGAGGCAGAGACATAGGCAAAGGGAGAAGCAGGCTCCCTGTGAGGAGCCTGATGTGGGACTCGATCCCAGGACCCCAGGATCACGACCTGAGCCAAAGACAGATGCTCAACCACTGAGTCACCCAGGCATCCCTATTTGTGAAATTTTAAAAATAGAACGATGATAAAGAAAATACATGCTGTAGTCACTTATGGTGCAGTCTTTTTGTGCTATGTGCTCTTCTTCTTCTTCCCCTTTTCCTCCTCCTCCTCCTCCTCCTCCTCCTCCCCCTCCTCCTCCTCCTCCTCCTTCTTTTCTTCTTCTTCTTCTTCTTCTTCTTCTTCTTCTTCTTCTTCTTCTTCTTCTTCTTCTTCTTCTTCTTCTTCCTTCCTTCCTTCCTTCCTTCCTTCCTTCCTTCCTTCCTTCCTTCCTTCCTTTTCTTCTTTCTTAAAAAGAGGGAGCAAGAGACCTCAAGGTGTGGTGGGGAGAGGGGCAGAGGGAGAGAGAGAATCTCAGAGTCTCCTCACCTAGCATGGAGCCCGATGTGGGGTTTGATCTCACAACCTTGAGATCATGATCTGAGCTGAAATCAAGAGTCAGGTACTTAACCATTTGAGTCACAGGCACTCCTTGCGGTGTGGTTTTCAAAGCTCTTTGATGTAGAAATAATTGGGAAGAAGAGATAAAAGGAGGTTCTAGATCAGGCACTAAAGAGAATCCAAAGAATTAAATCTCATCATAATCATTGCTGTTATTACTGACGCAAATGGCATATTAAAAATTTACTATTTCTCTCCCCGCTTTCAAAAGCAGTATGTATATGTTGTAACAAAATAAAACATTACAAGAATGTGTGATTTTGAAAATGAATTTCTTTGTAATTTCTTAGCCCCTGTAACAGCTGTTAATGATTTAATCTATGGAGAACATTACACATATACACAGTTTGTTTCTTAAATGAAAATAGAATTGACATACTACTGTTTGCAATATGCTCCTCTTTCCCTACAAGATTTATTTTGTGCACCTTTCTGTGTGTGCTCACTGAGCTCAGTTTCATTGTTTTTTTTTTTTTTTAACATCTCTATAGTGTTTTTAACACTCCTATAGAATTCAACTGTGAGGATACAGCCTAATTTATCTACAGCCCTTGTGCAGTGAATCCGGTTTTTCAATGGAATGAAAATTCTTGCATTTACATCTTTGCAGCTTTGTGAGTATATTTTTGTAGTCTAAATTTCAAGAAATGGAATTCTTAGTCTTAATTTTTTATCAGGTACCTGTCATGCCATCCCCATTTCTACGTTAATCTGTGGGTCCTACTGAAACAGTGGCAGAGGGCGAGGAGCTGAGTTGTCCTGCTGGCTGTGGATTGGAAGTGCTCAAGATTCCTGCTTGACCAAACAGCTTCAATGTTAAGAAAATATGACTTTCTCAGTCTGCAGCAGCCAACATGTTTGCTTTGGTTTAATTGCTGGTCAGAGGAAAATACATCCCAGGAGAGAGTGTGTGTCTCTACCTCATCCTCTTTTCTCATGTTTATCTGAGAAGCAGAGAAGTCCAGTGATTACTTGAGGCATTATGAGGGATACTACAGTTGTTATGCAGGATGCCAACTGACTTTTTTAACAGTGGAAAGAAGTATGGATCATTCTAAGAAGTTTGACCTCAACAGTGTCAAATGCTACTTATCTTTCCCTCCTGAATCTGCAGAGATCCACCCCCCCCCACACACACAAATCCAAAAGTACCTTTTCTCTAGATCTACAGGTTCAGAATTTCCCCCACAGACAGAAATGTTCATGAAAATCAAATCAAAACACATCCTCAGTGGTTGAGCATCTGCCTTTGGCTCAGGCCATGATCCCAGGCTCCTAGGATTAAGTCCCTCATCAAGCTCTCTGCAGGGAGTCTGCTTCTTGCTCTGCCTATGTCTCTGCCTCTCTCCATGTGTCTCTCATGAATAAAAAATAAAATCTTTGAAAAAAATAAAACAAAACAAATCACATCCATACAGTGGAATTCTATACAGTAATAAAAACAAACTACACTCAGTATCATGGATAAATCTTTAAAAATGTTGAGTGAAAATCAAGATACAAAGGAATTCATACCGTATAATCCCTGAGTACCTATTGTTGTGTAACGAGTTACTCCAAAGGTTCTTTGTTTAATGTGACAGAAATCACTTATTATTGCTCACGTTTTCTGTGGGACAGATATTTGGAAGTGGCTGGAGCAATTCTGCCTAAGAGTTGCTGTTGAGGTTGAGGTTGTAGTCAAATGGTTTTTGGGGGTACAATTATCTGAAGGCTTGACTTGGGTTGGTGGTCCACTTCTGAGGTGGCTCAATCACAAGGCTGGCAAGTTGGTGCAGGCTGCTGGTGGGAGGTCTCAGGTCCTGTCCATGAGGGCCTCTTCAAATGACCACTTGAATCCCCTCATGTTCCCCTCAAAGTGAACAATCTGAGAGAACTAGGTGGAAACCATAGTAAACTTTTATGACAGGCTTAGAAGTTAGTTACAACAGACGAGTCCTGATTCAATGTAGGAAGGGACTACCAGGAGACCTGCATCATTGGAGGCCATCTTGGAAGCTGGCAACCATAATTTCGTTTAACTGAAGTCCAAAAATGGGTAGAAAAAACCTATATTGCTTAGAGAGACATGCTTAGGTGTTAAAATTATAGGAGCAAAAAGCAATGATTACCATAAAAGAAGTTGTGAGTGAATAAGGATCATTTGTAGAAGAATACATTTGTTTTATGCTCTTTTCAAAGTGTAACATGTTTCATAATTGCAAGAAAATACTCTTAAAAAAATTAAACCGAAAGAGAATTGACATGAGAAACAGAAAGTGTGGGACATGTGGGTGGGCTCAGTCAGGAAAGCATCTGACTTCGGCTCAAGTCATGATCTCAGGGTCCTGGGATTGAGCTCCGGGTTGGGTCAGACTCTGGGAGTCAACTTATCTCTCTGCCCTTCCCCTCTGCTAGTGCTCTCTCTCTCTCAAATAAATAAAATCTTAAAAAAAAAAAAAATCCAAACCAAAATGTGTTCTTTTGTCTTTGAGGTCTCAAACATAGATGAATAGATTTCCAAAGGTAAATTTAAAGTATGATCAAAAGAAAGTAACAATAGCAACAATTAACACTGATAATAATATATAATTTTCCAACAGTTCTTACGAGTTCCAGAAAATAAAACTCAAAGTGCTATTCCTTGTTTAATCCTCAGGACAGGGATCCCTGGGTGGCGCAGCGGTTTGGCGCCTGCCTTTGGCCCAGGGCGCGATCCTGGAGACCCGGGATCGAATCCCACATCGGGCTCCCGGTGCATGGAGCCTGCTTCTCCCTCTGCCTGTGTCTCTGCCTCTCTCTCTCTCTGTGACTATCATAAATAAATAAAAATTGAAAAAAAAAATATTAAAAAAAAAATAATCCTCAGGACAACTAGTTTGTTTCTAGTATCTCCTGTTTATAAATAAGGAAACTGAGAATTAGGGTGATTTAGGTATCTTGCCCAAAGTCACACAAGCAGTAAGTGGTGCAGCTAGCATTTGAAGCCAACCAGTGTGTCTTCCTGGTACGGAAAAGATGGTCAGACTACTGGTATACATTTTCACTCTCTATTTTTGCCTAAATTGAACAAACTTTGGACATCCTTTGCTAGATCAGTTTACTAGTCTTTCCCAGTAAGGGACTGGCACCAAGTTAAGTACTGTCAACTAGACTTCAATAAAAAAAAACCGAGAGAAAAGAAAAATGAAAATAAAGGTTTAGATGTTTTCTGAATGACTAAAGAAATAAAGTAATTAATTTTATTTATTTTGTAAATACCTTCTATGGTGTGTATCATGTGGCAAGCACTGGTTTGTGGTCTATGTGTCCTACAAGTATTAATTCTCGTAGAGTCCTGTGACTGTCCCCTGAGGTCCACTCTCATTCATCCCTAAGAGGAAGTCCCTGGGGATCTCCCTTCCTTCACTTGCCCTGAGACAGGCTGGAAGTTTTCTGTTTTTCTACTTACTTGACTTTTGAGCCCTGGGGCCTGATATTTTAGCATCTTACTTTTGCAAATCAATTCAACAGCAGTACTGTTGAACCTTGACTCCTACTGGATTTTACAGGGAAACAAAGACGAATGTATTTTCTTCTGTAAACCGACAAATGAGTCTTTGTTTTGTCAAACTTTCTGACAAGTTTTTGGGCTAACATAGATGAGGATATCAAACCCTTGAGATTTACCCTTGTAACCTTCACGACAGGAAATGTGCATGCATCTTGGTTTATTTCAGTTTCTGATTTTAGTTCCTTTAATAAGTGCTAAATATGATTCATTCAGTTATTTTCCAGCATGATATTTCTCCAAATCACCCATCAGCAAGTCTGAACGTGTCCGCTTGTTGTTCTAATGAAGAGATCTCAGCCTCCTTATCAGCAATGCCTCTGGGACACAGGCTAAATTCTACTGTGATAAATCAATTTAGATTAGGAGACAGCCCTAGTGATGGAAAGTTATTTCATTTAATCAATATTTGCCTGATGTACAAATGGACACTGTGGAAAACCTAAGTTAAAATCCCATTTTTATTTGCATTATCATTGCTATCATTACAAAAAGTAATGATGTAAATTTGTCAGAAAACATATTTTCTTTTACTCAATGGCTAATCCATTTGTTTATTCAGCAGACAGTTATTAGATGTCTATTATGGACATGATCCCCGCCCTAAAGGGGCTCAGAGTCTGGGCAAGGGTAGGGGTATGTTGGGTTTCTGTGCGTTGTGATGGTGGCAGTGGGGCAGTGGGGTAGTGGGGGTGAATTTGCATAGAAAGTTAAATAAATATAATGTAGTATGTTGCACATAGTGTATTTGGAGAACTTAGAGATGGGGGCTCTAAATCAGTCTGGGGACCTGGTGAAAGTTGACAGGGTACAGCAAGACTTCTTGATGAAGGTAACACCTGAGCTGTTTCTTAAAGAAGAAAGAAGTGTGTTAGACCAAAGAGGAAGAGAAGGGGACTCCAGGCTAGAGAGAAAGAGTGTGACATATTCCGGGAGCTTCAGGCAGTTTGGGGTTACTGCAGCTGCTTAGTATGGAAGTCAGGGAGTGATCTGAGAGGAGGGAGGGAGGGATGGAAGAATCCAGGACAAGGAGAGCTTGGTATCCAATATTAAAGAGCCCAGTCTTTATTCTGTAGCAGTGAAAATCCTAAAAGGCTTAAAATAGGGAAAAGACAAGATGAGATTTGTGTTCTAGAATGATCTCTCCGGCAAATTTTGAAAACATGTGTGCTTCGTGGTCTAGCAGTTCAACTTCCAGACAGTGAGTGTGAATGGGAACAAAGATTTAGTAACTAAGATAGAAGCAAAGTTACCTTTATCTATAACAGTGAAAAATTGAAAACAATCAAAAGGTCCAACAATGTAGAAATTAGAAAAAAATTTAGTAAATATATAACATATTTAATATTTTATATTATATTTATATTGTATAGAAGTAAATTATATGGGATCCCTGGGTGGCGCAGCGGTTTGGCGCCTGCCTTTGGCCTAGGGCGCGATCCTGGAGACCCAGGATCGATTCCCACGTCGGGCTCCCGGTGCATGGAGCCTGCTTCTCTCTGCCTGTGTCTCTGCCTCTCTTTCTCCTCTGTGACTGTCATAAATAAAAAATAAAAAAAAAAGAAGTAAATTATATTTATATATAACCTATTTAATATTATAATATATTAAATAAATAAAATATTTTAAATGAGGTTGTAGGTAAGGAAACTACTCCTGATACATGAAAGGGAAAAGTGTCAAGGTGACATATTCAGTATGACCTTTTGAATATTTATTGAGACTGTACATACATATATGTGTGTGTAATGAATATATTGAATATTGAACAACTTATACCTAACTATAGACATCACTGGATACTGGTATTATGGATGCTCAATTTTTTTTCTTTTACTTATCAACATTTTGTAATTTTTAAGTCATAAATATTTTTACGACTTCTCTGATAAGAATATAAATTTATTTAAAATATTTTACATGGAAGCCAGTAAACTCTGGCTACTTTGGTAGCTATTTAGAGGAAGACAAAAACCAGAAATGCCCATTTTGGAGTATATATTCCATCTTTTGCTGTATTATCTCATGGAGCATTTTGTGTTGCACTTCTGATTCTAATTCCTGTGGCCTTAGATAGCTTGGAACAAGAATGAAAGGCATGAGTTTTGTTGATTTTTCTGCATTGAGTTTGGAGTCACAAAGTTCACACCAGTATCAAATCATTCTTCCAGCATTGCTTTTGTAACTATGGGGTGACAGCCACCTGCTGCCATTGGCCTGGCTGCAAAAGGCACTTCTTTGCTTGGAGTCTCTCCTTGACCAGGTTTTAGTCAGTCTTCTCTGAATCCTCTTCCTAAATAGGCCTTGACTTTTAGGTTTCCAGATACACTGACCGATTTTAGCAAAAGTCCTGTCAAGATGGTTTAGCCACCATTCACATCCTTGATATCTGGTCACCTTCCTCATCTCCCACCAGCCCCCTTGTCTGCCTTAAGTAAGAATCCTGTAATGGGGCGCCTGGATGGCTCATTCGGGTAAGAGTCTGCCTTCAGCTCAGGTCATGATCCTATGGTTTTAGGATTGAGCCCGCATTGGACTCAGTGGGGAGTCTGCTTCTCCCTCTCCCTCCGCCCGCCCCCCCACTCCTGCTCTCTCTCTCTCTCTCTCTCTCTCTCTCTCTCAAATAAAATCCTTAAAAAAAAAATCCGGTTAAGTCAGTTTAGTAAAGAATTACACTACTCATTTCATACTTTTCTACCATTGACCACCTTCCACCCCCACCCCATCCACATTCTGCTTCTTGGTTATAAATACCCAACTTTTCCCAGTTGTATTTGGAGTTGAGTCTAATCTTTTTCTCCAAGACTAAAGCCCCATTGCAATGGTCCCTATAGATATCACAATAATCCCCCTAATAAACTCGGCCTTACAGTTCTTGAGTAAGTGTCAGGATAACTTTTTCTTTAACAGCTTTTAACAAGGTAATTCTATCCTTAACCCCGCTGCTCAGCTCATAACCCTGGTGACTCTTCAATTGCTCTGCTGCAATCAGCTTTTCTTGAGACCTATCAGATTTCCATTCCTGAAGTCATTTAAATCACCCTCCAGATCCCAGCTAGCTCTTTCTTAACCCATTTATGTTGCCATTTACAATCAGATCTAAATTTCACAAATTTTACATTGGATTATTTTTTAAAAGATTTTATTTATTTATTTATTTATTTATTTATTTATTTATTTATTTATTTGAGAGAAAGTAAGAGATTGCATGAGCGTGAGTGGGGGAAGAGAGGCAGAGGAAGAGGGAGAGTCAGATTCTCCGCTGAGCAGGGAACCCTATGGGGGGGTTAGATCCCAGGACCCAGGGATCATGATCTGAGCTGAAGGCAGACGCTCAACTGACTGAGCCACCCAGGCACCCCTTTGCATTGGATTATTACTTATTTTTATTATTTATTACAACTATTGTTTGTTGTTATCTTTTTTTCTAACCTCATTTTTATTCTTTCATCCTGGCCTTATGACACCCCTTAAAGCAATGGTTCTAAAATTTTTGTGTGCCTAAGAACTAGCGGAGGACCTTGCTAAAAATGTAGAATCTCAGTCCCCACTCCTTCAAGAGCCTGATTTACCTGGTTTGCTTCTGGGCTTGGAAATCTGGATTGCAATTCACACCCCAAGTAATTCTGATGGACATAGTTCGTGAACAACAAACACTTTGAGCATGGCACACCACTTTCCTCTCCTGGTCTACACAGCATAGCACTCTTCCCTTTCCCTTGGCCTTTATTCAATGGCTTTAGAAAACTGCATTAGACACCTCTTGCAAGAATAATATATTTAGAAGACCACAGACCCTGGAGGAGCAATAAATGACCACAGAGTGGTCCATGATGTTTCTGAAGTTGCAGTGATGTTTGAGCATGTCCTCTTTTCTGGTGAGAAGATCTATAGCTTTCACCAGATTCTCAAAGAAATCCACTATCCACAAAGTTAACCCAACAAAGCCACAAAGCAGACTTATGCCTTGACAATTAATTATCTACCCATTTGATATGTTTCATGTCTGAATTTTGTGTAGCTTAGATTGTTTTCTTGGAGCAGGTCCATGTTTGGGCACATATTCCACTGCCTTGGCACATGTAGAAGAACATACACTATAGGGGTGATGCAGAAGCCTTGCCTGTTGACCACCTCGTTCTCCGTTCCCCATCATCCTTTTCCTTAGCATTAAAAAAAATTTACATTGTTCTTCCTCTGAGCCTATCTCACCTTCTTTTGAAGTTACTGTATAGCCTTATTACTGTTCAATCCTTTGCTCATTAGAAATGCTTCAAATAAGAGAAACAGAAGTTAAAAGGGGGAGGGGTAGCTTTATGTGTTTCTGTCTACATAACTGAATTGATTGCTCCCAGGGAGACTGCAAAATAGTTTTTTACTTTAAGTCTCTAAAGCAGTAAGGGAAAGGGATATGGAAATGGCTTTGGGTATATATCCTTACAGTCAGAGTTCGGGCACAAAACCTAGATCTGCCAATTGCATCAAGTCTTTAACTTGGACGGGACAACAAATAGGCAAAGCAGCCAGGAGTCAGGCTAATCCATTCTGGTGGTGGGTGGTTGGGGCTCTGTGCAGGTCCCAGAGGCAGCATATTGTCAGCATGCCATGTTCAGTGGCAAAGAAGCAAGCTGTGATGTTTAGCCAATGACCTGGAGGTGGTATTGGTGGTGGCTTCACTAGCTCAGTTCTATGGCTCATATTTTGGAGTTGCTGCTGGTCACACAGCTTCTGTGCCAGGTCCTGCTGCCCTTCTTGAGAGTCTTGAGTCCTCAGGCCACTTCCAATGAATTGCTTTCTGCTGAAATTAGCCACATCCTGCTGCTCTTGGCTGTTTCCTGCAAACATACCATGAGCAACCTTGTTTCCATCCACATCTTCCTATGTCCATTCTCTCTTTTTGAATGACATACCTTTTAATTTAATTTTATCAGAAATTGTACCCCATTTAAAAAATCATTCTGACAGTTCCCTCTTTTTCTCTCTTTTTTGTTTATTTTTTATCACGGAAAATTTCAAATATACAAAAATAGAGGGAGTAGAATAGTAAACTTTCATAGCACATTACCTAGTTTCAACATCTTATTCACATTTCATCTTTCCTTTCCCCACTCTATGGGTGGGGGGATAGAAGGAGAAGATGTGGGGTATTTTATGGCAATTCCCAGACATCATATTGTCTCACCCATTAATACTTTATATGTGTCTCTATCAGATAAGAACTTCAAAAATAAAATAAGCACAGTGTCAGTATCATACTTAATAAAATTGCCAATAATTTTTAATATCATCCAATTCCAGTCTATGTTCATACTCTCCTAGTGTTCTCTGAAATGAGTTTTGGCAATTGTTTTGTTTAAATAAGGCTCCAGATAAAGTCTACACAATGTATTTGAGTGATATTTCTCTTTTCCCAATTTATTTTTAAAATTTAGATATAATTCACATAGATGACAGTCTCTTACATCCTTAAAAATCTATAGCAGTTCCTCTTTCCTCTTTATGTCATACTATTTGTTTGTTGAAGAATTTCTCAACATCTTGTAGAATTTCTCAATTTCTGGGTTTGTCTGACTGCATCCTCATGACATTATTAATACGTTCTCTCTCCTTTTCCCCCCTGTAAATTGGTGATTAGATCTAGGGGCTTGATTAGATTCAGTTTTCATGTTTTATGTCCTAGATTTTTCTTTTGTTTTTCATTTTTCTTTAAGATTTAGCTTAGTTACATCTCCTCCAAGAATTCTTCACTTTATCTCCATCCCTGCCTTTAGTGGTGGCTTCTTTCACAGACACTTGTAGCATTTACCTATCGATTTTTCCATCAGATAATTTTTGCTCCTATTCCTAAAAGAGTAAGATCTATGTCTTGAGTGCAGGGACCACACATGGTTCAAAACTGCTATTTTTCCTATATCTAGTGCATAATATGGCTGACACAGAGTAGCTTCTCCTTAAGTAGTTGTTGAGCTAAGTGGATATGAAAGTACAAATCATACACCAATTACTCGCTGCTTAGTACTTGCTGCCTTCTGTGTGGTTTCTCACTGGGTTACAAGCCTTGACCAACTCCTGGACTATGAGTCTCTTGAAGGCAGAGAAGAGGTCATCCATTCTTGTGGTCTGGCTACTTAACACAGGGCTCTGTCTATAACTAGTGCATGTTTGATGCATATTAAAGTGAAGACTCTTGCCCATCTATTCTTGCTGGATTTTTATGTGCTCAAATGAGGGGTGTATACATGTGTGACAAGCATGTACAAAAGAGTAAAGTATTAACATATACTAAGTGTGACAATTACTATAATCTTTTGTACTTTTTTTCCTTTTGTACTTTCAATAGACACAATCCCTGGTTGAAATGTAGGAAGATACTTTTATTGCCTTTTTAAAGAAGAGGTATCTACTACTAGCATTTAATTCATTAATGAAGAGAGCTACAGGGCCATCTATCAGGTGGTCAACTTTTTATAACGTGGATTAATGGTATGGCTATCCATAGGGAAGCGTCTATTTAAAGGAGTGAAAAGTTTTTAGGTGATTACTCAAAGCTCTTTTGGTGGCAAGTGACAAAAATCTAAACCATAATAGTTCCAGCAAAAAGAAAAGAAGTTTTGGTTCATATCTCTGGAAAATCTAAGGATATCTGTTTCTCTGATTGTTGATCTTATCTCACTGTCTCAGTTTTGGTCAGCTTTCCTATGTAGCCATAACTAATTAGCTCTAAGTTGTTTTTCTTTGAGCACCATACGTCCACACATCAGTCTTTCCTGGTTGCCCTACACAAAAGATCAAAGGAGAAATTTTGGTCATGCTAGTGTCCTCTATCCATCTCTAAAGCAATCAGTGTGGCTAAGGAAAAGGAGCCATTTGTTGGTCAGAATTAAGTAACATACCCACTCCCATTGGGTGGCAGATGGCACTCTATAATCGATCACTCTGTCACATGTGATAGAAGAGAAGGTTTCCCCAATGCAGAAAAGGATGAGACCAGGAGAAAAGGTGTAGGAGAAAAAACTAGTAGTTTATCTTTGTATACTTCAGAGCAATTTCATCTCAGAATTCTGTACTCTATGGATCTCTCTGGAAGGTATACTTTGTTGGAGGTAAGTTCAGGGCTGTTAGCTTTCTCCACAGTTTTTTTTTTTTTTCCCCTTCAGGTTTGGGTTCCTTTGATCTAACAGGTTCTATTTGATGTAATGAGTGACAATGGACTGATTCATTACAGTTTTAAAGAGGTTATACATGGCAGTTCTACCATGAAGTTCTTGATAGCCTTTGAGGGGTCAATGGAATCCTGGGAGATGCCCAATCATTAGCCCAGCCTCCTTAGAGTTTTATCCCAGGGCGGTCATTTAGTTTACTACTCCTAAAAGGACAAAGTCACAGATGAAATGTTAGTCTGAGAGGAGTATCTTCAAGATACGATAGATAAAAGAATGACCATTGAGCAGCACTTTTATAGGCTACAGATCACTTTCCCTTGGGTTTGATCTTGCAACTTCTTCTGAGACAGGTTTGCCAGTCTCCTCTGTTACAGATGAAGAAATTGAGGCTTTTAGGAATCAGTGACATGCCAAAGATTACACCGTCCTTTAGACAAGGATTTTGGGATTTCAGCTCTGACTCTTATAACTTTCAATGCCAGCCTCTAACTCTCTACTGCCTCCCTGATGCAAGACACTTTTAAAAGAAGGAACACATCCTACTAGTAGGAACTAATCAGAGGGAAGGTCTGGAAGTAGAATTGAGCCATGACTGCGTCAGTTATTCTGTTACCTCAAAGAGTGCCAGGAAGCTCAGGAGGGAGGATGACACCTGTACAGCTTATGCATCCCCCAAATTCACTCCTGAATTATCAGGAAAATCTCGTTTTTTTTTTTTTTTTTTTTTTACTCCCAGCCAACTGAGAAATTAAAGGCTGACGGTGACGACGCTGTTTCGTAACTCGGTGCCTTTTAAAATTAATGAAACTTTCAAGTGCTGCTTTAGATTAAAAGTGGCTAATTGGATAAAGGGAAAAGAGCCACTCAGCTGGATGAATGGGATCGTAAAAAGCCCAGACTGAGTTATAGGAAAGGAATGCAGGAGAAGAATTCTTGCAATAATGTTTTAATTATAAAGTGAAGGCGAATTCCTCCACTCTCTTCCAATCTGAGGACAAGCTGGTATGTCGCAGCAGCGCTGGGGAGCATACAGGCTGAGAGTAAGCCCTTTTATTTTTAAGGCAGGCTTGAAGGCTAAAACTTTCGAGTGCCCAAACGCTTCACAATGAAATAAAAAAATAATTAAAAAAATTTTTTTTTTAAAAAAATTTTATTTTATTAAGGACCTGGCGTGCCCTCGAAAATGTCCGAGCGGGGAGTAGAGGTGACGGTAGGAGAGCAAGGCTGAGTCCGTTCTTATTAATATTAAATAGCCAAGTCTGTACCCTTGAAGCAAGTGGGGAGAGAAGAGGGGAGAGGAGCTGCTGACATTGACAATGATTCCAAACAGGAGTTGCAATAGCGGTGTCCACCACGTTGCCTCTGCCCCCGCCTGGCCTTCTGGGAGTTGTAGTTTTCGCGGGAGCGGCTCCCCCGGCGAGCCGGGCACGCCCCGTCCGGGCCGAACTACAGATCCCAGGCAGCGCCCCGCCGCCCGCCCCTCCCGCCCGGGTGCGAGTGTAAACTCGCCGCGCCGGGGCGGGCGGCCGCGCGCGGGCGAGCGGGCTGAGCTGGGCGCTGCGCGGGGGCGCACGGCTCGGGCGGGGGGGGGAACCCAGGCCCCGCCACCTTCCCTCCGCCCCCCGCCCCGGGCTCTGTTCTCACTTTGCAGCCGTGGAAGGACTGGGAGCGGGAGCCATGCAGTCGGAATCGGGGATCGTGCCGGATTTCGAAGTCGGGGAGGAGTTTCACGAAGAGCCCAAAACCTATTACGAACTCAAAAGTCAACCTCTGAAGAGCAGGTGAGTGGTGATGACAGCCGGAGGGAGGCGCGGCGGGCGGCTGGGGGGCCCCACGCCCCGCAGCCTGGGGCGAGGACAGCCGGTCGCCCGGGCTCCGGGACAAGGACCCCGTGTCCTTGCCCGGGGGCAGAGGGCGACGTGCCCCCCGCAGGTGGGGGCCGCTCCCGCGCGGCCGGTGCGCCTCTGGGGAGCTCCGCCCAAGTGCACTTCGGGGCGCCGCGGGCAGGTGAGCGGGCGGTCCCTCGGCTGGGGAGGCTGGGGAGGCTGGGGAGGCTGGGGATGCCGGCCGCCGAGACCAGGTGGGGGCTGGGGAGCGCCCCGGCCCGCAGGTGCGGGAGGAGCAGCAGCAGCAGCAGCAGCAGCAGCAGCGCGCGGGACCCCAGCGCCCGCCCGGTGGGAAGGAGGTAAAGGGAGTTTCTGCTGCACCCCTCTTCTGCAGATCCTAGCGGGTTGAGGACTCGGAGAGGCAGTGCTTGGGGTGGATTGAGGCGCGACGCCGAGGGAAGCAATTAGTTGGTCTGGTGCCGGCTCCTCTGGGAAAGCCCGCCCCCCGCCGCCTCCAGGTGCTGTTTCCGCGAGCCCCGCCTCTCACCTCGCAGGCGGCGGCCCCGGGCGCGCGGTCCCGTCGGGGGCCGCAGGTGGGCGTGTCTCCTCGTCCAGGTGAAACTCCCCCCTCCCCCCCCTCCCCGCGCGCCGGCATCCCTCCACCCCCGCGGCTCTAGAGCTCCATTCAAATCCAGGCCTTTCCTGGAGGAGAGGACAGCCTTGGAACCGGAGGGTGTGGCGACACACCTGCTTGGCGGGTCCCCGGCTTGGCGGCCGCACGTGTTTAATATGCTGGGGACTTCAAAAACTTTTTGGAGAGAAGTGAAGACGCCCGCTGGTTTGGCGCCCCATCACCTGGAGTGCCCACTTCCTGTGCGACCTCCATGCCCACTCGTCTATCGGAATGGGTTGGGTATCTTCCTTTCTCTGTCCTGTGGCCCCCTCCGGGCGTGTCCAGCGTTTACCAAGAGGGAGACGGACCCTCGAGGTTGGGATGCTAGAGAAGGGTTTTCTGTCCATCCGCTCTGAGTTGTGGAAGACCATTGCAAGTCTGAGTGGAGGGTTCAGCGGCGCTTCTGCAGCCGTCTGCGACCTTCCTGCCTGCTCCTGGCAGTGGGCAGCGTCTGGGTGAATGGGCCTGGCTGGCTGGCAGAGGGCGAGAGGGTCCAGCAATCAGGGGGTGGGGGTGGGGGTGGGGAAGAGAAGGGCAACTGAAGCAGGAGCAAAGTATAGCACAGTCTTTGCTTCTGGGGTGCACGGGGCTCCTGTTTGCTCTAGTGGCAAGCAGAACCAGGTTTGTTTCCTTTAGGGCTGTGTCAAGACTCTGAATCCAAGTCAGGAAAGAAAATCTGGGAACGGCGTACCACTGACTGGGCTGCTGAAGCAGTGTCTTTGCAGATGCTTGAAGGGGATTGGAAGGAAACGCAGTTAGATGCCTAAAACCAGCCTTTAGTTGATGGTTTCTCTTCATAATGGCTGTTTTGTGTGTGAGCAGAGATTGTGTGTGTTGGGGGTGGGGGGTTTTGAGTAATATTGTGTAAAGGGTATTGTTGGTTATGCTCATTGGGGCTTTATGTGCATTCGGCTGAAGGGACCAGTGTTTTACCGAGCAGTCTCTGCTTTTGCTTCTATAAGCAAATGCTTACATGGCCAGAATGAGGGAGTGAGTGTTTGAGTGAGTGAGTGAGTGTGTGTGTGTGTGTGTGGTGTGTAGTCCCGAAAGAAATGAATTAACCGGACTGTTTGGAACATTTTTGATGGGAGCTGATACATAACATTAAATGAGTTTGAGAGAGTGAGGAAAATACCATCTGGAAAAACCCAAATGAGTGCCATGAAACTCATGTTGAAGGATTTGGGCCTGTTCTTTTTCAGAGTCGGCAAAAAATTACTTGCAAGGGTGAACGTCCTCGGTAGCTAGCTAGCATGTGTAAGGAAAAATGTGGGTACGTGGGAAGCAATGGCTTCACACGTTGAAGCTAGAAACAGGTGCGGGACAGAACCGGTATGGAGAGGAATGCTAAATTAAAAAAGTTGTTGTAAAACTTGTCTGTGGAGCAGACACATGCTCTTTGAAATAAACCAGTTAAATAAAATCTGTGAATAAATATATGGGGTTGGCAAAATTTCCCCATACTGTTTTCCACAGTTGTCTAACTTATTGTCATCGGCATCTGTTGTGTGACTTTAAAAGGGCTACATGTTGTTGGGGGCCTCCTCATGGCTTTTTGTCTGAAGTCTTTGCCAGGGCACCTCCCTTCTTGTAAGTTTTGGTTGGAAAAAAGCAGAAACGGAAAGGTTAAGACTGCTGTAGCCATTTCGTCTATCGGTTGTATTTTCTGGATTGTCTCTTGGAGTTGAAAATGTGTTCAGAGTCGGCCCACCTCTCAGCGACTCCTCTGTTCCCACTTTGGTCCAAGTCCTCACCAGCCTGTGCCAGGGTTATTGCAGTAGTCTCTTAACTGCTCTCTTGCCTTCTACTCTTACCCCTTCTGGTGGATTTTCTATGCGACTGCCACAGTGTTTCTGATAAAATCGCTTCTCAAGGGGGGCAGATTTTGCCCCCCAGGGGTCTTTTGACCATGCCGGGGGATATTTTTGGTTGCCCAAGTGGAAGGGGGTTGGTGCTGGTTGTTAGTCAATGGAGGCTGGAGATGCTGCTTGCACAGGATAGCTCCCTCAACAGAGAGTTATCTGGCCCTAAATTGTCACTGCGGATGCCGAGAAATGGTGGGTTGAAATGTGCCATATCGTGTCATTTTATGCTTAAAATTCTCCAATGGCTCCTAGTTTCAGTAGCACTCGAGATCCTTTAACTGGCAAAAGGCAGCCTGTGTATGTGATGGTCAAGCTCCCTGTCGGCTCTGAGTTCATTTGCTGTCGCCGGGCTCGTTTCCTCGCTGTTTCCAGAACACTCCAGACCCCCTGCCATAGGGCCTTTGTATGTTGTACTTTCTGGTGCCTCTGGCTGGACCGTCCTTTGCCCAGAGAGCCACAGTGCTCATGACCTCACCAACTTCGGGTCTCCTTTTTAGTATTCCCACCAGGCCTACCTAGACTCCCTGTGTACACTTGCTGAACCTCCAAACTCTCATTCTCCTCGCCCTGCTCTGTTGTTTCCATAATATTTATATTATAACTGACTGTCATTTCTAATATGTTACGTTTATGTTTCTCCACACCGAGACTGCCAGCTTCAAGGGAGCAGGGATTTCTTTCTGTCTGTTCCTTGTTTACTGTTGTGTTCCTAGAATCTAGAGCCGAGTTTCTCAACCTCAGTGCAATGACATTTCGTGCTGGATAATTCTTTGTTGTGGGGACAGTCCTGGGTATTGCACCATGTTGAGCAGCATCCCTGGCCTCTGCCTGCTAGAGGTCAGGACCACCCTACCCCCAGTTGTGACCACCAGAAATGTCTCCAGACACTGCCAGATGTCCATGAGGGGCACAGTTAGCCCTATTTCAGGACAGTTGGCCTAGACCATGCCTGGCACAGGAATGATTTGTTGTTTGAACAGGTGTTGTTTTCTCCCTTAGGACTCTACTTAGGATGGGGTACTCGGTTCAGATTTTGCATTCAGCATTGTAGCCTCTTAAAATAGGCATCCAACCAGTCTCTCCAAAGGGAGGTTTATGTATTCTTCATTTGGGCTAAGCTCAGGTGTGCAGGTGTTTCATGGGGAAAGACAGTTTCTTTCATTCCTAACCCAGGGCCCCTGGCCTTGGGGAATATGAAGCTGCTGGGTTTAGATCATGTGAACCCCTTTTTGGTCATATTCACTGGCAAATCTGTGTTATAGGAAGACACATGCTGTGAGGAAAGGTTCTAATGAAGAATTGTTTGCAGTTTGGTTCCGCCAGCAAGGTTCTCTGAAGCCTTTGTGTGTTCTCTTGGGAATGAGCTCTGAGTGGTAGGTGGCAGGGGAAAGGTGCCAAATATCAAGGGTGAACCCAGAATTCACACGTTGGTACAGTCACATCAGGGAAACAGATGTGGAGCTGTTCAGTGCATTCCTAGCAGTGAAGGAACTCTCTAGGTCTTTGGGACCTGAAAACAATTTTAAAACATGGTAACACCTTTTGTCCAGTTTACTGGGTGTGAAATTCTGTGGCTTTGTACTTGCTCATGCCCTTTTCCTGGATAGACTTCAGAATTGACCTAATCTATTTCCAGTTTCTTCTCTTCTCAAAATCTTAGTTATGTTTTAGGTAACTGTTGTTGAACTTCCTACAAATTAGAAATGGGAATGAGAGTGAGTCTTAGGTTTTTATGGCAAGATAGGATACAGCGGTGGTTCCCAAATGCTGATTCATAGAGAGACGTGTGAGGTTTTCACAGGTTGTGGTGAAATGAGAAAGACAAAGACTGTTGTGTCACACGCACATGCACACTCACATGTTGCAGTATAAGGCCACTGCCACTTCTTGTATTTATTCTGAGATTTTCTCTCCAGTCTTCTTACTAAAAATACCCTTTCTGAACCTGCTTGTTCTCCACTTTGCATTTCCCTCTTACTGCAGGCTGGGACACAGACATGATGGTGGTAATCTTGCTTAACCATAAAGCCAAGGGCAATACTCTAGGGAACACTGAAAAGACAAGAGTAGAAGGAACATGGACATCTGAATGAATTTGTGGAACACGGCTAGCTATCCATCCAATCTATCAGCTCCAACTTCTACTTGAAAGAGAAATGAATTTCTCTGATTAAAAAAAAAATACACTTTTCTTTTCTGAAATGATAATCCAGTCTTGGCAGAACACAACTGTCAATCTCTTACTGGTTTCTGAGAGTTTTCTTGATTTTTCTATCTGTCCAATCTGCAGGAAACTGCCAGCATTATTCTGGCATCACTGTCACTAACTAGCTGGGTGACCTTGGGCAGGCTGGGTAATGCCTAACTTCACTTTACTCATCTGACTAATGGAAGCCTGCATCATAGGGGTATTAAAAACATTAGCTGTGACGTTGACTGTGGAACAGAATTAGCAGGGTGACAGGCACATAGTAAGGGTTCAGTAAAATGTTAGCAAATAGTGTTCTGGTTATTAGTTATTATTTCTTTATTACTTAGCAGTGAGTCCTGACATTCCAGAAGGTGTTTGCATTTGGTTGTCTTTGGTTTTCTTCCCTAAGGCCAGAGTTGTTGGTTGAACAACAACCAATCTCCTAATGAATACCAGCACCTAATGAGGTATTCAGATACATTTTTTTTCACATTTTATATTTTTGATCCAACACATAAAAGTTTATTTATGTTAGTTTAAAAAAAAGCAGCTGTGGCCTTAGTGAATACATAAAACCTTATATTCAGTATGTGTCTACTGAGCCCTGATATGTGCAAATTAACACCAATGAACATAACTAAGATTCATGGAGCACTTACTGTGTGCCAGCCCCTGTTCTAAGTATTTTTTTTTAAATATTTTATTTATTTATTCATGACACACACACACACACACACACACACACACACACAGAGGCAGAGACACAGGCAGAGGGAGAAGCAGGCTCCATGAAGGGAGCCCGATGTGGGACTCGATCCTGGGACTCCAGGATCAGGCCCTGGGCCAAAGACAGGCGCTAAACTGCTGAGCTATCCAGGGACTCCTCCGTTCTAAGTATTTTTATGTGTGTGCACTTAGTCTTTGGAAAACCTTCATGAGATGATAATAATAAATAAAAACAACCATGATATTAATTATAATATTTAAAACTGATAATTATTACACAGTGCTTACTACCTGCCGGGACTGTGTCTGTATATTTTACTTGTATTAATTCAATTAGTTTTCACTTCAACCTTGAGTGTATGTACTTTTATTATTCTTCTTTTACAGTGAAAGAAACTGAGACATAGCAAGTGGATGGGCCTGGATACAACCTGAGACTCCCTGGCTTTAGCTCTTGTCACTAGCCTGTACTGCTGTGTAAAAAGGCACTGTGCATAGCAGTGGAAATGCAGAGTAGCATCATTCTGTGTGTGCTCTAGAACTCCCAGTGGGTAAAGGAAAGAACTCATGGACCCAGCTAAACATACAAGACAGAGTGTGATCTGGGCAGGGAGGTGGGCATCAGCAATGGGCATTTCATAGATGAAGGGAAATTGGAGGCCAGTTTTGTGAATAGGTAGGGACATTTAAGTTTGGCTTTGAAGGTCAAGCAATACCCAAGCATATTTCTCTACAGCATTAAATAAAATGTTAGACATCTTGGAGGACACATCCTAAAATAGACTTCTGGGGGTTTTTGTTGTCTGCTAAGTGTTTAAGCAGACTCCCAGACCTTCCTCATGATCTGTGAGCACCTGGTGGTGGCAGAGACTGGGTGTACATGGACAGGTTCAGAGGGAGCCATGCTGAAGTGCTGTGCTCAGCAGCTTTGCCACTTAACCGCTACATGTGTGTTCAAGACACTTAGCTTCTAGAAGCTTCAGTTTCTTTATCGGTGAAATGGGGTCAATTGAACCATTCTCTTACTGTTGGTAGAAGTTTTATTTTATTTTATTTTATTTTATTTTATTTTATTTTATTTTATTTTATTTTATTTTATTTTTTAAAAGATTTTATTATTTATGATAGTCACAGAGAGAGAGAGAGAGAGAGAGAGAGAGAGGGGCAGAGACACAGGCAGAGGGAGAAGCAGGCTCCATGCACCGGGAGCCCGACATGGGATTCGATCCCGGGTCTCCAGGATCACGCCCTGGGCCAAAGGCAGGCGCCAAACCGCCGCGCCACCCAGGGATCCCCAAGAAGTTTTAAAATGGAAATAAAATCTACAAAATGCTTTGCAGAGTGCCTAGCACATGTTGGTAATATAATTCTTTCTTTTCTCTGTACCATGGTCATTTGTTCTTCATATATTCCTCAATAACTAAGACACTTATAGATTCGTGAATCTGAAGTAAAATAGACAAGATCGAGGTGCTTCACACTGGCAGATGTTCAAGTCTTATTATGCAAATTAGTTTTGTGGTATGATTAGATGGAAAATTTGATTAAAGTGGATTGTAAGTGTTGGTTCTGTATGTTATTAGAGATTTCCTTTTCCTGAGTACTGCTATTTATAGAATTTATTTAAGTGTACGTATGTGTGTGTGTTTTTAATTCCCTTTGAGTTCTGCACTGCAGTTTGCACAGGCTGATGTTTATATCTGCTCCAGTTGTGCAAGAAGTGGAAAATATCCTTTTTTTAGAACAGGTCACATGTGCTTACTGTCAGGAATAGGACCTCAGTGTAAAAAAATGTATCTTGGGACAAATCAAAGTTACTAAATTTCTCCTTCCAACTGCTTTGTTTCAGAACTGGCAGTATTAGGATAAATAATAGGGGAAAAAAAACACTAGGCTAATTTTTTTGGGGGGGCACTTTTCAAGGAGAGTAAGCAAGAGTTTTCATTTGTTCTGAGTGTGTTTGTATGTGTGTTTTAAGTAT
The DNA here is from genome assembly GCF_003254725.2 of Canis lupus dingo. Lineage (NCBI taxonomy): Eukaryota > Metazoa > Chordata > Mammalia > Carnivora > Canidae > Canis > Canis lupus. Next base: position 22,266,640 of record NC_064262.1, on the reverse strand, counting down.
GAAATGTACTTTGCTGTTAGGTTTGTCTCATCAAAGTAAATTATAAAAATATGTTTGACTCCACTCCAAATATGCGTAATTTGGAGAAAATAATCAGGAAGATGGCTTGAAGATATTAAATGGAGTTACCACAAGCTTTTGGTATTATAAAGACAAGTTTGCAGTTTATAAGAAGGTTTTTGTGAGTCTAGCGAACATTGTGTACTCTAATGGCAAGGGATTTCACCCAGTTGTGAAGTCTGTAACTTTATGGAGCCAGATGTAGACAGAGGGCAAGAAGACCTGCAAGCAGGTCTGGATCTCTTGCAAACCCCTGTCCCTCCTGTTCTCTATTCCTGAGATCTCAGGGAGAGTACTAGGCTCCTCCTTTCTCTAGGCTGATTCTTAAACATGGCTACCTTATTTCTTCACCATGTCTTTCCCTCTTTTGGCCTTTCATGCATGCCACGAAGAATAAAGGGATACACCTTTGTGGTGCTCACGCGAGACATCTCCCCTGAGATTCAGAACCGTGAGGTTCTTGTCTTCCAGTGCCTAAATTTTCAGGGGCTTCGCAAGCAATGGGCACTGCCCCGAGTGTGTTGCAGATGATGACCTATTGGTTGTTTTCCATCTGAGTTAGAAGTTGAGCCGGGGGAAGAGTGGGGTAAAAGTGAGAGAAACCTACAGGGAAGGAAACGATATCTCAGAATCATGAAGACCCTAGTGTCCTCCCCAGGGTGCTTCTAAAACCTCCCTCAGTCACTTCAGGCAGAGGCAATATAACTTTGGGTCAGAAGGACCTGGGTTTATTGTTTTTCCTTCTCTCCCTTCTTACAGCAATTATTTATTAAGCACCTATGGTGTGTCAGGCTCTGTGCTGGCCAGAGGGAATCAAATGTAGAACCAGACAGGCAAGGTTCCTGCTACCATGGTGCTTCCCATTTTGGAGATGAGAACACAGTTAATAATGTACCAAATAAATGGAAAATAATAATTTTTGTTGCTCAATAGGGTATAATTGATACAGTGTGATTGGGAAAGAAGGGGCCTTTTTGATTGGGTCTGATATCAGGAATGACATCATGGAGGAGGTGATTTTGAAGCAAGACCTAATGTCTGAAAAAAGTCTGCAAATCTTGGTGCTACCACTCACTAGCTGTATGACTTTGGACAAGTTACCCAACCTCTTCAAATGTCAGTTCCCTAACCTCTTTGAATCTCAGTTCCTTCTTTTGTAAAATGGGGCAATAGCTACCTTGTAAGGCTGCTGTGAAGATAAAAGGTATTGTTTATAAAGCAGCTCACATTAGGCTTTACCTTACAGGTGCTCAGGAAGATACATAGGACTGGTTTAAGGTCATATGTGAATAGTGGAGAAAAATACAGACATTAGTCTTCCCTGTAACTGTTTATAACTTGGTTTTAAGTGTTTTCCTAATGTTGAGTGAGTCAGAGATTTATGCTTGTCTTTATAAGCCTAACCTCAGACTGAAAGTGGAGATGGGTCTTGTTATTTTTCTTGCCCTTTCTTTCCTCGAGGATCATCTTACCCAAGTTGTCCCCTTGTTCTTCTCACTGTTGTTGCATTGAGATCATTCATGTTTGACCGTGCTTTGCCTAGGGATGGTTTCTGGCTGGATTTTGAGTTAAGTTTTAATATAAAGGAGGAATCCAAGTGCCCTAGGATTAGAATGTAGAGCTTAAGGTTCATTTAACAAAATATGCATGTACACCACACGAAGCCCTTATGGAACTCCTGATTTGCAATCCTGTGTTTCAGCCTCTAGATCACGCTTCCTGTCCACACTGATGTGAAAATGTCAGTGTTGGTGCAAAAATGGAAATTCAAGAAGAAGCCTCTCCTCCCACACAGCACCTCAAGCTTTCATCAGTGTTGACATCTACAGGCAGTAGTGTGTTTTTAATTCAACAACTTAAAACAAAAATCTTCAAAGCGTTCGAATTCCAGTTGCTGTGTTCTTTGATTCAAGTACTCATGGAGTGGTGACTTTCAAAAGGGAAAAACCCCGGGTCATGTGAGAACGAATATTTTAAATCCAAATGCAGTGAGTTATAGATGTATGGAGTACACTGGTAGAGTCGTCCTGTCCTTCTATAAGACAATTGTGGGTTGTTGAGCAACTTCAGGAAGGCATCTGTGGCCTGCACCCTCTCCACCCCCCGCCCCTTCCCCAAAGTGGGATAACTTGCTGAATCATTCACACGCATTTGTCTGTTTTCCTATGTGATCAAAGGCAGAATGGGAAAAGTGGTTGCCTCTACTCTTGGGAATTTATAACTTATTTTTATAGAACACATTTTCCTTCTAGGAAGCTTAACTTCTGTGAGAAGATTTGAAGCAGGGTAGATTCATTTAGCTTGATGGCAGAGGTTGTATGTGAAATTACTAACTGGCAGATAGGAATGCTATATTTACTTTGGTACCTGTATTGTAAAATGTTAAATACTAACTAGTTTCAAGAAGTATGTTTTTTGGAACATATATTTTATTTCTATGACTGGAGATTTGAAACCTGGTGAAAGGAAAAGCATGTAGGAACCCTAAAGATCATTTTCCTAATTAACTTGGAACCTAGCACAATCCCAATAAAGCCTACTGGAGGACCTCACTGAGATATGGCCACACTGTTTGTCTTGCTTGCATCTGTCCCAAGCAGAGAGAGTACTCTAGAATTGAGTCTATGGACAGACACACAGATATCGTAACAGTCCCTTCTCCATGGAAAGGATTGAGTACATTTTTATTTTTTTGAGCATTTGAAGTTTTTAGCAAAAGGTACTATTTCAGGATTAGCTTTACTTTGGTGTATTACTGAGCCTGCATAACTGCACCATCTAAATTTAGAACCTTGGCACCTTGGCCAGTAGAACCCTTTGCAACTAATTTATAATGCTTTTGGCAGAGAATAACTATGAATAAACATTAAAATAGTATTGGCCAGTTAGGGTCATTTACTTTCAAGGGAGGATGATACCGACCGTGCAATCTTGAAAATCCTATTTATTTTTAAAGGAAAAGCTTGCAGTAACTTAGTGAAATGGTCCCTAAAAATATAAGCAACTAGCATGATTCCTGGTGACATTCCAAATAAACGTTTATTTGCTGCAAGGAAGTATGTTTGGTGGGTAACCTGTGAGAGATTGGCATGGCTCATGTATTGGAGAATTGGTCTGTACACTTTTTGGAACCATACCTTGCATCATCTCAGCAAGGTCATTTGTCCACTTGTCCTTAGGTAGATAAACACTAATAATGTTTTATCTAAGTAAATGCTGTATGTGTTCCTGCTAAACGATGGGATCTCAGAATGTAGTTTTAATGATACTGATTGCATATGGAAGCTTTAGGTCAGTTGATTCAGAAATGAACAAGAAGGTTTGATGGCACTTGCTTGGTCATAGCATCATGAAATCACTGAAAGGCATGATTTAGCAGCAGGGGGCTGAATGGCAAGGACAATTATCTGGGGTGTGTTTTTGGAGTCAGTGAGACTGACTAGAGTCAGTTCTGGTCTGATGTGTACCCCGTTTTCTCACTCTTGGCTTTGTATACATGACATCTTTCTAATCACTTCGCACCGACAGCCAACTTCCCTTTCTTTATGCGTTTTCCCTAGTGGACACTTTAGTTTACCTGCCCATAATCTCCTTTCCAAATTCTTGTAACAACCCCTTCCCAGATGTTCAGCCCATATGCTTCAGTTTTGTGGCTCCAGGAGTGGAGAATTTGACACAGATTTGACACAGGTCCTGCCACATTCCTTTTATCACAGAGATTGGTTTCGGAGAGGTTCATGTTGACTAGTGAAAATGAATCCCAGGATTTTAGGGTGTTAACAGAAAGAGATTTTCCTTTTCTTTCCATTGATCTTGAACTTGGGAAGATGTTGGGTTTAGGATAAAACCATACCTTGTAGGCAGAGAACAAGCAGGTTCTTAAATTAGGTTAATATTAGTTGCTGTATCAAAGTGGTGTGCAACAGTCCTATGTGTAAGTGGTTCCTGCGTGGTAGGTGGCTTTTCTCCATGTGGCAAATCAAGTACTCAGACTCATTCCATCTTCTGGTTCTCCCTTTGTGTAGGACCCTGAAGTCCTTCATGTCTGGTCGTAGAAAGGAAAAGAAGAGAAGGCATAACTAAGGTCCAAGTGACAGGCCTCACTTTTGTTCACATTCTGTTGGCAAGGACCAGGCTTGTGTCTGTATCTAGATGCAGGAGTGGGAGCTGGAAAATACAGACACCCACTGCGCAGTAACACCTCTGTGCTAGAATAGAAAAGAGCGTGCATTTTTGGTGGATGGCCAGCCGTCATTGCCATGATCCTAGTAGGAGAGTTTCACCTCTGGATCAAGTTGTGCCTTTCCTTGGTAGGCCTAGTTAGGCCTGTCCTTGGACCCTTCTGTTACTTAACCAATAAATTCCTCTTTTAAGTAAGCATAGTTAGTTTGGATTTTCTGCCACCTGCATGGAAACTGTCCAAGCTTATGTATTTTCTAAATCCCACCTTTCTGCAGTGCTTCCTCTTCCACCGTCATTGAACAATTACCACCTCATTTCCCTGCAACCCTAATACATCCACCACCACCACCACCTTAGTGCAGTGGTTTTCAAAATGTGGCCCTCAGGCTAGTTAGAAATGCAAGTTCTCAGATTCTACCACAGTTCAACTGAATCAGAAACTGGTGGTCAGTCCAGGAGTCTGTGTATTAATAAGTCCCCCAGAGTTGGTGATGCTCACTCATGTTTGAGAAAGAAGACTACCCCAATGCTTTCACCATAAATCCCGTGTCTCCATTTTGAGTTATGCTTACCCTGCTGTTTTGGGATGAAAAACTTCTTGGATTAGATAGCATACATTTAATAAAAAAAGGGGGTGCTGCTTGTTGTGGTCAGCCTAGAGATGGCCACTGGCAGTAACTATCCACTGATCAAAAGCCAAAAACCAAAAACTTCCCTTTTAGAAAGTTAGCTTTCAGATATACACTAGTGAAACCAGGTAGGATTCTTGGTTTTCTAAATATGATCTCTGGATGATTTGGAGTTAACCTAGCTTCACTGCCATAAGGAGTCCTGGCCCACATCTCAAAAGAGGGTTATAATCCAGACTCAATATGCAGTCACTTGACTGAATTAAGATTTGGTTGAGAAACAGGGTGATGATGATTTTGAGCATGCCCACATGACCAAATTGTTTTTCACAAAACTTCTGCTGAATAAAATTTGAAATACGGCTTTCAGCCTGTTTTCCTATCTTAATGAATTCCAGACAGTTTGCAGAGTGTAGGAGCTTCCAAAACAGAGGGACGGAATGGCTGGGACCCGCCAGCATGTGTCTTGTCATAGTAAGGGCATCTCGACTACAGTCATTCCCCTTGTTCTGGATCTCACTGGGCCATTTCACTTCTATGACGGAGAGGTATAGATGGTGACAGGAAAGGCCAAGGCCAAAGTTGTGTCAGACAAATAGAGCCTGTAGAAAATTATCAGACTTCTTTCTTTAGCAGGAAACTCAGCCTACCCCACATCTACTTAGACCCAAGCATTTTGCTTTTTGTTTTATTTTGTTTTGCTACATTTTGACCTTCTCCGGAGAAGAGGTCCTGGTGTCCTTGTCTCTTTTTGTAAACTGGTTAAAAGCACCAAGCAGTTGAAGTCTAAAGTTCTGGGTTTAATCTTCAAAATAAAACAGATTTTTAACTTAAATTTCAATTTGGCCACCTATTAGCTTTTTTTTTTTAATTTTAATTTTATTTAATTTATTTTTTAAAAGATTTTATTTATGTATTCATGAGAGACACACACACACACACACAGAGAAAGGCAGAGGCACAGGCAGAGGGAGAAGCAGGCTCCATGCAGGAAGCCTGATGTGGGACTCGATCCCGGGTCTCAGGATCAGGCCCTGGGCTGCAGGCGGCACTAAACCACTGAGCCACCTGAGCTGCCCAGGTTTTTTTTAAAGTCAATTTTTAAAAACTACTTTTCTTGTAGCTTGTGTTTCTATAGCGGCTAAATGGGGCTCATGGGCATTAATATGATCTAGGCTATAGGGTAATCGTGTGAATTAAAAGAAATAGATGGGTAAGGTACTCAGCCCAAAGCCCAACTCTTGCTGCTAGGGTCTGTCTGGTTCCCACATTCTGGTATCCTTTGTATCCATCCACAGCATGAATAGGGTTTTGACTTGAAATGACGTTTTAATCAGCAGGAAAAGAAGGGCCATAGAAGAGAAGGGGCGGGGAGGCCTAAATGATCCCTAGCTGGAGAATCCACATCAAGATCTTTGGGAGTTGATGCAGGTCAAGTAGTGGTGACCTATAGGAAGCCTAGCAGGGAGGTATTTTTTTTTTTATTTTTTTTAAATTTTATTTATTTATTTATTTATGATAGTCACAGAGAGAGAGAGAGAGAGGCAGAGACACAGGCAGAGGGAGAAGCAGGCTCCATGCACCGGGAGCCTGATGTGGGATTCGATCCCGGGTCTCCAGGATCGCGCCCTGGGCCAAAGGCAGGCGCCAAACCGCTGCGCCACCCAGGGATCCCTAGCAGGGAGGTTTTTAAAGATGGCACCTGCTATTTACAGGTAAGGCGTTCCTTTTGTTGCCAGAACAATCTTTGTCTTTATCAACATGATGCCTTTCATCATAATTATAGACTGTAGCCAGGTGGAAGAATAAATAATAAGAAGCACTGATAAAGATTTCACAGCATTGAGCAGTCTAGCAGCCAAGCTGCATTCCCATTTCCACATGGGGATCTGGCGTTCCTAACTGTGGGCTTTCAACTCTGCTTCTAGTGAGTGCCTGCCTTATTTTTTCACATTTAACTCCTCAGCCTCTTCATTCAAAGAAAGCCATTGTGCTCTGTATCCCTGCACCTCCAAACCTTTATATCTTTTACTCTTTTAGGATTTTTTTTCCCTCCTTGTAGCAATGTATAGCTATTTTGTAGACTAGAGCCCAAGTTTTAATTTTTTTTAGAAGAACTGTTTAATTTATGCTTGCTTTTTACCCTTTATTCTGAATTTTCTGAAAACATGATTGCTATAGTCCTTTGCGTTTGTATGGGCCATTTCTGTTAACCAAGTGGCTTTCCATCTACTGATTAAATTGATCCTGTGATAAACCTTGAATGCTTTATCCACATTGTTGTGATAGCTTACTTGTCTTATTTTTTTTCTACCTTTATTAAGGTATAATTGACAAATAAGAATTGTATATGTTTAAGGTATACAACTTGATGTTTTGGTGTACGTTTACCACATCAGGTAGCTTGCTTTTCTTTTTTCTTTTCTTTCTTTCTTTTTTTTTTTTGGCTTGCTTTCTTGAGCCTCAGAAAGTTTCTCCCCCAAACCAGTGGCTAAACTGGTCGCTAGGAAGCAGAAAGGAAGATTAGCCCAAATAGTAACTATCTGTCTCATGAGAAAAGGGTGCATGATATTGCACACATAAGTGGATGCCTTCATCCTTACAGCTTTGACGTGTTCTGTGGATGAGATTACCTGCCTCATCAGATCGCTGTGAAGATTCAGTGAGGTACGGAGAGGACTTTCTGTAGGAAGGGTACAGTAGACGCCGGCTTTCTGCTGATGCCTAGTCGCCCTGCCGTTCCTGCCCCTGTTCCTGCCGCACGACTCTTATGCCTTTGTTGGCCTGAGGTGCGCCCATGTGCTCCTCCTGGCGTCACTGCTGTTAGAATTTAGGGGCTTATGTAAGAATCAAAGAAAGTGGTTAATCTGTGCAAGTGGTTTTGACTCTACCATTGCTTTGTCACAATTAATTAATTAATTTGATTCTCCATAGCTTAAAACCCCCCAATTGAGTCAATTCTCAAAAGTTGAGGATATATTCAGCAAGTTTTCAGACCAGTACTAGTACTCTCTTTCCTCCCGGGAGTCTGGCAGGCCACTTTCCTCAACTATCAGCTGTTGTGTGCAGAGGAATGGAACTAATTTGATTAACAATTAATGGGAGACATGTTTTTAAGAATCCACTTACACATTCACACCAACACATACTGGATTCTTAAGGCAGCATTTTTCAGAGTATTTGCATCTTTTCTCTTTGATTGTCATGACTAATCAAAACTTCACTCTTGGTTTAACAATTCCTGTCCTGAATTTTATAAAGAAAAAGAGAAAATGACAGTTTTCCTCTTTCCATGTGATTGAAACACACACACACATACCACACACAGGGAAGCAAAAGACCATGGAGTTAGATGTTTTAGGGTGAGAGCCAGTGTACTCTGAAAAGTAATGAGCACAGGAGAGAATGAAGCCTGAGAAGGATGGTCAGATATGGACAATCAGATGCCCTTCTGAGTTCTGCATTTTGAGACAACAGGATGAATCAGCTATGTAGGATGGAGTTGAGAGTTAATACACCCACAAGTAGGGGAAGAACCAGCCATTGGAGATGGACAAGGCAGTTTTGGAAATTTTCACAGTAGATTTATTTCATGGGCATCTAAATAGGTGGATATTAAGAGAGTTGACATTTACCCTTATTTTTTCAGAGTCATGGTTTCGGAATGATTTGCAAAATCCTTGGGCCAATGTTCTTTGCCCTAGGAGGTAAAATGATATTCAGTAAATATTCATTAAGCCCACTGTGGAATCAGGAGATAATATAGAATATAAACCTTTGTCACTTGTCAAGTGGGTGGGCACCAAAGGATGGTATGGAACGCAGATCAGGCCATCGAGGGCCAGAGGAGCTCTTTCTGGGAGTGGAAGAGAGCCCGCTCAGTGGTCTCATCAACTACCCTGTGAAAGAAAGAAATTTTAAACTGATACTCACTGAAGACAGTCTTTAGCTGTCCCTTTATTTGAAGCTCTTATTTAAAGGATAATGTGTATTTTAAGAATTCAAGCATCTTCTGTCTATAAATAGGCTGATAGATGATACTTGGTTTATTGTCTCAGTTCTTACTTGAAAAAGGCCCATTGGGAGTGGGGAGTTTGTTCACTGAGCATCTCCCAGGATTGAGAGTGCCCAATAAATAATTGTTGAATAAAAATGACCAAAATGGATGAACTGTTTCTGGTGTGCAAGAAGGGATCAGTACCTTTTGGGAACTTTGTTAAGCTCTTTCAGGAAAGTATGTAAGAAATTATCTTGACTTTTTTTCTTATTAGCTGTGGGCCTTTACTTTTTTTTAAAAAAAATATTTATTTATTCATAAGAGACAAAGAGAGAGAGAGAGAGAGAGGCAGAGACATAGGCAGAGAGAGAAGCAGGCTCCATGCAGGGAGCCTGATGCGGGACTTGATCCCAGGACCCCAGGATCATGCCCTGGGCCAAAGGCAGGTGCTCAATTACTGAGCCACCCAGGCATCCCCCGTTATGTTTTTCTGAGGCTCAATTTTCTCACCTAAGATATGGGGGTAATAGTGTTCTTTCTTGGCATGGCTGTCAAGGTTATAGAAGGTAATGTGTAACACACCTAGTGTATGTAGACGTTCCAATAAGTGAGTAGGGGCCATCTGTGTTGCTCCTGTGGGTGCTCAGAGATGGAATAAATATGCAGTCGATTCTTATTATTTGTGATGTTTATGTTCTATAAAGCTACCACAAACATTTAGTAAGAAAACACCACACAATTTCTTCAAGAGGAAAGGCACAGTTTGGTTCCTGGGAGCTTCTGGTCACAACATTTTTTGTCAACTAATGAATAAGTAATCTTATTTTATGTGTTTCTTGTTTAAAGACACTTTAATATATATTATCGGTTCATTAGCATTGAACTCAAGGCCAGCAGTTCTGTAAGTCGCACTTGACTGAAACTTACCTAACACCTGTATTTTCTGGGTAAGGCTCATCATAGCCTTCTCATGAAGAGTAACACTAGACAGCTCATCAGCACTAGTATTAGGGACTATCTTACATAGTGAAGTCATCTAGAAAAAGGCAAAAATGAAAAGCACTAAAAAACCTCGAAAAGGACGTTTATGTACTGTATGAGAACTGGAGCAAGTAGGCAGAGTGTCACTTTGTTTGATGTCAGTTGGGAATGCATGTGTCGGATGACTCAACTTTTTCACCTCTTGGCGTGTATCCACAAGTCAGTGCAAAAATGCTGCAAGTATTGATTTTGGGGTTACAAATAAATTTTAGTGAATAGCTGAATTTGCAAATAGGGAATCCACAAACAATGAGAGTTGACTATATTAAAAAATTGTTTTCTTCAATCTGTCTCTAGCAGTTCTTTCTCTGAGCTTAAAAACATATTCACTTGGGAAAATATTCAAACACTATTTGCTGCATCATCATTGTGGGTTATACATGAAGCGACATTAATGAAGCTTTTCTAAGTACTCGATCTTCCATTTTTACATTTATTTGCCAATAAAAATGGCCCATTACTTTCAGATTTTCAAAGTTGAGTGGGACTGTCCAGATATGTTACTTTTTATTTTGATTTATTTCTACCGTTCTTTAGGAAGTGGAGTGTGGGAGTGGGAACCTGGAAAAAGACATATTCAGGCACCATTGTTGAAGAATTCAGCAGAAAGTGGTAGGATGATGTAGAAATTATGGTGTAGGCAGGTTTTGAAGAAACTGAGCTCAGCTTACTTCTCAGTGTTTTGCAGATTAGCATATTATAAGGATCAGCAATTGTTATTGTTATTGGAACCATGTTATTGTTATAAACATCACCTGAGTACTCGTGGGGAGTGCTTGGAATTCTTTTAATAAAGGAGAGAAGAAAAGACTTATTTTTAGTGGGTCCAGTAGTTTAGGTTGCCTAGGGGACAGATCACATAATTGAGTAACAACAAAGAAACCCAAACAGTAATAATAGTAACAGCATCACCTAGCATTTTTAAAGCCCTTACTATGAGCTATACTTTGTATACAGAGTGACCTCTAATACTTAGTGAAAACAAACTCAGTGAGGTTAATGAAAGTTACCTGTTGTTTTGCCTTTCATATGTAGCCTGCCTTGTGCATCTTCATACTGTATTTATGTGTAGTATAAAGAATAGCTTGCTTAGTTTGTGTGTGTGTGTGTGTGTGTGTGTGTGTGTATGTGTGTGTGTGTGTGTGTGTGTGTGTGTGTGTGAGTCCTGGGATCAGGAAGGTACTTACATCAGTTTTTTCCCCAGGTTTTTCTTGTGTTAGAAAAGTCAAGAAGCTGAAGCAGAATGGATGAGTAATTCAGATCTAGTTGAATTACAAACATATTAAGGCATTTCCTACCTCCCAGATACTGTGTTAAACATTTAAAATGTATAATTTAATTCTAATATGAGGTAGGTAGGATCCCATTTTATAGATCAACAAACTAAGCTTGGCCATCTTCAGTCACTTGCCTAAAGCCATTCAAATAAGGGTGGAACCATGAGTGAAACCCAGGACTGTTTGACTTCAAAGCTCACCCTCTTTTTTTTTTTCAAAGCTCACTCTCTTAACTGCCATCATCATGCAGTGGTTACTGTGTATTTGGGGTACAGAGAGGGAGACAGGATGGGAAGTGATCAGAGGTGACAACTCATGTTGATTTTGGAATAGAAAGGTTTCTGATGAAGTAAAGACAAGAGACTCTGGGTGTGGTTGAACATCTGAATCCAAGATAAATAGATCTATTAAAGGTAGTCCTTTGTTTTCAAAGCTGTTTCTAAAAAAGAAAGGAGTTAGGTGCTGAAGTTTCCAAGAAAGGTAGCGAAAGGTGGGATGGTGGATGCTTAATTATTCACAGGGATATGGTATGTAAGTTGTCTATGTTCCTCATTCCTCATTAAAGATCTTCAGATTTTCCTTGCTGATGACATCAAGAAGTCTTATCTACATACCCGTACTTATGGTCTGCCACTGAACATAGAGCTCCTAACATCTTGATGTTTTTCACTTATCTTTCTTTCCTTATCTCTCCCTCCCTCCTCAACCTGACTCGTTAATTGCTTTTCCTGTGTGTCTTCATAAAGTTGTAGCCAGTTTATTCCATTCTGGACTGTTTATCTTTGAATGCCAAAGGTCTTGAAACATCATAATGTTGTGTAATGAACATAACTTCTGCCTTGACATGTGGGTGTTAAGAGCATTAGTCATTGCAAAGTATTGAGTTAAATATTTTCAATAAAAGGATATACTGATCTAATAGAGAGGAAGAAGTTATAAAAATACTAGTTGGTGGCTTTAATGGTAAGCTCTGTATATTTAGTGGGTTCCATCAGGAATGGGCTAGACATTTACAGAACGAACATAAAAACATTCTTAATCCTTACTAGTGGGAGAGACCAATAGTAGGAAGAAAAACGCTGGATTCTTCTACATACCGAAAGGAAGATAAACCATCTGAGTTTCTGGAGTGCTTCTGCTCTCCATTTATTTCCTCACATGCATCTTTACCTAACTACCACAAGAATAGTTGCAGCTTTCCATGAGATATTTACAGTAGGGGCTCCTGGGCTGCATCTTGTTGGAAAGCCCCTCGCTTTATAATCATTTCTTCTTTTCTTTGGAGAGCCGTCAGGGCATATTTGCAACACCATCTGAGAGCCAGGGACTTCCTGAGCAAACGAGATGTTTCTTTACCTGTGGAGTTGATTTTATGAAGAGTTTTGGTCAGCATTAGTCATTGTGAAACTATGTACCTGCTGCCCTGGTTTATCTGTAGACATCTCCCTGTGGCAGAAGATTGAATCCTCATCTCTCCCTGTCTCTGGGCATCTAAAGATGTTAGAGGTACATTGGTTTGCTTCTTGATGGGGAATGTGTTGTAGGTACTGCCTTTCTCTGATGGAATATTGCCCATATGAGTGGTAATCGATGTAACAGGTTGATGTGCCATCTTATTTCCCGAGGCTGGAGGTTTAAACCAGAGACACTGTGTGCTAACTTTCCTTTACCTTGCCGGCTGGCCATCATCATTCGTTCCAGTAAACAACTTGTGAGCTCAATACCTTTTCTTTCCTAGAGTGGAAATTACTTTAATGTTAGAATAGAGGGCCTAAACTCTGTCAGTGGCCACCACTAAAAATTTCTCAATAAGACTGGATGTTTTCAAAGGATATCCCAAGTCAAAATACGTCACTGAAGGGAAAAAATTGTTTTTCTTTTATGATATCTTCTACAAATGGATAATTATTTTCATGATCTCGTTAGGAAGTTAGGCCATTTTCGGAGTTGGGCAGTGTGTGGAGGAGAGATCTGTTTTCACCCATTTCCTTGCATTTGTGATGATATTTCAGAAGGATTATTGATCTCTAGTCCTCCTTTGTCCTCCTTCAAATGATTTTGAATATAATTGTTGTCATTATTAACTGAATCCACAGATAAAGAAGTAGTTTTGAATGCGAGCCAAGTAACCTGTTGATGTAAAGTCTGTTTTACCTTTTATGATTCCCATCATTAGCGCCTCCCTCCTTCCTGGCTCAATCCCCTGTCATTTTAAGTAGGCAGCAATTACTGGTTTGCTAAAGAAGCTGGCTCCTGCTGCCAAGGATCCTATTAATTATCACTCTATCTCTAATTTAGCCTTCCTAGTGTTGAGAGAAGGTGCATGTAAGCGTGTGGCAGAGCAGTTGCAATCGCATCTTCTTTGTAATAATCTCCTTTCTGAGACGGTTCAGCGGACTCAATGTTCAGCCAAAGGGCTGAGGCGGCCCTGGTGAGTGTTTTCACATCTTCTGTAGGTTGTTTGATAGGTCAGGTTTGGGGTGGTTTTCTACTGCCTTTGACTCTGACCTGACTAAAAAGCTGATGGTTGGGCATTTATGTTGGGGATTCAGACCTACTCTCAGCCTGTCTGTGAGCTCACATGGGAGACCTTGAAAATACTGTGGTGGTTTTCCCATGAACCATTTTCTCTACGTGGGCAAAGGAGAGCGTAGAATTGACCCTATGCCTGTCCTCAAGAAGATAATGTAGATGCTAAGCAAAGTTAACTCAGTTGACAGTTCCTTGTGTAGTAGATTTTTAAAAAACAGAGTGGTGATCTTTCTGTGATACTGAGTCTTGGTTTCTTATCAGTCATAAATGGCTAGATTGCTTTCTGTTTGTTTTTAAAATGTTCAGTTCACTTGTTTGAGTGAACCCTTTTTTCAGAAGTTCCACTGGATCATTTGATTAGGTTTGGAGTGCTTAAGCTTCCTTTTCCACTTTTTTTTTGTTATTTTTGGCAGTGGTGGTGTTTGAAGCTGTTGAAGTGATTCACTGCAAAGTGAATTAATTTTCCACATCTTCAAATGTGTTTTCCAGTCGCCCCCAAGTTTCTTTTCCCCTCTCATATGATTCTGCAGTTGTAGTTCTGTCGTTCTCGTTCTTGCTGGATCAAATATAAATGCTGATGTCACTGAATTTCTTAAATTACAGCTGGTGGGGATTAACAGAAATTGTAAAAGAATACCACTTCCTCATTTTGCTCTTTTCTTGACTAATTATTGTCCTTTCAAGTCCTGTAGGAGGATGGGGATTTGGAAGTAAGTTCTCTGTCCTGAAGTCAGAACAGCAATTTTCATTTTCCTTGTTTTTTTTTTTTTTTTCTTTTTTGGTTAAATGTTATTTTTCAAAAATAATTTCAGGTTAAGGATGCTACTTGAATATGCCCTTTCATAACCCTGGCATGGCAGTCTTGCCCTGCTCATGATTTTGCACACTGAGTTGTCTTCTATCCTGGGTGAAGGGTTTTGAATACTTCCCTTAAGTAAGTTTCCTTATATAGAATATTTTTACTCAACAGTCTTTTGCCAACTCCAGACGGTTACTGTTATTAGGTGAAGGGTTGTGATTCATTTATTATTTTTTTTCCAGAGCCTTTTGTTTTCCAAGGAATGCTGAGTTCTGTCCCCATTGTTTTCTTATCTACAATCTATATGTTCTTTCTGGGAGTTCTCTTTGATGGACAGACACCCTCAAACATTTATTTTCTGATTTTCTAGTCCTTGTTCTAGCAGTTGGAGCATGGGACCCCAGGCCTTCTTTTCCTTTTTTTTTGTGGTTTGATGGCTCCCTTGTCCTGGGAGTTCTCTGGGCTTCTGGGCAGAACATTGGAGCCCACCTGGAAGTGTGTGCAAAAGGTGGCCGAGCACTGCATGGCGGTGGTATTGATTGAATTGCAGTCCCGTGGAAACAGAAATAGAAAGGGTTCAGCATTTGCACTTTCCTCTCGTGGTGTTTTTGCTTATTTTGTGTATTTGGAAAAGGCAGCCGTATGCAAACTGCTGACTTACTATTTTCCCTGGAATGGAAACCATTTGGATTATTTCAATGAGTTTTAGCTAAGATTTGTTTGTTCACAGTATTAGTTTTGTTTTCTGGTGTCCTGTTTAGAATAAGACCAGAATATGTCTTTTTACTTTATGGAAAATACGTGCTACTTGGTGACTTGGGATTTTGCAGACCAATGTGAATTTGAAAAATTATGTTTACTTCAGAGTCAAAATGGAAACTCTTCGGTGAAAATTATGGATACTTATATATTTCCATTTTGGGTCACTCTCTTTGAAAAAAAATTTTTTTTCTTAATTATTTAAGATTTCAGAACAGGCTCTTTTTCTGGTGATTTTTTTCCCACTAGTTAATTTTTCTAATGTTTAAAGACAAAGTGAGAATAAACAGAAGATTTACAGGACAGAATCCCATGTTCTATACAATTTGATGCAAGATGCAAAATAGTGACTTGCACTCCTCTCTTGTTTTTGAGGAGAGAGTGAATCTAGTTGAGCTTTTAGTGGTTAGATTTGGATTAGGAATAAAAATAGAATTTCCTTACCATAACAACTATTAAGTTCTGGTTTGAGTTACTGAGTATAAGTTATGATTGTTCAGTCTCTGGAAAATGTGCATTGTAAGATCTGTATATTCTTAGCCAACACTTCCTTCCAACACTGTTATGTTAAATTCTTGGAATTAAGAATGAGAATGATATAGGTATTTGAAAAATATTTCAAATATCACCATGGTGTTTTTGCTTAAATGTGAATTTCAAAAAGCTTGGATAAATAGAATAAAGATGGGGCAAGAAAGAGGAGTTATGAATCGGTTTAATTGTTTGGAATGAATTATTTGTTTAAAAAGAGTTTTTATGTTTATCTAGGAAATGTCATTACATATAAGAAAATGGGAGTTTAAATAGTTGAGGGAAGATGGAAACTGGAAACATATCATGAGGTAGTAAGAGGAACTGTGGATGAAGCATCAAATATGTGGTACATTTTACTAGATTGAGGACTATGAATGTTTTTGTTCATTTCATCCCAGCAAGTGGTACCATGCAGGACCTAATAGCTACTGAATACATATTTAATGAATGAATGTTTTGGGAGCCTGGTTTCAGGCCCAGCTATGCCACCAGCTAATTGTGTGACCCTGAGTTAACCACTTTTGAGGACTTTGTGTCCTTTTATGTACAGTGAAGAATAAGGACTGGATCAGGGTGGCTCTGTGTTATTCTGCTGCTCCTTCCCCCAGCTACACCATGGTCAGTGTTACCAGTGATCACCTCGCTCTGTCCCATGATCCCAGGAGGAGCCTTAGACTCTTCTGAATTCAGTGTACCAGCCTTTCACAACTCGTCATGGATACTAGAGGGCAAACTTATTTGTTATCTCAGAAGTACCTTCTCTTTGAGGTCCCTTACTATGGTTCCTTGATTTGGGGTCATTTTCTTTTTGATATGTCAAGCCCACTTACAAGTGGTAAATATTCTATGAAGTTTCTTGGTAAGCCAGTATTCACTTAAATACTGGTATTTATTGCAGCATATACCATTGTCTCTCCTTGCAGTAATTTTTCTGGTAGAGTTAGTAGATACAGATAACATTTATGAATGGGTCCAGACCATATTTCTCAAGTAGAGTAAGATATCATGAAATTAATAAAGGTTTTCACGTTTATTCTCCAAAGCTCACTGGTCGACATCTAGGAAGTGATTGTTGAACACCTACTAGATGCCAGACATTAAGCTAGTGGTAAGATAGCTGGCCCATAAGGCATGAGCTCTCTCTTATAACTCACAATGACATGAATATGATAGTAAAGTTTGTAATTGTACCTTTGGGTACAAAAGATGGAGGGGTCACATCTTATGAGGGGAGAAGGGAAGATTAAATCTTATGGAAATAAGATTTGAGTCCATTATCAAAATTTGCCTGCCAAGCAGATGAGAGAAGGGCATTCTGGGTAGATGGGAGACACAGAGGTATATAGCCCAGTATGGTACCATTGGGACAGTGGAAGCTTTTGAGCATGACTGGAACACCAGAGAGCATGGTTGGATGGAAGCAGAGGACTAGCACTCTGACTGCCAAATGAAGAATGGGTTGGAGGATGGCCAGATCTGGCATCACGGAGGCCAGTTAGGATGGTTCCAGTTTAACAGTCTCTGTGAGAAATGATGATACACACACTGTTCAGCCCTCAGAGCGGTTGTGATTGCAAAAGGATATGAACTTCAGTCCCAGATTTTAAGGGCAGTGAAGGCAAAGGCAAGACTGTGCATACTGCTTACTAGTGACAATAGTGATTGCTCATTCATTCATTCATTCATTCATAGTTGGATGCCTACTCTGTACCACACACCTGGGAAATACAATGGTCAATAAAATAGACATGGTCCCTCCCCTGAGGGAGCCAAAATTCTAGTGGGAGACATGGTCAAGTAAACAGACAGTGATATTATTTATTCTTTATAAGTTACATGAGAAGGGTTCTAAGTGTAGATTCTCTCCACAGTCCCACCCCTCTTTTTTTTAAAGATTTGTTTGTTTGTTTGTTTATTTATTTATTTATTTATTTATTTATTATTTATTTATTTATTTATTTATTTATTTATTTATGAGAGACACAGAGAGAGAGAGAGAGAGAGAGAGAGAGAGAGAAGCAGAGACACAGGCAGAGGGAGAAGCAGGCTCCATGCAGGGAACCTGATGTGGGACTTGATCCAGGGTCTCCAAGATCAGGCCCTGGGCTGAAGGTGGCGCTAAACCGCTGAGCCACTCGGGCTGCCCCCCCCCCCCCCCCCTTTTACTTCAGCTGTCTCATACACCAGCATGCTTTCTGGTTCCTAAGGTGGGTGGTTTTTTATTTTTATTTTATTTATTTATTCATGAGAAGCACACAGAGAGAGGCAGAGACACAGGCAGAGGGAGAAGCAGGGTCCCTTCAGGGAGCCCGATGTGGGACTCATCCAAGAACTCCGGGATCACTCCCTGAGCCGAAGGCAGCCGTTTAACTGCTGAGCCACCTCCATCCCCCTATAGTGTTTTTATCTTATTTTATTTTATTTATTTTATTTTATATATTCACAAGAGACACACAGTCACACACAGGGAGAGACAGAGGGAGAAGCAAGCTCTATGCAGGGAGCCTGATGTGGGACTGGATCCCGGGACTCCAGGATCACATCCTGAGCCAAAGTCAGACGCTCAACCACTGAGCCACCCAGGTGTCTCCCTATTGTGGATTTTGAGGATAAAGTTAGATAAGCATTGTATTGTATATGCCTTGTATTGCAGATGCTTACACACACACACATACACACACACACACACACACACACACACCCAATTAAATACATCTGTATTTACTCTAGAGGTAGATAGCACTAGGATAAGCACAGTTCCTAAAGTACCTGTTCCAGGTAAAGCTCTGAATATCGCCTGACATTTTCTGAACTCTAATATTTTACATGGAATAATCCTGGCTGTTGACTTCCAGATCAAAGAAGAAACATCTTGACTCTTGTGGTCCTTGTTGGCTTCAGTGGCTGCTTCAAATTGGCTTCCATATCTGTGTTCCAGGTTACTTCCAATGTTTGAGGCTCTTGTGCAGGACCAAGAACTTGCCTCAGGGCAGTGAGACTGGTTGACATTGGATAAGTGATTTATTTTAAAGAAAAATTTTGGTACAGAAATGTCAGTAACGATAAATTCTCCCCCCAAACATAAATCTCCATACTCTCCATTCAACCCAGGATAACCTCTTTGATTATAAGGAATCAAAATTTAGCTGGGAGATCTGATAAAAATTCCAAGGAAGCTGTTCCAGGTTCAAACACTGTTCTTTTTTTTTTAAAGATCAACAGTTTTTTTTTTTTAATTTTTATTTATTTATTTATTTATTTATGATAGTCACAGAGAGAGAGAGAGAGAGAGAGAGAGGCAGAGACACAGGCAGAGGGAGAAGCAGGCCCCATGCACCGGGAGCCCGACGTGGGATTCCATCCCGGGTCTCCAGGATCGTGCCCTGGGCCAAAGGCAGGCGCCAAACCGCTGCGCCACCCAGGGATCCCTCAAACACTGTTCTTTAAAGATGAAGCATTCTGACCTAGTATAATACTTGCAGCTGGTTTAGGTGGGAAGTGCGATTTTTCCATTTTGCCTGGCTTCCACAGGTGGTATATTATTGATACTAAAACTCTGGAGTCAGACTGTCCTAGACTTAATTCCAGCTGTACTGATTAGCAGCTGTGTGAACTGGGCGAATCACGGAGTCTGTTTTTCTTCACCTTGTAAAGTGAGGTCATGGTTAAACTTGTAAGCCCTTTTGTTAAACCTGCCTGGGTTTATATCTCTTTGACATTGGACAATGTGTTTTCTTTGTATTTGCTTTCCTTATCTGAGAAGTAGTAGTAGTGGTGGTGGCAGTAGTAGTAGTAGTAGTAGTAGTAGTAGTAGTAGTAGTAATTCTACCTTATAAGGATGTGGTTAGAATTAAGTGAGGTAATGCATGCAAAGGCTTTGGTGTAGTACCTGGTATGTGGTTAGCACCAGTGTATCTTACTTAGTTATTTTTCTTACCATGATTATATTGAGCATCCTAAAATATTCTGTAATGCTATTTGATGACCTATATTCTGTTGAAAATTAAGGCTTTACAAACTGCATATGTGCTTTCCTTTCTTTTTTAAAATTGGAGACTCAGTACAATTTTGAGGTTTGGAGTAGGGTTGCCAGATTAAATACAGCATGTCCAGGTAAATTTGAATTTTATGTAAACAGAGAATAATTTTTTAGTATAAGTATGTCCCACATATTTCATGGGATACTTATACTAAAAGCTATTCTTTGTGTAAATTCAAATGTAACTGGGCATCCTATATTTTTATTTGCTAGATCTGGCAACTCTAGTTTTGGGGTAAAACGCCTTCACCTTCTCATTCATTTTGTCCCCTCAGTTGTATATGGAAGCTTATATAAGCATAGTGAATGACACGTTTCGAACATAAGTACAGAAATAGTTACCCAAATTTGATGGAATATCCCTTAGTATCTCTAGTAAGTCTGGTTCCTAATTCATGTAAGCAATGGGACTGTCCAATTGAGATTATATTGACACCTGAGCATATAGTACAAAGTTGTTTGAAAATTCTGAAATGTTCTAATGTTGGTTCTACCCAGGGGGAACTATTAATAATGACACATTAATGGGTAGGTATGCATTCCAGAGAATCCTGAAAACATAATCATCTTTGAAGGAAATTACCTCCTTACTCTTTGAGTCACTGATCCAGAGAATGTCATTTCCTATGGCTGGCCTGGTTTTCCAGGTAAAAAAATAAACATATTGAATAGTTTGCTAATAACTTAGAATAATTTTGTTGTATTTACAATTAAATTTTTAGGTAGGTTTGGCCCTTAAGCTATTAGGCTGTTGGAGACTTTGAGAGGATTATGTCTAAGACTGAGATCCTTTCAGTTCACCCAGTATTTACAGAGTATCTATTGGATGTAAATCAACTGCATAGGGGTAGAGAAGAATTGCGAAGATAGCTCCAGCCTTCAAAAACCTTAGTGTTAAATGGAGCAGCAAGTCTGGAAACAATTATGACAAAAGACAGAATACTTAAGGGTAGGGTCTAAGGCCAGTAAAGCCAGGTCCCAGATGGTTGAATGTAGGAAATGGTTAATTCTGAAGAACCAGTGGAGTAGGACCATATTATATTAGGAATGGCTTCCTAAAAAGAACTCCTCAAAGAAGGGAATGATTTCATTTGGGAAATGAATCGTTCTAGGTAGAGGCTTAGCATTAACAAAGATCTGGGGGTGGACACATTTTGGAATGAATATATTATTTAGACTCAACAAAAATATGTACAGCATGGCAACTGGCTGTAATCTCTTCTCTCACGTGTGACTGTGTCTGGTTGAGAAATTTCCGGCTTAGAAACTTGACTTTATGTAGGCGGAGCTGGATTTGCTCCATGTTGGTTTCTTAAATATTTTTTGTGCACCTGCTGTTGCTATGTATGCAGCAGCCAAAGGGACTTAAGCAAGTTTAGTCACTCTTTCAGTTGGTCACTTAAAGGCAACTGAAAGTCATTTATTTAAATATTTTTAAGTGAAATGAACGCTTTCTTTTTCTCCCTGAAATTCATTCCTAGTGATCTCTGCTTTAAACTGGGCAAAAACAACAGAAGGATTTCTTACTAGGAAGTCTGACTTTGGGTATTTGCTTAAATGACTTTGAAGGCCAGCTTAACTCATTTCCTGTTGGGATGACACTGGTTTATTAGATTTGGCCCAAGTCAGAGTTAATAGCCTTAATGGTTTTGAATGGTCCCAAATGATTCTCCTGCAGTATGCCATTAGCAAATGGGGAGGTTTCTGCCTATGGTATGCAACACACAGGTACCTGCTTCAGCCAGAGTAGGTTAAAGGGAAGAGCTGTCCCAACTTAAGATTTAGCTATGGACATTTGGTATCCTGGAAAGTAAGTTACCATTGTAATAAATACTAAACTATTTTGCAACAGTTTTTTCTTAATACTTTTGTGTTGTTGTTTTTGAAATGATATGTGAAGGGAATGCCATTTAGAAATCACCCCAGCATTCAGAACTTGTTCAGATCACCCAACTTCTCCAGCAAATGAATTAAAATATGATAGGGTGTTCATGTTGTAAAGGGATAATAAGGCATGCCCCTAAGGAGCAATGGATTGGCAGCTTGCCCAGTGCCTGAGACACACTACTAAGACTTTGGAATGGAAAAGTCCAGTCTTCAGTTAGTACATGTGTTGGGCTGTAAAGCTCTGAATTCAATTGGAAATTAGCAAGGCATTCAGTGGTCCCTGGTATTTTATTTTTGTAAATTAGGATTAGCCTGCATCTTTTAAGTTCCGACAGGTAGTGCTTTTTGGGTATTTTGCTATTTCAAGTACTGGTAGGATTAGATAAGGTCTGGTTATAAACCTTTACTATGGGGTTTTTAACCATGAAAGAGCATCAACTGCTTAGTCCATTTGAATCTGTATGAATGTTGTTGTTTTTTTCCTTCATGGGTAAGCCAGATATTACGTAGTTTTAGTATCTACCCTTGGTTCCTACCGCCTTATTTTTGGCCTCTCTTAATATCTCCCTTTATATGTCTGTCATTAAGTTATAATTGAAGCTTGGTGTTTTATATTTAGAATGATGCATGGAGGTTTAGCTGTGCCAGCCATTCAGGCTTAATAGCAAATGTTGGTTCATGCCAGAAAGTTTTTGAAATCTGGTCTCTTTTTTAGAATGTCCAATCTAAGACATTTTAGAATGTCTTTACTCTTGAGCTGAAGGCCATGGGGAAGTAATTCAGAAGAGATTTCTGTATCTATACATGTAAGAGCATCTTGTTTCTGATTAAAACAAACAAAAATTCCTTGCTAGTTCCCCCTTCAACCCAGAGTCACGCAGCCTTAAAAGGGACTGCTTTGACAAGTCTTTATATCACTTCATTTCTTAGTTTACTGACTTTCACACAGGGTATCAGTGAATGCCAGTTCTAGAGTGGGCACATAGTGATGGCAGATGACACCCAGGCCACAAGCTGCTTCCCAGGGGCTGCCAGACACTATCAGACATTTCACAGCTCTTGAATTCTCTGGATTTGGGCCACTTTTGAACTCCATCCATCAATCCATATAACCAGTTATTCAACTAATATTTACTGAGGTTTTAGTGTTTGCCAGGCACCCATGAGGATTTTAGGAGTAGAGCCATGGCTCAAACTGTTGAAAATCTTTATACTCAGGGAACTTACATATGGGGGAAGGGAGGACCGTAGAAATAAACACATACATAAATAGTAAAATATATAATATGGGAAAGAGTCCTAAGTTCTATAGAGGAGGTAAAGCATGGATGGATTTGGGGTAACTTGTGATTTAAAATTGAGTAGGCAGGGGCAGCCTGGGGGACTCAGCGGTTTAGTTCCACCTTCAGCCCAGGGCCTGATCCTAGAGACCCGGGATTGAGTCCCACATCAGGCTCCCTGCATGGAGCCTGCTTCTCCCTCTGCCTGTGTCTCTGCCTCTCTCTCTCTCTCATGAATAAATAAATAAAAAATCTTTAAAAAAAATTGAGTAGGCAAATAAGGCCTTCCTGAGAAAATGATATTTGAGGAAAGATTTCAAGGAGGTTAGAGAGTGAATCATGCTAGCATTTGGAGGAGAAGCTCAGCAGGCAGAGAGAAAGGTAAGTACATAGGCCCTAGATAGTTGTATACCCCATTCAGGATCAGCATGATGGCTGTAATGGCTGGGACAGGCTGAGCAAAGGGAAGAATGATAGGAAATGCAAGACATGAGGTCAGGGAAGAAATGGGATACAAATGGAGGCAACCACTAAAGGAGTTTGTAAAGACTTTGCTCTTTACTTGCGAGAAATGGGGAGCCATTGCAGTTTTCCAGCCAGAGGAGTAACAGGCCTGATTAATTCAAGTGGCAGCTCAATATGGTGGGGAAAATAGTGGTCTGAGAATTTGGAGATCTTTTTAAGTCCTAGTTTTGTCATTGCACAGAGGCAGATTTGTTCAGTATTCTGAGCTTCATGTTGTATTTTTTTTCTTCCTCCTTATAAAACAAGCTGATGGACTAGATAATTTTTATTGACCTTGCAGGTTTTGATACTCTTTCTGCATTTATTGATCCCCACCTCCGTCTTAGTGTGTTTGAGCATTTCATATTTGTGGCTGATTACATTTCTCTTTGAGTATGCACAGCTGGACCTCGGTGTGCAAAATATCTTACTGCACTTTACTTAATTTCTTGAAATTTTCCATAAACATCTCACATTGAAAACTTTGCAGATATGAAGTAATTTTTATATAATGACATTAAAGGTTGCTTGCAGATTAAATGATGTGGGCAAGCACAAATTATAAGCTTTATTGTATAGACTTAATACAATTTTTTTTTGTTGTTGTTACAGGCGTAGAGCTAATTTATTGAGTGCTACAATAAGCTATCAATTGAGATAGAGTGATACACACAACACAACTTCTGCTCCTCAGGGAGTTGAGTAGGAAGAGACAGTCCTGCTTAAGGGAGTACCCCACAAAACAGTCCTTTTGGCAGAAACTAGGGTGGGAAGCATGGCCAGTCTGAGGCCTGTGGGAGGCCTACATAGACTAATAATGTTCAGATATACCTTCACATCAGTATTCTTTAAGTATGTTCCATCATCTAGTTAGATCTAGTGCCATGTATGGGAGGAGGTGCTTATGCTAGGGACCTAGCAGTTTTTCTTCTACAGCTTTGAGCAACTTGGCTCCAGCCCAAACATGCATCTCACTGGTTAGGACGTTGAGGCTGTACAATGAACCATCTCTAAGGCAGTTTAGGGACCATCGTTTTTGACTCAAGAATTTGGGCTTCTCAACCCTCTTCCTTCCATCAGAGTATTTTTTCTACTTCCTATGAGAGTATAGTCCTCTTATAGACTGGTACTTTAGCAAGACAATGGCCAGTCAGTTCATTTATCATCCCTGTGGAGAAATATCACCCTACCCTTGTCTTATCTTCAGGTCTTCAGTGTGCATTTGATCAGGAGTCAAATGGAGCCCCAGTCATTTCACTCAATCTATTCCTTATGTTCTATTAACTGGTTTCATGTTGGGCCACCAAAAAATGCTATAAGTTTCCAGGTTGAGGAGTCTGGAAACAACTCCCCAGGGAATAAGAGGGCTGGTGCTTGCCCAGACTGGCCCTTCAGATGTCTCCTGGCATATGCTGGGGCACCGAAGGCCTTGCTGCTGAGCATAGCTACCATGGTTGTGAATACCCTGACATTCACCAGTCCTTTAGCACCTAAGTTGGGAACAGAGCCAAGAACTCTTAACTCTGATGTCACACTACTTCCTTTTAATTTTTTTCTACCTCGAGCCTTTTCACACATTCCTCCTGCCATCTGGAAACTTTTCTACCATTCTCCTTTCTACTTTCTATTCTTTCAGTCTCAAAGGTTGCCTCCTGACCCACTTCCTTGCCCCTCACCTGAGTTAGCTGTGCTGTTCCTTTATGGTTTCTTTCTTTTTTTCTTTGTCTTTTTTCCCAAGAGAGAGAGGGTGCGGAGAGACAGAAGGAGAGGGAGAGAATCTTATGCAGGCTCCATGCCTAGCATGGAGCCTGATGTGGGGCTCAGTCTCATGAGCCTGAGATCATGAGCTGAACTGAAATCAAGAGTATAATGCTCAACCGAATGAGTCACCCAGGCCCCCTCCTGTATGGTTTCTTGATCTTTTCCTTCATACCACCTACTTACACAATTATCTTATACTTGTCTGTGTGTTCAGTATATGTCTTCTGACTTCATGAGACCAGGGAGCATCACAATTTAGTTCACTATTGTATTACCAGAGATTAGCCCAGGGCCTGCACAGATAGGCACTGTAAAAATATTTGTTGATTAAGTGAGTCCATAAGTGAAAGAATAAAATGATTAAAAGGCAGACTCCGCATTTTCTCTTGTCTATTCATATTAAGTGTCTGTGTCTGTCCCGGCTGAGGGTAACAACTGTTATTGACTTTGCATTTTATTGAGGATGCTGAAGATGTGATTTTTGTCTCCAACATAACTCTGTGGCCTTGTGGAATTTTATTAAAGTTGTCTCTGCAAAAACCAAAACTCAATGACACACACAACTCAGCATTCTTTAACTGGTGTAGGCTTGACATGTTGGGCTATGATTTATCAATTTATTTTGCTGTAGTTGCATTTTTATTCCTTAATTCTGTTTACAGAAATGAGCTTTAATTCTGTTTAGATCCTTCTCCATTCTATTTGTTGAAAATGGATAGAGAAATGATGACTTTTTCTTAATAAGATTCATAATGCTTTTTTGGAGGGATTTATTTTGGCTTACATAATGGAACTTTTAAGAGGGTAGGAATAGAAAACTACTTTCTCTAGAAGAAAGAGCAAAGTTACCTACTGTGTGTATAAAAGAAAAACAACATCTACAGTGGACTTTCTTTATTTCTAAAACTAAACTGTCTTTAGTGTTCATATCACAAAGATGGGCTTTTCCCAAGCCAGGTTGGCATGTGTAATTTATAGAGAAAGCATGTATTGTTCTGCAGTATGCATTGCGGTTATACTGGCTCCCATAAGATTAGCTCAAAGGTATCTATGAATAGTCACACCCTAAATTACACGAACTGAACAGTTTTAAAGAGGTGGAAAATCTGATGCCTATTGTTTCCCAGACACACATGCCTCAGGAAAAAATTTGGGGAGGTGGGGTGTGAAACCCAAACATTGCTACTTTATATTCCCCAATGTGTAGCACCTGTTGGTTGTGTGACCCTGGACAACTGAATTAACTTCTCTGAGCCCCAGAGCCTCCATCTGTAAAGTGGAGATAAAAATACCACTTATATCAGAGTTATTATGAGAATTTCATGAGATAATATATGGAAAGTATCACAATGCTCAGCACATTATAAATGCCCTAGAGATAAATTATTACTTGGAGGATAGTGCAGTGAATAGGGTGGTAGTTAAGGGCAGAGACTCTGGAAGTCCTGGACTGGATTTGAATCCTGGATCTGCAGCTTATTGGCTGGGTCATCTTGACCTAGTAACTTGACCTTTCCATGTTTTAGTTTCCCCATATGTAACATGAGGATAGCAATAATACCTGCTATATTGGATTGTCATGACATTTAACACTTTGTCAACTGCTGGTACATGCTATGTACCAGTGCTATATAAATGCTTGCAGTTGTGATGAAGAAGCCTACAAATAGATGGTCTGGGGTCATAAGTCAGGTTCCATTATGTACCAGATGTACCAATATGAAGTCATCAATTTCTTTGAGGTTCTATTTCCTTTTTGCAATATGAGGATGATTCCGGTTGTAGTGCCAAGTTTTATGAGAAATCAGTGAGATAATGCATGTGTAAAGTGCTTAGAATAGGGAGTGGCACGTGAAAAATACTCAATAAATCATAACTATTTATAGCGATTACATAACTTTTTTGTAATTGTCACTACTACCAATATTATTGCTTCTATTATTTTTAATTCTTTTAGTAATGTATCTCTGGCTGATACAGAATGTATATGGTAAGATGGATTCTACAGACCCTCTGAAAACCAACATGCTTCATATGTAGGAAATAATGTTGAGGTCTTTTGTTACCGATTGGTAGGTTTATGTAAATGGAGCTATTTCAGGAAATTGAAAATACTCAGTAAGAGTCTTACAATCATGCATTTGCAGTTTTATAGGTCAGAAAACATTGAAGTCAGTCAGGGTCAATGTTAGGGGGACAGTTATATTCATGGAAAATGATTCCTAGGAAACATTAGGAACTAAGATTTCCAAAGTTAAAAGATAAAAAGACATTACATAAACCATGGTTAAATCCAGTCTGTTTCTATTTCATATCTTCACTGGAACTGTGTTCATAGAGTATAGTTTTGACATTGTTTAAATTTCTGATGTTAAAGCTCACTTATGACTGATAACCATGCATCACCGGAAATGGATAAACACTGATTCGAACGTTGGTAACATTTTCCATTTTAGTCATTTGGGTCACTATTTTTACAGTATCTGTATTTAAATTTTGTGTTGTTTTGCAATATGTCTTTAAGTTCAACTTCCCTTTTTTTTTTTTTTTTTTTTAAATAAGGTAGGGAAGGAAAACTGTGATTATAGAACAGAGCTATAAATGGTATTTGAGAAAAGCAGGGCTTTGACTAGCATTTGGCCCCAAGTCTCCTGTGTTTTAATGGAGGGTGAGAACTTGCATTGGGAGTTGGATGTGCAAAGAAGTGCAAATGGTTGTATCAGGACTAGGTGGTCAGATATTGCAGCCAAACCATGGAAGTGCTGATGAAATTCCTAGATTGTGTTCTGGAAGGATGAATGAAGTTATTCAATCAAAAGTATATGGGAGAGTTTCCCTAGGGCGTGTGCAAATATCAACTGACAGTAAGGGAATGGTTTGAAGGCTGGAACCTAGAGAGGAAATTAATTTAAGTTTAGTGTCATAGGGACCATAGAATGGAGGACCTTTTTTAAATTCATGATTAGGAGGATGGGTTTTATTCAAAGGCCAGGAGGGAGGCATGGACAGTTTTAAGTAGGAGCTATGGGATTCTATTTGTGTTCCTGAAAGATCATCATTGTGGTAGTGCCACAGAAAATGGATTACAGAGGGTAGTGACAAAGAAGACCAATGAACGGCAGTGCAGGCAGGAGATGGTGCTATCTGGGACCTGCCCAGGTTGGAGAGTTGGAGAGAAGGGGGTGGAATTAAGAGATATTGGGGGATGAAGAAACACAGGTCTGGGTGGTTGGTTGGACTTAAGTGGGAAGAAAAGAAAGAAGAATGGCTTTCAATCAGGCTTACGTTTTTATTTTTTTCTTTTTTAAAATATTTTATTTATTTATTCATGAGAATACGCAGAGAGGAGAGAGAGAGAGGCAGAGACACAGGCAGAGGGAGAAGCAGGCTCCATGCAGAGAGCCTGACGTGTGGGACTCGATCCCGGGTGTCCAGGATCACGCCCTGGGCTGAAGGTGGCACTAAATCGCTGAGCTACCCGGGCTGCCCAGGCTTACGTTTTCATGCATGAAACTCAATAGCCTTTTGACATTTGTTCAAACAAATTCATCATCATCAAATTCATTCATTCATTCATCTCCCCTATAAGAAGTCTAGCAGGTCCTTGACCACAGCTGTTCTTTTAGTGGCTCCATGGAGTCAGAACCATCCTCACAGCCATTTGTTGTCTTGGCTTTTTCCCAGTGTTTTTCACTAAGTGGTGGCAAGGTGGCTGCCACCCCTCCAGGAATCACATCTGCTTTAAGAAGATGGGGAAGGGATGAGGAAAATCTCTACTAGGAAAAAAAAAAGACACAGGCTTTCCCAGGAAATCCTTGTAGATGTCTCTTTGCATCTCAGTGGCTGAAAATATGTTACATGGCATCTCCTGTCTGGGCATATTGCCGCCCTGAGCAAGTACTAGTTCTGTTAGTAGCAAACAAAGGAAGTGGAACTGGTATCTGCAGATAGTTGCTGGGTTTGCCTTACCAAGGTTTCTGGTAAAACATGGAGGAGTAAGGAATGTTTGAGGACACAGAGGAGTTTAATCATGTGTGTGGGAAATGTCAATGGGCAAGTTTTCCCGGCCCTGCTCAGACTCTCCTATATATTTGTAAGTTACCTTCAAACACATAAAAGTCTGAATTGTCTTTAAATATGTTAAACATATCTTCTTTCCTGTCCGATTAAAATTCTCAGTCTACAAAAGACATTTTTCTAAATTTGTTCCAAATCTCACTTATCCCTAATCTCTCAGTGCACCTCTTTGGGTTTAGAGCAAATGAGGACAGTTCCGTTTGGCGTTCACTTACTTATGTGCAAGTAAAATCAGGGAGTGCATGATGGAAAATGTCATACCCTTTACTATGACTTTTATATCTGCGAAGGATATAATTATTCTGTGTTTAAAACTAGAGAGGGGAAATGTTTGTTCACTTTTTTTGAAGGTAACATTATTCAGGGTATTCAGGTGCAAATATTTGTCTTCTACCCTGGTTTAATTCAAGAAGGCCTTCCCCTCCTAATATATGCAGAATTCTGTTAGTGACTGTTTTAGCTAACATAGTTCTGAGGAGAAATTACTTTCCAGTTTTTGAGGCATAGCAGAAAAGGAGAGATTTCTGGAAAGAGGACTCTCAAATCTGCCATTTTGCTTTCTGATCTTGGGAATTTTGTTTAACCTCTCTGAACTGGTTTATTCTATGAATTGGGATGAGAGCAAGGAGAAGTGTTATATGCCCTACCATACATATACACAGAAATAGCTCAGACACAAGAGTGACTGGGGCACACTCTTGGGGCAAACAGAATATAGTGGAGTAAGATAGGAAGAGATGAACTCTTCTGGGAGACTTTAAAAAGGCTTTGTGGAAGAGGGAATTTGAACTCCCTGTTAGAGAAGACCGGGGGTTTACAGGATGATGGAGGATGGTCTTAGGCTGGGCAAAGGCACACAGTATGTTGGGGGTGCTTGAGGATTCCAGGGATTTTTTTTTGTTTTCAGGAAAGGACAAAATGAGGAAAGTCTTGGAAGTCTGGCTGAGTGAGTTTGGACTTTGTTCTGTAGGTGTAGGTATAGGTGTGTAACCAAAGACATTTAAAAATTTCATACAACAATTTTGATGGAAGTAGAATTTATGCTTCAGAGAATATGTACATTCAAAGTGTTCATGGATTCAGACATTAAACTTTTTATTTTTGAGATAATTGTAGACTCTGATACCTAAAGCACATAGTTTTACGAAATTATCCTGAGGGAGCCCATGTGCCTACCTAGTTTTCCTCAGTGGTAACATCTGATACAGTATCACAACCAGGAAACTAACTGAAGACTTTTGAGGGGAGTCTGTGATATGCCCAATCTGTATTTTAAGTGGGTGGTCCAAGTGGGGACGGACTGGAATGGATTGGAGGTATGACATGGAAGTTAGGAGGTTCTTGCAATGATCTAAGAGAGGACATGAAGACAATGGTGATGGGTATGGAAAGGAGTGGGTAACTGAGATAAGAACAACAGGATTTGGCAATCATGTGGGACAGTAAGACCAGTTGGTACTTTGCTCAGTTGCTTAACCAAGTGTGGACCAACTAGTGTGCTAGTCATAGTCACTCTGTTAAGTACTGTGGGGGTGAAAAGATGACCTAACAGAGATGAGAGACCAGGTAGAAAGACTGAATAAGACCATGAACCCTTTGCAGAGGGGCAAGTATTATTCTGCTGCTGCTGGCTATTATTATGATGGAATGTAGGTCCGGTGTGGCTGCTATTCTGATTTTTCAGAAACCAGAAATCTAGATATTTATTTGAGATTTCCCAATTTAAATGTTGCCTAATATAACTTAAAAAAAAAAAAAAAAAGAAGGATGCATGCTAACTAGCACTCATTTGTGGGCTGGATTCACCTTACAGATGCCCAGTTCTTACCCTCTGTTTTCTCCATGGAATATTTAGAGCTTATTTCAGAAATGTTTAGAGCTTATTTCAGTTACTTGCTATTGCGTTAACAAATGACCCAAACGAAATGGCTCAAAATAATAACGATTTTATTATTTCTCACAGTTTTGAGGGTTAACTGGGTTCAACTGGGCAGTTTTCTGCTGGTCTTGCTTGGGATCCTTCCTATAGTTGTACTTAGGTGATAGCCAGGACTGAAGAAATCTGGATATCTGTCTTGAGTGCTGAGTCAATTGTAACTTTCTATTTCTCATATAGTTTCAGGGTCTCTTGTGGCCTCTCTATGTGATCTCACTGGTGAGGGTCACTGAACTCCTTGCTTGGTGCCTCTCCACAGTGAATGTTCCAGGAGAAAGTAAGTGGAAGCTACCAGCTTCCTTTAGATCCAGAATTGTCAAAGCATCATCTTTGCCGTGTCCCCATGTCAGAGGCCAGCCCAGAATCACTGTGGGAGGGAACTACACAAGGGTATGAATACTGGGCAGTCTGCTTATGTTGACTGATGGCCATCTTTGGAAACGACCTAAAGCCATCGTTGGATGCTATCTACAACTGAAGTCAAGATGTCCACATGGTGGTGACATTGTTTATTAAGATAAGCTGGCAAGATGGGGCAGGTTCTCCTGCCTACTAGCTCATGTTCCTCTAAAGTTTTTAGAGAAAATGTAATTTTAAATGTTTTTATGGTAATTGTGATGCTGAACACACTTGGCTTTTAACATGGTGACTTTCTTTGGACACATAAATCATTTGTAGTCATTTGGGTTCTGGTCCTTTAAAAAACTACCAATAATAAGTGATAAGATGGATCTACTCTGGTTTTGGTGAGGGTGTGTATTTCACATATGTGGCCAGCTTGTTTATGTCGCATCCCTAACCATGTATTCCTTCAGAAAAGGAGCCCTCAAATAAAATTTGTTGAATAAGAGTTGTAAATCTTTCCTGGCCCCGAATAGGTACAGCTAAAAGGTCCATTCTCCCAGTTCTTTTGTATTCCTAAAATCTAGAACCAGCTACATAATTTGTGGGGCTCAGTGCAAAATGGAAATGTGTGATCTATTATTTAAAAATTAAGAATTTGAGGACAATAACAGCAGGCTGTGTAGCCCAAACCAGCCCTATGCAATTACCCAAGTAACTGCTCCTCAGGCCGGCCCTGCTCAGACTCTTGAAGCTGTGTGCAAATGTTGGGGTAAATTGCATTTTTCCAATAAGGATTATTGGCTCTAATCAAATTCTCAGTTGACTGTGACACCCTAGAAAGTTTTAGAAGCATTGCTTAGACAAATTAGAAAAGGTAGAAGCTTTATGTTTGAACAGTTCTCTCTCCCAAACAGACAGTATACCTTCTGGCCATAGCAACTGGTCTTGGCAGGCATTAGACTGAGCTTCCTGCCAGTTAGTCTCACTGAATTCCAGTGACACCAGTGTAGCAGCGACAGTACATGTTGAGTGTTTGACAGGTTGTTTCCTGCATGTCCTTTCTCGCTTTTTACTGAGCTCTGTTTCTGAAGCATACAGAATGGATTGCCAGTCTCATCTATGAGCATGTAAGTTCACTTGGAACAGACACTAGCCCAGTTCATTATGTTAGGGATTTGGGGGTCAGCATCTCTGGAAGGTCATCGGTGGACTCTAGGGCTGCCACATTGCATTTCTTGTCTCCTGGTGCTGGACATTGCAAGTCCAAGATCAAGGTATCTACAGGGCCATGGCCCCTCTGTAAGTGCTAGGGAGAGATAAGTTGTAGGTCTCTTTCCTGTCTTCTGGTGGTTCTTAGCCTATGGTAACATAACTCCAAGTGTTCACATGGCTTCTCTTTGAATGTGTGTGTGTGTCCAGATTTTCCCATTTTATGACATCAGTCATATTCAATTGGGGCTCACTCTATTCCAATGTGACTTTGTCTTAACAGATTATATCTGTAACAATCCAGGTTTCAGATCAGGTCACATTCTAAGGGTATTTGTGGTTGAGACTTCATCATTTGTATTTTGGGGGCACATAATTCAACCCGTAGTTGGAGCATGTTCTGACGATGGTCTGGGAATGGCAGCCCCTGGCATTGTGCCTTGCACAACCAAAGCAGCCGTGCCCTGTAAGACTCAGAGTCTCCTCTGGCCATTTAAAGAAGAGGTGATTGTGCAGCTGAGTTTTTATAATACATGAGCCACTCTCATTTACTTGTTTGGGTCCCTGATTTGTAGCATCATAAGCTCTTCTGTTGTTTTTTTGTTTTTTGTTTTTTGTTTTTAATCTTCCCTGTCAATCAGTGGGTGCCAAGGTCAAATTACCCTCACACCCACACACCTGACCCTCATAATAGAATAATAATAAGCTAACATTTATTGAATGTTTATTATATGCTAAGAACTCTGCATGCATTATCTAATTTATCTTCACAACAACTCTATTAGATAGTTACTGTTATTCTTCTATTTAACAGATGAGGGCACCGAGGTTAAGTGTGGTTGTGTGACTCGCCCATAGTCACATAGCTAATTAAATGACAAGCTGTGATTTGATCCCAGTTCTGATTTCCAAACCCAAGCACCATTACGTAGGGTGTGTACTGTACTTTTAGAGGAATGCTTACATAGGACACTTCACCATTCATTCTAGGCCTGTTCTTTCAGGGACCTTTTCTTTTTTCTAGATAAATCCTTTATTAAATATTTTCCACCTATGTTGATTTCTCTCAGGATTTTTACCTCTTTCTAAAGCAACCGCCAGGCCTTCCCTTGGTTTTATTGTTATCTACTTAAGTAAATCTAGGAATATGCAATCTAAATTAATTGAAATTACGAATGGTAAATGGTGAGTGGGATTATGTTTGAGCTGTGTGTTTCACAGATCCTTAAGAGAACATAAAAATTAACTCATTTCCTTGACACAGATGAGAATAGAGCCCTACACATCACCAGAGAATTTCCTACCAGTGATAAGGAAAATTAGTCTCATCTAACTTATACTGCTTTCAGTATAATGTGCTCTGTGGTGAGAGGGGAAGACCATTCTCTTGATAAATACCTTTATGCTCTAGGTAGCAGCTAGAATTCTTTCTATCAGAGTGATTGTCAGTTAAATTTATACATATAAAAAGGCTCTTTTCCAGGTGTGAGAACAATGCTGGTTTGGAAGCAGAGACCTGGGTATCCTCTGACGGATTATGGGGAAGTTTAGATACCAGAAATTATGTTTTGCTTGGATGCTTCTTGTCTCACCTGCCCATCTGTACCGTATTAAGTTGCAAACAATATGATAGAGTCATCTTTCTAAAAGTTCTGATTATTTTTGACAGTCTATGTTGAGCAGGTAGAAAAGAAAGATAAGGTGCTTATATTTGACTACAGTTGATTTAGTCAAGTATATACATATACACATAGATACATATGTATGTGTATATATGTGTGTGTATATATGTATAGCCTTTGTTAAAATGCCATGTCAGGAGATGTTGCTTTTAGCACGGTAAATGTTGACCAGGGACATCTCAATTCTAACTGTGAAGTATTTGCCAGGGCCTATGGGATCCTTTATTTATTTGCAAGGTTTTGATAAAAGATGTTTTAAATTACCCAGAATAGATTTTTTTTTTCTTCTGTGTGCCTAAAAGCAGTGTTTCACAAAATGTAGTTTGAAGGTCACTTGTGTTAAAATCATCTGGGAATGCACTAAAAATATGAATTCCTGGGTCCTGGGACTCCAGTTCCTACTGATTTGAGGATTTCAGGACCACTGTATTTTGCTCAGCTCCTCTGTGATTCTTTGCCACATCACTGTGGGAGAATCATGGTCTGTGCTCGCTTTGGCAGCACATATACTAAAAATTGGAGAACTGTGGTCTGAAAGGTATCAGCATGAGGATGACAGTTTAACTTAATTTTCTTTTTTGCTTTACATTCTTCTTGCCTACTTCTCCTCCTCTTCCCCTTCCCTCAAATATATTAAGAAAAGTATTTTAAGAATTATTCTAGGGGCACCTGGGTGGCTCCGTCAGTTAAGCTTCTGCCATCGGCTCAAGATCATGATCTCAGGGTCCTCAGATGGAACCCCTTGTTGGGCTCACTGCCAGCAGGGGGTCTGCTTCTCCCTCTGTGCCTCCCCTCACTCTCCCTCTCTCTTAAAAAAATAAAATCTTAAGAAAGTTATTCTAATGGTTTATGTTTTTTACTGTTTACGAAAGGCTTTTGTTAATCTTAGCAATATCACAATTCCATCTTTTCTTTTGTGGTCTATATTAAAGGAGCCATTGGGAAAGAGTTGTTTTGTTTTGTTTTTTGTTTTTGTTTTTGTTTTTTAAATACCTGCTATTCTCTATAGCAGATCTCCAGGAAGGAACAACATGCTGTTTGTTCTTTTCTCAGGATGAACCATGGGCTTTCATTGCTAATGGGTGTTATGATCAGTGCTTTCCAGCAATTTATGATTCCTCCTTTTTATAAATCCCAGAATTTAGTACAGACATTTCTGACATTTATAGAAGCTGCTTTTGAGGGTGAGGGAAGGTGATTAGAATTCTCTGAGAAATCATTTTGAAGGATTTTCTGCTATCAAACTAGGTAGTGATGATTCTCTCAGTGTTTAGTGTCAAGGATCTTAAGATTTTTAAGTATAGGAAATAGTCATAAAACTAGAGTTTTGAGTGAATTTTTTAAAACATGAAGTTTTTTGTTTTTTAAAGATTTTATTTATTTATTCATGAGAGACAGATTGAGAGAGAGAGAGAGAGAGAGAGAGAGGCAGAGACACAGGCAAGGGAGAAGCAGGCTCCATGCAGGGAGCCTGATGTGGGACTCGATTCTGGGTCTCCAGGATCAGGCCCTGGGCTGAAGGCGGCACTAAACTACTGAGCCCCCCGGGCTGCCTTAAAACATGAAGTTTTTAACCAAAAGTATTCAGACAAGTGAGTCTCCTCCCCTTTATCCCCCATGTTAGAGAAGTTCCTTTGTTGAGAAGTTGAACTAGCAAGCTATTTTCCACCTTAATCCATGGTAAATAAGTAGTTAGATTACTAGAGGTTAGGAATTTTTCAGGTGATTTGAATGGATGCTCCTAAAGGTGTATTAAACTAGATGATGATTTTAGAGACACGTCTTTCTTTATAAAAGACTTGATAGCACAGGGCAATCATAATTTAAATGTTATCAAGTTAAACTATTGTGGTGATTTTTTTCTGAAATGTCAGATCCAATGTATATTTTCCATTGGAGACCCCTCAGGTAAATCTCAAGGGTCCTGTATCCCAGTCTGGAAAGATTGGCCTGGATTGTGGGCTCTAGCAGCTGTTTGGCTTTTTGTTTGGGCTGGGTAATACAAGTGAGAGCCTGTTATGTTTGTCAAAGTGCTGCGGTTGGATTTTCTTTTTTAAATGGTACAAATCTATTATCTTCCTGTTGTTGTCTCTTCCATGAAAGCTTTCTATTGGCAGAGAACTCTTGAGTGGGCTGACAGTCATGGTGCAGAGTATAATTCGGGTTATCCTGCAAGGGGCTCGAACATTCCTCATGAGGGCTGAGGCAGGGCAGGCGGAGTGGAGCAGTGAGTCATGGCGTGCTGGGGCAGTTGTGTCCCGAAATAACAACAGCAGTGGCGGCAATTTAATAGCAGTCGCCAGCCTAGCATTTATTGATGCTTCCAACTTGTCAGGCACTCTGCTAAGTGCCTCATACGCATGATCTCATTTAAATCAGCAACAATCCCAGGAACCGAGTACCATCTCTTATATCCATGTTACAGAGAAGCATCTCAAAGTCATGTGACTAGCAGGGGTGGGACTTGAACCCTGATCTTTTGGATGCCTCAACTCATGCCTTTCAAAGCTGCACTGTGCTCTCTTTGACAAAAGTACACGATGTTACTGGGTTCCCTATCTCCTCTTAAATCCCATCATCATCAGTGTTTACTTGGCAGTTTTGACTTGGTAATCCAGGGACTTGGAGATTACTCTCATCTTGTTTTTCATGAATTCAGGTTCTGAGTGAGAAGGAATAGGACTTGAAAAAGTTCATCCTTGAGAAACTGAGCATGACCTTCTTCCTGGGACCATGTCTATTTACTGAATGGTCAATGGAAAAAAGGAGTCCTAAGTGGTGAAAGGTTAGGGGGTTTGGATAAGAGAGAAGGGGGTAGGCAGGTGGATACTTCCAGGGTGGTTTCTACCTTCAGAGAGAAGAAGGAGGGATAGTAAATATATTTAAAAACGAGTTAAAAGTTCAGCCAGATGGTAATTAATGCCATAGGATTTTATATGAAAAACAAAAGATCCTATGCTTAAGTAAATTTGGGGGACTATACACTCTAACATCCATTTGGGGAACAACAACAAAGGGACCATGGCACCTAACACTTAATTTTTCCTGCGTGCCCTTTTAGCACTTTGTATGTACCAACCCTGTAAAGTATGAGTTGCAGTTGACCCTTGAATGACACAGCGGATAGGGGCAGCCACCCCCTGCACAATTGAAAATCCATGTGTAACTGTGGACTCCCCCAAAACCTAACTACTAATAGCCTCTTGTTGAATGTAAGCCTTACCAATAATATAATTGATTAATGCATGTTTTGTGTGTTATACATATTATATACTGAATTCTTACAATAACGTTAGCTGGAGGAAAGAAAGTATTATTTAGAAAGCCATTAATAAGAGAAAGTACATTTATAGCATTGTACTGTAGAAAATTCACATATAAGTGAACCAGCGTGGTCCAAACCCATGTTGTCCAGGGTCAACTGTATTTTAATCCCAGTTCCACAGAAAGGTCATTCTGCTTTTGTGTATTAGAGTTGGGATCCTAACCAAGGCAGTAGGAGTCTAGATACTGGATTCTAGATACTGGATTCTATCTACTGTTGCCTCTTCTGGTGACACCTGCTGAGCACATATGTATGTGTCAGGCCTTTTCTAAGTTCTTACATATATTTGTGTTTACTCACTTAACCTTCTCAAGTATCATAATGTGCATCAGCATACTAAAAGTTCTGAAATGAGCGGCAATCAACAAACTGGTGTATCTTTGCCCAGCATTTCTCAGATTTACTTGACTATAGCATTCTCCTGCCTTTTTTTTTTCTTTCTTTCTTTCTTTTTTTTTTTGAGAGGGAGAAGAGTTGAAGCAAGAATATCTGCCAGTGTGTACTTTTTGAAATCCTAAACAAGAGATGCATTTTATTCTGACCCCTCAAAACAGGTTTGAAATGTGATTTATTTTCAAGATAGTGTAAGGATTCCCTGAGAGTCTGGCTTTGTTCTGGAACTGCCCAGTGCTGGTGACCTTCATCAGAGCTTCATCTTGCTGGCCCCAGGGCTATGAATACCTGTTTCTATCTATTTTATGGGAATGTTGACAGTAAATGAGCATGAAGCTCTTGGGGCTCCTTAGACGAAAGAAGCTATTGATGTCCAAGGTCTTCTTAATGTCTTATCAGATATCCAGAGTTTCTTCATTTTGGTTAACGTTGAAAAATGAACGTATACACTAGTAGGACAGGCTCAGTAGCCTTAGATTACTCAGAGGAGGAAAGGAAATCTATCTGGAAAATGTTTATGGCTCCCTTGAGTCAAATCTTCAGATGCTTAAGAGTAGCATTGATATGATGGTGACAGTCACTTGAGTAACATTAATAATGAGTTTCCCATAAGACTGTGAGAGCTGTATGTTTGTTTGTATGGTCTTATCCTTTGAAGTCCAGATATTTGAGGCCAGGGACCCAAATACATGTCTGGGGCATAATTCTTACAAATGTATGTTATTTTACAAGTTTTTTTTTTTTTTTTTTTTTTTTAAGAATTAGAGTTTGATCAGTGTATAGGTAAAAATTCATGTACTTGTAAATGGCATTGAATCCAACCCATTAAAGAATATTCGTTGGTTCATTTAGGTGAAGAGTCCAGGTCCTTTCAGAGTTGGTTTGAACTTCAGCGTTATGGGATGCCTGGATTGCTCAGTCAGTTGGGCATCTGCCTTGGCTCAGGTCATGATCCTGGAGTCCTGGGATCAAGCCCCACATCAGGCTCCCTACTTGACAGGGAGTCTGCTTCTCCTTTTGCCCCTCACCCTGCTCGTGCATATGCTCTCTCTCTCTTTCTTGCTCTCACAAATAAATAAATTAAATCTTAAAAAAAAAAAAAAGAACTTCAGGGTTAGTTTGACTCAGAGTCCTAGTGTTACTGTCATGGGTTTGGTTTCTGATCCTATCCACTCTGATGGGGTTATGTCACCTTCAGTGTATTGTTGGTTCTACTTAATGTCAAGACTCTACCAAATGCTCCTGGGGCTGCTTATTCCCTCTTCCATATCCAGAGAAAGAGAGAATATGCAAATGAGAGAGGACAGACAGGCATATTTCTGGAAGCTCCTTCAGAATAGCAAGGAAGAAATCAAACCTTCCTTGTTGGCCATTCTCAAGTCATGTTCCTATTCATCAATCAATGCCTTTGATGAAAGAATGGATTTAGACTGACTGGAAAATAGAGTGGTGCTATATTCTACTCCTGGATTCTAGGATAAAGTGAGATTTGCCAAAGGAGCTATGGATCCTGTAGGAAAATCAGAAATGGATATAGATATAAACATTTGGGACTTAGGACACAATTTATCTGATACTTTTCTCTTACACACTTATGTTAGCAGTTACTTGTGAAACTGCCCTGTTAATGAATAAAAGACCTAGATTGAGATTTAACTTTTAAAGGATTTAGTTTCAAGTTCTTAGAAGTATGGGCTATATCAGAACAAACTGAGGATTCTCTTCCTTCTAGGTTGTTGAAAAGTCTTGGTGTTTAGTATTGATTTATAAAGCATTAAATGAGTCTGTATCTGTCCAGTGGTTCTCTATGCCAAAAGTCTATTGGATGAATGAATCTGAGATTTCATTAAGGTAGTATCCGTTACCCTAACTTTGTGTTTTCTTTGTGTTGATCTTCTGACATCGAACTTTTGCTTTTAATAAATAAAAGATATGTTTCCATATTGGTCTCATAGGTACCTGACATTATATTTTATTCAATAAAAATTATACCACTGATAAAAATAGAATAATATTGAGAGTCATAAATTCTAAGAATGCTGGTAGTAGCCAGAAGTGGATTGAGTGCTCTAGGTACCAGAAAAGCACTATGCTAAGTGCTTTATCTGAATTATTTTGTTTGTTCATCTCAGCAGCCCTAGGGAGGAGGTGCTGTCATTACTTCCATTTTACAGATGGGGCAACTGAGATTAAATTACATGCATCAAGGTCATGTGGACAGAAAATGGTAGAGCCAAAACACAGATCTTTTTGACTCTGGGCCCTGTGCTCTTAACCATTGTTCTTTCCACCAGCAAAGCCAGGATACTTCAATGTGCTCCATCCTTTGTTAAGTTTGGAATTCCCAGAAAGTTTTATTATGTCTTTAAGTTCTTCTGAAGTTATA
Organism: Canis lupus dingo; assembly: GCF_003254725.2. Taxonomy (NCBI): domain Eukaryota; kingdom Metazoa; phylum Chordata; class Mammalia; order Carnivora; family Canidae; genus Canis; species Canis lupus. The sequence continues at coordinate 22,226,006 of NC_064262.1, read as the reverse complement.
TGCTTCTGTATAGACTAGTAGTGGTAGAGGATTGAAGGAGAGCTTTTACCACCATGAGCCTTGGAAAAACCTGAGCCAGGAGTTTTCATGAAAAATTTGTATCTGCCCCAATAGCTAAAAGAATTTTGAAAAAGAAGAACAAGGCTGAAGGGCTCACATTTCCTGATTTCAGATTCTATCTATCTATCTATCTATCTATCTATCTATCATCTATCTATCTATCTATCTATCTATCTATCTATCTATCTATCTATCTATCTATCTATCTAATGGGGTGGAGGGAGAGAGAGAGATAGTGCCACCAGCATGGTGTAGGGGAGGAGCAGAGGGAGAGGAGAGAGAAACCCAAGCAGACTGTGCTGAGCACAGAGCCTGATGCTGGACTTGATCTCAGGACTCTGAGATCACGACCTGAACCGAAATCAGGAGTCAGACACTTAACTGGTTGAGCCACTCAGTCGCCCCATGACACTTCCTGCTTTCAAAGCATATTCCAAAGCCACAGTAATCAAGACATTGTAGAACTGACATAAAGACACACAAATAGACCAATGGAACAGAATAAAGAGCTCAGAAATAAACTCACACTTACAATGGTCAAATGATCTTTGACATGGACAAAGACCACAGACTGGGGACGCCTGGGTAGCTCAGTGGTTGAGCATCTGCCTTTGGCTCAGGGTGTGATCCTGCGGTCCTGGGATCGAGTCCCACATCAAGTTCCCTGCATGGAGCCTGCTTCTCTCTGCCCATGTCTCTGCCTCTCCCTGTGTTTCTCTATGAATAAATAAATAAAATCTTTCTTTTTTAAAAAAGACCACAGACTGGGGAAAGGACTGTCTCTTCAGCCAGTTATATTGGGAAAACTGAATATTCATTTCGAAAGGATGAAGTTGTGACCTTTTATTACATTGTATAAAAAATTAACTCCAAATGGATTAAAGATCTGACGTAAGATCCCAAACTATAAAACTCCTAAGGGAAGTTTTATGACATTGGACTTAGCTGTGATTTCTTTGATATGACAGTAGAAGTACAGGCAACAAAAAGGGAATGATACATAAGTGAGACTACTACATCAAACTTTAAAAAACTTTTGTGCCTCACAGGACACAGTCAACAAAATGAGGAGGCAACCTGTGTAATGATACTTGCAAATCATATATCTGATACGGAGTTAATATCAGAATATATAAAGAATTCCTGTAACTCAATAGGAAAAAGTCAAATAGCCCAATTTAAAAATGGGCAAAGGACGTTTCTGTGAAGATGACATACAGATGACCAACAGGGATATGAACCGGTGCTCAACATCACAAATCATAAGAGAAGTGCAAATGAAAACCACAATGAGATATCAGCTTACACTTACTAGGATGGCTATTATTGAAATAACAGAAAATTTCAAGTATTGGCAAGGATGTGGAGAAATCAGAAAAATGTGTACTATTAGAGGCATTGTAAGATGGTGCCTGTGCTATGGAAAACTTGTGGTGGTTCCTCAAAAAATTAAAAATAGAACAAACATATGATCTGGCAACCCTACTTCTGGGCATATATCCAAAAGAATTGAAAGCAGGGTCTCAAAGAGATATTTTTATACTTTTGTTAGTAATAGCAGTATTTACAATAGCCAAGAGGTGGAAGTAACCCAGATGTCTAATGGACTATTATTTAGCCTTAAAAAGGAAAGAAATCTGTTACATGCTTCAACACAGATGAACCTCGAGCACATTATAGTATGTGAAATAAGCCAGTCATTAAAAGACAAATACAGTATGATTCCATTTATATGAGGTACCTAGAATAGTCAAGTTTATAGAAACAGAAAGTAGAAGAGTTGTTGCTATGAATTTAGGGAAGGGGAAAAGGGGATTTTTTTTTTTTTTTGGAAAAGGGGATTTTTAAAATGGGTATTGTTTCTGTTGTGTAGGTTGATAAAACTTTGGAAACTGAACTGTACACTTAAAAGATGGTAAATTTTGCGTGTGTGTGTGTGTTTTTTTTTTTAACTGGAATTTTTTTTAATCACATTTTTCTCCTGCTGCTAATTTAACTACTTGATTGAGTTACTTGAACATTTTACTCAAAGTTGCAAACCCCAAGCCTACAGACTGAGTGTGGCCCACAGACACATTCAGATGGAGCCATAAATCTGTTTTTTGACAAAATACGAATTAGTGGTTAACATTTAAAAAAATTAGGAATTTTCACATAAAAATAGCTTCTCTTGGAAAACTGGAAAATCTGGAAAGTCTGGATCCACATTGCTATCTAAGTGGCTGGAGCTGAGGAATTGTCAACCTCTTTCTAGACTGGGCATGAAATTCAGACTGCCTTTCTCTCATTCCCTAATTTCTTATACCAGACCCAAGTCCTCATAGATATAATACTAACTTGCTGGTGGTGTTATTCGTAGCTTTAACGTATTAAACTCCTTAATTCCAGGTGCCTTTCCTACTAATACCCCGTGGATGCTCTGCTGGTCCTACACTAACTACTCCGGGTGCCTGATATCTAAGTAGCCTATTCTGTATTTATGTCCCTAGAGCTATGATCTGTCTTTCCTTAGGAACAAATAGAGCCTCAGTACTTTTTTTTTCTCCTTTGCTGTTTTGCTTGCAGCAAATGTTGCCCTACAACTCATGTTCTAAATATAGATGTGTTAAATTTCAAATGTGAAAGTTTTTGATGGGTCTGAAGCCAGTTTGCTAATCAGGGGAAATGCTGTGATTGGCGCCAGTGTCTTCACAGACCCTGGGGGGATTGTGAAATCCAGCCTCAACTGTGATTCAGCTCTGGGGTTGAAAGAAAAGCTCAGCGACCGCTCCAGAGTTTGCCAAGTTGTTTTTCTTCTTAACGGCGTGGTAGTTCTTTCAGTGTCATAACTTAAAAAGATAAATGCATGTCCCTTAGTTCATTTTACTAGTACTGGATTAATAGTACGGTAATAAATCATTTACACCAGCAAAAACAGATTGTGTTTTCTGATTCCTTCTGCACTTATCTGTAAGTAAAAGAAAACACAGAGACACCCAAGGGCCTACTTGTCTTGGGGAAGTTAAGAATGGTTACTTGTGCAAAATATAAAAAGTCCAAACTGGCCCAACTTTTTAATCTTGTATCTTTTAAATCTTATGTTGTCTTTCAAGATAGGGGTAGTGGTGTCCATTGCAAGTGGGAACAAAATCCTGGAAAAGCGTCCATTGTCCATTTCTCAGGGTTACACATTGCTTGACATTCGTGTGTACGTGTAAGTATGTGTGTGTGAGGCGTTATTAGAAATGCCTCTGTGGTACATGCTGGTTCTATTTCATTTGTGCAGTCGAACCGGAAAGATATGGTTTGATGTGTTGAATAATAGTGGCCAACACTAGAGGAGTCCTTAGTTTCGAGGACAGTAGAACAGAGGTATTCAAAGAACTTTCTGGTTAATGAGACTTAGGTAATTAAGTTCTTGTGCTCTGAGTTGCTCCTCCAAGGAGACTGATGGGCTGAATCCTTATCTGTGCTCGCCAGAAGTGAGGCTGTCATCTAGCACAGTCGGTGTCTCTGTTTTTGAGAAGAGATAGGACCGTAGTTGATTCCATCACTATGCGGGACAGAAGTTTTGAAGATGAGCAGTGGGTCAGAGAAACCAGACTCAACAAGCCAGTTGAACCAGACCGCACATTGCTGGCCAAAGGGGCCTGATAGTGAGTGCAGGGACAGATGTTTGGAGTTGCTTTCTCCCTTTTTATTCCACTGCTTATATCTATTAAATTGGTCAACAGCAGCACTTACTGGTAAAAACAGGAACAACAGACCCTGGTTTCCCTATCAGCTGCTAAGAGAGTGAAGCTCTTTTCCTTCCTCCTCTCTTCTTCTCTTTCCTTTATTCGCTCTTCCGCTCCTTCTCCAAGTGCAGTTGATTTGAGAAGGCATTTTTAATTGCAAAAGAATAACATCTGAAGAAAAACTTGTTAATTTTCCTTCTCACCATCTCCAATCCTGCCCTTCTAAAGACCTCATTAACAGTTTGGTTTGTATCAATAGTCCTTCCCCTGCTCATGAAAACATATATATATATATATGTATGTGTATGTGTATATGTATATACATATATATATATACGCACACATATACATATATATATATGTTAATTTTTTACAAAAGGAAACTCCTGTGTCTACAATGTTCTATAACTTTATTTTCCTGACACTGTTTCACGAATGTCTCTCAAAATCAGTATATTTAGCTAAAAAACCATTATTTTTAGTGGCTTTGGAGTATTTCATGGTATGACTTTATCATAATTTATTCACATAATCCCCTATTGATTGATTCAGATAATTTACAGATTCCCTTCCCCGCCAGACAGTGCTACTTATTTTTCATATTTATTTGAAAAGCCTTTACCCTGTGTGATATTTGAAGACAAAAGTTAGCAGGATTATTTTTCATTTTGCTTTTATTTCTTTTATGATTTCATCTGGTTTTATGAGCTTAAGTCTTTAGCTTCTCTAATTTGCGTCTTGGAATTTTTGCATGCTGGCTTATCTGTGCCACAGCACAGAGTTTCTCAACCTTAGCATTGTTGTCATTTGGTGCCAGATAGTTCATTTTTGAGGGAGCTCTCCTGTACGCTGTAGGATATTCAACAGCATCCTTGGTCTCTACCCACTAGATTCTGGTAACATGCCAACCCCCATATCAAGTTGTAATGACCAAAAATGTCACCAGAAACTGCCAGTGTTCCCTGGGGTACAAATCCTCCTGGTTTGAGAACCACTGCTATAAAGTAAAATGTATATAACAAGGTCCTTGGTTGTAAACTGTGCGATGTTCATTAAACAGTTTGAGTATTTCTTGGCTGTGTTTGGGGCAATGCCTGCTCAAGTTAGAGAACCATGGGAAGGAGACGGGAATACCAATTGAGTTGTGCATGATTTTATTCCACTGGGGTCCAGGCCCTTAGTATGGTGTATGTAGTCCTGCCCTTGGCACTCCAGATATTTCAAGTGTGGATGAGGCAGTGGAACTCAGGTAGCCAGTCACGTGCCACCCCTCCTTAACTCTTTTCTACCAAATCTCCCCAGCTTCTAGCCTTGGGCAAAATAGCCCCACTTGCGTGATCACTGGGGAGCTCTCTACTTTCCATGTGTGATTTTTTTTCTGGAAAGAGATGGCATTGTATAATGATTTAAGTAGCTTTACATTTTACAGATGACAATTTATGGGTAATTTGCTTAATTAATAGGGTGTGGTGTTGTCTTATCTGAACAAAGCTGGGCATGAGGCCCTTAATCAGAAATGTGACCCCTGATCAAGTCATTGTTTGTTTATTATAGAAAGTCAGATGCCCTTGTGTTGATTTGACTTAATGCTTTTTAAAAATAGGTGACTATAGGGGTGCTTGGGTGGTACAGTTGGTAAGCATCTGGCTCTTGGTTTTGGCTTAGGTCATGATCTCAGGATTATGAGATTGAGCCCAGCCTTGGGCTCTTGGCTCACTAGAGTTGAATTGAGATGCTCTCTCCCTCTCTGCCCCTCCTGCTCATGCTTGCTCTCTCTCTCACTCTCTCTTTCTCTTGCTCTCCCTCTTGCTCTCAAATAAGTAAATCTTTTAAAGATAGGTGACTATAAAGATTACTCATGTTTCTATGGGCTGGGGAATAAGCCAAGTGCATGTCCCTTCTTTGGCCTTAAATAATAAGAATTTGGATGATTGAGACTTAGTTGTCATGTGTTTGGTTGACATTTTAGCTCTGATAGCTTTATTGTCAAGGTAATAGGAAAACATTACAATTTACATGCACTTAAGAAATGGAATGTCATCTAAACTACTTTGTGTTTGTGATTTATTTATGCCCTATCCCCATCCCCCATACCCATGTAGCTACTACCCAGATTAAGAATTAGACTGTTTCCAGCACTGTAGAAGATTCTCCGGTCCCCTTGTCAGCCAGTAACTACTTGTCTGAATCCCCCCATCTGACCTGTGACTTAGTTTAACCTGTTCTTGAACTTCATGTAAATGTAATCAACCAGTATTTATTCTTTTGCCTCTTTTTAAGAAAGCCTGATGTAGAACACTTTCAATTAAAAAAAATAGAGAAAATTATGTAATCACTCTTCATATGATAAAAAGATCACCTTTGGTTTAAAAAAGGTAATTTTCTTATATCATTTAAAAATCAATCCATTTATAAAATTCAAATGTATATGCATAGCTAACATATTAGATCAATTTTACATGTTTTAAATTCACACATTTTACAATGATTAAGTATACAGTACACATTTTAAAGCAATCTGTGATTTCTCTTCACTTTTGTTCATGTTCATACTGTAGTACTTTATATAAAACATTGGTCCTTTACATCCTAACTTGTGCAAAATATTTTGTTATGGGAAAAAATTAATTTTCTGTTGTCATTTCTGAGGATTGGGTTTAGTTGTTATTCCTTTGAGAAATATAGCAATTATACTTCTTGGTGGAAAAAGAAGATCTGATCTGGCAGGAATTTTTCTTTCAGTGCTTGTGAAAAATCTTTTGAAATAGTTTTCCAGGTAGTAAAATCTCTAATGCCTTTTGGATTCACTGTGGTCTGTGAAGCTGACAAGCAGCATCTCTTTAGGATAGTTGTGAAACAAAAACTGGGAGGGACTGACTTGTTACTTAGTCCCCATCTGTTACCTTGGCAATAAACTAAACATTTCAAAATACTTGGGCAAATGCCACAAACAAATGATGCCTAGGGGTTACATTGTTCAAGCAGATGTACCAAGACCACGTTTAGATGATAAAGGTTGCAGAAACCATACCCATTGAATAGGAGGTTTTTACTGTAACTTTTCTGACTCTTATGTAAGCTAAATGCATTAGCAAAGGGAAAGTCTTCTGCTCTAAGTTTACAGATTATTTTTGATAGCAATATGCAATGATTTGTGCTATATTTTCGTCCAAAGTTATACCTCAAATTATTTGGCTTTCATCAAACCAATTTAATGCCACATGTGAATGGAAAACTGGATTACACCTGTTACAGTAGCTGAAGGTTATGGTGATTGAGGGAAACATAAAATACCACTCTCTTTTTCTAAGTTTTTTTTTTTTTTTTTTTTTAATTTAAACCTGTGTTCTCACTTTGTACAGTAGTATTCACAGAGATATTTGTTGCCTGGGGAGCAGTAAGTATTCTGCAAGTTATATAAATGAACATTTGTTACAGTGTCTGTTATTTTTCTAGAGGTCATTCATGGAATATTTTGGGGGAGTGAACAGATTATAGGGGGAAAAAAAAGATTCTTTTGACCAAACAGGAGGGATTTTCTGTTTTGTTGGATTCAATCAGAGATAGATAAATATATCCTATTGCAGAGTTAGAGTTTTGAAGGGGACAGGTTATGATGGGATAATTAGGAATTCAGGAAGCCTCTTTCACTCTTTCCTATTTTCTTGAAATGTCAGTCTAAAATCTTCCTGTTTGGTGGTAAGTGACATTTGTTTTCAGTCTTGATTTTAAAATGTTGATACTTTCACTGTACATTTGGTGAAAATCATATGATTCCTCATAGATGACTTGTCAAAGTTATTTCTTCTGCCCATTTTGGTGGAAATACTCAATGTTTTTTTTATCTATAACCAAGATTATCTTTATCGTTATGAACTGTCAGTGATGAGGTGACACATGTAGTGATAGAAATCTGGAACTCCTGATGCTGTGGATCAGAGATTACAATAAAAATATGAATGTTGATTTCAGAAGCAGCATCATTTTAGATTTAACAGAGGGCTGTAACCCAATCATAGATAAAGTGATGTCTCAGAGTTTTAGGGTTTTGTTTTTGTTTTTGCTTTTTTAACCAGGAGAGAGAGAAAGGTGGGGAGGGGCAGAGGAAGAGGGAAAGAGGGAATCTTAAGCAGACTCCACACCTAACGTGGAGCCTGAAGTGGGGCTCAATCTCAATCCTGAAATCATGACCTGAGCTGAAATGAGGAGTCAGACCCTTAACCAACTGAGCCACCCAGATGCCTCTCAGAGTTTTCATTCTTAATCAGCATCTTAATTGAGAAGGAAAAACCCTCCAGAATTTTATTGTCTTAAACGGTCCAATTCCCTGTTCTATGACTTTCTGATCCTGTGAATATTTTATGTACCCAGCATATACCCACAACTGACCTGGCTCTGCCTCAGTTTCCCCATCTGCAAAGTGGGAATGCTGCTGTCCATATGACACAGTTGTTGGGAGGATTGAAAGCCTGACTGATTTTAAACATCCCAACACAATTCTGGACTCTACAGTAGTTGATATTTTTATTCCTTTTATGATAAAGAAACTATGCTGTGTTAGTGGAAGCCAGGCAGATAGACTTCATATAATTCCCTGAGTATCACATACCAATAGCATGGAGTCCTGGCCAGGTGGTTTAAGTCACTGGGTCTCAGTTTCCTTGATTGCAAATTGGGAATCACAGTATTTACCATGTAGAGGTTTGAGGAAAAAAGATAATATATTTAAAATATGCAATGTGGACCTGGGCATGTAATAAGCATTCAGCAAATGACAGCTGCGACTGTTATTAAAATTGTTGTGATCGTTTTTACTATTAAGTATATATCCACATCACTAAAGGTTTGTTGCCATTTCCATAGCCCAGCTACTATCATCTCCTTGTATTGTTGCAATAGCTTTCTGACACTCTCCCTCTGTTGGCACAAAGAGCCAGCAGGACCTGGCCTTTGTCTGTCCTCCCCGCCCTGCTCCCACATTGCTTCCCTGCAGTTTTTTTTTTTTTTTTTTTTTTTTGTGCTTCAGCCACCAGGCACTTTGTTTATTTTTTCAAGAGTTAGGCTACTACTTGCACAGGACTTTGCATATGCTACTTTTTCTCCCTGGAATAGTTCTGTCCTCTTTTCCCCTCCCTTTCTGCCTCTTCACTTGCCCACCCAGCACTTTATTAAATATCCTCCCAGGTCCTTGTACTGAACCTTAACTTTGCTTTGTACTTAATTATTTAAATCACTTGTCATTTTACACTTTTTGTGTGCTCATTTGAGTTCTTTGTCCTACCCTAGACTATAGGTTCTAGTAAGCAGAGAGGATGTCCAATTTGGATTACCATTGTATCTTCATTTAGTGCCCTGCCACACTCATTTGCTAGGGGAGGGAGTGAATAAGTGCATAACTGACACAGCGATAGAAAATATCTGGGCAACCTTTGAGGAGAGAGAGAGGTCGTGGGGTGTGGGGTTCATTCCTGGGAGAATGCATCCAGAGAAGGCGGATTAGCTGAAGGTCTGGCCCTCCATGGAGGAAGAGCAGTGTGTTTATGCAGGAGGGTAGATGTGGAAATGAAGGAATGCAGGGAGGAAGGAAAAGAGCTGGGCAGGAAATAGTTGTGGAGTGTTGGAAAGGGGAAATAACTGAGAAGTGACTTGATAGAAAATCGTGCATTTGTTTCCTCTGCTGTAGTTCTTATTTGTCTGGTTTACATGTTGGTCAGAGTTGCTTTTTTTTTTTTTAAGTCTGTTTTTACGATATTTATCCTTTTAGGATGCCATGTCCACTTACTTACATAGACAGACTTAAATACGTAAAAGCAAGCAAAGAAACAATAGCAGTTAGGCTTTGTTTTGTCCTGCTTTTCTAGGACACCCCTTTCCTTTTTCATTTGGCTTCCACTATCTTCTGTCTTCTGTCAAAAATACACAAAAAGAAACAAATTTATTTATATTCTCTACACTGAAGTGGATTTGAATCCCCTTACCATGCTCCCCCCCTTACCATTTCTAATTGTTGAAAACTTTAGCACTTGTTTCTCATCTTAGTCGTTCATGTCACTTAAATGGACAGGGAGACTTTCATTTTTGGGGAAGAGACCCCTCACTGTCAGGGGCTGAGTGGCTGCTGAGGGTAAGGAACCACCAATACATGTGGAACTTCAGTGTTTTTCTTCTGTAGTCTCTAACCTTTCCTTTGGATATTATGGTAAATTAAGATACACTTCTCATAACATAAAATTCAATATTTTAATGTATTCATGTCAATGGTTTTTAGTATTTTTTACTATTTTGTGCAGTCATTACCACTATCGAATTCTAGAATGTTCCCATTCCCCCTAAGAAGAAGCCCTGAAGCTATAAGCAGTTGATTCCAACTTGCCTCTTCTCCATCCCCTGGCATCCACTGGTCTCCTTTCTGTCTTGATGGATTTGCTGGCTGGATATTTCGTATAAATATGTCTGGCTTCTCTTACTGAGCATAATGTTTTCAAGGTTCCTCCTTGCTGTAGCATGTGTCAGTTCTTCATTCCTTTTTACGGCCTAGGAATGTTCCATTGTAGGGATATACCACATTTTGTTTATCTGTTCCTCAATTGATGGACCTTTGAGCTGCTTCTGCTTTTTGGCTATTACAAATAGTGCTGCTCTCAATATTCTTGTACAAGCTTCTGTGTGGACTTGTGTTTGGTCTTCTTGGGTATATATCTAGGGGTGGAATTACTGGGTCCTGTGGAAACCCTGTGTTCCACCTTTTGAGGAACTTTGAGACTGGTTTTGACAACAACTATACCATTTTATGTTCCCAGCAGCTAGGTACTGGTTCTAGTTCTAGTTTCTCCATATTCTTGCCAGCACTTGTTATTTTCAGATTTTTGATTATTGCTGTTATAGTGTACACAGAGCAGCCATTGTGTCTTATTCTTTATTTCTTTATTTATTTTTTTTAACAAATCCTCAGGAGATGTTTTTTTTTTAATTTTTTTTTTTCATTTATTTATGATAGTCACACACAGAGAGAGAGAGAGGCAGAGACATAGGCAGAGGGAGAAGCAGGCTCCATGCACCGGGAGCCCGACGTGGGATTCGATCCCGGGTCTCCAGGATCGTGCCCTGGGCCAAAGGCAGGCGCCAAACCGCTGCGCCACCCAGGGATCCCCCTGTGTCTTATTCTTTAAATGGTGATTTCTGGGGGGCCGTGATTAGTCCCTCTCCCCCATTCCTTTTATTGAAAACAAACAATATTATTCTTGTCATTTTTGTTGGACCTGGGATTCAAAATGGGCCTTTCCCTAGGACTTTCCCTAGGAAAGTAGTATTTGAAATACTACAATCAGAAAGGACATGCTTGGAGAAAGTAATTGAACCGGAAAAATGGCAGTTAAGGCCTACAAATTAGGATTTATTCTGCCAAAATAAGCCTTAAGTAAATATTCTCATGTATGAATTATAGAAGCCTATCATTATAGGAAAAAAGTCAAAAAAGAAGTTTGGGGAATAAAAATTTATGTCTTTCTATGGTTTTTCCCTCTTGTTTAATGTTTCTTTTTTTAAACTTTAGATGCTTATTCTTCATATGCGGTTACCACTATGCTTATTCATTTGTAGGCATCTTATAAGATCCTTTAAATCCTGTAGAAAAGGCTCTTCTAACATTAGCCAACCCCATTTTTTATTTTTTTATTTTAAGTGGATAAAACATCATGGCTAAGGACCAAGCACTGGCAAGTGTAAACAATTACAGATTCTTTTCCTCACGTTCATTAGATGTAGTTTAGTAGTAAAAATAGGTAAAATTCCTTAACTTCCATTGAAGTTCAGCTGTATTTTTTCAAAAAGATTTTATTTATTCATGAGAGACACACAGAGAGAGGCAGAGACATAGACAGAGGGAGAAACAGGCTCCCCACAGGGAGCCTGATGCGGGACTCAATCCCAGGACCCCCAGGATCACAACCTGAGCCAAAGACAGATGCTCAACCACCAAGCCACCTAGGTGTCCCAAAGTTCAGCTGTCTTAACTCTCCTAAAATTTTGTATATGGCTTTTTCATTGTAAACCTAGACAGTGTCAAATTAACACCTATATACTTGGTCTCTGATCTTTAGCAATGTGTAGTTCAATTCAGAGGGCATTGATTCCTGTGGATACAGGGATGTGAAGGATTTGCAGTATGTACCAGGCCGGAGGAAGCCAGTGAGGATAAGGATAGAAGAGGCAATGATATATTTGACATGGGAGTAGAAGACATCACTCCTAGATTTCCTGCAGTAGGGAAACATACTGAAATCTGATTATTCTGGAAAGAGAAAATTAAGAAAAATATTGGAAGGAGACAACTATTTGTTGAGGGCCTATGAGTGCCAAGTGGTGTTGGAAGTTGATTGTAGAGTACGGTGGGTGAGAGCTAGGGTTCTTGGAGTCACATGGCTTCTTTTTTTTTTTTTTTCCACATGGCTTCTAATAGAATCTTGGCTGTGATCACTCCCTGTGGTGAGCCCGATGCAGAACTCGATCCCAGGACCCCAGGATCATGCCCTGAGCCAAAGGCAGACACTCAGCCACTGAGCCACCCAGATGCCCCCCCCTATTTGTGTGATTAAGGTGAAGATGAGAGTGTCCGTAATCTATATAGTTGTTTTGAGGATTGGAGGGGAATCACTGTAGGTTTCACTCCACTATTTGGGACCTAACACCTAATGAGCACCCAATAAATAGTAACCTTGTTGTTGTCAGAATTGTTTGTAATTGCTGTTATTTTATAATTTAATTATTTCCATCATTACTTGAAAATAGTATTACACTCATTTTTCGTGTGAGAAAACGAAGCTTACATAATCAAGAGAGTTCCTACAGGAGTTGTTCTCATCTGGGGATGATTTTGATGCCCAGGAAACATTTGATAATGATTGGAGAAGCACTTTTGGTCGTCATACTTGGAGTGCACTGTGATATTATGTACTGAATAGAGGCCAGGGATGCTGCTAAATATTCCACAGCCTTCATAACAAAGAATAATCCAGCCTGAAATGTCAGTAGTGCCAAGACTGAGAAACCCTGGCCAAGAGTCATGGGCCTTCTAGGTAAAGGAATAGGATTTGAACCAATTTTTCTGAATCATATGTTTATACTTTCCCCTTGAAGCCATTCCATTTCTTCATGAGAATCCAGGGACTGGAATAAAGTAAGTTTTTGACAAATCCCTTTATGATAGTCTCATGTCTTGAGACTCAAATATGCCTTTTTGCAGAGGATGACAGACCAAGTCCAGAGAAACTGAGATGACCTGGGAGAGAAATGCCATTCATTTATTCTTTCACCATTCATTAATTCTTTCACCATTCATTCCTGTATTGATTGGATATTCATGTATTGATTTATGTGTTGGTCATTAATTTTCTGAGCACTTATTGAGCATCAACTCTGTGCTAGATGATGGTCACTGTTTTCATGCACCTTCTCTTTTGCTAGCCAGACATCACTCTGAAATGGGAGAGAACATTTCTGAAATGTAATATAAGAGAAAAAAGTATTCAATATATGAAAATCTAGTTTATGAAGTTGGGACTCTCACATTAATCGTTTCTTCATTGACAACTCAAACACATCCATTCACTGATGTCTTCCTGCTGGGCACTGTGTTAGGTCCTGAAACTGTACACTCAAGGAAATCTGTCTTCTATTTGTCTTTCCAGAAACCCTAATATAGCCCTCAGAAAGAATTTACAGTTTTATCATTTTCATTACCACGAAAAATCTTTTCAGAAACAGGAGATGTTTGGTCTGGATTTCAGATGACTTCTGGAATTGAGGTTAATATTTGGGGAAGCAAGGTTCTTCCTAGGATATTTACTGAGCCCTGTGGTTTTACTTTTAATAAGTATTTTAGTATGAGCTACTTTGCTGGGTTTTGTGGGCAGAATCATAAAATACCTAATTTCCCTCACAAAAGTAAATGCTTCACTTACAAAAAAAAGAATGAAATTAGAATTAAGTGATTCTATTTTTTGCAGTATGTCTATTTGGATAGAAATTTCCTTACTGATGGAAAGCACATATGTACAAAAGGTTTTGATTCTCAGTTGTTTGTACTTTTATCCAAGGAAAAAGCAAGAATTGCCACTGTTACTATTATTATGAACTCCATTGACCCAATACCTCAAGTTTTTTTTTAAAGATTTTTTATTAACCGCAAATTTTCCCATAGTGAGGAAGAGGTAAACAGTTCCGCTGGCGCTGGGAAGTCCCTATTTTAGAAGCATATGTTCATCACGGATGAGCTAGGCTAATATATGTATATTTTTTGTGTGTATGTATATATGTGTATGTGCGTGTGTATGTGTATTTGTGTGTATGTGCATGTGTATGTGTGTATGCATGTATATGTATGAGTTTATGTGTGTATATGTTTGCATATGTGTATATATGTGTGAATATGTGTGTGTATGTGTGTGTTTCTGTTCTTGACTAAATCTGTAAGACAGATTGTACCCTGTGGTATAGGTAAGGAAGAGCTGAGTCAGCACTATGGAGCTCAGTTTCACTAGTCACTCCTGCATAGTATGAACTGGTTTAAATGTGCTTGTGCTGTCTGAGCAATTGAATTTTTTCACTGTGGGGCAGCCAACTGTACAATCTTTCTGAAGTTCTAAAAAGCATAACCATTTGTCACGACAGATAGTGTAACATTTTGTTGCTTGATCAATTTTTGCCGGTTTGGGTCATCTCCCCTCTCCTGTCAACAGTTAATCTCTTTTGAGCCCTCTGTACACTTTTGGGGATGAGGCCTCCTTTTCATTCTACTTCTCCTTTCCTTTTCCTGTTCTTTACTACCTCTTTTTTTCCTATGATTCTTCCATGCCCGCTGCTTACTAAGTTTTTATGGTTAAATCTCTTAAAAATTATATATGCTAGCACTTGTTATTATTCTTGTGTTTATTTTTGTTACTAGAATTTTGAAATGTTTATGTACACAAGTGCAATGGAGAGTGGGTGGTTTGAAAATGTGACTTGCTTTTGTGATATATGAGAACAAGATTTTTTGTTTGGTCCTAATGTATATACTCTCAGCTTCTTTTGGTTCTACTTTCAAGAGCCTCTGAAGGCTTTCAGAAGAGCCCTGGAGAGGTAGAGACTGCCTTCAGTGAGAGAGTTCTGAGCGCAAGGAAGATGTGGAGTGTTGGCCATCTTGTGGAAGGCCTGCATGACGCAGTCCTGTGCCATGTGCGATTTTGTCCTGTGAATTTATGAAAAGCTGTGAAACCACTTTGTGCTGCTCATTAGAACAATGAAGCCACACTGGGGTATGCACGGAGCTTACACATCTCTACTACACATGTAGTGTTCGTGATTCTACATCTAATTTTCAAATAAGACTTGTCATTTTCTAGATGTATTGTAGAGGCAGAGCTTACAGGAATCCTTCTCTGACTTTTCATGCATGTTCTGTTTAAGCTCACAAGAAACTGAGTCTCTAACATGACATAAATTTGTCTTGCAGCTTTTCATGACTTTACAATTTCCTTTTGCCTCCTTAGCTAACCAGTTCAAATTAGAAAAATAATTCATCTGTTGACACGTTTCTTTCTTTTTTTTTAAAGATTTTATTTATTCATTCATGAGAGATAGAGAGGCAGAGACACAGGCAGAGGGAGAAGCAGGCCCCACACAAGGAGCCTGACGTGGGACTCGATCCCGGGTCTCCAGGATCCCTGGGCTGAAGGCAGTGCTAAACCGCTGAGCCACTAGGGCTGCCCCTATTGACACGTTTCTTAACCTCCTCTCCATTTTTAATTTTTGTTCTTTTTTTTTTTTAAGATTTATTTATTTATTCATGAGAGAGATTGAGGCAGAGACACAGGCAGAGAGAGAAGCAGGCTCCTCACAGGGAACCTGATGAGGGACTCGATCCCTGGACCCAGCATGCCCTGAGCCGAAGGCAGACACTCAGCCGCTGAGCCACCCAGGTGTCCCTTAATTTTTGCTCTTTAGTTAGAAGCTAGAATTTTAAAATCATGAATATTTTAACAACCATGAACTATTTAAATTTTTAATAGTTTATATTTTATTTATTTATTTTTAATTTAATTGAAAACTTCATTTTGTTACTCAATATTTTAAAGGTACTCTGTACTAAAAATAAGAAGCTCTGTATGGTCCTCTCTAGCTCCAGTTATTTAAAGATTTTTTTTTCTTGCCATGGAGGGAAAAAGAGTGAGGCCTTCGCTGACCACTTGATGTAATAATTAATCACAGCTGTTAGTTGATTTCTTTCATAGTGATTAAGAACATTAGTGATTATGTATTTTAATCATTTACTTGTTTATTGTCATCTCTTCCACTAGACTATACATGCTATAAGGGCAGGAAGAATGCTTATTCTTCCTCAATACCTAAAACATGCATGAAATATAATAGATAATATTTGGTGAGTGAAGAAACATGTTTTTAGAGGAATGGCATATAGAGTTACTATGATTTACTCCATTTAATGTTATACTAGCCATGTGAAAATCTACCTTGCAAAGCAAATTTTGGGCACAGGCTGTTTGCAGTACTAAACTTTTTTTTTAAACTGAGTCATTCATTTTACTATTCTTTTTACAGAGATTCTTTTTTAAATGAGAAATTCATGTAATAATAAGGTTCTTAACTCAAGAACCAGTTTATAATTTGGAGCTAAGAACTCTTTCCCTATAAAAAATATGTTTAGCCTATTGTAAATTTGTACATGGAACAGTAAGATTTATGGACTTTTATATGTGGATCCTTGAACCCGTGTGTTAAGAATTCAGGCTATTCTCTGAAGCTTTGTATAAGGAATGAAACTCTGCTAGCTTAAAGATGGAGCTCTTCTACTTAAAATTAAAACTCTGAGCCTATGGATTTGTAATCAAAACCACAATTATTGTTAGATTGGTTCCATGTGTAATTAAGACAGGAAAAAAGACAAGCCAGTAAAATGAGTAATGCAAGGAAATTCTGATGCACAGCTTCCTTTTGAAGAGGGTTTTACACACTCATCCCTGTGTAGTTCTCTGTAGAAGATTCTTATCTTGGCTGCATAGATTGTTCAGAATTTTCAACATAAAGGAAAACAAAGCGGTCTGCTTTTTCTTGGTGGAGCCCCCCAAGAAATTAATTCTATTTGCACCAGATTCTCTCGTACGGGATTTCTCCCAGCATGTTGGCTGGTAGTCTTAAAGCCTGACTTGTCTTTTATTTAAAATTCCTGTGAGACATGGTAGCGCTCGAGGAGCTGTGTTAGGGATGCCATCGTACACCTCAGACCTGAGGAACGCTTGGATGTTCTCTTACTGCCTGGGGCAGTCTGTGGATCTCTTACTTTTTCATCCTGATTAATGGGGAATTCAGGACTGTATTAGGAGATAGTTCACCTGAACTATTATTGCTTTAATGGAATTAATGATCAGAGATTGGCTAGTGCCCAAAGCAAACGCATGAACTGCCTAATTTTACATTGCCCTGCTCTAAGACAGTTGTTTAACAAAGGTCTTTTATATTGATTAAAGCCAATTAATACATGGAAATGAAATATAGTTTCTTTTACACTTATGGGTGAATTTGGTGAGTCTCAATGACATATATACAGGCAACACCTTTGTTTACTAGGTGCAGTAAAGCGGGACACTTTATTGTACTTCTGTGGTAGATAAACTACTTTGATACCTTTATTCGCGTCAAAGTGCTCTTTACACAGCCTTTGAGGTACTGACCTCATCAAAGCAATTAATCTTCCAGTGACCTATTTTGGAGTAATATGGATACAAAGGTGCTTCTAGAGTTGATCTAAAGTATTGTGTATTTAGTAACTAAGAATGCCAGAGACTTAAGAGTTGGCCATATATTTGATGGTTCTCTCTGTTTAGCAACTTCATTTGTCGGAAAGCTACTTGGTAGATATTTAAAAAAAAATGAATATACAGATATATAAAATTAGACTCTTTGCTCACTAATTATTCAGTTACTATTTACTGACTATATAGTTGCAATAGCAGTAGTTACTGGGGATTCGATGACAAACTAAACCTAGGATAACCATATAAGTTTTAGTCCAGTAAATACCTTCAAGAGGCAAAGGTGGCACTATTAATAATTACTCCAGGACAACAGGTGTAAACTGGAACTGTTACAGGAAAACTGATGAATGGTCACCTAGTTATAAAGCAGGCATAGTCTATGTCCTCATGGAGCTATAGTTGATGGAAGAGATGGAAGAGATGGAAGAGATGGAGATTAATTCAGTAATCGGATAATAAATACAGCTGTAAAAACTGTATACAGAGCCCTTGGAAACATGGGGAATGAAAGGTGTTTAAAATTGTTTTTTGTGTGTTCAGATGGACTGATTTGTAAAGTAAAAATGGGAGCACTGAGCAGAAACCACAGAACAGATAGAGCTGGCTTCACTGACTTCTCAGACAGTCCCTGAGTGACTGGAGATAGTGTTTAAGAAGTTTGAAACTCAGAAATATCTACCCCCCTCCTTTTTTATGGTTCAGACTCTTTCCTTTTTAATTTTACCATAAACATTTTTGTGCCATAAACATTTTTCCATGCACTGAACAAAAATCTATACCGAAACTTGGAAGACTGAAGTTGGGTAGCAGAGTGATGGCTAAAGCAAGTATCAGCAGAAGGCTAAAGCACAGGACCTGGCACATGCCTGCCAGGGACACTACACAAAAGGAATGCCTTCAGAGCTCCTTTGTGGGGCCCTGTGCCTACCCTTGGAAACTCTGAGCTATCTTAACTCTTCGGCGTTACCAGGGTGCCATGTAGCGTGTGGAGGAGGAATAGCATAAGGAATGAGTTGGGTGTGGGGAGAGAGTATATAGTTTTTTACATTCTTATGCAAGAGTGAACTAAAGTATGATCCCAACCAGTATTGCTGTGTCATTGATTTCTTACCCTGATCTCTTCTCCACTAGGCTGTAGGGCAGCATGACTAAGGTATCATTTAGGAGGCCTGGACAGTAATTTTCTAAATAATACTGTGGTGCATTGCAGGGGTTAAGGGAAGGATTCCCAGATGCTTCATCAGGATGCATCTTAGACATTGGGCCAACTGGTTTATCACATGGTTCTTTTATAAGGCTGTTGCTCATATTGAAGTGTGATGTAATAGAGCTTATGAATTAAAAATAAAAACCCACAGGGTCACGTGAGTGTGTATTAACACCAGTGAACTAAGTATATCTTTCTCTGTGGAACATAATGTCGTGGGTAGAAGACTTTTGCTTTTGAAAATGGCATAGCATCAGGCTAACATTAGTATTTAAATATTTGCCAAATGATGACATATTGTAGGTTGTTTCTTTCCTAGACTCTGGGTTCTTGTTTCATTCATTCTGCCCTTCTTGCTGATAGGGCATGCACACTTTATAGTGACAGTTAAACCAGGTTTATCTCTGGGGCCTTCCTGCACTCTTAGTTCAGACACTATACTAAGAACATCAAAATTTATGTAAGAAAAAAATTATATAAGAAAAATTCTATTTACTCATTAGATATTTAATACCAGTTTTATGGCATTCTAAATTCTTAATATGATATCTTAAATGTTCTTCCCCAAATATTGTTTTAATTAAATAAGAGGAAGAGGTTTCTCTTCACTTCTTTTGCTGAGCTCTTTTATCTTGGCAAATTATGAAATTTCTACCCCAGTTGAGACACAGAGATTCAGTTTCCATTAGCAGTCAGTTTTGCGTGACTGGAGGTAAGGAAGGATGTTGTTAAAAATTCTAATTTTCTTTTGATTTTTCATCTCTTCCCTTTTTGCTTCTCTTTATTTGTTTTAAGCTGAGTATTTTAAGCAGGCTTATCTATCTTTGGGCCTTTTATCCTGAGCCTGGCATTGGCTGGCCAGAAGAATTGGATATTATTTTTCAAAAGCTTACTACAAATTTTGATATCTCATTGCAGGATTTAATGCCAAGAATGACCAAGGCCAGTGTTCAGGGATAATTCAGGTGGCTTTGACTCTGCTCGCCAACTCATTACTTTACTAAGCAGTGAGTCATATTTTAGATTAAATGTGGTTAATTTTTTCCATTCAGTTCTTAAAACACTGAGTTAGATATGTGGCTTGAGTTTTAAACTCTATTCCGGGATTATTGTTCACTATGAACTTGAACAGTCCAAAGATGTATTTGATGGCAATATGCTCAGCTTTTGAAATAAAGAAACAGAGCTAATATTCAAAGTAACTTTTTTAGGGTAGCCCGGGTGGCTCAGTGGTATAGCGCCTGCCTTTGGCCCAGGGCCTGATCCTGGAGACCTGGGATCGAGTCTCACATTGGGTTCCCTGCATGGAGCCTGCTTCTCCCTCTGCCTCTGTCTGCCTCTCTCTCTCTCTGTGTCTCTCATGGATGAGTAAATGGAATCTTTAAAAAAAAAAAAAAAAAAAAAAAAGACAAAGTAACTTTTTAAAATCTGCCAGTTTTAATCTTTGATCAAAAGATCAGTTTTGATTAACTTCCTGCAAAGACATGTAATTTCAACATTATGTGTAAGTGGAGCATGTGTGCTATCTTTCTTAGCTTGAAAAAAATCCTCATCAGTGACAAGGAAATAATAATGCCTACCTTCAAGGGCACTTGAGAGATAAATAAGACCATTCATTCATTTGTTCCTCCAACAAATCTTTCTTAAGCATCTATATTGTGCAAGGCACCATAGTAGACAATGGGAATATGACAGAAGCAAACCAAACTCTTACCCTCATGGAACTTATATTCTACTTAATTTGTAGAGCATATCATAGGGTGATCAATAAATGGTAGTAGCTCTAGCTATAGAAAATTTTTCTAAAACGTATACTCTAAAATACATGGCTAAATTATTTGAAAACTTTTCCTTATTTTGAATTTGAATTGAAGTAGGGGTATTGAAGAATTTCTGTAGATATAGTTGCACATTAATTTTAAGGTTTTAAAGTAGTGATTTTTAACTCTGTACATTAGAATGAGCTGGGGGGCTTTTAAAAAACTAAAATACCAGTGTCACAAGGCTGTCCTGAGATTCTGATATAATTGGTCTAGGGCGGGACACAGGCAGTGGTATTTTTTTAAAAAGCTCCTAAAGTGATTCTAATGGGTAGCTGTGGTAGAGACTTCTTGCTTTACAGGTAGGGAATATCTTATGAGTATTTACACATTATGGGTAATCATAGATTTGCTGTTTGTATATCAAGATGATAGCCTGATGTGAGAAAGGAACTATACCATTAGCTATGGATTAAACAATTTCAATGATAGGTTTCAGAATAAAATCTGTGGCTTCAGAGAACCAGGGTATTGGACTGTAGGCATGACTACCACAGTGCATCTGTCACCTTAGGTAAGTCCTTGTAGCATTCAGACTTAAGTATTCTCATCTTTAAAATGAGGGGTTTCATTAAGTTCAGTGAGGGCTTGGTGGTACTAGCATCTTGCCCTGTTATAATATATTGATTATCTATTACCAGAATGGTTTTCCGGCTGCTGCCTTGTTCCCTACCTTCCCTATAGCTAACCAAACCAGTGGTAGATAGACATCTAACCAGAGCCTGCCAAACCGTCCTTGGGCCAACAGACAGCTACTTCACTCTTGAGAGAGTTTGAGTAAAGCTACAGTGTTATTGTAGTCCGTGAAGTGTAGAAGCATGAGGAAGGAATGGGAGACCTTGATGATCACTTTGGACCATGTGTGAACTAAGGCCATCTGCACAAAGAGGGACCACGTAGAGTAGGTATGCGAGGAGAGGCACAGATTTCTTAAGAATGCCACTAGATGACCCCTGAGAGTGATGGCAAGGAGAGCTTTGTCTTCATCCCAATTCCAGTCCCTCAGCGCCCCAGCTGTATTTCACTTTTGTCCTTGGGCAGCTGTGATATCATGTGCTGCTTCCTTATAATTTTTCCTTCCTTGTACTCCCTTCAGTGGGTTTCTGCCCTTTGCAACCCCGTATACTTTGAGTAGGACTTTAGGTTAGTAGACACTTTTGAGAAACAAATGGGACAGTAGTAAAAATAGGAACAGGGTAAGGAGAATAAGCAAAATCATGCACTGTTGTGGAAAGAATGAGGATAGTAAGTTATAGTCTTAGCTCTGTCCCAGAATAGCTCAGTGACCTTATCCAAGGTGCCTGACATGACCAGGTTTGTCTAAAATGGGAATGGTGCAATCTCACAGGGATGGTGTAGTGAAAAATTCGATTACCATTGTAGAAATGCTTCGAAAAGGGAAAGGGACACGTCGGTTGAGGGGATTGCCTTGTTAACGGATACTTGGAGAATGTGTTTTGAGATGTTTGCTCTCAGAGGTAGATTTAGTAGAAAAGAGAAGCTGAGTTATAAAATATGCTTATAGGATCAAATTTTTAAGTGTTGATTTAACTAAATGGACTACTTTTTTTACTTCTGTCAGTTTTTAATTTTCATAGCTTGATTTTTTTTTTCTCCCAATGATTATTGTCTCATTCTCTGAACTTCTACTTATTTGTTGCCTGAATTATTTCCTGGGCTTTTTCTAATATATATTTTCAGATGTAGTTCAGTTTTCTTCATGAAGTTCTGCTGCAGATATGGGCAACAGAGTTTTTTGAGTTAATGATAAAGTTATTGTTTTTCTTTCTTTGGGTTCAGTGAAGAGCAAGAATTGGGTCATGCATGCAAACGATTTAGTTGGTTGGTTTCCTTCTTGTCCTCAGTTGGCACATCGTAAAACCATTTTGTTGTCTCCCACTCAGTGGGTTGGGCAGACAATGAGAAAGGTTTATAATTGGAATAGTAAGGGTGTCAAGAGTTCAGGACTGAGGGGAATTGGCCCTGCAATGAAAATGCTTAGCATTTGGGCACCAATAAGTCTGACTCAGACAAGATTTTCTCATCCTTCCGCATTACTCTTGAAGATAACTTTTCATTGACACAGTCAGGTAGCTAAGACGGATAAGGTAAAATACAAGGAAGTTTGGATCAGTCAGTAGGTAGAATGTGTACAAAAATCTTTCCAATCATTGATACGTTTATTTGTGCCAAGTGGAATAATTTCCCCTCTTGGAAGCACTGTTACATTTCCCAATATATTTGGGCATTGATATCATTCCCTTTCTCAGAGCCATGTACACATTTTGTGTAACTAAGAGCCATAGTATAGGGATTTTGATAGATTTTACTGCTGTAAAGACCTAGGCCATTATCCTTGCATTTCAAATTGTTTTCTGTTGCTTTAGTGGAAAAGTCACCAAATGCTATTCATAGATCTGACATTGGAGCACAAGTTTGTTTGTTTGCTTGCTTGAAGGTTTTATTTATTTATTTGAGAGGGAGACAGAAAGTACGAGAGAGGGAGAGGGAGAAGCAGGCTGCCCTCTGAGGAGGGAACCTGCCACAGGGCTTGATCCCAAGACCTTGGGATTGTGACCTGAGCTGAAGGCAGATGCTTAATGAATTGAGCCACCCCGAAACACAGGTTTCTTCATTGGCAGCTTTTGTGGAGTTATCTAACTGCTGAACATTTAAGATTTCTTTAAAAGGTGTGAAGTTTATTATATCCAGTCAGAATGAATGGGGTATGCCATTTTGTTTTTTTTCTTTTTCTTTTTTTTAATTTTAAACTTACTGACAAGTTGATTAAAGTTTATAGAATGAAGTTCAGGGCACAACCAGTAATTTGCAGAGGGTGCCTTTGTTTTTTGAGTTTTTTTGGTGGTTGTGTTGTTGACATTGTTTGCTTTTGATTGGTGTTATGAACAAAAGGCAAAAATACTGAAGCATTATAGATAGAATTCTGCAAAAACAGATGTTCACCCTAAATCACTTTGTTAGGAAAACTTTTCTAGGATAAACTCCTCCAGTAAACTGGTACAGCATGGCCCAAGGCCTCAGGCATACAAAAACAGTCTAATCAAGGAGAATATTCCAAGGGCTCAGAGGTTATCTCCTCAGAGGCAACCAAAGCCGGTCCTGAAGACAGACTTTTCTTTGGAATGTGCAAAGGTTTTGAGCAACCCAGGCCTGCTGAGTTAAATCTTTCCTGCCCACATGTCTAGCAGTATTTTTATTGGTAGTCATTGTGAATGTCATGCTGTTGAGTCTCTGGATTTTGTTGTCTTTCTCAAAGAAGTGTTGAGTTTTGTTCTGGCAGGCAGTTAATTTACCTGGGAACAGCTTGATTTTTCTTTTAAAGGTTTTAATCTCACAAAGATTAAAACAACCTTTTAAAAGCAACCTAAGAGTAGCTTTATAGTAGACCTCTTTACCCTTATTCCCAAGTTAGATACTTTCTGGAGTCTGTTGAGGGCTACATACAGGTGTTTAATGGAGGCTCTATACTTCAGTGGGTTGGACTGTGACTGTCTCTCAGCCCTCTGTGGGCTCTGAGAGTTGTTCAGCTTTTGGTTCCCAACAGATGCTTTTTTCTGGTAGTCTTTCCTTCTGGTTATTGCTTTTTGCTCAGCCTTACAGAGTCTCACCCTCTGCATTTATATCTTGCTACTTAGCTAAAGACTCAAGGAGACTCCTGTGAAGGTTTTTTAGATTCCCTCCACCCCCTTTTTTTTCATAGTACCTTCCTTTTTGGCACTTAAGCCTACATGTCCCAACTACTTTATTTTTCCCCTGTTGCAACCCTTTCCTCTCAACTCATTGAGATTGCTTTGCTCTGCTCACATGACCCCTCTCTGCCTCACAATTGGGAAAAGACTTCTAGGCAGAAAGCTTAGTTGGTTATACTGCTCATTTGTTCCTCTTTTTCCAGGGATCATAGTCATGATATGCCTATTGTTTAGGGACCGAAAACTGTTGTTTCCTATATCTTGTCTAAGGAATTTTCTTCTGGTTAATTACAGGGGAAGAGATAATCTGGTACCAGTTACTCTGCATCGTTGGAAGTGGGTTTTTTTTCTAATATAATTTTTATGTACTGATTAAGACCAGGGCTTGAGAATCAGACAGATGTAGCTCAAATTTAGTCTCCAACATTACCATCTCCTGATCTTGGGCATCTTGTTAACATCTCTCTGACTTACTTGCTTTATCTGTAGAAACCTTTAATAGGGTTTTATGAACATTATGTGTGAACGTCCGAGAAATGGTTAGTATAGCTCATGACATATATGATGATGATGATGATGATGATGATATTTACTTTGGTGATACTTGACTAGCACCATTAAGTGAGGATGTTACATGAAAAAAAAAATGCTGTTCTTATGTTAGAAAGTTAAGGTGCTGCAAGTCTGTGGCTGTTAGTTGTCACCAAAGTGGGATAGGGTAAAGGAGAACATAGACACTTTTGCTTTGCATGCAGGACTGTCAGAGAAGTTACACAAAAATTCATCAGTGACTTCCAGGCATGGTAGTCCGAAGAGATGATGCTTGTTCTGAAGCTACCCCTATAACCTTTAGCAATACAAAACTCCTGAACAGTCTTTGCAGAATGCCTTTAAAAATCAACCTGATTATATCTTTAATGTTTTATTTCTTAAGCTGTGTGATGGGTGTGCTTATTATATTTTTCTTCTTTTCTTTTGGTATACCTGAAGTGTTCCTTAAAAAAAAAGAAAAAACTGTCTTAGCTCCTCAAATATTCCTGCTGTATGTTTTTAAAGATACTGAATTAAACATGCAAATTGCAGGGTGGGTAGGATAGGTTGCACTTAAAATACATACAAAACATTACCATATACTCTTAATGAAAGTGTGTGTATTTGTATATGAAAAACTTGGTTTGGAAAGAAACATCAACTTCAGGAAAACAATTTCTTTCTGAGAAGAGAAATGGATGAAGGAAAAACAGGCAAGAATACAAGATGGTCTTAAATTGAATGAATGATGTTTTATTTCTTTTTTTTAAAATATTTTATTTATTTATTCATGAGAAAGAGAGAGAGAGGCAGAGACATAGGCAGAGGGAGAAGTAGGCTTCTCGCAGGAAACCTGATGTGGGACTCGATCCCAGGACCCTGGGATCACGACCTGACCCAAGGCAAGCACTAACCGCTTAGCCATTCTGGAGTCCCATTATGTTTTATTTCTAAAAAACAAAAGGAATCAGATATCCAGAGTAGCATCTTAAGACCTGGATGGTACTTATATGGGTGTTTGTTAAATCCTTCTTTCTATGCTTGAGACACACACACACACACACACACAAATTAAAAGGAAGTATAATATAGGAAATATAATAATATTAATGTTTAAGTTGAAGCTAAAACTTTTTTACTTTAGTGCCTTGGTTATGTTTTTTTTTTTTTTAAGTTTTATTTATTTATTAGAAAGAAAAAGAGAGTACCAGCAGGAGGAGCAGGGGGTGAGGGAGAGAGAATCCCAAGCAGAGTCTATGCTGAGTGCAGAGCCCGATGTGGGTCTTGACCCATGACCCATGAGATCATGACCTGAGCCAAAACCAAGAGTTGAATGCTCAACCAACTGAGCCACGTAGGCACCCCTTGTTTTATCAAGGCTTTTTGGGATGTGATGACAACATTCTGCATTGTGTTTTAACCTGGAACAACTCCACAGTACAAAGTTAAACCAGAGATCAAGAACATCTCTCCTCCTGCATATATATTTGTAGCTCTATAACTTGGTGTGTGGTCTACCTAAGTTTGGGTTTTGGGAATCCAGACTGCAGGAACTTTTTCCGGGGCTAGATTGTGCTCCAAGTCTCAGCCACTCTCTTCTGAACTTTTCAAATCTGAAAAGCCCAGGATGGCTTTTCATTGTGAAGACAAAATCCTACAACTTAAGGGCACCTGTGAAGCTACCCCCCACCCCATTCTCCCTTGTTGTCTCCCACCATTGTCTCCTCTTTCTTTCTGTCATCCAACCGTCCTCAACATTTTTTCTTTTTCTTTTTTTTTTTTTAAATTTTTTTTTAATTTTTTATTATTTATTTATGATAGTCATACAGAGAGAGAGAGAGAGAGAGAGAGAGAGAGGCAGAGACACAGGCAGAGGGAGAAGCAGGCTCCATGCACCGGGAGCCCGACGTGGGAACCGATCCCGGGTCTCCAGGATCGCACCCTGGGCCAAAGGCAGGCGCCAAACTGCTGCGCCACCCAGGGATCCCAACATTTTTTCTTTTTCTTCTTTTGTTTCCTCTCCAGTTTCTTGTTTATTCCCTTGTTTTTGTTCTGGGTACTTGCACTTGATTTCTCCCTTCATCTGTAACTCCCTCCCTCTTCCCTTAGTTTTCCCAGCTCTACATCCATTAAATCTTAGCTTCAATATCCCTCTCTGTCTATCCATCCATTCATCCATTACACTGCACAGTTCCTCCATATTAATGCTTGTATCCTTACTGTTATTACTCAGTTGGCCATCTTTCGAGCTTAGATTTTAAGCTCTACTCAGTAGAGACCATTTTTGTTTCCGTTGCCCCAGCACCCCTGTAGTACCTGTATAGTGTCTGCTATAACTTGGGCAGTAAGTAAATAGGTGTTGAACGAATACATGAATGAAGTACAGTTTGAGCTTTTGACTTACATATTCTCATTAGCTATTTAAAAAAATTTAGTGGAAGGAACTGTATTTAAATAAAACATTTATGAATATTTTTGTGAATATTTTCATAAAACATAAGAGGATTTGGGGTCAAAGGTATATTTTAAAGTCAGAGGAGTAAAGTGTTTATTCACAAGGGAAGCACTGTTGGAATATATAGGCATTAGTAGGCTAATTTTCTTTAATAAATTAAAACTTTTCTTATAAATAGCACATGGTATGAAAAAAATCAAAGGAGAGCGTTTAAAATAAAAAACAGCAGTTGTCAGCTCTACTTTTCCTTAATCCTATCTGATTAATAGTTTGAGATTTCAGTAAGAGGATTCATTCACCTTCAAGAAGAAAAAAAAGTAAACATTTATATATTAGAACATTATAATAGCTTAAGAAAAGCAGCTATAGTTCAGTTGAAGGTAGGATGGGAATAAAGCTTCACACTGAAGGGATTTTATAAGTCACGATTTGTTTTTTTTTTTTAAATGCCATATAAAGGCAGCAGTGTCTCCTCCAGTGTTAGCTTGTGTTTCCTGTAACCTTCTTCCTCAAAGGCCCATCCTAAAAAAGGTTCAGGCTTGCTTTTTTTTTTTCCCCCCTCTTTCAAAGACAGTATCTCAGAAATGATACTAATTTAAGCCCTGCTAAAATGTCCAGTTGCAGCACCTGGGAAAAATGAAGTTCAGAAGTTCAGAATTTGAAACTGCTTAAGCTAGGAGAATCTTCTTGCTGTCGTTGCATGTCTGGTTCTGGAAGCTGGTAACTTCTTTCGGGTGGGCATTGTTCCATTGTAACAGATGGCCCCAAGTGTGGACATGCCAGAGAGTGAAGCCGGAGTGTGAACTTGTCCAAGAAGTTGAAACACTTCTCAGAATATCTTCTCCTGATGATAGCCATGTCATTGCAACTGGGTTGGAAGAGCGAGTTCAAAGAAGCATAAAAGAAGCCTTCAGAGCTTTGTTGTCCAATATGGCAGCACTAGCCACATATGGCCATTGAGCACTTGAAATATGACTAGCTCAAATTGAGATGTGCTGTGAGTATAACATGGTCAGCAGATTTCATAGACTTAGTATAAAGAAAAGGATGTAAAATATCTGGTTACTAATTTTTAATATTGGTAAATGTTGAAACAATATTTTGGGCATACTAGGTTAAATAAGATATGGTTAATTTGCCTGTTTTAATTTGTTTTTCTTTTTGAAAACAGATACAAGAAAATTTAAATTTATGTACGTGTTGTGCTTTATATTTCTATTGGACAGTGGTATTTGTGGGAGACTCGTTACCAGTGATGTCCTGGCAAACTTTGTCCAACTTAAACTTTGATGTGACTGTTTATTCTGAAATATGTTAGGTCACACATGGAATTAAAACCTTGGAATTTTTAAGTTAGTTTCCTAGTAGCTTGCAGTTTAAATGTAGCAATAAAAGCAAGAGTGGGGATTTTTTTTTTTTTTTGTAGTTGTAAAAGAAATTTCTAGAAACTAAGAGCTTTGCAGAGCTAAAAATTCATTCTCATTGTTTTATTTTTAAGCTCTATTTTAAGTTTCTGCCAGAACAAAAATGTTCAGTCCCCCCTTTTGGGTTCTGATGGCCTGGTAAAATTTCTTTGTAAACCCAGGGGATGTGATAGAATTGGCACAGGAGAAAATTAATTTGGTTGGGATCCCTGAATGGAATGGAGGTAATGAGCAAGGCTTGCAAGAGTCCATGTAATCAATCACTGCAGAGGTTTTGCTGCGATGCTAGGCTGCCCAACACCCTCCACTGTGGGCAGCATTGTGTCAAGATACCTTCCTAGAAAGCCCCTCACCCCCTCTGGTGTAAAAGGAGAAAAACGTAAATATACGCAGAGAATATGTGCATAATTATAAGCCACATATACACACATCCAGTAACATTGATTGACATTGATTCTTGTATGTGTGTATGTATTTTTCTGGAAAAAAGTTAAATGGGGTTTTCCACAACTTTTTTTTTCTTTCAGCCTAGTTGTAGGATATTTTCCGACCCCACATTTTTCCAGTAACTTAAACTCAAAAGTCATAGCAGTGAGGCACTTTCTTGTCAAAGGTGAGTCAAAAACAGGAACCCTTTAATTCTGTCACATGATGCCGGACCTCAGAAAATAGTTAATAGCAAGGAGTTCTCCAGCACACCCGCCACTCCCTTACCCCTGTTTCAGTCGTCAGACTCGAAGCTGCTGGACTTCTTCACCATTGCTAAAGCCAGGAATTCAGAAGTGTAGGTCGGATATTCTCCGTAGAAAATGCATTCAGGAGCGTACACATTACACGGGTTATAAATAGTATCTGCCCTGACAATGCTGGGATTTTCTCAGCTTCTGGAGACATTGAAGTCTTTGTTTTGTGGGTCGCTGCCCTCTCCCCCACCCCTATGCTTGAGTCATAAAGCCTGAAAAACTAATGAGGCTGCCGAAACTTTAATTGGTAAGATGTATAGGAAACAATGAGAGATGGCACAGACCATACATAAGCTTGGAATCAAGGCAGCTTCTCTGCTGCTGCCGTCCTGCAACCTGCTCACTTTGCATTTTCCTGCTTCAGGACCTTGAATTTATTTTTTTCCATCAATAAGATCCAATTAAATTTGGATTGAAAAAATTAAAACAAAACCTAAGTAGATAGTCATTGAGGCTAATTTTAGATCTTGAATTCCCCATTTAGAATAGGGGAAAAAAAAATCTCTCCTTGAAAACAAAAGTACAAGCCAGTTTTTCTTGATAGTGGTGTGTGTGTGTGTGTGTGTGTGTGTAGTTTGGAAATATGTTGCTCTCATAGTCTGAGTTTATATATAGCAGTGTATAGTAGGGGTTAGTAAACTGTGATTAGCATACAGCTTGCTGCCTGTTCCATGTGTAGCCAAAGAACCAAAAGTGGTTTTACAATTAATAGTTGTTTTCAACCAGTCAAAGTGAAACGAAACAAGACAAGAAACATGCAATAGACACCATAAGTGGCCCACCAAGCCGAAATCATTATCTGGACCTTTACCTAAAGAGTTCCTGACCCTTGGTTTAGAATGCACTTGATATTAGGTGTGTTATCAAATAAAAAGTTCCTTCCTCAGATTCTTTTTAAGTTCTTCGACAAATAACCTCTGGAGTACGTGTCCTCTTCTTAGCATCGTTCTAGATATTGGGGGAAATAAAGAAAAAAAGAGACACCTCTCTACCTTCACAGAGCTTACATTCCTGTGGAGGAGGAAAAAGAAAAAAAAAAAAAAAAAAAAAAGACCAAACCTGACCATATCAAATGGAAAAATAAGAAACTGAAAACTGGCGTGCTGGGAAGACAAAGCTGCCGAGTATGAGATAGAGAATCATGCCAGAGGCGGTTCTGTGTGTCTCACCCTCTGTTCGTCCTCCCTTGGACTGTGCTGTGAAACGGTGACTAAGTTATTTCCCAGATTTTGAATTCACCCCCCGCACGCCCACACAGAAACACAAAAACACTTGTTTGCTTTTTTTCCCGTGATTTCCTTATTTTCCGCTTTTTTCACCCCAATTGAAATTCATTACTCAGCCCGGGCTTTGTTGAAGCATTAAGGTGGGTGCTTGCAAGGTATATTTATTTCCATCCTTCTGTTTTTCGGTCAGCTTTTCTTTGTCCTTCTCCTTTAGACTCGCTGCTCCTATGTAGGATGTAGTTGGGTTTTGAACTTTAGTCTCATAGGCTTTTCTCCTTTTCTGGAGATAATGGATTGTGATGATTTTATTTTATTTTTTTTTATCAGGGTCTTTCCCTACATCTGAGGTTCTCCCTAAAGCCTGCATTTTGTAATCTTTACCAAAGTGAGTTTTGACAAATGTTTGTTCCCTTCATTTTGGATCTTTCCTGTTAATGGAATCCTTTGCGACCCTACTTGATCATTAATCCTGCTCTCCTGGGCATATGAGTTGTTGAGTGTGATTTCTTCTTTGGTTGAAAATATGCCCTCTAGCCTGCATTTTGGTTAGCAGAATGACCAGAGCTTGGACAAAAGGCCATCGCTGACACATATACAGGCCTGAAATGATCTAGTTACAAAACAGTTACCACATTCATGTAAATGGCCAAGCAAAGGTCAAAATATGAGCAACATTATTTATGGCTCAGTGAGCGATTTGTTATTCAAAGTCTGTCATCTTTTGTCAGAAGACTGGTATTCTCAACGACTGTGCCAGGCTAAGGACCATCTCTAAAGTGATTTACTACAAACTCAGAATATAGTAAGGAGGAGACAATTTAGATGTATTCCAGGAAACAAAACCCTGCACTTGACCCAGAAATAGTGCTATTCTCTGTGCTACTATCAGACTTGTTTGCCTCTTGACCCGAGAATTTTCCTCCCTCTAAATCAGTTTTGTCAGGGTAGTACTCACAGGATCAACTTAATATCTGTGGCATGCCTGCAGGGTGTTGGGTTATAAGAACTGATTGCAATTGCTTGCAGTAGGATCTGTGCTGGGTATCAACGTATTGCCTCTCAGGTCCAGATTCACCCTCTGTTGCCTGCCCTTGAAAATGGATCTGGACTCTGAATGTTCTTCCTTTGACAACCGGCGTGATGTGAGAGTACTGTGGAGAGACATTGTAGGAGGGAGGTGTTTTCCTTCCTGGCTTCTCCAGCACCTGGCTCCTGCAGCATGAGAGACATCGCTAGTGCTTGTTTCCTGAAGTTTGTATGCTTTTACCATCCCCCTGCTCCTGCAGCATGGGTGCTTCTTTGATGCCAGGCTCCTGTAGTGGCCAGTGTGGTGGCCAGGGCTGCATCTAAGTAGCCAGCAGCTTCCCCTGGCATCCCTACTTAGGCAGTTTTGGAGCAATGTACTTCTGTTGAGCCACTTCTCTGTGAACAGCTTTCCCTGGCACCCTAGAGGATGGATTCCAATAAGTTCTGCACATGCAACACCACACAGTGAATTCCCTGCTATGTAGTGAGTAGAGTACACCTGGATCTCAGCCCTGTGGAGACAGGCTGTCCCTTGGTCACTGTGTCTCAGCCCTAGGGATGTAACTGCTCTTTATATCTGCCTTCTTCCATTCTTTAGAGTTCTCTCTCTCTCTCTCTCTTTCCTTCCTCAGGGCTTGATCCTAGGACTTCGAGATCATGACCTGAGCCAAAGGCAGATGCTTAACAGACTGAGCCACCTAGGCGCCCCTTCTATTTACCTTTTTACTAGCTAATTTCATGTTACAGTTAATCATTCCTTATATTAAACTTTCCCTATTTACATTATTGGCGTAGCTTCTCTCTCCTGATTGGACCCTGACTGATCTGGGGTACCATCAGTAGATTTAGGTTCTTTGCTTGGATTGCAGGAAGCATGTAGGTAAGAAGTGTCTAATGGATTTGTATAAAGGAGCATGAAATAAGAGTGCATAGGCTATTATATATTGCTCTGCATTCTTCTGACCAAATTAACAAATTTTATGAAATTCTGGAAATTTGCAATTATCTTTAGTAGTAAGGGAGGAGGTTAGTGGTTCTCATGGTCTTAGAATAAAATATCCACAAAAGATTGTATCTGATAGATTGGCCATTCTGTTTTTCCGGGGAACTTTAGAATATGTGAGCAAGGCTGCTGATGGGACCCAGTTGGTGAGTGGTAATTCTGTTTTTGGGGATCATCCAACAGAGCTTAATATCTACATTGATAATCAAGTGTTGATTTAAGTAGATGTACATGTCAAGTTTGTTTCCTTCTACCCTAGAATCATGTGATAGGGTTGCAAGCGGTTGCTCTTTTGTTCCCCTTTTCTGTGTGAATGCTGCAGTGATGTGATAATGGCAAATATAAGACTCAGAAAAAAGAAAAGAACAGAATGAGGTGCCTTGGTGATTATTATCTGGTTTGATCCCCTTCAGTTTTATAATGGGGAAGCTGACTAAGGTCAGGTGAAATGCCTTGCTATAGAGTATGCACCTAGTTAGAAAACTAGAGAATATGCTAAGGCAGATTTTTTGATTCCTAGCCAGTTGTTTTTCCCTAACTCCCACCAATTAACTTTTAAATCTCTAATGTTTTGTTTTTTACCTTCCTATTTAGAATTTATAAAGCTTGAGAAAATATGGTGTGTGCTTTACCATTAAGTCTTTGACAAACACTGTCTACAGGCTTTTCTCCTAAAGACATG
The DNA here is from genome assembly GCF_003254725.2 of Canis lupus dingo. Lineage (NCBI taxonomy): Eukaryota > Metazoa > Chordata > Mammalia > Carnivora > Canidae > Canis > Canis lupus. The sequence goes on along the minus strand of NC_064262.1, from coordinate 22,192,592 downwards.
AATACATGCTGAGAAAAAGTCATTGTATCAGTCAGCAGAGGCCAAATTTTGCAGCATTAACAAAGCACTGCAAAATTTTAGGGACTTACAAAAAATCTCAGCTTGGCATTGGCTGTGTCTATGTCTCTTTGTGAAACTAAGACGTAAAGAGCAGCACCTATTTGTCTTAAACAGAAGGAAAAGGGAAATGGCGGAATTATACAGTGGCTCTTAGAACTTCCCCAGGGAAGTGGCACATGTCACTTGTACACATGTTTCTTTGGCCATAAGATGTCAGTGGCAAAGCCTGGTACTAGTGGGAGGGGAATATAATCTTCCTGGAAGGAGTAGTCAGTAGGAACGGACATGGCAAGAAGGGGCAGCAGAGTCAGGTTTTAAACATTTCATTGCTTTGGTAGATAGCATCTCTGGGATAAAATTCCCAATTTGTTTTCATTGTCAGCTTTTTTCTTCATTTTTTTTTTTTTTTTTGGATCTTCACATCAGTTTAAATACTTCCATACCAGCAAACAGGCAATGCACAAGATGTGCAGAGACCTAGGATATAAGTCAATGGCCCAGGTGCCCCAGAGACTTACTGTTTCCTACAAAAGTGTGCCTGAACGTTGGTGACCTCTGCAGCCTGTAGGAAATGGGCAATCATAGTTTCATTCTCCAATTCAGTAAATATTTACTCCTTCTGCCAAATGATGTGATAGAAGGTCTGTGAAGCTCAAAGGCTATGGTCTTGAGTCCTGCTTCTAGAAAATTCATGTTATAAATGTAATCAAGAATATCTTCACTTTGGGGGATCCCTGGATGGCTCAGCGGTTTGGTGCCTGCCTTCGGCCCAGGGTGTGGCCCTGTAGTCTCAGGATCCAGTCTCACTGTCGGGCTTCCTGCAGGGAGCCTGCTTCTCCCTCTGCCTGTGTCTCTGCCTCTCTCTCTCTCTGAATGAATAATAAATAAAATCTTAAAAAAAAAAATATCTTCACTTTTATTTACAATTAGCTTAAAACTAAAGTTACTTGCATGAATACTGGGTAATAAATCAGTCTGTATTGACTCCTTGCAGGGCCTCAAGTGTGCTTTTCTCTGGAATGCATGTTTACTTGGATTTTGAGGAAAATAATGAAATCATCCTGACTTAAGAAAGCTTTGTGAATGACTAGAGCTTTCAAGATTATGTTTATGTAGTTTCAAAGGTTGTATTTCTTTTAGATGAAGGTTAATTTAAAAAGATTAGCTAGCATCCCTCATTAATCTGGATCTATTTTAATGAAAACAAAAAAGGACAATCTATTTCCTTCTTAGAAAGTCATGTTAGTTTTATTTTCAAATTATATTGAATCAAATTTTATTTAGGTTGTATAGGATAATTTTCAAGTAGGGAGTATTAACCTAAGATAAGGAAAGGAATACACTGTGGTCAAAGTGAACATTATTTTAATAGCATATTTAAAACCTCATCATGCTAGTTTACACAATAAATATGTTTTTCTATAAACTGCAGATATATAAATATGGAAGATAAATATGTAAGGATTACATTATGTGAATAAAATAAATCATCGTGATATTTAGGTACATAAAGCCAATCTTAATGATACTTATTTTACTAAGTGTAGGATCTGTTATAAAATGAATAATCTGATCCTAATTTCTCTTGTTTAATTCTTGGGATGATTTGAAGTAAGGCATAATTAATATATTAATGTATTCTTGGAGTCTGATATTATGAGCATCATGAACTTAATAGCTGAAATAAGTATTTGACAGAAATTTAAAAGAAGAATTTTATTTTTTATTATTAGCTAGAGTGCAAAAATATTTGCATCTGCATTGAATACTGGACTTCCTAATGTGTGTGCACATTCATGTGTATATATACATGTGTGTATGATCTAAGACTCATGCTATTCTAAGTGTGACCCATGAAGTGGACTGGTTCATGAGCTATGTGTTGCTGGTATGCAATAAAGAACAGAAGTTGAGAGTGTTTAGAAATATTTATAGCAATTGAACAGAGTAATTTTAGGTCTGTTGAATCTGATACAAATGGGTTTGCATATTTGTGTGTGTGTTTTGTTTTTCTTTGTCTAAGAATTCATTTTTATTTTACTTTTCATAAAAATATTGGTCTGTGATGGATTTGAAAAAACAAAGAAACGGGTGACACGATTTGTTTAAAAAAACATTGGTGAGAAGTCTATGTTACTCAAGAATACAGAAAACTGAAGAATCATTGATGGACAGGGGCCTATAGCACCATTTGTAGTTTAGCTCTTATTATTTAATCTGATTTATCTCCTCTTATTTTGTCCCTTGGACTTTCTGCAGTGGCTAGACTGGCCTCCTCACCGCTGCTCCAATGTGATTGGCACAGTCCCATTTCCAACCATACCCAAAACTCATTTCCTCAACCTCCTTTAAGCCTTGGCTCAGATGTCACCCTCTGGGCTTACCCTGACTGCCATTTTTAAAATTGTATCCCTTTCCTGCCTATATCTTGGTCCTTTTGATGCCTCTTGCTCTGCTTTACTTATACTTCTTTAACTTCTTTTGTGGCTTAGTTATTTATCGAGTTTATTGTTCAGGGCACTCTACAGGATTTTTGCTTCTTGGTCACTGCTATATCCTGGGCACCTTGAACAGTGTCTGACACACAGTAGGTGTTCATTAAAAATTTGATGAATATATGAATGCATATGGGATATGACTCTCTCTTTCAGAGTGTATAACATGGATCTTAAAATTGGTCAGTTCAGCTGAGATTCTTCATGTTGCTCTGTGTGTACTCCATCCCATAGGTTATGATTTCATGAATCTTAGTTTTTATGTTGCCATAAATTGGCTTTTAGTGCATCTCTTTATTTTTCTTCCCAAGTTTTGAGCATTCCCATGAGATGCTTTCACATTTTTCTCGCTGATCTTTTACGGTTTGTTTAATCTTGCTTGACCCTAGACTCTCCATGCGTTCATGGATAGGATCTTAGGCACATTAGCTGACCTCGCCATGCCCTGGCTTCCTCATCTGTAAAATGGGAATGATCATATATATAACCTTGCAAGGTGTGAAGGTGAAATGAGATGAGACTTGTTAAATGTATTAGACAGACCTGGCATAAATATTGGTTGCAATAATGCTGATGAAGATATAAGTATCTTATGGCTCAGCATAATATCTAGCATGTGGCAGACACAGAGCAAATGGCAGTTGTTAGAGTTACTATGCTTTTTCCCCACCCATTATTAACCACTGCCTGTGTTACAGTTTCAGACAATCATCAGAGAGTGGGGCGTTAGCAGGAAACTGTAGAGGAGATTAAGGGTTGTCTTCTTTTCCCTTCCCATCCCTTCCTCGACTTCTACCTCCACCTCTTCCTCTTCCATGCTGGGAATCAACTATTTTTCTCCCTTGCTGTGCACTGGAAGACCTTTCAGGTTTGAAACTCATTCTTCGCTGTGCAATATGATGGTGGCTGTCACTATCATATAGCACTCAGCTTTTCATGCAACATTCTGTTTGAATAAGATAGCAATAGTTAACTAGTGTGGTTCTTTGAGATGTATTTCCAGACATGTATTTCACAGTGATCATGATTTCTGTAAAGGTTTTATTTTTTTGGAGGGCATTTCATGGAGCTGCCTTCTAAATCTCTGAATGCCTGGGTTATTTATTTATTTATTTTGTCTTTTTTTCCCCCTCAGTGACAGGTTAGTAAAACTCCCCAGATTTGAGTATTAAAATTAATCAATCAGGAGAATTTTATTAAATATATATAGAGAGAATCTTTTGAGCAGCAGAATGGCATGGTGAAAGTTGAGTTTTAGAAAGATTAAACTGGGCACTGTGCATAATTGATGGAAGGGGTGTTACAGATCCAGCAAAAAAGGGAGGTGGGGGTATATTATGGCGATTGATAAGAATCAAAATTGCAACAGTGCTGTGGAAGCCAGGTTGGTACTTGGGGTATGTGTAGGTTCAGCTTTCTTAAGCACTGCCAAACAGTCTCCCAAGTAGTTGTCTCAGTTTATACTTCCTCCAGCAGTGTCTGAGAGTTCTGGAAGCTCCTCATTCTTGCTAACACTTGGTTACAATTGCTGCAAAATAAATCCTGTTAAAATACAGTGATTGAAAAAATAACTTTCATTTTACTCTCTCTTGTGGTCTCTGTGGGTCAGGCATTCAGGAGGATTGAGCTGGGAAGTTCTGGCTTGGGGTCTTTCCTTGATGTTGTAGGCAGGTAGTGGCTGCCATACATTCTGAGGCAGGAGGACTTTGGTGGTCAATTTATACCCGTTCTTAGCATCTTCCTGCACCCCACAGGGACAGGGCTAGTGTAGGGTAACCAAGAGAGGTGGAAGTCTTAGTTCTGCCAAGGATTAAAAGAAACATTTATTGAGTATCTACTGTGTGCCAGGCCTTGTGCAGGATATTCTATTATTATATGAAGTTTTTAATTTCCTTCAGCATGATTTTCTTTTCAGAGTTTACTTCCTAGATGAGCCTTTCCTTAGCAATCCTATTAACTAAATATACTTTCCTCTTTATTTCTATCTTTTGCTTAATTTATCACCTTTGTAGCTCTTTTCTCTGTTTACACTGTGTAGTAGTTTACCTATTTGTTACTTGTCAACCTGCCTTTCCTTTACCCCCTTGTTACTGTACTGAGGGTCCATGGCAACAAGGACTCTGCCTCTTTGGTGCACTATTCTTTATTGAGATGAAATATAGGACAGGTGAAATACAGGGCACCAGAGAAATTTGAATTTCAGAGCAAAACAAATAATATTTTAATATATGTATGTCCCCAATGTAGGACATTTTAAAGTATAAGTATATCCCAAATGTAGGACTTCCTTCTAGTAGATACTATCTGTGGTTTATTTGAAACTCAAATTCAGTTTGGTGGCTGGTAGTTTTATTTGCTACATCTGACCACTCTAGTACCTGATATTTAGCACAGTGTGTATCACATAATAGAAGGTCAACAAAGTATTTGAATGAATGAATGAGTGAATAAATGAAAGAACTCATTTCTTTCTCAGGACCAGTTTTGCAAGGTGGATCTTATTACTTTACAGATAAGGAAATTGCTGTTGAAATAAACTAATCAGCTTGCCCACACTCCCAGAGACAGTTGGCATAGGGTGGGGATATGAGTCAAGGTTTGAAAGCTGCTATCTCTGGCTTTCAGTTATCTTTCTTTTCTCACTATATCATGCTGCCTTGCCTTGTTAAAAGAGATTTCCTCCTTATAGCAGTCAAATTTCTTCACTCTGTCAACAAACTAAATTCTGTTCAGTTGAAGTAGACAGAGAGTTTATTATAGAATATTCAGGAGTCTGGGACCCCTGGGAGGCCAATGAAGCAGCCTGGGGCTGAGTAGTGAGGAGCCATGCCCCAGCAAACCATAGAACCAATCCAGCGAGGACAGTGATGTAGCCGCTTCTATAGCTTGCCTCATTGACCCAACTAGCGCAGACCATTAAACCACACAGCCAAACCCCATACCGCTGTGCCCTTCCAGATGTAGCTGCTTTTTCCTCGCTAGAGTACAGTTCTGTACATTCTGGCCCAGGTACATTTGATTGCTCAAATGGAACACACATATCTCATTCTAGCTGCAAGGGAGTCTGGGAAAGTGAGCACTTGGCTTTCACCATGGAATCCATTTCTGTCTCCCTCTGAACTCATAAGAAGGAGAATTCTCCAAGGCTGCCTGGGTGGCTCAGTCGGTGAATCATCTGACTCTTGATTTTGGCCCAGGTCATGATCTCAGTGTTGTGAGATTGAGCCCACATCCATCTCTGCACTCAGCAGAGAGTCTGTTTGAGATTCTCTCCCTCTACGCACTCACTCATGCTCTCTCTCTAGAGAAGAGAAAAAATAATTTTTTTTTTTTTTTTTTTTTTTTTTTTACGGAGGGGAATTCTCCAAAACACAGGAAGTATCTTAAAAGGTGATAGGTAGCCTGAAAGATAATGCATGTCTGCCTGACTAATGCCTCCTTTGAACCCTGGTAGCACAGTGCCTTCTAATTTTTTAAAATAGGTATTACTTTTTACCTGGTATGAAAACAAGAATTATCTTTGCTATAATTTTTTTAATCTGCCCATAGAGTACTGAGTCTATACTTCCAGGAGGTACTTGATACATCAGTTCTCTGTGTGGTGGGATTTTACAGGTGTGACTTTAACTTTATTCATATATATTCTTCTAAATTTCCTATCATGAACATTTAGAATGAAAAGAAAGTCTTTAAAATTTGGTTAGTAGCTGGGAGAAAAACTATAGGTTTGAAATCTCTTATCCATAATTCTGAAATCCAAAAGTCTTTGACTATTGAAGATTTTTTTTTTTTTACTTCATTTGGCAGAATTACCTGACAAATGACACAAGGCTATTTATGGTCTTTATTATCTCATGTAGTTGAATATTCATATGTTTCCTGGCAGAAATATTAATGCACTTGATTATGAGCCGTTGCCCCATCTTACTGGGGATATTATACTATATATGTAGTGTTATCTTTATAAAATCTGGAAATTTCAATGTCTAAGACCTAACAGTCTCCGGGAGTTTCTTTGAAGTGTGTGGGTGAATACACATGTGTAATATGCACTAGAAATTTGTGGAATGATATATTAAAAACTTTTGACAGCGATTACCTCTAAGAGCAGGGATTGGATAAGGAGACGGGGATGAAATTTTGCTTCGTATTCTTTAGGACTTCTATTAATTATCATAAAACAATTGCCTTTCTCAATGAAAAAAAAAACAAGTAGAATTGTTTTTATTTGGGGGGAATAGTGGTAATATTAATTTTAAAAGATAGTTTGTCAAGCAGGCGGTGCCTTTATGTATTAGTTCAACATTACTGACGCTGACAAGGACCCAGAGAGAGTTAGTTAGGTACACACCAGGCAACCTACTGCCTTTTGGATAATATGTGCATGCTTTAGTGGTAGGGAATTTGCATCAGCAAAAAACACTAATTTCGTTTAGAAAAATAAAATAAAGGCAGTCAAAAATGTGATGAGTAAATGAAACTACTGTTATTAGTGATGGGTTTGGCATGTTTTACGAAGTCTGAAGGATTACTCATCCACTGTATGTTTGCAGAAGTTCTTTAACAAAAGCCAGATGCATACGTAGTAGCAGGGGTTAGTAGGTGGATGAGAGGATTAAACCCAGCGAGTTTTTGGAGCATTGGTTTTAAAACTGTTTTTGGCTTGTCAACAGGCTATTTTTCTGAGTCAGCCTATAGGATGGCTTCCCAGGGTAAGTCTGATTTTGCTTTTCTGGGTTTAAAATATAAGTGGTGAAGGAGGTCTGACTAGTTGCCTTTTTTTTTGCACCGGATTCTGTAAATTAACAGTGCCCACATTTCTTCTGTGAGAAAGACATTTATCCTATACCAGCATATTCTAGTGTTCTTGCTGTTGACTTTTATAGCTTTGCCTCACCTCCCCCTAAGTTTGAAAGTGGAATGCCCAACTGCTGAAAGAATTTGCAAGGGGAATTGCAAAGGTCATATGTAAGTTCTGTGGCTGGCGGCTGGTGTGAGGAGAGCAATGTGATTGAGCTGGAGCCCTTTGTGACTCTTTTAAAGAGGATGTTTCCAATAAATTAGTGTAGCACACTTTATGTGCTTGTTTATGACCTTAAAAATGGTTTAGCTATTGCTGAGTGGCCATTACTGATGCTTTATGACATGTTATAATGGTTTCAACCTGCACTTTTTTGGCGGGGGGGGGTGAGGTGGGGAGATTAAAACAATGTCAAGCATCAGTCGATGTGAAGTTCATTTTTTTTTTTCCTCTTAAAGGGACTCGAGAGAACATTCAACATTAGAATAAGTCCCTGGATTCTAACCCCAGAGAATGTTGGTTCTCGAGGTCAGAATAAGTAAGGATTCGCCAAGCTCTTACAAATGAGCTTTGTAGTAATTGCTGATGAAATTATAAAAACACTGCTTTTCCCACTGGATGTTAAATGCCCCTTTTCATTAGCTATAGTATGGGGAGCAAAAGCATGTGATTTTTTTTTTTTTTTTTGTAATGTTTAACCATAGCTACTTTTAAAAGGCAGTTTTCATTTTGTGGCTGCTTTTTTTCCTTCCGGTGCCTAGCACAGTTGAGGACTTTATCTTCTTGTATCTTTTTAGGACACTGATGAATAATAGGGGTCTGAGTAGCTCTCTAAACGGAAGAATATGCAGAGGATCCTGGGCTGGAGGGTGTGGAAGAGCCCAGTTGCATTTTCTGCCTGCCATGGGTTGGAGGTCCTGCCCTTCCCCTTCAGCTCTCAGGCTGATGGAGGTCACTGTGGTGTTAAGGCTGGGGCACGTCGGTGGTGGCTGAAAGCTTTTCTGAGTGCCCGTGACATCTCTGTGAGCTCAGAAGGGACCTTGCCTCAAGATTTCTGTTAATTAATGTTCGGTACTTGTGAAAGAGAAAATTGATCTCACTCTAAATGCAGTCCTACCATAGGAAAGAGTGACACATAAAAACAAGTAAGGGAATATTAGGAGATTTTTAAAAAAAAAATTAAAACATTCGGATTAGGGGGCTGTGGAAGAGACCTTAAAAATTAAAGCACCTGTTTCCTTAGTGCTGTGTGTGTCACTGAGAAAGATCTGTAGAAAGATCTTCGCAAAGTTGGAGGAGGTTAACGGGGCCCCTCTCTCCAGAGCACCCATGATAGTTCTTGGATATTTAGAGAACGGGAGCAAAAATTGTAGTAATCCAGCAGGTCAGCTATTTAGGAACTTTTTTCATGCTGGTGAAGGCCAGTGTCTATCACAAGAGTAGAATGTGAGGTAGAATCTGAGCTGCAGAGAGAAACATCTCCTTTATGGATGGTGAATTCGGAGCCCACTCCTGGGCCTTGCTTTCTGTCCTCTGGTCAAGGGTGTGAATCGCCCATGCTGTGTGAGGTGTGCTTTGTTGGAAAAGTTACAGGGCTCACTTTCATCTGTTCTCAAACACAGCCTTCCCAGGAATGTGTAAAACCAGGTGCATCAATTGTGAAGTTCCAGGGTGAGCTGGAACACTTCACCTGTCATACCACACACAGAGAACAATCTCCACTGAGGGCTTAGCTACCCCTCCTCCGCAAATTTGTCATAATAATAAGACATTTGTCTTGTTCAGTGAGAGAGAGAGAGAGAGAGAGAGAGAGAAGAGTAAAATGTGGCGGAGATTGGCCTGAAGACGTAACCTTGTGACTAAGTGTTCCCTCCGACCCCTGGTGTGGAACTTGAACAGTGACTTAGCCCAGGGGCCCCCTACCCACCCCGCTTTTTTTTAAAAGAGAAGAGTGAAATCAATTATAGATGATTTTCAAGAAAATTATTATGTGTGTTATGGATTATCTAGCATATTTTGATTTTGTCCTATTACCCTCATTTCTTGGTGTTTCTAAGCATTTCGTTAAAGGACAAGAGGGGATGAAATCACAAATAGCTCTTGTCTCCTAGTAGCTTGTTGCCAGTTAAGGAATTTAGCTCTGACAGCTATAATGGCAAACATATTTCACATTTTGTAGGAGAGAGAATTCAAGAATATATATATTTGAGCCCAATCTTTGATTGATACATGCATACATATGTACAGACACATGTGCATGTATGTATGTATCTGTATCTATCTATATCTTGTACTTATATATCTATATCTTCCATGTAATACATGTATGTATTTATATGTATCTGTTTCTTCCATGTCATATATATATATATGCCCAGTCTTTGATACATACACATATATACATATCTATATCTTTCACATAATTTATTAAACTCTTAAATCTATATTCACAAAAAATCAAATCTTAAAATAATTCTGCTGAAAAAAATAAAGAGGGAAAATTAGTAGGCAGTCGTCATGAGACTTTAATGTGTGTATTTACTACTTAAAAATATTCAAATGCAGCTTTGTTTTGTGTAGGTAATTTTGGTGGTACAATATTCGAAAAGGTGACAGAAAAGGACAGAATGCAATTCCTGAAGCTGTAATTTGCAGGAAACTAATAATACAAGTCCATTTTCTTTTCTAAATGTGCTATTTATATAATTTATATTTTTAACAAATCTTAGAACTAGAATGAAAATAGTGATTAATCTTAAGGGCAAGAAATGTTGTAACTATGCCAAATTTGGAAAGTTAAAGAAATTCTCTTGGTGGTTAAACACAGTCTATTGAGTATTCTAATTTGCGTGCCACAGAGCATAGTGTGTGCTCATTTAATGTGAAGTGATTGACTCAGTTTGGCAACGCTTTTTTTTTTTCCACCCAGAAAAATAAGCGTATTTGATTTAGAAGTAGCAGGTCAATTTTTAAGCCAAATTAAGATAAATAGGTCAGATGAAGTAGCACACATATCAGGAGTGGTAGTGATATATATGTAAAGAAGAAAAACTGAAAAGCATCAAAATGTTCGCATTTTAAGATGGTGAAGGATTTTTATTTTTATGTATTTTTTGGTTTTCTTTTAATTTTCCAAAGTGAGCAAGTACATTCTTCGGAACATAATACTTTCATCACACATATGAGGTTTCACATAATTATTTGTTAAATACCAGGTTAATTAATTGGCCATAAAGGATACACATCAAATATAATGTGAATGGTATCCCTTGGAGTTCAGAGCATGGTAGTTTTGAGTAGAACTTCTATTCTATCAAAACACATTTAAAAAATATTTTATGTAGAGTCTAGGTTGGTTGTTGTTTCTACTATAACATAACACATGCATTTCTAAGAAATCACTGGCTAGGCAAAATCATGGAGTCTATAGGAAAAATAGGATAGGGGCATCATCCTCAAAAACTTTATCAGTGACATATTAAAAGAAGAAATGATAAGAACCTAATGAAAATAGTAGACAGTTTTACACTTGCTAAATGGTTAAGCAGTATATAAATACAGCAATAGACTTGATAGTTTTTCTTGAAAAGACCTGATGTTTGCTTATGGAGTGGGTGTGAGAAGGATTGTAGCTTGTACATTACAGCGAAGAGGTGGAAGGAAGCATATCCGGAATTGATGGAAAGTTGTAGCTCTAGAAGTGAATGGGTGTGGTGCATAATGTTCATGGTAAACTGGGGTAATTGGTAGATATTTGAAGTGTGTGCATTTTGTGTATTCCCACATGGCTCGATTCAGCTGGGTGCATTTTCTGCGTTCATCTAGTATTTCTTGCAAACAAAACAATGCATAGCAAACTAAAATTCATTTGAGTTCTGGGTGAATTGTACTCTAATAGAAGAATTGGGTCTGAAAGGGAGACAGAACATGAAAGACTCCTAACTCTGGGAAACGAACTATGGGTGGTAGAAGGGGAGGTGGGCGAGGGGTGGGGGTGACTGGGTGACGGGCACTGAGGTGGGCACTTGATGGGATGAGCACTGGGTGTTATTCTATATGTTGGCAAATTGAACACCAATAAAAAATAAATTTATAATAAAAAAAAGAATTGGGTCTGAACAAATTTCCATTTTTTTTAAAGATTTTATTTTATTTATTTATGAGAGGCACAGGAGGCACAGAGAGAGAGAGAGAAAGATGCAGAGACACAGGCAGAAAGAGAAGCAGGCTCCATGCAGGGAGCCCGACGTGGGACTCAATCCCGGGGTCTCCAGGATCACGCCCCGGGCCGAAGGTGGCGCTAAGCCGCTGGGCCACCAGGGCTGCCCCAAATTTCCATTTTAGAAACAAACATTATATCAGAACTGAATATACATGATATAAATGAGGTAAAACTGCACTAGTTCTAGATATGTCAAGGGCCCAGGCTGTAATCCAACCTCCCTATCAACACCACCTCAGGGATTCCATGAAGCATCACTGGCATAGAACTTGATTGTCCTTTTGTTCATGACCTGGGACAGATATAGAACAATGCTCTTTTTGTGAAGACATTTGGTCCTACGTGAGTATACTTCCTTGGCCACTGACTGGAGATGTGCCAGGTCTTTCAGCATTCAGAGAGTTCAGTCCCACTGCCCGATGGACTGTCCATTAAAGTGAATAGCCTTGAACCCAATGGCCCCGTAGAATACCTCACTTTGGGTCCTGGTCAGGGAATCTAACCTTGAACATGGTATTACTCCATGCTTATCAAATGCTGCTCTGAAAAACCAATATTTATGGATTTCATTGTGAAGAATAGAGGTTTCGTCCATTTCTTTGAATACTCTAAGACATGGAGGAAGAGAATGTTGTTTGAAAAATTATTTTCCAAGGTGGCTTTTGCTTTACTTTGTGAAATAACATTAAAGAAGGGTGTGAGAATTTTACATTTGTCAAAAAGGGTAATTGGTTAAAAATTAATTAAGGGACATCTGTAAAATCTATACTTGAAATAAATGAGACCAGCAGGAATCTCTATATCTGAGAATTTGCCACCTGTCCACCTTGCCAATTAGTTCTACTAAATTAAACTTAGCATTATGCCCTTAGCAACTCTGTTGGAGGTCGTTATAAGATAAAGCCCTATAAATCTTGATTGTATGGGGTGCTTATCTTGTGGATGTTACAGTGTCCTCCTTAGACTCTTGGGAGAAGTGTCTCTCTGGTTTTGATACCACAAATGACTGTACTTCTTTGCAGCTTTGGGTTAGTTTATGGATATAGTTAGTCATGTAACTGATCATGTCTTCTTCCTCTTTATGGTCACAGGCATGTTTTCTTTAACTCACACATATTTGGGTTTTTTTAGCCAAAAGAAAAACTAGTTTTCCAACATTGGAAAATGGGAAGATTTCACACAAGTATGTTTGAATTTCCAGCATCTATTGAAAAATCAGATCTGGTAACACTGGGCTCACCTGTCTCCATGGCAACCTTGGGAGCTAGTAATATAATGCCATTTTCCTTAAAACAGGCACTCGTCAGTTTGTTTTATTCCTTTATTCTAACTGCTTGGCCCCTGTAGATATTAGACTCTCTGTCCCCAGCTTAGAAAGTGACTTATGACCACCTGTAGAAAACAATAAGACTCTTACTTGCATTTTATGTACTAATCTTATTAAGTCCATTATATATTTCTGTTGAATTATCTTTCCTTCATCTTATTTCCTTCATTCACACACATTAATTTTCTGTTGTTGTTTCATCTTCATGCTGTATACTTTTACATAAGCTGCTCTGAGTCCTTTTGGAAAGAAACAGATAAAAAATAAAATAATCGGAAGAGAAAAAAGCCACGTTCCTATGTTTAACTTTTTGTCTGGTAGGAGTTTAAATGATTTCAGTTCTTTCTCTGATTTATTTTAGTGTCTACCTGATTCTAGAACGCTTCAAATCTCTGTAATTACTTGGTGTTTATTTGTTTGTAATTCATCAGAAAGACTCTGAGAAACATCCTGTACTGAAGATCAGTTGACTTTCCATGGTCTTGCGTTAAGAACTGAAAAGCTTAGTAGGTCAGAATAGTTGTTCATTCGGTTCTAAGAGGGAGGATTAGGACACCACAAACCTGCTTTGGAGGTTCCTTGCCAACTGTAAAGAACATGAGAAGACATCATTCAGTACCCTACATATGGCACTGCTGTGGCTCCTGGGGAAGTGTCCAGAGAAGACCATGGGTCCCACTGGTCTGAATCTTGATGTTAGATGTTAGGTTGGCCCAAGTAGTTGTTGAAAACAACTCTGAATTAATGTGGAAATGTTAATTTTCACATATGGCCCACGATTTCCATATTCCTTTGAAAAATCTGAAGACCCAATAAGAATGAGCCAACATTTGCCCTTGGATAGGTTTGTGTCTCATTCATCACATCCTCCCACCCCGGTCATCTCCATGAAGCTAAGGTGGAATGCCATACCCCTGAATTTCTGATTTGATACCTCCATCTGGAACCCATTGTTATTTAACGCCATGTTGGTGCACCACCCCAGCTCATTTTGCTGCTTAAGTAGAGCTCATATTTCAGCTTGTTTTCCGCCTGCCCTAGTCACATTCCATGTGCTTCAGCTCTTTTCATAACACTCAGGTTTAAGGAGTTGGATTCTTACTGTCCCTCTTCCCCCCAGTGTCAGTGTTGTGAGCTTCTTCAGCAGGAGTATCAGAAAGATAGAGATGTAGATAAAAAGAACACTAGGCTCATTCTTAGGACATTATTTATGGAGCACTGAGTCTGTGCCAGGTGCTGTTCCTGTGCTAGGACTAGAGCAATGAATAAAATGGGCAAAAATACATGTCCTGTCCTACTGGAGTTTACTTTCTGGTAAGCTATGGTAAGTGCTGTGAAGAAAAGTAAAGCTGGGAGGGGTTGCTACTTAATTTGAGCCTGATAGGTTGGACTTCACCTCCAAGGTTTCGTCTGAGTAGAGAGGTGCACTAGCTAAATGACAAGGGAGCCATGCAGCTGTTTGGGGAAGAGCATGGTGAGCCGTTGGGATAGTAGCAAGAGCAGAATTCTTGAGCAAGGAACATGCTTGGATTCGGCCTCAAATGTGGCTTTTATTTCAGTGCTGTGTCTCCTAATGGTGTGCAGTAGGGTTGGTTGCTTTTGCTCCTGGACTGCGTCTGTGAACTCATCTCTAAAACATTAAGATTCTACACTGGGGACAGACAGTGCCTTTCTCTCCAGTCTCTACCCAAGCTCAAATCAGGTCTTTGGCTCTTGGTAAATATATGTGCAATTAATGGGTGGACACATAAATGGTTATAAAAGCATGTAAAGCATTTCAGAAGCGGGGTCTTAGCTAAGTATATATCACAGTCCCATACGGTAATGACATGACCAGGTGGGAAGCATGTGTACAAGGAATTTTTCTTTAATAGTGACTCTGTATCCTCTATGCTTAGCAATGCACGGCTACAGAGTACAATCAGGGTCGATTAGGACTCAGGAAAGGGACCTGGGAGTCTTTGAAAGTTTCCTCTTAAAGGCATAAGCCTAATCAATAGAGGTCCAGTTCCCCAAATTCAACTACATATTGGTCCCCCCTGTACTGGGAGGTAAACCAAGAGCAGGGAACTTGTCACCCCGCCTCCACAATGATGCTGGGGAGGTGGGAGGAAGAAGTGGGAATTCCCCTTCCCAGTACCCGAAGAATGTCTGAGCCTTCAATGTTGAATTTTTTTCTTTATTAAAATGTACTTTTATCTTAAAAAAAAAAAAAAAAAGGTCTTCGTTTGTATCTGTTGTTCAGGATATCTCCCAACTTCCAGCAGAGTACCTGTGGGTTCATAGTAGGATCTTAGTAAATATCTGTTAAAGAGTGAATAAAATCAAAGCCAGCATGTATTTTCAACTTTTTTATAAGCCCTGTGGGAGTCACACTGGAAAGATATTATACCTTCTATTTCCTTGCCAAGAAAGATACACTGAATCTAGAGAAGATCAAAAAGATTATAACGGTGTTAAGTGCTAATGTCTTACTTGCTTTGACTCATTTAGTTGCTAAGCCCATTTGCAGATGGAGGAATGCAGCCTTAGAGCCAGGAAGTGGCAAAGCCAGATAGTTTGAGTGCAGGGGTTTGTCCCTAACCCCCAGAGTATGCTGCTTACAGGAAAGTATAACTAGCAACTGTAGCAGTAGAAGCATGAAAAGAATGCACTTAGGCTAAATGGACTGTGCTCCTGGCATTGGTAACTGGTGATTCTCTCTGTGATGGAAGTTTCTTTCACATCTGACAGGTTTTAGATGGAGAGAAAGGTCTACTTCACCACTCTCTTCTCTTGTTTTCTTGTGTATGCCTCCAAGAATGCTTTGGTTCAGTTGCTTGAGAATGTATCAGATTTTCTGAAAGCCATTTGGGAACCCCTTCCTAACTTGAATCTTCTTTTGATGCTGGTAAGACCTGGGTATTTTCTGTCAGAATCACATTCCACTTGCTTCCCATAAGCTCTTCCCATCACATTTGGTTTAATGATGTGCTAGAAATACTATCTTCTCGTCAGCCTCAGTTCTTCCCTTCTGTCCCCAACTCGTGAACCCATTCTTCTGCTTGCTCTAGGACAATTGGGTTTATGACTGCTTATTTCTGTTGTTGATGGAATGAACTCATTTACTACTGTGCTTTTGCCGGAGAGCAAATTTAAAGCCGAAAGGAAGCTTGGTGAATTTGTAATGGTCTGTTGGGTTCAGGATGGATTGTTGGAATCCCTACATTTTCCTTTGATTTGTGTGTTTTAAAGTGAGAGAACATTCTGAATTTGTGGATGGTATCAGCTTAGCCGAAAGAGAAGCAGATAGCCTGGCCAGCTTTCTGGGGAAGATGAGAATGGTTTCTCATGACTTTATTTTTCCAGTGCTGACTATATGGCAGTATCACTATGGCAAATATTGGTTGGCCATGGAACATTTTTAAGAGCAAGGATTTCATGAATGTTCTATTACCATGGCTTGAGGAATCACAACAAAATATTCTCCACATTTCCTCGAGCATTCGTGGATGAGTTCCAGTATATTACTTTTATGTTAGCTCCTCGACCACATGAAGAATTTAAAATAAAATATTACTGAACACATAGTGACTAAGAACTGAGTAGAATATTTGTACCATTTTCTTCTTTTTTGCATAGTAATGCCATCCCAGGAATAGTGACATAGATGGACTGGGTGCAGAATGGCTTTGCAAGAACGAATGCTCTCAGACTCTTGTTATGGACATGGTAGTAATGACAACAGCATGTGACATCTCTCTAGCTGTTGATAATGGTCTCTAGCAGACGCTGATGATGTTACAGATACAAAGTAAGCCCACCATAGGTATTCCAATAGTCTTCATAATTTGTTTCTTTAAAACCTTTTCTCTAGAATGTGCTTCTCGTATCTTTATGTGATTAATAAGAGTAAGAAATATGGTGTGAGTTTACAAGGAGAGTATTTCAAGAGGTGGCTTTTGGCACTGGGATTTTTCTTTGGGCAAAGATCTTTTTGCCGCACTGCATGTGTCTAAGAATGTCGCCAATTGACTCAAACACATATGAAGGAATTCAGCTCTGTTGCTGTTATAGAGGAGTTCCTTCTGTGGGGCTGTGTTAGCATCAGGCCATGGTGATGACGAGGTTAATAATAGCAGCTGCAATGTATTGAACACTCACACCATTTCAGGTTTTGTGCCAAGTGCCTGTCATGCTTTTTTCCATGGGTTATCTCACAACAGCCTGTGATGTTGGGGCTCTCCTTATCCCCATTTTACAGAAAAGGAAACTGAAGCTCAGAAGGGTTATAATACTTTTATAATACTGTGCACCTGGGTGCACAGGTATTGAGGCATGAATGACCTTAGATTTGAACCCTACTATTTCTGATCCCAGTTTTTTCTGACCTCAGAGCCTGGGCTCACAGCTTCTTCTAACCACATTATTTCTAGAAAGAAGAAGCTTGCCTGGACTATTTCAGTGTCCTGCTACTTATTCCCCTGCTTCCCTCCTCTTTCATCTTTAGATTTTTCCCTGGCATCAGGCTTTCTGAAGGAAGGACCTCTCCATAGAAGCCCCACTTCCTTCCTTCCTTGCGTGGTAAATTTCTCTCAGTCTTCAGGACTCAAGTGCCTTGGCTTTCTTCTTTGAGTCCACACAACACTTTGTTCCTATCTTAACCAAAACCCCTTGCAGCTAATAGTCAGCTATTTAAGTATGCCTGGGATTTCTAGGCTGTGGCCCAAGAATTTAGTCGAGTTTTGTGTGTCCACTTGTGTGATTTTTTTTTTTTTTTTTTTTTTTTCTAGAGAGCCAACGGTTTTCATATGGGTTTCAGGAAAGGATTTGACCAAGAAGTTTAAGATATTATTGTTTACAGGATTCTCCACCCTCCCTCAATAAATGAACACTTGGAGGGGAGAAGCCAATCTTATTCATATTTATTTCCTTGGATGAATATAATAAAATATATGTTTTGAGTATCTGGATAAATGAATGTATTTACTGGTTGGACTATGGGGTGGTACAGCATCTGGGTTCAGAACATGTGATCAGATTGAGACTGCCTTGAATGAAATTCCTTCTCTGCAAGTGGTAAAATCTCTCAGAGCCTCATTCACCTCATTGGTAAAAGTTACATCATAGCAGTTTTTAAATTAGAGGGTTTTTATGAGGATTAAAACAAGGTATTGTATGGAAATGCTTAGCACAAGAGTGCAGAGCATACTTTCTGTAATTAGCTGCTATTATTATTTAAGAGCATTAGAAAAAGGCTGAAAGATGAGGTTCTCATGATTCTTTTTTTTTTTTTTTCATGATTCTTATAGTGACTGTCATGGAGATATTATAAAAAAGGTTATGACACTCATGAGTTTTATTTTTTTATTTTTATTTTTTTAAGATTTATTTATTCATTCAGAGAGAGAGAGAGAGAGAGAGAGACAGGCAGAGACACAGGCAGAGGGAGAAGCAGGCCCCATGCAGGGAGCCCGACGTGGGACTCGATCCCGGGTCTCCAGGGACACGCCCTGGGCTGCAGGCAGCGCTAAACCACTGCGCCATCGGGGCTGCCCACTCTTGAGTTTTAAAGGCTTAAAACCAATCGGCTTCCTCTGGCCATGGTGGCAGGTGCAGCTCAGATACCTCCTAGAAATGTTGTTCTTGGACACACCTTTTTCCCATGGCCTCAACCTTGGTTAGTGGTTTAGGCTCCACAAACAGACACCTCAAAATGCCAGCTAATGGAAATTTTGTGATGTGGACACTGTACCCCCGAGGATTTGGACATATGCTTTTTGTGTTTAAATCAACAGAAAAAAAGTGCAACTATAGCCACCCCTCTGCATAATCGTTGAGGTAGCCATTTTCCTCACATGTTTTTGGAGCTCTTGAGTGTCAGGCCCATCGCTTGCCGTCCCCTCTGTGCATCGAAAGTGAGTCCAGTAGGTCAGATGAAAGACAGAAGCCAGCAGGGCATAATCACTTATTTACATAGCACTGATGAATAGTTGTACATAGATCAAGACATACACATTATTTCTAATAGTACAGCCATAGGGTCACATTGGTAAGAAGCTGCCTTTAGAAAAGTGCTTTAGTTGGATACTTACAAATTCTAGCCCATTAACATGCACTAAATATAGAAAAGATAGCTCAAAAATCTCTTCCCAGAAAATATATTGTGAGCTAGATTCATTGACATAAGGGAAAATATTGTTGACTCCTACTTTTCCCAGTCATTTTTTTAGAAAGTATATACTATTTCTTTTTATCACTGGTTAACTGTGACCTTGAGTGAATTACTTCCAAGTATCCACTTAAAAAAATTCTTTAAAGTGGATCGCAGCTTTCTTTACAATCACCAAAAACTGGACACAGCCCAAATGTCCTTTCCCTGGTAGAAGGATTACAAGCCATGGTTCTTCCATACAATGGAATACTAAGTAGCAATGAAAAGGAATGAGCTGCTGATACATGTAAAAACATGAATTCTCTCAAATGTACTTGCCTAAGGGAGAGGAACTAGACTTAAAAGCCAAGTATTTGATTCTATTTTTATGACATTCTGGATAGGACAAAATTGTAGGAACAGAAATAGGTGTTTTTTGGAAGTTGGGGGTGCGTGATGTTTTGACTCCAGAGGGGGCAATTCAGGGGAGTGTTCTGAGGTGATAGAAATGTTCTGTATCTTGATTGTGGTGGTGGTTACAGTAACATGTATATTTCAAAACTTGCAGAACTGTACACCAAAAAGGTGAATTTTAATGTATAAAAATAAAAAAAATAACCTAAAAAAAGGAATGCCAGCATATATTCAACACTAGGAAGTGTGGACTTTGAAAGGGGTAATTAATATCTGTCACTTAAATCTCATCAATACTGGTGAGCTACTATAATCAATATTTTATGGGAAATCATAAAGGGAATGCTTGTCTAGTAGTGTAACAATTGGACTTTGATAAACATGTGCAAAAAACTAAGATAACTTCAGCTTTGTAATTATCCTAACTGGAATTTAGATAGAGGACGAAGATATATCTAGTTGGGATCATGGACGATTATTTTTAAGAAAGTGAAGAAGGTTTTTAAGGAATAATCTTGAAGAATCGGTAGAGTTTTAAAATGTTTTTCAATAAACTTTTAATTGAAGTATAACATTTCTACAGAAAAGTATACAAGTCTTACATGTACTCTCCTGATCGGTTTCCACCAAGTAGTCAGTACCCAGTCTTTGAGACCGTTACTAGCCCTCTTGTACTTTCTGGTAGGCAGCCTTTCCCCAAGACATAATCACTGTCCTGACTTCTAACACCATTGATTAATAATGTTTATATGTCATTTAACTTTATACAAATGGAATCATATAGTACATACTCTTATGTCTGTACTCTTTTGCTCAACATGTATTTGAGATTCATCTCTGTTGTATGCGGCAATAGTTCATTCCCATAGAATATTCCCTTATAAAAATACATCACTGTTTATCTCTTCTGTTGATGGGCATTTAGGTTGTCTACAGTTTTGCATTATTATGAGCTGTCCTGCCTTGCACATTATTGCTATATGGTCTTGGTGATCACATATTCATTTCTGTTTGGTATGTACCAAAAGGTAAAATTATTAGGTTATATGGTATGCATATGTTCAGTCGTCTTTTTAAATTTTTTGAGTATATTTGACACACAACATTATGTTAGTTTCAGGTGTACAAGATAGCGATTCAGCTTCTCTAAACATTTTGCTATGCTTGCCACAAGTGTAGCTACCGTCTGTCACCATGCAATGCTATCACAGTATCAGTGACTATATTCCCTACGCTATGCCTTTTATTCCTGTGACTTATTCATAACTGGAATCCTGTATCTCCCACTCCCCTTCACTCATTTGCCTACTCTCTCCACCCCTATCCCCTCTGGAAACCATCAATTCACTGCATTTATATTTTTGATTCTGCTTTTTGTTTATTCATTTTTTTTAGATTCCACATGTGAGTGAAGTTACTTTTCTCAGTTGACCGACCTTCCTTCCTTCCTTCCTTCCTTCCTTCCTTCCTTTCTTTTTTCTTTCTTTCTTTCTTTCTTTCTTTCTTTCTTTCTTTCTTTCTTTCTTTCTTTCTTTCTTTCTTTCTCTTTTCTTTTCTTTTCTTTTCTTTTCTTTTCTTTTCTTTTCTTTTTTCTTCTTTTTTAATGATTTTATTTATTTATTTGACAGAGAGAGAGAAAGAGAGGAAGAGCATGCACAGGCAGGGGGCGGAGCAGAGGGAGAAGCAAACTCCCCCCTGAGCAGCAGCCCCTACATGGGCCTGGATCCCAGGACCTGAGTAAAAGCAGACACTTAACTGACTGAGCCACCCAAGCACTCCTCAGTTGACTTATTTCACTTAGCATAATACCCTCTAGGTCCATCTGTGTTGTTGCAAATGGTATGATCTCATCTATTTCTTATGGCTGGGTAGTATTGTGCATATGTGTATGTACGAATGTGTGTGTGTATACACTACTTCTTTATTCGCTTATTGGACATTTAGGTTGCTTCCATATCTTGGTATTGTAAATAATGCTGTAGTAAACAGAGGGGTGTGTGTGTGTGTGTGTGTGTGTATATATATATATATATATAAAACTTCTAAAGGCTTTGTACCAATTTATATCCTCAGCAACAATGTCTGAATGTTCCACTTGCTTCATTCCTTGCCAATATTCGGTAATGCATCTCTATTTCATTTTATTGAAGAATGTATATGATTTTTAATAGAAAGGCATAGTGGGTATACAAAGGTTACTCTAGGCAAGAGAAACAACAAGAGTATGTAGCTAGAGTTAGGGAATGAGTATGTTGTTTATATTGCTTGGAATACTTATATTAGTTGAGACTAGAAAGGTAAGTAGGTCTCGATTGCTAATCTTAATAAGAAACTTGAAATTCACTTATTCTGTGTTGATGACACATTAGTTTCATTAAAATAGTTTCATGAAAACAGCAAGCCATGCTTTAGGAAGCGTTATCTAGTAGTTGGTGTAGGGTACATTGAGTGCAGTGGAGAGAACAGTTTAGTAGGCCATGCTAGAGCTGAATCACGGCAGAATAACCTTGAGGGCAGAGGAGATGCAATTTAGTGGTTGATGGGAAAGATATGATAAGTGACTGGACAGTGGAGGGTGAATGGGACAAAGAGTAAAAGATACCTCTGACCTGGTAGTATGTTAGCCAGTTATGTCAAAGTTCACTGTTACTACTGCTGTGTCTCTTCACTCCCCTTACATTTCATATTTTGTAATGCTTTTTCGAATTGCTACATAGATCTAATTGTTACATATGTCTAAAACCTATTGGTTTAGTAAAGAATAGTAACATGAATAGACATGTACCCACTGTATCTCCAGACACAGAACATTCTAGAAATCTCCTCTTAGATCACATCCTTCCCTTTACTCCCTCCCCCCAACCCTCCTGTCCCCTGCCACCAAGCTAACTGCCACTCTGAAGTTTAGGCTACTCTCTTGCTTTTCATTATAATTTTATCGTCTTTTATTTGATGTGTAGCAGCATCTCTGACCCCTGCTTCCTCCATACCAGTAGCACTTGCCTCTCCATTTGTAATAGCTAAAGGTGTCTCTAGACATTGTCAAGTGTTCCCTGGGGACAAAATCACCCCCAGTTGAGAACCACTGTTCTGAAGTGTTAGGATTCAGTGAAAAGGCATTGAGTTTCCATGACTGACAGGAGAGAACCATTGTATAGCCTTCCTTACTTCCCTGCTGCCCCACACCAGCCCCAGGTTGGTGATTGTGGACAGTCTGCATTCTTGTCTTACAGTAGTGGACCATTCCTGGTCCTGGAGATGGCCCATTTCCTCTTAGAAGTGCTGGTGACTCTTTTCTATATTCCCATGGACCATGAAATGTACTTTCTATCTACTTGCATCTCTCTTTGCCCTGATTCCCTCCCTTGAGGTAGTTATTATGGGCCTGATAAGTGAATCATGCTTATTGCATTTATGAATTGCTTCCATTTCTCCCAAGCAAACAAAAAAGCATGTAATTTTGGAGATTGATTGTCATTAAAAAAAAAACATAAGTACATGTTAATAAATCAGTTAAAACTGCCAATAAGCTGTAAGATGCACATATTTTAAACACACATTTTGTACCATTATTGATAGTTTGATATTGATTTGGGCTTAGAAGTTATGGAAAAGTGTGCACATTGATAAAATGATGGGACTTTTGATTTTTAAAATCAAAATCTGAGAAATTTAAAATATATTTTGGTGTACACAGCTCTCCCATAATTTTGTGCGTGGATTTTTTTCAAGTGCAACACAAACCTGTCCATGAATCCCAAAGCATTATAAAGTTGGCTCCATCTAGTGTGTGAAAGTATTATATAGCTAGGGGGGAAAATCTGTACTGAAAATCTCTTGGTGCTTCATTATGAAGTTAGAAAAAAAAAAAAAAAAACTAAAACAAAAGTGGACTACAAGTTATATCTATGCCCTAGGAGGTAACACAGGCAGAAATGACCTTCACAGCAAGAAAGAAGTCGTTATATATCAAAACTTCAACATCAAGCATGCCTGACATTTTGTTCTAACGGCCTTGCCTTTTTTTTTTTTCCCTCCTGGATAGAGGTCTTGTTTACAGGCACTGTCAACAAACGTGGTGTGTCACTTCCATTGTGATATTCTCAGTCCTACTTGGCCAGATCCACTCTTCCTGTATGGAATCATATCTGAGAGTCATGTTCCTTTTCCACAGTTAGGTGAGCGATTAGGGCTAGGCCCACTGACTATGCTTTCAGAACCCCAGATGATTTTCTTTATCTCACACTGAAATTCTTTGTGGCTGTGAGCTTCTCACTGCAATAGACTAGGCCCTTCTTCCTAGGTTGTGTTTCATCTTATTTCCACTGAAGGATTCTGGCACATTCTTCATTTCTCTCAATCAGTGTTTCCCAAATTTTAGCCATTCTCATGCTAACTTCATGACTTTTGCCCCCATTGACTAGGTGGGGGCTTAAAAAAATTAAGAATGTATTTTAAAGAAATGATATAATGAAAATCGCAAGTGGAAGTACATATAAAATAAATATAATGAAATTGGAAGAAAACTGTTAGCTTCTTACAAGGTGTATTGTCTGGCAGTGCCTGAGCCTGAGGTTGGAGCTTTTCTGGAGGGTTGAGAGATTGAAGACATATTAGCATCAAACAGAGACTTTTCTTGGGATGAAAGAAATTTGAAAGTACTTTTCTCACTGTGTAATTCCATGGTTATTTATTGTGGAGTCTGTGCGTCTGGATTTGAGATCATCTTGTGTCCCACACTGGCAAACTGCTCAAGATTTACCATCTTTGCCAAAGGAACTTCATCATTTTCCTCATTTCCAAAAGGCCTTGTTTCCCCTAAAAAGCCTTTTTGAATAATTCTTTTCTGAGCACTTCCTTACTTCTTCCATTAACAAATATTTTTTGCGCTGATATCTAACATTTTCTCACCCTCTTTTCCAACTAGATTAAGTTACTTAAGGACAAAAAATGTATGTTCATGTTTCCTTCTTGAGAATGCCGTTAATTTAATTCACGCTTTGCATAAATATGTAGGGAAGCGTGCTTCATTTCTTTTTTCTTTTTTCTTTTTTTTTTTTTTTTAAGGTAAATCATGGTCAGAAGTGGTCAGAAAAAGCACCATGGTCAATTAATCACTTAGCCCATTGACAAATAGTTATTGGGTGCCTTCTCTGCATCTGGAATGGTGCCTGGTTCAAGAATGAAGAGGTGAACTAAACAGACATGGTTTATGCCTTCATGGAATTCAGAATCTGGTGTGGGGTGTGGGGCATAGACAACTAAAGAGGCAACTGTAGTGCACAGTTCTAATTATAGAATTAGTTTATTTCTGTGATTGTTGGGTGGCTCACATAAACTTGGAACAGAGGAGCATAAAGAAAGGCATGGGGGCTCTGGAGTTTCAAACCCACATCTGTAACTTATTAACAACTTATTAACATCTTGACTTTGGGCAAACTACTTACCTCACTCAGTGTCCCTATTTAAATTTAAGAAGACTGGATAAATAAGGTGTGATATGTAAATAAAAGGTACAGTTATCATTGTGACAGTATGTTGAATTTTGTCTTCTCTTCCCTTCCCCAACTTTTTAAAAAATGAAGTAGAGAGAGACCTGATGTCATTTTCCCCCAGATACTCAAATTTCCAGTGTGCCATACTTGTAAATGAAAATACATTGATTTTTGATCCTGTATTAGAAAGCAAACATCCTTGCTAATGGGAGTATCATTGCGGATGATGCTTGAAGATTGTAAAGCTACAGAATTTTTAAATTGCTTAACTTAATAAGTGATTTTAGCATTCAGAGGTACTCCAAAATATTTCTCTCTTCAGGCTCAAAGGTCCCCGGTAGCACTGATTTATGTCAAGTATATGGAGCAATGCCTGGGACATAGTAGGAGCTCAAAAAGTATTTGCTGAATTGTTACCAGAGTTCCTGGACCTCCCACCTGTAGAAACGAGGCAGATCCAAAAGTCAAAGGTACAGTCAAGGCTTTAGTGGGGCTACAGCTCAAGTGGAAGGGAAACACAGCACCAACAAGAATGGTCAGGGTGGCCTCCCAGAACAGAGGGGAGGCCCTGCTTATACAGAGAAGTTCCCTCTTAGGTAGATTCCCATTGTTGTCTGGTCCACTATCCTAATGAGGTAAAGGGTTTTTTTTTTTTTTTTTTAAAGTACTCCTTTCTGATTGGTTGGAATGGTCCTTTCCTGATTGGTTGATATTGACAGGCAACTCAGACAGCTCTTTGGTGTTTTGGGGGAATCCTGTGTGTTGTCTGGCTTGTGTATGGGGATGCATCCTTGGCCGCACCCAGGTCCTACTCTATAAGAGTAGTAGTTTCATAACAGCCCACAGAAAATGTCCCAGGTGCCTAATGTTTTTCACTTGGGGCTTGTTCCCGTGGTCCCTAACTGTTAGAAAGAATGAGTTTTAATGATAATATTTTGAGTTTTCCTTTCTTTTCTTTATGATTTCATCCACATTTCTTAAAAATGAGGCAGTTATTTGATATTAGAAGGTAGATAATCCTGAATAGGAATGGTTATTATTCTCTGCATCTACTTTGCCATCCTTACCTGTAATACTTGGCAGGTAATTAATACTTATTAAATGTTAAAATTAGGTAGCTTTTTTGGCCCTATTTCTTTTTTTTTTTTTTAAGGACACATGACTTAATTTTTTAAAGCAAAGATTTATTTTTTTCCTTTTTGTTAGTTTATGGCAGTATTTGAAATTACACGGGCCATTAATTTAAAATATTGGTTATTTTAGCATTTTACTATCCACATAAATATACACTTTGATTATAGGCAAGACTCCCTAGGGTGTAAATTAGGTACAGAACGCTAATATGTATTGCGTTTATTATGATTGATTGGATTTAATCAACAGACAGGAAGGATTTATGTGCAAATATTATTTTTCTCATTTTAAATCCTGTTTGCTCAGCATAACCGAAACAGGATGTCATTAGAGTAAGCGTCAGTACTGAGATGCTTTAGAAGTTTAGGAAATTTGACTAGTGGCACAAATTTAACATAAGGTGATCTATTGAACACAAGTTCTATTTGTTATAGTTTTGCTTATTTAAATGTATGATTTCCTGCTTGACTTATGGGTATATTTATATAGTAAAAATACAAGTTAAAAATATAATTGATATACTGAGTCAGAGGGGAGGGTTCCCTGGGCTACAATTTTTGCCTGTTAGCAAAGACAACCATTGAAAAGGCATGGTTGTCCACTATCAAAAGTTATAGATCATCAACATCTTAGTTTTTGGTTATTCATTAGGAATATATTATTCACAGATATCTCTGCTGGACCTTTCCTGAGCTTATGAATATATACAATCTGTATAACCTCTTTACACATCAATTTTCAAAAGCATCTTCGCTGTTGCCTCTAAATGATAACTTTTATTTGCCATAACTTGTTTTTTGAGGCTCTCCAGGCTGACTTCTCATTCCCTATAGTGTTCTGAAATTGAATCTCTGTTCCTTGCAGAATGTTAGTTGAGTTGTGATTGTTTTAAGGCACTGTGTTAAGTATTTTTATACCTTACCTCATTTCATCATCACATTAATCTATCAGGTCAATACTCATGTCCCCACTTTACAGATGCAGATTTTGAGACTCAGAAATTTTAATGACGTGCCCTAGGTAAAACTATGAGATCAACACTGTGTGTGTGTGTGTGTGTGTGTGTGTGTGTGTGTGTGGTCTATCTTGCACCACCATGCTGTGTTGTCTCCAATTGAAAAATTGTTCTATTTGTATCCATAGGAGGGACATAGCAACTATTCATTCATTTATAAGATAGTGACCTCTCAGAGTTTTGCTGCCCACAGATAGATAGAAATCACTTTTCTGGGTCCTTACCACATCTTGTACAAATTGGAATTTTCATATTTCACTCTGTTGACTTCCGTATCACCTTCCACCATAGCATGATTGTCCACAAGAAACAGTCTATCTATCTCTACCGTCAGCTCAGTTTTTGGGAATACAAGTATTACATTTACATGAATAGATTAGAAAGTTTAGGTGACAAAATATCGATCCCTTTTCGTCCCCTTTTCTTCCTTCTCTCTGGACCATACAAGATTTAGGTGATTCTTTGAGTTGTTGATATCCTGATACACTCTTTCAGAGACTGAAGCTTGGGAAGGATGGATTCACCTTCCTTAGCAGCTCAGGTGGTCTGTGGAGGCCATTTCTAATAGCCGAATATTATGTTGCTGTAAAATATTTTAATATCTTCACTCTTGCTTTGAAGAAGAAAGAGGCTGAAGTCTTTAGATGATGGTGACAGTGGTACAGGCTCCTGCTTCAGTCCTCAGCGCCCTTAGGAGGATGACAAAGACATCCTGTGTGCTTATTTGCTCTTTAATTACTTTTTAAAAATGACATAATAAAAGAGAAGTCCATATTTTTCTTCTTAAATAAGTTAGGAGTTAACCACTAAAGTTGAGAGGAAAATACCATGGTTTTAAATTCCTGAAATGGAAGATTCTTTTTATCGTGAAGTCACATTGAGAGTAACTTTGGGCCCCCACAATGGCGACAGCCTTATCTTTTCCTGTTTATTTACCTAGATAAAGGAAAGTAAATTGCAGTATTACTAAATTTCTCATTTGAAGAAATGCCAGTCAAAGTGGCACAATCTCATTAGTGTTTGCTTCCCGAGCTTCATGTTGTCTCACGAACTTGGCCTATATTCTAGATTTTGGTCTGCTTATTGCAAAATACTCCAGATAACAAAGAAACAGCCTCTGAAGCTCCTTTAATTCAGAAACAAGTATTTCTTTTCAAGTGAACCCTAAGAGAGGGAATATCAGAAAGCTCAAGATAGGGAATTAATCTGTTGTATTGATTATTATATTAAATGAAAGGCCAAACTATTACTTCATGTATTTCTCCCTTCATTAATTGCCTAAAAATTGACTTCAGACAACATTTGAGATGCCTCTTTGTTGATTGTAATTTTATTCTCAGGACAGCTTTTCTAAACAGCCTTAACAAACATTAATTTTTCTCTCTGGATGTTTGCATAGGCATCTAAACAGTTCTTTAATAATGTCAGAGTGAGCTTAAATCAAGTTTACCTGGGGTCATCTTGGTCTCGCCTTTTTCTTTTCAACCTTAAAAGGCTTCTTTGTGTATCAGGTACAATGAGCAGTCTTTCAGAAGATGCTGTACCATCATTTTTACAGGGAGATCTGTTCTTGTAGTAGAAGAAAATAGAAACAGGATGAAAGAGATAATCATGATTGAATGGTACCGAAGGGTTATTCCACAGATAGATAGTCATTAAAAATTGCCTTCAGTCAGACTGTGAGGGTTTGGAATTAGAACTGCTGAACCACATTCTTGTAGCTTTGTATCCAAGTACTTATTCATGAAGATCAGCTATGTCCAGTAACTAAAAGCTTCCAGAGTAGATGACCATGCTTCCCATTGGCCTGTTGACCCTTCCTTCCTAGTTAATGAAATGCTTTCAGGTTGTACTTTGGAGGGCCGTTCTTACTGATCTTTTTTCATTTGTCGCTCACTCTTCCTTCCTTCCTTCCTACCTTCCTTCCTTCTTTCCATCCATCTAGCCATCCGGCCAGCCAGCAAATATTTTTTGAACATTTACTATATGCCAGACACTGAGAATAAAGTAAATACAAAGGACCCTGCCTTCATCAAGGATGAAAGACAATTAAATAAAATGATTGAAGGTTGGATTAAATACTGTGAAAGAAAGAAGCAAACTTTGGCTTGGAGAGCAAAAACCAGAATTGGGTGTTTTGCATTTAGGTAGGGAGGGCAGGGAAAATCTCTCTGAGGGGAAAAATGTCAGACTTGTAAAGCCCTCCTCTGAAAGATGAGGAGGAGCCAGCCATGGAGAGTCATTGGAAGGAAAGGGAGGAGGGCAGTGTCCTCAGTGCCTAATCTTAGGAGAGGCATGTGTATGGGAATTTGGGTTTCTTTGGGGGTAAGCCCCTAAAAATCAGAGCTCTTTGCTTCTTCACTTTTGTCTTGTACACAGCACTGGGTAGGCACCTCTCACCTGCTGGGCCACTCAATGTTTGTGTTGCAGGGCCTTTCAGTGCATCTGACTTTTCCCAGAACGGAGCATAATGATATATGGGGAGGAGAGGTGGTATATTTGTTACTTTTAAGAGTATTTTTTTGGGCAGCACCGGGTGGCTCAGTGGTTTAGCACTGCCTTCGGCCCAAGGTGTGACCCCGGAGACCTGGGATCGAGTCCCACGTCAGGCTCCCTGCGTGGAGCCTGCTTCTCCCACTCTGCCTGTGTCTCTGCCTGTCTCTCTCTGTCTCTCATTAATAAATAAATAAATTAAAACACCTTTTTTTAAAAAAAAGGTATTTTTTTTGAGTTTCATTATCACTTCACGGTACTCTTTAATTACATCATAGTAAGGCTATCATTGAACATTCAAAGCCTATCCATAGTAATTCCAAGTGAATGCTTTAAAGGATTAAACTCTACAAGTGAAGACTTTTTGATTCAATGACTAAAGGGTGCTTATCTTTTGGAGTATTTTCCTGCCTCTCTTAGATGATTTACATAGAGCATATTATATTTAATTGTATATATTATAATATATATTAGTGGTTCCTCAGGCTGACTTCATGTTAGAGTTTTATGAGAATCTTTAAAAAAAACACAGAATTCCAAACTATAGTCTTGGAGAGTCTCATTCAGTCATTTGTTTGGGGCAAGATCCTTGACATTAAGTGCTCCCAAGTTGACTTTAAGGGAGCAGGGTGGGGAGAAGAGTCCCTACGTGCTTCTGATAGGAAGACAGGCTTGGGAACTATTGGCTGGGATTTTAATGAAACACTTGAAGAGTGATTAAATGCTTCTTATTGGCTGTGGGAGGTACTTCATGCATCAGTGTGATGCTAAGCACAATTGTAAGTCCCCAACTGTGGGGAACTGTTGTAAGTCCAGTGAGCAGAAGTGTGTGTTTACTATAAAGAGCAAAGACTGTCAGAAGAAAAGGTAGAAGAAAATGGTATGCTTTGGAGGCATTAAAACATTTGATATCCAAATAAACTGAGAATTCTGACTTTGGTAATGTTCTACTTTTCTTCAGCCGAGTTTTGGACAGGATAACAAGTAAAACCTCTTATCTCTTCTCTCACCATTCAACATAGTGATTGAATTTTTCCTTCTAAAAAGATTCCAAGGCCCAAATTTAGCATCCAAAGAAAAAGTTGGCTGTCACTTGGATGGTTGATAGTTTTAAGTTCCATTTTAGTTAAGGTTATCTTTGGAAAGGTCAGTAAGAATTCTGATGATTCTAGTTGATTTGCTGGAATTTGGGGCAAGGAGTAGTAATTAAGATTTGAAATCCATTGGAATACAGGTAATATTTTTAATCCATATTCAGTGTTTTCTTTTTTTAAATATTTCTTTTCCTCCACTTGCATTTGAAAGTTTGTGTTTAAATTTAGGGTTTGTGTATATATATAGATATATAGATATAGATGTGTGTGTATGTGTGTGTGTGTATATATGCATATGCATATGTGTATGCACTTGGGATACTCTTCTGGATAATATAGACATACACAAGAGAGTTACTTTCATGTTATAGATTAATTAATTTTAAAAATATTTGTTGAACATCAGCTACCTACAGTTTATTCCACTGGGCTCTAGGGACACAGTGGTGAACCAAGCAGACATAGTTCCTGCTGCTCCGGCATTTGTTGAATAATTGGGTGACTGTTTGAGGACTGCTATTTTATTTTGTTTTTAAATTTTTAGTCAAAGTATAATTGACATACAATATTATATTAGTTTCAGATGTACAACATAGTGAATCGACAAATACGCTACAGAATGCTCATCATGAAAGTATAGCTACTGTTTGTCACCACACAAAGTTATTACAATATTATTGACATATTCTCTGTGCTGCACTTTCTGTACCCATGTCTTATTTATTTTATAATAGAAAGTTTAATTCCCTTCATCGGTTTTGCCTATTCTCCTACCTATCCACCATCTGGCAACCACCAGCTTGTTTTCCTGTATTTATTGGTCTTTCTTTGTGTTAGTTTGTTTTTTAGATCCCACATATAAGTGAAATTATGTTCTATTTGTCTTCCACTGACTTATTTCATTTAGCATAATACCCTCTAGGTCCATCTATATTGTCACAAGTGGCAAGATTTCATTATTTTTTATGTCTGAGTAATATTCCTATCTATCTATCTGTCTACCTACCTACCACATCTTTATCCGTTCATCTTTCATTGGGCAGGTAGGATTTCTTATTTTGGCTATTGTAAATAATGCTATGATAAACATAGGAATACATATATCTTCTTAAGTTAGTGTTTTTGTTTCCTTGGGTAGATACCCAGAAGTAGAATTACTGGATCATATGGTTGTTCTGTTTTTAATTATTTGAGGAACCTTTGTACTGTTTTCCACAGTGGCTGTTCCAATTTACGTTCCTACCAACAGTGCATAGGGTCCTCTTTTTTTTTTTTTTTTTCCCACATCCTTGCCAATACTTGTCATTTCTTGTCTTTTATAACTAAGCATTCTGACAGGTGGAGGGGATATCTCAGTGTGGTTTTGGTTTGCATTTCCCTGATGATTAGTGATACTGAGCATCTTTTTAGGTGTCTGTTGGCTTCTGTATGTCTTCTTTGGAAAAATGTTTATTTGGGTCCTCTGCCCATTTTTTAATCAGATATTTATTTGTTTTTTATTTATTCATTTATTTTTGGTGTTCAGCAGACCAGTGTTTTAAGGAAACACTGTATTAGTATTAAGGAAACACATGTAATATTTCATGTATTTTGTAGATAGTGGTATATATGCACATTTAATTCAAGTTTTACTCCATTGGCTGGTGGGCATTTCATTGTTGTGGCCAAACAGATTTTCCAAGAACACTGGTATAACATAGATTTTTCCAAAGTATCAAGAATAGTTGAACACATGCTTCTTAAAAGTAATTTTATTTAAATACTTGTAAATAGTCAATGGACAGCCTTCTTGGGGTGGTGGATTGTCTGGGATGAAAGGTCAGGCGATGTCATTGGCTGAACATGCCAGGGGAACATTTAGCACCACTCTGTGTCCCTGCTGGAATGGCTGGAATTGATACCATTGGTTTCATGGTCAACATTTGAGAGCCCACGGAGGATACAGATTTTCCCTGTGTGTAAGCATGTAATAAATCAGGGTTTCAGTTCTAAAACTTCACTGATACCTTGTAACTTAATGCAATTTCAGATAGTGCCCAAAGTGAGAGAGAATCCAGCTCAGTCTTTTAAAAGATAATTCCTTAAACGTCCTGATATGGTAATTTCCTATCCTCTCTATTTTCCTTCATCTTTTGTCTATCCCTCCCTCCCTCCACTCTGTCCTATTTCCCTTGGTTCTCTGGATCAGTCAGTGTGAGTCAAGGATAACAGCCCTAACAACAGTCATAACCATAAGAGCGAGTTTTTATTGTTATTGGGTTTTTTTTTTAAAGATTTATTTATTTATTCATGAGAGACACAGAGAAAGAGGCAGAGACATTGGCAGAGGGAGAAGAAGGCTCCCTGCAGGGAACCTGATGTGGGACTCGATCTCGGATCCCGGGATCATGCCCTGAGCCGAAAGCAGACGCTCAACTGCTGAGCCACCCAGGTGTCCCTAAGAGCTGTTTTTTTTTTTTTTTTAATTGAGAGCTTACTGTATGCCTAGACTATGCCAAACACATCACCATATTATGTCTTTCAGTTAAAACAGTAACATATGGGATAGACACCATTTCCCTTTCTCGGGTGAAGGATCTGGAGCATAGAAGTTTGGTAAATATGCACAAAGTCACAGATTTATTAAGTGGTGGAATTTCAGCCTGGAAAGTTGACACCAGAACCTGTGTTCTTTATTTTTGTGCCATTTTGTGTCAGAGACAGAAGAGAGGTCGGGTAAGTTAGTGAGGGGAATTGTGTAGCATCTTAGTCATCTCTTTACCCCCCTGCCCAGTACAATATCTGGTGTGTAGGAAGTGCTCAATAACTATAGTTAATGAATACAATTATTGTATTTGGGACCTGTATTCCCTACCTCCCCCTCCTAGTCTTTCTGTTTATTGGTCTTTAGTTTTGCCAGTACTCTGTTCACTTTCCTGTACTTCTCTCAGTACAGTGCTCAGTGCTCCCTACCCCCTATAAACAATTGTTACCTCCTATAGAGACTATTGCAGTAGCCAATCTTGGCCCTCTTTTAGCTGATCTCAATATAGCAGCTGGAAGGAACTTTCTAAAAATTCAAATCTGAGCCCTTTGCTCTCCCGTATATAGCCTCTCAATGGTTTCCTTTAACCTTGTATCAAAATCGCCTCCTTTTACCTGGCCTTCCAGATCCTGTGTGGTCTGGCCCTGGACACTGCTTGGTCTCATAGATACCACGCTTTTCCCTCCCTCTCTGCCCTCCAGGGATAGTGGATCATTCTAATTCCTGCCTCGGGATTCTTGCATGTATATATTGTTACCACTGCCCAGAAGACTCCCCTTTCCTGTCCACCTTTGCCTCAACTGGTGCCCCCATCCCTCAGATCTCAGTGCAGAGGTCCCTGCCTGAGAGCAGTCTGTTCTGACCCTTACATTTTAAGCTTTTCTAGCTCCCTGTAGCAGTTATTACTTGTATCATTATCTGTTTGCATGATTATTTAATACGTGTGTCCCATTAGTCCATAAACTCTAAGTTACCAATGCCTGGGACATAGTAGGTGTCCCCTAAGTATTTATTAAACAAAAGACCGAATGAATGAACAAATGTGCAGACAACAGAAAAAAAAAAACAAAAAAAACCAAAATAGCTTGCCTGAGGGTTCTGGCTGGAGATTTCCTATTATTAAAGGGAAGTTAAGACAAAGGTAATTTCATTACTTTATGGAATTCGAGTTTGATTATGGCTTGTCAAGATTACATTGTTTTCCAATCATTTACTTTGGAGATAAAATTAGGCACAGAGAGGTGAAGTAACTTGCCCCCGGGCACACAGCTAGCTTACGTCACATGCCTTTGTTCTGACCTTTGAATGATGTGTAGAGAGAAACATACATATTTTCATTACTCTGCAGGACGTCTTTGGTGTGCTGAGTCTGTAGGAGCTCCATCAATATTTGATGATATTGATGTTGTCATGTTGGAATTTAAAAGTGTTGTTGGAGAACATGTGTTGTTATTTTTTTTTCTTCTTGTACACCAGTGTGCCCAGAATTAATCGGGTGACAGTCTAAGAATGCCCAGATATATGGCCTAAAGATGTGTGTGTCCTGAGAGATGGTGCCCACAGTTAGAAGCGGCTTGCATTTGGCTCCCACCCGGACTGGGCAGGGACCACCCTCATATTCTTGGGGTCCAAAAGTGAGGAATGCTGTCTGTTCTCTAGCCTGCCAGCAGAAGAGCATGTCCAGTTATCAGCTGCAGTTCCAAAAAGGTCTGAGATCTCCCAAACTGAGGACACAAGCAATCCCACAGCCCTCCTGGATTCTGGGAATGTATTGTGTTAAAAATTCACCAGGATGTGAAATTCCCTCCCTTTCAAGTTCTCTGCTAAGGCGCAGCCTCTGAAAGCCTCCCAGGTACCTGCACTCTGAGCGCTAAGTGAGCATCCTGAGGTGCTTGCCTGGCCGCTGGGTGAATTGCTGGCCCGCCTGGGTTCCTGCATCGCCCCCTGTGCAGTGTGAGGCAGCATTTTTGTCCTGCAGGTACAGTAGGTACTGGATTAAACAGGTCTGCTGTTGCAGACAGACACCAGGCACCGTTCTAGCACGAGCTGTGTTTGGATTGGAGTTTCCAGGGCCTTATCAGGAGCCACCCCTAGTGACACAGCCAGTGCCAGAACTAACTTTGACTTTCACTCTTCGCCAAGGGCTTGCAGAACACCTTAAAGGAAAAAAGATGGAGGCGCTTAGAGTTCAGATGTTCATGCCCTGCTCCTTTGAAAGCTTGTATCTGTAAGTGAAGTTTTATTCTGGAAATAATCCCGGGACCACTTAACAGGAGCTTTTTTTCTTTTTTTTTTTTTTCCTTTTTTTTTTTTTTTTTTTTTTTTTTTAAGTGGGAGGCTAGAGAACGGGAAGGTTTTATTGGGAGTTAAAAATACTGGAACTGTTACTTTGTGACTGTGGCTTTAATCAGCTTCAGCTGTAGCCTCTAGTATGTGGCTATGACAAGGATAACAACTAATTTGTGGGGGGAATCAAAATGCTGGCCCATTAGCTTTGTTTTCTGGTTTAAAATTCAGTGTTGGTCTTAAATTAATAATGCCAAAAAAAAAAAAAATGACCGCTTGAAAAATCTGAGAACAGAGCTTGGTTTATGATTATGGGATAGATTGCAGCTTAGCTTTGTCATGAATAGAAAAGGATTTTCTTCAGGAAAACGAGTGTGCTTAGCAGTAATGTTTGTCAGAATTGTCCTAATGCAAACACTTTGGATTTTTTGCTTTCTCTCCCTCTCTCTTTTTTAACCTGAGGAATAGTAATAGTTACATTTATAAACATCTCATTTGCATGTCTGTATATTGATTTCTTTTTCTCTTTGAGACAAAAACAAAACATCTAAACATCAGAATCATCTGCCTGGCATATCAATGTAGAACAAGTTTGAAATGGGCAGTTTCAAAGAAATGCTGAAAAAGAGAAAGACTAGAGTAGGTGACAGCGCCCCCACACTCCCCTCACCCTTAACATTTACTTTCAGTGTTACGTGATAAGATTTGGAAACAATACTAAAAGCTGTGTCCCTCAGTGAATAGGCATTCAAGCAAATCAACTTATGCAAAAGCCACCTCTGGAGCTTAATAATTATTTACTGAACGTTCCTGGGTCATGAGAGAGGTTCTGATTAAGTCAGAAAAGCATTATGTTCAGCAGCTTGTGAAGGTGTGTTTAAAGATGGCAAGAATAATGGAAAAATACTAAATGTAGCAGAACTATTTTTAGAATTTGATTCTTAAAAAATAAATTCCCACAAATTGGAAGTGTGGTTGAAGTTCACAGTGTTCAGTAGGTACCTCTTTAGAAGTTCTCAGACAGGCTTTTAAAAGGATTTCTAATTTCTTGCACTCTTTTTGGTGTATTGAATTTGTTTCCATTGATACTGTTTTCATTCTGTAGGTCATTAAAACAGTTTAATGACTTATCTCTCTGAAATGATAGAGCATTTTATGAACAAAGTTTATGTATTTTAATTACGTATTCGAAATGTCATTGTACTTAGAAATGTTATAAATTTTTGCTTCGCAAATCAGATAATAGTTAAGGAGACGATGACTGCTCTGTGTGATTCATACCCAAGAATGTACTCTGTAACTTAATAATTTTTTAACAATAATTTTATGCAAATTAGTGGTTGGCATGCATGGCTAAAACATGCCATTCTGATGCAGCCTAAGGACAGTAATGATGTCACCCTTGAATTTACACCAAAATTAATTCCTAATTTGAACAACTTTTGCTTAATTTATTTTGAATTTCTTTTTCTGGTTAAAGAAAATACCATAGGAGCATGCTTCCCTTGTAAACTCTCAGAATGAAATTCTTAGCACACATCTTTGACAAAACTGTTCAGTGAGCTGTTGCCTATTAACTTCTTTGTGCTTGTTCTTTTAGGGAGGGCACACACTGTGAATTAATTGTTTCTTGTGTATTTTCCTCTAGGAAAGCAAAGGAAAATCATAACAGAAGGCAGCATTCTAAGAGTTTTGGGTTCCTAGAAAATAACCTGTCAGTTTTCACTAGTTTTAAGATATAAAGAAGATGCTCAGAGGATACCAAATCAAGAATTAAAACAGTATAATATAGTAAAACTTCTATTTATTGTTCCCATAGTGTGTCGGCCTCCTTTCTAAGTATCGTACCTGTATTAACACATTTAATTCTCATAATTGCTTTATGACAAAGGTACTTTCTTCTACCTCCCATTTTGCAGACGAGGAAATTGAGGTTTGGACAGGTGGAAAATCCTGCCCATATCATATAACTGAGAAATGGTAGAGCCAGATTTTCAACCATAGGTATTCTGACTCTGGGGCTTATGCTCTTTTCTGTTGTTATGTTCTATGGATTTTCATTTAAGATAATGAATTGATGTTTCTTCCTCTGCCTTCTTGAGTGGGTTTCTCCAATGCACGGATTTCTGAATTACTTCAGCTGTTATTCATTTGAGCTTTTGGAGGGACCACAGTTAGTTCAGTGCCACGAATGTATTTCCTTATATGCAGTTCACTGTTGATTATAATCATAAGGTAACTATGTGGAGCAAAAGATCTACTAAATACATACATTGATTATAAGATCTCTTCTGAATTGAGAAATCTTAAAATGTAGAGGGAAAGTTTGTGTTAGAATTAAATATATTAAGTCTCTGGAGGCCAGAGCTCTTTGGAAAAATATATTCTCTGTCACTGGATAATTCAAGCAAATGGTTTGATGAAAGGTCTTCCAACGCTAAGATTCTTTTTTTTTTTTTTTTTAAGATTTTATGTATTCATGAGAGAGACACACACAGAGAGAGAGAGAGAGGCAGGCAGAGACACAGGCAGAGGGAGAAGCAGGCTGCATGCAGGGAGCCTGATGTGGGACTTGATCCAGGGTCTCCAGGATCAGGACCTGGGCTGAAGGCGGCTCTAAACCACTGAGCCACCCAGGCTGCCCTCAACACTAAGATTCTAATATTACCGGATTTTAACAGAGGTGAGGTATTTGTTAGGATAGAGACACCAGATTTACTCATTGAACAGGTATTTATTTGATCCTACTGTGTGCCAAGTATTCTTCTGGATGCTGAGGAATCTATATGTGGATAAAACATTAAAAAAAATCCTGGCCTCATGGAGATCAGGTCCCAAAGGACAATGAACATTTCAGCTTCATTCTTAAGCCTGGGCCTCATCCTTGCAGTCCATGGTGGCTGCTGGACCTCCAACTGCCAAAGTCTAGGAGACATGATGGTAGAACTTAGACATGAAGGTAACCTAGCTCCTGGAAAGCTGGAAATGTGAGTGGCAGTGGACCAGCTATAGCGAGGAGAAAATAGGAAAATGAATATTGGATTGAGTTGTAGATTTTGGGCAAAACTTTATTTTTTTCAGAATGACTGATATTTTCTCAAATGTCACAAAAAAACAGCAATGGTCTCCCAGGGTACATCAAAAGCCTTAATCAAAACTGGAAAATGACTGATCTCTTTAAAAACAATATCCAATGTTCATGGTTTTTCAGGGCTTCAGGGATCATTTGATTCATTGATGCTCAATGTCATCCAAAGCTTGGCTCCTTTACTTTTCCTTCTTCTCCATCCTCTCTTTCTTCTTTCCATTTACATTACTGTTTCACCTTGTTGGGTTTTCTTTTCAGTTGGCCCAGAAAATCACAGACTTATATCCTACAATCTTTCCAAATCTTTGCTTAAGGCATAGGACTTACTCTTACTGGACCATCTTAGAGCACCAGCCCATTTGGTGGATATGCTAATTGGCTGATCCTGGGTTGTGTTTCTATATCTGGAGTTAGTGGCACATCCTAACTTCATGTGCTGAAAGTGACGAGCCTGGTCTTTCAAGGTGAAATCAGGATACTTTACCAAAGAAGTGAGGCAGGATGCTGGGCTGCTCCTCAAGCCATCATTTGTATTTTTATCTTCATTTCCACACGGCACTGCGAACTTTGCATCTCAGTAGCTATGTCCTAGATGTGCATCAAGAAAGTTCTTCCTTTTGTAGATGTAGTATCATGCCATGCCATATAAATTACTTGTGCCTTATAGGGGATGAGTTTTTCAGAGCATTTTAAAACATGGCAGCTAGGTGTGAATGGGATTCTATAGTTGGACAGAGTAAGCAAGAATTCCATAGTGTGGTCTAGTGGAAGGATGCTTGATATGAAAGAAAGCTCGAGTGTGGTGTACTTTAACTTTATTGGCTTTATAACCTTTCGATGGCCTGGCTCTCAGAGGCAATTTCCTGAAGGCAATTAAGTGTTAAGATTATGCCAGCCCATA
The DNA here is from genome assembly GCF_003254725.2 of Canis lupus dingo. Taxonomy (NCBI): domain Eukaryota; kingdom Metazoa; phylum Chordata; class Mammalia; order Carnivora; family Canidae; genus Canis; species Canis lupus. Next base: position 22,153,110 of record NC_064262.1, on the reverse strand, counting down.
GTGGCATCTGTGGAAAATGGAGAACCTTTGTGGTCACAAAATGAGGAAATAGCATCCTTGTATCATTCAGCTTCATCTTTTCATAAGAGCTGCCATTCTCTGTAGTTAGAGTGTGTAGAAGTGAGAAACTCTGGGAGTGGGGAAGATAACCAACTTAAAAAAAGTAAATCTGATGATGAAAATTGCCTGCAAGAACATTGGTCATATATTACAGAGGCCTTTTGAACATTTTTGGTCATCCTTCCTCATTAAAGAAATTTTTTTCAAGAAAACTCTCAACATATTTTTATTTTATTTATAAATTATAAACATGTTATAGTATTTATGTATTCTACACATTATTTTATATTATATTACATATTATAATTATATTACATTATATAACATGTACAATATTATACTAATATTTACATGTATTACCTTATACAACCAGTACAAAAATAGAAAATAAAAATGATGGATAAGATATATATAAAGAAATGTTCTAATCTTTTCTTCCTGAGCCCTAGAATATCATTTCTTGAACCCTCTTTTGAAGAATATTGATATACTGGGAGTCTAATCAATTACTGAGATTATTCTTACTGGTACCTGCTGGAGGTCCAGCTTAAAGAATGGATATTAGTCCTGAGTCAATGCAGAGTCTCACGTTTTTACCAATGAATTAGGTAAATTAGGTGTTGAAAAGTAAAGATTTCAGATTTTAACTTGTATGTGGTTAGTGGTGATTCTTTTGGAATGTTTTCCTCCTTTCATACAATGAAAGGTACAGAGCCTCAAAGTGCAGGAGTGCTGTCTGCTTAGGACACCGTGATCTCCCTTACATCTAGCAGATCCTGGCCTTTGGGAAGCATCCAAATATTTGGTGAAGGAAAGGAGAGGAGAAAGACAAGCTGTACTTTGCAGTCCTTTTTATTCTCTTTGTGCCAGAAACCTGTAGTATGTATAGTCTGAGCTGGTAATGTTACCAGAAAAATTTTGGCAGGTTTTCTTTCTTTTTTTTTTTTTTTCCTTGACCACTAAAACCCAGAGTCGATGATGACAGAACTCCAGAAGATCTCAGTTTTTGAAGCTGAACTATGAACTGTGGTACTCTCACATATACACGGGTTATAGCCTTAGATGTTTCAAAGTACAAGTAACGGTATCTTTTCTTACTGGTGATTGGTTCTACCATATATGGTGAAAAGATCATTCTTAGGCTTACAGAGTGATTACTTGAGAAGAAATGGGAAGGTTAAGATAATAGAAGGGCTGATGGTCCTGAAGTATTGAACACCCAGATTGTCATTTAAAAAAAAGATAAATCCATTGACCAACTTATGTCAGTGATCTGTGTACTTAGAGTCACTCACAGAAGATTCTTAAGAATTTCTTTTTGCTGATACAACTGATTCGAGGGGCAGTTTCTATAAATTCAGCCTTTTGGTTCCTTTTTCTTATGATAAAGTAGTTGTGTTGTAACCATAAACATCCACTGGCACTTTCTGGACAGATGTTTTTATTTGTTGGGTTTTATAGCCCATTTGGCAGGAGTGAGTAGTTCCCATTTCATTCCATTCCACATGTTGAAATCAATGTAATAAAGACTTCAGAGGTCTTGGCAGGCTTGCTGGAGGTGAGGAATGGAATGAATTTCCTCAAATGTGGAAGAAAGTGTTCTCATTTAAGAATCAGAGATGTGAGTTCCAGTCCCTATTAAACTCCTTAGGTATTTTACTCTTAGTTTCTGAACATGGTCAGGCATCAGAGTCAGCTGCAGAATTTTTGTAGACATATTGATTCCTGAGCCTCACCTTACCTGAAATTAGAATTCCCATTGATGGTGGCAGGAACAGAGTCCTCAGCTAATTTTGTGGCAGCTACTCTTACATTTGGAAACTCCTGCGCCTTAACCTATGACCTGGCTTTCTCACTTGTGTGCTTTCTTGTGTCTCCACTGTGTATTTGAAGCTTAGCCATTGTGCTTTCCTGGACACTATTATATTATACTCCAGTGCAGGCAAATGCTAGGCATCCAGCTCTCTCAACTTAATGATATTAATGAAGATTAATTTTCCCAGAAAAATGCTAAGATTTTTACCTTACAGCTCATGAGAACATCTCCCGCCACGCCTGCAAAACTTTGTTTTGTTTTCTGAATTAAATAGGGATTCCCTAAATCTCAAGAGACAGATCTGCTGTCGTCCCAACTTGTATACGGGCTTATACAAAATTGCTTCTTTGCATCAAAAAGGAAGTTGCAAGTTTATGATTTAGTATTTCTTCTACTCTTAATTTTTGAACTGTGCTCCACTTTACTGGACTATGTTCCAGTTGTGCTAATTTTGTTTACATCTATTGCAGATTTTAATCCTCATCACAATGTTGACAGGCAGATGTATCAAACAGTCTTTATAAATAAGGAAAACTGAAACTCAAAGAGATCAGCTAACTTGGCCACGGTCACAGGTTAGCCAGTGGCAGAGCTGGACTCTGCCTGAGAAATTGAAGAGAGGAAACACAGGGAAAAGTGTGTCATTTCCTTCGGCCTAGAGACATCCTTCAAATGACATCTGGTTTCTTGCCTTGGCTGACCATGATATGGAGACCAAACTGGACCATTAGGTCTATTAAAGAGATATTGACATCACTGTCAAAGATGAGGAATGGGGCAGCCTGTGTGGCTCAGAGGTTTAGCGCTGCCTTCAGCCCAGGGCATGATCCTGGAGACGCGGGATCGAGTCCCACATCGGGCTCCCTGCATGGAGCCTGCTTCTCCCTCTGCCTTTGTCTCTGCCTGTGTCTCTCTGTGTGTCTCTCATGAATAAATAAATAAAATCTGAAGAAAAAAAAAAAGAAAGATGAGGAGTGACTAGGCTGATGTCACTTAGATTTCATGTAGTTTCTGATGTTGAAGTGATTGATGAAAGCAACAGAATTGACTTTTTTTTTAAAGATTTTATTTATTTATTCATGAAAGACAGAGAGAGAGAGAGGCAGAGGGAGAAGCAGGCTCCATGCAGGGAGCCCGACGTGGGACTCGATCCCGGGCTCCAGGATCCCGCCCTGGGCCGAAGGCAGGCGCTAAACCGCTGAGCTACCCAGGGATCCCTGAATTGACTGAATTTAGGAATATATGAGCTACTTTGGAGCACATGTCCACATACTTGCACCATCATAGAGAAGAGGGAGGCTCTGAAGGTTAAAATACAAATTCATCTATGGAGGGGGGAATTCAGTCCCATGTGTGGCTGAGTGGTGTCCATCTAATAGCTGCTGTGTTGTGGACTTTAACATACATAATGTTTGTGCACTCAGTCACAGCAGTGCATTAGGGAGGTAGGGTTTGGAGAGGATCAGAGAAGTTGAATGGCTCATTAAAGATTAGGCTGCTCAGCAGTGACTGAGCTAGAACTTGAGTCCAGTTGATGGCCTTCTTCCATGTAATCACTGTGGAGAAATTTGCAGCTCTCAGGGAATTCATGTGTTGGGCTCCAGTACTTTGGGTCAATGCTAGTAATGGCATTTGCCTTTCCTTCATTTGGCTTTAAAAGGAGGATTTTTTACAGTGAGGGATACACCGTCCCATGTGGAACTATTTAAGGGTCAGATAATCTGGATAATTGACTTAATTTTAAGGCATCTCAGAAAAATGTTTGTGATCATGGCTTTAAACTCTGTGAGATTAGAAACCAGGTATCTCCAGCACCTGGCACAGAGAGAACACTCACTGAGTAGTTGTTGAATAAATGACCTTTACATAATCTGATTAAAAGGAATCAGACTCACAGAATTAGGATTACCTAATACAGATTGAGCTTCATGGGCCCCGATGAGTTCAGTTAGCTTTTAAAATTCGATTCATTTGGACAGCTCTCCTTGCTTATCTTTAGTGACGAAAGCATCAGGTCCTCATTTTAAAAACAAGTTTTTGTAGCCACGTGTAGTGTTCTCACATAAACCACGACTTTGAGTTTAAAACCTGATGCTCATTAGTCCTGCTAACATTTTGAAGGGTAGATATCTTTATTTTTGTCTGTAATTGCAGATTCAATTATTTCTAAGAGACAGGGGTCTTTAAAAAATGCAAAGTAAAGCTGAAGATCTGGGAGTCCTCTTTAACAATGTAGAAAGACCCCGCAGGGAGTGTGTGCAGTGAAGTGACTGCGGTCTTCCTTTTGCATTTTTTTTTTTGAGACGATTTATTAAAATAATTTTATTTAGCTGAGCTCTGCTACGTTTTCTTTATTGGAGTTTCAATTTATTTATATGGGTATACTGTATAAATATGCATATTTTTTCTGATGGGAAATGCTTTAAATGGTATCGTTGTGAACTTAAAGTCTGAAGACTTAGTGTGGTTGATAACCGGTAATTTTAATTTAAGATGTCTCAAGAATGCTTTACTGTTAATTGAAAGGATTTTTCCCCCCAGTATCACAGCCAATGGCTTGTCTTGAGCAGCTAATTAGTGCGATTATTCCACAGCTGCATTTGCTACAGCACAAAGGTTTGCTCCTGTTTTTATCAAAAGGATCAGTCTCTCTGGGAATGTTTTAACCTGACAGGCTTTGAATAGTAAGACCGTTTATTTATTTATTTATTTATTTTTTAAGGGCTACTCCCCTCCCCTTCCTTTCTTGGTTAAAGAAGCTACATTTGAGTTTTGCACACATACTCAAAAGTGGGAAAATACATTTGCTTTTTATGCTCTTTTAGTTGAGACTTATCTGGTGACTAGATTATTTTGAGTAACGTCTAGGTGTTCCTACTGTGTGGATGAGTAAAAGATATTAAAATAATAAGCAAGGTGTTCACATTGTTCAATCTGTGTGCATCTGTAGGAAACTGTAAAGGACAGAGGGTTTAAGTCTTCCAGAATGCTGAAGACATCCACGAGAACCAATGCACTGGATGCCATCAGCACTTGCCCGTCCTACTGTCAAAATACAGTGTGTGATGGACCTTGTGTCTTTCTTTCCAGGCGAAGGATGACTTTGATTACTTAAGTCATTCCTTCATGTTCCCAAATTAGTTCACGTTCTTCATGTTCTTAAATTAGTGATACAGATTCTGCCATTGAAAAAAAAATATTTTGGCTTTATTATAATTTAATTTAGAGAGGGAAAACTAGAAAGAGAAAGAAAGAAAGAAAGAAAGAAAGAAAGAAAGAAAGAAAGAAAGAAAGAAAGAAAGAAAAAGAAAGAAAACAAACTAAGCTATAATTCCACTTTCCATCTGATGGCTAGGATCAGTCCCTGCTAGGCATATATGTATTTGTGTACACATCTTACTTATTTTAAATTAAAACATAAATACACTTTTGATTCCTACTTTTTATTCTTATTATGTACTTTTCTCACTTTGCTCTGTATTGTGCAGTTTTTTAAAGTAGTATGTTATAAAATTCATGTATTATAATTTACATTTTTAGTATCTGTTGTATACTTAAATCTTTTGATTTGCTTATTTTTCCCCCAGCTTTATTGAGGCATAATTGACAAAAACCATATATATTTAAGGAGCACAGTGTGATGATTTGATATACATATGCATTGTAAAATAATTACAGTCAAGCTAATTAGCACACCATCAATTACTTGCTATCTTTTCTTTTTTCTTTTTTTCTTTTTTTTGCCATGAGAACACTTAAGATCTACTCTCATAGCAAATTTCAAGGGTACGATACAGTATTATTACTATATTTATATAGTCACCATGATGAACAGTAGATCCAAGAACCTGATCTCATAACTAAAAGTTTGTACCTTTTGATCAGTATCTCCCCTAATATTTTACTTAGTCATTCTCATAATAGGGGGAAAATGTAGGTGGTTTGGAATATTTTGCAATTTGTAAATAGCTTTGTAATGCCAGGTTTTCCACATTTTGAATTATGTTCTTAGGAAAACAGTCCATTGATGAAATTTCTGAGTCAAGTTGTCTGAGAATATTACAGCATTTTGATAATATTGTTTGTCTTATGCTTTTCTTAATATATGTGTCTCTTAAAAGTTTGTGATAGTATATGCCAGCAATATCTCAGACTAACATTGTCAGTAAACTCTTTCCGGTGGTGAACATTGTTTTTTAACTGGGTCATACCCCCAAATACTTTTTGTTGAAGCTGGCTTTTCTAGGAATGCTATATTGTGTAGATTTTATTCCAACCATAAATGTATTTCTTCAGCATTTTGAATGGCTGCATAGTATTACATGAAAATTGTGATACATTGTGATAGCACAATGACCTGAATTCACTTCCTGCAGTGAGTAGTGAGTTTACTGCTGGCGTGATTTTTATCATGTAGTTTTCTGGAACTGTGTGAGGAAGAAACACAAACATCTCCTCATCTGTTAGTGTGTTTTGTTACCTGCCGAGTTTAAAGGTTCCTCTCTTTAAGGAGTTCATAAGGACAGCCAATGGCTTAAAGGCTTTATTTTGCCTTTTGTTGGAAAGTAAAGACAATATTGGGGTTTATACTCAAGGAAGGAAGCTAAAGCTGCACATATTTCCCTTGATGAGTGATTTCCTCGGGAGTGAATATTTTCTCAAATGTTACTTTTTTTTCTGTTTCTAGGTACTAAGGTTTTGCAATTGTTTGGCCTAAGCAGAGATTTTTTTTTTTTTTAAGAAAACCATATTGTTGGAAATAACGAAAAATTGCGGCTAATAATAACAGCAACGACAAACCTTTGTTGAGGCAGTACTATATGTCACTTGTACTAGGCAATTTATGTGCATTATTTTATGTATTATTTAATCTTCACAAAATCCAGAAGAGGTAGGGCCATAAAATATAAGTAAATGTAACAAGTTTTTAAACCCGCTCTCTTTGATAAATGAGTAAGTGTGTAAAAAACTATTATTATCCTTCTTTTCTGGATAAGGTAACTAAGGCAGACGGAGGTTTAATAACTTGTTGATGCTGTAGAGCTGGCAAGATAAGCAGTTGCAACCCATATTTAGGAAAATTAGGAAGTCTTTTCTTCCTAACTTAGGACTAGTGTTTAAGCTTTTTCTGTAATTTTGGATAGAGCAAGCACCAAAACCATTAGAAGTAGGCCGCATGGGGAACTCGCAGACACATGTAGGAGAGAGCTTGCCAAGATGAATAAGGAGAAAAGACGGTACAAAGAAAACCAGACAGAGAATTGCGTTGTCAAACCAGCTCGTCCTGTGCCCCCTTTCTCGAAGTGTGAAGTTGAGCCCAGTGTTCACGTTCTGGTCAAAATGTTTCTTTCATTAGTGGTTTTTACTTCCCATATCCTCACAGAATTTCCTCATGATAAAGTTCACCTTTCCTTTAAATGATTTCAAGTTAGTAAACATCGTAGACCTCTTCAAGGAATTTAGATAACGTGTAGGAGTAGTTATTTGGTTAGATTCAGTTATGAAAAAGCAAATCAAGCAATTTATTTTTAAATGTGGAAATCTGGGTGCCATTAAGACGCACTGCTTCTTGGCACTTCATATGGCGGCGCTATATTTGGTGGTGATGAGTAGTATGTGGTATAAAATGTTAAAAAAAAATTAAGCCTCATGATAAAAATGCCTAGATGCAATCAAGCTGACTTATTTTAATTCAACTCCTAATGACTTAAATCCTGTCACCTCTTGGTTTTCAATTACGTGGCATACCATTCTGCAACTTGATTATCTTTGCACAGGATCATTTCATAGTTTGGTACAATTTAGGATATCCTCCGAAATGCAAACGAAAGGTCTCATTAGGAAACTAAATGTTGTGCCTTTTTTTTTTTTTTTTTTTTGGTTTTCCCACAGCAGTTCCGAGGAGCATCCTGGGGCCTCCAAGCCTCCGATAAGCTCCTCCAGTATGACATCACGCATCTTGCTACGCCAGCAACTCATGCGTGAGCAAATGCAGGAGCAGGAGCGCAGGGAGCAGCAGCAGAAGCTGCAGGCGGCCCAGTTCATGCAACAGAGAGTGCCTGTGAGCCAGACCCCAGCCATAAACGTCAGCGTGCCCACCACCCTTCCCTCTGCCACCCAGGTGCCGATGGAAGTCCTCAAGGTACGTGTCACTCTTGTCCGTTGGGCCAAGCCCTCTTCCAGACCAACATTTTCCATTTCCTAGGTATTTTGTTTACTGGAATGTGTTTTTGGTCAGGTTAACCCATCTGAATCGTATTGGTCTTGTCGATGCCAACTCTACTAAGGCTACATGACTTTGCATGTCCGAAGAAGGGTGCAAAGTAACTGCGAATTTAGTAGTAGCCCTCACTAAATGGAGGAAGAGTGTTGATGCTCCATGAGAAATAGCAGGTGCGAATAGGTGTCTGTTGTAATGATATCTTTCAATTTATTTTCTTTGGGAAAGTTTCAAAATGTACAAGTTACCTGAAATGAATCTCTTCTAGTAACTTCATGTATTTTTTCCCTCCAAACATTCCATGGCGATCCTTTAAATTTCTTCTTTATTTAGTAAGTAATCTTGGCTCTGGAATCTGACTGTTTTAGAAAGTCTCTTCTGGGATAAAACTGTAGGAGAGCTTTCTTCACTTTAATAACCAGAATGCATAATCCTTTAACTGAAGTGGTCTGTTTGGGGGCTCTTTGATTTCTTGTTAGAGTAGAAACTGCAGGAGCTTGTTAGCATCATTCTATCAGGGACATATAGCTTCCTAATTACTGGGGAAAACTGTAACAAGTCTAAGAATAGAATCCCATCTCACACATGTGTCCTCCACATCACACTGGGATGTACTCCTTGTTTAAAGATAAACATTCCAACTCTTAAATATGACTGATGCAAGGAAAGCTAAAAGGAAACTAAGGGGACTTTTTTTTACTTAAAAGAACATTTTTTTAACCCATTCACCTAATTGATTCATTCGGAAGAGTCCCAAGTGTTACTGTTCATTAAACAATGTGAACTTTACACACTGGTGATTCATTGTTGGTCTCTGCATTCATTCGTGTGCTCAGAAAAAAACATCTCCCACTATTTAAAGTTGACAATTAAAGTAAATAGAGAGATGATGTGTTATAACTGGAAGCAATGTATGATTCTTACCAGGAACTAGGAAAGATTCTTGAAAAACAAATTTAAAGTAAATTGCATAGACTTTTAAAATGTAGTTATGAAAGAATGAAGCTCTTCGCTGAAAAAAAAAAAAAAAAGCAGAAATTTTGTGAGGCAAAAAAGATCCAAACAGGTTAGCATAAAATATTACTCTGATGTGATTGAAGTTCTGGGTATTGCTACAATTAACGGATATTTTGTTCCCCTGCCCCCCACCCTAATAAAACCGTAAAAGCATTTTGGGAAGAGATGCTGCATTAAATCTTTCTGTTCTGCTTAGGTGAAAATTGACAATCATTAAGTTTTTATAAATTTAGGATTTACATGGTCTAGTGTTCACAGGAATCACAGTTGTTTTGTCTATGCCTTTTAAAGTTAGATGAATTTAAAATTATATGAATTAAATTATAATGTGGAGAAATTTGTCTATTTTATTCACCTTAATAGTCTACTTTTTAAATCTGAAGGATATATTGTAGAAGAGATGACATGGATTTGTGTAGTAGTGATTTGTGTCCAATTCAAAGGTAATGTTTCATATTGTGTTAAAGTATATTAATTGCAATCAGTGTTTCTTTAAGGCAGTTACAGGTGATGGTGCGGAAATCACCCATGCAGATGCATTGAAATACCATCTCTGTATCATCTTAAAAATGAGTGTCATTCCTAAATGCTTTTATTACTTAAAATGTTATTTTGAAAATGCTTAGAATGAAAATCTGTACCATGTGGTTTGAATAATATACCCATTTTTCTTCATATGTTGCTGTGTCCTGGTAGCAGTGGCTTGAGCTACAATCTTCAATTTAGGGATCACAGAAAAATGTCCAAAATTAAAGCACAAATAAATTATTAGAAGTAGGAGTCCCAATCTAACTAAAAATGAGCAATTGGTATATCTATATTTCAAGCTGAATATAGTTTATCTTTATTTAACTTGTGCATTTTTATACTTCAGCATATAAAGTAGAAAAGTGTGTCATACAAAAAAGAAAGTTTAGTTGGCATAGCAATGCAGATGGGTTTGATAGATGTTTTAGATTGTAGTACCCTTTGATAAAAGACTAAATAAAAATATGTAATTTTCTCTCAAATGACATTCTAAGAAATTGAAATAATATTTTTGAGGACCATAGCATGTAGGGGATGGTGTTAGATAATTAAGGACTTTGTACTTGACAATAGTTTACATATTTTCAAAACTTTTTTATATAAAAATATTATTATGAAATATTTATTGTAGAAAGGTGAGAGAAATATGGTCTTGTTTTCTTTTCTCTTTTATGTTTTTAAATTATAAGCATAATTTTGTAAACTTAAATGGCTAATATATTAAAAACAGTTAATTTGCTTAATCTTGGACCATTTTTCTACAAATATACATTTTCAAGGAATGAGTAATTAGTGGGTATAGTAATTGACTACGTTATGATACAAATTCTGTTGAATAAATATTTTTTCATAATGTAGCCTGAGTAAATTCCTCATTTCATTTTTGACGATTTAAATTGCTAAACCGACATACCTGCTTCTCAGTGAAGGTAGATGTATACAGTCAGATGTAGTAGCATTTGCTAGAGAATCCTGTTTAAATCTCCCCATTTCTACTGGTTTTTGAGAACTTGATAGATCACATACACAAACTCGTTACCAACATTTTACTATCAGTGGGTTGAATGATTTTGAAAAGCTAGCTTCATGTTTTCAGGTTAATTCCTTTTCTTGGCAGAGTTAGGCTTAAAAAATGGAACTTAAAAAGCATGTTTAAAAATTGTTGACAGCTTCCTGTAAACTTAAGGCCAGTCTTTGGAATTCAGAGTAGGGGGTGGAAATTTGCATTACTACTTATTCCTCACATTTTCACCATTTAGTGTGTAAATTGCGAAGCTTTGTGGGATTAGCTTCTTGTTTCTATATTTAATTACTTTGTAGCTTTCTTCTTATTATTGATTTTCATGTTGGGTGATATGGACTGATTAGTCTTACTGTTGTATTAGGTATATTGCCCGGATTTCTTAAAAACAACCTGACTCAATTGGGTATTATAATTTAAGGATGCTTCTTTATCATAAATTAACCAGCACTTAGTGTATGTAATGCATTATTCATCATAGTGAACACACCTTGTATTTCAAATTATCAATTAACAAGAAAGTTAAGTCAAGAACCAATAATGGAAGCAGTCAGTGTCTTCTACAGGTGGGTTTCGTTGACATGAAGTCATGCAAATCATAGCTTTGCAGTTTGATCTAGCTTCTTTCAAACAAAAGCAGAGAAACCAGGAGTGGGCCCTGCGGATACATGTCAGGTCCCATAGCTAAAGAAGCATCACAGTCCCAAGCACTGTGTTACCTTCCGCACACTCACCAGGCTTGTGTCTCGCGGTCTCATCTGTAATGCTGGCTGATTGGAGGAGCACCTGGTTGCTCTGATCTTGAACTGGCAGGTTCATCAGAATTTCTCCCTTCGTTCCCTCCCACAACATGGGCTCTGACTGCTCTTAACTTGAAAACATTAGTTTATACTTTGAAGACATTTCTCTGTTCAGAATTTTGTAGGGAATTGCCAAGGCTTTCCCTTCCCTCCTTCATCCCCTTCTTTTCTTCACCTTGGAATTAAAAGAATTAAAGACAAAGTGTTCTCTCTGGACTGGATGGTACATTGAAATTTTGAGTTCTGCTTTGGGGGAAAGGTTTTATGAATTTAAAAGGAAAAAGGATATTTTTGTAACTTTAGGCTATTTTAAGTAGTTTGCAAGACTATTTTAATTTTTTTTCCTTTTTATCTTGGATAATCCAAGAAATTGGGCAGATTGCCACAAAATTTGAAATGGTGCTTGCTGGTGTATGAAGTCTACAAACACTTTGCCAGGGCCCACTATGTTGTAAACTCAATTTACTTGATTGTGTAATAATACGGGATTCCCATTCAGATAGTTACTCTGGTGAGTTAAGATAGAAGTCCTGCTTCCTTGTCACCTTGTTCTACACTCAGTATTCCATGAGATTTCATTAGTTAGGGAAAGGTGAATGACTGAATTGCTGGCCTTTGTCCATAACTCCTGAAGAATACCTGGTGTAGAATTTTGAAGGTGTTGCTTCTCCTTTAGGTTAATACAGAAACATGAAAAAAGGTGTGTAGAGTTCCTGTGGGTTGGTGGATTGGAGATTAGCAAAAGGGACTATTTGCATACTCCACTATGCATTTATATTTTGTTCCTGATTTATTTAGCTGGGAATACAGAACCTAATTTGCATCATGGTGGCCACAGAAAGCAAGAACAGGTACGGCATGTCTCAGATAGGCTTGGATTTTTCCTCTTAGGGAATCTGTTGCTATAGGTGCTGCCCCCAAAAGAAAGGACATCCAAGAATTCTTCTAGTACTATAGTCTGTGAGCTGTCACATACTTATTCTTGTTCATCTGTGATCCATCGTATGTTTTTGTCTCTAGACAGTGTGACATACATATTCTGTAAGCCTTGGTTTCAGAACTATTTATAAACTTTGGTGTCCTTTCATTTTTGGATCAAACTTAGTGTCTGGAAGGCCACATCCTTCTTCAGAGGGGAGCAAACATACTCCAGGTTCAAACAGCTTTTCATCCTCCCAGAGACTTCATTTGCCTACAGGGTCTTTGAGTCTCCTGGTTGTATCACTTTGATGTGTTCAGTGTGACACATAAGATAATTTTCTTTCTTTTTAAAACTCATTTTTACTGATTTTTAAAAATCATAGACCATGTTTGTTAACATGGAACCAAATTTAACAGCAGGGAAGAAAAATCCAACAAAAACTCTCCCTTCTTCTCTCCCTCTTACCTCTTCCCTCCCTCCAGCTCCTTGGAAGAAGCTGTGCTTAGTGGTTTAGGATACAGACTCCCTGACCTCAGCTGTTTTCCCACTCCACAATTGCCTTTTGTGGGAGTGAGTTCTGGAGAAATATATTAGGCGGTTTTGACCAGGTAGACGTAAATCTTGTCTTTCTCTTTGTTCATGTTTACAAATCAAGCAAAAGAAATAGAATTTCTTCTTCTGGATTCTACTATGAGTCTCTTGCTTTAAACTATTCTTCCTAGAGTGGAGACTTCTTACTCTGTGTTTGGAAAGCAGTTAGATCATTCAGGGGTTACAGGTATGTGCTAGCTTCCATGAGCACTGACTGATGAACCATTTGCCTCTCATGCTGCTTACAAGCCCCTCTCATGCTGCTTACAAGCCCTGTGGATTTAGTCATCTCAGGGCTGGCACAGAAATGTGCTCCATTGACTTGTCTTACATTGGTAAAATCAAACTTAACACAGGCTAACTAGTGTAAGACTATCTGTAAATGTACGTTGATTATTTTGAGATGTTGTTTTCATCTGCGCTGCTTTCAATGACTAGTAACTAGAAATGCTGGCGAAGAGAGTCATTTCTGCTTAGATTTATAGGCCTGGTCTGCTTAAATGGGCAGGCCCATGGGGAGCAGCAACCATCTAAAACAAAATATTTAATCTTGACACAGCTAAGTGTATGAATTAATTCCACCTTTCTGAAAACATTGAAATATCAGCTCTAATCACCTGTTCACGTGGCAATATAAGCGCAAAATGTAAACAATTTCTCCTCGTATGACCACAATGCTATTTTTATGTGGCCGAGGGATAAAATAGAATCTGGATGATTTGATTTCCTTAGGTTGTAGATAGGCTAGCTGCACGCAGCGGACACCTGGACCTTGCAGGTTTGGGAGGGACACTTTAAGCACAAGGATCTTTATCATCTTGTCACTGAGCCACTTTGCAACCACCGAAATCATCTTGTGGATTGTGAGCGGTGCCTGTTCAGCTCCTTTTCTTCCTGCTGTTAAAAGAAGCCATGCTAATAGATGTGTCTTTGTTCATTGATGCAGTTCTCATAATTCAGTACTAGTGGAGGTTAGGGTGGCATCTTATGAAGAATATTAAGGTCTGGGGCCTAGGATTGACAATTCAAGTGGGTTTTTTTTTTTTTATTTGGCTCTGAATGGTAATTTCTTTTTAATGTGATGGGATCTGTCGAGGACGCATCCTTAACAAGGGTGATCCTGCCCCCCAGAGGGCAGGGATTGGTCCTTGGAGGGCAAGAAGTCATAGATGTTACAGCGGTTTGGGCCTCTAAAGGACCCTAGTATATAAAGTTTATATAGGTGCCCGTTAACAATTTCATGGGTGTGAGATTGAGGAGAGGCAATTTGGAGAAAAAACTGTCCAAAAAGGCTCCTAAGGGAGGTGATGATGAAAAAAAGGTTGAGAAACATTCCTGTGGAGTGCTTAGCACTTTGCTCAACTCTTCTCTTTGTTTAGAGAACACTTACCGAGGCTCTCATAAATGGGACTCCTACATTCCAGTCCATCTTTGTCTCCCCAGGAGAACTGTTGGAATATTGGTCATGCTTGTCATATCCAGTATCCTTATGTCACAGATGTGGGAAATGAGGCAGAGGCTAAGCAGCTCATCCAAAGTTGGGGAAGCAGGTATACAGTCTGCATTTGAACCCACTCAGTTAGACTCCATGGTTCAAGTTGCTTAACCATTGATGTAGCACCCCACTTAGAGTAAATGGCCCGAGAAACTTCAGGAGGGAGAAGTAACAGTGTCATTCTCTCAGGTGACATGGTAGCCTTGGACCTGTGGCAGATGTTTATTACACAGCTTCAGGCCACAGCTTAAAATTTTAAAAAGAAATAGTGGTGTAGGGTGCCTGGCTGGCTCAGTTGGTAGAGCGTACAACTCTTGATCTTGGGTTCATGACCTCATGTTGATGATAGAGTTTACTTAATAAAAAAATAAATAAGTAAATAAAAAAAGAGATTACTGGTGTCAATGCAGTATTGCCTAAAGCAACGTGGAGGAGGAAAGACCGTGACTATACAGACATTGATTATCAGCTGTATTGGGTTGTAGACTAAATACTTCATATTCTTTATTTCATTTATTCCTCTAGCAACCCTATGGGCTGCATAGAATAGGCCTCATCTTCCAGATGAGGAAACTGAGGCACAGGCTCCACACCCTATCCTATCTACTTATAACCACATCCCGTGCTGCCTCTGCATTTTCTATAGAGCTCAAGGACATGCAAGGACATACTCAACACTTCTGAAGAATCATCAATAACAGAATTGTTAGAGCAGAGTGGGAGCTCCCACTCAGAAGCTATAGAGGAGCTTTGTAGGTTTAATGGAAGGATACATGATCTGACACATTTAGAATTATTAAGAGGCCATCTATATTGAATAATTAGAGTGGATCCCTGAGTCTCCATGATAACCATATGAAAGATCTGGATGTGTTCTTACTGTATAAAAAGAGTGCTCAGCCACACTGACCACAATGGCAATTTAGGGTTTAGTTATAGTATCACTGTTGGACAAAAAAACCCCACTGTATTGAAAGTTTCTGTGACAACATTCAAAAATCATAACTCAGGATCACCTATGTTCTAAAGATCCTGTTGACTCAAGCTATCACAATTCATGTCCTTTATAGCTATGTATATTTTAATAATGTGTTTGTTTTGCAGTAAATTGCTTTTGAAATATTGATTATGGTGGACTCACACAATCTTTTAATAGGAATTTTCTCCTAAAATTATGGTTGCATTTATAGTTTTCCTTACTCTGTCCCCTGCAGTATTATAGCTTTTAACACTTAAAACTGGAGCTTCAATCCTGATTATTTTTCAGTTTGCTTTTAAGTGAATAATGTCAGCTGTAATAAATCTTATATTACTATACAGAAAGGTCACTAGTCTTCACAAATGTTACCTACTTATTCCCTGCAATGAGGAAAGACTTAGATTTGAAAGACCACGTTCTATAAATACACCCTTGAACAACAGAGATTATGGACATGTGTAAGCACAATCTAATTTTACCATTGCCCTACTAAAATAAGTGGGCAGGATCTGTGTTTAAAAATATGTAAATCAGCATAATGGCTTTGTGCAAGGTTATAGCTGCAATCAGTGCTAGACTATTAGCTCTTGTCCTGAATATGTCTCTTTTTATTGACTTCTTTGAATATCATCTTCAACTTTAAGGAAAATGGAGTCCTTGACAATACACTAGTCTTTCAGACCTTGTTTATGAAGTTAGATATTTTTGCGTATTAATTTATAACGTTGCACAAATAGGATGAATCAAAATGGGAGTATATAAAGCAGATGAAGTAGGAGGCTGTTAGAGAGTAGTCTTAGAGGGTGTTAGAGAGTAGTCTTAGGAAAAGAATTGATTTAAAATCATTCTTTAAAAAATGATATTTTAGTAAAGGGTCTAGATAAATCTATACCAAAACTGTTTCTACTAGTTACCTCTGGAGTGGGTTTTGGGATTGGAGATGGTGGTGGTCAAAGGCCTTATATTTTTATTAGGAGAGTGTGGGCCTGCATTCTTAATATAATTAAAATGAGTGTCTCCAGTGCATTTTATTGAGGAGCCTTGACAAAGTTCTCTTCACTCCCGACTTTCTGAGTATGGTTCTTCTGTTGGATGAGTTGACTAGACCTGCACGCATCCTTGTAACTCTCATGGCCTTTCCTGCAGGAAAGATAGCAAGGTATACTACGGTCCTGAAAATTAAAAACGAAGAAAAGAATTTGAATCACCAGGTTGTGAATAATTTTCAAAAGTAGTTAAGAGGCCCGACATGAAAAGCAAAATTCAGATCTCTGCTACCTTACCACCAGGCATAGCTTTGTTGTAATCTCCCCCGTTGGCCCTGAGTTTTGTATAATTAAAATTTAGGAGCTAGAAATTTTGTTGAGACTTAATTAGAAGCGACAAACCAGAGACATTCCTGCTGGTTAGGAAGGGCTTAAGAAATTCTTATTGGCTAAATTACAAATATGTAACATTTTTTTCTGAGCACTGCATGGTAGTTCAGACTGCCTAAAGGTGACAAGATTAGCTCTGTTTTTCTAGTGAAGTAGTAAAAATTAGATTAATAAGTACCAGGCAAAGAACCTTTTCTTTTTTTCGAAAGAAATCTTACCTTGAGTACTTCTGGCTGTGGAGATCGGTGCCTTAATTAGCCACATGTTCTTTTTACCTCCTGGGAAATAAGTATGGGATAAAATTGGGGATCAAGACGTAGACGCACATTGACTTAGCACACGCCGCTAAGTAATTCATCAAGGAATGTTGGTAATTAGTCCTGCCTCTTTCAACTCTTGGCTTATTTCATAAAACCAGTTGATTTAAAATAATGCCTGCTGATTTATTACCAACACGTTTCAAGCCTGAGACTTGGCTCTTAAACAAAAGCCATATTGTGCAGTGATGGAAATGCGCCCTCTTGTTTTTGTGTTTTTACAAATTCTGAAGGGCCATTTATAGGTCCCTGTTAACTTTGTTGTGTTTGCTTTTACCCCATTCAGCATTTTACTGGGTTTTCTTTTGTCTCTTAAGAAGAGAAAGGGGGAGCAAATTAAAAAAAAAAATTCCAGGCTCTTGGAGGTTTTGGATGTAAGGTGCTTGTCAAAGTGTATCGGCTCCGTGTGGTTTGATGGAATTTAATTGGAATCCCTCGTCTGGTAAGACAGGCTGTAGTAATGGCCTTTGCTCCTCCTGCATTGTTAAGTGTTTGGTGATATTTATGACAGGCAGGTTAATCTGAAAAGATTGAATTTATGAGAAGTACAGAACCTTATGACTTCAGCCTGGTAGTCTCAACATACATACAGTGCAGTAAATTATTATTTGGATGCTAAATTTCCATTCGTGCCAGCTGGTATGCTTCTTTACGCTTTGGGGATGCAACCATAATCAGTTTCCCTGTTGAAAACCTAGGATCAGCTTGGTACCAATACTTAACTAGGAGACTGGACAAGTTTATTATTCACTCTGGGCCTCACTGTCCTCATCTGTGAAATGGAGGTCCTAGTACCTGCTCCGGAGAAGTTTTCATGAGAACTAAATGAGATTGTTCACCTAAATCAGTACTGCCCAGTAGACGTGGAATGTGAGCCACATATGGCAATTTAAGTTTCTTTGTGGTCACGTTAAAAGCGCTGAAAAGAAACAGGGAAAATCAATTTAATAATATATCTTATTTTACCCAGGATATCCCAAGTATTATCATTTTAAGATATCATCAATATAAAAATTATTAACAAGATCTTTACACTCTATTTTTCATAGTTAAGTCTTCATACTAGGTTTTTCATACCAGGTTTTCAAAACCAAGTGTGTATTTTACATCTGCAAATACCTTTCAATTTGATGCTAAATTTTCATCAGAATTACTTGACCTGTGTTTAGCTTCTCTGAGATTTACAGTTGAAAAAGTAGATTCATATACCCAAGTTGTCTCAAATATATTTAAAAGATTTCTGGTAACAAAATTGGGTATTGTCTTTAAATTTGGTTTTAAATGAAATAAAAATTAAAAATTCATTTCCTCGGTCACATTGTTGGCCACATTTCCAGCACTATCAGTAGCTACATGTGGTCTGCAGCCTCTGTGTTAGCACAGACCTGAAGCATTTAACACAGTGTCAGATGGATGGAAAGTGCTCAGTAAATGATTCTGCTTTATTGTTGTTGATAATGAGATAATAACTTCTAGTTACTAATTACCTAAATATAGTAATTAATATCATCTCCATGTTAACACCTTTCTGTGCCTCCATGACGCCTGCCCAATACAATTGGTTCCTCATGGCCTCCCTCCTCCCCTCCAAAGAGAACATAAAAAATTTAATCCGGATTTTCCTTTTCACAATCCTTTGGAGCCCACGTTAGCTGACATACCTCATGTATGGTTGATATTTTGTGTCAAAAACAGCCTCTCACAGGAGAGGAGAGCACAGTGAAGAGTCAGCCTTGGTGATGTGGCATTTGGACCTGTCTCTGCCAACAGCCTTCCATTCAGGCCTGAGCTCGGTAACAGCTCTTGACTTGTTAGTCACACGTCTTGTTCCTGCTCTCAACCCGATTTCTTTTCAAACCTCGACATGTCACACTTACCTAGTTCCTGTCTAGCGTGTTCAAGATGTCTCAAACCCTAGGAATATATAAGCATCTTAACATTGATAAAAATGTCCTTGATGCAGAAAAAGACATTGAAGAAAAAGGAGATTGGTTAATCCTAGGATGAACTAATGTATGGTTAATTCATTAGTAGCTAAATTAACATGTAGGTTATTGAAAACTAGTTTTTTTTTGGTGGGGTTTTATTTATGATTTTTGTCCATGCTCATGTTGCTAAGGCAACTTTTTCTCCATTAACTTACAGTATATTTTTAGGCATTTTCAGCACAGCTAATAATTCAGTGAAACCATTTTTCTTTGTTTTCTTATTCACTGGGCACCCAAGTTTTCTGTTTTGATACCAGTTTTGACCATTTATTAAACCAGAAATAATACACCTAAAATGATAATTTATATTTTATTAGATACCTCATTATTCCTCATGCAAACAATGAGTTGATTATACTGGAATTAATCTGTGTTGGAGAGATTTAATTTGTTCTTTATATAATACCAAAAGCCTACAAAGTAGCATTCTTGTTCAATTACAACAAGTAAGAAAGTCAGGAGAGCAAAAATATTAACTATGCTGTGACTTCCAGAAAGAAAAATCATTGTGTTGTTAGATTTTATGATTTCCTTTGCTTGGAGTTATATATATTTGCAATATTTATTATTTATTTTGTTATCTTAATGTAAATTAATAAACACATAGGCCATTATATAGTTGATACAATTTTCCTAATAGCTTTCCAAGTTTGTATTAAAATCATATACATCAAGAGTTTTTCAACTCATTAATTGGCATAATCTTGATAGAATTCATAATTTAGCATTAAGAGTAGGGGCCATTGTGCCCATTTTTATTGACACCTAAGACCGTTGATATCCCTTAGACAGGGGGGAACGCCATAATATTCTGGAAGGACATTTAATCTTGCTGTAAACTTTTATTCAGTTTGACGTGAGCTAATATGTGTAGAATTTAACCCTATATGGTGTTTCTGGGAGAATATTCTGTAACTCAGTAACTCTCAAAGTGTGACTGAGGGGCTTATAGCCCCTGCAATGTCTGGGAGCTATCTAGAAACGCAAATTCTGGGTGCCTGGGTGGCTCAGTTGGTTAAGCGTCTGCTTTTGGCTCAGGTCATGATCCGAGGGTCTTGGATCAAGCCCTGAATCCTGCTTCTTCCTCAGCGAGGAGACTGCCTCTGCTTCTCCTCCTGCTTGTGCTCTCACTCCCTCTCTCTGTCAAATAAATTGATAATATCTATATTAAAAAAAATGGAAATACAAATTCCTTGAGTCTATCCCAAACCTGCCCAGCCAGAAGCTCTGGGAGCGGGGCCATTATTCTCTGTTTCAGCCAGCCCTCTAGAAGATTCTAATGCATGCTTATGTTTGAAAATCACTGCTGTGGAAGTCTGGAGGTTAATTTGTAAGAAACCTAAGGAAAATTGGGAAATGCTAGTACAAATAAAATCAACCAAGTTTCTTTCCTCTAGGGCTTCTTAGATCTATGGTAAATATGTAAAGAGTTGTGGCAAATTTCCAACAGCGGTACAATACGTAGGCACTTATTTGAGAAGAGGGGAGGAGGAAGACAAGCAAAGTGGTTGTTGCTTTCAGGTAAAATTGATAAGTAGAAGTTGCAAAATAGTGGTGCCTGGGTGGCTCAGTGGATTAAGCGTCTGACTCTTGATTTCAGCTCAAGTTACGATCTCAGGATCCTAAGATCCAGCCGTCTGTCGGGCTCTGTGCTAGCTAGGTGTGGAGCTTGCTCAAGATTCTCTCTCTTCCTCTGCCCCTCCTCCCCCCACCCTTGCATGTGCTTGAGCTCTGTCTCTCTGTCTCAAAAAAAAAAAAAAAAAGAGAAGAAGTTGCAAAATACTCAGTGGCTCTTTAGAGCCTTCTGTGTGTGTGGTACATCCCATTATATGCATATACTTGTGCAAAGTTGATAAAAATAGATTAATCCTGTAAAATCCCACAGAGATGAGAAATAAGAAATTCTAAAATTACACAGTGATTCCTACTTTAAGCTACAGAAACCACTTGTACCTTTGGAGGAGCTCTAAGGGGTTAATAAATCCATTGTCGACAGATACTAACTAAATTTATACCTCACTTGTATATATACCATACATCTCTCTTTTAAGTAAATATTGATGCTGCTGTGATGAAGTATAAATTGATAAAAAACCATGGATTTCATTTTCCCCCTTTTATACATTTTCTTAACAAAAATGAAAAGCACAACTCCTAATCAAATGGGGCCTTAAGGTATTTGACTTTTAAGAAAGGTTAAGAGCTACTTCTTTTTAAGAAACTTTTAAACTATCAAGTGTTATATAAATTCTACTTTTGGAAACTACATTCCTTTTGGCAAATTGGATTTAATGAAACGGTAGCACAAAATGGCCTTTCAGAGTCCAAGGGACCCTAACATCTCTAATTTCACAAGCAGCAGGCTCTTGATGGGTCAGCCTGTGACATCAAAGGTCTTTACTGACGTGACCATAGTCTTGGCTTTGCCTTTTACACTGGTGCATTGACATCAACAGAAAGTGTTTTTCTTTCTTTTTTCTCTTCCAGTATTAGTTTTCTGCCTGAAGGCAGTATATCCAGTGCATGTGGCCAACTTGCCCCTGGTTGGAATAAAACAAAGGTTCATTTTTGGAAGCTCTACAGGAAAGACCAACTCTTTCTGTTGCTGGAGTCCTTTGCTTATACAGCCAGCATGTGGACCTAAGTCCAGCCTTCAAAGAGACATAGCTCGCATAGGAGCCATCAAGTGTACTTTTCTTCCATCAGAAGATAAAGATTATGTTCTTATCTTCCTCCTACTAAGACGAGGAAATTGGAAATAACCCTAAGATGCCCCTGGCAAATTTCTGCACCGAAATTTTGCTTTTCTGGTGGAGTTACCATTTTTCTTTTTTCTTTTTTTTAAAAAAAAAGATTTTATTTATTTATTCATGAGAGACACAGAGACAGAGAGGGGCAGAGACAGAGACAGAGACGGGGGAAAAGCTGGCTCTCTGCTGGGAACCCGATATGGAACTCGACTCCGGGACTCCAGGATCACACTCTGGGCTGAAGGCAGGTGCTCAACCACTGAGCCACCCAGGCCTCCCTAGTTACCATTTTTCAATTTAAATTCACTTACCCAGGGCAGCCTGGGTGGCTCATCGGTTTAGTGCCGCCTTCAGCCCAGGGCCTGATCCTAGAGAACTGGAATTGAGTCCCGCGTAGGGCTCCCTGCATAGAGCCTGCTTCTTCCTTTGCCTTTGTCTCTGCCTCTCTCTCTCTCTCTCTCTCTCTCTCTGTTTCTCATGAATAAATAAATAAAATATTTTTAAAAAATTCACTTACCCAAAGGTGTTTAATTATGTGCTCTGCCTCTTGTCATGGGTAAAGGGTCTGGGATCCGGAGTTAGATTGGCAGTGTTCAAGTCCTTTCTGAACCATAGTTCCCTTGTCTGCATGACAAGGATAATAGAAGATCCTCATTCATAGGGTTACTGTGAGAAGCCAGTGACATGATGCTTGCAGAGCACTTGGGTCTCTACCTGGCACGGTATTTATTAATGCTGATCACTGTTGTCAGCGTTTCAACCAAGGACACACACCAAGTCCTTAGTGACTCAGCCACATAATGGGTGCTTGAGAAATGATTAAAAGGTTAATGCTTTGGCAAAAGGTGAGGAAAATTGATTCTACATAGGATCTGGAATTAATTTCTCCGGAGGTCTATGGGATATATAAAGATTCTTTTAGCTGGTAACTATTCAGTTACATTTCAGCAGCAAGGAATTTTTATTCTTAAAAATCATCTGGTGATACAGGTTCCCTTAACAGGGTATTTTTCTTGGAGGGGCGAAAGAGTGGGATGCTTTGCACAGTTTTTAACTGCCGCCCCCCCCGAAATTACTTTACATCCAATACTTAAAATTACTTAGAAATTGTTTTGATGATTGACAGTAAGGATTAAATCTTTACTTATAGAAAATTCTGAGGAAACTGGTATAAATTGGGGGTATATTTTAAAAATTTTAGTAGATGTTAGGCTATCAAAATGCTCCCTGATTCTGAGATTAAACTTTTACTTACAAGCTGAGAAGTCAGCAATTTTGGTTCTGGAACTCTGGTAAAATATAAGTGACCATATATGATTTTATGAGTTCACTTTTGAAGGCATCACTAATTTCAGGTAAGTGGTAATGTTAGGTAATGTTCAAAATACATTTAATCACAGCATCTCATCCACGAGCTCCAATACCTGCTTTGTAGAGCCAGTAAACTGATGGAAATCTATATCTCTGTTCAGGAAATTTTTATTGTTAATCAAATTGCATAATTATTTTTTCTAGTTACCAGGTATTTTGACTCACCTGCCATGGGGTTACTTGACTTCTTCCTTACATGATATATCCTTTTGTTTCTTGTCTAAGATCCTGCTGTCCCAACCCCATCTCTTATGTATAAAATTTTAGTCTTATCTCTTTATTTTTTTGCCTTTTAGGAACCTGTGTCACCTTGAGTGTTCTGTACTCAACACTAGCTTACTCACTGACCTTTATTTTTTGCTAATAAACCATTTATCTTATTTCTATGATATGTATTATCTTGAGATAAGACCAAAGGCCATTGTCTTCAACCGATCTTACTACTTGCTACTTTATAATCAAAACTACAGCCCTGAAATCAAACATCGACCTGTAGTATGACCTTGGGGTAGTTGCTTTCCTGGGTCTCAGTTTCCCCATCTGACCAGCTGGTCTCAGACTTGCCCCCTAACACTGGCATTCAATGAGCTGTCTGTCGCTTCTTTTTCCTTGAGAAGTGCCCACCTACACATCACTGGAATTTAATTCGTGTAAGATGAAGATAACAAAGGACTTTGAAAGCCCTTGAAAGAAACATTAGGTTTTTTTTTTTTTTTTTTTTTTAAAGCATGAGCTACACAGAACAGTTACCATGACAAAGAACCTCAGTGTATATAAGGCTTACAGGTCCACTGTAGTTACAGTGGCCAATTTCTCCTTGAGGGTGGCAGGATGTGCGTTAGAAAACCTCTTGCATTATTATTTAGATATTCTTTTATTTTGCCTATATGTGCTTTACTTCCTATAATAATAGCAGTATCACTACTGGCTATCACTTACTGAGTCTCTGAGATGTTCCTGAGGCCTTGTGAGCAGAGACCCAGCTCAGATGTGCTAGGACTAGATGATCAGGATGCACCCAGAGCTGCCATGAGTTTATTTGCACAAACCGCTTAAAATCCATCTTAAATATTTAATCATTAGGTTTACTAAATCTCTAACATGAAAACTCATTTCTGACATAATTTGCAGTCACAGAATGTTTTATAGCTTTTATTTTCTTCCCTTTACTAAACAGAAAATGAGTGGAGGCTGAGGATGTTTGTTGGTGATTGATCTGCAAATGTGAGGACAGGTGTATACAATTCACTTCTATAGATTTATTAGTTTTACTTTAGTTTTATATATTAATACTGATTTGAATTCTCTTGAGAAGAGAGAGAGTGTGTGTATGTGTGTGTTTGCAAGTTTTCTCTCAAAGGCTTTTCTTTGGGAAAAGAATTCAGGGATACTGCAATTCCTCCTTCCTTAAATGCACAAATCTGGAATTATGTATCTTGCCTTCGAATCTCAGCTGTCGTTAGTAATCTTGGTCAGGTAAGCTAATCTGTAGTCTCAGTCTTAGTTTCCTTATCTGTAAAATGGGCACAGTGGCAGCACCCCTCCCCCCCACGCCTGCCATCCTGTTGTAGTATGTTTCTTTAATGTGAGTACCTCTAGTGTTACTGGTAAATGAAGAACTTGTGCTAGTGTAACAGGGAATTCCTTTGAATTCATTCTCCACAGCATGTAAATGTTTGAAGCAGTCAAGAACAAGTTTTACATATTTAAAGAGAAAGCCTTAGCCATAGATGAAGACTTTAAAATAGGCAGAATGTCTACAAAGCGTCTGCCCCTCCTGGAGGTTTAGAGGAATCCAAGCTGCAAGAACTGCTTGCCTTTTTCACTGTACTCCACTCTCCGGAGAAGATGAGTATGCAGAGGAAGCAGCTGCTAAGATATTTCTCTTTACAGTGACTCAATCACTCACAAAAAAAGTTTATATCCAGGATCAGGTTGTAATTTTTAAAGAATTCTCTCTGTTAGATGGACTTACCATCCATGCTCTACCTTTTGAGGGGAGGAAGCAGGAGTCTTAGAGTTTAAAACTGTCTGTGAAGCTGGCTGAAAGTGCCAGTAGAAATTTAACCAGCTCATGTTGAATTAGGGTTTACTGATTGTTGTTATTCATGCTCTGGTTACAAAGGTCCAGAGGTTTGGAGACGTCTGTCCCGAACCTCTTTTCCTATATGCCCTTGTATTTATAGTGTGTGATTTTACAGAAAGTGATATTTTTTAGACTGTATAGATGGAGTTAGAGCAGAAACACCTGAATCAACTCCAGAGTTGTGGTTGTTTAATGAATTAATATATGTAAGGTATGTAGCACAGCTCCTGAGGTGGTTGCCTTTGAGTGGAGTTCTGAAGGACAAGTACGAAAGAACTCAATAAATATTAGCCAGTACTAGTAAAGCCTTCTAACATTGAACGCTTCAGTTGGTCTGCCAGGTGGTGAAGTACTGTGAGCCCACAGAGGGACTGCGGTTCAGCACAAGAAGGTGAGGTGGCTAATGTTGAGTGGAGCCTTAAAGAACAAAGACTGGGATCAGGGAGCATGGCATGAGGAAAGGGACAAGTCAACAGTATATAGGAAGTATAGCTTACTATTTGTAGAGAGAATGTGAAGCTGTTACACCTTTCTGAACTCTGGATCTTGGTGTGACGCAGTGAAATGCAAGATAGTAGAAGATGGGACCAAGAGAGTGTTGGGAGTTGAAGCTGGACAGGTGAGCAGGGACCAAGAAATGAAGCACCTATATGTGACCCTGCCAAGTGTGGATCTGACATTGTAACGGTGTTGGGTAGCTGTGGGTGGAATGCGTTTGCGTTTCTTTCTGTGAGTTGTTTCATTTATTTTCATTTTAGCAAAAAAGAGGGATGTTCAGATAGATGCCACTTGGAGCTGGTGGAGGTGGGGGATTCAGTTTTAGAGGAATATGATGGGAGGTGGGGATGCTCTCAAAATAATTTGGGGAGTAAATTATGAAAGCATTGACTCCAGAAGTCTTAGAAGACATAAGAAGAAAGCAGTGGTTAAAACAACCAAAAGAGGTAAAGTGAATGGAACCTTGTTATAAAGGAGAAGGAAGGTAGCATGATACTATATATATTTTACATAGAGGAGAACTAAACATAATAGAGATGGGAACATTGGTCTCTATCAGGGCTTGGCAAACAATGTCCCTGGCCATCTTCTGCCTTCTGCCTATTTCTGTAAAGTTTTATTAGAAGACAGCCATGCTCCTTCATTTTCATATGGTCTTAGGCTGCTTTCACAGTATGGTGAAGTGAGTAGTGCAACAGAGAACTCACGGCCCACAAAACTGAAAGTAATTACTTTCTGGATCTTTATAGAAAAGAAAGTCTGTTGACCTCTGGTCTGTGCACATGGGCTTCCAGTCTTTTGAGAGTTGGGATCATATCTCTTTTATTCACCTCTGATCATGAGCATTTTACAGTATGTCCAATATATAGTAAGGCCTCATAAATAAACTCTTACTGGATTAATGAATAATGAATGTGAATTATTGAATGAATGAGCAAAGTAGCCAAGTTAAATCTACCTGATTCACAGCCTGTGCTTTTGCATTTATTCTGTACTCATTCTTCTAAAGCTATCGAGCAGGAGTTAATAAATAAAACGAGTATTTGTTGAGCGCCACCAACATACAGGGCATTGTTCTTGGTTTGAGGATTTGTATGTGCCGTCATGATGTTCACCACTAATAGAAGAGATGAATGTTCATCACATTATCACAGAAATGGATGCACAGTTGCAGTGTTGGGGGGTAGCAGAAAAGACAGGGACACAATGTTATGGGAGCTAGTGGTGGAAAATTCAGTGTAAAAAGTCAGAGAGGACTTTCCTAGTTACCCCTGACCTGCAGTCTGAAGAGTGAGTAGACTTTAATTTGGTGTAGTGATGAGAGAAGAGTATTTCAGGCAGATCCATGTGCAGAGGCTCTGTGGCAGATGAGAGCAGACAAAAACAAAGAGAAAGCTGGCCGTGCTGGGGGTGAGACTGGAGAGATGGGCAGGGCTCTTGTGATCAGGATTAGGAATCCACCTGCTTCTTGAGCCAAGTTTGAACTTGAGCTACAAGTTTGAGACTCAGTAGTAAGTATTTTAATCCAGAGTATGGGTTTACCAGAGAGAGTGTTGTGAGAGAAGATGTAGGTTTTGAGAAGAACTCTGGAATACACCAATAGAGGGAAGGACAGAGTATGGAGAAACAAACAAAACCTGGAGAATCTGGTATGGCAGAAAAGTTTTGAGGTGATCAATTGTAGATATGTCATATATGTCCAAGAAATTAAGGATTGAAAAGTGTGCATTGTATTATTCAATTGGGAGATCAGTGGGACCTTTGAAAGATTAGATTTGGGGCAGTGGAGGGGAAAGGGTGGAGCTGTCAACTTGTTGAGTGAATGAGCAGAGAGGAAATAGAAACAAGTATGTATTCATTCACTTACTCAACAAATAGTTATTGAGCATCTGTGTACTAGGGACCCAATGTTGAGCAAAACCAGATAGGGCCTTTGTTCTGGAGCTTATCGTAAGTGGGGGTGGGAGGTGGATACATAATCAAATAATCTTCCCAGCCCCACTCACAGAAGTGAACTAAGGTAAGTGCTATGAAGTAAAGAAAAAATGTTCTGTGAGAATATGAAGCAAAGGAAAAGGGAGTAGTTTGAGCAGGGAAGAATCCTCTAAGTGATCGTGGAGCTGAAGGAAGCATAGGTGTTAGCTCTGGAGCCTGTGGTGAGAGAATATTTCAGAGCAGAGAAAAAGCTTGTGGCCAGGCCCTTGGTGCCAGAGGGCTTGGCAGCTCCAGGATGCCAAGAAGTGAAGTCAGGATGGTTGTGTGCAGAGAGCGAGGCGAGAATGGTTACAGCATAAGGGTAAAAAGTAGACAAGGGCCAGAACATCCGGGGCTTTGTAGATGATCTTAAGGATTCTCATCCCAAGAGCAGTGGGAAGCCATGGAAAGGGATTGATCAGGCTAACCAGATTTAACCAGACTAAAATTTTAGGAAGTATAGCTTACTATTTGTAGAGAGAATGTGAAGCTGTTACACCTTTCTGAACCAGTGTGAGCAGACAGTACTGAGAAGGATTCTCATTTCAGGGGAAAGTCATTCCATTGTCTGAGAATGGGTGCTCTGAGGCTGTTGAGGGAAGCATCAGTTCATATCCAACCTATGCCTGCATGGCAAACAACATGAAAATTTCTCCTGAAATCACTTGAAGAAAATACTCTTGAAGAAAAGAATGTGGACTCTATACCCTGTCTTATCAGGAGATCAGAATTTCTGGATCAGCCAATGTTAAGGCAAAAGGAAAGAGGTGCAGGTGACTTCTAAAAGGAATGATTTCGAGTGTCACTGGTTTTAGGCTTGAGTTACCTCCAGTGAGTTTCTGTCTGGGGACATGGCTGCAAAGCAGACGAGTATTTCCAAAGATGTCTCTCTTATAAAGCCATTTATGCACCTCCCTACTTCTGTATCCTGTTCTTAGATTTGATGAATCAAGAAAATTACGAAGAAGAGTTTGTAAGATGTCCACCGAGAAATCTTTGTTATGTTAAGAGAACTTGATCACCACTGGCTTGGATGGGGAGTGAGAAATGATAGTGTGAGGGGGGCTTCCTTGGCCACACTTCTGATCACAGTGGGTGGGTCGGTGGCCTTTTCTCTGCTCCCAGTCAAGGCTCCCCTCAGGCAGCCTTGTTGCAGCTGGTTTATTTTTGCATCGCTGATAATCTTTTTCCACGGAATTAAAAAATTGTGATACCTTGCTGTCTTGTTCGTTCCTATGTTCTCCTGTTTCTAAACCCTCTCTCCCTCTTTTTCCAACACTGTCTTCTTAATTAGTTTTGCAAAAAAAAAAAAAAAAATGCGTGGTACAATTACCTGAATTTCTTCTCATCCTTCCTGGTGCCTTTTAACTAAAACACCTCCCACATCTTTGTTCTTTATGCTCATCCTGATTGACTCAGGAGGTGACACTGGCTGACGCTTGGCAAACCAGTGACCTTCTTTTCTAGCTGGAGTTGACAAAAGCTGATAAAAGAGGGTAGATAGAATCCTGCAGCCAGCCTTTTCTTTAGTAAAGAGGAAGCAGCTTAGGTGAATATATTAAGAGGAAATTGTGTTTTGAGTATTTGACTAGATCATTTGTTCAAGGACGAAAGTAGCATAATTAGGGCAAACCAAGAATGTGGGGGAGTGTTCACTAAGGGGAAATACCTATGGATAGAGTAAAAAATGGCTGTCCAATGTCTATTTTAGAGATAATACTTTGTGAAAGTCCTGAATTTGTTATTTATTAAAATGAGAAGAATTGGCCTGGAAAAATAATACTTACAGAGGAAAAGTGGGCTTAAAGAATAGTAAACACCAGGAAGCCACCCATCTTTTAATATCTCCCCAGAAAAGTTGTTTCAATTAAAAAAAGAAAAAAAAACTTGTAAAGATGGAATGAGTTACTTGTGAAGTACATTGATCTCTTTGGATGAAAGTTGCTACAGTGTAACTTTTATTTATGTATGACTTGGTTTGGATTGTAATTTCAAGCAGCATACTCCCAGACCAGCTAGATAAAAGGAATTGCGTTTTAATTAAATTAACAGTCTTATGAACTGATGTAATATTTAAGAATTTGATATATATTGAGTCTTTGCCTCTATGTTAAAATTAGTAGTATTTTGCTTCATTTAGAGCCTATTTTTCTAAATATAAACAGTATATTATTAATAATGCAAGTTTTATGGCTCTTTTAAATTAAAAAAAATTTTTTTGAAAAACGTCTTAAAGATTTCATTCATTCATTCATTCATTCATTCATTTAAAAGAGAGCGTGACAGAGAGCACGAACTAGGGGAGGGGCAGAGTTAGAGGGAGAAGCAGAGTCACCACTGAGCAGGAAGCCAGACTACTAAGACTCAGGACTCAGTCCCAGGACCCTGAGATCAGTACCTGAGCCAAAAGCAGACACTTAACTGACTGAGCCACCCCAGTGTCCCCAACTTATTTTTCTTAAATAACTGTTTTTGCTGTTGTCATTTTGCCAAGTTTTAGATAAATTTTATGGATCTGAGCACAGTCTTTTCAATTAGGAAACTGAAGTTTGGGCCATTATGCCACTGATTACTCTTCCTCTCATCCTCTATCTCTCTTTCATCCACCATAGTTCATATTTCTTTAAGATGACCTTTGACAGAGCATACTTAGAATGAATAGCCTGTGAGCCAGCAGAGATTAGTGATTGCTTAATTGTTTTTCTCCCTATGGCCCATGGTCATTTTGAGATAAGACAACTAGTCATATCCTGTGAATACCTCTACACATCAGCATAGATTGCAACCAGACGAAGAAACTAATTAATAACATAGTAAATTCTGAATCTAGGCCTTTAACATGTCACCACCTATCTGGAAGTACTTTGCGCCTACAAAATGTGCTGTATGCTGAGTGTCGTAGCTTCCCATCACTATGTCATGAATTGCTCACCTGGTGTAGGCAATTAATTGACCCATTTATCCCAGAATGTGTCAGCCTTGCAGGCACAAACTGGGAGCCATCCATTCCATGTCCACTTAAGGATAGTAGGGACAGATGAAACCCTGGCCCAGTCTGGCAAGGTGGGAGCAAGGTGGGAGTAGCTCAGTTTGCTTTATATTAGAAATTGAGATGTGGCCCCATTCCAACTGACAGTAGAGAGGGGGACCTTCCTTCTAGATTGTGTCTCTCATGTTTGGTGAAAATAAAGATAAGAGGGGTGACCATCAGTGGAATTGAGACCTGTTACATTGGAATCATAAGATCTACTACAAAGAGGATGCCCGGATGGCTCAGCGGTTGAGCATCTGCCTTTGGCTCAGGTCATGACCCCGGAGACCTGGGATCAAGTGCTACAACAGGCTACCAGCATGGAGCCTGCTTCTCCCTCTGCCTATGTCTCTGCCTCTCTCTCTGTGTCTCTCATGAATAAATAAATAAAATCTTTTTTAAAAAAAAAGATCTACTACAAAGAAATACATTCATATTGTGTGGTTATTACTTTCTTTAGTTATTTCTTTTGCTTCTCCAGTGATGGATTATTGTGCTACATATTTTTTTCCACTTACATAAATTTTTAACCATCCCATACTTAATATATTTCTACTTAAAGCTTGGTTTTAACTTCATGATAACATGGATCTTTTCTCCTTAGCTTATTGCTGGGGCCTCAGCACCTAGAGAGTACTGAGACATATTGCAGCCTAAGGAAGTGTTTATGGAGTGGAATTACAGTTGAATTCATGACTTGCTTATTTCATGCCTTGATTTTTATGTTTGAGTGACCTAGCTGTCCAGTGGACTTGTATGGATGATTTATGTTTTCCTGCAAATGAAGAGTTAAACAGATAGCTCATAGGTTATTCTGGTATAAAATAGACCCCTTTGAAAACCAGCCTGAGGCCTTTTTTTTTTTTTTTTTTTTTTTAATATATGACGCTAGTTTGATCTTCTGACAAAAATACTACTTTTAATTGCTGTGCAGTCTTTAGTTATACTCATAACCTCTAGAACCCTGAGCTGGTAACACATTCAATTCTTTGTCTTTAGAGAGCTTGCTTTTTGACTTGGTTCTTGGCAGTCCATGATATTTAATTAGAATTGCCTCTAGATGGAACATTTTAATATTTACTTTTACTTTAAAGATGAAAAAAATCCAAATGAGTTTGTTTTTGAGTTTTAATATTAGTTACTTTGTTTTCGTTTTGTTTTATCAAAATATATAATAATGAAAATAATAAAATAATGATTTTTTTCTAACATGTTTCATCATTACCCATTTTGTTTGTGGAGTTCACAAGCTATGATCTCTGAGTCTTCAAAGAGTTGAGGAACTAGATTGCTCTTTTAAGTTGACCACATTTTATGGGTTTTAGTTTCAATTATTATGAAACCATAGAGATAAAGATTTGATGTGTATCATAAGAACAGTTCTTTCCCTAGGATGTGGGTCTAGTGTGTGGTTGAGAACAGTGATTTCCAAACTACCAAATCATTGGGATAACCTAGAGAACTTTTAAAAATAAAGATAGCTGGGCTCAGACCTAGGATGTGTAAGTATTCTTTCTATCTTTATTTAAAAAAAAAAATAAGAAAAAACTCCCTAGTGGTTTCTGATGATAAGCAAAGTCTGATTTAGAACACTGGATCAATGAGTTCAAGGTCATCGGCATGATTTGTCAGTTCGCCTATTGATTGTGCTCTGTTCTGTGACCTGAAACCTGTTTCTGACCCTGACCAACTCTTGGGTGATGGGGTGGCTGGGGTCATCTCTAAAGTCAGCTCATTTGGTTAACTACATCAAGCACCAGCCTTATCGCTGGGGGCTTCTTTCTTATTTTTTTAAATCAGTGGTCAGCAGAAGGATGTTGTTGAGTTGCCACTGACTGAGATTTAGCAGTCCTTTCCAATAACCCTGAAGTTGGATTTAAGAAATTGAACTCCCTTCTAGAAGTCATAGCTTCTAACTCTAAGTCATAGCCTTCGTTTGGGATA
This sequence comes from Canis lupus dingo, assembly GCF_003254725.2. Lineage (NCBI taxonomy): Eukaryota > Metazoa > Chordata > Mammalia > Carnivora > Canidae > Canis > Canis lupus. The sequence continues at coordinate 22,120,326 of NC_064262.1, read as the reverse complement.
TGTTTTGGGAGAGTCTGTTCAAGAGGTGCTGGAATCAGTTCACTTGGTTTCTAATTTTGCCTCTCCTATATACTAGGAGTGTGATCTTGGATGCCAGATTACTTAACCTCTGAGAGCCTCTATTTTTCCTTGGCAAAAAGGCAATAATAATGATGATTGTGTTGTAACACAACACACTATAATAATGACTATAAGGTTGTTGTGGATAATGATGTAAGGTTATTGGAGATACAAAGTAATGTCTCTGTGCAAAAATGTAAATGTTCAGTAATTGTTAAAGACTAGTATTATAACCCTATTACTACAAATTTTGAATTAAAACTCGAGACAGCTTGTCATCATTGGCTTAAAGCAGTGTTACCCATAATTGTTTATTAATTACTGTCTCCTTTCATCCTCTCTGGAATCTTTATTCATTTCACAAATACTGATTTAGTACAAACTATGTGCCAAGCAGAGCACTAGACACTGGGGATGCGGTGGTGAACAAGAGACAAAACATAAATGATAGCTTAAAACATTTACCTATCTTTTGACATTTGGAGTTGTTTTCAGTCTTGGAATATTGTAAATAAAGCTGCTTTAAACATTTGTGTACAGTTCTCTGTATGAATGCCTTCTTTCTTTTTTCTTGAGTCAATACTTCGGGAGCGGACCAGCTGAATCATATAGTGGGCATACATTTTACTTTTTAACAAGCTGCCAAACTTTTCCCCAAAGTGGTTGTACCATTTTATATTCTTATCAGCAGTGTATGAGAGCTCCATTTCCTTATATCTTTTTCAACACTTGGTATGCCTTTTAATTATCTGAGAGGTGTATACACTGATAGATGTGAATAAAAACCACAATGAGAAAGTATTATACATCTCCTTAGTGACTGATGACATAGAGCATCTTTCCATATGTCTCTTTGCTATCTATATATCTTCTTTTGGTAAATGTTGGTGCAAATCATTTGCTCATTTCTTATTTAGGTTCTTTGTTTGATTGTGTTTTGAATGTTCTTTATTTGTTCTGGATGAAGACATCCTATATCAGATGTCTGCTCTGCAAGTGTTTTCTCCCAGTTTCAGTTTATCTTTTCATTCTTTTTTTTATTTTTTTTTATTTTTTTGAAATTTTATTTATTTATGATAGTCACAGAGAGAGAGAGAGAGAGAGAGAGGCAGAGACACAGGCAGAGGGAGAAGCAGGCTCCATGCACCAGAAGCCCGACGTGGGATTCGATCCTGGGTCTCCAGGATCGCGCCCTGGGCCAAAGGTAGGCGCCAAACCGCTGCGCCACCCAGGGATCCCTTATCTTTTCATTCTTAATAGTATCTGTTGAAGAACAGAAGTTTTTAATTTGGCAAAGACCAATTTATTAATCCATTCTTTTATTAATTGTGCTTTTGGTGTCATATCTAAGAACTCTGCCTAATCTAAGGTCATAGAAATTTTCTTCTGTGTTTCCTCTAGAAGTTTTACAGTTTTAAATATTATGAATCATTTTGAGTTATAGTCTTTGTATATGTTGTAAGATATGGGTTGAAATAAGTTTTTTTTTCTGCATATGGATGTCCAATTGTTTCAACATTTGTTGAAAAGACTTTTGGGATGCCTGGGGGGGCTCAGCAGTTGAGCGTCTGCCTTCTGCTCAGGGCAGGATCCCGGTCCTGGGATCGAGTCCCACATTGGGCTCCCTGTATGGAGCCTGCTTCTCCCTCTGCCTGTGTCTCTGCCCACACCCCCCCCTCCATGTCTCTCATGAATAAATAAATAAAATCTTAAAAAAAAAGAAACGACTTTTTTTCTCTATGGCATTTCTTTGTTCTTTTTTCAAAAATGAGTTGATCATAAATGTGAGGTCTATTTCTGCACTTTTTTCTTTTCTACTGATCTGTCTTAACACTGATACAAACTCTGTCTTGTAGTAAGTCTTGAAGTCAGTCTTGAATTGCCCTTCAATCTGTTCTTCTGTTGTTACTTTTGAAGCGGATTTAATGAGTAATAGTTGTGTGCATAATGTCAGCTTTTAGAAAAGTAAAACTGGAACTCTATCACTTTGGTTAATAAGTGCCATGATCTGGCATTCTATCAGTTGTCTTTCACTTAAGATGATTTGTTATTTTTTATCATTCTGACACATTTCAGAATTTTCCCAAATACCTGAGGAATGAGTTATGTGCAAGTCCATTTGTTTAATCTTTAATTTTCTCTAAGCCTTATTTTACAAACCTTTAACGATATAGTTACTTAACATTTAAGAAGTGACTTCAGAGAGCTTGTCACAAGACTGATCAAACTCTGGTAAATTCTGAAGTGGATTGCAGAATCCAACCAGGAGGACTGTGGTTGAGGTTTTGTTTGCCTGTTTTAAAGGATGCCCAAGTGGAGAGAGTCTAGGATGGAGACTGGCTAACCTATAGATGGGTGTGGTTTATAATAGAAGTCGTCATCGTACTCCCTTTTCTACATCTTTGACCACGTACACAATAAAAGTAGCAGCTTTTATTTATTGGCTAAGTAATATATGCTGATCACTGTGCTACATAAATACTTCACATAAATTGTTATACTGGATACTTCAGTTGTCACTGTGAGGTAAGTGCTATCAATGCCTGTTTGGCTTGGGAGAGAGGTTAAGAAACTTGTCAGAGGCCACACAATTAGAACTGATGGATCCTGTATTTGATCCCTTCCTTGCTTCCCCAAATACTCTTTGTTCCTAACCACGGTGCTGTAATACCCTTTGCACTGAAAGAATGAAAGGGATTCAAAACTTGAAATACAACTTAAATAGGCCATTGATCTCTGGAATTCTTACTTTCTGTGTCCAAAATGTTCTCTTTTGAACCATTGAATGAAAAAGCCTCATGGTATTTAGAGATGGGACCTTGTGGGTCAAATGCTGGAATAAATAAATAGATCATTTATTCATTGAGTAATTCAACACAAATCTGAGTATATACCAAGCACATATATACTGAGTATACAGCAGCCAAACAAATAGATTAAAAAACAAACACAAAGGTCCTTATTTGATGAAGGTTATATTCTGTTGGCAAGGGACATATATGATGGACAACTTTGAGATAATACAGATGGCTTCGTCTATGAGCTGGATGTCATATTCTCCTCTGATCCTCAGCTCATGGCATATACAGGTACAAAACTTGGAGTTGAAATTACTTTTGATTTCAGGTGGGAAACGCAAGCTGTTTGTTCCAGGCAGTTTTGAATGCTCCCTTTAGTTTAGTACACCATCTGCTTTACTTTAGCTTAGATCATTGACTGTACTTTCTAGTATTGAGTTTTCCCCAAGATCATTTACCTCTCTGTGTGCCTTTTAAATGTATGAGAGCAAACTCTCCCAACTAGTGTAAATACTATTAAGAATAAATAGTATCTGTATGAACACAAGAGAAGACATTTCTGCTGGACTCAAAGAATTTCTCAGAGTTGACTCAGGAGAAGCTTAAAAAAATATTAAAAACAACTTTTAGAAGGAAACAGGAAATGATCTCTGTGTCATTTAATGGTTTTATTTCAAGAGTGGTGGAAATAAACCAAAATATTCAGGTCCTTTTTCTTCTTTTAGAACTCTTTTGCAGAAGTTCTTGTTGCATTTGTCTTACCCTTCTGCCTTTTGGTCTTCATAGAGCATCCAGGAGGGATACATGAGATGAAAAGATAATGGAGAAATGTTCAATGCAGTTGGTTAGGCCACCCAGTTAATATGGGGATATGACTCAACTTTGTAGCATTTTAAACAGTAAGGAAACATTTTAGAGGGAGCATTGCTCTCCTTGGGCATAGGTAGGTCTTGTTCCTGTCTCCAATGCAGTTGAGTGGTGAAGAATGATTTCCATTTTTCTGCTTTGCCTTCTGGAATTTTAAAAACAAAACAAAACTCTTTTACATCTTATATCACTCCTTTATTTGGCATGAGTTTCTAAATTGACTCTTATTTCTCTTTTTTTTTCTCCCTTCCCATTTTAAAAAAATTACTGGGTGGTAGAATTTTTTTTTTAATTGACAATGAAAAAAATAGTTGTTCTTTAACAAACATAACAAATTAAAAAATTTACAGTAAAATAACAAAAATACTATCAAAATAAAATAATAGACTTTTTGTTTACCACATTATTATCTGTATATATTTGTGGTTTATGACACTGCAATTCAGTCTCTTATGAAGATGTGGAGAAATGGGCATTCATATGCTGCCAGTAATAAAGTAAATTGGTATAATTTTTGTGGTGAAAATTTGGCAAAATGCTTCAAAAGCCTCAAGTGTTTTGTTATCCTTTTATCTGATAACTCCACTTAGTTTATTTTTCTCTTTTGGAGAAAGGAATAAGGAACAATCTGAGAGTGTTTGTACTTGAGCAAACACAATTTCTGATGATTGTATCAGAGTTAGTTCCTTTGTAGTGTCAGTTCTGCTTTTAATTGGAGATTATTTATGTTATAAAATATGTTTAATATGAAATAAGTCCCTAGAAAATATGTCTTTGATGCTTATTGTTATAGGATAAGGGGATTCCTTTACCAGTTGCTAAATTGTCTTTTTAACAACACTTTCAAGGGATGGTATTATAAAAGTTAGGACATTGATGCTATGATTGTGTGACTTCTCACTTGAAAGGCAAATTTAGTTGCCACAGAGGTGATTGCTAGTTATCATATAAGGTTTTAATCTTCTGTATTAAGATTGAATATCATACTGACTTTGTTTAAATAGTGAATCTTTTTGTATACAGAAGTTCTCATTTCAATAGAGCTGATGGGGTGCTTGGGTGGTACAGTCAGTTAAGCATCCAAGTCTTGGTTTCGGCTCAGGTTGTGATCTCAGGGTGGTGAGATCAAGGGCTGGATCGGGCTCCAGGCTCAGTGCTCAGTGCGGAGTCGACTTGAGATTCTCACTGCCCTCCCTCTGCTCATATACTCTCTCTCTCTCAAATATATAAATGAATAAATGAAATCTTTTAAAAAGCTAATTTTCCAATGTTAAGAAGCCAGATTTTATAGACTGATGTTTTTTATTATAATATTTATGGATTAGTTCCCTAATAAGAATATTAAAAATACTTTCTGGGAAATAATTTAAAAACATCATATGCTTTCTTTGTTTTTTAAAACTCTTTAAATTTTACTTTGGAAGTTTGATGAAAGCGCAATTCAAATGGAATAAATGACAGTGGATGATCTCTTTCTAAGGCTTTTATTCCTGATCCTTTTTTCAAGGAAGGTAGATGCAGTTAAATAGAAACACAAAGTCAAAAGACAAGCAATAAAGAGGAAAACAACGTCGATAACATAAATAACAGGCTTAGGATTAGTACCTAGAATATATAAAGAACTTCTAAAAATTAGTAAGAAAAGTATTGGGTAGAGGGAAGGAAAAAGAATATATGTAGGCAATTCACAAAAACTCAACATTATTTATAATCTGAGAAATGCAAATTAGAGCAATAACCAGATACTATTTCACATACAATTAGGTTGGCAAAAATTAGAAAGCCTGAAAATACCATGTTTGGACAGAATAGAAATCATAGCCCTCATATGTTGGCTAGCAGGGGCACAGATTATACAGATACCATGGGGAAAATTTGGCAACATTTAATGAAGTTTTTAATGCATGGAACCTACTCTGTAACAATTCCTCTAAAGAAACCATAAAGGAGACATGCACATGGTTGTTCACTCAGTATTTCTTGTGATTGTAAAAAATTTCAATTAGCCTAAATGTCTCTCAATGAGGGAGTGGATTACACAGAACATTATAAAGTGGAGAAAATAAGCAAATTAGATGTGTATATATCATCATGGATAGATCTCAGAAATGTAATACCTAAGTGATAAAAGCAAGTTGGTTCAGTCATACATACAGTCAACATTTATGTATTCTTTAAAGAAGATCACGTAAAATAACAAATTTTTTAGGTGCTATGTTGCAGATGCAAAAGACATAGACTGAATGGATACACAAATTCTGGGTAAGTTGCATCTGGGAAGAGAGAAGAGAATGGGACTGCACAGGGGAACCCCAGAAGGACTTATTGTTATTTCTAATATTTAATCCAAAGCAAATGGCAATTTTTTAATAATTTTTAAAATTTTTTATCTTTCCGGGGTGGGAAGATTGCTATTATATCATTCTGCACAAATTTTAAAAATTAAAAGAATTGTAACTTTGTGTGGTGATGGATGTTATCTAGACTTATTGTGATCATTTCACAATATATACATTTATTGAATCATGCTGTACCTGAAACTGACATATTATTTGCCAATTACATCTCAATAAAAACATTTAAAAATAATTTAAATTGTTTAGATTTTTTAATATATATTTTTATTTTTAAAAATTTTACTTAAATCCAGTTAATTAACACATAATGTTTTATTGGTTTCAGAGGTACAGGTCAGTGATTTATCAGTCTTCTATAACACCCAGTGCTCATTACATCGTGTGCCTTCCTTAATGTCTGTCACCCATTACCCAATTTCCCCATCCGTCTCCCCTCCAGTGACCCTCTTCCATTTGTTTCCTATGATTAAGAGTCTCTTATGGTTTGTCTCCCTCTCTGATTTCACTGTTTTATTTTTTCTTCTTTTCCTCTATGATCCTCTGTTTTGCTTCTTAAATTCCACGTATGAGTGAAATCATATGATAATTGTCTTTCTCTGATTGACTTATTTCACTTAGCATATCCTCTAGTTCCATCCACACCATTGCAAATGGCAAGATACTGTTTTTGATGGCTGAGTAGTATTTTCATTGTGTGTGTGTGTGTGTGTGTGTGTGTGTGTGTATACACACACACCATACCACATCTTCTTTATCCATTCATCTGTCAGTGGACATCTAGGCTCTTTCCATTGTGGCCTGTTGTGGACATTGCTGTTATAAACATTGGGCTGCAGGTGTCCCTTTGGGTCACTACATTTGTATCTTTGGGGTAAATACCCAGTCGTAGGGGAGCTCTATTTTCAACTTTTTGAGGAATCAAAAAGGTTTCCAGAGTGGCTGCAGCAGATGCATTCCCACCAACAGTGTAAGAGTGTTCCCCTTTCTCCATATCCTCACCAACAACATCTGTTATTTCCTGAGTTGTTAATTTTAACCATTCTGACTGGTGTGAGGTGATATCTCATTGTGGTTTTGATTTTTATTTTCCTGATGCCAAGTGAAGATGAGCATTTTTTCATGTGTTGGCCGTTTGTATGTCTTCTTTGGAAAAATGTCTGTTCATGTTTTCTGCCCATTTCTTGATTAGATTATATGGTCTTTGGGTGTTGAGTTTGAAAAGTTCCTTATAGATTTTGGATACTACCACTTTATCTGATATATCATTTTTTAAGCTGCTCACAAAAATTGTTAGAAAGTTTCTCAAACCTTTTGGAGTCATTGTTGGGGAAGGAGTGAATAATTGGGCACTTGGATCCTCTGTTAGGAATATAATTGGAGGGGCAGCCCAGGTGGCTCAGCGGTTTAGCACTGCCTTTAGCCCAGGGCCTGATCCTGGGATTGAGTCCCATGTCAGGCTCCCTGCATGAAGCCTGCTTCTCCCTCTGCCTGTCTCTCTCTCTCTCTCTCTCTCTCTCTCTGTCTCTCATGAATAAAAAATTAATAAAAAAATTAAAAAAAATTTTTGAAAAAGGAATATAAGTGGAATAGCCTTTTTGCGGGGAATTTGAGAAGCATCCATTAAAGTGTAAAATAGGCATTCTCGTTGTCCAACTGTCTTCTACCTTAAAGAGAAAAGCTTATATTATGGTGTAAAATATTCATGAATGCAGTGATATATACTTATGCATTACTTACTTTTTTTCTGCCTAACTTACAATGGTGAAAATTGGGAGCCACCTAAATGTCCTTAAATCTAGAAATCTAGAATGGAACACAAGGTAGCTGCTTTAAAACAGAAGAGGAAGATCAAGGTGTGTTGACATGGAAAGTTGTCTGTATTATGTTATTGTTGTATTTTCTTAAAGATTTTATTTATTTATTTGACAGAGAGAGAAGGAACAAGCAGGGGGAGTGACTGGCAGAGGGAGAGGGAGAAGCAGCCTCCCCACTGAGCAGGGAGCCCAGTATGGGCCTTGAACCTAGGACTCTAGGATCATAACCTGAGTCAAAGGCAGTTGCTTAACTGACTGAGCCATCCAGGCATCCCTATGTTATTGTTTTAAAAATGCAAACTTTAGGAAAACATGCATCACACAACCAGGTGTTTGTTTTAAATGCATATATTGTATATATGTGATTATATTTTATGCAATTCTATTTGAATTAGCCTAGAAATATAAAAAATGCATGTAGACTCTAAAATTGATTACTTTCAGAGAGTGGATATAAGAAGAAACTGAGACAGGCTTTTGTTCTAGATTTATATTTGTCTTTATTGTTTTAAGATTTTTTTTTAATGAGCTTGTTTTATCAGTGTTTAATTAACACCTAGCAATATTGCTAATGTTTGGATGACATTCTGTCTAAGTACATGAAGGAAGCATGTCATATGTTGCATGTCATGTTCTATGCCATTATTTTTCTTTGGGAGATGAATCCTTCCTTGAGAGCTCTCATTTGCCCTGCATATGTAATGTAAGGTTTATCTACAGTTCCAAAGAAAAAGCTGAGGTAATGGAGCAATGACAATAATAGTGCATAGCTGAGTTTGCATGAAGGTGACTCAGAATTCAGCCCTTGAGATACTTGATCATCATGCGCGGTGATGGACTGCATCTCATTTATGATAATACAGTCGATTCTTTTTAGATATAAATAATGGCACAGTTCATTGGACAGGAAGGTAGAGCTGGGCAGTTCCACGAGTGTCATCAGCGTGTAAACTAAGCCAGTGATTTTATATCATTCTAACAAATGTGTTAATAGCATGATAAAATGAAGGCCTTTGAATTGTTTTGGTGGTGGTGGTGCCTATTCAACCTTTCCATATTCAAGACAATATAAAGTTGTAACTGGCTTTCATGAATGCAGTATAGGTTTGATATTGCACTTTTTATTAACTGTGACACTGTGGGTTATGGCACTTTAAATGAGAAAGGGAATTCTCTCTTTTTGAAATGTGAATTAATAAAATGCTTATTCTTGGGAGAAGCTGTTTTCATGGCCTCTTCATTTGTTTCTGTTGTGGTTGCCCTCTTATCCTGCCCCTTTATTGGACAGACAGACCAACACACAATTCATATTCATTAATTATTGATACTAGAATTGAACAATTTTGCTTTTTAAAGGATAATTTTGATTTTAGAAGAGGGTATTTAGATTGGGCCATGCAGTGAACACTCTCTAGTAGATGAACTTGACAGTCCATCATGTATTCATTGTCTATTTGTCTTTGGGCATGTTGTTACGTCCTCGAAGGGATGCTTTGTCCGCTTGTGAGGTAGCAGTAGTGACACCTGCCCCACTGGAGCATTGAGAGTTATTGTTATTGTTGTGCAGGGTTGGATGAGTAAGTGTGTGAAAAAGGGTGATTGCTAGGGGCTGGTTGCTCTGCATGGGAATGCATTGTAATAGTTGGCTCGTTGTTCAATAGGGGACTGGGAAGAGGAACCCTGAAGTTGACTACTTCTAGGGTACTTCCACTTCTAAAATAATGAGCAATTAAGGAGAGTTCACATCAATTCAGTATTTGAACAGATATTTATTGAACACCTTCTGTGAGTAATGTATTAAGCATAGGAAAAAATCCAAATCCTAGTTTGGTAGGTTCTAATGTAAACACCATAAAATAGGTGTACTTCTATATGTAATAAACCACTCTTTGGTCCTGTGGGTCACTGTACAATACATAGATACAGCCATGGACATTAAACATGATCAATTACCCTTTCCTCCAAAGTTAAACAGAGATACTACTTGCTTTCACATATTAACATTTAACAGTAACATATAACCCAGAGACAAATGTTAACAGCTAATTCAGTTGCTTCTAGTGGGAAGAAATCTAAGAGAATCCATTCATTTGCAGTTTTTCCATTTTGTTAGGATTCTTTTCTAAACTAGTGTTTGTATTCCTTTAAACACAAATAGTCATAATCAGACATAATAAAAATGAATCATGCCATACAGTTTTTGTTTGGGTCAAAAGTTCCTAATACATAAAGATTAATGAATAATCATTCCTCCTTATACTTATGTAAATATATTTGTACACACAGATGCATATATTCACATATATTTAAATATGTGATATTTTATCATAAATACATATTTATAACACAAATACATATTTATAAAAGTAATCAAATCTTAGCCTTGTGTCAGAGTTTTTAATAGCTAGCAATAGTGAGCAAGTCTGGTTAATTTTAAAAGAAAAGAAATTTACAGACAGAATATTGGGATAACTGCAGAGGTAGGTAGGAGGATCAGGCTTGGGACTGTGTGGCCAGGAGCAGAACCTCAAACCATATCACAGAAGTGGTCTGGAGAGCAGCCACCGGAGTCCACTCCATCGCTCCTGTTGCAGGAGGAACTGAGTCTTCTTACAACACGACCATCCATGGTTCTACCAGCTCATTCTCTCTTGTGCCCTGATCCAGTACAGGCACATTTGATTGATGGATCCTAAGTCATGTGTTCACTTTGAACTGCAGGGGAAGCCAGAAAAAATACCTACATTTTCCCACTTCTTCAGTGAGGGCAGGCTCTACAGACAAATAAAAAGAAAATTGGCAAATTGTTATTATAATGGTCATATTGCAAACTTTGGAAAGTAGAAAAGGTGAAAATGTCATCATATTCTATTCTGACACAAAGCTCTTTTAAAATACAATTTTCGGGATCCCTGGATGGCTCAGCGGTTTAGTGCCCGCCTTCAGCCCAGGGCATGGTCCTGGAGTCCAGAGATCAAGTCCCACATCAGGCTCCCTGCATAGAGCCTGCTTCTCCCTTTGCCTATGTCTCTGCCTCTCTCTCTCTCTGTGTCTCTCATGAATAAATAAATAAAATCTTTAAAAATAAAATAAAATTAAATAAAATTAAAATAAAATAAAATTAAATAAAATTTTCTTGAAACTACTATAACCCTGTATATTAACTAACTAGAATTGACACCTGGATGGCTCAGCAGTTGAGCTCTGCTTTCAGCTCAGGTGTGATCCTGGAGTTCAGGGATCAAGTCCCACATCAGGCTCCCTAAGGGGAGCCTGCTTCTCCCTGTACCTATGTCTCTGCCTCTCTCTCTGTCTCTCTCATGAATAAATAAATAAAATCTTTAAAAAACAACAAACTTAAAAAATAGAAGCAAAAAAAATACAATTTTAAAAATCTCTCCCAATCTTCCAATTAGTTTTTATGCCAGTGTAATCATAGCTTTTATAATGTTACTGCATCTTTTTTCAATATCATGTGTTTTTATATTACATATAAAATGTATTTACATTGTATATTCTTCGTATGTGTCAATATTAATAATTACATAATAATTGGGATGCCTGGGTGGCTCAGTGGTTGAGCATCTGTCTTTGGGTCAGGGTGTGATCCCCGGGTTCTGGGATCAAGTCCTGCATCGGGCTCCCTATGGGGAGCCTCCTTTTCCATTTGCCTGTGTCTCTGCCTCTCTGTCTCTCATGAATAAATAAATAAAATCCTTAAAAAAATAATAATTAGGGCAGCCCGGGTGGTTCAGCGGTTTAGCGATGCCTTCAGCTCAGGGCGTGATCCTGGGGACCCGGGATCGAGTCCCATGTCAGGCTCCCTGCATGGAGCCTGCTTCTCCCTCTGCTTGTGTGTCTGCCTCTCTCTCTCTGTGTCTCTTATGAATAAATTAAAAAATCTTAAAAAAATAATTACATAATAATTCAAATGAATGTACTTACTCTGCCATTTCTTCTAATGTTGGAGGTTACTAATATACTTTTATTATTATGAAAAATGGTAGTGAAGATGTTCATATCTGAAGCTCTGACATCTGTATGTTAGGGAAGAACTCAGAGATATATCTTATTACCTCTCTATTCTCCATTAAGAAAAATTAATGTATTTAGTTTATACCTTTCTGTAATTGATTTAAATGTAGTTGCATTTCTGACTCCTTTTGATGTGAAATTTTATAGTTCACAATTGAGTGAGTTAAAATTGAGGCTATTTGAACTTTTAAAACATTTTATTTTCCTTGAGTTTATTTTTTTTAGTAATCTCTACACCCAACGTGAGGCTCAAACTCACAACCATGAGATCAAGATTGCATGTTCTTCTGACTGAGCCAGCCAGGCATATGCAAGCTATGTTTGTTAGGCAAACATTTACAAAGTAGCAGTGCTTTTAAAACTGATATTAAGAATACAAGTACATGACCTAATAATAAATACCCTGTATCTAGATGAAATAATTTGATCTGTATGATAATAAGCTTATGGCTGCCTTGAATATCAACACTTTTCTCTTAATGTTTTTTCAAGTAAAACGTCATTTTTATCAGGATCACAAACATTAGAATGATACTGTCTTTACTTTGTGATGTTTTGAATCAATTACAGTATTTACAAGTGGATTCTTTTAAAATTAAATGGTATTCTCATAGAATAATACCATGGTTTATTAGCCAGCCTCTTTGATAAATCTGTCAGTCTGCCATTTTGAATCTTTAGAAGACTTGCTCTGTCCTGTGAATTTCTCTTATCACGACTTTGGAATATGTTTGGAATATGTTTATTACATGTCTCATGTGTGTTAGATATGTGCTAAATACTAGAATGCAAGAACAAGAAGGAAGTCTATTCTGCTATCAACAGGCTTCCGTCAAGGAAGTGGTTGTATAATATGGAAATGTATGTGTGTAGATGCTTTCAAAAAACCACAGCGGATTATTTTTGGGAGTAATGACCCAAAGAATCTCAGTTGTGCATATTTAAGTTATTAGCACTTAGGTTAGGGTATATATTTTGAGAACTCAGGTCTGGAAAATTCTTAGGTATTGCTCACCCTCTTGCCTTTAAAATATGGAGATATTTGACTTACAGTTTCTGTATTTATTTATGTATGTATGTATGTATGTATGTGTGTATGTATGTCATCATTTGCCCTTGAATCCAATCTAGGTTGTAATCCTGTCTTAGGTGAGGGTGGTTACCCTTATGAATGATGTGGAAAAGACATTAGCATAGCAAAATGGAAGGGTTGGGAGAAAGCACAGGGTTTTTCTTAAGATTTTATATATTTATTTATGAGAGAGGAAGAGACATAGGCAGAGGGAAAAGAGATCCAGGACCCTGGGATCACGACCTGAGCCAAAGGCAGATGCTCAACCACTGAGCCACCCAGGCACCCCAAAGCACAGGATTTTTCATCATTAAGTCTCTCCTTACAGCACACTCCTTGTATTCCTCACATTGACGACTCCATTTCTACTTCCTTGCTACCTAGCAAAGGGCTTATTATAGATCCGAGTATTCGCTAAGACGGGGATGCTACAACATGTAGTTAAAGAGTCAGGAGTAGTAAAATGTAATTTAATAATCCTAATTTGAACTGTACTTTCAGAGATTGATTTGAGTGTAATCTTACAGGATCTAGTTGAGTAGGTTAGTAAGCATGTTTTCTGTTTAGAGATCTGTATAAATCTCCTTTTAGGAAGGATGGAGCCTTGCTGTTTTTGAACACTATAACTTTTGCTCTAGTCCTACTAACATTGCCTGGTGACCACATTACAATTCTACGTTGACCTATAGAAAGATAAATACCATCATGCTTTCAGGATTGATCTCTCAGTATGGGATTACTTGTGACATATTGTTTTTCTTTCCTTTGCTAATCTTCATTTTTTACATTATTTTCAACTACATGTACTATTTTATATGAAAGGTGTAACTGCCTCACTCCATAATTTAAGGCCAACAGAAGATAAGAGAAGAGAATGCTCACGTTTGGTCACTGCAGTGCATTTCCTAGAGTGCTAATTAGATAAAACACATAATACAAAGAAGCTTCAGTTTGGCAGTTGAATCCTTTTGTCATTTTGCTAAAAGAGTCCATTTAAGATCCTTGGGTGATTTTGTCTGTTACCGACATCATTTGAGACAGAAACTTTGTGGGAAGAATAGTGTTTAATTAGTGCTCCCTCTACAACTTTAAGGAGTTTTTGTTTTTCCTTTCTGAGCATGTGTAGATTTTTTTTTTTTTAATGTACATGATAGGGAGGCAGAGAGCAAAATAAAGCTAGAGCTAGAATCTTTAAGATGATGAAGAGTTTGCCATTGAAGTCATCAGGATTAAATAATTTTATGTGAACATACGAGGCCACTTTTGTGTGTGTATGGGTGCATGTGTCTAAGAATGTCTAAGAACTATTTATAGTTTTTTCTTTTTTTTTATAACTACCATGAAAAACTTCTAATATACATGAAAGTGGGAAGAATTGCCCAGTGTGACTCTTTCTCTCCATTTTTCATCTTCAACAGTTATCTGGATTGCTATACGTCATTTATACTTTTAAAAGAAGTTAGAAAATAAAGTCTGTGTGTCAGATGCAAAATGATTAATTAATGACTTTTGAAAGTTCTGAAAATATATTGAAGAAAAGATATATAATGGAATATTATGCAGCCACAAAAACGGATGGAGATCTTGCTATTTGTGATAACACAGATGGACCTAGATGATATTATGCCAAGTGAAATAAGTCAGAGAGAGAAAGACAAATATTATATGATTCCACTTATATGTAGAATCTAAGAAGCAAAACAGATGAATAAACAACCAGAAGGAAATCAGATCTATAAGTAGGGAACTAAGTGGTAGTTGCCAGAGGGAAAGGAGTAGGGGAATGAGCAAAATGGGTAAAAGAGAGAGGGGAATATAGGCTTCAGGTAATGGAAAGAGTAAGTCACAGAGGCTCCACATAGGAAATATAGTCAATGATATTGTCATAGCACTGTATGGTGACAGATGGTAGCTATTACACTTGGGGTGAGTGTAACATAACTCTTAGACTTGTACAATCACTATGTTGTACACCTGAAATTAATGTAACATTGTGTCCTAAAAATACTAAAACCCCCATCACCTCCCAAAGAAATTAGAAAAAAAGGAAAAGATAATTCCTCCTTCAAGATGCAGAAATGAATAGATAAGGAACTGTGGTTGTTTTGTGCTTGACAGTTTGGGATGGGAAGGAGGATTTATGTGAAGCACTGTAAAAGTAAGCACTAGTGAATGGCTTTGTCTGCACAAACTGGCGTGTTCCTTTACTTGGTATTTTACTTGTGACACTCTGTGATAGTGACAGTACACTCATAGGTCATGTTCAGGAACACCAGAGCAAGTTCCCAGTGGGCTTTTGGATAATTGGAGTCATCCGCCTTCATTCTGCATGGTTTTAGGGCACAGTTTATTATTGTGTTGAATTGATATCGTTCTCTGTTTTCCAGCATAACTCTTCCTTCCCACGTTACTATCCAATTGATATGAAGCATTTTGAATTAAGCTATTTACTGTGATGGCATTTCCTCCTCCTTACAGTTGACTAAAAAATTGTCCTTTGCATGTCAAGACAGGATGTGAAGTGACTCTTATCTAACTGTGGAGCTCAGAAATGAGGAGGAAGCACATAAGTAGCTCTTGGGGTATCTGTGCCCTTCCTGTGCCTTGACTGGTTTCCTTGCCTTTTTCTGAAACTATCCTTGAGAAAGTTGGTGCCCAGAGTTGACACCACATCTACTAGTTGTGGGTTCTCACTGTCGATGCTGGAGTCAGGTAATTCTCTCCTGTGAGGAGCTGTGCTGTGTACCATACCATACGCAGTGTCATCCCCACTCCCTACCCAATGGGTGTCAACAGTGGCCCCCACCCATCCCCAGTACCCCCAGGCGTGACAACCAAAAATATTCCTTGCAGAGCAAAATCTGGTTGAGAACTGCTGTTTCAAAAGGTAGGAAATCCCTTTCCTCCCACCCTCACCTTAACCCTACAGCTATAAGCTTCTTGAGGACAGGAATGAGGGATTTCCTTTCATATTGAGGGCTCTTTCTATCTACTGCACATAATATATAGACTTTTGGGGACTCATTAAACCGTCTCTTTTTGTTTTTATCCAAACTGTATAGTGCAGTGGGTCTTTTTTACAAAAGGGTGATCTGCACATTTTCTTCTTCCCTATTTTGATAATGGTTTATAATTAGGTATATGGCAACTGGCATTTCTATAATACAGTGGCCTATTTTCTTTCTCATAAAAGAATTACTATATCATACAATAGTTTAATCTTTCCTTTAAAAACCCCATGATACTTAGATGCTTTTGGTTAACAAAATTCCTATTGAGTCTGGAAGATTCTGTTTGTCTGCCTATCCCTCCAACCACCACCCCCCCAAAAAAAAAGAAAAGAAAAGAAAAGAAAAAGCATCAACTCTTAAATTACTCAGAGTCCTGAGGCAGTTTGCCCATAACAAATGTTCTCTTTAACTTTCTCTGTTGTGAAGTCCTGTCTTCTTTGACCTACTGCTGGCCTGAGTGCCTGCATCTGTTCACTTAAGAACTGAGTAGAACTTTGGTTTAAATGCCTTGTGTCCACCCAGGTGATGATGGAATATTAAAGAGAGGCTTAAGGACACCTGTGTGGCTCAGTGGTTGAGAGATGCTCAGATGGCTCAGGACATGATCCCGGGGTCCTGGGATCGAGTTCCACACCGGGCTCCCTGCAGGAAGCCTGCTTCTCCCTCTGCCTATGTCTCTGCCTCTCCTTCTATGTTTCTTGTGAATAAATAAATACAATATTTAAAAAAAAATAAAGAGGGACTTATTTATAAAGCATGAAAGCAAGTACACAAAAGAAGTAGGCTGTCTGTACGGTATCAAAACCAGAAATGTTACATTGAAATATGAATTGTACAGATAAGTCGTAAGATGGCACTGTTTACTCTAGTGGCTAGGAAAAAAGCCTCAATTTTCTCTTTCCTAAAATGGGAATAATGATAGCTCCTACCTCATAAGGTTGGAGTGAAGATGAAATGAGCACATCCATTGAAAACCTTTAGAAAAATTACGTGGCATATAATAAGTGCTAATCATTACTTCATGTCACTTTTTAATTTTTTATCCTCATTGTGAGAAGGCCCAGTATATTCTTGTTTTCTTATATCTTTCAAAATTCCCACCTTTCCTCCCAAAAGAAGTATTTTGTTCTTTTCATCTTCACTCCTTTATTCATTGTTTTTGTTACACACAGAAGTCCAAACAGGACTATCCCATTTTTTGGTTTTGTAATAAGTGCATCCCACTTTTATAAATTTCTGTCTGTCTGTCTATCTATCTATCTATCTATCTATCTAGCATATTTAAAGTCCATCTGAGAATGTGCTTTGTAAAGTATGATAAATCACTTTTAGCAAATGTTTTTTAATGAATAAAACAATTCCTAAATATCTTTATAAACTTAAGCTTCAGTTGCTTGTATTTTTTTATCTAACATAAATACAGATCATTGTCCATTTTGCTTGAAAGAGGTAGTCCTGATTTTGATCTGAAAAGGTCAATATGATTTTGGTTTTGTACCCTGTGCACAAATAAATATTTTATTTGTGGCTAAAATACACATTCCTGCTTTGATCAGTGAGAACACTTCATGGACAGATCCAAATTACTCTGTAAACAAAATATTTCTTTGAGAGTTGCTCAGGCTGACACCACCACAGAGGAATGGCATGGACCATATTGAATCCACGATCAACTCATAGAACATAAAAATCAGCTCTTAGAGAAGCAAGTTCAGGCTTAAGTCCGGAAGAGCAAGAAAAAAAGACATTTATACTTATGATACATTGATGGATTAACCAAGTGCTTGCTCAGTAAATATGTTACCGTAAGACTCGCCTTTTTATAGGAAGAGAAGATAAAAAATGAGTACAGAGGAAAACATCTAACACATAAATATGTATGCTGTGCGTGAATGTGTATAGGTTGTTCCAAACTCCTATAAAAACAGTGAGAATAATATACTGAACCCCTCATGTCCTCATCAGCCAGCTTCAGCAATAACAACTCAGGGTTCATCTTGTTTCATGTATATACCTCTCTCCCCCTTGCAAATCCTAGACAGAATTTCATCTTCAAGTATTGTCTTGTGTTAGATCTCTTCTTAGGAAAAATGAACCTCAACAGTTTGCATGCAATTTTCAGGAGTTCCCAGATTCTCTGAAGCCCAGTTTAAGAACCAGTGACCGAGCTAGCTGATTCAGAAAGTTAGAAGAGAGAAATAATTTCACAAAAGCCTTTTATAAGATACTCCAGCCAGCACGTGTCCCATGCACTAAGATTGTTGTGTATCCACTTTCGCCCTTAGTATCCATCTGTGATATTTGAGTCATCTAAAGAGAAGGACTTAAAAAGATGCCTGGAAGAGGCTGAATACGGCCTCCATTCCCTTCTGCCCTCTCCACTGCTTCAAAGTGGAGAGGGCACTCTTTTTTTCTTTTTCTTTTTTTTTCCCTTTTTTTTCTTTTTCTTTTTCTTTTTCTTTTTTCTTTCTTTTTTCTTTTTTCCTTTTTTCTATTTTCTTTTTTTTTTTCTTTTCCTTTTCCTTTTTCTTTTTCCTTTCTTTTCTTTTTTTTCTTTTTGGAGATGGATGAGCTAAGTGACCTAACGCTGGTCTACTAGAATGGGAAAGTGAAAAATCCAGGACTAACAATAATAGAGAACAGTATTTGTTTATTAAGCATTTATTTCATGCTAAGCACTTCTCATGCACCAATCAAGCTTAGCAACTACCAGGTAGGTATCCGTGATCCCATTTTTGCAAATAGAAAACTGAGACTAAAAGCATTTAAGCAGTTTGGCTAGGATTCAAGTTCAAGTGTATAAAAATTCCAAGCAGGTATCAACAAGGGTGGATCGGTTCTCTCCGCTGCACTCTGACAGCTGGCCATTGCTTAGCTCATGAGCCCCAAACAAATCTAAATGGGATATTTTACAACTGTATGCATCATTTATTGTAACTTCTCGATGGTGGTGTGAGACATTTCAGAGCATTGTGACGATCATCTTTGTTGTTGTTAGTTCCTTGTATGTGCTATTCTTAAATTGGATGCAAGCCCAGAAGAAGCCAGGTACAAGGTCCAGAAACATATTTTTCATATCCAACTGTTTCTTAATATTTGAGTCTAAGGCATTTTCATTTCTTCCTATATATGGCTACAGGAGTCTCAGAGTTGTTCCTTGTGTGTCCGTTCTTACTTCCCATCCACATCAGCCCCAGAGGGATGGTCTTACAGATGTTCATCAGGTCATGTCACTTCTCTGCTTAAAACCTTCCAAAGAAAGGTTTCTTCTAAGTAACAGAGAAGAAAAATCCAATTCCTTACAAAGCCTCTGAAGCCCCTAAACAGGTGACTCTGACTGGCTCTCTCTGTTCACACGCTGACCTGGTGATCGCTCCAGCACCACCAGATTCTCATTGCTGACACCCTTGTTTCTCCCATCCACTAGGCTGCTTCCTACCCGGGATATTTCAGCTCCTTGGCTTCACCACGTATGTGGCTTCTTCCCGTCATTCAGGCTTCAGCTGGAATGTCACCACCACAGAGCAGCCTTCTCTCCTAATAACTTTGTTTTGTTGTTTGCAATGCACTGAGTCATTGTATGGAATTGTTTCTTTGTTGATTTGTTTCCATTGTATTTGTCTCTGCTTCCCGGACTTACACAGGTTTTCTGTGGTCCTAGGAGTCTAGCTGTGGTGGTTGTTCTCCATATGCTCAGTGAGTGCCTGTGTGCATGCTGGTTGCAAGAACACCAAAGGAGGTAAAGGGGGTAGTTACAGCCTGCCTGTGAAGGGCTCAGCATAGCACCCAGCACGCTCCAAAAGTGCTCCCGTGCAGTGGTCCATTCCAAACCGGGTTTTCCTCATCACATAATCTAGGCAACGAGTCTTTGGAATTACCCAAGACAATGCAGTTCCTTAAAAACCAAGAGACCCCTCAGTCTTGTGATACGGACCCTGAAGTCTGTTATTAGGAGGCGGCTGCTTTTTTGCCAGTTTTCAGCCCATGTGGACTTGACCTTCAAACCGGCAGCCTTCAGCTCTCGTTTCTGACTGACCTTTTGCTTAAGCCCAGGGCAATGTTTTCATCTCCGACAAACTTGACCACTGCCAGTTTCTTAAGAGTGCCGGCACTCATGAAAAGGAGTTTTGCTGCCTGTGCCATAATGATCTCTAATACCCGATAAACTGCAAACAATGGGGGCATTTTGGGGGGGAGATACTAAGACAAAAAGGCGTCTGCAGTTCTGAGGCAGTGCTAAACTGGGGCAGATGGAAAAGTTACAGCACGTGGAACGCTGCGTTCGCAGCTCCCATTAGGAGGGGGAGAAGTGGACGGCCCTTACAATGGGTTATTATTAGGGTACCACTGGACCACGTAATCACAGCCCTTTACAAAACCATAAAAATATGTCAAATATACAACCTCAAACTGTTGGGGCCTGAATGTTGGACTAAAAATTTCATGAAAAGCAGGGTCCTCTTAATCTGATCAAGTATTTAAAGGGAAAATTGAAATGAGGCAGATTTCATCATTATATAACAGCTTCATGGGTTTAGGTGTTGTTTGCAAAATTTTCAGTAGAGGGGTTCGGCCTGAATATATTTTTGTTTGCCCAGGTCCACAGGATTTAGTTTTTGTTGAATTTGTAGATTTTTTTAAATTATAAAATTAGTGCCATGTAGATTATAGAAAATTGGGAGGGGAAACCCCAGTAAGGTAACAAACCCCTATAATTTTCTTATCCCAGAAGAGGCATTGTGATTGATAATCGGTCTTTTTTCATCTCTGCTGATGTAAAAATAACAGTTTTAAGCCAGTTTAGGATCACAGCATATGTAGTGTTTCTAAGTTGCTTTGCATTCCTATGTACATTCGGAATGTTCCCCCAATTAAATCATTTTGTGAAATATGGATTTTAATGACTGCATTGTATCTATCTACATGCAGTAGTTCTCGACTGGGGGCAGTTTTGCTCCCCAAAGGATGTTTGGAATGTCTGCAGGCATTTTTGGTTGTCACAATGGCTGTTTCAGGGGAGGCTTCTTATTGGGTAGAGACCAAGGATGCTGCTGTCCTGTGCACAGGACAGAGGAGTATCTGGCCCTATGGTCAACAGGCCAAGGTCAGGGGAACTCTGAACTTACACACCTATCTTGTAATTAGTTTAACCCATTGCCTGTTATTAGATTTTTGTTTCCATTTTGTTGTTGTTGTTAGAGATTTAAGGTTGGCAAACTTTCTGTAAAGGGCCACAGAGTAAGTATTTCGGCTTTGGGGGACATAAGGTCTATTGGTCAACTCTGCTCTACCACTGTTATAACTTGAAAGCAGTCACAGACTATATGCAAACAACTGGACATTGCAGCATCCCTGTAAACTGCTTATAAAACCAGGCAGTGGGCTTTAGGGTAATAATTTGACCATTCCTTTTATGGTTGATGCTCTGATGGACATCCTTGTAACTTAAACCTTTTCTTTTATCTTTTGATTTCCTTAGAAAATTGTTGATTGTTTAATTACTAGCTGGACATGCATGTGCCTTTAAAAAGTTTACATCAGTTTATTTTATGTATTAAGGCTATATGAATTTATTTTATATTCTCTCCATCGCATAAGATTGTTTATTAATGTGGCTTTGTAAACATATATATGCTACCCATTCTGTGAGATTTGGAACTACTCTGGGAATGGGGAGTATTTAAAGGATAAGGGAAGGTTTGCAGTTCAGATGCCTTCAGGAGTTAGGGAGATTAGTGAGTGGAGCAGGCTACTGGCACTGTGGGTACAAGGAGTGGTGGAATGCTGGCAAAATGAAGAGCAAATGGCCCATCTAAAGAGGAAAACCACCATTGAACTCTCTTCTTTGCTGGCCCACTAGAATAGCTTCAGTGTTGCTAGATCTTTTAATTTATCCAAAGAAGCCAGAAATCCAAAATTTGGTATAAAAATTTCCAATTTTTAATTAAATAGAATATAATGGCAAGCCATACCTGTAGACTGTGCCCATGGGCCACCTGCTTGGAGACCTTCACTTTAACTGTCACTTACTGTGTGACATTGCTTAGACATCAAGGCAAATCTCCAGGCTCCTGGCCATATGTCCTAGCCCCTCAGGATCCAAAGCCTTATAGATGAGAGTGATAATAATTGGCAGCCTTTGGGAAGACCCTGAAGAGAAAAGGAAGCTTTATCTCTCAGAGTAGGGAGGCAGTCTATGAATTACTGCCTAGCCTGGAGACTTAGTTTCTCCAGAGCCTTCTGAATTAGCCAGGAAGAGGGCACATTTGTCACTTCTCCATTTCCTCAGGACATTTCTGGAGGCTCTCAGAATCCTAGCCTCAACCCCTACAGTACCCTACATGGTTTGATTCCTTGTGCTTAGCTTCTCTTCTCCCCTACCTCCATGTGCTTCAGGCACAGCAGCTCCATTCATTCACTGATTGACCAGATACTTGTTGAGCACCTACTATGTGCTAGGCTGTGTACTGTACAGGGTAGAACAGGGTACTGGGATCAGGAGCACTGGCAAGGCATGGTTGTGGGATTTTGAATAAGCTCTTAGGATGGTTGTGGGAGATAAGTCCAGACAGGTCATGATCCCAGGGTGGAGAGGGAAGTAGGCAAAGAGGGCAGGGGTCTTCAAACTTTGATGTGCGTAAGAGTCTACGTGGTTAGCTTGTTAAAACATAGTTTTCTGGTCTCCACCTAAAGAGTCTCACTCATTAGGTCTGGGGTGGGGCCCAAGACTGCATTTTTAACAAGTATGATGGGTGGACTTGTCAGCCATTGTAAGTACTTTTTTTTTCCTCAGAGAGAAATAGGGAGCCATTAGAGGGTCTTTTATTTATTTTGTAGAGTAGTGACATGATGTGACATATTTTACAGGGTCATTCTATTGATGTATTGAAAATAGACTGTAAGAGTACAAGAGGGCACAAACAAAAACCAGTAGAAGAGTCCGGAGATTTTTCAGTAATCCAAGTGAGAAATGATGATGGCATAGATCAGATGGTAATAATAAAGGTGATGAAAATTGGTTAAATTCTGGATATATTCTGAGGAGGGAGCCAATACTTCTGGATATATTCTAAGGAGGGAGCCAGTACTTCTTGATGGATTAGAATGAAGGTGTGAAGGGAAAAAAAAAGGAGTCAAAGATGGCCACAGTTTTTGAATGTGCAACTAGGTTGAACTATATGAAGACAACTTTTTTGATCTACAAAACAAAACAAAACAAAACAAAAAAAGGTAATTTCCTATATAGATGGAGTTGCCATCTACTAAGATGGAGAAGACCGTAGAGGAGCTGGTTTGGAGGGGGTGATGACTATGTGACATGTAGGGTGTCTGCAGTGGCGCTATGGAGTAGGCAGATAGAGGTGAATCTGGAGTTCAGAGACACCTGAACTGGGTATTTAAATCCCTGAGACTGGCTTAGCTCTTCAGGGCTGTGCATGTCCATAGAGAAAATCAAACTCTCAGCCTTGAGATACTCTGACATATGAGAGCAGAAGAGAGAACTAGCCAATGATGAAAGAGGTTAAGAGGAATACGAGGTGCCTATGCTAAATTGGAAGCCAAATGAGGACTGTGTATTAAGAGCCTTCTTCCTGTTCCTTGGGCAGGCTGGGCTTGCTCTTGAGAACTTTCGCACTTTGCTGGGATACTCTTCCCACCATTTTGCCTGGCTTATCTCCTCCCCAGACCTTCAGGCCTGTGCTTCACTGTCACTTTTTCTGTAGGACCTTCCCTGAACAGCCTGTGTAGGATGAGGGCAGTTGTCTGACATCTGGTTGGCACTCAAGCAATACTTATTGAATGAATCATGAACATATAACTCTTTTTTGGGAGAAGTCCAGGTGAGAACATATTACAGCCTTGCACTCAAGGTGTAGTGTGGTCTGTGGACCAATAGGGTGGGCATCCCCTGGGAGC
Source organism: Canis lupus dingo (assembly GCF_003254725.2). NCBI lineage: Eukaryota > Metazoa > Chordata > Mammalia > Carnivora > Canidae > Canis > Canis lupus. Next base: position 22,096,395 of record NC_064262.1, on the reverse strand, counting down.
TTATTATAAATGCGGGATCTTGAGGCCCACCTCAGACCTACAGAATCACACTACATTTAACAAGATCCCAGATGATTTATATACACATTAAGGTTTGCCCTCAAACCTATATTTAGTTCTTTATGGATATGGCATGAAGGCAATTGGGGATAGTTTCAGACAGCAGAGACTTAAAATAAGAGGTTAAAACTATTAAAATCAGATTTTTTTTCTGTAGTTCCTTCTGGATTCAATCAGTTATCATATGATTTAAAAAAAAAACAAAAACAACTACATGAAGAGGCTTTGAAGAAAATCTTATGTGGTTATCCAAGTGATTTCCTAGTTTTGTTTTTAAATGACCTAAGCTTGGAGTGAATATAAAATGTATAGGGTAGAGAATTTTGAGTGAATGAATACTAATTTTTTTAATATATGTTTTAAAATTTTGCTGTTTAATATGACATACCATGCATAATGACTGATACAATCTTCCTAGTACAGGTAAATGCATAGTTTTCAATTAAAGTGAGTAATGCATTAAGTTTATTGGGTTTTGCTGATTCTCTCATAGGAATTTGATTCTGAAAATGGCGTTTTTATTCTGGGATTATAAATACCCTGCAGGCAGACGGCTACCACTCTTAAATCTCCTATTTCTACTTGGATGAAATAAAAACTTGATGTTCTTTTTATACTCAGACCTTTGGCTTATTTTAGTCTGAGAGAGAAAAAATAATGTATATAGTAGGAATTTACTTATAGTGATACTTTTTTTTTTCCTGAGGGTACTAAAATATTGTTTGTCCTAAACCCAAAGCATGCCCACCTTGTGGTTTATATTTATAATAAGCACACTGGTTTATAGGTCATCAGCTAAGGATAAAAGACCTATTAGGATTTTTGGTAAAGCTAGCCTGGTTTATTCTATTAAAACATCAAAATTTTTAAAAATGGATTTGCCATCCTCTCCTTTTGTGCACATTTATAACTCCTATCTCTGAATTTAGAAGCCTAATGATTCCACAAAGTGATATGATAGGAAGTAGTGTGAAAGTATACAGACCAGAGAAATGGGATATAAATTCATATGTATTTATGTGTACACACCTAGAGTTTGTGAGTACACCTCTGGATTTACATAGTTTTATCTTTCCCCCTTAATTAAGTTAAAGTCCTAGATTAAAATTCATCAACAGTGAAGGGCGGTTCTGTAGTTTGCCACTGGGGACAGAATGATGAAGACCTTGGTTTGTTTTCCAACCCTGGCACATCTTTGAACTTTCTCTTCAGAGCTTCTGTTTGTCTTTAAAATGGGGATAATTAAGCATACCCTGTGTTCCTACGTGGCTGCTTGTCCAGTTTAGACAATATTTAATGAAGTAACTACAAAATTATATACACATATACTGTTTCTCTTTAGAAAAGTCACCTCATTCTTTCCTTCGTAAAACTTCTACTTAATAAGAAAGTTGAACTCTGGTTAGGTAAAAAACTATGGTTTAGGGTGGTTGAAGACTGGGAATTTTATTCATATCCTTATAGAGCAGAGGTTGAAATTTTCTGTAAAAATCCAGATAATAGGTATTTTAGGCTTTGGAGGCCAGGCAGGCTCTACCCATCTCTGTCACTGCAGTGTGAAAGCAGCCATGGGCAATATGTAAATGAATGGGCATGGCTCTGTGCCAAGAAGAATTTATGGACACTGAAATTTGGATTTTACATACTTTTCATGTATTATGGAATTTTCTTCTTCTGATTCCTTTCTACCCATTAAAAAAATGTATAATGTATCCTTAGTTTACAGACCATACCAAAATAAGGAGCGAGGCCCTTTGGGCTGGTGGGCAGACCCCTGTGCTAGTGAAAGGAACTTGGGCTCATCCACCTAATCCCCTGTATCTCTCCTTTATGTAAGTCTTTTTTGGTTTTGCTTTTTGTTTGCATCAGATTTTGATTCTTCTCCCTTAGGTCAGGATTCATATCCTCATCTTTATGTTTTGCTAAGGATACCTTTGTACAGACTGCACAGAAAACATGACTAAGTGTCTAGAAACGTGTGTTTTGGGCTTGAGGTTTCCTTAGTGGTAACATCGCAATGGTGGAACTGAAAAGAACCTTTCACCTGTCAAATGTGACCCTGGACAAGACTTAGCCCAAGCCATTTAGGAAAGCTATCTTTCTCTGTCTTACCATGTTTTTCAGGGATGGTGATTGCATAATTGACCATCTCTATAAATTGACATTTAAAAAAACAATATAAATGAGTCCGGGGGAGGGGGCAATAGTGGATAGCAACTGAGTGAATTTAATCCCTTTAATAATCCTTAACTTTACTGAGCAACAGGATACATTTTCTCCCTAAACATAAAATAAGAAATCTGAACTCTCTGTTGATGTGTTAAAAAAATAAATTGTGAACTAAAAGGATTATGAGGATCTTCCCTCAATTGTATTTGCATTCTGGTTTACAAATAGTAGAGGCAACAGAAGAACAGTGAACCTTGGATGGGATTTTTTTTTTTCCCCTCTAGTGAATTCTTCATCACTCAAGATGGTAATATCTCTAGGTACCATCTCACACTGATGTGCTCCAGGATCTTTTTTGAATGAAATTGATGGAAAATAACCTGTCATTGTCACCTGGGAAGTGGCACAGCTAAAGTGTGACAGTTAGAAGGTGATCCATTCCACTTCCCTTGGTATCATATCAATTCAGGATCTGAATGAAGAAAGGAAAAAGCACAAAAAGATAGTAGCAGTAACAAGGAAGAAAAGTTTCAAAGCCTTTGGAATTCTGTACCTTAACAAGAAAGCTAATGTACTTTATTTATATGAAATATCCATTATATCAACAAAATAGTATGGTTTGATAGAGCATGAAGTATTCTAGGTTTTTTTTTTTTTTGTGGTCTGTGCTTCAAGTGCTCAGCCTTGATACCTTTGATACCTTGATACCTACCTACCTTTGATATCTGAATTCGTTAACTTGGGTGGTTAGTTTGAAGGTCAACCCTATGCAAAAATTATCAGGAAATCATACAGATGTTTAATGTTACATATATGTTCTCATTTATATGCTTGCTTGATTGGCTATTTAGAAACTAACATAAGGAAAGTCACTAACTAAAAAGCTATGGTTTAGGGTGGTTGAAGACCAGAAATTTTATTCATATGGCTTTTAAGGGATCCCTGGGTGGCGCAGCGGTTTAGCGCCTGCCTTTGGCCCAGGGCGCGATCCTGGAGACCAGGGATCGAATCCCACGTCGGGCTCCCAGTGCATGGAGCCTGCTTCTCCCTCTGCCTATGTCTCTGCCTCTCTCTCTCTCTCTCTGTGTGAATATCATAAATAAATAAATAAATAAAATTAAAAAAGAAAAAAAAATTGTCATAGGACTTTAGAGCCTCACAATATGGCTGTGAGGAAGTTAAAGGGTTTAGGGTCTTACTCCAGCATCTTCCGGCTGAGAGAGGCAAGTAGACAACACAGGTTGTGTCACACACCACTGATACACAGTGGTGAATAGCATGGCTAAGATGGGGTGGTAATAATACTCAAGCACTACCTGTATTCTAGATCAGTGGTTCTCAAAGTCAGAGAGCCCCGAGGGGTCTCCAGGACCCTTGCAGTGGTTCTGCGAGGCCAAAACAATTTTCTTAATAACACTGAGAGATTCTTTTCCCTTTTTCATGCTCATTGTGTGATCTTACGTTAGAGTTTTACGAAGGCTTCATGCAGGTTAAAATGTCATTGTTCTGATGGTCAGTGCAATATATGCTCCTGTATAATCTTGTGTTTTAAAAATTGCTGCTTTATTTCCTAATATGGTGAACGCTGATAGATATAATTCACGTAAACACTAAAGTTGAAGGGCTTAAAATGGTTTTAAGACAAAAGTTTGAGAATTGCTGTTTTTCAGATATATTGCTAAGCCTGTTAGAAGTGTGATTTCATTTAATGCTGCGATAACTCTACGATGGAGGCTCAGCTATCATCCCTATTGAGCATGTGAGGAGATGAAAGCCTAGAAAAGTTAATGACTTGCCAAGGATCACAGGTCACATAAATAGTGAAGTTGCAAAGTCACAATTCGAACACAGGTTTTGAATTCTTAACTATTCTGCTGACTGTGCTGTCAGGCCTGCTGTCTCTCCAAAAGCACCAGGAAATACCTGGATTTGGACAGTAACTTGTCCTCACAACCTGGGCCACCCTCCCCACCCCCTGGAATATAGATAGGAAGGTGATCCTCAAGGATGGTATGAAGCAAAGACCACATTCTAGTGGCTTATGGGCTGAGTCCAGTGCACAGATGTGTTTGACTTGTTTTATGCAGTACGAAAAGTCAAACATTTGGGTGTCAATTTTTTAATCTGGGAAGTTTAACTTAAAAAAGTTTAGATTGCCATGGAAGATCTGTACTAAGTTGGTGTACTCATATGTCCACAATCAGCTGCAGTTTATGTCAGCTATTTCTTTTATTTTATTTTTTTAAATTTTTTATTGGTGTTCAATTTACTAACATACAGAATAACCCCCAGTGCCCGTCACCCATTCACTCCCACCCCCCGCCCTCCTCCCCTTTTACCACCCCTAGTTCGTTTCCCAGAGTTAGTAGTCTTTACGTTCTGTCTCCCTTTCTGATATTTCCCACACATTTCTTCTCCCTTCCCTTATATTCCCTTTCACTATTATTTATATTCCCCAAATGAATGAGAACATATAATGTTTGTCCTTCTCCGACTGACTTACTTCACTCAGCATAATACCCTCCAGCTATTTCTTTTAGATGAGATATGTGTGTTCTAGTTTGCCACAGGCCTCACTACCTTCTATTATCCAAAGTTCATATATGTTCCTTGTTTCTGTTACCTGTTTTCAGTGTTTGGATTAGAAACAGCTAGAGACGTTCCACCTCCTGCATAAGATTTATAGCCAATCTTTACTCAACTTATTTGAAAACTAAAAAGACACTGGCGGTAAGGGGACAAAATACATTTCACTCTGATTACCCTAACCTGGATATAGTAAAGAGCTCACTGGCAATGCCAAAGAGATAGCAGGTTGCTTCCTTCCGTACTAAAGCATAAAATTCTAATTCATTAAAGAATAAGGATCTGCCAGTGAATTAACATTTATTTTTAAATGTGTAACCCTTTCTTTTTTAAGTGTAATAGTGAAATAAACACATTACACCCATTGCCCTCATTTTATGTTTATTTTAGTAATGTCTGTTGTCCTCATCATTATCGTGTCTGGACCCTTTCATAAACCTAAAATGTCTCTGTGAACCTCTGTGTACATGTTAGATCAGTCATTTGAAACAATTTGAGATTGCCAATATAAAGGACTTCATTTTCCTGGACGTTTGGATAGAATTACTGAATTTCAAAGTTTTATGCTTAAGATAGCTCACCATTTCAGCAGTGAATATTAACCATTTATCATAATTTTTAGATATGTATTTGTTTGCCTTTTTCTTCTTTTGTCTCACCCCAGACTACAAGTTTCATAAAACTGGCAGTTAGGTCTGTTTGTTCACAGTGTATTTTCCATGTCTTGCAAGATGTTAGCACATAAAATGGTATTTAAATAATGGAACAAGTAAATGAGTAAAGATATATCAGTCATATGTATGATAACTCTTATTCTTCTCTATCCCTAAGAATTATTATTATTATTATTATTATTAATCCCTAAGAATTATAATAAAAGATTTTTAGTACAAGTTTTCATGCTTCCCAGCTTGATTAAGTTGGGGAGACATTTATTTCTTATTTTCCACATAAATATACATCCAGTCCTGTGTGTGTGTATGTTTTTCTTGTTCTGTTTAGGATAGTTTCCCTTCCTCCTGATCAGTAGGAAAGATCCATATCCATGCAGTTAAGAATAAGATGCATATTGAGACCAGGATACAGGATGAGGCCATTGAACTTGAAAATGCAGCACAGAGACTCCTCCACAGACCCTCTTCCTGCAGTTGGCAGTTACAGAGTTATGTGGCCATTAGAAAGTCTCATGTGTAATAGTAGCTTTTAGGCGTTGTCTTCTCCAAAGGGGCAGCCAGCTCTTAACCTATTGCTGAAAGAGAAATACCATTGTCTATTAATACTACTGGAACTAAAGATGAATAGTGAATTGGCCTTGATCTGACAGTGAGTTTGACTTTGATAGCTCATCACTTAAAAAGATTCTTTTATATTTATGAAAAAGCATGACGTCAAGCTGGGGGGCGGGGGGAATTGATACCAATATTGAAGACCAAGCTCGTAGGACTCCCCCCCCCCCAAAAAAAAAAGGAAAAAAAAAAAAGCCCCTTGTTCGAATGGTTTTTTTTTTTTTTAACATGCATAACTAATTAGCTTAGGTTATTATAAGCAGGGCTGCTGTGATAAAGTTTCCGGTGGTGTCTCGGGATACCTTGTTTATAGTGCCTTCTCTATGCCAGTCAGTCTTCGAATCGGAATTACAGAAAGTAGAGAGAGTGAATAGTCTACCGTTTCTCATTGGATTGGGGCCACCTAAAACGTTGTTATGCTGGAAATGCTAGAATATAATCACTATCAGGTGAGCTTTATTCTTATTCATATTTAGTGTCTGAAATATATGCAATACATTGAGTAATTCACCTTTTCATGTTATTGTACTCTTTCCAGTAAGTGCAGGTCTACTACTTTGATGCTGTTTACTGTTTGATACCATGAGTATCACTGATTTAAAGGATTTTTAATTCTGTATTAATGTTTATAAGAAAGGAGGAAAAATACCCTGGCGGCTTAATAGTCCTGCTTTTAAAAACACATACATGTAAGTGTGAGGCATCTGAAAGAAACTGCTTCATGTAGAATTGCTTTTTATGTTGAGTTCAAGATCTTAATTAAAATGTTGAATAATCATGTCCAAATGAAAGTGGGAGGAATTAATCTACAACTAGTTGATTTAATCATCAGAGTGTTTCTGTTTATTTTCTACAACCGTTTTACAGCTGGCTCTTAAGGAGGTTTGTTGTTGTTGTTTTTAAACAGAAAGCTGTTCTGTTTGCCAAAGAAAGTAAAATAAATTGTTATGCTCCTTTTTTTAGATTGTTGTTCTGATCTCAGTAAATCCTTTCAGTCGTGTTGGGGAAAATTTTGCCCTCCAGATGGTTGCAAATTTTAAATTATTAGACATGAACAAAAGGGCACAAGTTTTCAAAGAGATGTGCAGCTAATTAGCAGGGAAATAAAACAGGGCAAAGTATTACCCCAAATCCTGAGAGTTAGACTTTAAACTTCAGTAATATCAAAATCCATTAGCACAGTGCCTGGTACATAACAGGGGCTTAATAATTTATTCTGTTGGTGGACTGGCCAGTCTCATGTTTGTGCCTGAGAAAAGAGCCGACCGAAACTCACAAATAACGGCGCTGTCTTCTCTTCCCTCCGTGGCTATGTTCAGGTGCAGACCCACCTCGAAAACCCCACCAAGTACCACATACAGCAAGCCCAAAGGCAGCAGGTAAAGCAGTACCTTTCTACCACTTTAGCAAATAAACATGCCAACCAAGTCCTGAGCTTGCCATGTCCAAACCAGCCTGGCGATCATGTCATGCCACCAGTGCCGGGGAGCAGCGCACCCAACAGCCCCATGGCTATGCTCACACTTAACTCCAACTGTGAAAAAGAGGTAATTCATGTCTCCTCCCCTCTCCTGTCTTCTTACACTAAATGAATGTCTGTCGGATATTATTCCCCCACTCAACTGTGGACTCTGCGGGGCCACACACGCCGGTCTGTGTCCCAGATTCTGCTATGTGGCCTCCACCCTACGGCCTCTTGACACCATCACCGGGTTATTGGGTTGTGTGGCTCAGGATGGGACACTTGGCCGCTCCAAGTGGGACGTGGAGGCGAGGACACGTTCTCTCCCACCCTGTTTCTGCTCCGTTAGCCTCGCGCTCTCTTCTCTTCAATGCCTTTCCATTTACAAAGCAGTAAAAATGCAGAGAGAGGAAAAGGCAAGGTGGAAAAGAAAAGGCAAAAATAGAAAAGGTGTGGGACAGGCGGTTTAGAAGTTCCGCTTGTTGTGAATGTCTGGAATATTATTTTTATTTCTCCCTGGGTTGAAGAAAAAAAAAAAAAGCACAGAATGTGCGTGGATGGATTTGAATAATGTAGCACATGAGAATTTAACAGAAAAGCAAAGGTTTAATTGCTAGATAAATTCCGTTTCGTAATAAGATTGCCGCGGCCGTGAAATCTGCTTTTGTAAAGGCTGGATTGGAGACGAGATTCAGACACACCGCAAGCTAATTGTTGCATCAAAATTCGAAGCATTAAAATACCTGAGGGGAGAGTTGTGATTTAATGCCCGTTATTTCCAAATTATAAGATGATAAGCCTCATTTTAATGGAGTTTTACTGTACTCTGAAATGTTCATGTGATTTCAGAGGTGACTCTTCTGAAGTTTCTGAGTTTTAATTTCTAGAGGGACTAAGTCTTTTCCCCTGTGCCCAAACCAACCTGTCTTATTTTTCTCTGTCCGTATTTGTCATCTATCAAGCTCATTTGACGGAAGTTCTTTCTGCATTATTTTATTTCTCGGTCAGATTCTACTTTGTGAAAGCTTTATTAGTCCATCTTGTTGCTGCACCATCAGCCTCGTGTGAACATGTCATTGAAAAGTCATTTGCAAATCCAAGTCATGGGCTGATTTTGCTTGTGTTTTTGCAGGGATTTTATAAGTTTGAAGAGCAAAACAGGGCGGAAAGTGAATGCCCAACCATGAACACGCATTCACGAGCATCGTGCATGCAGGTACTGAATGACTCGGCAGTGCAAGGATGTAACACTTTGTAATGAGAATCTATATTTGTGGCTCATCACACCTTCCTGATGACTTAAGGGATTTTTTTTCTCCTCGTTGATTTACATATTTTTTTTAAATAGAGAAAGCTATGAACAGGGCCATTTTCCTCATAGTATCTCATTATTAAATAACTCAGGGAAGTTAAACTTAAAATGCATTTTCTGTAAGTTGTTTCAAGTCCTTAAAAAGTGCTTGAAATACACAAATTTTGATACATAAAATATAATATGCTGTACTTCTTTAAGATACCATCATCAATGTGTTGCACAAATTTGTAGAGTAACAACTTCAATAGGCTGTTAAATGAAGATATACGTGTGTGTAAGAGAGAGTAAGAGAAAGCAAGATCTATAAAATGGAATCTCATGCAACATGCATTTGCAACTTTTTAAATTTAATAATATTTCATGGATTTTTCCCAAGTGATTAGAGATTCTTCTATGACATCCTACTTAATAGACATATAAATAATGCCATGTTTATTAACATATTTATATATTTTAAAATGTGTGTATAGATATATAAGGAAAAAGAATATCAATGAAAAAATTTTTTTTGCTTAAAAAGAAATTATTCTAAAAATTCTATCATACCAGGCCCATTCATTTTATTTCCCTAAAAAAAACTTATAATGAGAGATTGTTCATAAAGTCCTCTAGCCCATTTGCCTATTCAACTTAATTAGAAAATCATCTCTTAAAAGCAAACAAAACTGATGTATCTAGAAATGAAACTGCATAAGCAGTGTGCTGGCAGTGTTTCAAAACTGACCTGCAATTATTCTTCTTAGGGAGTCACTTAATAACCCTCATTTTTTTTGGATATTTACTATATTCATTTAACTGTGAGTTCTTTATATGGTTTATCCTGAAATCTCACAAGGATCCAAAAAGGCAATGAGTATTATTAACCCCATTTTTCAGATTGGCCTATTGAGCCTCTTACAGATTGAGAGCTTTGCCCCTAATCCAGAAAGTGGGAGAATGAGGATTCCAACAAGCCTTGTGGCACAGGAGCCTGTCCCCCTTAACTGGAAATGGCAGAAAGACATAAAGGAGCATTCCTCCGAGTATTGAGATTTCATTGTGTACTTGCAAAGCACTACTTGGATCCAACCATGTGTGCATGCACTCAGACACACAGACACACCAACCAGCTCAGATACATAGGGTGTTTACAAAGAAATGTTTTCACAGACTTGTCTTTGCAACTGCTGCAATGCACATGTAATCACTGTTGTTTATTATCATAACTAATGTTTTGGTACTTCAGGAATAAAATTGATCTAGTGGGAATGTCAGCTCCATGACTGTAATGATAACCTCGTCCTGATATACTCCTCGGGGAATACCGAGCACACTGGCAGCTCTACAAGGAGAAACTTATTTTACAAGTCATTTTAAGATCAGTACAGGGTTAGCCGGTAGCCCAGGAGCCACAGTGCCCCATACATCCTTATGAGAGCAAAGATCTGAATTACCATCCGGATTCTTCTTACTGCAAGGAGGGTCTACTGAAGGCTGTGGGAGTGAGTCTCGAGAGAAAACAAAGAAATGGCAGCCATCATTCAGATGAGGTTTCCTGGTTCATCTTTGCTTTTTGGGGGAGGCAGTTGAACCTCTGTAACACTTTAGAGCATGAGTTCAAGTTGTGGCTCTCACTCTCTTCCCATATGACATTCGGCAAATTGCTTCTCATTTATCTCACCTGGAAAATTCATGTTAATAGTACCTACATTGATAGGGTTATTGTGAGGGAGCGAAATAATTTAACCCATCAAAAACCCTGAACCGGGTGCCTGGCACCTAGTAATCCCTCCCTAAGTGCTGGTTGCAGGTGTCATCATTGTCACCTGTTAGTGTCAGTGACTTTCAGTAATGTTCATATTTGGGAGGAAGAGGACGGTAGTTTCTCAGAATCTAACTGAAGAGCATTAGTGCTTAGGGTAAAAAAAGACCGTGGATCTCTCTTTGGGTGGCTTTGCACAGTTTTTGCTTACATTTATCTCTCTTCCATTGCCCTTTTTCCTACAGATGGATGATGTAATTGATGACATCATTAGCCTAGAATCAAGTTATAATGAAGAAATCCTGGGATTGATGGATCCTGCTTTGCAAATGGCAAATACGGTATTGATGACTTTTTTTTTTTTTTTAAAGAAAATCTTGAGATATTTCCAGTGTTCTCTCCCTTTCCCTGAACTTTTATTAGGTTATTTCTGCAAGTGATTGATTGAGAGATTTATTAATAATAAAACAAAATTATCTCAGGATCACAAATAAGTGACTTTGACATTAGAAATTAAGAGTTTCTCATGGGTTTATTGGTAACCCCATGATAAAAGCTCTACCTTCCCTGGAGTCCAAGTCCACTTTCAATAGGACATTAGGCCTTCCAATTCCCCCTGACATCTAATGCCCAACTTAGTCAGTGCTGCCAAGGAGAATACTATGGATTGAACTATTTATAGTAGCATTCTAGTTGGCCTGAAAAGCGAAAGGCAGTACCTTACCATTCACAGGTAATAGAGTGACTGACATTTGAGTTGCCTTTCTTCAATAGCAAAATGTATTCCAGTTTTGATTAATAAATAGTGATTTATTAAACTTCTCGCTATAGTTTGGAACCTTGCCCCTACTGGTTTTATTTTATTTTTTTTTCCACTCCTTGCAGTGGTATCTTATGTTTCCATTTTGCCACCAAAGTCTTATAGTAGATCTCATTTAGTTCTTGTAATAATTGTGGGAATCTAGTCCTTACAGTAATTCTGAGAGTCAAGTTGGGGTGGTATCATTGCCCTCATTTTTAGAATTAGGAAAGGTTAGGTGGTCTTACACAGAATTACATAGCTTCAATGTGTCAGAGTCAGGACTTCTCAGTAGGCTTTGAATACCTTGTCCAGTCTTTTTCTGTTTTCTGTAAAGCAATGCCATGAGACTATCATATTCTTTAATAAAGTGTATTTAAAAGACCAACTCCCACAGGGGAGAAGGGGTAAAGGGGAGTTATTCTTTAATGGATATAGAGTTTGATATTTGCAGGATGAAAAAATTCTAGAGATTTGTTTGACAACAATGTGAATAGACTTAACACTACTGAACTGTACACTTCAAAATTGTTAAGATGCTAAATTTTATGTTATATGTATTTTTACCACAATAGAAAAATTTTTAAAAGAATGCATTTATAAAATAAACTCCCTCGGCCAGGGATTATGATACCCCTTACTTATTTACACCAAAATTCTTAGTGAACTAAAGTAGCATTTTCTTTTTTTCCATCTTAATCCAGTTCTTTTCAGTTCATTTACCTGAAGTCCTGAGGGGTGAGGACTCCCCTTGAAACTCCAAAGTCTTTTCTGGGATCTTTAGTTTCTGTCAACTTCCTACCCACTTAAACTCACCCCCTGATTTTGAAAGAACTAGATGTTCTACCATTTTGACAGATATTTCCATGTCAGACCCTCCTCCCTACCCTCTTTGAACCCAGGGTTGGCTTCTATAGAACTCTTCTGCTTCCAACTTTGTGCCTTTTGTAAGGCGAGCTACACTTATCAGTGGTCAGAATCCTCAGACCAATGTGAGCAAGACACTTGGGAGAGCTTGCACTGTGGATTTATACCCATGGAAACATGGGTATAAATACAATGTTTTCAATGCCTTAGCAGCAGTTATTAGCAATGGTCCAGTCATCCCAAAGGAACTTTGGTTGACAAGAGTGGTCATTTTGCCAGTAGTATTAGGTGGTATCTAGTAGGCACACTGGAAGGACTGTAAAGTTAACATGATTTTTTACAAATCACCTTTAAAATTTTCTCCAGTGTCAAGGACCTTTCAAGTCATTTGAGCCAATCTGGTACTCAGTGCATTAGCCTCCTCTTGCATCTTTTGTGTTCACCCCCATACACTAAAAAAATTAAACGTTCATCTTCTGGAAAACCTCTAATGAAGAATATGCACTAATTCACAAGACAGACTGGCAACCACAGTGGTTAGGAGTTGGAGATTTGTGATCATATCTAGGTTTATATCCAAAGTATGTCATTTCCCGTGTGTTCCTGCATATTCCTTACCTTCTTGAAATGCTACATTTGTCCATCTCTAAAATTGGACTGATAATTGTACCTATCTCCTATGGTCATCTCATAAAGGATGTAGAGCATTTAGCATTGGAAACAGAAGTTGTACTCAACAATACCTAAATTAAGTATGATTTCTTATAATAGCAAATAATTTTTTTAAATGGTTTTTTTTTTAATATTTTTTTTATTTTATTTATTCATGAGAGACACAGAGAGAGAGAGGCAGAGACACAAGCAGAGGGAGAAGCAGGCTCCACGCAAGGAACCTGACGTGGGACTCGATCCTGGGTCCCCAGGATCACACCCTGGGCTGCAGGCGGCGCTAAACCGCTGCGCCACTGGGGCTGCCCAATAGCAAATAATTTTGATAGTATTTTATTTGGATGATATCCCTTGAGGATCTAATGTGTCCAACTTCAGAATAACATCACACTTAATAATCCAGATATAGCTCATAGTGTGTTACTCTGTGAGTTCCAGACATGAATCCAGTTTGCCTTTATGGAGAACATGTCTTCATGACAATTTTTCTGAAGACAGTTCTCAAGACCCCCGATTGCTTCTCTCCTTTAGACTGAATACCTGTGTCTCCTCTTCAGTCATTCTACATTAGAATGGAAATCTTATTCCTTCATTATCTGAAAGCCTCCAAGCTAACTCTAAGACTGAATCAGTGTTTATTAAATACCTAACATGTCATCACCAGCCCTGGGCGAGGTGCTGTGGATGAAGAGGTGTAAGGTATGCTTCCTGTTCTCATGGAGCTTACCAGACTGGGAAGGGGAGACCCTTTCAGACCTTGAATGGAGGATGATAATTCAGGGGCAGAGGGACCATCTTAAGGGAGTCCCTGGATAGGAAAGATCCCCTGGGCAGAGTTGAATTAATTGCCAACCAGAGGAGGAGTAACCTATAGCTACCCTCAGATGTCACTGACTGTCCAGGCATACATTACTTTTCTATATTTCCACTCTGAATAAGTCTATTTTTTTTTAATTTATTTATGATAGTCACACAGAGAGAGAGAGAGAGAGAGGCAGAAACACAGGCAGAGGGAGAAGCAGGCTCCATGCACCGGGAGCCCGACGTGGGACTCGAACCCGGGTCTCCAGGATTGCGCCCTGGGCCAAAGGCAGGCGCCAAACCGCTGCGCCACCCAGGGATCCCCCTCTGAATAAGTCTAAATGTAGCCCCATCAGAGCTAGCCCATGACAAAACTATTTCAGCATTTTGCTATTAGAAGAGACACTATATAAAATAGAGATTAGGATCACAGACTGAGCCAGATAGCTGAATTCAGTGCCTCCTCTTGAATGAGTTATTTGACCTCTCTGCCTCACTTTCTTTATCTGGAAAAATGGGAATAATAATAATAATAGCATCTAAAACAATAGAATCCACATGACGATTTTAAGAGTTAATCTATAAAAGCATTTAGAAGAATCTTGATTCTGTTATGTTTTTACTAATTATTGATTACTAGTTCTTATTGATAAATTTGGGTTTGGGTTGTAAAATAAATACCAGTGCTACCACAATTCACTAACATTTTAATTTTTTCCGCTCTCAAAAGAATTTAAACTTCATGTTCTTCATGTTAAGCACTTTTTTCCTTTTATTTGATTCTTCGATATGCTTTATTTCAAGTTAACTTCTTAAAAAAAAATAAAGTGGAGGGATCACTTAGAGAGGAAACTATCCTAAGGGAATTGGAATCTAGAAATAACTATTCTGAGAGCACAAGGGCCCTCTTGTACCATTACAAACAAAGAATAAAAGTCCCAGTTTACTTGTGCTAACAGTGCTCAATTGATATTCAGAGAAGGGGAACATCCAGAAAGAAAAAAATAATAACATTTTACAATGATCATTTACTTGGAAAAATATTCATTTTGGTGGAGCAGAACATTGAAGAACTCAATTCAGACCAAGTCTGGGGCACAGACCCACATGTGTCTACCTTCTCTTTATGTGTTCCTGTTAGACTGGGACTTTTTCCCATTGTACAGCTTGTGTGCTGCAATTAAAATCTTACTCATCAGGTTAATGTGCTGGATAAAAACCCAGCAAAGACATGACATAGCGATGTTAGCAGAAGATGCCTCTTCCTCTTTCTTAGCTCCAAAGATATTATTATTATCAAAATAATATCTTTGACCCAGTTATAATGTTTATGGGGCAGTTTTTCTAACCCCGAAGGGGAACCACAGAATCCTTTCTTAAATATGCATGGCTGGTTTTTAATTAGAAAGCCATGTTTCATCAACCTTCCTGTTAGTAGCTTCAATAAATGACAGCCATTAGTGTGAAGAATGTAAGGCCCCATTTCAGGGCAGTCTCTCAGCTTCAGCATAATTAATATTTGAGATGGGTCGTTCTTTGTTGGGAGGCTTTCCTGCCCATTATAAGGATGTTTAGCAGCCTCCGTGGCCTCTACCCACTAGATGTCAGTGATACTCCCCCCCCCCTCCCAGTTGTGACACCCAAAAATGGCTCTACAATTTTGACAAATGCCCTCCACTAACAATGGAGAAGCCCTGATTTGAACACTGGGTGGTTACTCCAGCTCAATAGTTCCCTTGATTCCTGTGTTTAGGTTTGCATTGCAGTCTGGTAAAATTGGTACAGTGGTTGACAGGATACCTTATAATTAACATGTAGTTGCTCAACATGGAAGTTAGCTTGAGGTTTAAAACAGCCTGGGAATACAGTACTTTGTAGAAAATTATATTACTGAACATGGCACTATTGATCACTTAAATACAGTGTTTCACCTACTGGACCTCTAATTCTCACAAAACTCTGTGAGATGGGTGATAGGATTGCCACTTTTCAAAGGGGGCACCATGCCTCAGAAAGGTTAGTATCACACAGCAGGTCAGTTATACACAGGCAGGTTTTAACCGAGTTCTCTGGCTCCTAAGGCAGCCTGCACTATAATTTCTAAGTTTGAGTAGCCATACTTGGCTAGTGAGCAACTAGGTTTTTATTTGCTTATATCCAGTTGGAGATTAATTGAAAATTGCAGTTTCTACTTGGTTTATCAGCAGATTGACACCGCCTCCCAAATACTGCTATTAACATGGTATATGAACCTCCTGCCACGAAGCTCTATTCAGACATAGCTAGAACTACGGCTTTTCTTTCATAAAATCAATTAAAGCAACATATACAAAGTGCCTTTCTAGTTCTGTGCCGGACCCAGAGTAGGTGCCCACAAAATAATGTTCCCCAGCAAAATATCCTGGCAGGTTGTATGCTGCCAGCTGCTAATCAGCAAGTATTGGAAAAGCAGCCGAAGCGGGAAATCTTTTAGAGAAGTAGGTGGAGGGTTATAAGCCACTTTTTGGACTGGAAGTAATGATGTCTGATCTTAGTGGAGTGTCTGATAAGGCATCCTGTTATAGAGATTTTAATTCATCTCCCTCCAGGGATTCCTGGGTGGCTCAGCAGTTTAGCATCTGCCTTCGGCTCAGGGCGTGATCCTGGAGTCCCGGGATCGAGTCCCATATCAGGCTCCCTGCATGGAGCCTGCTTTCCCCTTTGCCTGTGTCTCTGCCTCTGTGTGTGTGTGTGTCTCTCATGAATAAATAAGTGAAATATTTAAAAAAATTCATCTCCCTTCTTGGCGGGCACTGCTGTCAATCCATGCCACTCACAGCAATCTTGTCTGCCTAGCCCATTTGTCTCTGGGTGACCCCAGTCTTGTACTTTTTCTCCCCAACCGCATCCTGAATGTCTCTCCATCTGTCTTTCCACCTCTCTCCTCTGTGTACATGTGTCTCTCTTTTTTGTTTCTGCCCATTCCTTTGTGTCTTTGTCTCTTATTCTCAGTTTTTGTTTCTTTTGCCCTCTCTGTATTTCTCCCTCCCTCCCTTCATCCTTCATATGAGTCTACATTTGTTAAGTATATGTGCACCTCGTTCCCCTTTAGAATATGTTTAGAAAACAGGTTCTTGCCCTGGAGAAGCTTATAATTAGATATCTGTCTGTTCAGTGTAAATCCATAGATGACTTAAAGGGTTTTGTTTTTTTTTTTTAAGCTTACTGTGTATCTCTTGTCTATTAATTTTCCCTAACAAATCATCATCACAACACAGTTGCATTGTTTTGCTTGCAGCTTGCATTTGAAAATATTATAGATATGATTTGTATTTCTAGGGGTATAGAAGTATATTTTTTAGCTTGTTGCATTGAATTTTGAAGCCACATTCAATACTGAGCAGTTCCTCTGAAAATCTGGAGCTCCAGAAAGATAGAATAAATCTTTGGAATGCAGAGGGGTTATGAGATGTCATAGCAGCTTTATAAGTTTTGATGCTCTGACTCAATACACTCTTTACAACGCTGTATTGAGACATTTGCACATCTTTCACTGTGCTGTCTTAAGTTGGACAAGAGTAGAACTGATTGCACACAGAGCAAGATTGACCCTAGGAAGGTGACCTACTTCAAATAAAACCACTTAGTAAAATGACAGCTAATCATCAAAGTCACTTTTTATCAGGTTTTTAGCTAGAGGACCTTGAATTGTGGTTCAAGAGCATTTTAAATTGTCACAATGCATTGTTTATATGTGAATCTGTGTGGTGGGAAATGTGTATTACATTTTATATACATAATATAAATCCTGCCTTCAAAAAGAAGCAAAAGACTGAATGGATAAGAGAGAGACATGCTCTGTCGATCTGCCTGTCCTTCCTGCTCTCAGCCTCAGTCATATTAGAGCAAGTGTCTTGTTTATCTGTCAGAAAGAAAGTACAGGCCTCTCCCACCTCTTTAGCTTGGGGTTTAGTTCATAGAGTACTTACTTAGAAACCACACTAGGAATAGGTGGTCAGGGGATCCCTGGGTGGCTCAGCGGTTTGGCGCCTGCCTTTGGCCCAAGGCGCAATCCTGGAGCCACGGGATCGAGGCCCACTTCGGGCTTCTGGCATGGAGCCTGCTTATCCCTCTGCCTGTGTCTCTGCCTCTCTGTCTCTGTCTCTGTCTCTGTCTCTCTCTCTATCATAAATAAATAAATAAATAAATAAATAAATAAATAAATAAATAAATGTTTTAAAAAGAATAGGTGGTCAAAGGCTATCAATGAAGGGAAACGCATTCATTATCTTTATCCTGCGGGATATTTTTATTTGTATGGTAGTGGCCATTGGAGAAAATGAAAGGTGACATGTAGTATAATCTCTGCTCAATACCTCTTGGTCACTAAACAACTTGAAAATGCTGTCTAGATTGAGTTTTCTCAGATGTAAAGTAAAACTCAGAGTGTATAATCAAGGATGGGATGGGCTGAATGCTCTAAGTCTTACTTGGTAATAACACTTAGAGCAGTTGTTTGAATTAAGCTGGGAACAGGGAGCTTCTGCACTGGCAGCAGTGCGGTCACTTAACTGTGCCCTCATAATTAATATTCAGAGGGTGGGCAGAAGAAATGTCTGGGACTTCTCATGCTCACAAAAATGGGTGCATTAAACTCCATCAGTGAACTAGGTACAGGGAAATGCATATACAACAAAAGGAAGTCAGCATTGGAGACAGAAAGAAGTTCACTACTTCAAAATATTCAATTCAGACCTGGAGAAAAACACTCTTAAGCTAGCTCAAGAGGGCTAAATATTTCTTTACCCTTCTTTTTTTTTTTAAGTGTAAATTTTTGTTGTTTTATTAAAGTCAGTGGGCTCCCTCTTGTGGTTCTATGAGAGATTTCAGTTTCAAGGAAAAGCGCTTTTCTTTAGCAATAAGGAAACCATTTCTTTTCTAGTAGAAAACACTTTTCATTCCTTTTCCCTATAAAAAGAGATAAAAAGGGAGAAGGAAAGAGAGAGAAGGAAAAAAGTGACTTTGACGAGAAACCTAATTTGGTGGAAAAAGCCATGCCACATAGAACCCTATTAGACTGTAATAGTCAGCATTTACTAAACATCTGCTATATGCTGCTGGATGTGCTCCATAATGAGTTTGCCATATTATTTGTTGTCTACATGCTCAAAATATAACTATTAGCTGCTTGTAGAACCATCTTATGGGTCTTGGATTCTGCATCCTTTCTTCTCTCAAAGGGAACAAGTCAAGGTCACCATTTATCTAAGTGAGTGGAAAGGTAAACATGTCTTGCTTTTCTGTTTTAAAATATGATTTTTAACATCAAACCATTTCTTTTAGATAAAGTCTGGAATAGATCTGGGTGCTAGCTGAATAACCTAGGAATTGCTCAGTAGTTCATTTCTGTTATTGCTTCTCTCTCTAGTTACCTGTCTCTGGAAATCTGATTGATCTTTATGGCAACCAAGGCCTGCCTCCCCCAGGCCTCACCATCAGCAACTCCTGTCCAGCCAACCTTCCCAACATAAAAAGGGAGCTCACAGGTAAATACTGGCAAGTGTGCCTCTTCCTGGGGATTTTCTGTTTATTTTCTGACAAGTGAGGTTATCAAAGTTGTGACCTCTAGACTATTCCCAATTTGTAGACATACTTTTTTTTAGGTCGGTGCTGTGGTGAAAGTATCGAGCAATATTTTAAGATGAAGGATTTATACTTGGAAATCCTGGTTGCCAGTTTTTCTTGAGATACTGGGAGTTGGATCTGCTGTCACTCCAAAGCACCATTATTATTCCATGACACCCATCGTGGCGTCTTTGGCTGCTGTCCCCTTTGAGGTGGAGCAGCAGGCAACACTTTTACCTAAAAAATGTCTCTACACAGTCTGGTGTTTGTGTTGCTTGCCAAGCCCCTAGAGGCATTCCAGTTTGAGAACCCTGGTCTGGAATTTTCTTTGACCTGCATTTAAGCCCGCAGTTGTCAAGATAGAGTAGGAATGAGTCTCTTCCATCTTCGGAGGCCTCCTGTTATTTTTGCTACATCATGTGCAAAAGCTTTATTACACAGAGTAAAAAAAAAATAAGATTATAAAATGGAGTGATGGATATTGTTTGTTCCTGAGGCACTGAGAAATTACCTATTTTGCCATTTTGTTTAATGCTTTAGGGAAGGCATTTGGCCATTAAAACATGACAAAACTACATTAGAACTGACATTCTACCATACTGAGTTTATGGCCCTCACCTCATCCCCCTTTTTAATGTCTGGTCCTTGCATCTTGTAGGATTAGGTGAATGAACAGTCTAAGAATATGAGATATATATTTGGGGCAAAAAATTCCTGTTTGTTCAAGTGTGTCTTTTAAAAAAAATACTTCAGAAGATAATGGCAAGAGAAAGACCATTTAAAAAAAAACATTGATTTAGGTTAAGAGGTAATAAATTAATTGATATGTAAAACCCATTGAAAGTCAACAAAAGTAGGTACTTTACCTGGAAAGAAAAATATCACGAAGTCTTACAAAATAATGCTATATGAGGTCTGTACTCAATAATGATAAAATATGGTTAGTGTGATATGAACAAAATTCTTATGACTTAAATGCAAAGCAGACCTTTTTTTTTTTAGAATTAAAAAGAAGTTATTTATTTTAGAGAGAGTGCGAGTGGAGAGGGAGCAGAGAGGGAGGGAAAGGGAGAGGGAGAGAATCTCAAGCAGAGTCTGAGCTGAGCAGGGAGCCTGATGCAGGGCTAGATCTCATAACCCCAAGATCATGACCTGAGCCAAAACCAGGAGTCGGATACTTAACTAATGGAGCCACCCAGGCACCCCCCAAAGTAGACTTTTGAGTTATGTGTATGATTATTTCTTAAAAAACAACAGAGGCAGGGGGTGAGAATGAGAGAAATGAGTAAGAGGGTATAAATTTATTATTTTTTTAAAAAAAGAAGCAGATATAATGAGCTATACACTTCTAGAATCACTTTGTATCTTAGAAAATGACCACTTGAGACAGGAAAAGGGTAAAATGCCAAGAAAAGGAGAAAATGGACAGGAATTGGGGTTCTGAACACTGCTAGCTGAGAGACAGCATGATGTAGCCAAAGAGAATAAGTTTAGGACTCAGATCTGACCTAAGGGATAAGAAATGATCTTTATTAAGTGATTTTCCCTCTAGTCAGGAAGCAGAGGGCACCATGATTTGAACAGGGGAGGTTAAAGATAAAGAATTGTTAACCATGAGCAGGCACATAGCTACTCAGAGAGGATGAATACTGAAGAATACCCTGAGGCTGCAGAGGGTTTATCTAAGCTTGAGGAAGAGCCCTCCTCCCCAAGGCCAAGAGTCTACTGCCTTGGGGAGGATATGGGTAAAACTACAAAATGGCAGTGAAGTTCACTGGATAGCCTTGACCAAAGCTGGCCTACACTTGGTGGGTTGAGGTTGATGGGTAAAAAATCATAGTTGTGGGCTAGCAAATTGAAAAAACAAAACAAAACGAAACAAAATTAAGATACTAGAGGGGAGGGTGCCCATAATGCTCAAGTGAAAAAAAAAAAAAAAAAGAAAATGGATTGATCAAAAGGAAAAAAAAAAAAAAAGAAAATGGATTGATCTTCCCAACTGAAATAATTCAGCTTCTGAATTATTTATGTGTATATATGTATATATAATACACATATAATAAATGTACATCTGTATATAAGCTTCAGTGGCTATGAGTTATAAAGATTTTGAATTTTGGGTAAAATTCTGATTTGTCATAGTATAATGTTTCAGATATCAATTGTATAAAGAAAGTAACAGGAGGTCCCAGAATGCCAGGATTAATCAAACAACTGCCTCTTGTTTTGTTTTGTCGTCTGTAAGTTACAAAGTCACCCCTCCTCACAAGAGATCTCACAAGAGTTCCATGCAAATACATCTTTTCAAATGAAGTTGTCACTAAACGCCTTTGTACACTATTCCTATTTTTGTTTTTCAAAACTTAGACTAGTAAATAGTTGATCCTCACAGGCATTATTTAATTCTAGCAAGTTCTGTTGGAACCTCATTCCAAGTTCCAAAAAAAAAAAAAAAAAAATCCATTTCCACCAGTTAGAAGATCCAACGTGGTAGCTTTTCTCACTGGTTTTCATGTTCATGTGTTACAAAGGCATTGAAGAAATACTGAAAAGTTCTGTTGCAGGAAAGGAAAAATTGACTCCCATGGCGTCCTGGTGGCTCATTTAAGCGTCCAACTCCTGGTTTCAGCTCAGGTCATGATTGCAGGGTTGTGGAATCAAGCCCTGCATTAGGCCCTGCACCCATTGTGGAGTCTGCTTGAGATGCTTTCTCTCCCACTGACCCTCCCACTCATACTCTTTCTCTAAAACAAACTTTTAAAAAGGAAAAAAAGAAAAATCAACTCCTGATCATAGAATAGCAACAGCAAATTTCCATAGTTTTCTGGTTTTCTTCTTGTATGTTCATAGTGAGTGAGACACCTTTGTTACTGGTCTTTTACCATTCTGTGGCAGTCAAATCTTTGCATTTATTAGGTATATATTGCTTTTGGAAAAAATACAAGCTTTTGAAGAAACAGAATTTTTTTAAAAAAACTTTTTTTTTAATATTATGAGAGTTTGGTCAGATATGGTTCCATATATATCTAGAAAATGAGATGTTTTATAGTGTGCGTCATTGTGTGCCTTAAACAGTTCCCGTTTCTAATTACTTCATTCACGTGCACAGCGTGTATTTTTCCCACAGAATCTGAAGCGAGAGCATTGGCTAAAGAGAGGCAAAAAAAGGACAATCACAACTTGAGTAAGTTGGTTTTATGTTCATGATGTTGATATTGGAGTGAATGTTCCCCCTTGTATCAAAATTGTTTAAAATCTCTTGGGAGGAAATTGATATACATTGCTGTTAAAGGTACATTTTGTGGAGGAAAAAATGTTTTTCAGAAAAACTGAGGTTTTTCCCGTATTTTATCCCTGATCAGATTGAAGTTTTTTCAGTGTTCTGAAGAGTATTTACTTATTTATAGTAATGGTTTTGGCGTGTGTGTGTGTGTGTGTGTGTGTGTGTGTGTGTGTGTTTGGTGAGAGGGAGACTTGATCCCCAACTACCCAATTATAAGTGTTGCTTACACTGGAACTTATTAACAAAAGGGGATTATGGGATCATCTTCTCCAGTGAGATTTGAAAGGAAAAAAAATGAAACAGTTGGAGGGGAGTCTGGGTGAGATAGCCTCCCAAATTTCCAACTTAAACTGTGACTTAAAATAAAAAACCTTCCAATATTTAAAATTATTTTGTATGTGTTTAATTTACTCTTAATCAAATCTTTAAGCTTTTTCCTATGAGAACTTAAAATTTTTGTTTCATAAACAAAAGTAAAAGAGGCTGCATAGTTTAAAAAAAATTTTAAAAATTGGGTTTGAAGTCATTGGCGCATGTGTGTGAATTTTTCCTTTTACGGCCTCCTGTCCTCTTCTTCTTACATTGAGTTTTAAGAATGTAAGTTACAATTAAATACTTTGTCCTCATAAAAAAATGATAGAATGAGACCAAAATTTAAAATGATAGAATAAAGCTAGAGTTCTCCTCTGATCCCTAGGAGTCATCATCATCATTGTCGTCATTGTTTTCAATTTGCTATTCGTCTTCCCAGCCTCTGCCCATGTATTTAAGAATATACACACACACACATACACACACGCACGTGCACACTCAATATAATGGGCTTTTTGTGCATCTATTTTAACACAAGCAGTATTATGTTATCCATATTTGTTGCCATTTGCTTTCTTACTCAGCAGCCTGTCTCAAAGAACTTTTGCTGTTACTAGTCTAGATCTGTCTCCTTTTAAAAAAAACTGTTGCATACTACTCCACAGTGTGGCTGTGTGAAATTCAGTAATCCTCTTACTACTAAATATTTATGTTGCTTCCAGTTTTTTCCTGTTACAAATAGTGCCATAGTGAACATTTGCACACAGGCCTTTTGGTGGACAGGGGAGTTTAGGTTAGGGACTGAGAAATGGAATTGCTGGGCCCCAGAGGGGGTGAATTCTTTCTTTAAAAAAAAAAAAGATTTTATTTATTTATTCATGAGAGACACAGAGAGAGAGAGAGACAGAGACACAGGCAGAGGGACAAGTAGGCTCCATGCAGGGAGCCCGATGCGGGACTCGATCCCGGGTCTCCAGGGTCACGCCCTCGGCTGAAGGCAGTGCTAAATCACTGGGCCACCAGGGCTGCCCAAGTTCTTTCTTTTAATAGAGTCTGCCCTTCTCATTCTTATTTCAAGTATGAGAAGCTTTGCTCCTTTCCACCAAAAGATTTACACTAATATTTCTCAAGTCTCCTTCATCTTCCGAGTAACTGTACTCTAAGATAGTTCTTTTCAAATAACTTAGAATTAAGATAATTAAGCATTATCCAAAACTTTACCTAACTGAAATGTGGAAAACTAAGTTGGATCTTGTCAAAAACAAGGCCTTGACTTAGGCACCCATACCCTCAAGTTAAGGGTGGTCCATAAAGTATGAACATGATCAAGTTACACTCTAAGGGCTACAAAAACATATTAAAATCTCATCTAACCATTAGAAATGAATACTCAAGTTTAGATTGTGCATTGGCATAGCTTTTCCTCTCCTAGAAACTCACCTTGTAAACACAGTTGCCAAAACATGCACAATAATACGTTCATTTATTTACTCACAACTATTTATTGAGCTTCTGTTTTATACAGGCATTTTTCTACAGAAGTAACCAGATAGGCTTCCCACTCTTATGGGTTTCCATTTGAGTCAAAGGCAGATAGAATAGACGAGCAAAAAATACAGTAAATTGGTGTTTTCAATATAGAGCAAGAACTACATAGGAATAAAATGTACATGTGAACACCGGCCAAAATACTCCTTATACTGTTGACAACAAGAGAGAAATTGGAAATAGTCTAAATATTCATCAGTAGAGTATTTGTAAGTAAATTATGTTATATTCCTACATGGGATACTCAGTGGCTCTTGAGAAGAATAGAGTTGGTCTGTTTCACCTGACTTACGTGGATGTCCACAATATATTACTGAGTCAGAAGAGCAAGTGGCAGAAAAATAGGTACCTTTTAGAAAAAGATCACACTGGATAGAGATGTGCGTGTGTGTGTGTGTGTGTGTGTGTGTGTGTGTGTATGGATGTGTGTGTGTGCTGGGAGAGATTTAGGAGTTTACCTTTATCAATTGCCCATTTCTTGAGGCAAGTAGGTGTTGCATGTTGTAAGCAGTTGGCTTTTACTTTTTCCTTTATGCACTTCTGTATGTTTTGCAAAATTTTGCAAGTTATAATAAAAAATAATTGTGGAGGGAAGGCACCGCATTAAATAAAGTGTAGTCTATCTAAATGTTGCATGATGTTACTGTTAAATGAGAAAAGACAGGCACAGAAGCATTTTTATTATAATTCTACTTTATCATTCTTTATTTAATACTTAGTAACTGAGGGCCTACTGGGTGCCAGACTCATATAGGTACTTGGAATGCACCAGTGAATAAATATACATACATACATTTATATATATATATATAAATACAAACAAATGAAATATGCAGATGGTAGAAAGTTCTTTGATGAGACAAAGTACAGGCAATGGAATAGAGTATCAAGATAGGCGTGGAAGGAGGTGGTGGTTCAATTTTAAATAGAATGGTCAGGGAAGGCTCAGAAGTAAATTTGAGTCACTTCCTGAGGGAAGTGAGGGCAGAGCCATTCAGATATCTGGAGGAAGAGTGTTCCAGGAAGAGTGAACAGCAGTATGAAGCCCTAAAGTGGTTGAGGAATCGCAAGAAGCCCATGGGGCTAACAGGAGGTTCACACAAATGAGTCATGACAGAAGATGTGGTCAGAGAGGGAGAAGAGTAGAACACGAGATCAGAGGAATGGGAGCCCACCAGATCTTTGTCAGAGACGTCTTTTGTCTAGGTGAGTGGGTAAATAATTGGCGGGTTTTCAGCAAGGGGTTGGATGCTCTGACTTACGTTTTAACCACATTCCTCTGGCTGTTGTGGTCTAAATAGACCAAAGAGGGTAGGAAGTAGTAGACATAGGTGATACAGAGATAGCAGTTAGGAGCACTGCAGTCATCCAGGCAAGAGATGATGGTGGCTTCTATTAGTGGAGATTGGAAGTGGACAGATTCTGGAAATATTTTGAAGGTAGAGCCAACAGACTTTGATGATGAATCAGATGTGGGATGTGAGAGGAACAGAGGTACAGAATTGATTCCAAGGTTCCGGCCTAAGTAACTGGAAGGATGGAGCTACATTAAATGAGGTGGAAAAGTCTGTGGGTAGAGTTATTTGAGCATGGATGACCAGGAGTTTGTGTGCAGAGTATTGGGACTGCTCATTAACCCTCCCTGTGGAAACCTCTAGTAGCCAGACATATGAGTTTGGAGTTCCAGGGACCTGTCTGAACTGGAAATACAACTAGGGAAGTCATCAGTGTATATGTGGTGTTAAAAACCATGGGTCTAAATGAGATCACCAAAAGTGAATGTAGATAAGAAGGGTCCCAAGAACTGTGCCCTGGGTATGCAGCATATTTAGAGAATAAAAAATTGTCCCAAAAGATATATAAGAAACTTAACAGTGGTCATATCTGGATCATAGGGTACTTTTACTTCATCTTATGAATTTCAGTGCTGTTTGAATCTTTATGATTATTTTATATGCTTGGAAAAGTCAGAAGATAGGTCATGCTTCAGAGTTTTAGAGGAGGTTAGCTAGAAGATCAGAGGTCCCAAAATTCCTTCTTTAGAACCATTGAGTATCACTATTTCTATTTTATAAAAGCTTAATATTAAGGAAGTATTTTATTTTTATTTTTTTAAGATTATATTTATTTATTCATGAGAGACACAGAGAGAGAGAGAGGCAGAGACATAGGCAGAGAGAGAAGCAAGCTCCATGCAGGGACCCTGATGTGGGACTCGATCCTGGTACTCCAGGACTACACCCTGGGCCAAAGGCAGATGCTTAACTGCTGAGCCATCCAGGGATCCCCATTAAGGAAGTATTTTAAATAACTTCTATGATTGAATCATAGAAGTGATCACTCAGCTAAGAAAAAAAACACAGTATGTGTTGGGAAAGTAGTACATAATATTATTTACCTAAGTGTATGGAGTATTAGTAGGTCAAATATAAATATTTATCAGGTCATAATATGTTTAAAGTGAAATATTAACGTCTTTAATCCAATTTATTAGACCTTAAGTTATTTGGAATTTATTTGTCAGAGTAGGTAAATTAAACATTTGTTAACTCATATGCTTGACTGTTTCATCCTCCCTAAGAAGATGATAATTTAGCTAAACATGTAACTGAATTGATAAAATAGGGATGCCATTAGGATGCATGTATAGTTAAGCAAGCTACACTTAACTCCTAGGCTTGTGTTACCCAGTACTGTAGCCACTCAACCCAACTGCCTGCTGAAATGTGGCTAGTTCAAATTGTGATGTGCTAGAAGTATAAATTATACACTGGATTCAAAAATCTAGGACAAAGAAAAGAATGTTAAATATTTAATTTATTAATATTTACATAGATTGCAGGTTGAATTGATGATATTTTGGATATATTGGGTTTACAAAAATATTCAAATTACTTTTACCTTTTTCTTTTCACTTTTTCAATGTTGACTACTAGAAAATTTAAAATTACAGAGTCACTTGCGTTGTATTTCTATTGGGCAACGTTGGGCCTAGAGCAGGGAGTTTTGTATGGCTTGTAGGCTAAGAATGCTTTTTACAATTTTAAATGGTTAAAATTTTTTTTTTTAATTCTATGATGTGTGAAAATTATATAAAATCCAAATTCTGGCATCCACTGCTTCTTGTTGATAGACTTGCATTGCAGAAAACTTTTATCCAGTTAATATTACCACATTTTGAATTGTGTCAATTAAAAAAAGCTATGGAAAGTTATTTTCTTTCTCATTATGTAGGTACCTACATACTATCCTCAATTTTGCCATTAGACTTCAAAGCCAAAAGTAATTCATCATCCAGCCCTGTAAAAGTTTGCTACCCCCTATTCTGAAATACTCAGGGTTGACTTCTTTCTGTTCCCACTTACTGCTGGGTGTCCTTGTCAAGCCTCTAATATCCCCAAAGTAGTTTTGACATTTATAATTGAAGATACCAAGTCTAATTTCGGTGATGTTATAGGATCAAATGAGGAATCACAATCTTGGGATTCTGTAAGTGATAAAGTTCTGTACAAAGGTGGCTCATTTTCTTGAAGTGCTTTAACCTTAGTACCGAAAACATGGTAACACAGGGGAAATACAGATTCGGGTTGCATTGCCTTGAGCCAGCAAAGGTAATGCACACATGGCTTTAACAAGATACACTAAATGCGTATGTGGTGCTGTTACTAATAGTCCCTTCCTATGCTCTTTTCTTGAAGTTGAACGAAGACGACGATTTAACATAAATGACCGCATTAAAGAACTAGGTACTTTGATTCCCAAGTCAAATGATCCGTGAGTACAATTCCATGTTAATCTGCATCGTATATTTTTTGGTACCTTAATGCTTATTCATATTGTTGCGAAAAATGCACAGTTATAGAAACTAGAGTCAAGAAGCACCCCCTCTCCCTTTGATTCCATTTCTGGTATACTTCTTATATCTTTCTTTTGGTTGGACTCATCAACTAAACTTTTGAGAGCAATCAGCTGAATTGTATGTATTCAAGGGTTACTGAGCATGAGCTGTTCCCCTTGGATATGAAGAGGTGGCTTTCTGAAATCTGAGACTCCTTGGCAAATGATCCCCAAGCTGCTAGAATTCTCTGAACAGTTCATGCAGGACAGAGATTTCAGTAGTTCTTTAGATTTGTTGACTATCTGCTATATACACTCATACAATATCTTATGGGTCCTGAGAGCTGGTATTCGAGACTTCAAGTTTAACAATATTCAACAGACAAAAGGTCAAAGACGGTTTTTTTTTTTTTTTTTTGAAAACTTGCATGCCTTCTGTATGTTTTACCAATGTAGAAAAAAAGTAATTTTTAATCCTCTTTTAAGTACACGTCAGCTAATTTGGGTTACAGCTTCCAGTCTCTGCTCCCCTCCTGCTCCCTTTCAGACGGAGATAACAGTAGTAAAGATAATTTTCCTACCAGCAACGTCAGCAAGTAGGACAACAAATACACAATTTTTATCCATTAGAAAGTGGCCCATTTGAAGTAAGGGGCTAGAGAATGTGTACATTTTAATGGCTCCCACAGGCATCCGATGAAATTAGCCTTTGAATATGACCTTTTAGCTACCTAATAAAATGTAAAGATGAAATCAAGCATTATTCATGCAAGGCTTATTAAATTTGCTATTCACATTATTGTCAGGGAATTTGTGACAAAATAAAATAAAATCATTGCCCATTGTAAGGTGGTTTTGATGGATGTTCAAGCACAATTTCCATCATCAACATTTTGCTTTCCCAGGTTTCAAGGAAAGCCATTTTGAAACTCAAAACATTCAGATTCTCAGTTCTGCAGCACAAATTTATCCTACTAAGGGGCTGTGACCTTCATTTCCTATAGTCAGTCTTGCATGATAGTTGAAATTGAATTCCCATTTTCCTGTTCTTTATCAGCTTTCACTTTTTAGCATATTCTTTTAAACTGTAGCATGTGAATCTCTTTAGCAACGTATTATGAAATTATGGGGCTGCAGTGAAAGCCCGTATTTGCATATCTTCTTTCTCTATTGTATTAGAATACTTACGTGTTTATAATCTGAACTGATAATGATCTTTAATTGTAGGCATTGTTTTAAGATAAACGGACTATAATCTCTACTAGGGGTTTTTCCATACTAGATTTCTGGAACAGGCTCTGGGGCTGCTATAGGGACATAGTCCAGCTGCCCAGGGTCTTAGCCCCATAACTCCCTCCTCCCCTACAGCAGATCTGCTTTTGTTGATTTATATATTGGGGATCTTTTTTATACTTCTGTGTGAAAAAAGGGTTGCTCTCTAATTAAAAGGAAAAAAAAATTTTTGAATACCTTTTCTTTAAGCCTAAAAGCATAATTGATTGAATGAGTCTCACAAGGAAGCAAAACCTAAGATAATTGGTTGGAACAGTCACTTCTTAAAAACTAAGTAGCTGCCTATATATTTCAGTAAGGGTTTTTCAGATTACTGGCCTAGTTAAGGCATATTTCATTATGGTTACATTTCTTTCTGGCTGCTAAAGAGTCTGTTACTTTGATCTCAGCCCCGAACATTAAACAAGTCCCCTCTGTGCTCCCTCTATCTCAGGACACCTCCCTGGATAGCCATCTTTGGTGCTCAGACCCCAGGGACCAACCCCAGGGGATTCTCTGGGGTCTGTAAGTCTGCCTCTCATGGGAGAATTTCTGTTTTGTTCTTCATCTAATCCATAGGAGGATCAATTACTTGTTGACTTGTTTTAATGACTCTCCATTCACACATCCCGGCTGATACTTCCGATCAACCTTCAGCAGATATAGGTTGTAGGGTAGAAGAGTTTTCATACATTAAGTTGTTTCTGTTTTTTTTTTTTCACTGTCCTTGTCGTTGTCATCATGAACATTGTCTATGAAAGAGCTCAGATTACAGTACCACAGAAATACTACTTAATGTAATTCTAATTTCATTCTTAATTATTTTTCTGCAGCGCTCTAAATTTTTCAGCTCACTTATACCTACATTTTAATGGTGTTCTTAATTTCCTCATACATGAGTATATTACAGCCACAGTGATTAAAAACTGACAGGCACCAAACTTAGGCTGCCTGGGTTCAAATTCCAGTCCCTTACTAGATGTGTGATGTTGGGAAAGACACTTGATTTTCCTCATCTATTAAAAAAAAGAGGGTAGGAGTTCAGAATATTTTTACTCAGTCTGGTTGTTTTGAGCACTCAGTCACATAAGAATGATATAAGGGTTCAGTGCATGGAGTCTGGGGCCAGATCCTCTATCTAGGCTTCCTGGCTCTGCCGCTTACTAGTTGTGTGGCCTTGGGCAAATTACTCCAGCTCTCTGTGTCTTTGTTTCCCACTTTACAAAATAGGGACAATATATTAGTGCCTAGCTAGTGAGGTTGTTATGATTAAATGGGCTATAAAATACCTTAAAACATACCTGAAACATAGTAAATGCTGTTTAAAGATAGCCATTGTAGTTATTCTTTTGGGCCTTTGACACAGTGCCTGCTCTGTTACTTGAATTGCATTCCAAACTTTTCATAGCACATTCATATCTGAGAGGGTTTCTTGGATTTCTGTAACATACCTGCAAGCCTGCGAGCCTGTTCTTCATACATGTGTACTATCACCATTTTATAGATAAAGAAACAGGGACACAGAGAGAGGTTAGAGAACTTGGCCATGAATGTTCATGAGAAAATCCAAGGATATCGCTTTTATGCTACACATGGTCAAGTAGTAGGATCTCAGGGATATTTTTTGTTAACTATAGATTATTCTGCTTGTCTGAATGATCTAACTTTGATAGTCCGAAAAACCTATGACTCTAATATAGTTTTTAAGAATATTGTTTTTTGTAATCAATAGAACTAAATTTAAGTCCCAACTCCACCTGATAGTAGCTCTGTAACCAAGGGCATACTGAGTAGTGTCTGTTTCAGCATGTGCACAACAGCCTTCCCTTTCAAGGCACTTGCCTGGGTTAAGTAGGATATGTAAGAGGTGGGTGAACAGTGTCCACATGGCAGGCATAGTTCAACTTGTCATTGTTACCTTGTCTTTAGAAATTGAGTGCTCTGGATAATGAATTTTCATTGTGCCTCAAATCCCGAAAAAGGTTGTTTTCTTCCTCTTTGTTACAGAGACATGCGTTGGAACAAGGGAACCATCTTAAAAGCATCTGTGGACTATATCCGAAAGTTGCAACGAGAACAGCAACGTGCAAAAGAACTTGAAAATCGACAGAAGAAATTGGAGCACGCCAACCGGCATTTGTTGCTCAGAATACAGGTATGGGGCATGTGTTGTGTAGGGTTTCCAATATGTCGCTGACATGGAGGTGGGAGGAGAGGGGATATAATAAGCCATGAGGGACTTGATTTACATGATTCTATATAGTAGGTACTTGTTATTTATGTCCCTGTTTGTGACTTTGCTACTCATAAGAATTTACTGTAAGCTTAAGATCAACATTTATGGCACTGTCATGGTCATTACTGGACATGTGCAGAGTGGCTAATTTGAGTTAAGGTTGAACAAAACAATGACCTGCTGTCTTGTTTCAGCTCATGTGGTAAATAAGCATACTTTTCATGGTCCTTAGTCCCGCGCTTTTCACATTTCTGTGGGTTTTATGTGTGAATTTTGCTGTTTAAAATGGCCCCGAAGGGTATTACTGAAGTTGTCTGGTGTTCCTAAGCATGAAAAGGCTGTGAGGTGTCTCATGGAGATGAGTTTCCTTCATATGTGAGTCGCAATACTGTTGGCTGTGAGTTTGATGTTAATGAATCAACATTATATATTAAGGTGTCTTTAAACATAAAGCAAGGTTACATGTTGATTGGTTAATGAAAATGTGACAGGGCACTCTTAGAAACCCAACTCCGTATTTTCCTCGAGGAGCATCGTTTGATATTTACTAACTCAGGGTTCAGAGCCTCTTTATAGAACATACCTATCTTAGTGCATTTGGACTGCTGTAACAAAACACCATAGACTGGGTGGCTTACACAACAAACGTTATTTCCCAAAGTTCTAGAAACTAGGAAGGCCAAGATCAAGGTCCAGGTAGATTCATTATCTGGTGAGAGCCTGTTTCTGTTTCGTAGATGGGTAAATCACTGGGTCTTCACATGGCAACGCGGGGAGGGAGCTCTCCCATCTTTCTCTTACAAGGGCACGAATCCCCTTCTTCAGAACTCCACCCTCATGATCTACTCACTATCCCAAGCCCTACCTCCAAACATATCACATTGGTGATTAGATTTCAACCTATGAATTTGGAGACCAGGAAGACATAAACATTCAATCAAGAGCAATCATTACCTCTAATGATGAGAATTGACTGTAGTTGTTAAATACCAAGATGCCTTAGTATTTGGTGGGGGTATGTAGCCCACAGTCAAAACCCTTGTCTATGGGGAACTTGGGAACATCCAGAAAATCATACCAAGATACAAATTTTAGGAATACGTACTGATAGTGAAATTATGCTATATGTATCTTTAACTCATACTATTTATGCTTAGAGATGTACTAATTTTAATATGTGGAATTTATCCATCATTCTATGTATTGAGTATATGTACCAGTGTGAAGTGTGAGACGGGGCAGTCCTTCTGTAGTATCAGCTCCTGGTCCTCCTCTTAGGCACTCGGGCTCTCATGCTGAGTGTAAAGACATAACTTCCTCTGAAACTATCTTAAAGAAGAAAAAGAAAAATGGACTCTCTGCTGATGACCCCAGGAGTTTGCAAGAGTAATTTTCATTTACTTGCTGACCTCGAACACAGTCCACCAGTAAGTGACAATTAATAGACTCCCTTCTCCTTGAGTAGATGGACCCACGTTTTACCATTTTTTCAGGTTTCCAATGCAGCTGTTTGGGGTAAGCAAAGCCTGACCCTTCAGACAGCAGTGTGTTTGATCTGGTGGTATTGATCCCAGACACCAAATCTCTTTAACAGAATAATTCATTTACACTAATGGTCTCAGATCTTTTAAGTGCTCCACAACACTGTGGACATTTCCTACTGTCACATCTCTCATTTCAGTGCAGTGATTTTCAGCCCCAGGACAGGGAGGCAGAAGACGATTCTCCTCTAGGGGGTGCAGTTTAGAATGTCTGTAGTGAAGCAGAGGTTGCACATCATTTGAAAATCCTTTCTTTAAAATATTTTTTTGGTTTTTGTTTTATGTCTTATCTCTTCAATAAGTAGCCATAGATCCTTTTCTCTTGAACTTAACATATTAACATACCCGTTTATAAAAGCAGCTTATACTAATGCGTTATTTCTTTATACAAATGTTAAAACATAGGAACTATTTTGAAAGAGAAGGTAGGTTTTCTTTTAAGCTTGTTAAACATGTCTCTTCATGTGGAATATGAATATTGTGAAATACATGGATTAGAAATGCCACAGTGGTGACGTCTTGGGTTTCTTCTGGTGACAGTGTGAGGCAGCCTGTAGAACTTTCGCAAAGCATGGAAAACATTATTAACTAGGAAGGTTCTGCTGCGACATGAACCTGAGTTCTCCAGATGAGACTTACCATATTGTTTAGAAATCTAAGTAGTGCTTTAATCAGCCGATAAACATTTTAAATTAAACAACAAGAGATCAGAGTAAGATGTTAGCGTCTTTTCATCCAACTTTGTTGTTTCTTTTTAAGACAAGCTGTATGTGTAGGGGAGCTGTTCTTATTAGCATGTTGGTATAGATTTACAATAGTGCATGTTTTAAGCTTGGGCCTAAGGGCTCCCTTTCATTTTCACTCCAAGTGATGCATGCAGAAATTTTCACAGAAGAAAGAACATGAAGCCTTAATATCATTGGAACCATAATTTTATTAAACAGCCCAAGGCTTTAAAATGATGCCTGAAGAGAGTTGTGTTTCTGGAGATCGTGCAAAGGAACATGCACATACTTGTGTGACATCTCACACTCCCGTCTCTTATGTGTCATGTGTTCAGAGAATGATCTTTACTACACATTGAACATGACTTTTTAGGAACATACATTTCTAGGATTGTGGGCAAAGGTTGAGTGGCTGGATCACACTGGAGGCTACTTTTCCCTCCTTTGTAAGACAAGGTGACTTCCTTCAAATTTATATTTTGTCATTATTATATTAGTGTATGACAAGTATAGAAAGAGTCGCCTTGGCATGTAGAAGCAGAACACTCATCGAGAATCAGTTAGGTTCATTTAAGGAGGGTCCAGGGAATACTCAGGGAGAGTGGAAGAGCTCCCTTGAGGGCATTTTGAAACGAAGAACCCAGGAAGGCTGTGACTGTTGGGAAGTACATTAGTCTGCTCAGGCCACTATAATAAATACCACAGGTCAGGTGGCTGAAACACCAGAGGTGCATCTTCTCACAATTCGGAAGGCTGGAAATCCAAGGTCAGGGTGTGGGTGGGGTTGGTTTTTCTGCACTTCTCTCAGAGACTGCCTTTTCCTTGTGTTTTCCCATGATCTGACCTAGGTGTATCTCTGTGTCTTAATCTCCTCTTCTTCTAAGGACATCCATCCTATTGGAGGTTGGATTAGGGCCCACCCAAATGATCTCACTGAACTTAACTCTGTCTAAAAAAGGGTATCTCTAAATACAGTCACATTCTGAGGTGCTTGGGGTTAGGACTCGAACATGCAGATTTTTCTTTTCTTTCTTTTCTTTTAAGATTTATTTATTTGAGAAAGAGAGAAGAGATGGAGGGAGAGACATAGAGAACACAAGTGGAGGGAGGAGCAGAGGGAGAAGATCTCAAGCAGACTGGGCACTGAGCAGGGAGCCTGACTCAGGGTTCAATCTCATGACCCTGTAACAAAACAATTTTTCAATTCAGCCCATAATATGAACGATGCGAAGAAAGTGTAGAAGAAAATTATTCATCCTCCCTATGAGAACTTTCTTTTGGAATTAAAAAAACAAAAACCAACCAAACAAAACACTTCCCTTGGCCCTGGTAAGATGAGTTAAGCGACATTTCTCAGGCTTAAGTTCCTCATGTACAATTTCCACAAGTTGCGCCATTACTACCCAAATTTTATTAGTTCATAAACCCTTCATATCTTAGTAATTGTTTCACTGTGCCCTAGGCCAAAGAACTACATACCATTTCTTTGTTAGGTCCAAGCAACTTATTGAATATTTAGGTCCTAACAACTTAGTCACCATTTGAAAGTACAAAATACATAAGCCAAAAGAAAAATAGCATTTTTATTTTATTTTTGAATAACTGCATTACCTACTAATGGGATGTATGTGTCTGTTGAGCACTATACAGCTTCTCCAACCATGGAAGCTGCTTGGACAGTGCCACGCTCATTTCTTATCCCTTGTTGATTTTCATGCAATTCTTACTTTTTATCACAGCAGCCAGCAAAGACCCAGCTCTGCGATGTTATGTGATGGAGAAGCACGTAGCTTGACTTAATGCTGAGACTGTGACCTGTCTTGAGTTTGGTAGTTCTCGGAGTAGTATTTCTTCAGATATCTGAAAATGTCACAGTGTCCTGAGAGTTCCCTGTAGCACCCCTTGATATGTGTGCATAGTGGAGAGACCCCCAAACTTTGTTATTTACTGAACATTTTCCTTTAATCAGCTCACATTTTGAAATTCTATTTTTTTTTAAATTTTATTTATTTATGATAGTCACACAGAAAGAGAGAGAGAGAGAGAGAGAGAGAGGCAGAGACACAGGCAGAGGGAGAAGCAGGCTCCATGCACCGGGAGCCTGACGTGGGATTCGATCCCGGGTCTCCAGGATCGCGCCCTGGGCCAAAGGCAGGCGCCAAACCGCTGCGCCACCCAGGGATCCCTGAAATTCTATTTTTATATTTACTTTTATTTCTGTATTTTTAAAATTTATCTTCATGAATAGTAACATCTGGGAGAGAGTGTCTTTATATTTAATACATAATGAAATCCATATAGCACCTAAAGCTCAAGTCATGTACTACCAGTGGTTCCTGTACTTTAAGAAATAATACTTATTAATTAAAAGATTAAAAAATTATTTTAACAATTTATGATTTTTTTCCTCTAAGTGTCTGATTTTTTTAATATGTTACTTTTTAGAGAAGTTTTAGATTTACAGCAAAATTGAGGAAAAGGTAGAGAGAATCTCCATATATTCCCTGCTCTCCCACCTGTATAGCCTCCAGTGCTGTCAACATCCCCCACCAAAGTGGTATATTTGCTATAGCTGATACACCTGCACTGCACAACATCATTACCCAAAGTCCCTATTTTACCTTAGAGCTCACTTTTGGTGTTATACCTCTTGTGAGTTTGAACAAATATGTAATAACATGTATGCGTCATTATAGTATATCATATATAGTACTTTGCCCTAAAATCCTCTGTAAACCACCTCTTGAAACGTGATTTTTTTTTTTTTACTTTTATTTTAGGAACTTGAAATGCAGGCTCGAGCTCATGGACTTTCACTTATTCCATCCACGGGCCTCTGCTCTCCAGACTTGGTGAATCGGATCATCAAGCAGGAACCCACTCTTGAGAACTGCAACCAAGACCTCCTTCAGCATCATGCAGACCTACCTTGTACGACGACGCTTGATCTCACAGATGGCAGCATCACCTTCAACAACAACCTTGGAGCCGGGACCGAGAGTAGCCAAGCCTATAGCGTCCCCACGAAAATGGGATCCAAACTGGAAGACATCCTGATGGATGACACTCTTTCTCCCGTTGGTGTAACTGACCCACTCCTTTCATCAGTGTCCCCTGGAGCTTCCAAAACAAGCAGCCGAAGGAGCAGCATGAGCATGGAAGAAACCGATCATGCTTGTTAGCAGGCCCTCCCTGCTCTGCGCTTTCAAAAACTGCTTCCTTTCTTGATTCGTAGGTTTCATAATTTACCTGAAGGGGTTTTCTTGATAATTTTCCTTTAATATGAAATTTTTTTTCATGCTTTACCAATAGCCCAGGATATATTTTATTTTTAGAATTTTGTGAAACAGACTTGTATATTCTATTTTACAACTACAAATGCCTCCAAAGTCTTGTACCATACGTGTACAGTATCTGTGAACTGAATTCACCCTGGACTTTAGCTTTCTGAGCAAGAGGATTTTTGCATCAGAGAAATTTCTGTCCATTTTTATTCAGGGGAAACTTGGTTTGAGATTTTTATGTCTGTGGCATCTTTGGAAATTAAATGTAAAGTTTAATCGAAAGAATGTAAAGCAACCAAAAAAAAAAAAAAAAAGCAAAAAGAAAGAGATTGAGGAAAGAAAGGAAGAAATCTACACTAACCCTTTTTTATTTTGTAAATGTATTGATTCCTTGGTACTGCCTTAAAGTTCCAGTACCATTCTAACAGCATTTAGTCTTTCTACTGCAAACTATTTAAGGCAATACAATATTCTGTAAAAGACAAAAAAAAAAGTGCACCCAATTTCATGAGGATTGTCTGGTTAGAAAATGTAACTGATCCCTTCCTTAGGTGCAAGTGAAATTGAAGAGGGTTAGAGACCTAGGCTCTGAAACATGGGCTCTAATCTTGCTGTCCTTCACTCTGTGCTCTGTTACAATTTTCCTCATCGATGAGTGTGATTCAATTTTCCATAAGATACATTTTATTTTGAAAAGGAAATGAGTGTCCTCTCAAAGTAAAATATTGAGGAGCACTGAAAGTTGTCCTTTTTTTTTTCTTCTCTTCAATTTCACTTTTGATAAAACCAAACTGGGCACGTTTCTAATTGGCTTTCCTATTTTTATTTTTAAATTATGTTTTACTGTTTGTTTGATTTGTACAGATTCTTTATTATCATCGTTCTTTTCAGTATGTTTGTATTAATTTGTAAGAATATGCATCTTAAAATGGCAAGTTTTCAATATTTTTACAACTCACTGGTGGTTTTCCGCATTCTTTGTACACACATGAAAGAAAACTTTTATGCAAGGTCTTGTGTTTAAAGAGAGCTTTGCGAATATTTTGTATATTACAGTCTCACTCGGAACTGTTTTTTCCACACATTTAAGGTGTAGTATTAATAGGTAAAACTGGCTTTCTAGAGAGAATAAACTTACATATTTATTTTTAGTCATATAAAAGTAGCAATATTCTTGGAGACTGATAACCATAGCGTTAATACGCCCATTATGGTCATTTAAATTAGGGTTTATTTCAGCAAACTTGCTGAATTTTTGGAAGGAGAGAAATACTGTATTGGCAAATTACTGTTACTTGATAACAGTGTTTTAACAAGCAGCAAAGTTGTAAGTTAGTTTCAGTGCATTATCTACTTGTGTAGTCCTTTGCAATAACAGTAGTGTTACATGTAATCTATCTGGCCTACCTGTTTTATACAGCTGACATATGGTGTTAAGAGCCAGGCTGTTGAATGGAATTTCTCAGTAGCAGCCTACAATTGAATAGCAAGTGGCATAAAGCATATCCATTCAGAATGAAGTGCCTTAAATATAGCAGTAGTCTTTTTTGGACTAGCACTGACTGAACCATAATATAGGAGACAGTTTCAAGATGGTATCTATAGTCAAGAGGAACATGGAGCATGGTGCCTATGTAGACAATATAAGAGCTTCCAATTTTCCTTCAGATATTTTTAATATTAAATATATTTTAGTGACAGAGTGCCAACTTCTTTCATCAGGAAATCTTATTCAGGAGGGTTTTTTTTAAAAAAAAGAAAATGAGTTTAAATGTCAAATACGAATTGGTGGATGGGTATTGGAGGGTTCAAAAAGAAGGTGTGATTGTCAGATGTATGAATGGATGGCTTCCGTGAAAATAATCAACTGCATAGTTCCCATGCACATTGGGCAATGAGAATCCTTGGAAACACTGATGATGCTATCAGTTTTATAGCTTTATTACTGAAGGGGGTAGGGAAAATTAATTCCCATTCTTTCAATCCCCTTAATTGTATAGCTCTTTTCCTAGTATAGTGATGCAAATCTGCATGAACAGCTAACTGTACCATAGTGTTCATTGATACAATCATAGCATTGTCTACTTTTCTCTTCATATTTATATGGGGGGAGGGGAGCTGGTTGCACAAGTCAAAGATCGCGATGGTGTGATGCTTGTTTACTTTAGCTGATTGTGAGAGTTCTTAAAAATGGAGCAAGGTTGACTAGCCCCTGGCCCAGGGAATATGGCCAGGGCTAAGTGACCTTATAGAAAGCTCCGTTGAGAGGAAGCATGGCATCTTGTACCACTGTCCTGACTTTCGCAACTCCTGAGCTCACTGTCACCTGCTTCCCCATCCCCTTCTTCTTAAGAGACAATTTCTGGGAGTGGCGGGTGAGGAGGCCCAGGAGAATGCTGCATCCTCGGGGGTGGTTTTATTTATTTCTTTTTTGCCAAATCGAGTGTGGATTTGTTTTAGGGACTAGTTAAGCCAAGAGCGGTGGTTTGGGGTCGCTGTTTGTGACAATGAAAGAATGATCCACACCACTCCCCGCATCCCTGAGAGCAGACTTGTGACTCGGGGTTGGGCCTCCGTATGGAGTGACCAAAATGCCAAACTTGTCCACCTGCCTCCGGGTAAGGCAATGGAAATACCAAACCTTTTGACTTTGCCAAAAACCCTACAACCAACCTGGTCATACATAGGATGACAAAGTTCTTTCTGGTTGTTTTTAAATAATAAAGCAATAAGAACAAATAAAATACATAGGAAGTTAAGAGATATAAAATAAAGCACAAAGGAATGCACTTATTAATATTTTTTAAAAATGCACTGGGGAAAAGTTGGTGTTGATAACAGTATATTAAAAAACCCTATTTCTTGAAAAAAAAGTGACAAATGACTGTCTCTTGCGGACGCTTGGTACTGTAATGTTAATAATATAGTCACCTGCTGTTGGATGCAGCAATAATTTCTGTATGGTCCATAGCACTGTATATTATGGATCAATATTAATGTATCCAATGAAATAATTGAACTGTTGTTCTTGATAGCCTCATTAAAGCATTGGTTTTTCACATAGTGGTGGCCAATTGTTTTTAGTTAATGACAATTCTGAATATTGTTTGCCTTATCAAAAATGGTACCGCACATTTTCTTCTGATTTAACGAATAACAAATTGCATGAAAAAAATTTTAAATGCCAGTAAGTACTTTTTTTGTTTTAAATGCCATTCTCAGATATTACTTTTTGGTTTTAAAAAATTTTTGATTATGACTTGCACTCAGATGAACTATAATTATACAGCTTTTTTTCCCCTCTGAATTTGGGGGAGATTTTAAACTCCCAGATGCCAAGAATTCATTTTAGATATAGGAGTTTTATTTAACATGTTTAAGTGAGAGGTGGCTTTACAAGAAGAGAAATTGTCAGAGAAGCCCTTGCATATTTACGAAAAAAGACATTGGGTTTTTAAAATACAAATTTACAATAATGAAAGCTTAATATACCCAGGTTGCCAGCTCCTGGCTGTATTTTTTTTTAAATACAGCACTTAAGAATCATTTGATAAATGTTGGATTTGACTTGGGAAGTGTCAGACAAAACATGTCTTTATTCCCTAGCTAGACCTTAAACTTATGCCCTCTTTAAAAAATATTCTGGTTTAACCTCTGGAGAAAATGAGCAAGAAACTTCTGTAATGCTTCTGTTCTGATTGTCAGCTTTTTGTTAAATTTGATATTTTTTCCCCTTACGTTGTAATATACAATAATCAAGCCCTTTCTTTTTCAGAGTTATTTGAATTATTTATCTTTCCCATAGAAATGTGATTATGTGATGCCTTAAAAACGTGTAAAAGTAGGAAGATTTTCTATGTCAACAAGAAGTTCTCTGAGCAACACTGAAAGCAGGTAAGCCGAAGGTTGGAGCTACTCATCTCAGCAGGTCTGCAGCTGAACCGTACCTGACCTGTCATTTGCCTGTTCCCCTTCACCTCACAATCTCTAAGGATCCTTAATCTTGAGCTTCACCCTGCCAAAAGAAAACAATAAAACACATCAATGTGCTATAGCATGGTTACCTGAACATCACACATTTGCCTACAGCTTATGTGACTTTATTTCATATTCACAGACTTACATGTATTAAATTTTGTATTAAGTGAACCCACTTAACAGATAAATATATCCACAAAGTGACAAAACATGGACTGGCAGCTAAATCTCCTGAAGCTGAATCTTGTCTCTGCCCATTTCCAGCTATGTAATTTTGAGCAAGTTACCTAGCCTCTCAGTGCTTCATTTTCCTTTCTGTTCTTTGGTGATCGTAATAGCAGCTACCATTTGGTAGGCTTGTGAAGTTTATTCAAATACAATTTTTTGCTTGGCAGCACATAGTAAATGCTCAGTAAATGGCAGATGCATTTATATTATCATAATCCCCTCCATTATTAGAATGGAACACCATCCCTGAACTACCTAAAATCATCGCGTGTATCAACAGTGGCATACACTATTTGAGAAACGCCACATTTTAGCACAGAGCTAATATTTGTGTGGACTGGCAAGGTGACAAGCCACAGAGTACTTCTGAGAAGAGGACCACACTGTATCTAGGACCCAGGGTTAGACTATTTTAGAGAATAATAAACCCAACTTACAAGTTTTAAGAACATTTTTAGCACAAATGACCTAAAATTTAAATTGTATTAAGTGTGTATAATCTGCATGGGTGCCTCTGCCATGAGAATAATTAAGCTATATTATTCCCAGGAAATGTGCTTTACTGAAGTTGAAATCTCCATTATATTCCCTAGAGAATTAAACTTTTTAATCCTTTATGATATACACTGATGTTATGTATCCAAAGAATGATGTCTTGACTATATCCTGTCTGTTCACTTTCCTATCAATATTTAAATGGTTTTCAGGTTTTTATTTTCAATTATACTTACATTTGATGACTTCTTTGGAACACCATCTGAGGAGTTAATCTTCATAATCCAGCCAACATAAATGAACCCTTAGAACTACCCTGTTTTTATTTTTTGTGTATGCCAAGATTTAATGCATAGCCAAGTAGCATGAGGCAAGCTCGTTTAAGAGGAGTGTTGTAAAGTTAGATTTTCATTATATTTAGTGAGAGATGGTGATGATCTCTTAATTCTTTGCTGCCACATCTGAGGCTCAATAGCAATGGCTTCATGTCCTCACCCATACTAACATGAATCCATAATATACATCTTGTGCGGAATATAAATGAAAAAGCTTCCATTCCATTCCCAGTCTTCCCAAGAAGCATGTACCAAAAAGAAAAAAAAAAAGAAAAAAAAAAAAAAAGCAGAGCACATTTGCCATATTAAAATTGTCAAGCCCTTGTTTATAGATAAGATTTAGACATGGCTAATCTTATTTGTGTTCAATATTTATAGGTCTTTGGAGCCTATTACCTATACCAGATATACTGGAAAGTAATAGAACTGTACGTAAATCCAAGTAAGTCTCAGCAACATTTCTAAATGGTAAAGGCAGTTTGCTTTTGAAAAATTTGCATTTTAAATTTCTAATTATGGAGTCAGTTGAAGTTAAATCCAAATGGGTGCAATTGTCACTCAAAATGCCTTCCATATTATTCAGACAGCAAAATCTGTGTAGATAGAAACCACTAAACTAGTGTTTCCCAAACTTTGCTTTATGGAACTAGTTCCACAAGCTGTTCCAAAGGTTGCTTTGGGGAATTGGGGTTTGGAGGTTGGGGTAGGAACCAAAACACTCTATTTAATTTTGAGGAATTTAATGTTGGGAAATGCCATGTTAAACACATTTGAACAGGTATCCGTACTGCAAGACTTCTTGCATTCTCAAATACACTCATATGCAGAGTTTTCAGGATTGAGGATAGTATTTAGTGTTTCACAATCTTATTTGACCACAGGATTTTGTGTGTATGTGTGTGTGTAAAACACTTGCTGATGGTTCCAAAGAACATAGTTTGGGAA
Source organism: Canis lupus dingo (assembly GCF_003254725.2). Lineage (NCBI taxonomy): Eukaryota > Metazoa > Chordata > Mammalia > Carnivora > Canidae > Canis > Canis lupus. The sequence continues at coordinate 22,053,017 of NC_064262.1, read as the reverse complement.
ATTCCAGAGATTTTACAGAAATTATATAGAGTTGCTAAAAGATAACTCCTTTCATTCCTAAGGTAAGTACGCTTACATTTGTTTATTATTCTATTGGTAGAAACCATTGACACTAAAGAATTATTCCCGAAGAAGCAAATTTGCTTAGGTTTGGATTTCCATTGCAAATACTAAACTCTGGTTAAGGAAACTATTGCCATTAAAATATTATTATTCCCAAATTTAAAAAGTAATTTATATTGTCATTTTCAATGGAATATAAATTCTCTTAAGCTCACATTCAGTGTACGTTTTCTATGACTGATAAAAAGTAGTCCTTTATATTGCATGCCTCTCACCCCTTTAAGTATAAATACCTGATGTGTGGGAAGAATGGAAGAGATCTTGGCTACAGTGCAAGGAGTTTATAACTTTGGGTTCTGCTCATTGATTTTTGGTGGAAGGGACTTAGGAAGAATTATACAGTATTCAGAATTTACATAGTCTTCTCAATGATTTCTTTTTTTAAGGTTTTATTTTTAAGTAATCTCTATACCTAATGTGGGGCTCAAACTCACAACCCCAAGAAAAAGAGCTGTAGGCTTCACTGACTGAACCAGCCAGGTGCCCCTCAATTTTTTTTTTAATGCAGGCAAATCCTAACAGATAAGTTATATCTCCAAAGTTTGGTTAATTGGTTGTAGGCCAACCCACAAAAACTACATTAGTTGTCACAGATCCGGTATATTATAGTATTAAGATTGTTATAGAATTGAAATAGCCATATTACAAAGTCTTAGGGAAAATACATTAGCACATCATTCTATTCCTTACAAATGAGATCAGAGATTTCTTTCATTCAACACCTTTTTTACAATGTTTTTTTTTTCAGCCCCCATTCTTTGCCTGGAAATAGTGAACAGAGGAACTTCGCTCCTGTGGGCCAGAAGAATTAGTTGGCTTATATGACCACAGAGTTGAAATGGTAAATGTAACTTCACCTATGTCTGAATTTAAGGGCTCAAAGGCATTCAATCTACCTGTCTCTCATTTACTTGATTCTGTGCTCCTCTCTGCAGGTGACTCTTCTCCATGTGGACCCCACAATACAGCTGAAAGCAAGCGCTTCTTTGCCAGTGCCTATGGTCAAGTCCCCGTATCAGTTCTGGTCAGGCCTACTGTAAGAGCACCACAGCAGGAAGGTGGAACTCACCGATTGGTCAGGTCTGGGTCACGCGGTCCACTCCACTAGATTTCCCTTCAGCTGCACCTAAACCATGTGGACCAACAGAAAGGAAGGTGGAGTTAATCCACCCAGATTGCAAGGAGTGATGCCTAAAATGGGGAGGAGATTCTGAGCAGGCAAAACCACAAGCACTCAATTCCTGTAGATCTCAAAGAGGTTTGGGCAAGCTCTTCCTTTGCCAGTCTTGCTTCTCCCGTGTGCATCAATTTGGGATTTTTCTTTCCTCTCCCTAAATGGCAGAATGGGGGAAAGGTAGGGAAGGAAAGTATCCAATCCCTAGAGTTGTATCTCCCTCCTCATCACATGTGGCCAGTTTTTCACAAGCAGTTCTCCAGCTCTCACCCTCACCCTCACTCAATCCTCTACCACATGGATGTCCTAAGACCAGGGCTCTTCAATAAGATGTTGAGAAGACTCGCAAAAGCACAACTTCCTCTAAATACACAAGAACTCTTCCATAACTTCCGAAGCCCCCTGGGCCATCAGAGTGTTTTCACTCTCACATGACAGAAACCAAACTCCCATTTGGCTCAAACTGAAAAAGGAGATTTACTGGTCACATAACAAACTCCATGGATGGAGCTCAGCATGGTAACCTCAGATCCTCCAATGACCATGTCATGAATGGTTTGCTGTCTCCAACTCACCTCTGCTCTCCCCTCTTTTGGCTTAATTCTCATGCAAACTCTCCCTGTGACACAGCAGAATGACTTGATGGCCCCAAACACACCCCTGCAGTGAATCAACCAGCCTGGGAGAGATTTTTCCTCTTCCCAGAGTCTCCTTGGCCCAGAATGGCCAGGACCAGTCACTGTTGCCAGGAGCATGCAACAGACTGATAGGTCATCCTCATCTTGTTTCCACCCATTGAGCCCAGTGTACTTTGTCCCTCTGGAGGGGAAAAGGACAGCCCTGAAATCTGGAAAGGCAGTCCTCTTACAGCCCTTGTTCACTTTTGCACCTGTGGGTGTCTACTCCTTGCCCTTCTACCATTTGACTCTTTGTCATTTTGGGCTCAGATTAAGTTTTACCTCCTCAGAGAAAAGGGCACTGATCACCATTCAGGAAGGAAGTTCTGTTTGTATTTTTTTCAATATGCCATCTTATTTCCTTCATAGCCGACTTGTTCTCTTCCTCCTCCTCCTGTTCTACCTTTCCTCATCCTCTCCTCCACCACCTCCTCCTTTCCTTAAACCAGTGACCTGATTTCCTGTCATTTGTATATAAAATAATCATATTGTGATCAGTAGAAAAGTACTGGCAATTTTTGCCACAATATTATCAAAAAGAAGGCAATCCTTTTTTAATAAAAATAACATAAAAGAAATAAGATTGGAAAAAAGTAGTAGGCTGAAAGAATATTTGCTAAGACTGTAAAAAAAATGTTTACAAGAACATCATCACATCCTATTTATGTGAGTTCTTGGGAGAGTTCAAGTTCAATATGAATTAAATACTGTAACTTGTGCCTCTAAGTGCCCCAAATTTTCTCTTCACTATTTGATGATAGACTTTCTCAAGTGTATTATTCCCTGCCTTTTGAGACAGAATATAATTAATATAATTTTACCTCAGCTTAATGGCACAGGGTCATCTTGAAGATTATTATTTCACTGAGCTGGAAGACCGTGGTGTCCTTGGGGGCTTCAGAGTTGGGATGGAGGTTGTGGTCCTTGTATTAAGAGGCCCTAAACACAGTGCTTCTCCCCTGTCCCCTTTCCTCCCCAACCCCTTCCAGTTTATTGCTGCAGCCCTGCTGTGGGTTTGGAAGAACAGCTAACCCAGTTAAGTCATTGGCAGTTAACAGAATTGTGTTTTGTGTGAGGGAAATGTCTTGTTTGTGGATGAAGCTCAGGCACTCTTATGTGCAGCACATCAGCTTTCCTGCTTTGATTGTGGCTGTGCAGAGACTTTTTCCTCCTATTTCCTATTTCCCACTGGGCTTTAGCTAACAGAAGTCTCTGGATTCATAACTTGGTTAAAGAAATTTTACTATGATTAAGAAACCCAGGCCAGACTCGTTAGGATCATGGGCTTCTGTGTTGCTACACCACTCACAGGCCATTCTTCTCTCCATACTTTGCAAGAGTGTCACCATACTAGTCCAGCTCAGACTCTGGCAGTGGTCAGCCAATTCTTCTCTAAAGAACCAGGTAGTAAATACTGTGTGCTTTGTGAGCCAACAGGAAAAATCAAGGATATTATGTTGGTTCTTGAAGGAGAAGAGAGAAAACAAATTTCCACAGATTTTACATTAATGAGTTTCAAAGTGTAATAATGATAATTGAGTACAATTATTGCAATATGGTTTTACGCATGAGAAGAACAAAATCCTTTTTTGAGAAGGACTAACATTTTGCTTAATTGGGGTTCAAAGCTAGTGTTCTTTAGCCTCAGATTGATTGTAAATATTCATTTGTAAAAGCCATCTTAGCTCATAAGCTATTCAGGAACAGGTACAGTGAGCCAGATTTGGACCATAGTTTCCCAACCCCTGGACTATGGCATAAACTGATAACTGTCCCCCATATCTGTTGTTTCTTTTTCCTTTTAGTAATATAATGCTCTGAATTTTAGCTCAGCTCATAACCACATTGCTGGGTACCTTTCTTTTCAGCCTTCCTTGCAACTCAGTGGGACCAAGTCATTCAATTCTGGATAATCAGATGTGAGTACCCCTCTGTTCCTTACTTTCTAATGGCTAGGAAGGAGTAGATGCTCTGATGACTGTGGCAGAGCTGCCCCACCAGCCTCTGGACTGCTGTGTGGAAAAGAAAGAAATTTATTTCAAGTCTATATTTTGAGATCTTATATTATAGTTATGTTTGCAAATACTATATACTGTATGCTGTACAATTCGAAGGAAGAAATGTTCTCTCCTCTTCCGTGTTCTCCTTCTCCTCCTCTTCTTCTTCATTCTTTGCTTCAGTGACATTACTTCAGGATTTTCACCCTTTCCTACTGGCCTTCCTAGTCAAATCATCTAAATCAATGAGTTTTTCCTTTTTTTCACCCCTGCTTAAGCAAAAACAAATTAAATTCCCCTTTGCAGCTTAGATGAGAATCATTGAATAGAACTTAAAAGCTGTCTAAGGACTTTGTGTATTTCCAAAATGAACCTCATGAGATGGAGTTGCTCTTTTGTAATAACAAGAAGCACACAAACTTGGCAAATGTAATCTTACCTCGGCTAGCGAAACCTGCAGGCAGATTTTTATCTGTTTACAGGGATTATTATAAAAGGCTGAATAACAGCCTTGACTGTTTCTTTGGTTGTCAGCTGAACTGTAATCACATCCAGTTTGAGATGAGGAACTGCTGAGTGTAGAGTGTTAGACACACACACACACACACACACACTGCACAAAATTGAAAATCATACAAGAGGCGTTGAAACTACTACAAACATGTTGTCTGTGCTGATTCACTGTAGAAAAAGAGAGTTAGAAAGGCACTTTTCTCATCCTTTTTTATGTGATACCTTCTTAGAAAATACTTTTTTTTTTTTTTTTTTTTAGACAAATACTTTCTGCTTTTTGAGTCTCAGTTTCTTGTCTAGATGACAGGGGCAAAAGTGCCTGTTGCAGAGGGCTGAGGTAAAGGTAATGAGAGAAAATGTTAAATACACATCTTTCCATGCTTGATGGTTGTGTTGTTATTTTTCTGTCCAGTTGTTTTTATACCACAGTGTTTTATTTCAAGCCAGAGTTGTCTTTTCTCCATAAAAAAGTGACTCTTATTAGCCAACATATCCTAGTGGCTGTAAAGCCCAACCTGCATCTGGTCATACTGTTTGAAATGGTAGGAGTTGTCAAACTTGGTTTTTCTTTTCTTTTAAATAGAGTTTCTTGAGGGAAAAGGCCAGTGGTTATTTTTCTTTTATCAAAAATGCTAATAGAACCTTCTCTAGGTTTGCAGATTTTTCTGCAGGACCCACACAAGTCCTGGCACATATACCAGACTCTTTAATGTGGTTGAGAACGTGGATGCCAGAGACAGACGAGGTTTGAATTCACTGCCCTCCACTTACAGCCTTGTCACTTGGGGCAAGATACCTAACCGTGGTTTGCTTCTTTTTCCTCATGTGTAAAATGTCAGTAAATAATACTCCTTACATAGCACGGTGTGCGGCCAAGTGAATCAGTACATATCAAAGGATCTGTGCCTGTCACACACTAACATTCAGTAAATGTTAGTTCTTACTGTGCCATGGAGGCTGATTTTTTTTTTCCCCCCTTGGACAAGCCTTCTATTCTAGCAACAAGCAGCTCCAGTGAGCACACTACTTTTCTGGTGTTTTTCTTCTTTCTGGTTCTGGACTATTCCACTTATCTATTGCTGCATAAAAAAATCAGGCCTGAATCATGGCGTAAAACAAAAACCATTTTGTTATGCTCCCAGAATCTATAGGTCAGGTATCTGGACAGGGCATAGCTGGGATGGCTTGTGTTTTCTCTGCTTCATAATGTCTGGGGCCTCAGCTGGGAAGAGTCCAGGGACCAGTGGTGACTCAATGGCCGAGGGCTAGAATCACTTGGAGGCTCCTTCACTCACAAGTCTGGCGCCTGGGCTGCGTGACTCAAAAGACTTGGCTCAGCAGGGACCGTTGACCAAAGTGCCCACACGTGGCCTTTCCACGTGGCTTGGGTTTCTCCCAGCATGGTGGCTCGCTTCTGAGAAGGAGCAAACCCAAGAGCAAATGTTTCAAAAAACCCAGACAGAAATGGCATGGCTCTTTGTGACCTGGCCGCAGAAGTCAGGAAGTGTTACTTCTGCTACTCTGCTGAACTAGCAGTCCCAAGTTTTCTCTGATTCAAGGGGAGGGTGGCATAGATGCCATTCTGGATGGAAGTGTCAAGGATCTTAAAAAATTTCTTTTTTAAAATTTTTCTCCTATGAATTTGGCTTTGTTTGGGACTTGTTACCCATGTTCTGGTTAGTGATCCCTAGTCTTCCCTGGTTGCTGTGTACCCTTGACTAATCCCAACCCCTAGGATTTAGAATCTAGAGCATCCCTCTGGCAACCTTCACTTGTTCCTTCTATCACCTAGACAGCATTCCCTGTTCCTGCCCACTACCCAGCCCTGCCTCCCGCCTCCTTCCTTTGCTCCAGCTCATCTGCTACCTAAAACTCACCAAGTGGAATAATATTTTTGTAATTCTAGCCAAACTTTCCCTCAATATTTTCACTTCCTCCTTGGTCTACCCACAACTTGCTGAAGCTCAACTCTTCCAAGCTTATGAACTCAGAAAAGGAATGTTTCTTCAGAAAGGGAAAAGCTGAGGAGCCTCTTTGTAGGAAAAGAGAATAGATTCTCACTGCATAGGACAAATATTTCAACACAAAGACTCCCCAGTTAGGGGAACAGAGGGAGAGTAATGAGAGCAGAGGTATGGGTGGTACCAGAAAGACGGGTCCAATGCATTGTTACTTTGGTTAAAGCCTGGGGAGGTGGCCAAAATCACAAATAGTTTTATGGGATCTGGGAGCAGAGAGGACGTGAAACTTTCCAGGCGAGTTCCTGGAGAAGAAGCAGTGCTGTAGAGGAAAGCATGGTGATTGCAGTATTGAGGTGGGATGGGGCCTTAGACAGCATCACCCACGAGAAAGACCTGGAACTGAAAAAAAGAAACAACCAATCCTGGAAGGATGATGAGAAAAGACTCATTGCTAACCCACATGGGCCCATTGCCGAGGACCAGAGTGAATGCCGTGGAGGACAGGATGCTTTGCTTCACCCAGAGCCTCTTTTCTATAGACTCGTGGGATACCTAGAACCATGGGAAAAGGAAGGGAACCCATAAATGACAAAGATTAACTTTTCACCTCCTTAATTAGGAAGCAGTAGATTCAAATGAGAATCTAGTTTTAGAAAAATGAAACAAGTTAGATTTTTTAAAAGATTTTATTTATTCATTCATTCATGAGAGACACAGAGAGAGGCAGAGACACAGGAAGAGGGAGAAGCAGGCTCCCTGTGGGGAACCTGATGTGTTGGAGTCAATCCCAGAACCCCAGGATCATGACCTGAGCCAAAGGCAGACACTCAACCACTGAGCCACCCAGGTGCCCAAGTTCTATTTTTTTGCACACCTAAAGATGTGTACTGCTATCCACATTCACTCATACATATTCAGTGTTTCATATTGAGGGGAGAGGTGGATGTATGCAATAAAATTCTATATGGCATGTTTTTAATAATCAATTCTTATTTCTGTTGGAGTTTTATTGTGTTTCTGTCAAATAACACTGATAGAGATTTAGCTGTTGAGTAAGTGGAAATTGTGAATGAAAGTTACAATTCATTCATTTAAATCTTTCTGAGCAACTACTATATGTCAAATAGTGTCTTAAGTGGAGTTAACAGAGGTAATAAGGCCATAGTCTTTGCCCTTGAAAATAAAACTTACAATGTAACAGCTTTAGAACAGGCATGATTTTTTGGTCTAATAGCTAGCTCTTAGGTTTATAGCTAGACACATATAGATGTGAGGAATCTGATCAGTTAAAAGCACACACACACACACACACACACACACACACACACACATTCTTAGAGCTCTTTCCTCCAAATGCATAATAAGGATCCCCATGGCAGTACCCCTCTTCTGTGATTTGGTCAACAGAGTCAAGAGAAAGGCTTGAAGCACACATACACGCACATACATTCACACACACCATCTCTTTATTCTGTACTAGGGTGTGTTGTCATTGCATGATATATTTAGACAAAAACCACTTACTTTATAATGATCTTTGTTCACATGAAATCTACAGAAATAAATAGTATTACTGATTTCTTCTTTTGTTTGATGTCAGTGTGAGATATTTATTAAGAAAATGCGCTGGATGTAATGTCACCTTAATTATAGTATGAGAAGGCTTAATGAAGGCAAATTCCCCTTTATAGCTTTAGGCTTTAATGCCACTAGGCTCTTCTGTTTATTCCAATGAATTACATTTCTGGCACCCACGATCTCATGTAACAAATGCATAACTAATGTGACATTCACACAAAACATCACATTAGTTCCATACGATCAGTTCTATTCCAGTGAACACCAACCCAAATCATGTTATTGTAATGTGAGTTGCGATTTAATACCCTAATTTGTAGGTAAGTTTTGTCTGAATCTAGCATTATTTACACCACTTATGGTGGTTTCTAAGACATACTAGATGCACATTTTATCTGGCTTGGCTACCTCCCCTCCCCCGATAGACACACCCCTAAGTAATATATCAAACAGTCTGGTACTGAATACGTTCTCAACTATCTTCCTACCAGGTTAAAAATTGCGGGTGACAGTAGTTGGCTGTTTCAATAACTCGAAAATTCCCGTAATGTAACATGCTTTCAAATTTGGAGAACTAAGAATTACAGAAGAATAGAGACTGTCATCCAGCCCAGGAAAAGTTAATAGTTGCATAATACTATTTATAAAATGAGGTCAAGATTATTCTGTAAGCATAAGTCAATCTATTTTGAAATAAGGCATTCTTTCTGCCTGGTGTCTTCTCCCTGCAGTCCATATGGCAAGCTCACTTGCATCCTTCACGCTTCAGCATGATTGTTACCTCCTTTCTAACAAAGCTTTTGACTACCCTATTTAAAACAGCCCCCTCTGTATCACTGACTGCCTATCACATCACCCTGTGTGACACTTTCTGGTACCTATTTCTCTATTTGCTGTCCCTTTTTCCCTAGTTATAAATTACAATTTCTAGGTGGGCAGATGACCACCTAGAATGAAAGCTACTTTTCCAGCTTCTCTTGCAGCCATGGAATACATCTGGCTATTGGGAGAAACACTATTTTTTTTTTTATTTTTTTTTACTAAACCATCTTTAAAAGTGAAGGGAGAGGTATGGTCCTCTTCTTGGCTTTGTCCTTCATATAGTTGCAATGGCTGAAACCCAAGCCATCATTATCCTGGAGCATGAAGTGGAAGCCATGTGTTTGGAATGGTGAACCACAAATCTAGGTCCTAGATGAATTCATGAAGCTGCCTTACCGATCTCTCTCTCTCTCTCTCTCTCTCTCTCTCTTTTAAGAGAGAGAAAGAGACAGACAGAAGCAGCAGAGTGGGTGGGGAAAGAGAGACTCTCAAGCAGGCTCCACATCCAGGGCAGAGCCTGACGCAGACTGGATCTCATGACCCTGAGATCATGACCTGAGCTGAAAGCAAGAAAGAGTCTTACGCTTAATCCACTGAGCCTCACAGGTGCCCCAACTGCCTTATCCATTGTGAAGAGACTTCTTTAATGTGAAAGGAGAAATAAACTTTTGAAACCACAATCATTATTCCACATATATAGCAACTTGTCCAGCGTATTAACCTGAACCAACCAAAGAAGAGGTGCACCGATCAATCGGAATAGATGCCAGTGTCAAAAAATTGCTGTAGCTGAATCACAGCTTTGGTTTAAGCAAAATGATTTTGAATCTTCTTTCCCCTGCAACTAAACCTAATGTTAAGTAATCTCTACTTTTTAACCCTTGTTGTAGTCCGTGATTATCTTTTCATTGTTTTACATATTTATTATCTTCCTCTCCCCTTAACATCTAATCTCTATGAGGGCAGAGAATTCCTCTAGGGTTTGCTTCTGGAACACAACTTCGTTGAATGTTGAAAGAATGAATGAACTAATTCTTTAATTTTTTATTGCAAGATACAATATTTTGGGAATTGCAGATCTGGAGCAGTGAAAAGAATTCTATTTGGAGGACGAGGGTTGGCAGTGCAATTGACAAAAGTTTTTTTTTTTTTTTCCTTCTGACTTGAAAAAAAACCTGATGAAATTAGTGGTAGATAAAAATTCATTTCTCGCTTCTAACAAGGAATCACAAACAATGGAGGACATATAAATAGAGTAGCAGCTTTATTAATAATACTTTCCTACTCCATTCGTGATCTTTTGATGACAACCCTACCGGAGGCACTCTTTATCAGGCACTAAAGCAATTTAGATGCTGTCACATGCCTTTCTTGATATATACGTATTAGACATAAAGCAGTTTTCTGTTCTTTAGCTTATTTTAGTATATAATTAAAACTCTGACTGTCTGCTACTAAGCAACGGAGCATGGCAGAGGTTGATCACATGCTATCACAAAGATAGAAAGAGGAAAAATAATAAAAATAATCATACCCATTCCTGTAATCAGCCTTCAGATCTTAATTATGTTTTAACTCCTTTGTTATGCCAAAGGCAATGCCTATTGGCATTTAAAGGACACTCTCACTTCTCTGCCTAAATTCAATCTAGTTGTTTCATTTGGATCCTAGTCCATTTATGGAATCCTTCTGGGGGCATTTAAGGTCACAAAGGATGATAGAAAACTGAGATAGGAGTCTGGAGGTTTGGGTTCCATTTAGCCCCCAACCTGGCAAGGTGTGTGTGGGGAAGCACCCAGATTCTAAACTCAAGGAAAGGGAGGCTGGGGTGGGGGTGTGTGCAAGGCTGGAGGTTGGGGGAGGGTGGGATTGGTAGGTGAACAAGTGGGTTTATACCCAAAACAGCCCTCTGCCACCTTTCTCCCTGACCCAGGGGCTGACCTCTGAAGTTTCAATTTTATATTTCACTCTGCTTTCAAAGACGCCTTTTTATCAGACTCTTAACTTTTATATGAATGGTATTTCTGTAAAATTGTGAGATGCACCAGTTTTGAAGACTGTATCCAGAGGGAATAGCTCTTACTCTGTTCTGGCCCCCACCTCCCTCAACTTCCCAAAAGACTTCTGAATATGAATCTTATTCACTTATTCATTCATTCATTCATTCATTCATTCATTCATTCGTGAATGAATAACTTTTGAGCCCCTACTTTGGGTCAGGTACTATTCTATGCATTAGGGCTGTAACAGTGGGCAAAACGGACACCTCTACCCTTACAGAGCCTTGCTCCATAGGAAAGACAGCAAATAAATAAGAGAAGCTTTTTTAAAAGGAATGAATACTTACCATATATTGAGCTCTCACTAGGCCAAACACAGCATAGTCTCATGGTGCTATTTACTCTTTACACCAGCTAACAGGAGCGGCACAGAGGATGCACAGCGGTGGTGCACGAACATGAGATGCACTGCCCGAGCCGATTCCCAGGGCTGCCACTTACTAGCTGTGTCATTTGTAGCCAGTTAATTACTCTTTACTTGCCTCAATTTTCTTACCTGGAAAATGGCAGTTCTATCTTATGGGGCTGTTGGGAGAATAATTATTTAATGTATTTGTATGTAGATCAACACAAGTCCCTTCTCTCCATGTAAGGGTGAGGAAAGCTATGTAATGTCCCTCTTTTCCAGAGCCACCCATTCTCTGACACCCATACTACCATACTACCAAAAGATTTGGGGCCATGTTAGATGTTTCAGAGCCCAGACCTACTTTCTTTTGGAGGGAGCATTGAGAAGGGTAATGATTGGTAACTATTAAGGCTATACAAGGACAGAAAAAAGATCTGGAGTTAAGGGGGCCAGGAAGAGCTGTCCTAAAACAATTAACAATGTTAGGAAAACTTAAAAAGTATATTCATGTGCTGATGCCTCTGCACTTGAACTGTATAACTTCCTGGTGGGAGGTAAACAAGAGGAAGGAATTCTTGAGGGTACCTGAGAGTCTGCTCCATTATTTTTCTTTGGCTTTTGTAATCTTCCTACATACTAAGCAACTAAAATGAGCATGACCTCTTTTCTTTGTCCTTCTCTCCACATCTGAACTATTCTCCTCTCAAGCTGACTGGTGTCCCTTTTTGGTCATCTAAGTCATGCCTAAAGACCCTCCATTGTCTACCCCAGGATGAGAGAGCGTGTGTAGAGGAGATTGAAAGAGCCCAGCAGAGACAGAAACACAACATAATTGGTCAGTATCAGCCTATAAACCAGCTCCATTGGAGTCAGATGTCTGTCCTTGCCCCATCCAGCCATTGGGGGGACAGAATCAACTTTTGAGACTTGTGATTATAGACAAAGAAGTTGCGGATTGGGCAAGCTTTCCTAAATCTTTCTATTTTTGCTTTTCTCTGCGAAGTTATTTTCCACGCAATGGGTCCAACACCTATTATTTCTGCCCTCAGCTGCACATTACAGATAATTAGCATCAGTTGTATTGTCATACCTACCATTTATTAACAACCTTCTTAACTGTAGCAACGTACAGATTACTTTTAAAAATAGCCGTTAGTCTCTTTGTAAGTGGAAGGGCTCAGAATCTTATACACCCAAAGTTTCTCTCTTTGCTAGAGCCAGCCATGAGCACTCTCCACCTGACGTTTTGGAAAACAGATTTATAGGCAGGTCTGTGTGTTATGCTTCTAGTTAATCGATGTGGTCCCACAGAACTTAAAGTACTGCAGGGACCAACAGGATCTCTACCTTCAAGGAGTCTTAATCTGTACTGGATCATGACATATATAAGATGTTAGTATTTTCTCCAAGCCCAGCTGTGCAGTGGGTAACTAAGTTGGCTTCCTTGCAACAAAAAAATTCCTTCAAGAACAACTTCTGTCACAATTGCCTGTAAAAGTTTCAGCTACTCTCTTCCTTGCTTCCTTTCCTTTTGGGGTTGTGCCTAGTGGTTGGCTACCACTCAGGAAAGCATTATAATTGTAGGCACTAGCTTAGCCAAAAGGCCATGTTTTAGCTTTAGGGTAAACTTGTTAAAATTGGGCACTCAGCCAGGGTCATCCATCTAAGGACATCGTGAAAGCGTCTTACGGTTGTTCATCCAGCTACGGTCTAATTAATTTTCAAATGGACAAAGTAGCTTCTTGGGCCGTGTAACAAGCATTTTCATTCATTTAAGCGAAGCTGGATTTGGCTCGGAGCAGGGTCACGAGAAATTCTAATGGCTTCTTCTGTTCTTTGTGTGTCCTCAGGAGAGCTTGCTTGATGTCAACAAAGCAAGATTTGTGCTCCGGGCAATCGGAGTGGAATCAGTTTCCAGAGAGCCAAGTTCTTTGACTTCCCCTAGAAGGAAAGGGTATGGAATTGAGCATATGGGAAGGCTCTCTAAACCCTTTTACATTATTGGATTTAGCTACGCTCACATAATGAAATTGTTGAGATTGTTTAAACCTTCTGCGGGGACTTCTGTTAGCGGAGAAGAAACTTGTACTAAAGCCATAAGAAGATTGTGTTATAGATATAATGGAATCTTTTTTATCTTTTGCCTGGTTTTCTGTGTAGGGCTGACATTTTTTTTCTGGGCATGAAGCCAAGGGTCTATTTAATTTCTCAAAATTTCCCATGGTCACTAATACTGTCCCCCTGACAGCAGTTTCATAAATTTATAAATAAAGACAAAGCCATAAGAAAGGTTGTGAATCCTTGCAATTAACTTCAAATAGCGTTTGGCAGCTTTTTTTTTTTTTTAAGGTGGCTATTTTGCTCCGTAAACATAGTGACACCTATAGAAAGCATGTTCTTGATTCTTCAGAACATTTTTCACTGATCTTACCTAAATCCCAATAAAATATTGAACTTTATCTTTGTCTCGAAACCACATCTATGATTAAATAAATCTTGAATATAAAAATGCAAGTTGACTTACATCTGATGAATTCTCATGAACAATTAAATTTATATCACTCATTTTTCTTGCATTTAGGATTATGGGGTGATGGTGGCATTTTTTATTTTGAATGTAAAATCCTGTTTGTTTTGTTGTTGTTGTTTTTTTACTTTTAGATTTTTAAGAAGGCTTTTTACCAATTTAGAGACATATTTTGTTTGTTTTTATTTGTTTTTTGTGGGTTTTGGTTTTGGGGTTTTTTTTTAAAGAGGTGGGGTTAGGGAGGACGCAGGTGGCAGGCAGCTTCCCATTAAGGAGCATCATGACAGTTTGACCATGAAAAATGCACCCCATTGAATACCACAGTGTTCTGGGAAATGACTAGCCACAGAAAACCCTCTGCCCCTAGCATTCATTTCAGCAATGCCCCCAAACTGCTTGCTTGCTTTTTTGCAGCCAACCAAGGACCCCAAGTGTACCTGCAGAAAGTCATCCAGACTTCCAAAAAGCCCACCTTCACAGAACCCTTACCAATAAGAAGTTGCCTTCCCGTCCCTTTTAGACTCTATGAAACTCACTTTCCCTACTAATACCCTGGAATCTCTGCTGAAAGAAGTGTGACAGCTGATGGGTTCTTTTGCAAGTTTATGAATAAATAGTCTTTGTTAATTTTGTCTCAGACTTAGTTTTGTCTTTGACAGATGTATCCCCGACTTAGAACAACATCTTGCCCATAGAAGAATCAAATATTTACTCATTCAACAAATATCTGCTGATTACCTACTACATGCCAGATACCATTCCCAGCACTGAGCTAGAAGATACATAATTTGCCCTCTACCCAGTATACTAAATTTCATAAATAATAATTTTAGGATATAATAAATAATTTCATAAATAATGACTTCTCATTAACAATGATTTTGTAAGTAATAACTTATTAACAATGCATACTAAAGTATAAGCCTGATTTTTTTAGTTTAGAGAGAAGCAGTGCCTCTTTTATAAGGGTAAGGGAAACCAAGCTGTCCTACATGATACCATAAACTTCCTGCGACATAAAAGCAGCCATCCCATCACCTAGCATCTGTGATAAGACAGCCATTGCATTTTCGAAGGAAAGAGGAAATTAGTTAGTTGACGCTTGCGCTGAAGAGTGTTCTCTGGCTGGTTATACGTACTGCCTTTTATTTCCTCACTCCTGAAACTATAACATAGTTGCATAGTAATATATATTGACAATATTCCTCTCTCCCCCACATTTTATCTCTGTTTCAAAGATTCAATGAAAAAGGATATTCTCGAAAAGCTAGCAAAAACAATGGAAAGCAAGACTTGATGCCAAATATAAACATATTTCTGTTTAGCAAATAGCAGGGGCATATAAAACATTCCCATTTCTCTTCTCACATAACAGAATGTTCTCTGCTTACTGTATTAGTTAACAAATTCAAGTCTGTTTATTTTGTTTGAAATTCCACTTCATCCATAAATTACAGCGTTACACAATAACACCAGAAGGACAATATCACCATTGTTTGCTTTTACAATCATCTCAGCCCACAAAATTCTGTTCCATTGTCAGCTTGCTGTCATCAAGCCATTGTTGTTTTCTCTACCCAGGGTCTCCCTACTAATATCATTCAAATTATTTAGACACTCAGCAATGTTTTTGCTATCAGTGCAGACTTCTAAAGAGCTGGAGCCCCAGTGTGATGACCAAATCACCCTTGACTATTTATCTTTCCACAGTCATTATTTCCCGAGGCCGGGAGTAGCTGAGCTGCAGCGCGTGCAGCACAGGGGGGAGCTTCCCCTGCTGAAACTGGTTCATTCCATTGGACAATGAGGCCTTTCTGCTAGACTCTCTCTGGGCGGCACACAATGAGCCGGTTCGGGGGAGGGCAGGCAGGTCATTGATAACAACAGTTCCCAGACTTCCTAGAGTAAGGAATTTTCAAATGAAAACATGTATACATTGTTTTATTTACTAATTCTCTGTACCTCCTTTCGCAGTTGCGAAAGAACTCCAGGCGCTTGACCAAAAAAAGAAAAAAAAAATATATGAAAAGTAAGTCTGTCTCTCCCTGCTCTCCGCCTTAGAATTACATTCTTTGATTCATTCTGCATCTATTTATTCTGAGCCTCCTGTGTGTTAGTCATTGGAAATAGACACAGTCCTTCCCCTCGCGGGGGATACAGATGTTAAGTTGTTTTCTAATGTTTTGTTTTGTTTGTAGGATAGCTTCTGTGTGAATACTTATGCGTAATATGTAGGCTCTCATTTTAAAAAACACAAGCGGTGATTTACCCTACACACACTTTTGTGTTTTGTTTTATTCCCGTAACACTATGTGGAGGAAGTTTTTTATTTTCTCCGTACAGCATTCTTTTCTCCCTTGCAAACAGCGCCCTGACTTAGGGAATCAGCTCTTGTTCACTTGGCACGTTCCATGTGGGGATGGAATCACCTGGTAGTCAAGGGGTAGGTTCACCACCTGGGACCCAGGCTCATTCTCTCTTCTCTCTTCTGAGTTAGTCTCAACCCAAATGACTCAGATTGAGACCACAATATTGAGACAACATGACGGAGTGAAATCTGATGTTGAGTGGTCTGGAGCTACTAATTCATCATCTTCTCTCCAGACTCCTGGCCATTCCTGTGACTCATGTTACTCCAATTCATTCCATTTTTGCTCTAGTACTCCAGAATTGATTTCTGCTGCTTGTAACAAAGATGTTTAACCCAAGACATACAGTAGATCAGCATAGACAGACCTATCTTATTCTTTGTTAGTATCTGAAAGGCGTTCTGTTTTGTCAATGTAGAGCTCTCCCCCCACTATCTGAGAGCAGAGCATTGCATGGAATGTTTTGTAAGTCAAAGTGGTGTAAAGTGAAGAAGCAATTACCATTAATTTGTATGGAAAAATCTTGAGTGTTCCCAGACCCCCAAAAAATAACTTCTTAGGCTTTTCTGATACCTTAGGACACATCTTGCTAACAGATGAACAGAATAAATGGAGATAAAGCACAGATGCTCGCTGACACAGTTCAAAGTGATGGTGGCTGGATGCTGAGATGCTGAGTGTGTTTCCTGGGGAAGGAGCTTGGCTGGCAGGGCCTCTCTCACTGGGCAGGATAGGATGCGCTGCCTATGTAACAGCTCCCTGCAAAACAAACACTGAACAAGATTTTTGCTGTTCACCTTTTCTGGTAAAAGTGAAAATCCTCTTTGGATTTCGTTTGATTTGCAAAAAAAAAGTACTAGCGTAGGTGTCCCATAAAAGCGAAGTGGCATATAAGGCAAATTTTCGGAAAGTGGGAATGCCTATAGCATAGTTTCTTGAACCATCTCTTATAGTGGACATTTAAGATGTCTCCAATGTTCTGTCAACAAAAACTTCAGAATATACACCCACACACACAATATATTCTCATACATCCACCTTTAGACAGACATATGAATATGTTTTGGGGGGATACATTTCTAGATGTGAAACGGCTCGGTCAAAGGAGATTTTTATACATTTTTAATAATATCAAACAGCGTTCAAGGCCTTCACATGAGAATACGCTACTGTAACTAACCATTGAGAATATAAATGATGAAAAAGTTTTAACAACACTTTATTTGTAACAATTCTTTATGGCCACTAAGTGAAAATGTGAGTCTTGCTGAACTTAGAAAGCTGGGAAAATAAATATAAACACAAGAAAAGCCAACTACCAAATCACTTATGATTCTCTCACCCACATTGGTAGAATTGTATCCACTCATCATTGTTATTTTTTTATCCAGCTTTTGCAAGTGTTTTTATTTTTTTATTTTTCATTTTTTAAAGATTTTATTTATTTATTCATAGAGATGCAGAGAGGAAAAAAAAAGAGATGCAGAGAGAGAGAGAAGTAGCAGAGACACAGGCAGAGGGAGAAGCAGGCTCCATGCAGAGAGCCCAACGTGGGACTCGATCCAGGGTCTCCAGGATCACGCCCTGGGCTGCAGGCAGCACTAAACTGCTGCGCCACCAGATCTGCCCTGCAAGTGTTTTTAAAAAGGATTTTTATTGGGAAATCTGGGTGCCTCAGTGGTTGAGCATCTATCTGCCTTTGGCTCAGGTTGTGATCCTTGGGTCCTGGGATCCAGTCCTGCATCAGGCCCAGCAGGGAGCCTACTTCTCCCTCTGCCTAGGTCTCTGCCTCTCTCTGTATCTCTCATGAATAAATAAAATCTTTACAAATAAATAAAAAAAAATAAAGAGGATTATCAACAAGCAATATCATCATAGCTAGAAGTAGAGGGTATGAAATGCATTTCTTGAATTCCAATTATATGGGATTTTCTACTTATATTTTTGATTTCCAATTTAATTGCTAAGGGAAAGAGAACAGAATCTGTATGGTTTCAGTGTTTTGCAGCTTGCTAGGACTTGCTTCATTGGCCATTGTATGCTCACTTGTGGTTGCATTTCTGTGTGTCTTTGAAACCATATACTTTGTACTTGCTCTAAATTGGATTTGCTAGTTGTGCTATTCGAATCTACATTCTTAATGACTTTTTCTGGTTGTTAGTAACAGAGAAAGGTATGTTAAAATTTTCTACTATGATTTGGATTTAGCTATTTCTTCTTATAATTCTGTCAATTTTTGTGTCGCATTGTTTGAGGTTCGGTTGTTAAGTGCATATTAATTTTGAATAGTATTTTCTTGGTGAGTTACATATTGATTATTTAAATTGTTCCTCCTAAACTCTAGTAGTGTTTTTGACTTACATTTGTTTCTTGTTGTTTCACAGCTTCTCTTTTGTTAATTTATATGGCATAAGATTTTTCTTCTCTTTATTTTGCTTTTAACCCATCCCTTATAAACAGCTTGTAGTGGATTTTGTTTTGTTTTGTTTTTAACCTAGTCAAATAGTCTTTGTCCTTTAAATGGAGCATTTAGTACATTTATATTTAATGTAATTATTGATATATTACGTAATGTCATCTGTCTAGCCTCTTCTTCTTTTCCTTTATTTTTTTAAGATATTATTTGGGATTAAAGAGTTCTTCATAGTCTCATTTATTTTCTCTATGAGTTTGAAAGTTTTATTGACATTCTTCTGTAATTTGTATGGTTATTACATCCATTCTTGACTTACCAAAGTCAACTATTAGTATTTTTAACTTGTTATGGATAATCTGAGGACTTTAATGCTAGTCACTTTAATGCAATTTATCCCCTACTAACTAATATGACATTCCACACTTTAATTTTATATGTGACAAAAGCAAATAAAACAGGAGAGTTATTGTTCTGTGTATTTAATATCCATTTTGACATATCTACCTATTTACCATTTTTGCTGCTTTTTGGTCTTTTCTGCATCTCTGTTCTTTCATCTGGGATAATTTTTCTTCTACTTAGAGGACTCTCTTTAATATATTCTTTAGTGAGCATCTGCTGGTGACAAATTCTTTTAGTCTTTTAGAATGAAAATGTCTTTATTTTGCCTTCATTGGGAATTAATTTTTTTAATTTGCCAGTTTGACAAGTGATAATGGTATCATACTGCTTTAATTTGCATATATTTTATATATTTACTACCTATTCTCTTTCTTCTTTTAGGTATTTAATTTCTTTATGAAGTTAAAAGCATTTTTTTTTCTTGCAGGAGACAAGGCTAAATTATTCACATAATTGAGGTTAAAGTAGTATGATATATGTTTTCAGTAACTAATCTTCTTATTTTGCAGGTGTGTTCCTGCACACACAAAGACACAGAGATCCATCTAAGGGCTGTCTCTGGCTAATAAATTAACTCTTCATATGGACAAGTCATTCTTAATGACATTAAGACTTTTAAACCATTCTTGACAGTCACTCTTATTTCATGTAGCAAACTCCAGGACCAACTTTTTCACAACTGTGTGAACTTTGGTCATTTCTCTCTCTTCCCCTGCAGTATTTCAGAGGAGGGGAAGAAATAATCTTAGGTCAATAAAAGCTCACTCAAATACCTGGTATTTGATTTTGACCACTTACATGACAAGTTGTGTTCATTCCCTGATCCATCCTGCCTCTGTTTATTTTATATATTTTTGAGTGACAGAGCACCCCCAAATTTAGTGGCTTAAAACACACTTATGATTTATTATCCTTTATTGGAATTCTGGTATAGCTCATCTGGGCCACTCTTCTGTTACATATGGGTGGGCTGGGCCAGGCTGGAATGTACAAGAAGATGTTACTGCTTGTCCGTCATTGCAGTTCTGTGCTTTTCCACATGTCCTTTCTCTTTCCATGTGTGTCTCCTCATTTACTATTCTGGCCTAAGCTTCTTTAGAGCTCAACATCTGGCTTCCTACATTGAAAGTGAGGCTCTCGAAAAGTCTCTTGAAGACCTTGAACAGAGCCAGCAGGTGTCTCTTCCACCATTTATCACTGGTCATAGCAAATCACAGTACATGCCCAGACTCAGAGGAGGGGAAATTGAATCTACCTCTTGGTCATTGGAGTGGCATGCATATACAGGGAGGGAAGGGACCGATGGAAGCCATCTTTGGATACTATTCACCACTCTCTGTTAGCAAGTATTTCATATTTCTTTTCTGAAGACCAGAACACATTGCTTCTTTCAAACTTGTATTTATTTTAAAGCATAAATTAGAACATGAGTCGCGCATATGCTTACCCACTTGGTCCTTTCCTTATTGACTAAAGATAGAACAGACTTGTTCTAAACAGGCTGCAGTTAATGCAAAGTATGTAGGCCACCCCTATAGAAGCTTGCTTTATAATCAAGAATTCATGTAATGTTTTAGTTTTTCATTTGCATCAGCCCTCCTGGTATTAGCCAATAAAAGAATTATAGTTTTAATAACTAGTTGACACAGCTGATTTTATCGATTTTAATAAATAATCAAACATGCCTAAAAGCAAAAACATCAAACAAATGATTTAAATCCCTAAAATCTTGCCTGTGCTAATCACAAAACTCAGTTAAATGACTAAGATAAAAACAGATTAGTGTCATTAGGCAAAAAAAGAACACGTACCAATTACAGAATATAAGTCTTATCAGTTTGCTTAATAAAAACCTGAAATGCTAAACGAGCAGCTGCGCTCATACACATTTGTGGAATGCTTTAGCCTCTTGTTTTAAATAGTCATCCAAGGAAAACCAATAACCACAAATAGAGGAGCAAGAGACTATCGATTGAATGCCTGCCCTTCATTGTGTCCTCTCTTTGGTTATTCTTATGAGATCTCTGAAGCTGACAAAGATGGAAATTGAGACCCATCGAGATGAAGCAAGTAGTCCAAGGACCTACAGCTATTGAGAGATGGAAGTGGGATTCAAACCAAGACTCAGTGCTTTGCAAAGTCCATACAGTTTTGTGCTCCCATGCTGTCTCTCAAAGGGAATAAAGTTGTACCTGGGACATATGACTAGGGGCCATCCTGGGGCCCACTCTCTTCTATTGCCTGTTGGTGCTCCCAACAGACAGTAGAACAAGGAATGGATGCTACTTACATTGACATCATTCTCATGTCTTATGCTTTCTGTTAAACCTCCCTGACTTCCTTTTAATAACATATTCATGATTTCATCACATAATCTCTCCGGAATAATTGGTTTCTGAGAAATGTATCTACAGAGCACTTTGGTGTGGTACTCGGGGGTTCTTATCCTTTTTTTGTGCTTCAGATCATGTGGCAATATGATGCAGAGTCCTCAGATTAATGCTTCTAAATGCATACAAGAAAATACAAAGGAAGCCTGTTTTATTGAGATATGTTTTAATTTAGTACCAGAACAATTTAGCTCAAGCAAAAAGGGAAAACATGCCATGAGCTGAAAATGAGCTTATCAGTGTAAAGAACTAGAGGAAGCATTAGCACACTATGGCCCCGGGCCCAAATCTGACCCATTACCTACTTTTGCAAAGTTTATCGGAACACCTTTACTTTCAATTGTTTATGTATTGTCTGTGACCACTTTCTAAGAAGATCAAAAGGAAAAATAAGATGTCTCCTGTTTTCTTATGCAAAACAATCCACTTCCTTCTTGCCCTCCCTTTAAACTCCATTCTAGACCTCTGAATACCTAAGAATTGAAAGTATCTTTAGTTATGGCCTGGCCATTAACATTCTTAAATTTAGCCCCATTATGTAGTTGGGGAGAATTTGTTTCTTTCTATTATTCATTCAAAATGTATATAATTGGTCTGTAATCTTAACAAAAGTCTACTTTGGCCCATAACTGCTTTCATTTAATCTGAAATCCAAGAGAGTGAGCATATCTCAGAATTGCACAGAGACTGAAATGAACATAGATTTAATTTTTTAATTTATTATAGAAGTGAAGTCCATTGGCTAAGAAGTGGCTGAAAAGAAAACTGTGGGTATTTCAGTTCCGTTTCTCTAATAGCGAAGAAAACAAAGATTGGAAAAATCTGATAATGCTCATTCAAACATGACCTGGGCGAAAATCCAAGAAAGCTAGCTATAAAACAAATAAATCACTTGCTATTATAAAGCATGGAAAGCACAGTGATCTCAGACCTAAACAAGGAAATAATCATTATTCATATTCTCTTTTAAAACACAATCATTAAAGAGAGATCTATGGAAACTTACTCTGGGAGAAGCAGATGAAGTTCATTCCCGCAGGAGCCTAGACCCTGGCAACCACTGGCAGTGCTCTGGGTTAAAAGCCAATGTGACCTTTGGCCCAGAAGAGATAGAGATAATTGTGTGAATTATCTGAAGGTATCTGAGATACCTTCCAGACAGCAGGAGGGCCTGCTGGTTCCACCCCAAGGTCCCGAGCTGGAGTAGACAATTGCTACTTCACAGAAGGCATGAAGCTTGAATGTTACCTTGCATGGCAAGAGATGTGATTAGGTGAAAGGAACTTAAGATGGTACCTTGGATGATCCAGGCGGGCCCCAAGTAATTCCTGGTGTCCTTTTAAGTGGAGAGAGGCCAGAGAGTCAGAGTCCAAGAGAAATTTGAAGATAGCCTCTGCTGGCTTTGAAGTCGGAGGAAGGGGCAGTAAGCCAAGGAAGATGGAAGCCTGTAGCAGGTGGAAAAGGCAAGGAAACAGATTCTCCCCCTAGAGCCTCCAGAAGGAACACAGCCCTCCTGACCCATTTTGAATAGGTGACCTCTGAAACTATATAATATATTTGTGCAATGTTAAGCCACTAGTTTGTGGCAATTTGTTAGAGTAATAACAGGAACCTAACACACCTACTTGTCCCTTTCTTCTCTAACTACGGGTCTTGGTCTCAGTCAAATCAGAAGACATGCATCAGATTACAGATTAGAAGGTGCAACGTGTGTGATATAGAGAAAGGTGGGACTTTGTGTAGCAAATTCTCTGCTTTAGTTTACAATAAAAAGTAGGATTTTATTTATTTATTTATTTATTTATTTATTTATTTATTTATTTATTTATTAAGAAGCTCTGGTTTCTCTTGAGGGTGGGATGGCATAAAGGTCCTGGGACCTACTCTATCTTGGGAGGAAGCACTGTTACTCCTTTTTATCTACCTTTAAAGGCCAAGGAAAGAAGATAGTAGAATGGCCACATGTGCACACTCAAGAGCAACACCATCTGGTTTTGAAATATACTGAGATTTTAGGCAAATAAGTTTACCTTGATCTCTCTGTTTCTGAGTAAAGGATAATAGTATCCATCTGAGGATTATTTGTAAAATCTTTGAACAGTGCCTAGAGTGTGGTACATGTGATGATAAAGATGATGATGATGATCAGTTGTCTAGGTTTTGATTCTGGCTCTCTTACCAGGTTTGTAATCTTGCACGTGTTTTTTTCACCTGAGTAAATCTCAATTTTTTTAATTTATAAACTAGAGGTAATAATAGTAATCACCTCAACTGTTTTTATGAGAACTAAGATCACATATATAAAGCATGGGGCACATAGTAAGTGCTTAGGAAACTTGAGACACATTGTAGTCAGTGGGGATCCAAATAAAGGAGGCCAGGAGTCAATGCTTAAGCCTCCCTCCGATGTACTTCTCCATCTTCTTTTATTCAGCTTTTCCTTCCCTAACTTTCAGGATCATAAGATTAAAAGGACTCAGAAAGGCACTATTACATTCTTATTCCATAACCATGCACCTCAAAACTGGGGTCCTCAGCAATGAGCCAGGTGGGTGAGAAGACACTATATAAACATGGCACATCTTCCTGGAAAGTCAACTTTACTCAAAGGTAAATAATTTAACATATTTTTCTTTTAAAACAAATATGGATGTATTATGAAGGAGAATGCAAATTTTGCATGAATTTTTAAGGACAGGAGTGGATTATTCAGCCACTTTCTTATTGAAGCTTTGGAAACCCAACTCAAACTAGCTTAAGCACAAAAGACATTCCTACTGCTGTAATTTGAAACTTTGGAGGACTCCATTTCAGAAGTATGAGATCCAAGAGCTCTAACACTGTCTTCAGAAATCTTTACTTGTCCATCTTCCAAGTCTGTTTTTCTCTGAATTTTAACCAAAGGACGGAGGAAATCTAATTTGCTAAAGTAACCTGCTTTCAATTGAGGGTAAAGTGCCTGGGCTCTTGTCTTGACATTCCCCCAACGATGTGGACATGTCTAAAAAGAAAATAAAACACATTCTGGTAACTGAAGAGGGTAGAAGGGATTGCAGGTGCAATCAGCCCTCATCTACCATGATGAGATTTCAGAGAGCTTCTGAAAGACCAGGATCCCTAATTCCTCAGGATATAAATGTATTCTGTGTTTTGACACATTTGCCTGATGTCTATGTAAAAAGATTACCTTTCTCAGAACCTGCACATTCCAACCAAATCCAGATGCACTATTCCACTCTATGGGGTAGAGGTGAGAATGAACACACAGACTACAACTACCTTCTCCACAGAGTCTGAAAAGGTGCCACTTATGTTCAGGAGCAAAATTAAGTGCCCCGACTTTCCTCTAACCCCCAGTGTAACTTGTGGCCTCGATCTTCAAGAGTCTACACTGGCATTTGAGGAAATAGGCTTCTTCATAGAAGTCCAGTGTGTGACTTTGCATGAGCTGTCCATTTCTCTATATCTCTTGGGAACTTATGGCTTCAGTTAAAGATCCAGAGCTCTGAGTCCTTTAACATCATACCCACATTACTAAGTATGATTACAGGGTATCTAAAATCCTCCCTTAGGTAGATAATATAAACTTGAGTTTCTGAATCTATGCAAGTTAAGACAAAAGAAGTAAATCAAGATGAAAACCAACTTGGGACTTGCCAGAGCATTTCCCCAAGTGTTTAGGAGACCACTAATGCCATGAAATGCTCTGTGAAAAAAGTGTTGGATGATCAAGGAAGTGCTACTCTGGGGAGCTTATATTCCATACTAAGCACAATGAAAGGCTCTGAGAAGTCTTGCATTAAGGGAGCCGGTTTGGCTTTGTCTGAGTAGCCTTTCTCTCACTGATTAGCACCTTGTATGACAATTATTCAAATTTGGAACACCTGGTCAGAAAATGCTGTCTCAAGTTCAGGAACTGGAAGCTCAGAAACTTCTTTCTCATCTTCCTGGTTACAGGCAAGGAGTCTCTAAAGCCTTGGTGCCCCATGTCCCCACGTGCATCACAGCCATAGTAGGGCTGGCCTTTCTACCGTGTCAACACACTGAGCTGAGCACCAGTTGTGTGTATGATCATGTGATTAGGCAAATCCCTGTGTGAATCTTGGAGAAATGAACACTGGGAGAAATGAACATTTGGGTCTAAAAGTTATCTTTCTATCCTTTCTTTTAATGCTATGATGTTTATGTTCCTCCCAAATTCATGTTTAAGCCAAACCCTCTCTTAAGGTTATAAGGGGAAGGTGGAGGTGGGGGAGTGGGGAAGGGGCAGTGGACGCTTTGGGAAGCACTTAGGTCATGAGGGTAGAGCTCTCATAATGAGATTAGTACCCTTACCAAAGAGACCCCACAGAGCTCCCTTGTCCCTTTTACCATTGAAGTCGTAGCTAGAAGATATGAACCTGACACCACATCTTAGCATCTTGATCTTAGACTTCCCAGCCTCCAAGACATGAGAAATCAATTTCTGTTATAAGCCAAGGCTGTCTACCGTGTTTTGGTATCGCAGCCCCAACCCATGGCATCTGTAGTAGCAGCAAATGAGTCAAGTCAGGCCCGGCTACAGGCAAACTTGTGAAGGAGTGGCATTTATCTCCCACTTTCCCCCACCACTGCTGCATGGGACCAGCACACTCTGCTGCTTCCATTGTCCATTTCTCTCATCCCTTCCTCACTGGCTAATTGGAATAGCGATGATAGTAAATCATCATCATCATCCCCGTAGCAGCTACTGTTGATAGAGCTCCTTCTACAATTCATGAGGCATGACGCAAAGGAAGCCCTCCCCAACTTTGTGAAATGTGTTGTTATAGAAACATACAGTATTACCCGTGGAATTCAGATTCTAAAGGTTGAAGCCAGTGTGTGTCTTCCACAGAATGAGATAATGATGGAGCCAAGTTTTGAAAGAGTTGCTAAGAGTGAGTGGAACGTTTTGCCCTACTTGGAATATTTGCAGGTCAGGATGGATGTTCTGGAGATAATGATGCCCTCACTTTGAGGAGGGAGCTAAAGTTGGGAAGTTTATGTTTCAGGGGAAATGACTCCAGAGAGCTTTCTCTTTTTATGACGTTATCTATGCATGGAAAAAATTGCCTCTGTGTGTGTGTGTGTTGGGAAGTGTTTGTGTGGAAAGGCCTGGAAAGGAAGAGAGGACCCAAGGAGACTTGACACATATAAGAGGCTAAAAACACCTTGCCTGCCATTATATTGACTATAATGAGTTTTCATTTTCAGTTAAAAATGTATGTAAGTTTTTTTTTTTTTCTGTTGTTCGATATGGTTACTTTTTAAGAAACAAGCTGACATCTCACTTTTCAGGCTTGTTACCCTTTGGCCTTTTATATAGTCCCTGTTTTTTACCCCGTTTTCTACAAACTTAGTCTATAAAAATGAGGTTTACCAACTTGTAAAATACAACATCTGTGGCAAAAAATAAAGAAATGGCAAAATGCTAAAAGAGGAAGCAAGAAGAGCATAGCTTGTTTAAATGATGCCAAACGGGTGTCTGCTCTACCTGATTATAATTTTTTACTTTTCAAAACCTCCTTTTGATTTTCTGCAATTAATTGTCATTAAGGATCCAAATCATTTTTTAGTGCAACGCCTCACAGGACTTCTGATTGTGGTGATATTAACAGGGGAAAAAGTCAGCATTATTATATATTTTATTATTTGGGGATTGTTTTCAAGCCACTGGAGTAATTGGCCTATAGCCTGTTCCAATTAATAAGGTTTTAAAATGCATTTCTACAAATCTGTTTTTTGGAAGCAAAAATCTTGACTTAAAAAACTTGCTCGCAGCAGAGGCTTATTGCTATGCGTGGATAAAGCCTGGGAGCCATTTCTTTTTAATAATTATTTTCAAAGAAACCTGTGAAATCTTCGTCAACACTTTTAAAGAAGTAGTCCCTATCAAGGAGAAGAAAGACTTTGAGATCTAAACCTGTGTGTAACCACCACCGTAGGTGACAAAGACTCATGTCACCTGCTGAGAGGTAGTCTTGCGGAAGGCAACATACTAACAAGAAGGGCCTTTTGTTTTTGCCAACCTAAATATTTTCTTTCTCCAGTAATCTGTTGTCCTTGAGTTGAGGCTGGAATATTTGGAGATTTTCTACTCACTGATTCTCTACGGAGACTCAGAGAATTCACATGATATTATGGCCTCCAACTGTATATCATTTGATTTCATTATGGAATTGTGTGACAACCAGTACGGAAGGGAGACAACAGGTGATTTCTAATAGTCCTCCTGGTGGGTTTCCCTGTTATTTGTTGTTTGTTGGTGTTCTTTTGGTCTTTCAGTTGGGAACATTCATGGGATTAATTTCATTTCTCATTGCAAAATTAATGTACTACGCTAGCTTGCATCAGAAATTACAAAGGCAATTCTAATGGGCCAGATGAGGTCCCTTTGGACTTAGCATCTCTCCAGTTCACTTTGTCTTCCCCAGGGGTTTCTCCAGAATATCATTAAAGAATTCGGTGATTCTGACTCAATTTGGTGCACAACAAAATGGTAACTGCCACCATTTTCAAAGGCAATAGCTTTTTTCATTGTAAATAATTTTTGCTTGTTTTTATTCTGGAGGTGGGGGAACAATTGCATGGATACATTTCTTGTGACGGAAAAGCTGGGTAGGGACACCTGGGAGGCTCAGTTGGTTAAGCATCTTTGACTCTTGATTTCGGCTCAGGTCATGATCTCAGGGTTCTGGGATGGAACTCTGTGTCAGGCTCCCCCCTCAGCAAGGAGTCTGTTGGAGAGTCTCTTTCCCTTTCTCTCTGTCCCCACCCCCAGTTGTGCGCTCACATATACGTTCCCCACCCCTCTCTCAAATAAATAATTTTTTTTTTAAACTAGGTGGAGTGGCTAGCTTCATGTGATTGCCCCAAATTAAAAAGATGGTTAGAGGAATTGAATCCAAACTCCCTCTTAACATGATATTGCCCTAGATTCAAAAACATCTTGCCGTGACATCAGAATGGCAAATCCTTCACTAATTTCATAATCTCTCTCCTGAAGTTGCCTCCTTAAACATTATTCATCACAGTAGAAACCACCAAAATAATTTCCAGTCTCCAAGGCTAGGAACCTTCCAGCGATTTTTTTTTCTATCTTGTTCTTTATTCCTCGTAGTCACAGCTCTCTTATTGGCATCATCACAGGCACCGTTGACAATTCACATCTGGGAGGCAGTGTTCATAGTACCTAAAAATTTGAATCTCAACTGTGCTGCACCCTCCCCTCATGCTTCTTCTTGGCTCAGTAGCTGTCAGTGGCTCGCAGTTGTCCACTGTCACAAACAGAGCTACATTTGCTTGTCTCCTTTTGCTGCAAGGTGGGTTCTCCATCTCCATCTCTCGCCGTGCATATTTCTGTCTCTGTCTCTCCACTTGCATTGAGGCCTCCTCCCAGAATGCCCACAACTTTGCTCTGCTGCTTGTCTCAACCTAAATTGCCCATCCAGGCTTGGTTCAAACTCCTCCTTCCTGGCCTCTTCCCAACCACTGTCCCCCACAACAGTCCATCCCCTGTTCTAGATATGCCTTGATCACTAACAGGTCCAAATCCCACTATTCTACATCCATCTTGTTTTGTCAGCTAGATTGGCAGCCCTTTGACTCAAAGAACAATGTCCCATATCTCTTCTGTATTCCTGCACTCCGTGGCACAAGTCTAGACATATAGTAGGTTAAAGATTAAAGGAGTATCAGATCAAAGGAAGCATCGCGTGCTTTCCTGGCTTTCACTGATATACCATGGCATAAAACAGTAGTTCGCTGTGATTTTTCTTTTCTTTTTTTTTTTTTTAAATTTTATTTATTTATGATAGTCACAGAGAGAGAGAGAGAGGCACAGAGACAGGCAGAGGGAGAAGCAGGCTCCATGCACCGGGAGCCCGATGTGGGATTCGATCCCGGGTCTCCAGGATCGCGCCCTGGGCCAAAGGCAGGCGCCAAACCGCTGCGCCACCCAGGGATCCCTCACTGTGATTTTTCATGTCTTAGCCTCTTTGATTTTCAAAGTCACCTCTTCTATTTGCCCCAAATTAAAAATGTGGCAGACCTATCCTTTCTAATTGAAATAAAAGCTAGAAGATGAAATTAGACAAGCATCCCAAGAATAATAGTAAAATTAGGTGCTATTTATCAACACGTCCCCATAGGCCATCAAATGAAATGGAAGTTGGAGAAAGTAAAGATGCCTCTGATGCCAGAGGACCACTTAACTATTATGCTCTGCTGCCTCCCAGATGAATTTTGCTTTGCCCTGATTTCTGTCATTCTCCACAAGGTCCCTTGGGATGCTCTTGGCTGCAACTTTTACTCCAAACCTCAAAGTATACTCTGCCATTTGGGTTGATCCCAATAGAAGGCTGGTTCATTTTCCAGATATGAGAGTCTCCATCAGATGATCTGTTTCCCCTACCTCTTGCAAATCTGGAATCTTAACATTGATGGCAAAGAGAGAGATTGGGAAAAGGAGTGGGAGAAGCGGGTAAATCGAGAACATTTGACTCCTTAGGTCTATGGAGGAGTTGGTGGGAGGAGGTGAGAGAAAGACCACTGTTGTTGTCATGAACTTGTCCCATTCCTAGTGAAAGGGGTGAAGGCGCTGGATGACGCTGTGAGATTCCCTCAGAGACCACCACAGGCTAATCCCCACTTAGGTGTGGAGGACATATTATTTTAAAATGGAATCTGGTAAACTCTGTAACATATGAGGATTGCTGGGTGGGGTAATGTTTTGAGGCATGATTACTTAAGAGAGTCTGGAGGAAAAGATCTTGGAATGAATACAGGGGTTGTATGTCAATACTGGGCGTCCTGTTGTTTTTTTATTTAATTTGCTTACAACTCCTTAAATCTGAAATCCTATCCTCAGAAAGAACTTAGAATTAAAAACAGAAAACAGGAAGGAGAACAAACCGGGATAATGGAAGTGGTGAGCGGCGAGTGTTTCATAACTTGTAACAGTGAAAAAGGAGGAAATAATTTTGGAAAATTATTCAATGACACAATGATATGTTCCTTAATTAAATATTTTATTTTGCCAAGGTTCTGTATTTCATGAAAGGAAATAATGTCACTGGAAGATGATATTCAGTGCTGCTCTGCAGGCATTGAATATATTCTCTCTCAACTTCTGAGGATAGGATTTCTGATTTAAGATAGTTGTTAGCTCATTAAATATAAAACAATTTGAAGCTCAGCAATTTATTTCTTTCATCCATTTCTTTTTCATTCCTTCCTCCTTTCTGCCCCTCTCTGTTTCTCAGTCTCTCTGACTTGTCTGTATTTCTTTCCACCTCTGTCTTTCTTTCCCACCAAAATCAAGATTTCCTGGTAGTTTAGTAAGTCTGTAACAAAGAACATAGGGAAATGCCCCTGGCAGAGATGAAAAGATGACAGAGCGTAGTAGCATCCCTGATCACCACAGACAAGTGGTCTAGACTAGGGTTTTTTTCTCCCTCCACAACATCCTGTGGGAAGAAAGTAGTTTGCTTGTTAAGGTCAGATAATATGATGATCTTAAAACAGGCTGAGAGACTTGAGAGCCCAAAGTCTCTTTTTTCTTTTTTTAAAGATTTTATTTATTTATTCATGAGAGACACACAGAGGCAGAGACATAGGCAGAAGGAGAAGCAGGCTTCCCGTGGGGAGCCCAATGTGGGACTCGATCCCAGGACCCCTGGATCACGCCCTGAGCTGAACGCAGATGCTCAACCACTGAGCCACCCAGGCATCCCCCCAAATCTCTTTCAAGATTCATGTTGGTGGGCATGAATCTCGAGCTGGTGGCATCTTCTGAATTCACCACACTCAGATTCCAAGTGTGATTGGTGTGTCAACAGTTATAGGATATACACTAATTGTATATAATTGTGAGATGGTGCATGCCTGGCATTTTGTCTTCTCAATCTTTTCTTCCTCTCTTAGCATGAGGAATATTGATAAACTCCAGTTAAGGAAACATCATGGGCTGAGGGGATAGGGTAGCAAGTGGGACAGTGACATCACTTAGCACTCACTCTCAGAGGCATGGTCCTTAAAATGGGAAAATAGGGCCAGTGCTCAAAATGGGAAGTGCCCATCTTAAGAAAGATTTCTGCGGCCCTGCAGATTCCTCTAGCATGCATGAATTGGGCCATTGAAGCATTTTCATTTGCCGTATCTTCTTGGAAGTTGAATGTTCATAATGATGTATTTCAGTAGTTAGTTAAAATATTTGCTTCCTATTTAAGCAAAGTAATGGAGAGGACAGTATTCTGGACTTTGAAAAATGGAAATGGGGGAATTGCGCTTTGCAAAAAATGTATCATCAGCCATGGAGAAAGCTAGAATTTGGTAGAGACTAATTAATTGTGACTCAATTTTGGTTCTAATACCCTTGAAGACACTAGACGTTAATATCTTCTCTCTCTTTTGGAGAATCTAGTGAAAAATTTAAGTGAGTGAGAGGTGGACTAAATTAGAGTTTTCTCGAAAGCCACGATTGAAATTTATCATCAAGCTCGTGCGAGGTTATCCCTCAATGTACCAACCCACTAATTTTAGAAACCTTCCTTCTTTGTCGTGAAAAATCAATTTAAGTCACGAATAATTTTTTTAAATCAGGAAAGTTGTAAAGATTGTTTTTAAGTGTTCAGGGGCTGGTTGAAATTAACAAATACCGGTTTATTTCAGAGGAACACTACCAAGGTGGATCTATACATTTATTCTCTTACACCAGATCTATTCTTAGACCCATTTGTCCCCAATGTTGCCATCTTCAGAGCCATACATCATCAGAGTGAGGTGTTCTTATAATGTATTGCACTAATACATTGTACGAAGGACAGCAGTGATGATAAATTTCTTAAATGATGGTGCTGTCTAAGGCTAATGACTCTAAGAGCAAATGCAAGGTAATGCAGTGATTTCTTTTCAGGCCCCAGCAAAGAATACAGAAGACATCTCAAAACCATTTTCACTTGAGGGGAATACTGAAATGAACAGTATTTCAATGCCTTTGTAACAGGCACTTAGGCTGTATTAAGGAAAATGTAAATGGCCTTGCCTTTTTCAGTGAAAACTGGTTTAATGCTTTCCCTCATGGAAGTTAAGGTGGATGTTTTGTTTGTTTTGTTGTTTGGGGGGTTTTCTTTTCGTTTTACACATCTCTCACCTGACGTTTCTCTTTGTGGATCCCGTGTGCCTTGCGCTTCCTCGAATTTGCAGGGTTTACTCTGAGCTCTTTGAGCAGGAGGTCTGTTCCCAAGACTGTTGTTCGCATGGTTGCAGCCAGAAGGATGGAAAAATTGGCAGAATTTGTGGCTGGAGACTAGTTCTGGCAAAAGGTATGTGGGTGGATGGCAAATTCCTGTGTGTGCCACAGAGCCACGTCACATCCATGCCCAGAAATCGTGTGGTCGTTCATTAGTTCTCAAACACTAAAATCGAGAAATGGAGAGGCGAAATGAAACATTTGGTGGAATGTTCTGGAGGAAGTCTTTCCTTCGGTAAGTGTGGTCTTTACTCTGTGCGCCAAAGAAAGCAAAAAACTGCGACCAAATCATGTCATAATACTTGGGGGTGAAGCCTCCCCACGTAGCATCATTCCCATCTTTGGGCATAGCCAGAATAAGATGTGTCTACTGGTTTTCCAAGGAAAGAAATTTCAGTCCAAATATCCACACGACAGAGTTTCTCCCTTGATGATTACGGTAGAGATAATCCCTGAAACGTGTGGGATATATTGCCGGCAACTGCTCTGAGCGCTCCTGTGTTCCGTCCCACTGAATTGGGGCAGGTGCGAGTTTTAGGCCCATTTTCCAGATGAGCAATTTAGACTTGGAGAAGGTAAGTCACTTGCTCTGGGTGACAGAGTAGATGTGGTGTTTGGACCATCTGATTCCTGATGCCAGGATCTAAACTATGAAACCCTATTGCAGGTCCATGTGTCTTATTCATTTATTTTTAATTTTAACTTTTTAAAAGATTTTATTTATTTATTCATGAGACACACACAGAGAGAGGCAGAGACATAGGCAGGGGCAGAAGCAGGCTCCATGCAGGGAGCCCAATGTGGGACTCTATCCCAGGATCCCAGGATCACACCCTAAACCAAAGACAGATGCTCAACCACTGAGCCACTGAGGCACCCCTAATTTTAATTTTTTAAAAGATTTAATGTATTTGTTTGACAGAGAAAATGAGAGAGAGCGAGAGCATTAGCGGAGGGGCGGGGGAGCGGCAGGAGGCAGAGGGAGAGGGAGAAGCAGACTCCCTGCTGAGCAGGGAGCCCAACAGGGGGCTGGATCCCAGGACCATGAGATCATAACCTGAGACAAAGGCCGACTCATAACCACCTGAGCCACCCAGGTGCCCTGGTTCATGTGTTTTAAAATGAATCCTACATCTTCTTCTGCATCACAACATGAGAGTATAGGCATCAAGTCATAGACTGTAATTTGAAAATAGTAATTTCTTTGCCCAATTTATTGACTTTTACCAGATGATAATACATTTAATTCATCCATTTTTCCAGCCAAACATACAATAAGAGCCAACACAACCTTTTTTAGCTAGGTGTCATATCAAATTTTGAGGGTTTTTAAAAAATGTCACTATTCTTAGCCTTTAAACAATGGATAAGACCAATGGGAAATCTTTATTTTGCCTATTGTACCTTCAGAATTCTCTATTCTCAGCTAAGGGCTAGAATAGTGACTTTAAATTTCCCACTCTTCCAGGAGGCAGCATTATATTTTTACTAATTATACCTTAATTTATTGATAAAAATGGTTATGTGTTGAGTTAGGGCCTTTGGAGTACGATTTTAATTTCTCCCAATAAGAATATTTGGTTGAAATCCTGGCTCTTTACTGTTTGCTTGTGGATTACATTAGAAATCATTTTTAAAATGTGCTCGTTACCAGATAGTTTTCACTTATAGAATTATTTTCTCGAATTTATACTTATTCCAGCTCCCAATTGTGAGGAAAGAATCCAATTGTAATGATCTTTTTGAATGAGCTTAATTTTGGTTCACACTCTACGGAATATTTATCTTGTATGAGTGCCAATAAGAGGGAAATGGGATGACAATATAGTTTTACTTGATATTTTTGCCAATAAATTTGAACAGATGTGACAAGAAAAAATTAATGGTAAAATAGTTACCACTTATAAGTGCTTAATTTTATAGACCAAGTCAAATGTTTTATAAGCTTTTTAAAATTTTTAACGAATTGTTTATTTACTATCTTAATCAGATTTTCCTTTCTAGAACTTAAGTAAGTGAGAGACTGGAATCAGCCTATAACTTTAGCTTTATTCTTTATCAATTTTCTTTAAGATAGAAAGATACCACAGGCTACTCTCAGAGATGATATCAAGCAACTAGGTCTGGTGGGTGATTATCTTCAGTTTTTACAAAGACACCAGAGAAGATATAAATGTACTTCATTTCCCTAAGAAAATATAACTAATATATTCAGAATAGAACTTTTTGTTGAGTCCTGACCATCTGTTACTCATTGTACAAAGTGATTCTATATTATTATCTCATTTGTTTCTTACAGCAATACCTTGAAGTGGTTATTAATAACCTCATTTTACAAATAAGGAAACTAAGGATGAAATATTTTAAGTAGGCTCCATCAGCTTGTATACATGTGTTTATCTAACATCAAAACCCATGACGGTATTATTTAATATTACCAACTGTTTGGATATGTTTTAGAAACCTCAGCTAAAGATAATCACACAAACTCTTGTTACCTGTTTCATTTTGCAATGCACATTTTAGATGGTTTATTGCATTTATTACACTTTAGTTTTTAAATTTTTATTTATTTGAGAGAAGAGAGAGCAAGCATGAGCAGAAGGGAGGGGCAGAGGGAAAGGGAGCAGAGCAGGGACCTGGACTGGGGGCTTGATCCCAGGACCCTGAGATCATGACCTGAGCCAAAGGCAGATGGTTAACTGACTGAGCTACCAAGGTGCCCCTCATTTATTATATTTTAAACATTTTATTAATAAAAACATTAACTTTTTGTTTTCAAAGATTTTACTTATTTGAGAGAGAGTAAGAGAACAAGAGAGAGGATGAAAGAGACCACAAGCAGGGGGAAGGGCAGAGGGAGAAGCAGACCTCCCACTGAGCAGGGAGCCTAAAACAGGGCTCAATCCCAGGACTCTCAGGGATCATGACCCAAGCTGAAGGCAGATGCTTAACTGACCGAGCCACCCAGGTGCTCAAAAAACATTTAAAACATTTTAACAAAAATGTTCTCAGTCATTACATTAAAACCACAAATTTTATAATGTTTTGATGTTTGTCTTAAAAGGGTAATGCAAAGAATTGTATGAAGTAGTGATTAAACCTTTTTCTTCATGATTTCTACCCCTATCACCTACACCTGGCCTCCTGGTATCTGTTCCCCAAGGAAATCACAAAGCACTGTTAAGAATTGCTTTCTTCCCCTACCCCTGTCTCTCCACATCCCCCCAGCACTATTGAGAAAGAATTGATGCAGTATCTTATGTAAGTTTAACCTGTACAGTATGAAGATTTGCTGCACATATATATTGCACGTATATATTGCAAATGATGTGATGACCACAATGAGGTTAGCTAGTATGTCCATCACCTGACATAATTACTATTTTTGTGTGTATGATGAGAACATTTAAATCTACTCCACTAGAACTTTTAAGTATATAATATAGCATTTTTAGCTACAGTAGTCATGTTGTAAGTTACATGGCCAGAACTTAATCATATTATAACTGGAAGTTTATACCCCTTGACCAACATCTTCCTATTTTCCCTCACCCCCAGCCCCTGACAACTACCATTCTGCTCTTTTTTTTTCTACAAGTTTGGCTTTTTCTGATTCCACATTAAGTGAGATCATATGGTATTTGTCTTTCTCTGACTTCTTAGCATAATGCTCTCGAGGTCCATCCATGCTGTTGCAAAAGGCAGGATTCCCTTCTGTTTATGGCCAATATTTCATCATGCATACATACATTACATTTTCTTTATCCACTCATCTGCTAGGGGACACTTAAGTTGTTTCCATGACCTGACTATTGTGAATAATGCTGCAATGAACATGGGGATGCAGATATCTCTTCGAAATAGCACTTTCATTTCCTTCAGATATAAACTCAGAAGTGGGATTGCTCAATCATACGATAGTTCTGTATTTAATTTTTAATTTTACTGTTTTCCATAGTGGCTACATCAATTTATATTCCCATCAACTATACACAAGCCTTTTTCTCCACATTCTGGCCAACATTTGTTATCAACTTTTGGATAATAGCCATTCTAACAGGTGGGAGGTGATATCTGATCGTGGTTTTGATTTGCATTTCTCTGATGATGAGTGATGGTGAGCATCTTTCCGTGATCCGTTTGAACCACAGGTTTTCTAATCTCTTCATTTATGGAAGGTCTGGTTGTGAATTGCCTCGATTTTTTTGTTTGTTTGTTTTTGTAACAGCTTCTATTTTTATGGTTTTCTGTTTTGTTTTGTTCTGTTTTGCCTGGTAAAGTTTTCAAAGAGAAATACCACACTCAAGATGATGTTTGAAGTAGCTGAGATGTTTCCATTACTTTTTCTAGGTCTAGGGAATCTTAACCTAATCTTCTCCTAATTCTGTCTGCAGAATCCCTTAGCTAATAATTGATAATGGTTTGAATTCAGTTGGGCTGTAGAGTCAGCTAAATGCAGAAATTAGGATCTATTATTTTGAAAGGTACTGCCCTTTGTAACTCATAGCCTCAGAATTCTTGAACACGTTTCTTTCACTAGTGAAATTATCCAGGATGGTTAAAAGTTCCGCCTGATGGAATCATTCTTGAGTCAGGGAGCACTTGCAGTGGGTGGATCCAATGAAACTGACCTTTACCTTAAAGTGAAAATGTGAACCAATGCTCTTCCTCTAGCTCATGCGTGGCATGATATTTTTACATATGGAGCTAAATAATAATGGTATTTTTAGGGGTGCCTGGGTGGCTCAGTTGGTTAAGTGTCTGACTCTTGATTTAAGCACAGGTCATGATTTCAGTGTTGTGAAATCCAGCTCTGAATCAGGCTCTGGGCTGGGCATGGAGCCTGCTTGAGATTCTCTCTTTCCCTTTCCCTCTACCCCTACCTTCCCCCGCCCCCTGGTTCACACACATGTTCTGAAGGAGAAGGAGAAGGAGAAGGAGAAGAAGAAATAGTATTTTTAATTTGAATTTTTCAAAATAAGGGATCTGAATAACATTGGGCAAATACCATGTTAAAAATCCCATGTTTTGGGATCCCTGGGTGGCGCAGCGGTTTGGCGCCTGCCTTTGGCCCAGGGCGCGATCCTGGAGACCCGGGATCGAATCCCACGTCGGGCTCCCGGTGCATGGAGCCTGCTTCTCCCTCTGCCTGTGTCTCTGCCTCTCTTTCTCTCTCTGTGACTATCATAAATAAATAAAACTTAAAAAAATATTAAAAAAAAAAAAAAATCCCATGTTTTATGCAGTGTCAAAGACTATTTCTCTTTGTGGAGTGTATGAGATTTATTGAATTGGTGTTGCCTTTTAGTGCTTAATTTTTACAACTGACCCACTGGGACTAAATTCAAATTTGCAAGAGGACCCCTTATCTATATGGCCAATTGATTTTCAACAAAGATACAAGGCCGTTCAATGGGAAAAGGACAGTCTTTTCAACATATGGTGCTGGGAAGATGGTATGTACATACAGAAGAATGAAGCTGGACTTACCTTAAATCATATAAAAGAATTAGCTCAAAATGGAACTGAAAGCAAGAACTCAGATACCCACACACCAGTGTTCATAGTCTGTATT
Source organism: Canis lupus dingo (assembly GCF_003254725.2). Lineage (NCBI taxonomy): Eukaryota > Metazoa > Chordata > Mammalia > Carnivora > Canidae > Canis > Canis lupus. The sequence goes on along the minus strand of NC_064262.1, from coordinate 22,014,809 downwards.
TGTCCCCAAAACGAAAAGGGGGAAGCAAACCCTGCCCATTGACAGGCAAATGGATAAACAAAATATAGCATTTACATACAATGGAATATTATTCAGCCACAAAAGGGAATGGAATTCTGACACATGCTGCAACATGGATTCATCTTTTCTTTTTAAGTGGCATAGTTAGAATTTTATTTATTATTTTTTAACATATAACTAATTATTGGTTTCAGAAGTAGAGTTTAGTGATTCATTGGTCTTATATAATACCCAGTACTCATTCCATCATGTGCCCTCCTTAATGCCCATCACCCATTTACCCCATCCTCCTCCCATCCCCTCCAGTGAACCTCAGTTTATTTCCTATGATTAAGAGTCTCTTATAGTTTGTCTCCCTCTCTGATTTCATCTTGTTTTATTTTTTTCCTCTCTTCCCCTATGACCCTCTGTTTCACAACATGGATAAATCATAAAAACATTATGCTAAGTGGAAGAAGCCAAACACAAAAGGACAAGTATTTTATGAGTCTCTCTCTATATATAGATATATATATATATAGCCTAGAATAGGCAAATTCATAGAGTCAGAGAGTAGACTAGAACTTACTTGGGAGTCAGAGAGTAGACTAGAACTTACGAGGGAGAGAGGAGAATGGATAGTTGCTGTGTCATGGGTAGAGAGTTTCTGTTTGGGATGGTGACACAGCTCTGCAAGTAGTGGTGATGATTGTCACACATTGTGAATGTACTTGTCACTGAATCATACACTTTGAACTGTTAAAATAATACATTTTATGTATATTTTATTTATAATGTATTTATTATTTTGTATATTTTATGCACACATGCATGTATATTTATTATGTGTATTTTATATATGCCATATATTTACATATGTATTTTATATATAATACAGGTTTTATATGTTTTACATATATATTTTATGCATAATACATAATACACATACAGAAGGGGGTAAGATACTGCTGGGTAAAGAAAAGTGTAGGTAACCACTGAAATATAAATCTAAAGATAGACATTAGCTGTAAGTGTAGTGACTGGCACCTTTAACAAATGGTGAACATCTTTGAAGGGGGAAATTCATGCCTCTCTTAACCAAAAGCTAACAGCTACCCAGTAATTTGCTCTAACTTTGAAGATCATTTTATGAGTTGTGTATTGCACATTTTTGTGTGCAGTGTATATTTTTTCCCAGCCTTATGTTTTATAAAATGGAAAAATAATGCAAACTGGCATGCCCAATCAAAGGCATTGAAAATCTATTTTAAATTTTTAGAAATTTGGGAACGTGATTCTTTTAGAGAGGTGTGCTGCTGCCTGGAACTAGGAGGAGACTGTTATTGTGATCAGCCAATTAACATTTCCAGCCACCCCTCTGAACAACCACCCATCTTCGTATTGAATTTATGTCAGGGGACATTAAGCAAACAGGAAAAGAAGGGACGGAAAAAAATTCTTCAAATTAATTTGAATAAGGTTGAAATAGAAAAAAATATATAGCCACTTAAATTATTTTAAAGCTCACTTTTTATTGATTGAGTTTACAGTAGCAAAAAATTTTTTAAAATATAATAAAGATATATTGAATATTGATTTAAAAATAATATGTATACATTTTACATTCCTTCAGCCTGGAGGATTGTGCTCCCTCTGTCTCTGTCACTTTATTACTTTCAAAATTACAAGGGACAAGAAGAAAAGAACTTTACTATAGTATTTTGAACTGAGTCTAAAGTACGTGGTTGTAAGTTTGACAGGAAGGGCTGCAGATCTTAAACTCCATGTTAACGAGCTGGTACCTTTATCTTTTTATCTGTGTTCAAACTATGTGAAATCAGACATTTAGTAACATGGAATGGCTCAGAAAAACTTTATTGATTCGGTTAACAGGCATTTGAGGAATTGAAGTATAGACCAACTTCTCTGCTAGCAGGACATGCCCTCTCAGAGCTCAGGGTTGAGAAAGAGAGAGAGACAGAGAACAATAAAGAGACAATCATAATACCCTCTACTTAAGTGCTATCAGAAGACTAAGCCCTGAGGGCTCTGGAAGAACAGTGGGGGGGGGGGCGGGTAGGGGAAAACTACGAAGAAAGCATGAGTAGCAGGTGCTTCTGGGGGCCATTTGTCACCTCCTCTTTGCCCACCTCTGATGTGGTTGCGGAGCAGGGCCTAGTTCTGACCCCCTGACATTGTGAGTGGCTCCTCTCAGCTCTTCTGCTCAACAGCTTTCTCTGAGGCATCGGGACCTGGAAGGATATCGCAGAGCTGCCCAGATAGTTAATGCCCTCAAGGGCCACCTCCCACTGATGGGGGAAGGAAAGCTAACAGATAAATTCCCAATTTCTCCACCTTTAAAGGAACAAATTGTAAGAAACAGTCTGTGTGGGGTTCAGATATCCCAACATTGCCTACAGCAACAACCTTGACAACTGCTGTTTTTTTCACTGTTGCTTCTCCTTCTCAGTCTTCCCACTAGGCCTTCCTGCTCCCTGTGATCCCTTCCCAAATGAACCACCTGCATCAAGTGCTGGCTTCTGGCTCTGCTTTTTGAAAGAATCCAAACAGAGAGAGAATGTGGCAGTTGAGCTGGGGGTTCAATGTTGGGAGTAGGAGTTAGTTGAGGTTGTGTGTAAGCCAAGGAGCATGGTACCTTCCACGGGGATGGAGCCACTACTGTAAAGTCACTAAGGACCAGGAGTGATTCTGGGGGGTTCGTAAGGTGATAGGATGTGTGAGGAACTGTGGGGAGGTCAGTGTCAGCTGGGCTAAGAGATCTGGGATGGCCAAGAGGCCATAGAAGTCTGTTGGGATCAATCAAGAAAAGGCTTACTAGCGTGAGAAGAATTCAGGACTGTCTCATCAGTGAGGGCAGATGACATGTTTGGTGGGCAGACCATGTTCAGAGGTGAGAGACAATAGGCAGGGAGTTACGAGGTCCAGGGAGTGAAGATGAATGAGGGGGCTCCCAGTATAAATGGTGAAGAGGCGACAGGATAGCGTGGAGAAATGTGGAAACAGAAGACCCATTGGAGTTGGTGACAACATGGAGGGCTGAAGGAGACCAAAGCTGAAGCTGTCACCGGGTGTTGGGGCTTGGCAAGTAGGGTAGATGATGGTGCCGCCATATGTAGAGACCTAGTCCCCAGTGTGATGGTTTCAGGAAGTGGGGCCTTTGGGAGGTGATTAGTTCATGAGGGTAGAGCCCTCATGAATGGGGCTAGTGGCCTTACAGAAGAGCCCCCAGGTAGTTCTCTTGCCCCATTCACCAGTGAAAAGATGGCTATCAATGACCCAGAAACTGGGCTCTCACCCGACATTGTTTTGCTGGTGCCTTGATCTTGGTCTTCTCCTCCCCTAAACTGTGAGCAATAAATGTGGCTCACCCCACACCATCTATGTTATTTTGTTATAGCAAGCCAAATGGACGAAGATACCTTCCCAGTGTGGAGGGACGGGTTGTCAGGTAAATTTAACAAAGTTGTTGAGTTCAAAGTGTGGAGGGATTTGAATGCCTTGAATGCCCTATGAAGACATTTGGTTATATGAACTTGACCTTCCATGTTGGGGTTCTTACAGATGAGAAAAAAGGTCAGAGAATAACCTATTTGCTATGAGGAGCGAAATAGAGAGAGAGAGAGAAGCAGAATAGGGAAGGAGAAAGTCCAAGTAAGGGGATGATCTCATGTGAAGTGGAGCTTCATTCTGGTCTCTGAAGTCATTCTACCTGAGTCCTTTGAATCCTGTATTCATCAGGCACTGAACATCTGGATAGGGAAGGCTGGGGGTGACTGCCCGTGATGGTTGATTTTATGTATCCACCTGGAGAATGTTTTTGGGTGAGATTAACATCCAAATTCATGAATTTTGAGTAAAGTAGATCATGCTTCATATGGTGGGTGGGCCTTGCACAATCAGTTGAAAGGCTGGATGCAACCAAAAAATCCAGCCCCCCGAGCAAGAGGGAATTCTCCAGCAGGTTGCCTCTAGACTTCATCTGCACCATTGCCTCTCCTGGGTCTCTGCCCGCCAGGCTTCAGGCTGAAACTGCACCATCAGCGATCCTAGGGCCACACTGCAGATTTAGACCTGCTAGTCTCCGTAATTGTGTGAGCCAATTCCTTGTGACACATTTCTTCTAAACATGCCCATTCTATTTGATCTATTTCCCCAGAGGATGTTGACTAACACAAGTCCTGAAGGTCTCTGTCTCAGAGGATGTGGCTCCCATCTGCCAAGGGCGAGGTTTCTGCAAAGGTCATGGGTCTAAGCAGCAGCTGGTGGCTGGATGTACCCTCAGGGAAAGGGGGGGTCTTGATGGGGCACCAATTTGGACAGCTCTTTTATGGAGTGCTTGGAGAATGATGTGAGAGTAAATAGCAAATTAAATTTATTTAGCTGCAAGTTAAGTTTATGGCCCTTCACAAATCCCTCCTCAGTACTCTGCGAATCCTTGCGGAGCTTCTTTTAGCAACGTGTTATTGTGGCAGCACAGTGTGGCAGTGCAAACTTTTGGGCATTTGAAGTCAAAGAGAGATATACATTCAAACGCCAACTCTTTGCTTATCCGCTGAGCAATATTTACCCCTATCACTGAATTTCTGGGTTTGGATTCCACATCTGTATGACAAATACTGCAAATAACCTCTATGTTGTAAAGATTAAAATTAACACTGATGTCTATGTGAAAAGCAAATGCTTTTTGCCTGTGAATACCGAGCTCCTCTGTGCCAAGCAGTGGGCTAAGCAACTTAAAAATATTGCTGGTTTGGGGGCGGGGGGCGGATGCCTGGGTCGCTCAGTCAGTTAAGCGTCCAAGTCCTGATTTCCGCTCAGGTCCTGATCTCAGGCTTGTGGGTTCGAGCCCTGCGCAGGCTCTGTGCTGGGTGTGGAGTCTGCTTAAGACTCTCTCTCTCGGGATCCCTGGGTGGCGCAGCGGTTTAGCGCCTGCCTTTGGCCCAGGGCGCGATCCTGGAGTCCCGGGATCGAATCCCACATCGGGCTCCTGGTGCATGGAGTCTGCCTATGTCTCTGCCTCTCTCTCTCTCTGTGTGACTATCATAAATAAATAAAAATTAAAAAAAAGAAGACTCTCTCTCCATCTGGCCCTCCTCTCTCTCTCTCTCTCTCTCTCAAAAAAAAAAAAAAAAAAAAAAAGTTCCAGGTTAAATTCCCACAATAGTTCCCTAAAGTAGGTATTATTCATCTTGTTTCCTAACATGGAAACTGAGTGGTAGAAGAGATGTGTGCCCAAGGCCACTGGGCTAAGAAGCAAAGGAGCTGACACTGCTCCAAGTGTCCATCAGAAATAGAGCCCTGACATAGTGTTGGGCTTCTGACATATAGAGTTCTAGAAGCTTTGTGACTTGGTGGTCTCTCCGGAAGCATGAGATCTTGCTCTGGGGACCTGAAGGTACAGGCCGCTGCTGTGGTGCTCAGGGCCCTTGGGAAGGGAGCAAGGGAGGTGAGGGGTGGGAATGTCGAGGACTCCAGCCACTGCCATGACATTTTTGGCCAACGCATCCAACGTGCCTTGTGTGTTTCCACTGCCTGCCAATCACTGCAAGTTGCACAGCAGCTTGGGGTGGGGGTGGGGGGAGGGTAAATGAACCAGACAAAATGATGCTTCTAAACCCCACTTTGGTAGGTCCTTTTGTTATGTCATCATTAGGATGGGAATCTTGGGGTTGAAAAGCTCATAAATGGGAAACCTGCTTCACCTCTGAGTTTTCACTGATTTCAACGATTTGGTCCAAATCCAGAGTCTCGAGACAATAAAAAGGCTGCTGCTGAATGTTAACGGAGGAGGACGGCTGAAATCTCAGTGAGCTACTTTGATGGTACCAGAGGCATTTAATTTTCATGGTCTTGCAGTAAATTTAAAGGCAAATTATAAAAGTGAGGCTCAGTTTTGGTAAGGCTCCAATTTATGTGCTTCGGGCTTCTTCTAACTAGACTGTGGGGGCAGCCGCCTAAGAAAGTTTAGATTTAAAGACTTTTGCCAAGGTGTCCTGTGTGAAAATTTCCAGCGTTTTGTCGTATTTCCAAAAGGCGTCTCATTGGATACTCCTGGGCCTCATATTATTCACAGGTTTGGAAAGTGGGCTGTGGCTTCTGGAAGGTAATATTTTAATGACCAAGTGCTAAAGTGAAGGACCAATTCACTTCATCTAGTGTATTTAGGGAAATCGCTTCGAATCTGTTTTGGGGTTAGAGTTTAATTCTTTTTTTTTTTTTTTTTTTTTTAAGAATTTAATTCTTGCTGTAGTTTCACGTGAGCAAGGCCTGCAAAGGCCTCTGAAGGCCTCAAGTCTCGGTTTCTTCATCTGCGGTGTGTGATGTTAATAATTATCTCAGGGTGATGTTTGACAGAATAAACTCCATGAAGATCGCAAAGTCTTAATGAAGTTGCTGGCATATATTATGTATTCATACAGCAATCATTAACAGGAAAACTCCCTCTGTAACAGGATGAACAGAACTGTTTTGTAATCCGTGAGATTGAGAAAGAGAACCATCTGTGGGTTTCCACCTGGACAGTAGTTGGGCTCAGGTATCTGTTTGAATGGCTCTGAATAAGGGAGGCCTTTAAAGGAGAGAAAATGGATTTCCTGTCTACTCTGAGCTTCAGCTGACTCTGAAAAGGCGGAGGAACAGTTTCCTGGTGGATCCGGGTTCTGTTTTTACAACTGGTTGCACACATCCCTCATTTGAGGGTTCAAATGGGTAGTTTAGGAGAGAAAATGGATGTCTATGTTCTTGAAGGCCAATTTGGGAGTGTAAATCTGGGATTTGGGATCTCATTGGAAAGTCTGTGTTATTGAAATTTCTAAAATGAGCCCTTCTAATATGACCTCAAGCTAATGTGTGGGTCTGTTTGAATAACAGCCTCGAGTAATTTCTTCCAACCGCGCCTACTAAGCAACCCAAGATAAAAATATTGTTTTCCTGTGAACGGTGGAATTGTCAGGAAGGCAACAAATTGCCCCAGACTTTTGTTGGTGAAGCAGAATTCCGGCTTCTTTCAATTGTTTTGGACTTAAAAACCAAAACAACAAAATCCCCTACCTTTCAGAGACTACTGATGTGAAAATACCATGTGCTTGCCGGGGATCCTACAGATGACAGGCACCGTGCTACAATCTCGCCTTATTTTTCTCTTCCCTCCGCCCCCACCCACCATCTCTTGCCAGACAGAATAGGTGAAGAGGTTGAGCTGTAGATCTCATTTCTCCTGTTTTGCTGCTTGTGAAGTCTGCCAACAGAATCCACCTTGACAAAGTCAAGGACTGTGCGTTTAATGTTGAACTGAGTGAATAAATTATGCATGAAATTGTGCCGGAGTCTCTAGTGTGCAGAATTGCTCCTTTTGATATGAAAGGTTAATTCAGAAAGGAGTCCAAAATAGCTGGAAATTGTGGGGATAAGTGGATAGTATTCACTGTTGTGAGCTGTTATTACTAGAAATTGCATTCCCTCTCTGGCTTCCCCGGAGATTTCGCTTTGCCAGTGAATATAAACTGTACTCAATAGAATAGCATTTAGGAGTAACAAGAGTGTATGTCCACACACAATAAAATATTCTAATGGTGTTTTAAAAAGAAGTTGTACTTTTTCATGTATATCATGCACCCCAAGGAAGAATTTCTATTGCATTTAGGTCAAGAACAAGGCATATCGAACGTAATGAGTTTTGAGCATATATGCATTGCAAGGGGCTGCCTGGGACTCCCATTTCAGAGCCTGGGCTGGTCATGCCACTGATTAGTTATGCAAGCCTGGTTTCCGATAAAGCCCAAACCATCCTTGCTTAAAAGAAGGAACAGCCCCCAATTGTTTTATCACTACATCTTACACATCCAGCTTTAATTTAATCTTTGGTAAATTTATGAAGCTCTTCAACCTGTTTCTCTTAAATGTCCTTTTTACACACATCCTTATATCATTTTTATGTTAGTTCATTATTTCCAGCAGAAAAACGTAGTTGTCTGGAAAGCTAAATTTTACTTAAAATACACATACACATATTTTTGGAGCTTGTTAGAGACTCCTTTTTGTGTTTCCATCACAAGGGAACAGAATTGTGCCACCAGACTGTGGAAGTTGTTTATTTCTGTCCCTCTTATGTACATTTTCAGAAACCATCCCCTTCTTAATCTCCACTGGGGACTGGTAGTTTTTTCTCTAATTATAAAGTGGTCTCATTTCTGACCTGGGGTAGTTTTTAATTTTAGTTCCTGGCTTGTGTTTATAAACTGTTACACTATATTATCCTGTTGGGAACATGGAGAGAAGGGTTCTAGCCCTTTGTGTTGGTTTTAACAATTAGGTATTCATTCAGTGTCTCACAATGTATTTTGGGGGAAACCAGAGATGCATTTTTGACGTCGATTTTTTACCTTCTGTGTTTCTCTTATCTATATATTTCACATTAGTGATAAAGCTTTTAAAACTCTGGATGGGTGACGGCAGATAGCAGTAGTATTATTAAACATCTGACAGCAGTGAACAAAACTGATATGGTTACTTGTTTTTAGGTATTCTTTTTTGTTTCAAATGTTGATGGGGAAAAAGATATAGAAGTCTTGGCATAGGGAAGATATTCCTATAAATTGTAAATTTATAAATTGGCAGATGCTGGGTTAAAATAAAGTAGTTGCTCAAACATCAAGGTGACTGTGGGTTTTTTTTTTTTTTAAAGTGTCATTTTGTTACTTTAAGGCATCACTAAGGAGCATTGAAAATGACCAATCCTTACCCTGCTCATTAATGCCAAGAGTGTTAAGTTTCTTTATTCTGTTGTCTGTGACTCATGAGTCTGAGTTCTGGACAGCAAATTGGCCAAATGGCCTCTTGTCACTGGAAATTGTTCCTTCTGCTCAGTGAGAATATTCTGCGCCTGAGGGGTTGCAAACATTTTTTTTTTCATGTGAACCTGAATGCCCCAGGCCGCTAAAACTCAGCAATTAAGTCACAAGGCAGTGTGGCGTTGTGTGTAATATTCCGATGACTTGATTACAGGGATGCCTTTCCCCCTGTGATACTAGATTTGATGCATTTAAAATGTTTCGGGCCAACCAAAGATGCCTTTTCTGATGCAGATTCAAATGCCTCCAGGAGATCAAACTGAAAAGTCATTGAATGAACCACTCTGTAGCACTGAGGACGGGGATGGAAGGTAGGGAAGGTGCTGCTTAGTATCTGAGTATATTTTACACAGTTCTGCAAGATAAACTCAATAGAAGTCTTCATAGAATTATGTGACATGCACACACGTGCAGAAATAAAACAAAACCGAAGATCTTTTAAGGAATGTTCAATCTAACATCTACGTACATTTATATATGGATATAAATGGTTTTCCATACATTTATATATGTATACAAATGGTTTTACATATATTTGTATATGTATGTAATATATAAATACATGCAAGGGTTTCACATATGAATAAATTACTTTTACATATAAAAACAAAGAACTTAAAATGTTTTCTATAATTCTAAATATGTGTTAATAATTCTAATGACATTTCAATATAGTTTACATAATTTTAAAGGTAACATGTAAATATATTATTGAAATATGTTATTTAAAATTATGGTGATGGAATGTTCACTTTTACCCCAGACATTTTTTGCAGGCAAAGAATCACCCAAAGAAACAATTTAGAAGTAAATGGAGAATCTTTTCCGCAAGTAATTAATACCTTTAAAAGCATGTTTGAAATAATTAGTTAAGAGAATCAATCTCTTTTAAAAGCCTCCAATTCACCAGGGGCCCATTCGGTAGCACACACCTGCTCACCAACAGTCCAATATCCTGGCACCATCAACATTGTCTTTATCCACCCTCCTCTTTCTTGAGGGAGGGGAGAGGAGATACACATTTTCTTAAAAATTTATACACCCTCACCTCCACCCCCAGGGCCCCAAAAGCATGATGCATTCAATTTTCATTATGAGGTGACTAGTGAATATTTAAAAGCTTGGGTTTCAAATTGCTTGTATTAAATGCGCATAAAATGAATATATTGTTTGTGAAATATTAAACACGAGTACTTTTTTCCCAGTTGTTAAGCACAAATATGGTCCTACCATGCACTCGTGCTATCTTGGGAAAATCGGGGCTTTATTAGCTCTTCTTTAAATCATACAAATTACTCCTTTTAACTATAAATGATCTTTTCTTTTGGTAAGTTTCCTTGACTAAAGATAACTTCACAAAAGCTCTGTAAGTTAACCAGAAATGCAAGGAAAAAGTAACTCTTGTTCAGAAGCGATTTATCTTTTTAAGCATCACTTGGGGGCGATATAAAAGGCAATTCTTAAAATGCAAGTAATCTTTAGGAAAAATATTATGAAAGGACTTTATTAGTATTCCGTTGTGTTGTGTTAGCATCCATTTCATGGGAAAGATGTTTCATTTTAACAAGATCCTCTGCTGCAAGAAAATTAATTTTTTTTCTTCTTTGGCACAGCTCCAATCTTTTTCTTCCTTTCCCCTCCCAGTGGATGAAGTGATCAGAGTGGAAAACACATTTTTATGAAAGAGCATATTTACAGGTGACTGTGACCAATGAAAATATTTGAAGTTAAACAATGAACATCAAGTGATTGATGTGGCTCTGCTTGGTGAACAGTGTGGAGTTCTGCTGACTGATTAGAAGGAATGGCCATCTACCCTAACTCGTGAGGGAGCTCGTTTTAATCCACTAATGTTGCATATTGATTCTGGAAGATTTGCAATGTGATATGTGCGATAGGTATTTTTGCAGCTGGTACCAACTGCATCCAATACTAATATTTATTTTATTATTCATTGCATTCTTGTACTTTCCAAGTTTTAGGCATAAAATTTGATATTTACCTTTGAAATACTTAAAAAGAAATCAGTTTTCCTACTATTTGGAAGTCTCAGAGAACTTTCTCTTTCAGTTGCTGTGTGCATCAGTTTCTTATTGCTGTTGCAACCCATGACCACAAATGAACAGTGTAAATTGATTATCTTACCATTCTAGTTCTCCCTGGGCCAAAATCAAGGTGGTGGCAGAGCTGTGTCCTTTCTGGAGGCTCTAGGAGGTTGGTTGCTTCCTGGTCTCTTCCAGCTTCTAGGAGCTGTCCGCAGTCCATGGCTCAAGGCCCTTTCCCCCGTCGTCAAAGCCAGCCATGTTACATCCTTGGGACCCATCCTCTGAGTGCGGCCACATCTCCCTGTGCCTCTTACCGGAACAGGAGAGGGCTCTGCTTGGGGACTCCTGTGCTGAGGTTGGGCCCACCCAGATAATCCAGGCTCATCCCCCATCTCAGAGTCCTTCACGTTTGCATAGTCCCTTTTGCAGGGTTAAGCAACATGTTCACAGGGTAGGATGCAGACATCTTTGGGGGATGATTAGTCTGCCTCCAGGTGCAGAAGGAGGAGGTAAGTCAACAGCAACAGCAGTTGCTGCCATTTATTTTATTTGGTGCCTCTTTTTGCCCTTTACAAAAATGACCATGTGTGACACACTGTAGGCACTCAACACGTGTTTGTTGAGTAAATAAATGAAAGGTTGATTGCTTCTCATATTTTTTCATCAGACGGCATTATTTGGAGCTTGTAGCAGAAGTGGGAGGGCACTTCAGGATCGGTCACTGGCAGAGAAATGGGGAGGTTTTTCAGGAATTTACTGATAAGGATAAGCAAATCCAGAGCTTGGTGTTGCGTTTTACCAGAGGTGTGGGGTGTACTAACTTAAAACTAAATGTTGGGGGCATCCCGGGTGGCTCAGCAGTTTAGCCCCTGCCTCCAACCCAGAACATGATCCTGGAGTCCCGGGATCGAGTCCCACGTCGGGCTCCCTGCATGGAACCTACTTCTCCCTCTGCCTGTGTCTCTGCCTCCCTCTCTCTTTGTGTCTCTCATGAATAAATAAATAAAATCTTAAAAAAAAAAAACAAACCCTAAATGTTGGGTGTTGCAGTAAAGTCACTGTTCCCAAAGGTCAGAGTGCAAACCTGTGCACCTGTTCCCTGAAGGAAATAGTCAGCAGAAGATACAGGATTCTGAGCTTCCTTCAGGGGGGGACAAGACAAAGCTCTGCTCATAGGGCACCAAATGTAATCTGGCCTTGTGGATGATTCTTCTTGACCACAGTCAACAGTGGTGAAGCTTCTGGTAACCCCTGAGGATTGGTTAGCATGAACCTCGCATTTCTCTGAGAGTAAGCAGAGCACACACTTGCCTTTGTTCCTACTTCAGAGGTAGCACACTGAAGTGGAAATGTTGGGTTTGGAGCCATGAGAATTGCATTCAAATTTTGTATAACCGGGTGACATAATGTATTTGTAAATTCTGATAATAATATCTCCCTTATGGATCAATGAAAGGATTAAAGATATCTTTATAAAGCTTTGGGGACAGGAACAACATAGTAGGCACTCAGTAAATAGCTGGTTTCATTGTTACTATTATTATTATAACATTTCTCAGCCAGCTTCTAATTTTGCCAGTGATGTGTTATTCAAAAATATCATTCATCTCAGATAATTAAGAGGCTCAATTGGTTAAGAGTTTAGGCTGGATTTATTCTTTTTATTCATTTGTCCACACATTCCAAAGTTTTCTCTTACTGATGACTCACTATGTGATGGGGTGTGCATACAATATTGAAGAGAACAGACGTTGTCTCTTACCTCATAGTACTTTCAGTCTAGTGGGTGGGAGAGGCCATTAAGTAAATAAACAGATTAAAGTTCGTATCCTGGTGCTGTAACTCATCTGCTGTGTGGTTCTGGGCAGGTGATTGAACCTCTCTGACTCTCTATTTCCTCATCTGTGCCTGAAGTTCCTAGGACTTCACTCGAAAGATTAAATTATATAATGCACATACATGTTTAGCATAGTCCTTGGCATAGGAGAATTACTCTTTTGTAATTTAAAAAATTTGTATTTTTAAATTTTCATTTATTACTTTTTTAAAGAGTGATTGAGAGAGCACATAAGGTGGGGAAAGGTGGAGGGAGAGAGAGAGAGATTGAGAGAGGGAGAGAGAATCTTAAGCAGGATCCACACCCAGCAGGGAGCTGACGCAGGGCTGTACACATGGGGCTCAATCCCATGACCCTGAGATCATGACCTGAGTCAAAATCAAAAGTCGGACACTTAACTGACTAAGGTACCCAGGTGCCCCTCTTTTGTAATTTTTAAAATATTCTTTAATAGCTAAAGAAGACATGGTACTGTTTTTCATGAGGAAATTCTACTTTTTACAGGGAAAGCATCAAATTGCTGATAAATGTTTAAAAAAAAAAGTGAGGACGTGTCCTACTGTCTCTCTGATTCCTCATGCTCAGCATTTCAGGGAATGCTACTACTTCTAATATTCTAATACTATTGCTCCTATACCTACATCTACTCGTACAATTGCTATTTTTATGAATACTTACATTTTACTAAGGCTTGGCTCAATCGCATTATGATATTTAATCCACATCACAGCCTGTAGTATGGATTAGGTGCTCTATAGAACCCATATCACTGCTGAGGGAATGAGGCGAGAGGGTGAAGTCCCAGATCTATATCAAGGGGGTGACAGGCCAGAACTCTGACCCAGGTGCTATGACTCTGGGTCTGTCACACCTCAGATGGAGGCAGGATTTGGGACACCTTTCCAGTGAGGTGAATTTTATGGTGGAAGGTGTTGTGAAAATGGAGGAGGAATATAGCCCTGAGATCTTACAGAAAAGAGACAAGATTCATTTGCTCATATCTCCATTATTTGGTCAAACTCTAAATGCGTACCAAGTCCTGGGTGTTGTTCCTGGAGATTAAATTAGTGCCTCAGGGGGGCACTCAGTCCATAGTGGGGGCAGGCAGTGACTAGGAACCCACTGTTCACGTAGAGCATGTAGTGTGGTCTAAGTGAGGTCTCTGCATGTGGTGCTCTGGAAAGTTCAGGACATCTCATCTAGCCCTTAGTGGCCAGGAGAGGCCTTCCAGAGGAACTATGTTCTGAGGAAACAAGACTTGCTTACTAGAGCTTCAGAAAATCACTTCCTAAGACATGCAGGTCATCATCATATATCATAATAATTAAATGTGTAGGCTTTGGAGTTTAAACTGCCTATATTCGGGGCACATGGGTGGCTCAGTTAAGCAACTGACTCTTCATTTTGGCTCAGGTCATGATCTCAGGGTCTTGGGGTCAAGCCCCCATCACACTCTATGCTCAGCCTGGAGTCCGCTTGTCTCTCTCCCTCTGCCTCTCTCCCATCTCACGCACTCTCTCAAATAAATAAATAAAATCTTAAACAACAACGACAACGACAACAACAACAACAAAAACCCTGCCTACTTTCAAACCCTATCTCTGCCATTTTCTCACATTTAGACTTGTTCCTCATTAAGCCCTTGGAGCCCTCATCTGGAAAATGGGAGCAATAAACATCCCTCTTTTTCTTCAGATTGTGGTGAAGATGACATACAAAGCTATTGGCACAGTGCCTGGTAAATGGTGAATGCCAACAAAAGTGAACATTTATTATCACTGCTTTTGTCATTGGCATCATCAGTAGTATCATTATCATCATTTTTTTTTTTTTTTTTTTAGGAAATATGAAACAGCAAGATAGGCAACAAAGGGATTATTTTGGTGGTTGCTGCTGAATTATTAAGAAACATAATGCCTTGGTCTTAATTTTTAAGGCTGGAAAAATTTCAGACAGTTTATAAGTCCCTGTGATCTTATACAAATATATATTACTGGAATTGATGTGTGCAAAGAGCACAGTTTGTTTTTACCCCAGTCGAAAATGTGCAATGACATAATGTAACCCTTTAAGATAACAGAAGCCAGCTGCCCCATTCATATTTAAATATGAGTCACCTTCCAGAGAGACTTGCAAGATTCTATGTGCCAAGCTGGAAAAGTAAAAATTGCTAGCAAGGCAGGAAAGAATAAATTCACACTTGGATGTTGGTATTATAGGCTAGAGGCCCCATCTCACCAATTCCTTTATGGAGCAGGAAATGGTACCCTAGTGGCCAGAGGAAAGAACTGCAGCACCATGGCCGCATGGTTCACATTTTCGAAGCGTGGAAGCCTCTTCACATTTGGGGAATCATATCCACTTGATTAAAAATATTTTATGTAGATAGCACACAAACCCAGGCATAAACATAGTCTGCTGTAATGACTTTTAAAAAACACTGTGTGGTTACTTTTGAATTTCCCCCTAAGACCTTGAGATTTGAGTTGGCCAACCACTTCCGATGTCTTCCAGTTTAGCAGAGCTGATCTCAGAAGAAAAGTGAAGAACAGATTCTTGACATTAAGTACAACAAAAGAAGGCCTGAAATGTTAAGTAATGTGTGTCTTCATGAGTGTTTGCTGAGAACATTTCAGAAAGAGGAAGCCTATTGGTGGTCTTTGGGAAAAACATTTAAAAATTCATTACATATGTAAATTGAATTGACACATTGACAATTGGATGAGGTTAGAAGGTTGGTTTGAAGGAATGATAAACTGCTAATTAGGGTTTCCCTCATGGCTGAATCAGATTTGCTATGGGTATGTCTCTGTGAACTTTTACTTGAATGATAATTCAGTGATCAGTAATCAAATTTGGTTGAATCAAAACCTGGAAGTTAGTTCAATTTAGGTAGCGTTTGATAGGCTGTGGCTCATCTCTTATTCTGTAGAGTAGACTGCATCACTGAAAACAATCATGCTCATCCGGAATGGCAGTGGACAGTACTTTTAGGAGCAGAGTAAAATTGTTAGAGAAGGTAAAACAGCTAGGTAAAGGTTGATTAAAAATCACTTTTTAACTTGATTTTGCCTTTCAATGAAATTTTTTGAAGGACAACTTGCTATCCTACACTTTGACTTCTATTCAACTTCTACCAAGTTAACAGCATAATTCAAGATGTACATAAGGATTTAACAATGAAGATGTTCAGAGAAGCATTGTTTATTTTCATCAAAACTGAAAATAATATAAATATTTACAGTAGATGATGAAGTAAACTATAAACACCCACACAATCACACCTTCTTGTGCTGTGAAAGGAGTTGTTCAGAGTTATGTATGTGGCCATATAAAGATGTGCACTCTATATT
The DNA here is from genome assembly GCF_003254725.2 of Canis lupus dingo. Taxonomy (NCBI): domain Eukaryota; kingdom Metazoa; phylum Chordata; class Mammalia; order Carnivora; family Canidae; genus Canis; species Canis lupus. The sequence goes on along the minus strand of NC_064262.1, from coordinate 21,998,704 downwards.
ACTAAATGAAAAATAAGGCAGTAGATCTGATCTTGATTTTAATAATGATCCCATTTAATTAGTATCTTTTTATACAACATTCTTTGGATTAAAAAATTGTGGAATGTCTCTCCCATTTGACCTCTTTCCATTTCTATTAACTTAATTACTAAATTTGTTTTGGTGGAGTATGATTTCTTAGCTCTGTAAAAAGTAATATTTATTTTTATTAAGGAGAGTTAAAAATGTAGAACCTATTTATTTCTTAACTCTATAACTAGTTATTTCTAAGAAAAGCAAAAGAGAAGATTATTACCCACAAGAATATTCCTTTAACAATGACTTAAAGATGTCCCCATAATAAGCTAAGTCTCTTATATGTTCTTGATGGCCAATCTCATATTGGCATGACTCCATGACAGAGTCAAGAAATATATTTTGTAGGAGTAAATGACAAAGAGGCACCCAACAAAATTTGAGTAAAACCTATCTCACCTCCTCTCTCCCCTGTTACCTCACCAGCTTCCTACAGTTATAGAAGTTGGGAGAATAAATGATAAATAGTGTCATACTATCATAAATGCTGCCTCCATTAATTGTATATGAAGAAACATTTTGTAATTTGCTTTTTTTCCAAAGATTTTACTTATTTGAGAGAGAGAAGGAGAGCACAAGTGGGGGGAGGGGGAGGCAGAGGGAGAAGCAGACTCCCTGATGAGCAGGAAGCCCCAACTGAACAGAGCTTGATCCAGGGGTCCTGAGATCATGAACTGAGCCGAAGGCAGACACTCAACTGGCTAAGCCACCCAAGTGCCCCTCATTTTATAGTTTCGGTATTAAATTTCATTATATTGCCTTTCTATTGTTATAACAATACCAATATTGGATAAATTCTGGGAATCTGGGATGCCATTCCACCTTGCATAATTTGGTGACAGACATTCTAGAATGATTCCGGCATTAGTGTTACATGTGAGGCTACATATGCATGTATATAGGTCAGGATTTCTCATTCTTGGGACTATTAACATTTTGGGCTGAATAATTCTTTATTGCAGAGGGCTGTCTTGTTCACTGTAGGGTGTTCAGCAGCAGCTCTGGCCTCTACTCACCAGATGCCTCATCTCTCTCGTCTTGAATTTTGAATACTCAAAAATGTCTTCAGAAGTTGCCAAATGTCACTTGGTGGAAGGGGAAAATTGCACCCCACCCCATTGGAGAATCACTGGCTTAGATTGATATATATATATATATATATATGGTGTTAATAGGTATTATTTTGGGGTGGTGAGGACACGAATGATATCCCCCTTCTGTCTGCTTATATTATTTAATTTTTATATGTGGATGTGTAATATCTAATTTTTTTTATTTATTTATTTACTTATGAGAGAGAGAGAGAGAGAGAGAGAGAGAGGCAGAGACACAGGCAGAGGGAGAAGCAGGCTCCATGCCGGGAGCCCGACGTGGGACTCGATCCCGGGACTCTAGGATCGCGCCCTGGGCCAAAGGCAGGTGCTAAACTACTGAGCCACCCAAGGATCCCCTGTGTAATATCTAATTTTAGAAGAAGGTCAAAAGACAAAAAAAAAATTGTCAAAGTTCTGAAAAGCAGAACATAGAGTGGTACGTTCTTATGGTCCTTGCTCTTGTAGAGAGCTTTGCAATTTGCCCCTACCTTCATATGCACATCATTTTTTTTGGAGTCCTTCAATTTTATGAAGCAGGAGGATAGGGATTATTACCTTCCTTCTTTACCGATATAAATGCTGAAGTCTAGGTTAACACTATCCAAGTGGTTAAATAACAGAAGTAGGACCGTAGCTCTGGATTCCTTAACTACCTTAGTCATTGGCTGGGGACCCTCAGCCCTTTCTATGTGTGACATGTAGGTGTGGCTCTGAGTTGTGTTTGCCTCGGGGGCTGGTGTGCATGTCGCTCTGGTTGTGTGGATGACTTAATGGGGAATTGGAATTGGCAAAAAGAAAGAAGAGTAAAAAGGCAAGGCACCTACCCATTAAAGATGTGAATGCTGGTAGGGTCTCACATGGCTGCTAATTTCCTGGACTGAACTCCCACACAGAGTCCCAAGCCACCATGGCATTTTTAGCACAAAAGGAGACTGACCAGTGTCAGCTCTGTGAGTTTTTTCTATGAAATATTTTGTGGACTCTGCTTCTCTGTCCTGGATGCATATTTATTTTGAGAAAATTTAATGGAATTAATTCACCTACTTCCAAGGGAAACAGACCCTTCCAGATTTCCCTTTATATTAAGTTTCTGGGGTTCTCCCTTTCTCTCTTTTTTTTTCATTGGTGCACTTCCTCTGGTTCTATTAACATAGTGGGAATTAAGCATGTGCATCGACTGGTGCCCATACCCATATGCTGGGAATTTAATTTCTCAGTCTAGGTGTGTCTTGGATAAGGCACAGTAATTATTATTACCCATTAATATCAGTGCACAAAAATACCCTGAGAAGTAAATATTTAATATTTCACACTCATTGCCTTTTTTTTAAGTTTTTAATTTACTGTGTGCATCGCAAGCAAATTGCATGTCTTCTCTCCTGCCCGTCTTAAAATTAAGCTCTTTTAATTTTGAATAGCATCTGGTTGTCAAACGCACACCATTTTATTTTCTTACACTGAGTGTTGAGCATTCCAGCATATCTGAAAGGGAGTCAACATACAGATATAGGTGAGTGTAAGAAATCTCATTTTAGATTTTAATTTTGGTTTCAATTTTAAGAGCATTAATACCTCACCCCAGTGACTATACTTTTAATTTAACCCACTGTGACTGCATTCTCACATTTCAAAACTGACAAATGAATAGGGAGGAAGGGAAGGCTTTATGTAGTGTTGGACTTGGCATAACTCCTTTAAAAGCAACATTACCCATCTCTGGATCTTGGAATGCATTGCAAAGAGGGGAGCCCAGCACATAATTTGGTTCTCCAAATAATTCTTGAACTAATCAAATCAATCTGTGCTTCATAACTCCTCCATAACTGCTCTTGGCTTCCTTGTCTGTTGACTTTACATCTTCTCTTGTTCTACCCTTGGGTTGACCTTCAAATCTGACCATTTGTCTTCGGGGTTGTGACTTTCTGTTCTATCTATGACTTACTCAAGTCGGTAAGGCTAAACCAGGACTGTGGTCATCACTTATGTCATCAGTAACTCCTGAAACTAAAGAATGGGTTCCAATCACCCATATTTTTTGTGAGCTTAGATTTAGGATTGCAGACTCAGTTGTGTCCAAGAGCCAGATAGTGTAGACATGTGGAGTGTGCAATGGGCAGAACAATAGGCAATAGTGAGGACCTTATGTGGAGCATGCAAGACCTGTATCAAAGGGGGAGTGGCTGCTGTGTTCATGCTCAGTGTTGCTATTCCAAAATGTGTACCAGAGTGGCTAGATGTTTTCATTAAGAGAAAAGTCAGAGATCTAGACATTTGGTTGAAACATCTCTGTTGCCAAATATGACAATAAGTTTCTAATAAAAAAAAATCAATTGCAGAACTATCAGGGAATTTTTAAGTTTGACTAGATATTTGATGGTGTTAAGAAATTATTATTTGCATTTTTGCTTAAATTTATATTGGTATTACAGTTATTTTTTTTTTTAAATATCCTTCTAGATGAATGATGTGTTGTGTAAGATTTGCTTCAAAATGGTCCAGGGATTAAAGTGGGGAAGTGAATCTACGTGAAATAAGAGGTGTAAATAAAGCAACATTGACCATGAATTGATAATTATTGAAGCTGGATGATGGATGAATATATGTATACTTAAATTTGTATATGTTTGACGTTTCCACAATAAAGAGTTAAAAAAAAAAAAAAAAAAACCATGGCCATAGGCCAGTTTTGACCTCAGGAGTTGTTGACCTGCCAGGGTTGCATCTGATCCAGGAATTTTTCTGTATGTATCCCAATCTATTTATGTTTTCAATCTGTACTATATTTGGTTATAGTGTTTTTAAACTTAGTCACAAGCACACTACTCCAATACTACTCCAGAGTTCTTGAACTTCTTTGAACAAATGCATGTTCATCCCTTTTACTTGTAAATTTGTTTAAAGATTTTATTTATTTCTTTGAGAGAGAGAGAGAGTGTGAGCATGTGGGGGGCTCAGAGTGAGAGGGAGAAGCAGGCTCCCCGCTGAGCAGGGAGCCCAACACGGGGCTCCATCCCAGGATCTCAGGATGGTGACCTGCGGCAAAGGCAGGCCCTTAACCGACTGAGCCACCCAGGCACCTTATTTATTAATTTTTAACCCTCCAGTTATATTCCCTTGAGCTTTCATCCTTTTAGAAGATTTTTAGCTCTTCATTTTTCTCTCCTAACAGTACTCAAATTTATCAACATGCTTTTCAGAGACTTCCTCTCTTTTGATCCATTGTGCTTTATTTTTTAAGGCACATGGGATTTTGCACAAATTTCAAATGTGTCACATGTTGGAAAGAGGAGAGATTTATTTCCCTCTGAATTTTTTCACCCTTCTTACCTATTTTTCCTTTCTTTTCAGGACATGAATCTGCCTCTTTATCCTTCCGTGTTTGGACCGTGAGCTCTTTGAGGACAATTGTAGTTTGCCATCCCAGTGCCAGGCCAATGCGGGTGCATAGACAGCCTTTCATTTATTCAAAGATATTTACTGAGCTCCCTACTCAGTGGCAAATTTTTTCACTGCTTCAACTCCACTTCTTTCTTGCTAAAAGTGAGGTCTTAACTCTTGTGAAAAAGGATAGTAATAACCCAAGTATCCTTTGGGCAATTTCTGTGTTCTTACTCTCAGGTTCTCTACAGGCTGACCAGAGACCCATTTATTGACTAATTTTGTTCCCTCTTTTTCTTTCCTCTTCTCCATCTTTTTTTTTTTTAAAGACTTTATGTATTCATGAGTGACACACAGAGAAAGAGAGGCAGAGACAGAGACATAGGCAGAGGGAGAAGCAGGCTCCATGCAGGGAGCCTTTTGCAGGACTTGATCCCAGGACCCTGGGTCTTGAGCCAAAGACAGGTGCTCAACCACTGAGCCACCCAGGTATCCCTCCTCTTCTCCTTCTTTTTTTTTTTTTTTTTAAGATTTTATGTATTTATTCAGAGAGAGAGAGAAGGAGAGAGAGAGACAGGCAGAGGGAGAAGCAGGCTCCACGCAGGGAGCCCAACGTGGGACTCGATCCCAGGTCTCCAGGATCACACCCTGGGCTGCAGGCGGCGCCAAACCACTGCGCCACTGGGGCTGCCCTCCTCTTCTCCTTCTCAGGCAAACCTCAGGATGACAGATGAAGGGCCTTTGGAATTTCTTTTGCTTTTCACCAATCCCGAATTTTATAACCTGCCTCACCAAGCTCTCTTCCTTTGTTCTTTTATTTATTGAACACCTATTGTGTGTCAGGCACTGTTCTAGACTGTGAGGATCTGATAGGAAACAGAACAGGCACAGATATCTGCCTTAAATTGTTGAGGAAGATAGAGAAAAACTGGATTTCAACAATGAAAAGGATTCAGTAGCTTCTTTAAATCTGTGTCTATCTGGTCATCACCAATTATGGTACCTTTCATATATTCTATGCTTGTTTTCTTTTTGAATACATTTATTTAGAGAGAGCTCTTCTCTCTTTCCTCTTTTCGAGCCCCCTTTGATGTTTTACATATGGTCTCTTTCTCTCTTCATCAGGCATGTTAATGGAAATATAGTCTCTAGGTAGGAAGTGATGGAATAAAGTTAGGAAGCATTAAAATTCATAACGTATCTATAAAAATGTTTCTATTTCACATCTAACACTTGTATTAGGTGTTAAGATACAGTGTTATTTGAATTAACAAAAGATTTTCATTTACATGAGATGATAAATAGCCCTTATTCATACATGCTTCCCACTGTAAGTATTAGGTGGGGTTCGATCCTTATCAGTGCACATACTTTTCCAACGAGGCCATATTTTGGTGACAGAGCTAACTGGTGCTAAAATGAATAAAAGCCTCATCTATAGAAACAAACTATTATGGCATTTAGTCGATTGACCAGTTATGAAAGTTGTCGCATACATCAATCCGTAAGAAATACCTTATCTGTTTGTGGCCCAAAAAAAGGTAAACAGGAATTTATGTATATGATAGCCGGAGACCTGCGCAAGGAAAAAAAAATAGTTTCTGAATATTCCTACTAAATTACATCAGTGCTCTTCCTTTCTATTATTTTGTCACAAAATGACTGCCCAATTTGAGTCAAGCAAGAATGCTGAATAAATTTTATGGATGATTTTTAATTTTTTATTGAGGAGGAGGCTGCTGACAGTGAGTTCCTTAAATATACTCTTCTTTTCTATCTTCCCTCCTTTCTTCCCTCTCTCATTGAATGTTTATTTATGTTTTTAAGGTTATCTGATCCTAAAAGGGTGGAATATTTTTAATTCATTTTGAAAGAATGTTTCCATATACATTCTTAAAAATTTTGGATTATTCTTGTAGGACTTTAACACAACACTGAAAATTTGGCATCTGTAAGCATAATTCAACGAAGAATTGTCTTTGCCTTGTTTGAGGACATTTAGTTTTGAAATAACAGCATTAGAGTCTTTTGAAAATAACAGAACATGAACAGAAAATTATTTCCCTTGGAAAAAACTGTAGCTAATTTTTCCTTTGGCTGATTTGCTGCTGAAATCACACATTCGTATAAATGCCAAGCTATACATATGCATATACATATGTATATGGATGAGCACGTGTATGTGTGTGCGCGCGCGTGCGTGTGTGTGTGTGTGTGTGTGTGTGTATGTATGTAAAATTCCACTCTACAATCATGGTATAAATTGGAGAATTTGTCTTTTTAAATTAACACTCATTCATATACAGGTCAGGAAGTAATGCAGAATGTTGGTGTTGCTAGCACATTTCATCCAAGATTTCAATTAATTAAGTTTTACAATTCCCCCATGCAGTGGGCAAATACTGTCATTATCTCTGCTTTATTGATGGAAAATCTGAGAGTAAAATCTTGTTCAAGGTCAAACAAGATCCAGGCCCTCAAAGCCAAAGTGAAAGGGAAATTTGAGACATTTATTTGATATTTCAGTTAAAGATAAGTATTTGTTGAATGAATAAAATATACATATTAAATAAAGATCTTGGATCTGAATTGGTCAAAATAGCTCCTCAATTTTTTTTTCTTTTTGAGAAAAAATGCAATCAAAACTGTGAATTTAGTTGTATTTCGTTCAGCCTCAAGAGAGTTGATGAGTGCAAAGGAGTCCAGTTCAATCTCTCAACGCAGCATGAGGACTGCAAAGGCTCCTGCCATCATGGGGGTAGGATGGACACTGAATTCCGTGGCCAGAGCTATATTTCTGCTTGACTTTATTTTGAACCTATAGTTCTAGCTTGCCTCAGTTTTGGTACAGTAAAAGTTCCAGCTAACTCAGAACAGATTTGGATATTCCAGACAGAATCACCAGATTGAACAAAAAAGTCTCTTAAAAATCCAAAGAGCTTTGGGGACAGTTACAGGGTTATACACTTTGAAGTATAATGCATGTCCTGGCCCCTTTCTACTCTCAATCTATAATATCCCAGTGCTGACTTTGTGGCTGCAAGATAGAGAAGGCCGAATTTTGTTTAAAAGGGTATTAGGTAATTGGTACTGTTATCAGTAAACTTTCCAATAATCACCAAATGGATCATCTCTAAGAGGTATTCTTGTCCAAAGTTCTTTTCTAATTACATTGTCTCATTTGTTTCTTTGTGATGGGAGGACCTGCATTCACTGAGCACTTGCTTATCAGGGACTGTTTACACTGTCATATACATCTCATACCAGGTAGGTTTCTAGTTTTAAACCCACTTTACATTTTTTTTTTTTTGGTTAAAGATTGTATTTATTTATTCATGAGAGACACACACACAGAGAGGCAGAGACATAGGCAGAGGGAGAAGCAGGCTCCATGGAGAGAGCCTGACGTGGGACTCGATCCTGGAACTCCAGGATCACGCCCTGGGCCAAAGGCAGATGCTCAACCTCTGAGCTGCCCAGGTGTCCCAACCCACTTTACATTTAAAGAAACCAGGGCAGAAAGAGAAAATAATTGCCTAAGGACACACAGCTGTCATAAGATAGAATACAGATTTGAATCCGGGGTGTAGCATGTCAGACCCTTAGCCTGCAGGAACTATCACTGCCCTCACAAGCAGACAGATATTAATGTACCCATTTTATGGATTAAGGAAACCAGGGAGGTTAATCAATCTGTCTGAACTCACAGGTTTCTATTTTTTTCCTAACAAAGAACTGACTCTACCAGCTGACGAACTTGCGGGATGATAAAATTGTGTGCTGACTAGAAGGTTTTTGTATGTATTATTTGTAAAGTGACATGTTTATTGTACAAATAAATAATAATTGAGCTTGAATCAATAGAAATTTAATTTTAAAATACCGGAAGAGAGCATTAGGTAAGCATTTCAGACAGAGGTCATAAATTCAAAATTTAGTTTCTAAGGTTCAATTTAGTTATGGAGGTTTTTTCAACTGTTTTAATGACTAATACCATCATTTATCTATTTCATCTGCAAATATTTAGAATTGTCAACTGTGTACTCATTGTGAAGGGTCATAATAAAGAAAAACTTGAGGATATGGACTCTCTTGGAGATCTTGAATGTGTTTGGTGATAAAGACCTGCTATCTGGAAAGCTAAGAAGATGCTGTGAAGTACTATAAAGATTTATGGGAAAAGAAAGACCACTGTCAGTTGGCATTAGTTGGGGATGTCTTCATGGAGATCATTGATCCCGAGCTGTGTCTGGAAGGAATAAGGGAATTGGGAATTGCTGAGAACTAGATGCGGAGCATACCCTCTACTATTGCAAGGGTTACCATTCATTGCCAGAATCCTCACTTAGTGTCCTCTCCATGCCAGGCACTGTGCTAGGGGCTGGGGATACAGCTGTGACAATGACATGTAGGTCTGTCCCCTCACAGATTGTACAACTGAGGGGAGAAACCAACATTAAATGAGCAATGGTTATAAAGTCTGTGCTGTGAGAGCCCAGAGCAAGGGAATTTGCCCTGGCATGGGAGTCTGGTGGGGGACAAAGCTCCCTGGGGGAAGTGCTCTTTTATTTGATAAGAGATAAAAAGAAGTCAAGAGATGTGCTAACTCTGGTAATTGGCAGTGTAACTCAGACACAACAACTTTTAATCAGCGGCCACCCTTCCTCTGGCACTCTGGTTATTTCTGGCTTTTCTGCTCCTTCCTGGTGAATATCTAAAGAGTTCAAGTTAATTTGAAGGTTATCCTGAGAAAAATATTACAAGGGCTCAATGTTCTCATCACATCCTATTTGGCAGTCACAGCTGGGAGGAGGAGCTACTGGCATCTAGGTGGGATAAGGCCAGGGATGCTACTAGAAATCTCACGATGCGCAGGACGGTCCCCACCCCCTACCTGCCCTCCAACCCTCCAGAGGGAATTATTTGGCCCCAAATGTCGATAGTGCAGATGTTGAGAAACTCTGATCGAGATACCTGAAAATTGAGCTGATTTTGGGAAATTGGACAGTTCACGCTGGCCAAGGCTTAGGATATATAAAGATATGGAAAGGCATTTGGGTCAGAAGTATTGGGTTAAATATGTCTTATGGCCAAGAGTCATGGACGACAAGACAGCTCAAGTTGATCGTACTCATTTTAATAAGCAGTGAGGACATCATTTCACGTTTCTGGACTAAGCCTGAAGGGTATGGTGAAAGAGAACCATAGTTGAGAAAGATATGTCCAGTGACACATGTACATTGGGAGGAACAGGAGGCGGCATGTAGAGGTGGGATATGATCTCAATGCTCTAGACTGGAAATAAGGAGAGCTTAAATTAGAAAAGAGGACAGGGAAGTTAGGAAAAAAAAAAAGAAAAAAAAAAAAAAAGGACACCTGTCAAGAGGCTGTAAAGGCCGTGACTTTAGGAAGTGGCTTATAGGAGGTCAGGAAAAGAAAGGAGACCAGGCCATACCAAAGATGAGAACTTGCACACCAACCCTGGCATTCATGAGAAATGGGAGTAGCAGGAAAAAAGGGCTTTTCGGGGAGAAAATGAATTCGAGTTGGTGCAGGTTGTGGTTGAGATGCTGGCCGGTCCTTGAGTTGCAACCCCCGAGCTGGTGCATGCAATGGTGAGTCGGGAGCACGGAGCCATGACCCCGCCTGGGGACCATGCTACCATCTTTCTTCCAAGCCAGAGGTCCTAAACTGGCAACCTGCAGCCCCATCTGGACTACAGATGTGTTTTGTTTGGCCCGCATAGTGTTTTAAAATTCTTTAAAATCTCCAACAACATACACATCGAGAGACTGCATATAGAAACCCATCTTTTTAGCTTGTCTTGAAATATCTGAGCAGCTGGCAATTCTGGGTTCTCATTTTTGCATGGCAGGAGTCTGAGCTGAGGCTCAGCCACCCCCTTGAGATGGCATCGGTGTCTCCAGGCTGCCTCCCGCCAACACTCCCTGATTTCACCTGGACGGCCCACCTCGAGCATTTACTCTGCCCGCCTCCTTGGTTTCCGCGCTGATTGCATTACTTACCTGTCTTCGTAAGAAGCCTTCCTGGAGACCAGCTCCCTCTACCTTTGTCCGTGACCATGTCCTTCCCACCTGCAGCCTTCACTGTGCTTCCGTCCAAGCTCCCCTCCCCCCATCTCTCCAGACTGCCTTTCTCCTGCTGTGGGTACCCCCGAGTCTCCCCTACTTGCAACATGTCCATTAGATCCTATCACCTCTTGGGATCCTTCGCGCTTCAGCTCATTTTGTTGGATGAGTGAAGGGTTATGGAAGTAGACGAATCTACCACTTCCTATGCATTTCTTTGGAAGCCCCATCCTCTTGTTACCTATCTGAATGTGTTTGCTTCTTTTCCACCTGCTTTCCAGACCCTGTGTCCTATGACTGCCCTCTGAACCGCTTAGCTGTTTGCCCCCACACCTCCCTCACCGCCCCTCCACTACAGAACGCCTTTTCTCAGCGGCAGCAGCTGTGGTTGCCTTGGGAGGTTTGCTCTTCTCCTAATCTCCACCAGCTCCTCTTATTTTATCTAACCTGGATCTCTATGCCTCCTCTGCAGACACAGCTTCAAACAAGTAAGCCCCTGAACCATCCCTCCCTACCCCAGAAAAACAGATTTCCAACCAAAGTCCCCCCTACAGGGACATGCAGAGCTGCCACTGCACATCCCTGGCCTCTACATTTTGCTAAATTTATTGCATTCCTCCAGAAGCCCCTCTGCCTTGTTTCTGGGAAATCTCATCCTTCGCACAGGAAGACAGTGCTGCTGGGTGGTTCAGAGCATGAGCCGTGAAGTCAGGCTGACCTGAGCTGGAGTCCTAACCTCTTCTATGCCGTTGTGGGGGTCTTCATCAGTAAGATGAGGCCATTCTGAGGATTAATTAAGGTAATATTTGGGAGGGGCTTAGCACAGTGCCTGGCATATTTTAAGCATCATTAGCGGCAACATGGTCATTCTTCTTCATGATTCAAGACCCGCTTGTCTGCAATAAACCTTTTCCAGCAAGGTCAGTCCTCAGATCTCTCTTGCAAAGTCCTACTGCACTTCTTGTCTGGGCTATTCAAATCCACCCATTTTACAGTTCCTAATGATATGCCTCGGTTGTGAGCTCTCAGCAGACCAGAACCAGATTTTTTAACCTCTGTGCCTGCGCCCACCCTTCATCAGCATATTCTAAATGCCAAATATGTCCACAGCTTTCCATGAATATTTGTAGGCTAAAAAAATTATTTGAGGCTGTGAAGCACAAAACAGTTTTAAAACAGACTTCCAATGCCTTTCCATTTAATTAGAAAGAAACTGTTTTGTGTTCCTTATCTATCTATTGTGCTGTCTTAAAATAGGAATAATAAAATAGACCACGTACTAATCCAGCAGTCACTCTCAAGAAAATTGGGACTTGACACTTTAATTAAGATCGTGTAGTAAAGCATTTGGCCAGAAGATGGTGCAGTGTTCAAGGGATAGCTAGCTCCCTCTGAAAGTCAAAAAAACTGATTTTTAAAGGGCTGAAATTGCAATCCAACCAAGTCTATAAAGAAATAGAAGAAAGTGATGCCAGTTCAGCTTTGACACCATCCTAGGGCTTAGCAAGTGTCACGCTTTCATGTAGTTTCTTACTTCTTCCTGCCTAGCATAATGAGCTGGAGGATTCTTCTAATTAGCTAAATATTATTGTACATCAGAGTGGGGCCGTGCTTCCTGTACATTCTTATTTGTGTTTTGCCAGCCAAGGGAAGAAAGCTGTCAGAGGCAGGAACAGATGTAAGAAAGGCGCAAAACATACCAAGAAGTCATGGCACTTCTTTACTATCGGACGAGTCATTTAACTTTGCGTGTTTTTAATTCTGATATTAGTATGACTCCTTCAAGCCTGTGCGTAGGACTGGGAAAAGCTTTTGTGGGTGGTGTGTGTGCAGCGTGCATGTGTCAAGTTTTCTCTGCCCTCCGCAAGGTCGTGTGAGTTGGCTTCATCGCTAAAATATCCTCTGTAAAGCCCACACTGACCCAGTCTTCTGATTATTTTCTGTAATGTGCGGAGCCAGGTAAAGGCATGCTGCAGTTGGCTTAAATTTCCTGTTGACAGGGACTGGAAACTCATTAAAAAGGGAAGATTCAAAGTTGATGCCGATCAACTATCTCCTATCAAGTTTGTGTATCGTGTACTTGTTCCTTTTTTTTTTTTTTTTTTTGCCATGTAGAGTCTTCTGAAAATTGAAAACTAATTTATGATCATGTAGTTATTAGCACAATCACAAAAGAGGTCACTGGTCTTTCCTTTAATTTCTGTCACAGGCTGCAGGCCGTATTATGCTAAATCAAGGATACGGGGAGATAATTAACATAGCAACTCTGGCAAGTTTAATAGGTGAGTGATGAACATTGAGAGTTAGGTTTCAAAATTCATGTCTTAATTAGCACCGCCCGAGTGTGCTGATGGAGCGGCTCCAGCGCATGTGTCCCGGGTACCCTCTGTCAGGCCAAAGTTTCTGTGAGTTGCCTGTAAACCTGTTGTTATTAGATCGAGAGACTTCAAGGAGAGGGAGAAAAAGGTGGCTTGGGTTTTGTTTGGAAAAAACTACGTGAGGTGTCTTAGGCTGGTCCCCTGTGCGGCTCTTCCAGAAGAATCCACCGTACTGGATCAGTTCTCACCTGGGATGGCGTTGTCAATGTCCCATTTGACACAGCCAAGAGACTTTTGTGGTTGTCACTCTGGGGCCTGGGGAGAAGGTGTCGCTGGCACCTGGTGCGTAGAGGCCCGGCTGCTGCTGAAATTCCTATAGGACACACGGGACAGGCCCCACAGCAAGGACCTGGCCCCAAACCTCCATGTCGATAGGCCGAGGCCGAGCAGCTCTGTCCCCCGCCACCACGGACTGTGTCGGTGGTTGTTGGGCACCGCTGATCGCCAACAGGTGTCACCACAGCCCCCGTTCCATCGGCAGCGTCGTCAACGAGAGAGTCCATAAACCCTTGTAACATATGGAATGAAATCCCAACTGCAAAGCTTTTGTGGAAGGCAGTTACATGCTGGTGAGCTGAGGCCCTATGCAACCAAAATTGATCAATTACACAAATTAAGCATAGCCCTTAAGGAATTTATTTTATTGGTCTGGACATCTGTTGCAGTATTGTCCAAATCCAAAACTCAAATGGTGCCTCGGGTTGCCAAGTTAGGCAAGAAAATCTAGTAGCTATAAAAGTACAACTGAAAACCCTATATTAATATCACGTCCATCTGCTGAATGTTACATAAATATGCAGACTTTTTATTTTCCTTGGGAATAACATTTATTTTTACTGTGCCCAGTTTGACATTCTTATGACATTCTGTTCAGTTTATTACATTGTAACTTTAAATGTTTCTTCAAAAATGCATTTATAATGTTGTTGTTAATCTTTTTTCAAGGGTCTGTACCACCTGTTTAACTTACAGTTAAATAGAGAAGTCCTTTTTCTTATAGGAAGAATGGGAAATCTTTGGACAAAGAGGCTCAGAAAAGATTTTGAGTAACACTTGTGTAGTGTAAAGGGAAATTATATAACAGCCATGAATGCTAATATTCCATCCTGCTCTTTTACAAGTTGAAATGTAATCTCCATTTTAAACTAAATTAGCATCATTTCCAAACAGAGTATCATATTTATATCAGATTTATACAACCACATCAGATTACTATTAACATGTAAAATAGTCTCTTTTATGCTGCGGGTAAAAAATAGATTGAAGAGAATGATTTGATTTCCACTGTAATGTTGGGGATTTAAATTAATCTGAGTGGACATGTTTAGATTGAGAGTAACTCCGGCGTTGAAGAAACAGCAGGTAGGGGCGGCTTTACCTTAAGAACCTGTTGTGATCCTGGCACCAAGAAAAACTTGCAGTTATAAAAGTACATCTGAAAATCATGATGTTCCTATCATGTCCATCTGCCGAATGTTAAATAAATATGTTGGTTGGTTATTTAAATATGTTGAGTGGTTAAGCCAACTGGAAAATTATAGGATATGTGTAGGAAAACTTAGAGGACATTTTTGTTCATGTTTTTTCTTCCTTCATTCTCATTTTACGTATTCAGTAAAACACTTTTTTGGTAGTCAATTATTGAATGGATTGTAGTCTAATAATAAGATTAGCTAGGATGATCAGGGAAAGTTAAGAAGCAAAAAAATTAAAAAAATAAATAAGTACATTATAAAGCGAACAACACTTGGCACAGACTTCTGGGAGACTTCCTTGTGTTATTTTCTATTTTAAAAGGAAAATGTATATATAGAGCATTTTATCAGATTCATTTTAAAGAACATTTTAATTATGAAAGTGGTCCATGCTTGCGATAGGACATTTAAATAATATAAATGAAAAAGATTATTAAAAATCAATACAATTTTCTTCATTTTAAAAGAACATACATTGACCCTAAGTTCCAAGGTTGCGAGGTTCAGGAAAAGAGTAATAATGGATGTTGTTTTTTCTTTACTAGAAAGCCACGTTGACTTGACTATCATTTCTAACAGAATTCTTGTATCCTCCTACTCTTGGAACTAAAGAAGGGAGGGTTATCTGGGTAAGTCCCAAATAAACTCACTGTAGGGAAATGCATCTCTGATGTCAAAGAAGATAGACAGAAAAATGAAGGAGGTGTCTGAGGATCTGAATTGGCCATGAGGGGAAGAGGGGTCAGTTATTTGCCATTTATATATTGGTGAACTAAGCCCATTTGAAATGAGAGGAGATGAGATACTTTTTACAGTTGTGCTTGCACTGGAAAGGGAGGGGGCAGAGGTGAGGAATATGGGGTCAGCTGTAAAGAGGTTTCATGCTAGGGATTGCCTTAGAAAGATGGGGGATGTGTAACTCATTGAGGCAGAATGGGCAGAAAGGAGCATCCCCCAGATACCCCGGAGACCTGAGCTTTCCCTCCCACCTCGGCTGTGGGCAGCCCTATTGTCTTGGGCAAATCAGTTATTCCATTGGGGAAATAACCAGTATGGAAGCTGTCACTCAACAATCTGCGGTGGGGGGAAAAGTCTAGAGAAAGGTGTCCATAGCTCAGCCGTCAGCACTATAGCACTATCTAGGGATCCTTGTGATTTATATTCATGCACCCACGGAAGGAGATGGATGGTGGAGGAGAGGAGGTAACTTGCTTTTGCTTTTGGAGAGATTGACTCTAAACGGCCCAACGAAGAATCCCTCTTTGATTCCCAGTAGTCTTAAAACCAACAGGCATTTTCTTTTCCTGTTATAGAACTGCCGCATTTATTGAAGTCATAAGCCCGTAGTCTATCTTTAGACTCTTGATGTAATTTCTGAATCACCAACCATTTCGGAGACCACAAGATATTTAAAAATAAGATAAGAAATATTGACTGAGACTCCCTGATGCCTGCAAGGGAAACGAAGACACCGTGGCGGAGGTTTACAGTGGAGTTTCTCTCCTGCAGCTCGTACGCATCGAAAATGACATGATCTATCCCAAGGAATGACTTAAGGCCCGATCCACTTAAACAGCTCCAAGTGATTTATCAGAAATGTGCTTGTTTGGAACATTTTGCAGTAACAGCCTATGGGAGGTGGTGGGGTTAACTACCAAAATTGTGCATAACTTGGGTCCTGTGTATGGCAATTAATCAAGAAATTATATTCTTTGACTTTCTAACAACCCACAGAGAGTGCTACATCTGTGGTGTGTTTCAAGAGAGAGAGGTGGGGAGGGGTACCGAAGGATGAAATATTTCTTCTAATAAAATGCTAATGGTTTTGTTTTGGAGAAAAAAGTATTGAATTATTGTGGGGTTAGATTTATCTGTATGAGGGTTTCTCAAGTCACAGTCAATAAGTGCTTGTGACAGAAAGGCACGTATTCTCTGAGTACCCTACTCCAGCCCTCTAAGCGACTTCAGGATTACGGCCAGACCCCTCTGTATGGTGTGGAAGCCAGAGTGTAGGAATGAACGTTGTCATGGAAAACTGTGGCATCTCAGGCTGTGGCTGTGGGCATTTATTACATTCTCAAGGCTATCGTTCACCAAAAGCGTGTGGGAATGTGTTAGTAAAGACAAGGAAGGCATTGCCATTTATTTATAGTGTCCTTTGGAGGCAAAACCTGTGCCTGTGTGGACACCCCAGTACTCAGGTCTTCAAGGCCAGGGTTGCTAGACGGTGCCTGCTGTACTTAGGAACCCAGAACTCGCAACTCTCCTAGAGGGTTACTTTGACAAATTCAGTGGCTGAAAACTTAAAGGAGGTTAGCATCACCAAGAAAAAAAAAAAAAAAGGAAATTTCCAGCAACCAGAGTAGCTCTGTAATATCTTTTCGCTTCTGTGGTCCTTTGTGATGTGGTTCAAATTGTGAGTCCTAACGTTTTAGAGTTCTATCATTGGCTTTTTAAAAATTGCAATTTGGGGCACTTGGGTGGCTCAGTGGGTGAGCATCTGCCTTTGGCCCAGGGTGTGACCCTGGAGTCCCGGGATCGAGTCCCACATCGGGCTCCCTGCATGGGGCCAGCTTCTGCCCCTGCCTATGTCTCTGCCTCTTGCTCTGTGTCTCTCATGAATAAATAAATAAAATCTTTTTTTTAAAAATTTTTTTAAAAATTTTTATTTATTTATGATAGGCACACAGTGAGAGAGAGAGAGAGGCAGAGACACAGGCAGAGGGAGAAGCAGGCTCCATGCACCGGGAGCCTGACGTGGGATTTGATCCCGGGTCTCCAGGATCGCGCCCTGGGCCAAAGGCAGGCGCTAAACCGCTGCGCCACCCAGGGATCCCCTAAATAAATAAAATCTTAAAAAAAAATTACAATTTAGTGGATACGTAAGGAGCAGCTACTTTGTTGCAACATCTGGCAGAAGACAGAAAGAGGGAGGAACACCTGACTCCTGCCTTTAGGACCTAGTGCAGCGAAACAGGCAGTTAGAGCAGTATTTAGAGTGCGGTAAATGCAATCCTAATGACCATCGTCTGGCTCTGGACACTTAGTCTACGGCAGGCACTGCATTGTGTCCGTTTTCACGGGCAAGGGGGTTTCAGCTTGGACAGAGTTTAGGTCGTGCAGTTAACAAGAGGAGGGGCTGCTGTTAACGGGTCTGCTTCCCTCACCTGCTACGTAGGAAGCACACAGCTGATGTGCCCCTGTGAGCCAGGCCCTGTGTTGAGGGCTTTGCACCCATTGCTTCACTCACCTGTCACACCATCCCTACATGATAGAAACCGTTAGCTCCATTTTACTGATGAGCAAACTGAGGCTCTCAGCGGGTAAGGAACTTGACCGAGGTGGTGCAGGTAGTGTCAGAGCAGCGATTTGAATGTAGGCTCTCAACCACTAGACTTTACTGCTATGCATTCTGAGGGAGATGTTCTTTTTGCCTGGGGCAGTGGGTAGGTATAGAGATTGGGGTAAAGAAGGTGTAAGATGATCGGAGAAACTTAGAGACAGTTTTGATCAGGACCTTGAGGATGATAATACTTGTATCATACTTCCCTCTGATCTGTGTAGATGGAAGGATCTATTTCTGACCCTTCCAGAAATTTCTCTTAAAATTTGTAGATCTGAATTTTAGTGAGAACCTATTCAATTCCTTGCATTGAGAAAATACAACACAATGTCTGGGAATTCAGACTTATAAAACTCAGATAGAGGTGCTTTTTTTCTCCTTTTTATTTTGAAATAACTGTAGATGTATAAGGAGTTGTAAAAATGGAAGAGAGGTACCATATACCCTTAACCCAGCTTCCCCCAATGGTAACATTTTATGTAGTCATTATGTGTGTCATAAGCGGGAAATCGACTTTCCCAAAATACTATTAACCAGGCTATAGACCTTATGTGGATTTCATCAATTTTTAGATGGACACTATTGTTTTGTGCAGTTTAATGAGATTTTACCACGTGTGATTTGTGTAAGTACCAAGAGGTAGTTCTTTTTAATGCCAGCATGAAGAAAAAGGAAAGTAAACTGTTTTGAACGAACAATCAATCGTTTTGTTGGATGGCATTGTTAGGTTTGGGGTTTATTTTGCCAAATTTCCTACTCTTTCAAAATAATTCATGTTTTAATGGAATATTTCCACAGTGCAGAATCATTATATGTAGTACAAAAAGCTTACACTTCATAGAAAACAACTCCCTTCAGAGGATATAAAATGATGCCATCAAAAAAATTCGGTTCCCATACATGTCTGACTTAAAACTTACCTGATGCATTTAATTTCTAACCATTTACAGATGGAAGTGACAAGCTTTTGGTTTTTCTGTGTATTTCAAGTGAAGGAGCAGTTAATACCGAATTGAGGTGAATTTTGAAGGACATACATTATAATATCGTAGGGCTCCTCTTCATTGTAATTCTGTGCTTTTTATTTTGTAGCTCCTCTTTCTCAGAAGGATCTGGAGGTAAAAACCCACGTTTACAGTACATTCCCCAGAGCCCCAGATGCTTGAGCCCAAAAAAGGGTTAAATTTGAACGAAAACATACCTTCTAGTCAATGTGCTTTAAATTATAATTTTAAAAGCCAATCATTTTCTTTTTTGACTGACATGTGGCATTTTGGAGAAATTTTTAAATCTTCCAAGTCTGTAAGAGATGAATTTGGGGGGCTTGTAGTTACCGTATTTAGAGCAGAGGGGAAAAAAAGAGATAGCTCATCGCGAAGGGGTTGAACTAAAATCATTTGTAATTATGCATCACAAAGAGACACAATCACAGAACATCCATTTATATGTACATCTGTGCATCTGCTTCTGACCCTAGCTTTCTGGTTTCTGTCCCTTTCTTTACAAAATCTTCAGTTCTGCGTAGATGCACACATTAGGAAATTGGGGCTAATGGTTTAGGAATGTGCTAATTAATTCTTGTTATGTCCTGTGAACCGAGAGAAACAAGTGAAAGGTTGTCTGCATGCGCATATATACTATGTATATTTTTCCACACTGTTTTTCTTCTGAAGGAAAGTTATGCTGTGTTTTCTTTTTTCCTCCTTAGGATCTCACACACAGTGACAGCTAGCAGCGTCCCAAGTGTTGACATTATGACTTAGAGATGTGATAAAGAGAAACACGAACTGCGTTTTCTGTAAGTAAATGTGGTTCCAGCATTGAGAGAACAGACGTAATCAGATACCTGTTCTCCTTGAGTTTCTTCATTTAAGCATCGTGATTCCTAATTAGCAGTTAGATTTCATTTATTGGTACTTTGTCTTTGGTTATTAGTGATGATCACCTTTTGCTAAATAAAGATATATAATCAAGCTAGGGACACTCATGGATTTCTTTTTTAAGGTTTTAACATTTGATAATAGGTTTTCCAATAGCTTGAAGGGTAGCTTTTAACCTTCCTTTTCCAGCTGAAGTATTTCCTGAGTTCTGTCCAAGCCCTCTATGGTTAAAGAAAAGTCTTTTTTGACACTTAATAGACAATGTTGTGGCTTTTTTTCATTTTTCAGACAAATGTATAGGCATTTAAACTGCTACATTGTACTACTATAATTGAGACACCTTGCAGAAATGGCAATTATAGGGTGACTTGTGTCAAAAATATTCAGAACAAGTTACATTTTACCTAATTTTTAAAAAACTTTCCAAGGTATGTCCTCTCCTTTCCCCCTTTCTCTCCTGTTTTTTCTTTTAAATATTAAGCAAAAATCTTTTTTTTTTTGCATTTTCCCATTTTATTCAAGTTGTCCCAGATTGGGGCGGGGGGGGGGCTGTTTAGCAAAACTCCAGATGTACTACCTAGATCAAAACAATCAGCAAAGACCAAGGTGTTCTTACTTCCTGAAATGAAAACAAAATAGATGTTCAGAAGGTTCTGTTTCGCTCTGGCTACCAGCTTGGCTGCTTGCTCTGAGAATATTCCTGCTCCCAAGTTAGCTCCAGTTCTGTTTATTCCGCTCTGAGCTCGGTGAACTTTCCAAAGCCATCCTCTTCAAACAACACTTTTTTTTTTTTTCTTTCTGAGCTGGAGTTTATTTTGTGCCCAGCCTTCGTTGCGTGGGTCCCATGAATAATTCTAACACAAAGAAAAACTCTCCTTCTGACCAGTGAGCGAAGGGGGAGGGATCCCAGAATAGAGATAAAAATTGCAAGTTAAATCCAAAAAGCAAAGGGCTTGGGAAAAAAGAGAGAAAAGGAAAACAAATAGATCAGCAAAGTAAAAAATAAAACCTTTCAGTGAAAATTTCAGTACAAAACAGGTGTCTGATGAAGCATGAGCAAAATAAACCAGAACACACTTAGCATATACGGGCCACGTACTTGACACAGATTTTTAACTGCTAAGTTGGTTTCATTTATGAAGTAAATACATATTTCTAGAAAGGAGAATTTAGAGCAAATGTTTACATAGTAAAACCTATGATTTCTTGATTGATACTCTGAAATGGGAGGGGGCAACAGCCCATGAAAAATATTCTTAGGTGGGTTAAATGTAAATTTTTTTGGCGTCAGAAAATGGTTAAAATGATCTTTTACCTCTGTGGAATGTTCAAAGAGGTAGAATTTCTGGTTTTGGTACTGTCCTCAAACTGCCTCACAGGGAATTTCATTTGAAAAAGTTAAAAGAAGGTAGAGGAGCTCTACTCTTTGTTTTAAATTTGCCCAGTGCCTAGTCGGAGATGAAAAAAAAAAAAAATTGAAAAGAGCATCAGAGCCTGGGACTCTAGTGACCATACTGAGGAGGCCCACCCTGCACGCCACTCATGAGACCTGAAGGGTCTGCGACTGCAAAGGTGCGGGTACAGAATCCAGAAAGTATTCTACCCTTGTGGCCCTCGGCATCGACACGTTTCTTTTTGAGGCTGTTTGTAGAACAAGGGAACAGCTGGTTGAGAAGTGAACTCGTCAAGTCATGAAGAGAAAGGAAATAGATTGCTGTATTTTATTCACTTATTGAGCACCCATTACTGGCCAGTTCTATAGCTGGAGGGATGCGGTGGTGGCCAAGACAAATATAGGTCCTGCCCTCATGGAGCTTATAATCTGTCAGAGAGATAAGCCAGGAAACCTGTAATAAGAGAGTGTGGGGGAATGGGGAGCACCCAAAGGCATGGGAGGAAACGGAGGCAAAGAAGTTAGCTATCTATCCTCTATTCTTTTTCTCGCTTCTTTGTTCTTCACTTTCTCTCTCAAGATTTATTTCCAAACAGGATCCAGCCAAGCTCATGTTTACAAAGAAAGGTGGCATATTGCAGTGGTCATACTCATAAGGTTGGGAGGCTGACCCAGATGGGAATCCTGGCTCTGCCATTGACCACTTTACAATAGTGGCCAAGAGAAATTACCTCAGTGTTTTATTTTATTTAAAAAAAATGTTTAAAAATACTTAGTTTACAGGAATGTTCTGATAGTTAGACGGCATACGGTAAGTGAAATCCCTGGCTCACTTCCTGACAGAGAGTGAGTGTGCTAAAATTATTAGCTGCTGGCATATTATTATTACTAATTATTACTATTATTATTTTGCCACTTGTGTTCTAGAAGCAATGTCTGTATTATGAAACAGCTAAGAAATAGCAAATGATCTATTAATCAATTGAAAAATTTTCTCTGAGAACAACTGGCTCGCTGTGGACTTTTTTTTTTTTTTTTTTTTGCCCATTCCCCAAAGCAAGTTTTTTGAATGTTAAAATTAAAAACCATTTTCAATAAACAAAGTTTTTAGATAAACCTACAATTGCTATCTTTTTCTCCAAACATTTTGAGGAGTAAGGTTGAATCAAATTTCAGTTGGCCCCTTTGACAGAGAAATTTGTTCCTGTTTCCCCTGATGCAAGAGCGGCTGAGGGACAGCACATTCCTCAGTGCGCCCATACACAGCAAGGTGATAAGATTTTCTTGTGTCTTGTGGAGTCAGCCTTAACCGTGTTATAGACAAACACTATAGAGTTGCCGTGTGAATACGTATTTATGGAATTTGGTAGCAATACAGGCAAACTTTAAACATCAAATTGTCATAAATTTTTCCTTAATCAGGGTATCTTCTGGTCAGTCTTCATGAGCACTTTTCTGTTTCAGAAGGGCTCATACAGCCTTCCCTACATTGTGTCTTCCACACAGCACAAGTGTACACAAGGTAAAGGTGACATAGTCCTATGTAGAATTTAGATCTCTTTCTCTCTGTTTATGCATTGCATGGATGTTCCTGTTGCTCCCCTTGCCCCCCACCCCACCTGGCTAAGCTTTAAGCACCACCAAAAATCTCTCTTCCATGAAAAGCCCATTTAATCTCCTGTCTTCTATTTTGCTTGCTTAGTTCAATGTGCCCAAAATACCTTTCCTTGCTGGATTGAAACATCACTTCTCTTTTAGGATGTGAGGCCAATGTCATCACTGGTCTGCTTTCTTTCCCAACCCCCACCCTGGGCAGAATAGACTGGTCTCTTCTCTGGATCCCGTAGCTCTTTGTTCTTTGCCCTGGCACGAGATAGCTGCATAAGTGAGCGTCTTTCTCTGCTCCCCCCCGCCTCTTACACCATGAACTCCTAGATGCTGGGGTCTAGGTCTTTCTCACCTTTCCAGAAAACCTGATTCCTGTCTTCAAGGAGTTCCCAGTCCGGGCAGGGAGACAGACATATAAACACGCAATTATATTGCAATTTGGAAAGTGATATAAAACAATTGTCTAAATTAGTGCACACAGATGAGCACTAATTTACTAAAGAACCCTGCTCTTCTCATGTAAGAAACGAGCAGTCGGCATGTAGGTGTAGTGTGTTTCTTAAAATAGCAATGTTTTCCCAGTGTTCGTATCAATATTTATATTGTTGCTTGTGCTCTGTAAAAAAAACAAAATCTCTCAAATGACATTGTATATGCCCTGGTAGTGAGAAGAATTGAGGAGTCTGTTGAAACCGTGACATACGGCAGGAGCAATGTACACTACTCCAAACCAAATAAAGTCTCCCTGAGCCTTTGCTGTAAGCTAAGACTTTAAGTGCCATTTATTTGTTGAGCTTTGCCACTCTCCATTGCTCAGTTTGGCACAAGAACTTTAAAAGTATTTGTGGTTTAATTGGTATGTGGTTTATTTTTAATTATATTAAAATGACCTGCTTATATTAAAATGACATGCTTTGCAAAACCTCACATTGCCTTAAAAACATTGTTGTAGCAGTGAAAGATTTCGAAATGTTATTCTAAGGAGCAAGGGAAAGGATTTCAGACTAACGCACGGTCCATATCTCAGGATTTTTGTTTGTGCGGAGCTCCCAGGACATAGTTCTAAAATCGTTTCCTATTTTATATATGGCCAGCGTTTGGGGCTTTGGGAAAAAATTTTTTTTTTCAATTATTGTTATTTTTTGGTACCTGTCTTTTTTTTTTTTTCTCGAATACTCACTCCGAGTCAAATTCCAGCAGGCTCATAACACCATAACCTTTATCCATATATAGCCAGGCAAAGCTTTCTGCTGTTAAGTAGAACTTAGGAATACTTTAGAGAGGGGAAAGCATTGCTATTTTTGAGCAAACTCAGAGAGTTTAGGAGCATTATTTTGAAATGTGCTTCCTTAAAGTCAGAAAGAACTTAATTAAGTTCCCAGGGTTAATTGTTTCTGAAGTGTTAACATGTCATTTGTCTATTCAAACTCCAAAGCAAACCTAATACGGGATTTAATAACCTGTTTATGTGAATAGAAATTTGGGGTGGGGGTGGCGTGGGAGAAGAGGGGAAAGCTAATAGGGCTTTCACCTAGTTAGTGGGTTTAAGGAAGAATTCTTTCTGTCTTCATTTGGAAACAAAAGGCAAATCCTATGTTCAAAACTCCTTCTATTTGGGAGTATAAATTGGGATGACAAGGAAGTTGCGGAACAAAACAGTATTTTTATACTTTGTTCATTTCATATTTATCACTAGCTTGTTTGCTAATTTTCATTTGCAAGAGGCAATTCTTCCAGCTAACTGGGTGCCTCAATGGGCCACTGATTTCTTTGAAGTGACAGTCTGTAAATATGCATAAAAAAGGGATGCAATTAGCGTGTGTGTGGTTCAGTGCAGCCTGATTCCATTGGCAAGTTTACCCACAGTGTTGATAAGCTACATTATCTAGAAAATTGGCCGCTGAAAAACAGCACCTCTGATTGCCAGCAAAGGTTCCAGATAACAGGGTGCTGAAGAGAAATATAATTGAGGTTGAATATATTAACCAAGGTGTCACATGCTCCTTAGAAGCTCTAATTTATCAGCATGTTGGAATTTTTATTAACATTTGGAATGCATTTCTACCACACTAATGAAGTGGAATTGGCAGTTCAGGTTTTGGTTATTGTCATTTCTGAGAAGTTAAATGTAATTTCTCGTTAGACACAGTTATGTAAATATATTTGTTCAGGGGCTAAAAAAATTATACATTTTGCAAAATATAAATATGTTGTTAAGAGGCGGTGTGACAAATCAGTGACGGCTCAAGTCTGAAAACCAGCCACGTATTTCTGCTGCGCTTTGGACATTACAGCTCTTCTTTGAGGGGGGAGTTTGAGAGAAATGAAGGAAGCTTAATTTTATTAACTCTGCGACTGGCTCACCGTTATGAAAAATAGTTAAAATTAGCCACTGTTTTAGTAGGCTAGCTATCTAAAAGGATTTTATGATTAAAAAAATTTTTTTTAATGAAAACTTACTTAAATGATAAGGTTGAAGCATTTCTGGAAGATATCTGCTTTTCTTCTCTCCATCCTGTTTGGAAGACCCAAGACTTCTATTCATTTTCTAATTCTGATTAATAGGTTTTGACAAACATATGTGAGCAATCACCTTAATTTCTATCAGAAATAAATTGAAGTGTTCAAACCTGGAGTTATTTCAGGTTGCATAAATGTGTGATGAAACTAGATGTTTTTTAAAGCGAGGGAATGAAAATAACAAACTTCCGGATGATAAAAGAGGAGGAGCCACAAATATCAGGGGAAACACACCGGCAGCCTCATTAGTGTATTTCTTAAGTTACCTGGGTGGATTCAAGGGCATTTCATTATTGCGAGGCTTAACTACATACGTGTAACATACACTTGTATGTAGCATATATCAAAACACAAAAAATTTTTTGAAAGATAATGGCTCCATTTCTATTGACTCGCAAATTTTGTTCTTCAGGGGAAACGATTATGAGTTGCACCCCAATGGAGTTCTTTGTACTTGTAACAGGCTTAGTATTACTTAATTGTACACATCTCCGACCTCAGGGAATGATGCCAGCAGTTTGCCCCCGTTAGTAATAGATATGGTGGTCACAGCAATGGTCCCCTTAAGAGGAATGACCCACGTGACACATTTTCCCAGCTTTCCCTTTGCATTCACCCCTTTGCAACTGCCAGCCCTCTATTGTCCTACAGCGCTCCTAACTTCACTCCTTCTTCTCCTCCTGGCTGCCACTGCTCCTGGCATTCCTGGACCCAGGTTTTTTATCCCTGCTGCAATTCTTCGCATGCATCCTACACCATCATCCTATAAATTTCTGATCCCTATCATCAATCCTATTACAGGTGCTTGCAGTGGTGGAGGGGCAGGGTTGGTGTTTCCTTTACCAGTGGAAACTTCTGATTGAATCGGATTTGTCATGGAGAAGTCTCCGGCCTGTTGGACAGCTGCTCCCAAGCTTTCGTCAAATTAGATGTTTCGTAGCATGCCCATCGTGGTGGGTTTGGTCAGTTCTCACCTGACCTGTGTTTTATCCTTCTTCTGGTGTCATGGGTTGGGCAGCTAAAATCCACTATCCCCAGACTCCCTTGCAGCTAGGGTTCTGGAAGGAAATGAAGTTCACACAGGTGCACGCAGGTGCTGTTTGGAGGGTTGGAACAAGGCAGGGGTGCTTTCCTGCTGCTTCAGCTGTTGTTGCTGGCAGGCATGAGCCTGAGGTGTGGGGTGTCTTTGCCGCAGTGTTTTCGTGCCTTTCCCTGACTTCCTGAGGGTTGAGTGGCAGTGCTAGTGGCCCGGATCCTGGGTCACACCTGTGTCTCTGTATCTTTGAATTCAGCAAACTGCTGTGGGCTGCCTCAAGATTGATTCTTCGGATTCTTGAGAGAGACAGATGTAGAGGCTCCCTTGATAGGCTGGTTGTCTGGCCTACTTCTTTAACCCTTCCAATAGTTTTGCAAGCTCTTAATTCCATGTGTTGGGTTTCTTGATGCTCTTGATGCTTGAACAGTTGAATCTTGCTCAGTACATCTGTAAGTATGGTTCAGGTGCCTCAATAACAGGAATAGGCTTAGGGCGAGGCAACAAAGGGACTGGGGTACAAAATTTAAGGAGGTGCTTATTTTCAGGGTCACAGAAGTGTCTCTTTAAATTCTGTGTCCTTGGTGTCTCTCTTGCCTCACTCTTGGGCTGGCCATGCTCAACAATTAAGTGGCAGATGTTATTTATTATAAAATAACTGAATAACATTTACAGCAGGTGTTAGAAAAATAAAACCTGTGGGCTCTGTCTGACCCACCGCCTGTTTTTTGTCAATAAAGTTTTATTGGAACAGAGCCAGATCCTCCTTTTATGTAATGTCTGGGGCTACTTTCACACTACAGGGGCAGAACTGAGCAGTGGCAACAGAGACTGCAGAGCAGAACATGTTTCCTATCTGGCCCTTTACAGGAAAACTGCTGATTTGTGCTCACTGGCACTGTGGATATGCCTTGATTTACAGAGTCAGACTGCTTGAGATCAATTTCTGTTTCCTCTCTGAGTCTGGTGAAGTTGCTTAAGCTCGGTGCGGTGCTGTGCTGGAGTCAGCCGGGGCTGATTGTGTGTGTCCCTGGCCAGCTCCACATTCATGGATCATATTGGGAGCTCAAAATCAGCCTTGGTAGGAGTATTTCCACCAGGAAAATCAGCAAATGATACATATCAAGGCTTTCTCAGAGACCCAGGAATTAAAGATTTGCTGCCTCTGTGTTAGATTCTTCTTCAAAATGATGTGATAGATGCAATTAGTGGCCCACTGGGATCCCCTGAGTAGCCACCACTGCACCTGGCCCCTTGGTGCTGCAGCTGGCAGCTTATACCTGTGTCATCCTTAGGGGCAGTCCAAGGTCTTGTTGCTACAGGGAGCATCCACGCCCAGCTCCTGTGCACTGAACTGTGGTGCAGTTTATGCTTCAGAACTCTACTCAGATCACTGCTAGACTCCTCCTGGGGCCACATTCTCCCCTGGCTCTTTCACCTTCACTAGCCTGCTTCGCTCCTTCCATTGAAGGTTGGTTCTAAAGATCTTGCCCCAGGATCTAGGTGAGCAGAGTAATGCATCTAGAGCACAGAACTTAAGGACGCATTCCCCATCAAGGTTAAGCAAGTTGCATGACCCAAGGATGAGTGCCTCCTAAAGTTTTGTGGCTTAGAGGCCTCACTCTCCTTCCCCTGTCTGGGCTCTGCTGGCCCTGGTATGACACACACACCTCGATTCCTGTTCGAACCTGATTAGGTTCGACTTGTCAGAAACCCAACCTAGAGCAAATGGGGGGAATACTGAATTCTTTGTAACTTATTGATTATTGTAAGAACTAAGTGAGGTGAGCTATGGAAAGTGTTTAGAACAGTGACCGAAACAATAATGGGCGGGTGGACAAGCACATGAGTGGAAAGACATTAGACATATAGCTTTTATATTTCTGTACATACCACTCTCCCCACCTGTAATGCATCCTGTGCTTCATTTTGCTTATCCAAATGGCACTTCCCGTCAAGACCAATTGTGTCTATAGGATGCTTACTAGTGGCAGCATTCTGAGTCATGTACACTTACTCTAAATTATGTAACTCTACGCTTCCAACTCCACTGTAGTTCTTTGCCAGATGAATTGTTTCTCCCCCTTTCTATTGTGTCCATGCCCCATAACTCTTTATCTACATGGTAACTTACTCAAATATATTGACAGACATGGTAAAACCAATTTAATGATAGTGCAACAATCATCCTAAACAGTAGTTTTTTTTTTTAAATTATGTATTTATTTAGGTATTTAAAAAAACCCAAACCAATGGCTTTGGAAATGTGGTCCTTGTGTTTCCTACCAAGTGTTCAAGTATAAGGATCGCCCTGAGCTCACAGCTTATGTGCAGCTCCCAGAGGGGGATGTTTGAATACAGTTTACATGTTTTGCTTGCAACACTTGTTTCTTAGACTTATCAACAGGTTTTAATGGCTATATTAGTACCTATACCCTCCATATTTAGCTAGTTGATAAGTACAATTGTGGTCTGTCCCAGCATCCTGTTTAATTTATTCATGGTTCTCAACATTACTTATGCTTTTCTAATTGACTTGTTTAGTGGAAACCATCTTTGTCCCTGACAAGGCTCTAAGTTCCATGAAGGCAGGCTCTTGGCTGTTCCTGTCCAGCCTGGCACCTGACAGGCACACAGAGAGTAAATGTTTACCATGACCGACACAACAAAAGAAATGTGCTGACTTTGAGGCTACAGTACTGTGCTGTAGGCTTAAAAAAGTTTTTTAAGGTGAGTGAATGAAGGAAGTCATTAATAAATTTACCAGCATTTATTCTATGAGGCCAGGAGCTTCTCTCATTTGAGCTGGATAAATCTTATACTTTTCTACAGAGTGCAAATGTATATTCATGTGTCTTTTCCCTGAAATTAATCCTTATGTGAAAAATATAGAAATGGTGCTACATCTAAAATTGAAAATGTGCATCACAGATTATTTACTCCAGGTATATTCAAGTTATGAGAAGAATGAACTTCGGATCAGAAGCATAGCTGAGATGCTTAGGGTGGTACTCAGATGGCTTTATGGATTGACTCAAAGAGAGATGGGTCTACCTCATTGTTGTGCTGTGAAGGTATAGTGCTGGGAGAGGCTAGTTTGCCTGTAATCTCAGCACAGGAGCAGGGAACTGGTATTTGAAGGTGTCAATGTGTGTGCTAATATCAGCTGTGTTTTCAAACTCAGTTCCTTAGAACCCTAGCTGGTTCCTAAGAGCCACCCTGAGAGACTGCATAATGCGGAGGTATGGAGGGCCAGAGAGGACAAGGCAGGTGGATATTAGAAGACCCACCCTGGTTTAAATGAGAACAGCGCTGCTCCCATCATGTAATGGGCACTTGCTTAAAATTCAATTTAAAAATGCTTAAAACACATAAAAATGCTTAAAATTTAATTTAAAAATGTACTGAGAATTAAATTAGAATTCCAAACTCTGAAATCGGAACATGTTGATACTTGTACTCTTTCCAGAGGACTGAGGTAGTTTAACTTTCTGGGCAGACAACCTCAGTCTATTAGGTTATTGGATTGGTATTCACAAAACAGTATCAAGATAAATATCCCTCACTAAAATACACACAAACATTCAAATTCCCTTATGCCTAATAGAGAAGTGGTATTTAGTAAATCGTGTGACCTTATTTTGACTTAAGAAAAAATAAGTGACTTAACTTTTGATTTCATGGTCTTTTTACTTCCATTGCTAATAAGATCGTGTTATGGGCAGTATGTGGTGCCCCAGTATCCACCCATCTTTGTATCCATGGCCCCTAATGACATTGTTCCTGGAACCAAAGTCCATTTATCCATCAAGCATTTATTGTGCTTCTATTATATGCTGAGCATTGGCTCTTAGGCTAGACAGGTTACTAAAGATGCACCTGCTTCTATGAAGCTTTCATTCTCTTGGAAGAAATGGAGTCTAAACAAATAATTACATAACAAATATTTTAATATAGTTGTGATGTCTAATAGTTAAAAAAAAAAGATCCAATATCTTTTAGACTATTTATCAGAAGAGGCTAGCCTAGGCCCGGGGCACAGGGTAGTGGGTAGGGAGCATCTCTGCAAAAATGATATTTAATGATATTTAAATAAAAGTGAAGGATAAACAGCTCTTGGACTACAAGTTGCTGGGTAAGGTGGTTTGGAGAGAAATCATTGCTGATTACTGCTCAGCCTGTCTTAGGAAAACAGGCTCTTGAGCCACCTTGGTTTCTGGTCCTTTTCTTTTCTTCACACATGCTCACCAGTGCTTACAGGAAACACAGTTTAGTCAACGGGGGAAAATGTGGAGCAGCGCAAACCTGTGTTTGAATCCCAGCTCTGTTGCTTACTGAGCTATGCATTCTTGGGCAATTTTCTTATTTTCTCTGAATTTTATTTGTGAAACACAACCCTCCATGGGGTGTGGAGGAGGATCAGCAGTCCCCTCCTAATGGCAAACTCTGCTCTGGACAACCCACTGTACTGACTTTGCTGTATATCATCTCTAGTTCCTAACATCCCATTGAGGTAGGTGCTGTTGCTGTCTCCATCTCTCAGATGTGGAAACTGAGACAAAGAGGTTAGCTGTCTTACTCAAGATCACATTGACTGTCAAGTGTTAGAGCTAATTCAAATCTCAACAGTGACTGGGTCTGTATATTTGGCTACCAACTTTTGATGTGTAGAGCAGCTGGCCAAGTGAGTGCCCAAAGGGAGCTGAAATAATATTTTTTAAAAAATATGTTTTATTTATTCATGGGGAGGGGGAGGAAGAGGGGCATAGGGAGAGAGAAAATCCTCAAGCAGACTCTTCAACAGAGCACAGAGCCTGGCATAAGGCTCGATCCCAGGACCATGAGATCAAGACCTGAGCTGAAACCAAAAGTTGGCTGCTAAACTAATTGAGCTACCCAGGTACCCCAAGGAACTGAAATAATCATCTCTCTCTCCTGGACTGTTGGCAAGTCTAGGACCTTGAGGCTTTTGTTGATCTATGGAATTACTCAGGGCACATGACTTCCTGGAAGAAGTCACTTTTACTAAAGAGCTCAGAATTCCAAGTATTTGCCTGAATTGGTTGTCTTGAAGGCTTTTATTGTTTGCCATTGGGTTTTCATTCCAAAGCCACATGTGACCGTGACTTAAATACTTGTGGAGGGATATCATGACTCCAAAGCTTGAAGTCTGCATGTCAGCTCCCTGTCTTTACAGGAAGCGCGGTGGGTCATTTCTCTTCTTGTTTAAGCTGAGAACCCTAGAAGGTCCGTCTCATCCACACATTTTATGTTGCCTCCAGCTATGACCTCTCACTCTTGACAGAAGAGCTGGAGTTCTCTGGCCCCACCTCATCCCACCTTTAGTCACCAAATCTAGCCATTCCCCACCTCCAAAGATGCAGCAGGACCTTCAATGAGGAGCTGTCCTCCTGCAGTTGCTGGGTTTCCTTGGCTGCTTTTTGGAGTTGTGGGCATCGAGGAGGAAATGCACTTCAATGCGGCACAGGCTAGGACTCTTCTTTGCTCTCTTTCCCAAACCTAACCTGGCTAAGTGCTACACACCCCTCAGATGTTGGTTCTGCATGTCATTTAGAATATAAGCTCTCTTCCCTGAATAAACCAGTCCTATTATGAACTGTCTTCTCATCTTTACTTAACCTTCTTGTATTTATCACCCGGTGTCGACCTACTTACCTATATGTCCATCCATCCATCCATCCATCCATCCATCCATCCATCCATCCTTTTGTATGATTAATTTTGATGTCCTTCTAGTGAAACTGTAAGCTATATCCCAAGTAGGAGCTCTATTGGTTAAATGAATGAATGAGTGGAGATGAAATATACCTGTGTACATAATAATGCAGACATAACTGGAATCCCCCAAACAGACCTTCATTTGCTGGGAGATACACCAGCACATGCTCTTTAAGTGCATTTCTGTTCCCTACCACACCTTCCACCTTGACACTTTTACATCAGCTTGTTTGTTACATGCCTCTTTCTCACTTTTTGGGGGGCTCCTCAGTGGGATTAATAAACAAACCTCAGTGGGGCCCTCAGGAATTTACCCAAACCATTTTGCCTAGAGATTACTTATTATGGGTTACCTCTGCCCCCAGGCTGCCTTCTGCAGCCTTTCTAGAATCATGTAAGGGTAAAGTGGTGAACAAGAATGGATTTGAAACAGAAACCACCATTGCAATTGACACTAATTAACGGAGCTGAGAAAATCTTTCATTAGCAGCATTTAAATCATGTAGTCTGGTTCTACTTAGAATGGAAAAAAAAAGTGGCCTGTGAACCATTTAATGAAATTTAAAGAGATTATTTTCTTCTTTCCTTCTTTCTCAGAGAATATATTTGGATCAGAGAAGTTATATTTGTTCAGAAGTAGGGTAACAGAAGACAGAGGGAAGGCCCACTGCCTTCAGGTCTGTCCACACTTCCGCTGGTCCCTGTCCTCTGTGCTGTGTTGCTTAACTAGGCAGTTTCCTGAATGCATCACAGAACTTTCTGTGTTACTTCTGTATTTTTCAGTTCTGTATCCCCAACCATGAGACTTTCAGCTTATCACTTACAAACAATAGCAACAACTACAAAGCGAGCTAACATCTATTGGGCACTTACTGAGTTCTAAGCATATTACATGAATTATTTTATTAAATCTTCAAACAACTCTATGAGGTAAGTACAGTTATTATCTCCAATTCATAAATGGAAATTGAGCCATGGCAGAGTTAACCAAGTAACTAAAGTGATAAATTAATGAATCTGTAGCAAGGGGTTACAAATTAATCCCTTCTGGACAAAATGTGTGCATTATTATAGCATGTACTTGAGAATAGAATGTCTTTGGGTGGGTGATGTCTGGGAGGGAGTCAGTGAGGGAGTAGGGAAGAAGGTTAGTTACCATGTCTAATAAAAGAGGTCAAGAGTTCATATTTGGAGGTAGCAAGGCTTCACCTGCTTCTCAAATCAAATCATGGAGTAGCTACCCTTTTCAACTATGTGCTAGTCTGAACTTACCTATATTCAGAGTAAAGGTCCAAGTTTTCACTGATCTCCCTAATTCAAAAATTTTTGACAACTAGGAACAGCTAATAATTTCTCTGCCTAATAACCTTCTTATTGGTGAGGGCTGACTTTTTAAAAATCATGCAGGACTTCTTCTTGAATTCCTACTTTTCCACCATTTCCTCAGTGACTTGTTTGATAACCAGATATTTTAGTGTCACTCAGGACTTGAGACAAATATAAAGGACACAGTCCAATGAGGCTTGAGCATTTGTAAATTTCAAGGCATCTTTCCGTTACTACGTTCCTTCCATTTAGGCTGGTCAGTGGTGTTAATTTGATTTGGATTGTTTTTCTAACTTGACTGAGTTCTCTGTTACAGAACTTACATTCTGTAGATAGAGTGAATGAAGGCAATCTTCCCCATCCCAATTCCTACCCTTTCCAAATTTTTAAAATTTATTATTATTATTATTATTATTGTTATTATTATTATTAACATGGGGCTTGGACTCACAACCCTGAGATTAAGACCTGAGCTGAGATCATGAGTCAGATGGTTAACCATTGAGCCACCCGGGCACCCTTCCCTTTCCAAATTTTATGAGTAAATTGCACTTTGCTTCCTAATTTTGAAGAGTAAAGTGATCTTTGTTAAAATTTTAACAAGAATAATATGATCATTGTTAATGGATCCTATTCAAGCCCAAGGAAGTATGTTGTTTCAGCCCCCTTCAAAGTTACAGTTACTATTAATTTCTCCACCTAATTCCCCCCAATAAGGGAAGGACTAATATTACTGGCATAGCAATGGGACAAGTTCTCTTACACTGAACAGAGATAGTCTTTTAAAGAAGTCATAAACCAGTCACCTTGTGAAACCACAGACATGGTCTATGGCTCCAGACCTTCCATTTAAGGGGTAAAACAACATTCTAAGCTCTAGGTTGCTTAATAATGTCTAAGAATTGACTCTAGGTTTCTTAAAAGCATCCCTTTCGAGTAAGCATTTATCATGGCGCTTGTATTATTTCCAGAAACCTTCCAAGAAATTGTTATGGGATGTAGCAGGTCAGTTTAACAAGAGGTCAATCTGTTATCACTAAGAAAAACATTGAGGGAAGCAAACTTTGATACTGACAGAGAAAATCTCATGGAACTATCTCTAGGACTACAGCTTTCTCTCCTCTTCTCACATCTCCATATGTTGTGGTTATACTTGACGGTTCTATTCTGTGGACTCATGGCTGTCCTCTGTGGGTGCACCAATCCCTTTATCTTATGCCTCCAGTGTGAAAATTCTTTTCCCTTATTTAAACCAAGACAAATTTGAGTATTTTCAAAAGGATCCGTTCTTCAGAAACTAAAATGGAAGAAAATCATACAAAATGAGGGAACAGAACTTGTTCTGCCAGAATCTTATCTTAACATAGTTGAGGTCTTGATACCTATTGACTTGGCTGATCCAGCTTAGTAGGTACCCTGCCCTGGTTTCTTCTGCAACATTCAGTGCTTTCGGGATTGGATGTTAGAAGAAGAAGCCCTGACTTTCAGCCCAAAGTAGGTTTTGGTTGAAGGTTCTCTCAGGCCTGATGAGATTTTTTTTTTGTCCTTTCTAGATACAGCTTCTTATCATTCTATAGACTTAAGCTCCCAAGTCTTGGACTGTGTTGTTCTTGGGTTCTCTCAAACATTCTTGTTGGAGAAGTCTTTCCATATAACTGGTTCTTGTGATGATTATAATTAGTTCTGATGTCAGAGTTCACTTTGGTTGAGCAAATCCTGCGTGCAAAGCAATGTCCTCAGTGTTTTACATGTTCAGGGGCTTGTTCATTTCATCCCCATGACAATCCCACATGCCTTCATGAGTCCCATTCATATGAGGAGGGAAATTAAGACTTAGAAAATGTAAAGTAATTTGTCGAAGGTTACAGAGTTCATGGTTGAGCTTGGATTCAAGGCCATAGCTGTGTGAGAAATCAATGCACCATACTTCCGGGCTCTCTGAACGCACAAGATCCCATTTCTTTTTCTTTTTCTTTTTTTAAAGATTTTATTTATTTATCTATGACAGACACACAGAGAGAGGCAGAGACATAGGCAGAGGGAGAAGCAGGCTCTCTGCGAGGAGCCTGATGTGGGACTTGACCCTAGGACCTGGGGATCATGACCTGAGCCGAAGACAGATGCTCAAAGACTGAGCCACCCAAGGTACCCCAAGAGATTCCATTTCTAAGCCTTAGGCCATCTTTAATTGGCCTTAAGCCTTTCTTTTGGAAGACAGAGAGTTTACTACACTGGAATTTTCTTGCCTAGATCTCTCCATGTTCTGTTTCTTAGAAATGTTCCTAGTGGCCGTTGGTAAGAAGGTAATCCCTTCCTTTGGCCAGGATGGTCAAGCGCTTCTTCTCAGCCTCTGACCTTGGCTTCCTAACTCTGGACCATAAGTTGTTGTCCAGGGTGACCAATTTCCAGCTCAGAATCATACCTGCAGATAAATATTCATTTATTTAATTAAATGGGAAATGATCTTAGAAAATTTCCTAGTAGATGCAAATGTATTTTTTATGCAAATGTGTGTTATAGGAGAAGCAGCCAGTGCCATGCAATTTGGATGCATATTCCTGCCATCCTAGAGATCTTCCCCTAAGACCTTTCCCTCTGAATGTACCTATAGGCATAAAATAGACCCCAAATTTGGAAAAAAACAGCTTGATTGACTCAGTAGTCTTGTGGATATCTTCCACACAGAGCCTACTGTTGTTCTCATTAGCACAGAGGACACCTGAGTTATTTCCCCCACTCAGTTAAGCATGGGAAAGAAGAGAAAGGTGGCTTTCCTATTTAAGAAATGGAGTGGGATGGGCAAAGCATCTTCTTTGTTATTTATCATCCAAACTGCCTAAGGACTTGGAGAAATGTGCCAGGAGTGATCAAAAAAGAATCACAGGCACTTCAGTTCTCCAGACCCTCACTGTCTATAGCAGGCACACACTAAGGCAGGTCGTAACTCAGAAGGAGGGCAGCATATTCACAGATGTAGGCATATGTTGATGAGTGTATTGCGGAGAAGGCCAAGAAACACAACCCACTTTGATGTAAATTAAAATGTAAATAGGCTTATGTAACTGAAAAATCTAGGAGATAACATTGCTTCAGGCATGGCTGAATCCAGGCACTTGAATGTTGAGAAAAAAATGTGCTTTCTTCCCTCTTTTCCATCTGAATTCCTCTCTGTGATGGCTTAATTTGCTTGTAGGGTCTCTTCCTGTAGGGTCTCCAAAGGCTCTAGGCTTGTGGTCTAGAATGGGAGCAACCCTACGATAAAGACAGCTCCTCCTTTGCCATGCTTCCAGTGAACATCAAACAGGAGTAAGGCTTGGGTTGCATACCAGTCCTTGAACCCGTCTCTTTGGTCAGATTAGTAAGTGCCTTGATCGATCAAACCTGGTGCCCACACTCAATCTTGGGAGTAGGTTAGTCTTACTAGGTAAGCCGCATGGACTGAGAACTAATAAGGGATGGTTTCAAAGGAAAACTGTGATAATATTTCGATCGGAGGGAGCAAGGCAAATATAACAGATGTTTGCCATGGTGCATCCATAATAGAAGTAAGACCGTAACTAGGGTGGAAGGAAAGGCTTACAGAGCAACTCGAAATGAGAGTAGGACTCAGGTATATATTGACTCTGTTGAATTCGGGAGGCTCCGTGAAGAAGGTCAGATTGCAGACGTGATGGTCACCTGGGTACCACTGGTACAGGTGGGCCACTGTGGTTCCATTGCTGAGCCTAGGTTTCCACTTTTTGAAACTGTGGGTGATGCTCTCTCTACAATAGTCTCGTGGTGAATATCAAGAAGTTAGATTCACAAAATAGATGCCAAATGATCCAAGGTTCCAAGGTGCCATAGTAGTTTTGCATTCACAAATCTGCAAACATCGTCGTGGCATACGATTCTTGTTCTCCAGTGGAGTAGCGATGCTAGGGAAATAGAGGGATCCCCTCGGATTTCAGCTAAGAGTTACTGCTAAGTAGAGGCTGGGAGGTTGGTGCTGGGTGGGGCAAGTAGGAACCTTTTCTAGCCAGACGCTTGTTTTCACTCCAAACCTCCCAAGGAGATCCAAGTTTGTGCCTCAGCAAAAAGACAAGCAGACCCTCGGGGCCGCTGAGAAAGAGTCAAAATAGAAGTTGCTAAATTTAAAAATAGGTCTCCTCTGCACTGAAGTGGGGCAATAAAAGAGGATGCTTGAAAAAACAAACTGCTTGCTATCGAGGCTTCTTTGAGAACGTAGGCTTTCTGTATCTGAGTTCTACTCCGACCCTCTTCCTGGAAGCTTCCTTTGTTTGGGAGTCTCGCAAAGGGACTGGAAATGAAGGCCTTTATTAAAGAGAGCTAATACGTATGTGGTGAAAAGCAATAATTAGCAGCGAAATGGCAGTTATGAATCCACATACACTCTGCGTCAAGGTCTTAGGCTAAATACGCGACACCGTAACTGTCACAACTTTCTGAGGTAGGTACAATGCTTATCCCCAATTTATGGATAAGGAGACTGAGTCAAAAAGAGGTACAGTAATTTCACTGAGGTTTTGCAGCTGGGGAATGATGAAGTTAAGATTCAAACGCAGAAAGCCTATGCCTCCGACTGTTGTAAGGTGGGGCAGCCAGGCTGGGGTTGGGCTTCTAGTACGACCGTTGGTAACATTGGGATCTTGGCTCACTCATATGGGGAACGCCTGTAAGAACACCAACTATACCTTGGGTTGCCTGCATGGATCTGTCTGTTAAGTGTCTGACTCTTGATCTCAGCTCAGATCATGATCTCAGGGTCTTGATCTCTGCTTTGTGGAGCCTACTCAAACAAAACAAAAACCCCCAAAAGCACAACCTATCCCTTCGAGTTGTTCTGAGGGACAATAGGGTGATGGTCAGGTGCACCTACTCCCATGGGTCAATTTTCATGGGTAGCGTGTGGGACTCTACTTTGCTCAGCCCTACATCTCCCCTGAGGCCCCACTTGGCCCTCCTTTGATGGATTAAATGTCCCTATTAAGCAGATGGCTGGGTGAATGTCCCTGTCTCTGCCGGCCTTACTTTTCTTGAGTGATTTCCTATTGTAGGAAGGGAGTATCCCATAATAATGAAAAATTGACAGGAGCTATTGATTAAATTCTTTTCTAGCCTCTTTTCCTTGACTTCCCCCCATTAGTTAAATATGAACACCTCCGAGATAAATGTAAAAAGGTGAAGGGAGGTGAACTGGTGTAGGGCTGCCTTCTGTCTTTTTTAAGAACAAAATACTATTATTTTGTTTTGTTTTGTTAAAGTCCTATCTTCCTAAAAGATCAAGGGAAAGGAGAAAAGTTTAGATTACCCAATTACTGGCAATAAATTATTTTCTCTTCTTGGGGACATATGAAAGCTTAGGATGGCAAATACCATCTGAGAAATGTTCTTTTTATTTTGGTGCCACAGCAACTCCAGAAAATAGGTTAATTGGTTCAGAGACTTGCTCTTACTGTTAATGGCATTTAGCTTGTGAAATTGAACAACTGCATCTCAAGACAGAATGTTCATAAAATCGATATTCTGGTTGCTAAGTGTGTGTTTTTAAGATATAGTTTGAATTAATTTATTCAAAGCCAGCTGGTGCTGTTCCCAATATAACCTCTAGGAGGAAACCTCAACCCATGTTGCGCCGAAAATAATCGGGTTTTCCGTGTTCTCTCTTTATTCAACTTTCATATTGTATCTAAGTTAGTACTTTTGATATTTCTAAGTTTTTTTTTTAACATTTATGTAGAACACCACATAATTGCGGGAAAGATAATAGTCACATACCCTAGGGCCTACTGTACACTTATGTTAAAAGTACAGCTTTTATTGGCAACTAAAGTAATAACCTTTCCGTGTCAAATTGCTTTAAATTAAACTTAAAAAAAAAAAAACCCACTGGCTGATACCCACACTTAGTAATTGTCAAGCATTAGCATAATGTGGAATGCTAAAGCTGCCTAAATCTTTGGTTTAAAAATAATTATTTACTTAGATAAATTTTGTATGCGGTGCCATATTATTAGAAATCCTTTTTTTTTTTTACCCTTCTAAAAACGTCAGATCAATGTATATGTTAATATTATGCTCAAGCTTGACATGTAAGTGGGACTGTAACTTACGTTAGCCTCGGAGAAAGGGGTCCCATTTAATCTCTGCTCATCCATCCATCATAGACCACATACAAATGGGGTGGATCGACACTTTGGATGGCTTCGTGTATTGTTCCTTATGTTGGGTGACCTAACACGTGACCTCAGGGGGAAAAATGTACAAGTCTGTTTTTGATGAGGCTGCAACATGGCCCAGCCTGCATAATTTCCACCCATTTCTAAGGCACTTGGGAGATGAGGATCCTAAATGATGGTGTGTGTGTGTGAAGCCCTCAGGCGGAGGTCGCAGCCGCCTTTCCCACTAATGCACTTGTATTTCCCGGATCTCTCTGTGCTCAGCCATCGAGCTTTCAATTAAAACCAGCCGCCAGTGATTTTACGGTGGTGGCATGCAGTCAGTTTGCAAGGTCTGTCCAGAGATTGGGTACCACTTGGGCACATCTGCCAGCTAAAGCCAGGATGGCTTTTTTGGTCAACTTTTGCTAATTTGAAGTAGAAATACACTGATAGTGATGGACTTCCTGTTGTTCACTGATACCACAAAATCCTGACTGGTCACCTTGAACAACTACCTTTCGAATTTATGGATAAAGCGTCTTGAAAGTCAGGCTTCCAATATTGAAGAACGCTGACATATATGTACAGCCTAGTAAGCAAGCTGCCTTCAATGCGACCACGGTGCAGTTGAGAAGTCTGGCAACGTCCACAGTTGGAAGCGACATGCAAATATTGGGTCATGTTACCAGAAATCAGAAACTCAGAGGATGAGCCCATAATAGATGCTGGATGGAGCAGCCCTCACACTCTAAACTGTATTCCTCCAAAAGTCAGAAGATGTGCATTCAAAGATAACATCCATGAACATGCAGGGTTATCAGGAGAATAATATTCTCTCAATAATGTTGGATTGCATCTTCAGTTAAAATCCAATTCCCTGCATTCTGGGATCCCCGGATGCCTTCTTTCAGTTCACAGAACAAGTAAAAGGACTAGTGTTTTTCACTTTTTCCTCATGGAGCCTGAGACCATAATGTCTAGGATGAGCGTAAAAATAAGAAACCAAAGTTCTGGCTGCTAGACCTGTGTCTCTGCTCTGCTGGGTGGCTTTGTTTGGGAGATGAACCTCTCCTGGTCTCCATTTTCCCATGTGCCAAGTAATACCTGTTTTGAAATTAAGCAATGAAGCGAAAAGAGATTAGATGATGTTTTCAAAGATGATGCTTCTTCAAAGTTATGTGTTCATTTTTCACGTGCTTCACTTTCCTCCACGTGTGTCCTGTGTATTCCTTTGGGTCATCGCTGGGTTTGTTTTTCTCCTGCAACAGCCTCTACTTTCCAGTTGTTGATCATCTTTCTCTATCCAGTGTTTGTTTTCTGTCCTTTATAATGCTTTCCACGCACTCTTCTCTCATTGCTCTAAAATCCTGCAATACGATCATCTCTACTACATCATTTCTCATTCTACTGTATTCTGCTTTGCACTGTTTAGCTCTAAAATGGCTAGTCGTTGTCCCACCCAAAGAGGAAGCAATCTTTTTTGCTCCCAAGCTTGGAATTCGTTTTGTCCAACATTGATTGCATTGCTGAGCACAGAGTAGGAGCCTCATACATGCTGGATTCATTGCTTTTGCTTTTCAGGGGCCTGCTCATTTAGCATCTCCTCTGATCCTCTCCTAAATGCAAATGTGCCTGTGTGTATGGATCAGACTGTGGCTCCTTTTATTCGTGGATGGGGAGCTGAGACAGACAAGTGTAATGATTTGCTTCATTAAGTTCTTAGGCAAAGGTCTCTGGATGTGTTGTCTGGTGTTTTTTCCACCGGATCTGGGTTCCTCGAATTTACTTCTGCAGATTTGTGCCAGAGCTCCGCAGGGGTCCTCTCTTGGGGATCAGAATATCAGGAACATTGGGACGGTCATGGGACATGAGTAGTCAGAGGCATGACAGGATATTTTTGCTGATCCTCCTATTAACAAGCCTTCATTTGTACTGAGTCTCTTCCCCTGGAGTGTAAAGCTCTTATGGCTAAGGGCTGTCTTTTCTCTACCTTCCATGGTCTCACTCCTTTCCTGAATATCACGAGAAAGGGCATAGTCATAATCATGAACATTTACAAAGAACGTACTCTATTCAGGCAATGTGTGAAACATTTGTGTATCTCTTCCCTCAACCCTCATGACAGCTTTATGGATAACTATTATCATACCCATTGTGTAGATAAGGAAATTAAGGCCAGCAAAAACTAAATGGGAGCTGGAGAAAAGAAAGGTGCTGAACTGGCCATTAGACTCTGGAGGATTGTGCTACCTTGGGCCACCATTGGCTTGTATTGTAGACTTTTCATCTGGCCAAGAAGATGGCTTAGTTATTTGGGGACAACTAGACTGCATGCTTTGTGCCAGATCTGTGCCATCACCTTCTTTAGGATGAAAGAAACTTAGTTTCATGTTTATAGGATGGACTCTGGGCTCCTCTCTGAGTGACATTCAGGAATGTCCTGTCAACTGGATGTTGGGGTGGGGTTTGGGGTCTGGTGCACATGGGAGCCCTGGGCTGCTGTAGAAGGAAGGGGTCAGCTTTGCTCAATTCCATGCAGCTCAGGTGGTGGGGTGGACTGGGCAGATCTCTTTGGTGCTCTAGTTTGGCGACACAGTCTGAGACTTGGAAATATTTCTGCAGAGAGTGTTTGAAATGATGCCTGGAGCAAAACTATATTGGCCCATTCATTAAAAAAATCTGTTTTCTAAAAGCGAAGCTGTTTGATTTTTAAATGTGTGATTGATTGAAGTCCTCAAAGCCCCTAGGTGCCTTTGAGGGATGTTTTGCAACCCTTAACCTTCTGTAGTACGTGTTCCATGTTTTATGTTGTGATATATGGGGAAACCACAAACCTGACTCCAGGGGCCAACTTTCTCGAGGCGCTGACTTTGACTTTGGAAATCATATAACCATCAGCCTGCGATTGGTGCATGTTATATAAAATTCAAGTTGTGCATGGCTGAAAACTATGAGTCATCCATCTTTGAACTCTCCCTCACTTCCCCTTATCCAAGCGCTGTTGATTTTAATGTCCTAAACATTGCCTGGCTGGGCCCGCTTCTCTTCCCCACCAAACTCCTCGGTTGAGGCCACTGCCGTTGTCTCTTACCTGAACTAATCTAATAGCATCAGACATCTATTCATGCATCTTTCAATCTGTTCTCCTTTCAAATCTGCAGCGATCGCCTGAAATGCAGAGATGTTCATGTGAGCATCCTGCTCCTTCTCATCCCCATCCAATACCTCTAGTGACATTCCATCCATTGCTCTTAAGATGAAGACATGGCTCCTTAACATGGTCCACAACATTGTTTGTTGTCTGTGGCCTCTGATCTAATCTCTCCCCGGTACCTTGGCCCTAGTCCCAATGTCTGCTGTACATTATTACCTCTGTCTCAGGTGGTTTCTTCCTACAGGGCCATGGCCTTTGTGATTATTACTCCCTGGAAGTCCCATGTCTTTAGTAAACTCTTACTACTCATCGTTCAGATTTTAGGTGAGCTGTTTTCCTGCCTGGGTGGGTTAAATCTCATCTCTTTCAAGACCATATAACTTTTCCTTGTAGAACTCATCACAGTGTACATTTTCTACTTTTTAGTGTGATTATAGCATCATGGTTAAGAAGTAGGTTCATTGTCTGGCTCTACCAATGATCAGAAATGAAATGCTAGACAGTCACTCAGTTTCTCCTGGCCTCAGTTTGCTCGCCTATAAAATGCGGACCATGATAGGTCCTAGGGGCTGTTGTGAGGATTAAATGAGAAAATATATAGTAAAGTGCTTAGAATGTTCAGTGTCTCCACAGGGTAAGGGCTATATGAGTGTTAGCTGTAATATTAGTGTAAGATATTATAGATCTCCATGCCCAGCACTGATGCATAAAAGATAATTAATTAATTAAATTAGTTGTGTATTGCTGCATAGCAAATTATCTAAAACTTAGAGGCTTAATATAACAACCATTTATTATCTCACCGTTTCTATGGGTAAGCTGGACCCTCTGCATCAGGGTCCCTCATCAGGCTGAAGTTAGGTGTCACCCAAGGCTAAGGTCTCATTTGAAGGTTGGACTAGGGAAACATTGACTTCTAAGCACACGTGATTATTGGCAGGACTTAATTTCTTGTTGACTATTGGAGGGAAGCCACTCTCAATTTCTTGCCATGTGGGCCTCTCTATGTGGCAGCTCACTTTATCAAAGCCAGGAAGAGAGGCAGTCTGCCAACTAGGCAGAGGTCACACCTGTAACTAATAATGGAGGTGACATCTTATCATCTTCTGGTTAGAAGTAAGTCACAAGTCCCATCTACACTCAAAAGGAGGGGATTGTATAAGAACATGAGTACCAGGAGATGTGGATCATTGAAGACCATCTTAGAAGCTGCCTGCTATGTCATTTGATTAATTAAGGTGTCACTGTCTATGTGGCTCCTCATCCTAGTAATGAGGCTCTTGGATGTATATATAGAACAGTATTTACTGAACCGTGTTCTGAGTAATTCCAGTACATGATGAGATGTTGACAGATGTCCACGCTCTGATGAGTTTGAGAGACATCAGATTACCAAAGTAAATCCAGTTTGTGACTTTTTCTGAACTGAAAATACTAGTATGACCTGTGATTTCCTTGGAAGAAGATATGGTGATAGACAAATGATTACTGGTTCACATCTTAGAATACCATTCGGGAAATGCTGCCCTACAACTTGAATGTAAGGTGCCACTCAGCTACTGGTTTTAATGCAGCTTAGTCAAGGGAAGGTGTGAAAGGCATACCTCTTTGGTAGACAATTTGGAATGAATGAATAAATGTGGAATTATCACAAAATGACCAGAATTCTTTGTTCAAGTAGGAAAATAATAAAGCTAAGATCAAGAAAGATGTGAGCTGCACATGGGACTCGTGACTTGGTTTCTGGGCCATGAGTGCTACTACCCCTTGAAAGAGGGCCGGCCTGATTCAAGTATGTGCTCTTTTTCCAAAAGGAGGCTAGGGAAGGGAGTATGGGTGAATTGATATAAACCATTACCTGCTTCTAGGAAAACTACTCAAAGAAACTTCTTTAATTATCTTTGTAAAGAGAATAGTCTCTATTTCCATTGAATTTTATGACTTGATTTGCTGCTTTCCAGCCCAGACTCTGGCTTATTCCTGATAGACCTCCAATCAGGTTGTCTTTGTATTGGCAGATATTGGGTGCTAAGGCCAAAGTCACTTATTCTAAAGTCTTCAGAATTATTGCAGCAAATTGAAACTACAAATACAATTTATGTCATTAACCTCTTAGGGATTATATTTTTGACTTTCTCCTATGTGACATATATCTGGTCACATATTCATTGTGAACCAGTGCTTAAAATGCATAATCCCC
This sequence comes from Canis lupus dingo, assembly GCF_003254725.2. Lineage (NCBI taxonomy): Eukaryota > Metazoa > Chordata > Mammalia > Carnivora > Canidae > Canis > Canis lupus. The sequence goes on along the minus strand of NC_064262.1, from coordinate 21,953,858 downwards.
AGAGGTTATGGGCAGTCATTTCAAAGACCCCATATTCATCTCAAAACGCAGAAGTGGGAGATAAGGTTTAAGGAATGGTTGAATGGGACACTGAAATAAACAAGCCATTTCATAGTTCTTAAAATACTTATGGAGCACATTTTTATCTACAAAGCTTGAGAAATGAATTTACTAATCCTCACAACATCCCTCGTGTTATTATCAACACATAATAAATATGGAACAAGGGGTTGGAAGGTTAAATTAGCTTTATTCTCCCCCCACAGGGAAGTCGGTATTACTTGCGAATTAGGATGGAGTTGTCTTGTGTTTTCCAGCTGCAAGTTTCTGTCCCATTTGCCAAATTTACCCATGTGTGGATATTTGCGGGGCGGGGGGGGGTGTGTGTAAGATTCTTGCAGAGTCAATCCTGAGATTAAAGTCCAAGTGAAGTCAGCGTCTCGTCCAGTCCTCCCGGGGAATGCAGTTTGTGTCATTTCTTTGAAGGCATGGATCTTGGCAAGTGGAGGCTGGTCTCACTGCTTCCTGCCTCTCCTTTCTGCTGGTCTCCACCTCACTTCATTTTCCTCCTGCTACCTCAGAGAGCTCTCTCTCTCTCTCTCTCTCTTACTTTTAAAATTTTATTTTGAAGTTCTCTGAACATATAAAAGTGTACAAAGAACATTGTAATGAACTCTCTTCTTCCTACTACCCTGCTTTAGAAAGAAAATGTTTTCAGTATAAGCAGAAAGTCCCGGGGGCTTTCCACCTACCCACCATGGTACCCTTCTCGTAAGTGTGACAATTATCATTCCCAATTCCCATGGCTTTCTTTATAGTTCTCTACATATATATGTGTCTCCAAGCAATATAGATTATTATGCGGCATGTTTTAAACTGGCATGTGACTCACGTGATAAAACATATATTTTTGCAACTCGCTTTTTCTTTCTTTTGCTCAGTATTGTATGTAGGAGGTTCACCCTTGATATGTGTGGCTCTAGTTCATTTTCCATGCAATTTACTATTTCACTCTGAATATGCTGTATTTGGGGTTGTATCTTGTTTTTTTTTTAAGATTTTTATTTATTTATTCATGATAGACATATCGAGAGAGAGAGAGAGGCAGAGACATAGGCAGGGGGAGAGAAGCAGGCTCCATGCTGGGAGCCCGACGTGGGACTCAATCCCGCGACTCCAGGATCTCGCCCTGGGCCAAAGGCAGGCACCAAACCGCTGAACCCAGGGATCCCCTGGGTTGTATCTTGTTGATAGACATTGAAGTTATATATATTTTTTCAAGTATAAATATTTGAGATAAATATTTTTGAAGCATATTTCAAATATTCAAAAAATATAAATAACACTCATAAAGTCTCTTACACACACATATATACATGTGAGTTATTTCTAAAATATATTACAAAGAGAGGAATTGTTGAACCAAAATTTATTGGTATCCGGAAGTTTTATTGATGATTGCCAAACTTCTCTCTAATTAAACCGTTTTACTCTTAACAGTGTATGACAGTCCTGGCTGCTCCATATTTTCGTTTTACTTGGTATTATAAGATTTTTATATCTGATAATTTTAAAATGGTGCCTCACTGTGTTTTAATATCCATTTTTTCTAATTACTACCACAACTAATAGTCTTCATAAATGATTTTGTGGTCATTTAAGCTTTGTGTTCTGGAAACTGCCTGACCATAATTTTTGTCTAGTTTTCAACTGGATTGTCTTTTTATCTTTTAAAAGGATTTTTATTTATTTATTTGAGAGAGAGAATGCAAACGTGAGTGGGGGGGAGGGACAGAGGGAGAAGCAAACTCCCTGCTGAGCAGGGAGCCTGATAACACAGGGCTCGAACTCAGGACCCTGGGATTAGAACCTTGGCCCAAGGCAGAAGCTTAACTGACTGGGCCACCCAGGCAGCCTTGGGTTGTCTTTTTTATTGATTTGTAAGTGTTCTTTATATATTCAGGATACCAATCATTTGTCAGTTATGTGTGTGGCCAGTGTTTCTCATATCTTTGTCAAACTTATTCCTTATTGCCTTAAGTTTAAAAATCTAAAATTCTTAGCCTGGTAAATGTGGATAATTTGGTTTCTCCTGTAGTCTTGTTTCTAAAAATTTTCCACCTCCTACTCGTGTTTTGGCAAATATGTCTCATCCCTACAAAGTTCTTGCTTATGTTGTTCCCTATGTTTGGAGTGCATTTATATGATCTTTGTCTGGCTAACATTTATTGCTCTTTCACAAACCAATCTTTTAGAAAGATTTTGCTGCCCCTGCCTCCCGCAACCTCTCTGTACTTGCATAGCCCCCCTGTGCAGACCTGGGAAGACTCAGCTTCTCTCTTCCCAGAAATAGTGCCCGATGGATTTTGCCACCCACACGTTTGGCTCTGGTGAAGTCTTCTTGAAAGGCCTACCGGGAATGGGTGGCGAGATGGCCTTTTGAAGAAATTTTCAGCCAGGCCTCAGCTACAGAATCAAGGTCCTATATAAACATTCTGATTAATTTAATCTCGGCAGCATTTCCATTGGGTTCCATATCATCATAGTCTTTTGAACCAGCAGCATTTTATTCCAGTTTTCAAAGATGCTTACCACTTGAAAGAAGAAAAAAGCCTAAATGTAATTTTTGGAAGCCTAGAAAAAAATTCCATGGATATTTCCCCGTATTCTTTCCCAAGTATCTATTCCAAATGGAGCTCATCAAAGAACCTAACGATTTCCTGCCCGGCGTAAACCGGGATCTGAGACACATGGCCACTTACTCGATTCTTTTTCTTGTGTGAAGGACCAGAACATGCATTGGGACATCTATAGTTTTGAAGCTGGGCTTTAACCCAGCTAAGGGGAAAAAAAAAACCCAACACACCAAACTGTGTATTATTTACACATTTCAATATTTAATTTCCTGTCTCCATTACACACATTTTAGTATGCAGATTATTTGCCCAACATAATTTATCAGTTCCTTGTTAGATAATATTCTCCTCAGGGTACATATTGTTCATATTTAGAAATTCTTATTAATCTCAAGAATCATATTGTTTATCCAACAAAATTATTACAGCTTTGATGAAGCTTTTAAAGTGTAACATGTAAATCACTATTTTCTCACTTTCATAAGCAGCTGAATTTTTGATCTGGTGGATTATTATGGTTTAGAAGATATTTAGTCTTGGGGAAAATGCACAAGATGGTGCAGTCATGTGTAGATGAGGCTATTTAATTAGAACTGCTGTTAATGACAAATTGCCATCACAGGAGCTACCCCTCCTCCAAATTGCCTTTCTTAAATAGATAAATGAGTAGTGTTATCCAATGTTGTTATAAATAAGATAGGGCTAATATTTAAATGTTACAATAACAAATGACAGGATAGAAGCCATAAACGAATATTCCAGTATTTTGATCACTTATTTTCTAGATGGCATATTGATTATTTTACCTGAGAAAATACTACGGTGTATTTATGAAATGAAATACATTTCAATGAAAAACATAATGAAAAATCATAGAAGATTATTATAATGTAAGATAAAATAAACATGTCATTTCTTAACATCATTAAGAAAACTCACAACTCATTCCTTGTTTATGTGTTATGTTTTTATGGGAGACAATCGCTTGATCTGTACAGCAACATACTCCTATGTTTAGTAATAACTTACATCTGAAGAATATTTTACTTTTTCCAAGTATTTTTATATCCAGTTACATTTAGTCCTTCTGCTATCCCTGGGGCGATAGAATTCCTAATTTGACAGATGAGGAAACAGACCAGAACAGGTTACGTGGCTTGAATAAAGCTGAAAAATCAATTAATAACAAAACCAAAATTATAGTTCCCTGACTTCGAAAATAATGCCTTCTTGTAATCACACACGAAATGTACCATGTGGGAAAGTTGAATACTGCTTGCAGGTTATGGTTATGAGGGTTTAAAATACAAGAAGAAGTGGCTGTGTTCCAGTACTGGAATATTAGAAATAAACGATCAGTTCCTCAATTGCATCCACTGGCTTTTCTCTTTGCTATATTTTCAGCATCTCCTGTATGTTCTATAATTAAGTCTTTTCCTTCATAGTTCACATACAGCTCAAGTCCTGTGAGACTTCAAATGAGGAGAAATGCCATTTTTAGATTGTTTAGGGATCCCGTCTTTGTCTTATTTGAATTAAGTCTATAAGCTCTACAATTTTTATTACTCGGATCAGTGTCTCATTCTTTTGTCCTCTTTTCTGTTCTTAGTAATAATGAGGTAAGAACCAATACAACTTTCAAATCAATGGCCTTACATTACTACCCAGAGGAATTGTAACAAAGCCCCTGTGACACTCCTGGAAATGTCTGTTTATCAGTTGACATAAGAACACTTGGATGCTATGCTCTAATTTTAATGTGTAAGTAATGGTATGTGAATCCTATGAAATTTGAGGGCCACCTGTAGTGGCTTTTTAGGCACTTCTGGACTTTTACTGGGAATCCCAGTTTGTGGTTGAGTGGAAAGACCACAGGAGGAGCATCCCCATTCAGGTCTCTTCCTCTTTCCTAGATTCTTCTTCCCTCCTTGACCATTATGCTAGAGGTTTTATTCTACACTGTGAATTGGGCAAAGAAAGAGAATCCTTCTCTATTCTAGTATGGATAGTGCCAAGTTCAAGTTCATAGTCAGTGTGCTTGAAAGGCCAGCTTCTGGTTCAGAGGACTGCATCTTGTCCCTGGTCTTCTGAATGCAGGCTAACCGAGTCTCTCTGTATTCAACAGGAGAAAATGGGCATATGGAGTGAAAAATTAACTAATATTTTTGTTTTTTTCTTAGGTTCTGGTTGCAAAAGGCATAGGGTTCTCTGCTCTTATGTTTGATTTGGCCCTAAGCTCACCTTTCCCCCTTCCTTATGTATAGTGTGTCTCTGTTGAGAGGGACTATCGTTAAAAAGAAGCATACCCGCCCTTTGGAGAGTCAGTGTGGAAATTTTTTGACCAAAAATCATTCTTCTATTTCAAGGAATGCAACCTCAAGTGGGTATTGAAATAGGAAGCATCAATGAGGAAAGCAGGCTGAGGGCTGCAATAGTGAGCGGCTATGGCCAAGTAGCATTGCCCCATCCAAAGGCGTGCTCTGTGGTCTCCACACGGCTTCTGCGAGTGGGTATCCTGCTGGAAGGCAGGCCCACGGTTACCCAAGCCTCTCATGTTTTTCCCATCACAAGTCAGAAGTCTGAATTTTTATGTGAGATATCTTGATTTAACAAATTGAAAAAAAAGCTAATCAAATTACCACATAGGCTATGGAAGATATGCCAGCTTGCAACTCTTAGTTTGCATGTGTCTTAGGAAACCAGGCTGAAGAAGGGAGACAAGATAAAGCTCATGGAAAAAACTTCTTCGTTTACACATTGTTATCCACATGTAGATGGGATACATACCAAGCCAAACGATTTCCTGCCATATAGACATGGCAGGGCAAAGTTTCTTACCCCAATATACGCAACATTTTGCACATTTATTCATTTTTATGGAGAAATTGTCCATTGCCTTTATTCTTAGAAGTCTGCCACCCTAAGAGGTTGTGAATCGCTTTTGTTGCATCCTTGATAAGTTGTCGTCTAGTTTCTACTTGAATTCCTCTAGGGACAGGGAACTTACTACTGCACAAGATAGCCCACTCCTGCTTTAGACAGTTCTGAAGGTAGAGCACTTCTCAATGACAAAAATTCTTTTTCAACCTCTTTGTTATCGGGAGCTGAAAAGGCGTCTAATCTTTAGGAAAATGCACTTGAAAAAAATAGTCTCAGAAATTAAGAGGTTGCTATAATTTCCTGTAACTATTATCCATTCTTGGGGAAAAAATGAGCATTATTAAATTGTGATAGTTACTAATGGAATTTCTAATTCTTTTACAATTAAGGTCATTGAATCTTTATGTCTTGACCTTCAATCTGAGACTATTTGCATGAAAATAAGGACTCCAAGTTTCATCATGTTCTATTGATTCATTTAAGCTCTTTTCGTATCATAGATTTCTAGAAATGTAGAACTGTAAATGATCTGAGTATCTGATGTATAACAGAGAACCCATTGGTCTTAAGAGTTAGGAGATGTTGGATTGACTGTTCCCCTCTTTATTCACTGTGTCATGTTATGCCAGGAGTCTTGGTTTCCTTGTTTGAATGTGAAGTCTGATAAAGTCCTCATGAGTTGTGTGACAAACAAATAGGAATGAATGGGCAGTAAGCTGCAGTAATCAGCAAAAACCTGTTTTTCTTGTTTGTGATGCTGAGTAATTTAACTTTTCTAGGCCTCAGTTTCCACATCTGTACAATGGGGCTAACCATTCCTGCTTTTAGGGGTGTTTTAACTGTTCAGTTAGATGGTTCCTGAGGGCTTAGAGAGTGCTTCACATACAGTAGATATTCAATTAATGTTGACTATTAATATTTTGATGATGCTGAGAGAAGTAAAAGCACTGTGTAAAATAGGAAGCTTGGAAGTCTTGCAATCACCTGGACCCTTCATTTTCCCCACAGAGAGGAGGGTATTGAGCAACCCCGAGGTAAGAAGAGCTTGGTCAAGATGTGCTGGGAAGCCTAGGAGAACTTCAAAAAGTGACAGGCTGTATGACCAGGAGCTTAAAAATACATTCTGAATCTTTAAAATAGGGACACTTGGGTGGCTCAATGGTTGAGCATCTGCCCTTGGCTCAGGTTGTGATCCTGGGGTGCCAGGATCCAGTCCCGCATCGGGCTCCCTGCAGGGAGCCTGCTTCTGCCTCTGCCTGTGTCTCTGCCTCTCTCTCTGTGTCTCTCATGAATAAATAAATAAAATCTAAAAAAAAAAATAATAAATCTTTAAAATAAACAGATTAAGGAACAAAATCCAGAGTTGGTATGAGATTGGGATACCACAGTTGATCTCACAGAAATTTGGTTTGTGATAGTGCATTCAGGCTCTGTGCTGAGGCCTGGGGTGTGTGTCTTCATCTGTGGGTAGATTGAAAAGCTTGAGGCTCATTGCTTTCCATGCTCCCATTTCTCAGGTGTGGGGCCCAGTGGAAAATAATCTGACGACTTTATGATCTTGTTCTCTTTGGTTTGAATTGCTGGGCAGCAAAGACCCCTGATGTAGGGTCTCAGGAGCCTGCACCACGCTATGAGTATTTAAAATAGTAATTGTGTATGGATTCTGGGGAAAAGGAGTAGGGGGGAAAATCAGCCCTGGGGAAAGAGATATAAACATGTCTACCCAGAGAGTACCTCAAGCCCTTTTAAAAGTTTGTTAGTAGGTTTAGAATCTTATGCAGGGAGAGGTTCTTGACAGAATCAAGGGAAATATGATCCCAATTATAAAGATAAGGTGAAATCATAGGAAGGTAGTCTTTCCCGTGACTAATTCACTTTGCTCTCCCATTGTTAAAGAGAAAAGTTGTTGATTTTATACTTTGTTCAAGGCGAATGGGACATAAAATAGCAATTATTCTTTTTGCCGTTAGCCTGCCTTCCTTTGTTTGGGGGTGCACTATAGCAGAATAAAGGTCTGTGCTTCAGAAATAATGAGCAAGGGGAAGCCAGAGACATAGTTTATGCATGAGTCCTTTTGTAGTGAGTACATGGAACCATTTTATTTGGGAACGGAATATTTGAGGGTGTGGGGGGCCCCCTCCTCCTCAAAGTGCAAAGACCCTGAAACGTGCCCGCTCCCTCCACTTCAGGATTTGAGTGGCATGTCAGGACCCATCCAGCACGAGGTGCATAATGTATCGTGCAGGCTGACTCCCATGTGGAAGAGAGCACAAAACTTCCTTATGCATGAGGCATTTTTAGCAAATTGGACCCCATTTCAATCTTGATGAAACTTGATGACATTTCCAACTTGCAAGTGCACAAAATGAAAAAGCAAATTTTTAGCTATTTATGTGTCAGAACATCAAAAGCTCAAAAGCCATAATTAAGGGTGTCAGCATTGCAGGGAGACCATATTTCTGCTCTTCTCAGGGGTCTTGGGGGTCTCTCCTTGGAGGTTAGATGAAGCTCCCCTTCCCCTTGAAGACTTGAATCAAACAATTTGGATTTCATGAGCCCCACCTGGGAAACTGCCTCTTCACTTCCAACCCTGTCATGTTGATATTTAGTGTTTTTTCTCCCTTTCATGAGAAATTTGGGAAACGACTATGTAGCGGGTGCTCCACATTCCTTAGCTTCCTTGTGCTGTTTTTTGGAAATCTGAAGGCAAAATATAAGAAACAGTGATTTGACATGATATTTTAATTCCTTTTCATTTGTGTTTCTATTATATGCAATTAACTTTCTGACTTTACATTCTAGGAAACATGTCAAACAAGCTTTTATGATATACTCACTTAATACATATACAGATATAATGGGGCTGAATATAAATATATGTCCAAATAAATGGAAATACATGGACATTAAATATTTAATAAATGTCCATGGAACTCAGTTTTTCAAGTTTCTATTGTGTACAAGTGTATATGTGTTAAGATGTGGCTCTGATTCAGTAAGTCTGGAGAGAGCCCAGAGATACTGCATTTCTAACGTGTTCCCAGGTTGAACCACGCTGACTGTGTCTGGGTCACACTCGGAGTGGCAAATCTTTCTATATCTTTCCAACTTAGGGAGGGTCTTAAAATTCAGCTGTGGTCACTGTGATTATCAACAGGTGCACTCGTCTGGGATATACATGTTTTCGTTAAGATCGCCTTTGAATTTTATAACAGAAATATTATTAAAATTAATCCCTAGAACTGCCCTTGCCTGTTAATGATTCACAAAAATCCTCGCCTAATAAGAGCTATTTTCCGAAGAGCTCACATTGAATTGCAAATACTACTTCTCATCTGAATGACATGGGCAGCTCACTTACGTAGCCCTAGCCAGAGACAGAGCAGCTTCTGCAAGTGTTGGACACCCGTTGGCTGCAACGCATTGTCTTGAGGGTTGTGTGGAAGTATGTTGAATAAGGCTCATGTCTACTACCAGCAAACTTAAACTCCATTGTGGATAGGATGGGGTGGGATGGGGGGACACAGCCTCGACATATGAAAACCCCCATAAAATACAAGCTCTTTCAAGTGATTTCAGATCTAAGAAAGACCCAAATTAAAGATTAATTAGATTCAAAGGTGTGTGTGTGTGTGTGTGTGTGTGTGTGTGTGTATGTATGTGAGAGAGAGAGAGAATGAGAGAGAGAGAGAGAGAACTCATCTGTTGGCAGAGGCCAAGAGAGCCTTCATGGAACAGGCAGCCAAACTAGGCTTGAACTATTGGGATTAGGTGTAGAAATGTGGCTGTGAGGTGTGGACTGAGGAGCAAACATATTAAAGAGAGGAAACCTCAGAGAAAAGACAGGAGAGGAAAGGAGCTTATGTATCATAAACTGGAAATAGTTTCAGTTTGGCTGAAGTACAGACTTCAGGCAGGGATTTGGTTGACAATAACCTTGGAAAGAAAGTTGGAAATGATCTTGAGAGCCAGTGGAAGATGTTTGGGTTGAATTTAGTAAGCAGTGGGGAGCTGTCCCTTACCCCAACCGCTTGTTCTCAGTTCTCATTCCAAAATTTCTTCAGACTTGCTCATCTGAATTACGTGTGAGTGTGTGTGTTAATTGACATATTGATTCTTTTCAAATTTCTTTTGCTAATCTATCAAAGAGATTATAATAAGAAGATAAGCTTGTCATAGGAACTAACAGGAAATGAAAGATGAGGAGAAGGAGGATTCCATGTACTGCCCTCTGAGAGGTGACTCTGTCTTATAAATTGCAAAGAAGGTATAATCCAGAGTTGTGGAGGTTTTTAACCAGGAGGCATTTGGATTTATGCCTCTTACATGGAAGGCCTCCAGTAACACATCAGGTGATAGGGGAGGGATAAACTTGGTACATCTGCCTGGATCAGCAGTTTCATTCAGTCATAGTTTCACTCGACACTGTATCATTTAAAGCCTTTAAAGATATATTAGAAACAATTATATTTATCCTTAACTTTAATTTATATGGTAATTAGCACTAGTCTAAAATCAGTCAGAGGTACCATTTTAGATTTAAATGTGTTTTCCTCTTGTTTTTTAAACTTTAATGTTTACTAACGCTGGTTATGTTAGACTGTTCTAATTAAGAGCTCTTTTTCATTTAGAAAAAAGTATAGATATACATAAAGAATTTAAAAAAATATGCTAATTCCTCACTCTGTTAATCACTGCCTGACCATTCAAACTACATGGCTTTAATAGGACCAAAGCACCCTAGTGGCAGCCCAGTAAAATTGCAGGCATAGGAGCGAGAGGGAAGGAACCTTTGGAGTGGTCAATGTGAAAAGCCAAGTTTATAGAGACAATGTCAATGCTACAGACGGGCTCAGCCAGTATCAAGTCTGGAATAGTTTACCTATGCCAGTGTTTCTCTACTCTTTTTTTTGATCATCACATGCCTAAGAAGTCTTTTGTGGGCATGTTTTTTCCTAATTGTTATTCCTCCCTTGTTACCGTATTTTAATACCACAGATATATTGTATATCTGCTTATATTCTGAGGCCCTTTGCAGGCACACAAAACAATTATGGTATCTAAGATCTTCAAATCCATGAGAACCAATTTTTGCCCCCTTGGAACATTATTTCCTCCATCGATGACACATGATCTAGAGTTTTCTAGCCTCTGTCTCTCTGGGGGTAAGATCTTATCCTTATACTCCTGTGGCTACTCTGAACTGGATCACCCAGAGCCACCCTTCTATCAAACAGAGACTTGTTGGAGAGTCACTTAATGAGACACCTGCTATTGAAACCTTGAAGAGGTCCCACTACTAAACACTCGATATTGACACAAGTCCTCCTGCATCATCAAAGTAAATTAGTGCTTTTAGTCATTCACCTAGACTGGATTCATTGCCATTCTCCCAGTTCCCCTTTTCTCTTATATAGTCATTTCCCTGAGGTCCCAGCTTCATGAGCCTGCTTTTATCTAGTTACAATGAATCCTTGAATTCTCCCTGCTAAAGTGGGCCAACAGCAGATCCAGAGGTGCTTAAAGCTGCATTCCCATTCCCCCCTTGTCCACTTATAAATGGTAATGGGATGACGTACAGGAGAAGAGCTTGATCTTTTATGCCCTACAGCTTTTATTCCTCTTGTCTTTCCCTGAAATCCAGATTCTAATTAGCAGGATTGTGTGTGTCCTCTTGGGTTCTTCCCCATACTTAATGTTCACAATAGTTTCATCAAGAACATCCCCATATTACAGGCGAAGAAAAGGTCACACAGCTAATGAATGTTGGAACTAGCCCTTGAATTCAGGGATCTCTGGCTCTAAAACCAGTGTTCTTATCCTATATTGTCTTTGAGAGGCCTACCAAACCCTTCCTAAATGGAGGTAATCACTTATTCTTTCCTCTCCCCTATTTCTAGACAGATCCCCATACTTATTTTTTCATGTAGTTACTCACTCAACAGCTATGCATTGAATAACCCTAAGTGACAGCAATTTTGAAAGTTATTAGAGATACTATAATGAAAAGCACCATTTCTGTTTTCAAGGGGCTCATAGTTTATGAAGGAGATGGACCAACGAATAGGTATCTGTAACTGTGTCTGGCCCTATAGTGAAAGTGAGAGCTACATGGTACTGTATCTAAACCACCCTTGTTTAGTTATTTTAGATCGAGTCACATGAAAAGACTAACTCAGCTCTCTCAGTCTCAGTTCTTAATTCCCTGAAGAGAGAATCAGATTGGCCCACCTTGGTTTAGTAAGATATGGCTGCTAGAGGACCCATTCTTGTGGAGCTGGAAAAGAGGTGGTGAAAAGCAGCTCTCAGGGAAAGGAGAAACTTTGTGAGCTCAGCAGGTACCTGAAGAAATGCATCCTACCTGTATAGTTGAGAGAAAAGCTCCTGGGTGTGCAGGAGACCTCTCCTTGAACATAAGAAATTAGTAACCTTCTAAGCTTCTGAAGCCATTTTCTCACAATGATCTTGGCTTTCCTGAAGGACTCTGCTCCTTATTTGATCAAAGTAATGTCCCTTGGTTTAACCCCTTTGATAAATGATGATTTTTCACCAAGAATAGTGTGTTGTTATATTGATCTTAGACCTTTACATAATGATATGGTGTGTGTGTGTGTGTGTGTGTGTGTGTGTGTGTGTGTATGTGGCAGAGGCAGGGGAGGGAGACTTCTAGCTTTTTAATACATGGAACAGAGTTAATGAGGATATTTTCTGACCCCATGAAAACACATGGATGGGCGAGGTAGACTACATGATAAAAATAATTTTTAAAAACAATTAATAGCTGAGTTAAAAGGAAAGAAAGGGAAATATTCAGGTATCAGGGACTTGTAAACAGAAGAAATCATGTCCAGAATGGTTAGCAAAATAGCAGTTCTATTTATTATCTTTAAAGACATGAGACTGAAATCTTAACATTGATGTGGGAGCTTAATACACAGTGTAGACCACTTATCACACCAAAAAGGAGTACCATGGGGTTGTTTCCATAACTCCTGGTACATAGAACTTCTACAGAAAAATAATCTCAGCTAAATATATGTTCACAATAAAAAATAAAAAATCACACAGGGAAAGGATCCATTATTAGGGAGAATCAGCTGAGTCTACGAACAGAGGGATTGATGCGAAAATGAACTTGAGGTTATAAAATGGTATTATTTAAGTAGGTTTAAATTGATTAAAGATTTCATGTGTGAGGAGGAAGAGACTCAATGAAAGAACAGACCATTTTGAATTCAAAACCAGGAGTTACAGAGATAAAGAAAAACATGGTTATAAAATTAAACCTCAGTGAATAAGTCAAATAGGTTAGATATATGGGGGAAGAGAAGGGGGGGAGAGAAAGAGAGACAGAGAGAGAGAGAGTGAGAAGAGAGATCTAAAGAAATCACAACTAGAAAGAAATGATAGGTTTCCTCCAAAGGAGTAGTAATTCCACTAAGATAGAATTCTCATGAGTCGTAGCAGGTGTGGGAAGACAAGAATCTGCAACAGGCAGAGAGAAAGAACTATCAGCCTACAGTTAGGCACCTGGCTAATCTACTCTTCAGGAGCATCTTCTCTCACAGAAGCTTGCTAAAATAATCACAGAAGGATGGATGGGCTTTAGAAAGAGGGACACAGAAGCCCAGGAGGGATGGAAGAAGCACTGGAAGATGTTGGAAATTATGTGAGTCACCCTGAAAGGATATTGATATGTGAGAAAAGGCTAATATGGTAGAGGGTAAAAAAACAAGCAGAGTTGCAATATTCTAATATTCCAATATTCCAGAGAACATGACTGACCAGAGATCAAGTGCTCTTGGGTACACATAAAATGTTTCTATACATTGTTAAGAAAGCATGGTAAAAGCTTAAATTTAAAAAGATTTTTTTTTTTTTTTTTGGCTGGGGAGGAGAATGTGAAAAGCAAAGGGAAGACATGGCAAATAGGTTACTATTTGCAAAATTAATCCAAACATTTTAATAACCACAGTAAATATAAGTGAATAAATTTGCCACGTGACAGTCTGATATTTATATTGGTTTAAAAAAAATCTCACTTATGGGCAGCCCGGGTGGCTCAGAAGTTTAGCGCCACCATCAGCCCAGGGTGTGATCCTGGAAACCTGGGATCGAGTCCCACGTCGGGCTCCCTTCTTGGAGCCTGCTTCTCCCTCTGCCTGTGTCTCTGCCTCTCTCTCTCTCTCTCTCTCTCTCTCTCTGTGTCTTTCATGAATAAATAAATAAAATCTTTTAAAAAATTCCTGTTAAAAAATGAATGAATGAATGAATGAATGAATGAATCAATCAATCAGTCCAGTTATATACTCTTTCAAAAGACAGACTTTAAATATAATGGCACCTACTTTGATAGTGGACTTGATTTCTTTCTAATCTCTTGAGAACCTTACTGTAGTCAGGTGCCATTGATGCCAAAACTCACATGCACCTATTCTGGAGTATTGAGTGCCTTCTATGAGCAAGAAGTAACAGCAATCGAACATAGCTGGATGTGGGATTCCAAGTATTTTAACGCTTTATAACATCAAATCGAGGAACTGCTGGTCCGTGTTTGCCACAGGATTAGTTTTCACAGATGGCTGAGAATAAAGCATATGAAAGGACATATATGTCTCTTTTTAGAACAAAATGGACACATATAACAGCATATGGTATAGTTATTTTAATTATGAAGTTTTACCACACCATAATTAATGATAAAATAGAAATTTAAGAACCATGAAAGCATTAATTAGCTGTGATAATGCTATGACATAAAGCTTTTGTTTTCTTGTTTTCCTGAAATCAATTCTTCCATTTATTAGGCTGTTGATATTTTGATCATGCACATAGTTCTTAAAAGCCAGAGTAGATAATAAGCCAGGTTATATTCACGTAACTGCACACAAACCAAATTTATAATTATATGAAATCTGCATATAGACAGAGGCAAAGTTGAGTGGCTTTTGAAAATGTAGATAATCAAATCTCACTACAAATTTATCTGAACACATCTATATTTACATTTCACTCCACTACTGATTCAAATAATGAAGGGAGACCTGGCCTAAAGGGATCGGATCTAGCACATTCATATATAAAATGTGACGTGTACAAGTTTATCCCCTGCTAGGATTTTGAAAGTCAGATATGGCACACTGATACACTGCAACAGGTGTTATGGGCTGAGTGTTTGTATTCCCTCAAATTCATATACTGAAGTGCTAACCCCCAATGTAATGGTGTTTGGAGATGAGGCCTTTGGAAGGGAATTATGTTTAGGTGTGGTGGTGAGGGTGGAGTCCCGATAATGGGATTAATGTCCTCAGGGTCCAGAGATTTCTCTTTCTTTGCCTTGTGAGCACGTAGTGGGAAGGCAGCCATTTGCAAGCCAGGAAGAGGATCCTTACCAGAAACTGAATCTCCTAGTACGTTGATCGTGGACTTAGATTCTAGAACTGTAAGAAATAAATGTGTGTTGTATAAGCCACTCAATGTATGGCATTTTGTTACAGCAGCCTGAGCTAAGACAACAAGCCCCCCTGATGAGGTTGGAATTGACAAGTGGATCAATTTGGAGGTGCCCATTCATTCATCTCTGTTTTATGCCCACCAGAGGGGCATGTGAGATGGGAGATTGAACCTTGAGTAGCCTATAAACCAGGTGAGCCTAAATCTCTGGTGTGTGCTGGTCTACTTGTGTGTGTTCATAATAAGAATATTTAAAACCGAACCTTAGTTTACATTTTGTTCAACATTACAGCGAGTGCATTACCTTGTGTTTCTTGCTTTAATGGGCTCTCAGGAGGAATTGATACGAAATCTACCTCCTGTATTCTTAGCTAATGTTCCTTTTGGCCTCAGGTAGAACATATTGGGCAATTTTTTTTTTCTCCACCAAAATCTCTTTGTAAATAAACTATAGATAAAAATTAGAGGGGAAGAAATCATACATAAGTTGTTTAGGCAAAGGGCATCAAAACACAGGACTCAAATAATTTTTGGTAACTTTTCTATTTACTGTATTGAGGAGATTCATTTAAACTAAAGTGGGTAGAGGTCATTTAGTTTTACAAATAGTGCTTATATTTTTGTGCTTCTTGCTGGCCCTGTTTAGTCTGTGCTCATTCATATCTCTGGACCAAACAGCAGGTTCAGGGAAAAGTAGAATTTTTGAGAAATCAGGACATTAGGAAACGTCTCCGACAAAGGCCAAGTGGAGATAAGGAACACTGAATTTCTATGGTAAAACATGTTCCAGAGTGATTCAAGCATAATATGGAGTTCAAAGTATCACTGTATGCAAAGATATTAATTATTCCAGTGAAGGTTTTTTTTTTTTTTCCAGTGAAGGTTTTAAATCACAATGCAAGTTCTGTTTAAGATACAGCTTCCTTGAGGGTTGGTATTGGCCAATCTTTTAGGTCATGCTTTATTTTCCTATTTTTGCTGAGCATTTTTTTATAGTTACTAACGATAATTTTATCATATCAGAGAAATTTGTGCCAATATTTCCCTCAGAATCGGGAGAGAGAAAACAGTAAAAAACAAGACCATTGCAAATCGTACAGAAAATTATGGAATAAGATATATAGCACTGGATTTGAAGGAGACTAAATTTATATCCGGTCATTATTTCAATTGGCCCAGGTAGACTTTGACAAGATTGCAAAAGATGCCTATTACTTCTGATTATTCATTATAATAATTCACTATTCATTAGCTCATGCACATTGAGTGCTTGCTCTATGTTGGGTGCTGGTGTGAGTACTTCATACGTGTTTGCCTCCTTTAATCATCTCAATAACCCGTGAAGTAGCTACTATTATTGTCTCCCAATTTCTAAAAAAAAAGAAAAGGACACAAAGGTCTAGAGATGATAGGTTAAAGCTTGCTGGTAATACGTCAAGGCAGAATTTGAACCCGTGTCTCTTGGACCTTAAGGACCATACGTATAATTGCTGTCTTAGGTCTATCCAGATATCTTCAGCAAAGAGCTTTTCAAAAAGAGTTGTAAAACAAAAGTTAATGTTACAAAGATTCTTCATGAATAATTTCATGAAAAAGATCCCTTTTTGATATTTATGTATTAATGCATACTTAAATATGTATTATTAAGCATATAAATTAAATTAAGCTAGTGAAGTTCAAGCATCCCTGTCTTGTCTAGAGAGGTAGTGCTGAGGGATGCTGATTAAGGCAAAATGTGGATTCCATTTCTTTCATTGTGTCATTAAAGTATTTGCCATTATAATGAACCTAATGCACTTTATAAAATGGAATGAGTGAAAGTAATAGATGGAGGCAGTTATAAATAAGGGATTTCTCATTCCAGCCTGGGACAATGTCTAGAGACACTAGAAATAATTCACTTAATCTCACCATAATGGAGTTTCCCATTGAAGTGGATAAACAAATGCTTTCCTTAAACAAGATTTGAAACAAACAAAAAAGACCCACCAACTTAAAATAATATTTAGCTGAAACCACCAGCATCTGACAAGTTCCTTCAAATTTCTCACAGCGTTGTCATCTCAAGCACACTGGCTCGGGTTTGTGAGATAAACTGGTGATATTCAGTGAATGAAAAGTTCAGATTCATGTATTATCGAGCTCAAGAATGCTGCTCATAAGTCCCTTGGAAGTTTGGAATATGTTCTAGAATTCTGAATGCAAAGTCTTCCAGTCATGAATTTCACTGCAAGAGTTTTGCCCACACCTCATCATGAAGTTAAAGTTGTGACATCTTCAGTCTGAAGGTAGAAAAATTAACAAAAGTAACCAAATCTGTGGCAAGAGAAAGGAGAGTGAGGAGACCGATGATAAAAACGCTGACATTTATCTGAGCACAAATACTGGAAATTGCTATACAAGAAATAGAGAAAATGGCTTAAGTGAATGACTTCGTTTCAAGTTCTGTGAGCAGGGCGACACTTTTCTTTTTTAAAGGAAATTGTCTGCATTACCTTTTTTTTTTTTTATTGTGTCATACTTTATTTTGATTTAAAATATTTTCTGGGATTCTATAGTTTTGCTGTAGTCTCTGCACTTTCCAATAAATGACCTATTTATTTACATGAAAAGCAAGCTTTGCTAACGCAAAGACAACATGCAGGATTTTTTCCTGCCAATTTTCTAATGAAAACCAATGACAGGTTTTTTTTTTTTAATTTGGTTATAAGTTTCATTTGCTTAAAATGAAAAATGTATTCTTAAAACGAAATAAAAAATATCATATTATCAGTATTTCTGGCAGCAAGTGAATGAATACTTATTCTGAATAGATCCCTCTGAATGGCCACTCTATAACTACCGTGTTTTGTTAGAAAAGTATATTAAAAAGTAGAAACAGCATCCTGAATGAAGAAAAGGGATAGAAACAAAGTATAAAATATGTAATCTTTTAAAAGAACCTTATCAAGGAGAATCTTAGTGAAACTTTAAATGGGAGAGTCACACAATCCCAAAGCTTTCCCATTTCCTATTCAATGAATAATTTACTTTTTAGATGAGATTCGCTAACATTATTGCAGAATAACTGTAATTGAAAATTATTAAAGCTCTATCTTTATTGCATTTTAAAATCTTTGCATTTGGTGTTTGACCAGGGCTGCCTCATCATTAAGAGTTTTGAGGGAAAGCAAAATCTCTGTCTCCTGAAGAATAAAGAGCAAAAACCTTAATTGCTTTCTTGTTTCCCACAAAGATGCTAATATGATGAACTGAATGTCAGGAATAATAAGACAAAATGATGGTGTACACCCTGCAAAGAGAAAATAAAACATCTTTTTATGTAAACTGTCACCAGAACCTCAAGGAAACTCTTTGCTCTTTCCCTGCCCTGATTTTGAACTGCTTCATTAAAAGTAATTTTGTTTTTCAGGAGGATAACACCCACATTATTCTATAAAAATAATTTTAAGAGAAATCTTCAATTAAGAGGTTATTGTTGCCTGAAAGATTTTTCCATAGTTGGTTGGTAGCTGAAAATGTGATCTTCCCAAGTTTGAATGGAAATATGACATTCATAATGGTTTAAAATAGATAAGTGTCTTGTCTGTTTGAAATGCCAATGAACTTGGTATTATTTATCAGATCCTTTTAAAATGTTGGAATTTTCAGAGGACAGAATTTTCAAAAGGGAGAGAAATTAATCATCAATTTGTCCTGCCTTCAAGTGATTGAAAAGTTAAGTTAGAGAGACTGATAAAGCCCTTGTTCCATGTAGTATTTTGAAAATAAATGAGAGATCATGGACTCACGGTATACACCCCCTGCCTGCGAATCTTCCTTTTGGTTCATTTCGGATGGAAAACCTGTAAAAACTCACCCCACTGTCCATCAGACTCCCACCCAGTAGTTGTCTTATCTAAATTTAAGCACTTGCTTGGTCCACGCTGCCATATGATAGATGTTTAAATACAAAAATACATATAAGTCACTTAGAAGGGAATTTCAAATTCTTAATTAAAAAAAAAAATCCCTGGCAATTTGTTTAGTTAATAGTTTGTCTTGTGGAGAGTTTCTTCTCAATGCACTCCGGAAACTGCACTTGTCAACTCAGGCCACAAGAGGCACTTTGCAACTAAAGCAGGAGTGATTTCGATAGTTTGCAGATAGTTCTCCAGGTCTTGAAACAGTCTTTATGCATATAAGCCCCAGAAGTCCTGTAGAAAGATTTCTATTGCCTTAAGATGCTCCTTGAAGTCCTCCCCATCGCCCTTTCAGACTCTCTTCTGAGAAACACTGATCTCCAGAAATACTCATCATAAAAGGATTCCTTCCAGGTCAGATGATTCTGTGGAATTCCAAATATTGAGTTATATTTGTGATTTAAAAATTCATCAGTGTATATGAAAGGCTCTGAGGAGCTCTGTGTTCTGTTCTGCAATCAGTTTTACATGGTTCAGTGTAGAATGAATTGAATGAATTGCTCAATACAGCACTTAGCTATGGATCCCTCTTTTTTTCCCGTCTAAACAACCCTTGTGAGGTGGATACTTTCCTCTTTTACAGATGAAGAAACTGAGGCTTAGGAAAGTTAACTAACCTGTGTATGGCAGGATAGCTCTTAAGTGATACAGCTAAGATTTGAAGCCTCGAAGCCTATCTTAACAGCACCATGACCTAAAAATACAAGGAAATACATTCACCTGACTCTGCGGACTATTTCCAGTTATGTTTAGCATTTTTTTTCCTGTGCAATCTTAAACAGATTTCTTTTCTCCTCATGTTCATGCTATTGGGATTATGTAAACAAACAAACAAACAAACACCCCCCCCCACTTTACATACAGCGTTATTTGCTTAGAAAAAGGTTATTAAATTCTGTGCAGTCCAATAGTTAGAAATAAGCCCAAATATCACATAGAACACATAATTTTAAAACAAATATGTAACAAATAGCACAGCATGAATATTACCTTAAAGCCGGGAATCATGTTCAGGAAAATCTTGCGAGTCAGTAGAGAAACACGAAATAAAGAGATCCATTTGCCTGGAAGGATCTTGTTTAAGCTAATTTCAGAAATATTTAAAGGATTCAATTTCATATGTAATAGTAAAATGAAAGTTACATTGAGGAAAAAATATTTAAATGCATTAAAAGATTCCTGTCACAGTGAGAAAAAATGTATATGCTTTTAATCTTTACATAGGTGTTTTATCTACATTGTATCCCTTTCTTGTCTTTATATACATGGATATTTTTGCTATTAGGAAAGCATGCACATGCATATACAAATATATGTATATATATAACTAGTAAAAACAACATTGTATCTGAATTGTTAAAATACCCATTTTTGTTATTTTAAATGTAATATAATTTTAGATCCCTTTCATAAATGTCCAGTGGACAGATTTATTATTATTATTATTTTTAATTTCCTGCATCAGATCTAGGTCTCTGATAAATACCACAGACAACCCCAGCACTGTAGGATGGGCTTGACAGTTCTTCAATAAAGGACTGTGTGGTTTTTTTGTCAGTGTCTTCCTTCCAGTGACAGCTGCTTTGTTCTTTTCTAGTCAGATTTTCTAGTTAACACATCAAAAGTGTATCTGTGTACACGAAGTACGAAGAAAACAGTTCAAAGAGGTAAGAGATTCACTTTTAACTCTTGCTACATTTTCCCCACACTTGTCACAAAAGAAGTCTCATATGGAAGCTTCAGAACAAGGTGAGGAGTTCATGATGGAGCCCAGGGATCCGTGGCATTTAAGAACTCGTGTTCTAGAAGGCGAGTTGGTCAGGCAAAGTGCTGAGAGTCTCCAAATCAGTGAGAACTGGTCTGGGATGAAGAATTTTCCATTTTCCAGAGACAACTAAGCCCAAGAGCCGAGCACAGCTTGTTTTATGTGGTTTATTGCAAAAGCCTGATTTCTTCTTCTTGGCATATCTTAATGACAGTAGCCGCCTGCTTTATATACACAGCTCTGGAGCCTTGGCTTGGGCTTCTGCCAACAGGGGTTCCTGCACACACATGAGAACTGCAGTTACCCATGCTTCCATGCTTAAATAAATGTTCTGGGGATGGGGGGGTGGGTGCCAAGATCTTTTTTGACTAAGGTGGCTAAACCTGGATTGGCACCAGCATATTCAACCCCCAGGGGAGTAGCCTCTTACACAGACCCTCTCTTGCAGCTTTCTAGTGATGAGCGTATGCAGAGGTCAGGTGGAAGGCAGCTCCTTTTCTGCTCCTCCCAGCCGTACTTCCCCTAACCCTGAGTAGGGAACATGTCTAGAAAGAACTACTGCCTCTCCTCCTCATCCCACCCCCATCTTCAGTGAATCAGGTTGAAATAGGCCAGCCCTGGGTTGTGCCATATGTGTTTTTAGTATGCCAAGTGAAGCCAGAGCAATAAACATTTATTTTAAAGAATTTTTACATTTAATCTTTTAACAAAGCATCTGTGTAGTCACTGTGAGAAAAATAACTTTGTTCAACATTTGTAGGCTTACTTTACAGTTGAGCATAGTTTTAAAATTTGATACATGTCAGTTTTTCAAAATTTGATATATGTCAGAGTTCTAAGGGGCTCTGAAAGCCTTAAGCCAGTCCAGGCACAATCTGTGTGCACAGCGAACAAACAAAAGAGTCCCACATTGCCTGAGTGCTCCTGGTACCATGTTGTTTCTGGTAGTACCATGGTAGACAAGAGGGAGGCAGGAGAGTGACAGGGAGAGGACTGGAGACAGGTTGCTTGGGGTCAACTGAGTCAGCCATGTGCCTTAACCTATCTAAGCTTGTTCTCTCATCTGAGTGGGGATTCTAGTGGTCTCACACTCACAATGTTTTTTTTTTTTTTAAAGGACAATTATGCATGTAAAGTACTTGGCACAGTCAAGACACATGGAATGAATCTCATGAAAGACTCAAAGTGACCATGTCATTGACCAAGATCTCTGCAGATCTGGGATTTAATAATTACCTCTTGCATTCCAAAAGTATATCCTATTATGGTGCCTCTGTGGGTCCTTTACTTTGCATTCACTAAGAAGTGAAAAGTCTTACCTATCAAGGATTTTATTTTTTACCTGTACTATATGCAGCCTACAATCAAGAGAGTGATATTCTTCCTAGATCTTACTCTTTCTTATTAATTTTCTTTTTTTCTTTCTTATTAATTTTCAATCGTTAAAGAACTTAAAGGACATAGGGTAGGGGAGAGTGAAGAATCTAAGGAGGCTCCACACTGGGCCATCTTGATTTCACAGCCCAAATCAAGAGTTGGACATTTAACCAACTGTGCCACCTACCTGCCCCCATAATAATAATTTAAAGTGACATTAAATATAAGTAGAAAAACTAACAGGAAAAAAATACTAGGATGCTTGGGTGGCTCAGCCGTTGAGCCTCTGCCTTTGGCTCGGGACGTGTCCGGGATTGAGTCCCACATCCGGCTCCCTGCATAGAGCCTGCTTCTCCCTCTCCCTATGTCTCTGCCTCTCTCTCTCTCTCTCTGTCTCTCATGAATACGTCAATAAAATCTTAAAAAAAAAAAAAAGGAAAGAAAAAATACCACACATTTTATTCAAGGTCAAGAACTCTAGGAAAAGGGCTATTTTACCTCTTTCAGGCACATATTCTTTAAATTATTTTCCTTTAAAAATCATGACGTCAGAATTAATAACTTAAGAAGATTAAGTCTCTAGGTCTCAAAATGGAATTATTTTGCAAAATAAATATTTAAAAAATATTTTAGTGTAATTTTGAATGTTCTGCAATTAATAACAGCCCTCTTTAGTTTGTGAATCCTCTACCAAATTTCTTTACCTTTACCTTTATTAATTCCCAAGGGATTTTTTCCCCCCAGTGTTTTGGTTTTCTCCAGTATTTACCTTACCTCCCTGTGGCATTCCAAATGTTGTTTTGAGCTGTAATGAGTGATGTTCCTTTTGGTTTCCAATCTTCTTAATCTTCCAAATTACCTAAGTACTTAAAAATAATTCCAGGCACCCACCCCATAAGTTCAAGATCAAAGGTTAGTGCCTTAGACTCACCCAGAGGGCTTGTTAGTACATAGATCACTGGGTATCTTTGTACCCCCAGACTTTGTGATTCAGCAGGTCTGGGATGGGGCTCAAGATTCTGCATTTCTCACAAGTTCTTAGATGATCCTGATGATCCTGGACTGGAGACTGGAGTTTGGGAATGCTATCCTAGATCATGCTTTTCTGGGAAATTTTTGTTTTTAAGGCACCCTTAGTAGGTGGTTCTGGTATTTAGCCAGGTTTGGAAACCAGAGTTCTGGTGATAATTGTGGAGTATATTATTGCTTTACATGTTACCTGGGTAGGGACCTGAGCCAGGGGGCTGAAAACCTCCAAGGCACCACCTATCTCCAAGCTTGTGGGAGAAGAATAGATTTGTTCTCAGAGATCTGCATGTGTGCTGGGCAGGGGTGGAAAGAAAAAGGGAAGAGCCAAAAGATTAAAACCAGGAGGTTTTGGAAGGCGTCTGAAGGTTCTCTTTCCAAATAATTTTGGAACACTATCAGAATGAAATGGAATCATCATCTATGAAGACGACCTGGCACTCAATGAGAGGGCAGGAAGTGGGAGCCATTATCTATTATTACCTCTGAACACGATGGGTGGACGGGGTGCCCCATGCCCTAGAAACTGATTTACCCCCAATTGAATGCCCTGGTCAAGTCACAAACTCTTGGCTTTGGTTTCTTAAACTTTCTCTCATCTTTTGGATTCATGGTTGTGATTATTTGATTGCCTGTCTCCCCAGACAGTATCTTGTCTTATTCATCATTATATCCCTAGCATAAAGCCTAGCTCATAAAGATTTGTTGAATGAATGAATGAATGAATGAATGCAATCAATGAATGTATTTTTCTTCAATTCTCTGTCCAAGTTTTTGGCTCGGAGCAGGTATTCTAGAAATATGTGCTGAATAAACTAATGAGTAAATCTAGAAGTTAGTGGTGTGACTAATCACAGATTTTCAACATTTCGGGAAGCACATGCATTTTTAAAAAGCTCATCCAGTAGGTGCTGGAGAATATCACATACACAAAAATGTCCAAGTCTTCTAATGTGAGTGAAGAACATTTTTATCTGGCATGTAAGCATCCTTCATGATTAGACTGTTAAAACACTATACCTGACAAATTTGAGGGCCCAATTCTCTACAAAATTTGCCTAAAAGCAAGTATAGTAGACATATCATTAAGTGCATTTTACTATAAAAATGATCTATCAAAAGGAAGTTTCATATAATTTTTTGAATTTAAAAACACTTGAAAAATTTCTCTTTTTCTCTCTGTTATTTGGACTCACTGCCTTATATGACAAGATCAATTGTGGAAAGTTGAGGAAGGCTAAAAAAATTACAGTTTTAATCAAGTAAAATTAAGTGGAACATTTTGAGATGTCAAAGATGGATAACACATGGTATACTTATGTGAATAAGTGCTTTAAATAGTGACAAAGGCTATTCCCTTGAAAAGTATGGACTTCTATGTCAGTAAGAGGTGGTATCTAATTCAAAACTTCACAAATAAAATGTAATTTTTATTCCAAAAGGAATAATACAATGTGTGTAGACAAAGCTTTATGGTCACTATTATTATAAACCTAAATGATTTACAGTGGTTTCATTTACCTTCATATCACAAAGAAGATGCAAGGTTTCACAAATTTAAGAAAAAATTATTATTAACAAAAAGGGATGAAAGGTACTATGATTGATCAGCATTGACAAGCTGGGGTGAAACCTATTTGCCATTCCTCAATTAGTTTCTGCCCCACATTTCATCAATGATCATTCATACTCTGGAGTACAAAGATTAGTCAGGACCGGCCTGCAGGAAGTCCCTGGATCGGGTGCCTTAGTGTTCAGATCTTGAATGAATCAAATGGCCTGCAGAAGTTTGGAGGCTTGAAGAAAATGATGTGAAGTGAGATGAACTTATGTGGGGGAGTTTCCCTCTTCCTGTTCCTGGTTTGTGGGCTTTCTTGTCCTCCTGCTGATGCTGAAGTCTCGAGTGCTTCATTGCGCCACTCCTCCGGGATGGTCTACCCTGGACCTGTCTTCATTCTTCTCTCTTTCCAAGTCAAGACTACCATTTCTCCATCTGATTAGCTGACACCATTATGCAAATTACTGATAAGTTCATCTCGGCAGTCCCCGAATTGTATTCCAGGGAACGCTAGTCCAACAGCAAAGAAAAAAGTGTGTCAACATTAAATCTGTATGGGAAATGCTTCACAGACCCTCCTTGGGGTTTCTCAAATATTAGCTCTGAAAAATCCCGGGGTAAGAAAACTGTTTAATTTTTAAAACCATCATATAATTTAAGGAATAACTTGGTTATTCAAAAGATAAGGATTGGAACAAGGATATCATATGATTAGGAGACTTTTCGGCATACCTCTCTTTTTAGGAAAGTTTTATTGTAGAGACCCTCATTAGCTTTCACATTGCTCCTTAGATTATCCACTTCTTTTAGAAGGGGAACCAACTCTTGGCTATGCTGTGGGGGTGACATGAGGCCAAGAGGGCCAGTGGAAGGAATGCTTTTCAATCGGAGCAAGATAAGAGGCATTTGGGGCATGAAATTAGCATTATGGTTTATTACTAATGATGTCTATTAATAACCCTCAGTATCTCTTAAACATTTTGCCTGGTATATCTGGTAGTTCAGGAAAGTGAAAATTATTAAAAATATAGAGAATTTATAACAGTCTAAAAAGTAACATTTCACAGGGTAGGTAAAGGAAGTAATTTTCAATTCTAAAAACTACCTTATAAGGTTTATGTAAGCATCAAATGCATGTAAATCTTTAAAACCAGGCCTGGTACCAATAAATATTTCTTATTAAAAATAGCAGAAAAGAATAATTTCTATTCACACTTATTTGAGGCTGAGGTTATACATATCTTGTTAATACAAAAGTAGCCTTTTTTGGGGGGATTACATGCTTCCCAAGTGGTCGAGCATGGTTCTCAAAATGTGACTGAAAATTAAAAAAATAAGCAATACTGAGTACTTAACTCATTTCAGTCTTTGTTTTAAGTGTTTCTACATATATCTTTTCATTCTTATAATGACCTTAAGGGGTAAACACTGTTATACTCATTTCATAGATGAGAATACTGATGTTTAAGCAAAGCTATGTAATAAAGATGACACAGATATCAGCTGGTGGAAAATATTTGTGCATCTTTTAAAATAGATGAGTTATAGAATACTTGACATGGAAAGAATTTAGAGATCATTTATTTAAGAAATCTCTTTTATAAGTAATCATAATTTCCTTTATAAATAACTAATACTGAGGTATACAAAGGGATAGAATCTTGTTCTGGATGACCAGACAGTGGTCAGACTCAGGTCTTTTATCCAGCCAGTGATTCAGTGATTTAGGGACTGCTTATAAACTACAGTCTGTAGATGTAAAATTATCTCTAATCAAACAGATCTCCAAGCTTGCTGTAGCAGATCGTATTTTCCATCATAGCCATATCTGTATATTCTATCACACCTACTATTTTTACAATATAATGCACATACTGTTCCATCAATAGGTGAGGTCTTTTTCTCTCACCTTTAAACTGGGTGGGCTTTTGTAATTTAACCAATAAAGTATGGCAGAGATGACATTGAGTCATTTCCAGAGCCAGTTCATAAACGGTGATGTGACTTCTGCCAAACTTTACTATTTCTCAAGACTCTTGCTTTGGAACCCAAGAGACATGTTTTGAGGATGGTCAAGGTGCACAGGAGAGTGATGTGTTGGTGTCCAAGCTAACAGCCCAAGAGGAACTCTTACTCAAGTGGTAAGACCTAGGAGCCTTCAGGTGACTTGATTTTCCAGACTTTGAGTTTTCCTTCCGATGTCTAAAAAATCATGGAGCAGAAACAAGTCATCTCTGTTCTGTCCTATCATAATTCTGTGAGCACAATGACTGATTGTTCTATGCCAGTAAGTTTTGGGGTAATTTGGTAAGTAACCGTAATAACAGGAATATATTTTGTACCAAAGTGAGGAGGTACCATAACTAAAATCTCAAGCGTGTGGAAGTGGCTTTGGGATTAAGAGGTAGATGGAACTGGAAGGACCATGAAGATAATCTTAGTGGAGACCTGGCAGGTCTCTTGGAGAGTCTTGAGAGAAGTACATGGGTAGCAGAAGTCATGCCCTCAAAGAGGCTATTGGTGAGGTCTTAAAAGAACATGAGGAAAATGATACTGGAAGCTGAAATCCAAGGCCTTTTGTTAGTGGAGTAGGGGGGTAGAAAGTTTATCAACACAGTTACCTATAGGAATGTGGAAAATAGGAAAGGTGCCTCATGAACTTGTTCAGATTTTGAGTAAAATTTATAGCAAACATAAAGGAGCCAGGCTTTGCCAAGTTTAAAGTAAAACTGTTTCTCATTCCAGACTCTCTAAGATTCTCAAATTAGGAAATGTTTTCCAGTTGGAGATCAAATCCAGGATAATGTCAAGAAAACATTTTTATAAAGATAAATGCAAGAGTGTGGCTGTAAAACTATTAAGAACGAAGAAAGGTTTAAGGTGGTGCTTCAGACAAACAACAGGGCTTTTAAGGGTCTTAAACATGTCTCCCTGCCCCACTTTTATGAATAGAGACCAACTTTAGCAATTATTTTGTATCCGTCCAACTATTGGATGCCTCAAAGGTAGATTACTTGCCTCTGATTCACAGGTCTTAAGATGGAGAGGAATGTAAGGGGCTATATTTAAGGAAGTGCATTTAAGTAGCCTCATCTGTAGCTGAACCTGATTCATGTGATAAGATCCTTGACTGTGACCTGATTTTGTAATAAGATTTGAGGGTTGCAGGAGAGGAACGTGTATATTTTGCACATGCTAGGAATGTGAATTATCATGGCCAAAAGGCAAACCGTGGCAGATTGCCTTTCCAATCCCATCCCACGTATTATTCTTCCAATGTGATGATGGCATTTCCTTTTTCCTCCTTCTTGAAACTGGGTGGAACTTGGGAAATGCTGTAAGCAGTAGAATGCAGTGGAAGTGATACTGGGTAACTCTGGAAGTAAGCTTACCAAAGGTGATATGGCTTCTCCCTGGTCCTCACTCTCTTTTGAGATGCTCACCCATGGAACTCCGTCACTATGGTTTGAGGAAGCTAAGGCCAATGGTGATGGCAGGTGTAGATGTTCCGGACAGCAGCTTCAACTAACTTCACAGCCAATAGCCAGCAAAACCATAAGATGTTTGACTGAATGAGCCTTTAGATGACTCAAGCTGTAGTGTTCAAGGACTCAGAGGACTCCAAGGAATCTAAAGCCTCTCTCAGAGGCCTCAGACACAATGGAGCACAGAAATGCTCTTCCCTCTGTGCCCTGTCCAACAGATTCCTGACCCACAGAATTGGTGAGCACAATAACTTGTTGTTTTATGTCACTACATTTTGGGATGTAGATGTAGTGATTGGGACACTAGTCACTTAAGAAGGATCTTCAGTGCCCAAGTGTATGACCATTGTTTGTTCCCACTGGTATAAAGTATGGTGCTTATGGGTGTAAGTAACAGAAATTTGACTCAAACTCATTTTAAAAATATGGAAGATATATTATCTCACTTAACAGGAAATCTAGAGGTTAGATAAGCTCTAAGTCTGGTATTCTCAATGGTTTAGTGAGCTCTTTGTCATCAAAGTGCTCAACCTCTTCATTTCTTCATGGAGCCATTCTTAAGGCTCTGGTGACAAAATGTTTTGGAAGTCTTTTCTATCCAGTCGCAGTAGTATCTAGAAGAAAGAAAGAGTTTATTTCTCCCTCTGGTTCTCTCTTAGGGGAAAGATCTTTGCCTAGAAGCAGCCCTCTGCCCCCAATGAGATGTCTCTGTACATCTCATTACCAGTTGAAAACTCTTACTGAGTGGCAATGGCAGGGGTGGGGGATGGAATGACCATGATTGGCTTAGTCCTTCATTTGGGGCAGCATGGATACAAGGAGGTCACCTTCATGTTCACTATTCCCTTCTGTTGTTTATTTCATCCCAATCACTAAAAGGAAGAACAGAACAGGGTTTGGTTAGCTCAAGGTAGTAGAATTTGCAATTTTTGACCATGCTTGAAACGTTCTGCTTATGATCAGATCTAGAGAAAAAAGATGATGTGCAATGTTTGAAATTTCTTTAAAGCAAGGCAGATCCTGTAATGGCTACTTGAAGCTTCTAGTCTCTGATTTTGGTATGAGTCCTTGTCACCAGGTGAGTGATGTTAATGATCTCACCTGTGAATGAGAAAAGCAAGTATATAGGGCACAGATATACACACATCAATTAACTTTTTGTGGTATAGCAGTTAAGAATTCAGGCTTTGGGTTCAGACTGATGTGAATTGCCTCATCTGTGAAGTGGAAGTAATATTTTCCACCTTGACAGGAGGTTACAAGATTAAATGAAATAATAACACATGTGGAAGAGTCTACATGGAAGTGTTCCTAGCATGTAGACAGTACTCAATAAATGTTATGGTTATTCTTCTTATGAAGAGTACTTCTTGTGCTATGGCTTATAAATTGGAGAAAAGTTTTAAGCACTACATGGAAATATCCTCACTTTCAAGTTTTGTGTTGATTAGTGTTGTGATGACATATTTTAGCAAAAGAAAAAAAATTCTCAAAAGATGTAGATGGAAAGTAGCAGTCTCTAATAAGATGTAGATATGTGGCTTAGCTTGCACACTTTACATTCAAACATAGTTGTAGTCAGCATAAGCTACAACTGAGGTACTTCATTCTTAAAATGTATATGACCTAACAATATATTACAGTATAAAATTTAAGCTCAGTAAAATAGGAAAGCATTTTGATGACATATTTCTAATTTATTGTTATTACTTATACATATGATACATATTTATTTGTAACACAAATATATCTCTTTGGCCACCTATTTTATTTTCTTAAGTTACCGGCAGTACATTACTCATGAATGGCAGAATTTGTCAGTTATTTATCTTTCCAAAGTATCCAAAAGTGAATGAAGCTTGAATTGAGCAAGGAAGTATCATAAATTAAAAAGTGAATTCTCTAAGAAAAGCTGGGAAAAGGTTTGAATATGAAATTAAAGTACATTTTGCCATAAAATGTAACTGTCAAAGTGGCATGAACCCAAATGTGAATTACGATTGGATTGAATTTGTATTTTTATCTGATGAAGCACTAAAGAATCATTTTGAAATCATTGATCTTGGCCAGTTTAAATCTTTATTTTTCTGATAACATGTCAATCAGGTATAAAGGTGGTGAGAGACAATTTAAGCCTGTGCATTTATTTGTCAATAAAACGTGTGCTCTATTGGTTTTTTCTCAGTTGCATTGTTTTATCATGTCAATATTTCATAAGATTATATGACTGACTAATGGGAATAGCTATTACCAGTGTTGATGTACTTCGAAAATGGCAATCCATATTTTATGGACCAGAAAGAGACAAAACCTTTACCTTTGACCTTATTGAGCATAACAGTAAGGTAATGCACATGAAACTTGCTTCTTATTTCACAGGTTCACAATTAGCTTCTAGTGGCCTCAGGGATAAATATTAGAATAGGTAACTTATCCTTTCTTGGTTTGTAAGAGTGATTTATGGATATCAAATAAAATTATTCAAAAGGCAATTTAGGGAAGAGAAATGACTTAATGTATGCCAGAAAAAAAGGCTATGAGCATTTTTACACGAGTCTTTGCTTATTATAAAAGTAATTAATTCATTTTCTCTGTGAACATCATGGATAAAAACACATAAGCAAGAAGGAAAACAATAACGTCCCATGCAAACACCCAGACATAACCACTGTTACTGTCAGTGTATAGTCTTCCAGTCTTTTTTCTATGCATATGTATTTCTTTTCCAGAAATGCATTCTATACACTGATTAGGAACCTAATTCTTTACCAGATGAATTCTTGTACTTTTTATGCTATGCCACTGTGTCAGGAAAATAATAAGCTAAAGCAGGTAATTTTTACAATATAATTTTTTTCCATTTAATGCCTTACTACTTGTATTTTCTCACTTCTGCATGTGAATTATGCAGTTAGATAATTTGCTTGTATAAAATACCCTGAATTCTCTAAGTGTTTTAACAGCACTGATTTGTTGGTTGTCATGTATTTGACAAGTTATAGTTAAGTATGCTTTCAATATAACATAAAGATTTTTTTCCCTGCAATACAGCTACAAACAAAATTAGAATAATATAATCACATTTCCATTTGTAAAACATGGCTAGTAGCTAGATTTAGGCCATGCCTCTGGCTATCTCTAAATATTTTTGAATACTGGCTGCTTCCAAGATGGTGTCCCATGATACCAGTGGATACGATACCAGCAAGCTTCCTGGTATCCACAGCCTTCCCACATTGATGAGAGCTGAACTGTAAACTAATAGAATATTGTGGATGCGTGACTTCAAAGGCTGGGCCATAAGAGGCAATGAAGCTCCCGTCTTCTAGCTGCCATGCCACAAGATCATTACACAGATCTATGGAGGGGTTCATGTATCAAGGACATGAAACCTGCCAATCGTCATCTGTGTGAACCATCATGGAAATAAATCCTCTGGCCCCAGTCAAGCCTTCAGATGATTGCAGCTCTGGCTCATAGATTGTCTGCAGCCTTTGGAGAGACTGTGAGTCAGAACAAACAGCTAAACTGCTCCTGAATTCTTAATGCACAGAAACTGTGAGAGAGTATATTTTTGCTTTAGGCCTCTAAGAATTTGGGGAGTAATTTACTATGCAGCAATGGATAACTAGTACAAACTGAAAATGAAGGTGTCTGCTACATCAACACTATTAATTATGTCCTGAACAAATAAGAGCTTATGAGAACATTCTTTTGCAAGAACCCAGATGATGTTTCAGTATTTATAACTAGTCATAGGACACACTACTCATTTAAAGGGTAGAATTTGAGACAAGCTAGATGTACAAATGGAAAGGCAATGCAAAGTAGGGTGATAATATCTTGCACTTAATATTTTATACCATTGTTTTTTGTTCTGGTCTAAATTATTCTCTCCACTTTTTGTAGTTATGATACACAGAAAACATGTTCAGAGGAAATAAGCATATATATGAACATTTCAGTGATGAAGCCCTTTATATATATGATGGAAATTTTGTGGTTTTCTGAAATTCATGTACTACATGTGAGGTGAGGTACATTTTATTTTATCAGAAATTTAATTAACAGTCATACGTGATTATAGTCATTAGGAACACTTATCCTAGGCAGATGTCTGCTTCTTTGCCTCCAATCTTATGTGCGGTGGTAATAGTTTGAACAGTTTGGTGTGTATCCTTCCATAGCGATCTGGTCACAGAACATTAGATAAACATAGAAGCATGATAAATTTTTTTATAAACATGAAATCTTAGTCTACATGTTCTGCAATAGGCTGTTTTAGTTTAGAGAAAGCACGTCTAATACATATAGACCTACTCCATTCTTTGCAATACTGCTTATTAGTCTAAAGTAAGGTATGGCTTATGGGCTAATATGTGCTGCTACTTGTTTTTACATGCTTCTTGAGCTGAGAGTTATTTTTATATTTTTAAATAGTTGGGGGGAAAGTAAAATAGAAAAGTATTTCCTGATACATGAAAGTTTTATGAAAATTTAAATTTTAGTGTCCATAAAGAAAGTCTTACAGGGACATAGTCATGTTCATTTGTTTGTATATTCTCAACTCAGCTTAGCTGTTGCAACAGAAACTTTACAGAGTTTGTCAATTCCTAGTCTATAGCATGCTAACAAAAATACAATGCAAGGGGGATCCCTGGGTGGCTCAGCGGTTAAGTGCCTGCCTTTGGCCCAGGGCTTGATTCTGGAGTCCTGGGATCGAGTCCCATGTCGGGCTCCCTGCACGGAGCCTGCTTCTCCCTCTGCCTGCGTCTCTGCCTCTCTCTCTTTCTCTGTGTCTCTCATGAATAAAAAAGTAAAATAAAATCTTTAAAAAAATACAACGCAAGTCACAAATCTAATAAATTTTCTATCAGCCACATTTAAAAAACATAAAAAGAAATAGAAAAAAATTTAGTAATTATGTTAATTAACTCAACACATCTGAGAGATCATTTTAGCATTTAATCAATATAAAAAGTTATAAATGAGACATTTTACATGCTTATTTTTCATGTTAAGTCATTGATGTGCAGTGTACACTTTGTACTCACAGCATACCTGGACTTGGATTCACCATATTTCAAGTGCTCTGTAGCCCATGTGGCTAGTGACTGCTGACTGGACAGTATAGTTTTATAGTACAGATACACAATAATTTATATCTATATCTTTATCCATATCTATATCTTTATCATCTATATATCTAGAGAGAGAGAGAGAGTTTGCCAATAGACATTCAAGTTGCTTCCAGTTGTTTTTGTCATTATAAACATTCCTGTCCTATACATATTTATTTCTACACAGTATGGAGTTCCAGAACTGGAGTTGCTGAGTCAAAGACATGTACACAATTAATTTTAATAGATACAAGAATTAAGTTTTGGAGTGAAGTTCAAATGTAAAAACATGTTTGTTATAGATCATCTCCAAAAGTTTTTGTTTTGTGTTGTTTTCTCTCAGTGTTCTTTCTAGAAGAGAAAAAACTTTTATGTTAATACCTTAAAATCTGCATGAGTATGAATTCCCCATAGTTGTTTTGGGTTTGGTCACCAATTTTTGTAGTAAAAATAGTGTGTATGTTAGAATGCCTTGCAGTTTCTAAGCAGTTTCAAACATGTCATTTTTCCATGATGCTTTGACAACTCCACTTAGGATGGGTTTTTATCCTTGTTTTATGACTGCGGAGGCTGAGCCTCCAAAAAGTTAAATGATCTGCCTGAAGACACAACACAGCCAAGAAGCTAGAGCCATGACATAGAACAAGTTCTGGATTGTAGTGCAGTGTTCTTCCAAGTGCAATGTTGCCTGTCTGGTTCATTTGTAAATTTATTTTAAAAAATCCATTGGGCATCATCTATGCCAAGCCCTGTATGAGGTCTCAGCATGTCAGTAGGGCACAAGACTAATGGGTTTCTGCTCCAGCCCCAGCCTGAGGGATATAAAAAGTAGCAAATCTGTGAAACACCTGTACAAAAGACACATAATTCAATTGCTTTAAGCATGCTTGAGTCCCTATTTCACCAAGGAGAAGCTCTTCATCTCATTAGAGGGATTGTGATCAAGTGATGATAAAAAAAGATAAGGACTCAGAATTATCTCGGTGTGCCTTCTGAATGAACCACTTAAAGCCTCAAGCACTTTAAATCATTGAGACATTTAGCTACTTTCAGAGTTGCATGATCGGATGCACTTATAGAACTTCAAAGTTTTAGACCTGTCGCTTGTCCATTTGCTGTCCCAACGCCAAGCCCAATCAGTTAGGATGATGGACAAAGGGCAAGTACAGTTCTTATACTAAAGAGAAGGTAACATAATTTCTCCATGTGATGAAATCTGGCTTGGAATTCCAATATGCAACATTAATCTTTCAATGACAGTAGGAGAATCAAGGGCTTGAATTTTTGTGAAAGAAATTGCACATGTGAGACCTAGAAATAAGTGCTTAATGAGTAGAACCAGAAAGTGAGTGTATGTGTGTGTGTGTGTGTGAGAGAGAGAGAGAGACTGGGAATGGAGGTGGAATTATTTCAATTATAATATGCACAGTAGAACATTTTTATTTCATGTACCTATTAATACTTTCAGTTGTCTGACTACTGCAGCTCCCAATCCAGTCTCTACCCTTTTTTACCTTGTTCTGTACCCTGGGAAGCTTACCTTTATGGATCAAATCACATTCTGTTGGGCTGGGCCAATGACAGTGGTTAAGTGGTAAGAGAATGAGTTAATACTGGGCTGGAGAGTAGAGTGCAAAGGGGATTTGCTTCTTCAACTACAGCTACCCTTGGATACCCTTTGGAAAGCAACTCTTCTCCTTAACCATTCAGGTCAAAGAGTGAGTGCTGGATGGTTGCTAGCCTTGACATGCTTCACCATTCCTTGTCGATTTCCCAGAGCCTTGCCTACATCTTTGTAAATAATTATTTTTCAAGTTCTTTTCAGTGCTCCTTTGGTGTGGCACCTGTTTTCTGTTGTCCAGTCAGGTTACTGCCTGATATGCCCCCCTTTTTAATGAGAAGTACTTATTTGTTATTCTTATTTGTAGATCTTTAAAAGCACATAAGTATTGGACCATCATTATACCTCTTGCTAAGCATTTTTGGAAACGGTTTTGGATTTCTATCAAAGTACACTTAGATATTCTTAGGCTGCTGGACTAATTGTATGCTTAAGTGTGTGCATTTAAAAACAGCTTTCCTGGGAAGAAGTCATCAAAAATATTTAGAAAGGGCAATGACCTTTTGTAAAGGCATCCCATTAAAATGTTTTATATTTTTACCTTGACCATCATCTTTCTCATTAAACAATGGGCATTATTTATTAATAAGTCCAGTCACAGGGACAGGCAGCATATTGGCCTTTATATTAAACTTTTAATGCTAAATCTGTAATGAATACACCAAACTGCTATATATAAAATAATTCTCTCTCCTCTTTCTACTCCTAACTGAGAAAACTTCAGTAGGCATCAGGACTGCTGTGTGTATACAGGTCTCTTTCTTTCTGAATGCTTTTCTGACCAAAAGGAAGAAATTGCATCTCTTCTAATTCTGCTGTCTTTGGATTTTCAAGTCTATTGGTTAGAATTTAACTATTTCTATATTTAAGTTCACATTTCACACCAAGGGATCATGTACATTATCCACAATGTTCTTTAAGTTATACTTATGGAAGAACAATCCGACTATGTTATTTTCTGCTTAAAAGTCTCCAGTTATTCTCCATGGCCCACCAACTAACTTTTACAGGTATGTAAGGTACAGGTATTTTAATCTGTTCTCCAGTTTTCTCCTATTACCTTTTGCTTTTCTCCCTTCTTCTTCCTTCTTATGCAATGCTACTCTTGCCATCGAAATCCGGTCAGGTACTGTAAACCCTGTGCAATATCCCCCACCAAATACTTTGACATGCTGGGTCCACCTAACTGTAGAGCTACAAAATAAGTACATGAAGTAAAAACTAACAGAAATGGGAGAAGTAATTAAAAAATCCACAATTATGGTTGGAGATCCCAACATTCTTCTTTTAGTAATTGAAAAAACTAGTAGACATAAAATTAGCAAGGATGTGGAAAAACTGAACACCATTAACCAAGTGAAATCCAACTGGCATTTACACAACCCTCCATCAAAAACAATATAATAAATTTTTTTTTAAATTATGTTGAACTTACCCAAGAGAGATCATATCCTAGGTCATAAAACAAACCTTAACACATTTAAAATAATTTAAATCATGCAAAATGATTTTGTCTTAATAGAATATGTGCCATCCTATGACTATAATGTGTTATGCCAGAAACTAATAAGAGGAAGATAAGAGAAAAAGCTCTAAACACTTGGAAATTAAGCAACATACTTCTTAATAATCCATGGGTCAAAGAGGCAATCTCAAGGGAAACTTGGAATATATTTTGAACTGAAAAAGTAAAAAAAAATAACAGAATTTGAGGGTTGTAGCTAAAGCAGTATTTAAGTGAAAATTTGTAGCATTGAGTGCTTATGTTAAAAAGAAGATTTTTTTAAAAAATATTTTATTTATTTACTAGAGAGAGAGAGAGAGCATGAGCAGAGCAGGGAGGAGGAGCAGAAGGGAGAAGCAGACTCCCCACTGAGCAGGAAGCCCCATACAGGGCTCCATGCCGAGGACCCTGAGATCATGACCTGAGCCAAAGGCAGATGCTTAACCAACTGAGCCACCCAGGTGCCCTCCCCAAAAGAAGAAAGATCTTAAATAAATATCTGAGCTTCTGCCATTAGAAATTAGAAAAAAATAACCTAAAACAAGCAGGAATAAGGAAATAATAATGAGGAAATCAATGAAATTTAAAATAAAAACAATAGAGAAATTCAATTAAAGTTGTTTTTTAAAGATCAATAAAACTGATACTTATTTAATAAGACTGACAAAGAAAAAAGATAAAAGACACAAATTCTGAATATCAGGGATAAAAATAGTCATCACAGACATTAAAAAAATAGTAAAGGAATAGTACATACAATTCAGGACACATAAATTCAACAACTTAACAAATTATTTTTTAAAAAATCTACAAATTACCAGGGCACCTGGGTGGCTCAGTCAGTTGGGTATCCACCTCTTGATTTCGGTTCTGGTCATGATCTCAGGGTTGTGAGATGGTGCCCCACACTGAGCTTTGTGCTGGGCGTGAAGCTTGCTTAAAATTCTCTCCTTTTTCCTTTGCCCCTCCCCACCTGTACTCTTGCATGTACTCTCTCTCTCTCAAAACAAAACAAAACAAAACAAAACAAAACAAAAAAACAAAAAAACCAAACCAAAAAACTACAAGTTACCAATATTACCCAATATGAAGTAGGTAACCTGAATCATCTAATATTATCAAGAATATTGAACTCAGAGTTTAAAACCTCTGAGAAGGAAATCTGTAGGTCCAAATGATTTCATTGTCTAATTCTACCAAACATTTAAAGAAGAAATAATGACAATTATGCTCAATCTCCTTGAGAAAAGAGGAAGGAACTCCTCCCAACACTTTTTTGTAACACCAGAATTATCTCAATACTAAAACCAAACAAAAACATTACCAAAAAAAGCCTATAGACAAGTATCTTTTATGAACATAGATAAAAAGTCTTCACAGGATATTAGCTAATCAAACTCAGCAGTATTTAAAAATTAACATGCCATGACCAAGTGAGATTTCAGTCTTTAAAACTCACCAATGTAATCTACTGTACCAGTAGTCTAAATTTAAAAAAAACACAGAAATATATCGATTGATATGTAGAATTCTCAAAACTCAATAATGAGAAATTTTAAAATGAGCAAAATCTTAGACAACTTACCAAAGAGCATATGCAGAAGGCAAATAAGCACACACAAAAATGTTTAAGATCCCTGGCTATTAAGGAAATGCAAATTAAACCCAGGATGAGGTACCTCTAGACACCTATTAGAAAGACTAAAGTTAAACATACTAACTCTACCAAGTGCTGGCGAGAACGTGGAGCAACTGAAAGACTCAAACACCGCTGATGGGAATGCAAAATGATGGAGCCACTCTGGGAAACAGCTTAGTGGTATTAATATGAAAATGAAATATACAGTTACTCTATAACCTATCTATCCCCTGGTATGTATTTAGTTTGGAGAAAAGAAGACTTCTATTCATGCACACAAAAACCATGTGTGAGTTTTATAGATCTGTTCATAATCACCCAAACTAGAAATAGTCCAAATATTCT
The DNA here is from genome assembly GCF_003254725.2 of Canis lupus dingo. Classification (NCBI taxonomy): domain Eukaryota; kingdom Metazoa; phylum Chordata; class Mammalia; order Carnivora; family Canidae; genus Canis; species Canis lupus. Next base: position 21,915,487 of record NC_064262.1, on the reverse strand, counting down.
TCAATAGGTAAGTGGATAATCAAACTAGTGAATCCATACAGTAAAAAATTCCTCAGCCATGAGAAGTACAAACTATTGACACATGAGACAACTTGCATGAATCTCAAAGCATATACTGAGTGAAAGAAGTCAATCTCAAAGGGTTACATACTGTTTGATTCCATATATAATATTCTTGACCAGAAAAACTCTGATGAGGAAGAATAGATCAGTGGTTGCAGGGTTTAGGGGTGGGGAAAGGCTGTGATAACTAAGGGATGGCATGCGAGAGTTTTTTGTATTTTTGGTACTGTCCAGTATGTGTCCTCTTGTGGTGGTCACAGAATTCTGTACTTGTGTTAAAATTCACAGATGTGTACACCATAAAAGTCAATTTTACTGCAGTTTAAATTTAAAAAATCCAAATGGAGATAGGGACAACATCCTAGACATATACAAAAGTAGTAAATGTTTTAACAGTAGAACCAACAGAAGGACCTGGATATCCATCTTATGTTAGAGATAAGAAAAAGGCCTTTGCTAGGAGTAAACTATTTTTTAAGGTTTATTTATTTGCACGTGCGAGAGAGTGCGCAAGGAGGGGAGGGCAGAGGGAGGAGAGAGAATTCTCAAGTAGACTCCCCACTGAGTGCAGAGCCCTTCATGGGACTTGATTTCAGAAAACCTGAGATCATGACCTGAGCTTAAACAGAGTTTGATGCTTAACCGACAGAGTCACCGCAGTGCTCCTGCTGGGAGTAAATGTTACACATTTCATATTGATACACAAATCTGGTGTTGGGCATCTACCATGTTCGTTCCCTAAAAAAGGAAGAGGATTTTGCCATGAGAGGTAATTGGTTTTCTATTCTTGAAGATCTTCAATGAAAGGTTGGAAACTCTTGCCCAAGACCTTGTAGAAATGATTCCTGCAGAAAGTGTGTGTTCAGTTAGATTTCTGAGATCAATCCATTTGAGATTCTGTGAAATCACCAGGAGCAAGAGGGATGATGAAAAAAATCTGTTGTTGCAAGGTGCGGACCAATGCAGGCTGGCTAAACTGCACATTGATTTGTCTCTCACAGGCACAGGTGCAATCACAGTTATTTTAGAGATTGATCAATTTCGGAACCCAGACTACCAGACCAATCTAAATTTCTGAAAATTATCCCTCAACAGAAGGTCAAATGGGATTACTCTCAGTTTATTTTTTTTTAAAATCCCTTTTGCAGGTGTGCCCTATTTAATTGAAAAAAGCGTTCATGCTGATTTTGTAGTGAAATTGCTCATCTATTTCTATTTTGGCAAATTCCTTTCACAGCTCCGGTCTATTAGGGGGTGAATTGGAATGAAAACTCTGGAGCCCTTTCCTAGGATTTTGCACTTGCCAACTGGCTTCTATGGTTAGTAGTGACTTAGGACGGCCCTTAGCCATTATGTGTGATCTAGTGGTCTCTGAGGATGGCCCAAACCAGCAGCATCAGCTTCACCTGAGATATTGTTAGAAATGCAGATTCAAGGGCTTCAAGCTAGAGCTCCTGAATCAGAAATTCTGGGTGGCATCCAGTAACGTATAGTATAACAAGGCTTTCGGGTGATCCCGATGGAAGCTAAGGTTGGCTGATGCATTTAGCAAGCATGGTACAATAATTTTGCTTTGACTTACTTCAAGCAGCACTCCTGACAACCCCAGAGGTGATTATCAAGCCACTGGGAATTCACATTATGCTGTCCCAAGCTGACCACCTGGCCACAGAAGTTCCAGTTGGCCCACTACTAGTTTAATTCAGGCATTAGGCATCGGAGACATTAAAATTCCAGCACTAGTCTGTACATTTCCTACTTATAAGCCTTTTCAATTTGCAACTCAACAGTGTGACCCCAAGAATGAGGAGGAGCCTGAACACCTACCACTCTTGAGATTCTTATGTGATTAGCTCATTATTAGTCCATTTAAGAAGACATGGTCTTTCTAAATTATATGTCCTGTTCTAACTTCCTTCTAAAACTTAGTCATTATACTCCTGACTCTTTCTCTTTTTAAAAATTTCCAATTGGTAGTTATTTTCTTACGGTGCTTGCCAGACTGAGTTTAAAACTTCACTGTCTGTTTTAATATCTCAATTGGTTGCTATAATATGACTGTAGAGGTTTCTTGAACCAGAAATATGTCTGCCAAGTAAAGCTTTCTGTCTGAAACTTGAATGTGACATGTTTCCTCATCATTTTGAGCACTGTTATAATTAAGGATTGGTGAACCCCGTTTCAGTTTGAGTTAGTTGAATGTCTAATGTTTATTCAAACATCCTGGCTTCAATAAAAATTCTAGATGTGAGTTGCCAGCACTTTTTCCATTAACTTTTAAATCCCTGTGTGTTTCAAGGGAAATATAGTTCTTATGTTTCTGATTCATTTACACTTAACTCATCAGAATATTATTTTGTTAGAACCAGTTTTTGTCTAAATATCACATGCCTCTTGAAATCTTTAGAAAAAGGATGTTAGAACACTGCAAAATATAAACCAAGCTGAAGCTTAGAGGAGTTGAACCATATTTGGCCTTGTTTCTGAATTTGGCCTCAAATGCCTTATGTTTAAAGTTATAATGGATTAGCAGGATGCTTTTCACTATTCCAGAAAAATGGAATTGTTGGACTTGTACCTCTGGATACAATCACATGTGCAAGGTTGGAGGTGATAATAAAGAATATGCATGAAAGTAAACTACCTGTAGAGTAGCGATGTTTTCATTTCAGGGATGGGTAGGCCTCTCTCTCTAAAATGTCTAGGACAGGAGAAGTTAGCAGTGGAACTTGGGGAACATGGAAAAATAGAAGGTGGCCAGCCACTGTCTGCCTGAAGGTCACCCATGGTAAATCTCCAAGAAAACAGATTAACGTGAATGAATATTTAACTTCTTAAATCAGGTGACACTTAAGAAAGTAAACTCTTGTGCTATTGGATTGACCGAATGTACAAATGAGCACTTCTTCTTTTTTGGATAATATGTCTGTATCAACCAGGGTCCAGTTGGGAAAACATATTCACACTCAGTATTTCAACAGAGAGAATCTCATAAAGGGCACTGGGTAAGTCGGTATGAGAAGACTCAAAAATCAAAATGGGGAAACTGAGGTAGCACAGAGCTATCTACAGGAAGCAGGTCCCATGCCTGAGGCTGGAGCAACAAAGGGAATTGAATTTCTTAATTCCAGAAGCTTGGAGGAGGGCCCCCAAGGAGCTGGAGTTCAGACCTCAGAGAAGTGGTGGGGCTGTTTGAGGTGCTAGTTTCTCTGCTTGCTGCTGCTCCATGTTCTGGAAGTACAGAAAGGAGCTAGATGCTACAGGTGATTACTGCTGCCAGGGTGACATGCCTATTATTCTGAATTATGGTCCGTTCAGGCTTCCCATTGAGACCATTTATAGATGTCTGTCCCTCGAGCTGAAATGCGGAACGGATGTGTTTACTTTCTTCCTTTGCCTTGGTCTCTAAGAACTTCATTGTCTTCATCCATAAAATGGAACTAATAGCCTTAATCTCTGCCTCTCTTGATGGTATCTTTGGAAAATAAGAAATTGGCACTCTTGGGTGGCTCAGTGGGTTGAGAGTCCAACTCTTGATTTCAGTTCAGGTCATGATCTCAGGGGCGTGGGATCAAGCCCTGTGTCAGTCTCTGTGCTCTATGCTCAGTGTGGAGTCTGCTTGAGATTCTCTTTCTCCTTCTCCCCCTCTCCCCACTTGCTTGCTCTAAATAAATAAATAAAATCTTTAAGGTAATAATAATAATAATAAAGGAAAATAAAGAAATATTGAAAGACTTGAGAAATGATAAAATGCCAAATAAATTCTGGGTACTGTTATTTTTAGGCTTTACTTCAAAATATTATATTAAAATAAGAGATACTTAAGACATTGCTTATATTTTTGGCTAATCAAGTAAGTGGCTGATGCAGCTGTTGCTTTTTCTTCTTCTTCTTCTTCTTCTTCTTCTTCTTCTTCTTCTTCTTCTTCTTCTTCTTCTTTCTTCTTCTTCTTCTTCGTCTTTTCTTCATATACTTACTGTTTTATTTACTTTCTGATGTTACTGACACTTTAAACCCAAAGCCCTAGAAGTTTTGTGTTTGAGGATATGAGTGAAATATTTTTCAGTGCTTTAGTTCTAAAATAGATATAAATGAGTTTTTTTTTTGTTTTTTGTTTTTTTTTAAAGAAATATATACAGGGGCACCGGGTGGCTCGTTGATTAAACTTGACTCTTGCTTTCGCTCAGGTCATGACTTTAGGTCATGAAATTGAGCCCCGCATCGGGTTGGGCTCTGCACTCAGCCAGGAGTCTGCTTCTCTCCTTCTTCCTCTGTCTCTCCCTCTGTTCTCTCTCTCCCTGAAAGAAAAGAAAAGAAAAGAAAAGAAAAGAAAAGAAAGAAAAGAAAAGAAAAGAAAAGAAAAGAAAAATAAAATAATAATAAATCTTAAAAAAAAAAAGAGAAAGGAACATGGACAGAAGGAAGGAAGCAATTTTAAATGAAATCAGATTAATAACAAACAGTGTTAAGGATGTTTTACAGCTGCAGTTTATAGCACTGAAAGTAAAGCAGAGCTATGTTTATAAAATCAGAAACAGAAATGTAATTCCAAGCTTATTGGACCTTTTTTCTAATTATGCTGCTTTTATACAGGTGAAAGTGAAAATATTTATAAAATAAGATACACTTATGACAACTCACACAAAGATAAATTTATCCTTCAAAAATATCCTGTATTGAAACTGAACACTTGGTTTGCAATACCACTAAGGAAAAAAGTAGTATCAAACACTTGGAGGGAGAATGTAAAGTCACCATTTCCACTATATGGTTTTGAGCATTGACAGTCCCTGGAAGTATGGACAGGTGTTTCCTCTGAGTAACAAAGAGTCATTTTGATGTCCCTTTCATTTTTGTATTTTCCTTTAGCAAAGCAACATACAAATTCAGTGAAATATCTATTACTGATGAATCTTTTCCTCTTTCTTCTAATCAGAAGTGACAGTGGGTACCTTATCCTCAATTTTCTAAAGAGGCACAGTTTTTACAATATATATTTTTTTTACTTTTTCCATCAAAACATAAAATATTGGTATGTTCTCTTCTGTAGCTCCCCCCCCCCCCCAGCAGGTGTTTTATTCTATTCCCTAAACCTCTCTATCCCCATCACTAAAAGTGGGTGGCAATAGACTCGTTTCCCCTTGGGATATTGTTGGAATAGGCTGCCGTTATGTGTATTATTTTCTTAGTCAATGAGCTTCGGAAGACAAAAAGCTATGAGTCTGCCACTCAGTGACTTACTTCAACACAAAAATACCCTTAGGGGAACCACAGTGACTGGTAGAGTAGAAGGGATTGCTTCATGTTTAGACTTTTCCAGTGAAAATGAATTGGAAAGTTAGAGCTGTTGTAACATGGGGGCGTTCCAGGGGGAGTGCCACGATCAATTGGAAAAGGGAAATGTGAATTTGAAATAGCTATTTGGTCTTCCCACTCCAGTAGCAGAAAATGTTAAAATTGTATCTGGTCTGAAGCATTCGCAGTCACAATTGAATTTCAGTAGAAGTGTCTCGCACAGTGCGTCAATGTGTGCAAAGTCGTCATCTATCGGCCCTTTAATGAATCTGAAGCAGTTGCAGGGGCAACACATTGTCCCTAGAAGGGGTATATATGTGTGTGTGTGTGTGTGTGTGTGTGTGTGTGCGTGCACACACACACATTTCCTTCCAAGGAAATGATCCCAAAATGAGGGCCATTATTCTGTCAATGCAAGTGCCCTTGGGATGTCAATGAAGTATTTTTTAATCCTCACCCTACTCCCTGTTTTTTTTTAAAAATGACTTTACAAAGTCAAGAGCAGTCTCTAATATGGTTGCACTAACAGTATATAAGGTTTGAAAAAGCTGTCACAGCATCAATCAAATGTCAACTCTACAGAAACTGTACAATGTCAGTGAAAATTTACCCATTAATGCTCAGGATTTTCTGTTTGGGGAAACCCTGGAAGTCACAGGGCATTCTCTATAGCTCCAACTCACTGCAAAGGATATCATTGAGAAATATTTTTGTGGTTGGGTCAGTTTCCCATTGTACCTATTAAAAGTGAGGTCATAAATTAAGAAAAAAAAAGTCATTGAAATAATGGCCCAGGGAACACGAAAGAGAAAAAGAACACAAATGGGTTTTTAATAGATTGAAGGTAATCTTACAATGAAGCAAAGCAATGTACCTTCTATATTCCTGTGATTATTTTTTTTACTCTTAACATTTTTTTATTGTGGCTAAATATTATAATGAGAAATTTACCGTTGAACCATTTTAAGAGTACAGTTCAATGGCATTAACTACATTCATACTGTTGTGCAACTATCAGCGCCATCCAACTGCAGAGCTTTTTTATCTTCCCAAATTGAAACTGCATCCATAAACAGCAACTCTCCACTTCTCCCCTTCCCACCACAAGCCCCTGGCAACCACATTTTTCCTTTCTGTCTCTACAAATTTGACCACTCTAGTTATGTCATATGAATGGAATTGTACAGTATTTGTCCTTTTGTGTCTGGCTTATTTCACTTAGCATAATATCTTGAAGTTTTACACATCCTGTGAATTTTTTCAAGATGTTTGTTTTCAGTGTTAAATGGTGACGCCTTTGTGATACAAAAGCACTCCTTGAAACTTGACCTTTTTTTTTTCTGAAACTGACTTTTTAAAGGCAGTTTCAGGGGCTATTTGAAGCAGCATCAAATTAAATTTAAACGAGGAAAAATATATTAATCCTTATAGCCATATCCCTGTCCTACGTCTTCTAGTGTAGTAATAATAACACTACTTAAGGCTTTCTATGTGCTAGGCATCATTCTATGTGTGCTGCATGTACTCGTTTTTTTGATACTTAATAATATCCCTACAAAAGTGGTCTATGATTTTCCTCATTTTATGGAGAGTGATCTGAGGCATAGGAAGGTTAAGTAATTTGCCTGTGATCATGCAACAAATAAATAGTGTGGCTGGTTTCAGAGGCTATGCTCTTACTCGCTATATTTTGCTTCCTCTCATGTTCCTATCTCATCAACAAGAGACTATGCTTAAATCAGTCTAGGTGGGGTCTGAGGGCTCACAGTGGTTTTTTTTTTTTTTAATATTTTATTTATTTACTCATGAGAAACAGAGAGACAGAGAGGTAGAGACACAGGCAGAGGGAGAAGCAGGCTCCATGCAGGGAGCCCGATGTGGGACTCGATCCCGGGTCCCCAAGACCATGCCCTGAGCTGAAGGCAGTACTTAACCGCCGAGCCACCCAGGCTGCCCGACTCACAGTGTTTTAATCTTAAGTGATTCCAGTGTTTAGTCAAGTTGAGAACTTGTGGAATAGAACATAAGAAAATAAGAGAAAATGAGCCTTGGTACCAGTGAATGGCCTTGAATATTTGTCTCCTTGAAAAAACTTGGCCTTGATTTATTTAGCAGTGGGGAAATCATGCAAGTTCCAGGGAGTTATATAATAAGCAGAGCTTGTTTTAAGCAAGTTAATGTGATAATGTTCTTGGTTGCCAGCTATTTTGTAGAATCTTATGGTGAGTCATGGCTCTCTTGTTGGCTTTGGCTTCACCTTTGATCCTGCATAGAGGAGAGGGAGCACGGCAAAGGGGGATATTTTGCATCAAAATGGGTATTTAGGGGGATGGGGTGACTGGGTGATGGGCACTGAGGGGGGGCACTTGATGGGATGAGGACTGGGTGTTATACTATATGTTGGCAAATCGAACTCCAATTAAAAAAATACAAAAAAAAATGGGTATTTAAATAGAGGCTAGGGAATGATGTGCTGGAGGCACTATATCCAAAGGGTGAGGGTCATGAGCCGGAATAATGTTTCAGGACAGCCAAGTAGGTAGGAGAAAATATGGAAGACATGGACCAATCAAATCAACTGATGCAATTCCTTGATTAATTCTTAAAATTTGTATTTGTTTTTCTTTGTAGTGTTCAAGTAAGTCCTGGTGGCTATCTTACTCCTATTCAATTGTCTTTCTTTTCTCTCAGAATGCTATGTTAGCCAGCAGTGCCATACCCATAGACGTGCCACCTGTCTGGGTTTTGTTTTCCTCATTTGTGAAGGGTGAAGTTTCAGTGGACCCTTCAGCACTGAGTTTATGACTTGGGGTTTGCAGTTTATCCCTCTGGATTGTGAAACCCCTTCCCTCTCTGCAGAGCTCCCAGGGTGGGGGGCCCAAGGGGGAAGAAGTAAGCTTTTTCAGAAAATAATGTGAACACATCAGAATTGGACAATAATGGAAGATGGAATCCTCATTCCTCTTCTCATTGAGACAGGCACTGGTGATTCATCTTTCGCCTCTGTCGCCCTAATTTAGGTCATTCCTATTGTGAGGTGTCTCAAATCGTACCTGTCTGGGTATAAAATTTATGTTGAAGAAGCATTAATGCAAGCTCTTAATAAGATGAAGAACTTAACAGTATGCTGTTATCTGGGGATGATATATTTTATATACTCGAGACATGTTTAATTAGCTCTGCACAAGTCAAATTGGCTTGGGCAGTAATGAAGCTTTCTTTTAACCATTCCTCCCATATTTTGCTACAATAACAGGCAAAATATTTGAAAAATCTGCTTTCAACTTCGATATGTTTGTAAATTCAGTCTCTCTCTCCCCATACCCCACCCCCTTCCTACCAAACCACTCTGTTTTGAAGATTCAGTTCTTGCTAAGGATGGAGGGCAGAGGAGAGCTTTTTGAGAAGTCCACAGTGGAAGAAGTAATAGAGCTGATAGGTGTTAGAGTTCCTCAAATATTGAACATGCATCTTTTTGAAACAGACTTACTAAATATTTAATGAGCATTTACATCTAAGCAGCACTAAAGGGTTTTATAACCTTTGAGGTTCACTCCCATTTCGCAGGTGGGGACCCTGACCAGAGTTTGAGTGACTTGCTCAGAGCTTTAAGGATTCAAGCCAAAACTCAAAATAAACCTCTGCCTCAAATATCTACCTCCTTTCAAAGAGAAAGATCCAAGTTTAATTGATCAAGGCCATTCCTCTACTTAATGAATTAAAAAAAAAAAGATGAAATTTACTAACCAACATACCTTTAAGCTTTAAGGGGCCAAATAGGTGATGAGGATTTGTCTCTGGCAGGTCTGGCCATGCAGAGCCAAGGAAGAAATGTAATGAGCATAATGATGACAATCTTGAGTTTTATACCAAATCACTAAGTATTTTCATACTTGTAGTCTCGTTGTTCTCCCCTAACACCTCTAAGATACATGGAGTAGGTGTTTTGATCTCATTGTATTTCAAGGCATTCATCTAAGGTCACATTCACTTACAGTGTCTTTTTGAGGCCAGGAAGATGCTTCTCCCAAACTCCAGCCAGAACGACCGTGAGGTTTTATCCAATTTTTTAGCAACTAATACTTTGGGAGAGACAAGACTAATGAATGAAGCAGAAAAGTGAAGATCCCATCAAAAGTGACAAAAAAAGGAATGATGTGGGTCGTTATCTGTTCTAAGGTATTTTTATAAAGGAAGGGGGCAATTTAGAAATCGTCTGAGGAATAAAAATCTTAGCAAGAGAGAGCAGTTATTTCCTTTGATAAAGACAGATCTTTTGGTTGAAATTTTGATGTCGAAACTCCTGGAAAATGTCTGATATTTTTCATTTGAAAGAACTATAGGAGGTAAAATAAGGAAACATTTCTCACAATGTATGTTCCTATTTTAAGAAACGGAGTGTTGCTAAGTCGTTAATACAGAAGATTAATTGTGACTACAGTAATGCATTGCTTCATTCACAAAAGCACTGCTGTGTGTTTGCAGTATATTGAGAGAGTGCAAGAATAGAAGGCTCAGAATTTCTTTACAAATTAGAGATTTAACACACTGAATTCTATTTTCTTGCCTATTCCTACTGAGTTCATTTCTACTGGTCTTGAGTGCTTAACCCTTTAGAAAGTAGGATAAGGAGAAATGGGCCTGGGTTTCTTTGTCTCCCAGCCAAAGAAAATTTAACAGTTGCTTGGGTAAATTTTTAATATGCATTTTATAGGACTTCTAGCTTTTCCTAAATATTTTTATTTATTCATTCTAAAAATCGCTATTTCTCGATGTAAATATATTTCTGTAAAGATTTAATCGGGATGCAAGGATAGTAAATATCTGTCAAACCACTCTGGCTACCTGGAATGGTGCTACAGAAGGACTTAGAAGTTCCATTTGAGCTCCCTAGTCAAGAGTTCTGGGATTTGATACCTTTCATGGCCTTAGGCAGTGGAGACTATGAAAACACATCAGTCAAATTATACACTCAAGGAAAGGTAGATGGCAATAATGTGATTTTGTGCTTATAAATCACATGACTGACATGTATACAGTAATTTATAGAGGAGTTTAGAAGAGAAGCATTCTTAGTGGAATGGTATGCTCTGAAAGGATTAGTGGATCTTGAAGAATGAGTAGTTTTGGTAGGTAGGACAGGTAGAGGTCTTTAGGTGAAGAGCATGGTAGTACAATATGCCAAGTCAAGAATGTCTAGGAGCAACAGCCCGCCCAAAGTAGCCACAGCATTTTGGAAAAGACTGGAAGTATTTGCAAGTGTAGCTAATAATTCTAGCTAGCAATCAGTTAACATTTACTCCGCTTAGCTTGGCTCAGTGCTTTGCATGCCCAGCTTCCACTTCTCAGGATGATCTTACAAAGAGACTCTGTTACTAACCCTATTCACAGACAAGGTTTGTAAATCTCAGAGAGGTAAAATCACTCGCTCAAGACACACAGCTGGTAAATGATGGAATCAGATTTGAAGCCTGATCTGTTTGACTTCAGAGTTCACCCTCTTATGTGCTCATAGTTTGTTGTTTCCTTTTTTGCTTTCGTTTTTGTTTTCATTTTTGTTTTGCTCTGAGTGTGATGACACCAGATTTTGAAGGGTCTTAAATGCCAGATTGTAAGTTTTTGTTTCCTTTGTTTATTTGTTTGTTTTTTTAGAAAAGAAAACACCTTTATTTGGCATATTCAACATGTCAGATAATTCACTCAATTCAAGTGTACAATTCCAAAATTTTGTAGTAAATTTACCAAATTGGGCAACGACCACTCTATAGCAGTTTTAGAATATCTTTATCACAGCAATATGATCCTTCATATGTATTCACTGTTAAGCCCTCCCCTGTCCCTATTCCCCCTCCTAGCAACTGCTAATCTACTTTCTGTTTTCATGACTTTCCTGGGCATTTCTTATCAATGGCATTATATAATATAATAGTAGGTGGTATTTGTGTCAGACTTCTTTGAGCATGTTTTTGAGACTCATCAATGTTGTGACACGGGTTTATAGTTCATGCCTTTTTATTGCTAAAGAGTATTTTACTGTAAAGATATACCACATTTTGCATATTCACTCACCTGCCCATGGACACTTATATTGTTTCCAATTTTGGCTATTATGAATAATGTCTATAAGAACATTCATGTCCAAGTCTTTGTGCAGACATATGTTTTCATTTTTCTTGATTTCTCTAGTAGTGGAATTGCTAGATTATAGGATTATGTTAGCATTTTGAGGAACTTCTATACAGTTTTCCAAGGTGACTGTATCATTTTACATTGCTACTAGCTATGTCTGAGGGTTCCAATTTCTGCATATCTTTGCAGTGTTTATTATTGGCTGTCTTTTTTGTTATAGCCTTTCCAGTGAGTGTAAAAGCACATCTACTTTTGGTTTCTATTTGTATTTTTCTAATGACTCATGATGTTCAGCATTATTTCATGTTCTTATTAGAACACCTTGTATATCTTCCTTGGTGAAATATTCATTTAAATATTTTGCTCATTTTTTATTGGATTTATTTTTTCATTGTTGAAGTGTATGAGTTCTTTGCATGTTCTGAATATAAGTACTTTGTCAAATATGTGTTTTGCAAATATTTTATCCCAGTCTGCTGCTTATCTTTTTTTGTTCTTAATGATGTCTCTTGAAGCATAAACATATTGCATTTTGATGAAGTCCAGTTTATCAACTTTTTAAATGAATCAATCTTTTGACGTCATATGTGATACATCTTTGAAGGTCCTGAAGATTTTTCTGTTTTCTTCTAAAAGTTTTATTATTTTTAGCTCTTCCTTTTAAGTCTATGATGTATTTTCAGTTAATTTTTGTATATGTTGTGAGGTAAGGCTCTATTTTCTTTCCTTTTTTTTATGTGGATAGTTTATTGTACCAGTACCATTTGTTTAAAGAGCTATCATTCCTTCAATGAATTTCTTTAGTATGGCTTTTGAATATCAATTAACCATAAATATAGGGATTTATTTCTGAACTCAACTCTGCTCCACTGATCTCTATGTCTATATTTATACAGATAATATAAATTTCACACTGCCTTAATACTTGTGGCTTTATAGTAAATTTTGAGATTGGAAAGTGAAAGTTCTCCAACTTTGTTCTTTTTCAAAATTGCTTTGGCTATTTTAGATCTTTTTTCCATTTCCAATATGTTTTAGAATCAGTTTTTGATTTTTGAAAAGCAAAATCAAAAAGAGTCTGATGGAACTTTGAAAGAGATTGCATTGAGGGATGCCTGGGTGGCTCAGTGGTTGAGTGTCTGCCTTCAGCTCAGGGTATAATCCCGGTCCTGGGATCGAGTCCCACATCAGGTTCTTTTCAGGGAGCCTGCTTCCCTCTCTACCTATGTCTCTGCCTCTCTCTGTGTCTTTCATGAACAAATAAATAAAACCCTTAAAAAAAGGGAAAGAGAGAGAGAGAGAGAGATTGCATTGAATCTATAGATGAATTAGGGGATAATTGCTATCTTAAAAATATTGAGTATTCCAGTCCACAAAATGCAATATCTTTCCATTTATTTAGATCTTCAGCAATGTTTTATAATTTTCCAGATAGACTCTAGACCTTTTTTTTATAAAATATATTCCTAAGTATTTTATTTATTTATGTCTGATGCTATTATGAAAGTATACATTTATTTTGGATTGTTCATTATATATAGAAATAGAGTTGATTTTTGTATATTGATCTTCGCATTCTGTGATGCTGTGTATTACTTGTTACTTTTAGTGTGTATGTGTGTGTTCCTTAAAGGTTCTCTACATACAGGACATGGCATCTACAAATACAAACAATTTTGCATCTACCTGATCTGGATGCCTTTTATTTCTTTTTCTTGACTGATTACACTGGCAAGCACTTGCAGAACAACATTAAAAAGAAGTGACGAGAAAGGCGTTTGCACCATGTTTCTAATCTTGGAGCACTTCCTTCACTCGTTCACCATCAAATACAATCTTCATTATAGGTTTCTTTCTTTTTTTTTAAGATTTAATTTATTTATTCATGAGAGACAGAGAGAGAGAGAGAGAGGCAGAGACACAAGCAGGCTCCATTCAGGGAGCCCAACATGGGACTCGATCCTGGGTCTCCAGGCTCACGCCCTGGGCTGAAGGCAGCGCTAAATCGCTCAGCCACCAGGGCTGCCCACATCATAGGTTTCTCATAGATGCCATTTATCATGATAAGGAAGGTCCCTTCTATTCTAAACTTGTCAAAATCATGTGGGGCAATTTAAGAAGTGACAATTTTCTTTTAGAATCTTCAACATCGAATACTTGCCTAGAACAAAATAAATCATTGATGTCCATAGTTTGTACAATAAGTGTCTTAGATTTCTTCTTCCTTCACTTCTGGGGAAAGAGAATATTAGAAATGGGTAGGGCTAGATGATTTTCATTTTGTTGATATTATTTGCCATAGTTGACTTCTGAAACTATCTTTCTCTTCTATATCAGTTCTGTTCAACATACACATAAGGCAAGCTTCAAATGTGAACTGTTTATGTAACCTAAAGTTTTTTAGTGGTTAAAGAGTAGTTAATATATTATTAAAATTTTTAATAATATATTTTATTTAAAGTATATATATCTAATATATCATTTCAACATATAATCAGCATAAAATTCTTCTTTTTAAAAATTTGTGTTTTTAGTTTTTGAAATCCAGTGTGCATTTTCCACCTATAGCCCATCTTTATTTGGAATAGCCACCCTCTAGTGCTCAGTAGTCACATATGGCTAGTGGCTATCATTTTGAATAGCACAGTTACAGGACACCTGGGTGGCTCAGCGGTTGAGCGCCTGCCTTTGGCCCAGGGTGTGATCCTGGACTCATGGAGTCCAAGGATTGAGTCCCACATCAGGCTCCCTGCATGGAGCCTGATTCTCTCTCCACCTATGTCTCTGCCTCTCTCTCTCTGTGTCTCTCATGAATAAATAAAATCTTAAAAAAAAGAATAGCACAGTTGCATGCTATTAATACATGCATATTAAACTGTAGTTAGCTAACAAATATTAAATAAGCAGATCAAGGGAAACATAAATGGCTTGTTATTTGCCTTGTAATAATAGATACAGAATACATGGTCAGTACTTTTTGTATTTAAATAACATGAGCAGAATTCAAGCATCTTCTAATAGAGAATCTTTTTGTGGAATGTTCTAAGTGAAAATAAAGACCATGCTTTAATGCTGTATTTTTCAAGTTGCAGTTGAGTCTATATTTTCATGGCCTTTGGACATGGTGAGCAATATATTTTGGACAATATAAATCTAGCAAGATGCCCATGAGAACTTGGTGACTCAGAGACTGAACTGAGAAAAACCTGGTCAGTGTACTCCTTTCAGCTTCCTTTTAGGAAACTCTGGATTTTCTCCTACTGGGATTTCTCTATCTCTTGGATATTTGGTCAATGAAATGCATCAGCTTTTTTGCCAGCATAAAGGGCGTTAGGGGAGCAAATGGGCATCATAGAACCAGATGAACATCAGCACCGACTGCATTATGACACTCTAGCTGTTAAATCTTTCATGGTAATGGCTGCACTGGAGATGGCTACAGTGATAGACTTCATGCTGGAAGAAGCCTGTGGTCACTGCAGGTGGTGCCAATGTCATCTCATCACTGCATTTGAAGGATCATTTGAACAGCTTGTAAAGAGAGTAGCTGAAGCTATTGATTTTGGATTACATCCGAATGTGAAAAAGACGATGGTTTTGAATCACAGAGAGCCACCCTCACAGGGAACCACTCTCCCAGAAGTAGTTTTAAGGTATAAAAAATAAAGCATTGTTCCTGTGCTCAGAATGCACTTAGCAAAAGACTCATATATTCTGAATCCAATCCAAGGGCAAAATGTGGTCTCCTCATGCTTTTCTATTCCATCATTGAGTATCATGATTAGAGCATTAGTTAGCAGGCGTGAAGAGTTCAAGGGCATAGGTTCAATTCTCATATAGACTACTGAACTTCAATATTTCTCGGTCACAGATCTCCTTCCTCCAGCTTCTATCTTCAATGAGTGTGTGGTTGATCCCAAGGGAATTAAAGGAAAGAGGGGTGGCCGATAAGGACCATCCATAACCCCTATTGGCAAAACAAGTATAACCTATGGAGCATGGGTCAGAAGTGGCACCTTTTAAAGAAAAACAGCACACAGAGCTTGCACCATCAGAAGAGTCATATGCTTATAAATTGGATCACAGGGAATTTTCAATGAAAGCCTGCCTTGGCGCTAAAGCTGGGAATGGACACAAAGCCAGTAAACAAAGCAGCAAAAGAGATTAGCTCTTTGAAATATGTGGCTATCCTAAAAAAAAAAAAAAAAAAAAAAAGAAATATGTGGCTATCCATAGATCCTAAAAGAACACAACTGGTGAGATCAATGAGTGCAGATAAGAACACTGTTAGATTTTGCAGTGGTAGCCAACATCAGCACTAATGTTTCCATATCAATACTTATTTATGGCCCCTCTTTATGACATTAGGTTTACTTAGGAGTGTTCTCAATAGTATCATTTCTGCCTGTCCACCGGTTTATTAGCACATTTCTTGTTTATTATGTTTAATTTCTGAGTTTTAATTTCTGTTACTATTTTAAAGGAGGTTGTTGATTATATTTTACAAGAAGCAATAGGTTACATGTGGAACTCACACCAATGTCCTTGACACTTGGTTCAAACTGTCCAGCTGTTTTCTGTGTTTGCTGGCTTCCATCTAGTTCAATAGCTGTGTATTTATCACTGGCTGTGCTGAATCGCTCTACTCCAGAGAAATCTTATAGCAAACAAGGTGATGGTGTCAAGGTCCCTGTCCAGAAAGGACTCATAATCTAGCTGGAGAGAAAGACTCACTAAACAACTAAAATATAAAAGGAAAATTGCTATCATGAAAAGTGGTTTTGCACACATGTGTTTAATGTCACAGATCTGGGGGGAGAAAAAATTTTGGATAAACTTTTGGTTTTGCTTATATTGCTACCTATGAATAATCTTTCAAGGCAAAAATACTTCTCAGTTTTTAAGATGGAAAACATCAGTTGAAGAAGCTTAAAATAAACATGAGTATCAAATATACTGTGAAGTCATTGAGTGAAGGCTATTTAGCCACAGCTTACAGGATATCAAAAAACATATGAGTTTTTATACAAGGAGAATTTGTGGCTTATACTTCAAAACTTCATGGATTTAGGAAAATGTTTGTATTTCTTATTTGGTATGATTTAGGGAAATATTTCTTTAACATCTCCTTTTCATATTGTGCAATTCACACGAGAGACATGTCTATGAAATATTTACACATGATTTTTATTTGAAAAGGAGTAGCTGGTTGCTGCATGAAGGCTTCATGGCGAAGATTCCTTGCTCTCAAAAGAAAATTGAAGCTAAATAAAAAGATTTCAAGGAGAGTTTAGAGAGGTCTTTTCTTTTTTTTTCTTTCAAGAGGTAATTGATTTGCTCCCCAAAAGGGTCTTTCTAGAACTCTGAGTAGACAATGCTCTAACCTTGTCAGAAGAGGATAATAAATTTAAAGTTAGACTGGTTTGGAAGGAAAGACTTAGAATGAACTACATTTTATAGGAACAGAGCACCGAGGGTCTGTTGTTAGTTTATAGGGCCTTGATTAGATAGGTTATTGATTTTGGCTGCTGGTGATATGGTTCATGTTCAGAAGGTATCAAACTCATGCTGAATAAAATAGAAGCAAACGCTTAAAAAAATCCCCAGAAAGTAGCAAGACACTGGCTAGTAGTCTAGTTGCAGTTCTTCAAATGGAATGGGCAGCTGTGCCTTATTGCCTCTAGCCCTCTGGAAGCAGTTATGTGTATTAAATACTGGAATAACTTGATATTTTAAAAGCTTATATGCTCATCCAAGTAAAATGGTTTTAGAAGACTACCGGGAGTTTCATGATTTTATAGTTAAATCAATACCCAGATTTATGCCTTTTGGACAGAGAAACTTGAATTTAATTGAGAAAATGGATCTAATGAGGATAGACATATTTTGTGCAGATGTAGGAGAGTTTTTTTCCCTTATTATCTGAAAAGTGAAACAGGTACTTTTGGTATGAAGATGAATATAGCTTTACAGGAAAAATGACAAATGTTCAGAAACCTTAAAAGAAGATTTGTGATTTTATATAGAGGTTCCTGAATGTCTGGAATCTGGCGGAATAGTTTTTTGTCTCTTTTAAATTCTTCAACTTAAGATTCATTAATTATACAGAAAAGCACATAATATTTTACGTTATACTGCACAATTAATGGCCATATGGTATTAAATTGGCAACCAGACTTTCAAAAATAACAATTTTAAGCAGAATCACTTGCAGTGTAGATTTTTCTTTCCCTTATTTTACATTTACGGTGCTTTACATAGACATTTGTATTTTATTCACCAGCTAAACAGAGACTATTTTTTAAAGGAAATTGTAAAGGCCATTGTCAATTTTTTTTCAGAGATAGCTACACATAAAAATTCTCTAGGCATTACTTTCTGTGTTCTCAGAAGTCTTCTTGGAGTTTTCCCAAGTGGACAGAGAAAACTTGAAGGAAAAATTTGCAAAATGCAGAGATGTTTCGATGATCTGCAATTTATTTTCCACTAACCCTAATTCTCCACATCTTTGACCACATTTTGCTTCGGGAAATATTCAAATACTCTGTTCTTACACAAACAAAAATTCAATTTCATAGCCATTCTGCCTGCGTAATAACTGCAAGATAGACCTTGAGATGCAAGGAAGCAAATTCAGCTTCTAGAAACATATGGACTCAAGTAACTTTAAGAAAAATCATTGGAGGGCAGAATTTGGCTCTGATATTTTAATGCAATGCAAGAGTTCCAGAAATAACTGCCTACTTTCTTGCTGTCCAGAAAACACACATTAAAAATTTTTTTCCAATATTACTTTTTCTCTATATTCTTCTCATCACAAATTAAGAAGTCTATTCTCTCAGGAGACTCCATGAACATCATAATTTTAAAAGTGAAATTTGTATATCACAGTGTCAGAGACAAGTGTGGAGAATTGATCACTAGTAAATCTGGGAGTACCTAAGAGTTATGTCTAGGTTAGCTAAAGCTTAACGTCATTGCCATATATTTCTCCTGGAAGATATTGTGAATATAAGTTTTAAAAAAGTCTTCAGACATAGCAAACCCATACTGTTCGAAGCATTTACAGGTTTTATGTATCATGCTATAAATAAAAATACATTTTCAGAATGTGCACTGCAGAAAATGGAAAACCTGAGTATTAGTTTTGGCTGAAATAATCTTGAAAAAACACCAAATAACTAGACATTGGTGTAACTTAAAAGGCATAGTATTTAGAGGGAATCTTATTCATAGTTTTTTTTTTAACTCTGATATGAATGATCATTAAAAAAAAGAGGGTTATTTATATTCTTCTACTGTAACTTTCATGTGGCATATTTAGGTATTTGTCCTATTGTCCTCTAAAGCTTCTGTACTCTTTTCAAGAAACAGAGGCATCATCCCAGAAAATCTGAAAAAGAATCACTGGATATTCAAATGAATGAATTGCCCTCCGGCCCCCTGGCAAGGGTTTCAGGAAAACACCTGCTATGTTAGAGAACCTAGGAGAGCATTAAGTTGAAGAAGCTTCAGATTGCAAGTTTCCATGGTTTTAGGTTAAATTGGAAGTGATTTGGTTTGTGCAGATAAGTGATTTGAAAAGTCAGCAGTGATGTGATCATTTTTCTCTGGGAAGTAAGCTCACAGGGAGATACTACCTAGATGGCAATGATTTCATCTGGACAGCTGATCTGATCCTTTAGAAATACGCTTCCCATTACAGAGAACTTTCTATTAAGCTTTGTTCAATTAAGTTTCATATTTTACATCTTTTGCCTTTATTCAGTGGGTAACCACAGGCCAGGTACAATATTTTTAAATTCCTTATAGGCTCATTAGTTATTGGAACCCAAACAGAATTTCCTTCCCAAGTTGTTACTTTGTTTCACGAGTGGTCTTTTTCTTTTTAGGTGACAGTCTCATGTTAGCCATGGGGAGTTCCCTAGGTCACGCTAGAAAGTTTATGGTCCCCACCTGCATCCACGAGAAAGAGAAAAACAAAGCTTCATTTTTTAAGTCCTTGGCAGTTGCAGTTAAGAAACTGCTACAGCCAGCTTTCCCACGTTATTCAAAAGGGTAAAAAGTTCATTACACTAATTTGCTTACAGGTGCTTGTTTATATTCAGGTGATCTGAGGAGATTCTATTTAATAATAACAATTTGCTTGTGAAATGTCAGGTTAGGGGTGGCTTTGGCTCTTTAGAAGCTCAAGTAAGAGGAGCCTAATTAACTACGAAGTGGGAGGAGCTAAGGGCAGTGGGAAGGGCAATGCGTGCAGGACCCGTCCTCTACAGAGATAACGAGATTTTCCCCCAAAGCTCATCCTACAGAAGTATTTCTGATAGCGATCACAGCCCAAAGGGAATCTGGAAAGTTCAGAATTTTCAGTTGGGCACATTTCCAAAATCTGAGGGTTTTTTTTTTTTTTTTTTTTTTTTAGTATTTAATTAGAGAAGGAAATGATATTAAGGAAATACATTTTCCATAGGGGTTATTTATCTCTTTAACTTGAAAAGACATCAGTTTCGGGCAAATATTAGTTTCATATCAAGTTATTTGCTTCTTTATTGGAACTTTTATTTTCCAAGAGTTTTCTCCTGTTAGTTAAGTGTGCCTCATAGCGGCCTCGTGAATTAATCTTATATTGGTTCTCTCCTACTGAAAATGTTGAAACCATCTACATAAGATGATCCAGCACTACGTAGGGATTAGGAAGATATATAAATTATTGCTCGCATACTTAACCACTAACAGTCTATTGCATTTTTCTTCTTGGATAAATATAAGCGTCCTAAATTTAGACTGATGGAGATATTATTACCCTATTGTATTAATGCATTGGGAGTTTAATAGATTGTAATACAAGCTACTGTTTCTTCAACCATTTATTTTTCAGCATGAATTCCCTTTAAAATAGTCTCTCTTCTCTTTGTCACATGGCCGACATGGTGCTACATTGATCGATTTGGCTTAATTCCTTAAAAAAATAAAAAAGTATCAAATGTCTACTATTTGTCCTGCCTTTTCAAAATCCATTTTTAATATATTGAATATTTCAAGAAATGGGGTAAAATTTGCCTAGGTTTTTCACAGTAGTAAAAAACAAAATCCACTTTAACTAAAAAAGCAAGTATGTCTTGCAACTTATACGTCACCTGTGTGGGCATCCTAGTATCCTTGACACTCCTCCCCTTAACCACTACCGTTACATGTGCTTTTAATAAATAGAATTCATAGATACTCAAACTGGATGATTCTTGCAAAATCTTTTTTAAACCCTTTTCTTTGAGTTGTTGATGGATTATAGTGATCGAGTGGCCAAATGACAAAACTTAATACTTCTTGAAATTCTGTAGCACTTGTTTCTTCTATCTTGTTAATCATATTTGCTAGATAAAAACTGTGTTTCTGTTTAAATTTGTTCTCTGAAGGTGATTTAAAAAATAGGATTGCTTCCCCTTAAATACTCATAAAAACTCCTACAGGTGCTATTCATTTACTTTTCAGCATGAGAAACAATTTTATGCATTTAAAGTGATGGGGACATGATCTAGCTATATCACAACATGTTAACAGGGCCAACATTTATGTATCTGGGGAAACAGAATGGCTGATTTAAAAAAAAAGATAAAAATACAAAACAAAAATAAGCTCCCCAGGAGAGTTACTCAGAATGAGAGCCCCTAGATGACATTCTCCCTTGGATTAGTTGAGCATTCTTTTTATGACGTATCCTGTAGGGTGTAATTTCTCATATTTTTCCTAAGTGATGAGTGAGCCTCTATTTTTTGGCCGAATGTCATATTTTTGGATGATTATATGGATTTATTATTTGTTCTCGGGCTTAAATGAAGCACTCTTACACTGGATAATGGTTAGACGAGAAACTGTTTACTCCAGGAAACCATTATTTCACTTTCTGAGGTGAGGCTCGTTGGTAAATTTAGTCATTTTCTGATATCTTTAAAAGAGCTTACGTGATTGAATAGAGGGGAAAAAGAGTGTTCATTGCTTTATGAAGCAATTGAAATATAAGCTCAGAGTTGAGCCAAAATAGAATGCACATGAAGGCATGGGAAAGAAAGGAACTAAGGGAGATGTGGTATGGAGATCAAGAATCCTGGAAGTGGTGACAGCTGTTTAATAACTCTGGATTTAGGTAAATAGACATCCATTATAGGAAAAACAATTATGGGAGTTAGAGGTACTTCATGAAACCTAAAAAAAGAATTTTTTTCCAACTCTTTTCAACAGTATACCTATTTTTCTCATAGGATCTAGTTTTATTGTATTCATACACTTACAAATGAAAAATCGAGAAAAGGTTAATCTTCCATCCTTTCAATTATCTACTCAATTAATACCAACGAGGCCTAAGATTTTTTAGGTGGCTGTCTATTAAAGAATAGCCACTGAACTGGAACCGCTTCTAATTATAGATCATAAATCCTAAGTGGACATTCTAATTTCAAAATCATGAACCAAGCCAATTCTAACTTATTTTGTATTATAGCTTATTTCCCAAATTCTAATAAGTACCACCCCCCGCCTTCCCATATACATTTTAATGTTTTCAAATTGAACTACATCTTAAAATCAATATGGACACTTAACTTAATGCAGTAGTTTTTCTTTTATATCATAAAAGCTGGCACATAATTGACTTAAGTATAAAAAAATTATTTAAAAAATTATCTCTCATTTAACAGAAAGTCTAGAGATGAATTGGTTTGCTTTTTAATTGACACAGTGGTTTAACAATATTAGAGATCTTGGTTCTTTTTATCTCCTCTCTGCCAGTGATATGAATATAGGTATGGTATTGATTTATTCATGCCCGTCAGGTAGCTGTCAATGCAACCAAGACACCTCATTTCCTTATTCATGCCAAATGAAAGTGAGGTTAATACCTCTTCTTGCCGGTCAGATTGGCTTGGTTTAGGTCACCTGACCACCCATGGACCAATCGGAGGTACTGGGGTAAATGTCTCACCTTGATTGGTTTATTCTCTTCAGGCTCTACCCCTAAAGCTTCACCTGAACCTCATGAAACACCTGAGAGACAGGAAGTACTTGATTGAAATTAGAGGTCTTCAGGAGAGAGGCAGAAGGACTCCATCTAGGTAGACAATTCATAGTGTCCACCTTAGGGAAGTGGATATTTGTAAGCTGACCCAGTTCCACAAATCTATCGCGCTAAAAAATAAGAACGTGGGCTGTGACTTCATAGCTGTTATCCAAGGATTTGGATTTGTTCTTTCTCTTACCCCTTGCTCTGCAGTCTCCTCCAGAAATTCTGCCAAATGACTGGATAATGAATTCCTGATGAGGTGTTAATGGCTTAGAATGACTTCATATGGTAAGCTTCTCAGGACTATTGCATAATAACAAGGAAATCTTTGGAATTAAAATCCCTTTTGATGGTGGTAAGAAGTTGGGTCCTGGGTCCTCCTGGGAGAAAGCTGGCTTTTAAAATGGGGTGTCCTGACCATTCATAGTTGCTCTTTACATTGGGCCACCAAAACACCTTTGCACATAGTAATTAGGTTTAATTTTTAGTTTGCCACTCAAGAGCACATTTCATTTAGAGATATTTCTGTCACTGCTCCAAGACTCAAATTCAGCATACCCATAATAGCTCAGTGCATTAGAGATTCACACTTCAGGTAAGAATCTGAATTCACCAAATTCACTACAACACAAAATAGAATATCTAGAGGAATTCCTCCCTCAGGTTTTTGTATGTGTGTGTGTGTGTGTTTTAAGGGTCTGTAAGATCTTTAAGAGCTAAAACTGAACATGCAGATTATGTGTTAACGAGGTGGTATATGCAAGAAAAACGATGCAGGACTTTATCACATATCCACTTGTCCTTTGGCATAATCCTAAAAGATTAGAAAGAAATGGACATCAATATATTCTCAGCCAAAGAAAATGTCTAAAGAAAGTATATGTCTCCTTTTGTACTCTTTTGCCTTATCCAGACCCCTTTGTTTAGATCAGCTTTAACTGACAATTCACATTCCTACATCTCCCTGGCTGACCGATTTTGACACTTCCCATTTGCAGATCTGTCTGCAGAGGGTGTGTCATCTGATAATAATAATAGTTTGTTCAATCAGTATTTATTGAGTACCTCCCATGAACCAATCTCGGGTCCGGAAGCTGGGAAAACAAAGATGAAAAATACACTGCTCCTGACTTCTAGAAGGTCATGGTCTAATGAAGGGAGAGAGTACAGTAGGGTAAGTATGACGACAGGTGTGCACCCGGGGTACAGTGAGAAGTAGAGGAGGGACAAATAAGTTGAAGGCTGTAGATGAGCCCTCTATAGTATCTTGCCATTTGTTTTGATTTCTCTCAGTTTGGAAAGACTTTGCTGGTCACAGCCTGGTTTGGCATGGGGTGTTAATAATGCTGATGTTTGTTGAGAATTTACCTTGCGCTAAAGAGTGTGCTGTATACTTCATGTACATAATCCCATGTAGTCCTCACAGGTACCCTATGTGGAAGATCCCCGTATGATCCCCACTTTATGGAAGAGGTCATGTTCACGTAGCTGGAAAGGAAAGGCTGGGATTCAAGCCCACTCCTGTTCATTTTTAAGATACTGGCGCTAAGGTCTCCACTATAGCACCTTTAGCAACTTTTATTGTAAAAGAGATCCTTATTTGTTCATGATATAGCTTAAAAATTGTTTGAACATATGGACAATATATGTGCGTGTTTGTATGTCTGCAAAATATACAGTTGGATGGTCTCTATATGTACTTGCTGTGAAAAATGTATGGTGTATGTATATATCTATAAACACTCCCTCCCCATATGCTGAGCGTTATAGTTAGCAAGATGAACCAGTTGGCCGTTACACATGCTGGCAGGGCCATCTTAGGAGCAGTTGCTGGGGATGTATAGCACCCCCATTCTCCAGAAGGGTTGTCCTATTGTCTTATGAGGGCTCTTCAAAACGGTTCCAGGCCCTTCTCCAGTGCCAGCATTTCAGTAGCCAATGGATATTTTCTGCTCTTCTCTTATGCTAGGGATGTGTGGAGGGAGGAGGGGGCATTAAAATAATTTTCTGCTCTAGGCTCTGATACACTTAAGACAGCCTTCTTCCTGGAATACATAAATGCCAGCAAATCAGCATTTCTTAAGCTGCAGTATCCTTCCTGGAAATCCTGTTAAAGGACATACCCAGGCTACTTGTCTCGGACCGAATGAGAATATAGTGAGCCTCATGATTTCCACTGCTGAGATATTAGCATAAATCTCCCACTAATGCACCTCTGCCTGTGAGTGGAAGAGTCTCTGCAACCCAAGAAAATACGTTAAATTGAGAAGGGACTAATGTTTCGCAACTGGGGCATGGCACTGTGAAGGATGCCTTCGCTGGGAGTTCCAAGCTCTGCAAATACCATTGGGTCGGCCTTTAGAATTTTCCCCTAATGGGTCATGAGGAATGATTAGATGCCTCACTAGAAAAAAATGATTTTTTTAGTTGCCCGTGGAGCAACAGCAAGAACTTTACCGCCTATAGAGCGGGTTCCTCCTTTTTCTCTTCTGGAATCACACATCACGACAATCTCATGAGGACCGCAGCCTGGTAATGATCCCCCCCCCCCTCCCTTGTAAAGATGGGCAAATCCAGGTGCTGGAGGTTGAGAGAGTCCGCAGTTGAGAACGTCAAAGCTGGAAGGGTAGTCAGGATGGAGTTCTGTTTCTTGTTTTCCCTCTTTGTCCCTCTGCCTTCTGAAACCTCTGCTTCTCTTTTTAAGAGGTGGAGTTTTTAGGCACTTAAAATGTGCTGAATGAGTAGTTTCTGGTGTGTGTTGAATGAATGTTAGATGAGTGTCGGTGAAGGACCACAGTGCCTGAGACAGAGGAGGAGCTGCAGTGGCTGCAAGGGTACAGCAGGCCAGCCTCTTGTCCATTCAGCTTCCCTCAATTGCCACCCTGGCCCCACCGACCACTCAGCCACCACATTGCTTGCTCCCATGACCACATCCACTATCTCCTCTTACTGAGGCCTGAGGCAAAGAAGATATTTGCTGGAGAGTAGTAGCACTTGGATCTAGATCTCCCAGGCCTGGGCTCTGCTTCCAAGCAGGGCTCTACTTGCATATGAGAATAACTGTCTTCGAGACTTCGCTGAGTGCAGCTGGCCACTGGCTGTTGGCATCCTCTGTTCTATCTGTGAGCGGGGCCAGCGGCCTTCTGTGCAAAGTCCTGCGCCGTGATGACAGGCTGGCTATGCCCAGCAAGTCTTTAGGGAAAGGCTCAATTCCTAAGGAGGATGTACTTCTTGAGCGGAGCGGTCTATGTAGCAATGAGATGCCCGTAGATGGTTTCACCAGGCCTATGGCCTTCATTTTCCTGGTGTTTTTCTTATTCTCTCATCAGAGAATAGATTTTTATTGTTTTACTTAAGCCTGGTGTGTGTGTGTGTGTGTGTTTGTGTGAAAAGAAAAGATGGATAAAAAGGATTTTTTGTCATTTAATTTTGGGTTTTTGTTTTGCTTTGGAATAATGAACTGAAAGTCAGTTGTCCTTGAAGATAAATGACCTTGAAAAAATTTAGCTTTTAATCCTGGTTCTAAGAAATCTCAGTCAGATATCTTCATCATGGTGAGTCCTAATTCTTCATATATAAAATGAAGGTAGTAATAGCTTCGTATGGTTTTTTAAATGCAACATGAACTAAATAATATATATACACCGCCTAAGCTGGTGTCTAGGACATAGCGAGATCTCAGGCCAGTGGGGATCACTCTAATAATAACAATAATAACAAAATAATAATCATGTTGATAGTTACTTATATATATTAAATAATATACCTACTATATATGGGCAGTATATATAACACAAACGTAAATACTAATACATATGTATGTAGGTATTATATACAGGTATAGAACACCTTGGCCTTAGAAAACAAATAACTAAGGGGCACCTGGGTGGCTCAGTCAGTTAAGCATCTGACTCTTGGTTTTGGCTCAAGTCATGATCTTGGGGTCATGAGATCGAGCCCCAGGTCCAGCTCTGTACTTAGCACCGAGCCTGCTTGCAATTCTCTCTTCTTCTCCTTCTTCCCCTCTCACGCATTCTCTCTCT
This sequence comes from Canis lupus dingo, assembly GCF_003254725.2. Classification (NCBI taxonomy): domain Eukaryota; kingdom Metazoa; phylum Chordata; class Mammalia; order Carnivora; family Canidae; genus Canis; species Canis lupus. The sequence continues at coordinate 21,888,904 of NC_064262.1, read as the reverse complement.
CTCTCAAATAAAGAAATAAATCTTTTTCATTTTTTTATTTTTAAAAAGATTTTATTTATTTATTTATTTATTTATTTATTTATTTATTTATTTGTTTATGAGAGACAGAGAGAAAGGCAGAGACAGGCAGAGGGAGAAGCAGGCTCCTCACAGGGAGCCCGACATGGGGCTTGACCCTGGAACCCCAGGATCACGCCCTGAGCCAAAGACATACACTCAACCACTGAGCCACCCAGGCGTCCCGAAGCCTTTTTTAAAAAAGAAAAGAAAATAGATATCTAAGACCTGAGACCTTTTTATGGACCAGAGTCTCTTTTATAGACCCACTTAGGCAAGAATCTCCTTTAATTGCATTAGTGTCAAGCAAACATTTAAGATCTTAGCAGAACATCAAGATGTACTTTTCCTCGCTGAACAATCAGGGAATACCAGAGTAGATTGTGCTGTCCTGTATCCATTCATTCTTTCACACAATATTAAATCTATTCTGACTATGTACCAAGAACTATTTACCAGGGTCTCTAAGACATATTGTTCCTGCCCCATGGAGTTACAAATTTAATTAAGTACCATGGAGGAAAAGAAAAGTGCTAGGAAACAGAAACAGAGGTCTCCTAATTTAAATTGAGGTTTCAGGGGAAAGAGACCAAAATCTGTAATCTGAAGTGTGAATCAGAGTTAGCCAGTTGAACGAACAACAAAAGCAAATGCCCTGTGGTAGAAAAAAAAGCTCCTTGTGTTGGGGGAACTGGCTGGTTTTACTGAGGGTAGAAGCTCTGCTCAAGGATCATGGTGTAAGTGATGGCGAGAAGCTTGGAATTTATCAGGGAACAATGGGTGAACATAGAAGGTATTAAGCAAGGACATGACAAGTTTTAGTTTACGTTTTTAAGAGAATTATCTGGCACCATCTCCCCTCCTGCAGCATCTTCCTCTTGCTCTGTTCCCCTCCGCAGCAGCCCAGGGATGCATCTGCCCTCTCTATCTAGTGAAACATGCCCAGAGAAAAGGATTTAATTTTGTTACTCCTGATAAGAAAAGTGGCTTATGAAGCTGTATATTTTGTCTCGAGAGAACATTTATATCTTGAGAGACCCAAGTTTAAGCCAAAGGAATGAATCTCTAAGTGTGATTTTTTTTTCTTCCATCAACAACTCTAAGAGCTGAAGGGGCTTCTCATGGAGAGGAACATGGCCAGCCTATCAGTGTGTGAGAGCTCAGAGACACGACCTGGGATCAAGTCCAAGCCCTGTTGCCTAGGTGTATGACCTGATATACGTAATCTTCTTAACCCTCACGTTCCTTTATCTGTAAATGGGGGTGGGGGGAGCTTAGAGTTGTTGAATTAAGTGGATTGACACGTAGGAATAAACATACCATTGTGGAACTCTTCATACCCAACAGAACTGTGCAGGGTCCGGAAAGGACCTCCCCCCTTCCCCTGACTTCTCCTTCTTTTGAAAACATTATCACAAGGTTCCAGGGTAATTTCAAATTGACTTTCTCATGATCTGTATCATGTCATCTATGTTTAGACATTTTCACACTTTCATCCGAAAACATTTTGGGTGTTCTTGCTTTAAGAAACATATACTTTCTTCCACACATATTTTTGCATGTTACAAACTGTCTCAACGTGCAAATTATTTCCTTGAAATAATTGGCAATTTGGTGTCTGTGATGGGCAGGGGGTGATTCAACTGAGAGTTCAAGAAAGAGGTTTCAGACAGACTGCAGGGAGGGGGTGGGTGGGGAGGTGGTCTTCGGAATCCACGGTGGTGTAGGATAGGATGAATGAATGTCAAGTAGGCACGAACGCTCAGAATGTCAGTACCAAGATTGGCTGGAAGTCCTCATTTTGCCTTCAGAAAGGGGACCGGGCAGGAAATGAGTGTCTAATGGTGGTAACAAGTTTTTCAATTCCTATGGCATATGCCCTCGGAAAGCTTGCTTATCTCCCCACTCTTTGCTCCCCCCCCCTTCAAAAGAAAGGGGTAGGGGAACTGAAAAACACTTGGCACAGGTGCAAGAAAGCTGAAAACGTCTGGCAGAGCTCACAGGCGTCTTTTTCCACTAGGCACCAAATGTTTTACAGTCTTCGTGAGCCCATATAGATCCTGGCTCCTGCCCAGTCGTTTGTTTGAAACTGTAGGCTCCGAGAAAAGGCTCCACACTGCAGCTGGCCTTTAAACCGTATTTTATGGGGGAGAGTGTTCAGGGTACAATTGGAATGAGGAGAGCTTGCCTTTGACGTTGGACGCAAAAGTAACAGATTGGAGTGGGGTGGCGCTAACACTAAGGGATTGTTGGTCTGTTCATTTTCCCAGTGAAGACTAAGCTTTTGGAAATTTCACCTCGATCTCAATGATTTCACAGGCTAATTTATAGCGAGGCCCCCAAATGTGATTTTAGCCCAATTTAGCTCAATTTTACTCAAACATAAATCTAACAGGTTCTGCGTAATGGGAATGGCAGGACTGTTCTCAGTGATGCAAATTTCTTGCTAATTTTGGGCAACTGTGGCTGAAATCCTACCTACACGGATGTTCATTATGAATGAACATTTAATAGCCAACTATTCGTCTTTCTCCCTCTCTGTAGCTTTCTTTGGTTCTTTATCATGCTATGGCTCATAATTTCACAGGACTAATGACTAATTAGATTTTGGGGGGTAACTATACGTAAATGTTACAAAAGAAGGACTCCACCAAGTTCATGGAAACTGAAATTTGCATATAAAAAGTCCCTCTTATTGTGACGATGTAGGGCAAAGTAGGTTTTGGAGTCCTCCTCATGCATTTAGATTGAAATAATCACCATTCTTTATTGTATACTTGCTATGTGTCAGCCACTCCTAAATGATTGCCACGTACTTTCTCATTTCATTGTTATCGTGACTATGAGGTCTGAGTGTGATCTCCAGGTACCAGGCGAAGGAACTGAAGGTTAGAGAATTTATGTGACTCTCTAAGTGGAAAAGTTTATTATGAACGTGCATTATGGATTGATTGGCTTTTTGAAAAGTTTGCGGGAGCCTCAAGGAGCAAAATATTCCATAATTCCCAGAATAAATGTTGCATCCACTTCTCTATTCTCAGTAGCTCCTTTAAACTGAGTTATCCTAGGATGAAGTCAAAGATAATCCTGTTACCCCCAGGGGCAGGGGTTTCTGCCTCTCAGAGGTCAAGATTGTTCTTTTTCAGAGGGATTAGGGATTATGTAACTGAATCTCTGACGTAGCTAATTAATACGGAAGTTACAGTTTCCTTATTGTTGGGGGATCAGCCCTCTGTAAAAGCCAGCAGCTGTCCCGTGTCCCCTGGCCTGCCAGAGTTGTGACAGAAAGGTAGAGCCATCTTGGAAGAAGCCGAAGTGGCATAATGTGAATGAGACACCCCCAAAGTTGTGCCTGTGTTTGATTCTTAGGAGCCACATCAATCAATAAATGAGCACTTTTACAGTTCTCAAATTGGGAGCCGTTAAAAGAAAAAAAAATAATAAGGGCATAGATATATATTTAGAGGAGTGGGATACAAGGAAGGAAAGAGCAAGTTGCATGCCACGAAACAAAGAGAAAAATAAGAAGAGAGAGGGTGTCACTACTTCCCTGTGGCAGAATCAAAATCTTCTGTTGGATGTCATGTTGAAAAGATTTCCAAATCTTAGTTCTGTGAGCTAAAGCAGATGGATGCTCCATGTTGGTGCAGATTCCTATTTGAAGCAGTGTGGTTGCAAAGATGGGGTGGGTCATTTGATTTTCTCTGAAAAACTGTCTGTGCAACTAAAGAATTATAATACCCAATGAAGTGCATCATCTATGATGCTTTCAAAATGTTAAATAAATGCTTAAATCAGTGCTTCAGATATATTTGCCCTTATTAATAGACAAGTTTCTTTAGTATGTTTGAAAAATGCTGACCTAAACAAATATGTGCAGGTTATTTTTTACTGCAGGACTTCTCAGAGCCTTTAACTTGCCCCATGAGTCTCCAAGAAGGAGTAATATTATATCACTGTATCATAGAATGCTTTCTCCACAAAATACCTGCTTCTGACTACTATGCTGCCAGACAGCCTTAGGGACGTGCTCAGATACCATCACTTAGCTGAAGAAGTGTCTTACTTTTTAATTGTGGTTACAGTAATCGTAGCTAAACCCCTACCTACACAGAAGTTCATTATGAATAGATTTTTCGGTTAAATCTTCTTCTTTCACCTTCCTTTAGTCCTCTTTGGTTTCTTATCATGCTTGTAGCACATAATTCCTCAGGATTAATAACTAATTAGATTTTCAGACAACCATAAATTAAAGATGTTGAAGAAGAAATGAAAACAGTAAGGGTAAGTCAAAACTGAAATTTGGAGTCTCAGCTCCCACTGAATAATTTAGTTGTAAGCACTTGCTGGAATAACTACGTGCAATTATGTCACCTTTACGGGGACTCCTTAGGAAGAATCCTGAAATGAAGGCTGAGATACCTCTTGGCATAGCATATTTTACTCCTCAACTTGGCAGACGAGACTATGTGCTGTGTCCTGTTCCGAAGCATGACGGCCACGTTTGCAGTGCCCTTTTCCTGTGAGATGGGACTGTTTACACCAGAGGAGAATGCTGGCATGTGCAAATGCCCTGCTGAGACCCATTCTGATTTAGCTGTAAAATTCCTTGTCCTTTTGATTTCTAGATCTCTATCAATAGATTGCAGGAATAACTCGTTTTATTGTATCCCGAACAGATGAGATTTGCCTTGAAGCTAACGAAACTTCGACTTCCTGGGTCCTCTCTTGGGCCGAGCCCCTTTCAACCTGTTAAGATGTTTTGACAAAGTTGCAAAATTGGGAGATTTTTGCACGCTTCATTCTTAAAAAGATTCTCCCAAGTTTGAAGCAACAAGCTACAGAAAACCATGGCTCTCCCCCTACTCCAGAGGAAGCCTGAATTGGGTTTTGCCACAAAATGAGGGACTATATTAAAATTCCATCCACAGTACATGTCTAACCAACTGCAGGCAATACAATATTAAGGTCCAGAACACCCCTCCCATGTGCCAGTGTGTTCGCCTGAAAGTTCACGTAGGTCCTCAGCTATAGTTATGAGTATCCAGTCTGTCTTTTCTCCCCTACAACTAAGAGGCCTAGAAATTTCCAATAATTGCTGTTTCTTTCTAGGGCATATCTAGATATTGTATGAGCTTCTGTCAGGGGGGGTCATCAAGAGGACTTGAGCCTGGAGATCTGTCAGCTGGACCCTGGCCAGTCTGATGCTCCTCACCCTGTCTGCTGTCCTTGGACTGTGCATTCCACCTGCCTCCTCTGCTCCCAGGATCTGCCCCAAAATACAGCCTTGGGGTTGTAATGCGATGGTGAGATATCTGGATGGAATATGTGACTGAACCCAGTTAAGTTTTCTATATAAGCTTTTAAGATTTGCTAGGTGGGTGCGGAAATCTACTGGTCTATGATGGTCCAAGACAAGGGAAACATATGTCTGCCACCATGAGCTGGCCACTGATGCCCAAGTAGAGGCGGAGGCTCTGGTGAGAACATTGGAAGAAGAGCCAAGGCTAGAGAAGGACGAGTGAGTGTCCCCTACTCTGCTGGTGTCGTGGGGCTGCTGAGGGCATGGGGTGTAGGATGAGGAGTTGGAGACCTTAGTGTGTGGTTTTGCAAAGCTAGGAGGGTTCAAGCCTCCTGAGATGAAGGTCTGAGCGCTTGTGATAAAGCCTGATTAAGACCCTGGGAAGTGGAATCCACGGGAAAGTGATGAAAATGAACAGAACAAGAGGATGTTGTGGTGATCCGGGAGGAAACCGACAGAATGTCCCCTGCCTTCTGACCCCGGATGCAAAGGAACATTTTAAATAGCAATTACCCTAGACTTCTAGTAATAGGAGACTCTACCCCCCAAAACCCCTAGGAGAAACCTTTCATGCCTTCTCTGTCTCTTGATGTTGTAAATCTTATCATGTCTTTGAAATGTAAGCACCTCGGGAGGTAACCAGAAGACTGCCCACAGAGGCTGAAAGAAAAGGAGGGGAGGGAGGGCAAAGAGGCTTTTCTTTCCTTTCTTTCTCTTTGTTTTTTCCTGAAAAGAGGCTTTTTAAATACTAGATTGCTAGGGAAGCTCTCTTGCCCAAAGACTTGTGACTCCATAAGATTCCTCACCAAGGGCTGCAGTTTGGAATGAAAGTTACAGGGTCTCTGTGTCTGTCTGTCTGTCTTTGGAGATGTGCTACGTGTTTTTGATGTTTTCCTCTCTCCAGAGGGGAGTGCCAAAATTAATTTGTGAAATAGCTCTATTTAACTGTCTTAAAGGAAAATAAGCTTTAACATCAATAGTGTACTTTATATAAAAGCAAAACAATTTTCTTTCATCTGCCAAGAGGATAAAGTTTTCTTGGACTACTGGTCTGTTCTTAATGGGACAGTAAAAGGTTTTTTCTTTACCTTTTAAGTAATCTGCCTAGCAAACAAAGATTCTGTGTTTTATCAAAATAATTTCCTATGCTTCATGTTGTCTTTATCATGCCTTTGATTACTAAAGAAAACAGAGCCTTCTATATTAAAAGAGCTAAGCTATTTTTTTACAACCATGTAACTTTCTGTATTTGCCTTTGAAATCTTTGTCATTTTGGTTAAATGGATAACTAAGCATTGTTTCACAGTGACCTGTAATCCTGTTTAACCAAACATTTTTAAAAACCTTTTGATATTTTTGACTAACTTCCCCCACATCAAATTCTAATGAAGTCTTATTGACCTTGAACTAACATTGGGATTTCCAGGGTGTTCCCGGAACATCTCAAAAGATTTGTTTTTTTCCCCCTTATAAAACAGAGATACTAACTCATTAGGGCTTGTTTGACATGTTACATTAAATGGGAAGCATTATCAAGTAAGTGGTGTTAAACTTCCCTTAGGAAATATTTGTATGGAAATTATTAATATGTGTTCCAGAAGTTATATGAAATTCCTAAAAATCTGACATGCCCTGGTATGTTATCAGCCATAATTAATGTGTTAATTAATGTATTTTTAAATGTATGTCATAGAACTAACCAAATTCCCTTGTCAGTTGTATTATTATAAACTCTCATCAGACAGCTTTTATTTCATTCTGATGCCTCTGCAAAAAATGCTCCTGCAGATGTGCTTCATCTTCCAGGAGAGTCACGGAAAAGACTCTGAGAAATGTAGTTTTCTGATAACTAAGATCATACCACTGAACTGAGGAGGAATTAATTACAAAGGATGGTAGCCCAGGCCCCATTGCCTGTTCTCTTTCTTCACATCAGTGAAATGGGCCCATTACACTGGTTATGTAGTGTTCACACGTGAAGACTTGCCTCTGTCATAGGATGCTCTGTGGTCTTTCCTGGAATATCTTTGAAGGAGAGGATGAGGAGTAAACCCACAGAAAATTCAAGGACCCTCATAAAGTTTTGGGGAATCTTTGGTTAGGGTAAGACACACGTCTCAAAAACTGTGATCTAGAGAGTCCAAGTTTATCCAACCCTATCCAACCCTTAAGAATGTAAAAGAAGTCTTTGTAGGGATTTTAGAGTTGTAGAGTACTTTTATTCCCCACCTGGCACAGTGCCTCCATCCCTTATGTCCCCCTGGTAAAGAAAGGTCACATGTGTGACTGGGGATCAGACCAGCAAACTACTTTGGAGAAGGCAGAAATACCAATGAAACAGAAAATAGCTCTAGGCTTCTCCCAAGCAGGGCTACTGTTTGAGTTAGATATTCCTGTCTGTGACTCAAAAATGTGGGTCAAGCGCTGGCGCAGAAAAAACGAGCACGCCTAGGATTTTTGGTCCTAGCTCTGGAAGGGAGCAGAAACCTTATACATCCCACAAGAACACTAGCTCCTAGTGGTTCCTCTGGGGTGAGTCTTTCACGAAGAAATAAACCACAGCAGCAGCGGGACAAACTCGGAGTAGGTTGGCTGGAAATCATTTATTAGCCCTGGCCAGTCACCCTTTGCTATTGGGCTATAGTTGGGCTGTTTTAAAAGGACTGACCCAAGATCCCTGGGTGGTTTAGTGGTTGGGGGTCTGCCTTCGGCTCAGGGTGTGATCCCGGGGTCCTGGGATTGAGTCTTGCATCGGGCTCCCTGCAGGGAGCCTCCTTCTCCCTTTACCTGTGTCTCTGCCTCTGTGTGTGTGTGTGTCTCTCATGAATAAATAAATAAAATCTTAAAAAAATAGTTAAAAGGACTGACCCTATGGCTTAGACACAGGAAGCTGAAGGGTAAATAATCACAGGTGGCCCTTGTGAGATCAGGATGTACATTGGGACATTTGGCTTCACCTGCTGATACTCCCTGGCACTGGGAAAGCTGATGCCCGAGCCCAGCTGTGAGCTCTAGCAACTGACCCGTTGCTAGATTTAGCAGATTGGGTGCATAGCAGAAATGGTCACCATTGTGCCTCTGTGGTATGGAGTATTGCCAAGGTTGTCATATTGACCTTGGAGTAACCAGGAGACTTACTTAGTGCAATAATGTGTCCCATATATCCTAAAGGGATCCCAAGCCAACTGCCAAAGGAGTCTGGGGCCATTCACCAGAGTTTCCAACTGGTAAGGGATTGGCAAATTGTATTGGTTGGCTCCCTCTAGCTGATTGAGTGTTCTGAATATGCCCTGGTTTTTGTGAACACTCCCTGGGCCTAACTTATACAACTCCTTGCCTGTGCTCACTCTGGAATGTGGCGCTTTCTCTGGGTGAGGCCACTCTCCCTCACTCAGCTGCAAAGCAGCTCACCCCTCTCATTTCCGGGATGGGAAATGATGCTGTCCATCCCTTCCCCATAAAACAAGGGCATGTGTCAAGCTCTCTATGTGGTCACATTGAAGTCCTTCTCACCAGATTAAGGAGGAGGGTGTTGCAGAGTGTTGAATTGGCCAGCCTGGCCTTCAGCCATAGTTGCTTAAGTGGTTAGGAACCACTGAAGAGCGGGGTGCAAAAGTGGTTAGGAACGTGTGTTTTGGAATCAGATAACCTCCTACATTCAAATCTCTGCTCTGCCATCATGTATCCTTGGCATTTAAAAATTATTTAAGTGCTGCAGGCTTGACTTTCCTCATCAGTACTGTGGCGATCTCAACACCTTCCTCGAGGATTGTTGAGAAGATTTGGAGATATAATGCATGAGAGGGCATTCATACAGTGCATGGCACCTATGCGTGGTTATTAAGATTACCTGTTATAACGAGCATTATCCTAATTTTGGAGAAAAGGATACTATATCATAAGAGAAAGAAAAATAAAGAGATATGAATAGTAGAGGTGCTCATTTCCTGGAAGGAAATTGGTATGATGCGAGGTATTGCAGAAAGAAAGCGGTAGACATCTCTCATGTGTTATGAAAACAAATGAACTGGGTCGTGATGCTAACAATAATTGTAGCTGAAACTTAGTGAGTGTACTGGATGTACTCAACCAGCACTGAAAGCTTTGCTGAATTATCTTTTTGATTCCTCACAATGCCCTCTGGGACAGGTGTTATTAACCACATTTTATTGACAAGGGATCTGAAGCTCAGGGAGGTTTAGTTACTAATTTAATGTATTTAGCTAGTAAGTGGGGGAGTCAGGATTTGACCTTAAGTCTGTTGGTAGGCCTCAACCTTCTTACCTGTTAATACAGGCTGACATGAAGTCTTTTTGTGGAATACACTTGCATTCTAATGGAGTGTTCTGGAGCAGGATCTTCCTAATGGCCCAAGCTCCCCAAAGGCCAGAAGGGAAGGTGATTGAAACTGTGAATCTTTGGATACTCTTCTGATGGAGGCTGCCTAGGTGATACTTTGCCACACCCACAGAGCAGTCTGACCTTTCTAAGATAGCTTTAAACCAAAGGATGTCCTTCATTCTCCCACTTCTCTCAAGACCTAGGGGGCATCTTGAATTACCAACAATTGCTATGTTTACAGCAGATAAAATCAGAAGAATTGGCAGGGATTTTTCCTTGTATAAAAGGTACTAGTTATAAAATTTCTGCTCACTCTAGGGTTTCACGGGGCATCCTGCTCATGGTCCAGCTGTCTCCCTCATGCAGAAAGCCCCGGCAAGGGCAGAAAGAAGTACATTTCAGGCATGACCAATAATATATACGCTGGGTTCTAAGCCAATGCAAATGTGCTGAAAGTTCATCAGATGACTTTTCACTGATTATTCCTACAGGACCAATCTAGCTATTGAGAAGTCCGTTTCCATAATTCTTCTCCGTGCAGAAGAACTTGCCAGGGACCTGGAATACAATTTAGGCTATAGTCAGATGGGATTTGCACTTCGTCCAACCCTGCAAAGTCACTCCTTGGCTATTATTTTTCACTCTATTGTAAATAGCAAGAGGCAGATGAAAAGGTAAAAAATATGTTGGTTGGAAGATACTTATTCTCGCCCACCTAGGGTAATCAAGAGGAGACATCAGCTCCAGATTTGGTAAGCAATAACTCACATTTGACTTTAATACACTGTGATAAACTTTGAGGAATATATCTTTTAAAACATAAAATGCTTTACCTCTGATTTAAAGTTTTGGGGATTGGTCTTGCACCGGAGGCAGGTTAGATTTAGCATCTCTGGAAATTCCAGAGCAATTTTAAGCTACTCTTTTTGATCACTTGCTGCAGTTCCAGCTTTCAAAGAGAATGAGATGTTTTGGGAATGAATTGTGATGGACTTATATGAAAATTTATATGACCCAGAATTGGATTTGTTCCCCGGGAATATTATAGATTATGTTTTATGTTGGAATTACATCAGTGTGCAGAGCAGCAGAAGGCTGGCTTAATGTAGCTAAAAATATACCTTGACTTTCCACTTGGAAGAGATCTCCCCCCTTCCCCTACCCGTTTCTTCCCTAATGAAAATAATGGCTTCATGACTCATATATGTGATAGACAGTAGGGAATATTTGAGTCTTAAAATAAGAAGAGTTTGAGAAAGGATTAATGATCCTTTTCTAATTTTTTTCCCATCCATCTCTTCCCTCCTGGTTTCTCTGTCACCGTCCTATTTCAGGCCTTCATCACCCCATGCCTTTCTGCAAATGCTCCTTTCTCCCATCCCTCATTGCCTTACATTGTTGTGTGGCTGGGCTCCCTCGCACACCACTTTAATCATGGGATCCCCTGCCATTCACCAGTGGCTCTCCCTCTGCTCCTAGATAAAATCCAAACTAGTCTTCAAGGCCATTCTGACATGGCTCTTGCCCCTTCTTTTCCTCCCCAACTATTCAGATCATACCCACCCTCTGTCCGGTTCCCGGACTAAGTCTTACCTGATGTTGGGCAGTCACTGAATTGGTCTCACTCTTGGCTTTCGTTGCACCTAGGGTTCCAGCATATGATACAAGTACTAGTGGTAGCATGAAGGTTGATTTTGTTGCTACACGGATACCTCTGTCCTCAGAATTATTTCTAACGCGTCGCTAGTACATTATTGTAAAAGTGTCACTTGTAGATCCAAACTATAAACAGCTCTTCTACAACATTAAGAACCCCCTTCCCACCTCACCTCCCAGCAGTATGTCCACAAACTCACCTCCGGAACAAGGTGGTTTCCTGCTACGCCCACTTTGGCAATTACCTGATTGTAACAGTGGTAGAGTTATGACACTGCCCCCCCTTTTGTCATCCTACCCCATTGGAGGGACTTGCACTGATATTGCAAAGCTAGTCAGCAGTGATTTGAGATGTGAATGCAGCTTCTGAGGAACCTCAATTACAAATGATGAGTAGCTTAGCTACTGGGAAAATCTTGTTCGATATTCTTGTTTTATTTTTTAAAAAATTTACGGGAACTTGAAATTAAATAAGGAACCACAGGCAGAAAGTGCTGAAAGAGGAAACAAAGTGGATGTTGGAGAGGACTGAACCTAGTGAAAGCTCTGCATCCACACAATAAGTTGTGGCTTTGTAAATTCACTCTAAGTACATTTGAGAAACAATGAACCATAAAAGAGGTTACCATGACCTTGGTTTCTGCATAGCTTTTGAGATAAAAGGTCTAAGTATCAGAATGCATCTGGTTGACTGTAGTGTTGTTGACTGATTAAAAACCTTCATGCTCCTGGCACCCCTTGTGGAATGCTGATGAGGGCTGGTCTGGGTGCTGTGTGTAGGATGGATTTTTGAGGCAGAGATCAAAGTTGCTTGGCTAAAATGGAACACTAAAAGGTAAGCCTTCATAACTGTAGATGAATGGGGCAAAGCTACTGACATAAAGATTAAATTGCAATACATTGACTTTGCATTTATTACTTATTGGGGACATATCTTAAAAGCATTTTGAAGATGTTCCAAATTCTAATCATTGCACAGGATAACAATTTTTAAAACATTTACATCAGTGAATGGTTTTCTTTGAATCTAGTCATTATATTTTTCTGATTGATTTTGCTTTAGAAGTGAATACTTAAACTTTATCTTGGCTTGATCATTCTTCATATGTACAACTTTTAGGCACAGTGTTTGAAAGCTTGGGCTTTGGAGTAAGCAGACCTGAGTTTAAACATCGTGGCTATTGCTTATTTGGTGTGTGACCTCGGACAGGTTATTTAATTTCCTTAAGTCTCTATTTCCTCTAGGAAAATGGGATTAATAATAGAATCTATTTTAAGAGCTGCTTAGAGAACTGTGGTAATGTATATAAAGAACTTAATCAAATATTTTCTATTGGATATTTTTCTCATCTGTAAGATAAATAAGAATAATGTAGTAAAGGAAGCATATTCAGGTTCTCTGGCCAACCCCTAAATATACACTAAAAGTGCATGGTGAAGCTCATGTGTTAGTGGATGGTATTTCAATCCAAGTCCAGGAAATGCTCACTCACCCCTTTTCCCCACAGAGTTTTGACAGAGCAAGCAATATGAAAAGGAAAACAACTAGATAGGAAAAAAAATACTCTCTTATAGGTGTGCAAGCATCAATCAAGACACGTATTTCTGGTCAAGACTAAACAAGAATATGTGGTTTAGATATCAAGGTATAAGTAAGGACCACTGCATTCTACCCCTTGAATCCAGAGAGCCCTTGGCTGAGGTCCCTTTTCAGAAATGTGAAGCAGAGAGAATAAGATGAGGCCAGCTTAGTTGAAGGTCATAGTGTAAGCTTGGGGCAGAAGGGTAAATGAGTCTCCTTTGGAGCTGATCTTTAAGCCAAGCTCTCTGACCTAAATTATACCACATTATAAAATGGGGTCCGATGAATGTCCTGGCCTCTGACCAAAGAGATAAACAATTCCTCTCTGGGAGACAGGGAAGGAGCTAGAAGATCATTCCTTCTATAGCACCCTTTCAAAATGTGGAATCTTTTGAACTAGGGCTGTTAGACTTAGCAAATAGAAATATAGGACAACCAGCTAAATTTGAATTTCAGATAAGCGAGAAATCGTTTCTGTAGTAGAAGTGTGTCACATGCCATATTTGGGACGTGCTTGTACCAAAGCATTATTTGTTGTTTATCTGACATTTGGAGTTAACTGGGCATCCTCTGGGTTATCTGGCAGTTCTATTTCCAGCGATGTTTAACAGTCAGTTTGGTGATGGTTCATCGAGACTTGATAAGAAGGCTTTCAGAGCTCTTTCTTTGTTGTCGGAGGTGTCCTGTGTATTGTGGAATTGTTAGTACCATTTCTAGCTTCTACTCATTAGGTGCTAGTAGAATTGCCCCTGCTTCCATTGTGACAGCCAAATATGTCTCCAGACATTATCGAATGTCTCTTGGGGGGCAAACCCCTTAAGCAGTGAGAACCACAGCTTTAGAGATAATGGCAAAAGCAAGACTGTTAAGCATGTGAAGATGGTAGACCAGAAGGTGGCACTTACAGTTGCTCTTTGAACAACATGGGCTTGAACTGTGTGGGTCCACTCATATGTGGATTTTTTTTTCAATAAATGCAGTGTAGTACTGTAAAAATACAGCACAGTACTATAAATGTATTTTCTTTTCCTTATGATCGTCTTAGTAACATTTTCTCTTCTCTAGCTAACTTTATTATAAGAATAAGTACATCATCCATTTACAAAATATGTATTAATCAACTGTTTATGTTATCAGTAAGGCTTCCACAGTCAACAGTAAGCTATTGGTTATTAAGTTTTGGGGGGAATCAAAAGTTATATGAGGATTTTTGACTGGGCAGGGGTTCAGGGCCCCTGACGCTTGCATTGTTCAAGAGTCAACTACATATCCAAATAATGATGCAGATCCTTCTTCTGTCCTCATTCCTCACCCTCTCCCCGTATTTTGAGCCCCTTCCCAGAAATGTTAGGGACTATCCAGACCTATGTAGAGAAGCCCAACAACATAATTTTAGTCCCATGCTGATTATAATCACTAGACAATCATTCTGTATTGACTTTACTTCTCCACACAGCTCACATGAGGCTGTATATGGCAACCGTTTAGGTTTTAGCTCAGATATCTTCTTCAAAGAATGCCCAACAAACGATTAAACCAAGTGCTTAACATTTGATCATGGGTCATCAGTTTGTGTGGCTGAGCAAACTTACCATTTAATGGGCAAAACTTTTATAGTCAAACTACCTTACTTAAGTGTACTTATTATTTCTTAGCTCCATTTTGTAGAGGGAGAAATTGGGAGACATTGGATAATGAATTCTGTCTTTCAGACATTTCCACCTACACATTTATTTTTGAAAAACATGCTGATAGGCCTGATGTTTCCTGTTTGTAAAGTTCCCCTGCCTGAATGTTTTCTTACTTCCTTGGAAAAAACTGAAGCAACTTTTGCTTTATTAACTTTGTCCAGCATTGATAATTAATTTTGTAGGCCTATCAGCTTATGTAGTGGGAAAATTTCATCAGCAAGTTAAATGTAACTTTGTTTCTTCATTACTTTCCATATTCTGTAGGCTTTTAGAGAAGCAATGATTTTATAAAACTCCACTGAGCAAAGCAAAGACAATGTAACTATGTTGTTATGTTGCTGGGGGGAAAAAATCTCTGTTCTTGATTTTCTATAAATGTGGTGTTTTCAAATCTTTTTTTTTTAATCTAATATGCTTTCTTAAATGGGAATACTCTGTTCTCTAAGAAGCCCGTTCTAAAGAATAACATTGTTTTTACCTGTAATCATAAGCCTTCATCATCATGAAAAAAAATCTGAGCCTTCTCAGATTCTGATACCTGTATTTAATCAATAACCACATTCCTTTTTCATCTGTCTTACCTCTACAAGTGCATTTTCCCAGCTGCGTATGTTTTATTGTAAGAATTCAATTGAAGGAGCCATTCATGTTTGCAAAAAGGATGATGTTTTATTATTGGTTATAAAGAAAAGAAATTTCGTACTTTGTATAACCAATCCTTTCTGTTATAGCACGGTGAATTCTGAAAGTGAGGAACAAGTTAACTAACCATGGAGAGACCACAGAAAAATCTTGTAGCATTCTGACCACATTATAAAATCAGACCTGGCAATTTTTATGTCTCTAATTGACAAGCATTTGATTCATATTTGAAATGCATAATCTTGCATTATTTAAGGGTATGTAGGCTAGGAAGAAAGTGGTGATGGTCAAAATATTTAACAGTAATATGACATGGCCTAATCAATGACACCAGCTACCATCTTATTGGGACAGGGTTCCAGAGATCCTGCAGTGCCAGTTGTCTTTTAGTGACTGACCATGGGGAGGTAGGATGGGTGCTTAGAGAGGGGCCAGGGTGCCTGGGGGGCATAGAGGAAACATTCAGGAGGTACAAGGTAACAACTGTTTATGAGTCAGTCTGGTAGTATTTTAATATTTGAACCATTGGAACAGTTGTACCACTGTGTACCAGCTGGGCTCACAAGTGCAGAACCAACAAGTGGTGCGGCGTAGTTAGAAAATTAGACCACCAGTTAGAGTTCTTAACACTTCCAGTAACTCACTGTGTGGTCTTGGATAAGTTGGGCCTCCATTTTCTCTTATGGAGAAGGAGAATATTGGATTGGAACAGTCCTATGTTCTCTTCCTGTTCTAAGAATCGACTTCTTTTCCTCACTAACAATCTGCAGGTTCTATGCATAGAGTATAGAGTTGTCCTCGAACTTCTGAAAAGTAGAGAGAAGGAAGGGTTTCCTAGACAGTGTAGGGCACTGTCATGCTCTGTGGTTTGTGGATAAGGTGATTGTCAAACAGGAACGAGGTCATATTGACCCTGGATGCACTGTGCTGTCAAGAGCAAGACAGGAACAGTTTGATATCTTTCTGTAGGCAGCTTAAACACAGTTTTTAAAGATTAATAGTTTTCAATGTTTGGAGGAATTTATTGCAGAGTAGAAAAATGTGCTAGTTTACTATAGAAACAAAACAAATGTTGCTTTTGCCTGAAATTACCTAAGGTGGCCAAAAGCAAATACTTTGGAATTTTTTTGTGGTTTGACTAGATTGTGTAAAGTTCCCTCTACTCTTTATTTCACTTTTGTGGGTTTTTTTTTGTTATATATATAGATATATCTATATATCTATATATATAGGGTGTTTTTTTAATATTCAATGGATATATTAAGGCATCTCCATGGGAATATATAAACACATGTTAATTTGTATTAATAATAGTATTAATGAGCAATACTATGCCTACTAAAAGGAAAGAATATTCTAAAAGAACTTCAACCTAGATGTGTTTTCCTCCAAAATGGTTTGTTTTAATTTGTTTGAGTTCAAAATCCCTTTCCAAGTTTGTACCACATCTTTAAAATATTTTTTTGTATGTATGAGGAGGTGCTCAGTGTAATTATGAATTACTTTAATTATCAGAAAGGAAAAAAAATAGGACTTCTGAAGCACATGCTTTATTAGGAAACTCGGTGCTGAGCAAGTACCTAGACATGTATTTTTTTTTTGGTTCCTATATAAGTGATAGTTTAGTAAAATGAACTGATTCTGTTGTAATATCCTATTGCTTATTGTACCTGACAAACAGAAATGAGGAAAATGAAGAATTGATTATCTAGGGTCATTTCTTGAAACTTGCATATAATTCCCATTTATGCTCATTGGAATAAAGAGAGTTTCTGTAACAAATTAAGAACATGCATAACCTGTTATGACATAGTCATAGACGTATAATAATATGGTCTAGAATTATAGTACTCTCTCGAAGTACATCATATTCAAAATTCACTGGAGATGTCTTAGAGACATCTGTTGTAATTACAGGAACATGGTTTCTAATTCATTTAATTCCCTTTCCTACCTAAACTGTACATATAAGTGAATTTTAAGAGACTGTATAAATAAATTTTTAATTACAAAATGATGTTATACAATACATTATTAATAATAACCAACAATGCATAATGTTTATGCATGAGTCCATTACAAAGACGAGCTAATGTATGTCAATTCTAAAAGAATGCACTAATTTGTCCTGAATTTGTGAATGAAGTTGGATCCATGATGCAAGCCAATGAATGCAATAACACAGAGTGGTTCAGCATGCTTTTTTACAGTCATGGAACACCTTGTACCTATGGCATTTAAGAGGTATTTAAGATTTGTTCATCACATGTGATCAAGATCTTATTTTTCAGCGAGCCATGCAGTTACGAAATTTGGAATAAGACCATAGAGTTGACGGTACTACTTTGCCAGACAGGTGCAGAACAAAATGGTCCATAGCATCCAAGAAACACGTACAGTCCTTACATTTCGGCACATAGAAATCGGTCTTACTGTCATGGAATTTCTGCGTGGGGCCAAGGGGTCTGCTGGAATGTGGGTGACTTCATTGTGCTAGCGGTAACAGATTTCTGAAATCTCCATGGCCAGCTCCAGACACTCGCTGGTCTCGTGGCAAGATTCAAAAAGGCTGCAGTCCATGTCACAGTTGCAGTTGCGATCATTGCGAGAGTGGCTTTCATCCGAGGTGTGGTGATACCTGTGAGAGGGGCAGCATGTGTTGATACACACCGTTTCGCACGTATCGGGGAGCATCAGGAGACAGTCCCAAAACTGGCAAAACAGACAGGTGAGGATAAGGGAGGCACACTCCTCTGTTTAAAGAAGAAGAAGAAGAAGAAGAAGAAGAAGAAGAAGAAGAAGAAGAAGAAGAAGAAGAAGAAGAAGAAGAAGAAGAAGAAGAAAAAATTAAGAGTGGAACAAATGGGGGCATCTCTGAAGGACAGGCAGGTGCGGCGTTGCGCTTGAGAACTTCAGAGCCAACTCCTAATTGTCCATATTAGGGGTAATGTAACACCATTATTCTCTCAAGCTTCCCCATCCCCGCACAGGACTCACTCTACTTAAGTAATTGCTTTATTAACTTCCTGAGCATTTCTATTGATTCCACATAATCTGGTTATTTAAAGTGCTGTCACTTTTCTAAACTCCTTTATTTACTTTGCCTGCAGAGGTGCTGGGAAGCCACACAATTAGCTACCCATCTGCAAACCTCGCAACTCTGAAAAATAGCAGGTCCTCCCCTGGTGGAGAAAGCTTTTGGGAGCAATCAGTGTTGGGGACAAAGAGTGACTGTACAAACTTCCGGCTTCTGTCAGGAGGCTTTGTCATTGGTGTGGCACGGATTCCCAGAAATCAGCCACTCCCATACTCAAATGCAAGCAAAAAGCACATTGCAAAAACTCCTACGAATGATTTTTAAATAATCATAGTTTTGATTTTAGTTATATTTTGTTTTTAATCCCTGTGTCCTTTGTCCTCCACTTAATGAGAAGCCTTGATTTTATATTCATGTTAAATGGAATACGTCATCATATGCCTAAAAGAGTAGGTCTTCTCAATCCCCTTTAAGAAAATTGGTTTAAAAATTTACTGCGCAGACTTGTGAAAATCTGCAAAGTATCTCTAAGGTATTGAAGGTAATTGGTAATTCTAGCCAAACAGCTGTGATGGGTTATAGATTATTGTATTTTTTTTGTTTCCATAAAGGGAATTAGTTAGAAGATGCAGCAGTTCTCTTGTTAAAATTATAACTTCTTTTTTTTCTTTTAGTTAAAAAAGCCTCAAAAACATGTGAGCGTTTTATAAATGAGTAGGTAAGTGTTTACATGATACATCATCAAATTAATTAAAATCAGTATCCTAAAAATTGTTGATGGTTGAAAGTAACAATCTGGCATGAATTAGAGAAAAAAATTCCTCCTCCTGATGGGTTTATCAATCAATTAAAGTTAGATTTTCATAAGGATTTATTATTTCTTCAACAAGAATGTTATGTTAATAACTTTTAGTTTTCAGACTGAAGTTGGCTGAGACGGTACAAGCCTGCAGGAGAGATTTTGCTCCTGGAGTCATCTGCTAAAGGGTTCTGAGTATTCTTAGAGCCCTGTTCATTTACTTCCAACAATGTTTTCCAGACAGCTTTTTTACTTTTATTTGTTAATTTTTAAGAGGAGGGAGAACATAGAAACTTGCTCTAAAAGGGAACAAATATTTTCAAGAT
Source organism: Canis lupus dingo (assembly GCF_003254725.2). NCBI lineage: Eukaryota > Metazoa > Chordata > Mammalia > Carnivora > Canidae > Canis > Canis lupus. The sequence continues at coordinate 21,869,471 of NC_064262.1, read as the reverse complement.
TTCTTTTAGAATCCTTATATAAAGGCCTAAAGTGAACTTGCATATAGGTAAACAAAAGTCTTCCTTCCTGCCTCTGTCCTGCCCTCCATCCCTGCCTCACACCCTTGTTTTTTTTTTTTCTTCCCAGTAAGACAATCATAAAGAACCTCACTGTGACTTTTATGATGATTTTAATTGCCATATATTGTTGCAGGTGCTGTGGCCATTACTAAATATTTCTGGTATAGGCAGCACATCCTATAATACCTCTAGGGCGTATAAACTCATCTCTCTGCCAGACGGGGTGTATTTTTTTATTCACTTATGGCCAGCTTCTAGCATGAGGCCAACTCACCCATATAAATTACCACAAACCACCCACAAAAATTCAGGAGTTAGTTAGTAGAGTACCTAGACTCTATTTCATGTCTGTGTTTCTGAAGAGGGCATGTTGGTGGTCAAAGATATGGAGCATAAAACCTCATCAACTTTTATTAATGCCAAGAAGGCTACTTTAGCAGCCCCGGCAAAGAAGAAGTTCTCAGTAGAAAATATTCCAAGCAAATGCTCCATATGCCTCAGGCTGGAGGTGCAAGAGACTGACTTGGGCTATGATCATTCGTATAAAAATGATCTCAGTGGATCGCATCCTTTGTGGATGTAGATGTGAGGCTGAAAGTTTGGTTTGTAGGCAAGTTAGGGTAGGAGCTGGTGACGTGGGGATACGAGCTGGTGTTTCCTATCAGAGTGTGAAACACCTATTTGTGAAATGGCCCTGTAATTTCCTGAGGGCATATAATCTTTTGGTTTAATTCTTCTTGCCAACGTTTTCTCAAGCTGGCAGATTCAGGAGGTCTCTGCTTCTGGTGTACACCATAGATTTTATTTATACACACACAAAAATGTTTGGCCTAATCCTTTGGCCAAACTGGCATTTGTTTTCTTCTACCTCTCTATTTTGTATTTGAGAATAAAGCTCTTTTTTTTTTTTTTTTCTGTGTATAAGTCAGTCCTTTTTATTTGGTTATAAAAGGCAGAGCCTCTTGCCCAAAAAAACATGGCAACATTGGTGAATTGAAAACAGATTTTTCCGAACTTTCAAGAGTGTTGAAAACTTTTCCTAAAAGGCATATTACATAATTCCACATGGGCAGGCAAAACTGTTTTGCATATGGCAATTTTTGTTTGCACAAAAGTAACAAAGCAGTTCAGAAGGGAAATTTGCAAGAGTTTGAGAAGAGAGTTGGGCTTCCCTTTCTCCCAAATGCGTGTGCTCTCTTTTCCTGAACATTTTCTTGGGGCTTTCAGGTTCAATACACACAATATCCAAAGTCATAGCCCATGATTAGCACCCCTGCTCTCAGCCTAGCCAAGAAAGTATGTTATGTGTCCATCTGCCTATATCATGTCTCTTTGGCAACGTCTTCAAGACATCTCCCACTTATCGAGGCCAAACTGCATTCAGATTTCCCTCTTTCTACATTCTACACAACTGTCCTTCCTCTGGCTTTCTCTTGTGAATGGTTCCTGCACGATCAGATGAAATCAGCAGAAAACTGAGACTCATTCTTATCATTTCCCTTCTCCTGGTCATACCTCCATCCCCCATCCAGATCCTTGCTAAGCTCTGCTCATTCTGTCTCAAGTATGCGAGACAGCCTCTACCCACCTCTAGGGCCACCACCTTAGTTCCAGCCACTATCAGCCATTGTCAGGTCAACAGTGATAGCCTCCTATCACATAGCTTTTACAGGAGTCCCAGCTCAAATCATCAGCTCCTGTGATATTTTTCATTGTAGATGGGAAGAGCTCACTCTTCCATAGCCTTAGCTCCTCCTTGCCATAGCCTAGAAGCCTGTGTGATAGGTTCCTGCCTATTTCTCTGGCTTCGCATTCTTCTGTCTTTCTGGCTCACTGCACTCCAGCGACAATGGTTCAGTTTCAGATCCTGGGAGGCCTCAAGCTCACAGCCTTTGCCCATGCTCTTTGGCCTGTGTTCCATATCCCCCACCTCACAGCTTGACTAGATTCCTACGCAACCTCTGAGTCTTTAGCTTAAAACACCTTGCCTCTATAAATCCCATCCTTGCTGAAACTCTCGTAGCGGTCTACTTTTTCTTCCTGGTACTAACCATAGGATGATATGAAACTAATGAGTTTATTAATGAGTTTCTCCTCCTATTAGAACCTAGTTGTAAGAAAGCCATATCTGTTGTTCAGTGAATGAGTGAATAATTGAATGATGGGTGATAAATAAAGTGGTCCTCATATTTTAGATGAAAGGACTAAGGCTCAGGGATTGTCCCTGACTGTCCTGAATCTTTCAACTGTAAGGTGGTTGCGAGGGGGTGTGGGTAGGGGGTGGAGTTCAAATCTCAATCTTTCTGGATCTAAATAGTATTTCCTGAAATAGTACTATTGCTATTGACAAGGAAACTGTGGCTTATTTTTATTGACATGTCTGACAAGGAATTTTTTTTGACAAGGAAACTGTGGCTTAGGAAATTAAGAAGCACAGGAAATGGTGGAGCCATGATTTGACTCTAACTATCCCCTCCAGAGCTCTGAACCCTGCAGCTGGCCTGTCCTTCAAAAGGCTCATGCTTCTTCTGTCACAATCCAACACGGCGCAGTATGAGGCCAGCTCATGGAAGGCCTGCTGTCCTCTTTGCTCCCTGCTCTTACCCGGCTCCACTCTGTATTCCTAGACTGTCACTGTCTATTCCCCAGGTTCTGTTGAGTGGTTTCCTGCTAGGTTTAGCCAGTGGGAAACAGTGGTAGGAGATGGGAGAGTGGGAAGGAGGGAATGCCTCTCTCTGCTTTGAGTGGTATCTCAGGCAGTACTTGTATCTCCTCCTTGGTTTGACCTCTTTCTGAACATTCTTCGTCCTGTGGCTTTTGTTACTGCTACTTGCTAGTAGTCTGCCTAGGAATGGTTAGTTACTGGTGGCCCACAAGAGAAGGCCAGGACTAGTCACCTACCAGTGGCCTGGAGAGACCAAGGAAAGAGCCTTGTTGCTAAAGTCTGAGTGGCCTCCCTGTTCCCTTACTTGGCCTTTTACCTCTCCTAATATCTATGTAAGGAAGTCTCTGCATGGTGAAGTCCCTTTATTGACTCCCCACCCACCCCTCCCCCACCGTCATCCCGGCCTGGGCTGTAATCACTGCTCTCGGAGTGCCCATCTAGCTTTCCCTCTTCTTACCTTGTTAAATCTAGATCAGGGAAAGTTCAAGAGGGAGCCAAGGCCTGCAAGCCAAGCAGCCAAAAATGCTATTTGACTGTGAGCAAGAAGCCATGACAAAAATCCTCTTAGGGTTGTTTCATTTCCTCTTTACACCCCTAGGGTAAGGCATTGAGACTGTAATGTGCTAAGTGATACCCTAATGATACTGAAGGATTAACGCAGCCTCCAAAGGTGCTAAATAGACAGCTGGGGATTGGCTAATTAAGAGGGAGAATCTGTCTCATTAGAAAGGGTCATGTTTAATGATAGTGGAAAGGTAACAACCCAAGAAGCTTCCACCAGTGTACCTGAGGTCAGCTTCACAGTCACGGTCTCTGCATTTGCCCTCCCAGCTTTCGATCATGTCACCACCATGCCTGGGATTAAGAGAGGGGAGGGACAGAGGTGGATTTAGCTGTCCACTGGAGTTCTTACAGCTTTCCTCAGCTCCAGAAACACCACCAGTGAGTTTGGGCATCACTCTCCAAAATAGCAAGAACATGGGTTCCTTCAGAAGGGGCCCCAGATAAACAACCATCTCCCCTCCCTTCCCCACAAAGTAATAAAAGAAAAGGTAAATCAACCTGGCTCAAACCCAGTGTTCTAATATGTTACTGGTTAATGTGCTATCCCAGCAGATTCAGTGTGATCGTGGGATTCGTGACACCGTGACCTGACTAATTGCTCCAAGTTTTTGGTCAAAAAGTCTAAAAATTGGTTCCCACTCCTCTAACATTAAGTTCTTTTTCTTTTTTTTTTTTTTTTTAAGTCTGTAATGTAGAATAGGAATAAATAAAGTGCGACTGAATGCCTTTCTCTAGCGGGGGTATCATCCTTGATGTTATCAATTTTAATAGCTACTTAAATATGTCAAAATCTATTTAAGTTCAGACAAGCACAACTAACGTTCAAGTCAGTTCTTTAGAATGAGGATGACTGGATTTGGGTGATACTTAGTAAATTTGTGCTTATGTTTTTTTCTGAGCAAATGAACTGAAATAATTATAAAATTGAAACATTTTATAAGGTGACACTACTGCATTTAATTGTATGAAATTTACAGTGTAGAAAATGTAATCATTTTATTCAGTAGTCCATGGTGTAATTAAGACTATTCTTTTGAGGTATCTTGTATTTATGATTTTCTTCTTCCACCTGGATGAGACGTCTCAAATTCAAAATTATACATCAATTAGGTATAGTCTCAGGATTCTTTTTAAGGAGTCTGTTTTCGAGTCTTGTGCGTAGCCTTGATTTTATTACCCACAGGGATGCCTCTGCAATCAGAATGTAGAAACAGAAGCAGAGACACAGATAGTGCTCTGGACTTTTTCCATTTTATTCAGGAAAGGGACCACACAGGATGAGCCACAATTTAATAATAAAGTAATGTTGCAGCACATAGTGTGTGATGTGCAGTAAAGATCCTTTTAAATTCCCATCAGAGCACACACCATGAACTGTGCTAATGGATGTAACACATTTTACAAAATCTGCATGTGTGAGGCTTTTCCATTCTGTTTTAAGTGGGGCAATGTATATAAATAATAGATATTAGCAATTAAGCATCCATTCCTATGCACTCATTTATACATTTGAAAATAAATTAACCACAAACTACATGAAAGTGGATGCAATCTTCTCTTTTCCCTTCTGTTTCCCCTGCTGTTCCTGAAAGATATTTCTGTATTTATCTCAGTACGAACAATGACCCCAGCTTTCAATTTCTGCATCCTTAAATTAATTACTATAAAAATTCTCTGACTTAACTCTTGATATGCTTGATGTTTGCTGTTTAAGATAATGAGAGCTTCTTAACCACATTTGTGGGCCTGAGTTTGGATGTTTCGCTCTCTCTCTTATCCAGGTACCAAAACTCTTACCTCAATGGGGAGATCTTTCACCATGTGGAAGAGGAACGGTGGGGCTATTACCTGTGTTGTCAATCTAAAATCATAATTTTCTGGGTTGTACCGGCCTCTCACTAGGGCTTAAGGAAAACAGTCTAATTCAACTGTCCTTGTGAATCTCCTTTGCTCTTTTGAGAAAAGATAAGTGGTGCTTTTCCTGCATGAGACTCCTGGGTATCAGTTGCCATTTTAATGGAGTGGTTATTTGGCCCTTCCCTGAGAATACAAGGGTTCAGGTGTCATGTTAGCTGCACCTGCCCTTCTCATTCTCCCAGAATCCCTGATAGGACAAATCAGAGTGGTTCTGGAGGGCATTGTGTTGTACTGCATGGATATGTGACAGTGACAATTCCTAATTCTGGGATCATTACAACCAAGATCCATGACAGGCATCCCTGATACAATCTGATGGAATGCTCTAGTGCTTTCTAGTGTCACAGAGAGCTCTCCTGTATTTCCTGTTTCCTTGATTGGCATCAAACTCTAGCAAAGCCAGAAACCTGGGCATCATCTTGAATTTGAGGTTCTAACCTGGCAGTCCACTGGCCAAAGTTGGTCCCAAGCTGTGTATCGTTGCGAGTGTGTGGAGCTTCATAAAAGAAATAGAAGTATTGCCAACACCTAAACAATTTGGAGATTTCCCATGACACTCTGGAGCTGGCAGCTCTAAGCCTCTATCTCCTACTGGCAACAGTTAGCTGGAGCTGAGTAGAGGCAGTGCTCTTCACCTTGCCACAGTCCTCACCAATCCCTCTTGTTCACTGTCAGTCTACCTCATTACTCACATTATCTCCTGGCACTGGCACCTGTATGCAATTATGCCTGTAGCTTCCAGTCTAAAGCACCCATGACAGTGTTTGCACGAGATCATATATAACACATGTTGGAAATTTTCCCCCTTGCCTTCTAAAACCATAACCATAATGAAAGCAAAAATCAAATATCTATTATGTTCTAGGTTCTGTATAGAATCCTTTATGTATGTTATTTCATTTATTCAAAACACCCTAGCTCCATTATATAATGGAAAGACTGAGATTTGGAGATGGTAAAAAACTTATCCAGGTTTATATGGTTAATAAATTTCAGAGCCAGGAATTAAACTGATGTGACTCCAAAGCTCCTGTTACACAAAGTCCATTTGTTTATTTTTTTCTTCTTTTCAAAAAGTAAATATTAATTTAAATACAGACCAGAAACTATACCCTATTGTCTTTTCTTTGAGAAACTACAAGCTTTCTTTAAATGCAAATGCAGATATGGAACACTACAAAATTCTTGAATGGTTTGTGTCTCCGGTAAAGTTCTTACAAAGTCAACCTGAGTAAAATTACATATGTCTTGGTGTGGAGTCCATGACTTTGAACTTGACTGGGATGACCATTTAGCACCAAATCAATTTGATATTGGCTTTGCAAAAGGAATGTGCCTTTTATAGTCATATACAAGGGTAGTTTGGTGTAGGTTGGTACTGATCAGATTGCCCAGGAGGTGATAATCACCTACAGGAACCAACCCTGGTTGCTGATGTTAGCATCTTGATATTTTTCACAGTCCACATTTACACATTTCCTGCATTTGAATACCATTCTACTCTGCCTTCTTCTCTTCTCAGCCTAGAGTCATGGGCTGAAATAGTCTCAGATTTTAGAAAAGTTTGTCGTTTTTCTTTATCCACTTCATAGCTCCATAGCAAGAATGATTATACCTCACTCCAGCTATTTAAAACACTTTGCCTCTGATTTCCAGCTTTGAGAGCAAACAATCTGCCAAGCACCTCATAATTGCAGAGTGACCTTGACATGTGTCATTCACCAGGGTTTTCAAATCGAAGTCTTCCTGTTTAATATTCATAAAGGCTCTTTTTTTCTAACAGCATATGTGATGATTTTACAAGGGCTGGGGGTTGGGAAGCTTTATTTAGAGATGGGTTGATTCTGAGAAACATACCATCAGTGTCTCTCTGATGAACTGAAGTATCAGTTTGGAGGTAGGAACATTTCGTTTGGCATTCTTCAAGGGAGGACAGTGATGTGCTGGATTCTGACAGTTTTTTCTCACTGGGGGTTTCCTTGGCTGGTCCATCTGTGATATTGAATTCGGATACTGAATTTATAATGATAGCGTTAATGGGTTTCTCGTCTGCATGCTTTTCATTTGTGACTTGCGTATCTAGATGAAAAAAAAAAGAAAACACATACACAAACCCAGTATAGTTGACATGACCTAGTGATCTCAAAATGGACATTTGCAAAAGTTTCACTCCCTAGACTTTTGTGAGAAAAAGGTCTTATCTAAGAGAATGAAACATCATTGAACGTGATCATTTTGAATAAAAATATAAGAATAGAAAAGTGCGATAATTATAAAATTTTATATACGTTACAAGTTTCTCTATCACACTAATTTGTAACAGTATTTCTACTGTGGGTTTTTTTTTTTAAGTGATGGGTGGAGAAAATCAAAGAATTCATTCAATTGGATCAACGAAATCTCACAGTTTGTTGTCAGCTTATGGTCAAAGTGTTGCTCAATATGTACGTAGTCTCAATCAGATTGTTTTATTGCTTTTGTTTCTACAAACCTCAGTTTCTTCCTCTGTATAAGAAAAATGATTATAAATGAACCGTCTATAAGCTCATACATCTTTCTCCCTCAGAGACTCTTGGTTGCCATCCTTTCTCCTGCCTTGGTATTTGTTAGGCTCCTATGCAGGTGACTGTCTATATGGCTTTTGGGGCTGTGCTTTTTGGAATATATTTTATTTCCATATAACCACCTGGAAGGGAACCTCTAGCAAAGTCTTTGACCATTAACTGAGATTCTGGTTTGGCGAGGCATAGAAAAGACCAAGAAGGCCTAAGTGCCTCATGTATTTTAAGAGCTCCCATATTCATCCATCCATCCATCCATCCATCCATCCATCCATCCATTCATTCCCACATAATCATTGTGGGTCTGTTATATAAGGTACACTGGCTGGGTACAGAGAAGACAGTGGCACCTGAGGCAGGCATGGTCCCCAGATTCTGCAATGACTTAGCAAAGAAGTAGCTAACTCACAATATTGAGGTGTGTAGGACAGAGCAACATTCCATGAAACCACATTAGAGTCTGGGTCATCACCAGTCTGGGTCATCACCAGTCTGGGTCATAACTTATCTATTCCCATCACACAATCCTATGATCAAGAAAACAGTTAACAGAAGGTACTCTCAAACATGAAGACCAGAGATTCCTAGGGACACCATAAGTCCTAAACAAGCAGTAACCCTGGTCATTTGGCAGCCCTACTGGGGGATAGTGAAGATGAATTCTGGAGACTTGCCTTCTTGTTGCCATTCCAATGCCTGGTTGATCCAGTAATGTTCACTGAGCGACTGGAATAAACAATAGAACTCAAGACCTGTTTTTTTTTTTTTTTTTTCCATGCTTACACAGCTCAGTGCAAGAAGTACATTCTTACCAACATCCATTTTTATCACCTTTTCAAAAGTTACATCTTTGTTTTTGGCGGATGGAAATCTCTACTGGGTCCTGCCTCATGGGGCAGTGGTTCCCAGACTTCTCTAAAGAGTAAAATAACCTGGGACATCTTTTAAAACTTTGGAATTTGTTCAAGCTTAGGCAACCCCTCCTACCCCTCAGCAGATTAGGTCACGGCCCCTGGGGGATTTCTGAAGCTCTCTACATGAAGCTCCGAAGGCTCCTGACTGGCATGGGAGCTGTCAGTCTGACACACACAATTGTCTTGTTTCTTTCTCAGCCTCCAGACAGCCTTGGCTTTCAACAAAGTTTGCTTTTTATTCCCTACCCCTTATGTTGCTGGCTTTAAATGGTTGTGGCTTGATTCACTCTAAATTGAACCAGTGGAAATTGGGGTTCATGAAAACATCTATCATTAATAGCAATTAATGTAACAGTGGATAGATGGAATTAGCTCAACCAACTGGGAAACCTTTAGACTTCCTCTAACCCCAGAGAGATTCACCAAATTCATGTTGTAATGATGATGACAGAAAAATAATAGCCTTATTTTTCTGGGGTATCGAAGTGTCTGGCAATCTGCTAATATTACAAACAGCCTCAAATTATGCCTTAGAACACTTGGAGCAGTATTGAGATTTGGAGACCGAGAATTCTTTGTCATGGGGAGATCGTAGGATGTTTGACAGCGCCCCTGTCCTTTACCTACTAGATGCCAGTAGCATGCATTTTCCTAGGTTGTGACCAACAGCACTATGGGGCAAAGTCACCTAGGTGGAAGTCCAAACCACTGCTTTATACGCACACCTGCATACGCCCTCGCATACCCTTTATGTCAAGTGGCATAGTACCACGTAGGTACCTTATTTACCTGAAGCATCACAAAGACTCCAGGAGGTAGATACCATCAGCCTCTCTGAGGGGAATGTATGCATCGGTTTCCCGTTTATAGATGAAGGAGTGTAACCAAAGTTTAGATAGTTTATTTAGATAAGTTGCCTCAGTATTCCTCATTAGCAAGTAACAGAGCTAGAATTTGAATCCAGGCTTGGTGTGTTCCAAGAGCTCTGCTCTCATCCTTGTCTCCGTAGTATTATCTCTGACTTGTTCTGAGCTTTTTATCTCTGCTTCCTAGCTGCTGAGACCGCACCTCAGCAACCCCTCTGAACCCTAAATCCCATGATGTGTCACCTACCCCAAATCCAGCCTCGCAGATTACTTCGCTTTAGTCTCTGCAAAGCAGGACCACCTTCTTGCACACTCAGGGAATCCTGCGTCTTCAGTTACAGCTGCTTCATACTGTACACTAAAGAGCAGCTCAGAGCCGGTAGAGAACGAAACCTTGATGAGTATAGAGATTGCAGCAGCTATTTACTTACGGAATTAATTAACAATCAGTTCAAATTATCACACGTAGTCAGGCTGCATGTAATTTAAATTGCTTTTGCACAAAGTAATTCAGTAACAAAAAAAAATGTTGGATAGAGGTTACTAGAATATAAGAACATGCGGAGAATACTGTATACAGCCAAGTGGTATATGATTCTCTTTTTAATTTTGCGACAATTTTAAGTATAGCATTTTGAGTCTAAGTGGTGTGCTACATTAAGCAACCATTTGGAGCCACTGGGATTGTACTGAGAGAATGTTGTGGAGAAGTTAAACTGCCATTCATAAAGTTATTTTAATTCTATATCTCTGTTTATATTTTTATTTTTTTTTCATTCCCCAGTGGGAATTATCTGTTGCTCATTAGAAAATCATCTGACATACACACGTTTCCGACCCAGGTCTGTTCGACCCAGAATTCTGACATCTGAAATGAGTCACAATTTTTGGGTGAGCATTACTGACATCTTCCATCTTTTATAGGTGGGAAGCTAACAATAAATTTCCCCGGATTCCTCTTTCACGGTGTTATTTGACATTGTATCCAAAGTATTATAAAGTAGCATAGGCTAAAAGGAGAAACATATAAAAAGTGGTATCACATCTCCTGCAGAGAAAACGATTTTGGAATTAAATAAGGAACTCGTGAAACTATATTTGGGACGTTATACATAGTTCTTGACATTAACTCAGAGAAAATAATTTTTTAACAGAAAAAAAAACACCAAAATTAGGACAAAAATTAGAAGCTCAACTCTATTTCTTAGGGAAAAAAATTAAAGTGTATCTCAAGTCAGTGAAATAGAAAATTCATGTTTGGGCTAGAAGTAATTGCAGAACCAATAGGCATAAACTTAAGTAACAGAAAAGACAGACAGTTAATTAATTTTTTATTACCATTGAGCAAATGTTATTAATTTAATTCAATTAACATTTATTGAGTACCCACATGCAATAGATGAATCAATATGACAGGAGCTATTAATTTATTTACTTTAAGTTATTGAGGAAACATTTTAATGATTTTCATTTTTGCTCACTAAATGTGACTTTATACTTTTTGCATCCTTGCATTCTCTGTTTGAATGCATATATATGCATTCCAATTGTGTATAAGTAGCACCTCTTCTTCCCTGGCTCCTCTGATTCTATTCTTGTTTCCCTCTCTGCTCCCTTCCCTTCCCCCATCCCCTTCCTTACCCTTCCCTTCCACTCTCTCAGTTTAACTCCCTGACCTGCCTGTCTCTGTTATTGCTTTTTTTTTCTTATTCTACTTCCTTCAATATATTTATTCCTTTATTTCTATCTTTGTCCTCTTAGTTCCTTTCTTTGTACCCTACCCTTCAAGGTCATATTTGTCCATGCTCACAATTTAATTATTTTCTTGGAGAAGCTGGCTCCCAGAACTCTGTGTGGTTCATCAGCCAGCTGGGCCCCATTTATTGAGTGTATAACTATGTGTCTGGCCCTGTACTGGTTGCCGGGAGATTCAAAGGAGAAGAGCAAATAGTCTCAGTCCTCAAGAGGTCCACAGTCCTCATGAATTGTAGTCACACAGTTGTAACTGATGATTGGATATTTTATTTGAGTTATCAGCTAATCTTTACAATTAGTGTATCTCTTTCTACTAACGCCCTATTCTTCTCCCCAAACTGGGTAATTCTGGATATCCCTGGAGAACCCACAATTCAATTTCTTCTCATGGTAGTGTCATTTTTAACAATTTCCCAGGGCTTCAAAGTGCCCCATCCTTCCATCCAAATATTTACCAGTTCTTATTTACTTTTCCTTTTAAATGTCTTACAAGTGACTCTCTGATTTTTCATTCCCATCTCTACCACTCAAGATGAATCCTCTCTGTTCTTAAATCTGTACTATTTCTGTCACCACTGATCTCACCTATAGTGACAACCCTCCCCAAGACATCTTTTACACTATCATCGAAATGATGTTTTGAGCAATATTCTCATCATATTACTCAAGAAAACAAAACAAAACACACACACATCACTCATACACCAAATGTTAATAGTCCTTTAATACCAGAATATTTTCCCATTCTCTTGTTCTGAATTAATCTATACATTCTATTGCCAATAGAAAAAAGGTAGCTTATTGTTAAGTTTTTCTTGTAAGTGGTAAACTCCAGAAGCCTATGCGAATGTTGTCAGATTAGCATTTAATACAGGGTGATTTTAATTTTAATTCTGGACCGAAATGTTTAAAGTGAGTGTGTATTTCAAACGTACGGGCCATTTCTAAAGCTATCATGATACATTATATATTTTCCCTTGGATTTAAACTATATTCTAGCTTAGAATTTAATACTGTAATTATCTGGGATTGAAATCAGATTGAAGCAGACAGGTGACATTTCAAGGTATAAACTACTGAACCATCAACAAATAATTATGGTTAGTAAATGTAGTTAATTGAAGAAACACCAAAGAAAAGAGAAAAAGCATGTTTTCCTTTGTATGGAAAGTTTATAAAGTTCACACAGAAGTCAGAAATGAATTTTGTTATTACTAGAACATATAGGCTGTATTCTCCATAGTGTGGTAGGTAAGAACACAGAATTGAAGGGCATTCGACATGATGGAACTTGCTGAAAATTATTAGAAAGAGCTAGAATCACAGTTTCTAGGGATGTGAGTACTGTTATTCTTATCCTGAGTGAAATTTTGGGAACTGATACTTATGACTAGAGACAGAACAAAATCAGGAAGAAGAGGATTTCTCAGTATTGACAAATGCATATAAAAGATGATTGTTATTTAAGCTGTATTTAAAAAACAACACGTTTTCCTTTTTGGAAGCTGAGTAAGGGGATAGTTTGTTCAGACCAGGGGATGAAAATATTCCAGCCTTTTTAAATGAATGGAAGTAAGTTATCCATGGCATGTTTCATTGTGATCTCCTATTAGACTAAACAACAACAACAACAACAACAACAAAAACCAACAATAACCACTTTGGGTTCATTAAATCTCTTTTTCTGGAGGGGAGTAGAATAAATGAGGTAAAGATATTGGACACTTTTTTTCTGTAATTTTCAAATGCCAGCTTTGGTGAGAAGATGTCCTTTAAAGACTTTCAAGTTAAAGCAGTCATTTTATATATGATTGTTTTGTCTTCAGTGGTGCTTCTACTAAAACCCTGCCTCAAAAAATGTTAGATGAAATGTTTATCGAGGGCCATGACAAGGGGACACTTTAAGCCTTTTCAATCAGCATTAGTAAATCTTTTTTTTTTTTTTTAAAGAGAGAAAAAGCAAAAGAATATTATTTGTCCTGACATAATAGCAGTGAGTGTTCAAGGTGAAAAGGATTAGAGAGAGGGGAAGAGAACCGAGAGAATAAGGTTGAATGCGGCCCACTTGCCGAGCTTCCTCCACACCTGCAAAGCATCTTCAACCAATTGGGACTAAAGTGGGGTTTTTGGCCTAACGCTTCTAGAACATTATCTGTTTTCTATTCCCCTGTAGTACACTTGGCATCTGTAGACAGACATAGGCTAAGTGATATACTTTTATAGCCAGATCCTAAGCCTGTAAAAAGGAAAAATTCTGTCCTAGGAGGTGGTTGGATCTTCTTCAGACATGAGAACAGTTTGCGATTATGAGTCTCCAATTCATTTGTATGCAGTTACCTTCAGTTTAATGTTTGTATAAAGTGTCTCAAGAAATAAAGATTATGTTATCTCAGGAAAAAACAAATTGGTTAGCAGTTTTTATAGCTTGATGCACTTGGATTAGTAATAGGTTTAGAGCTTTAAAAAACTCAGTGAAGCCAATCAGGCTATAAACTCATGCCTAATTGTTATTACATATACAGTCGCTTTTTTATTGTCAGTATTTAAATATAAATGTTAAAAATTAAGCTATAATTATTCAAAATATTCTCTATTATGTTAAAACTATCACAATTTATTCATCCCAACGAAGCGAATGCCACTTAAAGTCTCCTTGCATTATCTCATTTGAGGCTCACAACAGTTTTACAAAGTATTATTATCACTATTATATGAATGAGGAAATGGATAGAAGGTCAGAGATTTTAGTGGTTTGCCCAAGATTACCCTGCTGGTAAGGGGCAGAGCTAGTACTTGCACTTAATGTCTTGTAATTCCTGTGACAGTCAAACTTTACATTTGTAAATCGCTTTATGAAACCAGGCGCTCTGATAGGAGATCAAGATACTTTTGTGAAGTACAACTCCTGGGTCCCTTCTGACGTTTCTCTGTCCAGGTTAATTGGCCTCATTAGTAGTTGATTAGGGAGGCTCTTAGTGTGTGTGCTCAAAACCAGAACTCCAACAAATGACTGATCTTCTATACCCCTCAGAGCTCAAAGTGAGTCATCTTCTATGTGAAGCTTCCTGCAATGCCTCCCACTCCAAATGAAATTACTTCTTCCCATTGGGAGTCCTCAGAGGTCTGGGTTGATAGCCTACTTTTTTTTTTTTGTATTGTAGTTGATTGTGGATGTATTTCTCTTCCCTTTCCTGTTGTGAGCTCCTTGAGGAAATGCATGCTCCATTCATTTCTGACTTACCAGCACCTAGCACAGTGTCTGGCAGAAAGCAAGTGTTAAATAAATTTCAGATGACTGATGAACTGACTGACAGATTGAATGTGGGGTGTCTCAGTTCTTAGTTGACAATTGACTCATTTTCCCTGGGACAGGTTTTCCATCGGCCTTCCTCCCCCACTCTTGATATGCCAGTTAATCCTGAAGCAAGTCTAAAAATTCTCTTTTGTGCTAAGACACATATTAATTTTTATTTTTATTTGAAGGCAACATTTGCATTTATATCTGTAAAACTGTGAAGAATGTAAAAAGGCACAAAGGAAATAAAAGCCCCTATAATTCTACCATTATTAACACATTATTGTATTTGTTTCACAAAAAAGACAATGGAAATATTTGGTGTCTATATATCTCTATATATGTCATCCCTGGAATATGTGTATATTATATATATTAAAATTAGAAGAGAAACAATATAAATATATAATATAAATATAACATTTATATATTGTTTCTATTAAATAAATATATATTGTTTCTCTTCTAATTTTAATATATACTCATATAATACATATATCATATGTATACTACTTCCAAGATGTGTCACTCACTCTTTTAGGAACTTTGCTGTATTAACTGATTTAATACTCCCAGCAACTTTATAGTAGGTACTACTGGTGTCATCCCCATTTTTTGGATGCAGACACTTAAGTCCAGGGATATGAAGTAACTTACTCAAGGTCACACAAATAGTAAGGGATGAAGCTGCAATTTTAACTTAGCTATTTGGTTCCAAGTCCATGCTTCTAAATAAGATGTTATATTGTCCTCTAGATAGAAATTTAAAAAGAAAAATGAGACAGGATTTTATTGAATACATTACATAGATTACCATTATATCTTGAGCATTTCTTTATAACCTAAAAAATACATAAAATATCCTCAGATCTCAGCTCAAATATCATTTCCTGGAGAGGCCTTCTCTTATACTAAGTCTAAAGTGATATTTCTCAATGGGGGCAAATGTTGGCAATGGCTGGACATGTTTTATTGTCATGACTGGGGTTAGTGCATTTGGTAGGGTGAGTAGCCCAGGGGATGGTGCTAAACATCCTTCAAGGCACAAGAATGCCTTCCTTCTCTTTCATCCTGCCCAAATAAAATGTAAAGACTATGGTTTCAAATGTCAGTAGTGATGAGGCTGAGAAATCCACATATAGGGTGGTCCCAGGCTCTTGCCCTCAGCCAATTCTATGTCTCATTGTCCTCATAGTGCTTTCTAGTATTCTGAAAATGTTTAATTTATCTGTTTGTTGATTCACTTATGAAGTTTAAGTCTCTTCTACCCTTGCTAAAACATCACCTTTATCAGAGCTTTATCTATATTAATTAATTGCTATATCCTTGAAGAGGACTTGGATATGTGGTACTTAGTATAGTTGGTACTTAGAACTTTGACTTTCTTTGACTTAGAAGTCAAAGAATATATAGTATTTCTTGCATGATGTATCATAAGTTATTTAACAATTTCATCATTCAATAAAAACATAGATTATTTTCTATTTTTGCTACTTGAAATAGTCTTAAACATTATTTTCATGATTCTTTTTGTATATCTATTTGTTTATATTGGTTGAGTTCATAGAGTGACTTATTGCATTAATGGCCTGATATCTAAAGCTCAGAATATAATGTACTAATTATTGCTTTCCAGCAAGATCATGTCAATTTATACTTACATCAACAGTGATTGGAAGAAGTTTGTTGTTCTCAGGCCAATTCTAGGTTCCACCAATGAAATAACTTATTTTTTCAGTTTGAAAAGAGCTTTGAGTCAAGTCTCCAAATTTTCTACATCGGAAAAGATAGTCTTTCATTATCATGAGAGGTAAAAGGTTTTTTTTTGTTTTGTTTTTTGTTTTGTTTTGTTTTGTTTTTTTTCTCATATTCATTGCCTTTCTGAGGAATCTTTGTTCCATGACTAGATTCATGGGTAGTTCTGACATCTCTTGCATTATATGGATTAGATAGGTAAAGACACTCATTTAATTTTTGTAGATCAATAAAATTTTGGTGAATGAAACATGTTCATTGGATGACTGACAATTGAATTTGGTTTATTTAGCTGGTTCTTGCCTCTGTGTCACAGGGGCTCTTTGATAACATCTCATTTGGCAAACTTTGGAAGAAGCACCCTGTTTACTTCTAGGCCTTCATCAATTAGTATCCATCCATGATACACCTGGATAAATGTAGAATAGAGACTCTGAATAGAGGCCAGAAGTCAAGCCACACTGGAAGGAAGGGCAAGAAATAACCAGGAGAAGCAAACATCTTGCTTATTCAGAACTCCTTTTGCCCATAGCGTCTGCCCAATGTATTATGGAATCTAGGAATCTAATTGAGGAGTTAAGATTTATGTTCCTGGTGGAACTACCTGGTAGAAATTAACCCTGTGGTCTCCAAAGTGGCATATATATACCTAGAGGAATTACAAAACTATCCAATGGAGTTAGAGCATCTATTTAATTGACTTTAAAAAATCCTGATATAATAGCTATTTTGCATATTTTATAATGTATATAGCAGTTAATATAAGCAGCATATGTCTTCACTGTGTGTGTGTGTGTGAATGTGTATGGTGGGCACACTATGTCTCCCCCCCTCCCTTTTTGCTAATAAAAGTTTATACTGAAAACTTTGGAGACCAGTAGTCTAAGTAATAGACTAAGGTCAAGTATCTCTCTATTCTCCTCCACCTGAAGAAAAATCAATTTTCTTATGCTTCCTTTTGGTACCCAGGGTGTGGTTGCTGGAACATTTACAGCCACAGCAGCTGCAGTAGTGGCCTGAGTAGACTTTTCCTCTGAGTTTCTATAGTGGTAACAGGATTAACAGACTCTATTCTGGAAGTACTTGGGTGGCATAACACCTCCCAGCAGAACTATTCCTGACAAGGATGTGCAGATGGAAATGCATATTTATGTCACTTAAAGCCTACCAGAGACACAAGGATTTGAGCTATAACAATAAATAGAAAAAAAAAATCTCCAGCGTTTTTGGTAACCCATACTCAAGAGCATTGACTGTGCTTGGCGAAAGACCTACAGTTTGCTCTTTGTCCAAGCATAAAATATTCAACATTCAAGCATGCTAAGGTAGACTATTCTGAATATATTTTAGAGTGTTAAAACAAGCTAACACAAAGTTAGGTTGAAATTTCAGGTCTTAAAAATAACAGGACCATTCTATGAAGTGTTTGGGCCATTTGAAGGGGAAAAAAGTCTCCTTTAGAAAAACTGTCCAATTATTCTATTTATTAATAATGATAGGTTTAAAAATAATTTCCAGAGGCCAAATAGTCATTGTAATCTAGGCTGCCAGTTTAAAATATCTTTTTAGCAATCCTTGATGCACCTTCTGCTAGCTTCCTTCTAAAATACTTGTGACAATATAGAAAAAGAAAAATGCTCACATCCACAAGATACATATTATATTGACCTGGGGAGTATTTATACTACATAGCAACCCATTATAATTGAACTGAAGAATTCAATCAGTCTGGCACTTATGCTGAGAGGCAAATGAACTGCCTTTATTCCCCTGTTCCTGACTCAGAAATCAATATTTTGTCAACCCCAAAACTAGGTGGGTTTTGAAGAGGTGTGTTTTGTGACCTGACCAAAAAGCTATAATTCTTTATCACTCTAACCAATTCAGATAAAGATTGTTTCAATAAACAGAAAAAAACTTTCAAAAAGTGTTCAAGGATCTCATTAGGTTGCAGGAAGAGCTCCGAGAAGAAAAGAGAAGATAGTCTTAAGAGACAAATTGAGATGAAAAGCCTACAGGATAGATCCAAAGGGACATGGTCAAATTAAAGATTCTGAAAAAGTCAAAATTGTACTTAAAGAATTAAAATCTGCCTTAGGAGCAGCAAAACACAGAATTGACACTGCAGAAAATATCAGTAGTAATGTGGAGAGCAAATATGAAAAAATTTCCCTTGGTTCAAAAGTAAAAAAACACAGGATTCAAACTACAATAACAAAATGTTGCTAGATGCATGGGTTGGAGCACAGAGTTGTCACCTAGTAAATAAATTTTCCAAAGAAGAAACCAAAGCAATTTAAACATAAGTTTTGTTCAAAGATAATCCTGAAGTATATGTTCTGAGTAGAAATCATTTTTGATATGTACCTCATTGCCAAAAATTTAGGAAAAAGAGACCTACCATCCTAGAAAGTATTTCAAATTACAAAAATAAAGACCTTTTTCAAACATGCAGACAGGCAAAACTGTAGAAAGAACTGTCCTGAGATTGTCCCCTGCTCCTTCTTGCACAAAACTAAGTGCCAGAAAACAGCAGAACAACATTTTCTCAATTTTGAGGAAATGGAGTTACACCTTGATCATTTTATCTTCAATCCACTCGACTTTTTTGTGTGGAAGTCCAGTAAGGCATTCTCATCATTGTCAAAAGAAAATGTCCAACCACCAAGAAAAGCAATGAAAACTTTCTTGAAAAAACTGTTTAAAGTCATATTTTCACTTTGTGAAAGAGCAAAAACAAAGTCAGGAACTCCAGTTTTGAGAAGCTGAGGTAAGGAAAGGTGACAGGTTATCTTGAGGAATTTCAATTGACAGGGTTGGGGTGAATTTCAGCACTGATAACCAACTCTGGAAACTACTAAGCCAGAAACCAGGAATTGTGTGGAAGTGTTTGGTCTCCTTCTAGGATGATAGCTGGGTGTAGAGTAAGGAAACCTTTGCATTATTAATTTTTTTTCTTGTGGCAGTAACCTGGAAATTACATGTATGAAAGATTCTCTGATAAAACCTCTGCTCACAGAAGTGTTTACTGAATTTTCCAAATAAGTATGAATTTTCCAGGTTTCTGAATCTTTCAAGTTTTCTTAAATGAGCATTCAGTGCAAAAGACTGTCATAAAAGCTCAGAAGAATATATTTCTTCATTGAAGAAATAATCCTTTTAAAAATGACAAACTAAAAATGAAGATCTTTAAAATAAGGGCTAAAACATGCTAACGTGACAATGTGGATTGGGAACGGAGACAGTCAGATGGAAACATTAGTGGCTAGAGTGGTCAGTGTGGAGACATTGGTATAATTCTATTTTTTGGAAAGTGTTAGAAGTATTTCCTTTTTTTAACGAAAGAAATGATGAAGGCAAGTATTGTATATTTTTTATCAAGTGATCTTCTAAAATATTTTCATAAAAAAAAGAAGAAAGGGAGAATGAAGGTATTCTGGAGAGGACACTGGAGCAGGTGAATGAGGGACACAGAACTATGTGGATGCCAGAGAGGTCACAGTGAGGGCAGAGATCAACACAGCAACAAAACAGCTGTGTGCTCTCAGTTCACTTTGCTTCTATAGCCACTGTCTGGTCTATCTAGGATTCCTTCCCCACCAACAGCACTCTCCTCACACAAGTACAATTGCACCTCCCAATTTTGTGAATGCCCTTTACAAGGTCATTCTTTCTACTTAGAGTTCGCTTCTTGTCTCACCTTACTGAATTCCTGATCATCACTCAAGACTCAGAGGAACTGGTACTTTACTCAACGACTATTTGTCAACTGCTGCTGTACTAGGAAATCCTACCGAGTACTGGGAAATACAAGGATAAATGAAACCCATTTCTGCCCTCGCAGACATTTCAGCCCTCCTAACTGGTGAAAAAGAAGGTCATTTCTGTGCTTCTGTTAACATTCTGTGATAAGCGCATCTTTCCCACTTTTGAGGGAAGGGGCCCATGCCTTGGTGTCCTGAGCTTAGTACAGTGCATGGCGTAGAAGTTGAATGAATGTACGTATGTATCAGCTTACCAGATGTCAGGTAATCAAATGTTTAAATATGGTTCTTTGGCTTCTAGTCCTGTGCATTTTCTTATATCACATTACCTCCAAATCAAGTACGATAATAGCCAGCTTTGGTACTTATTTTCAGATAAGAAGTTTTCAGAGATGGAGCTCTTTGGAAACTAAATAGAAGTATAGAATTTTAGATGTGGAATGAACTGTAGATGTCAGTCAGTTTCATTTCCCACACACCAATTCATCCATTCATTCATTCACTTAGCACCTGCTGTAATAATAAAAGTAATGATAGTTAACATTTGCTTCACACTCTGAGAAGCTTTGAATGGATTCTCATTTAATCCTCACAATAACCCAATGAGGAAGTTATTATAAGTTCAGTTTTCCTAGTGAGGAAGGGGGCCGTGCCTAATTCATTGTTGTATTCCTAAGCTAATAAAGATCGGAGTAAGAATTTAAATTTAAGTATTTGGCAGCTATAGTTTTTCCTCTTAACCACTGTGGTATATGTAGGGCATACAAAGGTGAGCAAGACATAATTGTGCCTCTGGGGACTTTATGGTATATTTAAAGAAGCCAAACATGTCAACAGGTTGATTGCCCACAGGCAACTCTTCTATGCCACCTGTAACCTAATTTTTGTGTCAGGGTAATTCCACTTCATGCTAATGGCTGGTCAGAATTCCCCAGTGAGACCAAGATTCAAATGAAGGGAAAAAAAAGGACAGTGAGATTGTGTATGATGCTAAATAAGGCAGTTTGGCTGTTGTCCCACTTTCTGGGACTCTGATGCATATGATTATGTCAAGCTATCATTGTTAAGGCCATCTTCCATATTTGCAGAACCTCAGTAAATGAGATGATGGGGATTGATTCTCATCCTATCAGTTGGGTAGATTAATCACCTGATTCTCCCTTTAAGAGGCTCTATCAATTAACTTTGCATAAAAAAAGACACCTCTGAGCCTGGCCGACACCCTGTGTGTCTAGTAGACAAGTGCTCTGGTTTGGCTTTTTCCAGTGTAGTAAATAACAATATTTACCACACCCACCCTTCAAGCTGACAGGACAAAGAAGTTCTGCTGGTTTCTTTTTCTGGAAATCTAAGATCTAAGGTAGGAGTACAGTCACAGCAATAGTCTTGGAGGTTTGGGTAAAATGGGAATTCTTGGCAACTGGAGATGATGACTTTGAAATTCAAGGTCTTCAGTTTCTGAAATACTTTTATGTTGCCATAAAGGTAAAACTAGTCATTATAGTTTGTTGTTAAGAGCTCATTGGCATTTGTATTTTTGTCAAATGAGTTATATAAAACTATGCATTTTAAATAATTTTAAATAATTGATATTTATGGATTTGTTTGTGTCTGTGTGCTTGTAATTTAGTGCCTCAGATGGCTAGACTTTCAACAAAGCAGTTCTTTACTACTGCTACATCTGCTTTGGATTAATCACACTTTAATTGAATGCCAAATACATTTGCAGAAGCTCAAAAGGTTGAAAACAGTAACAGAAATTCTAAAGGAATAATACTTAAAATGGAACCATAGGGCCTCCTGGGTTACATGAACTTACTTACTACTTAGCTAATGGAATATTTAAACCTGAAATGAGCCAGCCATACTTTGTTTGAAGTTGTCCCTTGGTGATACAAACAAGTATAAATATACCAGGTGATTCCAATTCAATAATTGTGCCAGACTGAAAGAGGTTTTTTTTTCTTTAAGAGAGCTCCGTAAGTCAGAAGATACTGCTGATGTTTTAAAGAAAGTACATTTGCTATTGTCAAGGTTGCTTTGAGAGGAATACCTCTACAGGTGGTCAACTGGTTGAGCCCAGCTGGCATATGTGAACATTTCATACAGTATGTTGGCATAGCTCACCTAGACCTTGTTTTATCCTACCCAGGTAGCGATTCTTAAACTTCAGCATTCATCGGGATCATCTGGAGTGTGTGTTAAAACACTGATCGCTGTGTTATACTCTCAGAATTTCTGATACTGTAAGTCTGTGTTTAATTTCAAGCAAATTCCATTAAATAGAGAATGATGGAAAATTTGGCACGTCTTAGGGCCAAACGTCTGCCACCTGCTTCAGGTGATTCTCATTATTTGTATTAGTCTATTTGCCGCAGGATGTTAATATGTGAAAGCAAGACTTCTGGCTCAAGTTTTCATTTATTGTGCCATGAAGAACTGAAACTGACCTTGTGCCCAAGGTGACACAGCCAGGACTCAAATCCAGTTTGCTCAAACTCTTGCTATCATCTATCTCTGCACAGATTTCCTTAAAATCCACTGAGATAAATGCAAAGCACAGATAAAAAACACCCGTGTCCAGTATTTGGGCCCATAGATACTTAAGGAGTTTTAATTAGAATTAGAAATGATTTTTTTTTAAAAAGAAATGATTCCCATTCCCTTTATAAGCAATCTTTTTTTTTTTAAATCTAGATTTCAAGGAAACCAATTGTAATGCCTCAATTCAGAAAGATCAAAGTTCTCTTTCCCTAGAAAAATGAGGAATCTATTGGCAAGTTCTTGGACTCTGGACTTGTCATAATGAGTAGTAAAGGCTGGTGCCCTGTCCCAGGGTCATCTCCAAAACTTAAGTCTAAGAAATTTTTTTCCCAGTGTGTACTAGCCAACTTTAAGAGCACACAGAACAGAACCATGCCAAGGACAAGTTTTCATGCATTCAGTTTAATTCACATACAAATGAAAGTTAGGCTGCTTTGGGGCTCTTGCAGTGTTTTTATTTGTTTTGTTTGTTTGTTTTGTTTTTCCTCACAGGTGAATTTGTTTTTATCACTCTTTTAAACCTAATCTTTGTTTCCTCTTTTATTGTGCTCTTTCTCTGATACTCTTCGTCAATCTTTAGTCAATCTTAGTCAATCAAGACTTTTGCACCCTCACCTTTCCCCCTACCCTTGTGATTTTCTTTCTTGAGTATAAACTGATATGCTATCTGCACTGGCTATCCACAAGAATACATTATCGATAGTCTATATATTTCCCACATGTCTTAATCATTGTTCTCTATCACAACAGACACGTAGAAAGTACCAGGTTAACAATATAAAAACCAAATCCTCGGATGTGTCTTTATCACTAATAGAAAATAGTTGAGTGTGGATAAAACTGAATTAGTAAACTATAATAAATCGCCAAAACAGAATTTCCTCAAAGTTTGTAAGTAGACCTTTTGCAGACTGATTCCAAGTCCCAGCTAAGGATTTTACATGGACCAGACACAGTGCATTCTTCCTGGGTCTCCCAAGCACATTATAATGACAGATGAATCACCCCAGTTCACGTGGAGCCATGACTCCATGCTGCAACTGATGTTAACACCTCAATGGCTGAGTCGTTTTGCTTTATCACGTTCTACTGCCTATTCTGGAAGCCCTTTGGATGAGCTCCAGATGTTCCATAAAAGGTGGCACTTTTTTTTTTTTATAAAGAAAAACGCTTAGTTTTCTTGTTGGCAGCACTTAATGAGTGTGTTCTCTGAAGATAGGAAAGCACCCTGCAGAGGATACATTTAATGCAACGCTATAATTTCTGCGATGCTCACTCTGTGTCTGACTTTACAACTGCCCCTTTGCCTTCCCAAGTGCCAGAGGCAGTAATGGGGTCAGTAAGAGAGCTTCCTTCAGCACTTGGGAGTCTACCCTCTGAGACTTCAGTGGAGTTAAACATCAGGAGAAAATTCACCCTTCTGTTTTTTTTTTTTTTTTTTTAATTCATTTAGAAGTTCACTCAGCAAAATGCCATTTTCTATTCTGTTCTCTATTAAAACACCACAGTTGATAACGTCCCTGTAATTTTTGCAGTTTTTCTTCTCCCCGTGAACCATCCAACAAAGAAAAGAGATGGATGAAAATGTATGTTACGTGAAAACATAATATTATATCTTCTTTTACTTTCGCAAAGGGTGTTAAAACAGATTCATTAGTTTTGACTAAATACAAGGTTTCCATGAGGATTTGTGGTTAAGTGACATGACAGTGTTGATACATGCGCTCAAGACAATGGAGGTTAAAACTGTTTGAAAAAATATTTCTCTGATAGACCTTGCATGTTGAGAAAGTTACAGAATAAATATATGGTAGATATTTTTCAAGTTCGGAAAAGGATTTTTAAGGCAGGGATGTCTTTTCATGAAACACCTTTTGTACCATGATGAGCTAGCCAACAAAAGAATTTTTTTTTTTTTTGGTTTCGTAAGAGAGAGTAATTTATAATACTGATATGTCAATATGTTTTTCAATAAACTTTTCCCCAGATTTTCTTGAATTCTCGTCAGTGTAAGAATTATAATTATATGTCTTCTTCCCACTTTGAAAGTGGCACGAGGTGCTCATTTGCAGTTCTGCTGTTCAATTGTCACTAGAATAGAAATGTCATGACTCAGTTAACAATGCTTTATTATTCACATTGATCTTTTTTTATAGTGTTCTTTATCTCAAAAAACATTGTAAATCAGATATCTACCTCCCACTCTTTTGTTCATTTGCAAATTTTTATTATTCTAGTTTAAGAAAGCAATGGTGTGTCAAGAGTTAGTGTATACTGTTTATATTCTCCCTACTTCAAAATCTTTTCCTCTGTACGAAGTGGAGATGCCAGAAGCATCCCTAATTCTAACTTCCTTATATACCCTCATAAGAAAATTTTGTAACTCCTCCGGATCAAAAGAGGTTTGATGTTTTTTAAGTCCACAAAGATGAAACAATGGCGTGAAAGTATATTTTAAGGTTAAGAACAAAAGTACTTTAGATTTATGTCTTTTAAAATATTTTCACTTGCTCCCGACTCAGTTTCTCCCTCTTTAGCTATGTATGTGACTTGTACAGTTCCTCTCTAACAATTCAGGATATATAATGGAGCTGTTGTTGAGATAACATCATCGTGAGCCCCAATCTGACACATAATGTCATTGGAGAGAGCGCTGGCCTCCTTAAATTTAAAAACCATGGCATCAGATCATTGCTCTTTACCAACTACCAGATTGGTTCTTGATGTGATGTTGCTTTGATTTAAAACAATTTCAAAGTGGTGTGGAACACAGCACTTTATTTCTGAATTCTTCTCAATATGGAAGGGTCTGGTAGTCATGTGGGTTAATCAACATTTATTTAAGTAAAAATCCCTCAGAAGACACCATATAATACTTCACCTAACAGGTGAATCAGAAGCAAGACAGCAACCACTAATTCACTCACTCATTCAGGAAACATTTATAGGCTCTTTATAAAGTAACTGGCAATAAGCTAAGTGCTGGTAGATACACAGAGATGAATAAGACCTGACCCCTGCCTTCAGAGTTCACTATTCATTGGGGCAGCAGGCATTCAGACAACTTCAACAGCACATGATAAGCAGGTAATAGAGGTATGTATGTACACTGTTCTGAGGTGTAAAATTCAGGAATTTGTGTGTTAGATGTCATGCAGAAAAATGTCTAAGAAGAGATAAAATTTTCACTGGGTCTTTAAGAATTAGTATTTAATTGCCAGTTGGCAATTAAAAGCAGGGACATTCTATGAAATAGAAAAAGTTTGTAAAACTTGGAAGTGTGAAAACCAGTGTTTAGCAGAGCATGGTAAGATCATGGTGGGGGCAGGTGGAGGAGAGAGAGGGACAGGTGAGAGTTAAAGTGAAGATTTTTATCTTTTCTTAAGGATTTTAAAATGTAGCCATTGGGATGGTGGTTCTTGATCTAAGAGAGATGGACCCCAAGGGAATATATGGATCCTCTCTTGGAAAAAAATGCTCAGGATTCAGACATATGATACAAATGATCCACTGCTACTCTCCAAACATACAAGCTATATCCAAATTCCCTTAACTCCTATTGAAGAGCCTGAAATAAAGATGTTAAGTAGGAATAAAAAAAGATCCTATCTTTGTCTCAGAAAGGCCAATATGAAGGATGGATTATAGGGAAAGTAGACCAAAGTCCAGGATTCTAGTTACTCGACTGCCCTTCTTCGAATTAATGTGTAAACCAATTACTACCTTCTCTTCTTTCTTGTTTTATTTTATTGTATTTATTTTCTTTTTTCTTTAAGCTCAATTTGCCAGCATATAGTATAACAGTGCTCATCACATCACATGCCCTCCTTAACAGCCATCTTCTACTTGCTGTGTCTTTCTCTGAGCCACTGTGATATTGTCTCTTCTGAGTCATCTCATATCCCTTCTCTTGCTCAAGAGATGAGAACATTTTAAGAAAAAGATTCTGGACAAAAGGACCATATGCTACAAAGAAGGCAGCAATATTTCCAAGTGGACAACAAAACACCGCATTTAGCAATTTGGTGATATGTGTTAGAAAATTTCAATAGATGGGTAAGGATAGAAGACAGATTAATTTAGGATGAGGGCAAAGCAGAAATAAGAACATAGAAAAAATGAACATCTATTACTCTCTCAATAGATAATCATAGCTAAATTTTTCTAGATACTTTTTATATGCCAATGTTCCATAAGGCTCTTGAAGTATAAGCTGATCTAAATCTTTACCTTAACCCTATGGGCTAGACATGATTACTGTCCACATTTTACATATGAAGAGGCTGAGGCACAGAAAGATAATATGAGTTGTTTTTTTTTTAATTTATTTTTTATTGGTGTTCAATTTACTAACATACAGAATAACCCCCAGTGCCCGTCACCCATTCACTCCCACCCCCCGCCCTCCTCCCCTTCTACCACCCCTAGTTCGTTTCCCAGAGTTAGCAGTCTTTACGTTCTGTCTCCCTTTCTGATATTTCCCACACATTTCTTCTCCCTTCTCTTATATTCCCTTTCACTATTATTTATATTCCCCAAATGAATGAGAACATATAATGTTTGTCCTTCTCCGACTGACTTACTTCACTCAGCATAATACCCTCCAGTTCCATCCACGTTGAAGCAAATGGTGGGTATTTGTCATTTCTAATAGCTGAGTAATATTCCATTGTATACATAAACCACATCTTCTTTATCCATTCATCTTTCGTTGGACACCGAGGCTCCTTCCACAGTTTGGCTATCGTGGCCATTGCTGCTATAAACATCGGGGTGCAGGTGTCCCGGCGTTTGTGAATTAAAATTACAGATAGTGAAAGGCAGCATTGGAATTTAAACCAGGAAGTCTGGTTTCAGAAAAGATGTGCTCTTAACTACTACAGTGCACTGCCTCTGATAAAGTAGATTTTATAGGTAAATAGTGACATTCATAGTACATGTACCATCATGGGTTAATATTGATAATATAGTAGTAGTATGAAAGTAATTAGTGAGCAATATAAATTATATGCAAAGGAGAAACTTTAATGTCAATTTGAATAGGTTGCCACTATTGTTAGAAGAATGTGTGCTAAATATTTCACTATTTGGAACTGGATAAGGTGCTAGCAGTAGTCTTTAGTGCTCTTAAGATTTAGAAGTTTTGATATGAAGAAAGATATTTTTCAAAGGTGACTATCTATAATAAGATCTAAAATATTACAATAATGCAAAAATACTGAAGAAACCTAGCATTGTATCATGTTGTGTTTCACTGTATATGGTATAAACCTCGACGGAATTTTTGTCTCTGATGAATTTATTTTAAAGATTTTATTTATTTATTCATGAGAGACATACAGAGAGAGGCATTGACATAGGTAGAGGGAGAAGCAGGCTCCCTATGGGGGAGCCTGATGCAGGATCTGATCCCAGAACCCTGGAATCACAACCTGAGGCAAAGGCAGATGCTCAACCGCTGAGCCACCCAAGTGCCCCACTGATGAAAGTTTAATTTGAAAAATAAATTAAACTATCTACAGCTTAAGTATGCAGTCTTACCCCTCAAAAGGAACCCTTTGTCTTATGACTAATGTTAAGCTGCCAAAAAAATAATGTTTCACTAATAGAGATTCAGAGATGGTCTCTGTTTTTTAATGATAGCACAGAAGTTCTGGGAGAAGTATTCCTGAGATCCTTCTTCTCAGTTGTTTGTCCTTGTCTTCTAGTTAAAATACATGAATATATGTAGGAAAGGAAAATATTTCCCAAGTCAATGTACTGGACCCTGGTGAAACAGTCAAGATTTTTTACTTTTTAAAAGTATGGTGCTAAATGTTGAAAACTGAAAATAAAAAAACAAAAAGTTTTATACTTTTATAAAGGAAAATGTATATTCCTCCCATTGATGTTTTCTCATGAGTCATTTATTCTTTGATAGACAGTATTTAGGTTTTATTTGTATTATGGTTTTCCTTATGGACTAAAATAGACAGCTGGGTTATACCCCAAAATTCCTTCATTCATTTGGTAAATGGTATGGAGTGTCTGCTATGAGGCAGACCCTGTAATAGGTGAGGAAAAACTTGGATAAAAACCCAAGTCAGTCTTCAGATAGCTTCCAAAATCCAAGTCCAGTAAAGAGACCCTGAGAATCCCATGTACCAAATGCTATGACAGAGGTTGTGGGGATATCAGTATGGGATGCTCACAGATTCCATGATAAAAGGTCTTCCTAAAGAAGGTAATCATGATATAAATCTAGAGGAAGCCTGGAAACGATGCACATTTTCTTTTGCAAGTATAAAACTTTCGGCAAATTTTTTTTTTCTGTTACCAGCTTCCTGATACATGTAGAAAAGGAACCAGTGAAGGACAGTAAGAAGGAACAGTTAGGAAAGGAAGAAAAACCAGAGACAGCCAAGTAAGGTGAGGGTGTAAAAGTATTTAATGGTCAACAGTGCTAGTGCATATATATAGGAACATTATGTATTCAGAAAGTTTCTTCTTTACATATATTGGTGTATCCAGTGCTTCAAATGTGGCCAAAGAAAATACTCTCAATTACACCATCTTTAGCTCATAAAGATTTATGTTGGTGACACATCCTGACTTGGATGCTTACTGAGTTGAACGTACTTATTCTTTCTGGACACACAGTTAAGCAATATTTTCCAGTGGCCTTTTTGCATGTAGGTGGGGTCATGCAAATGGTTCTGACAGAAGGGATGTGGGCAAAAATGATGTGCCACACTTGCAAGTTTGTCTACTAAACTATGTCACATTATTCTCTGTATTTTATTCTTTATTTAATGGATAGCTTTAAGCAAAGGATGCAGTAAAAAACTGAGGAGCCCCCCTGGGGATAGCAGAGCCAAAAGATAAAAATGCCTGGATCCCTGAGTCACTCCATGGTTGATAGCAACTCAGAAGTGTCTACCTGCATTTAACTTTGAGTGTCCTAGAATGAGCTTTTATTAAGTTAGACCATTGAAATGTGGGGTTTGTTTTTTACTGCTCTTAGTAAATCTGGCTAATAATATGCAGTACAACTCGGATGTGAATTAATTAATGAATATTTTCAGTATTTATTATAGAATAATAATTTTAAAAGTATTTAACACATATTGAATTCTAGGATTTTAATGGAGTATATTTATTGTATAATTTTATCCTATAAGAAATGCTATGAAGTAGGTACTATTACTGCCATCCCCACTATAATCATTGAGAAATTGGAGCTCAAGAGTTGGAGACATTTACTTAAGATCATAGAATTAACAATAGTGTGGTCAGGTTTTAAATCCATACTGTTAGACATGAGAGTTGCTTACTTAATAGCATTGTGTCCTACTGGTAGATATAATATGTGTCAAACAACTAACATCTGATATTATTTCTTATAAGTAAACATAGTTGAATAACAACCCACATAATTCCCTTTATTCTGAAAAATAATGTAGAAGGTCCATTTCACTCTGAGCATTAGAACAAAAATCCTTTTCACCAGTATGTCCTTTCATAAAATTATGTATTTGGTTATAGACTTATGTCAAACCCTTATTTTTGACCACTAGGATTTTAGTTGGTTCTCAAAACCTCTACCAACTCATTTTATAATTAAGCAAATAATAGAGAAATCCTATATACACACACTTTTTAAGTCTAGCCAAATGGATGTTTGAATAACAACAGAAATCTCTCTTGGAATTGGCTGATAGAAGTCATTTATTTATCATTTACTGTTTAATATGTGGTTTCATTTAACAAAAACAAAACTGAGCTGTGATAATAGCAAGCTGTAAATTTTTAGTCTAGGATTCTCATTTTTGGATGGATACTTCCTCCGTGGTTTGCTCTATAGAACAATTTATCCCATCCCTCCATCCTCCTTGAGTTTTGAAGACAATGTTCCATGATGAATAAGGGCCAAGTATGCATTCAAATAGGAGGACTCTGCATGTCCCCCGTACTGTGCTTTGTGTTATCATCCTCTTCCCAGGTGGGAGAAGAGGGGTTCAACCAACAAAGCTCTTTATTAAAAAGGTGAATTTCCGTTTGAATAAAAAGACCTTCAACTTGATTACTTTTGCTACTTTTCCCTGCTCACAGGAGATGGATTGACCCTTATGAGGGACTAGCAGCTGTGAGGCACATCAACACTGGCCATGGCTCTGCATTTGTAACAAATACATTTCTACCTTTCTCGACAAAACAGCCCTATTGTTATCAGCTGTAAATCTATTAAAAACACACAAGGGCATTTTAGTATGTGTATCGTGCATGAAAAATAATATTGCCTGACAGGCTCCACTTGGCAATGGAAAAGAGGTTTTATTGAAGGAAACAGCAGTAGCAAACAGTGAGCAGTGCACAGGACAGTAATTGTGCCTTTAACATTGGCGGCACACATTCACTTAAGACTAAGACTCCTGCCCCTGCCTCATCCACACCCAAAGGACCTGCTAGACAAGCAGCCAGTCATCTCTCTCTGGGATCAAGCTGTCAACGCAAACTTGAATTCTTTCCCTTTTTCTGAGCTAAGCTCTACCCCCAGAGCTCCCGATGCCTTCCTGAGTGAAAGCTCTAAAAGAGCTCCCTTCTAAATTGCATCACATGCGCAGCGCTCTTCAAACTGACAGAACAAAAGAGCCAAATTACAAAAGTATGGTCTGAGTGACTTGTTAGTTGCGCTGGATGATTACTTCTTAATGGGCTCTGAGAACAGGCTGTGGGTTTGATGCTGCTTAACTAAACCTTGCAGAGTTCTTTCCTAGTTAGTTATTAATTAAGGTTGATTTGCTAAACACACACTAATGAGTGAGAGAGACAGACAGAGAGAAAGGAGATGGGGCAAAAGGTAGTCCCTACTACTCTCTCTTATCCTTCCCAATTAGTGGCAATGAAATCACTTGGACCAGGAGTCACAAAAATAAATTCTCATCTGGAAGGACTAAACAGGCCCGCTGTGGTTGTGTGTGTGTGTGTGTGTGTGTGTGTGTGTGTGTGTGTGTTCATGGCTTTTTCCCTTCCCAAACTGATGCTATGCTGAATAATAGTCATGTTTTCTTGAAGGCTAGTTAGCACGGGATGCTCCCAAAGCCTATTGTCTGCTCCTTCCGCCCTGCTTCCCCTTAACCGTTAATGAATATGTTCAACTGGCCAGGGTCACTTTATTATTCTGACATAATGAACTGGGGATGTGATTTCCAAGTTCTGAGGCTGACACTGGCAGGGTGACGGTTTCACCTCGAGGTGCCCCAACTGTATACTCGACACACTTGGAAGAATAAATATTGATCTGCTTTCTGAGGATGTGCACCATGTGAAATGTTAATGCTTTTAAACGACTTTGGACATACAAAGTAGCTATTATTACCACTATTATTATAAGGTATAAAATCTCTGAGAGTATCTCATCTTTACCCTTTATCCTCATGATTAGTGCACATGTGTTGAGTGCCCACTGTATTCACACCACCACTCATGTGACTGGATATAGTGATGACATTCTAAGACAAAGACATTCATTTTGTGACTCCTTAGCAAAAAAGGGAAGGGTTATTCTCCACAATAATGGGGACACATTGTTTTGTGAACTACTGATAATGAATGCTTACTCTTTCATGGGTCCTCATTTGTTAATGGGTTGGAGATTTTCTACTTGTCTTCCCTAGGTGATTCATTCTTTTGTATAAAGACAGAAAAATTGCCATTTAAAATCATAGTTGGCTGTAACAGTTTGAGGCCCTATGAGAGATGAGGTTAATAGCTGAAATTTGGTTTGGCAGAATAATTTCTAAGAAAGTTGGATACTAAAAGTGAGTTTCCTCTAAGCCATGGTATAGGAGACATTATTGGAGTGCAATAATACGGCAGGAGACAAGAT
Source organism: Canis lupus dingo (assembly GCF_003254725.2). NCBI lineage: Eukaryota > Metazoa > Chordata > Mammalia > Carnivora > Canidae > Canis > Canis lupus. The sequence continues at coordinate 21,836,943 of NC_064262.1, read as the reverse complement.
CTCAGAATGGCATAATGGCCAAGAAGAATGGTCAAGTGACACAGTTAACTATATGGCTATCTAAGATCATTTAAAATTGCTTGCTAGTGGGTACTTCGATCACAAAGACCTCATCCCTATTATTTTTTTCACTTTTGTCAAACTTTAGTACAAATCTATTAGATACAATCTAATATTGATGACATTAAGAACAAAGAGATTGAAATCAAATCCAGTGAAGCCAGCTGAGGACCCAGATAGGTCTAAGTGAGGTGTGGAAAAGTGTTTGCAATGAGCAACTTGGGATTGGATAGGAGGCAGTTCTTCTTTTCTCAAGGATTCTTGATATTTGAAGAGATTCCTGGGCTGACATCTGAGTTATATATTTGTTTACTTATTAAGTGTATTTATTAAACTAGTGGTTATTGACTATCTTCTGTATGCCAGGGACCCTGATAGTGATTTGAGAATACAAAAGTGACTAGTAATGATAAGATCTCTGTGCTTAATACAGCTTATCATCATAAATAATGGGATGTGCCTATATCTACCTTGCAGCAATTTAGAAATTTATAATGATTTTATGTGATCTGCCCACATACTCCCATTTCTATTGTCTTCCTTACTTCTTCCTTGCTTCCTTTGTTTTAGGTGAATTAATTTCTTCATTGGTTCCTAGTAATCTTAAAAATGTTGCTCAAGTCACTGTCATATGTAATGCCTCCCTCCTTCTCACCTAGTTAAATCCTCCAGTCTCTCTTTAAAACCTGTCTTGGACATCCTCCACCCAAAGAAACCTGAAGGTTTTTTTCTATTCAATTGATCTGGAGTACATCACAATTTGTGAGAGCTGCCAAGATGATTCTGATGTATAGCCAGGGTTGACAACCACTACCCAAAAGTAGACATCTAGAGAGAGTTCAAGATGGCAGTGTAGGAAGATCCTGAGCTCAGCTCTTCTTGTGGACACAACAAATCTACAGCCTCATATAGAATAATTCCCTCTGAAGGGGATGTAGGAGCTGGGTGAACAGAGCCTGCACAAGGGACAGCACTGAGATGGGTAGAGCCAGAGCATGGTCACAAGAAGAAGAAAAAAAAGCCAGACCTGAAGAACAATATCCTATGAGTGGGAGAGGTCTCAAAGATTTCCTGAGGAGCAAGAGGTTTGAGCTCCATGTCAGGCCTCCTAACTACTAGATCCTATACAAGAGAAATGAACCCCTGAAACATCTGGGTTTAAAAACCAACAGGGAATACATCCAGGAAAACTACAGAACTGTAGAGAAAGGAAAGCTGCTTTTAAAGGGTTTGTGCAGACTCACTCACCCTGGAAACCAGCACAAAACACCAGATTGAAAAGTGCATAGACCAAAGATGAAGGAGACCCACTTACTAACCTTGGAGCATCTGCTGAAGAGGCAAGAGGTAGCTGGGCCTCTTTTTCTATCTTGTTTTGTGCTGATCCTGGCACTAGTGAATGCCATTTTGGAATCGTCTTTGTAAACTGTGAATGCCAGGGGCTCTGCTCCTCTGAGAGCCCTGTGCAACCCTGCACTTTGGCTGGCCTCACAGCTAATAGGATGATAATGCTGCCCACCACTGTAACCACAGAAGTTGTGGCCAGGCTGTGAAGACAGCAGGGCCAGGGACCAATACTGCCCACCAAAGTCCCTGCAACAGTCACAGTCTTGCCATAATAGAAGGGCACATGCCACCCACACAGGGGGCACACCTCAAGCATCTGGCTCGGATAGCACAGGGATTGTGCTTCTGTGTCCCACAGGACATCTTTCACATAAGGTCACTCCTTCAAGACTGGGAGACAAAGCCTCAGTGTCCATCGAAAGATAAATGGATAAAAAGATGTGGTATATGTATACAAAGTAATATTACTCAGCCATTAGAAACGACAAATACCCACCATTTGCTTCGATGTAGATGGAACTGGAGGGTATTATGCTGAGTGAAATAAGTCGATCAGAGAAGGACAAACATTATATGGTATCATTCATTTGGGGAATATAAAAAATAGTGAAAGGGAATAAAGGGGAAAGGAGAGAAAATGAGTGAAAATATCAGTGAGGGTGACAAAACATGAGAGACACCTAACTCTGGGAAATGAAAAAGGGGTGGTGGAAGGGGAGGTGGGCAGGGGTTGGGGTGACTGGGTGACGGGCACTGGGGGGGGGCACTTGGCAGGATGAGCACTGGGTATTATGCTATATGTTGGCAAATTGAACTCCAATAAAAATAAATTAATTAATTAAAAAAATTAAAAAAGAAAAAAAAAAGACTCAAAGACATAGCTAAACTACCTAATACATAAAAATAAACAGAGTTATGCAAAATGAGAGCACAGAGGAATATGTCCCAGATGAAAAAAAAAAAAAAAACAAGACAAAACCTCAGAAAAAAGAGCTAAACAAAATGAAGATAAACAATCTACCCAATGAAGAGCTCAAAATATTAGTCTGAAAAATGCTCACTCAACTTAGGAGAAGAATGCATGAACACAGACCTTCAATAAAAAAAGATAAAAAATATAAGAAAGTACCAATTGGAGCTGCAGAATATGATAACAGAAATGAAAAAGACACTAAAGGTAATAAATGCCAAACTAGAAGATTTAGAGGAAAAGATTAGTGACCTGGGAGGAAGTGTAGTGGAAATCATCTAAACTGAACAGAAATAGAAAAAAAAAAGAATTTTTAAAAGTGAGGATGGCTTAAGGGACCCATGGGACAACATTAACCATACTAACGTTTGTATTATAGTGGTCCCAGGAGGAGAAGGGAGAGAGACAGGGGCAGAACAATTATTTGAAGAAATAATAGCTGAAAATTTCTCTAACTTGAGGAAGGAAACCAACATCCAGGTCCAGAAAGAACAGAAAGTCCCAAATAAGATGAATCAAAGAGATCCACATAAAAACATGTCATAATTAAAATGTCAAAAATTGAAGATAAAGAGAGAGTCTTAAAAGTGGCAACAGAAAAGCAATTACTTACATTTAAGGGAACTCCACAAGACTAGCAGCTGATTATGTAGTGGAATTTTGCAGACGGCAAGGGAGTGGCATGTATATTCAAGGTGCTGAAAGGTGAAAACTTCCAACCAAGAATACCCTTTCTGGTAAGTATAAAATTCAGAATTGAAGGGGAGATCAAGAGTTTCTCAGACCAGCAAAAACTAAAAGAGTTCTTCACCACTAAGCTGGCTTTATAAGAAATATTAAACGCACTTTTTTTAAGTGAAAAGAAAGAGCACTGATTAGTAACAAGAAAACTTATGAAAGAGAAAAAAATCACATTGGTAAAGACAAACATAGAGTTAAGGTAATGGAGCAACCACTTTATAGCTAGTATATCAGTTAAAAGACAGAGTCATTTAAATCAACTATATCTACAATAATTAGTTAAGGGATACACAAAATGAAAAAATTTAACATATGACATCAAAATCAAAATGTGGGAGGAGGCAGTAAAAATGTAATGCTTTTAGAATGTATTCAAACTTAAATGAACGCTAACTTAGAATAGATTGCTATATACATAGGTTGTTATATATAAATCTCATGGTAACCACACACACACACACAAACACACCTATAATAGATACATAAAAAATAAAGAGAAGGGAATCCAAACATAACACTAAAGAAAGTTACCAAATTGCAAGGAAAAAGAACAAGAGAAGAACAAAGAAGCAAAAATGAACCACACAAACAACCAGAAAACGATGGAGAAAAAATGACAATAAATACATACCTATCAATACTTTAAATGTAGATAAACTAAATGCTCCAAAGACCTAGAGTGACTAAATGGATAAAAAACAGAAAACAAGACCTATGTATATACAGCCTAGAAGAAACTCACTTCAGCTTGAAAAACACATAGACCGAAAGTGAAGGGATGAGAAAATATATTCCATGCAAATGGAAATGAAAAGAAAGCTGGGATAGTAATACTTATATATCAGATAGAATAGATTTTAGAATAAAAGCCATAACAAAAGACAAAAAAGTCATCGCATAATGAATACCCTTAAAGGGATCAATCCAACAAGAGAGTATAACACTAAGAAACATTTATGCACTCAACATAGGATCACCTAAATATATAAAGCAAATGTCAACAGACACAAAGAAAGAAATTGGCAAAAATAAATACTAGTAAGGGACTTTAATGGCCTATATACATGAATGGGTGGATCAGACAGAAATGTAATAAGGAAATATGGTTTTAAATGACATATTAGATCAAATGGACTTAATAGATATATAGAGAATGTGTATTTCCTAAAAAACCATTGAAATGCACTTTCTTTTCACAAGCATATAAAACATTCTCCAGGACAGATCACATGTTAGATCAAACAACCAGTGGATCAAAAAAGAAATCAAAGAGGAAATAAAAAAATAACCTTGAGACAAATGGAAGTGACAACACAATGTTCCAAAATCCATGGGAGGTAGCAAAAGCAGTTCTTAGAGGGAAATTTATAGCAATAAAGGCTAACTTCAAGAAATAAGAAAGATCTTAGACAATCTAACCTTACACTTAAAGGAACTAGAAAAAGAAGAAGAAAGACCAAAGTTAGAAGGAAGGAAGTATTAAGATCAGAGCAGAAATATATGAAATAAGAAACTAAAAAGCAATAAAGAAGATCAACAAAACAAAATCTGATTCTTTGAAAAGATAAAAAAAATGATAAACCTTTAGCCAGACTCATGAAGAAATAAAGAGGACCCAAACAAATAAAACTGGAAATAAAAAAGAAAAAAATACAACTGAACAGATTGCTGATACAACAGAAATACAAAGAATGGTAAGAGACCACTACAATTATGTTATAACAAACTGGATAACCTAGATTGCATTAGTAAAAATAATACTAAAAATATCTCCCAACAAACAAAAGTTCAGAATCAGAAGTCTTCATAGGTGAATTCTACCAAATATTTCAAGAAGAGGAGTTAATAACTATCTTAAAACTATTCCAAAAAAATTGAAGAGGAAGCAACACTTTCAAACTTATTCTACAAGGCCAACATTACCCTTGTACAAAAAACAGACAAGGCACTATAAAAAAGAAAGCTATAGACCTATATTCCTTGTGAGCATAGACACAAAAATCCTCAAAAAATATTACAATAGCAAGTTGAACAATTTATTAAAAAGATCATACACCTTGCTTAGATGAGATTTATTCCAGGGATGCAAAGATTGGTTGAATATTGATGCAAGTCAATCAACCTGATACACCACATTAATAAAACAAAGGATAAAAATCATATGATCATCTCAATAGATGCATAAAAACCATTTGACAAAACTCAGCATATATTTATGATAAAAATTCTCAGCAAAGTGGGTATAGGAAGAAAGTACCTCAACATAATAAAGGCCACGTAAGACAAACCCACAACTATCATTACATCATTACATACAATAGTGAAGATCTGAAAGCTTTTCCTAAGTTCAGAAACAGGACGAAGATGCTCCCTCTCATCACTTCTATTCAGCATAGTATTGGAAATCCTAACTGCAGCAATAAGGTAAGAAAATCAAATGAAAGGCACTCAAATTGGAAAAGAAGAAGTAAAACTGTCATAATTAGCATATGACATATACTATATAATAAAAACCCTAAGAAGTCCACCAAAAACCTATTAGAATTAATAAATTCAGTAGAGTTGCAGAATATAAAATCAATATACAGAAATCTGTTGTGTTTATATCACTAACAGCAAACTATAACTATATAATAAATTAAGAAAACAATCCCATTTACAATTGCATCAAAAAGAATTAAATACCCAGGAATAAATTTAACCACGGATGTAAAAGACCTCTACTCTGAAAATTATAAGACGTTGATGAAAGAAATTAAAGCTGACACAAATAAACAGAAAGATATCCCATGTTCATGGATTGGAAGAATTAATATTGTACGATGTCTATACTATCCAAAGCAGTCTACACATTCAGTGCAATCCTTATCAAAATATCAACCTCCTTTTCACAGAACTAGAACTAGTAAATCTAAAATTTGTATGGAATAACAAGAGACCCCAAATGGCCAAAGCAATCTTGAGAAAGAACAAAGCTAGACGTATTCTGCTCCTTCACTTCCAACTATACTACAAAGCAGTTATAATCAAAACAGTATGGTATGGGCATGAAAACAGACACATAGATCAATGAAACAGAAAAGAGCCCAGAAATAAACCCACACTTATATAATAAATTAACTTACAACAAAAATAGAAAAGATACACAATGGTGAAAAGATAGTTTCCTCGGTATGAAAACTGGACAGCTACATGCAAACAAATGAAATGGAACCACTTTTTTACCCTATGTGCAAAAATTAACTAAAAATCAATTAAAGGTTCAAATGTAAGTCCTTAAACCATGAAGTTTCCTAGAAGAAAACATGGGCAGTAAGCTCTTTATCAATCTGAGTGACACTTTTTGGATCTGTCTCCCAATGTAAGGATAAGAAAAGCAAAAGTAAAGCAATAAGTCTATGTCAATCTAAAAAGCTTTTGCACAGCAGAGAAAGCCATTGACAAAACGGCAACCTATTGATTGGAAAAGGACATTCGCAGATGACATATATCCAATGAAGGGTTAGCATCCAAAATATATGAAGAACTCCTATAACTCAATATTAAAAGAACAAAACTATCTAATTTAAAAGTAGACAGAGGACCTGAATAGATATTTTTCCAAGGAAGACTTACAGATGGCCAATAGGCACATGAAAAGATGTTCAACATCATTAGCCATCGGGGAAATGCAAATCAAAACTACAGTGAGATACCACTTCACATCTGTCAGAATGGCTATTATCCCTAAAAAGACAAAAAATAACAAATGTTGGCAAGGATGTGGAAGAAAGAGGACCCTTATGTATTGAGAATATAAATTGGTATAGCCACAAAGGAAAACAGTATGGAAGTTCCTCAAAAAATTGAAAGCAGAGCTACTATACAATCCAGCAGTTCTTTATATGTATACATAAATATATATATTCATATATATACATATATATTTCTTTTCCAAAGAAAACAAAAACACTCTTTTGAAAAGATATGTGCACCCCTATGTTCATTACAGCATAATTGACAATAGCCAAGATGTGGAAGCAACCTAAAAATCCATAAATCGATCAGTAGATGAAAGGATAAAGAAAATGTAGTATATATATATACACACACACACACACACACACACACACACACACGGAGACATACATACACACTGGAATATTACTTGGTCACTAAAAAAGGAGGAAATCTTGCCATTTGCAACAACATGGATGGACACAGAGGATATTATACTATATGAAATAAGTCAGAGAAAGATAAACACCATATGATTTTACTTGCATGTGGAATTTACAAAACAAAACTAACAAACAAACAAAACAAAACAGAAACAGGTTCATGGACCCAGAGAATAAACTGATGCCAGAGAGGAAGGGGTATCAGTATGGGCAAAATAGTGTGAAAGGGATTAAGAGGTACAATCTTCTGGTGATAAAACAAATAAAATATGCTAATGAGATGTACACCATAGGGAGTATAGTAAAAAATATTGTAACAATTTTGTATGCTGACATGTGGTAACTAGACTTATTTAGTGACCCTTTTATAATGTATATACGTATAGAAGCATTGTGTTGCACACCTGGAACTAATACAGTGTCATATGTCACTTATTCTTAAGTAAAAAACAAAAATATATTTAAAAAATTAAAACCATAAAATCTTCAATGAAAGTATGTAAATAAACTCTTATTGGTACAATTTGCTATGACTGTATTTAACTGCCATATCTATCTCTTCCTTTACATTTTCTATACCTTATGAGAGAAGAGGCCTTTTAAAGGTGAACACATGCATCAGGGAATTGCATCCCTATCTCTTCACCATACTGAGGACATATCTTTATCCACCATATCCCCTTCCCTTATATTTTGAGTTTCACTCTACTGCCACTTTCCTCCTTTTGCATGCATGCTTAGATGTACCATAGCCTCAAATCCTTCCTGCATGAATTTTTCCATCTAATTCCTTAGAGAAGTCCTTAACACATACTACTTCATTATTCACTCATTTCTTCATCCCTCACAATTGACTTCCATCTCCATTTCAATGAAACTCCTCTTTCAAAGCTCATTTGAAACTGCATGCTATGTGCTTAATAAATCTTTATAGAATGAATAAACAAAAGAATATATGATTTTCTCATCACCAAATCCATGATCTTTAATCGGTTTTCCTCCTCCTTGATACATGGTTAGTCCGGCCTATGACTCCATCTCTGTTCTCTTGAACAGAATTCTGGTTTTTCTCTCATTCTGATGTTTCTTGTATGATGCTTGACTGGCCACGTTTTTGGAAGCAATGTTTCTCATGTTTCTGGATTGTGGTAGAGGACACTCTTAGGGTGCAAATCAAGTCCCTAATACTTCATGGTTGTTAAGATGTAAGACAAAGAGCCCATTTCTTCATCCATAGAAAGGAGGTGATAATAGTGTTGTTCTGGAGGTTGATGTGACACTTAATGCCCTTGCAAAGACAATAAATGCTCCTTTAATGTTAGTATTTGCATTCCAATGGCTATAAGCTCCCTGTGAGCAGTTTCCATGCCATTTTTTTTTCTCCAATTCTTTCTGTCCTCAAAACTGGCAGTGTTGAGTTTGGGGTTCTTGAAAAATATTAGTTGTGAATGAGTGAGCAAATGCATTGTTCTCCTCTTAATGAACGATCTTTCCCAAAGCTGTGGCTTCAGTTCTCTTCACCCTTTCCCTTGCTGACTTCATTTAATCCCTGAGGACCTTTGGACCACATTCATTTTTTCCAACCATCTTGACGTAGGCCACCACCAAATCTAAACTGAAACCAGACTCAGCTCATTATGACCCCAGATCCAGATTTCCTATCTTTAAGATAACTCCCAAAAGAACATCCTCAAGGTATCTTTTTGATACCTTAAATCCCTATGTTTAAGAAGAACTCGCCTTCTTTCCTTCTTTTATTATTCATTCATATATATTCAGTATATATTTATAATTATTATATTTACTATACATGTACATTTAGAATAGCCTCCTATATAAAAATATGTCTAACTTGTATATTTAATTTATCACTATATATATACACATACAAAATATATGTATTATATATTTGTAATAACCTCCAAAGACTTCTACCTGTTTATTTGCTTATTGGCTCTAAGATAATGCCACCTGCAAAGTAGTATTCTTTCTAATTTGTACCTCAAGTTTTTAGCTATCTGCTCCCATTGAAACAAAGAAAAATGTTAATTTTTAAAAGACCAGACTCTTTAGCCTGCTAGTAATTTGACCTATTTTAATAGAAAACTTTCCTTTATGTAAACAATATTTATTTGTTATGGAAGCAACATGTAGATACATCTTTACTATTAGATACATGTTTACTACTCAGAAGTATAAAATTAAAAGCAAAATCCTCACTCAACCTGATGCTTGCCTCAGTCTTACTATTCTTTACAGAATAATAAAGAACTATTATCAGTTCAGGATAACTCTTTTATAGACCTTTTGCCTATATTGATGAACACATGCGTGTTTGATTTTTATTTTATGCAAGTGCACATTACGGTATTTATTAATGTGAATTTTCCTCTTTTAATGTCTTGGAGGAGTGCTCGTCTAGATCTCGAAATCTACTGCATAGTATTGCCTCATACAGAGGTGCCATAACACAGATTTTATTGATGAATCCTTAAAAGCTACCTTGCAATTTATGTCCCATCCCTCTCAGATATATCATCTTTTAACCAAACGAGAAAACACATTTCACACTTCTCTCTTGGCCTCTTTGTGTATGTTATTCTTTCCCCATTCCTTGCAATGAAGCTTCTACTTATTCTCCAAAGCCCAGTTCATATGCAAACTTACACACAGAGTCCTCTATTGCTAACTCCAGCCGAAAGCAATATCTTTAAGAGATTACTCAATTTTGAGGACAGAGGCTGAGGTTTTTATACTTCCACAGAGCTAAACATAGCGTCCTATGTATGGGAGATTCTGAATCCACATATTGCATAAACAAATACATGATTTTTAACTTTTTGTTAGCTAACATATATGTACAGAGAGGCTCTGAGCACCTTCAAGGCAAGAACATATCTCAGCATCCCTTGACTAATGCAGATACTTGATGATTTGCATGCCAGTGCTATATTAACTGCACTGTGGATGTGGGCAAAGATGGAATTCTTCCCTTATCATGTATCCAAAGTGTCCACCAGTCCATATAGGAAGCCATTATAAAGAAATAGGGAAGAACCTACCAGGATCTCCAAGAGGATTTTGAATTGAGCTGGATAGTCCTAAAGAACAAAAAATTAAAAGGGATTATTCACATAGATATCCATTGTTTCTGCCTTTCCACAATCCTTCCTCAGAGAACCCCATCTTTTGGTGGAGGACCTACAGCGGGTAGCTTGAGTGGAATGGCCTTGCCCCTGGTCTATGCACCGTGATGTGGTAACCCGAGTTCTCCATGAGCTAGCCACAGCAGTTTGCTGTGGGCTGGTTATGGGAGTCAGGTTGTACCCATGAGGATGTTCCCTGGGACTTGAAATAAGTGCATTGAGTAGAGGGTTCTCTCCTCTTTTTTTTTTTCCCTCCTCTTTTGTAAGGTGGAAAGATAATGTAGGCTTGTAACTGACAGAAGCCCACTTTCCCGCCATGGGTAAGAAGTCTGAGAGTAAAGCCTACAGAAGGGCCAGATGGACGAAAAAAGAAGGTACAGGTGGGACCTTTAATTCATCATTTGGGTCCCTTGATTTACTTACTCCTGACACTTGTCAACTCCTGGACATCCTAGATAAGTAAGCGAAGCCTCCAAATTCCCTTTACCTAGGCTAGTTGAATTTGAATGCCTTCTAATGAAGAGAGACTCAGAAAATGATAGAGAAGGTTTAATTAATTTTAAATATTTCTTCTGACTCTATTTTCTTCCCATCTCTTTTTAGAGGATGTATGGTGATGAAATTCTCTAAATTTAATTGTTTAGTCTCTGCTTTCTAACTCCCAAAATGTTCACAGAATGGAAATGTTTAATTTTGTGAAGGTATGCCAAAAATGATCTCCAAAAATGGCTTAAAATTGGAGGCTGGATCTTATGCTAAAATGACTGGTTAGAAATCAAGAAACTGAAATGTGGTTTCTGCTGACCTGGTCTTTTATCAGTTTTATTCAATTTACATCATTGAGAAGAGGGCACAGGAGTTTATATATAATGACTACCATCTACTCAATCCCACTATTTCATCAAATTTACTCCTCTCATGTAAACATTGTTAACCTGATTGGAAAAAAATTTTAAAAATCCAAATGATTTTCACAATTCCAGTCTTGCCCGATGTCCTCTAGCTGGTTAGGTTTAATAGATTTAAGATTAGAATCCAGTTGGGTCCGACTTCTAAACCATCCTTCTCCACCATCTGGAATGCTGTAAAATTAGGATGGATGTTAACTTTGTTCTCTGTTCTCAAAGCACATTTCCAACTTGTGGTCGACTGTCTTGACACTAATGGCTTGGTATTATTGTTTTGGGGGCTAGCAGTCATTTTTTTGGGAGGGGGGAGTATATGCTATAGAGAGAGTATGAAATTTGAATTTAGAGACATGAATTCTAGTCCTGCAATTTTTCCACTAAAGAGCACTGTGATTAAATGGCCCAAGCTTTCTAAATCTTAGTTTCCTTTTCCATCAAGTAAAAGATAAGGGCCAATCATCTATCAAGTCTTTGCCAGCACCTTCCTCCTGGTAAATGCTTCCCTAGAATTCAACACTTCTGTTGGAAATCGGATCACCCTGTGTGATGATGATATGCTAGATGCAGTAGTGTCTTGTTCAATTCAGTATTTCCCAACAGGAAGCCCAGAGTACAGCAAACAGTAGTAGATGATCAATAAATATTTATTGAATAAATAGGTGAGGGAATGAAGTTTATTCACTTTTGTGTACAGAATACTACTTTTTATTTTGACTTTCCCCCCCAATTGACCAAAAGAGTGATAATTAAAATACTTCCGGTTTTGCTGGTGAGAGGTAAAAATAGGTTAGTGATAGATTTGAGTACTACAATGTGGTATACATCAGCATAGATTTTAAAGAGGACTTTCTTTGAATTGAAAGCTCAATATAAGCCAAGAGCAAACTCAAATTTTTAAAATAAAAGACATCCTTTAAAGTGTAAAATGGTCATTTTAGGTGGCCATTGTAATTCAGCTTTTAAGGCTTGGTAACTGAGCCATCCTGGTGAACCTTCTGTGTGAATGAAACCTTCCTTAATCGGCTTTTCCTATATTATTTCTTCCTGGGAAAGAAAAGCAGTAGCTAAGCCAGAAGCAAGCAGGATAACAGAAAAAGGAGTCTGTGGCCAAAGCAACAGAATTACTTTTTTTTTTTTTTTAATTCTTTCACTTGTGTTTGTGAAGGAGAAGGAAGAAACATAATTTTTTGTCTTTGTTTAGACATTGAACAATACAAATCACAAGAACATATATTTTTGACATACTATTTTTTTGGTGTTCTTTGGAATTTGGACCCTAATTAAAAAATATGTGTTTCCTAGCCCTTCTTACTGTGAAAATCCTTGGCAATATAAACAGATGCACTGGTTGGCTTTTAATTCTGACACCAGACTGTCTGAAATAATAGCTCTAAGAAAGTGTGAATTCTTTCATTCCTCAAGCTTTAATTATAAGTACTTAATTTGTTTGTCTTTCTGTTGCTGACTGTCATACCAATCTGGTTTATCTTTCATCTGGCTAAACATGGTGCACCTCAGAAGCCCCTCATTCTGAAAAGTTTATTCTGCATGGGAAGATGGAAACAAGCTAAAAGTTTGAGTTATTTTCATCCTCCAGGGCACCTCACTGTAATTTAACAATTAAGATTAAGTGGTGTTCTAAAAATTTCAGTAATATAGGCCTGAAAATGACAGAATTAGGATCTTGATAAGCAGCTTGGAAACACTGAATATTTCTCATGAAAGTTTGAAAAATGAGCTAAGTTAATAGCTTACTAACTCATCTTGACCTTTCACAGCCAAAGATGTTCTTCATTTTTTTGCATCCACAATTTTTTACACTTTGAAACCAATTTGCTGTCATAATGTTTTTAACCACTGGACTGACTGTGATGGCATTGACTTGTGTAATTAGATGAGGTACCACATGGCACATTAGTGGAAAAAGTCATCAGTTGCTGGGAGTGGAGATATTTTGGAACTATTGCTCAGTTTGATCTTCCTGAATATTGTCATATTCCACTTTTAAAACTTGACTGTGGAGGGATGTGTTTTTGTTTTCTAAGGGCAAAAATAAAATCCGAGAAAGGCAAATCACTGCTGGAACTCATGATAAATATAATGAAGAAAGGCTCATGCTCTTCATCCAGTTGGTTTCTTTCCAAGTCTTTCTCTGTATGTACATTTACATTTTGAGATACTTTCCCCGGTTATTGCAGAGTCTAATATGAAAGATGTTTATATCCCCTTTGTAAATATGATGGAAAGAGTGGATATGACTAAAATGTGTTAGGGATTACAAAGCCCTTTATTTTTATTATTTCAGTCCCCATAACAATCCTCTGAGTAATTATTATTATTATTATCCTCATTTCAGGGATGAAGAAACTGAGATTTAGTGTGGCTAACTAGCATATCGAAGTTCCCAGAGTCAGTAAACTATGGTGGCAGGGATTTGAACCCAGGAAAAGCCAGAATATTTAATCATGTCCCTGCTGCTGCTGGACATTAAGATATCAAATGCTTTACACACATGACCCCATTTAATCCTCCCTAGAAACTATCATGTACCCATTTTACAGATGGAAAAACCGTAATTTTGTCAAAGTCATTTACCCCAGCTCACTCAATTTGTCAATAGCGGCGATGGGCTTACAACTGAGATTTGCCTGATTCCAATAACCAGATGCTCAAAACCTTCATTCTAAATGGCATGATAACATTTTTTAGGGCTTTAGAGCTTTATTACCTAAATGTAATAGATAATAACCCCCGTCCCGAAATCCTTCATTGTGTATTGACTAAATAAAGTAAGATGCCAGTAAGACTTGAAATAAGGGTAAGGACCAATGATGTGTATTGCTGTTTTGGCAATTTTTCTAACAGCGATGAAATAGGAGTGTTGGGGGATACGTTTCTCCTTTATCCTCCTGAATAGAGTGTAACATCTCTTCAGGAACAGTGGGGAAAATACCTGAGGATGCTCTCTTGCTCTTTTTGCGTAAATGTAGCTACTATTTTGTCCACTTTTTTACATTTTCCCCCCTCATAAATAGAAAATTTGTTTATATGGAACTGTATTTTTGAGGATATGAAATTTCAGTATCCCTTGGGTTCCATGACCATGCTTTGGGGCAATAACTTGGACAGCAATGACAGCTTCTAAGTTGTTTCCTGTTTTTCTTGGTCTCATTGCAATCCTTGCCAGAGCTTCCCTCCTTCACTGCTGCTGCATTAGTAATGCAAAATGAAATTCATTGTGCCCATTATATCTGTTAAATGGTTTCCATTTTAACTTGAGAAAAATGTATTGACGTTCATGTGTTTGGCATGGAAAATGTGTATATATCTATCGAAGATAGCAACTTGTCTGTTGGAATTACAGTGCATTATGTATAATGCTGCTTTTAGCTGTGCATGTACATTTCCTGGAATCTTATTGTGTCAGAGCTTGGAAAGTTTACACAAGCATTGGTAATCTAATTTTTGTCTGGTGGGTGGCTGTGGAAATATGGAGTATTTGAAAAAGCAAATGTCTTGGCCATCTGTGCCAGGGAGTGGTTTGGTGGCAGGGGTGTCTAGTCAGGTGGGGTAAAAAGCATCCATCAAAAATAAAGGTTTTAAAAACATTGCCCCAGGCCTAACCTAAATATTAATTTCCCTAGGAGCAGAAAGATATAACAGTTATTGTGACATGGTTTTCAGCACATTTGTGGTTATTATTTTTAGGAGTTCTAATTGTAAGGTTTAGGAATCTGTTTTATCTTTCTCCTGCCTCTTAATGATAATCCTTCTCCAGACTACATTGCTTCCTATGTCTTTTGTCTTCTGCAGACATGAGTCTTTGGCTCATGAGCATCTTGTTAAGGTCTGTTGAGGATTAGGGGCTGTGACACAATTTTCTTGCTGAGTCTTTTTATTGGGGATTTTTCAGTTGGTTTGTCTTGGAGGTCTTTGAAATGTCTTCTATCAAGCAATGATTTTCATTTTTCTTTGTTCTCCTCAAAATTGGGGTTGTATTTTGCTCAACTGTTCCTGGGGTCTAGGTAATGAATTGTATTATTTAATAGGCAAGTGTGAAATTCTTTGTGCAGCAGCTGTACTGCTCTCTGCCTCTCAGAGTTGCTTAAATCCTACTCACTGCACTGCTGCTGAACTGTGATGTAGTTTTGTTTTTTAGCTTTAAGTGCATTTCAGTCATCCATCTAAAGCAGGGTTTCTTAACTTCAGCGCTATTGTCAGTTGGTGCTGGATAATTCTTTATTGTGCACTGTGGGCTGTGTAGCAGCACATCCCTGGCCTCTACCCACCAGATGCCAGTAGCACCTTCCCTCAGCGTCTCCAGGTATTCCTAATGTCCCCTGGGGTGGTGTGTGTGTGTGTGTGTATGTGTGTGTGTGTGCGTGCGTGTGTGTGTGTGAAATCACCCCATTTGAGAATCACTGATCTAAAGCAAGGTTGAAAGACAAGGCTAGTGTGATGTAAAGGAATTTCCATAAAAAGCACTGAACTCAAGCAATGCAATGACAATGCTGAGAGAGCTTTGTATCTTGGAGGATATGTGGAGGAACTGTATCACACATCCCTGGAGAAAATACTGTAATAATTGTCTATAGTTTCTTAGACTGAGTAACAGAGGAGGTAAGGGTCACCTTTTAACTGCTTTGCTTCTGATCTGCTAATTATCTCCTCACCCCGTGATGCCTTTTATCTCCCCTCTATGCAACTTGACTCACATAAGGAAGATTCTAATTCTTCTCAGATTTTCCACCTTAACTACTTTTCTACCCTAACCTCCCTGCTCTTCCCCCCTCCCCGTTTTCTTTGGCTCAAATGGGAACATGGTGCCCATTTATTTCTTTAATCCACTTCTCCAACTAATAATACACCTCTTCAGAGGATGAATTTTAACAGGATGCTTTCTGTTCTGCGATGCACTCCAGTAGAGAATGAATGTTTGCCATGATGAGCACGCTCTGTTCCACCTGAAAAGTTGGGATGACACTGACCACTGCAGTGTAGACTTATACATAACTCTCGTTTAACTTTTTCTCAGTGCCTCCTTGAGTGTTACATCTGTTAACTTTAATGGCGATCTCATATGCCTGTCAGAAGGGCATCTATGTGCTACTGAAATAGCAATTAAGATAACGTGCAAACGAATGAAGTAATCAAACTCATCTGATAATAAAACCGAGATTATTCTTTATTTTTTTAAATGCTGTGAAAGCTGGGGAGGTACGCTAACAAATCTATTTGATCAATATATGGGATGTAAAAAGACAAGATTGACTGATGAATAAAATGAAACTGACACAAACAGGCTGGCAGCCAGCTGTAAGTCTCTTTAGGGCAAATGCAATTAACTTAGAATAATAGACTCAAAGTTGATGGTTAGAAATGCATTTTTATTAACAATCACAGCCTGAATCATTATGCTCTTATGAATAAGATGCTACTTATATTTTGTGCATGTGTGTGCATGCATATATAAATACATATACATATGTCTCTGTACGTATATATCCATGCCTCTCACATTCCTATGTGCGTGCTCTGCTTACCATTTGGGTGGAAAAGTTGATTTTTAGAATAATGTACTTTAAAAAGGAAATTCATTCATAAATTGTCTCCAGGTCTATAAATTCCGAATATTCTCCCAAATTACATATATAAAAATCATGCTACTTATCTGGTGCTATTAGACATAAAGCCAGTGAGCCCTGGTCCCAGAACTGCTGGTCCTTTGGGGATTTGGAATTGCAATCAGGGATTTACAGATTTCATTTTGAAGAGGAGAAGTCATTACTAGAAACCTAAGCTCATTTCCTCTCCTTTAATAGCTATTTTAAATCATTCATTTAGAAAATACATTAACTATTTAGGGTACTTGCAATGCGCTTCTCTTGGCATTAGGTCTGTATTTTTATAAGAGTTTTTTTTTTTTTTTCTAAAATTATTTCAAAAGAAGAAGAGAATTAGAAAAAGAAAAGACCAAATGACATTTTGGTGATATAAAATTACTTTTGCATAACATTTTCCTCTCACTGCTTAAGAGGAAGCAACTTAAAACTTTAACAAAATATTACAATATTATTAGCAAACTCTTTTAATGTCATAGAGAAGAAGAAAGGTAGGTGACCCTTAGGAAATTACAAACTGGACCTCGACTATAATTAAGAAATACCATATGGTCGACAGCCTCTTTAAGTAAATTTGTTAATAACTGAAACAGAAAACAATTTTCATTCTGTACTAATACTTAATATTGATTTCCAACTTAACTAACAATTGGATAATAAAAGGACAAATGATTACAGTAAAGAATAAGTAACTGATTTCTACAAAGAATTCTGAATATGGAGTCTTGCATAACACTGCAAACTGCTTTATATATATATTTTTTTCAAATGCAAAATAAAGCTCCCTGAGTTATGTAATTGCTATTCTTCAAAAGGACATCATGAAGGTTGACAATTTAAAATGTACTCTTCCTGTCACCATCCAATTTTTTTAAATGTCTACTGCTGGTGTTAAAAACAATCTCCGCAGAAGAGGGCTGCCATTGCCAATTTAGGACACTGGCTTTGTTATTAGCGTAGGCATATTAGATCATCCTCTTGCTCTTCCTGCCTGCTTTGTTCTTTTGATATGGCAGGGAACTGAAATTGACAACAGCCTACATTTATATAACAATAACTTGCATTGTTAAATATATATGTGTAGATAGACAGAGAGTTCTTTTATTCCCCAAAGATATCAAAGTTCACTACACACCATGAAAAAACCCACAGAAATATGCAGATGCTTCTGGGGTGAACCATGGCAACTATTTAAAAGCATAAAGTATTGACAGCCTTAGGATTCTAGAATAGTTCATAGTCATTTTTAATTTTTGAAATTTTTCCCCCTTTAGAAAATTTCTGCTTTCTTCAGGAGAAAGAAAAGGATAAAGGTCACGCTTTGTTACCTGTGTGATAAGCCAGAAGCAGTTTAGGAAAGTAAGCTGGGAACATAGTTGTGTGAGTCTGCATACTTGAAAAACAGTGCAGTTGTAAACACAAGGTCAAGTAGCCTGCTTTGTATCTCAGTCATTGTGGGATCCATTGTATCCATTAAAATCACACACAGTAAACTCAGAGTGAAGAGTCTGAAGATTGGACAGGCACCCCTAAAAATAGAGTTGCCAGATTTAGCAAATAAAAACACAGGATGCTCAGTTAATTTTGAATTTCAGATAAACAATGCATAAGTTTTAGTAGAAGTATGTCCCATCCAATATGTAGGGCATATTAATATTTAAAAATTATGTGTTATTTATCTGAAATTTAAATTTAAGGAGGCATTCTCTATTTAATCTACCAATCCTAACTATAAAAGCAAGACTTTGTGTAATTGGGATAAAGAAAGTTTTAAGAGAAAAAACAATAGCATTTTATCTTTTTGTAATTCTTAAAACAAACTTACCAACTTATAATTTTATAAAAATATTTTTCTCCTTATAGAATAATAATTCATAATATTAGATTTATATATAACTGCTAAAAAGTTTGTGAGTGTATGCCCTTGGCAGAATATTCTTGAACAATATAAAGTTCAAGTTATATTATAATAATTATTGGGTACCTCTCTGACTGCCCATGAAGGACAAAGAATTTATTTAAATTTATTTTTCTGAGAACCAGGTATGGTACCAAGCAGATGGTAGGAGCTCAGTCCACATTGCTTCAGTGAATTTGTTCTCTGACCATTGAATTTATTTTCTCTTCTTTCTTCTAACCTTTTCTCCTTTTCCTCCTTTTCACACATAATGATAATTTTCTCTCTACATTTTAATTTCTATTTTGAGATATTCTTCACTGTACACAGGATGAAATGTCATACCACTTTAACAGTGAAATATAGGTAGTATTTCTTACAAATATTTCTTAGATTAAGTCTGGATGGTTGAGAGTCATCCTCCTGGATAAGGAGAGAATTAGTGAAGCATTTTTTTAACCCCACAGGAAAGGTATATTATAGAAACATTAAACTTGAGAAATTAATCTATACTCTTGTGCACTTCATATGTATTCTTTATTATGTAATGTATATTATCTACTATATGAAGGAGTTAAAATTTTTCTTAAGGGACTTTAAATATATAGAATTTTTATCCTAGGTACTGAACCAACTTTCGAAGAGCAGATTCAACCTGCAACTCCATTGTATTAAAATTGTGATATATAAAATTACATCTTTTTTGAAATCTGGAATTTTATGAGGCTTTAATAGCAAACAGTCTTCTCATCCTCCTCCTCATTATTATTGATTTTGTTTTTATTGTATACATGTGTGGACATTTCCTTAGGAAATGTAAAGTGACAGAGGTGTGGAATGAGTGTAACAAGAAGCAGAGTGAGATAGATCCTTAAAGACTCAAGATTACCAATGCACAGAATAGGAGTATGGTTATCAAGAAAGCAGAAACCAGAAGTATTCATCAAGCACAAAAATAACATCAAATTTGTGGTTTTTTAAGTGTAAATTTTTGTTTTTGTGTATGTGTGGTGAAGAGAAGTTTATTCTTTTATTTTTAGATTAGACTTTACATTAATAAAGTAGAATTTTCAGTTAAAATGAGCTAAATAAACATACAAAAGAGCCAAGTTAATCCATCTTTTTATTATTTAAAGAGTAGGGAGGAGACTGATAGGGGAGATAAACTAACATTTATCAAGCATCTCCTATATTTGGGCACTTTGCCAGGCAGTGAGAGTACTAAACCATATCTCTGACTTCAGGACTCTGTTGTTGTTTTATTTAATTTTTAATATTTATTTATTTTTAAAGTAATCTCTACACCCAACATGGGACTCAAACTCACAACTCCAAGATCAATAGTCACATGCTCTACCGACTGAACCAGCTAGGTGGCCCATGACCTCAGGACTTTTTGACTCATGGTCTAATGGGAGAAACACACTAGGAAGTAAATGATTTGCAATGAATTTTAACAAAGTGTTATGAAGACAGGATATTGTGAGGACATGGTCTCAGGTAGAATGCTATCAAGCTTATAATGCAACTGCAGAAGGGTCTTCACTGGGGAGATGATGCTTGAGTTTTATTCAGAAAGAATTTATCAACTAGTCAAAAAAAGTAAAAAGATAAAACAAACCACATTTTATATAGAGGGTACAATTACCAGAGTGTTGAGTCGAGAAGCAGCATTAAAAGCGGACTCATTTGACTAGAGAGTAAAGGTCAGAGTGGAAAGAATTCCAGGAAATAAAATTTGAGAAATACAAATCACTCAGAACTTGGAGACCTTGAACATTCATAAAAAAGGAGAATTTGAAGTAAGAAAATATATGGGCAATCTTAGAAAGAGAATGGTGGCAGCAGATCGGAAGGGACAAGATTAGATTAGAAGAGCAATGTTTGGACTCTTACAATCAGTAGTCCAGGCAAGAGGTAATGAAAGCTTAAGCAAAGTGTCAATTTGTAATTAGAGATGGACTGGATGTAACAGATTCAAAAGTTAATGAACCAAGGAATTCAACAGCTGAACATTCTGGAGAGTGGTGATAAACCTGGTTAATATAAAACAGGATTGTATTGAGTGGCTTCTATATGGTGATGTGTTTGCTGATGGTGGCCTTCATGACTCAGATAACAGGAAATCAAGATAAGGAAAGTGAGCTAACTTTTCTGATGATAAATCAACTTATAAGGAAGTGGACAAGGCAGCTTTACATACATTGTTCCAATGGATAACTTTACAGCCATCTTCTTTTCCTATGAAGTTTTATCCCATTTGGCTGAAGAAGAAATTGAATCTCTGAAATATTAAATGTACTGTCATAAGTTCACAGAGCTAGGAAATCATGCTGTGGAGGTCTCTTTTTAAGCCCATCAAAGCACAAAGTTCCTGATTTTCCCTTTAAAATGCATAGTACCAGGTTGACTTCAGACTGATGTGCATGTTTGGACCAAGTTAACAAGGATTTAATTCTGTACCAGGCACACTTTAAGTAATCTATCCAGGACTAGGAAATGGTTTCAAGAATTTTGTGTCTTTATATTTCCTAACCAGTTTGAAAGGACATAACTGTTTTTCATTCATTCGTTCATTCACTCAAGATGTATTAAATGCCTTCTTTCTTATTTTAGTCATAATTTGTTGCTACTTCAGGTTTTAGGGTCTAAGGGAAGGAACTTAACATGCTGTCCAAGTATGAGCATTGGTGTAGATGCATTGTGGGAGACAGCTACCAGATGCTATCCTTGTTGTAACAACCATGTCCCAGAAGAAAAGGGAGAAGAAAATAATTAAATTTCAGCCCCCTCCCATCTCTCTTTTTTGATTAATCATCCTTTTTCTCTACCTCTTTCATGCTTGCCCCTATAGGTCGAAGTACATTTTTTCCTAAAATATATCATTGCAGGTGCCCCTGCTGTGAAAATGGAAAAAAATGTAATGTTTTTGGTCACAGGGAAAGCTGCCAAGCCCAGAGTACCAGTGCGATGAGAGTCATCCTCCGTTTATTTCCCCCTTTCCCTTTTTTGGATGTTGATGAGACACTAGTGTGGCATGAAGCCTGTTTGCTCCTTGCTGTATTTATTTTGTTAAGATTAGAGTTGCTAAGATACGGTAGTTATTTAAATTGTAACCACTGATGCTAGTGGTCATAAAATAAAGAACTAAAATTCCTTTATTTGCTAACTCTAATGAAAAACATTCTTGAGGGGGCTGGGGAGTTTTTGGCAAAAAAAAAAAAAAAAAAAAGAACAGTACACCAAGTGGAATATGTTATAGAACATAATTAGATCTACTAGTCCAGCTGATGTTGAGCTATTTCAGTTGAAAATCAAGAGAGAGCTGGCTTCGAGGTTTTTTGTTTTTGTTTTTAATTAAATTATTGTTTTTAAACAGAGGGAATGATCAGGTTCTGCAAATTTTATGTCCCCTTTTCTATTTAGAGATTAAAGCCAAGGGATTTTTTTTCCTCCTCAATTTGTTGCTAGTTAATCTTTTCTGTTCAATAAATATTTTGAAGAACTTGAAGTTTTAGCACTTTCTCACAATTTCTTGAGTTGGGTCTCTTAATTCTTCTTATCTTCTATAGCTAAAGCTCTAAATCTCTCATTTATTAAAATTCTTCTTAGTCCACAATTTGTAAATAATTTCTAATTTTGTTGAGGTCAATGACATTTTTTAGGTAATTGAAAAGAAGCCATAGCCTGTTTCAGATTTTATTGTTATTCACAAGAAAACATTGTTTTTCCTTCATAATGAATAAATTTTTCAAAAACTGAAAATGTTTTCCAACCAAATTTAATCAATTCTGGGACATTCCTTAAACTTGGTGGTAAATATTTTCAACTAATACTTAAAAGCCATTAAACTATTTGGGTGGAAAAATAGTCTCTGAGCAGCCAGTTTGGCAAAGGTTTGTTCTGTGAATGTGTGTAATTTTAAATTACTGTATGTTTTTATTTCACAAAAATTTCCAGCTTCCTCACAACACTTCAAATACCAATATCCAGAGTTTCCACTGGCAATTCTTTGTTTGTCCTGGAAGCATCTTGCAATTTGGGACCAAGAAAATAGTGTGTTCCCTTTGGATTTATCAACATAAACATATGCATTTCTTCTTCAGCGCACAGTTCTTTGCAGAAGAAGCTTAGGTTTAATGGGCATATTGTCAAATAATAAGAAGGCTTTATCAAAACTTTATAGCACACTTGGCTGAAAAAGTGATCTTTAATAAATTTTAGTCTATTTAGAGAAAGATAAACTATAAAATAATGACATGTCCCAATGTGATTTGATCAAAAGTAATATTTTGTGAAATCACCATTTAAATACCTTGTCAGAGAGATGTAGAGAATATGCTGTACACTATTGAATTGTATTCATTAAGCCAAACTAGTAATACCCAGTGGAGCCTTATTCCACAACAAGCTTGTGGTTAATTGTAATTCCATTAGAGAAATTGCAAAAAGGTGGTTTCTGCCCACATCTTTGGAGACAAAATGACTCCTCAGGTTCTGTGGTTATTGCTGTCTCAGGATTTTGAAATGCCTGTGCTCTGTAGAGTTTCAGTTCTACCATCTGAGTTCTTAGAACTTAATGTCCAGAAGGTAAAGTGATCTACCACAGTTTTCGATCTACATATCCAACATTGATAGTTCATATTTGCCATATTAGGGGCACCACCAGAATTTTATTTTATCTGACCATGCATTCTGAGGTCTAAGAATATAGATATATCAGGTCTCTGTCTGCTTTTATATAATAGTTGGTATATTAGATTGATGTATTGGTCTAAAATTTTCACTCCCTCAAATAGCAAGTCCTTGCTCTGGCTCATGTTGGGTGGGGTGTACATCCCTGCTTCTTTTTGGGAATTTAGTGTTGTCTAATGATGTGGCCAAGATAAATACTATAATAAGAGCAGTATACTTGCAAATATGAATTCCTACCTTTTGCACTGAGAATATCATGTGTAACTAGTTGTGGTCCAAGAAAGATGAGTGACATGTGAGGCAGACCTGGACCCATTCTGCAGCTCTGACTTGAGCCCTATTGCACCTGGCCTATATTCGCCAAACTGCAGGTGACTCAAAGATATGCAAGCAAGAAATAAATGCACTTTGCCACTTGCCATTGAAATTTGGGGAGATTTGTTATACAGTATTATTATGGCAATATCCAACTGATACAGTGCACTGAATTCTGATTCCATAATCAGTATCTTCAAAATAACATTCTACATAGATGAGCAGGTGCTGATCTAAAGTTCTTGATTGAGTCTTTTGGATCTGTGCTAGCTTTGAAGATACAGTTTGACTTCAGCCCATATAGATTTGAAAAGCTTAAAGTTATGATCATGTGTAATTGATCAATGCCCAAACCTGTTATTTGGTGAAATAGAACAAAATAGAAGGTTTTTGCAAATTTGAAAAATTTTTGAAGTAGAGTTACACATAATCTGTGTGGAACTCTTTCTTACTCAATACATCACTTAGGCTTAACATATATGTATCACATGCTGTGATTTACCACTGGGGTATGGTGGAGCATACCAGAGTTCCATAAACTTTCCATGAATCTATGTGTGACCTTTTTAAATGGATGATGGAAGGGGAGGGTGAGTCTCAACTGATAATATAAGCTATGATAGTAATATTTTCAAATGGATTATTAAGCTAAGTAGTTCACTTTTTTTTTTTTTTTTGCTAAGTAGTTCACTTACAATAGGTTGGAGAGTAATATGTTAGAAGCATGATTCAAGAGTTACAATCTCAAAAGTTAAGCAAAGCCAAGCAAAGGACATAAATCAATAAAGTAGGCCAGGTAATAGGAATGCGACATCCACGTGTTCTCCATAAACTGGAGAACATGTGTCCCATTTATAAGAGGTAGCTATTTGGCCTCATTGGTTTTGTCATACAGGCCCTGTATAGCTTTTTGTTTACTCAAAAACATTTTTTGAAACCTGCTATATGCCATAAATTACAGATTTTCTGTGGCTACAGCAGTAAATGAAACAAACAGAAATCTCCATGGAGTTAACATCTTAGTTCATTAAACAGACCATAAAAAAAAAAAAAAGTAAATAAGTAAAGTGAAGAGTATTTCAGATTGCTCTAAGTGCTAAAGAGAAAAAAAAAACACAGAAGAAGAGCAAGATAATATAACACATCCAATAAGACCATGACATAACCTGTTTATAGAAGTCTAAAACACTTGCAAAAAATAAACCTAAAAAAATTCTGCTGCAGGAGATAACAATATTTAAATATATTAAAAGTGCACAATCATGTCCAAAAACAAAACAAAACAAAACAAAATCCAGAAGAAGTTCTATTCTGGTCATTGGTATAATAGAATTAGTTCAGTAGAATAAAAAAAGAGGCTAACAAATGCAGAGATAAGACTGATCTGTATAGTTGGATTCAAATAACAGGTATTTAGTAGGCATGTTTATATTTTTAATATTCTCTTCAGAATGTTAAATTTTTTGGTGATTGTACATAACAAAACCTAGTTTTGTTTATAAAAATTGTATGCTAAATAGTAATGATAAAACATTAGTGTCAATTGGATGATTTTACCAGCTATAAATTTATTTGAATTCCATTGAATTTAATGGATAAATGAAAGTCATATTTTAAGACTACTTAAAAGAATCTTTCAAAAAAAAAAGCTCAACCCCAAACATCCAAAAATTGCTTTTTTATGCAATCTGTGCAATTATTCTCAATTATCATTTTGTTTTATGCAGGTTTTACATTATTATAAACAGATGTGAGTATGAAGAGAAATGACATAATCCATCTTAGATACAAAAGATATAAAAGGACGTTTTTGGACTTTCCTTCCACCAAACACTGGGGAAAATTAATTTTCACTTGGAAGTCTTTGGAATAATAAATACGAGTCTGTTTTCCCTAATGGTAAGGTGGCAGAGATAGTGTCCTTAAACAAAAAAGTGAAAAGCAATTTTCTTCTGTGAAATCAGGCCTCAAAAATCTTGAGATTCTAAAATGAAATTAGAAATCCTATCATCTCTCAACCACTCTACCTCAAGGGAGATGTCCAGTCACCTCCCCATAGTAGTTAAACTGTGGACAGTTTCTTGTGTGCTCTTCTATACATCATCTACGCATATATAACAGCCTCCATTTTATTTAAAACATGAGAAGTTATTATATGCAAGGGTCTCTATTTTTTCCCACTTTAACATTTCTCTTTAATGTTTTCATAATATTCCTGGACCAATACTAGGTTTCGAACAGTTAGATTGTTTCCTATAATTTTAAAGTAATAATTTTTGGTGGAATAGGGACTCAGCTCGAAGAAGAGAGACATGCATGTCAAAGTTAGGGACCAATTAAAAGTGCACATTTCAATTAACGAAAATAGGAAGCAAGGAAATTCTTCAATTATTTTGGTCCTTTGGCAGCAAGGAAGTTATTTTGCAGTGATTACAAGAAGAATAAAGGGAATTTACAATATTAGTAAACTGTAGGATAAAAAATAGGTTATAGTATGACCAGTAATATTTTTTTTTTGGAAAACGAAACTGTGAAAAGTATTAAAAATATTTATAGGCATCACAAATACACAAATCAAAGGGCTGAAGATTAGTCTGAGCTATTCTTGATATTTGGCTCCTAATAAGCAGATATGGAATGAGTGTGCTGGTTCTGTGATTCAGGAGCATTTAAGTGGCCTATTCTTCAACCATGTTTTAATCTTTGAGCATTGGGAATTAGGAAGCAATGCACATCAATTGATGGAAGCCTCTGTCACTTTGGAAAGTGCTCTAACTATTTGGTTATATGTAAATTGTAGATCCTGGGTATTTTATGGGGAAAAAAACTTCATTACATGCATAATTAGTGAAGTTTTTAAAAAATATAATTTTAAATCAGGATCTACCCCCTCTTTTTTCCCCTTTAAAACTGAACTAATTTACAAGTGTAATAAAACCATCCCAATTTTTTTTAGTACAAACAGTAGTAATATATAAAGAATTCAGGGTCCTAGGTAATGGGGCAGGAAGTAGCAAGGTTAAAGAATTTTATCCATGATAAGGAAAACTCTTTAATATGGGTCCTAGTAATTAAGATGGAAACATTAAAACCTTAATAATATAAATTATTGCTAGCAAAAATAAAGCCACTTTATACGAATAAATATAACATGTATTTGTGTTACAGGGTCTCTGAGTCACAGAGATACATGTATCCATGTACCTATATTATGTGTTTCTGGGCCACATAAATGTACTGGTTATTCGCAAGACATGGTTTGGCGTCTTTATCAACCTTCTATCAACCCTTCCTGTGATGATAATTTCTAAGGTTTAGTTAAGATGGAATGTAGGCTGTAAATTGTAACTATTCAAAGTTTATGATTCCAACTGTAATTTAGGGAAGTATATTAACTTTGAGGATTTCAGGACCCCATTGTTCAGTTAGTTCTAAGTGCTGTATATTGGAACTCAAGTGATTTCAAATAAATTGATATGCTGTTGGAAAACCTATGCCACTCTCTTCCACCAGTAAATTAAATGATGCATTATACAGGAAAGCCTAAAGTTGCGAGATATGTCATTTTGTTTTTCTAGAAGTATGAAGAAGCAATGGAAAGGATCAAATGATATTATTAATCTTTAGTTTATTCTGACTGTGTAAGACATGACCCTATTAATCATTTGCTTTCAAGTTTAAGAGCTACTAACATGTTAAACATGCTAATACTGCAATTCAAAGTTGATAGGCACTTCCCCTTTGTTAACAACTAGAAGGTTAAATAAATTTATTTAGATGGATAGATGGGATTTTAGCAGATGCTTCCAGTTCCATGGGAAATGGATTAAAATTTGTCCCCACTGTGAAGCCCAAGGAAATTGTGGGTTAAGACAATGTCCATAGTGGAGAAAATAGCTGGTAAGCAATATAAAATTTAGAGATTTGATGGTGAAGATAAATATCAGCATAGATTATGAAAAAGGAAGAGAATGTTTATACAGTGTTTATGGAAGGGTAAACCAGCACAACTTTTTAGAAAGTAATTTGATAATACATGTCATGAT
Organism: Canis lupus dingo; assembly: GCF_003254725.2. Classification (NCBI taxonomy): domain Eukaryota; kingdom Metazoa; phylum Chordata; class Mammalia; order Carnivora; family Canidae; genus Canis; species Canis lupus. The sequence continues at coordinate 21,809,037 of NC_064262.1, read as the reverse complement.
TATTGTGAAGAACCTGGCTAACTATGCTTTTTGTCTTTCTAGCACCCTCTGTCAACATTGGGAAGGGATTTCTATGGCATACTCTTCCCAAGTTCCTAACACCTGTTACCTAAGTCACTCAGGGCACTTCAAGGGTAGATAGACTTCTTTGGGAATTTCTTGATAGAGCTAACAGGGAAGAGCCTTTTCGTTTTGTATTATGAACTGTAAAGGATTAGGTTTAGGACTATCAGTAGCTATATTTCCTCTTGGAGACAACCTGTTTGTGGTAGAAGTCAAAGTCAATGTGGCCAAGAAGAAAAAAAAAATCACAGACAAGCAGAGATGTAAGATAAAGAGAAGAAAGGGACTGAGAGAGAGAGAGAGAGAGAGAGAGAGAGGGAGGAAGTGGAATTGGAAAATAAATCTGAAGAAAATACCACTTAACAGCATATCAAAAACCATGAAGTACTGAGAAAGAAGTTTAAGGCTGTATGTGCAAGACCTTTACACTAAAGCCTACTAAATGACTGATTTTTGACAAAGATGCCAGGGTAATTCAATGAGGGAAATGAGTAGTCTTTTCAACAATTGGTACTAGAATATCTGGATATTCACATGGATTGATTAAATAAATCCCAAATTTCACCTCAAATCATACACAAAAAATTAACCTCAAATTTGTCATAGATACAAATATAAGTGTAAAAACTATCATTTTCTAGAATAAATCATAGGTGAAAGACTTTGCAACTTGAACATTATTGTAGGCAAAGATTTCTTAGGACACCAAAGGCATAAACTTTAAAAAAATTGAATAAACTGGGTTTATCAAAACTAAAACTATCTGCTCTTTGAAAGACCACTAAGAAAATTATAAAGCAAGTCAGATATGGAAAAATGTTTTTAAAAAAGAAAAAAATATTTACAGAATATTTACTTGATAAGGAACTTTCTTTGAGAATACAAACACACACATATAAACATACATACACATGAACACATACTCATAAATTCTGAATATAGCCATTAACTCTAGACCAATCCCTAGACTGTCCAGTCATAAGAGCCAGCAGAGTCTTATTCAAAAGTTAGTAATTTTGAATTTCTGTCATGTGCTGATGGAGATTACTGATTGGCACAATTTTTTAAAATATTAATATGCTCTAACCCACTCTCAACTACTAGAAGTTTATAGAAAGTAAAAAAAAAAAAACAAAAAAACAAAAAACTTTGCAGTCAAAGCTTTATGTGTGAGTGTGCATTGAAGCATGTTTTAAATAATGAAGACTTTAAAATTATATAAATATCCATCAATAGGAAAACAGAATCTTATAATATGATGTTATTTATCCAATAGAATATAAAATTAGAAGGAAGCACATAGAAATACTGACATTGCCTCGCTGTAGTCAGTATTTTTCTTTTCTTAAAAAAGTTTTGTACATATTCTTTTTTTAAAAGATTTTATTTATTTATTCATGAGAGACAGAGAGAGAGGCAGAGATACAGGCAGAGGGAGAAGCAGGCTTCCTGCAGGGAGCCCGATGTGGGACTCGATCCCAGGACTTGGGGATCACGCCCTGAGCCAAAGGCAGACTCTCAACCACTGAACCACCTGGGTGTCCCTTTTGTACATATTCTAACAGTGAAATTGTTATTTTTATGATTAAAATTTAATTGCAAAATTGAGAAATAACTCAAAATATTTTAAAAAGTTGCAAGAGATAAAATAGAGAAAGATCCTGAAGTTAGTGATAACAAACTAGGTCAAGATCATGTAGATATCAGGTCAACCCCTACTTAAAATTATCTAGTGGCTCCCAGTAGTTCTCAGTTTATATCCCAACTGTCTCAGGATGGCAGACAAGGCCTTTCATCAAGTGGCTCTTTGATCTACAGCCCTAACTTTAGCCATTTGCCAGGATACACTCTATTCATAGTCAAGGCTAGGAACCTTAAAGAAAGAGTAAGGGCTAGAATTCTGCATTATCTTTCAAGAAAACTGACCTTTATCAGTTCAAAGTGATGAACTCAGATCTTGCACTCAGGTCCAGGTTATGTTAGAAGTAGTACAGAAGTTCTTCAATGGTAGGGACCTGTCTGCTCTATTCATGTCTGTCTTGGAAGTTACAGCTAAGTAGAGCTTTGTAGATTACCTCATTGCTGGATAGTTTTTATTTTTTCCTCCAGATTCACTTTCTACTCTTTTCCAACCATCCTCACCCCTGAAAGTCCCATGTGTAGGGACTGTATCAGAGAGCTTCCATATCAATTCCCTGTGTCTGGCTTTAAAAAAAATCACAAACTAGGTGATATAAAAGAAAAGAAATTGATTATCTCACAGTTCTGGCAGCTGGAAGTCCAAAATAATGGTGTTGGCAGAGTGCTGCTTCCTCTAAAGCTATAGGGGAATCCCTTCTTGCCTCTTCCTAGCTTCTAATGTTTTGCACACATAATGTTTTGATGTTCCTTGGATTACAGCTACATAGCTCTGATCTCTGTCTTTGTCATCACATGACACTCTCCTCTGTGTCTCTGTATCTTCACACGGCCATCGTCTTACAAAGACACCACTCATATTGGAATTAGGGGCCCACCCTGCTCCAGCATGACCTTATCTTAACCAATTACACCTCCTCTTTCTATCTCCAAATATCACATTCTGAAGTATTGCAGACTGAGACTTCAACATCTCTTTGGGTGGACACAAGGTTCTCAAGGTCATAAAATTTAGAGAACTTGTGGACTCCAGATCCCTTGAAAATCTCCCTTTGGCACCAAACAAAACCTGCAGAAGGATCTTATTCAAACAGTAAGAATATAAGCACTTCAGAGCATATTTAAAGTTCAATTCCATTAATTTTGGATAAAAGCACAAGAGTCAAATGTCCACGAGTGGGAAATACTATATTTCAGTTTAGTCTTCCTTTGCATTGTTTGAAATTTACTCAGAAGTCTTGGGTGGTCAATGCTTTAAATGATTCACTTGAGTCAATCCTGGATTCTTAAAATCAAAAGCATGACTGTTGCTTTTAAATTAAGGGAATAAGTACAGTGTAGCTTTTTCCTGACTGCCCTGCTTGATTTCTCCCTTCTTCATCATATTCTAACATCTTTGCTTCAAAAATTGTGTGTGAATACATATATGCTAAATCTGAAACCTCAGCCACTTTACACTATTATCTGTGGCCTTTCAGTATCTCTGATGCAACTTCCCTTGACTGTCTGTTCCTTGATTCATTCTCTACCTCCTAACCATTAATGTAGTTCTGAATCTTCTCTTGGTAGTGATGCTACTATCATCCCTAATTTTTTTTAAAGATTTATTTATTTTATTTTATTCATGAAAGAGAGAGAGAGAGAGGCAGAGGGAGAAGCAGGCTCCATGCCAGGAGCCCGATGTGGCACTCGATCCTGGGACTCCAGGATCAGGCCCTGGGCCAAAGGCAGGCGCTAAACCACTGAGCCACCCAGGGATCCCCCTATCCCTAATGTCTTATGATAGATTATTATATCCAAGCACCCAAGATGTAGAGAGGCTGGATAAGATAGTAGTTAAAAACATGACCATTGGAGTCAGACAAAATAAGTTTGAGCCCTGTGACCTTAGAAAGTTCCTAACTTCTCAAAGCCCTGTTTTTCTTCATTTGGTTGACAGAGAAATAATACCACTGACACTGTTGCTGAGGATTAATGAGAGATTGCATGTAAAGTCCTCAGCATAGTCTTTAGTGTGTAGAGGAGTTCAATGAATGAGAGCTGTTTACATAAGATAGTATATTGAATGGGCTTTCTTCACCACACTTTCAACAATTTCTACTTTCCACAGAACCATCAAATAAAGATGCAAAGACCATATAAGGAAAGAGTGGGAATGGATAAATAGTTGTACCAGAAACTTTAGAGTGAAAATAGGTACTAGGACTTAGAATAAAATGTAACTCTGAGATTCCTGGGGGCCAAAGCAAAATGGAAAATGATGCACTATTAAGACTCATCATCTGATAAAATAAGCTGTGATGAGGAAAAAAAATCCTAAGTGGAATTTAAGTAGCTACTTATGTTTAGGTTGTTGAAAAGCATAATGGACAGTGACTTCAATAAAAGCTTTTTAAAAGATGTAGAAACATACTTAGGAAGTCTCTGTAAAATGAAATAAGGACATTTTTAGGAAATGCAGAGGAATTTATCATGAGGACACTTAGGGGAATCTGGAAGGTCATTTAATGTGGGCCTATTTACAATTAAATAAAATAATTTAGGGGACGCCTGGGTGGCTCAGTGGTTGAACATCTGTTTTTGGCTCAGGGTTTGATCCTGGACTCCTGGGATCGAGTCCCACATCTTCTCCCTCTGCCTGTGTCTCTGCCTCTCTCTCTATGTGTCTCTCATGAATAAATAAATAAAATCCTCAAATAAAAATAAATAAAATAATTTAAAAGTTATTTCTACATAAGATTGTATGTGACACATATATAGAGATGTACCACTAGGTTCAAAACAAGTAGTCATTCATTCTATAGTTTATGCTGTGTCACATAACTGGACTTTAGATTGGTGCATGCATTACAGTTATCCTGCTCAGAATTATTTGAGATTCTTAGATTTGTGGCTTTATATATTTTTTATCAAATTGGAAAATCTTCAGCTATTATTTCTTCAAATAATTTTTCTGTCTCTCCTTTCTCTCCTCTCCTTTGTAACTCCAATTACATTATGTTAGACTGCTTGATATTGTTCAATTGATCAATAAGGCTCTGTTTCATTTTTCAATATATTTTCTCTGTGCTTTGTTTTAGATAGTTTCTATTGCTGTATTTTTAAGTTCATTACTTTTTAAATCTCCAGTGTCCAATCTACTGTTAATTAGATAAAAATCAATGAATTTTTTGTTGCAGATATTGTATTTTTCATCTCTAGATATTTTATTTGCTGTAATTCTCTGCAATTTATTTCTCTCCTAATTACATTTGTTTTCCTTTACATCTTTAAGCATACTAAGCAGCTTTATTGTAATTGTTTTAACTCCCTTGACAATAAAGTGGATTATATTTGTCATTTATGGTTGTTTTTAATCAACTGATATTTCCTTCTGGTTATGGATCACCTGCTTCTTCATATGCCTAGAGATTTTTATTTTATGCTGGACATTGTAAATTTTGTGTTATCAAGGGCTGGATATGTTTATATTCCTCTAAGTGTATTAGACTTGTTCTAGTGGTGATTAAATTAATTGTGATCAGAATAATTCTTCTATGTTTTAGGGTGGGCATCTAGTGATATTTACTAGGGTTAATTTAGCCCTTGTAAAATGTGGCTCTCCTGCAATTTCTCCCAAATGTCCACGTATTCATAGAGGTTTTTCCACTTTGGCTAGTGGAAATTCAAATAATTCTCAGCCTGGAAGTAATTTCTGGGAAATGGTTGGCTTTTGAATCTCTAGTAATTGTTGTCTCCCAGAAAGTTTGTCATGCCTAGCCTCATGGGGTTTCCATCCTACACATATAGATGGTATGCCTTAATGGACTCATATGCAAATTTCTCAAATATTTCTCTGTATAGCTCCCTTCTTTTGTGCTCTCTGATCTGCAAATTCTGTCCTTTTTTGGCCTCCCTGGTCTTCAATATCTAGTTCCTCAACTCATTGACATTATCTGGCTCCATTTGGGTTCCCCCTTCTATAACTGCAGCCCAGAAATTACCCCCAAGTAGGTCTGGATAATGGTAGAATTCACTTTGTTTCCTTCCTCCCAAGGATCAAAATCATGAAATTCCTGTCATTCAATATCTAAAATAGTTATTTCCTATATTTTTTCTAGTCTTCTAGTTGTTAGTATCAGGTGGAAGGATGACTCAGACCCTCCTTTGCCCTCATGTCTGGAAGCAGTAAGATTACTATGAATTTTACTACTATTAAAATTCTGTAATTATCTTGTGGCTAGAATAATCATTTTGCATTTCATTCTTTACATAAAGCATTACTTTGAAAGTGATTCTAAATATAAATATTTAAAATATAGCATAGATTTTTCAAAAAGGTCTTGGTATTTCTTCATTTAAAAAAAAATATGTAGATTGCCTTAGGGAAAAAATAGCAATGACTTGAGGCTTTGACCTCCCTTGACTTCTAAAAGGCCTTGGTCTTGTCAGGGGGAATACTAGCTGTCTCGTTAGTTAAGTTTATTTTGTAATTTTTCATACTGCAGTATTTTATCATCTTTACATTCTTAGAAATGTGCTTTTGTTTAATGTTCGAAGAGTGGATTTATTTTTCAAGGACCTACTCACAGCAATAGGCTTATCAGATGAATGGCTAAGGAATTGAATTTTAGTTTGTTAGTTTATGGCCAACCATAAGCATCAAAGTGCCTGAGTCTACATAAGCAGTTCACTCTCTCCCTCTAGGAGACACAACCTGAAGACTCATTTAAGATCATGGAATTTGAGTGAAGTAAATTAGGTGAATCAAATAGTTTCTGGCATCAGGCCAGACACTGTATCACTCGTCTGTACAACAAATATTTACTAAGCACCTACAATATGCCATTTACTTTGCTAAATGCGGTAATCAAGGCAAATGCAGTTCCATGCTGTCAAAGTTCTTAAGCAAAAAAACAACTGTAACAGCAGTGTAGAAAGTTTGTGATAGGTAATGTATAAGAAGATTTGGGAACTCTTGGGGGCTGTGTATCAAGGGAGAAACTAAAGTAAGCTAGGATTCAGGTAAAGCTCTCTGGGAACACCATTTTTAAGTTGAGATATAAACTCAACTTAATATATAAAGGATCAATATGAATTATCTGAATAAAGAAGGCAGAAAAACTGACCTTGTTAAGCATTCCCAAAATATGATATTTTTCTCACTGATGATAGGCAAGACCAGGGTAGGGTATAGGTTTTGGAGTAGATGTGAAGGAGGAAAGAGCAAACAGAGAAACCAGTTATCTCTTTTGACTGTAGGACTTTGATGAACACCACTCTACCTTCCCCCAGCCCTGCTTCATGCCACCTCACCTCAACACCTTACATGCACACATTAATACATAGTTCATAAATGAAACCTCCCAAACATGTTGTGACTTTTGGGGTGAAGCTGAACCATCAATAGTGGGGTTAGTTAGAAACAGTAGTTCCTGTCTCCCTGTATCTGAAAGAGCCCTTAACCATATCCATTTGTTCAGAGGGCTTGGGAAGAATCAGGAGGAATTGTAGTCTTGGAGCATGACACAGCTGAAGGCAGTAGTTTACAGCATCACTCTATTATTTCTGGAGTTGAAATAACCATTATGTGTTGCATGGCCTTAGGTAAATCTTGAGCCCGGTATACTTGGGTATTCTGTGGGGATAATAATAGTACCTATCTCTTGTAGTTATTGTCAAATTTAAATGAGGTGATTAAGTGAGATTGAAATGAGGTGTGTTTAAACACAGTGCTTTATTTCTTATTTCTTTTTTTAAGATTTATTTATTTGGGGGAGACAGCAAGAGCATGAGCATGGAGAAAGGGAGAGGGGGAGAGAGAGAGAGAGAGAGAGGGAGAGAGAATCTCAGGCTGACCCTCCCTGAGCAGGGAGCTGGATGTGGGGCTTGATCCCATTACTGTAAGATCATGACCTGAGCTGAAATCAAGAGTTGGTCGTTTAACCCACTGAGCCAAACAGTGCCTTATTTCGAATGAATGCCTAGTAAATGATAGCATTATTATTTTATCCTGCATCAGAGACAATGCCCCAAGAGACCTGATAGAAAATACATTAAATTTATTTATTCATTAACCAAAACACAAATATCAAAAGTTTCCCCCCCTCTCTGAATAGCCTTAAACTCATCTATAAAGCTCCATAAAGGTATCTACCACATTATGTGGGAACCTGGAAAGACGTGATCAAAGTGCTTCATGAATATGGAATAACGACATTAAATGGATAAAGGACATTTTCTTTCTTTTTTGAAAAAGATTTTATTTTGAGAGAGAGAGAGAGAGCGAGAGAGTGAGAGAGAGAGAAAGAGAACAATCAGGGGGAGCAGCAGGCAGAGGGAGAGGGAGATGTAGACTCCCCGCTGAGCAGAGAGCCCAAGGCAGGGCTCTGTCCCAGGACCCAGGGATCATAAACTGAGCTGAAGGCAGACACTTAACCAACTGAGCCACCCTGGCACCCGGGACATTTTCAGTAGTATCCTTTGGAAAAAGAAAAAGAGAATGTGAGATCTATTTGTCTTGTGACCCAAAAGTTTATTGAAAAAAAAAATGCTCTTACATGTATTTGGTTTTTCTATCTTTGACCCAAGTAAGTAGCCTTAAACAGAATAAACAGAATTCCTTTATTGCAAAGTATGTAAAGACAGCTTTGTTCTTTTCATTGAGGAACTTCTTTTTAGCTATGCATTTTTATAAGTTGATCATATCCTTTATTATATTTGTTTATATATCATGTCAAATTTTTAATTTATAAAGTTGAATGCATTTGTTTCAACTATAGTTGTTTTTTATGCAAACATTTTATGGCAACTGTAACTGCTTTGCAGTTTTACTTATCACAGAGATACAGAGTTTCTTTTAAAATATATTTACTGAATTTTTGAAACATGAATCAGTTTTAAAGCAAATTAGTAAATATCAGTCCAGATGTTATGTGCATATGTCAAAAAAATCAAGTAGAAGTTTGGGAACATTGATCTTATCCATCCATCCTCATAAGAGGCATGGTCTGGCAGTGGGATAAGATACTGGAGTTGTGTTGGCTGAGGAGCCTTCACATATGGACGTGCTTGAATGAACACTGCCAACATTTGCGTCTCATAGTTTTTCTTATCCAAGCTCTCATGAATGACCAATTCTAGCCTCCTTCTGAGTGATGTGTCAATAAATTCATATGGGTCACTCCCCAAAATTGTTTGCATGGGGTGGGGGGTAGAGAAACGAGTGTCAGTTATCAACCAATTTATAAACTTTCTCTGATCAATTATACAATGATATTATACTTAATTACCCCCATATTTCTCAGATAGTGAGGGAAGGTTCATTTTTATCAAGGGCAAAAGGGTGGATGCATCTTAGTATTGTAAAGGTATTTCTATTTCTCTCATGTTCTAAAATAATGTAGTCTAACTTTGTAGGATTGTGGACTCTAATCTCTAATACAAATTTTTTTTTAAAATTAGCACACAATTTAAGATAAAGACCCTCACCAGGCGAAAGCTAAGTTGTTTTTTAGGAAACAAATTCTGTTAAGTAAAAATGGGAATCTGATATGAGTACTAATCCATTCAAGGGATTAGTTCACCTTCTGAAAAGTGGACTTGGAAATTTGAGCATTGGTTCTAATTTCTGAGCATTCTTTGTCAAACCATTAAATTCTTAGTAACCCCCTCCCTCACTTTTTTTAAGCTGATTAGAAAAAGAGCTATTGATTCTGGCAACTCCTTTAGAGAAGTACCTCAGTGAAGTGTCTACTTTATCTGCAATTATTTGCTTCAAATATTTCCCTTTCATTTGCAAAAGAAACCCCTTAAACTATTATTACAAAATATTTAGTATCAATAGATTTGTAAACTCAGTTTATGCGAATTATTATTTTCAGAAGCATACACAGAAAATGCCCACTATTACTAATTAACAATGGAAGCAGTTAAAACACAGTGCTAAAAAAGTTTCAGCCCCCTGTATATTATCCAGGTAAATATAAAGAGAAATTAGAAAAATACTGTTGTCGTAGGAAATCTTGATATTGCTTTATTGATCTGTCAAAAGTTTAAAAAAAAACAGGTATTTATATATAAATAAAATAGGGTTTAAAAGAAAAAATCTTAAAAGGTGGAGTTATATCACAAAATACATATTCTTTTTTACATATCTGTGAAATATTTATTTGGAATATCCATATTCCCTTTTTATAAAACTTAAAAGTTAATTATATATCACATGCTACATCATAAGAAAATACCAATAAATTCCCAAATGCAGAAAACATACAGGTTGTATTTTACTAAGGTGACATAAAATTAGAAATTAATGACAACAATTTTAAAAAGAAATGCCCATCCAATTGAAAGTTTAAATACTGTTCTCCAAATTGTTATTAGGACAAAGAAGAAATCAAAAAAAATTATACGGTATTTAGGAAAAATGGCAGTGATACTAAATATCCAGCCTTAAGGCATGAGTTAAATATAAAGTTAGGAAAACTACTGTTCTCAAGTGATAACTACTCAACTCAAGAAAATTGAAAAAGAAAATGATCCCAAGGAAAAGAGAAGGGAGGAAGCCAGATGGAAGCAGAAAGAGGAATGAATTGAGTAAGAATACAAAGAAAAGTGAATCCGAAAGTTTATTTTTCTTCCAGGGAAGGAAAGACACCGAGAATACAAATTTCTGAGAAATATAATAATATAAACCACAAGTTATGTAAATCAATTAGAAATTCCAAATTATTTTTAAATTTGGAATACGGAGAGAAGCAGGATACACTAACAATGTTAAGAAAAGGAGTTGAAGTCTCAATTACCAGCTGATTTCACAGATGAGTCCTTTCAAATTTCCAAGGTACAGCTAATTCCAGCACTTTATAAAACATTTCAAAGCAGTGAAAATTAAAAGGAAGAGGTTCCAAAATAATTTTATAAGGAATATTTAATCCTGAATTCAAAATGATGAATCAAACCAAACAAGAAAAGTACAGAGCCATCACATATGAAGACAGCATCTGTTTCAGGGCTGAATTTTGTGTATCATTTACTTGTTGATCAGTGGCTGATGATCAGTCTAATTCCTGGGCTGTTTTAACTATCAGAACGTTTTTCTAGTACTTATGTGCTGTGCTTAGTCCTATTCCAGTGTTTGCAAAAGGATGGCTGGAATTTCACAACTTGGAATGCTTCCTCTATGTATATACATGAGTGAGTAACTTTGCAGGACTGATGTTTAATACTTTAAATTTAATTCCTAAAATTAGATTGTAGGTCATTTATCAAAGCTTGGAAGTTGTATTTAGATCTCAAGGATTCATTTATTTATCATTGTTCTAGTTTAGGATTTCCAAAGTCAGCATGACCAGGGATTAGGCAGGTATGTAAATGATAATGAGGGCCAGGTAGGAAGAAGGCAAACTGGAAAATATTACACATGGGTGAACAGACTTGTGGCTAATCAGTTCCAGCTAATTGGTGCCATTTGGGATGCAGATTAAGTACCATCAGAGATTTACTTTTCAACAGAAGCCAGAAGTCTGGATTTTTTAAATAAAATTTTTCTGCTTTTTAAGAATTCAAATATTTAACAAGATTTACCCTGCAAGAATTACATTGCACTGGACCTGCAATCGTTAACCAAATGTGAACCACAGGCCACCAGTTTGCAAATTTGGCCTGGTCCATTATCTTCATCCTACATCTGAGAAAACTGAGACCCTGGTAAGTTTACTGACCCATCTAAGGAGGTCTGAGAGACAGTACACTAAAAACCTATGGAAGCCACAACAGAGTGACATGCTAGCACTGATTCATAGGAATTAAAATTGGGATGAGTCAAACACTTTTTTTCTTCAAAGGAATAATGATAATCATCGTAAGCCAAGAGTTCTGATTTATTTTGGTCAAATTTATTGAAGTATAATTTATATACAATATAGTGGACCTATTCTAAATGTATGGTGGAGTTTTGGCAAACAGAAACACCACCATGATCAAGGTGCAGAACATTTCCATCTTGCCAAAAAGCTTTCTCCTGCTCCGTTGAGGTCACCATGCCTCCCATCAGGCAGCCCCAGGGAACCAGCAATCTGTTTTCTGTCACTAGAGATTAAATTTGCCTTTCTTCGAATTTCATATAAGTAGAGCCAAACAGTGTGTACTCTCCTGTGTCTGTTTTATTTCACTCAACATAATGTTTCTGAGATTCATCCATGTTACTGAGTTCATTCATTTGTAATGCCGAGGCGTAGTCCATTATAGGAATAAACCACAATTTGTTTATCTAATCTCCCATGATGAAAATTTGGATGTTTCCTGTTTTGGGTTCATGTGAAGAAAGCTACTATGAACATTCATGTGCAGATCTTTCTGTGGACCTATGGCTTTGTTCCTCTTGTGTGGGTACCTATGGGTGAAATTACTGTGTTGTGTAGTAAGAGCACATTTAACTTTACAAAAAAGTGCTCAGCACATTTCAAATTGTGGGTTTGGATAGAATCTGTAGCTTTACTGGAAAGCAGATACCCTCTTATCCTCTAAGTTCTCATTGACAAATATAAATGAATATTTACTGTGTCACTGAGTTAGAATTTTCTTTCAGCAAGGTTTTCAGGAGGAATAGAAATGGAAAAGAGATCTGAGGTCACTCCATCGAAGAGACAGCTCACCAGCAACATCTGCACAAACTCTCTGAAGAGCCCTTCGTATGCTTGTGCCTTTTGTCTGGTGCCATTAAGGTCCAGATCAAATAGTATCTTCCCTCCTCTTTTTACCTCCAAATAATCTTCTCACACTCCTTGCCTACCTGTTGCCAAAGCAAGTCCAGCCAGATGCCTGAGTTTTGTCTGAGAAAGGCTGTCTTAAAATGGATAAAATCCTGAGGACTGCCAAATCTGAGATTTACCCCAGTGATCAGTGAGACATGAAAGGTATGCATGAGGTTTTGTGCAGATGTGAATGCTGGTCCCAGAGGTGGAATAACAAGTGTGCTAAGCCCAGCTAGTTCATTAAAACTTTCTTGACTCAACAATTTCTCTGAAGATTACTCTAAAGAAAATATGTGTTTATATAGTACTTATCACCTTTTTTTTTTCTTCTTAAAAATGAGATGCTAAAACCTTTAATCCAAAGGGAAGTCTTAAAAGCTTCAGGATGAGATCACAGAATTGTTGCTCTTCAGGAGTATTTTAGGATGATTGCCATCACCTGGGAGATGCTCCAGAAAAATCCTCCCTAAAACAGTAAACTCCAGATAATACAATAATGTCATCTAATTGGGAAAAAGTCAATACTTGTGTAAAGTCTGAGTTATAAAGATACTTTTTAAAAAAGAAGTGCAGGGTCTTTTTTTTTTTTTTTTGGTTTATAAGAGCATTTTTATAATGTCAGAGGGGAAAAGGCAAGGCATAGGTCCACGCAGCACATATCCATTGCCATTCTCAATGTATTGTGCCAACGGCAGGCATTACTAACTGATCACAGTTTTTAAAGGAGTTTTTCCCCCCAGTTATTTAGTAGTGAAATGTACAGTGAAGTCCAGAATTTGCTTTTGATATCAAAGTTTTTTGGCCTTTCAGAAACAAGAGATTGCTATAAATATAAATACAATGAATACCTGCCTCTCTATGTGTGCATTGTGTGTGAATGCATGTATGTGTGCATGTGTGTGCATGAGTGCACACACATGACTTGGAAAGACAGAGACTGGATTTTTTTTTAATCTCAGGGAGTTCAATTAGGCAATTCAGCTTATGACATTTTGTGCTTTTGACAGCAGATAAATTTATGATTGATGAAAAATAAAGGAAGGTTTAGAGTCACCATATTCAACGAAACAAACTTAGCTCTTTTAAAATATAGACTAAATATCTGACAGAATGAGCACTGATACATAATTTTTTGATAACATTGTTCATCAACTTGGTGTTATAAGATATGTTTGAAAAGTATTGTCTGCAGATAATTAGTGTTAAACTGGCTGACAAAGGTAGGAGCTTCCAAATTGAATATGCACTAGGAGTGTTGTAAAAATTATTAGATATTGCTAGTGGTTTAACTTTAAAATCCAAATATCTTACTATTCCTTCTCTAAACTCTGGGTTTAGTTCGTTAAATATTTTTTACCAATTTTGCAAAATGAGTTATATAAAAAGGGAAAAGAAAATCTATGACCATGTGCAACTACTTTTCTAGGTAACAAAGAATCTCAGTGTTTTGTATTCCAAAGCACACTGCAGAAAAAAGTTGCCTTTTCTTGGTGATTTGAGTTTGCAGCTGTCATTTATAACTTCCAAACAAAAATTCCATAGTTGTCAGAAATATCACCTCATTATTCTCACAGATCTTTTAATTTTAAAAATGTTAGGAATTTTAACTTACAAAAAGTCGAATTCACAAATTATTATCTGCTTTGTATATTGTGTTTCCACATAGTATTCATTCATTATGATTGCCCTAGAACTGTTTTGCTTAGATTTAAATCCCAGCCTTGCCATTGGTTAGTTTTGTGACTTTAGGCAAGTTACTTACCCAACCCCTCATGCCTAACTCCTAATCTGTAAATTAGGGATAATAATACTTATCTCATAGGGTTGGTGCAAAGACTGAGGAAGTCTGTATATGTGAAGTATTTAGAGCAGTGGTGTGTGTGTGTGTGTATGTGTGTGTAATAAGTGCTCTATGATGGCCTGCTAAATAAAATAAATTATACTTGAAATAAGGGCTTTTTTGCAATAAGATTCTAAAATCCATATCTTATCCTATGAGGTAATAATTAATTACTTAAAATCAGATTGTGTATTATTGATGCAACCTTTGTTACCTAATCAATTTTGATTAATATTTTTAGTCGAAACATGTAGATAAAATTAGCCATGATTTTATTCACCCACAATTAATTTTTAAAAATATTCTGATGAAGAACACTTCAAACTTAAAAATTATTATATACACACACAGGTATATATGCTCTTTTTAACAAAACACAATCATACTTACTTAAGATAGTATGACATAGGCTATATGTGGATGGGATTTTTGCCAGATTTATTATTGCTGTATTTCAGTGTCTAGAATAGTGCTTGGTATAAGATAAGTGTTCCATAAACATTGTTTCATGGAATGATGAATAGATGTTTTTTATTATAATAAAAATTTTACTTCATGTATTTGAAGATATTTTAATGGAATTAAATTTTGTTTTTCCAATATTGCTTATCATTTTTAATGAGTGATTATTATCCCATCTAAATAATATAAATATTTCTTCATCTACTCCCCCATTGTTGGACATTTTCATTACTTCTACTGTCTTTCATTACTTCTACTGTCTTTGTTTATATTACATTATAAACAAATATTGTGACAAGTACAGCAAAACTTGCACAAATTTATGATTATTTTCTTGGGGGTAACACCTAGAGGTGGCTGACCAATGAATTATATGGAATTATGATTTATTCAATATTTATTTAGTAAATATTTACCAAATATCTAACCTGTGCCCTGTATTAGATAGCTACTTGGGAATACCTTGGTGAATTAAGCAAGTATAATCCCATTGCATCTTGTAGTTAGTACAGAGGTCAGTAAACTATGGTGGGCCATGAGTCTAACACAACCTAATGCTTTTTTTTTTTTTAAACAAATGAAGCTTGATTGGAATACAGCCACACTCACATGTTTATGTACTGTCTGTGCTCTCACATTGCAATGGCAGAGTTGAATAGTTGTGACAGAGACTGTAGGGCCTGCAAAGCTGAAAATATCTGGTCAATTACAGAAAACATTTGCCAACCACTAATCCAGTCAATTTTAATTTAGGCAAGTTACCTTCCAGGAAGTTTATGTTCTCAACTATAATCCAGCAAAAGTCCTCACATTAATAAGGCAAATATGTCTTGGTTTTCACTGGATTTATTTATTTTTTCTTAAGCAACTCCTTACAACACAAGACATTTTTAGCATGGCATGCATGAGTAATCACCAAAACTGAAATTAGTGCAATCAGAGCTATTGAGATTTACTTTAAATGAGAAATATTGGCTGAGCCTGTGTGATTGACTGAGCCCTCAGAAGTTTTATTGAACTTTCCTTATAGGCTCATAAGGACTGAGAAGCCTTGAATAACTAAAGCCACCCATATCTTCAGCTGCCTAGGAATAAGACTTAAAAAAATGCTGAGATTGTTGAAAGCGATAGTATGTCATTTTACATATGAAATCCATTTTGTTTATTCTGAAACTAACCTACATTACCTTAATGACTTATGTAAACGGAAATATCAGTTATTTGATTTTTTTCCCCCTGCACTGGCCTCACACAGGCACGCTAATGATTATTTGTCAAAGTCACACTGTTTGCTTACAAGGTATGAAGGCTTTTTAGACACTATAATGACGGCTCTTGATTCACTTGATAATATTTAGAATAAGCCATAAAAGCCGATCTCTGAACGAACAGACCGCTTTTATTGGCTTTTAGTGCTATTACTGCTGTCATAAGTGGAAAATTGGCCTAATGCAAGCAATACTGCTGTGTCATACTGCAAAACTGCTGCTTGGTTTTATAGTTTATTTCTTCTAATGAAAGTATGGCCAGGTATGGAGATGGTTCTATCACCTCCTGGGCTGCAGGGCCTGCTGCCACTATGGTCTCTGTTTCATCTGAGGAACAAGGATGGATCTTGAAGCTAGGTGGGAACTTGAGTAATGTCACAGGCATGTGCTTATTTGTTATGCAAACTCTTGCTGCATCCCATTATGTGCCAGGTACAGGGGATGAAAGGATGAGATAGATCTGATTAAGATGGAACTCAGTTTTAATAAGAGGATGACTATTGATAACCTGCCGGCCAGATTTTTTTGGGTCCTCAATGCTATAAATTAAAATTTTATTGAGATATTACTTATGTATAATAAAGTTCACAAATTTTAAGCACAAAGATTGATTTAATTTTTTGTTTACACCCATGTGATCATCAAAATGTAGAACACGATCAGCACCTTAGACAGCTCCTGTCACCCTCACCGCCTGCCCCCAGTCAGCACCTTTGCCCCAAGAGTAACTACAGTACTATTCTGATTTCTAGCACTATAGATTACTTTTGCCTCTTCTTTTTATGAATGGGACTATATAATGTATATTCTTTTATATTTAACTTCATTGCTGAATATCATATTGATAAGATTCACCCATATTTTTACATGTACCAGTAGTTCATTCTTTTTATTGCTGTTCAGTATTTTCATTGCAGGACTATACCACAATTTATTTATCCACTTTATTGTTAGGGGACATTGAAGCTGTTCCCAGTGAGTGGCCATTTTGAATAAAGCAGCTTTGAACACACTCTTGCATATGTTTTTGTTTAAGGGACATAAACACTTGTTTCTGTTGGGTATAAACCTAAGAATTAGAATTGCTGGATCGTAGAATGGGATTTATGTACGTATGTATGTATGTTTGTATCAGCTTTGGGTAGATACTGCTTAGTAGTTTTCCAAATGTACCTACATTAGTAGCATATGAGAACTCCAGGTGCTCTGTGCTGTGGCAAGTGTTTGGTATTGTCAGTTGCACTATTATTTTAATAGCTTGAATGCTTTTATATACTTATGTACAGAAAATGCAAGGAAAATACACTTGGCTTCGGCATATGTTTTTATGTGTACTTGAGCATGTGTGGAGAATATAATGGGCCATAGAGAGGTAATGAGAACACAAGTTTTAGAATCATCGGGATTTAGGTTAACATCTCTGTCTCTACCAATTGATAAATGAGTGGCCTTGGTAAAGTAACTTAGGTTACCTGTTGCATCAGATTCTTCTTCTGTAAAGCAAAGCGAAACCCCCTGAGTCAAAGGGCTACCATGAAGACAAATGAAATGGCACGTGTGAAGTTGCAAGTTAGTGTCTTGGCTTATAGCAAGGCATTCAGGACCTCCTGATTTGTTCTCTTATCTCTCAGACTTCATTATTTGACATTCCTTAAGACATTCCTTAATGTGATGATTAAGATCATGTGCTTCAGAGTTAAATCACGTTTGCTTCAATTTTGGCTTTACAATTTAGTTGCCAAGTAGCCTTGGACAGGCCACTTAGTTTCAGTGACCCTCACTTTCCTAAAAACACCCTTCATGGTAATTGGGTGATAAAATGGGACCACATATATGTTTGGCACAGGGTAAAAGTGCAAAAAAAAGATTGCTCCAGTTGTGTCAAATCAGATGCAGAAACCTAAATATCAGATGATATTTTATGTCTCTAGGTGTTTATCCATGATGGCTCCTCTTCCTAAGGGATCCTCATCATCATTACTTCCTGCTTCTTCCCCACAGGTTGACTCTTGTATTTGAAACTCAGTTCAATAATTCTCTTCTTTGCTAAGCTTTCCCTGACTTCAGTAGCTGTCCAAAATTTTTACACTCATACATCACCAGGGATCCTTGTTTGCAATGCAGATTCTTTAGCTCCAGCCACAGAAATTCTGGTTCATCATATCTTTGGTGGGTCTCATGAAATCTTCAGGCTTAAAAACATCTTTGAGTGATTCCAGTGTAGGTGGCCCCTTGCCCTGCTTTAACAGCCTGTATACTGTACATGGAAAGTCCTTATTTGAAATTAAAGCCCTCCTGGACAAATACACAAGTCAAGATGTGTCTGTCCATGTGGAATCTGATGTGTTCTCCCACTAAATTCCCAAATGGCCGCCTGTATTATTCCTACCATCTAAATTTTAGAAGTCAGATCATGTTACTTACACATGCTAATGATTTCTCATTCCTGTCTAACTAAAATCTAAAATCTTCTCTCACCCAGCCCCTGATCTTCTCTGGCCTTCATTCTTACCACTCAACCTGGCTCATCCTACCCCCAAACCCTTGATGATTGGGAGACTCAACTTCCCAAAGGTTTGGGGGCTAGTGCTTAGAAATCTCAGTAAGATTTTTTCCAGCAATGGCTTTTGGGGCGATTAATATTCAAATAATAGAATCTACTTATCTTGGCACTGACATCAGCACTAACTGGGTGGGAACACAAGCAGTCCTATGGCAGGAGATGCCTGTAAATCTCAGCTTTATTAGAAGGGAAGACACAGGAGTAGATTTGCAGAAGCCTTGCAAAATGATGCAATACTCTGATTGATTGCTTTTTGGTTGGTCTGTGTTTTTAATGCACTGTGCCTTGCAGATAATAAATGCTCAATAACAGTGGAATGAATAGGACCTGGATTTGGTAGTAGCTGAATTGGGTAGTTACCATTAAGACTGATGGATATCATTATGCTTCCTGGATACTATAGACATATGCAAAGAACAAGGACTTTGAAAGACTAGTCTCAGCTCGTCTTCATTCCTGTTACCTAATCTGTACAATGGGCATAATTGGATGACCCACTTCCCTCTGTGGGCCTTGCACAGATTAAAGAGATTGATGTTTGGGTCAGGTTCTTTGCAGCTGTTATTAGGATAACAGACTTGAGGTTTGGGTGTCTGAATTTTAAGGGAGTTGCCAGTTAGAGTCCTGATTTCACACACAGTAAGACAGAATAAAGAGTGTGTGATACTTACTTCTTAAAAAGAGAGAGAAAAGAAGGAGAAAAAAAATAAAAAAGGATCTGAGGCAAATATGGCCAAATGTTAACATCTGTTAAATCTGGGTGGTGAATAAATAATATATTTTTAAAAGAATGTGTAAAATGCCAAAAATCAAGTAGTTAATATATGTGCTATTCATAATCTTGCAAGTTTATTCATCTTAACTCCATTTCTGATCCTTGAATATTAGTCATCCCACCCTTCAACAGAGGGCCTTCACACAGTCTTTGGGTGGCAGAAATATTGGCTAATGGCTTTTTAAAGTCCTGAATAGAACTTGATTTTAAAGCCCAATTAGACTGGTTTTCATGAGTACAACTTTTAAAACTGTCACCTTGTTCTAGTTAAAGTTCCATGTAAGCAAGGGTCATGTTCTGTTTTATTTATAGTTTTTATTTCATTAGACAAATATAATGAACATTACACAGCAGGGAAAGTGATAAGGCCAAGATATTTGTATGTGTTCATTCCTATGTTTCTTTTTTTCCTGTAAACTTGCCATGAATTTTCTACTGAGGTTAACTCAATTCCAAATTGTAAACTATCAGAATTTGTATTTGACTGTGTATATGTGTTAATCTTTCTGAAAACCAAAACAAAAGCAAAAAAAGCATTCTTTGGAGAATGACAAACATCAAGAGTAAATGGAATCGATATAGCTGATCCATATTTTTGAAGTTTTACTGACAATGTTATGTGGGTTAAACTTTAATCACTAGTTCTAAAATACTTGTTTCTTACCAAGGAAAGTAATATTCTTGAAGTAATTTTACTTATCTCTGTAGAAAACAGATCCTGTTCAAAGAAAGTATTTTTCACATATTTTAATAGTTAACGACGAGGGTTCTGGACCATATTGGGTTTTTACACAGCTTTTCCATTTACCACGTATCGATCTTGAGCAAATTACTTCTCTTTTCTAGAGCTCAGTTGTCTCTTTTGTAAAATGGGGGTAATAATATTAATAGCTTTCTCGTGTGGTTTTGAGAGAATTCAATGAATTAAAAAAACATGCAAGTGCTTGGGACACTTTAGGCAAATTGTAAACATGCAATATGTGTAGTTATTAGAACTAATAAAACTGAGTTACTAATTTTTCCATGCAAAACTTATCTCCCTTCTCTGAGCTGGCCCACGATCCTGAACTGGCTCTGTTCCGGTACTTGTCACACTATATAGTATTTTTTCTGTTTCTTTGCCCTTATCTGCCACTCTCCTCTGAATTCTCCTGAGAAGGGATGATAGTGTTAGCACAGAGCCAGGAGCATCAGTGGACAAAAACAGTGCTGACATTCTCCCCTCTGGTATTCACGACAGTAATGCTCCCTTGACATCTCTTCAACACAGTATCTTAGCATTCATTCACTGACAGTGGATTAGAACCAAAGAGTCCAAGATGCAAAGTATTTGTTACCCATATAATATATGCTCATCAAAGGAGTAATATAAATTTCCTTTGTCTCTTTGTTTATTTATTATTTTTTAAAAAAATTTAAAAGCAATTTTGAGAGTAGTTTTAGGTTTATAAAACAATTGAGAGGAAGGTTTAGAGATTTCCTAAACCCCCTGCCCCCACACATGCATAGCCTCTTCCATTATAAACATCACTCTTCCCTTATAAACCAGATGGTGATTTTTTTTTTTAAACTAAGGATGAACCTAACTTTGTTCCAAGATGTGTAGTCTGCATCTGCAGATCTTGTCATTGACTTCCTGGCAGAATGTAGGAGTATAATACTTTCTGTTTTCCCATTCTCCATCTCTTACTTCAATTTGTCCAATGGTTTATTTTTAATTAAGAGTCATTCCTTTGTTGAATTCTAGCTATCATATATGAGACATAATGACTTCAAAGATGAATATATGATCTCATTCCTTAAGAAGGTAAGCATTAATATTATTAAAATTATTAATTATAAACATAACTATAGTTAATATTAATTACAAAGCTATTACTTTATGACTTATTTTGTGTGTATTAATTTCCCCTGTTATACTGGTAGCTTTGTGGCCTCCTTATGACATGGGACAAATTACTCCATCTCTCTGAATTCAACTTCTTTTTACAAAACGAAGATAGTAGTAGTACCTATCTCACAGAGTTGTAAGAATTATTAAGAATATGCACCCTGTGATTTTTCCTGAAACAATTGTGGTTAGCCGATTATTTTTAATATGTAATATCTGCCTCAGCTCAACTGGGGGCTCTGAGTGTTGTTACTATGCCTTCCTTGTTCCCCTTGATAGCTAGTTTCAGCCATTGTGCCTGATACATAGTAAACT
Organism: Canis lupus dingo; assembly: GCF_003254725.2. NCBI lineage: Eukaryota > Metazoa > Chordata > Mammalia > Carnivora > Canidae > Canis > Canis lupus. Next base: position 21,787,486 of record NC_064262.1, on the reverse strand, counting down.
CAATTACTGTTAATCACTATTGAGTGAACCTGGAAGTAATTGCAAAGATGGAATTGAAGCTATGTGTGTGTCTGGCTCCTTTAGTTTGAGAGACATTGAGAAAAGAAAATTTATAAACTTATTTTTTAAAAAATTCTTTATGTAGGAGTACTTTGTATCTATTATACATTTTAATGTATCTTTTATGTAGGAGTATCTTGTATTGGGATGAATTTCTCTTTTTTTGAGCAGCAGCCTTTTTAAGGTGCCTAATAACTTGACAAAAAAATAAAATTCATTTCCAGGATGATACCTATGTAATGTTCTCTTTAATGATATTTAGATATTTAAAACTATATTTGATGATATGTATCTATATAGATACAGGCATTATCTATCTATCATCTATCTATCTATCTATCAATCATCGATAGATACATCTGTAACATCTATCTATCTATCATCATCATCATCTGTAACTTGTGGATAAAGGGAAGAATTCCCTTCCTTTTCAGGACTACATAGTGGAACTGTATAAAAATTTTTAAAAAGTAACAGTTTTGTTCAGATTTTTAAGGGAAGAGGGGCAAAGGAAGACGGGGAGAGAGAATCTTAAGCCAGCTCCATGTCCAACACGGAGCCCGATCTCACAACCCTTAGATTACAAACTGAGCCAAAATCAAGAGTCTGATGCTCAACCGACTGAGCTACCCCGGTGCCCCTCAGACTTTTTCTTAAATGGCTGAATTACCCTCATGGATCTATTTCCTACATAAGCAACTTTTCCAAAATAAGCTTAGTATATTTATGATTTAAAATTATTTAGTAGGAGAAATATATGTACAATTGATTACTAAAAGTTGAAGTGATTATCTCTTTGAAAGAAGGGAAGACTATGATGGTCATGCAATCTCAGACCTTTGATTTTTGTTGACAGGAAACAAGTAGCGTATTATATGATAGGAGGGGCAGAGATTCAGTGTTAGCCAACACAGCTCCCTGCCTCTGCTTTTCAGATGTCAGGAAGTGTGTTGTTTGTTTGCTTTCCTTTAGTGCAGGGGTCCTTAATATATTTTTGTGCTGTGGAAGCCTTGTGAAGCCTACAGACTCCTTCTCAGAATAATATGTTATTTATTTATTTATTTGTTTGTTTGTTTATTTATTTATTTATAAAAATTTTATTTATTTATTTATTCATGAGGGACACAGAGAGGCAGAGACACAAGCAGAAGGAGAAGCAGGTTCCCGTGGCATGACCTGAGCCAAAGGCAGACACTCAACTACTGAGCCACCCAGGTGCCCCAGAAAAATGTTTTAAATGCATAAAATAAAATACATAGGATTAGATGTAAACCAATGGCATACAGTTAGCAAAATATTTGATTTTTTGATAAAGCAATATATGTGCATATTTATCAGTAAGTTAAATAAGACCTAGACATTGAATAGCTGATGATGGGATAAGAATAAACAATATTGAAACTAATATAACATTGGATGTTAACTATTGGAATTAAGATAGAAAATAAGAAACAATATTTTGAGATATCACTGACAATTATAATGTGATATGAAAATACCCATGATTTCTTCCCAAAATCACAGTTATTGCCAATACCACTATTGTGATATTGCCTATATTTATGATGGAGGGGAATCTAAGTTTTAGTTAGAGATTAGTGAAAACAAAACACTTCTGCTTTAGTTGGGAGGAGATAAAATGGTATTAGTTTGGTTTTTGTTCCCAAATAAGACTTTTTAATAGTACCTGTTCTGTTCCCTTCTTTCCCATTTTCTCACTCAGAAGAACACTTCATTAGGAGTAATAGAATTTTTGTTTGTGACTTTAATATTCATCCAGATTATCTTAAGGAAAAAAAAATAAGATGAATGAGTATCAGAACCTTACTAAAAAGAAAGAAAAAAAAAGACTTTCTTACAAGCCTGGTTATGTTTGCTAACTGTAAATTAACTGTACAAGTTCTAGTTCATTACTATATTTATTTTTGTGTTACACACTGAGACCTCAAGAGACTTTTGGAGCCAGAGAAAGAGCAAAATTATCTGATGAAAGAGAGAGCACACCACAGAAAGCCCAAGCTATGGCTCAGGAATGCGAATGTAAGATCAAGGATGGTACTTTGGGCAAGAGTTGAATGAATTTTTAATATTTATCAATTTTTATTAAGGATGCAGCTTAGTTTTACAAAGACATTGTCATGTTTCAAGTATTTTCCCCTTTGTTTCTTTTTCTCAGTGCTGTAGAAATGTCACTTGTTCAAAATAATACTGCCCCAACATTTAAAACTCAGTTCATGGGAATTTATATTTTTCTTTAGAATGAAAAATATATCATTCTGAAGAATGAAAAATACATTGATTTTTCTCATACTATTCTTTATAAAACATTTTTTCTTTTTGCTAATGAAACCTTATACAATGTGAGGACTCTTGGATTCCATTTTATTGCAATTTGACAATATTTATGAGCACTTACTGCTGCCAGACACTGTGTGGATGTGTAGGGAAATATAGAAAGGAATAAGAAACCACACATTCCCTGGTGGTTTCAAAAGGGTCAGGTAAAGGGAGAAAGAGACCTAAAAATTAGCCATGAGGAAAAAAAGTAAATTAGTAATAGTAATAGTAGTTATTGTTGGGTGCTTGGTAATTTTCACTCATTTTTGCTCATTCAGGAAAGGAGTCTTTATCTGAAAATAACAAAATTCCAACTGAAGCTGGCTTAAAAAGTAAGGTAATTTATTTCTCGTGTGCCAATTCATAAGTAAGGCAGTTCACGGATAATCAAATCCATGGCCCAATAACTCTTATAAGATTTTTTCCCCCATTTTTTTTCTGTTTCATTATGGGTTGAGTGTATGGCTCTATTACCAGTCTGATAACAAACTTTACGATGACAAGATGGCTTCCCCACTTTCAGGCACCACTTTCAGGCATCTCATGAAGACCTGACAGCATCCGAAAGAGAATTTAGTAGCCAAAAACCAGAAGAAAATAAAATACAGTAAAGCAACCAGCCATCCAGCTTCTCCCAAATGAAATGAATCAAAATGAAAATCTTCACCAGAAGCACCCAGCAGTGTGTTACCAGGCTCTGGTTGATGTCTCCCAGTGTATCATGGGTTTACCAATATTTGTTGATTGACCAATGAGGGTATTTATCATGTCTTATCAGACATTTCTTCAGAATTGATGCAAACCTATTTCTCTCTGAGCCCTGCTTACTTTAAAAAGGAAAACAAGGAGCCCCTGGCTCAGTCAGGTGAGCATCTGACTCTTGATTTTGGCTCAGGTCACAATCTCAGGGTGGTGAGATCTAGCCCCATGTCAGGCTCTGAGCTGTGGAGAGTCTGCTTGAAGAATCTCTCCCTCTGCCCCTCCCCCTACTCATGCCCATGCTCTCTCTCTTCCCCTCTCTCTCTCTAAAATAAATAAATCTTTTTTAAAAAAAAGGAACAAATCAAATTTATATTTAAGCATACTTCTCTTGTTGAATTTAACATTGGACGATTTTAATAATTGTACAAATTCTTTTTCCTGGCTCTGGATAGTTAGTTATTGTAAAGTGAGTCCTTATGAAAACAAAGTGAAAGAACCAGAGAGCCTACCTGTTTACTTAAATATGCTAGGGAAAGTTGAAATAGAAGTTGTAAAGTAATTGCTACAAACTGCAAAAAGACTGAATGTCTTGGTGCAAATTAACCGTTTAGATATTTGAGCCACTAAAGGGCTGTAATTAGACTACACCTTTATTTAATCCCCATGTTATTCATTTAGTTTCTCTTCTTGCTAATGCCAAATTCATTTAATGTGTATAGTTTCAATTGGACAGAAATACAGATGCCTATTATTGCATATGTCTGGGTGCCTTGCGGAACAATAGCTTAATATTTGGGTAATCACAATTCCTTGAGCTTCATTATATTTCTTCTTGGAGAATGGAAAAGTATTTGACTTTGCTTTCTCCTTATGAAAAATGAGGAGTTTAAATCCTTTCTCAAGTATTTTGTTACTGTTGTTTTCCTTCTGTGAGGTAGATGTTAAAAATTTAGGTAATCTGTAAAGTAGCATTTGCTTATCTGGCTTTTTTGAACTCGAAGTATTCTAATTTTAACTAAAACATATGATTATTGTAAACTCACAAGTTTCTGATCACCAAAGTATAACTAAGATTAATTCATAATTGAAACATAACAATGGATGCAGTACCTGTAATGGCTATCTGAAGTATATTTGTTTCTGGCTTAAAGCTTTTACAGAGTGGTGTCTTTTATTCTTTGCTAAATCCTACTATTTAAAGATTTAAGGGGACAAATTCTTAAAAATTCTACCTATAACGAGGAAAATCAAGGTCATGTCTAGGGTTGATGGTAGGGGTGCTACTTGCTGAATATGAGAAAGCAGGGCTGTGTGTAATATAATTTTCTTGCTGGAGAGATAATATGACCCGATAGGGATATTTGAAAATTAAAGTTAGATTTGGCATCTAAATACCCTTTCGTTTGCAGGGTTTTGATCTGTTTATTGGCCACACAAAAATATATTGCTTTTTCATAATCTTGATTCTGCCACTAAAGTTATTTCCCCCCATGCTTTGATGTGATATATTTTATTTTCAAGTGCTTGTTTCACAAAGATCTGCAAACAGAATAAGATATCCACTTCCCTCCTCCATTGGCCATGTTTTTTGTTTAGTTAGCCAACTTCAACAGGAAGATATTAAAATGATTAATCCTTATAACTTAAGAGTGACTGGAAATTATGGGAGCTGGACTCCAACTGTTATCTCTTAAATATGAATGCAGTATAATATTACAGATGTGTAATTCATCCTGAACTATTTAATCACTACAATCTGTAGATAAGCTGGCTTCTGAATTTTTGCCTGATGTCATAACTAAGTCCTCCTACCCATTCAAGTCACCAGGCCTGGGCTGAAGATCAGTGTTTAGAGAATCCAGCTAAATGAATAATAGGCTTAAAAAGGCATCATCTGTAAGACTTCTCCAAACTTTTCCCAGCTCCTTTAATTTTAATTGTCAAAATGAGTGCCAGTGTGAGGTTTTTGGTTATCTACCTTCAAGTGTATTCATAATGGGAAAGCACTGGATTTGGAATCAGAATACCTGGAATGAGACCTAGTCCTGTCGTTTATTACCCATGAGACTCAGGACCAATTATCTAAAGATCTCTGACTTGCTTCATCTATAGAAATAAAGCATGATGAGGCCTTCTGCACGCGGCTGTCATGTAACTAAAGTGAAGCACATGGGGAACTGTCACCTATAAGCCAAAGTTAAGGTATGAGGACTCTGCAAGATGCTTTTCCTTCGTTCACTTATAAGGAACTTCTAATAGGTGTTGTAGTGTGAGATTTAAAAGCAAAAAATTGGAAACAACTTGAATATCCAAAAATGGAAATTGGTTGTGTATATTTTATTACTTCATTAATGGAATACCATGTGTATAGCCATTGAAATGCCGTACATTTATATTAACCTGAAAAGCATCCATATTCATTTACAAGTAAGAAAAACACAGTATTAAATATATTGCATAATCAAATTTTATTAAAATTACTAATTTGTTAATTACTACTTTGTATGTGTACATACAAACATTGATGCATGAATATAAAATATAGAAGAAAAGATGTAAAGTGGCTATCTCCTGATGTTGGGGTTTGGAATGATTTTGGCTATTCACATCTTCTAAGTTTTCTGAAATAAACATAGAATATTTACATAAGGCCACACACACACATTAGAAATTCCAGTTTGAGGCTTTCTATAATATCTGATAACTCCTTCTTTCTCCTACCTCTTAATATCCAGTCTACGGCCAAGGCATTGGGGCCAGCACTCTCTTGGATGCTAGTGCCTTTGTTTCCATTGCCCTGGCAATCAGTGTCCCAATTCAGAAGTCATTCTTCCTCATCAGTGGATGCAACAAGCTTCTAACTAGTCACTCTGTTTCCACTCTTCACCTCTATTTCTACCCTTCCAATCCATCTTCATAAAGATCCTCAAATCACAAATGATTTCTAGAGTGCAGAGTTGATTCTGTTACCCTTAGGTCCTGCCTGCTTTCCTGACCTCAACCCCAGATAGATTTGATTGCTTCTTTTTGTCTTAGGACATTTGGTTTATGGTCTTCAGCCTGGTATTCAGAGCCTTTTATAATATAGCCAAGGCTTATTTCCTGCTCTCCCACACATACTCGTCACCCAGCCAAGCATAACTACTGTTCTCTGAATGCCCTGGACTTTTCTGTCTCCACTTTAGATCATCATATTCATCAGTTGGAATGCTACTGCCTATTAAAACCCTACAAATGATTTATATAGCCCAGCTAACCTCCCACTTTTTCTGAATTCTAGGTGTACTTTTTCCTACTTTTGAATCTCATAGAATTTTGGAAATTTATATATTCGTTCATTTATTCATATCATTTTTGAGTATTTGCTGTATTCTAGGGGCTACCTGGTTGCTCAGGTATAGAGGGTAAACAAGTACAGATACACTCTTGCCCTTGAGCAATTAACAATCTAATACCTAAACATTTCTGCTTTATTTAAACCTATTGACTTATGGTGAACTTGACTTAACTACCACCTCCCCCTGCAATCACACATACTCTGATTGTAGGCACCTTGAGTGTTATTTATATTTGACTCCCTCAAAGAAACACTGTGTTCTATGACAAATGGAAGACAGTCAACAAATGTATTGTTGAAAGGGCAGAGAGAAGAATGAAATAAAATACTTTGTTCAAGCAACATAGTTACTTGTGTAACATAGTGTATAATATTGGAATAATAGTATATATAACTATACATTTTTATATATTACATATAATTTTATATAACACATATAATTTTAACTACGTAACTTTTTTATCTGTTCAGTGTTTTTAAGTTTAAATTTGGAAAAAAAATAAGATTAAACAACAAATAAATAAATAAAATGTAGATTTTGTTCTTATGTAGCATTATGGATCTCTAAATGGTGAGAACCAGTTATTTCTGCCAGCTGGTTCCAAGCAAGTCCAAGATGAGACTGATTTCCTTAAGCAAAACCGAGGCAGAGCACATTCTTCCACTGGGGAGCAAGTTATGCTAAAGATATCCTACTTGATCATTTAGCCAGGAAGACCAAGGACGTGAGAGTACCTGTCTTCTTAATTAGTAGATGTTGGTCTATAAGAATTTAAACGCTTAGCAGAGTACTAAATTTGGATACTCGATCTATTTATGACCTACAAATACATGAGGCCTTTAGACTATGTTATTATTTTACTTAAAAAAAAAGTCCTTAGTGTAATTTTCCTCTTCATGGAAATTCACTTAAGAATTTCCCTTGGAGGGATGCCTGGGTGGCGCAGTGGTTGAGCATCTGCTTTCAGCTCAGGTTGTGATCCTGGGGTCCTGGGATCAAGTCCCACATTGGGCTCCCTGCATGGAGCCTGCTTCTCCCTCTGCTATGTCTCTGCCTCTTTCTCTGTGTCTCTCGTGAATAAACACATAAAATCTTAAAGAAAAAAATAATTTCCCTTGGAGAAATGAACTCCCTTCCTATCTATTAAATATCTCTACCTGTTTATATTATAGTTTTTCTTCATTTTAAAATAAGGATATCAGTTGTTTTCTCTTTTTTCTTTCTTTAAATAAAAGGGCTGGTAACAAATTAAAGGATATTTACACAAAAGGTCTTTTCTTTTAAGAGACTATGTAAGGGTATTACGCTGAGTGAAATAAGTCAATCGGAGGACAAACATTATATGGTCTCATTCATTTGGGGAATATAAATAATAGTGAAAGGGAATAGAAGAGAAGGGAGAAGAAATGTGTGGGAAATATCAGAAAGGGAGACAGAACATAAAGACTCCTAACTCTGGGAAACGAACTAGGGGTGGTGGAAGGGGAGGAGGGCGGGGGGTGGGGGTGAATGGGTGACGGGCACTGAGGGGGGCACTTGACGGGATGAGCACTGGGTGTTATTCTGTATGTTGGCAAATTGAACACCAATAAAAAACAAATTTATTATTTAAAAAAGAGACTATGTAAGGAATCTACATTAACATTTTTAACGAATTCGGCTGTTTTCAAGTGACTCCTTCGTATCGTTGTTTTCACTCAAATCTGCTAAATCCATTAAAGACAAGACAAACCAAAAAGCACTATTATCATCTTATGAGAAATCTGTGTCTATCTAAGGAATTGGGTGCACCCATATGGTTTGGTGTGTGAGAGATTTGATACTGAAAGATTCCATCCAAATGATTTGTGCACATTTTACTATGATTCAAATACAGCTTACGAGCTTGCTCCTGTCTGAATCATACGGCAAACAGGATGTACTGTTGATATTTTGTTTCCCCCAACTGAATTATAAGGTCCTTGGGTATAGGAGTCATAGTGTATTATTTGTTTTGGTTTACTTAATTTCACATTATTTTGTGCTTGCTTTATGGTATGAGTGGTTAATCTTATCAATCTGGCTTCTCATGTGTTGTTGTAAGAAATTAGCTTTAAGACACATGCATGGATTGGAGGGTTTTTTTTTTTTTCTGTTTTATTAATTGTGGCCTGAATATAACTTTGGTATGTTTTTTTCTCCAGAAGAGCTTATTTATAGGTACTTCTTAGGTTTTTATGCAATTTATACGCAGGATGTTTTAGTAGTAGCATCTACTGGAATTACTAAAGTAGCATCTTTGGTAATTCCAGAAGAAATGTATTTTCCTATCTGTAATGTTGACTGTTCTAAATATTTAAAAGAAAATAAAATTGGTAAGTGAAAAAAGAGCTAAAATGCAGATTTTCCTTTCCTATTGTCTGTTGAGATTAGAGATCACGAAGTACCTTTCTTGCCTTCTGCAATGTAATTATTTCTTTTCAAATCCACATTGGTGTGGAAATACAGCTCAAGAGGAAGAATTTCCTGATGTCTTATTTAATACTACGCCTCTATGAGTTGTCCTCTCTATTTTTTCTTGAAGTTATACACTCCAAAAGTACTGTCATTGCCCTTGCTTTTCGTCTTTGCTGCACATTTACTTTTCGACAGGCTTAAATAATGGCTAAAATGGTTGAAATGATTTATGCCTGTAGAGTGATGTCTTCATTTGCTCTATTCACATTTCTTTTTTTACTAATGGTCTGGTGAACACCTAGTGTAGGTGCGTTTTATTAGAGAGTATATTCCCTCTAAATGCTGTTCCTAAGCTGAAAGAAATGGGCCATAATCATATAAAAATAAAGTATCTCTTTGTAGAATTTACAAGAAATGGAATGTCCTTATTCCTGAGGCATAGAACATAAGGGGCTTTTTTCTCTCACTCTAAGACTGCTCTTTATACTAATGTTGATTACGTGTACCACGTCAACAGCTGTTGTGATGTTTAGAAAGCAAATGTGTCTATTGAAAATCTCAACTAAAAGGAGTTAATCTCTTGAAGTTTCTAGTTATCTACAATTTTCTTCTTCCTGTTAAGACAGGAGAGATGGTTTCCACTCTCTACAGATTGCTTCACTCCTAGTTCATAAAATTGCAATTAATAATGGTGAGCTAAGATCATTCTGGACTTGATGTACTGCCCTATCATCGTTGAAAGAGAGTCCTTAAATCTGCTGTTTAACAACTTATAGGGACTTTGCACTGATTAATTCATCTGGTCATAGTCTCAAGGCTGACACGGCATCTTGTAGGCCTTCCATTCCATTGGGATCAACATCATCATTTTATAAGAAATGAGCTTACTACTTTATAGACTTAGTTGGAAAGAAATTTCAAACGTCAGCTGTAGGACGTGCCACTGGAATTTAATTTGTTGACCTATGAGAACACAGAATATCTCATCTTTTACTGAACTTTCTAAACATAAAATAAGGTTATCAGAGAATGAAAATGATTCTGACATTTGAACTTCAGTAGAAGGCCAATACATTTAAAGTAAGTACTCTCCTTCCTGAAATGTTCAGCACTCCTTCAAAAGTACATGTCAGGTTCTTAAGAAAATATTATCCCTTGTGGAGAAAAGCACTGGAAATCGGATCATGGGTACTGGTTCATAGAGTCAACATCATTTGGGGGCCGTGCAGCTTCTGTTCTCCCTCTCTTCTTGTGTCGAATTCCCTGAGTTCCCTCTAAAGAGGCATCTCTGTACTTGAGGAAAAGCTTTGTGGTACTGTCAGTCAAGTTTCCCTGCATCACCTAACCACAAGGGGGACTCATGGCCAAAGCTATTGAGCTTTCTTGGGATTTGTAGTCTTGAGTATGAGCACAGAAAAGTATGTAGAGCCAATTTGTTCTAGGAACGGTGACAAGTATGTTGTTAAGTCTCACTAACAGGATCACCAGAGCTTTGAGCTCTGAGACAGTGTCCTGCCCATTCTGGACCTTGATTTTCCACTGACTCTATAAGCTCCTCCAAGCCTTTTAATAAATTCCTCTTTTTTTCATTAATTTAGCTAGAATCACTGTTAGTTACTTTTTTTCTCAAGAACTATGTAATTAATAATTTTATGTGTCAATTGGCTATGCTAAAAGATACCCAGGTAGTTAGTAAAATACTATTTCTGGGTGTGTCCATGAGGGTATTTCAGGAATAGATTAACATTTGCATTTGTAGTCCGATTTTTTTAAAAAAACGATAAGCTTTCACCAATGTGGGTAGGCATCATTCAATCCATTAGATGAAACAAAAAGGCAGAAGAAAGGCAAATTTTCTGTCTTCATTTGAACTAGAATATCTTATCCTGCCCTTGGACATTAGCACTCTTGGTTTTCAGAACTTGTTACTTGGACCAGGATTTACATCATTGGCTCACAGAAATTGGGACTCGGTTGGGCACTATACCGTTGGCTTTCCTGAGCCTCCAGTTTGCAGACAATGGATCATGCATGGGACCTCTCAGCCTCCATAATTGTGTGAGCCAGTCCCTCCTCATAAAAGATCTACCATCTATCCATCCATCCATTCATCCATATCCATTCTATTGGTTTTGTTTCTCTGGAGAACTCTGACAAAAAAAAAAATATTAAAGTTTTTTTGTAATTATTTTATAATTATTAAATTTTGAAAGTAATGTGTTGCCCTTTGTTAGTCTCATATTCTTTTGAGAATGAAATGTAGTGGATACTTTTACTACAATAAAAAATATATCTTTTTCAGGCATTTCCAGGGTAATGATTACATTGGAATCCAAATGCTGACCTAAGGTCTATGATAGATTTGAAACTGTTCCTGAGCAAACTCTCCAGACGCATTGAATGCCAACCTTCCTTTGTGTCAAGATGCTCCAGACACTCTTGTTTTCATTCATTTCTTGGAGCATGATATGTTCTTTCCTGCCTTAATCCTTTACCTGAAATTTTATTTCATTTCCTTCACTCTCCCCATCAACAAATGCCTTCTCAGCAACCAATTCAGCCAAGTTTATTTGTGAAACAAGGAAATAAAGGCTTACTTCTCTTAAAAGTCAAAAAACAAAAAAAACAAAAAAAAACAAAAAAAACAAATGCCTTCTCATTCTTATGTCGAAGCAAAAACTCTCCCCGTCAACATTAGTCAGAGTGGACAACTGATCTTATATATCTTATTGCCCAGTTGATAGTCTTTACAGGGATGCCTCATGGACATTTCACACTTAGCTTGACCCACCCAGATCTTCAGATTCTCTCATCTCCAGTCAGTTTTTCTCTCATTCTTCTCCACTCAGCATTCCTGTCATGCAGCACCCCAAGCCAGAGGTCAGCCTTGACTCATTTCTTTGTATTGCTCTACATCAAGGCACCAGCCAGTTCCATTGGCCCTACCTCCCAAATAGATCCCAATCCCTATTCTCCCTCTTTCACCTTCAAAGTCTTTTCCTATCCCAATTATTATCTTTTGTTTGGTCAACTGCAATGTCTTCTTGTTTATTTCTGCATACACTCTTTGCTTCATACAATATAAGTGACTGTATATTTCCCTGCTTGGAATCATCAGTGGCTTCTAATTCCAATTAGGAAAAAAATATCCAAATTCCTGACTGTGGCCAACAGGGTCCTACATTATTTTCAACTTAAGCACCTTCCTGTTCCTCCTTCCCTCCCTCTGTCCTTTCCTCCCCTCCAGCTATTCTGAGCTATACTATTTACACAGGCTCTTCTCCCTGGTGGAATGCTTTTCCCAGATTCAGCACAGCTGGCTCTTTTTGTTCATTTAGGTCTTAACTCAGATATTTCTCCCTCAGAACTTCTTTGACCACTGATTCTAAAGAATAATTCCCCATGCCAATTATTATCACATCATCTTGCTTCAGAGTGTCAAAATAATTACTCTTGTAAAATTAATCATGTTCTTGTACTTGTTTCACTTATTTATATGACTTGTGAGGGCATATTTTTCACATCTAAGTTTTCCTTTCAACTGTGTTTGAAAACAAAACAACATACTATTTGTTACTTTTTACTCACCTGTATGCTTGTTATTAGGTAACACGTTTTTATAAGTTAATGAAGAGTACAGAAATAAGAGCTAATGATTCCATTTTGTGTGCATACATAGTAAAAGGCATTTCAAGGTATGCTCTATGTGTGGAAGTTAACTGAAAATGGATATTAGTGTGTCTTAATTTTCAAGGTAGACACAAAAAAATGCCTCTTTACATTTTTTTTTTAAATTTTTATTTATTTATGATAGTCACAGAGAGAGAGAGAGAGAGGCAGAGACACAGGCAGAGGGAGAAGCAGGCTCCATGTACCGGGAGCCCGATGTGGGATTCGATCCCGGGTCTCCAGGATCGTGCCCTGGGCCAAAGGCAGGCGCCAAACCGCTGCGCCACCCAGGGATCCCTAATTTTTTTTTACATTTTTTTTAAATTTTTATTTAAAAAATGCCTCTTTAAAAATGAGAATGATCTGAGGAAGAGAATTAGTGTGGATTAATATTTGTCATTATAATAAAGCATCCAGATACAGGAGCTTCTGGAGGGCAGGCACTCTGGCATCATAAGTATTTGGCATCTTTAATTTTTTGCTTAACATGTTGACTGTGAGTTCAAGAAGAACCTCATCAAGTGGGTTATTGAGATGAAGAAAATACACATTTTGGAATTAATGCTCATTATCGAAGAGTATTTTTTTGAGCAAATGAAGTAAACTGTCTTTGTCTTCACTTAGAATTAAGGGAAGGCCAGAGTATTTGTGAATGTCAGTAAATGTAAGATTCTCACTTTTTCTGTCTCATTTGCAAACAATCATCGATCCAGAGTGAGATGGGATTCTTGTATTATGGATTTGAGGTTTTGCATTATATTAAAAAGGGAATTTGGGGAACATGGCTTTTGGGACCTCTAGGCTGTTTTCAGTATCTTGGATTACTAGCCTCTAATATTTCTGAATTCTTATTAAATGACAACCAATGTTTTCAAGATGCCAAGTCATTGGTGACCTAGCCCCTCTACTTCAATGCTTACTAAATTTAGGGAAGTTTACTTTAAAATGTATCTAAATAATGATTTTGAAATTGCCAAAGAGTGTAGTCTCATGTAACTGCTTATAGGAAAGGAACTATACTAAATTCAAAATAACTACATTATTTTCACCCCCTTTTCTTCCTGGCATTTATGGAAAATGAGAGCAAAGCTTGTGCATTGCCTTCCTCCCTCTTTTTATTTGATCACACGCATTTTCAAAGTATGTATTTTCTCATTGGAGCTTCTCCCAATTTAACAACTGTTGGACAAAGTGAACACCCAGTTAGATTCCGAAACTATGCCCTGGCATGCTGAGGGCACATTTATTACTTGGGATGATTTTGTTCTTCCCTCTGCTTATTACACCCATAAAGAGAACGCCTCTCTAAAACAATTACAGCTAGTCTTTTGAAGGACAAAGTTTTATTTCAAGGTTCTTAATTTTACCTTTTTTAGGTCGAACACTTGTCTTTGCCCATACCTATGAATGCGTGTGCTTGTTTATATAGATCTGTGCCAATGCAGCAATATTTAGGGAAAAGTGCCTTTTAGAGATACAAACTCTTGGGACAGAACTTAGAAACTGGTAGCCTCCGGGCTACAACGGACTCACAGAACCTGGCTTCATTTGTCCTGCGTGGTGCGTTATTATTGCTGCTGTTGTTGTTTTTACCTTATCTTTAGAAATCTGGGGATTTCACACAGAAATCCAGATTCCCATCTTCTCCTGAAAAATCCGGAGACACTGTAAAAATTGTGTGCACTTCCAACCCTGGTGATGCCGTGATTTTAAACTGCAAATGGCAACAATTTAAAGGCTTCCATCCCTTCATTTTGATGTTTCTCTTCCGTATCAAATGGTGTAAGGTACAAGCACTAAAATGCTTACCCAGAATGCTCCCTGGCTTAATGGGGTATTACATGCCATCTTATTCCACCTGTAATTTCCCCCCCAATTTCTATGTTATATCAATTTTTCCTTCATAAAATTTTTCACATTTGGGCCTATTTTCTTCCTCTCCTTGTTATGACTTTTACCCAGGTTGTCTTCCTCCCTTCTGGGCTACTGAAGGAATGCATGGCTGTCTTTGCCATCACCACCCCTCTTGCTTTCACCTTGCCTCTGCCCGTCCCTTCTCACTCTGCACAGCAGTTACAGATTTATGTCTCCCAATCCCGCTTCAGTACATCAGTCCCTGCCCTCAGACCTGCAGTGACAACCCAGAACCCGTGTCCAGCGACTTACCCTGTAGTCAGAACTCAGTCTGTTTTTTCCCTGCAGTTTGTGTTAAACCCTACTCAGATAACTAGCCACCATGCCCCTTTCCCTTGCACCAAAGCAGGAATCTTCTATTCTGATGCCTCCACTCCCAGAGGTATATCTCATCCTCTCCACCTGTGCAAAGGATCATGAGCTCCTTAAAGATGTCCTTTCTCACCTATTTTGGTACACTCCTGTACATTATGGTTCCTCCTGCCTCGTTACAGGTTTCAAAATTACACTGTTTCTCTGATGGTCTTAAAACAGAGTTTCTCCACGTAGGGTCTCTGCGCATATTAATTCAGAATCACCTGTCTTCCTCCTAAGCATTCATTCCTGGGCTTCACCTGTGTGATCCTCAATCCTTTAAGTTGCGGCCTAGGAATCTGATAAATCTAAAATTTGAAAAGTCAGGCCTTGAAAGGCAAGATTACTAGTGTGATATAAGATTGCCTGATGGTTTGATAGAAAAAAAAAAAACACAAGATTCAATTAATCTTACAGTGAGTGCATTGTCAGGTCTGCCAGTATGTTTCTCAAACTCTTTTTATTCTAATTGTTGATAACAGCTCTGGTTGTGGCGTTAGCTAGGTCCTGACACCATGGCTGAAAGCCTTGGGGCACATAAGATCCATCCCCATCAGAGGGAAAGTGGAAGGTAAGAGCCTCTTCACCTCATAGGCCAAAGCAAGACCTCAGATAAACCTCTTGAGTATAGGACCCTGTTTGCTTTTTTTTTTTTTTAATTGTTCTTTAGTATGCTCATGCCTTGTCTCCAGTAATGCCATGATTCATAAATGTCAAATCGCATTGGACAAACTGATTTTATGTTTGAAGTAGAGAGTTTAGGAGGAATATCTGTTCTCAGGTTGGCAATGATGGTGGTAACTCCTGTGGGTGGCACGTGTGCTCTGAGGCTGGACACTGTGGTCAGTGATTTCTGTAGGTTATCCCAGAGTAGGCTTGCTCCAACCCTAATTAGACATCACTGTCATACCCTACATTGTAGCAGGGAGCCTTCAGCTGGCATTGCAGGGAGAGGCAAGAGACAGTGACGTGAGATGCAACTACTCTTGTCATTTGTGAACAAAAATTCTAAACAACTTTAAAGTATTGATTTCTTTCTTTTGTGTGTGTGTGTGTGTGTGTGTGTGTAAGAAAGGGGTTGATAAACTTAAAATAGGGATGGATAACCACTGGAGAAGTCACTGTGACAAAGTGGATGAAGGCCAAGAATGGAATTTAAGACTGGGTTCAGCATTCGGGTTGCCACTTAACTGCTCTGCAAGTTTGAGCAGACCCAAAGTCTCTCTGAACTTCAGTACTTTAATCTGTAAAATGAGGGCAATGCTGCCACACAATTGTTGTAGGGACTAAATGAAGAGATTTATGTAAAAATTATATAAATATACAGTGCTATTACTATTGCAGATTGTTCAAAGTGTCAAGATCTCAGAAAACATAGTTACATTATTTTGAATCATGCTTTAAAAGTGGGGGGGGGGCACCTGGGTGGCTCAGTGGTTGAGCATCTGCCTTCGGTTCAGGTTGTGATCCTGGGGTTCTGGAATGGAGTCTCGCATCGGGCCCCTTGGAGGTAGCCTGCTTCTCCCTCTGCCTGTGTCTCTGCATCTGTCTCTGTGTCTCTCATGAATAAATAAATAAAATCTATTAAAAATAAAATAAAAAGAGGAAAAACCCCACAGTAATAATAAGATCTTCTTATCCCCATAATCTCACAAAGCAGACATCATGGTCCCTAGGAATGTAAGGAATCCAAGGCTCAGGGAGGTTAGGTAAACTGCCACACTCACACAGCTAATAAATAGCTAAGCTGAGACTTAAAAACCACACCTGCCGTAAAAGCTCTGTTTTTCCTACTGCACCAGTTAGCCTTTTAAAGAAAAAAAAAAAAAAAAAAGCCAGCACATATACTTTTCCTTAACATTTAAAAAAAAAAAAAAAAGCCAGCACATATACTTTTCCTTAACATTTAAAAAAAAAAAAAAAGACATTTATGTTCGAAAACTAACTCATCCTGATAATTCCCAATTAAGATGTTGTCATCTAGCATCTGGCTCAATTTCCTTTTATGAAATATAGTAAACATAATTTGAGTATAGCTTAAATGAAGTGTCCAAATGGGATAAAACAGGTCACCTGGGAAATTAGATTTTATAGATTACAAGAATTCAATGCCTAAATCGTACCTAATGGACGCAATTTTTTAAAAAAAAATCTTCAGGAGACAATTGACTGTTCTATCAATTTTACTATTACTTCTCTGTGAGACATCTATAGCCTGGAGCAACTAGAGCAAAAATAAATAATATAAAGTTGACTATAAATAGGAGTGAAGAATACCTGTGTCTTCATGGGTTTGGGGTTCACAAGAAAAGTAAAGGGGGATCTTTGACACAAATTCAATTCTTCCACATTGAATTTAAAACATCCTATTTAAAAGTATATAATAAAGAGAACTTAGAGAATTTTCTTGCCTTGTGGCTTTTTGAAGGAAATAATTTTGAGTATGTATCAGTCTTTATCCAGGAATAGAGTCTGTGGTAGAAATGAGCTCCAGCTATTAATTTTGATTACTGGGGGTCATTGGGCAGAAGAAATCATTTTCTTTTAAAGAGTCAACAGTTTTTGAATAAGAGCGGGATTAAGAAGAAGAGTGAATGTGAGGGTGTGAAGGTGGAGGTGTTGGTTTAAGCACTGTAGAGAAATACCTGAGCACTACCATGCCCTGACAAGTAGCTCAAGTATCTTTCCTTTGAAATAAGGTGCAGGGTGGTGGTGAAATTCACATACTACAGAGTTGCACTGTCTGGGATCAAATCCCACCTCTGTCACTTGCTAATTTTGTGATTTGAGGCAATTTTACTTGAGCTCTCTGAAATTCTCTTTTGAATTCTCATCTGAAAATTAGGAACAGTTACTGCTTCATCAGGTTGGTATGATGATTCAGCATAATCATTGATACACATCGTCAGTGTGGTTGTTGTTGTTATTATTGTTTTGATGTTGTAGAGCTTTTTTGACATAAACACTCAAGTCGCCCCCTGATGTTATAAAATAATTTTGAGGACTAGGAACTACTTAAGAGTCTCTTTACAACGGGATAGAGTCATGCAATAGTCTACAAGGCCCCTATCTATTGAGATAAAATGTTAATTCCGTTTCCTTTAGGAGCCATTAAAGATGGTCATAAAATGAAAAGATTATAAAACCAAACCTTCTAGTAAATAATCACGAGTTTCTACGTATTTTCCAAAGTGCACAAATTTGTACTCATCTGAGAAGAACATATCGATTTGTGTGTGTATTTCAAGCAACCATCTTACCCATGCGAGGCCCGTGGCGGACAGCATTCTCCCCTGGGAAGGTGGCTTCTCTAATTGCAGTGAATGGTGATTCTATTTGTAGACAGTACTTCCTACAGCATGCCTTTCTTTCTGTGATTATTATCTAAGAGATACCTCTCCTCAAATTATTTAGTCTTCTTGGCTATAAAGGAGAGCATTCTACAGCATAAGAGCCTTGCAGATAATATGGATCTGGGTTGAAAATGTTATATTCTCTTATCAACAAAATAATCAGTGTTTACTGCAGCATAGAAAGTACAACAATACTTCAATACTAAAGACACTCAAACTACGACTTAGGCAAAAAAAAAAAAAATTAAAAAATAAAAAGGAGAACAAGGAAGAAAAAGAAAAAAGAAAACCAGAAGTACTAATATAATTTGAGCTTCTAGGGTATTTTCCTCCTTCTCCCACACTGTCTCTTGCTAATAAACAAAAGCACAATTTTTCACATTGATAAAAAATCAACAGCAAGAAAACTTACCTTCCTTTAACCAAGAAATGTTATTTTTATCATTTTCAAAATGCTCAGCTGTTCTTACTTTTATCTTTTCCAGCTCAGTTTCTGACATCTAAGTGGAAACAGAATTTGTGATATAAAAAATTCATTAAGAACCCGAATTTATAACATTGAGCTTTATATTTAGAGACTACTGCCATATTATAGGACAATTTTATCTCTATAATTTTTCAGTTCACTGTCTAATGTTAAGTCTTACATTTTATCCATTTGTAGTATTTTAAAACATTGACAGTGAACTAAACTTTAGATGATGTTTCATTTTTCAGCAGTAAAGATGGCTATAAGATCGAATAATTTCTGAATATGAAAGAATAACAGATTAACAGCTAGTCACAGATTTTAAAAAAAACATTCAGTTGCTGTTTTAATGCCTTTTATATAATCTATTTTTAAAAAAGCATGCTGTAAAGTGATATACAAAGATACAACCACAAACAAAAAACTCAAAAGGACCTTTTCAGCAACTTATTGGATCCAGTGAGAATCTTACGACCTGAGCCAGGCCAAGTGGAGCTCCCCGAAGGCGCTGACACCTATTAATGCACCTTCAGTGCATTTGCACTTGACTTGCGTGGCTTGCTCTCAGTGAGCTAGGATGCTCCACTTGAATCAGTGCCTCAGTGTAACTTACCTGTGTGTTCCCGATGGAGGAGGCCCAAGGTGCGGGACAAGGGAGCAGCTTGGGGATGCTCTGGGCAGCCTTCCTTGTTGTCTCTCGATGTCCAGCATTCCTCCACCCTGTCAGAAGTGAGCTGAGAAGCAAATACGCTCCCTCCCTGGGTGGTGCTAGATTTGTCTTGCTGCCAGAAGCATCTAACTTGCGGCTGAGAGGATTTTTTTTTTTTTTAAGGTAATATAAAGCCTGTGGTTCAAAACAATAAAAACCTTTTCCAGGCTAGCACTTACTTAAAATGACACTCTGCAAAATCAGGTGCAAATAATGAACTCTTTTCAAATTGACAATTTCTTTAGTCCCCTTTCCTTCCACACCTGCCATTCACCACTTAGGGGGTTAATTGTAAAGGATGTGGAAAAAAACCCCATGGAAAAAATAGATATGGACTATCTGGGTTGAAAGAAAAAGAAGGGAAATTTCTACAAAGTTCAAAGTTTTATTTTCTAGAAGTTCATCCTGTAGCTGACATTTTGAAAAGCAAGTTTTTAAAACATTTTTTAGGCAACAAGAAAACATTTCAAGTTTTTATTTTTTTAAATTTTTTTTGAGTCTGCACATATTCCAAAAAGAATTTGGAGTAACATTTTAAAAGAGAATTTGTCATTAGGTTGTTAGTCAAAGATCATACAGTTTTCAGTGAAAGGTTAAAAACAAAAAGTATAATTCTTAGTGATGATAAATAGTCCAACATTTCTAAAGGTTGTCTTTCTTTTTTTTTTCCCCCCATGGAAAATAATCTTTATTTTTTGGCCCGAAGTGGTTTTCCTCCTCCAGTGTCCCTGGACAACTGTCTGTTCTCTCATCACCTTATACCCATTTCTTCTCCTTTACCAACTTCATTTCTTATACTTTGCTTCCAGTCTCATCTTTAAAAACTTGCTTGATAATCCAATTTTTATACTAATCACTTTCACTTCCTCCCAATATCAAGAAGATAACATTCTTCAGGCCACCAAGGAAAGTCTCCAGTGGTCTGATTTTTCCAGGTGCCTAGGCTTTTACTCTGACCCAATTGCAATGCTGCTTGCTGTTTCTTGAACTTGCTTGCTTCTGTTATTAACATTCCAGAAATGTTTCCTCAAAATCCCATCTCCACTCCCACCTTGAAGCCTTCTTGATTGATACCTCTCCTCTGGAAAAATGATTGCTCCCTATTCTGATCCCATTTGGCACTCTTGGTGTAATCATCTCCATTTTGGTCTCACATAAACCTGTCTTAACTTCCTTCTAAGACTATAAACCCCCTGAAGGCTTGGCCTATATCTCAGCATTTTCTATGTCTTATTCAGTGTGTGGCTTCTCTAATTGCAGTGAATGGTGATTCTATTTGTAGACATTACTTCCTATAGCATGCCTTTCTTTTCTGTGATTATTGTCTAAGAGATACCTCTCCTCAAATTATTTAGTCTTCTTGGTTATAAAGGAGAGCATTCTACAGCATAAGAACCTTGCAGATAATATGGATCTGGGTTGAAAATGTATATTCTGCAGATATATAATGAAATAAAACCAGCAAATATACCTAATGCTGTTTTCCTTTGTCCCAAAGTCCTAGGATACACCTACTTAAAAATTCCTTTAGGTTGTGTCTTTTCTATAGTTAGAGCTTTTTTTCTTTTTTTCTTTTTTTTTTTAATCCAACAAAGTTTGGATTTATTGGCCTGTGGCAATGAAGAGGAGGGCACAATGTTTGAAAAGTGGGTGTCTCAGTAAAAGAAAGTGAAAGTGGATTGATTACTTATTACAGTATTTCAGAAAGTGTTAGATTAGGGGAGGGATTAAGAAAGAGGAATTTCACTCTTAAATGGGTATATCTGTTGTAGCATTTTATGTCCCTTACTCATTCATTTGGTGACCTAATCTAATTTCCTTAATAGTTGAGGCATTGTCCTTTGGAAAAGCATACTATCTAAAAATTTATGTATTAGCGGGACCAGGAAGAAATTTGGTAAATACCAGTTATGGCGATCTTAAAACAGTGAAGAGAGACAACATGGAAGGTGAGAAAAGGTAATGCACAAACAGCTAGTGGAAAAGAGTCAGTCAAGCAACCAGAAGGGAATAATGAGTGAGCCAGGAACACAGTTGAGTGTATTGTTACTCCTAGTTGTTTTGCATTTGTATTTTAATATTAGACCATATGGTTAATAAAACATTTTTTTTAAGATTCAAAATGGAGTTTAGATCTTCCTAAGGTTACAAGTCATATAACATATTTTTTCATGTAGTTCTAAGGCAGGAAACCCATTTTGACCTGTCAGCCTCTGATGCTTCCAGGTTCACATCCTGTGGTCATTTTTATATACTTTATTTAATTTCACTTAAACTATTTTCCAATTATCCATCCCAAGAGCAGTCCATTACTCAAACTCCTGTCTGGGTTTCTTACTTTTGAGATTACAGATCACTTTTGCTTGTGGTTTATTCTTTGATTACTCTTGATCTCTACATATTTTCCACTTGTTTTACTTTTGTTGTTACTATGATACAATTATTTGAGAACCGTGTTAAGTAAATTGCAGACTTTAAAATCTCTTTGTAAGAGTTGTCCTGAGGAGGGAATATTATGAAGATAAAATCCATTTCAGGTTTGGAAATATTATCCAATTTTTAGGTACTATTTTCAACATGTTCTAATACTTGAAATATTTGTTATTTTGTTTTATCCATTTTCTTTGGTTAGCTTCTCACTACCCTCTGATTTTTACCTTTGCTCTTTGAATTGCCTTTTATCTTTAAGAGTGTTTGACATTACTTGAATTTTCTGTATGGAGCTTTGTTTTATTTTGAGGAGCACCATTTTTTTTTTCAAAGATTTTGTTTATTTATTCATGAGAGACAGAGAGAGAGAGAGAGAGAGAGAGGCAGAGACACAGGCAGAGGGAGAAGCAGGCTCCATGCTGGGAGCCTGACATGGGACTTGATCCTGGGACTCCAGGACCAGGCCCTGGGCTGCAGGCAGGTGCTAAACCGCTGAGCCACCCGGGCTGCCCAAGGAGCACCATTTTTTGAAAATAAACATCTCATTTTAAATTCTATTCTGGTCTTTGTTTTAGCAATCATTATGAGACCTTCAGATGTTAATAAATATCGTATTCAATTTCCTTCATCTACTTTACCAGTAAAGATGGTAAGAATAGTCACCAAGTACTCTTTCCTGCATCAAATGCATATCATTAGTGTCCTTATGAGACATTGAATTAAGGGTAGTGCATACTCAAGCCAATCTTTAAACCATTTATTCATTTACCTAGAGATATCCTTGGGCCACAAAGCAGACTCTTGAGCTGAACTGAGCCCTTGGTTGGGTGAGATATGTCACAGTTGATGGTAGGAGGTGAAAAGAAATGAAGTCTGATGAATATCAGGCACAGCAAGGAAATAATACATGGTCGAAAATGAAGGTAAAAAGTGACAAACCAGCCTCAGAAGTCAGGCTAGTTTGACTAGAATTTTAAAAGAATAAACATATTTAAAAAAATAAACTGCCCAAATTATGTTCATTGTGCCCACTTTAAATAATGGGCAAAACAATTCAAACCCAAGGATGTGATTTCAAGACTCCAGTTTTCTCTTTAAATTATGTTTTGATTTTCTGTTCTAAACAGAGATAGTTTGAATGTGCTGTTTTGATAATTCTATTCCTTTTATTTTGACTCATGCATCAGTATTTTTAGTTGCTAGTCAAAATCTGATTAAAGGTAGAAACTTTAAGGACAAACTATCCAGTAGAAGGCAATCTTTGCCAAGAGAAAAACCTGTAAGATCATTATATGTTTCATATTCTTGTTTCTGTTAAAAAGAAAATAACAAAATTGAGTGCATGAAGCTAGATCCTTCTTTAACAAATAATTATGTGCTATCAGCAGCAAAGGCAGTCCTAAGAAGGAAGTACATTGTAATACAGGCCTATTTCAAGAAGCAAGAAAAGTCTCAAATATACAACCCAAACTTATGCCTACAGAGCTCGAAAAGGAATAGCAAATAAAACCTAAAGCCAGCAGAAATAAACAATAAAGAAACACACAAACAAAAACCAGTAGAACAGATTAATGAAACTGAGAGTTGGTTCTTTGAAAAAAAAATTAATAATATTGATAAACCCTTGGCCAGAGTTATAAAAAAAGTAAAGAGAAAGGACCTAAATAGATAAAATCATGAATGAAAGAGAGAGATCACAACAGAAATACAAATTATAAGAGAATACTGTGAAAAGTTATATACCAACAAACTGGGCAACCTGGAAGAAATGGACAAATTACTAGACACTTACAAACTGCCAAATAATTATATCCTATCAAATTAATCTTTTTTGTTGTCTTCAAAACCATTACACTGTCACTTGCTTTTTTTCCTAAAACAATGAAATTGTATGTGTCATGGGAGAGAATATTAATCAGTGGGGAGAGGAGTCACCAATGCAGATTATTGGATTTGAGGTGTATAATTTGTAGAGCAGAGTTTTTCTGAAGTATTAGTGGATTGGATCCAAATGGAAATGGTATAAGAAGTTGTGCTATTCTTTGAAAGTATGCTTTCTGTTAAAGAATGGAATGTCTATATTCTTTAGTACAGTTACTTAAAATGTTTTCAATAACCATTCTAACGCCATCAAATATTTTGCATTTTCAACCTTCTCTTTGGGATTTTTTTGGTCTCAATACAAAAATAAACATGAAGTAAATAAACAGCAGTCCAAAATATCAGAGGCAAGGGTAAATAAAATGAGAAGAAAATTCCATATTTGTAACACAAGCTTTCCCAGGAAAGGTTGCAGCTAACACCAAAGGCATACCAATTCAAGGATTTATTCGATGTTAGATCTCATCAAAAGTTTAGGTTCAAAAATAACACTTAAGGATATAAAATGCATTAAGTTTTATCCTTGTTTCATGCCAGATCATTAAAAAGAGCTGTTTACCTTTACCAAATTATTTTTATACCTTATAGAGTTCCTTTTACTGACTTAGATGTTGGCTGGCATTGAGAAAAGATATAAACATGTCAGTGACACTTACTAGTGGGTTTATTATGAAGATTTTTGATTCCTCGGAATTATGATGTGCATCCTTAAAGCAGTCCACTTAGTGTAAATATTGTTCCACTTCATGTTAAATGTAACAGTTTTATAACTGTATGATTTCACTTACATGCTCCTTTAAACTATTATTTTTGTATATTGTACATTTACAAATGTTACAGTCTGACAGTGTTTGTGTGTGTGTGTGTGTGTGTGTGTTGAAATGGTCCGTTTTCTTTTAAAGAAATGAGAAGGAAAAAGAAGATAATTCTTTAAATGTCAACCCACACAGTTGCCATTTCTTCAATTCCTTTCAGCACCCTTGAGTTTTCATTTGATTTCATTTTTCTTCAGCCTAAAGAGTTTTTGTTGTTGTTTGTTTGTTTGTTTTTTGGGAGGTGTTTGGGTGTTTTTTTTGTTTTATTTTACCATTTCTTGAAGTTCAGGTCTGCTGATTCAGGTCAGCTTTGTTTATCTAAAAATGTTTTTAGTTCACTCTCATTTGTGAAGGATATTTACACTAGATATAGAATTCTTAATTGGCAGATTCCTTCCTTCCCTCCCTCCTTCCCTCCCTCCCTCCCTTCCTTCCTTCCTTCCTTCCTTCCTTCCTTCCTTCCTTCCTTCCTTCCTCTTTCCCTCCTTCCTATATCTAACAGCCCCACCCCCACCTTGCTCTGGTCACTTTAATTTTCTTTTCTTTTTCTGTGGTTTTCAGCAGCCTGACTATAATGTGTTTGGGTGTAATTTTCTTAGTATCTTTTTTTCTATTTAAGTTTTTCTGAGATTCTAGTTTCTGCAAGTTGATTGATGTTTTTCATCAAACTAAGGGTATTTTGGGCTCAGGATACTTGGGGCCATTATTTCCTCAGATATTTTTCTGTCTCCTTCCCTCTCTTCTCTCCCTCTAACATTCCGATTACACATATGTTAGACTCCTTAATATTTTCACACAGGTTATAGAGACTCTGCTCATGTTTTTCCAGCTTTTTCTTCCTATTCTTCAGATTGAATAATTTCTGTAGATTTGCATTCAAGGTCAATAACATTTTCTTCTTCTTCTTCTTCTTCTTCTTCTTCTTCTTCTTCTTCTTCTTCTTTTTTAAGATTTTATTTATCTATTCTTAGACACAGAGAGAGAGGCAGAGACACAGGCAGAGGGAGAAGCAGGCTCCATGCAGGGAGCCCAATGTGGGACTCCATCCCAGGTCTCCAGGATCACATGCCAGGCTGCAGGCGGCGCCAAACCACTGCGCCACGGGGCTGCCCAATAACATTGTCTTCTATAGTCCTCAATCTGTTAAGGCAATCCCATACATTTTTGATTTTAGATATTATCTTCATTTTAGAATGAAGATAGAATTTATGTTCCATTGGTTATTTGGTTATTTTGGTTATTTGGTTATTTCTAATAGTTCCTACATCTTTGCTGATAATATCTATCTCTCAATATCACCATCTTTTCCTTCAATTTCTTGATTGAATCTATTATAGCTAGTTTAAAGTCATTATCCGGCAACTCCAACATCTATATCTTCTATTGACTGTTGGTTTTCTTGGTGATGGGTTACATTTTCTTGGTTCTTCAAGTGTGTAATAATTTTTTATTATACTCTTGACATTTTGGATGATACATTGTAGGGAGTCCTAGACTGTGCTGCATTCTTTTACAGAGTGTTGAATTTTATTCTAGCCAACAGTTAATATGCTGGCACATATTCTGTGTCCTATCACTCTTGGTTTTATGTTTTGTTAAGGTGGGTCAATTTTGGTTTTTTTGTTTGTTTATTTTTTTAGTTTTATGATGTAGCTCATGCTAAAAGATCTGGTTGTTATGGCCAAGTTATGTCCTTTCCTGGGCCTCAACTAAATATCCAAAGTGGTCAATGAGATACATCTGCTGTAGTGAGGCCAGAGTGTCTTCTAATGCTATATTAACCATGGTAGCCACATTCATTGCTCAGCCCCACAGAAGGTACTTTTTGCAAGTTATTTAATGTCTTATCCTATGCATACACAGCCAAGACCTTAGCCAAGACTACTTGGGGAAAACTCTACCTTTTCCCTACTTTGTGCTGCTCTCTCATCTCCAGAACCCTGCCTTGAAAATTCTAGCCACTTCAACAGTCCAAACTCCAGTCTCTGCTTCTTCAGTTGAACACATCTGCTACTCTCTGTGTGTTCCACCTACTTGCACCATGGTAGGGAAAGTGCTGCCAAGACAAGAGGTAGAGCAAATGTATAGTTTATCTTTTGTGTTTTCCTACTCTCAAAAATTATGGGACAGTTCTGCCTATTGTCCAATGCTGAAAAATACCTTCCTCATTTATTTTGTCCAGTTTGTAGCTATATATGAAGAAATGCAGGTACAGTACCATTTATTCCATTGTGACCAAAAGTGGAAATAGTTTTAAAAATTCCTTTACCACTATCCTTCCAATCAAGAAGACATCAGAGATAGCTATCTTTCTCATCCCCTGGTGCAGGGCAGATGAACCTAGAACAAAGGATGTCTTATCTTTGAGATTCAAATTTCACTTTATTTTAAGTTCATAGAAGAATCAGTAGTTTCGAAAACTAGATCTTTTTATGATAAGTACCAAAGAATTAAGATCACATTTAAGCCATAAATCACATATTAGGTAAGAATACAAAATTGCTTAAAAGTAGTGCTTGAGCTAATCACCCCACCAAATTAAATTTTGACAAGTGAGTAGGAAGGGAGTTTGAAGAAGATGTCTGACTATGGTTTAGATGCTGAATGTTCATTAAAAAGGAATTTGGTCGCTGGTTGTCTTAGATAATCCTAGAAAGACTGGGACCACAGTATCTCCAGGTAATCTGGAGAATAACAGCAGAATGGATCTTTGCCTAGTTTTCTAGAAGCATCTTAGTGGTTTTCAAGACTTAGAAAAAAATCTCTGCATCCAACATGACATCTAGGTATCAGTAGCAGTTGGAGAACTAGGTGGAAAGACTTGAGCATTTTTTTTCATCATATGATGTATTCTTAGAACAACCTGTAGAGAATCTTAAACTTCCTCCAAGTCTGAGTGAAGGATAAGGACCAGTAAATAGGAACATGGCCCCAGATCACAGTAAGTGGTGCCATTAGTGGATGCTACATTGACAATACAAGCTATTGGCAATGGAGGAGTTACTAGCTCTGGGAGAAGAAATGGTGAAAAAAGAGATGATCCCCAAAGGCAAGCAGGAAGTGCTAGCTAAGTGAAGCACAACGACAGAGGATTATCATGTACTGGATTTGCTACCCAGAGGGAAAGCCAAAGGCAATTGTATATAGCCTGAAAGCCTCTCTTTGAAGCTGGAAGAGACTGAGCTAACGTGAATTTGTAAGTTTGTTTTTCATCATCATCAGAAATGAGGGCTCAAAGGCCAAGTTAATATCAGTTGTGGAAAATTAAAAACGTTATATGTTTTGGTGGTCTGAATACATAGCCTTTCTCTATACTTCCATTCCCTCTACCCTCCTAAGAGCTGTAAAATGAGTTAGTTCACCAAAGTAGTTCTTTAGGAGCTCTCTTTAGAA
The DNA here is from genome assembly GCF_003254725.2 of Canis lupus dingo. NCBI lineage: Eukaryota > Metazoa > Chordata > Mammalia > Carnivora > Canidae > Canis > Canis lupus. Next base: position 21,759,626 of record NC_064262.1, on the reverse strand, counting down.
TTGCTTTTTCTTATATAATGACTGCCGTCACTCACAGAGATGGGTCCAGCACCCCCAGGTGACCCTGTTCCTTGGTCATAACAGATTATGTTAGAAATAGGTGATTCATTCCAGCCAATCCAATATCCTCGCTCCCAAAATCTGAATTGGGATCCAATCATTGGGACTTGGCAGTTTTAAGTCAATGAAGTTTGTCTAAATCATCTAGGGAGGCCTGTTTGGGTTGTGTGAAAGTGGAAAAATTGGGCAGTTGGGGAAGATCAAAGTGAGCAACTTCTCTGTCCCAATTTCCTCATCTGTAACATAGAGATAATAATAATGCTATCTACCTTGGAGTTGTTGGAGGGTTAAATGTTAATGAGTAAAAAGAGCTTGGAAAGGAGCCTGAGGCTATAGTAAATACTATAAATAAAGACATAGCAATTATGTTTGTTCTGAGTGATTTGTTCAACTTTATTGATATATAGTTGAAGTACAACACATGGCACTTATTTAAAGCATGTAGTTTGATCAGTTTCCCAGAAAACTATCACTATAATCAAAATAACAAACATCTGCATCATCCCCAAAATTTCTTCTTTCCTTTACAACTCAACCCTCCCTCCACTGCCATCCCCACACAAATACTGATCTTCTTTTTGTCATTCCTTGTAGATGAATTTGCATTTTCTAGAACTCAATCTAACAGAAGGGAACAGGGTGTGTTCTTTTTGCTAAATCCTTTTATTCAGCACAATGATCTTGAGATTTATCCATAATGTTGTGTCAAGAGTGCACTTATTTTTATTGCATTCCATTGTATAGGCATAGCACAGTTTACTTATCCATTCACCTGTTGATGGCTATTTGAGTGGTTTTCCATTATGGATATTACAGATAAAGCTATAATGAACCCTTGTGTGCAAGTTTCTGATTTTACTTTGTGTGGGTTTACCATTTATCAAATTAAAAAATTTTAAGGGAAAAAATGAGAAAGTCCTAAAATAGATAAAACTGTGATTAGAAAATATAATTTAGGAGTGCCTGTGTGGCTCAGTTAGTTAAACATCCAATTCTTGGTTTCAGCTCAGGATGATCTTGGGGTACTGGGATCAAGCCCCATATTGGGCTCTAAGCTCAGCACAGACTCTGCTTGTCCCTCTTCCTCTGTTCCTCCCCCAAATTCATGTGTGCTCTCTTTCCTTCTCTCTCAAATAAATAAATAAAATCTTAAAAAAAGAAAGAAAATGCAATTTTAAAAATACCACCCATTAGCTTGCAAAGGCAGTTTTATTCTATAACATACAACTTTACCTTTAAACGACTAGTTGGTATCCAGATGGAGTAACTGGCTCATCTTTATATTTGACTACTAAGAGGTCTTTGATCAACTAAAATCTCCTGGAAAATCCTCAAAAGGGAAAAAAGACAGTAAGACAAGACACTACCCCCTTAACCTCTCAAAATTTTACTGTAGAGAAGAGGCATACTGTCTTCCTGTAAATGTGGACTATTATTTTTTTAAAAGACACTGAACTTTTAGTACATTTGCAAACTCAGTTTATTTTATTTTAAAAATCAATTAACAGAAATGGCAGTCTTGCTTTCTCACTCAAAACCTAGATATTTTGAAATATTTGGATGATACTGATTGCAGCAATATAGAACGTTGTTTACTGAGGAATTACTTTAAAATTATTTATTAATAAGAAGGTATTGATATATTGATTCTTACAGTACAGTACCTTTTGCTAAATTCTTAATAATTATTTAAAATGATTATGTAAACTAATAGATATTATTGATGGAGGTATGATGATGCTTAAAGTGAAGTTCTCTATAATCAATACATTATGTCAGTAAAATTTACCCTAAATGTTAACATCTGGAAATGTCTCTCTTTTGCATGCAGTTATTTTCCTCCTGTTTTGTCCCTTAATTATCAAGTCCTCTGTCATCTTTTGGCTGTGTCTCTGCTTTTGTAGTTCCAAGATCTTCTCTGCCAAGTAGGGCAGAGAACTATAATTTCTTTCATACAGTACTTGGTCTTCTACCTACATCAGTGAGGAATACTTTTTTTTTAAACCCAAGAGAGAGAAAGAAAAAAAAAAACCTTATCTTGATCACTCTTTTCTCTAGACCACCTCTCATGGGTCAGTCTTAAAGCAGGACATTTAAATAAATTGAACTTCAAATACAATTTCAGTTTAACAGGACTTTTGGATCCAAAGAGAAATTCTAACATTTGATCAGCTATTCACAAATGATGTCTTTATATCCTTTAAAGAACTATAAAGCAAATAAAAAATTGTAAGCTGTTTTATTTGATGTTATCTGAGATAAAATAATTCTTTGAAGAGCCATAGAGACTAATTGGAAAAGAGTATCAGTATATCCATAAATTAGGAAATTAATAAAGTTAAAACCACATAGGACCTACACAGGTAATGCCACAGTGATCTAAGAATACATAATTGTTAATGTACAAATTCTAAGAGGGACAATGGGTTTTTCGGAGAAGAGAAGAAAATGTTAGTGGGCAGAGATTTACAAAAATAATGGTTGAATATGGGGAAGGAATAGCTGAAGGTGAAAAAAGGGGATATTTCTTCTTCTACAGAGTAAATTGAAAATGTCATTGTCTTTGCTTTTTTTGAGAAATGAAAGGTACCAGATTCTTTTCCTTGAATTCTAAGTCACATAGTTAAGAGAAATGGAAGCCCTAGGATTTTTTGTTATTGTGAAATGTGGAAGGAAGTAAAATCATTATGAATATGTCCGTTTCATACTAATAAGTGGCAGGATTGGGATTTGCATTCAGGACTTATGGATCTTAAATTAGTACCACTGAAAGGAAAATTTTCATCACTACCAGCTCATTTCTCCCAGTTGCCAACTGCCCTGATATGACCACGTGATATCATTAGGATAGTCTCTTCCATCACCATGTACTTTGTCTTTGCAGCTCTTATCACAATAGGAATGGTTACCATTGTGTAGTGAATGCCTTCAGGCTGGCACATGCAAGTTCAACAGGCTGGGCACTTCAGAACTCCATGGTGAAATGAGAGGACTTGTAATATGTCAGTTTAGCAAGGCTGAACTACATGTCCCAGAATTCCTTTCCTTGTGTATTTCCAGTTAGAATGGGCCACGGAAGATATTTTTGTCAGTAATTTGAAAGACAGCCTTTCACTGGGAAGGTTAGAGTAGCCACTTGTGTGTTTCCTGCCTGTGTGTTGCTCTGTATCTGCTGACTCACTTCCCTGCTGTAGACAGCCACCATTCTGCAACTTTCCATTTCTCCCTACATCTGCCTGTGACTTCTCCATCTCCTGGGTGGTTGTGTGTTTCTGTCTATGATGAGGAGGACACTAACTTCTCCTGCCACAGCCACTTAATCAGGAGGCAGTGAGGATGGACATGGGTTCCAATCCAAACTCATGAGTTCCAGCTCAAGCTTGTGGGTTCCAGCTAATCCTTGCCATACTCTACTTCACATGGACTCATCTCGTCCTTTCTACTTTTTCTGCCAACTCAAAGCCAATTATTTTATCTCAGATAACATCAGAAGCAAAAACAGCAGCTTTCTAGAGTTTAACCAGCTCCCTAAATTGTATAAGGTCAAATCCTGGTAACAGATTCTTTAATCTATAAACCTCCTGGTAGCTCTGCTCCTTGATTGATCTCTGACTGGAAGAGTGCATCATTTACATTGTGTCATATAAATGGCACCACCTCCTATAGTTACGTAATGCACTGTCTGAGGGCCACATGAGGAGCCCTGAAAGCCTGTATTCCCAGAGCTTAAATGACATGAAGACTAGAACAATTTGTTTCTTGTTAATTGCTCCAATAATAGGTAGGAAAGGTGCCGCCATGGCCAAATACATTTGGGAAACACTGAAATCACTGCATTTCTGCACTGAGATCCTACCACACTCACACAGTAAAGATTCTATAAAGCTATGCATGCACTGAAGTAATTTGTTTAGTCCAGCCTTCTTCAAATTTACTTAACCACAGAATCATTTTCTAGGTTGTATCTGTTACAAAGCCCTGGAACTAGTAGTCTACAAGCCACACCTTGAGAAACACTGGAATACATCCTGATAATCTCAATCATTTAACATTTGGCTCTCAACATTTCTAAGCACTATCCAAGTACAGAATTAATGTAACTTAAAATCATATTTAGGCAGTCAAAATCAAACGCAAACAGGGGGTGTGATAATAAGAATATAGTGAAGAACACTAAGTGCTGCTATGCACTGTAATTCATTCCAGCACTTTTCGGAAGATATTGAACCACAAGAGAAAGGCTGGTGGCAAAGAACATATCCTGCATAGGAAAGACAAAGTGTATTGCACCATGATAATGAAAAGAGGTTAACAGAGGAAGTGTTTCTTCCCTTTTCTCTATTCATTTTCCCTCTTAGTGATGAGTGAGAGGGTGAATATATGAATGACGAAAAGGGCAATGAGATTAGGAAGAAAAGGCATTAGATATTGAAAGCTGGAACCAGATTAGCTTAAGTGGAATAGAGGAAAGTCAGGCTCAGGGCAGTACCCACACATTTTTTGTATCTTAAACTCAGGTGTTTACATGTAGATGAGCTATTTCTGTGGCACACGAGATGCTTTGGGGCCAGCCCATGCGGAATTGCAAAGTATGGTAGACAAGGTTACTTTATGATGTAGTATTTTCTCTTGATAAAGCAAAAAGTGGTTCCCAAAAGGAGTCCTTTGGGTTTGCCATAATAATTGGGCAACGTCATGGGCATATAAAGCAGAGGAGCCTAGGGTACTAAGCATCATGTTATACAAGGAGGATCCTACACAATAAGGAAATGGCCTACCCAAAATGAGTTGCCTCACCATTGAGAAACACTGAAAGCCCTTCGTCCAGTTCTATATATTTCTCTTCTTTTTTAGTCATCGCCCCCATAAGAGCTGTGTATCTCTCAACTAGGTGTGGATCTGATTAGTTGAGAAAACTTATTGCAGAAAGATGGGGTAAAACTCCACTTTCAAGTGTTCATTTACATTTCAAAAGAGGAAATCATCAACTCCAGAGTCTCTAACTAATTGATGCTCTGAGAGGAGAAATATATGAAAATATTTTATTAGAATAGTAATGTAGTCCTCTTATATGAAGAGAAATTTTGCAACTTCTTCCTTCCTTTGTAGTGTGTTTATTTCAGATGCTGTCCTTTTCTATCTGTCCACTCACAAGACATCTTTTCCAAGGAATTAAATTATGTGTGGCTAATGTTGTATCAGCACAGCATCAGCCTTTAACCTTTGTACATACATATTTATAAAAACAAAAGGCCAGCCCTTGAAGAAAACTGGTAGGTATATTACAGTGTAAACTGTGTCTCTGTCAATGTAAAGGAAGTCTAATCTCACCTATTAATTTAAACTCTCTATGAAAAATAGGTAATTGTACACATTGGCAGCCTCTTATCTTTCTTCTTGCCTACACATGACCAAAACAAAAATAATTCATTTTCTTTCTTGGTTTATGGAGTAGTAATCCTTTTCACTTTCACACCTTAGGCTAAAAGCTGCAAAGGTAGAAGAGTAGGAGTAGCTGATGAATTATATGCTTTACATATGTATATATGGAAGATCTGCACTCGGAAATGTGCCATTATCTCCATCCTAAAAGATGGAAACCTGAGGCTTCGAGGACTTAAATATCTAATGCATTCAATGCAGAAATGGTGGAAGTCAGAATTGACCTCAGGTCAGTTTAGCACCTAAGCTCATACTTCATTACATACCCTGAAGTATATAGGTCTTTTCAGTTTGCTTCATAGACTGTCCTGCATGGCTATATATATTCTAGATAGCTCTGAATATAGCCCACTATTTATTTAATGGGCTACTCCAAGGGAAGTATAAGTCATCCATGCCATCAGAGAGGTTTTGCTGTAGTTGGAGAGATGTCCCACATACAATTCCATATGTACATAGAAAGGTAGCCAGCAAAACATGGCACACTATTCATCAGTGCCAGTGGAGATGCACATTCTATAACTTTGTAAGATTTTAGCAGGGAAAAGCTCAGAGATGACAGAGTCGAGGAAAAAGCCAGGACTGGTTTTCAGACTCGACGTGTGACTAATAGCAGCTATAATTTATGTTGTAAAAAATGTGGCAGGCTTTTATGTGTAGATTTGGACTAGGCCCTGAGAATATAATAGTGAAGGGGTTGGACAGGGACCTTGTCTGTGGCCCCATCCTCCCCAGGCCCCAGCATTTCACATGCCTATAGAATCACCTGGGCATCTTATTAAAATGCAATTTCTCATTCAGGAGGTCTGAAATGGGACCTGAGATTCTGCAGTTCATACCAGCTGGCAGGTAATGACTAGGCTGCTACTCCATAGGCCACACTTTGAGTAGCAAGACTCTATAGGAGGGGGTAGATGAACAAGTGAAGAAACAAATGTTAAGCTTATAACTTTAGCACAAAATAATTGAAGGTCCATTAGTCTTCAGCTCCTCTCTCCACAGAGAGGCTACCAAAGCCACCTTAGGATAGCCTGGGTAGGTCTAAAATGTTGGGTAAATCCCTTTGGCTTACCTTCTTCTAGATCAATAGACATCTTTCCTTCTGCTGAATTGTTTTCCCTCGCATTTTTAGAATCTAATTGATTGTACAACATTTTTAGTACATCACCTTTTCTAGGATCATTTTCCAAATCCTAGAAAATTGATTTGATTTCAGCCATATCCTGGTCTTTTGGAGATCAGCATGATTGCAGAGCATTTCTGAATTCTGTGAATTTCTAATATCATTTCTAATCTGCTTTATCTCTCCAACCTCTCTTTTCCCCTTCTTTCTTCCTTCTTTTTCATCTTTCTTTCTCTATTCCTTCCTTCCTTCCTTCCTTCCTTCCTTCCTTCCTTCCTTCCTTCCTTCCTTCCTTCCCTCCTCTCCTTCTATTGTTCTTTCTTTCATTCTCTCTGTCCTTCTTATATACCCACAGAGTGTGACATTTGCAAATTAGTGGGGATTCTTAATATATCCCTCAAATGATCAGTTCGATGTCCCAGCTGTGTCACTTATTAGTTGTCTGACTTTGAGCAAGTTATTCAATTACCCAGTGCTTTCCTTATCTATTAAATGGGGATTAATGATAGTATCCATGTCACAGTGTCATTGTAGGATTAAATGATTACTAAATGTTAAGTGCTTAGAACAATTGCTAGGACATAGTAAATGCAATGTTTGTGAATATTCTTGATGCTATACGATCTTCTCTTCCTCTCTGTGGGACAGCAAACTTTCTTTTTGGTTTGACAGTGCAGAAGTCTGTGGCACTTAAACATGAAGTTCAATGCAGTGGTCATCATCTTACATTCTGAAGACATACATGGGAGAGCTAAAGACTTACACCAGAGTCTTTATCCCTCTATGTCTTCTTACTCCTTGTCTTACCAAACTTTGGACACTTTTCCCTATTACATATCATTACCTTTCCCTTGGTCTTGTCATTTAATTTTCCCATAAATGTTGATTTCATGGACATATAATTTATTCCCTGATGGCAAGACAGTCATCCATGAAACTTGTTTTACTAGTTTTAGGTATCACTGGACATATTAATGATGATGATGATGATGATGACGATGATTACTAGTAGTAGTAGTGTGATGATGATTACTACTAGTAGTAGTGTTAACATTTATCAAGTATATAAATAGAGGATTTTAGCTTCCAGCTTCCAGACTAGGAAGGACCAGATTTACCATGTCCCCCAGCCCAGTTGAAATGACTAAAACAAACAAGCAAAGAAGCAAATGTGGACAACCACAGTGATCAGACTCTGGACAGCAAGCAGTTCAGGACATTGATCCTTGACAGAAGGAAAACAAACAAGATGAGCCCTATCATTGTCCAAGCCTGCTTCCCAGGAGGATTTTACAGGTTCAACACAGGGTAGAGGAATTGAAACAGAGGCTGACATGTCAGACTTGAGGAGATAGAATTCAGAGATCAGAGAAGCCCAAACAGATAGAACTCATAAGGTAGAATATTGGGTTAAAGAGGACTATACATAGAGCGAATGATTCCTCTCAAGTGTTCAGCTAAATATCACTCAGTGCCTACATGAGCAAACTACTGGAGTTTAGGAAAGGCTATTATTAGAAAGGAATAGGCAGTGCAGTATCTGGAGCTTGCACAGGGCTAGAAAGAATTTATATTATCATCAGACAGAGTGAAAATACCTAACATACTGGGCATAAAGTAAGTCTTCAGCCAAAACAGTTGTAAAAGCAAGAAACGAAAGAATCAAGTTATTTCTAAATAACGTTATCGTGTCCCAGAACAAAGATGAAAAATATTAAAATCGGAAGAATCCTCCAGCACCCAAAGATGTAAAAGACAATGTCTGGGATTCAATAAAAAAATTATTAGGCATGCAAAAATGCAAAAACACAACCTGTAATATACAGGACAAGAATCAATCATAAATAGACCTGGAGATGCCAAAGATAATAGAATTAGTAGACAAGAACTTCAAGAGAGTGATTGAGATTATATACTCTATAGTTTCCAAAATATAGAAGAAAGCATGCACATGGAGAGGTGGGAAAAATTAAAATAAACAAATAAATAACAACATTTGAACATGTAGAGATGAAAAGAATGACAGTGAATGGGATTGAAAGCATATTAAATACTGAAGAAGAAAAGATTAGTGATCCTGAAGACATAGAAATAGAAATTATTCAAAATAAAAGACAACAAGAAGAAAAAAAATGCCTGGGGGGGAAAAACAGGGGATTGGTGAGATATGGGAAAATTTACTCAGTGTAACTTAGTGAAACTGTGGTTTAGAAAAGGATAAAGTGGGGAAACAAAAAAATCTATATATTTGAAGAAATATGGCTGGAATTAAACTTTGGGGAAATCATATTTTCAAATTTGATGAAAATTACAAACTCAAACATTGAAGCAGCTCAATGAATCTGAGCCACAGGAAACAAAGACTACACTAAAGCCCATCAAATTCGTTCAAACTTGTGTTAAGAGAATATCTTAAAAGTATCTAGGAGAAAAATCACATTATAAAATGGACTAAAAATGGTAAATGACAGCAGACAATAGATATTTCATCAGAAATAATACAAGCTGGTGCAGCTTTTTTTTAAATATCAAGGGGATATAATCAACCTCAAATTTTATACCCACTAAAAACCATTTCTTTCAAAAATGAAGTTGAAATACAGACTTTTTAAGTCATACAAAAGCCAAGAGAGTTCACCACCAGCAGACCACCATTACAAACATGCAATACAATGTGCTAATTTAATGTTTTTCTTTGTCTAATCCTTTTGTGAGATCCCAAAGAAACATAGCCATGGTATAGCCAGACTAGAGTCTGCATCTATAGATTTCAAGGCAATCTGAAAGGCTTCATACTGTAGGACTCTATTTATATAATTACTGGAAAACATAAAACTATAAAGACAACAAAATGGTTGGTAGTCATTGGGGCATGACAATGGGGAGATCAATAAGTGGGGCACTGAAGATTTTTAGGCCAGTGAATATACTCTATATGGTACTATAATGATAGATACATGTTCTTATGAATTCATCCAAACCCATAAAATATGGAACATCAAAAGTGAACTTTAATATAACCTATGGATTTTGTGTCATTGTAGGTTCATCACCTGTGACAAATGTGCCAATCTGGTGAGAGATGTTGATCATGGGAGAGGCTATGCTTATGTGGGGACAGATGTTGTACAGGAAATCTCTGTATGTTCTCCTCAATTTTCCTGTGAATCTAAAACTGCTATTAAAAAATTAAAATCTTAATTCTAAAAAAATCACCTATCCTTATATTTGTTTTACCAGTCTAAGACCTAGTTTATAGCCAGGAAATAGCATGTTTTGCCAAGTGGCAAAACATGAGGTGGGACATCTCAATTGAAATTAGGTGTTGGGGCACCTGGTGGCTCAGTTGGTTGACCATCAGACTCTTTTTGGCTCAGGTCATGATGTCAGTATCCTGAGGTTAGCCCTGCATCAGGCTCCATGCTCAGTGGGGAGTCTACTTGAAATTCTCTCTCTCTCTCTCCCCCTCTCTCTCAGCCCCTCCCCTACTCATGTGCACACTTGCATGCTAATGCTCTCTCTCTCTCTCAAATAAATAAATATATCTTTTTTTAAAAAAGGAATCAGGTGTCCAACAAATGCTTTTGGCAATTATTAATGTTATTATCATTCTAAAGAGCTCATACTTACTAACGACCTTTGGTACAAGAAGAGATATTTAAAGCATTCCCTTTCTTATCTTAGACAGTAAAGATATAGTACAAATTTTAGGCAACACAGTACAAAATTTTAGACAATTGCTTGTTGCACATATACAAACATGGTCATGTTTATCTTATTAAAGTAATAATAGCAACAAACTTTCTGAAATATTTAAAATTAAAGAAGAAAAAGACTCCCAGCACTCCTTAAGCTTTTCAGTAGAAACTTTCAGAATAACAGTGAAAGATTAACCTTATATATTTTACTAGATTTTAAAAGCTCTATTAACATTTTCCTTTATGTTTTTTACTCAGAAAACTTTAAAAATGCTATCTGTGAGCAAGTTAATGGTTAAGCTTTTTTTATTGTTATTTGACTCAATTTTTCTAAACACTATTAAATTGAAAGTACTGTAAGAGAGGTTTGAAACTCAATTTGTGTCTGGTTGTATTAATCAATCAGTAGTAACTTCAACCTACATCTGAATCTCAGTAAGAACTTGTGCAAAATCATTGCTAAAGTATTACATCATAGAAAAAAACCCACAGGCTTATATCACTGAAAATGTAACTTCCACACAAAAAGTTTAGTGTTTTAATAAAAAATTTTCAACTGATTCCGATATGCTGGTGAAATTAGAAAACACTGCCTATGAAAGAAAAATGGTAATATGAATTTTAACATATGTCATAAAATTCATTTATAGACATGTTATCTGGGATTACAGGAAAATCAGATGTTTGAAAGGATTTTAAAGATTTCACTTTATTTTAAATCTGGAAGGAATAAGTAAGATCATTTTGGCTAATGGTTTGCTTACTTGAAGTTTCTCAAAACTTCATTGAAATAAAAAGTTTAGTTGAATAATAAATATTTTGAGTAGAGACTTTCACTTCGTGTCTTATAAATCATCAAAGAAACACCTAGATGTACTGCATACATCTATCAAATATTAGTAGATTCTGAAGTATATAGACTATAGAAATAGGAAGTTACTAGGTGGGACGTGAGAGGGATCTGGCTGTGGCGTCTGTCACTAAGTTGATCGCCAAGGGTCAATTCGGCTGATCTGGCTGGGCTAGGCATGTATGATCTTCCTTCTTCATTGATCCATGTGCATCCCTCCTGACACTGCAGCTTCAGCTCTGTTAGGTGGGAGAGGAGGATAATCCTTTGGTCAAGGGTATAGGAGTAGCTGTGCTCCATGGCTAGAATCTGCAAACTCTCAAGGTCCATTTGTAAAAAGAACATCAGGTAGTCAAATTTCCAAGACTCCAGACACACCCAGATGAGGTAGTACATGGAGCAGTCTGCCTTTCTTTTAAAGAAACAAACAAACAAACAGAAAGTTATTAGATATATTTTTTTAATCAGGAAAAAAGATAACCTAGGTTCATATAAAAAGACAGCTGTAATACAATGTGAAAAAAAGACTACTAATTCTATCTTGAAAATAGAATAAATAATCTGTAAATAAGGACATAAATTCTCTAATTAATATTAAGTGATGGGAAGCCTAATTCTGAAAGAATATATAAACTTTAGGAGAAGCTTCAAAAGTGATAAAAGGAATACCTAGTAATATGTATAAATGTGTTTTTACATTTTAAAAAAGTCAAATCATTTAAAAATCTTAATGATGAACTGATAGTTGATCTAAATCTTTCAAAACCCACATACCTTTTTCTATAATTAGTTGTAGAACTTTGAGAACATATCAGTAATCTGATGTACATGAAAAGTGAAAAGAACAATTAACATTAAATGGCATATTCAGACAAGCTATCTTTATCTTTGTGGTATATCTATATTTATCTTTATATTAATACCATTGAATACAGCATTTTGACTTCCTGAGGTTTTTATAGGGACGTGAGAACACCAGGAAATAATCAGAGGGGGGGAAACCAATATTACAGCACTTGCTTATTTACTGATCCTACCATACTTTCATTTATAATTTTTCATACTACTCAAAAATAGCTGTTTATAGGCTATACTTGATAATTATCCACTATATTATTACACTATTAAAGTCAGTGCTGCTTGTTAAAAAGTTGGTCAGCTGTAAGGGGGAGCATGTTTGAGGTTTTTAATTAAATGGAAAAATAATAGTAAATTATAGTAAGTGGCTACTTAATGCTGTAATTGCCTTACATCTCAACAAAACATTGCAAATAGACTCTTTTAACAGATCATTTCAATTTGTATAGAAAATACTATAAAAATACACTTACTGTATAGAATCTGTATGATTAGAGTGACAAGATGAGTTATAGACAATGCATTAGATATGATTTTATATACTTGTAAATGAAAACAAAATGTAATTACTTTCAAGTTAGTATGTTAGAATTGTACATATCTTAATTATTTTAGGTTTTTTTTCTGTTGACAAAAATATTCCCAACTAGTCCTTGGTTATATGAAACCTGGGAAAATTAGGAGACAAAGCACAAAGTACTTCCAACCTCTGAACAGTGTTTAAAGGTGCCCAGTGACTCTCGTCCCACTTGTCAGGAATAACTCCTGTAGCATTTTGTTTATTTCCATCACTCTTCTATATTTTTTTCTCTGCAATGCATGATTTCCTGCTACTCTCAACCCTCCTACTTGGCCCAATCAAAACTTAGTCCCATGAAGTAATTGGTACTGGTGGATGATCTAATATTGTGGATGGCTAGAGCTTATGTGTAGCTTATCACATCATGGGACTCCAGGGGAGAAATGTGTGTTTTCTGTTTCCTTCTTATCAGAACAAGACTTGGGGCCACCTGATATAAGACCCTAGATTTTACCTCCCCCACAAATCCAATTTATTCAATCTATTTTAGACTTAAGCATTCCACATAGCCCTCGACAGCTCACTGTACTTTATGACAGATAAGGGGGAAAATTCAAGGCACTGTTGATGAAAATAAAACAACAAAGTCTGCACACATAAATCTTGTCAGAGAAGTACATTTAACCATTTTAAAATGTAGAATTCATTTACTTAAACTTTGCAAAGCAGCTTGTTTATATAAACAGTACAGTAAAGTACATTTGTTTTTATTTCTAAAAGTTGTCAGATAATTTGCATCTCTGCCCTTTATCTCTACTGTTATTAAAGTATTGGAGGAATAAAGTTCCATTTGCTTCTATTCACAGAAGACTGTCATATTCAGATAATGGCACAATTCAGAATTTATCAAGTGCCAGGAGATTATAAAAGTTAATGGAACAAAATGGTATTAGCGTGAGATTTTGGGAAAATCTCATGAGATTTGGTACAGTAACTTCACAATTAAATTACCATGTCACTACTGTATGTGCAGACAAAGGGAAGTGGGGCATTTGTGAATTCCATATTGATGGATCTTATAAATGATCTAGAAGTGAAAACCTCCTTTGTTTAGATAACTGTGAATCTTTTTGGAGTGTTGCTTTCTCTTTCACTGTACAAATATTCAAAGTGAAGGACACAGCAATGTAAGTCAACTAAGCAGATATTTTAGGATGGCCTTCTTTAATACAAAATACACAGTGTTCTAAAAGAAAAGATGTGTTTGAGGATACACTTCAGATCTGTGTTTTTTCTTCACAAACTCTCCCATAAATAGGCTGCCTCTTGTAGAATTCCTTCATGATGTTGAAATGACTATTTGCCTCCTAGGCACTCCAGGCTAGCAGGCCATGTGTAGGCTAAGCTCCTTCTGAATGACTCTGAGGTCTCATTCCCCCATCCTTATCCTGACTACAAGCCTCAGTTCCTGTCTTCACTTTCTTCATAGGTGTCCAGGTGTCATCTCAGACCTAGTGTCCCCCAACCAACTCATTGCCATCTCTGGGAAGAAGTTACTAATCATCAGAAGGATTAGCATGTGAAATGAATCAGACAAGGAGTTCTTAGCTCAGTGTCTGGCATTGTGGAATTTACTAACAATTATTAATTGATGCTATTACAAGTAATAATAAATATTCTTGGATCTAGTGCGTCCTCATGTGTTCCCTGCTATATCCATGTTATCTTTCCTTGAACACTTGGCCTCAAAGCTTGATCATTTCCATTCCTTTGTCATCCTCACATAGGCTGTCCAACGTGGTCACAAATTCCTGGTATGCACTATCTTTTGGGAATTTCTTTTTCTCATGTCACTGTAATCCTTTAACCTCTCACTTCAAATATTGCCTAAGCAACAGTCAGTTCTCACTCCTGTTGACAGGACCTGTTTCCCACTTTGGAGGCTGAAATGCCATAGACTCCAGTTCTCATTCTCCTTTGCACCTAGGGCAGAGTCATGTGACCCACTCCTACCTATGAGATGTGAGGCTTTTAGGAAGGGTATTCTTCTCTTTAAAAATTAAATTTAAAAAGAAGTAATTAACAATCAGAAACAAATAATAAAATACTTTAAAATACTGAAATGATGAAAAACTATGTAAAAAAAGACCTCAGTGGAAACGGCATTGTTTTCTTCACTAGAAGTTGTCATTCTGGAACTGCTACAGGCATCCTGATACTAGGCAAGAAAATACTACTTTTTTAGAGAATGACTGGCTTGTGGTGGGAAAGATAGATGGAAGCCATCTGGATCTTGATTATATTTTATTCCTTTCAAAATTATTTGGAGCCTAGAGTCTAAATTGGTCCTCAACTCATTCTCTTGATTCTTCTTCATCCTTCAAACAACCCTACATATTGCTGCTAAATAGAACTCTTCAGACCTCCCATTTTTTATGTCATAATCCTGATTAAATGCCTTTAACAGTTTTCAGTTTCTGTAATGGTGGTCTTCAAATGATGGGGTAGGCAGGATAACACAATGGAGTCATGTGAAGAAACCATTAGAAATTACATATAAATAAGATAAATTAAACTTTGCTAGTATTTTCTATGTTGGTTATCAATGGATTTCTCACTAGTCCATTTATCTGGATGGTCACATATCAGGCACGAGGAAGGAATTCTACACAGGGAAATCTATTGACAACATACCCTCCCCTTTCAATTGCTTTTAGCATAATTTGAGATATTCAGTGTAACCTGAGCTTGATTAAATGGATTTGAGGATTATATAATTTGGCTTTTTTCTAACCTCTAAAAAAGTGGTTTAGAGAGATTTCTGTTCAGCTATGCTACCTGAAGACAGCATAGCTATGCAGGCCTGCTTCTGCTATTCAGTGTGTAAGCTCTTTGTTAATCAACCATCCCTTGTTAATCTTTCAACAAGGGATGGTTGAATAATCATCACCAACATGAATCGGTCAAAAAATTCAGAATTATCAAGAAGGCAATTTAAAATATGGGTTTATAGTCACTATTAATTATACCACCTGTTGGGAAGAGAACACTGTGGTAGAAGAATAGTCTACAATATAATATATATATGTGTGTGTGTACATTGGAGGCACAAACTCAAGACTGTTTCTCTAGTTCAGATTTATATGAGAGTAAATTGGACACCTGTACCTCTAGGACAATATTTTTCTTTTGCTAATGAGCTAACTCCTGCTTTTTCTTCAGTATTACAAAATAATTATAAATAAGTGCTCTCACTTATTTAAAGTGCCATTGTATGCTTGGCACTGTGCTAAGCCCTATTCCTCATAGTGTTTATTTCATTCAATATTCCTTGTAAACAATTTTGCAAACTAAATATTATTCCCCAGTCTTACAGATGAAGAAATTAAGATGTTAAAAACCTTCCCAAAGTTACCCTGCTAATAAGTTAGAGAACTGGGATCCAGTCTACAGTTAAGCCCTACCTAGTGCTTTAAATTACTCTTTATTTTATCTCAACTCTCATAGTAAAAAGAAAGTAAGGAGATAAAACTAAGCATATGCTATGTATTAGAGAGCATGGTAGGTATTCAAAACACTTTATAATAAGCATTTTCAGTCACCCTCTTAGCTAGCTGGCATTATCCCTTATTTTTTTCTAATTAAGAAGCTGCCATGTCTTCCATCCCACTATAATCTCACCTCCTTCTGAAATTTATGCACAAACAGTGCCTACCACTTTTTTGGCGTTTGATTATCTCCTTCCTTGTGACATGGTTTCAGTACCTAGTTTTACTCATCAAATCCGGTATAATATAATGGGGGAAAATGTATTTGGTTCCAGGTGGACCTGATATCTAATCTTGATGTCTCACACAAATAAGTCATGTTGGGTAAGAAACCACGGTTCCTTCACCTGTAGAATGGACAAAATAACACACTTCAGATGAAGAAACACCTAGCATAGTGAACTTGCATATATTCATGGGAATGTCATTTTCTCACCTGGTAGGTATATCTCATCTTCAACTAGATTGCAAATTCCTTGAGGTTGAAGTGTAGATGCTTTGGTGTTTTGTTTCTCTCACAATATTATAAACATAAGTATGCTTGGTACATGTTGATACAACACAGTCACTAGCTCCTGGATTCCTCAAATTTCCAAACATTGTGAAGCAGAACAATATACCCAGCTTTTGTCCCTTTGACCAGCACATGATTATTGCTGTTAAGATTTTCATCAAAATGTTATCTAGGTGTTTTTGTTGTTGTTGATACCACACACAGTATTTCTAAGAAAGAGCTCAACTAGAATGGACCATTCTGAGGTTAAATAATGGAAGTAGCTGCTCTGAAATAAAGACAGCCTATTTATCTAGCCACCATGTGTCTGTCCAGTGCTAGCATCATCACTGGCATACTGTAGGTATCTTGAACTTGTGTCCATTTCTATCTGGGTAATTTTCAGTCAATACGCTGCTTCTGAAATGCAGAAGTTAAATTCACTTTGTCAACAAGAAAACAGTATTATCATGTCATCAGCAAAGGGGAAAGAGGCTTATCTGGATTCCTTCAAAATAGGGATCACACTCTTCAAACTTCTCAAATGATAGATTTGAAATATAATATAAGCCTCAAATATGCTATATGTCTCAAAGTTCCACTATGTTATCATAGTTGTACCAAAACAGGGAGCTCCATCTTGAAAAGCAACAACAAAAGAAGAATTCAATGGTTAGGCAGTAACATGGTCTAGGCATTCTTCTAAAGCTAGGAATTGGTTTCACCAGCAAGACTGAAAGTTCTTACTCGGAAGGGAGTCTCAAGTTTAAATGAACAGAACTCCAATCAAGATCTTTTATATTTAAAGGAAGCACTGTACAGGGGCACCTGGATGGCTCCATTGGTTGAAAGTCCGACTCTTGGTTTCAGCTCAGGTCATGATCTCAGGGTAATGGAATCGAGATGCAGGTCAGGCTCCGTGCTCAGCAGGGAGTCTGCTTGAGATTCTTTCTCTCCCTCTACCCCTCTCCCCACTCTCTCTCTCTCTAAAATAAATAAATAAACCTTCAAAAAAAAACCACTGTACAAAATAACTCTCAGCATCCAGAAAATATGTGAACTTGGACATCTCCCCATCTTGCAGTTCGGTTCAGGTGTATATATTGTGGCTTTACCTTGAAAATTATGATCAATTTCTTTGCATATCTAATAACTGCCTGATAAGTTATATAAAAGGAAAAAAGCAAGTAGAGCTGAGTTTTTGAAGGCAAGGAGCAGTTTGATGACTTTCTACAATTTCATTATACTTTCTTTGATAACTGACTGTTCACCAGATCTCTACACTGGCAGTTGTAAGATGAGAATAATCAGGGTGCCAGTGGGTACCTCTAAAGTTATCCAAGCATTTACTTCCTTTCTTGAGTTTTCCATTCAACGCAGAGTTTTCTTTTCCCACACAAAGACATATCTGTCAATCTTGGAGGTTTGTGGGAGAAACCTGTGGGAGTCAGGTAAAGTCAAGCTTCAGGAAACTAACAAAATAAACCATAGCAGTATGATGCCTGAGTTGGGACAGGGTAAAACCCAGTAGTTGAGTTTACTGGCAACGTTTTATTTTGTGCAATACGTCATGGATCCTTTCCTTAGAGAGAAGCATCATCTTTTCTTTGGAATGTTCTGTTATAGGAGTTAAGCATAATGGACTTTTGTTGTTCTTGCTGTTCTCTGTGGGGGTGGGGGGGGCAGAGAGAGGGACAGAGAGAGAGTTCATTGGAGAGTGGAATTCCTACTGAGAGATAATAGTTTATCTATTGCTAACTATTCCCAGACCACCACCAGCAAATCAAATATTCTTCCTCATGTAGCAGAAAATTAGAATGACTTAATAATAATATCTAAACTTAATAGGGAATTTTATATCTCATGCTCTTAGGTATTTAATTTAAGAATAATTGCTCTGGCGTTCCAGGATTTAGAACCACAAAGAGAGCACCAGCTCCTCTTAGAACCATAGCTTCCTGCCTAGGAGTGGGCCAGTTGGAATACAGTTACCCCCTTAAGTGCTTGTTTTCCCTATTGTATATTCTGCATTATGGCTACATTTCAGCTGTTAGTTTTCCCCGAGGAAAAAGCAGCAAGCAAAGAATA
Source organism: Canis lupus dingo (assembly GCF_003254725.2). Taxonomy (NCBI): domain Eukaryota; kingdom Metazoa; phylum Chordata; class Mammalia; order Carnivora; family Canidae; genus Canis; species Canis lupus. The sequence continues at coordinate 21,740,946 of NC_064262.1, read as the reverse complement.
TGAATAAATAAATGCTCAACATCTTGCATGTCCAAACTTTATTATAATTTCTTGCAATGATGATAGACATTTTGCAAGCTTTATTTAGGGAGATTTTGTCATTCCTTGGCATAACCATATGCTATAGCGGATATTTGAAGGTGCCTCTATTCCTGCTGGGATATGGCTTGAATACTAACTTAAATAATGATTGTGCATTTCATAAACTGACTTAAAAATATGATTCTTTAAATGGAATTTCACTAGTCATGTACTCAATGAAAATTTACAAAAATAAAGTTCAAAACAGTAACATTTGTCATGTTATCTTTTAATCAGTAATTACTTTAGTTTTTGTATTTTTTTCTCCACAGGTCACATGGTGTACTGTAGCTTCAAATTAATCTCTTTGTTTCTATTTAAAACTCAATTCCATTTTATTTCTCTACTTCCTTTGAAATGTATTAATCTGTAGATACCAAAAATTATTGCTAAGGTATTAAACTCTTTTGATTGTATACTTCCCAATACGTAAAGATTACAATCAGGTGTTTTTATTACTATGGGATATGGCTCAGGAGATCAAAATGTATAATACATTTCAAATACATTTATTCTACGATCAACTTTATAAAGCAGTGTGTTTCAATGGGGGAAAATTTAACTTCCACATTTGGACAAGCCTGTGCTAGAATCCTGATGCTGGAACTCCCCCACGAAGGCTGCTTTTTTTAAATCTTGGGCAAGATATATGAAATGTGTGACCCCCTATTTCTCATAGCGATACTTAGATGCAGATATCTTTATATCTATTCTTTTTTCATGTTATGAATTCCCTTTATTATACTTAAAAAGAAAAAATGGGGGGTGATGGGATATGGAATTAGAAGGTTCAGGTTTGAGTCCAAGTTTTAATATCTTCTAGATATGCACAATCGTGCATAGCATAGTTCATAGCAGGCCTGGGACCACTGCCCTTTGAAAGTCTGGCTTGAAATGTTGCCTTTGGCTGGCCTATTGGAACTTGGATTTCAGGAGGGTTCCCACCACCCTAAATGATAAGAGTGGCTGGCTGTGCCGAGAGTGTTTGTATAAACAATGTGGTTTATGCTAAACACCTGCTTTCCTTCAGGGACTCTGGTGTCTCGGTATATGCCAGGCGAAGGATGGCTACATAACCCGCCCCACTGAAGACCCTGGGTGCTGAATCTCTCCTGACCTTTCCCAGAAGACAATGTGTCGCATGTGTTGTCACAGCTCCCAAGGAACATTAAACATATACCGTATGATAGCACTGGGAGAGAACTCTTGGAAGCTTGCACCTGGTTTCCTCCACATTTCCCATGTGTCTTTTCCTTTGATGCTTTTGCTCTGTGTCCCATCACTGTAAAAATCAGCCATGAGTATGATGAACTACTGAGTCCTGGTAGTCCTAGCAAATCACTGAACTGAGGGTGGTCTGGAGACCCCCGCCACAGTGATCTTGAGCAAGTCAGTAAATCTCTCTGGGTTTTTCCCCTCTTCTGTTAGACGTGTATGATGCTGACACATCTCCCTTTCAGGGTGGCTGTGAAATTAAAATGTACATCTGCAAAGTATTGTATGTATGTGAGTTGCTCCTCCTCTTCCTCTCCTTTTCTTCTTCTTCTCCTTCTCTTCCTCCCTCTCTTCCCTCCTCTTCCTAATCTCCTCCTCCTCCTCCCTTCCTCCTTCTCCTTTTTCCTCTTCTTGGCATTTCCTCTTCTTGTCATTATATCCTTTATGTTAGACCTCTTTCTGGTGCTTTGGGATATACTTGCTTGATGCAGTATGAGGGGAGAAGAGAAGCATTCAGCTCACTCCCTTTTCTCAGCATGGCCCTGCTATGATTCCATAATTAGCCTGTAAGAGACTATGATAAAGCGAAAAGGACTTACACAGAATGCAACCACTTCTCCCCCACTAGCATCTAGAACTGTTCTGTTGTTTTGGGGTTTTTTTGTTTTGTTTTTGCCTGCTTAACAGGCCATAAGTACCATCCTCATTTCCACTGATCAGAAGCCTGATTATTTTTTGTGGAGAGAATAATACGCTTAATCTCAAGAAAGATAGGTTTCTACCTTCATCCTCAGTCCAGAGGATGGATCTGATTGGTCATAACAAATCACGATAAAAGAATCTCATTCCCCTTGACCTATGATGGGTAGAAGAGTTGATATGTGACTGTGTTGTGATTTTATAAGATGGAAGAGTTAAGCTTGCCAAAGAATGTTTTTTTTTTTTTTCCTCCATAAGAAGATAAAGCCTCAAGAGGCAAAAGCCTTTCCCCCCTTGACTCTTTCTTCTTTCCTATCAAGAACATGAATATGGAGGCATGGTGGCCATTTTGTGTCCATGTGAAGACAGAAATCAGGAAGTAAGGATGTCAGAGCAGAAGGATGGAAAGACCTTTGCTTTTAATGGAGCCATGGAGTCATGATGTTTCCTTACAAAGACACAATGTCCAAAATGTGACAAGCACTCCAATAAGAAGAAACTTAAAAAATGTTGCTTTATTGATATTAGATACATGCAACCGTATTTATAATATATCAGCAATATATAAAGCCTGTTAATAAGTATCCCTGTGAATCAATGAACATGTCAAATCCAAAGCAAACATTTGTATCTGTGGGCATCTGAGCCTTGCTGTAAAACTGTTCTTGTTCTGAGTCCCAAAACAGACTTCCTTTTGGATTGTTACAAGGAAAAGAAACACTTTTAGAACAATAGTAACAAACTGTATTCTAGAATAAAGCCTTTAATAGAAATACTTATTCTGTTTATATCGTTTCTGGTTATAAACTACTATTACCATTGTGTGTTTGGGGTCAATTTTTTTCAGGCATAAATGGTGATGACAGAAAGCACTTTTTTTTTCTTTGCGAAAACTGGGGAGAAGATCACATGGTGTCTATAATAAGAAACTTTAGGTGACTCACTTCAAACTCATATCTTCAGTAGCTGCAGTAAACACCTGCTGTCATATTTGACACTGCTTGTTAATCAGTGGAAAATTTTTAAAGTATCTATATCTTAGCATAACTGCTTAGCTGGCTTAGAATTCGTGAATAATTGATGGCAATTTTGAGTTGAAATATATCGATGGTGCACAGTGGCATAGTTGGCTTTACACTATCCTCTTTCCAAAGTATTCATCTTCGTGTCTCATTAACTTCCGAAGAACCGAATGCCACTTCTCTTTCACTAAATTGATTGATTAATGGATAACTGTAAGCTACATTTTCCAAAGGAATCCCAAGTGTCCTGTGGTCCTTTATGAGTTTTGCTGAAGAATGTAGCAGAGAGTTCGGGTATACCCTTAATTTCCAGAAACATCATCTTTGAGATAGACAACCAGTGGCTGAGGGCCAGTTAGCATTGCACGAGGTCAGTATTGGTGACCTTGGCACTTCCAACATAAATGTGCTCATGTGTCTTTTCTTTTCATGGCTCTTTCATTGTCAATTTTTCTCCTTTTCCTTCCATCCTTGGTCAATGTTTGCAAATTGTGGCAGTTGAGAGTGAAGAGGTAGCTGATTCCTGTTACATTATAATTCAAACTATTCAGCACTTGACAAATTTAAGTAGTAGGCACTGAAAATTAGCAGTGGGTGTAAAATGCTCTGAAGAGTTACAAGGGCCAAGCAAGATGGAACTGAAGATGCTACCCTTTTAGGGAAGACAATTTGTCCTTGAAGCCAACTCCTCATTACTTTTTAAAAATAAGCTTTCATTTTAGAATACTGTTAAGTTTACAGAAAAATTGGGAAGATAATATAGAGTCCCCAAATATCCCACACTGAGTTTCATTTTTAATTAGTACCTTATGTTAGTACGGTCTCTTTGTCATAATTCACAAACCAGTATCGGTACATTATTATTAACTGAAGTTCATACTTTATTCAAATTTCTTAGTTTGTATCCCATGTTCTTTTTATGTTCCAGAATCCCATCCATGGTAGCATATTCCATTTAGTAGTTGTGTCTTCTTAGGCTCTTCTTGGCTGTGACTGTTTCTCAAAGTCTTTGTTTTAGATGACTTTAAAAGTTTAAGGAGCACTGCTTAGGTATACTGTAGAGTGTCCCTCAACTGGAGTTCTCTGGTGTCTTTTTCATGAATACACTGAAGTTATGGGTTTAGGGAGGAAGACCACAGAGGGTTAAGTGTGTTTCTCCTCATGTCAGATCAAGGGTATACACTCCCAATTTGGCTTATCACCATTGATACTAATCTCAAATGAGCTAATGTTTGTCAAGTTTCCACTGTTGATTTCATTATGTCAGGCTACCCCCACCTTTCCACTTAAGGCGTGGGGAGTTATGCTCCACCTCCTGAAGGGTGGGTACCTACAAAAATTATTTGAAATTCTTTTTTTTTAAAGATTTTATTTATTTGAGAGAGAGCACTTGTGCATCTGCATGAATTGGGGGATGGGCAGAGAGAGGGACAAGCAGACTCCCCACTGAGCAGGGAGCTTGATGCAGGCAGGGCTGGATCCCAAAACCCCGAGATCATGATACTGAACTGAAGGCAGACACTTGACTGAGCCACCCAGGCACCCCTATTTGAAATTCTTCTACACATGGGATTTCTCTTTTACCCTACTTATTTCTTTGGACCCATGGACATTTATTTTGTACTTTAGATTATAAGCCAATACTGCTTTATTTTGTCCCATCTTTGGCCATCAGGATCTTTCCCAACTGGCTCTTGTGTTCCTTAAACATACCTACATCATTGTGGGTAATTTTGAGCACTTCCTTAGTTTCTGGCACTCCAAGATTATCCAAGGTCACCCACCATATATGCTACCCCAACCTTAGAGTAGGGCATTTCTCTGATAATCTCTGGTTCTTTTTACTAGCACCAAGATCTAGGTGCTAAGTATGCTTGTTACCATGATGTTTCTGCTTCTAGGCCTTCCTTGCAGACAGAGCAAGGAAATAGATGTATGTATACTAACACCTCTATATACCTATATCTATAAACATTCCTACATGTAAGATCCTATATCTATATTAAATTAAACTTGAGTTCATTCTAATGTCTCCACCTCTAATCCATTTTCACATGGTTCATACTAACTTTCTCCTCTTTCTCATCTGTAATCTCCTACTTCAACAGTGAGAAATATGCCTCCCAACATCTGTCATCCATTTATTTAATTGTTCATTTAAGGTATACATGCATGGTGGTCCCAGAAGTGATAACCCATGTTCCCTTAGGAAACAACATTATCCAGTGTAGTTCAGTGCATATGTCCCCTTCCATCCTCTTCAGAAACCCTGGCCTTCACCATCTGCATTAGTTTGCCTATTCCTTAATGTCATATAACTGGAATCATATAGTGTGTAAGACTGACTTCTTTTTCTCAGCAGTAGCATGTAATATTGATCCACAGCTCTGCATGGCTTGATAGCTCATTCCTTTTTAGCACAGAATATTATTCTACTCTATGGATGTACCACAGCTTGATTATTCACCAATTGAGGGCCATTTGGTTTTGGTGATTATGAATGAAGCTTCTATAAATACTGCAAGGTTGTGCAAGTTCATGGGGACATGGGTTTCCAATCAATTAGATAAATAGCAAGGAGGACAATTAGTAGATCATATGATAAAACCATCCTTAGCTTCAAAAAAAAAAAAAAAAGCCAAAATGATGTTGAGAGTGGTTGTACCATTTAGTATTTTTACCAGCAATTAAGAAAACTTCCTGTTGCTTTGTGTACTCCTCAACAATTGTTAGAGTGTTCTTTTTTTTTTTTAATTTTAGCCATTCTAATAGGTGTGAGATTTCTTATCATTGTTTGAATTTGCATCTTAGTTATTTAAAAAAATGTTGTTGTGCATATTTTCAGATGACTGTTTTCCATCTGGATATCTTCTATGATAAGGTATTATTTTAGATCTTTTGTTTGTTTTAAAATAGTTGATTTTTTGTTTGTTTTTGCTGATAGTGGTATATATAAAAACTCATCATCAAATCCAAGACCACACAAATTTTCCCCTATGTTTTCTCCTGGAAGTTTTATAGTTTTGTATTTTACACTAAGGTGTTTGATACATTTTGAGTTAATTTTGATTAAGATCTCTATCTAGATTTATTTATTTGCATATGGATGTTCCAACACTGTTTGCTGAGAGAACCATTCTTTCTCCATTGAATAGCCTTTGCAACTTTGTTAAATATCAAAGACTGTATCTGTGTGAGTCTATTTATGGATTCTCTATTCCTGTCCATTAATCTATGTGTCTGTTCTTGCACCAATACCACCATTTCTTGAATATTGTAGTTTCATACTAACTCTTGAAATCGGATTGTGTGAGTCCTACAAATTTGTTCTTCTTCAATATTGTACTGGCTATTCTAGGTCTTTCACCTTTCTACATAAACTTTAGATTTTGTATAAATAAATACAAAATATCTTGCTATAATTTTAATTGGAATTATGTTGAATGTGAAGATCAAATTTGGAAGAATTGATATTGAGTCTTCTAATCAATGAACATGGAACATCTTTTTATTTATTTAGATATCTGATTTCTTTTTTTTTTCCTCTGTGATTTTTTTTTTAAATTTATTTTTTATTGGTGTTCAATTTACCAACATACAGAATAACCCCCAGTGCCTGTCACCCAATCACTCCCACACCCCGCCCTCCTCCCCTTCTACCACCCCAGTTCGTTTCCCAGAGTTAGCAGTCTTTACGTTCTGTCTCCCTTTCTGATATTTCCCACACATTTCTTCTCCCTTCCCTTATATTCCCTTTCACTATTATTTATATTCCCCACATGAATGAGAACATATAATGTTTGTCCTTCTCTGACTGGCTTACTTCACTCAGCATAATACCCTCCAGTTCCATCCACATTGAAGAAAATGGTGGGTATTTGTCATTTCTAATAGCTGAGTAATATTCCATTGTATACATAAACCACATCTTCTTTATCCATTCATCTTTCGATGGACACTGAGGCTCCTTCCACAGTTTGGCTATTGTGGACATTGCTGCTAGAAACATCGGGGTGCAGGTGTCCCGGCGTTTCATTGCATCTGTATCTTTGGGGTAAATCCCCAACAGTGCAATTGCTGGGTCGTAGGGCAGGTCTATTTTTAACTCTTTGAGGAACCTCCACACAGTGTTCCAGAGTGGCTGCACCAGTTCACATTCCCACCAACAGTGTAAGAGGGTTCCCTTTTCTCTGCATCCTCTCCAACATTTGTGGTTTCCTGCCTTGTTAATTTGCCCCATTCTCACTGGTGTGAGTTGGTATCTCATTGTGGTTTTGATTTGTATTTCCTTGATGGGAAGTGATGCAGAGCATTTTCTCATGTGCATGTTTCTCATGTCTATGTCAACCTACAGAATGGGAGAAGATATTTGCCAATGACATATCAGATAAAGGGCTAGTTTCCAAGATCTATAAAGAACTTATTAAACTCAACGCCAAAGAAACAAACAATCCAATCATGAAATGGGCAAAAGACATGAAGAGAAATCTCACAGATATCTGATTTCTTTCATTGTCATTGTCCACATACGGAAAGCTTGTACATATTAGATTTATATCTCATCATTTTAATTTTGGGTGCTATTACAAATGTCTGTTATAAATATATTATTTTATTTTTATAATTTCTAATTCCAATTATTTAAAAGCCATTGCTTTTATCTAGGAAAGCAATTTACTTTGTACTCGATGACTTTGCTATGCTTATTTATTCATTCAAGAAGTTTTCTGGTAAAATCTTTGGAATTTTCTATATAGACAATTATGTCATCCATGAATAAAGACTGTTTTGTTTCTTCCTTTCATGACTTTTTAAAATCAGAAAATTAAGAAGTCTGAGAATATAATTAAAAATACAAAAGATCTTTTTTGAATTCTTTCTTGTGTTTCCTCTGAAGTCCTTTTTGTTCAAAAATTCAGCACAACTACATTTAAACTTTGTACTAGGTACTAGGTACATTGCAAGAGGAAAAAGTTGTCATATATTTACATATATTTATTTAAGAAATATTTCTTAAACAGAAATTTCTTAAGAGGAGATGAAAATTAAAGAAACCTGTCATCAGTCTTCCCGAGTTGGTCGAATATTCCAAATTCTGCCCCTTGACGGACAAACAGCTATCTTTTTATAATATAATTTTAATTCTAAAATTCTTACAAAAGATGCATTACAGTTTTGTTTTTAAGAACAAAATTGAACATTATAAATGTGCCGTTAGTATTTGTATGCCTATAGTCCAGTTGTAGAACATCCCTTTTTCAAGGGCAAAGTAATAATCTCTGATGTGTTATGCTTTAGCTTCGAGTTGTTGACTCCTGCAGGAATGCACAAGTAGATCTTGCAATGAAATTAATGTATACCCATTACACAAAGACATGCTGATTACACACTGATAGTATATTGATTACAGATCTAAGCAGAAGAGGAATGGATATCACCACCCAAAGCATGAATTGAGCCATTAGGTGGATTGCAACATGCTAAAATAAGATCCACAAACACTGACCTGAAATGTACAGAAATTAATTTAATAGCAAACCAGACTAAGATAATGTGGGCAAGTAAATGCATCATCAGTCTGAATTTCTAACTGTAAGCAGTAGCAATATAAGAATTCCTTACTGTGGAACAAATAGCTTAGCAAGTAGGATTCATTTAGGCCAAGTTGTATTTATTCATTTAGCATAAATGTGTGCATTGTATGCAAGGCATGGTGACAAATCAAGAGAGAGTGGTTAAATGATAGAAACAAATGAACTTGATTTTGCCTTCTTAATTGAATTAGACTCCTAGGTCAAGCCTTAGTCATTTGCGGGGACAGGCTTCAATAGAAGAACTTTACTTGATAGGAGTGTCTTATGCCATAAGAGTGAGAGTGAAAAAGGGCCTCAGGAAGCCTGTGGAGGCATGATCTATGGCACTGAATAATACAGCAAGTTCTCCTCCTCTGCCTGTCATCTTTGACTTTCCTATATAAACATTTTATGCTTATCTTTAGCTTCAGACCTTCCTTTTCTGCTCTCTTGTTCACATAATAAAAAACAGTGCTCATTTATACATCCAACAAATATTTATGGAATGCTCATCATTCCAATCCTTTTTTGTTGTTGTTGTTGTTGTTGTTTAAGATTTATTTGTTTGAGAGAGAGAGAGAGAGAGAGAGAGAGAGAGAGTGTGTGTGTGTGAGCAAGGGGAGAGGCCTCCTGGAGAGAGGGAGAGAAAGAATCTTGAGCAGACTCCACACAGAGTGGAGCCAAACTCGGGGCTCAATTGCAGGACCATGAGATCATGACCTGAGCTGAAATGAAGAGTTAGATACTTAACTGACTGTACCACCCCTGCACTGTTCCCCCCTGCCCCCCGCCCACCAAGCCCTGTTTTAACTGCTTGAATATAGACAGCAATGAAGAAGGGACAAAACACCTGCCCTCTTTGAGCTTATACCCTCGTGTATAGACATAGACAATAAACAATAAACATCAGAAATAAGGAAAATGTACAAAGTGTTAAGTGCCAAAGGGAGACTATGTGGGCTGCAAATACAGCAGAGAGGTTGCAACTTTAGACAGGATGTCAGAATAGGCCTCATGGATAGGATAATATTTGCAGAAAGACTGGAAGAGGTGTGAGATTTGGCCACACAGGTATCTGGGGGAACAGTGTTATGGGCAGAAGGAATGATCTGGGTAAAGGTCTCAAGGTGGAACATGCAGCAGGTGTTGCCAGTGTGCCTGGAGCAGAGAACTCAAGGATGGAGAGGTGCACAAGTAGATCTTGCAATGAAATTAATGTATACCCATTACAAGCAAACTCCTACTTCTTCTTCTCAGTCTCCGTGAGGTCACAAACCCACTCCAGGCCAATGTTGCTTCCCAAGGAACTGTGTCTCAATAGGTGAGCCAGGTTGCTGGGGTATATTTGCTTCCTCAGAAACCTGTCCCTGAGAGATGGGGTGGTAGGATGGGAGAACTTTTCAGAAAGTGAGGACCAGTTAGAGGAAAGAGTGTGAAGAGGGTGGCAACCTCTTACCTATTAGTTGCTAACCTCATGTCAGTTACAATCTAACGGAATAAAAGGTGTTTATAAATATTTTTCCTCATATTACAACTGCCTGTAATAAGAAGAATATTGATAAAGTATGAAAGGAGATTGAGAGAGGCAAAATCATTTTTATGTGGGTCATTAAAGCACTTGAATTTGAAAGACAGTTTGGATTTGGCCATATGGAAATGGGAATGGAGGCAGGGGTGGAAGAAGAGATCATTTAATATAGAAAAAAACATTATGGGCAAGAAGCCTTGAATGTTTCCTCCCCCAGGCAGGGGTAGGTAAAGTACTGCAGACAGTATTTTATGCACAAATTATGCATGAGTTTACTCAGGAGACCTCTAGAGCTACTCAGCAATAATGGGTAATTGTCTTAGCAAACGCATCCTCCTCTAGCTTGTGCACCCCAACAAATAATAAAAGGAAAAGATATTGAAAAGATATTAAGAACAAATGTCAGTGCAAAACATATTATTTCTATGAATATGATTGTTGCACAGCGCTCCTCTAGTAAAAAGTCTATAGACACATTGATTAAAGTAGTAGGAAATTTTCTTTCCTAAACTTCTTCCCTTTGGATACTTAAACTTGAACACTAGTGTTGGTGATATACTGTGGTCCAAATTCCATAAGAAATACCAGAAGCACTTAAAGAAAATGATCTATTTTAAGCCAGAGAGGGATCCTCTGGGTAGTTAACATCTCTGGAATACTGAATTTGTTCCCCCAAAGTTATTATTCCAAAATATAGTTCTGTTTACTTAATTTTTTTGACTCCCAAAGATTCTGTAGGACTTTTTTTTTTTACTAAAAATAATGAACACTTTCTTCCATGGAGGGATATTGAAATTCTAAAGAACAATTATCTTTTTAGCTTTTCTATTTTGAACAAAATATGTAAAATATTCTACCTCAGAATTTGCTGCCAAAACTATACAGGGATTCTTTTCTTTTTTTCTTTTCTTTTCTTTTCTTTTCTTTTCTTTTCTTTTCTTTTCTTTTCTTTCTTTTCTTTTTTTCTTTTCTTCTTGTCCTTTCTTTCTTTCTTTCTTTCTTTTTCTTTTCAGTGCTATTGTTTTCTAAGATCTGGGTTTATTTCTTAATATGTATGTAAGTAGGTTATCATATGGGAAATATCATTAGTCTATTATGACACAATGAGCTAAGAACTATTTATGAAAGACAATCCCATATGCAACATTTTCCACCATTTCTTCGTTCAAACTCAAAGTTTCAAAACTAATTATAAATATAAAATTGTTTTATAATGTGTCATACCAGCTATTCATTCATTTGTTCATTCAAATTCAAAGAGCCTTCCTCATTAAACTTTTGTTCAAGAGAGGAGGTAGAAAATAAATGTAAAATATGTAAATAAATTAAAGTATTTGCAAATATTGAGACATGCTATGAAGAAAATAATGTAAGATAATGAAATCAGGAATACTATGCGATGGGTGGGCTAATTTAGAATGTTAGGAGGCAGTTAGGAATGGTATTTTAAGGAGGTGACAGTGATTAGAGACCTGAATGATCAGAAAGATCCAGTCTTGCAAAGATGTAGATAAAGAGTAGTTTAGGCAGAGGGTAGAGTCAAGAAAGCCCCTAAAGTTGAAATTACTTTGATGTATTGAAGGTCAATAAAAGAGCTTGAGTAGTGTTGTCATAGTGCTCATAGTGTAATACCTAAAATATATCCTATTTCAGGTTTGTGAATAATTTATGATATCCCTTTTAATTAGGACAGCATGTAAAATCATACCCTGAGGATGGATGTGAATTTCAGGAATAAAAATATATTCCCAACATAAAAGTGGGAAAAATGGGAAAATGGCAAGGGGAGTTAACATCAATCATTCCTCTAATTCGAAAACCAAGAGAAAGATTCTAAGAATAAGTTTCTAAGTTGGCATATAGAGGATGAAAAAGAAACCCTAAATTTTATGAACAAATACTAGGCTAGAGCTTATCTTCTTTAATGATAAATAATCAGAAGAAAAAATATATGGGCTTTTTGCAAGGTTCTGTAGCAGAAAACGTGGAGAACATGGTATTTGAGGCAGAGAATAATGATACATTTCAAAAATGTTTTAAAATCAACAGAAACACCTCTGTTTCCAGGAAGATGGAATAGATGCACTTTGCCTTATTCCTTCTGCTAAGTGCGACTAAACCTCCTAGAACTATCCTTTTTTAAAAGCCTGAGAAAAGTGGGGGAAAACAGAGGGAAGACTGGCTAAAGATCGAGGGAGCTGAGAACAACACGGGGATGAGTTCCTAGGTTCTCTTTGTATTTCCTATATCATAGAGTTGAAGGTGAAGAAGCTAGCCTCTGAGAAATGCTAATAGGTAAAGACACACTCAAACACATAAACACATACACTCGCACAAGCACATACACACAAACACACATACATACAAAAGCACACATACACATCCACACACATCCTAACAAAAGCCTGCTCTCTGTAACCAACTGACCAGAAAGGAAAACCTAGCAAGGCAAAATATTTTAGACAATAGCCGTTTTGTTCTAGCAACACAATGCAGAAAAACAATGAGTCCATCTCCCCCTCCTGCCAGCAAAGGCTCAAAATGGAGTCTAGACTTCCTCACTTACCAGGCTGTAACAAGGTTCTCCAGCTGGGTTACAGGATGATAGAAATAATTTCATCTAAACAACAGAGAGAAAAGACAAAAAAGAAAAAAAATTAACAGTACTTTAAGGATCTTTGGGACCATGACAAAAGATTGAATGTTCATGTCTTTGGAGTTCTGGACAGAGAGAAAAAATTGACAGGGATGAAAAATGGTCAAAGAAACAATGACCCAGCTTCCTGGTTTGTGAGGTTATGCATCTACAGGTTCAAGAAGCTGAGGAAACCCCAAACAAGAAACCCAAAGAAGTGTAGGCCAAGAAACATCATAGCCAAACCTCTGAAAGCTAAAGAAGAAGAAGAAGAAGAAGAAGAAGAAGAAGAAGAAGAAGAAGAAGAAGAAGAAGAAGAAGAAGAAAAACAAAACTCTTGAAAGCAGTGAAAGAAATGACACCTGCTCTGTAGAGGGAATACAATTCAAATGACAGAAGATTTCTCAGGATAAACCATACATGCCAGAATAAGTGGCACATTTTTCAAGTACTGAAAGAATTGTCCACTTAGAGTTCTATAACTAGCAAAAATATCCCATAGGGATGAAGAGGAAATCAAGATATTCTCAGGTAAAGGAAACTTAAGAGACTTTGTCCCCAGAAGACTAACCACAGGTGGATAAAGGGAAGCCCCTGAATAGATAAATAAATAAATAAAAGAAGCTACCTGGAAGTCCAGGAAAGAAGAATGTGGCAAGGAAAAATATGGGTAAATATAATTGATTTTCCATCTTAAGTTTTTGAAATGTGCTTAACAGTTGAGCAAATATCTTAACACTGATGTGATTCTAAATGTATGGACAGGAAGTGATTTTAAAAACTATACTATAAACACAACTTCATAGATACAGACAAAAGTGCTTTAAAATTATTTTCAAAATTTAAAAAGAATAGAACAGCTTTGAAAAAGAATGAGTTCATCCCAATTCAAGATGTATTATTTAACCACAGATATCAAAACTGTATGGTTTCAGTGAAGAAAGAGATACATAGGTTAATGGAACAAGATAAACAACCGAGAAATAGACTCACACAAAGATATTCAACTGATTTCTGAAAAATGTGCAAAACCAATTCAATGGAAGAAATATAATTTTCAACCAATGGTACTAGAGCAGTCAGCTATCCACAGTTTTAAAACAAAGAACCCTATTTAAGTTTTACACCTTATACTAAATTATCTAAAATAATTATCTAAACTAAAATTATCTTAAAATAGATCATGAACTTTAAAGTAAAACAAACCTTTGGACAAAGAATTCTCAGCCTTGATACCAAAAGCAAAATCCATAAAGGGAAAAATTAATCATCAAAACACCAACTTTTCTTTGTGAAAGACTCCATGAAAGAATGAAAAGTTAAGCTACTGGCTACGTGAAAATATTTGCATCACATCTCTGATAAAGTGCTAGCATCTAGAATATGGAAAGAAAAGGAACTCAGCATTAAATAAACAATCTGGTAAAAAATGTGCAAAAGGTATGAACAGACATTTCGCTGATGGGGACATACAGATGGCAAATGATCACAGGAAAAGGTGTTCATTAGTAATTAGGGAAATACCAATCCACAGTGAGATATCACGACACTATACACCTCTCAGAATGATTAAAATAAAAAATAATGACAGATTATAGTAGAAGATCAGGAAGACAGGATCAGCCATGCATTGCTTGTGGGAATGGAAATTGGTATAGTCACTCTGAAACAGTTTTGTAGTTTCCTTAATAGCTGAATATACCCCTAAACTAAGATCCAGTAATAACATTCTTGGCCATTTATCAGAGAGAAGTGAAAACTGTTGTTTATACAAATCCTGTAGATGACTGTTTATAGCAGCTTTATTTATTATAACTCCAAATTGAATGTCCTTCAAGGGGTGACTGATTACGTGAACAGTGGTACATCTATACTGGAATACAACTCAAAAAGGAACAACCTTAATGAATCTTCAGAAATACATTCTAAGTGATACAAGATTAATTTGAAAAGGTTATATACTGTATAACTCCATTTATACGGCGTTCTGCAAATGATATTATAGAAATGGAGAACAGAGTAAAGTTGCCAGGGTTAGAGAGGCAGTGGGAGTAAGACAGGTAAGTGTGGCTGGCTGTACGAGGGCTAAATGGAGGGTCCTTATGATGATGGAAATATTTTATATCTTGACTATATTAGTATAAATATCCTGAGTGTGATATTGTACTATGGTTTTATGAGATGTTACCATCAGAGGGACCTGAGTTAAGGATACACTGCTCTGTATCATGTTTTATGCCTGTGGTTGAATCTACAACAAACTCAAATAAAAGTTTGATTAGAAAAAGACAGAAGTCAAATTTAGAAAATTTTGGCTTTACTGGGGTGCTTGGGTGGCTCAGTCGGTTAAGTATCTGTTCTAAACAAAAGATTCACGGCAGCGTTAATCTGAAGGGGAAAAAAACCCACTTCATTGATATTATAAAAACCTAATAGAAACAGAAAGAAGAAAAGGGAAATCTACACATAGATGAAGGCAATAGTAAGCAGTAAAGGAGAATGAGACAGCATTACATCAAATCATGTACTTAGATCATCCAATGTCATTAGCTGGGGAAGCCTGATGGAGACAGCCAGGCTAGAGTCCCTGTGGAGAGGCCTGGGCAGAGCATCTTCCACTCTGCCCAGGTGAGACTTCCAGCTGACCATCCCCATAAGGGCTGTATTTATAGGGCAGATGATGGGATCTGAAATTAAACATCTGTTTGCCTACGTGTGGTTTGGAGCAGGCTGCATTCCTATGTTATCATGTCTTTACATATTCAAGGAGCCTAGGTTAGGTGTGCTTGTCTCCCTTCCTGGACTCTGTTCTGGAGGGGAGAGGTGGGCAGCCCCAGACTGGAGCTGGAGGCAGTGCAAGGCAAAACTTACAGTTGGCGTCTAGACTAGAAGGGCCAGTTCTGATGTGGAGGTCAGCTAATGTCAACTAACCAAGCTTCTGAGGTCACTCATGCTGCATAAATCTTACAAACAGCATTCTTTAGCTTGTCTGCACACGTGCACGTGTGCAGGTCAGGGTGGTCAGTTATGCAGGACAAAGCACAGAAACCTGCATCCATACAGTAGAGTCTGACTCTTGATTTTGGCTCAAGTCAGGATCTTATGGTCCTGAGATGAAGACCTGCACGGGCTCCATGCCCACTGGGGAGTCTACTTGAGATTCTCTTCTTCTCCCCCTCCCTCTAACCCTCCTTCAGTCACACACACACACACACACACACACACACACACCTCTTTCTCTTTGCAATAAATAAATATTTAACAAGAAAAAGAAAATAGTGGCTTTACACTCAAAATTCAAGAAAAAAAATAGACCTGAAAAAATTTAAAGATGAGATCAAATGAATATAAAACTGGAAACTGAAGAATGTCAAAGGCTAGAAATAATTTAAAGACAGTAAAATATAGTCATGGAATTAAACTCATCAACAGAAGCAGTTAAATAGCAGCATCAACCATTCAGGAAAGAATGTAGACAATCGAGGTGGAAATGGCCATGAAAACTTAAACTTCAGACCTCCAACTTCAGGAAATGGAACTAACCAGGAATCCCCGCTGTGGGACTGGGAAAGCATCTGTACATGAGGCTGTGTTGCTCACAGGCTGCTTTGAGCCAATGACTTCAGCATGAAGAAAGACACAGAACTTCTGAATTTGTCTCTCCCACCAGCCTTGTCAAAATTTCTTCGGGCTGTCTACATTTCTAGAATGCTTCTGCTCAATCTTCTTTCCCTCTCCTTCACTGGGTGTCAGCCTTGCCTCCTGGTCTGACAGCTTTCCCTTTCTTACCAAACCCTCCCTCCATTTTCTCTCCTACAAGTGTTTTCCGTCATAAAAATCCTTGGACTTTCAACCTCACCTTGGCTTCTGCTCCTTGGACAACCTGAGCTAACACAAAGTCTTACCAAGACAGATGATAAAGGACTGGAATACAGTAAATATAACTGAAGACAGAGACCAAAAACAAGAAAATAAAATCTCAGACTTAAAAATAAGTCACCTACCTCTGACTGATGCAAAGAACGCCGACAACCAGATCTCCTCCTCAGGCAGGAGACCTTGGGATTCTCTCTCTCTCTCTCTCTCTCTCTTTTTTTTTTTTTTTTTTAGATTTTATTTATTTATTCATGAGAGACACACAGAGAGAGGCAGATATATAGACAGAGGGAGAAGCAGACTCCCTGCAAGGAGCCTGATGTGGGACTTGATCCCAGCACTCCGGGATCACGCCCTGAGCAGTAGACAGATGCTCAACCACTGAGCCACCCAGGCGTCCCAACCCTGGGATTCCTTTCTGGATCAGCTGAACAGCTAGGAAGAAAAGATATGTACATACTGACACTGGAGATCTGCTCGGGATCATGGCACTCCTTGCCTAACAGTCAACAAGCCCTGCTGAATTTCAAGTCAGTTTCTCATAGCTTATTATTAAATACTAATGGACTAAGTACCACCAACTATTGGGGAAAACCTCAAAGGAAGAAAGATACTGAAATGAATAAATGGAAAGAGCCAACTGGATATATAAAACTATATACAGATAGAAGATACATACAGAGAATAAAAACAAGGGGAATAAAACACGTAAAAAGAAAAACTAGTAGGAGTCCTCAAAGACTGGGGCACCTGGCTGGCTCAGTCAGTTAAGCATCTACCCTTTGGCTCAGGTCAGGGTCCCAGGGTCCTGGAATCGAGCCCCAAGTCGGGATCCCTGCTCAGCGGGGAATCTGCTTCTCCTTCTCCCTGCTCATGCTCTGGCTTTCTCTCTCTCTCAAACGAATAAATTTTTTAAAAAATTAAAGGGGACATGTGGGTGGCTCAGTGGTTGAATGTCTGCCTTCTGCTCAGGGCGTGATCCCCGGGTCCTGGGATCCTCCCTCCCCACAGGGAGCCTGCTTCTCCCTCTGTCTGTGTCTCTGCCTCTCTCTCTGTGTCTCTCATATAAGAATAAATAAAATCTTTTTTAAAAATTAGAGGAAAAAAAAGGGTCCTCAAAGATATACATGACATTGCTTCCACAAAACAAAATCAGGATACTGTTTATTAAACTAAATAACCAAAAATCAAAAGAAAGCTCTTAGGAAATAAAAGAAAAATACTTGCAGGGAAATCAATTTTAAAATCAGAAGATGAAGTCAGAAATATTTTCTAAAAGTAGAAGAGAAAAAGGAGGGAAATGGAAAAATGAGAGAAAAAAATGAGAAAAAATTCTTAGGATTGTTTAAAGAGTAACTTTAAATAGAGGTGAGAGAAAAGTACAGGGCAAGAAATGATTAAATAAATAAATAGCACAAGAATAATTTTCCAGACCTGATAGACATACTGCAAATTGAAACTATTCACCAGGTGCCCAGCATGAGGAATAGTGGGAAAGGAGAGTGGTAAACACTACATCAGGGCACATTGTTGTGAAATTCCTGCAAACCAGCAAGAGAATATCTTAAAGTCTTACAATTACAGAACCATAGAATCATATCATTTTATTGGTGCTTAAAATACCCTGAGGGGAGATAATGTATAGAAAATGGAAAGCTATGGGATAAAAAGAAGAGATTCTTCAAATGTATAGATGGTTCAGGAACCATTTGATGTGTTTTGTAAGTTTTTGTATAATATGCATTGGTTTAGGGAGAGTCAGAGCTTTAAGAAGCTTCCTCAATGAGCCTGTGATGGATGAATGGATTCATGGATGGCTGCGTGGATGGATGGATAGATGAGTGGATGGAGAGATAGATCAGACACAAGTGAAAGACCACAGTTAGGAAATATGAATATCCTTCAAATCATATGTATCTAAGATTTATATTATTTGGTTTTTGCTTTTTAACTCAACTATGGCATTTGGGTTTTCCTGGACATTGCTAAAGCTGGGGAAAATATTATTAAGACCTCACTTATCTCAGGAGCTTAATCTGACAATGTCTTCTATTGCCAACACTCTCAGAAATATAGAAATGACAGTTGGAGAGTTTTAGAGCTGAACTAAATATATGGTAATACTAATAAACATTGACATTGTTTTTATGGTAGTGTTTATAAATTACATTCAGAGCCATGATTTTATTTGTGCCTTCAATAATCTTTTGAGTTATGTAATTCAGGTTTTCTTACTACATTTGTTTTACAATGCCTCACATGCTCTAAGAAAAACTCTACAGAAAAGTATTCAGCAAACAAAGAATGACCCCAAAAAACTGCCCTAATCTTTAATAAATTTGTCATAATAATTAAGAATAAGTTTAAGTCAGGGTGCCTGGGTGGCTCAGTCAGTTAAGCATCTACTTTCAGCTCGGGTCATGATCCCAGGGTCCTGGGATTGAGCCCCACATTGGGCTCCCTGCTTAGAGGGGAGCCTGTTTCTCCCTCTCCCTCTGCCTACTACTCCCTCTGCTTGTGCTCACTCTCTCTCTCTAAAAAAAGAAAAAGAAAAAAAAAAAGAAAAAAGAAGTTTAGGTTAATGTTCATCATGAGAAAAGTAAAGAAATTATTTGCTCCTTATGTTTATATGAATCTGAATTACTAACAATTGAAGATCTAACAGTAATGACTCAGTAACATTAGTGGAAGGAGATGCTATTTTTAGCCAAAGTTTCTGAAGAAGTGAGGTTGTTTCCCTAAAAGAATTTTTAAAAAAATATACATTGTTTTCTCTTATGGATCACAAAACACATGTTTTTTTTTTTTGGGTCACAGAAAACAACAAAAAAATCACCCATAATTCCACATCCAGAAATAGTAACTATTAAGATTATGGCATATTATTTTTCCAGTTTTTTTCTAGGCCTACCTACAAAGGAATATTATCAAATTGTGTATATATTAACCAGCTTTAATGAGTTTAAACATGTCAATAAAGAGATTTACAGGATTGCTATATACTAACCTACTAAATAAACAGATAATTGAATATATTATAAATTTCTCTTGCTAATTCTGAGTCCTGGTTGCAAGTCCCAATTGTTGCTTAATGACATTCTCAGAATCTACCGAGAGATATCAGTTCCTTGCTCTGGCATTGGACAATTCGTCACTACTCTTCCTTCGAAAACACCTGACCATGATTTTGTTTTGTACGGCTTGTTTTCTCATGAATGGTCGACATTAATTAATGTTTCTTTCTGCCCTAAGAGTACTAATCCCATGTAGTGTCTGCTTCTAATTTAATGCTTTTAGTTTGCTGTGTACTAGGAAACCACATAGCTAAGTGTATTAATAGTCATGACTCCACCCAAAGCAGCAAGTATAGCTAGCATTTTTTGGAGCTCTTACTTTCACCCCAGGCAATTAATGTGGTACGTGCATTTAATCTTCATAATAACTGAGCAGGAAACCCTGGATTAGGCAAATATTAAGTAATTTGCCCCAATTCACACAAGAACACTGACTTGAAGTAGAATTGATAGACCTGACATCTAGAGAAAGCAAATTGTACGGGGTTAAGCCCACATGAGTGGTAGAATGGTTGTGGTATTAAGAACAAGGAATATGCACCCCTAGTGGAAGGTGAGATGATTTTTAGGGTACACCCTAAAGGATTTTAAGCATAAGGATGTAGACAAGAAAATTAACAACAGTGAATTGCATAGTGAGATTAATTCAGCTTCAATTTTTTTGATTATGTCAAGGATAAAGTCTCAATGAGTGCTAATGTGTTTTTAACACCTTGTTAAAACTCGCTAGAGTATTTTTTGATAAACATGCCTTAGATATAAAGCTTATGGTAAACAGTAGTATCTAATTATAATTTATGGCCCATTTGCTTTCATCATTTATTTATAGGGCTAATGCCAATTTATAAAAATATGATAATGATTTCTCCTTTGTAGATGTGAGATTTTTCTTTTTAAATAAGATTATTGAAATTTTAAAAGTTGAGTTGATTTTTTTTGGTTAAATAATAACAGATGTCCACAGATATGGCAGGAAAAAAACCATGAGTGTGTCATATAAATTATTAAATACAAAAATATGTGCCTAGTGGGAGAAAAAATAATCATCAAAGAGGATAATCTGGTTCATACCAGGTCCCAAGAGTTGAATTTTCAGTAATTTTGTGAGCTAGTTGTTAATATCTTTTTTTTTTAATTTTTATTTATTTATGATAGTCACAGAGAGAGAGAGAGGCAGAGACAGAGGCAGAGACATAGCAGGCTCCATGCACCGGGAGCCCGACGTGGGATTCGATCCCGGGTCTCCAGGATCGCACCCTGGGCCAAAGGCGGGCGCCAAACCTCTGCACCACCCAGGGATCCCTGTGAGCTAGTTGTTAAACATGGCCATTAAATTATACAAAGTTACAATTAAATTAGTTATATTAAAAACAATGGTAATAAATCCTCAAAACTCATCACTTCCTATTTTGCAACATTTTACTATTTTCTTTGCTCTTGAAGTTTTTTATGGCTACTGTGTCTATAGATTGGAAATATAATCTAATGGTGTCATACTGATACTGTGCACCTCTTCCCAGGTCCATGTTCAGTGAATTCGTGGTAGTCGTTCAAAATCAACCATGGTGGGAGTATTCACAGTACAGAAATTGGCAAAAGCTATGAATTAGCACTTTTTCCTCCCGTAGAGGTAGTTGTCAGCCACTTACCAGCACACCACTGAATATAAGAATAAATGGAAATGAATTCCTATTTCCCTGGCCAGTGATTCCTGGTGCAATGCTTTTAGTTGGTAGAGGAAGCCTTCCTTGAAAAGGAATAGATGTAAGTAATCGAGAACACTTTGGCCAAGGACGGTATGGAGTTGTCAATCATGTGACAACTAAACATTTTGTGAATGAGAAACTCTGCCTCCTGTATCCTAAAGAGGCATAGAGAATATATCCTATAATTCTTTTTCTTGTGAAAACTAAATCCACCCTACTTTTGTTTATGCTATTTTAATTAAAATGTGTTTCAATAATTTCTTGATAAGTCATATTCTTCAAAATTTGGTTACTTTCCTCAACGATGTGAACTTATCCTTAAAATCCATAAAACGTAAAAGAAGCCAAAGTAGAGTGATAAAAATGTCAGTTGTAGTAACAGAATTTATGGCTTTGGTTTTAATACGAGGAGTGTTTTGAAAATATCTTGTCTCTTATCTTGTGCACACAGTGGCTCTTATTCAGCTGAGGAAGAGGTTAAGTGAGAAATGAGTTGGCTCGCCAAGGATACATTTGTCCCACCCACCGTCAGCCCCCAACACACATATATACTCACACACACATACTCTGATGTTAATTTGATTTGAAAAAATATCAGGAAACATCATCATCAATTTCTCCTTTTGCAAAAGTGATTATTCTTGCTTGACTGCCCTCTGCTGGAATTCCAGAAATATACACTTTGCCTCTACTTACAGGGACAAGTTGTAGGCGGTATGTAACTTAATAATGTGAGCAATCTTTTCAAAGCATATTATGTGCAGAAGCCCAGGTAGGCAAGATTAGAAATGAAACTGAGTTAAGCATTAAATGCAGTGGTCAAGCGTTGATTTAATTAGCCATGAAAAATAGCCAGGTTTGAATGGATCAAAGAAAACAATTATACATAATGGGTGAGCTGAAAACAATGGACTATTACTGAAAAAGAGGAATGCTTTAATTAAACTAAAAGATATACCTAATGTTAAATGAGGTGGTTACAAAAGCTCCACAAATAAAGCTTCTTAACTACTGAGTATAATATGAGAGATCAGAAGGAGTATTTAAATATACCTAATAAAAATATACAACCTTATTAAAATTGTATTTCTATTATTTAAAACTATAGTGAGAGTTTTCTCTGGTCTGCAAGCTAAGCAGCATTTAAGAATATTTGTTTACTTGTTTCAAATATTTGGGCTTCTCATTTATGATTAATTCCGTTACAAAGATACTGTTTTTGTGTACTTCGCAAGAATATGTTTTTATGATATTTAGAGAGAATGGTGATTGTGGCATATCGGACCTTATAATGTACTAGTTTAGCATATACTTATCTCTGCATTTGCAAGGCTTTCCAAAGTCAGAGGAATACACATCGACCGTCAGATAAGTTAAGTTGGTGGTGGAATTGGCGCTGTAGAATTCACATTTGAACAGTATCAACGTGGACCAGTTTTGCTATAAAGATCAATCCTTCATCTAAGGAATTTGAGCTCATAAACAGAACAGATTGCTATCAGTGCATTTGCTGTTCAGAGTGAGAGCCTCTATTTCCTTCACCATATTCCTTTTGTGTTGTTGTCAATATAAGAAGTGAACAAGGTGATTAGAGAGCAGTAGGAGAAGAGAGGGTGAGAAAAGGCAGAGAACAGGAAGAAGACAAAAGATCCGTTCTCTTCGCACACCATTTTATTTGATTCTTGTCCCTCCTGTGGATTAGACTCTGTAAAGTTATGCTTGTAAAAAGCCAAGTTTTCCAAATTCAAAACATAGGTTCTGCATCATTGAACATTATGGTTTAATGTACAATAAGGACAGGACCTTCTTGGAAACCATGCTAATCAAGTGGTTATGGATGTTAATTCTTTTGCAGTAAAAACTGACAACGATGCAAGTAGGTCATTTTTCCTATTGTGGAAATGACAGTTATGTACTTTAAACTAGTCAGCAGAAGGAAAGGAGGTTATAGGGACTTGTTCACTTCACCAGACTAAATGCACTCTGTTCCACTGTCCCCACCCCTGATCACATACCTAGTAGGTTCCCGATACTTATTTGAAACGAAAACCTGAAGGCAGAGTAGGATTGTAGACATGGAATTTGATTTAACTTTCTGAGTGTCATAAGCTGAACTCAGTCATTGAATTGAATGGGGCCAAACAATCTAACAGTTTTCAGAGAAAGATCATATAAAACCTCATAATATAAATGGGGGGGGGGAAATCCAGATTTTTTGGGAAAGTTTGTGTGTGCTAAGCTTTTTTCTGGAATTATGCATTCATATTCAAGGTTAAAATGTCAAAATATTGTATAATCTGATGTTATTTTAAATGAAGAAGTAAACCCTCTTTTATTCAAAGGAGAAATATTAGTAGGACATAAATATAAAGGATAGCTACAATGTATTGCATTTTTAAATGTTCTGTTGTCACTGTGCTAATCATTTTAGTAGCATCACATCCTTAGATTCTTTAAAAATGCCACTATGAGGTAGGTTCTTAATCATGCCCATATTACAGATTGAAAAACTCAGGCTCAGAGGCCCAAGGTCACAGAGACACCATGTACTAAATACCAGAACTCTAATCCTGGTATTTCTGACTCTGAGGGCAAAGCTCTTTAACACAAAGTGCCTCAGTGATGTCATCATTCCTTCTTTGAGAAGGCCTGTACTGCCCTGATGGGTCACTACCCTGGTGAGAGACGAAGGTTATGCAGAGCTCTCATGTCTTCACATACTTGGGAAATGAAGGTGCTCTGGTTCTTTTGAAAACTACAAGCAACCACCTACGACATTTCTAGATTACCAATTTTCAAAGAATTTTAAGAAATCATACACAATACTAAAGCGCCATGGAAGAGAATTTTCATCCTCTTTGGATAAATTTCCGTTGTCTACGGGCCATCATCTTTGTTCGTGTTTCCAGAAACCTATTCTGGGGAAGGGATCTGACAGACAGCCGGCTCCCAGAGCAGCACGCCCCTTTCTCCACTCTCGTCTCTCTGCAGCATCTGCATTGGGCATGAGCCCGGATCCATATTTACGAGACATATGTAGACACTTTTCCCTTTCTTGGCAAATGCATAAATAGAATCCTAATGTCTGCATGTAGGTACTATATAAATACAAAGTTGTGCATACTCTGTGGATGTCATGCATCATTTATCTGTGTATTTTTAGCGTCACCAACACATTTACATATGCTGTCATGTTTCAGACTGCACCTCAATATAGTGCCTTTTTCAACATGAACTCGGCAGCAGGCAACATCATTCTTCGAACATTTTCATCACAAATGAAGGTCAGAAAGCAGGAAAACAAATCCAAAAATAGAAGACAAATTTTAAATGGGTGACACTTTCCTAATATGTTCTGAAGATGCTGTAGAATTATCTAGAGCAGAGGACGGAATTTTTTCCTGTATACTTAGAGTCATGCAATCATTTTATTGTACCTTATTATGCCAGGATTTCCTAAGGTGAATGTTTACACCTTGGCCATTGTCTAGAGGGGATATAGATATGTAAAGCATCATTTGCAATTTTGTATTAAACACCTGTAAGGTATATTAGCAAAAAAAGGAAACACTCTCTAGAGATGACTGAAGAAGTCAGGGAATATTCACTTGGGATATGATATTTGAATTGATTCTTGGAGAAGGAGGAAAGGTTTGGATTTTCTTTTGTATGAAGTATTAGAAGAGCTAGAGGTCAGTTGACCACAAGATCAAGTCTAAGATCAAATATAAGAAATTAATTGATCTAAGAGATAAAATCGAAGATGCTTGGATTTCTTATCAGGGATCAATCTTAAATTGCAGAAAACAAGAATTGGTCAGGTGATTTTGTCTTTCTTCTTTTTTTTTTTTTTTTTTTTTTTTTTTTTTTTTTTTGTCTTTCTTCTTTTATGGAAGCTATAACCTGTCTCTCTTTGACCTTCTATTTCTGTGTACTGTGGATATGGCAAATCAGTTTAGGAGGTTTGTGGTAGATCCATACCAATGACTTTTCAAGCCTTCTCCTTGAGAAGAAGAACATTTCATTAAACGAAATATTTCATAGAATATGAAGTATGCAACAGTTAAAAGCAGAGAGCTTGTCTAATTGAAGTGAAGGACAGGGCAAAAAGATCACTTACATGATATTGTTTGAAAAATCCCTGAACTTGGTAGAAAAGTGTGTGATTCCTTTAAGTCCTTAAATCATGTTAATTGCTTTTTTACCCTCAAATTGCATCTAAAGAACTGACTCTAACCCAATATGCAATCCCATTCTGTGGAATTTCACAGACCAGGGAACGACCTGTTCTGTCCATCTTTAATCTCTTTCTTCCAATGGATATTTCAGTGGAAAATGTTACGTGTTGACTTTAACAGTGGTTCTCAGAGTGCAGTGTGAGCAGTAATCACCCAGGAAACATGATAGATGCAGATCCCTGGCCCATTTCCAATGATACCGATACCTCTCGGTCTGGGGTGGATGTCTAGGTCTCTCTGTGGATGTCACTGCACTCCAGATAATTCTGAGGCAGTGATTGATCAGATGTATGGGCTAACATATAGATGGCAGTGGGGACAAAAGGATGACAAAATAAAATAATAAATTGAAAGGAAGAGACGAGTAGGAAAGAGAGAAAAGGAGAGCATATGTTAATTGCAAAATGCCAACAGAAATTGCCTAGCAGGCCACGTGGTGAAATGGATGCCAATTTGCAACTTCTGCCTTAGAACAATAATTAGAAGAAACTTATAGAGGTCTTTAGGTATGCTTTTCTAAATTACCAACATTTAGTTAGGCTGTATGCACCTCTCCCCACCTCTGTTCCTTCGATTCCTCCACCTACTTATTTCTTTTTATAAAAAAAGATATATTTATTTGAGGTGGAGAGGAGAGGGAGGAGTCTCAAGCAGATTGCCCACTAAGCACAGAGCCCCGGGTGGGCTTGATCCCATGGCCCGTGAGATCATGACCTGAGCTGAAATCAAGAATCTAAACACTTGAACAATTGAGCCACCCAAATTTAACAGCTGAGACAACCCAACCCCTACTTGTTTTTTTTTAAATGTCTTTTAAAAGATATTACCAAGTTTTATAAAGAAGATTCTGCAAAATCTTTGGTAAATGTATTCTGGAGTTTTAGTGCTAAAACTTTTGTCAGATGTTTTTATGTTGCAGCAATCATAGAATACATCTGTATGTCTTTGATATATGCCTGCTTTATTATTTCATAAGCTTTTCTATATTGTGATGTATCTTCTTATGGTACCTATTATGGTACCAAAGAAGTACAAGGATTAACATATTCAGTGCATGTAAAGCTCAATAGAATGAATGTCATACAATTAGTGTTCATTAAATTATAGCATTGTTGTATGCCCTTTACTAAGCTCAGATTTTTATAGATGTCCAGAAGAAGAGTTACTGGGTCAGTGTGTATGAACATTCTTTTTGCAAAAACATTTGAAGGTCTTAGTACAAGATCTCTGTATGTGTATATGTGACCCATTGCTTTTCAGAGTCATTTTAATTTGCAATGCCACTAGCATTGTTTGTGACTGTCCATTTCATTGGCCCTTATTAGCGTGTGTAATTTTATCATTTTTTTAAATTTTTTTATTTTTTTTAAGATTTTATTATTTTTTTATTATTTTTTTATTGGTGTTCAATTTACTAACATACAGAATAACCCCCAGTGCCCGTCACCCATTCACTCCCACCCCCTGCCCTCCTCCCCTTCCACCACCCCTAGTTCGTTTCCCAGAGTTAGCAGTCTTTACGTTCTGTCTCCCTTTCTGATATTTCCCACACATTTCTTCCCCCCTTCCCTTATATTCCCTTTCACTATTATTTATATTCCCCAAATGAATGAGAACATATAATGTTTGTCCTTCTCCGACTGGCTTACTTCACTCAGCATAATACCCTCCAGTTCCATCCACGTTGAAGCAAATGGTGGGTATTTGTCATTTCTAATAGCTGAGTAATATTCCATTGTATACATAAACCACATCTTCTTTATCCATTCATCTTTCGTTGGACACCGAGGCTCCTTCCACAGTTTGGCTATCGTGGCCATTGCTGCTATAAACATCGGGGTGCAGGTGTCCCGGCGTTTCATTGCATTTGTATCTTTGGGGTAAATCCCCAACAGTGCAATTGCTGGGTCATAGGGCAGGTCTATTTTTAACTCTTTGAGGAACCTCCACACAGTTTTCCAGAGTGGCTGCACCAGTTCACATTCCCACCAACAGTGTAAGAGGGTTCCCTTTTCTCCGCATCCTCTCCAACATTTGTTGTTTCCTGCCTTGTTAATGTTCCCCGTTCTCACTGGTGTGAGGTGGTATCTCATTGTGGTTTTGATTTGTATTTCCCTGATGGCAAGTGATGCAGAGCATTTTCTCATGTGCATGTTGGCCATGTCTATGTCTTCCTCTGTGAGATTTCTGTTCATGTCTTTTGCCCATTTCATGATTGGATTGTTTGTTTTTTTGGTGTTGAGTTTGATAAGTTCTTTATAGATCTTGGAAACTAGCCCTTTATCTGATATGTCATTTGCAAATATCTTCTCCCATTCTGTAGGTTGTCTTTGAGTTTTGTTGACTGTATCCTTTGCTGTGCAAAAGCTTCTAACTTCTTGCAAGATACATCCACGAAGGCAAAAGAAACAAAAGCAAAAATGAACTATTGGGACTTAATCAAGATAAGAAGCTTTTGCACAGCAAAGGATAATTTTATCATTTTTAAAAAGCTGATATTTTTAAATTACATTATTACATTGTGTATGTGTGTGTGTGTGAGAGAGAGAGAGGGAGCGATGAAGATAGGGGTTTGTCTGTCACCTGTTCCCATATATTTTTTGAAGATTTAGTATTTTCTTATTGTTTTACATGGGCCATGTAATATACTATGAGCTGCACATATATTTCTAGGGGTTTTTTTTCCTATTTATTTTGCTATGGGTTTTTTTTAAATGCATCATAAATGTTTCTCTTTGTCTTGAGATCCAGTCTGTTGATATCTCAACCGCCCCCACACTTTCATCCCTAATACTTATATCTGCCATTTCTACTTTGCAGAGTATATAACATTTATGATTAATTTCAATATTCATTTCCGTTTTTTAAAGATTCATTTATTTTTAGAGAGAGAGAGAGAGAGAGAGAGAGCAGTGCTTGGGGGAGGGCCAGAGGGAGAGAGAGAATCTCAAGCAAACTCTCACTGAGCATAGTGCCCAACACAGAGCTCGATCTTACAACCCTGAGATCATGACTTGAGCCAAAACCAAGAGTCAGCCACTCAACTGACTGTGCCACCCAAGAGCCCCTTCATTTCCATCTTATTTCTATAGTTAAACCTATTCAATGCCCACTAGTGTCTTTTTTGTCATAGTTTCTCCAATTATCCCTTTGTTAAAGGAAGTTTGTCCTCAGATAGTTTTATCAAGAAGAGCTTATGGGGAAAATCATCTGAGTTCTTCAGTGTTCAAAACTGTGTGGGCATGTGTGTGTATTTTATTTTATTATTTTTTTATTTTATTTTATTTTATTTTATTTTATTTTATTTTATTTTATTTTATTTATTTTATTTTATGTGTGTATTTTATTAGCATTATTCTTTAAGGACAGTGAGGAGGGATATAAAATATAAAGTCTTTGCATAATCCTTTACTTTCCTATCTTGTAGATGTTGCTTGACTCTCTTCTGATGTTAAAAATGTCATTGTGAAGAGATTTTGAGGCCAACGTCATTTCTTTCCACTTTAACAAGTGGCTCAACTTTTTGTCTTACTTTCCACCAAAATTCCTTTTTTTCAAAAGTTTATCACTAAGGTTCAAAAGTTTACAAAAATATGATTCAAAAACTGTACAAAGAAGGATCTTGATGTTGACTGCTTCTGGCCAGTTATCTATGGCTCATGGTGTATCCTTTCTTTTAGGAGACTCAAGTCTTATTCTGTCCAGGATATTTTTCTTGCATCAAACCTTTAAGTGTATTAATTTTCCATTGCTCTGATATTCTTCTGAAGACTCTAGTAATAGAGATGTCATATCTCTTTTTCCTACATTCTATAGCTATTATTTTTCTAATGAAAACTTGTCTTTTCCTTATTTTGTGTGTGTTTTCCTCTCTATTCTCCATACCTTCTTCCATGCTTTCCATGGCAACTATTCTTATATTCTTTGTAATGTTTTGCTTATTGCTTTTGTAATTTGGGTGTTTGTAAGAGTTTCTTTTTATATTAAACTTTTCATTTTGAAATAGCTGTAGATTCATATACAAGCTATACAAACTGTAGTACAATACAACGCCACAGTATGATACCACACAATATCACACTCAAAATATTAACTTGGATACAGTTAAGATATAAGAAGTTTCCGTCACCACCAAAATCCTTGAAATTGATCTTTGATAGCCATACCCACTTCATTCTTGACCACCAAGCCCCCCTACCAATAATAACCCTGGCAATCCCTCATCTCCTATTGGTCTCTATAATTTTATCATTTCTAGAATGTTATGGAAATGAAATTATACAGTATGTAAACTTTTAAGATTTTTTTTAGATGGATAAAAAGTGTGTGTGTGTGTACATGAATGGGGGGAGGGGAAGAGGAAGAGGAAGAGAAAGAATCTTAAGCAGGCTTCACACTTAGTACTGAGCCTGATGAGGGGCTTGATCTCATAACCATGAGATCATGACCCGAGCCAAAATCAAGAGTCAGACGCTTAGCTGACTGAGCCACCCAGGTGCCTCAAGATTGGACTTTTTTTTTTTTAATATTTTATTTATTTATTTATTTATTTATTTATTTATTTATTTATTTATTTATGATAGTCATACAGAGAGAGAGAGAGAGGCAGAGACACAGGCAGAGGGAGAAGCAGGCTCCATGCACCAGGAGCCCAATGTGGGATTCAATCCCCGGTCTCCAGGATCGCGCCCTGGGCCAAAGGCAGGCGCCAAACCGCTGCGCCACTCAGGGATCCCAAGATCGGACTTTTTGACTCAGCTTTATTCTCTGGAGATCTCTCTAAAATGTTGCACATATTAGTAGTTTCTTCCTCTTTAATGCTGATTCTGATGCAAGGATACAGTCTTATTGCAGTTTACTTAATCATCTACCTACTGAGGGACATCTGAGTTGTTTCCAGTTTTTGGCTATTAAAAATAAAGATCCTAAGCATTATTTACAATAACCAATATATGGAAACACCCAAGTGTCTATTGATAGATAAATAGATAAGGAAGATGTGGTATACATATGCAATGGAATATTATACAGGCACAAAAAGGATGAGATCTTGCTATTTATGACAATGTAGATGAACTTGGAATTATACCAAGTGAAATAAGTCAGATGGAGAAAGTAAAATACCATATGATTTCACTCACATGTGAAATCTAAAAAAATTTAACAAAGGAATGAATAAACAACTCTCCCCCCAAGAATCGCACCTATAAATACAGAAAACAAACTGATGACTGCCAGAGGGAGAGGAGGGTAGAGGAATTGGCAAAATGGGTGAAGGTGAGTGGGAGGTACAGGCTTCCAATTATGGAATGAATAGTCATAGAATAAAGAATACAGCATAGGGAATATAGTCAGTGGTACTGTAAAAGGGTTGTATGGTGACAGATGGTACCTACACTTGTGATGAGCAGAGAATAACATACAGAGAAGCTGAATCACTGTATTGTACACCTGAAACTAATGTAGCATTGTGTGTCAACTATACTGAAAGTGAAAAAAAAAATAAGCTGCTAAAAATATTTGTGTATTCACTTTTCCAGGATAAATGCCCAGTAGTGCAATTGCTGGGTCTTATGGTATTTGCATTTTTCATTTCTTTCTTTTTTTTTTTTCTTTTTGGAGGGGATGCCCTGGGCTCATGTTGTATGTTTCCTACCTGAGTTCTAGAATCAGCTATTTCTCCAAAGATCCCTGGTTCTTCTGTTGGAGAATAGTTTTAAAAAACAAGATCTGGGAGTTATATGTGCTCTTTGCTACTGGTTTTTTTTTTTTAAGATTTTATTTATTTATTCATGAGAGACACAGAAGGGCGGGGAGGGCAGAGACACAGGCAGAGGGAGAAGCAGGCACCATACAGGGAGCCTGACGTGGGACTCGATCCCGGGACTCCAGGATCACACCCTGAGCTGAAGGCAGGCACTTAACCGCTGAACCACCCAGGCGTCCTGCTACTGGAGTATTGTTTCTAAGTCCTCTCAGCTTACAAACCAAGGAAATACATATGTGTACACTAATGCCTGTACGTAAATATATATCAAGATATTTATACATATAAGTATTTCTATCTATATTCGACCAAACATGAATTGACACTGTGTCCAATTTTAATTCATTATCACACATATCATTAGAGCTTCCTTCCCTTCCTTATCTCTAAAATATCCTTCTAGCAGTAGGAGACCTGACTCCCATCATTTGCCATCCATTTACCTTATTGTTATTTCCAGCAAACGTTTATAAGGTATTGGAATTGTTAACCAGTGCCTGTGTAGGAAATAACTTTATTAACTAGAGTTTAGTATTTATATATGGGTTCTCTTGTCTTTCATCTTAAAGAGTCCACTCATTTCTGGTTACCTAGATCAGTTCCTTTCAGCAACCCTTTCCCTGAGTTGTATACACTTGGCAATCCACTCAGATTGTTTTGTCACACTCTTCATTCTATTCTGTGATTTACTGGCCTGAATGTTTTTTTATTTATGTGTAATAAGGTTCATTCTTTGTGCTGTAAAGTTCTATGTATTCTGAAAAATATACTCTGTCGTATATCTACTATTATACTCTCTTACACAATAGTTTTGCTGGCCTAAGAATACCATGTGCTTTTGCAACCCACTCTGCTTCCCATTGAATACCTGGCAGGCTGTAGGAGTGCTGACAACACTGACTCTATCTTTGGCCCTCCATCTTATTCAAGCTAGTTCAATGACTTCCCTTGGGGCTATATGTTCCAGGCCCCTTAGAGGATAATGTATGCCCAGGTGGGAATGTGGGGAGGCTTCTTCTGATCTTCCCTAAAAAAGATGAAGGCTCCAATTTAAATAACTAGTAGAGATAAAACTCACATACAGGTGGCATCCCTTTAGATAACTACATTCTGACCTCACCACAATGCCCGTTGCTCTATAAAACCTGTGGATTGATGTCAGCATGGGTGGTGGAGGATACTTCTGTTGTGCCTGGATCACTTACTTGTCTCATCTCCCATCAATAAGTTACTGTGAATAAAATTGTGTCAACAGTATGGAGTAGCTTCCTTCATTTTCCCAGTCTCAAAGTGCCTTCTCCATCTGGAGAATAGTTTACTGTCACAATTCCAACAATTCCAATTCTACCTTCTTTTTTTCTTTTTCCTTTTTTTTTTTAAAAAGATTTTATTTATTTATTTAGAGAAAGCATGTGTGTATAATCAAGGGGAGGGACAGAGAGAGAGAGAGAGAGAGAGAGAGGGAGAATCTCTAGTGAACTTCCCTGCTCAATGCAGAGCCCATCTCATGACCCTGAGATAATGACCTGAGCCAAAATCAAGAGTCAGATGCTCAACCGACTAGGCCACTCAGGTGCCCCCCTCCTCCACCTTCTAACACAAGCTCTGATCTTTTAAATGTTTTTGGCTTTTCCTAAAGCATCATATAATTGCAGTCATGACTTATGTAGAATTTTCATAGGCTTTGTTCATTTAACAAAATATACTTATGATTCATCCATGTCCTTGTTTTGTTTTGTTTTGCTTTTGCCCTAGCTCATTTCTTTTCATCACAGAATAATATACTAGAGTGTGGATATACCACAGCTTGTTTATTCAACTGTTGTCCTTCAACTGTTGAAGACATTTAGGTTGCTTCTACTTATGGATAGTTATGAGTAAATCTGCCATAAATATTCATGTGCACGCTTTTGTGAGGACATAATTTTTAAAATCCGTTAGGTAAATACCTAGGAGTACAATCACTGGATTCTAAGTTAAGACTGTTTTAGTTTATAAGAAACTGCCAAACTATCTTTCAAAGTGACTGTATCATTTTGCTTTCCCACCACTGATGAAGTAGAGTTCCTGTCACTCCACATCCTCACCAATTGGTATTGTCAATTTGAACCAAATATATGTGTTTCATATCAGTATTTTAATTTGCATTTCCCTAATGACAAATGATGCTGAGTACATTTTCATATTTTCATATTCTTATTTGCCATCTGAATGTCTGCTTTAGTGAGGTGTCTGTATTGTGATTTTGCCCACTTTCAAATGGAGTTGTTTCTTATTGTTAAATGTTAAGAGTTCTTTGTATATTTTGAATACAAGTTCTTTATCATGTTTTCTGCAAATATTTCTCTCAGCCATAACTTCTGTTTTAATGTTAAGAAAATTAAGGGGCACCTGGGTGACTCAGTGGGTTAAGCATCTGCCTTCGGTTCAGGTCATGATCCCAGGGTCCTGGGATGGAGCCCCACATCAGGTTCTCTGCTCAGCAGGAAGTCTGCTTCTCCTTTTCCCTCTCTCCCTCTCTCTCAAATAAATAAATGAAATCTAACAAATAAAAACAAAAGTGTCTTTTGCAGAGCAGAAGTTTTTAATTTTAATAAGAATGAATATCTTATCAAAATTTTTCCACATGGATTATGCTTTTGGTGTTCCATCTAAAACCTTATTACCAAACCCAAGAGCACACAGATGTAAAACTTCTAAAAGCTTTACAGTTATGGATTTTACATTTAGGTACATAATACCTTTTTAGTTAATTTTTGTGTAAATTTAAGATCTGCATCTAGCTTTATCATCATCATTATTATTTTTCGCATGTGGACCTCCATTTTGCTACTATCATTTGTTGAAAATAGTATCCCTTCTCCATTGATGTGCCTTTGTACTTTTGTCAAATACCAATTGACTATACCTGTGTGAGTCTAGTTCTAGACTCCTTCCTATTTTACTGATCTACTGAATCAGTTCATTCACCAACACCATACTGTATTGATCATTGCAGCTTTATATCAGGTCTTGAAAGAGTATAGTGTGAGTCATCTAGCTTTGTTGTTCTCCAATATTGTATTGGTTTTTCTAGGTCTTTGTCTTTTTATAAATACGAATATAAGTTTGTCAATATCTACATATATTACATATATATAATTTCCAGAGTTTTAAGTTGTAATTAGTGAGAAGAATAATGAAAGACACATCTACTTCTTCTTGCCATAAGCAAAAGACCCTCCCAATTTATTTTTTTTGTGTTCTACTTCTAAGTACCATCCACGCACACCACATTTTATATCTTTGTTTTTATATCTCAGTGTCTCCCATTTTTATATCTTCTTTTTTATATTTCATTGTTTCCCCTAAATTCTTGCTTTTATGCTTTGATAATGTTCTTGCATTCATGCAGGTGTTCTTGCATTTTTCTTTATGGTCTTCTTAGAAGCGAGTGCTACCTCACATTTTCAGAACACTCAATGATATTTTTGGTTGGAATTATTTTCTGCTTCCTGGCAGTATTTTATGGTAAATGTATTTTTACCTCTTGAACTGTTTGCTGTTCTTTGCCACCAATTTCATGTTACATTTTTGTGTTGATACTGTTCTAGAATTTTTCTTATCACTCCTAATGGACTGAGTGGTTATTTGCAGGGGATTTGCCATGGTGTGAGAGTTTAGGACGGGGAAGAGCTCAGGACAACCTCCAGGCTGAGAACCAGAAAGCTCTCTCCTCTGTTACCACAGAGACAAATATGTAAATATACCCTTCCTAAAAGCATCACACATCAGTGTGATTATTTGTAGAGGCCCACCTCATCTACTTCTCTGAACCAAACTAAGTCAGAATTGTTCTATTGCCCGTCCTGTCTATCTACTTCATTTTCTGCTCACTTGCTGCTCATATAGTATATGGAACTTTTTCACTGCAGGTGAGGCTCTCCTTTTCAGGAAATGTATTATTGTTAACTCTTTCTGATAGTTACTTTTGCCAGGTTCTCTCAACAAACTTTTTTTTTTTTTTTTAATTCTCTTCACCCTTTCCCACTCTAAGCTGTCTTTGGCAGATCATCTCTATGTCTCAGGGTTATATCTATATCTTAGCTTCATTGTAATTGGAGTTTGCAGACATTTCCCCCTTTTCTTTGTGTTGCTGTTATACGGTTTCTAAGAAGAGAAGGTAAAAAAAAGTGCTGACTTAAGTAGACATTTTCAGAGTGGAAAAATTTAACCTGCATTTATTGAGTACCTAATGTTTCAATCTTTCATTTTCATACTTCAAAAGAATCAAAAGAAGACGTATATTGGAAGATGAGACAACAAAGAACATGTTGATAGGGTTTGTTCAGGGGTAACAATTTTCAATTGGCAATTTAGCCTTCATCAAAATATTTTCTCAAGAATTCACAGAAATTTTTTTTTGAGTTAACTAGGCGTTGTCTCCAGTTTATTCTTCGACTAGTTGGTGATTTCAGGTAAAGTGCCTTCAAAATTTCCACATGAAGCGTTTATTATATGTTGGAATGAAGTTATAAATGCCCTATACACTAATTGCTATTACTTCTCATGAACTCCAACATAATGCTTATGTTGGAAGACTGAACTGGTGTGCTTATTTTAGAGTTTCTGTTTTATAAGGAAAGAAACGTTCTACACATATAATGGTGCTATGTAATTTGACTGAATCCATCAGACACCTTGTCATAGAGGGTTTTTTATAGGTCCTTCTGTGACAAAATGGGACTTTGGCACACAGCAAGAGGTGCTACTTATTTTTCACTATTGATTCTAGGATTCCTACTTCACTACCTCTTTCAGGAGGCAAAATAAAAGAGTTTATATGCTTTTTTCATTCAGAAACATGCTCTGGGTCCAAACCACTGCTAAAAGTTTGGAAGCTATAGAAAATTATACATGGTAGATAAAGATCATCTACAGATTTTTTTCCTCAGATATTCCACATTGTTAACGTTTTAGAATATTTCCTGTCAGTCTTTTTTTGCACATTCGAACTTAATTGGCAGCATGCTTTCCATATAATTTTTATTTGTTTGTTTTTATTTGCTTTAATATTAAATGTTATTAAGTCCTTTTTAAAATCTTTACAAACATCATTCTAATAACTGAATAATATTCTTATTCAATCTTGTTGAAAACACAAACCTAGACAACAAGAAAGCAAAGGCATGCCATTCTTGGATAGCAAGATGTATCATAAAAATGTCAATCATCTAAAACTTAATGTGTAAGTAAGTATATTTCTATCTGTATTAGAAGTCCAGAGGTTCCTTTAAAGTATTTTTGAAAAGAGTGAAGGAAGAAGGTAAAATGCTCTATTATCCACGTGGAAGAATAAATGTTCAAAATATCTAAAAATTATATTAAAATGGAATAAGGTGATTAATTTCTAGAAATTAAAATATACTGTAATTTAACATGCTACTCAAAATATTAAGGGATTAGCATTAGAACAGACAAATATATCCATGGAAAAATATGCTTGTGTATACTTGGAAAATTAAAATATAATGAAGATGGTACTTTGAATTCAGTAGAGAAAGAGTGGTTTATTTACTAACTGTGCTTT
The DNA here is from genome assembly GCF_003254725.2 of Canis lupus dingo. Taxonomy (NCBI): domain Eukaryota; kingdom Metazoa; phylum Chordata; class Mammalia; order Carnivora; family Canidae; genus Canis; species Canis lupus. The sequence continues at coordinate 21,703,963 of NC_064262.1, read as the reverse complement.
CACAACTGGCTATCCATCTAGATAAACGGCAATATAAGACCCTCACCTCACCCAATAAACAGAAATAAATTACAGATGGGTCAAAAAGCTAAATGCTTTTTTTAAAAAAATCGAAAACCTGATTTAGAAAGAAAATTTAGGAAAATGTTTTTATAACTTCAGGGTGAAAGAAGATAATTTAAGCAAGACAGAAAATCCAGCCCCTCCTCCCAAAACCTGTAAATCCATAAAGGTATTTTGCATGTTAAAGTACACCCCAAACCAAGTCAAAAGACAAATTATAAGCTGGAGGAAAATGTTGTAACACATAGGACAGAAGAAGAATATTAGCCATAATATTATAAAATACCTATGATTATATGAGCAAAAGTAAGTGCCCCAATAGGAAAATGATCATGGAATATAAATAAGCAATTAACAGAAGAGGAAAATCAAAAGGCCCATAAACATATGAAAGAACACTTTATTTCATCAGTAACAATAAGATGCTACTTTTTTACCCCATCAGACTGGCAAAAAATTTAGTAAAGTATATGGGATGAGGACATTTTCATCCCTTGCTGGTGGGAATGTTTACTGGTATGGACTTTTATTTTTTTTTTAAGATTTCATTTATTTACTCATGAGAGCCAGAGAGAGAGGCAGAGACATACTCAGAGGGAGAAGCAGGCTCCCTGCAGGGAGCCGGATGTGGGACTTGATCCCTGGAACTGAGATCATGCCCTGAGCCAAAGGCAGATGCTCAACCACTGAGATACCCAGGCAGCCCTGGTATAGGGACCTTTTAAAAAAGTAATATGAAAATAAGCATTTCAAGTTAAAACAGCATCCCCCTTTGCCCCAGCAATTCCACTTCTGGGAATCCTTTCTATCTAAAACACTCAGTGTAGTCATATGTATAGGGATGTGTATTTAGCATAGAATGGCAAAAAACAAAACAAAACAAAAACACCTCTCCATTCCCCCAGACCTTGCAATCATCCTGAATGCCAATAAATGAGAAAATGGTTAAAATAAAGTATGTTTCAATGCTTTAGGAAATATAATTCAGCTAACAAAGCAAAAGAAGGATTTAGAATGATATCTGATGGCCCCCAATGATGACCTTGACATATGCTATTCAGTCAGACAAGCTACTTACTGAGACATGTCTAAAGAATGATCACATTTATGTAAAAATAAGCAATGACCAAAATGTTCTCTGTATGTGAATTTATGCATATAACTTAGGTGAGTAAGGAAGAAGGTGAGGAAGGGAGGATACAAACCCATCAACAAGTAAGCTAATCTTGATGGGGTGAGAATGAGGTAAGAAATACCAAGGCAGTAACAATATGGAAACATATTGATTGTATGTTTTGTAAAATGCAAACTACCAAATTCTATGTTATTGTAACTTTGTACAAGTTGCATATACATGCAGCAGCACTAAAGTTTTCTTCATACAAATGGAAATTGTGGATGGGTGATGAAATTCCAGAGAATTTTCCTTTGGGTTGTCACTGTTATTTTGATAGCAGGTTTGAGTTAAATTATTTAAAAATAATATTCATTCTTATAACCGCACAGCATTTTTTACTTGTGTCCAAAATTTGTGCTATGAACAACTTTGCATATAAATCATCCACATTTCAGACCATTTTCCTAGAAATGATTTTAAGAGCATAGGTATAAGACTAAAATACACAAACACTTTGAAATTTCCTAATATCTCTTGCCAAATACGTTTTAGAAATTACTTCTACCATACTATTCAGGTTTTAAGAGAATAATGCTTCCAACTTCTGTCTGCTTTTTCTCCCCTATTATTTCTAACTTGATTATGTTTTTTAAAAAATTTTTGGAGAGTTTCTCATTTTTAAAATGCAAACAATAATATATAAACAAACACTTAAAAATAGTAATAATTTTAAACATGCAATGCATTAGAAAAAAAAAGACTCTGTAGTAAGAGTGATCAATAACCCTCTGATCCAGAGAAAAGCAATGCTAACATTTTTATCTCTATCTTTTCCACCATACCATGTTGGCACAACCCTCATCAAGGGGAATGGGCAGTATTTAATAAAATTGCATACTTGCTCTTGATGTGGCAATCCTATTTGGGAGAATGTACCCCGAAGTGCAATGGTACAAGTACAAAATGATATTTAATTTAAGGACTACAGGCTATATTTTTAAAAGATTTCATTTATTTATTCATGAGAGACACACAGAGAGAGGCAGGGACACAGGTAGAGGGAGAAGCAGACTCCCTGCAGGGAGCCTGTCACAGGACTCGATCCCAGGACTCTGGGATCACAACTGAGCCAAAAACAGTTATTCAACCACAGAGCCACGCAGGTGCTCCATGACTACAAAACATCTTAAACTTCATTATTACTGGTGCTATTATTTGAGACTATAATACATATATTGCAGGATAAAGAATTATGCTAATTTTCAAAACTTGAATTTTCAGTGTAAGAAAAAGGGAGACACAATTACTAAAATCAAAGAATTTAAGTAAATATTCTGCAACATTATATTTGAAATGGAAATATCAGAATGACTCATTAATTTTTTTCCCTCGTACCCTGTTCCTACAGATCCATGTACCTAAAAGCACTTAGTTCTGTGCACTGCAAAGCCCCAGAAAAATGGGACACCCTAGGTGCCATGTGTACTAACTGCTCAGATTGTGGTCTCTAAGTACCATTCTTTTCTAAAAGGAATTTGGAGCTCCTTGAAGAATATCAGAGAGTATATGAGAAAGTAAGGTATTTTTCAAAAATTAATGTGGTTGTGTTAAGAGGATAAGAAACCAAATCTTTACTTTGAATGTGGGAAGTAAAGCATTTTTTTTCCAGTCTTTTCCCCATGAACTAGATTTTAGTTCATATTTACAGTTTTTGATATAAAGTATATAGATTTTGAAGCTTTTTCTTTTGCAAGACTTGAGAGGGATTGATTTGAAAGAAAATTAGAGAGAACATATGAGAAAAGAGTATTTCAGTCATTCTCTAGTTTATAAAATAAAGGTGGTTGCTGATGTTTTTGTTGGCTTATTTTTTACTTCTCAGTAAGTGAAAATTGATCCTTTCTGCCTTTTCCTATTTTCTTCATACCCATCCCCTCTTTTCCATGCTTATTCTCTAATAGGTAACCTCCCTTGATAATCCTTTTTCAGTAGAAGATTAGACAGGAGGAATCCCAAAGCATAAATCTACTATGTTTTAAATATTTTTTTAAGATTTAAAATTTTTAAAATTTATTTGAGAGAGAGCAAGAGAGCACAAGCAGGGGGGAGTGGCAGAGGGAGAGTGAGAAGGAAAGGGAAAAGCAGGCTCCCCACTGAGCAGGGAGCCCGATGTGGGGCTCCATCTCAAGACCCTGAGATCACAACCAAAGCAGAAGACAGATGTTCAACCACCTGAGCCACCCAGGTGTCCCTTAAATAGTTTTCATTAACATTTTTTTACATTTAATTTGTATACTTCTCTGAAGATCATAAACTAACAAAATAATCAATTATATACAAAGCTACATCACTCTTCCTAGCAGGGCTTAATGTACATTTGTTACATCTATTGACCATTCTGCATGGTTTAAAGTGTAGGTGTATTTTTATAATTGTTTTCCCTTAAAAAAAAAAAAAAAAAAAAGAAAAGAGAGAAAGAGAGAGAGAGAGAAATCCTTATGGTCCTCTCAATGAGCCTAACAGGTAAAAGCGAGAAGTCATATTGGGAAATAGCTTTCATTTTTAAATAAATGCTATAATTAATCATTTGAGGAATAAAACTATGGCAGTGACCCCTCCTGTTCTTTAAAGCTTCCACACCTACTTTCTATATGAGTTGGGGTGTTAAGTCCTGGTGTCAATGCCAATTCTAACTTAGAAATTACATTCTTCCCACTCAGAAATTCCTCCTGGAGTTTCAACAGGAGAAATTATTCTTCATTTTCCCTCCTGAAAACTGTTGTGTAATGTTGCTGGCAGAGGGAGGATGTTTGGTTCCACCCCAAAGGTAGCTGGATTTCAGCAGTGTTTGAAACGGTATCTATATATAGAATGCAAAAAGCCTTAGGCTAACCGTAGATGAAAAGCACTCTAGATATGTAAGGTATTATTACTACTAAAGCATTATTATTTTAACTTTGCTACAAGTTACAACGAGCCTATAAAATCTGCCCAACAGTATTACAGCAAGACATGCCTTTTGCTTTAGGTTCTTCACTTCTAACCAGTTATTTCTCTTGTATCAACACTACCTGTCAATTTTTATTAAGCAACATCATTTGAGGCATTTTGAGGTGTTTTTGGTTTTGTTTTGTTTTGTTTTTACTCTAGATGTCCTTGGTGAGGAGTGAAATGACCAATAAAACCCTTGGTTAAAGTTGCACCACTTGAGTGCCATTGAATAAAGGGGAGATAGCAAGCCTTGCCAGATTAAAAAAAGGCTGGGGGTTTGGTGGGGGCGGGGAACCTGGGTGGCTCGGATGGTTAATCTTCTGCCTTTGGCTCAGATCATGGACCCCACATAGGACTGCTCAGCAGGGAGCCTGCTTCTCCCTCTGCCAGCTTCTGGCTTTGCCTGCTGCTCCCCTTGCTTGTGCTCTTTCCGTGTCAAATAAATAAAATCTTAAAAAAATAATAAAAATTAAAAACACAACAGAAAAAGACCCTAGGAATAAAATAATTGACTCCAGTCATACTGAGTCTTAAACACGATTCTGTTGCTACCTGCTGATTTGATCAATCCTTTTCAGTTAAAAAATAGAAACGAGAGTGAAATATACTTGATGAAAAATTTTAATAAAACACATTGGAATTTTGTTTTTCTTAATGGAAAATAAAAATGATCTGAAGGTGGCTAGTGCACCTTTTAAGACTTCCTGAAAGGGGCACCTGGGTGGCTCAGTTAGTTGAGCATCTGACTCGTGATCTCAGCTGGGGTCTTGATCTCAGGGTCATGGGTCAAGTCCCGTGTTGGGCACCACATTGAGCATGCAGCCTACTTAAAAGTAATTAATAATAATAATAAATAAAACCTCCTGAACAAGGAAAACCAAATAGTATGAATGAATCAAAGCCTACTTGCAGTTCTATATATTTATTAAAATACAGAAATGTTGGGTGCTTTCCTCCTTGCAATCAGAGAGATAAATATGGTTCAATCTGATAACCTGCAGCCAGTTGTTTCTTTGAGGCGTTTTGATCTTGATCTTCAAAACAATCAAATAGTTTGTTTCTCTGGACACAAAACCAATCAGCTCACTCTCAAACTGGAAGCAGGGGGCAGAAAAAAAGGGCCTGGGTACAAATTATTGTTAAGTCCCTTTCCGTTGTCACCAACAGGGAGAGTCTCTTACACTTCTGACCAGCAGCCGGCTGGCAATAACTGTAAACAAAAGACACATTTTCATTAATAGATCCAAATAAGAAGGCCGAATAAAGAACAAACTGACTAAAAATTACCTTTTGTCTCTCACCGAAAAGTGGTAGAATGTGGATTTTTTTTCTCAGAGTCCTAGGAACTAAGGGTTTATTTTCTACTAAGTAGTTGCGATCTGATACAACTTCCTCTGCTGCTGGAACTGTTCTATCCCCAGGGAGGTCAGTGCTGTCCACATGTGGCTAGTGAGCACTTCTGAAGTGAATTTTATGCAATTCCAGTTCATCTTAATTGCCACACACAATTTTAATAGTGGCCAACATATGGGAAGACACGTGGAGGCTGCAGGGAATGAGTTAGCCAAAGTGGCAGACATCTCCAGCCAAGAACGTATCCATCCCTTCTAAGGAAAGGCTGGGCCATGCATGCACCCTGATAGGCAAAGTGATATACAAGTAAGAGCAAGGGGGTAATGGAGTCTGAGCGTTTAGGTTCCAGTCCTGACATTCCACCCTTCGTACAACTTTTTCTTCAAGCATGGATTTCTGTAAAAATAAGAAAAATAACACTTACTTTGTTAATCCATGCTGAAGATTAATGGAGAAAACGTTCTTAGGACCACTAGAAAAAAGCCTGCCATCTACGAGGTGCTAATCAAATATTAATACTTCCTCAAAATCATTACAAATATGTTCATGATGGAAGACCTAGGCCTAAATTGGGCACAGCCATTAGCCAAAGAGCATTTAATTGGTGTAGGTGTGGGTGGGTTCCTGGGAAACTGGCCAAAATGTGTAAACTCATTCAGAGGTTAGATTTATTCCATTCATTCACTTAATATATAGTCAGTGCCAGGCTGCACACAGCCCTCCGGTAGGCACTGCGAGAGTGACGAGGAGAGTGTTACCAGCTCTTGAGTTGTTGGGGTATGTAGGTTAGGACAGTCTGTGATTATGTGAGTTGGGAGGCCACAGCAATGGTTTGTCAATCGTGAAAATTTTGACTAATGGCATGACCTACGTGATGACGGGTGTCAAAACCAGAGCTACCTCATTAGCTGCAGTAACTCAATATCTTCTTTCTCCTCACTGTTGTCCATTATTGATTTTAAGCTCCTAAAGGACAGACACATTGTCTTAACTTGATTTACATAGTGGCAGAGTTCACGTTCTGTTTTTTGAAAAATTCTTATGGATAATGGTAAAGATTAAAAAGTGTCAAACAACGCTGGAAGGACACCATTAATAGTCTCTTTTCAGCAGTGTTTTTCCATCATGAGTTTTGAACTAGCAGTGTGATGCCCAGAACAAATGAGGTAAGCTTTTGAACAAACATCCAGACAGGGTCACAAATCTGCGAGAGTTAGGAAGGTTATTCACGGTGGAGAATCACACTGGCTGCTTGCCTCGGTGCTTGGGGAGCAGGACCGCACAATACTATTGGCAAGAGAGTTTTGAAGCAGCCTGGAAAACGTGAGTGAAAATCTCAGCCTTATGCTATCAGGTCAACAATTTAAATTCAAGCCAGACATAAAATGACAGAAGTTCCACTGATTGTCAAGGTCCCTGGCATGCCCTGTCTCCCATTTCAAAGTCAACAGCTCTGTCTGGCTCTCTGATTTCAAGAGGGGAGTTAGGTTATCAGCCACTATTACCCCCCTAAGTGGTTTACTTGAGGCAAATGGAAACAGAAAACATGTGATGTTAAGACTATATCCCATTTGTGAAGGGATTTAACTTCATTTTTAAGTATGTAAAATGAAAAAAAAAATAAAGCCACTTGAACTCTAATAGAATATGTGATAAGTGAGAAACAAACCAAAGAAATAAAGATTATATATTACAACCCGTTATCGATTACTTTAACCAGGAGTATTGCAGGAATTTGACTATGATTCATCTCATGTTAAGTTTTTGGCAGATGGGGAATTTGGAGGTGTCAGTTAAGCCCAATGTAATTAAAAAAATGATTTCTGAAATTTGGAGTAGCAATGGCTATTAACTGATTCAGATGCTAAATTCCCATGTAAAGTCCTAGTGCAGATGCATGAGGGAAGTATCATATCCTGGATCTTTGTAGCAGATTCACGAAGGTAAAGGGAGGTAGCTTGGAAGGAAATGTCCAAAGGAGTTTTTTTAGTTAATGAAAAAAATTGACACACAAAAAATCCAGGCATGAGGCACTTGATTTCTCAGTTGGGATGTATTTCAGGAAAAGATGGCATCGTGCCTTCCCCATCAGGATTTGGTAACCATTCCACTATTCATGAACAGATGCCTTGGTCAGATCCCCAAGTGTAAGTGAATTCATTAAAAGATCTAGGGAATTGGGGTATTAATTCTAAATCATTACATATTATAGATTTTCTGGAAACAAGTAGGGGGACATGGCAAGGAGAGGAAATAGTGGAGATTGTAGCTAACTCTCAGCCAGAAGTTGGTCTCATGAGATCACCAAAAGAGCTCTTTTTAGCATAAGAATTAAACTCTTTAAAAAAAAAAAGATTTGCGCAGTTATTGTCACAGTGTAGAAGGTTGATATAAGACAAAATAGAATCATGAATGCTGCCTGCCATATATGGGAAATAATCTATTGGATAGAGGCATGTGCACAAATCATTTTGTTTTTTGCATACTTCAAAAAGAAACTCTTCTGCTATAATTTTTATAAAGGAGACTGTCCGGGAGAATGCTTGAAATGATGCTGTTTGTAATAGTAAGTAGTGTTCTAAATATATTGTGACATATTTTGTATTGGGGCTTAGTTGCTCTCTTTCCAGATTTTTATTTTTTCACTCAGACAGTTTGGCACTGGTTGATGTGTAGGTGGATATATTTTTCTCACCTGCACAATTAACTTGAAGTTATTTTTGGAGTCGTTTTCCTTTTCAGCTATTATGATGATACCATACTTGGGAAAATTCTGTTGAGTTTAAGAGATTCTGACTAACTAGGGGCAAAATGTAACAATCAGGTCACATGGAGAACTTCAAAATAGCACTGAGATTGTTTTATCAAGGATGATGTTTTTTGAGTACACAATTTTCAGGAATATGCTCTTTCTTGTATTATGGGTATAGGTCCATCGTAACAGTCCTGCAGGGGCTCTCTGAGATGCTTCTACTTGCCTCTCAAATGACTTAATATCATCAAGATACAAGAGTTACTTGAAGAGCTTACATGAAATTTTATGATCAAAATGTATTTTTAAAAAAGGCCGTCTTTTCTTGTAATGAAATCCTGATTTTACATTAGTTCCATTTAAGCCTATTCCTGTTTGTTTGCTTTGTTATTGGTTGTTTGTTAATTCCCTACTGACAAAAGCAATGAGGTGATGAATGCTTTCATGGCACGTTGGTCACAAATAGAAGGGTGGTTCTTAGTGACTTTGTGGGCCACTGAGTAGAGGCATAGGACTCTGAGAATGTAGTCGGTTGGGCACTATCTTTGTTAAAATTGGTGTTTTAAAGCAGGAGTGAGCAAATAGTGACCCAAGGGCCAAATCCAGCCCACCACTTGCTTTTGTAAGTAAAATTTCATTGGAACACAGGCCCATTGGTTTACATGTTGTCCATAATTTTTGCACTACTGTGGCAAAGTTGAGAAATTTGGGCAGAAATATATGACCTTCAAAGTATTAAATATTTCTTATCTAGGACTCTACAGAAGAACATTCCTGACTCATGCTACAAAAGACAAATTTTTATTTGTATCTTTTTATTTTGTTTTGGGGGATTTCTTTTAAATGGATATTACTATAGATTCACAAATGCAAAAACTAGTCCAACTCTCCTCTCCACTGCTGTCTCTAAAATGTAGTCTGAAAAATTTTATTTACTTGCTTTTTAATTTCTTTTATAGTTAAATGCAGCTGTGTGACTCAGGTCTAGTCCTTGATATTTGAATGAAAGGTGGCTGTGGAATTCTGAGGAACAACCATGGCTAACAACATCCCATGCTCACTCGTTTGCCTTGAATGTGAACATAAAACCTTCACTTGGAGCAGCTATGTTGATCCACATGGGAATGCCTAAGGAAATAGCAAAAGTACCAGTCCTGATATTTTATATTTTTGTTAATCAGTCATAAGTAAGCCTATCTAATATAAAATGATAACTTGAAATCTTGTAAATCTTATTTTGGGGGGTACAAAAACAAAAATGGGGAGGAAGTGTTGCCACAAATTCAGACTAAAATAAGTCTTCATTATAAGCATATAACACTAAATTATGACTATTTTATTTAAATGGGACATAGTTCCCTTTGTCTCCTCTTATTCCCTTTTCTTTCATCCACTTATTTAACTGCTATTTATTCTTGAGGTCTATGCTCTTGTCTCCAAAGATGGCTATCCACAACTCCTTCCCTCCCGGTGCACTTATATAGTGAAGTCTATATTCCCTTCCCTTGAATCTAGACTGGTCTTTGTGACTTGCTTTAACCAACTAAATGCAGCATATTTGACATTCCGGGACATCCGAGGCCCAGGCCATAAAAGGATTGACAAATTTTTCTAGAAGCCAAGAGAACAAACTGATTCAAAGAGGAAGGAATTAAACAACTGTGTCAAATGCTGCTGAGAGATCCGGTAGGTTGATGACCAGGAACTGATCACTGGATGCAATCAGGTGGATATCATACATGACATGGACTGTAGCAGTGTATGGGGAGCATTTGTAGCCATGTCCTGATAGAAGTGTATTCAAGAAAAAATGGGAAGAAAGAAATGAGCACAAATAAGTACAAATAACTCTTTCATCTCTTCTAAAAATCCAAGAGCAACAACTGAAGGAGGGATGATGATATGTGAAGAACAATTTTTAAGGGGGAGAAATAGAGTCAACTTATCTAAATCCTCTAATATAATTCTTAGACTTAACCTACAATTTAGGAGAGTACGGCCTTATTGTAAAAAACAGGATTCCTAAAAGCAAGGTTAATGCTTGGTGCATGATATCTTGGCAAATTATCTTCCTTGTATTTCAGTTTATTCATTTGTAAAATGAATACAAATGATCATTTTATAGAGTAATTGCTCTGATAAAATTTCTTCATTTGTGCTTTTAAGTTTGATGGTTCTCATTGTTACAGATTGTTCTATTCGAACTTGGTAGAAGATACAAAAGTTGATGTCAAGAAACATTATTTTAATAAATACAATTTTTCTGTATGTAAGAGAAACCAAATAAAAAGTAATTCTTCACTCTTGTGATTTCTCCTAATTTTGGAGTAATATATAAGTTAAAAAATGGGGGAAGGAGAATACGTAGGAGATGAAAATATTATAAACAAAATTATAAAAGCATTTATCGCTATATTAAGATATCCTGTTAATAAGTTTTTATTAAATTGACCTAATTGTGCCCCTGCAATTTGCAAAAAGTGCTACTGTATTTTATCATGGTCAGGCCATATCTTAGGTAGAATCGTTGGTGGTAGAGAAAGGCTGAGTGCTAATACAAAAGAAGAATCCTCACCTCTACAGTTTGATCTATATACCCTAGGAATTAACATGTTTGCATGCTCTTTTATTTGATTTGAGATCACATCTGAAGACAGTAGTTTAGAAAAGTAAATTGCCACCACTCTTTTGACAAAACTGTATTAAAATAGGAATGGATAAGTGAGTAGAATATTTTGAACTTAAAAGATTCAAATTAACTGAATAAATATTTATAATCATTTTGATATATTCTTTAGAGTTATGCCCTTTTTGGCATAATATTTTGTAATATTTTGTGTACAATTTCAGGTTCATTTCATGTTGGCACCTGTTATGGGTTCTCAATGGCACAACATGTGTTTTAGGCAAGTGCCAGTAATGTGTGTCTTTCATGGTATTCGTAGGGATATTCTTCTTATAATTGCAAGGCGGAAGTTGTCTGTAGTCCAATGATATGTGCATAATTGTCTGTGTTCATTATAGCCAAAGTTTGATTGTCAGCAGTATTGAGGGTTATGTTGTGGTTCCTTTTTATTTTAATAATTAATTGCATTTCCTGATAAAGGGGGTTTGGAACAGAGAATCATGTTTTCTTCGAGCTTGCTTGTTTCAGTTTCAGTTTCAGGGTATTAAGCTAAAACGTATCCCCTTAAAAGAATGGGACTTTTAACTGTATCAATTAATATAATATTGCTCTTTATTTTTGTTACAGGAAGGCAACCTCACCAATCATGACAAATATATGTGGCAAGAATTTGACAAATTCTATATAAAATAATAATGCCTTCTCAGTTATCAATAGACCCATGAAACAAAATTTATAAGATTTACTGGTTAGCTTTTACTATATGCCAAATATTCTCCTGTTATATCAGAAGAACCCTACTATTTCTCTCCATGAGTGCTAAGCCCATCTGCTCACAAATACCAAGCTTCTTCTGTCCAGTGATAAAAGAAGTGGGTACGTCACCACCTAGGCAAGCTGTAGACATATTGCCAGTAGATGCAATTTTATCATGGAAATTTGTCTTCTTTCTGAAAATTTAAATAGAAGACAGAAAAATGTTAAAGATCTTAATCATAATAGGGCTCTGATTTTTGAACACTTACTCTGTGACAAGCACCATATGATGGTTTTCCATCTTTTAACTCCCTCAGAATCTCACCATCCTGAAGAGAGGAGGGTACTATTTTATCTTTATGAATTTGAGACTCAGAGAGGTTATGTAACTGAGCCAGGGTCACACAGATAGAAAGTTGCAAAAGACACAAGCCTATGGTTACCTGACTTCAAAATCTGTAAGTAAATAATGTGTCCATGGCCCTCCCTGTAGGGAAGATTCACTAATGGCAGACATTCAGGGCTCTGCAGCCTGATGGGACTCATGCCAGACTAGGCTTGCTTTGCAAGATCGTGGTTTTGCCCCCACATGGTGTCACAGAACCACCCTGAAGAATATTCAAAGAGTTACAAGCTGAGGCTCTGGCATAGTTATACCCACATTTGAATTCTGACTTATTACCAGCTTCATGACTTGACTAAAAAACTCAATTCCCATTACCTCATCTGTAGAGTGGAAATAGTGATAATATATACCTCAGAGGGTTGTCGTGGAATGAAAGGAGATCAAACTTGTGTTAATTCTGACTCATGCCAGGTGATGATGGGGCCATACCAGGTGAATGCAATATGAACAAATTGAGGATTCAGGTAGTGGAAACCACAGGAGCATGGGATGGTGGGAAGCCAGGGGCTTCGGGGTCAGGCTGATTTTAATTCCCACCACGTTAATTTTGCACATTTTGGGATCTCCACTGAAGATTTTGCTTAGAATAGGTAATTCCTATCTCTTTTTGAAGAAACGTGATTCAAGCAGGAACAGTGTAGAGACTGAGTAGAATGTTTTTGGAAAAAGCTTGAATATCTGAATATTATTGTAATAGATTCTTCAGTAGTATGCCATTTTATGATCTGTGCTGTGAATATCTGTGGTAAATTTTTATGTTCACTTGGTATTGATATGTTTTCTGGGTTCCAAAATACTGACACACCGGTTTTTAATTCACATTACAAAGCTCAACTTCACATGTTTTCGGCTTTGGGCGAGTCCATAAAACTCTATGAGCCTCTGTTTTTTCACATTAAATTGGGACATTAATATGAGATGGTATATGTAAAGTGCTCTGTGCAGTGTTTGGCACTCAGTTGATTGCAACAAATGGTGGCTGTTTTACTCCTTTTCATAAAACCTTTGTCACTTGTTTGTCATTGTTTCAACAAGTTGTTTGAGTACCTACTGTATGCCATAAGCAATGCTAAAGGGTGAGGAGAAAGCCATCCCTGAAGGAGTGGCACTTATTTTCAAGGGTAGAGAAAAATAAATATATAAGCCATTAAACAGAATGATATAAGTACAAGTGTGTGATAAGAACTTCTTAAAAAAATAAGATGTGAAAGAACTTGGTGCCCTTCTCTAAAGAGATGATACCTAGGCAGAGGTTGGAGAGATGGAAAGGAGTGAGCCAGGTACAGAGCAAGGGGAACAGCAGATGCAAAGGTCTGGAGGTAGGAACAGGTGTCACTGTTCTGTCTTTAAGCAAAGGAAGAAACCTAAGAAACCTAAGACAGAGGTGGAGATGAGCTCAGAGACGTGGGCTAGGCCAGGCTGCCCAAGGTTTGCTGAAGAGTTGGATTTATTCAATGTATGTAGAACAGCCACTCATAAGTTTTAAGCTGGGTAGTGACACGATTCAGTATTTCTTTCTTTATTTAAAAAAATATTTTATTTATTTATTCATGAGAGACAAAGAGAGAGAGGCAGAGACAGGCAGAGGGAGAAGCAGGTTCCCTGTAGGGAGCCCGATGTGGGACTCGATCCCAAGACTCTGGGATCATAACCTGAGCCAAAGGCAGATGCTCAACCACTGAAACACCCAGGCATCCCCAATTCAGTATTTCTTAAAGATGGCTTTGGTAGCTGTATACAGAACGGATTGGGAAAGGTATGTGTACAAGTGCTGAGAGGGGAAGCATCTGAAAGTGAGTGCAGGTACAGCATGGTGATGGCTTGGGTTCAAACAATAGCAGTGGTGCCTGTCAGAAAACTTTGAGTCTTTGAAAGTTGAACCCATGGGAAATCTTGATGGATCAGGTGTGTCGATGTGAAGGTGTAACAGCCTGAACTACTAAGCCTGAGACTCTTTTCTGGTCATAGGTTTTGCTACCTATAGAAGAGATGGCTCTGTAATATCACTTAAGAGAAATGTGTAAGTTTCTAGCGTGCTGGGTCAATTATGTGTGGAAAGTGGAGGTTTTGTTTGGTTACTTTATTTGGATGAATCCTAGCCTTTTTCCAGGATTGCCCAGAATATCCTGATGACTGACTAGAAGTGACACATGCAAAGAAAAGCAGGTAATAGCCTGCAATTTCCTTTGCAGTGTTTTGCCAAGTCTATTGGAGCCAAAAAGAAGTATGCTTGCTCCCATATATATGTATCAAAACATATTCTCATATTTTGAACCAAATGGAGGATGTTAATAAAAGCTCAACAACCAAACAACAGTATATAGCAGCTACTAGGACTGGGGGAGGGAGAAAATGGGGAGTTCATGTTTAATGGGTGTAGGGTTTCAGTACGGAAAGTTGAAAAAGTGCTGGAGATGGATGGTGGTGGTGGTGGTTGCATGAATGTGTATATATATATATATATGCAGTTCAATTCAATTGTATATTGAATTCAATATACACATTCAATTATTTGAGAGACACAGAGATGTGAGCACATGGAGAGGGAGGGGCAGAGGGAGAAGCAGACTCTCTGCTGAGCAGGTAACCTGACTTAGGGCTCAATCACAGGACCCCAAGATCATGACCTGAGGTGAAAGATGTTTAACTGACTGAGCCCCCCAAGCACCCAGTGTGTGTGTGTGTGTGTGTGTGTGTGTGTGTATCGCCACAATTTAAAAAATTTCTCCAAGAGAAGCTATATAAAGGCTAGTGTTGTCCAGTCTTTCCAACCTCAGTGCCAATCCTTTATAAACACACCAATCAGGGGACACAGCAGCAGTTAGAGGCCAGGAACCACAGGGTGATTGAAATTGATGGTTCCTCTTGCATAATAACCACAGCTGTAAAACAAACAGCCAACAACAGTTGATCTTTACTCAATATTTTGATGTTTTGTTCATCATTGGTTTTCTGCATTAATTTTATTTGTTTGAGATCATGCATTCTGATATTATTTACTTTGAATATTGGGGTTTAGGGACTCCCATAACTGTTGTGCCCAAGCCCAAGACTTCATTCACTTGTTTCTTTGTTTATGGTGTGAGAATCATCACCTAGTTGCTTAGTGGTCTTGCTGTGGACTAAGGGTCTCTCAGGAACATGACCTTTCTCTGGCTCACTCTGGGGGACAGGACACAGTGGTCCCTATTGCTATCAAACCTCCCTAATCCTGTTAGGGATTATGTTATTGCCCCTGGATTCTGTTCTTCTCTCTCCCCAGGACAAAAGCTAAAGTGGGAAGGGGTAAAAACCCATTGCCTGCATCAAAGTTCTCCTCTGTCTTTTTGCTACTATCCACTCCTGTGCCTCTAACCTGCACAGGACTTCGCTCTTATCTGTGTATGGCGAGAAAATAATTTCACAAAACCCACAGTCTATGGTTTGAATTCTATGCTTTGGGACCTCTACAGTTGTGATATTATTATTTTAAACCAAGCTGTAGGAATGCCAGCAAAACTCTTCTCTTTTCTCCCTAAAAGTACTTGGCTCCTGGATTATGATCTTCTGTTTTAGGTTCACAAAATCCATCCAGAAACATATTTGATGGTTTTGTTGTAGGCTTTCTGTGACTTCCTCTGAAGCAACTAAATGGTTAGGAAAATACAATGGGTTCAGGGAACCTGGAGTGGCAGAGACAGCCACATAATAGCTCAAATATCATAATCCCACTAAATAAAATTAAGTAAACTTGTGGTGAAGTGTAAAGGGCCTCAGGTCAGGAGTCAGCAGTCTGATTTCTCTCTGTGATAAGCACAGTAAAGGGCCGAGTTCTTCCCTTGGAGATTGCATTGCATGGTGTTTAAAGGCATGAGCATGGGAATCAAATGACCTGGGTCTGAATCTTGGCTCATCCAGCCTCCCCTCTCACTGGCATGTTATTTCATCTCTCTAAGTTTGTTTTCTCCTCTTTAAACTTCCTAATGATTATAATCCCCAGCTTATAAGGCACGTTGCTCATGAGGATACTGAGCTTATTCAAGCTTGTTTCCTCATCTTTAAAAGATGTTATTTAGCACCAAGGATTAAACATGATCAAGCATTCCAAGCACAAAGCATAGTGCCTGGCATACAGTAGGTGTTTAATAAATGAAGGTTATTACTATTTTATCCATTTATGACAGGAAATAAGGTTATGTACTGTGGCTGATTCATAGTTTGTTGAAAGACTGATGAAAAAAATATGAAGTGTATATTATAAGGTACATTATAAAGGGTTAGGCCAAAATAGGGGATTATTTTGCAGTGATTTTCAGGGATCACTCAGTGACTAATAACCATAATTGTAGTGTACTCAATAAATCAAATCCTTTAAAGATCCTTTGCCATGTAGAGGTGCTCTGTGACTATTGCAGGAGCTCATAGGCCCTTGGGGTGATAATTCTGGTATTTATCCATCCAGCAAACATTTAATGAGCATCTACTGTGTCCACAGTACAGTTTAGGCATTCTTTTAGGGATATCCGGCATGTGTAAACCACAACCTGAGTATTTTAGGCTTTGGATAGAGTAACTGAAAAGCCTATAGATATCTAATTTAAGGTTTGAAGTGGACAGCTGGTTATGTGTTTCTAGAGTTGTAGAAAGAAACCTGGCTTAGGAACATAAATTCAGGAATAATCAGAGTGTACTTTTATGCAAAGTCAATATTCAGAACATGAAAGCAAAGGGATCATCTCTTATTCTTACCCTTTACTGCTAGGGGAGAGAGGGCAGATTTTGGGGAAAGAAAAAGGAAGTCAGGAGGACTCAAGAAGATAATCTAAAGGAAAATGGTACTACTTGCTTATCTTGTAAATTTTAATTTGGCTTTGAATGGAAAAATATTTCATAAATTTAGCAAATACTTAATGAGTCCTTTATTTGGACTATGGTCCATTACATGAAAACAGACAACAGAAGCATTCCAAATTATTATATGTATATACTCTTTAGTATTTAATGTGATGAAGAAGAAAAGGGCAAAACACCACAAATCTCACCATTAAGAGATTTTCAGCATTATGTCGATGTATTTCCTCACAGTTCGTTTATTTTTAAAGATGTTATTTATTGATTTGATAGAGAGAATGAGCATTGGGGAAGGCCAGAGAGACAGAGAGAGAGAAGCAGACTCCCTGCTGAGTAGAAAGCCTGATGTGGGGCTCGATCCCAGCACCCAGTGAACATGACCTGAGCCAAAGGCAGGTGCTTTTTTTTTTTTTATTGAAGTTTGATTTGCCAATATATAGTATAACACCCAGTGCTCATCCCATCAAGTGTCCCCCTCAGTGCCTGTCACTCAGTTACCCCAACCCCCTGCCCACTTCCCCTTGCACAACCCTTTGTTCATTTCCCACAGTTACGAGTGTCTCATGGTTTGTTTCCCTCTCTGTTTTTCCCACTTATTTCCCCTCCTTTCCCTTATAATCCCTTTCACTATTTCTTATATTCCCTGTGTGAGTGAAGGCGGGTGCCTGAGCAATTGAGCCACGCAGGCGCCCCCACAGTTCATTTTTCATGAGCAAAATCTACAATTTTTAATCAAGACTTTGAGTATTGCTACACGTTTAGTATTCCATTTTTAGCTGATTGTTATATCAAAAGATTTTTCATATATCAAAAGATTTTTCATTTGTTCTCTTATCTTTTAGGAAAATGATTTTTAATGTTTGGTAAATGGAGGGATATAGAATGATTATTTCTCAGTTATTGAAAATCAACTTTTTGATTAATGTGCATGAATATATATAGTCATAATGAAATATAATTATAATGTGATTATAATAATATATATTTAACTTCATTTAATTTTCTTAGAAAAAAATCCTAAAGGTAAAATTATTGGATCAAAGGTATAAATATACTAATATTTATGATCTAATTACCCTGAGAAAGATGATATTATTTACATTCTCAACATTGGGAAAGAGAAAGCTCATCTCACAGTACCCACACCAGTGTATTTGGTTTTATTTCCTAATAGGTTAGGCAAAATACAATATCACAACTTCTTTGTACTTTTTGTTGTGCATAATGTGGAATAGGCTTTTTAGTTCTGATTTTCTTAGCTTTTCTAACATCTTAGCAAATATTTATGATTTTATCTCCTCATTTCTAATAGTTACATATTATATTTTTCCTAACTGAATTATCTAGAATTTCCAAAACAGAGTTAAGTAACAACAGTCATAGTGACCAGTGTTTAGAAGCAAAATGTCTGGAAGCAAATTTATGGGACACAATGATTACACTAGAGCAACTTAGAAAAAAAATTCCATGAGCTATAGAGCTGATATTTAAAAGAAAAATGTAAAATCACCTATTGTATGAGTGTATTGTATGAGTGGTTTGAATATGTTTGTCATTTGAAAAGAATGTGAGGTAGTTACTCATATTATGAGTACTAGAATCATTTACTGATCTCATTTGAGAGTTAACAAGATTTTCTGTATATTTTGGACTAAATAAAATTAAAGACTTTCCATCTGAAATGGATTCAAAATAATTTTGTAGATCATATCTTAACGTGTATCTCCAACATGTATTCCTACATTTCCATAATTTACAAATTTGTTTTTTTAAACAAACGGAGAGAAATTTCTAAAGCAATGTATTTTTTTAACAATGCAAATAAAAATAGCACATTCTTGTTACTAATTTCTTTTTCAATAGGATGCATCTTTGTGATCCTTAACTAAACCATTTTTTTGACCAGTTTATGTAAATAACAGATGTTTCTGAAGCATTTGTTAAATATTAAAAGAACACAGTACAAAATAGCTTTTATATATAATGACCTGAAGTTACTCTTCATAATTTGTGGAATCCTAAAGATGTCCTGTAAATTTTATACTCATCTCTTCAAATTTGACTTTTCACTTCATCAACAACATAGGGAGTGTGTGGTAGAAAATGTAAATGCTCGATGCTCTGCTGAGACTCACATAAATATAGATTTGTTGGAATTACTACAGCTATCTGTCAGCCTCATGGCTTTTGGGAGCCAAAATTTCCTAACTCCAGAATTATGAGCATGTGACAAAATATGATTTATATTGCTTTGTGAAACTAAGGCCTCCATATAAATAAGTTAATAGACTGAAAAAAATAGACTTGGGCTAATGAGAAATATACCTTAATTCATCTTTTAATGATCATTTGAAAATGTGAGGCTTAGATGAATTCTGTTTTAGAGCTAGACACATCTGAAAGACAATATATGAATCTTGCGACTTCAGTCTTAGAGAAATTTACAATGGAAATAGAGACGGAAATGTTTTTACTTGTAATAAGCAGCCGAACTCCTATTCCATGACATCCTCATTGTCTTAGTTTTTAGAGGGAGACTTTGTAATAAGATAGATAATGGGTAAATTTCAGTTGATTAGTTCTAAGCAAAGTGCTTAAATTCTTTAAACCCAATTTTTTTCATCTGTAAAATACAGCAGGGGACAGGGCAGGGGGAACAGCAGGGAGGAGGTACCAAAACCACTGAGTTATCATGTGAATAAACTGTAGTTTAGTCAAAAGCCTGATAAAATGCCAGTAAATATGATAGTGGATAATAAAAGGAGCTGATTATTCTTTACTGTTAGATTTCCCCCAGGCTGTAGACTAACTAAAGGTCCATGCAATTAAAAAAGTATGTTTATTGATATTATTTTAGCAAAATGTTCTGTAATTATAAAAACATTTTCATGTATGTCAGTTTTCTCATCAATTCAAAGTATACATTTCTAATATAAGTAGTTTTTCTTTAAGTGGGGGGTAAGCAGAGTATATGATGATTTTATGTGATGATATTGATAAGCATTTTTAATAATACTATTTTTATTTTAATATGTATTCAAAATATTACCAGAACACCAACACCTTCATTTCATGGTGATATTAAGTTTTCTTTTAATCCATTTAATCCAGAAAAAAATCAGGTTGATTACAATTAGTAGACTTTGCATACAAACATGGTGAGAATCATGAACTTGATACATGAGTCATTGTGATTTGGAAAACATTAACCTAGCAGAATGTTGGAGAGTTAGAGATGATTGCCATTAAGAAACTCTAAATATATAATTTTATATTACAGTTAAGGATTAACGTCAAAATAGGGCCCACCAGTGTTGTAAGCAGTTTTATTACTTTTTTTTCTTTTTCTTTTACATTTGTTCCTTTCATTTTTTTTTAAGATTTTATTATTTTATTTTATTTACTCATGAGAGACACAGAGCGAGAGGCAGAGAGACAGGCAGAGGGAGAAGCAGGCTCCATGCAGGGAGCCCGACGTGCGACTCCATCCAGGGTCTCCAGGATCACGCCCCGGGCTGCAGGCAGCACTAAACTGCGGCGCCACCAGGGCTGCCCTGTTCCTTTCATTTTTAAGGCCAAATTCTTTCCTTGTTCACACTCATAATTTATATAAAGATATTTGTATTTTCCCCATGGGAAAATCATTTGTCTTCTATTAGAAATTAGAAATGAACAAAAAAATTTTTGATAGTCTTCATATCAATATATACCTCAAGTCGGGAAAGCCAGAATGAAGATCTAACCACTCATTATCTAGATTAGGCCATAATTTAGGTAAATCCTAAACTCCGTGATGCTTGAGAAATTCTAGACAATCTCAAAATGCATGTTTCAGTGTAGGCTCTTGCCCTACTCCCACAAAAGGCAGTCTTAAGTGCTTTGGGTTAAAGGAGTCTCATTAATATTCTTTGAATAAAAGATAATCATTAGGAATTTGGATAAAATAACTCAGTCATACATTTATTGTGTACTGTTTTCCCAGAATAATATGAAAATGAAATAGAAGCACAGATCAGTTTATTTTTCAAAAAGATTTTTTTTTTTTTTGCTAATTCTCAATGCTAATTTTTCCATAATTTTGTTCCAATTTTTTCTGGAATTTTTTTTTCCTATTTATTTTCACTTTTTTTTGCAATTCAAAAACATTATTGAAAATGTGGTTAAGATTTAGTCTGAGGATCTATTTCTTGCTAAAAGAAATATACCTTTTTAGCTTAGGTTTCCTTTTTGAAAAGCTCAAAGCAAATTCATTGGCAAAAAAATCTTCCTTTTGCCTAAGGCAAAAACAAGTGAAATTATGCCATATGAAAGAGATTATTAAATATTTTATTTTTGCCTTTTTGAAGAAAGTCATGAGCAAACATTTACAAGGTTCTTCTTTATACTGAAGTTTATTTTTATAAACTTTGGCTAAAGCACTTCTTGTTCTCCTTTTTCTAATCGTATTTCTTTAGTATGTCTTTAGTGCTCACGAACATTCAACAGATAATTAACCAGCCCCCTTTTTCCGGGTTACATAAAAGCACAACCCTGTACACTCTGCTTAAGTCTTGGTCTATTATGTGCTTGTCTTTCAATGTGATCCATCATCTCAGACCTGTTCTGTAGAGGTAACATGTATATTTATATACAGTGCCTTCTAGGGGAATGTGTGGCTATTGCCAATGTCTTGGTTCCTTATAATTGTAGTTGTTAGTCCTTCTAGAGTAATCGAACTTGAATTGAGGAATAATAAAACACATATTTCTTACTAAAACATCATTTGAAAATATACATTTCTTTTAACAAATTGAATTAGTTATTGAGATAACTCAATTGAGATATTTTTTCCTGTGTCTGATACGTTACAGTAATGGAAGTAGTTTTGAATGCCGACCATATGACATATATTGTCCTGGACAATTTATATATTGTCTTAATTAAAATTTCACAACTCATTGTTTTATGAAGCTCATCACACATGGATTAGGTTGGCATATTTTTCAGAAGGCTGTAAATAACAAAACTGGTGGAGTTTTCTACATATTCTACATATTCTCTTAAAAGTATTCTACATATTCTACATACATATTCTACATATTCTCTTAAAAGTATTTATTTCAAAATTACAAACCATGTGCATGATGGACGTTTTCCCCTAACCAACCTGGCCTAAGCCATAACTTCTGATTTATAGTCACAGATGCCCAGTTCATAAGTCATTTTCATTTTGCTTCTGAAGTTAGTTTAGGGAGGCACAGAAAAAAAAAGAAATGGTTTGGATTACATTATTCTGCAGAATAATCTGTGAAATTAAAATAAGAGTCTTAAGAGTCCATGTGCCCACCCCACCTTACTCTAGGTAGATTCACCCAAGGTTTAGGACACAGATAAAAGAGCATTTGAAAAAAAAAAAATCACATTTGAGTTTTCTGCCTCAAGCACTCCAGAGCAGAAAAAGCCAGAGAAGAGAGACCCAGTCAAAATTTTTTTTCTAGAAAATTGCTGGAGAGACCAAACAAATATCCAAAGCCAGGAGTGGGGGCCAAAAAGGAAAATGGAAACAAGCACACAAATGGATTGAAATGTGAACAGATAGATACGCATCTGGGTTGATTTCTAGCCCTTCAATGTTACCAATTCCATATTGTGCTTACACAAGAGATGGGCACAGAACTTTGTCTTAATGGTTCAAAGCTGACTCTACATAAGGCATCTATCTTCAAGTGACTTTAGGACTTTTGGTTCTCTTGTACTATATAGATCACTAATTGGCAAACTATTACTCACAAGCCAAAACTGGCTCACCACCTTTTGTGTAAATAAAGTTTGATTGGAACACTGCCCCACCCACTCATTTCCTTATTTTTTATGGCTGCTTTCCCACTACAATGGCAGAGTTGAGCACTTGTGACAAAGTCTAAAATATTCATGATAGAGTTCTTTACATAAAATGTTTGCTGACTCCTGCTGTAAAGAAATCTTGTAATAGGATACCAAATGTCCTCATTTGGATCCTCTGATCATAGATAAAGATATATAGATAAATGTACACATATGTGTATGTATGTGTATGTAATGCATATGTGTGTGTGTATTTTAGTAGAAACTTCCTTACATTTGCTAAAAGATTTTTCTTGACCCAGAACAGCTACTATGCATTCTATCAAATTTCACTTTTAGTGTCTATAAAAAATTTCCAGATTTTGACAAATAGCTTATAGTTTTCAAAATATAAGGTCCATGTTTGGAAGCAGTATCAAATGTTTTTTTCATTAACTTTCAAAATAGTGATTTTATTGAAACATTCATGAGTTGTGAATGAATTTTTTGGTTATATCTTAAATATCTGAGGGATTAAAACTTTTTACTGCTATTACCTTAAAGCTGATTTAGCATGCAGTCATCATGGACATTATATAGTTTCTTATTTTCCTGATTTCATTACCATCATTATCACAATGCTTCCTTATATTTTTTTTGGGGGGGGTTGTTGATATTTAAAGTCATGCAATTGAGAAATGACTCATTATCCATGACTTTGAGACCAAAGAATGTTGTGCATCAAATTTAACCCATATAAGACATTAATGAACCTTATATTGACCTAGACCCTTGTAGATACACTTCCATATGGCAGTTTTGATCTTGTCAAGATTCAGAGATACCCGGTAGACAGAGAAGACCAGATGGGAAGGAGCTATGCTGACTTGATATAATTAATCTTCTTGGGATTCAAGCACAAGAATAAAAACCATAGTAATGATTGTATATAGTTTGAATTAGTTTAGATATTCTATTATTAAATAAGTATGATTCTCCTCTGCTTCTAAGTATGGTAGAGTGGTGGTACTAGATTTGTACTCCAGTCATAAACCAGATCTGAACAAAATATAAGAAATGAAACTAGATAAAATGCAGCACAAGACTTTGATCCCTAAGAGAAGGTGGGGAAAGGCAGCAAGCCCTATGATTGCCCTGGATTTCTGTATGAGACACTTTCTAGACAACAGTGTAGGGAGGGAGCCTAGGCAAAGCACAACAGTCTCCCTTAGTTGAGGACACAAGTTTCAGAGTTTGGTGAACTTGAAACATCTGGAATTTGATGAGCAGAATACAGGAGAGAAGGGAAGCTATGCTGAGAAAGAGCTCCAGAAATCTATAAAGGGTCACCTTGCATCTTTGGCAAAATAAAAAAATAAACTGTTCATGTGTAAGGTGAGACTCACTGAGGCCAGCAAAAGAAAAAAAATACTGATGAAAGAATAGCTGCCAGGTGGTTTTAAATGGAACAATTGCCGGAGCTCTCACAGGCTGAGAGACATCCAAATTCCAAACGAGTAAAGTGACAAAACCTCATTAAAACTGTGACATTTAGTAGATATCAAAGAAGGGTCAAACCATAGTAGTAGATAAACTAAACAAGCCCTAAATCAAAGATTATTCTAGACCTGCCCTAGCAAAATTTTGAAATAAGAACCATAGGATAAACCTTAATGCTGGCCTGAAAAAAAAAAAGAAAAATCCTTGCTTCTTTTTAAAAGAAGTAAAAATCCAAACACTCAACAAAATTTTAAAATTACCAGACTCTGATCAAAAATTACTTCACACACATGGTCTAGTAAAAAGAATAGGAAAAGTGTAATCCATGACCAGAAGAAAGGCATTCAATAAAAACAGACCCAGAAATAACAGAGATGAGAGGACTTGGAGATAGCTGTCATGAATATGATGAGAGGCTTAAAGGAAAATATGAGCATAAAAGTAGATAAATGGAATTTATGAAAGGATAGCTAGATGTACCTTCTAGAAATAAAAATAAAATAGCTAATATAGAAAATTCACTGATTGTGCTTAGTAACAGATTAGATGCTAGGGAGAAAGAAGCTGATAAGCTTGAAGACATTGCAGTAGAATAGAAAGGATCCAAAACTTAGGCACAAAGAAAAGGTAAGGAAAATAATGAATGGAGTCAGTGATTTGTAGAGCAGTATCAAGCAGTCTAGCATACATGTTGGAGTTCAGAAGGTAAGGGAGAAAGAAGTGGCAGAAAAATATACTTGAAGGAACTGTGTCCAAAATTCGTCCACATTTTGTCAAGTTATAAATTCAAAGAGCCAAGAAGTTCAATGAACTACAAGCAGGATTTTTTTTTTTAAAAAAGACTTTATTTATTTATTCATGAGAAACCAGAGAGAGGCAGAGACAGAGGCAGAGGGATAAGCAGGCTCCATGCAGGGAGCCCAATGTGGGACTTGAGCCCGGGACTCCAGGATCACGCCCTGAGCCAAAGGCAGATGCTTAACTACTGAGGCACCCAGGGATCCCTACAAGCAGGATTAATGCAAAACTGTACCCAGGCACATGATAATAAAATTTAAGAAGCCAATGATGAAGAAAAAAAGAACTTTAAAGCAGACATAAAGGTGTATTAAACATAGGAGAGCAAAGATAAGACTTGCTACTAATGAGAAGTTAGTAATAATTCTAACCAGAAGACAAAGGCACAACATCATTAAAGTGCTGAAAGAAATACACAATTGAGTTAGAATTCTATATCCACTGAAGACATTCTTAAAAATAAAAGTACTGTAACTTTTTAGACGGATGAAATCTGAGAGAATCTATTGCCAACAGACATGTACTTAAAGCAATATTGGAGGATCCCAGAAATGGTATCTATGTGAAGCAAATGTAAAACGCTTTGCTTTACTGGTTTTAAAAATTCCTTCAAAGGTAATTGCTTAAAGACAGTGATAATGTATTAAGAAAACTTGAACTTATATAGAAATAAAATTTATGATAGCAAGAACCCCAAGGATCAGAGAAGAAAAATGGAAGACTTTATATTATACATGATATAATGGTGGCTGGTGATAAGTTATATATGCACACTGTCACCCTAGAGCAGCAACTAAGAAATAAAGCAAATAATTATATCTAAAAAAGCCAAGAAGCTGATAGAAGAGATTAATTGGAATCTAAAAAAAAAAACAAAAAAACAAAACACAAAACACAAAACAACAAAACAACAACAAAAAACTCAGTTCAGTAGAAAACAGGAAAAGAAGAAAAAGAGAACAAAGAATAGATGTGATGAGCAAAATACATTAAGATGACAGACCACGTACAATATTAAGATTATATGTAAATGTTCAGATGATTGAGAATCTTGCTGTGAGCCCACATTCCTTTTTTTAAGATTTTATTTATGAGAGACACATGGAGAGAGGCAGGGACATAGGCAGAGAGAGAAACAGGCTCCCTGTGAGGATTCTGATGCAGGACTTGGTCCCATGACCCCAGGATCAGGACCTGACCACTGAGCCACCCAGATGCCCCTGAGCCCACATTCTGATGAGCCAATATAATTCTTGGTATCAACCACTATTTGTGACATTTCCTTGAAAATAGATTTTGTGATACATTATTGGCATTATAAATATTTGGGAATGAAGTTTTAATTTTCTTGGGGATTAATTTCATGAAATACAATTAAATTTTAAATATAACATGTAGCAAATTTTGCTCCACCCAAAACAGAAATAACTTAAAAGAGAAAAAAGTTCTCGAAGACTAAGATTTTTTTCCCATTGGAAAAGAAGAAAAATTTAAAATATTTTAGTGCTGACCATGGAAGATCTAGGCCTGTATTCTGGTTATAAAATGGTCCCTAAATAACCGTGTGACTTTGTCTGTTTCATTTCACCTTCCTGGCATTTAGTTTCCTCTTCTGTAAAATGAGGGGGTGGTCTGTGTTACTAAGATGCTTTGGGACCACAGATCATTTTAAGGCACAATTAACACATCAGTAATCTAATATTTTTAAAATATTATCCTCCTCTTATTATCCATTTTGACTTTAGGAATTAGAAGAAGAAAGTCTCACAGAGTGAGATATGTTTAATTCTGGTGTCATTATGTCCTTCAGAGACTTGGCTTTTGGTACTGAAGCATCAGGATTTTGAATTCAGAACTCTTTTCTCCCTGAATTATTCTCCATCTCATTTTCAAATGTCTTCCTACCTCCCATTTTCTTTGTGTTCCTCACCTCTATGTTTGACCTCCTCATTAAACCCTGCTTGTGAATTTTTCTACAACTTATCTTCTACCAAGCTAAATGCCATATTCTGATAAACCAGGTATTCTGTTTGTTTTACAGCTACAGAAAAGAGGATGACACAGCCCTCCATCCTGATGTTTAGTGTCACTCACCTCTAGTCCCTAATCCTTTTCCCAGGCTTCTCATCAGCTAGGATTTAAACAAAAAAAAAAACAGACAAACAAAAAACAACAAGACATTGACAGTCAACACTTGGAGCCTAGAAAACATAGTCCTTCTTCCAACATGCATTTAGAACATGACTCCTAAAGGTCTAAATAGTACGTACTTGAGAAGGAGGGTCACCTGGCTAGCTCAGAGGAGCACATGACTCTTGATCTTGGGGTCAGGAGTTTGAGCCCCACATTAGGTGTAGAGATTACTCAAAAAATAAATAAATAAATTTAAAAAGAAAGAGAAGGTACTTGAGAAGGAAAAAAGGGATCCAGAACAAACAAGTTAGACACTGTGATAATAAAGGCAAAACAGATTTCTGGACTATAGGCCTTTCTAGACTCTTCCATATGGTAATAAGAATTATGAAGGGGCAATAAAATTCAAGCTCCACAGTTCTATAATTTAAAAAGTTTGGTGAAGGGGTACCTGGGTGGCTCAGTGGTTGAGTGTCTGCCTTTGGCACAGGTCATGGTCTCAGGGTCCTGGGGTTGAGTTCTTCATTGGGCTCCCTGCAGGGAGTCTGCTTCTCCCTCTGCCTATGTCTCTGCCTCTCGCTCTGTGTTTCTCATGAATAGATGATAGATAGATAGATAGATAGATAGATAGATAGATAGATAGACAGATAGATAGATAATTTGGTGAAGCTCTAGCTTAGAGCAAAGCAACAAAAGAAACTTGTGAAATTATAACTTAATCTTGTACCACAAAAATAGTAACCATAATGTTAAAAATTACTACCAGACCTGTTTTTAAATGACGAGGCCAAGAATGACTTTATGAATAATAAAGTCTCTTTTCTTAGAAACTCCAAAGAAATGTCCACCTTTCATTTTCTATCTAAAATCTCTTGGTGTTGTAACCACTCCATAGCCTCTGTACTTGTTGAGGACCTGAACCCTGTCTCAGTAATTGTTGTAACTAAGAAGGCAGGGGCATTGAGATTATCACTATTGAACACTATTTGTTCACTCTTCCATCTCCCCAATTAAATTTCCTTTTCTTGGAAGGCCACCATTGATCTACCTAAAGTAGTACACTTACAGACCCAAAAGGTAGTACAACTACAGTACTTTATTTTTAAAAATTTTTATTTATTTATTCATGAGAGACACAGAGAGAGAGGCAGAGACACAGGCAGAGGGAGAAACAGGCTCCCTATGGGGAGTCTGATGTGGGACTCGACCTCAGGACCCCAGGATCACAACCTGAACCAAAGGAAGATGCTCAACCACTGAGCCACCCAGGTGCCCCAACTACAGTACTTTAAAGCCAACAGAGACCAGAATATTGCAGAATTGTTGAGACTAAAACAGAGGCAGATTAATTGAGATTCCTTGTTCATTTTCAGAGGTTTTTATATTTTGTCAGATTCAGCCTCTTTGGATGGCTTTGATTTGAGGCTGTAGGTAAGGATTTTAAAAACATGAACTAAAAAAAATAATAAAATAAATTAAAAATAAAAAAATAAAAACATGAACTAGTTCTTGATTTGTGGATAGCAAATTCATTTTATAGAAGAGTCTTCATTCAGAGGTTTCCTCTACCCACAGTAACATTAGATGAGAAACATTCAGCATGTCCATTCGTGATAATAGAATCAACAACTTTTTTTGTTAGATATTGAAAGCTTTGGTTCTTGTACTAAGTGGCTATGACAGTATATATACCATGATGGAAATGAGGAAATGATTTTGTTTATGCTTTTTAATTATGGAAAATGTATCTACCCATGAAATACCTAACAAAACGTGCTCGTGATGTTTGGAAGAAAGAAGGACATTTCCTCCTGGTTTTGAATAATTTTAATGATCTCACAATCCATTCTATTCATTTTTCCTCTCAATTTCCTTTCACATTAATGAGGGGAAGCTTTTAAAGGACTAATTCAACACTGATGAAATTAAAAGAAGCAGTTAAACTTTATGAATTGAATATGTAAAAACATATTAACCATTATGAACTTACCTTACCAAAGTTATCAGACAGATGTCTTTAAATATGTTGGAATGTAGGACTCAAACCCATAATATATGGTATATCCACCCTAGTTTAAAAATACCAGACTGACACCCTTCCTCTGATGATATGTTTACGAATTCTTATTACATGGGCACATTTAACAAAATATTTGATCATTAAAGTAGTTTTTGAAGCAAAAAAAAAAAAAAAAGGTGAACTGTCTAGATGCTCACTTTTTCCTTAAGCTTTTTTTTTTTTTTAAGATTTTATTTATTTATTCATGAGAGACACAGAGAGAGACGCAGAGACATCAGGCAGGGAGCCTGATACAGGACTCGATTCCAGGACCCCGGGATCATGACCTGAGCCAAAAGCAGATGCTCAACCACTGAGCTACCCAGATGCCCTTTTCCTTAAACTTTAAGAAAAGTTTTGGTACATGCAAAGTGATCAAGGCAAATGAACATATAAAATATACGAAAAATTGGCAATTTCCTAAGAGATAGCATTGTGCATCTAGTCACAAATGATACCGAAATGTTTGATTTAAAATAAGGTACAACAAAGTCTGCTTCTTGGGTTCTGACAAGGACCTAAGAAGCACAGATCAGCAGTACATTCATGGTGTTTAAAAATCAGTATCTCCTTTGTCTGCAGTGACGTCAGGGAGATGACCTGCTGTGATGGCAGAGATAAAACAGAATATAGTTGGTGAGTTTGTGTCTTCCTAGACCCGATAGGGCCTCATTTATATACCTTGAGTCAAGAGGTTGGTGACATCTTACTATGCTGAATAAAGGCATTCCTGGGATCCCTGGGTGGCTCAGTGGTTTGGTGCCTGCCTTCACAGGGCATGATCCTGGAGACCCAGAATCGAGTCCCACATCAGGCTCCCTGCATGGAGCCTGCTTCTCCCTCTGCCTGTGTCTCTGCCTCTCTCTCTCTCTCTCTTTCTCTCATGAATAAATAAATAAAATCTTTAAAAAAATGAATAAAGGCATTCTTAACATATCACTGGTATGCTTGTATCTTGCTTCTCTTAGAGATTGCAAAAATAGATATATTTTATACTTAAAATGCATTACATATTTGTTGTATATATTACATATAATATATACATATATGTATATATACACACAGTTTAACCAACCACAAGATATTTTAAGCCATGAATGAGGCTCATTTCTCTTTTGTTCAGCCTCATTATTTTCCATTATTTTGTCTTCTATCTCAGTAATTCATTCCTCTGCTTCTTCCAGCCTGCTGTTCATTGCACCAGTCCTCTTTCCAATCTCATTTATTACAGTCTTCATTTCTGACTATTTTTTAACTCTTTTATCTCTGTGGTAGGGGTCTTGCTGATGTCTTCTATTCTTTTCTCCAGGCCATTGAGTATCTTTGTAATTATTACCTTAAATTCTCCATTGGGCATGTTACTTACATTCACTTAGATCTTTGGCCATGGCCTTATTTTGTTCTTTCATTTGGGTGAATTCCTCTATCTTGGGATTTTGTCTGTCTCTGCCTCCTTCTGTGTGATTGAAAAGCCAGTTATGTCTCCTGTTCCTGAAAGTAATGGCCTTTGGAAGAAGAGGTCATGTAGTGCCCAGGGCCTGGCACTTCAGGGATTGTCTCTAGTGTGTGCTGTGGGTGCTCTCTCCTTCAGGCTAGTCATCTGCAAAGACTGTCTTTGACTACTGGGGTTGGTGTTTGTTCCCTGGCCATTTTAACTAGGTGTGCCCTGGTCTGCTTGTGAAATGAGACCTGACACCAACTTCACCAGAACTGAGGCCCTGGGACTGAGGAAGTTTGACTTAAAAGGGCAGTCCACCAGAGCACAGAGGGTGGGACTTGGTGTAAACAAGTTTAGGCCTGGAAAGCTGACTTTGGGAATGACAGCATCTTCAACTTGGCAGCTTATTTTTTTTAAAAACATAGATTCTGCATTTCTTCAGAAAATATCCTAAAAATAAGTCCTTTGAAACTTATTTTTCCTAATTTAAGTAAACTGAGAAAGAAGGAATCAAAATATCAAATAAATGGAATAAATGTCAAATATTTGGTGTTCTGAGCTTTTACCCTGAAAAATCTTTGATGCACTGTAATTCTAGATAGCCACAAATATGGATTATTTAGCCTTCTTTACTAATCTGCTCTCATGGTCAGTCTTTCTTCAAAGATTTTACTTAATATTTGAGAGAGAAAGAGGAATGAGAAGAGGGAGGGGCAGAGAAAGAGGGACAAGCAGGCTGTCCACTGAACTGGGAGCCCAATGCAGGGCTCTATCCCAGAACCCTGAGATCATAACCTGAGCTGAATTCAGATTCCTGACTGAGCCACCCAGGTGCCCCTAGTGTCCAGTCTTTATTCTCTCCCTATATCAAGCTGAACTTTATTGCTTCAATAGAAATTTAGGCCACACTTCATTTAGCCTCGACAAATATTCCTATATCAGTTGTTCTATGTAAATAAGCTTTCTAAAAACACTCTATGTGTGATAGCACCAGTGGGTTTGTCCAAAGTCACCCTGAAAAGGACCAGAAAAAGTCCAATCAGCAGCCAACTGAAGTGCCTTATTGTAAGCCTGTCCTACAGAAGCCAAATTAATCGCAGAAGCAGAAAATGTACGCAGAGTAATCAAAATACAACATCAAATATTAAAATTACATAAAAAGAAACTGAAAGCTGAATACCCCCAAGAGGGCACAACTACTAATTTGTCCTCGAGACATTTCTGAGACAAAAGGAACCCAAATACTTCTTATAAAACATTTTGTGGAGATTCTGCTTGCCATGCAAATTCTGTATATTTTCAGAAATTGTGTGTATAAATAGCATGTCAAAAGAGGGCACTATTTAGGGAAAATAATAGGCATTAATTAAAATATGGACAATAGGGAATGAAGGTTCTTCAGTTTCTAAAATTAGAGGAAGATGATTCAATAATAAATAGCTCTGCCATTATTAGTTTGCGGTAGCTTCTGTTAATTGTACCTTTTGTTACCTTTACAGCCTGTCTAAACATAGTGTGCTTGAAAGCTCGATATTGTTTTCTAGCTCGTCCTTTATAGAAACTGCTCTGAAGCTTATCGGGCAAAGAAAAAAATGGAAGAAGGGAAAATCCAGTCTTTTGTAGCAAAGAGCTTAATAAGTAGAGTACCAGAATAGTTTTTGATATCTGTCCTACATTTGTTTTGGATACTTTTATTCTATTGAGAGCTCTCTAAAAATTTCTAGTTTCTAATCATTAGACAGTCTGTAAAGTCTTATATGAGGGGTACAAATTTTGAAAAGGGTAAGAATAATTTGCTTTGATCAATAACATGTACAAATCCATTGTCATGATGTCACTTCAGCTCATCTCAAGATGTAATCCCTGGCCCTTTTTTTTTTTTTTTTTGTAGATTCATACAGCTTATAAATAGAATGAGATGGTACTCTTTACCAAGGTGATTAGTTTATTTGGAGTTAGGTGGAAATGACTGACAATGAAGGTACCATTTAATGTGAAATTAAAGATGGAAATTAATATTTTTATGAGTAACCTACCTATTGTGGTTTGATACTAGAGTGGCATACCACAGGGCTATACTTGCAGTCAGCAAGACTGTCATTTACTGTGTGACCTCGGGTGAATTAATTCCCTTCTCTGAGCCTGCATTTTTTTAATCTATAATGTGGTGATAACTAATGGCTGGTTTTCCCAAGAGGTTTTGAGAGATTCAAAATCAGAGTGCAAAATACAATTGAAAACAGTTTGCTAAACACTTTTAGTGACAATGTCAATGTTAGGTATTTAATGTGACCTTGATTAAACCATGTAACCTTTCTGGATCTCAGCTTTCTCATTTATAAAATGAGGAGGTTGCTGTAGATGTACCCTGACAACTTCTAGCGTTAAAAAACGAAATCACTCAAATTGAATCCTGTGAAAACATATCTTTCAAAGAAAGAAATTTTAAAATTAAGCATGATTTTGATTAAGAGTATTTCCAGTGATTTTTTTTTTTAACTCATGGTCCCAGTGGCAGAAACTAGACAATGGCAACTTACTTGATAACAGAAGAGAAGTAGAGAGGAGAAAAGATCCATGAATACAAAGAAAAGATGAAGTAGATGGGGTGATGTGGGTATAGACAAACTACAACAATTACTGTCAACTGTAAATGGGGAGGATCACAAGGGGGCAAAAGGAGGAAATTACACCTCTGTTGACTTCTGCCGACACAGCCCCCTTCCATTCTGTAAAACAAAGGTGAGTAAAGCGTGCCTGATAATATTTAAGATATTATGAATTCATTTTGTAGACAAAATTTAGACTGGGAATGAGGACTCATCTGTCATCTCCTCTTCTGTCAAATGCATGTTGCCCTTGGCAATGGGTCTGCTGTTACTAATTTCGTTTTTGTTTAGAAGCT
The DNA here is from genome assembly GCF_003254725.2 of Canis lupus dingo. NCBI lineage: Eukaryota > Metazoa > Chordata > Mammalia > Carnivora > Canidae > Canis > Canis lupus. Next base: position 21,670,434 of record NC_064262.1, on the reverse strand, counting down.
TGCTTTTCCTCTTTGGTTCTCTGAGTTGCTGTGAATTAAAAAAAAAAAAAAACCCTCACAAAAGAAAAATGTCTTTGATTGATTTCTGATGGTGACTTTGACACTCTTGTACTTAATGTCAGTGCCAACCTGATTGTTTGATGTTTATTACATAGGTGAGTGGGAGGAGCTCCCCCTCCTTTTTGGTTGCTGCTATTGTAAGATTGGCTCTGGTGTTTAGTTAGATCTGGCGGGGGGAAAGCAGTAGTTATTAGTCTGTGACAATGGGGAAGACCCAGTTTTGTTTTCAGCCTTTCAGTATGCTAATATTTTCTAAAAACTGTCAGGAGAGGTCAATGTCCTCATCAAATTTCAACTGTCAGAAGCTCTGAAAAAAATGTAGATTCTCCTTCTAAGATACGGAACACAGTCTTCTGAAGAGTTATCATAGAACACCCCAATCCTATTTGAAATCCTTTTGGCTAATTACCAAATATTTTGAACCAGGGTCATGTTGTTAAATGTTGGATCCTAAGCTACTCTTTATTATATAGTCTTACAAGTGACCCTTTAAAACAATCTTTCTGTATATATTTTACTTTTTTTTTTTTGCTGTTGGGTTTGGATTCTGTGTATAGCAAAATGTCTATCTTGTTCTTCTATCTATCATTATTTTGCTGTAAAGACAGCAGAAGATCTATTTTAAATTATTCATAAGCTTTGGATAGAAACCTAAGCAAATTAAAATGTAGGCCAATATAGAGGAAAATGATAATGGGCATATAAGTATTTGTAGCTACTATAGCTTCCATTGGGACAATCATAAAATTAATTTCATACCTTGCACAGTAATTTCAATGGGAACAATTTCTTAGTTCGTGGTCAAACTTGTTTCCAACACTGATGGAGATGAGCACTAGAGAAAGTATTGAATTTTCTTTCTAATTAGCTTTTTCTTATGAAATAGCTTCTTAATAATTTCCCTTCGTGTCCAGTACATAAAGGTATCTATTCCTTTTAAACTGTATGTGAATTTAATTTATATGCCAATGATGTTTAATGCATTGTCTTGTCTGCATCTCATTACTGTCATTAATAAGCACTGGAGTACATCTAGTTACAAGGTTAATTGGGACAAATCTGGACTCCTTCTTTCTACTGTAAATATGCTATATCTTAGCAGAGTATTACTCACGGATGGGTGGTAAAAGTTATGGCATTTTACATTACATTTCTCCTTCTGTTGTCATCCAAATCAATCTAAATACAATATGAAGTGATTTTTCTGCATGTATTGTGCAGAACTTGGTCAGTTTTTTTCTTTTTATTTTTTTTAACCAGACATATAGTTTTATGGCTGATTTAAATGGAATTGCTACCCTTCTGTGTGGTATATACTCTTCTCCCCAACATACACACAGATACACACACACACACACACACACACATACCCCTCATCGTTTTAAACTGTTTAAAGGGATATGTTACACCAAGAAGAACTCCATTTATTTATTTATTTATTTATTTATTTATTTATTTATTTATTTATTTATTATTTTATTTATTTATTTATGAGAAACAGAGAGAGAGAGGCAGAAACATAGATGGAGAAGCAGGTTTCCTGCAGGGAGCCCAATGTGGGACTCAATCCCCAGACAGGGATCATGCCCTGAGCCAAAGGCTGAGCCACCCAGGCATCCCAGAACTCCTTTAAATTCAGTGAAATTCATAAGAATTTTCCATGTGAGAAAGTTACAAGCCAAGGATTAAATCTTTTTAGTTGTAATGTTTGATATTGCCCATGTAAATAAGCTAACAGAGCTATTGAATTTTTTCACTGGCCCAGGAAATTAGTGTTAGATAAGCTATTGCTCAAGGGCTCTGCTTCTGAAAATGAGACTCTACAGCCAGATCAGAATAGTGAAAACACCTGGCATAGATCCTACCATATGCCCCTCCAACTCTTGTGACAGACATCACTAATAGTCAGAGACTACTTTTCTATGGAACCCAGTTCCAGCTTCAGAATGCCTTTCTACCCATTGTTCCAGGCAGCAACCTGGAACAAAGCCATCAAATGGCTTGGCACAGGAGTAAAATCCAGCATCCTTTGCAGTATAGGATGACCTTACCCCTCAGAGTATTTGCTCCCTTTGTCAATGCCAGTCATCACTGGGCTTGGTCAACCTACTTCCTAGAACCAAGACATCAGTCAGGTGAAAATGGTTTAGGAGTAATTTGAAATTATCAAGTATTAAGGAGCCCTAAGCAGAACAAAGTGTTAAAATTCTATGAAAGTGTGTGTTACACAGTCTTTCTCTAAGGCAATGGCCAATTTGAAGCCACTGTGTATAGCTTTGTCTTCAAAATAGGACCTTGAATCCTTCTTTAATTCAGGGCTTTCCAAGTATATTTCTTAAGAGTGCTTTCCTGTAAACTTTCTGCAGGCAACTTCCTGAGTGGGAGTCTATTTCCAAGGAACCTAGTACAAGAAATGCTCAGATTTTTCAGAACATACTTTTGATATTCACCATTAAAATTTTGCAATAGGGCGTATTTTTGTCTCTCACATGGTCCAACTCAAAAGTATCCTCTTTTTTCTCTAATAATGAAAAAATACAATGGAGCTCCAAGCCCAAGATACTGATTCTTTGTTCTAACTTCTCAACTGAGGTAGTGAGGTAATGCATGAAGGTAAGAGAGCTCACTTGAGACCTTCACATGTTAACCTACTGCATAGTTGCTCCCCTCAAATGGTTCTCTTTCTGTTGGATAAGACTTCTTTGTATTGGCCAACCTGACACTGATTTTAAGAAGGGAAAGTCAATTCCAGGATATAGGTTATAAAGGTAGTGAAAACAGATTTCCTTACATGTTGAAGCCCTACCACAATTATACTTTCAATAAAATGGTATTATACCTAACAGAGCTTGTTCTTTGGCTTTGGTTTATTGTCATATTCTTCGTTGAAGAAAGTAACTAACAGTTCTCCAAAAACTTTTTGAAAGGGAAGCAGGAAAGATGGAAGAGGGGCCTAGACCCTCTATGAAGAGCCTTTCTGGGGAAAGATACCTGGATTTCATGGTTCATTGTCCATGTCCTAGGTAGCATAAGCTAACTGATTTGTAAGTAGTCATAGCCATTCCACATGTTTTCTGCTGTACTGGGTGGCTTTTGTTGTACTTTCACAGTGGTTTGCCCTGAGCATCATGGATTTCATTATAATACCCAAAGCAGGAAAGACCTGCCCATAGACATTCCAAACTCACCACAAAGTCAAAGTGGCTCACTGAATGTTTTTAGGAGAAGGAACCATTTGTTTCTGGAAGTATGCTGGTGGAGTGATGCCATGATTTGATCGTGCTATGATTAAATTGGAGGGTTACTGTCTCTTGATCTATATTTTCTCAGGTTCAATGAACAATGAGAACCACTATTTTAATATACTATTGCCAATGGTAACTAGAGTTGAATAAAATGTACAGTTAATTGCATTGACATATGATCATAATATTAAGAAAATGTTTTCTTAAAGTATTTGAACATCTCCGATAAAGTATTACAAATTGCTTGTGCTTTTTATTTTTAAAAATGTATTACAGGAGCTTCTGGCTGGCTCAGTTGGTTAAGTGTCTGACTTTGGCTCAGGTCACGATCTCCTGGGATGGAGCCCTGTGTTGGGCTCTATGCTTCTCCCCCTCCCACTGCCCTTCCCTGGCTCATGCTTGTGCTATGTCTCTCTCTCAAATAAATAAATAAAATATTTTTTAAAATATTATAAAAATAATACATGAATATAAATGCCTTTGCTATAAAAATATTTTTGTGCTAAAAATATAAAATATCTCACCTCTATCTCCAATGAGATTCATGGGATTATTATCCTTGGTGTTGGTATTTAGGAAAATTAAAGATGGTCTAGTTCCAGAAATAAAACAGAAGAGGAAATAGTGGGAGCTTAAATACAGATAGTTGGCCATTTTCCTCACAGAAGACAGGTATTAACATTTTCCTAAAATTATTTAAGCTGCAAGCAGGCAAGACTGGGTGGAAGTAAGTGTGTGCCAGTGATGGAGAACCTAGAGGGACAACCATAAACTCAAAAACCCTCAGGCAACAAAAGCATAAACAGGGCCATATGTAAAAATAACTATTTTATTTTATTTTATTTTATTTTATTTTATTTTATTCTGTATGAGCCAGTTGATTGCTATCTAAAATAGTCAAAGTGTTTAAATATTTGGATAAACAAAAATTACAACTCTCATTTATGTCATTTATTAAGTCTCCCGTTATATACATATCTCATTTAACAATCTTAATCTCCCTCCCCCAAAACAAAAAAAGATCTTACAAAGAAATGGGCTAAGTAACTGCTCAGTTTTCAGTGAGTAAAGGTATTTTTACTGTAATTCGTCCATTTATGCTAGCCATACTAGCTGACTATAGGTGTAGAAAAAACAATAAAAGACCAAATGTTGCATATGCTGAAATTAAAAAGAAATGTGTTAATCTGAGAACTGCTGTAGATATGGAAATATATCTTTATGAGTCACTTATACATAGGCTATAATTATTTGGTAATTAATGCTCCTAAATTAATCCCTTTCCTAAAGAACCTCTAGTGGTTCTTACGCACCAGTTGACATAGAAAAGCTAGATCTTAGGAGGATTTCCCTCTAAATTCAGAGAATGTTCATCATCGCAAGTTTCAAAGGGCCTACAAATAAAATCTAATCAAGCAGGAAAGCAATCAGGTCCAACCAATCAGAAATCGAGCTGTGGGGCAGAAAATCAGAATTTAAATAAAAGTTGCAATTAGAACCCACAGAACTGGCGTGACACTCGTTTCAGTTCTTAGCGCTCAGAGACAGTTTGAAAATTATCTCCACAGGAGGAATAAGAAGGGCTGGTGAAGATTTTTGCCTCTTGATAGAATATTGAAAATTATCTTCATCAGTGGGTTAATTGGCTTAATTTTCCTTCAGATGGTAACTTTCAAATGCTTGGTCTTAATTAGCATGGGTAAATGAGAAATGTAGGTGATTCACACTTTTCAGTTTTCTTGTTCTCTAGAGATTTCCATTCCTTTCCCCTAAGATATTTGAAATGGCTGAGGGCTACATTGATTAAAATAAATTATGCCGGTATTTTACACCAGTAAAAATGTAGATGGAATTGACTCGTGCCTTGTCCATTAAAAAAAAAAAAAATCCAACCCACAAATACCATAAAGGAGAAAGTCAGTGTGAACTAGAGATAAACCTTGTATTTAGTATGCTAAGAATTACAAAACTGTTCATTTTTCGGTATTGTGCTAGGTGAGGTAGAGTGTTCAACTAAGAAAGTAGAAAAAAATCCAAGGCATTTTGTGAGTTTAATAAAGTGTGTATGAGGGAAAACTACTCTGAAGGAGGGCAGTGGAATAAAAGGAGAAAAATATTGTTCATTGTTCTTAGGTTATGTTCCTTGATCCCCATTTGTTTCACTCTTGACTCTCTCAACTTGGGGCTAATAAGGAGATCATCAACACCAAGTACTGTTTTTAGAATTTGACAATAGTTTTGGTCTTCATTAACAATCACACATTATTAATTTCCCCTTTTTCTCATGTTAATCAATATTACATTCTAAACAACCTATTACTTAATAATCTCGGATAAAAAAAGGAGTCTTTCAGATTATGGAATTTGAACTGCCTGAACACAGAAGCACATCTGAATTATTTGGGCATAAATTTATTGTGTGACACTTTGTGAATTCAGAAAATGAAATAACATCCACATTGTACTGTGCATCTTACATAATAATTTCTGTAAATTACATAACAAATGGGAGACTTTCTCATTTCACTTCTGTTAGATCCACCTATTAAACTCTAATAAGGGTGATGATAAAGCTAAGGATTTATTTAAGAAAGTTTAAGACAAAATCATTTTTGAAATTTCTTCAATAGGTATGTATTTTTTCCTTCTGCTGGCACATATATAAACAAGCAGTAATTAAAGTTTTAAAATCCTAAATTTTCATATATTCCAAAATTAGACATAAGAGCAAGCAATTATAAATTTTTTATAATTTTTAATAAAACTTTAATATAATTCATGTTTTCCTTAAAATTCATGCACCCACTTGTGATGGAGATGCAAAAATTTTTAGGGATTGGGAAAGATGTATCATTATATCAAAAAACAAGGGAAAAATTAGCTATACAACATATACTAAAAATGAAGTGTTTAAATAAATCCATGTATATAAAAAAGGGAAAACAATAGATTGTGAAAGATAAATTATATGAGGGAAAAAGAAGGAAAGAATTTTATCCTAATATATTAGCAGAGTTTATCTGTGAGCTTGGGGAATACAATTGTATTTTGTGTTCTTTGTTCTTTTCTCTGTTTTACAAATTTTCTGGCACAAATTGATTTCTCTTTTAATCAGCTTAAATGTTTGAAAAAAAATTGGCCCTTTTTTGGCTTTCCATGGAGAAATAGGACCACAGTGGTTTCATTACCTATAAGAATTTCAATTCTAGAAATACTGTTGCACCTTTCCAGGTAGGCATGCCAAGCACTCGACATGGAGATCACATTTTACCCTTCTACCTGATAGCATCTCCGTTTCCAGATTGCTCCCCAAATAAAAACAAGCATTGAACCTCCAATCAGTGATGATAATTTAATTTCCCTCTCGGCTGTAAGTACCAGAAAACAGTCAGGCAATCAGTGAGAAAAACGTGTTCTCCTGGTTTATTTTTACATTAACTAATTAACATTTTCTTCTCTACCTATAATGGGAGGTCTAAAAAGTATAGGCTCAGCTGACCTAATTGTGTAGGGCTTCTTAGCAACGGTGCTGTGTGTGTGTTAGGGGGTTAGGTGGGGCAGGATGCAGGAGTGAGATCATTAAGTAAAACCTGGAAATGACTCTGAACCCTTATAAGGGTTCTTCATAATACAGAAACTTCAGGACTGAATGAGAAATGGGCAAGAGGGATTAGTAGGTATCTTTCAGTGGAGTCCTGGGCACCCTGGAGCTCACCTTTCTGGTCTGGGATTACTAGACTCTATGGGGATATGCACCCTTGATGGGTTATTTTCTACACTAATTTACAGCTCTATTGGGATAGAGGTTAAGTTGCAATTATTTGGGTTCATAATGAAATAAATGAATTTTGTTCAGTAGAGATAAAATTTCCATTCTGTTAGGAAAGATGGCCCCAAATATTACATTTTATTGCCCAATGGAATAGTACCTAATTCTTCCATGTCAACGTTTCTAACTTTGTGTGTGTGTATTATTTGAAATCTTCTTTGAACCAGTTCTGATGTTTTACTGGTTTCCTCATTAATTACTTTGTTGACACATGTTCATTTTATATTTGTATAAAAGTCTTGTTTCATTTTTTTGAAAAATCCTACCTTAACCCCCAAAAATATATTATTTGAGGTTTATAGCAGATCAGAGCAAAAGATGGTCCACAGAACTCTGGTGCTCTGTAGAGGTAATTTAGGAATCTTAAGAATGTTTGATTTGGGTTTTACTTTTAAACACATTTTCACATATTTCTTCTATTTTTTAAAAGGATTTTATTTATTTCACGAGAGACACACACACAAATAGAGAGAGAGAGGCAGAGACACAGGCAGAGCCAGAAGCAGGCTCCATGTAGGGAGCCCGATGCGGGACTTGATCCCAGGACCCTGACATCACGCCCTGAACCAAAGGCAGATGCTCAACCGCTGAGCCACCCAGGTGTCCCTACATATTTTTTCTTTCTTTTTTTTCTATATATTTTTTTCAAATGCCAATGAAAAACAACAAATGGGCTAAAATGAGTTAAATGCCAAGTTTTTTTTACTTTGGATGTCACACATGAACTGTGGCTTCCATTGCATGACTTCATAATATGTAAAAATTATGGATTTGAGCTCATAAAATAAATATCCAATGTCCAAAAGAATACCACTTTTATTTGCGTATTAGAGTTATGCATAAGAAGTCATCAAAATATAAAAGTTCCCGCTTTTAAAAAAATACCTCAGTTATACCCACATTTAACCACTGCAGACTGTAACTAGAACAAGCTCTATCAATTTCTACATTATTGAAGTTTCAATCTGGATAATTCTTTGTTGGGGAGGAAGCTATTCTGTACATTGTAGGAGATTTACCAGCACACCTGGCCTCTACTCAACAGGTGTCAATAATACCCCCTCCTCAGTTGTGACAACCAAAAACATCTCCATACATTGCCCCCCTGAGACACAATATTCCCCCAGTTGAGAACCCCTGAACTAAAGGAACAAGAAAGAAAAAGGAAGAGAAGGAGAAGGAAGAAAAGTAGAAAAAAGAACTTTGTGGAAGACCAATTATTAAATTAATAGTTACGCATACCCTAGGCCATAGGTCAAGAGCTCAGTGTCAAAATCACTGTCCTATTTGGAATAAGCATGGAGAATGTGATCACATCATTTAATTTTCTTGGTTTTCAGCTTATTCATTTGTCAAATAAGGATGTTACACTTAATGGCCTCCAACATATCCCTTGTAGTAGACCCTCTCTTAGGGGCACAAAAGAAATAGAATCAAGAACCTCCCTAACAGGTCCTCAAATTTTGCTAATATACTCCCTTAACTAGCAGGCTAGTGACCAATTTCAAGTTGTCTATGTTCTATGCTAATGGGTGGAAATACCTAGGAACATTAATTGAGCAATTGGTAGGAAATGGTAAGAATTATTTCCTCTTCTTTGAGGCCTATGTGAGGACTCAGGGTGATGAGTGACCTCCAAAATGTAGTTGTACATTACTTGAAAGGAAATATTTCTCATAATTCTGTTGGGGTCAGGTCCAACAGAAATATTTTTGAAGTTATTTTTGTGCCATCTGCAGCCAGGGCTCTTTAAACTCAGTGATATTGTCAGGAACCTTTATTGGTCTAAATATATAGTTACTGTTAAAGACAGAAGCAATACTGATTGGAAAGAAAGGTTCAGAAACATCTGAGAAATTTTATTTGATAACTACTTGCTCAAACCTTCATAAATCACTCGTTAATTCAAGTAGCATTAAGGTTGTTCTGTTGAACATGGAACAGTGTGACAAATAGTAAGCATCTTAGCAAGCCTGTTGTCCTGTATCATCAAACAGGCTGTTTCTCAAGGCCAAGTCCTTTGATCCTGACCATTTACTTGACAGTGAAGAGACCAAATGTGACAGCTTAGAGGAGGTTCCTGTCCCCAAATTCCTTAAACTCAACAGAGCAGATCTTTTATTGCAAACAATAGTGTATTGCAAGCAACCACTGTGATCACTGAAGCAAAGATTTGAAGAAGAACTACAGACACTAAATGATTTTGAGGAAGTGCCTCACCTTGAGGTGCTCTCCCCTGTGAAATATTTCGAAATTTGCTAGGATGCTTGGGTTGAGGATTGTAAGGCTGCTCAACTTTGTCACATAGGTGAAAAGGCTGGGATTTTGAATTTTGTTTCCCCTCCCCTCTTCTTGTCTGTCTTCTGCTTCTGACTCTTCTGCTTCCACTTCTGCTTCTCCTTAAGTGTGGCAAAGGGTACGGTCTACATTTCTTTCCCCCTATTATTTTTTATGTCAGAACATTTAGTCATTCACAGACTGAACATCTCGTAAGATAGTGGAATTATTTCTATGTCCTGAACAGCACAAATCTATTGCTTTGGGTTCTTGGCATCTTTGAAAACTTAACAGCTGAAAGTATAATAAATGTGAAAATAGGAATATGAATAAAATTGAACCTGCTTAACTAGCTGGATCATCCAGAGAAACACTCATGATCAATTGAGTAACTGATCTTGCAACCAGATCACCATTCAAAATTTCCCAAATAGGTTATATTCAGATTGTCCAAGGTAATTGTGAAATAAAATTTTTTACTTTTGCTTGAAAGGTATATATGATAAAGATATTAATAGTTTGTGGACCTTTAAATTCTTCAGAAAGCTATTCCAGTGGCCACTCAGTCCATGAAGTTTGAGACAAAAATGAAACATGTGACTCTTGTTAATCATATAGTGTGATCAGATTGAGGTAGGAAAAGCCTTCTAACATTTGAGTTTCTAAGAAGGAACAGCACATTGTAAAGTCTGTGGTAGCAGACAGTTGAGAATTTTTATGTTGAGGTTTGATTTTCCATTCATTCAAATATGAGATTTGTTAGTAGTGTCTCCTATTTGGTATTTGTATATAATTTTGAGGTTTACAATGTGTACTTAGTCCATATTTTCTCAGGCGAAAATACTGAACAAAATGTTATAGTGATACATAGCAGTAACATACAGAAGTTAATTCTCATAAAAATGCCCTAACCATCTCTATTATTCATACAAATGAAAAAATCCTGGCTTATGAAGTATCTGTGGAACCTCTTTATTTCAGTGTTAATTTGAAGGACATTTTTATCAATCAACATATACTTCTATTTGTTTACAAGATCGAGGGACGAAATATCAGTATTTGAAATAAATTGTATTTAAACATGATAGCAATGAACAATCAGAAAATAAAATTTAAAAAGCATCATATGATTTACAATAGTATGAAAATATATGAAATACTGGGGATAAATTTGAGTAAATATGTGAGGAGTCATCACCTTGAAAGCTATAAAATATTGTTGAGGGAAATTAATAAAAACTTAAAAGAATGGAGATAGATACTTTGTTCATAAGTCAGGAGCGTCAATATTGTCAAGATCACTTCTTCCCAGATTGATCTATAGATTGGATGTAATCCATTCAAAATATCAGCAGGTTTGTGTAGAAATTTACAGCTGATTGTAAACTTCATATAGAAATGCAAAGGACATAGAATAGCCAAAAATTTTTGAAGAAGGAAGAATTAGGGAAATAAAATTATCTGATCTCAAGAATCAATAATAAAAATAGAATCAAAGGGGCTTCAAGGTAGATAAATAAATCAATGGGAAAGAATAAAGGATAGAAATCAACCCACATGTAGATAGACCACTGACTTTTGACAAAGATACAGAGGCAATGCCATGGAGAAATTTTGATAAATGGCACCAGAACCACTGGATATTTATGTGAAAAAAAAATGAACTTGGAATTTAATGGATTTGTGCTAGTGGTGACACTATAGTTTAAAAATGTGATAGGTCACTAGTGTAGGATTTTGCGAGGGCTTTATATAAGTCCTCCTTTTATCTTAGGATAATTCATTTATTCATTTAACAAATATCCATTGAGTAATTAGACAATGCTACAGACTGATGCCACAGTGATGAACAAGGTAAGTGTGATCCCTACTCTTATAAACCTTGCAACAGAATAAATAATGGAGACAGGATAAATAAATCCTCACGATGCTAGTTCTCTAACTAAAATGATAGTAAGTTGAATTGAAAAATGCAGGTTGTTAAGAGAGCATTGTGACTTGATATCAATGTAGTAGAAAAGTGCAGGAGGAGGAGGGTGGGTTGAAAAAGGTTTCTTAGAAAAAGACATTGAGTTTGAGACTTGAATGGAAGTAGCCAGGCGGAGTATGCAGAAGACCATAACAGGACTCCTTGAATTGACACAATCAAAGAAGTAACACAAGTCTTAAACTGTAATCTTCTAATTTTGAATTCAGGAGAATAAAGGCCATTATTTTTATTGTTCAGAGCAGCACCAAAGACTATCCACTAGGCACAAACTCAGACAAGATTAGGTTTTAAAAATACCCTTCGTCTCATAATCATCAAGAATTTGGTTGACATCAACTATTAAATAGGGTTTTGCATTTGTGCCTATCACAGTATAGTCATAATTTCTACTCATTCTTATTTTATCTTTACATTTTGGTTTTGAGACAATTCCACCAGAATTTTCAACAAAGAGGATACCTCATTTAATTTGTTACTTGGGCTCCCGTTCAATTTTTTTCACTTGAGAATATATTTCAGCTGTTCAGTGTTTGGATATGGATGGATGATTACTGAATTTTTTCTTTAAGCTCTTGGTTACTTAGAGAATAGTTTGGACAGTCTATCGAGTTCTTTGTTGAAAAGAATAGCAACTCCCTCAAAAAAGCTCAAATGAGAAGAACAAAAAAAGTATAAAAATTATATGAAGTCCTCAGAAAAGCTCAAAATGTTTTAAATTTTTGAAATGTCCCTTTTCAGCGAAATAACCATCACTAAACTGTTGATTCTTGTGAGTTTTAAATTTCAAATGTTAAGGTAATAAATTGTTCAGAAATATGGCATTCCTAACTACAAAAGTTCATCAGATTTAGTTTGGAGTAAAATAAAATCTATGAGATACCTCATCAGGTACAATATACATTTGTCTCTTTGTAGCATTACATGATTCTCTTGGGATATCCAATTTTGCTTGTTTTAATATAGAACGAAACTCTCTCAGGATAAGAATCCTTGAGAGTAATAGGAATATAATAAAATATTTCAATCTGTCTCCAAAATGATTAGTTTGGGAACAGGGTCTGCCCAAATTCTATAGTAGGAAACATTTTAATTCATGTGAATATATTTTATTGTGCTGGCATCTGGGCATTTTTATTTAGCTATAATTAACATACTATAAAATACATAGGTCTTGAATGTTCAGTTCAATGAGTTCTGGCATTTATATACATCCATATAATGATCACCCCAAATGAGATAAAGAATGTTTCCTAGAAATTTCCTTCGTGCTCTTTCCCAGGCAATTTTCCTTGCAATGATTATCTAATTTTTTATCACAATGGGTTAGTTTTACTTGTATTTGGATTTCATATAAATGGATCTGGATCACATAATATGTGTTCTTTAGGTTCTGGCATCTTTTGCTTAACAGAATGTTTTTGATACTTTTGCATATTTCTGCATGTATAAGTAGTTCATTCATCTCATATCACTGCATGGTTATATATTGTATAGATATACCACAATGTATTCTACTTTTCACTATTGTGAATAATGCTGCTAGAAAGATTGAGATATAAATCTTTGTGGGAATATCTATATTTCTGTCTTTTGCATGAATACCAAAGGGTAGAATTACTTGATCATGGTGGTCATGAGGCAAGAATGCTTAGAAGAAATAGCCAGTTTGCCAGTGAAGTTGTATCATTTTACATTCCTATCAGCAAGATTTGAGGGTTTTGGTTTCTCCATAACTTAACAATTGGTTTTGTCAGTCTTTTTTATTTTAATCTTTCAAGTGAGTTAAAAGTGTTAACTCACTGTGGACTTCTTCTCATATAACAACTGGCCCTAATATATTTTCTTATATGAGGTATATGTTAAAAGCTTTATGCTCATTCTTTTTTATGCTATTCCTCTTTTATTGTTGATCTTTAGGAGTTCTTTATATGCCTACGTGTGTGTGTGTGTGTGTGTGTGTGTGTGTGTATACATATATACATACATATATATGTATATACACATACCTGTATATGTCTTCCAAAGCAATGGTTTTATTCTGCATTCCCTCCAGTTATGAGAGTTCCTCTTGCTCTACATCCTTGCCAGCATTTGGTGTTTTCAGTGTTTTGCATTTCAGCCATTTTAATAGGTGTGTATTGGTATCTTATTATTTTATTTTATTTTATTTTATTTTTTTTTGGTATCTTATTATTTTAGTTTGCAATTTCCTAATGACATAAGATGTATCTTTTTGTATGTTTATTTACCATATGTATTTGCATCTTTCTTTGATAAAGTTTGTTCAGATCATTTGTCCATTTTTGAATACAATTGTTGAATTTTAAGAGTTCTTTGTATATTTTGGATACTAGTCTGTTATCAGAAAGATGGTTTGCAAAGATTTACTCCATGTCTATGACTTGATTTTTCATTCTCTTAACTGTCTTTTGCAAATAAGTTTTTAATTTTAATGAAGTCTAACCTACCAATTTTCCTTTCATGGATTGTGCTTTTGGTGTTGTATCTAAAAAGTTATTACTAACTCCAAGTTCCCCTAGATCTTCTGATCTTCTGTGTTATCTTCTGGGAGTTTTATAGTTTTGTCTTTAGTCTGTGATCCATTTGGGGTTAATTGTGAAATGTGCAAGACTTCTTTTCTTTCTTTTCTTTTCTTTTCTTTTCTTTTCTTTTCTTTTCTTTTCTTTCTTTTCCTTTCCTTTCCTTTCCTTTCCTTTCCTTTCCTTTCCTTTCCTTTCCTTTCCTTTCCTTTCCTTTCCTTTCCTTTCCTTTCTTTCTTTCTTTCTTTCTTTCTTTTCTTTTCTTTCTTTTCTTTTCTTTTTTTTCTTTTCTTTTCTTTCAGATATCCAATTTTTCCAGCACCATTTGTTGAAAAGACTATTAGATTTTATTAGAATTGCTTTGGCTCTTTTGTCAAATATCAGTTGACTAAGTTTGTGTGGGTCTTGTATTCTCTATTCTGTTCTATTGATCTGTTCTTTGACCAATACCACACTGTCTTGACTACTATAGCTTGATAGTAAGTCTTCCAAATTTGTTTTTATCTTTCAATGTTATATTGGCTATTTTGAGTCTTTTCCTTTACTATGTGAATCTTAGAATCATTTTGTAGATATCTAAAAATAACTTTCTGGGATTTTGATTGAGATTGCCTTAAATCTATAGATCAAGTTGGGAAGGACAGATCTTAACAATATTGAGTCTTCTTATTCATTGACATAGAATACTTTCCATTTATTTAGGTCTTTGACTTCTTTCATCAAAGCTTTACATTTTTCTCATGTAGGTCTTATAACATTTTTTCAGATTTATACCTAAGTATTCCCTTTTTCAGTGCTAATATAAATGGTGTTACATTTTTTTATTTCAAATTCCAACTGTTCATAGCTGATATATAAGAAAGCAATTGATTTTTGAACATTAACATTAGATCCTGCAACTTTGTTATAATTGCTTACTAGTTCCAGAAATTTGGGGGTAGGGGGTTTGAGATTTTCTGCATGACAATTATAGCATTGGTAAACAAAGACAGTTTTATTTTTTCCTTCCAAATATGTGTACTTTTAATCGCCTTATTGCATTAGTCAGAATTTCTAGTATGATGTTGAATAGAAGTGGTGAGAGGAGATACCATTGTTCCTCATTTTAGCAGAAGAGGGTGTAGTTTTTCATCACTGAGTATAATGCTAACTGTATTTTGTAGGTGTTCTTTATCAAGTTGAGGTAGTTGCCCCTTATTCTGAGTTTACTGAAAGTTTTCATCATAAACGAGTATGGGATTTTGTCATATGTATTTCTGCATCTGATGATACTGTATGATTTTTCTCATTTAGCCTGTTGATGTGATGCTTTGTGCACTAATACAGTTTCAATTAAGCTGAGTTTCAATTGAGCAGAGATTGTATTCTTGATCAAGTATCATTTCTCTTTTTTTCTTTCATGGTTTTGGCTTTTTGTGTCCTTCTGGGCTTCTTTTTCCTTTTTTTTCTTTTTAGGCTTCTTTTAATGGGATTCTCTTTCATCATTAGATAATGAAATGGTAGTAAATAGGTTAGGACTTTTTAACAATAGTGTTTTGGAGCTGTTAAAAATTACACAGAATGAAATCTTTTATGAGCCATTATAACAAACAACTACAGCAATTGAAAAGAAACAGAACATTGACATTAAACCCTAGAACCTCTGGCAAGGCAATCAGTGAATTTTTAGCTTGTTAACCTCTCAGAGTTCATCTTAGTTTAGCGTATTATCAGCCTGGCTGAGAAACAGGTAGACCTGAAATCCAGGCTTACCTCTGCTTACCAGGCAGCTCTGCTGGAGGTAGGGGCACTATTTTCTCCTCAACCAAATGTACCATCCTTCTTATCAGCCCATTAGTGAGGCTGCACCAGTTCTGATGGGGTTTATTCAAGCCTCTTAAAATCCAGTTGTCTGGGTAAGGCTGGTTTAAATCTTAAGTTCAAAACCAATGCAAACTACAGCAGTTCTGCTATAATATTTGTTTTGAAAATGTGATTTCTTACAACATGAATAATATACAGGGGGATAGTTCAGCAAAATGTGAATTTTGCATTTGTATGTGTGTGATTTTGTCAGCAAGACATATTAGGTAAATGCCAGAAGTGCACCTTGCTAAACTGGGTCACATAGATCTATACAGAATGCACACACAGGCAAACCTTAAACATCTGCCTCAGTTTATCACATATATTATGCACACCCATTCATGGTGGTGCTACAGCATTCCAATCAGTTCCAGAGAACAGTATTTCTACCATTCACAGTAACTTACAAGCTGCAAACCTTCTCACACCCATTTTGCTTCCACAAGCAAACTTTAGTTGTTGTTTTCACTGTAAAGTGTCATGCTTATTGTCATACTTCTGTGTTTCTTAAATGTGTACAATTTTTCCATTGCTCTTATTATGTTCCTTTTGTATTTTTATGTGTCATACTGTTTTTTTTTTCTTTGTGTCACTGTTTTTGAGTGTTACACTCCTAACACTATTTTGCACATAAGCTTTGCGGTCTTTATTGTGTGAATTTGCATAATGTGGGTGATTTTTAAGTACTTCTGTGTTATATTATAGCAGAACTCATGTATTTAATTTCACCCATGTAGAAGCCATATCCCAAACATATCCTAAACCTAACATAGCAGAAATTGTCATAAGGTAGAAAAGAAGACAAGGTATATGTGTTATAGCAAGTATTTGTCACTATTCTCATCTTGTGGTAATAGGAAGGGGATTGTTTTCCTCCTCTCCCTCCTTTCTCTCTCTCATCTTGGCATCCTGAGTCTTGTTCATTTTTCAGAACTTACCTCTTTGCTGCCTCAGAACTATGCTCAAGGCTCTATCTTGGCCTTTATCCCTTCTGCTTCTTATGATGGTGAGACATGTGTCCTTCTTGTACTAGGGTATAAGGGTAGAAACTCTCTTTATTTTCTGTTACAACTTGTTTTATTGTGTGAGTCCTTGAGAAATACGTTGTATGAAATTGGGAGAGCTCACACTACAAATAGAGGATCCAGAGATCACCTTAGGTGAACCAGGATAAAAGTACATGTTTAAGAAAAGTAAGGGTTTATGTTTAAAATCCAAGCGTGTTAAAACCTAACTACCAAGCACAGTGCTTGGATCATAGTATGTACTCAAAATATTTGTTGAAGAAATGAATGAATGATTATGAAGGCAATTAGTAGCCCATAGACCTGTTTAAATCATTTCAGTCCCCCCAAAGAACATGGAAATTCAGAGATAATAAGAAAATCTTCAGTAAATAATACTACATATTATGGTAGTATCAATTGCAAATAATGAAACAAGAATAATATGAAAGCAATTATTTTGGCTAGTAGGGACAGGAAAAGGAAGCTATAAGAATTTTGTGTAAGTTAGGCTTTTTAAGAAAGACCTTTCTCCAGAATTTTATCTTAATCTGAAAACAGAAGTGTTACCCTAAATAGTTTCTGATTTCCAGCTAGCTGTACTTAAGAAAAGCATTTAGGTATGTGTCAACAGTGAATGATGTTAAATTAAGCCTACATTTTTGTTTCCATCACAGTGCCACTTCTTAGACCCGGGTTTGATCTTCCCTCCTCTCTCCACCAGATTCCTGCCATCATCTCTCTATTCCATGCATCATCTCCTGACAACTTGCTCTCATGACAACACCATTTTTACATGATCTTCTCAAAGTGTTAGATGTGTGCAGGTTCCTCCCAGCTCAGCACCTGCCATCTTACTCCCTGCTCGGTCTACCATCTTACTCAGCGTGAAACACCAATATCCCTATGTTGCATTCCTCCTTCTTCCTTCTCAGACCTGCCCCATATCTCTTACCCTCTCTCCTCCACCCCAACTCTCATTTCTGCTCCAGCATTAGCATTTGCTGACCATCCTTCATTCTAGAAGCACTTTCCATCTTTTTGTGCTCAGGCTGTTTCCTCTGCTAGGAAGGGGATTATCCCCATAGATAACCATATGGCTCCTTCCCTCACCTCCTTGGAATCTTCCTTCAGATGACCCTTTCTTAGTAATCCTTACCCAGATTACACTATTTATAGTGTGGACCTCACCCTCCCTTGCCATTCACCACCTTGGTTCTTTCTTTTTTGTTTTTCCATACCAATTTCACTTGTAACCTTCTATGTAGTTTACGTTTTACTGTATGGTAATAGCCTATCTTTCCCATTCTAAAATATAAACTTTATAAGGGCAGGGATATTTATGTGTTTTGTTCACTGATGACTTATCAGAGCTTAGGATAGAACCAAGAATATAATGGGTACTCAGTACATACTATTGAATGAATGAGACCATAAATAAATGTTACAAATCCTTTTACTGTTTCAGCTGTATAATTCCAATGATTTCAAAGTTCACCGACAACATAGCAGACTTAAAACTAGAAGCATAATGATGAAATAGAAAATAAAGGTTTTGTTTGTTTGTTTTTGAAGGGCTTTTTTGTTTGTTTTTAAACATCCAAAGTTTTAATTAAACCCAGACTTAATATTACAACTGTAGTTTTGATGATGAGAAAAAAATTTTGAATAAAATGTAAAAAGCTGTGAGTGTTATTAAGATGATGTGTAGCAAGAATACATAAAACATATCTTTTAAAATTTGAATTAGTAGGAAATGCTCATTTTTACTTGTGATGTTTTTCTCTCACTATTCTAGTAAAGATAAAAGGTATTGATTATAATAATATTGATTGACTTCTTTCAAAGGCAGAAGAAAAACTTTTAGCCTGTGTTTTTCCATTGGGATTGTGCTATTTAAAATAGTATGGCAGGAAAGCAAGTGAGCATGGCTGTTTAATTACAGTAGAACATGCTACCAATTCAACTATTGATTTTACTTCATTTGCCATCTTATAATATATTATATACTTTTTCATCCATTCTACATAATGTTCGGTATAGAATTTCATATTTATAAATTCTTTTAAATATTTAATGCCTTCCCATTTAGGTTCTTAAATCAAATGACTTCTAATAGCCTAAAATAATCAGCACCATCCTGAAAATTTAGGAAATAGATACAGAGATAGATCAAACCTTACGATACGTAAGGAGTTTTAGAAAACACAAAACCATGTATCTGAATATTAAATGTGTCAAATTATATGTATTAATTAGAATTTATGGGTTAATATAATAGAAACTCTAATGGTATGAATATAGGACAGCAGTATATAATGAAATGTAGTTCATATATGCAGGTAAGATGGAAAGTGAAATGTAAATTTATGTGATTTAATAAGGTTGTTATCGAACAATGTATAAAAATTGAACAAGAAAAAGCTTCACTTTATTAGCATACGATGCAAATTATTTTAAAAATCTTGTTTGAAACATAAATTTTACTGCCATATGTAGAAATTCTAATTCTCTTGGACAGCAGAGCCATGATATTTTAGAAAGTTCATTAACAAGTTCATTAACAATAAACTAAAGATCAATATAAATATTGCATATATTCATAAGTGTGGTGTCACATGTGTGTGCATATTGTAGAGTGTGTACTTAAGCTGACAACCAGTGAGGTTGTATGATAGTGAGTATTAAATGAACAAAACTGCCATACATAGCTACGCAAATTGGCAAGTGATATTTAGTCATTTGTTAAAAGTTGCAAACTGGAAGAAATATCTGACTTATATATGGTGGTGTTATTCAACACACCACTTTGGCCTTGTCTGCAGGTTGTTTTCTTGATCTATGAAGGCATTAGGGAATGACCACTAATTAGTGTTATAAGACCAAACGATGGTCATATTGGGTGCCACCACCCCGGCTATCTAAGTTGCTAATGTACAGTCCCATTCCAGAAGAGCTGTCACTATAAAACCAGGTCAGCATGGCAGCAGAAATCTATAAATATCGTGCCTATGTCATATCCTATCATCTCTGGAAGGAGCACGCACCCTGTCTTTTTAAAAGAGGTTTCCATATGCTGCAGAAGACATGTGTGATAAATTAAGCACTTCTTTCTAGACACTGAAAACATAATAGTGATATAATTAATTACAGTCATATTCTTGTTAAAATTGTGCAGAAAAATTACACCTTTTTCGATTAGCATGAAATATAAGTGTCAAATCCGTAATAAAACCCTGATCAATAAAACAATAATAATTGTGTTGTTAAAAGCGGACATTGAAAGGTGTTCATGGCAACATATTTTAAAGGTTAGAAACCCTTTTAAAATAAACGGATTTCATCTTTACACTATGTCATCTAAATCATTACTGTGTTTGTGTATACAATTATAATCAGACGATAAATTGCAGCTATTGAATGGATTAAGTCTGCACTTCTTGACCTCATAAATCTGAGATTGTCATAGCTTTAGAAAATGCTTGTGTAACAATCAGTTGATTACATGGCATGAGCAGCTGCGTGCATGTTAACTGGAAAATATGAAAGGGGAAGGGTAACACAGAGTTCAGTGGCAGAACTTTATAACATATTTGACACTTTCTTTTTAACACTTTCAGACTCTCCCTTTGGAATGTGCCTTACATTTTAGTAGGTTTAAGCATTTAATAGAAGGATGTGAAGAAAGTCGATGCCAACAAAACAGGGTCCAACTGAAATGTCAGTGTTCATTAAGATGGCCCCAAAATATCCATTCATGTTAAATCACCGTATTTTTTGAAAGCCTTAACAGAGCATCATAAAGAGTGCAGTGGTGATAAGTACTTCACAGTACACTCTAATTAGTGATTAAGGAAAAAAAACAAGATCTTCACCAATCCAAAATGACAACCTGTGCCTAAACACACCATTTGCAATAGGTGTGCAATGCCTCTCTGACAAAACCTCAATTTATGTGTAAGAGAAGTGAATCAAAGGATGGGTGATGCTGTACATTTTTTCAAATTTCAAAATTACAAAAGTGATTACCTCACCACTAAAGAAACTAGCATTCTCAAAGTCGCCATATACTTGTAGTTTTTGTTGGAAGGGGCTACCTGCAGCCTGCTATTTTATGCTTAATGCACAAAGCATTATGTGCATTTTAGATCTTCTGAGAAGTGGTTTTAACTCAAATTTATCTATTTGTATATAGCTTCCACCTTCAAAAATTTATATAGAATATGACCCAATTTTGAAAATCTCATATATTAAAATGGTATTAATCAAAGATTCAAAGAGAATTAGATTATTAATAATGAAATATTTTCATTTACTTTAATTTTCTCAGATGAAAGGAACTAAAGCGTGCTTTAAGCGTTAGTTAGGAATTTACAGCCTGCTCGTAAAAGTGGCATTTTTCTCATTTTGCATAAAAAGTTAGAGTACAGAATAGCTAAATAACTAATCCCAAGGTCACAACGAAAAGGGGAATGAGGGGCAGCTCCAAAGAAAATCCTCAATTTCAAGCTCCTAAGGAACAATTGCCTTTTTATAACCTCTATTTAATAACATTTAATGATTAAATTACCATGAAAATAAAACATCTTGTTCAAAAGGCATTCTAGTGTGGAAAAATAGAAGACAGTGATCTATGATATGCACTCAACTTCGTTAAAACAGCCTTATAACAGATTAGACCCAGCATACTCCCACCTGTCTAGAGAGCTAGCCAGCTTTCAGAAAGCTGTGTAAAGGAATGTCCTCATCCCTACACAAGATGGGATTCTTGGCTTCTATGAATCTGACCCAGATAGTTATTGATCACCAACAATTACAGAGATGTCTCATTTTGACTTCCGGCAACATATCCACACAGACTGCTAATTCATTTGATGTTGAAATGGACAGATTTGTGAGGTGACATCAAGGAGTTCCACGTCGTAGGCTGTTAACTTTGTTAACCATGAAGAGCTACTTTAGATCACCTAATCATAATGGTGAAGACTGGAGTGTCAATATTTGCATTAGATAATTTACTTATGTTGTGTCATTTCACCTTTCAAGAGATCTGCAATGGAATTATCATTGTCCTCAACCAGATTAGAAAATTAAAGAGTTAAGTGTATTGTCCAAGGTCACAGAGCTGGAAGGTGGTATAGCCAGATGTAGAACCAGATCTTTAAACTTCCAGAACTCAGATTCTTAACAGCTGGGCAATTCTACCTCCAGGTTTTACAGTTTCCAGCTCCAGTTGATGTCCCCAGAGTTGAGCTTCTGAACCTCAAAGATCAATGCCTCCCAACAGTCAGCTTAATTAGGTTCTCTCGGTTTAAAAGTGACTATTTAAAAATTTTGTTCTAAAAGTGACCCATAGACTGGTATGGCTGGTTTTACTTTTTTCAACTTTCATTGACTTGACTAATTGTATGATAAAGTGTAGTTACTCCAGTTATTGGTGTTTATGGGTATTTCATTCGAGTAAAAAACACCATCAATAAAGTTTACTATTTTAGTTTCTCCTTCTCACCAGACAGAATGTTTTTCAGATAAGTACATTAAAGCAATCAAACAGCTGCTGTGAGGAATTTACTCCTTGATACAGTGCTTGTGTGTGCCAGAATGAATTGAAAGGAATTTATTCAAATTTGTCAAATCATTTTGTTGTGGTTTTTTGACATCATCAATAGAAGCAGTCAATGATTAGCTTAATTGATTAGCTACTTTTTAGGTCAAAATGCCAAATGAAATAACCCAAAATTTCATTTTGATCTCTATAGCCCTATGATATGAACACAGCCTTGCTTAACTTAGTTTTTTTCTTAATAGAATTCATACAGGTTTTTCCATCATGTTCTCCCTCATTCTCTGGATTCCTCATGTCTTCTGACTTTTGAAAGTGCCTGTCTCCACCAACACAGGACTTTTGAATATGCTCTTTCTCATGCCTGCATGAGTTTCCCTGCTTTCTTGCCCCAGCTCTTTCCCAGTTTCAATATGTCTTCAGAGCTCAATTCAGTGATTCCTTCCCTAAGAATGAGTCCCTGACCTCTGTGATTAAGTTGAAAATCCCTGCTACCAGCTGTTGGAACACATAGCTTACTTCCCTCTTTTAGCACTTGTCGGCATAATTGAGTTACATTTAACTCCCTTATAAAGGCCTGTCTTTGAATATTTGGTTCAATATCTTTGTCAACATCTCCATCCCCTAGGGAATCTGTTCACAGTTCATATATAAATCACCACATTATGCACCTTCCATATACTACAGTTATGTTTGTCAATTATACCTCAATAAAGCTAAAAAAAAACCCCATATTTCCATACCCTAGAATGAAAAACAGTATTTAGACCATGTCAACCAGAGTCATAGTAGCTCTTTTCCATTAAGCCTCTGAAGCACAAAGGGAGAAATTAAATATCTCTATTTAAGGAAGAAATAAATAAATAAGGGCAACTTAAGGAAAGGTAAAAATGTCTCTCTTCTTTCTACCTGCATTTATTGCTTCTTCTCTTCATCCTCTCCTTTTCTCTTTATTCTTTTCTGTCTTCCCTTCTTCCTTCCTTTCTGCTCTCATTATTTTAATAACAAGGACGAAAACAGTACATTGATCTACTTTTTGAATTTAGAGCACCAGATAACAAATTGTTCACTAAATGTAACAATTTAAAACATACTCAGACGCTGTTACAGGGATGGCAAACAGAGAACGAGTAATTGAATAAGGAAAGGAAATAAAAAAGGAACAAAACAGACAAGCAGTGAGAGCACAAACTGCCTGACAGCCTAGAACGCCCCATAGAGAAAGGGAAGAAAAGAGGAAAAGCAGAGAGAGACTAACACAAACCACCACCCACAGGGGCATGCATTTTGATGAAATAGAGGATCTCTATTTTTAGGTGAGACAAACCCAGTTGTGAATATTTAGGACATTGATTCTCAAATGATGTCCTTGCACTGGATAGTTGAAGCTAAATATTTTTAAATGATCCAATTCACACTGAAAAAAAATATTTCATAAGTAAAACAATGTCCCTCTGAAGATGGTTTTCCCATTATTTCTTAATTAAACCTTTACATCTGAATCTGCTTACCTTTCCTATCATCTAGATTTAGCATGAAAGTAAGTATATGTTTAGTTATATTAAGAATAAAAAGATCTGTATTTTAGGGTAGGCTCTTTCAACCAAAAAATATAAAAACTATTCATTCAAGTAATTGATGTTAAAAATATTTTCCCCAATACATTTTATCCTTTGTGAAATTTTAATAAAGGAATCCATGCACATAGTTAAAAAAATCAAATGGGACACTGGGCTTACAATGCAAGCAGCAGTTGGCCACCCCACTCCTTAGTGCTTTTGGTCTTACTGAGGAAATCGCTTTAAATGGTTTCCTATGTAGTTCTTTGGAGTGATGGCCTCCAAAAGCTAAATACTATGCTTAATTACTGTATCACCACTTATCAGATTTAAATTAAAAATATTGAACATAAAAGATGAGAAGATTACACTTACCTCCCTTATACTACCCTGCTAACTTACATTACCCATCTTAATACCAATTTTGATATTTTTTTTGATATTTTTTTTTGGCCTCCTAAAAAACGTTGTATCTTTAAATAATGTATTTGAGCTGCCATTTTATGATCATTGACTACTCTCAACACCCCAAAGATACAAGATGAAAATACCAGTACTCCTCTTTTCTCTCTACCTATTCTATCATGTTTCACTTTCTAATGTATACTAGTTACAGGATCACATCTTAACTTGACATAATTTTCAATCTGTTCTACAAAGTTAATTTAATTTTCTACTTTGGTCTATAGAAAAGGAGACCTAAAGCAATCAACAAAAGATGTTTTATTAGAACAATAGTACCTAATGGGTTGGAATGGTTCTCCAAGGTAGGGGGCAGTATAAATCCTACTGCCTTCCTTCAACCTTTTTAGTAAAATTCTTATTAATGCAGTTTGGCGTAGAAAATGCTCTTTAAAAGTGCCTTCATGTGCTGAGTCTTGGTGAAAGGTAAGATCAAAAGCCAAGATTTTCAAAGGTGATTCCATTACATTTGAGTTATTAAGAGTATTACAAGTCTTGAATCATGTCTTAAGTAGGTCTTTAAAAACTTCTTTAGATGGGTAAATTCCTGATACTGATGGTGGTGTTGTGAATCACAAAGCAGTTTCAATGAAAGTATGTGGCCTGGGTCAAACATGAGAAGACACCTCGGATAGTGTCATATTAAAGAAGTTAAGAGGAGAGCAGGTTTAGTTCTTAGAGATTTTTTTTAAAAAAAATCAAAAGTCTGCAAGATATGGGGTTTGAATGCAGAAGTGTCACAAGTATTCTTTGAAAGATCAGTTTGGGGATGGAGTAAAAGTAGAAGGGAAATCAGCTAGAAAGTGAATGAGTGATGAGAAAGGGGATCTAGAGAAATTGCTTGAAGAATTGTGGAGTGAAACTGTTGGAAGAAATTGGAAGGAAAAGCAAATCTCATCCCAATTTCTAGTGCCATCTTTGCACGAGACTCTCTGTATTCTCTGCAACCATCTTTCTCCCTTGTCATGATCATTTGTCTATGCCTCTCTTAGGGAACTTGTCTATCTTTTGCTTTGTGTTAAGTTATTCACAAATCTATAATGTCTTCTCTATTAGGTGGAAATTACTGTCTAATTTATCTTTACTTTCCCCAACACCTAGCCCAGTCTTGCATGTAGTAGGTATTGAAGAAATTTTTTTTTCATGTAGGAATATAGGAATGCTTGACTGAAAGCAAACCGTGTCCAGTTCTTTTATTTCCTTCGTTTTGTTGTTCCTTCCATTTTCTCCTTCTCACCTTTGCTTCATTTATCTTCCCTTTCTAACAAAGAGAAACCTGTGCATGCATGGATAAGAAAAGACGTTGTCTGTAGGTTTCAGAGAGATTGAAGACTTGAGAAGGAGATTGAGAATTGAATGAGAATGAGAGTTGATAAAGAGAGAGGAAATGGGATCCAGATATTCCAAAAATAGATAAATAAAATTAAAGAGAAGAAGAAGAAGAAGAAGAAGAAGAAGAAGAAGAAGAAGAAGAAGAAGAAGAAGAAGAAGGAGGAGGAGGAGGAGGAGGAGGAGGAGGAGGAGGAGGAGGAGGAGGAGGAGGAGGAGGAGGAGGAGGAGAAAGAAGAAGAAGAAGAAAAGAAGAAGAAGGAGAAGAAGAAGAAGAAGGAGAAGAAGAAGAAGAAGAAGGGCAAAGAAAGAAAGAAAAAAAGAAGAGAGTACATAGTCCTCTTTCTGAGGCTGGAGGGGCCAGGCCAGAATACCCACATATTATCTTAACTGAGCTTGAATGGAAATTTTTTCAATGATGCTTGCCTGGATATAAAAGTAGAGAAGTGTTTAAATTCCTGCCATTCCTTTATACTAAGAATAGATGGAAAAACAAACAAGCATCAAATTACCATAAACACATTTCAAATATCAGTAAACAAGAGATTATATCCAAAAGAGAAAGAAATGCAGAAGTTTGTATAGTTGCTGGCTTAGAGTCCAGCGGTCCATAAAACTACGATCTGCATTCAAACTAGCTGTCAGAATTGAAGGGCATTTTTCTATTGACTAATATTACTTTTTTTGTTTCGGTTTATTTTTTGAGTTTTATAGGCTTCCTACAGATTTAATTAAAGGGAGTCTCAAGAAGCTAAAGAAAATCATGGCATTTATTTTATTTAAAATGTAATCAATGGCATAAAATTTTAAGAAAGAAGATGCCAGGTATTTGCCAAACCATGGCTGAGGTATCTTAGTGAATTGAAGAAGCTTTAGGAGCCTGCCATCACTTTGAAATCTCACAAACTTTATTTTATTCACTAAGAATTGAATCACCTCTTACATCAACATAGTTCATAACACACACGTTTCCTCATCAGGAAACCAAATTCTCAAATTATTATGATAAATTTAATTGTCAAGTCCTTACATGTTATTTGCTTGGCACATTGTCTTCTTGCAGGCTAGCTCTGTGAGAAGGTAAGTTATAACTATAATTCTACTTGATGCATTTGGAATCAAAGTCAACAGATATATGTTTATGGGTTAGATGCATGGCTCAAGAGTTTCTTGAACCCAGTGACAAATGTTCAGTACACCTATAATCTTTGAGAGAAATAGGCCTGCCATTAGAATTCCACAGGTCTCATGAACTGGATTTTTTTTCACTTGGAATTCCTATGGGACTTATTGTAAATATCATATTTTATGTCTTTCTTAGTATCATTATATTTATATAATTGTTTACATTCACAAAAGGCATTTATTTCAGTTACATGATGATCTCTATTACCATCTACATTTCAGAAAGGGAAACTGAGGCTCAGAAATGTTAAATGATTGGCCAGAGATCCTATGGATACTAGCTTATGAACCCCTGAAAACAGAAAGAATAGCTTGTATTTTTTGCAGTCCCAAGAATAGTGCTTTCTAACTAAGAGGTACTTTTGACATATTTGTAGATAAGAGTAGGTTTATAGAAGTATGTAATGTCAGAATTCATATTTGAATATTGATAGAAATAATCTTCACTTTTCTCAATATTTCACAAGTATTTCTTTTATTATTGAGCTTCCCACTTCCCATAATGCATTTAAAACATAATTTGCTTTATAAAAATTGGGTGCTTTTGTACAACATTTTAGGAACCTGTCTGTGTTTTAAAGATGAATGACTTTGAGCTGTTATTTTACACTTGAAAAACACAGATGATTTTCTTCTGTTGGGTGGCATATCAGTGATTGTTTTGAGTTGCAAACAACAGACTCCACTCAGGGAAGCTCGAGCAGAAAAGAAATTTATTGGGTCATCTGGGTGATTCAGTCACTTGAGGGGCCGATTCTTGGTTTCAGCTCAGGTCATGATCTCAGGGTCCTTAGATAGGGCACCTCCCCCCAGCTCTGCACTCAGTGGGGAGTCTGTTTCTCCCTCTCCCTCTGCTCTTGTCCATTCCCTAACTCATGCTCACACTCTTGCTCCCTCCCACTCTCTCTCTCAAATAAATACATAAAGTCTTAAGATGAAAGAGGAAGAAAGAAATGTACTAATGATATGGTAAGCACAACCTAGGCTTTGCTCAAATACCCTTAAATTCCTTTAACTCTGTGTGCTTATACACAGATACTCCAGTAATATATTTTTTAAGGTTTCACCTGCAACTTTGTTCACACTCCTGTCCAGAACTATGATCACTGCTTTGCCAACATGCACAGGTGGCCTGAAGTGCCAGGGAGATTAGGTCAGGTAGGGTGCCCCTCAGCCAAAGACTGACTGCATCCCCTTATAGGGAATATACAAGTTAGCTCCCTCACCTGCACTTGGGGCAAATCTGGATGTAATTTAAACTCTGGAGTACCTTGCAGGATTAGACCGAGGCTGGGACTTTGCCTGAGATCTTACACTTACTTTGCTCTTAATCTTTCCATGTCATGCTTCTTTCCTTCCTTACTGGCTTCTCCAGGAGTACTTTCTTAAAGAATTATGTGCACCAAATCCTTGTCTTAGGCTCTCCTTCTGAGGAACCCAACTGTATTTGCTTCTTAGGGCAACCATAAAAAGAAACCGCAACCCACGTGGCTTAAAACAACATAAATGCATTCTCTAACGGTTCTGGATGCTAAAAGTCCAAACTTAAGGTTCCAGTAGGGTTATGCTCCCTCTCAGCCTCTTCCCAGCTTCTGGTGGTGGCCATCAATCCTTAGCATCTCTTGGCTTGCAGCTGCCTCCAGTGTCTACCTATATTGTCACATGGCATTTTTCCTATGTGTCCCTGTATTGTCACATAGCATTCTCCTCCATGTGTCTTTTATCTTCTCTTCTAAGGACTCATTCTAGAACTCCTACTCTCTTGATCTTGAGAGCCAGGAGCCTATACTCTCATGAGAAAATGAGCTCTGTATGTATGGCCCCAGTTTCTCCATGTTGCTTCTTCCAAAGTGAAATCTCATGTGGGCAAAGCCAAGATCTGAAAGGGAAGTGAGAAAGCATGTTTTTTTCTGCTGCTTCTGTGGTTATGCATCTTTCCTAAAACGAGAAATTCTTTCAGTACAGGAGAAATGTTCAAAATGTGTCACATAGCCAGAAAACATGAAAAACCACCACTACAGTTAGTCTCAGTGACAAATTAGAATGCCTGAGGGTATATAGAATCTTCTCTGCATTTTTAGATATCAGTTTAATTCTTTTTTGAAAGAGAAGAAATAAAACTTCTTATTTAAGGAATTTGTCATGATTCTTTATATTCTCTACCGTAGAATGTGATGTTACTCTTTGTTAAAGCTATAGGTAGACATTTACTCTATCATTCATTACAGTACTAAAGAGCTGCATATGTATTAAGCTTTTGGCTATGTGATTATTAATTACAAAATTCTTAAAGATATTAAAATTATTTATGTAGGAGGAGAAACTGAGATTTGAAGGTAAATTGAAAGGAAGGATTTCATGTGAGATTTGTGGTGATTCTATGAAAAGCCATGTTTAAACCTTTTATATATTGTTTCATGAGACCTATACTTATATTTATATGAACTAGGAAGTATCACTTATAAATGTTACAGTTTTTAAATGGATTTAGGGTCTAGTTAGGTATTGTTCTTTCTTTTATTTTTTTAAGATTTTATTTATTTGAGAGACTGAGTGTGTGTGTGTGTGAGAGAGAGAGAGAGAGAGAGAGCACACATGAGCAGGGGCAGAGGAAAAGGTTGAAGCAGATGCCCCTGCTGAGCAGAGAGCCGGATGTGGGGCATGATCCCAGGACCCTGAGATCATGACCTGAGCCAAAGGTAGACACTTAACCAACTGAACCACCCAGGCACCCCTATTCTTTTTTCTTTTAAAAAAAAATTATTTATTTGAGAGAGCATGAGTAGGCAGAGAGGCAAAGGGAGAGGAGAAACATTTTTTAAATTTAAATTCAATTAATTAAACTAATATATTATTAGTTTCAGAGGTAGAGTTCAGTGATCCATCAGTCTTATATAATACCCAGTACTCTGGGTGCCTGGGTGGCTCAGTCAGTTAAGCATCTACTTTTGGCTCAGGTCATGATTCTGGGATCCCAAAATTGAGCCCCATAGTGGGCTCCCTGCCCAGTGAGGAGTCTTCTTGTCCCTCTCTCTCTGCCACTCCCTCTCCACTTGTATGCTCTCTTTCACTCTCTCAAATAAATAATAAATAAAATCTTTAGAAAAACTCAATGCTCATCACACCATGTGCCTTCCCTAATGCCCATCACCCAGATACCCTGTCCACTTGCCTCCCTCCCCTCCAGCAACCCTCAGTTTGTTTCCTATGATTAAGAATCTCTTATGGTTTGTCTCCCTCTCTGATTTTGTCTTATTTTTCCCTTTCTTCCCCTATGATCTTCTGTTTTGTTTCTTAAATTCTACATATGAGTGAGATATGATAACTGTCTTCCTCTGACTTATTTTGCTTAGCATAATACCTTCTAGTTCCATCCACTTCATTGCAAATGGCGAGATTTCATTTTTTGGTGGCTGAGTAGTATTCCATTGTATACATATATCACACCTTTTTTATCCATTCCTCTGTCCATGGTATGGTTCTTAATATCTCTTTCTTTTGCCCATCATAAAGCTGGTAAATGTAAAGGACAGTAAGTATTTGTTGATTGAAAGAGAAAGAGCAGGATTCTTTTGCATTCTAATATTTTAAGTTGAAAGAATACAATGTAACACATGAAATTTCACAGGTCAAAATGGAGATAATTTTGAACTGTGTCCTCTATCTTGTCACACAAACAAAATTTAAGTCACTAGTTGCAAGTTTTGATAAATGTCCAGACAACTATGATCTTATTTTTGTTTAATGGTCAATACCCTAGTGGAGGGATAACCAAACAGTGGCCAGATGTTGCCCACCACCTATTATTGTATGGTCTGTGAGCCAAGATGGTTTTTACATATTGAAATGTAGCATGTAAAAAAGACTATTATTATTTCAGTAAGGAAAGTTGTTCAGAGTTAAGGACCTTCTTTCTTGGCCTTCCAAGACTAGAATACTATTCACTGGCAGCAAGAGTTTGCTGCTTCCTGAATAAGAATATATCCAAGTGAGACTACTGTATTAAAGCATCGTGTTATCACAATAAATTAGAGTTTACCAATGTGTTGCTGCATTTTTCACCGAGAAAATCAGTTCTAAAAGAAAAATAATTATGCTTTGCAAAAAAACAAGGTAAAAAATGAAGAAAATACAATCAGGGCATAATAAAATTAAAGACTGTAGAATTCTGTTCTCCTCTTCCATCTCTGTTCTAGAAATGCATAGATGGAGTAACCTTGTCCACCCTAAGGCAACAGATAGTTATTAAAAATGATTCCTTACATTTGTATACCACCTGTAACTTTTCAAAGCTCTCTCATGATGGTATTTAATGTCTTATGGCTGTATTACAGCAATAACTCACTTTTTTATTGTTTAGCACAATGAAACTCAATTGTGTGTACATTCTTTTTATCTTTCATGATGACAGGTATTCTGCTGAACCAAGAGATGTAGTTGGAAATCAAGAAATACCTTGAAAACCCTACTTGCCTGGAGCTTTTTCTGGCTGAAGTCTGTGCATGAGGCTCAAAGGTACTAGAATAATCTTAAAATTAACTTTATTTTTAAATTTAGTAGACCAAGGATATGGTGTTGAAAAAAAAAGTTCCTCTAAACTCTGAAAAAAAGTACTTTTTTTGTGTAAATCTTATGTATAGTTTGAATATAAGCATTATTCTCAAAATCTCAATACCTGATGCAGAGGGTAATTTAAAACATGGCTATTTTGGTTGAGTAAGATGGTTTCAAATGGTGTGTTGAGGAATCCTATTTAAGACCACTGTTATTAACCATGCTGATTGGCAAAAATTTCCAAAGGTACACTAATTTTATTTCAAGGAATTGAAGTTGGGAATTATATTTTGGGATCTAACATATAAAACATTCAAGATGCTGTTTAACAGCAACCTTATGGAGAAAGCCTCAAGTTTTAGGTGATTGCTAGCTTAATGTTTGTCAAGGGCATGATGCAATTGCAAGAATATTTATGACCTTAGGCTACAGCAGTTTAGGTAAAGCAAGGTGAAGTCCCCTCTCTATTCTGTGAAAGCCTAGTCACATTAAAGTACTAGATCAATTTCTGTATAACAGACTCTAAGAACATAGAAGATCAGGGGTAGCAAATAGATTTTACATTGTCATTTTTAATTGTTTGTGGCCTAGAGAACTGGGTTGAGAAGAATTCTGAGGCTTGATGCAGGCCAATGGGGAAATGGTGCTCGGTTTGTCTGGCCAGGTTTGTCTGCATTATTGCCGTTTATATCCATGATTGGTCTAGAAAGAGGATACAACAGTGCTGACAGGAAAGTCAGCTCTTTCACCTCTTGCACACGTTTGTTTTTGCTCATTAAGGGTAAGCAATCTCTTAAAATTTTTATGTGCCTCTTAACAAGGTCATCCTCAGAACATCACCAGCTTGCCAAATCTATGCCATTGCCCCTTTTTATATTTTAAATATAAATGTCGTATTTTACATTTATTTCTTGGATTATATTTGGTGGATCTCACAAAATGCTATAAATAACAGTCTCACTTTTATTATCTCCAAAATAATTTCTAATTTTGTATATTATTTTA
This sequence comes from Canis lupus dingo, assembly GCF_003254725.2. NCBI lineage: Eukaryota > Metazoa > Chordata > Mammalia > Carnivora > Canidae > Canis > Canis lupus. The sequence goes on along the minus strand of NC_064262.1, from coordinate 21,637,987 downwards.
GATCAATAGTTTTTTGGGAGGAGGTAGAGGGGAATAGACTGCTCTTTAATAATCCAGTTTTTACAGTGTTTATTTTTAATATTTTATCTTATACTCAGAGACCATATTCTTTACCATGTGTTTGAAAAATGTATCTATTATTTTTCAGTCTGTTACACATTTTTTGAGTAGATATTATTAAATATCTTTAATGGTTAGAAAATAATGGCTTTATAGAGCATATGAACCTTGGTACATGGTTTTTAACTCAACATTATTAAATGTCATTTAAATCCCTTCATCCTTACTTATTTTTGAATAATCTGTCCTAGACTGGTAGTAATGTGTGAGAACATCTCACGAGACTATATATCCATTTATCTTTGTAGATATAATTTTTTTTTCCTGTGACCTTATAATGAATTTATACAGAGGAGCTATTGAAGGTAGGATTCTGGTTCTAGGTGACTCAGAAAAGAGTCAGCTGGTCTGCACAACTTCTATCTCTGATGGAAGTGCTGTTAGTGAGGATTTTGTTCTCAGACCAGGTTAACAGAGCAAGAATTGTTTAGCCACCTTTCTGCCTAAAAGATGGAGTTGTTGGAAATTCTATTTGGGCTTTGGATGGCTATGGCTTCGCATTTAACTTCTTGAGTGTCTTTAAAGGGAAGTTTAGAGGGAATGGATGAACCCTATTTGTTCAACTATTTGGTCAAACCTCGTTTTTCCACCAGGTCTTCCTGTAGTTTAAACTAGCCAGGAATAAAATATTCTGTATAGTTATACATAGACTCTAGGTAGTTGGTCTTCAAATAATGTTAGCCATAAAACAATTATTCAAATGCCATTCTCAAAGGGAGCTATCATCCTGAACAAACAGGAGTAAAGCTGCCTGCTGTCCTAGAGTGGAAATAGAGGATGCAGGACAGGATGGGGATGGGGCTAGTGAGGGGGTGGGGGGGCCTCATGAGAGGACAGATGCTTCCGAGATTTTTGAAATGAAGATGAGTAGATAAAGATATGTGGCTAATTAAAGGCATATAGATTATTGTAAAATAGCTTAAAATATGTTTAAATCATAGTCAGTATTAAAATGTTAAAATCTGGCACAAGAATCACCAAAGGTACATATGAAGTCCACTGTCTATCAAATGATGGCACCTCAGGAGGTGAGTAACTTTTTATGGAAGTAACATAAACACGATCTACTAGGACTACCATGTTTAAACTGTAGTCCCTGATGAAAATTTAAAATTTGGGACAATTTCCATTATTTCAATTTATTTTTGCATAAAGTAAGACTTAAATAATAATTCTATGGTGCGCTGCAAATTTAGATTTTTCAAGTTCTCATAAAATTAGATCATACAACATTAAATATTAAAACCATGCACATGTTTTGCTTTGATGCAAATACCAAATTAAGGAGGGCCGGGTGCTGTTTGCCAGACATTCTCTTGCTTCCCACTCTTCAGCAGTTATATGTTGTCTTCAGAAAATTCCAAAAGGGAATTTTCAAAACCATAAACCTAGATGGTGGTAAGGTTTGAGTTTGCTGGAAATGATGCGTGAAATTCCATGGTCAGTGACGGAAAAGGTGATGCAAGCAATGGAAAGCTGTTATAAATTAAATTCTTACAAGATAGCAAATAAAAGTAATGGGCTACACAGAATGATCTGCAATGAGTTAGTAACTACAAAAAAAAAAAAAAGACTTGAACAAATGATGACGTGGGACAGAAGAGTATATGAAAGGCCAAAGTCAAAAAAAATCATTATCTGTAGTTTTCAAAATGCTCTAAAAATAACTTTTCAAAAGAAAATTTTTGTGGAAGTTTGGAGGAAAAGGAACCACTGGAAAGAAGTGAGGCTGATGATGTGTTACTAATGACGAGACAGCAAACTCCTAGATGCCCGCTATCCTTCTGCTTTCTCAACCAGAGATGGTGTTCAAGTGAGATGAACAAGCATGAGACCCAGGAAAGGTAGCCAACAGACTGCTTGTGGCTCTTAAAGTGAGTTGTCAATAAGCCCAGTTGGATTTTGTCCAGGGTACCACCTGTTTTTGTAATACTAGAATCTGTCTCAGTTGTCTGTAAGGGATGTGGGAGGATGGTAGAAGTGTTGGAAAACTGGTGACGAGTACATCACATTCTAATTTTCCAAAATGGAGAACCATGCAGATTCTAGAAGAGAATGAGGTTGTACTGAGGTTGTACCAATAGCTAGCAAGATTGGACGACTCATTCCTAAGTGGCAGATCGGATGATTTGGAAAGCAAAGCGTTTTATGTCATCCACAATGTAGGTGAGGACAATGAGTCATGTCAATCAAATTTCTTTTTACAGGAGAAAAAGTTAACACAATAAAGTGTTTCGGGGTTTGTGACTGCTTTTAAATCTCTGGCAACCATGATGCTCTTCTGGGAAATGGTGAAAAGTATGTAATAATAGCCATAGAACATAATAACTTTTCAAAGGATGATTACTTAAAGCATGCTGATTACTGATCATTGCTAAACAGGTGTGAAGCTAATTTTACATGTCAACTTGACTGGGCTACAGGATGTTTACCTAGCTGGTAAAACGTTATTTCTGGGTGTGCCTGTGAGGCTGGTTTTGGAAGAGATTAGCATTTGAATTAGTAGACTAGTGAAAAATATTTGCCCACACCGATTTGGGTAGGCATCATCCAATCCCTTGAGAGCCCAATAAAACAGAAAGGTGAAGGAAGATGAATTCCCTCTGTCTTCTGGAGCTGGGACATCCATCTTCTCCTGCCCTCCAACATTGGTAGTCAAGGTCCTGGAGCCCATGGGACTTAACCAGCAATGACCCAGTTCTCAGGCCTCTGGTTTTAGACTGGGAGTTACACCAGTGGCTTTCCCGGTCCTCCAGATAGTAGATGACAGAGTATGGACCTGCCTGGCCTCCATAACTGCATGAGCCAATGCCTATAATAAATTACCTCGTATGTATCTGTATCTGTATCTGTATCTATCCTACTGGCTCTATTTTTATAGAGAACTTTGACTACTGTCTCAGGAGAGTATTCTCTATAGAAATCCAATCATGGCCCAAATCCTACTCATATTATAACTTGTGATTTTACCAACAACTTACATAAAAATAGTGGCATCAGTTTCCTCATCTGCAAATGGGGAAAATGACAGATTCATAAACCGATAAAAAAGTGATAAATGGTGATACATGTAAAGCACATATTACAGGGCATGGCACACATTAAATGTTCAGTAATGGAAGCAAATAATTGTGTTACCAACATGAACTAGGACATAGAGCTGAAGCAATGGACATCTAATAGATATAAAAAGGTAAAATTTCAGACCTTTGTTCCAGACTTAAGTTTAAAATAATTTAGTTACATAAATACAGGCTGAATCAGAAATTCCACGTGAAAAAGCCTTAAGATCTTTACCTATTTACAAATTCAGTATCAGCTTACCATGTAATCATGTGAGCAGGCTGGTTTTATTTTTATCTCCAGAAAGAGGAATTGTATTAAACCATTGTTGCATTTCAGACCATATGTCATAAGATAACTGTTCAGTATGGGGTATGGTAACTTAAGAATACTAACATCAATAGGGGCGCCTGGGTGGCTCAGTTGATTAAGCATCTGCTTCCTGCTTTCAGCTGTGATCATGATCTCAGGGTCGTGGGGTCGCACCCTGAGTTGGGCTCCACACTCTGTGGGGAGTCTGCTTGAGACTCTCTCTTGTGCTTTCCCTCTGCTCCTCCCTGTGTTTAAGCTGGAGAAGAAATGGCAAAAGAGGTTTGGACCAGCTGGTCATTTACATACAGCGAAACACCATGCAGGCGTATAAAGGAATGAGAAGGATCTCTGTGTACTATTACTGAAAGATTTCCAAGATAGAGTAAGTGAAAAACAGCAAGGTGCAGAGTACTTGAGAGTAAAATTTGCTATATTTCAAATAAAAAGACAGGAGTAGCAACTATATTCGCGATATTAAAACTGGGAAAAAATAAAAACTTCTCTATTGTTGGTGTGGGAGTTTGATGGGCAAAGGGAGGATGAGGACAGGGACTAGAGGGAAAACTTTCTACTTTGTGCTCAGCTTGAGTGATTCCCCCAGAAGCTGACCCTGTGGCCATGATGGTTTTCATCCAGGGAGCTTTCTAGGAGATGTTCCCAGGAAGCGTCGGTAAGAGGACAGACAGGTGAAGGAAGCAGTAGATTATGAATGGTTGAACAAGTTACCACTAAGAGCAACTGGAGCTCCATAGCCCTGGCCCCCTTGGCAGACCATGTGAACTACCCTTCGGGGTTACCCACAATGCTCAAGAACCCCTCACAGATTGGTGACTGCTGCAGGGCGGGGACAGGGCTGCAGCAGCAATGAAGTCACAGGCACCCAGTGGTAAACCCAGTACCCCCAGTACCCACAGCATACATCACAATACCTTCTGATTCATTCCAATTTTTAAACCAGCAGAAGGCATTCTGTTCAAAAAATTTTTTTAGTTATTTTAAGTTTAAAAAAATAGAGGCGCCTGTGTGGCTCCATTGGTTTAAGTGTCTGCCTTCAGCTCAGATCATGATCTCAGGGTCCTGGGATTGAGCCCTGCGTTGGCCTCCCTGCTCAGCAGGGAGTCTGCCTGTCCCTCTGCCCTTCCCTCCCCCTCCCCCTACTTGTGCTCTCTCTCAATAAATAAAATCTATAAAAATAAATAAATAAATAAATAAATAAATAAATAAAACAAATTTATAAAGAAAAATAAAATAACCATACACCATGAAATATTAGCAACAGTAACCAAGAGAAAGGGGTTAGGTTTCTTTTTTGGTCAGTTCAAAATGCAAAACTGAAAGCAAAATTTCTAATTGCAGGATAGCAGCTATCAGCTAAAGTAGGAAGCACTTGCCAATAATTAGATCTGCTGCCTTATAAGGTCTTGATAATTGCCTATCACTGGACTCACTCACTCACTCAGAGACTAGAGCCTACTCAAGGATTTGTTTTAACCTAACACTTATTGGGTATTAAACCCAAGAAATAAACAAAGTAGATAATCCCCAAAAGTGGGTGTTAAAGACAGAGTTGTTTATTATGCTAAACAACCCTTTACATGAGTTTCTCAGTTAATTATCTCAGGAGAACATCCTTATAAAGTGGTTAGTGCTAGGAAACTACTTTCCACAGAGTGGGAAATCTCGAAGCAGCCAGTAGGTGTTTGGATGGCCACAGTGGTTCCCTGCAGCCTGGCAGGTTCACCCATCAGCATCACCTGGCATCTTGTGAGAAACACAGAATCTCACACCTTCCCCCAAATTTACTGGATTGGAATCTGCGCTCGAGCAAGATATCAGGTAATTTTGTATGCACAGTAAAGTTTGGAAACCAAGTTTCACAGTGTTTAGATTCTACAACTACATAAGTATAACTGGTCTTACCTCTAATGGAAATATATTGGCCTCTACTTAAACACATATGATTTTAATTCAGCTAAACATTTTAATTTACAACTCAAATTCCCCACAATAACCATCATACCTGATGATTATATGCACACCTAAAAATATCATCTCAAATATACTGTACTGATGTGATAGGAGTAGATCATTGGGGATTTTTATTTTCTCCAATTTGAGCGTAGTGTTAAGTAGTGATGTGGATATAGTTCCCATATGTCCTCAGGGCCAACTAGGTGACCCATTAAAATCCCACAGTTAGGTAGTTTGCTTCAGTTCATTATCAACTTCAGTCGCAATTGTGAGACACTCTATTATGATCTGAAACAATGGCACCTGAAAACATGAATAATACATAGCACTAACAATGCTTTTGGAACCATTATGGCGTAGAATATTGTATCAATCCATAATTTGAAGATGGAGCTAAATGGATCTTTCATCTAAAAGACCTGCTGTGATGTGTCAATTTACATCTGATGTTAATAAGAATATACTATCACTTAAAATCCATATTAAAATATTTTATATAAGATGTACTTGCATTAATAGATATCTGTCATTTGTTACTAAATACGGCTGTTAAAAGAACCTCTTATGCGTTTTCAAAATTTGTTTTTAAGACCGTGACATTAGATTGAATAAAAAGTATTATGGAACCAATCCTTCATTGTGAAAGTGGACATAATGGATGAAATACTGTGTGTTGCTTACTTCGTTTTTGCTGGGTCAAATTGAAATTCTCATCAGCATTTGACACCCCTTACATGACCACATAATAAATGAACAAGAACCTAAATATGGACATTAAATATGTCCACAGTATCTTTCACATTTCTTCTTTGAACATTATAGTCTTTCGTTTTGAACCTCTCCTATAATAGGGGCGTAAAATAAGGTAGCTCACTCAATTATGAATCATTCTGGATTATAAATTCATGTATCATTAACCATGAATTCAACAAGTACACAGTGATCTGTTTGATCTGAAATTGCATCAGAGTATGAAGTAGTACTTTAGGAGGATTAAATTAATAAAATAAATTGAATAAATGTTCAATATAAGTGAAATATGGCACCCTCACCTAAGGGTAAATAAATAAATCCACTGTTTACATTGTTCCCCTTTGACTTCATTTTCTCCATCATCTTCTTGCTGACACTAACTGTTCCTCCATTTGATGGAATCAATATTTTAAATATGAATCAAAATGCAAAGTAGGGGGGCTTAGGCACACATAAGTTTGCAATAATTTTTTTCTAATGGCTTGGAGGCATTTATCTTAGTTTGAAAGGCTTTTGACTAGTGGTGAGAGAATTACAGTACTTTTCATTTTTATCCAAGTGGCTTTTCATCTTCAAAAATATCCCCTTTATCATTACGTTTAAATAAAAGATGCTAAGAAAAAACTGAATGGAAAAAAAAACACCACCTTTTATCATCCCCATCATCATCGTCATCATCATCATCATCATTTTACAGAATGAATATGGACCATGATTACTGTGCTGCCTTGATATTAGAATTAGTAAAATATAGTTTATTTTCCAAGAAGTTTATATCATTTGATATCCCTCATGCCTGTATCTTCTCTTCTGGGAGGGACTCCCCTGTGAGAAGCATGGTAAAAGGCCAGCTTTACCAATCCCTTTACCAAGGGATTTTTAAGAAATCACTTTAAATGACTAGGTGACACTTTGGGGAACAAATCAGACTTGAACATACACAATTAAGTTTAATTTATCAGTTTTTCTGCCAATTGCTTAACGATTTCCATGTGTGGTAAAGTGTCTGCCTAAATGTAAGCAGACGATTACCATTGCATTAGCATGTGCACCAAAGTCTAGAAGTCCTGAGACCGTTCTTTACTCAGAACTGTGTAGAACCTGAGTTATTAGGTTAGCCAGAAATAAATTACTTGGTGTTACCAATGGGGTTTAAATTCTAAATAATCCCAGGGCAACCCCAGTGGCCCAGCGGTTTAGAGCCACCTTCAGCCCTGGGTGTGATCCTGGAGTCCCAGGATCGAGTCCCACGTCGGGCTCCCTGCATGGAGCCTGCTTCTGTCTCTGCCCCTCTCTCTCTGTGTGTCTATCATGAATAAATAAATAATATCTTTAAAAAAAGAAAAAAAATTCTAAATAATCCTAACATATCACAAGCTAATCCAGTTGAATGATGCCCCTTCTCCCCTCTTGACTACTTTGGTCCAGACCCTTCACAGCCCGCAATGGGGTAACTTCAATAGCATCACTTATAAAGTGCACTGTGGAAAGTAGAGGCTTACTCAGGAAGGAAAAGAGAGGGTGTTTAGAAACTACAAAATCAGCTCATGCCTAACAAACTTGTATATTTCCAAGAGAAGATAAAACCCCGAGGCTCCAGCTCGGGCAGGCTGCACCTGTCCGGTGTTCTTTGCTCCTACGGCTTCTGCCTGTCTCAGATTTTCCATCACAGCCTTTGCCTCAGCGCTGGTCTTCTTCCTCGGTTGGCACCCGTGGCACCTTTATTTATTTATTTTTACTTAATTTTTTTTATTGTAGTTCAATTTGCCAACATATAGCATAACACCCAGTGCTCATCCTGCCAAGTGCCCCCCTCAGTGCCCATCACCCTGTCACCCCACCCACCCCCGCCCACCTCCCTTTCCCCCACCCCTTGTTCATTTCCCAGAGTTAGGTGTCTCTCATGTTGTGTCACCCTCTCTGATATTTTCACTCATTTTCTCATTCCCATTTTGTCATTCGGCAGATGAGCTCCAAGCTTCATAGCCCCCTCCTGCCCCTCCCGGACCTGCCCCCCCATCACTAACACACTCTGCCATTACTTTCAGGCGCACAATGTCACCGTCTTCATGCTTTTCGTTGCGCTCTCCCAGCTGATGTCCCACATCCTTCATTTCGCGGCATCTGAGCAGAACCACAAGATGACAACGTTAGGATCATAATGCGAATTAGTTATGCCCTCACCATTTCCCGTTCTCATTAAATCATTGTCAGCACAATGGATTCATGTGGTACCATTTCCTGTTCTCATTACAATTTTTGTCACAAGAATGAGGTATCAGAATTGCAATGCTTCATGTAGTCTTTGAAAAATAATAGTTAACTCTGCTGCTTTGACCTCCTCCCACCCCCCTCTGCATCGGGCTTAGCCCTGCCCTGCTCTCCCCTGCCTGTTTGTGGCTTCGGCAATTAGCAGATGAAGATGAAAGAGTCTGGAATGGGGCAAAAGTTAAGAAATCACAAGGATGGGATGGTGTCGAGACTTTGCCTTTCTCTTCTCAGTGCCACAACCAAACCCACCCCTGCAGCCTGCATCCTACAAGAGTCCCAGAGCAGACTCACGGTCCTTTCTTCGGAAAATGGTTCATTAATATTCTTTTCCATGAGCGTTTTTACCTTTCCTCAACTTAAATAACAAAGGCACAACCTGTCCTCAACATGAAGCAGAGATCTATCGTTCATATTGTCGTTGTTGTTTTTTAAAATGATTTCAAATCTGTTACTTTCAGTGGGGGGAAAAAAACATTCTTGCTATTCTAATGTACAATTTGAATATATTATTTGATTTCCCCTCCCTGCTGATCCTAGCCGCCTTTACCAGGGTTTGTTTTACAATTGATGGCTTTGTTCTTCCAAGACAGTTACACGTTCTGTTTGGGTTCAGGTAGAAGTCTTACAAACACTAAGTAATGATTTGTTAACTAAACGCTCCTGTAGCTGTCTGTCAGCAATCCCTGCGGCATAATAGTGGCTTCACCTGTCTGCAGTCACTTCAGGGCGCTCTAATTAAATGCAAACTATCTGAAACCCCAGAGAAGAGCAGGGGATGTGGAGATGCTATAGGAATGCCTCCTCTTCCCTTTGGTAACATGCTGTCACGGTTTTTTTTTTTGTTTTTGTTTGGTTCCGAGAGTGTGATAAGATGTGAGAAAAACAGAGATCATTTCATTGTTAACAGATCAGTGACCCTATTTGTAGAAAATGTTTTCCACTTGTAATGTGCTTCAAGCGAAATTTCAGTTTGCCTGGGATTCAGGAAAGAAAACCGAGTTCAACTGGATCAGTATTTTTTAACGTGTTTCCCTAGTATGTCACCTTTTCGGTATTCTTTTCATGTGCTGCTTGTTTTCCGTAATTCTTTCGGGATTATGTATTTAGTGTCTTCAATTTGCGGCCCAGCACAGTGCCTGAAATAGAAGACACACACACACACACACACACACACACACACACATAAACACACGCACACACACAATAAACGTTAGCAGGTAGAAGGGAGAAGGCAGGGGCGGGAGGTGGGGAGCTGGGCTGGGGGGTGGGGAGAGTTCACTAGGACAAGTTAGAAATGGCATAATAAAAACTCAAAAGTGGAATAGTTTTCAGCTAATACTTGTATTGGTTCATAGGAAATATATTTTGTCTTATTTAAGTAGTTCGTTTCTGGTCCTATTTGAGTTTTCATCAGAAATAGCTACCAAATTTTGTCAAATAGCTTTGCACAGTCCACAAATATTATCATTAATTCCTTCTTCCTTTAACTTATTGGGGGACTATTTGATAGACTTTACTAATACCAAGTCACTTGCTTGATCACATGTATTAGTTTTGATACACTGTTGGGTTTTATTTCTAAGATTTAGAATCTTGCATCTCTCTTTAAAAGTGAGTTAATTTTCTCGTTTTGCTCTGTTTCTTTTGTGTTGTCTTCTCCAGGTTTTGATATTAATACAAAATTGTCTTCATGAAATGACTTGGGGAGAATTTCCGTGTTTTTCTGTGGCTTGAATCATTTGTTTACCAATGTATATGTCCTTGAAAGACAGATAAAACTTAGTGTTGAGGACATCTGGAACTTGATACCTCTTTCATGGCACATTTCAAAGTACCTTATAATGTCTTCTGGGGTAAAGGGGTCTATTCAGATTATCCTTTTTATTTTGGGGTAACTTTGTTAATATGTGTTTTGCCAGGTAATCACTTATTTCTTCTTCTCTAGGATTTCTAATTGGCTGCCATAAAATTTCAGGCAGTAGTGCCTTCAGATTTGTTCAATTGCTCCTTAATCTACAGTTATATGTTCCACTTCTCATTCTTAGTCATGTCTATTTTTTATATAGTTTTTGCTCTGATGGTAATTGTAAGAGGGCCAACTATTTTACTAGGCATTTCCAAGAATCAGCTTTCAGATTTACGTATCAATTCCACTCAATATTCATTTTTTATTTCCTTAATTTTAAGTCTATCTATCTCGTTCTTTTGCTATGTCTTAAGATGCTATATAACTTTTTTTTTTATCTGTTTTCTTTACTAATGAAGGCATTTAAGGTCAGAAGTAGTGCTAGTAGAACAGCTTTCATTAAATAACTGTATTTGGGATAAAATATTCTCTGTTGCCAGTATTTTCTACACTGCATTTATGTTCATATTTCAGAATTATCCAGGATATTTCTTTTTAATTTTTAAATATAACATTGTTTTGATTATCTCTTGCCTATATCCAATTGCATCAGGCACATGAATTAGATTGTGATTTTTTTAAAAAGTAGCCTGAAAAATAGAGTTCTGCTTCTAAGAAATATATTAAGAATTTTTAATTTTAGTTCTTATGCATAGTTTATGGATATAGAAAAAACAAATATTCTCTATTTGAGGGATGAAAATACCTCTGCGTATTTATTAAGTGAGTTTATTAATCAGTTCTGTGTCTTATTTTTTATTTAGATCTGTTTCATTCTTTGAGGGCTACTGAAAACTCATTATAATTTATAATTCAATTTTTTATTAAATTCTTTGTGGATAACAAATGGTTTTTGCTTTAGATATTAGTTAGCTTGTCTGGAAATGCAGATGTGTTAGTTATATCCACGTCATAAATTGTGTCTCACTACATCTCATAACGTCCCTTTATCTTGTTTTATTTTCAGTATAGTTAACACAGTGTAATATTAGTTTCAGGTGTACAATATAGTGATTCATCACTTCCATACAACACCCGGTGCTCATCGCACTCCTTAATCCCCATCACCTGTTTAATCCACGCCTCCCACCCCCACCCTTACCCCCACCCCCGCCTTCTGGTAACCATCAGTTCTCTATAGTTAAGAGTCTGATTCTTGGTTTCTCTCTCTTTTTTCCTTTGCTCTCATCATGTCCCTCTTTATTCAGCTTACTGCTTTCATTCTTTAAAATTTTTTTTAATTTATTTATGATAGTCACAGAGAGAGAGAGAGGCAGAGACACAGGCAGAGGGAGAAGCAGGCTCCATGCACCGGGAGCCTGACGTGGGATTCGATCCCGGGTCTCCAGGATCAGGCCCTGGGCCAAAGGCAGGCGCTAAGCCTCTGCGCCACCCAGGGATCCCCTGCTTTCATTCTTTAATTTCACTTTGTCTACTAGTAGTACTACTTCTCCTATTTTCATTTTCTTTTTATTTATATTCACTAGTATTCCTTGCACATCCTTTGCTTTGTAACATTTTCTCTCTTAAATAAGGAAGAGGATCCAGCTAGCTGTTTTAAGCCAGTGTCATAATCTCTGCCCTTCAGTGGGAGAGTTCAATCACTCAAATTTAATTTAATGACTACTATATTTAATTTTGTTACTTCCAAAATTAAGCATTAATTCAAGTGTATTGGTAATGAAGGAAATTCAATCAGAGTAGTTTTGGTGTTTAGCAGCAGGCTCACTCATTCAGAGCCCTCACTGAGCTTCACTAACATTGTCCTTCCTAGAACCAAATCAACATAGAGCTGAGCTGATACTAGACTGTTCTTCTTCTGATTAACTATTATTTATATTATTATTCCTAGCATTGATTGAATTCTTGTTTCTGGCAACCCTTTGAGCACATTACATAACCGCAATACTCTGAGGTTGGAATGATTATTATCCTGATTTTATGGATGAAGAAATCGAACATTGAGAATTTTCATGATTTGCTGCACAACACAGTTAGTAGAGCATAAAACAAAGTGTGGAACCAGGAGACAAGGTCTTAATGACAATTGATTTGTTACGTGAATTTTCATTTTTCACATTCCCACCATGGAGGTCCTATCTTGAAGGAAACACTGCATTGCATGAAAATATTCCCTACGAATTGACCAAATAACATAACTTCCTCTAAACATTCAGTGAGCACCAAGATCTGTTCTGGCCTGGGAGGCATCTGAGTCAGTAGAACAACTGGTATTCTTTAATTGCTAATAACAGAAACCAACCCCGGCTAACTTGTCTTAACATTTAATCAAAGGATTTTATCAGGTAGCTCATAGAAGGAACTAAAAGCTACAAGACAAGACAGGTACAAGGAGGATTTTTCTTGGCTTGTTTGGTCCCATGTGTGCCCCCATTATGCGATAGCCATGACAAAAGCCAAGCATACAATGGTAACCAAATGATAGTTCCTGAGGAAGGTAATTCTATTTGAAAAAACAAATTTGGGTATGCCTGGGTTGCTCAGTGGTTAGGCATCTGCCTTCAGCTCAAGGTGTGATCCTGGAATCCTGGGATCGAGTCCCACATCAGGCTCCCTGCATGTGGGGACAGCCTCTCTCTCTGCCTGTGTCTCTGCCTCGCTCTCACTCTCGCTCTCTGTGTCTTTCATGAATAAATAAATAAAATTTTTTAAAAAAAGAAAAAACAAATTTGTTGGGGAGTTCTGAGTAATCAAAACACAGTAATCAGTTTGAGAATCTGACCACAACAATAGCAGTAACATCCTAATTTATGGAATACATGGATCACACCAGGCACTATCCCAAGGTCTTTATCAAAAAATCATTTGGTTTCACAACACCCTATTCATCACTCCCATTTTATAGAACAGAACACTGAGACTCAGGGAATAGGATTCATTCCCAGACAGTCTGGCTTCTATTTGTGCTTTGAATATCCCTTATATATTAAGAAAAGAAAGCTTGTTAGACCAATGTGTGGATAAGGAGATGCTGAGATAATGAGTCATATTCCTTATTATCATGTCTGGATTTCTATCACAATCCAGTTTGTGTATAATATATTTCTGGTCTGCCCAGCGTTACTTTCTTTGGATGATAAGGAACCTAGTATGACAAGATTTCTTCCCCTTACGGTTTCTGTCTTTTCAGCATCTCCAGTCACTTCGCTGGTACAGAACAAAGGTGGTCCAGTGGTGGTCACAATGTGAATTCTTCTTGCTTATTCTACAGACAGACACTAAGGTTTAAAGAAAAAATAACTGAGGGAAGAATATTCCCAACACATTTACAGAAAGCAAATTATAAAATATTGTGCACATTTCTGTTTCCACTTATGCTTTGTTTTTTAAAGATTTATTTATTTGTATATTTGAGAGAGAGAGAGAGAGAGAGAGAGCAAGGGGTGGGGGGAGAAGCATAGGGAGAGGAACAGGCAAGCTCTGTGCTCAGTGCAAAGCCCACATGGGGTTCGATCCCAGGACCCTGAGATCCTGACTGGAGAAATCATGAGTCAGATGCTTAACTGCCTGAGCCACCAAGGAGTCCCCACTCATGCTTGATATAAACATGTAGACATACAAACACTTGTCTAGATGGACATACCCACATTTAAGAAGGTGCACAAAATTCTTAATGTTGCGTTCCTCTGCAGGTAGGTTTTATTTTATTTTTTTATTTTTTTATTTTTTTTGCAGGTAGGTTTTAAATGGTTGTTATTATTTTCTTCTTCTTATATCTCTTTGTAAATTTTCTCCTATGAAAAGGCTTTGCTTTATTAATTAAAAGAAAATGTTTTCTTAATGATTTTTTATTTATTTTATTTTTTTAAAATGATTTTTTAAATAATGAATTATCTTTAAAATTATATAACACTTTTAAAAGGTGTGTTATCTTGTCACAAAATAAGGTTTCTTTGACCAGTAAGAATGCAAACCTGTCTGCTCTCTGGTGATCGTGTAACCTGTGCCAGTTTTGCAATTGGTATTGACTATCTGTCTGGGCTGAGCTATATAGCAAATGCTCAGAGAAATATTACTTTTATCCATCTCTCCCCTTCCTCAACAGTCAATGTTTTTTCACATTTTGTTCCTGAACTTCTACTTTCTAGCATGAACTCCCTCCCTCCTATCTTCCACTGAGTGTGATTCTCCTGGGCCAAGTGTACCTATCTTGTATCCTTTTCCATAACTACCCTCTCTCCCTCTCTCTCGATAAATGGGGACAATATGGTTCGTCTCCAAAAACTTTCCCTTGGAGTCTTGCTCTACCCATCTATTTAAATACACGAGTTCACAAGGAAAATTCAGTGTTAAATTCAATGCTGAAGCAATTACATGAGATTTACCACTGTCTTTTAAATTAAAGATTTCCATACTTGCTCTTGCTAAAATAAAACTATCATTTTCATTTTTCAAAAATAAATACAGACCAAGAGAGAACGGCAGTAATATTTGTGAGCGGTTATATTAGAACCACATTTCTACTTTTGGAAATCAATATATTGTTGGGGCACCCTAAATTTCCACTGACATTCAAATAAGCTGCCTGAAATTACTAATATTATGGTAAGGGAATCTTTCTGTTGAAAGCATGTGCCCATAAGAGTTCTAAATTCAGTGTAGTATGATGACTTGGCAGGACAGAACTGTTGCTTGAAATATAATAACAAGGAAGAAAACCAGGAGAAAGATGCCTCCATTAAATTTTCCATCTAGTCCGTATGTTCTCAGTATTAAAATGGACTCAATATTTTCATCTGTTTTCCACACACAAACCTTGTGACTAACCACCTCAGCTACGTTTGAATAACTTGAATTCCAACATTAAAATTGAATACATGTCATTTCCCCTTCAAATATATCTAGCCTCTCAACTTGATCTTGAAAGCTGTTCGAGTCTTTCATAGCTTTTACATCTGATTTGAGAATCTGACACACAATTCAAATCTTAGTACTTGAAAGTTCTAGCAAGTGAAAAAGATCGGAAGTCCTTGGAAATTATTTCAAAAGTTCATTCTCTTTTATGTCCAAAGACATGGTTGACATCTGAAGAATAAAATTGGAGGGACAATAAACCCAATGCTCTCATTTAGGTTCCTGGTAAGGCAGAGATTTGTCCTAGAAATGCCTCAGGTGGAGGTACCTCTCCTAAAGAAATTTGAATTCTCTCATGTCTACATAAGGTTAGGAAGGTGCGGTGATCATTCCTACAGCAAGGAGAATCACGCCAAGCAAATAATTTATAAAAATTAGTGACCGTAGATCAGGGCTTAAGAGCACAGTCTCTGAAGGCAGAAGAATCCGATTTCAAACCTGGACTCTGGCCACTGGATGAGTAACTTAAAATCTTTATGCCATAAGGTTTAATAGTTACTGCCCTATAAAGTTGCGTGAATTAGATGACATAAACTACATGGAGGGTTTATCAAAATGCTACCCTATAATAATTTGCAGCCATTATTATTACTACTGTCATTATTGCAAACAGAAAGAAGTTTTCACGTTGGATATGTTCACAAGGGAGTTCTCAGATTTGCATATGCAAATATAAGATCGTTATTGACAAATGTGTTTAATTCTCCAAGTCTTGTTTTAATTGGTTTTCTGTAAGACTTCCAATTCTAGACTTGGCTCTAAGTAGTTCCATTTTCCTTGACCATGGCTAAGCTTTGATACTGCTGTTTTCTTTCTAAGGAATTAATTGCTTCTTTGGGTGTGGGGAGAGAGGAGTTGGGTCAGTGTGTGAGGCCTAGTCTCTGAATTGAAATTGCCCATGAACCTTTTTAGAAGAGCTCATCTACAAAATCACACCACTGCCTGTGGATTCAGATGTGTGTCCTCCCTTTCTTCTCATGCTTGCTTCCAGCTGAGAAGGCAAACTATGAGCCTGCCCTGTTGTTATCCAAATTCTATTTTTGGAGGAGGCAGGTTGGCAATAGAATGGGAAATACGCAGGAAGATTCTTTAAAAATTAAATTGGACATCTGTCCACCTACAATAATGTTGTCATCACCCAGACTTCTATGGTTATGTTTTATTTTTATTTTTGCAATATTTACCAAGCGTTTACTGTGCTCATCAGAATGCTTTCCATGGTCAGCACATTGAATCTTCTTAACTCTACGGGGATAGATATGAACTGTCATCCCATTTTATTGATGAAAACACTGAGGCACACAGTGGTTAAGTAATTTGCGCAAGATTATATGGCCAGGAGTCACAGAACTGGGATGTGAGCTGAGGCAGTCAGGCTCCATGTCTGAGCTCCTCACCATAACACTGCCTCTCTAATGCAGGTAGCTGCAGTTTTAGTTTTGCAAATAAGTGAGTTATAAGTAGAGAAATTTAATAAATTTCCAGCATATAATAGAGAGTTATGTTGCTTCCTTTTGATTTATAAAAGCGAGAAAGAAAAAAATGACTTGTCTCTTATGATATCGTTTGAAATCTGGCAATACTTTTAATTGGTGACTTTGCCTATGAAAGTGCTCTGGAGGAAAGTGAACCTTCTGTTACTCTGTAATTGCTATTTTCCCAGCAATAGGAGATAAGGACAATGAGGTTTGGAAAAGAAAATGCTGATTTGGGGAAATGAATGGTTCTGTGTTTTCCTCCTTACGTTGACTTACTCTTTTAAAAAAAGTCTCTAACCCAAAGTTTTTTTATTGTTAGTCTACAAATAGGAATTGATTCTTCCCAAGAATTTGAAAGGAGGGAAAAATTATTTTCTCAGATTTATATGATGCCAGATAAATTGTCTCTTATCCCATGCCTGAAATGTTTTGAAACCTGATGACAGTAAAAGAGAATTCATTTAGATTCAATTGGGTATTAAATGATAAATTTTCTATTTGCATAAGTTTGGCTTCTTTAACTTCATATTTAACATGTCAGT
This sequence comes from Canis lupus dingo, assembly GCF_003254725.2. Classification (NCBI taxonomy): domain Eukaryota; kingdom Metazoa; phylum Chordata; class Mammalia; order Carnivora; family Canidae; genus Canis; species Canis lupus. The sequence continues at coordinate 21,620,696 of NC_064262.1, read as the reverse complement.
TTTCAATGTAATTAATCCATCTGTTTGTGCTTGTAGAGTCCTTTTCAAAAGAGCATTTCAGAATAGAATATACTTATCTGAATTCAGAGTATAAAATAAAGCTCACGGGAATGAGCATTTTAAGTTTCACGTAAAGTGATATGTGGTAATCTGTGTCTTTTTGGACACATTAAATAGACCCCAGAATAATATTCTCAGATAAAAACAGAAGTTTTATTAATCGGTGTAACTGAATACAAATTGAATTCCATTCTTCCCTCCATATTTTGTAAAACCAGAATGGTATTGGGAAAACAAGGGATATTTTAAATAGCTCAAAGAGCTCTCACATAGTGAGACTGTTCCATTTTGCTCCTTGGTGAATGCATGCATGTATTTGTGCAAAATATTGAGCTGCTAAGAATACAGGCAGCCATTGCTTTAGGGAGGACATAAGGCATGAGCTTCAGTTAACACAATGCCCTACAAAGCAAGGAGTGCCTGTATTCAAATATTTTTGCTGAATTTCTATATTATGAGTTTTTAACATAAAATTCTGTACAACTTTTGGTCAGATAAGAAATTAATTGATATTTCTTTCCTTAAGTAGGTAAGAGTCAAATATAACTAGTTTTTGCTTAAGCCTTTATCCTATCTTAGAATATCTTACTATATTAATTCGATGATGAAAAATGAAGTTTTTCCCTGAAATCTCCCTTAATGCTTACCTAAATTCCCATTGGCTATGTGTAAGTATTAGGATACGAACCATGTGCACATCAATCATCTGGATATTTAGCATTCTAGAGACAAGGCAGTCTAGTGATATTTCAGGTTTTCCTTTTTTGTCCCTGTGACTTGGCCTTTTGTGTAAGTTAATAGGAAAAGGTTAAGGATTACAATTTTTGGAAGAACTCTTATATTTTAGTTAAATAAATCATCTCAAGATATTTCTTATAATTTTATTGATTAATTGACTGATTGAGGGGGAGAGAAAGAGAGAAAGCACATGTGCCCACACATGGGCAGACCAGTGGAGGATGGGGAGGCGTGCATGGGGAGAAGGAGAGAGAATCCTAAGCAGGCCCCATGCCCAGTGTGGAGCCTGATGCAGGGCTTAATCTGCTGACCCTGAGATCAAAACCTGAGCCAAAAATTAAAAGTTGGACACTTAACCAACTGCGCCACCCAGATGCCCTGTCATAATTTTAAAAACATACTGAATTATCATTTGCTTGCCTGTTAAATCTCATTCACTTGTTTTTGTGTCCATGTTTATATTCGAAGATGAAGGTAAGCTTTACGAGCTACTTGACTTCACTGATTTTAATATTTCACAGCTGCTTCTAGACTTCAGTTTGTGGGTTTGACTCCATTTCAACATCTTTCCATGGATCTTTATGGAGCGCACAGAATAAAGTATACAAATTGTGTTTGTCTTTTATCACACCGCATTCCAGAAATAGGTTCAAGAAGCTGAGTATTATAAAGCAGCTAGTATTTTCACCTAAGAACAGTTTTATGATGGTCAGGAACTCCATACCAAACAGATATTAAGGAGTAATAATATTTTGAAAAACATTACAGGTAGAATCTCAGGAAATTAAAAATAATAAATATATCTCTAAGATGTAGAATGTTATTCAGGTATTTGATGGTATCTAGTTTTTAGTGTCCCGAATGCTACGCTTCTTCATTCAGATGTTCCTTTTCTCCTTTATCTACTTTCGAACGGTATTATTTTTATTTAATATGTTTTATTAGCCCAACTTACTGTATAAAGTTTGATTTTTAAAATTTTAATGTATTTTTTATAGTCTGTACTTGATAACTCCTGTATTTGAACCTTTGCATTTCTCTTGCAGATATCACTTAGGTTCACTCATAATGCTGTGTTTCCTTACGTACGTGGTTGTTTTTTAATGATCTGTTCATTTTTCTGTCAAGTAGTCTTTCCTAGATTTGCTTCTGCCAGCTTCCTAGGGTCACTACCAATGTGAGATCTTTCTTTTCTTTTCTTTTTTTTTTTTGAGATCTTTTTAAAATAGTTGAAGGAAGGTGGAAAAAAATCTCAAATATTTAACAACAATTGAGTGGATAAACAAAACGCACTAAATCATTACAATGGAACGTTGTATGTCCATTATTCTCTCTCTGCCTCTTCCCTACCTTCCTGCTCACTTGCTCGGGCGCTCTCTCATTCTCAAATAAATAAATAAATGATCTTTAAAAAATGCTTTGGGACTAGTTAATACCACTGAATTGCACACTTTGAAATACTTATAGCAAATGTTTATGTTCTATGTGTTTTGCAACAAAAATAACAGTAATAAAACAGTTCAAGGTCTGAACATTATTAGCAAGAAGGTTTTTGGACTACAGGGGTGTCTTGAATACTTTGTCTTCAGTATCTCTGCAAGGGCCAGCCTGTGGTCCTAATTTCTCAGAGGTTTTTTTTGTTTTGTTTTGTTTTGTTTTTTGTTTTTTTTTTTTTTTAAGATTGTATTTATCTATTCATGAGAGACACAGAGAGGGAGAGACAGGGGGAGAAGCAGGCTCCATGCAGGGATCCCGATGCAGGACTCGATCCCGGGTCTCTAGGATCACGACCTGAGCCAAAGGCAGATGCTCAACCACTAAGCCACCCAAATGCTCCTCTCAGAAATGTTTTATGTTCTTGCTTTGCTCAACAGCAACACCACTTCCAGAAATATTTTTGGGTTTGGGAGGGACATAGCGAGTCTCCCTTTGATTTGTCCTTACACAGAGGGTACAGCCCTGCTGGATCTCAATGGTGCAGATGGAAGCTTTCTTCTTAGACTTCAGTCATATGTGGGCCCAGGGCTTTAGCTTCTCTGGATCCTGTGAAATCCCCCAAAGAAGAGTAAGCGCTCCTGGCTGTTCAAGTATTCTGAGTTCTCCTGTCTATCTGGGTTCCCACTTCTCCTCAGATATTGTGGTGATAATTTCTAGTAAGTCCATGTGTCTCAGGCGATGCTTTAACATTTACTTCAATATTTTTCATTACTTTCTGCAGGAAGATGGGGGCCGAATGATCCTACCCATCAGTATTATTGGATATCAAGATGTACAAAAACTTCATTCTGGCAAACTTCTAATGCATTTTGACTGTCTCCACATTGTGCTCTCCCTCTATTCGTTCTCCTCTCACTGGGAATTCCCTTTCAATTTTTTCACTTCAGTTTCCTGAGAACAGACTGTGACTGCCTCACTTCATCTTCTACCCCAAGACCGCAACCTATCTCCCTCTCACAGCCGGGGCTCAGTCAGTGTCCACTCTGTCAGAGAGCAGTCAAATTTACCGGCAGCCTTTCTTGCAAAAGAACACTCTAGAAGGACAGATAGCATGATTCAATGTGGACCACATAAGTTCCAAAGCACTTGGCTAGGCTCTCTTTGATCTACCAGGGATGTAGGTGGTACAGACATTTTTCCAGTCTTAGAGTTGGGGCTAACAAGGCTCAGAGAAGGTTCATTAATTGTCCAACTTCACAACATGGGGAAAGAGCAAACCAGCCATCAACTCCATGTGCCTGTTTCTTGGAGCCCTCGTTCTTAAAGCAGGACTGTGCCACTTCACATTTGATGGAGGTCCAGAGGTGTGAGCAGATGTTGACTGCCAGCCAGGAAGGAAGGGGATGGTGTTTATTCAGGCAACAGTGAGAAGTTCACTGTGAAAAAGGGGAGAGGAAAGAAGGCTGAGAATGTGAAAAACTACTGGAGAAATTTCCCTTATACATTTAATTTTATTTGTATTAAATGTATAATGAACAGGTAGGCATTTTTGTGATTTTAAGGCTTTCCTTCTATGCTTTCTGTAATTTAAGTGCCACACATATATGGTACTTGTATAAAATATATACAATGATTATATAGTATTTCATGTTTGATATATACATATATCATTAAAATCCTATATATTCTTGATAAATCCCTTTTGGTGTTTTATATTTATGATAAATAGCCTTTCCATTTTTTAAAAAAATACTTTATTCATTTATTTGAGAGAGAAAGAGAGAGAGTGAGCAGGAGGGGTAGCAGAGGGAGAGGGAGAGGAGAGGGAGAAGCAGGCTCCCTGTTGAGTAGGTCCCTGGGATCATGACCTGAGCCTAAGCTGAAGGCAGATGCTTAAGCAACTAAGTCACCCAGGTGGCTTAAAAAAAAAAATCATTTCTTCCTTTTTAGATAACATGGCTCTTCTGGGCAAACCTAAGTGATGTTTACTTGAATGATATCGGCATGGTTTGTAGGCACCACATTGGCTCTCAGTTGATTCCAGGGAATTGCCAGTAGGTATTGCTTGTGCAGATGAAGAGTGGGTGGCTGGATATTCCCTGTATTACTGAGTGCGGGGTGGGGGTGCGGGGCCCATCACCAGGCTTCTGCCCCTTACTCCCTTCCCTTAGCATCTGTCCTCCGCACGCCCTATAACTGAGGAAATCTCGTGTATTCTCAGGAGTCAGAGGTGAACATTTGCTTTGATTTGCTTACGTTCTCCAAGGCCTCTTAGCTGTGCACATGGGTGTTCCCTGTTGATCCGAGGATTAAGCTTTCACAATCTCAAATCCAAAATCATCCCCTTTGTTCCTTCTGACTTTTTGGATGTGTGATCCCTTTCATAGCACAATAAAATACAGATCATTCGTGAAACAAAAGGGAGAAGACCGACACAATAGAAGAAAATGCCCAGGAAGTTGGAGGAATAATACTTCCGAAGTATTATTCAGATTAATAACCAGGAAAGAAAAACGAGTGAGCAAATTATTAATTTGTTCTTTGTTTATTCTTCTACAACCGATGGAAATATTTCTATGATTATAGTCATTATTCTCGTAGAGTACATGAACTGTACAAATACATTTCTACTCCCCATCAGCCTTTCATACATGTAGAAATGTTGAGCCATATCCTCTGTGTCTCCGTGTGCTAACACCTATAAACAACAGTCAAGGTTTCCTTCATTGAAGCTAACAAATTACTTTTCGTAGTAGAAGCATAGAAAGAAACCAGCTTCATGAACACGCTTAGAGCCCTGCCTACTAAGGTTATGTGGACACACACACACTTGACTGCTGAGCCTTTGCTAAAACTTACAAGCACCAGTTTAAGTGTTAAGGAGACCTTATTCCTGTTCTCAAAGAACTCCTATACTCAGTGAAGCAGCAAGATTTCCAAACTCTAATTTTAACATAGTAGTTCCCCCTTATCCACGGTTTTGCTTTCTCGGGTTTCAGTTCCCTGCTGTTGCCTATGGTCCAGAAGCAGATGATCCTCCTTCTGACACATGGTCAGATGATCAGTAGTAGCCTGAAGCTACGTCACAACATCTACCTCATTCACCTACCGCATCTCCTCACGTGGGCATTTCTTTATCTCATGTCACCACAAGAAGAAGGATGAGTGTGATACATACACTAATGCATTTTGAGAGAGAGAGAGAGAGGCACCTTCACCTGCCTTTATTACAGTATATAATAATTGTTCTAGTTTATTTTTAGTTATTGTTGTTAATCTCTTACCATGTGTGATTTATAAATTAAAATTTATCACAGTATGTCTAGGGGTCGGTACTATCCATAGTGTCAGGGATCTCTTGGAGCATATCCCCCACAGAAAAGGCGGGGCTATGATACTTGGAGTTCTGGAGAGATTAATGTGAGTACTGGTATCCCAAGACAGGTCCTTAGAGAGATGATGTTGGAGTCGTGGTAGACTGGGAAGGAAACAACACGTTGAAAGACCTGTCCTAGGAAAGGACTTCCAGCCTGGGATGCTTGGAGCATGATATTTCCTTTACAGAGATGAAGAAACACAGGAATGGGGGCTATGGAGATTCTAATTTGCATGCAAGATAAGATATGGAGCTGCAAATATATGGCAGCCTTTCTGAATTTCTAGCAATGACCTAAAATCTTCTTGAAGAGATAAACGTGTGACTGGGATGAAGCACTTTGAGATTTAGAAAAAGATTAATATGCTAGTAGATTAAGTGAATGAGGGGAAGGAGAAGAACGAAAAGCAGAATTATTTATTCACCTAAGATAAAGAGGCGAGTAGAAGAATAAGGAGATAAGAAAGTGATAAGCTTCATGAAACAAGTGCAGATTCAGCCAATCGCTGCTTCATATATTATTCATTTTAATATTGTGTTTCTCCAATGAGATAGTTACTTTCAAAGAACACTATTGGCCCTGTTCTTCTACAGTGAAAGCGTGCGTGCCCATTTATTGAGCATCTACTGTATGACAGGCACTCTACTAGGCACTCAATAAACAGCCCATATAATCTCTATATCAAATCTGCCAAGTGTGTATTGTTATCTTCATTTTGCAATCATTGGAAAAGCATGCTCAGTGAGGTTTACCCTGCTCTCCAAGCTCCAAAAGCAAGTGCAAAGTGGAGTTAGGATCGGAACTCCCATCCCTCTGGCCCAGGTGGTATCTGGCCCAGGACTTCTCACCATCCTGGCTGGGTGCTCTGAATGTGATGCCCTGTAAGGACTGGGGAGCGGCTTAGCCAGGTAAGCAGAGAGGAAGTCCTCAAACATGCCCATTCCATGCCACCACTTCTGCTTTTTGCAACTGTCGTCTCCTCTTGAGGATGCACCTGGCTGCCACAGCTGTGCACATAGGACATCTCTTTCTCTGTGGAATCGGTCTGCAGAGAAGGGCCTCAGGGCTGTCCTCAGGGTGGCAGTGTGTCAGCAATGCCATTCTCAGTATGATCCCCACACACTCGCTCTGTGGTCTGTGAACAGATGAAAGGAATTCCACGAAGAGCAGGTAACCCGCAGGACCCCGGGCAGCTACATTAAAAAGAATTGTAGAGGAGCGCGGAGGTGGCCTGTGGGACACAGGTAGTTAAGGAGCCAGAAAGAAATAAGCCTGGTACATTGTATTTTATATAAATAACAATACCAGTTCTGGCACATGATAATCCTGAGGGTTACATGCAAAAATAAGATGGTAACGGACACACCGTGTGTGCCCAGCTCCGTAAAGGAGAGCTATTATTATCGTGGCATTAGAGGTTTGAATGGAAAAATTGTCCTCCCTCTTTTCTGGAGAAAAGCCCGAAGTATAAGAACGTATGATGATTTCACTATTTATAATTTCAGTATTTACAGTTGACATTTAAGATTTTAATGTTTTAAACATATAAGTGTTGCAACATGTTTTGTTAGATGCCTCTTTTGGTATCAAATTACATTTCAACTGTAATTTCTATGTTTGTCTCCTTCACACACCCCCCCCTTGGTTTTCTAGTTTTACTTTTCACAACCTCGAAAGCGTGTCTCGCCCAGGTTTGCGGGTTCGCCCTCCTCCAGCTGATGCTCATAAGCTGCGCCCAAGGGTCCTTCGAGCACTGCCAGCTGGTCCCTTCCTTACTTCCCCGTCATTGGGCCTCCTGATTCCCAGCAGGATCACTGGGCTTGGAGGAGTTACTCCATTCACTCAGTTGCTGCTCCATTCATTCATTGAGCTTTTCATTCAAAAATGTTTCTGAATACCTGCTCTCCTCCAGGCCCTGTGGGGACTTTGGGCTGTAAGGGTGAGGCTGCCCTCCCCAAATTCCCCAAGTGGGTATTGCCCTGGGAGAGAATTCTCCAATGACCCCAATAAATAATCACAAGCGGTACGATGCACTAACGAGGAAAAAAGAAAAGAAGATGTCATGTTTGGGAAGCAAGGGAGGGGGGCTCCTGAGGGAAGTTTTGGTGAGCTATGAATGACCCTGGGGTACCCCTAGGCCCATCAAAAGGCAGAATGCGGTGGAAGGCATTGTAACATTGGCACTGAGCTTTCTAGACTACCTTATTCCCAAACTCCTCTGCAGCTCCCCCAAATTCACCCCAACGTTTTCTTTATGCATTCATAAATGACCTTCCTTGAAGAGTGTATTTCTGTCCCTTTCCCAAACTTTGGCTGCATTGATTCTTCTTTGTCCATACTTAGGATTAATATTCTGTAACCTTTCCTTCTCAACTCTCTGTAAACTGTAAGTAACATTTTTTTTTTCTTGGCTTTTGTGTCTTTTACTTAAGGAATAATTATGCATCCTGTTTTCCACTCACCTCATTTCTCCTTTTTTTAAAAAAAGATTTTATTTATTTATTCATGAGAGACACAGAGAAGCAGAAACATAGGCAGAGGGAGAAGCAGGCTTCCTGCGGGGAGCCCGATGCAGGACTCGATCCCAGGACCCCAGGATCATGACCTGAGCCAAAGACTGAGTCTCAATCGCTGAGCCTCCCTGACGTCCCTCATTTCTCCTTATTATTCTTTTCTGGCTCAGTACATTTACCTGCCAGCTGTTTCCCTTTGAATTTTAGGGCTTCTTTTGTACTTTCACTCCACCCATCAACCAATATAATAATATATCCTCTTGCAGTAAATGTGTCAGATCATGTATAGCAGTTAATTCCTTAATTTCCAAAAAGGTGGGGCTTTTATAGTATTCTCTGTGATTTTTTCCTGTATTTGCCTTTGTGAAATTAAATCATTTCAATTTGCTAAACTGGCTAATAATGATTAATACAAATATCAAATCATCAAATCTAATGAGCATGCCTTTTTTCCATGAAATCAAAGCTTTCACATGTAGTTGAAGAGTGTGAAGCCTGGCATTAGTGCTCATTGAAGGCACAAAAAGTTTTCAACCATCTCAAAGAAAGCATCAGTATTCATTTTCAGTGCAGTGCCTTATGAATCCTTATGTTTAGAACACTTCTCCACTGGAATAAATCTTATAGCTGATTATCACAGCAGTTGGCCCGGTGCCAAAAGCAATTCTGGGAACGGTATTCAATCAATGTGTAAACCAGTGAAATGCCAGGAACTTTTGGAAGACCAAGAAGGGTGATTAGTTATTGAAGAATAAACATAGTAAAACATTAAGCATACTCTCTCAAACAGTGCAGAAAAGAATTTTCCATGAGTTCATATGAATATAGACCTGGTTATATTTTAGGATGTGGGTTCCACCAGATGATTTATATTTTGTTACATTGTTGGAGAACATTTAACTAGCACGAAGTATGTCATTTAGAGTTTAAAGGAAATAAACACTCCTATTATTCAAGGTAATATGTTTAGAATACCACCATCAACATATACTTTTATTTATAATATAATAAGAAACTTGATATAGAAAAATAAAAACAGTAATAAATCGATGAAAGTAAAACCACAGGAGCTGAAAACCGAGAATTGTGACTGTTAACAATCAGCTAAACAGAATGTTAAGATGCCATGTTGTAGTATCTTTAAATAGAGAAAGAACCCTCAGGTTATATAGTCTATACGTGGGCCATATTATCCAACTCTTTTGGAATATATTCCATTTGTATTCTAGAAGACTTTAAAATTCTAATAAAACTCTTACTGGAAAAAATCATTGCATTCAGGCACAGGTTCATTGTGTCCTATAACTTAGACTGGGAGATGGAGAGAGGAAGGGGCTCTTGCCCCAATGGCTTCTCAGCCAAATGTAGTCCGTGGGCAAAATCAACCCACTGCCACTGAAAGAAAGCTTACATTTTCCTGTTTTATGACTAATTGAAAATACTTCATTGTTATTCTTATCTGCCACTTTGAAAATTACATTGGCCCACATAGCTTCACACTTAGATTTTCAGAAGGAAATTGTCCTCCTTATTCTGCATGTCTTTATTGCAACTACACTTATGCAACACACACAAGTGAAATGGCCCAGGACTAGTCTCCTTACTCAACTGGTAATCTTTAAAATGTATGTACAAATATCAAACAATGACTTAGCTTGTGACAATCAATTAAAAAAAAAAGGATGGCAGAAATTAACCATTCATTCCATTTTTTATTCTATTTTATTTTTTTGTTTTATATTCTATTTTAAAGCTTCGTCTTCGGTTAGAGATAGGCACTGCACACCCATGTCCTATACACAGAAGCACACAAAAAAGCACATAATGCCTTCGTTACCATCAAAGCAAGTATTTTACCTATTTTTGCTTAAGAGTTCATTTAGCAAAATAAGATGTAAATCTTTTTTTAAATAAAAACATGTGTCTAAAAACATGAACGGTGCCGATACATGACAAAAATCAAGCTGAGGTTATTTAAAACTGCATGTAAATGACCTTCAGTGGTGTATATCATGGTGAGGTTTATGCACCACCATACATAATTCTGGAAAAGGTACAAAAGCAGTATTTATGTATAGCAATATTTTAGGAACCAATGTATTAACTGAAAATTGTAAAGTGGATTTACAGTTAAGACTATGCAATGTTAAAAAAAAAAAAGACTAGTGCAATGTTTTCTGGCTTTCTAGGATCGGGGCATTGTCCTATTAGCTGAATGTGTTAATTCCTAAAAGGTCCCGTCATTTGTCAATTTTTCTTGAAATCCATTATACACATCAGGTGCATGTCAGGTGTTCTGAGGGGGAAGGGAATTCACCCAGCATATGTGCACTCATTGACACTTACATAAAAGAGAACATTTGCAGATGTTTTGATAATGCAAGGGTTCAAATCATTTGTCCTAAGGCAGTATTCGTAGTAACACTTTGATCAGTTTTACGGTGGTTAGACTATTTTTCCCACAGAAATTACCACATGACCCCAAAGGACAAGAGAAATATTATGTGAGAAAATTGGAAAACATCCGATTGGCATGTTTCAGCAAGTAGACCAGAATGAATTGTGTTCAATCTGATTTCAACTACTTAATGTAATACGTTTAATACCACAGTGTGTCAAGAGAAGCCAACAGATAAAACCCACATAAATCATAAAAATTGCTTCCCTGCAACAATATTCATAGACCTTTAATTGTGATATCTTTTCTTTTAAAAAGTTGTAGTGCCCTGCTTTCCTCACAATTATTAGCATTTGCGGGATCTTTTATGATTTACATACACAATCTTATTTAATTCACTCTTGACCTGAAAAATATTTTTCTGTCTCCTTTCTCTATTTGAATAAGTCAGAGAGTATTGAGAAATATAGGACTATGTTACCTTTTTTGTATCTTGACAGCTTTCATGATATTAATTTGTTGAAAGGATAATATAATAATAATCTCAATCTTCTTAGAGTGTGAAAATTGTTATCATAGAGTTTCACATTAAAATATTAAGATTGGTTGTCAGGTACAGCCTATTCTATAATTTTAAAGAATTTCCAAAAACTTGGAGCAATGCAGGATATTGAGTGTTGATGCTCCTGTTGACCCCTAATCGCTGGTTTAGAGAGTGAGAAGAGGCAAGACCACAGCTTCTACTCTTATCTCTCAACTCAGTATTTGATTGGCAGTTGATTTTCTCTCTTGTTGCTTTAGATATACATACAAACAGTTCTGCTTTCCCCAGTGGGTAGAACTTTAATGTGTTCTGTTATTTCTTATAGAAAGTGAATCCGTATATTGGGACAGTTTGTTCAGTAAGTGAATTGCTACTTTCATGGTCCTGTGCAAGATTATTAACCTCTTTATGTTTCACCAGTATAAACTTATTTTATAACATAAAAGGAAGACATTTTTAAAATGTTTATTTGCTAAAGACAGAACTCTCAGTCTTTTTCCCAAGAGAGGTATGTGTTCCAATTCTTGTGGTGTTTTTTTCAGAACAGTTTTCAGAAAGAATATAATTATATTTGTAATCTCATACCATTGGAAAACAAATAATTTTTATGCCCTATGATTTCAAAGTTTTTTTTTTTTTTTTATGTTCCAAAGGATTTTTGTTAGTTTGAGTTCTTTCTTTTGGGAGCACCTACAATATTTATTGCTAAGCATGAAAGAAGCTCAGTTGTACAAATGAAGTCACAAATAAAGTAGAAAATGAGGTTGGTTGGTGGTGAAAGCAGGATGACTGTAAATAAATGCTCCATTCAATGTTGTTTTAAACAGTTAAGTTGAACCCATTAGATAAATGCAACTTCATGGTGGCTCTTAGAGTAATGCAGAGCCATTCAATTTTTAAGACAAAAAGCTTAATATCTATTTGTGCAAACCCCCTTTGTTTGTATCAGATTTCTTAGCTAGTTCATTTGACTCTGTACGTATCTCAATCTCGATCTTTTATTTGGTTAGAAACACCTATCAGTGAGGCATGGACTTGTCTTGCTACTCTGATGTTGATTTTACAAAAGAAGCAAAGACAGTCTTTATGTTGCTAGAGGATTTTAGCCACTTATTAAATAGGATGCTGTGTTTACTAAATATTTGTTATTGTGCACAGATTTTATGTAAAGGGCTTTTTAAAATTAAAATCATGTTATTGCCAGGATTTTTAACATCTTCTGTTAAAAATCTAATTTTCCTGAATCATATTAGTTTGTCTCTGATTTTATCAGCATACAAAGATCAAAATTAGGTTGCCTGGTCTTGTTTTAGAATATTTAGTTACATTGGAGACACCCCCTAAATGACAGCACTTTGGAGGTTTAAGCTTAAGAAGTGTTAAATATGGATCAGATCCTCAGATTTAAATCTTTGAAATTCTAGTATTTCTTTATATTTTCATCTCGTTAAATGCTTTATTAGGAAGAGGTTGTTTAAGAAAGCATTAATGATGATAATTTAATTAACTCTTCATTTTTAAACATTTTTTTCCAATGCGTTGCCTGAGATATGAATATTTGAAAAATAGTAGTTGAGCAAGCTGATAGAGAAAGCTGCAACATCTGATTTCTTACACTGGGGTTTGCCTAAATTCCAGTGTAATACTCTTCCTGTGAAAATGGAAACATTTTTTTATATTGCTGAGCCTGAAATTACTTCAGAGTTGATTTTTTTCTTCTCTGCTTTAAATATTGCAATATTGTAGGAGTAGAGATGGTGATGTCTTTTTCCGGGTTCTAGAAAGATGGGCGCATACTCGGACCTAATCCATGCAATGTAGCACATGCCTAAAAAGAGAACATGATAATACGGCTTTTTTATTTTAAGATTTTATTTATTTATGTGAGAGAGAGAGAGAGAGCACAAGCGGGGAGGGGAGGCAGGCGGAGAGGGAGAAGAAGACTCCCCGCTGACCAGGGAGCCCCAAGTGGGGCTCAGTACTAGGACCCCAGGATCATGACCTGAGCTGAAGGGCAGATGCTTAATCGACTGAGCCCCCCAGGCTCCCTGATAAGATGTCTTAAATTCTCATTGTTCAGATGTTACTATAAAAGCTTTTCTCAAAAACCATCATTCTTTTGCACTCAGTAGGTGCTCAATTATATTTTTGGTATGAGTCATAAAAAATTCACGTGTCTTAGGACAGGTGAAATTCTTGAAGCTACCTTAGTAAGACTTCGATGAAATATGTATCAGAATTAGGAAGCAGTCAAATTGTTTATCTAGGTCTGGGGGATAGAGTATAAAATACTGTAGTATTGTTTGTCATATCATTCAGGGATGACCATACTTAATATATATATCTTAGGCAGAAAGGTTTGATGGAAGCCCTAATATTCGACCTTTTATTGAAGTTACTTTTTCCACAGTATCTGCGATGACTGTGACTTTGGCCAATCAATCCAAGATTAGCACTTCAGAGATACCAAAGTAAATTATCCCCCTCTCCCATATCATGGTCTTTAAAATGTCCATAAAGAGCTTTTCACCTGTCTCCTCTCACTTAATTGATTCTACAGGGAAAATCTGGTTCTTCTGACTGTTTTCATTCCCAATGGGGGCTTTATCAAATTACCATATATTTATTCCATATATATGAGAATATTGACTTATCAAAAATAAAGGTGAGCCCTTGGCTCTAACCAGTTTAACGCTATTAGAAAGGCAGGGATTAGGGCAGGCATGACAATATTGTGTCCCCTGGCACCAGGCCCAGTAATCAGCAGATATGGAGACACTGAAAAGAATCAGCAACACATTTATCAGACTTTAAACATAATACAAAGATAGGCAGAAGAGTAGATAAAATCAGAGAGCTGAAAATTCAAAGGTAAAACTATTTAGGTTTTATTGTTGGATGGAATCGTGTAGGAAAGTTATTGTATCTTGCTCTGTGCAGCTCAGATTTTTCCTGGAGTGTCCATAGCCATCAGAGGCCTTCAAACATAGGCAAAAGGAACATGACCAAAACAGCGAGGTCCTGAAAGGCTTCTCATTTGAGGAGGGACTAATGGCTTTGGGATAGTTTAGCTTGAAGAACTGTAGAAATTTGAAATCTGTCTCGAGATAGCAACTGGCATTATAAAACCAGCCATATAACCATGCACGCAGACTCTCTCATTGACACCTACTTAATAGATAAGAAAGCCGCAACACAGAGAGATTAAGTAACTTGCCTAAGGTCACACAGCTAGTACTATAGTACCTTTCCCTTCCGTTCTTTTGGAACAGCACCTTCAAGGAAAAACTGCTAAGAAGCCATTTCACACTAACAATGAAGAAATGAAACTTACTGCAATTCTGTGCCCCGACATACTCTGCTCCATTCACGTAGCTCCTGGTCTTTCCCTCACGTGTTACCTACTGAATTTCACCTTATTCCTTTTTGTTTCTGGACTCGTAAATCATCATAAGTTCTTCTCAATGAATATTTGTGAAATTGCTCATGTCTTTGTTGCCTTATGTAATTAGAATTTACTTTAGAGATGTATTTTTCCAGAATGAAAAAAAAAATAATGCAGTAACTAAAGTTAAAATACTATAGTTAAAATACTAAAGTTAAAATAGTATAAATACATATAAATCTCTGTGGCAGGTATAGCCTTGACCACCTCTACCTGCTTTGGGGATGAATTAGGGCATGAAATTGGACAGAGGGAGGATTTAACAGTGTGATGAAAGCACCATGTGCCATTTAAATACAAGTCAGGAGCCCAGAAGCTTTGGTTCTCAGCCATTCTGAGCCTTATCAAAAACAGTTCTTGAATCACCAATAAGTTACTGCTGCCCCCAAGAAAAAAAACACATTTAGTCAATCTAGGTAAATGCCTATTTATTGTCTTGCCATGTCTGGGGAAAAAAAAAAAAAAAAAGAGAGCGAGAAAGAGAAAAGAAAAATAACAGTCGTTTTGCTCCAGAGAACGTTAATTATTTATCCTGATACAAATATAATTACCTGGCAGTTCATGGAAAACAAAAATGGGGCATTAGAAAGAATGAAATAATTAAAATATATTGATAATGAGCACACACTGCTATATTGACCCAACGATGGTTAAGATATCAAAGATGTACGCTTCAAAAGGGTATTATTTTGTAATTAAAAAGAACTGTAGAAAAAGAAACTGACGACATGATAATTACACAGTGCATTCGGCATAGCTGTCAGTGGAAATGCCATTTGAGGAAAATAATACCATGCAAAAAGAAGTTAACGTGGAAAAAAAAAAACTGAAAAGGAACTTACTGTTGATACAAGTAGGATCAATTATACATGTCTGGAAGGCGATAGTTATTTATGATAAATTTTTAAATACCAGGCCCAGGATATGGTTTCATGATCAGCAGCTTGGTTTCAGTGGAGGTAGAAGGTTCATCATTTCCTGTATTTATCATCACCGACTTTCTAGACACCCTTCAATGGAAACTGTATTATTGCTATGATCACTGTTACATTTTTTTCTCAATTTTTAAATATGACCTTATTCAAGACTGGTAATTCCTCACTGATAGTAGATACGTCGTTGCCCTCATCAAACCGAAGGACGTAGTACTACTTACGTTTTCAAAGGTGCAAATGCTTGATCAACGCAGTGGGGGAAAAAGAACTTGAAACCTCTGTTGGCATCCATCAAGGCAAAAATTCTTTTACTCTTTCAGCTTTCTTCCAGCTGGGTGGGCATCCTCTTTGTGGAAAGTAATTGCTACAAATTCAGAAAGAATGAGTGGTTTGGACCAACCGATGTCTGGTCTTTTTGATGATTTTGAGATTCAGCCAAAATATTTTTATTGAGGAAAAGCATTATGAATTATAAGCAGCTAGCCACGTCTGCTAACTTTACTAACTGATCGTTTGACACTGTATTAAAATGTTTAGAAATTAGTTTAGTGTGTCCTAGGAATTCAGTAATAATTTTACAGAGTCTGATATTCATTTTATTATGGCCTTTACATCAAGGCACCGTATAGAGATAAACTTCCACTCCACTGAGATGCAGATTCATTTTAACTATCCCACGTCCCCATGCTTCCTCAAGTAAAGCCTTCTATATTCAAGAACAGGGAGTCAGATAATGTCTGGTTAGAAGATGGACCTCATGGAAGGCAAGCTGTTTTTAGAGGGGGAATTATGGTCACCTGTAGGCTGATAGGATTTAATTCAGTCTGCTGGGTCTTACTGTTTTGAAGACCTAAATGGCATATCTCCCAAACAATTCACTAAATATTTGAGTGTTTGCTGTGTATTAAACCCTATTGGGGGAGGGGGGGGAATCCCCGGGTGGCTAAGTGGTTAGCGCTGCCTTCAGCCCAGGGCCTGATCCTGGAGACCGGGGATCGAGTCCAGCGTCAGGCTCCCTGCATGGAGCCTGCTTCTCCCTCTGCCTGTGTCTCTGCCTCTCTGTGTGTGTGTCTCTCATGAATAAATAAAATAAAATCTTAAAAAACCCCTATTGGGGTGGTGGGAGGGTTTAAGACTGGAATGACCAGTACCTAGTGTGGGACCCAGGACACACCCACAAGCATTCTCCTGCACTTGGAACAAGCAGTGAGTTCCTTCTTAGGCTTCATGTTCTCCGCACATATATCCCTGGGGTAGAGAGGGCTTCCCTCGGACTCTGCAAATGCCAGGGCTGCTCACACCTGCTCCCTTCAGGTGCGCTGCCCTCTCACAGCCGTGACATTATTTGTGTGTTCCTTGGATACTTTGTTACTTGTTCATCCACTGTCTCCCATCCTATGGTACAAATTGCGCAGGGGAAGCTCTGTTTCAGCTCCTCCTCTGAGCACCTGGCACAGAGTTATCAATCAATACATATTTGTTAAGGAAGGAAAGAAAGGAAAAAAGGGAGGGAGGAAAAGAGAAAGAGAGGATTAATAAAGTCAGGGAGACCACCCAGGGCATTATTTCAGTAACCAGGCAGCAGATTATCTAAAGGTATCTTACTGGGAAGAAAAGGGCTTCCCTAAACCATCTCTTCCAAATTTAATAAAATTCTGACAAAAATATAACTCAGTGTACTTTCTATCTACTTACATTCTTGCCCAAAGATGCCAGAATCTATGTTATTAAGATAACAAATGCCTTTCTTAGGAGAAAATGCCTTTATTATGCTTTTCATCACATTTTCATGATTATTAAAGAAATATATGTTCAATGTGAAACATTTGGGAAATGCATAAAAACAAGAAGATGAAAATAAAAACAGTTCATAAGCCTACTACCCAAGAATAGTTATTTTAAATATATTGATATTTTTTTTCAGGTTTTCTTTTTCTCTGCCTGTCTGTAAGATATTCCTAGTTGAGATTGTGTAGTATATATGCAATTTTGATTTTTTATCCGTTTATCATAATGATGTACTTTTACGGTGTCACTGGTTACTTAGTCCCCTATTAATGATCGTATTGTTTCCATTTTCCATGAACACAAATAATGCCATAATGAACCTATTGATAAAAATATGATAAAAGGATTTCCAATAAATCGAGCCTCCTATCATTATGCATGCACTCATCAGGTAAAAGTGACTTTACATCCCTTAACTTTCAATTTTCCAGGAAAAAAATGAAATATCAATAAAAAGGAATTAATAACCAAAACCAAGAAAAGTTTTCCAAACATGTGCTGTCTGAAATGTAACCTGTGATTTGCATCTGGTCTTTCTACATACTCCTAACTGTATCATCTCATCCAAACAATGCAGCTCAATATTTAGTGAAAAGAAATCTTGCTTTGTGTGATTTGAAGGCACAACTTTGTGTCATTGTGATTCTTTTCTTGCCTGTGTTTCAGGTAAGGTTTGTTGTGAGGAATAACTAGAGAAAAGCAAACATGGAGACGTGACTGATTTTTTCCCATAATATAGAAGCAAACACCTACGATTGTCCTTCCAGGAAAATTTATACAGAAGTTCTCTCTACTCCATCTGCTTCCTCCAGCCAGACATAACACCCAAACATCATACCTTCAAATGGCCATTTTGTTTCTCTTACAAATCTGTACCAAAGTTGATTCTGTAGCCGGAGCTGATAAGCCCTAAATAAGTTGAGAGTTCATAAATGCTGTAAAAGCATCTTAAAATGCACAAACCAGAACACTCATGTTGAAATGGACATTGGAGCTAGGGATGAAAACCTCCAAGCACTGGGTAGTGTTTTGCACACCAGCTGGTCAAATATAACAAGAATTTGCCTGTGGTGTTCATGGAGAATAAAATACGGATAGTTTATATTACAGTAGGGTACCGTAGCTATGTTTCTCTGATCATGACTCTCATATGCATTGCAGCTGTCTAACAAAGACAGGTACAAATAAACCTGAGTTTTGCATGTGTATAGCTTCCTCATTCTGTTTATTTGGGTGATCTTTGGGGGCCCCGGGCCCTTCGGAAGCTCCAGTATCCTGCTTGGACTTAAAGTCAGCATTTCTCCAGGTCATGAGAAGGCGGCTTTGCTTGCTCTTGAAGTCTGTCTACTTTTGAGAAAGAACAATTTTAGAGACAACTGAAGGACCAGCATCTCAGTGATTAATAAGGAAACCAGATTCAAAATGCAGCAAAAGCTCACCAGGATTTGAAAGTCTCTTAAGTGTTTCTCCACAAATGCTCAGTAAAAAATTAAAAAAAAAAAAAAAAACAATAACCAAAAATCCTCCATCCTTGTCCCCATCTCCATTTCATGTGAAATGGGAGAAACTGACGGAAAATTAAGTGAGAAATAATTTCTTTCCTTAGGACGGCGGTTTCCCCCTCGTGATCGTTCCTAAAAAGTCGAACGTCAACTATTTAAACCCTTCACCCCAAACTTTTTCCTTGGAGTTGCAATAATTAATTCCAGTTAAACATCACACATCAAGTATAAAGGCCAAAAAAGAAAAGGAGACAACTGCGTGATCTGAGTCATATTTAGTTTCGCAAATACCTCTGTAACCTAATTAGTTTTTCATTAATGTGTTCCATGGAATCTTTTGAAAAGATGCAAAACGTCCTTTTCTGTGTAGAGTTGGACGTTCCTTGCCGAAGGTGATTTTTTTTTTCCCCGACGCATCCCACACATTAGTGGGAAACAATTTGTCTTTGTGTCAGAAGGAACCCCTTGAACAAGCTGGGGGTGAGGCCTGCGAGCAGCAGCACAGGCTGGCCTGCAGTCCTACCTGGAGATCGGGCCGGGCTTCTGTTCCGCGGGCTTCAGCTGTATAAATACATCGTGCCATCTGCACCTGGCAGGGGAATTGAGCCCGTATAAGCTCAAGACCTGTGTCAGTGTTTTCACAGAAGGACTGTTTATGAACAGATGTTACGTGGTGTTTTTCACAGAAACTGGACTCTGGAGAGAGAAAATGTCTATCAATTACCGAGGTATTATGTAGAACAGCAATTTTTAACCTTGAGAATGATACTTTTAAAGTTCTCCGCAAAATATTCTCGACTGCGACCACTGTCTTCGTGTCAAGGAAGACTCAACCTTGGGTCATATGCAAAGTGCCCCCTGATGCTTGGTCTCCGGAGACTGTGTCCTCTCGGAAACGAGGCCCACTCCACGCTGAGATGCTCTCACCGTCAGAAAACCTTTCCTAGTCTGTAGGCGCAGGTCTTCCCTTTTTTGTCCTTTTGGATGGAAACAAACAAACAAACAAACAAAAAAATAATAATAAGTAAATAAGGGAAAACCAAAGTGTAGAATTGGATGGCCACTTAGATATTCTTTTTATCAAGTTTGCTCTGCATTTTCCGTGCTCGCGTAAGAAGACATTTGAATTGTTCTAAATGTTAATTATGCCCTGGACAGTTAAGCATTCAGGGTTCTACAAAATAAATTATTTTCTATAGCGTGCTTCCTGGATTAAATCTAAGACACGCACCGTGAGAGGAAGGTCCAGGACGCTACAGACACAGTGTGCCAGAGATGGAATTATCTCCGACAGCAACACCAAAAGCATCGAGGCCCCTTTGTGACCTGTTGACAGACACCATGTTTTGCATAATATATATATTTTCATTTTCCCTTAGCTTTCTTATTATTTATTCAATAAATCCTTTTTTCTTGCTGACAGCAGTTGTATTTATAAAGCTAAATCCAACACAGCAAAATGTTCATCACTTTATAAACTAAATGCTAATGTTTTATTTATGTGCAATGAAGAGAGAAAAAAAGAACTGAATTGATGTTTACCTAACAAGCAGCACAAAAGTGCAGTACCATAATAGTGGAGTTCATAAGCATTCTGGCTTGTAATTTTGGGTGTCAACATTTGAATTGCAGAAAGAGTTTATGCAGACATAGCACGTACACAAGTGCAGTTTAGATCCACATCTATAAAAATAACATCTGTTTAAGCATACATTACATTTAAAAATAACTGTACAGTGATCAGCTGGTTAAGTACAGTTAACCAGATGTCGTTTTAAAGGGCCAGATGGAACTATGAAACTAAGATTGAAAAATTAAAAAATACTGTGAAAGGTCAAACCAATTAAGCAACCTGTTTTGTTGGCATGTAACAGTTAAAAAGTAAGTGAAACTACTTAAGGAGTGAGCAACACGAAGATGTGCCAGTTAAAACCAGGTCCTGCTCCTCTGAAGACAAAGAAAAATCCACAGGCTGGGGCTGCTCACTTACTGGAATCCAAAAGGAACTCAGCCCAGCAGCAGAAATGGTGAATTTTCCTTGCTGTGATTCCAAAGTGGCTGAGCCATCTTTCAAGTGTATGTTTTCTAACAAGAATTAAACTTCTGTTAGAAAGTCACAGGATACAAACACATTTTCCAAACACAGGCGACACCCAGGGTAAATATCTGAATGGTCAATAGACCACCGAGTCAATAAGATGAAACATGTCCATATATGACTTACTAAAATCTGAGCCTTAAGAGTGAGCAATTGGATGCTGTTCTCGAATGCTCAAATCAATTATTTTTTCTTTTCTCATCCTGGGTATCTCAGGCAAGGAAAAGATGAGGCGAATATTTATGGAATATCTGTAATGAGGCAGGTTCTGTTACAGACATGTTCACATGTATCAGGGGTCACAAATGGAGGCTCCCAGGGCTTATGTGGCCTGCAGATGTGTTTTGTTTGGCTTGCAGAGTGCTTTAAGTTTGAATTAATTGCCAACGTCTAAAAATTGGGAGGCTTCACATAAAAGTCCGGATTTCCAGCTTCCCGGAAAATCTGGCAACACCAGGTCCCCATTTTTTTCCATTGCAAAAACTGGCTAAAGCCAAATAGGAACAGCTGCCCCTTTGATGGACACAAAATCTTGAGATTATGACAGGCGCTGCCACTCCCTTCGACTTAGAATCTCAGCTGCCATGTACTGTCTTATACCCGGGCCATGTTATTTATATCCAGCCAGTTTTCCACCCTAATATTCATCCCCTTGAGTGCCCACATTATACTATAGGAAGTGAGTATTGTTTATAAAATAACAATAATAAATAATAAAATAATAATAAAATAACAATAATAAAATAAATACTATGTTATTTTATAGGAAACGGGGCAAGAATCCTGTTGATTCCCTTGGGTCATACAGTTGGGAACTGACAGAGATGGGCTTCAAATCAGAGTCTTTTGATTCTCATGTTCTTTCTCAAACATCCCAAGTCTTCAGAGGGCCAAAGCACTGGGATTCTCACTCTTGATCCTCTACGTAGTAGTAGGCACTACTCAGCTGCGATGAAATAAATTGGTCCATTAGAAAATAGTTGCTGAATCCCCACATTAGATACTTTAAATGTGGTCCCTGTCCACGGACGGTGAACTATTTGCCTGAGAGTCAAACTCTCATCAAAGAGCACAGGAGTGCCAGAGGGGTTACATCTCTCCAGGACGTGTCATTCTCTTGTCTTTGCCTGCACAGGGTTCTGGAGGGAAGAAGGAGTCTGAGGCTGCATTTGAGCTAAGCGAGGGAAAGCAGTAGCTAAAAAGGGAAAAATAAAATGACCTGTGCCAAAATTTACTTGCTTTTAATCAATGAATTGATAAGGATACTTTTTTATTCTTTTTTTTTTTTCTTGGCTTCCCCTTGGAAGGAATTTCCAAATTGTACTTCCTTATTTAGCATTAATTTTTCTGGAGTAAATGAATAACGAAACCCCTATATCTGCTAAACTCACTTTATTTTCTATCTAAATACTCATTTATCAAATTGCAAGCCTCTTTGTTGTCCAAATTAAAAAAAAAAAAGACTGAAGAAGAAAGGAGACAGATCATTGTATAGTTATGTCACTGAACCAGAAGAAAGTCAAGTGTTTCTTTATATAGGGGATCCAGTTGTGCAGTTGAAAAGGAAGGTATTATTCAGAGCAGTTTGAAGTTACTGTGATCTCAATTAAACATAATTATGATTTTCCTGGAGGTGAAGTGTCTTACATGGGAGTGAGAGGGGTTAGAGGACACGTTTTAAGGGAAAGACAAATTATGAGGACCGAGAAATGGAAGGTTCCACCTATCCTTTCCTCCACCCAAAATACAACCCATGAAAAGAAGTTCAATAGAAATAACGTTCAAACCGTCTTTCTAAAAAACCTCTAGAACACCTATGTTAACAGGACACGTTTGTGGTACTGTTCAGTAAGAACCCAAATTATTGGATGCAGTTCAAAAGCAACAAGAATATCCCAGAAGACACTGTGTACCAAGCATTTTAAGTATCATGAGTAAGTGATTGTTGGTGGTGAATGTGTTGGGGTCAGTGCTGGGAAGAACTGACTCACTAACCATCCAGGAGGAGCATTTCTTTGCCAGGAAAGAAGGGGGGAGGGATAAAAAAAAAAAAAAAAGAGTGGGTTTGAGACAAGAGAAAAGAGGAGGAATTCAAAAGGACCGGTCAGAAAGAAGAGCAGAAAACTGGCAGTGAAACTTCACCAATACTAAAGGTCTCCTATTCTGAATCCACTCCCTCCTCCTCAGTTAAATGAACTGTTAAAAGACCCAAACCAAAGCTATAGCCACTGAGCCAACAATAACTTGGGAAGTTAGAGCAGATGGCTCCACCTCTCCATCTGATTGCAGCACATCCATAACCTCCCCGCTGCTCACTCCTGCAGCAGCAGAGGAGGACAGGCCTGCAAGCGGCGGGCGCTCAGAAGAGGAGGCAGGAGAAGCCCAGGCTGTGATTGTAGGCCTAGGAGTGATGCCCCCACTGACCGCTCAGTTTTCCGGTGTCCAGAAATGGACTAGAAGCAAGCAGTCTTTCTTGATAAGATTCATCTCTTGCTGCTGAGCCCTCAAACACGAATATGTGGCCCCCGGAAAGCTCTGCTATGGCAGTTGAAAGCATACATCATACCTTCTTGAGGCTGCTCAAAGTGAAATCCATGGAAGGAAAAAAAAAAAAAAAACTACATTTCTTAAATGTCGTGAATCACTGAACTATTGTTCTAATTATTTGAAATATCTTTCCTCCAAAAAAAATTCAGATGGTCTCCAAGATAAGGGGGAATACAGTCTTTTGACTGAATCACTGTAGAGGCACTGGTTAAAAATAGCCTTGCTTTCCAACCCCGTGCAAGGTGAGTGGTGCACATCTGCTGCAGTGTTGGCGGTGGAGACAGGCAAATTGGTATGCTTGGATTTGGAACAACCAAAGGTTTTATTCAGGGCTACCCAAAACAGGGGATGAACCCTAGATTGCCCTCAGAATGTTGAATGCAGTCAAGTTCAAGTTATTTATCTAACGGCAACTTTCTGGTGATCAATTCCAAATACTGCTCCCAACAGGGAAATGAAGAGGATTTTTAGAGAGGGAAAGGTCTTAACAGGTCAGATGTATAAGACCCTTAAGATCAGGAACTGAAAAGATTAGAAACCCCAAAATACAAGTAGGAAATCCAAATGAGTGAAGCAAGGCTGGTATGACTCAATCAACAGTGTGAGTAAGGCAGTAAGTGGCAACCAACGCTCCCTTAATGTCAAAGGGGGCATTAAGGAGTGATGGGGACAGTGGCTCAATGGAGAGGGAAGGGAACTCCCTTCTAAACTGAATGACCACAATAGCTCCATCCAGAGGGTCCGATATCACAAGGTCCTCTACTTGCTCAGAGGAAGACAGAATCTAGATGTTTGCATGGAATCTCCTGATTTTTAATTACTGCCAACTAATTCTCTATTGCCTAAATTAAACACTAAGCAGAAAAAAAAAAAAAAACAAGTATATCCATAGGCTAAATGCAGATTGGAGGCTTTAAGTCTGGCATGTCCAGTCACACTTAGGACACTTACCTCTGTGTTTATTCATGAGAAACACGGAGAGAGAAGCAGAGACACCAGCAGAGGGAGAAGTAGGCTCTCCGTGGGGACCCGGATGCGGGACTCGATCCCAGAACCTGGGGATCACAACCTGAGCCAAAGGCAGACGCTCAACCACTGAACCACCCAGGTGCCCCTACTTACCTCTAGATATGTGTATCCCAAGACATTAGAGAACATAGCCCTGAATTTAAGAATAAGAGGACACAGGTGCAAGCCTCAGCTTTGGATCTTAGCAGCTACATGTCCTTGGCCAAGCCCCATTGTTCACCCAAGCTTCTGCTTCCTCATCTGTGTGAGAAGCACTTACTTTTGCATTACACTCTCAGGGAGACTTAAAAATCCTCTTTGCCCACAACCCCCGAGCTCTACAATGCCAGATATTCTTTGATTTTCAAAGTCTTTTATTCTGTTATTACAATTATGCATTCTAAGGGAAATATTCCAAAAAAGTAAATATTCCTAGAAAAGCCAATGAGGCAACTTACTCACTAAATTGCAAATATCTCACAGAAGCCTTAAAATTGTTTCAGTAGGAAGAGGAAAGGTAATAGAGGCTGAAGACGACAGATTATGCCACCAGAGGACTACAAGAAGGGACTTTGGGAGCCCTGAAATCAAGCCAAACTTATCTTCACAAGGTATCTCAGAGCAGAGTCTCCCCAAATGTTACACGGAATACTAATTCCCTGAGAATCAATGTTCGGGAAATTCAACATCTGACTGCTAGCCCTGAGTGAACAGAGTGATTACGAGACCTTTCAGAGCCTTTAATTTTGCTTCCGGGAGCTGCATACCTGTAAAGGGGGCATATAGCATGCTGTATTCTGAAACCTTTGACCAGAGAACATTTTTTTTTCCTTTCTTTTTAGAGGGCATGGGGTGCCAAGTACACATCTTCAGAAACATGGATCTATAGTAAGAAGATTGTAGTAACTTTACTCCCTGTCTCAAGACCTCTTTTTCCCTTCCTGTTTTACTTTTTTTTTTTTTTTTTGGAATTTCTACTTTTTGTGTGTGTGGAACCAAAAAAAGGCATGCATTAAATATTTTGGTTGTGTTCTTTCCAAGTATCTGGAATCAGCATCACTATAAGCTTCGTAAGTTCAAAATTTTCCCATCAGTCATGTCTCCATACTTCAGTCCTAGCAAGAAATGCCTTTATTTGTGTGTTTTTTTAATCCTCTTTTACCAAGTGTACACTTACTGGATTAAAGAAATTAATAATATTTCTAAAAATTCTAACTTACACCTAAGCCTTGAGCTGGGACTTCAAACACACGGCCCTTTGAAGGCCTCCGACAAATTAAGGCAGGATTTATGAATTCAGACTTCATATAAATTTGAATCGCTTCTAAAAAGAAAGCACATCTCTACGATTTTTCAGTCTTAGTTTTTATACAAAGCAAATTCCTGGTCACAAGACAATACAATAAATATTTTAAAATTTGAATATCTGACATGGAGGCTAATAAGGACTTTCAGGCCTCATTTTGAACATGATCACCAACATGTGATCCTAATGTGCTAGCATTGTTAAATATTATGGTCATAATTTTGTTTAGGATTCCTGAAACTCCTGCTATTGGCATCCAAGTCTTCATTTTCCTCTTTAATTTAACTGATTTTCAAATAGTAAATCCCAACTAAAACAATTTTTAGAAATATGGTCAGAATTTTTTTTTGCCTCTCCTGTTACAGCTTTTCATAAACAGCCTTCTGTTCTAGTGCCTCAATTGTTTTTACTGTAATTGTTTAATTTTATTATATGCGTATGCACATAATTACATTATTCATTAATCCACGAGTACCTGGCATTTGCTCATCCTTGTATTTCCCCTTATTTATTTTGCACATGTGAGGCTTTCCGTTTTTTAAAATAGATTCTGTGAGAGATGTGTGTGAAAGGTATTTCATTAAAGTAACTTGTTTAGTTTTCTATTTGTTTGATTTACCACACTCCCCTCTCCAGTAAAAAGAGGCTGAATTTATGTGGGCTTTTTATTAGGTCTAGTGTCATTGTAATCCTTTCCTTTCAATCATAATTTTCCTGTAGACATGAAAGATTTCGGCAAAACATGCTGAACAGCGAACTCACTGTGAAACACGGGTCGCTTTTTCAAAACCTAAAACAGTAAGAGTACCCTGAGAATAGAACAAAAGAAATTAAAACGCTAGATATGCCACAGTTGTCTCATGCAGCAGTTAGAAATTTAATTATTTTATCTCGTAGAATAATGTGCCCTTCAGAAATCATTTTGGACTAGATGTTTCAAACCAATGATCTGTAGTTAATTATCTTTAATAACTGTTGCACATTATGGTTAGATCTATGTTTTTGCTAAACCAATTAATAATATCTTCATTAGTATAAAGACAAGGTAGCAGGATCCTTTCATTTTTCACATTGAAAGAGTAGATATTTTAAACACTGTAATTTACTTTGGCCATACATTTCCAATGATATGACTAATTAATGAAACTTCAAAGACATAACTTCCAAAAAGCTACTTATTTTAAAGTCATTGTTGAACATTTAATGGCATTAGGTTGGAGGCATGGCTGACACCCTGACTATCCATGTCCTGGAATCGCGTAAACCCATGTAAACTTACCAAAACGTTTCATGTTTAAAAAAGAAAGAAAATGAATAGAATATTGTCTCTTTAAAAGACCTGTTGATTACAGAAGAAAGGATAAAAAATGGAGGGCCTCTCTTTCTCTACAGTGGTTGTAATGACCGCAGGACAAAAATATTTCCTTTTTAGTTAAAAACACTGGTGAGCCCATAGGATTTTATACTGATTGTGGCGGGGGGGGGGGGGGGGGGCGGCTGAGAGTGGTATTGGCTCAACCCCTGTCAGGCTGGCCTTTCCCTTCCCTTTGAAGTCCTGTTTACACTCACATAAGGGGTGGCCACAGCAGGGAAGTGTTCTCCACCATAGTTCACCAAGGTCATTGCTTTCTATCTGACCTCGCTGTCCTAAGATCTGATCAGATGCACAGCCCATTTAGATCAATTATCGAGGGGGCTGGGCCAAATTCTAGCATCCCGTCTTGTTGAATCAGGGGTGGAGGGTGGAGGATGGGGAGGCAGTAGCTGGGTTACTTGGGTTGCCTTGGACATTTCAATCCCAGCTATTTCAAAGTAGGAAACATGATTTTGACATATTATTTGACACATACTTTAATACATGTAAAAGGGCCTGCTGATAGGGAGTTCTCATTGGGAGAATCTAAGACAGCAAACAATTTATGTATACTTCCACCTTGTTAGAAAAAAGTTACTTGAAGTGACTTATAGGAATATGCCCATTCGAAGCAAAAAGAGAAAATTTGGGCAAAAAGATGAAAGGAAAATTTAATGCAAGTTAATTGTAGGTTTATTAGGCTACTGAATGCCTAGTAAATTTCATTCGCAAGATGGCCCTGAATCTGGCCTTGTGATGCCTCGCAGCCAAAGCAAAGAGGGCATTGCATCCTGTAAAGCTCATTCACCAGAAAATGGGAAGTTCTGTTTTTTCTGTATAATCAGGCCCAGTGTATTTTATTTTCTCTCAACAACCTGAAGAATTGTTGGAATAAGAGGAGTAGTTGTCTTCTTCTGGGACACAAACTCTTATGTCTCATGCTGGGGCATGTACGATCTCTAATAGTTGCATATATGAAGTAGCATATATTTCTTGAAAGGTACTATTAGAAAACCCGTTTATGTCCTATGACTCAAATCTTCTGGGGTTCTGAAATAGGATGGGGGGCATAATTAAAAGAAGGTAATTTAGTAGGAGTAATTTTATTTTATTTATTTATTTTTTTAGTAGGAGTAATTTTAAAGGCTGCTGACTAACTGGCCTTAGTTCTGGTTAGCTCCGAAAGAACTTTCACAGCTAAATCCTTTTCCATATCCCTTAATCTGGCAATCAGACTACTTAGCCACTGAGGTAAAAAAAAAAAAAAAAAAAAAAGCACAGAAAGCCAATAACTGCACAATTCTACAAAAAAAAAGTCGGGTGAAATCAGTTGTCAGAATGAATCTGCTTGTTGTTGATCTGGCAATCAAAGACATGAAGCCAGGAGTCCTTGTTGCCATATTGAAGCAAATAAGGACAAAGACATAGAGTTTCATGACAAGAATGAAAACATTTCACTTATATTTTACGCATGTGTTGAAAGCCATTCCCTATACAGAGGCCTGAGTGACCATGGAAAATTCAGATCTGGTCGTGTCATCCCAAGTGAAAACTCAGCAGTGGCTTCCCCTTGCCTGTCAGATAAACATTTGGCCTTCATCTCAAGGCCCTCTGGCATGCGGACACCCCTCTGGGGTCATTGCTGCCATAGACACTGTTGCACGTGTTCTTTGCCTTCAATCCTGCTCTCTATCAACTCGGAGTCTTAAAACCCAGCTAACCCCTATTCATCTGTGTGATCTCAACTTAAAAGCCACTTCCTCAGGGACATGGTCTCTGACCACCAGCCCCACTTGCCTAGGTCAGCTCCATCTTTCATATGTTGTCACCGTCTCTCTACTAATTATTCGTTCTTTTTACAATGTTCTTCAAATTTGAAATTATTCCTTGACCTCCTCCTGACATTCTTGCTGTGAGGGTGGACAGTGTGTTGATTTCCATATTTGCAGAGCTTCCAATTAGGACTCAATAGACATTCGGTAAATGAGTGGAGGTCTCAACTAACGTGTCAAATTTTAGGGACTCTATCTGGCAAGATAGATCGAAACACCATCAAACAGAGGGACATAATGAAGTTATTTTTCTGTAGACTTAATTTATGGACTTTGGATAAGATAACGTACGTGTTACTGTGTTAGGGATAAAAATAAACTGTGGCATGACTCTCAGCCATTACTATAATCCCAACTAATCAAGATACATCATCAATCTGAATGTTCCAAAGACCCTTCTCCATAAGCTAAAAGCTGCAGATGGAAAAATCTCCCTATGTTACTAAATGAAAAACACAAATCCTTAGCATTCTGGTCATTCACTAATTTCAGGGGGGAAAAAAAAGGACATCCTCAAGTCATGAAGTCCTGTGTTTCCCCTTGCTCTATTCTGCAACTGCTTTGTAAAAAAAATCGCAATAAAAAAGGTCGCTATACATTTGCAAATAGCTTTTAAAACCAGAGCCCTCTCCTGGGAATATGATCCTAATAGGATAGAGACAAGGCTAAGTTGCTGAATGCTGCTGGTCATTATTCTTTTGTTTCAACTCAAAGAAAACATGCACAAATCTCATAACTAGACTCCCGGGCATGTGTTTTTGCTTACTGCCTAATGTGGTTCTAATAACGCAAACATTCCAGCTAAGTAATGATGACACATCTACAGTTATAGATATTGGAAGCTTACGCAAGGGAAACATTTTGGGAAACACAAAGGAAAAATACAATAAACGTTTTATTTAAATTTTCTTGTTACCATCATATTTAAACTCATTCTGGCCTGTATTCGCATAAAAAATGAACTTTAAAAAAATATGAACTAAAGAGGAATTCTAGGAGTATGTGTTTCAGAAGTAGCCTTGAAATATACTTGATTCAGAGTTAAGTCCTTCCTTTGTGGATACACTTGATGAATTGGAGAATAAATTTTTTTTTGGAATTCTTTTTAGCTATAACATTCATTGCTGTATCTCAAACATGTGCCAATGATATACTCCTTGTGTAAAAATGGGATAATATTTTTCTTGTTCTCTTCTTCTCTCCATTTCTTGTTGGTTTTGTTTAATGTAAAAGAGTTGGTTGCCAGCCCTTCCAGGGATTAGCTCCGATTGAGACTCCAGTGTACAAGGGGAGAGTGTTAGATTTGGGTTGGTTGCATTTCTCCTTTTGGCTAAGAGCTCCCATATTTTACTTACTCACAGCCACGCGGTCGGGGTGGAAGTGTTCCTGGTCTGAGGGAGCGCTTATGCCAACCAGAATATCTTTCTGCTAGGACAGAGTGTTTGGTAAAAGGATGAGCATGTGACCCTAGAGGGCCCAAGAGACCTGACTTCACTGTTGGCAGACATGGCTGCTGCCAAGAGCAGAGCCTCACCTGTAGATGACATCACTGTGTGGAAGACAGGGGAGCTGGACAGAATAACTGCAGATGATGACATCTGATCCAACCTCACCTGAAACTAGTGTCCCTTTTGAATTTCCAGTCACTTGAACCCAAAAAATATATATATATATATATTATTTATTTATTCTTGTCTGAGTTTCATTCACTTAAACGTGCAAAGATTCCTAAATGATACGGGAAACATTTGTTACGGAATTCTTTACCAAATACTACCCTTAAACTGTGGCATATGTGACTTCTGAGAACTGACTGCCGTCTTCTCCCAGTCGTCCATACCCCTTACTTTTGGGTCCTATAGAAATACTCACCCATCTCTGTCTCTGTGCATAGAGGGCCCTGGGCCCAGCAGTCTTCTCATCCTTAAAGATCCAAATCAAATACCACTTCTGATGTAACATTTTCATCACCCTTCTCCCAGCACATTGCCTCTCTGGGTTTACCAGCCACCTTTGTTAATACCATTAGGGTAGTACTTTTCACGCGATCATTGAATTGTTTCCATGTCTCTTCGTCCCCCTGATCTGTTGTAATAATTGTCACTTTGCATAGAGCACCTACTTTGGGGCAGGACCATTACATACTTTTCAGGCTTCTGAATAAACCTGTTTGCACACAAGAAGAAACTAAGGACGGAAGACAGATACTTCTAACTTTCTCAGAAATAGAAGATAGCAGAGCCGCTTGAACTTCACGATTCCAAAGCTCGTGGTTTTTTTTTTTTTTTTTTTTTCCCCTTGTATCATGACAAACTAGGTCTTACTCATTTTTATATTTCTGAAACTTACTCATTGTCTGAACCATAAGCTCTGAAAGTGCAGTTACCGTTCTGGACGTGGCATTACCGTGCCCCTATTCCTAGCACTGTGTCCAACATAGAAAAAGCATTAAGTAATTACGTAAGTGAATTAGCAAGTAAATAATAAACAGATTGAGCATTTATTCAATAATTGCCTGACCATTCATGAATGCTCTTTGGTCAAGAGCTCAGAGGACTGCCAAATACTGGAAAAATATGTGATGTTAGTTTCCCAAAGATATGTCAAGGAGGAGAGGGCCACACAAAGTTGATGATGCTGCTGGAAGAACCACGGAAAGGCTGTGTGACCACAGCCAGTTTACTTAACCTTTCTGAGCCTTCAATTTCTCATCTGTAAAAAAGGAGATGGTAATCATAAAGCCTATCTCTAGGTTGTAATGAGGTTGTAATAAGAAAAAAAGTAAAGTGCATAGCATATAATGAACTCTCCATGGCACTGAGAAATAAATGATTAATATCGTAACTGAGCCCTTATTTTAACAATAGGGATCACTATATTTATCAGTGATCTTGAAACCATCTTCACAACAGATATGGGGCAGATATTCTGAAAAAGGTATTTACCTAAGGTTTGTCATGTTCATGGCCAAGAAAAATATCAGAAATGTTTTGTACACTCTGCTTTGTAGCTTTTGGAGTTCTGACTGTTGTTTGGTAAGGAATATGAGATTACATTTGCTTAGCTTCAATACTTTCCTTGTATCCACCTCTCACTCAAGTTAAGATAGTTGAATAAAAAGAGATGAATAGTTTAAATTTTAGATTATTGGGCAAAATTTAGATTACTCATGTCTTTGATTTTTCGGACTGTTTCATCAAAGATAGCTTCCCCCACCTCTGCCCAATGAAAAAAATATGATGACTCAGTATTGGGTACAAAATCACCGAAAATCATGTTCTAAATTTTACAGCATTTATTTTATAACTTGATATGCTTTAAAAATTTATTAAACATCTCTTCATTTGTTCTTTCAATCTTAAATTAGATTTACTACTCAAAAAGGGCAAAGAAAACTTCTTCCTTAATGAATTAGTTAGCATTTCTAGTATTTATCCAACAGATCAACAATGGGATATTGAACATTACAATATATTTGTTGATGTTTTGTCAACAAGGATTTATGTGGTGCTGGAATGCTGCAAGTTCCAGGATTGCGTATCTGTGATATTGGCAGCTGAACTTAAATTAAGCATCTACCTGCACATTTGTTTGTAATTAGAAATGTACCCAATGAAAATTTATTTTTCATGCCAGAACTTAAGAAGAAGGTGGTTTACAGAAGACTCTCTTCACGGGAAATCAAGCTGGACTTTTTCAACCCAGCCAAAATCAGAAAGCACTATAAATCTCCCTAAAAAACAAGTTTATAAACTCATGTTATGTTTAAATAAACATTCTAAGCTAAAACTCTGGCCTGAACCCTAGAATATGTCCAGTTTTTCTTATCACTGCTTTTCTGGTGCTGCCTTTAATTTTATAGCAACTGACTGAGATTTTTCTAAATTTTCTCAAAATACAGTGGGAACATTCCTTCCGGTGTCTGTGGAGCTCCCCTGATTAAAAAGAAAAGCAGGTCAGTGGTCTTCTGATTAAACTCTCTTACCAATATTTAATTCTATCCCAGTTTCTCCCCATCTGTTTGTGGATTCAGGAATTTTTTGAAATACAGTAGCATAATTGCCTGAAGACTATGGACCTCCTTGGGTTTAAGAAAAGCTGAAATATTATTCTGACTAAGCTTAATTAATATTTATTTCTAACCCACCTCTCTCTTATACTTATTTTTGTCTGGTTGTGTTACTGACCAGGATTCACAAATTAACCCCTGGTTTGAATACTCAGTTTTTCAAAATTGTCCACAAGGCGGCAGTAAAACATCTTGCTTCCCCCCGATATCTTGGATTCCTAAATGTTCATTTTCTAAACATTTAGATACTATATTTGTGTGAATTACACTAAAAATTATCCTGCCTTTAAGTCTCTACTTTGCCATTCGATTAAATTTACTAGTAAATATGAGCTGATCATGATGAGACCCTTAATTCATTTCTCCTATGATAGATGAGTAGAAATCCTTAAAGTTTTGATAACATAAATTACCTATTCATATTGATAAGCAATACTCCCTTACTGTTCTTCAAGGTTATGATGAGTCCCTGTAAATTTTCTAAGAAAGAAGAAGTTGCTATCTGAGCAACATAAATCTTGATTTTTCTTCTCTCTCTGCCTCTCTCTCTCTCTCTCTTTCTCTCTCTCCCCCCAGGCACATAATGTGAAGATCACATTCGCCTGTGATTTTTCGACTTGGAGTTTTCAAATAAAATGTAAAATTGGATGTTCTCATTTGTTTAGCAGATGCCTTGACAAACCATTGCAGTAGAGAAAACTACACTTTTAATAGGTGTCCCTCCCATGTGAGGAAGAAAAAAAAAAATCTAATGATAGCGAGAATTGAAGGCTCACTCAGAACTGCTCTGGTAGGTTTCCTACCCACTGATGGGTACTGCCAACTATCTTGGCAGTGCTATTGCTTACCTCGTATCTACCTGAGCTGGCGACTGTCTTCCATGACCTCATGTGTCAAGCAAGTGAAGGGTACCTTGGAGCTCATGCCCCATACAAGAGAAGGGGGCGGAGGACCGTGGGGCTGGATGACCTTGCACTGCTCACTGACTTCCTGCTGCCAGAACAATGGTTGCCCTGCGGACGAGAGGCTGCCAAAAGCACCTCTGGCATAATATGTCATCCCAGTAAACACCTGCCATTCGGGAGAAAAGCAGACAGGTGTGCATGCATTATAGAAATAGAGAAGGGAAGAGAGAGAAGAGATGCTTTGACAAAATAAATTCTAACCGTACTTCAATATAGGAGATCTAAGCTGCAGTCTTGGTGCTGTGTGCATGCCTGTGAAAGCTGCAGGGAGCTTGGCCAGAGCAAGATTGTGAGATTGAGTCCAGCATTTTGCCAATGCAGGCGTAGCATGCTAGCGTGTGCATGTGTGTGTGTGTGTGTGTGTGTGTGTGTGTGCAACATCAAAGCAAATTATTTATGAAGTATATTCATATGGCAAAATGCAAGAGAGTTGGTAATAAAGCATAAATAACCAGACACACACATACACAGTTTCCATTCTGTCCATTGTCTCGTTTAAGATACGTACTGCCTAATGCCTTTAGAATTGAACATTATTTTGCCAGTAATAAAAGACATGAAGTTCATAGCAATTTGTGCCTTCAGAAGGATGGTTTCCTATTTAAAATACTCTAAATTAAAACATACATCACCCACATAGCACTTGATTTTTGAAAATGCATATACTTGTATAACTAGCTACTCTAGGAAAAATGCGCTGAATGATTTAATTTCATATTAAGGTGCAAATGGAGTACTGGATTTGTGTTGAGACACAAGTGTTTTGTGACCGAGAGCAAAGCCTTCTGAAAGATTTTCACCACCACATTCAAAACTACGGAGTTCAACATGAGAGTAATGACATGATTCTCTTACTTTAAGAAAAGCACATTGATTTTAGACATATTGAAACTCACAAGTTTTAGAAGTGTGTTTGGGTGAAGGTTAAGTCGTCCTTGACAGTATTAAAAGAAAGGTTTGAACTGTTGAATAACCACCTTTCACCCATCCCTAATTGTAATTTAAATGACAATATGCTCTCAATCAATAGCTCTTTGTCACACTTTGAAGATCAAGGGATAAGATTTCACCCCATGAGTTTACAAGGCAAAAGCTCCCTGTTCATAACACTCAAATGTTGCATTAGAATAGTCTTCTCCAGCAATTCGTCCTGGATAAAGGCATTTAAATGCTACCTTAGAGATGTTAATATTAGAAAGTGTCAGAAGTCTTTATTTTTGTCGTATCATAAGAAAAATATTAGCCCATTCAAAAAGCCGAGTTATCTGTATATACTAATTTCACTGGCTTAACCTCAGACATTTCACCGGAATAGCTAACACTCTGAGTCCTTACTGTGTTCTGGGCATTGTACTGTGCACCACGTGTCCATGGTCTTTATTCTTTGGAGTCAGCCTCTGAGCTAGAATCTAGTATTTATTCCCATTGAACAGACGAGGCTCAGAGGGATGGAGTCACTTTGCCCTGGTGTCTGACTGCTCAAGAAGGCAAGAACTTGGACAGAATCAATTCGAAATGTACCTCTAAGCACTTAGCAAGCCACCCCCCCCCCCCACCTTCTCATGGGATGGAAACTCAGCATGAGCAAACACAACTGCTTCTTTTTCCCCAAATCCCTATGTGAAAGTTTATAAATATATCATAAGCACTTTGCTTATGTACTATTATAATGTAAAACTGCACTAGCACTTATAGGATATGCTTTATACATAGAAACAGGCACTTTTTGTTGTTTTTTTTTCCCTCCCGCTTTCCAAGTGGAATGCATTCTTTGTACACTGGCATATGCATTGTGGTTTGTTGTTATGTTCATAGGATGATACTGAATTTCCAGGCGGGCCTGGCTGCATCTATTTGGGTTTAGATAAGACAGAGCTTGCTTATGCAGTCACTACCTGATAAATTCATAATGAGCTCTGAAAACATACAAGACCTCAGGCCATCAGTTAATTTTAAGGATTCTAACATCAACTTTATTATATGATCAGACAATTGTCATACAAATGTTAAAAGATTTCCAATTGGAGTTGTTTTTCTGCTAGTGGCAAAGCTAATGATAATACTAACAGCCATTATGTGTTGAGTGTTTATGATTTGTTAGGCTAGAGGTGGATCAAGGGCCAGATTCTATTCTAGGGCAGGTTCTCTCTCGTCTACCCAGTTGACCTGGCAAGGTTTCTACAACATGGACTATTGTGAAACATCACATAAAAATGTATGCCTTTTGAATCCTTTGAAAAATTAGAAGACCTATAAATATTGGGATAGAGTCCTCCTTGGCAGAAATTGCCTGGAGTGCATCATGGATGCCCGCTTTGGATGATCATGCTCTTTCCCCATCATGTCAGTTCTGATAAGCTCAATTTTATTCTTAGACCAAACCAGCTTCTCTCACTTGAAATTACCAGAATGCACTTAATTTTGGAGTCCAGGTGCAAAAAAAAAAAAAAGTCACTTTGTAGCTACTACACAGTGTATCCTTGTACTATCTGTGAGGTAGGTGCCATTAGACCCATTTTCCAAATGAGAAAAAAAAACAGAGAAGTTAAATAGCCACCGAGTGCCATACTTAATAAATGGTAGGGCTGAGATTCTACTTCACATCAAACAAAGCCCGTGTTTTAATTCCTATGTTGTCTGAGACATTCCCTCCCTCATGTGGAGGGCTCCCCTTCTTAATTAGCCATGTGCCTTTTTAGGAAGGCCATCCTGGATTGGTAAGAGCACTTGGGGGACTGAAGATCACTTGCATGTACTCAGTGACACCCCCATTCTTGTCTATTATAAGAAGGTGCCAGTGTTTGTCTCCAGGCATGAGTGTGTGCTGGGAAAATAGTACGTGTATACAACAAGAACATCTAACTTAATGACTTCCACTTTACATGATTGGTGACAATAACCTGTCAAAAAGGCATGGGGGGAATTAATTTCAGTAGTGCCAATCATTCCACCTGCCGTTTCATGCTGGAGTAAGAGGTGGGGGACACCTGGGTGGCTCAGTGGTTAAGTGCATCTGCCTTCGGCTCAGGGTGTGATCCTGGAGACCTGGGATCGAGTCCCACATCAGGCTACCTGCATGGAGCCTGCTTCTCCCTCTGCCTGTGTCTCTGCCTCTCTCTTTTTGTGTCTCTCGTGAATAAATAAATAAAATCTTTAAAAAGAGAGAGAGAGAGAAAGAGGTGGGAGATGGCAGGTGGCTGTTCCCTGAGCCGGTCTTAACTGACTTGCTTTGTGAGTCTGTTGTTGAAAGGCAAGCATTTAGCCATCATATCATTATTGTTAATGTTATCTCGATATAAAGAATTTGCAATTTTAATACCATCGCAGAATTAGAAGTGTGAGGTATTTTGCAGTCACATAACAACCACCCCTCTGGGCTACCTGTGCCATTTTCACTTATCCAAATGCCAGGTAAAATTTATAAAATTAGTTGTCTCTGGAAACAGGACATCTTAGGATGCCCTGCTTAGAGCATTTATGTGTCATATCTGTTAATTCACATCACCTAGCTAATAATAGCCAAACTCTAATCAAATAAGATTTAATAAAGCAAGTGGAAGAGAGAGATATGTGACCAGGGCCATATAATGTCTGGGCACTGACTGGACAGTCAATACTGTTCACAAAGTTTAGACAAGAGGAGGTAAGTAAGTGTCCTGCAATCGCCCTGGGCTCAAAGCAGAACTTGCTAATCAATCTTCCCTCCTGAATGTGCAAGGCCAAACTATTAATAACCCAACATAAAAGAAGGATATGTGAGGTCCCACCTTTCCATGTGGGATTTCAGTCTGGCCTTGCCTGGTCTCAAGCCAGGTCCCTTCCCTGTCCCTTGCTCAGCTGAGTGGCTGAGCTGAGAAAGGATTGTTGGCAACATGCTCTGTGATGATTCCTGTGTTGCTGTGAAGACAGTCAAGTGCTTATTTTGTCAGAAACAGAGGTTGGAACAAGAAAATAGTAGCCATTGGAAATCATTCAAATGTAGAAGATTGGGGGGAAAACCTTCCAAAAATATTACAAGACAGAATGCATGTATGTTCATGTCTCAGGACAGAGAAATGGAGTAAGGTTAATTGTGTTAATCTGGAATCTGGGGAGTTACCAGCTCCCCAGTCACTTGATATTGAGAGGGGAAGGTAAATAGTCTTCAGGCTCTAGAAGAAATCATTGTCAAGAGGTCCACCCCATGCCCCCCACCCTCTGTAGTTCTCAAGACCACCATTAAAGTGACATCAGGCAGGAAATCTTCAACTCGGGAATAAAAAATCCAAGTCCTCTCCTTCCTTTCCTTCCTTCCTTCTGGCCATTCTTCTTTCCATCCTTTCTACCTTCCTTTCTTCTCTTCATTCTTGAATCCTTCCACCCTTCCATTCCTTGTGCTTTCTCCACAGGAAACATAAAAGGTGTTCTGAGCTTTTCTTTCAGCCCTGAGTAAATGGATGTGGGGTGATATAAACCTTAGCCCCGGTAGGTATCAGATCTCTCCTGTGTTCTGCCTGAAAATCTTTTGAGGTAGGAAGAAAAAAAGCTGGCAACTCCACAGAAAAAGGTTTAAATGCAAATGAGAGCTCAAGGTAACATTTGAGTGTGAATGAGTTTCATTCAGAGAATGCCAATCACTCAGCCATCACAAATGATTGACAAGAATTCAGGGGGCTCCTGGCACCAGGAGGAGTGTCTCTGAGAGGTGGGGAAAGGGGCAGAGAAAGGTTAGAAGTCAAGAAGTCTTGTGCCTTTCAGAATTTGCTAAGGGTCATCTCTTGAGTTTAGTTGGAAAATGAGCCGAGACCATTTTATTTCTAGAATTTGTGAAGATTTCTTTTTAACTTTTGATTGTTCCAGAATTAGTCCCCAGAGGGTATATGAAATAGAATCTCTTCCTTATCCCCATGGTTCCCCAAACTAACCCCCAGCCAGTGTTACCTCTTGATAAACCTCATGGTCATTTAGCAAGATTGTAGCTGGACCCACTGTAGGATGAGGGCAAGTCGTTTCACCTGCAGAGCTACACATAACTATGCTAAAAATGAGCAGACCCCTCCCCTCACATTGTCAGGAATCAAACTGATCTGTCAAGCTTGTCTTACAAAAGTCTGTGGCTCTGCCAGAGCACTCAGATTTTGCTTTATACATGCTTGAAATATTGGAAAAACACATGCGGACTCTTTGTGAAAAACTAAAACCCCTGAGTATTTTCCCCTCTCGGTCATTTTTATGAGTTGTTTTTGGACTTGAGTAATCTATAATGAAACCAGAATCTTTGAATCATATCTTCAAATGGAAGGTGAAAACAATATCCAATTAAAAAAATAACTTCTGATGATCTACTGTTTGGAATCTAAAACCTGCCTGTTCTTCTCAGTTGCAATTCCCTAAATATCTTCTGTCTGCAAGGGATGTTAGAGGCCCCAAAACAGAGTCTAATGTGACCTCTGTTCTCATATATGTAAGCATCTCAGAAAATGTAGTTGGTGCCTCAATGGTAATGGCATTCCCCAGTAAGGACCCCACTTCAGTGTTGATAGCTCCAAGGAAGAATGTGCCTCTTCCCCAAAACATGTTTGGAAAGCACCTTCACATTACATTGAACATAGGGCAATAGGAAGAAATCAGATTTACATAAGGAGAAGGCAAGTTTTAATT
This sequence comes from Canis lupus dingo, assembly GCF_003254725.2. NCBI lineage: Eukaryota > Metazoa > Chordata > Mammalia > Carnivora > Canidae > Canis > Canis lupus. Next base: position 21,581,140 of record NC_064262.1, on the reverse strand, counting down.
CATTTACATTTCTTGATGATTGCATGAGTCTGTTGTTCCTATTTTATGGATGAGGATCATGAGGTACAAGAAGGTGTATCTTGGCCCAAATCACGTCCTGACTAAGTGACAGCACCAGGATATACACCCATGCCCTGGGAAGTAAAATGAATCACACTCCGAGCATTTTCTCACCTATGAATGTGTCTTAGAATTGCCCCCAAATTTTTCCAAAATGATTTTTCCTGGCCTCTACCTCTAGGGATTCCAATTTAATTCAGTGAGAGTAGATGAAATTTTGTCTTAAGAAAGAATAAAAGAGCTACAACCATCAGTAGAGGCAGGTTTTTTTTTTTTTTAACATAAGGAAATAAAACCTTTTGAAGAAATCAGTTGATTAAATATTCAGAATACCTTGGGCAAGTGTATAAATAGGGGTGGAAGCTTCTAATGAAGGCCTTGAGAAGAGGGCTTTCCAGAACAAACCGAATGACCACATGGCACCAAAACAACTTGGTCCATAGAAGGACATCTAGAACAGACCAGCCAATGGCAATTCCCATAGGAAATGGTTGCTGTGTAATGTTATCCAAGTTCCTCTGAGTGCACAACAGACCACAGAGCAAAATCACTGTGGGTTCCTTGGTACATAACATCCATAGATAGAAAGAGTCAACTCTATGCCAATTCTCTTGATCACTGTAGGTTCAGCTAAAAAAATTGGAAGGAAACAGATTTCTTGAGGTTTAATTTTGTAATATATGAGATACAGGTACATGGAGCTACAGAGATAGATGATATGACATAGTATGTAAATGTGCTAATACATAATTTTATATGTTCTGTAGATTAGGGTGGCCCCTACTCAAGTATCAGTCACGATTTGGCTACCACAGTGGGAAAAAAAAAAAAAAAGGTTGACAGCTGCTGTTAGAAAACCTGTCCCAAGGCTTAGTACTGTCTCAGAGTGCTAAATATTACAAAGTGCTCTAAGTGAACAAAGAGTAAAACTGATGTTTATAGCGTGGGAGAAAATTTTGAGCCACCAAAACTTTGAATTGACAATGACATTTGATGAGAGTACTTGAAATAAAATGATCTTGTTGTCCTGTGTTTGTACTGTGCCAGCTATTACCCTTAGAGGTAAAGATAAGAAAGAGACATTTAGAAAATATTTACATTGAAGTGAGGGCAGAAGCATAATGAACAGACAGCACCAGGCAAGTGGAGCAAAGACTCTGTTTAAGGTTAAATCTATACAGTTCTGTTTCTTGTCATCACAAAATCACAGTTCTTCTGCCTAATGTTGACAGAAAATGTGCACACGGCTCCCCAAACTACTTACCTTCAGATTTAAAGTTTTGATTTCATGTCTCAAGAATATACACTTTAACTTCAGATCATGTATTGACCACAAAACCGGAGAAGCATGTTTTTTTTTTTTTTTTTTTTTTCAGAAAACCTAAACAAAAAAGGTTAACTAGGAAACTACAAACTGTCTGGGTCTATCCTCCGGCTGATTGGTAGAAAGGACTTCGATTGATTTATTTTTTTTACAGGTGAGGGAGGAGCAGAGAGAGAGGGAGAAAGAGAATCTTAAGCATGTTCCACACCCAGCATGGAACCCAGTGCAGGGCTCCATCCCATGACCTTGAGATCATGACCTGACCTAAGTCGAAATCTAGAGTCAGATGCTTCACCAGTAAACCACCCAGGTGCCCCTAGAAAGTACTTTGAGAAAGCACTGTCCAGTAGAACTTTCTGCAGTGATGGAAACACTCTGCGTCTGAATTGTCCAAAACTGTAGCCACTAGCTATGTGTAGCTATTGCACACTTGAAATAGGGCTAGTGCAACTGGGGAACTGAATTTGTAATTGTGTTTAATCTTAATTAATTTAAATTTAAATAACTACATCAATGCTGCATTGGACAGCACAAAATACTAAGCAATCACTCTTTCACAGTAGCAAATAGATTAATCTTATTTATTCTTAATGGATTATTTCTCATGGATTGGGCGTTTATATGTACATATATATATATATATACGTATATAAATAAATACCACAAGTCATATTTTCTGCTAGTACAGTTAGTATTCATAAAAACGATTGAAATGTAAGAATAGTTTCTATTGTCTTTTTTTTTTTTTTTTTTTTTTTTTTTTTTTTAGTTTCTATTGTCTTATTAAAGCACTGAGATTTTCAGACAGGGGCACCTGGGTGGCAAATTCAGGGAAGCATCTGACTCTTGGTTTCTGCTCAGCTCCTGATCTCATGGGTAGGGGCACTGAGCCCTGGGTGGGACTCCACCCTCAGAGCGGAGTCTGCTTAAAACTCTCCTACTGCCCCCACCCCTCTCTCTCAAATAGATAAAAGGATCTTTCTAAAACTAAAATTAATTAATTAATTAATTAAAAAATATAAAGCACTGACACTTTCAGAGAGTCCGCACGTAAAGCAAATTTGAGAACTTTTGGACCAATGTGTAGGCATCTCCTTTCCATATAGAATTGGTAGCAAATAGAACTTTGACTCTCCAAGTTCATTAATAAAAATAAGGACTTATTTTTTATTTGCTTTGCAAAGTTATCATTGGGCTTTATCCCTTACATCAACATTAGCTTTTTTTGTTACCTGCATATAGGTATACCAATATTTTCATAGTAACTTCATAGTTTATTAACTCATCTTTTGCTACGTTTTGTAAATTTCATTGCAATATAGTGTACTGAAAAGTGTACAGGTCATACCTGTACAATTCTATGACTTTTTATACTACTGTTAATTAAGAGTTTTTTTCTGATTTAAGCAAAGTGAATAAACTTCTAAGGGTTGGTGAATGGGATAAGGGATGCACTTCTTAAAAGAATCTCCAAGTAGCAGTTGTGGGGCTGATCTAAGCCTATTCTAGCTCTTTCTTTCCTCCCATGCAAAACCTGCCACCACTGACTCCCATCTACATCTGTATCTCTGCAGGTGCTAACAGTTGCTGACTTCCCACTTATTCAGAATAGAGGTCAAAGGCATTTGTATAGTTGTGCAATTGCATCTTGTCTTCAGCTCACCAAATGTATTTTCATATGAATCACCTCCTAGGTTCCAGAAGCTGAGTAAAGAATCCTGGGTCTTTTGAAGAATTAATACTAAACCTTTTTCTTCTTTACTTGGTTACAGTATTCTCTCTTATTGTTGTTTTTTTTTAAAGAGTTGGTAAGCTATAATAATTTCGGTTACCGAATATATTTCATTTTAATTTTTTAAGTGCTCTTCTAATTTGAATTAAGGCCTTCACACAGATTTGTCACCTAGGCTGTTTTGAAATATATGATTTTAAATGCATGAAACTCATCTTTTAAAAATGATTGGTGAGTGTACATTTGAAAATGGTTAATGCTTATTTATTACAAATGGAATAATTACAGCTAATGGAACAGTGCCATTTAACATTAGTATAGTGGTGTGGGGGAGCTTGATAATTAGCAGCTCGATAAGTGCCTTTTTTTAGATTATGGAATGACAGCCCCGGAACACCTTTCCGTGAAATGTCTCAACGTGCTAAAATCTCTCCTATTTATTCTTATTGGTTGTGGACAATGGACTTGGGGAGCATTTGGATTTAATTGATTTCATCACCACCTGAGTTCTCCTCTGACTTTGAAGATAGCCATTTTTTTAAAATGTGCAGGATAGAAATCATTTAGCATAAAGAATAAGGTTTTTCTTTTTTTTTAAGAAGAAGGTTTTTCTATGCAAAATATTTTATTTCCTTTTTTAAAGATTTTATTTATGAGAGAGAGAGAGAGAGAGAGACTGCATGAGTCAGGGGAGGGGCAGAGGGGCACAGAGAGGGAAAGAATCCCAAGCAGATGCAGAGTCCCACAGCGGGCTCAATCTCACAATGCTGAGATCATGACCTGAGCCTAGTCCATTGCTTAACCAACTAAGGCCACCCAGGTGCTCCCCAAAAATTATATTTCTTAAAGTTCCAAAGTACCAGAGGTACCTGCTTTTGAACAGGCTACTCCTCTAGATGGAGGTTTAAAAATTAGCATTTTAAATGACTATGTTTGTGTTACTACTTCCTCTATTTAGAAAAGACCGGAAATCTTATTTTTTAACCTGGCCATTTACTATGCTCTACAAATTTCCTAAAGCAGCTTTCCTAAAGTTTGCATTTTGGCTTTTCTGCAGAAATCTAAGCCCCTTAATGGTTCCAGATGCTTTTTTTTTTTTTTTTTTTTTTTTTTGCCTTTTGATTAAGTGAAGACTACTCTTCATTCTTCTTTGAGACTCCAATATTAATGACCCTGATAAAAGTAAAAATTCTATCCTTATCAAAGACCTACCTCTCTGCTTTCATTTTCTTCCTCATTCTAAGTTTGACTCAAGTGTTAACTAAGAAACTCTATTAAGTGACTTTCAGGAGGAATGGCCTGAGGAACTGCATTTAAAATTAAACTTTTCCAAAGCATAAAGTTTATGTATTAAGGCTTCTGTTAAATAATGTGTGTACTTTCTTCTTCTCTTTGAGTGCTAAGAGATTGTGATACTGGACCTAATACTACCCTTAGAACTTCCATGACATCAATAAGAAAGGAAATAACTGGTAATTTATTCTGAGTCGGGAAGACATTTTCTAAAATGCAGTGCAACCCTAATTTAGAATAGAGGGGAAAGGGTTTAAATTAGGTTTTTTATAGTGGTAAGTATTTGCAGACAATGTAGAGATTTATGGATTAATTTGTTTTAAATTAACTTTTATAGGGTGACTAATAGTCCACAGGGATAAACCAGACTTTCAATTGCCCATGATTTTCAGTCAGATCCTAGAGAGGAGATCATTTCTCTCAGGAAACGGTGACACACTTTTTAAAGCGTGCCATACAATTTTTTTTTTTTTTTTTGTCAGTGTCCAGAGAAGATAAATAAGTTCTGGGACTTGGGCAAAGATATTCACAACTGGCCAACATCTGATGTCACATTTCACTCAGAAAAAGAGAAAGACCCTGACCTCCACCCTGGCAGGGATCTTTCATCGGCTGCTTTCACTGGATAACATAACAGTGGCGCCCAAAGAGTGTTCATAGAGACAAATGCTCTGCATTATGGACGCATAAAGCTGTTGCCCTGCATTTCCTTTAGCCCAAGAAACACTAATCAGTTCTGGGAGCTAAAAATTCAGAAAAATTAGCATTTGGGACTCTGTTGTATCAGATTCTGCCAAAGAGGGGTCAGAGACAGATGACAAGAATTAACTACAAAATATATGTATCTATGTAAATATGTATGTATGTAAGTATCTGACTAAATATATAAATATGTATCCATCCTCTATTTATGTGCTTCCTGAGCATCTACTGTACACTCAGCCTAATGCTGGAGCCTGAAAAAGTGATCTGAGTTTTTAGTCTAGACTGTTCACAACTATTGGGGCCATATCCATGACAAAGCACATGTGATGAACAGAGCAATTTTATTAACTACACATTTAAAATCTCACAAAGGAGGGTGCCTGGGTAGCTCAGTTGGTTGAGTGCCCAACTCTTGATTTCAGCTCAGGTCATGATCTCAGAGCTGTAGGATCGAGCCCAGCATCAGGCTCCATGCTCAACGAGATGTCAGCTTGAGATTCTCTCTCTCCCTCTGCCCCTCCCACTTGCACGCTCTCTTTCTCTCTGTAAAATAAATAAAATAATTTAAAAATAAAATAAAATAAAATCTTACAAACAACTGAAGGGTACACTGTGCTATTTTTTTCAGAATATCCTGGTTAAAAGAAGAGTACCTTGATATGATATCTTTATAGACACCACAAAGTATTTACATGCTTCTATTCTATGTAACTCTTTCTCAAATTAGACTGTTCTTAGATTGATAATTATTTTCTCTCAGAAATTTTGAATACATCATTCTGTAATCTTCTGGCTTCCATTGTTACTGCCAGCCTAAAGAATTTTTGTTTTGTCCTAAATTCCACCCTTTTCATTCTTGTTGCTTTGAGGATCTTCCTTTTATCTTTGCTAGGCCCTAATTTTTCTATGATGCATTTTGGTGTATGTTTCCTTATATGATTCATCCTTGGGGATTATTTCCTCCACATCCAAGGTTCTAGTCTCACATTAGTTCTAGAAAATTTTTAGTATCTGACTTTAAATATTGCCTCTCATCTCTATTAGCTCTTTTTGGGATTAAATAAATATATATGTGAATATATATATGCATATATACATAAATCTATACATATATGCATAGGTATGTTAGATCTTTCTTCTTAGCTCCCCATATTTTCAATTTCTTTTTTCATGACTTCCATCTCTTGGTCTCTTCAAACCTTGTTTTGTAATTTTTTTGGATGCAACTTCTGGTTTTTTTTTTTTTAGATTATATTTATCTATACATGAGAAACAAAGAGAGAGAAGCAGAGACATAGGCAGAGGGAGAAGCAGGCTCCCTGTGAGGAGCCTGATGCAGGACTTGATCCCAAGACCGCAGGATCATGACCTGAGCCAAAGGCAGATGCTCAACCGCTGAGCCACCCAGGTACCCCTGGATGCAACTTCTGATTCATTTTCTCTTTCTAGTTTATTTTTTGGTTTACTTGTTGACTTTTTTTTTTCTATTTTTGCAACAAGTCCATTTAAGAGTGGTATATTCTCTGATTTCCCAGGGATGTCCTTTTTCATGGACATTAGGGAATTTCTACGTGTGAGTGATTTGTGTATGTATGTGTGTGTGTGTAAACTTTTTACTCAGTTTCAGCATACGTACAGAAAATAACACATATCCTAAATGTAGAGCTAGATGAATTCTTATGAAGCAAAAACACATTTATAACCATTATAAATAGTGCTGCTGTAAACTTTCTTGGGTATTTCTTTGGGGGAACATATGTTGAGCATTTTTATTGAGTTTATACCTAGAGAAATTGCTTTTTCATGGAGTATGTGTCATTCAGCTTTAGTGAATACTGCCAAACAGTTTCCCAAAGTGGTTTTACCAACCTACCCTTCTATCAGCAGTATGTGAGAATTCCAACTGATCCACATCCTTGTGAACTGTTTAACTTCCAACATTACAATTCCTAAAAATTGTATTTGATTATTTTATCTATAAATTCTAATTTATTCCTTTTCAGATCTGACTGGTCACATGACATATTTTCAAATCCTTTTATGAGCATGTTAAACATCTGTATACTCTTTACATTTGTGAGGTTTTGCTCATTTTACTCAGCAATTTGTTTTTTCTTTCTTTATTTTATGATTTTTTTTAAATTGTGAGCTTATTTTCTTTAATGTCATTTGTGTATGGGAATTCTTTGAAGCCTGGGTGAAAAGTATGTTCCTCCAGGTGGACTTTGCATTTGTATTTGCTACACACCTGGAAGCCACCAATCTGTAACAATTTTATAATAAAAATGGGCTGAAAATCTATAAGAGGACAAGTCTGTGGTTCTGAATTTTCTGGGAAATTTTTTTTCCTTTCACCCAAAACTAATATTGAGAGAAAACTTCCTCACACCCTGTTCTATGGAATAGGTCTTTTCCCTCATTCACACATTTGCTGAGATGCATTTTCCCTCTGTGGTCTTGGCATAAAGCTGAAAGCCCAGTTACAGCGCCATCTATTAAATTAACTACTTTACTTATTCTCTGACTTCTCCACCCAATGTATCTGTCCAGGTAAATTCTTTTGGTCACAAAAGACGGACAGGTATCCCCAGGCTCAATTTTCTTTTACTTCTCTGGATTTGTGCTTTCCCTTTAGCATTTTTTCTCTACAAATAGTGTTTAATTTCTTATCAGTTTAGCCGTGAATTTAAGGAGATGTTAGGTAATTTCATTATTAGCACTATTATTTTTAAGGGGGAAATTGTTTAGAACAATAGTTCTTAAAATGTTGTTTAGAAGCCTCTGAGACCCTTTCAGGGTCAAAACTTATTTCTGTAATAATAAATAAGACACAATTTGCTTTTCCCCATTCTGTTTCCTCCCAGAGTGTATAGTGGAATGCACAGTGGCAGCATGCATGACATGTGATGATGTTATCAGCCTAACAGCTAATCGAATATATGCTTTTGTGTCCTTATGATTGAAAAATATTCTCAGTTTTAATTTTGGGCACTATATATATTGATAAGTATAATTCACATAACAAAAGCTTTTTAGGGTTCTGAATAACATTTAGGAAGTAAAGGGATTTTGAGATCAAGAAGACAGAGAAATGTTGTGTGGGGCTATCCTTCATGCTAAATTCCAAGCAATGGATCTCCTTGAATGCCAAAATATACAAAACCATCAATCCATGCTATAAACAGTCATCAGGTAGAAAAGACCCATGTTAAGTTTCTGCAGAATTTTTATGCAAATATGTTTCTGAAAAGATCATAAGTTCTTCCAGAGCAAGAATCTTCTGGAAGCCTGGCTTTATCATGCACCATGAGATCCTGAGCCAGCCACTCAACAATCTGATTTTCTATTTTTTTAACTTTTCAATATAGGACATAATAGTCATCACTCTCCCTCCCAATGTTAGTTCTGCATAAGGCAAGATGATAGAGAGCAAGATCATTCTTGGGTCTTTATAAGGTTTGAGTTGTTTGAAATGAAGGCATGTGAAAACTAGTAAAGATATGTCTTGGATTCCCATCTTAGATTTAAAAAAAAATGGTGAGAAATTAATGGGAAGGTAAATATAACTGGTAGCTTCAAAACAGATATACAATATCAAACTATCCTCTCTATTCTGAGTTAAAAATACAACCAATGCTAAAATGACAGTGAATTCTCTTAATATTACTAAGAAAAGTCCAGATGTGTTTAGTTTGATGGGAAGGAAACCAGTTTAAGGAAGCGTGGTTTTAATTCTGGCTCCACAGCATTCCAGCCATACATTCCATACAGTAGAATGTTACGTTTGGTGACTCGAGTGAACCCCATCTCCTAGTATTTATGCCCTTGGAGAGTCCCTCCTACCTTGTCTTCAGGCGTGCTTTGACAGTGGGACATTAGCAAGCATGATGGAATCACAGGTTCATGTAATTTTTGCATATTGGGGAAATGCTTCCCCTTGGAAGTCAACTGTGTTGTTAAAAGGAAACTCAGGCTAAGCTATGAAATGATGAGTGGCTACATAGAGAGAAATCCATTAGGCTCAGAGATCTCTGTGAGTAGTCCGTCGCCCATCGAAGTCCCAGTTAAATGAAACTTCATGAATGTCCTCAGTCTGTTTCAAATGGAGCAAAGATACCGTCCAGCTGAGCCCATTCAACTCATAGGATTGTGGAAATTAATAAATCCATTTCAATCATTGTTTTAGGGTGATCTGTAGTACAGTTAAAGGTAATACATTATTCTAGTCACTTTTCTCTAAAAGTCTTCCGCTTAAAAGGAAAAGTGGAAACATTGGTCCCAGTTACCTCAGAGAGTTTGTAAAAATATCAAATTAGTTAATGTGAAGTATTGATAGTATTTTTTTCCCAGTGAGCTAGGTATGATGAAATACTGTGGTTATATCTATACACGCAAACTGGTTTGAGTCTTTTGACTGACTTGACCAGTCACATCAATCTCTTCAGGAAAGAAAAAAAAATTACTTTTTGACTAACTTGATTATTGTTTTGACCTCTCTGATTTTTTTTTGGTTGAGTTCAATTTTGTTGAACTGAATAACTCAATTTAGCCAGTTTAGTCAGCAAAATAATCAAAACAGTTTGGGTATATAGAAACAGTCTGTGTGCGATATGTTCCTCTTATTTAACTTTAGTGAGAAATTATGTGACAGAGGCCCATATATGCATAGCAAATATGGATATAAACCTCTACTTATAACTATTCAGTTTCAAATTACTGTATAGATTATAGCAGCATTTGTTTGGTAACAGGAAAAAATATGGTTAGTTTTTATTTCCCAATGGCATGCTACATTATAAATCCATTAGCTATTGCATATGTTATTGCTGTAATTCTAATAAGTGCCATATATTATTATGGCAATAATAATGTAATTCTTATAGTATGCAATATGTAATTTATTGAACATTGCTGGAATTTATTTTCAAATTGTAAATTTGGCTTGCTTTTCAGCACTAGAACTCCCTATGTCCTGCTTTGAGAGTTTAGTCATATTCTTTTTGTTTGAAGAAGCTGTCAGGAGTGCATGTCTGAGATGAGCGCGTGCAAGCGAGTGTTGAAGCTTGGCAGTCATTAAAGTCCTGGATTGGAAGTGGAGTGAGTGATTGGAATGCAGCTTGAGTAGGTCCATTCATATGTGTCATATTGATACTACCAGAGCTGCTGACTAGGTGATTCAAATATAAGCCACCGTTATTGGAGTATTCATAGATATTCTACTGCGCTTAAGATTATGACAGATGAAGCTTTCCTTATGAATTGTCAAAAGGATCACAAACCCCTCCACTGCTTCTATTTCTGTCACCAGTAGCTTGCTTGCTTGCCTTTTTTTCCCCCCACCTAATGCCCTTTGAATATAGTTCTTCAGAATCCCACATTACAAAGGCTATGCAAAGAGCTTTTGAGTTTGCTTGCCTATTCCCAAACTGGAATGGTTTTAAACTATTCCAGGAAGATAGGTATCTATATTTTTCTTTAAGCAAAAATAAAATAAAATTTTAATACTTGTGTCAATGGCTTTAGCCTATTTCATGAAGTTGTTTTGGATTTATTATTTTGTACTTATTACTCAGATGTAGCATATATATGATATTAATTTCAATCTGCTTCTTCAAAGCACATAACTGATATTCCTAAATTTCAGTCTGCATATATCTACTTCGTTTAGTATAAACCAAATCCCTCTTTTCATGCCTAAATCAACTTATATCAGTGCTGGGGGTGGAGAGAGCCCATCATGCACCTTGAGTGTGCCTGCATGTTTTTACTAAGTGTATCAAACTACAAGCCGTACCTGCCGTCTGATGTTCCACCCTTTCTCTAGCCAGTCACATAGGCAATAAGCCCAGGCCACCACCAATAACTGCTATACAATTTCCTTCATTTTTTCCTTCTTTACTCAAATACAAAACAAAACAAAACAAAACAAACCAGATCCGCAACTATTTATTTAGATTCTCTTAATAGCAGCCCTTTATTCTTTAATGTCTTCTTCTCTAGATTATTCCTAAAATTTATCATTTCTGAAGCAGTTCCAAAGTTGACTGTTAATAGAGCCCAACCAGTGTTCAGTATAGAAGTATAAACTAAATCCTACCCATTTTACATTACCATTCATACTTTCTCAAATCAATACATGTCGTTGATTCTTTTCTCCAGTCTTTCATTTGTCTGCCAGTTATTCATTCTTTTATTTATGCAACAAATACTTATTGAGTATTATACACTTAATAGCTAATCTTTGGGTATACAAAGTGAATTGGACATGACATTATATTTCTCAAAGCTAGTCATTATGCAATTTGGATGTCCTCTAGGCCCCACCGGCTTTGAGTAGAAAAGATAGACCAGATCATCAAGGCTGAATGCCAGGATGTGGAGGTGGAAGTACCTGCGGAAGACTACAGTTTTGGAATAAATATATTGAGAAAAGTTCATTTGATGGAGAGGTTTAGAATGGATTAAAGAAAGATGAAACGATAAGTAGAGTCTCCTTCAAGAGGTTATGATAACAAATATCCACATTCTCTTCTTTGAAATCCTTGAGGCCAGATGCATTTTGGATTCAGGATTTTCCTGACTTTAGAAAGAGGCTACAAGCCACATACTATATATTGGATAGATAACACTTGGGTCTGGATAAGCTTCCTGTAATCAAACACTTGAATATTTTTACAGATAAATTGAAACCAAATATTACAAATGACAACTATAAAAAGCCTCATGTCAGTTCAAATTATTAAACAAACTCTTAAATCAAAAACAAAAAACTTTGGGGCTTTAGAACAATGGACCTCTGATTTGAGCTAAAGGTCCACCAATTAGTGCTGTAAAGAGGAAGAGTAGATATCAAAAAGTGTTATAAAGGTAGCATTGGTGGTGCTCATCATTTGGTTAAATACTAAGCAAGAAAAGAAATGTGACAATTATGTCTGAGGTTCTGAACCTGGGTGGCTGGGAGGATGGTGCCACTAACAGAAAAGAAAGGAATAGGAGGAGGGGCTACTTGATAAGGGGTTGGGTAGAGGGGAGATGGTGATTAATTCAATCTGAAATATACAAATCTCCAGGATATTATGAACCTGCTTGAAATTAGCATGATTAAAGGTGCCTCTCACGGTGTTTTGGTGAGTATGTGATGGGGAACTAATTTAAAAATCAGTAGTCTTTTCGCATATAGCATATTTCATTAGTCAAATTTGAAAGTTGAATATGTCCAACCTAAAAAGTCATCTTAGATTCTTCTTTAAGAAAATGGCACAAATGTGATGGCATTCTAAAATTGGAAACAGACTCTAAAGAGAATTCTTAAGTTTCTGAATTTTATCTGGCTTCAAAATGGAGTTCTTTAATCTATCTCTTCATAGCTATTTGAAATAGTAAACATAGGCTTATGGCTCAGTTGTAAAGACTTTCTAACCTATTTTAGGTAATAACTCTACATTAGATCAGTAACCAAAGCTTTATCACTTGTGCTGAACCTACAGATACTAGTAAAGTAGAGCCTAAAATTATCAGAAAAAAAAATTTGTTTTAAACTCATGTATATTTCTAGGAATGTAATAACTTTCTTATATTTATATCTGCAAAGATATATTGATAAAATGTTGTCTGGCTTATACATATGACATGGTTACCGAGAAACATTCCAGTTTTTATTGGTTTGTTTCCATGTCAGTCAGTACGCTCCAAGTGATTTCCTTCTTTCACTTCTATTTTTAAAGTCCCATGATGAAGGTAAATGGATGCATCACCAATTTGAGAGAACCAATCTTATCAAATAATGTCACTGGTCCCTCTCTTCTACAGCTCTCCTCTACCTCGGAGAGTTTATTTCCTTTTCTGCCTTTACTTAGAGGTGTATCTTCAACTATAAATTCTTAGGGTAACACCTCTTGTCACCAAGTCTGATGATTGATGGCAATTAAGCTACAGTAATGGTCTGTCTGTGGTTAGGTTCCAGTAGGGTATGATTACAGGAGCATGGAAAAGGGAAGAAAAAAGGATTTGTAAGTAAACCCCCAAACACTATATTTTAAGTTAATCGTTAAAATGAGAATAAGAATCTCAAATAATGAACATATATTTTCATGGCTGTCTTAAAAAAATTTAAAAAAATTTCTGGGTAGATGGAGTAATGCAGAAGTACAGCTTTAAACATGTCTTCACTTCCATTATTTTACTTCTAACAACAATGTTTTCATAGAAATATATTTGAGTATATTTTTGGTTAGCTAAATTCTCTAGGAAAGTGATTCCAGGAAAACACACTCCTTATTTGATAGGACTGTTAAATGACCCTCTCTCATCCTGAAGCAGTTAATTTTTCTCAAACTGTTAGGCATTTACTGTCATGACATCCTGAAGTTTCTATCCCTATCAAGGATATAGGTTTAAGAAAATGCACTTCAAATATTAAAAGGATATCACAAAACATTCTGAAGAGATGACTCAGTGTAGGAGGGTATTGTTTATAATACTATGACAGTGACAGCTTTTTAGCTTTATGGTTAGAAAAAAGGACAATGTCCTCTGTGGACAAGACAGAGAAAAAATACATCCTTTGGTTCCCAAAGCCTCACCGCCTCCCCTCCTTAGCACAGGCTCCTGAAAAGTGGCTTTAACCTCCTTCCCCCTGCTCCAACATGGCCCTGGCTGTAGAGGTGAGATCTCCAAGGCCCAGATTGCTATGAAGGCAGCGGGATTATTGCCCTCCTTCACACGGAGCAAGAGACAGAGCCAGTCATTGCATTGACTTCATGGCATGCGCAAACTCAGGTGGAAGAGCTTGGACCTTTGAGAGCAAGATGAAAAGACTAAGCAGCAGGAAGAATTGGGGCTCCATTTTGGGAAAATACCCCCAATAAAAGAATTATGAAGCCCTGGTGCATATTACCAAGGGATTCTGTGGAATCTCATTATCTGGTGATTTTAATGACTAACGTACAATGATTTTTGTAGGATAATTGATGTGAAGTGCTGCCCAGAAGCTGAAGGATGAATGAATCCACCTTCACACATCTTTTCAGGCCCTTCAGCTTTGTGATTTGTGCATTTTATTATTTAGCAGAAATAATAAAGAACTAAATATGCTTTTTTTGGTACATGGCATTAACTACTTTTGTGTGTTAATGTGGTACCTGCCAATTACTTGCATTAAGGCAAATGGCTAAAATATACAAATTAAGTTATGAACACACTGCTACATTTAACAGATTAACTGAAAACCTGTGAAGATTTCAAGAGTACACTGAATGCATAAAAACCACTTCCTTGATCTTGAACCTGTAGGCTACTTTTCTTCCCCCAAAGCTATGTGGCCTTAGAGCCTGAATGAGTTCTGAATGCAGCAAAAGGAATTTAACATACATTGAGACAGTGTGCAGTCACCAGGCTATGTCTTTTGGGAGACACTATTATAATTAATCTTCATAGTAATCTAGGCATGTAAAAGGATATATAGTGTCTTTGCCTGCACAGGTTGCCATAACAAAATAGCACAAACTGGGTGGCTTCAACAATAGACATTTATTCCTCACAGTTCTGGAGTTTGGAAGTCCGACATCAAGGAGCTGGATGATTTGGATCCTCATAAGGGCATCCTTTCTGGCTTGCATATGAATGCCTTCTTGCTTTGTGTTCACATTATCTTTCCTTGGTGCATGCATGTGGAGATATCTCTCTCTCTCTCTCACTCTCGCTTTCGCTCTTGCTCTTCCTATAAGGACACTAATCCCATTGTGAGGATCCCACTTTTAGCACCTCATATAAACCTAATTACATCCCAAAGGCCTCACCTCCAAAGACCATCACACTGGCGGCTAAGGCCACAACATATAAATCTGGGGGGAGGATGGACTCAGTTCAGGCTATAGCCAATAGTAAATGTTTTAGGCTTTATTTGGACATAAGATCTCTGTTCCAAATACTCAGTTCTGCCATTGAAACCTTACAATACATCAACAAATGGGTGTGAGTGTGTTTCAACAAAACTTTATTTGGAAACACAGGAAGCTAGAAGGAATGGGGTATGTGTGGTCTCTGTGACCCTGGCTCAATCAGCAACAGCTGATTGAACAAAAGATGGGAGCTTGACCCATCTGTATAGTTTCTAATAATTGATGACTTGTCTGGTCTAGTGTGAATTGGAATGAATCCGTTGGACTCCTCTCTTAGAAATTTGGTGTTAGAGAAACAGGAAATTCTTGATTGAAAATGGTTACTAGAACTGAAAGCTTATAAAGAGGGGTTTTTTGAGGTCCTAAGAAAAAAGTCTGTGGAAGAAATTGGGGGATAAAGGGGGGAGGGGAGTTATGTGTCAGAGAGAGACGGAGAGAACAGCACAGCCGCTACTAAGTGAAGAGAGATTTCAATGCTGAATTTCTAGCTTCTGATTTCAGCCCTGGTGAAGCCCAAATGTGCTTTCTTTGAGTCTACACGTATCTGTATTCTATCATTAAAATAAATCCCCCTTTGCTTATCTGAGCTTGAGTGAGGACTCTGATCCTTAAATCAAAAGGGCCATGATTAGCCAATGAAGTTAAGAGTATTCTTTTTATATTCAACTCAATAAAATGCACCCCTCTGCTTTCTTTGGGAAGTTTGCAGAGTCGAAGTAGCAAAGCCCAAATCAAGACTTCTTAAGTATGCTCTTCAGAGATAGGATTGCCCATGGCTAAAGAAAGGTGTACAAAGAATAGAGCTTATATCTTTTCTAAGTTATGTTTATTGTCCCTCTGCCCAAGTTTTTTTAAACCCAGAGGGGGGAAAAATATATATATAGAAGGACAACGTGAAAGGGTAAGCAATCAGTTGCTCAGTGCTGGCTCATGCTTCTCTGGCTCTCGATGTTGGTGCCGTCATGGCATGAAAAGGAAGTACAGAAGCCTGAACTCACGTGCTCAACTATCGGCCACATTGTCCATGGGCTATCCCCGTGGGCTGCTTCTACCCTCTTCTCCAAGCCCCATCATTGAAACATAGTTCTAACTTGGCTATTATAGGTCATTTTTTTTCAAGTCTCCATGTTAACTATCATTATAAATTTTAAAAAGTTTTAGCACATGTTCTTCACTCCTGTTAGCTGACTTAAGATGTAAATATGCTGTCTGCGATTAAAATAAATGTGGCACTGTGATGCACCGTGCCACGTCCAGTGACCCAGCTGACTTCCAGGCAGCTAACGTGGGCAGTTATCTCTATGTGCACATGTCCCAGAAGCAGAGTGTGCTGAGGCTGTCTCCATTTTGCTCTCTCTGAAGATGTGAGAGGGTGGCAGGTAGAATAAGGCAGCAGGATTGCAGGCAGTCAATGTCCCCCAGAACAGCCATCAGCCAAAAGGGAAATGAGAGTAAGTAGATAAATGCCCAATACTTCCTGCCCTTCGGTGAGTCAGTTATGACCATAATTCTTATGCAGTGGCTCAGAATAGTGCCAGTGTGACTGAGCAATGGTTTCCTACTGGAGCCACCTGCTTATTCATGTTCTCTCTTGGCTTCTCTCTCTTCCTCGTCTCACTTTTCCAATCCCACCTCTTCTGCTTTCTACTATCACCACCTCAATAAGCCACCTGCCCAAAATCTTTGTCCCAGGGTCTGCAATAGGGAGAGTCCTAAGACAATGACCAACTTATGATTTTCACATGTAACAGTTTGTGTCCATGAACAATACTCTTCAATCCCTGGATCTCCACATAAGTCATTATGCAATGCTCCTCACAGTAAATGATAGAACACGCGATGAGAGAGAGTACCTCCTAAAAATCCTCGCCTTCTCACATAGTCATGCTAATCATTTCTTCATAGACTGAAGCATATTTTACTGGCTTAAAGAAACTGTTTCTTTAATGTTTTCTTCACAAGGTATTCATTGATTCAATCCCAAATCAACCTCACATGTGCAAAATTGTCTCCTCCATTTTGGGATGGAGAGGGTTTCTATCAGCAGTGTTTTTGCCATTGATTGAGTGGGGAATAGGATAACTGATGCTATGAAATCTTTATGATATGAAGTTTGGTTTGCCCACCTTTGCTGAGACTCAGAGAAAGCCTGAGTGGGGAAGATCCTTGGACCAGATCCTGCCCACTCCCTAATTTTACAGTTGAGGAAAATAAGGCCTAGCAGAATTAAGTAACTCTTCCAAGATTATAACTCCTAGCACAGATAAAATTAGAATTCAAACCAATAGGTTTTCAGTACACAAGGGTCTCAGCTCACAGTTTTCAAAGCTAAATATAATGTTTGACTGTTTCCTTCTCATGTATTTTTTTCAAATTGTGTCTATAAAACTACAGGTTCTGATATTCTTCTGTGCTATTCTCATGTTGGAATAGAATCAGGTGGCACAGAAGCTATTGTTACAGCTCCAGAAGACTGTCTGGCGTTTTCAGTGGCAGAATTGAAGCTTTAATCATGGACGTTCTGGTCAACATATTGTGTGAGGCAAGAGGCCGGACTTGCCGTGGATCTCACGCTGAGAATTCCTCATTGGGATCCCACTTTATAGAAGAACCCACTTCCTACATGGAAGCCGTAGAATTAGGCACATTAATAATCAAAACTCTCCAAGAATATCTCTGCATCAAATCAATCCAAGCATTAGCAAAGCAGCCAGAAACGTTTTCTTGGAGGCTTCTCTTTGACTCTCACTTTTTTTCTCACCAACTGCTGGCCCCGCTTTTATGCCCTGGATCCAACCCCATTATCAAAGACGCCAAGGCAAGCTCTGCAATTGATTGTCTGAAAATGAACAACACACAGATAGTGAGGAACTGATACCGCAACACCCTGTAGTGCCTGTTAAAGTCACACTCCCAGAGAACTCGAACAATCCAGATGACTGAGGAAAATAGCATCTCCCAGGAGAAACAAGAGACTTGACAGGTAACACTGAAAAGAAATTTTCTGGCAAGGCCGATTGAGAGGGAGTGACCGTTCTTCCTGGAGAGCATATGGAAGTGTTGACAGGCTCACTTCTTAATGTGGCCAAGAAAGAACTTAGTTCCAATGAAAGAAAATGAGCGAACACAGATGACAACCAATCATGTTTTTCACAAAGCCGGAAATCCCGTACATGAGGCCCGGGGAATTCGCAGATGCAACCTTGGCAAGGGTGACCTTTCGAGGACCTTCCCAAAGCTCAGTGATGTTAAATAATTGGTCTTTTTTGCTGAGACATGAATTTGAATTCCATGCTCTACAAGGCTGGAGCCCGGCACAAGTCACTTAGCACATCAGCACAGCACTAGAATGCCCAGGAAGAAGGTCTGTCTACCGTCAACCATCCTCCCAAGGCCCTCCTTTCATGCCTATTTTCATGTGTGAGGATTGACCACAGAGACACAGAGCTCCCAGGGTTTTTTTTTTTTTTTTTTTCATTTTGAGGCCCAGCCAGTTTAAAGGGAAGAGGCACCCTCAGGTTGGCAAAATAAACTTGGTTTTCTAATAGCCTTGCACTCCTCATGCAAGTATTTTAATTTCTTTGTTGTGCAGAATTTTAACAACTTCAATTCTAGAACATCCCCTAATTCAGCAACATCTACCTTTTTCATTTTAGCCTCTGCCTTCATTTGGGTTTCCCCAGAAGCTCACTCTAAATCAGGGGTTCTCAACCTTGGCGCTTTTGGACACTTTGAGCTGGGTAAGTCTATGTTGTGGGAAAACTCTTGAGAACCACATCTTTTTAAAAATATTTTATTTATTTATTCATGTGAGATGCACAGAGAGAGGCAGAGACATAGGCAGGGAGAGAAGCAGGCTCCCCGCAGGGAGCCCAATGCGGGGACTCGATCCCAGGACCCCAGGAAACACAGCCTGGGCCAAAGGCAGACACACTCAACCACTGAGCCACTCAGGTACCCTAAGAACCACATCTTTAAGTCAAGGATTCAAGTGCAATACTGTTAAGTCGTCAAGTGTTTCCCAGGCAACACTGGTGTGGAAGTGGAAAGTACATTAGTATTCTCCAGATAAACATAAATAATAGGATGAAAATATAGAAGGAAAAAGAGGGAGATTGGTGTATTTTAAGGAACCAGCTCACATAGCTGTGGAAGTGCAAGTCCAAACCCTGCACAGCCATCAGGCTGGAGACCCAGGGAAGAGCTGATCTTGCATGTCAACTCTGAAGGCAGTCTGCTAGCAGAATTTTCTCTTCTTTGGGGGGAGAGGAATCATCTTCCATTAAGACCTTCAACTGATGAGATGAGGCCCACTCACAGTATGAAGAATAATCCACTTTACTCATTTTGCTGATTTAAACGCTAATTTTGTCTGGGCACCTGGGTAGCTCAATTAGTTAAGTATCTGACTCTTTTTTTTTTGTCTCAGGTCATGATCTCAGCGTCCTAACAAGGAGCTTGAGTCAGGCTCTGTGCTCAACAGGGAGTCTGCTTCCCCTCTCCCTGCTCTCTCTCTCTCTCAAATAAATAAATCTTTTTAAAAAAAAATTAAAAAATAAATGCTAATCTTGTCTAAATAATATTTTCACAGAAACATTTAGAAAAATACTTTTAAAAATTTATTTTATTTTCAAAGATTTTATTTAATTATTCATGAGAAACAGAGAGAGAGAGAGAGAGAGGCAGAGACAAGCAGAGAGAGAAGCAGGCTCCATGCAGGGAGCCCGACGTGGGACTCGATCCTGAGTCTCCAGGATCACGCCCTGGGCTGAAGGTGGCGCTAAACCACTGAGCCACCCGGGCTGCCCCTAGAAAAATATTTGACCAAATATCTGGGTACTACTGTGGCCTAGTCATCAACATGACACATAAAACTAACCTTCTCAGAAAGGCGAAAAACCCAATAAAAGTGCATTAAGCAAGTTCTGACAGAAAAGGGAGTGCAGTTCTGCTGGGAAATTTTGGAAATGGGGTAAAACACTTGTCTCACTGTTATCCATCCCAGTCGGGGAGGGTGAGGGAGCTGGGGTATTTGTACACAGGTTCCCATCAGCCATTGATTGGGGTCTGTTCCCAAGGGGCTTTAATTTCCTGGCACTTCTGGCCTGCTGCTTACCCAGGAAAAGCAGGCTCTGGCAGCTAATGAAATCCATCAGGCAAAGGGTGCTGGGGCTGGCAACTGGAATTCAGATTGACAAGTGAACAAATGACAAGTGGCTAAAGGACCATAGGCAAGGCACTAACGGTATCTGCTGCCATTTGTAAGCCCCCTCTGGCTGGTAGTTGGGAGACCTTCTTCAGTGGCAGAGCCATCGTTACTCATTGACCTCCTCCCTCCATGCCTTCAAATTCTTGATTTAAAAAAAATTATAGGGGTGCCTGAGTGGCTCAGTCAATTAAGCATCTGCCTTTGGTTCAGGTCATGATCCCAGGGGCCTGGGTTTGGGCCCCAAGTCAGGCTCGCTGCTCAGAGGAGACTGCTTCTCTCCCTCTGCCTCTCCCCTTGCTTGTGCCCTCTGATGCTATCTCTCTGTCATATAAATAAATAAAATCTTTAATAAATAAATAATTATAGTGAAATGTACCTAACCTAAAAGTTCCCATCTTAGCCATTTATAAATGTACAGTTCAGTGACAGTTAAATGCATTTACATTGTTCTCCAACCATCACCATCATCTATCTGCAAAGTTTTCGTCTTACAGAATAGAAATTCTCCCCACTGTACTTCCCAGTATCCTCTTCCTCTTCCCCAGCCTCTGGGTCCTCGGTTCTAGTTTCTATCTGTATGAACTTGACTGCTCTAGGAGTCTCACAAAAGAAGAATTGTATAATACTTGTCCTTTTGCGACTGGCTTATTTCAGTGGTATCATGTCTTCAAGATTCGTCCATGTTGTAGTGTGTGTCAGAAATTCTGTTCCTTTTAAAGGCTAATTTCCCACTGAGGATTCCATTGAAGATGAGACCACATTTTATTTATCCATTCACCCATCGCTAGACACTTGGGTGGCTTCCACTCTTTGCCTGTTGCCAACAGTGCTGCTATGAATGTGGGTGTACAGAGATCTCTTGATGTCTCTGCTTTCAGTGATTTGAATATATAACTAGATGTGGAATTGCTGGATTATATTTTGAGTTTCCTGCATGACAAGTAAACATAGTGTGGCAAGCAATTGGGAAAAGATAAGCATGCTAAAAAAGGAAATAAATTGCTCATACATTTCTAAAGTCTGGGTTCATCAGTTCCCAGGACCACAGTCAAAACAGAGATTTTTTTTTTTTTTTTTGAGTATAAAGCACATCTCTGAATGGTACATAATCACCACAGTTCCACTTTCTAAAAACAGTTTTATTTGTCTCCTCCTTTGCCTTTTGATAAAGAGCTTTGTTTATAAAATTCCCGTCTTCTGAAGTTCTTGAAAGATCTCAAGTGAGTTGTTCTCATAAATGAAGGCAAAAACATTGGCTGGCAAAGCCTGTGACTGACAACATCTTTTTTTAGTTACCTGAGCTCTATGCCTTAATTCTCTAGCACTTTCCATTTTCCCTTTGTTTCCCAGAGTTTTGCCGCAAACTGCTGTTTAGCAAAAAGAAGCCAAATTCAGACTTAGGCCAAACCCTAGTCACAGTCTGTTTCTTTTTGTTGTTGGTACCAGCATCGCATCCCACCTGGCCAGACCTGCCAAGTTTTTTGGATTTCCTAGAGGAGGTTTTTATTCTGTCTGCTTGTCTGCACTTGTATACAAAACCTGTAATTATATAATAGGTGAATTTACTGGTGTGCTATTGTGCTTTCTTTTCTTTTTTTAAACCAGCTGAATTGGTCCTTTTTATATTTTGAGCCTATTGTTACCTCTATAACTGTTAAAGTTTCCTTCCCCTTGGCTTCTGATACTTTAGCCTTTATCCAACCACTAAATATTTATGTAAAAAATTATTTAAAATAATTTGTCTTTCAGTGAAATTTTAAAACTTGTATGTTTCTAGCTGTAATTTGAATGTTTTAATGTTATAACTACAAATGACTGTTGGTGAAAGAATTTTGTTCTTAAAATATGTTACCCTATTTTTAGATAAGAAAGAGCACCTATGAAAGTCATTAAGTATACATATTTAATTCTTAGACTTAAAAAAATTTGTGACATTCCTAATCTGTGTTTAATTCAGTAAATGTTCTATGGTTAATACATTCACACAGAACTTTCAGAAGAGTTATACAAAATATATGAAACTTAAAGTGAAATAAATGCTTGTTAAAATTTGTTCATTGATCCAAAAGCTGACATTTAAAAAAAATAGAGCAAACGGTATTCCATTATTGATTTCATGATAGTATTCATTCCTGCCTTCAGTCTTCAGGGTAGTGGTCTCTCCTTCAAGGTTGTTCATTTTATGGAGGCTAACACAAAGCTCTTCATTTCTGTGGACTTTGTTTTTTCTAATACCTATAGAACATTTTGTCATAGAACTACCTTCCTACGCCTTTTGGTACTTTTTGCCAAGTTTGAAGAGAGATGGGTAGGATCTGAGTCTTTTCTGGCTCTTGAGGGGGTCTGGAACCCCCTCAGCCTCTCAAATTAGTTGTTGTGCATCAAATCTAAACAGATTACCGGGTAATTTTGGTTTGGGTTTGGTGAGCATGTCAGAGGACAGCTGTTTAATGGAACAGCAAATAAAATACTCCAGTAAGAACTGAACCTCAAGATTTTAATCTATAGTATGTGTCTTATGAGTAAGAACTTGTGGACAGCCCAAACTAATCACTTCTCATTCTGCAGTCTTTTTATCAATACTATCCTTCCATGACCCACCTTTTTCAGTATATCTGTTGCAGCATTCTTGTTGATGAGATCAGGAAATCTCATCTTATTTCTCTGTGATGATGCGGAGTAAGAATGCATGTGACTCACCAACCAGAGAAATAAATTAAGTAGACTTCTTTCACTTCCCTTAAACCCGAGAATGTTACCAAAAATCACTCAGAAATTTTCAAGTAGAAATTTTCAGTGTAAGGTAATCAGAAACTCACATAAATGAAGAAATTTTATCTGGTAAATGCACCAGTGAATATAAACCTCAATAGGATTCTTGAATGGACTCTACAAGCCAGAATGACAATGTGGTAGGAGAGAAAAGCAAACCATAGCGTGAAAGGATAGTCACTAATGTCCTCAGAGACTGACCAGATCCATTTGGAGCCATTTGTCCTAAGACTCACCACTACAGTGGAGGAGGAAAATATGGTTCCCCTTTTAGATAGCCAGCATTTCTTGATGAAATGGCAGAAGCAGTTATGTAAGAGGCAAAGGTGAAGCCCAGTTCCAAGGAGACTGATCTCAGAGGACAAGAAAATTGTACATCTAATTTATGAGGTATGGAGGCACAAACACCTTCAATTTGATTTAACAAATATGTGAATAGCCCTTTGCTCTAAGCAAACACACAGGAATTCTACTTGCCCATAGCAGGGATTCCAGTATTAAATATAACATGTGAATCCAGTGCTGATCATTGGAATGCAATTTAATTCCCTTTATGCCATCAGGCAGCTCACCTTCATATCTGAGAATGCACACGAAGGAGCAGTCCTGGGTAGTGAAAAAGGAAACTGTGAGATCTAGCCCCGGCTCTTACTCAACCTCTGGTTCAACTCAATGTGCTAAAGCATTCCCTTTTCTAGTCTTACTGCCTTCTTTTCAACCATCATATCTGGAACCCTAGTATATAAAACAGGTTAAAAACAAACCCATTAGCTCTGGTTGAGCTGAGGGTAAGAGTCCCAGAGTCCAACCCACAGAACCTCCTTCTTATGTCTCTACCCACCTGCTCATGGCCTGTCTTGGGTATGAGGATTTTGCAGAAAACAGTATACAAAAAGTTCATACCATGTGTGCTTTCCAGAGATACTTCTAACTCAAAGCCTCCAATATCATTTGCATATTTAACATCCATTTAATCTGGGTCTTCTCCCTCACATCTTCATGCCCTCTGTTAAATGTTATTGCTTTCAAAAGCAACAGAAAAATGACTCCAAACCTTCAGATGTGATAGATATTTTTTAGAATAATGATTTCTTGCCAATAATCTCGTTCTGAATCTGGAGCAGGAAATGGGAATTTCTTCCTTATGTATCTCCATGTCCTTCCTTTTGTAGAGCTGTATTCCTATCAGTCATCTTTCCCCATCTTTAATTGCAAATTTCCACCATTGAATTCAGATCGGTTGAATTTGGCATTGGCCAAAATGTCTCTTTTGCTGAGCAGAGCAAAAATATCTACCTTTCAAGGCGAAGAAAGAGAAGAAGAGTGCAATCATTATGTTTTTTTTTTTCTCCCTGTCACATAGCAACATAGAATAACATGGGATTAAGTGTCATCCTGAGTAAATAATATCCTTCAAGACCATTGGGGGAAGAAATGGTCTCAGTAGACTTTTTATTCACCTCTGGGCTTCCATATGATTTTATTTTATTTTTAAGACAATTGATATTTGGTTTAAATGATAATTTAAGGATACATTTACCTTATTTTCCTATTATATTGCAAAGTCCTTAAGGGTAGGAACTTTTCCATACACAGCTCTGAATCTTTTATGAGGCTAACTATGTTACCTGGTAGAATGTAGCTATTCTAGGAAACTCGCAGTGAAGTGAATTGAGAAAAATGTAGTTACTCTTTTAAATAGAAGTTGGCAAACTCTAGCCCATGGGCCAAATCCAGCTCCTCACTTGTTTTTGTAAATAAAGTTTTATTGGAACACAGCTGTGCTACTTTTTCATGTATTGTTTATGGCTATTTTCATGCTTGTAACAGCAGATTTGACTAGTCGTGACAAAGATCCTACGGCCTACAAAGCCAAAAAATATTTCCTATCTGGCCTGTTATGAAAAAAGTTTCTCAACTGGTGATCTAAACCTACATGAAAATATTTCGTTGAGGTATATTTTTGTTTTTGTTGAATTACTTTTAACCCATAACGTTTCATTAGGTAAACTTGCTATTTTCATTTCAGTTACTGGCATATAGTCAAATCAGTCATTTCTAGTAGATATGAAGTCAATTTACCCACCCTAATTGATTATGCCTTACTATCATCTGGATTTTTAACTATGCAAATGCAAAAAAATTAGTTTTGCTCTTCAAAGTTATAGAAGTCAGAACTTTTCTATTCATTCATACAATAAAAGGCAAACTCAAACTAGCCTCCTCAACAAAAAGAAAAACACTAAAATGGTTGGAGGAGAAAGTGACTGCCTCATGCAACTGAGAAGTTAAATGTTGAATTGGCTTCAGGAAGAGCTGGATTCAGAGGTTCAGAGATGGTGTCAGGGCTCTCTTACAAGCTATTAGTGTGGCTAGAATTTTTTTTTCATATTTGCTTTTTTCTATTTTGCCAGATGGTCCAGATCCTCTCACATGAAAGAAGGTTGCTGCTGGCAACATTATAATTTCAGACTCGTTCTTTATAGCTTGTTATCCAAATGGAAGAGAAACTTGTCTCTCCTGATATCTGTATTAAATCTTACACAGGGCTCTCTACCTGTGTAAGTCACGTGTCAACCACTGTAGCCAAAAAGATGAGATACCCTAGGATTGATCCAACCCTGGGTCATGTGCTCAACTCTATGTGCATTGGGCTCTCTGATATACTTACAAAATCAGGGCAGTGTGGATAAGGGCCAGTGCCCCAATAGAAAAACAGCCACTTTACAGATAAAAATAATGATGTCCATAGAAATATTATTATTATGATTGTTATGTCTATAGAAATATTATATCAGAATTTTAGTGGAGGAGACTAGATTTTACAAATAACAACCAGTACTAGGAAAGATGTTTTTACTCTTCCTTTCCTATTTTACATAATCTTCCTTCTCCTCCTCCTCCTCCTTCAACATCATCAGGGCAGTGGCATCATTTTTTTACCCTGTTTAGCATGTAGCTCCATAAAACTTCAAAATACCCTTTTAGCTGCTTTGGAAGCAGATTCATTGTTCAAAACTCTACTCATCTTCCTGTTTGCATCAAAACTTACGACTCATGCTCATGCATTCTACTTGCTCCCTTTTCTTGTTGGTTCTGGGTTTAATGAGTTTACATAGTTAACGTTGGGATTTACTTATCCATGAAGTTGGCCAGAAAATATAAAATTTCAACAACTGAGTGGTTAAGATGCAAGTATTTTCAAAGTGAGAATAAGGAGTGCAATGAACAGAAGAAATGTCAGAGTGCAGAAGAATGGGACTGATTTTTTTTTGTGAGGATAGGGGGTCAGTAGAGACTCTTATACATCCTTACATCCCCTATCACACTTGTACCCAAGAGCATCTAAACTTCTATTTATTTTTTTGCATTTAAACTTTTAGATACTGAAAAGTGATCTCCGAAGATCTCTGAACTGTCTGAAGGAACCGTTTAGAAATCTCAGTATAGGTTATATTCTCCCTACTTGTTTTATAGCTTGAAGACACTGTGATTTGGATCTGAAATAATTACTGCTACACAGTGTCATCCACACATAATTAGCCTCAAATTATAATGAATTAACATAGTTTGCCCTGTTCATGAAGTGAAGTGATTCTATTACTATTTTTTTTCTCACATATTTAAAATAAAAACACTTTGGAATTTCCATCCTGTTAGGTGAAGTTCTCTCTAGAATGTCAGCTCACAATGTAGAAGAAATAGCAGGGATGGTTACTTAACCATATAGACTGAGTTAAAGGGCACAGTCCAGATGCTTCCTGGACTCTTGTTTTCTCTACGGCATTGCATCTCTTCACTTTCTCCTCCTCCTCCATCTCTCCTCCCTGTATCCATATACATAGAAAATGCTCCAGTGCGGCAAAGATTTTAAGCCGCTTTGAGAGAATCCAAAAGAGAGATTCCTGTGTTTCCTTATTCTATATAACTTGGTGTAAACAGATGTTAGTAATGAAAGAATTACATAATAATTCTAAATTTGTTTCTGACAGTAAGAGGAAGAAGGAAAACATTCCAGAGCATGGATTTACCTTTTAATTCTCACTGCATATACACAGAGAAACTCCATGAAAATGCAAGACTTTGAAGTCAGAATGTACAAGAATTCCCACTGCTCTCTGACTGCCCCTTTGGTTTTACGTTTAGCCCTCAACACTTAATCCAACATTCAGCTCTTAGTGAGAAAGTATCCAAATATATGAATATCTGCAACTGATTCCTCCGAAGTAACCTTGGGTTTTCTTTGGCACTGTTGTAGCTGAGCCACAAATTTGAAGTTGAAAATAGGGTATTTTCCATGGAAGTTTCTCATGTATAAAAATCCATCCCAGATACTGACCAACACAATCAGAGAAATTAGTTTATTAATGAAACTCTTGTCTGAATGGATTTTGAAAACCAAAAATGCCTTTTCCCCCCTATTTTTAAAGAGAATAGAACAATCCCTTTATTGTCATACTTGCTTAGAATTTATTTTCTGCTCCTTATTATGCATGCCTCCTTTATGTCATCAATACATAATCCATTATGTGCCTCTTATCGTATTTGCTCCAACTATTGTCTCTAGATGATGTCAAAGGACATTAGATACCAGAGACTAACTTTGCAGGAGTGAATTAATGTCAGTGTTGAAGGAGTCTATAATCATATGACTAAATGGGCTTTCAGGAGGCCACACAGTATGCTGATGACAGAATCAAGAATGAAACCTAGGAATTCTGATCATTTGTCTTGTGTTCTGTCCACAAATGATACTACCTATTCTTAGTATTTAGTAAAGGCTTGATGAAAGCAGTCCATTTACCGGAAACAGAGCATTCATGCAGGAGTTTTCAAAAATAATCCATTGGAAATTTCTTTAGTGATTATACAAAAGTTCTGAAAAGACATCATGTGCATGTATGATAATACATATAGTGTTATTTTGTATAGGCTAAGATTATTACAACTTGGATAGTACACAGAAACTTTCTTTTTAAAGTTTATCTTTGTTAGAAGATAAAAGGTCCCAGTTTGAAAAAAAAATTATGTCATCTATGAAATTACTGCAGTGCAGAATTGGGGCTAAATACATGGACTGGCAAGTTCAACTTGAGGTCAAAAAGCTTTCCCTCAGCAATTAGCTATTTGATCTTAGGCAAGTATTTACCACTTATGAGTCTTCTGTTTGTTTGGGTTTTTTTTAACGGAGGCATTAAGACTGATTTCTAAGTTTGTTGTAAAAAAATTAAGTGAAATAATGCACTGAAAATATTTAGGACAGGATTTTGGAAAGGTACAACTGCAGTGCAATATAATTTTTAGATGTTCCTTAATATCCACATAGAAGCAATGGAATAACTCGATGGCCAAACCAGAACCCTACGGACAGTATTTGCAATAAGACAAAGTGACAACATATCACCACAAGCCCCCAAATACACAAGATAAGGACTAACCAACAAAAACCACTCCATCCACTGGGTATTGGCATCTGTACAGAAACCAAGAAAGTTTCTAATAACCAAAATGACCAGAGAGGCATCATCAAAGACTTTTGAGAATATATATATTTGTAGAACTAAGATTTCATGCTCTTTCAACATAGACATAGCACAACCACAACTCTAAAAGAAATGATATGAGAACAGGAAAGCAATGGCCAAAGAAACACTTAACTGTCTTCAGGAATCCTATTGGTGATGGTTAGTATTAGTCTTAGTATTCTAAGAAAGTTGTGTTTGTGATGTGGGATAGAGTCAATGAGTCATTGTGAGATAGTTCTAATTCTAGCATCTGCCTTGCCCTTGAAGACCAGGAAACTTTGCTTATTTTCTAGTTCTGACTATGTTCTAGGTAGGTGTTATTCACAAATAACACTAGCAAGCCAAATTGTTGTCCTAGTAGTATTTTGAATTGATGAATATTGCAACTATCGGGCTGTGGTTCTACAGAACTAAAGGAGTTTTTCTATAAAATTATTCCTTTATGTATTATTTTTTTTCATCTTTAGCAATCAGTGTCTTGATCTATTAATTTTCTGAAATTCTTTGGAAACTCTCTACTCCTACTTGTTTCCCTTGAAACTTCCAGTGTCTCTGCCTGTCTTGGTGCTTCAAGACACTTTTGTTCTAGAGTTGAACGCATCTTATATTGAATATAGTCTAAATTTTTCCCACCTGGCAATAAGTCAGGAGGAATGACCAGCAAAACTTTGGGGAAGGATTACGTGGAAGACTAGAAATGACATTCTGGAGCACTTATATTATTGTGATGATCTGAGTTAGGAAGCAGGAGGGAGAAAAAGAGGAAAGAGGTGGAAGTCACTGTCTCCTTTTGTCTGAAACCCCTTAGGATGAAAAACACATTATTTTCCATGCCTTATGCTGAGTCAAGCATATTGTCAATACTCAACAACAATAAATAATTAGCCATATTGGATTTACATACTTAATTCACCATATGTGGATATTAAAAATGTGCCTCTGAAAATAAGATTCTTAAAGAGAGTCTCTGATATATTCTGATAGCAGCTGTAAATTAGAGCATTTTATGCAGAATTTTAGCTCAGCTAAATGTATACCACTTTACCCTTTCATTATATCATAAATTCCTCTTTAAAATTTTAAAATAAATGCCTGCAAACTGAAAGTCTTATTCTATTTAGAGTTTCTATACACACATCTATCCCCACATAGATATGGATATGGTTCTACCTAGCTATTTATCTATATATAATATATAAAGCAATTATTCCCTAGTAAATTTGTACATTTCATTTTCCAATACAGCATATCCACTTTAATCACATACTTTCTAATCTTTTTGCCTCCTAGTCTCAGATTTTTGAATTCAAATTTCCTTCCCTTTGTCTGTATTTAAAAATAATAATAATCATTTTACATCTATTACAAATAACAATACCTAGTCCCTGATTGAATGCTAACATTGTAATTCATTCTCAGGGTTCGGCTGCCATTCATTCATACCTCGAGCTGTGCTCTCATTATGTATGACATCAGCAGAAACTCTCAATTCAATTGCCGTCTTTTATTTAATTAGGGACTATGTATTATTTGGTTTGTAGTATCCAGAATTAAAAATAGCCCCTTCCACTGTGTAATGGGAAAGGAAGAAAACTTTGAATATATATTCTAATTGATATTTTTAATACTTACTCTAAAAGCAATCAAAACTTATGTTAAATATTAATTATAATATTTTTCTGCTTTTGTGCACCTTGATTTATTGCTGCCCTTTTGGGTTCACTTTTAATTACATTACAGGAAAACAAAGGATATTTTTATCGGAAGAGTTATTTGGCACAGACAATACCTTCAATGGTGATGGTTATACTGAACTTTATATTAAACTTAATTTTCAAAAGCATATTTAACACAGTTTGCCAGGCTTTTTAAAAATTATTTTTCCTTCCTTTAACAACATGCCTCTCGGGTCTCTATATTAGAAATCGGGGACAAAGCTCATAAAGGAACAAAGACCCCAAATCAGGGATGGTCTTTTAAAAGAGGTACAGTTTCAAAGACTCCTAAAGATATAAATCAAAGTGCTTTTGAATACAGAGAGCATTCTAAAAGAATATTGAACTGTTTGCTTAAAATCTCACATTATTTCCTGCTTTTTAAACCCTGTTCCTTTTTGAAGGCTAGCACCAGATAGGGACAAAAGGAATATTTTCATGCAAAAATCAGGGCCAGGTACAGAGGCACAGTCAGAGTCTATTTCAAGTGGGGACAGGAATTTAATTCAAGTTATTCTCCTCTTTATTCCACATTTAACAGATTTGAAGGATTTCTCCACCTCTCTGACACTTGTGCAGACATCACTAGGTACTGTTTGCACCAGTGGCGGGCACCGGGAAATCTTGGTGTGGAATTTTTAATCCACTTGGAATGGATTCTGAAAACACAGGAGAGTGGAAACCTGTCTGCTCAAGAAGGTGGGGGCTTTACGTTTCTTGAAGTCACCTTTCCGGTCCCCCCTAGAAAAAAAAAATCCTCTTTCTTTTTCTAAAAAGAATCATGTTACCCACAGGTGGGCATTAACCTAGATACTATTTTTAAAAGTATGAAAACAAATCTTTATACTTTAAGTGAAGACAGAGATTTTACTTACCTTGTTCTAGAGGTATGGTTTTTGTATGTTTTTTTTTTTTTTCCTGTAGTATTTCCAGCACTTAGGCTAAATCAGTACAAATACCAAAAATAACTAACTGATCATTCTATAACAGATTTTACTTTCCAAAAGTTATGACCAAATACAAGGCTTAAGCCCCAATGATGTGTGTGTTTCATTAAGAAAGTGAAATGCCATACCTCTGAGTAGAGCAGGTATCTGTGATTTTTCATGTTTCCATAGCAACATGTAATTTTTATTGAACTGCAGAATAAATAGGCAAATAAAACATACATAAAATATTGATGGGAGTTGGGTCTTTTGTCCGGGGACTTTCGTAACGTATGGTCACTAGCGGTTCTTTCTAACTCCTGTAGCTATTTTTTTTAATTACAGCATATTCTTATTTCAATTTCTTTATTCCTCATCTAATGCATAAAGTTTGTTTTTAATGTGGTTTCCAAACCCCACTCTGTAGTATAAATACCAGAGAGAATATTGAGGATGTAACATGAGCACAGAAATGAAAAATGTTTTTTACATTTCTCTAAGGGAAGTTACGTGATTTGTTTTGTCTTTCCATTTTTTGACTAATTTTTACAAGTAATTGACAATAACTTATGTTCAGTGTTTAAAATATATAATACCGAGGAGAAAATAACAGTTTTAAATAAAAGTGATCACATTTGAGAATACAATTTATTTATGAAATAGGTGTTCCAACATTAGCTAGAAAGAAAAAAGAAATGGAATCAGTTAAATTATTCATCTGAACTTGAAAAAAAGGAAAAATATAAAGTGAAATTGATCTAATATCCAAATATTTCATACAAGTCATCATTAGAGTACTCTGTTCTCTGTATCATTTCAGTTTTATAAACATGTATTGAGAGACAACGCTCAATGTTGCACTAATTATTAAAAAATAGGTCTCTGACTTCAGTTACAACTTTTAGAAAAAAGGCTAATTATCAAGTTAATAAAAAGTCTTGATAAAATAAGAAGAAAAAATTTCTTAAAATTATGTTTAGTGTCCAGAAAAAATAAACTGTATCCCTACCTCATAGCTTATAGCAAAATAAATTCTGAATTGGAAAATGAAATTATTAACACACTAAATAAAAACATAGACCTTTTAAAATATTTTTATGACTTTACTATTATACACTAAAGGAAAGGGGAAAGCCTTTCTATATATGACAGGAAAACTCAGAAACCATTTAAAAAATGATAAATGTTACATGTGCATAAAAAATCCACATAGCAAAAGAATGCCATAAAAATATCAAAAGAAAACAAATTGGAAAGTATTTTCCCCACACATAACTGAAAAGAACAAATTTTTAACAGATATAATATTCTGACAAATCTATAAAAAATCTATAACATAATAGGAAAATGGACAATAGAAAAAGGAATACATCTGTCACTAACATGTTTGGAAAAATGTTCATCTACAGTCTTCATAAGATGAATGCAAAGTAATGAAACATCATTTCACCTAGCATATTGGTAAAAAAAAAAAAAAGAACAGTTTTATAACCAACTTGTTAGCAAGAGTATGAGTGTAAATTGTTATAAACATTATAATGATCAAAGTAGAATTTGTTATAATATCATTGTAGTGCAATTTAGCAATAGCTATCCCCAAAATTCAATAATCCTAATAATTTTATTTCTAGGATATTCTCACTTATGGGCAAAATACACAGTATTCATTGCAGCACTACTTAATAATATGAAAACAGTGAAAACAACCCAAGTATCCATCAGTAGAGGATACAATAAATGTACTTCAATACATTCATACAATGGAATACTCTCCAGCCATTTGGAAAATGAAGCATCACTGTGAATACAAATAAGGAGTCACATCTAACAATATTGTTAAGGGGCACATGGGTGGCACAGTCAGTTGAGCATCCAACTTTTGGTTTCAGCTCAGTTCAAATCCCAGAATCATAAGACTGTGTCCTGTGTCAGGCTCCACAGTCAGCGTGGAGTCTGCCTGAGATTCTCTCTCCCTCTGCCCCTCCTGCTCGAGCTCTCTAGTTCTCAAATAAATAAATCTTAAAAAAAGAATATTGTTAAATGAAAATAGCAAGGTACAGAATAGTGTTATAGTAGACTCCCATTTGCATAAAAAAGGAAGATTCATACATAAGATGCTACCATATACATAGATTATCACTAAAATTATACACAAGAAAAATTTGTTATCCCAGAAGAAATGAATTTGTTAGGGATTGGATGATAATTTTGTTTATCACTGTATATTCTTTTGTAGATTTTGAATTTTGTGCAAGTATTTATTGTGCCTATGTAATCAACTTTTGTTTTTAAAGAAAAGGTGGTAATTTAAGACAATATAAGGACAAGTACAAAAAATATGTTTAGTGCTAAGATTTTTTTTTTTTTTTTTTTAGCGCTAGGAAAGTTTTAACTAACAAATGACCACCCTGCTATGCCATTCAGGAAAAGTGTAGAATTAAGGGGTCTTGAGCTAGATTTGAACCTAAAATTAAGATCAAGAAGTACTACCATGAACTAAGATGGTCATAATTATATTTATATGATACAACCTTATGGCTACATCCTTCAAGCAGGTGTGAGATAAGGAGCCTA
This sequence comes from Canis lupus dingo, assembly GCF_003254725.2. Classification (NCBI taxonomy): domain Eukaryota; kingdom Metazoa; phylum Chordata; class Mammalia; order Carnivora; family Canidae; genus Canis; species Canis lupus. The sequence goes on along the minus strand of NC_064262.1, from coordinate 21,547,406 downwards.
GAAAGAAGCAGAGATTGTAGAAGTAGAGAAAAAAGAGTGGAAGGAACAATGAAATTAAATTATGTCTGTTTTGCAGTAAAAGCAAAATAATGATTTTATAGGAGTTCAGAACAAATATTCAAATTATAGGGTAGAAAGTATCTTGTTCTTAATGATTATGTTGCAAAAGTACCCTTTTTTGCATAAATTCTTAGATGAAGAGAAGGAGTGTGATGTATTAGAAAAGGCTGTGAACAGAATTCAGGAGACATTTAGTCTGGTTCTTGTTCTGCCATTAATTAGCAAAGTAACCTTGAGAAGGTCACATTGTGTCTCCAGGCCTCAATTATATTATCTGTTATATAAAGGGGAGGGGGTATGCAATAGATTCATGGTTCCACAACCATTTTTTTTTTTATCTGAAGAACATTTTCTTTTTTCAAATGAAATGTGAGCTCAAACCAGTGAAACAGATAAAAGCAGGGCAATTTCGTATAAAGCTGGAATGGGTGCCCCAGAGCCCTCATGCACAGTATCTTTCTTTCCCATCATGGCCCTCTTTAATGGAACAAAATCAAAGCCCTGGGAACCAACAAAGTTCAATTTAAAACTATTAACTAGGGGATTCCTCAAGTCCCTTTTCATAAAAACATTTCATAATTCTAGGAGGTAATTGATTCGCAGGTTTAATCGTGTTGTGAAAGTTCTACAAAAATATTTGCAAAAAATAATGGTGCTAGTAGAAGGCTAGGCAAGGAGTAATTACTTCAACAAAGATTTAGTAAGTGTCTTTTCTATACTTGATGACGTTTTCCCCATGATGTTGCAAGACACAGAGCTGGATAGAGTGCAGTCCATCCCCCCTCTGATTCTCACTATCTGTTGGAGTTTTCAAAAAGTCTATTTAGGGTTATCTAAGCTTTTCGAATATCTATACTGATGTCTTTTATTTATTTGGGAATATTTCTGTTGTCTTTCTTCTCTCCTTTTAGGACCCCATTTTCATGTATGATAGTACTGTTGACTAATTCACATGTCTTGGGCTCTTTTTTGTTCTTTCCATCCTTTTTTCATGCTGTGTTCCAGTTTGAATGTCTTTTATTGACCTGTCTTTCACTGACATCCTAAATTCACATATTGTATTTTCTATACTAAACTGTCCATTTGAATTATTTTTATAGGTACAAGTACAAGTTTTTTGAAATCATCCTTCCTTGATTTTATCCATCATTTTCTCTCTGTAAGCATGTTAATCATAGCTATTTGGTTGGCTTATTTCAGCATGTGGATTATCTGTGGGTTTGTTTCTATGGTCTGTTTTTGCTCTTGGTTGTTGATGGCCATTCTGCTTCTTGTGTATAATCATTTTTGACTGACTATAAGATATTGTGTATAAAACCTGTAGAGACTCCAAATGTTAGCTTCTACAAAAGAAGTCTCTTCTATCTTTTGCTTTGGCAAAACCTGTGAGGGGCTGATTGGCTAAAAAAAAATCAGGGATCAAGCTGGGTTGGGGCTGGGCTGTAGCTTTTATAAACCTAAGCTGTCTTTGTGGAAGATTCAGTTCTGCCCTTCAACAATTTTCAACTTAGCTTTTGACTCTTCATGCAGCTTCACACTTAAGGTCCCTAAGCTTCCAACCTTATTTGTGAGTCACACACAAATATAAAAAAATTAATACACCTCTTGTCTCTCAAGAGTCCTTTTCTGAAATATTGGCTTCAGCTGCATCTACAATCAGTAAGTGTACCCATGCAACAACAATTGTAAAATTTTGTGCTAATCCATCCCTCCTTTGAGGGTTCTCCTCAGGCCTTTTCTGCAAAGAAAGTCTTTGTTTCTTGACTCTTCAAGATTATGGAATTTTTTCATGCAGCCTTTCATAATCATTTGGTTCATTCCTTTAGCCTTTCACACAGTATGAGATTAATCAGTTCATGGGCTTTCTGTTTGAAAGCCCTCAAATCTCCAAATTTTATTACTCTGGCTGCATTGTACCACTAAAAACTTTTCTTTCTCAGCTTCTTTCTCTGGTGGCCTTCTGCTTACACTAGAATTTCATTCTTCATGCCCAGTCTAACAAACGCTTTCAGGGAAAACACTGCTCAACTTACCAACTTAGCTCTTATTGATTCTTACTGGTTCCACTCTCCCTTACATGGTAGCCAATCTGATTTTTGTTGCTTTCTGATGCCTATAAAAATACAACCTTTGCAGTTTACCCAGATTTGTCTAATATTCATTTGCTACTGCATACTATTCAGAAGCAGAAGCTCATGATGAAAAGTTTTAGGGACCTTAAAATCTAAACCATATGAGGCAAATTTTTAAAAATTTAATATATGTCATACTGTTCTTGTTCTTATATATTGAACAGCTGTTTCTAGGCATTCCTCTAAATTATTTGTAAAACCATAGGAGAGTCTCTGGTTATGTAGTATAAGATGTCATTAAGAAATATGCTAATAACTCAGGTTGAAATATCTTGTATGTATGCACAATATTCTCAAGTAATGTTAGACAGGAAAGGCAGAGTTCTCTAAAACAATTCACACCTTATTTTTTTAAAGAAGAATAATATAAGAGAAAGTTAAATAAAACATTAAATTAGATACTAATTTTCTAGTGTATAGAAATAATCATGCAATAATCATAAGGAGTAGCTTGAGGGAAAATAAACATATTTTCTACTAGTTTATGTATAGAATATAATAAGTATAATCTTATATCATGCTTTGAAATTGTAAGCTACTAGTGTTACTATCATTTTTTTTCAACTCCCAGAATATATCAACACTCATTTTAAATTATTTCTTCAATTAACTCCAGGATATCCATCATACTAAAATTTTTAGAAAGCCTGGAGGGCTTAAGAAATTGTGTGTATGTGTGTGTAAGAGTGTACTTAAGAAATGAATTTGGTTTGCATACCTTGGATTACTGGGGATTTATTTTATTCTTTCTTTTGTTCTTGATTTTCTTATATTTTAATCAGAGTCATATTTGTAAAGCAATTTAAAACTAGATTAAAATTTAACCTGCAAAAGGGTTGCTTGAGAAATGAATTAATTCTCTTTGCCATTCTATTTTGCTCTTGCCCCTTTAGCTCAAGGACCTGAAATAAGCCGAAGGACCCACTGAAGGCATTTTCTTTCATTTGGCATTCACTAAACCAGTGTATCCCAAAGCATCATTGCCACATTCAGAGCTATCTAAGCTAGAGTACTAAAAACAGGTTCTTGGGTTCTGTCTCAGATAGGAATCAGGAGGAAAGTTCTCAAAATTTTGCATTTTATTTTCACATTGATGCATACTATAGCTGAACACAATTATCCAGTAAGTATTCCATAAAAATAGCATAGCACAGCATGATCATTGACTACCTTATTATTCAATTGAAGACTCATTACCCTGGTTTTCATTATAATGCCCAAAGCAGCTTCCTCTATTGGTACGGGTGAGGAAACTGCCTTATTTGCTTCCTTTTATCTGCATTCTTCTCTGGGAGCTTTCTTTCTTCTTCTTCTTTTTTTGAAACTTAAATTTAAAAGATTTATTTATTTATTTCTGAGGGACACAGAAAAAGAGTCAGAGACATAGGCAGAGGAAGAAGCAGGCTCCAGGCAGGAAGCCCGATGTGGGACTCAATCTTGGACCCCGAGATCATGCCCTGAGCCAAAGCCAGATGCTCAACTGCTGAGCCACCCAGGTGCCCCTAAAATTTAAATTCAATTAACCAAAATATAGTTCACCATTAGTTTCAGATGTAGTGTTCAATAGTTAATTAGCTGCATATAATACCCAGGGCTCATCACATCATGTGCCCTCCTTAATGCCCATCACCCAGTTACTCCAGCCCCCCACCTATCTTTCCTCCAAGAACCTCAGTTTGTTTCCCAGAGTTAAGAGTCTCTCATGGTTTGTCTCCCCCCCTCTAATTTCTTCCCATTCAGTTTTCTCTCCCTTTCCCATCATCTCCTGTCCTGTTTCTTATATTCCACATATGAGTGAAATCATATAATTCTTTTTCCCGAAGTTTTCTCAACAGCTACTTATGTGCCATTATGGAGATTTCACTAGAAACTGTTCCAGTTCTTATCTTCTTTATTCCATATTCCAAGGCATTCAGCAATACCTATTTTTATACGTCTTCACCTTTGAAATTCTCTCCTTGGGATCAAACCTGGAAGGAAATGCATTACCCAAAATTGGACATGTCATTTACCAACAGAAAGTACAGTGGCTTGTCATACTTGTGATATGTGGTCACTGTAGTTAGAGTTAAGTTTTTTTTTCCTCAGATCTCACCAAGCAGGAAAACTCAAGACACAGCATGAAAAGCCCCTAGTGAATGTGCTTCATTCTAACCATTTTTTTCAACTCTGGATAATCAGAGGCCCTTAAGTGATGAGCTGTGCAGGTAGGAGCAAAACTAAAAGCCATGTCCCTTAACTTCATCAATCCTCCATATCTGCATCTATAAAATGAAGGAAAACAATAATTCCTGATCTCTCTAAATGTCTTTGTAAACTGCTTTATTGAGGTATCACACATTCAGAAAAGTACACAGATTATAAGTACAGAGCTCAATGAGCTTTTTATAAAGCAAACACCGAAATCTAGGTACATTCATGTAATCTTGCAAGTCTTACCTACCCTGTTTTAGTCAATATTATTTTACAAGTTTTGGTCAATAGCAGCTCACCAAGGTTCACCACTGTCATAACTTCTAGCCTGACTGATCAGTGTTACCTTTCTTTTTAATTTATATGTATAAAATCATACAATATGGACTCCTCTGAATCCAACTGCTTTCTTTCTATATTATGTTTGGAAAGATCATACTTATTGTTACGTGTAGCTATAGTTTGTTCATTGTTGCATTGTTCCCCTTTATGTATTCTATTATTGATAAGTCTTTGTTTACTTTCTAGTTTGGACTACTTTGAATATTTTGCCATAGAAGTTCTTATACACGCCTTTAGTAAATATATGTGCACATCTCCATTAAGTCTATACTTAGTAATGGAACTGCTGGGTCATAGAGTATGTGTCCATTCAACTTTAGTGGACTGACCAAACAACTTTCTAATACGGTTATCCCAGTTTACTCTCTAACAGTGCATGGGAGTTCCAGTTGTTCTACATTAACATTAACAATAGCTACCATTATCTTTTTTTTAATCCATTCTGATATGTTGGAGTATTGTCTTATGATTTTCCTATCTTTTCTCTAATGACTAATGCAGAGGTGTGCCTTTCACATGGTCTCATGTGGCTATTATGAGAATTAAATGACACAATACACATCAAGCTCTTCGCACAGTGCCTGGCACATAAGGAGTACTCAATAAAACCAGGCTTTCTTCTTATTATACCTTTGCCTCTTTGATTACAATGAAGGATCATGGTGGGATGTCAATATTGCACATTCCTCCCTTGTAAAAACCATTGTTCTTTTCCTCTTTGGGTTGTTATTGCAAAAATAACCACAGAAAACTAGACAAATCATAAAAGAGAATGTTAGTAAAGTAAGAAAAAATCGTTTTATGGCTCTGTTTCTTTCTTTTTTTTTTTTAACTGGTCTGAGCAACCAAAGTTTATTTTATTGAGCACCACAGAATTAACACAAATGAAATGTAACCTCATTAATCACCATTCATTGATTTACACCTTGCTAATGCAATCATTTAGGAAAGTAGCTGTTAGGTAATGGTGTCTCATTATAGTTCTTGTGCAATTTCCAGATAGGAATTATTATCAAGTATGTCAAATGGGAATCCTGCATACTGGGTGTGTGATAATCCAAGTACTCAAAACAGTTGTGTAAAGTACCACCGGAAACTTTTCTAACCAGCCAATAATGAATAACGTAGTTTTTCTTTGCCATGCTTTGAATGGAGTTTACCTTCTTGGCTTTTGTCATTCTGTCTTGTGTTAAAGAGGATGTAGCCGCCATTTCTGTCCATATTCTACTTCTTTGACTACAGATGGAAGAGAAAACAGGGCACAATTGTGAGCAACAAAGGAAGTAGAGTGTTCTGAAGACAGACGGCACAGCTACACAAGTGTCATGGCGTCCGTTCAGGAATTTAGAACTACGAATGACATGGCAGGGGCCTCACAATGGCCTTAAATTTTGAGCTGTCTTAACAATGCCAGCAGGCAGGCATCAATCATTGCCATCCAGCATATGGACAAGAATATTTATCCCAACAGAGTGGCTTTTATTTTTTGAGTTATTGAATGGTTTGTTGTGTCTTTTGCATGAATGCTGAGTAGGAAATCTCTACAGACACATTCTGATACATATATTTAAAATGTAAGTTGATAAATAAACTCAGTGGTATGTATACAGCACAAATTATACAAATTATAAATTTTAATTTTTTGACTTCTGCGATTATTATGAGTTTTCATATGTTGCATACTACATATACCTTGAATTGTGCAATAAAGTAGTGATTTGAACCACTTGATTAAGAACTGACTATAAAACCGAAATGCCATTTCAGTCAACAAATATTCAAGAAGTCATAGACTGATGCCAGACTACAATTGGGTAGTATGCTCACCTATGCTCACACATATATGCTTACATACATATATATATATATATATACCTATGCTCACATATGTGTGTGTGTGTGTGTGTGTGTGTGTGTGTGTAAGCATGTATATGTAAGTTTAAATCAAAGCCAGTTATGGACAGTGTGATCATAATTAAGCCACCCTGAGCCTATATGGAGCTTGATTATATGGTTTGGAGCAATGCTTCTCAACAGGATGATTTTATCCTTCAGAGGACATTTGGAGATATCTGGAGATACTGTTGGTTGTGACAACTAGGGGAAAAGGGACTACTGGCATCTAGCAGTTGGAGGCCAGGGAAGATACTCAACATCCTATGATCTGCAGGACAGTCCCCACAACAAAGAACTCTCTAGCCCAGAATGTTAATAGCACTAAGGTTGAGGATCCCTGATTTATAACTCTAATCCTTATTCCAGGGTCCAGAGCAGCACCTGCCACATAGTAGGCTGTTAATAAATTTATTCAGGAACAAGTATTACTATGAAGTTACTAACGTGTTCAACAGGAAATTTTGTTAAAAAATAATAATCAAATGAATGCATTATGTGGTGTGTGAGCTACAGCTCAATAAAGTTATTTAAAAACACGATAACCACTTCACTTTTTATGAATATAGTATTTGCAATATTTTCACATTTTCATATAGTGTTCTTTTTTCGAAACTAACAGAGTAGAAAACAGGTTACTATTTTGATTGAGAGCAGTGATTTCAAAGTCAGACAGACATGGATTAAAAACTGCAGTGACCCTCAGTTTCCTGCCCTGTAAATTAGAATAAAAATAAAAAATGGGGGGAAATTACCTTAAACGTACTCATTTCATAGTAGTAGTGATTACAGTCTCCTAGCATGGAGTATTATCATGTGGATTCAGCTAGTTGTATATTATCCTTGGTTCTATCAGCTGACAGGAAGGGTTAATTCCTATTTGATGAGGGAATTACTTTATTTTAGACTATTGCTGTATGACAGTATTTGTAGGTCACCTAACAAGCCATTTTGTAATAGAAGTTACATCAACAATGTCAACCTCTTCAATGTAGAGAATTTCTATGTGCCAGGCACTGTACTAATTTTTTTCTGGATATTTTATTCTCTAATCTTCCCCCAATATGATGATGTTTGGTATATCAAGGCTTAAGGAGGTTTGGCCACACAGGTAGTAAATAGCAGATCTGGGTTCAGTGACATAGATGTGTGTCTAATTCTGAACCAAAACTCAGGGCTAATGACTCTGTGCAATCAAGAAAACACTTCATCAAAGATATATAAAATTTATATATTTAGGAGAGAGAGGAAGACTGATAAAGATGGGATGAAAATGGGAGTAAACTGATATTTCCAACAAAGGCTCAAATACTTTGTAATGTACAAGTTGTTTAATAGAAGGTTGATTGCTATAGTGTATCACTGGGATCAATTTTTATGACCATAATTAGAGGGTTAGATAAATAATATAGACACATTGCAGTTAATGAAAACATTGCAGTTAATGAAACATCTCTATACTTAGATATCTCATTTGTTAAGAAGATGCAAACAGACTATAGAATGAAGTGTATATATATTCACAGAGTCACAACTTTACACATGGTTGGAAATTGTGCCTGTAATGGAGGAAGAGATTATAGGCTAGAACAACAATCAACAGGACTTATGCTTTCTTTTCTTTGTCTCTTTCACACAAATGAGCATATATTATATTTAGAAGGTCTAAAAATCTCTTATTTAGTACACATTTTTATTATATGCCAACTATGGCCAGGTCCCACTCTTCTACACATTTGAGTCTTATCCTTGCTGTATGGTGAATTCTGGAAGCATTATGTGAGTTTGTTTCATTGATATCCAAGCCACAGACAGGAAGCGAGCTCATAAGAGTCTGGACTCAGGTGGTCATGTTGGGAATGCATGATCCACCTTTTATGTGAGTCTAGCATAGGTATCTCTCCCTTAAGCCTGTCCATGGCAACCTTTGGTGGTTTGGAAGACAAAATTCAGTCCATGCACTCAGTTCATAGGAGAAAGAACCATTTCCTGAGAACAGGGATGATTGAGGAATTTTTAAAGAGTCTCTTCAGACCATTCTTCCTGTTTGACTATATGACTATTTATTCATATAATACTTTCCACAGATTCTGATTTTTATGGTGCCATAAAGTAAGATTTTCAGAAACTTGGTGGTGGGTAACATAATGCCATCAACGACACTATTAATTAATGAAGAATTCTACTTAGTGAGGGTGAGCATCATATTTTTCTGAAAATGAATCTTGAGAGCTTCCTTGATTATACTGTGCTTCTGCTTCCATTATCATTTAGAGACTGAGGCATGAGATGGGTCTGGTGATTATAATGATTTAGGAGGAGAAATAATATGTCAGAACTATGGGAGATTCTATAATTTCATGGTCTATAGCATAAAAAAATACATCATATCACTAGATCCGGGTGTGTTGTATTTTAATATTGGCTGTTGTGGTACCTTGCACAATATACCTGATTGCAAATTTATACTGAACTCCCCTGACATCAATGGCATACATATTGTAGTTACTAATGAAGAAAAGAGAATGTAATATACTTTTATTAGAAATTTCTTTAGGGTCCACACCATAATGGCACATATGACGGGGGAAAGAAATTATTCATTAAGTATTTCCCAGGAATTATTCATAATTTAATCTAACAGTATGACAGACCCTAGACCTTGTGGATGCTTCAACTGGTGCTGAGTGGAACTGCCCAGCTCCATAATGTGGCTAGCCATATGGAGTACATTATACCTCTGATCTGAAACCTGCAATAAAGATCTTTTTGCTTTCTGGGGCAATTACAGGTTCTGACAATTTGTCTTTAATAGTTTGGACCATAACTCTCTTTAGAAGCAAGAATTTTTACATGAACCAAAATCTGCTCCTCAGATTGTGTGCATCACCTACAGATTTGGGTTTTGATGCTCAACACCTTAAACATTAAAATAAAAAGCAAAATAACTCAATGCATAAAGAAATTTGGTACTTGAATAGTCAGAGAAGAAGGTAACTGAATTTTTAGTTCCTACTGAATATTTTTCTTTTCTTTTGTATATTCTTTTATTGAGTTTGATTTGTCAACATAAAGTATAACACCCAGTGCTCATCCTGTCAGGTGCCCCCCTCAGTGCTGTAACTACCAGGAGCACCTGGGTAGCTCAGTCAGTTAGGCCTCTGACTCTTGATTTTGGCTCAGGTCATGATATCAGGGTCCTGGGATCAAGCCTCACATCAGGCTCTGCACTCAGTGCAGAGTCTGCTTGTCCCTCTCCCTCTGTTCCTCCCCCTATTTTCTTTCCCTCAAATAAATAAACAAATAAAATCTTAAGAAAAAAAGAAAAGAGATGTAACTACCAGATTATTTTCTTCAGGCATCAGTGTCAAATTTAAATAATGGATTTTCTTCTTTAGATTTTTGCTTTTGACTTTTTTTTTTAAAGTTCTCTCTTTTTTTTTATTTTTTATTTATTTATTATAGTCACAGAGAGAGAGAGAGGCAGAGACATAGGCAGAGGGAGAAGCAGGCTCCATGCTCCGGGAGCCAGACGTGGGACTCGATCCCGGGTCTCCAGGATCGCGCCCTGGGCCAAAGGCAGGTGCCAAACCGCTGCGCCACCCAGGGATCCCCACTTTTGACTTTTTAAGTTGTATTTCATTGAATGTAGGATTTATTGATTATATAATGCACCACTCTTTTATGTGCTATTGTGAATTATGAGAGTAGTCTTAATTTTGAGAAATGTAGAAAAAATATATCTTAGAATCAATGAAATTTGGTAATCACAAGTGATACATGTTGAGGGAAAAAAACAACGCACATCTATGTAGCTACTATCCACTGCCAAACTTCTGTAAATAACTTGTTCCGCATCTCCCATAATTGCAAAAGCAGGTTTTTGCGAGATGGAACGATTTGATATATTTTGAATTGCAACTGAGTTTTTTCATTCAGCAATAGATTATGGACACTCTCCCATACCGGTTACCTTTTTTAAAAGAAATGGTTAAAATGTCATTCAGAAATGTCTTTTCTATCTTTAAGTCAGAAGTTACAAACTGTGGCCCACAACCAACGGTTTTAAATATCAAGAAATTTCGTTCTCATTCCTGCTTTCCAGCTTCTCTTACAAATCAGATCAGGACGGTGTTTTCACATAGTAACAGTCTGCAGCCAAGTAGTGACTGGCCTTCAGTTGAAGGAAGCATCCTTCTTGCACACTACATTCTCCACAGTTCCTTTTCCTCATACGTACAGACCGTATCTCTTATTTACATCCTCACCTGGCCCCCACTGGGCTTTGGGTTTGAAACTCCTACTTTAAACATTTGGAATAAAATATACTGCAGTAGCACAGAAAGGCCTTTTTGTGGCATTCCAAGTTCATTTAGAAAATTACATTTTTCACCATCTACCACCTTCACTATCTAGTTTTTGCTCCTGCCAACATTTAGATATCTAATGCAAGTTTTTTTTTTTCAATTCTTTCACTTCCTTAAAGCCACAATAGATGACTTACCAGTTCCATTTCATTGTCCCCAGTTATTTTTTAAAGTTGTTTTCCTACCATGCACATCTCATTCAATCGTCCTGGATCTACACTTTCACCTTGATCTTTGTTAGACACCGTTTCCAAGGGTCTGCCGTTGTCCACCCAAAATGGAAACATGGTCTTTGTGCCACTAGGTATCGCAGCTTTGTCTTTGGAGACCAGCCTGATGACTTTAGTTGCTATTTCCCCCAAGTTTGGACACTAAACTTACCCTTCTAGCTCAACCATTTCTTTGGCTGGCAAAGAACACTGTGGGAATGTTTGAAGGAGCCTCAAGAATAGGAAGAGATCTGGTGTTCTGTTTGCTGATTTTGCACATTTCCAGTGTTATGGTTTATATAGAGCAGATGATTAATAACACTAGGCATGAAATTGTAATTCTTCTTAATAGATTTTTCTTATAATTATTTTATCATGTAAACAGATTTCTCAGAGAGATTCCTAGAATGACCAGTGTACCAGTGCTTTTTGAATGTATATTCTACAAAATAGACAAAAGCATAGTTTCAATATAATCTCTATATTTCTGGAAGACATACTGACACACTTCAATATTGCTTCAAGACTAAAATTAAAAAATAAAATACACAGAACTGAATTGGGTGAAAATGTGGGACTTTCAAACAATGAATATCCAATGAATTACTATGAAACATTTTTCCCCAAGTACTAGTTTACATATGTCACAATTAGATAAAAGGCTCTTTCTGTGCCACTTGCTTCCCTATCTTTTTCTGCCTCTCTCTCTTTTCTCTGTGCCTGCAATGTCACATCAGTTGTGGTAGCCAGGACTGTTGTTCCCCTGAGGAATGATATGGTAGCACAGAAATGGACAACTTACGCTAAAGAGATTGAACTATGATGGTGTTATCTCTTAAAAACACCCATGTCTCTTAGGTAGACCTCTTCCCATAGGGAGGCATGAAAGCAGAGAACTTCTTGGGGGCTTGTTGTTAGATTGTGTCGTCTACAATATAAATTAGATGCAAAGATGTATAAAGTAGGAACATTTCCAGGCTTACTTTTAAAGAAGTATGGCATTTCTGATAACTTCCATGAAAGCAAGATTCTTTGGACTGTCACAAAGCTTGATACCAACCTAAAAACTCTGCATGCTCTGAGTGTGTTGAGTAATGGACAGTAAGGAATAGAGCCAATTATGTGGGAGCTGATTGGAGGCATCTACATTTCAAAAAGTCCTTACACTATCATTGCATTTCTTAAGTAAGTCAAAGATTTAAGACATAAGCAATATTGTTAAATAAAATCTTTAAAAAAAAATAAGACATAAGCAATATTGTTTTACCCTGATTATACATCATGTCCCTGACAATTTCTAGATTTCTGATTACAAAAAAAATTTAATAAAGAAAATCTAAAAATTATAAAGAAATAGAAAAGAAAGCTTCCATAATGCCAAAATCCAGGGACATCTCTGTTAATATTTTCACATGTGCTATTTCCAGGTGATTTGGATTTTTTTGGGGGGTGGGTGGGTGGGGTCACATCTGAAAACTTTGAAATTCTGCTTTATGTAAATATTCTGCTCTTTTCAGCCAATTTATACCATACACGCTCATGTGCACATAATGTATAACACAGCCAATAATATGTATCAGACTAGTTTTCTCTAATTTGTTGAAAATTTCTGAAAGCATAATTTAAGGGAGTCGTTGTATAGATATCACTGTGTCAACATAATAAAATTTTCTGAACCATCCTGGTTTTGGTCATTTGATTTGTTTTCATTTTTTGTTCGTATAAATAACCACATTGTAAAGCACTTGTAGTGATTTGGAGTAAATGAAATAAGTGGGTAAAAAGTACAAAATGTTTAAGACTCAATAGATATGTTGCCAAATTGTTTGACAAAAGTATTATTACCATCTTACCTGCACTGAATGAGTCCCAGTTCCAAATTAGTCTCTTTGGTACCACAGAACCTTATTTTCTAAACATTTCTTGTAATAAGTAAAACTGATATCTCTTTGTTGTTTCAAAACATTTTTCTTTTACTCCTGGTGAAGTTGAATATTTTTCCATGTAAGCATTTGCTTTTGTGGGAAATGCTAAACTGCTACAGGCAAGGGTGGCCTTACATACAGAACATTGTCTATGTCTCTTTGAACATCAGCCTTATTTTTAAAAATGTTTTCCAATTTATAAAGTGCTGTCACATACATAATTACCTCATTTGAGTCTTACAACAACCTTTTGAGGTAGGAAAGCTAAGGTATTCTCTATTGAAAACCAAGACAAGTGAGACTCAGAAAAAATCGGTAGCTAGCTCAGGTTAATCCAGTTAGCAAGCTGAAGAGGTTTTTGTTTTGTTCAATTTTTTACTATTGAATCAGAGAGTTTCAATAAAACAATTTGTGCAAAGTAAGGTCCAGTTAATGCAAAATGCAAAAAAGTGAAGTAAAGATTATTGTTTAATGCCCTTCACTGGCTTCCTCAAACAGAATACAAGCATCAAGAAAACAACTGGTATCCTTCCTTTTTCATATGGTGTCAAAGACTCCAGTTTAGAACCAGAATAAATGTTTAGCAAAAGGAAAAAAATAAAAAAAAAAAGATTAGCTGGATGACTTTTTTCTGACTATTGGCTCAGAAATTATTAACCTAAAGCATTTGTGGGCTTAAACATAGGATGACAAAAAGAAATATTTGGAAGGTGTGCAGATGACTAGTAATATTTTTGAGGCAATAATTTTCAAGATACCACAAGCCATGCAAATAGAGTTGAGTGTAAAGGTTTTGTTTCTCCTTCATTATTGCACAAAGTTGTTTGTTAATTGCTGAAAGGTAATCACTTCCTCTAAGATGCTGTTCTAAGGGGGAAAAAAAGTCATAAAAAATGTCTGTAGTGGGCAACTACTCCATTTTGATTATGTAAGCTTACAAGAAAACTTGGATTTGAAACCCTTTTTAAAGATCTTCCCACTGGAGAAAAATAATAGAACTTTCTGAAGAATTCTGAGATATTATTTTAAGTTAATTCTATAAAATTTTATTGATCAAATTTGTTTAGGCACAGTATAATTTGTGAATCAGTGGTACATGTATTTTGGTAAAATGTGACCACATATAAGCCATGTGACAGCCATGTGAAATTTAGGCATTCTCTAAGCCGTCATTAGGCGCCATGGACCTTGAGATGGAGCAGTTGTGTCCATTAGGATTCTTAGTTGCAAGCAACAGAAACTGATGCAAGTCATCTTAGGCAAAAATAGAATTTATTAGCAGGCTCTAATGGGCTTACAAAAATTAATGAACATCTGGAGGACAATTCTCAGAACGCAGACATCAATCCATAACCCTCTAAGTGGTCCTATAGCAAGAACTACAGAAAATATTCACACCAAGGTACAAATTAGACCTGGGTAACACCATAAATATGACCCCAAACTTCCCCATACTGCACATTACTACTCCAGAGTTCAAAGCTCAGAAGGAGAACCTCTGGTTGGGTAAAATTTTGTGTGCCTCTTCCACAGCAATGGGAAAGAGGCCCATTCCATTTTTGTGATCAGCAGCAACCGTTAATGTCCAAAGCTGTACATCCTTTAGGATTTCCCAAAAAGGAGACTATAAAGCAAAGGGATCTCGGCACAGGTGAAGGTGGGAATCTGCATCAAAAATATAAAAATTAAATAAGGTCTACAAAGTGATGAATGTTGAGACTAACTGCCCCACAAACCCTTTTACTCCACTTGGACAGCAGAGAGTAGGCAACCAATTGCATATCTTACAGGCTGTAGGTGGAAGATTCTGCTCTAGTGAGCCTTACTAGCCCAAGGGCAAAACTGTAAGAACACTCCCATTGAACCAGCCTACCTATGTCATCTCACCCTGAGTTGCAATGCCAGTAGGTGACTGCTCCTGGTCATAGAGCTTTCAATCAGCTCTTTAGTCTCTCACTTTTAAAGTATTAACAGGCAGCCAAAGGCTGCCATGTATCTTAACAAAGCTCCAACAGGAAGGGCATAGCCTTAACATACAAATAGGAAAAAGCAAATTGTTGGGAGCAGAAATACAAAAACTTAAAAAAAAAATCTATCATTGGTATCCTTAGGGATAAAAGATTATGTTAAATCCATAAAACAACAAGAGAGATTAGGGAACAAAAATAAAAGTCTTAGAAATTAAAATTAACAGAAAAGAGATAAAAATTTCAGTTGAAGGACTGGTTTATAAATTTGAAAAAAAAAAATCCCTCCAAAATTGAGAAAATCCATCTGAAGTTGGTGCAAAAAAGTCACAGAGCTAGAAAGCGGGAGGGAAAGGATAAGATAGAGGATCTTTCCAGGAAATTCAACACCCAAATGCCTTTCACAGAAGTAAAAGATGTGAGATTCCAAATTGAAAAGCCTTAAGTGTTCAGCACAATGAATGAAATAGAAGCACATCAAAATACATCATCACAAAATCTCAGAACCCTGGAGACAAGAGCAATCCGAACTTCCAGAAATTAAAAAAAAAAAAAAAAAATCAGGTCACAACAAAAGATCAAAAACCAACCAGTGTACTGGTGGATTTACCAGAAATAACTAAGAGCAGGAATAGAATGGTAGTTCAAGAAGTAAAATTATATGCATATTTTGTAGAGATTTGGAGTTAAAGATAAAAAGAAATAGTTGAAAGTTGCTGTCTCAGGAAGATTTGAAAAACTGACGTTAAGTTTGCATAGAATCTCTTTTTTAATAACAAAAATTACAGAAATCATTTGCTTTTTTAACTATATATATATATATATATATATATATATATATATATAATGAAAAAAAAGAAGGTGAAGAATAAATTAGTAGTTCTCCAGTAAGACAAAGAAAGAGAAAGGAGCACAAGTCCACCCACCACTGTGGGACATCTTCCCTATACTGGAGGATGAGTCAGTGGGTAGTCTGTTGATGGTGTCTGAAAATCAACTCAAACTAGCTTATACAAACAAATTAAATTTGGAGTTTTCTGGCTCTCCTAGCTAGGAAAGATACTGGAGCAGCTTAGACTATCAGAGGCACAGGAGCAGGAATCAAGGCTTCACGGTTCTGTTTGTCTCTGGGATGCTTGGCTGCATCACAAAGACAAGGATTCTTCAAAAAGCATATAAGATGTCTCCTAGAAGCCTCACCTTCACTTTTTCCCACCTTAGGAATCCAAGTGGAATGAGAGCTTTTTTATCCTAACATTCATATACCAGTTTGTGTAGCATAGAGCTCCAAGATTGGATGGATCTGGGTCCTTGTCCGTCCTGTTGGCCACATTTGGCAAAGATTCAAGACACTTATGGTGACCATAAGTGGACCATGGAAGACCATATCTCTTCTTGTCCCCTACTTCACATCTTCTTAACCTAACTTTTACTATAACCATGTCTGAAGTAAGTAGTTTCTTGTATTTATAACCAGCCACTACTTTGCCCCAACTGATTTTCCTTATACTCCAAGGGCTTCTGTGATGCCGAGGCATAGGATACTTTCAGAATAATTCCTGCTACATAGCTAAAAAATGCAAGAGTTAACATCCCATTGTGCAACTCTTGACCAGCAGGATATAGAAGCCAGTGGACCAAGGGTTCTCCTCTGTCCCTCAGGCAAACCTTCCGAGATGCATTCCCTGTGGCTCCTCAGTGGGATTAAGCACTAGCTGTCCCTCAGTGGTGACTAACTCAAGAACACACCCTACAATTGCCTTACCCCTTTCTTTTGCTTTCTCTCCTTACCCCCAGTCTTCCCCCCTGAGATCACTTCTTTCATTTTGATTCCACTTTCTGGGGAGAATCTGGATTAAGACAGAGATTTTCTCAAAGGAATACAGCCTTCTTAGACAAAAGGCAACATATCTATCTTAGACTCCATAAGTCATTGATTTCAGACAGATTACCAGTAGTCTATAGACAACGTGAATGTGGCATTTCAGAATGCCACATAACTTTATTTTCATATGGACTAATTTCCCACTAAATTCTAATTAAATGTGAGGTTGATTATGAGGTAGAAGACAAATTAGGAAAGCAAAAATGAAAAATATTTCCATATACACTCTTAAGTAACAAATATGATTTACAGTATGATAGGAGCCCTCCAGCTACTTGGGAATTGATGTGTGATATTCTTAGGAAAAATCATGTAATGATAGGAAATATGGGTATTAATTTATACAACCTCATTAAAGGCTGAGCCATTTTTTTAAAGTGTTTGTATTCTTTTTTTTAAATATTTGTTATTTATTTATTCATAGAGATGCAGAGAGAGAGAGGCAGAGACACAGGCAGAGGGAGAAGCAGGCTCCATGCAGAGAGCCTGACATGGGACTCGATCCCGGGTCTCCAGGATCACACCCTGGGCTGCAGGCGGCGCTAAACCGCTGCGCCACCGGGTCTGCCCTGAGCCATTTTTTAAAAAATATCTGCTAGGGGGTGCCTGGGTGGCTCAGTCAGTCAAGCATCTGCCTTCAGCTCAGGTCATAATCCCAGGATCCTGGGACCTAGCCCCAATGTTGGGCTCTCTTCTCCACAGGGAACCTGCTTCTCCCTCTGCCTGCCACTCCCATTTCTTGTGCTATCTGTCTCTGTCAAATAAATAAAATCTTTAAAAAAAAATAAATGAAAAAAAATAAAAATAAATGGTCTTCTGGATTACACACAGAGTCAAAGAAGAAGATAAAATATTTTGTGTTTCGATGTCTAAACTTGGCCCATTTAGACAGTCTTATTTTACTTAGGAGTGTTTTAAATTCCTTTTTTTAAAATTGTTATCCTTCTATAAGCTTTTGAAATTACTATTCTTCTTTTATTGCCTAAACAACTTCAATTTTGGTAGTTACTTCAAAAATACATATTTATTTTATATATGTATCAAATAATTTAGTCTTTACACTTTACCAAAACTAGTAGTACTAACATGACAAATGCATATCTTTAAAAAGATATATGATGATTCTGAACTGCTATGCAATCATACTGCTTCATACTATGTCTTACGATTTTTCATACTATCATTGTTCTTCCATTAAATTATAATGATCTTGAGGACATAACCTCTTTTCTTTGAGGTCCTTTAGTTCCTAACAGTGAGTGTTACTTGTAGAAGGTAAGAAATGTTTAATTTACTCATTTTTGTTGATTATAACATAATCACTCTTCTTCATGAAAGAATTAAATCGTTCTCATTATAAACAATACAAATAAGTAAAAAGAACAAAATAAATAATCCCACTATCTAGGGACAATCAGTGGTAAAAATTTGGGGTATGCTCTTCTAATCTTTTTTTTAAATTTTACATACGCATACACACACTACACACACACACAGATGTCCACTGGTATATATGGTGCATATATAATAAAACGAGATCATATTGAGCATAATACTTTGGTGCCTTGATACTTACTCATTTCCAGTACTTTACTGCATTTTGTACTTAAAGTTAAAAACTAAGCCTTACTGTAATTAGAACAATTAGTAAAAAATATGTAAGAAAAATTATTTGCCCACCCTCTCCTAATCCACATCTCTGAAATAAGCATTACTAACAATATGGTATCTAGCCTTTTATATCTTCCATTGTACATTCCTACAAACAGAAACAACCAGGAACACATACAGATGTAAAAGGTTTTAACTTATTAATTACATACTCAGACACTCACACACTCTTTGGATCATAATATGTGAAAATGTGTTTAGAAATGTCAGCATTTCACTTCCAGTACTTTGATTAATATGACTGAGCTAAAATTACATAAATGTTGGTAAATACAACTTTTACTTATATTGTACTCCTCATTGGACTACTTTTGTTTGTATTTAGATTCTCAATCTACGTGGTCAGTCTGTTTTAGGAAACATCTCTGGTAAATATGGTTTCTTAGTAGACAAAGAATAAGGAAACTACTCCTTTTGCAATTTTCATTGGGTTCTCTACAGATGAATATCTGTTAAATTCAATGATCACTCAACATGGAGTAAAATTATTTCCTCTTGAATGCCAAAGAAATATTTATTGTCATTTATTTAGTATGTGGGAAGTTGGACTCACATTCTTCCCAATTTTTTTTAAAAGGACCCATAGGAAAATAACTTGAACGTTAACATCAATAGTCATTTAAAGAATGAGACACCTGTAAAATTATTAAAAACACTTAAATTCACTGAGTTGCTTGTCAAATTTACTTTAATCTAATGAAATAGTTGTTTTCATCACTTCCTAAAATTTACTTTACCCTAGATAAGAGGCAAATATATCAATCCCTGAATAGTATTAAATACTAACCTCATAATGTATCATCAACAAAGTCCTGCTGAATTAATGAATTGTGTGCATATTTGAAAGTGGGATTGTACTTGTCTAATTGTGGCATCAGTTGTCATGGCAACTATCAGCCAATCAGTGAATAAACGCCCTGACTTGGCAGTGTTTGGGTGAAGAAAGCTTTGTGCAGTTGTCAGCCTGAGATTTATGATGGTAAAACTATATTTGGCGGGCAAATCAATGTGTTCTCTACTCTTTGTGTTTCTGCCCTCATTTTAAGTCAACCCCTTGATATTCAACCAGAATATTAAGAGACCCTGGGTCTTTGGAGCAGTTTTGTTATTAATAGATCACTTTTGATAAACTGTGTATGGGATGACTAGCTATTTGTATACATAGCCAATGAAGGCAACCCCTGGTATTTCTTTGTATTTGTAATTGCAAATGTCAGATCTTGAAAGCAAGTGGGTATTAGAGGATATCTTTTTATGTCTACTATTAAAACATGTCGAGTGATCTATAAATTACCCCACATAGATAAACAGTGGATTAAAATTAGGCGCACTCATTCTGTCATCACTGTAATATTAATCATTGGAGTTTGGGTCTTTAATGTTAATATATACCTTTTAGCAGTATATGTCACTACATATTAAATTACATGATAGCTGACAGATTTTTACATCAAAACATTTTTTCTCTCCTTATGTCATAACACGATAAGAAATAAAAAGTAATTTTTGCTTACATGGGATATCGCTTAATCTTTACACATGCTGTTTTTTATTGTTTATATTTGTAGTAAACTAAGATGTTTTTATCAGTCTCTGTTCCATCGGTTCCAAAATAGGTAATCAGCATTTTCATTTAATATACAAAGAGCTGTACAAAGAAATGCTCATAAAATCAATACCATCTTACTAATGTTTAGGAGAACAAAATTGGAACAAAATACCAACTCTTCTAAATTGTTTATTTTCTTTCACCTAGAATGAGTTTTGTTATCAAAAAAAATTTTGAAATGAGGAAACACATGACTTAATTAGTTCAAAATAGAAAGTCTTACTATATGTCTTACGGTAAAGAGTGATTCGATTACTTTCATTTCTTATAAATTCTGAATATTCAGGGAAGTATAGATAAGTCACTTATAGTTAGTTGCCATAAAGTACATCCACAGAGGAATGAAAAGGGCTTGCATGTTAGTTAATGCCAAAAACAAAACCCCTTCTACAGGTCCACTGTCATCTTTTTTTTCCATCTGCTACCGTACGAGTCCATTGTAGAAGTGAATCTTGAGTGGAATGACCACATAGCAAGGTAATGCTTTGTGAAGAGCAAGCAAATAAATGAACCAAACTTTCTTTTGCTACCACCCATTAGAGTAAATTAAAAGTAGATCTTTTTACATTAGACTGTGTTTCTATTATGGTTTTTGGTTATTATAATTATGTGTCTGTCTCCTCTACTAGACTATGAGATCAACAAGGGTAGGAACTATATCAAATTCATACTATATGTTTAGCATTTTGAACATGCTCAGCCCTCAAAAAATTTTGAATATAGATTAAGTTGCTTTTTCAGAATTTATTTATGGAAGTTGAGAATATGTGGCTTTGTTTTTTTTCCTCTCAAAGTGTCTCAGTGCAAACATATTCAATTAGTCATATAAAAATTACCCTTCCTCTGATTGACATCAAAAATAAATTCACTAAAATGGGAAAAAGTCTTGAAAGCTAGCTAGGAAGATTAAAAATAATGTCATATATTAGTAGTTATTTATTTTTAAATATTTTCAATAGTATTTTGAAAATAATATAAGAATACCCAGAGGCTTAACATAGTATATCAACAATAACTTTTATTTTTGAATCCATTTCCAGTTCCTAAGACTTTTTTCATAAATACTTACTCCTATCCCCGTTCTAATTGAACAGATAAGGAATTTAAGGGACTGAAAATTCAAAGAACTTGCTTAAAAATAGAAGAAATCATTCAGCTTCCAAATCTAGTCATCTTTCTACTATCAAAATAATTTAAAAATTCCCTGTCTCATGTATCTCTATTTATTTATAAATAACATGTTGGATTAAAAACAAATAAGCAGGACAGACTTAGTGAGCATACTACTTTTTTTTTTTCCAAGAAATTTAAGATCCCAAGTCACAAGATCTCTTTTCGTAATAGATTAACTATAACCAACACTGGTGTCCATCTTGGAAAAAATAATTCTATAGACTGCAGTAGGCTTTTAAGTAACATATGATATCATCAAGAACATGTACCTGGCAAAAATGTCTCTCTTGGAGCGTAAAACCCTTGGCCTAGAGGCTCTGAGAGTTTATCAGTGCTGTGGGACATATTTACTGCTGTGTACACACACCTCTACAATGAATGAACAGCTTGCAACTAGTTTCATCTACCTGATGACCTAGAGGAAGAACAAGGGAGTACCAATAAAACACTTCAATCTACCACAGTCACTGTTTACATTTGTTTATTTGTCTTGATAGCTCACATTATTTTCCTTGGTTTCTGTTCTATTTTAAATGCATGGTTTACTTTTTGATTTATTCATTCTCTGCCACTGTCAACCTTGACACAGAATTTATTATCCCTTCTGAAAGCTAATACTTGAACATTTAACAGGGTTTCTACTCACTATGCCAGCTGGTATTCTTAACAACCAAAACATTTTATCCATGAAAATATTGTTGATGCCTTTTAAATTAGCTTCCATACTGTATTCCCATATGTAGGGACGAGAGGAGTTCTTTAAAGAGAACGGATGTGTGCAGTAGTAAAAGTCACTTGTTGTATTAGTCATTATGTTTCAAGGGGTTTCTTCACTCTGCAAAAAAGCAGGAAAATGAAATCCAGAATGTACAGTATAAACTTACATGTCATTAATAATTTATGGGACTACAAAGAATAATAAAAGTTTTTATTTAGATCTACTTTGGGCATACTCAATAACTTAAGCACAAATGAAGATACTTGATAAATCTCTGTTTTATTTCAAAATATGCACTGACTATAAAACAACATTGATACAACTGGTTAATTTTATAACACATTTCTATTTTTCTATATAAAAATTTCAAAAAGCATCCCTAGAATCTTTAATAAAAAGTATTGTCATTGTTACACACACACAGAAAAAGTCAACTATTAGTATACAGAAATAATAACGGTTTACTGGTTTGAGTTTAAAATATAATTCCTATGCATAGGAGTTTAAATTTAAGAATCTTCTTAGTAATCAGTAATATATAGCATTTATGGAGTTAAACTTCTCTGCATAAACTCAAAACTTGTTCCCATTTTCTGGGCCATCCTACTAATTTTGCTTTCCTGCTATTCTTCCATTATTTGTCCCCCTTCAATGTCTCAGAACTATTTTAAGGGTAGATTTTTAAAAGAAAGGAGTGAAAAGGGAAATATGACTCACTCTTCAATGATTTGATTAAGAAAAGAGAAAAAAAGTCTTTCTGAACTGATTGACAAATTCCAACAATTGTAGTCAAACTGGGAACAATTTACAGATTGGGGATATTTCTTCTGTTTTATCTGAGTTAAAAAATTAAAATATTATTTGTTATATTTAAACTCTTCATTAGATTTTTTCCATATGAAAGTATAAACTCCGTGGTTTCTTAGTGAAAAGTTCAAATTGTGAATTTAGATTCAATGATAAGCTAGCTTGATAAGAATTAAGCAGTTTTTTTGCCTGAATACACAGTGGTGATAAGTGAATTGCAAATTTTTTCTCTCTAGGTTTTAATAGAACTTTGGAATTCCAAATATAAATTTTTTCCTTCACTGATACTCTGTTCTCTAAAATTCAAATGACCAAAATGTTTTGTCTTTATTTACTGATGTTGCTACTCTGGCATATTATCTTCTTCAGAAAGATTGAAAATTGAATCTAGCAATACATAACATGCTGTTGGCTGTGGACATTTCTTTTGAAAACACGGTAGTCTCCATACTAACTGCAGGTGAAGTTTGCCACACCTGATTTGTCTGCTTGCTTTTTTTCTTTATATTTTTGATTTATATGTTATTTTAGGGGTTACTGGACCATGCAAAGTATAGCATATCAACTATTTGAAATTATCTGTTTGAGATGATATTACTGGTTGCTTTTTTTTATTAATGTTTAGCCAAAATTATTTTTCAATAATTTGATAAAATAGCAAAAAAATCATGCTACTTTGAATATTACCCTTAAGGAAGTTAAGGCCTGATTATCATGAGGAAATTCCTTTTACGTATTTTGAAATGCATAGCAATGGCTAAGAAAATTTCCATTGTTTAGGAGGAACATCATTTGATATAAGAAAACACGGATGAATTAAAATTATGAATTATGAATTATGAATCTTAGCATTTAATATTAGCGTGATCAGCCATTTAACTTCACTAGAAATTCTGTGTTGCTAATGGTTTTGTTTTGTTTTGGTTTTGGTATTGATGTTGCTAGGGTTTTCTTAACCAAATTTAGTTCAGGATGTATTTCTGAAATAACGTCCTTCTCTGTTAGAGGAACAATTTCCCTTGCATTTACAGTCTTTTGCCTAGTTTTAACCTAATTGTCTACTCTTTATACTAACTATTATAAACAATGTTCTATTATTAAATGAAAACTTGCTGGAATCCAGATGGCTGGGCCCCTCCCCTCAGAACTCTAATAGAATTGAGATTAGGCCCAAGAAGTTTTATTTCTAACAAGTTCTGGATTGATGATAATTGCCTAGCTCGGGCTTTAACTTTGAAAACTAGTGAGTTCAACTATTTATATTAGAACATTGGAATGATGGAGAATTTATCCTGAGCATCCATACCAAGGAACTAAAAAGAGAATAGAAATGTAAAACAAAAAAAAAGTCAGAGAAAGAAGAATAAAGCTAAGAGCAGAAATTAACCTAAGTAGGAAAAAAAAAAAAAAAAAAAAAGAAATGCAGAGGATCAACAGCATCCAAAGTTCTTTCTTTAAAAACAAAGTTGAGGGATCCCTGGGTGGTGCAGCGGTTTAGCGCCTGCCTTTGGCCCAGGGCGCGATCCTGGAGACCGGGGATCGAATCCCACCCACATCGGCTCCCGGTGCATGGAGCCTGCTTCTCCCTCTGCCGTGTCTTATTTCATTTTAATAAATTTGAAACTTCAGATAAAATTTTAAAACTCTCAGAAAAACGCAGCTATTTTGTTCTGACACAAGAAGAAACTGAAAGTACTATATCTAGTTTAGAGATTGAATGCATTCATCAAAACCTCCAACAAAGAAAATTCCAAGCTAATATGAAGCTACCAGTTTTATGTAAAGAAATATAATTTTATGGGACACCTGGGTGACTCTGTCCGTTAAGCATCTGCCTTCAGTTTAGGTCATGATCCCAGGGTCCTGGGTTCAAGCCCCACATCGGGCTCCCTGCTCAGCCAGGAGCCTGTTTCTCCCTCTCCTCCCTGCTGGTGCTGTCTCTTACTGTCTGTTACTGTCTCCGTCTCTCTCTATCTGACTCTCTCAAATAAATAAAATCTTTAAAAAAAATAAAAAAGAAATACAATTTTAATTCTTAAAAGAGGTAAGGGTTCACAGTTCTAGAAGTAAATGTACTTTACCTTCCTGCTTCCAGTGCTGCTGCTGAGGCCTCTGCTGTCAGTCTGATATACATTCATTCAATCTGTCCTTTCTCTGGAGCCACTCCTAAGACCTTTTCTTGAGACCTTGATGTTCTATAGTCTCACCGTGGTTGTGTTGGTATTTATGTGTTTGTTTTCCCTCTGTGTTTTACATATTGTGCTTTCCATATTTGTGAATCCATGTATTTCACATGTTGTAGAGAAGTCTCAGGCATTTCTCTTCTTCATCATCATCTCTGGTCTGTTTCTCTGAAACTCCCACTGAGAATGTATGATACCTTCTAACCTCTCATGGTTTGCACTTCTTTCTTACTGTACTACATATGAGTAGTTCCTTTTGATGTCTTTTACTTCCCTAGTGCTCACTTCAACGGTATCTAATCTATAATGTCATCCACCCACTGAATTTAATTTCTTGACCATTACCTTTCTTATTTCTAAAAATTCAATTTGGATGGTCATTCTTGGTAATTTGTTGTTGTTTATCCCCTTTTATTCTACTTTTATTTTATTGTAACTTATACTAGTAATTTATATTTTATGTCTGAAAATTCCATGATCTCTGCTCTTTACATGGGGTCTGAACCTTCATTGTTTGTGCCAATTCTCACTCGTACTGCCATCTTTCACTTAATGTTTGGTGGTTTCTTTTCTACCAGGAGCTAAAATTGTGTTGAATTTAACCTATGGAAGTACCAACAGCACACATTTGTGGTTCGTTATTCTAGAGGAAATTTGCAGTTTAGGCATAGAACCACTTTACTATTTTTCAAGTTTATAGCTTAATACAGGAATCAGAATTCTAGCCCTGTCAAACATATAGCTAAGTGTCCTGGTGCCAGGACTGGGATTGACATTTACTGCTAGGACTTCTGGCCCTAGTGAAACCAAATATTTTAGTTTATTTTCTCTCCCCTTCCCAAAAGTCTAGCAATACATTAAAAATACACTAGGTGTACATTATCTAGGACCTAGTTTGTACTACAACATACAGGCCCTGGGTTTCTGTGTCCACCTATTATCAGAAGTGAAATCCCAAAGGTAACTTTTTTGCATTGTAAAATATTTGGAAAATCCATAAAATTCAAAATAAAAAAATAAATAATATCTCCCATCATGTGCCATCCAGATGGCCCTATTAATAATTTGGTGACTATCTTTCAAACATACAAAATATAAATCTGTATATTTTTATACTATTTGCAACAGGATACTATATATATGATCTGAATGTCATCACACCTTCTTCACCAACCCACAACAGATGACATCAGTCAATTACTGCTTTCCAGGCCTTGGGACTAATAGCTTCATGTCATGTTGCTCAAAAAATTATGAGCAACAAGTATGAGCCTATTGGAGTTAGTTAGTACATAAGTTGTTGGTCCTTCACCCCTTTTTAAAAGTTAATAAATGATGTTCACTTATTTTTCAGTCTTTGGAGATCAAAAGCAGCAGAAGAAGTAACTTTATAAAACTCAAATAAAAAGAATTATATTATTTCTAACTAATGAAATATCCAGAGAATGTAGTACAGAGAACATATTTAGGAAATAAAACTGTCACCCCCAAAATAGTAAGTGTCAACACAAATATGGCATGGGAGGAAAACGTTCCAGGTATCGGAGTGAATTAACATATATATATTATAAATGAGATGGGTTATGCCGCAAATAATCTTCGCCCTTAATGAATAATACATCTTTAGTGAATATTTCAAATATATCAAAACTATACTGGCAGTTGGAGGTGCAGAAGAAAGAGACACCCTGTTCTCAGAGGTCTATATTTTGTTTATACAGATTTTAGCTCACAGGGTCAACAAACTACAACCCCAATCTAGCCTACATCTTGATATGTAGATAAAGTTTGACTGGAACACAATCATGCTTATTTGTTCACATATTGTCTATCACTGCTTTTGTGCTACAACAACAGAGTTGAATAGTTGTAACATAGAAGGTATGGCTGAAAACACTTACTTTTTACACCTTTACAGAAAATGTTTGCTACTCCCCACGAGTTAGTCGGGGGTTGATTACACAATAAACCATGGTTAAAAGTCAGCAAGAACCTGGGTTGTCCTCATTTCCTGCAATTGATCTACTGAAAATTCAGCAACTTTGTTGCTTCCTCCACCTTCCCCTGCATCCAACTCACTATGACCCCAAAGTAGCCCCACTTTAAGGCTTGACTCCTACCGCATACTTCCAGAACCTGCTTGAGGACAAATAACTTCCAGACACCTGTTAGGAACCATGGTTAATCTGATCCTATACGATTCAAATCTATCTGTTTTCTTGTATCCAAATTTAGGCCATCTATTTCTATCTCCACACATCCCTCCCCAATTGCTTCCATTAACAGAAACTATAAAAAAGATAAATGACATAGAAGTGCCAAATTTACGTTTCCAAAATTAAGATTTCTACATTTCAGAAAAGAAATCTAAGAGAGAGAGTGTGTTATTTGAGCTACACCTTCAGGGACAAGAGGGATTCTGATAAGTATGGGGAGTAGGAAAATTATTATAGTTAGGGAGAATGGACAGAAGCAGAGGGATAAAGGAAAGAAGGTATATAGAGGGGTCAGAGGCAAAATAAATACAAAACAAAAATTCAGTGGTCCTGGAGTAAGTAAAAGACCAGTTTAGAAGGTGGAAGACCTTAAAACAACTGGTTTCCATCTCATGGGCATTGGTGGTAAGAGGGCTTTGACTGTAAAGATTTGAATACATGCAAATTTTTTTTAGCAAATTGAAATTGACAGTGGTATATAGAATTTGTGGTCTTATCTTAATAATAGTGGCTGTGCACTATATAGATATTATATGTGTGTCATAATATATAAATTAATATGTATAATATCATAGTATGTATGTGTGTACATACATAGTATATGTGTATAATATATATTTTATTCTCTGATTTATTCTTTTGAATGAATGAGGAAACTGAGATTCATACAGAGAGGTTAAGCAGATTGCCCAAGATCATACAGCCTAAGATGACTGAAAATATTTATTCCTGTACTTAAATCCCAGCCAGTCTGATTCTGGGTCCCTGGCCTTAACCACTATCCTGTATAGCCTTAGATCAATTGTTGAAGGTACATGTATTGATTATGACCATTTATATTCAATAGCTAATGTGGGAGAACCAGAAACATTACACCAAAAAGAAAAAAATAGAATGAATGAAAGAAAAATGTTTGGCAATGAGAACTTACAAATATGGCTCAAATATCCCTAACTTCAATAAAAGGGAAATGAACTATGAAATTATTGAGGGAGGCAGTATATGAAAATGAAGGCATTGATACTTCATTCAAACCTCTTAATATATAAAGTTAAATATTCACTCCATTTTAAGTGAATGATTCTGTCAAAAGAATTAATTTTCTGAGCAATGAGGATATTCATTTAGCATGATTCCACCATCTGCAATTTATGAACCAAATTATACTCTTGCAGAAAAAAAGGAAGTTCATACAATGCATTTAAACTACATCAAGACCAAATCAAAAATGTTTCCCTAAAATTGAAGAAATCACCAAGTAAAAGTTAATCGCCTGCACCCTTAGTAGACAGTGACCATTACAGCATAATATATAACAAATGCTTTACCCAGATGGCTTTAAAAACTTTAGCACTTTATTCATGATATGTGACGGCAGAGATCAATTCTTCACTGAAAAGAGGAATACTCACAGCAACAGAGCCTTCAACAGGGCTGGTGCCCCAAGAAAGCCCTTTTAAACACTTCCGTTTTCTAAAGCATTTATAGGGTTCCTAGATGAAAATCCCTATACAGCCTGGCAGGTAACTGGAATTGGTAAGTGAATGCAGGTAACTGAAAAGCAGGTTGGGTAGACACTATGCAAAATGAAGAACTTTCTCTGTGTTTGGGAAACAATAGCACCTCAGAGCCAACTAATTGTTTCCAAAAGGATGTAGGGCCTCATTATTGTAAGCTGTTCCAATTAAAAAAAAAAAAAAGAAAGAAAGAAAAGAAAAAAAAAAAAAACAGCTAAAACCCCAGATGCTTGGGTAAAATTTTCTATATTTAAAAGAATACGGTAATTAAATCACAATTTTTAAAGTGCTGAGCAGACTAAAACCACATTTGCAGGCTAGGTAGACCAGCAGGCTACACTTTACCCACTTTGCACTGGAACATCTTTTATTTACCAAAGATCGAAACAAAACATGAATATACACAAAGGGAAAAACCATTAAGAGAAAACCATGGTACTTTCATGTCATAGAGATGACTACCGAATCACCAGATTTGTTTTTCTTTCACTTTGTCCTTTTTTATTCATTTTCTCATTCTTTCATTTAACAAATATTTGCTCATTGTCTCTTAGGTGTAAAGCTCAACAGTGGGTGAAAGAAAAAGAAGCATGCAATCAAATTACAGCTGCTTAGCATGTACTAGTTAAAATATATCCCAAACTAGAGCACAGTCAGAAGTATTATCTGTCCTGGGAGGTCAGGAAGCTTCCTTGAGTTTAGTGGGCAGCTTCTGGTTTTGCTTGCTCTCCATCTATTCCCCCTTTTTTTCTGACAGTGCTGCCTTTTTAGTTTAAGAAATATTTTAGTTTGGATAGGTTAATAAAAATGACGCCAAAATTTTATATCATGCCCAGGCTACCTGTCCTCCACCAACAGAGAAAGCTTCACTGGCCCAAAATGCTCCCAGGGACCAGGATTCTACTTCCCTTAGCTATACCATGGGGAACACGTGGCAGTTACAGCTAGAGGGTCTTGCACTGGCTCTTCTTGGCCTTACTTTGGGCATGATTTCTTAGACAGGTCACTTCCTCTAACTGATTCAAATTAACCACATGGTTTCATCTAACTTCAAGAAGGCTTAGAAATGTGAGAGAACATATGAGGCCACATCATCCCATGCCACTGCACGCGGTGTTGTCCATCCAGTTGTCCTATCAGCCCCTGATTGAGACAGGGGAATGCTGCCCAAGTTGAGCAATCAGATCATTTCTTTCTTTGCGTCTTGAATCTTGAAATGAATCTCATGGAGTCCAAAAACAGAACAAAGTCGTTCTTAGGAACCTCATCTAAAAACAACTGTCCATTGGTTTCCACAGACTAGATCTTGAATTTTTCCTTTCTGTGGCTTGAAAGTTCAATTTGTTCTATCATTCCCTGAGCCATTCTGTTTCCTTCCAAAATATTTCATTTTATTGCCCAAGCTATATTTTTTTATTGCCCCCAAATCCTTTTTTTTCTTTTTGCAAGGGAACAATTATAACTGATACATTAGAAGAGAAGTAATATGCAAAGTTATGTCTTAAAGAATAATGAAGAATGTGTTATAAGAGTTAGGGTGTGGAAAGCAAGGGGGATCAGATGGCAAGAGGCAAAGATGCAAGGCAGAGCCATGTAAAAGTAGTTCTGCCTGGCAGGAACAAAGGATGGGTGGTTAATCCTCACAAAGATTGAGAAAGAACTGTGGGCAGAGAAATAACAACAAAGACCTTCTACGCCATGTTAATGAACTTTAGATTTCATTCTGGGGACCAGTGTACATGCCCCAACCAGAGAAGTGTAGCTGTGGATAGTGGGAATCTCTAGAAGGCTTTTAAAAACCTGTGATTTTGCTATGCCTTTTTAAACAACCTTATTGAGATATATTTCATGTGCTATAAAACTCATCCATTTAAAGTATACAGTTTAGGGGCGTCCAGGTAACTCAGGCGGTTAAGCACCCGACTCATGGTTTCAGCTCAAGTCATAAACTCAGGGTTGTGGCATTAAGCCCCGAGCTTAGACTCAGAGCTTAGTCTCAGGCTGAGACTCTCGTACTCGGTGCAGAGTCTGCCTGACATTCTTTCCCTCTTCCTCTTCCTCCCAATCTGCTCCCCCAACCCTCTCTAAAAAAAAAAAAAAAAAAAAAAAAAAAAAAAAATTCTACATTTAAACATTTCATCACCCCCAAAAGGAACACCATATTTACTAATAGTCGCTTCTTATTCCCCTACCTCTTGATAACCAATAGTCTGTGTTCTATCTGCACAGATTTGTCTATTCTGGACATTTCATATAAATGGAATAACGCAACACATAGTCTTCTTTGACCGGCTTTTTACACTTCACACCCATGTTTTAATGTGTGTCAGTGCTTCACTCTTTCTTGTAGCTGAGTAACATAATCACTTGTATGGGTATACTATATCTTGTTCATTCATCCATCAGCCAGTGGACATTTAGGATGTTTCCATGTCTGGGCTCTTGTGAAAGATGCTGCCATGAACTTGCATGTACATGTCTTTGTGTGAACATGTTTTCATTTCTCTAGTGTATACCCAGGAGTGGAATTGCTAGGTCATATGTATATTTAGTAATTTAAAGAAGTACCAAACTACTTTCCAAAGCAGCTGAACCATTTTACATTCCTATCAACAATGTACGAGAGTTCCAATTTCTTCCCATCCTTGCCAAAACTTATTACTGCCTAGTTCTCCAAACTTCCAGCTCCTAGTGGTGTGCTCATAATAAATTACTGTTGCGGTATGTTGCTTGCTTCCAAAGAATCTCAACTCATACAGCCCAAGAATTAGAAACTGATTCGAGATTGATGAGGAAGGAAAGAGGCACCTGGGATTTCTCTCAGGCCTATGGGTTGGACGATTGAAATAATTGTGCTGCCACTCTGTGATTCATAAGGTACAGGAGCAAGAGCATTGAGGAGATAATGAGTTCTGCTTTGGATCTACCAGCCATCCCAACAATCCATGACATATATGACCTGGTACTCATTTCAGGTATTTGAGAATCATAAATACACAGGTGGTAACTGAACCCACGTAGATGAGGTGTGTAGGCTGAAAAAAGAATAAGACCAAAGAACAAATCCTTGGTGGAATAGATAAAAACAAAGAGCACAAAAAAAGGATAAGAATGAACCAGAAACGTAGAAATTATAAATGGGAACATGTTAAATAGGTTTAAAATCTGGGAGGAGAAACCAGGATTGAGGAAGGGTTACAGAGGTAGTACAAGAGAGTGGATTAAAGAAATTCCATGGAGTAGAAGCAAAAGGGATTCAGACCAGAGTGGAGGCATTTACATAGAAAGGTATTTTTTATAGTTCTGGGCTGAAGCAATGAGCTCATCTGGAACAATCAGCCCTGTATTGACAGAAAGCCTTTCTCCATCCTTTGGTGCACAGCGAAACCCGAGAAGGTAGCTGTGAGTGACGATGGCTGTGTAAATTAGCAAAGAGATATGCTCAAGGAGCTCTATTGTTTTCTGTTTTATTTTCTTTGTCTATGTAATGGCTTCTGTTTATTCTGTTAGAGCAGAGGCAAGGCTCTCTGCTAAATCCACTGTGAGGCAGGAATCCGTGATCTGTGTATCTAGGACCATTCTTCTACAACATCCTCCTTTTTCTTTTTAGTGTCATTTCCAGGTCCTCATTTGAATTCTTTCCCTGAGCTTCCCTGCCAACCTATCTTTATGAGGTCCACCCGCAGACAGTAGCAAACGAATCTCTTAAAAATACATCAGGGGCACCTTGGTGGTGCACTTGATTTAGCAGCTGACTCTTGGTTTCCACTCAGGTCTTGATCTCAGGGTCATGAGATCGAGTCCCGAGTTAGGCTCCACACTCAGTGCAGAGTCTGCTTAAGACTCTCTTTGCCTCCCCTGTTCTATGCATGTGCATGCACTCCCTCTCTCCCCCTTCAAATAAATAACTCTTTAAAAATAAAATAAATAAAATTCAAAGTCAGTTATATGACTGCCACCAGTACACACTCATGCATATACACAGACTTAAGAAACCAATCTGTTATTCCCTACTGAATTATTTGAAGATCTACCACCTTGTGTTCCCCCAAATATCTATCTTGCTTTCTTAGACATTCCTATGCCCCCACTAAAATAAACAATTCCTCATTGCCCAAACTCACCCTGTATTTTCTTACTTCCGCACTTCTGCTCCTTTTGTTTCTTTCATCTGAAATCCCTCCTATCAATCTCAACCTTCTTACTTTTGTTCATTTCTCAATCTCAGTGCTTATGATGGGATGGAAGGAAGACCATTTGCCTTAGATCTCATATCCACAAAAGATCTCAAATTTACCTTCAAATATAGTCATACAGAGAGAGAGATGTTATATTTCTTGGTGTTAAGGGCATGAATTTCTTATATTTGAACACTGAAAATACACCTCAATTTTTTTAACAACTCTCTTTGTCATTTCTTTGTTAATGTACTAGGTGCTTCAGAAAAATGAAAGTTGTCTGAGTCCCACTCAGACTAGAATTAGAATTCCCACTAGAATTCTGAGAGTACCTGTTCAAGCTTAACAATAGCAATAAGTACAATAATTACAAAATGTTAATAACTAACATCATACAGTGCTTATTACACACAGGCACTATTCTGGTACCTCACAGTTTACTTAATTCTTCAACAGAAGCCTCTTGAAGTAGGTGCTGTTATCGGCACAGTATTACAGAGAAGGAAACTAAGGTTTAGTAACTGTAGGCGGCTCGTGAAGGTCACATAACTTGAATGCCGTCTATTTCATAATTTAAGTTTTTAAAAACTTCTGCTTAAAAAAAAAAAAACTTTTGCTAAATAATAAGTGCTCTCTCTTTTCTTTGAAACCTCCCCAGAAGCAAATGTTTGCATTTTATGAGATTCTCTTTATATTGTGTCATAAATTTTGTCGAAAATTTTGGATTAATTTCCAAAGCAGTCTGATAGCTTCTTAAAACTAAGAATCGAGGCTACATGGCTTCTTTGTATCCCCAGTGCTATTGGAGCCTTGCACACAGTAGGCCTTCAAGATGTCTACTGCATTATATTTTGGCAGTCCAGTTACCTGATCGCACCCGCTTTTAATAAACTCAACATTTCTGTAGGAAAGAAAAATGCAGGTCGATGTTAGTGTAATTACCAGTCTAGTAAATCAATAAGTACTGAAAGCATTAGCGCCATAAAGAATATGAGGCCAGTAATGATAAGTAATGGAGAAAAATCTTATGTTTGTTCTTACAGACATTTTCTCTAGCGCTCCATTCTTCCTTTCTACCTATACTTAATTAGCATCTGGTATAGTTTTTTGTTCTTTCTCCTTTAACATCAAACCTTCAAGCACTTACTGGGTGATGAAAATAATAGGTAAAAATATCCTTGCCATCTGTGTTTTGGTTCTAAAGGTAATAGAAATCAACCCCCAAATATGTGAATCCATTGCTAATCTCTTAGAGGTGATGAAATCAGTGATCCATCCTCAGGCGGGCATCGTGCACATTACTCTTTATTCTTCTCTTACTTTTTGTAATTTTATTCTTTTTATGTTTTCTGAAAAGCCTTATGCTCTGTCCTTCTCTTTCTTACTCTCCCTGCCACGGCCTCTCTTTTACCTTTCGTCTTTTTCCTTCTCCTCTGCCTGTCTTATTTTCTAAAAAAGTCAGAATTTCTGGTGAAAATCTAAAGAACTTAGTAAAGAAAAATTTAAAAATAGGATTATCTGCACAAGTTGCAAAAACTTTTTACACTTTGCCAACATAAAACAGGGCACTGAGATGTATTTTATTCTCTTTGGTAATTAGACCCTGATGTAGATTTTATAGACTACATCTTTCAGTTACATATTTCCAAATTTAAATCTCAAAATTCAGAAGCATCTCACTGCGTGAGTTCTTGACAATCGGTCACAATAATTCTCATTTTGACATAAATTATTCCTTTATTTTCCTCTTGGGTGTTTCTGGCCATTTTTTATATGAATTATTCCTTTATTTACTTCTTTGGTGTATCTGAACATTGTTTATCCCTTTACAATTTAACAATGGATGTCCACATGTTCATGTTCCGGCACTTGTTTCTGTGTATATATTTTTTCCTATTTATAGGATTCAAAATAGCCAAAATTTTGTTTATATTATTGTTTAAAGCTGTATAAAGTACTAGCTATAGCTCCATTGCACCGGCTCATTTTGTAGATTAATAAAACGTCTCTCTTGTATTAGCCTTTGGGCACGGAGGCCATAAATAAGCAAAATCATAAAGTGATAGGGATAAAAGATTTCTGGCTTCCATTAAAGCCTGAGTATAATTTGACTAGATTTCTTTTGCCTTCTGCCACAACTTCTCATGAGGTACTAATGAGTGATTTGGCTCTAACACTGTGCATCGAACTCATTCCCCTCTAGAAGTTGAAAAGACTTGGGGAGGCAGTCAGATGTTCTCAAACTTCAATGTGTGGGAAAGGGGCATTTCAATAATAATTCAGAAATTCTGTGTAACACCACGTGATCTACACAGCAGTTTCATGTGCATGATCTCATATCTCATTTCCAAAATGTATCAAGCGTGCTCCACCTTCTTATAAAAGTGTCGGGGGAGAAAGCTGTCAGAAAAAAAACTGAATTAGAACATAAAGGAGTTTGGCAGTGTTACCAAAACTGTACATAAGTCTCATGGAAGTAGGTCACTATTTTCATGTACATATTTAATATGTACTGATTTTTAAGCCGAGACTAGTGGCCATCGGGTAAAATTAACTTTCAGCTGCATAGAACAAAACAGAACAAAATCTAGAATAATTATTATATAAACAAGATAGACACTTATTTCTCTCAGCAGCCTTGGACATCGGGTAAAATTAACTTTCAGCTGCATAGAACAAAACAGAACAAAATCTAGAATAATTATTATATAAACAAGATAGACATTTATTTCTCTCAGCAGCCTTGGACTAGAACAATGGCTCCCTCAAATCATTTAGAACCCTGGAATCACTCTCTAAACACAGCTTTCATTCTCGTTGCAAAAGGTGCACACTGGATGGCCAGCCATCCCATCAGAGCTCTAAGTAATAGGAGGGTGGACAAGATGAGCAAGGCCTCTCCTATTTCAGCGACTTCTAGAATACCTCAGACAGAATTTCTGTTTGCACCTCACTGACCAAATTTTAAATATGTGGCCACTCTGGTTGCAAGAGAGGCATGGAAAGATGGTATTTTAGCTGGATGGAAACCAGCCTTGTAAGATGAAAGGGAAGAGTAAGTGTGAGGTAGGTGGCTAGCAGTCTCCATTACAGGGAGGGAGGGAGAAAGGAAAGGAGAAAGAAATAGAAGCAGGCAAAAGGAGGAACAGAAAGAAGGGGTACCAGCTCACACTCCTGATCACCCTGGGATTAATATCTACCAGCCCCCAGGACTGCTATAAATAAAATTTGAAAATTCAACTCACTGGTCATTTATAAAACCATCTAAGAAAACTGAAGCACATCTGAAGATTGATGGTTTTTGCATTCTGGAAGAAGTAGCAGTAGCAGTAGTAGTAGTACTAATAACACTGATTGTAATAATACTAGTTCATTTGGAACTCAATGTCTATTCCCAGAAAAGCACATAAAAGCATTTAGAAGGATAACAAATAAAGCTTCTTTTATTTTTTGTTCTTCTGAGACTTTTCTAATAGGTATTTATAACTCATTATACTTCAAATAAACTAGTGGACATTTATACTGCAAGCAACTAGGTCAAAGCAGCTTTTAGAGGCCAAGCAAGTCCATTTCACTGTCGTTCAGGTGATGGGAGTTGAAGTTTAGTGGATCTACCACTGAGGAGTATGTATGAGTGTGTATGTAACCTTCACCTTCAGTGATTTCCCCTTCTGTGCCTCAGTTTCCTACATTAGAACAGAGAGAACAGAAGTAAAAATATCAAACTTGAAGGGCTGTCATGAGGATGACACAAAATAATACCTGAAATATAGATTTAGTAAGTGCTCATAAAAATATTTTTTCTCAGCTAAGTACTAAAGAGTAATCAGAGATTTTATTTTTTTATTATTTTATTTTTTTATACCAAATTTTTCTTACATTGTAGTTAGTTAACATACAGTAACCAGAGATTATTTTAAAACAGAATAATTGTAAGGGCAAGATATCCCTCAGTACTTCAGCAGTATACATAGGGTTTATAAAGAAACGTAAACACGTGTAGTTAGGCAAAATGTGCCTCATCAGATAACACCACTGAGCAAAAACTATTTGTTCCCAAAGCCAGTAGTAACAGATTTTAAAACACCAGAAAACTAAATATCATCTAAACTAAGAATAATTCCAAGATACTAAGTACTTGCTTTTATTTTCTGAAGAGGATATCATTAAATAATATATCCAGCTTTCTTATTTGGAAACCTAATTTCTCTCAATAGCAGAAACCCTTAGAGTTTGGCCTTTAATAGTACATTTCCTTTGATTGTTTCCAAAATATAAGGGAAAATACTTTTTTGTTGAGATATTGACATATACCATTGTGAAAGTTTCAAGTGTGTGATGGTGTTGATTTGTCACATTTATATACTGTGGTTTCTTTTGCGGGGTAAGAAAATTTAAGATCTAGTCTTTTAATAACTTTGGGAGTCTGTAGTATGGTTTTGTTGCTCTGATCTCTAGGACTTATTTATCTACTGATTGGAAGTTTATACCCTTAAACAATTTCTCTAATTTCCAATTCCCCCATACCATTTGCCCCACCCCAAGACCCTGGCAACAACCATTCCACTCTGTGTTTCTGAGTTCCGTTTTTTTTTTTTTTTTAAGATTCCATGTATTTGGTGTTATCATACAGTATTTATCTTTCTCTACAAATATTTTTAATGCTGGAGCTCTTTATGTGTTCTTCTGGGCTCAGAGATCATTCTTTAACGTTTTCTTATTCATCTGGCTTGAAGGACTTTAGTCTCTCCATCACCATGCATACGTCATGTATTTGGGAATTTACTTTGTCTAAAGAGATGTTTTCAAA
This sequence comes from Canis lupus dingo, assembly GCF_003254725.2. NCBI lineage: Eukaryota > Metazoa > Chordata > Mammalia > Carnivora > Canidae > Canis > Canis lupus. Next base: position 21,509,551 of record NC_064262.1, on the reverse strand, counting down.
CCCTTTGGTATTAGGGTAAACATCTTTCTTGAAACTGGTTTTATGGGCAGGTATTTTAAGTTGTGTAACATGACTTCAGATACGCTGAGGGGACTGGGGGCCTGCTGATCTTCATCAACTGGCAGAGAGTTTCTCAGCTTCCTGACTCTGGTGTGCAGATTGCTTCCTTGCCTTCTTCCTCCACCTCTTCAATTACTGCCTCCTATGCACAGCATCCAGAAAAAGAAAGTATTTGGCTTGCTAATTAACGTATTTATATATCCATTCATTTAAAAATACAAGGGCTTATAAAAACCTACTATGACATACTACATATTCCAAAATAAAAGACAATCGCTGGCCTCAGAGTCCACGATTTTGCAGTTATTGGACACTTGGAGTATTTTAAGGGCTTTGATAAAAATACCCACAGGTTCTCCTACACACATTATCCACAGGAGGAGTGGCACAAAAAAGACTTGTAAGAAAGGATGAAACATCTAAGCTCATTTATTTTAAGTTTTCACCAAAAAAAAAAAAAAAAGTTTTCACCAGTCTTACTAGACTGTAAGACCCTTGAAGCCCAGAGAAATGTCTCCATCGTCATCATTTTTGTTTTTGTTTTTAATTTCTTTCTCTGCCAGCAAGGTTTAAGTCCTAAGTTTCCTTATTGGTTTAAGGAAACTACTCAGACTTGCTCATGCTGGCTGCCACATTCCCTAACTGCCGTGTCTTTGGTTTGTCCAAAGTTCAAATGGCAGCTTTTAATATGAGCCACTGGTGGCTCAGTATGAATGAGTTCATTAGAGGCTTGCATTGCAGTGGCAGATCGGCACAGCAGACAACTTCTGAGATAGCAAGAACTCGCGAAGACACTCCAAACTGTGGATGTTGTTTATCCTTACGAAGGGCAGAGAACACAGAAAGTGAAGGCTGGGGCTCCTGGAAGATAAACTTTGCTCAAAGAATTCCTACTCTGTCCAAAATGAGACTCCACCCTCAGAAGAGCTCCACGTCTTGTTTCAGAATTGAGCCCAGCCAGACTGCCAGCAGCAGATGCAGCATCTGAAGTGAACTTGTTCTTTTGAAGCATGGTGTCTTCACCACGACTTAACCTCCAGAAGGCGCCTCAAGCACTAAGATTTAGGAATAAATGAGAGCATAAGAAGTGTTTTAGTAATCAACTTGTAAAGGACTGGCGACTACTCTCTAATCAGAAAGATAGAATGTAGTTACGAAAACATCAAATAATTAACTGGATTTTTCTAATCATAATCAACGCTTAAATGAGTTAAAAAAAGGGTATCAATGTCCCTTTCTATTTTTTTTAAAGGAGATAATTTAGGAGGGATGATAAAATACTGATTAATTGTTTTGTTTTAAAACAATTAGATTAAAATATTGTTTGAAGGTATTCATTTCACCCAGCTGGCACTTTAATGTATAAATATAATTACAGACTCTTTAGGAATGTTTAATTTTGCCTTGATATATATGTTAGCAATTGTGTGTTTGAAAAAATCATAAAATGTAAAACTTTATGTTTAATCACCAGTGTCAAAAGTTATTAGGTAATAACCACTGGAGAAGAGACTGTGTAAAAGATACAAAGGCCCATATTTAAGGCATAATTTTTCTAATAGTTTTTCTGATTTTAAGATGTCATGGCGTCATTTGAAGGTTAACAGGTCAGATACCAAATGGATTTTTTAAAAAATGTTAAGTGATCAATTTGCACTCATAAAAGGGTTAAGATTACTGGAAGCTAAAGTCCTCTTTGACCATCCTCTAGGTACATCACTGGCTAGAGAGACAATAAAATCGCTCTCCTGTGTGTTCAACTGGCTAAACAAAAGTAGATCAGAATAGTTCCTTAAAGGCAGTCTGTCCCAAGACCAGAGGCAGAATATGATTCTATCAGATATTATAAAACTGGAAGTTTGATATGAGAAAATATTATTTGAAGATATGTTTCATTAATCCTGGTATCCTTGTCTCTTCCTCTCTGTGGCTCTCGTCACAATCCTTCTTCACCTAATGACAGAGCACAGTGCCAGGGTACCTGCTAGGAGGTTGCACTGGGGAAAAAAAATAGTCTTTTGACAAAGATGATTTGTTTTTTAAATTGCATTTCTTTTATGTTGAAAGCTTTGGCTAAGTGTCTTTAAAATCCATTATGATTAAAAATAATAATAATAATTTTTTAAAAAATAATAAAAAAATAACATCCATTATGATTGTAAGTAGGATGTACTTTATTCAGACTATGTCTAAATGCCTACAAACTAATCTATAGAGTAGGAATAAATAAGAACAAGTGAGTTTTTGTGGTTTCCTAAGAGTAGAACTAGATTTTTCCCAATAAAACATGACACCTGATTTTTTTACAAGACGGGTGTTAGTGAAACTTTCAAGAGACGTGCTCTTTGCAAAAATGTCCTAGAGTGAATAAACATTTTTATTAAGTTAAACACATTTTTCAAGTATGTAAGCACTCTTTAATTTTTTTAAGGGTACAAGTTTTCTAAGAAATTAGAATGAGCAACATTGAGAAATCACAGTGAGAATAATTTTACACATTGTGCCCACCTCCAATCATTGGACCAAGTGTTATGATAAAGGTTATGTCTGGATAATGTTCAAAATATCCAGATGCAAAGGGAAAAAGCCACCCAATCACGCTGCTTTGTTGATCAGTTCCCAAACTCCTCAAGTTAGAGGCATCCAACTGATTGAAATGATCACATAGCATCTGGATGTTTGGCATTGTGTAGCCACAAGAAAAGACAAAGTGCTAAGTTTTACAGCTGTTAAGGTAGCACCCTTTTTTTTTCTTCTTCTTTTTTTTTTCTGCTTCACAGGAATAATCTGTTTTTATAGGATAATTTTTGTATTAAATTACACGATTGCTCAACGAATGAAAATCTTATTTGGAGGAAGAGGGGCTTCCAGTTGTTGGGGGGGAGGGTGTGCTGGGAGAGTCGTGGAAATCAGAGTCTATTCTGAATGTTCAGAATTAGTTAATCTGAGACATATGACAGATCTCCTGGGAAAAAAGAGAAAAAATGAGTTTTTAGAAAACTATATATATGAAAATAATGGGGATTTATTTATGCTAGTGGTGGGGCACAAGAGAGCAAACTTGGAATTGCAGCAACAATAAATACTACTGATTTATCCAAGTAAACTGCAATAAAATTAAATATATGTATAGTCCACTGGGATTTATGTAGACTGCTGCATCTTTGAAAATGTTAATGACTTCATATTAAAGCTAATGTTTATTTTAAAAGACTCAAACAAGAACAATTCTTTACTACAAACATACATGTATTTCTGTGTCAGCTTTAGAAAGTCCATATCAATTAATGTACAAGCATAGCACAATTTCTTTAGAACTTTGCCATGTTCTCGAGTCACGTCAATTTATTTAGTCTGCCTTACTTTTCCTCCCAACTGCAAGGAGGAAATATATCCTTCGCTTTTCCCTGCCCAAAGTTTTTCTGTTCTTTCTGATCTGACAGACAGTTTGAAATATATTAAAATCTAAGCAATGTTTTGAGTTGCAGGAAATTGAAATCATGAGACTTTTACTATAAAGTATCACATGCAAAAAATTATACTTGTTTAGGATGAAATTATCTGACTGAAGTCAGATAACTTCTATTATAATATCTTATTCACAGTGTAGCAGAGTATATAATCAACAAACTTCTCTTTTCTAACTAATGTGAATTCATGAAAGATTCTTATGACGTGGAGCATAGCCACTTAAAGCACATTATAAAGGAAAATGCTTAAAAACACAGAAAACATTAAGCATGTTTAATTTCTCAATAGTGAAAAAATGTTAAATACATGAAAATCAAATTCTACTGACACAAAAAGCTTTTTATGTAAAAGATATCTTGTCCTTAGGAAAATATATTAATTATTTGCTCTTGGACGAATTCTCTTTAGCATAAGGATGAGAATCCCATTTATTTAATGGATGTAAATTAAGTAATCAATTATAGCCTCAACGTTATATTCACATCTGTGTGTGAAGAATAAAAGAATAATAAAACATTCTCCCTACCACTGATAATTTACAAGTGTATGAAGGTGGAAATACTACATTTTAAGGTGTACAACTTGGCTTAAATTAAGTTACTTGGCCTCTTTGGGTCTCAGATTCCTACTTTTAAACTAGTAAAGAATAACATTTAACTGGGCACATTTTAAAGATCCCATTGGCTTTATTCAGCAATTCATGAAGGGGACAGCATCAAATCTACCAGACAGAAAGTAGCTCTAAAGAGCTATATAAGGTGAGAGATTATAGACAATAGTGTGCAGGATTAAGGAAGCTATACTGATTGGTAAAGAGAGGAACTTTCCCTTTATGAAGCAGTGGGAAGTCTTACAGCCAGGTCAGGTAACTTGTTCAGAGCAGGCAAGCACTAACTGGTTGACCTATGCCTTCCTTTTCTGGGATACCTGAGCATAGAAACTTAATTAAACTTTGGTATGCTTACATGGGACATAACATGAGTGACTCCATTTTGAGTCTAATCTGGTTACTTTGACAAAAATAGTGATAATTATACCTGCCCATATGACTGTATTATGATTTTCAGATACTAGTAACCAAATAAAAGTTATTTTTCAAACATTACAAAAAGTCAGTTCATTCCAGTATTTTTTCAGTGGTCCCAGGGTTCATTCAAAGCTCTGGGTTTGAGTTGCTTGATCTTTCAATCATAGTTTCTTTCTGGAAGCCAACTAGTAGACTCATCATAATTCATTGGTCAAAGCTACTTACACTCAACCCAATCACAGAAGGGGATTACTATGACAGCCAGAGCTAGACCAATCATGGTTCATGTAAGGCTTACCATAGAGGCCAACCCTCCCTGAGATCAAGGTATAACCACGGCAGTGACTGGACAAAATTTGAGTTCCATTAGCAAGGAAGAAGCTGGGTCAACAATATCAGCCACAATCATATTTTGTGTAACTACCTTATTAAATAAACTCATAAAATTTTTTCCCAACTCAAAAATGTTAAGGAAGTATTATTACTATTGTTATTACCAATGATGATGACTTAATTATTAGCATTTAACTTGTAAATCTATCTGCATTTACAACTAAAGTTACAACATTCACTAGTCTAAATCCTTCCTACGCCTACAGCTCTCTCTCTCTCTCTCACTTAGCATCTTTACCCAACTATTTTACAGTTAAGGGCACTTTGCCCATGTAAGCAATGTGTTTTGCATGTCCTCAAGATAGCCTAGAAAATGTTATCATTCCCATAATTTCTAGTAGTATATAGCAGGTTGACTTTCATAGATAGTTACATCATAATCATGCTAATTTGATTAGGTGTTCTTTACAGGATTCTGACTCAGTTTATAGGACCTGAAACAGAAACCAATTTATAAATAAATGTATTTAATACCTACTCCTCTCAGACGTTATATTGAGCACCAAACACATTGTCTGTAAGTATGTATGATTAGAATTACAAAAAGAAAAAAACATTAGCTGTGGGTCTGGTAGAAGTAAAATATTGAAATAATATTCAAATGAAGGCTTAAAATGCTTTGAAATGAATGAGGGGAATCCTTGGAAAGAAGTTAAAAGAATATTTCAGGTAGAAGAAAGAGATAAAAATGAAAAATTTAAATATTTGATGGTTTCATTTAAGCATTCAAAAACTTTTTACTCTAATAAGATAATTTTAATGGGAGGTTTTGCATATTATCAGCTTGGAAACCCTAGGTGTTATAGCAAAAGAAAACAAAATAAAAACTGATAAAGAATGGCCTTGAAGATGATAGAGTCTCTTTCATCTTCATATAAAGTCTGAAATAAGGGTCTCAGATTGGCAAGTGACTTTCTTGCAAGCACTGAGTCAGGGACCCATGGTTCCTTGCACTTTGCAGTTCTTTTCAGGAGGTAGCTAAAGAGTTTACCATCTTGGGTTCATCATGTCACGGAAGGGTAACCATCAGGGAGGTGAGAGGCATTTAGTGGAGCAATTCTGGAAGTGGCACACATTCCATTGGCTATCTCTCAGATATATGGCCACATCTCATGCAGAAAAGACTAGAAAATATAGGAAGAAGTTGAAATTAGTTGGAGGTTCACCTGGCCAGTCTTTATCATAAACATAATCAAAATTTTACATTATTTCTCTAAAAAATTTCAAGCTAAAACTTAGTATCTATCTAAATAGTACTTTATAGCTATAATAATATATAATAACAGTTATAGCAGTAAAAGCAATAAGGATGGTGTCCTTAATCATTACTATGTGTTACATGGTGTTAAATGCTATGTCGAGATATATAATTTTTTTTTAAAAGATTTATTTATTTATTTTAGAGAGAGAGCATGCATGAGGAGGGGCACAGGGAACAGGAGAGGGAGAGAAGCAGGCTTCCTGGCGAGTGCAGAGCCTGACTTGGGGCTCCATACCACAACCCCGAGATCATGACCTGAGCCAAAATCAAGAGCTAGTCACTCAACCGACTGAGCCACCCAGGTGCTATATCATTTAAAGTTCTATAGCATACTTTATCATTTAAAGTTCATAGCATACTTTATGAGGTAGATATTATTATTATTATTGTCACATTATTTATGCAGGGAAGTTGAGGCATAGAAAATCTCAACTAATTTCCTTAAAGTGGTGGGCAGACAGTAAAGAAAAAGTTGCCATTGCAATTTAACCCAAATGCTTTACCCAAAGGTTTGTTATTATTGAATTCAAATTCCATCATTATCAATATTTTTCTTAGTTCAAAACTTTCCTAAACAAATTCTTGTATAAGCATGATATATTAAAAGTAATATGTTTATATTCTAGATAGCTTATTTGCTTAAGAAGCTAAAGTAATAGGGACACACATTTTTTTATTTATTTTTTATTTTTTTATTTATTTTTTTGGGGGGACACACATTTTTAATGAGTCAAAACTTCCTATCCTTCCTCTTCATCTAGTACCACCACCCTCTTCCTTACCACCTATATATTGCCAACACAGCATTTTCCATTGCTCTGTCCATCCCATTGTATATCTAAGGGTAGTCAGTGGAGAGAAAAATCAAGAAGATGATACAAGAAATTATCTTTCAGTAAACAGAGAAAAAAAATAGAGAAGAAAAGTTGAGTGAGGAAGTAGGAAGGCAACACCTTAATTGTTTTGGTAATTAGGAGAATACTGATGGAGAGATTTGAGAATAGACACACACACACCAAAAAAAGCTAATAGGAACAGCTTTGAGAGAAGAGGAAGAAACCAAATCAGTTGAAGAAAAAATTTAAGAAGTCTTTGATGTAAATAACAGGTTAAACCTATTTTAATGGTGCCCACAAAATTACAAAGAAAAAAAAAGATGGTACTTTTAATTTGTGTTGCAATTCATGATCTGTATTTCTTTCATTGTGTATTCAAAATAAGCCACAAGATACCCTGTGTTTTACTTGGGTTCCATTGATATCATGGCAACACAGTATCTCTTTTTCTTAAAGATTTTATTTATTCATGAGAGACACACACAGAGAGAGAGAGAGAGAGAGAGAGAATGAGAGAGAGAGGCAGAGACACAGGCAGAGGGAGAAGCAGGCTCCATGCAGCAGGGAGCCTGATGTGGGACTCTATCCAGGTCTCCAGGATCAGGCCCTGGGCTGAAGGCAGCGCTACCCTGCTGAGCCACCTGGGCTGCCCCGCAACGCAGAATCTTAAGAGTTGGAAGGAATCTTAAAGATATGCAGTCCAATATCTCTCCCAATGCAAGAATTTATTCTTGTCGTCTCAAAAAAATAATCCCCCTACTATCATATCAATGAGTTTATAGTAAAAGATTCATTCCCTGATGAAGCAGACCATTTCATTTCTAAACAAAAGTAAATGCTGTATTAAATTGAATCAAAGTCTACCTTCCTCCCGCCAATATGCTACAAATCCTGCTCTATAAAAAATTACCTAAGTCTTCCATTCATATAATATTTCCTGAGATATTTAGAAAGACTCTATATCTTTTCTATAAAATTGTTTTTAATCTAATGGTAGAATTGTACTTGGAGCTTATTCTTCACCCCTATCCACTAGTCACCCTTCAGATTAGGCTCACCTCCAAACACAATTATTCATGATTTCTCTGATATATGTTTAACATCTTTCCAATTTTCTATTGCCCCATGTATGTGCAAACATGTAAAAATAGGACACAGATGGAACACTCAAAATAGGATAATTTAAGGAAGGTTTTTTCACAAAGAGAATTTTCAAAGGTGTGCATGTAGAACTATAATTGTGACTGGGAGCATCTGAACTCGTATCACCCTGGGCCTGAATTACCAGGCAAAGGAAGTGGTTATCAGAATGTGGAAGATGTTAATTGTTTAGAATGATCCACCTTGAAAGAAAGAACTATCTTCTGAGGAGGTAGACTACAGTCTACCAGTCTCCAGATAACTCACGAGGTGGGACACCTAACCTCACTCTTCTCTCTTCCACCAAGTTTCTAAAGGGTGTCCCACTGATGGAACCAAATGAGAATCCAAAAGATAAGCTTCCCCAGGGCAGAGAGCAGATGCAGTAGGGTGGAGAGGGGTATAGAGAAGGAAATGGGGATATCTGACACATAGTATACTATTGTTGTAGATCCCCCAGAAGAAAATCTTCAGCAGTTATGAGATGATCAGAATCTTTCAACCAGTTGTGTCACTCAGATTTATTCTGTATGCTTTCTGCTAAACAACATACTTTTTTGTCACACTTATTAGAAACTTAGTTGTATAGAAAGACTCGCCAAAGTAATCATAATACAGAACCCACATACATATTGTTATGATGCTTCTGACATTTCACATTCCTCAATTTCTTGGTTGTCCCATAATGAAACTTAGCCTTCTGGTGAAAAGGGTCATTCAAGAGTCTGAGCATGGAGGGCTGTCACGGCCATTGATACTGCCTATTGTAACAAACAATACTAAAAAAGATAAAAACTCCTAATAGAAGTAGGTTGCTTTGTTCTTTATATAAATGAAAGGGGAGAAATGGTTGGGTTCCAAGGGAGGAACAGAGAAACAAGCTGGGGAATTGACAGTAGAATTGGCTACCTGCCATTACTCTTTTAGCTTCGCTTTAGTAAGCTTTTAGCCAGTATGGAGTACAATAGACCTCTTTGCATACCTGATACTATGCTGGATAACAGCCCAAGCCTTAAGAAATCTGGGCCGTACACATGGAAAACTGGAAATATTTGCATTTATATAAAAACATCTCTGCGTAAAAGTGGTTTTTACACAACTAAGACCATTATTTAGGAGTTCACTCATTTGTAGGAAAATGTACTCTTTTCTTGGCCATCCACTTGCCTTAAGAAAGCATGAATAAACCAAAATGGAATAAGCCAATGAACTTCATATACCCATTACAGCACTTTAAAGGGAAAAAGAAAACATTCCATTAAAGAGGTTGAGGTTTCTTTGCGTATATGATCCAATTTACTTATACAGAGTTTCTGAGAGGTGGCTAGTATAGTTGTCATCGTCCTTGGGGGTGCCCTGTTGCCGTTGTTGCCTGGTAAACTGCAAGCACTTCTGGGTCTAAGATAAATACCTCAATTCTATGTACACTCCAGTCAAGTCCAATGCTCAGTAGCTCATAATGTTCTTTCACACCAGGTACATCCTATTTTTCCTATGCTTTTCTCCTGAGACTCATTTCAAACTTGTAGTAATCATTTATTTTAACAAAGTTGAAGGACCTCAGAACTGGTAGGCTTTAACGTTAAAATAGAAATTTGGCAGCTATTTCCATGATTGGCTTGGGAGTGGTATTCTAAGTCACCCTTCATAAGACCTTGTTCTACTTCTGTTCAGATTCAAGTCACAATATGAAATAGGAAAAATGTCATCAAGCGTAAAGAAAGTCAGATAGGTTGATATCCAAAAATGAACTCCACCGGAAAGTACAGCAAGAATGGCATACCAGTCGCCCTCTTTTATTCAAATCTGAAAATAAGTAATTTTTATGTTAAGCATTGTTGGAAAGGCATGGGAGACTGATATGGACGTGTCAATGTAAAATCATGGTTGCTAGACACCGACAAATGGGAGCATAAACTTCACTTAGCTCTGTCGGCAGAGGAGCCCAACGGTGCCTCCAAGGACCTTAAAGGTTAACAATAAAATCTCAAATTGAATCCTCATTTTCAATGTGAGCCAATCTGTTATAAAACAATGAATTGGCATGAACATACCAAGGCCAATGAGTACAGTTAAGCAAGAGCCTGTCAGCGCACCCATACTTTATCACCCATGCAGAGAGTAACTCTCCATGACATTAAGGATGCTCTGTTTGATGGAATGTCACAGTTAGTTGACACTGGCCTTATCCTGGATCGTAGATTCTCTGTCACATCCTGCCAGTTTAGAGCAGGACCTAATGATTACAGTGTTTTACCTTACAAGCCCTGATGGGAAACCAAAGCTGAGTTAGGCTGCGTAAATTGCTGCCCAGCGTCAGAGCTGCCAATTGAAAGTGACTGATAGAGGAGATGGCCAGCCATATGGAAGAAAAGAAAGTGAAGAGTCTTGTGCCTTGATCTGAGTAGAAAAACTTATAATCTCATCAAACCAAAGGAAGTGACTAATAAGAGTTTCAAAGATGGGCACCTGGGGGGCTCAGTAGTTGAGACTCTGCCTTTGGCTCAGGTCATGATCCTGGGATCCTGGGATCTAGTCTTGCATCAGGCTCTTCCAAAGGGGGCCTGCTTCTCCCTCTGCGTATGTCTCTGCCTTTCTCTGTGTCTCTCATGAATAAATAATATTAAAAAAAAAAGAGTTTCAAAGAATCTTGAGGCTGCAGATTATTCCATTTCTTGGGGACTTGAATAAAACAGAAAATTCTACTCAGTAGTCCCAGAGCAGATAACTCCCACAAATATACAGGAGTTTGGAAAGATTGTTTTAAAATATATGGTTGTATATGCTATGTGCTAGGCATTGGGAGCCTGCAGATTAAGATCAAACAAGCATAGTTCACGGGATTTATTCATAAAAGTTATTTTTGTGTCCTACTGTCTCCTTAAATTTAACCAGTGGGCAGAAGCTTCCCTGAATGAAAGTTCACATAGTCACAAGTTTTTCCGATGCCTCTTAAGCCATGTATACAACCTAATAACTTAAATGTCCATTCCCATGTAAGAGTTACATAGCAATTGCTTTAAATGTGAAGCTGCTTCTTCGCCAGTTTGTTCTTGCTGTAGAAGGGAGGCCTGCTGATGGGGGAGGCATTGCAGTCCATTTTTTTATTTCTCTGCCTTGAACTTCTGTGCCTCCTAACCCAACTTGCTCCCTTCAGATTGAGTGCAGTAGAACGGGAACATGGCATTGAAGGAGCAGAAAAGAATGCAGGCATCTTCTCACATGATTGGTACTGCCTTAATGGCCTAATAGGGGTGCTCTCTGGTTTTGACACGGGTTTAAATTTGAGCCTTTTTCATACCACCTTTGTTCTTTAAGAATGGCTATTTCTCAAACCACAGGTGCTACTCCAATAGTGCAGGTTCCTTCTCTTAGACTCCTAATTTTCAGATTTCTCAGGAATGCTTCACCCAGTGCTCCTCTTCATCATCTAAGCACATAAACCAGAAGATCTGTGCGGCTGATGAGCCTTCTCGTTGTTCTAATATAGTGGTTCTCAAACAGGGTTAATTTTGCCCCAAGGGAATATTTGGCAAGGTTGGAAACATTTCTGGTTGTCACAACTGGGAGAAGAGGTACCACTGGCACCCAGTGGGCAGAGAGGCAGCTACTCAACATTTTATAACATGCACAACAGTTCCTGCAAACTAGAGAGAATTATCTAAACCAAAATGTCAGCAGTGCCAAGGTTGAAAAACTCCTGTCCTAGAAAATACTTATTTAAGTTTGCTCTTTGTTTGTATGTAGACTAGAACTATAAAGATGAAAACGCAATATTTCTGAAACTCCCTCCACTCAATATATTAATTAACTGATAGACCGTACACACTAAATGTTTACTGAGTGTCAGGCACTATTCTCAGGGCAAGGATAGAGTGGTTCTCACGGAGCTCACACTCTAAAGGAGGAGGTGGATAGGCAATAACCAAGCAAACAAACACATTAGCCGGTATTTTATATAAGGATAGTGCTCAAAAGATGATAAAGCAGAGTAGTGTAAGAAAGAAAGAGAGTCATCACTTTGTGTTTGAGTTGTCAGTGAAGGCCTTTCTCAAGGAATAGGAACTGGGGAGACACCCAAAGATGCTATGCAGCCATTCTCAGGGAAGAGCGCTCCAGAATTAAGAGGAACAGATACAAAGACTGTGAGGCAGGAACAAGCATGTAATGTTGCAGGAAAGTCAAGAGTTATTGTGAGCAGTGAGAAGCAGGATACAAAATGAAGACAAAAAAAGAATACAATAGGTAGGTCTTATTGCAACAGCAAATAGTTCTTAACCAAGAAACCTTTGGTAGGACTCTAGTCCTGGGTGGTAGAAGTATCCACGAATCCCTTTAAAACTTGACCAGCTTTGGGATCCCTGGGTGGCGCAGTGGTTTAGCGCCTGCCTTTGGCCCAGGGTGTGATCCTGGAGACCCGGGATCGAATCTCACATCGGGCTCCCAGTGCTTGGAGCTTGCTTCTCCCTCTGCCTATGTCTCTGCCTCTCTCTCTCTCTCTCTCTGATGTGACTATCATAAATAAATAAAAATTAAAAAAAAATCTTGAACAGCTTTAATACATATGTCTCTGTGTGTTCTTTCCATGACTCCTCAAAAATGACCATTGTTTAGGGAAAAAACTTAACTCTTCTGTTTCTCCTTTACTCACACACTCACAATACTTCTGACAGAAGACATGTAGCTTTTCCACACATCCAGCTGTTCTCTGGGATACCAGCTGGGTGTCCTATAATTCAATTCAATTCTGACACAGAGTTAGTGCAGACCCCACAGGTGAGGACTCAGTACCACACAAGATTGCCTATCACTTCAGACACCAATCATGAGTGGTAGGTCCCAGAGTTACATACTCATGACTGGTGTCCAGCTTGACCACACATGAGGGGTTCCCATGATCCCCTCCTTGGTTCCAGGCATTTTCTTGAAAGGCTCACAGTACTCAAGGAAATACTCATGTTTACCAGTTTATCATATAATAAAGGAAATGATAAAGGGTACTGATGAACAGCCAGATAAAAAGGTATAAAGAGTAAGGTCTGGAAGGCTCCTCAGTGTAGGGGTTTCTGTCCTAGTGGAGTTGGGGTATACTGCCTTCTCAGAATATAGATGTATTCAGAAATCCAGAAGCTCTCCAATTCCTATACTTCTGGGATTTTTATGGAAGCTTCATCACGTAGTAATGATTTATCATTAACTCATCTCCAGCCCCCCTTCACTTCTCAGAGGATGGTGGGTGGGGTTGAAAGTTCCAAGCTTCTAATCATAGCATGGTCTCTGATGACCAGCCCTCTTCCTCGGGCTATCCAGGGACCCACCAATAGTCGTCTTAATAGAACAAAAGACATTTCTATCACCCAGGAAATTCCAAGAGATTTAGGAGCGATGTGTCAGATGCTCCTATCAGGAAATTACAAAGGTCTTAGGAGCTCTATGTCAGAAACCGGGGTCAAAGACTAAATGTAAGAACAAAAAAATTCTTCTAGCATTTCTATTTATAAGGGATTATAGCAGCTCTGTGTCAGGAACCAGAGGAAGAGACCAGTGTGTGTGTGTGTGTGTGTGTGTGTGTGTGTGTGTGTACAGTAGAAATCTGTGTCCAAGTTAGGGATTTCACTGTCCCTCTCAAAGTGTATCTCAGGCCCATATAGGCACAGGCCTATTTTAGGGTTTTTCTCAGATTTGGATAACCTCCAGCTTCTGGAAGCAGCAGTGTATTGAATGTCACCACCCCGTTTTTTTGTGGCTGTGAAAGAAATGTCAGAAAGCAATTTACCAACAAATTAGGGACTATAGTTCTGCTCCCAACAGACCATTCAGGAGGTTGATCAATGCCCCTTGTCATCCCAGAGAAATAGGGACAGAGGGTCAAACTAGGGGAGCCTAGAATCCTCCAGGAAGAAAAGAGAATGGCTTCTTTCTCCTGTTCTCCATGGTTAAACAGCCACCCACTCCGACTAGAAGTTCTCCAAAGAATATATGACTCCTTATGCCCTACCACACAACTCCTCTCCAGCTGAACAAGGAAACATCGTGGGTAACTTAAAGAGCAGTGCCTAACTGCAAAGGGAATAAATTAAATTAAAAAGAACAAATACAAATAGCCCAAAGCCTGGGGAGCAGGGAGGAATTCCATAGAAAACCTAGGGAGGAGAGTGGTCTGGTGAAGGTAAAAGGACAATGTAGAAAGAAATGACAATATTCAGGGAGCAGAGCCAGTTTAGTTATGGCAGCTAAGTAATTTCAAACTACAAAAGGAATTTTAGGCTTCAAACCTCCAGCTCCCAAATAGTGTTATAATTAGTATTATTTTCAGATTAAAGAAAACACCACTTTTGTGTAACAAATTACCTCCATTTTAAAAGCAAAAATAATATATTTCACTTCATAAAAAAATGCCCAAACGGAAGCATTCTTACATTAATTATTTCACTCTATTCAAAAAGCATATCCCTGCTTGCTTTTTATTATGCCTTCCAGCTCCTACTTTGAAAAACATGTTAAGAAGCTGGAAGGTATTTTTTTAAATGAAAGGAAAAAAGAAAAATAAATAATCTTTGAAGCAATTAGAGCCAAAATACAGAATACATAAATATACATGTACATATTTCTTTATTTGCCCCTTAGATTTCTCTCCCATTTTCTTCCACCTTCCTTCTTGGCACCAGAATAGGAAGCATCTTTCTTTCCTTGAGCTTCAACAGCAGGCAAATGTTTGCCCCAGAATCGAATCAGATTCTGTTCTGTGGATTGATTGGCAAGAGTCTTCATAAAGGGGGTGGGGTCCCCAGAGGGCAAATACATAATTTTCATAATGCATTTCTTTTTTCCCCCCTAGCCTAGGAACCTAAGTCTATTTCTGAACCATTTTGTCTGAGAGTAATAATTAGCCACACATTGCAAAAGACAAAACACCATCATCGTTGCTTCATGGGGTCTGTAGCTGCTCTTGTAAAATTACCAAGAATATAATTTTACTGTGGGAACAAAGAACATATGTAAAGTAAATATTGTTACAGATTTTAGAGTTTGAGGAAGAAATTTTTAATTTGTATATTATATAAAGCCATGGGAAAGAGGGTTTAAAATCCATTGTCTCAGAACCTCCCTTCACTCACTTGCCTGTGGCTGAGGTAAAATGTTGTCACTTTGCGTGAGAAAAGATTGAGGGTAAGCCTTTCCAAACATAGGAAGCTGAAGCACTCGACTTTAAAACATCTGAAAAATTAAGATGTGCCTCTTAATTTAGCCTCAATATGTAGAAATCAATCTCCACAAGAAAAACAAATACGCTCCCATCATTAGATGACTTTAGTATTGAAATATTAAAAATTAGATTAATATTGAAAATTATCTTTAAATTTAATATGTCTTTAGTGGAAACCAGTAACAAAAAGGTGAAAATAAATGTGTGCTATTATTTGTACTGGGATTGAAATGTTGACAGTAGTCTGTATACCTCAGGAGAGGCTAGACTATTTTTGCTAGATCTAGAAGAGTGTGCTGCACTAATGCCAGTGCTCAGCCTTGCACAAATGCAAAATCAACAGAACAATATCCTCTTTTTTTTTTTTTTAAAGAAAGTCAGGCTTCTGACAACATCACCTACCCAAAATACTAGCCCTGAACCAGAAAGCCTCCATCCTATGCCTTAGCTGGTGGTTTCCAGAGGCTCTTGTCAGACACCTGGCAAATCTTCCTGATTCAGATTTTACCCTCAATCCTGATGGTGCCAACAATCTGATTAATCATACCACAGCACATTAGTCAGTGCAAATTAGAATTGGGGGTGGGGGTGCCCCAGAGGCAAGGACAAAGCTGCAGATGTGAGACACAGCAACAAGACAAAGCAATAAAACTACTGTACAATAATTGATGGTCATTAAGATGATCCTGAGTCATCAGGGAAAGCTAAATTATGCTCTTATGCTACACTTAAGAAAGAAGGATAGTATACTAGGAGTCCCCAAATCTGACTGAATATCAGAACGGCCTACATTATTCTGGTTCAGTGGGTTCAGGGTGGATGTGCCCAAGAATATGCATTTTAAGAATCAGGAAGTTCAGATTTAGCTCACTGGTACAGAATGGTGTTTGGTAGCTTCTAGCATCAGAGCTGAGGAAGCTACAGTACATAGAGAACTTGCCCAAGGTCATTTAATTGGGGCAAAGCAAAAGAGCTAACATTCCAACACAGGCCAACGCTAGCCACATTGTTCCAAGCTTCTTCTGCATATTTTAGTTCACTGGAGTCCTAGATTGCCTTTTGACTTAGTGGCTTGGCTACTAACCTAGTGGTTCTCAAAGTGCATCACCTGGAAATTTGTTAGAAATTCAGATTCTCAAGCACCACTCCAGCTTTGTGAATCAGAAGCTCCAGGGATGGGGCCTAGCAATCTTTTTTTTTTTTTTTTCTCCCTCATAAACTCTCTGAAAACTTCTGATGTAGCCTAAGAGATTCTGAAAATCACTATGCTAACTCCTTTCAGATGTTACTTAGATAAAGTTAAAACATCAGATTGCAAAAGCATCTCATTTTGGCAACTCTCAGAAGGACTAAATCTTCGTGATTTCTAAGGACAGAGATGTCTCCAGAACTGCCTTTCTGTGCATTTCAGCCCTCCAGTGGGGACTGGGAGTCCCTTTCTCCACGCCTGAGACATCCATTGCTCTCATGTCCTCTCCTTCACTCCCCCTCTTTTTTGGTTTGTTTTAAAGTAGGCTCCATGCTTATTGTGGAGCTCAATGCAGGGCTTGAACTCATGTCCCTGAGATCAAGACCTGAGCTGAGATAAGAGTCAGAAGCTTAACCGACTGAGTCACCCAGGTGCCCCTTCACTCTTCCTGTTAAAAACCCTTTCTCAGGAAACTATCTCTCCAGGACACCTTAGAGAGGTGTTCTTGATTACAGGAATCAGGGTTCTTGATTACAAACAAAGCAAAACAAAACAAACACAAACACAGAAACTCACTATGGAGTGATTCGATAGAAAAAAAAAAAACACCTTACTGGAAGCTCACAGAGTCGACCAGTTATCCAGAGTGGTAATGGTTTAATGAAGTCCCCTTTGCTGTCTGCCTCCTCTTCCATCTCTCTTGCCCACTCCTTTCTGCCATGTTTTCTGGGACCCCATTCCTAATAAACCACTCCTGCTGGAATCCCTTGTCTCAAGGTCTTTTTCTGAGGGAACCCAAACTATGACGGATTTAGCGAGCCCCCAAGATTTTAAAATCACTAGTCCAGTGGCAGACAAACCTGAAATTTCCATTTCTCTCCTAACGTGGTCAGTACTCTTCAAGGAATGGGCTTATGGGTGATAGGAGGACACCTGTGGCAAAGAAGGGAAATCTGTGAGGAAAGCGGAAATGACATCAAACCAGTGCCATAGAAACAAGAAAACAAAACAAAACAAAAAAACCGACACGACTTGGCCAGGTAAAAACAAAGAGAAGCACTCAATATTTTTTATTTTTTACCGTTTTCAATTTTTTCTTTTCACCTCATGTCATTTCCTAAAGTCAAACCCTCAGCTCAGAGGACAGGGGAAATTTGCAAGCATTATTTATGTTTGATGAGGGATAAAGTGGCATCAGTCCTCGACAATATCGAAAGGCAGTGCCTCATCCAAGGCTGAGCTTTGTGAGACACTGGGGAGCTGTCCTGCTGTGCGGGTGACAAACCCGCCAGCAGAGCAGGGATCTGAACATTCCGTATTTGCGTGCCTGCCTGCTGTATGCTGAGTGGAGTCTAACATGATAGGAACTGTTTGTTATATTATTTACTATGTGTCTCTAATCTAACCTTTTTATGTGCATGGGCTTCCTACAGAGTGAGGAGACAAATCTACTCCCAGAAGAGATGTTACAAGAATGTTAGCTGAAATGTTGAATAACGATAAATTCCTTTGAGTTCCTTGCGATGCTCTAATCCACCATGATGAAACTTTCATGTTTTGTCAGCTATTGTAATTTTGCTTTCACAAATGCAATACAAATTCTTCCCATGTAAGTGACTTTCCCGTTTAGCAGTAACTTTCAGGAAAATTCTACTATTGTGATTTTTAGATGGCATGTGTTTTAGGAGCTCTATAAAACACACACCCCTCAAAGGTTTATATTTTAATTCCTTTCATTTTAGTCAGCCATAGACAAGTTTTAGTCTACATTTTTAAATAATTGGCTCCATTATATTTGATAAAATATAGGTTAGTTCTGAAGGCAATAGTTAGCACTTACATAAAGAGCTTTTTCTTTTTACTCTTCAGAAAGCTTGTAAACCTAAAATAATTTTCCTGCCCCTATGAGGCAAGTGAGAAGCTCCAGCCCTCCCAGGTTTTATAAAAGGAAACTGAGGCAAGGAACTGGCAGTGAACTGACAATACTGGACATAGAGGCGTTAAAGGGACAAGTGTTCTCTGTTCAGCTGAGCAAAAGTTGCTACGTCTTGCACGCTTCCCATCAGCATCTGTTGACATAAGGGGAAACATCCAAGCTTGTAATAATTGCAGAGGTTAGAAGCTGTAATTAAAACTACATAAAAAAAATGGATGGACTCAGAAAGATTTATGTGCCTTGAAATAAAAGTACTTTCAACTAGTTGAGATTTATACCTGTGACTTGTCAATTCTGCATGTGGGCGTGTCATTTTTAAAATGAGGTAAGTATGCAATTATTCAAGTGGGCAAATGTTCCCAATTTCTCTGAGCTACTGGTTTGCATCAGAGCAGGACGAAAGAGAGCCATTTGGGCCACTTCATGGTAGGCCTCTACTAGGAGCCATGATTACCATTTTAAAAATGACTATATCTCACCTATGACAAACCACTGAAAGTCTGTCACACAAGCACCTTGGAGTTTAACAGATTGCTCTGCCATTTCTCAATACAAGATCGCATGTGCCTAATTTTCTCACGCTGAATTCTCTAAGTTTTAGAGGCTTGCCCAGAAAAGGAGACCTAGAAGACCAGGTAGGTAGTATAATGAAAATAAAAGGTTTTCTCCCCGAGACAAGCATTTCATGGAGAAGGCGGAATGTGGATACAGGGCAGAGAAAGTAGCTCTTGCACACCCCAGGTGAGAAATGCAAGTGTCAGACACAGAGAGAAAAGGGGAGGGAAATAATTATCATTTCTAGCAATAATAATTATTGCCCATTAGTTTTCTAACCAGATATCATTTCTCCAGTTATTCTCTACCTTTGATCTCATTATTTTCTGATTAACCACCCTTATTAATTTTCTTAGCCTGTGTAAATTACTCTTTGGAATTTTAAACATTTTTTATATACTGGTTCTTTAAGAGGGCTTTTAAAAGACTATCTTAAAGGATGAACCTGTCATATTATCCTAGCTTTCAAGTCTGTGAAATAATAAATAAGTGTTCAGATTGTTAAACTTTTTAAAAATACTCATTATCCTCTATCGTTTTTATTGAGAAATCAAGCTCACACATATGTAAATGTCTTTACTTGGATAAGTTAATGGCAAACATTTTATAATGTTAAATGCATATGAATACTAATGCTGCGGAAATTTTAAAAACCCTTACCCCTTCCCCCAATTAAGAAAACACATTTTCCAGATGGAACCAGGTGGTTCAGAATCTGACTGGTATTTCCGGTGAGGCTGCGTCGGAAAGAATGCAGGAGTAATCATACCTTACTAAAAGAGGGAGCTATCTTCACATCTCAATTTGCATAATTGATCCAGTATGAAATAAGTCCTGTAGCAGATGAGCACTCTGGGGATCCCTTGTTTGTCTCAGCATGTTCCATGTCTGGGAGGCATTAGTTATTGAATAGATGTGTGCCTGCATCACCCTTTCTCATGGCTTTTCCTGGGAGCTCAACAATCCTCTTAACTAATGATAAAATAATCAGAGACATAAAAATGTTTCTTTTGGACAAATCTGACATGTTACAATGATGGAGTGTTGATGACTCAGAGTCACCCCCTCCACTGCCACTGCTTTATTTAGAGAAAGCAGGCAGTGGAGGGAAGCAGGCAGCTGCAAGTTTCCTACCAAGATGAAAGTCGTGAAATTCTTACTAAACTCGGCTTGGCTATCAATGATGAAATGGGTCTGGATTCTTGGGGCTGTGGCTCACAGAAGCACTATTGTCCCCATCTCTCGTCTGAAAAGTTTAAGGTCAGACTGCAATTCAGACATAAGCAGGTGGAAATCTCAAAAATGAGATGTGGTTATATATTAAGCTATGTTGTTGAGAAAACTCCATGGTGGTGGTTGGTTTTCATTTTCTGTGAAGCTATTTGTGGTGCATATTTCGAAACCAGAATCTTACAGGGCAGTGGGGCCAATCAAGCATACAGAAATGCAAAAGAAACTTTTTAGGAGCTTCCAGATCATGAATGGTGGCCACTTGGAAAAAAGTTATACCAGAGATAAAAATATGAATTTGCCTACCAGTAAACAAAGTAATTAAATTATTTAAAGGGAAATTGTGACACATTCATAAACTGTAACAAAACAACTTTGATATGCACAACTAAAGGGCTGAACTGAAGCTTGAGAAAATGATGTTCAAGGTATGAGGAGGATGAGGCAAGCATAGCAATAGGTGCCTGAAGGCCATGGCTTTCTGCCCCAAAAAGAGAGCAGTGTATGGTCTTTGAGGAGTGGAGAGGTGCGAGGTTGGGATGGTGTGTGCAAAGGCCAGACAATGGAGGACATTGATCTGCATATCAGAGAGTTTAAAATTGACCCCATAGGTAATGGAAATACATACTATGGAATTAAAACAAACCAGCCAGCAAAGGCATACTCATGTTTGCCTTTTAGGAAGTTTTACGTATGAAGGATAACGTTCTCAGGGGCATAATTAGAGTAACAAAAAGAAGTTTGGGAGAAGTTTCTAACTGGAGTAATTAATGAACAGTGATGTCATCTGAGGTCTTAGGCAGGAGGTGGAACAGGTTTCACAGGGGAGGTAATGGTTCACCCTGGATCTGGTGGGTTGGGGGCATCCTTGGAATACTCACATAGAGATATCCAGCAAAGGTTGACTGTACAAGTGGAGAATTTCAAGGAAAATATTTAAAATATTGACTGAGGACTTCATCAGCACTGAGATGATATTGATAAACACAAAAGTGGGATGTATAGAATACTTAAAACAGTTTTGGACATATTTATACACTAAATAAATGTTTCTCTTAATGATTACTGTAATTATACTCTCTTATGGAGTTTCCTTAAACACAAATGCTTATGTTTGCAATTACATATTCATTTGTGTGATTAATTGATTGAATATCTTCCCTTTTAGAGGGTAAACACTATGAGGGCAGGGGTTACATCTGTTTTTAGTTTGAGGGTTTAAAATTTTCTTTTAATAATTTTAGATTTCTAGAAAGGCTGCAAAAAAGTACACACAGATTTCTTGTATAGTCTTTCCTATTTCCCCCTAATGTTATATAACCATAGGACAATTATCAGAAGCAAGGAATCAATGCCAATAAACAATACTCTTAACTGAACTGTAAACCTCACCTGAATTTTGATGCTTTGCCCACCTATGTCCTTCTTCTGATTCAGGATCCGATCCAACATCCTGTGTTGAATTTGGTTGACTCGTCTCCTTAGCTTCCTTCAGTCTGTGATAGTTCCTAGGTCATACTTTGTCTTTCATGAATTTGAATTTTTTGAAGGGCACTGGTCCTCAATATTCCTTCCATTTGGATTTGTCAGCCATTTCACATGATTATAGCTATATAGCACAGAAGTGATGTCATAGTGTATCAATGCTTCCCATCCGGGTACCTAATATCCATATGTCTAATTACCGGTGACATTAACTTTGATCACATGGTGAAGGTGGTGGTCTGCTAGGATTCTTCCCTGTAAATTTATTATTCTCTTTTTGATCGCCATTGTGCCTGGCACATAATAGACACCTTGTAAATATTTGCTTATGACTGAATGAATGCTGACTAACTAAATTTCTCCCCTCAAAGTCAGGAAGCTGAACAATATACAGCTTTTCAGTTTGTTCAAGCCAGCATAGCTGGCTTGGAGATCCCTTTTGTTACTTTCCCAAATTTTCCTTAAAACAAACAAGTAGAGTCTCTACTTCTCCCCCGCTCCATGACATCTAGGCCATACTTACTAAATGCACAGATTTATCATTATCATTTCGTGGGAATGGGGCCCCAATCCAAATTGCATCAGGGATACGGAATGGGGGTGGCTGGGATACGTTCACATGGTTCTGGATGTCAGAATCAAAAAAAGCCAAAGATCAAATTTTCATGTATTTCCTTTAAAACATTTTTCTTTCCATAAGAATAAGGGTAGAGTCTACATTTCAGGAATTCTCCAGTGACAAAAAGTTTACAGGCAGGAGCTCCAGTAAACTCTGTCAGGCTTTTGCATAAATGCTTGAGCCTTTAGAGATAGTTATTATAAATGTTACACATTTCTCCATTTCCACAGTTGAAGGGGAAAAAGATCTACAATGTTCTTGCCCCAAATACTAATTTACTCTGTAATTAATCTGAACTGAAAGCTAATTTCTTTGCTTACTTTGACAAATATTTTAGAACAAAGGGGTTACTTTAATTTTTTAACTGACTCGCTAATCTATTTTTGATGACACTAATCTTTTTTGGCTGGAGGCAGTGGCTGAGTGGCCTCCACATCACCGTAGTTCAACCTAGACTCCCTGGAGCCAGAGGTTCAAATCCGAGCCGGGTCACCCCAGCGGAGGGCTGATAAATTGAGTGCCTTGTGATGCAGGCCTGACAGGGCGGTGATCTTTCAGCAGAACCCTTGAAAGCTTAAGTTTTCTCTGGACATTAATGATCCCCAAATAAAATAGACCACAGTATCCAAGGCATATTTCTCCTTAGTCCTCTAACCCCAATGCATGAGAGAATGTTTATGAAAGAGGGGGAGGTTAAACGTGTTGAAAAAGACAAACTATGCCCAACACTAGAAGATCCCAAACAGGTGTAATGGGAGGCAAATCTGCTGCGAGCCGTGACAGCATGCACACATCCACCCTCCTCACCAGCCTCAGTGCAATCCAGCTTTTCAACATTAAGTATTCTGAAGCAGACAGTAAAATATGCTTGGTGAGTGTAAGACACGAGTGTGCTGGAGAAATGTGGAACGGTGAGAGTGAAAATCATGTGCCAACCTCTTCGTCCTCTCTTAGTTCTGCGTCTCGAATGGTCTCCACTTATGTGCCACAGGGAGAAGCATCTGCGCAAACTCAGTGAGCAAATATGTGAGGGGGAGGCATAAAAATGCCAGAGCCCTGCGTTGTGTCCTAACAGGTTGCTCAGTAAGCATGGGTTTACAGGGAGGAGCAAATCCAGCCAGTCTGCAGGGAGACCAGGGTGAGGAAATAAGTTGATTTTGCTTCCCAGGTTCCATCAATAAAGGCAGGGCGGTTTGCATTGCCCTTTCTTTAGTTGTGTCACCCACACGTGTCTCTAAATACTACTAAATAGGTGATCTGGACATATGTGTACTCACAGATCTAGCATATGCGCGTTCACATGTACATTCCCTCTTTGACAGTCTTTCTAGGTTTATCTTCTCTACCTGAACTGATCAACGAAGTAATTACTTATACTCAAAAATTCTAATGCAGTTGTTATTTATGGGCTTTGGAAGTAGTTATTCAATTATTAACTGAACTTAACTATTCTCCCCAGGGTTCAACTCATTCATTTATTTTTCATTGAACAAATGATAATAAACACTTATGATGCTCGATGTCGCATTCTAGTCATTTTGCCATTGTTCAAGTTGTACCAAGTGTGTGTGCATGCGTGTGGGTATGCGTGCATGCAGGATGACAGTTCATCTGGGTGTTAATTTTCTAAAGGGCAAGAGTAATGACTAGGGAAGAACAACAAGAATTATTGACAGATTAGTGAGTTCAGCTCCAAGGAAAACAATAAGGGAAATAGATCTCAGTATTCCAATGATGACCAGAGACATCGTTCATAAAACTATGAAAAAATAGAAATGTTCCGTTTGACTTCTTCTGACAGCATTTGATTTAGAGTCAGGCCAAAATGGAGTAAATTATATTTACAATGGAAAGCGTTTATTAAAGCCATTAGGAAGAACGTCCTGGCTACAAGTCTCGTGAAATAAAACATTGTCTTCCTCTTCAAAGAGGGGATTCTTACAATTTAAGAGCTGATGAGAACTATAGGTATTATCTAATTTGTTGCCTTTTAATCTTTGGAGGGGGCACATATACCCTTTTTAGAATCTAATTAGCATTGTAAACTTTCCTCCTCAGAAAAAATTCACATACAAAATGTGGTATATTTCACAGGGTTTATGGACATCTTCCTTAACCCCAACTAAAACTTAAGGTTATGAATTCTTGATCTAATTCAATACTCCCACTGTGTGGATGAATAAACTGAACCACAGAGGCTAGATAATGTTGTGATCTTGATTTCATCCCCTGCTGCCAAATGCATATATGTTGAAGTCCTAACTCTAGTACCTCAGAAGGTGTCTATATTTGGAGTTAGGAAGAGGAAATTTTGATACAGCCAAAAAGAGGGAAGGTGATGTGAAGGTGGAGGGAAAAGATGGCCATCTACAAGCCAGAGAACAAGGCTAGAGAGAGAAGACTAACCCTGCTGACACCTTGATCTTGAGCTTCTAGCCTTCCACGCTGAGAAAATATATTCCTATTGTTTAAGCCATCCGGTCTGTGGTAATTTGCTGTGGCAGCCTAGCAAACTAATGCAGGTAATAAGTCCAAGCTATTTAACTAATGGTAGAGCCAGAAATGAGATCCCTTTTGCTTAGATTTCTCTCTAATTCCATTCTCTTTCCAGTGTTGTATGTTTTTTGCCAGGAAAATAATTAAACAGACCTACTGATCTTCCAGGATTACTTTCCTTCCACTGACTCTATAATATTATCCACTTAAGTTTGAAATGCTTTTTGCCACATTTCCTAAATGCTCATAAAAATAAGAAAAAATGCTATGCTCCTTAAGAATAATATATAGTTTTTCTTTAAAAAAAAACCCTTAATGTTCTTTGTAACTGGGGTACTCCCCTATCCCAACCCCTGAATAAATGCCTAGTTTATTTACTTTTTTAAAAAAACTTTATTCATTACAAATGGAAAATTTACCCTTTCCTCGCTCAAGAAAATATTTAAGGCCATACTAACTTGTTAGATTTTATGCTCTGACTTAGAATAATTTTGACAATGCAAACTTTGGGCAGGTGAGAATTAGTCCTACTATATTTCTCAGTAAATTATTAAAACCTTGACTACCTTGTTCTCTTAGTGATTTACTATCTTCTCAAAATTTCAGTTAATAGGAGCTCCTTGGACTCTTTGACCTTCAGGAGATCCCGAGGTCATTCATTTCAAGCCTCTGGTATCATCCCAGTTTAATTAAAATTACGTGATAATAAATCCTCATACAATGGACCTTGTACTTTTCCAAGTATGGTATTTTCTTTATAGCACTCTTTAGCAGAAATTGTGACAGTTATTTGCTTTTTTCATTCTGTTTTTGTTTTGGCTCCTCCACCTAAATGTAAGCTTCATAAGGGCATCTACCTATCATTCAATAGGCTCAGCACATAAAGGGTACTCAATTAATACTTGCTATGTGAATAGGTAATTAATAATATCATTAGTAATATAAAGAATCATAGAAGGAATGCCCCTTTCCAATTCCAGGCCCTGGCAAATGTTATTTCCTCTGATTGTAATCTACTCTCCCATCCTATCTCCCCTTCTTTTTTCCCATATCTTCTACTCGCTCTTCAGATACCGGCTCAAACATTTCCTTAGAGAGGTCTTCCCACTGATCATCCAAATTAGGTCAGTATCTTTCTCAATTACATGTTCTCTCATGATTCTCTGTAGCTTTGATTCATTCAAGTACTTATCATTGCTTATAATTATAATTTATTCAGATGATGATTTAGTTAAAATTTGTCTTTTCTCTTAAATGAAGAGAAGCTTGATGAGTGCAAGGAGTCTCTTCTTGTTTACCATTATGTCCCCAGCACCTAAAAATGTACCTGTCCCATATTGGGTATTCAGTACAGCTTTTTAAAAATAAAGAAGTAAATAAATAGATAAGCATTTCATAAAGAAATGCTGAAGATGGAATGGACTAACAGAAGTTTATTGCAAAGAGTGATTTTAACCTTGGGCTTCAAAGAAGTAAGGAGATATTTAGATTAAACAATACATCAAAACACATTTGTGCAGAAATATAAAGGTCTCTAACAAGACCAAACACACAAACACAGATCTAATAGAAACACACTTTTTTCATATTGTTCCCTTGTGAAAACTTTCATACATCAAAAAATGTTACCTGAGAATATGAATGCAGTCTTTCATGCCATATTGAGTTTCCTTCTATGAAGATTTATTGACCTACAAAAAAGCCATACACAAATCTTCTTTTGTGCACCATGCTTTGACTCAAGGGTTCAGGGTCCATGTTGGTCTGGAGCCAACTCAATGAGACACAAGGATCAGAAAATCATTTCTCTCATGTAACTCTCTTTAGGCAATACTATCTCATTCCATTGAATCAATATGCAAAAGGTGAAGATCAGGGTCCATTGGGAAGATTGGAACTAAATAGAGAGAAGGGACTAGAAGGATGGAACAAATTTTTAAAATGTGAGAGAAATTAGAAGGAAATATAAGGGATGGTTTCCAAGAACGCAGTACTTGCAGATACAACACATATGCCCATACTGTAGAACACCAAAGCACAAAGTTTTAAACATAGCCCTTCTTTAGCAAAGGAATTATACTAGAACTGGGTTAAAAAAATGTGTATGGATATATTTGGCTTAAACAACAGAAATTTATTTTCTCACAGTTCTGGAGGCCAGAAGTCCAAGATCAAGGTATCGACAGAGTTGGTTTCCTCTGAAACCAAATGGCCATCCTCTTCCTGCCTCTTCACATGGTCTTCCCACTGTGGATACATGACCCTGATGTCTCTTTGTGTGTCCAAATCCCCCTTCTTATAAAGATACTAGTCATATTGTGGCCAGGCCCATCCTAAGAGACTCCTTTTAATTTTTCCCAGTTTTATTGAGATATAATTGATATACATCAATAAGTATAAATTTAAGGTAAACAGCATAATGGTCTTACATATGTTGATATTGTCTTAAGACAATCATTGTCTTATTGACAAATGATTACTGTAATAAGTTAAGATCAGTCATCTTCTTTCTAGTACAGTCTGTCTTGATCTCTGAGGTACAGAGTGGATGCTTCAGCCTCAAACTTGTGTTCTAGGATTTTCTTATTGGTATCCTCTCCATAAATGATGGTTAGTTGTTCTTGTGAGGTGGAACAAAGTCAGAAAGACAAGATGTTCCCATCTTGGTGATGTCATTCTTTCAATAAGGAATTTTTTTTTCATGAAAATATACAGCCCATAACATGGCACAGAAAGAAAAGCACTCTTGTAAATTTCCATAGAAATTGACAAAAACTCTTTAAAAAGCTGTTGGACAATATTTATTTTAAATCTTAAAAATATTCCTGCCTTATACCACAGTTACTTTTTAAAAATTACTCTGAAGGGGGCACCTGGATGGCTCAATCAGTTAACCATCCAACTCTTAATTTTGGCTCAGGTTATGATCTCAGGGTCATAAGATCAGCTTCCCATGGAGCTCTGAGCTCAGCGGAGAGTCTGCTTAAGATTCTCTCCCCCTCTCCCTCTGCTCCTCTCATTGATTGCATGTTTTCTCTCTCTCTTTCTAAAATAAATTTAAAAATCTTAAAAATAATTAATAAAATCAAAATTATTCAGAGGAAATTTTTAAAAATTTGGATATAGACTTTTACTAAGAAATTTTCCTTGCAGATGTCACAGTCAGTTAAGTACTGACTTTTAGTTTCAGCTCAGGTCTCAATCTGAGGGTCATGAGCTCAAGCCCTGCATGGGGCTCTGTGTTCAGTATTTAGTCTGCTTGAGATTCTCTCTCCCTCTTCCTCTGCCCCTTCCATTCATGCTCTCTCTTTCTAAAATAAATAAATCTTTTTTTAAAGATATCCAGGCAGGAACATAATGGTTAAAGAATGGAAACAACTAGATAACTAATAGTAGAGTAATAGTTACATGAAGCATGACATACTGGGTAGTGGGTTGCCATGCTACCATTATAAGTCATTTAATTTCAAAGACTGAATATTATTGAATATTTGGTATTTCCCTAAGTATAAAATTAAGAGTTAAGCAATATTTTTGGAAAGCTTTTTATAATCTCAATTTTGAAGACACATATTTTTTAAAGATTGATTGATTGATTGATTGATTGATTTAGGAGAGCAAAAGAGAGCGCAAACATGCATGTGACCTGGGAGGTGGGGGCAGAGGGAGAGGGAGAGAACCTCATGTAGACTCCCTGTGGAGCATAGTGTCCAACTCAGGGCTTGATATCACAAACCCTGAGATCATGACCTGAGCCAAAATCACAACTTGGGCATTTAACCAAATGCATCACCCAGGTGCCCCCAAAATATGTTTTTAATATGCCCACATAACTCATAACATCAGAGTAAGTATGGACTTTAAACAAGGATACTTGTCACCACAACAGGTTATCGGTCCTGAACAAGCCTATAAAATTTTCTTTTATAGTCTTATTTGCTTACAAAAAAGAGATTTCACAGAACTTAGGAGTAAAGGTTAAAATGGCCTTTGAAAGCAGGGTAGATGGAACCAGGGATCTAGAAATCCCTCTGTCTTTGTTTCATTTTTCTCTCATTGCACATATGTTCTACTTCAGTATTCACTCTCCTTTGAGACAAAATTCTTCTAATCCTTCTATCGAAGTGGCACAAAATAGGGATACAGACAGCTCCCAGTGTTACCTATTGAATAAACAACGTAGTAAATCTTTCTCTTGGTTACAATTCAAAATTGTTCTATGTTGCTTTAGTTGCACAATCTTAGGTCATCCAAATGCAGCCAGAGAAGACACCTGCCAAGGTCCATCCTTGTGAATAAACATAGGAGCACTTAGAGAAAAACAGAAGCCAGTCTCAGCTGAGGAGATAGTTCCATTAAGTATCTCTGGCATAAGGACTCCATAATATTAACTTTGCTATCAGGTGGGATGTTTCAGTGATAAGTAACTGATACAGTTTGAACTGGCTTAAACCATAAAGGGATTTTATTGGTCTCTCTGATGAGAAGTCTCTAGATATAGGGTTTGTTTCAAATGGGGTTTCACTGAGTACCCACATATTAAGGACCATTCTTCCTCCCTTCCTCCTTTGCTCTATTCTCTTGCTGTCTTCTGTTTTGAATTCTTATCTGCCCCACTAGTAGTCCCAAAATGGCTGGCAGTAATTTTGGGGGGCTGCATGCTTCCTTATTCATATCCAAGGAGATACTCTTTAAATATTTGGCACTTGAAAATTTTAACATAAATAGCACAGACTGAACACTAGTCTGCCTCAGTCAAGGTAGTTTAAATCTCTCAATGTGTCACTGTTATTTGGGCCACTCTATGATTATGGAATCCCCAATGAGGACACTCGGGAATCTTCTTGTACCTCCTGGATTATTTATCTCCCATCCTCAAGGTTAATTCACATGAAACAATTTCTCTTGTTAAATGCCAGTTTTGCCCTAAGGTATGAATGTTTAATCCTCATGAAGGTAGTGGGAGTTACATGTGTGCAATGGTTACAGTCCCTTAACTAATTAGTGGTGAGAGGATGTTAATAAGAGAGTGATTTATATAATACTAAGGAACTGCCAAATACAGTAAAATCTAATTTAGACCAACTGGTGGAAAGCCAGACTTAACTGGTAGAAAAGTAAGAATTATAGAATATTTTTAAAGAAATTATATATCACAATTTTCCAATGTATTTGGTAATTCAAAGCATTTCTCAAGCTTTCATGGAACAGAGGGCATCAAGTGTTGCCAAGTAGAGATGCCTTTGAAAACTCCTTTAAATGGATTGGTAATAGTGACTATGATTATCATCATGTAACATTTTTGAACATTAATTAATATTTTTAAGTTTGGAATTTTTCTTTTTGAACCTATTGTAGTCCTGCATAAATTTACTTACATTATTGCCTTGCTGAAAAAGACATTCACAGACTTGGGATGAGCAGTTCTACTTTCTGGGGACACAAAAAAGGCAAGTAGCTCCTGGCTTTTCCTCATTTATAAACAAGCTAGTGAAAGAAGACATATAAACTTGATAAGGGCCTAATGCAGTTAATTGTCCCGTTACCCTTTACATACAACACAGATTCATAGAGCGCTTACTGTATCTTAGTAACTGTTCTAGGCACTAGGGTGCAAAAAGGGGGCTTACAGGCCAGGTTAGTGTCTGTATTTGATTTGAAGCACCATGGTGGTTCATTTGACAGTTTTAATTGGCAAAACCTGATTTGTATTTCCACATGTAAGGCGGGAATAGGAAGAGTAGATTGGACCAAAGTAGACAGTTGAGTTAATCATATGTCCCACACTGTCACACGATGTCATGTTGGCCTATGTGAATGCCCTTTTACTTCATTTATATTTATATTTCCATTTATTCACGGAGCTCACTCCCACCCTGCCCTCCGCCTCAAGTAATCAGTCTTATACATTTGATGCCTCTTTTTATTAGTGTGTACTCTTATAAGACATGCATTGCTCATTTTGTTGACATGTATTTTTGATGGACATATTGTACTGCATTACATAACTCCTTTAGGCTTTCTCTTTACTCAACACTATTTTCTTAAAACGTGCCAGTTTGTATGTACTTTTGGCTGATTGCTTCTCAGGGCTTCACAGTATTCCAAAGCATGAACCACTATAACTTGCATGTTCTTTAACCAAGCAAAGAACAAATAGACTGCTTCCAACTCCCCTACTACAATAAAGCTAAGAGAAATACCATTATACATGTTCCCTTATCAACCTGAGTAAGACTCTCTAGTACATATACCTTTTATAGGGTATAAAAATATTTCATTTAACCATTATTGCCCCCACAGAAAGGTTCCTCCTGTTGTCATATTCGGGAAAAGTGTCTGAAAGCTTTTATATCCCTGAGTCCTGCGAACAATTTACATTATTTAGCTAATTCTTCTCAATATGATAGGTATAAATTTATATCTCCTTATTGTTTTAACAATTATCTTCCTAAATATTAACACATATGGGTCTCTTGATTTATGTTTGTCAACCTTTTGAGCTTTTAATTTGTCTACTGCCTGTTCATATCCTTTATTTGTCTTTCCATTAGTTTTTCCTATTTCTTGATTTGTAGATATTCCACCTGCATACCTAAATATGGTCTCCGTGATTGAAAACCTCTTTTTTTTTTTTTAATTTTTATTTATGATAGTCACACACACACAGAGAGAGAGAGAGGCAGAGACACAGGCAGAGGGAGAAGCAGGCTCCATGCACCGGGAGCCCGACGTGGGATTCGATCGTGGGTCTCCAGGATCGCGCCCTGGGCCAAAGGCAGGCGCCAAACCGCTGCGCCACCCAGGGATCCCGAAAACCTCTTTTTCTAATCTGCCAAACTTGTACTAATTTTGCCTATTACACCCTTCATTTGAACAAATGTTTTGATTTTGTTACAATCAGATTTATCAATTTTTACTTATGGCTTACACTTAGGGCATTCATTTTAGAAGTCTTTTTTCCAATTTAGGTCTTAAAATTGTTCTCCTACATTGTTTCCTACTCATGTTGTTTACCTTTGACACTTAGCTCTTACTGGTATTTATAGTTTATCTTTTGAAGCTGTTGTACTTACTATATTGATTCCACTGGCAAAGGTGGTAGCCACTAGCCACATAGGACTCTTGAGTACTTGAAAGTAGAGCGACATGTTGAAATAGAAGTATTTTGGAAGATTGAGTTAAATAAATTATAGTACTAAAACTAATTTCATCTGTTTACTTTTGCTTTGCTAAATCTTAGAAAATGTAAAATGACATGTGGCTCACATTGCATTTCTATTGGACAGCACTGCTATAGATGAGCATGTCATCTGTGTATAATGATAGAATTATTTCTCCCTTTCAAACCTCACATATGTTATTTCTTTCTCTTTTTATAGAGTGCTGGCTGACACATCTAATACAATATTAAACACTAGCAGAAGTGAGCATCATTGCCTTACTCCCAGTTTTGAAGGGAATGTGGCTAATGGTTTGTCATTATGCATAAAGTTTTGTGAAGGCTTTTGGTATAGACACTAGCTATGAAGAAAATTCTCTTCAATTCCAAGTTTACTGTTTGTAAGTAAGTGATAGTCTTTGGCAAAAGCTTTGTTCTGCATCTATCCATGTAATCAAATCATTTTTCTCATTTAAATTCTCAATGCAGTTAATTACAAAGATGGATTCTGTGATGTTGAACTATTCTCACATTCTAGGGGTATACTCTATTTTGTGATGTCAGAGTTTTGGTCTATTTGGCTCCAATCTGATTTTTATTTCAAAGAAATAACTCTGGCTATGCTCTGGAAATTGGGTTGGGGGAGTGTAGAATCAGGTATGTTTATATGCATTTATATTATATTTTCACTATATAAATTTTTGATATATTTATTCTTTAACTGTTATGAACTATCCTCCCATTATCTCTTCTTGAGACACTTCTTGATTCAAGGCATATTTTGTCTGATGTTAATATGGCTTCTCCATTTTCCCCATATATATTGTTTGCATTCATATCTTTTTCTCTAATTTCCTTCAATCTATTTGTGACTTTTATTTAGAGTATATCTCTTATAGACAGTATAAAATTGGTTGTTTTTTAATCCAGTATGATAATCTCTGACTTTTTATTAGAGTGTTTAGCCCACTTATATTTAATGTAGCTATTAATTTGGTCATATTTGGATTTAACATTTTGTACTTGTTTTTATATTTGTTTGATTTCTTTTTTGATCTTCCATTACTGCTTCCTTGACTTCTTCTGAGTTTATCAGTTATTTTTTAATGTTCCATTTTATTTTGTCTATAGGCTTCTTTGTTATATCACTTTGAAAATTTTTAGTAGTAGCTGTGGAGATTGCAATATACCTCTTAAATTTATCTACCTGAAGCTAACATATAATTATTTAAAGTAAAACATTAAAAGTTTATAATGGTTTTAATTTCCATGCATATCCTCTAGGAGGTAGGATCTAATTTTGGTGACCCAAATATCTGTCCTCTGATATGCATGCACTATATAATCCCCTCTCCTTGAATGAGGTCAGAAATTTTGTGTATGATAGAATATCATTCTAGTGATTAGGTCACTAATCATTTGAATTTGAGTTCATCAAAAGAAAAATCATCCAGATGGCCTGACATAATCACATATACCCTTAAAAGGGACTGGCTCCTTCATGAAGTCAGAGAGATTCAAAACATGAGAAGACCTACACAGGGAACAACGTCATAAGGAAACATGGGAAGCCTCTGGGAGCTGAAAGTAGCCCCTGGTCACCTGCCAGCAATAGAACAGGAGCCTCAGTCCTACAGCTCCATGGAATTAAATTCTGCCAACAACCATATGAGCTTGAAAGAAGACTCTACACTCTAGAATGAACACCCATATCTAACACTTTGGTTTCAAGTTTTGAAACCCTAATCAGAAGTCCCAGTTTAAACTGAGGACCTACAGAACTGTGAGGTAATAAATTGATGTTGTTTTAAACCACTTAGTTTTGATGATTTATTATGCAGCCTCCATCTTAAAACTATTGTTATCATATATATTACATCTGCAGACATTGCAAACCCATCAAAATAGTGTTATCATTTTTGCTTTAGAGAGGCATTTTAAATAGATCAACAGAAGAAGAAAAAACCCAATCCTTTATATATACCAACATATTTATTTCTAGAGCTCTTTTTTCAGAGAAGACATAGATTTAGATACAGATATAGATGTTTATGCTGTGATGTGGGGTCTCATGTTTTCTCAGGTTCCTACAATTTTCATATTTCCCATTTAAATTTCCAGCTTCCTTCCTAGACTTGTAGTATAATCTCTGAGATCTTTAGCCAGTAGCCTATGTTTTGTCCATCTCAGCCATAGCTACAAGAGTTAAGCAACATTATTGAATGGAAAACCAGAAACTCAAATTTCTTATCTTCTGGAATTGTAATATGTAAAATTAAACTCTCCTCTGGTTTCTATTTAGATTTTCAAGATGCATTTAAATGGTTTTTTAAATATGGTATATTATAGTTCTTTCCTGAAGAGGTAAACATAAACATTTAACTTTACTACCACTACAGGAAGTTGACTTTTAATTATTTGCAAAGAAATTTGTGTGTCTAAACCATTATTTTGATTTCATTTTCTAAAGATTTTATTTATTTGGGAGAGAGTGCATGAGCATGACACGGAGATGGGGAGGAGCAGAGGGAGTGGGAGAAGCAGACTTTCCAATGAGCAAAGAGTCTGATGTGGGGGTCCATCCAAGGACCCAGAGATCATGACCTGAGCTGAAGGCAGATACTTAATGGGTGAGCCACCTGGGCACCCCTTGATTTTATTTTTAAGAATATTTTTGCTGAATATAGAATTCTAGCTTCACAAGTCTTTTCCTCCCTTCAGCTCTTTAAAAATGTCATTTCTCAGCCATCTGGTTTGCATTGTTTTCAATGAGAAATCAACAGAAATTCTTGCCACTTTTCTCTTGTACATATTTTTCTCTAGCATCTCATAAGATTTTTCTCCTTATCATTGGATTTCAACAATTTTTATATGATGTGCCGAGGTGTAGTTTCCTTTTGTTCTGCTTGGATTCATTGAATAGAGTCTATTACTGTCTTTACATTCATGGATCTTTTCTTCTGTAGCATCTAATCTGCTGTTATGCTAATCACTGAATTTTTCATTTCAGATATTATAATATCATTTCTACAAGTCCCAATTGGTTCTTTTTTGTAGTTTCTGTTTCTTTACTGAGATTATTGTTATGTGTCTACTTTTTTCCAAACCTTATTTGTCCTAAAATCCCTTTCTGACTATTCCATCTTTTCTGTAATTTTGAGGTCTGTTTCAAATGGCTGAATTTTCTTCTCCTTATGGGTAATATCTTCCTGTCCACTCCTATGTCTAGCAATTATTTACTTTGTGCTGGATATAATGGATGCTGTTTTGTTGAGTATGTAAATGTTTAGTATTTGGCCACTGGTTCAATGGGATTCAGATTTAAAAGTTCCTTTTGCTCAAGTCCCTTTTGTCAGAAAACCTACCTGCTTATAATCCAGGCACTTTATGACACCCAAACTCTGATCTCTGTCTTCTTGGTTCAGCAAAATTGCCATACTCTATTTTTCTTCACCTTGCACTGCAGTCTGTAAAGTTCTTCTAAGGCAAAAAGAGTGATTATGGGTCTCGCTTTGTTTGCTTATGTTCTCTTAGGCATCACAGTTTAGTTCTGTGATTTTTTCCAACGTCTGTAAATAGTAGTTGTTACATATATTTTGTGAAGTTTTATAGTTGAGTACAGAAGGAGGAGTGGTTCAGTACAGTTACTATCATGGCCAGAAACAGAAATCTCAGTCTTTTAATATCTCATCTATGGAAGAAAAATCTGGTCCTAGAGCCTGTTGTGGGGCTAAAGATAATAGGAGAATTAAATTATTTCAGTTATTGGGAGAAGAATATTGTGTGGGCATAAAATCACACTGGCCCTGGAAAGAAGGAACTTGGATTAGGTAACCTCTTAGGTTCTTCTCAAATTCTGGATTCCATGTTTCTACACTTACGATAAGACAGGATTCTTTATGTTGTAAACAAGAGAAAACACAAACTGAATTAAACCATATGAGTAAAGTAGTTGGTGGTATTGTAGTCTTCAGGACTAATCTGATCCAGATTCTATGAGATTCATCTTTCCATTACCCAA
This sequence comes from Canis lupus dingo, assembly GCF_003254725.2. Taxonomy (NCBI): domain Eukaryota; kingdom Metazoa; phylum Chordata; class Mammalia; order Carnivora; family Canidae; genus Canis; species Canis lupus. Next base: position 21,473,463 of record NC_064262.1, on the reverse strand, counting down.
GTCAGTCTTCTAAGATATCAGTTTTACTTTGATTCTGATTTTCCTCCTAGTCACAGGATGACTGTCAATGTCTCCTGGCTGTGTGTTTCTTCATTTCAGTCCAGAGGGGAAGCATTTCTCTGTCAAACAGAAGTCCATACCTTCCCTCTGACTAGACCAATTTAAATCATATATTTACTCAAGAGCCAACTATTTAGCTAAGGAAATGGGAAAGGTTTAGTGTTCTCTAAACCAATCATGCAACTAGGGAAATGGGATGACTTTCATTGGTTTAAACAAATCCGGGCTCATCCCTAGACGTAGGGCCTGGGGTTGGCAACACTCAAAGCACCTGAGTACAGCCTAATGCAGGAGGAGTACAATGGCTATTTAAGAAAGCCACTATAGTGCCCATTTAGTTACACTCAAAATTTTGGAGACATACTACTTTCTCTTGATGGCATACATGCTAAAATGATTCATGTAGCTCAAATTGCTTTCTAATTCTCAGATGCATTTATCAAGATGAAAGAGAGGCTCTTAATTATTAATGTCGAAGCGGAAAAAAAAAACAACATTTAAGATACTTATAACAAAAGACTGGTTGGAAATCCATACCCTGAAATATAGTAGTGGTTATTTATGACTCATAGAATGATGATGACTTTTTCTGAGGGTTCATTTTTTGTGTTTTTCTGTCTTCTGCATTAGGCATATATTTCTTTTGTAATTGGGGAGAATAAATAAATCCATTAAGCTGATGCTTGTAGAGTTGCAAGAAAAAACAGTGTTTCAGCACCAGGAGAAGCAATCAGTGTTGTAAAGTATGTGTGGTTTAGTCAGTTGAGAGTGCAGGCTTAGCTTACCCAGGTTCATGGCCTGGTTTCACCATATACTGCCTCTGTGAAATGGGGCTAATAACACAGTTCACTAATTGAATGTGTCAGGCACTTTGACAAGCCTGTTCATAAATAACATAAATGTAATCCCTACATTAGCATAAGATGGAAGTCTTTTTTTCACATTTCACAGATGAGGGAGTTTCAAATATTCAAATATTATACAAATCATCAAAATAACCCAGTTACTAGGAGAAAAAAACTGATTTGGACCTATATATGCCCAAGTGCAAAGTCCTTACTCTTTAACCATACTCAAGTGGCTCTGAAACTTGGGGGCGCATTAGAATCAACTGAACGGCTCATTACAACACAGATTTGAGTCCAGAAGTGTGGATTCAATGGGTCTGAGCGTGGCCTGAAAATATACAGTCCTACCAAGGCTCTCTGGTGTTGCTCCTGCTGCTGGTCTGATGACCATAGGCCGAAATCTACTGTCCTCCCTTACATTTTTCCTTATTGTGGACATTCAATGATACAATAATTTTAGCATAAGTTCTTATACACATAAGTGCTAATCTTCTTTATTTGGGTGTTTGTTTCCTAATCCTTGCCTTTGTGATTTTTGGACTCTGCTGCAGTCCCCAGTTTTATAAAGAGGCTTGAGACATTCTCCCTTGAATCATTATTTCTAATACTTTCTGCAGTCTAGCACCCTAAATGTTTTCGTAGTAGTCTAAGAGAGTTAATGCCTTTTCCACTTCATAATTTAATTTTAAGGAGTAAATAAGCCACAAAACAAAATCTGCTATCATATCAATCCATTTATCAGCATTTTGAAAGCATTAAGGTGATTTATTGCAAAATCATGTCCCATAAATAAAAACCTCTCTGTAAGCTCTTGGTTTCATTTTAAACATCTTTTTTCTCCTTTCTCTGCAGTTATATGGGTGGATTGGCAATAAATTTATCCTTTGGTGCTCTATTAACTTAAAGAGCTTTTCTCTTTCATTATTGTGTTGAGTTTTTCTACCAGCCTCAAGTTTTGCCTAGGAAGATCATATACAGCCTGCACCAGAGGTCCTGAGTGCAATGCACTGAGTAGCAAAATATGCCTTACTTTCTGCATGTTCCATTTCTCAGTTAAGTTGTATTCTGGCCAGCTTATAAAGGACTGATGTGACCCCATCCACAGTGTTCAAGTCACCCTCTAGTTAGTTAGCATCAATCTAGTTAGTTAGCATCAAATTATACTCTCATTAGTATATGTCTGACCAAAAGGTAAGATTCCTTTTTCTAAATTATTCATTAAAATAAAAAGGAATCTCCCTAAATATCTTATATTATGGTGAACTCCCAATTACATTATATTGAATTAGATAACTGTTACAGCAAATGTCCTCATGTTATGCAAATAGATACTTGTGATTAAGAGTTGACTTATGTTTGGATATATATAGTACTTCTATCATTTTTTTCTATCATTTTTATTTCCAGAATATTTCAGATCTAAGAAACTGAAATAAATTAGCTTAATTAAGATTCTTTTATTACGAGGGACAGGAACCCACTCTAGCTGCACTAGCTTAAGCAATAAAGGGGATTGTTTAAGGAGTACATGATGTCTTCCTGAATTCCAAGGGCAGGAAAGACTGAACCTCTGGAAGAGATCACAATAGGGAACTGGATGCTCAAAAAGAGCCCATGCAGCATTCTTTCTTTTTTCCTATTTTTTCTCTTTTCTGCTTGAATCTTTTCTTTGGGCACAACTTTCTCAACTTCTCTGTACATATGGAGGCAAGAACACCACTCCACAACTCGTGAGAATACACCTCCACTCAAGAAGCTAGCTTAGATGCTCATTCACTCTCAGTCCCACTCCAAATTCTAGCAGAAATAATCTAACGCATACATCGTAGATCAGATATCCAAGCATACTTAATACAAATATGGTTGCCAAAGACAACCTTAGGAAAGTGAAAAAGTTTCAAAATAAAATTGGTCATTATAAGTTCAGATCAAGATACAAATTACATATGAATAAATTATTTTTTAAAATAGAGTACTTTGTTTTAGTAAACCCATATTTGGTGGAAGGTGAACCTTCCAAAATATATGGTAAAGTAGAGAAAGTAGTGATATTTTTTGTTTGTTTGCTTATCTCACCTTCCCAGCACCTCTTCTCTCTCTCTCTATAACACTACCCCATATTTTCATTAAGTTATGTCTTTTCCCCATTCCCTGAAGTCCTGGTGATGGTATGAATCATATGCCTCTTTCCTCTACCACAGTAACCATGTGGCACATGTAGCCCATTCTGGCCAGAGAACCAGGGCAGAACACCCTAAAGTGATTGGTTTAGGGGTAAACACATAACCCAGTGTATCATATTCTTTCTGAAATTTGATATATGATATTGGAGGAGAGGGGTATTTTCCTTTTGGATCATAAGCCATAAGCAAGTGAATTTGGGGTAACCACCCTTCCTGCCATGTGGTACAAGAATATCCCTAAGAATAAAGGGATATTTAGTCCCGACAGGCCTAAAAAGGAGCACCAAAAAATACTATCTGGGCACCTGGGACCCACCATATCTGAAGTGCACTTTCAAGTTACAAGAGCTAACCAAATTCCTTCATTATTGTCATTGTTGTTACTTTTATTATGCTTGAAGTAGTTTGGGCTGGGGCTCAACCCTTTGCACATGAAAGAGTTTAACATTACATTTCTCAGAATTGACTATAAAATATTAATGGAAAAATGCAAGTCCACAATCCTTTATTCAAAACCCTTCAGGCCAAATATATTTCAGAATTCAGAATTGTTTGGATTTCAGAAAGATACAAAGATGCACATATCATACCTCATGTAACAAAAACTTCAGGATCTGGGGCCCTGGGCAGCATGCTATAAGCAAACATGTCAGGATTTCCTCAGCAGAATATAAGAATATTCACACCAAATGGGACAAATGAAATATATGAATCACCTTATGTTAGTTCAGGTCTGTTCACATTTTTGCCTCCAATGGAAATACAAAAATAATCTTTTTAGTTTTCAGACTCTTGTATTTTAAAATTGTGGATAAGGGATTGTGAACATAATGGTCAGTTTAAAGCCTCAACCAGGTATAGACACACTGCTAATCCTTGGCTATGCCTCTACAGAGCCACACTCCGGAGCTTTACTGAATAGAACCTACTAACCTCTTTCTAAAACTGCTTCACATACTCAGAAGGACTCTGAAATCACTTGATTCATTCAAGGGGCCATCCCTAGGGGAGTTGGTATGTTAGGCTCACCCCAAGTAAAAAATGGGAAAATATCACTGGGCGAACCCCATCGGATCCCTCCTACCATTTTGCCAGTGGTCAGAATCATTGAAATAAGCTGAATGATGACTTCCCAAAGATGTTTGTGTCCTAACCCCTAGAACCTGTAAATGTGTTGTCTTACATGGTAGAAGGATTCTGCAGATGTGATTAAGGGCCTTGAGATGGTAAGATTATACTGGATTATCCTGTGGGCCCGCAGTAATTACAAGGGAGGAAGGTAGGAGACAGAAGGGTCAGGGGTTGGAGTGATTCACTTAGAAGATGGAACAAAGGTCCTTGGCCAAGGGATGCAGGCAGCCTGAAAATGGCAAGGAAACAGGTTCTCTTCTAGAACCTCCAGAAGGAACCAGCCTTGGCAGCACCCTTATTTTAAACCTAGTAAGATTGACTTGGAACTACTCCAGACCAGTAAGACAATAAATGGTATTGTTTTAAGCCACTAAATTTATGATAATTTGTTACAGCAACAATAGGAAACCAAGGCAGTCCTCAAGGGCAATCTCTAAAAGAAAAAAGGAAAGAACATCTTGTCTGAGTGGGATATTAAATAGAAGTGTCAATGTTCATAGGAACACTAATTCACAATAGCGAAAAGGTAGAAACAACCCAAATGCCCATCAACAGAGGGATGAATAAACCAACTGTGCCATATAAACGTAGAATATTATTTGGCCATAAAAAGGAATGAAATTCTGATACATGCTGTGATGTGAATGAACCTTGGAAACACACTCAGTGAAAGAAGCCAGATGGAAAAGGACAAATAATATATATGATGCCACTTTTATAAGATACTAACATTAGGCAAATTCATAGAGGCATAAAGTAGCATAGAGGTGACAAGGGGCTAGAGGCAGGTGATGATTCAGTTATTGCTTAATGGATACAGTTTCTGTTTGGGATGATGGAAAGTTCTAGAAATGGATAGTGGTGATGGTTGCTCAATATTGTGAATTAATGCCACTGCATTGTATGTTTAAACATGGCTTAAATGGGAAATTTTATGGAATGTATATGTCACCACCATAAAAAAAATGAATAGAGGAGTGAGGTATCTCATCCTCTTTTCCTGGGAGACACATGGAGTGGCACAGTGATTGTACTTCTTGTATTTATCTGTGCATGTGTACATATGCATGCACGGTGTTAGTTTTGCTCCTTTTTTTCTTTAAGCACCAGTACAGTAGAGTTCCCTTCTTTTCCCCTAAGGTCTCTGAGTTGCCTTCAGCTGTCTGATCCCTGCAAAGCAACAACCCCACCCCACCCCAACCAAGTTCAAGACTGGTGAAATAAAGCTCTCAGAATACATTGACCCTAAAGGCAGTCTTGCTGATAGTCACCAGAGAGAATTAGTTCTTCCTCAAGAAATTTAAAATGTTAGGTAAATCCAGCACTTCCCAACTTTAATCTTTAGAACCCAAGATCAAGATTTTGGGCATATTTGCATAAATGCCCATACTACTTTACTTTATTCTTCTTTAAATAGCTCATTATTTTATTCACTTATTTATTTTTAGGCAAATGATATCTGGCACCTATCGCCAGGAATAGAAGCCTGAGCACTTTTCCCTGCTGCATTTTGGTGTCAGAGTCAGCAAGTAAAACACGGCACAGGTAAGCACTGGTTGGAAAAATGCTTCACTCCTCGAGAAGAGGCAGGGCTTTGTATGTTTCTGTCATGGGTGTTGGTCCCCCTCCGTCAGTGAGCCCCTCCTGGCAACAGCACAGGGCAGTTGGCCTATATGTTCCCTTCATGTGTCATAGGACAAAGGACAACATCCCCTCCCTCCCTGAGACAGATACAGCAGTGGTCTCAGCCTGGTACCATACAACGCACGCACTTAAGCAGAACAAAAGCACACCACTGAGTCTGAAACAGGGACAGATATTCCCACACAAAGTGCTAAACCCGGCAGGGCTGTGAGGACTCTTTAGGTCTCTTGGGAAGGAAGTGTTCCAGGCCCGAGGCCCATTCTTTTTTTCTTTTCTTTTCTTTTCTTTTCTTTTCTTTTCTTTTCTTTCTTTCTTTCTTCCTCTTCTTCTTATTTTTTTTATTTTATTTTATTTTATTTATTTATTCAGGAGAGACACACAGAGAGAGGCAGAGACACAGGCAGAGGGAGAAGCAGGCTCCCTGTGGGGAGCCCATTGCAGGACTCGATCCCAGGACCCCAGGATCATGACCTGAGCCAAAGGCAGACGCTTAATCACTGAGCCACCCAGGTGCCCCCCGAGGCCCATTCTTATGTGACTGAGTGGGGATCAAAAGACTACATGCACAAGGCTGCCTTTCTCAACAATTGTTACTGAAATATAGCTGTTAAAAGAAAACTGTGTGGTATTATTATATATATAAAACTAGTATGAGTTGTCATAAATAGAAGGTAATCTTAAAAATAAATATGATAAAATAACATGTAGCCCTGAAGTCTTATCATTGTCTGTCAAAGGAGTAAGGCTTGTTTTTTCTCTCCAGGAATAAGGAATTGCTATGTCATTCTAGCACTGAACAATGATGTTCTTCACAACTTAATGAGAACATCTGGATGAGATTCGCAATGGACATACCATCTTTGTATTGAGACTCAAGTTTACCCAGTGTTGTGTCCTGTAACACCTCATGTTGGCTTGATTTTAATACTGGTGGTATTGGGAAGCATGGATCTTCTTCATTCTTCTTATTTGTTTTTTTAAAGATTTTATTTATTTATTCATAAAAGACAAACAGAGAGAGGCAGAGACATAAGCAGAGGGAGAAGCAGGCTCCCTGTGGGGAGCCTGATGGGGGACTTGATCCCCGGACCCCAGGATCATGTCCTGAGCCAAAGGCAGATGCTCAATCACTGAGCCACCCAGGTGCCCCCAGTCTTCTTATTTTAATGATGGGGAGACAGACATCTGAAAAGGAAAGTCCTGGCTCCAGTGGCACCGCTGATAAGAGTTCATCTATATTAAGCATATACGGTGCCAGATACTACCAAGCACTTAGCACATATCACTTCCTTAAACACTGGTTCATGAGCATAGCATCCCCCTCCTACAGACAATGCATACATTTCTGATCCGAACTTATGCTCTTAGTAAGGGACAAGGTTAGACCAACCTGAGCTTCCAAAGCCAGCAGCCAGTCTCTTTATATTTGATGCCTACAGTTTTCATCTTTTTTATGTTCCTGGGTTTGACTGGAAGCAAATAAAGAAATTCTGCTTTTCCTCCTAATAATAGGACTTTATATCAGGTTTCCTGTCCAGTAATAATTTTTGTGTATTTTTATCCTCTGTTAGAAAAAAACAAAAATAACCACTGAGTTTCTAGGCAGACACATAGCTGACGAAACTTTAATCTCTCGTACAGAAGGTATTGATTTCTGATCGAGATAAACATCCATTGTGTTTTTATTTTCATCCAGTTTATTCATTTGTATCCTTTTCTAAAAAGGGCATCTATTAATAAGCCTGGTCTAAGATTATACCATGAGTAAACTTTTTACAAGTGTAATCTTTTTAAAATAGAGCAGCATAGGAGGCCAGATAAATAAAAGCCATCTTTCTTCTGAGCAAAGAAACTTTGCTTTTCTTTCTACTCAGCTGCTTACTTCTGTATAGTAACAGACTGAAGAAGATCATGTTGCAAAATTTGGCATCTACAGAGTTTATATTTTTCAGAATATTTAATAAAAGGCCACCAAATGCTAAAATAATTATCCATTTCCTGTATGTGTGCAAGTTTTTCCATTGCTAAAAATTCTTAATTAAAAAATTAATTAAATAGGTTCCTCTAATTAAGAAGAGACTGTAGACCTTGTAGTCATTGAACAATGAAAAACTTCATGGATGTTTTAATGGCCCTCCAAAGAAGGGTAATTCTGGGGGACACATGAAGACCTTTCTCTCCTTAAATTGCTTTCATTAACTCTATGGTCAATACTGGACAATACAGGCTTCCTTCAAACCATTTGATTTTTTTTTTTTTACAGTGGAATCACCTTGATATACTAACATAGTATAATAGCATATAAACATTGAATCCTCTTAAATTTATACAACATTGTTTCTTAAAGAGAAGAATATCAACAAGAGTGAAACAAAAGTATGAAGAGAAAAGTAACAACTTTAAAAATGTCACTAGTTTGCTTACCATCCGCTCAATATGCTTCCATCCTAGCCCGAACGTTGGATGAGAAACACGAATCTGTTGTTGCATTTGCGGGTTTCAGTTCTTCTGTGCTTTTCGGAGGGATCATCATCTCCCCACAAGGAGTGTGACTTAGTGTTTTGTGATTTATATTTTAGCAACATGTACCATACACACCACCTGTAGATTCTATTTCTTATGTAAGATACAACTCTGCTTGCAGCATCCAACGTTTTCTTGAGAGATAAAAATATATACGTGGGTTATAAGCTTCCCTTTGTCTCCATGACATATTATTGGGTGTTTTCTATTAATTTCAGTTCTCTCATTTAACTCCATAGGACAAATGCATTATCCAGACCCTCTTTTTTTCTTTCCTCAAATCCTACCTGCCTCACCAATGGCAGCTGACCCTCTCTCTCCTACTTGCAGGTGCTCTAGTGAGTTGCCTCATCATGGGTACCTGGGAAGCTTCAACTTACAGGTTGTTATTTGGTTCCTTCCACCGCACAGTGTTATCTTCTTCAGAAATATGAAAAACACTCTTGTCATATGCTATTGGTTAGAGAAAGAAATGAATCTATGTTGGTAGTTCCTTAATGAACTTAGCTTCTTTTAGTGAAATGCAGAAGTAAAAGCAGCGTCAGGTGAAGTCTCAGCCTTAGCCTGATCCCTCGGGGAGCTCTGGAGAATAAACTACCCCTCAGAGATCATTCTATCTCAAGGCAAGGAAGCTGGGCTTTCCTGGTCCCACAGAAAGTGACCATTGGCTCCATACTGATGAGGGCAAGATAGAAAGTTCCAGGTACTACTGGCTTTTGAAGGGATAGATGGTTACATCTCCAATAACCCCAGGGCAGTTCTCTGAGGAAAGTTTCTGGTAGGAGTCTTTGGAGGCAAAGCACACAGAAGGGCAGAGGTGGGCACGTAGAGCTGGTAAGAAAAGCTGACGTAATTAGGCAGAGCTACAATGTCCACTACAGTAAATACACAGGACTACTAAGTATATAGAACTTTCTAAACAAGACATGACATGAAAAGCACAAGTCATAAAGGAAAAAAAAAGTCATAAATCTGCCTACATCAAGAAAGAAAAGAAGGAAGAGTGAAAGAAGAAAGGAAGGAAGGAAGGGAGGGAGGGAGAGAGGCAGGGAAAGAATAAAAAGAAAGAACTCAAGAACAAAAAAAAAAAAAAACTATAATCAAAGGTAAAAGAAATATTGGAATTTGAAATCAGCTTCATATTTCTTTCATTGGTTGATTGGCAATGAGAGTGAGAGAGAATCAAATATGGGACTGTTTCCTTGTTTGGGAGCCTCAGTGAATGGTGATCAAAATTGAGGCCTACGGAGGAGACTGATGAGTTTAGTGGCAAATACATGAGTCTTACTGCCCACGGGACACCCAGCTGGCTGTTCCCATTAGGGATATTATTCATAAATTTCTTTTGAAATTTATGAAAAGACATTTGTCAGGCAGTTCCTCTGTGCTAGGCACTGTGCAAAAATGTTGAGAATTCATAAATGAATAAAATAAAACCGATCCTTGAGGGGCTTACACTTTCTTAAGGGAATATAGATATTCAGATATTCTATTCTTTGATGAACCAATATACCCATGTGTTATACGTTGCCCTAGGCTTTAGGTACACAGCAGCGAAAAAAATAGGCAAGTTTCCTGCTTTTACTGAGTTAACCATCTAGTATGGAAAAATAGACAAATAATTGAAAAATATAGAGCAGTCATGAGTGCCACTGAGTGAACAATTAAGGGTGCCTGGGAGGGGCTTTATTTTTCAGAGTTAGGGAAGCGTCAGCCTAAAGGGGTACGTCTAAGCTGAGGCACACATAGCAAAGATAAAACTTTTGGAAGAAAACACATTCCAGGGAAGAGTTAAGCGCAAAGACTCCAAGTCAGGAAGGATCCTGATGTGTGTGAGGGACAGAAAGAAGGCCATGGGGTGGGGGTAGGATAAATGAAGGGGAGTGTTGCAGAAGGGGAGTGTCCTCAGTGAGGACAACACTGGTTGGATTCAATGTATGTGCCTGGTTTTCCTCTGAAACAGAAGTTAGATTTTAGACCTTTTAAAAACACAAAGATAACATGAATTCAAGTAATAGCATTGAGATTCTGAAAAATATAGTTCATGGCAGTATTTCTCAAATTGTGAAGGAGAAGTTTTTTTTAATATTGTAGACCAATGCATTTATAAAATACAATGAATTTTGAAATAGAAAATTGAAATAATAAGGAAATAGAAAGTGCGAGCTCATTTTTAAATGGGGACATTCAACAGTCATTGTCTTATTGCTGTAATGGTTTTTAAATGCTTAGTCTCATTTTCTGTACTATTTAGCTTGTTGTGGTCTGGTCATGGACCAGCACGAGACCATGGACCACACTTTGAGTAGCATCGGGCCATATAACTGAAAGTTTGTATTGTATTTTTAAAATCTGTCATTATTTACAGGCATACTTTACTATTATTAAATTATATTTGATTAGAAAAACTAGGTAATCTCGTTCCACATCCTGATGCTGATGGGTACATGCATGCTTATGTGTGTGTGTATGCGTAGGTGTGTGTGTATGGTCCTATCAAGAATGTTATTAGGTCCCTGATTTCTTTAAAGTACAGTAATATATGAGCCCACTGTTCCCAATGTGCTTTTGGCATTATTTATGAAAAACAGTCTTTAATTACCAAGCTTAACACATTATCCTTGGTGGAGACTCAAATCTCTTTTCCAACTTTAAACTGAGCAAAAGCTTTCATCTGGCAAGGTATTGAAGCCCACTATGAAAATTTTGTGCATAGAATTATCACCAAGAGCTATTTGGCAGCTTCTCCATCTCAATGAAAAGGACTCTGTATTTTATCTTCACACAAATAACTCTCACCACCATATAAATTATTTTCTCAATTATCTTTCAACCTTTTTGCAATAAGGTTTCCTGAATAAGAACTGGAAATATCCACATCACATTCCATGTCACATTTCTTGATCCAAATTCTTTTAATTAGTTACTTAGTCCAAATCTATTTCAAGCACAACAATTTCCTGTATATCTGGAAGAGTGGTGGGAAATTTTTACCTCATCTAACCCAATCATGGACCATAACCCCATATTAATCTGGGAGACAGCCAATGCTTTTCTCTGGAGTGGTGTTACTTCTCTTTTAGCGTGCAAGATATTTTTGCATTGGAAGTGAAATTTCGTAGTTGTGAAAGAGATTTCCAACACACATTTTCCAGTCGATCCCAAGTGAAGTGTAAGCCATCGGAGTATCTTATGGCATTCTGTCCAATCAGAGTATTGCCTCTTACATTTTTAAAGCACAGATTTTATGCTCTTGGTAGGGAGCCAAGGGAAATGCTGGATCAGCACACTCCATTCCAAAGGAACATCTAATTTTATTGTCTCCCCCTCTGAATTTCAGAGAACAATGGGTTAGCCACAGTCTACAATGTGGCTCGGATTGTTAAGTTATTTTCAAATCAATTGCACTCTTGAACCAGTTTCTCTTTTCCCCTCCTTGGTAGCATGCATTCTCTCTGATGCACTTGAAAACAACTCACAGCTCTGCATGACCACCTGAACCAACAGATATCACTTAAACTTGGGCAGTCTCAGGAGACGTTGGTTGTTGTTGACTGTGGCCTGGAGTTTTAGTGCAAAGGCTCACGTGAAAAAGGCCTATTGTTGGGCCTTGCTGGAGAGAGAGAGATTTTTCCTTTGTAATCTCAGCAATAGCTTCAAATGGGACCTTTTCTAATACGCTACATGTGTGTTTCAATGAAAGGCTTGAAATGCCGTTATCTAAAAATCTAATGAAACATTTGGCTCTGTCTGAAAGAAGCACATGTTAATTGCTTATCAAAGTATCAACTTTCATTTCACAGAATGACTGATATCTTTGTGAGTCTGTGAGGAGAAAGCACCACATTTTATTGCAAGGGCAAATTTTTTACTACCAGTAAATAGAAAGGGTGGATAGAGTCAGAATTCACTGTCCGCAATTCCCGACTAGTTTTCTTTACGTAAAGCATCATATTGTTTATATGCAAAACACTTTCATTTGGGGGGATGAATGACCTCTTTCGTTTGCAAAATCTGCTCTTTGCTTTTGCGAAAAACACAGACTTACTCACGGCTTAAAAAAAAAAAAATTCTGCTAAATGTGATTCCAAAACAAACTGGTCCTACTGATGTGTCTCAAGTGACCCCCTCAAAAAAAAAAAAAATGCTTTGGATTAACCCAAGCCAGTTTTGAATTTCTAGGAGTCCATGATCTCTTCTTCCCAAAGGTAATTTTTTGGGGTGGTGGAGAGTGTGGGGGGGGGGGGTCTTTAAAATGCAACAAACAAACACCAAAAATATTTCGTGTTTTTTACAGAAACTCAAAGTGGAGAGGGAAATAGTAGCCTGAAATCAAACAGAAGGGGGGGGAATAGCCATGCATCGCGTCGCTGGAACTTCCAGTCTTTGTCACTTTGTCTTGCCCAGTGAAGCACAGAGAGCTACAGCTGCAACCAGGAATGGTTTCCACACGTCTGATGGGAACGGATAAGTTAAGTCTCCAACTTTCTAAGGAAATAAGAGCTGATAGGCGGCCAAGCAAACATCCTGGCCTAGGGGAGGCAGGTAGCCACACGTTTAGAGATGCTGAAATAATTCCACCCACCTATGCAGGTCTGTCCGTTTTAAAAGCAGTGACAAAAATGCAACTGAGACTTTTCTTCCTGCAGGCACTACCTTTCTGCGTTTCTTTTGTTGTTCAGGCCTTTCTGATGGACCCCTTTTCTAAACCGACATCCCCCTCTATTGCAACGGTGCTACCTGAACAGCTGGGCTATTTTGTTTGTCCTCCCTGCCCTTCTGCTTCATCCTCTTTTATCCTTGGCTTGGCACGAGGCCTGGGCTGCAAGTCTTCCTCCCATGCTGGTCCGCAGGTCTTCCTGGCGGCCCGGCCCCTTCTCCCCCATCCCACCCCATGAGTGCTCCTCCTGCTCCGCTGCCACCGTGGTCCCCCCGCTGCTACATCCCTTCCCCTCATCTGCTTCCTACGTGCCAGGCAGGCTCAGCTCCACAATTTCATCAGGTGGCCTGGGGGTGAGGGTGAGCAAGCTGTCACTTAAACCCCCTCCATCTCAGCCGGCCTGAAATGGAAAGTGTGATAAATGGAACCGTACAAGGCTCAATTTCGTCTGGAAATTTCAAACTTATGATGTTCAAATAGGTTCATAAATTCCCCCAGAACACCTCTCCGCTCTCCCTAATACCCAATTGCAGGTTTCGACTGAGCAGACCTCTCTACCTGTTTTTACAGCCCAAGACATTCGGATCTTGGCATGCATCTAGCGCCTTTGCTTTGGCATGTTTTTAATCTAGTGCCCAGTTTGGGGATGCAGCCACCGCATATATATGTGCTGATTCCCTGCCAGAGGAAGAATGTCGACAATGGACAGCACAGGTAGTCTTCAGAGGAATTTCACTCAGAGCTGCTTTTATTCTTCTCGGTTTCTAAAAGTCAGAGCTGGCTTTGTGGTTGGCAAATATGTTTCTACGTGTCCTGTCCTGCAGAAACATTGTCAAGTGGAGAATCTTCAAAAGGTGCTCTTGCCATCTCACTGAGAAAAGGGGCTTTTCTCTTCCCTTTCCTCCCTCATTTCTGTCCCCTCTCTTCAAGAAATAGTCCGGAAAATAATAGGAGGGTGCAAATCCAAATGGTAAGCAGAAAATGATCAGTTATGCCTTTCTTTTTAGATAGCAAAGATCAAGTTACTTGAGTTGTTTTTACAAAATTTGAGACGCGGTACAGTTAAATGTGTAAAAGGCGGAAGAGAAATTTAAAGAAAAATGTTCTTTAAATTTTGTCCATTAACGTATAATTACACAAGCAATACAAGAAGATGTCATTTTTTGCATCTCCCTTGACCATCTTTTTCAATTCCGGTACCCTCACCAGATAGAACTACTAGTTTTTTTCATATTCTATGTATTTATTACATTTAGATCCTACATATGTAGAAATATACAGCTTTTGTGCCTTTGTTTTTGTTTAGCTTTTGTGTCTTTACAATAAAATGGGATTATTTTATATGCTTTGTTCTACAAGTTGCTTTTTTACTCAAAATATATTTTGGAGATCTTTCTATATCATCGGATAGTCATGATTCTTTTTTTCTAACTAATTTCTGTTACTCCATATGTCAAAATCAATATTTAAGTAGTCTACAATTTTTTCCTGTTTTCCACTTTTACAAATAATATTTCAGTGACTAGTTCTGAATGTGTACCTGAAAGTGTATCAGTGATTTCTTTTTTCCTCCAGGTTAGATACCAAGAAATGGAAAGATGGAAAGACTAGACCTAAGAAAATGTCCATTTTTAGTTTTCATAAATATTGCCAACTTGTCTTCCAAATTGGCTTTACCAACTTGATATCTCTTCTTGTGGAACAGGTTGTTTTTTTTTTTTTTTATCATATCATTTCTAACTCTCCCCCCCCCCCTCCATCGAAAGAGTTAGTAGTCTGAAATCAGAAACAAATGAAAGAGAATTTTAAAAACTTAACACTTTCTTCCCACTGTTTGCAAACACGTAACATGCTTTCCTTCCTATCCTACACCAAGTCCTAATGCTCACAGAACTAATTCGTGTAGTGTTAAAAGAGAACATATTTTCTCAATACAAATGCTAAATTTAAAATAAAAGAGAAAAATACAAAAAAAGGACTAAGAATGTTTTTCTATCCTAAGTTGTTGTGTAAGATAAATCTCAACGGGTACAGAAATATTTCATTTTAGAAAGCATTTATTTCAAAAATATTCTAACTTGAAAAAAAAGCTGACTTTTAGGATGTTCTATTCATTATGCAAATTTCGTGTACAGCCCCTAATGTGGGTGATATGCTCATTTAGATATTTTGAAGGAGGAGGGACTTAAAAATTTTCAAAAAACAACTCCTACTGAAAACTTCAGGTATTTGAGTTAAATGTGTGTGAGTTTCAGAACTTGATGGTTCCAAAATATTGACCACATTCAACATATTGCTTTATGTGTGATCACCATCTTGAGGCTAATTCAGTTCTCCAGTGGATCCATTTGTGGCTTTTTAAACAGTGTATTCTTTGCAGCCAGAGATGCACAATAACATTTTTTTATTCATTTTATTTTTTTATTTTTAATTTTTATTTTTTTTAACATTTTTAAAAATAAGTATGCTTTTGGTAAAATAGGTTTGGATAATGCTTTAACCCATATCTACCCCACTCTTAGAGGCTCACAATCATATTAGCATATCAAAGTTCCAAAGTCCTATAACATCAAAAAATACCCAACTTTGTTCACAAAAACCTATTTGTCTAGGATAATCTATTTCTCACATAACATTTTTAACTTTCTTCAGAACTGCTATCACAAGCAGTACACTTGGAGAAACACCATTTAAGCACAAAGTTTCCATAGAATTAAAGATCTGATGCCGTTGAGCTTCAGAGGGAATGAAAACAAGATACATTAAGCTAAAAGGGAAAGAGAGTCTAGATCCTGAGCAAGGAAGCTGATGACAAAGGCATAATAGGGACTCCAGAAAACCACAGAAAAGTGACATAACTTCATTCAACAAATATTTGTTGAGTGCCCATTCAGCCCAGGCCCTGTCTTAGATGCTGGGGATAAAGGAGTCATTACAACAAATTAAAAATTCCTTGCCCCTCTTGAAACATTTCAAGATGTTATTTACTGAGAAGCTCAAATTCTAAAAGTCAATAAATGGATGCATTAAATTAAACATTTCTATATGTCAAAAGAGACCATGAAAAAAATGCTTTTAAGACATACTCTGGGAGAATATAAAGAAATCCTCAAATCAATAAGAAAATAACAACCCAGTAGAAGGTCAAGAGACATTAGTGAAGAAACCAAAACAGAGAGTAAATGTGTATGATTCTGAACCTCATAAGTAATGAGTTAAATGCAAAATCATACCATGAAGACAAACTTCACAGCTAACATGGCAAAAATGAGGATGTAACAATACCATGTGTTAGCAAGAATATGGAAGCATTCTTACAAATCACTGGTGAGAGACTAAATTGGTATAAACAACTTGAAGACGATTTGAGTCAGCACTGACCAATAAAAATAAAGTGTGAGCCACAGAGGTGAGTCCTGCTTCTCATTACCAACATTTTAAAAAGGTATAAAGGAACAGGTAAAGTTAATTTTCATAATACACTTCATGTAAACCAATATAACCTAAATGTTATCATTTCAACCTAAAATCAATCTAAAAAATTATTAATGAGATGTTTTACATTCTTTATTTCACACGTTCTCTGTAATCCAGTGTGTATTTACACTTCTCAATTCAGACTAGCCACATTTTAAGGGCTCAGTATCCACATGTGGTAAGTGGCTACCATACCGGACAGAGCAGTATAGTCAACATCTAGTAGAATTGATACTATGCCCAAGAAAACCACTGTAAATATGCCCCAGGAGTTTGAAGCAGAGTCACCGCAATCTTGTTCCAAAGATTTAAAAATAGAAACAGTACAAATGTCCATCAGCAAGAGAATGGGTTTATGAATTGTGGTATAGTCATATCACACAATATGATAGAGCATGAAAATAAATGAGCTAGAGCCATACTCAACATAAAAGTATATTGTGTGATAAAAGCAAATTGCAGAAGAGTACGTAAAGTATGATAACTATATATATAAAGTTCAAAAATCTCCAAAACAACATTATTTAAGTGTCTGTACATCTGTAATAAGAGCTAAAAGGCATATAAGAAAGTGATAAATATCAATTCTGCATGTTAGTGTTTATCAAGGAGGGAGAAGGAGAACGATTTAGGGGAGGGACACCTGGGATTACGAATATATTGATGTTTTATTTCCTAACCCAGGTGGTATATATTCTTGTATTTGTCATATTACTCTATATACTTATTGTATGTCTTATATATTTTAGAATGTTTGCTGAACGTCAGGCATGAGTAGAACATTCCAAAGTGCCCAATTTTCTAGTCATTGAGAATAAACCTTATGGTCATGGATGTGTGTTGGGAGGGGGGAGTTCTGTTTTCTTTTTATACTGAATAGACATTTAAATTGTTTTCAAAAGGAACATTTGGTCTGTCTCTACATTGCCTGTAGTGCCCCTTTTACAGTGAAGTTTGGTTCACGCATGTCTAAGCAAGAGGTGAAATTATTTAAGGTTGCCCAGCCCAAAGCTAGATTCAGGTGAGAAGAAAGAGCACACACAAACTGGAAGTTTCCCCGAGCTGAGGAGTCAGCACTTGCTTTGCTCAGGGTGCATGTGCAGTCAGAGCTTGTTGGAGACGTCAGGCAAGCATTTCCTGACTCCTTGGCTCAGTTGATGCCTCCGCAAATGATTCTCTGACTTGGGTTTGGTTCAGATGGTTCTAGCTTGGACAGGGCGGTGAACACATCCACACACATCTCCCATGCACAATTCGCTTAATTGCGACGTCAGGACTACAGCCTGAAATCCACCAAATAGCAAAGTGAAGTGGATTTTTGCTCAGTAGTCAGCATTTTGAGAAACACACCACATCAACACCGAAAATTAAAAAAAAAACAAAAAACACCATAGGTCAAATTGCCACATCGGGCCCTGCTCTAGGAAACTGGCACAGCTTCAAAGAAGTTCTCCCCAAAAACTAGCTAAAAGGAAATCATTATTTTAGAAAGAAAAGCAAAAAGAGAGGTTTTCTCTATGGGAGGTATATTCTTCGAAAAAATATAGAGTATTATTGTAGTTGGTAGGTAAGAAAGTATAACCTATTAGCAACCACCTTGCTATAGAACACTACACACTAAGTAGATATGTGCTACATGTATCTCCTGTAATAGAACTATGTTTTGCAAATTTATCTGATTATAACAATCACCATGGGCTGTTGGGGTTAAGTCTTCTTCCTAGCCCCTCCCAATGCCTGGAGAATTAGTAAAGCTCCTGGGCACAGGCTTCATCTATTCTGTGGTATCCAGGGCAGCAGCATTAGCAGCACCTGGGAGCTCATTAGACATGCAAAAATCCCAGATCCCGCCCTTGACCTCCTGAGACAAGCTGCATTTCCACCATGTTCCCAGGTGATTCAGTGTTTGGTGTGAGATCCCTGGAGCTGAGGAAGCGCTGTTCTAAGAATCGGGATTTGGCATCACATTTCCTGGGTTGGAAGCACAGCTCTGCTTCTCATCAGACTTGTGACTTTAGGCAAAGTACTTGATATCTCTCACTTCAGTGTCCTCTCCCTGACAAATGAGGGAGATACTAATGCCTCTGATAATCCCTGAAGGATTGTTCGGAAGAGGAAATGGATAATGCCCAGGTGGTGCTTAGCATGATGCCGGGCACATAGCAAATGCTCAGTTAGTAGTGGATATGATTATTGTCCGTGCATCTTTTAAAAAGAATCCGTGAATCAAACATAGATATCTGCAGAGGCAAATAAGTTTTTAAAGATACTGTAACTAGATCATTCACAGATACAGGAACCTGAAATATAGACACACTGGAGTTTTGAAATTCTCAGAGTCAATATTCTAGCCTTTAAAGCCTAAGACACTACAATGAGGCAATAGCTGGGGAGGGAGGGGGGAACCCAGCCTTTGGGACTAGTACTCATCATAAATAGCAAATTAAGATATTCAGAAAGCTTCGCCAGGCTACATGAAGGTGAGGTGGTAGCCAAATACATATAATCGTTTTGGCCTCAAACTTCCTTTTTTTTTTTTCTTTTAACAGGAAGATAAGTTAAATTAAGTGAAACTCTAGGGTTTTAAATCTCCCTTTTAAGTTTCTCTGATCAGAGTGTAGAATGAATTGGTTCCCATTTCAGTATTCTCTGTTCATGATGTTAAGCTTACATCTCTTACAGAGACAGAAACAATTAAGAAAATAAAACAGGAAATGATTGCCTGGAGATGTTTCTTCACCAGTTCACATGGTGAAAAGAACTATGTTTCATACATTTTTTTAAAAACTCCGGCCTGATATTTGAGGGGCACCCATAGTCATTTGTAGTTGTGATGTGGCTCTCTGTCCTATTACCAGGTATCTTCTGCTTTCTGCATTGTTTGCTAGAAGTGAAAGGAGAATGACTTTGTGTTTAAGGGGAACATAAAGTTCAATCAAGGACACAGCTTGTCCCTTGCTGCAGCTGCAGGAGCGTCCAGCTATGGCAGGGTCCCTTCAGGAATGGGATTTATGAATTAACTGCTGCTGAAAAGCCAACAGAGGGAGCACAAACCATTGTTGTGGTTTTGTGTGTGTGTGTGTGACACATAAAAAATGGCTATTAAAAATAAACTTTCCTGGTGGCATGGCATAAGATTTTTTTAAATTAAATCTGTGTCTCTAGGTTTTGAAAGGCGTTTGTCAGGTAATAGCTATTAAAATGAGTCATATTTGCTTACTTAAAATTTTGTCAGAAACAGTAATGATTTGGGAAAAATACTTTTATTATGACAAGTGAGCTGGCCTGATGATCTTTCTCGGCTTATCCCGTCGTATTTATGAAGTTCTAGCAAAGACCCTTAAATTTTTCCCTTGCTCATTCTGTTGCCTTTTCTTGCTCATTCCCTTTTTTCTACCAGTAATGAATTGCAGCATACTCCAGATATGTGGAGGGAAAGCGATTGTATAGCCTCATCCCTTAAAAATTTATGTCTTAAATCTGAAACTTCTCACTCCTGATCGAAAGACTCTTTTCTCGTAGGTATAGATTGCTATTCTAAGAAAAACTCGGAGACTCCCTCAATGTTTTTGCCTATGGACTTTTTATGTTACTGGCTTCTTCTCAAATGGGAACTTCAAAATGAACCTTCTTGTATCTAAAGTAGATTGTCTTAAGGCTGCTGGTTTACCAGTTCTTGAATTTACAGGGCAAATTTTGACATTCAAGTACATACAAATGTCTATACATACTATCAATACTTCAACGATTTTCAGGTATTTGGTCACTGAAATATAGACAATTTTCTTCTTTCTCATAGTTATTCTACAAAGGTATTATCCAATAATGATTTTCCTCCAGTAAAACACGTTCACTTGTCCTGATAAAAATCTTCAGAGTTGAATACTTTTAAGACTGAATGCTAGAAATATTTGTCTCGATTAAATACCTATATGAAAATTTTTCTGTGCCTCCAACAGTTTGTAAGGAGTACAGAATTTTGCTACCACAAGAAAAGGAGGAGGGTTTAACACCCCGACTTTATTGCTTTGTTACAATTTTGATAGTATTGAGATTACTGGCTATTCAAATAATATTTAAACCAACTGCCAGCTGCCATAGTCAAAAGGCCCTATACATAACCAGCTGTGCCTTATAAAGCTTGTGGCTGCCTTTCCCCACCACCACTTTCTTTATTTTATCAGCAAGCTGTGGTTGGTTGTTTTTCCACCATCCAAACATACCTGGCCACATTGGAGTTTTATTTGTTAGGGTAACTTCTAGATGAGATTTTTATGTATGTTCTAATCTAAAACATGAACTCCAGCAGCTTCCCCTCCTGTCTTGTTGGGGCAAAGGGAGGAAGGCAACACGTAGTATAAAATTTGGTGAGTGTTGCTGTTAGAAGTTCCTCATGAGGAATGCAATCATTTGAACTAGGTTGCTGGTCTGAGCTAACAAAGATAACCTTTTAAACTGATTTGTAGGATACTGCATCTTATTCTTTTCCCATCTTCAATACAATCTTGTATCTGACCCCCAGGACATCAGCATTAAAGCTACCCCCATACATATGGCTGCCAGAATGTAGCAAAGGGAAATGGTTAAGTGATTTAAATTCTTTACCACTGAAAGCTTTCAGCTCATTGATGTTCAGAAATGAGTTGAAGAATCTAGCACAGACTGCTCAGAAACTAACAAATCAGTGTGCCGTTCACCAATCAAACACACAAGGCCAATTTTCAGCTACATCACCTTCAGACTATTCATGGAGGGTCCAGTTTAAGAAAAAAACTAACCCAGGGTCTTCTCTTTATGGTCTTCAGGCTGCCATTCAATTAATGCAAAGAAGTGACAACAGAAGTTAATAACTATTCCTGATCATTGAAGCAATGTATAGAGGTGGCTGGGAGGCAAAAGAACTGGGAGAAATTGAACCTGATGGGTGGAGCCATATAAATATCCTCTATGCTTCTTTACTATCCCCTTTCCACAAGGCAGTACCGTGGCATCTGCTCCCAAACTGTTCCCATCCTGTTCAAAAACTGACCTGCATATATATGGGGCTTAATGACCAAATGTTTAAAAATTCATTGCACAAGAACAGCTGAAAGCAGTTGATTGGTTTGAACTTTATTGTATGCACCTTGCTTCCAGGACCTGCAGTAAAGGGGGAAGGTCAGCTGGTAAACATTTGGGCATTTAAAAATAAGAGGCCCTAGATTTCCCAGTACCCCTGTCTGTTTTCTTATCCCAAGCGTTAGGTCCTACTAATTTCTTTATGCTGTGTTGGTGCTTTGTCTTTGTCTGCCCATCCTAATTAAGAAGGGGCACAGAAGATCCAGAGAAGTAGTTGCCTGCTAAATCCTGTCAGGCTTCTACCCTGAAAAGCTATTTCGGGAAGTATACTCCTCATTGACTGATGGGCCATTTCAGTTGCAAGAAAACAGGTAATTTTGTGGGGTTTTTTTTTCCAAATACTGTTTATAAGTGATTGTCACTCCTACAGAGATCTACCTTTTCTAGGAAAGGCCAAATTGTGATATAATATTCTAGGCAGAACTCTTACTTGGTTGGACTTGAGACATTTGCCCTGCAAACACCAAGGTACTAGAAATTTCATAGCATCCTCCATAAAGTTCTATTCTCAAGCCATGGATTCATGGGAAATATGGTATTGGGAAAAGATATTATTTCTTGAAACAATGACTGCTTCGCATAATAAAATGCTTTGTTTCAAACTCTAGTTTATAGTGGATTTCCTAAGTGAAGTCTACCCTACTTCTAGAAAGCCAGTACAATTTTTAAGTTCGATTCTGTTACCTACAACTTCTTACTCCATGTTTTCTGTTGTTTCTTGTCTGCCAGTGCAAGCCTGTGTGCTTCTCAATTTTGGTTATGTTTAATCAGCCTGATTACCATCATTATTGATATGAACAAACCACACACACACACACACAAGATAAAGCACCAAGGTGTCTATTAAATCGAACATGTTGGACAAAGGCATTTGGGTGGGAGAGAGAAGGAATAAGGACTAGTGGAGGAGATGGTGTACTTCTTCCCACAGGTTCAAGCTGTTTCCTCCTGTGATATCATGGTGTTCACTGCTATTCAGACCCCTGGTATTGCTTCAGTTAGAGAAACCGAGCCCTTTTACTTTATGTGGGGCCCTTGGGCATATGTGTGTTTTAAACTCACTCTCCTCCTTAACTGATTTATTCCTTTCTTCTTTATAATTTTCTCTTTCTCAGTGTGTAGTCCTTTGTCATTAGAATGATAATCATAATAATAGCAGGAATGTAATTTCCCATAATGCTAATAGTAGCTGTGTGCACATACACACCCAGTTTATTCTTAGATTCATTTACGCTCTGACTTCATCTCATATTTAAATACAGCAGGTGTTTATCTTCATCAAGAAATGTTTGTTAAGCTCCTCCAGGGAGCATGGGGCTGTCCCTAGGTGCCATAGGCTTACACAGGGCAGATTCAAAGATGCGGAAGTACTTCTCCCACTCCCTTGCCCACCCCTCACCCCCATACACACATACACACACAAGATCCAGGAGTGTAAATTTTATTTCATTTCTTCAGATGTTGTAAGAACCTTTGCTTCTGCTTACTTCAAATTCCCTCAGCTGTGTTTGTAAGGACAGACACAAATGCATATTAACTTGAATTACTGAGTGGTGTCCTGCTTTTAATATGGTGCTCTGCTTCAAAAATATAATTGAGAGGGATTCTCTTTTTACAGCCATTAGATGAAAAGAATAGATGGTGATTATATAAGTACCATTTTTTTTTTCTGAAGCTCCTCGGCAGCATTAGAGCACGACCTTGCTCTTCACAGTGGTTTATGATATAGGTGGAATTCAGTAGTACAGGGAGGTGAAGCAGATTCCTCAAAATGGATTATATGTAGTAGTCATAATAACTAAATCATGCTTTTGAGTTTAAAAAGTGCTTCCTGTTGTATTTGTTTTTTAAGAATTATAGTCTGATGTATTTAAGATGAAAATGAGAATGTAATGTCTATAATTGAACATCAAAAATATAATGCAAATATGCAAAATATAAACATCTGTTAAATCTCAAAGAAAAAAAGAAAGAGAGGCTTCCTTAGAATTCTTCCTTTTGGGGCTGCTGGGGTGAAAACCCAGCAGCATGGGTTGGAAAAAACGATGGCCCTATTTTACCATTAAGGGTAAGGGGGATAAGAAACAGAACAGCTCAAGATCATAGATCATGTGGCTAGGGGCCTGTTCAATCAAGACTCAGAGTTCAGGTTTTCTCATTCCAAATCTAGTGCTTTCTTCCTCCTTCTTTTTAACTATAGTAAGTGGCTGCCTGACAGTTACTGTTAGATTCCTAACTGAACATTTGG
Source organism: Canis lupus dingo (assembly GCF_003254725.2). Classification (NCBI taxonomy): domain Eukaryota; kingdom Metazoa; phylum Chordata; class Mammalia; order Carnivora; family Canidae; genus Canis; species Canis lupus. The sequence goes on along the minus strand of NC_064262.1, from coordinate 21,449,571 downwards.
CTTATGGTCTAATCTTTTAAGATCTGGATTGACAAAAATTTTACTTGCAAATAGAATGTCTGGATTAATCAAACAAATTATCTCGGGTAGAGCTTAGGATGTACCCAAATTATCCAAGAAATATTTAGCCTATGTTCATGTTTTCTATCTGTTAAATGTCTTAAATTTGGTAGGATAACAGTGTTAGGAGCTGAGCTTTTGAAGTAAATTGGAGTGTCAGAGCAACCATGGATATATATTGTCTACCCTCTCATGTAGGGTACTTAATAGAAACCTCTACCTCATAGGTTTGTTGTGAGTATTAAATGAGATGCTGTAGGGGCAGCCCCGGTGGCGCAGCGGTTTAGCGCCGCCTGCAGCCCAGGGTGTGATCCTGGAGACCCTGGATCGAGTCCCGCGTCGGGCTCTCTGTGTGGAGCCTGCTTCTCCCTCTGCCTGTGTCTCTGCCTCTCTCTCTCTCTCTCTGCATCTCTATGAAAAAATAAATAAAAAATCTTAAAAAAAAAAGAATTGTTTAAATGAGATGCTGTATTAAAGCACACGGCATAGCATCTGTTACAGCATAAAAGCAAAAGACAAAGCAAAACAACAAACAAAGTGGAAGTAAAAATAGTCTTCATTAGTTATTAATGATAAACCTCCTACGTTTCCATTCAGTGAAACCCCAGCCAGTGCACCTCAAACACTTGCAATGACTGTGCAATTACACATTGCTACTTACCAGAAAAAAATGCTACAGAATTCAGGACTTAGGAGAAATGGTTAAAACAGTTGTGCCTTGGTCTCTATAATCTGCGTATATCTGCAGGTATACCAGGTAGCAAGGTCAAAAAAGAAAAAAAAATAGGCTGTTCACATTATCCGGAGTTAAGAGCAATGGAGAGATAACATGAGGATAATTGAAGACCATGTGATTCAAGCTTATTGGTAATGAAAAACTATGGTTTCAAAAATACAAGTGGACAATTCAAGAAGAGCAAATTGAATGATCAGCAACCATGAAAAGATGCTCCAGATTATGAATATTCAAAAGCTGAGATTAAACAATGAGATACTACTTTACCTAATGGATTGTCAAAGAAATTTACTTGAAGTAATAATACCAATTGCTTGTGGATATGCACAGAAAAAAAGCAATCTCCTATATTTTCAGTAGAAATACAATTCTAATGACATCCATGAAAAATCAGTTGTGTATATGGTTCAAATCAACAAACCTTTTTCTGGGTATCTGTCTCAAGGATATAAAGGCCCAGTATGCAAGTCTGTAAGTACAAAGGCATGTATTCCAGTGTTTGTAGCAGCAAAAAGCTAGAACAAGTGAATGGCTAATAATATTTATGGTATCCATACCATGTAATGTGTCCATTAAGAAGTATGGATCAGTGCTCTTCCAGTTGACTTGGGAGGGTTTCCAAGATTATTATGAGCCAAAAGAGTGAGGTGCAAACACAGGTGTGCCATATGTCACATTTTAGTAAAGCTAACCACATACATAAGATGTGTGTTTCATATATGGACAGATGAGCACTGAAGAAAGTAAAGAATGCATACAATAGTGCTAAAAAGACTATAGCAAGCAAAAAAAAAAAATACACCAAAAAGAAAATAGACATGCATACACACATACCAGAATATATGATATTTACCATCTATTTAAAACTGTAGCATGTATATATATGTCCTGTGTATATATGAAGAAAGTAGAGAAAAAAGAATTCTATTTGAATCTAGTAACATTGGAAGATAATAGAGTATATAATAAATTGCAGTGTAATTTGGTTAGAATGACGCTATGTTTAAAAGCAAATGGACAGGTAAAACCAGGGTGTGTGTGTGTGTGTGTGTGTGTGTGTGTGTGTGTATCCACACACACACACACACACACACACTCCCCTATATTCAATCCTAGGGCAGCAAACTATGGCCTGTAGGCCATATCCAGCTTGTTGCCCATTTTTGTAAATTCAGTTTTTTGGCATGTAGCCACCTATTTGTTTATGTGTTGTTTATAGCTACTTTCTCACTACAGGGGCAGTGCTAAGAAGCTGTGATAAAGACCATATTACCAGCTAAGTATGAGATATATGCTAGCCAGACCTTTACAGAAAAAGTTCGTCAGCCACTAGTACACATGATTATATATATTCGCACAAGTAAAAAGAAAGGTAAGGATGCACACCACATCGTTACAATTGGTTATGTCAGAGAGCAGGCTTGAATGAGAACGAGGGAATCATAATTAGCTTTTGTTACACTTCTGTACCAGAGGCATGTCTGATTTTGTAAGTTGAAAAACGGTAAAGAGTATTCAACATTTAACCGTTTTGGTAAAGCAAAGGAAAAAAATAGCCTTAGAAAATGTATTCTTGGGGGGATTAGATTTATATATTCATCAACAAACATTTTAATGATTCCCACATATTAAGTGCAAGGGTGTAAGGGTGTACATAGTAGCAGGACTGTAGAAACGCAAAGACCAGTGCGAGAAGCCAACGTCAGACTGCGCCAAAATGCTGTATTGAAGATAAATAAATAAAATGTGCTGAGAAGCTATTAGCTCATTGAGGGATTTGGGGAATGCTTTACAGAGGGGGTAACATTTGACTTGTGTCTCGAAAGACACGTCCATGTTTGTCAGGTACAGAAGGGAATTAGCCAGGCGGAACTGAACATGAAGTAGAGTGGTTCAAAAGACCTGAATGAGCACGGATAGCCTAGTCATGGAGCAAGAAGAACTTAGGCATGGCCCAAAAGTAAGGTCACAGGGAATGTAGGGAGACCAAGAGTGGGTGAAGTCCAAGGAGCCAAAGACAGGTTGGAAACTGCAGGCTGGTTTTCACCTCTTGAAAGGTGCCGGAGATTGCTTTGGACTTGTCTTATCAACAATGGGGAGTCCCTTCAGAGTTTTAAAGAAGGGAATATCCTAAGATCTGTATTCCAGGAAAGAGTCTCTAGCATCGGTGTGAAGGTTTATGGAGTACAAAGTGTGTACATGAACAGAACAAACTACATACATGTAACTTGGTCATGTAGACAGGGTATTTCATTAACAATAATGAGGCAAGTAATGATAGCGTCCAACATGGATTACTATGTATCACAGACTGTCTTAAGCAGTCCACATTTACAGACTCATTAACTCCTCAGATTTTATAGATGAGAAAACTAAGAAACTGGTTGAGTACCTTGCCCAAAGTCACAGAATTAGTAAAACGGCCAAGCTAGGATTAGAACCCAATTTGGCACCAGTCTGTACTCCCAACTCTTCTGCTTTTCCATCTGAGGCAAGTTAGATAACCATTTCCTGGACAAATATTTATTCAACTCTCTCTATGTGCCAAGTAGTGTGAAAGGTGTTAGGGATGCCCTGTAAGAACCCCTGAATGGTCTAATGCCCCGCTGGCAGATGGATTTGATTGAAAGGGGCTGATGTGTGCTGTAATGAATAAGACTCTGGCCCTCCATTCACACTCAGGGGAGAGTTAGGTGATCAGCTAGGTATATCTGCCACGTCCAGGGAAGGAATACAGGCAACACAACATTTATTGACCTCTCTTGGTTTATGTGGATTCCATGAGTGGCACAGAAATGGAAGTAGACAGAGACTGTCCTGTTTAGAATGGTTGCCTCAGGGAGTTTGGGTGCCATGTCTGTCTTTCCCAGTGAACTTTAATCAGAATCTGCCCCTCTGCTTACTCCCCCACCCCCCACTGCACTTCTCCATTTGTCCTGTCTGTTCATTAAGCCAGTTCCCTAGGACTCTAGGTCACTGCTTAGAAATGCAGACTCCAGGATTTATTATTGCTGTCTCCCAGCAAATACATGAAATTCACTTTAGTTCAAACCACCCAAGCATGACAACTCTAATAATGATGTTTTAATAGTGTCTACTGTGTTAAAGTTTTTTGAAATCTGATATCTGACATGAGCTAATATAAGCAATATCACAGGCCCCCATTTTTTTTAATAAAACAGTTCCTTAAACGAGAGACTCAGTTGTACTGTACTGATAAAACCTAATGATTTCTAAAATGACGTTTTACTCCAATATTTATAATTTCATTGTTAACCAAGATTGTATTGTGGTATTTCAGAATATAAGCAATAATGTTCCTCAGTCTAAGTACATTGAATTCACCTCAGAAAATTTAGGTAACTAATTATCCAAAACTACTGAGGCGGCGACTGTTTGCTTCCCGTATGATTACACTATAATGTAGGGTTTTTCTGTAATGGAACAAAAATAATCCAAATTCTTTACTCAGTATGCTAACTGGCTACTTCAAAAATTGCTGTTAGGTTACTTGCAAATTTCTGTATAGTAAGTATTCAGGTTTGGCTTTAAAAGGTTGACATTGTTTGGGGGTAACAGATGGGTGCTTACATGGTTTTAAATGAAACCAAGCCCCAAAGAGGCTCAATAAACAAATGACAATGTTTGGAAAAGAAAGAAGCTTGTTTCCTTTCATAGGGTGCATGGAATTTAACCAACCTGTGTTTATAATTACTGTCTGGTTTAGTTAGTGCGAAAGAATCTACTTGCTACTCACTTATAAATAAACAAAATAGATCTACTTTCCTATTCTGCAGCCGGCTTGTTGGAGTTTATTTTTCTTTTTCTTTCTCTTTTTTTATTAACTACAGACCACTTACTTTATGTCCAAATTATGTTGTTCCATTTTAAACATTCTTCTGGTTTGGGTTTTTTTTCCTTCCCCCTTTAATCCTTGGCCTGACTTAAAAAGATGACACCTTCTCCCATATTTCGATTCTTTTTCTTTTTTTTTAATCCCCTTCCCATCAAAACTGTAAATTATTAAATTTAAGTCACTTGTCCACATGTGGATGTTTGGTTGTATCGCAAAGGTGGTATTTTTTTTGGCAACTTTGGAGAGAGAGCAAGTTGCTACTACCCAGTTGATTGTAAAACAACATCAAATGAATGCTGTCATTTTGGGGCCAGGAGAGAACATTGTGTAGCATATGAAGTCAATTGTTTGGACATCCAGAACAGGCTACATATTTTTGTATGAGAAATTAATTCTCACCTTTTAAATACACAAAAGCAATGCTGTATAACTTTGTGAAGAACTGTAGAAATCCATTAACTGTTTTGAAATCTTCCCTTAGCGATCTTGCTATCAGTAAATTTCGTGCGTTCCTGAATTCTATTGTTAGTTAATTGGAGTAAGTATATTCAGTTAAATTTGGAGTTGGCTTTGCACACTGCTGCTTTTATTTCCCCCCCTCAACTTAAGAATTAATTGAACCCACTAAAGACAGGTCAGAAAGAACAAAATACTGCATTTTCATTTCCATAGCATTGTATGTATTTTCTAAAAATCAAGTTAATCAAATGCTTTCTCAAAATTATTTTGCTCCTTGAAATTAACATTGGACTATTATTTATTATCGAAATCCTTCTTCAGTGTTAAGACAGATTTTTACTAGGGTGTGGGTTTACCTTTTATGAAGATTGCATTAATCCATCACGAAAATTTTAAAACTCAATAAATTCATTTCACCATAAAAGATGTATAAAGCCATAAGCATTTTCCAGATGTGGATGTGGATATAAGTAAAGAAAACTCGTCTGTTCTGAGAGAGGAAAAACTGTTGACATTTCTTTGAAGTGTAATCTCTTTTGTTTATTTGGTTTTTAATAGCTTCCAGCAGTTAGCCACATATTTTTTAAGTGATGTTGCTCACATACCCTTTTTTTTTTTTTTTTAAGTTGCAAGTGGCATTAACTTACTGCCATAAATTTCGAAGCTGAACCTGTAAAGGGAGGAGAACTTCATTGAGATGGGTAATGGAGTAATTGCCATAAAGCGCAAGGCACCATTGTCCCAAGCCACTGTTTGTTTGTAAATGGGAAACTGTGGGTAGCCCCGGGGCAGAGAGTCAATTGGTTATTGTTTTAATCTTTAATATTTATTTATGGAGGGCAGTCTTTAGATGTTGTACATTTAAATAGCAACATTTCATTCTTTCTCTGTGCTATTCATTTGACCATTCATTTTGAACCAAAGGATGAAAAACCTTTCAGGTTACCACTGTGCACAGCACCTGTATCCCACAGCATAACACACGTGTGAATGCACGTAGGCATGCACAAATGTACTATAAATGAGGGAAACATTTAAAATGATAAAAAAAAATCATTAAAATCGACTGAGTGGCTGAAAAGTCTATGACACTGAAAAATGGAAACTATTTGGGAAGTAAGTGAAAACTTAAAAAAAATATATGTACAAGCTTTTGACATTTCATAATGATTTATATTACAGGCTGCATGAGAATTAATTTGAGATCAGATGTAATGCTAGCCGTAACCAACTGCACAAAGCAGAGAGCATGCAAGGTTGAGGAAAATTTTTTATATATAAATTAAGTTTGAGGACCATTTCTCATTCTGTCCAATCAATGTTTTTTAACTATTACTTATAATAATGTGATTCTCCGAAGCTTAGTATGGTGGTCTTTGTATATGTGAGTATATTCGGATGCCTGTGCACTCTGTTCCTATTTGCAAAAATTCTAATGTACATTTATATATATGCTATATTTAAATGCAGCGTTTCTCTTCGGTTGGCATTTATTTTTACGTGCCCAAGCCAAAAGCAATAGTCCTGAGATTTTAATAAAATGCCGCTAAGGTGATATAATTTTTATTGGCACAAATAAACAGAAATGTGTCCTACAATTTTGAAGAAAATCCTAAGCAAGATCAACTTGTTTTATGTTTTTAATGCAGTTCTAAACAATGTGTTGAAAACACCGGTAATAAAATTATTTTAAGGGATGCTCCTTGACCAGCAACTCAAGCTACATAGTAAGATTTGCTCTGTTTTTCATGTGTTTTCCATCAAGGAAGTCTGTGGTTACCTTCCTGATTCTGCTGGACTGGAAAAACATAGCTAATATGGTGTGATCTGGAGAAAGCTTTGATGCAGGGACTTTGCAAATAAACCTCCAGATGCCATATGGTTTACATTCATCTCTCAATTTATTTCCTATAAATGTCTATTGAATATTCCATTGAACCAACACATGTGGAACTAGAGCTGAAAAAGAGAACAGTATATAGAATACTTTGTGGCAGCAAGTGATTATCATATTTCTTTCCCGATATTGCTACCAGCCTTAAATGCATGGTAAATTAGTCAAATGCCAAAGTTCTCAGACTTAGAGCAAAAACGAAGAAAAAATATTTCAAGAGTTATCAAAACAAACACTCGGCTTTTATGTAAAGTATCGCACACTCTGGAGCAGGAGTTATTTGTGGCTGCTTGGACTCGTGGCCTTCAGTTGCTGCCACTTAAAGAATAAAGTTCTCTCTGCCTCAGATGCAGAAATAAGTGCCGTTAAGATGCTGCAAGGAGAAAATAAATGTTAGAAGGAGAGTTTACAGGAAGCTGTTTTGGGATTGACAACATGCTATATCATCCTCTTTGGTTCCATCCTCTTCTGGAATCCAGGCCCCACCTCCCCTGTTTCTGTCCCAGGGAGTTGGCCAGCATAATTCTTCTAGGTTTGCTTCGTGCCTCACTTTTCCAAAATGAGTTCATCCTCTTCCTTTTTAAGGCTAGCATTTCCAAAGACCGATCTCTTGTCTCATTTTTTGAATCAAGACTCCAAAGACAAATTAGGAGTGTGCCCCTTTAAAAATAAATTTGCTGCACGTAATTCCACCTCGAAAGCCCAGTCACAAGTAGTAAATCACATTATCAAAACTGCTGCCTGGGATTGTTGTGTCTCTGATTCCACGTGAACCTATATTAAGCCAGCATATTAAATGAATAAAATTGAGGATTTCTAGATGTCCTTTCCTCTGGTTTCATCGTGATGATGACTTGATTTACTAATTAAGGAAAAAATTACTTTTAAATGTTTGAGTCTTCTGTTCCCTATGCTTCTGTGGGTACCAGGGTCTATTAAATAGTATTACTAATTTCCAAACGAAAAAGTTGCTACTTTCTTGCTTCTCAGGTCCCCAGCACAACAGAGGATTCCAATTTCTTTTCTGTCTGGAGTCTGTGCCTTCCATTAATACTCCTACAGGTTACCCATATGATCAGGGCCCTCCTCTGTGCCAATCGTTGCTCCTCTGGTTCAGCCCTTGCCACTTGCTCCTGTCCTCCAGATAGCTCCTCATGTGAAACCCACTGACTTGGTGCTTCAGTTAACTGACCTGAGAATCCTACTTCCAGTCTAGATGCAGAGCTCTAGAAATAAAAATCACCCTAAGATAGTAACTTCCAGGGTTGACTTTTCAAGAACAAATTTCAAGTTATATGTTCTAGAACTGCTATATCAGCCTAGGAAGAGTGAGAAAAGACTCATAAATGAGTGGGCCTTCCTGATCACTAAACAAGTGATTTGTATTCGATTTTTAAGGATAACCTGGCAAGTTCAATGGTATTGGCTTCTGGCTATTAAATAGAAGACCTTGGGGACTCCTGAGTGGCTCAGTGGTTGAGCATCTGCCTTTGGCTCAGGATGTGACCCCAGGGTCCTGGGGTTGAGTCCCACATCGGGCTCCCCACAGGGAGCCTGCTTCTCCCTCTGCCTATGTCTCTGTCTCCCTCTGTGTCTCTCCTGAATAAATGAATAAAATCTTAGGATGACTTTCAAGGCCCTTTTTTTTTTTTTTTTAATAAGACTGAGAAGTTCTCTTAAGTAATTTATTCCCTAATAATGAGGATATAGATATGCCCATATGTTTCAGAAGGAAGTGATGATCAGAGAAGTTATTGGATGTGAAAAGGCAAAAGTTAGACCTCCAAGTACAAGGAGTTTCCTTTTGGAATCCACGTGAATGTGTGAGACAGAGTGTGAGTGTATGTGTGTTTTCTATGTAAGTATGGGAGAGAAAAAAGCCAGAAGTTTTCAAAAAGAGGCAGTTTCTCGTACTCCTTTCCTGTCTAAAGGATTAGGACCTCTAAATGGAGAAAAGCTCTAACGTGTCTTGGGTATTTGGGTTTTTCTTGAGAGATTTCACAACCCATTTTAATCAACGAAAAAAAAAGATTCTCTTTAAAGTATTTTCCCTTGGAAATCATTCATCTCGGTCATTTCTTGGAAGAGAAGCCTAATTCCCACTTTTCTGACCAAAGGAATTGAAGCCTAAAGCACCAGATCACACAGTGATTAGAGAGAGGTGACACAATACAAATGTGTGGCACACCTGGGTCTCAAATGAGTGTAATGTGAGTGACGTTTTGCTAATGATGATCAAAATACAAAGTCTGGAGTAATTTAACTACTTTGTCGAGTAGAGCAAAGTAGTCTTTTCTGTATCTAGTACATCCTTCTCAATCCCTTTACTTCCAGTACAGGCAGGTGGGGATAAAGTTAGAGCTGTTGCCCTGGGAACTGTTCCTAAGCTTCAGCCCATCTGCTCACTGCCAAAGTGATGGACACCTGAGGGTCATTTCTTCAGTTGGGATTCTTGAATTGCAATCAACAGAAACACACTTTCTGACTTAGGCAGGAAAGGAGTGGACAGAGGTTGTTCTGTGTCTCAGGTAATTGGAGGAAAGGGAGGAAAACACAGTATCAGACGGGCAGATCGTCATGCAGCTGTGGGAATGGAGAACAGCTTGGCCACTGTTAATCTACTGCTCCATTCATGGGTTCTGGTCCTATTTTGTTGCTGTTTTATAATGTCCGCTACAATCATCTATCTAATGGGTCAGGTTGAAGAGCAGCCTGGACAAGTGGCCCGTCCTCTTACTCAAATAAGCAAACAAATGCAAGCCTCCTTTCAAATGATACACATGAATTAAATGGTAAAAACACACACAACTCTTTTGGTCCAGCGTTACATAGCTAGGATTTTGGCTACACTCTTAAGCATCTGTGGGCCGCCAGTTTGTTGTCTGTCAAACTAATTTAGTAGCCTAAGAGATTCCTGTATTCTGTGTGTGTGTGTGTGTGTGTGTGTGTGTGTAGTTCAGAGTGTCTAATGTCTTTTTTTATCTGATGAGCATTGTAATAAGAAAGAATTGCACACGCACGCAATTTCCATCTGTATCTTTCCACAGGATCCAACAGATAGCAGGCACTTAGACATTTACTGAAATAAGTGTCATTACACAAAGTTTGCCATTGGTGCCTTAGAATTCAGAGCCACAACATAGTTTGCAAAATCACGGAAGAACTAATTTTCTGATCTGATTCTCTGCTGGTAGCAAGGATCACTGCCAATAGGAAAAGGATAAAACAGGCCTGCTCATAGCATACACATGCCTATGTGTAACCTTTCCAAATGGTCTTAGTGGTTGAAGGGTCCCAGCTGCTTTGCAATACTCTTAAATATTAAAAAAAAAAAAAACTGTTTAAAAATACCTTCTTTTCATGAACTCAAAATACTGAAGCCAAGTGTATACAGTCTGCATCTTGTCAGGCAAGGATAAGCTTAGTTGGAAAAGACGCCTTCCAAATATCCCACTACCTCAGAATATGCCTCTTTATTTTTTCTAAATCCTTCTCCTGTATCAGTCAGTGAATATCTCGAAATTAAGGTGGATTCCCTATGTAAAAAAACAGATGGACAGACAAAAACAAATACACACACTTTCCATATGTAAATTTTTGTTTTGGTTGATCCAGTTGTCTTCCCCATTCCCTCATAGTGGACACCATTTTCCTATGTTCTCTCAAATAATGAATGAGAGACTACCTGACTGTAATTTACTAGGCAAGTGAATGAAAAATGCTTTCATTTACATGATTAACATTTAATTAACATTGTTAATTAACATTGATTTTTTTTTTAAAACTTCTTCAGCTGAAGTATAACACTTAACATTGACCCTAACTTTTAAAATAAAAGCTAGGTGTTAAGAAAGCCCAGGAAGTTGATGATTGATAACATGTATTATGATCCAGCTCTGTGTGATCTGAGTGGAAGTTATGAAGTAATGTGCATTGTACCATATAAAGCCCTAATGATGGTTAATGTTAGCTAATTAAGATGAACACTGAATGGAGTCAGCTTGGCTCATAGGGGTATTAACATCCTATTAGAGTCTAGCAAAATATTATTTTAGTCAAAATCATATATAGTGAATCATTTTAGATTCACCATCAGAATCATATTTTGAAGCGAATTAGACCTTAAAACCATATTCTAATCATTGTTACCCAAAAGAGATAACATTAAACACCTTGAATTTAATGTTAAAGCCTGTAGTTTTTTGTTTCATTTTATTTTAAGCTCAAAGTGGTATGCCATACATAGCTGTTATCACCTAAGATCATGAATATTTGCTAAATATTCATATTTTCAAATATCCGACATCTCATGGTAACCCATCTGAGTTCTTACAAGTACATTTAGGTAATTCAAAACAAGCCATTTCTACTGGCCACTGAAAATATCTGCCTTTTATATCTACAATGATGTTCATTAATTTTTCTTTTCCCAAGTACAATATCTTTGGGATGCATTTAAATTGGCATGTCTGTAGTGATCTGAGCAAATCATTTTGGGCTGCAGTGTCCTTGTGCTTAAGATGAAGCAAATGTACCATAGGGTCAAGATGCCTATAGATCCTAGAATATTTTCTTTCACATAAATTTAGGTCACTTATTCAACATTTGAATGTCTAAGCATGGCAGCTGGCAGCGGAGGTAAAGACATGAAGGAAGGACTAAAGAGAGGCAGAAATATTTTAATACTTAGCGTTTGGTTAGTGACCCGATGTAGGAAGATGCATTAAATAGAGCAACACTCACTGTACTTGTCATGAACTAGTCCTCAAATGAGACCCGATGTAGGAAGATGTAGGAAGGTGCATTAAATAGAGCAACACTCACTGTGCTTGTCATGAACTAGTCCTCAAATGAGACCCAAAGGCCAATTTGTTTGTAAGTGGAAAATACTTATATAATGTCTCTGCCCTACTCACTGGCCTCTTGGGTTATTTCTGTGCCCGTTGAGGGAGGAATTTGAGAATCAGCATGCCTGAGCTGAGAACTGGCATGTCTGAGAAGGGGGCCTGGCAGATGGGTCCACAAGAAGCAACAGCTACTCTGTTCAGGTTTCAGAACCTGAGAATAACTGGTTCAATTCTCAGGCAAGATGTTTGGTAGAGTTAAATCACTGGACAGAACAGCACTTGAAACACTGTTATTATATTAAAGGCCAGCAAAGATACACAATGGAGTCCAGCTTCTGTGTGGAGCACTCAGGTTAGAAGCACTGGTTTGCTGAAACCCTCTTATACCTCCCACAGGGGTCTTGGCCCTCACATACTCTCTTGTGTGGTATGGGAAGGCTCTTTGTTAGCACAGAAGGAGGAATGAGGATCCATGGCCCATTCCCACTGCCCACCCCCACCCCACCCTCTGTGGTACAGGACTCCTGCACATGCCCACTTACACCTTTTTGTCTGGTCACTGCTCTGTACCCAGTGCCAAGAACAGTGTTTCCACAGTAGAAATTCAATTACATGTTGAATGAATAAATAAATACATACACTTTTGCATGTGAAGATTTTGGTGATTCTGTTTATTTCTAAATACAGTAGCAGCACAAGAAATTTTTATTGAGTTGAAATAAAATGCTTGTAATGATGCCACTAATATATTTACCTTTCCCATGGTAAATTCTCTGAAGCAAGATACCACATCCATTTTCATTTTACACTGCCATTGAGAAGTGGTGAAAAGAGAAAGGAATTAAAATGGAATATTAATTATAATCTGTTGAAATTTAAATATATGCTGTGCAAGACCAATGAGCTCCTGTGGAAGGATATATACTGTACTGTTGGACCCATGGTGATAGGTGCCTGGATGGATGGAGGGCTGGAGATTATCTGTCCATTTTACTTTTTTTTAAGATTTTATTTGTTTATTCATGAGAGATAGAGAGAGAGAAGCAGAGACACAGGCAGAAGGAGAAGCAGGCTCCATGCAGGGAGCCGGATGTGGGACTTGATCCCTGGACTCCAGGATGACACCCTGGGCCAAAGGCAGGCGTTTAACCACTGAGCCACCCAGGGATCCCCTATCCATTTTACTTTAGACTAGAATGGGCAACTTGGTGCCTAGGCTGACTCCAGTCAGATCAAATTTACCTGGTCAATGCAATATTTTTATTTTTAATTTAAATTAGTTGCTGTCATTTTTAAATGGGAAGATTTCTCAAAATATGAATTTCTGACTTGAAGTCAGTGCAGGGAACAACAAACCCAAGTCCTTTTTTTAAAAGATTTTATTTATTTATTTGAGAGAAAGAGATGGGGAGAGCGTGATCGGGCGTTGGGGGTAGAGGCAGAGGTGAGGGAGAAGCAGACTCCCATCTGAGCAAGGAGCCCCACATGGGGCTCAATCCCAGGACCCTGGGATCATGACCTGAGCCGAAGGCAGACACTTAACTGATCAAGCCACCCTGGCACCCCAACAAACACAAATTCTTGTTGGGTCTCAATAGGAGCTGTGTCAGAGAGACAGGTTCTCTGCCCTCTGTTCAAGGTCAATTCCATTCCTTCAGGCATTTCTGTTCGGAAATCTGCTTTAGAAGATCTTATATTACTAGAACTATGTTTCCCCCCAAGTGGCACCTCCTATCTTTCCAATTCATATGAGTGAAACATTTAAAAACTGAATATCAAGGCACACACACACACAAAATTTCTGCCTCGAGCAATCAATACAACAATATGTACAGCATAATTCAATTTTAAAATATATAGATGCAAGAATATGTGCATCAATTTTATATATGTATATAAAGGTAGAAAAAAGACTGGAAGGATATATTCCAGAATATTAACTGTGGTCACAGTGGTTGTCTCCAAGCAATGAGATTTCAGATGGGTTTGGTTTTGTCTGTTTAATTCTTCCATTTCCTTTCCCTGCTTCTCTGTCTTTTCTAAATTTTATACAATGAACACTGAGTTATCTTCTTGGTAGGCAGAAAATTTTTCGATTGAATTTTGACATAACTGTAGTTCTAATTTCCACCATTTTCCTGCCTCTTTTGTAAGGAGACTCCGGCCCACATCTCTTTGTAAGATCTGCCATCTCTGTGTTTACCTGCGGGCGGCAGGCACCCAGCTCTGTATGTTTGTTTTTCTCTTCTCTGTACATACTGGCCTTTCTACTGCTCACATCCTGGGGTGGCTCACGTTGGAGTGACTGACAGTGAATTAAAATTAAAAACACCAGTTGGCATTAAAGGTCACTGCTTTATTAGAATTATTCATTCAAATACAATTAACTTACCCCAGCTCTGGGGAAAAAGGAAGCATTTACACCAGGGAGACGGAAGGATCTAAGGGTTCTCCATTTATAGTCTTTCTCCCATTTGAATATTTTTTTTCCCCAACAACTTTATTGACATGACAGGCAGCTTGAAACAAAGGAAGGCCAAAGAGTGGGAAGGTGTTTCCTTTGATATACATGAGGTAGGGTTAACTTCCTTATTTTGAACACAGAATGAGATTTAGGACAAGTGGGTTCTTAGAAAACGTTGCCCACATAACACAGAGGATAGAGATTATATCACTTTTTTATGCTAGTGGGAGAGAAGCACGTGGAAGGATCATGACTCACCACTAGTGTAGCCCCACTCAGCACCTACACAAGGGGGCACTCTCAATTTTGGATCAAGGCTACTTTTGAAATTCTAGTAAAATCTATGAACATTGCAGCACAAATATATACCATATGCACCTAAAGCATGCAAACAAACTCATGAGGTCTCTGTTGGAATCCTTTCTAGAATTAAGAAACCCTGTTCCAGATTAAGAACTCCCATCCTCATCATTCATTCATTCATTCATTCATTCATTCATTTAGCTTTGGTGTCAGGCAACCTGAACTTCAAATCCTGACATGACCCAGGGTGGGTTATTTAACCATTCTAGGGCTATATTCTTATTTCTGAAAGGGATAAACATGGCATCAGTCCAATGACTGATTTAGGGATTAAGTTGGAGGGAATTTGTAACACTCTTAATTGCATACTTCAAATAAATGGAAGTTTTGATAAATATTGCATGCCATTAGGTATGACCTATATTATGGTAGTTATGTTAGGAGTTGGGAAGAAAAGATTAAAAGGAAAATCATGAACCATGCCTTCAAGGATCATGGGGAAAAAGGAAGTGTTTCTCAAGGAAAAGGGAAAGCACAAAGAAGGCAACACAGGACAGTATGAAATCTACAGAAACAAAGACTAGGTAAGTGGTAATGGTAATCTGGGGCTGAGGGTGGGTAGGTGAGAGTGAAGAATGACTGTAAATGGGGCATGAAGTTTCTTTTTGGTGTGATAGAAATGGTCTAGATTTGCCTTGGGTATTATCTGTAAGTTGACTGTCATTGAAGTGTACATTTCAATGGTGAACTTTATAATATGATAAAAACACCTCAATAAGCTGTTAAAAATACAGAGTGGCATGATAGTTGTAGATGTAGGTATATGCTAAGAGCTATGGTTGCTACAAAGGAAGGCATGACCCCGTGGTAGGGGGATGATTCTCTGAGGAAGAGTTGCTGAGTTGAGACCTGAAAGTCAAGTAGCATTTGACAGGGTGGATGGTAACATATTCTAAGCAGAGAAAGCAAAAATCAAGTCCTTCAGGCAAGTAGGATCAAGTAATTTTCTGAATCAAAATAGATATCTTGACTACACTTACATCCAAAATATTGCCTTCTTTTTATATAATACAGAATGCTCATTTTGCTAAAATGTTTCTCCTTCCCAACTCTGTCATAATGTATGCTTGACCCAAAGGAAGTAAGATAGACCTGAATATGTAGGTGTCCTCCCCCAAAAAGTCACTAGAAGGTAGCTTTGAAATGTGCTTATCCAATTGTCCTAAACTGAAAATGAGGAAACAGAGACTAGAGCAAAGACTCTGTAAGGTTTTTGACCACATCCCACATAAGCAATTAAATATAATCAAACAAGCCAAAAACATGGCTCTGGCACCCACTCATCAGAACCCACTAGGATTTTCTCTGTGTGCCCATGTGGGGCAAGGAGAGGCTCTGTAGCCCAGTATCTCAAATATAACATGGTTCTTGAACTCAAGTGATAGCTTCCTTCCATGGTAATTTAGGTGCGTAAAAACCAGGTTTTGGTCATGCTCATTAACTTCTTACTAGGTTACAAGTAATTGTAACAACCTGCCTAAGAAAGATATAGCTGTTGAGTTTGCATGTCATTTATCCAAAAGAATCTAAGAAAATATCACCCCAAGAGTGCTTTGGACTGTATCCTAGAAATCACTGATGGGTAAAAGCCAAGTAGCTGATATTAATTGCTCAGTAGGTATGGAGGAGAACCAGGCTTAGGACATAGTTGTGTCAACCAGGCCAAGTGTCTCAGGACTCTACAGGAAAAGTCATTTAATGCTCCAGGATACAAAACACTTCTTAAGGGATGTTAAAAGGATGCAAACACCTCTTAACTAGGCCATCGAAGTCAGCAAAATATATCTTTAAACACAATGGAAGGAGTTGATATGGAGAGAGAGTCTATTCAAAGAAATTAAGGTTTGGAAAATAGGTGAAGTACATGTCTGAGACTGTGCTGGCAATCCACCTACACAAAGCCCAAAGTTTTTATGTTGGTTTATGGATGTGTTTCAGAAGCTCTGTTTCCAAGTTATTATTCCTCAATATTTAATTTTATTCTTTGGAACAACAATCTCCAAAGGGATGTAATTCCTAGAGCTAAATGCACCCTCATACTCCTGAAGACTCAGAAAATGACAGTCTTTATTGGTTCCACACGTGGCTTGGAAACAATGCTTAATCCTCGTCACCCGATTTTCCTTGGGAGTTTTGTTTTGTTTTGTTTGAAAGCTTTTCCTGTTTCTTTCTGGGTTTAGACCATCGCTAAGTTCGCCCGAGAAATAGACTTCCTATATAATTACAAATAATCAGAAAGCACTGTGTGTTTTACTTTCTCTTAGAATGAAGCACCGCAGTCAGGTCAAGAGTGGTGTCAAATAAACAACTTTACTGTTTTGAATTTTTTAGAGGCTGAGGCTCCAGATAAAACAACTGCCTCTTGCACACAATATTCCCTGTGATCACATGTCTTGATTGATGACAAGTCAAAACACACTTTGTTTACTCAGCTTTAAAGTGAATGTGGTGGTCAGGGTTTTTGTGTGGCTCTGAATGTTATTAGATAAATAAGGTCCATAAACACAGTAAAGGTAGAGGTCTCTTTTCCAAACAATGGAGTGCTTCCTTTCCATACCTTTTGGGCTCAACTTTAAAGAGGAAATTCATTACCAGTTTGCCCACTCAAAAGGCTTGGGTTTCTTCATTTTAAGACTTTTCAAAGTAATCACTAATCTACACTCATTCATTTTATGTGGTCTAAGGCAGGATTTCTCAACCTCACAGCACTGTTGACATTTTGGGCTGGATAATTCTTTGTTGTGGGAGCAGTCCTGTGCATTGTAGGATTTTAGCAGCATCCATGGCCTCCACACACTAGATGCCAGTAGAACCCCTAAGTTGTGACAACCAAAAGTGTCTCCAGACGTTGCCAAATGTCCTTTGAGGGGCAAGATCAGCCCTAGTTGTGAGCCACTGGTCTAGTGTTTTGAATATACTAACAAGAAAAGGCATTTTCAGTGCCAAGTAAAAACAGCCCATAAAAATAGTATCATATGTAATGTTAAAAAAAACTACAACAGGAACTTAAAATTCTCCAACAATAATGGCTGTTTTAAACAAATAAAATTTAATTAAGAGAGCTTAAAAAGAAGGAGGGGAGGGTGGCAATCCTGTGCTAGTATTCCCATTAGTGTGTGCTGAGGGGATTGATATTTTCCAAAAGTGAAATCTAGGATTTTTTTCTTTCTCTTTCTGTGCATAGCCCTATGGTGTACTGAAAGAAACAATTGTCTTTAATTTTTCTGTCAGGAAATACTGCACCAACTGAATGGGAAAACACAAGTGAGGTCATTTTTTTTTTCTTGCAGACTAAAACATTCCCCTGAGAAATTTCAGTCATTTCCTTATGCCACTATAGTTTATCCTTGGCCCTTCCTTAAGCATATTTTAAGAAATTCTTGCATATTCATCTTCATTGGTGCTTCTGGTGTTATAATGAGGCATTTGTTATAAACATTAGTGACCATAATCAGATTTTAGTTTGAAACCTTATATCGCAAACTTAGGTAGGAAGGAGTAGCCTTGCAGACAGTGTTACTGAAGAAACAGTTAATACAATTTAAATAAAAAGGTTTATGGCTAATTTCAACTCATTTAGTGAATTGTAATTATATGATTACCTATAGAACCTCCATAGTATGGTATTTGAAAGATCAAAGTTAGTGAAAAGTCAGCATGTAATTAGTTTCTTGCTTTGGAGCATTAGGTAGAATTACTGCAAAGAGGCAAAACTATCATTTTATAGAGACCCTTAGGAGATTTATAATGATGGTAGACAAATATATGCATACAATATCAGTTGGTGTGCTAAAATTTAATTTTCATGAGGAAATGTGGTTGAAGATGATCACAATACATGGGGATGTTCTTATTTTAATATTGGTGGATGTTATTATTAGAGAATCATATCAAAAGATATGTCACCAGGGAGAAAATATCATTTATAAATCACTAATGAGTAGCAAACAGTGTTTAGCTTGGAGGTATGAGGCATCTCTTCACAATGTGCATTTATGATCAAACACAAAAGATCAAGTGCAGAAAGAATAGTAGATCTATATTTTATCTCATTCTGCTAAGGAGTATTTTTCTATAGTTCGAGTTTCAGTGCCTAGATTGCTTTTCCTTCTCATCAGAAAAGATTCTGCAATTAGTAGAAAGAGATTTTTATTGTGTCTAATTTGGAACTTAGCCATTAAGATAATGAATAATGGTGCAGGTTAAGTCTTGTATAGATTTTATTTATGCCCTCTGAGTAACATACAGCCGTGCACCTAGTATATCACTGGGAACATATGAGAAAATCTCAGGCTAACAACAGACATCTTCTTACGCTCTACAGCATAGTTCTTTGGGCCTTCTGTCACCCACTTTTTCAGTACATTGGAGTAAATCTAAAACTATTATCTAGGGGAAATTTTAGTCATAATCCCAGGTAAATTTAGGCTCCTGACTACCTCTGAGCAGCAGTAGAGTTGTCTGCAGGGAAATTATGAGAACCTAAGTACCTCATACCTTACTGAAATGATATCAACCCGTTTTACTTGGTTTAAAAGACTATTAAACTTATGTTTCCAGCCCTGTGAGAAACACAGATGAACTACCATCCAGACCAATAATAATTTTGAACCATTTTTTTAAGGGTGCACATGTGGTTCATCCATTTTTTTTCTGGATGTTTACCACTCATTAAGGGAAAACTGTGACCCTAAGCCACATACTTCTTTGGTACAATGCCATCTAACTGAACTGAAGAAGACAGTTATAAGCTAGAGCCCTTAGGAATGCTTTGTTACACATGCCCTGTAGCCTTTGTCATTCACATCACTCAGAGTCTTCTTCATGAGAACACTTGGAGACTTCTGTTTCTTGTCTTAACATCAAGAATAG
This sequence comes from Canis lupus dingo, assembly GCF_003254725.2. Classification (NCBI taxonomy): domain Eukaryota; kingdom Metazoa; phylum Chordata; class Mammalia; order Carnivora; family Canidae; genus Canis; species Canis lupus. The sequence continues at coordinate 21,430,020 of NC_064262.1, read as the reverse complement.
TGTCTCGCCTTAAAGAGCTGTTTTGCTTTTTTAAAAAATCTTATAGGCAATACCGGTTTTGTAACTTTTAATGCTTTCCTGTTGATGTTAAATTCCAGGAACTTTATTATTTTTTTAAATTTTATTAACTTAAGTAATCTCTACACCTAGTCCTGGGCTCAAACTCACAACCCCAAGATCAATAGTCACACGCTTCTCTGAGTGAGCCAGCCAGGTGCCCCAGAATCTTGGAGTTTTAAAGTCAAACTTGCCCTCCACGAGCTGCAAAAGACTAAATAATAAATATTTGTGATTCAAAAGGACTTTTTCATTTCACTTAATAATGTTATCCATGTTCCTTTTCTGCTTTCTTACCTCTTCTAACTTATCTTTCTGTATGGTGTGTTCTTGTAAGTCATCTTAAATCTTTCAGGGAACTAAATAGATATAATAAATATAATGCAATTACCATCACCTAGAGACCATTCATTCTGGTTTATTCACATTAACTAGATATGCCAAGAAGTTCTTTGGGGAATCAGATAGGCAGATTCCCATGTGTTCTATGGTTTATCTGTGAAATGTTGTAATTTCTTCATGAGGCATCACACTGCCAATTCAGTTGACTATTGACTATGATAGATTGAGTCAATAGAAACAAGAGAAAGAGACAACAGGAAATACCAAGAAAGTAAGGACTCAACGAGGAATCAAGATATTCACAGGAAAATCATGGAAGCCTGCAGGCCTGGAGCCAAGAGTATATAATAATCAAAATGTGGAGATTTCAGAGAGGAAGAGTACGGGGCAGCATCTTATTTATTACCAGCTGGGTTCCCCTCTGTTGCTTCAGAGAATCAGTAAGCATCCTTAGTGAATCGTAAGAAAATCACAAAGAATCCTTAAAAGAATTCCCTGTTGCTAGTCACTCTGGAGGATGCTAAATAGAGTTGCCCATGTGTGAAGCTTCCTGATCGCAACTCAACACCTGCAGTATGACTTTTGATTTGGGTTCACACTCAAAACCCCCGTTTATTTGCTTGGCCCCCCAGCACCTTATTAGATTTGATCTGTCTCCCTCAAACAGCAGTTACTTTTGTTCTACTTCAGTTAAAGGCACTCTGGAGTATGGTTGGCTATTTCTTTGGGTTTCCCCCAAGGTCCTCCTGCTAAAATGAATTCCATACACTCTATATTTTAAGTCAGAAATCATTCCAAATACTTTGCTAAACTCGGTGAATACCATTTTATAATACCTCAGTTTTCCAATTTGAAGAAGACAAAAATGCTTTGCAACAATAGATTGACCCAAATAAAATGGGAAGGGCTAGATATGAGCTCAGATATCCTTGTAAAAGAATGGGAAGTTCTTTATTGGACCTGTTTGGCAAAAAGGCAGGTGATGGGTGGGAAAGTGTTCTGACTGAATTTTCTTGTACTTAGAGCCAAGACATGTAGTATGTATAGCAAAGCAAAGAATATTTTTAGGGTAAACCACTTTTGATGTAAGCATTTTAAAATTTACCAACTGTTGTAAAACTAATCTGTGCTGTTAGAGGTCAGAATAGAAGTTCCCTTGGAGTGGGGAATAGTGGCTAGAGTTGAAAGAGAAGCTTCTGGGGGTTTGAGAATGTTCTGTTTCTTAATCTGGATGCTCGTTGTTGCATGCCTTAAGTTTGTAGAAAATTCCAATTAGATCCTAAATTAGATCTCCTGCAACTTGTTTATGATTTCTTACTTTCCCTTCGAAATCAAAAGGACACATGACTTTCATCATCAGCGTAATCCAACCAAACATATATTTGTGAAAGAAAATTAGGGAACATGGTGTGCCCAGCAGTCTGATCTATCAGTTGTCTCAAAGTCTGCAAAAACCCCTTTCTGGAATGAAATGTCTTCTTCTTTGTCTCCAGTGTATTCCCTCTTCCTCCTGCCTTCCCTATCATGAAAACCTCAGGCTCTGCATCCCAGAGCAAGTTTTATCAGAAACTCCACATTTAAGGATTGTGGCATGTAGAACCCTAAAATAGAAAGCTTTGTGACCTTTTCCAAAATCTTCCCATTCCGTATATCCTTCCCATATATACCATCCATTCTTTCTGTTGAGGGGAACAGTGTAAAGAATGCACCATCAGCAAGAGGCTTTGGAGCCCTGCAGGGTCCCGGTGGATACATGCATATACATGGGATCAGGGGCGAACTGGATGGACCATCTCTCCCAGGGAGTGAAAGTCTTAAACCGAGATTAACCTTGAAGCTCAAATTAGATAAAAACAAATAGAAATTTCTCCACAGGAATAAGAGCTTAATATAAAGGAAAAGTATTTCGTAGCCCACATAACTTTAATTAAGATGAAAGGGTTTCCGAGTATCTGCTTCCTTGACAATCTTATGTTTAAAGATGTGTGTTGAGCTCAGCATGAAGGAACTAGTCTATGCAGCTCATTATTCACTTTTACAAGGGCCTACTTTGGGAGCTCTTTGTAAAGCTCTGGTGTTCACCTCCAATTTTTTTCCCAAGCATGCCTTCCTCTAGGCCTTTGTTACATTCTTGGGGAATCTGGCAACCTCTTTATTGTGATGGTGGGTACCTTGTATGGTGGAGACACCCCTTCCAGTTATGAGAAGATACTGAGAGTAGAGACTCCCACCTGCCCTAGAGGCTGCTGCCATGCTTTGGAGAGCACATAGGGGTGCTGCATTGTACGACTTTTCACATGGGATTCGTCAAGAACAACTTTTGTTGTTGTTGTTGTTGTTGTTTCTAATAGAGAAAATCCAGTAGGCCAAACTGTATACACAAAGAATGAAACAGTGATACACAAACATGCCCAAAGACTAGAAATCCTTCACTGAAGTCATTAAAGGATTGACTGGAATTTTTTCTATTTCCACCTCCTTTTTTTATGCTTTTAAACCCTGCTGGTTATCAATATCTATCACGGAACTCTGTAAGGAGCAGATACTCAAGGCATGTCTCAGAAGCATCCAGAAGGCCATTAAATGCAGAACGGATGAACACGAGCATCCTCCCAGATGCACATAGAATTGGTGCAATGTACTCATTGTGTGATGATGTATCACTTAAGAGCCTTGCTTCAATCTTAATTTCTAATTAATTTTGAAAATGAAAATTATAGCAGCACTTCATAGTGGGAGGACTTAAGTAGGTAATACCTACAAAAATCCATATATGCCAGACTCATAATTAGCATTTAAATAAATGCTATTTGTTTATATCATTAAAGAAAACTGATGTTCAGAACACATACGTATGTGAAATATTTCCTAATGGTTAAACTTTGCCCCTTTGAGGTGGGATCTTGGGTAATTATTTAATGTCACAAAGTCTTGGCTTCCATCATCTATAAAATAAGCCTTGGGAAGCTTTTTGTTTAATTTAAAGATTCAGAGAGAAAATATAGAGAGTGTATGGCAGGTTCAATGCCTGGCAATAATAAGACCCTAATGAATGTGCAATATTAGTGATTATTATCTAAACGCCGTTTTGCATGTTTCAAATAAGTGCTGTCTTTGGGAATCCAGGATGTGGTGATGTCTTTGTATTAGTATTTTCATAGGTCCTGTTGAAGTTGATTTCAAAATGTAGGCAATGTACTCTATGCAGAGTAAAAGATCAAAAACTATAGGACTTGCCAACTGATCTTTTGTGATAAAAAAAAAGAAAGATCTATAACCAGACAAACAAGTTTGGAAAATACTACATAGCAGCCCCCTTCCGTCCCAACCAACTCTCAGTACTTCAGGGATTCACAGTGCTTGTTTTTTTGTTTTTTTAAAAAAAAAGCAAAAATAATTCACAGTAAAGAAACCCATAGAACCATATTTCATCTGTGTTTTCCAGTTTTATTTAACTAGGAACCCATTTTTCCTATAATACCTATTACTGATAGAGACTTATTGAAACATATTCAAGCATATGAATATAATCAGAAATAAAATGCTCTAATGCATTTGAATCAGATTATTGTTTCTGATCCTGAAGGAGTAGCAATTTCTAACAATTTTTTTGTGGATTGATATCCTGCAGAAATATTACCCAAACCAGCGCTTGCATAAAGTTAAATGACAGAAAATAAGTTGACATCCAAACAGGTCTTGCTCACACCAGCAAAGAAAAAAATCTAAACGGCCATCAATCTAACAGAACCCCAAGATGGCTACTGAGTGGTCCAAACCACGGGCCCTCCTCCTAGGACAGAGTGGCAAACTCAAACATCTGGAAACTTCTGGAGTGGCCAAGTAACATAAGATTCGGGCCTGCGGAATAGTTCAATAGCACACACATTAGAATAATCTATTTCCTTATGAAAAAAAAATGTTTTCTCCCCTACCTAAAGCACCAAGTCTTCTGTTTGCCCATTTTTGATCAAGAGATTTTCTCTATTTTAGGAAAGATTGCTCACTTGAAATAGTAAATTGCAACTGACACTTGTCCACATTGTTAGAAAGACAATAAAGGGAGGGCAAAAACTAGAGCAAACTAGAGACACCTACTTTATCTAAATGGGGATACAGCCACTCAAAGCCAGCCAGTTGATGCCTAGGAGTATGGGCCACATCTCTGGATTTTAAAAGGGAACTTGAAATTATATTTTCATCTGAAGTCTTCTAGTTTTTCCTTATTTGTTGAAATTATTAAATATAGACACACACATTATATACCCATGTGCATGCTTGTGTATACGTGCTCACACATGGGTACATACACATTGTAGGCCCAAGTGCCTCGTTTATGATCACCTCTCAGGAACATGGAATTGTAGGAGGATGTATCAATGGATTTTCAAGGTACCAGGTACCCTGGAGAAACACCACCATCAGGAATCTGCCTAGAGTGTAATCATTTGGGTCTCCTCAAATCCAGAGTAGAACATGTATAGCCTTTTCATCATGGGTTCAAGCAGGAAGGGACTGTGGGTCTGACCTGTGCCTGGAGGTATGATGCTCTCAAGTGCAACTAGTTTATTCATTCATTCCGATAATATTTGTTGAGTGCTAATTGTATGCTAGGCCCTGTTATAGAATCCAGGCAAGCATCAGGGAGCAAAACAACCAATCCCTTCTCTCGTGGAGCTTAGGTTCTAGTGGTGGAGAGTGAAAAGGAAACTCTGTAGCCTCGTTCGTAAGAGTCATAGAAACTACCTCAAGGAGGCAGATGGGAAGACAGGAAATATACAAATATATAGGTTCATGATGTTATGCACTTTGAGGAAAAAAAGGCAGAGTATGGGGATAGACAGTGACAGAACCTGGAGCATAGTTAGAATAGAGAGAGATCAAGTCTCTCCTGGGAAGGAAAATAAGACAATGCACTGAAATTCTACCAAAGCCCAAAAAATACAGCAGTACCAGCTCAGGTGGGTACCTAGGATAGGTCAACCTGTACTATGTGTCAAGCACAGTGCTATGGGCTTTACATAAATGAGCTCAATTTCTCTACACAGTCACCGCAGGAGTCCAACTCTGTGATTCTCTTCTTTGAACAGATGAGAAAACAGAGGCTCAGGGATGGAGTCCTTGGCCTTCTGTCACACCAGCCAAGCAGCCTGGACCCAGCCTTTGGTTCTGTCAGTCACTTTTCCATTTGCTTCCTAAGGTGTGTCAGACTTGATGAGGACTTGCTTTAGACCAGGAAGAGGCACACAAGAAAACCCTCATTATTTGACTACCGCAGCCCATGCCCACCAACACACATACCCAGAAGAAAAATGAGAAAATGCTTTTGGGGTTTGGAAGGAAATGTACGGTCAGAGATCTAAAATACAGAGAAGAGGGATCCCTGGGTGGCGCAGCGGTTTAGCGCCTGCCTTTGGCCCAGGGCGCGATCCTGGAGACCCGGGATCGAATCCCACGTCGGGCTCCCGGTGCATGGAGCCTGCTTCTCCCTCTGCCTGTGTCTCTGCCTCTCTCTCTCTCTCTCTCTATCATAAATAAATTTAAAAAAAATAAAAATAAAAATAAAAAATAAAATAAAATACAGAGAAGAATAGAAGAATCTAGTCATTTCCATTATATTCCATTTTGGAGTTGAATTTTTCACCCAACTGTTTCCATACCTGTTAAAATCCTAATCCAATTCCTTTTATTGTTAATGAGTAAATGAAGGAATTTGAACTTAACACGTAAACTATAAAAATAATTGATGTCAGGGTATAATAATTCAGAGCACATGGCACTTGTTGTTGGATTCTAGTTCTGGTTACCTCCTAATTTCTAGTGTCCACACCTTTTTGGTATACCTGTCACCCAGCAGAGAACCTGCCTCCTGGCATGTACTCTATAAATGTTAAACTGAGCAGTTGAACCTGTAGTCCTACTTGTTTGTCAGTTCAATTGCATGAGTGTTTTCAAAATTCTTAGAGATCCTCAGTCCACAGTCATTCTATAAGTGTGAGTTGGTGTTATTATAACACCCAGCCTGTGGAATAGTGTTGCAATCAAAAGAATTTTCCTGCAGAGCGAAGAGCAGAATGAACTTTTTATTCACTTTGTGCATAAAGCCAAAATTAACATCTTTTTGCTTTTGCATTCGGTGTGGAATATTTAATTCCGCCCTGAGTTGGGGAGTTTTTAGGATTTTTAAAAATCATTTGTTGAACTAAGGGCTTCACTGCTCCTGTGAAGTCCATCATTTCCTGGTATTAGATTCAGCTTTTCATTTAATTAATTTTAATACAGTAATTTATTTTTATATTTTCCTCTAATCTTGTCAACCCAATGTGGATTTTGCTTTTAATAAAGTACAGGGTAAGCTACTTAAAGTGGACTAATTGGGCAAAGCCTGACTTGTCCATCTGATTAGAATGGACATTTGGAAGAAGGTGGGGTCAGGGGGAGGACAGACAGCAAAAGAAAACCCGTGCTCAGAATCCACGGGGCAGAGGCAGGAAAGTGAAGAGAACTTGCCAAGCATACAGAGGGTGCGGTTGAAGCCTGCATAGGACTCCAAGAGAAAGTTCAGAAAATTGATTTCCTTTATGACTTAAGCAACAACTCTAGCTATTGTGAGAGAGGGGGGAAATATGGAGATTTTTTGAAGTGAATTATAATTCATCATGCAGTCCTATATGGAATTCTACAATAGCTCTGTCCCTCAGCAAGACTGCTCATATGTGCAAGTGTGTGCACACACTTTTATCTGGGTTCTTGGCTCCAGGCTTTTATTCTTTTTCCTATTGGCAAACTACAGTCCTGTTTTTAAGGAGTCCTGCCTTCTATTTCAGTTTCGTGTTGATCTTGACTCTATAGTTGTGAGCCAAATGTGTGGTAGGCATGGGGGTTTAAAGAATGAAATGTAGATCTTGCCCTGCAGGAGGTAACACTTGAGTGAAGCCAAAACCCTGAAGAAATTCTCTAACCTTGGTTGAGCTGGGCCCAGATGAGTTACTCTGGAAGCCATAATGTTCTCCTTCAAATTGATTCTATGTTCAATGATGCCTAGAGGGATGTAGTGGTTAAGGGCATGGTTTCTGAGGCTAGGCTTCTTGGGTTTGAATCCATCATTAACTAGTTATATGATCTTGAGATCACATAGTTTTCCCACCTCTAAAATGGGGATGCGGTAGTGTCAACCTCATAAGGTTCCGAGAGCATCAAATCAGTTTGTATATAAAAGGTTTAATGTCACTGACACATGGTGAGCAGGATGTAAGAGTTATGTTTGTCGGGCTCTTCTGTCTGCAAGTGACAGAGATAATCTATTGAGACCCAATTCAAACAGTACGGGTTCATTGACTCAATGAACTTGAAATCACAAAAATACTACTGGATCCAGGTGTGTGAATTATTTCTTCAGATCTCTTTCTCTCTCTCATGCCTTTCTCTGTGTTGGCTTCTCAGGCAAGTTGTCCCTGTGCCTCCCAATGCCCCCAAAATAATTTTAGGTTTCCAGCATTAACTCCAATGGAAAAGAGAGATTTTTCTTTCCTATAGCCCTGATAAAACTTTCAGGACTGCCTTTTATTGGATGGGCTTGAGTCACATAACCACCCCAGGAATCTTCACTTTGATGATTATGGTACTCAAACCTCACCAGCGTCACAGGCCACTGTCATCCACATAAGCAAGGATGTAAAGTCTCCTTGGGCTGAGAGTAAATAGGGGAGAAGGAGATTCTCTAAACTGGGGTCTGTTTTCAAATGAAGAAGGACAGAATGCTGGGCTGACAAGCCATAACTATCTACCACACATGCTAAAATCATTTCCATCCTGTGCCAGGTGTCCCACTTGAGTAGGTTCTGGTATGATAAGTAGTAATGAGGAGCATTCATCACAGGGATAAGCCTTGGTTTTTCTAAGTGCTGTTCATTGCAGAGTATATGTTTGCCTCATTTATTTACTTATTTATTTTTTGTTTGCCTTGTTTAAATAATTTTCAGTTAAGACATACACGTGTCTTAAACCTAACTGCTTCTATAATATCTGCCCCTCACCCCCTTTCCATTCTTTTAAAGCATTTTAGCCTAAAGGCCAATGCGCTGACCAGTGGTAGCTGTTGCTTTAGAATTGAGACACCTCTCCTGCCACTCTCTATGGACACTCCCCACCCCTGATGTCCCTCAGCCCTGCCTTCCACCTCTGGTGAGGAATCTCATTGTTCTCCTTCCTCACCTTCTCAGGAGCATTGAGGTAGCCTCCGACTTCATTGCTCCAGATATGTAATTTAACACTGATTTTAACAAATAAAACAAATTCTTCCAGGGATGTCCTTCAGTTTTATCCAACGTGCACTGTGTTGCTTGCTAAAATCCTTACAATGAGAAGAAGGTCAGATAGACTAAAGGGAGACAGAGAAGTGAGGAGAACATGACATTGAAGGCCAGGCACAGAAGTGTGAGAGAGGAGAGTGCCACACCTGGGACAGCTCCATGAAGAGAAACACGGAAGAGCATGGAAACATGGTGAGGCTCGTGTTGAAGCTAAGCCATTGGAGGCTGTTGAGGTGAGTACCTCCAAAAGCCCCATTGGCTAATCTTCTAATTCGCAGCAGTGGAGACTTTCCATCATCAGTATTATAGGCTGCCTTTGGATGCTTCAGCAAAAGGCCCCGAGACTTTGCCAAGTCCCCCAGATTACCCTGCCAAGACCTCTACATTGTCAGTGGTCCAGGATGCTCATCACTTTGTACGACTATGAAAAGAGAGGATTACAGGGGTCTGGAAATAGCAAAACCCACACCTGTAACATGAGTATGTATTCTCATCATATTCAAGATATGTTCTGTTTTTAATATCTCAGTCAGTTGATCTGAGCCCTTCTAAGTTCTTGATCCCTAAATATCTGTTGATACCCATCAAGCTTCCTGTGTTCATCATGTGACATACGAATGTCCAGTATGAGCCTTTGTGCCCATAATGCAACACCAAGAAGGGGATGGATAGGCATAGATTGCTGTCACCATACATTTCTTCATAGCTTTAACTCTACCTGGAAAAATGGACCCTCCTTCACGGCCTACTAAGTATATGGGCATTTATACATAAATTAAATGGCAATGGTTTAAGATCCTCTAGATGTTTGTTCAGATAAAATGAAGCGAAGGCAATTACATTTATAAACGGGGGATGTCAAGCAAGGAAGTGACTGACCTGTCAATGTAAGAGCAACCCTATGAAATTGGAGAAAATCTCAGTTCAAGATGTTGCAACATTCCATGGGTTTGAGCCATGGGTCTGAAAACTAGGTCATGACTAAGTTAGATAAATCATGATAGTACAGTCTACTAAAAATAGTAATATCATATTTTATCTTCTTGTTTAGTATTCTGATTCTGGCAGAACACGCATTAGGGAGGCTTTGACCTGCAGTAGGAAAGACTCCTGCATTGGATCCTGCCATTAACATATAATTTAGGTAATGCCTTCCAGATGGCGCACTAACTGTGTGATATTTCTCTATGTAATCAACATGTGCCTGATGTATGCTAGGCAGTGTTCTAGGTCCTAGGGATTCAGATATGAATAGGAATGAGTGACGGTGAGGGCAGGGAATATATGACAAATAGACAAGAAAATACTAGAGAAGGTGATAAGAACTATAAAAGTAGGATGAGTGATGACAAGTAACTGGTGGCTCTTTCAGGTTGTGTTGTTAGGAAAGACCCCCCTGAGGTCTTCATCCTCTGAATGTTTTGCCGATAATCATGCGACAATGAACAAAAAATATTCCAGACAAAGGGAACAGTTAAAGAGCAGTGACAATTCATTCATTCATTCATTCATTCATTCATTCCTGCATCCATTTTAGAAATATGTAAACTAAATAGTCCTACTGTATCCTGTTTTGCCATTGGAATTCAATAGTCAACCAAACAAAGATTTGAGTCACAGTACCCACATGTAAAGGTGAAGTTGGACCATAAACAAGCATAATAAATAAGTCATATTTAAAGTTAGACATTGATAACTGCTATAAAAAATACTGCATAGTAGGGGTAGATTGAGCCAGCAAACAATGGGAGTGGTGAGGGGGCCAGGGGCAGAGGGCATTATTAAGTAGGTCTACCTCACTGAAAAGAAGTTCTGAGCAAATGATGAGGGGATAGCCAAGCACTTATCTGGGGGAACTGAAAAGCAGGAGAGGAACAGCCAGTGCAAAATGCCCCCTGGCAAAGGCAGGCCTAGCATTGTTCCAGGAGGCCAGAGTGACTGGCACAGAGTGAACAATGAGAAGGTCAGAAAGTCAATGGAGAATCAGATTATGTAGGGCCTTGTCTCCAAAGTTAGAATTTTTGTGTTACTTGGAAAGAAATGTGGAGCCATTGCAAATTTTGAGCATAGATCTGACATGTTTTTAAGGTCCGCTTGGGCTAGGAATTGAGAAGAGACTCTCAGGAGGCAAGTGTAGAAGCAAGGAGAAATGTTAGGAAGCTGCTGCATTAATTTAGGCAGGACAGGATAGTGGCTTGGACCAGAGCTGTAGGGGAGTTGGGACATTGTCCAATTCTGGATATGTTTTGCTGATAAAGCCAACATGACTCCCTTTGGTTTGGATTTGGGATGCACAGGAAACAGAAGTCAAGGCTTACTGGCTGATCCAGTAGGAGAATTGAGTTGCCATTGATTAAGAAGGCTGAAGATAGAACAGCTTTGGTGTTAGAGGTGTCTGGTGATTTAGAATTCAGTTTCAGTTACATTAATGTTGGTATATTATTAGGAACCCAACTGGATATGTTAAATAGGCCATTGGATATAAGATTCTTAAGGTCAGGAGAAGAGTCTGGTATTTTATGTCCTAAGAATAGGCAATATGGAAATATAAGCAGCACCAAGGGCATATCTCATGGCCCCCACAGGGTTAAGAGGTTGGGGAGGAGAAAAACCACAAAGGATTCTGAGAAAGAGTAAGCAATGAAGTAAAAGGGAAATCAAGAAAGTATGGTACCCCAGAGTCCAGACAGACAAGGTGTAGGAGGCGTAGCATAGGAGGCAGTGACCAGCTGTATCAGTTGCTACCAATAGGTCACATAATAGGCAACTGCACAATGAAGGTGAGATTTAACAGCATGTCTTCGAGCAAGTCTGGTGGAGTGGCAGGAGAGCCAACAGATCAACTTTAGCTTGAAGAGAATGAGAGGAGAATCAGAGAGTGCAAATACAGACCACTCTTTAAGGAGCTTTGCTGAGATAGAAAGCAAAGTAGTAAGCAAGGCAGATGTAGTCAAGAGAGAGGTTTTTTGGTTTTTTAAAGTTTTTTTTTAATAGAAGTAACAGCATGTGTTTGCACACGGATGAGACTGACCTGGTAGAGAGGAAAAATTGGGGATGCAGAAGAGTGAAGAAAATATTGCTGGAGCAGTGTCCTTGAGCAAGAAAAGGGGTTGAGTGAGTACACTGGAGAGGGGTGGCTTTAGAACAGAGGAAATTTAAGTAGGTAACCAGCAAGCAGACAAAATCTGTGGGTACAGAGGCTGGAAGGTGAGTGCATGGGTTAATAGGGGTCTGTTCATTGCTCTTTTTGTTGCTTCTCTTTTTCTTCCTTGGAAAGGAAAGTAAGGAATCAGAGTGAGGAGGAGAAAGGGAGGGAGTGTGAGGAGTTAGAGGAGAGAGATGTGGTGGTGGCAGTGTGAGGGCAGGGAGCTTCCCTGTGATTGGCTGCCAGCAGCTCCCCCCCCCCCCCCCTTGGTCCTGGTTTCCTGGAGGCTAGTGTGCCTGGAACACAGCCCTTAATGGGAAGAGCATGGTGGGGGGTGGGGAGGTGGTGCCAGGGAATAGCAGGGAGTTAGGTCAGATAGGGTCTGGTAAACCTGAGTAAAGAGTTTAGATTTTATTCCAAATGAACCCTTAGGAAAATTATTTAAACTTGGCACCTCTGTATTCCACTTCTGACAAAATAAGGTAAGAATATATAACCTTGCACCTATAAAATTCTTGACCCTGTGTGAAAGTGAGAATTAATTCTTAAGTGTTCATTAAACTAACAGCTCCCATCTCCTGATTATTAGACATCTGTAAAAAAGTAAAATTTTTCATCCACGCATCTTCCCTCTTATTCTTTGTACAGATTTCAGCTTTGCTCCAATATCTTGATCTTCAAATTACCCTCTCTTTCTGGAGCTTGCTCTGTGGATTCAATTCTAAAACTTTTCACGGAGAAAGCAAATAGGGGTCAGTCATACAGCATGTATTTCTTGAGCAGAGATGGTGATCCTGGCACTGTGAACTTATTTTCAGCATTTTTTAAATACTTGGCAAGAATATAGAGGTTAAAAGATTAAATGTGAACTTACTAAAATTTGATGGGCAAGTCTGAAACCAGAAATAAATATTCCTTGGGCTGCTAGGTTAATGCCAAGGCAAGGATTTCTCTTCTGCAGGCACTTTTTTCCCTTCCTGTTTATTAATATTTTCAGGTAAATCCCCCCTTTTATCCCCCTTGTGAAGATACTGCTCACAGCATGATTCTTAATAGAAAAATCACAAGCATCCTGTGTTTCTGAAAAATCTTGGAAGCATAAAATAAATTAACCATGTGATAGAAAAATCCACACCCATTTACAAATTCTCATATTAAATACTATTTAATAACACGGGGGAAATGCTCATGGCATAATGAAGAATACAGTAGAATAAAATGTTTACGATAACCTCAATTTTAGGTGAATATGTTTTTATTTTTAAACTGGGATAGAACATATCTACTTTTTTTCAATAAAACAGTGATTCTCAAAGTAATATGATTAAGGGTGTTTCATTTTATTTCTCTATAAGCATGTTTTTATTTTGAAAATTTTCTGTAATGAAATGTATTTTTATGATGAAACTAAAATTTACTAAGACACAAATTTTTCTTACAACTGGAGAGAATTGGTGGTTCCAAACATATCAATGATTTCCCTTCCTCTTAGAGATGCTCCCCATCCCGCATCCATGAATGGCATAGAGCAACTAAGGTCCACCTATATTAGAGCACAAAACTCCTTGTGCCACTAAGGGGTGGGGGTGGGGGGATAATGTCCTAGATCGAAATGTTCATAAAAATAGTATGAAGGGAAAAAACAATGGATTGGAGTTTGCAGGCAAAATATAAAACTATATACCAGACCTCAGATCTTGGAAATTTTAAGTGCCTCTCTCATTCATTTTTCTCTATGATTTGTTAAACAATTGTTGAACAAATCTTTGAGGGCCTGTTATTTATTTAATAGACACTTACATCACACTTATTATGTGCCTGTGCCATTTCTAAGTGCTTTATATATAACTTTTTTCAACCCTCAGTGCATATTTAAGGTATAGATAGCCTCCTTTTTTTTTTTTTTTGTTAATAGATGAGAAACTTAGACACAGGTAGGTTACATACCCCAGAACTAAACTGCAGGCACTGCACTAGGCTCTTGGTTTTACTTACTACTAAACCGCAAGATACACTGAGTCCCTGTTCTCAGGGAACATATAGTCTTATGGGAGGACAGACATTGATCAATGATCACAGAAAACAAATGCATAATTACAAAATATAATAAACCTATGAAGAAAATTATAGACAGTAGATGTGGGTCAGATGAGGCCCTTGCTTCTCAGTAAATTACAGGATGACTCTCTAGGTTCGTTTTTCTTCCTTAGCATAACCATTACATAGAATCGCGGTGTAGAATTGCAGCGAATACTGTGCAAGAGAAGAACAGAAAAGGAAGATGTCACAACCCTCACTGCTGGTTACAGACCAAAGCTGATGATGCACTCCCTGTTTTTAGTGGAGGGACAACATGGGTCAACACATGCAGAGGCAAAGGAACTACTTCTACTCTTTAAAAAGAATCAAGAAGAAAACGTTTATTTGAGCAGAAGTGTGGATCACTGTTGGTTTCTTTGTTGCCAATAGCTCCCACCCGCATATGCCCTCATACGTTCCTGCTGCCCACTTTGGGCGAGGAAAAAAATAAAATCCCAGCACAAGGAATAACTGTAGTTTGAATTTAGGGTTAGGTTTAATAGGCACGAGTGCATGAATTTTGATGGCGTAGTCCCAAGGAATTTCTTTGAATTTGCTCTTATCTTTTAGCAGAGAAAGAAAACATACCTTTAATTGGGAACCAAGACTTGTACAGGTGAAACATTGTGAGCTGTATAATACAAAACCTTTTTTTTTTTTTTTTTTTTTTTTTTAGTTTTTATTTGCGTTTGATTTTTTTTGGTCAGAATACACTATTGTCTGAGATTTTTCACTATAAACTCTCCTTTGAGGCATCAGATTCAACTTTAGTTTCTGGAATAAAGTTCACAAGGCTTTAGAGAAATCACATGTTTAGAACACAGTGTCTTCTCGCCGGAGGGGCACCAAGTTGACATCTCAGATCTGGGCGGAATTTAATCCCAATACGACAGAGCATCAACAACCGGGAGTATCATGCTGATATTAGATCCCACCTTTTGTGAAGAACTATGAACTGCTTCAGGTGCTACCACCTGTCTGGCTGAACATCTCAAGATAGCAGCCGACTTATGCATGAAGCTCACCAGACTTGTGTGGTCATGAGCCAGTGGGAGTACGGTTCATCTCAGCCTCCCTACTCTGTCCCTACCTACGGGTATACATTTGTTTTCTCCTCATCAATGGGGCAATGGGGTGGGGCAACTGTATACAGCAACTACCAAACTCTTGACAAGTGCTCTTAACCACCACCCTAATCTATTCCTGGGGGCCTCTTACAATGAGTCCTGATCTCCCAGTTGCATTTGACTGGACAGCTGGACTGGAAGCAGCAGGAATCTGTACCAAATTTGTCTCCTGTCAGATGCCTAGTAATTTAGAACTAGGAAGAAAAGAATATTTGTTTCCCTGTGAGAAAGTAACTGTTATCTGTGATATTGGGAGTTGCTGAGAGCCACCTTCAGTCTGTATTGTATAAACAGATAAAGCTGTTTGGGCAGAAGGAAGGAATTAGAATAGATGGAGAGAACGGATCAGCCAGGAAGTGGGAGAGAGTACTCCACGGGTTCCAGGCTGGCTTGGGAATCCGGGGCCTAGTACATCCTGAAACCCAACAGATCACTTGCACGGAAATCCATGAGATATCCCTTGCGTCGTCATCCCTGCATTGTTCTCTCCTTGCTTTTGCATTTGGTGGGTTTGGTTTAAACCACGCTCGATTGCTGTTACCTGGAACTGAAGAGCCTTAACTGAGTTAGTGGCTTTCATAGTTCTATAAGAATCCTTAGCCTAATCACATACTGGCCAACCTCCTTTAGAACTAGTAGCATCAGGAATTGTGGCCACGGGCCTCGTTACAGATGTGCACATGGATTACCTGTTTTCATATTAAAGGAACAAAGACATCCAGCAGGAAAAAGAAACACGCAAAGAAGTTTTCGTTTGAGAAAAAGTAGCAGGCATTTCCTAGAAATAGCTCTGACCCAAACCCAGCCAGAGCAGATTCAAGTGGAGGGATATAAACAGAAATCACACCCGGACTGCTATAATTAAACTTAACTAGATTTTAGAGGAAATTCTTCTTTGCGAAAAGCAAAGAATCTCTAGAGTGGTTCCTTCGTCCTAAGCGCTTAGGAAAACAGTTATCAAATTTGTGGCTTGCAGGATGAAATCGTTTTTCAAAACAAATCAATCAGCTTAAAAATAAAACTTTAAAAATCCCTTTTATGAATGCTGAAATAATATTCATGCAGAGGTCGCGGGGGTTCAATGGTATTAGATATTTCCTTTGACTGGAGTCTCCACCCAACACATGTCTTGAATAATCATCAAGTTCAGTACAGCTTTTGTCATTGTTTTTGTCTTAACACTTTGTATGTTACTAGTCCCTTTATCCATATTTTATCCTTCTACTTTATGTCTGATTGTACTATTCATACTTAGGGATGTGAGTCCCTGATAACTTTAAGAGGAGTAATGTAGAGGAAATGGGCTTTATTAGTTTGGATTTGTTTTATTAGCATTCTACAGTTTGATTAAAATGAGAAAGTCAAGAGAGAGTGTGTTATTTGCCAAGCAAAGTAAAAACAACATAAAATGAAATAAACTGAGCCTCAATGTATTATTGATAGAACACGAAGACATTTCCACAGCATTATTGTAAGTACAAAGGTCCTTGTGTGAGACAATAAAGGAGAACAAAGACACTTTTTTTTTTCCCAGACTGTTTTTAGTTTCTTTGCAGATACCTTTAGTTAACTGAAGGGCATACTTTTTCTTTAAAAGGAATTTAGAGAGGAAGATACCAAAATATACCAGACAACTATATTGAAATATTTACCATTTGTTGATTTGGGACATAGAGTGAATGACAGATTTCAGCATAATATTTGCAGAGGGAAAAAGAGAATTTTCCATGAGCATCTAGAATGTTGTTTTGCTTGGGTTTATGCAGAAAATACATCTGAGAAAAATGAAAATTAATCTTGGAGAGGGAGAGAATTCCTCTGAGAATATAACTATATAATGTCAACAGAATATTTCAAGCGATTAGCAGTAAGGAAATAAGATTATTGATGGATTTTTTTTCCAATCTAACTTGCAAAAATGAGTTGAGCTTTTATAGAATAGCTAGCTAGGTGACAAAATGGGTGTGGTCCTGGATGAGTCATTAAAATATATATGATCTTGTGTGCATGTTTGCCTATGTTCCTCTTGTCTTCTCATCTTCTCCCCTATCCCTCCATAGTTTGATAAATTCAGTTGCTGGTTATAGATTTGGAGATGTTCCCTGTAAAGCCATTTTGAGTAAAGGCATATGATTATCTAAAATCATTGGCATGCCAAAGAACAATAAGTGGAAAGAAACTAATTGGAAATTTGAGTTTTTCTTTTTCTTTCTTCCTTTCCTCTTTTATTTCTTCCTTTTTTCCCTTTGAATTTAGAGTTTGAGAGTTCCAGCATATGGAACAAGGAACCTGTTCATTATTTACATGGAAAATATAATATCAGAGACAGTGAACCAGTACAGAAGCTCTATGACTTGCTCTCCCATATAAGACAACTGTCCTAAGAATAGAGGAAAGTAAAATTGCATTCAAAGGGCCTCAAAAGAATGTTTATTTGATAGAAAGAGGGCAGATAATAGACCTGAAAATACCAGTTCTGAGACCAGACCTAGGCACTTTGGACATGAAAACAGAACTATTTATAAAGACTGCTTTAGCAGCCTTGCAGAATCATGAAAGGTCATTTGTCATTGAAAACCCTGTGCGTGAAGGCATTTTCTGCCCATCAATATACCTGAGTGAGCTGTACAGGTGGGTCTCACTTTTCTCATCTGCATAATGGATATTAAATTATTATCTGCTAATTAAAAAACATAACCCACCTAGCACACTGCCTGGCACATAAGTACTTTCTGAACAGAAGTTGGCATTATTTCTAAACTTTATATCACAAGAACCTCTTCAACTATGTGAGAAGTGCAGCTTTTATGATTGTGTCATTTTTAGACATCCTGACTTTATTTCTGTGGAGAAGATAGAATTGGGTTTTGTATTTCAGCTAATTTTAGCAACATCATCTTTTCACACACACACACACACACACACACACACACACACACACATACCCCCCAAGTCTCAATTTACCTGTCATATCCTCCTTTCACCACAGAGAGTGTAATGTGCAAAACTCTAGGTCAAACTTAAATTCATTTAGGAATATTTACAAATTGTCAGCCTAGCTCAGTCTCCATGCACAAGCACAACTTCTATAAATTCACTCTTTTCAATACACTTGTGAGTTGTGGATAGGCAAAAATCTTCCACTTGGAGTGTTAAAATCCTAATTTAAATGGTTTTTAAACTTTCTAAAATGGTAGTAATTTATTTGAAAAATATTTCAAATACTCAAAAAAGTGTGCTTATATATATATATAGTACTGTCTTTCATCAAGTCATATTACTTTGCTCTATTTCCATTTTTTTCAGCAAATAAAGCTTGACAGACATATTTAGAGCCCAATCCCAGCGTTTCCCAGAGTAACCACTATTCTGATTTTTATGTTTATCATTCCTGAGCAGATACCTAACCCATTACCACATATAGAAGTGTCCATAAATTTGAGGCACAATTCTTAAGTTTTTAAGTCTTATAAAAGCAGTATTTGAGTTTATATATCATACACATTGCTGTCTTCAACATTTTGGAGATTTAGCCATATTAATACATGTCATGTCATTCATTTTCATTACTGTATATTTTGTTGTATGAATCAGGTGAGATTCATTGACCTGCTCTTCTGTTAACAGGTATTTAATTTATTCTGGCTTTTGTACTGTACCAATGATAATATGAACATTCTTGTACCTATCTTTTAATACACATGCACCAGAGTTTCTCTGGTAGACATTCCTAGAAGTGGAGTTGCAGGAATGAAGGGAAGAGGATGCAGTTTCAACTATACTATCTATTGCAAAGCTGCTCTTCAGAATGGTTGGGACACACACATGCACACCAGTGACATGGGGACGTCCTAATCCTCATGTGTCCTAACACCTTATATTTCAGATTTCTTAATTTTTTGGAAGCCTGGTAAGCATAAAATGGATCTTTAATTTGTATCACCCTGATTACCACTGAGATCAGCCCTCTTTATATATACTTTTAAAAAAAGATTTTATCTACTTATTTGAAAGAGAGAACGAGAGTGTACATGAGCAAGGCAGAGGTGAAAATGGAGAAGCAGACTCCTTCCTGAGCAGGGAGCCCCTACATGAGGCTTGATTCCAGGACCCTGAGATCATGACCAAATCTGAAGGCGGAAGTCTAACCACTTAGACACCTGAGCCACATAGGCACCCAAAGACCAGCCCTCTTTAATATGCTTATTGACCATTCACAGTGTCTCTCCAGACTACTGTGTTTTCACATCCATGCTTTTTGCCCATTTGTACTTTTATTCCTTGTTGATTTTAGGAATTCTTCACGTATTCTGAATGATAACCACTTGTCATATACATTGTATATGTAGATATCTTTTCTGGCCAGTCTGTATTTTAATACTGTGCATGGGCTTTTAAAATTTAATTTATTTTAAAAAATATTTGTTTTTAATTTATTTGAGAAAGACAGAGACTGAGCACAAGCAGGGATCCGGGCTGAGGTAGAGGGGGAAGCAGACTCCCCACTGAGCAGGGAACCCAACTTGGGACTTGACCCCAGGACACCAAGATGATGACCTAAACTAAAGACAGCTGGTTAACCAACTGAGCCCCACAGGCACCCTTGGATTTTTCAAATTTTAAAACTGAGGTTTTGCTTCTCACGTTTCCTTTTTAAAATTCTTCTCTACTCTGAGGTCATAAAAATGTATTCTTTTCATGTGTAAGTATTTGATTCAACTGGACTTTGTGATGTGTAGAAAAAACGGGATTGTCACTATTTTACTTATGGGTAACCATTTTCCTGGGTGAATTTAAGTAATCCCTCTTTTTCTCACATCAATAAAAAGGCCCTCTACTTATTTTTACTGTTTTATGCCTCAGCCCTGTACTAAAACCATGTTCATTTAAAGCATATGATTATAGCTTTGTAATCACTCTAGATACCCTATATGGTATGCTTCTCCCCATCCCACCATTAATATTATCTTCAAAATTACTTAGATACCCATGTGACTTTGTTTACCCAGATAGGTTCATATTGTTAAATTCCATGAATGCTGTTGGGATTTTGCTTAAATTCCAGCTATTTCATAATTTGGGGAGAATTGGCAATTTTATGTCCTTGACACTCTCTGCCCATATTCTTGAATATCTCTCCTCTTGTTCAGGTCTTTCTTTATATCCTTTACTGTTATACTACTTGGGATTACCCTAGATAAAGCAGAAAACCTAAAATAACAGAAGCTTAAACAAAAGAGTTTCTTTCTCTCTCACATCAGTGAAATCTGAGGTAGTCACTCCAGGGCTGATGTGGCAGCTTTACTCTCACCAAGGACCCAGCTTCTCCTAACTTTCTGCAACAATCCTACACAGGGCTTTGCTTTAAAGTTACTGTAACACCTCTGGGCTTCTGGAGCTCTGAAAGTTTTATCTTTATCAATCAGAAAGGAGAGAAGGCAAAGCGGCTTGATCTGTCTGTCACCCCTAAGGAGCCTCTCCAGAAGGTAGACCAGTAACTTGCTTTACATCCTACTAGCCAGAACATAGTCTCCTGGCCCTATTTAAGTAAAAGGCAGGTTGGGAAATGTGGTCTTGTAAGTAGATCCAATAAAGCCTCCCCCCAATAATACAGGAGGCTTCATTAATAAGTATAAAAGTACAGATGTTAATGGTCTCTGTCACATGGTCTTGCACATAATTTATAAGTTTTGTAGACTTGTTCCTGGATAATGTTTGCCAACATTATGACTTTGTCCATTTGTATTTCCTAATTGATAAAATTCATATATAGGAATGTTTTTCCATTTTCCTGTGCTTATCTTTGATCTAGCACTATGAGATAATTGTTATTTGATCTAATGGTTTACCAATGGTTTGTATTTAGGCAGTTATTATGAGCTGAATTGTGTACCCCCCAATTCATATGTTGAAGTCCTGATCCTCGGTACAGGTGTACCTCATTTTATTGTGCTTTGCTTTATTGCACTTGGCAGGTACTACGTTCTTTTGACAAATTGAATATTTGTGGCAATGCTGTCTTGACCAACTCTATCAGTGCCATTTTTTCAACATTTATTCATTTTTATATCTCTGTGTCACATTTAGGTAATTTTTGCAATATTTAAAACTTTGTCATTTTTATTATGTGTGTTACAGTGATGTGTGATCAGTGATCTTTAATGTTACTACAGTGATTGTTGGGGGACACCACAAACCACACCCATATAAGCTGGCAAATGCAATCTCTGAATGTTGTATGTGTTTCTTACTGTATCACCAACCAGGGTTTCCTATCTTCTCTCCCTCCTCCTCGGGCCTCCCTACTCCCTAAGGCATAGAAATAGTGAAAATAGGCCTATTAATAACCTTTCAATGACTTCTAAATGTTCAAGTGAAACAAATAGTCATGTATCTCTCACTTTAAATCAAAAGCTAGAAATGATTAAGCTTAGTGAGGAAGATATGTGGAACGCCAAGATAGGCAGAAAGCTAGGCCTCTTGTGCCAAACAGCTAGCCAAGTTGTGAAGGCAAAGGAAAGTTCTTGAAGGAAATTAAAACTGCTACTCCAGTGAATACATATATGATAAGAAAGTGAAATAACATTGCTGATACAGAGAAACTGTTGTGGTCTGGGTGGAAGATCAAATGAGCCCCAACATTCCCTTAAACCAAAGCCTAATTCAAAGAAAGGCACTAACTCTCTTCAATTCTCTGATGGCTGAGAGAGATGAGGAAGTTACAGAATAAAAGTTTGGAGAAGCAGAGATTGGTTCCCAAGTTTAAAAGAAAGAAAGAAGCCACTGCCGTAATATAGAAGTGCAAAGCGAAGCAGCAAGTACTGATGTAGAAGCTACAGCAAGTTATCCAGATCTAGCTAGGATAATTCATGGAGGTAGCCATACTAAACAATAGATTTTCAGTGTGGGTCATATGGCCTCTATCAGAAGAAGATGCTATCTAGGTGTCTTACATTTAGAGAGGAGAGGTTGATGCCTAGCTTCAAAGCTTAGAAGGACAGATTGATTCTCTGGTTAGGGGCTAATACACCTGGTGACTTTAAGTTGAAGACCATGCTCATTTACCATCTCAAAATCCTAGGGTCCCTAAGAACTATGCAAAATCTACTCTGCCTGTGCTCTATAAGGGGAACAATGCAGCCAAGATGACAACACATCTGTTTTCAACTGTATTTTAAACCCGCTGTTGAGAAAAACTGCTCAGAAAAAAGGGCACCTGGTCATCCAAGAGTTCTGATGGAGATGGACAATGAGATTGTTGTTTTCATGCCTGCTAACACAACATCCCTTCTGTAGCCTGTGGACCAAGGAGTCATTTCAACTTTCAGCACCTATTAAATATATACATTTTATAAGGCCATAGATAGTAATTCCTCTGATGGATCTGGGCAAAGTAAGCTGAAATCTTTCTGGAAAGGATTTACCATTCAAGATGGCATTTTAAGAAAATTTGTGATTCGTGGGAAGAGATCAACATATCAACATGAACAGTCAGTAGTTTGGAAGGAAGTGATTCCAACTCTCACAGATGACTTTAAGGGGTTCAAGCCTTCTGTGAAGGAAGTAACTGCAGATGTGTTGGAAATAGGAGGAGAACTAGAATTAGAAGTGGTGTCTGAAGATGTGACTGAATTGCTGCAATATCATGATCAAATGTGGATGAGGAGTTGCTTATAGATGAACAATGAAGGTGGCTTTTTGAGGTGGAATCTATTCCTAGTGAAGATTTTTGAAATAACAACAAAGCATTTAGAATATTAAATCAACTTAGTTGATAAAGGAGTGGCAAGGTTTGAGATTATTGACTTAAATTTTGAAAGAAGGTCTACCATAGGTCAAATGCTATCAAGCAGCATCACATGAAACAGAGAAAACATTTACAAAGGGAAGAGTCAATCAGTGCACCAAACTTCAGTCTTGTCTTATTTTAAGAAATTGGCACAGTCACCCCAACCTTCAGCAGCCACCATCCTGATCAGTCAACATCATCATCGAGGCAAGACCCTCCACAGCAAAAAGAAATTCTCTGAAAACTCAGTTGATAGTTAGCATTTCTTAGCAATCAAGTATTCTTAACATACATTGTGTTTTAGCCATGATGCTATTGCATACATAATAGAGTACAGTATAGTGTAAACATTTATATGCACTGGAAAACCTAAAATTTCATTTGATTCACTTATATTCACTTCATTGTGGTGGTCTGGAACTGAAGGTATTTTCAAGGTATGCTTGTACCTCAGAATGTGACTGTACTTTAAAGAGATCATTAAGGTAAAATGAGATTATTAGAAAGGGCCCTGCTCTAATATGACTGTGTTCTTATAAGAAGAGATTACAAGTTCACTCCGTATTTTTTGTGTGTTGTTTTACATTTGGCCATGGCAGGCCATAATTAGTGAAGCAAGAGGTAGAGGGCAGCAATATTGAGCTAAATGAACTCATGAGTGAAAACCATACTTCACCAGTCTTCAGCACTTCCCTTCTGTTTTTTTTTTTTTTTAAGATTTTATTTATTTCTTCATGAGAGATACACAGAGGCAGAGACACAGGCAGAGGGAGAAGCAGGCTCCATGCAGGGAGCCCAGTGCGGGACTTGATCCTGGGACTCTGGGATCACGGCCCGAGCCAAAAGCTCAACCGCTGGGCCACCCAGGCATCCCTTCTGTTCTGTTTCTTTCATATTTGCAAATGTCCAGAAAGCTACAATCAATAGGTGCAGTAACTGATCTCCCAGGAAATTACATTTATAGAAAGGGAGTATGTGTCATCCACTGATAATACTCTTTGATATAATCCTATAAGCAGGACGTATCAATGAAAACACACTTCCATACAGTTTCATACATATGTGACACAGTCCTTTTGGGTTAAGAAATTAGGACTCAGAAACTAATCCACAGTCAGTGGGAAGTCATCATTTCTTTGTATCCGTCTAACCAGTAATACTACCTTGAAGAGATCATCTTTTTATTTATTTTGTTTTTTATTTAATTTCAATTTAATTAACATATAGTGTTTTATTCGTTCCAGAGATAGAATTCAGTGATTACCCATTGCATACTACACTCAGTGCTCATTACTTCGAGGGCCCTCCTTAACTCCCATCACCCAATTACCCCCATCCTCCCACCCACCGCCCCTCCAGCAACCCTCAGTTTGTTTCTAGGGCTAAGAGTCTCTTATGGTTTATCTCCTTCTCTGTTTTTGTCTTATTTTATTTGTCCATCCCTTCCTCTATGGTCATCTGTTTTGTTTCTTAAATTCCACATATGAGTGAAATCATATGGCATAAAAGGAATCAATTTAATGTATTCTAAGAAAAGGGAGCAAATAGACCGCTTTTTCCCTCCCCATTTGAATTTTTTCTTTATTCTTAAAGATCATATATTCATTCATATATTTAAAGAAAGACTTTGCACACCTACTACATGTCAAACACATGTTGAAACAACAGTGCATAAAACAGACCTGTATTCATGGAGTTTATTATAATTTAGTTTTTAAAAGGATTGTAGAGTCTGCATGGAAAGAAACCATCTAGAGCTCTGCTGTCCAATGTAAACACATGTGACTATTTAAATTAAAAGTGATTAAAATTGAATAAACTTAAAATTTCAGTTCTCTGGTGCACTAGCATTTTAAGTGCCCAAGAGCCTCACGTGGGTAGTGGCTGCCATATTGGACAATGCAGATATAGAGCATTTCCATTGTCATGAAAGCTCTAGCAGAAAGCACTGTTCTAGAGATTTGACATGCAGAAATAGGTGAATAGATGAGAAGATCCATCTTAGAGGCCTCTCTAGAAAGCCATTCAATCACACAAAAATCAAGAGTAAAGTAAACAACTGAGGAGCTTGTCCTGAGGTAAAATATAAAGGCTTGGATAAAAAATAAAGGGAGCCACTAGTGTCTTCCTCAGTCGTTGGATGAGAGACTTTCAGTGCTATTCTGCAGCAGACGTGGGAGCTCCAGGAAATTTCCAAAAAGGAAGGATTTGGCCGGGAACATCTCCAACAGAGAAAAGTTCAATAATTGTGTGAAATCATTTGATGCTGACTTGGCCAAATTTCTGTGGTAATTTTGATCCTCACAAAATGTCAGTTATTTCACACACACACACAAATATTTGTAATGCATAATTTCAGCTACTCTGAACAATTTGCCAGCATTTCCCGTATTTTACCTTTGAATTTTGTATAATTTCAAGATATTTCATGGCTACATCCAAAAGAAATGTGGGGTTATTTTTTTCTGGGTTTTTTTTTTTAAACCACAAGCTCTCATGAACTTGTAGTCTTCCCTTCATGTCTAAAAATCGAGATGCCAAATCTGTTAGCTCTCCTATCAAACAAATATCTGGCCCCGGTGTAATTACATATCAATAAAAATAAGAATGGCTCATTTATGCTCACATTTAATAACATATGTATGTTGAGAAAAAGTGGATGACTGGGAAGTAAGAGAAACTTTAAAATCAATCAGCAGAGAGAGTCAAAATAAAAATCTTAAAGCACAATAAATCTCCCAAACCTCAGTAATAGGGCCTTTCATTTTGACATATTTGGTCTATAGGAAACAAATAATAAATATGGCCACTTTCCGCTTAAAAAAACCTCCAGTATGCTCATCATTTAAAAATACTATATATACATAAAAACAAAATCCTTTTATATCTATAACTGTGGTCCCTCAATAGAAACCTTAGCAGACATGTTTTTGCTCTAAGAGATCTAAAATTAGGGCATTGTATTGAATTAAAAATCACTTCTAGCTTTCTTCTATCAAAATTGCCCAATCCAAAAATGAAAACAAAATGAGCAAACCTATCACTCATCCATCTGGGCCATGATAAATCCATACCAGGAGGTGTGAGATTTAAAAGTAAACTTAAAGATTTACTTCATGTTAGGAGCAGAAATAGAAATTTAACTCCAGTTTTCTGATCCCAGATCCTGGTTACATGCCTCATGCACTAGACAAGATGAACTTGTCATAGCAAGAATTCCATCAGGGTTCTATTTGGAAAGGAGGACCTCACAGTAGTAATTAGGGGGAAGCTATGACACAGAACTGAGCAAAAGGCTTAGTCATTTTTACAACTTTTATTGAAAATACCATCATGGGTTTCATTTACACTAACAAGACAGTTTGAACTAATAAAAATATATCATT
The DNA here is from genome assembly GCF_003254725.2 of Canis lupus dingo. Classification (NCBI taxonomy): domain Eukaryota; kingdom Metazoa; phylum Chordata; class Mammalia; order Carnivora; family Canidae; genus Canis; species Canis lupus. Next base: position 21,403,783 of record NC_064262.1, on the reverse strand, counting down.
ATGTATATTCACAGTTACACATAGAAATATTTATATATTCATAGTTATAAATGAAAAAATATTCAAACTCATGATAAGCATTTGTGGAAATTCCAAAGCAGAGTTCAAAGGAAACAACTCAGTACAGATCAGGCAAGGACTTTTCCCTGGGTTGCTGTGTTGCATCAATTTCCATAACATCGTCGGAGTTTCCTTGAAAAGAAAAATAAGTCAGTCTGGCTTTGTTGATCCACACTGTCATTTGAATATGTTAAGCAATTCATTAAAAGTGGCCAGTGTGAGCTAATAAATTCTAAAATGCAGAATGTCTTGAGAGAAATAGTTTACTCTAGACACTTAGTCAAAAGGCTTACACTATAGGGGCGCCTGGGTGGCTCATTTGGTTAAGCATCTGACTCTTGGTTTCATCTGAGGTCATGATCTCAGGGTTGTAGATCAAGCCCGGTATTGGACTTGGTGCTGGGTGTGGAGCCTGCCTGAGATTTTCCTTCCCCTTTTCCCTCCCCTTGTACTTGCACATACTCTCTCATTCCCTCTCCTTTTCTGTGTGTGTGTCTCTCTCTCTCTCTCTCAAAAAAAAAAAAAGAAAGAAAGAAAGAAAGAAAGAAAGAAAGAAAGAAAGAAAGAAAGAAAGAAAGAAGGCTTTATACTATAAAAAGAGTTGAACTAAAATATCTACTGGATGTTCTTTGAAAACTTGATGTGTTTGTTGAGATGGTTGTAGTTCAGTAGCGCTTATTCTCATTGTGTCTGACAGTGAATCATCTGTCTTACTAAACACTGGAGTTCTGATTTATGACCACAAGCTCCATGTCTCCATGTCTAGAATTGTGTCTCCATGTCTAGGAGCTGAAGTACCAGTGTACAGGAGGCCTTGCTTTGGCAGTGTGGAATACCTGGTTTTATGTTCCTCAATAATCTGAGCACAGAAGCATCTATTTATCACAGGAAGAGAGATCTTAACCTCTGTTTCTTCTAAGAACCTATTGGTAAATAATCCTATTTACCTAAACTTATCTCTTGGGTTTGAAAGCATCTTCATTTGCCCTCTTGACTTTTTATTAGGTTAATTCTCCATCAGATCCAGCTGTTTTCTGGGAGCCACTCCTGTAACATGAATATAAACATGACAAAGACTTATAATTAAGATACTAAATTGTCAACACTAAAATATATGATATTCAAATGCTTTTACATAGAGATTGGTAAATTTTTTTCTGTTAAGAACACGATAATTAATATTTTAGGTGTGGCAGGACATGTGGTCTCGATCACAACTATTCAGTTCTATTCCTGTAGCACAAAAGCAGCCCTTGACAGTATATAAATACATATAGGGAGTTTTCCAATAAAACTTTATGTATGGACACTGAAACTTGAATTTCATACAGTTCTCATGTGTCATGAAATATTTTTCTTTTGATGTGTTTCAACCATTCATTGATGTAAAAACCATTCTGAGATTGCTTTCCCAAACACAGCAGGCTGGACTCATCTCACAGACTGCATTCACATACCCCTTCTTTAAAAGTTTTCCCTGAGCAGTTTAAGAATTTTTCTTGAAGTTTCTTTCACCATATGATTAATTACTTTGGCATATTTTTTTTCAGTAGAAGAAAAAGTTGTACTTAATAATCCAAATTGTCTTGAGTTAAATAGTAGGATCAGATTGAAGCATCTCACCACAGATTGGCACATCCGGGAGGAAATTGATCCTGTCTGTGTGGCAGAAACTATCTTAATTGATCCTCTTCTTCCTGGAGACATACTTCAAAACCTCTTTTGTAGTTAGTTTAGGGCTGCTTGACTAGTTTTTGCCAATATAATGTGGTCAGGAATTTTGAATGTTACTTCTCTGTCCTGTGGGAGATCATTCCCTCATTTTCTGCTCACTAGTCAACTGGCAGGATGTCAGAGTCTCAGTAGAGGACTCAAAGTCTTGGAAGGTAGCAGATCTCATGGATAGAATAAGCCTGGATCCCCAAACCATCTGAGGAAGCACTGTCCACTCAATATCCAGGTGGGCTGTGACAGGAGCCAGAGAGAAACCTTTATGTTGTGAAGCCACTGAAATGTGAAGATTTTTGTTGCCACAGCAAGCCTAGCCTGACTAATGCCATCTTTTTTGTCAATCTGAATGCCTACTAGAGTATATAGTACATAGCAGGTGCTGAAGAAGCCTTTGTTGATTGATGATTGCTGATACATAGTGATCTTAATAGTTACACATTTTATCACGTCATGTTGCATATTATTAAAATACAATATTTTGGGATCCCTGGGTGGCGCAGCGGTTTAGCGCCTGCCTTTGGCCCAGGGCGCGATCCTGGAGACCTGGGATCGAATCCCACGTCGGGCTCCCGGTGCATGGAGCCTGCTTCTCCCTCTGCCTATGTCTCTGCCTCTCTCTCTCTGTGACTATCATAAATAAACAAAAATTAAAAAAAAAAATTAAAAAATAAAATAAATAAAATACAATATTTTATTAGATTAATTTATATGTGTGATTCATGACCAGCCTTCGCTAACTGTACACTAATTGGATTGAGAAGAAAGAGAGGAATCCAGTTCTATTGGAACTTAGAGGATCCATATGTACTACAGTGTTGCATTCATTCTCCTGCAAAGGCAAACATTTGTTGAGTTGCTACTACATGCCAGGTACTGAGCCTAGGGATACAGATATAAATCATTTATGACAAATTTAATTACAGTTTTCTGAGCCTCACATTTCAAAATTAAGATGGGCAAACCAAAACTATTCAAAAAAGAGAAATCAGAGTATTCAGGCTAAAGAGAGTTATTAAAAGCATGTGTCACCTATTTAAAAAAAACTTTGTTGCAAAATTGATGTAAGTGGTGAGACTACTCAAATGAATAAGCCATCTCTCACTCTTTAGAAGTAAGAAATTTGAGACAGATGGACAAAGGACTATGCCATACAAAAGGTATATACCTAAAACTCTGTGAGTACAGGATGAAGGATAAATGGTCATTTCTGAGGACTCCAAAGGATAGCATTTGAGTGGAGTCTGAGAGAAGGGTGTCACTTGACAAATAAAGGGAAAGCAAGTGTTCAGTGTACCAAGGGGAAAAGGTATTGAGTGGAGTATATGCTGTAATAGGATGGGGTTCATGGGCAATAATTAGATATAAGCAAAAGATGAGTAAAGGTCAAATAGGCCAAATCATGGAGGTCTTGGATGGCACTCAAAAGGGCTTGGACTTTTCCATTTGATAGCATGGAACTGCTAAAGAAACAATGGTTATATATTTTTTTAAAAAAATAAACAAGAAACCTTCAGATGCTAAAAGTGCTATGAAGACAATGTAACACAATAATTGTATAAATTTCTACAATGTCATATTGTGTATTAGCAAGACACGTGTGTGATATGTAAACTGGAGCTTAAATAGGCATGGTAGTGTTATTTTAGATGGTAGCCAGAGAAGAGCTCTCTGAGGAAGTGAGGTTGAGCTGCAACATGGAAGAGCAGAAGCTCATTCCACAAGGCCATGAAGAGGGACAAGAACAAAGGCCTTAAGCCAGCATGGATCTGGGCATGTTGGAGGTCAGAAAGATGGCCAGTGAGGCAAGATTGCCAAGAGAGAAGATAGGGGTGGTAAATTGTGTGGTCAGAAAGTCCAGTTTGGCACATGAACATAGTCTCTCTCATCATCTAAGTGCAATGGGAAGACTTTGGAGGGTTCATTGACTACCACTCCTGCATCTGTGTAGAAAGGAAATTGTAAATTGGCTAGGGTGCTAGCTGAGCAACATTTGGGGAAACTGTTAAATAATACAAACTACAGATGAGAGTATTTGCAGAGAAATTAGGAGGAACTAGATTTCACCAGCGTGTATTTGTAGGAGGCTGAGAGGATTTGTTAGTGGTTGGCTGTGAGAGCTGGGATAAGGAAAAATCAAATATCGCTCTTAGGTTTTCACTCGCGGAATAGGGAAAGGCAGCACTTTCCAAAATGGAAACAACCAGGTTGGGGAAATTCACAAAGGGAAAGAGAATCCTGATTACCTATGCTAAATTTGAGATTCCTATTAACTGTCCAAAAAGAGATGTTGAGTAGGCACCTGAATATCAGAGTTTATAGAGGTCAAAGCTAGAGATACAAATTTGGGAGTCATTTAATATAATAATGATAATTAATGCCTTGGGACTTTATGAGGTCATCTAGGAGAAAGTGTACATAGAACAGAGGTGAAGCCTAGGGCTGAACCATGGAGCATTTCAACAATTAGAGGTTAAATGAACTGATGAGGAGGAACAAAGGAGCCTGAAAAGAATTCAGGAGACAGAAAACCAAGTGAATGCTGCTTTAAAAAAAAGAAAACAAAAACAAAAGGAACACCTGGGTTGAGGCTCAGTAGGTTGAGTATCTGACTCTTGATTTTGGCTCAGGTCATGATCTCAGCAAAGTGAGACTGAGCCTCATGTCACTCTCTGTGCTCAATGGGTAGTCTGCTTGAGATTCTCTCTCCACCTTCTTCTTCCCCTCTCTCCCACCCATGCACATGCATGCACCCTCTCTCTGTCAACCAAAAGTTTTTTAAAAAAAAGGAATGGGGGAGGTAAATATGTGGGGTGATAGACGTGCTAATTAACTTGATGGGAAGAATATTTTCACAATATATACATGCATCAATCATCACATTTACAATTTAGACAATTGACCATTTTATTTATTGATTGTACTTCCATAAACCTTGGGATGGGTAGAGAAGGCAGTGAGATTGTAGGTGCAGGTAGCTCAGTAAAATAGGGCAGCTCTGTTTATATTGTTTAATTTTAAGATTCAGGGGAGAAGACAGAAATGGGTCCACCCATTTGGGGAGTAAACAATTGAAAACTATGCTACTCAGTAGTCACAATTATTAGAAACTTTTTCCTTGCTTGGAATCAAAATTCACTTTCAACTTGCCAATATCCCAAATTTAAACACACACACTTTCAGCTATGGTCTGGTTAGCAGGAAATTATTACATCCTTCATTGTAGACAGTAATTAATTTTGCCCAAGAGTGCTTTAAATACATGTGAACTCACAACAGATTATTTGGGGCTTGTTTAATATGAACCAGATAAAATCCCAGATGTTTCATATTTGCAAATGTTAATTTAAATAGCCTTTATTTTGTGCTTAATTTATTGGGGGAAGGGATTAGCTAAAGAAATTTATATCTATTAATTTGTAGCTTTTAAAGCTACTTTATCTTAATGATTTTCTCTTAGTATTTAGAATTTGCCTCCTTCATCCAAACAATTGACTATTCTTTCAATTTTGAGCCATCCATAAATTGGATGAAATGCTTCATGTCTTATCAATCAGTGATCCCCAATCTATTCTCAGAAGAGAAAAATGTTTGGCCTATTTTTTTCTCCTAATATATCTTTTATTGAACAATCAATGTGAGACTTAATAATGATTAATATTGGCTTTATTCTAGACTTCTCAAGCCTGTTGATTACCTCCTTTCTGAATACCAAGACAAGTCAGCCTCTCTCCTTCCTATATCCATGTACCAGTCCTGCTTCTCTGTATTTCTAAAACATTTTAATTTCTTTTATTTACCAAATATATAGAACTTTAAAAAATCTTAACTCTAAAAAAAGGTTTCCTCTATGGTAACATAGGTTTCTTTATACCTCTCTTTGCTCTCCATTTGTTAATATTTCTGGAATTACATTACTTCTGAAGAGACACTGATCATTCTTCGGGCATAGTCTTTTAGACTATGTCTAACAAAATCACATGTATATTTCTTATACAAGATTGTCTTGGGTATATGAAATCAAGTCCTAAGTAGATGTCTGAATATTCCGATAGTCTCTCCTCTCACTATTACCAATTTCAAAATATATTAGGCTTCTCCTTCCAAAGAACCAACCCAGCGTCCCATTCTTACACAAGATCAGATTTCATTGTTTAATCCATGACATCCACTGTGCTCAAGCAATAAGTGTTGGTTCACTTTATTTCACAGGAATATGAAATCCATGCCACATATTTTAGGGTTTTGATGCTGATGCTTATTCCCAGGACTAATTTCTGTATTGGTCATTATAATCTAGATTGTGGTACAGCAGCAAACAAACCTTGAAATTTCAGTGGCTTAACATAACAAAAATTTATCTCTTGCTTAGGAAAAGTCCACTGTGGGTTGGGGGCAGCTCCAGGGCATCTGTCTCCCCTGCAGTGATTCATGCAATCCTGTGGCTTTTATCTCATGACATTGTCATATCAATATGTGATACTAAGGTTGCCTCAGAGGGCACGTGTCTGGGAAGTCACGCATAACACTGAAAAGCTCCAGACTGCAAATAACATCCATCACTAATTCTTAGAATATTGGCCTGAACCACATACATAGCTCCATAACTGAAAGGGTGCTAGGAAATGTGGGAGAGCATATGGATGTTTGCTGAGAAGTAAATATCCTCTGCCAGCCTTATTAGTCAGGGTTCAGTGAGGAAAACAAAAACCACCCTAGGTATTTCAAGTAGGAAGGGATTTAATATAGGACATTAGAGGCCACACATAACCAAGAAAAGGACAGGGAACGTGAAGGTTAGGCAAGATTCCACTAATATTCAAGGAATCAGCAAGTCCAGGGATCACAGGAAACTGTCATTGAGGATTTCAGCTGCCTGTAGGACTCAGAGAAGCTGCTGGCAAAACCTCCTATCTCCTGTCTGCCAATGCCAACATGACTCACTGCACCTTCTGCTGGAGATTAAGGCTTTTCTTCTTCTGCCTTTCAAATCTTGTGTGGAAACTCCAAGTGCCCAAGACACTCACCGCTAGCCCCAAGTGGCTTTTGCACATCTGATATGTGGCTAGTCCAAATTGAAATGTACTGTGAGTTGAAAATACACACAAGAATTTGAAACATTAGCATAAAAGAGGAATGTAAAATATATCATTATTACTTTTTAATATTGATTTCATGTTGAAATGATGTAATTTAAATATTGGACTTGAGAGAATGTGTTGTGAAAGTTTATTTCACCTGTTGCCAGACTTTTCTAGAGTAACTGTCTTGTTTTATGTTTCCACCAGGAACATGTGTAATCCAGTGTCTTCACATTCTTGCCAGAATTTCATGTTTTAGACATTCTGGTGGGTGTAGAGTGATATTTCATTATAGTTTTGATTTGCATTTTCCTCATGGTTAATGATGTTGAAGATTTTTTTTTTTTTGCATGATGAAGTGTCATCTGTATATACTCTTTGGTAAAATGTCTCTCAGTCTTTTGCACAATTTTTAATTCATTTGTTTGGGTTTGTTAAGTTTTGAGAGTTCTTCATATATGTTAGATGCCTGTCTTTTATTGGATAAGTGGTTTGGTTTGAAAATATTTTCTCCCAGTTTGTAGCTTGCTAGTCTTTTCACCTTATTAACAGGGTGTTCTGCAGAGCAAGCACTTTTCATTTTAATAAAGTCCATTGTATCAATTTTTTTAAAATCATGCTTTTGATGGCAAGTATAATAACTTTTTTGCCTTGCTCTGGATCCTAAAGATATTCTCTTATATTTTTTTCTATAAGTTTTAGAGTTTTGGGGCACCTGTGTGGCTCAGTTGGTTGAATAACTAACTTCTTTTTTCAAGATTTTATTTATTTATTCATGAGAGACACAGAGAGAGAGACACAAGCAGAGGGAGAAGCAGGTCCCATGCAGGAGCCCGATGTGGGATTTGATTCCAGGACTCTATCCAGGGACTCCAGGGTCACGCCCTGAGTGGAAGGCAGATGCCCAACTGATGAGCCACCCAGGAGTCCCAAGCGACCAACTTTTGATTGGGGCTTAGGTCAAGAGTCAAGGCTGACATTGGGATCAGCACTCAAAAGGGAATCTGCTTGTCTGCCTCTCCTCTGCCCCTCTCCCACTCAAGCATGTGTGCACCAGGGCAGCCTCTCTCTCTCTCTCTTTCTCTCTCTCTCTCTCTTTCCTCTCTCTCTCTCAAATAAATAAATAAATCCTTTTAAAAACTTTAAAGTTTTATAGTTTTGCATTCAAGTCCACAGTCATTTTGAGTTCAATTTTGCAAAAGTCATGAATCTTGGGTCATGGTTCACCTATGGATGTTCCTTTGGTCTGGCACTGTTTATTGCAAAGTCTGTCTTCCTTCACCCCAATTGCTTTTTGCCTTTGTCAAAAATCAGTTGACTCGGGCAGCTCCGGTGGCCCAGCGGTTTAATGCTGCCTTCAGCCTGGAGTGTGATCCTGGAGACCCAGGATCGAGTCCCACCTCGGGATCCCTGCATGGAGCCTGCTTCTCCCTCTGCCTGCATCTCTGTCCCTCCCTCTCTCTCTCTGTCATAATGAATAAATTAAAAAAATTTTTTTAAAAAATCAGTTGATTCATTACCCTGACTAGAAGTTCCAGTACCATGCTGCATAGAGATGGCAAGAGCAGACATCCTCACCTTCTTTCAGGTCTTAGTCTCAGGCCGAAGAGATCAGTCTTTCACTGTTAAGGATGCTGTAAAGTTAGGTTTTCGTAGGTGTTCTTTTTTTTTTAATTGAGGAAGATTCCCTCTATTCTATTTTTTTCTGAGAGTCTGTATCATGAACAGGTGTTTAAATTTATAAAATGCTTTTTCTGTATCAATTGATAAAATCATGCGAACTTCATTTGTAAGCCAATTAGTATGCTGGGTTAACACTGATTTTTCAAATTATTTAATCAGTCTTGGAACTCTGAAATAAACCATATTTGACCATGGTGTATAATTCTTTTTATGTATTGTTGAATTCTATTTGCTAATATGTTCATAAAGACTTTTGCATCTATACTCAGAAGAATATTATTTTCTGACTTTAGTTTTGCTCTGTTTTGCACTGTCTTGGGTTTCATTATCAGAGTAATGTTAGCCTCATAAAATGAATTGGGAAGGTTTTCCTTTTCTATTTTCTGGAAGAGATTGTGTACAACTGGCTTTAATTCTTCTTTAAACATTTGGTAAAATTCTCCAGTGAAACCATCTGGGACCAGAAATTTTTGTCAGGGAATTTTCTCAATTATGAATTCAAATTCCTCACTGGTCATAGGGCTGATCTGTTTCATACTGGATGAGTTTTGTTAGTTTGTGTTTTTCAAGGAATTAGTCAACTTCTTCTATGTTGTCAGATTTATGTTTGTAGAGTTGTTTGTAGTATCCTCTTATACTTTTGATGTCAGCAGGTCTATAGTGACAGTGCCTGTATTATTCCTAATATTGATAATTTGTGTCTTCTCTTTTTTCTTTTTCTATCTCAGTATAAATTTGCTAACAATCATTTCCATTTCCAAAGCAGATTATTTTTTTAATTTTATCTATTGTTTTACTGTATCAAATTCATTGACTTCTGCTCTTTATTATTTTCCTTCTTCTCCTTGCTTTGGGCTTATTTGTTCTTCTTTTGCTAGGTTCTTGAGGTAGGAGTCTAGATTATTGATCTAAGGCTTCTCCTGGTTTCTTTTCTAATATAAGCATTTAGTGCTATAAATTTCCCTCTCACCACTGCCTTAGCTGTTTCCCACAAATTTTTATATGTTGTATTTTTATTTTCATTCAATTCAGTGTATTTTTAAATTTACTTTGTTATTTCTTTTTGGCCCCTGAGTTATTTAAATGTGTATTGTTTAGTTTCTAAGTGGAGATTTTCTTGTTATGTTTCTGTTTGAAAGACTGATTTCTTGTTTAATTCTATTGTGCCATAAAACACACTCTGTGGGATTTTGGTTCTTTAAAATTTATTGAGGTTTGTATGATGGCCTAGGATATGGTCCGTTTGGGCATATTTTCCAAGGACACTTAAAAATAATGTGCATCCTGCTGTGGCTCAAGGGAGAGTTCTACAAATATCACTTAGAACTTAGTTGGGTGGTGTTGAGTTCTTCTACATCATTGATGCTTTTCTCTCTAGTTCTCTTGATTATAAGTAATTTGGGATTTCTCCTTTAAATTTTTTCAGTTTTTGCTTTACATATTTTGTAGGTTTTATGTTTGATTCAGAAACATTCTTGAGGGATGGGCCGTTTTATCATTAAAAATATGTCTTCATCTGTGTTCATATTCTTGGATTTGAAGTGTGTCTTATCTGATATTAGTATAGTCATTCCTGCCTTTTTTAAAATTAATACATTTAGAACTAAATCACACAGTGTTATAATTTTTGCTCTAATCATCTAACAAAACTTGAAAAACTCAGGAGAGGAAGGAAAATCTATTGTATTTACCATTATTTTTACTTTTCAAGTTCTGTTTTCCTTCCTGATTTCCTTCTTTCTTATCATTTAGCAAAATTCTTTTATCCATTCTTTCAGAAGAGATCTATTGGCAACACATTATCTTAGTTTTCTTTTATTTTTTAGAGTTATCTTTATTTCCCCTTTATTCTTAAAGAATGTTTCCACAGGATACAGGTTTCTACATTCTAGTTCTTTTCTTTCGGCACCTGCAAAAAATTGTGCCACTTCTTTCTGGCCTCCCTGATTTCCACTGAGAAATACCCTGTCATTCTAATTGTTTTTCCCCTTTAGGTAAGATGTTGTTTTCTCTCCTCCTTTCAAGATTTTTCTCTTGTCTTTAAGTTTTGGACATTTAATTATGATGTGTCTTAGCATGGATTTCTTTGTGTTTACCCTATTGGGGATTCACTCACCTTCATGAACCTGTAGTTTTATGCATCTTGGCAAATATGGGAGGTTTCACACATTATTTTTTGGCTATTTTTTTAGCCCATTTTTCTTTCTCCTCTTCTTCTGGGACTCCATTGACATAAATATCACATCTTTTATTATAATATTGCAGGTCCTTAAGGCACTCACATTTTTTTCAGTATATTTTCTTTCTGTTGTTCAGATTGGATACTTTCTGTAGTTCTCTGTTAAGATTCATTGATTCTTTGGGCACCTGGGTGGCTCAGTGGTTGAGCATCTGCCTTTGGCTAACGTCATGATCCTGGGGTCCTGGGATTGAGTCCCACATCAGGCTCCACACAGGGAGCTTGCTTCTCCCTCTGCCTGTCTCTGCTTCTCTCTGTGTCTCTCATGAATAAATAAATATAATTTTTTAAAAGATTAATTGATTATTTTATCTGTCCCCTCCATTGTGCTGTTGTACCCATGCATTGATCTCTTTATGCTGGTCATTGTATTGTTGTTGTTGTTTTTCTAAAACTTCCACTTGGTTCTTCTTTTTGCCCTCATTTCTTTGCTGATAGTTTCTATTTTATAAGGTGTTCTTTTTTATTCATTTGCCTCAAGCATGTTTTCATTGCCCATTGAAGCATTTTTATCTTAACTGCTTTAAAATCTGTGATAATTCTAGCATTTTTGCCATCTTGGTGTTAGCATCTATTGATTGTCTTCTTTCATTCTCATTTAGACTTCCATGGTTCTTGCTTTGATGTGTGATTTTAAACTGAAATATGGATGTTTTCATAGTATTTTGTGATATTTTCACTCTTATTTAAACCCCTGTTATAGCTGAATTTTTTTGTATGGCTCCAGCAAGAAATAGGAGGAAGCAATGACTCCTTACTGCCAGGACAGTAGAAGCTCAGGCTCTCCACTCAGATTCTGTTGACACTAAAAGTGACATCCACATTATTGCTCATGGGGATAGAAGTCTAGGCTCCATTTGTGGTCTCCACCAACACCACAGGTAGTAGGGTTGGGGTGTATTTCTCATTACCACTTGGCAGGGATGAAAGTCCAAGCTCTCTGTTTGGCTTTTTCTGACATTATCCTGCTGGTGGATGGTGTTGGGAAGTTTTGTTATAATCCAACAAGGGTGAATGTCTAGGCTTCCCACTTGGTTTTTGCTGGTATGGCTGGGGTGGAATAACATTTTTCCTGTGGTGTTTGGCTGGAGTAGAGTGGTTATTTTCTAAAAGTTTTCCATTTTTTTAGGCTGCTCCTTTCTTGATTCTTTGACTAGAGAGTACTCTCTAATACTTTTAGCTTTTGTTTGAAGCTGCTCTTTCTTTCTTTCTTTCTTTCTTTCTTTCTTTCTTTCTTTCTTTCTTTCTTTCTTTCTTTCTTTCTTCTTCTTGTCTGTGTCCATTGGCATTTCTGGATTGCTAACTTCCTTCAGCTCCAAGGAAACCCAGAAAACTCACTTCCACCTTGTTTCTTGGGTCCTAAATTCCCTCTGTGGTCTACCTGCTTTCCTCTGCCTTTTGAGGATGTGTCATACACATGATAAGACTTAACTACATATATATAGTCTGGGAGTTTTCGCTGTATTTAAGTGAGGAAAGTGGGAGAAAACCACATCTTCTCAGAAGTAGAAGTTTATGATTCTCTTCTTCAAAGGTAATATAAAGCCCTCAAATAAAGAGCCTGTTTTTGAGGATCTGACCCCCACATTTTATATCAGTTATCAGCTAACTACCCCTTCACACAGATCTCAGAATCATTGGTAAGTAAGAAGCAAATAACTCAAGTCCCCTTCCACATGGCAGTCTCTCCAGTCTCCTGCTTATCACAGGTTTCCAATAGTAATCCATATTTTTGACACTACCCATTTAATTCAGACATCCTTCTGTAATTAAGGAGGACACGTCCTTGGTCATGGAACTATATTTTGCTGATGGAAACTTCCCATATCCTTAGAGGATCTTGTTCAGCACCAATGATATATGTGCTATTAATTTGTTAGAACTAGAACATCCAGCATTGAACACTTTTCTTTTAATGCCTCCAAATTTTCCTTTGAAAGTTAATTTGGAAGAAACACAGAATAGCTTTATCCACTTTCAAGTCTTTAATTACTTGTTCTTCACAGATTTTACCTAAATGATGATGGCGCCAGCTTAGAGTTACCTTCTGAGTTCTAGAGCTGCAGATCCAACTGGCCACTGGACGGTGTAGTCTGTCTCTTTAAAGTCAGTATTACCCAACCTAGTCCATTACAATGCCTTCCCTGTCCCCATCCATCAACCCTCGTCCTTGTCTAGTGTTCTCTGAGTAAGGAAATGGGTACCATTATGTAGGCAGCATCTTTGGCAACTCCTTCTGTCTTATATATACCCATGCTGTTTAACAACTGTTCTCCTAAAAAGAAAATATATGCATATATACTTAAGTTATCATAGATGTTATTGATATGAGGACTCTATAGCACATAGTTTACAAATAATAAATTACGCACTGCCCTGTTGTAAATTTCATATAGCCAGTTGATTCTTACAGGATGCTTTCATTCCTTTTGGCCAAATTCTTTGATCCATAGTCAACTTAGGGTTGCAGCTGAGTGTATTTCTGATGTGTATATTGGTTGATAATTCCCTTACATTAAAGAGTAAGACACAAGAGAAAAAACTAAGATGTATGTCAAAATTTAATTCTTTTTTTCAATGATGTGAATGACTTCTTTGCTGAATCAGATCATTGTTTTCACATACTGGAGGAATACTTCCTCAGTTTTGTGTAATATTAACAATGAAACATCTGCAGACTTGACACACTTTAAAAATCAATCTATATTATTAACATTTTCTCTATCACTTTAAGTCTAGAAAATCAACAACATATTAAAGCAATCCCTGATTTATAGTGTTTGACAATTACCAAGGATTAAATACTCCTGGTATGGCTGATTTCAAACTGCAGACATGACATAACAGAACGGAGAGTTGGAAAGATTTGTGCAGTAACACCTCATCATATGGTATTTCCCACAGAAACACAAAAGACATAAATAACATGAAGAGCACAGATAATAGTAAAATGTAATAAAATAATTAGGAATTCATTACATTTGAATGTTAACTTTATTTTAGTATAATTTATTTGATCTTAAATTTATATAATTTAATTTTTAATAATGTCTATGTGTAATAACTAAGAAAATTCCTGAAAACATGAAAATTAACTATTGGCTTTTGAAAACCAGTGAGAGGCAACTAGCTCCAGCACACTACTATAAGTAGGCCGTAATGATTCTACCCTAAAAAAAAAAAATCCCGGGATCCCTGGGTGGCGCTGCGGTTTGGCGCCTGCCTTTGGCCCAGGGCACGATCCTGGAGACCCGGGATCGAATCCCACATCGGGCTCCCGGTGCATGGAGCCTGCTTCTCTCTCTGCCTGTGTGTCTGCCTCTCTCTCTCTCTGTCTGTGACTTAAATAAATAAATAATAAATAAAATATTAAAAAAAAAAAAATCCCTTAAACCAATTTACCTTCATCCCTTTCTAGCATTATTGCCCTAGGCTAAATTGCCATGGCTTTTTAATTAGACCCCACACACAAACTCCTATGTTTCTACATCTGCATGTAACTCTTCCCAATTTTTTCCTCAAGTTTCAGCCAGAGTAATTGTTTTAACACCAATATGACTACATTGTCCATTACATTCATTAATTTATTCAGCAAGGGATTACTAAATTGTATGTTCAAGGCACAGTTTTAGTTGACTAAGATCAGTGTGAACATAAGGGCAAAAATTATTGCCTTATGGAAAATATATTCTGCTAGGAGACATAGACATGATACAAAACACAGTAAATAAATGAAATGTACTATATTATACCAGAAAGCAGTGAATGCTACAAGAGGGGGAAAAATGCAAAGCAAGGCAAAAGTGGAAATGGCAAGGCGGTTACCATGTTAAGTCTGGTCCTCAGGATATGCCCCATAAACAAGGAGGAATTTCAGTAAGGACTTCAAGAGGAAGGTAGGGTGGATCCATTTGGATTGGGGAGAAGGGGAGGAGAATAGCCAGTGAGCACACAGAGCCCAGTGCAGCAAGAGTAAGCAGAGGAGGGAGTGCAAAAATTGAAGTTAGAGAGCTAACAAGAACAGAATATAGAGGGTCTTGTAGGTCATTGTAAGGACTTCAGTTTTCATTCTTATTGAAGTAGGGAACCACCGCTGGGTTTTGAGTGAAGTGTGTCAAACTTTTTCAGTGGCTTGCTCTGGCTTAAAACACTTAAGCTGCTTTCCTTGTTCTTCAGATAAAGCCTAATGTTCTTCAGATGGCCAACAGACACATGGAAAGATACTCAACATCGCTCATCATCAGAGAAATGCAAACCCAACCATAATGAGATATCACCTCACACTTGTCAGAATGCTAATAATCAGAAACACAAGAAACAAGTGTTGGTGGGGATGTGCAGAAAAATACACCCTCATGCACTGTTGAGGGAAATGCAAAATGGTGTAACCACTGTGGAAAACAGTATGGAGGTTCCTCAAAAAATTGAAAATAGAACTGTCTTACAATCCAGTCATCTCAGTGTTGGGTATTTACCGAAAGAGTACAAAAACACTAATTTGAAATGATATATGCACCCCTATGTTTATTGTAGCATTATTTATAGCTACAAATAGCCAAACTAAGGAAGCAAAACTAAGGAAGCAGCCCAAGTGCCAATCAATAGATTAATGGATAAAGAGAATGGATAAAGGGTATATATACATATAATGAAATATTATTCAGCCATAAAGATGAATGAAACCTTGCTATTTTCAACAACATGGATGGAGTTATACAGTATAATGCTAAGTGACTTTCACTTATAATATTTGACATGATTTCACTCATATGTGGAATTTAAAGAGAAAGAGAGAGATAAACCAAGAAACAAAATCTTAACTATAGAGAACAAACTGATGGTTACCAGAAGGGAGGTGATGTGGAAATGAGTGAAATAGGTGTGGGGATTAAAGTATGTTTACCGGGATCCCTGGGTGGCTCAGCGGTTTAGAACCTGCCTTTGGCCCAGGGCATGATCCTGGAGTCCCAGGATCAAGTCCCACATCGGGCTCCCTGCATGGGGCCTGCTTCTCCTTCTGCCTGTGTCTCTGCTTCTCTCTCTCTCTCTCTCTCTCTCTGTCTCTTATGAATAAATATAATCTTTTAAAAAATAATAAAGTACATTTACCATGATGAAAAAAAAAAGAAAGAAAAAAGGCTAATCTTCCTGTGGCCTATCAAGCCCCAAATGGTGACACCCTGTGCCATACTTACCTCCTGCTATTCTTTCTCTCTCTCTGATCTTTTTCCTTAAGATCTATTGATAGGATGCTGCTTTCTACCTCAGATGGGATCCCTGTCAGGCACTCACAGCTATCTGACCATGTCATTCTTAATACTTTTCATACTAAATGATTGCTTTTAATTTTGTGATTAGTTGCTTATTGTGTGTATTGTCTACCTCCACTACTAGTCTTTCCTAGAAATATTCAAATAAAAATGTTGACTCTTTTGTTCACTGAACTATCTCAAAGAATTAGATCAGTGCATGGCACATGGTAGACACTCAAATATTAGTTGATTGAATGAATGGATGTTTTACGTAATGATATATTTCAGGTGTTCACCCCAAGCTCTGTCTCATGATACACACTCTGCAATTTTTTTTGTTCTATGAATAGGTAATCAAATGCACGACAGGTGGATGCATTAAAGATTGAGAGAAAAGAAAGAATAAATAAATAAATTGTTGATATAAATGAATGGTTGATGCATTTCTGTATTCCTTTTTTTTTTTTTTTTTTTTTTTTTTTTTTGCATTTCTGTATTCCTAATGCTGAACCCAAAGTCTGGCTTATAGTAAGCATTCTTTGATTTTTTTTTTTTAATAAAAAGATGATCAAGTGAATGTGTGAGTAGATGATTGAGTGAGTTAAAATGAATATATGAATGAATCACCTTGAATAAAGTCAGAAGAGTTCCATCCTCTAAGAAGCATATCTCTTCTGCCCAGAGTGTGTCATTGACCGGCCCATTAGTTCCCTACTTGGTTTCCTGCCATGGATATATTTTGAAGAACATTTTTATTAGCTTTGGAGTCACTTGCAAGGTACACTTGAATTCTCTTTTGGCTTGCCTGCGTTCTTGTTCACACCTGACCTGCCATAGTTTGCGGATCTCCCTGGTTTCCTTAGTTGGGCCACATTTCCAAGTGTCCCTTTGATCTCTGGCACATACTTTTGCTAGGCTTCCAATAAGGTGTTTTTAAACAGTCTCCAGATTTCCTGTGGCTTATTGACTTTTTAAATTATTCCTTTCATTTGTTTTTCCTAACCAGTGCCTACACTTGTTCTTAGATTCCCTTTATAAAATTGAGTAACCACATGATATATAAATTTTCTCTCCCAGCCCAGAATGGTCACAGTGTTGTGATCACTCAGAGATACTTTTTCTTCCAGGTCCTGTCCATCACTCAAAGCCAAGTCTAAACTATTTTCCCTCCTTAATAATTCTAATGGCATTTTTCTAAGAGGAGGTCATTTATCTTATCCAGTAAGCTTATATTTATATCCCTAATCAATATGTGAACGGTGAATAAATACGTCTTTAAACAAGTGTGGAGTATGCTGTGTATACATGCCATAGGATGAATGTGTTTGTGTGTGTATATATACATTGTATAATGAACAGGTACTCTGAAAACCATCTCATTTATTTCTAACAAGGAAAGCCTCTAATCATGATCCCTCTTCCAGCAGAAACCCAAATCAATTCAAATATAAGTTATAAAATGTTTTTGGTTCCCATATACAGAGATCAAATGCTAGTTTGTTTCTTTTTTGTCTTATGTTCACCTTCCAAGACCTATTTGAGGATAGAGTTCAACAACCACGTGGAAGTAGGAATCATTTAATATAAAGAGAAACTCACTTTCACTTTTTCTGACCGAGCATTTCATCAGTCAGGATTTTTCCTACCAAAGATGTTTATTTTCAACCATTTCTTGCTTTATTTGGCTAAAAGGTACGTTTTTTGCTACATTTAATAGTCATGTGTATGCTACCCAAAGTAGAGATCACAGAGTTTTCATCTGAAGATTTTTACCAGACTAAAGTGAACCAAAGAACATGTTAGAAATTCGACCCTGTGGTGTATATATACTTCGCGCAAATATTTTAGCAGACTGGCTAGTCTTCAAAACTTTTGTATGATAAAACACTTACATAGTCAATGTTTATTCAGATTATAGATTGTGGTGTGAATGTAAGAGATGGTGTTTTAAATAGTGAAAACTGAAAATGTACTTTTTTCCACTTCAAACTTTTGAATTGAGTAAGTTGTAGTGAAGAAGCTTTAAAAATTTGGTGATAATGTTTTCTACCCATGATATTGACATATGCACATAATTACCTTTTTTTTCTTTTTGAGACAATTTTATTATTTGTCATGTTGGCCGTGGTGCACCAATAAAGCCAAAATATCATATTAGAATTCATGACAGTTTTCACATTGTATTATCAATATGTGGAAATAATTGTCTGCTCTGAGATTAAATTACATTATTGTGTATCTTTTTCATGCCTAATAAATAATGATGGATGGCTTTTATTTTCATCACCACCTGCAACCATTTAGTCACCCCTTGATTGTTGGAGATAAAATAATAAAGGCAAGTGTTATGTTGCAGGCAGAAGAATGTAGTCAAAACAGTTCTATGTTCCTTGTTTCCATTTGGATTGTCTTAGTCCCTAAAGAGCAATGCATGGTGGTCTATAAAAGAGATCAACCTAGGGGAAAACATAGCAAACAGTTCACATAAATGAGGGGAGAAAGTGGGAAAATAGTTTTTTTCCAGTAGAACAATAATTATTTCTTGGTGCACGATTCTTAATCTGAAAATGAGTTTTTTGTTCTGCTGTGCAAATCAGTTACATGCAATTAGAATGCAAAGCAGAGGCACATCTTACTGTTTAGCCTTTTTAAAATAGAAATGAAAACAGCCCAGAAATTGTAGCAAAGTTGAAAATGCATGCTAGGTAATTTTGAAATCCAAAGACATAAAACCATGCATAATAAAAAGGCCACTCTAAACTCATTACATTTTTTGAAATTGGCAATTGGGAGGTTTAATTTTAAAATTCGAACTTGCATGTTTGGGAACTTATTAACTATATTTTGAATGGTCAGTTGCGTTGCCAACGTTCAGTTGTGTTTTGTTCGTCCTCCACTATACGGTTCCCATGCCTCAAAATTTGGTTTTATCTGTGTCTGACCTGTTCACATTTTTTTAATTGACCAATGTTAGACTTAAGTAAAACTGATTCATGTTTTTTGGTGAAACTTTTGAATTAAAATTATAATCAGCAAATGCTCTGAGTCTTCAGGGGAAAAGAATCACCTCCGAGTTTTATGATACTATTACATTTCATCTCTGAAGAATGTCAAGCTTTTTTATAAAATAAATGTACAGTGTTTATAATGGAAACTAGTCATTCGATCGTTTTAGTTACAACAGTGAGGTAAGAAAGCAAACTGTAGACAAAATCTTTTTGGATATTTGGTTATGAGTCACAGGTTGACTCTTTGCAGAACAGTTTCACATGTTTGGCTCTGTTTAAATCAAAAGATGACAATCTTCTCAGGCATAGCAGAGACTCAGACCAGAATCTAAAGGTAATCCTATGGAATGTCAAGTTACTGCAGAGAAATGGCTTGAACATAGACCAACAGTACATTATATGACAAACCCCAAGTGACCACTTAGGTTTGTGGAGTCTGTCTTTAGCTGGGTGTTCTATTAATGCTCTGCCCAATTGTTTTAGAACATTCATTTAAAAAGAATGAGGGACCTTTCCCTTGTTTATGGCTGTTTTGCCATCTGACTACCCATCTCCCTCTATAATTAAATGCTGTGAATAAAATAAAAATAAACATAATTTTATTTGTACCATTACTCACTGCAGAAATTACCTCTTTACATTTCCTAAGAGAATCAGAGAGCAGTCGTGCTTGCTTCCTTCACATTTGAGGGAGTTATACAGAAGTTACAGGTTTTCTAGATTCTCTGAGCCCGAGGGGAATTTCATGCATTAGCAGGCTTTGAGACATATTAATTTACGGTGGGTGCATATGTATTTATCCTTTCTTGACAATTGAGATTTTGCTTGGCCCAGGAGAACACCTTAAAAGACTAGTCCTGCAAAACAGGCATATATAAAAATCACCCAGAACTTATAACTTGGACATCTGTCTGTGAGCACAAAATTACAAAGTCACTCTAAAGAAAGTAAGATTTGGTACATGCCACACAATTCTTCTATAGTCTTTTTCCACTCCTCTCCATTGTTCTGTGGAAGTCCAAAGAACCGAAGTCTTAACCCAAATGTACCTAGCCGCAGACATCCTGGTCTGACTCCCTGGCAAACAGAGAGTTCTAGAATGACAACCCCATATGATAAGTTTTTTTTTTCTCTTAAGTTATCTCTTGTCTATTCTGATTTTCTTCAGCCTAAGTCTTCCTGACATGACCTATCAGAAGGAAAAGGAGAAAACAGAAAAGAAAAGAAGGGAAGGATGGAAGAAAGTGAAGGAAAGGGCAGGAATGGAAAAGAAAGGAAGGGAGCGTGGGAGGAAGGAGAAAACATGTGGAATAACTGTACCATGAATACACAAAATGGAAATGCTGAACTAGCTCCATTAAAATAAATCAATCTTAGTGCTGTAACTGTTCTTTGAATTTTTTTTTACTTTCACACTTTCTATCATTCTAGTAGTTTGCTAGTTCTAACAATGTTTCCTGAGGCTGTGCTACATATCTGCAGACATTCAGAAGTTTTTAATTCACACCAAAATTATTAACGTTCTCAGCTTACGTATTTGCAAGGAGACATATGAGCAAAATAGTGTACATCCAAGCATGCACTAAAATATTGGAACCTGGAAACTCCCCTGCTGTTAACAGTTGATAGTTCAGTGCTCTGGACTAATAACAGCAGTTACTCTGCACCTCTCAGAAAAACATGTGGGGAAAAAATATTTTTGACTAATATAATTAGTGTGAGAATGGCAATGAGCGTCAACATATTTGAAGCTTCTCGAGCACTCTTCACATTTGAAAAGTCATACACACAGTTTGATAACTTTTAGGCAGTGTCCTATTTATAAACATAATTTTTAACATCGGGGGAAAGCCACTTTGTCTCAAATATAGACAATGTTCAAAGCACTACCACCAGCAAAGTAATTTGGGATTAAGACTCTTAAAATAAACTCACTAACTGAGCAGTAAATATTTGTCCAACTGGATATTCTAAATGTTGAAATTTGTTAGTCATTGTGGTTGAACTAAAGCAGCACAATGAGATGGCTTTCACTTTCCCAGCAGTCGCCTCAAGACGTGTTAGTGTTTAACAACTAGTCCTGGGTTTCAGAAAACACTGTTAGGGAAGCAAAAACAGACTCTTTGGCTGGAGTTATGGAAGAAGGGTGGGACCTTATGAATTACACGACTCCATAAGATGTAGGCAATTTTATTTTGGCAAGAAATGCAAGCTTTGCCTTTTATTTTTACACTCAATTCAAGTCCATGTGCATCCATATCCTTCAAAAGAAGGGATTCATACTCATCTGCAGAGCACAGATTAATTAATAATTAATTGTTCCATTTTATCTTTCAGGTTACAGTACTTACTACCCATTTAGGAACTCTGTGAGCCGTAAAATGATCTGCCCAAAGGTAAGTGACTAGCATCACAGTGTAATTACACAAAGATGAGCTCAGGTCATGTCCAAATACATGAGAATAGAGGTCCACTCTTCTTGATGAATAGTCAAGATGATGTCATAGATCAGCTTTCATCCTTTGGTGGAATGTCTAGTGTTTTCAGTTGTCTTCAAAATATTATACAAAGCACCTAGAAAATAGTGCCTTCAGGGTGCTCCTTTCCCAGGTAAAAGAGTGTGCTGAACTCATCAAAATGTTTCATTAGCAAGACATTTATTTGGAAACTGTGAAACAAAAATGTGGACATGACCGGTGAAATTTATGGCACATTCCATTGGGCTAGTGGATTTTCCTTCACAATAGATGCTCCAATAACAGGCTCTAATCTGCCTGTCCAGACCAAGGACAATTTCATGTAGCTCCAGTATAGCATATTTCAAACTTTTCCTGAAGTTCAGGAATATATCTTTCAGAATCCGTCAGTACTTCAGAAGCATGGCTCGCCAAACCAATCAATCTAGTACAAAGTTTGTTTTTAGATTTCAAGTTCCTTGTTACTGCTTTGTAAGCAGATGTCTTCAAAGATATAATATGGTGAAGAGATTATGTGATTTTTGGGTGTAGCAATTCTGCCAGTTATAATTAAAAGGGCCAACATCCAAGTTTTGTTTTCTTTATAAACACTGCGGAGTGTGTCAGTGGCCAATCTAAAATTACCCACAGAAGAGTGTGTGCTCTCTTCTTTAGCACAAGATAATGAAGATGGTGTGTGAAACGCGCCATGGTTATAATAAGCTGATGGACTTGTGGTCCTACGCGCAAACTTGTCCAAGTGTAATTATAAGAGTTTTAAGAGAATTGTTGCTTCCTAAACTGACTAGTCAAGTGACTCAAAAGTTAATATCACTGAATTAACAACCTGACTTTGAAGGTCTACAATTGCACCTTAGAAGCTAACTACTTGGAATCCATCACCCTTTCTTACAGGGAAAAGACATTTTTTGAGATGGATCTCCATGCAGGGCAGCCTATTTAGCATGTTCTCTGTAAATTGTTTCTGGAAAGGTGAAGCATGTCTAAAAATGAAAAGCAACAAAGAGCTGAGCGTCCAGTTCTTTTTGCCCATGCATGAAGGAGAAGGAGCCAGTAGGAACCTACTCTGATGCGTATGTGGTTGGGAAGATGTGATTGCCAGGCTCTGCCTGAATCACAAGGGCAAGGAAATCAGATTGGGACCCAGAAAAGGACAGGAAACATCTCAAGATGATTACATAAGCATAAGCCTCTATAGCGGTAGTTTTCATGTACAGAGAACAAAATCAGGATAAAAGAATCAAGATATTAGCCTATAATTCTCACAGGGATTAGGAGAATGAGACAGATGACCATCAATGGTAGAACTCTGGGTAAATCAGGGAAGCTGAGAAAAATCTTTTCTCCTTTACGTTTTGGCCCTAATTCTTCATAAATTCCATGGACAAACTGTGATGTCATAATGTCTTCCCAGTAATAAGTCCCAGAATCCCAAAGCCTCCTATTTGGAGTCTTCCTTGGCGGCTGGTATGGATGAGTGACTTGTAGGTCCTTAAAGGAGACAAGATACAAGGGCCACTAAAGACAAAAATCTTACTCAAACCTGTCTCATATTTTGCTGCAATTTCACTTGCCTCGAATGTTCCCAGTGGCTTTGGGCAAATGTCTCCTGGGTCAAACGTACCAGATTGAACTACTAGGTGATTTGTAATTGTAAAAGAAAAAGGTGGAGGAAGGACATATTAAAAGTAATTACACTTTACCAAAACAGCCTTCCAATCCCAAAACCTTTTACAATGCTGAACTATTTTTAAATTTCCTTTTATTTCTGGGATATATGTATATTGATACGTAATTCTAATTCATTACATACTCTCTTCCTGTCAATACAGACACATGTTTCTGTTTAATCCATTCACCTACAGTGTAGTTTAAGCAGCCTTTTCAGACATAAAAAGGAAATCTGTTTATTTAGTATCTGAGTAAAGAGCAAAATCCTTACTCTAGCCTTGAGTAGGGGTGGATGGGCCCCTGCATTCTTAGCCCAACTCATCTTATACCATTTCCCTTCATTCTCTCTACCCCACCTACTCTGGCTTTCTTTCATTTTGTCTCACAGCCTCTGACTTCCATGTGGTGACTGCCTATCTCTCTCCCTTAGCATGGAATCCTTCCTCCTGGGCTCCTCCCTAAGGCAGGTACTTCTGTTTTCCTATCTGATTAGATCACGATTCTTGCATCATGTAAATGATCGTGGTTATAATTTTACGTCACATGATCGATTGTCTGATGTCTACTTCTTGGACTGGTGGCTCCCTGAGGAAAAGAAACGCGTTTATTTGGCTCATTATTATATCCCATGAAATTATCCCAATGCTTCGAATGTAGGGACTCAAAAATATTTCTGAGGGAGGAAAGAAATGTCCAGATAGGTTTTGATTATGTTTTCCTATGTTACCAAGGCCTGAAGTCTATAATATAATATCTGGTGGAGCTCCTAAGGAGTATCGAGGGGACTTGTTTATTATTCTGCCATTACTGGTCAGGTTAAGTGGCCCTAGTGTCTGTAACACACAAGCCCAGCATTTGAGCACTTTGACATAACAGAGGTTGATATTTCACTCTTGGCACCCCCAAATGAGGATTGGGAGTATGGATTT
This sequence comes from Canis lupus dingo, assembly GCF_003254725.2. Classification (NCBI taxonomy): domain Eukaryota; kingdom Metazoa; phylum Chordata; class Mammalia; order Carnivora; family Canidae; genus Canis; species Canis lupus. The sequence continues at coordinate 21,379,655 of NC_064262.1, read as the reverse complement.
GCTCTGCTCCACAGAGTCATAAAGGGACCTGGATTGTTTTCTACACTGCTCATCCCCTTGTTAAGTCTCAGAGTCCTCCCCTGAATACTTGGTATCTATCAGTCAATAAACAAAGAAACAGAAGGATGACACCAGGAAGTGGATGTATCACTTCTTTCCACACTCTCTTACCCAGGGTACAGTCACATGATCGCACTTGATTGCAAGGCAGGCTGGGGAATGTAGCTTTCCTAGTGCAACACCTAGCTCTGTTTCTGCTACAATTAAGTAAGATAAATACAATTTGCCAGCAGTTACTAGGTACTTCAAGAATCATAGCGTCAGTGAGAAAAGGAGAACCGTGCTTACAACCAAACTCTCACGTAAGGCAAGTGCCAACATTAAATGGATTTAGTGGTATTGTGTCTGTCTAGGAATGTGCTACATGATTTGGTAAATACAGTTTTCCTACTGCAGAGAATCTCAAAACAAGTACATTTTGAAAATGAACTTTGAAGAATCAGCTGGAGGGTATACAGATTTTCATATTCACTTAAGGATTTTTCATTTTCATATTGTACTAGTTAATGTGCCAAAATGAAAATAGCTTTCCACAAAATGGAAGTTATACTATAAAGTTGGAATTGGTATTATCTATTGCTGAATTTCAATGGAATCTCAGAGTGATGTAACTATGAAAGCAGGATCCTCTCTCTGGATGTTTTCCTAAGATTGTGTCAAATAGATCAAGAAAACCAAATGTACACGAGGTTGACTTTTCAATCAACAGACACAAAAAAGACTCTGGTAGATAAACCAGCTGAAAGAGAGAATATACAGTAACTGACTGGCAGTATTGTAAAGACAACTTTTTATGCTTGACATTGAAGATATTCTCGAAGAATAATTTATCAGAAAGAAAATCAACTTGCTCTATACAACTGCCAAATTTACTGTAACTCTACCTAATGCGTTGACATCAACCTTACTATTTGGGAAACGTTTCTCTTTTAATTTACTTTTTTCTCTTTGGGAAAATGTGTGGCATGGACCTGTGTTGTTCTTCAATATAAAAAGAAGACATTAAATTGGATTTCAGGTTCAGTGACAGAGGCAGACTAAGATTAAATGCCCACATCATCTATGGAATCGATGTAATCACGTGCTAAATGGCGACATCCTTTGCCATAGAGAAATGCTTACCAGCTTTGTACTTCGTCTTTGTCAACCTGCAATTCATTGAATATCTTTTATTATCTTTGCTTGTTGCTACTTGTTGGGGAGGGAAGATAGTGTCCTTGTTAGCCAATATTTTCGTCCCTGTATCTCTCACTCTTTTCTTTTCCTCACTTTCTTAGACAATGAAAGGTGATGTCTAAACTTAGTTCTGCATTTCGCTAAACCTAAGATACTGTCAGTTGTAAGATGCGCCATTTTTATTTACCACTAAGACAGAAAACACAGGGCTGCTTAAGCTAGAATGTAATGCTTTCTTATCACCTAGAATTTTTATTCTTTGCTTACCAAAAGAACAGTTTTAGACTTAGACACATTTTTATCATATTTCACACTTGTACAAACATAAAAAGTAAAACATAAGTAAAATAAATTGGTTAAAGTGTTCCTAAAATCTCCACATATTTATAGTCCAACTCTTCTGAATTCATTTTTGACACAGTTGTTGATGTTTGTGTTTTTCCATACACTCTCATCTTCTGTGCCATCATGAACATTAGCATCCTTAAAAGAATGCTCCACTATTATCCCCAAGACTTTCTTCCAAGTTGCTGACAGTCTCTCAGACAGTAAGTTTTCATGAGCAAGCACAGGTGGTATTAGCTTTGCCACAACCACTGCCCTGCCAGCAGTGATGTTAAGATAATTTCCACAAAGATGTGGAAAAGTTTATCAAGAATTTGTTAAATACTACTGATTGTTTAAGGTACATATGCAAGCATAACCCAACAGCTTATCTCAATTCCCTAATATTGTCTAGTGTTTTTGGAATATAAAATATCACTAGCATTACATATATTTTCTTTCTTTCTTTTAGCCTTTTATAATAATATAGATGTTTAATGGTAAAGGACACTCTCAAATTATTTTCACAGAAACAATAAACTGCCCATGAAATTCATGTAGGGAATGTATATTAAAATATTTGTCCCTGGCCTTACTCAAACTTTTTAAGTTTAAAAATTTAATTCTCTGTAGCCTCTCAAAATCAGTGATAATTCATTGTGGGCATTCCTGACATATTGCATTACTGTATTCTTGAAGAGCTCTGAATAAATCAGGTGTTCTTAAATACAACCATATTTTCTACCACCTTAGATTTGTACTTCAGAATTTCTTTTCTTAATTTTTACTAGATCCTCACGTTCTACTCTCTCCCCAAGTGGGTCTTTAACTTTATCTCCCTCACTCTTGCCTCCTCTCTTTTAAAGATAGATAAAGTTCTGCAAACTTTAGCTTAACTGTACTTGGGAGCGCTCAGTGTTTGAAATAAGCTCCCTAGAAATATTTTTGTGAAGTCTTAAACCCCTGTGTATTGTGAATAATAAACAATGATTATCTGGTTTAGATTTGTTTTTGTTTTACAGGCTGGCTTACAAACTGAAGACATTTTGGTTTCCATTTATGAGTTAACACCCCTAAACATGTCCTGTCGAACACTGTAATTGTGTCCTAACAACTTTGCCACAAAAGCAAAGAATTCCTTATTAACTCCATTATTTTTTATTTGTTTTTTTCCTATGTGTTTGTGTTTTAAAATATATTTTCCATGGTAGTGGCTATGTGAATCTTAGAAATGCAACTAGACAGATGTACTGACCATGGTTACCAAGGGAGCAGTTTCCTTGGCGATGGCCAGCCGTCATCAAAGCAGACTACGTTCTGAGTCCTTCCCACGTGACTTGCTCTCACATGCTGTCAAACTTGAGTAGCTGAAGCAGCTCTTTGTAAATCATCAGCCCTCACTCACCCCTACTCACCCAGCACATCACTAATTTTCATGATGCATGCAAGTAAGAGCAGGTGGTAAATTGTTTGTGATGTTCTTTGAGAAGTTTTACAAGAGCCTCAGGCCATCATTCACCATGAAGGATTTCTGGTTTCCCCAACTTTCAGTTTCAACCCAGAATATACTCCAGTCACTTGAAGAAGACCCAAAAACGTATCAGCCAATGCCCTGAGGTCAAAGCTGCAAGAGATCCAATAACAAGGGAGAACTTTTACAGAGTAAATATTTTCTAGTGGTTAAAGGGAGAGGCTTGAAGAATCAGGCATTTCCTTAACCATGACTTCCAGTCAAGCTACATTGCCTCTTCGCCTGTATTTCTGCAAGACATGAATGAGAATATTAATACTTGTTGGTTTTGTGTTTGATCCTCTGATAAAAGTCTATGATTAAGATTGGTTGATTTTTCAATCCTAAAAAAGGTTTAAAAAAAAAACATTTTGTTACTGGAGTGCCTGGATGGCACAGTCAGTTAAACATGGGACTCTTGATTTCGGCTCAGGTATGATCTCAGGGTCCTGAGATAGAGCCCTGCATGGGGCTCCACACTCAGCATGGAGTCTGCTTAAGACTCTCTCTCCCTCTGCCCCTCTCCCCCAACCATGTTCTCTGTCCCTCTCTCTCAAATAAATAAATAAATCTAAAAAATACTTTGTTACATTCTTGACCCCTGAAAAATTTAAAGTGACAAGCTAACACTACAAAAAACTATTGTTTCCCAAATGAAACTTATAATATAGATGGTATGTATTTGCTGAGAGTGAGATCCCCATGTTACATGTCCTTATGTGTGCTGTGTCATTTTCTTTTTATAATAACTCCAGTTGGCAGACATTAATTTTCCTAATTTGTAGGTGAAAAACAGATCTTGGGAGAGAAAATAGTTTACCGAAGTCTAAACTAGTAATTAGTATGAAGATTTGAACTTTAGGCAGATTGACTACAGATCTCACTACTCTACAGCACTCCCTCATATATGTACAGACATCTTCCTTTGTGTGTCAGATTAACACACCACAGATTGCTTTTCTTTTTTTCTATTCTCCTGCCTGCATATATTAGGGTAGTTGCAACCATGTATAAAATCCAAGATTTTGATATATCAGCTTCAAGCTTTTATAAACATAGAAAATGAGTTTTTAATAAACTTCTAACTTTTCACCTAGTCACAAATTTTGGAAACAGGGAAATACCAGTGGAGACATTCATGTCCCTAAAGGTAGTAAAAAACATATTTACAATAGGAAGAATAGACCAAAGGTGCCTGGGTGGCTCAGCTGGTTAGGCATCAGATTTTTGGTTTCAACTCAGGTCATGATCTTAGGATCATGGGATCAAGCCTTGTGTGGGACTCTGAGCTCAGCTCAAGTGGAGTCTGCTTGAAAATTACCTCCCTCTACCCCTCCCCTGCTCATGTGCATGCTGTCTCTCATGCTCTCTCTCTGTCTCTAAAATAAATAAATCTTTTTTAAAAAATAGATAAGTTTTCTTAAACTTAATCAGATTGTTCATCCATGGCATTCTTTTTTCTCACACCAAAATTTCAGCATGAACTTTTCAATACCTTTTAGTTTCCGGGTCTGAGTATGAAAATGCTGGTGGGGGAAAAAAAGAACAGAAAAAGTAACAAAAATACTAATATTAGGAATTGGTTCTGAGTATACAAATATAGATCAAACAGTGGTTGTCATCATACACTACAGGTGTTCTTTGTAGACCTGGCTGGGTCAATGAAATAAGAAGGATTTGAGGACCACCTATACCTCCTTCAACCTGAGCAGGTTTGATGTTTTATATTAAAATTTTATTTGAAGAGAGATTTCTTAGGCCAAAACATTTTGAAAATAGTAGTCTCAGAGAAGAAAAAAAGATGTGATTTTTGTATCTCAAAAAAATATGTAATATATTAGAAGCCATTCTGTTTTTACTAGGGACAAGAAGAAGGGAAATAGAGTTAAATAACATTCCTTAAAAGGAAATGCTCCTTGATTCTGAGAGCATTGACTTCCCACAGAAATAGCATTTATGTGAATCAGACTAATTGAGACCTTCCCTGGGAACTTTACAGGTGACACAGAACTTTTCAGGATGTTTTCATTTTCACCGTTTTCACTTTTACCCTGCTCCGAATGAGTCATTCTGTGTTGCCAGCTATTTCCTACTTGGGGAAGTTCCTACATGCCCCACTCAGTTCATAAACCAAGAATTGGGTTCAAGTAGGAGAGAACTGAACCATCTTTTGAGAAAGGTCTCAATCAATCTGATTTGTGAATTGGTTATATATGATTTTAAATTTGTTTTTAGATGATCCTTTTCCCTTAGTTTATATCTTACTTTTAAAACCTAAATATGAAACTGTCCTCTGCCTTTCAGAGAGAATTTAGAAGCCTTTCCTGATTTGGCAATTGGGCACTAAGTATCAAGTATTTATAGTACTTTTTTTTCTTTATAAAAATGGAGGCTTCCTAACTATGGCCATTATAACTCCATCTTTAATAGCCACGTTGTGGTTTGGGGGTTGTTGGTTTTGTTTTTTTTAAGTGACACAACATGATTGATGTAATCTGGCACGATTCATTACCATGTCAAGCATCAGCAGAACATTTTGAAAAAATATTCATCAAAATCTATTACTGTAGAAATTGCCACTTGCAGATTCTTTTTCTGGCTAATTTCCTGCGTGGTGAAACAACACCTCGTTGACGTCAGAGCACATGCTTTTAGGAAGTGTGGTTATTAAAATAGGTGTTCCTGAAGTCCTGGCATTGCCTTAAGGTTTATCATTAAACAGCTAAGGAACATCAGGTAAAATCTTAAAGGTGTTTCTTCCATTTCCACACTACGTCTAACTAAAAGAAATACAGTGTTATGACTGGTGCGCCTGCCTAGGATCCTACTTCTTGATTACCAGGGATAAAAAATCCTTATGTTCAGGTTGGTTGCAACTTAATCAGACGATGACAAAGAGAAGCAAGGAGCTGAGTCATGGGCTCATTGGACTGTCCATTGCTGTTTTAGAGAAGATATTTGTTGCACAAAGCTCCAAGCCACAAGGCAAAAGTCTAATGCCTCTCTTTTTCCTCTCTAGTGGACACACACTTTGAAGTAGCTTCATTGTTTATGATGTGACTAACAGCGATCCAGATGGAAGTCAACCAAAGCCCTATTTACAAACACTCTAAAACCAGATCATTCTGACAGTCACAAACTCCCCAACGCATAATTCCTCATTCACCTGGTTTATGGTTTGGTGCCCTTCCTACATGCAAGACAGAGGAAGGGCTATAAGTCAACAGATATTCTAAACAAATACATTCCAGAAATACATTATTAGATTAAAACAATCTCCGGTTTCAATGTAAGATTATTTCATTTTGCATTTAAAACATTTTTTAAAAAAGCATCTCTCCAGGGGCGCCTGGGTGCCTCAGTCAGTCAAGCATCAGACTCTTGATTTCAGCTCAGGTCATGATCTCAGGGTCCTGGGATTGAGCCCCAAGCCCTGAGTGGGGCTCCACGCTCAGCAGGGAGTCAGCTTGAGGATTTCTCTCCCTTTCCCTCTACCCCTTCCCTTGCTCACACACACTCTTGCTCTCTCTCTTTCACTCTCTCTAAAAATAAACAAATCCTTACCAAAAAAAACCACTGTTGCTCCAAAAGTACTACTCACTCTATCTGTGTAAGCAGATTCATTAATTACTGCATGAAGCCTCATGTTAGCCAGTATTCAAACATCTCTTCAACTGGTTTTTAAAATATTTGGTGTTCAGCTAATTTCTTAGATTGTAATCCTATCAGTCAGAAATGGGTTCTTTTTTAATCCTATCAATCAGAAATTTCTTTATCTTTGCCATACCATGTATTGTTAAAATCTTATCATTTATAAAAGATGTGAACTAAGGTGAATGTTTCAAGATACATTTTTACACTTATGGGAATTTTTTTTAAGAAAGGCCTTTTGGAGTAGCTTCACAATTCATTTTCAAAAACTATTTTGGCATCAAAAATCTCTCCTGCCTCAATTTCATTTGTGTTACCAAAATACACATCAAATGTTTGCCATGACTATATCTTTTTAGCTACCCCACCCCCAATTTCATATTCTGTGTATCGAGTGTGGCATACAGAAAAAGCACTCATTCACAAATGTTTACTGAGCACAAAGTAGGTGCCAGTCACTGTTCTAGGTCCTGCTGACATGCAGCGAACAAGGCAAAGTCCTCCCCACTGGGCTTGTATTCTATGAGGAAGATAAGCAGTAACCAAAATGCATACATCAGTATATAACGTGTCAGATATGATGAGTGCTAGGGATAAAACTAAAGTGAAGTGAGTATATGGGGACAAGTGGGGACTCTCTACTTCTTTGGTCATTTATTCAAAATATACATTTGGAATGCACTGCACCCACTATGTACAAGGCACGACACTGGGAAGCAGGCAAGACAGACACAAGCCCTGGCTCATATAGCTCATCAGAGGAGTCATAAACTTAAATGTAACCAGATTATTATGCATTTCAAACCCTGGGGGGGGGGTATGGTAATCAGCCATGATGTGGTAAAATCATTACTTTCAAGTGTGCCCTATCCATGTTTCTTTTCCCATTCCATGACAGATATGTGCGAATTCTCCAAAATGTCCTACAAGACCCCTCTTCTATGTATCCTAAGCCCTTTTAATGCCTTGGTATTCCCCCTAGGTTCCACCATAAGTCCCTACACCTCACCTCTTGGCAAACAACCTTCTGTGCAGACAGCCAGTAAAATTGCAAGTACAGCCTGGTTGGTCCACTTGAGCCACAAAAAAACCAAATGTTCTTGTTGTTGAGTATAGCAGTCTAGCCAGGTTCCCTACTGTTCTCTCTTTACCTTATTGTCTCTCCCATTTCATTTTCTCAAACTCAAAGGGCACAGAGACAGAGAAAAAAATGTACTATACAAGCAAATGTCAGCCAGGAAATAGATTCCCAGTCTTTCTTCCTGCAAATACTTACCATCTCTACAAGAAAGTGTCCTGAAGCCCTCACTCTTGGTTAGGAAAATGGAGCATTCCACTTTCATTTTCCACAAGGAGGAAAGGAGAAAAGGCACAACCCTGTTCTCAAAACCTTTAATCTGGGTGGGCAGCCTGGGTGGCTCAGTGGTTTAGCACCACTTTCAGCCCAAGGCATGACCCTGGAGACCTGGGATCGAGTCCCACATAAGCCTCCCTGCATGGAGCCTGCTTCTCCCTCTGCCTGTGTCTCTGCCTCTCTCTCTCTCTCTCTCCCTCATGAATGAATAAATAAAATTTTTAAAAAAACTTTAATCTTTCAGACTCTACATTTTATACAAACAGAAAATTTTATATTATGATATATGAAAAGGAATAAGAAAAAGTAACACCTAATCAAAAGAAAACATAACCAACAGAAGCAGATCAATAGATGACACATTCATTGAAATTAGCAAAGGCTCTAAATACCTTATGCATACATGAAATGGTTTATAGGAAAGGATGGGTATAATGAGAATATTTCTATCAGGAAAATGGAAACTTACCCAAAGAACCAAATGAAAATTCTAACACAAAAAAAAAGAAGAAAAAAAGAATGATAATGCACTATTATTTCTGAAAGTTCATGGAAGAGGCTTAGTATGAAATTGAACACTGAAGGAGAATGGACTAATAAAGACAGGTAAATTGAAAGTATTCATACTGAAGACAAAGACAGGGAGAGGTTGAAAGAAATTAAATATATAGAGAGAGCATTGACTAACTATGGGAAAATGAACTAGTTGTATAATTGGAGTCCTGAAAGGGAATAAAGAGAAGACATGTTGTTGAATTTTTTCCAAGTGATGTGAAAAAATTCAACCCATAGATCCAAAAAAACTCAACAAACTCCTAGCCAGTATACATGCAAAAGAAATCACAGTTTAAAATAGATATTAGGTTAGATCTGATAGGTTTCTTCTCTGAAGCCCTTCTTCATGTCTTCAGCATATACATTACAAAATTTTAACAAGGGAATATAGTATACACATTTTGCAATTCCTTAAAAAAAGGAAATGCTTTTTTTTAAGAGGTTTTTTTTTTTTCCTCTGAGGCTACCATTCCCGGGTACTTATATTGTTAATTCCTGGGATGGTGATAGGGAAAGATAAATAAACAGACCACAAATTGGAAGCTTCATTATAGTAATGTGGAGAATACGCTTTATAAACACAACAAATAGATCAAGCAGGGTTTTTTTAAGATTATTTTGGAGAGAGTGAGAGAGACAGTCATAGGGGTGAGGGAAGATGGAGAGGAACAAGGGAAGCAGACTCCCCACTGAGTGGGGACCCCAACGCAGGGCTTGAGCTCATGACCCTGAGATCACGACCAGAGCAGAAACCAAGAGTCGGACATTTAACCGACTAAGCCACTTAGGCTCCCCAGATCAAGCAGTTTTACGTAAGCTGAGAACAAATGTACAAGTGAACAAGATGATAGGAGTAAAATACCAAAAAGCTTCTAAGAAAATAAAAAATTCAGTGTGACAGAAGGTCAGGATGCTGCAAAGAATGACTAAGAAAAGTATCATAGGCTAATTTGGGGATGGCTTTGTAAACCAAATGAAGGATTTTGAATTCTACCCATTTTTTTTTCTTTTGCAAAAAGTAGGATAGGGTAAACAGGGAAAAAAAAAATAAGGGATGGTCAGCTTTTTAAGAAAATTTAGTTTGCCAGTTATGTGGAGAACGAACTGGTATGAGGCCATTGGTAATGGATAACCAATTAGGAAGCTACTAAAATAATCTAAGAGAGTGGGAAGAAAAAACAGATGTAAAAGCTGTCTGTAGAATTTCTCTCAGTGGAAAGAACCTTCTAATGATGATTAATTTGATGTGTCAAATTGACTGGACCAAAATGTGCCGAGATATTTGTTCAAACATTATTCTGGGTATATCTGTGCCGGTGTTTCTGGATGAGATTAACATTTAAATCAGTAGACTGAGTAAAGCAGATTGCCCTTCCTCATGAGAGTGGCCCTCATTCAATCAGTCAAAAGTCTACATGGAGTAAAAAGACTGACCTTCACACAAATAAAAGGGAATTCCTCCTGCCTGACTGCCTGCCTGAACTCGGACTCCAAGTCTTTTCCTGCCTTCAGATTCAGTTTACAACATTGACTCTAATTGGGTCTTGAGCCTGCTGGGGTTTTGGGGGTTTGTTTTTTGTGTTGTTTTGTTTTTTAGATTTTATTTATTTATTCATGAGAGACACAGAGGAAGAGACACTGGCAGAGGAAGAAGCAGGCTTTCTACAAGGAGCCCGATGTGGGACTCCATCCTGGATCCCAGGATCATGCCCTGCACTAAAGCCAGATGCTCCACTGCTGAGCCACCCAGGCATCCTTAGCCTACTGGCTTTTAAACTGGAGCTTACCCCATTGGCTCTCCTGGTTCTCAAGCCCTAGACTCAGATTGGAACTACACATCAGCAGTCAGGGTCTCCAAGGTGCCAACTGAAGATCTTGGGATTTCTCAGCCTCCATGATTGCTTGAGCCAATTCCTTAGAATAAATCTCTTTCTGTAAGTATGTACATTCTACTGGCTCTGCTTGTCTGGCAAACCCTGACTAATATATACTTGTGTTGAGCTTCTGACCACTTTTGTTTGGAGAAGATATCTCTGAACACATGGCTGGAAGAGTAAGGCTTAGCTACAACTCAATTTGCCTAACTTACCAACCAACCAACAGAAATTTGGGGTTGACAATGAGAATGACTATGAGAGGTAGGAGTAGAACAAAGCAGAGAGGGAGGAAAGACCTATAACATGATGGCTCTTTTTATTTTAATCAATTCACAAGTCATGATGTGGAATAAACCGTGGGCCCCGATGCCAATTCAAAACTGCTGAGGATCCAAGGTCCACAGGATGCTGGAAAAGCAGCTTCCTGCACAAAATAAGCCTACAGCCAAAGTAGTATCTCTTGGGAAAACCCAAATGTCATTTGGAGAGAAAAGGAGGATTTTTTAAAGAGAGTTAGTAGCATTTGGTTAGGTCTCACAGGAATGTCCCAACTCAGCCCTCATTATTCATCCCTTCACCCCAGAGTTCAACTGTAACCCGCAAAAAGTTATGTTCAAGTCCTAATCCCTTGTACCTAGAATATGACCTTAGTTAAAAATAAGGTCTTTGAAGATGTAATAAAGTTAAGATGGAGTCATACTGGATTAGGTTGGTGTCCTTTACAAGCAAAGACTCAGAGACACACACAGACACACACACAGGGGGAGCACCATATGAAGAGAGAGGCAGAGACTGGACCGAAGCAGCTGCAAAGCAAGCTGTGCCAATGATTGCCAGCACCCACCAGAACCTGGAAATGGTAAGGAAGGATTCTTCCTCAGAGCCCTCAGAGGGATCATGGCTCTGCAGATGCCTTGATTTTGGATTTCTAGTCTCCAGACCAGAGCTGTGACAATAAATTCCTGGTGTTTTAAGCTACCACACAAACTGGGTGGAAACTAGTACAGAAGTATGAGTCTCTGAACCATATAAAATTGTTCTTTTCCTAAATATAGATGAATGTCAAGCCATTTCCTATAATTTAGTCTATTAGCACTTTTTAGAGGATGAACTATGCTAGAGACATGGCAATTCACATTTCCAAGGTCACTTAGGTAGAAATAGGCAGAGCCAGAATTGGGACTCAAAATCTAGCTCGAGAGCTCATAGTTGGATCATTTTGACACAGTCATTAGAACTCCAGAGTGTAAGTGAGTGATAAGTCTGGAAGGATTGGTTTTACTTTTTATGTTTGGTTTTGCTGTGCTTCTTTTTCTTGTACTATCATCACTGAGGAGCAGGGACCTATTTTCATCTAGATCTGATGAAACAGATGTTGATGAACATTGGAGAGAAATGGGAAGATGTTGTGATAGACTTGGCCTCCATGTCTACGGCATTACAGCTATTTTGAATCTGGTTCTGGTTTTATTCTATAGAGCCTTGTGGCAAGCCCTTTGGCTGAGTGCATTTGACAGTGAGACTATGCATTTTTCCAGGTGCCACATGGACTATAAATATCTGTTTCTTGGTTCAGATCCTTGGAGGGGCTTTATGTGGGAAAAAATACATATGTAGTATAGTCTCTGCACATCATCCACACACTGATGCAGCAAACTCTGAAGCAGGCCAATCATTAAGTTTTTCACAAAAAAACACCACCTCATTAATTCATATGTGGCCTCACTTGGCCTCCTCTGTCTCCCAGAACAACCAGAAGTTCTACCTGTTAGTTATGCAGGTTTCTTCAGAAAACCCCTGTGTACTCGCTTGAATTTTTGAGGTCAGTCAAAATTGACACTTATGGGAAGGTGATCTCATGCAAAATCTTTTTTCATGTTGGTTGCGCCTCTTCTTGCTGACCTTCCAAGACTTTTGTTACCAGTCTCAGGGGTTTCTAAACTTCCTGAGGTGGAGAATATTTTAACAATCATTTTGACTCCCCAGAAAAATACACACAGGGTAAAACATTGCTTATGAGTTCATGGATTTGATTAATATTCTGAAATCCATCTTGGACCACTTACCTTTAAAAGGGATTCTTCTCTTGAGCTTCAGGACCTAAATAAGTAAAAACAGTGTGATGATATGATGTGAAAAGTCGGGCTAGAAATTTTTTCACTTGCAAGTGAAAAAACCCACCCTTAACGAGCTTAAATGCTAGAACAAAACAAACTAGAACAACATGGTAGCAAAAGTACTGGAAGAGATAATGGTTCACATAAATCTAGGGGTAGCACTGGCGTGGCTTGATATAGGTTGCACATGATTTGACCAAGTTCCGCCTGTTGTTTCTGCTTCCTCTGGATTGGCCCTTTGCTGAAAAAATGTAGTCCAAGATGTCTGTCAGCAACTGTTGGGGCTATTTTCTTAATAGAAAATAGCCATCCAAAAGAAAAGAAAATATTTCTTCTTTTAATTATTGATTAAGCATCCTTGGTGTCAGGGATTCAACCATCTTGGTTAAGGTGTTCACTTGTAAACCAGTCACTACAGCCAGGAAGGGTGGGCTCACTTTGGCTTTCTCATTCCAGAACTTGGAGTGAAATCAACTTTCCCAGGTTTAAATGGGCAAGGAGAACTTAAATAGAAGTAGTTCCTAGAAGGCCAAAAACAGCAAATGTCTACCACAAGGATACAAATCAGGGTTGATATCTGAAATTTATACACGAGTCATGGTTGAAAAATAACTCATTGGTTCCCGGATGTGGATGGCCATGATCAAATCATGTCCCTGAGTCCCAACAACATGTACCACAGTGAGCCAGTATCAGTTGGTCACTGGTGAGGAGTCTGTACCCTTCCCTTCCACCAGTATGTTTTAAAAAGATCCCACTGAAGTCATTTATATATTTCAGAGTACTTAATGTGGCCCAATGGGCCTGCAGCAAAAGATGCATTTTGAATTATCTAATGAGTAAATGGGGCATTTAGTTAGACACAGTCTAATTACTTTAGGTCTTTGTAAAATATTAATTTAAGGCAACTGCAACATTAAGGAGTAAGTTTGCCAAGTGGTGCTCAGTGATTTAGCTTTGCGACTGCCATTAATATCAATAGAAGTCTCGCTGCTCGCTTGCCACCCATTGCTTTGGAAATGTACCCTAAGGTATAGAAATCAGCTACTGTGAAATTTTTTTTCAATTAATGTTCCAGGAGGAAGTGTGGCATTTAGTTTTTGTATACAACTGTATCACCTTTGCTGATGGGCCATGGTCTCATGGGGGCTGATTGAAGTCCATAATCTCAGGTTCACCTTCCATGCTCTGCCGTATTGCTGTTGCTGAATGCCTGGTGGCAATGAAATCCCCAATTCAAGGATACACCTGTAAGAATAAAACTGATTTTTTTCGACATGTGAACATGATTTGCTTTGGAATTAAAATACCTTTTGGAGAAGATACATTGTGAAGATACCACTCCAGATTCGTCTGCGTGTTTTCCTAAAGATGACAGGTAGTAAGTGTAAACCACGTGACATGAACCCTGAATGACTCTGAATTGCCACTTACAGAAGAGTACATCTGAACCCTGGAGTTACCTTACTCTGGGCTGTCTTGTGTAGGACAACCCCCTAGCTTTTGACTTGGCTGGTTTGGTGCCGATGGACGGGAATGAACTGGTAGTTTTGTGGGCCATTCCGAAGCATCTGACTCTGTCTAGAGTGCCCTCTCAAACACCCATCAGTGGCTTACTTGCCTGACACTGCTTTATTAGCCTCATGAATGAGTCCTCCAAACCTGTTGAGGAAGCTCTTCTGGGAAATAAGTACTCATCCTTTGCTCCTGACCCTTACACCATCTCAGCGCCCAACTCTAGAGAGGAGCGGCATCCATGATGTCATGGTGTGCAATGAGCAGCTGTTGGGACGGGAAGGGGTATGGAAGTGTTGTAAAGTTGAGCTGGGCTATGCTGGTTCCCTGGGAGAATCGCTGATAGGGAAGTAGCTGCAGAGCAAGCAGCTTAGTTCATAGAAAGCCAAACCCCTCAGAAAATGCAGAAGCTTTCCTGCTAGGCTTTGCAGTAAAAGTCTTCCCAAACCATTGCACCGATTCTTTCGCATGGAAACCACACGTATCGTGTAAGAGAACATGGAGCAAACGCATAATTTTGGAAACCATCCAGGACCATCCATTATCATTCATGAATTTATTTATAGCCATGCCACATACCTTCATGTCTAACTTTATGCAATTCCTTCTCTTACAAAGTCCCTGGTATCATTAGTGTCTGGATCCCTTTGCAAATTGCAAGAGCTAATTTAATTTGGGGGCGGGGAGGCTAAGTCTCTATGCTCCCTTTCAACTCCAACAAATATTTCATTGTTTGTAATGCCTCTTAATACGCTAAACAATATTTATGCCGCACTCTACAACATTTTATAACTTTCTTCTAATTGCCTTAGCAGTCTTTAAAACCAGAGCTTAGCACTTCGATAATAAGCGTATTAATTTGTCTAACGTTTAAGTTCTTACAAAGGAAGAGACAAGCATTAATTTTGTTTAGTTAAAACAAGCTTTGCTTTTGAACAGCAGGTGGTAATTGAAACAAAACAAGGACTCATTAGAGGAGCGTCTGGTGGCTCATGATACAAACAGAGCACACTAGAAAACCCAAACACAAGAGCCCTGAAATAAAGTGGTCATCATCTAATTAACAGAACATGTTTTAATTACCGAGTAAACCATGCAGCGCCGTGTGTCAATTTAACTGATGTGCTAAGTGCCAGTTTACAATATCAGAAACAGACAAATAATTGGAATCTAATTACATGCAGGTCTATTGCACACCAGCGCCTCCAGCCCATCTTAATAAACAAGTTTTTACATCAAACCATGAATAGCAAATACAGCCGTGCTGTTAATTGCTACATTGTGATATTGGGACTTTGCCAGCTCTGACTATTAAAATAAGCTCTTGTGTGGATTGCAGTTTCTCTGCTACGCTTTAATTAGAATCAAATGAGAGGCAGAGATCGGGCTGTATTACTGCAATTCAATATATGTAAATAAGATAACTGGCTAATCTTTTTATTTTATTTCTGAGCCTCCATGCAATAGGCGGTTTAGTTATGGTAATAGGTTATCACTTTGCAAATGAAGTAGACTTGCTCTGTGAGATGAATCAAGAAACATGTAATCTTTGCTAGAGAGTCTAAATATTCCCCATCATCGCACATGGGATCTGGAGAACTTTCTTGCCCAAGATATATGATGCTATATTTTTAATGCCCATATTGGCCTAGTTTTTCAGCGATAGCTTTTGATGTTGTATTTCACTTGTCTAAATAAACGCGTGATCCATAACTTGCTATTTACAATGCTCAGACAGATATTTCAAGATAAACTCTTTTAATGGAGAATCATTTGTTTGAGTACTTGAAAGGTTGCAGGGAAGGTCTACATAAATACTGTATAATGCAAATTTTAAATTAAGACCGAGGCACAGATAATGCTCATATTTCATACTGTATATAAATGTGCTGCTTGTCAGAGAGCTAATCAAGGATTCAGAAATACTGAGTATGAAAATGACATCTATGGTAGGGACGCTGATGGGCCATTTTTCTGTATTTTCCAAATAGGGAAGAAGATGGTATAGCTATTGTTGAAAAATTACCAAGTAATGATCTCCTGGGAAGATCTCCTTATGTTTCATTAGAATTGTAATTAGAAGTGGCCGTGACCTTGGGAAACCTGCTTCAGGAGCAAGCTCTCCTCTCTTTTGTTTAAGAAAAACCTCTAAGTTTCCCTTACTCATGGGCCCGAGGCAATGTTAACTGAACTCCACAGAAAGAACATAATAAAGCATTTAAAATGCACTTCTCTGCTGCAATAAACCGAAATAAGCAAATACAGAATGGATTATCATCCACTTAATTTTAGTTGTAGTTTGTCATTGTGAATTAAAACCATCCAGAGCCTTCTTTCTTGGAGGTATTTTGTGCCGTTTCCTAGATTGAGCCAGTCCTTGGAAATACCTTCTGATGAAGATGGGGGGTGCTTTATTAAGTACCCAGGACTTCTAAGACAACCCTAAGCCATTTTCAACTTCTGCCTTGAAGTACGCAAGCCAAGCCACTCATTGGCTTGAGCTAAAGTCAGCCTAAAACAATGCTCTGCAAACTTGGCGCGGGTCCTTGCCTATTTAAATTTCCATCACACCATTGTTGAAGGCTCATGCCTTTCACATGGTTCGCCTGGTGGACGTGTTCCAACTCCCAGAAGGGAGCAAGTGCACCACACAAAATACTGGAAGAGCCCACATGTTTCCAACACCTCATCGGATACTTTAGTGCAGGGGTAAAAACATTCCTGGTACTCATGTTGTTGGCCAAATCACAAAGGATTTCAGGCTGGTACCTCATCCATCTCAGTTCATAAATGAAATGGAGCCTCCTGGTCAATTGTCACAAAAACAAAAAACAACTCCACGTATCCCCTAGTTTTCTCTAGTCCTCTGTACCTTCTGCAAAACTATGCCAACCCTGCTAACAATATATAATCAAAATGTTTAAAATGCAGAGTAAATGTGTATTAAAAAAAACGTACGGGGGCTGGAAAAGGAATGTAATAAGGTTAAATTTTACAAGCATAATTCCATATGTTGAAAGCATCTTGTAGTTATGTCAAATACAGATGAAGCTATAAATTACCCCAGAATCAAAAGTGTCAAGTTTCAGGCTAATGCTGAATATATATATATATATATATATATATATATATATATATATATATACACACACACAGCTTCAGAATTCTTATTAAAATATGAAAACATGCTAAACATAGAAAAGCTAACAACTGTACCAAAAGTAAGACAAAGTGTTACTAATGTCTGCCAACTGGTATTACTCACCAGAGCAATCAATCACATATGAGCAAACCTCTATGGCAGGCAACCAGGAAAGCTGAAACCCACCTCTCCCCCCATGGTTGTCTTATTTGTGGTTACTTTTGCAAGGATTCCACTTTATTCCATTTGCTTGCTGTTAACCCTGAGAGGGCATGGTTAGCAAGGGGAAAACGTTTATTCAATTATAATGTCTTTATTTCTACTTAAAACACATACGAAACTGTCAGCAATAGACAAATTAGTACTTTGGACTGAAGCATGTGCTTAGTTTATTCTATATTTGAATTCTAATAAATTATGTCCACGTTATTACAAAAATTATAACTGACATGCTGTCAGTGCAGTACATGTATATGCCTAGCAATATACATAATGCTTTGAAAGCTGTCACATTCAGTCCTGTTGTAAACATCACCCTCATTTGCTAAACAGTGTTGTTATGGCTTTGGTGGGCTATAATTTTGCCCCCACATATGAGTCCATGATTCTGAATATGTCTCAACTCTACAGAAAAATAGTGTCTACCCTAAGAGTTGTAATGACCTATCACAAGCTTCCATGGAGCATATGGAAGTGGTTTCTTTCTAAACCACCCTATACCAACTAATAATATGGGCTTATCTGGTGAACTAAAAATTGGTAAACACTTTCCAACCTAAGTGATGGCAATGTTTCCGGCAGACACCTTTAAACGGGTCTCCTTCAATATTTGGAGAAATAGTATCTGCTTTTGCTAATTTGGATGTAAGTGGTGGCCCTTCCCTAAAAGTTGAAATAACTATCACAAAGGTAAAAAATGTGACTTCACAAAGACAGTGACAAAACAGCATGTATTCACTGGGAGAAATGTTTTTGGTATTCATGCATTTCTTTCCCTTGTAGCTCATGAGTGCCAGCTGTGTGCCCAACACCATGCTATGCTGGTGGCCAAGGCCCTGCCTGCATAGAGAATATCATCTGGGGAGAATTCAGACAGCAAGAACCAAGTGTGAGGATTATGACCAAACGAGCAGCACTGGGTCCAGGCCCACGGTGCTAGAAGCCAATATTCAGTTTTCAGCAGAGAAACAATTGGGTAAGAGAGCATTTTGCTGGCCTCCAAAGCCTAATAAACATGAATTAGTCACGCTTAGGCCAGAGACCATGTATGTTTTTCTTAGAGCTCATGGTTGCAAGCAACAGAAACCAGTTCTGCTCATCGAAGTAAAAGGGAGTTTATCAGAAAGAAATTTGAGGTGCAGATGCACAGAATTAATGGGCAGTCAGAGAACTTGGCTTTGAAATGGACGGGAAGAGAAGGCTGGACAACAGGAACTAGGGTTTAATAGTAGAAATGGCCATGGTGAGCTGGCTGCTGACTTCTGATCAGTCTTTTCATCTTCATGTTATCTCCTCAAGATCCAAAGTTCTGGGAAACCATTCGCAATTGGTTAAGCTTAGTTCTTATACCTCCTCCTAGGCTGTCTCCAGGTCAGAAGAAGGTGAAGGTGATCCCTGACTTGCTTGCAGTGTGGGATCATCACATGAAACGGCCCTTTCACCAAGAGTACGTGTAAGAGGGAAGAGCTCATTTCACCTCCCCCTCTCAAAATGGCAGTACATCGAAAGAGCGGGAATGGACGTGAGGCTACAAATGACCACAAGGTACACTCAGCCACTTCTTGTTTATTTGTTCAGAACCTTGAAGGAAATGTCCGTCCTTTGAATTGATCAAATACTAGTAGTATTCTTAGGCTACTTAATACTTATCGTATTAATAATATTATATTATCAATATGATCAATAAGTATCAATATACTTATAGTTATATTGATCTCCATGACCAACTAATTTTGGATCAATATAGGTGGTGAAAATGGCTCTATCACACTTTAAAGGGGGGAGTTTCTGAAAGTATGGGTTTTAAATGCTTTAATTGGTCATGATATTTAGGCAAAAATATCCTCAATATAAATTTCTAAATTTATGAATTCATAAGCAAAGTGCAGTATAGGGATAAGAAAATTATAGCATTTGATGTCAGAAAATCTGCCAACTGAGAATCTTAATAAGTTCTTAGTAACTGTTGTTTCATTTGCATGGAAGTCACACAGACCAAAGGACATATATGTAAGTCCTTAAAAAGAATTGTTCTAAATTCAATGTGGAATCCTTGATTAGATCCTGGAACAGGAAAAAAAAAAAAAAAAATATATATATATATATATATATATATATATATATATATATTCCAAATGAAGTCTGTACTTTAATAATATTATTCCAAAGTTATTTTCTTAATTTGATAAACATTCTATGGTTGTATACAATGTTGCCATGAGGGGAAGATGGCTAAAGAATAAATAGGAGCTCTGTAACCTTTCCTTGCAACACCTTTGTAAGTCTAAAATAATTTCAAGATAAAAAGGATTTTTTTCTTAATTGCCAAATTCCATGCACATAGTAGGTATTCAATGAATGGCAGTTACATCCTACTCATCTCCCTCTCTTGATCTTGAAATATTTATGTTGATTAGTTTCCTGGGACAATTTCCTATTGTTCCTTCTTTAATTAATCTCTCCCTAGGTGCCAAGAACAAAAAAGGAGAGGGAGAAAAGAAAAACCTCAGTCTAATTTTGCTCTGCTTTGTTATGAGATGAACTTATTCTTTAGGAAATGTCTAGACATCTGTCATCCCAGGGCATCCTAATATTGGCACCACAGAAATACAGTGTTAATGATGACAACGTATTTACTTAATGAGCTCTATTAGGTAGCTAGTTACTCCTTCTTTTGCTTTTACTTCTAAACAAAACTAACACTGTCACACATCTCGAGAATGCTATAGTTCATCTCTAACGGATGGAATTTTGTTCTTATTTTGTTAAATGTTACATTTACATAATTGTGTATGTCATTGATGTTTATGAGGATACACCAAAAAGTAAAAGTTATTCTACCTAAAGAATAGAGAATTATTAGCCTAAATCCGATATAGGTTTCCCTCACAGTGATAACTCACATTATCCAAAATCAGGAACCAAATAGATGTTAGGTAATGAGGGCAAGTTTTCTTATTCTGCTCTAAGATTAGTCACTTATTCTTCGCACAGAAGTTACACTGGTGTCAGGGATGATTTTTTTTTTTTTCTGTTAAATCACAGAGCATGTAGCTTTAGAAATTTCTGACAGTAGGCCAGTAACATTGCTTATGGTTGTTTTCATTTTTTGCAGTTAGCTGCCCTTAAAGTTTTATGTCTTGGTTATGTTATTCAATTCTAGTTAAAACCACAAAGCGACTCATGAAATAGCACCTGGTGATTGAAGAGTTAACGATGGAACTTACTGTTGTCGAAATATTCTTATCTCTAGACACAAAGATATTTATATGAAAACTGCATTCTTTGTGACAAACCAGAATCTTATTTTGCTGTGGCCAAATGTAATGGACATCTGTTGTTTTTGCCTGCCCAGCACATATTCCTCCCTTTACTATTAGCAGAGGCTGCATTTTGGGGGAGGTCCCACCCCTCTAATCCCCTTAGTGCATATGGTTTTGGGAGGACTCTCACCCTCGCCCACACTTGAAGGGTGGACCCGTGACTCAGACCAGGCCAGACATCAGAGTCTTTCCTCTTGGCCACAGAGACTGGCTCAAACTGAGTGTGTGATCCCAGCCAGACCAAAGAGATGCAATTCAAAGAATCATACTAGAATGGCTGCAAGAAAGAAGTTCTTTTTCCTGGAAATGAATCCAAGAGGATGTCAACCTGGAGCTACTGGAGGTAGCCTTGTGAAAAGCCTTGTGGAGGAAAAAAAAAAAAAAAAGCCTTGTGGAGGAACAGTGGAGACCAACTCTAGTGGCATCATTTGAACAATACCTGGATCCAGCCATCCTGAAGAGAAGATAATTTTTCCATTATTCAGGAAATCACCCTTTGTTTTTCCCCTTAAACTAATCTGAATTAAGTTTATGGGTCAATGTCTCTTGCAACAAACATAATTCTACCTAATTCATGAAATGTTTAAGCATATTCTTCTTCCTTAATGAATCTAACTCAGGTGAAGCTTGGATCTCCATTCATTTAATTAATAGGTATTGAGCACATATGGTACACATGAATGAAATGGGTTAAAAGATTTTAATAAGATGTAACCTCAATTGAAAATGTGCAGAAAATTTTGTAGAAATTGGTTGACTTTTTAGGGAGAGAAAAAGAGAAAGTCTAAAATTTCTGTTGTCTTTTCTGTAAATGGAACATTATACTTTTTTTCTCATGGGAGGTAGTTGAGAGAATCCCTATAACACACTATTTAGGAGCATGGGTTTGGGCATCCAATGACCTGGTTTAAAGTCTGGTTTTGTCTCTTACTCACTCTATGACCTACAAATTACTTAGCTTCTCTTAGTATTGGTTTTCCTGTCTGCAAAGTTAGCACAATTGTACAATTCTTCAAAGACAGAGAAAATACATCCAAATTATATATTATGTCTGGTGCATAGCATTAAATGGTATTTAAAAATAATTACATAATATGTGATTCAATATAGTTTTTCGCCAATTTTAGAATCTTTCGTTTGGTATCCAACAAGAAAAAGATTAGTTTAATTTACATCTCCAGCCCATATTTTATTTCTGTGCATCAGATTCCATGCAGATACACAAGTGCATACTGGTTATGGCCACTTGAGTTTTTCGCAGGCACATGAAATCTACCATGCTCAAAACCACATTCAGTATTTCTCCCTTCCTCTCAGTTCACATCTCTTTCTGTAATCTCAATTTCAGTAAAGGCACCATCATACACCCAGAGTCCTGCTCACTCCCACATCAAATCAGTGACCAAATTAGCCTGGAAGCCTTCCAACGGTCTCTCTGCCTCTTTCCGTTTACCCGACATGAGCTGCTTTCCACATAGTAGTCAAAGTGATCTTCTAAATTAACACACTTCCTGAAAACTAACCATGGTTTCTCACTGCTCTTAGGATGAAGGTCAGCTCCTTAGCATGGAGGACCACCTTCCCTCGTGGTCTAACATCTCCACCACTCTCCACTCTTAACCCTTCCCAACCACAGACACCTCACCATTCCACAGTCGAGCCCCAGAAACTCCTCTCATCTCTCCCATGCATGCTCTAATTTACCTTATGGATTTGTACATATGATTTCTCTTGTCTGAAACAGTATTGACTTTCCTCTCCTTTTATACCTTCCATGGGGATACCTTTACTTTTATGTCCCAACCTACCTGTTACTTCTTCCAAAGGTCCCAGCCTTCCTCCACTCATGACTGCATTGGGGGAATACAGTGGCACCTGCACTCTTCTATCACAACAGCTGCCATCCATTATACTTTACTTCTATATGGATATATAGATATAGATATGGTGTGGATAAATGACCAAATTCATTGTCTATCCCACTTCCAGGTGTTCTTCACCTGACTTGACTAACCTCCAAGTGATCCATTAATAGAAATTTGGGGGTGGGGGGGCAAGTGTTTTATGGACTTAGTTGGGAAAAAAATTACATTTTTTTTGCTAACCTCAAACTGAAATTCATCATTTCCTTCCTTTATGAATGGAGGCAACAAAACACAGTAGTGGCAGCAGCTGCGACTTTGTCAACAATAGAGCATAGATATTTCATAACACATTACAGTTATTACTAATCTCTTAAAATATTTATGCTCATCACTATTATAGTAGTCATAAGACATGCCTCAAGAATTTATTTAATACATTAATAAAGAAACACATATATTATTATATCAAAAATTTTAAATTATTTAGACAATTTCATTATCATTGATTTTCTTTATAACCCTATGTATTTAATGCATTTAAAACTAATATCCTGAGAAGAGGTTCGTAGGCTTCACTAAACCTCAAAAGGGCTCTATGGCATAGAAGAGGTGAGAACTCTTGTACCTGATTGAAAGCTCTGCAAGGCCCAACCCCATTTAGCTAAATCCCCACCATATCACCAGGGCCCTGCACAAAGCCTGGTAAACAGCAGGTACACAGTAAATAAGTACTGAACTGAATTGAAATGAAAGCTGAATCAGTTTTAATCTCATGTTATTTGGAAGTCCACTCGCCATGAATCTGGATAGTTCTCTCGTCCCTGGAGGACAAGGTGGACCCTCTGGTAGCGGATGGCTTATGTCCCATTCAGAGATGTGTCAGGTGACACCCTACAGTTGCGTGGCATGAGCTCTTGCTGAGAATATGGCATTACAGTTTACAAAGACATAATGGAGCCAATTCCTTCCCTATGTAAAAAGTAGCTGGCACAATTGACCTTGAATGATGTTGAGACAGGTGAATAACTGTGTGATCTATTTTATAAAGTCCTATTTTAAATTTGACAATGGAGCCAGTTTTTCAACTGGACAACTCTCATGCCAACATCTGCTCCAAGCTTTGTTCTTTTATGCATAGTGGGCAGCTTGTGCAACAAAGGATCTTGTCAGCCAGTGGTTGTGCTCTGGGGCCAGTTGACTGCCACTCTTCTCAATTATCCAGACTAGGTATCGAGGCAGCAGAAATGCTCCTTGATCAAGTCACTCCAAGCACATTTCAATTGACAGTGTTGACTTTGGGGTGGGCTCCACAATTCTGTTCCTGCAAAAGTATTTAAAGAGGTGATGCAGATCAAAGACTTCTAAAATCTATCAAATATATATCAAAAGACCTCTAAGAGCTCTTTCTTGAAGTAAAATTAGACTCATGAGTCTATCCATTCAACATGGTTTTAAAAATTACTGGGTGTCAGGAATAGTTGTTTTTGAGGTGAATCAGTGAGTATATCATTGCCAAGAAGAATTACAACAAATCTTTCTGTCTGGTGTGAACTTTTAGGTCTGAACCAAACCAGTAGGAGCAGTGAGGACTGGCAGAGAGATCTACTTCACCTTCTATTTGGTACCCCTTTGAGTCCCCAGAGCCACCAAAAATGACTCTCACTCCAAAGAGGAAGAAGAGCAATCCAGAGATGGTGTTTTTAAGAGCGTCAACTGTGGAAGACCTGGGCCCTACCTTAGACCCCCTGAATCTATGGGAGTGGAGCTGCAAATCCTTTGAATGCATACTAATTTTGAGAACTATTGTTCTGGATGTTTTAAGGAAGTGAGGAGGAAGTCATCTCATTTAGTGAGATGGTCTCCAACATCTCAAAAACCTACTCCCCAGATGGCTGACATCTCCAGGTGGAGGGTCATAAAGCAGAAGCAAGAGTATGTAGCTGGGAAACTCATTATTCCCCCACTCACCCAGGGAAGTTGTCTTCAACTTTCACCCACAGTGGTGAATAGGTCCATGGAGTTTGTCATCTCCAACAGGTTGGTAGGAACTGTTAGAAGTGCTGTTTGAAGTGCTGTTTGAAGTTGTAGATTCTGAGTCCACTGTTTAACTCAATAAGAAAGAGATTTCTAACCAATTATCAGTGTCAGCCATTGACTCTCCATGGGGGCATACCCTTTATACTCTTGCTACCCATCACTGCCTTGCTTCAGCCTCCATTGTTTTCAGGAAGGAAGGAAAGGCATGCCTGCAAATGTCTAACTCAGCTCCAACTCTGAAGAAGATGTAGGGTTGGATAGGAAGTAAGCAGCTTTTAAGATTATACCATTGTGAGTTTGCCTGCTTTGTGGGGTCTGTCTACTTTTGCATCTCTCCCCTATGGGACAGATCATTGAAAAGTGTAGTCCAAGAAGGGAAAATAAAAGCAGAATTTTTTTGAAGTAAAGCAAGATAGATGTACAATCTACTATGACCTGTCTCTCTTTTATAAGTTGAGTGTCAATGGAAAGCAGTTATACCCTTACTGCTCTCAATAAAAACACTACTTACTTTAGTGGTGAGTTCTTTTATGTAGCCAGGGTCTGCATTTTTTTTATAGAAGACCCCCTTAATCAGGAATATTTGTGTCCTAAGGCAGTAGAAAACAAAACTGGTAACTGGAATCATTCACTGTTAGGGAAAATTTGTGTGAAACACTTTGTTGGCTATTGCTTTGCTTTGTTTCTATATTCTTTGACCAAAGCAAAGTTCCAGTAACCTTTGCATGAATTGCTCAGTTTTTTTAAAGATTTTATTTATCTGTTCATGAGAGACACAGAGAGGCAGAGACATAGACAGAAGGAGAAGCAGGCTCCCTGTGGGAAGCCCAATGCAGGACTCAATCCCAGGACCTTGGGATCACAACTCGAGCCAAAGGGAGATGCTCAACCACTGAGCCACCCAGGTGTCCCTGCTCAATGTTTTTAATGAACTCTTAGATACAAGCTTATCCCTAATGTTCAAGGATATAGATAGCAAATACCCATGCACTGAACACCTGTTTTTAGAAACAGTTCCACTCTGAAGCCCCAGAGTGCCCCTACCTGACTGGATGCTCCCATGGCCCTACACTAATCCTTCCAGAGACAACCACTATTTAGCTACCTTGAGATGTTCTAATTACCTAAGGAATGCAATAATTATAACTCCTTACTAGGCACACTCTTGAAGCATTCTCATTGAAAATACTCTGGACTGGCAGGCCGTGATTGAACTCCTGCTTGTTCTCATTTATGTTCTTCTCAAATGGCTAAAATAGAAAAAGCTCTGGGTATTACAGTAAACCATCTTTCATTATTGGGTGAATGGAGGAAGAGGTTCTTGCCACTAAGTTTCCAAATATGACCAGAAAGTTTAGGAAGCCCATTCATGGTAGGACTTTTCTGGAAGGGATTACTTTTCAGAAACAGAGATAGATGGATATATATAGTACAGTAAGTTAAATCCAAGTTTCCTGGAAATTGTCTGAAGAGAGGATTTCAGTCTCACCCTATTGAGCTTTGTTTTTTTGTTGTTTTGTTTTGTTTCGTTTTTTTAAGACCAATGCTAGGGTCCCATTTCAGACCTTCTGAATATGAATGTTTAGAGATGGGGTCTAGGTAGGTATATTGTATATGTTTATGTGTTTATTTCTACACATATACACACAGGGTGAATCAGATGTGTGATCTTGGTTAAGGATCACTATTCTAAAAGAAGCCTTAGATTTCTCCCATCTGGAATTACTTGGCTATTTCAGCCTTTACCCAGACACCATGGAGAACAGTGAAAGAAAGCAAGCTCTGTTCCTGCCCTCAGGAAAGTTACAGTGAAATAGAGGAGCAGTGTTTGCAAATGAGCTGAAAGCTGAAGATCCATCTGAGTGCTTCAGGGTAGTGTGTAAGTAACAGAGAGGTCCACCAAGTGTAGCTGAAAAATGTGTTAGCAAATCTGCAAGCAGGCAGCCTGGGATTGTCATTGCTGTGCAACAGTATAGGTCAGGCCCAGGCTCTTCCAAACCATCCTTAGGAAGTTAGCATTTGTCCTCATGCTCAATGCTTCATGTTGTCAATATGTCTGCTCCTTCTCCAGAAATCATATCCATGTTTCTGGCACAAAGGAGAGAGGGGACAAAGGGTATTTGGCTAAAATTTTGAAAAGATATACCAGTCAAGTCTGGTTTTTTAAAATTAGGAAAACAGTACCTTTCTGGAATCCCTACCCAACAGATTTCCATTTACAGCTCTTTAGCCAGGACTGTGTCTCAAAGAAAACCTAGCTGCAAGGGAAGCTGGGAAGCTGGGGTGTTTTTCCCAAGCACACAGTAATGCCAAATAAAATCAAGAAAAGGAGAATAATACTTGGATAGGCAAATGAAGCAAGTCTCACATCTCCTTTCATGGAAGGAAGCATGGACCATGAGCGTGAGGGCCTTGTCCTGGAAAAACTAAGCATACTTCAGTTTTTCGGGAGCTCACAACCTATCACTCTTCCTTGCCCATTTGACTTATTATTTGGATTAACGCTGTTGGTAATAGCCATCTCTCAATGATATATTGATTTCCTAACTTTCAGAAGGCACTCTTTTCAGGTGCGTCTTTTGACACACACATACATTAACAGCAATGACTGTATCCTCAACAGATGCCTGGTCTGTATTAAGTAATATTTTTACCCTGGTCGACATGGACATTAACCATTATTTCTACATACATTTGCCTCATTTAAGAAATGTTATTTGGTTAGCAGGCTCTACTGTTTTTAAAAAAACAACTATCAAGTGATGGTGCTTGTAACTGACTATGAAATTTATGTCTGGTACAATCCAATTTTGGAGGAGGATAGATTAAGGGGAGGGGTGGGGATTAAAATGCTCTCAGGTATTATATTAACTCTGATTTTGTCCACATCCAAACTATGAAAAATATATTACTGTGTATTCCTCCTACATTTATTACATTTTGTTAAATGTAATCATAAGCCTATTCTAAAATTGCCTTCCTCCTATAACCAAATTTCCTGGGTTTAATTGCTTCTTAAGGACCAGTTAATTTGGGTTTTTCTTTTGCCCTATCAACATGCTGTCCCTCACTTCCTCCAGAGATTAATTTTAAATTCTGGAGAAATTTTTGGTTTCACCACTGTGCAAAGCTATCATTCTGAATGAACTGGGCTGGAACCACTCAGGATCCCAAACCCCCTTAAAGCTGGTAAGAGAAGTGAACGTTGAACATCAGAAATGTGATCGCTGAGTATGCTCACCCATGTCCCATAACTAAAGCTGCCTGCCGGAGTTACATGAAATTAGGTTTTGTTATTGGCATTCAACATGAGCTATTATGTTTTTCTAATAATAACTTCAATAATAATATAACCTTTGTTTAACATGGGCACCTGGTGAGCTAAATGAGACCCCAGTTGTTAGTGAAATACCTACCTCAGTATAGGAGTTAAAAGTTAATAAATTTATAATATGAGTAAAGAAAATAATGCCTCACTTCCCTCCAAGGAATTCAAAGCACTGTGTGGGTACCATTTCATTAATCTCCGTATAAATCTTAGGTGCATAGTAGAAAAAAAAGATTGCAACTTTAGAAGAACTTGACCATGGAGTTACAGTCCTCTGACTCCAAAATAAATCCCAAATCCATCCACTTCTCCCCCATCTGTGTGCTGTCCATAAGGTCCAAGCTGCTGTCACCTTGCCTAACTTACCAGGTCATCAACAAATCTTCCTAAGCCCATTCTTACCTCTCTCCAGGCAATCAGTGGCAGAGCAATCAGAATGTATATTTTTTCTTTGAAACCAAATGATGCCACTCCTAAATGTCAATCACTTCAGTGGATCCCCTCCACTCTGCTTTCTTTTCTTCCAACAAGCCAAGTATTTGCCGATCTCACAGTCTTTTTACTTGCTGACCCCACTCTCTACCACACCAGGTTTTGCAATGGCTGTTCCATTCTTCCTTCTCCTGGTCTTCTTAGTCATCTTATAAAAGGCACCTTAAAGTTCCTACTTAAAGGAGCTCCCTCCTCCATGTCGCTCTCTATCTCACAGTATTTATTCCCTTGACAGCTTTTACTCACACTGCATTTATCTTTTTATTTGCCTGTGTGTTCATTGTTTGATGATCCTTCCTTTCACATCACCCGCACCTTGACTGGAAGCTCCTGAGAGCAGGCGCTACCTGCAATATTCTGCTGGGGCTTCTCCAGGGCTTAGCATGATGTCTGGAGCACAGTGTGTTCATACATATTTTTTAAATGAATGAGTGAATGTTGAGGTAGTTGTTGTCTGTACCCTGAAGAACTCCTCTAACTGTTCTGTTTTTCATCATCGCAACTAAGTTCAGAAGAGGTGCGTGTGTTTGTGCACAAGCATAGATATACATTGGCTTAATCCGTGTTTTCCACCCAAGCTATCTGCTGAAGTCAATGGGGCCAAGTTCTCTCTCTCTGCCACAACACCCATATCCAATCTCTGTCCCTATAAAGAGGCTCATTGTCATCATTCGAGGCTCTTATTCCCTCCAGGCAAAACCTTGGTGCACAGTGAATTGACCTATAATAAAGAAATTCCTTCTTTGAATCCAGGAGCTAAACTACTATGGATTGGACTTACCTAGGGTAAGAGGTGTGAGTCGTTAAAAGAAAAAATTCAGGGGACGGTATCCAAAAACAAGCAGGTAGAAATAAAATTCCATCTGCAAAAGTCATTAATGCCATAGATCCGGTTACATTAACGAATTTCATCTAAGGTCCCTTTTGACCATTGTGAATTTATCAAATTCCTGATGATACATCATAAATCTAATTGTGTCTTTAGAGACGTTTTTTTCCAAACCAAATTTCTTCCAAGTGTTTGGGTATGAATCAAGCTTTGACTTTAATTCACTGGTAAGAATTAGCCTCCTTAATAAACTTAGAATCTGAGGCCACTGCAACGTCACCACACTCAGACTCTCAGCTGCTAATCAGATTCTCACTTCCTTCACAGAAGGCCACAAATGCTTTGAAGCTGAGGGAATCAGGATCATTTCTGGGAGTGAGTAACCTCCATGGGAGTATACTCTTCATTAGACTTTCATATGAGCCATTTCCAGTCTTATTCATTGGTGAGAGAGGCCCAATGTGCTGAACAGTGTTTGGCCCTGCTGCAGTGGGCAGTGGGCAACGATGGGGCCAGGGCAGCAGAAGCCCCCCAGAGCCATGCCAGCCCCCATCGCCAGCTTGTCATGATTCACTGCTTCATCCCTTTTTTTGAACCAGGAAATAGACTTAGACGTATCTGTTGTATATGTCAAGGCCCCTCATTTGTCAAAGTATTAGTGGTCCAGTGTCAACATAAATATATCTGTCCATAAATCTTGACAGGTATAATGATTTGTTGCATTTGAAAGGCATGACTCAAACATTAGACCCCTTTTTGATTCCTAACATGATTATCTTTAAAGCCAGGCATTTCAGATGCCTTCTGAATTGACTTCTGTCAAGTGATTGAGTAGCTCCCGCTGACTTATCTACTCTTATGAAGTTAATACCATCATGGCCCCTGCTGTCACCTGCCTGGAAGGCCACCTGGACGGTGGCAGAAAATATGTGCTTGATATGCTCATTATTCTTTGTGGAAATGCCTTAGTTCTCAGGCTTTTGTTTTATTTTTGAGTAGGACACTCTTGTCATTTGTTTGTTAGCAGGGAAATGGGTTTGGCACATTGGTCAAATGAAGGATTTCCTAGCACTCAGATAGCCAGGAAACTCATAAAACTAAAACATGAAAGTAGTCCTCTGCTGTGAGATAGCAGATAGCTTTATATTCACTGCAGTGAATCTGCAAGCCCAAAAGGAAGGAAATGTCATCTGGTGGTTAGACAGAAAGGCCCCTTTTTTGTACGATAGTTAGCATTTATTGAGTGTTTATTACTTGCCAAACCCGACACTAAGAGCTTCCCGTGCTGTATCTCTTGTTGTCTCCCCCAAACCTAAGAGATACTGTCAAACTCAGCCCAGGAGCAGTCCCGTAACTTGCCTGAGGCCGACAGCTGGTAAGGGGTGGAGCAGATATTTGACACCAGCTGTCTGACTCAACAGCAGTCTCATTTGCAACCCTAAACTCTTAACCAAGCTGCAACCTCCATGCCTTTGGTTCACTTTCTAAGGCACAGAGGCTTGCTTAGTACGTTAATGTACACTGCTCTGCGATGGGCACAGTGATGCTGGGAAAGCTTGCTAAGATCACAGGTGTGTGCTAGCAGGTGTCTGACTTGCGTCCGAACCTTGATTTTTGCCATTTAGGCTGTAGTTTGGAAATTGTCCTTCTTCTGGTGCAATTACATTGTAGTAAACTTTCAAAAACTGGCAGGTTAGAAATAGGTAATTAAAAAAAAAAACTACCACTATTATGATCATTTTTTTAAATACTGAATCCCTTGATTCGTAGTTCAGTTTTTTTTTTTTTAATTCTAACTCTGTTTGCAATCCATTCTCTCATCTTTCTTGGTTTTCTTCCTTCCCTTTCTTTTTTATTCTTATTTATGAAATCACTAATATTGAAAAATCTACTCTGTTGATCCCTTTAGGGAACGCTTTCATCTAAAGCAGAGGTCTTCCTGTTTTTCTGTGATTCCTGTGAACCCTACCTCTGTTGTTTGTTTAGGACACACCAAACCAAAATTGTTGTTAAGGAAAAATGAATTCAGTGCTAACTCTGCCGCAATAATTCCTTTAGAATACTCACTTAGAGGCACATCTTCCTACTTGAATTTGATATACCCTCATTAAATACCTTCTATGAAGACTCAGGGAAAACAAAAAATACTCGAATCTGATCTGAATCTGCACAAAACCAGGGCGGGGGGTGTATGGATGTATACATGCTTGCGTACACGCAGGGAAGAATTTCTTACACCTTAAGTCAACAGTTATAAAGCAATGTATAAATTGCATAGAGATGCTAATAGGTTTTAGGTTAGGAAAAAGTATTGATCATATATAGGAGGGCTTTGTAAAAGAAGCATGATAATTGTGATTATTGAATATAGTGACTCAGTCATAGGTAGAAACCCTTCCAATTGGCATTGAGGAAGAGAAGCACGCAGGCAGGGTGAATGCATGGGCAAAGTGAGATGGATGTAAATGGGCTCCCTGGATAGGAAGGATGGGTGGTATGTGTCCCATGGAGGAATGCCGACTAACTCTGGTAGTGTTAGGCACTCTGGGTCAGGAGCCACATTTGTTTCTGGAACAGAGGTGTGGCTTGAATAAGCGGGTACTTTAAGCATATTAACTTGTCATCCATGTGAAGGATGATTTGAAATAGAGAAGAGGGTAGGAAGATAGGACACTGCTCCTGATCTTTGAAAGGCCAATGCCTCTCTGGTCCTCCAGGTCCCCTTTAAGTGTCTCTTTGTCAATGAGGGTTTCTTTGCCCTATACATGCTCATCATTCATGTTCTATCACATCCCCCAGGGAAGACAATTTCTCTACTCTCAACAATGCAAAAAAGAATAAGGCCTTTTGTCCCCCTGAACTGAGCAGTCCCTCCCACAAACAACAAAGTTGCATCAGGTATGAATTTTTTTTTATTTAGGTTTACTGTCACTTCCTGCCACCTTTCATCCCAAATGTGGTGGAAGATGAAGGCCCACAGGCCAGGAACTGGTAAAAGTCATAGAGATTTCCACTCCAGGTAGGTTATTAAGAAGTGGTACCCAAACCTTTACTTGCACCTGAAAGATTTGTGACAACACAGATTAACAGACACCACTCCCAGAGTTTCTGATTCAATAAGTCTGGGATGTGGCCCAAGGATTTGTGTTTCTAACAGGCTTCCAGGTGAGGCTGATACGGCTAGGCTGGCACCTATACCTTGAGTGCCAGTGACAGGCAGCCAACTGAAGGTGGAGGAGAGAGAGGGGAGTATGCCCAGGCTGACTCCAAGTCACCACAGAGCCTCCTATCCGTCAGAGCGGGAACTGCTCAGAAACAAGGCTCTGGCCACTGGAACTCCAGCAGGAACTGGTTGGTGCATGACCCCATCACCACAGGCTGTCCCAGCAGAGGGCTGGCAGGTCCTTCTTCACAGGGTTGGACACGAGGATATCTCCCAGCATTATCAGCTGATCACGCACATACAAAAACCTACTGAACTTAAAATACAAATGGCATTGGCTGCACTAGCCCATTACCCCGTAACCACTCTATATCATCTAATTTTCAATTTTAAAATATAAATATGTATTTTAAAATCTAAATATAGTTTGTATTTATAAAACATAAACTATAATTTAATATAGTTTCATTTCAACTCACACATCTCCGATACCATCGTTCATGGATTCCAAGTCACATGTTTTTTTCATATTTTACTCTCTCTGAAATCCAGATGCTTCTTTTAATCACTATCCACAGGTCCTTTGTACTGACAAAGGATGTATGAGAAGAAGCAGAGAAATGGACAAAGAGAGAGGAAGGGACATATGGAGCATCTGGACACAGGAGACTAGCAAATGCACCAATTAGAAAGAGAAGGAGAGAAAGGAAGGAGAGACTAGGAGAAGTGATGGAAACGAGGCAGGAAATAGAATGCCAAGCATGAGAACTTCTTTCCAGAGTTACCCAGAGTCCTGGAGTTTCTCTCTGTATGTTGCCATAGATCATGGCCACTTTTCTCTGTGTGTGAAAGAAAAATGTACGGAGCTCCTGGGTGGCTCAGTCAGTTAAACGTCTGCCTTCTCAGGTCATGATCCCGGGGTCTTGGGATGAAGCTTTGCATGGGGCTCCCTGCTCAGTGGGGAGCCTGCTACTCCTCCTCTCTCTGTCCACTCCCACCCCACCCCCCCATCCTACTCTCTCTCTCTCAAATAAATAAAATCTTTTTTAAAAATCTATCTAAATGTATCTGAAAGAGTTCTTTCAACAAGTATAAAATAGAAGTTCTATGTGATGAGAAAGCCTTGTGTTATATTTTAATTAAAGCATGTCTTTCTTCCTTAGTAGTACATAGAGTAATGGTGCTTCTTATAAGTGTACAGTCAATGAAACAGAGTGATCTAGGCAATAGTATGATGGTAAAAGAAAGAAATGCTCATCATAAGGTTGACTTTTCTTTGGAAATTTTCCAGGTGGCCATTTCCAGCCTATGCTATGTAGTACTTAGCATGACGTGTATCTGCTCTTTCAATAACATTGCTGTTGTTTCCCTGCCCATCTTTTTCTTCTAAACAGGGGTTAGCATTTTCTTTTTCTGTTAAAGGGCCAGATAGTAAACATTTTAGGCTTTGTGGGCAATGAAGTCTCTATCACAACTACTCAATTTTGATATTGTAATGAGAAAGCCACCATAGATAATCTATAAACAAATGAGCATGGCTTTATTCCAATATAATTTTATTTTTTTTTTAAATGGCTAACAGACTTTGGGCCAGATTTGGTCCACAGGCCATAGTATCCATCCCTAATATATAGGGTAGAAGACAATATAAATGTATATTCTTCATCTACCGTACTGAATCAGAAAACATTTATTTTTAATAATAGCTTTATTGAGTTATAATTTGCAAACCATACAACTTACCCATACAAAATATATAATTCAGAAGTTTCTACTATATTTACAAATATATATACCCAACACCACAGTCAATTTTAGAACGTTTTCGTCACCTCGAAAAGAAATCCTGTACTTAGCTATCATTCCCCTATCCCACCACCACCACCCTGGCCTTTAGCAACCATGACTCTACTTCCTGTTGTTATAGACCTGTCTGATCTGGAAATCTCATATAAGTGGAATCATACTACGTGGTCTTCTGTGACTGGCTCTTAACAAAAATTTTTTCAAGGTTCATCCATGTTGTATACATATCAGTACTTCTTTCCTTATTGTAGCCAAATAGTATTCCATCATATGATATACCACATTTTATCTTTTCAACTGGTGGACATTCGGGTTGTCCAAAAAGCATTTTTGAGTCTTTTAACTCTTCAACTGTGTCATTAAAAACTCTAGATTCAAAAGTATGCCTAGACACACACATACACACACACACACACACACACACACACACCAGGAACCCCCTGAAGTAGAAAGTTATGATGAGTTAAGTGTAATTAATCCTCAATTTTATATATATATTTTTAATAGAGGTTTCTATGGTCATAATACCGTGTTAGCAAAGTACCATATTCTAGCTCTACCTTCTACTTTCACCTAATAATATTAATGATGGGAAATATTTGCTATAGGACTCTTTCTCACTTGGAGTTAAAAGCAAATATTTTATTTAGTAACTATCATGTGCCAGGCATCATCTAAGCACCTAATAGGGTACACAACCTCTCTTTTCCCATGTTGTTGACCCTCTAGCACAGAGAAGACATTAAATAAGCACGTATATGTAGATATTGACAACTGCTCAGACAAAAGAGTACAGTGAGGTGGAGAGTGCCTCAGGGTGGGAAGGAAAGTCGCTGTTTGCATTTGAGGTCAAGAGAGGCCTTCCTTGAGGCCTTCCTTGAGGTCTCCCCCAAGAGAGAGAAGTGTTTGGGGTGAGACTTAAAGAGGGAAGAGGTGGCCATGGAAACATCTGGGACAAAGGTACTCTGGACCTGAGAATGTCCTGAGGTGAGAATGGGCTTGACATGGAAGAGAGTAGAAGTGTCGATGGCTGGAAGTGGATGAGCCTAGATGAGCCAAATCTTTAGCATTGGACATAGGGTGGTGTCATATGGAATACTTCTCTTTAACTTCTCAGGATGACCCATAGAACCTTTTATGTAGCCACTAACGAAATCTTGGCCTTGTTAGAAACCGTGAATATTCCAGAGCTCTCAACATAGTTAATGGATGTTCTGGTTATTAAGGGAATCTCTCAGTTACCGCCCTCTGTGACATTGGCATTGGGACTCTACAAACTACATTTTTCTTTTACCAACTGATCTCCTAGTAGGTTGGCCAATCAGGAACACTAAAAGTAAACTCAAAGACACAGGAAGCAGAAGGAAGGGCCTTACTCCTTTCCTATGAGAGCCACTCCTGCAGCAGTAGTCAATTGCAGGACTTGATTTAGTTTCCAGAACCAGCGTCACCCATACTCCATCAGAGGTTGCAGCACAAGAAGCAGTGTCTGCTCCTCAGAGGTCTGAGCTCCAGCTCTGGAAGTTGCTCTTCTGAGCTCTTGAGGTACCAGCACCAGCTGGGCAGTGCCCTTCCTTAACCACCTGGGCCCCACACTCTACAAGGCTCCTCCTCTGAGCTCCTGGGTGTTGATGACCCCAGCTCATCCCTTCTCTCCTTGCTACAGAAGTGAGTGGTGACTGTTCGTTGCCTGCCTTTATTATCCAAATTACCTCCATGTCCTCTTTTCACCTTTTCAGCCCATCCATACCTCTTTATCCAGTTCCCTATAGTAGTCCCTATATTAAATTATCTCCACTGAAATAGCTAGTGTGGTTTCTATCTTCCTGATCAACCACAGCTAGTAGTTTGCAGGGCTTAGTATAAAATAGTAGAGGAAAAGTACCAATAAAGATACTAAAATATAGGTTTCTTTTCTTTTTTTTCTTTCTTCAGTGGTCTCTCTCTCTCTCTCTGTCTCAACTCCTCGTAGGGCTTTTTGTCTGATTTTTAATATTCTCAGTAAAGAGAAATTAAAATGAAATCATTAGCATGATTTTTACCATTCATCTTTATATGTTCCAGTTCCAGTTTTAAATGCAAATGTCAGAACATTTAAGTCATACACAGACTCACCAAAATTACACAATTTATATTTCGTAGCTCTTATATGTGCATGTACTTCGTTCTTACCACAACAGTAGAAACACGATACAAAACCAACTCGACTATTTTTATTTTGCTTCTTGATTCACCCACATTCTTCCAGTACTCCATGGAACTTGAGGCTGCCATAACATACGCCCTTTCTCCTCACTTTAAGTCTCAGTGAATGCCCATGTACCAAGGACCTACCCCCACCCCAAATTCTGTGTTCCAGGAGCTTCTCAAAGGTTATATGGAGGTAAGGTGGCAAGAAGGGAGGAATACGCATATTACATATATTTCCTCTGTCCTCATGCATGGTCTGTGATCCCATTGGCTTTCACTTGCAAAGCACAGATTCAAGCTAAAATTACTTAAAATTTCATGGTGGAGACAGCAGAGTACCAGAAGCAGCACAGACCCTTCTACACTATGATCCTGAATTATTCACTTTCCCCTGAAACAGAATGACATGGTCTACTTGTGTATATCCTGGAACATCCCCACATTTTCTTCAAAAGCTGGATACTGGACATTTAAGAAGGATGAAAATGGTCTTCCCCTGCATGCCATCTCTGACATTTTTCAGAAACATTCCTTGGCCCCGAAACAGTCTTCTGTGTTCTCTGGAAGTTACAGGTTTAGATTTGGTCACTGCAACACAAGTTTTTACTCTCTTCCCTAGAGCTAGGGCATACCTCATGCAAATTTCAGCAAATGTGAAAGCCAGGTCTACTAATGACATCAAAAAATGCAGGACATCAGACGGATTTGGCATAAATTGTCTGCACATTTCAACCTCTAACTGAACAAAGTCATAATTGCAAATCTCCCGGTTTTCCTTGTCAGTAATAATGGTCTCTTACTTGACCAGCATGAAGTCAGTATTACAGTTCCACAAGCTCTGAAAATTGTAATTTTCAGTGAAGAGGGACAACTTCCCAGCCCTGATTTTTACACAAATTATGTTTCCTTTTCTGTGGCAGCTTTTAACTTCCTTGTGTAAATTTAATTACTTGAGGGGAAAACATACAGGCATCTTGGGTGACTATTTTAATGACCATCCCTAATTTGTGTAGGGTTTGAAACTTTATATTGGGTTATTTTACAATGGGAAAATGATAGTATGCTTAGGAAGTATACATGCTTCCTTCTGGAATTCTAATTTCAAGTCAGACATTACTAGAAAACATCAAGTTAACCTTCCGGAGAATACTCTACGAAATGTGGTGTTAGAAAATGAGAGGAATCGGATTCTTATGTCTCTTCTCACCAGTTCGAACCCCAAATTACGTAAATAAAATGTTCCAAAACTGACATGCAAAACTATTCCAATTTCTTCTTTGCTTTCTAGAAGAAAAAAAAAAAACATTTTTTAGCAGAAGACCCTATCTGGCAAACAGAAAAAGAATGCAAATTAATTAGGCAGAAAAACCTTTCTCACTAAAGTTACACAGAAGGCCCCAAAACACATTAGACATTTCTAAAGATCACAAATTAGCAAACACTGAGTGTGGGCTGTAGAAAGAAAGAAAGAAAAGAAAGAAAAGAAAAAAAGAAAAGAAAAGAAAAGAAAAGAAAGAAAGAAAGAAAGAAAGAAAGAAAGAAAGAAAGAAAGAAAGAAGAAAGAAAGAAAGAAAGAAAGAAGAAAGAAAGAAAAGGAAGCCTTCTCAGAACATAAGGTTCTTAAAAGACATTTTGAGAGGAATTAAATCTCTCTTGCACCTTTAAAGTCTCTTTCTCAGCTATCGATAGAGTTGGCTAGAGATGGAAGCGGTTCAGGGTGACACACCCTTCACTTATTTGGGGAATGTGATTTTCCACCCTGCCATTACCTGGCACCCAGACAAGTGTTAGAAAAATATGTCATCATAAGCAGCCTAGAATAAATACTCAAATCCTCAGGGTTGTTTATCATTTCTAAAATGTCTTTCCCGGAT
This sequence comes from Canis lupus dingo, assembly GCF_003254725.2. NCBI lineage: Eukaryota > Metazoa > Chordata > Mammalia > Carnivora > Canidae > Canis > Canis lupus. The sequence continues at coordinate 21,341,248 of NC_064262.1, read as the reverse complement.
TTTACAACCCTAGCTTTTTGTTACATTTGGGGAAGAGATGTTGTTTGACACACGCATGGATGGCCAACCCAAAGGTCACCGCATAGAAGCCAGGGAGCATTACGGCATGTGGCTTACATCGGATCCCTTTTAGGTGGATTCCTGGACTGAGGGTCTCACTGAGGATCCATTAAGACCAGCCCAAATATTTCACTTTGCTTGACAGAATTATTTCTTTCAATTACGATCTTCATTTTCTTGGCCAATGAATGAAATGAAATAGTGTCCTTCCCCTGAAGTTGACAATACACAATGGCATCAATTTTCTGACATTTTCTGCTTATTGAACACATTGAGGTGCAGAATGCCACCATAGGAGCCAGGGAAGGAATAGAAAGATGACTTCACAAGTGTCTGTCCCGAAGGTTCTTGCCATGCAGTGGCAAGAGCATGTAACACTGACCAATCAAGTCAAATAATTCTGCCTCTGGAATGCTGCTGACATTTCATGGTGACTCTTTTGATATGGCTCGACTCCATTTTATAAAAACCCTGTGTACACAGGATGTATTCAACATACAACTAAATCAGGCTAATTTAACTTTCACTATATCAGACTTGAATTGAACTAAATCTAGATTATTCTATATGTCACATTGGAAAGATGCAATGATTCTGGCCATCTGGAGAACAGCTTCACGTAGGTACTATTTTGAATCAATTTGCAATAGATTAATAAGCTTTTATTGAAGAGAGAATGTGTGCCTGTATGTCTGTTTATAAACAAGTCCACCAGCCAAGACATACGTGTGGAAACATCATCACGCGTTAGATAGCAGGACGTCTGGTACAACAAGGATCTGGCATTTTGCATGACCTTAAAGGGTGCCTGGAGGCTCCTAGTTTTCAATGACAGCCTGCTCCATTTGTTAAATAAATAACAATACTTAGCTTTCGTATTGTTATAGTCTGCCTTTTGAAACATTTCGTGTAGCACGACTTTGCCAGTACAGAGCTGGCTTTTTAAGTGATTTGTCTGTAACCAGGCAGTTTTAGAACTTTTACTTCCTTAGTCGGTGCTAAAAAGCAATTCAAGAAGACTTAAAATTCTCCTGGGGGCTGATTTTATAGCAACAGTGAAAACGCACAAACGTTGCACGAGCAGCCAATTTCATTCCTTGGTGAGGAAAGCGGCATGGAGAGTAGAGCCTCAGCACAAATGGTTTAACGCCATCATAAAAACCACTAACCATTGGGTATTCACATGCTTTTTATCACGAAGTTTTTATGGAAAATGATATTTGAAAGCTACTAATTTGGCAGTGATTTTTACCTTCCAGCACTTACAGTGGATACAACTTCCCCTTCCGCTTGAAGGGTCAGAGAATGCCTTGACCCAGCCACACTGGGACAGGGAGATTAGCTTTCTTGTCCACGGCCTTTGTGGTCATGAGCTCACGCACCTGCAGGGGTGGCCACTGGCTTTCAGTTCCACTCCTTAAGTATGTTTGACCAAAAAAGAAACTACACCGGCTCTGTAACCCCCCCCTTTTCTCCTAGAACCGTACCATGGGCCACTTGGGGGGTGACTGGTACTAGCATAAGACCAATCTGTGCCATTGGGAGAATACCACTATTGGTCTTAATATTGGCCATACATAAAACACATGGGAAAACCTGTTCTTCTCAAAAAGAAGTCAAAACAGACTGCACATGCACATAGATCAGAGAGATGCATCCAAAAAAAAAAAAAAAAAAGAAAGAGAGATAGAGAGAATGTTTGTGCCTGCAGTCTTCATTCCATCTGGCACATGATCGGAGTAAACTTATTTGGGCAAATGTTGGGCTCTGATCATCACACTGCAAACCCTAGAGCCCTTACGTACAGAGTCGACGAGGCCGTCGATGTATGGGTGGACAATGCGCAGGGGACACACACAGCCACACACTCTGCACACACCATCCAGAAAAACCTGGGCCTTTCCCAAAAGGAAGTGAAGACAGACCGCACACGCACGGAAATAGCGTTTGTGCCTTCCTGCCATCTGGAACAGGAGCCCGGCAGGAGTAAACCGAGGGGGAGAATGCTGCTTTTTCCCATTGGTTACATTAGATCTGGATGTACCCAAACTCTAGAGGGTCAAACCACAGCCAGATTTTTCCCTCAAATGTCATTTTCAATATGAAGCTCCTGATGAAACTCCCGTTAATACCCACTGGTGGCTGGTTTATTTGAAAGCTTTGAAATGTTTGTGTGTGCATGTGTGTGTGTGTGTGTGTGTGTGCATAGAAAACCTTTGTGTGTGACTGTGTAGGAACTCTATTATTAGGGTTGTTTCTTTTACAGGAAAGGGAAATTGCCTGCTCAAGAAGACTTATAAGCGTTTAGTGGGGACATTTTTTTTTATTGTTATTGGATGTTGCTTAGAATTGTTTTATTTCAGCCTTTCGTCCTACCAACGAAACCAGGTTGCCAGTCCCCAAATCACTCTTTACAAGTCTTACTTTAGAATCCTATGAGGTTCTTAATAAAAGTAACCCTTCCAAGAACAGCTGAATCTGGGTCTTTGGAAGTGAGTCCTTAGGCATGTGCCCTCTTAGCTTCACACCCCGCTGTGGCATCCCCAGGTGATTTCAGTACGTAGCAGAGGTCAGAAGCCCCAGGACCATGGCTTGTTCTATAGCACAGCTTACATAATGCAAATTTCACAACTTTCACGTTTCCCTGTGTTCTTTCTCTATGTCCCCCATGTTCATCACAACACGTAAAAGTTGACCTAGGGTAATCCAAAAGAGAAGAAACCCAAACACAGTCTCCAGCAGACAAAGCGAACTTCATAAAACTTCGGCCACCTCCATGGGCAATCCCTGGAGACTCCCAGCTTCTCCAAACAATAGTAAATGACTGAAGCATGATGAAACTCAGGAGTCCCCAGAACATTACAAAAAGAGAGAAGGTGCATAGCCTCTTCCCAGCTCAACAGTTATTTTAGCACGGGAAAGGGCCGCGGGTTCTAATAACAGTACAACCATCCCCCAGGTGACTGATCTGCTTGGGAGGAACCCTTCCAATTCCTGTCGTTGCTCATGGCAGACAGATCCAGAAGGAGTGCAGGGGCTCTGAGATCCTACTAATGTTCTGTTTCTTGAGCTGGGTGCTGACCTTGAAGATGTATGTTCACTTTGTGAAGATTCTCCAAGCCCTTAAGTTGGTGATCTGGCCCTTTTCTTTCTCTATGTTCTACTTAGTGATTCAGAAATCACATTGAAAAAGGAACAGTCAAACCATGACAATTCTATAATATTGACTCGCATAATCCAAGCCTCTCCTCAGCTCCCCGTTGCCTTTATACTTTAGAAATAACTAGGAGTACTGTTTAATCACTCTGGCCAGTGTATTTATGCTGAGACCAAAGATAAGGATGATCTGCTATTTATTTAGCAAAATAATTCAACAGGGATGTGTTGATCATCTGTTAAAGCTGGTGACAGTTCTTTTTTTAAGAATATTTTTATTTTTCATTTTATTTGAGAGAGAGCACACAAACAGGGGGAGTGGAAGAAGCTGAGGCAGGCTCCCCTTTGAGCAGGGAACATGATGCAGGGCTCCATGCCAGGACCCCGGAATCATGACCAGAGCTAAAGACAGACCCTTCACCTACTGAGCCACCCGGGCACCTTAGTGATAGTTGTAAACAGAGCAGTAAGCAGGCTGGTATAATGCCTGCTCTCATGCCACTTATATCTGTGGAAGAAAAGCAGTAAATAAGTAACTGGAGAACTATTGGCAAACAAAACAAAGACCACCAGAGCTGACAAGTAGGCAAATATAATTTTTTTTAAAATTCAATTTACTAATTTGCTAAGCAAGGGCATAGACATCAGAGACACTCACTGAGTAGTTGTGCAAATGAAGGACTGGTTAGGAGCCCGTGAGCACAAAGGTCCATGGGGGAAGTAGTCAAAATAAGCCCTGCTGCTCGTGATCAGTAAAGAGTCTTGGTGATGGGGGCCCCTCAAAGTGCATGTCATAGTGCTTCAGTCATGATGAAGGACAGCACTCAGTGTTGGGTCCCTCTAGGCAGTTGCTGCTGAAAGTGGAGCATTTTCCTTTTATAACATATGAGATCATTTTACACGGTGATACAGGGTTTGTAGAAAAACAAAAGGCAGAGTAGGACCATAAAGAGTGACTGGGAAGATGGGTACAAAGCGTAGTTAAAGAAAACTTCTCAGAGGGAAGCATTTTGAGCAGAGACTTCAGTTTGGGGGGGGGGGGGGGAAGAACAATGGGTGAAGGGAAGAGCACAGTCCAAGGTCCTGAGGCAGGGACTTAGTGTAATGCCAAAGGTCAGACTGCTAAGGGCAGTGGGGAAAGGTACTCCAGGAAACAATGGATGAAGGGTGTTAACATCACTGAAGATGGGAAACAAACTGAAACCTTAAGTGTCTTTTATCTTGCCATATTAAAAAAAAAAAAAAAAAAAGGTGTGTGTTTCTAACCCTCCTATATCCTACAGGGGGCTCATGATTAATTACAACCAATCAGTATAATAACTCTGGGGTCAGTTGTGTCTTTCTGGGCACCAACATGCTGCATACCATACCAGGAAGTCACCTCTCCCTAAGAGTGGCAAGCAGATGTTAGAAAACTCATTGTGCTTCAAGCAACCTCGCCAATAAGCTGATCCGAAGATGGTATGGCCAAGGTAGTCCGCTCGTTATTCTCTCTAGCTGGGTAGTTTCCACTTAGGTCTAAGCGAACAGGACTGTCTATTCAACATGAAGAAAACATCAATGAATATTCAATCCCGGTTCTGATTTTTGGCAGAACCCAGCAACATGAAGAAAAAAAAATCCCTTTCTTCTTCTTTCCCCTGGGGTTTTGCGAATCTCCCTTGAAAGGGGATGGAGAAGCCTCTGCAGGAAGGCCAGTCCCATGCTTCAAGAAACTGCTTTGGTCTCTTTATGTATATTAGAACAATTAACATCTAGTTTCGCCATACAAAGGACTTTTCTCTCCTTTTATGTTTTAGTTCTTAAAATTCCCAGAATGGTGTACAGTAAAACTGTTCACTTGAGAAATTAAGTACCGTATGTGATAAGACAGTTGGATGAAATTTTTAAGCTGTCATTAAAAATGATTATAATTAGGACAAACTACAAGAAAATGCTTTAAAATTGAGACCCGAGTGAATTAAAAATTAAGGGGTGTATTATGTATTATCATGTTGAAGGGCTGGGTTTTACACGTCTAACACCCATTAACACTAATACCGGTTGTCTGCATAAATCCCCACGTACTGAGACAAGAAGGCACCCCTTTCGTTTGTTTTTGCTAACAAGATAGCACTTTCTGTGCTCAACGGGAATAGGGCAAGGAGCAAATGTAAACAGTTTACCTTTTCTCTGCTCTGAGAATTTCTCCCAAGAAGTTTTTTCTATCCTGAGAGGACATTAAAATGTTTCATAACAAGGCTGAGTTTTCTCTCACCCTGAAGAATGTTCCAGAATCATCTAGGGTGAAACGCTAACTGTGTCATGTTCAAACACTTTTTCTCCCTTTAAGGGTGAAGGCGTCCTAATCCACATTGACTTGGAGAAATTAGAATTGTAAACTGTATTCCTGCCCGTGTACCTAAGAGACGTGTAAGCCACTACTAGCAGGTCATGAAGGAGGTACAAGGCAGGTCATTACTTGCCTTATCAAGTCACACATCGGTCATCCCACTTCCATGTCCCATGGGTACTCATCGGTTATTCTCCTCTCTTTGATGTCTTTCCATCTTTGATGCCTCACCATGCCATTAGTTTCTGTCTCTCTCAGGATTCCCAGGCACCCACCTGTGAGGAAGCTGAGATCAAAGCTTATACTCTCTTACGCTAGTGTTGACCTGCTGTCATAGCATTATTTCAATGAGCTATTACACAAAGACGATCCCAAATGTTGAACCCTTTCTCTCCTTGGAGTTAGGGAAGGAATGGCAGAGATACGAAAGGAAAGGAAGGGGAGCAGGCAAATAGCTCTCTTTTGCTACAATACCTTGAAGAAAAAAGAGTGAGCAAGTATAACTGAGTATCAAGGACATGCCTATAAGTCCACCAGTAACTTATAATTCCGTGAAGGCAGGGCTGCCATTTAGTAGCTGCTCAAGAAAAAATTGCGGACTGGCTGTGTGAGGCAGGAACTCTTGAGATTAAGCAAATTCAGACCTTTGGTATCTACAGAATTAATACTGATAATTTTGAGTATACAAGAGACAAATACTACAATCCTTAGTACTTGCAATCATGCAGACACACTGTCAGGGGCAGTCTCCGAAGGTGGCCCCCATCATTCCCACACATTGACAATTCACACTTTTATGCAATATCCTCCCCTTGAGTGTGGATGAGAACATGATTTGCTTCTAACCAATGGGATATAGCAAAGGTGACAGGCTGCATGTGATTTCATGTACACAATTACATAAGATCTTAGTACCCATCTTTTCTGGAATCTCTCTCTCTCTCTCTCTCTCTCTCTCTCTCTCTGTCTATCTCTCTCTGGCTTTGTCTAAGAAGCCCATTGCCATAAAGTAAGTGGAATATTGGTAAGCCCCTCTGACAAGGAACTGCAAGCAGCCTCCAATTGCTGACAGCTAGCAAATAGAAAAAAAAGAAAAAAAGAAAAAGTTCTTAGTCCTAGAGCCACAAGGAACTGAATTTGCCTAGAATCTCAGGAGCAGGAAAGTTGACCAGCCAAGCCTCCAGTTGAGAAGTTGAGAACCCAGCCCTGGCCGACACCTCGACTGCAGTTCTGCAACTATGAGATAATAAAAGTCTGTCACTTTAAGCCTCTAAGTCTGTGGCGAGTTGTTATGCAATAATACGTAACTAATAGAGTTACTGATTTGAATTGATGTAGAAGCAAGCTGAGTTCAAGAGCTCATCTCTTCATTGATGAGTATCTTAATGTCACTTTATTATCTTACATTTTGTTTCATACAAATGCCAAAATTCTCCCTAAGAGTGCAAGACTTCCTTAAATTTTTGCAGGGATACTTGACTGCAATTTTTGGCCAAAATTATATTTGCAATGGTCTCAGAACATATTCTCCTAAATGTCAAGTGTCTGCCACATAAGCTCACAGGAGAGGTGAGACCTTTTAACAAACAGTCTCCTTAACCCCAAGTAGACATTTAATCACTTCACCTACAAAGGAGTTGGCTTTTTTCTTTTTTTTAACTTTCTCATAAAAGATCATAGGTGGGTCTGTTGTTCAGGAAGATGTAGCTAAAAGAGATGACAAAATAAGTATAGGGTTCAGTGATTAAACATAGTGATACACTGTAGGCTGGCACAGGTTCTCAATTTCCAAAGCAATACCACTGTCAGTGATATTTAAAATATTTCCAGGGGACACCTGGGTGGCTCAGTGGTTGAGACTCTGCCTTTGGCTCAGGGTGTGATCCCAGGGTTCTGGGATCAAGTTCCACATCAGTCTCCCCGCAGGGAGTCTGCTTCTCTCTTTGCCTGTGTTTCTGCCTCTTTCTGTGTGTCTCTCATGAATAAACAAATAAAATCTTAAAAAATAAATAAAATATTTCTAATTCAGCACAAAAGAGTTTTGGTGGGTTACTTAGATTGCTTGGTCCAATTTCCTTTTTTTTTTTTTAAATGTCCCTCAAGGTCTATCAAAGCTCTTTTGAACATTAATTTTGTATATTAAAATACCCTGTCACCTCGGGGTGCCTGGGTGGCTCAGTCAGTTAAGCATAGTTAAGGACCTGAGTTCAAGCCCCCCAATGAACTCCATATCCAGCGTGGAGCATACCAAAGAAACACAAAAAACCTCTCACCTCTTTCTTCTCTGTTAACCCCAGAATTATAAAATGAATGTCTTTATCTCGTTGAGTTTACATGTCTGTGTTTTTGTTTTGTTTTTTAACCACAGCAGCTCTCCCTATGATTCCTGAGCTGGTTTCCTCCAGATGTGACACATTACTCAGCCAATCCATGTGATACCACCTTGTTTGCTATCGTAGCAGAAGGATAGACTAGCTTTTGTCTTCAATCCACTTATTCACAGAAACATCAGTTTCTCCTTCCAGTATGGAATTTTCAGGTCACCGTTATCACTGAAACCATCTATTATTAAACACTTACTGTATGCCAGGCACAGTGTGGGTGCTTTCCACACATTTGGCTCATCCATAGATCTATTCTGTGGGGCTGGTGTTTGTCTTCTTGTTTATCAGAAGGAGAAACTGAGGCTCAGAGTCTCTGTCACTACAAGCTTCCATAGGACCCCAGTATAAATCACATGTGACCATCTGAAGGGATCATTTGATTCAGGCCTAAAAACACTAGCGCTTGCATCATTTAAACAAAATGAAAACTTAACTAAGCCTTTTTCAATATGAAAATTATACCAATATAATTTGGCATTTAAAATAATAAAAGCCTTATTTATCCCAACAGCTTTTCCCAGTGGCAAAATAGAGGAACCTAATACTGGCAGACACATTCAGTGCATAGCGTGCTCAGATCTTGGTTCTGATCTCAGTTCCTTTTTGGTTCACTCTGCCACCTTGGACAACTCCACGGTCTTAGCTCTCATGGACTCATCTGTGGGAGGAAGGAAACAAACTAAAATTTCCTCTAAGGAGAGTGTCTAGTTCTAAGACTTAAAAAGTTTTATTATATTCTATTTGGAAGAAAAAACATTCCTTTTTCTGATGACAAGAGGAACACCACATGCATAGTGTACACACACATAAACATACATTCACATACACATACGCATATACACGTTATTTTTAAGTACTACAGAATAAATTAGCTTTCTCTCTCCTTGGTCACTAACTATTCCAGAGCTATAAGTTCACTTTCACTGATCCTGGTGTTTGGATCTCTACTCTTTGGGGGTGGGGGGCGGGGGGAGGCAATACCTGAGTTATAAGCATGAGGCCTTTGGGGGATGGCTAGCCACCTCCCACCCCCACCAATCTGGCTGGACTTCAAGATTAAAGCAGACTGATTAGCAAGGAACCCCTTTCTCCAGGTCTTAATATGAAGTTCCCAGGAGTTGCCAGACATAAAGTGACTTGATGCCAAAACATCCAGGTGGGGAAGAAAAATTAATAAATTATAGGGATATTTTATATATACAATTCCAAATATGGCTACACGGAGTTTGGAAACATCTGGGTGATGAATTGAAATTTTACTTTTGCTTCAGCTCTTTGGCATAACGTAAACACAGCCTGCGAGTCCCTAGAGATAAATGGGAGCGTTGGAAACCGCAAAAGGTAGATTGAGAAAGAATCAGATTTTAAAAACTGTGGCCCGTGATGCTTGCCAAATGGAAAAAAATATTCTAAAAATCCGAAGCAGCCCAAAGCATTTTCTTTCAAAGTAAAATTGAAGATACAGTGTCCCAGGTAGCTAAAATTAGAAACTATTTTGCATATTCTTTCACCCTTTAGTTGCAAATTTGGGGAACTATGTATTTTTTTTTTCATTTTAGTTTATATTTGTTTTAAAGACCTATTAATGTGCTGTTGGTTACAGTTTTCTCCTACTGATTCTACATGTGAACTAAGATTTTGGGCATTGGAGAACTATTTTCTGAAAATAGTCTTCAAAAGTGCTATTTCTTTAAAAGTACCAGCTGAGGATATATGGTATATAGTACAGGCAGTTACAGTATGAATTTTAAAGGCTTTCACATCCAATTACTTGCAATAACTTAGTTTCTTTCCCAACCTATAATAAATCATGTGTATATAAACGGTACAGAATTTAAATATGTGCAGAGTTTTAGTATAATAGTATATCACTAGGAATCGGTATTTTTGTTATATATAGTACTGTTTAACATATGTGAAGTAAAATCTCATTGATTTGGGTTTGCTAATTCAGAGTTTGTGGAGCTGGCTTAAAGTTGACTCTTCATTAGGGAAGTCGTTCTTCATAGAAAGCTCAAATTAAGGGTGTAAATAAGACTGCAAATGGGAATGTATAAAGTACTTAAGAGTAAATTTAAAGTACTTTAGAAGTACCATTTGCATATGAAATTGTTATGCTAATTATAAGTAATTCTTATTAAAGTAGGTCTCCTAAGAAGATCTTCTAGGCAAGTTCCCTTAGTGAATTTAAGTTACAGAATGTGGCAGAAAGTAATAAACCAGGGTTTCTTTTAAATACTGTATTCTTTAATTCAGAATTTTCATTAATTGTAAATTACTTTTTGCTAATTAATCCAAATTGCTAACATTTTGCTAGCAATTTCAGTTCTCTTCCTAACTCTCTTCTGTAAAGTTCTAATATTGTATTTTTCCCAGTGGTTAGAATTGACATGTAGATAAAAGGTTTTTTTTGTTTTTGTTTTGTTTTGTTTTGTTTTGTTTTTTTAATTTAGAGGGAAAAAGAAACACTTCCTAACAGAAGTGGCTCAAATTAAAATTGGTTGCCTCCTCAGGTAAATGAGTTTCCTTGTCAATAAAAGAGTACAAGGGAAAGCTGAATAACAGATTGAGAAGACCTAGTACTACACTAGTGGTTAGACCTACCATGTAAATGATATCCTTTTTTTTTTAAAAAGATTTTATTTATTTATTCATGAGAGACACAGAGAGAGAGAGGCAGTGGAACTCGATCCCAGGACCCCAGGATCACACCCTGAGCCCAAGGCAGAAGCTCAAACACTGAACCACTCAGGTGTCCTATAAATGACATCTTTAGTCAAACAAAGGCCAGTTGTTGATTCCCTGAGTATTCATATTTATGTCCCTGTTGATATAACACTGAAGCAACTCCATGGAAAATGGAGACAGTGTGGACGTCGATTTGAGTTTCAGCTCCTCGAAGCAACAATGATGGTTGAGAACTCTGACTCAGCCTATTGGGTTCTGAGAAACCTCAAAGGACTACCTTGCTCTCATCTATTCCAAGACAACACGTACAAAGACCTTTCCTCTCAGATAAGACCCATCTCCATCTTTCCTTGTGACTCCCAGATGATCTTTTACTTACCTACTTCTATAAAACCCTAAACTCATTTCCCTTTTGTGTGTGTATGTGTGTGTGTGTGTGTGTGTGTGTGTGTGTGATAGTTCTCATTAAGATATGCTCTCCCTATTGCAATAGCCTAAACAGAATCAACTCTATTTGTCCTGTGAATACAATTTGGGACCATGGCTTGGATAAGATTTGACCTCATCTTCAGATCCCTGCTTACTCTAGCTAGGTAACCAAGGACAGTTCTTTCCTGACTGATGATCCAAGGACCCAACAGTGAGTCCAGTTCTTAATCCTGTGCTCTGGATCCTTGTCCCTTGGCAGCAAGGTATGGATTTGATTTTTATTCTTTTTGAGTTCTCATTTGACTTCAGGTGCTTACTGGGGGCTGACCACTTGGTGATTTCTGTAAATAGATTAATGGTTTTTAGAAATCTTGTCTCTGTGGGTTCCTGCCTACAAATTGGACTGGAACCTTTTACCTTACTTAAATTGTCAATCTTTACCAAATTTTCAATCATTATAGCAGCTGACTACCATCCTCCAAACTAATGTTTCCAATCTTTCCTCTCCCCTCCCTCGCTTAGCATCACCAAGAATTTAAACCTGAATGGCCAGATCCCTCTCAGACTCTAAAAATCTCAAGAAGTTCTGCACCTTGAAGCCGAGAGATTTGAAATAAACGTCAAAGGAATCATCACAGCTAACTATATGTAGTCCAGAATTCTTCCTGAATAAGCCATATCTGGATTATTAAGGAAGCCTGGTCATGCATGTGCTTGTACCAGAGGGTAACCATTAATGTGGACAATGTCACCCACAGCATTAACACCATACCTGAAGAACATCAAGAAACTCATAACTGCATAATCAAAAGAGTTTCCTCCACAGACCTCTTAGAATCTACTGGATGCATTACCCTCAGAATTCAATATCTGACTCTTTAACTGGAATACAACCTTTTATATTAAATTTTTTCTTTTTTTACTTTAGGCATTCCTCTTTTAAGATGCCCGATCTCTAGGACTCTCAAACAACTGATCTTTGCCACCACCTCTCAACAGATAGTCCAACTGGGTTGGAGAAATGAAAGCAAGAATCCTCAAGACGTGATTTTTTTAGACCCTGCTTAGCACCCCTCAGGAGGTTTTGGATCACCTCTTAGTTGTTCAGCAACAAATAATATTCACTCCTCTTGAACAAAAGGGAATACTGACACTGTTGAACACTGCCTCAGCCCTATGCTCCCAGAAAGCAGCAATGATTGATAAGTCCTTCCTACTCTTCGGGTTTTGAGAAAGAACTACCCACCAAGAACCACTCTGCCCCCACCTATTCTGAGCTATGACTCACCTTCATCCTTCCTCAGTGACTCAGAGAAGACTCATCTCCATTTGTCCTTGTGACTCTCGTAAGATCTGGGATGACTCTCCTGGTTACCTGCCTCTGTAAGACCCAAGGTTCCCTTCCTTTTCTTAGATATATTCCTCATTAATGACATGCTCTCTGTTGCAATAGGCTGAATAAAATGATCTCCTTAATTGTCCTGTGCATTTTGTTTTTCACAGTGGAAATTTCTGTTGAAACACGTATAGGACCGCTTATACCCTGTAGGATGGATGATGCAGCCTATACAGAGAGGCATGGAGGGAGAGGTTCAGAGTAAGGTGGAAATTCACAATTCTTCAGATTTCATCAGTGGTTGTTCAGGGCATAGAGTAGTCCTCCATATAGTTCAAACTAATGGACTAATTGCCAGCTATCTCAGCTGGGGCTGTGTAAACACCTCCACAAAAACTCCAATCCTCATTAATTTTATCTCTTTCCACAAAACCCAATTATTCATGCCCAGAGAAACATAGGACATGAAAATTTCCTGACTGCATGGCTATTTATTTTCTGTAGATGAAACTGAATCACTTGTCAAACTTAAAAAAAAAAAATTGTCCACTTTCTGCTGCTTATCACTAAAAAGATGTCAATCTAAATCTGCTGTACAGGTCAGTTCCTGTGTTCTCATGTCAAAAAGATTTTCTCCTCCTTCTACCTTCTGTATTTTATGAGGACTGGCAGTAAGAGAAAAAAAAAAGATCGTAAGATAAAAGAATAGCGGAGAAAATGTAAAATTAGAGTAAAATATGTAAATTGGAAAACCAAAGATTGCCCTCCATAATGGAAGATATCATCATAAAGGAGACCTTATCTTCATGATCTACTTTGTCTTCAAATTAAAAGTACAGAGGAAAATAGATCTACCTTTTGACTAAGAATACAAAGTCTAAGTTGCTTACATCACTAGTGCCGTTCAAGTCCTGTTTTCAAAAATGGCATCCAGAACACTCTGTCTTAAGAGGATGAACTGTTATTTCTGTAGCTTTTAATAACTGACAACTCCACATTTAAATCTTAGGCTGTACATAAACTGTCAGCATCCAAATTTGCCCAGACAAACAGAATTGGAAAAAACAAAAATAACATGGGGAGAAAATGCGTTATTAACAGCTGTGTAAATAACAGCGACAACATTAACTAATAAAAGGAGACCAGCAATCTCAGTAAGAACCAAAGAAGGAATTCAAGTTGCTGTAAATAGATTCAGAAGGGTTGGCTGTGCTTCGACTCCTTTCCAAATTCAGTTTTCTTTCAAAGTTACTGTATCAAGGAGCTTAGAGGGAAACCTTTTATGGAAAACTCTTATGTTAAAGAAAAAATAACAAGTAATGATAAAGTTTCTTACCTACCATCATGGAGAGAGGAAAAGGAAAAGGAGGCCCGTTATTACCCTCATTTCCCTAATCAATTGCCTGATTTATACATTTATATTTGAATGGGATGGCAAAACTGCTCCAAGTGCAAAAACGGAGTGAAGAAGTTTCTTCACTCCCCTCAGCACAGCCAGTGACCGCACTCTGCTTGCTGGCAATAGAAACGCTTCCAAACTTGCTCAAGCAAAACAAGGGATTTTGTTTAAGAGCTTCCAGGGGAATCACTGGGAACTCAACAGTGGGAAGTACAATTGGATCTTGTCAAGAAATAATGATTGTGTACCTGAAATTTGCCAGGCATCATTGTACGTGCTGAAGGCCAAGCTGAAACAGACCAGCAGAGGCCCTGCTCCCATGAACTTGCATTCCAGGTGGGGAGACAGACAATGAACACACAACCACATAAATAAGAATGTCAAATACAAGTATGAAGAAGAAGATAAAATAAGTATGTATTATACCAAGTAAGATAAAACAAGAGTCCCGGGAAATGAGGGCTTCTTGCAGTTGAGAGAGCTTTCTTGAAGAGGGGACATGGGCCTTGAAATCTAAATGAACTGGAAGAGGCTATAGCTGTGTGCCCTGTAGGATCTAAGGGAATGGCTTTGGTTGCAGAAGGAACAAGTCAAAAGCCAGAAGACTAGAGCCTGCTGTCCAATAGACATAGGATGTGAGCCACATATTTAATTTTTAAATTTTCTAGTTGCTGCATCCCCCCAAAGAGGCAAAAAGGAACAAACAAAATTAATTTTTACAAATTTCATCTAACCTAATGTATCCAATACATTATCATTTCAACATATAACCAATATAAAGATTACTGACGTAGTTTACATCTTTTATACTAAGCCTTCAAAATCCAGCAGGTGTTTTATACTTAAAGTATATCTCAGTTTTGGTGCTAAATTTTCAATTAAGTAAAATGTAATCTTATCAAAATAATAAAGTAGTTATTTTTAATGGAAAAATATTTTATACTGCTTCATTTTTAACTTAAAATGTAAATTTATCAAAATTCAGTTCCTCAGTTGTATGAACTATCTTTAAAGTGCTCCATAGCCACATTTGGTTTATGGCTAACATTTTGAACAGTATGGCACAAGAGGATGAGAAATTCAGTATAGTAGAGGTAGATGGGGTGAAAAGAAGGAGAATTGGCAATGTAAGCCTGGTCAACAATGGTAAGGAATTTGGAATTTTGGCTTTTATTCTAAGTATAATAAACAGATACTAGAAGTGTATTAGTTTGCTATTTCTAATGTGACAAATTACCACAAACTCAATGGCTTAAAACAACATAAATGTATTATCTTATAATTGTGATGAAAAAAATAAAAAACAAGCCTACAGGTCTAAAACTAAGGTACCAGGTTCCCATTCTGACCATGAGCAGGGCTGGTTGCTTCTGGAAGCTCCAAAATGGAATCCATTCCTTGCTTCTTCTAGTTTCTCGAACCTGGTGGCATGGCTTGCCTCCCGGTCACATCACTCCAACACTGTTTCTTCTATGCTTGCCTTTTTCTATCTGGCCCTCTGCCCCCCTGTTCGAAGGACTCTTGTGATTGCATTGGGCCCACTCAAATATTCCACAATAATGCCCTATCTCAAGATCCTTAGCTTGATTACATTTGCAAACTCTCTTTGGCCATGTAAAGTAACACATTCACACATCTGAGGATTAGTATGTGGACATCTTTGAAGAGCCATCATTCAATCTATCACAGACAGTTTAAGTACAAGCAAAGTGACAGGTTCTCATATAAGCTTTAAAAAAAATCACACTGAAAAAAAAAAAAAATCACACTGGCCATTAGGTCAAGAACGATCTACCCATAAAGAAGTAAAAATAGGCTAAGAGGCTTTTCACAGAAATCCAGGGTGTGAGTGAGTGAACACAACACAGAGATATGCTGGTTCTTGTCCCTCTAGCACATCCCTTACTCTTCCTTTGGGTAACTGCTTACCATCACTACAATCAGGAGGGCTGCCCAGCCTGCTGGTACCCTAGCAAATAAAAGGGATACAAGCCTCAAGCCTAGCCAGTCATCACCATCCATTCACTCAGCCATGATGGTTAGTCCAGGAATGAGCATGTCACTCAAAATGAATTTTTCATCTTGAATCATTCAGTTTTGAACTGGGGAAAAACTCATCTTGCCCTATAGCTCATGGCATTGAAAGCACACAAATCAGTAACTGCAAGTAGCTGACTTTTCTACATGTGGAAAGAACTTAAATGCAGGGGGAGAGAATGGCACCAATGCATAGAATAAGATCTAGCCTGGGAAGAAAAGGGAATCTTGATCACACAGTTTGTGTCCCTTTATCAAGAAGTGTCTGAAACCTCACTCTTGGGCTCTCTGATTGCATTAAACAAATACATTTCCTTTGCTGCACATTTGAGTTGAATTTCTGTCACTTCTGACCAAAAGAATCCTGGGTAATACCAGGTCTCAGAAGGAATGGAAATTGGAAATTGATGCTTTTATTCTCTCTCTCTGGGACTAATGTTCTCTCATTCGTCTCTACATTTAGATTCTCCTTTTCTCCCCTTTCCCTGAAAAACCTCACTCAGCTTGTCTATGCACATGACAAAGATGGTCTTATCATTATAATAGCCTTCCTGAGAATATCCAACAGAAAGGAACAAGGATGAATTCCAAAGAGAAATTTCCAGGACAGAGAATGTAAATGACTCAGCTTGGGTCTAGTGACTACCCAAGGTTAAAAAGGCCTATCTGTTGGGGTAGTAGTGAGGACATGTCTCAGAGCAGTAGTTGACTATTACATGCAAACTCCTCTCTGCCCCTCTTCCTCATTAACACCTCCCACAAAGAGCATGTAATAATACATGTGATTAAAGAATGGACATCTAAAAACTCCTTTATTTGGTGATTCCTACCTCAGGTGGAGGCAAAGGCTGCTCTTTCCATTGCCCAAATAAGACAAGAGATTTCTGGGCTCTAGTTATAAGCTAATCTGCTACCAGTTCATCAACTTAGTTTAGAAATGACACTTAATATGTTGGCCCATAAATCTCCAAGTTTATTTTTAGGACCAAGGATGGGGATATTGAGCTGTTCGAAAGGAGAAAGATGAAGTAAGCTGATGACCAGACTGATAATGAAGGTTAGAAAATCTTCCAGTTCAATAAAGTACTACTAGGCTTAAGATCACTTGCAAGCTATCTCACTGACACTATGGTTCATTTTTTACTGTATTCCCTATTAAATAGCAATGTGCTGGAATCGTTTCTTAGTGAAAACTTGCCCAGTTCAGAGAGTTGATGATGGTTGAATGTTGATCAAAATGATAGAGATTTTTATGAAGGTTGCATCCCTACCACCCCTTGCTTATTCATTCACCAATTCAACAGCTATTTACTAAATCTCTACAATTCAAGTACTGTTCTAGGTACTGGAACGTAAAGAACAAAAGACAAAAATCTCTACTGTTGAGTAGCTTCTATTCTTGTGGGAAGAACAGATAATAAACAAAAGAAATAAAATAAAAACTGTGTTAAATGCTGGTGAGTAAAATAGTGAGCAGTAAACCAGAGGGCTATATTTTCTTCTGTCTGGGAAAGGAGAGGACAGAAGGTATATGTTGCTTAGTTCAAAGATGGTAGTCACAAACTAGCTACAACCTCACAATAGATTTTTCAGCTGAGTTCCTATCTAGGGGACCAGGTGTCAGAAATATTATGGTGGAAAGGTCTGATCAGAAATCTGACTATTCTGGGGCCAAGAGAGAATGGTGTTGATTACTGACTAAACAGATAAGGTAGTTTATATATCTTATAACTCAAGTAAGTAAAACCGTTGGTTCACCACCCAAATTTTGCATGCTGAGTAGGTTTCCCATTCTGACCATGAGAAGCAGTGTCAAGGAGAACTGAAATCTCGAGCAGTTAACTGGGAGGGGAAATGCCACTGCCATTCACTTGGTTCTTTGACAATTGCTTGGATAAAAAGTACCCTCTATCGTTCATACTGCCATTGACTTCTGACACGTTAATATTGAATCTCATAAATAACAAAACATAGATCTCATAATTTTCAAATTTGAGAAAAGGTTAAAATATGAATTTGCTGCTATTTGGCTACAAAGTTTAGACAATGACCAGGAATCAAAGTAAGCCGAATCAAAATGTTAATGTCTTCCCACAATTGCAAATTGATTTTTATAAATATACACACATTTTCAAGCAGTGTTTTTGGCGTTGTCTTTTCCATTAACGTGAATGAAGATAAGGGTTTAAAACAGAACTTAAATGAAATGTTCTCGTCACGGAATTTAGTCCAACCTATAATAAATACGCTCTTGAGCACCAGCATATGAGGCAGCATACTGAGGTCTGTACTTCCTCAAAGCTCCAGACCCACATATCTACTTGCCCATTGTCCCTTAGATGTCTCAAGGTCAGTTCAAACCTGACCTAAATAACAACTAACTGATGGTCTTCCCTCAAAAACACCATCCCTCTCCACTCTCCAAACCAGGGTTTCATCAACCCTGCAGAAAGCTTCCTATCACCTGCCATACCCAATCTCTATGCCAGGCTTATCAGTTTAACCTCCAATATGAAAGGCTGGCAAACTATTTTTGTAAATGGCCAGATAGCAAATGTTTCAGGCTTTGCAGGCTACATAGTCTCTGTCACAGATACTCAATTCTGCCTTCATAGGTGAAAGTTGTAATATAAGCAAGTGGGTATAGTTCCAATAAGACTTTATTTTACAAAAACAAGTGGGTCAGATTTGGCTATTAGGCTGTTTGCTGATCCCTGTTCTAAACCATTCATTCACCCCCTCTCCATCTTTGTTTTATGCCCTGATTCATGCTACTCCTGCCACTTGCCTGGACTTTTGCCATGGTTCCCTCACTGTTCCAGGGGCCCATCTTCTTTTATTCATCCAGTCGTCAGCCAGGCAGCTAGTCACATTCCCAGGTAACACAAATATACACTCCTCTTTAAAAATCTGCACTGACTTTCCCTTGTCTCATCATTATAAACCTACAAAATCCTGGGGGTGCACCTTCCGCTGCTTCCTACCGCAAGTGTCCCACCCCACCCTCTGCTGACCTGCTCTCAGTCCCCCAAGTCACCGTGTTCTCTTCGGAGTCTCTCCAGAGCCTTTGTTCATGACTTTTCCTCTCTCGGGAAGTAACCCCACGAGGCCATAAGTTCAACAGGACAGGACTTATATGTGATTTTGCTCTTTATAGCATTAGTGTCATGCCTGCCACACACTAGGTTATCCTAAGAGGAAGAATTTTCTCCTATCCCCACCTCACAGAGATGACCACATCCTAATTCTCAAAACCTGTAAATACATTACCTTGCCTGGCAGAGGGACCTTGCAGGTGTTGTTAAGGTGAGGCTCTTGAATTGGGGAGCGTACACTGAATTATAGCCAGGTGGGCCCAGGCATCCTTATAAAGAGAGAGAGGCTGACGCCTCGGAGGCCAAGCTATGGGAGGCAAAGCCAACGTTGCAGCTTTGTGGGTTCAAGAGCCAAGCAATACAGGGAGCTTCTGGAAATTTGGATGAGGTAAGGAAATGGATTCTTTGGTGGAGCGTCCAGAAGGAATGCAGCCCTGCCATCACCTTGATTTAAGCCAGGTGAGACTGATTTTGGAATTCTGATTTCCAAAACTGCAAACTTATAAATTTGTGTTTTTTATGCTGCTGAATTGGTGGGAACTTCTTACAAGCAGCAATGGGAAACTAATAAGGTATGCTCGTAAAACATTCATGGAATGAGTAAAGAAATGAGTGAGCGAGTGATAGTAGGGATTCATTAGTAAACAAGAGAGACCCAGAAGTCCTCATTTCATAGTCTGATTGATGTAGACATAAACAAGTAATTACCAATATGCTGAGGTAACAAAAAAATTTTGGACTGTAGATAAGTGCAGAGAAATTTCTGTCTCTTGCCTTCTTGAATCTTTCGCGGCCGGTAGGGTGTTAGGGCAGCCTCTGAAGTTGGGTGAATGCTTAGTGGGAATGACCACTATGGCCGTCCAGTGGAGAATGGCAGCCTCAAGGCCTTAGGTTTTCTGTCTGTGAAAAACAGAGAGCTAAGTAGTCTTTTGATTTGTCCTTTAACAGCTAAGACAACTGAAATTATTTTATTAAAAATATGGGGAGGCTTTACCCCGGGGTGGGGAGATTCCCTCGGGTGCTCCTTCAGGCTTTCTTGCCTTCTGCAGGCCTGAGTTTGGACATCTTAGAGAGCTTGTCTAGCAAATAGACGCTCCTCATGAGGCGATGAGAGGGGCAACCAGTCAGGTTTCTTCAAATTTGCCAGAACTAACCTGTGTGCCAGTGTGGCGGCCTGGCCCACTCTAAACACTCGTGTGATTGCTCCTGAGCTTTTGTCATTCTCCTAAGTGGAACTGACATGGTTTTGGCATCCGCTTCACAACTTCACTTTGTGCCATCAGGCAGCACCGAATTATTGTCTCAGAATCATTGTGACAATCGGGAGTCACATTCAAGTGACAAGGAAATTATTGCTGGAATAAAAAAAAAAAGTTGAGGGAAGTGATTATTGTGTGTTCTCATTATCTAGCTTTCAAACTTAAATATTTTGGCCATTAGGAATCATTTATTTTTCAAAACAAAATGAAGAACATAGACTACATTCAAAGGGGGTTTCTTAGAAACCAGATTTTTTTTTTTTTTTTTTTTTTTTTTTTACCTTTTAATGAGACACTTAGCAAGGATGTGTAGACACTGTCAGCCTTTCAAGACTGCTCTGTCAGAGGTTGAGGAAAAGTTAGTATTGAGGGGAAGGGGACATTTCAGAGTCAAGAAAGGGTTACTTTTCCAGAACCATCTGGCCACACTCCATTCTGACGTCTATTGACCTCCAAACATTCATAACCCCCTAAATTCCTCAAAGGTCAACCTGATTTACTTCTTCACTCTTAGAGCTGTGTTTGTGTGGCTGGACAATCTGAATATTGCTTCAGACCCTCTTGGCCTTTGAGTCTGACTATTCCCTTGCTGGGAAGGGATGGTTTGACCTTCATTTCTCAAACACTTGCAGGTTGACCCTGGGAGTACTTGAAGCCATGGTAGCAATGGCTTCTTGTATTCTTAATGTGAGTCTGTTTTTGTTTTTTTTTTAATATATATATTAGTCACAGCTACAGTATTAAGTAGAACCTGAAATACAAAAAGGGAAAAGAGAAAAATAAATATATCTTTGGAGAACCACCCTCCCCCGCCCCCTATACATCCCTTTGAGTTTTTTATGTCTGGCTTTTACCTGGAAACCTCCAGTCTCTCCTCTGCATTTATGAGTACCACAGAGAAACACCAGTAATTCTTTGACTCAGTATAATGTAATTATCTCTGGGCTCCTTATCTGTGAAACCTTGAAAAATATAAACTCTCTAATACCCGTTCCTCCTTCTACAGAATGGAGGTAATGATAGTACCTTCCACAGTTTTAAGAGCGATGCTTCACACATTGGAAATGTTCATAAAGGTTGGCTGTTGCTCTTGTGGTTAACATTGTTTTGTTGTTGCTATTTTGTTAGAGCCTTTGTGACCATATCAGGGATGTAGAGGAGTAACAGTTCTAGAAAGGTGAACTGTTTTTAAATACTGTTCCTGTTCTTTACATCTCCCACTTCGGGATATCATGACTTGGGACATTATACACGCTATTCTGATGGTTCCAAGGCAGGCTATCCCATCTACCATTGGTCTTCCTTCCAGGAGAGTCAAGGATCACTCTAATGTGTCCATGCTGGGTTCCAAGCAACTCGGCCTTTCTATTCTCTATCGCTTCACCCTCTGCCTTGGCTACCTTGTGATAACAGAGAAAGCCAACACATAAGCAAGAAGCTGCAAATCAAATCTTTTATCTGTCACCATGGTATCTGTAATTGAACTTTAAGACAAACTTCTCCAGGCAGGCAAAGAATGGAGCTTGTGAAGCGTGAACAGGAAAATACGCAAAACCAATGAAAATGTGATTTGGAAACCTTCACATCAATCTTTGTTGTTAGCTACTCAATGTCTTGTATCAGCCATTGCATGAATGGTATTTACTATAAACAAACCATTGTTTCCCCAGACCTAGCATGCTACAGGAATATTGAAAAAGGTGGTTGCTTTCCCCTAGTACCAAAGCATGCTGGGAAGTTGGGGAAATCCTGATGTTCCTAACCCTTTATTTTAGCTGTTTGTTTTATTTCAGTTAAAACCCACATCTCCAGAAAATAAAGACTAGGGAGGTCCCGGAAGGCTTGCATAATTTCAAACACATAATTTAGGCAAAATATCCCAGAACAAGTGCAATGCACATTACTTTCTAAGTATGACTTTATTGGTATTTTACTATGACGACTTTATTGGTATTTTACTATGACATCTTTTTTTTTTTAACTAGAAACTGAGATGCTTTAAAAGACTCCCAAACTGTATATGTGCAAGTTGTGCTTTTGTTCTCTGAGATGAGCACACCCTGAAGCACGGAGCTCAAAGCATGGCAGAGAAAGGGATGGCAAACAAAGATGTATGGGACAAGACCGTGGCCATTTTTAGCACCATCTCCACCTGCTTCCCCACTGCCAATGGCAGAACAGAGTACTTGCAACAGAGACCATATGACTTGCAAAGGCTAAAATACTTCCTACCTGATAGGAAGAAGTGTGCCCTCCTTTTACGTAGAGGTTACATGCCAGTGACCAGATTTGACTTTCCAAGCTAGCTTTGACTGTATAATTTTGCTCAACTAACTTCAGGATCCTAGGTTTCAGTTTGCTCACCTGTAAAATGGGACTGATGATCCTAGTTGGTACCTGTGGCAAAATGTGGTAATGAGCTAAAAACAAGTCCAGGTATGTCAGATAATAGCCAGAGGACTTAACACATAGAATGAATAAAATAAATGTTAGGTCCAGGATCCAGTATAGTGCCTAATAGAAAACTAAAGAGAGGGAACTCCTTGGAGAATTTGGAAATAAGACCTCACTATGTGAGGTTAAAAGGCAAGATAAACACAGAGTATATCTGGGCAGAGATATGCCAGACCTCTTGAAGACCCAGCTGGCACTTGGCCGGTGAGGCTTACACAGATCAACATATTTGAAGGAAGAATGTGTCAGGCAGGAAACAGAGTTTGGGTTGGTATTGATCTGAAATCAAAGCCAAGAAAAAAAATGTGCATCTGGACATTGAGCACTGACATTGCCCATCCCAGCTTTGCCTATGGAGGAGAGGGAGCCTCCCTATAACTGGGCTCCTTCTTGCGCCAAAGTAAAGCTATTCTCAGCATGGAGTAGATACACTGTGTTTTCTTAGGCTGATACCATTAAATATGTGAATATTTGCTCACCAAGCAAGCTTCTTATTCTGATTTGGCTTTTCAGCTGGTTCTACCAGAAACCGATAGTCTTACTGGAGTCCACAGATTGTATTTGGGGATCCATGAACCCCTTTAAATTGTACAACTCTCAATAATCAACATATGTTTTTCTGGAGAGAGGATCCAGAGCTGTCCTCTGGGTCTCAGAAGTATGATTACAAAAAACTAAGAACCTGCTTACCCCCATAAAATGTGAATTATGTCTCATGTAAAATAAAATTTTATAGCTTTATTAATCAGCTTTGTTGACAAAGATTGTGCAGTGTACAGCCTGTACAACCACCCATGGTTGCCCTACTTAATAAATATGGCTACTGCCTGGCAAGATGGAGGGACAGGAGAAAGAAAGATTTGTGGGTTAGCTGTTAGACCTTGATGAATTCTCTTAAGATTATCTAAGACTCTACTGCCTTGTCTAATGACCAGCAGGTCTCCCCTAGAAATTCTTCTATCACTGGTTAGAAGTGCTTTTTTTTTTTATTTGAATCTCATTTAGTAAGTTCTTCATTTAAAAAAAAAAAATCCTTGACTTAATAATCTAAGGCACATATAGTAAATTGGACTTGATTTTAAAGTTTTGTTTTGTTTTATAAGTTCCAACCAATTCTAAACTTGAGCCTGACCAAGGACAAAAAAGAAAAAGAAAAAAGACCAGGTTTCTCTGTAACAGCCCTGGCAAGAAAGAGGAAAGTTTCATTTATCTCAAGGAATAATAAACAATGGCTAGAAAGGTATGGCTAATGAAGTGAGAGGTTTACAGGTTCAGCTGAGTGCATCCACACCGGTGAGGTTGGCCGGAACCTGACTGATGGGTTGTTTATGAATGCTTGTAGATCCTGCAAAGCACACACTGAAGAGGCCAAACAGCTGTAACCTGTCCCTTATGAGACCATCGTTTTTTCTGAGTTGAGGTAAATACCAGAACATTTCATGAGGTCATTGGGATACACTTTATACTGAGTATCTCATGAAAAGACCCTTGGGCATCTCCAGGTCTAGGAGACCCCTGGAGGCTTTGTGTATGGTATATCAGAAAAAGTGGTAGAAAAATAGGCTGAATTTTGCCAGCTTTTTATTTTTTTTCCAAATATCAAATGAAAATTTGGTTTTAATTCCCTGGACCTGTGAAATGAATGTTTCTTTATTTTGCTTGAAGAATCTTTGGTTAGGGCTTCTCAGAGCTCTGCTCCTGACCAGTCAGGTTCCCCATGATGCTCTAAACAGCAAGAACATTCTAGAAGGCCACAAAGCCTCATTCGTTTATTTTGGACCAGGGAGGCAATTTCTCTCCTGTGTAGTGGGGTTGCACAGAGTAGCTGCAGGATGCCCTGTCTGCTTTGTGCTAGGTGGTTCTGGGAAGTGGATTTGGAAATGATGTAGGTTCATACCCAGCTTTGCTGATTCCTAGCTGGAACCCCAGGCAAATGACTGATACTTACTGCATAGAGTTGGGTAATGTCATTCTCTCAAGGATGTGTGTCTTGCTGAGATGGAAGGAGTACTTCTCTGTACTCTGTCACAACATAGTCAGTACTTCTATCTTCTGTTATCAGTGATCATCATCATTATCCCTTGGTCATCTTATTCCAGCTCAACTGCCCTCTTTCCTTCCAACTTTACCTACTGCAAATCATTAGAATGGATGTTTATGCCAAACAGCTTCCAAATGACTAATTATGAACTTGCTTTAGCAAGTTTGTTCCTTTAGCAAAGGAAGAAAATACTGAATCATGAACCTTCAAACACTCACGTCAGTCCTATATATTGAAACTATTCTGCCTCATAGATCAGATTTACAGGTTGCCAGGGGCAAGAAAGAAGCTAGAAGCCACCACAGGGCCCAGTAGTCCAGTCTTGGTTTTGTATCCCAGCTATGCTAGCTGGTGGTTAGTGTGTAGAAGAGATATTCCAGAGTTCAGCTTATGATGATGATCTCTTAAAAAGTCAAAATATGCCAAACTGAATGGTTTGCTTGAGAACGTATCTTGTAAATAAGAATTTCAGGTCACTCTCAACTGGTCAGGACCTCTGGCCTTCCATGTTAACACTAAAAGACTACTACCTAGGTGGCTGGCCTTCTGATGTGTTTTTTGTCTATTTGTCCTTGTCACAGTCTAAATTGGGTCTTCTTACTCTCGTTTGGTCTCAGTAACCTGAAGCTCAAAGGTGTTAAGCAAAGGGGTGAAAGTATTTGTAAAGCACTTAAGCACTGTTGTGTAAGGTCAATCCCTATTGACATTCCCTGCTTCTGCTGTTATTCCCATTATTATTGAGGGGTAAAGTTCCATTTCATTTGCACTCAGGTACACTGCAGAAACTGTGCTCCTAACCACCATACACAGACTGCTTCCCGAAAATGTTTCAGTTCTGAGAATTGACTAAGCTTGGTCACTCTGATCAAGAGAAGCTGTGGAGTTTATAGCAATTAAGACCCAGTGAGTGATGGGAGTAAAGAAACCAATGAACGATCATCCACTGCTTCTAAAGGAACCATGCTGAAAGTGAGGCATGAGGCCAGAGTGGTCATTGTTCTGACGGGCAGATCTGAAGTGGAGGACAGAGGCCATGCAGTATGGGAAGGCTGATCCCTCATTGCAGCGTGAGGAGACCAGGGCAGTTCAGGTCTTAAATGGAGAGTGCCTCAAGATGCTTCTACTTCTCTGACCATCCCCACTCAAACCAGCAATAAATATGCAGGTCCTGCAATGATTGGCTATAGTCAGAAGTATCATTGCTAGTGCCCTGATGCCCCTTTCCTCACCCCTCATTCATCGGAGACCTGCTGGGAGAAAGAGGGATGGGCAGTTGGAGGATCATGGGTCATTCTGCACCTGCTTTGTCTACTCCACCCAAATACAAAGATCTTCCTCCCTACCTAAAGGCCTGCTGTTGAATCTTCAGGGTCACTTCATAAAGAAGCATAGAAAATCCTTCCTCAGCTCTACTCCCCAGTCCCAAGTTGGAAAAGCTTTCCCTGCACACATGTCTAGTTGACTCTCTAGCTTGGAGGATTTTTCTGACCTATAGTTAAAAAGCAGAAACATTTTCTGACCTATAGTTAAAAGTCAGAAAGTAATTTTTATCACAAATCTTATCACAAAGCACAGATCCAAAAATACTGCTGAATGCTAGCAAAGAGTTGACCGCATTGGCTTTCTACATGGAGCCAAAATCTCGGTCAGCGTCAAGAATAATTAGAAAAACCTCAATTCTGGCCATAATACATGATCCACAAAGGTTCATGTTTAGTGTACTGTCTTAGGTAGAGTTAGTTTCTTGCAAAAATAGAAAAATGGACTCTAGCTAACAAAAGCAGAAAAACCATTTGTTAGGAGGAGTAACCATTGGAATGCTCTCAACTGTGAGTAAAGGAATCCTAGACTCTTAATGCCTTAAACAAGTGAGGTTTCAATTTTTACTGAACAGCAACAAGTCTGAAAGGAGATAGTCATTGGAATTGGTTTGATGGCTAGAAAAAGTAAGGACTGGGTGCTGGGAGTCTCAGCTTTACTCTGATGATCACAAATGGCTGCCAGCAGAATAAAGTTCATCTACCTTCAAAGCAGGAGGAAGAAGGGAATGTACCAGCTGTGCCCGTCACTTATGTTAAGAAAGTAGATTCTGGGATGCCTGCGTGGCTCAGTGGTTGAGCTTCTGCCTTAGGCACAGGGTGTGACCCTGGAGTCCCGGGATCGAGTCCCACATCAAGCTCCCAACATGGAGCCTGCCTCTCCCTCTGCCTATGTCTCTGACTTTCTCTGTGTCTCTCTCATGAATAAATGGAAAGAGAGAGAGAGAGAGAGAGAGAGAGAGAGAGAAAGAAAGAAAGAAAGAAAGAAAGAAAGAAAGAAAGATTGCTTGTGTCTCACTGCCCAAAACTCTATCACTTGCATCCCTGTTCTCTAGTTATAAGGAAGGCTGAGACCATGAACATTTTTTTTATCCTCTAAAGGGAAGCAGGAATGTGAGGGGTATTGGAAATAGGTAGTGGGTTAACCCAGGATTTCCTGACCTTGCCAAAACAGACACTCTTGGGCCAGGTAATTCTTTATTTTGAGGGCAGTTCTTTGCTTTGAAGGATGTTTAGTAGCATCCCTGGCCTTTACTCACTTGGTACTAGCAGCCTCCATCTCCCCAGTTATAATGACTAAAATGTATCCAGATATTGCTGGATACCCCTGGGAGGATAAAATCACTCCCAGTGAGAATCACTGACTTAGTGTATCCACAGCATCTGCCACAGATAATATGGGTACTATAAAATCCAAGACAAAGTGATAGAACCAGAATAGTGACTGGGTTCTAGGGAACAGGACCCAGGAGACCATCTCTACTAGACAGTTCCCTTGGGATGAATCCACTCTAATCACTTCAACTGTTTAGGACCTAAATCCCAAGGAAAGAAAAACAGATTGGTCCAGGGTAATAAGCTTACCTTCAGTGAAAGAAGAACTGGGCGTTTCGATGAACAGTCCCACCAAGACCATAGCCAATGCAGAAGGGATAGATTGCCATATCTATTACCCAAAGGTGATTGGGAGTAGTGGGGGGTGGAGTGGAAATGAATACTAGTCAAAATATGTATACATGTGCACACACACACACACACACACGCTGAAATGACTCAGGACAACTGATCCTATTTCTGACTAGTGGCAGAGTTCCTTGTATTAGTTTGAGGGGGAAAACATTCTGAAGAGCAATTTTAAGGAACCACCGAGTGCTGTAGGACTAGGCAAATCACATTGCCTCTTTGAGCCTCTCACTTTTGGTGTATAAAATATAGATTTTAGTCAAGGGCTCTCAAGGATCCCTTCAGGCTCTAACAGCACTGAGGCTTCCAGAAAGTGACTCAGATTCCTGCTTCATCCAATACCCCAGTTCATTTCCTCTCCCAGAGCCACACCTCCATTGCCTAGATTGGGGCTGGCATGAGAAGGAGGGCAAGAGACTTTATTTAGCAGGAGCTTGGTCCAGGAAGCACATTTGCAGCTTGCGATGTAGCCTTAACCCACCCCAGTGAAGGCTGTTTATGGGATTTTCATTGTTTGTTTGGTCTCATCTGGGACTTAGTGCATCAAACTCCCAAAATGAATTCCAGCTCAGCTCTTGGGCTTCTGAGGCCCTTGAAGGATTCTGACCAGAGAAAGCAACCTTCCTTTGTGTGGTTGGCACCTGCCAGCAGATTCTCAAATGATGGTGATAGATGTTATAATAGAAAAGCCCATCGTGGTCCTGTACTGTAGTTTCAATGCTACCTTGTTGACTTATTTAGTTCAGTGGGAAGAGAGGAATTGGAGCAAGGGGTGGAGGGAAATGGGGATTAAAAACGTAAATATGTGATTACTTTTAATGACCTTATTACTCAACATCAAATCTGTTTGTATTGACAAATAAGTATGCAAATGTTTATATCAACACTCACTTCATTAAAATAGTAAATGGTTGAAGTTAATATTAGTGCAGCATTGAAATCTTGAGTGATTTTGATTACATAGCAATAAGCCACTGATGAGTATCATTATGTACCAATCATACAAAAATGAGCCACCGAAGGCCATATTTCCAAAATTGGGTTGAGCGAGTACATCCACAAAAACAGAGACATACACTAAGTGCCAGAGACTTTCTCTGTCTTCTATCAAAGCAGAGTTTGAAGACACAAAATGGGGAATTACATGCATAAGAATGCAGTTGGACATGCAGTTATGCAATCAGTGTGCCCAGGAGACCTATTTGCAGGTGTCTTAGACTCTGGGGACTTCCCTACCCTTCAGGTACCACCTACCTCTATTGTCTCGATTTCCCTCCTACCAAAGACCATGTGTAGCTTAAAGACAAGATAACTTTCAAAGACCAGAATCTTTATAAGGCGGCAGGCATGAGTGTGCATGATTTGCCTATTGTATGGCAAATAGCTGGGCTTAATGTTCTTGTGAACCTAGCATGTGGGCCCAGTTCTTCATTTCTGTTAGTTCTCAGGTTATTTTTGCTGAATACACTTTACCATGCAAGTGTTACTAAGATAAAAACCAACAAGAAAAGGGGGTTGAAAGATGGCTGAGAAGTCTCAGATGGACACCCAGATCAAGTTGTTTGTTGGAAAATATTTACAGCTGAGCTTTTCTTAGGCTTGAGAAAGTTGGCTCTTGGACCTTCATTGCCACATGTTTTAAATTTTCAGTAAAGCCCAGGAAGAGTAGAAATCCTTTGAATTAGTGAAGTGCTGAGTTTTTCATGGAGAAATGAATCCTAAATAGGTCTTTATTCTATAACCATGAACATCTGAGCAGGCATTATTGAACCAGGGATCAAGTGTTTATTGAGCATGTACTATGAAGAAGATATTCATGAAAATATCTGCAATTAAGCACTGCTTCCCAACAGAGTCCATTTGAGTTAGCAAGGAGTAGATATCTTTATACAGGTAAATATTAAATTGGCTGCTAAAAGCTAACAATCCAATTGATGAGATAAATGGAGAGGGCTGCTATAACCAGCGTGCTAGCTAAAAGATGAGTTTGACCTCGGATTTGGACTGGTAGGATGGTAATGGGCAGTGGGACAAAGGGAAGTTTTGAGTGTAGATGGAAGCACAGAGCAGGTTTAGGAACATTCTCCCTTAGAATAGCTGAGGACAGGAGCAGCAGCCTGAGGACCCATGGACAAAGGGAGGGTGGAATCCTACTATAGAGGTTCTGACATAGCCACCAGAGGCATTATGGATAAGCATAGCCACTGGGAGCTATCTTTCTTTTTTTTTTTTTTTTTTTTTTTTAATTTTGAAACAACCCAACTTAGAATAAAGGTACAAGAACGTTAAAAACATTAATTGGCTGGTCCTGTCACCCCCAGTACTTGAAATAGTATTTCCTACAAATAAGAATATGCTTTGATGTCACTACTGTACTAAAGTCAAAATCAAGAAAATAACATGATTATATTACCACCATGGATTCAATCTTCAGATCCCATTCTGGTTTTGCCAGTTGGGCTATTTTAGAGCAAAATGATCCAGTTCAGGGGCATCTGGGTGGTTCAGTTGGTTGTGCAACCGATTCTTGATTTTTGGCTCAAGTCATAATCACCATGGAGCCTGCTTAGGATCCTCCCTCCCCGTCTCTCCCCGTCTCTCCCCGTCTCTCCCCGTCTCTCCCCGTCTCTCCCCGTCTCTCCCCGTCTCTCCCCGTCTCTTCCCCCACCCCACTCAAGAAAAAAAAGAAAGAAAGAAGGAAAGAAAGGAAAGAAAGGGAAGGGAAGAAAGGGAAGGGAAAGGAAGAAAGGAAGGAAAGGAAAGGAAAGGAAGGAAGGAAAGAAAGGGAAGGAAGGAAGGAAAGAAAGGGAAGGAAGGAAGAAAAGAAAGGGAAGGAAGGAAGGAAAGAAAGGGAAGGAAGGAAGGAAAGAAAGGGAAGGAAGGAAGGAAAGAAAGGGAAGGAAGGAAGGAAAGAAAGGGAAGGAAGGAAGGAAGGAAATAAAGAAAGAAAGGAAGAAAGGAAGGGAAAGGAAGGGAAAGGAAAGAAAAAAGAAAAGAAAAACCTGGTTCAGAATCACATTGCAATATACTTTGTCTCTTTTTTGTCTTCTTTAGCTTGCAGTCATTTCTTTGACTTTCATGACTTGGATCCTTTTGGATTACAGGCCAGTAGCTGGGTACAATGTGCCTCCGTTTGGGTTTGTCTAATGACCTTTCATGAGTAGATTGAGATAATGCCACTTTAGCAAGAAAATCACAGGAGCGATGTCCTGTTCTACTTAGGGCCCCCTTTCCCAGGTCTGGAGTTCCCCTGTGTCCCACTCCTAGTGACAATAACTCAATCACGACATTGAGTGTCTGCCAGGCTTTTCTACTGTAAATTTACCTTCTTTCTTTTCACAGGGAATGTTAAGTAGCAGAAGACAGAATTCAAAGTCTTGTGTAGGAAAAATTGGACATTATTGTTGCATCAAGTAAACTAGTTAGAGAAGGGATTTGGGCCCTGGGGGTAACAGCCAAAATCAAGAAGTTCTGTGTAACATGTGAGCTGTTGTTGCATTTTGGAGAGGAGGAAATACATTGTCTTACTCTTCTGACCTTGAACTCCAGTTCAGAAGTCTTGCCAACAATGCTCACTGGACATCCTGAGTTTCTCAACAGCAAACCATCTGGCCAAGATGTCAGAGGACCTGCTAAGTATAGAAAATTAAAGAAGACAGCGTCTGGTTTACCAGCCGAAACTGCGTCTTTTCTAGGAGGTGTGCTGGGGCACAGTGAGCAAAGGATGGGCATTGGAGCCAGAATAGAATGTGACCTCATTTACTTAAACACTAGGCTTTGGTTTTCTGGCGCCAAATGCAAACTGAGGGCAGGATCTGAACTGCATGGTATACCAGACCCAATTTTTGAAGGATATTTATGATAGGGAAAGAGACCATTGGCAGGGGAAAAGAATTTTACGCAAGTGCACAGAGAGTGGAGAAACTGAAACCTGAGTCTGAGTGCAAATCCTTCTGGTCTTGTCCCACCAAATGACGATCTCCCAAGGACAGTGCATATTGTATTGATACAATGCATATGTATTTATGTTAAAAGGACTGAAAAACTTAGGATAAAAGTCCCCAATTCAAATGCAGTTTCTACCACATGCTGTCTTTGAAGCACCTTTACTAACTTAAGTGATCCCCAATTTCCCCCTGGGATTTTATGAGACTTAAATGCGCTTATGTATTAAAATTGCCATGTAAAACTCTGGACATCAGATTGGTGGTGGAAATTTTAGGTGTGGCTGATAGTATATCAGGCACCTAGCCTGCACCTAGCCCCCTGATTCTGCAAATTGAAAATGTCATGGGATATCCACCCAATGTTTTAAAAATGAACTATTAAGCCAAGAAAAAAAAAAACATGAAGTAAACTTACAAGCATATTGCTAAATGAAAGATGCCAGTTTGAAAAGGCTACATGTTCTATGATTTCAAGTCTATCTTTTTTGGTAAAGGTAAAACTATGGAGCTCGTAAAAAGATCAGCAGTCAGTGAATAGAAGAAGGAATGAATAAGGGGAACACAGGGGGTTTTTAAGACCATGAAACTATTCTGTATGACAGTGTAATGGCAGATATGTCACTAGCCATTTGTGGAAACCCACAGAATGTACAACAACAGGCATAAAACCTAACATAAAACCTAGACCTTAGTTAATAAAAGTGTATCCATATTTGTTCATCACTTGTTACTCATGACCCATCCTAATATAAGATCTGGAACCTGGAGAGGGAGAGACATGAAGGAGAATGGGAGACCACATATGACCACTCTCTTCATTTCTATGCTGAATTTTTTTATGAACCTAAAACTGCTCTAAACCTAAAGTCTATTAATATGTTAAAAAGCTCTCGGGATCCCTGGGTGGCGCAGCGGTTTGGCGCCTGCCTTTGGCCCAGGGCGCGATCCTGGAGACCTGGGATCGAATCCCACATCAGGCTCCTGGTGCATGGAGCCTGCTTCTCCCTCTGCCTATGTCTCTGCCTCTCTCTCTCTCTCTCTCTCCCTCCGTGACTATCATAAATAAATAAAAAATTAAAAAAAAAAATCTTTAAAAAAAAAAAAAAGCTCTCAAGTGCTGATAAGTGACTGAATAGATGTTGTGTGCTTTTCAATAAACAAGTGACCATGTTTAATCATTCCTCAATGCTACCTAAACTTCAAAGGTCCTATACAGCTCTGTGTCTGCTATGGGGTCCTCCAAATCTCAGCCTGTTCCTTCTCCTATCCCTGCTGATCTTTGACTCAGGACCAGCATGAACATATTCCCTATCTTTGAGAAGATTAGAAAAAAGCTACCTCCTCCTAGTGGTACAGCCCATGGGGATTGAGCTTTGCAGCAGAGCCTAGTCAACACTTAGGTCTTGTCTCCTCGCTGAGAATTGCTGTTAGAGGTAGACAGAAACCTTCATGATGGCTCGGTTGTTTTTGGATAAGGGCTTCACTGACAGAGCAGTCAGCCGTGCTGCCCTCTGCTGGTCACCTCCTCTGACCTGGGGCTTTTCCTACCAATGCCCTTGGTGCACATACAGGAAATAACCTACCCTTCCTGGATTTCTTGTAACCAGCTTTGGGGACCCAAATGTTCTGCTAGTGGCCAGGGATGCATCTGCTTGAGCAGCTCCACCAATCTAACTAGGAGATAGCAAATCTCTGGGATTCTCTCCTGCCGGGCTTACCTCCCCCTGCACCTCTCTTCACCAGCAGAATCACTGCTATCTTTCAGAGCTGGTATCTTTCAGAACTGACATTACCCCAGCATGCCCACAACCTTGAAGCAGAACTTCCGTTAAGTACATTGTGGGCTAGCAGAGCAGGGCAAGGTCTGGTCAAGGGGATCTAACAGTCAAAATGCAGCGCCCAAGAAATGGGAAACCCAGGGGCGCCACTCACCAGGACAGATCGACAGACCATGCAATGTGGTAAATTACAGGATTGGGGAGCATAAATATATTATGTCAAGTCCTATCCTTGCCTCTTATTAGCTTTGTGACTGAGTTTCCGACAATTAAATTCCTTGAGCCTCCAGGTATTCACCTGAAAGAGAAAATCATTGTAGTGCTGGATTGTTAGCATTTTAGACCTGATAATAGAAATAGCTAACATTTACTGAGAGCTCACCCCATGCCAAACATTGCGCTAGACATTTTATAAGCATTACTGGGTTAGCTGCTTGGGACTCTTTGCGGTAATGAACATGCAGGGTAGAAAAGAGGTATATCCTAAAAGATAATACTAAGTATGTTGCATCAGAACTGACAAGGTTTGACCTTCAAAACAGACCTTTCCTATGGTTCAACTTAATGTTAAAAGGGCCAAAGGATTTCCAGAGATTTAGGCAGGTAAGAAGCAGGGTAAAGTGAATGGAATAAAGGTGCAGACCGGCCCTCAGGAGTTAAAAGTTAGAATGGCAGAAAATAAGCCAATACCTCAAAGTTCCTGGAGTTGTAGCACTAAGGAATAAATTGAGGCAGAAAGTTCTGGTTCATGGCAGAAGGAATTGATCAGGTATATGGGAAAAATCTCTAGATCAATGTTTGTCAAACCAGATCCTATAGATGAGCCATATAAAGAGTCTTCTAAAACACAGATTGCTGTACCCAATCCCCAGAGTTTGATTCAGTAGGATCTGGGTGGGGCCTGAGAATGTGCATTTCTAACAAGTTCCTGGGTGATGTCAATGTTACCGGTCGGGGAACCATGCTTGGAGAGCCATTGCTTTAAAGCAAATATGGTAAACTGGGGCTCTGAAACCAAATTCAACTTCCATTATTGTCTCTTTTTTCCATGCAGGTACTTAAAATTTTTGAAATTACTTTTCTATACTTAAATCAGGAGATTTCACACACAAAAAATCAGATTTCTACCTTCAAAAATTGAGAAAGCCTCAACTCCTATTCCTCCTCATACCCACTTGCTAGAGTGAGTCACTGTTGCCTCCCAATTAGGTGAGGTCTATTCTGTAGAACCCTTACAGGAGGAGACCTGATTTGCACAATGAATCTTAGCGTTTTCAAAACGAGCTGTCCATGTAGAGTGAACATCAGTATATTATTCACTACTCTTTTATATAGGCTTTAAATTATTTTATTAGCCAGATTTTAGTACCAGGTCCTAGCCAGAGGAGGAAATGCCAATTTGGCCAGGATGTTTTATTTAAACTAATACTAATCTGAGAATCTGTACTGAGAATCTATTAAATGCTAATTATCTTGCATAAATGTCTCCTTTCTACTATAGAAAAACAAACCAGTGATCCCTGGGTAGCTCAGCGGTTGAGCATCTGCCTTTGGCTCAGGGCATGATCCTGGAGTCCTGGGATCGAGTCCCACATCGGACTTCAGGCTTCCTGCATGGAGCCTGCTTCTCCCTCTGCCTGTGTCTCTGCCTCTCTCTCTGTGTGTCTCTCATGAATAAATAAATAAAATCTTTTTTAAAAAAAGAAAGAAAAACAAACCAATGAATTGTCCTAGAAATCCACCTGATTGGGTATTTTTTTTTACAAGAATTATTTAATTTCAATCTAAGTTCTGTCACAATTGCTAGTGTATTGAAGTTTATATATTAAAATAATAGCTGCATACAGTCAGAGAAGAATACTTAGGAGCACTTATCAAGACGTGTGAGAAACTCTAAGTGATGTCAGTGATTCCATTTGCTCGTCATAAAGTTGTAGATTTTTTTCCCCCTGGCCATGCTAGTAGAAGTAATGATGCTAGAGTTGAGTAGGAATAAAATGTAGTTCATATTCAGGGAGATCCAAAGTATCCCTACCATAGAGCCTTCCCACAGTCAAAATCTTTTTTCTTTAAGATTTTATGTATCTATTTGAGAGAGCTTGCACATACAAGGGGAGGGAGGGGCAGAGGGAGAGGGAAAAGTAGACTCCCTGCTGAGCAGGGATCCCAATGTGGGACTTGATCCCAGAACCCTAGGATCATGAACTAAGCCTAAGGCAGATGTTTAACCAACTGAGCCACCCAGGCGCCCCACCCCCTCACCACCTATATCTATATATCTATATCACCTATATCTTCTATATGGGAATTTGTTGTCACCTGAATTTCTATCCAGTGTTTTTATTGTCAAGTAACCCTGTGTTCCAAAAAAATTGATTCCTGTAGAGGGAATTTCTATAGGGTTTATACAAGCTAAATGTGAGTTATGATATTCCATTGAGTAAATACATATTTTTTTTCCTCCTCTTACTGAGATCCAGTTAGAAGTATTTTAAGAAATGTAGTAAAACTATCAAGACCTAACCATGTCTGAATCCTCACTACTCAAATTGTGGTCTGAGGACCAGGGGCATCTGTGTTTCCTTTGGATCCCATCACAGATGCAGAGTCACAAGTCAAAGCTAACCAAATGGGGATCTGTAGGATGCAAGATTCCTAGGTGATTTATTTGCAAAACCAAGCTTGGAGAAAAATTGTTCTAAACCAGGTAGTATGTGGGGAAAACATGGCATCCCAGAAGAAAGTGTTATCATTGATAATTTGGTTTAAAAAAAAACTTTAAAAAAAATCCTAATCACCTGCAAGTGATCTTCAAGTCAGAAGACGCCTTGCAAAATGAATATCCCAATATTTCATGAGCCTGCACATGACGCGTATATTATCATTCGTCTATTTTTTAAAAATCTGGGTAACCCTTCTAAATGAATGTAGATATTATTCATCAAATCATCTATACAATTTGGAAAACACTCATATGTGTAAGAGAACATTCTGCTGTATTATCAATGCTTGCCTACATGGATCCTCACAGCCCTTGAAACTTCACAGCCCACAGACTGAGAAATACTGGCCTAGAGAAATGATGATGAACCACTGACTGTCCAATGATTTCTTTCTTCCCTGTGCAAGAGAGCTAGAGCAATTGAAGGGGATCTATTCTAAAAAGGTTTTGAATAATGGTTTGCGTCCAATTTTCAAACCTTATTAATGCCCTGTAGCAGTGCTTCTCAAACTTTGGTGGGAGTCACCTGAAAATTTTGTTAAAAAAAAAAATACAAAGGAATAGGCCCTCACTACTTTATTGAGCTTGGCCCTCAAATTCCTTCTGAGCTTTCTGGAGGGTCCTGAGAACCACTGCTCTACTGTAAGTTTTCTCACCCTTGGCCTTCCCGGTATTTGGGGCCCAACCCTACTTGGTTGTAGGGACTGTCTTGTGCTTTGAAGGATGTGTGGCAGCCTCTCTGGTCTCAAGCCACTAGATACCTGTAGCAACCCCCCACTAGCTGTGACCACCAAAATATATCCAGACATTGCCAAGTGTCCCTTGAAAGAATAAAAAAATTACGCCCAGTTTAGAACCACTGACCTACAGTATGACATACCAAGTACATGTTGGATTCCCAGAGTGACAAAGTGTGGCTAAGACCTACGCAGCCCCACTAGAACCAGAGAGCTGGGTGGCTTTGCTCATCTGTACCAATCTTCCTATGTCCTGCCTAGTCCTTGGTACTGACAATTATGAATCCCAGACTAGAAAGAAAATTCGAGTCTATTCTGATCTTGACACATTCAGACTAACTCAGCTAAATGATTCAAACATCACTTTGTGGTTGGAGTTCAATTTTAGAGGCAATATGCAAGGCTCAACCAGGCATTTGTCTTTTGTCAGGCCCTGGTCACATTTGTCACACAAAAGCCAGACCACTAATAATCCCTTAAAAAAAAAAAGTTAAAAAAAAAAAAAGCCCTTTCCAAAGCCAATTTTCAATCTGTGTTTGAAAATTATATTCCACTAAGATGAAAAACATACATTTTCATTTTGCTTCGAATTAGCACAGTAAACAGCTGGCTCTCTTCTTTCAAGGGGAGGCCTTCACTCCATTTGTTAGCCCTGTTTCTGATAGTTCACCGAGCCTTTATTTACTTAACAGAGTTTGACAGGAAATTCTCAGAGAGATAATATATCTCCATTAATAAGGTGACTAGGGGAACATATTCTAGGGTTTCAAGTGAACTGGAACAATAACTTATATTTCTGACGTTTTTTAGTCAGCTTTCATACCCTTAGTAGCATCCAGCAGAGCTTCCCTCCACACACAAAGTCTTCAGAGTGTTTTGTGGCAATATACACTTTTGTATCGTTCAGAAGATGCAGGCCCATTACACCATTACCATTAGATAATGGTGCACATTAAAAAGGCTTATGAGAAAGGCAACATGATACCCGTAAAAACTATCTTCAGACATAAATCAGACCAGTATAAAGAGTGAAAATGAATTACGCTGGATTTCTGGGTGAATCCAGTGATGGCAGTGTCTGAAATGCTTTGCCCTGGGAGGTCAGCAATCGATGTTGATTTTTTTTTTTTTTTTTTTTGGTCACTTTTAAAAGTCTGCTCCTTTAAGATGTAAACTTTTCCTTTGTTTGACGGTGGCTATCAAAGAATTGTAGACGTTATCACCTAGAGATGGAAACACCCCGTGTTCATCAGCATAAATATACTTTGTTCTTAGCAAGATATCAGCTAAAAAAAAAAAACAACTAAAAATCAGACTCCTCTGTTAGGAATTCCTTTACCTGTTCAATAGCTTTTTGCAATGACATTCCAAAACCTACCAGGAATGAATTTAGGGTTGTCTTACATCAATGTTTTCACAGCCAAATTATAGAGATCCAGTCTTGCAAAGGAAGGGAAAATTTCTCCCATCTATCAGATGCCTCTACAATTACTCATGGCCCCAATTCGGTCTAAAAGCGTATCTAATAATTGATAATGCAAGGGGCATGATATAAAGTAACAATGCAATTTATAGCAGAGAGATAAAACCCAGATAGAAGAACATTTACCTTATAATGCTATTAATATAAAGGTAATTATGAGGGTCGGTTCTAATTAGAATGTTCACTTAAAATCAAGATAGAGTGACCAGAATAGAGAGCTTCCTGGTGTTGGAACTTCATTCTTTGACTTGAAAGGTTACATGCTTTTTCCACGTAGGACATTAAAACTTTAATTTGGTAAGATGGTGCCATTTAACAATCGATTTGCAGTTGATTATCTCCTCCATATCTGTAAAATTATTGAGAAAGTTTGCACTTTTATGTAATTATACATTGTACATTCTAAAGTACATATGAAACAGCTCATACATACATAGAAATGATGTGTTGAATTGTATTCTCCCCTCTTAAGAAAGCTATGTTCAAGGTCCTGACTCCTAGTATCTGTGAAATAGTGTCTTCACAGATATAATCAAGTTAAAAATGAAGACAGACTGGATTAGGGTGAACCCCAAATCCAATGATTGGTGTCCTTAGAAGAAGACGGGGGTGGACACCCAGATGAGCATGCATGCATGCCCACACAGACACACGCAGGCACACACATACACACATACACAACCTAGGTGAAGAAGGGGTAGAGAAGACCCAAAGGTCGAGGAGTGCTGACAATCACCAAAACCCAGAGTGAGGCATGGAACAGATGGAGTCTCCAGAAGGAACTGAGCCCAATGACCTCTCCAACTTGGACTTCCAGAAAACAAATTTAATTATTTTAAACCACCCAGTTTGTGATAACTTCTTACAGAAGCCCAAAAACTTCTATTAAGAAGAACTTCATTTTTATTCAAAGTAAGACAAAAGTAAGTGTTTTGGTTAAGAAGACTAAATTTACATAATTTTAAATTTTGACCACATTTAAATATTTGTATTTATACATGAGACCAGAAACAAAAGCAGAGATTTTTGTCCTATCTTAACAAGCAAAAGTTGATTCCTTTAACTGGAAACCACACTAGTAGTATTTTCTTTTTAAAAGCTGCTGAA
The DNA here is from genome assembly GCF_003254725.2 of Canis lupus dingo. Classification (NCBI taxonomy): domain Eukaryota; kingdom Metazoa; phylum Chordata; class Mammalia; order Carnivora; family Canidae; genus Canis; species Canis lupus. Next base: position 21,301,802 of record NC_064262.1, on the reverse strand, counting down.
AATCCATGTTCTCACAACCTTAGAATTTAATCTGTGATAAAAAAAAAAACTAACAAACACAAAAATATAACAAAACCACAAACAAAACAAAAAACTAAAGGAATGGATTGCCTAAAACAATTATCAAGGAACTATCACAACTACCTCCTCTTCACTGAGTAGTGTCTTCAAATCTCATTCAATAATAATTTAGTATTATCGAGCAAGTATTTCTCAGTTTGCCTATTGCAAATAATAATACTAGAGTTGGTAAAGATGCTCAAGGAAGATAAAATAGGCATAAACCCCTATAAACAATCAGCCAGCAAAGAAAGGCAGGGAAGTAGTGAAGGAAATGCTGAACAATTATGAATGTTTATATATTACTAACATGAGTCATCAAGAAAATCGAATTTCATCTTCTGTATCTTCAGACACAAAAATGTAGAGACCTGTAGAAAAATGTTTACTGCAAATGTTAAATATAAACATTTAAAAGTTGCTGCTTAAGAAAAAAAAAACTTCAATTATGTGGATATTTTACTTAGATTTAGTGCACATTATCCCTCAGAATTTCTGATTGCAAGAAGCGTTACTTTAGCTGCCAAAAAATAACATTTAATTTTGGAAACAATTTTTTAATTAATTTTTTCTTATTTAGAAAATTCTTATGAATGTAAATGGGCTTGTCTGTGATCTGTGTTGATATTTAAGGTGCTTACATAACCATATGGAAAATGAGATGAAAATTCCTGTTTACATTTCTTGAACATTTTACATATTTTTTAAAGTTCAAATTTTTTAATGTTAAAAAGTGTTCTTGTTTATAACGCACATAAATATGTTTCTCAGAAAAGTAATTTTCACAAATGTCTGTTTGCTTGAATTAAAAGGCAATTTTTTTAATGCAATGTCTGATATGGTTCTAGAAGCTTGGGTACCATACATGGTAAAGCTTGTCATTAAGCCATCTTTTGAGGCTAACTAGTAGCTACTCACCAACTCTTTAGCCATAGATTTGGTCATCTTGACAGACCTGCAGATGAACAATATCTGCAATCCTGACTATTTTTTTTTTCTTCAGAGTCTCAATGACTATGCAGAGGTTTTATATTAGCAGTCTTGAAAACAAACTTAGCAAATTGTTGTGTTTTTTCAGTCCCATTTAATACTTTAGAATTGGTTCTGATTTTCAGTGCCTCCAGGCAATGTTGCATGGTGGGTTCTCCTCAGTCCCCACTGCTCTCTACTGCCCTACACCCCGTTAAATTTGCTTACATTTCCTGTCAGTGCCTCTCACCCAAGGCATCCATGTTTTTTATTCTGGTTACTCTCTAACAATTAATGACAAATAGTGCCAGTTTCATCTGCCATTGCAGTAATAGATCTTGCTGCTTGGAGAATCCTTCTGATCTCCTTGAAATAACAATGAGAATGTAACCATGTGGATTAATTTTGCTCGAGTCAAAGGCTCACCAAAGAAGCCTCGGGCTATCCCAGGAGACCTCCATGTGCCTCACAGAACTGGGTAGGAAAGGGCACACACAATGAGCATTGCTGGGATATCCCTCTGTTCTTTTCAGCATTTGATGCCATAACATGAATCAACTGAATTTGCTGAATATAAACTGTTTTAGACTATGCCAGTAGCACTACTGAGCAAATAACATGGGGACAGTTATTCAGTTTACAGAGAATGTCTGGCCCAGCATGGGATGTAACCTGGTACAGTCATCTTGAGAATACTGCAAGAGAAAGTAGAGCATGGGATTTAACATGGAAAATTAGAAGTTGATCCTACTTCTTAGACAAAATTGAGATTGACAAAATTGAGGTTTATCTACATAAACCCTTAAACAAAGATGTGGTTCTGAATCAAAATGAGGGACCTGGGGAAAAAATGAAGTTGAGGATTTGGTCCTATTTAATTTCTTAAAGGAAACTCTTCAATCGGAAAAAAACTGTAAGAAAGATACATGCCTCGGAACAGGTCTCTTGAGCTATTTTGGACTGGTTGCTGGCAAGCACCTTTTGAGCTTTTCTTGAGAAGATGGCTTCTTCATGTTTTATTACTTCCGAGACCATTCGCGACTTAAATTTGGGTTTCAAGTCTCCAGACGACTTAATTTTCTGTAAGCTAGTAAACCCAGAGTTTCTTGACAAGTCTTTCCAGAATTAGAATTATTCTCTCTATAAAATGCTGACCTTACATCATTTCTCCATCGTTAAGCTTGATCTGTTCTGCATGAAAAGTAGGTTAGTTAAAACAGATCAGAGATTTCTTAAAACAGATAATGAACCTCTTCTATGACAGTATCTCTTCGAGGCTTGTTGAAGGTCTAAAGGAATTAAGAAGCAGATTATGGTCTTCAACCCATTTCAAAAGAAAATAGTGACCCCAAAGGCCTCAGGCTTTTGCCAGAGAGTTATGTGGTACAGAGACAGGGTGACCAGAACATAGTCTCAACAAGATTTTGTTTAATAAATGAAGTCAGCAAGGTCCCCAAATACAAGATGAATACAAACAAATCAATCACATTTCTATATACTCACAATACACCTGCAGAATCTGAAATTAAAAACAAAATAGTATATACAATATTGCGGAGAAAATCAAAGCATCTATAGGCTTGGTATGTTTAAAAGTCAAAAAAAAGCTGATGCGTAAAATCAAAGAAGACCTAAATAAATAAAGAGACCTACCTTCCTATTCATGGATTGGAAGAGGCACATGATAATGATACAATTCTCCCTCGAATTGATCGATATGTTTAATGTAATTCTCATCAAAATCCCAGCAAAGTTTTTCACAGACCTACATAAGTTTACTCTAAGACTTACATGGAGAAGCACAGGCCCTAAAAGAGTGAAAATCATCCTGACAAAGCATAAAGTGGAAGGAGTTGAACACGTGATATGAAGGCTTACATAGTAGCTTCACTAATCACAAAAGTATGATATTGGTGAAGGGATTGGCACACAGAGCAATGGAGCAGAATAGATGACAGAGACCCACACAAATATGCCCAACTGAGCTTTGACAAAGGTGCAAAACCAATTCAGTAGAGGAAAGAAAGCCTTTTCAACACAAACGTGTGCTAGAGCAGTTGGACAATACTTTGTTCAAAAATGAATTCAAAATGGATCATACACTTAATCTAAAATGTAAAACTATAAAAGTTTTAGAAAATCACCTAGGAGAAAAGCTTTAGGATCTGGGGACTAAACAAAGATTTCCTAAGCTTGACACCAAAAGCATGATCCATACAAGGAAAGATTAATAAAATGCTTCATCAAAGTAGGAACTACTGCTCTGTGAAAGCCCAGGTAAAGAGAAAGACTAGTTACAGACAAGGAGAAAGTATTTGTAAAGTACGTAGCCAGCAAAAGAGTATTACCCAGCATACATAAAGGGCTCTCAAAACTCAACAGTAAAAAAATAAAATTAGAATTTGAGCAAAATATATAAACAGATACGTTATCAAAATAAGAGCAAATAAGCCAATGGAAAGATGGTCAACACAATTACCAATTAAAATCAAAACCACAATGAAGTTTCAAAGCATCTAGATACCAGATTTCACCAATATCAGAATGACTGAAAGAAAAAAAAATGATAAAAACAAATTCTGTTGATGATGCAGAGAAACTACATTACTTACACATTGCATTGTGGGTGAGAATGTAAAGCAGTATAGCCACGCTGAAAAAGTCGTTCAGTTCCTAAATCTATCAAGCATGCAACTACCATAAAACCCAATAACTGTATTCTGTACATTATCTCCCCCCAAAATCAAATCTCTGTCAACACAAAAACTGATACATAAGTGTTTATAGCAGTCTTATTTGTAATAGGCCCAAACTAGGAACAAATCGGATTACCTTCAACAGTTTGAATGAACAAACCAACTGTGTGATACATACTGTGGAATACTACTCAGCATTCAAAAGGGATGAATGATTGATAGGAGCAACAATATGGGTGAATCTTCAGGGAATTATGCCGAGTGATAAAACTTGATCCCAAGGATTTCCTACTAGAGGACTCCACTTATATAGCATTGTTGAAATGGTGACAATTTAAAAATAGAGAGATAGATTGTGAGGAGTTAGGCACTCCAGTGAGAGGCGGGGACACAGGACGGGGGCGGGGGGTGTGGTAGCTATAATAGGGCAACAGGAAGGATCCTTGCCATGTTGGAACCATTCAGGACTTTGACTGCTGGGGTACATGATAAATGAACCTGCTCTAGAACTTTAATACATACAAACAGGTATACACATACAGGTACAAGTAGAACTAAGGAAATCTGAGCTAAGTGTAAGGACTTTCTGATATTTCTTACAACCACAGGTGAATCTATAGCTATCTCAAAATAAATAAATAGAAAGACAATTTGAAATTAACAGTGAAGGCCCCCATCTAAATGGGAATTTAGAAACTGAAGAAGTGGGTAATTAAATAGAATGTCTTTGATAAGGATCAGACCAATAGGAGTTATGATCTTACAGGTCATTATAACAATTTTATAGCTGAAGGGAGACTTACTTGGCATCTGGTTTAAAACCCTGACCTGAGCATGATTTGCTCCAAGAATTTAAAAAAATTTTTCAATCCTCCCCCTGTTTGTTGCTCACGATGATGTGGTTCAGAGCTCCGATTGGTCAAACTAAAAATGCACACGTGAGCCATCAATTCATCTGCAAGAACATAAACCACTTACTTAGATTTATATATACAAGCACAAATGGATTTTTCAAAACTTCATTTTATTTTTCTTATAAAGGGGACACAAAAGCTTTAATTGTGATTTCTGACAATTCTGTGCCGCAATCTCTCTGTATCTGGCCATTTAAAAGCAGGCTCCATTCTTACTTGGTGAAATTCATTCTGACATTGTTTTTAGTAGATATGTATAGAGCATCTACAACCATGTGCCTCTCCTGGGCTGGGCTGACCTTGACCTTCCCTCCACCGCCCCCACAAATGGCCACATGCCTAGACCCAGCAAGAGAGCTGTTAAAGTGTTTTGAGTTTGCTTCGGGGTAAATGCCTGAATAAAGACATTTTTTAAGTCATAAAGAAAGCCTCCTTCTCTCCACATTGAGTATATAATTGAAGTGTGGCTGGTACCATGTAACAGATGTGATGAGCAGAGCAGTGTTAATAGTAGCAGCTCACATTTGGTTCTCACTTGGTGCCAGCCACTATGCTAAGCATATAGGTCATCTCCTTTATTCTCGCCTATCGGGAATCATTCCTATTCTTATTTTAGAGGTGAGGGAACTGACTTGTAAAAACAGAATGTTCAATGCATGGCCTTACAGCCAGGAAAAGGCATGACTAGAATTCAAACCAGCGGTCTATAGATGTTTGACCAGCACGATGTGCTATCTATAGGCTTCCCAAGGGAGCTTCTCAACCCTCTGTTTTTCTAAGAAATGTTTTATTTGGAAGAGATTCTAAATTTCAGTGTCATCTTAAAGTCTAAATGATGCAGAGGATTCCTACATGTGGAAGACAGGCTCAGGTATGCCTCCTCTCTTAATACCCATTAAAGATTGGTTTAAAATGTCCCTGCCAAGTTGCATTTTCATGGATCTGACTTCCCTTAACATGGTTTGGATTCTTCCTTAGAAAGCCCACCTGCCAGATAGTAGTATTTGTACAATCTAGACAAAGCTTCAGGTTAAAAAATTTTTTTTCCTGTGTTCATTGATTCTAATTAAACAAGTCGATTCAACAAATACCTCCTGAATTTAGACTCTCCATAAGGCATAAAGCATTGGGAAGATTGAGGTCATTTGGAGTTCATGTTCTAGAGGAGAGAAAAGACAGCAATATACACATAAATATGTGTCAAGAGGAGAGTTTGGGTTAAGGGATGGGCATGTGAATGCTATTTTAGATAGGGTGCTCGAGGAAGGTTGCTCTGATAAAGTTCCTTTTGAGCTCAGATCAAAAGACAGTGAAAACAAGTCCTGAAAGTATCTTGGAGGAAAACATTTCTAGTTGAGAGAGCCAGCACAAAGCCATCCAAGGGGGATTGTGCTTGGTGGGTTTGAGGAACTACAAAGAGGGTCCTATGGCTTGGGCTCAGTGCACAAGAAGGAAAGTGGATGGACTATTAGAAGTGGGGATGTATCATACGGGTAAGGCTGTGGATCACTGTGAGAACACCCGTGTGTGTTCCAAGTTGAGAAGACACTGGTGGGTCTCGAAAAGAAGAAGAATGTGGATCCAGTTTACCATGTGAAAGAATCAGTCTGCCTGTTGAATTACACAAACACTGTAGGAGGCAGCCAGTGGCTGAACCAATAGGTCCAGTTAGGGAGTTAACTGCAATATCCCCCACTAGGGGATGAAGGTGGCTGTGAAGTTTGAAGGGCAAGGTCATGTTCTAGGTATGTTTCGGAGTGATTTGACAGCATTTGCTAGTGGATTTCACACAGGATATCAAAAAAAGAGTGATGTTAAGGATAATCCAAGGCTCAGTACTCACACATATGCTCAGACAAGGCCTGGACCACATGATTTAACACATTCAGTAATACTTCTTTTGTGAGTTTCTATGAGCTCTCAAAAGTGGTGTCCAAGCTAAGGCCTGTAGGAAAAATAAGGGTTGACTGACCAAATGCATGGCTGAAGAGTGGTCCAGCCTTGTCTGAGCATATGTGTGAGTACTGAGCTATGGCAAAGCATAGCTAACTGGACGGAGAAAGTCACTGAGCAAAGCTGGTGCCTAGTCAGCAAAATTTGTCCTATATCCTACAACTTCCACTACTCAGTATGAATACATATTAATGTGCGGTCAACTCGCCTTGCCAGCTGTCTAAATCCCTGGCCAACATCTGTTTTCTCAGATTCCATCACTGCCTCGATTTAACTAATATTTGAGAGCCTACTTATGTCCAGTGGGATTCTTGGTGCCAGACAGGATTAAGAAAAGACAGATCAAGATCCTATCCTTGAAGGGTTTATGTTCAGGTGACAAATACTCCTTCATTGTGTGATTCAATCATTGGTTCATTCATCCAACAAATACTTATTGAGCATCTACTGGGTACCAGGCACATTACCTGGCATTGAAACTAAAGCAATACAACAGACAAAGATCTCTGAGTTCTTGGAGAAAGGAAATGAAAAATAAGTAGGATGAAGAACATGTTCAGTAATGTTAATTTACTGGGGGGAAATGGGCTAAGGGGGACCTACAGAGAGAGGGTAAGGGTTGTAATTTTAGACACTTTGTGTCGCAGACATGCAGCCTATCATTTGCTATGATTCTATTTTAAAAATTCCTAAATGTGGTTCAAATATAGAGGGTCTTCCTCACTTCAAGTTAAATCATTCCCCTGAAGAAAAGGTTAACAGCGAATGTTAATTCTCAGCTCTCCAGATTTCTGCCTTAAATAGGAATGTTCTTTTTATATTAAAACATCAGGACAGTAGCCTTTGAAAAAGATGTGCAATCTAATTAAAATGGAGAGATTAGCTGCCCTCAGAATATTTGCAAAGCCTAGAAAGGTAATTTAGTGAAATGTATACAATTTTATCTGGCTTTAATTATTAATGACATAATTATAATGTGTGCCTTTTTCCTTCATTTACCTGCAATGGCCAAACAGTGAACCTGTTTACAAACAGGCAGTGTTTTCAGACCACAGCATTGAGGAAGTTAGTGAAGGAAAGACCCACTGATAAGCACGAAATAGGAATTTCACTCCCACCTCTGAAATGTTACCTTTTAACTTGTGTAGGAATGAATTCTCGATTTGGAGACTTTAAAAAGATTGGGAAAACCTAAGCTGTGCTGAACAATGCACCTCAGAGTGATCTGGATAGTCACCATTGTCTGATAGTTTCCAATCCATGAGTGTCAGGGGTGTCTTAATAACACTAGCAATAACTCTAAATTATGTAGCTGCTCTATGCTTGTAGTAAGAAAGGATTCATTTAGATGATGATGAGACACCATTTGATATTTACTAGGGCACAAAAGTTTTTAAATGTTCATGATTATTCCACTTCTCCCCTCATTCTAGGCACATGACACAATTATGTTTTCCCAAAGCCTTTGAAAGTAGGCATGGACAGAGGTCTTGCTTTGACCGGTGAAATGGAAATGATGGGTGACATTTCCAGTGGGAGACTTTAAAAGCCTGTGCATTATGGACTGTGTTACCTTCTTCCCTTAATGGCCATCACAAAATTGTGAGGTAAGACACAGCAGCTGGACTCCCAAGGCGACTAGAAGGAGCTGAGCCCCTGCAGACTCATGTTGGTCATGTAGTCTGAGCGGCATTTAAAGTCATGTTCTGTTAGGCCGCTGATATGTGGAGCAATTGTTGTTACTGCAACATAAACCAGCATATCCTGCCTGGTATGGAGTCCGGTTTGAAATGCTTTGAAAATAATAGATGCAGAAGACAGGCATGAGGAACCCAGGACTGCAGAGGAGTTCTTTGACTTAGATAATTTGAAAAGCATGTGCAAATGGTGCCACAGTGGTCTGTGAAGGGTGTTTTGAGGTAATGGGTAGTTCCATTGGCCTATAGGTATGTCCCTGCTCTTCTGCTTTTTAGATGATAGACTTTAGGCAAGGTACTTAACACTTCTGAGTCTTTTCCTTTTCTGTTCAGTGAGAGCAGTTGTGATGTTACCGCACCGGATGGAAGGCCCCAGAACTGCTTAAGAACTCAGAGCGTGCTATTGGCCTTCCTTGTGTTGTTTTGTTTTCAGAGCAAAGCAGTTCAACTTAGTCATGAGATCACAAAGCCTGATAACGATCTTATGTTTGAAAAAAAGCTGTTAAACTGCAATCACAAGATGAGAAAACGTAAAAGAGGAAATAAATTAACACCAAACCCCAAGAACTGTTTATTTGTCATCAATAATAACATCCTCAGTACCTTAGAAGGTAAGTTTGTGGCTCAGGAGATAAATAAGCAGCTATACAATACTGCCAAAGCTTGATACAGGCTTGAGACTGTGATGTTCTCACTGCTGGTTTGTGGCGAAGAGTATCACCTCGATGAAACAGTCTTTACCTGTCTGGAAGCAGAGGCAAACATAGAATCATCTGACAAACTATTTTCCATCCTGCCTGCTTCCCTACCTCAACTCCAGTTTGTCACCCAGGGAGTATATATCCGCATAGGATGGATGATGCTGTAGGAAAACAAAACAGCCAACAGCCTTCAGTCTTAGTGGTTTAGGACAACGAAGGCAAATTATTCGCCCCTATTCCCTATCTCTCACAGATTGACTACACGTCTGCTCCACAGCTTCTTTACTCTGGAACACAAAATCAGGGAACAGCCTCTATCTGAAACATGACCTCATGAGAGGAAAAAAAAAAAAAAGGACAACGTGGCAAACTCCACACAGGCTCTTCAGCTTCTAACCAGAAGTGCCACATCACCTCCAGTCACATTTTACTGGCCAGAGAAGGTCACATAGCCAAGCTTGGTGCCAATGTGGGGAGGGAAGGAAAATCTTCCCCACGGAGGAGTCCCTAGTATTTGTGAATAATTCAGACTTAGCTCAGAAGATGAGCTCCTCTATCACCGCTGAGGGGTTATCCTATCCTTTCACTCTGTCAGTATAGAAAAGAAATTTGAAAACCATTTTGAATCTCTGCCCTCACTTTTAGCTAGAATTCCTTACTACATCATGAAAATGCAGTCAAGAGAATTGAGGTGGGAGTTTTGCCGAGCCAGGGCTAGAATTACTCTTTCCTTTTGAGCCATCCCTACTCCTCTCTCTTAGAGCACACTTTAGACAGCCAGTCGTTAGAATAGACTTGGTTAGGAAGACTGGAGAAGAATTTAAGACAGACTAAAGGAAAATTAGGGTATTGTTTTGTCTATTTGAAGTAAAAACATAAGTTAATTCATTCCAAATAGCTTTCAGTCCTTATACTGCACGGAATTAAGGCTAAAATCACCACGTGGGGCCCAGCTTTCTCTTGCTTGTGAACAAGTGTGTTCATATACTGAAGTTACAGCCTCAACCCTGCCCCCACATTATCAGGTTCACCCTCTACCTGAATTTTATTCCTCCCCATGCCTTCATACCAGTGCTTTGGTTTCAGGCCAACTCACAACAGAGTGAAGAGGTTCTCATGCTTATAGTTTTAACCCTAATGAGCATGAAAATGACATTATCCGTGCCTTTAAACCTACACAGGCCCAAATGCAACAAAAGAAGAGTATCTCTTAAAAAAAAAAAAAAAAAAAAAAAAAAAAAAAAGCATTACTAATGCCTATATATAATTAAGTGGCAAGTTTTTTAACTGAAAATCATTAAATCTTGACTGATTCACTGGTTGGTTGCCTTCCCTATGTCCTGTTTTACTGTCCAAAAAGATCTGTAAGCAAAATAACATGGAATTTCCCAGTGAAACTGTCTCGATGGAGACCCAAGTCAGCAAGATGCTCTTTGGCACATCTCAGGGATCTTCACTTTTCATTAACACAGTTGGGCTGAAGCAACTCAATCATGTACCCTCAACTACATTTCGGCTCTCCTCTCTTCAGCATAGGCCATCCGAATGTCCTGTGTTCTTTTGGCTAAGTTAATGTGTTGAAATTCTGCTTTTGCTCTATTGAGGTGCTTTAGGCTGTGAACACTTGGATTTTCCTGTCTTCTCTGTGCTGGACAGTCATCATCCACTCTGCACTTTATGACTGAACGATAACCCATTGTGAAATGTTCCTGCCAAGGGCGTGTGAGAGAGCTATTTTGTCCCAGTTCAAAAACATAGTTAATCTTGAACATGTGATATAATACTGTGGCATCTCCTGTCTGGAAAAACATTGTTGCTAACAATGGGTGTGCTGAACTTATTTTTTACATAACCACAATGCCATTATCACCACTGGCAAATTTTCCTTCTTGTCTCAAAGGTCCCTTTGCGCTTGGTTTGTGTGAATCAGAATCCAAACAAGGTCCATTGCATTTGGTGGATTTCCCACATTCTCATGCTGGCTGATTATTTTCTCTCAGTGTTCATTGTATTTGTTTCTCTATCTCCCTAATTTCCTGTAAGTAAGTTGTTAGAACTAGAGACGTTTGTGGATTCTGGTTAAATTTCATTTTTGGCAAGAATCCTTCAGGGGCAGGGCTATGGATTTCCTCTTGCAGTGTATCAGGATGCACATGATTTTTGGTTCTGCTTTTACTGATGTCAAGATTGATTGGGGGTATTGCTGACCGAGATGGGTGGGTAGAGTTTGGATTGCTAAACCCATTCCTCCCTGGTCTATGGTTCAACTTCATGGGAAGAGCTTTGATGATGTCTCCAGGGGGAGCTCAGATTACAGTTGTTGATCAATAGCCAGTAAACCTCCTGACTTCATGTAGGACGCTCAGCTTCAATGATAATTTGTATTCCAAAGTAGACCCGAAGGGCTTGGGAAAGGAAGGTGAGAACATCAGTACACAAGCTGTCATGTATCACAAGTGCTACAAAGTCATCGTTAGACCTCTAAAAGCAGATTGAAATCTGCAGAAGGAGCATGCCAAGTCAAAATGAAATAGTATATTTTGAAAACTTCATGATACATTCAAGGTTACTGAACATGAGGATTTTATATGTTGATATGGGGAAATGGATGCTTGATGTTTTGCTCAATTTGCATGAGATTCCTGAGTTAAAAATCCTAAAAACAACTGGATTAAGAAAAAAACAAATAATTTCAGCAACATGCTTTGAACAGACACTACTTGACTGGCAAAATCAGATGGTCTTCAAAACTAATACCAACATGCCTGAAGGTCAAATTGAAATCATTCGGGGTTCCCATCCAGCTCGTTTCACAGAGTTGAAATTTGGAGAAGCATAGTTCAACTGTCAAAAGAAACTATAAATAAGGTCTAAATATATAACACACATGGAAGTTTCTCAACTTAGCGCTATATTGACATTTTGAGCTGGATAATTTTTTCTTGTGGGGAGCTGTCCTGTACCTTAGAGGATATTTAGTGGCATCCCTGATGTCTACCCACAAGAGGCGAGTAGCAGCCCCAGCTGTGACAATGAAAAAATGTCTCCAGATTCTGCCAAATTTCCACTGGGGGACAAAAAAATCACCCCTACTTGAGAACCATTCATCTGCAGTGACATTCATCAGAATTTCAGAATTTCTCTTTCCCAATTTGTCAGTTCATATCTCTTATTTTGGACACCAGAAGACTTCACCTAGTGAAGTCTTTAAATGTATACCCTTAGGTTTCCCACAGAGATGCTTTAGAGAGCTGACTCTGAAGTCAGATTGTCTGTGAACAAATTCTAGATCGATCAATTACTAGTTCTGAAATGTCGGGAGTCTAAATTTTCTGTTGTAAAGTGGGTTTACCTCAAACTGTGTTGTCCATTCATGGAACTACTGCTTCACAGCCACCGTATAGCATGTTAAAAATGTGCATCCCTGAGCTCTACTCCAATCTTACTGGGTTTGCCAGGGGAATGAGTGTTTTGAAACTGAGATCCACCGTCCTCAAGAACCATACTCTCTGAACATCTTGGTCTGGAACCTCTTAGCTTTTGTATATGTGTGCATGTGCACATGTGTGCTTTTTTTGTGGGGGGGCGTGTGTGGTAAGTTGTATATAAGATAACAGTTACCATTTGAACCATTAAGTGTGTATTTGTGGCTTTAGTGCATTCACATTGTTGTGTGGCCATCCCCATCATTCATCTCCAGAACTTTTTCTTTTTTTTTTTTTTAAGATTTTATTTATTTATTCATGAGAGACACAGACAGAGAGAGAGAGGCAGAGACACAGGCAAAGGGAGAAGCAGGCTCCATGCAGGGAGCCTGACATGGGACTCAATCCCGGGTCTCCAGGATCAGGGCCTGAGCTGAAGCCTGCGCTAAACCACTGAGCCACCTGGGCTGCCCCCAGAACTTTTGCATCCTTCCAAACTGGAACTGTACTCATTAAGCACTAACACCCAACCCTGTCTACCCCCAGCCCCTGGCAACAACCATTCCTCCTTGTCTCTATGAATTTTACTGTCTTTCAGCTACCTCATCTAAGTAGAATAATACCATGTTTGGTTTTTGGTGATTGGCTCATTCCACTTAGCCAAATGTCTACAAGGTTCCTCCATGTTGTATCAGGTGTTAGAATTTCCTTCCTTTTTAAAGTGAATAATACTCCATTATACACCGAGGCCTTATTTATTTAGACACTCATCCATCAAGGGATGTTTAGGTTCTTTCTACCTCAGAAAGTAAGTTCTTTCTACCCATTCTTTATACATCCTCACCAACACCTGTTGTTCTGTTTCTTTATTATTATTCATCCTCCTAATGGGTGGAAAATAGTGTCTCATGTAGTTTGATTTGAATTTCTAGATATTTAGTGATGTCTACCATCTTTTCTTGTGCTTAGTGGCCATTTATGTATCTTCTTTGGAGAAACGTCTATCCCATCTTTCGTGATGGGTTTTGAACCATTCTCTACATAATAGGAAGAACAGAGGTGCCCAAATGGCTCAGTAGTTGAGTGTCTACCTTTGGCTCAGGTTGTGATCCTGGTGTCCTGGGATCAAGTCCCGCATCAGGCTCCTCGCAGCAAGTCTGCTTCTACCTCCACCTATGTCTTGGCCTCCCTCTCCATGAATAAATGGATAAAGTGTTTTTTGTTTTGTTTTGTTTTGTTTTGTTTTTTAAGTTGGAAGAACATAGGCTTTGAGTCTGATAGCATTTTTAGCTATGGGACCTCAAGGCATGGTTTATACTTCTCTGAGCCACCATTTTCTCAGCTGCTAAATGATAAGAGAAGAACAACCCTAACGTGGGATTTTGAGAGTAAAATGAGTAATATCCTTTTTAAGTTATCTGGGGTCTGTCATTATTTCCCATGTGTTAAGGAGATTTTTTTTTTAACTATAATATCTACACATCAGAAGAAGACAAACTTTGAATAGAGAAATAATGAAATGATCTAAAGATTTGCCTCAAAGCATGTAGAAGTTCTAAAAGAAGTGGTATAAAAGCTCATCTCTGTGTTCCCCTTGACAAATAAGTATTTGCTCTAGATCTTGCTTTAAGAAAAATGGTAAGAACTATCAAGACTTGAACTTGAAACTTCTTTTTTCTTGGGATTAAAAGCTAAGGTGAACTAAAAATTAATTCTACTGGGTGTTCTAGATTACACAGTCCCTGGAACATACATAAACCTCAGGTATCCCTGTTAAGTGTTGCCCTTGTTACTGAACTAAGTCGGGAAGCACTCTTGGCCAGTTAGCCACACACAGATTTCTTCTATATCCACCTTTGGATCATATAGAACAACCCAATCACAATTAGAAGCCAGTTATAGAGACAGGGACCCTCAGCTTGCAACGGCTTGGCACTTGAGAAGGACATTCTTTTCTTTTTGGACTTCTCAGTGCTTCTGTGTTGCTGCTTGGTTCCCTAGAAACACATGCTCTTAAGACATGCCTTTATTCTCTGAGCTGTCTTCTTCTGAGGCTTCTATTCAGTCAAACCCAGTAATCTCAGGAAATACCCACGGGCCTCAATCCCAGTCTGCATCCAAGAGCCTTAGGTACCTGTCAGGCCATGTGCAGAAGAGGACATGAAACCATGGGAGCAACCTCCCAGAATAGTGGGCCAAAAGTGGGCAAGAGCAAAGGAAGGCAGAAGTAAATTAACATTTAATGAGTACCTAGTGTAAAAGAACAAGAAATTATTAACACGGGAATGTACATGAACTTGAGCATTTCCCCAGCCTGCCAGAGTAAATTGTGAAATTGCCAGTCCAATTTTCTTCCTCCTTTCTTCTAAAGAATATGGACTCTCTTTTCTAGGAGAGAGGCCAAGTGAATCTACATAATAAAGGGCTGAGAAAGAGAAGATGGGGGGTGGGAGAGAAGAGGAAAAATAAGTCACAGGCAAGGGCTGGAGAATTTTTCTTCAGGAAATGCTGAGAAGTCCCTTAGGAGTTTGCAGACTGTGAGTGAAGTGGCAGGAAAGGGAAGAGGATTTTGATAAGTGTTGCTCAAATATTTGGGCTCTCTTTAATGGAAATTTAAAAAATTCTTTTTGGCAGTTGAACCATGCTTCTTCGAGTTTGATTCCACGAGACTGAGCTATGTGGGAACCTCAGATTCGTTAGGATTACACCCATATGTATTATCTACTTTTCACACATGACGTCCATATTTGATGGGCATATTTAGTTTATAGAGGCACTAGGGCATGGTGAAGCCTCTGGATGCCTCTAGATTTAAAACCTGGTTCAACTATTATTAGCTCTGTGGACCTGGGTCAGTAACTTAACGTCTCTGTGTTTCCATTTAATCATGCACAAAATAAGATTAACAGATTAGTTTATAAATTTTCTATAAGGGTAAAATGAAAAATTGTATGGTATAGAAGTATTCTGTAATTGCTGTTAATAATATCCTTATAGGTGATAAAATTGAAGATATCACATGAGTTGTTGAAGGTCACATAGCCAGATAAAATATGGAATGCCTCATTAACAGAGAATTTCAAATAAGCAAAAAATAGATTTTAAGGATTAGTATGTCCCAAATACCTCATGGGACATACTTATACTAAAAGATTATTTCTCTTTTACCTGAAATTCCATTGAAATGAGGTGTTCTGTATTTTTATTTGCAAAAGCTGGCAAATTTGTCCATGAGGAGTGCTGCTATGATTTGAATCCATGCTTTCTGACTGCCAATCCATGCTCTTGCATTCATTCCAGAGAAGGCAGAGCTTGAGAATGGATATCCGTGAACTTGGCACTCTCTCCCAAGGGAAACAACCCAGAGTATATGGAGCACCTCTTGTGTGTCGAATGTGGTATTAGAATATCTGTAATCTATACAGCAACTCAGCCAGATTGATATTATTATTCCCATTTTCCAGAAGGGAAAATTGCAAGTCTAAGACACTAAGTACCTGGCCAAGGTCACAACAGAGAGGAAATAATAGGGCTGAACTTCCCAGCTCAGACTTGTACTCCAAGCCATCACCTATCATTTTAGATCATCTTGTTAAGATACTTTTACCAGAGAGAATTTATGAAGCATAAAAAGATGGACTGCTGTTTCCTAGGAATATCTAGGAGAGTTCCCTTTCTCTTTAAATGCTCAAGTCCATACAGCAAAGTGAAGGATAGACTGTCCTCCTGCAGGTTTAAACATATAGACAACTGATGTCTAGATATCCCAAAGCAAAAAATAATCCGGGTTGATGGTACACACACCCTGCACTCACTGGATGGCTGCCAGCACTGCACTTAGCAAGAAGGAGAGTAGAGTTCCCCCTCTTTTATTCCTGGGGTTGACAAAGTTAGCCACGTGACCCGTATGAAAATATGTGCAAAGTCACCAAAATGACACATGCACAAGTTTGCTCACTGAAACCCTGTCAGAGCCAAATGTACTTTATAAATTGTCCTGCATGTATTTTGAGAAGAGAATCTCTCTGTTTGATGGAGTCTGAAAAATGAAGTACCCTGGGAAAAGTCTCTTCTGATAAATATGAAATGAAGAAAAACTCTTGTAATTTTGTTTTAAATTCCCCAAATGCCATTAGCAATTGCAATTCCCGATTATCCCTTCATTCAGTTGAGACAGGCAGTTTAAAAGAGGCTGTCATGTCCTCAGTCCAAATGCAGATTGATACTGAAATGGGGAACTGGCTCAGTCCATAAATGACAATGATCATACTTCCAGCAGTAGAAGGAGAATTGTGATAGGCCTTTCCTTCATTCAGCAATTTTTTCTGATCACCTACAATAGAGTGGGGACCTTTGCCAGGCACCAGGAAAACTGACTCATGACAGTTGAGACCATTACCAAGCATGTTGGATACCTTTCCTCAAGAACTAGCAAGTCATTGACTACAATTGGAGAAGAAAAAAGTAACAGCAGTTATTGAACTATGCAAAGAAACATCACAGAAGAAAAACAGATTATTTCAATGTCTGACTCTCAACAGCAGAGCTTACACTTAGTCCTATCTATTAAAGAAGAAAGTCATGATGAGGTCACATGAATGGTTCCTAGATTAGTCTTCCACATGAATGTTGGGAAAGCCTTGTTTTTCCTTGACAAATGAGGTTGTTACTTATATTAACCAACACTCGTTTTGGGGCAAGTGACAGAAACTAAACTCAAAGTGACTTAAGCAAAAGAGGATTTTCGTGGGTCATGAAATAAACTTGTCCAGGGAGTGAATGTCAGACATGCATCAAGGAGCTCAAGTGCATCAGGAATACGCTTTTCTCTCTTTCTTGGTTCTTTTTTGTTTGTTTGTTTCTTGTTTCTGATTGAATTTGAAAGTCCAAGGAACCCCAACTTTACATTTTTCAGTTCAGCAGGAAAAAAATACTTCTCTTTCACAGAGGTTCCCACAACTTTGCCCATTCCTGAATCAATTATAAAACCATTTGGGAGGATGGTATCCCAAGACAGAAGATGTTGATTGTCTGGGGTTGGGGTGTGGCACTTCCACTGGAATAACAAAGACAGAGTGGGAAGGAGGCAGATGCTCCACCACTGAGCCATCTAGACGTCCCTAAAGTCTAAGAATTTTGTGAAAGTGGAAGAAGCAATAGTCTTCTAGCCTGGAGGTACCTCATAACCCAGGAATAGGTGGAAATGGGGGATCAGTGTTGAGGTGGAGAATATCTATCAGCTTGATCTCTTGGATCCAGTGTCCACAAATCTTATACCTGAAAAAAGTCCCTTGGATCCAGTGTCCAGGTCTTATGACTGAAAAAAAGTGAGTTCAGTTAAAAGTTTGAACCATTGATTTCAAAGTGAAAATTGACAATGAACTGTTAAGCAGCATAGTGGTTTTCAGAAGCAGAACTAAGTTAAAAAGCCAGCTTCAATCCTCAGTAGCTCTGTGACCTGCAAACTGTCAACTCTTTTTAAATCTTAATTTCCCCATCTGGGGAAAAAAACGGAGGCCATAGTTATATCTACAGGATTGTTTAGGAATGAAATACTCACACATGATGCTCAGCATAGAACCTAACTTGTCATAAGAACTTGGAAATTTTTTAAAACTTTGATGTTTCCACAAGGAAAGAAGTGTTTTTGGGAAAAAGTATTCGGTTCTCTGACATGTCAATTTTCACCAGGACAGGCTACATCATTTGCAGGGCCTAGTGTAAAATGAGAACACTAAACCCCTTGTTCAAAGACTATTCAGATTTTCAAGATGGTGACAGTATAGAGCATCAAACCAAATACTTGGGGTCCTTCTGAGCACAGGCCCATGTGACTGCACAGGTTGCATAGCCATGAAGATAACTCTTTTATGTGATCTTTGCTAAAAGAAAATATGTCATAAGCAGATCACTTCTGAGTGACAAGGTAGGAGCATTTGCCTGAGGTCTACTTCTTTTGAGGAGCAAAATCTCTGAAAGGAAATTCCATTTTCTTCCCCTGCTAGGAGCAGGAGAAATTTCAGACACAGTTAAGAGATGGACCCATTCCCAGGAGATGCCACTTCCAATTGATTTTAAGGAGGTGGAGAAGAAAGAAGAAAGACTGTTTTTTTTAATCTGGATGGGAAGATTTCTGGAGATGGAAGACAAATGACAATATGGAAAGGAATTTTCAGTGAACTAACATTATAAACAGCTCTGAAAGCAAAACAAAGTGAAGCCAATAAAAATGGATGCATTGCACAGTCTGAAATTCCACAAAGATTCTCTTTCAACAATACACTTTATTAATAAATCAGTTTTATTTGCTCCGTTAAAATCCTAAAGCTAAGTAGTCTGTGGCTAGGTTAACATTGCTGTTGTCCTCACTTGAAGGAGGATCACTGGGGCATCAAAGAACTGTTTTGATCTAAGAGATTTAAAAATACATTTTTTAAAATTTAATTCCTATGAAATGGAAATAAAAGAGATCTTGTTTATACTCCTTCCTGGATTATTCTACAGTTCCACAGCAACAGAGAGAAGGACTCAAATAATCCTCGAATCTATATGGGCTGCAAAGATAGATGGGAAAATCTTCTTGCTTTGCCTGATCCAAACTAATCCAAGATGATGGTAATGTTGCCCCAGCTTAAAAACCAAGAGAATGAAAAAAAAAAAAAAAAAAAAAAAAAACCAAGAGAATGAAGCTGGGCCATGCCCTCTTTCCTTTTCAGGTAGCAATTTAATCCTGACTTCAACCATCCCCAGTAGCAAAATCACATGCTAGCCAATCAATGTGAATATTAAATAAACATTTATTTAAAATCCAATATGTTAAAAAGCAGTAAATTGGGTGACAAGGGCTTTACTATATGTACCTTAGCATCCAATGTAAAGGGAAGAGCATATGCAAAGCATAGCGGTGTGAAATGTAAATTAAAAGCATGGCTCACACCAACAATCAAGCAAAAAGCCCCCGAAAAGACCATTTTTTTTTTAATAACAGGTGAAGAATTCCAAAACAACTTTGCTTTGGCACATTGTAAAAAATTTACCAACCTCTTTGTGGGGGACTGTGGAACATGGTGCAAATTGCATTTTGTTAGTGTTTTCATGAGGGGGTTGCCACGTTGGTGTGCCACGTCCACAGCTGACATGCATCTTGCTCACATTGAGATTTCCTCTGGGAATCTCACGATCTCAGGGAAGGTAGAGCTCAATTCACCTCTCGGGTGAATTTGGATATATTAAAAGGAAAGATCCAGCAAAACTTGGAGTGGTCACCTCAGGGCTCTGTATGTTCCCAGAGGCAGATTTATACCCCCACCTCCTTCCAGAGAAGGTGAAGCTTGGAAAAATAAGGTAGTCAGACCCCCCATTCATTGCTCTTCCCCAGGCGACTGCAATACTCAATGCTTACTGATTCAAGGCAAGATCTTGCACATTGGCAACGCCCGTGAAAATACAGAGTCCTGAGCCACATCACCTTTCTGGGGAGGCTTTGTACTTTTAAAATCTCCCATCAAGGACCCTGACTTGAGATCACATAACTCTGTACAAGTCAGTCTCTTTCTTAGCTGGGAGCAGAGAAATTAGCTCTGCCTTCTGTCAAGCTGTTATAGGTGTCATTGCCATTATTTCCATCCTAGGGAAATCAAGGTGGAATGTGTATTCCTACCTGCTTTAGATTAGAACAGGGGTCAACAAACTGTGACCCACTGGTCATATCTGGCTGGCAGCCCACTTATATAAATAAAGGTTTATTGGAAAGCATCCATAACCATTTGCTCATATATTGTCTGTTGCAGCTTTCAGGCTATAAGAACAGATGTGAGTAATTTCAGTAGAGACTACTGGCCTGCAAAGACTAATATATTTGCTAGATGACCCTTTACCAAAAAAGTTTCAGACCTCTAGCTCAAAAGATAATAGCTTTTTTTTTTTTTTTTTGAGAATTTACTTGCAATGGGACCCCACGGGGTACATGATTTCTCTCATGTTCTCCTGGCAGTTTTGAGAGTAGATTTTATCTTCATTTTCCTTAGTTAAGGAAGCTGTGATACAAAGAGGTTCTACAATGCAGTCAAAGGTTGCCCAGCCAGTGAAGAGGACAGCAAGGCTTTAACCTCTGTCTCTGTAGCCCATGTTCTTAATTCCTGTTCTCTACTGCATAGGACTTGGCAGGATCCTTGCCATGGTACAAGAAAAGCCCCAGGCTACCAATGAAGGACAACACTTAGCTAAGTGATTTATTTATCTAACAAAAAGGGAAGGATTGGGTTGGATTTTAACCTAGCCATTAATGAGCTTGTTAACCCTGACCCTTCAAATCAATCTTCAATATCTACTTTTACCTTTTAGGAAGGATTCCATTTTCAAGTGATAAAGCACATTTTCCTCTTCTGAAAATCTAATGATCGTTTGCTATAATATTAGACATCATAGCAGTCCATCAAACCATTAGTTACACATAAAATCTATTAATGTATAGTATTCACAGTTGCATTTTCTTTCAAGTCAATAAAAAGGAAACAATTTATTATAAGGGCCTGATATCTACCTTGATGCATTAAGACAGTCTTTCCCAAAGACCTATTTAGGGAACAATGTAGTTAGTCAAAGGTGATTAGAAAAGCATGGCTTCTCTCCCCCACTTGGTCATTTAGAGTTGTGTGGTCTCGTTGGGGACAGAAACTTCTTAAGCATCTGTTTCCTCATCTTATAATGGGATGACACTACCTACCTTGAAGAGTTCTCATGAAGATCAAGCTTGAAAATTTCTATAAATTAATTAGGATATTGCACACAGAACAAGTGTTTTAGAAATTGAATAAATTAAAATATTTCTTCTCCGCAACTAAGATGTGTTTTAATCTAAGAATCATCTAGACCTTAGCCCTAAAACATCCTTAGACTCCCCTAAGCAGTCCTTGGACACCCAGGCCAGGCCAAACAAAGAGATTCTAGGAAACCAGCCCAGACCACAAAGCACACCCACCAGATGTCAGTCATTAACCTGGGGGGAGGAGCATTTAAAAGTTGCAAATTCTCAAAATAAGCTTTTAATCCTCAAAACTAATGATAGACCAACCTACTTAACTACCCTATGGGACTCCCCGCTAAATGACTAACCTCTGGGAGATTTTCAGCCACAGAATTTGGGGGGTGGGGTGGGGAGACATAGAGGGCAGTGTGAGGGAGTGGTAGAGGCCATTTTTAAAACCAATTACTCAACCACCAAACATTCTGGGAGCTTTTTATATCTGCCTAGGTAGAAGTGACAAGGTCAGGGAAAGAAACATGAAAAGATGAGTTCTGGCTTATAGCCTTTTATCAACAAGGTAAGATGGATGGATTTTCTCTATTCGTTGTTCTATTGGTAATGTGGTCCTGGTCTGTGAAAAAGCAAAATAGTGGGAAAAGCCAACAAGGCTGCCCCAGGTTGGCATTTAGGCAGCACCTAACGGGGAGTGAAGCCTGCACTACAGCAAAGTTCACCATGACATCCAACCCAAATTAGGTTCTACAGCGTGATTAGGATTGAGCTTGGTAAGGAGGAAAGAAACTGCTTTGCAGAGGGAAGAAAAATATGACCAAATATTAGTGAGGAAGAAGAAGCTGTGTTAAGGGGAAAAGTGGGCCAGTCAGTTAATTGGCCTTGCTGATCTAGAGGATCTAAATCTACTAGATATCAGAGGGACAAACTGTAGGGTAGGTTGACACCATGTTATCCAGGATCATAAATGACTGGATGTGAAGGTGAGATTTTACTGTGAGTGTGGAATGGACCTGTGTCTTCACCAGTTCTGAGAAACACATCTTTGGGTCAGAAGTCGACCGCGCTGGGGCTGGTATGTCTCCTCCTTCCTGCTTTGCTCCCAGCTGGAGTTTCTTCAGAAGGAATCATAAATATTTGATCAGACCTCAGCACATTGCATGGTTGGCATCCTGGCTCTACTGTTTAACTTTTAGTGGAATGACTACTCATGTGAACCTTTGGTACTGAAGATGGCTCATCAGGCAAAAATTGAGTAGGGTCCACATCAGCCTTGCAAATCCTCATGAAGGCCCCCTGAGTGGGGCCACCATCTTCTCTTTCCATGTGCCCAGGGTGGCCAGTTTTTCCTCACAATATTGGAACAGACTGTTGCTTTTTTGGCCTGAGAGCATGATGAAGTAATTGAGTGTTTTAGGAACTTGATGTACGGAGAATGTGAACCTTTTAACATTAGAATCACACTTATTTTGGCAGCTGCCTCAAGCCTGAGAGACGCCTGGGAACAGAATGTGATGGAGGCAACAGCACTTTTTCTCCTGCTTCATGTTCATTCTGGGGCAGGCCTTTCTTGCTTGGAGGAGAGAGCAGGACAGGCCACACTATTGAATATTCTCATTCATTCCTTCCCTCCCTCCGTCTCCCTCGCTTCCTCCTTCCCTCTCCCTTTCTCTCTCCTCCCTCCCATCCCCACCAAGCACACACACAGCTCAATTCCAATAATTTCTACAGACTTATGTTACATCTCCATTTAGCATGTGTTCTCTTTAAATTCTCAAAATAACTCTGTGAAGTGCAGGCATCATTACTATTCTCATTATAAGGGTGAAGAACCTGAGGCATAGAGAGTCCAAGGAACCAACAATTTGTAAGTGGCAGAGCTGGAGTTTGAACCCAGTTTTATCTGACTCCAGGGTTCAGAGCACAGCTAATCATGTAACCTTGGGCTAAGTGCATGACCCCTTATTGTTTGATGGTTATATATATACACCATAATGTGTTAAATATAAATTATTGGTATATTAATACATGTATAATTTATTATATATTAGTATATGTAATAATAATATGTATTGTTATAGCCACTATATTATCTGTATAATGAGGACCATAGCAGCACCTCATAGAACCTATGGAATAATGTAGATATCTCACTTTGACTTGTCATGCTATCTTCTACAGAACAGCTATAATTGTTGTCATCATTACATACAAAGAAAGGGGATGCAAATCTCTAATACCTTTTTGAGATATTGTTTCCATCATTCACAAGGTCTAGTCAACTGAGACAAGAGATTCATGAAAGGTATAAACCAGAGGCATACATGATTATGTATCCAGAGAAGCCATACAACAAACAGATGTCAACAAACAGGTGTTGGTTGCAAGGAGGAGTGCGCTGGGGGCTGATAATGGTGGGTATAATGTCACTTAGTTTGTTCCAATATGTACACATGGATGAATGAAAGAAGGGATGAATTCATAGTACATGCATAAGTTTTAAAAGCAACAATTATAAATGTATAGTCGGAATTACCACTCCCATCCCCTGGTAGTATCCGTAAGGATTCTCAGCCTTTGTTCAGGCTTAGTGAATAAAGACCACCTTGGAGGAGAAATGTCTGTGGCCATAGGTGCCCCAGCCCATGTGTCTTCTCATTCCCATATTGGATAAACCGGGAACATATGCATTCTATGTGTGGAAGAGTATAAATATACAATGAACAATGTATCTGGAACATTATTCACCAAATGTTTATAGTGGTTATTCCTGAATGGTTTTTATTTTCCTTAGGTTATTTTTTGATAGCTTTGATTTTTTGCTGAGTATCTTCGAGCTTTATGACCAAGAAAAAAATAGGCTATTCTCATTTTTTTGTTTGTTTTTATTTTTTTAAGAGTTGACAGCAAAAACCACAAGGTCCGCTATTTTCATTTTACAGGAAATAGTTAACCTCTCACCTCATTTGACACTGTTCCTGCTTCATCTACTTTCTCTTTCTCCTCCTCCCTGAGCACTACCTCATCTGGGAGGATTTTACTCCCCATAGAGGTATAAAGACCCCTCACTGCCATGACTGACCTCTAGTCTCCAACCTCCTTACTAAGGAGGGTAATTATCACTCCTCCTAGGAAACCGAGAGCGACTTCTTACCTGGGTGGGGAATGGGAAACAACAGCTTCTTGAATATACAATGGATCTCCTGTGGCCCATCAGCCCCGGAGCAGCAGGATGGCAGAGGTCGTTTTTCAGCCTGATATGATAGAGGGAAAAAGCAGGAAGCTCAAATATAGTAGTTTGTGGAACAGAAGAATACTCAGAGCCAACAAGCTAGCAGAAATTAAAGGTTCACTGACATTCCACTCAACCAAAGACATTCTTTATTCTAAGGAGATAATAGCTATCTACGAAAGAGCTGTCTTGTGATCTTATTCATTTCTGCAGCTACCACCAGCACAGTAAAGGCCTACTGTGGTACACGATGTCACCTAAAATGTCACTGATTGTACCTTGAGGGCAGCGGAACAAACCCAGTTCCCAAAGCAGCCTGCCAGGAAGAATTGGGTGTTGTAGGCTGGGAAAAGTCTGGAATAGGGGAGCCATCTTGCATTTCACGTCTATTTCCAAAAGTGTGGTCCCAGAACCCCCGTGTGATAGTATTTTATTGGCCATTCTGCCTAAAAAAAATGTGGTGTAGTAAGTTTTAGATATAGCTCAACTGTCTCAATTTTGTTTCTGGTTGGACTTTGATGCAGAACCTTCATAATGCTCACTGTGCATCTCAGGGAGATGGGGCTTACAGAAGTTCCTAGCCTTATTTTGACCACACAATCCTTTTTTTCATGGAGTGTCTGGATGGGTAAGTATTTCAAAGAACATATTTTCAGAAATGCTGCCATAGATACTTGTAGCAGGAGCCAGAGGGACTCCCCAGAAATATTTTGAAATGGCTTAAGGGGCCCTTTGAATCAGATTCTTTTGTAATCTTTAATTCCATGTGGCAAATAAATTGCCAAAGAAAAGAAACCTGCAACTCTTACAAATGCCGTGCAAATTTTTAAAAATATATCATGTGCGGGATCCCTGGGTGGCGCAGCGGTTTGGCGCCTGCCTTTGGCCCAGGGCGCGATCCTGGAGACCCAGGATCGAATCCCACATCAGGCTCCCAGTGCATGGAGCCTGCTTCTCCCTCTGCCTGTGTCTCTGCCTCTCTCTCTCTCTCTCTGTGACTATCATAAATAAATAAAAATTAAAAAAAAAAATTAAAAAAAAAAAAAAAAAAAAAATATATCATGTGCAACAGGGCTAACTAGAAAAGTGTGATCTTATAAAATGAAACCTCTTAGTCCCATCATTTCCTACCATAAATTTTCAGATAGGTTTTCCAGTATAAGACTTTCTTAATTTGGCCAGGTTAGATGTCTAGTTTAAAGCAAAGGTAGTGCGATCAGCCATTCTAAAGCAAGAATCCTCTCCTCCTGGAAATGAAAATACTCCATTCTCCGCAGTGCCTGGCACCTGCCTTTCACACCCCAGCTCTTTGTTTTGCTTTGCAGTTATCTTAGTCTTTTACCCAGATCTGGAAACTCTCTTTTCCTGTCAACTAAATCAATATTTCTCTCCTAAGACCCTCATTTCCTTGGTGAAGCTTCTGGATGGCATCATTTTGTCCAAAGAAGAGTTTCTCACTCTTTCAGTATAATACATAATATAAATAGGTCAAAATGTTATAGTAAATAGTAGGGAAAGGAAGAAATTAATTTGAGACTTAACCTTGAAACACTTAATAATATAAGCTGACATTTTTATATTTAGCTAACTTCAGGTAATAATTACAATAGGATATACTTTCAGGCACACTGTTGCATGATCGCATCAGATAATAATCTAAACTCCACTGTTGACTAATACTACAGTCATAAATATTTTGCAAAAACGTTCCAGAGTTTCATCGAACTACCTCCAAGTCCTCACATGACTCTCTGATATTCACATTTTTCTGTTCTGAAGTGCCCACACGTTGACTTTCTCCTCTTTCTGTGTTACCTGGGCTATTTCTGCCAGGTTGTCCTTTATCAATGGCTTTTGTGTGCGGTTCAAAAGCAGTTCTCAGAGCAAAGTCCTTCACACTCCCCGAAAGACACTTTTCCAACATCACATTTGTCAACTTCATGGAATTCTGGTCTTTTTCCAAGATGGACGATTTCGCTTTTTAACAAATGTAAACGGCTCTGTTGGATCTTTAAAATTCTCCATGAAAGTCCCCACAAGGACTAAGCAGTGGCAGTTAGTGGTAAATAGAAAGGGATGACTGAGTGGAGACAAATCTGACAAGGAGTTACTACCAATATTTTCCTGTTATAATGACATCTGCTTTTTGTGCAAACCTCATCACATATGGGACTTGATTTATATGGAGCCTTCATCCGTGATTAGAAGAATTAAGTCTTAAATAACTAATTCATTTCCCAGTTTGCAATTTTATAAATCTGACAGATCAAAACTATCAGATTTATGAGGAAGAGGAAAGTCTAAAGTGTTCTGTTGGATAGGAGTTAAATTCACAAGTCAGAGGTTTGTAGGCATTTTTAGAAGAAAAGAAAACAAAATCTACCAGAGATGATGAAAACTCAGAGCCCTTCTACTTCCATTTCTCATGTTTCACCTGAGTGCCCTTAACACCCCAACAGGTAATAGTCTTGCTTAAAAACCTACAAAGATGATACATTGGTTTTTGTTTAGTTTTGCCTGTTTCTGTACTTATACAATCTATGCTGTTAGAAATCAAGATAGTGGTCGCTCTTGGATTTCTTCTGTAAGAAATATTTATCTCTTCTCTCCCACTTGTTTGTTTATTCAATAATTGATGTATGTCCCTGTGGCACCATACACATTAGTTTTACAATTTGGGTTACAATCTAATACTACATTATTTATTTTTTGCTCTTATTGTTCTTTTTTTGCCCCAGCTTTATTAAAGTATAATTGACAAATAAAATTGTAAGATATTTAAAGTGTACACTGTGATGATTTGGCATATGTATATTGTGGAATAATTCCCTCAACTAAGTTAATTAACATATCCATCACCTCACATATTTACCTTTTGTATGTATGTGTGTGAATATTTAAATCCTACTCTTAACAAATTGCAATTATACAATGTAGTGTTACCAAGTATAGTCACCATGTTATACTTGGTATATTAATCTTATAAGCCTCAGATTTTATTGATCTTATAAGATCCTTATAAGATGTGTGTATGTATTCAATATCTCAGCTACTATAAATAATGCTGCAATGAAGGTGGAACTTCATCTATCTTTTTGAGTTAATATTTTCGTTTTCTTCAGATAAATACCTAGAGGTAGAATTACTGGATCATATGTTAGGTAGATACGTATTTTTTAAGGAATCTCCATACTGTTTTCCGTAACAGCTGCACAAATGTACATTCCCACTAACAAGGCAAGAGGGTTCTCTTTTCCCTATGTCCTCACCAATGCTTATTCTTTCTAGTCAAATTGATACTAGCCATTCTAATGGGTTTGAAGTGATGTTTCCATGTGGTTCGGATTTGCATTTATCTGATGGTGAGCGTGGTTGAGCACCTTTTCACGAGTCTCTTGGCCATCTGTATGTCTTCTTTGGAAAAACGTCCATTCATTTCCTCTGCCATTTTGTAATCAGATTTCTTTTTCTGTTTAGTTTGAGGTAGCCCCACTTGTTTTTTGTTTTTTGTTTTTTGTTTTTTGTTTTTATTGCCTCTGCTACTGGTGCAGCCTCCAAAAAAACATCACCAAGACTTATGTCAAAAATCTTAGCACCAGTGTTTTCTAATATGAGTTTTATGGCTTCAGGTTTCATGTTCAAGTTTTTAATTCAGTTTTAGTTCATTTTTGTGTATGGTCCAAGACAAGGGTTCAGTTTCATTCATTTGTATATGGTTCTCCTGCTTTCCCAACACCATTTATTGAAGAAACTGTCTTTTCCTTATTGTGTATCCTTGACTCCTGTGTTATAAATTAGTTTAATATATATATGGGGGAGAGGTTTCTGGGTATTCTATTTTAATGATCTGTGTGTCTCTTTTTCTGCCAATACCATACTTCTTTGATTACTGTAACTTTGTAATATATATTTTGGAATCGAGGAAAATGATACCTCTAGCTTTGTTCCTCTTTCTCAAGATTGCTTTGGCTATTTGGGATCTTCTGTGGTTCGATACATATTTAAGATTATTTGTTTCATTTCTGTGAAAAACGCTACTGGAATTTTGTAAGGAATTGAATTGCTCCTGTAGATTAAATAGTATGAACATTTTAACAATGCTCTTCTAATCCAGGAACACATAATACTTTTCCATTTATTTGTCTCTTCAATTTCTTTCACCAGTGTTTGCAGTTAGTTATTTTTCCCAAGAAACAGGGTGAAGAAGTTCGGATAATAGATTACTACAGTAGCCTCCTATCTGGGACCTCTGCTTCTATCCTTGCCCACCCATGATCTATTCAACACAGAGAGACTATGGTAAATCAGTCAGATTTTGTCACACTCAATGCCTTCCCATCTCATTTAGAGCAAAAGTAGAATTCCTTACATTAGACAAAGACCATGCATGATCTGGCCCATTACTTGCCTGGCCTGGATGGCTATCTCCACTCACTGAGTTCCTGCCACAGTGACCTTCTTCCAAGCCCTCTAACACATGGGGCAAGGTCAGACCTCAGGGCCTTTGCAATAACTGATCCCTTTGCCTGGTGAGTCTTTTCCCAAATATTTACTTGACTAACTCCCTTAATTCTTTAACGTTTTTCACTCAAAGGAGGTCTTTCACCTCCTTGAATTTATTCCTAGGTATTTTATTCTTTTTGATGCAGTTGTAAATGACATGGCTTAAAGGCAACAGATTTTTGTGTATGGATTTTTGTATCCTGAAATTTTACTGAATCATTGATTCTAAAAATTTTGATGATGTCTTTAGGGTTCTTTATATGTATAATACTAAGTCATCTACAAATAATGACTGGTTTACTTTTGTCCTTTTCAGTTTGGATGCCTTTTAATTCTTGCTCAATTACTCTAGGTAGGACCTCCAATACTTTGTTGAATAAAAGTGGTGAGAGCAGACACAGTTGTCTTGTTGCTGATCTTAACGGAAAAGCTTCAGCTTTTCACCATTGAGTGTGGTGTTAGCTGTGAGCTTGTCATACGCGGCCTTTATTATATTGAGGTCTGTTCCCTCTATGCCCACTCTATTAAGAGTTTTTATCATAAATGTTTGCTGAATTTTGTCGAATGCTTTTTCTGCATCTATTGAGATGACCAAATGCTTTGTACCTTTCATTTTGCTAATCTTATGTATCATGCTGATTGACTTGCAGATGTTGAGCCACCTTTGAATCCTTGGAATAAATCCCACTCGATCATGCTGTATAATACTTTTACTGAATTTATGAATTCGGTTTGTAAATACTTTGCTGAGGATTTTTGCATCTTTGTTCATCAGAGATGTTGGCCTGTAATTTTGTGTGTGTGTGTGTGTGTGTGTGTGTGTGTGCTATCTAATGTTAGTATTAGGGTAATGCTGGCTTTGTAAAATGAGTTTGGAAATACTCCCTTTTCTCTTATTTTTTCAAAGAGTTGGAGTAGAATTCATATGTAGTCCTCTTAAATGTTTAGTATGATTAACCAGTGAAGTCATCTGCCCCCTGAAGTTTTATTTGTTGGGAAGTTGCTAAATTGCTGATTCAATCTCCTTACTAGTAATAGCCTTTGCTAGTAATTCTTTACTAATGAATAGTAATTCATTGTAGGTAGATAGGTAGGGTACTATATTTCTAGGAATTAATCCATTTCTTCTAAGTTGTCCAAATCATTGGCATACAATTAATAATTTTAGTATCTTACAATCCTATGTGGTATCAGTTGTCACATCTCTCTCATTTCTAATTTTATTTGAGTTCTCTCTTTTTTTCTTGGTGACTCTAGCTAAAAGTTTCTCAATTTTATCATTTCAAAGAACCAGCTCATAGTTTCATTGATCTTTTCTACTCTTTTTAGTCTCTATTTCATTTATTTCTTCTCTGATTTTTGTTACTTCCTTCCTTCTATTAACTTTGGGCTGTGTTTATCTTTCTTAAGTTCTTTGAGATGTAAAGTTAGGTTATTTGAGATTTTTTTTCTATTTCTTACTGTAGGCATTTATCACTATGAACTTCCTCTTACGGATGCTCTTCTGCATCCCATAAATTTTAGTGTGTCCTATTTTCATTTGTTTCAAGGTATTTTTGGTTTTCTGTTTTCTTCTTTGACCCATCGGTTGTTCGCTAGCATGCTTAATACCCATGTGTTTGTGATTTTTTTTCAGTTTTCTTCTTGTAATATATTTCTAGTTTCATATAATTGTAGTTGGAAAAGATGCTTGATACAATTTCAGTTTTCTGAAGTGTATTAAGACTTCTTTTGTGCCTAACATATTATCTATTCTGGAGAATGCTTCTTGTGCACTTGAGAAGAATGTATATTCTGCTGCCTTTGGATAGAATGTTTTGTATATATTTTTTAATTCCATCTGTTCTGATGTGTTTTTTATGGCTGACGTTTGCTACTGATTTTTTCTGTAGATGATCTATTCGTTGATGAAAGTGGGCTATTAAAATCACTACCATTATTGTATACCTATTTCTTCCTTTAGATCTGTTAATATTTAGTGTATATATTTATATACTGCCTATGTTGGATGCATAAATATTTACAAATGTTAGATTCTTTTGTTAGATTGAACCCCTTATCATTATGTAATGCTCTTTTTTGTCTCTTGTTACAGTCTTTAAAAAGTCTGGTCTGGGCATTGGGTGTTATCCTATATGTTAGCAAGTTGAATTTAAATAAAATATTTTTTAAAAAGTCTGATTTATCTGATACAGGTTTAACTACCCCATCTTTCTTTTGGTTTCCATATCTCTTTCCATCCCTTCTCCTTTACTCTGCGTGTGTTATATCTGAATTGAATCCCTTATAAGCAGTATATAAGTGAGTCTTGTTTTATTCATTCAATCACTCTTTCTTTTAAACATTTTATTTACCTATTTATTTTTAAATGAAATATAGTTGACATATAATATTAGTTTTTCATGTACAAATAATGATTCAGCATTTATATTTATTACAAAATGATTACCATAACGAGTGTAGTTACCACCTGTCACCATATAAAGTTATTAAAATAATATTGCCTACATTCCCTATGCTGTATTTTACATCCCCGTGGCTTATTTTATAACTCTAAGTTTTTACCTATCTCTTTCACTTATTTTGCACATACCCCCAGTCACCTTCCCTCTGGCAACCACCAGTTTATTCTCCATTTGCGAATCTGTGTCTCTTTTGTTCCTTTTGTTTTTTAGATTCCCTGTAGAAGTGCAATCATATGTATTTGTCTTTCTCTGTCTGACTTATTTCACTTCACATTATAGCCTTTAGATCTATCCATACTGTCATAAATGGCAAGATTTCATTTTCTTTCGTGGTTGAGTAATATTCCATTACACATATATCACATCTTTATCCATTTGTCTATCAATGGACATTTAGGTTGGTTGACTCCATATTTCAGCCATTGTAAGTAATAATGCAATAAACATGGGGTGCATGTATCTTTTCAAAATAGGGAGTTTTTATTTGTTTTCTTCAGGGAAATATTCAGAGGTGGAATTAGGGGATCATATTATATTTAAATTTTTAATTTACTAAGGAAGCTCTATATTGTTTTCCATAGTGGAGGTACCAGTTTACCTCCCAGCAACAGTTCACATGGTGTCCCTTTTCTCCACATCCTAGCCAACACTTGTTATTTCTTGTCATCTTGGTGCTGCTATCCTGACAGACATGAAGTGATGTCTCATTGTGGTTTTGATTTGCATTTTCCTGATAGTGATGTTGAGTATCTGTCCTTATGCCTGATGGATGTCTGTATATCTTCTTTGGAGAAATGTCTGTTCAGGATCTCTGCTCATTTTTTAATTGGATTGTTTAGGTTTAGGGGTGGCTTCTTTTTTGTCTTGACTTGTATGAGTTCTCTATATATTTGAATACTAATCTGTTATCAGATAGGTCATTTGCATATGTATTCTTCCATTCAGGAAATTGTCTTTTTGTTCTGTTAACAGTTCCTTTCACTGTGCAAAAGCTTTTTAATTTGATGCAGTCTCAATTGTTTATTTTTTCTTTTACGGCTCTTCCCTAAGGAGAACAATACAAAAAAATATTGCTAAGACTGATGTACATGGGTTTATAGCCCATATTTTTTTAAGAGTCTTGTGGTTTCAGTTCTTACATTTAGATCATAAATTCATTTTGAGTTCATTTTTGTATATAGTGTAAGAAAGTGGCTGATTTTCATTCTTTTGTATGTAGCTGTCCAGTTTTCCCAGCACCATTTATTGAGGAGTCTCTCTTTTTTCCATTTTATATCATTGCATTCCTTTGTCATAGGTTGATTATCTGAATGTGGGTTTATTATTGAGCTCTCTATTCTCTTTCATTAATCTATGTGTCTGCTGTTGCATTCATACCATGTTGTTTAGGTTACTGTATCTTTGCAATATAGTATGAAATCAAAGATTGTGATACCTTTTTCCTCAAGATTTCTTTGGTCAATTTAAAATATTTTTTGGGTCATTTGGAGTCTTTTGTGGGTTCAAAAGAAAGGTAATATTATTTTAGTTTTATGAAAAAACTATTAGTAGTTTGGTAGGGATTGAATTGAATCTACTTGGATAGATTGGTTTGGGTAATATGGGCATTATAACAATATTAATTTTCCCAATTCTTGAGTATGGTACATCTTTCGGTTTATTTCTGTCTTCTTTATTTGTTTTGTCATTATCTTATAGTTTTCAGGGTACAGGTTTTTCACTTTCTTGTTTAAATTTATTTCTAGATATTTTATTCTTTGTAATGCAGTTGTAAATGGGGTTATTGTCTTAATTTCTCTTTCAGCCACTTCATTATTAATATATAGAAATGCAACAGATTTTTGTATATTTATTTTGTTTCTTGCAAATTTATTGAAGTTATCAGTTATAATAATAAGCCATCATATATATGTAGTATTTCAGCTGCAAATAGTAACGAATGTATTACATTATCATTTTGGATGCCTTTTATTTTTCTTGTCTAATTGCTGTGGTTAGGAGTTCCATTACTATGTTGAGTAAAGGTGATGAGACTAGATATCCTTGTCTTTTTCTTTATCTTAAAAGAAAATAACCTCTTCACTTTGAGTACATTAGCTGTGTTTGTCATATATGGCCTTTATTATGGGAGATGCATCCTTCTATACCCACTTTGCTCAGAGTTTTTATCACAAATGAATACTGAATTTTGTCTAATGTTCTTTCTGAATCTATTGAGATAATGATTTTTATCTCTCCTTTTGCTACTGTAGTATATCATGTTGATTGATTTATAGATACTGAACCATCCTTGAATTATTGGAATAAATGCTGTTCGATTGTCGTAAATGATCTTTTTAATGTATTATTGAATTCAGTTTGCTAATAATTTGTTGAGGCATCCATATTGGTCAGGGTCATTTTCCTGTATTTTTTTTTTTTTTTTTTGTAGTGTCTTTGGTTGTGGTGTCAGGGTAATGCTGGCCTCAATGAATAAATTTGAAAGTATTCCTTCCTCTTTAGTTTTTTTTAAATAAATTTGAGAAGAGTAGGTATAAACTTTTAAATATTTGATAGGATACACCTGTGATGCTATCTGGTCCTGGACTTTGTTGGGAGTTTTAAAATTATTGACATGGTTTCATTACTAGTAACTGGTCTGTTCAGACTTTCTGTTTCTTACTGATTTAATCTTGGAAGCTTGAATATTTCTACGAATTCACTTATTTCTCATAAGTTTTCCAACTTGTTACTACATAATTGTAATATTCTCTTATAATCCTTTGTGTTTCTGTGGTATCAATTGTAACTTCTTTCATTTCTGATTTATACTTATTTTAGTTCTTTTTTTTTTCTTGAAGAGTCTGGCTAAAAGTTTATCAATTTTGTGCACCTTTTCAAAGAATTAGCTTTAAGTTTTATTGATCTTTTCAAGTTTTTTCTTTTTTGGTCTTTATTTCCACAGTGATCTTTATTGTTTGCTTTCTTCTAAATTTAGACTTTGTTCTTTTCTCTCTACTCCTTTTGAATGTACTGATAGATTGTTGATTTGAGATTTTTATTTCCTGAGGTAGGCTAGTATCACTATAACCCTTACTATCAGGACTGCTTTTGAGGCATCTCAAACATTTTGAACATTTGTTTTCATTTTCATATATTTTAAGGTATTTTTTAAATTTCCTCTTTGATTTCCTCCTTGACCGATTATTTTTTAGTTCTTTAGCATCCATTTGTGGCTTTTGGGGGTTTATTCTTTTTTTTTTTTTTTTTTTTTTTAATTTATGATAGTCACAGAGAGAGAGAGGCAGAGACATAGGCAGAGGGAGAAGCAGGCCCCATGCACCGGGAGCCCGATGTGGGATTCGATCCTGGGTCTCCAGGATCGCGCCCTGGGCCAAAGGCAGGCGCCAAACCGCTGCGCCACCCAGGTATCCCTTTTGGGGGTTTATTCTTGAAGTTGATCACTACCTCCGTAGTTTGGCTCTCAGAAAAGTGGCATGATAAGATTTCATTCTTTAATTTATTGAGACTTGTTTTGTGGCTTAACATGTAGTCTATCCTGGAGCATGTTACTTGTGCACTGAAAAGAGTGTATATTCTGCTTCTTTTGTATGGAAAGTTCTGTATGTATTTGTTAACTCCATCTGGTCTAATGTGTCCTTTAAGGCCAATGTTCCCTTATTGATTTTCTGTCTGGATGATGTACTCATTGATGTAAACTGGGTGTTAAAGTCCCTTACTGTTATCCTATTGGCAGAAATGTTTTCTTTAGACCTCTTAATATTTGCTGTAAGTATTAGGTGCCCCTATGCTGGGTGCATAGATATTTAAGTGTTATATTTTTTCTTGGTTTTATCATTTCATAATGCCATTCTTTATCTCTTTTTAGAGCCTTTTTTTAAAGTCTATTTTATCTCATAAATATTGTTATCTCGGCTTTATTTTTGTTTCCATTTGCATGGAATATCTACTTCCAGTCCATGTGTTTTGAGATCTGAAGTGAGTGTCATATAGGCAGCATATAGATTTGGTCTTATTTTTTTTTCTTTTTTTTAGATTTGGTCTTAGTTTTTAATCCATTCAGCCACCGTACGTCTTTTGATTGGAGCACTTAGTCAATATATATATATATATTTTTTCCTATCTTGATAAGAGTACTTTTCAATCCCCATCACCTATTTCACCCATTCCCCAACCCACCTCTCCTCCAGTAACCATCAGTTTGTTCTCTAGAGTTAAGAGTCCGTTTCTTGGTTTCTCTCTCTCTCTCTCTCTCTCTTCTTTTTGCTTGTTTGTTTTGTTTCTTAGATACCACATATGAATGAGATCATATGGTATTTGCATTTCCCTGACTGATTCATTTCACTTAGCATTATACTCTCTAGCTCTATCCATGTTGTTGTAAATGGCAAGATTTCACTGATTATTTTTATTTCATTGATGTTTATGGCTGAAAAATATTCCATTGTGTGTGTATGTATGTATGTGTGTGTGGAGGGGTGGGTATATCTATATCTATATCTATCTATATCTATCTATCTATATATATATATACACACACACACATACATACATACTGCATCTTTATCCATTCATTTATCAATGGACACATGGGCTGTTTCTAAATTTTGACTATTACAAATCATACTCCAATAGACATCTTGTACATGTATTCTTTTGAATTAGTGCTTTTGTATTTTTGGAGTAAATATCCAAATATCCAGTAGTACAATTACTAAATCAAAGGATAGTTCTATTTTTAGACTTTTGAGCAATCTCCATACTGTTTTCCACAATGGCTGCACCAGTTTATATTCCCACCAACAGTGCAAGACGTCACCTTTTTCTCCACATCCTCGCCAACACTTGTTTCCTGTGTTGATGATTTAGCCATTTTGACAGGTAAAAGGTGGTATCTCATTTTAGTTTAAATTTGCACATTCCTGATGATGAGTGACGCTGCATATCCTTTCATGTGCCCATTGGCCATTTGTATGTCATCTTTGGAGACTGTTCATGTCTTTTGCCCATTTTTAATTGGATTATTTCTGGTTTTTTGAGTGTTGAGTAGTATCAGTTCTTTATATATTTTGTATAATACCCCTTTCTTAGATATATCATTTGCAAATATCTTCTCCCACTCAGTAGGTTGTCTTTTAATTTTACTGATTGTTTCCTTCACTGTCCAGAGACTTTTTATGTTGATGTAGTCCCAACAGTTTATTTTTGCTTTAATTTCCCTTGTCTCAGGAGACCTATCTAGAAAAATGCTGCTATAGTCAATAAAGAGAAATTGCTACCTGTTATCTCTTCAAGAATTTGTATGTTTTCAGGTCTCACATTTAGGTCTTTAATCCATTTTGTGTATAGTGAAAGAAAGTGGTCCAGTCTTATTCTTTTGCGTGTAGGTGTCCAGTTTTCTCAACACCATTTGTTGAAGAGATTCTCTTTTTACCATTGTAGTTTCTTTCCTCCTATGTTGAAGATTAATTGACTAAATAATTATGGGGTTTTTTTCTGGGTTTTCTGTTCCATTAAGCTATGTGTCTATTTTTATGTCACAGCCATACTGTTTTAATTATTATTACCACTTGGTAATATAACTTGAAATCAGAAAATGTGATACCTCCAGTTTTGATTTTCTTTTTCAAGATTGCTTTGGCTATTTGAGATCTTTGTGATTCCAAACAAATTTTAGGATTGTTTGGTCAAGTTCTGTCAAAAATGCTGTTGGTGTTTTGATAGGGATTACATTAAATCTGTAGATTTCTTTGTGTGGCATAGACATTTTAATATGTGTACTTCCAACCCATAAGCATAGAATGTCTTTTCATTTCTGTATCATCTTGAAATTCTTTCATCAGTGTTTTATAGTTTTCAGAATCCAGGTCTTTCACCTCTTTGGTTATGTTTATTCCTTGATACTTTGTTTTTGGTGCAATTGTAAATGGGATTGTGTTCCTAATTTCACTTTCTTTAGCTTCATTATTAGTGTATAGGAATGCAACACATTTCTGTCCATGGATTTTGTGTCCTGAAACTTTACTGAATTTGTCAGTTCTAGTAGTTTTTTTGGTGGAGTCTTTAGGGTTTCTTATATATAGTATCTATGTCATCTGCAAATAATGAGAATTTTATATCTTCCTTATCAATTTGGATGCCTTTTATTTCTTTATGTTGTTTAATTGCTATGACTAGGACTTACAGTACTATATTGAATAAAAGTGGTGAGAGTGGACATCCTTGTCTTGTTCCTGATCTTAGGGGAAAAGCTTTCCATTTTTCACCATGAATGATGTTGGCTTTGGGTTTTTTCATATAAGACCTTTATTATGTTGAGGTATGTGCCCTCTACCTACTTTGCAGAGAGTTTTTATCATGAATGTTGTTGTACTTTGTCAAATGCTTTTTCTGCATCTATTGAAATGATCATATGATTTTTATCCTTTTTCTTATTGATGTGACATATCACATTGATTGTTTTGTAATTATTGTACCACCCCTGTATCCCAGGAAGAAATCTCACTTGATAAAGGTATATGATCTTTTATTAAAATATTATTTATTTATTTTAGGGAGAGATGGAGAGTGTGTAGGGGAGGGAACAAAGGGAGCAGGAGAGGAAGAATCTCAGGTAGACTCTGTGCCTAGAACACAGCCCAACACAGAGCTCAGTCTCACCACCCTGAGATCATGATCTGAGCTCATGATCAATCAAGAGTTGATTTACATAACCAGCTGAGCCACCCAGACTCCCTAGGTGTATGATTGTTTTTTTAATATATTGTCAGATTCAGTTTGTTAATACTTTGTTGAGAAATTTTGCATGTATATTCATGACAGATATCGGCCTGCATTTCTCTCTCTCTCCCTCTCTCTCTCTCTCTCTCTTTTGTGATGTCTTTATTGGATTTTGGAATCAGGGTGATGCCTCATAGAATGAATCTGGAAGTTTCCTTCCTCTGCTATTTTTCAGACTAGTTTGTGAAGAATAGGTAATTCTTTAAAAGTTTGGTAGAATTCACTTGTGAAGCCATCTGGTCCTGTACTTTTGGGGGAGGGGGTATTTTATTATTGTTTAAATTTCATTGCTGGTAAATGATCTGTTTGAATTTTCCATTTCTTCCTGCTTTAGTTTTGGTAGGTTATGTTTTTAGAAATTTATCAATTTCTTCCAAGTTGTCCAATTTTTTGGCATATAGGTTTTCATAATACTCTCTTAAAAGTGTACTTCTGTGGCGTTGACTGTTATTTCTCCTCTTTCATTAGTGATTTTATTTATTTGAATCTTCTCTCTCTCTCTCTCTCTCTCTCTCTCTCTCTCTCATAAGTCTGGCTAGAGGTTTTGGTTTTGTTGATCCTTTCAAAGAACCAGCTCCTGGTTTCATTAATCTGTTCTCTTCTTTTTAGTTTCTATATCATTTATTTCTGCCCTAACTTTTATTAATTCTTTCCTTTTGCTGGGTCAGGGCTTTGTCTTCTTTTTCTAGCTTCTTTTGGTGTAAAGTTGGGTTGTAAATTTGAGATTTTTCTTGCTTCTTGATGCAGACCTGTATTGTTATAAAATTCCCTCTTAGGGGCAGCACCGGTGGCGCAGCGGTTTGGTGCCGCCTGCAGCCTGCGGTGTGATCCTGGAGACCCGGAATCGAGTCCTGCGTCAGGCTCCCTGCATGGAGCCTGCTTCTCCCTCTGTCTGTGTCTCTGCCTCTCTCTCTCTCTCTCTCTCTCTGTCTGTGAGTAAATAAATAAAATCTTTAAAAAAAAATTCCCTCTTAGAACCACTTTTGCTGCATCCCAAAGATTTTGAACCATTGTATTTGTATTTTCATTTCTTTCCATGTAATTTTTTTCTTCTTTGATTTCTTGGTTGAACTTTTCATGATTTAGCAGCATGTTATTTAACCTCCACATATTTGTGCTCTTTCCAGATTTTTTCCTCTGGTTGATTTCTAATTTAATAGTGTTGTGGTCAGAAAAGATGCATATTATGACTGATTTTTTTTTAATTTGCTGAGACTTGTTTTGTGGCCCAATAATAATAATAGGTGATGTATTCTGGAGAATGTGCCATGTTTTAGAATAGAATGTTCTGAATATGTCTGTTAAATCTATCTGGTCCAGTGTGTCATTCAAAGCCATTGTTTCCTTGTTGATTTTCTGTTTGGGTGATCTGTTTAGTCCACTTATACTTAAACTAATTATTAACATATATGTAAGTATTGCCATTTTGTTGATTTTGGGGGGGGTGTTTTTCATAATTCTCACTGTTCTCTCCTATAGCTCTGTGATCTTCTGATTTTTTTTAGTGTTATGTTTGGACTACTTTCTGTTTATTGTGTGTGTGTTTATTATTGATATTTCATTCCTGGTTACCAAGAGGTTCATATATAACATCCTATCTATATAGCAGGTTGATGGTAGCTTAAGTTCAAGTGTGTTCTAAAAGCACATTTGTTTTAGGTATATGTCATATTTTACATCTTTAATTCTGCATATCACTTAACTAATTTTTCTAGATATAATTTATAATACTACTTTTAACTTTCATACTTGCTTTGTAAGTGACTGTTTTTACTATAGGTTTGCCTTTACCTTTGAAGGTTTTTCTTTCATGATTTTCCTCTAGTGATGACCTTTTGGTTTAATGAAGTCTCTTTAACATTTCATAGCAGGCCAAGTGAGTGGTGTTGAACTTTTTTAGCTTATGTTTGTCTAGGAAACTATCTCCTTAATTCTGCAATGATAATCTTGACAGGTAGAGTATTCTTGGTTGAAGGTTTTTTCCTTTCAGCACTTTGTATCATGCCACTTTTCCTTTCAGCACTTTAACTATCTCATGCCATTCCCTTACGGCTGCAAAGTTTCTGCCAAAAAGATTAATTATCGAGAGGTATGTATCTATTGCAATGTTATTAGTTCTTTTCTAGCTGTTTTGTTGTTCTTCTGTATCTTTTTCTTCTTTTGTTCCATTCCTTTGTGGTTTGATGACTTTCTTTAAGGTATGCTTAGATTCCTTTCTCTTTATCTTTTCTGTATCTACTATAGGTAGATACAGAACCTAAGTTTGACAACTTAACAAACAACTTAAGTTTGAACACATTCTAAAACTCTACACTTTTTACTCTCTCTACACCCACATTTTAGGTTTTTGATGTCACATTTTATATCTATTCATCTTGTGTGTCTCTTAATTAATTGTGGTACTTAACTGTTATTTATTTTTACTACCTGTGTCTTGTCTGGAAAACTCTTTGTTTCTCCTTCTATTCTGAATATAAGTTTTGCCTGGTAGAGTATCCTTGGTTAGAAGGTTTTTCTTTCTTCAGAACTTTGAATATATTGTACCACCTCCTTCTGGTCTATAAAGTTCCTGCTGATAGTCTTATGGGGTTGTTTTTCTCTTGCTGTTTTTAATATTCTCTTTGTCTTGAACTTTTGGCATCTTAATTATAGTGTGTCTCAAAGTGGATCTTTTTGAGTTCATCTTCTTTGGATTTCTCTGGACTTACTGTATCTAATGTCTGTTTTCTTCCAAGGCTAGGGAAATTTTCAATCACTATTTCTTCAAATAAGTTTTCTGCCCCATTTTGTCTTCTCCTTCTACAGCCCCTATAATGCAAACATTATTCTGCTTGATATCATCCCATAAGTTGCTTAAGCTATCTTGGCTTGTTTTGTTTTGTTTCTGCTATGATTGGGCGAATTCCTCTTCTCTCTTTGAGTTCACTGATCCTGTGTTTTCTGCTTTATATATTTTGCTGATGAAGTCTTCTAGAGTATTTTTCTGTTTAATTATTATATTCTTCAGCTGTTTGACTTCTTTTTGGTACTTTCTTATATTTTTTGTCTGTTAGTTGAAATTCTCACTGTGTTTATCCTTATTCTTTGATTTAGCGAGGATCTGCATGGATGTTATTTTGAACTCTTTATCAAGTAAATAATTTACCTCCATTTCACTAGGAATTTTTTTCCGAGAGGTTTTATCTTTGTTTGTTTGTTTGAAACATATTCCTGTTTTGTTTGTTTGTTTCTTCCATTTCCCTTAGCTCTCTTCCATTTCCCTCCATCTCTCCACTCTCAAGTTTCATATAGGAGATGAAATTTATTATTCAACCTGCCCTAGCTCTTGGTTTTCTCCCAAGTCTTTGTGATTATCCAAGAAGCTTACTTTGTTTTAGGTGGCTCCCAGTTGAGGACATGCCTATACCTGTGAATTCCCATAGAGGAGAATATCATTTAGGCCCCAGAGTCAGGCTGATTGGAAGCCATAATCTTGGGCAGCAGCTTTTCAAGTATGAAAGGGACATTGTCTGGGCAGCAGCCACAAAAACCAGGATACCAGATATGTGTAAAAGCTCCTCTCCCAGACATGCTGGTGCTCTGGAGTGTGGCAGAGGAAAATGCAAAGGTAACTCTTGCCCTGTGAAGTCTCCAGAATATTAGAGTGGGCCCTTATATGTGTGTTTAGTTGAAAGCCTACCCCTTAGGCTTTAGCTATGCAGATGACCTAATAGACCTCTTTCACAGAAAGACTGCATGCTTGGTCTGTTGCCCCTTTGTGTCCATGGGGTATGAGTCAGTTGAGAGTTCTTTCTCCATTGGTTATATTCTCATGGGAAATGCAAACAGAAGCCCCAACAGCCACCAGAGCCAGACAGCCTAGAGGTGGTCTCCTGGTCAGCAATTATAAGAATTGGGATACCACAGGAGGGTACAGGTTCCTTTCTGGGAGATATTAGCAAGCTGAATTAAGGTAGAGGCAGAGTGCAAAGATGATGACCATCATTTTCTATCTTCTTAGAGAATGTCTGTAGGCTTCTAGATATATTCCATACCAGAAGCCTGTCCTTTTGGCTGAAGGACAAGCAAATAGACCTTTCACAGAGGACTGGGTGGGGTGGTGTATTTCACTTTGCTGTCTGTGCAGTGCCCAGGGATGATAGCCAGCTAAGAACTATTGCCAATTGTTAAAGTCTTATAGGACCAAAGAATCCAAGCCTCTTTGGCCACCAGAGCCAAGTAATCAAAGAGTATACCTTGGCCAGCAGCCACAGAAATTAATGCCCAGATGCATGTAAAAGCTCTTCTTCTAGGAGATATTGGTGCTTGGGAGCATAAAGGAGGGAAAGCACAAGGCTGGCCCCTGTTCTCTGATATCTCTGGAAGGGATTAAAATGTGTGTTTGATTAGAAGCTTGCTTCTTCTGCTGATTCTACAAAGATAAGCCAATAGGCCTCCTTCATAGAAAGGCTGGG
Organism: Canis lupus dingo; assembly: GCF_003254725.2. NCBI lineage: Eukaryota > Metazoa > Chordata > Mammalia > Carnivora > Canidae > Canis > Canis lupus. The sequence goes on along the minus strand of NC_064262.1, from coordinate 21,259,195 downwards.
CTCCTTGGAATATTGCCTCTTTCTTTGTCCTCATGATGGTATCTTTATAGAGCTCCATCTCCATTTGTTACAGTCCTGTGGGGCCCTGAGCATAAGCCCCACTGGTCACCAGAGCCAGGTGATCTAGAGACATCCTTGGTGGCAGTCACAAATACTACCAGAAGAGGGTAAAGACTCCTCTCTAGAAAATACTGGCTAGCTAGAGCAAGGTACATGGAGAGCTCAGAGATGGCAGCCCCAAGCTTCTGTGCCCAGAGAGTACCCTAGCAGACTCTTAGATGTGCATTATTAGATGTCTGCCTCTCAGACTGATGCTTTAAGATGAGCAAACAAGCCTCTTTAACAAAATCTGGGCCCCCTTCAAGCAACTTGATCCATGCTAGTCCCTGGTGTGAATGAGTCCAAGGACAAGAGCCATTTCTCAATTTGGTATAACCTTGTGGTTCTTGTGGATATGAGCCCCTTTGGTTTTCAAAGCTAGATGTTTCAGGGACTCACCTCTCAGGTGTACATCTTGAAAGTTGGGGTGACTGATGTGGGGTCAAGCTTTTCACTTTTCAGGGAGAAACTCTGGGTTTTAAGTTCCCTCTGTATTGTGAGTCATTGCACCAAGAATTGGATTTATGGCAAGACTGAGTCTCCACTTCTCTTACTCCATCAATGTAGCTTTCTTTCTCTTTTCCTAAATGTGTGGAAATTACTCAGCTGATGTTTTATTTTTCTTTTATCAGAGGCAATTTTTTCATATGCATCCATATGGTGAGTTCAGAATCTTTCTATGTTGCATCTTGAACTGTAACCCTCCTTTGGTTTGAAGGTTGAATAATATTCCATCATATATATGTGTATATATATACACACGCATACACATATATATATTTGTTTCACATATTCTTTATCCATTCATCCATCAACAGACTATTATCACCATTTGCATATTTTAAATAATGCTGCTATGAACATGGGAGTACAGATATCTGTTCAAGATAAGGATTTTGTTTTCTTTGGATATATGCCCAAAAGCAGGATTGCTGGATCATTTGATAGTTCTCTTGTTAATTTCCTGAGGAATCTCCATATCATTTTCCATGGTGGCTATACCAGTTCACATTCCAACAGTTTATAGAGGTTCCCTTTTCTCTATATCCTCACCAACACTTATTATTTCTGTCTTTTTTATAGTGGCCATCCTAATAGGTGTGAGATGATATCTTATTATGATTTTAATTTGTATTTCCTTGATAATTAAGGATGCTGAGCATCTTTTCACGAACCTGTTGACCATTTGTATGTCTTATTTGGAGAAATATCTATTTAGATCCTTTGTACATTTTTTAATAGCTAGTTTGCTATTAAATTATGAGTTCCTTGTATATTTTGGATATTAACCCCTTATCAGACATGTGATTTGTAAATATTTACTCCCATTTGTTTAGTTGTCTTTTCATTTTATTATGATTTCCTATGCCATTCAGCAGCTTTCTAATTTGATTTAATCTTGCTTATTTTTGCATTGTTGTCTTTGCTTTTAGTATAAGACTTTTTAAAAAAGCATTGCCATCACCAGTATAAAGGATTTTACCCCCTCTTTTCTAGGAGTATATATATATATATATATATACACTTTTCTATATGTATATATATATATTTTGAACTTTGGGAATACTTTCAGTTTGGCTTCTATATCCTTTCAATATGCCATCTACTCTTGTTTTCTCATCTCTTCCTTAATTTCTGATAATGCAAGATGGTACAGATTCATCTTGTACTTTTCCTTTCCCAGCCTTCAAATCAGTTATTTATCTCAGAGGTACTTGTTCTCAATATTGTATTGTATAAAATACAAACTTCTTGAAAACGAGGATCTTGTTATTTTCACCACATTTCAATATCTATAAGCATCCCTGGCCCCTAGTAAGCACTGGATTAGTTCTTGTAGGATGAATACTTGAATGACCAAATGCATATTAGAACTTTATTAAAGGTTCCAGTAGCCTCTAGACCATGTCTTAGTTAATAATCCATAAGAAAAGGAAATGATGACCTTGGGCTCTGGTTGCAGCCTGCCTGCCTAACTTCTTTATGCTTATTCCATCTGAACACTGGAGACGATAGAAGCACCTCCCTGGTGACACTGAGCTAATTAAATGAGCCAATCCATGTACGACACTTGTAGCAGCATCTGGCATGTAGAAACTGCTCACTAAATACTAGATGCTATTATTCTTATTGTGTTGTCCTAAAATGTTATCTGCATGTTGATTTGATTCTTCCTCTGACAGCACTTAGTGATTTGCACTAATTCTCCATTTTAATTTGTTAATCAAAACCAAGATTAGCCTTCATGTCCCCTTACACCCTAGTCTGAGGGTGACTGCATCCTCCTCCTCTGTGTTCATACTCCATTAAGGGAGGTGGGGAAGAGTCAAGTAATGAGTAGGAACAAACGTTTTATTACTGATAATGCTAGATGTTATTATTTGGAATAGACCCAAGCCCAGCAGGCCTGTGTAGTCCTTTCCCTATGGCTAGACTTGGGATCTACATGAGGATGGTTGGCTCCACAGAGGGTCAAGGTAAATGATGCTACTCATCTCACTTGAGATTAGGATACCCAAAAGATAGACCACATGTGCAGAGCTAAACTTAATACATTAACACAGTGTAGAAAAGAATTACAGAGCAAGGAATGTCAGACTCAAAAGAATTACCCTTCCTCTATAGGGAAAAACTAGTGGGAAAAAAAAAAGAATAAAGATAGCAGTTTCTTATTACTACTTCAGAGTGAGTTTATGTTCCCATTTCATGAACTTGTACTAATGACAGGAGAGGAAGAAAGTGGTCTTTCATAGCTCCCACCTCCCTCCCATAAAGTGTGAATCACAGAAAATACTAACTTACCTTCCTACCAGCTAAGAGGATTATGTCACATGTAAAGAACGTCAGCAACTGATAAAGGCCTCTCTGATTCACCTGAACCAGAAAAAAAAAAAAAAAAAAAAAAAGCAGGAATCTGATTTATTTGATTTTTCTCTTTTAAATTCTAACTGCATCCTCACACCCAAAATAAATATTATGCATGGAAGTCAGTTGCTAAGTTAGCACAAGGGTGGTTTTGTTTCCATGACATAAATTCAAGTTAGGATAGGTCAGGTGACTTAGGTAAAAACCATGGGCTTCCCTCTTGGTGCTGATCACCTGATCTGAAAAGTGCCTTTTCCAGACTTTTATGAATGCACTGATTGGCAGTCCTGAACCCATTGGCATGGATGTGGCTATGGATATTAAACTCAGCAACTGGGCTTGCAAATAAGTTGTATCTTACTTGTCAACGCTGATGGATTGGGAGTGGGTATGTAGTGTCTGCTGCTGAGCATTTTCAGGCCACTTGGGGCTCAGGAGGAAATAAAAGATGGTTATGATAGCTACCATGAGTTTGAGCAAGACAGAGCAGTGGTAAGGACTTGGTTTTTATAAGTCTTCTTAAAGTCAGTATCATGTGTCAGCTTTCTTGCTAATTTCTCCACTTACTGTTTGGATGGACTCATCCTTGGGAAGGTGAGCTATAAGAGGATTTATGGCAAGGGTCAAAAACTTAAGTAATAGCCAGGCAGATGACATTACCAGACCAGAAATCAAACACAATTTGGTAGCAGTGGCCATAAAAAAACTTAGAAACTTGCCCCAAAGTGAAATAAACAGAATGTTACCAGAACCATTGAACCTCCTTATATGTCCATCCCCTGTCCTATTTCTTACATTCTTTCCCCACTGGAGGAAACCATAAACCTGTTGTTTTTCTTGGTTTGTTCTTTTCATATTTATTGGTTTGCCATATTGCCTAAACAAAATACTGTTATTCTTGGCTATTGGAGGACTTCATAAAAATGCAATCATACTACACTCATTCTTCAGTGACTTGATTCCCTTGTTGAACATTGTGTCCTGAGAATTCCACTTGACATGGTTCGTTCGCTGTCCTTTCATTTACAGGTTTCTAGTTCATGTACAACAAAGTTTTCTATTCTATTAGTGATGGACATGTGGGTTGTTTCCATTACAGACAACGCTACTACTATAAACATACTTTTATGTGATTCTAGGTGCACATTTGCAAGATTTTCTCTAGAGTATGTTCCAAAAGTAGGATTTCTAGATTGCAGGGAATGTGCCATGTAATTTTGCTGCTTAGTACTGTAGTGTTTCCTCAAGTGAGTGTGTTGTTTCCAGCTACCACGGGCCAAGGAGGACAGCTCCCCTTGTTCCATATCCTCAGCAACACTTGGCTTTGTTGGTTTGTTGGCTTTTGCCAAATGACTGAGTGAGGTAGTATCTCATTGAAATTTTAATTTGCATTTTTCTGACAACAGATGAGCATCCTTTAATATTTTTATGGGCATTTATATTTCCTTTTCCTGTGAAATGACTGTTGGTGTCTTCTGCAGATTTTTTTCTATTGCATGTTTTGCCTAAATTTCTGTTAGGTTGTTTTAAGGACATTTAAGTTCTTAAAACCATCTGGAATTGATATTTATGTACGCTGTGAGACAGGGACCCAACTTCATGTCGTTCCGTACTAAAAAACAACTGTCTCAGCACCAATTCTGGGGGGAATAATACATCCTTTCTTCAATCATTTACAGCACCAATTGTATTCATATATGTGGGGTTTGCTTACATGTGGGTTTTTGACTTTTAGATTCACTGTTCTCATACAGTAGCTTATTTATGTATCCCTATGACATATAACATTATCTTGATGATTATAGCTTCATAATAAGTGCTGATATTTGGCAGAGTAAGGTCCCCATCTGGTTCTTCTTTTAAGCTGTTGTTATGACTCTGTTCTATTTTATATAAATTTTAGAATCAGATTGTCAAATCTTCCCCCTCCCCGCCCCCCACACAAAAACTTGCCGGGGTTGAAATTGCTTTGAATCTAAAGATCTATTTGGGGAGAATTAGTATCTGCATAAGTCTTCCCATTAATTTAGCATTTTCAATAGAGTTTTATAAATGCTAGAAAGACTATACATTTTAAAATAGAGTATGCTTAAGGGACTTACATTTTTCTTTCATTTCTTATAGCTATTATTCCCTTCCTTCTTTCTTTATTCATTTTTAAAGTTTTTTTAAATTTATTTATTCATGAGACACCAGAGACAGAGAGAGAGGGAGGCAGAGACACAGGCAGAGGAAGAAGCAGGCTCCATGCAGGGAGCCCGACATGGGCTTCAATCCTGGGTCTCTAGGATCACGCCCTGGGCTGAAGGCGGCGCTAAACCACTGAGCCACCTGGGCTGCCCTCCTTCCTTCTTTATTTAAATGAAAAGGATCCCAAGCACTATTTTGAACAGTAGTAATCATAGAAAACATCAATGTCTTGTTTTTTTAAACACACCTAAGACTGTCCTGTTACATATGCTCTTAAACGTTTTGTTACTCTATTATCAAGTTGAAGATGTTTCTGTGTTGATCAAGAAATCGATCTTTTGCTTGATCAGTGATCGATAGATATTGATAGGTAGATATATTTTGATCAATATATATTCACTAATAGATGTTAAAATTTATCAGATTTTTGTTTGTTGTTAATCTTGTAATTTTCCCCTTGAATTAATATTCAGAAGTCAGACTATCTCTGTATTTCTGAACAAAGATCTATTTGATTATTATATAATTGTAATACTTTTTTTTCATTCAACCCTATTTTGTTTAGTATTTTCACATAAATATTCTTAATAGAAATAGGCTAATAAATTCCTTGTTTTATCTTCATCATATTCTGGAATCGGGAATGTATTTGACTTATAAGTTGAGTGTTTGGGTTTTTTTTTTTTTTCCTTCTGGAGAAATCATAGTACAGTAAGAATTATCTGTCCTCTTAAAAGTTTAGAATTCACCTGTAAAATCATTTGGTCCTGGGCCATATTATGGAAGTGGGTACATCTTTAATGACCACAACAATTTCTGTTCTATTTTTCTTTTTTTTTTTTTTTTTTCATCTTATGCCACAGTATGTATTTTGACTTAAGTTTTTTGGACACAGAGTTGTTTTCCCTTTCTCTATATTTTGTACTTTAAAAAAAAATCATTCCTCCTTTGTGTACATGATCAGTCTTGTGAAAGTTTCATCTGTTTATCTTTTCAAAGTACTAGCTTTTACTTGTGTTAATCTTCTCTAATTTTCCTGTGTTATAAGGACGTCTGTTCTTATCTTTAATGTAATTCTTTATTCTTATCCATTTGCTCTATTTCCTTTCTCAACTTTATTTTTAAAGAGTTTTATTGCAGTGTAATTGACCTAGAATAAACTGTACATATTTAAAGCATACATTTGGATAAGACTTGACATATGTGTACAACCATGAGATGATTGCTTCAGTGAAAACATTGAACACAACCAGCTCATCCAAAAGCTTCCTCATGCCGCTTTGTACCTAACCCCTCTCTCCCACCATACCCAACACCTTGTTTTACAGGTAACCACTGATCTGCTCTGTCACCGTGAATCCGTTCACATTTCACATCATTTATATAAATTGAATAACAGTGTTTATGTTCTTTTGCCTGGCTTTTCTCAGCTTAATCATTTTAAGGATCCTCTGTGTTGTATCAGCATTGATGTATCTATATTGTGTTCCTTTTTGTTGAGGAGTATTCCATTACATGGATATACCAATTGCCTACCCATTGACCTACTGATGGACATTTCAGTTGTTTCTGGATTTCTGTTATTACAAATAAAACTGCTATGATGTTTTATGTATTGTCGTTTGTATTGACAAATGCTCTTTTCTCCAGGTTAAATACTCAGCAGTGAAATGACTAAATCATGTGGTTAGGTGTGTGATTAATTTTTAAGGAACTTCCAAAATGTTTTTTCAAAGTGATTGTATCATCTTAGGTATCCACCAGTATTATAGGAGTGTTTCAATTCTCTTACACTCTTGCAAACACTTGATAGGATCAGTCTTTCTAATTATAGTCATTCTAATAGATGTGTATTCATATCCCACTATGGGAATATATAAAATCTTAATTTGCATTTCCCTAATGGATAATAATGTGGAGCCTGCCTCCATGTGCTTATTGCCTATTTCTATATGTTTTTAATGACATGTCCAAATGTTTTGCTCATTCTAATGGGGTTGCAAGTTTTGAGAGTTCTTTGTATATTTTACATACAAGTTTATTTTTTATGAGATGTGTGATTTGAAAATATTTTCTCCAAGCCTATGGCTTATCTTTTTGTTATCTTAGCAACATCTTCAAAAAAGCAAAAGCTTTTTTAATTTTTATGAAATCCAATTTTCAGGCATTTTTATGATCATATTTTCAGGTAGTATTTAAGAAATCTTTGCCTGACCCAGCATCACAAAGATTCTTTCCTATGTTTTCTTCTAGAAGTTTTACAATTTAGGGTTCATATTTGGTCAGTGGTCCATTTTGAAATAATTTTTATAGAAAGTATGAGGTATAGATAGAAAAACATTGTTTAGCATATGGATATCTAATTATTCCAGCATAATGTATTGAAAGACTATCTTTTCTCCATTGAATTGCCTTTGCCCATTTGCCAAAAAATCAGTTGTCTGTATATATGTGGGTCTATCTTAGGACTCTATTCTTTTCATAGATCTATTTCCCTATCTTTAATCCAATACCACACTGTCTTGACTACTGTAGCTTTATAATCTTGAAAATACAAGTATTGCACCTCCTTTTTCAAAGTTGTTTTGGCTATTTTTGGTCCTATGCATTTTTGGAGTCATTTTAGAAACAGCTTGGCAGCTTCTATAACACATCTACTGGGATTTTGAATGTATAGGTTGCATTGAATGCATAAGTTGAATTTGAGAGAATTTACATTTTTAACAATATTGAGACTTCCAACCAATGAACATTTATTTAAGTTGTCTTCAGTTTTTCCTGGCAGTGTCTTATAGTTTTCATTATATAGGGATTTAAAATATTTTGTCAGATTTATTCCTAGGTATGTCATATTTTTAATGTTATTGTCAATGGCCTTGCATTTTCATTTCAATTTCAATTTTTTTAGTGTTAATACACATAAAGAAAATGGTTTTTTGTACATTAATCTTCTATCTTGCAACCTTCCTAAATTATTTATTAATTCTAGTTTCTTTTTGCAGATTCCATCAGACTTCCACATGAAATTTTTACTTCTTCCTTTCTAGTCTGGGTGCCTTATTTTACTGGACAAAACCTCCAGTCCAGTGTTGAATAGGAGTGGTGAGAACAGACATGTCCCAATCTTCTGGGGAAAAATCCTATCTTTTGCCATTAAGAATGCTGTTGGCTGTAGGTCTTTTATGGATGCCCTTTAGAAGGTTAAGGAAGTACCATTCTCTCCCAAGTTTGCTCAGAGTTTTTATTGAAAATAAATTCTGGATCTTTGTCAAATGCTTTTTCTGTGTCTATTGAAATGATCATAATATTCTTTTTTAGAGTGTTAATATGGTGAATTGCAATGAGTTTCAATTTTTAATTTCTATGTGTTAAGATATACATATAACATTAATATATCATTTTAACCATTTTCAAATACACAATTCTGTGACTTTAAGTACTTTCACAATGTTGTAAACTCTTACCAAAATCCATTTCCAGAATTCTTTCATTATCCCAAACATTAAAAATCACCAGTTTCCTCAGTGCCTAGTTACCCCTCTTCTAGTTCCTGTCTCTCAGAACTTGCCTGCTCAAGATATTCAAATAAATAGAATCATATAATACTTGTCCTTTGTGTCTGGCTTATTTCACCTAGCATATTTTCAAGGTTTATTCATGTTGTAGCAGGTGTCAGAACTTCTACATTTTTGAATGTTAAATTAACATTACATTACTGGGATAAATCCCACTTTGCCATGATGCATTATCTTTTTATGTATTCCTGAGTTCAGTATGCTCAAGTTTTATTTAGAATTTTCGCATCTATGTTCATGAGGAATTTTAGTCTAGTTCCTTTCTTGTAATGGCTTTGTCTGGTTGTGGTGTCAGGGTGAGGCTGGATTTATAGAATGAGTTGTACAATGTTCCCTCTTCTTCACTTCTCTGAAAGAGCTGTGAAGAATTATTTTTGTTACTTTCTTTGTTTGAAAGAATTCACCATTGTAACCATTTACATCTTGGAAAACCATCCTTGAGTTTTCATCCTGAAGGTTGTTAACTACAAATTTAATTTCTTTCATAGGTACACAGATATTCAACTTACCTATTTCTTCTTCAGTGGTTTGCATCTCTCATGGAATTTGTCCATTTCATCTAAGGAGTTTAATTTTTTGGCATGTAATCATTTATCAAACTTCCTTGTTATACTTGTGATATCTAAGGAATTTGTAATTATGTCACCTTCTCAATCCTCATATTGGTCATTTATTTCTTCTCTGTTTCCTGATAAATCTGAATAGAGATTTATCAATTTCTTTCATCTTTAAGATAACCAGTTTTGTGTTTCATTGATTTTTCTCTAATATTTTCTGTTTTTGGTTTCATTGATATCCACTCTAATCTATATATTTTCCTCTTATTTTGGATTACATTTTCTATACTTCACCTAGTTTTTTAAGGTAGAAACTGCCATCATTGATTTGACACCTCTTTTCCAGTATACATATTTACTGTAACAGCATCCCACAAATTTTGATATATTTTGTTATTGTTTTCATTCATCTGAAATGCTTTCTGATTTCTCTTTTGATTTCTTCTTTAACCTATAGATTAGGGGCTCGGTGGTTGAACGTCTGCCTTCAGCTCAGGTTGTGATCCCAGGTCTGGGAATGAAGTCTCTCATCAAGATCCCTGCTTCTTCCTCTATATCTCTGCCTCTCTTTGTGTGTCTCTCATGAATAAATAATTTTAAATTTTTTAATAAATAATTTTAAAAATGATTTATAATGTGATTGTTTACTTTTCAAATATATGGATATTTTCCAGAAATTTTCTCTTATTTATTTCTATTTTAATTACATAGGTCAAAGAACATACTTTGTAAAGAACATACTTTGTATAATTTGAATCCTTAAAATAAATGAGACTTGTTTGTGATCCAAAATAAGGTCAATTTGAGTAAATGTTCTGTGCACACTTGAAAAGAGTATGTATTCTCCTTTTGGAGAGTGTTCCAAAAATAATTACATCAAGATAGTCAATTGTGGTGCAAAAATCTTCTGTATTCTTACTAATTTTCTTTTTTATTCAAGTGTACTTGACATACAGTATATTAGCTTCAGATGTACAACATATTAATTCAACATTTTTTATACCTTATGAGATAATTACCATCATAAATCTAGCTCTTACTTGTCACCATACAAAGTTGTTATATATTATTAACTGTGTTCCCTATACTGTATGCTATATCCCTGTGTCTTGTTTATTTTTTTACTGGACGTTTGCACCTTTTAACCCCTTTCTGTGTTTGAACCATCCTCCCAGCCTCTCCCCTTTGGCAACCACCAAATTGTTCTGAGTCTATTTCTGTTTTCTTTTGTTTGTTCATCTGTTTTGTTTTTTAGATTCCCAATATAAATGAGATCATATGGTATTTGTCTTTTTTGGATGACTTATTTCACTTAGCGTAATCCATCCATGTCGTCTCAAATGGCAAGATTTCATTCTTTATGGCTGAAAACTATTCCATTATAAATATATAAATGTAAACATATAACATATAAATATATAGCATATTTACATAGAACAAGTTTAAACTTACACACACACACACCACATCTGCTATGTTCATTTATCTAATTATGGTTAGGTTGCTTCCATATCTTGTCTATTATAAATAGCAATGCAGTAAACAGAGGTGCATATATCTTTTCAAATTAGTATTATAATTTTCTTTGAATAAATGCCAAGAAGTAAAATTGCCGGATCGAGGGAGTAGCTCTATTTTTAATTATCTGAAATACCACCATACTGTTTTCCAGTGTCTCCACCAATTTACATTCCTACTAATAGTGCTCAAGAGTTCCCTTTTTTCCATATATCTTAAAAACATTTATTTCTTGTTATTCTTGTCTTTGTGATAAGTAGCTCTTCTGACAGATGTAAGGGTGATACATCATCATGGTTTTGATTTGCATGTCTCTGATGGTTAGTGATGTTGAACATCTTATGTTGTTAGCCATCTATGTGCCTTCTTTGGAGAAGTGTCTATTCAGGTTCTCTGCCTATTTTTAAAATTGGGTTATTTGGTTTTTTGACAGTGAGTTGATATATTTTGGTTATTAATCCCTTGAAAATTTTGTCTTCCAGTCAGCAGGCTGCTTTTTCGTTTTGTTAATGGTTTCCTGTGCTGCGCAAAAGCTTTTTAGTTTGATGCAGATCCCAATTGTTTATTTCTACTTTTGTTGTCCTTTCTTGGACACAAATCTGAAACAACATTGCTGAGACCAAGGTCCAAAACCTTACTGTATTTGTTTTCTTCTGGTAGTTTTATGGCTTCTGGTCCTTCATTTAAGTCTTTTCTTTTTTTAAGTTAATTTATTTTTGTGATCTCTACACCCAATGTGGGGCTCGAACTCCTAACCCTGAGGCCAAATCAAAGACACATGCTCTTCTGACTGAGCCAGTCAGGTGCCCCATATTTAAGTCTTTAATCTACTTTGAATTTTTTCTATACAAGATTTAAGAAAGCTGTCTAATTTCATTCTTTTACATATAGTTGCCTAGCTTTCCCAGCACCATTTATTGAAGAGACTGTCTTTTCTTCATTGTGTGTCATTGCTGGCTTTGTTGGAGATTAATTGATGGTGTAAGTGTGAGTTTATTTCTGGACTGTTTTGTTCTATGTATCTGTTTCTGTACCAGTACTGTATTTTCTTGATTATAGTAGCTTTGTAATATAGTTTGAAGTCAGAAATCATGATACCTCCAACTTTTTCCTTCCTTGTCAAGATCACTTTGGCTTATTGAGGTCTTTTGTAATGACATACATGCTTTAGGATTATTGGTCATAGTTTTGTGAAAAATGCCATAGATATTTTGGGGTGCTTGGGTGGCTCAGTCAGTTAAGTGTCTGACTCTTGGTTTTGACTCAGGTTGTGATCTCAGGGTCATGAGATTGAGCCCTGCCTCAGGCTCTGTGCTCAGCAGGGAGTCTGCTTTCTTCCCTCTACATTTTACTCTGCCTGCCTCCCCCCTCCCCTGCCTTAAATAATTTTTTTTAATACCATTGGTACTTTGATAGGGATTGTACTGAAGCTGTAGATTGATTCTGGTAGTGTGGGCATCTACTGTATCAATTTTTCCAATCCATAAGCACAGAATATCTTTCCATTTATTTGTGTCCTCATTTTCTTTCATCAGTTTCTTAAAGCTTTCAGTGTATGGGTCTTTCACCTCCTTGGTTAAATTTATTTTCAAGTATTTTATTATTTTTTTAAGATTTTATTTATTTATTTGAGAGAGAAAACACAAGCAGGGAGGAAGGGCAGAGGGAGAGGGAGACATAGACCCCCTGCTGAGTGGGGAGCCCAATGTGGGCTCCATCCCAGGACCCTGGATCATGACCTGAGCCGAAAGCAGATGCTCAACTGACTAAGCCACCCAAGTGCCCGATCCAAGTATTTTATTCTTTTTGATGCAATTGTGAATGGTATTACTTTCTTGATTTTTCTTTCTGATAGTTCATTATTAGCATATAGAAGTGCCACACATTTACGTAAACTTTGTATCCTGTAACTTTACTGAATTCTTTTATTCTAATAGATTTTTAGTGGAGTCTTGAGGGTTTTTTAATATATAGTATCATGTTTTCTGTGGATAATGACAGTTTTACTTCTTTTCCAATTTGGATGGCTTTTATTTTCTTGTCTGGTTGTGGTTTCTAGAACTTCTAAATACTGTGCAGAGTAATAGTGGTGAGAGTGGACATCTCTGTCTTATTGCTGATCATAGAGAAGAAGCTTTAGGTTTTCATTGTCAAATAAGATGTCGGTTGTGGGTATGTCATATATAACCTTTATTATAATGAAGTATAGTCTCTATTTTGTTAAAAAGGTTTTTTTATTATAAACAGATGTTAAATTTTGTCAAATGCCTTTTCTGCATCTATATTGAGATGATATTTGATTTTTATCCCTTTGTTAATGTGGTGTCACATTGGTTTATGGATATCGAACTATACTTGCATTCTTGAAAGAAATCCTACTTGCTCCAGGTGCATGACCCTTTAACTGAATTGTTGAATTCAATGTGCTAATGTTTTTTTTTTTTGTTTTTTTAAATTTTTTTTATTTATTTATGATAGGCATGCAGTGAGAGAGAGAGGCAGAGACACAGGCAGAGGGAGAAGCAGGCTCCATGCACCGGGAGCCCGACGCGGGATTCGATCCCGGGTCTCCAGGATCGCGCCCTGGGCCAAAGGCAAGCGCCAAACCGCTGCGCCACCCAGGGATCCCATTGTGCTAATGTTTTCTTGAGGATTTTTCTATCAATGTTCATCAAGCATATTGGCCTATAATTTTGTTTTTTCTTTTTTTTTTTTTGGTAATGTCTTTGTCTAGTTTGGGTATAAGGGTACTGTTGGCCTCACAGAATGAGTTTGGAAATGTTCTTTATTCTTCAATTTTTTAGGAATATAGGTATAAACTTTTCTTTAAATGTTGGTAGAATTTACTTCTGAAACTGTCTGGTCTGCACTTCTGCTTATTGGGAGTTTTCTGATTATTGATTCAGGTTCATTACAAGTAATGCGTCTGCTCACATTAATTTCCTACTGATTCAATCTTGCAAGATTATATGTTTCTATGAATGCATGATTTTCTTCTAGGTGCTTTAATTTTATGGAATATAATTGTTTGTAGTAGATTCATCCTTTTTATTTCAATGGTATTACTTATAACTTCTCTTTTGGTTTTGATTTTAATTTTTGGGGTCTCTCTCTTTTCTTCTTGAGGAGTCCAGCTAAAAGTTTGTCAATTTTGTTTATCTTTTCAAAGAACCAGCTTTTAGTTTCAACTGATGTTTTCTATTTTTTTTTCTATTTTCTATTTTTGGTCTGATCTTTTATTTCCTACCTTCTCCTAACTTTGGGCTTTGTTTGATCTCTATTTTGGAGTTTCTTGAGGTATAACATTAGTTTATTTGAAACTTTTGTTTCTTGAGGTAGGCCTGTCTCACTATTAACTTTCCTCTTAGAGCTGCTTCTGCTGCAACCCATAGACTTGGGGATAAATCCCAGTAGGCTTAAGGCTAGGTATTTTTAAAAATTTCCTAGTAGATTTCTGTGTTGACAGCATTCGTTGTTTACCAGTAGATTGTTTAATCTCCACATATTTTGCTTTTCTATTTTCTTCTTGTAACTGATTTCTGGCTTCATACCATCATGTTTGAAGAAGATGCTTGATATGATTTCAGTCTTCTTAAATTGATTGAGACTTCTTTTCTTATTTAAGATTTACTTATTCATGAGAGACACACAGAGAGAGAGAGAGAGGCAGAGACACAGGCAAAGGGAGAAGCAGGCTCCATGGAGGGAGCCCAACGTGGGACTCGATCCCTGGTCTCCAGGATCAGGCCCTGGGCCGAAGGCGACGCTAAACCGCTCGCTGAGCCACCCGGGCTGCCCTGATTGAGACTTCTTTTGTGGCTTAACATGTGATCTTTTATGGAGAGTGTTCCATATGAAATTGGAAAGAATGTGTATTCTGCTTTGGGAAGGAGTACTTGGTATATATCTGTTAAGTCTGTCTGGTCTAATGTGTCATTGAAGGCCAACATGTCTTTATTGGTTTTCTGTCTGGATAATCTATCCATTGATATAAGCGGGGTGCTAAAGTCCCTTGCTATTATTCTATTGTTGTCAGTTTCTTTCTTTAGGTCTCTTAATATTTGCTTTGTATAAACTAGTGCTCCTATGTTGGGTGCATAAATATTTATAAATGTTATATCTTCCTGTTGGATTGATCCTTTAGTCATTTTGTAATGCCTTTCTTGATCTCTTTTTACAGTCTTTTAAAAGTCTATTTTGTCTCATAAAAATATTTCTACGCTACCTTCCTTTTCATTTCCATTTTTATGGAATATCTTTTTCTGTCTCCTCACTTTCAGTGTGTATGTACCTTTAGATATAAAGTGAGTTTCTTGCAGTAAGCATATAGATGGGTCTTGATTTTTAATCCATTCAACTACCCTGTGCCTTTTGATCGGGGCATTTAGCATATTTTACATGTAAAGTAATCACTGATAAATATAAAGTAATTCTTGCCATTTGGTTGATTGTTTTCTGGGTGTTTCTATAGTTCTTTTTTCTTCCTTCTTGTTCTGTTCATTTGTGATTTTATATTTAGTCTTAGGCTTGGATTTCTGTTTATTTTTTGTGTATCTGTTAGAGATACTTGGTGTCTGGTTACCATGAGGTTCATATATAACATCCTATATATATAGAAATCTATTTTGATAGTCACTTAAGTTCAAGTACATTTTAAAAGCATTACATTTTACCCTCCCCCTACATTTTATGATTTTGACATGTTTTACACATTACTACTTTGCATATCCCTTGACTCATTATTGTAGGTCTAGCTAGCGTTACTACTTTTGTCTTTTAACCTACATATTTGCTATGCAGGTGGTTGATTCACTTTTACTATATGTTTACTTTTACCAGTGAGGTTTTTTTCCACAATTTTCCTATTTGTAATTGTAGTCTTTTCTTTTTTCATTTATAAAGTCTCTTTAACATTTCTTGTAAAGCCAGTTCGGTGTTGGCAAACTCCTTTAGTTTTTGCTTATTTGGGAAACTTCTCATCTCTTCTTCAATTCTGAGTGCTAATCTGGCCAGGTAGAGTATTCTTGGTTACAAGTTTGTTTTTCTTCTTTCAGCACTTTGAATATATTGTGTCACTGCCTTCTGTCCTGTAAAGTTTCTGCTTAAAAATCAGCTGAGCGTCTTATGGAGGTTCCCTTGTATATATCAAGTTGTTTTTCTTTTGCTGGTTTTAAGATTTTTAACTATTGGTACTTTGATCATAACACACCTTGGTGTGGGTCTCTTTGGCTCCCTCTCACCTGGGAGTCTCTGTGCTTTCTGGACTTGGATGTCTGTTTCCTTTGTCACATTGGGAACATTTCAGTCATCATTTCTTCAGATAGTTTTCTTTTTCTCTCTTATCTCCTTCTGGGACTCCTTACTGCAAATGTTAGTAGGCTCAATATTGTCCTAGAGTCCCTTAAGTTGTCTTCAATTTTTTTAAATTATTTTTTTTCTTTTTACTCTTCTGATTGGGTGATTTCTAGCATCCTTTTTTGTACATCATGGATACCTTCTTCTGATGTTGATGCCCTGTAGGGTATTTTTCATTTCACTTATTTTCACTTATTTCACTCTGATTGTTGTTTTACTTTATTTTTGGTTCTGCTTTCATCCATTCTTCTCTTGAGTTTAGTGAGCATCTTTATGACCTTTACTTTGAAATTTTTATCTGGTAGATTGCTTGTCCTTGTTTTATGTAGTTATTTTTCTGAATTTCTTGTTCTGTTGTATGGAACATACTCCTCTGTCTTCTCATGTTGTCTATTTGTTAGTTTCTATATAGCAGGGAGATCATTTATGTCTTCTGGTCTTAAAAGAGTGGCTTTATGCAGAAGGTGTCCTGTGTGGCACAGTAGTACAAACTCCCCAGTCACCTGCACCAGATGCCCCAGAAGTGATTCCTCTGTGGGTTACTCGTACCCTCCTGTTGTGTCTGGGCTGTGATTAGTATGACTTACTGGTGTGTAGGTCTGCCCCAGGGCAGTTGTCTGTGTGGTCTGGCTGCAAATGTTACAGGGTGCTAGTAAGTGTCACTAGCTCCCAGCTGTCCAACTGAGGGGCTCAGCCAAAACTATTTCAGGCACACATATGTGGGGTATTTGCCCCCAGGATGAAGGGTTTGCCCCCAGGATGACTGGCTATGAGGTTTTGCTGAACTCTTGTAGGTGTTCTAGTGTGCAGGGCTACTCATCCTCCCACCCCAGGGCGAAGGTGCTTATGGGGCTCCAGTGCCAGCTGAGTCTAACATTTGGGAGTGATGAGGCAGTGAACCTTACCAATTTTCTGTGTACTTGTTCTGTCAATTTATAAGAGTTACTGAAATCTCACCATATAATTTTGGAATTTTTTTACTTTGTGGCTCTATCTGCTTTTGCTCTATGTATTTTTAAGTTCTTTTACTGGGTGCATAAATACTGAGGATTTTTATGCTTTTAAGGAGTATCATTATGATTCTTTATTCCTGCTAATATTTTTTGCTATGAAATCTACTTAACACAGCTCCTCTAGCTTTCTTTTATATATGGTATATTTATTGTTTAGCTTCCTTTTAAATATAGTATATCTTTTCTCACCCACTTTAACCTATTTGCTTTTCATATTTAAATTATGCTTCTTATAGACAGCATTTGGTTAGTATTGCTTTTGTTTACTAACTTGACAATCTCTCCCTTTTAATTGAAGTATTTAGACCATTTACATTTAAAGTCATTGTCAATATGGTTAGATTTAAGTTTGTTACTTTGCTATTGAGTTGTATCTTTGCCATCTGTGCTTTGTTTTCCTTCCTTTTTTTGGACTATTTTTTATTATTCTACTTTACCTCCTGTGTTGGCTTCTTAGCTAAAACTCTCTAATTTTTTTTTTTGAGCCATTATTTTGGGGATTAATACAACTCCAGTCCATTTTAAGTTTGCATTACATTGCTTCATATTATTATAACTATATAATAATATACTTCCATTTCTTGTCTTCCAATCTTTGTCCTATTATTAAACATTTATTTTTATATATGTTATAAACCTCACAATACATTATTTTTGTTTGTTTGTTTAACTAATTCTGTTTTAAAGGAATTTAAATCTAAAAAGCTTACATGTTTACTAAGTTTTACATTTTGGCATCTTTCATTTCTTTGTATAGATCCATGTTTCCACCTGTTGACATTTTATTTGAAGGACTTTACTGTTTTTGCAGAGCACGTTTGTTGGTGATAAATTCTTTAAGCTTTTGTCTGGCAAAGTATTTCTTTCATCTTTAAAATATTTTTTTCTGGATTTAGAATGCTGGGTTGACAGTTTATTTCAGTATATTAAAGATGTTACTCCGCTGTCTTCTTGTGTTGTTTCTGATGATAAACCTGTAGTCATTTCTACAAAATGTGGGGTTTTGCTCTGGCTGCTTTTAAGAGTTTCTTTACCACTCTTTTAGAGTGATTTGATCATAATTTCCCTTGGTTTAGTTTTCTTCAGGGTTCAATCAGTTGCGGCTCACTGTACTTCTTGGACTGTGAGTTTATAGCTTTCAGCAAATTTGGAAGAAAGTTCAGTCATTTCTTCAAAATTTTATGGCCTACTTCCCACTCTATGGATTCCAGTTACATGGAAGTAGTGTTATTTATGTTGTCCCCCAGATCACTAATACACTTTCTAATCTACTCATTTTTTCCTCCTCTAATTTCTCCCTCCCTTTCTTCATACATTCATTCTCTTTCTTTTATTTATTCTCTCTTCTATTTTTTATTTCAGGCAACGTTTATTGCTATGATCTCAAGTATAATAATCTTTTCTTCTACAATGTCTAAACTGTCATTAATCCCCTCCACGGTATTTTTCAATCAGACAATATCATTTTAATTTCTAGAAATTAAATTTGGGTGTTTAAAAATACCATATATCTGTCTCAATTCAACTTTTTTGAAGATATGAAATATAAGAACTGTTTTAATATTTTCTGCAAACTCATATGTGTTTGGTAGTTCTGAAACAGTTTGAATTTATTGATTTTGTTTTTTCCCCTCCTGGGTTATATATTTCAGCTTTCTTTCATGCCTCATAATTTTTTATTAGATACCAGGTGTTGTGAATTTTACCTACGTGGGTACTGAATATATTTTTTAATCCTACCAATATTCTTGAGATTTATTCTGGGATGCCATTAAGTTACTCAGAAGTAGTTATATCTCTTAGTGTGTGGCTTTTAAGATTTGTTAGAGAGTGCCTGAACAATGTTTACTCTAGGGCTAATTAACCCATACAAATTTGGGGAATTTTCCGTGTAAGACAAAAGAAGTGCATGGTTTTCTTTGGCATACAGTTCTCCTCACAAATAATTACCTTGAAACTACAAATCAATTAATTTAGATCTTCTATATTTGTGCTGATTTTTTTCTGATTGATTCAATGCAATTTGAGAAGAGAATGTCACAATGTTTTGTCTATTTCTTCCTGTATCTCTAGTCATTGCTCAGTATGTTTTGGGGCCATGTTATTAGGTGCATGTTGTGCCATCGTAATTATTTTTTACTTTTTTTCCCTTCCTTCCTTCCTTCTTTCCTTCCTTCCTTCCTTCCTTTGTCAGGCTCATAATTTATCTCTTTGTCCATTTAATTTTTTCCCTTCAAATCTTTTTTTTTCTTTCCTTCTATTGAAATAGGTATCTGTTTTGTTTGAATTCTTTTTTTGTCTTTTTAATTCATTGCTTTATTTTCAAACTCTACCCTTTTGTTTAAATGTGCTTCTTGTAAGAAAAAAAAAAAACATTACTAGAGCTTAGCTTGTATTTTTCAGTCTAACATCAGAAGATTTTTATTAAAACTTATTTTGCTTTCATGTTTCTTCTTTCCTATATACTCTACTCCTCTTTCCAATCCCTGGCCAGCTAGTTTGAATCTTCTCACACAATCTCAGTGGTTACCCTTGATTTATTAATAATCATATATATTATCATGCTTCCCTATGAATTTCTTTTTTTTTAAAGATTTTATTTATTTATTCATGATAGAGACAGAGAGAGAGAGAGAGAGAGAGAGGCAGAGACACAGGCAGAGGGAGAAGCAGGCTCCATGCAGGGAGCCCAACATGGGACTTGATCCCGGGACTCAAGGATCACACCCTGGGCCAAAGGCAGGCGCCAAACCGCTGAGTCACCCGGGGATCCCCTGAATTTGTTATATGTAATAAAAACAACATATTTCCTCTGAATAAGATAACTATTCTAGTTTCCTCTCCCTTTTTCTTTTGTTATACTCTCAGATATGAGTCCATACCTCAGCACTTGCATGTTGGTATCAACTAGAATTTAGTTTTGGATTATTAATAATGTATATTGGTTTTATCCTTGCTTTGTACACAAAAGTAAGCTTTGCTATGTTATTTACTTACTTTCACATAACAAATATGATATTCTCTAGGACATGTTCTCTTTTTTGCTGTAGTATTTCCTTTAAGACCATTCTTTAAAAGATCTATGCTGATAATCTAATTTTGACCTCATCTTTAAAAGACATCTATCTATCTTGAATACAAACTGTATATCTGAGGTGTCTTATTTTTGTCTCTAAGTTCATGCACCCCTGCAGGTATCAACAAACTTCTTTAATAAAGTGACTTATTTAATAAATAAGTCAAAGCCTTGGGGGAGGGAAAGGGTATTTGACTCTCTAGCATTATAATCTCTTGGGCTTACCTCTACCATTTTTTATTCCCTCCACAACCTGAATCTCTCACAGAATTGTCTTGTGCTTCCACTTTCAACACTGATGTTTTTTAAGAGTAGACTCCCTTAGTTTAGATTTTGTATACTTCAGGGTACAGAAGAAAAGAGGAGAAAGGAAGGCTTAGGTGAGGCTCTCTCTGCCTATACCTGTGTTACCCATTTTTCATACCATCTGAGTTCTGCACAATTACCCTACTAAATTAAACCTCTTAGTTTCTGGCTCCTATCCATTCCTGAGGCCTTCTGGAAAGGAGATCATGGAAATACTTTCCATGTTTCTCCTACCACTCCAAGTACCAGGACCTTCCCAGTGTCTTTTCAAGCCATCCACTAGCACCCTCATTTTCTCATTGTTATCTCTTGGTCATTCCATCGGATATGGGATCCTTTGTCTCTGAGTTAACCCTGGGAAACCCAGTTTAGGTCCTTCCCATTTGAGAATCCTTTTATTTGGTATCTCTGACATCTATCCCAGCAGGGACACTGTATCGGCACTTCTAGACTTAACCATCTAAGTTGTACTTATTGTTGCTCCAAATTTTCCTTTCTTCCTGCTGATCAAACTCAATTCTTTTTGGTTGGAGACACTGCTTTTACATCCTACTTCTCTACTTGGAGATTCATAAAATAAAATTTCTTGGGGCTTTTGAGATGCCACTCACAAATTTTCATTTTCCCAAACAAAGTCAGAACCAAGAATGGCCAAGTCCCAGTCCCTGGTGTACAAATTGGTGAATTTTAGATTCCAGATGAAACACTTAGGTCTCAAACTGTGGCTTTTATGTATTAACCTAAAAAGTTAAAATGCATATTAATCTAAAAAGTTGTTACCTTTGGAAACTATACCGAAGGGAATCAACTATTTTTTTCCTGCCCACCCATTGCCCTCACTTCCTTTCTTTCCAATGCTGATTGTATTGCTTATTTATCACTGGGATCTGAGATTTCTCCCTGAACAGAATCACTCCAAGAGTAGCTTAGGTCCATAGTGGGGTCAGACTCATTTTCCCTGAGTCAATTCAGCACATGCTTTTCCTCAGGTGAAGCCATCAAAGTCTGCAGGGTTGCCTAGGAGGAGACCCACCAAAATCAAATTTCTTCTAGACATAATCCATAGTGCATAAAAATTAATCAAGTCCTACCATGACTTGCTTTATTCATAATACTTAATGGTCATGTAATAGGAGTTTTTATTCAGCAGTTAAAGTTCATAAGTGCGGGTTTTACATGGAGATAGGTATTATGCTGATGGTTTAATTACACACCTTTTTGCACACCAAAGGAAATGGGTTATGCAGGTTTTGTAATTAAGGAAGGACTTCGGAGAGAGAATGAACGTAGGGTGAACTGATCTTTTTGAAAATGTTTATTTTTAAATTAGTAACTCTTTGAAAATGTCCATCCCAGGAAATGATACTTGAGATTAGAAGTTGTTTATATATAAACAACATGCTTGCTTGTTCTCTCTCTCTCCCTCCCTCTCTCCATACACACACACACAAACACGCACACAATTCTCTAGTTCTCATGATAGAAATTAAAATTTTTCTTTTGTGAACTTAATTTAGCACTAAGTAGTTACTAAATCTTTTTTCCTTCAAGGCTAGCATAAGAGACTTTCCCCATCAATTTTAAGTTCATTAGATAAATTATCTAGTGTTGATGCAAAAAAATGATTGAGCTGGATCTCCAAACTCTTGATTTCATTGAGTCCAAACTATGCAATTTCTCCAAATTAGATTCTCTCTTCATCAGACAAGATTTTCTACCTTGTCCGTGCTATTGGAACAAAATATGATTTACTCTTTCCTTCCCCTAACACACCCTCCTGCACATATCCATATCCAACCTCTTCCCTAACTCCAGACTCCTTTGAGCAGCTGCCTACTCAGCATCTCAAGCGGATGATCAGGAAGGTTCTGAGTTTAAAAGTCTAGAAAAAACTTATATTACCAAAAATCTGTTCCTCTTATAGTCTTCCTAGTTTGGTAAATGACAACTCTATCCTTTTTTTTTTAAAAGATTTTATTTATTTATTTATTTACTTAGTTTTTTGAGGGGGTGGGGATGAGAGAGAAGGAGAATCAAACTCCCTGCTGAGGAGAGAGACTGACACAGAGCCTGATCCCAGGACCCTGAGATCATGACCGGAGTCCAAGGCAGATGCTTAACTGATTGAGCCACCCAGGTGCCCCAACAATTCTATCCTTTCAAATTTATCTCATCAAAAAAACATGGGGTCTCCACCAACCCTTTTTTATTTACCACATTGGACATCATATTTAGCAGCAAGTTTTATTTGCTCTATTTTCAAAATATAGCCCCTTCTCACCATCTCTGCTGCTGCCCCCTGAGTCTTAGCCACTAGTCTTTCTTATAATGGATCCCTCTGCTTCATTTGCTTCCCTATATTATAGTATAGCAAAGGAATCTTTTTAAACTAAGTCATTGGATGCCATGCTTATGCTCATAGCCTCCAATGGCTTCCGTCTCACTGAGAAGAAAAGCAACGGTCTTCATAATGAGGCCATTGATACATATCATCATCTGCTGCTCATTACCTTTCTATCCTGGTTTCTTACCACCCTCGTTCTGATGCTTTGTGTTCCAGCCTAAGAGCCTTTGCCTTTTCTCTTCTAGGTAAAATGCTTCTCTTCCAGAGAAGAGATATCATCTCAGCTTCCGGATATCTACTTGGCTTGCTTCCTTCAGATGTTTATTCAAATCTCACCTTATCATTGAGGCTTTTACTAGTACCATCACCCCACCAGCCCTCTCCCTGGTGCTCTCTATCCCATTGCCCTGCTTTCTTTTTCTGCCAACTACATATCACCATCTAACCTATTATTGCCTGTTTCCCCTTTCTAGAAAGGAAACTTGTGGAAACAGGGGTTATTTTCTGCTTTGTTTACTACTGAATCCCCAGAGCCTAATAAGGCACCTGACACAGAGTAGGTACTCAGTAAAACTGCTTGTTAGATAAATGGTCTGTCTCTAAAGTGTGACTAGATTATAAGCAACTTCAGGGCTGGGAAGTAGGTCTTTCACTGCTTTGAGCTCAATACAATGCTTAGGACACCTGTTGTGACAGTGGACAGTTGTTTTGGTTTTCCCTGTACAAAAAAAATGTTTTTTACAGGGAATAGTTTTACCTTATTCACTGTGATTCTGGTGAGTCTGCTGAACATACATCTCACAGGTATGGCCAGTAGAGGATGTCTCTCCTGCTGTCGGTCATCATGATTGGCTGGGAGATGAGGGGATAACCCAAGTTGGGTCAATCAGAGTCTTCCCATAGACTTCTCCAATGGTGAGAGTAGGGGACATTTGTTCAGGGTTTACAGATAAGGCACTGCCTTTCTTATCACAGAGAGGAAAACAGGGACAGTATTGAAAATATTGAGCAGCTGGTATGCCACGGACAACAATTAGTCAGAATTGGCACTGAACAGAAATAGTGACTCTACTCTACTCTACTCTACAGTTGTGTGTCAGCTGTGTTTCAGCTCCAGACACTCACCTATGGTAGGAGTGTGAGGTATGTACACAAGACCTAGTGTTTGGGGGTGGGATGGAGGAAGGGAGAGAAACAGACAGATAATGCTTAGTTTGTGGAGAAAGAAGCACATAATAGTCTACCCTATGAGTCCATTCTTCATGTGTCTCATCTTGTGCCCTTCATTAACATCTTTCATATTCTTAACTGATATGCTTATTTGAGACTAGGAACACATTTTTGGAAAAATCCTCAGTTCTGAAAAACCGTGCTCCAGTGTTTAGTGACCCCTTTCTCTGTTTAGCTGTGGTTCTGCATTGGAACCTTGCATTTAGTCAAGCCTGAAGCCAAATTCCCTTTGATCAAAAAAAAAAAAAATGAGACAAATGATAGAAAATTTATTCAAGTCATTTTCCAATGACCTCAAGAAACTCTCCCTTTCTGGCATCTTGGATTACGTTGGACTTTGTAAGAACACAAAATCCTAATTTGGCCTCCCTTCTCACCCCAAAGAGATGCCATTTTTCTCCCTAATACCCATTATGTTTTTGGAGTCTTCATTTTATCTGCAATACAACCAAAGAAAATCTAGAACAGAGCTTTGATGTGTCACGTGACTCTCATAAAGCCATGATCAGGACTGGGCCAAGCCCTACTTCTGTCTTCAACATCATCCTGCCTACGCTTTCCCTCATGTCTGGAGCTCCAGACATACAGATCTTACAGATTCTTGAACTTCAAGTGCTCTTTCCTGCCCTAGGGCCTTCCTGCATGCTGTTCCCTCTGTGAGGTGCCTTCAGCCCCTCAGGACATTCATAGGGACTATTTGAGTACAAAAGACAATACAAGTCCAGGGATATGCACTGAGTGGGGAGCTGAAGTGCTAGTGCTAAGTGTCCTTGACAGGGTGGGTCCTCCAAAGGATAACAAGGGGGCTCCACTTGTAGAAAGGAAATGAATGCTAGTGAACTAGGTCCTGAATAGCCTGCCTAGCTGATTCATACCTTTCTGGTCTTGACTCAGGCTCTTATCCTTGTATATATTCTCTAAGCTTTCCCCTCAAAAACATATATCTCTGTGTATCACACAATCTTGTGACATTTGAAACTTTAGATTTCTGTTTGAAGTCGATTGACTAAGTCCTGGCCCCCAGCTGGAGTATAAAAGACATGAGGACAGGCACTGAGTCTGTTTTCTGTCAACATGCTGTCCCATTTTAGGAATCCATTCTGTGGCTTGCTGCATCTTTATAACTATCCTGTAATGTGAGAATGAAAGCTCAGAGAGGTTTAAGTAACTTGCCCATTGTCGAAATCTGAAATCTGGCTTCAGTTCCAGACCCGTGTGCTCCAGCTCCCAACCACATTCCCCAGCAAGCACATTCAAGGTGGTCCTCCAGGAAACAAGCCTTGTCCCCAAGCTGCTCACGGTTGCTCTAGCATCTTCTCCAGAGACACAGGAATGGGGTTTTGGATAGAGAGGTGATTATCTACCCATTAGAAAGACTTCTAATGTACCTCATTAGAAAGACTTTAGGAAGGCATAGGACTGTTTACCATCCGGGCAGGAGCAGAGATCATCCTCTTTGAGGTAAGGCAAGTCAGAAATCCCCTGTGATGCATGGTAGATAGAATCTTTGTTCTACACCCAGGCATTGTCCTCCCACCACTGTGTTTAATACTGGGCACTGCTGGCTGTATAGGGTTCATGTTTAAATGGTTTTCTACACATTACTTCACAGCTTCATAATATACTAAAAATGAACAACAGTGACTCTATTTTAAACCTATATTATCATGTGAACATATCTGCTCCTCAATATAAGGTCTGCTCTTTTGTTGAGAGGCAGGTGGCACAATCCAGCACTAATATATGGGCTGCCAAGCAAACCATGGATGCAATTAACCAACTCTGCAAAGTCTTCCCCATGTGACCTTGGGTGTGTTTTCAAGGAAGCCCCAGTGTCCTCATCTGTAACATGCTGTTGACCACTCCCACCTTGCAGGTTTACTGTGAGAATCTTAGAAGTCATAGTGGGTTTGGTTGGCTTTGAAATAGAGTAGAAGGCTCGACAGGGGCAGGTTGTGAAACATGACTGCAGGTGTTCATGCTGCCCCCATCCTTCCCAGCAGGGTCACATTGCTTCCTTCACTCAGCAAATGTGAGCATCCGTTTGTGCTCCTCACGCTGGGGGATGGGAGGGCAGAAGCAAACCATACTGGGAGTGTTTCTGCCAGTAAGGTTGGAGGGAGCCATGCCATTAGGAAAGACACAAATGAATGCATAATGTTGAGAGGTGCTGAGTGCAGTGGAAATAATAAAGCGGGCCAAGGGGTATGGAATATGGAGGGTAGAGTGGGCACTTAGGGTGCCATTTACAATGCATGGTCAAGAAAGTCCTTTCTGCTGTGCCCTTTAAAAGGAGGGAGGATGTGAGCCATACCGAGAGCCAGGAAAAGAACATCCACCACACAGGGAATAGAAACACCGAGCCTGGAAGCAGAGCGGGCGTGGTGCCCAGGAAGCGCATGGTGTGGCCAGTGCGGCTGGAAGGGAGCCTGGAGAGAAGCCGTGTCCCCACCTGAATGTGCAACTGATTTAGCACCACCTCCTCAGGACTTACCAAGCTGGACTATACACAGCACTCAGATCTGTTAACAATGATTAGAATTATGATTTTGCCATCTGCTTGCTACATGCTAACTGCAGAGCTGATTTTATTTAGTGTTTTTCTATAAATTTCTTGCTAACCCTGCTGGGAAGCCCCATGCCGCTGACATTGCAGCTTTCTTGCCTCTGCTTAGAACTTTTCCCTGCTTCCTGCTAGCTGGCATACTCTTACTCATCCTTTGGGTCCCAGTTAGATACTGTACTCTGGGAAGCTTCTCTGTGCCTAGCACAACTGGGTGAGGTTCCTATGTATTCCTGTGTCTTTCCTTCTCATTAGCACTTATGCACTACAGTGCACCTTAACTTTCGAGAACTCTCTTCCCAGTGAACCACTGGGTACAGGGAGGCCAAAGCTGTTTATCTTAGTTCCAGTTGTGTATCTTAGCATTGGGTTTGAGCAGGTCATTTAATACTTATCTGTGGGTGGATGGCTGGATGGAGCCGTGTGTGCCTGCTAGTGAAATTTGCTCCTAACAGGGCATGTTACAAGGCAGACATCAATTAGACAATTATTACAATGTTGGTGAAATATGGAGTGCCACACGAACCCTCTCGTGCTGAGGCCATAGATTTCATCAAGAAAAGTCCCTACGGGGGAACATGTTATTAAATGTTTAGAATTTTAAAATTAGAAGGAACCCTTTCTGTCATGTACTTAAATGTCCTCAGTTAACAGAAAGAGGAAGGGTAGGACCAAGAGAGGAATTGACTCATCAGGGTCACCCTAGACTGGTACAGTCAATGCTGAGATGGTAATCTGGCATTTGGATTCTCTAGCATTGGATTCAAAGAGTGTGCTTGGCACTGTCTACTTCAAAGGTCCTGGGATCCAAACACTGAGATGCTATATTGGATCCTCAGTAGATAAATCCAATGCTTGGGAGGGACTCCGCTGTGCTGTGTTTTGGAGTTTGGGGGTTCCTAGACTTGATGCATTTTGTGGGCAGGAAACTACCGCTTTGATGTGAGAGCTACAAAACCCTTCGGCCTAGGTAAATACTTCTGCAAGTATTTTAACTTCCGGATCGGACATACAAGGCTCCAATGTACTTGGCCGATTTTTTCCCCATCCATAGAGCTACTACTTTAGTAGCGAGCTTGACTTGAAAATAAATTATTAGTAAACATTTGAAAGTGAGAAACAAATTATTCTCAGAACACTTAGCTCCTTCCTTCAAATACACACTTGAAAATTGCTGAGATTCTGTTCTGTGAGAATGCTTGAATCTCTCCCTAAATCATAACACGGGTAAACTTACCGAAATATTTTTACAATTTTATTAGAGGTTTTAATTCACTGCTTTATCTATCTCTGTTAGACTGCAAAATAGCTTTAAATATTCAAGTGGTAATTAATGAATCTTTTATGTTGCAAATCAAACATTTTCATCTGTGCGCTGGTAGAGTAGCAGTAAGGAAGGATTTCAGGAATAATTATTTCTCCCAATTCCACACCGTTGACTAGCTCTCGTACCTTACGTTTTAGGAGTGGGTTTGCCTTTGTTGCCTAGTGGGGCTAATGCTCAGCACGGACGATGTCTGCTGTCTTTCTGGAGGTCAGGATTTCTTATGCGTTTCCTGCCAGAGACATTCCCGACTAGATGGAAAGTCTTTGAATGTGGAATTTTTGCTTGAGTGCAAAATAATAAAAAGCATGTGTATGTTAAAAAAGGATCAGCTTAATGGCAAATGAGCATTGGCTTACATTAATATTCTATTACAGTAAAAACTTCTATTTAATAAATTTTCTTCAGACTTTTTTTTTTTTTTTTTTTGCTCCCAGAATCTAACGTATTTTTCTAAGTGGCATGCCAACCTAAAGAAAGTATATACGATACATTTGATTTATGTTAAGTCAATAACGCACACAAGCCATTTAAAATTGTATTTTAAGTGTGGAAATAGCAACCCAAGGAAACACATATAGTACTATACATTCAGAAGGGAGAAGTGTTAGCTTTTCAGGGGCTGAAATGCCTTGCAAATATTATTCTATTTAAAAGATATTTTAAAAATGTGGTGCTTTCTGTCAGATGGCAGTAAAGCAAGTCTGAAATCCTGTCATATAGTTCAGAACCCAAAATGAAGCTGGTATTAGAGACTTCACAGGACAAAATAGTTTTCCTTTCCTCTCTCTACCACTCATGAAAAATGGTGCAGTGAGAGCAGCTCTCAAGAACGTTCCACAAAAGGACCGGCAAATTCTTCATTGGAAGCCACCCTGTGTTCTTCCCTGGCCCTAATTAATACTGGACTCGGTGACATTTATGTATCAGAGCAATAAGCTAAACAGGAAACAATTTATGTCACCTAAAGCTTTTTAACAAATCGATGCAACTATTTGTAATTGCTTGTTTCACAAGATTAAAAGTGCTAAGGCCTGATCTTCGCCCACGGATTTGTGGTCAACCTGACCCGTGCTTCCGTTGTTTAAAAAAAAGGGGGTAGGGTTGGGGGGGGCGAGTTGGTGATCAGCACTGACTTCCATCAAGTAATCCATATTGCTAATATTTCTGGAATTTTAATGTAGTTACAATTTATAGCCGATCAAATGTGGTTACCTAAATTGCTGTTGCTAGTAGACAGTTTAACTGTCTTTATTAATTACAGTATAATTTAATGTTTGAGTACCGGCACTTGTGTTGGTCATTTTTACAGCTAGAGCAGTTATCTGCCTTATGACGAACCATTTTAGCATTTTCAATGGAAATTTGCTAATATGATGAGTGATAAAAATGTCACAAGCTGGTAAATAATGATTATTGCTTTGGCTGAAATTAATTCTTGAAAGGCCGGTTACCTTCAAATTAACATTATAACTTGAAGCTTGTCTTTTTCTCCTCCCTATATTCTTGGTAGAAGCCACAAAAAAAAAAAAAAAAAAAAAAAAAAAAGGGGGGGGGGAGACCACTGATCATTTCAAATATATATATATATTTATATATATATATATGGTATTAAGCATCAAATGTCATTTTACAATCAGAGTGGAAATAAGACGACGTAGGGTTTTGTTTTTTAAAAAAATAAAATACTGTTTAAAAATAAATAAAAGTAGGTTCTATCTAGAGTGATGGCTTTCTAATCCAAATATTGTCCCAGTTAAACCAGTGTTTTTGTATGTAATTTAATTTCCCTCCAGTGTGAATTCTGTCTTAAACCTTTCATCAATCAGTTGCTTAAACGAAGGTTTGAGACCCAAGTTCACTTTATTTTAATAAAGAATACTTTTATTTGACTCAACTACAATGAAGATGAAAGGTAAATTGTGATAACTACCCTCTATGAAAATATGTAATACTAAAGAAGACAAAATGTAGTAAGTCAAAGACTAATTACACTTGGCTTTAGTCTTTGGGGGTGTGTGTGTGGGGGGGAGATTGCTAATATCATGCTGCTGTTTTAATTGATGTGAAATTGGTGCTACAGAGTTTAGGCTCTTTATATAGAAAGGCCTCCATTTAAAAGAAGAACATGTATGTTGGGCTTGCTGCCTCGTTTACCTGAGCTCCAGCCTTAAATGAATGTGTACAAGAGGATGCTCCTGCTTCAGAATTCCAGAAACACAATGAGAAAGATCCTGCGCAGCACCAGCCACTTCTCCCCTAATGCATCGTCATACTTGGTTTGGGTCCTTCAGCTTACTCAAATATGTGTACACATTTAATTTTACCAACTGCATATGCTGTAAGCAGTATTTATGTTTAAGCCTGGCATTTAAAGGAATTTCAATTAACCCTAATATTATATTCTTAGTAGCTAGATGAGAATTAAGGGTTCAAATGTTTTATTAATTATCAGACTAGAGGGCTTCTAGACTGTGGCATAACTGTTAATGAAAAGAGGACACTACTTTGCAACTTAATAGCAAAACCTATATTAAAAAAATTTTTTTTCCCCTAAGATGGGCTTTTCAAAACAATGCTGGGAAAGCAAGCACGCTTACGTGTTCCTCACCGGCAGCCGGTGTTTGGCCGAGGAACAGCAGCTCGGTTAATTTTCAAGTCATCTTTTGGCTTGTGTTATGCTCTCAATTACAGACGGAACGGTTTTATGTTACCCCGGTTTGGCCACTTCAAGTGCTGCTTTCAATATACCTACTTAATTTTTACTGAAAGATGATGCCCAAACTCATTAATCCTTAGAATATATATGACATAATAGTATTAAAGACAAATAGCAGTGTTGTGTGTTTTTTTTCCTCAAGGTATGCAGTGAAACAAATCTCGAAATCAGGATGGTTTTTTTGAGTATTTAGTTCCTAAAGCTTCACTGTTTTCTGTACTGGATGTGGTTATCTAGCATACTTTTGATAGAATATTTTTATAAAATCATTTGTTCTAATCTAAGCATTTATCATTATATGCAAAAAGATTTCTTGATGAGAATATTATAGACGGTGCATGTTTTTGACATTAGCATTTTATTTGGATGACTAATCTTGCAGATGTGAAATTTTAATGAATTATTCATGAAATTGCTTTCCTCTGAAATTTTAGTTTGCTCTTAATGCTAGTTATTAAACATTTTGTGTGTGTTTTTTTTTCTGTATAAAATTTGATGAACAAAAATAAGGGTGTGCTTCCTCGGGAGAAAAGGTAGCCTATATCTTTTTTAGTTTTTTCCTGCTCCCTAAGTGGAGACTTAGCACTTTGAAATCCTGAGGATGAGAGCATTAGCCCTCTGTGATGATGAAAGTGTTTAGTTAAGATTGATTTTAATTCTGTGTCGGAAGCAGCTGGTGATAAACCGAAGGCATATGCCTAACATACAAGATCAGCAGGTCAGAAGGGGAAAGAAACTTAGGCTGTCGCGACTTTTTACTACCAGTGTGAACAACCAGCATTTTTATTGCATTTGAGAATGCTATCATGTCAGTAATGAGTACTGACTACACAACATTTTTTTTTTATTGTCTGTATCCACAGACACGGAATGATGGAATTACAGTTGATGTCAAGGAATGAGTTTCTTTTATGCCTTATCAAAACAAAACGAAACAGAAAAAATTCTTGTTACTGGCAGCACAAATCCACGAAGCACCGTGCTCACAGTCCGGACTGTACCATCTTCATCAAGGCTTCTGGGTAGCAGAGATCGTGGGAACTACACTGGGCCCATTAAATGCCTTTAGCAACGTTAAGTCTCATTCTCAGGATAAAAAAGCGAAACCGACATTCAAAACCATCCAAAATATCAAGAGGGGATACCATGAACCAACAGGTACCCAAAAGATTCAAAATTCTTATGAGCATGCTGTTCTTCGTACCCTTGGAAACGGAGCTCAGCTGGAATGTAGAAAGGAGAGGAAATATTTTTTTTAACTTTTTTTTTTCATGATAAAATAGCTAGTGATTTCCATCAATCAGATTTGGGGTGAAGAATCCAAGGTATTCTTTACTGGGTCTGATGGGATGCTGGAAATCGAGGCAGAGCTGTCCGAAGGTGGGGAGGCTGGCGGTCACTCTTCCACATACAGAAGCCTTGATGCTTCATTTCACTGCTGGTTCACTGCAGGCAGTGTCACTCTCTTACAAGGACAGACTCTAGGGACAAGGAGGATGGATTCTCATTCCTGACAGTGCATTTGCCTGATACAAGGGACTAACTCCCTCATGTATGCTTTTCTTTGAAAAAAAAAAAAAAAAAAAGTAACAAATTGTCTTTACATCTTGGCACCTTTGTAAAGTTTTCTTTTTTTTTTTTTTATACAAAAAGTTCAATAGCTTTGACAACTCCCCATTATTAATCACTACTTCACTGATAAACTTTGAAAGTGTGACCCTGGCATTTCATCATGCAAAATATTTACTGCAGCAGGAGAAAACATTTTTTAAAACAGCATTTTTTTTTCTCTTTTCAAATGTATGAACTGGTTTAAGATAGCCAGGAAGGCAGTGGTAGGATAAACACAAGGGATAGGAATGTATCAAAAAACAGATTAACACACATACCCGCGCACACACATACACACACACACACAAATCTGTACAAAATGCTCTGATCAATGAGAACAGAAAAAAAAAAATCTGTCAACTATGTTACAATTTAAAAGCCAAAAAAAAAAAAAAAAAAAAGGTTAGGGAACTTCTCCCTCCCACATGTCAGGAAATGTCATCCAATATTCTTAAAGCAAGGATAACTAAATAAAATACATGTGCAGCATATTCTGCAATCCCATTACATACAGTAGTTTTTTTCCAAAGCTATTTTTTTTTTTTTAGTATCGTTAATATAAAGCAGTTGCACAAAAAGCAAAGGTGTTTTGACAAACAGGTGTATGCATTTATTCCTTTTTAGGAACAATATCTAAAAAAAGAACCGCCCTCCGCCCTCCCCCAAAAAAGACAAAGATTCACACAGACACATTGGAATATATGTACAACATAATAAACCCCATCCTAAAGAAGCGACTGGAACACCCCCCCAGGGATACAGAATCAGAATTGTAAAAATCATAGTGAAGTTTGCTTGCTGTAAAGCCTGAGAATTTTTTTTTTCAGTTGGTTCTTCTGCAGGGCTGTGATACCTGCAAAGATATGTAAAATCTAATTTTTCTTTTTTTTTTCTTTTTGCTACAGTCTTTAGACTAAGCATGCAAGACATACGACTAAGTGCAACTGAGTGAAATGTATTTTTTTTAAATTTTCATCATTCCCTAAAGGTTTGAACTGAGGTATGCGTACTAACAGTTTCTCATGCTGTTATCTTTACTCATGTCTAGCTACACATGCTGAGAATGAACTAATCTACCAGATTTTTATCCTCTTTTGAATACCAAACTAACCAGCAACCACTCAGTTTAGAAGCACAGGGCCCCCTTCCCATGACCCTGTCTGGCTACTGCCTGCACATCATGAAGCTGCCTGGAAAAGTTTAAAAAAAAAAAAAAAGTCTCGAGTGACCACAGACTGCCCTTTATACAGAAAGCAGAGTGAAGCTTCAAAAGAAACTTGCAAAGAAGTTTTTGTACCAAGCTTATGAGTGGACGGGAGTGTTACTTTTTTTTTTTTTTTTAATGAAAAATGCTGACCAAAGCCTAATCAGGAAAAAAAAAAAAAAAAAAAAAGGGAAACATTATTAAAAACCAAACAAAAAACTGGAAGATCAATGCCAAGGCAAAGCAAAATTGATGCAGTGATCCTAGCATGGTTCTTAAAACCAAAGTGACATATGATCTCTCTGGAAAACAAAATATATACTCTAGAAATGCTACTATGTGTTTGAGTTGCATTGTAGAAGCTTTTCTGTTTTCTTTCCACTTTATCTCGACTGTCTCCTTTACTGGTTACTCCCTAATTTTCAGTGGCATTCATTCAGGTTTCTGAGACGGGACTCCCTTCCTTCCTTCGCTCCTGTAACACCTTCAGCAGCCCCGTAACCTCGCTCTATGAGTTTTGGTCTCTGTTGAGGTACAGAACAAGAAAAGAAAAAAAAAATAACAAAAGTAACAACTTTGGTTCCATTACCTACTTGGTCTGCTAAATTTATTCTATGACGAAGGAGCAGTTCTCTTTCTCAGGTTAGCAATAGCCTAGAACTCATCAATTGCCTCTAAATTCTTTCGCCTCCTTTGATCAACAATAAGAGGATATTTGGCTTCATCAGATAAAGCATAAAACAGAGAACATAATTTACCTTTGTGTAATATCTTTGGTAATTTTAGAAAAAAAAATAAAAAGGTACAAAGAATATAAATTAAGCTCCGAAAGGCTCTCAAAACTAAAAACAAAAGCTACGGTCCTAGATAAATAAATGAGTGACAGGAAAGTGGGTGCAGAGTGGAAGCGTTGAGGGGTCCTAAGGACTGAGGTTGTACTGACCAGTGACTGTCATGTTCTGTGCGTCATGTATGTTTCTCCAAACGCCCAGGGGCACCACATGCGGGCCCCCCGCACCCCCTCGATATCTTCTACCGTTAGTTTTGGATACTGGCTTGGTGTGATAATATTGCATAACAAACTGAACTGCAGTACCGAATTTGCACGTTTGAAATGAACACTTTAGCATTAGCTGAACTGAGTCCTCATTAACTTCCATAACAAATTCAATCTGAAATCTAATTTGCATTCAAACAGATTAATGCCACCAAGCAGGTCTGGACTGATGTTTAAATTCAGCGCCGCCGCCACGACTTTCAGCGGAGTTGCTCCTGGAAAGCCAGCTTTTTGGCCATTTTGCGAACAAAGCAACCCATGCTGGTTTGCTAGCATCAGTGACCCTGTGGCCCATGGCAATGTGGTCACCCAAGGGAGAGCCTTCCAACAACCACACGGTCGCTCTGGAGGAGATCTTGGGGGGGACATGCTGCCTAGCTTTCCTTGTGCTGGGAAAATGCTGTGGCACTGATTAACCACGGTGGTCGCTGCAAGAAAGAAAACACCAAAAACCAAAAAACCAAAAACCCCACCAAAACCAAATCTGAAACAGCCCCCTTCCCACCTCCAATACGGCTTCGTGGAATGAATCTGCATTGTTCCTGGGGTGTCTCTATTATGTTTTTTTTTTTTTTTTTTTCTGTCATTCATTCTCTTTCTGGCAGGACTTCACGTCTGTGTGAGAGGACCTTCATGTGTAGAGTGCAGCATTTGGGACCTTTTTGAAAAAAGACCAAAACGGAATGTTTTTTGACTTTGGAGAAAACGTGGTGATGTCTGAAGGGAAACTGGAATGAGTGACAGGAAACTACGAACGAGAAATGACATTCAGCTCTTGTATAATAAAAACACCTATTAACATTCATCACAAGGTACAGAAAACTTGAAGCCTCCGTGAGGCCGTGGGCCCAAATGGAGGCCTGAGGTCAGAACTTAAAATGGTAATAGTAGAAGCGGGGGGTGGGGGGGGAAAAAGCAATACATTAAAAAGTTTGGGATATGACTTTTTAACCCCCTCCCCCCAATACACACACAAAGGCCTTCCCCATCCCAACTGGAAGCAAAACAAAAACAAAACGAACAAAAAAAAAAAAAAAAAAAAAAGGAGTAAAGGCAGTGATAATCAACATGCAGTACTGTGCAAATAGGTCGTCCATTGGAATCCTTAAATTCTGGGCAGAGGCTTGGTCTGCAGCTCGGGTGCACATGCTCAGTTGGGTGTCCTCGTGTCCAACGCTGGCAGGACTGCAGTTCAAAGTCTGCTGCTAGAAGTGAATCAGTTTAGCAAATTTACAACACTGATGTTGACTGTTAAGAGAGGAAAATCCCAAGTACCAAACAAGTCCATCCAATGCACAGAGTACAAATTCCTTTTTTCAACAAAAAGTAGAAAAATCAAAAATACTCCCAAATGGGATTCTTGATGGCACTAAGAGTTAACACGTTTCAGAGTTGTCAAAATGGAGTGAAAATCCTCCCGACTGTACAACAAATGGAGAACAATTTCACTGCTAACTTTTGACGTGTTGTGTTTTGTTTTTGTTTTCCCAATCTTCGTTCTTGGGGTTGGCCCGCCCAGAGACGTTCATTCCATGTCCTCGTTTACTGGTTCGTCTTCGTAATCTCTGTCGTGGTCAAAATCTGGACTGTGGTTGGCTGTTGTCACTAAGGATAGAGGCCCTTCAGCTTCCTCTGGATCGAGGGGCTCTTCTTTGACATGCACAGGATGCCTGGAAGAAATGAAAACAGGTTCGTTCACTTGAGGGCGCCTCCCAATCCCCAAGCAGGTTGGGGGCTTTGGGCAGCAAAAGCCACAGTCTAGGACTGTACGGTCAACGCCACGGGCACTAGCCACATGTGGCTAGCTCAGTGAAAACCCATTAAAACTTAATACAATGTAAATTTGAGTTTCTCAGTTGCACTGGCCACGGGGGGGGGGGGGGGGTGCTGGCGGCTACCACACTGGGCAGCCCAGAGATAAAAATTTCCACCATGGCAGAAGGTTCCTTGAGGGCAGTGCCGCTCTAGAATGATCCCTGGCCAGAAGCCGCCTCTCTTCCCTTGGGTGTGTCTCACACTTTAACCGGCACTCAAGTCACACTCAAAGTCACGTTGGGCTCTTGTTACAGTGCAGCGTGTGACTCAGCAGGCCTGGGGTGGGGCCCGAGCCTCTGCATCCCTAGCAAGCTCCCAGCCAAGGCTGCTGGTCCGAGGAGGACCACACTTTGAGTGCCAGATAACAGGCCCCGTAGTGGCATCCTGGGTAGAAGAATACAGATCTTCAAATAATTATGTGGAATGAGAATCGGTGATACAATGGTGGTTTGTGGGGACCACTGAGTGCGGGAGGCTGGGCTAATCATGGCTTGCTGTGTGTTCTGCTTTGCTAGTTAACATGCAGAACCTGTGAAAGAACTCTCCAGAGACCGACCCCAAGCGAGGTTCTATCATTAATCAACTTCAAGCAAACACAGCAAAGAGACACCATGATACATGCTTGAAACTCCAAATTAATGCATATTTTTACAAACTGTCAATAAGGCAAGAAAAGCCCTGCCAGGAAACACAAACGGCAAGGAAAGGCTCGCCCAACACAACAATATGATAAGAAAGCAGAGCCCCAATCAGAATAATAACGCTGTCAGCTGTAAACAAGGCAAAACAAGAGGCCCGGCTGGTAGCGGCCACCAGGACTCCGCAGCCTGTGACGAGATCTGCCAACTTTCTCATTATGGACCAGCACACGGTTCACCCGAAGGGGACTGCGGGGGATCACACGAAACCACTCCGATAACAATTGAGAAATGTTGTTCGTAAATCATATTTACAACCGATCCTTTGCAAATACAAATTACTTTCTGTTGCAAGCCTTTTGATATGTAAAAGAACCATTCAAGTTAAAATGGTCCCATCGCTGGGACAGGCTGCAGAAGGGAGGATTTTTTAATTGACATTATCAAGTGTTAGTAATAAGAGGTGGTACTGGGGATGGCTGATTTCCTAAATAATTGATGTATGCAAACCCCAAAGGCCACTTGAACCATTTAAAAACAAACAGGAGTGCTTTGGACTGCTCTTGACGAAGTGAACCTTCAGGAAAGCAAGTGACTCTAAAATTAGCACAGCCTCGAGAGTGTCTGGGGGTAGACGTCAGGATAAGTAGCTTTTAAAAAATTGTGCCCATCTTCCTAAAAACTAGTTGCAAAATGAAATGTTATCACAGTTGTAGTCGACTGCATTTTGCTGGTGGTGCTCCATCCTTTTTTCAGCTTTTTCATGGTCCTGCTTAGGTGTGTTTCTACAGGAAGACCCAGGACTGGCCATGTAATTTGCAGAGCCCCAGTGAAAAGTGAAGACGTGCTTCAAAAATTAGAATTTCAATATGGAAATGGCAGAGCACTGAAACTTCTAACTACGCCTCTGGAGCCAGCCCTGGTAGGATCACCTATATTCTTTAGGGAAGAATTAAGTGTACTGATGATTACTCCTTTAAAAAAAAAAATAACCCATAAACCCAAATTAAGGTAGGTTTTATTGTTTCTGCCTATCCTCTCCCAGGTGGCGTCATGTTTTTACGTATTGTATCCATAACAAATATGATGACTTTGCCAGCTTTTTCAGTTGTTGAATAAAATATTTTAAAAAAAATTATTCATAAGAGACACACAGAGAGAGAGGCAGAGACATAGGCGGAGGGAGAAGCAGGCTCCCTGCAGGGGCCCGATGTGGGACTCGATCCTGAGACCTGGGACCCTGGGATCAGGACCTGAGCCGAAGGCAGATGCTCAACTGCTGAGCCACCCAGGCGTCCCTCAGTTGTAATTTTTATGAGTATATGAGATGCCTTGTGTGGACATGTCAGTCTTTTACTACTGGACATTCTGTGATTGTCTTTTATAACACATAGCAACCCCCCCTCCCTCCATCTTTTGCTCTTTGAATAATACAGCAACCACTTTTATCCATTAATCTTCCCATTTCTGTTGATTTACCTCCTCAGGATAAATTTCTAAGAATGAAATTCTGGGAGCAAAGGCCAAAAACATCTTTATGGTTCTTAAGATTTATTACAGTATTAATTTCCAAAGGGGCTATATCAATTTAGACTCAACCTCATCAGCCCCAAGCATTACTTTTGAAAAAAAAAAAAAATCTGTTGCTTAGCAGGTATAAGGTAAGCTCCAGTTACCTTAGATTGTGCTTCTTGGATTACTGACAGCAGTGAACACTTCTTCATGTCTGAATTTCAAATTTTTACTATTGAGCAGTGCTACTTCATAAATTACCCTCCCCTTCTCTGCTGATCACATTTGGCTAGAAATGTATCTATGTGTTACTTAGCCCGGTATTGAAGTTCAAATGTACTTTCCCTGATCAACATTTTTTCTCCTTTCACTTCTTTAAACAATCAGATTTATTAATCATTTCAGGTTTATAAACCTGAATTTGAGGACACGAGACAATACACAGCTATCTGGATGGTAGGGGCTGGGAGGATGGAGAAGAAATCAAACATTCTCAATTAAGTTCTCGCTTTATAATTTTCCACTCTGACAAATGTTTTGCTTGGCACAAACCAAACCAAACCAGATACAATGTTCATGTTAGGGAATATTTTGTTTGCCCTTGAAAGTTGCGGCTAAACTTGAGTAAGATTATTTACCAACCCCAAGACACAGGTTAGGGCTCTATCACCCACGCTGGCTCACCCCAGTGCCTAATGTGGAGTGGGTTCCCAACCAATGCTAACTGACGAGATCTGTGTGACAACCTGACAACACAACTGAGTTAGACATTAAGGCTCCTTAAAACTCCAGAGAAATGAAATCCAGCTTCACAACATTTCTTGATACCAGCAGATCCCCCTGAGTGTGGCAAATGCAGTCACACAGGCATGCGGTGCTTCAGAGAATAAAAGAGAATGGATTTCCAAGCAAGATACATTGCAGGTAAGATGCAAACTACTTAAGATACGAGGTTTCACATACATTCATGTGTCTCCTAGAAATGGGAACCGCACCATGCACCATCTTGCACATCACCCCCTGCCCCACCTCCCCACCCCAACTCCTCCTTCCCAAATCGTTCCCGATGAACAACTGTGCAAAACCACACATTTCCCTCCTCATATCTGAGTAATTCCTTTGTTTAGCCACTCTTGGGAACACGAGAGTTTTTAACTAAAGCTGACTGGTGTTTAGAGGCATTGTGTTCTGAGGGTGTGTGCACAGCATGGAGTACTGTGCTTTGTAGCTCTGTTAGCTCCTATCAGGATAAAAGTATAATGCCCCAAAGCCATAATTATGTGACTACTGTCTAGCGTTTCAGAGAGAAACAAAATGTTGTAGTGTTGGAGCCGCACAGAAAGGGTACGAGTGAGGGGCTCAGTTTCAACACTAGATGATAGTAGCTGGGCCGCCAGACTAACAAGGTCCTGTGAGCCGTGCCATAAAGTTTACGGCTTGATTTATTCCGATTAGACTAGAACAGTTAAGAAACAATTTGCATCATAGCAGGGTAATGCATATTGCACAAGAAGGAAAACTGTGTCATTACGGAATTCGCTTAATGGAAATACGGGGTCAAAAAGAGTCACAGTCTGTGACACTGAGAGCCGGCATAGGGACTGTGCTGTTGACATAATTATATTTAACAAACAGTGTGAAGCGGGGAGATGTGAACAACAGTGTGCGTTCTGACATCTTTACGTAGGGTTCCCTTAACAAAACAAAACACAACCGAAACCTTCATTTCGTTCAGAATTATGCTGCCTGTGAAACGTGGTTTCTGGTAACACTGGGGTTAAATCAGAGTTGTTGAACAAATTAACTTTGTGGCAGCTTTATCTTGAACAGCAAAATTCGCAGCGTTCTAAACTGTTGCCTGAGGTTTTTATCCAAATATCTTTCTCTTTTCAGTAATCCTTTGCCCTAAATAGTAAGAACAGACATCAACTGACCCTTGGAGTTCATATAGATGATGAGAAATAGTCTCTCTTCCACTCAGTAACTTCAGAAATATTTGTTTTAATGAGCATTTCTTCAAGTAGCTTATATACCAATTTATATTTGCTCTGAACTTCCTTAATATCTGAGTAAACACTCCTGTCATGACAATGATTTAAAAATGAACACGAGTGTGACTACAGTAAAGTCAGAAACACCAGGCTGCTTTAGAAAAGATAATATACGGCAGTGTCAGTGTGAAAGATAAACACATTCTTAAAATGTTGTGTAGTAAATGCTACGAGATTGTTCACATAAATTAAAAACAATTATTTCCTTCTTTAAGGATCCTTTTCAAAGCACTTTGGGTATGGAATTCAAACGCTAAATAATCAAATTTCAGATTTCCATGTACCCACCAATTACCCTGGCAGACAGCATTTTTCTTTTTCCTTGTCATTTGATGCCAATGTATTCTGGTCTTCATTGCTATGGGTCATATTTTCCATTCTTATCACTCAAATTATCTTCAAATAGGATGTTGGTCAAGTAATTCAGAAGGAGGGTACAGACCAGTGGCCTATTCTAGGGGGCACCAGTATTTCAAACACTGGACTAGTGTGTTCCTTTAAAGTGGGCAATGGTGGAGGAGAGACTGTCATCCTATAGTATCTCCTGCAAATCTAATCATTTGGGACAATGTGGCTTCTTTTCTCTTCTAAACATTCCCTGGCAGAGAGGGAGTTGTCCCAGTCCTGGCTCTTCCCTGCCACCCCCCGATCCCCACCCCAAAGGCATCAGGGCCTCTCCCTTGGTTGGCCTGGTCCTTGTGCCATTCACATTCAGCAGGAACACCCATCGCCCATCACTTCATTCAGTTATATGGTGCTCATTATACTGCCGTCTGCTGCTATAATGCTCCTATTAATTTTCCTTTTGATATTTTAAGAGCAATCTATAAATCATGCCGCCTTTCATTTGTGCCATCATTAACGCTTGGCCATAACGCTTCAGCCTTGTGTTTGCGGTTCAGCCTATCACCCGACCAAGTAAACAAGCATTCTTTCTCCCCCTGCTAGGTTTGGTGTGCCCACCAAGTTGAGCAAACTGACAGAGACGCATACCGATTTTAGGAGGAAAAGGTAATGTGGCTTAAATAATGGCCCGAGATGCCAAGCAGAGGGGAAAAAAAGCAAATGAGTCACCCATTTTATTGCTGTGTGCACTTGTAGGGCTGCATGGAGCTGAGTGCTTTTATGGGAAAGTTAGTAAATGGTCCTTTTATGTGCTAACCGAGCTAACCCTTTCCAGAAGCACAAACTTTCACCAAGACACTAGGAAAGCAGAGATTATAGAAAAGGTATCAAGAGCAGCCAGGGAAGGGCTTGTGTGCACATCAAACCAAGAGACGGGGGCCGGAACGCGGAGACCTGCTGGGAGTACAGTACTCACACGGCTTGCATAGGGGATCTGCCCGGACTGCTGTCACTCTCATTGCTGTTGGTATGTTCCATTGCCCCGTTCAGCTCTTCCCGTATTGCGCTGGCTAAGTTGCCCAGAGTGGGATTTCCCATGGAAGCGGTAGTGTATAGAGGTATACTATTCTCAGCCATCGAAGCCTGTTAGCAACCAAGAGAAAATATATGAGGACACAGAGTAAGTAGAGACAGGGACAGCCGTTAATTATGGGTGTAGTCAATGATCTTCCGTTTAGGTTCATAGTAGGGCCAGCAAATAACAAGTTTCTAATAGGCAGAGAAGGGTTTTGCTTTAAAAAGGAAGCCTTGTGACACATGTCCCACGCTTGGTTTCCAAGAGCTAGCTGGGACCAAAGTGCTCGTGGGGAGGGAGGACTCAATTTAGCTCAGCTGGGGTAGAGTCATATGGTTTAGACAGGGCTATCTAAAATGAGCTGTCTGATGCCTTCTTTCGGGAGGAACTGAATATTTCCAGATCACAGGGAAATATAATGGAATTTTCATTTCTTTATCCACTTTGACGACTTCAGTATTGGATATTAAAGATTTGATCCAATTATTCTGGCCTCACAGCTCAAACTTATGAGAACTTCCATAAACATTTACCTCTTAGATCCTATAGAAAAGGAAGAGATTATAGAATTGGAGTCCATTTTTATCTCCTGCCATTGTTTCTGTTTTAATGATTTTTGAATCTGTTTAAGTGTAGTTTGTGTGGTGTTACCTACCCCACAGTTATCTCAATCTTTCAGGCTCAGACTGGTCACCTGGAATTTTAGGACTGAAGGAGAATATTATCTGTCACTCTATATGAGTGTCAGCCAAAAAGTGTTGAAATGGAGAAAATAAGAAATCCTGAAGTCTGTGGTGGGATACTGTTCACTTCCTATCCTCCGGTGTTTGAATAAAATGACCACCCAGTCTCAAATGCCAATAGTAGTTAAATACAACCCCAGGCTAAAGTATCCATTGGGGTAGTGATTATGACCCAGTAACTTTTGATTTTATTAAAGAGGGCAGATTTTCAAATACTGGCAGTGTAATTAGATGGAGATTTATCAAAACTGTCCTCTTACAGACTACAGTATACCGGGTTTTCCATCCTAATGAAGAGAAAGTGCAATCACAAGACAATTGGCCAGTCATACAAGAGTCCAAAGTATTCTAGAAATCCTGGCTCTAGAGAGAGAGTGCACGCCAAAAAATGCAGACGGAACGGGTGGCAAAGCTGGGCTGCAGGGAATGTGCCTATTATGACAACTGCAGCCTTGCTCACTGTACAAACTCCAAAGCCAGGAATGCCT
Organism: Canis lupus dingo; assembly: GCF_003254725.2. NCBI lineage: Eukaryota > Metazoa > Chordata > Mammalia > Carnivora > Canidae > Canis > Canis lupus. Next base: position 21,215,922 of record NC_064262.1, on the reverse strand, counting down.
TCTTAGATACAAGCCCCCGTGATGGGTCTTCACTTAACACGGTAATGGCGAATGGACGATTTCAAAGCCAGGCTCTCTGAGAGCCTACAGATTTCCCTTCCCTCCACTTCTGGATTTACATAACTGCCTGCTTTTAAAAAGTGGAAAAAAATTCCTGTTTTTATTTCCAAATGTGGTGAACTCATTTTGATGAACAGCAAATCTGAACATTCCTCGCTCTCCTACAGTTTGTTAAATAATTTGCATCAAGTACTTTTTTTCAACAGATCTCTTGTAATTGCAATAAAGCATTTTTTTCTTTTTTTGGCAGAGCAAAAAGCAAGAACGGTTGCCAGATTATTTTTTTTTAATTTTTCAATTTTTTTTTTTTCCCCCAAACTGCAGCTGGACAAGCATCTTAACTGCCTTCATTTGAGACAACTTACTGGTCATGCTTCTCCCAGTCATGGAAGTTCTACTCCCACATTCACATTTCACTATGACACAGAATGTGGCCAAAGTGAGGCCATCTCTACGGTCAAAAATGGAGAGGGAAAGACTAAACTGAAATGTTTGTAAGAATGTTCTTTGGGATAAGCTGGTCACTTTACGGACAGAGCAACCTTCTTAAGATAGGCGAAGGTTGTTGAAACATGGGTTAAGGCCCAAGAGGGACGGTGGTGAAAGGCATCCAAAAAGGCAAGCACTTCTACCGATCCCTCACTTGGGAGACAGACAAGAAAGATATAGGTGAAGAAAACCAGCCTGGTCTCTTTAAGAAAATGACTAAGTGGGAGGACAGAGGGCACAGAGGCTCTTGTACCTTCTTTGTTGAGTAAGTGATCAAAGCAACCCACCCAAGGTTAGAAACATTCTCACCAACTGCTTATGCTTTCCTAGTTGATGTGCTGAAACTGCTCCTATGTAGAGGATTTTAATACTGGACTTAATGATATCAATAAATGGTCCTGTGTATAGTACGTGGTTTCCTATCAGACTGGCACCTCTGCCCCCTGCCCGCCAAAAAAATTAAGGTGCTCCAGTAATGGTGCAGAAGTCCATAAGTACCGCTGCTCCTGGAACATGAACCATACTAAGATCCTTGGGGGAAAGGCAGGCTATAAATAAGAAGCTTTACGGTTACCCTTAGTTACTTCACTTTTTCAGAGCATAATGCAATCTGTCTCACGTCCAATGTTTTATTTCTGTAGTGGATTCTGCTGTCCTATTTTATATATTGTATATCATGCATTATGTTGCTCTAGTAATCTTTTTAAGATGTTGTTCCACTATTATTTTTACTTGTCTTGAAAAATGGAAATGGGCAATAATGGGACGGAAAGCCTGCTGGTAGAGCCCTGATTTAATTTGCACAGCAGAAAGTTGTTACAGGAGACGGTCTACTGCCCGTGGATCCAAACTCCTCGACAAGACGAAAAAGATCCGTTCTTCGAATCATGAATTTCTATCCATTTATTCACCTCACCTCATTATGCACATAAAGTGTTCTTGGAAAACTACAGGATCGTTTTGGGCTACCCCTGGAAATGAGAAAGGGTAGGGAGGATGCCAAAAACAAATGTTTTCGAGATGAAACACGAACGGTTCCTGTCATGATAAGGCATACTAATTTAAATTAGTCACATAGTTAAGAGAATCCAGAGGATCGCTGCTTTTCTTCTTTCCTTTCCGCCTCGTGAATGTAAAATGTGCTTGTAATCTTAATACTCTTCTAGATAGAGCAGCCTTTAAATTCACACTTCACAAGACTCCAGGGAAAATAAGTTACTAATGAATGGTATTTACAGTGGCGGCATCTAAGCGTGCTCTCATTTGCTTTTCTAAAGTTACTGTGTAAACTACAAGTAATTAACAGAAACTCAGAAAGTAGTTCCTCCTAATAAAGTTGGTTCAGGCTAAAAATAAATAAATATAATTACTGCACAGCTAGGTTCAGTGAATTTGCCTCTGCACGGAAACATCCTCTTTTGTTGGGAGCCGTGAGGCTGTGCTGAGTGATCTGGGAAACTGATTACGTAGGATGCACGTTAGTGCTCAATAAATATTTGTTCTAGGAGTAGTGAGAACCAGGGGCCTATCCTGATCTCTTCACCCACTCTATTCCCATAACATCAAGAATCTCAACCATTTCTCGTTCTCTTCCCTTACCCTGTAAGGAGCCTTTCTAGGACTCTCTTGTTTCTCTGTAAATGTATCTGTTTGTGTGTTAGGGCCCTGTGGAGGGCACAAGGCTGTGTAATAGCTAAGTATGCATCCATTTTGGGGGGATAAAGCCCTCAGCAAGAACTCATGCTGTTAAGCTCTGTGATGGCCTCGGATTATGTATGTCTCATCTACCTACAGATTATGTCTTTTTCAAGGTAGCAAGAGTCCCCTGGTCTGTCTTCTAGAACAACCTATGTAGGGTCAAACTCAAACTGGACCACTGAAAAATGTGATCAAGAAAAGGCTCTCGGCTGCCTTGGTGACTTGCATCTGGGTGGTAGTGTCTTCATCCCCTGGTGATGCTGATTATGTAACGAGTGCTGGGTTTGTAGGGAGGAAACAAACATTCTGTGTGATTATGTCATCTTGAGCAATGTGCTGGAAACCTAAAGAGTGTTCTTAAACACCTCTCTGGTTTAAACAAAAACAGTTTACTTTTAACTAAGCGAACCAAACCTGGAGCTCTTCCCCCCGCCCCACCTCAACACCCCCCCCACCCCCCCTCAATGGACTGAAGATGCTAAAGCCGACTTTAGAAGAAGAAATAAAAAGCTCTGCTTTCTCTTTAAACCCGTGAACAATGGAAGGTCATGTGATACAGTGGCCTATCATCCAGCACATTAATAGCTGTGCTAGAGTAATTACACTTGTGGTATTTTTGCCTCAAGTGAAATTCTGAAATAAGAGGATGGAAATTATGATACTGCTGATAAATATTAATAAGTGAACTTTTAATTTTTTTGCCACAATATTCAAAATGCTAAGCATCCCGCTAATGCTGAAGCAGCCTGATGTGTTTGCCTCCAGGGAGTACGATGCTTTGTGCACTTAAGAAAAAAGTTTAACGGAATTAAAATTTAATATCTAATTAGAGCGAGGCTAATATATTTTGCAATGAGTGGGGGAGACATGTGCCTCTGCTGCATATTCGGGACAACCATTAATCTTACCTGTAAAGCTGCGTTGAGGGGTGTGCAGTAGGCGTGGCTGCTCTGCATGTTTTTAATAAGGGAAGGGTTACTGCGTAAGAAAAAAGATAAAAACTCAAAGTTAAACCCAATCATCCCCTGAGTTCCTAGCTAAGTTTTATCTTAAGCTTGCGGGTATCCCTTCCAAATCAGAGATTTCCCCCATTAACAAAACCAAAGAAAAGTTAGGTTTGCTCCCCACCCCCTGGCTTTATGGGGCTATACCTTTGGGCGGGACTTTGCTCTTCAAGGCAACTGGGTGTAAAATTCTAGCTTCAGTTAGACCAGCCCTGGGGACTCCTCCCTCCACTGATACAATTTTTTTTTTCCCCACAAAATCTTGATCTCTCTGCAAATTTTTTATAGCTGCCATGAGTCCAACAGGAAGGCAGAAGCTTGGGTGGGGGTGTGGGCACTGGGTTGGGAGAAGTCAGTCAGTGGTGCTGGCATCCGGGGCTCCTGGGAGTTAGAAGGAGACTCCTCTCCATGATCTTAACTCCAGAATGACCGTCGGAGCAAAGGTAGGACGGCTCTTAAAGATCTCCCCTCTGTGGCACATGTATTGCCAAAGAAGATGGGGAGAAGGGTGTGGCAGGGAAGGGTTGTTCCTAAGTAAGGCAGGAGGTTGGGTTGAAATCTTTCTGGCACAGCCAAACCTGGGAGGGTGTAAGAATACTAGATGCTGCGTCCATTAAGTGATCAAAGGCGGACAAGATACTGTTTGAAAAGAATCTCTGGGAAGGAGAGGCTTCCAGTAGGAAGTCACCCAGACTGATCACTGGACTTTAAGGGAAGCGTATGTGCTATCACTGATTTCTCCGTAATCATTCATTTCACTTCACTTATAGGACTGTCACTGAATGGGCAAATGACAAGAAACTGACCCCGTGAAAATACACGTTTTAACTCTCGAGTACTTGGAGGAATTAACTTTCACGCCAAGGTATGTACTCTTAAAGGGTCCCCGTAAGCTGCTGGATCGAGATACAACCAATATGTGCATCAAAGACGTCAAAAAAGCATTATTCAAGGCACTGGTGTTCCAAAGAGAAACAAGAGAAATACATGTACGAATCACACAATTTAGTTCCATTGCAGAAAGCCGTGGCACTGCTACTGGGTGAAATGCAAAACTACATGGGATGAGTCAACCATGCAAAGCCAAAGCAACAGCAGAAAAAACAAAACAAAAGCAAGTAAAGGCTCTTACTGTGTGACAAGCTCGTCAAAGTTTTCACCGGGGCAGTATTTGCGAGGACGGCCTCGTTGAATATGGCGGCCACGTTTAAACTCTTCATCATCAACTGTCCAAAAGGACCCAAACTCATCCTCTACTCTGATAAAGCACTTATGCAGTGAGAGGTTGGTGCGAATGGCACCCTGGGATAGGAGCAGCAGCAAAGGAGATGGAGTGGCAACAAAAGGAGACGGGGTTGGGGGGGGCAGAACAGACATCCAATACAGGGAACAGGAAAAAGAAAATAAAATGCAATAAGCATAAGCAAAATGGTTTGTGAGGGTTAATATGCATTGCCACCTAAAGCTACTAGCGTGGGATGCAACAAAGACCGGCAAGCAGGGCAGGGGGACTGGTGGGGATACAAAACAGGAGGGATGAAATGCTTTTTTGCTTCCCTTAACTGAGACAACGTGACACCGGTTCGTTGGTCTAACACCGTCTAGCAGCCAAAAGCCTCTACTTGACGCTTGTTAGCACAATCCGAGCTGGGCTAAGAAGTTCAAACATGGTGGACGTACCCACTGATCTTTTGTGGCCTTCGTTTTTGGAATTCTACTTCATCCACTGTCCATACTGCCCCTTTAACGTTTTCTACTCGCACAAAACACTTGTGAAGACTAAGATTATGACGCACTGCATTCTGCAGCAAGTATAAAAGAGAGAACATTTACATTTTCTATAAGGAAAGACTCCAAAAACAGCAGTACATTCAGCCTCACAGTCCACATTTGTAAAACCATCCCCAAGAGCTGTAGCTGCACCACCCCCGTGGAGGACCTTCTTGTGGTCAAGGATGCCTCTTCCAAACATAAAAATAAAAAACCCTGAAATTATCGATGAATTTAAACTCTGGCATTGACGTCTAGTCTCTGGTAGGAGCCAACCAGAAGAAATAGTTAAGATGCATAGAAGCCCCAAAATAGGGTTCACAGTAAAAATCTGAAAATGTTGTTAATATGACTTCAAAATAAACATGGAAAGCATAAAACCGTCCCCTGTAAGCCCACTTATCTCCCATAAAAAAGGGTATTTAAAAAAAAAAATCATGCAAGATGATAATATTGTTAACTACATTTTGCTCTTGTTCTTTTTTTTGTTCTTCAAAGTTTTGGCTTTAATACCTTCTATGGATTTTGTCAGATTTATCTAAATTGGATTTTACCATTGAGAGCATCACCTCCTACAGCTGGCAGCATGAGGGAGTGAAAGGATCCCCAGGGCATCAGTATCCATCATCAAGCTATGTCTTACCTTCCCGAATAGATACAAACCTTGGCCCTTATGATGGGCAATTGCCTTAATTAACAGAAAATGCCAAAGAAAACACTTGAGTAGAACTCTCAATGGCAAAAAGATGATACTCCTGCAAGCTGATGGTTCCTGAAGACACATATTTCTATTTCTACCCCTACCCTCTCCGTGTTTCTTATGGTTAAATGTCATTTCCAAGAGCATTCTTAAACTGAGCTCCTTGATGGCTAGAGCCCACCAAAAATGAGGATCTCAACTCAAAGGTAAAGGGCTTTTAACATCTCATTTTTCCTCGAGTTTCAGAAGAATCCCCAACCCCCTACTGGGGCCAGAAACAAGCATGGCTTCCATACGTTAGCCTCCTTGGTTGAGCTTACTGATCTAAACTCCAAATTAGACATAAAGACATTACAAAAAGACCTATGCCCTTTACTCAAAACTTTCTTCTTAGAGAGAGTAAGGAGGGTGACCAGTGTGGCCTGAGAAGTGGATGCATAAATCCCACCTCCCATGCCGCAGAGGATCTCCTCCACTCCATTCCAATGATGCTGCCGTTGCTCAAATGTGTGGCACTCCACCCCTTGTGCTACCTGCAGTATTTCCTCTCTCAAGATACTGAGCACTGTTTTGACTTTCAGATAATCACCACTGGTGACACTGAGGCGTTAGACGAGATAGTGATGATTGTTCTTTCACGATATGGAATATTGAGAAGATAATGAGACACATTTTATTACATAGCTAAGTTATCAACTACTCGCAAGGAGAATCCATGGAAGAGATTCTCAGAATTTCTGAGCAACATCAGCATCATTGGGGTAGATTGAAAACATCCAGGTGACCATGAAAGGACATCCCTGATTCAAGTGGCCTGGAGGGCTTGCATAAAAACAAAAGAAAAATCTCTGAAAATGTTTGTCATGTTGTATTTATACTTGGAAGGACAATTTCTTTACATATAGATCGTAGGCTGCTCTCTGAATAAGCATTTTCTTTTTTATGCTGTACCAATGCATAATATAGGGATGTGAAAGGTCTCCTCTTACCTCCCTAGAACAATACTAAGGAGGTTAAAATAAACCCAAACTTTCTTTAAAAAAAAAAAAAAATCCAGACAGATCCTACACATGTATAGACGACATAATGGGGAAAGAAAGCAACATTTCCCCTCAACCTTATCATTGTCTAATATTTTAAAATAATCATCAAAATATTTAGAACTGTATCTAAAAAAACCATGTCTGTTTGAAGGATTGCTATAGATCTGTCTGAAGCATACAGCCATGTAAGTAAAGACAGAAACTCAAACTTAAGTTTTGTTTTCCCAGACTGTACATCTAAGCAAAAGTACTCACAAATCCAAAATTGCCCAAAAACATAAACCCTTCTCAATCATAACTTAAACTGGGCATTTCATCTTTTGTTTAAGATTACAATACAAATAAGGACACGTAGAGAAAATTATATGTATTTATGAGTCATTTGGTACTTGATCTAGGATTGTTTATATTGATGGCACTTTTTCCTGCAGTTTGCAGAAATGAAAAAGTTAAAGCTGTACATCTGAGCTTAAATATCATATTCGCAGCTAGTAATTATTTTTAAATTTGATCATTTGCTATTTATAAAAGGCAATTTGAAAAAAATGTCTGTTTCCTGCTTATAGTTCCTACATTTTGAAAAGCATGCACAGCTAAAGATACTTTGCATTTTATCTCCTGAGGGAGGCTGAGGAAAAGCGGGTAAGGTTCTGAACATAGGTTCCCTTCAGCACCCATGTGTCTTAATGGAAATAAAAAGGATACTTCGAGCCATAATAGATATTCATGCCTGGGTAAGGTTGATAAATTAATTCTATGCTTATATTCATTTTCTTTTAAAATGCTAATTTATCAAGAACGTAACGGAGGAAATGTGTTTTCTACTTTTGTTTTTCTCTTATCTAAAATTTAAGAAGTAGCAAATTTCCTTTGCATCCTATCAAAAATCCCTATCATATTTATAATAATGACATGTAAAAATATCCTAACATATTGGCATTTTACGTGTTGCGGAATTTGGGGATTATAAGAATTGTAGGTAGTAAAACAAAACAAAAATGTCAGATTGGACCCGGCCCTCTTTTATAGCAAGAATATTTAAAGCAAGAAATTAAAAGCGGCAAAATCCAAAAATCTGTGAGGGCTTCATTTAAGAATCTGCGAACCCACTGCTGAACTGGAAATGAGGTATAGTCATGTGACCCTCAAGCCTTGTGGTGGCATCCCATATGGAGCTGAGGGATTTGTTTTGTTTTATAGCAAATGGTGTTACAGTGAAGTTAGATAATTTTCTTTTCCAGAGTATCTATGAATCTCTGACAGACAGTGCAACATAAAAAACCAAAAACAAAAACCCAAAATAAAACCAAAAACTTAATAATATATTGTGCTTTCCTGTGCTAACTCCCAAATACAGGGCTAGTCCTGAGACCACACAACTTCCTTTACTAATTATGGTAAGGAGGTTTTTTTATTTATTTATTTTTTTAATCCAACTAATGAAAGTTATGTCCAGTTTGTCTGATTATTTCTCCAGTTAAAAAAAGTTAGCCATGCATCTCAGCAAATACTGGTGGTGGCTAACAACCGATAAGGCATGAGGTCTGTGTAAATAAGAGGATAACTTTCATATTGGGATGACAGTATCATGCGTTCCTTTTCCCTACGTATTTTAACTGGACAGAAATGATTTCACTGGCTGGTCTATCCAAAATCTGATGTCAATGTAATGGGAGTCTTCTATCCCAGCATTTTAACCCCAATAGTACTATTTTCTTAATAAAATACTCCCATAAATTTGACTCCTTGAGTGTATAGAAACAACACACATTGAACTTACAATACCTCCATTTTATCAACAACAAACTCTTAAATGGCAAGACCCAAGCTTTAAACAGGCCTGTGAGAAAGCTTACCTTCCACGTGGCAGCATTGCGTCGAAAGTAAGCAAACATTCGTGTGAACCAGTTATAGATTTCATTTAGTGTTAGCTGCTTTTCTGGAGATTCGAGAATGGCCTATAGAAGCAAAAGTAACAAAAGAAGATAATTTATGACCAAATCAGCAGAATTGTCATTATAGTTTCTTGAAAGTATAAAATAAGCATGATTCAGAGCTAGAGCCCAAGAAAGGTTTCACGAAATGATCTAAGATTAATGGTTGTATTTAACAGTTCAATAGCAAAATTCAAAATGGAATTATCTAATTGTTTTGAGTTTTTATTTCTGTTTCCGTACAGAAATATTAATTTATTAGTCATTCATAAAGCAGAATCAAAGAGAAATGCAAAACATTTCACTAGCTGATTAAAGCTCAGTAATTATTTAGAGCTCAGATTAATTCTAGGGATCAGAGATTACTGTAGCTTGTGATAATTGACTTGCCATCTTTAAACAGGCTCATTTTCACTGTTGTGTGAAATGAATTTCCTAATAATCACATCGTATTGTAATACTTAATCAAAAGCAATTATGTTATATATTGCAGTTTTAAAAAACCTTATAGAAAAGGTTTTAGCATGCTTGCATACTAAACGGTTTTAAATCTACTTCATCAATATATCCATGTACACGTATACCTTTTGATATAATTTCACATACTGTGTTATTTACTTACCTGCCTAATTAAAGATGCATATGTAAATGGTGGTCTAACTTCTGCGTTCTTATAAAATTCTTGGTTCTGCGCAATATCTGCTAAATAAGAATCATTGTCCTATTAATTATCACTTTTTAAAAAGAGGCTGGTCTACAAGAATTGCCTATTACAGTTCTGCATAAGGCAAAAATGGGAGTATCTACCTGAAGAAATGGGCACGTTGTATTTGTCTGAGTACCGCCTGCGGATGGGTCCCACCGTATGCATGCTGGTGGTGGTGATGACGGAGGGGCCTTGGGTGACGGGAGTGATGGGGGCGGTTGGGGTCGTTGGAGTATGAGGTAAGCTCTGTGGAGAAGCCTCAGATGCAGACTTGGAGAGTGTGACACTTGATACCAGATTCAGCTGTGAGGAAAAGAAGAATTCTTAGAAGAGCTTCAGAAAAACAGTGAGTAAGCAGGCATCTGAAATCCAGCAGGAATAATGCAGGGGACACCCGGCTAGTTTTACTTCTGTAAGTAGATGCTTATAATTGACTGAAATAGGAGATGAGTTCTCATGTAAAAACAGTTTACATAGTAGTTAGTTCAAAATCTCTCTGGCCATGTTCTCCTGACCTGTTGGGGACACAGGAGTCTTCCAAAGACAGTGGAAAATGAGTGGAGAATGCAGAAAGGGGTGACCTGGCGCAGTGAAGTTTGACAAGATTTGGATCAAAACATTTCTTGAGTCATGACTTCAAACTCTCCTGGGCTGCCTACTGTGCTTGCCAAACCTCAAGGAAGGTGACAGAGTCCTGGTAGCACCAGTGAATACCAACACTGTAGAAGCCATCAGTTGGGATACATTGCTCCAGACCTGAGCTCTCCAACAGCACTTTGTCAATTGTGCTAGCCAGTACGGAACTGTTTTTACTTTTTATCAGAGTTAAACTTTTGTTTAAATAGCCACATGTAGTCAGTGACTGCCACGCTGGCCAGCACAGGGCTAGGCTACTTAACCCCATAAAGAAACTTCACCAATGGGAGCCAACAGGGATACTCGGCCTATGACTGCTACTAAAATCAGTGGCACTGGGGCACCTGGGTGGCTCAGTTGGTTGAGCATCCAGCCCTGCACTGCGCTCTGTGCTCAGCGTGGAGTCTGCTGGAGTCTCTCTCTGAGCCCTGCCCACCCCCCCCCCCCCAAATAAATAAATCTTAAAAAAGAGTCTCTCTCTGAGCCCTGCCCCCCCCCCCACTCTCTCTCTCAAATAAATAAATCTTAAAAAAGAGTGGCACTGATCCAATAAGACGTCATGGGGTTATATCAGTTGGCAAAGACTAATCTTTGAAAGCTTAATGTATAATCTTCATTAAACCAAATAGAGGACTGGACTCTATTTTAAAAAATGACATATGAAACACATTGGGAACTGTAAAAATTATTTTTTTCTTCGAGTTTCAAATGCTCAGTAATATAATGGAATTAAGAGAGGAAATGAGTAGTATTTATTTAAAATCATATGAAGGAAAATGAAGGAGTAAGGTTTCCTTCCATTAAACCTTCACCTTGAAGTGCTTTTCTTATTAATACTGAAAAAATGGGCCTGTTCCCCTTACCCTGAATTTGTCCTTCCAGAAATACTAAGTCTGGCTATACTACAGAACTTGGCCATTTACAACATATTATTACAATTTACACAGAATTGGTTATCTCAGATACTTATAGCCGGCCAAGTAAACCTAGGCAAGTAGGTTTATTTGGTAACATGTTCTCAAACCTGATTTTCGATCATTTAACAAAGTAAGTATTTCACTATTGCAGTAGCCCTATGGATAAGGCGTTACTTATGGAAAGTATTCAAAATGGGACTCTTCTGGGATCATAAAGAGGACATTAAAAGTTCCAGTTTGTTGAGAAGATTCAACTCTACTCATACTCTAGTAATGAAAAAGGCCATGAGAATGCCTCTCATATGTTTAGGGTAGTTCCATTAAAAATAATAATAAAATAAAAACAAGGAATTCGAAGAAAAGAAAGATCAAATACTGTTAGGTAAATATTAATGGAGAAAATGTAAACATGGTCCTGCAAAGGGAATGGTGGATTGAAAGCCTGTAGTTGTGCTTTCCTTTTTAACTCCCCTGGTGAAATGCTGACTCAGTTAATGCCAGGCCTTTCCCCCAGCCCCCATGTGGGAGAAAACCAAGTTCCAGAGAGGACCACCCCCTAGCAAACTGGGCCAATGCTGTGAGTTGCTTTATTATTAGTGCTGGAAACCTGACTTATGACACCTATTTGAGGACTAAGTGTTTCCAGTTCAGAGTAGCAGCCACGGAATGGAGAACTGAGAAGCCACTGGGAAGGTTGGGGCTGACCTCCTCTTTGCCTTGGGCCTTAATCACTGACCAAGTGCAGCAACAGTATGTATAAGCATCAGCCTAAGCAACGGGTCAAGGAAATTAGTGCATGAAAGGCTACTGCTCATAAATATACAGCTTTTAAAACTCAGATGCTGCTAGGCCTAAAAATATCCAAACATTCCAGAAAGGCATGGATACCATTTGTATAAACCATACTGTAAGCCACCTGCCACTGTGTGGTTTCACCTCATTCTCATACCAGGATTAATAAGGGACATGTCACCGCTCACGTTTTACAGGTGAGTAAACTGAGGCTCATGATCGATGAGATAACTTGTCTATATTCACAACCAAACACACACTCGTGATCCTAGGCTCTCAGTATAAGCATCTCTTATGCCCAGTTAATGGGAAAAATAATCATTAACCAGTTTCGTTTCTCTATAGGCTCATTTTTGGAAAGGATTCACTGAATAGCTTTAGTCCCTACTTATGACATTCAAGAAATACTATTGAACAAATATAAGGCACATGAAACCAAAATGACAAAAATAGGGACAGAACATTCGTTCGCTGCCCCTGAAGATCCTACCATCGAATACAGACACCGGTCAAAGGACAGTGTGTGTGACAAACATAAAGCGATTCTGAGGACTAATTCTACTTTTAGGCTTTTCCGTTTAAACACAGTCACCTAAACACCATAACTGTCTTAAACACGTAATGAGAATTATGAATACAACGGCTGCAAGAAACGTGCCGGCTGCTTTCCCATCCTGTGAGGAAGGGGCACCCAGTGCAGTGGACTCGAAAAAAGCCAAAACTCATGTAAACATTCGGCAAGTAACAAATCCATCTGTGGTGCTCACACAGGAGAACAGGCACGTCACGTGGTACTGTGTCATAAAAGGTGAAAAGAATGGGACATCTGTAGCTTTTACCAAAGGTCTTAACACCTGGACTGTGTGTACCGAATGAGCAATAGTGAAAAATAAAATCCCTGCAGGTTAGCACAGCCCGCAAAGAAATACATGGTAGAGTTTTCTGGAGGGTTTTGAACATAGGTAGCAAATGGAAATAAACACGAAGCCAGGAGAGAGCGGAGAGGGGGCTTACCAGGCTTGACAAATGACACCGTGATTCACACCCACTGCTGGGCTGTCTCTAATAAGCCACAGAGGAAGCAGCCAATCTCAGCTAATTACCAGATAAAAATGTATTGTAAGGGTTCTAATTAGGAGACGCGGACGGAGGTGATCTAATGATTAAATGCTGCATTCGAGTGACCCTACCATCAATGTGCAGTGGTGCAAGATGTCACTGGAATATTTTGTAGAAACAGTAATTTTACTTCGAGGAGGGGAGGCAGTAATATTTGTAATGATGGCTGTGAGGTAAACTAATTAAAAGACAGTTCCTACAGGAAGAGGGTGGCTGAGAGCAGCTGTGGCCATTCCACAACCAAGTGCCAAGTCTCAATAGAGGAACGGCAGTCAAGTGGAAAATTTCTGCCTGACCTCTGCCCTTGCTATTAATTTGCAGGAAAACTAATGACACATATACATATTCCCACAAAATTGTTCTAATTGCTAATTTGCCAAAGGAGCCCAGATTCCAAATTAAACATGACTGTAGTCTGTGAGGGAAGGAAGAACAAAAAGCCGTAAACTCCAAACAGAGGGTGCTTCGCCTCTCGGAATCATTTGAAGGCTGAACCAACAAGTTAATGAAATGTCAACCTTGTCAACTGCTATAGAAGTTTGTTAACTTTTAAACTTTTGTTTGATGATCACATGCTTGTCTTGAGGAAAAACCATCTTCAGGGAGGAGGGTCACGAGGGAAAGATAAGATGGAGCATGGGGAAGGGTTCAAAACAGGCTCTGTGTTCAAACCAAACCTGCTCTTCTAATTAAGGTCTCTCTGAAAACAGTGGATTCAAAAAAAAAGAAAAAGAAAAAAAAAAAAAAAGAAAGAAAGAAAAAGAAAAAAAAGAAAATTAATTACAGACTTAGAACGGAAGAACAGATCGGGACTGGTGTGGGTTTTGCTGTAATCTTGAAATATTCATCTTAATTGTAAACTATTAAATCTTAATATAATCATCAATTAGAAATGAAAGCATATGTGCTTCGTGTTTCTGATTGTAGTTAAGGTTTTAAAAGATAATTTTTTTTTTTTTTTTTTTTTTTCCGGGGCATGGAGCAGGAAGGGATCGGACTGGGAGGGTTTCTTTTCCTATTTTTCTTATTGTGTGTATTTTCTATTTAAAAAGAAGTTGCTATGTTTGGAAAAGTTAGTAACTCTGATATTTTCTACATGGCAAGTTTCCGTCATGTGATGATTTCGGCAAAGATAATCGCTTTGAGGGTCTGGCCAGAAGTTACATTCTTCTATCACTTAAGATTGCTGCAGGGTTTTCTTTTGTAAATCTCCGGGTGCCCTTAACCACCGTCTCCCCCATCCCTACCCCAGCTCACTTCCAGAAAGACTGTCCTGGGGACTGTACCCGTCCCAACTGCTAGGACCCTGTCAGCCGCCTCGTATTCTGCTGAGTCCTTTTGTAAAAGATTAATCTTTAGTTTTTAAACAGTAACCTCCTCTCTTCTTTTAAAGATGATGAGTCACTCACATTTTTAAAAAATAAACAAAGCGCTGATGTAAACCCCGGACAGAAACAGACTTGTCGTAAGTATTCCCATAAGAACTCATTTTTATTTTTGTTTGTGCTCTTGCCTCACATGAAAACAGATTCTGAGAACAAAAGACAAACCTGAAACCCAAACACTGGGGCACCTCGCTGCTTAGTAGGGACTTTGAGGCTCACAGAACTCGTTTTTCTGCTCTTGGCTTCACTGCCCTGAGCGGGCTTGAGGCCTGCTTGAACGGCACACGGTTTCTAGACGTGAATTGGGGGCGTTCAGAGGTGGCCGGTCTTTCTGAGGGGTATGGTGGAATGGGGCTGGGGGGTGTGGTGGTGGTGGCTGGGGGGGGGGGGGGGCTTCATGAGAAACACTACAGAAAAACAGCTTGTGTGTACTGTGCTAGAGAATCGTTTATGACTGCCTATGATTGTTTCTCTAGGCCTCAAGCAAGGCTGCGAGCAGCCCAAAGGATCAGCCATTGCTTTAAGAGTTAAAAGACCCTTTTTATAGAGGGGGGACACTTTGTTTTTATAGCAGCTAAAAACTATTTCGAAACAGTCCTAATTGCTATGGTTGGAGGAAAAGAGAATGCGTAAAAAGGAAAATGTAATACTGCATTTCGCTTCAAATATCCAAGTTCCTGTAAGCGTTTTATAACATTTTCATAAAGAAGGATATACTACCTACGCTATAATTACTTGCCCACCAAATCTGTAGGAATGTGGTTTTTCCAGGATCAGGAGTTGTTTTCTGGTGTGCAGGAATACCCCGAAGCAAGGCGTACCTCTCATGTACTCCGGCATTATAAAATACGCTTTATAGGATTTTCCTGACATTATGATAGGGAAGTCTTCTTAAAAAATCCTTAACAGCTTAATAAAGTCATGACACAGACATGCTTCTTTTCGTTGTTATTGTTTTGTCCTCTGAGTTACGCTTCCCTCCAAGGAAATAGCTCAGCAAATTCTCCATGGAGCAAGCATGGGGACACGAACCCCCAGCAATACACTTTGGTGTTTACTTTGAGAATGTTACCGTGTTTGGAACCAAAGAATATCCATCAGTCTCATGAGGATCATTTACTCCTGTCTGATTTTTTGCTGCTCTTCACACGGAAAAGAGAAGAATCTTTTCAAACTCAAAATATAGTCAATTTGGCCCTTCTCAACATATGTCAAGAAAGGCTTTTCCCATTGTGCATCCCCAACTGCTAAAATATACAGCTGCTCTGGGAAACTTTTACATATCTTTTCCATGCAGGGCCCAGTCTTCACAAAATTAAAAGCTTACAAATAAATTCAAAACCAGAAAGCCTTGTTTATCTGATGCTGGCTGGTCCTTTGCTTCCTCTACACTGGTCCTTGTGACATGCCTTCCTCTCCCCACTGCCTTCCTCAGAGACCCACAGACACACGCACCTCCTCTGAACCCAAGGAAAGACTCACAGATCTGACTCCTGTCCATTTCTTCCTTTTCATCTCCGACACCACTTCTCCCAGAATCCCCACTGTAGATCGGCTGTCCTATTGACACATGGCATGATCATGCAATGAGTGTGTGTCGTTGTTTGTCCCTCAAGACTCCACAAAGACCTTAGTGGCAGGGATGGGGCTCTCTTGTTTTATTGCTCTGTGTTTTTAGCAGCATACTTAATACATACTTGTTGATAAAACAGCTTGACTCGAAACACAGGAATTTTGTTTCCAAAAATAATGTGCTGTGTGAGTTGTCCTGGGTATGACTATGGAAGCAAAGGTTTTCTTCGATATGAAGTGTCTGAAGGCAAGTGGAGGGGGAGATGTGCTACTGAAAGTATCCAAAGAACAGTAAGGCTCCCCCACACACGTCCCAGTGTGGGATGAGCTTACAGCTGTGCCTAAACACTCAGGACCGTCCTGAGATGAGCATATTCTCCATCTACCCAAATGGGAAGATGAGTTCTACAATAGGGTCCAAGGAATGTGTCTATGAGCTGATATAAGGACAATCCAAGGTTTTGGCAGTTTCTCTGATGCAATGAAATAGGGACTGGTTGGATGACTGGATACAACAAATGACACTTACCACCCAAATGGCATTTAGTGAAAAGCAACGTTTACAGCAAAGCATTCTATCACTTAGTGACTAAGAATTTTAAAATAAACATGAAGTTCCTTTTAAACAGAAATGGAAAAAAGAAAAAACCTCATCAACTTACTGGCAAGGATATAACGTGAAAGTCCCCATCTATGGTTAGATTTGAATCCTGGTGGCTGCTTATTTCAAATCAAAGATTCTAGAAGGATATACTATGCATTCTATTATTTAAGGTGGAATAAATTAATTACAGGCAAAAAGGAATATTTTGCACCTTAGAATCGATCATCAGATAGCTCTGTATCCCTAAAGTTGAAAGAATCAAGGGTCTGCTAAATGTGTATGCCTCCCCCCCTTTTTTGGCAAGGAAAGTAAAAATTTATGCAAAACGCTACACGGCTACCTTTTATAATTAATTTCCCAATGCCTCACCTATACATATTTTAATAATTCCTGATTTATAAGATGGTATCTATAATAAAATTTTCTATTTTCCAATAAATGAAAAGAAGGTAGGTTCACTCCGGCAACAGAGTGTCACACAATATCTGCTTGTCAGGCACCAATTTTTACTTCTTACATGTAAGTTAAAGGATAAGGAATTTATAATGCTGCCTGTGAAGGGAACCACTTTTCATACACAAATGTGATCTTTTTTTTTTCAAAGGGTAATACAACAGTACATTTACATAAACTAATCCAAACAATCTATGTATTTGACAATGGCAAACCTCACACAGACGGCCTATTGTTGGTTTACATCTTGGAGTTCTTTATATTGGCTTGTAGCGCTGCTCTAGCTGTCAAAGGTTTGACTTGGACACTAAATAAATGGTTATAGAAGTGCTGTGCAGCGATATTGGACTTCTTTGCAAAAGAAAACCTGCTGTGTATGAATTCAAAAGCTATTAATTTTTCAGTCAAAAATATTCGTGCCTATTTCTTTTAATAAAGAAATACTGTGCTGAGCTACTAAGAGATAATGTTGACTAGTGGTAGAGAATTTTCAATAGAACAGTTAAAAATAAATTTAGTAGGAGGTCCCCTTCAAAGTTATAATTTTCTAGAATGTAAAACATTTTTTTTTTTAATACTAATCAAGACAAACCTTCCTTCCCTGTGCCTTTCCCCCATGACTGCTTTTCCCTGTTTACTGGCTGCTTCACACTGGTCCTCATGGAGATTCCCAATGATCCTTTTGTGGCCTATGTAGGTGTACCTGTATGGCGCTTCCTGCCAACACTTGGCCCCATCACTTACTGAGCACCCCATGGGGTCTCACAACTCCACTTTCGTATCTCCTCCTCCCAAGGAGCCCCAGATACAACAACATGAGTCCATCCTAGACCAGAGTCTGGAGTCCACACATTATTCTATCCACTGCTTTTAATCCATGGAGGAAGTAGGAGATAATCTCTTTCTCTCTCTCATTACTAGAGACTAAGACTAAGATTACTAAGACTCAGATTCCTCATCCTGGGGAAAAAAAAAAAATCCCATCTCAAACAAAGCAGTGTGACCAGAGTTCAGAAGGTAATCGATTCCCCTAGCAATTGGCTGTGCCCACTGGAGAACTCCATCAAGTCATTTCCAGGTCTTACCAACTTGTTTAGCTGGGCTCCTATTATTCCCAAGGACCCTTCTTTAAAGGAAGGAGGGGCTGATGAAGGCAATACAAACAGCACAGCTGACTACTGTGGATTCACAATATCAAACAGCCTAGGTTTTTGTTTCCCTTTCTTTTTGGTAGCCTACACATTCAGTCCTCTAGCCATTTACTGCAAAACACATGGAAACTAAGGGTTCTTTCCTAGTAAAAATGGATGCGCAAAGTGTTTAATGATTTTATGTCCTATATCTCAGTAATGTGTTCTGTTTCAGACATTAATTTTGTCTGCCAACTGCATCTTGGCAGGCTACCATATTTGCTGGGTTAATAGTCTGACTCCGTTTTATTTCTATCACCATAAATCATACATATATGGGTGTATGTTTGCTTTATTT
Organism: Canis lupus dingo; assembly: GCF_003254725.2. Classification (NCBI taxonomy): domain Eukaryota; kingdom Metazoa; phylum Chordata; class Mammalia; order Carnivora; family Canidae; genus Canis; species Canis lupus. The sequence goes on along the minus strand of NC_064262.1, from coordinate 21,197,552 downwards.
ATAGAAAAAAATCAGTCAAAACAGATAAACCAATACTTTGCCATTACGCTGCATCATTGCATATTGATTAAAATTGCTGGTACTAACTATAGATTGTCAACGCTCAATTAATTTTCACACAGTGACTCCAAGCAAAATCAAATAAAGGCAGTGTACCTTTAAATTTTACAAATCTTAAAAATCAAGAAGCACAGCACTCTCTCCATTTTGAATAATCAGTGGAAGCTACAAGGAGATTTTTAGAAATATAAGTATATGAGAAATACAACTGTTAAAGCGATCAATTTATAGCAAGGAATGAGGCCCAAGACAGGATTTGGGGTTTAGAAACCATCCTTCTGCTTCGATATTAACTGTCTGTGCTTGGATGGCACTCTTCAAGGTTAAGGAAAAGGGAACAAGGCAGGAAGTAGGAGATTCCTAAAAGTTAAATGCAATTTCAGTGAACCGTGTTTGATCTCCCACCTGAAAAAAAAAGAGTAATATTCACTTCTAACTGTCTAACAACCATTGGATGCCCTCCACAATTTTAGCCTCCAATTATTCCAAGAGTGTGTTTTCTGTTTCTTTCCTCTGTTACAGTTAGACTGGACTAGCCTTCACTCTGTTTCTCATACCTGCTGTCTCATGGCTAACCCAGGCTGAAATGCCTTCTTCTTTTGACTCCATGGTCTGTCTTTTGCAGACCATGGAGTCTGCAAAACAGAGCATTTGGAAAGATTTTTTTCTCCCTCTTCCCAGTGACCTATCATAATATATTTTCATACCCTGCTACAGCACCAGTCATCTGTCTCGAAGAGCTAGTTGTTGGGCCTCATGGCTAGGGCTCTGTATCATCCTCTATCTTCTTAAGTGCCCTGCACACTGCTCTCTTCATAAAAGATACCCAGAAACAGTCAACTCAACTCAGATCCTTCAATACTAACAGCTGCCAGAGGAGGCTGTCCTGCCTCCTACACTTGAGGTGGGGAAGCAGAGAAAAGATACTGTAGGGTTTTGTCCCCTTGGTGTAGAGCTTGGTACTTACGGGCTGAGGGGCGGCTTTGGGTTCGGTAGACTTCACGTGCAGATGGGTCATCATGGCTTGCAGGCGCTCTTTGTCTTTTGCAAGCTAGTGGGGGAAGGAAATGCTCTGTTATTTCTTTGAATACAGATGCATTACTATTTTAACATCCAAAATGATACATATTCCAAATTAAACTATAGCACCATTGCACATGACAAAATCTTTCTCATTGCTTAATCGTTTTGAAATCTACACAGCCATTGCCAAACTCGAAGTAACTGGAGGTGTCAGTGTGAGATTTCTCAACACAAGATGCATTAGCTTTTAACTGGGAAGTTCTAGACCTGCTGGCACCAAGGAGTCCCATGTAACACAGACAGCTAAAAGACAAAAACGTGAATCATGCCTATTAGCCAATCTTATTCATGAGGAAGCCAAAGGAAAACGAGTGAGGTAGCTAAAAACTCATAAAATTCATCTTTTGTGGTTGTGGAAAAGCTCTTAGACACATGGATACATTTATGCAGAATTAACTTCTAACTAACTTTAACAGGTAGGCATAGATCAGCACCGTGCTGGTGAGCAATACTGGCAGGGCCTGCACGGGGCTCCAGGAGATGGCAAGTTCTCATATCCAAAGGAATGCAGAATAAGCTTAATCATTCAGTTATTTAATGTATGAGTACCTACTATGTGTTGATCTCATCTTAAAAAAAGTTAAGTCCTCTCATTGCACAAAAAGTTATCTTCTGAAGGCATACAAGCTCCTAGTCAGATATACGTTGTAGGCACTCAGAATATTACTTACTGGATTATACTTTATGCTTGCCCTGAACTGTTTTAACCTAATGATATTTTTGATAATTCAAGACAGCTGGGTACAGGGGAGACAAAATCTAGGTAGTTTTGCCACCAGCATCTTTGCCACCAGCATCTTTGGCACATAACTCATAGGCCATAAGACAATTTTACCATAAAAGATACAATCATGACAAATGAGGGAGGGGCATTCCTGAAAAAGGAAAAAATGAAACATAAAAAATGAGTAACAAAACAAAAAGCCTTCTCCTGTGAATAAAAAACATTTGAATTCATTCAAAATGTACAGTGTGGAATGATGGCCATACGGCGCAAGTAACGGGTTTTATTTTGTGGACTATACTGAAGCACTTTTTCAGAGTATCGTTACTTTTTTTTTGTTACTCTCATTTACCCTCATTCAGCACTGCACGTTTTCTTTTATCAAAAACATTTCCTCCTTCATTACGAGAGGTATCAGTTTCTAAATACCAGGATACATGTTTGTAACTGAGCTCTGTATGGCACTGTGAAAGCCTTCTACACTGTTGCTTGTTCTTGGCATATGGTCACATGTCCACTGAGAGGCGTTCCAAAGTTCTATGGGACATGTAGGTTGGAAACTCTGTGCCACGGTATACACCATTATGAGGGCCAAGATTTATATAACATAAAAATGGAAGTACTGTGTCAATGGAGAAATGAAATTAAACCGTCAAACCATACTGTCAGTTATTATTATTATTTTTTTAATCTCTTAGGGCCAAATTGCCTTTGGACAATTAGTTCTGTGGTACAAATGACTGTGGCAAAGAGGTCTATGGCAAAGATGCTTATGGTGAAGCTGACAGGCATGATAATAAATACCTCTGTAAAGTCAGTGGGGAGTATATCTCCAAAAGATAAAGGTAGAGTTAAGAGAAGAGCTGTGGAATTTGGGGTAAATGAAGAGATTAATGAATGGGTGAGTGACAGGAAGAGAGAGAGAGACACACTGAGAGAGTCTTAGATCAGCACTTTTATAGACCATTTGTCCAATATAATGCCTTTCAACTGAGGAAGGGCTGATTTCTTCTATGTCACATAATTAACCTTAAGTCTTCAAATTATCAAGTTTTGGGAGCACTTGGCTGGCTTAGTTGGTAGAGTGTGTGACTCTTGATCTTAGGGTTGTGCATTTGAGCCCCACGGTGGGTATAGAGATTGCTTTTTAAAAAAAGGATTTTATCTACCTACCTACCTATCTACATGTGTATTATTTGAGGGGGTGTAGAGTAAGAGAGTGTAAGCAGGGGAAGGGGCAGAGGGAGATAGAGAGGGAAAGAATCTCAAGCAGACTCCCACTGAGCACAGGAGCCTGATGGTGGTCTCAATCTCACAGCCCTGAGATCGTGGTCTGAGCTGAAACCAAGAGTCAGAGGCTCAATGGACTGAGCCACCCAGGTGTCCCTAAAATAAAATCTTTTTTTTTAAAAACTTATTTATTTTTTAAATATATTTTATTTATTTATTCATGAGACACAAAGAGAGGCAGAGACACAGGCAGAGGGAGAAGCAGGCTCCCTGCGGGGAGCCTGATGTGGGACTCGATCCCAGGACCCCAGGATCACAACCTGAGCTAAAGGCAGAGTCTCAACCACTGAGCCACCCAGGCGCCCCTCAAAAATATAATCTTAAAAAAAAGAAATATGAATCTTTTGTAAGCTGTATTATTCCAAAATAGAAGTCAAATAAGACATTTTCAAATCAAGGTGTTTTCCAAGGGGAAGGAGTGTCTCAGCAGTTGGGAAAAGACAGAGGAAAGGGAAAAGGTAGGAAAGCAAGAGAGAAAAAGCTCTCGGCTTATCCCTGGCTGGATGACTCAGTCTCAAGCCATATCACATTTGATTTTTTTTCCTTTTTATTCCCTTGTGGTACAGGGAGGAATAAATTAGGAAGAAAAAAAGCCTTACAGTGTTAGCATTTATCTTTCAACAAACAGGAAATGAAAATGATACCATATTAGGAGCCACTTTACGTTATTCATCCTCTGTGCTTTAGTAAGTTATTGAACGGCCAAACTAAAAGATGCTCTGAACACATAATGCCAAAGGAATTTAGTTTTCCAAAGTGGCTCGGTTAGAACAATTAAAATGTTAGCAATGGCATTTTTCAACAGTTATTTGTATTTCTGTAGGGTTTTTTTTTTTTTTTTTCCACTGTGTTTTAAGTTTTTTGATGTTAGGACCAAAATATTCTTAGAATTTTAAATAATGTTTTGTCTTAAAAGTTATCATGGGGCAGAAGGCATGAAGGCATATCTATTATTCTTTTTAAAAACAAGTACTCTGCTGCACTAAACATTACAAGTTAAAGGGTGAGAGGTGATATTTACTTAAGAGTCTGATGAATATTAATTGTGATTTAATTTGGGGGTAAATATTGTTGATGCAGCAATTAACCAACACAGGAGAAGGAAATCCAAATTCCCAGCATCAAAAGGAATCATCACCTCTATATTCCATTCAGATGTCTACTGTGCTGACCTTTTACTGGTCAAATGTAGTAACACCATGTTGCAAATACACACCTAGAGTTTGTACACACACCCACATCCATAAATCTTGGAGGTTACTGCCAAGGGAGACAATTTCTCACTTTTCCATGAGAATATTAACGTAGAATTCATTGTCCATTTTGAGAATTACCCCGGGTCCTTATTTTGCCTTGCACTCAATTCTACCGTCCTAGTTCTGCTTTTTATTTATTTTTTATTTTTTTAACATATGATGTGCAAGGTTACAGAAAAAAGACAAAAATCCAAGTTTCTGTTTCTGTTTGATGGGTGCTAACTAGAACTTACTATATTCTTGGATGGGTTCTGGATTTTCACCATCAGTGAGCTGATCACCTCTAACACAAACCCTTTTAACAATTAAAGGGGGGAAAAACACCTGCCAAATTTACTTCTTGTTGTTTTAGGCAAAAAAGGCTAATATTTCACACCTATTAAAACCATATCCTCTCTCTGCAGGGGCTGGGCTGTATTGCATTTTTAATATTCACTGGCCCTTCGAAAAGCTTTCTGATTCTTTATTACTTTTTATGCCATCATTCCATGAGCTCAGCATCCCTATCCATTTTCACGGCATCTTTTCATTATTATAATATGACAATACAAACATTTAATATTAGCAAGTATATATTCCAGCATTTCCTCATAAACTGAATCCCATGAAAAGCAAAGAAAAGGAGGATGAGAAATGTACACCAAAGGTCAACTAAAAATTTGGTTGGCAAATTAAAACAATCTCTTATGTTGTGCTCTCAGAAATTACTCTCTAAATACTTTCCTGGTGGATACAGGGGGCGGGTATCTGATATAAAAAGAATGCCAACGGGCCAAACAGCTGAGGGGCCCTGCTCGTACAGTGTTTGCTTCTTAGCAGGTTGCTGCTCAATTTTGGAGAGACAGCAGGGTGAAAATGGATGGAGGTCGTGGGCACCACAATCAGAATACACTGGATTCAAATTCTGGCTCTATGACTCTGAGCACATTATGTAACCTTTTTAAGTATTTAGTTTCTTCTTCTAAATATGGAATAATAATCTCTGAACTCTGAAGGGTTGTTTTGAGGATTAGATAAGTTCTTGCACATAACAGGCTTAGCACAGAGCCTTTTAGCACTTTATGGATGCTCAAAAATATCTAACTTTCTTTAAAGCAAAGTTAGATCATCAGTCTAGTCTATTTAGACTTCTACTGGTTGACTGTATGCTTGGAACCCAGGTCCATGTAACAGGAGTTCTGTGTAGTTTGCAGGTGGCTTAGATTGGGAGATAATTTTGATGTTTTGAAGAATGAAACAGAAATTGTAGGAAAGATGAAGCCCATTGCTTATGGATTTATTTCCTTGACTCTCACTGTCTCTTTCCCTCATCCTAGGCAAATGCTTTTTCTCCCCTTGGCTGATATAGGTCATCCCCTCTTCTATTAGCCATGGCCTCAAATGGTGTTTTAGCTGGTCCTGGCTGTGAAAGACTGGAACGTGTGTATCACTCTGGACACTCTGATAACCGCCCAAGGCGAGGATCTCCATTCAAGGTCTTCAAAGATAAAAACTGAGGAGATTAAACTCATTCTTTTAGCAGAGAAAAGGGAACATGGTTTTAGGTTCATTTAACATAATCACTTTATATGTTGTCTGGAGGACTAATCATTTTAAGCCCAATTTGGCGGTTCTCACTTGTGAGAAACAAAATCTGAAACAAATGAAGGATTCTGGATGCGTAAAAATGCTAGAATTACCAAGAACAGATGAGAAGAAAGGACCAAGTCACTCACTTGATTTCACAGAAGCAAAGACTGTTGTGGCTACTTCAAATCCTCTTAAGTCCTACTCTTAGATTCTATAGTTGGGGAAACTGAGGCTCAATAGGTGAACTTACTCAAGATCATGGAGCTGGGAAGGGGCAGAGATGAAACTAGAATTCCAGCTACAGGATGCCTGACTATCAGATGCACCTGGGATGCTAAATGCAAACACAGATCTTTGCCACTCTTCCCATCTGCTACACTGAACCACTGATGCAGAACCTCCATGGCAGGGTGAGATGAGGAGTTTCAGCAGCCACTTGACTGAGGGGCAGGGAAGTTGGGCTTATTCCTGTACAATGATGATGATCCCAAATTTAACTGACTGTGGTCTCACCCAAACCTGCTAATAAGCCCAATATGCCAAGCGAGGGAATGTGGGAGTAAAAGTTTTAATAAGGACCCCAACATGTCCGGGATTAATGCACTAGTTTGGGGAGACAAGACTCCTGTCCATAGACTGAGGAAGTCCTGACAGTGACTGTCTCATTTTATATACAATGATGATCCAAACAGAACTGACTGAGGCAGAGCTCATCCAGTTCCATGGGTCTCTACCATACATAGGATCAAAAGAAGAAAAACAAGGGGAAAAACAAAAACAAAAAACAAAATAGCGACTTAGAAGGAGGGAAAATGAAAATCTTCTACCTAACTGAGTAGTTACCAGAGTTCTTTTTGACCCACTGTATCAAGCTATGGTCATTCACATGCCTTCAAAGCTCAGCACCAGTGAAAACTTATAAATGATTTCTTTAACACAACCACAGCTCTCAGGTGGGAGGCAACCTATGGCTCATTTCACCCCAATGGAAGAATTTCCCTACTTTTATTGTATTCTATCACCATCTTAACATTCCTTACGTGTTATTATTAAAGACTCTCTTGACATTTAAAGCAGACGCACACTAATACTCAGTCATAGTCTAGGAATTCTAATGCTCCCAGAGTTAAGCAGGATTTTAAATTATGAAAAATAAGTGTCTTGGTTTTCAAAGAGGGAACATGGAAGTGAGAAACCCAGAGAACCCCTCTTCTTTTTCTTGGCTCCAGTCACAAAGCAGTGACAATATGCAGCGATGATGCCATTAGAACTTCTTCCCCCACATGGTCTGAGCTTACTCAGGGAGAGTCCAGGAGGTTCTGTGAGGCCACTGCTGTGAAGAACGGTCCTGAGTATTGCCTTCAGTGGCGTTAGAGGGGCCCAAAGTGGGACACATCACAGATAATATATTTGCAAAAGTCCAGGAAGCTAGTGTGATTACAAACAGTAATGCTAATGGTAGAGTGATCACACGTAAAGTCCCTACAGTAATTGATCTGTGTTAGGCTTAATGTCTCCCTCTGCTATTGAAACTTGTACACTTTTCTCCCTCCTGACATTTTCTTGGAGCTTACAGTTCCTGGTGCAGATGATTTAGAGAACTTCCAAGGGGTTCCTATGTCACTAAGTTCCACCCTTGTCTAGCTGCCATGGATTGCTGAGGAGGGAGCTCCAAGGGGCAGAGAAAGGCATGGCCTCACAAGGCAGGTTTTAAACCCAGTGATCTGCAATGCCTTGGGGTAATACACAGAACCTCAATGAGCCATGATGACCCTGCATGAAAAGTGCCAGGTGGCAGCGCCATACAAAAGGAGGCGTGAGCTACACAGGCTGGGCTAGAATCTCAGGCCTTTGGCTTTGAACAAGTGAATTAGACCTTGTAAACTTCGGTTTCCTCATCTGTGAGAGGAGAGGCACAGAGAATTGTTTCTGACTCAAAAAGCCAATAACTGTGAAGGTCATCAGTGACTTAGTAACACCTTTTCGAAAGAGAAGAAAGGCACATGCTCATTAGATGTCTGATGTATACTGATTTCCAAAAGTTCTGTTTTTCCTTTAAGAAAATAACTCTTAGGATTGAGGACACAGGGAAGTATCTACTCACAGGTGGGTTGTGAGGAGTCAATGAAGTTAGGGGTATGAAACACCTAGGATTGCCTTGGCATCTAGTAGGAACTCAATAACTACCTTTTCAAATGGCTTCCCAGGTCCTTTATAAATTACAAGCAGAACAGGAGGCATTAGACAGCTCTCTTCCAAAGCCAATGGATGCAAAGTAATCATCAGGGTGAACAACTCATTCCCCTTTGCCAGGTACTTTCCCAGTTTCGAAACTGGAAATCCCAAGTCTCAGGAAAGCAAACTGTGGAGACTGGTCATCCCACTTCTTGAGGAACAGAGAGATGATTTCAAGAACGAACATACATTCTTCCACTATGCTCCCTCATACTACGATCAAGGCAAATCCCTCAATGGCTCTTTCCTCCTGGAATCTACTTGCTCCTGCCCCTTCCCGGGTCAGCTCCACAACGACTCCTGTGCTTCCTCTGAGAAACTCTGCCTGGTGTGGAATTAAAGACGTGCTAGTCTTCCCTCACTGCCAGGCTGCACAGTACAGGAAGGAAGAGGCTGCCTTGCTTATCTGCATCCAGTGCTCAGAACACAATAGGTGCTTGATAAATAGTGACTGAATGGAATCAAATTATTAAAGACAAAAGGTCCCACCCCATCACTCCCACCCTCCTGCCTGGTCAAACCTCCATTGGTTTGGTTGGCTCTTTTTCCTCTTGGCTGCTTTCAATATTCACTCTAAAGGGTCTGTAGGCTGAGGGACTGCAGGAATCCTGTCCTGAGCCCTGTCCCCTGACACATGCTGAGCTGTGGATGTGAGGAAACATCAGGTCTCCAATGCTTTTTTTCTTCACTCAAAACCCATCTTCATACCCAGGGAGGATGTTCTGACAACTGAGCAAGGTCACATGATCATTAAAACCAACATATATCTAGTCAGAAAAATTTATCTATTCCATGAATGTCTCAGCTTTCTGAAGAGGGAAATCTGTCAGAAGACTTTTCCTTATCTGTTAAATTAGATGCTTTTCCTTTTTCCCAGAGTGGAATTCTGACCTAGTCCCTAAGATAACTTTTGTGCCATCTCATTCACAGCTTAAGGGTTGAGATAATTCAGAAGCATTTCCCACCTAAGTGAACCTGGGCAACTAGGTAACTAGGTTAATATGAATATTTAAATCCCTCAGGCCATCCTGGCTGGTGCTCAGAGTATCAAGGAAGCTTCAGGTGCTGCCTTCTTACACTCCTGCCCATGGCATCTGGGTGGGCAAACTATTTCCACATCCTGTGTCTCCAGCTCCTCTATCTTCTGTGTCTATGTGTGTGTGTGTGTGTGTGTGTGTGTGTATGTGTGCAAGCACATGCACATTTCATGACCTATAAAACACCGTGCATATTGATTGTGGGAACATCATCCCCCTCCAGCTCTAACCTATCCTCTTGTCTGCACAGCATCCAGAAGACTCTGTCAAAAGAAAGTGTCTAACAGATAAAATCCTAAAATATATTCCCTTACCTCAAACAGTCATGTTCTGCACCCAAATGATTACCATGATGTCCGTCTACCTTGATGTTAGGTACCTATGTGTACAGTGCAAGCAGTGCACACAAAGTCTCTACAATGTTGGGCTTCCAGGTAACAGATGGAGTTAACCACCATTGAGTCCACTGCTACGATGTCAAAAATTACAACTGTCTTTCTAACAGTAAAATGTGGTTAGAAATATTCAGAAAGGCTAAGAATGCCACTAAGATGTCTTTTCAACCCCTCTTTCCTCTGAGACCAGTAATGGGAGGTAACATGAGACATCAATTAACCATTTTGTTAATAAGTTCCACATAATGGGTCCACTAATAGGAAAACATGCATTACATATTGTGGTAACTTCCCACAGAAATAAAAACAATACGCATGCATCTTATACACGATGTTGACAGAATGGGCCTGAGTCAGACTTCATGGCCATCATCGTGATTTCTGCCTTCTTGCCCTAACTCTTAACGTTGGAATCGTGAAGGCTTTTCGTGTGACTCCAGTATAGCGTTACGCAGATTTAGCGCCAAGAAAGGAAGCATCTCTAGCCACGATCCCCTTGTTTTCCACCTAATTCTTGAGGAGAGGTTCATTGGAGGTAAGAAACACAAGGGCCTTCTGTTTTGGGTCAGAGTGAAGGGTTCTGGGGTTTAGATCCGTGGGACTAGAAATGGACATCATTCATGTGGGTTTCATTCATAATGGTCATGTCTGGTGCTAGCTGACAACACCCTATGTTGTCTCCTATGGAACCCTTCCACAGTGATGCTCCAGGGTAGACATAATGAACCTCCACTGGTCTATGATGTAAGCTCCATTTTGAGATTATTGGGTTTGTTTTTCTAATGGGGGCACACATGTGACTGTGCTCGCAGATGTAAATGCCAGAGACCTAAAATGCTGTGCAGAGAAGTGCCTTGAGAGTCTGGCTGGTAGGGAGAGACTGCTCCTCCAACAATATAGAGATCACCGTTGGGGAACTTACTGTGCATCTTTGATGGCTCTCTCCTGCAGTGCTAAGTTGTGCAACTGTTTTTCAAATTCAAGTTAATGAATGGTAATTCTATAATATACTTGGAGGTTCAGGTACTTCCTGGTCTGGGGAATGCCTTCTTTAAGGCAAACAGAAGTAGTCACGGGGACGGTCATGCCCAGGGCATCCTCTCTAGAGGAGGTGATGATTCATCAGTGTGCTGTGCAGAGAATGGGGGGATGATGCCTACGAGCAATAAGAGAGAGGCTGTTCAAGCATGAGAACACCTCTTCAAACTCCTTCTGGGCCGCTGCAGGGACCTGGTTTCCCCAATAATTCAGGTTCTATGGGCACAGCAATTGTTCGTTAAGTCAATTAAAAAGTGCATTTTAGACACGGGTACAAGAAATGGCAAATGTGACAGTACAGACATGGAGATGTTGAACACAAGAGGAAGAGGAAGCCCACAATGAGTACAGCTGGTGGGTTGAAGTGTACCTTGTCTCACACTGTCCCACCTGTGCCAGTCTGCCACCCAGAGACACTCCATCTTAATCTTGACCTCTCAGTTCTGGCTCAGGGTGAGCGTTCTTTAATAACTAAAAACAGTTAACATGTTCTTATATATTTCATCTGCTTGGACAATATCTAATGGATAAAATTGCTTTGGCTTGGGTTCCTTTCTAGCACTGAAACTCTCTTTTGAGCATGTTTCTGGTGTTTTCAGGAACCCATCAGTGTCAGCTAGCACTACCCAAGAAGAGGATAGCAGCACTGGAAAATTATTTATCTACAGTCTGTTTTTCCTTTAAAATATAAGAACCAGGAAGGCAACCTTAACCATTTAGCTCACCTTTGCCACCCTTTTACTGGCTTCGGCTAAGTTCCTGCTATGTTACAGGCTCTGGATAATGTGTGCTAAACAAACTGGTAAACTAAACAGATAAACAAATGAATATCCATCAGCCTGCTTTCCACGATCCCCAAGATGGACAAATACTTGTTATGTGAAGCTGCCGTTGGGGAAACCTGACCAGTGCGGTGACTAGAATGGTTTCAGACCCCACAGTGAAGAAGGAAGAAGTAAGAAGGGGTTAGGAGACATTTAGATAGCCCAGAACCTAAGGGGAAAAGTTGCTGTTACATAATGTGATGCAAATGGGTTTTCTGAATTCTCTGGAACAGAGGTTGTTTGGCAAACTTTGTAAGAGCCAGCCAGACAGTAAATATTTTTAGCCTTGCATGCCACAGGGACTCTTTTGCAACTACTCGACTCTTCTGTTTTAGTGCAGAAGCAGCCATTAGCCATAGCCATAGATAATGTGTCAATGAATGCGCATGGCCATGTTCTAATACAACTTTATGTATGGACACTGAATTCTGAATTTCACATAATTCATTCTTATTTTGATTCTCTCCCCCCTAAATTATTCAAAATGTGAAAACCTTTGTTAGCTCTTGGGATTTGGCTCATAATCTGCAGTTTGGCAACTCTTGCTCTTCGCAAGCATTATGCTATCACCTTAACTCCCTTGGCCTCTGAAGAAACCAAATCCTTTAGAGAGAGCCTGTCCCTTCCTTTGTTAAAGCAAACTCTCAAGCAAAAATATTACTAGGAATATTACAGGTAACTACTATATAGTAACTTCTGGCCAGATGATCTTCTTTGATTCCTATCACAAGTTGAAAACCCTACTTTCAGTTTGATTTAGGGCTAAAGAATAAAAGGAAATCTATGAATAAATGAAATCCAAAATAATCAAAGAATCCTTCTAATAGTCTGCAATGCTCCTAGGCCACACCCATCAAAAAATAACATAAAAGCTTCCAGCAGAGAACCACTTAACTTACTGATGGTCTAACTCCTTTCCTTCTCTTGCCAGCTCTTGGGGAGAGTGAGGAATAATGAATAAAGCAGATAATCAGTTCCTCAGTATTGAACAACAGCCCCACACTCAAATCTGGAGTCTGGAACACCTACTTGGGCAAACTGTGACACTCTGAAAAACACTTTATTCCAACCGAATGTTAAGAATTTATCAACTAAATAAATGCAGGAACTTGAATCACTTTATAACCACTAATACATAAAGATTTAGGTAGCAAGAGCCATAAAGTTCTGTTGAAACCAATTTCTCAAGGGCTAACTACACATCAATCAGAAGTGAACTTTGGGGGTGAGTTAAATGACACTACTGTTTTCCTTCTGAATAAACATGCTAAATTTAAAGATGTTTCCAAAGACTTACGTAAAAATTTGGGGATTTTATGATGTGCCCTTTGCCTGTATGAATATTTTACTGTTCTAATAAGTTCATATCTGTAGTATGAATGAAAAAATATTAACTAGCTAAAGAAAATAACTTTTGAGACAATCTTACTAAAAAAATGTAATTTGTCATATAAGATGCTAACTAATTAAAAAAAATCCTTTCTATCCTGAAAAGTCACAACAAAAAGTTTAAGTATGTTTTGGCTGATTTTTCTCTGCAACTATTTGAAGCTGTAAATGACTTAACTCAGTAAAATTCCAAATGTAATTATCTTCTGTACTTAGCCTAGGGCTCTCCATATATCTCGGCATTGCTGTCTTGCATACAAAATAGGCTTTTCGATGGCTGGTAACAATATAATGTACAACATTGTTTTAATTTCCCCTAGTCGGCTAACCTCTTGCCTACACTAAACCAGCCAGAGGAAGAAGCCACAGTGAGTCATCAAGCACTCAAAAGCATTTTGGAACTCGGTTGCATAAATGGGGTTTGCAGGGTCAGGCTTTTGCAATTGTACATTTTAATAATCTCCATTTCTGACCCAATTTTTACTTTTAGAAATGAATTTTCTATTAATTATACCAAGAATGGAATTATTGTTAAAATATGGTGGTACATCAACAAGTGACATCAAGAAGTAGAACCCACACTAAAAAGTGCCCCCCATTCCTCACAACTATGATCCACAGGGAAATAGGCAGAAGTTTATTTTCTAGAGTTACAAAATACACTCCACATGGCCCAATGGATTGCCAAATACTAGGTTTTATATATATATATGTGTGTGTATATATATATATGTATATAAAAATATGTATACATATTATATATTATATATCTGAAAACATGTTTGCAGGTGTGTGCATGTGTGTGCATATTTAAAATGTATGCACTGAACTCTTGTTCTCAGTGACTGAGAGAAAAGGTGACAAATTAACATGAGGAATAAATCCACATGTGGCTTCTACGTTAACTTTTGACAGTGTGTGTGTGTGTTTGTGTGTACTTGCTGCTGACACTCGAGTGTGCTTTCCACTCCCATCCATTCTCTCCAATCTCTCTCCCTGGCTCCTCTAACTCCAGCTTACCGATATTGGCAACTCAGGGGACTCACATCAACAACAGATAAGGTGCAAGTTTTTTTAACTTCGAACATTTTCCATTTGCAGGAGAAGACACAGAGGAGGGGAAGTGAGAGAGAGAGAGAGAGAGAGAGAGAGAGAGATGGAAAGCTCACAGAGGTAGCGGGGCGTTCGAGGCATACACAGAGATGCACAGAACTTTGAAACATCTGAGCAGCAGCTCCAAAGAAGGAGCTGAAGGTGAACCTTTCCCAAGAGTGAAAAAGAAAAGAAAGAAAGGACAACAACAAGTTTTGGACCTTCCATTCAATAATGAGTACACAGGAACTCATTTCAGAACACTACAGAAATTTGGAATTTGAGGAATACTGAGGTAATATTAAAAATAAATTTG